>NC_136059.1:1690386819-1695186819 GCF_964261635.1 Lissotriton helveticus | reverse complement strand
GCCCTTCCCTGTACACAGCCCTGCCGCTGCCCAAGCCATATGTTTTGGTCACAGATGTTGGTTGCACCTCTTTTCCTCTTACCCAGAATCTATTTGTTACATCACATTTCTTCAAATACTGCACTGGATAAATTGGGTGCCCATGGTTTCACAAACAGACATATAGTATTAATGACTTGGTCCACATCTCACACAGACACTAGGCACCTGCTGTACTGCCATGAAATTCAGGTTACTTTGACACCATTTGCCGAGTTGTTCCCTACATTGCTCTGCCTGCTCAGCTCATTTTAAATTGCTCTGCCTGCTCAATTTCCTTTTACATTGTTCCTTGCCTCTTTCTTTCACTCTTAACACGATGCCTGCTGTACCTAATTCACCCTTCACACCACTCTCCCTGCTTGTTCAATCTTTCATGCCTCATCTCACACACCACTGTTTCCATGTTCTGCGTGTATTTTCCTCTTGAAAAGGCCAGGCCCATAAGTTCTAGACTTGTTCTAGAATCACAATTCGATTGTTCTTTTTCACAGCATGCAAGCGTAAAGGGGAGCCAATCAATTAATCAATAATTTTCCCAAACACATAGTAACCACAGACTACTTGAGTTGATTTATTAGAAAGCCAAAAATAACTGAACATAAAGACACTTCAATACGAGAATGTAGAAATACATCAGAATTAGCATAAAGCCAAATCTGCGTAGCCAATTAAGACAATGTAACATAAGCAATACAATTAGTTCAAGAAGTAAAATGCAAAAGATAAGAAAGCAGGAGTCCAAGTTTCCCTGCATCGAGGGTTGGTGAGCACAAAGTATTACATCAATCCCTCTTCTAGCACTAAGGTGACATCCCTACTTAAGCATTTATAGAAGGAAGAATAAAAGGTGTCAGCATGTGAAGTCTTTCGAATAAATCTCTCCACAATCAATGGGTCATGTAGCATGAAGCTACCAAGACAGAGTGTGTTGCAAAGATACTCTCTCTGAATACAAAGAAGAAGTGGGCACTTTCCCTACTCCCAATAATACATCATTTGTAGGTAAGATTCCCAGAATCCAGTTCGAGTCACGCCATCTGCTCTAGGTACGATCCCTAAGGTATTTTTCCATGGGTCAACAGTGTTCTATTCTCGTTGCAATTGTCCTTGGTTCGCAGACCTTCTCTTGTGTGAAGCACAACGACCTTCATTTATCCACTCAAGCCTCATGATTGTAACTTCTCTCCTTACCTGACTAGTAAAACAAAGACATTTTTCTAGCAAACGAAAGTGCTTCTTTCACCTGCAACACAATACGGGACAAAGAACAAATTCCACAGCATGCATGAAATTCAAACTGTTAATTCAAAAGCAAGAGTTTTCCAGGGAACAGCATTCAGGTCTACAAGGTCAGCTAACATAAGAAAGCATCATGTGAGCTTTACGAATATGAATGAAAATAAAACACTTTCAGTTAATGCATATACCTACATGTAAAACGTCACAATTAATAAACACATTTAATTCATGATTAGGTGTCAATTGCACAACACAAGTTCTTCATGTTAATGTTTTCTGCAAGTTACATTTACTTTCTGAGTTGATTCGCCATGATAGTTTTCAAGGACCTAAAATACATCCCATTTTCAGGTTAATACATTTCACTGTTCTAACACTTTACATTAGTACAACAAAGGATTATATGCGGGTGCAGTCTATAAGTGATTATAATGCACCTCTACAAATAAAATACGACTTCCACTTTATCACTCTCACTTTACAGTTCCCACACAACCATTCACCCACCTCAAAGCCTCACCTGTTCATTGTGTTCCTGTGAGCAAATGTATCCTGTAACCTTCTCCTTGCTCTCCTTGCTGTCGTCTTAGTGTGGAACGAAAACTGGTGTGTTTTTTCCAACCTCTGTTCACCCCCTGGCAGTGGTACCACACAAAGGCACCCAACGTACACAGAAAGAAGTAGTTGAGTTGGCATATTTATCTGGTATCTAGTGGCAGCTAGTGTTAGATTACCACCATTAAGGAATCAGCAGGTCAATTGATACCCTGTGCACTATCAACAATGACAGGGGTGGTTAAATTCTGAGACTTTTTTTCCTGATGATTCTTCCTTTTCTCACCCTGAGTATTTTATTCAGAGCAGGGAATGCAAGTTGCAATCATACTCTGTTCTTCTATATACAATCCTAAACCAGACCTAAGAAGCTTGAGCTGTCAAGTGGCTTAGTGTGTTATATTCAGCAATACTACTGTGATGGCTTTGGGGATGTGTAAGTGAGCTTGTCTTTTGGTGCAGTGTGCGGAGCTAAGGCAGCTCATTACTAGGTCCATTCATGCATTTATTTAGGATGGCCACCTGACTCCTCTTCATAATGGATACTTTTCCCAGTCCTGAGCTTTCATGTGAGAAAGTAATACGTTCTGGGGATTGTAGTCCTCGTTTGCTTCCATTCGACTAATTAGAATAACACAACAAAAGATCAAGACTGCAAACTGTGTTTATGTTGACATGGAGTCAAGAGGCCATCTAAATTGTGTGGGCAACTGTTGGGTGTTGATAAGCTTATTGATGCATCTACCGTGTAGGGCCACTGATGGTCATTAATATGCCATTGATGAATGATTTGTGTGTGACAGCTGACGCTCTTACCATACTGGCACACCTAAGCTCTCTATTGTGTGTGGTTGTATAGGAAGAATACATAAAGTCCAACTGTTAACTGCACTAAGTCATGTGGCCCAGAGACAGGCTGCAGGCACCAAATGGCTAGGGCAGGAAAATGCCAACTTTCTAAAAGTGGTGTTTTCAAATTTGTAAACAATAGTCTGACTCCTCCATAACTTACGATTTTCCATTACAAATCCAAAGATTCCAAACATTACTGGTAACCTGTTCCCATTTAGAAATTACAGCCTTTAAAATGTAACAAGGTAACTCCAATGATATCCAGTGGGAAAGGTACGCTTTGCTGTAGTGAAAGCTAATTTAAGAGTTTTTCACTATCAGGACACGTAAAACCTAAAGGAACATGTCCAACCTTTTACATACATTGCACCCTGCCCCTGGGCTGTCTAGAGCCTGATCTAGGGGTGACTTATTTCTATTAAAAGAAAGGCTTGGGACGGGCAGAAGGTTTCTTTTGCCAGATCAAAATGACAGTTTAAAACAGCACACACAGGCTGCAATTGCAGACCTGAGACATGTTTAAAGTGCTACTTAAGTGGGTGGCACAATCAGTGCTGCAGACCCATTAATGCGGTACAAAAGGGGGTGGTGATGGACGGAGTATCTGAATCAATCAAACACTCACACAAAGTCAAGAGATCTGGGTTTAATCCATCACCGTTCTTTAGCCCACTCTGCCACCCCAGTTCAGACATGGCTATATGCAAATCAGTCTGACCCTTTGCCTCATGGGAACAGTCCAGCCCGAACTGCCAAGCCATGTCTTCCCTGGACCGGAAACAAGCTTCCGAGGACCGGTTTCTGGCATTCCAGCCGTCTTCAGCCCGGCTTGCTTGAATCCAGTGGCAAAGTGAGCAAGGCACTCACGTCTGAGCATACCCTGCCACACTTATGGTGGCCAAAAGCGGTACAAAAGGGGGTGGTGATGGACGGAGTATCTGAATCAATCAAACACTCACACCCAGTCAAAAGATCTGGGTTTAATCCATCACCGTTCTTTAGCCCACTCTGCCACCCCAGTTCAGACATGGCTATATGCAAATCAGTCTGACCCTGTGCCTCATGGGAACAGTCCAGCCCGAACTGCCAAGCCATGTCTTCCCCGGACCGGAAACAAGCTTCCGAGGACCGGTTTCTGGCATTCCAGCCATCTTCAGCCTCGCTTGCTTGAATCCAGTGGCAAAGTGAGCAAGGGACTCACGTCTGAGCATACTCTGCCACACTTATGGTGGCCAAAAGCGGTACAAAAGGGGATGGTGATGGACGGAGTATCTGAATCAATCAAACACTCACACCCAGTCAAAAGATCTGGATTTAATCCATCACCGTTCTTTAGCCCACTCTGCCACCCCAGTTCAGACATGGCTATAGGCAAATCAGTCTGACCCTGTGCCTCATGGGAACAGTCCAGCCCGAACTGCCAAGCCATGTCTTCCCTGGACCGGAAACAAGCTTCCGAGGACCGGTTTCTGGCATTCCAGCCGTCTTCAGCCCGACTTGCTTGAATCCAGTGGCAAAGTGAGCAAGGGACTCACGTCTGAGAAATACCCTGCCACACTTATGGTGGCCAAAAGCGGTACAAAAGGGGGTGGTGATGGACGGAGTATCTGAATCAATCAAACACTCACACCCAGTCAAAAGATCTGGGTTTAATCCATCACCGTTCTTTAGCCCACTATGCCACCCCAGTTCAGACATGGCTATATGCAAATCAGTCTGACCCTGTGCCTCATGGGAACAGTCCAGCCCGAACTGCCAAGCCATGTCTTCCCTGGACCGGAATCAAGCTTCCGAGGACCCGTTTCTTGCATTCCAGCCGTCTTCAGCCCGGCTTGCTTGAATCCAGTGGCAAAGTGAGCAAGGGATTCACGTCTGAGCATACCCTGCCACACTTATGGTGGCCAAAAGCGGTACAAAAGGGGGTGGTGATGGACAGAGTATCTGAATCAATCAAACACTCACACCCAGTCAAAAGATCTGGGTTTAATCCATCACCGTTCTTTAGCCCACTCTGCCACCCCAGTTCAGACATGGCTATATGCAAATCAGTCTGACCCTGTGCCTCATGGGAACAGTCCAGCCCGAACTGCCAAGCAATGTCTTCCCTGGACCGGAAACAAGCTTCTGAGGACCGGTTTCTGGCATTCCAGCCGTCTTCAGCCCGGCTTGCTTGAATCCAGTGGCAAAGTGAGCAAGGCACTCAGGTCTGAGCATACCCTGCCACACTTATGGTGGCCAAAAGCGGTACAAAAGGGGGTGGTGATGGACGGAGTATCTGAATCAATCAAACACTCACACCCAGTCAAAAGATCTGGGTTTAATCCATCACCGTTCTTTAGCCCACTCTGCCACCCCAGTTCAGACATGGCTATATGCAAATCAGTCTGACCCTGTGCCTCATGGGAACAGTCCAGCCCGAACTGCCAAGCCATGTCTTCCCCGGACCGGAAACAAGCTTCCGAGGACCGGTTTCTGGCATTCCAGCCATCTTCAGCCTGGCTTGCTTGAATCCAGTGGCAAAGTGAGCAAGGGACTCACGTCTGAGCATACTCTGCCACACTTATGGTGGCCAAAAGCGGTACAAAAGGGGGTGGTGATGGACGGAGTATCTGAATCAATCAAACACTCACACCCAGTCAAAAGATCTGGTTTTAATCCATCACCGTTCTTTAGCCCACTCTGCCATCCCAGTTCAGACATGGCTATAGGCAAATCAGTCTGACCCTGTGCCTCATGGGAACAGTCCAGCCCGAACTGCCAAGCCATGTCTTCCCTGGACCGGAAACAAGCTTCCGAGGACCGGTTTCTGGCATTCCAGCCGTCTTCAGCCCGACTTGCTTGAATCCAGTGGCAAAGTGAGCAAGGCACTCAGGTCTGAGCATACCCTGCCACACTTATGGTGGCCAAAAGCGGTACAAAAGGGGGTGGTGATGGACGGAGTATCTGAATCAATCAAACACTCACACCCAGTCAAAAGATCTGGGTTTAATCCATCACCGTTCTTTAGCCCACTCTGCCACCCCAGTTCAGACATGGCTATATGCAAATCAGTCTGACCCTGTGCCTCATGGGAACAGTCCAGTCCGAACTGCCAAGCCATGTCTTCCCTGGACCGGAATCAAGCTTCCGAGGACCCGTTTCTGGCATTCCAGCCGTCTTCAGCCCGGCTTGCTTGAATCCAGTGGCAAAGTGAGCAAGGGACTCACGTCTGAGCATACCCTGCCACACTTATGGTGGCCAAAAGCGGTACAAAAGGGGGTGGTGATGGACGGAGTATCTGAATCAATCAAACACTCACACCCAGTCAAAAGATCTGGGTTTAATCCATCACCGTTCTTTAGCCCACTCTGCCACCCCAGTTCAGACATGGCTATATGCAAATCAGTCTGACCCTGTGCCTCATGGGAACAGTCCAGCCCGAACTGCCAAGCAATGTCTTCCCTGGACCGGAAACAAGCTTCTGAGGACCGGTTTCTGGCATTTCAGCCGTCTTCAGCCCGGCTTGCTTGAATCCAGTGGCAAAGTGAGCAAGGCACTCAGGTCTGAGCATACCCTGCCACACTTATGGTGGCCAAAAGCGGTACAAAAGGGGGTGGTGATGGACGGAGTATCTGAACCAATCAAACACTCACACCCAGTCAAAAGATCTGGGTTTAATCCATCACCGTTCTTTAGCCCACTCTGCCACCCCAGTTCAGACATGGCTATATGCAAATCATTCTGACCCTGTGCCTCATGGGAACAGTCCAGCCCGAACTGCCAAGCCATGTCTTCCCTGGACCGGAAACAAGCTTCCGAGGACCGGTTTCTGGCATTCCAGCCGTCTTCAGCCCGGCTTGCTTGAATCCAGTGGCAAAGTAAGCAAGGGACTCACGTCTGAGCATACCCTGCCACACTTATTGTGGCCAAAAGCGGTACAAAAGGGGGTGGTGATGGACGGAGTATCTGAATCAGACCCATTAATGGCATTTAATTTACAGGCCCTAGGCACACATAGTGCACTTTAATAGGGACCTACAAGTAAATTAACTATGCCAACTTGGTATAAGCAAATCTTACCATGTTTTAGGGAGAGAGCACAAGCACTTTAGCACTGGTTAGCAGTAGTAAATTGTGCAGGGTCCAAAGGCTAGCAAAAACAAAGTCAGCCAAACAGGAAGTCTGAAGGCAAAAAGTTAGGGGGGAAACCATGCCAAGGATGACAGATCTAACAGCTATGTTTCCCTTCAGTGCTGTCCTAGGGTTCCGATCCCCACTGCCTGGGACAAGAATCACCTGGACGTCTTCAACTGGAAGCTGAGGACCAGCAACCACTCTTGGAACTCTGTCCATTTGAGACAGCTTAGAATATTCTTGAACCCAGCAACTTGTCCATCAGCTGGCGCCGCTGTGTCCCATCAACTTGACTGCAACAATATTTTAGCTGTTTAATGCTTCAGCTATTCTGGCCCATTACACAGACCCCAGGTTAGTGCACTAACCGTGCACTTCTAATTTTGATATTTCCTTTTTCTTCAAGGACACCCTAGCAATTTGGGTTTGAATAAGAAAGCCTTGGTTAAAGGAAAAGGACTGGTTGTGTGATGTAACACAATGTTAAGGACAGATAAAGGTTTTGGAATCATTGAAGCAGAAGATAAAGGATACATACTCAGGGGTCAGAGCTCAATGACCCTTCGCATGGACTCGAATTTCATTTAGTTTTTCATGTTTGGTATGTTTCATCAAGGACTCACACCTCAAGCTGACTGTAAAGCATTCATGTGTGGTTGTCTAAAATGATGTCTAATGTCTAAAATGACTGTATTCTTGTTGCAGAGTACCTCTCCTGATTGAAGGAGTGTGCCTTGTCACTTGCACTTGAGGGGTGCTGCACAGAAAGATTAACACCCATCTGCTATCCTTTTCACGAAACAATTAGGTACACCGCTCTCTCCAATCCCACTTCCCTTCCCCGACTTCTGAATTAGTCACTGGAATCCGTAATGTCTTTTGATGCTAATGATTAACTTAAAGGTGAAGTGGTGGAAGATCTTCGCCTCCGCAGACATCCTCTGAATTCAGATGAGTGGTCCTTGGTGTGACACTCCTCAGCAAGGTGGAGCTTGAATCGTAGGCACAGTGAGCTTCTAGGACCATGCCTGGGTATGCACATACCTTTATGGCACCTCTAATCGTGACTGGGAAGCACCATTAATAGTTCAGTAGACTAAAGCTGCATAAATATGTCAGACATCTTGACTGACTTCAATAATGAGTTATATAACTTACAATTATATAAGTCAAAGGGCACCCATAACTTATAAGAGTTCCAAAAAGGCTACAATAGGCATAGTGAACACATTCCATGCCACTGCACTGTAGGAGAAATGTCTGGGAGCTTTTTCTCTGCATCTTTTGCAGGATATAAAATCAAGGAGGAGGTGCTGGCATAAGTGTTTGCAACCTTTGGAGGGATTGCTGGAGAGCCAGTGCTGCACATTCAGGGCCGGACTGGCCGTGGCGGGCACCGGGCAATTCCCCGGTGTGCAGCACGGGTGGGGCCGGTTTTGGGCCCCTGGGGGCTGTTTTTGTTACAGGGCCGTTTTTGCAGCGTAGCTGCAAAATCGTCACTGTAACAAAATCAGCAGAGAACCAGCCCTGGCAAAGAGCTCGGCGGCACCCCCAACCCCCCCGCGGGGAGGGGGCGAGCACTTAGCGAGGGCCGGTTTTGGTTCCCAGTCCGGCCCTGTGCACATTAGAGACTTTGGGCAAGTCATGTGAGCTCCTGAATGGTGGGGGTTAAAAGAGCAAGGCAGGGAACTAAGATTATTCGTGGGAGCAAGGACAAGGAACTTGGGAAACAGGTTCATGTTTTGAAATACTTCTTATTTAAGAGCTTGTATAGAAGTGCATGTATCAAAATACTTACCCAACTAAGGAGGGCACGCCGACCTGGATACACCAATGGCCAACTACTGAATGTAGATTTTGCGGGTGGCCAGGTGAAACATTATTACGTATTGTGTGTGTGTCCCCTAAATTGCTTAAAACACGTCATGCATTTATAAAAACCTTTATTCCTCAAGGCTGGGGTAAGATCAGTACCCAAGGCCCATATTTCATGTTTATCAGGTGCGTTGATTCCATTAATCTGTCAAATGAAAAAAATTTAACAATTGCGGAAAAACTGCTGGTGTCTGTGGTTTAAATTTACTTGTTTTTTAACTAGGGGATATTTTAATGGGTCACAAAATATAAAGTTATTGTTTTAAGGCTACTGGTACTTTGAATGTCTTTGCAGATTGACCCAATGATTTTATTGTTTGGCAACTTCTGTAATGCAGCTCTATAGAGTATATGAAAGCCTAGAGGCACTTTATTGTTCATTTGCACGATGGTACATAATGTTAAGAGCTCTCACATCTAGGCACTTTATAGCTTATTTGCACCTTGTCATAAAATGTGGGAGCTTAATTATTATATATTATTTGTTTTATGGTTAATGAACGATTGCGATAAAAGATGTGAATATGTGGTATCAATGTTCCAGTACAATATGTAACCATGGAAACATTTTTTTTGTGTATAGTTGTATATCAATTGGTGAATTACGGAAACAAAATTGGATCTAGTGAAGTAACATATCACATTTTTAAAAAGATCAACAAAATGTTTTTATTCTTGATATTAATGTTTTAATTGCAATGGTTTTTTTTAATAAAGCAATAAAGAATTACTTATGCGTTAAATATACTTTTTTGCATAAAACAGTCATCTAGGGAGGAGTTGTGTAATGAAGCTGTAGATTATAACAGCAAAGTGGTTGCTTTGTGGAGAGGTGAATAAAGGGTCCATATGGGGTCTCCCACATAGAAAGGGTTTATATGGGGTCTCCTCTGTAAAATATATAGTGTACTAGGCAGTAGAAGGGCAAACTCACTGTAATTGTGGACTCAAGATTGTTTACCATTTCTTTTTTAGATAATTTGCATTGCTTTTTTAAATATAACTTAAATTATACAAATGATCAGGTGGAGATTGTTAGGAACTGCCTATTTATAAGTCAACCTCCATCCTTTACATCTTACATAAGTTGCAGAAATCCATGTGCAGGTAGCTTGTAGGTATGACAGGACCAGAACACTTTAGTATATGCGTGACACTGGAGGCCCATTGTATATTTGATCATATCAAAGTGGCAGAGGGCATGCAGGAGCAAGAAATTAGGTGAGTTCCTGATACTCAATACAGAGTGCCCATATTTTGGGGAATTTTCTCAGGCATCCACAGTTAGTACATACTGCCTTCTCCATCATCATGCAACAGTTAATATTAGTACAGTCGGGCCGTATCACAATGGCTTTTCAGGTGCAGCTCAGAGTGTCTGTTTTATGCACTTGCGGAATGTAAAAAGAATTACTTTAGCCCGATATTCCTTTGAGTTACTATTTTAGTTTTAGATAACACCACTTGGAAACAGTGGGCAAGCTTTGCCTCTTTCTGTTTCTGGGCTGTGCTGTCTGAAAATAAAGCACTAATTCTAAAAAATATCAGGGAAAATGAATTCACTGTACACTTTGCAGCAGCCGCGGCCCGTGGAGGTTGTTTTGGTGGGGCAGAGAGGCGGGGTGAGGGTGGGGCAGGGTGGGGGGTGCTAAAAACCGGAGTATGGATAATTGAAGGTAAGTAAATAATTTAATTAAGAAAACGAATTTCGTAGCGCACCCTGCATCGCAAAATGTGATGCAGAGTGCACTACAAAATTCGTTTTATTTATTAAATTGTTAATTACCTTCAATTATCCATACTCCGGTTTTTAGCACCCCCCACCCTGCCCCTCCCCCGCCCCGCCTCTCCGCCCAACCGAAACTCCCTCCACGGGCCGTGGCTGCTTTGCAGGGGCATGGAACTGGCGCTCGGCGCTGCACTGCACCACAGGTGTCCATCATGAGACAGTCTGTTTTGTCCATCCTCCCCACAGTTAAGAAATGTTGTACCTTTCCCTGACAAGGACAACATCAACAAAGCTTTTGTATGTTCCTACAGCGCAGTGTTCCTCCATAGCCAAACAATTTCATCTTATAGAACAATTTAATTTATAATTTCACTTCAATCATCAAATCAGAAAACAAGATTATTTAATATGAAATAATTGAACTAACGATTTACTTATATATGCTTCAGGCATAAGTGCTGGTAGTAAGGGAGCATGTACATTATAAGGAAATTGCAAGCCTCTGAGGGGTGTTCCATAGCCATATACTTCAGCCGAGTTCCTTTACAAGGTTAAGGAACTCTGAGGTGACTTTCAATGTCCTTAATATGTATGCAAGGGGATATTTTACCTCTACCACTTAAAACCTTGGGGCCTCATTTATGAGGCCTTGCGTCAGTTTTGCGCTTCTGATGCGTCACTTTTTGTGACGCATCGGCGGCGTAAAACATGCCTCCTGTTGCGCTCTATTTACAAAGTGACGCATCTAAGCAGATGCGTCACTTTGTAAACCCCTGCGCTACATTATACCTGCGTCAGGTATAATGTATGCAGGAGGGGCGTTTCCCCGCAAAAAGCTTCGTAGAAGTGACGCAGTGAAATCTATGAGATTTCACTGCGTCACTTCTAGGACACCGTTACGTCAAAATCTTGCGCCTGCCTCACAGCAGGCGTAAGACTGACGCAAGCCCTTTCACATGGGGCTTGCCCCATGTGAAAAGAAGCATTGCTGGAGTTGCGTCACTTTTGTGACACATTCCAGCAATGCGTCACTTTTGCGCTTACAGATACGTCAGAAATACTGACGAATCTGTAACTCCTTGCGACATGATGCGTCATACATTAAATATGACGCATCATTGGGGACGCAAGGAGGGCGCAGTGAAAAGTGACGCATCGCTGTTTTCTCGCAGCGATGCGTCACTTTTCATAAATGAGGCCCTTGGTGCGTAGCTTTTTCATATAAAAAAGCAAGCATGTTTGCGAACATGAAGAATAAAAATAAAACCTCTAGTGCAGATTTGAACATATCAAAACCCTGTTATTTATTTGTTGCAAACAGATATTAGAAACAAAAGAAGTCTGTTTTCTAAAAAAGCGTCACTAGCTCGGAATGTATAGAAACATATAGAACATTTCTAGCTTTTCGATCTAAGGAGTGCAAAAAATAAACATATTCTCACTGCTTGTTGTGTAAGCTACAAAATAGAGCAGAAGAAAGAAAAGCAGTTCTATTTTAGTTGTTTCAAACAGCTACTTCAATTATGCTCGTGGTCTGACCTGCTTTTCACCTGGGCTGCTGGCTCTGTCAGCAGGCATCTTAATGTCAGAACTTGACTGTCATAATTTATAATGATCAAGTTCTGACATCGACTGGATGTGTTACAAGTCACCAATTATAAAGAACTTAGATACTGGTGTTTATACAGGGATTACATAATCCAATGTATTATAACAGTGTGCTGACACAATGTGCTTTAGTAGAATATTTGCTGCAGGGTGCTCCAAAATGCACCCCAGCTAGATACTACACCCTTATCACTGTCTTGCTGAATGGTCGTGGCTCAATTGGTAAACTTGTTCTTTGTGTCATGCCTGGATTTTTCATAATTCCTGATTTCAGTGACATAAAATTGATGACTGCTCCTCCACACTGAATATTGTTCCAGCACCGCTACCCACGGGATTTGTCAGGCCATCCATGAGAAGTCTTGGCTCGGAGATGAGTCAAAGACAATTTCAGATAAGTGGGTACAGTCAGACACCTCCATGGATATGCCATTGAGATGTCACCAGTCCTCCAGTTTCAGGACCAGAGACGTCTCCAGTTTCAGTGCACTTTTCATTCTGGGGCAGAAAGAACAGGATGGCAAAAGTAGGAGACAGGCTATGGTTGCTGCTACAGAAGAGGGAAAATATCCCTCTACCTCTCGCACTGATCTTCAGGGAATTCTAGTCCAGCACAGTGTACATGGTTTTGAAGTGTTCATTGGCCTTAAGACTCACCATTAGCTTGAAGAGATCTCACTTGTTACATTTTCATGTGGACTTCCAATAAAATGTGATTCTGTTGGAGTGATTAGGGAAAATGATTTCTTTGGCCGATGTGAATGATGTCCACTTTCAAATTGTTTGATTATCAATGATACTTAACAAAAGTGACTGTGTACTCGCCTGTGCCTTAGTTAAATTATATATTTAATTGAACATCGTATTCAAGTAAATTCTTGTAAAATCACATATTGCGTTCTGAGCTTCCACATGCGTTTTGCAAAGGTAAATTCACTATTCCCAAGTTATTCAAAATTAGTGGCCAAAATGTGCTAGGTTTTTGATTACAATTAAACTAAAAAACATCATATACTTTTCAGCGGAAATAAATTACGATGGCTCGTTTAGATAGCAAAACGAATCCTTGCACTGTAATGCCTGAACGTGCTTCTAAATATGAGTACAGCAAAAAACTAAAATATGTAATTCCATCACCATAATTCCTAGCACATTAAAGTCCTATACAAAAAATAGCTTGTAAACAGTATCCAAATGTATAATAAAATACAATACCAAATTGGGAAACAGTCAGAACACCACGGCCTCAGGCACGCGTGTTACGACTATTAAAGCAGTACCATGCTTGCCTTAACCACACATATGCCTTAACCACCCATCTGCATAGTTAAGGCAGTACGCGGTCTAGCTACTAGCTGCAGCCTGGCGGAAGCAGGAAGCAACAGTAAGTATCGGGAAAGGACGCGACGCGAGAGGTAAGTGGGTCTGAGGCCGGGTTTTAGGGAGTAGTTTGTGTGGTTGGGTGGGGGGTCGGGTAGTTTTCAGGGCTGGGGTGGCTCTGGGTAGATTTCAGGGCTGGAAGGTTCAGGTAGATTTCAGGACTGGGGGTTTGGGGTCGGTTTCAGGGCTGGGTGGACTTGGGGTAGTTTTCAGGGCTGGGGGTTCAAGGTAGTTTTCAGGGCTGCTGGGGTTTGAGGTAGTTTTCAGGACTGGTGGGGTCCAGATAGTTTTCAGGGCTAGGGGTCGGGGTAGTTTTCAGGGCTGGGGAGGGGGTTTTAGGAGGGAGGGGGTAGTCTTAGGTGTCAGTGTGGGGGCTTGGAGGGCCATTTTAGGGCTCAGGGGCGGTTGGAGTAGTTTTTAGGAATTAGGGGAGGGTGGGTAGTGTTTAGGGCTCTGAGGGAGGTCAGGGAAGTTTTTACGGCTTAGTGGAGGGTGGGGTAGATTTTAGGACTGGATCAGGGAAGTTTCTAGGGCTCGGGGGGTTGGTTTTCAGGAGGGAGGAGGTATTTAAGGACTAAGGGCGGGGCAGGGGTCAGGAGGTTAGGACTTACCTGTCAAGTCTTCATCACGGATATGTCTTTACCACACATGCCTTAACAATGCATAATTCTTTGTAACAGATGCATGGTAAAGGCATATATGGGGTTAAGACTTGCATTGTTGAGACAGCGTGGTTCCATCACACAACCTACCAAATCAGCTTTTAAAAATCAGATACAGAAATAAAATGACAGTTTAAACAATATAGGAGCGTATTTATATTTACAAGACTCCAGTGGCACATTTCTGCCCCCCCGAGCGTCACTTTTGTGATGCTCCGGAGGCACACTGTGCAGGCCCATATCTACGAGGTCATGGAAAGCCACCCTGCATGGCTTTTCATGGCCTTGTAGATATGGTGTGAGGCAACACGGTGCAAGTCGCTGCTTTGCCTCTGAATGTGTTTGGGAGGCATGCCACACCCATTGAGGTGGGTGTTCCCACTTACTGCAAACACAAGGAGATGATGGACGGAGCACTGAAACTTTTCAGACACTCACCCCTAGTCACAGATCTGGGTTGAATCCATCATCGTTCTTTAGATCACTTCCCCACCTCAGTTCAGACCCAGCTATATGCAAATCAGTGTTGACCCTTTACCTCAAGGGAACAGTCCAGCCCAAACTGCCAATCCAGGTCTTCCCTGAACCAGAAACAAGCATCCTGGGACCAGTTTCAGGGTAACATCCCTCTTCATCCAGGTTAGCTTGAATCCAGTGGCAAAGTGAGCAAGGGACCCACGTCTGTGCATACCCTGCCAACTTAGGCCTAACAAAGCAAACACAAGGAGATGATGGACTCAACGCCCATGATATTTGATACATTCTCAGATTTACAACATAAGTGTAAATATGGGAATACGTCAAAGCTGTGTGCATCCACAGGGCAGGCAGCATTATTGTTTTTGTGGATGAAAATGTCCCTTCCTACAAAAAACAACCAGATTTCAATCCAGGCACACTTACGCCATGGCGGTAGGGTGTCTGTATTGGTGGCAGGCTGCCTAAACGATGGTCCTACATTGCTTTATAAGTCTAATTTTTCATTTGCGTCGCTCTTGCACTAAGTTGTGTGGTTTAAGAGCAACGCAAAGGAGCTCATAAATATGGTCTTTAGTTTCCTAACCGAAGGGTTGGCTAATTAGCAATGTAAAATATAGCATTCCTTCACTGGAGAACTAACACCATTGTCATATGTATTCACGTTTATTCAAATTATTAAATAAAACATTAAACATATTTATATAGCCTTCAACTGTAACTGTTTCTGTGTTACCCTGAGTTCTAAATGCAAAAATTTAAATAAAGATAAATTAAAAAAGAACACATGCACCATAGAAAATCAAGGGCTTTGGTTCAAAGAAGACACAGAGTTATTGATCTCTGCAACTTCTTTTTGGTTTGTCAACATGAGACCGCAAACATTGAGAAGATGGAGTGATATCCCCTGGGATCGTACCTGTATTCCTGTGATTGTAAGGTTAATCTCACTTCTAGAATCCAGTTCAGTTATCCACTTCATCACTCATGGTATTCATCAAAGACACCATCAAGCTGGTTAAGTGACTGCTCTGGAGATACTTACCTTAAGGGGATTAGTCAGTTATGGAGGCCTCTCAAAACTCTAAATGGCGGAAGGTGCATGCCATCCAGCATGCCCTGCAGGCCTTTTTTCTTTTGTTCAGTAACTCACAGTCCAAGTTCACATGAAACACTGTATAAAAAAAACCTATACAACTGAGTGCGGGTGGGTACCCAAATGCTGGTAGCAGACCTAGCCAGTTAATTTAACATGTCAGTGGATGGCATTTTGTCTTTTTTAGCAGTCCACATAAATGGGTGTTTGAAAGTGAACTCCTCCGTCAGACATTCCCTCCTCCCTGGGTTATGTTATGTCTCAGGAGGAAGTATGGCAAATTCAGAGTTCCAAAGATGAAGTTATGTACATCCTAGGCAGACACAATACTGGCACATTTCTGTTCCCGGGTTCAAAACCATGTGCTATTCTTCCCTTGGAGGGGTGGCTTATGTCTGTTTTTCCTTGTTTAACTTGTATAACTTGATCAACAAGATTGATCAGAACAAAGATCTAAGCCTAATTAGTTTATTGTTCATTACTAATTTGTTCTTTATTCTCAGCTGGCTGATGATGTAACCAGAATTTTTGTTTGCCCGCATATCTCCTCTGTTCTCTGACTCTGTTGGCAAACTTTCTTTTCAGCCACTCTCTATTGCTACAGAAGTTAACAGGCTAGACCAGGGTTCTCCACAGTCACTGGTGGAGGGCCGGATCCATTCCAGATTTTTTAGATAACTACATTTATCTAAACAGGCATAATCTAAAAATCTGGCATGGATCCGGCCCACTAGGACCGATTTTGGAGAAACCCTGGCTAGACCATCACACTCAGGATCTGTTGAGGGAATAGCAGAGGCTCTTCAGAAGTGAAGGAACTTAACATTCTCCTCCTGTAAACACCATTATAATTCCTTCAAACACTGGTAACTTTGTGGTAGCTTTCAACCCAATTTCTACTGCTCCTTTGGCTTCTCTACTTCTTCAGGTATGAATTGTTCTTGGGTAGCGGTTCCATCTCAACAGCCCACTCATCTCCCATTAAGAACTTGAGCCACCTCTGTTGCAGTATCTCTGCGCTACCTTTTCGACAAGTTGGAGAACCCATCAATCTAAAACCAGCCAGCTCTCTGTCACCTGAAGCTAGACCCGTCTTCCATAGTAATGGCTGTGATGAGGAGGAGGGACTCAGCAGGATAAGGGTTTCCAGGAAGTAATTTGGTATTCTTTGACTATTCTTCTATTTGAAGCATATAATGGAATAAGCCAAGTAATGGCTATTCCTACCTGTGCCTCCTTTTATTTGGAGTTTCCACTTTGTTGCCAGATGCAGCTTATCAGAGACAGGCTAATTCTGTTCTTGGTGCATTTTTCTGGAACTATTTTGTTTTTCATGCATACCATTGCTCTTCCAAGCTCTGCACTCCTCTGGGTTCTGGAGTAGCGTGCTACTCGCCAAAAAGCTCTTCAACGCCTCGTCAAGGGCTATATAAATGAATTTGCAATTTTAAGTCACCCTTGAATAATTGTATGCAAGACACCTTAGTCATAAACTGTGAGTATCCCAAAAAAACTCCACATCTTAAAACAATTATAAAATTCACAGTACGTTCAAAATGATCACCAAATGAATCTGACAATCTCGAAATCGAGGACAACTGCAGCAGATAGGAACTCGGATTGCTGTTGTGGGACACACACCACAGCCTCCCGGTGGGAATACTGTAGGCAGTATTCTCACTGCCTCCCAGACTTGCCCGGAGAGTACCCTCTGTGTAAGTCACAAAATGGACCAGAAACATGCAGACTACGTCAACCATTCGGATTTACTACCTACCTGTAGTTTTGGGCCCTAGGCCCACATGGTGTAAGGAATGAGACACACGGACACCAGTTAGGGGATAGCAGATCTGGCCCCGAGCACGTGCGCTCTGGCTCTTTTATTACCTGCGTCACCTGACCCAGTGACGTCTGTGGTGGGTGGGTGTTTAGTGTAGGGTTACACACAGAACAACTAGACTGTGTCCTAGCAGGACACTACATTCCTCCCCAACTTTAATGAAAGGAAAAGCGAATGTCCGACCTGTAAGAAAACAGAACAATAACAGTTGATAGCCCCAACAGATCTTCTTCAGGCGATCAGCTGGGAGAATGTTGGAAGTTCCAGGACTACAAAGTCAGTCAGATGAGCTTTACCTCGGCGGTGTACTTCAGATCATCCTTGTCTTGCTGTGTTGACGCTTATATACAGTGTTCTCACTTTGGGAGCAGAAAGGGTGTGACCCTTGAGGGGTCTCGCAGGTGTTCCTAGTCCAGTGGATGACAACGCTTGTTGGTTGTAGGAGACGACTATGTCACGAGGGGTCTTTCTTTGGATTTGCTGATCTTGATGCCTTCACATCTCCGTCCGGCCAAGCAACTTCTGACTTGCCTTCCTTGCCAGACTCCTCTCTCACGGGAGCCTTGAAGACTGGCCTCTCCTGCTTGGACTCTTCTCTCACCAGAGACGCTGGGAGGACCCTCTTGCCGGACACGATGGGACCGGGTGGACCGTGCGGGCTTCACATGAGCCGCGCAAAGGCGTCGCTGCCGAACTGCCAACAAACTCACCGCCAAGTCTCTCATGATGTCCTCGGGGGTGTTGATGTCATCCGCCAGGATGGTCTTGCCGTTAGGACATGGGTTCAGTGTCTTCAACAGACCGTTTCTCGGTGCCAGGTGATTACCTGGGGCCTTCATGCTTCCTGTTGCCTGTCGTGGAGCTGCCGCTGCTGCACCTGTCCCATCCGGATTCCTCTCTCACAGGATATGCGGCCGAGGCCCTTGTCCCCTGGACCGCCACTTGATCGCGTGGGCTGTACGGGTCGCTGCCGAACTTCGGACATGGCCACAGTCGAGTCTTGTGTAGTCCACAAGGGTGGATTGTCTAGTGCTCGGGTATGCTCTGCTTCGGTAAGCTTCAGGTTCACGGGGCACCCATGCAGTTCTTCAGTGGTTGGTCTCCTCGAATGCAGGTTGTAGGGATTACTGGGATCCACACGGATGTTGCGATGCTCCTTGGACAGCACCGATGTTCCTGTGTGCTGTGGTTCTCCACCTCTGTGGAGTGATGTTGTGTTACTCCGTTCTTCCTCTTCGTTCTCTTCCTCGACGCGGTCCGGTCTTCTTTCTTGCTTTCTCATGCTAACCAGGATTCTCCATGTAGCGGGCCCTCTACATGTCGTCTCCGTGGTCTTGTCCATGTGGTAGGACACTGTCTTCACTTGGCTTGGTGACTAGACCTGGCGTCGTATCTTCTCTGTTGTTGCTTTCCTTTCCTTGGTGACCAGACTGGGTGGTCGGTTTTCATCTTGGGCATGAGTTGTCATGCTGTGCTATTTTCTTTGTGGTCGCTATTCACCGTCACGGTGTTTTGGCGTTGGCGCGCTTTGTCTGCGCGGAGGAGGGTTGCGTCACCGCTCCTGGTGCAACTCTGGTGCATGCTGCCATGCGTGCTGACGATGGCGCTCCGGTTGCTGCGAGACATCGCTGTCTCTGTTGGGGACCTTTGTGTGCTGTCCCGTGGCGTTGGCGTGTCGCTGTGTAGCGTCACTCTGGCGCTCCTGATTCATGGCACGTTCGGCGCAGTGCTGTGCGGTCCTGTTGTGCGGGTGTGGAATTCTTGGACGCTTGTTGCGAGTCGTTGGGTACTTGCTGCTTTGGCTGTTGTCAGGGACTTGCTGCTTTGGACCGTTGGCGGGAGTGGCTGATGCTGCGGTGAACACCTGTGGCCACAAGGCGTCGCTGCTCTCTCCGTCGTTTGATCTCGGCAGTCGTTTTCCCTGGACGTTCTCCCAGTGCTTCGGCAGTCGTTTCCTCCAGATGTTCTGTCAGTGCTTGGATGCTTAGTGAGGCGTTCGTGCCTCTTTCCCACGTCGCGCTGGAAGTGGCATCTGCAGACTCCTCACCGGTGTGTGTGTGTGTCTTCTGCGTGGTTGCGCACTTACTTGCTTCGTGGTAGTAGATTCTCCTTGGGGGCGTTACTCAGTCTGTTGCCCCTTGCTGCTGCTGATTTGAATTGTGTTGTGCAATGCTTGTTTTATTTCTCCTGGTGGCAGGTGTGCTTTTCCTTTGCGCACTGTCGTGCCTGTGTAGAGGTGCCTTGGTTTTCTTGATGTGGGTCACAGCAGCCTGAGATTACTTCTGTGGCAGAATGCTGGTGGCTCTTGACGCTGTGCGTAGCTACAGTCCTGGGGTGACTGCTGGTAACCAGGCTTGGTTAAGGTGCTTCCTTTGTGACCCTGTCTACTGTTGAAGGCAGAATCTCGTGTTAGGGACATGACAAAGTATTTTGTGCAGCGGATGCAGTGCTGCGATTTCGCCACTAGGTGGCAGTGCTGGATAGATCCTGTTGGCAGCCTGCGTCTTGGTGTGCTGCTCTGGAGCTTCGTTCCGATTTTCCAGATGGATCTAAGCTGTCGGTGCTGGGCTGCGTGGACGACAGGTAGGTCCTTTTTACTACTTATTACTTAATTTTCAGGAGGCGGGCCGGCACAGGCATTTCCTTTGCAATGGCACCCGGGGGAAAGCATTTCTGTGAGGTGAAGGGCACTGTTGGCAGTCACTTTTCCCTGGAGGTGCGTGTTGGTGGCGGCCGACGCGGGTGGGCTCCGGTCGGCTCGTCCTTGAGGGCTGGTGCGGAGGGCCTCACGGTCGCTGCAGGCTGCGGGGCTCCGACGTGACCACCGGCTTCTCGGCGCAGCTGCGCCCTGCTACAGGGGGTGCCCTGCAGGCGGGCAGCTCTCTCCCCCTTATCTCAGGATGTTTTGGCAGTGGCACGTGTGGCTTCACTACCGGCCTCGTCGCCAATGTAGTGTTGGGCCCTAGGCCCACATGGTGTAAGGAATGAGACACACGGACACCAGTTAGGGGATAGCAGATCTGGCCCCGAGCACGTGCGCTCTGGCTCTTTTATTACCAGCGTCACCTGACCCAGTGACGTCTGTGGTGGGTGGGTGTTTAGTGTAGGGTTACACACAGAACAACTAGACTGTGTCCTAGCAGGACACTACACTACCGGAGAGAATGATACAAACAAAGAGGCCAATTCAGATTGGTCGAAAATGTAAATAACAGAACTGCTAAAGAAACCTGCTCTTTTAGCAAGTGTGACTGGCTGCCATCCAAACAGTCAGCATTGTGCTTCATGTTCAGAGCATTTCATTGGCTGCTGAATAGCCAATTGAAATGGCTGGTTTAGCCTGCACCTTCCAGGACCATTTTGCACAGGCATCAGAAATACCAAAATACCATATTTTTAAGACACATAGGGGCAGATTTACAAGCCCCTTGCGCCACTTCTGCGTCGCTTTTAACATGGGAAAAGTGACGCAAAAGTGGCGCAATTGCCTTGTAAATCTGCCCCATACTTTTGAGAGTACACATCTATTCCTATCACTACTGAAAGTTTGAGGGTGATGTCACCCTTTCAAAGCTCTCACACTTCAAAAATTTGTATTGTGTCATTTTGTTCTTCAGACGTAGCACATAGGTATGGCTGAAAAAGCCTAGACTGACATTTTTCTGTAAGGTTTTTTCCATGATGGAGATCTTTCCATGATGGGGACATGTTTGTTGAAGCATTAAAACATCACTGTGAAGAGCACAATAATCTAGGTGGAAGAATAGGGGCCATATGTATCAAGCACTAATGCGTTTGCAAACGCCAATTATGTATGAAAGAAATCTGCGTGCAAAATAAGGAATCGCAAATTTTGCGATTCCTTAAATGCAATGTAAGAAGCAGCCGCGGGCCGTGGAGGGAGTTACGGTGTGGCAGGGAGGCGGGGAGGGGGAGGGGCAGGTTGGAGGGAGCTAAAAACTGGCATATGGATAATTGCAGGTAAGTACACACTTTAATTAATAAAACGAAATTCGTAGCGCGCACAGCATCGCATTTTGCGATGCAGTGCGCGCTACGAAATTCGTTTTATTAATTTAATATTACAAAATTACAATAATAACAAATTACAAAACCACACTCTGGTTTTTTAGGTCTGCTGTTAACCAAGACCTTTGGATTTTATTACTATCACAATGTCAGTGTCATTCACATTTTGCTTCCGCCCACGGCAGCATGCAGCTATGGGTCAGCCCACTTCCATCACTGGTCCGCTTCTGTTTGAGTGACAGCAACACCACCCAAGCACAATGTCATCACCCACGCAAAAACATAGTACACTTTAGTACCAGGGACTGGTAGGTCAATGTGTTTAAAAAAAAATCCCCTTCCGTATTTTTATTTAATTATTAATTTCATAATTTTGCAATGACGATCGCTTCAGAACGACTTTGAAAGCAAATCCATCAGAAGGTAATTGCAGAAATATCCGTGTGGCTGCCAGAAATAACCTGTTTAGTAATTTCATGGTGCCGCATGTGGGTAAACAAATGAGCCTTTCTTTAGATATACATCTACAGCGCAGCAGGACTTTTTTAACAGTTGCGAGGCTGTCCCAGAAAGCTTGCACCCTTCTTCGCAAGGGATCTTCAGCTCTACATGAGAACACGCGAGCCGGCTGACTTTCTCGGTTGTGTTTTTTTCAACTGCCCTACCATTGCAGTACCCATGGTTCCCTTTATCAGCTATATGGGGCAAAAGCAGCTCTTCGAACCCTTTATTTTTGATAGCGCTAAGGTGCAGGGAAACAAGTACTCATGCCTACATTACCAGGTAGGTTTGCTACAAGTAAATACTTTCTTTCATAAAGTTGACCAAACCCAGCAAAAGCTGTGAACCTATATCAATGGTCACAGTAGGTGGTGATTCTTTTAAGATATTTTTAAAGACTTTAAAGTCTTCGTTAGTAAGTATTGGGTTGAAATTCAAGAAGATGCTAATATGTAAGTTGGAAATCCCCAGGGGAAGATTTACAAGTCCCTTGCGCGACTTTTGCTTCACTTTTTCCATGTTAAAAATGACGCAAAAGTGGCGCAAGGGGCTTGTAAATAAGCCCCCCAGTGTCTAATTTGGAAAAGAAGTGCTGGGGTCCAAAGATTTCTTAGAAGCCCAAGGTGAGGGTTGTCAAATGTCGGGGTTGCTGAATACCACGGCTTTCTGTTCTTGATTTCATCCATCACCCTACATTCCTTTACTCCTCTAGCTCACTCTTGCAGGTTCTCTTTCATCTCTGCTTTCTCCATTTGTCACTGTTATTCCAGCTTTCTTCTTTTTTTGTGTGTTTTTCTCTCTGTTGCCCTGGTACAAAATCTTACAAGGAAAACTACATACCAGTCCCCAAAAATGAGTGCAGGTGGGCTCCACCAGCAACCAACGGCTCAAATGAAGCCCTGAAAATGCCCTTTGTTTTTATTTTCAAACTGATGAACCGTTTTTATTTCTTTTTTGCAAGCAGACATTTTAGAGTTTCCCAGTGGGATATGCAGGATCAGTTTTTACAACCGATATACTCTGACTACGATATGTTAAGGGGCAGTCAGATTTCTGAAGCGTTCCAGGGCCACACAAATAGCTCTATAGAAATGTATTTATGGGCATACCTATGTAATTGTAAAGCAGTGCAGCAAGTCAGCTTGCTGCTCTGCATTACAGGAAAAGGGCAGTATTTATTACAATAATGTGCATTCCTGTAATTTTCTTAGTGCTGACGCCCTTTTGGCAGCCTGGCGCCAACACAGGCACCCTTGCACAATTGCACAACAACAATCCCCTGAGGCATATTCCTCTTTCTATGTAGAGGAAGTAACAGGGGGGGAAATAAAGATATTTCTCCTCGTTACGCCTCCCTTGAGAGGGCATATATTTTTGGTACATTACCAGGTCTACCAGAGAGAGCAAATCTGGGAATGTGTTGATCCAGCGTGAAGCATAACATTTTCTCAAATACCCTTACCACTGATATTAAGGCCCATAACCAATACGTTACTCAATACATTCCTCTCTCTGGTCCAATTACCACTTGCACAAAGTCCTCCGATTAATCTTTTTGTTGAACATATAGGGACTAGGACCTTAAAGAATGTGATGTAATCTCATTATGAGGACCTGGAATAAACAAATTGCCAATTCACAATGTCTACTTCAGACACACTTTGCGTAAATGACGAAAGATAAACCGTGAGACAAGAAAGAATGAGACAAAACCGATACAGATAATTCATGAAAAACATTTATCCAAGCCTCTTTTGAATGGACAAAAACAAGAAAATTGCATTTGCGGTTAGATTTAATACTTCAATGGGGCCCGGCTTAGCATGCAACAAGGATGGCCGCACGTTTCTGAGCTCCGCATCGACACCGGTGCAGACGTTCGAGTTTTGATGTGTTTCAGGTGATTTTTGGTCACGTTTTTGATGGCAGACAGTGGTGGAACGTCTTGTGAGTGCTGTGGGCAGCTTTTTATTTTGCTATGAGCTGTTTTAATAAGAAATACTACCTGTGAGGCATTCTGTCTCTGACAGACTTGTGAAATGGCGCTCACTGATGCAGCTTCGTCATGACACGAAGTTAAGAATTGGAGCTAACCGTGAGTGCCTCACACAGAACTATCTTTCCACGCTAATAGGAGGTACAGTGAGCATTTGCTTTTTATATTAGACCACAGGCTTTGGAATTTACACTTTTCAGTACTAGAAGTTTCTGTCAGATTAGGTACTTACAAAATGGCAGCTGCTGACAGGAACTTTTTCGCATGAAATAATTCCTTATGGCAAACCCCAATTTTATCCTTGGGATATGAATTAATGCTGACGGGTTACTATCCATGAAGTATTTCGGATGTGAAATTGCTCTTTATTGGTCCCTATTGCTGCAGTTATATCACGATATGAGTGCTGGAGCTGCCTTCTGAACTCCTCACGAGGGCTTAGTTTTTGTTCTGACTAAGAGGTACTGAATGCAACATCTCTGAAGATAGATCATTGAGCTTGATATATTAATCTATAATATAATGTCTGCTGTCAGTAACTTCCTTGGGGAACATACCTTCTGTTGTAAGGTTCTAACCCTGATTATAAGCCGCATTTGTGTGCAGGAATCTTAATGCATGGTCTCAGAAGTGTTGGCTTCTTCACTGTTTGGCATCAACACCTGTTGCCTTATTGATGATTCCTATGTCGTTCTGGGCTTGTAACTCATAATAAATAGTTCGAATTTTCTACGCACAGCATATTATTTGATCGTGGTCATTATGAATTTCTTCAATGGCGGAAGGCATGGGGGTGACCTCTAAAGATATAGATTCAAAAGGTAATTTGAAAAGATTCAAACAGACCTCACCTACCCCGGACTCTCCAGCTAAAGGCAGTCCTGACTCTGCCTCAACGTTAGAAGCTATACTACTGAAACTTAAAACGGTTCATGCCATAGCTTAAAGTACCAAAGCTAATACAAATCTTCTTCAGGTGGAGGTGGCAGCAATTCGTAATGACTTGAAAAACCTCTCATTACGTGTATCTACTGCTGTAACGAGAATAAATAATGTTGAAGACTTCACAAACAAACAAACTAAACACATCCAAAGTTTGGAGCGTTCCATGGATTCATTAAGAAGGGACCGAACTGACCAGGAAGATCAGGATCGTAGAAGTAATCTTCGTATTTTTAGATTGCCAGGAGATTGTGAGAAAACTGCTCCTTCAGCGATTGACTTCTTGCTTACTTGGATCCCAAATGTTCTGAATATTTCGTTTCAAGAGGATTTTGAGATAGAACGCGCTCATAGAGTTCCAACTTTTAAACCTAAAATGATGGCTTCTCCAAGAACTTTGATCTTTAAACCTTTGCGTCACCAACATAATGAGCAAATTCTGGCACAAATGAGTAAGATTAAAATAATACAATGAGATGGTCATAAAATATCAATATCACAAGACTTTGCCAGAGACACTGTAATTCAATTCAAGGGTTTCCTTAATCTACGCAAGAGACTCATTGATATGCATATTCCATTGTCCATTGCTGGTCCCTCAAGATTCAGAATAACTTTCAAAGGTTGTTCACAGATATGTTATGAACCTTCAGATCTCTCGTCATTTTTGGATAATCAATCTGAATCACAGATGGACTCAGACTCTCTTCTGGTTGCTTCATGGCCTTAATGATCTACATCTATTTATTTGTCTGTGCCAACTGTTTCTCGTTTATCTATTACACATGATGGTTCTCTGCTGTTTGTGCTTTGCTACAATAGGTGTGATTACTACTGCTCTTTGTGTTCTTCCTTGAATTGGTGATTACGCACTGAAATGTCGCTCGTCTTAGATTGGTTATTCCCGATTAACTGATTTTCCTTTTTACAGGATAATACGGTTTGTCGTACTATTATGAATGTTATATGGGATTACATTCCTTGCAGGTTAGGTATAGGCTGGTTGATCTAATTTTCTGGGGCTATTCTGGAGCTATATTGTCAAATCGTACAACTGTCAATGTATTTCTATTTTCTTACTCATCTCTATATTTTTTTTTCATCTCCTTGTGTTCTTTGGCTTATTCCAAATATCACTCTTGCCCCCTACTCATTTCCTCCTTCTTTCTGTGGTCCTTTTAGACGGTAATCTCTTTTAATAGATATATTAATCCATGACTTTATTCGTCACCAATGTTATAATAGTTATACATTCATCTTAGGTCATAATTATGAAATCTCATTGGTGAAATAACACTTTGTACTTGGACTGATCATTACCTTTCTTTCTCATTAATCTTATGATAAAAGTAAGTATCTTATCTTCTATTTTCCATATTTTTTTCCTTTTCTTTTCTTTAGTCTACCTTTTACACGTTTTTTCTATTTGGCTCGTTTATTCTAATCTCTGTTTGACTTTTTATTTCTTATTATTATTCTATGTTGGCGATAACTCATTTATGTGTGTTAATTATTTATCCGTATTATTGTTCATTTATGAAATGTAAATTTATAATGTTGATTTTTGTTCTATTTGCACAATTTCAATTTAACTACTCATTTGTCGACTTGACTCTTTTTCTTTTACTGTATGTTTATCCTGAATTATGAATTTCATCTAATGTTAAATACTCTATTTAATTCTTAGTTTCTAAAATACTCTAAGTATATGAGTCTGTTCATGACTTCCATCAATTTATAGGTGACTAGTTATTTTACATTCTATATTTTGTGATTTTTCTCTTTGCATACTATTTATATTAACTTGATAGACCAGTTTATAAAACCTTAGATTGATATTTATAATGTCTTATATTGTTATTTATATTGCCTTAGATTGTTATTTCTAATCCCTCATATTATTATTTACTATATATTAGATTGATATTTATATTGCCTCATATTGTCATTTATAATACCTTAGATTGATATTTATCTGCTAATATAACCTCACCTTTCTATTTATGATATGATATATGTTTTTGTCAGTGTTCAACTATGTTATATTTTTTTAACTTGCATTATTTATTCTTATTGATGGATTATAGACAGTATAGTAAAACACTGGTATTATTGCATTTGTTTCGTCACTTAATGACATATTTATTAATCTGCACCGTGGTTGATGGCCTCTGTTGTTGCTGCTCCACGTTATTTTCCCCATGCAATTTGTCTATTACAGACATCCCCTGGTGGGGTTACACTTTTTTAATGCTCCATTTTTTCTGGAGTACTTTTGTTATTTTGTTCTTTCTAGTCTTTACTTCCTCCCTTTCTCTTTATCCGAATTCTGGGACATCTGCTTCAGTTTATTTTGTGATTTATGTTACATTTCTTTTAGTTTTTAATTATCTCTTGGCTTTCCTTTTGCCCCTCTACCAGATGTACTCAATCTAGTTGTTCTATTCATATCTATCACAGGCTTAAATATTGTTTCACTTAATGTTCGGGGATTGAATCATCCAGTTAAAAGGAACAACATTTTGGACTACTGCAAAAGTCTATCTGGTGATGTGGTTCTACAAATGCTAAAATACCCCTGTTTACGGATTCAGGTATTGTTTCACTCCTTTCTATGTGGTTACATTCAGGTCATACTGCGTCTAAAATCTATAAATTCTTGTCTGCTCCACTCCCTTCACAGTCTATGATTACTTATGATAAATGGTCTCACCATTTTGCAGATGACATTTTAAAACATATTCACAAGATACTTGGTATCTAATTGGGAAATTATCCCTGCGCAATAAAATTGCTCCCTCGCTTATCCAATCTAAATTCTTCACATTAAATCTTCTATATTGGACCCGGCTCGTTTATATAAGCTGAAACTTTGAGATAGTGATTTATGTTGAAATTGTAATCGTGTTCCAGGTACCCATCTGCACATGTTCTTTGAATGTACATTATTGAATTCCTTTTGGGGCCCGATACAGAAACATTTATCATTGCCTTTTAAAACACATATAGAACTTTCTTTACCTATGATTTTATTAGGACCATGGGCTGCCGTTATTCCTTTACCCCTTGACAATTCGGATCTGGAGCTATTAGATCTACTTTTATCTATAGCTGTTAAAATTATTCTAACAGAATGGAAATCTTTTCACTTTCTATTCTTACCATACCTTGTGGGCATGGCTCTCATATCTACGTGGAGCTCATACTTTTGTTGAGAAAAAACATTACTCGCCTTTCATCTCCAGTAATGTTTGGCAGTCTCTGGATAATTATATGAATTTGTCTTCTCAGGGATTGATAGCTCAATATCCTTCTGATGCCTTTTCTTAATTTATTTTCTTCCATTGGAGCAGATGTCCCCTCACACCTCTTTGGTTCCTTTCTTTTCTTTTTTTTCTTTTTTATTTCTTTTTCTCAATATTCTCTTTCTTCTTCTTTCTCACTTTTCCCTCGACTGACTGTTTTATTTATTAAACAATACAACTAGTAGCTGTTTTTTTATCTTGATATATGCAGTTGCTTTGCTTGTTTTATACTTCTGGGATTTATATAAGTAATTGATTAACTTTGTAACATTTATTATATGATATCTATTGACTTACCTTTTTAGAATAATGATATGTTTACCCTCCTTTTTTATCCCAGTTCACTGAATTTTCTTTTTGTACTGGTTTATTGTTAATGTATTCCAATTGTATTTCTCTTTCAATATGCAATAAAGATATTTGAACAAAAAAAGATGTAATACTTCAATTAATAAACACATATAGTCTCATAACACTTTACAGTAGATCAAAATGCATCAGTGGCTCACCTGTGGAAAAGAGGGAGAGAAAGAAATGCAAGAGAGTACAATTCGATTTACAGATCACAAATCGTACAAACAAAAGCAAGTTGGGTGATTCAGTCTGTCAAGAGCTGCAGCACAACATGCCACAAAAGAGTCAGTAACCCTTCAGCCGAAAGGTTATTTCTTGCTTAAGTTTGTCAGCCGACAAAGTGCAGGTTCAGGTTCTCAGTCCAAGAAAGTTCAGTTCAGAGTTTAGCACAAAGGAAATCAAGAGACAGTGCTTCAGCATACCTGGCAGGCAAATTGGAAAATCAGCCAGGGCCTCACTCCTCCTCCAGAAGGCAATTACACCTCAAAATGTTCACAGCTTACACCCATAAATGTTTCTTTTAGCCGAATCTTTGAGCATTCGTTGGCCATTTACAGTGGACTGTTCATGGTGTGATCAATACATCATCTAGAAATCCGTAAGATTAATTAATCCTTTTTGAATATCATCCGATGTATTAAAGTTTATTTGTTATAAACTTCCATCCTTTCCACTAAAACTAAGGAATTTTTTTTTCACCTACATTTTTTCAGAAGTTTGAGTACTCTTCCTGGGTTTGCTATCAATGGCTACAAAGCATCTGCATGTACCCTCCAATAGGAAAAAAGATCTTTTGTTAAGAAGTTGCTTTTTAACAAAAGATTATTTTTCAGAATGACTGCATCATATGACCTTTGCTCTTGCACAGTCGAGAAAGGCAAAATATAAAATTTGTGGTCTTACATGAAAATTTAGCTGAATCACTGTCACATTAATCACTATGACTAGTTCATATTAATAAAGGAGGATCATTGCAATGTACTAATGTAGAATATGTATTAAACATTATTCAGGAAAACTTTAATATTCATACACTTTAAAGCACATTATTTATGTGTCATTTCAGTTATTCACGTTTTTCTACACATTACAGAAAACTATTTATTTCAAAACTGCAGAGCATATTAGCATTATTAGTTTAAACTATTGATTATTTTTAGCGTTTCTTAAGCATCTTTAAGCATATTTAATTTATTTTTCAACACATTATACATTTTTATTTGCATCTCAACACTTCTACGTTATTCATAATTTTCTCAAATATAGATTTTTCAAGTAATATTGTCAACATTTCTTTTTCTATTTGCTATACATACATCAAGTTTTTCAAACACTCTGCATGCTTTTATGATGCAGTTTGATGTCTCACGTTTTTATCTTAACCAATTATAATGTCAACATTGAGCAACATTAGTCGTAAATATGGTTAATAGAGAGAATCGCTAGAGGCAAACATTTTTCAACAATTCACGCTTCATCAGCGTCAGAATCCATGGCATAGATGTGTGGGAACACCCACGCTCCACCCATGAAACACCTCCCTGGGGCAGAGTAATGCAACGCAGTGATTTGCGCAGCATTGCATTACTCCTGATGTATCAAGCCACGCAGGCCCACTCAAAGTGGCCTTGCCGGGCTTGAGAAATTGCATTTTAGGTTTAGGTTGTTCATGCACCATCCTGCGTGGTGCAAACATGGTGCAAACATGATGCAAACCCTTGATAAATAGGGCCCTAATATGTATATGCAGATCCTAACCTCTTTCAGTAGAACTGTGATATAAAGTATGATACTGACTACGTCTGGATGTGTTTAGGGTTGTGGTTTTTAAGGTGCAACATCTACATACGTTTATTATTATACTTTTTCTAGGACAAAATACGTATGAAGTAATAACTGCTAATCTCTATGATATGGTTTTCTTCTCTGACTTTGTACTGTAATGATGGAATGTTTTGCGGGAGAATTTTGTTTCTTGTCCTGTAACTTTTCAATTCCCTATTCCTTCGATATGAAATTATTGGTGAGGTTGTCTATGTGCTGTTGTGCACGGGTGAGTGGGCGAGTGCAAGAATGAGTAAATGGATGAATGAATAGACGCATGAGTGCAAGGATGAGTAACTCACTGCTTGCATGATGAATAAAGGAGTGCCTAAACTTACCATCACTTTCAGTTATATGCCAACCAAATTTGCATTGCCAATGCTTCTTTATGTGAGACTGTGAATTACAGGCATGATAAAATGACTTTGACTGCTTTGATTATACTAGCTGAAAGAGATTTATGGTGATAATATAATATTATTCACAGCTGTGCTTATATAAGATATATATATCTTTCTGAGAACTATGCTGACACTTTATAGGATGTATAACAGTGGTTATCCAAGTAACCTATAACATGGCTAAGTAAGTCAAAGGAGGTCTGAATCTTTACATTGAAGGTGGCACAGGCTCTTGATCCAAGATTCACTGACTGGGCTATTTCACCATTTCCACATTTGTTTACAGTATTAAAATGGTATTTTTGCAGACAGGCAGGCATAACAAAACACCCGTACAAATCAGAAATAAGTGCATGCTGCATTCTTATTAAACGATAAAGGGAAACATAATGAAAAAAGTACTCCAACAGTAACAAACCTCCAGCAAGAACAAAGCATATTTGCTGGTGGAAATATATTCTGGGCCCAAAGTGTGAAAGAATGATTACACAATAAGGTAGAGGTGTTTAGTGGTGGCTGCTAGCATTGCTTAGTGGTCAGGCAGGGGGACAGAAAACAATCAAAATGGAAGACATAATTAAAATTACTAAAATTGCACTTACCTGTGTGATGTATTCTTATAGGTTCTGTATCGATCCCCCTATTCCTGACCCTGTTCTGGTTAACAAGTTAACTAGCAGCCATCCCATGATGCAGAAACCGTTATCTGATTAAGCCACACTACGGCACAGGAACGTGTTATCTGATTAGGTCATAACGCTTGCCATCTAATTAGACAAGCGATATTCCTCCAGCCCCTGATAAGGCATACGGAGTTCTCAAAACAAATCAAACCTATGACAACCTGGGAAAAACCCTGCGGCCATTGTTTTGATTTCATCGAGAACTTCAGCAAAAGAATGTGCTAACGACCAAGTCGTATGACATCCTTATTGACGTATCTATGTCCATCCTTACGTCAATCTCGGCACCTTACAGGTATAAATATTACCGGTATTGCCTTAAGCAAACACACGCGGTGGTGACGAGATCGGAGCAGCCAGACTTGCCGAAGCCCAGAGCAGAGCAGACCCCGCTGGCGCAGCCCCGCCTTCCTGACGCGCTGAGAACGAGACGCTGCTTTCTCCTGCCGAGAAATCCAGCTCCGGCGCTTCCGGGTAGCCCTCGCAGGCAGCCTGGAATATCGAGACGAGAGATACCATCCCTCATTCATCCTAGATTCAAGGTACAGAACTGAATGACCCCTTGCAGAGAATTCTTGAGTCAGTCACTTGGCAAAACAAACTTAACTTAAACTGCTACTTTCTATTCCCGCCCACGTATTAGGCTTAGGTCAGGTACACCGGGGTAGGCGTAGTTAGAAACACCAGTTGAGTACGATTAGTCAAATGTATATGTGTATGTATCTATTTTATCCATTTTAAACCACCTTATGGCTTAGAAACCATATAAATGTTTTTACAGTATTATTTTATACTTCTGCTTTTATTGTATGCACTTTACTTAACCATAAGTATTGCGATAATATCGATCCATTTCTCTTGTATGAGAAAAGAGACTGATAAATAAATACCATCTTTTATTGAACACGCCCGTCTCTTCCTTTTCTCTACAGTCTGGTGAGACTAAGAATGCACGTACTGACTGAGTAAAATAAGTTGTCTTTTGTTTTCACACGACTCTAGAGATACACTCTTGATTAGGGGAGAGCAAAGTTGTCATGTTCTATGGTTGTCAGAAACTAAATCCCTTCTTGTCTATCCAGGGAGGTTCAACTCCTCCTTGCCTATTCGAGAAAGTTTCTAGTGAACTCTGAGCTAGCTGGCAAACCCAAAACTTTAAGTCTAATATCGACAATAGAAGACCTAGTTAACGTCTGGTCTAGGCCTATACTATTGAAGGTATTATTCCAATGCGCAGAGCCTATTGGGATAATAGGAACTACACTACATGGCGCCCAAACGTTTGGAAAGGCGATAAAACTAACGCAAGACATTAGAGTAACTCAGTCGTGCTTTTTCACTCAGACCCCTTTTTACCCATAATACTCCAAAGACGTCTGGAGTGGGTGAAAGGTCATATCCGCCAAACCTCGCAGGAGGAAACTCCTATGTATGGTTCTTGGTTTAGTCAACGTTGAAGGATACACTGTTCCAAAATATTGTGCATCTAATCTTTGTTTCCAAAGAAACCTGATCTGCAAACAAACAAAATAACCTTCCTGACAGTAGAATGTCAGACACTGAAGAAGAAAGAGAGATAGCTAGAGTAGCAGCTGAACTCGTAGCAGCTGATAATACTATGCAAGAAGCAGACCCGGATTTAATACTCATCCCGGTCAACATAAGAAAATCTATAACTTTAAAACTTATAGAAAATGGACTGACACCTAGAGGTGGCACAGTCATATTCGTAATAGAGGCACACGAATATCGGCAGACAGAGGTATTCTATTCATGGCTAAACTTTCCAGCAGCAAACGCTGTAACAAAGCACTTCCACCATTACAAAACAGAGGAACCTCCTGAAGAATACACTCCTTTCGAGGAGGTGGAAGTACCACTTAAATTTCAAGAGCACCTGCTCTTGTTTAATGGCGCCCTAAAACACAACAATCACATCACCAGGCTCGGTCCATTAGGTAGACCAGGAGCAACGTGGCCGGTCCTAGCCGGATACACACCACATCCAGACATCGAAAGAATGTCTGCAGCAGATCTTCTAATACAACTAAAACAATTAATAAAAGTACATAGACAGTTAGTCCAATATGTAATGCGGACTTCAACAATCCAACCAGCAATTAAAATTCCACAGCTGACCCCTCATCAGGGGAACACAAATAAAATTACACCACAGAACATACAGTCCTGCCTAGGTAAAGTACCAGCTAAAAGGGAACAAATACCATTCTGGTTAGCACAAAAAATCACCCAAATAGAGGCGGTGTTTCCAGACACCACTCCTGTGGATAAACACAGGATTCTGACTATCTGTCTTCCAATGGGAATCGCACCACACGTGGAGGACTGTGACACTTGGGGTACAGTCTTTGCTTCCATTTACACAAAAACGCATGGTGTTCCATCCATCTCGGTAATACCAGATGTGCTAAAACAAATTCAAGACGAATATGGTCCAGAACCCGCTTTAACTCTTGGTATGAAATTACTGAAAGACTTCAAGCAGGTCTCGGCTATATTACTATCCAATATAAAGGGAGAAGCAGCAAACGTGGCGATCCGCCAAAGGTTAAAAGAAACAGATATAGCAGACCAACCAGCTGAAATTGCCAGAATTATAGAAAAATCCTATGAGGAACTAGGTAGAGATAGTTTGGGTGGAATACCAGTAAAGCCCCAACTGATTGAAAGTCCTGAAAAAATATTTATTAAAAATAATCTAAACAGTCAAAAGAAGAACTGGGATGGAAACAAACAATCCAATCCAAAAGAAAAGAAATTCCAGTCCAGAGGAAGGTCTCCTCGGCGGAGAGAAAGATCTCCGGACCAAGGACCTAGGTCTCCCCAAAGTGAGCCCTCTGTGAAAAAATACAACCTTAGAAATAGGGATAATATAAAGAAACCGGATAGATATCAAGATTTTGATACACGTCCCTCTCAATCTTTTCAGACTTCCTCGCAGAAATCGGAAAGAAGAGGACGATCGGAACCCAGGGAAGGGCACGTCAAGTCCAAAGACAAGGAACCTGCTCATCCAAATAAGAAATTACAATTTCCAAAAAAGAAGGTAGCCAGTAGTAAAGTAGTTAACAATGCCGAGAATACTGAGGACACAACTGAAAAACGGATAATGGGCTCAGACAATGCTAGACAGCGCAGCAGAAGTGAGCATAGCTCGCAAAGTCCTTATGAATCATCTGGAGACAGTGGACACGAATGAATACCTTCAAGTGGAAACTGCAGACACCAGAGTTAGCAAACCTCACAAAATATATGAAATAACTTTACGTATAGAAGGGGATAAGACTAGAAAAATAAGGGGACTATTTTGGGATAATCTCTCAAAGGGCTATGACATCCTTCTAGCTGAAAAAGACTGGCCACCAGAGTTTGTCAGGGACTGCCCTCATGGCGAAGAAATAATTATGCCTGCCTTCTCAAATCATATCCCAATTCATAAAAAATACACACTTGCTAGAAAGTGGGCAGTAGCTCAAGCTCCTGCTTTATATAAAAATCACGTAGGATGGGATGAGGACTCTCCTCCTCACAAAATCCAGTTAAAATCACAACCTACTGCACAAAGACAGTGCCCAATTAAGCAAGAAGCTAAAAAACAGGTAAAAGAAATCCTAGATCAACTAGAATACCAGGGGGTGATTGAAACTTGCACCTCACAAATGAACAACCCTTTGTTTCCTGTCTCCAAACCAGACAATTCATATCGTCTAGTTTTGGATTACAGACACCTTAACTCATGTTGCAGAACTTTTGCAGTGCAAAACTCGCATAGTGCAGCGCTAATGAATAACATAGTGCGCAAAAAATACAAAACAACATTAGACATCTTTAATGGATTCTTTTGTCAAAATATAGCACCAGAGAGCAGATATTTGTCCGCGTTCTCAATAAATGGCGCTCAAAAACAATTCTGTCGGTTACCCCAAGGGTTCAAGAACAGCCCAGGATTATTCTCAGCGAGAGTAACAGAGTTACTACAAACATATGATGACGAAGCATTATCTTATGTCGACGACATATACCTAACAGATGATGACTTGGATACTCACTTGAAGAGAGTGAACACCATAATACTTGGGTTCGCAGCAGAGGGTTACAAATTCAACTTTAAAAAATCTAGAATTGCCCATCTAACAGTCCTGTTCTTAGGATATGAATTATCAAGTGAAGGCAAAAGCCTGGCTGACAATTTCCTAGAGAAATGTGCTGTACTCCAAGCACCTAGAACACTAAAAAACCGACAGTCAATTCTAGGCTTCCTAAATTTCGGAAGAACATACATTGCAAATTACGCAGAAAGGGTCAAACCCCTTTATGATCTAATAAAACCAGATTTTAAAAGAACCAATTGGACTCAAACACACACAGAAATTTTGAGATCCTTACAAACAGACATGTTAATTAAAACAAAATTAGAAACACGTGATAACACACGCAATCTTGTGATTCGAGTCATCCCAGGAAGATGCGGATTCACATACCTGACCTCTAACGAGGGAGAAAAGGTACCAATTGCATTTAAATCACACTTGTACACAGAAGCTGAAAAGAAATTCAGCAATAAAGTAAACATTGTTAATGCAGTTCAAACAGCAATAACTAGAGAAAAAGATAAAGCTGACGGTAGACACATCACAGTCAGAACAGCAGAATCAGCCTTTGAGGCATTAACAACACCGTGTAATTTACCAACAACAGCATTGAATCCGGAATGGATACAATGGGTGAATTCAATTACAACGGACAAAGTAAAATACTACTTTGATCCAGAATTAAAAGAATTGAAAAATCTAGAATATGAAAGAACATTCCCTCTGCCAATCGACATTCTGCCCTTACGACAGTACGCTTGTGTAATCTATACAGACGGACATGCTCAACCCTCAGTTTGGGGAGAACAAGCATACAACCCCACATATGAGATTACAAAAGAAGTGTGGCGCGGAGGTAAACTAAGACCTCTATTAACAAAAACACACTCAGTAGAAACTAATTCAGAACAACAGACTGAAATAATAGCATTGAAAATGGCGCTAGATAATGCAGATCGCGAATTCCCGACACTTATAGTGTCCGATTCGTATTACTGCGTCAAATCTTATAACAGCGATTTGCAGAAATGGATTCAAAACGGTTACAAAGATGACACAGGTGCAACAATAAAGCAAAAACTGCTTTGGGAACAAATAGTTCTGTTACAAAAAGAACTACCAAAGACTCACGTGACACACTCACTGAGTCATCAGCGTGATGGCGTTCACGTTGCAGGGAATTCATTGGCTAAGACAGCCACAGCGGTAGCAACTAAATCGGCTTCCGTAGCTAGAAAAAAGCGTACAATGAAATACATTGACGGTGAAACAGTGCTGGCGGTAAAAACGTCATCAAAAGGCGACTGCTCAGCGCTACCGATCAACTATCCACTCAATTATACATACATAATCGATGCAAACTCCGTCCCTTTTGCTCGAATCACTGGAGTGGGGGATAGAGTAATTCCAAACATGGACAGGAGAACTTTGTTAATTGCAGACGCACATATGGGCGAGGGTCTCAGACACCTCAAACTAAAAGATTCTCTGGAAGAACTACAATCAGTGTACTGGTGGCCAGGCATGAGCCTGCAGCATCACATTTTTGTAAAAAAATGCCCGGACTGCAACAGAGATCGCAGTGGCGAGAGAAACGGTATACTACCGTGGCGTTTCACTCCAGAAAGGATCAACAGTAATAAGCCAAGCGTCCGATTAACATATACAGGCTAGTTTCCACTTATAATGTAGATCCCCAGCACTCGGCTGACGTCTGGACTGTTATACAAAGATTTGTGAGTCTAAATGGCATATACGCTAGGAGCATGCTACGTTTGACCAATGTTTTCACTTTAGCCCTCAAGCTTGTGGGGAAGCACGGCCAAATGAGCATAGCGATGCGGGATTCTTCTCACTTCCTTCCTGAGGGATACGGGATGGTGTAAAGAAAAAACCAAGGCATAAAGCTATCTATAACAGAAAGGATATTAGGTTCGGGAGCTGGGTGGGTCAAACATCTAATAAGTGTCCAACGTAGTCTAAATAACCTGCCAAGAAATTCTCTGAAGGGATTCAGTCCGTACGAATTATTGTTTGGAACTAGGATGTTAGTCTTAGATCTTGACAGTCAGACTTCAGTGGTAAAGGAAAAAAGCTTTGATATCAAAGATTGTTTGGCTATTTTGCAGGACTTAAACAAAACAAGAAAAGACCTGAGCAACATAAAGTTGAAACAGCAGCCAACAACCACTGAAGAACCACCACCTGTCCCAGCAAGACCTGTCTGGATTCCAAAAGTCGGGGATCTAGTCAGAGAAAAGATCGCGGTAAAGAAGGAATTTGGGCCTTCTTACAGAAAAGCAGTTCCTGTCTTGTCTATCAACCGGACAAGATCAGTTGTACTACCGCCGCTTGCTGGTAAAAAGGAGAACCGAGTTGTATCCATCGACCTGGTAAAACCACAATCATGTGGCCGATAACAAACAGTAGGCCAAGTGGACTCCCGATAAGTAGTAGAACACCAAGATTTGCTACCAATACAGAGGTCCAAACTAAGAGGCTAATCACATTCGAAACGCCTACAGAAGAACAACAAGGACTATGCAACAATGCATTGGAACTTAAACCTCTGAAAACCCAAATAAAAACATTTAGTAGAGACACACCAACCTACAATGAAGTAACAAACGAATATGCAAGAAACAGTAATCCTGAAGCAATTGGAACAATTGACAGAACTGCATCCGGCTACTTCATAAACTTCGATGATTCCTCTGAAGACCTAAGTGAATCAAAAACACAGCCATCAACAAAAACCTTTAAAGATAAAGCTAAAGAACTTTTGAAACAGCTGAAAGAAACATATCTGATTTCTCCATGGATTGAATTTTGGGTGGGCTTTGGTGCATTTAGCCTCATACTTTGGCTCATCATGGTACTAACTTTGGGACGCTTCATTGAGGGAAAATACGCTAAAATGGACACAGCAAGTCAGAAAATCAACTTGATCCTCAAGCCACACACATCTTCACACGTCGAGAAAAGAGAAATTTCTTCAGTCAACTTCACAGCCAATCCTATACCGGGTGGGGTAGCATGGGACAATACTGACTACGAAATTTATGGTCCGGTTGAGATCCTGAAATATCCACACCAAATTAAGATCTCGTTGAGTGACTTTGTAAAAACAAGCTCATTTGCTGATGATTGGGACTTTGAAAGTATAAATAATATGATGTCTGACTTAGTGATGTCTGCTAAATTTGCCAAACATGATTATTTGCAGGGTTCGACTAATTATGATAGTATGTACTGTTACAACCACTATGGTAACCATTTTCTACATAAAGCTGCACAACCTAGAAATGTTTTAAATTATAATCAATGGGAACATTGTACAACCCCTCCAAAAGGAAGCTCAAGAACCTTTTACGACAAATATTCATACTTTTCAGGGTTCAACACAAGTAATGCTGAAACATTTTATTTCAAATTGTCAAATAAGACAGGGACAAAGACCATGCTAACAAACACGAAATTGATATATTCAGACTAATTTTTTGAACAAATGAATACTTTTGGTTTTGATTATTGGGACAAAAATGTTGAAGTTAAAAGTGTTTGGGGTACAAAAGAATGGCAAGTACAAGGTATAGAATCATTGTTTAGAGCCTGCATGATCCCAGAACAAATTATATTTTTAAATGACACTGTTCAACAAACCACCTGTCTTGGCTTAGCCAAAATCAAAGACTTAAATAAACCGTCTATTCCAAAGCCAACAATGGACAGCAATAGCTCTACAGATGAAGAAATAGACGTAAACTATATATTAAACCAAAACAGAACACATCCTGATTGGAAACAGTGGTTGATCTGGCCCACAGATACTAATAACTGTCAAGACAGATTCCTGAACAAAAAACAGGGGTTCAAATTGACCAGGCCAGACCCTAGATATTCCCAAAGACAACACCCAGGGATAATAACCACCTACAGTGTGGGCAAATTATGCCTTCAATGGCTACAAACTTCCACACTGACAGAAATTAAGCCACACCCAACTTTACTTACTGATGGTGCTGACTTGCGTGATTTCATTATGGGACCGCGCAAACAGCGTCAAAAACGCTTCATAGCAGCCTCTGTATATGCAGCTTACAATGAGGCCTGGAAGGTAACTCAAATTGAGACAGCAGAAAGTATACGGGAAATTGACCATATTAATTTGGAAAAATCACTTTCTGTAGTGGACAATGGGTTAATGACTCTGTCCTCCAGAATTTTTTCTTTGGACAGCATTGTGTCTTCAGCAATCGACATAATATCGCAAGACTTACTGTTGTTACAACATGGTCAGTCTCAATTGCGTTCTATTGTACAGCTTGGCTGGACGTTACAAAATCTGCGTTCAGGCTATGTGCCTTGGCGTTTAATCAACACAACGTCACTATTCAATATCTTTAACCTTACTGATAAACAAATCAGTATGGCACAAAAGGGTGCTGATTATACAATCCTGAGCATTGAGAAACTCGAGAGATTACCAGTGACAATGTCAGAACGACCTGTCAGTGAATGGATAATACATGGGATAATTAATATTCCAATATCAACCTTCAGGTTTCAATACTGCCAAAAATATATACAGGCTGGCATGTACGAAAAATTGGGAAAAGGGTACATTAAGACAACATGGAACTTGCCCTATTCACATGCATGTGTCAGTAATAAAGGACAGAAAGTGTTTCTTAGTGGCAATAATTGTGCGATGTCACTAAGCGGTACACTTCTGTGTAATGGAATTAGTTTGCATGGAGCCTGTGAAGGGAACTCAAATAACCTTTCATGTCACCAGCTAGGCGCACCTGCAACAGAGATAGAACCATTCCTTAAAAGACTCTATAACGGGAGTTACATTCTAATTGTGGATCGCAGATGTTGTAGTCTTATGCCCGGGACTCCTTATCTCGTAACTACGACTTCGAAGGTCATGTGCTGTGGACACTCATTGTTCCCCAGCTCCTTTCCAGACAGGGAGGCAAGGGCATGGCCTAACTTGAAAATTACTTCTATTCGAATAGATACTTTAAGCAGAATGAAAACAGTGCTTCTTCAGACGCCGACCAGGCTCACGTCATCAAAAGAAACATATGATCTCCTAGTCGCAAGGACGACTGCAGAGATTCACTCATTGTTATCAACTAATTCCCCCATACATTTCGCGGAAATCCTGAATGAAATCTTAAATATTTCTGATACCAGTGGGGTCTCAAAAGTATTTAAGACAGTATTTTCAATGGCATTAACACCATTCAAAGCCATACTGGGTATTTTTCCAGACTTCGTCCATTCGATTTTTGGCGGACTTCCCCTCATTTTGGGACTAATTGCAGGAATCCTATTCTTGGTCCTAATATTTCGTTATGGCAAACCATGTCACAGACAAAACACCTGCGACAAGGGAAGAAACAATCCGAGCCATTGGATACCGGGACCGGATATCAAAAATCCTGGGACTATCCCGGCTTAGAGACCTGAACATGACTTGGTTTCTTTCATTTCGACCAATGTGGCATCGATGTGTTTTACCTGTATTAAGGTGCCTGCTGTGCGGAGAAGAATGCGTGTTGGACACCTGTCTGACGCTACAATCGGATGCGCCTATGGATGCAGAAACATTGTTGGGTCCGATAAAGGCTCATGCTTTGTGCTGCCCTCAACGACTGCCAATCCTGATGACGGCATTCGTGGAAACTTCACCACTACGATTAAGGGGTAGTGGAGTTCAAGATGAAAGCAGCATCGATCAGGTACGACCTTCTGTCAGCAATACTAATCAAAACGTCAATGGAGACAATCATGCGCACGAATGCATGGTTACACCTTTTTCCGAGTTAGTGGAACTCTCCCAGGAAGCTGTTGACAGCTTTTTCGACAGTCTAAATGATATGATGTTCTCACCAGAGCAGAAATAGAGACTTTTAAGCAAGCTAGCACACGGCGTTCCCAACACCCTGAATTTGGCCTTCAACTTAATAGCAAAATAACATGGACAATTTTCCCTCCAGTTCACGGACAGCAATTTTTTCAGCAGCCCCAAAATATTTTTACGATTTTTCGGGACACTTATCTTCTGCTTAAAGTAAAAACTATTCTTAGAGAATTAGAATTTTCTATTTTTAGAAACTTTATAGACATTAGCTGCCCGCTGGTATGTTCATAATTATTTTTATTCTGTGATGAAATGGTCTCGAACCTTTTTTCTTCTGTATTAAGAGCCATTTCATGTGTAAATTCTCATATACCAATTAGCAATAATGTATACATATGCGTGATTACTTTAGCATTATTCTACAGCTTGAGTGCATATAGTACATGTGAATATTTTTTCCGTATATTACATTATTCGAAATGCATTATATGTATTTTGGGGTGGTAAGGTATACACGATACTCTACAGTATGTTTTACTATGCCTAGATTCGTAAACATGGCCATAGTTAGCGTGGAGTGGGTGTGATGTATTCTTATAGGTTCTGTATCGATCCCCCTATTCCTGACCCTGTTCTGGTTAACAAGTTAACTAGCAGCCATCCCATGATGCAGAAACCGTTATCTGATTAAGCCACACTACGGCACAGGAACGTGTTATCTGATTAGGTCATAACGCTTGCCATCTAATTAGACAAGCGATATTCCTCCAGCCCCTGATAAGGCATACGGAGTTCTCAAAACAAATCAAACCTATGACAACCTGGGAAAAACCCTGCGGCCATTGTTTTGATTTCATCGAGAACTTCAGCAAAAGAATGTGCTAACGACCAAGTCGTATGACATCCTTATTGACGTATCTATGTCCATCCTTACGTCAATCTCGGCACCTTACAGGTATAAATATTACCGGTATTGCCTTAAGCAAACACACGCGGTGGTGACGAGATCGGAGCAGCCAGACTTGCCGAAGCCCAGAGCAGAGCAGACCCCGCTGGCGCAGCCCCGCCTTCCTGACGCGCTGAGAACGAGACGCTGCTTTCTCCTGCCGAGAAATCCGGCTCCGGCGCTTCCGGGTAGCCCTCGCAGGCAGCCTGGAATATCGAGACCAGAGACGAGAGATACCATCCCTCATTCATCCTAGATTCAAGGTACAGAACTGAATGACCCCTTGCAGAGAATTCTTGAGTCAGTCACTTGGCAAAACAAACTTAACTTAAACTGCTACTTTCTATTCCCGCCCACGTATTAGGCTTAGGTCAGGTACACCGGGGTAGGCGTAGTTAGAAACACCAGTTGAGTACGATTAGTCAAATGTATATGTGTATGTATCTATTTTATCCATTTTAAACCACCTTATGGCTTAGAAACCATATAAATGTTTTTACAGTAATATTTTATACTTCTGCTTTTATTGTATGCACTTTACTTAACCATAAGTATTGCGATAATATCGATCCATTTCTCTTGTATGAGAAAAGAGACTGATCAATAAATACCATCTTTTATTGAACACGCCCGTCTCTTCCTTTTCTCTACAATCTGGTGAGACTAAGAATGCACGTACTGACTGAGTAAAATAAGTTGTCTTTTGTTTTCACACGACTCTAGAGATACACTCTTGATTAGGGGAGAGCAAAGTTGTCATGTTCTATGGTTGTCAGAAACTAAATCCCTTCTTGTCTATCCAGGGAGGTTCAACTCCTCCTTGCCTATTCGAGAAAGTTTCTAGTGAACTCTGAGCTAGCTGGCAAACCCAAAACTTTAAGTCTAATATCGACAATAGAAGACCTAGTTAACGTCTGGTCTAGGCCTATACTATTGAAGGTATTATTCCAATGCGCAGAGCCTATTGGGATAATAGGAACTACACTACACCTGCACCTCTGAGCTGCCACCTTGCACCTCTCTCCGGATCCGCGACACTGGCTGCACACTGCGCTGGCTCCCAGATGCCAATCCAGGTGCCAATCCAGGTGCTTCTGTCATGCAGGGAATACAATTCCCAGCATGAGAGAAGCGCAGGGATTGGTCTGAGTGGCCTGGTTTGCCGCTCAGACAGTGCCTGGGAGCTTGTGTTGTTTCTTCAATGCAGCTCTGCAAATTGTATTCCCAGCATGAGAGAAGCGCTGGGATTGGTCTGAGCAGCCTGCTTTGCCACTCAGACAGTGCCTGGGAGTCTCTGGTGTTTATCCAATCCAGCTGTGCAACACAGCTGGGTTGGAGAAACCCAAGTGTGCATTTCTGTTTTGCTGGCCTAAGATGGCTGGCCAAACTTACATGCGCTCTTAAAAGTGCCCACCACTCCTCCCTCTGCCATGCCTGTCAAACAGGACTGCCTGGCCCTGCTCTACTGAGGACTTGTGTCATTGGTAGTCAGACAGGCAAAAATAAAATGGTAATAAATTGCTTTCATTATCATTTGATTTTTCATCTGTTAGCAGCGGTACAGCGCTACTTCGCCATTACAGAGGAGCTGTCCCTGGAGGTGTTGTTATTTATGGCCAGTGGAATAAGAATCCTAGCCCTGCCAAGGTTTGTTTCTTGTGGTTTATATATCAAGGAAAGACAAAAAAAGATTGGTTACCCAGTGATGCAAGGATAACATTAGACATTCCAGAATGCTCCTTTGTTTGATGATGTCATTGTGGATTTTGAAATCTGTTGTAACATCATTCACCAGCTTGCCGCCTTCTTTATTAGGGCTGAGAATACAGTATACAAAAACATACTCTGCACCAGGATGCTAGAAGTTGATGGAGTGTTGTTCAGACAACCAAGGGTTTGATTGCAAATGTGTTAACTGCAATACCATAAAATCTCATTTTGATGTTGGGCAAATGGACAAAGGGATCTTATTAATTGCTCACAAAAACCTGGGCCACGAGGGCTAATCTAACATCCCTGAAAACCAAGCAGCCTGGATGTGACATCATGCTGTCTGGTTTCTCAGTGAGAGACATTAAATTACATGTAATTCAGGGGTAGCTGGCTTGTACCGAGGGTGGTGAGGCACAAAATTAAAAAAAATATGACTTACCTTTCTAACTTGCCGTGCAACATCGTCCTTCCTCAGGTGTCCTCTCTCCTCCTGAAAGCTCCAGACCAGGAAACTGCACTACCCAAATCCTGGTGCTGCACTCACAGCATGAGAGCAGCACCAGAATTGGATAGAGGAGGCTCTCTCAGCGCTCCAAGAGCATTGGAGGCATGCGCGTTCTCTAACTCCGCTTTCTAAGACAGCTAGGTTAGAGAAGTTTAAAATTTGCATGTCTGGCTGGCCATCCCAAACAGCTGGCCAAAGAGACATGCACATTTTAAGGTGCACAGCTCCCTGCTGCTGTCACTCAGCATCACTGGCCACGCCCCGCTGCGACACTTATTTCAGGACGAGTTGCTGAAAAATAAAATGGTAATAAATACAATGTATTACCATTTTATTTTTCAACTCTGGGGCTTGTGGGGTGACGCTCCTCCGCTCAGATGGAGCAGCCATCCCTTATTCAATTCCTCAATTAAGATCAGGATTACCCGACTGGCTTTGAGTCAGTGCCATGGGTGGCTCTGAGTGTCTCAATTCACATGAAGGAACTGAGGAGGTCGTTATGTTTCCCAAGAGACTAAAGGCCAAAGCTTATTTCACCTTTTATAAACATTCTCAAAAGTATTAATATTAACAATTGAAATGAGTGCTGTTATGACTGCAGCTGCTGAGCAGGGGCGTAGCTACTGGGGTCGTGTGTATAGGGTGGAACACCCCACTAACAAGTACTTAGTTGGTCTTGCCTGGCAGTGTCAGTTGGATTGGCTGTCTGCAGCAACAGTGACCTAAATTTACCGTTGCTGCAGATTGGGTAGATGCGGGTAAGCCAACATATGACAGGGAAAGTTGAGCCAGAACCGAGCCAGAGGTCAGGCTTGGCTCTAAAAGCCTGTGCACTGGCATGTAAATCATGCAACAAACATCATGTAAAAATATAATAAAGTATTCAAAAACACAGCGTATTTCTTTAACATAGAGCAAGACAGCACAGGTGCACCACAATATTAGACATAAAATAAATTGTTATATAGTGTGGTCCCTATGAGTCACAGAGATACAGCTTCCTCAATTCAATTTCTTTATTTCAGTGCAAGGTCAAACACCATACAGTCAACGCGTTTTGTCCCAACAGGAGACTTCTTCAGGGTGCTGACAGAAAAAAGCTTCAAATGAAGAAAGAATGCGGTGATCCGAGGGAATACCACCGTCGTCACCCAATAATCTTGTCTCATCAAATTAGAGTCAAAGTCCTCAAAGGGATCTTATAAAGGTGTAGGTACCCATAAGTTAAGAGAAGTTTCCTGGGTATAGGTCCAAGGTATAAAAATGTACGTAAGGATCACTCAAAATAGCATGTAATTCAGTTGTGCAATCCCACAGAGTGAATTCAAATAGATACAGTCCTTAGTTTGGACAACAGTGCCCAGATCGTGATTTGATAAAAACGATCTACAACATCAGCGAGCATCTGGAAAACCGCGATGAGTCCTCCAGCCGTGTATTTCTTTAACATATTGATGTGTTTCACCTTAGTACATCAGATAATTCCATTGCTTTCAGAGGCATCTATTAAAAGTAATATTATTAAAACATGAAATTTAAAACATTCAAGCCCTCGATTCCCCCCGCCAACAATAGCACTACTGAAATCTGAGGCAAGTCATTTTTCATGCATAGCCCATATGTGGCATAGATTATTTTAAATGGAACAATATCATTAGCCTGTTAAACATGAGGTTTTCGTACAGGGCACTCCCTGAACTCATGCATTTGTAGGTACTGTAGTGTGTGATGATGAAGAAAAAGGAGGGTCAGTGAAATAAAATATTCACATAGGATCACACAATTTAATCAAGCGGGGAAGCCAGAAATGTCCACCGATTTTAAGCGTTTAACAATATACAACTCTGCTATTAGATGGGTATCTCTCTCTCTCACCCTTTTTCCAGAAAAGGCATAACTTTGTTGTTAATTCTTGACGCATAAGGTTAGAATGTGGGGGCAGCCAAGCGCCACATAAAAGCTCAGCTGGTTTTGGGCTCGAGAGTCCAAGAGGGACCTCAAGATGAGCCAGAGCCAGGCTACTGGCGTGAGACTTCAAAAGCTCGCCCCCCCTCTAAGACCAAACCTGGAATTGCAGATTGGCCTACAAGTGTGACGTGCTGGCAGGGTCAAGGGCATGGATCTGGTTGGTCCCCTGCCTGTAACTCACCCATCATCAGTGAGGTCCCTGCAGTGAAATGGGTCCTGCCAGGTCTCAGATGATGCAGTGATTAAAAACTTTGAGAAGGATCCCTATTGGAACCTAAATTCATGTCCTTTACAGGAAAAAAAACAAGGCGGGAATTCCTAACAACTGTAGAAAGTCTTGAGCTAATCCATAATAGCGATACAATTCCTGTTTGTATTACATTTTAACTTCATCTCGAATTTCTTTTTTTCATAAGTTGTGTTGCTCTAGGGTTTTTTTTGTGTGCAACATTTGACTCTTTTATGTGAACAGTTGCTTCTAGGCATCTGGGTCAGTTCCGGTTGCGAACGCGTGTTCATGACGGGACCCGAATGAGAGCTCCGGAGATGAGTTTGAAGGCAGTGTGAATTTCTTACAGTGTCTGTCAGTGTGTCATAAAGGTGTTCAGACTTCATGCAGATGCAATTGTAGCAACAGAAAGGTCTGCTCACACTGCCTATCCTATGCCTGCTCTGCTGATGGTTGGAAGGGGCTTATGCTAGCCTGCTATCGCGGGCCTTCCTGCCCTACATTACTCTGAGTAGGAACTGTACTACCGTGGACAATACTTGACTTTGCCTTACTTTTACAAATAACAGAAAATGAAAACTCCTAATCGAGTCCATGACTACCCTTCAGTCGCGCTACCCATCCCTACCCTTTTTACTTGGGTACACCTTGTTGTTTGCTCGTCCTAAAAATTTAGTTGGTCGTCTGGTCCCTGTTTTCACTCTCATGCCCCTTCTTGTGGTGAGTCAATAGCGCCAGGATGCCTTTTTGGTGGTAGTGCTCTTTATAAGTTAAATAAATAAATAAATTGTTTGTTGGGAAATCTCAATTTCACACCCCCTAACATTATTGAGTAAGCCGCACCTCTGCTGCTGCTGAGGCTGAAGGGAGAAGGGAACTCTGACCCCTATGGCCTCTTCAATCAAGGCCCGTTATCTAAAGACAGCTTCTATGGGACTCAAATGGCTGCACTTTCACATTTCTGGCTCCAGTGATGTAGCCACGGGGCAGTGGACCATAAAACAAGCAAGGAAAATGTGCTCCCAGCACCGTGGTTTGGAAGTTAAAGACAGCCATGTTTGGAGTGCGGTGAGTCCCTCACACCTAACGGGATGTGGTGCCACTGCACCTACTGCTAATTTATAGCTATGTATTGTAGTGGTTCCATGATTAGGCTTGAACTTTCTCATTGCCTTATTTGTATAGCACCTTTCAGTCTGTTTCATATTTTACAAGACGTTCAGGCATGGCTGGTGTCAGAGAAAAGAGGTGGGGGGACAATATGGAAAGGGGACGAGGGAGATAAAGGTAAAAACGTAAAACACTTTCCACCTGACCTCCATCGCGTCTTGCTCGTCTGCTCCTCTCCTCTTCAAAGGCACAGACTCCTTGCCTGCACTGCAGCCAATCATGAAGCTGGACTTGCATGAGAGCAGCGTATGGGTTGGCCTGAATGCCCTCCATTTTGTGCTCCAGGACAGACTGTGTATCACGACCTGCTGTCTCCAACCCAGCAGAAGTTTCTCTGCGCATGATGGTTTGGCCAGCCTGAGACTGCCGGCCACTCCCCTCAGTGTTTGTCGTCACAGAGGCCTCGCCTCCAAGACTCAGCCCAAGTAAAATAAAATGATAATAAAACGGGTTTCAAACCCTTTTTATTATCGTTTTTTTCATGCTTTGGAGGGTGCTGGCAGGGGGGCGACGCTCTTCTGCCATAGTGGAGGAGTCGCCCCGAATATGTTCCCATGTCACCTGGGTGTGATTAATGAATTCTTTAGTGTAAAAGTGGCGAAGGGGATTATGCATCCATGTAGGCATGTGACATACAAACTTAGGGCCACTTCACCAATTATTTTAACTGATGTAAAGAAGATTTACATTTGGAAAAAACAGTCTCACTCCTTTGCATAATGTGCCCGATAATGCATACACTGCTGCGTGCCCCATGGCTTATGTCAGATGGGTGTTCAGGGAAATCCTTTACAAGTGAGGGGAGCACACACTCACTCATTCGTAACACAGTGAGTAATCAGTGACTAGGAAATTGTACACTTTTAAACCCATCCAAATTACACCTGAACGATCAAGGTGTAAGTATTACTTAAAGTAAAGGGATAAGTGCACCACCCACTCCCTTCTTCTCGTTTCCAGTACCAGTAACTGCTAACTAAACCCCATTTCTAGTTATGTATTGCCAATTTTTACTATCGGGATTCTCTCTTCTGTCCTAGTGCATACTATTTGAGATTGGTCTGCACCTCCTTTAATAATAATAAATAATAATAAACAATTTATAAAGAGCTTGGCTACTTCCACTGACGTGTCCCAACGCTAATGCAAACTATTTGCCAAAATGAAACAAGGCCTAAAATGAAAGAAAAGGTTATAGTTAGTAAACAAACACACTCTGAGGCTCTTCTAAGCCTTTTAGCCTTGGTGGTAGCCAATAAAAACAGACCCATAATTCTCCTGTGGTACTATCAACCTGTATAAGTTAGAAGAAAGCAAGATCTTTGGGAGAGATAAGGTAATAGGTAAATAACATACAATGGGCTTTCGCTCGAGCAATGGTAAATGGTCTCCTTTACCACTGGCTGTTTAATCAAATACAAAAATATTCTGGTTACACTTGGCACCTCAGGCCTCAAGAATTGTTCTCACTGCACCTGCTGCACATCTAATGGCCACGCAGCTGTAATTCCATTGCCACAGACCTCATCTTTATACTAATTAATAATGGAAAACGTGAAACATCAAAAAATCCTACCTCGTTCTGACCATAAAATATTTGCATGGTATGTGCATTGCAGTGAAACAGGATCACTGCACCCGCTTCAGGACAGTACCAAAGGCATAGGCAACAGAAGGCGGCAGGACATCTAACCGGGGCTTCTATTGGATTTCTATAACGCACGCCCTGATATTCATGGACATGCACAGCTGAAGGGTGCCACAAGCTGCAGCAGGCAGATGGTGAAACGTGGTGCAGGCAGGTCTGTCACTTGCTCTGCACTACCAAACAACAAGTGATACCACTTGCGCTTTGGTACCAGGATCTCAACCTGCTTGCACCTCTGAGAAACTGTCTCAGCTGCGCCTAAGTGGTCAAAAAATGTTCTCTCTACAGGATGCAGAGGCAGAGCTAATCAGAGAGGAACATGCGTAGCTTCCGTGCCCATTTCTTTTCCACAAACGATGCAGGAACACAACACCACATGTACCCCAATCCCTTTGGCCATGCATACAGCAGACACCTAACCACCTCCTGAGGGCGGTGGAGACCCTTCGTCAGGGAGTGGACGAGGGTCATACTATGGCCCTCGTCCTACTGGACCTGAGTGCAGCATTCGACACTGTAGCTCATACCACCTTGCTACAGTGTCTGAACAGTGGAGGAATATCTGGAGCTGCACTCGAATGGATCCAATCCTTCCTGACTGGGAGAAGCTTCCAGGTCCGTCAGGGCGACTATTATTCCAGGGACATTGGTTTGGGCCAGGGCATTCCCCAGGGATCGTCCCTGAGCCCCACCCTATTTAATCTTTATGTCTCCCCAGTGGCTCCGATCGCTGTGGGCCATGGTTTGCAAATCGTGTCCTACGCCGACGACACGCAGCTGGTTATCTCCTTTTCACGTACGCCCGGCCTTGCGATGGACAGTTTCAGAGCCTGCTTGCAAGATCTTGCAGCCTGGATGTCCACTAACTGCCTCAAATTAAATGGCAGCAAGACCGAGGTGCTCGTGGTGAGGGGAACCCATCTGTTTGGTCGTCGGCGTGGTGGCCCACTTGCTTAGGTGAGGCACCAACACCTCGTCAGGAAGTTAGGAACCTTGGAGTCTGGCTCGACGCTGACCTGTCCTTTGGAGCCCAGATAGGCCGTGTGGCGGGCGTCTGCTTCAGCGTTCTAAAAACCTAAGGAAGGTTCTAGATCTCCTTCCTACGTCAGTCCGTAGAACGCTGGTGCATGCCCTCGTCACATCGCGCCTAGACTACGGCAATTTGTTGTATCTGGGAGCCACCTGTAAAGCAATAAATCGCCTCCAGGTGTTGCAGAATGCGGAAGCTCGCCTCATTTTAAAATTTCCCAAAAGATCGGCCTCCAAAGCTGCCCTTCAGACCCTCCACTGGTTGCCAGTAAGGAGCAGAGTTGAATTTAAGGCCCTTTGTACGTGTCATTGCATCCTTGCTGGGAAGGCGCCGGCACCACTCCAGAATCTAGTCACCAGGTATGTGCCAACACGCGCTTTGCGCTCCTCCCATGGAGGCCTATTAAAGGTCCCTAGGATAAGGAGGGCTTGCATGGGAGGAAGATCATTCCGCTACCTGGTGGCGAAGAGCTGGAATGCCCTACCTCTTAACCTCTGTCTGGAACTATCTGAATCCAGTTTCCGGAAGAAACTAAAAACATACCTATTTTCACGATAGCTGGGCTTACTCCACTCCCCTGCTTTTTGAGTTCTTCGGTTTCAGCGCGGGGACACGCCATATGAGCGTAACCAGGCACTTTATAAAATTCCCTTATTATTATATATAACTCAGTCCAGCTTCACACAACACAGTCTGGCACTACACTTTAAGTTTTTGTAGAGAAATATGAAAGCCGAGGCCCAGGGTTTTTTATGGGGGCCAAAGAAAATTATGGACTGGCCTGGCCCCGCCAGGCCCCCCCCTCCGTGACTAGGGTTCTGTTGCCAATTAGGTATCAATTGATAGAGCACACAAGTGAGTAATGTAATCTCACATTTGAGGAGGTACAGGGAATCGCTCCAAGGATGCCTTCACTGACTATTCTGCAAATAAGGGAATCTGTCACCCCCAAGCGAGACGACCCGCAGCATTTCATAAGATGACTTTCATTTCCAAAGGTTTAATTTTCAGATTTTCAGGCAATATAACTTCTGTTGTCCCAATAGAAAGTTCAATCTAATCTTTCCAAAATATAAGGGGGCAGATTTACAAGAAGCTAACGCACTGCAAAACACTTGCGCCACCATGGATGTGTTGTATTTACAATAAGGCGCACCATGGCACAAGGATTGACAGATGCGCCAGATATTCTTATGCATCTGTTGGCGCAAAAGTCACGTATTGCTGGAGTTGTGTCGCAAGTACGACACAACTCCAGCAATACATGTGGGGGCATATACTTATTGTGCTGTGTCACTCCTTACGCCTGATTTTGAGCAGGCATAAGGTTTTGACGCAGTGGTGTCCTAGAAGTGGTGCAATGAAATCTTGTAGATTTCACTGCTTCACTTATACGAGGTTTCTCTGCTTGGGAACGCCCACCCTGCATACATTATACCTGATGCAGGTATAATGTGATGCAGGGCTTTACAACGTGACACATCTGCCTAAATGCGTCACGTTGTAAATGGGTCACTACATGGCGCATTGTTTATGGCACCACTGTGTCACAAAAAGTGATGCATCGGTGGCGCAAAAGTTACGCAAGAGGATTGTAAATCTGTCCCAAGGTATTATGTAGTACAAGAGGGAATCACAGCATGTACCACTGCGAGCACTACATTTGTTCTGTATGCCCTAGCGCAGGTTGGCAATCTGGCATATAAAAATATGAAAACAAAAAAAAGTTTGCAACAATGTTATGATGCTATCAAAAGCAAATTTCGTCGGTACATTTAGCTTCACAAATCTAACATTTTCGGCGTGCACAGGCGGTGTCAACAAACCATTTGTATGCTCTGCTCGCGCGGAAGAAAAATTGGAAGAAAGGCTACTTCCCTAACAATACAAAAAAATTATAGCATTTTTATTGACTAAGAACGCTGAGCAGTTTGAGAAGGAAGGGGTGTTTTTATGTGCTCTAAGCCTGCAATTCATGCAGGTATCAATTGTCAAAAGGCAGTCGGCATGCTGTGCAGGCAGGTTCCTCAGGAAACCATAAAAGAGTCTGCAATGAAGCAAAAGCGCAAAAATAGCAGAAAGGATGAAAGGAGACAGCCTCTGGCAATGACGAATGTGATGTTCGGAGCATACTGCTGCAAGGCAAGTTTTTTTCAAACTTTTCATCACCCATGGGTTAGCAGAAAAAAAATATAAAAAGGCATCTACTTATTTAATGAAAAAGGTAAACATGAAATGCTAGAGGACTAATTTGGAAAAAGTTAGTAAAATGCTCACGAAAACGCTTTACCCTTCAACGCCAGCACCCAGAAAGGTACCAGGTAGGCGGCATGTTAACTGACACTGCAGGTGTGTTTTGCTGATTGAGAGCCCGGTGGGCTCCCATTTATCTGGTGGGAGTTCTGCTGGGGGCGTTCAGGGCTTAGGCTTGTAGTTCAATAAACATCCATGGACAGTAGGCAACATACATGTCCATGCCCCTATTCAGTCCCTCGGCCTAATTGAGAGTGAGTAGAACTTTGCACTAACACCTTTAGGTGAGTACAGCCAGCGCCACTGAACATCTTACTCGGCACAATGCCTTTGGGGCCATATTTAATAAAGGGTTGCGTCGCTTTTGCACCACGCAACAGGGTGCATGAGCGAAGCAACCCTTAAGTGTGATTTATCAAGCCACGCACGGCCACCTTGTGTGGCCCTGGGTGGCTTGATAAATCTGGAGTCATGCAATGCAGCTAATCGCTGCGTTGCGTTACTCTGCCCAGGGAGGCTTTCCATGGGTGGTATGTGAGTGTTACAATGCAACACCAAGGGATTTTGGTGCATTCCCAGATTTACCACAAGTGGTAGACCAAGGAATGTGTCAAAAGTGCTATGAATCCCCAGGGGAGGTGCAACGAGGAGAAATATGTTTATTTCTCCACTGTGTTTCCTCTTTCTATGTGTGCTGCCTTTTGCAGCACACATAGAAAGAGGAAAATGCCTCAGGGGAATAATTTTGTGCGGGAAGGTGTTCCTTCCTGCACAACAACAATCCTGCTTATAACTCAGACAACCTTCCAGTATGGTGAAAGAGTGCGTGCGTTGGCGCTAGGCAGCACATTGTGCGGCAGTACTGGGAAAAGGCAGAAATGCGCCGTCTATTGTTAGATATGGCGCATTCTTGACCCTTCCCTTTCACGCTTATTAAGGCAACAGTGGTCCCTTACAATTAATAATGCTTAATCAATAAATATAGATGAAGTCGTTGCTATATTTGAAAGTAACATGCCCAGCCGGGCAGAGGTCTAGGTATTTACTTTTCCGTCAATGTAAAACATGAATAACACACAATATACAAGACAGGGCACAAGCCTGTACGCAGTTAATCACACAAGAAATATCAGGACAGGCCGGCACCCGCGATTGAGCAGCACTGCATCCTTACTATCGGTTATCATACCAGACTATTTTGAACGTCCCTATATTCCCGTTTGTGGTCCGCCTGACGTTCTTTGACTGGCCAAACCTTGGCCCTTCTTCAGTCTTACACAAGCACATTGCTAACCGGAATCGAATCCTAGCTGACCCCAACAGGTCACACCAACAGCCCGCCCGGAAATTCCTGTGATCGGGTACACAATAAGCCTTGAACCCCTTGGCTTCCCTCTTGGCAAATGAGGCTGCTTTACTATTAGGCATACATTAAATGTCCTAATGAGATCCGTAGAATGTGTTAAACGGATCGAAACACCGTCGACAACTATGAGCACCTTACACACATGGAATGATTTATTTGTCCTTTAAAAGTGTGAAGGTGTCAATATTGTTCTGTTTTACAATCAAAACTGTGTGATTAACAAGTTTACAGAACGTTAAGCTCTTGCCTAAGCCCTTTTGTTTGTTCCCTTTAATTGTTCCCTGTCCTGATATTTCTTGTGTGATTGACTGGGTACAGGCTTGTGCCCTGTCTTGTATATTGTGTGTTATTCATGTTTTACATTGACTGAAAAGTAAATACCTAGACCTCTGCCCGGCTGGGCATGTCGTTTTCAAATATAGCAACGACTTCGTCTATATTTATTGATTAAGCATCATTAATTGTAAGGGACCACTGTTGTCTTAATAATATTGACTCCCAAGGTCCCTTGCCGACTTCTTTGGGTTCCCTTGTTGTGTTAAAAAAAAACGTCCCTTTCACCCAACTCAGCAAGCTAACTTGCTGAACTGCATGATATCTTTATAAATATGCCCCTTCGTCTTGATCAGGATGCTCTGCAACACCACAGATGGAGATCTTAAGAACTTTAGTAATGTATTCAAATCTGAGGGACATGTCTCACCTTGACACTCATAGGACCAATAAAGGAAAAAAGAGGTCCCATGATGGACAGGTAAACCAAAAGAAAGTTCACATTAAAGATCTCATTTAGAATTTAGAGCTAAAACCTCATTAATTATATCAATTATGTGCTAAAATAGTAATAGATATAGTTTACCATGGGTAGGTTGTTAAAGTTACAGTGACTGGAGTACTTGTTTTTTTGTTTACGATAAATCTACTGCGTCTGATTGCACTGAAGAATAACAGGGTAAAACTTGCAGCCAGAATACACCAGTCCCTTTAACCACTGCTAAAGTGGGAAGCACTTCAATGAGTGAAAGTTCTACTGCCCAGCTGTAAGGGAAAGAAAGTGCTTTACTCAACATCACATAGTGCAGCTAGCCAGCACTGCATGAGGCAGAGAGCTGTCTGGGCTCATAAAGCTATCATCAGCATTGTCATGTCTGGAAGCCATAAGCATGCAGGCACATGGATGAGCTGAAAACTCTCAAAGATGAGGTCCTCAAAGAATAGGGTAGACTCTCTGAGATTTTCTTCGCCACCAAAACCCCTAATTCAACAACAAAGTGTTACCCATAAAACATGTTGCTCAGGAAGTCAAGAATCTTTGGAAAAACTTCAAGAGAATGGCAAAGAAGATCTTGAGCCAGCTGAAGAAGGAATGCCTTGCCAGGGAGGACAACAGGGATCATGGCACTTCCAGATGGTGGTCTATAACTCTACATTTGAAGTACCATTTTCAAAGTCTATCACCCCTTAAACAAACCTATTCCTGAACAGCAAAGTCCAAGGCAAAGTATGTTGACATTTAGATTGCCTTCACCTTCATTGTGCTCATGACTCCAAGCAGACTACCACACTTTGGCATCACACATCTGTCCACATGGCTTGGCTCAGGATGACCACACCCCAATCCACCACTACTCAGAAATGAAAATGGGAAGCAAACAAAAATGGTGAGCTAAGTAATTGGAATTGGAGTACCAGGATTAAGTTTCACGGAGAATGTATGTCAGGGAATATTGTTTGCATCAGGGTGGTGATCTGATCCTCATGTCCGGAGATTTTATTTTGATTTGAGTATGTGTAATGTGGACAAACCTCTGCTGCAGTGAGAGTGCCTTTACTAGAAATGATTAATCGCATCTTGCCTGGGTTGTTTTCCTTTACCTTTGTCAATGAGGTAACTGGGCTCTATCACGGAGCCTGTCAGTGCAGAGCTGGCAGAGTAGAGGGCACATCAGGATGGGAGAGCCGGGAGAAGGAAGGCACAGAGGGGATTTGGAGGTGGTTGGCAGGATGGCAGTTTTTTTTACACCTCAGAGTTCTGAGTGACATCATAGACAACTTGAGTTTCACTCTCGTTGTCTTTTTTTAATGTAATTCAGAACCCCTAGGTGAAAAACATCCATGTAATTCACTGTTACCCTTCTATAATTCTATTTATTGTTAACCAACAATGATGCTAAATTCAGCTCTCTTTCGCTGCCTTTGGGAAGCACATGTTCTGCCTCTCCCTGATGTAACCAGCTTCTTCCGCCCAATGAAATACAATTCATCTTTGTCCATAGAATGCCTAACTGGGTTGTTTCTGATGCAAGGAATCCCCTTTGTGTGATTCAGTTCTGCATTTTACAGCTATTTTCTTATCTTCTGTTGTATTATTGTGATTCTTTGAGTTATACGTAATGTGCCAACATGCCTGTAGGGGCTGGCACACTATATAAACATGTTAAATAATATAAACAAATGTGTATACATTATTGCACAGACCCATGCTCACTGGTGGTGAGGTAACAATCCATCGTGATTAGGAGACCATGGAAGATTCAGAAAATAAAAATCCGTAGTAATATTCGAAAGACGTGTTGGTTGGGTATGGTGCATATGGTTTTAGGAATCCAGTCCCCATTTTGAACCTCCAGGCATGCAAATTGTCTTCCAATATTCAAGCTGCTTTCTGGTGTTTTGGTGTAGCTTTTGGTCAGATGAGAATTTCCAAGTCTGTGGTACTGTGTTTGCAGGCAACACAACCTGAAGATGTTTCTGGGGTTCTAACCAATTTGGATTACTTAAAGGTATGGGATCTGATAGTTTAATGATGCACAGTGTACGCAACAGGAAATAGATTGGGTCCATAGAGGAACTTTCCCAAACTAAATATGGCATCGAAAGTGACAAGAGGAAATTCTAGGAGGAAGGTGTCAGCATCTTTTAAACCGAGGTAAGGTTCAAGGGAAAATAGGCGCAGGTGTTCAAGCATGAAGCTCAATGCCACAGGTAGGGGGAAATCAAAAGAGATCAGGAAAGGTATTTCATCAGCAAAGTCAGGTCAAAATCTGCTGAACTATGCTAAGTAACACACAATTAATACAAAAGTGATGATTCTCCCCACCACCTCCTTCAGTATGTGCCAATCAAGATACACTGTCTTCTGGGAGTAGGTAAACTCCCCACGTTCCCATCACTGATCAAAGAAACCCAAAGCTGCATGACCTTGGAAGGTATCACTGGTCCAGTCTGATTGGTACAACAGAAAGTCTCACCATGCACTACATGCCAACAGCCAAATTTAGAGCAATATGCCCTAATCTAACAGTTCTCATCATAAGCAACAGGCTATTCTAACTAACGAAGCAGATAAGACACCTGGAATTGAAGGAAACCATGAGAACAGTTCGAGTAGAATACTGTATTCAAAACACAAGAAAGACTGTTCAATGGGTTTGGTTAAGCTTAAGGCCTACTCTCAGTCAGGCTAAGGGTTACAATTCTCAATTAGCATTTTAGATGTCTTATAAGTAATGCACTGATTATACTTTGGTTATTTATGTGCGGTCTCAATATACTAATATGCTGCCACACTTTAACACTCAGATCAACATGTTAGCATATTGATTAATATATGGTTAGCAATGGGATTAAGCCTTTAATTACGCTGCTCAGCTAGCCCCGCATTACTCGGACTGCTGTCCAGTTCTTTGCTTCCAACCACACCCTCCACCTTTGTCCAGCATATCACTTAACAATTGATACACTCATCAATTTACCTAAGAACATGCAGAAAATGTATTATTATTTTCCACTACCACAGTAGTCCTACCAAAGGTTTTGAGGGCAAACATAATGCCAAACCAGGGAACACACACTAGGATCTGCAATTTAGCATCCCAGTTCTACCACCTGGAGTGAACCTTTAGGGCCATATGTATAAACACATTTTCCCATAGACACAGAATGGGTAAGTCCCTTTGATACATCTGGCCCTTAATGTATTCTGGTCCATTGATTCCACATGACCTGTGCCTAGTCTCAAGCCCCAAATTTACTGTCTACCAATGAACGTGCCCAATGAAATAATGACCTACAAAAGGTGTCACAATTCAGTTTTTCTGATAAAGATGGGAGAGAGAGAAATTGAAACAGACTGTCACACATCCTCCCCGCAGAAACTCTATACATAAGTGAATGGGTGACTGTTGGTGATTTACTTAATCTAGTGGTGTTATTTACACATATACATTCAAAATAATTTAATCTGGAGTGTACAGCATCAGACAGGTGGCAGGTATACCAACAGCTGGAACTAGGATGATAGAGCAGTGGCCATCGTGCGCAGAATAGTAGATGTGCCATCAGTAGCGTGGCCACTTGCCTCTAATGCAATGAACAAATGGATCCACCTGGCTTCTGTTTGAATTCTAAAATACAGAAATAATCAGGTACCACTGTACCTGCTGAACCAATGGAAGCGACACCCCTGAGTACCATTGATAAACGAATCGCGTTTATAAGATTCTTTGCTGGCTGATTCCCAGTGCCAGATGAAGCATGTCGCCACTGTGGCGGCCACATCCTAATACCACCCACGGGACCCCCGCCCTTATGGCGGGCAGTCCCAAGTCCCGATAGGATGGCGGGCGGACTAAGTCCGCCCATCATCCTTATGTAAATGTAAATGTGTTGGACTTGTAAAGCACACAGCTGCCCGTAAGCGTCCCGGCGCTTGCTTAGGGAACCCGTCCTGGTATTCCCCTGTGAGAAACCCCGGCAGGGTGTCCACAAGGTGAAAGCCAGGCATCCCGCCACAAGGGGCCGTAGTGGAGATTAAGCAAGCTATTGCCCAGAGTCGCAGAGTGTGACCCCGTGAGTTGAGTAGGCACCAAAGCGAGAATTGTCGAGTCCGTGGATTTTTGAGCCCGAGACCCGCCGAGGCGGGGAATCGAACCCTGGTCCACGGTCGATCTCAGCTTCCGGGTCTGCCGCCTCTAACCACTGAGCCACGCTTCTCCACAAATGAAACCCCAAATGTCACAAATATGTCACTAATGTTTTAGGTTCCATGTTCACTGGGGACACTATGCACTAATACTCTGTTTGTTTTTTTGTAAAAACTTGCATTATTGTATACATAAATAACGATTGTTAATACCAGAAATTGAGGTGTACATGGTTTCTTCTCCTTTGGATACCGACTTTACCCTTTTATTGCGATTGTGCATACAATAGTATCATTATTTACTATATTATTCCACAGGAACCACTGTTTTCTATTTATACTTGCACCAATGGAAGGTGCACCCTGAGTACCATTGATAAAGAAATTGGGTTTATAAGATTATTTGTTGGCTGATTCCCAGTGCCAGATGAAGCACGTGGCTGTGTGGCTAAGGTTTCTAGAGACACTGAAACTTATGACTGGGCTTGGTTTGAGTATGTAAGAGTTACTGAAAAACTAAGTGAAGTAAACCACATACCAGCTACCACACACGTATGTGTATGCATTACTGTTTCTGTCAGCTCAGAACCAGGACCATGTTCCCTATACCACCCTGGATCATAAATGGAATGCTCAAGCGCAGTATTGACCAAATAACCAGCATGCTGTCTGTCGCTTAGCAAACCTTAAACACGGGTATTGAAATCCAGTATGCCACATGTTAAGCCAGAACTATCTACATAGATGGACCTGGTTGCATTACCAGCCTTGACAATGCAGAACACCTGGCATCTTAGGGAACAGTGACACAATCATATGATGACAAGCTACTCTGTTATAATAAAAAAATGGAGCATCAAAGTGATTTTTTTGTGCCTATAAAGGACTAACAATGGGAGAGGATTGGAGTGTACCAGGGAGGACTAACCCTCTAGAGAGTGGAAATGTGAGGGAAAGAATTGTGACTGCTTTTCTACAGTAAGTGCTAAATTTGAACCAGTGGTTTCCGGTGCCCGGAATTGGTATTTAATTGCCAGCACTGACACTCATGATAGTCTACCACATGGTGGCGATGTTTGCCTAATTTAGAGATTAGCACACAAACAGTTGTTTATTAATTTAAAGTGCATTAAAAATTACTGATAACTGCAGCCCAAGCCATTGTACACGTTTTGGGGTCGGAATAGTCTCAGTTGTCAGACTTGTAGGTGTGTAATGGCAGTATTTGTGTTAGTACTGTCATTGGCAGTGCTGGCAGTGGCAATGGGTGGTGCAAACTGCAGTGACCTCGAGGTACAAATTAAGTACTGTTTACCATTCTGATTTTCTAAGACAAAGATTTTAAGAAAAAAAGTTAGTTTTACTGTCTTTGCATCTGTGCATTGAAAACGACATTTGCGTCAACCAGCTGGCATAAATATAGAATCATTGCACTGTTCGGTCCATGCAAATTTTTATGCACGAGAAGGTCAGAGCAAAAGTCTTTGCAAAACTGCACTGAACAGATGCAAAGTTTATGTGATCTGGCAACTGCCAGCCATACCATTCTTGGTAACAAGGCATATTTATTTATTTTCCTATTTAAAAATCAATCTCTTCTCAGAAACATTATATGCGAGGCAAAATCCCTAGTTGTTGTTTTGGAAAGGAAGACTTATTTCTCTCAGGACTCTTGTGCTTTGTGGTTTGATCCTGAGCTCCGTGTTGTTCTTCTGTAGGTGTACCCAAGCCTCAATTTTCCTTTTCAGTCTGTTTTTCAATAAAGGTAATGTGCCTTCCCACCTCAAGGGACTGTGAGGAATGAATCAGACTAAAACTGTCTCAAGCCCCGGAGAAGGAAAAAGCGCACAGGAACTCAAGAAAGAGACTATTTTATGTGAATTTTTCTGTTCCACTGAACAGCATGTGGGTTTGCAATACCTTGATCCGTTTACTTTGCAAAGCAAATGATATTTGAACGCCGCAACTACATAAGTTTAAGAAGTAAACTTTTAGTATCTGATTAAAATGGATATGATTAACTGCATACACGCTAAAATGGCTAACTATGTGGATATCTTCACTACCAAGTGTTTCCTCCAGTATATACCATTGGGTGACATTTAAACAAAATTCTGTTAAATTATAACTTAACTTTATTAGGATCTTGTATCACACATGTGCAGCTCACTAACTAGTGTAAACTGATGTTGGTCGGTGTGAATGTTACTACAAAATGTTGTCATGGCATGCTATGTTATGTGATGTATGTATGTAATATAGGATGAAATGAATAGAAGATAGATTACAGAATACATGTTTTCTTTTAGAGAACATTGAGAAAGTCTGTACCACAACCATTTGGTTGGCAAATGAATTTTAGGAAGATTGTAAGTATATTAACTCAGTAAAAATATATGGAAAGAATGGGAATAAGATCAGCGATACAATTTGCCACCCACTACTAGCTGATTTCAATAGGCATTCATAAATCCCTAAAAGAGGACACAAACCTGTTTATGTCTTATTTTTATCAAGATGCTAAATTGGACGCAAGCACCTCGTAGGAGTGGTTTTGAAACTGATTTAAAGCATTACTGTAAACAATCAAGGATTGCAAGGATCAGGTTTTAGACAAGAACCCCTAAAGTGGAAATGGGACACACATGCAACATAAAACAATATCAGTCCCTGGGAGTATAAAAGGTCTACAGAAGTCAGACTCTCAAATCAAAGCAATTATGTGAGAGGAGCAATAGAAATCCCCATGGCACCCACATCTTGGTGTACCCTTGCCACTAAAGGTGACTTAATGATGAAACACGCAAGCTTTGACAAAGTCAATAGGTCTCGTCTTTCAGTGGTGTTAGCAAATTGTTTGGCTTTGGAATGCTTTTTGCCAACCCTGTTCTGCATTGTTAAAAAAAACAAAAAAATGTTTGTGTGTCAAAGTGAAACAGTCTCGTCAAAAAAGAAAAAAAACATCTGCTACAGCATAATGACATAAGCGTGGACGGGACTTTGAAAGGGGAAGCAGCACAGTGGAAAGGGCAAGAAAACACCTCCACTGCCACATAATACTGAACAAAAAAAAAAGGTAGCTCCTGAATGTAAACAGTTGAAGGATACAAGTCAACCAGTCAAAAGAAGGGTAAAGATGGTGGGCTCCAGGGTAGAGACAAACACAAGAAGAGGAAGGAAAGCCAGTGGATACATGGCAAGCAAATGAGATTGACAAGAAAGCAACCTAAGGTAAGCAATGGGCTCACCCGAATGCCACTGTAAGCACTGGTATTGTCCTCGGTAGGTTTTTGACAACCGATGGCTAAAAGCTGCCTGTTTTGAGACTCAACCAATGTGCTTACTTTGTGATAGTGACTCAAATTGCACCTCATTGGTGAGTGGAATAGACCAATACATGTCTAGGTTTGCTTGAGATTCAGTTCACAGAGGATAAGGTCTAGCAATCCGGGATAGGTTGTCCCTTTTGCGGTAGGACTAACATTAATTTGCAGATGGTTGGTTCCATTCTCTATTAGGCCAGATGAGCTAAAGAACAAAGGCGTAGAATGTCTCTAGAGTAGCTGCCAGTGGTTCAGATTAATTAAACTTTCCCGTCTCTTTTATTTTTTGTAAGTGAGGCAAACTGAGTTCATGGGTCTCTTGCTCATTGATCTACAAGGACTCAACCTGTATGTTAGTGAGTGAGAAAGTACAAATGGTTGAATCATATATTTAGGGTGGCTTGAGTTTCTGTTCAGAAGGGATGTGGCCTTGCAGTTTTAGCTCAGTCCTTTTTGGGATAGCACTAAAACTGATTTGCCTATTGTCTTAAATTCCACAGATGAAATAAAATGAATGGAATATAAAGTGCCAGTGGTACAGATTGGTACAAGCGTTTCTATTCATTGCATTTGTGATGGCTTCTTATGCTTCTTGGTAGCAGCTGGATGGGGATTGGTGTTTCTAGTATGTGCACAAGGATCAGGTACTGTTACTGGACATGTTGAGATGATTACCACAAAGAATTAGCTATGCCCCAACAAAACATTATTGATGGAGAATGTGTGGCTGCCGCAGGGATTGTCAGCAGAAGCAGAATTCTATTTTTCCACACCACTTGTGCCAGGTCAATAGATAGTTGGTCAGGGCAGTTGTACCCAAGAAGTAAGTACTAGATTTTGGCCTTTGTATCCATTTTGGCAATAGCTGCTGCACTGAACTGTTTAATGTCAAACACACAACGTATCATTTAAATATGCATTCAAGAGGTGTTTAATTTACTGATATGTTGACATGGAAGTTAGTTTGAAATAGGCTGGGGGGGCATGGGCCATATTCACTTAAGGATGAGGAATGCACTGATCTATAACTATAAGAGAGAAAATGGTTAAACCCTCTGCATTTAGTAGTAGGCTACATCATCTGGTGCACAAAAGTACTCCCAAAGTCAAAAATGCATTAATGGTACAGTTGGTGGACATCTACCTGTATTAGTTTTATACCGGTTCAAAAACATCTGCACATGTGTCTTCCCTCCATTGTCTGATCCACGTTTTGAATTTCCAGTTCTGTTGCCAAGATAATGTGTCATGCATGGTGTGCAGTCTAAATATCGAGTTATTTGTATCGATTGGACAGAATATCGAATGAGAAATATCGAGATGAAAGTAATATCGAGGTAAATAATATCGAGGTATTTTTTATCTAATTAAAAAAAAAATCATATCGATGTCAGAAATATCGATTAGTTAATATCGATTGTTTAAAATATCGTTATTTTTTGTTAGATAACAATATCGAAACTTAAAATATTGTGTTAGAATATCGAAAGAAATAATATAGACTGTCAGAATATCAATGTTTTAAATATAGACTGTTACTAATGTTGAAAAAGTTAGGTATTTGTAAAAAAATATGTTTGTTAATTTATAAAATTAAATATATATATATTTTATTTAAATTTTTATAACATTTTTTAAATTTTTAAATATTTAAAAAAAATGTATAATACGTTTTAGAAGTGGGATGTGGGTTTTTAGGGGAATAGGGTGGGGAGTGTTTCAAAATATATATATATTTGAATATTTTTTTTAATTTTATAAAAATGTAAATTTTTTAAAGTATTTTTAAAAAATGTATAATAAATTTTAGAAGCGGGATGTGGGTTTTTAGGGGAATAGGGTGGGGGTGTTTTAAAATATATATATTTTAATTTAAATTTTTTTATTTTTATATATTTTTTAAAATGTTTAATATTTTTTAATTATGTGTGATAGATTTAATTAGTGGGATGTGGGTTTTTAGGGGAATAGGGTGGGGAGAGTTTTACCAATTTGAATTTGAAAATTTTATTTATTTTTAATTTTTATTATTAATTTAAAAGTGGGATGTGTGTTTTTTTAGAAAATGGGTTGGGAGTGTGTTAAAATATATATATTGTTTTTTAATTTAAAATTTTTATTTTTTAAAAATTTGAAAATTGTTTTTGTTGTGTTATGTATGTTTTTAGGTGTGTAGGGTGTGTATTTTCTAAAAATGTGAAATTAAATTTTTAATTATTTTTATTAAAAAAAGCTATTTTATTTAGAAATGTTTGTTTTTGAATTGTGATTCCTGTGGTGCCCTTACTGTTCTTGTTGGACAAGGAGCACTTACTGTCACGGGGAAGCCTGCTGTTGGGGGGCAAGACTGCTGCAGTTTTCGCTGCCCTCCCACGCTTTCTTTTCCTCACGCCGCAAAAACCAGCGTGGGACTACACTACCCAGCATCACCCCGGGCGCAGGCTTAGTGCGTCACTGAAAGCGCCCGGAGGAGCTCAAAATCACCAGAGTCCTCCCGCGGCGTGGGACGCGTTGCCTGTAGTGCCCTTACTGTTCTTGTTGGACTCTTTGGTGCAAGGAGCACTTACTGTCATGGGGAAGCCTGCTGTTGGGGGGAAAGACTGCTGCCCTTTTCGCTGCCCTCCCGTGCCTTCTTTTCCTCACGCCGTAAACACCAGCGTGGGACTACACTACCCAGCATGACCCCAGGCGCAGGCTTAGCGCGTCACTGAAAGCGCCCGGAGGAGCTCAAAATCTTCGGAGCCCTCCCGCGGTGTGGGACGCGCGTGGGCATGCCCGGGCGAAGCCCGTGCCAAGGACGGGTCCATCCGCGCCCGTCAAAGACCGTGGAGGCCGGGCTGGGCCACCCCCTTTACACCTACGAAGAGGACATTCGAGTAAGACTTTTTCCTTCTTACTACTAGTAAGCCCCCCCTCTTGACTCTTATATGTTTGGACTTTATACTGTTATTAGTATATGCTACTGGACTTTGTAACTGAATGAACATCTTGGAATATATAGATAGGGGAAATGAATTCACGTTCAGGGAAAGGTAGGAAAGCAACAGTGGGCGGGAGTGTAACAGGGACGTTAGATCAGTTTATAACCAGGGCTGCATCAGTCTTAGAACGTGAGATAGAGATAACAGAACGCCGCCTGTCATTAGACCCCCTCTATAACAAACGAAATATATTATAGATGAAGATGTTAGTAAGGCAACTAGTAATCGCCCACAGTTGCAAACATTGGTAGCACCTCTAGAACTAATTAGGGAGACGATTCGAGGTGATTCACGTACTTACTCGGTTCAAGGGTCCGCTCCATGTGTCCCACAGAAGCCCGCTATCAAAAGTAATGTGCAAAATCAAGGCCAAGGGAAAAGATCCGTACTAAAAAGAAAACGTGGGGGGATAGTCATAAGGGCAGGTGTGCAAAAACAGCAAAAACAACCATAACACTTAGAACAGCAAAATATCCTTTGATACAATCTCAGCCGGATCTAGCCAATAATCCTGCATTGAACCTAACCAGCCCCTCAAAAGAACCCCTAGGAGATATAGAAGAAAGATTGCTAGAGCCCCAATACTCCCCGCCCCAATTTACTCACGACCTAACGGAGCATATCGAACATCTAGTGAAGTCCCTGTTAGTGCCACTTCTGGAAAGAGTAAAATGAATTGGGGAGAAATTGGGATCGATAGAGCAAGTAATAACAAATACTAAACTATTAAAGAAATTGTCAGACAACACACAGAGACAGAACATAAGTACTAGGAGAGTTCTATCGAATGAATCCAATAATGTGAATATCCCATTACCTGTGACTACATCGGCCCTCCCCGAAAATTGGAAATAGCACTCCAGTAGCTGGGGAGCCAGGAGTTGTAGGACAGGCCAATAAATTGGGACATACAGCTGGGGAACGACCAGATGACTTAAAGCCAAAGAGAATGTCACAACGCATCGATTTGCCACCAGAGGCAGCTCCTTACATTGTAGTCCTATCTGGTGTCCCTGAGCTGAATGATGAGAAAGTAGAAGGGTACCAGGAATTGAAGAACAAAGTAACATACTGGTTAAATAAGAACAGACCACTTCCGCCAAATATAGATGGTGAAATCCTGCATGTACGGAGAGTAAGTTGGGTGGGGCACAGAGTAAAAGACTCACGGGGGGACTTAATCATTGTAAACTTTAGGGACAGTAGAGTAATTAGCTATATTCAAGATTGGAAGTATCAAAGAGGAGATGGTGGGATATATACGTGTGATTTAAGCCATTTCTACCCCCATCTACATTTATACCAGCAATTAGGCATCGACCTGGAAACTCAAATGGGAATAGCGTAGCTGGCCTAAGATTCAGCATACCTATTTCTAACCGATTTGACACATTCTCAGGTTTAGAGGGGGTGGACTGACTCATCAGAGAGGCATCGACGGATCAACATATACCAAACCTGTCTGATAGGAAAATGGACCCTGAAAGAGTACATGATGGGGCAACTAGCGTAACTAAGTTTCCCAGAGAGGGTCTAGCTGAATATAATTTTGATGAACAAGACACCCCCATGAGAGATGTTATAGGAGGGAATAGACCCAGTGAACCTCTGGAGTATACTATCTCTGTCAACCCCACGGAGAAGACAGTTGAATGTAATCTTGTAGAATTGGACGTCCTTAAGAGACATCCTATAATAAAGAACACACAAAGGGAATTGTTAATGATGAAAGGGCTGGTTAACTCCAATGATCCACCAGTTAATGAGGGAGGATGGCGAATAATGTTTTGGAATGTTGCGGGCCTAAAAACAAAACTGACAAACAGCTTATTGATTGATACCGTAAATAACTACAATATTTTAAGTCTCCAAGAAACATGGGTAACAGAGGCCTGCCATCTATGTGGATTTAGAACATTATTTACACCAGCAATAAATTCAACACATGGTAGGGCAAAGGGGGGCCTGTGCATATATATATCAAATCAGCTTAAATGTGGAAGAATTGATCTAGTGTTAAACAATAGATATTATCACATGGTCAAGATTCATATTAATAAATCACTGTGTCTGATAATTGTTAACTTTTATTATAATATCCCTGTGGATAGGATTGAAGGAATAGTGAAAACACTGGGTGCTGATATAAAATATGTAATGGAAATAAGTACCAAAGAAGTAATTGTCATATGGGGTTGGGATTTTAATTGCTCCATCTGTAAAAGGGGACAACAGGGTGCCTGTGGAATTATGCTAGATCAGGATACCAGCCTAACTCATTTTGAACACACTACTTGCGGTGAACTTTTAAACGGAATTGTCCTCTCATGCGAGTTGGGTTTCGCTAATTAAATTTGTCAAATGGAGCCCTCCTTTGTCCCGACATTTATTGGCAGGGGTGCCGCCACAATAATTGATTTTATTTTATTTCCTGTTAGATATGGACGGCAGATTAAAACCTGTAATACCCTTAACATAGCACTCAGTGATCATCACCCGCTAACTATGGAGATATTAGATCCACACCTTGATTCTGGGGGAGATAATACGATCAGGCAGACCGTCCCGGATGTAATTATGAGCACAAAATGGATACTCTTTAAAATGGAGTAAGGTAATCCCGAAAGATTTTATATGCAAGTTGATTACAAAATGCCTAACCAGCATTATGGCTTGCCTGGCTGAAAATTCAGATAGCCAGTGTATTATTAAATTTTTTTTATTAATTGCTACATACATCAAGGATAGTTTATGGGTCGAACTGAGAATTCGTAAGGAAAAAACTTTGAGTTGGTTCGATACAGCATGTACGAAGGCCCACGTGATCCTATACTTATTAGGGAGTTGTGGAAAATATATAATATAAAGCTGAAAAATAGGAAAGCAGATATTAAAATTGGAATAGCAATTCCTGAGGATGATTGGGTAAATCATTATGCAAAATTATATAGTGCATTACCTGGGTCGCATCAAACACATTCTACAATGATTGCGGTAGAGAGGGCGGAGGGCTTGATTAGGAAATCCAATTTGGATATAACTGTGGAAGAGGTGACCTCAAGCATAAAAGCAAGCCAGGAAGGGAAAGCGGCAGGCCCAGACGGAGTACCAGCGGATCTGTTTAAAAATAATACAGATCTGTGGGGCCCTATTTTAGCACAACTATTTAATGCTACCTCTGAGAGGGGCTTAAGTCCATCACGGTTTAAATCTATTATCGTTCCCATTTTCAAGAAGGGAGATAGGCAATCCTGTGCATGCTATCGCCCAATCTCACTATTGTATTCATCCATAAAAATCTTTGGGAGAGTAATTTTAAGCAGATTACAAAGCTGGGCGGAAGACAATTCAATCATTAGTGATCTTCAGTATGGGTTTCGAAAAGGCTTCAGTACTGTAGATCAGGGGCTTAACCTATTTATCCTACAGGAAAAATATACCAAGGCCAAGAGTGAACGCATCTTTTTTACTTTTGTTGACCTAACGTCAGCGTTTGATTGCGTCACACACAGTAAATTGTGGCTGATATTAGAAAATTTGGGGGTGGATGGAAAAATAATTTGTTTTCTCAGGGACCTCTATTCTGGTGCCACGGCATCAGTCCGTTATGGCAAAAACGGGGAGTGCACTAGATCATTTGGCATGGGGAGGGGGGTGCGGCAAGGGTGCGTCCTTGCTCCCTTTTTATTTTTAGTTTACATTAATGACCTGGAAAATACCCTACTTCAGGAGTGCAGAGATATGCCCATGGTAGCAAAAAGATCAATCCCTGCACTCCTGTATGCGGACGACGCCGTCATAATGGCCAGGACCCCCCTCGCTCTGCAAAAAATCATAACTTCCTTTAACACTTATTTGACAAACCTGGACTTAAATATTAACTGCACTAAGACGTTCTGTATGAATTGCGGTCCTGTGGCCCAATAAACGGAAAAAACTATGTATATTAATTCAAGTCCTTTGGACTTCACCCCCACCTTCCCATACTTAGGCATATTGTTTGAAGAATCTGGACTGTGGTCAAATGCAATAAAATCAAGAAGATTGATGTTCTGTAAAGCCATAATGGCTTTACAGAACATGTCTATGGTGCAGGCATATGGGGATATGCCAACGTGAAGTGTATCCAGTTGGCAGAAAATATGTTTCTGAGATATCTCCTAGGTGTTCCAGAGAGTGTTTCAACATACATTTGCCACATGGAACTTGGTCTATCATACATTGAAGATATCATCAAGGTCCAGCCGATATTGTTGTGGCACAGGGTCTGGACCACCGAGGAGTGTGCCTTGAATCGCACCATTCTAAAGGATGCGATAAGTTTAGAACATGCGAGCAGGATAGGATGGTTTTCATATGTAAAACATTTTTTTTTTTAAATTGCGCTGTCGCGAGTACTATGACGATCCGCTCTTAATATGTCACATCCCTAGAAAAGAGCTTAAACACCAAGGTATCAAGTACTTGGAAGAGATCAGATCCAATGATGAATTGTAGATAAAGACAGTAATTGCTCATCAACTAATAATGACCTATAGCAATCCTCAACCATACACAGCTTTATATATGAGTGATCGCGAAAGGTTCTTATTAACACGCTTCAGGTTAAACATCATTTTTAGAATCTTCAGCTTCCCTGATATGAATAATTGGACACGACACCTGGGTAAATGCCCCTATGACGACCTTTCAGAACAATCAGATATACATATTTTATTCTTTTGTAAGTTTTATACACTGCCACGGAAGAGATTGATTGTGCCCATACTGAGGTCTATGGAAGTACATCGGTGCCGCCCCGCATTTTTAGAAATGCATAAATTAGATACTATTTTAACAATTGCATCAGTTTCTGACTTTTTTAAACATGTTTTTGGATTGCGGAAATCAATTTGCATATGAAAATATTCGTTTATTTTCTTTTTAGCAATGAATAATGTTTTTAATGTTGCAATTTTGATTGTACTTTCATGGTTGTTTTTATTAATAATAACCGAATAAAGTTTATAATGAAATATGTTTTAGCAAATATTGTTAAAAAAATATTAAAATTTGACATTTATTTTGTGGCTTTTGTGTGTTTTTGTGTAATAGTTTTTTTTAATTAAAAATGTACATTTAAATTTTACAATAAAAAAATGAGAATTATTTTTACAAAATTTTCCATTTTTAAAATATGAAAAATATAAATTCATTTTAGTGTAAATAAAGTTTTTTATATTTTTAAGAATTGTGTTATAATTTTGAATGATTTAACAAATTTAATTTTTGGATAATTTTTAAGAAAAATAATGTTAATAAGTAATTTACATTTAAATTAATTTTACACATTTGTTTGAAATTAATTAAAGAGGTAGAAAGTATTTATATATTATTTAAAAAAAATTGAAATATATTTAAAAATATAAATAAATTATAATAACGATACTAATTTCCACAATTATTGTAAATATTTATTTTTAATTGATAATTTTGAATATTTTTAACATTTTTAAAAAATTGTGATGTAAGAGGTATGTGTTATTTATGAAGGTTAATTATATGGGTTTATTGTTCTGCACATTCTCAGAGTATATACTTGGTGGAGTTGGGAATAGTAAATTATATGGTTTTACTGTTTAGCAGCTTAGTAGAGTATATACTTTTTGGAGTGGAAATATTAATGTATATGTGTTTACTATGTAGTACCTTTACAGAGTTTATACTTGTTGGATTGGTAATAGTAATTTATATGGGTTTAGTGTCCAGCACCTTCCCTGACTTTATATTTGGTGGAGTGGGAATAGTAAATTATATGGGTTGAGTGTCCAGCACCTTCCCTGATTTTGAACTTGGTGGAGTGGGAATAGTAAATTATATGGGTTGACTGTCCAGCACCTTCCCTGACTTTATACTTGGTGGAGTGGGAATAGTAAATTATATGTGTTTAGTGTCCAGCACCTTCCCTGACTTAATACTTGGTGGAGTGGGAATAGTAAATTATATGAGTTTATTGTCCAGCATTTTCCCTGATGTTATACTTGGTGGAGTGGGAATAGTACATTTAATGGGTTTATTGTGCAGCACCTTCCGACTGTATACTTGGTGGAGTGTTAGTAGTAAATTGTATGGGTTGACTGTTCAGCACCTTCCTTGACTTTATACTTGGTGGAGTGGGAATAGTACATTATATGGGTTTAGTGTCCAGCACCTTTCATGACTTTATACTTGGTGGAGTGGGAATAGTAAATTATATGGGTTTAGTGTACAGCACCTTCCCTGATTTTGTACTTGGTGGAGTGGGAATAGTAAATTATATGGGTTTAGTGTCCAGCACCTTCCCTGACATTATACTTGGTGGAGTGGGAATAGTAAATTATATGGGTTTAGTGTCCAGCACCTTCCCTGATTTTGTACTTGGTGGAGTGGGAATAGTAAATTATAAGGGTTTAGTGTCCAGCACCTGCCCTGACTTTATACTTGGTGGAGTGGGAATAGTAAGTTATATGGGTTGATTGTCCAGCACCTTCCCTGACTTTATACTTGGTGGAGTGGGAATAGTACATTTTATGGGTTTAGTGTCCAGCACCTTCGCAGATTTTGTACTAGGTGGAGTGGGAATAGTAAATTATATGGGTTTAGTGTCCAGCACCTTCCCTGACTTTATATTTGGTGGAGTGGGAATAGTAAATTATATGGGTTGACTGTCCAGCACCTTCCCTGACTTTATACTTGGTGGAGTGGGAACAGTAAATTATATGTGTTTAGTGTCCAGCACCTTCCCTGACTTTATACTTGGTGGAGTGGTAATAGTAAATAATATGGCTTGACTGTCCAGCACCTTTCTTGACTTTATACTTGGTGGTGTGGGAATCGTAAATTATATGGGTTGACTGTCCAGCACCTTCTCTGACTTTATACTTGGTGGAGTGGCAATAGTAAATTATATGGGTTTAGTGTCCAGCACCTTCCCTGACTATATACTTGGTGGAGTGGGAATAGTAAATTATATGGGTTGACTGTCCAAAACCTTCCCTGACTTTATACTTGGTGGAGTGGGAATAGTACATTATATGTGTTTAGTGTCCAGCACCTTCCCTGACTTTATACTTGGTGGAGTGGGAATAGTAGATTATATGGGTTTAGTGTCCAGCACCTTCCCTGATTTTGTACTTGGTGGAGTGGGAATAGTAAATTATATGGGTTTAGTGTCCAGCACTTTCCCTGACTTTATATTTGGTGGAGTGGGAATAGTAAAATGTATGGGTTGACTGTCCAGCACCTTCCCTGACTTTATACTTGGTGGAGTGGGAATAGTAAATTATATGTGTTTAGTGTTTAGCAGCTTTGTAGAGTATATAGATTTTGGAGTTGAAATATTAATTTATATGTGTTTACTATGTAGTACCTTTACAGAGTTTATACTTGTTGGATTGGTAATAGTAATTTATATGGGTTTAGTGTCCAGCACCTTCCCTGACTTTATATTTGGTGGAGTGGGAATAGTAAATTATATGGGTTGAGTGTCCAGCACCTTCCCTGATTTTGAACTTGGTGGAGTAGGAATAGTAAATTATATGGGTTTAGTGTACATCACCTTCCCTGATTTTGTACTTGGTGGAGTGGGAATGGTAAATTATATGGGTTTAGTGTCCAGCACCTTCCCTGACATTATACTTGGTGGAGTGGGAATAGTAACTTATATGGGTTTAGTGTCCAGCACCTTCCCTGATTTTGTACTTGGTGGAGTGGGAATAGTAAATTATAAGGGTTTAGTGTCCAGCACCTTCCCTGACTTTATACTTGGCGGAGTGGGAATAGTAAATTATATGGATTGATTGTCCAGCACCTTCCCTGACTTTATACTTGGTGGAGTGGGAATAGTAAATTATATGGATTTAGTGTCCAGCACCTTCCCTGATTTTGTACTAGGTGGAGTGGGAATAGTAAATTATATGGGTTTAGTGTCCAGCACCATCCCTGACTTTATATTTGGTGGAGTGGGAATAGTAAATTATATGGGTTGACTGTCCAGCACCTTCCCTGACTTTATACTTGGTGGAGTGGGAATAGTAAATTATATGTGTTTAGAGTGCAGCACCTTCCCTGACTTTATACTTGGTGGAGTGGTAATAGTAAATTTGATGGATTGACTGTACAGCACCTTTCTTAACTTTATACTTGGTGGTGTGGGAATAGTAAAATATATGGGTTGACTGTCCAGCACCTTCTCTGACTTTATACTTGGTGGAGTGGGAATAGTAAATTTTATGGGTTTAGTGTCCAGTACCTTCCCTGACTGTATAATTGGTGGAGTGGGAATAGTAAATTATATGGGTTGACTGTCCAAAACCTTCCCTGACTTTACACTTGGTGGAGTGGGAATAGTAAATTATATGTGTTTAGTGTCCAGCACCTTCCCTGACTTTATACTTGGTGGAGTGGGAATAGTACATTATATGGGTCTATTGTCCAGCACTTTCCCTGACTTAATACTAGGTGGAGTGGGAATAGTAAATTATATGGGTTTAGTGTCCAGCATCTTCCCTGAGTTAATACTAGGTGGAGTGGGAATAGTAAATTATATGGGTTGACTGTCCAGTATTTTATCAGAGTATATACAATGATATTACCATTATTTAAATACATATTATACAGTAAAACATATAGAAAAATATAAATTAATTATTATAATTCATAGTAGGTGAAATTAAATTAATCAGACTCAAACATGTTGTAAAGGTTTTATTATGTTCAAAAGAGGGCAATAAAATGAGAAAATAATTTTATTGATAGTTTTCAATGTTAAGTACACATTTTTATTTTGATGATATATAGTTTAATAACATTTACATTATGGTCACAGTTGTATATTGGTGAGAAAAAAATTGTTTTGTAAACACATTTTTAATACAATCATTTTTGAGAAAAGTAATATTTATTCAGTGTATATTTGTTTTATTATTTCACAATTTTTATTGTAAAAATAAAGATTTATTTTACAAGTCATATAGAACAATTTTTTTAAATTATTTTTTAATACGGTGTTTGTATATTTAAACATTTTCTGAAGCAAACATATTTATATATATCACCAAAAAGAATGAGGTATTTTTCACATTGATATCTAATTTACAATTGTATTTTTTGAAAGAAATTATTATTATTCATATATAAAATATTAATAATAATAATTTTTACAGAGGTAATGCATTATTACACAGGTAATGTTTTTAGGTACATCATTTGTACTTATAAAGAGTAAATATTAGTATCATGTATTAAAGTGTTTCATATTCATACAATCATGTAAGTATTTTTTATTACAGTAAATGTTTGTTAAATTAATATTTAGTAATTGAAAATAACATATAGGACATTGTAAATAATTTTTATAACATTGTACCATTTTTTCATAATTAAAAAAAATACAATAGTTAGGTAATATTGACTGAAACATGTATTAAATACATTTAGAAGGTTATTTAATGTTAATATGAATGGGACTATTTGTTTGTTAGGGACTATTTTGTAACCGCGTTATGTTATTTTGGGTCATTTCGACGTGGAAGAGCTCGCGGTTGGACGCTGCTTCGCGTGTGGAAGGGTAAGTTTAATTTTAAGTATATTATTTTAGTTAGATATATACTTTGAGTGTTTGTGGAGTGTGTATAGGTTTTCTAGTGTTGGGTAGTTGTAGGATGTGTGTGTTTTAGGCGGTAGTTACGGTTTTGGTTTTGGTTCCGGTTTCTCGTTTTGGGCGGACTATGTTGAGGTAGGAATAGGGTTACAAATGTTAATTAAATGATATGTATAATGTTTACTAATGTTTACAAATGTATGTTGGGGTGCATTGTGTGTGGGTGGGTATGTTTATTTTCTATTTTTCAGGTACTTCGCGTGGATGTCGTTTTTGGGAGAAGATTGCGGGATTTTAAATAAGAAGTGTGTAGATTATTATTTACTCTTTTTTAGACACATTTTCTTACATTTCCGTTTTTTCAAGGAGTGTTTCTTTAATTTTTAAACTATTTTGGGGTTTTTAATGGTTTATCATTGGATCGATTTTGGAGAAGATTCGTTATGGATGTGGTTTTATTTTTTATTTTTCCATTTGGTTTCCTTGGAGCGTTTATTAAGATTTTGATAACTATTTTCGAGTTTTTAAGGGTTTTCGAGTGGATCGTTTTGGAGAAGAATGTTTTTGGATTGGTTGGTATTTTTTATGGGTTCCTTTGGATTGTTTTGATGGATTACTAGTAAGGAAGGATTTCTTTTGTTACAAAGTTTTGTTTTCAGCGACAAAGTGAGTAAGTTTTCTTCATTTATTTTTTGGGTGGGATTGTCATTTTATTTGTTTAATTATTTTATGTTATATGTTAGAAATTATGAGAAAACTGTTTAGATATATTTAAATAAATGTTATTAAATATATTTGACAATTTTGTTACTGTGTCTAGCATGTATCTAATGTATTTATTTTATGTTTAATATTTGCTCTATATAGGTATGTTAGATATGTTTAAAGAATTGTTTTTGCTATCACAGAAAGATATTGTAGGCCTCTGGTTGTTGGGTATAGGGTAACTTGGTCTTGTAAGGTATTTTACATTTTTTTAGTTTGTTTAGTTAGCCTAGGGTCAATTAGTGTTACAGATTGTTCTATTCGGAGTTCTTGGTAACTTTGCTCCTTTTGTAATGATTGGAGTAGATTATGGAGTGTGGGGGTACCTCTGCCTGTACTTGCTTGGAAAGCATTGTGCCATCCTTTGACTGCGTTGTTACTTTTAGCCTGTTTATTTAGTGTACTTAGGTAGACGTTCCACCAGGGAATTTGGAATTTGTGTTGCCTTCTGTGTCCTGATCTGTGTAGCCTTCCTACCCATGTGTCTTCGTAGTAATCTAATAGAGGGCTTAATTTTGTTTCATTTTTTTTTATAATAGGGGCTGTCTATTAGTAGGTTGTAATGTTCTGCTATGTTTGTAACAGGAACGTAGGCTAGTGCAATTATTTTCTTTACCTGGTAGGCAAAAATGCTGTCATTGCAGTATTGGGAGCTTAGGGCAGATTTTTGTACATGTTTCCATATACATTGGTTGAAATGGTAGTAGCAACCTTGGATTGCTGTGTGAGGGTATGTTTTTAGGATTGAGTTTATCATTGCTTTCTCAAAGTCAATGATAATTTTTGGGGGGAAGTAATTATTTGTTTGTTCTTTTATTTTATTTAGTAGCTCAATATTGGTTGTTTGCTGTTTGTTGGGTAGTAGGGTATATATGAAGGGATTATTGTAGATCTGATAGTGTCCATGGATGGTGTATAATTGATAGAAAGGTTTTGGGCATACTGAAAATGTCCCATCCATCACCCATGTTAAAATTGGTGTAATTTCACCATATTGTCTGCTGTAGCAAACATTATAATTCGTTTTTCATTAGATGCATTGTCGTATAGGATGAAAGGTTCGTCATTATGAGTTATTCTTAGTTCAGGGGGAATTTGGACTTCCTCAAAGGTTTTTGGGGCAGGTGGAATAGCTGCAGTTGTTCTTTTTTGCCTAGCTATTGTCCTTTTTAGAGATTCGATGGAAGGTAGTTGGCTTAATGCATGTTGGGAGAGTACCTTTAAGTGTTCTTTAAGGATAGTAGCAGAAGGGAGGTGTGTGCTAGTACTAGCTTCTTTTAGTGAGTCAAGCATTTGTCTAATTTATATTTCTGTCACGTTGGGAGGGTGGTTATGTACTGTTGTATTGGTTACAGTTGTTTCCTGTGTTATAGCTCGACCATAACATTTGTTACTGTAATATTTGCTGCATTTCCAAAACACCTTCAGTTCATGCTGTTTTTCCTGTGTATATGTATAGCCCATATAACATAAAAGCATTTTGCCTTTCTGTGAAGTAATACATTTGGTTCCTTCAGTCATTTTTCTTTTTTCTTTCTACAGTAGATAAATGTTGCATAGAGATATTCAGTATTGTTTCTAAGTTAATCATTTGCATTTATAACATTTTCACTGTATATTTACCTGTTTCTTTGTTCTTTGGAGGACTGTGCTGTGTGTTTGGATGCTTTACTTTATTTATTTTGTCAATGGTTCTGTTGGGAAAAGAAAATGAGATTTATTGTATATGTTTTGTTTTGTATTAGTGGATTTTTTCCCATAAGGAAGTTTTCTTGCTAGTTTTTTTTAAAAAGTTGTCTCTGTTATTTTAGTTTATATACTTACTTTTGTTTTATAGTTGATTTAGTTGTAAAAGTTGGGTTTTTTGTTCGATAATTTTGATATATCTGCAAGACGTGGTAAGATGGAAAGAAAATGTGTCAGTTATTGTTGTTTAAATGTTTATTTTTAGTTTTGAGTGCTAAGTTTAGTAGCTATTATAAGGTAGTGGTACTTACTTTTGTTTTGTGTAGCCTTTTTTTGAATGTAGCAGGTTTCTCTTCTGGTGAAAATTTGGCAGAGTTCCCCCTTCTTCACGTTTTGTGGCGCAAAGTGTTATCTAGTTGTGTATTTGCTTTCTTTTTATAGTGTTTCTATAATATGTTGGTTGTTTTCATTGGTCGGCCTAATTATTTGGTATTTTTTATTGGTTGCTTGAGAGTTTTGAATTCTTTTGGCAGTTATGTGGTTTATATGGAAGATGGCAATTATCTTTTTTTTTTCGTGGAGCCTTTTTTTTCAATCTCTTTTTTTATAAATATTTTATAGTGTGAGATGTATTATGTTTGATATGTTAATATGATGTGAATGTATTGTATTTTGGAAATGTAACTTTATTTAATTTTTTTGATGTTTATTTACTCAGTGATTATAGTATGTTTACTTTTATATAATTATGTTGAGTTATATTAACATTTACCATGTTTTTTTCGTTATATATTGTGTTTTTTATGATGTATAGAGAAGTCGATAAAATGTTTTTCGATATTTTTGTGGTCTATATTTTTGTTTTCGATATTTCAGCTTATGTCTATATATATGTTGAAAGTCGATATATAATGTTTTCGATATTTTTTTGTTTCGATAATGTTATCGATTTTTTTTAGTTGCGATATTGTGAAGTTGATATTTGTGTAGTTTCTTGTTTAAGTATTGGTAGTCGATATTTATGTATTAGATATTTTTACTTCTATATTTTTGGTAGTCGATATTCGGTCTGTCGATATTGTTTCAGTGATCCGTCATGCATGGCACGGTTTTCTTGCTAATACTTACGTTACAAACAAACCAGGACTATTTGCATGTCAAAAAGAAGGGTACTAACTCTTTAGAGAACTAATAAATTGTGATACTAACAGAGTGTGCCAGATCATCGTATTGTGTCTGCAGTAGGTTGATAATGGCCATGATAACAAAAAGAACACAAACACAGAGAAAAGGAAGCTTCTGTTCTCCAGTCTGGAGGGCTACATGTAGTGGTGAGCAGTGCAAACCAACTTGAAAGGAAGAAAGAAACAATTGGGTGCAGTTGCGGGTCTTTCAAGCGCATCCCTAACAGAGGCTTTGTATTTGAACTGAAGTGCAGCTACGAGAGGCTGCAGAGGAGCCTCATCCTCCCTCTCCATGTGTGTGTGTGTGTGTGTGTTTGCATGAATGTTATGTAAGGACTAGACTAATCTATTAGGGGAAGTAGCGATATGTGATGTAACGTTTTTCCCAAATGTTCAGTTTGTTTTTTGTAATGACTGCTGACATTATATAATGATTCTACAAGGGAATCTGTACAGAGCCTGTCACATATAACAAGGTGCACTACTCGAGCCCTTACGGTGCAGTTTGTTGAAAGAAACTCTTTTTACAAAAATTCAGATGTTCAACTAATTTTAACAATTTCTACTTTGCCTATTCGTGCATAGTGCTTCCATGTATTCCTCATGGCTAATCAACCAAATGATAAACAAACAAAAAAAATAGCGGAATTAACAATACTCAATGTTCTTATCAACTGTTCATTGATATGACATTTATTTAACAATTCGCATTTCTACATCATGTTAAACAAATAATTTTTTGTGCCGTGTTCCCAATGCATTTTGGGAATCCCTTCATCAGGGGAACTCCGGTCTTCGGTAAACCTTGACCGCCATTATGGGGAATGTAGTATTATTGTCTCGAAAGGACTTAAAGCAGCTCCTGGTGTCGAAATAGTGTTTCCAAATTTGTCCGTGGTTATCTCCTATACATCTTCAGTTCTCTATTTGACACGCCACACGAGTCAAGGTAATCGTATATCTAAAAATTTGGAAATACTGCCTGCTGCCAACTCTGTACTTCCTCGGACGCCATCACGATTTTATGAACGATCTTTATGACGGATTGACAAAAGTTGGTTTGGCCCACATAGAAGGATTTTGTGTAGGTTGGGGAAGCTGGGATTTCAATCTAGATTTTCTTACCCATCTCTAGAATCCCAGACCTGGTCGACTGAACTTTTTTCCTGTTCTAGAAGTATAAAAAAAGTTCTTCCAGTGATAACTTTAAACCACTTCCAAATAAATCAAAGTGAACTCAAAGGACCACTGACTACCACTGAAAGTTTTAAAGATTTATTACAAAGCCAAAAATAGATGAACATACAAACATCTCAACAAAAGGTTTAGAAAATAAACGGGCACTAATACAAACATAATTCTACGCAACATCCTTAAACGACTCAGGATAAAAAGCAAAGTTAACTCGAGTAACATCAAGCAACCGAGAACAATCCCAGCTTGAAGTCGGGACTGCATTTACAAAAAGGAAAGAAAATGGTTAGTCTGATCCTACTCTACCCTAACGTGGCATCCCTACATAACATTCCCCTCAGACAAGAGTAAGGTGTCAGCAGTGAAGACTTCCAAAGAAGTATCATCACTTTTGGCTAAGCAGATAATCTACCATTAAGCTTGTTCTAAGATGCTCCTTCTACGCCTCACTTTGCCTAAGTTCCCAAGACGCTTACTCTACAGCTTACTACATCCTGCTCTGTCAACCCCCTCTCTGACTCTCCTCTCCACCCTCGGGTGCTGTCCCTAATACAAAATCCCAAAATCAGTCAACACGCCCAGAGGTACGCCCCTCTGGCAGGTGAACATCTTCGGAGTTTTCCAGTATGGCACTTTTCCATCCAGCATCCGTTGGTGTGTCCTTGGGTCTCAGGCACCTTCTCGCTAGATGTTGCACTCCCAAATTCCTTGGCAGCTTTTCCTCCCTCTGCGCCTACTATCCTAACTCCTAACCAATGGTCTCTTCTACCTAATGAGCCTTGTGGCCTTGCACCTGCAAACTGAAATACATGGGTACATGTCTACAATCATTCGAAGCTACAATTTCATCTCTTACTGAGGACATCTTTCCCCAAGGAAAAAATAATTTCTTCACGACTAGGCTAACAAAAGAAAATATATTTAGGCCTCTACGGCTTCAGCATGTCTCAGGCCTCTGCACTTTTAAATGCATTTCTAACACAGCACAACATTGCATTCTACTATTATAACACGTTAATTCTACTTTCAATGTGAGCACTAGATTCCATTTTAAAAACCTGTATTAGTTCATTCAATATTAAGCACATTTTTCAAAGCATTTCATTAGCAATACAACATTTCTCATGCGGTTACATTTCTGCACGAGGCAACACTGCATTTCGATTAAGCCCATTAGTCTCTGATTAATAAGCACATACTTCAAGCTGTTTCTCAGCCTAATGTTACATCTCTATACTACATTAGTAGGTCCTCTAAATATACGGGAGTTGACTACTTGGGACTATAATGCACCCCATAAAATTTCAAAATAACATGGCGCTCTCTCAGTTCCCCCCTTTGATGACCCGTGTCATCACACCCTACACCATCCTTTGAAAAGAACTGACTTAAACAGAGCTTGTCGCCATTTTCCCATTCCTGAGCATTTCCATATTTTTCAGACTTTGATACTGACTGTCCTGCAGTCTCTCCACATGCCTCTCCTGCACTCGCATTGATCTCTCCAATCTACTTGACCTGTACCACTTGTACGCTCTAATCAATCCCCACAATCCAATCACACAGCACACCACTATTATTATGGGTTTCAAGATGTAACCAAGAATCCCCTTCCCAAGATTGGCAAACCAACTACCAATCTTTCCAAATCCCTTATCAATCTTTTCCCAAACAGTTTCTTCGGTCAAGTCCTCAATCTCATAATGAATCGCAGTAATGTTGCTTATATATTTCTCAAGATCCTTGCTACTATCTGGTATATAAGTACAACATTCTTGAACCTTTAAAAGTTTACAGACTCCTCCTTCTTTTGCTAGAAGGACATCTAATGCAAGACGATTTTGTAAAACCATAGTCCTTATCGACAACATCTCACCCTCAACCAACACTAAGGACTTAGCTGTATTCATGGATAATTCGTCCACAACCGTTGCCAGCCTTCGGATCTTCACATCATTCAGAATCACTTCCACCATAGGTATCATTGCTCCAAAAACATCTCCAACTATGTCTCCTGCACCTTCACCTCGCTTCACTCTCGCATGTTGTCCTCCTTCTATTAGCTCAAAATCTTCTGCATGGTAAATCTTAGGGAAAATGATCGCTAAATAGCTCGTTCCATACCACTTCTCAGGTAATCGCACATAAGCATTCCTCCCACAGACGAAATACACCGTCGGAATCACTTGCACCACACCTTGCAAAAAGTCCTTTGCACAGTACTCTAGACTGAATGAATGCTCACACGTGGTGTGACCTACATTGACATTCTCATAATATGTCTGTGGTCGTTGAATGCATAACTTCCCTTTCTGTACTTTTATTTATTTTATTTGCAAAGTTTTATATAGCGCTGGCTAGACCCGGAGGTATCAGAGCGCTTTACATGAGGATCAGCAAGTTACAGGATACATAGTTATATCATTTGAATCAATGAGTTACAGGTTACATAGTTACAAGCATTTGAATCAAAGCATCACAGAGGGAGGCGGAGTGAAGGAGACACAAACGGGGAGAGGAGGAAAACAATGTCAGATGACCTGCTTGGTAGGAGACGGCCAAGGGGCCAGACTCCTCTATAGCTGCATAGGGCAGCTCCACCGGGCATCGGCCAAGGTTGCTCGGTCTCCGCTGTAGGTACAAACAGATTTGGTATCCGCCCAGGGGGTCGTCGACATTGTTCCATCGAAGGGGGAGAGAAGAAGACACATAACAAGGAGACGAGGAGAAACAATGTCAGATGACTGGCTGGGTAGGTGACAGCCAAGGGGCCAGACTCCTCTATAGCTGCATAGGACAGCTCCACCGGGCATCCGCCAAGGTTGCTCAGGCTCCGGGGTAGGTACAAACAGTTTTTGTAATTTAAATCAATTCAATCAGTGAGTTACGGGTTACATAGTTACATCAGTTTGAATCGAAGGATCAATTGAGGGAGGAGGAGGGGGAGGGAAGGAGACACAGATGGGGAGACGAGGAAAAGAATGACAGAAGACCAGCTGTGTAGGTGTCGGCCAAATAGGTGCTGAAGAATAGGTATGCGAGTTACAAAAGCATAGCATAAACATAGGGTGGAGGGGGTAAGAAATACAACGGGGAGACGAGGAAAAACAGTGTCTGACGTCCGGCTGGGTAGGTGACGGCAGAGGTGTGAACCCAAGCCAAACTCCTCTTTAGCTGCATAGGGCAGCTCCACCAGTCATCGGCCAAAGGTTGCTCGGGCACCGCAGTACATAGAGAAGGTTCTAGATTCAGCCTAGAGGGGGCATCGTTAAAAAGTTCCATCATGGGCGCCGGTCACGGTGCTGCTCCTGCCTGAACTTGATAGGTGGTGTCTGAAGTGCCATTCTCGGATGACCTGCTGCTTTGGCGGCATAGTGTCAGTGTGGTGTATGGCGTTGAGGCAGGCAGCGGCTCCCGCCATAAAATGTTACAAGGAATCTGGTCCCCAGCTCTCAATCCCTCATTCAAGAAGTTGGGCCTGTTGCAAGAAATTACCCTCTGGCTGCCATCTTAAGGTCAGGCAGCTTGCGAGGTGAGTTGGCAGCAGATCGGTGACAGTCGGGCAATATCCGTCATCGGGTGGGGCAACAAAGGTGGCCAGTCCTCCTCGTACTCCCCTCTGCCCTTGCCGCTGGCTCCGAGCTGTCTCCGGTGCTCCCTCACCATACGGGCGCCATTTTGGAATCAGGCAGGCCTCCCCTCGTTGTTCTCCTCTGTCATAGACTGCTCACTGCGGGCAAGAGAAGCACAGGGGCCTGATCCCAGTGGCGGTTGCTGCTCTCCCCCCAGCGCCACTGCTTCTAAATGCGAGTCTGCTCCCTGCATGCTCCCAGGATCATAGTCGCGAGTCCCCGGAGCCGCAAAAGTTGTAATGCGCACATCTTCCAAGGTGCAAAACTCCCTTTAGTCTTGTGCAACCTTTCCTCATCTGTCCAATCCACTTTACCTTGTCCTGAATCTCGCAACTGTTTTTGTTTTCGGTATCTATCTTCCACTTGATCAATACATTTCTTCTCGGTCTCTGACAACAGGCACGTCAAATTATGACGGTGCGCATAAAATGTATCCAACTCCTGGGTCGGAATGAAATATGTTCCAAGCCTGTCCTCTGACTTATAGTAATCATACTTATTCAAATGCTTATATACTTCAGGAAGCACCGCATCATAATTTGAAAAGAAATATTCAAAATGATTGCGACCATAAAATATGCTAAGCAACAAACTACATGAAATTCCATAAGTCAATGGGAGATGATGGTAACTAATACTCTCGTCTACAGAAGCAGGCAATTGCATGCACACATAGTAGTATTTCGCATCCATCCCATCAATGTACTCATACAACAATTTCGCATACGCATTAAGCTTGAAATTACCCTTGGACAGATCTATATGTAATCTATGACTTTATTCTAGCAGCAAAGCTCTGTCACGTCCTATCTTTACCTCTTCTTTGCTAGGAGTAGTAGGTGTAGGTGTACCCTCGACCTCTACTGCCTGCTCATGTGGTGCCAAGTATGAGACTACAACTACTAAAACAATGAAGAGTATTACTCCTCCTACAAGTGTGCCCAAAATGCACCTAGCTCTATCGGGTTCCCAGTCTCCATGGTCTCAGGACTTGCTTTGCGAAACACTCGTTCTGCAACAATATTCAAAGTCTCTTTCTTCCTCCTTTACAATTGAAACACTCGATCCGCACCTCAGAGGCCGAAAGTCCCCTTCGATTTCAGTTCCTTATTTACAGCAACAACAGACAACCTTACCCTTCTCCGTCCTCTATGGGAAGTCCCTAAATTTCTTCTTCTTCCACTTGGGCCTAGGTTATTTACATCAAATATTTACAACAGTCTCATTCATCATTGATAAGGCTTGTTCCAACCGCTTCTAGCACATATTCCAAAAGTTCAAGACGGATAACAATGGATTCCTGAGCTGAAATTTCAGGGCCAAATGTAGGAAAAAGCAATCTGCTCAAAATCAAATGACGAATTCTGCTTAAAATTGGAGGATCCGGAACAGTGATGGTCAGTACCCCTTCGATCTTGAGTCCTGGTACCAACAACAACACGTCCAACTTGATGTTAGGACTGTTACTGATCACCGTCACTGCCCTCACCCTTCCCGATCTCAGTATGCCTGGCATCAGTCACAGGGTAGGTCCACTCAGGGGTCGCGTACCTCCGGCAAGGAACTCTCTTTTGCCTTCTTCTTCTTAATCCCTCGTAAGTTTGCTCTTCCCCTCCTCCATCTGATTCAGACTCTTCAGACACCGGGGCATGATCTCTTTCGGAACTCAGCCTCAGGTTCAGTCGCCTTTGCCTTTCCGGCCACTGTTCCCCCGCTCTGCTGGTCGTCCTGCTCTAGACCCGCTCACTTTGCTCACTGTTCTCTTCAGCTGAGTTTGGCTTTAGGCCACTTTCACAGTCACTTCCCCTTCCAGAGACTGTTTCCAATTCACTTTCACTATGACTCTCCTCAACTTGATCCGGTGAGTCACCAGCTTCTTCAGACACCCTCACAGCTTGGCTTGTCCCCTCCTGTGGCCTTGCCACTGCAGCTGTATTTTCATCAGGGAAAGGAGCTGTTTCTTCCAAGGGTACTGGAATTCGATGGGTGTGTGAATTGTCCACCCAATTTGGTAGCCCACCACACTTCACAGCAGTGTTTGTGATAAGCATGACTTGGTAGGGCCCCTTCCAACGAGCATCCAAACAGCTTTTCCTCATGTGCTTCCGAACCAACACCCAGTCCCCCGGACTCAGGTCGTGGCAGAGATCCCTGGAAGCCAGTACCACAGCAGTCTGCACCTGATGAGACACAGAACGGATGACATCAGCAAGTCCCTTGCAATAATCAAGGATCAGATCATCTGTGATACTCAGCAAAGCTGTTGATGGCACTGCTGGTAACCTCATTGCCCTCCCCATCAGTACTTCATGAGGCGAGAGACCTGTTCTCCTGTCTGGGGTACTGTGCATACTCATCAGCACCAAAGGAAAGGCATCTGACCACTTAGGGACGTGGAGGAACACACTTTCGCCATCCAAACTTTCAAAGTTCTGTTGATCTGCTCCACTATCCCAGAAGCCTCTGGTCGATAACTACAATGGAGTCTTTGATCAATGTTCAATGCCGTACAAATCATCTTCATGACCTCACTATGGTGAGTTCCTCTGTCCGATTCCAAAGAGGTCGGGACCCCGAACCTAGGCACTAGTTCCCTCAACAATAACTTAGCTACTGTAAATGTGTCGCACCTGGGTGTCGGGTATGCCTTCACCCACCGTGAGAACACACACACCACCACCAAAATGTACCTAAAGTGATTGCATCTGGGTATCTCGATAAAATCCAATTGCATCCTGTTGAACGGTTCCCCTGACCTCCCAATGTGACTCATGGTGACTGCCGTTCTTTTTCCAACATTCATTTGTTGACACGTAACACACCTTTGACATATAGCTTCGGCCACTGCACAAAACTTTGGATTGTACCATGTTTGTCTGAACACTCGGACCATCGCATCTCTTCCCAAGTGAACTGCCCCATGAATTTGCCTCAACATTAGACTCAACAGCTCATCTGGCAACACCGCTGATCCATCAGATGAGACCCAAATCTCCACATCTCCTTTCACACAGCCTGAATTGATCCACACATTTTTCTCATGTTTGGACACTTGTTCTTGCATGCATCTGAGCTCATCCCAAGTATCGGCCATGGCAAGCATCATGTCTAATTCAGTTCTTTCCTCGCATCCTTCTATTTCTTGTTCAGTAAATGAACAACCTTGCTCAGCGCAGAATCGTGCAACTTCGTCCACATAGCGATTTCCAAGTGATACAAAGTCTGTTCCTTTACCATGAACTGTGCACTTTACAACAGCAATTTCCAAAGGTTCCTGTAAAGCTTCTAAAAGCAGCCTAACAAATTCTCCATTCCGGATTGGTGTTCCTGATGAAGTCATGTACCCTCTCTGAGACCATAGCTGTCCATAGTCATGAACTACACCAAACCCGTATTGGCTGTCGGTATAAATGGTAATCCGAATTCCCTTTGCGGCCAAACAGGCATGCGTTAAAGCTATAAGTTCAGCCACCTGAACGGAGTATACTCCTTCCAGGGTGCATAAAGCAAACGCTGCTCTCAACTGACCAACACTGTCTCTTATACATGAACCATCGAAAAAGAAAGTTTCATCAGGGTCAAGCAATGGCTCATCAACAATGTCAGGTCTCAGTTTGGTGCAAAGTTCAGTCACATCAAGACAATCATGGTCCTCACAATCTTCATCAAGCGTATTTGGCAACGGCATCAAGGTGGCAGGATTCAAAACAGAGCACCGCTTAAGGGTCACATTCTCCACAGGAAGTATTACCTGCTCGTAGCGTGTGAGCCTGTTATTCGTCAAGTGCTGTGTCTTGGTCCTGGTCATCAACAATTCAACCGAATGTGGTACAAAAACAGTCAATGGATGTCCCATACCAATGCTTTCACACCTTTCAATGCTGACAGCTATTGCAACACAGATTTAAGACATCGGGGCAACGTTGAAGCTACTGGATCTAAAGTAGCTGAGAAATAGGCAACTGGTCTACGGACACCTCCGTGCTCCTGAACTAAGACTGCTAATGCACAACCCTCTCGTTCGCAGCAGAACAATGAAAAGACTTATTGTAGTCGGGCATTCCCAGGGCCGGAGCACGACAAAGGTCCAAGGAACGCCTTCAAGGAACGCCTTCATACAGTCGTTGTCCCATGGTACTGGATCACTCACATTCTTGTGCGTCAGTCTCTGCAAAGGCTTCGCCTTCAGTGAGAAGTTGGAAATCCACTGGCGACATTAGCCAACCATCTCTAAGAACATCCTAACCTCTCTCTGAGTGGAAGGCACCATCATTTTCAATATTGCCTCAATCCTGTCTGTTGATACCTTCCTTTTACCCTTATCTATCCTGTGTCCCAAATGCTGCACCTCGTTCAAACAGTATTGTAACTTATTTGGCGAGACCTTGTGTCCGTTCTCTGCCAAATGGTTCAGTAGAGCAATGGTATCAACCCTCCACGCATCTTCAGTCTCTGACGCAACAAGGAGGTCGTCTATGCACTGGACGAGAACAGAGTTCTGAGGCAGTACTAGACTCTCAAGATTCTTTTTCAAAATCTGATTAAAATCGGTGAACTCTCTGTGTACCCCTTAGGGATACGGTACCACGTTAAGACCCTGTTTTCCATCCTGAAAGCAAATAAAAATTGTCTCTCCTCATGCAAGGGTATTGAAAAGAAAGCCTGACAAAGGTCTATCACAGTGAATCACTCCGCTTGGTACGGAATCTGAAATAAGATCACAGATGGATTCGGGACTGTAGAAATCAAAAAACCTTCTTAGGGGTCCCACTGATGTAAATGTAAATGTAGACGTACTTGTAAGCGCACTGATACTACAGAATGTCCTGGCGCTGTACTCATACCGCTAGGGAACCCTTCCTGGTTTTTCCCTGTGAAATGTCCACTCCTGGGCATCCCCAGGGTGCAACCAGGCATCCCTAGCGCTGTTGGGGGCCGTTGTGGAGACTAAGCAAGCTATTGCCCAGAGTTGCAGTGCGGGACCCATGCTTAGAGTGGGCACCGAGGCGAGAAATTAGGTCCAAGGAATTATGAGCCCAAGATCCGCCGAGACCAGCCGAGGCAGGAATTGAACCATGGTCCCGGGCCAGACCTCTGCATCAGGGTCTGCCGCTCTAACCATTGAGCCACACTTCTCCACTGATACGTAGTCCTTTTAAACCAACAATGAAGAAATTGGCACAGAAGCTGAAATATAAAAGTACATCTTTAATAACTTCAAATGAGTGAGACTACGTCACACAGAAGCCTTTGCAACTGAATGAGGCAGTCTAAGGAGTACATAAAACTGGTGTTTTATATATGCTTAGGGTTACATAGTAAGCATAAAACCAAGGGGCAGTCCTGGCTCATGTAAGCATGCAAAATGACTAAGATGGGCATACAAGATCTGCTTGCTCAACAAAGTGGGAGGAGAGTTACGTCTCCATGCAGCAGCAAAAATTGCCTGACAGTTATACTAGAGAAGCAGGTGCATTCTACTAGCTAGGCCCTTCTGGGCATGTGCGAAGGTGGAAGATGCTAAATATTGTTTGTCTCTAGGCAGATTTCAAGAGCAGTTAACAGAAAGGTAGGACAGAGCACATGGCGAGCACATGGCAAACAAAATGGCTGCCAGAATACAAAATGGCTTTCACAAAGCGGATAAGATAACTTCTAAATACAGGATGGCTTTTCATTGCTGCCAATTTACAACAGTACCACTGGACAACATGGAACCGGCGAAGATTACACTGGGGTGTTTGGGGAAAATCGACATTTTCCTTGACCTGAATCTTGACTGGCTCGACACCCTTAATCAACCCAAAGTCTTCTCCAGTAAAATCCCACACCACCTGGGAAACTGAGTCTCGCAGATCATAAGGAAGTTCCTCAATTGTCAAGGCAGGGTACATTTCTATGCACACACGCTGATTGGCGACCTTAAAGATAGCATCATCATCTTTAGTCTGTAATTCCACTCCCTTGGGGGTGCAATAGATGGTGCAATTGAGCTTGCATAAGAGAACTCCCCCTAACAAGCAAACAGGACTTGATTCACACACCACAAATTGATGTCTATCTCTAAACGTTCCTATTCTCACAGGAATCAGTTCTGTTAAAGGATTTGTCAATTTCCTATTGGCAACATCTACAACTTGGATTGTCTGTCCCGAGAGGGGTAGGTTTGGGACTACTGCGGATCTCACAGTAGAACTGGTAGCGCCAGTATCAACCAAAAAGGTGGTGGGGTGACCACCAACATCAGCTTCTACAAATGGTCCCCTCTGGTCTACCTCCAGGACCGCCCCAAGAGTGCAGTCCTTCTCCCCTCTCAGGCACCGTCAGGCTAACGGGTCCAAGTAACAATCATCGCCTTCTTCAAGAAGGGGCATCTGCCGAACAGTCCGAGTCCCTGTCGATATCTTTGGTGGCTGGGAAACCTGTACTCGAAGAGCCGAGGTCCCCCCTTTGATCGACTTGGTCTTTGCTACTGCTGTCGTCGTCACCTGAGGCACCTGTTCCTGCACCAGTTCCTCCTCCTGCTGCTCCTGATTTGCAGGGTTATAAGGGCACTCGCGTCTAAAGTGTCCAATCTGGTGACACTGATGGCACTCTGTAGTCTTTTTCAACGTCGCTATATCTACCCTTGGCTTAGAGTCGTCCCCATTTCCCTTTTTCTGTCCATTTTGTTTCCTCCCCAAGGTACCTCCCTTGTCTGCCGATTGCATCTGGACCATCATCAGCTTGTCCTTGAGCTTTTTGTGCTTCGAGTCTATTTCTTCGCTACAGTATCTCAAAATCTCATCCAGTGGTTTGTACTGCCAACAAATTAAATGTTGCTGGATCATAAGACAAATATCAGGCCTCCACCCTAGAAGGAACTTTGACACAAACGTTCCCATGTCCCTAGGATTCATCACATCCAACCCACTGTACTTCTTAAAGACCTGTAACAATCGCTCATAGTACTCATGCACTGTCTCCTTAGGCTTCTGAGTCGTCCAGTCTATTTTCACCCAATCAATATCCTGTGGTGGTACCTTAGATTTCAACCATGTGATCACTTGTTCGTATTTTTTCATTACAATACGTGAGGGTCCATTTGTGGCAGCATCCCGCTCTGGCTCCACAATGGGCCATTCAAAAACGACCTTGCATGCTATCCACAAATCTCCTGGAACAAAAATGTCAAACAAGGTGTTCAAATCAAACCACAGCACCTTCGAAATCTTAACAAACCTTTCTACCTGCTTGTACCACTCAACTGGGTTCTCTCGCAGCTTTGGGAAATCATTTGTAAAGGCAGCCAAGTCTCCTCTACTCCAGGGCACATGCACATATCCCCCATTGGCCACCTCCCGCAAAAGGTATGCCTCAATTCCCATCCATCCCCCCTCCCGCAGGGGGTGTCTCAATAGTACTCCTTCTAACACTCTTTTTCTTTGACCACCTTTCTTCCCATTTGTCAAGCGTACTCCACGCTTGTATCCCTATAATTAGTTCTCTGATGTGAGTCTTCAGTCCAATCACCCTTTTCTCTTCTAGATCCTGGTCAGTATATTGCAGTCTGTGAATACCCTGCAACATTTTTGTCTTAGACAGGTCCCCATCATATTTGTCTGCTAATTCAGTCAGTTTCTCGTGGGACGATCTAGCTTTCCGAGTCACATCCTTCGCCACAAACAGCAACTCATCTGGTTTAAGGAGCTCAATCCTTTCTAAGGGCAAGTTTCCTTCAACAATCTCATCCACTTCTGCTTTTAATCGCATCATGTCAATTCTTTTTGCCTTTATTGCCGCACTCAAGGGGCCACGACTAGATGCACCACTCGATTCCCTGGACTCATTGTCCTGTCCCCTGCTTCTACAGATTTCAGGGGTGTTGGGAGGAACTGTCCTATTTCCAGTTTTCCATGATCCCATCCCTCTCTTATCCTGTCACTTTGAGCTCCTTCAACGACTCCCATGTCCTCAAGTCCGGCCTCAACTCCCCTATAGATTTTGGTCTCGGGCCCCTCAAATCCATTGGACCCCTAGACGAATCTGCTGATGCCGGCAATGGGGTAGTCCACTCCGTAGGCCTTGGCATCTGACCCGCCCCATGTACCATACTATCTCGTTCACTGTTTATGCTCCCTTCTGTACCCATCCGTGATGGACTCTCACCATGTGTATGCTCTGGGGTATACACTGACACTATGGGGCCAATAGTGACCGGTACCGTAAGAGCATCCGGCAGCCTCTGAGAACCGCCACTTCCCACGTTCTGTCCTTCTCCTGTCAAGATTTTTCCCCACAACCTCAGTTCTGGGGGGGACTTGCGGTACCCTCACTTCCTCTACTGGGGCCGACTTCTCCCCAGCCTCTAAATTGTATGGGGTGGTCTCTCTGATAACAGCCTCTCTATCAAGCTATCGTCACTGTCATCGTCCTCAGTACTCTTCCTCTGCACCTCCCCTGCTTTAACCAACAGCGTGCATAACCTGTCTCCCTCAATCGCCTGTATTCTCCATCTCTTCTCCAAAGCATCCCACCTCGCGTCTTGGACAGCCCTGACTGATCTCTTCACTCTTTCCTGTCGCCTGTCCCAGTTCCTTTCGTGCGCCGCCCTAATCCATGCATTCAATGCCTCAAACTGTGTCGGTCTAGGCAGAGGTCGCAAAGAAGTGCAAAACAACAGTTGATGGACAGAATGCAGAACAATGTCATACATTCACCCCAGTACAGAGATCTGGGCCTAAATCCATTGTTTTTTTGCACTCCACACCACCCCAGTTCAGACATGGCCATATGCAAATCAGCCTTGACCCTGTGCTTCATTGGAACAGTCCAGCCCGAACTGCCAAGCCATGTCTTCACTGGACCGGAATCAAGCATCCTAGGACCAGTTTCTGGCTATCAGCCGTCTTCGGCCAGGATAGCTTGACTCCAGTGGTGTGGAGAGCATGGGACTCACGTCTGAGCATACCCATCCCACTCAGGGTGACAAATGGAAAACAACAGTTGATGGACAGAATGCAGAACAATGTCATACATTCACCCCAGTGCAGAGATCTGGGCCTAAATCCATCGTTTTTTTGCACTCCACACCACACCAGTTCAGACATGGCCATATGCAAATCAGCCTTGACCCTGTGCTTCATTGGAACAGTCCAGCCCGAACTGCCAAGCCATGTCTTCACTGGACCGGAATCAAGCATCCTAGGACCAGTTTCTGGCTATCAGCCGTCTTCGGCCAGGATAGCTTGACTCCAGTGGTGTGGAGAGCATGGGACTCACGTCTGAGCATACCCATCCCACTCAGGGTGACAAATGGAAAACAACAGTTGATGGACAGAATGCAGAACAATGTCATACATTCACCCCAGTGCAGAGATCTGGGCCTAAATCCATCGTTTTTTTGCACTCCACACCACACCAGTTCAGACATGGCCATATGCAAATCAGCCTTGACCCTGTGCCTCATGGGAACAGTCCAGCCCGAACTGCCAAGCCATGTCTTTACTGGACCGGAATCAAGCATCCTAGGACCAGTTTCTGGCTATCAGCCGTCTTCAGCCAGGATAGCTTGACTCCAGTGGTGTGGAGAGCATGGGACTCACGTCTGAGCATACCCATCCCACTCTGGGTGACAAATGCAAAACAACAGTTGATGGACAGAATGCAGATCAATGTCATACATTCACCCCAGTACAGAGATCTGGGCCTAAATCCATCTTTTTTTGCACTCCACACCACCCCAGTTCAGACATGGCCATATGCAAATCAGCCTTGACCCTGTGCCTCATGGGAACAGTCCAGCCCAAACTGCCAAGCCATGTCTTTACTGGACCGGAATCAAGCATCCTACGACCGGTTTCTGGCTATCAGCCGTCTTCAGCCAGGATAGCTTGACTCCAGTGGTGTGGAGAGCATGGGACTCACGTCTGAGCATACCCATCCCACTCGGGGTGACAAATGCAAAACAACAGTTGATGGACAGAATGCAGAACAATGTCATACATTCACCCCAGTACAGAGATCTGGGCCTAAATCCATCGATTTTTTGCACTCCACACCACCCCAGTTCAGACATGGCCATATGCAAATCAGCCTTGACCCTGTGCCTCATGGGAACAGTCCAGCCCAACCTGCCAAGCCATGTCTTTACTGGACCGGAATCAAGCATCTTAGGACTGGTTTCTGGCTATCAGCCATCTTCAGCCAGGATAGCTTGACTCCAGTGGTGTGGAGAGCATGGGACTCACGTCTGAGCATACCCATCCCAATCGGGGTGACAAACGCAAAACAACAGTTGATGGACAGAATGCAGAACAATGTCATACATTCACCCCAGTACAGAGATCTGGGCCTAAATCCATTGTTTTTTTGCACTAGCAAAGAAGCCATAATCGCTTTCAACTGATACAACACTTCCAGTCTGAACATCCCGTACCTAGGGAAAGTCAACTCCTCATTTCCATCTGTCATTTTTGCCCAATTCTCGAGCTACAATATAGTGTGCAACCCAACATTTGTAGCCATATAATGAGCCGGATTATCCTCGGGTAGGGCCTCTTCTCCCCCCCCCCGAGGTTCTAACCTCTTTTATTTTCTGAACAAATCTCGCAAAACTTTAAAACATTTCGTGATGAAACCAGCGTCTCTTCTCTCGCAGCGCTTTTTTACTTCCCCGATGACACTGCTCCAATCACAGCGCGGCTTCACACCAACCGCCCTATCCCAGCGCGGCACTCTCTGACGTCACTCGCCTCCGCGGCGCAGCAGTTCCCCTCCTTTGCAATTTGTTTCTCATTAACACACACGTCCCAAATATACGCTGAAATGATCACTTCCAACCAAGCAACCACTTCGCTGACTGTACGTCCACAGTCTGACTGTACGTCCACAGTCGGGTAATTGTCACCGAACTGGCAACTGTCTGTCCACGAAACGACCAGACAATCACTTCAACTGATAGCTTACAACCACACAGCAACTCACGACCTGCGTCAGTTACTCACACACTCACACATTTGTTTCCTCTATCTGGGTCCAGCGAGCGATCAATGGTACCTCGCGATCCCCTAACAATGGTTGACAAATACTCTAGGTGTGCGGTACACCTGAACCATTTAAGCTACTCCTTGAGCTCAAGAATTTCCTGGGCTGCGCGCGCTCACAGCCTGATTTCCTTTCATACAACAGGCATTCGAACTCCGCAATACATTTCAACACAACACAACATATAAACACCGCAATCTAACGACATACAACTCTATTGTCCCTTTTGCGGTAGGACTAACATTAATTTGCAGATGGTTGGTTCTATTCTCTATTAGGCCAGATGAGCTAAAGAACAATGGCGTAGAATGTCTCTAGAGAAGCTGCCAGTGGTTCAGATTAATTCAAGGTTTCTCGTCTCTCTTATTTTTTGTAAGTGAGGCAAACTGAGTTCATGGGCCTCTTGCTCATTGATCTACAAGGACTCAACCTGTATGTTAGTGAGTGAGGAAGTACAAATGGCTGAATCATATATTTAGGGTGGCTTGAGTTCCTGTTCAGAAGGGATGTGGTCTTGCAGTTTTAGCTCACAGTCATTTTTGGGATGGCACTAAAACTGATTTGCCTATTGTCTTAAATTCCACAGATGAAATAAAATGGATGGAATATAAAGTGCCAGTGGTACAGATTAGTACACGCGTTTCTATTCATTGCATTTGTGATGGCTTCTTATGCTTCTTGGTAGCAGCTGGATGGGGTTTGGTGTTTCTAGTATGTGCACAAGGATCAGGTACTGTTACTGGACATGTTGAGATGATGGCCACAAAGAATTAGCTATGCCCCAACAAAACATTAGTGATGGAGAATGTGTGGTTGCCGCAAGGATTGTCAGCAGAAGCAGAATTCTATTTTTCCACACCACTTGTGCCAGGTCAATAGATGGTTGGTCAGGGCAGTTGTACCCAAGAAGTAAGTACTAGATGTTGGCCTTTGTATCCATTTTGGCAATAGCTGCTGCACAGAACTGTTTCATATCAAACACACAAAGTATCATTTAAATATGCATTCAAGAGGTGTTTAATTTACTGATATGTTGACATGGAAGTTAGTTTGAAATAGTCTGGGGGGATGGGCCATATTCACTTAAGGATGAGGAATAAACTGATCTATAAGTATAAGAGAGAAAATGGTTAAACCCTCTGCATTTAGTAGTAGGCTACATCATCTGGTGCACAAAACTGCTCCAAAAGTTAAAAATGCATTAATGGTACAGTTGGTGGACAACTACCTGTATTAGTTTTATACCGGTTCAAAAACATCTGCACATGTGTCTTCCCTCCATTGTCTGATCCACGTTTTGAATTTTCAGTTCTGTTGCCAAGGTAATGTGTCATGCATGGCAGGGTTTTCTTGCTAATACTTACGTTACAAACAAACCAGGACTATTTGCATGTCAAAAAGAAGGGTACTAACTCTTTAGAGAACTAATACATTGTGATACTAACAGAGTGTGCCAGATCATCGTATTGTTTCTGCAGTAGGGTGATATTGGCCATGCTAACAAAAAGAACACAAACGCAGAGAAAAGGAAGCTTCTGTACTCCAGTCTCGAGGACTACATGTAGTGGAGAGCAGTGCAAACCAACTTGAAAGGAAGAAAGAAACAATTGGTGCAGTTGCGGGCCTTTCAAGCGCATCCCTAACATAGACTTTGTATTTGTACTGAAGTGCAGCTATGAGAGGCTGCAGAGGAGCCCCATCCTCCCTCTCCACGTGTGTGTGTTTGCATGAATGTTATGTAAGGACTAGACTAATCTATGAGGGGAAGTAGCGATATGTGATGTAACGCTTTTCCCAAATGTTTATTTTGTTTTATGTAATGACTGCTGACATTATATAATGATTCTACAAGGGAATGTGTACAGATCCTGTCACATATAACAAGGTGCACTACTCGAGCCCTTACGGTGCAGTTTGTTGAAAGAAACTCTTTTTACAAAAATTCAGATGTTCAACTAATTTTAACAATTTCTACTTTGCCTATTCGTGCATAGAACTTCCATGTATTCCTCATGGCTAATCAACCAAATGATAAACAAAGAAAAAAAATAGCGGAATTACAATGAATGAATGAATGAAATGCAATTTATAAACGCGCAAACTTAGCCCGGAGGCGTCAAGGCGCCTAACCAAAGAGAATCAAAAAGGCAAATCCAGAGCTAGGGGTAGGCTTTGGCAAATAGCCACGTTTTGAGCATCTTCCTGAAGGCTTGCTTAGTGGGGAGGGATTTAATCTCAGTTGGCAACGCATTCCACAACTTAGGGGCCAAGGTTGAGAAGGCTCTACCACCCCATTTGGCTCTGCGGACACGGGGGCAGGCCAGCAGGGACTTGTTAGCTGAACGCAGAGTTCTAGCAGGGGAATAGGGAACCAACAGTTCCCTCAGGCCTCTAGCCCCCTTTGAGGCCAAAGGCCCATAGATCAGGCAGAGGGACTTAAAGGCAATCCTGGACTCTATCGGGAGCCAGTGCAAGCTTTTCCTTGCAGCGGTAGCCGAAGCCCGCTTGGGTAGATCTAGTACAAATTTTGCTGCAGCATTCTGTACCATTTGGAGTCTCCTTATGAGGCCCTTGTTAATACCCAGAAGTAGGGCATTGCAGTAGTCAAGTCTCGATCCTATTAAAGCAACTACTACTTGCTTCCTGGCTTGAGGGGAGAGATAGAATTTTAACTTCCGCAGGATGTTTATTATGCCCCAGCAGGTAGATATGGTCCTGTTTACTTGATGACTCATCCCCAGGGTAGGGTCGATCATGACTCCTAGATTCCTGGCCGGGGCGGTGGGTGTAGGGCACTGGCCCAGAGATGGTGGCCACCATTCCGCCGACCAGATGTCATTCTTGCCTCCGAACACCAGAATCTCTGTTTTCTCGCCATTGAGCTTCAATGAATTGCAAATCATCCATTGAGCCACTGCCTCCATGCAATGTCTGAAGTTGGTGGCAGCCGAGATGGAGGGTTGGGCGAGAGACATCAGGATCTGCGTGTCATCAGCGTAGGATACTACCTCCATCCCAAAAGATCTAATCAGCCTGGCAAGTGGGGTCACATAGATGTTAAAGAGGGTCGGGCTTAAAGCCGACCCCTGAGGGACCCCACACTGCACAGGGTGGGATGGAGATAGAAACTCCCCCAGCATGACTCTCTGTTCTCTCTGGCCAAGGAACGAGGTCAGCAAATTAAGGGCTGACCCCACGACCCCTGACTCCCTCAGACGAGATGTTAGCACTGAGGGAGACAGGGTATCAAACGCAGCCGTGAGATCTAGCAGGATGAGGAGGGACGTCAGGCCCTTATCCACATTTGTGCGGATGTTGTCAAGCACGATGGTGAGGGCCGACTCAGTACTATGCTCTCTCCGAAAACCATGCTGCGAATGATCTAGGAGGCCAGAGGTTTCCAAGAAAGTTGAGAGATGCTGGTTTAGATGAGTTTCCAGCATCTTTGCGGGGGCTGGAAGCAGCGAAATGGGGCGAAAATTTTTAAGAACACCCGGATCTAAAGTGGGCTTTTTTAGTAGTGGTTTAACCACCGCTCTTTTCCATTGTTGGGGGAAAATACCGTCCTTCATTGCCTGATTCATGAATTCTAAGTAGGTGGGCAGGAGAGACTCTCTGCATTGTTTGAGAACCTTCAAGGGGCACGGGTCTAGGGGGGAGCCTGACCTGGTATTTAACAGAAGTGTTTCAAGTTCCTGAAGGGAGAGGGGTGGAAAGCTGGACAAACATCCCTGCAGCAGCTCATTGGGAGAGGTTATAGAGGGGACAGATGAGCACGGTATGGACGGCAGGGCCCTTCTCTGAGACTCTAAGGCCGTGTATATATCCACAATTTTATATTCAAAGAATTGTGCTATGTCATTACAGAGCTGCTGTGAACTCACCACGGGGTCTGGAACCTTCAGTGATGTGAGCATGTCTACTATCTTAAACAGCTCCTTCGGCGAGGAGAGTGAGGTGGTAAGAGAGGCAAAATACTCCTGTTTGATACTAATATCTTCCATCTTACAATACTCAATGTTATTATCAACCGTTCATTGATATGACATTTATTTAACAATTCGCATTTCTACATCATATTTTGTGCCGTGTTCCCAATGAATTTTGGGAATCCCTTCATCAAGGGAACTCCGGTCGTCGGTAAACCTTTACCGCCAAATTGGGAATGTAGTATTATTTCCAATCAACCTTTCATTGATATGGCATTTATTTACCAATTCAGCTTTCTACATCATGTCAAACAAATCATATTTTGCGCCGTGTTCCCAATGCATTTCGGGAATCCCTTCATCAGGGGAACTCCGGTCCTCGGTAAACCTTGACCGCCATTATGGGGGATGTAGTATTATTGTCTCGAAAGGACTTAAAGCAGCTCCTGGTGTCGAAATAGTTGCGTGTTTCCAAATTTGTCTGTGGTTATCCCCTATACATCTTCAGTTCTCTATTTGACACACCACATGAGTCAAGGTAATCGTATATCTAAAAATTTGGAAATACTGCCTGCTGCCAACTCTGTATTTCCTCAGACGCCATGGCCATTTTCATGAACGATGAACGATCTTTATGACGGATTAACAAAAGTTGGTTTGGCCCACATAGAAGGATTTTGTGTAGGTTGGGGAAGCTGGGATTTCAATCTAGATTTTCTTACCCATCTCTAGAATCCCAACACCGGTCGACTGAACTTTTTCCCTGTTCTAGAAGTATAAAGAAAGATCTTGCATTGATAACTTTAAACCACTTCCAAATAAATCCAAGTGAACTCAAAGGACCACTGACTACCACTGAAAGTTTTAAGGATTTATTACAAAGCCAAAAATTGTTGAACATACAAACATTTCAGCAAAAGGTTAAGAAAATAAACGGGCACTAATACAAACATAATTCTACGCAAGATCCTTAAACGATTCAGGATAAAAAGCAAAGTTAACTTGAGTAACATCAAGCAACCGAGAACAGTCCTAGCTTGAAGTCGGGACTGCATTTACAAAAAGGAAAGGAAATTGTTAGTCTGTCCCTACTCTACCCTAACGTGGCATCCCTACATAACATTCCCCTCAGACAAGAGTAAGGTGTCAGCAGTGAAGACTTCCAAAGAAGTATTGTCACTTTTGGCTAAGCAGATAATCTACCATTGAGCTCGTTCTAAGATGCTCCTTCTACACCTCACTTTACCTAAGTTCCCAAGACGCTTACTCTACAGCTTACTACATCCTGCTCTGTCAACCCCCTCTCTGAATCTCCTCTCCACCCTCGGGTGCTGTCCCTAACACAAAATCCCAAAATCAGTCGACAGTCTGGCAGGTGAATATCTTCAGAGTTTTCCAGTATGGCACCTTTCCATCCAGCGTCCGTTGGTGTGTCCTTGGGTCTCAGGCACCTTCTCGCTAAATGTTGCACTCCCAAAATTCTTGGCAGCTTTTCCTCCATCTGCGCCTACTATCCTAACTCCTAAACAATGATCTCTTCTACCTAACGAGCCTTGTGGCCTTGCGCCTGCAAACTGAAATACTAGGGAACATTTCTGCAATCATTCGAAGCTACAATTTCATCTCTTACTGAGGACAGGTTTCCCCAAGGAGAAAATCATTTCTTCACGACTAGGCTAACAAAAGAAAATATATTTAGGCCTCTACCGCTTCAGCATGTCTCAGGCCTCTGCACTTTTAAATGCATTTCTAACACAGCACAACATTGCATTCTACTATTATAACACGTTAATTCTACTTTCAATGTGAGCACAAGCTTCCATTTTAAAAACCTGTATTAATTCATTTAATATTAAACACATTTTTCAAAGCATTTCATTAGCAATACAGCATTTCTCATGCAGTTACATTTCTGCATGAGGCAACACTGCATTTCGATTAAGCCCATTAGTCTCTGATTAATAAACACATACTTCATGCTGTTTCTCAGCCTAATGTTACATCTCTATACTACATTAGTAGGTCCTCTAAATATGCGGGCACTGTATACTTGGAATATAATGCACCCCTACAAATTTCAAAATAACATGGCGCTCTCTCAGGTAAATCTAATTCCATGGGTAGGAAGTGAGCTTCGAAGTCTGGAATGCCGGTTCAGTTTGTTCACAACCACATACTTACATAGGGCCATATTATCAAGAAAGGCGTTAAAATTACCGCCTCTTTAGCGGCAGGAAACGGCCGCTAAAATGGCGATAATGGGCTTGATAATATGCCGTAGAGAATTCCAAGAAGCCCATGTTCACACCAGAACATGGGCTACTATGGGAATTCACAAGGGCATAAAACGGCGATAATTTTAACACCGTTTCTTGATAACATGCCCCATAGTTATTATACACAAACTTCTCCTTACACTTTTTCACACTGGAAACGGTTTGAAATTTAAAAGTAACAAGTAAATCTCTTTCAGTGATAGGTATGGGAAGAGAACATCCGAACATTGGTAGGGTGTGGAAAAAGGATTCTCACTGGAAAACATATTTTCCCCATGGAAAAATGAAATCAAAAAGAAAAGTTATTTTCTGCTGATTCTGCAGCTTTGTGTATTAACAAATGTGTGCATGTATTTTTGCCCAAATACAATACTATTTTCTAAAGTTTTCCAGGCATAAACGTGAAATCTGACATTCTTGAGGTTTCCAGCCATTACCTGACAGCCCATTGTGCATTAAAAATTGAGTAACTCACAGCTAGGTCATGCACCGTTGGGTGTAGATATATTTATTATTCTGAGAAATGGAACTCTTGTATTTTGGTGTCTCCGGTAACTAAGAGCCGGTTATCAGATCCCAGTTAAGATGAGCTCGCTTTTAAAAAGAAAACCATTTGAATGTTGCCGTAACTGAAAGTCTGAGGAGTCAGCTGTATTTGCGCGCAAACATGTGTAGTTGTACAGAGTTCAATTATGAGGTTAAGGAGCAAAATAAAGAAATTCCTTTCTCAATTACACCTAAAACGTTAACAGTTACCTAATTTACACATGCATCCTGTAAGCAGGATTTTAGATGTAGAATATGGATTAATTTTTAAGGTGTGGAAACACTAGGTTTCATTAGGACCTAAAATGTGGCAGAAGGCAGGGTATTTGCCCTGGACAAATATGGATGACGATCCCAGACTATGCACATGGTGAATTTCCACCTCACCCAAGTCATTCCATTAATCCCGATGTCCCACTCAAAACAAAACTAACATTAGGCTGCAGGAAACTGTTTCACTTCGTCTCGTCTGCTCTTGCCCAGAGTACTAACATCGAAGCACAATAGCCACTGCTCACCTCCCACATCGTGTTCTTTTCCTGTTGCTGCAACTCATGTCCTGTTTACTTTCAGCAGCATGGACATGAGAGGTAAACTGCAGTGCTCAAATAATGGTAAGCAGCTGCCAAACAGCCAGCTTGTGGTTCTTCATGGCAAGAGGAATGTTCTCATTGCCACACAAACTCCCTTCTTTTAAACTTCACTAGTTTTATGGCTCACCAAATTTAGAAAATGCAAAGTTGTAAGATCTAAAATGTTATGCATTTTGCATATGTTAAACATATAGCCTTATTTTTTAATTCTCCGATAGCTATTGAACTTAATTTTGTAGCATATAAATAATTATATGTGGCAAAAGCAATGATTTAAATTACCTCCTCTGTTTATCCATGTTTTAAATTATTAACAACAGACTGCATGAATTTCAGCTGCATTTCTGCACAAAAGACCATAAACATTTACGGTTCACCTGTTGTCTTTCACACCTATGACTTGATTCACAAAGGTAAACTTACACTTTTGTGTAAGTTTAAAATTGTTTGCTATTAACAAAGGTATTTTACGAGCAGTATCTTCATGGCTGTGGAGTCTCCGTACATAAAAACATAAGACAGTCCTATATTTTTATGTGCAGCGACTCCACAGTCATAAAGATACCATTAGTAAAATACCTTTGTGAAAAGTGTAGGTTAATCCTTGTGAATCCGGCCCATGGTCTTCAGGTGTGCAGATAGAGTTAATAATTGTTCTGAGAGAGTTAGTATTTGTACTTTAAAGTGAATCCATATGAAGATACTCAGAAAGGGGGACGGAATTTGTCACAGGTCTTCCAAGATTAGCATTCTTGTATTTTAATAGAGGGAGACTCAGTGGCGGCTGCTACTTGGAAGCAGCAGTAGGGCCTGGGGGGAAAGGGTGGGGGGATCAGGATAAAAAAAATTCACTTGCCTCCTGGCCTGCTGGCTGGGCGGCCCCCACCACCTCTCCTGCACCCTCCTCCTGGCTTCTTGGACGAAACAGGAAGCACCAAGGCTCCCACACTCCCCGCAGCCAATCGAAATCCTGCAATGCAGCATTGTGATTGATCTGTGCACTGTGACACAGCGCTTAGTCAGGGGTTGGAGGGGTGGGCATGTACTCCACGAGAATATGTGATGTTACAACATGATCAAAATGATCGCAGTACGTTACATTGCAGTTTTTACAACGCAAGTCGTTACAACAACTAGCGCTGGAGGGCGCTGGACTTAGGAATAGTATGATTTACTATTTAAAACACCAGTATACGTACAGTAGGGAAGGTGTTGGAATAGTAAATTATACTATTTCTTAGGTTAGAGAGCCATCCAGCGCAAGTCGTTGTAACAACATGTGTTGTAATACCCGAGATGTAAAGGCATTGCGATGCGATGCAATGCCCGCGTGGTAATGAATGTTTCCTTCTTCACGAATGCTGTAATGCAGCCTGCATGGAGAACATGCTATGTGCGCATGACTGCAATCACTCATGCTCACATAAAGAGTGCAAACCACTCCTCTGAGAGCAGCCCCGCCCCACAAAGATGCGCAACGGGAGAAAATAAAGTGATAATAACCTTAAGGTGTAATCATTTTATTTTTCCTATTTTTACACTGCATAAAGCAGTGGGGTGACGCTCCTCTGCCTTGACGGAGGAGCTGCCACTGGGGAGACTTCCTTAGACTATTTGAAGCAAAACCAGGATTTTAACTGGTACACCTCAGGGTATGGATGAGGAGATTGTATTTGATTTTTGGTGGCAGTGACTGGGTCGACCCTGGGAGAGGTGTCAGGAGTGATAAAAGTGAGCAGAATGAAAGAAAACTGCTACCATTTGGTACTTCCGAGTTCACAAGTCCCTCCCTGGGTTCTCATGCTCACCAGTGAAGGGCCTACCTGTGGAAATTTTCAGTGTTCAAATGTGCTTCCTAGCATTCCATGTATGGACTTTAAGCATCTTGCAGAAAATATTCAGAAATTCCCATTCATGTCTGGTTTCGTAATAGCCATCATGATATTCCATATAAACAATTCATTTTTCTGAATACTTAACCTTGTGCTGTATACCAATACTGAATTGCAGCTTGGTATAAAACTTTCTGAATTTAACTCGTTTTCAAGGTCCTTGCCAGGGTTTGCCACACCCTGTATGCTTTTGCTGCCAAAGCCTTCCATTCCTAGTAGTCCTTGCTCACTGCTTTGTCTCCATCCCTGCCAGCAAAGGAAGGGTTGAGGAATCAGCACACCTGTGGCTAGCAGGTATTAACTTGACTGCATCTGATGTATGTGATCTCTAGTGAACTCGTTTAAGGCTCAATCAATCAATCAGGAGTTTTTTAAAGCGCGACTACTCACCCGTAAGGGTCTCAAGGCGCTAGGGGTGGGGGGGTGGAGGGGGTGCAGGTTCCATTCCATCAAGGAGGGGGTCTGTCGAAGAGCCAGGTTTGGAGGTTTCTTGCGAAGATGGAGAGCGATGTTGTCTGTCGGAGGTGGAGCGGAAGGGCGTTCCATGCTTTGGCCGCGAGGAAGGAGAAGGAGCGGCCTCCCGATCTGGTCTTTCTGGTGCGGGGGACCACGGCGTAGGAGAGCTGGGCTGATCGCAGGGTCCTTTGAGGTGCGTGGAATTTGAGCCGGCTGTTCAGGTATGCTGGTCCGGTGCTGTGGAGGGCCTTGTGTGTGTGGGTGAGCATCTTAAAGGTGATTCTTGCCTCGACGGGGAGCCAGTGGAGTATGGCTCTGATTCCATCAGTCCAGCTCTGGTAATTGTAGCAGTGTTCCTGTTTGTCTGACCTTGGGCTTCCAGAGTTCCTGCTTCCTGAGCTACTGCTTATCCTTGTTGGCAGAGTTTACAGATTCCTGAGCTATATCAATATCCTGTTTCCTCCAAATGGCACTGACCTGCAGTTCTTCCATGCTTCATTGTTCCTAAGCTAGCACTATTCAGTGCATTCTTGTTGCTTGAATATCCACTTTTCCGGTAATTACCCTTTTCCTAGCCCCTGCTTTCCTTTCCTTCTTCTTTAGTTCCAGTTTGCTGTGTGCTTCATTATCTCTGCTGCTTTAATTCCCTACTTCCTAGTGTTGTTTGCTTTCTACTGTTTGGCCAAGTATTTCAAGTGTTTTCCCTTCTTTCCTCTTAATTTCTATTCCTCCCTAGCTCCTTGTCTATTGTGGGTGTGAATTTAGTTCTCCACTTTTGCTGTTACTGTTTTGCGTGTTACTGTGACATCACCAGGATTCGACTACAACATAGATGATGTTTCTATCCTTATGTTACTTTTATAACATCATCAAACTTACCAGCTCCACAAATCTTGCCTTTGGATATCATATATGTGGATATTTGCAGACGGTATCTGTAACAGCAATTTGTACATTTAACGCTATTTCTCCTCGCAAAAATGGCCCCTTAAGCTTGAAATAGACCGAGGATGCACTAAATGAAACAGAACACGAATAGCCAGTGGCTGCTCGCATGCGCTAAAAGTGCTCTTGGGGTAGGATGTTTCCCTTTACTTACTACTGGCCTTTAAAAGGGAGGCTCAGGCCTGCCAAAAGGTTTATTTTGCTGGGTTGAAATGGCAATTTAATACTGCCCTGCAGGCTTGCTTGAGGCATGCTTTAAAGTGCTACTTTAGTGGGTGGCTCAATGAGTTCTGAAGGCCCATTAGTACCATTTAATTTACAGGCCCTGTCTACACATAGTAAAATATACTAGGGTCTAATATATTAAATGTGCCAATTAGGTGCAGTTACATTTTGCCATATTTGAAGGCGAGATCACAAGCACTATAGTGCTGGTTAGAAGAGATAAAGCACACAGAGTCCTAAAGCCAACAAAACTATTTCAGCAAAACAGGGGGAGTGCAGTCAAAAGGGTTTGGGGGAATACCATTCCAAGGATCTCAGGTCGAACATACTTTTAGTAAATTTGAAATTTTCTTCAGCTAGAGCTGAGATAAGTGGAAAATTTGCAATAGAAAAGATATTAAGTAATAAACCTGACTACTGTGCTGTGCCCTTGATCACATGAAGTTACCTTAAACAGTGGGGCAGGGTGAAGATGCTGTTGGAAAGCATTGGTTGAATGCTGGTGCCCGCCTTGAAATCAAAACCATCTGTGAATCTTATAGCTTTTGCCATCCTGTGTTATAGACAGAATAAATATATCAGCTATTTTTCATTTGGGGATCTACCATGTTTTAAAAACCCCTGCTTTACCTCGTCTCAAACCCAAACATTTCCTGCAGTACAGAAAACCATACTTCTATGAAAAACAACCACAGACATTATTAAACACTTATAAAGCTTTCCATTACGCACCCACCCTGTGTTGCATCTACCCATGCGCAACCCGAGTTATTCATATTTTCCTAGCAAAGGTTAATATAATACACAAAACCAGCATTAGTCCTTTTATTTTCATTAGTCAGAATCATTTGCGGCCTACCAGTGCTTTTAGTGCGCTTGCTCAGAAGCATTTTCCCTCATGTTAAGCTCTTTTGTGCATAGGTTTTTCACTACACACAGTTAATAAGTGTTACTGAGGGTTCAATTCAAGCAGGTTTTATTTCGAGAAAATCCTGCTCCATCACTGCCATACCTGAATGTCAATTTGCAGACACACCTCAAGCCTGAGGAGAGTTTCCTAGATTTATCATACTTTTACGCAACGCAACATAGCAAGACACCTGGCTGCGCTTCACGAAAGGGAGAGGGCAGGAATGCACCATATTTAAGATTACATGACTCATTCATGCTCTTTGCCAGCGCTGGTGTACTTTTGTCCACCTAGCACCAATGCAGGCACCCTTGCGCAGGCACCATTACACATAGCAAAATGGAAAGCAAGCAGTTGTTTAAGTTTAAGATGTTTGATTCCCAGTACTTGATGTATAAGACTGTGACAACGTAGCTGTCACATCTGTTGCCAAGGTCTTGACCAGACTGATGAAAACAAAATTGTATACAGGAAGTCAAAACCAACCATTCCCACATTCTGTGTACAGAAGTAATCAAGCAGAAACCCAGGGCCCATATTCATAAAGGTTTTGCATCGCTATTGCAACATGCATGGGGGTGCAAGGGCAGCACAACGTCTAAATGAGATTTATCAAGCCATGTAAGGCCACCTTGCATGGCCCTGTATGGCTTGATAAATCTAGAGTAACGCAAGGCAGTGCAAATTGCTGCCTTGCATTACACTGCAGCAGAGCGGCGTTCCATGGGTGGAGTGTGGGTGTTCCCATCCATCCATCCATGTATTCTGACACATTCCCAGGTTTTCCAACTCTGGTAGACCTAGGAATGCATCAGAATTGTACGCCTCCCACCAGAGGCGCAACAAGGTGAAATATCTTTATTTCTCCTCATTGTTTCCTCTTTCTAAGTGTGCTGCATTCTGCAGCATGCATAGAAAGAGGAAAAGGTCTTTAAGGATGATTTATTTATTTATTTGTGTTTTATAGAGCGCAAAGTTGACCTGTGAACGTATCAGAGTGCTTTACATGGTATACAGTGATGAACAAACAAAAGGTTTAAAGTGGAGAAATATACAAGATCAATATGTAAGGTTACAATCACTGTGAGAGTCTGTAACAACAAAGGACCCATATGATCTCGGCGTGAGGAGTTGGTGATCTGGGAAAGCGGTAATCTTAGATTAGTCAGGCACGATGTGGTGATTGAGGGCAGGCCTTAGATGAGGAATTTACCCATGAGGAAGGTTTTGCCCTTGATTTTGAAACGTGCTAGAGAAGGGATTCTTCTGATGGCAGGTGGGGGAGAGTTCCAAATTCTTGGTGCTGCTCCGGTGAACGCCCTGTTGTAAGTTCTTTTTTTCTGAGAAGGAGGTTTCTAGCTGACCGGGAGTTCCTCCTTCCTCCGGATATCACTAATTTCTGTGAGGCACTAAGGAAAACTTCGGGTAGTCCTGCGAGGGTGGAACAGCCATATTCCAGTCTAGAGAAGACTAGTGCTTAAACTGCCATTTTTAACTCAGAGGCATCGAAGAAAGGTTTTAGCTTCCAAAGGTAGCTCAAGTGGAATCTGGCTGCTTTAGCCATTGAGTTAATGTGGTCTCGCATGTTCAGCTTGCAGTCGAGGATTTTGCCCAGGGATTTGGCAGAGTCCACAATGGTCGGTGGGCAGTTCAGGGCTGTGATGGCCTTGATCCACCTTTGAATCTCCGGGTTGGCTTTTGAAGAGGAGATTAGGAGAAATTCAGTTTTCTTTGCATCAAGTTTGAGTTGGTTATTGGCTTGCCATTGGACAGTCAGTTTCAGGGTCTCATTCAGGGAGATGATCTCATTGAACGGAGAGATATTGATGTATATTTGGGTATCATCAGCATACATATGGTAGAAGATGTTGGCATTACGGACAACTTCGGTGAGTGGCTCTAGGTAAAGATTATAGAGGGAGGGGAACAGGGTTGAACCTTGGGAGACTCCGACCGTGACCAGGGTGGGAACTGATAGGTTGCCGATGATGAGGAATTTCTGACAGCGGTTGTGGAGGAAGGACCTGAACCATTCTAGTACCACGCCATCCAGTCCCATCCTGAATTTGAGGTGTTCAAGTAGTTTTTCATGGTTGACCGAATCGAAGGCGGAGGATAGATCAAGAAGGATTAAGGGGCAGATTTTGCCTTGGTCTAGGGCTTGGAGGGCATCGTCCACGATGTGGAGCATAGCAGTTTCAGTGCTGTGCCCTGGTCTGAATCCATCAAGTAGTTGGAAGTTGTTGATGTGCTGACTTAGTTGCTTTTGTACACACTTCTCCAAAGCTTTGGCTAATAGCGGGATATTGGAGATAGGTCTGAAATTGGCAGGGGAGGCTGGGTTCAGTGAAGGTTTTTTCAAAATGGGAAGGACTTGGCTGGCTTTCAAAGGGTCCAGGATCAAGCCCTGCTGGAGAGAGGCGTGTATAATTTTAGTCCAGCAAGGAACGATGGATTGGAAGGCAGCAGCAAGGCAGTTGGAAGGTAGCGGGTCATTGAAGTGGTTATTTGGTTTTAAGGTAGAGAGGACTTCTGAGATAGAGTCTTCGTTATAGTATTCGAAGTCAGTCCAGCAGGCTTGGTTTTTAGGAGAGGCCAGGATGTTTGGTGCGGAAGAATGGGGCAGGACAGGAAGAGGTTGGGAGTAGGTGGTGGTACTGAGTTCAATTCCTAATGCAGAGATTTTATCAGCGAAGAAGGAGGAGAATTCACCTGATGATATTAGCGATTTGGGGGATTCATTCGGTGTTTTAGCCAGTTTATTAGATTGGAGTTTGACCAGTTCAAAGAGATTTTGGGGTCTATTCTTGGCGTTCCCCAGTTCCGATCTGAAATATTCTTTTTTGCAATTAAGGATGTGCTTATTGTAGGCATTTCTCGCCTGGCGGAGAAGCTTTAGATGCGTTGCAGAGGAGTGTTGTCACCAGATTCTTTCCGATTGTCGTAGGGATCTCCTCTCCATATTGAGGGAGCCAGTGAACCAAGGGTTTCTGTCTTTGATTGGTGTTCTTTTTAGTTTAAGAGGAGCAAGGTCACCCAGAATGTTTGAAATGGATGACGAGTAATGCTCATTGAGGTCGCTGACCATGGTTATGTGCGAGGGGGGGGAGATTTACAGCGGGCCTCTAGTTTCATCAGGTCAAGGTTCTTAGTATCTCTGGTCCAGCGTTTGGGAATCACCGGTTGAGACGACTTTGTCTTGCGAGTCCCGGGTAAAATGAAAGAGATGGAGTGATGGTCAGACCAGTCACATGGGTCTATGAAGATAAGCTTGACTGCGGAATCCTTAGAAATGATCCCGTCGAGGATGGCCCCTTTTGAGTGGATTGGCAGGGAGAAGACTTGAGTCAGGGCTAGGTCGGTTAAGAGGTCTTTGATGGCGTTGACGTGGGGATCTTTAGTGTCATTCCAGTGCAGATTGAAATCACCCAAGAAAACCTCTGTGGCATTAAAGGAAATCTTTGTTGTCATGATTTCCAAGAGGTGATCAGTGAAAGAGTCATTGGAACCTGGGGGATGGTAATAAATGTGCAAGTAACAAAGGTGTAATGAGTTGCTGCAGATGGGGAGTGCGAGGTATTCTCAGGAGTCAGTGGAGACCGTTGAGAGTTCTGTGACAAGCAGAGAGGATCGGTAGATGCAGGCAATGCCTCCTCCTTTCTTGTTGGAGTGTCTGTCCAATCTGGTGATGTTGTAATTGGGCGGGACTAATAAGTCCAGGCAAGGGGAAAAGTATTCATTTGGCCAAGATTCAGTTAGTATGGCTAGGTCTAGGTTTTTGTCCAGGACGAGGACAGCAATATCAGCGGCATGTTTGACTGCTGAACGGCAGTTGATTAAAAGACCAGATAGGGGGGTGTCAGGAGGAGTGTCAGGAGTCTGGGCGGATAGAAATACAGGCGCCAGGTTGCTTTTTACCACACTTCTGTTATGGAGGATGGCTGGCCTGTTGGGGTTGATGGTGACCGTGCTGATGGGGTGTTCAGGACTCGTATCTAGCACATGGGGATGGCTGGGACAGAGTTGTGGTCTTGGAGGATGGCTAGGATTTTGTTTCCCGTGAGGTCAAGAGGATTGGAAGAGGCGGTAGGAGTGTTGTAAGAGAGTGCAAGAGCGCGGGATTCCTCCTCAGAGAGGAGGCAGGGTGGTTTGCGTGTGCGAAGATGTCTCAGAGGTAGTGGGAGTGGGTGCTTGGGAGGCTTAGTGTTCAGTGGGGGGGAAGTAAGCGGTGCCTTGAGGCTAGCAAGTGAGATCTCAGAAAGGTGAAGGAGGTTCAAGAGGTCCAGAATGGAGCTATGAATGCTCTGGGTGAGTTTAGCCCTTCTGAAGTGCAGAGTCTCAAGGTCGTTATAAACTGGGGGTGCTAAAGGGCAGGGGATCAAAATTTCAGGAGCCGTCACTGGGGCATGTAAAGGTGGAAGGGGAGCAGGATTGGCTTGAGCAGGCTCCGGGGTCTTTGGGGGAGGAGTACCTAGCTCACGATGTTGGTGGATGGCTGGCGGGGAGGAGCTTGGAGCTCTAGGGACGGTTCTGTTTTAAGTGCCGGGGGATGAATTATAATGGTAGGGGTGATCGGTGGTGGGAGCTATTAGAGGGCTAGCTCTCTCAGAGACGGGACAATGGGAGCTTATCGGTCTCCCCATCAGTGGGGGGCACTAGGTGGGAAGAGATCACAGGTATAGGGGAGATTCTGTAGTCAGGGACAGGAGACATGTTGGGGGGGAAAGGGTGAGCTGAGGAAGAGGCCTTTGGAGAGTTGGCATGTGGATGGCTAGGCATGTTAGGCTGGCAGGACGGTGGGTCATTGGTGCAGGAAGTGGTCATTTCTGAGCAGGGAGGTGCCCCCAAAAATGGATTTAAGACTGGGCTAGGGATGATGAAACAGTGCTTCAACTTACACTTCTTCATATGTAAATACATGGGAATGATTGGAGGAAAGACTTTTAAGAGTGGGGCATTATGTATCTACTTCCCCCTCCATCCAACAGTAGAAAAACAAGGAGAAATAAACCAACTTCTGTTGTATCCAAAGTGTCTGGGCATAGTGCATAGAATAGAGATGGACAAGAGAAAACTGCAACAGAGAGTAGGAGCTAACCAATATGAAGTAAAGGTAAAAAACGGTTATGTCTATAAGAAAGTGAAGAGATGTGCAATACTGTGTGTTAGATGTGGGAGATGTTTGGTTGGTTTGTCTTCTAAACAATAGAGAAAGCAATGTAATGTCCTGGCCAAGCTCTCTACAAACTCTGAGGATATTTAAGTGAACTTTAGTTCAGTTAGCATACTCAGATACTCTTATTGGTAAAATACATGAAAATACATAAAAAAATAATTATCTTTTTAATGTATGGTGTTTAACACATATTGAACCTTGTAGGAAATTGGGGTATTGGTTGAGATGAGTGGAAGCACCACTGAGACCACAATCACAATCCTTGTCGGGGTGAACGACAGTCGCTAAACTGGACTGTGCTTAACCCTCTGGAAGCTTGTCACAAAGCAGCCACTCTTAACTTAGGGGCAAAGTGTAAGGTATTTGTGCAGCACACAAACACTAATAGAGTGATAACACAACTCAAGAAAAATCCCAAACCATTTTAAGAAAATAGAGTAAAATGAAATAAATAAAAATGATACCACAATGGCAAAAATCCAATCAGTAGAACTGGAGATATTCAAGTTTAACTTTTTTTGTAAAAATAAAGCCTAGAAGTGCGAAGCATCACTCGCTGTCATCTGGTCGTGCTAACCGGTGGAAAGTCATAAATTCAGGCCTATTGCGATGGAGCACGGGATGGATACAGAGACGTGGGATTATCAGCTCAATTTACCATACTCACCTGGGCCCATAAACATTCACACCTTGAACCAGTATTCCACCTTAACTTCCTGCCTATCAGAATTTTATTCACTTTAGAACTTAATACCTGTTCACCATGACTTACCAGTCCTTGTCACCCGTGCTCTAAGTCCTAAGGATCAAGGGTTTTAGAATAATAGGTAGAGAATAACATTTACCTTCATGAAAATAACCAGAGACTCAGGGAAGTTTTAAACACTTTATATATGCAATATTTCGGTAAATCATTTGTCATAACAGTGAGATCAAGGATTTCTCAAGTAAGAAAATATTTATTAGAGCATAAAACTTGCATGACTTCAAAAATGAATTTTTAGACATTGGTACCTGGGAAGGGTGGAAAAGGGAAAACGGTACAAGGACATACCACATAGGTTATATTTACCTAGAATGGTGCGAGGACCAACCCTGGCCACGGGCTGGGACAAAGAGAAAAAGGGCTCCCGACTAATCAGGTGCCAACAGGACAGGACAGGTGCAGATCAGGACAGGTAATCCTCAGCTAAGTTCAACGCCAGCGTTGCACCCCTCTCTGGCTACACTCAGACCCTGACTGGGTAATCGATTCTCCTCCCTCAGTAAAACCCAGATTCTTCTGACAGAGTGCTCGACCAGCCCTCTGCTTTCAAATCTCCTTCAGCATACGTTGGGTCAGTGACAGGTCTGTGACAAGTCGGACAAACTAACTGACTGAGCCTACCTTGGTTATACCATTTCCAGGGCATGCACCACCCAATGTTGCAAATTTGTGTATTCCCTTTATTTGATTGGTCATAAAGACGAAGAGAGGTCATCACAACATACCAGTATGAGATCATTTTCATTCAATATATTGGTCAATGTTCCAGCCCATAATTTAGTTTCCCATGATTTTATTCCACCCAGCAATATTAGTTTCGATTTCATATAAAAAGTATTCAAAATCATTCAGTCTCTTCCTCTCCTGGGGTCACACGATCAATTTCCCAGGAACATTGCGGGTAAGACAGCCTTTGGCATGATTTCAATGCCACTGCTCGAGGTCTTCCAGTACTCCCGGCACATGCGCAGAGGGGTTTCATTATGGCGATTCAAGTCACCCTTCAGGCCCAAATACTAGCTTATAATAAAGTCAAAGAGAGACACATTAGAATGCGAAAATAAATGAATGCACTGTATACCACTTATTTCTACTCTAATCCCATTACTTTACTTTAACTATAGCATTAATAGTTAAGCAAGACAAACAAAGTTTAGTTCAAGCAGGAGCATGTGCATTAGTATGTGAGACATGAAGCGGCCATCTTTAATAATAGTGCGCAGCTGCAAGAAATTCCCGCCAAAAGCTATAGATACTTCACACCACGTAGATGTGGCAGACGCATGTGCAAAGGAGTTCCAGCATTTTCGGCAGCCATGTTGAGACTCTCGGGTTACTGTTAATAAAAACACATATGCAAGCTTCCCCTAGATACTAGAAATGTTGTGAGGTGCAGTTTTAGTACTCACAAAATATGTTGGTTAATAAATTACATGTTATTTCGAGAGGATTGAACCTGAGCAAGTTTCTTTACATATGAAACCTTGCTCTATCACTAGGTTAGATCCGCTGAAAATGTTGCCTTCTAAGTCCAACCCAAAGATTTCTGTTTGCAGTGGAGGAGGCTGAGAGGAGCAGGAAGAGCATTGTGAATGGTCGTGAGACGTGCGAGTAGCAAGAACAGCAGGCTTGGTTTCACAGATAGTCGTCACCATACCTCAAAGAGCAGGTCGGATGTCGTGGACTGTCAATACTGGAACTTTGCGTTGGCAGAGATCGCGGGCTGTTGTTGCTCCAGTATTCATCTTTTACTGTCACATTTCCTTCCTGACTGTGAACCATACATGATGTCCCCCATTTTTCCATGTCTAAGTGCAACTTCGGATGCACATCCTTCTATTCCCCTTTTTCTCTTCTTCCACTTTCCCTCACTTTGCTTTCCTTACTTACCATTTCATCCTCCTTCCAGAGCCTCTCATTGAGCTCATCTATGAATGCTTTCTTATCTTGACTAATTCTGCAAGTTAGCTTATTAGCAGTGAGGTTAGTTAGGTATGCATTGGATAGGGGCAAAGAATGTTATCATACACTCACACCTGTCCATTTCTTTGAATGTTTTAGAAAAACAATAAGCATGCTTTGTTGCCCAAAGATACAGGTTAGAATCTTTAGTAAATGGTACATTTTCTAATGGACATTATTAATTGGAACAAAACTATTGGTTGTATAACAAATTCATAAACACATTACAGGAAAATGCATAAGGAATTGTTGGTGAAAGTAGGCTGCACCCTCTGCCACAGAGGCTTGGAGATAGGAACAGACTAATGCAGTTGTGAATTTTCATAATTTTACTATACTCAGACAACATTAGGTAATACACATTATAATTGAAAATGTTCTGAACACAAGAAAATCTGCTCGCATAAGGTTCTTTATTAGCAGGAATAATAATTTTATCCCTGGCTTACTTTGGCAAAGCATTACCCTCCAACATATAGAGATCTAGCATATACCATGCTATGGAGACTGCTATGCCAACTACTAAAATGAACAAGACAATTTTGCAGGGTTCCTGCACCTTTCTCAACTTGCAACAGATCAAGTGAGGATAGATACTTGTCACAAAGTTTGTGCTTATTTGTACTCGTACCCTAATGTCACTACCAAATCTGGAAAGCTACAATGATGGTTGCTACATCAACTGGATGCTTAGGGGACCTTTCGTTTTTTAACTGTTGCCATGTTTCGCTAACTAATTCTTTGACTTTGTCAAACATGTCTCTTTAAGTTTCACCTTCTGGTTATCTATTTCAGGTCATGGAGGTTCCTCGGTGTCAGTCACAAATTTTTCTACATGTTACCAGTTTGCACCAAATATGTCCAGTCAGGACCTGTGTATTTTCTCTTCACTTTTCTTTCCTTTTTAAGCCTACTAGATTTTGTTAGTTGCAAGTCCTGGCACTCAATTCTGACTATTCCTGGTTCTCTTGTTCTTCTCTCTCACCACCTTCAGTGATAGCCTCTAGTCTCATAGTCTTAGCTAGCAGTCGCTTTCATCTAAGTCTAGTCTTTGGTCAGCTGTCTTTAGAATGCCCCCTTTCCTCGGAAGTATTGTTTATCTCTGACACATTTACCAGTTAATATCCTTTAGAATCATAGTCCTCTATGATAGTTTCTCCAACTCAGACTCTGAAGCAATTTTTCCCAGCTGCTCAGTCTCTGTTTCCCAAGCATTTCCATTTTTCTGCGAATACTTAGGCTCAGCTTGGAGGCTTGCTCTCACTCTGCTCTTGATGTTGGTTCTGCTATGATGCACATTCTTCAGCTCAGGCCACCATGAGCACATGCTCCAGACTGAGCACTTCCCTCCGCTTTCGGCATCTGAAGGAATAGGACAGGCAACCATCTATGACTCTGAGATGAACGGCTTCTTCGTCATTCAATTCTTTGAACTTACAGTGTTTTATGAGCATTTCAAGCCTTTTAACAAACTCATCCATCATTTCACAATCTCTTTGTCTCCTGACTGAAGCGACACCTTTTATAGATAACGTTCGGCATCGGATTCAACTTGATGTTCAATGCCACCTTGGGATGTATGACGTTATAACGCATACTTTTACAACGCCTACCTTTACAACGAAACTTTTACAACGCAAAAACTATTACAACGCATACATTTACAGCGCAATTTTTTACAACGCATATACTTTTACAACGCATACCATTACAACGTATGTATTGGTAAGTATATAATATTTTTTTTAATGTAATATAAGTAAAATTAATATAATTTAATTTCATTTAATTTCATTTAATTAATATATTTTTTTTTACCCTGTACCCCTGTACCAAGAAAAACCCAAAACTGACCCAGAACCCTAAAAATACCCTTTTACCCAAAAACCCAAAACTGACCCTGAACCCTAAAAATACCCCTTTACCCAAAAACCCAAAACTGACCCTGAACCCTAGAAATACCCCTTTACCCAAAAACCCAAAACTGACCCTGAACCCTAAAAATACACTTTTACCCAAAAACCCAAAACTGACCCTGAACCCTAAAAATACCCTTTTACCCAAAAACCCAAACCTAGCCCTGAACCATAAAAAATACCACTTTACCCAAAAAACCAAACATATAACATTTTAAATATAATTATATACTTACCAATACTTACGTTGTAATGGTATGCGTTGTAAAAGTATCTGCGTTGTAAAAACATGCGTTGTAAATGTATGCGTTGTAATAGTTTTTGCGTTGTAAAAGTTTTGTTGTAATGGTAGTGCGTTGTAAAAGTTGCGTTGTTAAGGATGTTTCCCCCACCTTGACATCCTGGTAAGATACTCTGTGGAAACTTCTTTACCGCTTCTTTTACTCCTTCCTCTGCTATGTTCTTAAGATATTTGATGATCCCTTTGTCATCTGTTTTTCTAGTGCATCAATGAAATCATCAAAGGTCTCAATCCAAGCAGTCCATTGGGTGCCAAGACTCTTCTTTTTGGCAGTATCAAATGTAGACAGTGATTTTAAGAAACTGGTGGCATCGTACTCTGTGCTGTTTTCTGCAGCTGCTGCCTAGAATATATGATGTTCAGGCTACCCATGATCTTCAGCGTCTTCTGGAATGGTGTCACCACTGCAAGCATCAGCCCTCTGACTAGTGCTTGGACCATCGTGTGCAACCAGAGGTGTGGAGGCACCCTCTTCTTCTTTGACGGTGAGTAGCGGTTTTGTCTCTTGCTCTTGTTCTTCACCACGCTCAACCTTCGGCATTGTACCTGGTATTTACTGCCTTTAGCACTCCTTGCATTTCTACTCTTCCCCTCGTAGCATTCTCTTGCACTTGGCTGTCACCACTTGTTGCGCTTTCTGTACCTGGTTGATAATGCTTTTGACTTTTCTGCACTACATAAATGACAAAACTGTGTTAAGTTGTGTTGTTGCTCTTCTTATCTCGGTCATATAAACAACTTTCTGATCGACGATAAATGAAACTGTCTGTGTGGCCTACTCTTTCTTCAAAGGTCTCGTACCAGATGGAGTTGTGCTTTGACTCCAATCCTAGCTTCTTAACTTCGACTGAGGCGCAAGTGGCATGCACAAGAATTTTGCAGGACCTCAGCAAATTCTCTGGTAGAGCACTCTTGACTGTTCGGGTGGTGGGGTTTACGTATCTCCTATCTCGTCGCCATTTGTAGCATTCTCCCCAGCCCATCCCAGAAGCATGTAGATGAATCATGCCACAGAAGGAGCTAAGTATTACATGTCTTTATTCTCTAGAGTGTAACTGTTAACTGACGTACTGCGTCATGGTTTATGTTAACTGCACACAATCACTTACATCACTAGACTGTGGAGTCTGTTAGGGGCCACAGGGGTTCTGCACTCTAGAATATACAAGATATTACACCTATGGCTCCTGCTATGGTTCCTCCTGTCAGCTCTATGGGTACTAAAACATTTAGGGATCCTGCGGCTACGTGACTGTTTAGAACAGGTTGAGCTTGAGGGGTACTTGTGGTTATAGGGACTGGCAGGTGACTTATGCTGATTGGGTTTTTGGGTTGTAGTTAAAGGTATGCTTGGGACCAATGGGATTTGTGTGCTCCCTGTCTTGGGGGCACAACCGCTTTAGTGAAGGGTCATTGCAGTAGGTTCATTGTCTGTGGGGTTTTGGGGTGAATTTCCTAATAATGAGGCTGCATTGTACAGGTGTTGTCTGGACTTCAGAAGTTTATCTATATAAAAAGGCAGCCACCTTATCGTTCAATGGTTCTGATTGCTCTTTAGGCTTCTTTGTAGGAGTAGTATTAGCCTTGCCCATAGTGTCAGGGTCCTATTTATGAAAAGCAATGCAGTGCATCGCAGCAAATCACCTTGCTGCACTGCCTGAGAAATAAAGGGCAGGAATGAGACATATTTAAGGCAATATGGTGCATTGCTGCGTTTTTATATGCACTGGCACCCTCTTGCCAGCCTAGCACCAATCCAGGCACCCTTGCACCGTGGTGCAACACTTCCTGCATTGCATGCAGGATTGTTTTTGTGCAGGAAGAGACACATTCCTGCACAAAAACAATCCTGAGAGGCATATTCCTCTTTCTATGTGCTGCAGAATGCAGCACACATAGAAAGAGTATGTAATGAGGAGAAATAACAATATTTCTCCGCGTTGCACCTCTCCTGGCAAGATGTATCTTTTTTGTGCATTCCTAGGTTTACCAATTCTGGTAAATCTGGGAATGCATCAAAATCCATTGGAGTTGCGTGGGAACACCCACACAATGCCCACGGAAGGCCTTCCCAGGGCTGAGTAAGTGAAAGGAGCGATTTGCACTGTGTTGCCTTACTCCAGATTAATGGAAGCCGTCTGGGCCATGCAATGTGGCCTTGCATGGCTTCATAAATCTGACTTTAAGCATGGTGAAAGAGTGTCGCGAACCAGCTCAAAAATAGGCCCCTCACTGTCTATCAATGGGTAAGCGCCTACACTCTCAATTACGTCCTGATGCCAATTTCTCTGCCTCTCGTCATCCTGAATATTCAGCAAAAAACAAAACTTCTTGAAGATCTTTAGTGCAAACCTCCTTCTATGTTTCTCATTTGCCATCTGTTCCCAAAGATTCAAAGTTTCACATGTGTGAGCCTAGGGTGCAGTTTTCAAATCATGCATTCTCCTCCACAGATTATCAAGCTTAGGTATGTGGAATGTGCTCTAGAGCTGGAATTGATTCTGTATATTGGTGCAACTATTTAAGCCATAAACATGAGTGTAACCCTTTCTTTCCAGCCATTTCCCTTGTTGATGTGCTAACAGAGGGTATTATCTCTTTTTTTCTAACTCATTCTTCTTTTTCGAGGACTGGATCTCCATATTTTCACTCACTTCTCACGGAGTTCTCTGCTTATTCTCCCATCACAGTGTGATCAAGTCAAATGTTAGCCAGTTGCAGCATTGCTCTTGGCATCTGCCAGCCAATTCCTGCATGCACTCCTGGACTTAAATAGCCTCTATCTTGTCAAACTGTCCTCTTTCCTCACACTCTATCGCAATTTCAATGTTGTTTGCTTCCTCTATGCGAAATGAAGTTTCTATAACAGCTACTTTACAAAGAAGAACACTCATGCATTTACAGATGTTCGATCTGTGGATGTATGCCCTGATCATTGTGCTTACTCTCATGCACCTTAGGAATGAAGGACAATCGCACGGTGGGCACAGGAGCTCTCGGAGACCCACAGCACTTCAGCAAGCCTCACCTAGCCACTCACGGTGCGGGAGATCAGAGAGGAGTTGGTGCTGGCGATGTGCTTCTTGAGGGGTGAGCGCAGTGCTGTATGCATGGGGTCTCCACTGTCTGTTGTCACGCACCGTGATGGTAGACGGTGAGTGGGGGCACTGCTAATCACCCTGGTGTTCCCCCAGATGATCTGGTATTGGCGGTGGGGGGCTCGATGACCTGTCCCTCGACCGGCATTGAACTCTCCGGGTCAGATGCGCGCTTGCTGAGCTACTACATGACTTTGATTCTTGTATTTATAGGGAGAGAGGGTGGTTATTGTTTTCTTAATATTTATCAAGGTTCCAAACACTCGGGGGTGAAAAAGGCAGGGCAGGCCTAGTGTCAGATTATTTTGTGTGTGTAGGAGGCATAGCACTTTGAAGTGTAACTGAGGCTGGGCACAACTCCTCAACCAGTCATCCTAGCAGGATGGCCCATCTTATCCACATCTAAGCCCCCTTGGTGTTACTGTCTGAAGGCAATACACAAACTCCAACAGCAGAGACATTCAAGAGTCATATGTCTCAGGACACTAGCAGAAGGCACAAATGATTAGGGCAAGAAAATGCCAACTTTCTAAAAGTGGCAATTTCAAAATTGTGACTTAAAAACCATTAAAGAGGATTTTAAATTACAATTCATTTGAGTGTAAACAACATACCTGCCCCAATCTAAGTTATCACTTATTAGATGTAATAAGGTAACGTCTGCTCGTAATCTAAAGTTAGCACTTGTTACATGTAATAAGGTAATCCAGTGTTAATCAACGGGATAGATAGGCCTTACAATAATGAAGAATGCTTGCAGGAGTTTTTCACCCCTAGGACATGTACAATTTAAGTACAAATGGCCAACATTGTCCATATAAACACCTTGCTCTATGCACCTTCAGGGTCTACCCTTGGGGTGACTTACCAGTATTGAATAGGAAGGTTTAGGTCTGGCAAAATGTTTATTTGCCTGGTTGAAATGGCAGTTTAGAACTGCTCTACAGGCTGCAGTGGCAGGGCTGAGAGATGGTTAAAAAGGGTACTGTAATGAGTGGCACAGTAAGTGCTGCAAACCTACTAGTGCAAAAACAACAGTTGATGGACAGAATGCAGAACAATGTCATACATTCACCCCAGTACAGAGATCTGGGCCTAAATCCATCGTTTTATTGCACTCCACACCACCCCAGTTCAGACATGGCCATATGCAAATCAGCCTTGACCCTGTGCCTCATGGGAACAGTCCAGCCCGAACTGCCAAGCCATGTCTTCCCTGGACCGGAATCAAGCATCCTAGGACTGGTTTCTGGCTATCAGCCGTCATCAGCCAGGATAGCTTGACTCCAGTGGTGTGGAGAGCACGGGACTCACGTCTGAGCATACCCGTCTGACTCGGGGTGACAAATGCAAAAACAACAGTTGTTGGACAGAATGCACAACAATGTCATACATTCACCCCAGTACAGAGATCTGGACCTAAATCCATCGTTTTATTGCACTCCACACTACCCCAGTTCAGACATGGCCATATGCAAATCAGCCTTGACCCTGTGCCTCATGGGAACAGTCCAGCCCGAACTGCCAAGCCATGTCTTCCCTGGACCGGAATCAAGCATCCTAGGACTGGTTTCTGGCTATCAGCCGTCATCAGCCAAGATAGCTTGACTCCAGTGGTGTGGAGAGCACGGGACTCATGTCTGAGCATACCCGTCCCACTCGGGGTGACAAAAGCAAAAACAACAGTTGATGGACAGAATGCAGAACAATGTCATATATTCACCCCAGTACAGAGATCTGGGCCTAAATCCATCGTTTTATTGCACTCCACACCACCCCAGTTCAGACATGGCCATATGCAAATCAGCCTTGACCCTGTGCCTCATTGGAACAGTCCAGCCCGAACTGCCAAGCCATGTCTTCCCTGGACAGGAATCAAGCATCCTAGAACCGGTTTCTGGCTATCAGCCGTCGTCAGCCAGGATAGCTTGACTCCAGTGGTGTGGAGAGCACGGGACTCACGTCTGAGCATACCCGTCCCACTCGGGGTGACAAATGCAAAAACAACAGTTGATGGACAGAATGCAGAACAATGTCATATATTCACCCCAGTACAGAGATCTGGGCCTAAATCCATCGTTTTATTGCACTCCACACCACCCCAGTTCGGACATGGCCATATGCAAATCAGCCTTGACCCTGTGCCTCATGGGAACAGTCCAGCCCGAACTGCCAAACCATGTCTTCCCTGACCAGAATCAAGCATCCTAGGACCGGTTTCCTGCTATCAGCCGTCATCAGCCAGGATAGCTTGACTCCAGTTGTGTGTAAAGCACGGGAATCACGTCTAAGCATGCCCGTCCGACTCGGGGTGACAAATGAAAAAACAACAGTTGATGGACATAATGCAGAACAATGTCATACATTCACCCCAGTACAGAGATCTGGACCTCAATCCATCGTTTTATTGCACTCCACAACACCCCAGTTCAGACATGGCCAAATGCAAATCAGCCTTGACCCTATGCCTCATGGGAACAGTCCAGCCCGAACTGCCAAGCCATGTCTTCCCTGGACCGGAATCAAGCATCCTAGGCCGGTTTCTGGCTATCAGCCGTCATCAACCAGGATAGCTTGACTCCAGTGGTGTGGAGAGCACAGGACTCATGTCTGAGCATACCCCTCCCACTCGGGGTGACAAATGCAAAAACAACAGTTGATGGACAGAATGCAGAACAATGTCATACATTCACCCCAGTACAGAGATCTATGCCTAAATCCATCGTTTTATTGTACTCCACACCACCCCAGTTCAGACATGGCCATATGCAAATCAGCCTTGACCCTGTGCCTCATGGGAACAGTCCAGCCCGAACTGCCAAGCCATGTCTTCCCTGGACCGGAATCAAGCATCCTAGGCCGGTTTCTGGCTATCAGCCGTCATCAACCAGGATAGCTTGACTCCAGTGGTGTGGAGAGCACGGGACTCACGTCTGAGCATACCCGTCCCACTAGTAGCATTTAATTTACAGGCCCTGGGTACATGGTGTACCATTTACAAGGGACATACAAGTAAATTGAAATGTGCCAATTGGGTTCTTTTCACTGTTACTATGTTTGAAGGAGAAAGTACAAACACTTTAGCGCTGGTTAGCTTTGGTAAAGTATGCAGAGTCATAAAGTCAACAGAAATGGGTTCAGCAACAGAAGGCAAAAAGTTGCAGGCGAAGCTGTCAAAATGTCCAGGCCCAACAAACATCAGTCATAAATATAAAAATAACAACGTAAATCAAACTTCAACTAAGGATGGTTTTCAGAACTACATTGGGGCAGCTACACATCTAGCCTTGCCTCTAGGATGAAATCCTAAGGTGTCTAGATAAACTATGAATCTACATACAGACAACACTCAAAAAGCTGGAACCTCCCCCACTTCGAGCCTAGAAGCTCTTACACTATTTCTAATAGCACATGACCTTTCCTTGTTTGTGCAAACCATAGTGATCTCATGAATTGACTATTGCCAAGCCACTCAAATCTGTCTTCCAAAAGCCTCCCTAGCACCTCTTAAAGCAGTGAAGCTCTCAATAGACAGACATTTAGCACTGCAGAAAAAATCTGATTATATCACTTTCATTGTTAAAGATACCCTTGGCTTTCACTTGAAGACTGAATCATGAATGCCTTATCAAAGTTCCATGTCACAAATCTCAGATAGCAAGAAAATCTAAGAAGAAAGATCAAATTCAGACTTGAAACCAAGAAATGTAACTCTTATCAAGCTGCATCCCAAAACTTCTCCTGGAGCGAGAATTCTGATGAGTTAAAGTATTTGCTTTACGGTTTGTCCAGTCTAATCCTTGCTCTGTCAGGCCAGTAGACAATGACCATTGTGCGAGAAGAGTTATCCAATCATAAATATATCAACAATTTATCATCAGTAATTAATATTAGTGTGAGTCAATGAAGAGAATTAGGTATGTTTAAAAGTTTTATTTAGTCAAATCTTTTAGTAGCTCATCTTTATTTGGTCATTGTTTCTACATCACTAAGTATTATAAATCTGGGTAATATCAAGTCAAATACATTTGCGAGTGGTTTACCACCTACTTGAAGTGTTTTGCAGCCACAAATGAGGTCGCAAAACAATTGTACATGGCATGGTGACTCGCTATTAGGAAGGGACACCCCTTCCTAATAGCGGGAGTCACAAATGCTATTTTGCGAGTCTGTTACCCGCAAAATAGTATTTGTACATGCCTTTACCCTGTTTTTGCGGTCGGAAACAGGAGGATCTCCCATTTGCAGCCACAAAAATGGTCCGCTCATCTGGCCCTAAGTTCCTAAATCCAAATACCACACATCTACTGTCAAACATTACGTATCACTACAGTTGATGACATCTCTATAATGAATTGTGAGTTTCTTCCAACAAGATGCAATACTACATTGTCTTCATCCTGTCACTTCCTGCTCCTTTAAAGACTTCCACCTAGCAAGGCGACATTTCCAGACGACTTCTAGACACAGCCTCAAATCTGCTAACAATACACTCCAACTCATGCTTTCTGGGTGACCTCAACATTTGGTTAGACAAATCCAATATGACCCATCCAAAACAATAATCACTGGCCTAGATGCACTGAACCTGCATCAGATTGTCCACAAACATTGCTGGACATATGCTAGATGTGATTTTTGCCAATATTGAACTAGTTACCTTTCTGACTATAACTCCAGTCACATGGTCAGGCCACCACTTGCTTGCTTTCCAACATTAAACAACACTAAGGGACTCACCTAAAACTAACCTACATCCATCCACCTTTCGGCCGTGGAACAAACTCAGTTTGGAACACTTAGAAACACAACTAACATCAACTACAAATCTGGAAACAATAACTTCAGTTCAAAATCTATATGAGTGGCTACAGGAATCTTTTGACATCCTGATACCACTCAAAACCACACAACAGCAAAAAAGAAAAAATGCGCCTTGGAGAAACTTAGAAATAAAAGACATAAAACAACAAATTAGAAAGCTGCAACATACCTGGCTTAAAACAAACACCAAACAAGACAAACTTCACCTACAAAAAAGTAGCAGATTATACAAGTCAGCTATCAAAAAAGCTAAGAAAAGGTACTATGCAGACAGAATTCAAAATGCTAACTGTGCAAATAAAGAATCCAATAAAATACTCAATGAATTTAGCAAACCAAATTGCCTAGAAGGAACTCATCCTGTTACTCAACATTCAACAGACAAACTGGCAAATCATTACACAGACAAAGCAGACACATTGGACTCGTACTTGAAACAGAAACAAAACACCTGCACTAACCCCTGTATAAAACAACAATCCAAGAATACTCGAACCCAGCCTCTCTGTTCCTTCCAACACATCTCACACAATAAATTTATGGACCTGGTCAAAGCAAGCAGGCCTGCAAGCAGCGCTTCTGACCCCTGTCCACCATAAACTTTCAAAATAATTATTTTAACACTTCTACTGCCACTCCAGTAAGAAGGAGAATCAACGATTCCTTAACTACCGGAATATTTCCAGAAGAACTAAAAAATCACCCATACGCCCTTTACTGAAGAAAACAAACTTAGACCAGCTGAACCCTGACAACTACAGACCCATTACTAATGGACCTTCCAAACAGGATTCTATCCGGGAAGAGGCACTAAATCTGCCCTCCTTGCCATCTGGGATGACCTGAAGAATACAGTTGACCGCAGCGGGGTTGCTGCGCTACTCCTAATGGACCTCTTGGCTGCCTTTGAAACAGTTGACCATGACACTCTGAAACAAAGACGGAACTGCTCTAGACTGGATCGCATCCTTCCTTCAAAACAGAACTAATGTCATCCATAGCCCACCTTTCTCGTCCAAACCGTACTCCACAAAAGCAGGTGACCCACAAGGTTTTATCTTCTCGCCCATGCTTTTCAACATCTACATGAAGTCATTACCGGCACTGATCAATCAATTTCACCTCACATGCTATAACTATACAGATGACATGCAAATACTCCTTCAACTGCAATGCCCAAAAGACATTGCAAAATCCCCAATTTTCAGCTGTCTTAGAGCGGTGGACCAGTGGATGACTTGGAGTCATCTCAAATTGAATGCTTCAAAAACGAAAATACTCATGTGTGGCAAGTGGAAACATTACGAGCCGCTTGCCGCCTGGCCTTATGAACTGGGATCACCACCTAAAGTATCAAAGGAAGTAAGAAACCTCAGAATGACCATGGACTCCAAGCTGTCGATGAATGCCCAAGTGGACAAACTTGCAAGATCAAGCTTTGTCACTATAAAAATACTGCGATGAATTTTCCCTCATTTGGGATTTCCACACAAGGTCCAAGCTACCATCTCCCTTGTTCCGTCCAAACTCGATTAAGCCAATAACCTCTACCACGGATGACCTTTAACGACCATGAAAAGACTACAACGGATTCAAAACTCGCCTGCCAGACTACTCTTGCATATCAAACAGCGAGACCACTTCTCACCTGCCTTGAAAGCCCTGCATTGGTTACCTGTTGTCAGAAGATCCACGTTCAAGCTACTTTGTATCACCAACAAAGCAATACATGGAATGGGACCGCTCTTTATCAGGAATAAAATCTCTAAACACATTCAACAAAGGAACCTATGCTCTAAAGGGGCATCTCGCCTCAAAATCCCAAGATACAAGAAAAAAAAAACATGGGTGGCACGTCCTTCTCTGCTCAAGCAACGAAACTATGAAATTCTTTACCCCCAACATAAGATCCCCCGACAACCACCTTATCTTCAGAAAACTACTTAAGAATTGGCTCTTCCCCACATAAGCACCATGCGCAAACAGAAACTTACAGCATATTCCTCTGTATATAAGCATTTATTTTCACTATAGATATGTACCTATCTTTGTGTATTGCTTTGTATAAACATGTAGAATAATTATGTTGTTGTAAATAAATAAATAAAAATCATCTTTGTCCTACATGTACTTACTTCCATTGTGCATCTATGTACCTTCCATGTACTTGGATATGTGTGTCTGTTACCTTTCTCCTGAAAAAGCATATCCAATGCACTACCCTATTTCTCATCCTGTACCTCTATCAATATCTTTAATCTATATATACGTACCTCCTCTATGCATCTATATACTTTCAATGTACTTAAGGATCTATATATTTATCACTTTCTTCTAATCTAGCATTTCAAATGCACAACCCTATTTCTCAGCCTATACTTCTCTCAATATATCCTCTGGCACAACCTTCTGACTCATCTCAAACTTCTTTCTACTACTCTTTAATGCACTACCCTATATCTCACCCTATACATCTATCAATATATCCTCTACATCCACTCTCTCATTTATCCCATACCACTACTATGATCCCCAAAATAACTCTGTCTAGACTCTCTCCTACTCTACCCCGCCTTGCACCATCTGACACCTCTTTTTACTATACCAATCCCCCAAAATTAAGCTTTATAAAGTGTTCCATCTTCCCCTCCAAAACCCCTTTTTCATACATCCAAAAGCCTCCTCCTACTGCTATGACCTAAAAAAAAAATCTCACTCTACTGTCCTTCCACTATCCTTTTCAATCAAAATAACAGACTAAAATGTTCACTTCTCAATTTCCATATTCCACTATACTAATTCACCACTAATCCTTTATGGGTTCCACAGTAGCATGCTACTCGCCAATGAAGCACTTCAAAACCCCATCAAGGAGAGGCAAGTGCTATATAAATACAACCCTCTTTCCCTCTTCTATCCCGCATCCTACCCTTCCCTATCCAAATAACTGAATAACATATCCACCACTCAAATATCTTCATACTTCACTATACTAATTTTCAATACTAAACCTTTATGGGTTCCAGAGTAGCGCCCTACTCGCCAGAAAAGCGCTTCAACACCCATCAGGGGTAACAGGTGCTACATGAATGCAAACCTTTCTTCCCTTTTATCCCTCCGCTACCCTTCTCACTCCAAATAACTGACTAATATCCACCACTCAAATTTCTTTCATATTTCACCATACTAATTCAGCACTAATCCTTTATGGGTTTCCGGAGAGGCGTGCTTCAACACCCCATCAGGGGTAACAAGCGCTATATAAATACAAACCTTTTTTTTTCCTCTTCTATTCTTCTGCTGTCTTTCCGAATCCAAATAACTGACTAACCTATCCACCATTTAAAATGTACTTGCATGTTTCACTATACTAATTCAACACTAATCCTCTATGGGTCCCGGAGTAGCGTGCTACTCGCCGAAAAAGCACTTCAACGCCTTGTCAGGGGTAGAAAGCGCTATATAAATGCAAATACAATACAATACAATACAAACCACCAATTTGCGAGTCGCAATTTGGGATATACAACAGTATCTCAGACACTGTTTGTGATTCCTAATGGGGACGCAAATTGCATGCCTCATAAATACTAATGAGGATGTCGCAATTTGCAACCCCATTGGGAATGGCTAGCACTCCTAAGGATGGTGGCCTGCTGGGGTCAGCAGACCACCATGTATGGTACTGCTTTTTAAATAAAGCCCGTTTTTATTAAAGGAAAATGGGATGCAGTCAAAAAAGAAAAATGAAACTTTTGCAGATTCATTTTTTTAAAGGCAGGCAGTGGTCCCTGGGAACACTGCCTGCGCTTAAAAAATATTTCCTCACATATTCACAATGGGGAAGGGGTCCACACAGGACCCCTTCCTGTTTGCGAGTGGTTTACCACCTACTTGAAGTGTTTTGCAGCCACAAATACGGTTGCAAAGTAATTGTACATGGCATGGTGACTCGCTATTAGGAAGGGATGCCTCTTCCTAATAGCGGGAGTCACAAATGCTATTTTGCGAGTCTGTTACTTGCAAAATAGCATTTGTACATGCCATTACCCTGTTTTTGCAGTCGGAAATGGGAGAATCTCCCGATTGGGGCCACAAAAATGGGTCGTACATCTGGCCCTAAGTTCCTAAAAACAAATAACACACATCTACTAAATAATGGAAGCATGTAAAGCTGAGGGAAACATTTTAGATACTTAAAACTTTATGTAAGGGAACTTTTGCCTGTGTTGCTTTATACATTCCAATAGTTCTGTCACAGCATGCTGCCAGGAAGAGTTTGAAAATTGACTTGGACATCGCCAGAAAAGATCATAAACTGCAAAAAGCTTGAAGTTAAACATGAAGAAGAATAACAGTTTGATTCATTAAACCTTCTTAATTGTGCCTCTTTCTCTCCTATCCTCTAAATCCAATGGTGCTCCATCATGTAATGATAGAAAAGGTGTATTCACAAGATTCTTTAAAATGGACAATTTAAGATCAACCTTCGATGAGGCCAGATACTTGTGGAGCCTACGTCCGGAGAAGATTTATACCTTCAGACTTAGGGCCTTATTATGAGTACAGTGGTCCTAGGACTGCCGTACTTGCAGTGGCAGTCCGACCACCATCATCCATCCGCCCTATTACAAGTGGATCAAAGAGTCCTCTGCAGCGGCAGTCGTCAAAGGGTCTGAAAATACTGGCAGTGCCGAAGCTGGTACAGCCGAGCATATGGACCTTTTTATGTCAGTGACTCCGCCATGAAAAGAGTGGCAAACATGTAGGGAAAGGGACCCTAACTGCTCCCCAGGCTGAATCTGGGCCTGGGGTGTATGTGAGAAGACGAACAACCATTACAACGCGGGTTTTACCACGCGTTGCTTTTACATCGCATGTATTACAACGCATGTGATGTTACAACGCGTGGTAAAACCACGCATACCATTACATCGCATATACCATTACATCGCATGCGCTTTTACAACGCATGCGATGTAATGTGTAATGCGGCGGGGGCGGCTATTCACAACGATGTGAACTCAGCAGGAAGGAGGAAGCAGGATCCGTAGGCGACGTTGGAGAGGAGACAGGTAAGGGGTTTTGCGCATGGGGTGGGGGTTACTTATGTAGGGTTTAGGGCAGTTTTAAAGTAGTGTGGTAATGTTTGTTTGTGTTTTTTTAAAACGTTTTAGTGTGTGTTGTGGTGTTGTGTTTATTTAGTGTAGTGTATTAGGGAGGGTAGTGTAGTGTTTATGTAGTGTAGTGATTTAGGTTTTAGGGTAGTGTAGTGTTGTAGTGTATGTTTATTGTAGTGTATTAGGGTTTAGGGTAGTGTAGGGGTGGGAGTAGTGTGGGTAGCGTAGTAGTGTTTTAGGGTTTAGGCTAGTGTAGGGGTGGGAGTAGTGTGGGTAGCGTAGTAGTGTTTCAGGGTTTAGGGTAGTGTAAGGGTGGGAGTAGTGTGGGTAGCGTAGTAGGGGTTTAGGGTAGTGTAGGGGTGGGAGTAGTGTGGGTAGCGTAGTAGTGTTTTAGGGTAGTGTAGGGGTGGGAGTAGTGTGGGTAGCGTAGTAGTGTTTTAGGGTTTAGGGTAGTGTAAGGGTGGGAGTAGTGTGGGTAGCGTAGTAGTGTTTTAGGGTTTAGGGTAGTGTAAGGGTGGGAGTAGTGTGGGTAGCGTAGTAGTGTTTTAGGGTTTAGGGTAGTGTAAGGGTGGGAGTAGTGTGGGTAGCGTAGTAGTGTTTTAGGGTTTAGGGTAGTGTAGGGGTGGGAGTAGTGTGGGTAGCGTAGTAGTGTTTTAGGGTTTAGGGTAGTGTAAGGGTGGGAGTAGTGTGGGTAGCGTAGTAGTGTTTTAGGGTTTAGGGTAGTGTAAGGGTGGGAGTAGTGTGGGTAGCGTAGTAGTGTTTTAGGGTTTAGGGTAGTGTAAGGGTGGGAGTAGTGTGGGTAGCGTAGTAGTGTTTTAGGGTTTAGGGTAGTGTAGGGGTGGGAGTAGTGTGGGTAGCGTAGTAGTGTTTTAGGGTAGTGTAGGGGTGGGAGTAGTGTGGGTAGCGTAGTAGTGTTTTAGGGTTTAGGGTAGTGTAAGGGTGGGAGTAGTGTGGGTAGCGTAGTAGTGTTTTAGGGTTTAGGGTAGTGTAAGGGTGGGAGTAGTGTGGGTAGCGTAGTAGTGTTTTAGGGTTTAGGGTAGTGTAAGGGTGGGAGTAGTGTGGGTAGCGTAGTAGTGTTTTAGGGTTTAGGGTAGTGTAAGGGTGGGAGTAGTGTGGGTAGCGTAGTAGTGTTTTAGGGTTTAGGGTAGTGTAGGGGTGGGAGTAGTGTGGGTAGCGTAGTAGTGTTTTAGGGTTTAGGGTAGTGTAAGGGTGGGAGTAGTTTGTTGTGTAGGTGTAGGGATAGAGATGTAACTTACTTTGCATACTTTTACCATAAGTATAGCTTTACCACGCATGCCTTTGCGTTGTAATGGCATGCGTGGTAAAAGCATACTTGTGGTAAAAGTATGCGATGTAATGGCATGCGATGTCATTGTCATCACGTTGTAATACCCGCATTGTCATGGTATGCGTGGTATTAGAATGCGATGTAATGACATACACATGTTGTGCCCCCTGGAATTTCCCACTCGTTCCTGCATAGTGTGGCATGCATGACATGGTGCATGCCACATCATGCAGGAACGTGCTGCAGGCTCTCTCACGGTGGCGGTATGCTTGTTAGGCTCTCCTATGAGCCTAACATGCCACTGCCATGAGACCACCGCAGCACCGCTGACCCACCCTGGGTTAAAGTTGTAATCCGGCGGGAAGGTGCACCATGTGCTTGCCGGTCTTCTTGGGACCACGGCGGTGGATGTCCCAGCTGAATACTGTCAAACTTATAATAAGGCCCCTAGTCACTCGTTTGGAGGTTGGATTCATCCAGTGGAGCCAGGCAGAAACTCTAGCCAAAGAATGCTCCACGAGGCCAGTTAGCTTCTCCACTTGGACCCACTGAATCAGATTTGCTGCTGCAGATGATAATGTGGCTGGAGCAACCTGAATCTTTGGCCGTGAGGCAATGTACCATTGTCAGAGGGAAACAACCATTACAACGCAGTCATTACAACGCACTACCTTTACAACACAGCTGTTACAACGCAACTGCCTTTACATTGCCTTCCATTACAACACATGACATTACCATGCATGTCACTACAACGCATGCCATTACAACGCATACCATTACAACACATGCCATTACAACGCATTATAAGGTAAGTAACAGAGATTTTCATGTTTTAGGGTGGGTATGGGTTTGGGGGTACATGGTGATAGTATTTTTACCCCTACACTATCCAACACTTACCCTACTGTTGCACTCACTGGAGTGGGAATAGTAATTTTTACCCCTACACTATTAAACACTTACCCCACAGTTGCCCCAAAAGTATTATGCATTGTAATGGCATGCGTTGTAAAATCATGCGTTGTAATGGTAGTTGCGATGTAAAAACTGCATTGTATAGGCATGTTTGTGTTGTAGCATCATATATTCTGTCAGATCAGCTATGCAGGTTTCTTCCGGTCCTTCATCAGTTCTTAATGCAAAAAGTTGCCAAAAAGTTTTTAAGTCCCTGCTTTCACGATTTGTATGGAGGAGTACACTTTGACTCCAGCCAAGGGTTTGGCACGCACTTCATCGAAGGCCAGCAGAAGGGTCCTGAGCAGGCCCAGCTGAAACTGGTAAGCTGGAAATGCAAGGAAATGGCCTCTTGAAACTATATGTGCCCCTCTAGTCAAAACAGGAAGTCAATCAATTAATCAATCAAGAAAACTTTATTCAGTTCAAAATTCAAACCATAAAAGTTACACACCATAGAAACAGTATAAGTGACAGTGCTTATGTTAAGGTGACAACCAGAACAGCAAAATTAGTTAATAAATAAATAAAAAAAAGCCTGAGGAAAACACTCTTTACTGATCCATATAATTCCTATAGTTAACAATAGCTTTTAAAAATCCCCCAATAAAAAATAAGCAGTCCTCTTTCAATAAATGCAAATACACCAATGCAAGACAAACCTGTCTCAAATTAATTATTTTTAAAATAGGAACCAAATAACGTTTACGAGGGAAATCATATAATTTACATAAAAACATAAAATTAAGCATATGCTGTGGAAACTGTCCGTCGCAGACGCATGGAGCTGCCACTTTGCCTCTAGTAAAACATTTGGGTCTGGCAAGCAGAAGATGGAAAGGCTTAAGCCGAATCCTAGTTAATAAAAATTTCTCTTGTGTGGACAAGGACCCCATGAGGTATGACTCTACCCTAGGGGTTGTTTTAAGCATTATGTACGTCCGCACTCTAGATTTCTATACCTCCTCGGCTTCCCTTTCCATATTCCTTTCTTACAAAAAGGCTACCTTAATTGCCTCCACGTCCCTCTTAGTCATGCATTCAGGATTGGTGAATAGGTCCCCCAGACCTAACCTTCCAAAACTTTTCTTTACATAACTCAGATCTCAATTTAGATTTAACTGGGCTGGGTTCCTGCTCCAGAGATATAGAGGAAACTGAAATATTCGGTGTTACAGGATCAACAACTAGAGATTGACTCAACTTGTCTAGCGCCATATCCTGGTTTAGAGCCGGCAGAGCTTCGGGAAAAGCAGGAGTAAGAGAGAGCCTGCCTTGCGAGTTAAGAGGCTCCAATGATAACCTGCGCTCTGTTAATATAATTTCATTATTAAGGACAGATTCAGCCCTCGTTAAAAAGGCATCTAAAGTTCCTACCACGCTTTTCCCTGGGATTAATTTCCGCCTACTCATTTTTAACTGATTATGAGAGTTTTAGGGATTATTTAGTCAACTTCCTGATACAGTGCAAATTTGCTAATGAGAATAAGGTGACTAAAGCAATATTAAATCATGTACAATAAAAGAAGAAAAGAATTACATAAATCTATACAATTCACAATTTTAAAATATTCCTCAGGACTATATTTAAAGACTTATACTGTAAATGATTGGCATTTCAACTGGGCAATTGAACAAATCAAAAACACTAAAATGTGCTATGCAAATAAAAAAACTCTATCTACACAAACAATATTGTCCTTAATTTTTAAGTTTGTATAGTCAATATGGGCCACAAGTCCAAGAATATACAGGTAGTCAATCACACCTTGGTCCTATCACCATCTCAAGATAAAAGCATGTGGTTCCCAGAACTGACAGTACCTGCACAAAGGACCCTCAGGCCAATGAAAGGGGGTTGCCCTGCCCTTCCTATTCCTGGCGATAACGACACTCAAGTACTACTTCCTGTCGCGCTGTGCGGTGTCAGAGGCAAGCACGGAGCAGTGGCTACTGGGTCCTGTGGTCCCGACTTCAGGACGCCGTTTCCCTCACAGTTAAAAAATCCTGGCAACTAAGATGATGGCTGTTGCCCTCACGGTGGGTGGGCTGAGGTGCCTAAAGTTGCTGAGCCACCTTCACTATTGCAGCCGGTAGGTTCCGTTTAAAAAGCGCGTCCCTTACAGTATGAACAGGTTTGGAGGGGGGCCTGGCCCGGCCTTGTCCGGTCTCTAATGGTCCCACCCTTGGCCCAGGCTTTGCCCGGCGTGAGCGCGCATCCCGCGCCGCGGGAGCCCTTCAGCGGATTTGAGCGCCGGCTGGCGCGAGGACAGTGCACGGCTCCTGCAATGAGATTAATGTGTCCCCTGGGGTTTGTAGTGTAGCAGTCCGCACCCCCCACAATGTGGCCAAACACATAGCACAGGAGTAAATAATCGGGCTTCCTGCGCCGCGGGAGCCCTTCAGCAGCTCTAAGCGCCAGCTGGCGCGAGGACGGTACGCGACTCCTACCGTGAGATTACTGTGCCCCCTGGGGTTTGTAGTGCAGCAGTCCGCAACCCCCACGATGTGGCCAAACACACAGCACAGGAATAAATAATCGGGCTTCCCCCTTGAAGTCCTCTTCTTTGTATTTGGGTACAAGAGGGCAAGCAGGTCCAATCTTCAATTCTCTTCTCGGGTCAAAGACAGCAGGTCCAGTCATCGACTGCTGTTCCACATGTCCAAATCTGATCTGAGGATGGTACTGTGGATGCCACATTTATGCCCAGGGCCAGACAATGGGTGGGCAAAACCCCTACCCACTTCCCAACCAATGGGGTAAAAGTTCCCAGGGGTGACTCTACCCAGTTTTAAAGCACTTCCTTAGTGTTTCACTGTAATTAATCCAATAGTTTCCCTCTCTGTCTCAAACCAACTTGGAATAATTTTTCTTCTCTTGTGCAGAGCTCCAATGCCAACATTCAAAGAATAGCCAAGGAAATGAGCAACCCCGACCCTGTGTTCACTCAAAACTGGTTATGGGAAGCTCCTCTCCCACTGGGCCTGGTGCCTGACTGGCTAAGTTAACAAAGGAGGAGGTCAAGGCAAAGTGGTAGCTACATTTACCTGTGACAGGGCAGGCTTCTTGAAGGTAATTAAGTTCTTGGGCACAGCACAGATGCTCAACTTACCAGAGAAACAAAATGCCGTCCCCACTCAAGGACTTTGTCTCTGTTCTAAGAGCAAGTTCACACCCATTAAGAGGGCTATTCAGCTCCTGAGTGACAGCTGGACGCTCATACGAATGGGCTTCTAGAGACTGTAGGCAGACAATGGGTATTTTTTCTAAAAGCACCTGTTCTAAAATAATTATTTTAAATCTGACTTTACCAATATATTGGGCACGTAATACATATATGAACCTTGTAACTGTTCCTAAGCAGAAATAGCAAATATTAAATGTAATATTGTATCCCAACACTTTCCTATGGAACAGCTACAGCTGCTACAGTGAAAATGGCTCTGAAGGCTTTTTCACTGAAAGGACATGGTTAACATTAAGCTTTTACATGCCCTAATACCATGCACCCAGAGTATGGGCATGTAAGGCCAAATTAGGGATGTCTTATTAATCTTTAAACAAAACGGTGTAGGTTTGTCAAAAGGAATGATTTTGACAGGTCAAAATTTCAGTGTAAACCAGCACAACCAGGCTACTGGTCGCAGGTCTGAAATCATGTGTACATTGCCACTATAGTAGATGGCACAACGAGTGCTGCAATCCACTTGTGACATTTAACTTTCACGCCCTGGGTACACTGTGGTACCATAAACTAGGGACTTATTGGTAAGGTAAATATAAGAATCAGGGGGGTGCTAATTCCATCATGTTAAAAGGGGGATCACAGGCACTTTACCAGTGGTTAAGCGGGTTAAAGTGCACAGATTTCTACAGTTATCAAAAGCAGACAAGGCAAATATCTAGGGTGGCGGTACCATGCAAAAGATCATCATTTCCAACATGCACCCTCTAGCACCCCTCTCTCTGAACTATCTTTGGTGAGCCTTGATCTAACAGAGCAATAAGGTTGCACATGTGCAAAAGAGTGAGGGCAGTGACAAGATTGGAGGTATTGTGACCTTTTAGAGACCGAAGCTTAAAGGATGCAAGAAGCTCATGCCTACATGTTCCATGAAGTTAGGGAAAGGGATCTCCAGAGATTGGCCGTCCCAGGACCAGTTGCTGTTGATATTCTCAGACTGGCTGCCCATTACCATGTTACTTTGGTGCAGGAGCCTCGAAGAGTTAAGAAACACATCCGTAGGCACCTGGAGGAATGGAAGAAGGGATTAATGGGGTCGATCTCCTGGACCTTTCTCCCACCCCATCACCTGTTAGGGGTGGGCCCTTAAAGATTTTAAGCTACTCATTCACAGGCACAGAAACCTTCCCAAGTCTATAGGAGACTATTTTTGCCTCCCAGTCTCAGCTCAGGCAGCCTTGGTTTGCTGACTCCATCTTACCTTTAACTCAATGGGTCGTGTTTGCAGTTTTTTCTGGAAGAGTCAAGACGACCAAAGGGGGCATTCTGTTGCCTTTAAGCCTTCTCTCAATTCATCTGTTTCCTATTGGAATAGGATCTTGCCTGGGGTACATGGAAGAGCCTCTGACTTTGCTAATCCACCTTGTAACTTGGGCGTTCCCCGACTAGGGCTGAAGTCACTGTCACCACTTTCTATATTATCTAAAACATGATTGGAATAGGCTGAAAAAAAACAGAAATAAAACCGCCTCTGAAACGTTGCTTCCGATAAGTCTTAAAGTCACTGATAACACTCAGCAAAAAAATCAACTAACTTTGAAAGTAGAAACTATCTCCAACGTCCTCAAACCAAAGTTAATACACACTCTGTGCATTACAATTTTCAGTCAAATTGAGCAATTCGAGAAAAATATGCAATTTGTCTCATGGCCCGCTGATTCAGTCTGCATCGCAATTTTTGTGGCCTGCAGGTGTTCTGTTTCATAAGCCTTAGCCCACTAATGACCCTACAGATATACCAGCTGCCTTCGTCATTCTTTGCAAGAACCTTTTTGCACTTTGGCCATTTTTAGACCATCATGCTGCTGCAGGCACACAAGCCCCAGATGACTCCTAGTTTATGACTAATAATAAAATTAGTTCGCAGCGGGCTCGTTTTTATGTCTGAAGGTGCAAAAGAAAGGACTCGAAAGGGAATAAACACGCAAAAAGGCATACAGAAAATACCTGCACATGAAAAACCCAGTTGGAGGATCAGTGAAGTCTACTTTTACGGGGCAAAACTGCCAACGTTGTACCTTTGTATCTGCAATACCCCCCTTCTAAATAAATCACCTGAAGTACATTAAAATGGATCAAGAAAATGACAAATTGTTCCTATTTTTCATTTTCAAACTCATCGTGGTTAGATATTCCAAGAACACAGTTGTGAAAAGATGTACTTGTTAAACACTGGTGGCATATAATCTCTTAAATGAATAGAACACTACCTGCTGATTAATGTCAATCTTTCAAAAGAAAAGGTTCTTTTGAGGAAATGATCAACACCCAGGAGTCTGATCCGGATGGCGTTGACTAGCAGGACACACAGACCCTGAATACAATTCTATGTCTGGTGGTCCGAGGACCGCCACACTCACCAGGATGTGGCAGTCCATCTACCGCTGCACTGGCGGTCCAACCCCCCTATTAGAACATTGGCGGTCAGGCTGCCGTTGCATCACCAGGGAATCGCGTTCGCAGGCGTTCTGCGGCAGTCTGAGGGCTGCAAAATGCTTGGTGGTGCCCTGAGGCGCTTGAAAGCATATTACGACTTTCCTCACCACCAGCGGTCTCTAGAGGTTCTTCCTCCATGTAACTGCTGGCGGTGAGGAAAGAAAGGAGGCCCCCTCTTGTCCCGTGCACATCGGCACATGTTGTGCTCCCCTGTAGATTTGCCCCACCAGTTCCTGTGCACAAGAAGGAATGCATGACATAGTCCATTCCTTCCTTTGCAGGAAGGTGCACTGGCGGTCCCGTGGCTGTGCTGTTTAAGGCTCACAATGAGCCTTTAAACAACACCGCCGCAGGGCCGCCAGGCCACCACCACAAAATTACTTGTATTCTGGCAGGCAAGTGGCAGTGATTTTTAGCGGTCCAGGAGAGGAGTGGTGGTGTGCCGCCCGCTCCAGGTCTGCCGAAACTCCTAATCAGGCCCTGAGTATTAAATACAAACATATCTCAGTCATAACATCAATACAAAAACATCATGAAGGCAAGTACATATAGACAGGTGTAGGTTTACTAAACTTAACCCGACACATATATACCTTGATGGTATGCATATATATTCAGGCTTACGTCATGACATTTCTCTCATGAGGTCCCTTAGTTATGCAGACATACAACATTTTTCATCCCACTTAATACACTTCCATTGCGTGTGTGTGTGTGATTGTGTGTACGTGCACACGTTCTCTTGTGATGATGAATGCATGTGTGGCAAGGACACTTTACGGCATTCACTCACATAAATACTTCAGAAGAGGAAATTAAAGCCTAACTGGTCTTCTCAGAAACCCGTGGCAGAATCTGTATAGCCCATCAGGTTAAGATAGTGGATTCATGTCTGGATTCTTTCTGTCATTTTAAATGCACAAGTCTAACTCTTCTTCTTCCACTTATTAGTGCATGAGGGCTGTTGAACTGCAATCTGCTGTGCCACAGGAGACGACTAGCAGAGCAAGGGGTTGTCTTCTCCTGTTCTTCGTGAGTACTTTATATATTATATTAAACTTACGAAAGGCAAACAGAACATCTTGGGGCCTTGTGAAAGACAGGGTGTCTAACCAGCTGCATACTTATCCCTGGAGCAAAATGACAACAAGTTAGCTCTCCATAGAGTACAACATATGGTGCAAGTAATTCTGAACCTTGTAAGGGTCTTCTAAAAAGAAGACTGGTCAAGGGAACAGTCTCAGAACAGAGGAAAAAGTTAGCGCTGAGAGCTGGTTTGGAAATTCTCTATGGCTTCAGTGAGCAAAGATCCATTTCTGTCAAAGGACTAACTTCCTGGTTAACTCTGTCAAGGCCTTAGGCCTGGTTTCGTGTTTGGTTCACATGGTTTCTAACAACATTATTATGCATCTTGATTATTATCACCCTGTTCCTCAGAGCATGAACAAACACCGGGACCTCCCCAAGGGTGCTGATGGTTCTTTGTATTTAGATGACCTTGTATCCTTCATATGATTCTCCAAGAGTGGCACCACACATCTTAATGTCGGTGTTCATTGTGAGACACAGAGATTCCAGTAGAACAATCTGCATCCACTTTTCTAGCTTGTGTAGGACTAACAACATCTTAAGGTCTTTTCCAGTGATTGTGGTATCTAAATGACATTATTATAATTCATGCAGTTGATAGGTCAGCGGTAGATCATATGATGCACCAGTAGTTTCTAATGTATTATCGAGTTTTGAACAATACATATGCAGTCAGTCATGTCCCTGAGAGAGGAATTATGAGACAGCAGGTCCACTTTGCAGATTAGAAGAGTCCAGAGCCTGCACCTTAGTCAAACACCCTCTCAAATGAAAGAAAGACTTTCCCCAAGACACTGAAATTCCTGGTATTTAGAAGGAAAGGTTTTCGTTATTTTGATTCCAGCTGCCACACCAAAACAGAATGCATCCTTCCAAGGAGTCTATTTCTGTCTGAAGAATTTACGCACTGAGGATCACCTAGTCATCAAGGGAGATTTTCACCATGATTCCTTCAAAAGAAGAAGTCCTAAATGGTTCTTTGTAAATACGCTTGCTGACAACTTGAGCTCGAATAGTAGATCCAAGAACTGGAACTGATCCCTCACAGGCAAACCAGAGAACCACTTCTGGTCTTGGGTTGTAGCATCTTTCAAGAGGCATTCTCCAGATGGATTGTCATCATGAAATCCTAAGTGAAGTCATCAAGACTATGTTTTGCACTAGAAGAGGGAGGAACACTTGTGCGGTTGGAAGGAGTTAATACACTCACCACTACGTTGCTGGGCCCCAGTGCAATACACGGACCGTGTCATTCATATACGCAAGCTCACCACCTAAGAAAATCGATATATAAGATCGAGTCTGCTTACTTGCCAATTCTTGTGGTGTCAAATCCTACAACACATCGCGTATACTTAGATCACCAGTATCAATCAGTATCAGTCGGAGACCACATATATTTTGGGTGAACTTACCTCATCTATACCTGTGCTCATAAGTGGGTGGTGGGGTCAGTTTTGTGCTTCTTTTTTTTCGGGGCTGTGCTTCTGTCGCTCCCTGATACCAGTAGGAGTCACGCAATTTTCCCTGACTTCTGCCACGTTCCGTCACGACTGAGTGCCGATTGTGCGGAGGGCGTGTCAACAGGGTCAGCCGGTCGGGCGCGCATTTGAGGCATTTCCGAGTTGTCTCCATTTAACCCGATGCCCAGGCAAGAGCGCAGCGGGCGCGCCAAAGGCAAGCCTGTCTGCGTCCGTCCAAGCCTGGCCGTCGCCAGACGCCAGTCACGCTGCCGGTTCCACCAGAGGTATGATTACCTACTCTGTAGCGGATCTCCTCGCTTTTCAGAGAGGCTTACGCTCCTGCAGACACCCTCCGCATATCACCCCAGAGGGACCCTTCTGCTGTGGCTTTAACTCTTGGGCGTCCCCTGTTCCCCCAGCCCTGTACTCAGCACCAGCCCCTGTATAAAACTTCTTAGTCTCAACTGCCGTTTCTTAGTTAAACATCACGCCGGTGTCTAAGACCTGTTGAAGGATGAAGAGCCAGATGCCCTTTTTCTAACTGAGTAATGGTTGTCGGATGACAATGTGGCAGAACCGGGCCTGGTGCGCCCTTCGGGTTTTAGTATCAAGACACTCAACAGAGGGTCCGGGGGGGTGGCATTGCAGTTATTGTTAAATCTTCCTATTCATGAAACTTTGAGAGGGAGTCACACGCCGAGTGCGAAGCTCTCTTCAGGATCTCACTTAATGCCAATCATACTCTGATTGATTGATTGATTGATTGATTGATTGATTTTACATCTTATAAAGCACGGCATATGCCTAAGGGTGTCTTGGCGCTGGAACAACCTAGAAGCTAAAAATTCCAACTGATTTTATTTTATGTGAACTTATTAGTTTTTAAACAGCCAGCTTTTCAGCAGACTTCTGGACAACATCAGGGAGTTACTATTTTTAATCTCCAAGGGAAGGGAGTTCCATACCATAGCAGTTCCAAGAATAAAACTCCTCCCCCCCAGCGTACCTGCTTGTACCACGGGACTACCAATAAGTGTGCCTGAGCTGTTCTTAGGTTTCTGGAAGGAGAGTATTTCCTAAGATGTGTTCTCAGATAAAGAGGCCCTTCCCCCTGTAGTGCCTTAAATGCAAGATACTGAGCCTTAAATATAATTCTCAACCCCACTGGCAACCAGTGGAGATCCCTGAGTCGATTTGTTACTGGTTCATGCTTAGGGATATCCAGAATTAATCTTGCCGCTGCATTCAGCATTCGTTGGAGTCTAAGTGGGAGCTGGGCCTGAAGTCCCATGTATAAAGCGTTTCCATAATCCAATCGGGAAATGGCCAATGCAGTGACCACCGTTTTTTTAAAGTATCCACCGGGATAAACGGACGGATCTTCCTGATAATTTTTAAGATGCCCCAGAAGGTGGACGTAAGCTTGTTAATTTGACCTTCAAATGTCAATCTTTGGTCAAATATTACCCCCAGATTTCTAACCTTTGAGACTTGTACTGGGCAATCGCCCAGATCAGCCGGCCTTGGGGACCAGAAGGGGGTGTTAGAACCTAGTGGCAAGACCTCTGTCTTGTCGCCATTCAATTTGAGGCAATTCTTCTGCATCCATGTGTTAATCTGTAGCATGCAGAAATTAAAGCAGTCAGCCTTCTCCTCAATGTTGTTTGATACTGAGATCACCACCTGTGTATCATCGGCATATGATATGACAGAGAAGCCACATCATATGTGGCTTATCGATCTATTGCCTTCCTGGGCCTTCTAAAGAGTTTAGAACTGCCCTCATTGATGTTGTAGGACCTCTGGCTATGAGAGCTGCTAATTTCAGTATAAATGGGGATCTGAATCTGCATTTGGACAACCCTCAGGATGCTGAGATCGGCAACTTTCTGGATGATCTTGTGGCATGTCAGCTAGGTCAACTAGTGCAAGGCCCTACACACTCTGCAGGTCATTTACTGGACCCAGTTTTTACTAATCTTGCCCTCCTGACTGTTCACCCTCCTTCCCCTTCGAGCTGGTTGTATCATTTTCTGATAACAATGACACTCCTTGGGGTTGTGCCCTTGTACAGGGCGTCCCAGAAGCGTACACTTAGGCGCCCTTGGCATAAACTTAACACTGTACAATTCCAAGTCCTTCTTTCCTCATCTCTGCCTAGTTTTCCAGCCGAATCAGATTCTGCCCATAAATTGTTGTCAGACTGGATTCTTGGTGCCTTCGACCTCCTTATCCCAGCAAAATGGTCTAAAAGTCGCAGCTCCAAATCTAGTCCCTGGTACAACTCTACGTTCATTCCATGCGCAAAGAGTGCAAGAGGTTGGAGAGAGTACGGAGAAGGGATTATGACCCCAACTTGAAGAGGCCCTATCAAACTGCGATCAAGCAATAGCATAGGTCAACACAGTTGGTACGGGCTACTTATTATGGGGTGGAGATTAGCAGCAGTGCAAATCCTTCTAAAAGTATCTTTTCTATACTGAAGGAACTGAAAACATCTACAGCCCTGACTGCTACACCGATATCTTCGGATGAGCAATGCGACACTCTAGCCTCCTTTTATATCGAGAAGGTAGAGAAGATCTATCAATCCTTCCCCCAGGTTGCCTCAGCCTCTGACCCAGTGTCTCGTCCCGATACTCTATGCACTCTGATCACTCTCCCCACTATCTCCCAAGAGAAGCAGTCTGTGCTTTGCAGCAAAGTCATATCCGGTTCCTCCACTGATCCTCTTAAGCCAGCCTACTCGTTGAAAATTCTACCTGTGCTCATCTCTCCTCTGAGTCATGTGATCAACCCATCCCTCTCGTCGGCTGCCATTCAGAGCACCTGGAAACATGCGAGGGTCATCCCTTTGTTAAAAAAAACCCATCTGGACGCAGCCAAACCCGAGAATTTTCATCCCATCTTACTCATGCCCAGGGTCTCTAAGATCTCCGTGGCCCACGTCAATACCATCTTGACGGGTTATCTGGAGGATAATAATATACTGGACCCCTCTCAGAAAGGTTTCCGCCCTGGGCACAGTATGGAGTCTGCTCTTCTTGCTGTCTTCTTGCATCTGAGATGGGCCCTAGACGAGGGACGTACCTCGGCACTGATTTTGCTCGACCTCAGTGCCGCGTTCAGCACGGTCTCCCACCAGATTCTGTTGAGGTGCTTGGAGGAGGTGGGCATAGTGGGTTCCGCCCTGGAGTGGTTTGCCTCTTTTCTTGCCAAGAGGTCCTTCTAGGTAGCTGCCCCTCCCTTTGTCTCCGTAGTTCATGCCACCAAGCATGGGGTACCGCAGGGCTCATCTCTGAGCCCTACCTTCTTCAACCTATATGTCCAACCACTGGCGATGGTTACTAAGAACAGAGGGCTTACAGTAGTATCGTATGCAAATGATACTCAGCTGGTAGTCACACTCACCGACGACATTACTCGGGACGCCTGTAAGTTCCGGAGCTATCTTGAAGCTGACGCGGAGTGGATGACTGCCAACTGCCTCCAGCTCAACGTCAGCAAGTCTGAGATACTGCTGGTAGGGAGAGACTCAGGGCTGTGGAGTGAGCTTTGGTGGCCAGCCTCGGAGGGGCTGGTGCCTGCCCCTAAACAGGTAGTAAAAAACCTGGGGGTTTGGATCAACAGTGCTCTTAGCTTCTGCACCCAAACCAAGAAAGTGGCCGGGACCTGTTTTGGACTTTTGCGGGGGCTCAAACCTTTGATGGGCTTTTTTGATCCCCCAATCAGGCAGGTTATTGTCCAGGCTTTGATTATGTCATGACTGGACTATTCCAGTTCCCTGTATTTGGGGTCCAAACAGACCAAAGTTGTCAGAATACAAAGGGATCAGAATGCGTCTGCCCGCGCTCTCCATGGTCTGCCTAGGACGTGCACCACTTCTAACGCCATCCGTCGCCTCCATTGGCTGCCTGTGGCCAAGCGTATAGAATTCAAGGCCCTCTGCATTACATTTAAAATCTGAATTTTTCTTCTCCTGGTATCCTGGGCAATCTGCACACCTTTTATACCCCCTCCTGCTACTCCGGTCTATAGGACAGAATCTTGTGGCTGTCCCTAAGGTGAGGAGTCTCCGTGCTGGAGGGCGCTCCTTCCATTTGTTGGCCTCAAAACTTTGGAACGCGCTCCCTTCTTCCATCCGCAGTATAAAGTCCTATCTGCCTTTTCGTAAAGCTGTCAAAATATTTCTCTTCCCTTCGCTGTGAGTTGCCTTTGGCCACTAGCTGTACAGTTTCCTGCTTTCAGCGCAGGGATGCCCCTCTGCTGGGACAGCCGTGCGATCTATAAGCCACTATAACATAACATAACTGCTACACGCCGAAATTTCCAAATGTGAGACGGTAGATTCAAGCCGCCTGTCACTTCTTTCATTTGCCCTGATGAAGTTCTCGGTATGGGAATGAAACACGTTGGCTGGAGTATCTATGTGTTATGTCTTTTAACACAAATTAAAATAAAAACATTATATATTTTGCATCTACAATTGACTACTGGACTTTGTGAGTTGCGCACCCCCATTGGACATTTAAATGTTTCTTTGATCTGGAGCACAGTGACGTCACGCAACGGCTGACGTTGGGGTAGTTTTGCGCGACCAAACTTACTAACTCGAACTAGTGTGAGGTGCGGAACTAGGGGTCCGCCGTTGCTCCACTTGCCAAATGTTTTGCAGAGACTTCATCTAGAAACAGATTGAACGGATTGACTTGCTCACCTGCTTGAGGGTAATGACAGCTATGAAGGCACTAGAGGGTTTTAGATCTGGAAAGACAAGACTCCCACTCTCGGTTTTGAATTTGGAACATACCATTAGGTTAAATGTTAGAAAATGTTAGAAAATACTTAGGGCCTTATTACGAGTTTGGCGGTCTCCCTCACCGCAGCAGTCCCAGATAGACTGTGAAGCTCATGGTGAACCTGCCCACTAGATTACGACTTTTATCCAGAGTGGGTGGATGGGCAGTGTTGCAGCAGTCCCATGGCGGCAACATGCTTTGGCTGGGGATTATAGCCAGCAGTCTTGCCACTGCTGTGGGACTGCTGCCACGTCGAGTGCACATTGTGTAGCATGCACCATGTGGTGCATGACACACAGTGCATGCAGGAGCACGCACTTGTGGAGGAGCACATTATGTGCCCTCTGCATCCCTCCCCATAGGCAGATTAGCCTAGGGGCCCTGTTTGGGGCCCCTTTCACTACGGTTCCACCAAGCATTTAAGGACAATGTCACCGCCATGAAATGCTTTGTGGAAAAGTAGGTCGTAATTCACTCAGCAGTGCGGGCATTGGTGTCGCCACAAACCTAGCCTGCTTTCTGCATCACCACTGACATGGGATCCTGAATCCTGGCAATGGCTGTGGTCTTGTGGTCCCTCCGCCCCCATCGTCATACAGCGGTCGGGCCACCAGGGTGGTGGTGGTCGGACTGCCACAGCGAGTAAGGCAGTCTCAGGACCGCCGTACTCGTGTTAAGCCCCTTAGTATTGCATACGGTTAGTATTAGGGTTAGTTAGGATTAGGATCATGCTATCAATGTTTTTATTGCTTATGAATAATGTAACAAATATATCACAATAATTAATTGCGTCAACTTGAAATTCATCAAACATTTTTTTCAATTACTGATGTTTGAGATAAGGGTTAACATTAGAGATAGTGGGCCTCAGTACGATGTTGGGCAGAAGGCTTTCGACCAGCATTCAGAGGCTTTCCGCCCGACATGGTAGGTTTACAGTGCAACCGCCGTATTAGGAAGATGGCTGTCAGAGGTAAACCTGTGGGGATATTCTGACGTGGTTCTGATGCGCTCAAGGAGCCCATCGGTCCATCGGACAGACTTCATGATCCCTAAATGACAGTGGCTCTGCCGTCATTATACTGTTGGTTTCCAACAGCCTTTCCATGTCAGCCTTTCTGAAATGGAAAGGCTGTCGGAAAGCATCATTGGGGCACCTAGCAGGGCCCCCTTCCCCTATGGCCCTCTGCAATGGGGCCTAGGGGGCACAGATGGTGCCCCTAAACATCCCTACATGCATGGTGCCTGCCACATGGTGCAGGGATGTTTCATAACCTCAGTTTCTCAATGGAAGCTTGTGCTGTGGGCCTTTTCCGCCTGCTCCACAAGCTTCCATTGAGAAATAGAGGTTTGCGACCTCACTATGGTCGGTCGCATCAAAATACTGTGGTCGAAACCGCTGACCTGATGTCGGGCGGTTCCTTTCCGCAACAGTGTTTCGTCCATCCGACATCATAATAAGGCCCAATGTTGTAATTCGAGTTAGGATAACTAACCCAGATTTCTAAAATTACATTTATTGTCTCCTCAATTAAATGCAATCATCGTTTAGAATCATGGTATGGTAAGCCTTAGGATTAGAGTAAGATTACTATATTTGATAAAAATGTATTTGAATTTAATTTAAATTAATTACTTGGTTAGATTTTCTTGCACCAAAAATTAGCAATAGGATTACAGTAGGGGTTCTAGTAATGTAAGTTATTGCAATTTAAATTAATGCAATTAACCTGAATATAGATGTATATTTTGTATTGCTAGCAAAAGTTCTAAGCCTAACATAACTTGAATTTAACATTATTAAAACACATTAAAAAAGGTTCAATCAAAAAATTAGATGATAATCCTATCTTGGAGATAGAGCATAGGTTTGCAATGAGGTAGGGCAAGACTACATTAATCAATTCAATTAAAATTAGTTCATTAATTGTGAAAAACTCACTATTTAGTATTCATATGGCAATTGAATAAGATTAGACATTGGTAATACCGCAAATGTCAAAACAAAGAGTTGGTCTCGAGTTAATGTAATTTAAATATTATAAATAGGCCAATGAGCTAATGAAACATAGTGCAAGGGTAGAAAATGCAATAGCAGAACTGCTATATATCCCTCTGAGTCTGATACAGTGGCGGGTGCTGGAGGTTAAAATTGAGGGGGCATTGAACGGGTGAGCAAGCACATCTGAAACGAAGGAGGGTGTTGTGGGGTTTATATTATTGCACGCTGTTCATTATATTCTGTGTCTCCATTGAAAAATAGCGTGGTAAATCGAATTGGGCAGCCCTAAAGCATAGCATCATTGCTCTCTTTGAACAAAGATGTTAATAAAAGTCAGCTTTTGGCGACATGAAAAATACCAGAACAGCAATTTAGAAACCTACATTACAGGAAATGTATAAAAGACAACTTCTGGTGTCACAGGCTACACACGTCGATATCTATCGATCCTTGCAGAACTAATTTAAAGTTCCACACACTACGTATCTGGGGACTGCTGAAAGCTTTTAAATCATGAAGTGAAGAAAGGCCTGGCCCAGGCTGCCGTGCTAATGGTGGCACCCACCTCAGCCCCTTGCTACTGCCAGAGGCAGTCAGAGAGAGGGGGCTGAGAGTCTGTGAAGCTTCTTCTTTTGCACATGTCTGCTGGGACCAATGCCTGTTCTTAAAAAATGTTGATGCCACATACACAAAGTGAAAGAGGTCCCTTGGGGACCCATTCCCATTAGAGAATGGGTTACCACCTCTTTCAGTGAGTAAACAAAATCTGAATGTTTTGCAACTGCAATCCGGTTGCAAAACATTCATTAATGCCCCTGTGACTTGCTATTGGGAAGGTATGCCCTTGAAACGGCCTTTTCTAATACCGACTATCAAACCATTCTTTGCAAAGCGGTAATATGTTACTGACTCTCAAAATAGGGTTAATACATGGGAAAAAACTCTTCAGCGGTCGCAAACGGTCCAATTCTCCATTTGTGACCCCTGAAAACGGGTTGTACATCTGGCCCAAGATCCCTAATTTTTGTGTCCTTCTTCTCTTTCATTGCTTGTGCTAGAAGAATGGCCCTGCCACCACCACTCTTCCTGAAACATTTTGTCTCCAATGCTGAAGGAAACAGTAATGTTATGTTTAAATTTCTTTGTTTATTTTGCTTGGGTCAGACTCGCTTGTGCAATGTTGTTCTTTGGGAGTCTAAGGCTAGGAATGTGTGCCCGGTGGCTGCCGCGCTGTGTATAGGGACTACCTGGCAACAGGGAAATTTCTGGACAGTGAGAGCAAAAATTCAGGAAAAAGGGTCAAAATTCAGGACAAAAATTCAGGACAAAATGTCATTATTAGAGACCCATCTGATGACGTTGAGCAATTATAAAATAGACCGCTGACAGCCGTACAAGCCAAAGTAGGTTTCTAGACTTTAGTTTGTATTACACATTGGAGCACTGAGCAAACATTCACAAATAGCGGGAAAATTTTAAAGACTAAAAAAACTATTAAACATATACACTTCAAGCAGAATTTGACAGCTGACATAAGAAGCAGATTTCACAATTTTATCCCCGTACCGTGAATGATAGTGCCAGAAGCATTGCTGTGTTGCTGAACATAGACTTAGAGTTCACAGGCAGGAGCACTGTAGAGTATGAAATAGATAGGGAAATATGGTGAGAAAGGAGAGAAGGCTATATCTTGAAAGAGAGAAACAAAAGGTTGGAACAGTGAGATTGAACAGTGGGACAAGAGGAAAGCAAGCGAGGGCCTGCCAGCTGAGAGAAAGAACAGATGATGAAAAGAGAAAAGAAGACAACATAACATGTATATTTGTAAAGCGCACGTTCATCACTACGGGTATCTTGGCGCGGAATAACAGATGTTTGTTGTTACCAAACTCAATGGTACTCATTTTATCAACCACAGATGGATGAAAGGCTGAGTGGACCCACCGGGATTTGAACCTCTGACCATGAGGTCAAACACAGGCCGCTGCAGTAGACACATTAGTCCACTGAGCCACCAGACCGAACAACAAAAGAATATGGAGCAGAGAAAAGTGCAAAGAACATACAATAAAAATGGTGAAGGTGACAGAGAGAAGGTTGAAAAGAGAAAAAAAGAAAGAAGGGGCATGTAAAAGATGAGGTAGAGGGGCAGAGAGAGAAAGCATGTGGGGAGAGAGAGGTAGAGATGAATGGCTAGGTAGGGGAGAGGAGGGAACAGAGAGAGAAAAGGAAACCAAGAGATAGAGAGGCTGAATAGGGAATGAACAGAGAGATTATGTGAGGGTTCACTTTGTAACTTGCACGTCAGAACATTCAGTCACAATACCAGTGCACCATAACTTTTAAAATATGGTGCTACTCTACTCTTTCCCTTTCCCTTTCATGCAACATAGCACAAAAAGTTCACATACTGCGCTGTGTTGTGGGAAATGTTTGCAAATGTATCCCTCAAAGATTTGGCACAGGTGTCAAGACTTACATTTTATCTTGGACCTAGTACTGTCTTTTGGCTTTGGTCCTGCTGCATAAATGGCATATACATAAACACAGATGGACAGACAGAAAATCACTGTTTGTTAAGAAAATGCATTTTTTCAAAGAATGGGTGAGAAATCCATCCAAGTTTCTAGCCCGGAGCAGTTGTCTTGCAGGTCACAGTGTGGCACAAGAAGATTCTGGGATTAGAGCAGATTGATCATGGTATGTAGGCATTTCTACTTGTGTTCTTCATTTACCATTAACTGGAACTCTCACTAGTTACACACCGTCCCAGCTCCTCACTCTACCTTCCATGCTCTGTGCAAACATTTAATTCTGGCTGATCTGTGTCTCTAATATACACCCTGTTTCCCTATCTCTCATTCACTTTCTCAAGCTCTCTTTCTAAGTGTCTCTCTCTTTCTCCAAATCTCGCTCGTCCATCCTCCCTCTTTCCCAATTTGCCAGCCCACACATCTCCCAATCTCTCCCTCTCTCCTCCCTCTCTCCTCCCTCTCTCTTTCTATCTCACATGTCCCTATCCCTTGTCTCTTCTACTCTCTCTCACCTCTTTGTCTTTCTCACCTTATACATCCTCTTATCTTTTCATCCTACGCTCTCTCTTGCTCCGTCTTACTTCTTTACCAGTCGACCCTTCTCTCTCTTCCTCCACCTCTCTCTCTCACCTTACACATTCACCTCTACCTTTTCTCTCACCTGTCTTCATCTGTCTCCCCTTTCTCTCTTAGTACCCATCCAACCATGTAGCCCCATCTCGCTCTCTGTCCGTACCATCTTTTGTTTCTTTAATTATGTATCTCTATTTCTCCTGTCTGTCTTTTACATATCGCTCTCCTCCATCTCACACACTCATCTCTCTCTATTGTTATTTACATCTATCAGCTGCCTCCGTCAAAGCACTTCAAATCCTTACATTTGCAAAAAATGTGAAATAAATATTTCATTCAAGACTCCTCACAGGGGTGAGACAAGAAACACAAGAGTGTGTCCCTGTAAATTTGTGTGTGCATGCCTGCATGCATATGTATCTGAGTACACATATGCGTAGGTATATATAAGTGCCTGTGTATTTGTGCTTGTACATATCTGCATGCATGTGTGAGTTAGTAAATGTATCTCCTCTTGTTAATGCTGTATATGTATGTGCATGCTTGCTTATGTGCTTGTCTATGTGAGAGTGTGTCTGTGCTTCTATGTGCTTGTGCCTGTTTGCGTGTGTTTGAGCATAAGTGTGTGTGTATGCTTGTGTGGGTGTATCTATCTTTGTATGTGGCTGCAGCTAGCTATTTCCAAACGTGTGTATTTCTATGCATGTGTTTGTGTTTACTTGTTTCTTTCTATCTGTGCTTGCACGTTTGTGTGTGTCTATCTGTGCATCTATGTTTGTTTTGAAAGATTTTTTTTTTATTTCACATAAAAGCCTACTAAAAACAATATCTGTAACAATAACTACTGGATGAGAAAAGACTAACCACATTAGTACCAGTTTAGCACTTAAATTCAACAATCAACAACTCTACGATGCCAAATTAAACTTTAGAGAGAACATGCCAGTGCCCATCACCATGTGTCATGCTTTTTTTTGTCTGAACTACAATGTGTTGTTATCTAAGATTATGCAGAAGGTTGTGGATTATGTGTCATGTTTGTGAAATACATAGTCCAGTTTAAAATCTTGAGGCTTCAAGAGCATTGAAGTCCATAGTTATTTTTTTTCCACAGCCTGCATATTACTCTTGTCTCCCCCCTCCCCCTTATAACCTATTTCCCATTTTTTGGTTCTCCAGCGCTGCAAGGCCATATCAATAGAAATAGCACTATGCAAATATCATCACTGCACTATATAGAAAACAACATTAAAAACTATTGTCATTTCTAACACCAAGAGCTCTAATTTTCGAAAATAGCGAGACCCATTGTATTGCAAATGCTTGGTTTTTTTCAGCTCTGGGCTGGGGGTCTTCTTTGAGAGGCGACACTCCTCCACTCAAATGGAGAAGCCATCCCTGTCATACCCACATTCAACCATCAACCCCAATTTTTTACAGTGTTCAAAAACAATTAAAACAGATCAAAAAGGACTGCCCCCTTTACTAATAGAGGTTTGTATGTTTCAGTCTATTTTTCGTGGTCTCTGTAAGAATGTCTATGGGTACACATATGACTGGGTGGGTAACCTGGTGCTCTTTAAGGTCATCATCTACTATTTACTGTACTTTGAAAGTTAATATAATTAAATATGTAAAGAAAAATGTGCTTTAAAATTCACCATTTTGGTCTGTCTTGTTCCAAAATTTTCTGGGGGGGAGAACCCACCCAAACCCCCCTAGTAGTGGCCGGGCTCGCTCGCTGCGCTCACTCGCAACACTCCAGACGGGGGCTGGTCTGCGGAAATTTGCCAGGGCTGCTTTCAGTTCCCAGTCCGGCCCTGTCTGCAATTTAACCTGAACGTCCGTTAAGGGCAACTCAAACTTTAGGATTCCAAGCAGAGGAGAGGAGCACTCCATTAGCAACACGAGTGAGATGAGAAGCTCCTATTTTGCATACTCTTTCAGGCTGCAAGTATTCTCCACACCTTGACGCCAGACTTCCAGGGCTGGAACTAGCTTGCAGATTCTTCCCCCAACAGAACCTGTCAGCACCATCCACTCACACTGTAAGTCACCCTTCCCCCTGCCATGCAGTTGCATGAAGCTCTGCTGGCTCCACCCTGGGCCACAACAATAGGGCCCCATGTTAGACCAACACAGAGCTGCTAAATCAGGCCATGCCCACAAGTCCTAATGTCATGCCACCTTGGCTTGGACCTTGTCCTGTGTAGAGAGACATCCTTCAATGGTGGGATCCAGCCTCTCACCAGTAAATGTATAAGATTGCAGTGCCAGAGGACAGTGCCCAAGAGCTACCTTGGGAGAACGTAGCAGCTCATTGGGGATAGGATTTTACCCCAGTTATCCACAGACTCTTGAGCCGCCTCTTGAGGATTCATCAAGGGATAATTCTGAATGTCCCGCTCAGACCTTGGAAATTGTGATTCACTGTTATCCGTCAGATGACCTCCGCTGCAACGTGGACACTTCCTGTGTGTCCATCTCCTCTCCATTCCTCTGCTCTATCTTTGCTGTCTAATTGTATGATACACCTATCAGTGGAGAGTCTTAAAGCCTAGGAATTTAATGCAGAGGACTGGGATACAGGGTTGCAGGGTGTGGTATAAGCTTTCAGCTGTCAGTCCATTTGGAAAGCATACAACTATCATTACAAAAATGGAAAAAGGGTTGTTCTTTAGGAATGTGACCCTGTTTTGACATTACAATTTCGTGAAAATGGGCTTTGACTGGAGTTTATCTCTTGCCCCACTGAACGTCCATGGGACTGTTAGTAATGCCTTTAGATAGCAGACTCCTTTGATGCTCACCTCCTCAAGGGGATTACCTTACTCATACAACAGTCTCACACTTGGGATCCACTTCTGATTGTAACCATGTTGCAAGGTTCTCCTTTTGAGCCATACAACATATATAGTTAAACTTTTTGTCAATTAAAGCCTTTCTCTTGGCGGCATCCACTTCTGCTAGGAGACTTAGGGAGTAGTGCTTTCTGGTTTGTCATACTCTCTAACTTCATTTTCTTTCAGGCCAACTGACTCTTAGTTTAGAACCACGTTTTGTACCTGGTTTTATAGAAATAGAAACTGTGCTCCATATTGTGTTACCTCCTGAATCTATTTTCCCTGAGAGGTGGCTCCCTGTTTGCAAGATGTGTTTAGAGCTGACTCTGTAAATCTTGAACGAATGGCTTCTTTCCACTGCAGTGAAAGTAATTTTGTTACATTTGACTCCTACAGGCAGAGTTGAAGTCCTTCTTGAATTTTTAGTTCTTGAGTGAAATCAACTATATTCTTCTCCTATGAGGGTTCAAGTACAGAGCAACCTGGTTCAGACTTGACACTTGTCAGCCTGCTTCCTGGGTAATATTCTCTACCTTTGTGACTCACAACAGCCTAGATGTGGGAACCCAGAATCATTTGGCACTGTGTTTTGTCTGCTGTCCCCAGGTTGTCTTTGGCTTAAGCTATACTCATGACAATGCACTAGGATGGTGCATTGTGTTTTGGTGTTTGTGCCTTTTGTTATGCTGTGTAATTCCAAAGCTTTTTACAATGCTTGGTAATGTTCTCAGTGAGAAATATGATGAAGTATTTTCTAGACTACTTACTGGTAATCTCATTACTCCGATTCCCCCTTCCTCATCCCAAATCTCAGTCCTTCCCTCCACCTCCCTCTTGATCTGCAGCTTCAGTTCGTGATTACCGGTCAGTAACATAAAAACTATGATTCTCCAGGCTCCAACTTGCTTTTCTGCCAAAATTCATCCTCTTTTTAATTTTTAGAATACTCCAACACAGAAAGTACCCATACAGCCTTGTGTAGCTAGATATATTTTAAACCATGTAGGGCACCTGGATTGCCATAGTACACTCCCCACACAAACCCCAGTCCCAAGAAATGAAGTTTAGTGTGGCGAAAGACTTCAGTCATCTTGACAAGGCCCAAAGTGAGTGGGGTTAGCCCAGGGAACCTTTATCCAATTGGTTAGAGTGTCCCCAAGGGTCATTCCCACCCACTAGCTCATGCCAGACATAAATGTGTCATCTTCAGGCACCCGCTTTAGAACACTCCTGGACCTGTGAAAGATCAGAAGAGGGCTGGACTTGCTGTCTGAGACTGAAGGGGAGATCTAAAAGACTGAACCTGTCTACCTCTTGTATTCAGGACAAAGAAGTGGACTCCAAGGGTCATAAGGGTGAACGCCTTTTCAAACTAGAGGGATAAAACAACCTGCAGAATGCCATTCCTGCAATTGCCCAGCTGATCAATGGCTACTGGTCCTGGAATCGACACTGCCTGCTACCCTGTGAGTCTCTAAGTGCTTGCCCTGAGGTCCTGGGGGCATTAGTAGTGTACTCCTGTGGTGATTTGGGACTTAAAGGGCTAAAATTAGATGGTAACATCTTTGATCAGGATGAACCTGGTTGGAGTATCCTACCCACACTTCATTGCGGTCAGCGTCAAATTGCCCCTAGGTCATGGGCTACTGCAACCATTGACTATCATTGGCACTTTGTACTTTTTGGCACTAGTTTCACTGAAAAATTAAAACATTCTTTTATCTGGGTCTCCTTATTGGATTGTTGTCATTTTAGTGTCATTTTGTTTATTAATCTTTACTCGTTTTCTTAGGATTTTACCCTGACAAGGATTGTGGTCATTACATGAAGTGAGTACTTGCCACCTCAACTACTACCCCATTTTGTTTACAGTTATGTATCCCAATGTAGGGGGCGCTAGAGGGCGCACGAGCAGCATGGCCGCACTTTAGTGAGGCTCCTGCAGCCTGTGCCGCTATCCTGTAATTATCCTTCCTTCACCACCTCCAATGCTAAAGAAAATCGCTGGGAGCATAGAGAAACGTTGTTCCAGCACTCGCTGAAAGTTTGAAGGGCTGCGGAGCTGTGGTCGCGGAGATATCGCCGAAGGAAAACCTGACTGGCAGATGCTGCGGTGCGCGACGCTGGGCACGGAAGCTACGCGACACCGGGGTGCCCACGTGATCAGAGGGCCCTGCTTAACGGGCTGCTGTGCGGATTCGCCTGCTCGCAGGGACGGACCCCGGGGGACGATACTAGCAAAGTTACTACCGGCCCTAGCGGAACTGCTTTGATCGCGGAAAAGATTGTGGGACTTGGTGATTGAGGAGCCACCGAGCTGATGCTGCCTGCCGGAGGTGAGGTGCGCTGGGGGTCCGGCTACTTGTAACCGTTATCCTCTCAACTCCCCTGGGCCCCAGCGGTGGAAGACAAAGGCCACTGTTGCTGTGGGAGCTGGCAGTGGCAGGGCAGATACGGACTTTTAAGCGCCAAAAGCGAGGTTGCCTGCGCTTTGTGCCAGGCCGATCACTGGAATACCAGACGGCGCTACAGAGCGACTCCTAAAAAGAGAGGGGAAAGACCATCACGCCTCTGGGGTGAGAAGCGGGTACGGAGTGTGGAGAGTTGTACGTGTATTGGTGACTGCCCGGTTGATGGTCCGCTTGCGCTGAACTGACGGTGGAAGCGCCATACGGCCCTGCTTGGGGATCTGAGATTGCTGGGTGAGTGGTGCCAACAATATCTGCCGCACTCTTGGATACGGCTCGCACACTGACACTGACCCATCATATGCTGCGTAGTACCAACTGTATCTACTGATATCTTCGTGGCAGAAAGGATATTCGACTAAAAAACACGAGTTGGCGAATGATCGGGGGTTATTTACAACCCCGTTCCTCTGGTGGAACCAAACGGGAGCTTGGTGATACCGTGGTACCTGATCCTGGCCTCGTGCGCTGGAACCTTTTCCAAGAGGGCTGTTCCTGCCGCTGCACGTTTCCTACTTCACGGCGGAGCGAGAACTGCTGGAGTGCATAGAGTCCTGGGGAGCATAAGTGTTGACGAAGGAGGGCTGCTGGTTGAAGCTCATAGATACAACTGCGGAACTCGGAATTGAACTAGTAGATAGAGCTGGGGTGCATAGGTTGCTGCGCTAATTTATGACGGAGACTTCCGGATCGCCCGGTGGTAGTGGAGGTAGAGGAACCAATATTGCCAAAGCGAGATCGACAAAGGGCGCTGTCATGGGACGACAGGACACTAGACAACCAAAACTGTCCTTTGAATCGAACCAACCAGCGAAGAAAAATGCTAAACTGGACTCGGACTCAGGAGGGCCGCACAACATTTCAGCAGCAGGTACCAGCCGCGACGCAGCTGCGCCGGATATGCACCTTATACTGCAGGAGATGAAGCAAGGTTTCGCGACAGTGGTGGATAAGGTAGACAGACTTTCCTCCAGGATGGACGCTATTGCACAAAAGATGGACATCCACGAGGAACACATCACAGCGGCGGAGAGAAGGATATCGGACAGTGATGATACTGTGGCGTCCCATGATGCCAAGCTGTCAAGGATGGACAACATACTGAGGGTGATAGCTGCAAAGAACGAAGAATTGGAAGCACGCAGCCGCCGCAATAATGTACGCGTGGTAGGCGTGCCGGAATCTACGAACACAGGGCGGATGGAGGAATATGTGGAAAGGATTCTGAAAGCAGCGGTGGGAGAAGAGGCCTTTTCGCAGCAGTTCATTGTCGAGAGGGCACATCGATCTTTAGGCCCTCAACCCCAGCCAGGAGCACCACCCAGACCGATCATAGCACGGCTTTTCAATTATAGAGACAGAGATACGGCATTGCGGGCTGCAAGGACCAAGAAACAACTTACCTGTGATGGAGTCAATTTCACCTTGTACCCTGACTTCACACCGATGGTGCAAGATCAAAGACGGAAGTTCCTGGATGTGAAAAAGAAGCTTCGAAACTTGCAAATTGATTATGCTCTACTATACCCTGCAAAGCTCAGAGTAACGCACCAGGCGAAACAGCACTTTTTTGTGAATCCACAACAAGTTGAGGATTTCCTGAAATCAATAAGGAGGGAGCAGGGACGTCATCGAGCGGAGGGAGGAGCGGAAGAAGAGGCAGACTGAACCCTCACTGAATTTTGCTGGCATGCATTGCAGACTGGCCTGGGGCGTGTGGGGGTCGTAGGGGACAGTTTCTACTGAACTAACGACCTGGAGCTTTTGCATGAACACTGCGGCTGTGTATATGGGTTACGGATGCAGTCGGCGTTGGAACTAAAGGTGGTAACGTATGCCAGGCTACACCCCCTTCTCTCGTAGACTCCTCCATGGGGGGGCAGGACACGAAGTACGAGAAGGAGGGGGTAATTAAGTGCGTACCTTGGATGACCCCATTAGGGTGTGCCCCATTGACACTGTTTGATACACTGCGGCTCATTGGGGGTTTGCTAGCGGTGACAAGGGAGGGGGGATGGGTTGCTGGAGAGTTGGGGTTGCTTCAGTGGGAGGAGGGTGGATGGGCAGTGCATGCGTTCTGGATGATTATAGCAATACTGGACAGGTTGAAGATTTGGAATGTTGAAATGCTGTCTGGTTGGGAGCGGGGGGGGGGTTGTTGGGATGTTTACAAGGTGTGGGAGGAGTCGGGGGGAGGCGGACGGGAACTGGGATGGTTGGTTACTACAGTCAATGGTTGCACAGACACTTGCATATCCAATGAGCTATTGTTACGGGATGGCTGGCGGGTGGAAGAGGCGGGTGGATATGTATAACTCTGTAATTGATGCAGACGTTTATGGCTGATAAATGTAAGAATTCATTGTCGATTCTATCATGGAATGTGAGGGGCATTAACGATGCTAGGAAGGGCAGAAATATACTTGCTTATCTGGATAGGCATAATGTGCATATAGCACTGTTGCAGGAGACGCATTTTAGGCCACGGTTGGATCCCAATTTTGCTAGAAAATGGGCTGTGATCAGGAAATCCTCATCCTATTCTTGGTACTCAAGAGGCACTGCTGTGCTGATCAAGAACTCCACTGCTTTCCACTTGCTGGGGGAGATACTGGACCCTAATGGTCGCTTTGTAATAGTGTGGGGGAGGTTGGGCACGGATACCGTGGTGATTGTGAGTTGTTATGCTCCTAATGTTGATACGCCAGACTTCTTCACGACGCTGTGGGGGCATGTATTGGGGGTGGGGGCCACTCACATTATCTGGGGAGGGGATTTTAATGTAACACTATACCCTGGTATGGATAGATCGGATGGCTGTGTACAATATAACAAACAAGCGAGAGATGTATTGGTAGGCATCATGGAGGAAGCTGGGCTAATAGATAGCTGGAGGCATGCGCACCCTACACGTAGGGAAGGCACACACTTTACTTCATGCACCAATACCTGGGCTAGGTTGGACTACTGCTTTGTGACGCGGGGACTATATGAAGGGTTGGGAGCGGTAATACATTTGTCGACAACTTACTCTGACCACTGCCCGGTACTGTTATCCCTGGCTGTGCCGGGTCATAATAGATTGAGACCACCTTGGAGGTTGCTCCCGTCAATGTTGCTGGACACAGTTTTTAGGACGGAATTGGGAGTTGAAATTGAGGAATTTTTTCCAAGGAACAAGGATTCGGTGGCTAGTGTGGAAACGATATGGGAAGCATTCAAAGTCACGATCAGGGGGATTTGCATATCTAAGGGTGGGGGGGTACTGAGGGATATACAAAGGGCATTGGGCAGATTAGAACGAGAACTAAAAGAACTAGAACTAGGCATGACGAGAAGTCCGGGCGCAGGGCTCCATAAGACATTTCGAGATAAATTGACTGAGTATGAGACAGAAGCGATGAGAGAGGTTAACTTCAAGGGGAAGTACTGGGCGGCGCGACGGTATTGCGAGGGGGAACGACCGGGCAAAGTGCTGGCTGCAGTGACGAGGAGGCCGCGATTTAGCTCCACTGTATTAGAAATTGTAGCACACAACGGCACACGGTGTAGTGACACTGAGAGCATTCAGCAGGAGTTTTTGTCGCATTATGGTCATCTATACACTTCGCAGCAGACTGGTGCAGTGGACATGGGCGGCTTCCTGGACGACATTGAGCTGTGCTGGATCAGCGATGTGCATAGGGCGTTCCTTAGCGCGCCGCTGGAGCTTGACGAGATACGCGAAGCAATAATGTCACTGTCTAATGGTAAAGCGACGGGACTGGACGGACTCCCTGCGGAATTCTATAAATGTTACATAGATATCATGGCACCAGTCCTTCGTGAAGTATATGTGGAATCTTTGGACGTAGGTATGTTGCCCGGGACGATGCGAGAAGTGGTTATTACCTCCCTGCTAAAACCTGGGAAAAACCCGACGGATACGGACTCCTATCGTCCACTGTCACTTATAAATTGTGATGCTAAAATTCTTGCTAAAGTCCTCGCGACGCGCCTTTCTCTGATAATGACCAAACTGGTTTTACCTGATCAGGCTGGTTTCGTGCCGGGCCGTGCTACGTCGCATAATCTCAGGACGCTTTTCTCTTTAATCCAGACGATCGCCCCTGATATCCCGGTCGCCGCCGTGTTCCTTGATGCCACAAAAGCATTTGACTCGGTTGAATGGACATACCTCATTACTATATTACACAGAATGGGGTTCCCGAAGATGTTTGTTAACTGGGTGGAGCTATTGTATACTGCTCCGACGGCCAAGGTAGTTACTAACGGATTGTTGTCTGCCCCGATACCGATAACCAGAGGTACTAGACAGGGGTGCCCTCTCACCCCACTGCTTTTCGCCATAGCGATAGAGCCGCTGGCTTGTCGCATCCGCCAACTGCATGGAGACAGCGCTTTTCGTTGCTACCAACGCCAAATTGGCATATCCTTATATGCGGACGACATCACGATTTACGTAAAAGACCCGCAAACTACTCTTAATCCTATACTAAGAGAATTCCTGGTTTTTGGACGAATATCGGGAGTGCAGATCAATTGGAAAACATCTCAATTTTTCCCACTCACTGGTGCGGTCCACAAATTTCAGTTGGACTATCCACTGGAGTGGTGCGACACAGATCTTAAATATCTGGGGATACGGATATCACTGAGCAGGGAGGAGACGCTGAGGATGAATTACGGGGTGGCTGTATCTAACCTGGCGGATAACGTTACACGGTGGAAGGCTCTGCCGCTATCAATGGCAGGGAGGGCATCATTATTAAAGATGGTGATATTGCCGCAGTTCTTATACCTATTTCAGAACGTTCCCTATTTCCCTGGTGCTTTTTTTTTTTTAAACAACTGAGGTCGGAACTTCTTCGTCTTTTCTGGGGGGGCAAGCAGCCTCGGGTGCATTGGGACATTATCACCCAGCCCTATGAGAGGGGAGGTTTTGACGTCCCTGACTTCGAAATCTACTATGTAGCTGCACAGGCACAGTACGCCTATCACTGGATTAATCCCACACCCTATATGCCACAATTCGCTGCAGAAGACTGGATCGCACAACCTCTGCCACTTAGTGGCTTGATACACGGATCGGTGCGGGACATAGACACGCCGTTCACTACGGTGACATGTACCATGGATACTTGGACTCGCATTGCGAGGACTCTCAATGCCACGCAGCTGTACTCACCTGTTATGCCCCTTACGTATCACCCTGATATGCCGCTCCTACAGGAGGCTGGATTTCAGCTGATGTGTAAGCGCCTAAAGCTTGCCAAGTGGGGAGACATGTTCCTCGAAGGGCAGTTCCGTACCAGGGAGCAATTGTTTCAGGGTGTTGATCCCACTCCTCTAGAGGTGTTTTATTATGTTAGGCTTAGGCAGGGGCTTAGAACGCTCCTACCTGACTTCCCGAAGGAACCCGACGTGATGTTGCCACTACACGCAATGCTGTTATCCAACGGCCGCCGTCTAGTATCCAGATTGTACAACAATATCAGATTACAACGTCAGGGGCCTGAGAGCTCCGCGCGTAGACAGTGGAGCGAAGACTTGGGTAGAATTATTAGTGATGATCAATGGCATTATTGTAGTGCTATCACAGCTAGAATCTCGTCTAGTAGCAGGCTGAAAATTATTCATTTCAAATTCCTACAGCGATTTTATTATACACCTGTTAGAAAGCTACGGTTTCGCTTGGCGGACAACGATAAGTGTGAGCGCTGCAAGGCAGAAGGGGCGGGATTTATCCATTTGGCATGGGAGTGCCCTGGTGTATATGACTATTGGTCGGAGGTACAGGATGCTTTGCAGACCATGACTGGAGGAGTGATCGATAGGGATCCGTTACTGATGTTGTTGGGGTACACACGGGATATACCTAAGACAGTTTGCAGATTTGTAGAGGTTGCGCTACTCTTAGCCAAAAGACGTGTGGCGTGCAGATGGGGCAGGGGTAGGGCCCCTAAGTTTAAGGAGTGGATGGCAGATATGGTTTATTGCCAAGACCAGAACAATGTGTATGCAGATTTGCTGCCAGTGCGAAGTAGGCCAGGCAATATATGGGGTCCATTGCAGGACTATTTATTGAAAGATGCGGAGGCATCTGCTGATTCGGACGATTGCAGTCAAGTGTAACGGCTGTAGCGGGCGCCATACTGATACTACCGGGGTCACCCCTTTAGACTCCTGTATAGGACACTATATCCAAATGCTCCTGAACACAAGATCACCCCATCCTAACTGTTGATTGCTCTAAGTGACGATGGGGACAGCGCATTCGAACTGGGATGGGTGGCTTAGACTGATAATAATGCAAGATTGTAGACAGGCACTGTCTTCCTGACACTTGTTGATGTATAGTTGTGTTGCTTGATGCCCCTCAAAGAAGGACCACACAGATGTAATGTATTACTATTGTATAGCAATTGAGCCATGTGATGATGAACAGCTTGTGAAATATTATCTACATGTATCTAACCCGCTCAGGCTCGTCGGCCACCGTATTTTGATTTTCTGTATGTATGGGCTTGGGAATGCAGTGTGGACATGTGTAACCTACCTGACTGCCGTTCTATCTTGTTGGTTGTCAAGAAAACTTTATAAATAAAGGTTTTATATGTATCCCAATGTAAACTGACCATGAATGTGTCATTACATGAAATTAAATGTTTGACTTTGCATGTTACAAAAAGTATATGTTAACTCACTTTTATTACAGCATTTAAAAAAAGGACACATTTTAAAGAACCAGGGGGCAGATGTATCAAAAAAATTTTTGTCGCAAACGCTGCGATTCGGTAAAAAGCAGCGTTTGCGACAAAAAATCGGAAAATGCAATGTATCAACCAAAACGCATCGCAATATTAAGGAATCGCAAATATTGCAATTCCTTAATATTGTGTAAGCATTTAAGGAATCGCAAATTGCGATTCCTTAAATGCTATGTAAAAAGCATTTAAGTTTTGCGAATTTACACTAAGAAATCGCAAATTACCACCAACTTGTAGTTGGTTGGTAATTTACGAATTCTTTTACAAATGCACTTTTTGGCATTTGTAAAGGAGCCATGTGGCGCATTATGTGCGCATGCATATACATTTCAGGGGTGCAGCAGGGTGTCCTTAAGACACCCTTGCACCCTTGAAATTATTCTCAATTTGCTATTAGCAAATTGCGAATCGCAAATTGAGAATAACTTCCCATTCCTTCCTATGGGCCTCCTGGCCCATAGAAATGAATGGGAAATTATTCCTTAATTGCGATTAGCAATTTGCTAATCGCAATTAAGGAATTTTAAGAAATCGCAAAAAAAGTGCGAATTTTTATATACATACCATTTTGCAATTCTCAAATAGCGATTCTCAAAAAATCGCTATTTGAGAATCGCAAATAGGTATTTTGATACATCTGCCCCCACATCTTTATTTGAAATGTAAACCCCCACCTCTAACCTCCAGCCAACCATAAGCACCACCCAACCCTGAGCTCTAAAATACCCTCACTACCAATAAGCACCTTCATCCCTAAACCACATGGGCCCCTTTCCATCCCTAAACACCATCCATTCTTAAACTCTAAAAACAATCCTCACAACCCCAGGCTCCAGCTATTCCTGAACCTTAAAAACTACTCTCCACCCATAAACACCATCTATTCCTGAACCGTAAAAGCCCTCACCATCCATCCTTGAATCCTTAAAGCCCATCTCCAGCCCTGAACTCAACCCATCTCTGAACCTTAAAAATCCCTCTCTGCCCGTGAGCACCACCAATCCCTAAAACCTAAAAACTCCTCATCACTCAAAAACAGCACCCATCCATTGACCCTAAAACTCCTGTCCACCCCTAAATACCACCTATCCGTGAACCCTAAAAACTCCACTCCACCCCAAAAGACAACCCAACCCAGGCTTCTAAAAAACCCTCACCTCCACTAAGCACCACCCATCCCTGAATCTCCCTAAAACCTCACCACCACACCTAAACACCTTCCATCCCTGAATCCCATAAACCCTCTCCACCACTAAACACATCACCATTGCCTGAACCCTAAAAATCACTCTCCACCTCTAACTCCAGCCATCACTCCACCACTAAACACCACCCAACCCTGACCATAAAACCCCATATTCACCCCTAAACACCATTCATCTTTGAACCCTAAAAAAACACAACCACTAACCACCACCCATGCCTCTACCTTATGTTACCCTGATGTAAAAACGCCGTGGTAATCATAAGTAGAGTGAATTAACAATACCGATGTTAAGGTAGCATATCGTTACTATTACTAACATACCAGACATCCAACATTGCAAAAAAAAAAATCTGTGGTAATCCATTAATGTAAATGTGTGTCCATACATTTTAAAAAAAAAAAGAGAAATACACGTGGAAAATATGTGCAACGTTTCCAAAGATGTATACTTTTTCAAATGTAGTAAAGTATGTATGGATTCTTTATAAATTCCATTTAGAGTGAACATGGCCTCAGTCATACTCGTGTTTTGTAGAATGTGACTGATAGTGCATATCAATGACCTAGCTCGATCCTAATTTTTTTTTTTAGTAGTTCTGACTTTTCAGATAAAAACGTATCTCACCAAGTGAAAAATAAAAGTTACAATAACATTCTTCTCTCTTCGGAGTTAATAAAAACAAATTAAATGAGAACAATTATAGGACAAATGACTGTACTAGGATTGTTTTCATTGAGGCAAAACCATCAATTAGGAACTTAATAGGACTGTATTTAAATGGAGAATTAAACTCCTTGGGGGTACTGCTGACTTAGTTTAGTTTGATTAAGTACGAATGATAATAACACTTGTTAATATAAAAATCTGGTTAATGGTGATTGATTATTTTCATTGTACAATTAAAAATCACAGTGATTCAACTTACATTTTCTGCAATGAGTCAAATTTTATGTAATGTTAGAAGAGCTGCAGGGCTTGCTAGACGTTTTCCTGAATAAATTATTCCCAGATTATGCAGTGCTTGAGCTTTTATTTCTAAATTGAATTACCTGGCGTGGAATCCAATTTAAGATGTGTATTTATTTCCATCGAAGCCTTATTTGCTTCAAGTTTTGAAAAAAAACAAACGCGAACAAAACACAAAAGCCACCAAATCAAAAAGAAAAAGTAAAAAAATACAGAATCTACCTCAAAAACGAAATATACCACTGAAACATTCAGTGGCAGGTTGTGCAGTAGTGTGATAAACTTCCTGCATTAATTTACTATATTAACTTTCTGCTACATAATAAAGATTTCAACAACAAAATATTGTAGCTCAAACAGCTCTAAACGTACCAAAAAGGTACCACACGTTGTGCTGCACAGCAGTAGTCACTTTGAAAAGGCTAACTGGTCAGTTTGGCTGCTGATTGCTTGTTTTATTTAAGTGTTGAATCTATAAGAAATAGGTTAAACTTTGCCCAGCTAAAATGGGCTAAATTGCTAAATAAGGAAATAATTATGCTGCATAAGTCACCCTTTTTTGCACCAGACACCTTTGCTGGGCTGCACTCCTGCACATTGAGCCAGAACTGGTGGTCAGACCTCCTACATCACTCCTAAAGCCTGGATTGGCCTGCCATTTCACATCAGGGGCTACTCCCTCACTTCTTATGTTCCAGAATAGCTGGAGACTTACCCCCAGATTTGTCGTGTATTCCTATAGGTTCTGAATCGATCCCCCTATTCCTGACCCTATTCTGTTTAAACTAACTATCAAGTTAACTAACAGTCAGCCCATGAGGCAAGACAAGCCCCCATGATGCAGATACCGTTATCTGACGCAGTCACACTACGGCACAGGAACGTGTTATCTGATTAGGTCATAACGCTTGAGATCTAATTAGACAAGCGACATTCCTCCAGCCCCTGATAAGGCATACGACGTTCTCATAACAAATCAAACCTATGACAACCTGGAAAATCCGTGCGGCCATTGTTTTGATTTCACAGAGAACTTTAGTAAAGGATGTGCTAACGAGCAAGTCGTATGACATCTTTATTGACGTATCTATGTCCATCCTTACGTCAATCTCGGCACCTTTAAGGTATAAATATTGCCGATCTTGCCCTATGCAAACACACGCGTGGTGACAAGACGGAGCAGCCACACTTGCCGAAGCCGAGAGCAGAAGCAGACCCCGCTGGCGCAGCCCCGCCTTCCTGACTCGCTGAGAGACGCGCTGCTATCTCAAGCCGAGAGACCCAGCACCGGCGCTTCTGGGCAGCCCTCGCAGGCAGCCTGGAATATCGAGAGCAGAGAAAGAGATACCATTCCTCATTCATCCTAAATTCCAGGTACAGAACTGAATAACCCCTCACAGAGAATTCTTTAGTTATTCACTTGGCAAAAACAAACTTAACTTAAACTGTAACTTTCTATTCCCGCCCACGCATTAGACTTAGGTCAGGTACACGGGGTAGGCGTATTTAGAAACACCAGTTGAGTACGTTTAGTCAAATGTATATGTGTATGTAAATATATTTTAATCATTTCAAACATCATATGGCTCAGAAACCATATCAATGTTTTTACAGTATTATTTTATACTATTGCTTTTAATGTATGCACTTTACTTAACTATAAGTATTGCAATAATATCGATCCATTTCTCATGTATGAGAAAAGAGACTGATCAATAAATAACACCTTCTTATTGAACACGCCCGTCTCTTCCTTTTCTCTACATTCTGATGAGACTAAGAATGCACGTACTGACTGAGTAAAATAATTGCCTTGTGCTCACACGACTCTCGAGATTGACTCTTGATTAGGGGAGAGCAAAGTTGTCATGTTCTATGGTTGTCAGAAACTAAATCCCTTCTTGTCTAATCAGGGAAGTTAATTCCTCCTTGAACATTCGAGAAAGTTTCTAGCGAACTCTGAGCTACGCTGGCAAACCCAAAAATTAAGTCTAGTATCGACAGTAGTAGACCTAGTTAACGTCTGGTCTAGGCCTTTACTGCTGGAGGTATTATTCCAATGCGCAGAGCCTATTGGGAAAATAGGAGCTACACTACATGGCGCCCAACGTGTTTGGAAAGGGCGATAAAACTAACGTAAGACATTTAGAGTAACTCAGTCGTGCTTTCTCACTCAGACCCCTTTTCCCATTGTACTCCAAAGACGTCTGGAGTGGGTGAAAGGTTATATCCTCCAAAACCTCGCAGGAGGGAACTCCTATGTATGGTTCTTGGTATAGTCAACGTTGAAGGATACACTGTTCCAAAATATTGTGCATCTAATCTCTGTTTCCATAAAGAAACCTGATCTGCAAACAGCTATAATACCATCCGGTCAGTAAAATGACTGAAAGTGATGATGAAAGAGAAACAGTTAGATTAGCAACTGAACTCGCAGATGCTGATGCTACCATGCAAGCAGCAGACCCGAATATAACACTCATTCCGGTCATTAAAAGGAGATCTATAACCTTAAAACTTATAGAAAATGGACTGACACCTAGAGGTGGCACAGTCATATTCGTAATCGAGGCACACGAATATCGGCAGACAGAGGTATATTATTCATGGATACATTTTCCAGCAGCTAATGCTGTAACAAAGTACTTCCACTATTACAAAGTAGAGGAACCTCCTAATGAGTACACTCGTTTCGAGGAGGTGGAAGTACCACTCAAATTCCAAGAGCATTTGCTCTTATTTGATGGCGCCCTAATACATAACAATCACATTACAAGGCTCGGTCCTTTAGGAAGACCAGGAGCAACGTGGCCGGTCTTAGCCGGATACACACCACATCCAGACATCGAAAGAATGCCTGCAGCAGAGCTGTTAATACAGCTAAAACAACTACTAAAAATTCATAGACAATTAGTTCAGTATGTAATGCGGACTTCAACAATTCAGCCAGCGATTAAACTTCCACAGCTGACCCCTCACCAGGGGAACACAAATAAAATCACACCACAGAACATCCAATCCTGCCTAGGTAAAGTTCCAGCTAAACGGGAACAAATACCATTCTGGTTGGCACAGAAAATTACCCAAATAGAGGCGGTGTTTCCTGACACCACCCCATTAGAAAAACACAGGAATCTGACTATATGTCTCCCAATGGGAATCGCACCACACATTGAGGACTGTGACACTTGGGGTACAGTCTTTGCTTCCATCTACACAAAAACACACGGTGTTCCATCCATTTCGGTAATACCAGATGTGCTAAAACAAATTCAAGATGAATACGGTCCAGAACCTGCTTTAACTCTTGGTATGAAATTACTAAAAGACTTCAAGCAGGTCTCGGCTATATTATTAGCCAACATAAAAGGTGAAGCAGCAAACGTGGCGATCCGCCAGAGGTTAAAAGAGACAGATATAGCAGACCAACCAGCTGAAATTGCCAGAATCATAGAAAAATCCTATGAAGAACTAGGCAGAGATAGTCTAGGTGGAATACCAGTAAAACCGCAACTGACTACAAGTCCAGAAAAAATATTTTTTAATAACAATTCACCAAAAAAGAACTGGGATGGAAACAAACAATCCAATCCTAAAGAAAAGAAATTCCAGTCCCGAGGGAGGTCTCCCAGGCGAAGAGAGAAATCTCCAAACCAAAGACAGAGGTCACCGCAGAGTGACCCCTCTGGGAATAGATATAACCTTAGAAATAGGGATAATATTAAAAAACCTGATAGATATCAAGACATTGATACAAGTCCCTCTCAATCTTTTCAGACTTCCTCGCAGAAATCGGAAAGAAGGGGACGATCAGAAGAGCACGCCAAGTCCAAAGACAAGGAACCTGCTCAGCTAAAAAAGAAATTACAATTTCCAAAAAAGAAGGTAGCCAGTATCAAGGTAGTTAACAATGCCGAGAATACTGAGGACACAACTGAAAAACGGAGAGTGGGCGCAGACAATGCTAGACAGCGCAGCAGAGGTGAGCATAGCTCGCAAAGTCCTTATGAATCATCTGGAGACAGTGGACACGAATGAATATCTTCAAGTGGAAACTGCAGACACCAGAGTTAGCAAACCCCACAAGATATACGAGATAACATTACGTATAGAGGGAGATAAGACTAGGAAAATAAGGGGACTATTTTGGGATAACCTCTCCAAGGGCTATGATATCCTTCTAGCTGAAAAAGACTGGCCACCAGAGTTTGTCAGGGAGTGCCCTCATGGCGAAGAAGTAATTATGCCTGCCTTCTCGAATCAAATCCCGATTCATAAAAAATATACACTTGCTAGAAAGTGGGCAGTGGCCTTAGCACCTGCTTTATATAAAAATCATGTAGGATGGGATGAGGATTCTCCTCCTCACAAAATCCAGTTAAAATCACAACCTACTGCACAAAGGCAGTACCCAATTAAGCAAGAAGCTAAAAAACAGGTAAATGAAATACTAGATCAGCTAGAATACCAGGGGGTGATTGAAACTTGCACCTCACAAATGAACAATCCTTTGTTTCCGGTCTCCAAACCAGACAATTCATATCGTCTAGTTTTGGATTGCCGACACCTTAACACATGTTGCAAAACCTTTGCAGTGCAAAACTCACACAGTGCTGCACTAATGAATAACATAGTGCGCAAAAAATACAAAACAACCTTGGACATCTCCAATGGATTCTTTTGTCAAAAAATAGCACCAGAGAGCAGATATTTAACTGCATTCTCAGTAAATGGCACTCAAAAACAATTCTGTCGGTTAGCCCAGGGGTACAAGAACAGCCCGGGGGTATTCTCAGCGAGAGTAACAGAATTACTACAACTATATGATGATGAAGCATTATCCTATGTCGATGACATTTACTTAACAGATGATGACTTGGAGACTCACTTGAAAAGGGTGAACACCATAATACTTGGGTTCGCTGCAGAGGGTTACAAATTCAACTTCAAAAAATCCAGAATTGCCCATCTGACGGTCCTATTCTTAGGATATGAGTTATCAAGTGAAGGCAAAAGCCTGGCAGACAATTTCCTAGAGAAATGTGCCGTAATCCAAGCACCGAGAACACTAAAAAACTTACAGTCGATTCTAGGTTTCCTAAATTTCGGAAGAACATACATTGCAAATTACGCAGAAAGGGTCAAACCCCTTTATGATCTAATTAAACCAGACTTTAAAAGATCCAGTTGGACTCAAACACACACAGAAATTTTGAGATCCTTACAAACAGACATGCTAATTAAAACAAAATTAGAAACACGTGATAACACACGCAATCTTGTGATTTGAGTCATCCCAGGGAGATGCGGATTCACATACCTGACCTCTAATGAGGGAGAAAAGGTACCAATTGCATTCAAATCACACTTGTACACTAAGGCTGAAATGAAATTTAGCCCAACGGAAAAAATTCTTACTGCAACACAGACAGCTATAGCAAAAGAACGAGCCCTGGCACAAGGTAAACGAATAGTAATCGTGACACCAATACCAGCCTTAGAGGCGGTAACAAAAGCAAGCATTCCAAATGCTAAAGCACTCCATCCGAGATGGATACAATGGGCTAACTCTCTTGCTGCAACAGACGTGGTGTACGAATTTGACCCTTACTTAAAAACACAAGAATTTCTCCAATATGAATTTGAATGTCCTACGCCAACCGAAATTCTGCCTCTAGATCACTACGGCTGTATAATATATACAGACGGATCAGCACAACACGCAGTAGGGGGTAAACAAGCTTACAGTGCTGCGTGCGCGATTGTTAAAGGTCGTTGGCACGAAGGGAAATTTAAACCAACCCTCACTAAAACACAATCCCTAGGAGATTGTACAGCTCAGCGAGCTGAACTACTAGCATTCAAGATGGCGCTTGAAAATACCGATCGAGAATTCCCCACACTCATAGTGTGCGATTCGTATTATTGCGTTCAGTCTTATAATGAATACTTGCAGATCTGGCTTCAGAACGGTTTCAAGGATGCGAAAGGTGGCACAATCATGCATAAAATGCTCTGGGAACAAGTAGCTCTTTTACAAAAAGAACTACCAAAGACTCACGTGATACATACACTGAGTCATCAACGTGATGGCGTTCACGTTGCAGGGAATTCATTGGCTGACGAGGCCGCGAAGGCAGCTGTGCAAACGGCTTCCGTAGCTGCCGTCACCCGGTCAAAAACAAAAATAGACAGCGAAATATTACAAGCTGTCAGCGCTTCAGAAAAGGATTCGATAGAACCACTCCCTAAAGGCTTTCCAGTAAAATACTCATACATAACTGATGCAAACAATGTTCCTTTTGCTCAAATCCCTGGAGTGGGGGAGAGGGCAATTCCAAACATGGAACATAGGTTAGGACTAATAATAGCGGCACACGAAGGGCTTGCTTCTATCCATGCTGGCGTCTCAGCCACAGTATCATTATTAAAACAGAGATACTGGTGGCCACAAATGAGAAGACAAACAAGGAACTATGTTCTAGAATGTGAAATATGTCAAAAAATGAAAGTATCAACGGTGAGACGTCCAGCTCAGACGCCCCTTCTAATCTCGGATAAACCATTAGCCTGTGTTTATCTAGACCACTGCGGTCCCTTACAAAGGGATGGTAACTATAAATATATCTTGGTTGCAGTGGACTCATGCACGAGATTCATATGGATGTGGCCCCAGCGAACGGCTGACGCCAGAACTGTTATAAAAGATTTGCGAGTCTTTATCGGCACATACGCAATTGGCATGCTGCATTCGGACAATGGTCCTGCTTTTAGCTCTCGGGCTTATAAGGAGGCCATGGTCAGCATGGGCGTGCAATTGCGGTACTCTTGTCCATTTCACCCTGAGGGGAACGGAATTGTTGAAAGAAAAAACCGTGACATAAAGCAATCTATAACGGCAAAGGTATTAGGTTCGGGAGCTGGGTGGGTCAAACATCTAATAAGTGTCCAACGTAGTCTAAATAACTTGCCAAGAAATTCTCTGAAGGGATTCAGTCCGTACGAATTATTATTTGGAACTAGGATGATGATCTCTGACCTTGATAGTCAGACTTCAGTGGTGAAAGAAAAAACCTTTGATGTCAAAGACCGTTTGGCTATTTTGCAGGACTTAAACAAAACAAGAAAAGACCTGAGCAACATACAGTTGAAACAACAGCCAACAACCACTGAAGAATCACCACCTGTCCCAGCAAGACCTGTCTGGATTCCAAAAGTCGGGGATCTAGTCAGGGAGAAGATCGCGGTAAAGAAGGAATTTGGGCCTTCCTACAGAAAAGCAGTTCCTGTCTTGTCTGTCAACGGGACAAGGTCAGTTGTACTACCGCCACTTGCTGGAAAAAAGGAGAACCGAGTTGTATCCATCGACCTGGTAAAACCACAACATGTGGCCGAGAACAAACGGTAGGCCAAGTGGACTCCCAATAAGTAGCAGAACACCAAGGTTTGCTACCAGCACAGAGGTCCTATCAAAAAGGCTCATCACATTCGAAACGCCTGCAGAAGAACAAGAAGGACTATGCAACAATGCAATAGAACTCAGACCTCTGAAAACCCAAATAAAGACATTTAGCAGAGACACACCAATCTATACTGAAGTACCAAGTGAAAATGCAAAAAACAAAAACCCTGAACCAATTGGAACAATTGACAGAACTGCATCCGGTTACTTCATCAACTTCGATGATTCCTCTGACGGCTTCAGTGAATCAAAGACACAGCCATCATCAAAATCCTTTACAGACAAAGCGAAGGAACTTTTGAAACAACTGAAAGAAACATATCTGATTTCTCCATGGATTGAATTTTGGGTGGGTTTTGGTGCATTTATCCTCATACTTTGGCTCATCATGGTATTTACTTTGGGACGCTTCATTGAGGGAAAATATGCTAAAATGGACACAGCAAGTCAGAACATCAACTTGATCCTCAAACCACACACATCTTCACACGTCGAGAAAAGAGAACTTTCTTCAGAACTTTCTTCAGCCAACTTCACAGCCAATCCGATACCTGGTGGGGTAGCCTGGGACAACACTGACTATGAAATTTATGGTCCGGTCGAGATCCTGAAATATCCACACCAAATCAAGATCTCCTTGAGTGATTTTGCAAAACCAAACTCATTTGCTGATGATTGGGACTTCGAAAGCATTAACAACATGATGTCTGACTTAGTAATGTCTGCTAAATTTACAAAACATGATTATTTGCAAGGTTCTACAAATTATGATAGTATGTATTGCTATAACCATTATGGTAACCATTTTTTACATAAATCTGCACAACCTAGAAATGTTTTAAATTATAATCAATGGGAACATTGTGCTACACCACCAAAAGGGAGCTCTAGAACCGTGTATGACAAATATTCATATTTTTCAGGTTTTAACACAAGTAATGCTGAAACATTTTATTTTAAATTGTCGAACAAGACAGGGATGAAAACCATGATAACCAACACAAAATTGATTTATTCAGACTCATTCTTTGAACAAATGAATACTTTTGGATTTGATTATTGGGACAAAAATGTTGATTTGAAAAGTGTTTGGGGTACAAAAGAATGGCAAGTACAGGGTATAGAAGCTTTGTTTAGAGCCTGCATAATCCCAGAACAAATGATATTTTTAAATGACACTGTTCAACAAACCACCTGTCTTGGCTTAGCCAAAATCAAAGATTTAAATAAACCGTCTATTCCAAAGCCAACAATGTTTAGCAATAGCTCTGATACAGATGAAGAGATAGACGTAAACCAGATATTAAACCAAAACAGAACACATCCTGATTGGAAACAATGGTTGATCTGGCCCACAGATACAAATAACTGTCAAGACAGATTCCTGAATAAAACACAGGGGTTCAAAATGACCAGGCCAGACCCTAGATATCCTCAAAGACATCACCCAGGGATAATAACAACCTACAGTGTGGGCAAATTATGCCTTCAATGGCTACAAAATTCCACACTGCCTGAAATTAAGCAACACCTAACTTTACTTACTGATGGTGCTGACTTGCGTGATTTCATTCTGGGACCACGCAAACAGCGTCAAAAGCGTTTCATAGCAGCCTCTGTATATGCAGCATACAATGAGGCCTGGAAGGTTACTCAAATTGAAACAGCAGAAAGAATACGGGAAATTGACCGTATTAATTTGGAAAAATCACTTTCTGTAGTGGACAATGGGTTAATGACTCTGTCCTCCAGAATTTTTTCATTGGACAGCATTGTGTCTTCAGCAATCGATATATTATCGCAAGACTTACTGTTATTACAACATGGTCAGTCACAATTGCGTTCTATTGTACAGCTTGTCTGGACGTTACAAAATCTGCGTTCAGGCTATGTGCCTTGGCGTTTAATCAACACAACGTCACTATTCCAAATCTTTAACCTTACTGATAGACAAATCGGTATGGCGCAAAAGGGTGCTGATTATACAATCTTGAGCATTGAAAAACTAGAAAGATTACCAATGACAATGTCAGAACGACCTGTCAGTGAATGGATAATACACGGAATCATAAATATTCCAATCTCAACCTTCAGGTTTCAATACTGCCAAAAATATATACAGGCTGGCATGTACGAGAAATTGGGAAAGGGGTACCTTAAAACCACTTGGAACCTGCCCTATTCACATGCATGTGTCAGTAATAAAGGACAGAAAGTGTTTCTTAGTGGCAACAATTGTGCTATGTCACTAAGCGGCACGCTTCTGTGTAACGGTATTAGTTTGCACGGAGCCTGTGAAGGGAATTCATACAACCTTTCATGTCACCATCAAGGCGCACCTGCAACTGAAATAGAACCATTCTTTCAAAGACTCTATAATGGGAGTTACATTCTTATTGTAGACCGCAGATGTTGTAGTCTTAGGCCCGGGACTCCTTATCTAGTCACTACGACGGCGAAGGTCAAGTGCTGTGGACGTTCTTTGTTCCCCAACTCCTTTCCAGACAGGGAGGCAAGGGCATGGCCCAATTTGAAAATTACTTCTATTCGAATAGATACTTTAAGCAGAATGAAAACAGTGCTTCTACAGACGCCTACAAGGCTCACGTCATCAAAAGAAACGTATGATCTACAAGTCGCAAGGACGACTGCAGAGATACATACATTATTATCAACTAATTCCCCCGTACATTTCGCGGAAATCCTGAGCGAAATCTTAAATATTTCTGATACCAATGGGATCTCAGGGGTATTTAAGACAGTATTTTCGATGGCATTAACACCATTCGAAGCCATACTGGGTATTTTTCCAGATTTCGTCCATTCGATTTTTGGCGGACTTCCCCTGATCCTGGGACTAATTGCAGGAATCCTATTCTTAGTCCTTATTTTTCGTTATGGCAACCCATGTCACAGATCAAACTCTCGCGACAATGGAAGAGACGATCCTAGCCATTGGATACCGGGACCGGATATCAAAATTCCTGGGACTCTCCCGGCTTAGAGACCTGAACATGACTTGGTTTCTATCATTTCGACCAATGTGGCAAAGGTGTGTTTTACCTGTACTAAGGTGTCTGCTATGCGGAGAAGAATGCGTGTTAGACACCTGTCTGACGCTACAATCGGATGCGCCAGTGGATGCAGATACACTGTTGGTTCCTACCAAGGTTCACGCTTTGTGCTGCCCTCAAAGGCTGCCAATCCTGATGACGGCGTTCCTGGAATCTTCACCACTACGATTGAAGAGTAGTGAAGTTCAAGATGAAAGCAGCATCGAACAGGTACGACCTTCTGTCAGCAATGCGAATCAGAATGCCAATGGAGGCAATCATGTGCATGAATGCATGGTTACACCTATTTCCGACTTAGTGGAACTTTCCCATGAAGCTGTTGACAGTTTTTTCGAAAGCCTGAATGATATGATGTTCTCTCCAGAACAGAAATAGAGACTTTTGAGTAAACTCGCACACGGCGTTCCCTGAATTCGGCCTTCAACTTTAAAAATAAAGTCACATGAACAATTACAATCCAGTTCACGGACAGCAATTTTCAGCAACCCCCTAAAATATTTTCCCATATTTTTTCCGGGACACTGATCTTCTGCTTAAAGTAAGAAACTATTCCTAGAGAACTAAGATTTCTATTTTTAGATACTTTATAGACTTTAGTTGCCCGCTGGGATGTTCACAAATATTTTATTATGTGATGAAATGGTCTCGAACTTCCTTTCTGTATAGCTATATTAAGAGCCATTTCATGTGTATTTCTCAAATACCGAATTAGCAATAATGCATACAAATGCGTGTTTACTTTTGCATTTAATTCATAGCTTAAGTGCATACAAAATATATGACTGCAATTTTTCAGTATATTTGAAAATTTCAAAATGCATTTATGTATTTTGGGGTGGTAAGGTATACACTATTCTATATAGTATGTTGTACTATGTTATACTATGCATAGATTAGTAAATATGACCATAGTTAGCGTGGAGTGGGTGTCGTGTATTCCTATAGGTTCTGAATCGATCCCCCTATTCCTGACCCTATTCTGGTTAAACTAACTATCAAGTTAACTAACAGTCAGCCCATGAGGCAAGACAAGCCCCCATGATGCAGATACCGTTATCTGACGCAGTCACATTACGGCACAGGAACGTGTTATCTGATTAGGTCATAACGCTTGAGATCTAATTAGACAAGCGACATTCCTCCAGCCCCTGATAAGGCATACAACGTTCTCATAACAAATCAAACCTATGACAACCTGGAAAATCCGTGCGGCCATTGTTTTGATTTCACAGAGAACTTTAGTAAAGAATGTGCTAACGAGCAAGTCGTATGACATCTTTATTGACGTATCTATGTCCATCCTTACGTCAATCTCGGCACCTTTAAGGTATAAATATTGCCGATCTTGCCCTATGCAAACACACGCGTGGTGACAAGACGGAGCAGCCACACTTGCCGAAGCCGAGAGCAGAAGCAGACCCCGCTGGCGCAGCCCCGCCTTCCTGACGCGCTGAGAGACGCGCTGCTATCTCAAGCCGAGAGACCCAGCACCGGCGCTTCTGGGCAGCCCTCGCAGGCAGCCTGGAATATCGAGAGCAGAGAAAGAGATACCATTCCTCATTCATCCTAAATTCCAGGTACAGAACTGAATAACCCCTCACAGAGAATTCTTTAGTTATTCACTTGGCAAAAACAAACTTAACTTAAACTGTAACTTTCTATTCCCGCCCACGCATTAGACTTAGGTCAGGTACACGGGGTAGGCGTATTTAGAAACACCAGTTGAGTACGTTTAGTCAAATGTATATGTGTATGTAAATATATTTTAATCATTTCAAACATCATATGGCTCAGAAACCATATCAATGTTTTTACAGTATTATTTTATACTATTGCTTTTAATGTATGCACTTTACTTAACTATAAGTATTGCAATAATATCGATCCATTTCTCATGTATGAGAAAAGAGACTGATCAATAAATAACACCTTCTTATTGAACACGCCCGTCTCTTCCTTTTCTCTACATTCTGATGAGACTAAGAATGCACGTACTGACTGAGTAAAATAATTGCCTTGTGCTCACACGACTCTCGAGATTGACTCTTGATTAGGGGAGAGCAAAGTTGTCATGTTCTATGGTTGTCAGAAACTAAATCCCTTCTTGTCTAATCAGGGAAGTTAATTCCTCCTTGAACATTCGAGAAAGTTTCTAGCGAACTCTGAGCTACGCTGGCAAACCCAAAAATTAAGTCTAGTATCGACAGTAGTAGACCTAGTTAACGTCTGGTCTAGGCCTTTACTGCTGTAGGTATTATTCCAATGCGCAGAGCCTATTGGGAAAATAGGAGCTACACTACAGATTCATCATGCTCCTCTTTTGCGAGTCCTTAATAGCGATTATTAAGGAATCGCTATTAAAGACTCGCAAAACGGGATGCATGTAGAAATCGCAAAATTTATAGCGATTTCTACTGCTTCCTTATTTGCGATTCGCTAATCGCAAATCGCAAATAAGGAATGACTCCCCATTCATTTCAATGGGCCAAAGGCCCATAGGAATGAATGGGGAGTCAATCCTTATTTGCGATTCGCAATTAGCGAATCGCAAATAAGGAAGCGATTTCAAGGGTGCCAGGGTGTCCAAAGGACCCTGTAGCACCCCATAAATGGTGATTTACACTGGTGTTGCACACACATGTCCAAAGGACATGTGTGTGTGTGCAACATCCAACTTAAAAAAATGCACTAAAGTGCATTTTTCCATGTTTTTGCTATTTACCACAAAGTCAGACTTCGCTGTAAATAGCGGCACAAGATTGCGAATTCGCAATTCTAAAATGGTTCATGAATTGCATTTAAGGAATCTCAAATAGAGATTCCTTAAATGCAATTCCTCGCAATTTAGCAATTTCAAAATTTGCGATTTTTGCATTTGGGATGATGAATCCCAAATGTTAAAAAAGCGCTCGCAAAGGGCCAGATTCGCAGCCCCAGGCCAGGCTACCTGTGGACCTTCTTCAACGTCTGGATACCCCCCTACTGGGTGGTAGTGTACATTACAAATAATCATAACACAACCATTTGGACCTCCGTGGACACTTAATTCCAGTGGTCGTCATAAATTAGCTAAAAATCTTAACCTAACCCTTGATTTTAGGAGGGACCTCAAGCATACCTCAGACGGGTCTTACAATGTTGCTGCAATGCATTCTGGAAAAAGGACACACTACGCAGAGGTCCTTTTTTTTCTAACAAGCAGCTTGAAGGGTACCAATTTTTAATTTGTTTATATGGCTGATTTGTTGAGTGGTAAGTGGAACCTTTGCATCTGCTTCCAGGGGCAGGAGAACCAGGCCAAATTTCTGAAGCAGAGAGGCAAGAATGGCATTCTCCAACACTCTAGCACAGCACAATGTGTCACCTGGTTATAATTCAGCATTGTGTTGCTATATCAGCCACACATTAAAAAATAATGTGATAACTAAGGGTCTGATTAGGATGACGGGTGGACTTACGTCCACCCACAACCCTATCGGAAACAGAACTGCCCTACAGGCTGTCGGCAGTCTCGAAAGAGGCAATTCGATGTGACCGCCACCCGGTGATCGCTATGCCTATCCTTTGCATTGCGGCGGGTGTTGCTGGCTGCAGCACACACCGCAATGGAAAAAGGGGACCCCTGACATATCCCTGCCCTACGTGGCAGGCACCATGCAGTGCCTGCCACATGGTGAAGGGATATGTAGGGGGCACCATGGCTTTACTTATTCTTTATTTATAAGCTTATATAGCGCTAGAATCGACCCCCAAAGGGGTATCTCTGCGCTTAAGCAGAACATGAGGTAGAGGTCTGGCCCCCGCAAACTAACAGGTGATGATAAGAGTAGTTTTGAGCATCTTCCTAAAGCGTAGATGGTCTAGGCATTGTCTCAGAGGTAGGGGAAGCTTGTTCCAGTAGTGAGTGCCAAGATAGGAAAGAGCCCTACCCCCATTCTTGTTCTTTTCACTCGGGGTACCATCAGCATCTGTTTAGTGCTTGAGCGGAGAGCTCTAGGGGGAGCATAAGGCTTCGTTTTCTCAGAGAGATAAGCGGGGCCTAAGCTGTACAATGCCTTATGTATGGTGCAGAAGATTTTAAACTTAACCCTTTGGCGGATGGCGAGCCAGTGTAGTTCCATCAAAAGAAGGCGAGAAGGGGTTCTCGGTGGGGCGTTAAGTACTAATCGTGCTGCCGAATTCTGAACTACCTGTAGTCTGGCCAACGAAGCTTCGTTGGCCGAGACTAACAGGCCGTTACAGTAGTCAAGGTGACTCAATATGAGTGCCTGGACAAGGGTTCTCCGAGAGGGATCAGGGAGCAGAGGGAAGATTCGGTGTAGTAAGCCCATTACATGGAAGCAGGACCCCACAGTTTGATCCGAGTGCTCCTTTATTGTAAGTGCCTGGTCTAGCCGGATCCCCAGGTTTTTGACCACTGTCCTGGGTACAGGGTGGGCGCCTAAATCTACCGGCCACCAGTCCGGGGTCCACAGAAGGGGTGGCTCTCCAAAGAGCATAATTTCTGTTTTACCCACATTACACTGGAAGAAATTCTTCCTCATCCAGTGTGATATTGCTCTCATTCCATTGGAGAATCCCACCTGGACTTCTGAGGTGAGTTTGTTAAATGGGAAGAGTAGTTGGGTGTCATCGGCATATGATATGGGGATGAACCCATGGGAACTCGGAAGATTGGCCAAGGGAGCAACATATATGTTAAATAATGTAGGGCTAAGGCATGAGCCCTGAGGTACTCCCTTGGACAATTTTGTAGGGGTTGATCGATAAGGTCGTAATTGACCACCTGAGAGAGGTCAGATAGAAAACTCTTCATCCATTGTAAAGCCGTTTTTCTTAATCCGATCTCTTCCAGTCTTTTAGTCAAGATGTTATGTGAGACTGTGTCGAATGCTGCGGTCAGGTCCAGCAGCACCAGCATCATAGAGTCGCCCTTATCTAGGGTCATCTGATGTTGTCTGTGACCACTAGTAGTGCTGATTCTGTGCTGTATTTGGGCCTGAAACCGGACTGGGAAGGATCAAGACAAACAGTTTGTTTAACAAAATTGGAGAGATAGGAATTAACATGTTTTTCCAACAGCTTACTGACAAACGGAAGGAGTGAGATGGGGCGGAGGTTAGAGAGTTCCGTCCATGGAAGTTTAGTGTTCTTACGAATCGGCCTGACCTGGGCGATTTTCCATTCTGGAGGTACGTGCCCTTCTTTTAGAGAGAGATTAATAAGACTCTGCATGGTGGAAGACCTTTGCAGGGATGTAATCTGCGAGAGAGCCGGATTTAATTTTATTAATCAATAGTTCAACCTCCTTTAGTGAGATAGTGGGGAAGTTCTCTAATGTCTGATTATCAGTACGATTAAGCTGATAGGTAATCATTTTGGTCTCCGGCATATCTCCTGCTCCAATAATTTTTTCATAAATGAGCTCTATCTTTCGAGCCAGATAGTGGGCAGTTTCATTGCATAGTAATTGAGTGGGGGACTCTATACTATCACAGGCTTTGGGGTTAACAAAAGATTGGAGAATTTGGTATAGCACTTTGGAAGAATTACCGGTCATGGCTAACTGAAAGGTGATATACGATTTGCGTGATGCCTTTATGTTTTTATGGTAGCTTGATAGAGCGGACTGGAACTGGGCCTTGTCAGAGTGATTATAAGAAAGGCGCCACAGTCTCTCCAACTTCCTGCAGACTTGTGTTTGGGCTCGCAGTTGGCAAGAGAACCACGCTGCCTGTGGTCTGTTAGGCAGACTGGATACCTTTTTCAGAGGTGCAATATAATCAATAGCTGTGGAGACTGCAGAATTATATTTGAGCAGGGCTTCTTCGATATTGTCTGATGTCAGAATTATTGGCCTCAGAAAAACAGCTTGAAAATTCTCTTCCGTGACTTTTTTCCACTGTCTGCAGTAAGAATGATTTTTAGGTTTAATTATATCCAAATCCTTGGGATCAGAGATAGCAAATATAATACCACAATGATCAGACCAGGTGAGTTGTTGAGGGCTTCACACTTAATCATAGGAGAGTTGGAAAAGATAATATCTAAAGTATGTCCGGCTTTGTGGGTTGGACCTTCATTAAGCAGAGATAGGTCAGTCAAGAGTTTTTACACAAATTTACATATGGAACTAACAGTTCAACCAGTTGCAATGAGAAGTCAGCAAGTGGTCCTGGGGGGCGATACACTAATGCTCCTTTCCAACTTGCTTGCAGGGAGGATTCGATTCTGAAGACCAGGATCTCCATGTTAGCGTCCTCACGCTGATCTAAAATGGTGATCTGAATTCCTTCGCTGTATACAATGGCAATTCCCCCTCCTGTTTTAGCAGTTCTATCTAATCTAACCATCTTATATCCTTCCGGTATTCCTAGTGTGATAGCGGGTACGGTGTGAGGTTTAAGCCAGGTCTCAGTAAAAAAAAGCCAACTCTGGTTGAGCTGAGGATAGTAGGTCCCATACTTCTATGGCATGTTTAGGCATCGATCTGATGTTACCTAAGAGATTTTTCCATCCCTTCCATGTGGGTTTGGCCGTGGTGTCGCTATCTCTGTCAAAGGAGAAGAGATTAGCCTGAAATCGACAGCTTCTCTCCAAAACACACAGCTTAGGGCCAGGGGGAAGACGGCCCGCTATGGGCCCCCATAAACCCTTTCCACCTGCCTTTTCATGGCAGGTTACGCCCATGAAAAGGCAGGCGGAAGGGGACATTATAATCCCGTTGTAGGGATATGATTCCCCTCTGATGCACCAGCGGGCTCAAGGAGCCCGTCATATGAGCAGCGGTCGGTCTTTCTGACCGCCAACTATCCACCTGTCATGGTAATATGGTGGGCAGATAACATGGTCCCCATGGCGGTGGGACCGCCACAGACGGGCTGTCGGTGCTGGTCCCACCGTCATCATAATCGGCCCCTAATTGTCAAACACTTGATTTAATGTGTCATTTCTATTGCAAATACATACTCAAATTAATTACTTAAGCTGTATCTACCAGTTATATGTTTACAAGGCTTACATTGTTGTTACTACCCAGCACAAGGTTGATCAGGTCACATCATAAAAATGTACCATATACATCCAATAGGGCTGAGAATTAAATTGCAATCAGATACCAACATGCTCCCAGCAGCACAAACAAACAAGGTATGCCATACACAAATATCCAAAGCAACACAATATGTTAGCTCGCCATTATGTTCATATATTGTTTCTTTGTTTTAAGTGCACCCTGTTCGCTGTCATATTGTACCTCTTGGTGTTTCCTGTAAATATTCCTACTTTGTGTCTTGGTGCTACTTGAATTAATGCAAAGTGCATCTGGCAGCTACTTGTACATAGTTTTACCAACTTTAGATTGTACAATGTCCTACTTTTCTTATCATCTGGGCAATACCTCTAAGTAGGTTCACTTGAATCTGAGTACTAACTGCATAGGGTGCTGCATGTATCTGAGAGGCTTTTTTATCTTCACTTGCATTTGCACGCTCCATGGATATATTCCTCCTTTTATGATGTCACTCAGACTTCAATATTTATTGTACAGCCTTTACTTTGCTTACTTCCGCGTGCTGTCTGAAAGCAGTCTCATTCTGAATCTGGGTGCTACAATCATTCAATCAATCAGGGAATTTTGAAGCAGCGCTAGTCACCTGTGAGGGTCTCAAGGGGCTAGGGGGAGAGGAGCAGCTCCAGTCAGTCAAAGAGCCAGTTCTTGAGGGTCTTCCTGAAAATGTGCAGAGTGGGGGCACCTCTGATGTCGATCGGGAGCTCTTTCTAAGTTTTAGCTGCGATATAGGAGAAAGTTCTTCCACCTGCTCTTGCTCTGCGGATGCACAGGGTTTCAGCAAGGGTGAGGTTGGTGGATCTGAGGTTTCTCTTGGGTACGTTGAAGGAGATTCTTTCATTGAGCTATTGGGGTCTGGTGTTGTGGAGGCATTTGTAGGTGTGGGTGAGTATCTGTAGGTTGCTCTCTTCTCGACTGGGAATCAGTGGAGGTTTTGCAGGTATTGGGTGATGTGTTTGTGTCGAGGGATGCCGAAGACTAGTCAGGTCTACACATATGCTTGCTGACAGAAGTTCAATTGGGAGGCCTATGGATAGACCCAGTTAGGGTAGGGTGCAGCACCTTAGAACTTGTGAAAGAACAAGCCTCTCTGCTTGCATCTTTACTGCCAAAACTCGCCTACTTCATAGTGGGACAGTGCTGGAATATACGGAGGATTTCTTAGAGGGTTGAGGGTCCTGAGGGCACGCAACTGAGACCCAGCTACCGGCCACACTCTGGGGAGGACTACTACCCCCAGAGTGCATCACTCACTCATTCCACAGCTGCCGTGAGTGCCGCGAGCAAAGGGGAGGCGGGGTCATCGCGCCTGTAGTGCTGCCTCTCACCCGGGACGAAGCGCGGAGGGAGCCCGGACCAAGGTCGGCCCCGCCTGAACCCGTCAGAGACTGACAGAGGCTGGGCTGGGCCACCTTATGTTCATCTGCACCTCAGATTAACTCTTACAAGGTACTGTTGTTATAACTGACTTTCGGCTATGCCTCCCGTGGGTGCTGGTTCAATGATTAATAAATGCAAAACTGGGGTGGGTGGGGGGGTGGGGGGGATGCTCGATGCCTTCCTTTCAAGAGCAGAATCTGTATTGATCCATGAGATCCAGTTAACTGAACGTAGGCTTTCTTCAGAGCCTCTGCCACCTTCGTTCAGTGATTGTATGGGTGCCCACCCTAGTACACCCTGATATCTCCCCCACCCCACCGCCCTCTCTTTTAAGTCAGCCCAGTCAGGCCCCTTGCACTTCACCACCAGAGATTCCAACTAGCCCAGAGCTTAGTTTATGCACATCGATGGTTTCGACCAGGGGGAGGACTGCTAAATATGCAGAGAAAGTTGAATCACCATCGAAGAAAAGGAAAGGTCGGGGACCCACCAAGGCTACCCCACAACCCCATTGTGGGGTTAAACAGAAGGTAGTCATAAGGGCTAATGAAGGTAGCAGACACATCATTATGGTACCAACTGACGCCGCCAGCCCACCCATATCCACCGAGGAATCACTCCACACACGGATAGTGCAGGGAATCTCTAATCTGCTAGACCCTCTGATGCAAAAATTGAGCCAAATAGAGGAAAGACTCACAAGATTTGAGCAGGCCTTGTCCCTTCCCACACCAAACTATGCTGGAGTACGGTTGGATGTTGGGGCCAGCACCACTCAGGGGCTAGGGGGGTCGGGAGAATAGGGGGGACATTACCAAGGCACGGACTCCCATTGAACCTGCCCGTATTGCCAATCCTTGTGTACCCTCGATCCAGGGAAGCATCAGTACCCTGGGGCTGCAGCAAGATATGAGAGAAACACGCACACGCACAGGTTCTCCCAATCGATTGCGCACCGAAGGTGCACAGTGTGCCCCTAACTACTTACATCTACCACAGGAAGCAGTCCCTTACACTGTAGTTTTAGGTAATGTTCCCGGGCTCGCCCGACAGGCAAATGAGGATTGGTCAACTTTGAGAAATAAGGCTCTCCATTTACTGAGTACAAGGACGGGGATCAAGAATCAATTATTTAATGAATTTAAAATCGCCAGCAGAATACCCTGGGTAGGGAAGTCCATAAAGTCACTCATGGGTGATTGTGTGGTATTAAGTTTCCGGACTCCTGGCTTAGTTCGTCAAATTTTGGAGAGAGCTGGGGATCTTGATGTTGTGGACAATATCTCTGTTCTCCCCTTGGGCTATTTTTACCGACCCTATAAGGCTCCCTATATTGTTGGAAGGAGAGGGTTTCCTCATACACCTGGTCAGCCTGTTTACCCTGTTCCCCGTAACAATCGTTTTAATGTCCTCACCTCCTTAGAAGACATTGACTGACTGACCGAGCCTAACTGTCTGGCCCCATCTGGGTCCACCTTGTCCAGGGAGCCTGAGGCTGCTGATAATTGCTCCCCCACATGCTTGCCTCCGTATTTTCCAATATGAACTTGGGTTGACATGGCAGAGAAGGATGCCCCACGTAACAATCTAAGCCACCTTGGAGGAGTTTGCCTCCCGCAAGGGAAACATAGAACGGAAGGGTGGGATGACTTGGGCGATGTCCACTTAGCAAGTCCAGCCGTATCCAACTACTATTATGGTCCCGAAGTGCAGGTGGGCAATACAGTTCCTCCCCCCTCCCCCCCTTGTGGTAGCCTGCGCCAAGGGCAGGCCATGTCTGTTATGACAGTAGGCTCCTGGAACATAGCAGGGCTTCGGCAGAAAACAGTATCCTGCGACTGGGCGGGGTTTATAGATCAGTTTGATCTTTTGGCTTTTCAGGAAACTTGGGCTACTGACCCGGTTTCCCACCTGGGTTTTTTGAATTTTTCCAAACATGCCCAACGGTGTCTGAAAGGTAAACCCATAGGTGGCCTTACTTGCTGGGTGAGGCAGCAACAGGGGTGTAGGTATGAGATGGTGCCTATTGATAGCCCAGACATAATGGCATTACGGTTATGCGTGGACCATGACCGGGACACACTAATAATTAATATTTTTTTTTTTTCACCGCCCTCTCTTTTAAGTCAGCCCAGTCAGGCCCCTTGCACTTCACCACCAGAGATTCCAACTAGGCCAGAGCTTAGTTTATGCACATCGATGGTTTCGACCAGGGGGAGGACTGCTAAATATGCAGAGAAAGTTGAATCACCATCGAAGAAAAGGAAAGGTCGGGGACCCACCAAGGCTACCCCACAACCCCATTGTGGGGTTAAACGGAAGGTAGTCATAAGGGCTAATGAAGGTAGCAGTCACATCATTATGGTACCAGCTGACGCCCCTAGCCCACCCATATCCACCGAGGAATCACTCCACACACGGATAGTGCAGGGAATCTCTAATCTGCTAGACCCCCTGATGCAAAAATTGAGCCAAATAGAGGAAAGACTCACAAAATTGGAGCAGGCCTTGTCCCTTCCCACACCAAACTATGCTGGAGTACGGTTGGATGTTGGGGCCAGCACCACTCAGGGGATAGGGGGGTCGGGAGAATAGGGGGGACATTACCAAGGCACGGACTCCCACCGAACCTGCCCGTATTGCCAATCCTTGTGTACCCTTGATCCAGGGAAGCATGAGTACCCAGGGGCTGCAGCAAGATATGAGAGAAACACGCACACGCACAGGTTCTCCCAATCGATTGCGCACCGAAGGTGCACAGTGTGCCCCTAACTACTTACATCTACCACCGGAAGCAGTCCCTTACACTGTAGTTTTAGGTAATGTTCCCGGGCTCGCCCGACAGGCAAATGAGGATTGGTCAACTTTGAGAAATAAGGCTCTCCATTTACTGAGTACAAGGACGGGGATCAAGAACCAATTATTTAATGAATTTAAAATGGCCTGCAGAATACCCTGGGTAGGGAAGTCCATAAAGTCACTCATGGGTGATTGTGTGGTATTAAGTTTCCGGACTCCTGGCTTAGTTCGTCAAATTTTGGAGAGAGCTGGGGATCATGATGTTGTGGATAATATCTCTGTTCTCCCCTTGGGCTATTTTTACCAACCCTATAATGCTCCCTATATTGTTGGAAGGAGAGGGTTTCCTCATACACCTGGTCAGCCTGTTTACCCTGTTCCCCTTAACAATCGTTTTAATGTCCTCACCTCCTTAGAAGACATTGACTGACTGACCGAGCCTAACTGTCTGGCCCCATCTGGGTCCACCTTGTCCAGGGAGCCTGAGGCTGCTGATAATTGCTCCCCCACATGCTTGCCTCTGTATTTTCCAATATGAACTTGGTTTGACATGGCAGAGAAGGATGCCCCACGTAACAATCTAAGCCACCTTGGAGGAGTTTGCCTCCCGCCAGGGAAACATAGAACGGAAGGGTGGGATGACTTGGGCGATGTCCACTTAGCAAGTCCAGCCGTATTCAACTACGATTATGGTCCCGAAGTGCAGGTGGGCAATACAGTCCCTCCCCCTCCCCCCCTTGTGGTAGCCTGCGCCAAGGGCAGGCCATGTCTGTTATGACAGTAGGCTCCTGGAACATAGCAGGGCTTCGGCAGAAAACAGTATCCTGCGACTGGGCGGGGTTTATAGATCAGTTTGATCTTTTGGCTTTTCAGGAAACTTGGGCTACTGACCCGGTTTTCCACCTGGATTTTTTGAATTTTTCCAAACATGCCAAACGGTGTCTGAAAGGTAAACCCATAGGTGGCCTTACTTGCTGGGTGAGACAGCAACAGGGGTGTAGGTATGAGATGGTGCCTATTGATAGCCCAGACATAATGGCATTACGGTTATGCGCGGACCATGACCGGGACACACTAATAATTAATATATTTTTTTTTAAATCTTTTTATTCAAGGTTTTCATAAAAATGACATCGTACATATCTGTTAATGGCAGGCGAACATACATGCGGCAGATAAATACAGACATATCAATATGAACATCATGAATCCACAGAAACAGACCGAGATTCAAGTTGAACCTCAGGGCTGCAATAGGACATCCTGAGTATCCCACACTTCCCCTCTATACCTCCTCCACGCCCCCCATACCTTTTCCCATTTCCTAGGGCACCCCCTGCTCTTGTAAATCACTCTTTCCGCCCAGTCCAGGTCATGTTCCCACTCTTCCACAGTCGGCAGTAGGTCACTACCCCATAATCGGGCTATATTCCTCTTGACGACCATGTTCACCAGCGCCAGCCAGATCTTGTCCCATTTCGGCCAGGTGACGTCGTTAGTCACTCCTACGATATGTCATCTGGCCTCCATCGGAACTTCCGCCTCAATCACTTCGGACATTATGGCCACTAGGTTAGACCAATACGCCCGGATTCTGGCGCAGTCCCATAAAATGTGGAAAAAGGAGCCCTCCTCTCCACACCCTCACAGACAGAACCTAGAGGCAGCATACCCAATGCAAAATTGTGTAGTGCAAGGAGTATAGGAGCGGTGTAGGATGCGCAACTGGACCAATCTAAACTTTGCTCGGATTGCTACTTCCCTAGGGCTCTGCAATGCCTCTCGCCAGTCATCCTCCTCTAACAACCCCACATCAGACTCCCACTTTTCTCGGGTCAGTTCCATGGGATCAGGAATGTTATTAATGAGCTTCCTGTATGTGAGGGAGATGGCCTTATCTATCATTTGGTCCAGCAGCAATCTGTCTTCAAGCGGTGCATATTCTGGCAGCTGATCCCCCTTCTGGAGATGTTGCAGGATGGCATGTTGGACTTGTTGGTAATGTAGGAACTCCCCCCTCCCATCTGAAATTCCTCCTGCAGGGCAGAGAATTCTAGCACGTCTCCTCTTTTCCAGAGGTCGCCTAGCACATCAATGCCAATCAGGCTCCATCTGCCCAGGCCCTTCAGTTTCGACCACTCGGGAAGGTAGTCCCCCACCCACAGCGGAGTGTGTGTCGTGAGTTTCGCCTCCCAGTCCAACAATTTGGATGCCTTCCTCCAAGCTCCTACCACGGAAGCCGTCTGGGGCTGCGGGGGCAGTCTACACCTACCCTTACGATAGAGTGCATCCAAGTATGTACCACTCCCCAGAACCATGCGGTCCACTCTGTATGCTGGCTCTTCCATCGGGGCGAACACCCACCCGTTAACATTCGCCAGCTGAGCCGCCCAGTAGTAGAGTCTGATATCCGGGACAGCCAGCCCCCCCTCGCACACCCCTCTCTGAAGCTTCCTCAGTGCGATTCTAGGGCATCCACCTCCCCAAAGCAATACGCGGATCTCCGAATCTATCACCCGGAAAATCCTCTCCGGGACTGCGAAGGGGGAACTCTGCAACACATAAAGGAGACGGGGGAGGGCCACCAACTTAAGGAGGACAGCTCTTCCCATCAGGGAGAGCGGGAGAGTCCTCCAATGCGCCACGTCAGCATATAGGCACTCTATCTAGGTCTGTATATTCAAACGTGTGAACTCCATCTCCGATGTTGTAATCCAGATACCCAGATATCGGAAGTCGTCTTTCCAGACCAGTCCTTCACAAACCCCACCCAGGTCCAGGGTAGGGCCCGACAACTGATGACCCAGGGATTTATCCCAATTAATACTGTACCCAGAGTATTCCCTGAACGTCCACAAGAGCGTCATCACACGCGGGATGGAGATCGCCGGCTCCTGTACATACAGTAGCACATCATCCGCGTATAGCGAGATACGCTCCTCCCATCCACCCCCCAGGTCAATGCCCCGAACTATGGAATCAGTTCTTATCCAGGCTGCCAACGGCTCGAGGGCCAGAGCAAATAGTGCCGGGGAAAGCGGGCAATCCTGCCGCGTCCCTCGTCCCAATTCAAACTCCCTGGAGAGGGCGCCATTAACACGGACCCTCGCAAGTGGCGCCGTGTATAGGAGTCTCACCCACACCTGAAAGGTGTCTCCAAAGCCCATCCTTGCCAGACCCGCGTATATGTAATGCCATTCCATACTGTCAAAGGCATGTGGGCATCAAGTGACAGGAGAGCCGCTGGCACCCCTGGACGAGTGGACATCGACTGGAGTACCCCAAACAGCCGCCGCAGATTGAGCCTGGTATTCCTGTGGGGCATGAAGCCCGACTGATCCGGATGGATCAGGGATTGGATTACCGCTCCCAGACGAGTGGCCAGCACCTTGCCAAGGACCTTGGTTTCAAAGTTAAGGAGGGAGATGGGTCTATAGGAGCTACATAGATCCTGTGGTTTTCCCGATTTATTTATTACGACTATCGTTGCTGACCTCAGGTCCCTCAGGAGCAACCCGTCCTCCCTGGCGGTGTTAAACATGCCTAGCATGTGAGGGGCAATCCGTCGCGACACACTCTAAAACGCCTCTGCGGGGAACCCATTAGGGCCCGGAGCCTTCCCTGCTTGCAAATCACTCATGGCCGCCTCTACCTCCTCCACTGTAATATCAGAATCTAAGAGGTCCCTATCCTCTGGCGTCAATACTGAGAGGGGGATATCCCTTAAAAAGGCGGTGGACTCCCACTCCTGCTTCTCGGTATGCGGACGATAGACGGACTCATAGTATTGTGCAAACAACTCGGCTATTCCCGTTTTCTCTCGTGGCCCCATCGTCCTGCCTAATGCCTGGGACCCAATTACGATCCCTATCTCTCTTCTCGAGCCAGGCTATCATCCTATTCGCTTTGTCCCCCAGACCGTATACCCGGCGCTGTGTTGCAAGAGCGTGTGATCGAGCCTGGTCAGTCAAGACATCCCTTAATTTTTTTTCTTTAAGGCATAACATATGTCCAATGTTCATCTCCTGATTCTGGGTCCCCCCCCTATCACTCTCCAGGGCCTGAATCTCCATTTCCAAATCAACAACCTGGGCCTGCTTCTCCTTCCTTCTCTTCACAATTTCAGCCTGTAAAAAATCCCTCGCCACGGTTTTGAATGCCTCCCAGATGATACCAGGGGACCTAACCGAGCCCACATTCTCATCAAAGTAGAGATCCACCCTGTCTCCGAACCGTTCCTGGAATTCCTCATCTTTAAATAGAAAAGCATCTAACTGAAGAGGAGTGGACCAACCTCGCTTGGGACCCCTCATCTGCACTTCCACCGGGGGGGTGGTCAGATATCTCTCTGGCTTTGTGACAACTATTATGAAAAAGCCCCATATGTCCCACCTGTGTGAGGAGGTAATCAATTCTGGACCCTGATCCATGTGCCGCTGATATGTGCGTGTATTGTCAAAGGTGAGGGTTGTGCGCCCCCCAGAGGTCCGCTAAACCCAGCGTATGGACAAACTCCCCAAGCTGGCTTCCCGCCCCCCGATCCGGTGGGGCCCCCGACCTGTCCGCCTTCCGCACCATCACATCGTTCATATCACCTCCTAATAACAGGATTCCATCTGGCAGCTCCAGGGGCAGTTTCCCTAGGTCCAGAAATGTGGTGCCGTGCAACCTGGGCGGGACGTATACTGAACAGAGATTGACCGTGGAACCCTCCCACCGTCCGGAGAGTGCTACCTAATGTCCCAGGGGGTCAAGCCACCTGCGGTTGATCACTAGGGCCAGCGAGTTCTTTACCAGGATCCCAACCCCTCTGGAGCCCGTGGTAAAGACCGCGTGTGCCTGCAGTGTATATCCAAACCTATTGAGCGCCTGATAGTGATTACCCACCAGATGCGTCTCTTGAAGGAAGACTATATCCGGGGCATGCCTGCGGAGGTACTGAAGGACCATGGTGCGTTTTATTTTGTTCTGTAGACCATTGACATTCCAAGATAAAATGTTAACCTTCTGTGTCGCCGATGTATGCGCCATAATGTAAGAATAAAAAACAGGAGGAGCACATTCGCCCTACCCTACTACCTCCCACCGCCCTTGTGACTGTCAGCCATACTTCTGGAGTCCTACACACACATGTCTGCAAAAAGCAAAGCACAAAGATTACACAACCAACTGCTCCCCCCCAACTCCCCAATTCCCCCCCACCCTGCTACCCTGTCAACGTGACCCAATGAACCCCAACCAGCAGATCGCCTGTCGCCCATACAACGAAAACTCTGGGGATGTGAGCGACGACCAGACCGGCCGCCCGGGGACAGCAACCAGCTCCACATTCACTGTATCAGCCCCTGCAGCACCCTAATCTCGGAGAATGCAAACAATCTTTAGGAGCACACCAAGCCTTGGGCATGTACACAGCCCGACCGAGCCCCCCCCATTTTCCCCCCTCCCGCGCCCAAGCCCACCCCAGGAGTCAGCATAGGACCAAATGTCATGCCCATTAGACAGTCTGAATAGGTATGTCCCTGCATAGCCAGAACCCAACAGCGAAGCGTTCATACATTGCGTGCTCTTCCACTTGAGTCTCCAATCCGTTGCTCCCCTGCCCACCTCAGCCCAGATCAGGCGAGACCGACAGGCTGAGAGCCCTTGCGCCACCAGTCCCTCGAGTCGCATCTTGGTTCCTTCTTCCCATCTCCGCCGATCCTGTGGAGGAGACCAGGGTCCGCTCCGCCACTTCTCTTCAGCTATCTCCCTGTCGCGAACTGTCTCGATGTTGTGCCTGCTCCTCCAGCCAGGTGAAGACTTCCTCCGGCGATGTGAAGAAGTATGATTTCCTCCACAGAAGAATCTTGAGGCGCGCAGGGAAGAACATCATGTACTTGATGCCGTGGGTTCGAAGCTCCCTTTTAACTGCATCAAATGACCTGCGCTCCCGTTGGACCTTGACAGTGAAGTCCGGGAAGAACCGGATAGCATTTTCGATCCGCAGGTCCCCATGCTGTCGATCAGCTTGCAAGATGGCGTCCCGGTCCCTAAAGTTCAGGATCCTTGCAATGATCGTCCTAGGAGGGGCGCCGGGGCGAGGAGGGGGGACCAGGGCTCTGTGTGCTTGTTCGACAACAAAGAACTTAGAGAGTCTCTTGGTCTTTAGGTGATTCAGGATGAGATCCTCCAGGAATAGATCTACACTTGACCCCTCCATTTTCTCCCGGGACCTCCACCACGCGCATGTTGTTTCTCCGCGCCCTTCCTTCTTGGTCCTCCTGTGTGCCTCTGTTGCTGAGTAAGTCGCTGGACCTGGCCCTGCAGCTCCTTGGTGGTGTGCTGGAGATCTGCAATCGCCAGCGCGTTCTGGTTGGCCTTCTCAGATGTTTTGTTAAGGTCAGCTCATTGGAGGGCCATTTCTATCGAGACAGCGTCTATTTTGGCTTCCAACGTTGCCCCCAGTGACTGAACCTGCATGATGGCGGCCAGGGACGGCTCCGCAGCCCCGGAAGCTCCAGGGTGACCCGCCTCTGTCTCTCCAGGCTGTTGTCATGACTCTCCAATCTTGTCTCCCCGCGCAGATTCGGACCCTCCGTCCCACCATTCTTATGGCATTTTTGGTCCTTAAAAAACCCACCCCTTTCCCGTGCACCCGCACGTCCTGATTATCAGTATGTGGTAATGTAATGTTTTTCTATTATTGTACATGTTTTCTGCAATTATTATTGGGAAGGCACCTAGTATGTTATACAGTTTCTTTGTATTTACATAGGGTTTGATTTACTTTCTTTTAACTTGCACTTGAATTGCCAGAGAACCGACTTTTAGGCTGACTGCTGCAATGCCCTGAAAGTGTATGACATGTATCACGCTAGCTGCGCTAGGCTGTCAGCTTGCGTGAAAGAGTGCACGTTACTTCTAGAGCTTTCTGGGTGCGGCCTACTATTTAAACCGCACCCAGCTTTCTAAAAGACGCTTTGCCTTTCATCTGACTCGAGGAAGGATCGCGTCTGGAAATTCTCCGTGGCACTGACCTTTTAGATGATCCTGAAGCTGTCTGAAGTCATCATTTCGGATTTTCCTTCATCTCTACTCCTGCAAGGAAGAAAGGAAAACAAAGTTAAGTGCAATCTTGCTATTATTTCAGGCGCCCAGCGCAAGAAAGACTCGAACAATTTTGGAACATTTATTTCCTGGCAGCTTTACTGGAAAGAAGAAATCTGAGACATTTTAACATTTTGACATTGCAAGAAGTTATTGTGGTGTAGGAATTTCGCAGTATTTTATTGTTAGTAACAATATTTTCTTGTCAGAAATTGAATGCTAATTAGGAAGGCTTCAAGGAAAGTGAAGTCTTTGTGCATTTTGTATTTTTCCCTGTGTTATTTTGTTTTCTTAAAAAGAGCAGGCCAAGACTCAAGAGCTTGCAGAACCCCTTTATTAGAGTTACATGAAAACAATTTCAAGTAAGTTTGCAATAGGAAGCTTCATGTATGTAAAGAGAGAAGACAAGGAATAGTGTTTAACTGAATGCATTTTGTATCTTATAGCAACCCACTTCTTGAACAACTCACCAGAGAGAAAATCTGATGACTTGAATTTCAAGACAAGACCAAGACATACTGGACGTTCGCCAAGACAAGACTGTTCGCAGGTAGGTTTATGACTAAAAACTCTTCCCCAGAGTAGATAGGTTAAACCTTAGATGTGTAGTCTAGGAAGTAGCGAATCAAGTAGGTCTAGTGTTTACAACTTTGATACTTGTTGCCTCGCAGGTCGACAGCAAGAATCAGCCTACCCATCAACGTCCAGTACCGGCCCTCCTCCCCTATTTCTAGGTTTATTTTTACTGTGAATAAAATTTCAGTAAGAGTATAGTTAGTCATTTGGGAAGTTGGTCCCTTGCATCTCTGCGAAAATCATCTACGTCATTCCAGAGGGCTTCGCTATCAGGACAAGGTAAGGGACGACGTAGCCTGGTTTGACAGAAGGCAAAGCCCACTGATATTTTTTCGCCCAGACACAATGGACCAGGTTTCTTTGCAGGATATAGCAGCTATCCTAAATGACCTGAGAGAAGAAAATGCTTCTTTACGTAGGGATATGTCTTCTTTACAGGAGGCGATTCAACACAAGCCTATTTTGAAACCAGCAGCCTTCCTTGGAACGTCTTCTGACTCAGGACCCCAGACTCAAATCCAAGTGGTAACTCCCATTCCCACTCCCTTAGCGCAGCCAGAGAGGTTTTATGGGGATAGTAACAAATTCTCCATATTTTTGCAGCAATGCCATTTGCATTTTTTAGCCAAAGTAACCGCCTTTCCTGACGATTCCTCTAAAGTGGCTTTTATGTTATCCTATTTAGGAGGCGATGCAGCTCTTTGGTCTGTTCCTTTAGTGGAGAAAGATGACCCTCTTTTATACAACTTTAGAAATTTTGAGCGAGCACTAAAAAAGATTTTTGCTAAACATGTTTTCGTACAGTCCGCAGATAATGAACTTCTAGGTTTGAAGCAAGGTTCTTCGGATTTGCTTCATTATATTTCTCAGTTTAATCGTCTGGTTCTAGAAGCTCATTGGCCTTATGAGAAGAGAGTCTCAATATTTTACAGGGGTTTAAGGGACGATTTGAAAGACATGGTCTCTCAGATCCTAGAACCCCCGGAAAACATCGAAGAGTTCATAGATTTGGTGGTTAAGTTAAACCATAGGCTTCTTGAAAGAAGAGGAGAGAAAGGGAGATCTGACCACAAACTGGTTTTCTTTAAAGAAAAGACCACATCTTTATCTCGAGAGAACAACCCAAGAGTAGATCCTGTAGAACCTATGCAGATAGGCTCTATAAGAGGTCCCTTATCTAAAGACGAAAAAGAAAAGAGACGAAAACTAAATCAATGTTTGTATTGCGGTAAGACTGGTCATTTTGTTAAAGAATGTCCTACACGACCTAATAAGACTAAGACAAAACAAACAGAAATTGCTTTAACTCAGGAAGTGTCGGAAAACTAGAGAACTCGATGAAGGAAGAGGTCAGTTTATCGAGTAAGAATTCTAGTTTGGCCTCCACAGTTCCTCCCATTAGTTGTAAACATTTCTGTATTGTAGTGATTTTAAGGAGTTTACTTCCAACATCACATTCTAGGAAAGTTGAAGCAATCATAGACTCAGGAGCAACAGGAAATTTTATAGATTCGCACCTTTTCACTCAATTAGGTTTTACCTCAGATCTTAAAAGTTGTCCAGAAACCGTAAGGGCTGTAGATGGAAAGGAACTGACTTCAGGTCCAATCGACAGACAAACTGAACTGCTAGAAATGGACAGTTCACCGATTCACAGAGAGAGAATCCGATTTGACATCATAGATGCCCCTCAATTTAAATTAATTTTAGGGATTCCTTGGTTAGTGCAGCACAACCCAAGGATTGATTGGGTCACTGAAGAATTAACGTTTAATTCTATACACTGTTCTAATCATTGTTTCCTTTTAAAGAAACAAGTGGATGTAATACAAGGATTTGACTTTACAACTGAATCTACCAGTGTTCTAGCCCTTGATGGTGTCCCTTCTGTTTACTCAGATCTTTTGGACGTTTTTGATTAAAAAAAAGGCTAACACTCTTCCTCCTCACAGGGACTTTGACTGTAGAATTGATTTAGTACCTGGAGCCACTCTGCCTTGTAGTAGGATTTATGCCCTTACAGAGAACGAAAATGTACATCTTAGAGAATATCTTGACGAATTCTTGGCAAATGGCTTTATTCGACATTCCAAATCCCCTGTCATCTTCTCTTTTTTTCATTCCGAAAAAAGGAGGAGAGTTGCGCACGTGTATCGATTACAGAGCTTTGAATAACGTTACCATTAAGAACAGGTATCCTTTGCCACTTATTCCTACTCTGTTAGACCAAATAAAGAAAGCAACCATTTATACTAAATTGGATTTGCGCGGTGCATACCATCTGGTAAGAGTCCGAAAAGGCGATGAATGGAAAACAGCGTTTCGTACGAAATTTGGCCTCTTCGAATATCAAGTTATGCCTTTCGGACTTTGTAATGCACCTGCTGCTTTCCAATTTTTTATAAATGAAGTATTGCACGAATTCATAGATGTATGCTGTGTGGTATATATTGATGATATTCTTATTTTTTCCAACTCTGAGAAGGAACATGTACAACAAGTTCGTGCCATTCTTCAAAAATTGCTTTCAAATTCTTTATACGTAAAACTGGAGAAAAGTCTGTTTCATGTGTCCAGGGTAGATTTCCTAGGTTATGTTATCAGTCCCAAGGGAATCGAGATGGATCAGAAAAAAGTCGACGCAGTAACCTCTTGGCCAAGTCCAACTTCTGTAAAAAATGTTCAAAGCTTCTTGGGCTTCGCAAACTTCTACCGTCGCTTTATACAAGACTTTTCTCAAATTATTACTCCCATCACGAGAATATTGCGAAAAGGAGAAAAGTTTGTGTGGTCAGATTCAGCTGAAAAGGCTTTTCAAGAACTTAAAAGGAGATTTACATCTGCTCCAATTTTAAGTCATCCCGATCCTAGTCAGACTTTTATTGTGGAAGCAGATGCTTCACAATTTGCCTTAGGTGGCATTTTGTCTCAAAGAAATTTAAACACAGGACAAATGCACCCAATTGCTTTTTATTCCAGGAAATTTTCCCAAGCAGAACTAAATTATGCAATCGCTGACAAAGAACTTTTGGCAATAAAAGCAGTCTTTGAGGAATGGCGCCATTATTTGTTAGGAGCTTGTCACCCTGTAACAATTTATACAGACCACAGAAATCTCCAGGCTTTACGGTCTGTAAAAGCTCTGTCAGCTAGACAATTAAGATGGTCAATGTTTTTTAACGACTATAATTTTGTCATAACACATCGTCCTGGAAAGGAAAATCTCAAAGCTGATGCTTTGTCCAGATTAGGCGAAAACAATGTCGAACAACTTTCTGAAGTTCATCCTGTGATTCCCACATCATGTTTTCAAGCCAGTTTATCAGTTTGTGACATCATTGTTGATATCAAGAAGGAAGTGCAAAAGAAAGGGGTAGACAAATGGAAGAGAGAGTTTACCTATCTTCAGGAAAAAGATAAACTAATCCTGGTACATGATCTCATAATGGTTCCTACAAAATCACTTCAAGAGACTATTATTCACTTACACCATGACACTCCTTTAACAGCTCATCCAAGCATTATAAAGACCTAAGAATTAATAAAACGAACCTTCTGGTGGCCATCCATGTTAAAAGATGTTCAACATTTTGTAGAAACTTGTAGTGTTTGTATTCAGAATAAGGTCTCACATCAGGCTCCTAGTGGTTTATTAACGCCTCTTCCCATCCCACCTCATCCATGGCATACAGTCTCTTTAGATTTTATAGTGGAGCTTCCCAAAACTCAAAAAGGTCATACAACCATCTTGACTATAGTGGACCAATTTTCTCGTATGGCCCATTTCATCCCTTTAAAAGGTCTACCTACAGCCATGGAACTGACTCATCTTGTAATGGAAAATGTTATACGATTGCACGGCATCCCGTCTGTAGTAATTTCAGACAGGGGGTCCCAATTCATATCACGTGTTTGGCGGAATTTAGGTTCCCTCTTGAATATGGATGTACGATTATCATCTAGTTATCACCCCCAAACTGATGGTTTAACTGAATGCACCAATCAAACTATTGAACAATTTCTTCGCTGTATGTTAGCACATTCAGCCGAAGATTGGTCAAGTCTGTTAAGCCCATTAGAATTTGCTTACAACAACGTGAACCATGCTTCCTTAGAAATGTCTCCATTCTTTTTTAATTATGGTTTCCATCCCAAATGTTTCCCAAAAAATTTCAAGGACTCTACTCCTGTTCCTGCACTCACTGAATATGTGTCAAAATTATCTTCTATCCAAGAACAGGCTTCTTACAATTTGGCACGTGTAAAGGAGTATCAAAAGACTTCTGCAGATAAACATAGAACTGAGCAACCTAAATACTCTCTTGGAGATAAGGTCTGGTTAAGCACCAAGAACTTAAAGATAAAAGGGAATCGCAAATTCAACCCCAGATTTATTGGTCCTTTTCCCATAGAAAAGATCATTAATCCAGTTTGCGTCAAATTAACTCTTCCTCCAAAATACCCGATTCATCCTGTGTTCCATGTATCGCTAATTAAACCTTTTAACCCTCTTACTAGGTTGATTCATCATCCCCCTTCCATCATGATAGAAGGTACTCCCGAATATGAAGTTAAAACTATTTTGGACTCTAAACGATTGCGAGGAAAACTCATGTATTTGGTAGATTGGAAGGGGTACGGTCCTGAGGAAAGATCATGGGTAACCTTTGGAAAACCTGAAGAATGCTCCAAGAAAGGTTAGAACCTTTCATTTACAACATCCCGATAAACCTAAACCTATCTCACCGGTTTTAGGAGGGATCTTGAGGAGGGGGTACTGTCATGACTCTCCAATCTTGTCTCCCCGCGCAGATTCGGACCCTCCGTCTCACCATTCTTATGGCATTTTTGGTCCTTAAAAAACCCACCCCTTTCCCGTGCACCCGCACGTCCTGATTATCAGTATGTGGTAATGTAATGTTTTTCTATTATTGTACATGTTTTCTGCAATTATTATTGGGAAGGCACCTAGTATGTTATACAGTTTCTTTGTATTTACATAGGGTTTGATTTACTTTCTTTTAACTTGCACTTGAATTGCCAGAGAACCGTCTTTTAGGCTGACTGCTGCAATGCCCTGAAAGTGTATGACATGTATCACGCTAGCTGCGCTAGGCTGTCCGCTTGCGTGAAAGAGTGCACGTTACTTCTAGAGCTTTCTGGGTGCGGCCTACTATTTAAACCGCACCCAGCTTTCTAAAAGACGCTTTGCCTTTCATCTGACTCGAGGAAGGATCGCGTCTGGAAATTCTCCGTGGCACTGACCTTTTAGATGATCCTGAAGCTGTCTGAAGTCATCATTTCGGATTTTCCTTCATCTCGACTCCTGCAAGGAAGAAAGGAAAACAAAGTTAAGTGCAATCTTGCTATTATTTCAGGCGCCCAGCGCAAGAAAGACTCGAACAATTTTGGAACATTTATTTCCTGGCAGCTTTACTGGAAAGAAGTAATCTGAGACATTTTAACATTTTGACATTGCAAGAAGTTATTGTGGTGTAGGAATTTCGCAGTATTTTATTGTTAGTAACAATATTTTCTTGTCAGAAATTGAATGCTAATTAGGAAGGCTTCAAGGAAAGTGAAGTCTTTGTGCATTTTGTATTTTTCCCTGTGTTATTTTGTTTTCTTAAAAAGAGCAGGCCAAGACTCAAGAGCTTGCAGAACCCCTTTATTAGAGTTACATGAAAACAATTTCAAGTAAGTTTGCAATAGGAAGCTTCATGTATGTAAAGAGAGAAGACAAGGAATAGTGTTTAACTGAATGCATGTTGTATCTTATAGCAACCCACTTCTTGAACAACTCACCAGAGAGAAAATCTGATGACTTGAATTTCAAGACAAGACCAAGACATACTGGACGTTCCCCAAGACAAGACTGTTCGCAGGTAGGTTTATGACTAAAAACTCTTCCCCAGAGTAGATAGGTTAAACCTTAGATGTGTAGTCTAGGAAGTAGCGAATCAAGTAGGTCTAGTGTTTACAACTTTGATACTTGTTGCCTCGCAGGTCGAGAGCAAGAATCATCCTACCCATCAACGTCCAGTACCGGCCCTCCTCCCCTATTTCTAGGTTTATTTTTACTGTGAATAAAATTTCAGTAAGAGTATAGTTAGTCATTTGGGAAGTTGGTCTCTTGCGTCTCTGCGAAAATCATCTACGTCATTCCAGGCGGCTTCGCTATCAGGACAAGGTAAGGGACGACGTAGCCTGGTTTGACAGCTGTGCCGTATAACTGTCCATAGTATTCGTCTGTGTAGTGGTAGATTTCTTGTGGTGCATTGTGGTCCTTGTGGTGGTCCTCGTCCCAGGCCCTCACCGCAGCTCCCCGGGTGGCCAAAGCAACAAGAACCGGCGGTGTACTAGGTTTCAGGTCAGGTCATGGACAGCCACCGCAATTTCACCAAGAGCGCCAGGCCTCAGACTCTCCCGCACATTCCTCTGCTGCTGCACGTGGCACTCCTCCACCTCATAAGCAATTGCCCACCACCACCGGCCCTCCTCCTCTCTTTCTCACCGGAGCCAGCAGGGAGGCACAGCGATGATAGTCCGGCCGATCCTCAGGCAGCCACCAGGCAGCCCAGGTCTGTTATCGGTAAAAATGGGCCCACTGTAGTGCTCTCCACCCGGTAGCGCGGCCGCCGCCAATTCCTGTTGTGCACCTGGGGGGCCAGAGCAGCGCCTATGTCAGCTCCGAGGATCAGAGCCTGGCCCCTCCGTGGGGCAGATAGCAGCCAGGTGGGCCCCTGTGCCCCCCGGCATCCGAATTCCGCTCCCCCCAGGAGCGCGGGCGCCGGCGCGCTCCTCACCTAGTCGGCCCGCGCCGTCACTGGAGGCCGGTGCTTTCGGCCGCAGTTAGGCCCCACAGGCCTCAAATCCGCCGGTCGGCACCACTCAGCCACCCTGTAAGTGGCAGAGAAGATGAGCGTACCACCCGACTCCGGAGCTTCCCGCGAGTCGGGGGACGCTAATGGGTGAATGCTGCCTCAGGATATATGGCCGGATTTTTGGGGCATTCAGTGCGTCCCCAGACGCGCTCCGGCGCTACGCGCCCATCTCGATCGTCGCCAGGCCACGCCCCCTAATAATTAATATTTATGCCAAAGGGCAACCTGGTGGGAGGTGTTCGGACACAGTTGCACTTTTAGACAGCTTCATAGATAGCCAGAGGGGTGGGTGTACTTTGATTATTTTGGGGGATTTTAATTGCACCTTTGAACCGCTTGATCAGGAGGACGGTAATTTAATCTCCGATGAGGCCTTGCAGTGGCACATTCCGTACCTAGCTCTATGCCCTATAAAAAATTGGACAGAAGCTGCCCTGCAACTGAAGGGCCTATGCCTGGAAAGGGGCGTGCAAGCGGTTAATGGGAGGTCTCAATCAGATAGGGAAGGTGCTCATACATTTAATAATGGGCTGAGGAGTAGCCGTATTGATTTTATCATGCTTAACTTCGAATCATGGCATTCCCTTCTCGACCAGAAACACACAGAAAGTGACCATGACCTCCTTATTATGACAATTAAGGCCCCAGGCACACTAAACATCCCTAATAGGGCAGAAGTAGATATACGATCTGAAATCCTGCTTTCTAATGACATGAGGAGGGTCAGATGGTCCTGGCTTATTGAGAAGGAAAGGGATCTGGGTGCAATGAAGGCCTTGGTAGCCCACTCAATAACATGTCTCAAAAGCTGTTCCTCCCAGGAAGATATTAACCAGATTATCTCCCAGATTCACAAAGATCTGTTTGCAAACCTTAAAACCTTTTTCATTAAGTCCAGTAAAAAGAAGTAAGGGGTACCAACGGCCTCTTGGTACAATAAAAACTGTAGAGAGGCATACAGGCAAATGGCAAAGGCTATCAGGTTGAAGGATATGGGAAAAATCAAACATGCCAGTGCCAATTTTAAATCAACCCAACTGAAAGCAAAAAAGGAGTGGAACAACAACCGCTGGCACGATCTGCTTTTGGCAAGCAATGATAAAAATATGGTCAACTTTTGGCAGTAAGTGAAACGGGGAAGTGGTGGGTCACCCAACACACCTATAAATTTTGTCACGCTAGATCAGTGGGCCCAGTTTTTTAAGGCCCAATTCTCTTCGCCCACTAACAATCTGGAAGTTTTCAAGATCTCCACACCGATACCCACTTTAACATTTAATGAAACGGAGGGCGGGACAGTCCTTTCTCTGGCCCCGAGTGGAAGGGCCCTGGGCCTTGACTGTGTTCCTGTGGACCTATTTGCCCATGACAAAGACAATTGAGTGATCTACATTACCTACCTTGCAAATGCCATTGCTGGTGGTGGGAGACTTCCTGCTACCTGGTCTGGTGCTGTTATAGTTCCGGTGTATAAAAAGGGGTACCGTGCATTACCCGGTAACTACAGGCCCATTAGCCTCATAGACTCTATCCAGAAAATAGTTGTGAGGCTAGTACTGTGCAGAGTGCAGCAGTGGATAGAGGAATTTAACATATTATCATCTATGCAGGCAGGGTTTCGACCCCATACCAGCACACTCGACCAAGTGCTCAGATTTGTGATGATATTTTGGCGGGTTGTTACTCTAGGTGGGGGTACGCTATATGCGGCCTTCATCGACTTGAAGTCTTCATTCGACCTTGTCCCTCGTAACAAAATGTGGAGAGCCTTCTTGGAGGTGGGGATGCCGACAGAGCTGCTAGCTATGATAGTTAAATTGCATGATCATAACTACGCCCAGGTCTGATGGGGCACACACGGAGATGTTACAGACAGATTCCCGGTAAATAAGGGTGTGCGCCAGGGTTGTGTCTTTGCCCCTACCCTGTTTTCTTTATTTATTGACAGGGTGGTACAGTATTATTCCACATGCCCCACCGATGCACCAACTTTGGGGGGCCTGAAAACCCCCCTACTCATGTTCGCGGACGACACTCTGATTTTATCTAAGACTCAATCTGGTCTACAGTTAGCCCTGTCCAGATTTGAGGAGTTTTGCCACGACCATGGGTTGGTGGTCAACGTGGATAAGACAACGTTTATGGTACTCCACTCTAAAAAGGTTATGAGGGGCAAGGTCCACATAAATAGCGTTTTCTTAGAGCAGACTGACGTATTTACCTACCTGGGGGTAACCTTAAACAGGAAATTGCATTGGAAGCCCCAAATCGATGTGCTCTCCCTGAAACACATGCAGTTGGCAGGTGCTCTTTTAAAAGAGCACAGGCTTTCCTTCACAAAACCCCTAGCTCCCGCACTAAAAAAATATAACACCACGGTTACAAGTGCAATCCTATATGGCGCAGAACTGTGGGGCCAGGAAGACATCACACCTATAATCACTGCCCAAAACAAATTCATGCGGGCACTGACAGGCCTGCCGCAATCCACTCCCTTGGTGCCCCTGTTTTTGGATCTGGGATGTTTTAGTATTGAGGATCTGGCCCGATTTAGGTATCAGTTGCCCATATTTTATTTGTATGCCCAGCTTATAAGCCACCAAGGATGAAATGGCTTAACCCCACTTGTTCCAACTTAGGCACGAGAGACGCTGCAAATGCTCTGAGGATTCTACAGACCTGCACACAGGAACCTGTCGTCATTGCCATGGGAAAATTCTTGAGCTGGGCCTGGGTGATACGGGCAAACAAAATCAAGGGCTTATCATCCTGACTTGTTCTCTTTGGAATAGATTTGTAGTGGGATGTGTGACAGCCTTGTCTACTAAGTTGTTGTGTACTGAGGGGGGGGTGGGGTTGATTCTCTATAATACCTGGGTAGTTTCGTCCCCAGAGTGTAGGTGTCTTGGTTTTATTCCTTCCGCTCCCTTTATGAAATTGTAATTGGGCGGAGATTTTATTCCATAACTTTTTAACTAGATGTTTTAACAGTCATCAGTGTAGCGAATTAATGGTTTAATGCAAATTTTTTGATAATTTATCCGCTTATTTATGATAATATGTCGTACATGGTTTTATAATCGAAATAAAGACTGATGAAACTGAATACTACAAGTTTAGGTGGGGAACAAAGTTTGCTGCGACAAGACCAGGCAGTATATTGAACGACTACCTTGTTAAGAGAGCAGGATCTGGCTGGAAGACCTACCCGCACTACATATTAAGTTTAGAATGGGGATTTTCGCCACTCGGGAATATCCTGTTAGGTGTGCAAGTCTCCAAAGGGGAAATGAATTCTGTGATTGCTTGATTTAGGGGGGAGGACAACGTTTTGCATTTCTTGCTTTTTTGCACAAAATGTATTGATGCCCGTAAAAAGATGGCTGCTCCTCTTATTTAGGCATTACAAAGTTGGCTCCACTAGTACTGTCCTAGTTTTTTGTCTTAGGACAGATGATAATATCATTTTTACCTCTGTAGCTCTATATATCTGTGCAGTCTAGCCACAAGTAAGTTAGGTTTTTAGCTAGTCTCCAGGCAATCTCTGGAGTCGTGAGACTGCTCAGTGGCGTTGGATTGCCAGCACTTAAATTTGATACATTGAGGTTTCCAATGTATATGCTCCTGCACTTTGTTGTGTTTAACATATATTAGATGTGTATTGTTAATAGTGATATTATGGTTGTCAGTATTTTAAATCTACTATTAATAGGATGTGACCTGTACTGTCCAATAACTCGCACTCTTCTGGTTTCATAAGTAGTGATAATATTTGGCAAAACCGATTAAATTAATTGAACCTAGATTGACATTATTCTGTATCCTCAAATAATTGTATAATATGTATTATAGCAGGGCAGCAGTACTTAAGCTATTTGACGGACTTTGCAATGTAATGAAGTAGAGTGGAATAGCATTAACAGAAAATCAGATGTAGTTTTTAACATGTTCATAGATGTAAACTGTTGAAACTTCTTATTTCCTAGGAATAGCGTAGGTCTGCTCTTTATAGAACCAAGTTTTAACTGATAAGTTTTATGTTAATAGATTGCAGTCGTAGACGTATTTAAATTTTGTTATGCATACTAAATCTATTGTGTGTTCAATTGTTAAGCTTATTGATGAAACAATCAATATGTGTTGATTGATTGATATATACAATGTTACTTGCATGCAGGTGCCATCACTTTCAACTTCTTGGTATATTACATGGTATGCATCCTCCCGCCTAAGTTATTTGTATTCAGTAGTGGCCCGTGGAGGGAGTTCCGAGGGGCGGTGGTGCAGGGCAGGGCAGGGGCAGGGTGGGGATAGTAAACTATGGAATTCGGGCGAACAGAGGTAAGTAAACAAATAACTAAATAAAACGAATTTCATTGCGCGCACTACATTGCCAAATGCGATGCAGCGCGCGCAACAAAATCCATTTTATTTATTCATTTGTTTACTTACCTCCATTCGGCCCTATTCCGTAGTTGACTACCCCCACCCTGCCCCTCCCCCGCCCAGCCCCAACGCCCAAGGCACTCCCTCCACGGGCCGCTACTGTTTGTATTGCATGTTCTTCCACGATTAGAGCACATTTCTGCCTTGCATGCATTGAGACTATACAAACACTTAGGGCCTGATTCACAAAGGGCCTCCCCACTAGTGGTATAAGCTTTGCAGTCGTGCGGGTGTCTCTGCACTTAGTGGGGAATCTTCATAGTAAGATTTCTCATTGCAGAGATTCTGCTCATAGTGCGGAGACTCCCCCACGACTGCGGGGCCTTCACCACAAGTGCGGAGGCCCTTTTCGAATCAGGCCCACAGTCCCCACCTCAACATTCTCATACTCATGTTCTGCCAGCTTCCTGTATGATTTTATCAGCTTAAGCTTCAAGCCTAAGTGATCTTTATAATAATGTTTAAGCATTGAACTACATCAATCATGCTTCAATAATATTTTTCTGGTCCTCATATACATCACAAATGTCTCTAAATACAGGTCATGAAAGCAGCACCTTCCCTATGCAAAATTCCATGCCCAAATAGGATTTATGAGAGCAAGGTAGCAGTGCCTCAAGACCAGTGAGACAGTAATGTACTATGTAAAAGGCTGTAACAATAGCAGTCTTGCAAAAATTGTGTCAATCGATCTTCTACATTGCCCATCTATTTTTGCGTTACAAGCCAGGTTCGGTTTATTCCAGGTAGGTCTAGAGAATGCAACCTTCATAGTCGCATAGTTGTTCATGGCTACTCCGAAAGATGCAAGGCCTTTGGATTAGTTGAACATCTGCTTATGTTTGAGAAATTGTGATTAGTTGGCTATGAGTACTACTCTTTATCCATTATTAATAGAATCTGTATTTACAAAAAAAACACAGCCTGTACCAATGGAGCGGCAATATAAAGAAGTAATAGATAATTTGGTACTAAACATGACTCTACTCTTTGCCCTTTTCTACCCTTTACCCTATAATATGAGCCCTCAGTATGAATCAATATGCTAAGATAGGGAATTGCTGGCATTTTCACACAAAGTAATCTTTTTTGCTTTGATGAGAGGCCTTTATACTATCAGTCTGCTTTAAACGTAGCTTCCATGGTGTCAGTAATGTGTGCTTTTGGGTGGAATTCTCTGAACCAGCAATAAACAAGAGTACAATACATCTGGTCCTTCTTTCTCATATTACTTCAATGGTTATAAATTCTTTGATTTAGTGGTCTGATATGATTTGATATCTCAATTTGAGATTGGCTAGCATCTGCCTAATGCAACTGAAGCAAAGTCTACTTAACAAAATGAACAGGGATGAAGGGCAAGCGAGAGGTATGTAAGAGTTTCTTGTTCCTTTTCGTTTCTTACAGGACCTTGCAGCTCTGAATGTAGAATGAGACTACATTACAGCCAACACCTAAGATGCCACCTTGTAATTTGTCAACAACCCCAAAACATCCCTCCTATTGTGATTGAGCAAGTGCTATCTAAGCTTGCTGTTGTTAGATCCATTTTATTAGGTATCTCTGGAAATCCCTCAAAAGATACCAATTGTGTGCACAAGTAAGGCATAGATAAAAATGAAATGTCACCACACTAACATATTCAAATGACTCATGTAGGACTTGAAACTGGCAAGTAGGGGCTTGACCATCTTCAGGGATCTTTTCCCCACTGAGACGTAGGGCCTTGATTAAGCGTTTGTGGAGTGGGTGAAGCATCATAGAGTGGCTATTCTCCTTCCCACACCCAAATCCTCAGATCCTCCACTGTATTTTAAATAGGAACACAATTGGGTTATACCGGCAGAACATCAACCTTCTATGCCAGAAAAACAATTGACCTGGCAAGCTGTCTGCCACAGGGCCACCAGGACAGCGTTGCACTTGCACTGCCCTATTGAGGGTTGGGCTACCATCACTGTTTTTCCTTACTTGGGACATGGTGGTGTCTACCCGTAGACTCTCATGTGACTCCTACTTTGAACTGCATTGGGGCATTCCAGGGAGAGAAAAAACAAATTGTCTCAACACAAAGGGACAACAACCTCTTTTCTTGTGTATCATGGCCTTTAATTTTGAAGTTTGAACCAATCAAAAATGCCCCCTCTCAGCAAAAGTTAAAAGCCTTTAATGGAACTGCTAAAGCAGTGTCTCTACTGAAGGCACAGAGATGATCCCTGCTTGGTGGTCTGGATCTGGCAGGGAGTCTACCACCAGGAGAGTGTAGGTAATAGTCTCTGTTGACCAGGAGAGTCAGCAGGCTTAAATGATCTCATAGTTTTCCTCACAACAACTGGTACAGAGAAAGATAGAATATTTATAAATATGCTTCTGCCATAACTACGAGGAAAATCTCAAGTATGCAGTCAAAGCATAAATGGGATTGGATCTGAGGATTGTCTTGACAGATGAGTAGTGGGATCATGTTTGTCACCAAACACAGCTCGATGATGTAAGCAATAAACATATGCATTTTCGGTTTTTACATTAAGTATATTTGCATCATTGTTCCAGCATTTGACTTTAATCAGCTTCTCTTCCTCATGTAGAAGCATATCATCCAATAAATCAAGAAAGCCGTCTAAACTTTTAGACATGCATTATGTGCTGAATACCACACGGGGCTGATATTGAGGTAAATGGCAACCTTCTACATTAGAACTCACTAGCATGTTTGCTTAATGCAGTCACTACTACACGATGGTATGGAGACTGCAAATTCAGTTTATAGAACACTCCTGCATGGCCTAGTATTGCCGTCATCTCCTCACTTTTGGGCAGTGGTTACACATCCATCCAATTAGCTTGTTTGTTACTATGTAAGTTATTGCACTTGAGCCGTTCACCAGTTTGTGTTTGCACACCCACAAATGGGGGCAACCCTATTCATGCTTGGAGTGGTACATTACCTGCGAAACTTTTGGCAGAATTTCAAACACCCTAAAACCTACCTGGCTACTTTAGTGAATGAAGATGAACACAAAATATATGTGTTCAGAAATGTCCAGCATACATGTACAGTGATGGCAAGCACTTTCCACTTGAGAGTATTTAAACTAAAAATAAACCGCATCAACCAGATTGCTCATGGAAGAACTGGTTCTGATATGCCATCAGTGTGCTCCCTTTCCTCTGTAACCATATGGAAAACTATATGGGTGCAGTCTATTCTTAAGCACACATGCAACTAAAATATCTGTGAAATACTTCTGGGCAGTTAGTAGCACTATTCTACACTTTTGATGAGTTCATAATTTGCTTCAATCACCTGCTCAGAGTCCTACAGTTTACCCATAGCATCCTCAAACATGCAGCAGGCTCAGTCAAATAGTATGTAGACTTCAATTTTTTCTCACATCACTCACTCCAATGTTTCTTCCTGCCTCATCACCATTCCAAACAAAGACTGGGGCCATCTTTTAAAAATGTCTAAACCATAGTTGGCTAAATATGCCTTACCATAAAAACTTTGAACTCAATGTATGACTTAAATTACCCCAGCAAATCTATCTTGATCATAGCACGAGCTCCTGATTTCTTGTCTGGTGGTAACACAGTTTTGAAGCACCATGCATCCTACATCTGAACCAACACAACAGATGTCCAGCCTAATGCAATACCATCCACAACTATTTCCATCTCAAGTTCCTTACACTGTTAAATTTCTTTATACATCATATTCACCATTAAAACTTTCAGTCTATATATTCTGGTAACTCATTCTCATACTTCACCACATTCACAGCTATTTTAATTTCTTTGGGGCACTCAAATTATAGCAAATAGACTAAAAAGGACTGTAGTAATAGTGGTGTTGTGAGTCACAACACCACTATTGCTACGTTCCTTTTTCGCAGCTGGGCAAAATGTTGAATCTCATCTGTAGCTGAGATCACTTAAGATGCCACTCTGCTTCCATTTGAGTTTGAGTTTGAGTTTAAGGGTTTTGTAGAGCGCGCGTTCACCAGCCGGTTTCATGGCGCTAAGTAAATACTGCTACTCAGGGGGCAGACAGAGTAAAGAATGCAATGATTTAAGAGGGAAAGGCTTGGGAGAACAGGAAGGTTTTGAGACCTTTACGGAACAGGGGGTACTGGGAGCAAGATCTCAAGTGGGGTGGGAGAGAGTTCCAAAAGGCAGGAGCCGTGGTGGAAAATTTGGAACCTCCCCACTTTTTACGTTTAAAACGAGGGACCACAAGGAGATGATGGGTAGCAGAACGCAGTTCTCTGGAAGGGATGTAGTCTTGAATGGCTGTATCGATGAAGGACGGGGCAGAGCCAGTCCGCGCTCTGAAAGTAGTACAGCCAAGCTTGAATAAGGCACGCTGCCGGACAGGGAGCCAATGGAGGGATACGAGCAGGGGAGTGACATGTTGGGATTTGGGAAGATTAAACACCAGTCGAGCGGCCTGGTTTTGGACCAGTTGGAGACGCCTCACGAGGTACGCAGGCATGCCATGGTAGAGGGCATTGCCATAGTCCAAGCGAGACGTCACCATGGCCAGAAGTATTAGCTTAAGGGCGGCTGAGGAAAAAAATCGTGAAACTTTACGTATTGTCCGGAGGGAAAGAAAAGCTGAGGAAAGGGCGGCACTGACTTGAGTGTGAAGGGAAAGTTGATTATTGATTTTGAAACCAAGAGTCTTGACAGAGGAAACTGGAGTGGGTGGGGAACCTAAAGAGGGGGGCCAAAAGGAAGGAGACCAGGGACTGGAGCAACCACCCGTCAACACCAATTCCGTTTTATCGGGATTGAGTCTCAGGTGGTTGAAGTTCATCCAGTTCTGGATAAAAGTCATGATGAACTGAAAATTAGATATTGAACCGGGGGAGGAAGAGAGAGAAAAGATAAGCTGGAGGTCATCTGCATAATTGTACACAGAGACCTCCATCTGCTGTAAAGAAAAAATAAGAGGGGCAATATAGAGGTTGAATAACAGGGGGGAGAGAGAGGATCCTTGGGGGAACCCGCACTGGACAGGATAAGGGTCAGCTGAGTACTCACCCAGGCGGACCGCCTGGGTGCGGCCAGTTAAGAAGGAAGATAGCCATAACAGGGCCGTCCCTCCGATTCCCGCCGCCTCGACACGTGAAAGTAAGATGGCATGGTCCACCGTGTCGAATGCGGCGGAAAGATCAAGAAGGACCAGGGCCTGGGGCTGACTGGTGTCCAAACCCTCTCGGAGGTCCATCACGGAAATAATTACAGATTCCGTTGAATGTGCGGGGCGGAATCCGGCCTGCCTGGGGGCCAGGGCACTGCTTCTTTCCACAAATTCGCCCAAGGTTTTGACGACATGACGTTCCAATACCTTTGCCAGGAAAGGCAAGAGGGAGATGGGGCGATAGTTTGCTGGATCCGAGGGATCCGCCCGGGTTTTTTTTTAAATAGGAACGATCACTGCCGATTTGAGTGATGGAATAACAGTGCCCTGGGATAATGAGCTGTTAAGAAACGTGAGGGGCGGTGAGGGGCAGTGGGAGTAGATCTGCTTCAATATGTAGGCAGGGCAGGGGTCCAGGGGGGAGCCGGATCTGACCAGCGGAAGGATAGAGGAAAGAGAGTCAATCGTGAGGGGGGGGATGGAATTAAGGTGTGCTGTAGCTGGGGGACAGCACGGGTCAGTGAAGGAGGGGGATGGGGAAGGGATATTAGCCTTGATCGTGCTAATTTTATTGAGAAAAGATAAATTAAGAGAATCGCAGAGTGGTTGTGATGGAGGAGGTTTGAGTGAGGTTCTATCGGAGTAGGCCAGATCTTGGACGATGGAGAATATTTCTCTGGGCCTGTTCTCCGCGAACTGAATTTTAGCTGAAAAGTAAGTCTTCTTAGTTTCCAGGATGGATTTCTTGTATTGTGATAGGAGAGTGGTATATCGAATTCTAGAAACAGGGCAGTATGCTCTAATTGTTTTATTTGTGTAAGTATGAACCACAAATGCAGCCTCCTCACAAGCCTTAAGAGTTTAGGGCCTGATTACAATGCATGCAGTCGGAAACAGCAGTCGGAGGGACCAACCGATGCACTCAGATGGGCTCATGGAGCCCTTCGGTCAGTCGAAAAGGCCTCATAACCCCTTTAAGATGGCGTTTCCACTGTTGGGATTAGGATGTTGGATCTGACAGCCTTTCCATGTCGGCCTTTCCGACATGGAAAGGCTGGCGGAAAGAGACATTGGGGGCCCCTAGCAGGGCCCCTTCCCCCCTTGCCTTCCACATCTGGGCTTAAACATCCTTTGCACTGTGTGGCAGGCACCCTATGGTACCATAAGGTGCCTGCCACGCAGTGCAGGGATGTTAAAAAACTCCCATTTCTCAATGGGAGCTTGTGCTGCGAATGTTTCCACCTGATGCACAAGCTCCCATTAAAAAATGGGAGTTTGGGACAGCATCATGTGCGTTCGCATTCAAATAATGCGGGCGGAACTGCTGACCTGAGGTTGGACGGTTCACAATCCACAGCGATGTTGGTCAAAGGTAACTCCAACAGACATCATAATCAGGCCCTCTTCTTGTGAACTCTTCACGCTATTAACTTTTCCAACAGCTTCAGCCAAAAATGGATTTTTGCATATGAAAAATCTTTGTTGTACCTAAAACTTGTTCACCAGTTGGTCATGAATAATCTGCCCCATGATTGTCTGAAATTTGCATGAAACTGCTAGACACATTAAGGCAGCTACATGCATGCCCACATTCTCGACTGCTTGTTACTCTCTTGAAAAATGTGTTTCTCTTTACCAACAAGGTCTTCTGTAAAATACAATGTTTCCCACCTTTTGGGCTCCACTTTTTGATACACATTATACTCTAGTACTGTTGGGCGTGTCTAGTTCAAGATTCTCCAATACACACTGTCCTTCTACTTCTAAGGGGTGCATTACTTTACCCTCCATACAAAGCCATGACTTATAAATGAATCTTACATAGGCACTGAATTTCCTCTGTCACTTCTTACTTAACACAAGAGGCTCTTCCACATTACAAGAGTCTCCCCTAAACTGTAAAAAATAAGGTCTCTACTGGAAACTAATGGGCATATTCACAACTGTAGACTTATACGTGTACTTTTACTTAATGTAAGCTTAAAACTGCACCTAAGAGTAATTTTACACATTTTTGCTATTCACTAATTTAGATTGTAAATATTCTACTAGGTTCAGACCAACATGTCTCCACTTCCTTAAAACTTAGGGCACCATTACGATGGCGGGCGGACCGTAGCGGTATGTGGGGCCGCCCGCCAGGGGTGCGGCGGTCCTACTGTGCGTTATATGATGCGCTTGCCACACTGGCGGGCGCATCCCACATATTTTAAATTGTGACGGGTGGGCGGTGCTGCAAGCAGCACCCGCTGCAATGTAAAACTGCGTGTTGTGCATTTGCATGAACAATGTGACAGCCACCACGAGGTGCCTGCCACCTTGTGCATGCAAATGTCGGGGGTACCATGGGTACCCCCAAGTGCATCCCCCAACACCCCGGGGGCCCCCAACACAGAAGACTACATGCCTTTCCATGGTGACGCCGCCATGGAATGCCAATTGCCGCCATCATCATAATATAGATGCCACCATATTATACATGTTTTCCGCCCAGTCGACGAGTCGAGCGGCGGAAAAGCGGCGGACGGTCTTTAAGTCCACCGTGGACCCCCCAACCATCCTAATATGGCTGGGGGTCTTTTAGGTATGGGTGGCGGGCAGATCGCCCCGCTGGGCCAGCGGTGGCTACCGTTCGGAATGCATGCTCCCATTGTAAAGAATAGGAGTGTTACTAAACAGTGTTTGGTCTCATCCTAATTGCTGGGTTGGGACCGCCAACAGGAGGTCGTTCAGTTCCAGTTCCAAACCGATGTCGGAAGGACTTCGGTCAGTCTAACATCAGAATCTGGCCCTAAGCTGGAGTATATTTACGACTGTTACGTCTTTTTTGGCTGTCGTAAATATAGAAGGTTATTTTGTAAATAGCAATGGACTTTTGTCCTTTAACCCTCCCTTTAACCCCTCCTTACTCATCCTTTTTTCCCCTTGAATTTCGTAGTAGTTTTTCCTTTCTACGTTTACTTCTGAAACGTAGGCCAAGTGTGCAGAGATCTCCGCAGTTGGGACAGAATTCTCTGCACATAAAATATAGGAGAAGCAAAGGAAGAGTCCTGATCACTTAGATTGGTGAATGGCATTTTCGTGAGTACTATTATTTTACTACAAAATGTAGTTTTTAAATAGGCCCACATTCTCTTCAGAAGCACACTATTCTGAGCATAGAACAACATTGAAGCACAGTGCTTAAAGTTCCTCCTTAATTCAAAATAGACATTTGAAAAGTACTTTGAATTCCAAGGGAATTACAATTATAAAAACAAAATTGCATTGTAAAAAAAAAATAAGCCAATGCACAATTAAACAGCACGCTGCAAAAGTCAATATACATATTTGATTTAATTAGAGTGCTCAATACACTTCCACCGCACCATACCGTAACTTTTTCTGACAAAGCTCATAAGATATTAATCTGTACTTCCAGCACTGTGAGATATGATTTCGTTATTGCACAGCAAACATTCGCCTCTGGGTGAGAAATGAACTTCATTTCAACCGATGCGCAGCAATTTATTCTTCTGCACTTCGAGATCTTTCTTTGAAACTGCTAATCTCGTTCTGGAAAAATGAAACCTGAGTATAATTTTCTGCCAGTAGCATTACAATTTGATATGAGAATTTGCCCTTTTAACTCAGAAAACTGCTATTTTTCTTCCTGGGATTGGGATAGATGGGCTCAGCAACAAGGTTGACACCGAAAACCCATGGGCCTCGATTATAAGTATTCCTGTATTGGATGCGATCATTAGTGTGCTCAATAAAGTGCCATACCCTTGTGTCTGGACTTTACCAGGTGCAATCTTTATAGCCTATACCAAATAGTGCTTTGAAAAATGGGGCATAACATGGGCATTGTGGTGCTCCAAAATCTTCATGTATGACTGTAAATAGCTGGTTTGACCTGCTGAAATGTATGTAGGATATGTGGATTTTATCACATATAAACACCAATGTGGATTTATTCACATATACACACCAGATGGGATCAAATATGCACAACTCATAATACTAACAAGCGGTAATGTTACCACACCGAGAAGTCAGCGTGGCACTCATAATGGCCATTGTCAATGTGGTCTTTTTCCAATCCCAAAACTGATGCAATTTGTGCCAAGGACATTAAGATTGAGTGGAGCCAATCTTCTGAAAAAAATTGGCTCATAATGATAATGACATTTTATATTGTTTATTATTCTATCTGAAACAAATGTTTTCTGTAAAATTAAGTACTTTAAATTTCACCAAGTAGGAGGTGTATTCATACAGTTTAATAAATCAATAACCAAACTCTGGAACAGTTAAAGTTTACACCCAAGGTTATATATCTTACACATTGTGTCTCATGATCCTCAACAATATGCGGCCTGAGGACATAGTAAATAGGATCAGAATACGTAGTTCAAACACATAGGGCCTGATTACAATGTCAGACGGATTGCGATGGTCTCGGGATCAACCGACCTCTGGTCGGCCGTCCTGGCCCGCCCATCACAATGCGACCGCACATGGTGTGGTTGCATACTCCTATTTCCCTATGGGAGCTTCTGCTGCAGCCACAAACCGACCGCAGCACAGCCCCCATGGTGAAATGGGAGCCTGTGTAAATCCCTGCACATTGTGGCAGGCACCGTAGGTGCCTGACACGCGGTGCAGGGATTTACAGGGGGCATCATAGGTGCTCCCCAGTCACCCAACCAGAGCCTGTAGAGACATGGGGGTCCTGCTAGGGGCTCCCAAAGTCACTTTCCAACAGGCTTTTCATGTCGGAAAGCCCGACATGAAAAGTCTGTCGGAAAGCGACAACATAATCCCACGGCGTAAATGCCGTACATAGGGGATAATGAGTGGCCTCCGACTTGCCGACGGGCTCCTTAAGTCCATCGCAAGCCAGTCTGTCTGATCGGCCGGTTTGAAATCCGATAGTCTTTATCATAATAAGTCTGTTGGATTTGAAACCTACGATGGGAGTTGGAAAGCTCACATCGAAATAGGCCCCTTAATCATCGGTGCCTTCAAGCTCCTGCACACACATTTTAGGAAAAGGAAAGAGAAAGTGAGAGGAATAAAGAGACAGTAGAAGAGAGGGAGAAATAGACATATCATTCCAGGAAGATAGTGATGATTATTGTTATTGTTAGTGTGTCTAATACAAAAAGTTTTTTTCTCTTTCTGATTTTTTTAGGTCTCGTGGCGTTAACTGCGCGAAAGCGCGGTCTCACCAGAGACCTATTGTTAGCGACGCAGCTTTCCAGGAGACAGGACCTGGCCACGCGCATGGCGATCATACATACAGAGACACACAACCCCCGCACACATACACACACGTGCGCACACACACACACACACACACGAGTGCACCAAGCCCCCCCGCCGTCCCACACATACATACACACACACGTGAGCACACACACACACACACGAGTGCACCGAGACCCCCTCCCCCCCTCCTACAACTAAGGCCCACTTACCGCCACTCCGGACTTCAGCTGCCACATTGGGGCTCTCCCTCGGGCATGGGAGCCCCACGTCACCACTGCTCCTCTCCTGGCTAGCCACTCCGTGGGTGCGAGCTTCCAGCACGAAACGGAAGATCCGCCCCACGGTAGTTTTCGACACGCGCACGTCTTTGGTTTTTTTTCGTCTTGTTTTTTTAGAAAGCACAGCCTGGAGATTCCTCGGTCATTCCTCTGCTGATTGTAGGAAAGCTGATGATTTCACTAATTAAGAGGTGAGACCCGGCTTCCTGAGCAGGATAGCAATTATCAACAGGCCTCTGATAGCGGTGACATTACTACCTACCGCCTCTCCGCCGCCTGAGTTTTATTACTTCTGAAGAGATGCGTTAGCGAGGGTTAACTGCCCAGAGCACACAAAGTTCATTCATTAATGTTACCGCATAGATTTCTCACGTTGCCTTCCGGATCAGAGGCCACATAGTCCTTTCCTCTGATTCAGGTCCCACAAACACAGCAGGTTGATTCCCTGTGATGTCATCATCGTGTCAGAGGTCGAGTGATGCGGTTTCCAGTGCTGCCGCCATTATGCTAGTTAATGGTGCTAAAACTTGAAAACCCTACGTCTTTTTGGTCAGTGAGTGTTGGCGAGTAGGAGTGACCTCCTTGTATTATGTGGGGCTGCCACGAGGACTGCGTCTAAGAGAGCCCTGGCCATTAAGGCCAGTTGAATTACAGCACTCATTCAGTTATCTCTGTGACACTGTTGCATCTTGGATACATTCTTGTACTTTGAGTTTACTAAAAAATAAGGCGTTCACTTGCTGCTGTCTCTTCGGCTTCCGTAGTCCATGTTCTCTGTACCAGGCCCGCTGGGTAAGGCAAGCCTGCTGCGTTTGCATTCTATAACGGCATAAAAATTGTTTAAAAAAATAATTTTGTTTATAAAGTAATGCGGACACTCTCCGTGATAAGATTTACGTTATTTCTCTTTTAGCACCTATTAGGCTAGCTCTCCCCGGATTAATCCGATCTCTGGGCATTTTGAGGATTGTAGGTTGGAAGTCCAGGCAAGTGACCCCAAAGCAATAAACCCTGGGATATCCGTGTTTCTTCTTTTCAAGGACTCCCTCCAACCTCAAAATAATGTCCGAGTATCACAGGAGTGGATTTAAAAGGCCCACGTCCACACCAGGACTCTGTGGTTGGTGACGGTGTTACGGAACAGTTCAGGAGCAGACCAGCTACTGCTGCAAAAGGGTCTCATGGTCCGCTTTCAGGTGGTAGGAGCCGCTCACTGAACCTACTGATGTAAATGTACAGGAATTTATATAGCGCAAATCACCAAGTGGTTTCTAAGCGCTTGCTTAGGGAACCCGTCCTGGTATTCCCCTGTGAGATAACCCCAGCAGGGTATCCACAAGGTGAAAGCCAGGCATCCCGCCGCGAGGGGCCGTTGTGGAGATTAAGCAAGCTATTGCCCAGAGTTGCAGAGTGTGAACCTGTGAATCGAGTAGGCACCGGAGCGAGAATTGTCGAGTCCATGGACATTGTGGACTCAAGACCCCGCCGAGCCGGGAATTGAACCCTGGTCCCGGGCTGACCTCTGCTTCCAGGTCTGCCTCCTCTAACCAGTGAGCCACACTTCTCCACTGATTGCACTAGCATTTGAGGAACTGGGATTTAGGTTCAATGACAAGTTGCATCTTTAAAGGATAATATCTCTGGAGCTTTCTGGGGGTAACTAGATGGTTAATAGGTGTGTAATAGGGGTTCTGCCATCTGGATAAAGCCAAACGACCAAAGGTAGAGGGGAAATAAGTTCCCTGTGTCGATCTCTGTCAAGGAAAGGAATGATTAGGCCATCCGCAGCATCGTGGATGCTGGGGGATGGTTCAGGCGATGCAGGATTATCACACTCCAGGCTCGAATGTCACCTGCTTGTAAAGCAGATGCCTTTGTTTCGAGAAAGCCCGGCACCAAGGTCCTTGAGGCTCCAGGCCGGGAGCTTCGAAAATGCTCTCGCCCTGTAAATAGGCCGCGCTACTGTTAGTAGGTCAGAGTAATTGACTAACCCTACAAAAACGTGTCATTACAGTGATTACCGGTGGGATCACAGGTCTGCCAATGCGCCGCACCGTAATCCTGCCCTGCAGAGCTCACTCCTGTGTCCCCACTGGGCAGGGGGGCAGACACGCATGCTTTGTCAGTGTACTTTATTTCATAGCTGCAATACCCCAGCCATTCTAGCACTGATTTCCCTGCCTTTGTGCCAATATATACTCTATTTGTTTTAATGGCTTTTGCTTTTTTGTGTTTTTACAGTGCACCTTTGAAGATTTGAGTGGCTCAGTTTCGTTGTCGTGGGTTGCACACAGAGACACACACACACACACACACGAGCGCACATACACGCACGCACACTTACAGAGACACCCCCCCAGCCCCGTGCTGAGTGTGTGAATAATAACAGCGTCAGCCCCGTGCCTGAGGTGCATCATCAGAGCTGTGTGAATAATAACTGTGTCAGCCCCGTGCGTGAGGTGCATCATCAGAGCTGTGTGAATAATAACAGCTGTGAGCCCGTGCTTGAGGTGCATCATCAGAGCTGTGTGAATAATAACAGCTGTGAGCCCGTGCCTGAGGTGCATCATCAGAGCTGTGTGAATAATAACAGCTGTGAGCCCATGCCTGAGGTGCATCATCAGAGCTGTGTGAATAATAACAGCTGTGAGCCCCGTGCCTGAGGTGCATCATCAGAGGTGTGTGAATAATAACTGCGTCGGCCCTGTGCGTGAGATGCATCATCAGAGCTGTGTGAATAATAAGAGCTGTGAGCCCGTGCCTGAGGTGCATCATCAGAGCTGTGTGAATAATAACAGCTGTGAGCCCCGTGCTGAGGTCCATCATCAGAGCTGTGTGAATAATAACTGTGTCAGCCCTGTGCCTGAGGTGCATCATAAGAGCTGTGTGAATAATAACAGCTGTGAGCCCCATGCCTGAGGTGCATCATCAGAGCTGTGTGAATAATAACTGCCGGCAGCCCCGTGCTGAGGTGCATCATCAGAGCTGTGTGAACAATAACTGCGTTAGCCCCGTGCTGAGGTGCATCATCAGAGCTGTGTGAATAATAACTGTGTCAGCCTCGTGCTGAGGTGCATCATCAGAGCTGTGTGAATAATAACAGCTGTGAGCCCGTGCCTGAGATGCATCATCAGAGCTGTGTGAATAATAACTGCGTCAGCCCGTGCGTGAGGTGCATCATCAGAGCTGTGTGAATAATAACAGCTGTGAGCCCGTACCTGAGGTGCATCATCAGAGCTGTGTGAATAATAACAGCGTCAGCCCCGTGCCTGAGGTGCATCATCAGAACTGTGTGAATAATAACTGCGTCAGCCCCGTGCCTGAGGTGCATCATCAGAGTTGTGTGAATAATAACAGCTGTGAGCACCTGCCTGAGGTGCATCATCAGAGCTGTGTGAATAATAACTGTGTCAGCCCGTGCCTGAGGGGCATCATCAGAGCTGTGTGAATAATAACTCTGTCAGCCCCGTGCGTCAGGTGCATCATCAGAGCTGTGTGAATAATAACAGCTGTGAGCAACAGAATACTCTTGCACACACTCTCACTGCTCACTAATTCAAAGTTTGCTAAACATTTTATGCAACGCATTGTCATACACAATGCCAATAGCTCAAACTTTAATGCTGCGAGACCTATTGCATTGTAAATGCTTGTTTATATACATTTGGACAGCTTGTTGTATTTTTTTCTCATTAGAAGGAGAGTTCACACACCCTGCTAATTAGCACACATTGAAGAAGTCAAATAGACTTTAAACCTTGAGCCTTCAGAAAATTTAAACCAAACATGGCTCTGTATATGACTTCTCTTGATGAGTAGGATTGACGGAAGGAGGAAACAGGGCAGGGTACTTGCAGGAAGACCCAAGTACATCAGATTCCGGCATGAAATGAATCTGTCCGTTTGGTACAAGTGGATAATACCACAGAATACACGGTTATCAAATCCTGCACTGTTGCATGATAAAAAGCAAAATAGAGAATCCAGATTGGCTGAACATCATCGTCTCTGCACAAAGTATTTGTTTACAGGAAACAGGAACCTGGCTTAGGGAAGATGTCCATTTTGACGGTTTTGTATCCATCCTTACCCATGCTACTCCTTCTGGTATCAAGAGAGCAAAGGGCAGGTTGGCAATGTTCATTTAAATTTTAGCTCCTATTGTAATCAGAAAACAACTTAATAGTTCTCTACATTATCAGTTTATGCATCTGACATTAAAGCAGGAGCTTGAGGTTACTCTGATTAACTTTCACAACAATAGGCCCCATTACGATGCCGGTCGGCCGCTCGCGTCGGAAACGGAACTGCCGGACAAGGAGTCGGCAATCCCGCTTCCCTAAATATGATGCAACCAGCTTCACGACGGTCAAAAATTGCCTATTTCCAATTGTGGCTTGTGCTGCGCACTGCAGCACAAGCCACAATACAAGCTGCAGTAGGAAATATGCACTTTTTAAACATCCATTCATCTTGTGGCAGGCACCATGCAGTGTCTGCAACACGATGCATGGATTTTTGGTGGGCACTACAGGTGCACCCCAAGCTTCATTGCAGAGGCCATGGGGGGACGGGGGCCATCCTAGGGGCCCCCAAAGTCTGCTTCCGACAGCCTTTCTAAGGTTGTAGGGCCTCCGTAGAAAGGCTGTTGGAAATGTGCATCGTAATCCCCATGACTTCCTTTCTGGAGATTTTGATCTGCCCTCTACCCTGATAGGCTCCTTGAGCCTGTCGGAGGTAGAGGGGATTACCCCCGCAGGCATCGATTGGACCGCCTGTATCATAATATGGCCCTCAGACCGATGCCTCAGATGTCAAACGGTACCCCACTGACGAGCTGTCGGATGGCCTTCTGCCCAACATCATATTTGGGCCCAATGTTTTTAACAACACACGGAATATGGTTATTGTAGAATTGGGTAGGGACATTAGGTATTTTGCAAATCAAAAAGGAATTAATTATAAGTTTGTCTGGGCTGGAGATTTTAACATGAGTAAGTGTAGGTGTCCCAACAGCCTAGTATCTGCTAGGCAGACACTTATGGGAATGAACAACCTCATTTTCCTCATTACTTTTATGGGGATTCCTTAAATGAGTTGATGTATAGCTTAAACATGGAATTGTTTGAGCAAAAGGGGGAGCCAAATGGGGTTTTGATGCATACTTTCCATGGAAATGGGCACTGTTCCATCGTAGGTCACATACTTATCTTCATATATGTGGCTGGATGAAGACAATACACGAGGAACTCAACAACAATCCGAAATGTGGAACTACGAAGTCTCTTCATTCCCCTTTTTCTTTCCAACAGGACGAGTGGAGTTTACCGTCTCCACCGCAACACTGTATCCCGGAAGCTCCCTTTAACTCGGGAGTAGCAGAATACGAGACTCCACCCCGGATGACGTCACGGAGTTCCCAGAGTTCAAGAACCAGGAAACCCGGGAACTGGTGTGTTTAAACACCGGAAACAGGGAAACCGCGTCAGCCGTGGCGTTCTGTGGTGTGGCGTCTCCCGAGGAAGAGAAGAAGAAACCGGAGGAAGAGCTGGCCCGAAGAGAAGAAGGACCGAGAAATCCGGCGGCAGCTGAAGGAAGAGTTCAACACGAGATAACCCGCCACGCTCCAGGAGGAGCGTGGCTAAACAAGGTACGGAGACAAATTGCAGATTGGATGGGAGGGAGGGATAGATGCAAGGTATAATGCCGCGTCTTTCTCTATCTTTCCCACCTTCTCCATTTTCCCCGAGCACTTTTGCACTGTATTTTCTTGATTTCGTGTGACACAGTGTTTGGTGCTCCTTCACTCCCGCCCCTGGAAAGCCTAGTATTCGCACCGTCCTCATACCAGTTCTCCTCTTCTCTTTCCACATGTCATCACGGAGTCCCCCGGGAACAGACAAGAACAAAGGAAAGAAGAAGGAAATTATAAACCCCGGAGAACTATTTTGGAAAGAGACATTAATCCAAAGCATAGAAAAAAAGGGTTCACTTGTGAAGAAGCAGTCTCTATGAAAAATAAAACCTTTATTAACTGAACAAAGTTTAAGTCCCGTCCTTTCCACCCGGCAACAGTTGGTGTCAGAAGTGGGATTAGAAGGACAAACCATCAGTAACCCCATGATGGATGCGCTTATCCAGCATTTAGTGAAGGGCCAAGAGTGTTTGGAATGGGCAGTAGAAAGACAGATGTCGTCGGCGCAAGCTGACGGAGACACCTTTAAAGTCTCGATATCTGCCCAAAGGGACTACAAAAACCCAGTACAGCCCCCACCAACCCCTCTCAAAGAGACAACAGACGTACGCTACATGGGCCACAGGAATTTCTTTACAAAAATATGTGGAGGGTGAAGATCCCGACGCGTTCCTATTGAATTTCGAACGAGCGGCCAGAGCCTGTGGGTGAGCTAAGGAACAATGGCCTTTTTTTTGGTCCCCTTGCTGACTGGGGAAGCCCAGTCAACCTATCAACTGGCAAACCTAAACGGGAACACACCCTATCATGACTTCAAGGATGTAATTCTAGACCACCTCGGTCTAGATGCAGAAGCATACAGGTTACGCTTCAGAAAGGAAAGGAGCCGGCCGGGAGAAAATCCGAAGATTCTATTCTTCAATCTCAAGACAGCCGCGGACAAATGGCTAAAGCAGGCCACAAGTACAAAAGAAGAAATTATGACTAGGGTGTACTTGGAGCAGTTCCTTGAAGCCCTTCCATACAGTACTCAAAGGTGGTTGAAACAACAACCCCACCTCACCCTAGAGCTGGCCATTGAAATGGCAGCAATGTACACCAGAGACCAACCGCGCATGCCAGAAGGATCCCTGGAAAAGACCCAGAGACCCCATCCAGTGAGAACAGAATAAAAGCCACGGGCCCTGGACCTTCCGCGACCCAAACCTAATAAAGCAGATGAAGCAGATATCCAGCCTCTCCTGAGGACCACAGTGTTTCGAATGTGGTGAATGGGGCCACATAGCGAGGCTTTGTCCCAAACAGAAGAGCCCATAGAGATCGGTTATCTGCCAAAATCCATCCTTTATACAGCCGAGATGGGGACAACATTTTACGTGAGTGTACAAATGAATGGGAGACAGATAAAAGCACTTTTAGACTCAGGATGTAGACAATCGGTAATACAAAAACACCTCGTAACGCCTTCTCAGATTATTCCTGACGCCATGATACACATTAGATGAGTACATGGTGATGTAACACCCTACCCTCTAGCCTCCGTAAGATTGCTAACACCCCATGGGAAACCTTGTAGCGTCCGGGTGGGGGTGGTAGAGGGACTGCCAGAGGAATTACTGTTAGGAACAGACAATCCTGAATTTTTGCGACTATTCCAACAAAGTTTGGGGAATAAGGGTACCTCACAGAGTAGTCAAGACAGAGCATGACGAACATATTCTGCCCTCACTTCCCCCGACCCTTGGGTGATGGACAGAAGTTATCGATTCGCCCAGGCGAATGATACCACGTTATTTAACACCTGGGAATACGCACACAACAACCAAAGTAATTCATCACCCTCCTATCCTCATTTCCTGATAAAGGATGGTCTATTATATCGCAAAGGTAGCGCAGAGGACCCAGAACAATTAGTAGTCCCAACGGCTTTCAGAGAGCAGATATTATTTTTCTCCCACTCTCATCTCACTGCTGGACATACAGAGGCAGAGAAAACGACACAAAACGTGTTAAGGTATTTCTTCTGGCCAGGAGTATATAAAGATATCAAGATTCATTGTCAAACCTGCAAAGAGTTACAGAATAAAAGCACTTAAAGACCTCCTGCAATGCCTCTACAACCGATTCAGGTAATAGGAAAACCATTTGAGAGGGTGGGAATGGACATGATTGGGCCCTTACCTCAGACCCAGAGAGGAAATCAATATGCCCTAGTGGTAGTAGATTACGCCACGAGATTCCCAGCAGGGCCAGACTGGGAACCACAACCGGCCCTGGCAAAGTGCTTGGCCCGGCCCTCCTCCCACTCGGGGAGGTGTGCCAAGCTTTTTGCCGGGCCGGTTTTCGGCCGATTTTGGTACAGGGCCGATTTTGCAGCTATGCTGCAAAAAAGGCCCTGTAACAGAAACGGCCCCCAGGGACGAAAAACCGGCCCCCACCCGTGCGGCACACCGGGGGATTGCCCGGTGCCCGCTATGGCCAATCCGGGCCTGATTCCCAGAAGCCTTTCCGCTAGAAGCACCAACTTCCCGAAATATCGCCAACAAGTTATTGGAACTCTTTTCACGAGTAGGATTTCCGAAAGAGATCCTTACCGATCAGGGCACACCGTTTGTATCTCGCCTGATGAAAGAGGTCTGTCGTACTCTTGACCTACACCACCTACGAACCTCTGTTTATCACCCTCAAACAAACCGGACATTCAAGACCACCCTAAAGAAAATGTTATCAATTTAAGGCAAAGAATGGGATGGCCTGTAACCCTTGGGGCTATATGTGATCAGAGCCCAGCTCCAGAGCAGTCTGGGTTGTTCATCATTTGAATTACTGTACGGACGACAACCCCGATCGTTATTAGAAATGACGAAAGAGGCATGGGAACGAGAACCAGAAGAGGAGAACAAAGGGGTGTTGGAGTACACCCAACAACTTAGGTCAAAAAATTGGAAATTAAGGGACCTAGCCTATACCCACCTAGAGAAAAGTAAAGAGAAGCAAAAAACCTGTTATGACCGGGGTAAGAGATGGAGAAGCCTTCCTGTAGAAGACTGGGTCCTAGTGTTACTTCACTCTTCAACAAAGAAATTTTTGTCACAGTGGATGGGCCCCTACAAAGTTGTGGGAGCCATTGGAAATACCTGTTATCGGGTCCATGTTTCTCCAAATCGAGAACAAACGTACCATATAAACCAATAAAAAAAATGGTTGGGACCCTTACCAAAAACAGCACAGCTAACACTTCCTACTATCGACACGAAAGATTCCAGTCTTCCACACCTTGTAATCAATGATGACCTCCCAGAAACAGCTAGAGTCGAACTGCAGAAGAGGCTACTCCCTTTTTTTCATCTCTTCTCCGACATCCCCGGTAGAACGACCCTCACTGAACACTGTATTATAACCCCACCAGGAAAGACAGTAAAACAACGACCCTAAAGGATGCTTGCAGTGAAACAAACGGGTGTAAAGAAAGAGGTGCAAGATATGTTGCGCCTTGGGGTCATACAACCCTCGGTTAGTGACTGGTCTTCGCCTATCGTGATGGTACCAAAACCAAACGGCTCAACTCGATTCTGTATCGACTTCAGGGCCCTAAATGCCATCTCCACCTTTGATGCCTATCCGATTCCTTGAATAGATGAACTTATCTAAAAATTAGTGGACGCCAAGTTCATAACAACTCTAGCCCTAGCTAAAGGTTACTGGCAAGTCCTTTTCCACGGATGAGGGGCTCTAGGAATGTCCTGCCTTTTGGGCTACACGGGGCTCCTGCTACTTTCCAGCGACTAATGAACACAGTCCTTCAAAATCATTGTGCTTTATGCTCAGCCTACTTAGACGACATAGTGATTTTCAGTAAAACCTGGGAGGAACAAAGCTTTGTCTATGCAAATGCATTAATGCATTTTTAGCATTGTGCCGGGCGGTGCTGAGAAATTACCGCCTGCTTGGAAGTCATTTATAAATCTGACGGGCGCAGTAGTCTTAGCCTGGCAGATGTAAAGTCCTCTGCCAGGTCAAGGGAGAATATTCCGTCAGGTAGAAAATAAATTATGCCCTAAGTTCCATTTAAAGTGGAAAGATGAGCCTGTAAACCTCTCCAATGCTTTCCAATGTTTATCTCTTGTCTACAGTTGGATGAAGAACAATCTGCTTTGCCTCAACAGTGATTCAACTGCAATTCTATTTCTGTGATTAGTGAATCATGAAAGCTTTTATTTACCTGAGCCAAAGGACCCTAGCACACATTCCCACCATTGGAAAAGGCTTGTAATCTATGTGTGGTTTTCAACACCGATCTCTCTTTCATCTCCCAGATCAATGTAGCATCCACATTGTGATTCCACAGGCTTCAGATGTTGAAATTGGTTCTGCCTTTGCTGCAATGCTCCCCGAAATTCACTATTACTATCTTTGACATAATGGCTTCTAGCCTCTCAATTACTGCTAAGCCCTCTACACAGGACTCCCTCTCATTTGTCTCATGAAAACTCAGGTGGTCAAAATTATGCAGCTTGCCTACTGTTTGACCCGAAACTGCATCTCACATTTCCCCTGCTCTCGGACAACTGCAGCGGACATTGCCCTGCTCTCAATAAAGGAAAGGTCATGCTAGCCAGATCCTCAGCTCTACCAACATGGGTTTAAGTGTTGATACCAATCATTCAAATATAGGAGCCTCATGGTTGATTCACCCACTTCCAAGGCCCTGCAACTTACAGAACCTAATACTGGCAGAAGATTATCTTGTGTTAAAAAAATCCTTAAAAACTCATATTTGCACCTTTTTTTATCATGGATGATATTTTCCACACCAAATACATGTCAGGTATCTACTATGACTTGCTCGTCAAACACTTAATCCTCGCTTGCCTTTCTCCCCAACATTTCCATTGAATCAAGTTTCTTGGAAAACTTTATCCTGTATCGCTCAGTTTCTAAACTCTATTGTTAATATTACTGAAATGATCCATCCTTCACAGTGCCTTGATGCCTTTGCTCGGTAGTTAGAAGCACTTTACAAAAACTCAATATAAAATAAAATCAAGTTAAACATAAAAATTGTCCTACGTGGATGGTTTGATGGGAAATGGGCATTAGTGTTTTTATTTCTTTGTTACTATTTTCAAGAGTTGTATGACAGAAGATTGAGGACAAAAATATAATGGGGACAAAACATCGAGACCTGAATATCGTGGACCAAAATATCTGGAAGGTAAGTGTTTATAGGTAATGTAGAAAAGTAGGAGCTTTTATTGTGGTTACCCCCACTTTTTGCCTGGGGTTATGCTGTTTTTGACTAGTCTTACTGGGATCCTTCTAATCAGGACCCCAGTCTCTCTGCTTTCTCCCCAAAATTGGTATGGTAAGTACTTAGGTACATCCCAGATTGGACAATGGTGAACCCTTATCTGTCCCTAGTATATGGTACTGAGGTACCCCGAGCATAGGTGCCACAGGAGTCACCCATGGGCTGAAGCATGTATTATGCCACCCATGAGGGACCACTCAAACTGTAACTACAGGCCTGCCATTGCAGCATGTGTAAGCTGGTGCTAGCACTACTTATGAAAGATGTAGGTTTCCCTATATCTAAGGTCACTGCACTTAAAACCTAGAAGTCAACCCTAAAGCAGGCCTTTAAATCCTGAAGACAGGGTGCTCGGTTCTGAAGGAATCTCCCATGAAGTGAAGGAGTCACTGCCCTGCATCTGCAGGCACCGCAACTAAGATACCCGGTCTGCTGAACCGGGCCTCCCACGAACTCCGAAAGGCTCAGCAACACAGGTTGTGGTTTTTCACATCCCTTGAGACCTGCCCTGTCCTCTCATTAAGTTTGAGGTCAGTATCCCTCGTCGGAGCCGCTGGAACCAAACCACTGTGCACCACGCCGACTTGCAGTTGCATAGGTTTGTTGGATTCCTTCCACCAAAATCTTTGGGCTCCAAGTAGCTCCAGCCACAAGCATCACCAGTGACCAGGATCTTTGTCCTCACCACATCATTTGCACCGTGGGCCTGCATCTTTGGTGAGCTACTCAAGGTCCTCTTGCGACTCCGGCCTGTGCGTCCTCTCGAGGGTCATCTAATGAATTCTTTGGGTTCCCCTGATTGCTGAGTTACCTGGACCTTGCTGGTCCCGACACAGCACCTTCTTCGCTTTCCATGTTTTTTGCAGTTACTAAGGCTTGTTGGTGCTCCAGACGGACATCAACCCCTCAACTCTCGACATCCAATGTGGAACAGCTTGCGAATAGCTCCTAGTCTTCCACAGCATCGCCTGGTCCTCACAGCTGCAGCTCCAAGGTCATCGTCAACTCTCCTGCAGCACCCAACATTGATGGGCATTCTTCTTTTGTGCCTCCTGGTCACTCCTGAGTGGCATAGACTCTGTCCCCTGTGCTTGCCCAACTTGAGTCCACCATTGGTTCCACCGGACACTTTCACCTTCCCCAGCAGCGGTATCTTCCTGAAGTCCTCCATTAGGTTTGACTACGGTTTCCGATGCTAAATCACGTCTATGAACCTGGCTTCCCTGGTGTAGGTATTCTGGTTCCTAGGGAATCCACTGGTGGGGTGGTTCTCCAACCTTCTTTCTTTCACATGGTTTCTTCAGGGTCCACTGGAAAGGGTCCTTTTTCTTTAAAATTGCAACTGCGACTTATCCATTGACTTGCATTGATCCTGCGGTCGTGTTACCCCTCTGCACAAGGACTCCTGGTTATTTACTTTGGGTGGTTCCGTGAGTCCCCAGCACTTCTACATCTTCTGATTATAGTCTTGACCGGAGTCGTGGTTCGCATACCACTATTTTAGTATATGGCTTGGTCTCCCCCTGGGGACCACTGTGTATTACTTGCTACTTACCTGTTTCTATTGAAAAGTGGTGTGTGCATTGCCAATATCTCCAGCTAGGAGATATCTGTATGTGTTAGTGGGTGTCTTATAATAAATACATATTTTTATAGATACACTCGGGCAGATTTACAAGAAACTGACGCATCTCTGCATTAGAGCAGAGATGCATCAGTTTCCCTGCGCCTGTGTGCAAAACCCTTGCGCCATCAGAGATGCATCATATTTACAATACGGCGCACCATGGTGCAAGGATAGACAGATGCACCAGAAATCCTGACGCATCTGTTGGCGCCAAAGTCACGCATTACTGGAGTTGTGTCGCAAGCATGACGCAACTCCAGCAAAGGATGGGGAGGCCTATACTATTGTGCTGCGTCCCTCCGTATGCCTGCTCCAAGCTGGCGTAAGGTTTTGATGCAGTGGCGTTCGAGAAGTGACGCAGTGACATTTTGTAGATTTCACTGCGTCAGTTCTACAAGGCTTTCCCCCGTGGGAACGCTCACCCTGCATATATTATACCTGACGTAGGTATAAGGTGGCACAGGGCTTTACAACGAGATGCATCTCCCTAGATGCATCACGTTGTAAATGGGGCGCAACGTGGCACATTGTTTACGCCACCGCTGCGTCACAAAAAGTGACGCAACGGTCGGTGCAAAAGTGACGCAAGGGGCTTGTAAATCTTCCCCACTGTGTGGTTCTTTTTCTCTTAATCTGTACCAATAACATTATGTTCTGGTAAAACGAGCTGTTTTACACTCCTTCTGGACTAAGCCTGACGGCGGCTGCTCTCCACAGCTACCAATTAGAGAGCTTTCTAAGGTTGTCTAAGACCACTAAAATCACCATAAGGGTTGTCTGGATTGGTGCAAGGTGGCCACTTTCATACGTGTACACTATATACCAAGCCAGATTCTCACAGGTAAGTATAGATTTTACATTCTTGGCTCCACATCTACGTGCCTAGAAAAAATATATATCACCAGGGTGAATATGTGGAGTTAACTGTAGTAAATGTGTGCTTACCTACTTAAACTTACCTTCGCAATCTTTTGGTCGCTGATATTTAGACCTCCATATTATGGCACCGATATTCTGTAGTTGCCATTCTATCTTTTCGAGTGGTTCATGTCAGGGAACGAGGTGCTGCCCTCCATTCCACAAAATGAACGCGGTTGTCAACCTCAGCTCTGTGTTGCTACTAAATTGGTCAATCCATGCAAGCTTCAAAATATTTTAAAACATATTTTACAAATCTCTCCTCTTAGGAAAAATGCAGCCCTTTTGCAATAGCGCTTCCAGGGGATTGTGGCCTCTGGTGCTGTATATATGTTTGTTCGTTAATTAAGGGCCATATTTCCTTTTTCAAATGAAATACACATTTTCTCTCTTTGTATTTGGGCGATAGGTTTTGTAATTGGATTGGAGGGAGAACAACAGCTGCATTTTAATGGAATAGTCAAATAATTGGATAGATAGCAAAGAAGTCAAGTACAATACATTTATTGCAATTTGACACACTTTAAACTCTGCCTCGGGTTACACTTCAAAGGTAATTTAAATCTCATGGATCAGAATAAATAAATACCTAATTACCTTAAAGCAACATTGCTGTGTTCCTAACCTATTTTCCAAAGATAAAAAACATGTCACCTTACCATGTCCAACAAAACAGGCAATGTGTAGATGGATAAGGAAATAATTAATAAAAGTTATGTGTTTTAATTCTATATGTTCATCGAAATAGGATTAGGATAATTCCTAAACTAAGGGCCTGATTTAGAGTTCACAGAAGAGTTACTCCATCACTAATGTGATGGATTTTCTGTCCACGTACTAAAACTGCCGTTGGATAAAATGCACTTGTAAAAGGCAGACGGAATATCAGCCAGGGGCGGCTCCTCCACTAGGGCGGAGGAGCATCACCCCACTGCTTTCTCACAGTGCAAGAAGCAGAAACATAAAATGGTAATAACTTTTAGTTATTACCATTTTATGTTTGGTTGCGGGGGCGGGTGGGCGGGGCTGCGCTGCGAGCAGGGGAGGAGTGGTGTGCCCACTCCTGAGTGCAAAAAGACTGTTTGGTCAGCCCCCTGGGGCCGCCCAAACCACTCATGTGCACTCTGCCCTTCTTCATGTAGGATGCAATGCAGCCTGCATGGAGAACATGGCCTCCCCATAAGCTCCTGGCTGGGAGGCATCCTGTCCAATCACAACGCTCCCTGCAGTGTTGTGATTGGCTTAGGGGAGGGAGTCTGGCTGGCTGCTTCTGCTTCCTGTTCCTGCCGTTGGTAGGAGGGCAGGAGCAGAGAAGACGCGGGACCCTGCCAGCGGAAAGGAAAGTTTAATTTTTTTTTAATTATTAAATTAAACCCCCCAATCGCTCACCCTCCCCGCACGACTATCATCCACCCCCTCCCCCCCGCCAGCGAGCAATGCCAGCCGCGACTGATATCAGCAGCTGTTGTAACGCAGTAAACCCTCTGGTGAACTTTAAATCAGGCCCTAGAAATGAGTTATAACAATATTAACATTTAAGGAATAAGCTAGCATATTACAAAAGCGCACAGGTATGAGAACCATTCATGGCACCACTTTTGGAGAGTTTCATATTTGTCTTACATTACAACTAAGGTAACAGTCAGAGATGCTCTCCCATCACAAATGGCAACTCAAAGAATAACCAAAATATGTATGACCTGGGTCACAAAAGTCTGACAAAAAAGTCAGAATTTCTATACAGTATCATCCTGCGTTTGAAGTATTTTTCTGATAAGTATGATATATATATATATTATAATATGCGCAGAATTATGTCCCTTATGTTGTAAGAAGTGCTAAGAACGTAGAAGAACTAGGGGCCATATTATCAAGAAAGGGCGATACATTATCGCCGCTTTTATCGGCAGGAAACTGCCGCTAAAGCGGCGATAATGGGCTTGATAATATGCCCTTGTGAATTCCCATAGAAGCCCAGGTTCTGGTGTTAAGCCAGGCTAATGTTTTTTTTCCTGTGTTTATAATCTGTATTAAGACCGGTAGCTATGAAGAAGGAAGGAACAGTGATGTTTATAGCTCAAGGACCACTGTTGGTCTGCTTCTGAATTACAGGATGGTGCCATTAATCATCACTTATTTAAAGTTGCAACAATCTTATTCACATTATGACTTGTATATTGGTAGCACTGTCAACATAGAAAATGAATGGCCCGTGGTGAATGCAGAACAGGGGCAGCAGAAGCGCAAGCAAACATTAATCAAGCATTGGCAAAGCCATTCGTGTCAGCCGTGACACTTATTTTCTTTGTCAATGCTCTGTTTTCTCCACTAGATGGCCATTGTGAATGAACCTGGTGAGATACACCTGTAGTGCGTGGTAACCTAAAGCATTTGAGTTGTTTCTGGAGATTTCTGGTGGCATACATGTGGCAGGTTCTCTGAACCTTCAAAATACACCTATAGTAATTGGCTGTAATAGGACTGGTGACGTCGCTTATTCACTCATACTATCAGTAGACTTGTCAGTGTCACTATTACTGTGTTTGTTCTGTAAACCCTATAAAAATTTAAGCATTGAGCTTTCCCCCAGCATTTGCTATGATAAGACTTGGCTCTTCAACTAACGAACAGCAGACGACCCACTCACCTGCTCCAGCGCCTGGATACCCTTCTAGTGCTAGGTTGCGCTCTGCAAATCCAAATAACATAACATAAGAGAAATGTTTCTTCAAACAACTTCATTTAGGTAAAAAGAAAAAGCCAAGGGGCTTGTCTCTCTAATTTAGGACGGGCACATCAACTTGTTTTACAACTTTCCAAGTCAAGATTAGGACCATGTTGCTTCAGGAACTGCAGATCAGGCATATTAGCGTACCCCAGTTGCAGGTTGAGTCTCCAGGTGAAATACCAGGGCAAATGAGGAATAACCAGGATAACCAGGACCAGAATTAAAGATTCCCAGCTAATTCTTAATTTCTAATGGGACTTCCAGGGTCCTAAACATAATACCCAGTACCTCCACCCCTCTTCCTGCCACAGAGCTAGCAATGCCTCTTGTATTGTTAACTGGGGGGCAGGGGCGTTACCAGGTATTAGGCTGTAGCATTTGGAAGGAGGACCATATACATTCTCCCTCAGTCTTTCCCTCTTCAATCACTCTGTGTAGTAAAGACCATAATTAAAGGGGAGCCTGACACCTGTAGTATTTGTATGTACTTTGGGGGAACATTTGTCATGATGAAAAAATTAGAAGTTTTTCTAAAGCTTTCCACGTTTACAAATTTCCAGATTTAAAGTATCTGCCTTATGTAGAAGAATACACAATCAGAGGCATTTTTATTTCAGAGCACATTGGACATCAAAAGCTTGCAAAGAGCTGTCATAGAAAAGATTTTGCTGCGAGGCCATGTTTTGGGAAATATAACGATGACAGCAGATCAGTTGCTCTATGAATCCTCTCTGATTGAAGGATATTTGTTCTTTTCAGACACTGTGCAATGGTGATTGCTATTTCATGCATCAAGGAAGCATGTCATCCTTTCTGTTCACAGATCCAACATAAATTGCCAATTGTGTCATCTTTCCACAATGTTGACGATTTTCTCAACTTCTTGTGCGGTATTTACTTCTTATTCTCTGCTGGAAACAGTATGTTAAAGAATTGATGCTTTTACGTTCTTCACACATTTTATAGGAAAACTGAAGAACCTCATGTTTGCACTAAAAGAATATTGAGTTTTAAATATTGTACTCCAAAAAATACAGTACCCATAATATTGACTAGCAAAACATTGTGAGTGGCAATATATATAGGTAAGTATAGATTTACTGTTCTTAACTCAGCATTACATCCCTTGGTGGTAAAGGTCATCATGGTACATATTGAAGACCTTTTCCCATGCTACCCAGGACTTTGGTGGCAGCATTCTGCTCCAAACAACTCCAGGCCTATCCTCAGCTATACATTCACCATCAATCCGCATCAATTTCTGAGAAACCCTATCCCTTCCTAATACTAAAGCAAATGTAAGTTAATGCGCCGTAAAAGCTAAAACGCCTGTGAGTAGGCTATTTGTTCTTACAAAAGTACTACACATGTTCACTGTAATCTCTGACCACGCCACTGAGACATTTGTGAAAAAATCCAGACAACATGGCAAACCCTGTAATGTCATAGTGTTGTGAGATGACATACTGAGGGGGAGATTTACCGAAAAGTCATGCAACGCAGCGCAGCCCCCATGAAGCTGCGCTGCGTTGCACAACAGGGAGGGAGCAGGAGAAACTCTCTCCTCCTCTTTCCCTTGCGCAAATTTCAGAGACTGTGGGCCAGGCTCACACCTTAGCGCCATAGCGCTACGGTGTGTGCATTAGTCTAGCATAGGTTTTGTACAGGAAGGGTACCTGAAAAAAGTGCACGTTTTTCTCACGCAGAACCTAATCAACTTTATTTACTAAATTGGGTTTTGCATGACAAACCTACGGTGGGTGCATGGAAACGCCCAAGCTCCATCCCTGGTACGCCCCAATGGTGCAAAGTAATGCAAAGCGGCGCATTGCTGCTTTGCATTATTTTTCAGTTATTTCCAGCGCTAAACAAGTTTAGAGCTAGAAAGTAAATTGGGCAAAAATATTTTGTGCCGATTTGCGACACTTTTGTAATGCAAACACGGTGCAAAATCTTAGTAAATCTCCCCCTAAGTATGCAATTTCTGAATATTTACAGACTGTAGGATAGTCAAATGGACACTCCAACATAATCGATAGAATTGACAGGGTTGTCATGTACGTGTCATACATAAACCACATAAAAATCTTCATGGTACATTGTATGTCATCACTGACAAAGCCAAAGCAGCTATTGAAAAGTAAGCATGTATATTGTTTACCAAGTAAGCGATAGCACAAAACATCACATCAACTGCCCCCCTATTGTGTATATCCAGTCAAAGGGAATTCTGCATCGTTTCTTGGTACACATTATGACACATTCTCTCACAAGTGGTACAATGTTTTCATCAAACTTGTCATGTCACACAAAAAAATGATTCTGCATGATAGAATTTGTCCACTAAAATCTCACACTCCCCTGTTTATTGACAGACAATGAAATACAGCATCCTCTACAGCAATTAAGAAGCAGACAAGTGCCATGGGAGGCTTGTGCTGTACATGTCCCATACATTTCACAACATCATGCATGAACAACACATCATACCTAAACATAGATTGGCATATAACACAATAATGGCTAAAATGGAACGGATGCTGGATTTCCAAGCAAGCATCCAAAGAAGAAAGCACACCACTTACTACCTTCATGTCAGTTTTGAAGTTAACATTCATATAAATAGGCCATTACTTACTAACTTCATACCACTATAGTACACTTGTTCAACCAGACTGTGGGAAAAGACTCTGGAAAAAGGCAAATGACTGGCATGACACCGTTTTCTGCAATCCTCGGTCACTTGCTGGGAATAATGCAAGCTTACAGACAGGAAGTTCTTTACTTCCATGTGGTTGCGAGAGTATTGGTTAACAATACATCAAGGCAGGGCACATATGTCAGGTCCAACTGACTATACCCATGTGGCTTTCAAATAACACATTAACGGGAGCTGGCTGCTGGGTTCGGTTCATTCAATGGGCAGACACCAGGCACCGCTGTCATCTTTGGTACCAGTTTCTGTCCAAGAGTGCAGAGGTTCAACACATGACTTAACAATGAAGCAGAATGTGTCCGGGAGATAGTCATCCCCCCACCCCACCACCACCGCATGCACGGCAGTAGCATGCTAGATCACCAGATGAACTAGGACAAAAGACCTGCCCCCTCCCCCCTTCCCCCTCAGTCTGCACACACACCCCACCCCCCTCTCAGCTGACCCCGTATCCATACCCCAGTTGAACACCCTGGTTATTAGTCAGGGATACAGGCCAGCAATTTAGTATCGACATTGGCAAGCAGGTATACAGCCCAACTCTGGGGCCAGAAAAGCAAGGCTCCTAGTGACACTAACATCATATCTAAAACACCTAAAATATGCCGAGAGCCCTAAAATGCATATACTTCCAGGACAATACAAATGATAAGGGCTATTATGGTTGAAGATCACCGCTAATGTATAATCTAATGCCACAAAATGGCCAGTCTTTTTCAACATATATTTCATGTATGAACCGGTGCTTCTCTGTATCTAAACTGTTAAAATCTAATTTAAACGAAAAAACAATGATGCAGAATGTGATGCAGCTGATAAGTTCAAGTTCAAGTTCAAATAGTGCTTTATTCGAGTAATTACTCATAAAAGCAAAATATACACAAAATATTAAAATTGAATTAAATTTACAGTCAATCACGATGACACTGCACTATTGAATTCATAGAGTACACACAATTATAAAATTTCTCACAATGCTTGTTAAATAATTAAAAAGAGATTAATACATTTAAAAAATTGCAAGGTTATAAGAACATTGACAATCTAAAAAGCAGTGATGGCAAATTCATGGAGGCAAATATTACAGACAGAGAATAGTTAACTAACTAGCAGTCTCTATCTGAATACAAAAACATTAATAGTTTAAAAAGCAGTGGTAACAAATTCATAGAGACAGATTTTGCAGACAGAGAATAGTTAATTAACTAGCAGTCTCTGCCTGATCGCCCATGCCCAACCAGTATATTTTGCTGTGGCTATTAATATCCATGTAAATGAGCTTGAACGTATAATACGGAGGGCAACAGAACTACAGGTAGTCCCAAGGTTCCTGCACATAGGTGCTAACCAGACATGCCTTGGAGCACAGTAAGCTTTACAGGAAAATAAAAAGTGACCAAGTGTTTCCTTCCCCGTACCACAGGCTGGGCAGGTGTCACTCCCCTCGGTACCCCATTTAGCAGTCAGTGACCTTATTGGGAGGGCTCCAGCTCTCAGTTGGAATAGGAGCTTTCTGTCACCTGGCTTTGAGATAATATCCCAATACGACTCCAAAGCGGGATACAATTTAACCTCAAGGAAACCCACAGACATAGACCCATTACTAGATCTGCTCAGGCTCCTGTTAGCAACATTTTCCCAAAATATATTTTTTAGGGCAGACTTGGTGGGAAATAATGCACCTGCTGGATCTAGCCATATAGAACTTAACCCAAGCTCAAACAGTGTTGCTTTCAGTGAATTGAGCCAACTAATTTTATGAAAGCTATCCGCCTTTATGACATCAATAAAACCTTCAGCATAGTGCGAAAGCTCGGGAGTAGTCCAGAGCCTTCGCCAATACAAGATGGGTCGTAAGCTGGCCAGATCCTTAATTTGTTTCCTACCAAGATCATATCTTAAAGGCAACAGCGGAGTGCTTTTCGGTGTGCCAGTGAGTAGCCGTAAAAATTTGTTCTCTGAGGTTTGCAAGGAATTCAAATTTTCAAAGCCCCACATCTCCGCGCCGTAAAGTGCGGGCCCAATTGCCTTTGCTTCGTAAATCAGCAAAGCTGGCTTAACGGGTTTAGTCAAGGACTTCCTGTGTTCTGAATTAATGGCACCCGCTAATTGCTTGTGTCTCAGTGTAGTAATGTTTATATGCTGACTCCACCTGTTATTGTCTGCAATATGGATACCCAGATATGTAAATGAGTTTACTACCTCAAGAGGCCGACCACTCATAACAATTTTGGACTTAAAACTGCGGTGCGGCTTAAAGATCATGAGTTTAGTTTTAGTTGCATTCACCTCTAATCCGTGTTCCCCAAAGACATTTTCAAAGATTAACAGAGCACGCTGCAAGCCACTAGGGGTTTTAGATAGAATAAGCGTGTCATCCGCAAACATTAATATAGGGATTTTGAGACCTGAAAGAGAGGGAGCATCTACTGAAGCTGGTACCATACGAGAGACAACACCATTTATGAACAAAGTAAACTAGGTTGGAGCCATTGAGCACCCTTGTCAAACCCCTCGCTCGACAGGAAAGTCAGCTGTGACCATCTCATAGCCGCCCCACTGAATTTAGCAAAAGTGAGCTCATGGAGGCGCATTATCAAGGTCAGTAATTCCTCAGGGACCCCCAGACTCTGTAAAACTTGCCACAATTTGGCCCGTGGCACCAGGTCGAAGGCCGCCCTTGGATCGACAAAAGCCGCATATAGGCTGCCTCCACCCAGCACCACGGTCTTCCATTGTAGCAATTGAAAGCGGAACACTTGGTCCACCGTGCTTGTTGCCCTTCGAAATCCCGCTTGGTAGGGTGATAATATGTTATTGTCCTCTGCCCAGTCAAGGAGCCTATTTACCACCACATGACCAACTATTTTTTGCACAGTGTCTATGAGGCTTATTGGCCTATAATTACCTGGCTGTGCACGGTCACCCTTTTTAAACACAGGGATGATCACAGCTCCTCTCCATGATGCCGGGACCTCAGCTCCCTTAGCGATGAAGTTAATAAGTAAATGAATATATTTACACCATCGCTCTTTATCATTTAAGAAAATATCAGCAGGGACGCCATCTAAACCGGGAGCACGCCCTCTATTCACTGCATTAATGGCTGACATAATCTCTTTGTAAGTAAAAAGATTACCTTGGGAAAAGGACATAGTAAGACTGTCCTCACCTGTAATCTGAGTATTAAGAGCATATTGTGAGCTAAACAATTCTACCCAGGCCTCTTGTGGCACGTTATTATTAGGGGGTTCCTCTACTCTCTCACTACCCCATTTGACGATGTTCCAGAACACTCTGGAGTCCTTCCTGTCGCTAGCTTTTTTCAGTTTACACCAATGTTGCTCATCCCAAGCTCTCTTGGCTTTCGCTATGCAGGCTTTATAACCCTTTCTGGCTAGGCAGATGGTCACGGGCTCCCTCCTCTTAATGGCATGACCCAGAGCAAGTCGTGCCGCCCTACATTCGGCGTTATACCATCTTGCACCTTTACAAGCTGTTGCCCCATTTCGCTTAGCAGGTTTTAGAAAGTGTTTTTTGATCTTGCCAAAGAGGGTCTCATGGATGTTGACCACGTCCCCCAAGCCAGAAGAAGAAACGCTAATTGATTCCATAGCTAGTATAGCTTGGTCAGTTTCATGGGTGATAGTATCAATGGCCTGTTGATTGGTCACTACGCTAGCCCATCTGAGCCTGCGCATGTTGTTTTCTGGGATGATCAAAGGTGGAGCAAGAGCATTCGAGCAGGTTGAGTTAGTCCTAGCGGGCCACCATTTATGCTCCACGCATAGGGGGTTGTGGTCGCTCTCGGGTCTCACAACAACCTCCATGTCACAGACAGATGGCCACAGAATCATGCTACAGATTACATAGTCTATTCGACTTTTATGTCTCCCGTTATCAAAAGTCATAGAGCCATTTTTATCCCGTGCTGTTCGTCCGTTCAGAGCTCTCAGACCTTTTTCGAGACACATGGCATTCAGAGCTATTATGTCCTCGGTCCAACGTGTGACTGACTTCACTTGTAGCTCAGGGATACCCCAATGGGAGTCCTCTTCTGCTCCAAAGTAGGCATCACCCGCGACCAAAGGCTCAAACGTCCGATTAGGGTCGCCTGCTATAACAATATTATTGTCATGGGAATGTGTATCAAGAAAGTTATCCAAGGCGATTAAAACATCAGATCGGCCACCCTTAACACATATATATTATAAATGTCGAGTGACCCTAGAATATCATTAGTTATCCTGATCAACTGGATGTCATTATGGCTAGTCCCTATACTTTTGGTTGTGAATTTAAGGGACTGTCGGACCCAAATTGTGAGACCCCCCATTGGTCTCCCTTTTGGACCCTTTATTGCTGGCACAGAAAAATTTAGATATCCTAACACAAAAACAGGTTCACATGCCCAAGTCTCCTGAAATATGCACACATCGAATAGACTAACAAAGCCAAGCCAGTCACCACAGTCTAGTTTAGAGGACATACCAGCCAGATTCCAAGAGATTAGATTCGCCCCCCCAGTAGAACAACCAACTAGCACTTCAGGAGTAGCGTTCGGGATTCTAGGCTCACCTGCTGCTATCACTACTGGACTTGACTGGGCTATATTACTTGTAGCATCACTATTACCTGCCCCCTGAAAACCAACGACAAGATTGCAGTGTACAGAGGATAAGGCCGTAACTGTTTGAGGATCCTTCTTGCCGAACACGGCCCCCGGTTTAGTCCTCATCCCATTTCTGCAACAATTGTCATTCTGGACAGGCAAGCTGTATAAACTCTGATCGGTTGTAGCTGATAATGCTAAACTTTTGCCCCCAGGAAGTCAATCACAATCGTTCAGATTAGAGAGAGCTGAATACCTATTCTCCAGATTTAGTCCCCACTCAGTGGATTGGGCAACCCTCCTCCCCTTAGTTGAAACCACATTCCATTTTGTCCTTAACGTACACCGGTTAGGAACCCTCCCACTCCGATAGTAAAAAAAGTCTAAGGTGAGTGGGATAATCTCGGTGGATCTTCGTTGTGGCGGTAGGAGGTTGGGCAGTATGTTGGTAAAAACATCCGGATCTGAGAAATTCAAAACAACACAGTCACCCCTGAATCTTTTTGGACTGTTTCCAATCCACTCCACCCTCCTGGCCATAACTAGTTCTTCTGCCAACTGTTGCTTACCCCAGGGAGTTATCACCTTATTGTCTGTCAGCCAGTGTAGGGCCTTAGACAGCAAGGATGAAGTAGTTTCATCCTGTCCTGGAGCCAATGTGGGGACGTTAGCTAGGACCAGGACTAGAGGAGAAGCCTCAATTATAAGCTCGACCGAGCCTTTAACAGGTTCCGGAGCAGTAGATACAGCTGGAGGGACAACTTCCCCCTGCGCACCATCCAATGTGGCTACCTGAGGAGCCGCCGGTTGATTGAGCAAAGGGAAGGCTCCACCGCCGCCCACAGATGTAGAGATGCCCATCCTTAGCTCAGCCCTATTAGTGACTTCATCAGGCAGCTTTTCTACTTCAGCTAATGCTTTATTCAATAGATCCCCTAGTCGGTTAACCTCACTAGTGAGCTTCTCTATCATGCCTACCAACGGCTTTACAATGCCTTAGTGTCTATCATGCCCAACAATTTCTTAAATTGCTCATTAGTTAAAGACATGGAATCTTCATTAATTAATCCATCTTCCTCCACCACAATGTTACTTGGGGGGGAAACAGGCTTTTTCCGGCTTGGTCGAAGCCCTCCACGTTTGGGCAGTCCCTTTCTAACACCTCTAGTAGAACGGGGCGCAGGCACTGGGGTAGGGGCTTTTTCCTCAGTTAGATGTAGTTCAACCTCCTCCTCGTTTTCACTGTCTTCCGCTACACAGTTTATCTGAGCGGAAATCACATTGTCAGCATGGTCAGATATTGCAGCAGTACTACTACTATTGTCTAACTCAGGGAATTGGGCCAGGTCTGGTGCCGGTAAAGTGGATGTAGATGATTTAGGAAATACACCCAACCCAAGTGAGGATCTCCTTTCGCTGTTGATTTTAGCAACTACATGGACTAGGTAGTTGTCCATAGTATTTTTAGCCGGAGATAGCTTTTTACAAGACATAGCTCACCAGTGTACAATACCCTTTCCAAATACCCTTTGTGGATACGTTGACAACGTGTATCACAAACCCTCAGAGCGGCGTAGCCACAGTTCAACAAAGTCTGTAAACGATAGTAACCAAGTTGGGCCTCGAGCAATGGGAAAGTCTCACCTTGAAAATACGGACAGAGTAACTGGCCCAGCCCAGTCTCTGACTGTCTTAGACTGTCCGCCCTAAGTCCGGGCTTCGTCCGGCGCGTCCCGCGCGCGTCCTCGCGGGACGAAGGACCTGCCGGTGCTTTATGCGCCGCCTGGCACGCTGTTTGCTGGCGTCATCAATTCCCCCTGGAGGCTGCTGGGAAATGGAGTTCGACCGGCGGAGCCAAGCCCGGCCGGTCGATTTCAGGGACGGTGTGGCGGAGCCAAGCCCAGCCGCTGGACAGGCAGGTAGAGTGCCTCGGAAAATCAGGCTGCCAGATTAGAAGGAGAACGCGGAACTCGGCCCCTGCCGGTGCTTTATGCGCCGCCTGGCGCGCTGTTTGCTGGCGTCGTCGATTCCCCCTGGAGGCTGCTGGGAAATGGAGTTCGACCGGCGGCCGGTCGATTTCAGGGACGATGTGGCGGAGCCAAGCCCGGCCGCTGGACAAGCAGGTAGAGTGCCTCGGAAAATCAGGCTGCCAGATTAGAAGGAGAAGAGGATAATTGAGCCAATGAAGGGACACCAACATGACATGATCACAACAATGACACCATGTACTCACTAATACATATTATTATGTGGTATCGCATCAACAAACACAAAAACACCACCAGCTAGTGTCAACTCTCTACAGAACTCATTCAGTACATCACCTGATGGAAGCTGAACTGCACTCATATGATCCTGATGTTCCTGTTGAAAGGGATGTCCATTATGTCACATAGGCAACAGATCTTAGGGACACATCTTATGTAGCCTATGTTCTGTAGCTGCAGTATGAGACACACACAACCCCTTCAACATGCATAAACATACCTATGCAAAGGTGTTTTGAATCAGCTCAAACCTTACTTCTACTCCATCTCCTATATCACTATAATCTTGCTGGTGTCTGCCACCAATATCGCTCTCGAGATATGCCTGGTAGTCATCATCCAGGATGGGTGTGATGTTAGTTTGTAGTGCAGTGTTATGAAACATGCAGCAGAGTGCATTAAGCTTGCAGACCTTGGCAGGAGAGTTTAGTAAGGCACCACTAGGTCCACTGAGGCATTTAAAGTAGTTCTTTAGGAGACCATGCCCATATGTATTAAGTCTTTGCATTGTCTTTGCATCATGCAAGGCAACAAAAGGATGAGGCAAACATTTTAGTTATATTTACAAGCCAAGCAAGGCCTGATTTACGTGGCTTTGTAAAGTAATGTAACACAAGGCAGCTGCTTGCGCTGCGTTATGTTAAATTTCAACTTGGGAGGCATTCCATGGGATTGCTCAAGCACCCAGCCATGGATTTTGGTACATTCCCAGATTTACAAATACTTGTTGAATGCGTCAAAATGTTACATGCTCCCAAGTAAGGTATATCAAGGAGAAATATCTTTATTCTTCTTCGATATTTCCTCTTTGAACATGTGCTGCATGTGTGCTGCTTCTAAGGATTGTTTTTTGTGCAGGAAGGCATGACTTCCTGCACAAAAATAACCCTGCCTGTAACACAGGCACCCTTAAACTGTGGTGCAAGGGTGTCTGCATTTGCGCGAGGCTGCACAGTGTGTGCCAACTCAAGGGGAGAGCAGAAATGCTCATATCTTTGTAAATAGGCAAAATGTCTGCTCTCTCCCTTTCACGCCACACAAAGCAGAAACTTTGCTTGCTGCCATGTGTTGCGTGAAAGAATAGTAAATCTGCCACTTAGTATCCGTTGAATAGGTCCACTACTGCAGACACACGCCTCATTATAACGGACATCCACTGATGTTCTTTGGGTAGTCAGTTGTGTTAGTAGCCGGGATATTCTGTTATATCTTGAATCCCCTGCAACAACAAATCATACGGGAATTCTTTTGTCTGCAGACTCATTACATTCATTAAGTTTCCCACAAACAGTAAGGTGCTCATACAGAGATTTGCCATCCAGCCAGGCTGTCCTTGCTGCAAGGTATGCCATCTGTTGTGGCACACTGCAGTTACAATCGAACCATGGGTGGGTCCAGAGAACCTTGCACAGACACTGGTAAAGTTGAGATCTGCTGTGCAAAACACCTATACACTGATTGAGTGAAAGAGCATGTGATTGCAGTACTTCTGCTCTTGGTCAAGTGGTGTTTCTAATGCTACATTGTTACAATAAAAGGAACAAGCCAGACATGGTGTTCCTCCTGACACATAGAACTCTGACATGATATTGTTGATTGATGTGAAATCCACAGGAAAATAGAAATAATCTTGTATGTGTAGGAGTATCACTTCAAAGAACTGGTGCGGCTAGTAAAAGATGTTCCTTGTGACATGCTAAATAATTACAAAAGTGCAACACTGAAATGATCTTTGCAACTGGTGTGATAGCTGTTCTGATATGAATGTCAGCTTCAAGTTCTGATTTCAACAGGTTCTCCAAGGTCACTGTTGTGTTGCAGTCAAATCTTTGCTTGCGAATGATGTGTCTGTTCTGGTAATGATAGAAGGTTCAAGGGTTCCCTTCCTGGACGTATTAGCCTTATATCTTGTTTTTAGAGGAGGTGAGTCTCAAGGTATTGAACCATTTGGGACCTCAGTTAGTAATCAGTAAGGAGTAGGCGAGTGCCTCCTCCACCATTTTTCAGTTCATTCTAGACAAAGAAATGTTTGCAGAATTCTGGTTGTGTTTATTTGTCCAATATTCATTGCAGAGTAAGACAAAGAGACTTTCATATAGCCAACACGTGTTTCGCCCCTATGTGGTCATTTGGACCAGGGCTTCCTCAGGGCTTAGTACAAGTTCATATCAGGTCTTAGATTCCAATTTGGATTACACAGGTTCAAAAGATCTCTTAACAGCTTAAATCGATATGCGGTCTGACCCTGGTTAAAGTCTATGTTCGCAGTCCTGTTGTGTCTGTTCTGCCTGATGTTGAGATTCTCCACACAGCCTGTACACTTGGGGCTCGAATCACAAAGGGCCTCCACACTCATGGTGGAGGCCCCGCACTTGTGGTGGGATCTCTGTACTGCAATTACGCGTTACAGGTGCCCCACCACAAATGCGGGGCCTCTGCCACGAGTGAGGAGGCCCAGGCCCTTGTTTTCTATGGATCCTACAAGTTCTTCTTTTCCACTGATGTATAGTATGGTGTACGCACCTCTGAGAAACATATACATGCCAATGCATGATGATACATATGTAGTACAGGTGAAATGAGCAAATATTATTTGATACATGGGATATGTATTTAGGGTGCAACGTGGTATGCTTTCTTGCACCTATGAGGCACTTACTGATATCTGGTGTCACGGACAGATTGTTTTGCAATATTGTTTGGCCATGGGCTCTTCCTTTGTTATGACATGCATGTCTTAGAAAACATGGCGACACAATGATTGAATGGGTAAATGTGACCTCTCATGATAGCGTATATATCAGACATAAGATGTGTTTTGGTGTGATCCTGACATGCTAGTCAATAATGTATTGTAGTATAACCTCAACAGACATAAATCATGCTATTTCACATTCCTCTCACGGAAAATAACCATCATGTTTAGATGACAAAAATAACCACCACACTAAAAGTCCCACACTGCTCTGTTTCCAGCACAACCAAAATATGCCATTTCTGTACTGGTCCCCCATAATTGATAGGCACACCAGAGCGTATATAGTTGTCATTAACTGTTGCATTCCTCAGTGACGTAGTATATCCAATGAATAGGCAATGATATACATTCACAGTGGCATTTGTCGTCAATGAGGTTGTTGCTCGGCATCCACCCTGGTGCATCTACCATTGCCACTGGTCACAGTAAGTGTGACTGATCCTGTATATCATGGATGACAGGAACGTTGCCCCTGGCAAATGTACCATTGTGAATGCAAGATGCTGTCGTAAATACTGGCATTTATATCTGCTAAGATGTCAGGATTTCAGCATTGCGGCAGTTACTGGTGCCAATGGTTGATGCGTTATGGTGGATGATGAACTCAATTGCCATTGATGGTGGACATTGCTGTCAATGAATGGCACGCCTCATCTGACAAATGAGCTTCATAATTGATGATGTGAGTTACTGACTGATGCATCTATCTGCTGTGCATCACCTGCTGGTGGAAATCCATCCCAAATATGTTCATTTGCCTTGCCATCAGCTGCCTGATAAGGTCTCCTCCACCACTGATGCCCACTTATGCTGTTGGGATGCATCATGGCTGAGAATGGCAGTGACAGGGCTCCCATCTCTAGTCCAGAGGAGCTGTCACTGGCCAAATTCTGTGATTTATATGGCACAGCACACATGCATAATGTGTTGCACATTTAAGTCAAAGTTAGTAGTGAAGTTTTAATATTCATAAGAAGTAATACTAATAAGTTGGTGGGTTGATAATATGATGTATACTAATTGGTTGCGCAGCTGATATTGGCTGAGAAATGGAGAGAGGCGCAATGGGAAGCCCCAGGCCGATAGACATTAGGACCCCTTCGCCTAACACATGGCTTCAGATGATATTACATCCCTCCCGGAGATTGCGCAACTTAACAGGTGGTATATTGATCACCAAGCTTAAGTATGTTTGGGCCAGAGCACTTTAGTAGACCCGCACAACCATATACGCCTGCAATCTTCAGATTATGACCTTGGCTATCCTACACCCGTACAGAGACTGGAGTGGCCTACGGGAGTAGGAGAGGGTAGGCCTATTCTCCCTAAGGGGCTTTTTGAAAACGACATATACAGAGACTTTCAGGGACTAGTGGAAGGAGTTTGGACTCACCTCATCATCACTTCTTACTTTATGGAGCTATCAGGGTAACAGTGCATGTTTCTGGACTGCCAACAGCTGAGTCACAGCTGCATGAAGGCCTCAGGATTATCTGCACAAGGGCTGGAAAGGCACAGGCGATCACATTTTTAGGTCTTGCAGACTAGCATTGCAGCAGGCATGCGCTGCTCGCTCTGTCAGGCTTTTTGTAATCGAGGAGATTTCAGAAGTGGGGTTGGAGCCCCACCCATCATTCTCATTGGCTGGCATCATAATGTATGCTAAATGGTGGCCTCCGATTGAAAATGAGGCTTCTTTGTTACCGCCCTGCCTCCTTTTTAGACGGCCCATCTGGACTGGATTGTTTGCTTGTGGCGCTACACTGTCCTCAATATGTAGGCGATAAGTACTATTTTGTTTCAGTTGCACACTGCTCAACAGGGGCGCTGCCTCCCACATCGGCGGCCAAACAGGCACGCTGGCCGGAGGTGCATTAGTTGTTGTTCCATTAGCAAAGTTACAGTTTGTTAACCACATCGGTAGCCAGACAGGCACGCTGGCCGGAGGTGCGCTCGTTGTTGTTCCAGTAGCGAAGTAACAGTTTGTTAACCACATCGGTGGCCAGATACGCAAGCTGGCTGGTTATTTGTTGTTGCTTGCATACTGATAATGGCCACTTGGTGTGCCTCTCCTTGCGTCAGCAAACCTTCCCCACAGCCTCGAAGCACACGTGTACCAGCTCACCTTGCGTAAGTGTAAACGCTTTTGGTGCTATAAAGCAAATAATATACACGTCACAAACATACATTGTAGAATATTTTATTCCGTAATCAGGGCACCCTTTTAATTTAGTGGCTGCTATTTCAACAATGCCTCCAAATCCCCCACACCCCCACCAGTCATTGTAATTTACAATGCAAATGTAGCGCTTCACAGGCCCCTGCTGTGGGGTTGAGCTCACGCTATATAAAACCGCAAAAAGGGCCCTAAAACACAGTCGTTATCCAAAGGTACGTGGAGACGTATCGCAGGGGTGTTGTCTACTTCTATTAAAAAAGCTGAGTGTTTTGACCAGAGTCCAAGGGACAGATTAACTTTACCATTAAACTTAAAGTCATGTGAGTGGGCATGATGCCACCAGTCTCATAACTGTTACTCTTCTCAAGGCGTAGTCTTTATTTTGGAACCTGGGTGCATGTTTGTGTCTGTTATTTCACTAATCATATTGTTAGGCAGCGCTTTACAGGTCCCTGCTGGGGGCTTAATTTAAGCCGGGGTGTACCAGTGCGCACATTAGCATTGAGCATTAGAACACTTTTTTATCAGTCACTGATGGGTGATTCTTAACTAAAGTAAAGTAAAAAGATGCTTGCACCAGAATGAGCCAGTTCCACTTTAACAACAGCAATGTAACGCAGGTACCAGTCTTGGCTGAACATATGTGATTCTCAGCAAATCACTCAATCTCTCCCATGTCTACCCAAAATGAATGTGTCCTTGGGAAATGTAACTGGTGCTTATGTAAAGCGCTGCCATGCAGTCGGGTTGAGCTAAAAACTGTTTGTTTGCAGTGTTTGCTTTACAGTTTGCATTACAGTGCAATAGGTCTCCCATTTGCTACAGTTTGATCTATTGGCATTGTAAATAATAATGCCTTTTATTTATGTTTATAAAACCTAAAAGAAGTATTTAAGCATCACTGGCGGGTTTTATAAACGCATAAATAAGAGGCAATATAGTTTACAATGTCAATGGATCAAACCCTCGCAATTACGAGAAATATTGCACTGTAAGTGTTTGTTATATATTGCATTGCTTCAATAGGCTAATACTGACTTGTAAGGGCGGCATGACCACTGGATTGGCATCATTAACTGACAAAGACTGGGATGCCATTCTGGATTCCACTACTCGAACGTTACGGAATGCCAGATTTAAGCTTACTCATGAATACTTTTTGCATCGGGTATACATTACCGCCAAAACTGATTAATGCTATGTTTCTCATAGCACAGCACGTGCAGCATGTCCGCTGTGTGATGTAGAGGGGGCAGATTTCTACCATTTAGTGTAGAGCTGTCCTACACTCCTCCATTACTGGGGCACCGTACATGATACATATATATGGCCACCAGGTGGCACATCTTCAACACTCCGGCTTACTGTCTGTTGGGACGCTTCCCGAGGCCCTGTACAAAATTGGTTGCGTCCAGATACATAGCTCTAGCACCAGTCCTAGCCCGTCACCAGCTAGCAATCGCCTGGAAAACCCCACGGGTACCCAGCCTCATGCAGGTATTGGTAGGGTGACCACACGTCCTGAATTTACCTGGACCGTCCCGGGTTTTCAACAGTTGTCCTAGCAGATTTCGTTAAAATTGGCTCTTGTCCCGGTTTTTGAGAAGGTAAACTGAAAAAAGGGAGAGGCACTTTTTTAGGTATTCCAAAGCTGGGCTAGTAATGAGCTGTTATGAGTAAGCAATGTAATCAATAGATGTGATGCTAGTTTAAAAATTACGTTTTATTTATTTTCTTAGTGCCTCTTCTGTGTTTCGATGAGGATGAAGGCTGTCATTCTTTGCCACTTTATTGATGTACATGTGTAGTACTTCCTCTATTTTTGCGAAATGTCCCGGTTCTTGGGTCGCACGATCTGGTCACCCTAGGTATTGGTCAAATGGGAAGAATGTGAGGGAGCTACCCTACAGGGTAGCTGAGACAAGGTATCCGAACCTCAGAGTACACACGAGCGTGAGATGCCATTTTGCATGACTGCCCCAGATGAACAGCTGTGGACAGTGCCGGATTGCTAACATGAGCACTCGGGCAATGCCCGAAGGGCTGGTGCTGAGTTCCAACTGTGGGCTGCTTTTTGGAGCGATCTGGGGGGCAGATTTGGGCGGTGTCGCTGTTGTTCGGATACAGTCATCGGCCCAGTGGGTGTCTGAGTGGGCTTTCTGGATGCAGATGGGCGCTCATTACCTCATGTTTAGCAACAGGCAGAGGTGTCACATTCTTTCTCTCGCGGGGCAGGCCCTTTAATGATGCATACCTAGCGGGGCAGGGGGCCTGAGCAGAAGTGGCCTCACTTTTTTTCAGTCACTAGTGTAAACAAATCTGTGCATTTTTTTGTATCTCCCCCCTTTTAAAAAAAAAATGCCAAAGCAGTGTTTTGAGGTAAGGTAATATGCAAATGTGGGCCACTCTTTTTAGCGTGCCCGGGTCCATTTTGAAGCTACATTTTCAATGGGCAGGCATATGTGGCATTACATTATTTCTTAACCATCTCTCCTTGGGAAATTGGTAATAAAATAGTTCAAAGTTACTTTCCGTTAAGTTTTCAAAATCAGATTTAATGTTGAAGTAAGATTTTTGAAAACATGAATGAAAAAGTAACTGAGCCATGAAGGTGACAGATCACAGGGGTATATTCCGGGGGGAAGATGGCGGGCTGAAGACGCCACGGAGCAGTAGCTAGTTGGAGGCTCCTCGTTTACCCTACCCGAGGGACCGCTGTAATGCTCTCTGCCTCCCTCTCTTCGGCGGCTTAGTGAAAACTTTATGGATTGTGCGTTGGACTCTAAACAATTCTGGGATCTTTTCACATTGCTTCCTACACGACGACGCTTAGGAAAGGCAAGCATAAGCGCCGTTTTATTTGTGGGGGAAAAAAACTGCAGGAGCCTGCACTAACTCACCTGGCTGCTGCCGCGGATACAGCGGCTGTTCCGGATCTCCCTGCTTCACGCTGTCTGCTATGCGAAGGCGTTCAGCAGAGGCAAAAGCTTAAACGCCGTTTTGTTCGTGGGAAAAGGGAACTGCAGGAGCCTGTTCTAACGTACGTGATTGTTACCGCGGATGCAGCTGCTGTTCCGGATTTCCTTGCCGGCTGTCCGGCGGGCTACTCTGCGGCTGGTTGGTGGCTCGGCACTCGGCTGTTCTGGTCTCTGGTGCCGGGTGGTCTTGTGCGCACCATTGACTGCAAAGGACACAGCAAGGTATACAGTGCGGGAGCTTCGGGGGCTATACGTATCAATTGCTCCTAAAAATGTGCCTAGATCTACCCGTGCAAATAAGAACCCTGTGGTGGATGCAGTGGCACCAACTGTGGCTTTGGTGGTGACGAAGATGACTGCTTCCAATTCAATGAGCTCTATAAGTCCAGCATCTGCCTTCTCTTCTCACCCAATGCCTGTAGGAGGGGTGCAGACATCTGCAGGAGGAACTTTAACCCCATGTGGTAAGCAGATGCTCCGACCACCGATGCTTGATGTATCAGGAGCCTCTAATATACCTAAAAACGAAACTATTAAACCCAAGAAAAAAAGAGATGAAGTGCAGATTGCTGACAGAATTAATACGGGGCAGAGGCTGATGCAGAGGCTGAGGTGCAGGCAGAGGGTAAGGGTGAGGGTGAGGCAGAGGCAGAGACAGATGCCTTGATACTGGTCTCAGGCTTGGTTAACAACATCAACGCCCCTCAGTTAACAGAAATGATGGCTCCTTTACCTTGTGCCCCAGAGAAACCTCAAATCTCTGAGACAGCTGAGGAACCTGGGGTAACTGAACTAGCAGATACACCTACTGACATACTTGCTGATATGCCGGATACACTTGCAGATTCTTCTGACTGCCCATTGACTATAGGAGAAGATACCTCCAACGAGGAATATGAGGATTTAGCAGATACTGGCCCTACACCCGATATTGCTAAATATCTGATTGATAGAAGGGATAAAGCCAAACTTAAATCAAAATCCAAGAGTAAAAAGGGGAAATCACTCGGCTTAGCAAATGCACCTTCTTTAATTACTGCCCCACTTACAAGGAAATTCCTTCCAGCAGAGAAAAGCCCTCTCAGGAAATGGATACAGGCAAAGGGGTTGGTGAAAAATATGACACTGAGACTCTCTGGTACAAGCTTATCAGATCACGATTCCGCCTGAGATCTTTCTGCTTCACCAGACGACACCTCCTCTACTTGCAAAATACCACCTGCACTAATCACTAATGCTCTATCTTCAATGGCACCTCCTGACGATGCTATAACTCTTCTGAATACCCCAATGGAGATTATATCTCTAGATCAGGCAACCCTGAATGATACTGATCCCCCCACTAACTCAATTACTTCAACTATACCAGGAGCACAAGCAGCTGTCAGCTCTCCTCTTGATACTATCTTGCAGACTTTAATTAATCATCGATAAGAGGCACAAGAACATTTTCTACAACTGCGAGATGGTAACAATAGGTTACAGAACTCTTTGCAAGAGATTACACATAAAATGGGGGGGATATCACAAGATATGGAGGATCTACAAGGTAGGGTGGTTAGCATTGAGGAGGGGACCTCTCGTACTGAGGCTACCGTAGATCAACATGAGGCCCAGATCGTGTCTTTACAATTAAAAATCGAAGATCTGGAAAACCGCCAAAGGCGATCAAACTTACGATTATTTGGTGTTCCAGAGGGGGCAGAGGGATCTGATCCCAGGGAATTCGTAGTTAACTTGTTCCAGAAAGCATTCCCGGAATTAGCTGATTGGGATTGGGACTCCCAGTTACAGAGAGTCCATAGATTGCCACTTGTTCTACGGAACTAAGAAAGTAAATTTCCTCGCCCTTTTCTTATTTATTTTGGCAATTTTTTGCTGAGACAGGCCGTTTCACTAAAAGCAAGGCCCAACTCTCCTGTTATAATTGAATCTTTATCTTTTTTTGTACGGTCTGATCTTAGTAAAGCCACCATGGATAGGCGCTGGAAGTTGCGCAAACTTATCGATTCGTTTAAGTCCCTTGGCGGGCAAGTGTTCCTGCAAGAACCTGCCCGCCTAAAAGTTATTAAGGGAGGCCGCACCTATTATTTTACCGATGAGAAGGAGGCTGAGCGCGCGCTCTCCACATTTGCTTAAGTCAGAGGGAATGGGAATTTAGCTTTCTTATAAAATGTAATGCTTACTCTCTCTGACTATATATTTCTGGGTGGGGTATCGGGATGAGCCCCCTGCTGCTCACTAGAGGAGCTGCCCAATCAACGGCAGCAGATCTCTGAGGGGGATTCCCTCCTGAAGGAGGTGAGGGAGGTAGCGGAGGGGGGTGGGCCCTTCAAGGGGAGTGTGGGTGGGGGGATTTTTGGTTTAAAAAAAGCAACTCGGGCAGGGGTTTTGATGGATGCATCAGGGAGAGGTTTTTTTGTTTTACGTTTGCAGAATGAAACGAGACACTTGAATTTATTTGAATGCTACGATTAAAATGCTTGGCTTGGAATGTTGCAGGTCTTAATAATAAAAATAAAAGACGTTTAATTTGTGAAGAGTTATTATTGTATGACCCACATTTAGTTTTTCTATCTGAAACTCATATTGCCCATAACGACAGAAAGCTACTAGCACAACTGGACTATGAAACAATTATTTGCTCCACTCTTAATGCCTCAATTAGGGGGGTGGCTATTCTTAAGGATCGACGATTTAGATTAGAAATTCATCAAAACTGCTTGTGACAAAAGCGGACGATGGGCAATAGCGCAATTATCAATTGAAAGATGTAAAATTTTATTTTGTGTGGTTTACGGCCCCAATATTGATGATTCAAATATATTTGGCCAACTGAATATTGAACTTTTGGGTTGGGAGGGAGAACTTATTGTTCTGGGTGATTTTAATTGCATTATGAACTATCAATTAGATACTACTAGGCATGGTGCATTTCAACGTATGCGTAGGTCTCGTGCTTCCATATTAGAATTGGGCCGTATTCATAATATTAAAGATGTTTGGCGCAGTATATACCCCAATGTGGCCGGCTACACTTATTATTCTGCTCCCCACAAACTTTGTTCATGTATTGATATGGTCTGGGCATCTGATAATGTATTGAATACTAGCTCCATCGCATTATGCCCCCAAGTCACCTCGGATCATAATCCTATTTTACTTATGATTAATATTCCACAATTTTACACTAGTCCCAGGATGTTTTCCTTCCCCAAACATTTATTTACAAACACAGAGTTTATTTTCCAATTGAAGGCTCATATTATAGATTTCATCCGAAACAATTTCGACTCCACCTCTTGTATTATTGTATGGGATGCATGTAAAGCTAGCATTCGTGGGTTCACCCAACAATTTCTCTTTAGACAGAACTCTGAGCGCCGTAAAACTAACAAAACTCTAATCGATAATATTCTTTCAGCTGAACTCTTATTAGCCGACGCCCTACGTACCGGCTCTTCCAATGTGCTGGAAATTGGTCTTAAACTTGGACGGCTAAAAGCAACTTTAAAATCAATACTTTGGGAAAAAAGCAGTATAAAACTACATAAATCACATATCGCCCAATATGAAAGTGGAGATAAAGTAGGAAAACTCCTGGCCTATAAAGTAGCTGATGAGAGAGCTAACACTCGGATCAATAGCTTAAAAGGTCCTAACAATGTTACACTTGACCAACCCCTTCAGATATTAGAACAGTTTGCAGAATTCTATAAGCAACTTTATACACCAGACAATTTTCCTACATTGACTAATATTCAGTCTTATTTGGATCACCATATCCCAGGAAAATTTGACCATTTAGGGCTTGATCTATTATCTGAACCTGTTAGCTTATTAGAGATACGCCAAGCTGTTTTTTCTCTACCATCTGGAAAGGCAGCTGGGGAAGACACCTTACCTTTAGAGGTATATAAGATTTGCATTGATGAGCTAGCACCTCTTCTCCAGCACATTATTAGTTATATTGGCGAGAATGGGAAAGCCCTGATTTCTTGGAATATTACTAAACAGATTTTTTTTTTAAAAAGGATAAGCCGGCGAATGAATGTGGCTCATATCGCCCTATTTCACTTATAAATACAGATGCAAAGGTTTTTGCAAAAGTACTGGCCATGCGGCTGGCCACGCTGATACCTAAGATTGTCAACCCGCAGCAACACAGGTTTGTAATAGGAAAAGATACTACAGCCCACATTAACATGGCTATTACCGCCTTTGATATAGCAGGAACTAATCCCTCCCCACTCGGTATGATTCTTCTGAATGTAGAGAAAGCTTTCGACCGAGTGGGGTGGGATTATCTCTGGCTAGTAATAAAAACTATGGGCTTTAGTGGGCATTTTGTAGCATGGATGCAATCCTTTTATGACAATCCTACTGCGAGTATTAGTTATGCAGGTTTGACATCAAATATTTTTTCTATATCTCGTGGCACCCGTCAAGGGTGTCCCTTGTCACCTTTAATTTTTGCCATCTCGATGGAACCTTTTCTCCATGCCCTGAAACTACAATCTTGCATAATACCTTTTAGTTTTGGCCCTCACACACTTAAAATTACGGCATATGCCGACGACATTGCCGTTTATTCCACCGACATTGTGAAAGCTATAGACGGAATAATTATGGAAGCTAGCAGAATCGGCGATGTCTCGGGTTACAAACTAAACTTAAATAAAACACAGGTTATCGCTAACTACAAACCAACAACTACAGTATTGCTTATCTGTCATACGGCTACTTATTTAGGAATTAAATTATCAGCTAGAATTAATGAAATTCTTACAAATAACTATGATACTTTAGTCAAATCTACTATTATACAATTAAAAAATGGCATAAACTTCCACTAAATATTATTGGCCGGATTAATTTAATTAAAATGAGAATACTTCCTAAATTTCTTTATTTATTCCGATCAATCCCTCTTTCTCTTAGTAATCTTTTTTTCAAAAAACTCGATGGAATATTTAGCATTTTTATTTGGGGATAACGTAACGCCGATCCATGCTATTACTCAAATCTCCCCAAGAGAATGGGGGACTTAACTTCCCAGACTTTAAATTATATTTTTGGGCAGAATTTATTGGTCGTCTATGAAGCTTACTTCATGCTGATAATCAATTCTATTTCCACATTTTTATGTTAAAGTCGGATTCTAGTATGTTTTTATTAAGAGTTAACGACCCCAACTACTTCAAAAGAGTCAAATTTAAGACCGCCAGGGATTCTGTTAAGATATGGTTTAATATACTGACGTTTTGCAAAGCTTCTTTTTTTCACCCCAGATTGGAACTATGGGGCAATTCCGGACTCCCTGGGATATTCAGTGATAACATGACGAATATCTGGCGTACGCATGGTATTAATACACTTGGGGACTTGTTTGGCATTCATGGTTTTTTGAGCTTCGAGGCACTTCAAGTTTTTATATAAAATTACAGAAACAATGAGATTTAAATACGTTCAAATTTATGATTTTTTTCTTCGTAAGATGAGAATGCGTGAAATATTTGACAATGGTATTTGGGACTGTTTTTAATCATTAAAGAACAAGTCTTCAATTAGCAAAACTTACATCACTTATAATATCAACGATTGCTCAAAACTGGCAGAAAAGTGGAGTGCTAAGTTAGGGCTTAATATCACTTCCACAATGATATCCTCTTCGCTCCATAATATCATTCGCTTAGTTCAGTCCTCTAGCCTAAGATTACAACAATTTAAAACTACTTGTATGCTTTATCATACACCTGAGAGGATATCTAAATGGGCTAATAATATATTATTTAGTGACCGAACTAAATGCCCAAAATGTGGCCTTGTAGCCGCTGATTTGGAGCACATGTTGTTTTCCTGTCCTGCTTTATCTGAGTTTTGGTCTGCGCTGGATAAAATTCTGAAATTGAAACTCAGTTCCCCTCCTTCTCTTATAGCCCCTTCTATATTTCTTGATATTCATGCAACACCTATATCGCAGCAGTCAATAGTTACCATTGTATTATCATGTGTACAGGAATGTACAGGAATTTTATATAGCGCAAATCACCAAGCGGTTTCTAAGCGCTTGCTTAGGGAACCCGTCCTGGTATTCCCCTGTGAGATAACCCCGGCAGGGTATCCGCAAGGTGAAAGCCAGGCATCCCGCCGCGAGGGGCCATTGTGGAGATTAAGCAAGCTATTGCCCAGAGTCGCAGAGTGTGAACCCGTGAATCGAGTAGGCACTGGAGCGAGAATTGTCGAGTCCATGGACATTTTAGGACTCAAGACCCCGCCGAGCCGGGAATTGAACCCTGGTCCCGGGCTGACCTCTGCTTCCAGGTCTGCCTCCTCTAACCAGTGAGCCACACTTCTCCACTCCAAGCTTACGATTGCACGTGTGTGGATCTCTCCTAAACCTCCACATATTATGGTATGGTGGACACTGATTAATGATATATACTCTATGGAAATGGCCCTGGCTAAAATAAGAGGTACCCGCTCCTTAATGAAATGTGAAAAAATCTGGGGTTCATTTATTATGTGAAAATAAGTGGAACTTATTTTGATGAATTCACTTCCCTGTAATGTTATTTGATTTTTTTTGGCTTTGTAAAATGATTTTACTGTTTCGCTCTGCCATGTTGTTATTTATTTTCCCTGTTTTCCATGTATTATGTACTATCAAATACGTATTTTTTTGTCTTCTTTTATCTTTTATATACCGAGTTGCGAATAAAATATTTAAAAAAAAAAAAGAAAAAGTAACTGAGCCAGAACTGGCTTAAAACCAGTTTGGCCACTCATCTCCCCTCCAGAGGCTGAAAAAAAAATCTTCACTGGAGTTAACAACCTTGCAATGCCTTGAACTCTGGACTTCGGAAGAAAGGACTGATTTCAACAACTTGCCGCCTAGTAGGGATTAGCCATCCAAGAGAAGTACCCAACAGCTTCCAGAAAAAGATGCCTTAACACTTCTTTTAACTTGCTAGTCCCAAATAGTGCTGACATGACCTGCTCCCATTCATTCCTGGAGGCCCCCTAGACCCTGTGGCTCCAAACCAAGCAGGAGGAAGTACAAGTTTAGACCCTGACAGTGAGAAGGTGACCTCATCTAAATAGGGGAGTGTCAAGGGGCGCGCCTTGAAATCTTCTAGATTGAAAGGTTTAGCCATCTGGAATTTAGGGCTTTTTAGAATTTTAACAGTAGAGTGAAAATGGAAGTACCTCAAAAAGAGGTGAGCATAGGGCAAGAAAAGATTAGATTGGCAACTCACCACCTAAAGAAGAAGGCTTTCCTGGAAGAAAAGGAATTTTGGACTTGTGATCCTGGCTGACACCCAGAGACTCAAACCGCTTTCTAAGAATGAGGTAATTGCCCTCCGCTTTGCCTGCTCCAGTGACACAAAGAGACACAAAATGCAGACCGATTCCTGATTCCTGCAAGACCCAGCTGATCACAGAAGACTGGTCACTACAGGAGCCCTGGCTCGGGAGGGTCTGAGTCCCTATAAACCAGCCCTGAGAACCTTGGTTCTGCAGTAGTGACCAGACAAAACTTTCCCAGCAGATGTACCACAGTAAGACTTAGAAATTGTTTAACATCTGGAGGTATGGGACAAGGCGCTAAGACTTGCCAAGGGAGGTCACACCTACAGGCAGGCAAGAAAACCATGTTCATTTCATGTGGAGTTTTTTGCAGCACAGAAAATAGTGCCAAAGGGACTTCACTGAAAAGGTATCTGCCCTCATGGAGCCCTGCATCATTACAAGCTTTGCCCCACTGGGCATTTTGAGACCAACAAAATGAGTCTGTGAAGCAATCTAGGACACCACGAAAACCAGTTATGTCCCACTTGGGACTTTTGGTGCCAAAATCAACAGCTTCAGTGGGAACTTGATGATCACGGATGTGACTTTGAGGAACCCTCCGCAGTCTCAGCCTTGGACCTTTACCCACTGAAGAATTTTAACTTCCATTTCAGAGACTAAGTAATAAGATAAAAACTTTAACAGGGACAGCCTGTTTGATGTATGTTAGAAATTGGGTTACTGGTTGACTGGGATGTGCGTCCTGGCCAAGCAGCAACCACAATCCTAGTCAGGGTATGGCACAAGCAAACCAAAAATTAGCCTTTGCTCAACTCCCCTACAGCTTAGCACAAAGCAGTTAGACTTAACTTAGGGGCAATGTGTAAAGCATTTCTGTGATACTTCAAACAGTAAATAAGTGAAAATACTACACAAAAAGATTCTGCAGGTTAGAAAAATAGGACAGAATTTAATAAATAAAACAACACCAGAACAACAAAAATCCAATCAGTAGAACCAAAGTAATTAATTTTTAAAGAATAAACTCTAATGTAGCACCTACAAGCAAAAAGCATCAACCACAGCTATTTGGACACACTGGACGAGTCAAAGTCAAAAGTTCAGGCCAAAAGAGATGAACTGCGGGTCAGATACAGTCACAGAGAAGTCCAGCTGAAGGCTTTCCCAAGAGTCCTGTTCATGTTGAAGAGGATCGCAGGGAGCAAGGAGAGTGTCAGAGATGGTGTTAGGTGTGGCACAAATATCCGTCCCGGTGGCACAGAGAGGCAGCCTGGAGCTTCACGGTGGCAGTTCTCCATGTGTGAAGAAATTAGCTGGCAGCGGCTTGCACGGAACTGTGGTGCGAGCGGCATGGTTCCGCTGCAAGCTGGCCCGTTCTGAGTCACAAAGATCTCAAAAGCTCAAAAGAGTCCACTGAGCCACATCAAGAGTCCAGGATCCGATCAGCACTTATTGGGAATCAGGAACTCACAGAAGACGGGCCCAGGAGCTGCTGGGGTGCCGTTTATGTCTCTGAGGCTTAGATCAGGCGGTCAGCAGACTACTCCTTTGAATCACTCTGTGGTCCTGGTTTCAAGAGGAAGTTGCAGGTCCAGTTTCCTATCCCAGGCAAGAGGGAAGCAGATCAACACAGCAGGTTAGAACTTCCTTTAGGGCAGCAGTCCAGCAGAGTGGCAGTCCTTGTAGTAGCACAGCAGTCCTTCTTCCTGGCAGAGTATCCACATGTCCAAAAGTGTACTGAAGAGTTGGTGTCTGAGGTCCTTCTGTTATATCCTGCCCTGGTTCTGGAAGGTGGGAAAAGTTTCTGTCCGGCAGCTTTTGAAGTGCATGGAATTTCCTGCCCCCTGGTACCAAGCTGGGTGAAGTGAAGATGCATGGCTGTTAGGCCGTTTGCGTGACGGCAGAGCACAGGATATTCAGGAGTAAGTGGGGCTGGGCTCAGCTCCGCCCTCCCATCCTTCCAGCAGATGGCCAACTCTGGCACACCTAATTCCTCTATTGTGTGACTGTCTGGTAAGAATTCACAATGTCTGTCAGTTACACCCAGTAATGTGACCCAGGCCAGACTACAGGCACAAAAGGGCTCAGGGCAGAAAAATGCGAACTTTCTGAAAGTGGCATTTTCAAAATTGTAATTTAAAATCTGAGTTTACCATAAGTTAGGTTTTTAAATTACAGTTCCTGAGACATCTAAAATGAAGTGATTATCTCTTCCCACTTGGAAATTACAATTATAAAATGTAATAAGGCAACTTCAATGTTATTCTATGGGAGAGATAGGCCTCACAGTAGTGATGAAGAAATTTGTTTTTTTTACCACCCAATGGGCTACCAAGGGGCTACCTTAGGGGTAACTTCTATTCAATAAAATGGGACTTTAAGGCTTTGCAAGAGGGTTTTAATGCCAAGTCAACATGGCAGTTTAAAACCTCATTCAGGCTGCAATGGAAGGCCTGGGACTTGTCTTAAGATGCTACTTAAGGGGGTGGCATAATAGTGCTGCAGGCCCGCTAGTGGACTTTTATTTACAGACCCTTGACACATGTAGTATCACTTTAGAAGTTACTTAAAATGATATTAAACATGCCAATTAGGTATAAGCCAGTTTAACCATGTTTAGGGAAGTAAGTACAAACACTTTAGCACTGGTTAACAGTGGGAAAGTGCCCAAAGTCCTAAGGCCAGTAAACATAGGTTCAAAATAATGGAGGAGAGGCAAGACGTTTGGAGAAAGACCACCCTAAGGCTGACATGTCTAAAAATGTAACTGGCTGCTGTTCCATTGTGGCTGGCCTCAAGTGCGGCCTAGGTACTGGTCAACCACAAACTCCTATTTTTCAATAGCACTTTACTTTTTCTAGGTGCTTACCTCTTTAACCACATGAATGCTAAAGCAATTAATCCTCTGTGCTGCAGATCCATTATTTCCATTGTTTATGACGAGCTGAGCTCGTCATGAGCACACAAGCAGTGTACTGCATGACAAGCTGAGCTCGTCATGAGCCTGTAAGGGGTTAAAATCTTTTAAAAAAATCATATCTCTGATTCCCCTCATCTGATTTTTTTCTCTAAATATATTTTTATTAATTTTCAGTAACATCATTTATATCATATAAAGAGAAATAAAGTAAGAAAGTAGATAGGAAATAAAAGGTTGAATAAACAAGTACTTTAGGCACTGAAGCCTTCCCGAAGATTTCTGAGTGTTTCCTCTAGGGGAAGGAAATGTAAGCCTTTAACTAAATGGCCAGGCAGTTGAACAAATAAACAACAAGCAAGCATATCAGGTAACCTTGAGGTCATCAGGAAACGGAAACTGTTAACTAACCTGGGGCAGGAAATGCAGGCTTATAATTAGATTGTAGGCAGCTAAGCAAACATTAAGCATGCATATCAGGTAACCTTGGGGTCAGCAGAAAATAGAGGCTTTTAACTAATCAGCATCACATGTTCGTTTAATCAGAAATTCCAAGCATTTGTACTTTATTGAAGAGATCTTGAAATAGTGCACTCAAATTAAAGTATATAGCATGCCTAAATAAAGTGCATAACAGAGTACATCACTTTTGTCCAACTAGACAATAGTGAAAATGCATAGCATAGTTCATTGCACCTGCATAACTAGAAAACAGTGACAAAAAAATGATGAATTTAGGCCCAGATGTTCGTACTGGGGTGAATGTACTACATTGTTCCGCATTCTGTCCATCAAATGTTCTTTTTGCATTTATCACCCGAGTGGGATGGGTATGCCCAGAAGTGAGTCCCGTGCTCTCCATGCCACTGGAGTCAGGCTAGTCTGGCTGATGAGGGGTGTAACCTTGAAACTGGTCCTAGGATGCTTGTCTCCAGTCCAGGGAGGGCCTGGCTTGGCAGTTCAGGCTGGACTGTTTCCACGAGGAACATGGTCAAGACTGATTTGCATATGGCTGGGACTAAACTGTAATGGCATGGGGAGCAAAGAAACAATGGATTTAGACCCAAGTCTCTGTACTGTTGTGAATGTTTGACATTGTGCAGCATTCTGTCCATCAATTGTTCTTTGTGCAGTTTATTTTTGTAAGCAAGTATTCCGAAAGTTAATGAGGGTAGAAATGTGCTCTTATTTATGGTGCACGGTACCATCAGATCTGGACCTGTAAAATTATTTGATAACCCTTGGAAATCAAGGGTGAATGCAGCTGTGTTATTCTTGAGCACATTCAAATGAGTTATATGGTGGCCCAGTTTATTAATCCAGACTTCCAAATATTTGGTGTATGACCTGGCAGTCACAGGTTTTGATCACTACTACAGAGTTGAAAATGTTTGTCATCCTTCCAATGCCTAATGATAAGGACTCAGGCTATTCTAGTATCCAACTCATGAACGGGGACTGCATATAGAACCGTATATCCATGACTGCAGCCTCATGTTTCCATTATTAATTTGCTTCAATTGGTATCTAAAACATGTTGATCATTAATTACAGAGTCGAAAAAGAAAAATCCTAAACAAAAAATCTTCATTATCTATTTTTCTGAAAAAACAGCCTGCTTTCAGATGTGTCCTGCAGGCTAAGTTCCTGCACCAGTCCAGCATCAACATCCCAATGTTAGATTATAGGCAGGACATAATAATAATGCACTTCTTCTCCTTTTGCTCAACATTAGCACTTAATAATAACAAATAAAATAATACAATAATATTTATTGTCCAATTAATACAAATCATTACAATCATGAAAACTAAAAGCAACAGATTTCTTAAAACAAAAATTTCAGACTTTTTTGAACGATACATTACAAATAATAAGATAATTCACAGATAACATTTTCTTATAATATTAACGAAATATCAATAACTAATCCTAGGGAGCTTTACTGATTACAGACGATAAGAATTGCCCTTATCTACCACCCATAGTATACCTGTGCAATAGCTACACCACCTACTTACTCCTATAGCTGGACAAAACATCATTAGCATTTGTTAGATGGCTGCCCAACTTTATTGACCTATTTAAGCTCCCTGTTTTCTACAGCATCTTTCTCATGTTTGTGTTCGACTAGTAATCATGTAAAAGAAAAGCAAAATGGGAAGGGTATTCATGTGTCACAACAAAGTGCTATATTTGGCAACAGTCAATTATTGAATGTGGACTACATAACCTCACTCTCTGTAGGTGTAATTGATTTCCAGAGAAAGCCTGAAGTGTACTTCATACATTATGAGAGGCAGATCATTACTGTCTCTGCTCTCTGGCAAAATTACTGACAAATGTTTTCAGCATATTAGAGAGAATATTAAGGGCTATTGGTTGGAGCTAAAATCCATATTTTTTATTTGCTTGAGAAAGTGAATGCATCACTGATATAAATCCTACTGTTGCTGGAATATGAATTTATCTTCAAAAACAAAAGACAATAAGCGTTTAGCAAAACAGGAAAAGTTGGCTTAATTAAATGCTTCAGCTGAGAAACATCGACAGAAAAGGGTCGGAGGACTGTCTCAACATACTTTCATTCCGAGTGACATTGTATTCAGTCTTTGCAGCATCATAAAACAATTTAGATATTTTTTTCGAGAAAGGAATGTGAGCCTAGTCATGGGGTGTAAATCAGGCCACCTGTTGAAGAATGGAGGTAGGTTGCGACCATGTGTGAACACATTGAGGGCCAGTGGGGGAAGTGTCCAGATGTCCAGTGTGGGGAGCGCGTGAACGCGGCGTGTAATGTGTGTGATGTGCTCTGATGTGGTATCTAACTTTATGATGTTTTGGGAACGCCTGCACCCCTCCGGTTATATGTGCTTTATTGGGGCCAATCTCCTGGTTCCATTGTGGTGTTGCTACCTATATGTGGACTAATTTGGGTTTTCCTGTTTGTCCGGCTGGTTATGTGCCACCCAACCTGTGATCTGGCAATCAGTAACCTCGTGCCTAGGTTGCAGAGTCTACCTGACCACGTATATCTTACTCGGGGCGGATGGAGAGGTCATCTTTGGAGATTTCAACAACAGTGATTTGATCTCGTTTTTTAATATATATGCATCGTTGCATAGATTGTCATCAATATCAACATTACTTTGAAATGTGATAAAGCTACAATTCCTCACAATTCAACTGGAAAAGGTCAGCACTCCCATCTATGAAAATGATGAGCTACCTACCAAACAATCTACACCTTTAATTAAGTGGGAAGCGGTTACAGTGTCAAAATAATATGTTTTTCTTGGCAGGATTTTGAAAACGTTAAGTTTTATCAAAATTGGCAAATAAAGGCAATCAATATGGTATTGAGATCACTACATATCAATAGAATATTATGGGCCTGATTTAAATCGTATTGTACGGTTTGGACTCCATTGGGGCAAAATAGTAAAATACTTTGCCACTTTGATGGAGTACCCGTTCTTCTCATTTAGAGATGTTTGCCGGCTCTTCTGACAGTCATTGGCTGGAACCACAGTCACGGTGGTTCCTGTCAATGTGTTAAAATTTGAGGGTGGCTCCATCAAACATGATGGCTACCTATCAAAATGTTAGCACATTTATGCTTTTTTTAGAAACAAAATCCCAAAGTGGGACTTTGTTTTTAAAAAGGTAAAAACGAATCATCCCACACCATAGGGTTCGTCTCCTGTAGTGGGGGGGTAATTTTTCTACTGTCCATCACCACCAGGTGGTGACAAAAGGGAAAAGAAAACATATTAAAATCGAGCAAAAACCTCAGACAGCTCATACTCCATTAAGCCGTCAGAGAAACAAATCAGCAACAGAACAGGAGTAGGCTCAGTTGCTGACATACTTAGACTCCATCCACCTATAAATCAGGAGGGCATACCGAGGGTTTGGTAGAGAGGGTACTCAATCACAGTTGCGACAAAGTATCCTCTCTACCAAACTTCAAATGTGGCCCTGTGTTTTTGATCTCAATCTGTTCGTTAATGCTCCAGCAGAACTATTGGCAGGGGATATATGACATTATGACGCATGCTTTTACCACGCATGCTTTTACAACGCAGTTTTTACAATGCATGCCTTTACAACGCATAGCGCTTAGGGGTGCTGGATAGTGAATAGTTTAATTTACTATTCCAACTCCAGTCCCCGTGGATAGTAGGGAAGATGTTGGATAGTAAATTAAATCTATTCCCTATCCTAAAGCGCCCCCCAGCGCTATGCGTTGTAATGACATGCGTTGTAATAGTTGCGTCGTAAAGGCACTGCATGGTAAAAGTTGCGTTGTAAAGGATGTTTCCCATTGGCAGGTGACAATATAACTAGGGGTAGACAGAATCCTAATTCCGTTGGCAGAATTGGAGGAATTTGATAGTACAATGTTACTCTGGTAACTCAGAATCACTAATTAAAATAAGCTACTCTGCCAGCGAAATTAATCTGCAGTGGTTTTTAATCTAACAGGGCGGAAAGACGGAGCACTCCCTCTATGATAAAGTTGAATCTGCAGTGTTTTTGAAACATAGAGGGACTGCTCCCTCTTTGAGCCCAGTTTAAACCACCGCACAGTAGCGCATAGCCCTTGGTCCCCTTACATACCTATGTGAGGGCGCAGATGTGTATGCACTATAGTGCATACTAACGTATCCCTCTACGCCCTTTGAATGTAAGGGCACTGAAGAGTATGCAACGCACTTCAGTGCATACCCCTAAGGGCCCTTACATAAGTATTTAGGGGCGCTGAGGGGTATATGCCAGAGTGTGTACCCCTGGGTGCCCCACATGAATGTAAGGGCACCCAGGGGTATGCCCTGCACTGCACTGCACTATATACTCCTGGGTGTCATTACATAAGTATGTAAGAGTGCTGAGTGGTATGCACTGGAGTGGATACCCCTCAGTGCTTTTACATGCTTATGTTGGGGCACTGAGGGGTGTGCACTGCTCATTGCATTATTTTCTTAGTGTAAAATGCATCCTCACATCTATTTTTGGACACAAGGGCGAACTCAGCACTAAGCAAATTCTGCCAAATGCCCAATCCACTTTTCGTGGCATTCTGCGGAATCTTGCAGAATTTTAATGTGATTCCACGGAATTCAGTGGAATGAAACTCTGCCAGTACCACCCACCCCTAAATATAAAATGTTTAGGGGGACAAGGAGTGAAGACCAAGCAGGGAGGAAATGTGATCCCTGCAAGGAAGCAATGGGGTTGGGCAATAAGAGACTTAAACCTATCCCCTTCTACTCTGCGAGTCCCCTTAACATGTAAGGTACTCATGACACCACTGTAAACCCCAAAACAAGGAGAGTAGGGAAGACAATTGAGTGACAAGTTTGAAAGGTGACGTCTAAGTCCAGAGTTACTCCACCATCGCTGCAAGTTGCATCTGTGGAGTGATGCAGCACTTCAACTGCTCTTCCAGGAAAGACCACTTACATAGTTACTGTCACCGAACCAGCACCTGCCACTCATAGATTACACAATGAGGGCCTAATTCACAAAGGAAACTTACACTTTTTAGAAAGTTTACAGTTTTGTGTAACATTACTACTTTTTGATATTCACAAAATGCATTTTTGTAGTAACTTACACTTTTGTAGCAACCTACACTTTTGTAGTAAGTACAGCACTACACATGGACAACCACTGGTACTGTAACACCCTCAAAAAGAAAATAATGGGGGTAGGGACTTACAATAACGCCCCTTAGGAAATAATGATAAATTAATGTATATCATTTAAAATAATTACACATTTAAAGAATTATAAACTAATGTTCATAAAATATATAAAATAGTAAACATTTCAGGTTTCACTATAACATATTTAATAGCCTATTTTTAATTTAAAACATAACTTAAAATTAAGAATTAATTCTCTACATCACATTTAAAATTATTAATGCACATTAAAAAATATGTTCTCTTCATTCAGTAAGACATTATTTTTAATTTAATCTTCAGAAAAATTATTTAAATAAGTTAAGGTATGTCCATTAATTAAAGCTTTAATTCAAAATTAATTTAATAGTGCTGTAGGATTATTTCTACTGTGTTCTGGTTTTCAAGTAAACACATAGGGGTCGATTCCGATTCAGGAAAAAATGCCTTCCTAATGCTATTCGGAGGTTTCCCAGACGACCGAATCATACCCGGAGCTTTTTTCTCCTAGCGTGCAAGTACGATGCAAATTCCAGTCAAATTCTGACCGAATCGTCGGGTCCGATTCGTGCTCTATGTCAGCACCTAACAGGCTCAGGAAACACGGAGTACGCGTCGTACGGAGGCTCCAACCAACACATTTCCGGATACGCAAGTACGATGCATATTGAAAACGCGTCGTACAGAGCTCCGCTTCCCGCTAGTCTCAGCATTCGGACGAGGCATATTGATGCTCCAAATTGCACCAGAACACGAAAAACGGGCACAAGACGGTGCAGCGTACGTGTCTAATATGCTGTTTTAATACTAGACTAAGTGGCATCGTTCACGGACGAGTCTGTTGTGTCTGTTGCCTCGGGTTGTCACTTGGCTATCTCGATGCTTCCACGTACGAGTCTGACAAGACAGGCTCATTTCCTACCGAATCGTTCGTAGAGTTTATTACCCGACCAAATCGTTAGGAACTATTACACTTCGCATCGTACATGCACATTCGGAAGGAGTGTGTACGATTCGGTCGGAAAAAATAACGGGTCCTTGTCGGGTAAAACGATTTCTTCCCGAATCGGAATCGACCCCTTAGTATGAGTGTACATTAATATTTAACATAAATATATTTTTTATATTTATTTTTGAGTCAAATACATTTTTTCATTGTTCTCTATAATTTAACAAGTGAAGACTCCGGGTGGAGGACTGCAACTCTTCAGAGCTCAGAAATATTTGTTTAATATAATTTCTCATACGAATTAGTATTCGTTATACAGAACATTTTAGGTTGGAGCACGATGTGCTCTATGGAAGCTTACGTTCAGATGATTTTTATTGGACAGAAAATACTTTTTTTACTAAGGTTATTGCTGGATCTTAGAAGGAAGAATGTTATTCAAACATAAAATGGCAGTGTAAGACCCATTAGGCCGATGCTTGTATAATTAATGCATTTTTATGATTTTATTGTCCTGAATAGTGTAGCAAACTGAAAAGTTATGTTATGAAGTGAAAATATCCTGACTACTCTTCAGTAATCTTTATTACAACAAGTACTTCTCCTCGTCACAGTCAATATTCAATGAGAGTGACACAACCAACAGACAGGAATCTGTGTCAATTTTCTTTTCTTTTTTAACTCCTCCAAGTCCCCCAGCACAAGGGTGTAACTTCATGACATTTTCTTAGATCCTGCTGTTTAGGAAGTGTCTGTTGATCAAAGCATACAAGACAAGACAGGAGATGGAGGGTATGGTGGAACCCAAACTCCAAGGAGGGAAAGTAGGACTCAGTGTAATTAAGATTACCAGTAAGAAATCAGGCTATTTCCACTGCTCCCTCTTCCACGTCAGAATTGGTATTTACTAAAAATATGGGGAAATAGTACAACAAGCTTCTGATTAAAAACTACATAGAAGAAATACAGGGTGCAACATCAATTTATGTTACTAAAAGCTAATAACGGTGATTAAGTACACAAAGGCGACACCCAGCACAGGTTCTCTAAAAGAAATTTTGTGGGAGGGCCAAAATCCACCTGGCAGTGGGAAATCAAAGTTTCAGAGGTAGTCCAAGAGGTCATCTGAGAATTGACAGTCAAGTAATCTTTTTTCTGAAAACCGGACAGAAGAGTAATTTTTGGCACTGTCATAATTCCGATATCTACCACATGCCGTTGTTTTACCCTGCAATAGAAATGATACTACTGTGATTCGACTAAAATGGGAGACTGCAATTTATTGTGAATCAGGTTTCAAATCTGAGAAATGTGAATTAATATGCTTAGGGCTTCATTACGTTATCGATTGGTATGCCTCCGTCCACTGGAGCAAGATGCAAACTGCAAAACTGAAAATTTGAAAAAGGTCTATAAATGTGAAGGAATTTGAAATTGGTGGCTGAAAATTAAGTTAGTATCATTAAATTGATTATTGGTAGCAGTGCTAGTGCATCAAACACGAATTTAGACAAACTATAATATTCTGCATATCTATACTACTATTATAAAGGAAGAACTTTGAGGCGGGTAAACTCGGGAACCACAGCGCCAATCCACACACCCGATACATCGTTGAAATCCTCAGGGTGTGCAGATGGACATAGGCTTTATAAATTAAAAAAATATACGTTATTTAAAAAATGTGACGATAAAAAAAAGTAATCCCTTGCAAGTAGCGCCGGCCGCGACCTGCGTGGTGACATTAGGAGCGCGGGGAGGAGCGGCGTGCAGGAGCGGAAGAGGAGCGGCAGACATCAGCGCGGGGAGGAGTGGCGGACAGGCTGGAAGGAGCGGCGGAGAGGCGGGGAGGAGCGGTGAGGAGCGGCGGACAGCCGGTGAGGAGCGGCGAGGAGCTGCGGGGAGGAGCGGTAAGCGGCGGATGAGGTAGGTTATTTATTTATTTATTAAGGAGCGCGGAGCGGCAATGACAATCGTGAGCAAAAAAAAATACAAGAGCTAGCAAACGGTGCATTAGCGTAGCAAACGGTGCATTACAGGAGAAAAAAGTGATGTGTGCAGGAGCGGCAATGACAATTGTGAGCCAAAAAAATACAAGAGCTAGCAAACGGTGCTTTAGCGTAGCAAACGGTGAATTACAGGAGAAAAAAGTGACGTGTGCAGGAGCGGCAATGACAATCGTGAGCCAAAAAAATACAAGAGGTAGCAAACGGTGCATTAGCGTAGCAAACGGTGCATTACAGGAGAAAAAAGTGGCGTGTGCACATTACAAAAGCATACAAAGTAAACATAAAGGTATAATACTGCAATGAAGCCTAATTGCTCCCGGACAACGTCGGGACGGGCTGCTAGTTTTTTTATATTTGTTTGTGAACTTAAAAAATAATTTGTGTATTTGTTTAATGAATGCTTGTTTCAGTATTTTTTGTGAATTGTTTTGCAGTTTAAATCAACCAAAATTGTTCGGCTGGGGTCCCCAGCTTCCAGAAATAGCTCAGTGGGGGTCCCTGATTCCAATATTGATTCAGTGGAGGTCCTTTGTTCGACTACTGATTAAGTGAGGCTCCACAGAATTCAAAAGGTTAATACCCACTGCTTTAAACAATTATAGCTGTTGCACTGCAAAACTCACCCAAACAATTGTTTATGTAATTGACAACCGTGTTTTTCCTGCCTCCACCTGACTTTGACAACACTCAGCTTTGTGTCCACTCAGTGGCGGCTCCTCCACTAAGGTGGAGGAGCATCTCCCCACACTGCTTTGCGGCAGTTAAAGAAAGGAAAAATAAAATGATTCCTGTACAGCCCGAAGTGAGAAGAGACAACGTGGGAGTTATGCGGCAGGAGGCAGGTGAATTTTTCTTTTTAGACCCCTCAAACCCAACCCCCCACCTGCCCCGTGTGACAAAGTGCCCTCTTTCTGCATGGTAGCTCCCACTTTTTGCTGATGTGCTTTGACTGAGTGTGCCCTGGGCTTCTCCTAATCCGGTACCCAGGGCCGATGTTCTTTCCCTAAACATGCATTGAAACACAAACCCAATTGGCATTACTGGCCACAGGTCAGCCCCTGGTAAATGGTACCACAGTTCCCCAGGCACCATGACCAGGGAAGGCCTCTAAGGGCTGCAGCACTTATTGTGCCACCGTTAGAGGTCCTGTACCTCTACACTCACACATTGCCTTTACAGGCTGCGTGTCTTGGTGCAGAACAAAGTGAAGGGTCGACATGGCACACATCCCTGTGTGCCATGCCTACAACCCACTGCCCTGGTGTAGATCAGTCGCCCCTCTAGCTGGGTGCACTATACCAGTGGTGAGGGTACAGGTGCATGAGCCCTATACCCCTACAGTGTCTAAGTCCAATCTTGGACATTGTAAGTGCAGTGCCTCCATTAAGTGTATATGGTGCTGGGAGTTTGTCATTACGAACTCCACAGCAGCATAATGGCTACACTGCAAAATGAGAAGTTTGGTATCAAACTTCTCAGCACATTAAACCCACACTGCGCGCTGCATCGCATTTTGCGATGCAGGGCGCGCTACGAAATTTGTTTTATTTATTAAATTGTTTACTTACCTCCAATTATCCATATTCCGGTTTTTAGCATCCCCCACCCTGCCCCTCCCCCGCCCCGCCTTCCTGCCCCACCGTAACTCCATCCACGGGCCGTTGCTGCCTTTGAGGTTCCACTGGACTCTGTGCACACTATACTTCACTTTGGTATAATATATACAGATCCATCTTCCTACACCCCGCCACTCCAGATCTGTGCCGGTTGCCACTGTGTTCATGTTTGGAACGAGAAGCTATAATACAAAAATAAAATCGAAAAATATTTTTTATGTATCCTGCAGCAGGTTTCAAAGCATTTCTCTCTATAACACCAATTGCAAGTATGCATCATTTTATGAAAAAATCGAAGAACCAGTGAGTATCTTAAAAAAAATAATCGCAAAATGCCGTACATGTTTTCAGATATGTATTTTAACTTTTCTGATCACAATTTGATTTCACACTAGGGACTTCATTTTATCTAAAGCCATCGAGGTAGCAGAAGCAACATCGTAAAAAGGTTGAGCCCAAATGAGTTGTTATTAAAATCCCCGCACTGCATGAGGTTAATAAAGAATGATTGTAAATAGGGGGTACTGTCAGCTGCAAAGGCAAGCAAGAAAGAGGCAATCTAAGCTGTTACAATATATTTATTATATTTGTAAAAATCCAATTCATTTTTGGATAACTGAAGCAACACTATTCCGAGTGGAGTTGAACCTTTGAACATTTTTTAACTGTGGATACAGCCACATCAAACACAAATTTTGTATTCAGCCAGAGAGATCTACATCTACACGCTTAGCATTTCAAGCTTGAAGCTCTAATAAGGTACCTGCATACAAAGCTTAATTACAATTATGTCAAGGACTAAGCTAAGTTTTCTCCAGTCTTTTGATTTGTTCAAGATTCTTTGGAAGTCCTTGAAGACCAAATTGTTTAAGTAGCGAAATTAAAGTCTTTATGAAATTAGGGCAGGTATTCACATTTTCTCGTCAAGCACATTTTTTGCCAAACACACACCCTTACCTACACGAGTCACGTGAAATTGTTCAATCCTGACAAAAAATAATTCTCAGGGACGTTTGTAGTATGTAATACCTTACTGAGAGCATATGAAACCTTCAGTATGATTCCGTAATGTAGCTCAATACCTCCAGGGACCATATTACAGGAGTGCCCCGGGGGTGCAATGGGCATTTGCGCCCGCTTTGCGCACTCCTGGGGCACTTTGGTATTACAGAGGGGCTGCAGATGCTTGTGCGTCCCCTCCTGTAATACCGATAGCGCTGGCACACATAAAGCGCCAGCGATATCATTAGAGCGCGTTCCTTCATTTGCATGAGGGCCTGGCCCCATGCAAATGAGGGAATCCCTTTGCCCCTGCTCCTAGCGCCGTATAACAGACTTGGGCTTAGAGGCAAAGCTGTCATTAGGCACTCTGACAGCGTGCCCACTAAAAGGTGGCTCTCTGTCAGTGTGCCCCCTGGTGGCAGCCCTCTGAAGGAGGGAAAAGGAGTCCCATGAAACCCCCAGACATCTCCCTGCAAGCGGGTGCAGTCACTCACTACACCCGCCTGCAAGGGGATTGTTAATCTCCCTTTCCACCTGCACAGTGAAACATGGAGCTGCTTCAAAGCAGCTGCTCCATATTTTGCCTGAATGCACTGCCCCCGGTGCAGCGAGTGTTCGCGGCTGCCCTAAAGGCAGTGGATTCACCATAATGCGGCTCGTTTTCCTGGCTCATGCTGGGTGCATGGCTTGAAAGGTGCGCCCTGCGCTAACCAGTAAAATGCGCCGCATACCTAATACAGCCCCAGCTTGGCAAAATCTATTGTTGATGCATGGATTTTAGGTACTAGATCATTCACATTCGGTCCCTATAATAAAAACTTTCATCATACTGCTGTAACTCAGATTGCAAACAGGTTGCTCTGATCTTCTTGATTGCAGACTGGTGTTGCCATCCTTTATCTAGGTAAGTTACTTTTTTTAACTACACATGGTCAGATTCGCTTTCATCTAGATGCTCACAATAAATCAGGAAGATAGAACAATATTAAATAACTGGTAAGAAAGTGTGGTGACCTTGGATTGACCTGGGAAACTCATGAGGTGTTCATTGGCTCAAGTTTCTAAAGAACTTATCTACACATGTCACATTATTCAGCTCATGTTCAGTTTGCAAGTGATGAGTACACATAGCTAATGATCTGAGAGTATTCTTAAGGTAATAGTGGCTTACTGCAAAATGATGTGATGTAAGCGCTTTGAGACACTCATTTCTCAAAGAAGTTGATTGGTATTTGGCAAAATCTTGGCACCCTGAAAAGTTGAGGGGCCCCTGAGAAGTTGGGTTCCCCCTGAGCAACAGGGGCCTGCATTATGCCCCTGCCAGATAGCTCAGTGGCGGCTGCTCCCAATGTGCTGTGGTAGGGCGGCAGAGTGGGGTGAATACAAAAATACAAACACAAAGAAAAACTTAAAAACAAATAAGACCACTTACCTGATGCTGCGTCCGACTTCTTGTTCCACTCCTGATCCTTGACTTGTGCACACTGCACAGGCTCCCAAATGCCAATCCCAACGCTGGTCTCATGCTGGGAATGCTATTAACCAGCATAAAAGGACCGCTGGGATTGGTCTGAATGGCCTGGTTTCTCGCTCAGACAGGGCCTGGGAGCCTGTGTGTTCTCAATTCGGTTGTGCAACTTGACCGCCTGCACTTGACAACCAATAATCACATTGTGCTAGAGCATGTGCAGCTGCACATACCTCTTGTAACAGTTAGAGGACCACCTACCAATCCTCTTGAGGCGCTCGCCCCCTAGCCCCCTTGCCGCTGCTTCGGTGGCTGCCTCTATCCTGAAAGAGTGAGTGCCGAAGTCGTTGATGTCAATCACGGCCTTCTTCAAGGTTAAAACATGACTCTCTTGAACTGGAATACCTTGAGTAGTGACCCATCCCCATGTACCAAGAGTGGCCCTCCGGTGACCTGCGCCCGTTGGGCATAAAGGCCTCCAGCCTGTAGACGGGGCAGGTTGAAGTGTTCCCTGCCCTGTGTAATACTACGCTCTCCCCCCTACCTTCTTGATCAGTTTCTGATTTTAGGATGGATATCAGCACTGAATCCTTCCCAAGTTTCACGTGACCTATCTGGAGGCCACCCAGCCAATCTTTCTTATTCTTCGCGACTAGTTCACCTACCCTAAAAGCGCCGTAGAATGCTAGGCGGAATGCTGCTTGAAACAATACCACTTCGCCTGGGGAAATGCAGACCTGTGGTAGTGCCTCCACTAACTTCCCTAGCGCCTCTAACCCAATTGGTCTCCTGACATCTGGTTGCCCTCCCTGCAGACGTTGCCATCCTTTTAGCGCCTGACGAACAACGAAGTTCCTCATGGGATCCCCTCCACCTCTCATCTTTGCAAAAAATGATATGGCTGAGATGTGCCTCCTTGCCCCTGATACTGTGCACCCTTGTTCCCTCATGAAAGCAAGATATGCAACTACTGACTCATGGTTGTGCCACTTGTGTTCCCACTGTTCACCCAAGTAAAGACAAAAAGAGCCAAACGCCCCTTCGTAAGCACTTCTAGTTCTGGGCGCTAGGCTCGCTGCCACGAGGTTCGATACTCGGGGGTACCAAGTTGTCAAAGCTGTTCTGGGGAAGGTGTCGGGTGCACTGCAGCCTCTGGGATGTGTGACCTGAATGCCTGCATTTTAAAACGAGACAATGCATCAGCCGCATGGTTCAGGACACCCGGTATGTGTTTAGCTTTAAACATGCATTGTAACACAATTTCTTTCAACAAACGCAGCATCATGGTGCATTTAGCAGTTTGATTATTTATGCATTCTACAACCGCCATATTGTCAGACCAGAAAATCACTGATTGATTTCTTAGACCCTCAGCCCAAACAGACAGTGCCACGAGAATTGGAAAAAGCTTGAGGAAGCTCATGTTACTCGTTAGCCTAGAGCTCCTCTACCAGTCTGGCCAACGCTGCACCACCCAGTCACACCACAGAATGGCCCCAAAACCTTCGCTGCCTGTAGCGTCGGTCATCAGGCCCAGTTCCGGGCTGGACACGGGTAGGCTGGGCGACACCACTCTGCCATTAATATCCTACAGGAAGGCTTTCCAGATCAGCCTGTCCTGCCTGACTTCGCCGGACAGCCTGGTGTGATTATGTTTTTCCCTGAGGCCTGACATGGCGTGTGCGGTGGTGCATGAAAAAGGGCGCACCATTGAGATAATGGTCAGTGCAAAGTTCAATTGCCCTACCACTTGCTGTAACTGGTGGAGTGTAACCTTCTCTTCGTGTTGGCAGAGTTGCAGCGCAACCCCAAAGTCTCTGACCTTGTCTGCTGGTAATCTAGACACACCTTGCACGGAATCTAGTTCAATCCCCAGGAATTCAATTATGGTGCTCGGACCCACTGTCTTACCAGGAGCCAAAGGCGCCCCGAAATCCTGCATGAGGGTATAAAAATGTTTCAGAGCTGCCCCGCATTCTCCTGAGCCTGGTGCCCCCAGAAAAAGAAAGTCATCCAAGTAATGCAGCACCCATTGATGCCCCAAGACTCTCCTGAATGCCCACTCTAGAAAGGAGCTGAATTTTTCAAAGTAGGCGCAAGAAACTGAGCAACCTATTGGCATACACTTGTCCACATAGTATTTTTCTTGGCATTGGAAGCCTAGTAAGTGAAAGTCTGAGGGATGGACTGGCAGCAGCCTGAAAGCGGACTCAATGTCGGATTTTGCTAGCAGCGCCCCCTTACCTAGTGTTCTGAGCCTGTGAACTGCCTGGTAAAAAGATGCATATTTCATGCTACACAGTGTGTCTGCAATTGCATCGTTCACGGAGCTGCCTCTAGGCGCTGACAGGTTGTGGATTAATCTGAATTCGCCTGGTGTTTTCATAGGTATCACCCCAAGAGTTGAACTTACTAAATCCGCCATTGGGACCTCGTCAAAGGGTCCTCCCACCCTTGCCAGGCTTAATTCTTTCTGGATTTTCGCCGTTTCTATGCTCATGTTGGATCTAACTGACAACTGATTCCTGCAATGAGTCACCCCATTGTATCCCTGTGTGAACCTTCAACAAAACCTTCCCTGATTGTCCTGGCTGTGTCAGGGCAATTGTAAAGCTCCAGCCAAGGTATCATGGCTCCGACATTAACCGGGAATCTAGCCTTTCCTAAGTGTTGCTGGCTATTCATGTTTCTTGCCCCCTCTTTCTTGTTACACTTGGACTCTGAGTGAGATGCGTTCCCACAAAACCCACTGGCATGTTTGAACCTACATTTGCCTGGTGCCCTACTGCAGGATCTTTTATTAAAATCAAAACAGGTGCTTTTTTTCCATTGCTGCCTGTTTTGCCTGTAACCTCCCCCCCCCCAATTACCGGTGGGGCCTGCCTTAAAGGGCTGAAAACGCCCGTTGTCAGGTACCTGTCCCCGCACATTATCTGCTGGGCCTTGCACCAAATGCCTCACATGGATAAACATGTCAGTCTGGTTCCATCTTAGAGTTGGGTCCTGCGCTTTTGCCCTCCTAAACTCTTTGTCATAGTCCTTCCACCCATCGCCACCCTTAGTCGCATGTGAGATGGTGATCCTATTTTGGTAACATGCCATTTCGGACCCTACTTCTGGAAAACGTTCTAACATGACGGCCATGTATGTAGTGAAGCCCTTATCCAATTTGCCCGGTTCTCCTCTACCCTGTACTTCAGAAGAATGTTGGATCATTCTTTGTGATGTGTCCATTCCTTGTTTTTTCTGGCCTCTTCCCTCTCTGCCTCATCTATCAGGAGAGAAAACATGTTGACGTACTCCCCCTTCCAGATTTATTCTTTAATCTGTTGGACAGATGTCGCCCTCAACGTTCCCTCCCAGAGTGCATCTCTCCCAAACCTAGCTGGGCCAATGTTGCACTCGTACCTGCTGGTGCTGCTGCTGCTGCATCAGCCATCTTGTGCGCTTCTGGATTCTTCGTGTCACTGCTTGCTACCGGGATGACTTCGCCACTGGGGACCGTTACTGTGGCCAAGGGTGTTGCGCCCACCGGGACGACTACGCCACTGGGGACCGGTAAAGTGGCCGCAGGTGTTGCACCCCCCGCCGGTACTGCCGGGACCTCTTTTGGCCCCCCCTTTACTCAAATCGGTCATCAGTTTCTTAGCCTTCTCAATCACGTTCCCCCCCCCCCCCCCCCTGGAGGACGTCCCCGCTGCATGGGACCAGTTCCCAACCGTCTCCAACCAAGGGAGTACTGCCGCCAAACAGGCCACTATGTCAGGCATGACTGGTGTGGGTTCAGGCTGTACTGGTGCTGTTCCACCTGCGCCGCCCCCTTGAGGGGACACAGGAACGGCAGCTTGACCCACGGTGGGGATATCTTGACCAACTGCTGGCTCCGTGGGCACCGTATCGGCTGGAGCTGGCGGGGGGCACCTGTGGTGTGACTCCTGTAGCCCCCCCTGATCTCCCCCAGCCCCCCTACCACTGGGTCTATGCCTATTCAGTTTTGGAGGGGAAGGGGAATAATTTCTTGGTGGCACAATAGACCGTCTGGGCCTCCCTTCCAGTGCCTCTGGACCTTCCACCTTATCCTGCAATCTGTTAAGGGTCTGCCCCATTGCCTGGACCTGCTGCATCAAAGTCTCTAGCATGACTTCTGTGTGTGACCGCTTCTCATTCCGCCGCAACTTAGGGTCCATGGTGAATGAGAATACTGTATTTGTGACCTGCCTGTGCACAACCTGCACCGTGCAAGGACAGCAGATAAGTAGTAGCAGCCCCCAGCCAACCTTTGCACCCACGCAACCAGAGCGACGACCCACTGGCTAGTCCAGTAGGCTCAAGTAAGCCGCCCGCTCAAACCCTCTGTGGCCCCCAGAAGCAATGAGATGCTGGCTAGCCAATGCTGCCCCCGTAAGTCCTTCAGTGCTCCTCCTGATCCAGGAAATGGTTTCGTTCTCCCAAATGTAAATGTAAATGTAAATGTACAGGAATTTATATAGCGCAAATCACCAAGCGGTTTCTAAGCGCTTGCTTAGGGAACCCGTCCTGGTATTCCCCTGTGAGATAAGCCCGGCAGGGTATCCGCAAGGTGAAAGCCAGGCATCCCGCCGCGAGGGGCCGTTGTGGAGATTAAGCAAGCTATTGCCCAGAGTTGCAGAGTGTGAACCCGTGAATCGAGTAGGCACCGGAGCGAGAATTGTCGAGTCCATGGACATTTTAGGACTCAAGACCCCGCCGAGCCGGGAATTGAACCCTGGTCTCGGGCTGACCTCTGCTTCCAGGTCTGCCTCCTCTAACCAGTGAGCCACACTTCTCCCAGGAAAGTGTGCTGTGCCTGCAAAAAGAAACAATACCGATTGCGCCGTGCAGGGCCCTCCTTGCCTGCTGTAGCCCTTGAGAGACAAAACCCCCACGCTCATTGCAAGCTAGCTAACATGAAGCCTTAAAAGCGCAACTGCTGACTCAAGTCTTCATACACTTCTTACACCAAGAAAGCTGTGCAGGTCCTGCTCGGGCACTTGTGCATGCTGGGATGTTACACCACAACAGCACGAATTCCTATGCAAAAGACATACTGCTCCCTCAAAACTGTGCCAGGAGTGCTGATGTGTGCTAATGCCTCGACAAACACGAGCAAAACAGTGGCTTAAACAAAATGAATCGCCCCAGCCTCTTACTAACAAAATGGGCTAATTACTTCCTCAAAGCGAGCAGTATATGCTTGCCCCTGACCTGCTCTCGCTGCTGGTGTTCTTTCTGGATTTTTAGGGAGCTACTATTACCCCTACAAGCGCACCGTGATTACTCCCGCCCTGCCCGCATCAGAACACATCACACTGCGCAGTCTGCGCCTGAAAACACAGACTTCAATGCTCGCTGCTAATTTTTAACAAGCATTTACAATGCAACGGTTTCGCCTTTGCCAAAGTTAGTTGTAAATGACAAATCCTCCCTCTGCCCGTGCTCTGTGTGTACACCAGTAAGAGGAGCTGTGAGGGGACGGTCCGGGCAGCCCTGCGAGCTCACACAGCAGCACACTGTCTCATAGCTGTGTTTGTGTCTGCAAGGCAAGGCAGCTACCGCCAACCGGGACGTGCAGCAGAGATGCCTCCTCATTGGTGTTTAACTTACAAGTGAATGACGTCTTTAATGTTATTTTGACGGCCATACCAGGCACACGTGTGTGGAAAGTATCAAACTGACCCTACGTTTTAATGGACGGGTTGGTTAGTGTTGCTTCCAAAAACAGGCTCTGTGGACCACTGGAAGCTGTGAGCTAGTAAGGCCAAGAAAATACATCCAGCTCAACCAAGGGAACATCTTCATCTGCTGGCGATGTGAATAGGTGACCTTAAACACATGCTGAACGTTCAACTAATAGAGAAGTTACTACATTTAAATATATTTTCATCACTACCTCACAGTACTTGAAATAAGATGCACTTGTCACTTCCAGTGTGTTGAGATCAGATTCTGCAGTGAAGACCTCTCGCTTACTATGTGAACACTATGCAAAGAGACCTTCAGAAGAGTAATGTCTGCGGTGATGCTGAAATCTAGGCAGATTGAGTGCAAAACAGAAGCTCGGCTTTAGATTGACTGCAAAACCGAAGCTCGGCTTTAGCAGCTGCGTTTTTAGAAGCATGCGCGTGGACTTCTGACAGTGTTCACAGGGGCGTAGAAGTGACTGTCAATCAGCATCCGTGCAGACTCGAAGAGAGTAAATAGCCGCTTAGAAACTCCACAGACATATTTTGCCTTGGTCCATGTTTAGGAAAGCCTCATGTTCTGTTTTATGCTACAAGAACTTACTAAAGAAATGTGAACCCTCATAATATTAATATTGCTTGCTAAGCCGCATTTTCATGGCACCGGTCCCGGATTCTTTCCTTGTATTCCCGGTGCTGCCTTGCTGACCCTGTGAGTGACGGGCTCGCTTCTCAGTGGAGCGAATTCTGAATAAACAAGCTCAAATGAAAGAACTTTTGCCATCCCCTGCGGATCCTGTTTTTGGACCGCGGTACTTATATTGTAGAGTTTGTTGAAGAAAAGAGCATTTGAAGATGGGAGATGGCTGGAGGGGCAGTGGCCGAGCGAGAAGGCATCGGACTGGGAGGAGGGGGAAAGGGACGGGGAGAAATTGCCTCGAAGAATTTGAAGACGGGAGGGGGCTGGGGGGGCAGCGGGCGAGCGAGAAGGCATCGGACTGGGAGGGGGGTGGAAGGGATGGGGAGAAATTGCCTCGGAGCATTTGAAGATGGGAGGGGGCTGGGGGGGCAGCGGACGAGCGAGAAGGCATCGGACTGGGAGGGGGGTGGAAGGGACGAGGAGAAATTGCCTTGGAGAATTTGAAGACGGGAGGGGGCTGGGGGGGCAGCGGACGAGCGAGAAGGCATCGGACTGGGAGGGGGGTGGAAGGGACCTGGAGAAATTGCCTCGGAGCATTTGAAGACGGGAGGTGGCTGGGGGGGCAGCGGCCGAGCGAGAAGGCATCGGACTGGGAGGAGGGTGGAAGGGACGGGGAGAAATTGCCTCAGAGCATTTGAAGACGGGATGGGGCTGGGGGGGCAGCGGACGAGCGAGAAGGCACCCTCCTGCCCCAGCTCCATGAAAAAAATGGCGGCGCAAACAAAGTGACAAAAACAAACAAGAAGTTCTTGAAAATTCTGCAGAGCACTAGAAATGGAAGGGCACTAACCCTAGTACACCCCCTGGCAAGCTTCTGCCTGAAAAATGTGGTGAGTATGATGAGAGGACTCAGGGGAGCAACGAGACACGCGTAAAACAAACAGGGAGACGACATGAGACGGGGTACACGTACAAACAGGGAGACGACATGAAACGGGGTACACGTACAAAGGGAAAATATACTGTGGAACAGCAATGAGACACGCGTAAAACAAACAGGGAGACGACATGAGACGGGGTACACGTACAAACAGGAAGACGACATGAGTCGGGGTACACGTACAAAGGGCAAAGAAAATTATAAACAAAATGCTGCTTACCTGATCGCAAATATAAACAACTTCCTGGCAACTTAAATCTCGCAGACCACTCCGGCTACAGGCACTTCGATAAAGACCAAAACATCACGGGGAAAAAAAAAAACATCCGCCCACCGCCGCATGACATTTTAAAAGGGGCGGAGAGGGAAAAAATCGCCGGAACGCCCACGAATCGCCTCGAACAATGACGGACAGATCTCTCTTCCAATGGCTAGCCTCCATTTATGGAGCTAGCCAATGGAAGAGAGAGGCGGGATTAAGCCACATACTGTTCTAACATAACATTTCGCCTGCGCAAACGCTGCTGCGCAGCGGACGCCAGGCTAAACCTAAAAAGGGGGGGCAACATTTGCTGAGAAGCGACACAGACTGTAGGCAATATAGCCACTCTCTCAACGTCCTGAGCACCACAATCATCGCTGCCCCGCCCGCATTAAAACGCGCATACTTCCCTGCAATCGGGGACTACAGGGTCCAATACGAACCGGAGCGTCCTTAAAAACGTGGCGCCGCACCAGTCCGCCTCACAATGCCCCGCCAAGCGTTCGCAGCTCCACTCCTGCACCGAACTCCTTGGGGATAATTAGCTCCTCAGCACTGTGACGCGACCGCACCAGACAGCTGCTCCAACTCCGGACTCCTCTGTCGGCTCCGGACTCCTCTCTCAAAGCCGCACTGCTGGGGCAGAAAAACAAGGAAAATTCCAGCGCTGCTCCCAGGGGTCGCAATTCTTGCCGATACCAGAGACCTGAAACAGAGAAAAGAAAAGGATTATGGGCCCGCCGTGGCCCGGTTGAGTGTCCTTGATGGGGAGCAAGAACAAGCGACTGTTCTGCTCCCCACTTCGTCCTTATAAGGGGGAGGCACCCCAGGCAGACCAGACCAGACCGGTCTGCCAGGGCGCAGGCTGCACATTTGAGCCGGTAGCACTGAAGTGCTTCCGGTTCAAAGGGGGGGTGCCAGTTCACCCATTGGTTGTGGTGCAGGGGGGGAGCGCCGCGTCATTGCTGATGCGACCTCCCCATTTCTCACTTAGCGGGGACTAGTGCGACCCCCATAATGGCGGCACGCTCTATACTTTCCCTCGCTTTTCCCAGCAACACAGCTCAGGTTGGAAAAATGCTAAGTGCATATGTCGGTTTGGCTGTTCTAAGACAGCCGGCCAAACCGACATGTGCACTTAGCAATGCCCATCAATCCTCCTCTCTGAAACCCAGGAGGGCCCTGTCTCGCGACTCTGCTACCCATCATTTTATTTTTCACTGTTATCTCTAGCAGTGGGGCCAGGCTCCTCAGCCATAGCTGAGGATCCGCCCCTGATAACTGATGGCCAGATCTTCTACTGAACTTCAGCCCCACTCTTTCCACATTTCTTCCCTAAACCTATGTCAAGATGCGCTTCTTTGGTTGGAGTCTCACTTCAGTAAATCGAAGAGCAGGCGGGCTGCGCTGCTGCGTATGTCTGACAGTCCAGAGCACACAATCTGCAGGTATCAGGTGGCAGGCAGGGCGGTGGATGATTGACACATCTGCACAAAACTTGGCTGACGCCTGACATGTCCATCTCAGCCTTTTTATTTCCAATTTCATTCGGATTACTGAAAGGGCTACAGCATTTTCCGGTGATCTAAAAATAGTGATTCACGTTTTAGTCCCATAGGAGTGTGCAGCTCTGTGATACCAAAAACAGTTGAAAGGCAGCCTGCCAGGCCTTACTGAAGGTGTATTATTACACAGAATAGGCCCTTTCTTGGTTTGACTTTAACGGGCTAGCCAGGGAAATCAATATACCTTTGCCATTCAGAGAAAGGGAAAATACATTTCGCTGTGCACTGCAAGGAAAAAAGAATCCCTTCATGAGAGATAAAGAGTCTGAATGGTGTGCAGTCACTTGGACGCAATTCTCCTGACTGTTGCAGCAGACAGCGCACCACCGCTCTTCAGGGTCATAGTGCCACCTTCGAGTCTGCACAAGGCATCCTCCTTGGACAGGTCTGTCCTGATCCTACAGGAGGGAGAACAGGGAGGACCTTTTCAGGTGGCTTGAGTGGCCTGCATGTCGAATGCCTTGCATTAGGCAAAGGAGAGCACTGAGCCTGGCGGGAACAAGGAGCGCCCAGATGAACGGACTTCTCTGCTGCATTGGGAGTGTGGATACTGGTGGCAATGCTGGACTCAGCGGCCTCCTCCCGGATATGCTGCTATCGCCTCTTTGTGGCATGGGGACGTGAGGCAAATTGCTGCCTATTTTACATGTGGTAAATTAAAGCATGGCAGGTCTCTCTGGTGCAAGGGAGCAGGGATCCAGGCACCATGTCTGGTGTGCAAGAGGAGGCTTTGAGCGGAATCAGCCCAGAAAATGGCATTTTTAAATCTGAGTTTAAAATAATCATTATAGCCTTCTGCTGAGGGTAATAAGGATTGTTAAATTCTCTCAATCTGAGTTATAGGCCTGAGCCAACGGCCGGGGCCCATAAGGAGGGTGAGGGCCTTTAACAACCATTATTACCTGAGGCAGAAGTGCTTAAAGTCTATTGGAATAGTTCATCCACTAGGGTTAAATGCTATAAATGCTAGGAGAAACAGGAAGACAAATATTGCAATGCTGGAGCAGAAGGTATGAACCAAGCATTCTGGGTTCTGGGCAACTTCATGGCCTTCAATGGCCTTCAATGGATCTCTCAACATTTCAATGTTCTAAAGAGATTTAATTTGTTTTAATTCTTCCTAAACTCAATAGCATTTGCCAGCTGTGTTCTTCCAAAGTCTTAGCCTAAATATACAAACTGCTGCCAGTTGGCTTCCAAAGCCAAACTGATGGAGACCTCGGGGAACTGCTTGTGACCTCTCACATAATGTCACAGATTACATCGCAAATCATATATTGGTAACCTTAATAACATCTTCAGAGGTGGCTTGGGTCATTAGAGCAGGGCATGGCTGAAAACCAGTCTGTGTGTCTAGATGTACTGGGCAGTGCCAAAGGGTGAGCATAACATAACAAGTGTATTTGTAAAGTACACTTTGACCCGTAGGCATCATGGTGCTAAATACCAGATGTTTATTGTTACCCAACGGTATTCCTTTTATCGACCTCAGTTGGATGAAAGGCTGAGTGGACTCACCGGGGATTTTGAACCTGTGACCATGAGGTCGAACATAAGTCCCTACAGTGGACAAATTAGTCCACTGAGTCACAAGACCCGGCATAATGAGATAATGAGGAGAAGGAGGGAAGACCACACTGCTAGGTAGGGGACACATCAAATGATGCTGTTGCAGAACAGAAATAGTCACTAATGCAGCAGTGCAGTCTCGCCTGAGCTACTGTCTTATATTGGTCTTCAGCTTCCAAATTTCTTTACAAGAAAGGAGGCTCAAATTATGCAATGACTTTTAATTGCAGATCCAAGCCAGTCGCATCACAATTCAAAGGTTCCAATAAGTACACTGAGATAAAGTAATACACAAAACATAGCAACCATCAGCCTCTTTTAAATGCGGCTCCAAGCAGATAAGTAGCTTACTATCTTCTCTCCATACTTTCATTAATATTGTGTTTTGGTAACTATATAGAGTTGTATTTGGGGGTTTGCATGAAGGGTGGCTTTATTCCCATCTCCTCCCTTCCCGCCTCCCCATGATCTGCGATTTATGGAGATCATGCTCTCCCTCTCTTGTATAACCTCTGTTTTTCAGGTTGTCTTTAATACGCCTTTTCCCTACTGTTAGATCGTAAATGTGTGCCTTAACCTTCAGATCTTTGTTCTCTATGCTCATTATTGCCGTTTTTCGCAGTTTTTCCCCCCGAACCTTGCGCGGTTTTTGAACCTTGTTGGAGCTTTTTTGGACTCCTCGCGCTGTTACCCCTAGCGCTTGTGTTAAACATTTAAAAATTAAAAATTAAAAAAGAAACCTGCGTTGTGCCTTACGCTGTAGTTAACCTTGGCGCTTATGTGAAAAAACGAGCGCTGAACTCCTCGTACTGTTCCTCGAGTGAAGTGCTGCCCCTGAATAATTGATTTAAGCACTGTACTTGCCAGGGTAATTGATCCCAGCGCCGCTGCTAGAAACGATACACTGAGCGCATTGCCTCCTCTCTGTGATCACTGATCGCGAAGATGGCAGGACACGCTTTAGAGGAAAGTTCCTTGGCGAGCATCACGTTTCGTGAGTGTCTCGCCTAGGAACTTTCCTCACTCACGGACAGTTGGAAATCAGCTGTTTTGACCGCGTTTCACAGGAGGATCATCGATTCGTCATTGTATCCATCGAAATATTAAGAAATAACTATCCTATTCTACTTTTACGCTCTTACTGCTGCATAAACTCCACATTTTATACATTGGCCTTCGTTTTCAGCCATATATGCCCTTAAAAAAGATATCATTTATATAAATTTTTAAAAAAAGGGGGTGATTAATTGGAAATTCTATTTATATAAAAAAAAAAAGGAGGGGCAAGATGGAAAATGACTCAGAGTCAGATATGAACAATGCAGCACTTCCTAATTTTAATAAGGAAGATTTTCGCATTATGATTCAAAAAGAAATGAAAACCTGTATGCGAGAGACCTTTGCTCAGTTTGTACCCTATAAAAGACCACTTCCCTCTCAGGAAGATGTGTCTGATGTGATTACTCATGAGAAAGTTGGGGTTAAACGTACAAAGAAGACTAACCACACTGTTACCGAGACCAATGAGAGCACGGGAGGTCTTAGCACCTCTTTTAATATTGGTGGTCTTAACACCACAAAATATTTGTAAGGTCTTCGCACCTCAACTAATAGAGTTGTCTCTTATGACACACAACAATCGGGTGCCCTTCGCGGCCCAAATACCTTGGATGCCCTTAGCGGCTCACTATCTTAAAGTGCTCAAGACTTCCCAGAGGGCTTGGATAATGATGATGATGATGATATGGATCCAGACGAATACGTTCTGGATTTAAATGATGGGGATGTAGGAATTTTTGATGAGGAGGACGAAACTCCTTTTTCCTCGAAGAACAGTATTCTAAACCCCCTGGGAGAGGAGATGTTCTCCCCTCTTAATCTAAAACATCCTCGTTCCTCGCAATGGTCTCCACAGGAACATGTCTCTAAATTTATTAAAAAATGGATTTGCTTCCCTCTTGAAAGAGAGACAAGGAATATTTTAAGGGCAGAGTGTTTAAGACCCTCAATAGATGAAAAAGCATGTTATGCCCCTAATATGGATCCAGAATTGATTAAGTATCTGTTTAGACTTGGACGCGATCCTAGAAAAGGCCTAGAAAAAGCTTTTAAAGGGTCCAAGATCGCCTACTGGATGTGCTTGGACCACTTAGCAGAATTCTTGACTCCGCAGAAGAATTGTACCTTAAACGTACACCCCTTAATATAGATTTAATAAAGGGATGGAGTCAAAGAGCCCTCATTCTCCTAGGTAATGCTAATACAAGCATTAACGCAGAAAGGCGTAGGCTCATCCTTTATAAACTTGACCCTAAACTCTCAGATATGGCTGAGAAGGAGCCTTCTTCAAATCCGAAAGGACTGCTCTTTGGTGAAGAGCTTTTAAAATCATTGGGAAAGTACGTTTCGACCTTTACAGTGCTTGATAACACCCAGAAGAATATAAAGAGAATATTCAACAATAATGTTTTTGGAAGGGCCGGGAGAAGGGGCCTTTCTTCTGGCCGCTTTAACCAGAGGCCCTACCAGAAATCATGCCCCTTCGGAAGAGGCGCATATCAAAATAATTACTACAACACCTCCAACCGTGGAAGAGGAAATCGAGCAAGAGGAGCAGGATCACAAGCTTCATTCTCGTCAAACCCTCCAAGTAAGTCCCTCTCATTTACTTTATCTTTCTATCCCTCCAAAGGTGGGAGGCAGGCTGAGACTTTTTTCGAAAAAATGGGAGGAAATAACTCAAGACCCTTGGGTTCTGTCCACAGTGACAGGCTTTATGATAGATTTTGTTCAAACTCCGTTTCAAACTTCCCTACCAAGGGATACTCCTATCTCATTAGAGAAAGAGAAAATAGTAGAGGAAGAAATCTCCTCTATGCTCCAGAAAGGAGCGATAATAGAAGTTCCCTTGGGCTTTCTATCCCCTTTGTAAGCTTGTTATTCCTTGTGAAGAAAAAAGGAAAAGGTTGGAGACCGGTTATAAATTTGAAGGGCCTCAACAAATTTCTTGTTTACAGGCACTTCAAAATGGAAGGAATACATCTCCTGAGAGACCTTCTTCAAAAAGAAGACTGGTTAGTCAAACTGGATTTAAAGGACACCTACTTCACGATCCCGATGGCGGATATACATCAACCTTACCTACAATTCCTATGGAAAAAACATCTTTATCAGTTCAAAGCACTCCCCTTCGCGCTTTCGTCCGCGCCTTGGTGTTTTACCAAGGTAATAAGAGCAGTAGCCTCCTTCCTAAGAGAACGAGGCGTACGTCTTATTATTTACCTCGACGACGTCTTGATAATGTCCCAAGATCTGCATCAGATTCGCCTCGACCTGAATTCAGTTATGAATCTGTTGGAAAGTCTAGGTTTCATTGTCAACAAAGAGTAGTCTATTCTAACCCTCTCAAAATCACTGGAGTTTCTGGGTTTCACTCTGGATACTTCCAAGTGTCTTCTCCTTTTACCTCCTTCAAAGATCTCGAAGATCAAGAAAGAGATCCATCACGTTTTAAGACAGGAGGACATTCCCCTAAGGGAACTGGTAAGACTTCTAGGTCTCTTATCTTCCTCCATTCAAGCGATCTTCCCAGGCCCTCTGAATTATCGGGCCTTGCAAAGGATAAAAGGAAGGGCGCTGAGGTCCGAAATTTGGTACAAAGACCGAATCCCCCTAGATTTGGAGACCAAAGCAGAACTGAACTGGTGGTTGGAAAACCTGGAAGCTTGGAATGGCAAAGCAATTCTCGGGTCATAACCGGATTTTGTGCTGGAATCAGACGCTTCCCTTCATGGTTGGGGTGCTTGTTTCGTAGACCAGAATACGGGTGGTGTTTGGTCTCAGGAGATCTCACCACATCAATTTCCTAGAACTTACTGCTGGCCTATACGCCCTTATGAGTTTCAAGCACTCAATTCAAGGGAGATCGGTTATTCTGAAAATGGAAAATGTTTCGGCAGTGGCCTACAGCAATCGGTTGGGAGGTACGAAATCTGCCGACCTTTCCAACCTAGCAAGGAGACTCTGGATGTTCTGCTTAGAACACAAGATTTCCCTCCAAGCAGAATACTACCCAGGCAAATCGAACGTATCTGCCGATTGGAATTCCAGATTCCTTTCGGACTTCAGCGATTGGAAACTCAACGTCGCTGTCTTCGACTCACTAAATTCTTGCTGGGGTGCATTCGCAATAGACCTCTTTGAGAGACGTCTCACCTCTCAACTAGAGCTTTACTTCAGCTGGATGCCCGACCCCGGTGCTCTAGCAGTGAACGCATTTCTCCAATCTTGGTCAGGGATCAATGCATATGCCTTTCCCCCATTTGCAATGATCCAGAGAGTCTTGCAGAAAGTGAGGCAAGAGCGATGCTCTCTAGTCCTGATAACTCCCTTCTGGCCATCACAAGCGTGGTTCCCCACAGTTCTCGAGCTAACTTACGATCTTCCCTTTCTGATTCCTTCACTAGAGGATCTCCTTACAGACGTATACGGAGATCCTCACCCTCTGTTCCTATCCGGGAGTTTGAACCTTCTTGCTTGGAGAGTGTCAGGAGATCTAACGAAGTCTCAGGACTTTCAACATCGGCTTCTACTCTCCTCAGAGAGTCTTGGGCTCCGGGAACCCATTACAGATACAACAATATCTGGAAATATTGGTTTCGTTGGTGCATGGAGAGGGATTTGGATCCCATACAGGCACCTATCGTTGACGTAGTAAATTTTTTAGCTGAACTCTTTGACAGGGGATTGAGTTATAGATCAATCAATTGTTATAGAGCCGCAATCTCTGCGGGTCATATTCTCGTTAATGGCAAAACAGTCGGGAAAAACGTAATTGTTTGTAGAGTTATGAAGAGTATTCATATTAAAAGACCCCCGAAACCGAAATATGATACACTCTGGGATGTGAATTTGATTCAAGATCTCTTCACTTCCTGGCCCGATAATTTGTTTTTGAACAGAAAGTTTCTATCTATTAAACTCGCAACTCTTCTTTGCCTTATCTCCTGTCGTAGAGTTTCTGATGTTAAAGCTCTGGAGATCTCTAATAGGTCCTATAATTTGTTTGGAGTTAAATTTGAGGTCTATAGAAGAACCAAAACCATGTCTGACTCAATCTTCTATCCTCGTTTCGACCCTTGTCCGAAACTTTGTGTAGTTGAATGTATGAAAGCTTATGATGTGACAATGTCTAACCGTTGACCGCTTAATGAGAATCAGCTTCTCATTTACTTTGTTAAACCTCATAAGGCTATTTCCTCCACCTCGATTGCCAGATGGGTTAAATCTGCTATGTCTCTAGCTGGTATTGATGTATCCAAATTTCAAGCTCATTCTGTTAGAGGTGCCATGGCAAGTAAGTCTTTTTGGTCCGGAGGTAAGTTGGATGATATCCTTAAAGCTGCTGACTGGTCTAACGCTAATACCTTTGCTTTTTTTTTTTTTACATATTTTTATTGAAGTATTTTGCATTTATATACAAAGCACGGCATCATTAATACAAACCAAAGATTAAAGGAGAAGAAATGTATACCTATAGATCATAGATCAAAATAAGAAACAATCACTGAATCAACAGCAGGCGAGGGTGATATTTCCAGAAATAAATTAGAGCACAGATTAAGTCACAAAAAATACCATAAATAGATGCGACCTATATTTTCATATTGTACAACATCAATATTATAATTGCACCACATTGGTATTTCTTATCTGCAGGCAATCCAGCATTTCTCGCTATTATTCCTCCTTCCATCGAGTTATAGGATCCCATATTATATCCCCCAGCTTCCTGCCCTTTTTTCCCTTCCTTGCATATATCACTTTCTCCATTTTGTACGTTATTAGTAACTTAGCCAACCATTTATGGAAGGTAGGTGGTACAGGATCTATCCATGCAGAGGCTATACATAATCTCATGATAGACATAGCGACAAACAAAAATTCCCTCCCGCGAAAAGAACGTATATCCTCAACGTTTACTCCTAATAAAATGGTTCCTGGGGTTAGAACAATTTCGCTTACTAAAATTTTATTTATAAAACATTCAATTTCCTTTTTAAATAAATCTAAACGGGGGCATAAAGCAAATACATGTTCCAGATCAGCATCCGTGCTTCCACACCTATAGCATATAATACCCACTAGCCCTCCCCATTGAGCTATTTTAGCCGGTGTATAATACAGGTGGTAAAGTGTTTTATAGTGTTGAGCCTGTAATGATGCTGCACATAGTAATGAGTTCCCCATTTCTAAAGAGATACCAAAACTTTCAGAACTGATTGTAAGATTATCCTTCCATTTTTCACTCCACTTTTGATGATCATCTTGTTTTACTTTCATCAATTCAGCATACAATCTTTTAATTGTACAATCCTCCCCCTTTTGAATAATTTCCATTATAGCATTACGCCTAAATCCCAGAACACCACCTTTCTTTGCCAGGAGGAAACTCCTAATCTGGAGAAATTTGAAAAATTGCCTAGCTTCTAGGTTATATCTGTCTTGCAGATCTTTGAATTGTAGAAAACACTGTTCCCCCCTAATATCTCCAATGGTTCTGATTCCCCTGTTTTCCCACTCTACCATTATAGGTCCCGAGAAAATATCTTGTGGGAGGGTTGGATTATATAATAATCTCGTATAAGAATTAAATTTTCCTAAGCCAATTTTTTTAGCAAAACTTTTCCAAATTTCGAATGCTGCTATTATTATCTTAAACTTTGTCCTCTTGTAATAGCTAGCCTCTGTGAATTTCAGGAGGACATCCTTCGCTTCCGTTCCCAAAGTTAGGCCATAGATTGCTAGTGATCCATATTTACTCCACTCCTCTCCTCCACTGCCCTGTTCACCTCCCATTAAGCCAACCATGTTCTGTAAAGCCGCCGCCCAGTAATAAGATTTTAAATCTGGGACTCCCCAGCCTCCCCTTTCTCTTGGCAATGTCATGTATCTAAGAGCCCTTCTCGTTTTCCCTTTTGCCCAAAGAAATCTATTTAGCATACTCTCCAATTTTTTAAATATTTTATTATCGAAGAAAAGCGGTATTGCCCTAAATAGATATAGAAATTTTGGAAGGATAATCATTTTTACTATATTAGATCTTCCCACTATTGAGAGGTGTAAATTATCCCATCTATCTAGGTCTTTCTCCACTTTCTTAATTAAAGGGGAAATATTCCTTTCCACCAAGTTATCCAAGTCTGCCATTATTATAACCCCTAAATATGTACCTTCTTGTGTTACTCGGTTATCTGAGCATGGGGTATGCGAGTTTTTAATTATCTGTGTTTTTGTTGTATTTAATTTGTATCCCGAGATTCTTCCAAATTTCATCGCCTCAAGCTCGAGGTGTTCTATAGCTTCAGATGGGTTTGGAGAGATAACAGCGATGTCGTCTGCGTAGGCTAAGATTTTACATTGCCCGATAAGCGTTGTAACTGGTGTTATCATCACTGATGCCTCTATTTTACGTATAAGCGGGTCCATATATATAGCGAACAATAAGGGTGAGCAAGGACACCCTTGTCTGGTACCTCTTTTTATGTTGAATTGTCCTGTGTTTCCACTGTTCACTCGTAGTGTCGCTGCTGGTTCTAAGTAAAGAGTTTGTAAAGCTTTAATAAAACCTTGTTTAATTCCTGTTCTAGCTAGAGCATACCAAAGGTAGCTCCAGGAGACCCGATCGAATGCCTTCTCTGCGTCGAGTAATATCACTGCGATCGGGTCCCCTGTAGCCTCCGAGACGTCAAATAAAGTTATTGCCTTCCGTATATGGTGGGTGGTTCCTCTCCCTGGTATAAAACCGTGTTGGCAGCTGCTAACGATTTTATCTATAATTCTTGCCAGCCTTGATGCTAAGGCTTTAGAGAAGACTTTTGCGTCTGCATTAAGTAGGGTTATAGGCCTGTACGAGCCTGGTTCCTCCGGTTTTTTACCCTTTTTTAATATTACAACCACCTCTGCACCCCCCCATGATTTAGGCGATGTTATGCCCAGCTGTGCACCTTGCATTACCTTCACCATTTCTTCTCTCGCTAATACCTTTGCAAGACATTATTGTAAACCTATTGAACACATGTCTAATGTAGTTTCACAGGGCTACCAACATGCATAATGTAGCCTCCGTTCTTGTAATGAAATTGCGATTCTCCTATTAACATGCCTAGAGAATCTAGATTTCATTAAAGACACAGTGGCTCACATTATCCCACCCATCCTGTTCCCTGTTTGGTTCTGGATGTAATATTTATATTCTGAGTGTCACTTGAATATAATGTATTTTATATTTATATTGAAATGTTATTTATGGTTGTTCAATTCATTTTTCAGGATTTGTTTGTTTATGATTACTTTTTCATTTAGGATACAATTGTCATTGTCTCCTTTCTTTCGGGTAATCCTTCTACTTAAGCTACTTTGGATGTTTCATCACCGAGAAGCCGTCTGGTTGTCCTCTTCATTCTCGTTTGTCTTTTACTTCGAATCTTCTGGAATCTACTGCATCTTTTTTCGCCTGATTTAAAAGAGGCTGATGGTTGCTATGTTTTGTGTATTACTTTATCTCAGTGTTCTTATTGGAACCTTTGTATTGTGATGCGACTGGCTTGGATCTGCAATTAAAAGTCATTGCATAATGTGAGCCTCCGTGTCTTTAATGAAATCTAGATTCTCTAGGCATGTTAATTGGAAAATCGCAATTCTTCTATAGGTATTAGGCCATAACGACATAGAAAATATGTTGTTGGTGTGTTTGAGCCTTGAAATATTGCCATGTTAAGAATATTGTGGGAAACTATATCACAGGAAAGAATATAGAGGCTGATTACGATGGTGGTGATCCCGCCACTGGCAGGCTGCTGGTGGCAGGTTCACCACCATCGTAACGCCAATTACCGCCCGCCAGATTAGGATGGCGGCAGTGTGCCTGGCGTGTGGAAAGCCTGTCCGCCACAGGTCCAACAGGGGCAATCATTACGATTGCCTGTCGGACTGCGCCGCATCCACAGAATGGTGGCGGTACCGAGCAGGCACCGTCTGCCAGATCAGGGTGCTGGAATCCCACAAGTCTTTCCAATTGTGCCCCCCTACATTTCCCTTCCCCGTGTAGCAGGCGCAGCATGGTGCCTGCCGCGTTGTGCAGGGAATTGTAAACAGTACTTTTTTAACATTGCGGCGGGTGCTGCAGCCAGTAGCACCAGTCGCAATGTTAAACATGCCGTTTGCGGCCGCCTTGGTGGCAGTCGCATCCTAATTTCATTTGCGGGACCACCACCTAATAGGTGGGCGGTCCCCATCCCCAGGACGATGGCAGGCGGACTGAAGTCCGTCCGCCATTGTTATGACCCGCATAATTTGTTTACTTTCTATTTAATATCGTTGTTAGTAATCTTGAGCTTTAAAAATGGTATATATAATTGTTTTGTTGTATAATTCATTTGTATTTTTTTAGTTTAATCGTTCATTGTTCTTCAGATTTGTTATAAAATATGTATTGTCTATTTAATCTTAATGTGTTATGATAACTTACTAATGGGTTATGAGGTTTGTAGGGAAGTAGGGTGGAAATTGTTGTGAAAAGGTTTGGTAATTTTGGTAGTATTTTAATGCTTATTTTTTAATTCAAAATGTTTTTGAACATGTTTTAAAATATTATTTTTTTAGTTAATTTTAAGAAAGTTAGATGTTCATTGTTTTTATATATTTTTTTGTAGTTCCAGTGAAGAATTGGCTTGGTAGTTTGGTCTGCCCTGTTCCCATGATGCACTGGGCCAGGGACAGACTAATTTGCATATAGCCAGGTTCTGAACTGGGATGGTGCAGTGAGCTAAAAAACGGTGATGGATCAAGCCCTGATCTGTTGACTGGGTAGGAGTGTTCTGATTAACTCAGATACTCTGTCCATCACCACCCCCTTTTTGAAATAATTTTGGCCACTATGAGTGTGGAAGGGTATGCTCAGACATGAGTCCCTTGCTCATTGCACCATCAGGATTCAAGCAAGCCGGGCCGACGACGGCTGAAATGCCAGAAACCGGTCCCCGGAAGCTTGTTTCCTTCCCAGTATAAGAATTGGCTTGGTAGTTTGGTTTGCCCTGTTCCCATCATGCACTGGGACAGGAACAGACTAATTTGCATGTAGCCAGGTTCTGAGCTGGGATGGTGCAGTGAGCTAAAAAACGGTGATGGATCAAGCCCTGATCTTTGGACTGGGTAAGAGTGGTCTGCTCAATTCAGACACTCTGTTCATCACCACCCCCTTTTCTGAATCATTTTGTCCACCATAAGCGTGGAAGGGTATACTCAGATGTGAGTCCCTTGCTCATTGCACCATCAGGATTCAAGCAAGCCGGGCCGACGACGGCTGAAATGCCAGAAACCGGTCCCCGGAAGCTTGTTTCCTTCCCAGTATAAGAATTGGCTTGGTAGTTTGCTTTGTCCTGTTCCCATCATGCACTGGGACAGGAACAGACTAATTTGCATGTAGCCAGGTTCTGAGCTGGGATGGTGCAGTGAGCTAAAAAACGGTGATGGATCAAGCCCTGATCTTTGGACTGGGTAAGAGTGGTCTGCTTAATTCAGACACTCTGTTCATCACCACCCCCTTTTCTGAATCATTTTGTCCACCATAAGCGTGGAAGGGTATACTCAGATGTGAGTCCGTTGCTCATTGCACCATCAGGATTCAAGCAAGCCGGGCCGACGACGGCTGAAATGCCAGAAACCGGTCCCCGGAAGCTTGTTTCCTTCCCAGTATAAGAATTGGCTTGGTAGTTTGGTTTGCCCTGTTCCCATCATGCACTGGGACAGGAACAGACTAATTTGCATGTAGCCAGGTTCTGAGCTGGGATGGTGCAGTGAGCTAAAAAACGGTGATGGATCAAGCCCTGATCTTTGGACTGGGTAAGAGTGGTCTGCTCAATTCAGACACTCTGTTCATCACCACCCCCTTTTCTGAATCATTTTGTCCACCATAAGCGTGGAAGGGTATACTCAGATGTGAGTCCCTTGCTCATTGCACCACCAGCAATTCAAGCAAGCCGGGCCGACGACGGCTGAAATGCCAGAAACCGGTCCCCGGAAGCTTGTTTCCTTCCCAGTATAAGAATTGGCTTGGTAGTTTGGTTTGTCCTGTTCCCATCATGCACTGGGACAGGAACAGACTAATTTGCATGTAGCCAGGTTCTGAGCTGGGATGGTGCAGTGAGCTAAAAAACGGTGATGGATCAAGCCCTGATCTTTGGACTGGGTAAGAGTGGTCTGCTTAATTCAGACACTCTGTTCATCACCACCCCCTTTTCTGAATCATTTTGTCCACCATAAGCGTGGAAGGGTATACTCAGATGTGAGTCCCTTGCTCATTTCACCATCAGGATTCAAGCAAGCCGGGACGACGACGGCTGAAATGCCAGAAACCGGTCCCCGGAAGCTTGTTTCCTTCCCAGTATAAGAATTGGCTTGGTAGTTTGGTGTGCCCTGTTCCCATCATGCACTGGGACAGGAACAGACTAATTTGCATGTAGCCAGGTTCTGAGCTGGGATGGTGCAGTGAGCTAAAAAACGGTGATGGATCAAGCCCTGATCTTTGGACTGGGTAAGAGTGGTCTGCTTAATTCAGACACTTTGTTCATCACCACCCCCTTTTCTGAACCATTAGGATCTCGGGCAGATCGCCACCGCCCGTATGGCGGTGGCGATCCACCCATCCACCACCCATTTCCCCCGCCATATTACTATGGTGGGGGAGACCACGGCGGACGGAAAAAACGTCTGCTGCTCTTCTGCCCAGTCGACAAGTCGACCGGGCGGAAAAGAGTTTAACATGGGGGACGAAACATGCGGCCACGGAAAGGCAGGCAGGAATTGCTTGCGGGGGCCCGTTGCGGGCCCCCAGGGACTCTGGGGGGTAGTGGGTGCACATGGGGGTACCTATGGTACCCCCCTGCAGTTCCATGCACAACATGCCTTCCTGGCATTGTGGCTGGCGGTGCTGAGTGCACCGCCCCCCACAATGTCAGGATTGCAGGATGCGCCCACCACTGTGGCGGGCGCATCCTAATGGCCCCCACGGGACTCCCGCCCTTGTGGTGGGCGGTCCCATTTCACGATAGGATGGCGGGCGGACAAGGTACACCTGCCATCCTAATAACCTCCTTTGTCGCTTGGACTTTTTTAATGATGAAATGTTATATACTTTTTTTAAATGTTGTTAGCTTCTTAATTGAATAATATGTAATTTTCAAGTCTTATGAATTTTAATTGTTTTAATATTATTTAGACATTTTAGATTGTAATATATTAGTCAAATATTATTCAAAGAGACTTCTTGTTATATTTATTAAAATCTTTGTACAAATTATAGATTGGTTGTTTAATTTATTAATTGGTCATTAAAATGTCATTTTTATTCAATTTTAAATATTTGCTCTTAAATGTATTTTATATGAATAATTGTTATTGATAAAGAAACGTTTTACAGCCAACACTCTCAGGTTCCCTAAATCGTTGATTGTTCTCATCTACATGAAAGCGAAAACTGAGGAAAATACAGGATTGGATCAAATGTATGAAAGTGGTATCACTCTGCTGAGGAGGCCTCCTTGAGGGTCTGTCCACCATATACTTAGTTATATACCACATGATCCTGAGCTGGGAAAGCTACTTTCTCCCAACCTCCCCACACAACTGACTCTTGGTGTCGGGTACGGGAACAAGAGTGGGAAGACACTTTCAGTGCCCCTCGTCTCCAAAGGCCACTCAGCTAAAGCCCAGAGAAATCCCACTCAGAGATGAGGTCACAATATCCCCCCACCTCTGATTGGGGGCATGATTATTATTATTTAACTATGTGCAAGTGTGTGCCAAAGGCCCACTGGGCACTTAACGCCAAACTGGCTTCCCAGAGGCACGTCCTAGGGATCCATTCACTCCTAGTGGTTCCCCCGGCTCCAGGACATTCACAGCCATGAATGTCATTTAGGGGTCGTCAGGAACTGCAGATTCAATCCCTAGCTTCCCCCTTGAGACCCGTGGCACTGTGTTTGTGACCCCTGGCCTCAGAGGTTGCAAATCGGTGCCAGGAACAGAGGGACTGCTCGTCCTTACAGACATCGGTTTTGGCTTCACTGTCCTTGCTTTCTATCAATTTCTATTACACTAATAGTGAATAATATTATATTATTCAATGTTCTTGTAATTCAAAATGGAGTGCGATTAGCTGCAATATAAACCTATCTGGCAGCTGTGGTAAGTATATATGCTTTAAAATGTATGTTGGCTGCATGCTTGTGGGTGGGAGTGTTTTTATGTGGGAGAGAGTGTGTATGAGTGGATATGTGTGAGTATGAATGGCCATGTGTGTGAGTGAAAGTAAAGGACAAATGGCATGTGATGTCACATCCACTAACCCAGGCATTTTGGTGAATTGACGTGCATGCTCATGGCAAATAGATAAATGGTATATCCAATGGGCTAAGTCCTTCTAAGATATCTGCAGCTCCACTGGGCAACTGGGATTTTGGCATTGTGCTCCTAGTGTCACTCTCCTACTGCTAAAGGCAGGCTTTTGGGGAATTTTGACTCCAAAATTTCAATGTGAGGATTTCTGATTCCTCCACTGCTCTCTCCTCCTTAGCATCAGAGTGGTTATATTGGCTATGGCCTGCCCTCCTGCCAAGCCCTGGGTTCATCTGGCCTAATCTGCTAAAATAGCCATACCTACTTGAGGTTCAAACAAGGGAATATGTGTTTAGTTCTCAAACAGACAGACACATTGCAATTGTGCTGCAGTGCACAGTGCACAGCCAATGAGTGGGAGCTTTCTGAGTGTGTCTATTCATAGGAATGTGAACTGGAAGGACATGCCTCTAGAACAAATAGTATGCTAGGCAGAACACACACACCTTGGCACTATGACACAAAGCTGTGCGTCGCACAAGAGCAGCCATGTCTGTGTACCCGCACAGTGGATGACACCATTGCAGGTCAATGTTTGTGGATATGAGCTATGTTTACCCCCTTGCTCAAGGCAGCAAAACTAATTAGGATGCTGCATGTACTGCCTGAAAAATTTGTAAATCAGATTTCCATTTCAGCCATAAAGAAATGCATGTTTTAATTTTGGATTCTCAATCGAATTCTAAGGCCTTTGCAGGCCACAGCCAATTAAGGGCCCCATTACAATGACTGACGGACTTTAGTCCGTCTGCCATCATTTCGTACTTGGGACCGCCTGCCTACAAGGCAGCAGTAACACGGTACAAATTAGGATGCGACTGCCACTGTTGCCTATGTTTTGCTTTGTGGCGGGTGCTGCTGGCTGTAGCACCCACCACACAGTAAAAAAGGGACAGGTTACATATCCCTGCACTTCGTGGCTGGTGGAAAGGGACATCGTAATCCCTATGGCAGTGCCTGGTATGCACCACCACCATTGTAGGGACTACCAGCCCCTCTGCTGCACCGGCGGGCTCAATGTGTGGCGGTCGTTCTTTATGACGTCACCCATCCACCAGCCATCATAATATGGCAGGTGGTAAAGTTGGTCACAATGGTGGGGAGACCGCCACCAACAGCCTGTCGATGGTGGTCTCCCGCCATTGTAACGACCCCATAAGTTTTAATCTCATCTAATCACAGAGCTACCTGTGTGCATATGCTCTGCAGAAGCAGACAAACATCCCTCCCCCAGGCTCTTCATATGTGCCCATGCCTATGAACCTGTGACACACACAGCCTGGTCAGAGTCTTTTCCCCTAGCTATATACAGCTGCAGCTGAAATCCATTTTAACATGTGAATTACAGTGAATGAGACTTCCATTCAAGAGACTTACTTGCAGCAGAGGGTCAAAAACTCAGAGTATTCATAAGTTAGAATCTGCTTTACTTGGTAGCTATGCAAAAGTGAATGATGAAGGTGACAGCTCAAACACCGGTAATCCTAATGCATCTGCTGCTTTCCATTGGTGGCTAAGAAAGGAGTGGTCGGGTGGACTTTTATTATTTCCACAAAAAACATTACAAAAGAGAACAAGGAACCAGCTTACACTTAGTTCTGCACAGTCAGTAAAGTTAACAGCCTGAGAAGTCAAGTTGCTTAAACAAATACAGTTAGGTCTACTGTAGTTTATTTATCATTTAATGTATACGAAATGGACATACTGTACCAGGCGGCTGAAGCTCAGGAGCTTAGAATGGCCATAGTCTAACAGGAGCAGCCAGCATGAACCTAGTGCTGCTAGGGCTCATGGTAAGAGGGCATGTACATCGATGGGTCAGACCCTTCTGAGGGGGGGGAGTGACACAGGAGACTTCAGTGGCACTACTGGGTCTATTGGAGGGAATCGATGAGTCAATGAGATTCATTGGGGTGGTGTCCCTGGTGGCGAAGCGAGATATAGCCCGCTGCGGGAGCCGCCTGGAGGCCCCCTCCTTGGAGGTGTGGCTGAGAGGTGTTGACTGGTCCAGGAGTGGCCCATCTAAGAGGCCCATGGTTGCCCTCAAAAACATGACAAGACATGGGGAAATTGGTATGCTTATTAGGGACTGCTTTTGTAAAGTTATACTGCGGTTGGGGTAGTGCTGACGTCCGTCGATTGCATCCAGTGGGAAATTATTTTATGATTGTATTACGTGTGGATGCAGCTGTGTAACACACATATTTATGAAAATTTATTATTAAACCATCTTTGGGTTGAAACGTGAAGAGCAGCTGAACGTTCGAGTGGATCCCTACACTATAGGGCCTACAGTGACAGTGGGACTGTGGGACACATGGATAGGCAGTGTTAGGCCCATAGAGGCACTTCTGAAGAGACAGAGTGAAACGCTTAGGTGGTAAGAGCATGCAGAAAGGGGCATGGCCTACTTAATTAATGGTGTGGCTTAAACATAAATTAGATTTCTAGAATTCCCATAGTGTGCCACCCTACCGGTACTTTGGTGCCTCCATGAGCTTTCCGTTATTGTTTCGAGATGTATAACAACAACAAACACCTAAAACCAGCCAGGAGTATAGGATTTGTCAATGGTTGTTCGCTGTTTAACATAAATATATAACAAAGATTGTGTTGTAAATATTGATAATGTTTCAATTCTGAAATAGTGAGACCATGAATTAAACATTACTGAGGACTGTGGGAGGTGCAGTGGTTTTCAGAATGTCTCAATCACTTCAATTATACTCGCTCTACGTTAGGCATGTACTCCCTTCTTCTCTCCACATTTCATCCATCTGCATATCTTACACCTCATCTCTTTCATCTTCAGCACAATCTTCTCACTCTCTCCTGAATGCACTTCCTCGCATTTCTTTACTTCATCACCCACCACACAACCCACTCACTCATCTGCAAGCACTGCATTTTCCTTAACTTTCGCCTTGCCAATATTTTGACAACTGTGTACCTCCTTCAGCCACACTTGCAAAGAATCACAATTGTTACTGGAATAAGTGGCCATTGCCCTGTAGAGAGACCAAGGATCATGTATTCTGAACACCTTTTTGACCAACTCACAGGCACTTTTTTAAGACTCCGTTCCAGAGCTCTCAATAGTGGCCATTATAAACCCCTCGAGGTGACTCTGTTGAAAGTATGCACTATACAAGGGTTATATCCAGCATGAAAAAAAAAGAAACACACCATCCTTGAAATAGCTAACACTCTTAGGGAATGCAAGATTAAGTAAAACATGTGTAATCTAAACAGGAACAAAATCACAGCCACGGATTACCTTAATGTTTTATACATTCATTGTTTAGAAATCGATCACTGTTTTTACCAGTAAGGTTAAAGACAAGAATATAGGTACCGATAAAGCAATCCGTTTAAATGGCTTTTTTTTTTATTACTACTGGGTATAAAACCCGTGGGGACCCATCCTACTTAAAGATTTGTGCCCAGTGCTTAATTTGAGCCAGTGGTTTATGGTGGTCGGCATGTCACTTAATTTTCAACAACACCACTAATGACAGCTGTTTGGCGCTGTTGGCACCGCCCATGGTAGCGCTGTTTGTGTAGTTTAGAGATGAATAGAACACCAGTTTGGTGATTCAAAGTGCATTAAAAACAACTAATACCTGCCACCCAAGCCATTCTTATCTCTCTGGGGGCCTAGAATAGTCTGAATTGTCGCACTTGTAGCTGTGTGATGGTTAGTAGTTGTGTAGGTACTGTCATTGGCAGTGTTGACAGTGGCTCTGGGTGGTGCAAGCTACCGTGGCCTCCTGTTGAGGGCCCTGGCACTTATAGTTTTACAAATTAAGCACCGACTGTGCCAGATGTGCATTTAGAGGCTACTCTGCTGATTCAAATTAGAGATTCATCTACGTAGGAGGGTATGGATCGTTTCAGATCCTCAACCGCCGCATAGTGGATATTAATGAGAATCCTTTACTTTTTCTTTAAACTTGCCATTACTTTTCCAAAATTAAGTTACTTGACTCCATCACTGAAGAATGCTGTTTGATCATGCCAATTAGTACACTGAGATGCCTTATTGGATATAGGCAGAAAATGAAGACATTTAACATTTGCATGTTCCGTATTTAGACTTTGAAGTTGTGTATTTGTTCGAAATGTTCACAGGCCTCATGCTCGTTTGAGGATTTAGGAAGGAGACCAACAGCCTGATTCATCAAAGACCCGTTTTGCGAGTCTATAATAGCGATTCATAAGGAATCGCTATTACAGACTCGCAAAACGGGATTCATGTAGGAATCGCAAAAAGAATTGCGATTCCTACACATTCATTATTTGCGATTAGCAAATTGCTAATCGCAAATAAGGAATAACTCCCCATTCATTCCTATGGGCCAAAAGGCCCATAGGAATGAATGGGGAGTATTCCTTATAGCTAATCGCAAATAAGATAGTGATTTAAAGGGTGCCTGGGGTGTCCAAAGGACACCCTGTAGCACCCCTTAAATGCCAATTGAAACAGGTGTTGCGCACACACATGTCCAAAGGACATGTGTGTGTGCAACATGCAACTTAGAAAAATGCTTTTAAAAGCATTTTTCTAAGTTTTCGCTATTTACCACGAGGTTTGACCTCGCGGTAAATAGCGGGCCGAAATTGCGAATTCGCAATTTTTAAATGGATGATGAATTGCATTTAAGGAATCTCAAATAGAGATTCCTTAAATGTAATTCCTCGCAAAATAGCGAAATCGCTATTACCGATTTTTGCATTTGGGATGATGAATCCCAAATGCTAAAATAGCGCTCGCAAAGGGCCAGATTCTCAGAATCTGGCCCTTTGCGAGCCGATTTCGGCTTGATGAATCAGGCTGCAAGAGCCTTAGCTATGGCGCCCATGAGATCCTCGCCAGCCGTGAGGATTTCTGCCCTCCCTAAATTCTCTGCAGCTTTCAGGGCCGGAAGGTGCTATTAAATTCAATCAAATCAATCACCTGTTACTAAAGCATGCAAGTTAAAGTGAGAGGTTTTCTTTGCATTATAACACAAACATTTCCAAAGAAGCACACTTTTCCAAACCTATAAGCATTCCTACATTTTACACGGGGTGCAGGGATAAACAGGAGGCTGTGCACCCAAGGGGGCCCAGCTGGGGGCCCCCAATTGCGAGTTCCAACAGCCTTTCTGTGTCGAAAGGTCGGCATGGAAAGGATGCCGAAACCCGACATAATCCCAAGGGGGAAAGAGCCGCCCTTGGGATTACAGGCTGCATTCTGACTGGCTGATGGGCTCTCCAAGCACATCGGAAACCAGCCGGAATGACTGGTCGAATTCCATTCCGACTGCCGCCACCGTAATGAGGCAGTCGGAAAGGAATCTGATCAGCATATTACGTTGCGGACTTAAAGGCTCCAACCGAGGGTCAGAGTCATTTACGACCGCATTTTAACCAGCCCCGAAGACTGATGTCTGAATGTCATTAAAATGTGCAAACAAGTTACTGGCTCTCTTTTTGATCCAGTTTGACAATTGTTTTGTTAGATACAGCCTCCTGAGCTGCCTCACTGTTGTGTTCTGGGGTATTGCACGCTCCTGACGCTCTCGGCATCCAACGTTAGGTCATGTGACTTCCTATAATAAACAGGAGCACGCACGCACGCACGTTCATTCGGGTGCGGAGCGGGGACCCAGCAACAGCCCATACAGTGTCCGCCTCTGTTATTTCTAGGCCACGTGTCAGGCCTGTAGATCATCTAGGTGCCCCCGAGTGTAGGGCCCCCAGCAAGTATAACCAGGGTCTTCCTATCACCCCCGCAAGACACAACAACTGGCGACGAGGGTGGTTGATCGGGCCTTCGCCACGTGTGGGTGGTGCCAGCCCTGCTGTGCGGCGGCCGCGAGTGTGTGTCTCTGCTCGCGGTGCTCGTGCCACACGACCGCCTGCACGCTGTGCGTGCACCGGAACGCGGAGTCTTGCTGATCGGGTGTGCAGGTGAGCTGGATCGCCGCCCCCTCCTCGGGCCCCCGGTGCCCCCGCTCTGTCTTGGAGCGCTGCCGGGCGCGCGCGTCCTCTTCCTGCGGCCTGTATTCCTTTGGTGGGGGCACGGTCCTCCTGGATCGGCGCCGCACTCGGCCTCCCGGTCGGTGCGTGAAGCGCGCTTATCTCCGGGCCTGGCTGCTGCGCCACCCGTGAGCCACGCCCTGTCCTCCCCCACGCATCCCGCGGACGAGACGGGGAGCGCCCTCCTGCGCCAGCCACATGATGGCCACCATTCCGCCTATTGAACCGTTTGCTGTGGAGGGTTCGCCGTCGTCATTGGCCCCTAAGTGGAAGGAATGGGTGGACAGGCTGTTGGTGTTCTTTGAAGCCACGAAAGTTCATAAGGAACAGAAACGGGCCATGGTGCTTCATCTAGGTGGCAAGGATGTGCACTCCATTGCCAGGACACTTGTAGAGGCCACTCCCAAAACTCACCACACACTAATCAATGCCCTGAACGCTCATTTTGAACCTATGGCCAACCAAGACTATGAACGCTTTGTATTCCGGCAGGCGCGGCAACTACCCGAGGAGCCGCTTGACACGTACCACACCAGGCTCAAGCGGCTGGCGCAGTCATGTGGATTTGCGGATACCACGGAGGAAATAAGGGGCCAAATCATTCAAGGTTGCGCATCAGCCAAGCTGAGGGAAAGAATTCTGGAAGAGTCGGGCAAGCCGCTAGCTGACATACTGACCCTTGGCCGCACCAAGGAACTGTCTAAGGCACGGGCTGCCCACATGGAAGCAGCGTTACAAGCACCAGTCAAAGCTGAACCGGTCAACAAGCTGCAAGTGCAACCGCAGGCCAAATGGACCAAGAAACCGGCGAGACCTCAGGCCGGCCCGTCTGGTTTCCCGTGTGGGTACTGTGGAGGCCCGAATCATCCGGCGCCGGAATGTCCTGCTCGAGGGAAGCGTTGCTCCGGATGCGGCAAGCTCAATCACTTTGAAAAAGTATGCCGCTCGAAAAAGTTTCGAAAGCCACGACAAGCAGTGAACGCAATACCGGAAGGTGAGCGGAGTCAAAGTGACATGGACGATGACGAGGAGGAAGAAAGGACTGTGCACAAGGTTCACATGATAGGAGCGGCTGCGCGTCGGACCAGGCCCCTTCCACAGTGCTCATTAAAAGTGGCAGAGCAAGACGTGATGGCTGTGGTAGACACAGGGGCTACCATCAATCTCATGAGTGTTGATCTGTACAGGACAATGAGTCGACCCCCACAGCTTCACCCATCACCAATCAGGGTTTTTGCGTATGGTCAGGACACGCCCCTCAGAATTAGGGGAAAGTTCAGGACATCCATCACTCATGGGGACAGAACCATCAGAGCTAATGTGTTTGTCTCGGAAGATGGGCAAGGCATGCTACTGGGGTGTCGAGCGGCCGAAGACCTAGGCGTTGTGACCTTTGCGTTTGGTGTCCATGAGGAGTCGGTGCAACACCTTCTAATGGACTTCTCTGATATCTTCCAAGGCATAGGGAGATTCACAGGTCGTGAAATACACCTCCATGTGGACCCGACAGTGCAACCAGTTGCACTGCGCCACCGCCGCATAGCATTCCATTTGAGGCCTCTAGTGGAAGAAGAACTCAGGAAACTAGAAGCCGCGGGCATCATTGAAAAAGTCACAGGCCCCACCCCCTGGGTATCGCCCATTGTGGTCACCAGGAAGCCAAAACAACCAGGAGCCGTTAGGATCTGCGTGGACATGCGCCTTCCGAATGTTGCTGCTAACGCGGGATTACTGGTTACTAATTATCTTACCAAATCCCATTTCCTGTCGACTGAATCGTTGGTACCTGTCTTGAGTAAAAGGTAATCTCACAATAAAGCAATCAATTTAAGAACTTACACCACTCTAAATGACCACTGACCAAAATTAAGTTTTAAAGATTTAATATAAAGTCAAAGATAACTGAAGATACAAACTTCTCAAAATGAGATTAAGAAGATAAATCGGTATCACTATGAACATGAACTTTTTGAATAGTCTGAGTCTGAAGAACAAAATAATAAGTACAACTTCCAATAACATGAGCGTTGCCAAAATGAATACAAGTTGCAACCTCAAAGTCATTACAGAAAAGAAAATTAAGGTTAGTCTGTCCCTACACTATATTAAGTGACATCCCTACTTAGCAAGATCTTAACCCTCTAGGTGTCAGCCGTGGTGACTTCCTAAGAAGATCACGCACTTCTCTTTGTCTCTTCTCTGATGATGGGTCTCTCCTGATCAGCCTATCTGCCTACCCATCCGCTTCCTTAGGCTCCCAAAATCATCTGCTCTGCTCTCCTCCCGGGTCACTTTCCCTAATACCAAATCACATTTCCAATAGAAACGCCCCTTGGGACGCCCCTCACGTGGTACATCTTTGCGCGGCAAACTCCATGATGGTACTCTTGAAGACCCTCGTTATAGTTGACCTTGGTTCCCAGGCTCCTTCTTCCGTGCGCTGATACCCCCTGAAATTCCTGGAAACTCCTACAGGCCTGCGCAAGGCGCCACTGAACAAAGACCCTTTCATTCGAGCTGATTAGGACCCTCGCACCTGCATACAGCTCATCCTGCAGTGGGCCTCAAATTCCAGACTCCACCATATCTTTGGTCATAAAACACTCTCAAAGCTCCATGCTGGACACCTCACGACCTCTCCTCTAACGAGCACATGGCAATTTAAACTACATGACATTATCTGCTCTGGCCTACTTGATTTACATGCAGCAGGTCCCTGCACTCTTAAAACGTTAACTTGATTTAAACAGCAAACATTCTTAACTAGCATACGTTTCTAAAATAACACATCTATAAAGCATATACTTTTAACCCTAAGTTCAATAGTACATTTGGAAGAACCATGTCAACCTTATCTCACGTAAATTTAGCAGCACGTTCAGGTTTGCTGTGAATTGCCCTAAGGCCTACACATAATACTGGATTTTCAAAGTTACATTTAATTTGGACATGACTCTTTTTAACATGAGAACATGAGGTTTTCACATATATTCCAACATTTCTACATTAATCTCACACCGTTATAATTTATAGTTACTCTACTTAACATTCTATACGTTTCACTACTGAATATAAACCACTCTGTATATTTCACTCCTGAATATAAAATACTCGTGTGCAAAACATGTTTAAACTAACTACGTGCTTGTAAATATGGTGTACTTATACATTTTTTTTCAAACTCGTGCTCTCTCAGTCCCCCCTTTGATGACCTTCAGGGGTCATCATCACCAAGACACTAAAAATGTAGAACCTTTTAAAGTGAAGTCAGGACAGTACCACTTCTTTTCATACTCTCTAATGCTTTCAGACTTTTATATTGAGTGTCCTGCATCGCTGTCAACTCTTCTTCCTGTTTCTTCATAGTTCTCTGCAACCTATTTGCTCTATAACATTGATACAAACGCACCAATCCCCACAAAGTGATTACACAAATCACTACTATGATGATGGGCTTCAATATGTACCAAACGATACCCTTTCCTAAGTTGGCAAACCAACTCCCAACTTTACCCATTCCATGGCCTACTTTTTCCCACACATTTACCTTTGCCAGGTCCTCAATTTCGTAGTGTATGGCAGTGATGTTTTGTATATACTTCTCTAGAGGCTTTGAATTGTCTGGAATGTAAGTACAGCATTCCTGGACCTTCAAGGCCCTACAGACTCCTCCCTCTTTTGCTAACAGAACATCTAAAGCAAGTCGGTTCTGAAGAACCATTGCCCTAATCGATTGCATCTCCCCTTCTATCAGCATCAAGGATCTTGCAGTACTGGCAGATAGCCTATCTACGACTGTAGCTAACCTCCTGATCTTAATGTCATTCATTATCAATCCTAAGAAAGGGAATGCAGCACCTATTACATCTCCAACTACTTCTGCTGCACCCAGCCCTCGCTTCCATCTAGTTGATATTTCTTTCTTAGGCGTGTCTAAATTCTCAACATGATATATTTTAGGGAAGACAACAGCCAGATAGCATGATCCGTACCAATTATCTGGTAACTTCACATAGGCATATTTTCCACATACAAAATATACATTTGGTATTGCTTGCATCCCTTTCATGAAGTTCTTAGAGTAATACTCCAATTGAAAGGCATGTTCACAATTGACTTGTCCTACATAAACGTTTTCATAATAGGAGTAACTCCTGTGAATGCACAGTTTCCCCCGTTTCTCCTTATCCAAAGCAATTGGACCAATACTACCTTTTCGTTGTTGTGCCCTTTCCTCCTTGGTCCAATCTGTTTCCCCTTGTCCTGATGCCTTCAATATCTTCTGCCTCCTGTATCTAGTATCTACCTGAGCTATAAACTTTTTCTCAACTTCTGATATTTGACAAGTCAGATTGTTGATTCGAGCATGTGAAGTATCTAACGTTCTCCATGGAATAAACCATTTGTGTAATCTGTCTTCGCTTTTGTAGTAGTCCCATTTGTTCAAATGCTTGAAATTCGGAACCTCTGGCAATGTCGAGTCGAAATTCGAGAAGTAATACTCAAATCCGTCTCGTCCATAAAACATACTTAACAATAAACTGCACGTTATTCCATATGTCAACGGGAGATGATGGTATCTGATACCCTCCTCCACTGAAGCTGGTAATTGCATACAGACATAACAATCCTTTACTTCCATGGCATCAACATATTCATAAAGCAATTTAGCATAAGCATTTGACTTGTAATTTCCCTGTGACTCATCCATGTGTAACCTTTTTACTTCTGCATCTAACAATGCTTTGTCTTTTTCATTGATGTTTCCCTTCTCTTTAATAACGGTAGTTTTCGGTGTTGACACCCCCTTATCCTCCTTAACTGTGGTTTCATCCCCTTCGTGTCCCGCTAGGAATGAAACAGTTACCACTAAAAGTATAAGAGAAACCACTACTCCTAAAGATATAACAGCTATACATTTTGCCCTGCGGTTCGGGTTGCCAGCCTCCATGTTCTCAAACAGTGTAGTTTTCGACTTTCTTCCAGCATTCACTTCCTCTTCTTTTCAAACAAAGTCTTTCTCTCTTGCAATGTCTTTCTTTGAACCCTTGGAAGCTTGACAATTTGTTTCCGCAAAACAGTTCAAAGTCCAGTAGAAAATAGACAACCCTAGCCCTTCTCCATCCACTAAAATGAAACCCCTATCACTTTTCTTCTTCCACTCGGCGCTAGGTTATCGTGCAACAAATTTACAATTTCTTTTCAAAAGTCTTGTTTTCATCTACAGTTATGTATGACTCAAGGAGTGACACTACTTCTTCATAAATGTCCATCCGAAGTATCATTCCCTCAGGTTCTGGACAGTTCGTACCACAACATGGAAAGTCAACTTTTTCTAGGATTATTCTCCTTATTTCGCTCAAGACAAGTGGACGGACGAAATTGAGAGTTAGCGTTTTTTCAATTTCCACTCCTGGTACTATCAGTTCTACATCCACAATTACAAAGGGGTCCGTTCTAATCAAGATCACTTTCTTCACCTTTCCAGTTCTGCGCCCCTTTGAAGACATTCACAATATGGTATTAATCCACAACAATAAGCGCTCCTAGCATTTCTACTACTCGCTCAAGCATTTCCAAACGAAGAAGAGTTCCCTCCAATATTGGATATCGTGAACAACAAACTGGAAACTCAACTGTCTCTAAAATCAATTTTCTTATTCCACTCAGGAGAGCAGGATGAACGATGTTGAGTGTCAGCAACCTTTCGGTCTCCGCTCCTGGCAGTAGAAACTTTATTTGCACTGTGATGATCGGGTCAGTTCTGATCAGTTCCACTTCCCTGATCCTCCCTGTTCTGTGTCTCCCAGACATCTGCAACGAGGTAGGTCCAGTCGGGAGTAGAGTATCTTCTGCTAGGCACTCGCACCCTTCTTGATCTTCTAAGACCCTCCTCGGCTTGATCCTGGATATCTTCTTCTGGATCTGAGTCTTCGGATATAGGAGTAAGCGTTTCTTCCTGGGCCGACCTCAAACTTAGCCTTCTTCTCCTTGTTGGCCAAGTGGCAGCTCCAAGCCTTATTCTCCTATTTCTTGTCCTCCCACTTGGTTCTTGGTCGCTCCGATACGGATCTGAGTCTGAGTCGTATTCACTTCTGCTCTCTCCTTCAGTTGCGTCTTCTGTCTCACTGCCGTCCTGCCTTCGCTCTTCTTCTGAATCCGATGTGTTCCCAACTTCTTCCGACACCTCCTCAGCTGCCTCAATCCCTCCTTGCGACTCTTCTTCCACTTCCGGGCTTTCGTCTGGGATGGGAGCTGTTCCTTCTAGAGGTGCTGGAACTCTTCTAGTATGGGATGCATGGATCCAATTTGGCAGCCCCCCGCACTTCACCGCGGTGTTCGTTATCAGGATTACCTGAAAGGGCCCACGCCAGCGAACATCTAGGCAGTTCTTCCGGACGTGCTTTTTAACCAAGACCCAGTCCCCTGGGTTCAGGTCATGACACAGGTTCCTCACTGCTGTAAATTCAGCCGCATGCACCTGAAGGGACACAGAATGGATGGCGTCAGACAGTCCTTTACAATAATCCAAGATCAGATCATCTGTAATATTCAATAGAGCAGTAGTTGGAACTGTAGGAAGTCTCATGGCCCTCCCCATCAGGATCTCGTGGGGAGAGAGACCTGTCCTCCTATCAGGTGTGCTGCGCATGCTCATGAGCACTAAAGGAAGAGCATCTGGCCAACTCAAAGATGTGGATGCCACTACTTTAGCCAATCTATTCTTCAAAGTGCCATTCACTTGTTCCACAATTCCTGAAGCTTCTGGTCGATAACTACAATGCAGCTTTTGATCGATATTCAGTGTGGAGCACAACATCTTCACTGTTTCGCTGTTAAAATGTTTTCCTCTGTCCGATTCCAAAGAGGCAGGCACCCCGAAGCGCGGTATCAACTCCCTGAGCAACAATTTAGCCACTGTGAGTGTATCGCACCTACGTGTAGGGTACGCTTCAACCCATCTGGAAAATACGCATACAATCACCAACACATACCGAAGGCGATTGACTCTTGGCATCTCGATGAAGTCTAGTTGCATTCTATTGAAAGGCCCCCCCGACCTCCCAATGTGACTCAGTGTGACTGGGGTTCGTTTGCCTACGTTCAGCTGTTGGCAAGTAACACATCGTTTACAGACTGATTCTGCTGCTATTCTAAATTTAGGGCAATACCAAGTTTGCCTAAACACTCTCATCATAGCATCCCTTCCTAGATGTACTGGACCATGTATTTCTCTCGCCATGGGATTAGCTAATTCTTCAGGTAACACAGCTCTCCCATCTGCTGAAACCCAAAAATCCATTTCACTTCGCACACAACCTGCTATTTCCCATGCCTTTTTCTCTGTTTCAGGTGCGTTCTCCTGCATTATTCTTAAATCCTCCCAAGTGTCTACAGTTTCTAACATCATACTTAATTCAGTCTTTTCTTCTGCACCTTCTATTTCCACCTTTGAGAAAGAATAACTTTGTTCCGCACAATAGCGTGCGACTTCATCAGCATATCTATTACCTTGTGACACAAAATCTGTATTCTTAGTATGAGCTACACACTTCACTACTGCGATGTCAACAGGACCTTGTAATGCTTCTATCAGCAATCGCACAAATTCTCCATTTCGAATGGGCGAACCAGAGGAGGTCATGTAACCCCTCTGAGACCACAACTGCCCGAAATCATGAACCACACCGAAACCATATTGGCTGTCCGTGTAGATGGTGACTCTCTTTCCATTTCCTGCTATGCAGGCACGAGTTAGGGCAATAATCTCTGCTACCTGTGCGGAATGTACTCCTTCCAGGCAAGCGGCTTCCACAACTCCAGTAATGGTACAAACAGCATAAGCTGCTCTCAACCGACCAGTATCGTCTCTTAAACATGAGCCATCAACAAAGTAAATTTCATCGGGGTCAGACAATGGCTCATCCACAATATCTGGTCTGGGTTTCGTGCATAGTTCAGTCACATCAAGGCAATCGTGGTCTTCACATCCTTCGCCTTCTATTACCGTAGGTAATGGCATCAAAGTAGCAGGATTCAAGACAGAGCATCTCCTGAGAGTCACGTTTTCTGCGGCAAGTATAACTTGCTCGTAACGCGTGAGCCTGCTATTGGTCAGATGCTGCGTCTTCGTCCTGGTCATTAACAATTCAACTGAATGCGGTACATACACCACTACTGGATGTCCCATCACAATACTCTCGCTCCTTTCAATGCTGACACCCGTTGCAGCAACGGATTTGAGACATCCGGGCAACGCTGCGGCTACTGGATCTAATGTAGCCGAAAAGTATGCAACTGGTCTACGGGCATTACCGTGGGTCTGTGCCAAGACTGACAAAGCACATCCCTCTCTCTCACAGCAATAGAGTGAAAACGACTTTTCATAATCTGGCATTCCCAGAGCCGGAGCACGACATAAATCGTCTCTCAGCTGTAAAAACGCCACCAGACATTCTTCATCCCATGGTACCGGATCACTCACCTCCTTGTGCGTCAGTTTCTGTAAGGGCTTTGCTTTCAGTGAAAAGTTAACTATCCACTGTCGGCAGTAACCCACCATTCCTAGGAACATTCTAACTTCTCTCTGTGTTGTAGGCGCATTCATTTTCATTATCGCCTCAATCCTCTCTGGGGACACCTTACGTTTCCCGTTTTCTAACCTGTGCCCTAGATACTGTACTTCTGTCAAACAATACTGTAACTTGCTCGGAGATACCTTATGTCCATTTTCAGCTAAATGATTCAGTAAGGCAATTGAATCTACTTTACAAGCTTCCTCTGTTTCTGACGCAACAAGTAGGTCATCTATGTACTGTACCAGAACCGAATTCTGTGGCAGTACTAGATTCTCAAGATTCTTCTTCAGCAACTGATTAAAGATGGATGGGCTGTCTGTGAATCCTTGTGGGATTCGACACCATGTTAAAACGCGATCTTCCATTTTAAAAGCGAAAAGGTACCGGCTCTCTTCATCCAATGGGATTGAAAAGAAAGCCTGACAAAGATCTATCACTGTGAACCATTCTGCTTGACATGGTATTTGAAACAATATCACTGATGGATTCGGTACCACGGGACAACATGAAACGACTATGTTGTTAATCTTTCGCAAATCCTGAACTATCCTAAACTTCCCACTAGGTTTCTGCAAACCCATAATCGGGGAGTTACAAGGACTGCCCACGATTTCTTTCAGTATTCCTTGCTGTATCATTGACTCGATCACAGGCTTTATTCCTGCAATCGTTTCCTGTGACAATTTGTATTGAGGCGTTCTTGGAAACTCAACATTTGGTTTTACCAGAATTTTTACCGGTTCTACCCCTTTAATCAATCCTATATCTTCTCCTGTGAAATCCCACACCTCTGACGCCACTGCATCTCTTAAGTCTTGTGGAAGATCTTCTACCGTCAGAGTAGGATATAGTTCTACACAGAATTTTGAATTGGCCACCTTAAAGGTAGCATCATCGTCGGTAGTCTGTACCTCCACTCCTTGTGGGGTGCAGTATATGGTGCAATTCAATTTGCATAACAAATCCCTACCTAACAGACATACCGGACTCGAGTCACAAACCACAAACTGATGTTCGTTCATATGATTTCCTATTTTCACAGATACTGGTTCTGTCAAAGGACTAGTCATTCTCTTATTTGCGACTCCTACCACCTGAATTGTTTCCCCTGACATCGGCAAGTCTGGAACCACCGCTGATCTCAGAGTCGAACGAGTAGCCCCAGTATCCACTAAGAACGTAGTGGGACACCCTGCCACTTCTGCCTCAACAAATGGCCCTCTTTGATCCACTTCTAGGACTGCCCCGAGGGTACAATCCTCTTCACTGCTCACCCGTTGTCCTGTCAATGGATCAATGTAATAACATTTTTCTTCCTCAATAAACAGAGGCATTTGTTTAAAGACCTTTCCTCCAGCTGTTATCTTCGGTGGCTGTGGGAATTGGGCCCGTGGAGCCGAAGTCCCCCCTTTGGCCACCTTATTACTTGGGACTGTCACCTTTTGCACTGGGTCTTCTTGGACCTGTTCTTCTACTTCTAGCTCCCCATTTTCAGGGTTAAAGGGACACTCGCGTCGCCAATGCCCCACCTGGTGACACAGATGACACTTTGTCGTTTTCTTTAAAGTGGCAAAGTCTATCCTAGGTCTCTGCCCTTCTTCATTATCTTTGTTCTGACCATTTGGTTTTCGTCCCATCCCCTGCTTCTGCTGGCCACCCTTCCCAGCGGACTGCATTTGCACCACCATCAATTTCTCCTTTAGATTCTTGGCTTTAGAATCTATCTCGTCACTGCAGTACCTCGCATATCGTAAAATCTCATCTAGTGGTTTGTTCTGCCAACAGATTAAATGTTGCTGTATCATCAAACAAATATCAGGTCTCAACCCCAAGACAAACTTTGACACGAACTGCCCTATGTCTTTGGGATCCATTACATCTAGTCCACTGTATTGCTTGAATGTTTTCAACAATCTTTCATAAAACTCGTGAACTGTCTCCTTGGGTTCCTGCCTTGTTCGGTCTATTTTTACCCAATCTATATCCTGTGGTGGTACCTTATCTTTCAGCCATGCTATTACCCTTTCATACTTTCGCATGACAATCTCAGATGGTCCATTTGTTCGAGCATCCCTCAATGGTTCAGCATTTGGCCATTCGACACTAGTCTTGCACGGGGTCCACAAATCAGATGGGACCACGATGTCAAACAACGTGTTCAAATCTATCCACAGTACTTTCGAGATTTTAACGAACCTCTCTACCTGCTTATACCATTCGACTGGATTGTCCCGCAACTTCGGAAATGAGTTGGTAAATGCGGCTAAGTCTCCTCTACTCCAGGGCACATGTACATAATTTCCATTTGATATTTCTCGCAAAGGGAATGCCTCCATCTGCATTACCCTTCCCTCAGGGGTCATCACATTTGTACTTCGCCTAACTGTGCCCTTTTTCGACCACCTTTCTTCCCATTTATCCAGTTCTCTCCACACTCTTATCCCTGTTACCAGCTCTCTTATGTGTGTTTTTAATCCAGTAGTTCTCTTCTCATCTAGATCTTGGTCTGCGTACTGTAATCTGTGGTTGCTCTGCAATGCCCTTGTCCTAGACAAATCCACGGCATACTTGTCTGCCAAATCAGTCAGTTTTTCATGAAACGCTCTAGCTTTCCTAGTAATATCCTTTGCCATGAACAATAACTCATCCTGTTCGTACAATTCTATCCTTTCCAAAGGCAATGTTCCATCTATTATCTCATCAACATCTGATTTTAAACTGGTAACATCAAGCCTTTTTGCCTTAATTTCAGCTTTCAAGACACTCAATTTAGCTCCTCCATCCGCATCTCTCCCATCCCAGCTCCGAGATCTACGTTTAGGTATGGGTGAATTATAAGGAGTCCTCCCCTGTTCCCATCTCTCTAGATCCCATGCCTTTCCGTCTTCTCGGGGTGGGTGGTGAAACACTCCTTCATGCCTCATAGCCCCTCTCTCCCCCTCCGGGCTAGTTTCACGGGATGCAGGGTAAGATGTTCCATTACTCCCTCTTTCTTCCCTACTTCCCTGTGATTCCTGATTATTCGAGGCATGGCGGGACCTATCGCTGTTCTCCTTTCTCCAATGTTGAACGTCTTCCCCGAGTGTATGATGAAGGCACCTAAACCTATTCTGAAAAGCCCGTACCGCCTCATCTCCTCCCTTCCCCCATAGACGGGACATTTCCTCACATTCTACAATCCTAGTATTTTGTTCCGGCTGTTCTCTCTGATTTGTAGGACATGCATCCCCTCTATTCTCTTGACTTTGGCCTTCCCGGCCCTGACTGCTTTCGCTGGCCCCACAATGAGATACAGTCCCGTTACCCCACTCTGGTTCCGTTCTTGTCCTGTTACTCGGAGATACTATGGACCCGTCCCATTCCCTCAAATCAGCTCTTAACTCTGAAAAAGATCTTGGCCGCGGTCCCCTTAGATCCATTGGTCCTCTCGGACCTCCCTGTTCTGAATTGGGACCGACAGTTGTGTCTAATGGGGTGTTCCACGTTACCGAACCTGGTAATTGTTTCCATGCATTCGTCACATTATTCCTCCTTTCCATCTCAATCCTTTCCCTATCCAATTGCCTTTGTTGTTCCCCTCTATCTCTCTCAGAATTATAGATCGAAACTATGGGTCCTATGGTAACAGGCACTTGAAGAGCGTCTGGCAATCCCACAGACTCAACCCTTTCTGTGGTTGGCGTTTTCTGCACCACAAACCTTCCCACTACACTCTGTACAGTGTTGTTTGGAGGTGTTTCTCCGCCTTTGCTAGGTGTCCATTCCGATATAGGGAGTGGTGTATATCCCTCTATCTCATTCCCATCCTCCCTTGCGAGCCCTCTATCTTCTATCAACTCCACTCTCGGAGGTGGTCTATCCATTAACAATCTGTTTATCAGATTGTCCTCCGACTCGCTTTCCTCGTCTTCTTCCATGAGGTTTCCTCCTCCTCCTGACACCTCCCTCATCGGATACATTTTCTCCACCTCAATAGTCTGTACTCTCCAACGCTTTTCCTCCTCATCCCATTTGGAATCTCGCACTGCCCTTACCGATCGCGTCAGCCTTTGTTGACGCCTGTTCAAATTTCGGTCGTGTGCAGCCTTAATCCATGCATTAAGAGCCTCAAACTGTGTTGGTCTGGGCGAGGGTTTCAATGAGGACATGGTTGCTTTCAGCCGATGTAACACCTCTAATTTAAACGTCCCGTACTTCGGGAACTGCATTTCCTCATTCCCTTCCGTAAGCTTATTCCAAGCCCCAATCCACAATATCGTATGCAGCCCAACATTCGTTGCCATATAATGAGCTGGCGTACCCTCTGGGGGAGCCTCTTCCCCGTAATAATGTTCACTTCGTTTACGTTTAAAAATCCCTTTCAAACACTTAAAACACTTCATGATTTCTCTTTTCTCCGCGTTTGTTTACTTCCTGATGATATTCCACCAATCTCGGCGCCGTTCTCACTAACTGGCCTATCCGTACGCGACTTTCCTCCGACGTCACTCTAGCCGCCCAACCAGAGCGCGGCTCTAGCTAACGTCACACCAACCGCTCAATCACAGCGCGGCTCTAGCCGACGTCACCCGTCCCCCTTCGCAGCAGTTCCCCTCCTTTCTCAGCTCGTCTCCTCGGTCATGCACGCATCCCATTCATACTCTGAAAAATGATTACTTCCGTCCAAGCGATCACCTTTCTTTGACTGTACGCCCACAGTCTTTCTGTAGTTGTCACCTTAACTTGGCAAAATGTCTTTCCGTTTACTTCCAGACAATCGCCTTCTCCGATAGGTTACTCACACGCAGTAACTTTCGACCAGCGTCCGTTACTCATACACTCACTCTTACACTCCCCCTATCTTGGATCCACGGCGGTCAATGGTACCTCGTGACCTCCGTACTATGGTCGACAACTACCCTGGATGTTCGATACACCCAAAACCACTTAAGCTCTGGCCTGAACTTAAGATTTCACCAGTTCACCCGTTTACCAGGTAACCGGTTTACCAGGTTGCGCGCGCTCACAACCTTCTCTCATTCACACTACAGGCATTCAACTCCGCAAGACATTACAATACAAATACAACACAAAACACCGCAATCTGTTCACGCATGACCCTTTTTATACTCACTCTCCGATACTGCTGCTTTTCTCGCACCGTCTGCACCTTTCGGCACACGATTCTTCCGCTGCTCGTCTCTCGGCGTCTCGGGCCTTGGGGTAAACTAACCTCTCTAGATTACCTTCCTCAAGAAGATAACCATCCTCACTCTGCTACCAACTGCTAACGCGGGATTACTGGTTACTAATTATCTTACCAAATCCCATTTCCTGTCGACTGAATCGTTGGTACCTGTCTTGAGTAAAAGGTAATCTCACAATAAAGCAATCAATTTAAGAACTTACACCACTCTAAATGACCACTGACCAAAATTAAGTTTTAAAGATTTAATATAAAGTCAAAGATAACTGAAGATACAAACTTCTCAAAATGAGATTAAGAAGATAAATCGGTATCACTATGAACATGAACTTTTTGAATAGTCTGAGTCTGAAGAACAAAATAATAAGTACAACTTCCAATAACATGAGCGTTGCCAAAATGAATACAAGTTGCAACCTCAAAGTCATTACAGAAAAGAAAATTAAGGTTAGTCTGTCCCTACACTATATTAAGTGACATCCCTACTTAGCAAGATCTTAACCCTCTAGGTGTCAGCCGTGGTGACTTCCTAAGAAGATCACGCACTTCTCTTTGTCTCTTCTCTGATGATGGGTCTCTCCTGATCAGCCTATCTGCATACCCATCCGCTTCCTTAGGCTCCCAAAATCATCTGCTCTGCTCTCCTCCCGGGTCACTTTCCCTAATACCAAATCACATTTCCAATAGAAACGCCCCTTGGGACGCCCCTCACGTGGTACATCTTTGCGCGGCAAACTCCATGATGGTACTCTTGAAGACCCTCGTTATAGTTGACCTTGGTTCCCAGGCTCCTTCTTCCGTGCGCTGATACCCCCTGAAATTCCTGGAAACTCCTACAGGCCTGCGCAAGGCGCCACTGAACAAAGACCCTTTCATTCGAGCTGATTAGGACCCTCGCACCTGCATACAGCTCATCCTGCAGTGGGCCTCAAATTCCAGACTCCACCATATCTTTGGTCATAAAACACTCTCAAAGCTCCATGCTGGACACCTCACGACCTCTCCTCTAACGAGCACATGGCAATTTAAACTACATGACATTATCTGCTCTGGCCTACTTGATTTACATGCAGCAGGTCCCTGCACTCTTAAAACGTTAACTTGATTTAAACAGCAAACATTCTTAACTAGCATACGTTTCTAAAATAACACATCTATAAAGCATATACTTTTAACCCTAAGTTCAATAGTACATTTGGAAGAACCATGTCAACCTTATCTCACGTAAATTTAGCAGCACGTTCAGGTTTGCTGTGAATTGCCCTAAGGCCTACACATAATACTGGATTTTCAAAGTTACATTTAATTTGGACATGACTCTTTTTAACATGAGAACATGAGGTTTTCACATATATTCCAACATTTCTACATTAATCTCACACCGTTATAATTTATAGTTACTCTACTTAACATTCTATACGTTTCACTACTGAATATAAACCACTCTGTATATTTCACTCCTGAATATAAAATACTCGTGTGCAAAACATGTTTAAACTAACTACGTGCTTGTAAATATGGTGTACTTATACATTTTTTTTCAAACTCGTGCTCTCTCATTGCCATCAAGAGGGAACGCCACATCACGCCCACAATCGATGATCTCATTGGGGAAATGGCGGGAGCCTGTTGGTTCTCCAAACTGGACCTTCGGTCAGGGTATCATCAACTGGTGCTGGACCAGGAATCGAGGAACATCACGACATTCTCCACACACATAGGCCTTCGAAGGTACACCAGACTCAGTTTTGGAATATCCAGTGCGGCTGAAGTGTTTCAAAATGTGATCCAGGAACTGATCGCTAACATACCTGGGGCCATCAACGTAAGTGATGACATCATGATTCACGCGAGGACCATTGGAGAGCACAACCAAAGACTGGCACAAGTATTTCGGAGGCTAAGAGAGGCTGGACTAACCCTACATCGAGAAAAATGTGAATTCCTAAAGCGGAAAATAGGGTTCTTTGGATACACCTTCTCAGCAGATGGGGTTCAACCTGACCCCGAAAAGGTCAAGGATGTGCAGGAGGCCCAGCCACCCACCACAGTCACAGAAGTTCGCAGCTTCCTAGGAATGGTAAACTACTGTGGACGATTCATTAGAGATTTGGCTAATCTGACACTGCCTCTAAGAGAACTCACGAAAGACTCTACTCCCTGGATATGGGGGCCAGATCAAGAAAAGGCATTTGAGGCTATCAAGGCAGCTCTATCAGACAACACCACTCTAGCCTTCTTTGACCCTCGCAATCTCACCTTGGTGGCTGTAGATGCCGGCCCATCAGGCCTGGGTGCAGTGCTAATGCAGAAACCGCGGGATGAGTTGGATTGGATGCCGGTGGCATATGCGAGCAGATCATTAACAGACACTGAGCAACGGTATTCTCAAATTGAAAAGGAGGCCATAGCCATACACTGGGGCTGTAAGCATTTTCATCTCTATCTATATGGCAAACCGTTCACTGTCATTACTGATCACAAACCATTGGTGTCCCTGTTCGCAGGGACCTCGACGAAACCACCACCTCGCATAGAAAAATGGATGCTACAACTTCAAGAGTACAATTGCAATATTGAGTATCAACCAGGAGCCAGAAATCCAGCTGACTACCTGTCACGACATCCCAGGCCAGCAACCCCTGAAGAGATGGAAGAGGCTGAGGAGACAGAGGCCTATGTCAGATGCATCATGGAGAGGTCGTGTCCACGCTCCATCTCGGTCAGTGAAGTGGCGGAGGTCACTATCCAGGATGCCTGCCTCCAAAGGGCCAGGGAAGCGATCCAAAAGCGAAATTGGCACAGAGTTAAAGAAAGCTGGAAGACACTCACTCCTGAAGCGCAACGTACAATGGAAAGCTTACATCATGTGAAAGACGAACTAAATGAAGACAACACGGGGTGCATACTGAGAGGACACTGGCTGGTCATACCTTTGGCTTTGACGGAATAAGTCGTTCAGTTGGCTCATGTGGGACACCAAGGAATAGTCAAGACCAAGGCGCGTCTGAGAGCCAAAGTATGGTTCCCTCTCATGGATGAATTGGTGGAGAAGATGGTAAAATCATGCACGGCCTGTCAGGTTACCGGGGATGTCCCGAAGGAGGCACCAATCAGAGTAGAGCCCCGTCCGCAGAAGCCATGGGAACAGGTCAGCATGGACTTTGGCAGTCTCCCCGATGGACGACACACCATGGTGGTCATTGATGATCACTCAAAGTACCCCGAGGTTGAAATCATCAATAGCACCAGTGCAGCTGAAGTGATCCCCAAATTAGAAAAGATAATAGCAGCTCAAGGAGTGATGAAGGAACTGCGCACTGACAATGGACCACCCTTCCAAGGCCAGGAACTAGCTGCTTATCTGAGTTCGCTGGGAATCAGGCACCGCCGGATCACGCCTCGCTGGCCGCAGGCGAATGGTGAAGCAGAACGCTTCATGAGGACTCTAAACAAAGTAATAAGAATTGCCCATGACAAAGAGCAATCAGTGGAAATGGCTATTTTCACGTTCCTTCGAAGCTACCGACAAACACCTCACACCACCACTGGGGTGGCTCCGGCTCACAGCCTCATGGGACGAATAACAACAGATTCCATACCTCATCACCCCAGGTGGATGCCGAAAGTGACAGAGGAAGACAAAATCGCGACCAGAAAGCGCAAGGCTTATGCCCAGGTCAGTCAAAGACGAAGAGCCACAGAAGTGGAATTCTGCAGAGGGGACGTGGTACTATTGAAAAATAGAGTGACCAGTGGCAAATTCCGGCTAACTTATGAACGAAGTCCCTGGAGGGTGATCAGTGTGAAGGGTACCCGGATTACCGCCATGAGAGGCCGAGAAATTGTGACCCGGAACGTGTCTCATTTCAAGCACTTTCACAGAGAGCGGAGCCCCAGGGCGCCTTCCCAAGATGTCACTCCACAGCAGATGCAGGACACGACCGTTGAGGATGACTCCAGGGCTGGTCCGGGGGACGAGTGGAGAGACGCCTCCGGTGAGGAATCTGGTGGTGAAGTAGAAGAGAGGGCAAGTGAGGCCGGACATCAGGAGGGGCTGGATGAAGCATCTAACGACTCCCCATACCCAGGTGGGAACAGTGAAGAAGGTGTCCCAGGCCGAGACAGGTCGCAATACAGCCTGAGAAGTAACCCTGAGCCTTCCTGTCGGCTACAAAACTATTTCACGTAAGAACATTCCTGTTTGTTATATTATCAGTGTGGAAGTTTTAAAGTTGCTATACGGACACTGCCAATGAGGCCATATTCAAGGTGAACTGTTTGAACTGTTTCAGCTATTGTTTTTATTGTTTTCATGTTTTAGGAGGAATGTTGTGTTCTGGGGTATTGCACGCTCCTGACGCTCTCGGCGTCCAACGTTAGGTCATGTGACTTCCTATAATAAACAGGAGCACGCACGCACGTTCATTCGGGTGCGGAGCGGGGACCCAGCAACAGCCCATACAGTGTCCGCCTCTGTTATTTCTAGGCCACGTGTCAGGCCTGTAGATCATCTAGGTGCCCCCGAGTGTAGGGCCCCCAGCAAGTATAACCAGGGTCTTCCTATCACCCCCGCAAGACACAACACCTCACCACATTTCTCTGACACCAGCTGCTACTGAGAAGCACCCGAAGTTGTTGAAGCAAAGAGGGGCAGCAACATACGAGGCATAGCAGGGACTCCAATCAGTATTGGAACAGTCAACATTCAATTAACTGCTGTAAGCATTCCCATCCTGGGTTCAATACCTTAATTGGAAGTTGTACTATCCTGGCCCATTGAATGTCTTTCAGGCATTTATTACCTAGTGCTGTATTCAAATATGTCTGAATGATGCTTGTCTCATAGTTAGTAGTCAGACTTGGTAGCCCGCCTTTTTACTTATATCTGGCTATATCTTCCACCCTCAAAAGCTGAAAGACTTATTTACAGCTGTCTTTTTTGACACGTAATTTACTTTTTCCAATGACCAATTGGTTATTACTAAGTTTAATTTTGTCTCTGCCACTTTCATGTAGCTGCTCCAGGGGTTTGATCATCCTTCAAATATTGCTTTGAGTATTTCTTTTAGGTATTCAGTTAAAATATCAAGTTAAAATGTTGACTTGCACTAATTTTGAGTTTTAAATATTGTGATAGAAATATCGACAGCAGGAATATTGTGGTCATGAATATTGATTTTAAGGAAAGAAATATCGATTTTAAAAATATAGAAGTCATTAATATAATTTGCAAACATAGTTGTTTAAAATATCAATTTTGTAAATTAGTGTTATGTATTTTAGTATATATTGTAAATATCTTTTTTTGTATAAGTATTGATTATGTTTTTTAATAGATATTTTACATTGTTTGTAGTTATATATTTAATTTTAATAGAGTTTTGAAATTTTTTGTTTTGTAGTGGGTTTTGTGTTCATAGGGGAATAGGGTGGGAAGTAATTTATTTATAATAAATTGCATGAATATATAAATTTATTAAAATGTATTCAATTGAGATTTTATGATGTTAATTGTGTTTTAATTTTTTTAGGTAAATTTAAGGTGCAGGTTGTGGCATTTATAGGGGTAGAGGGTGGGAAGTAAATTATTTTTTAATAATTAATGATTAGTGTTTATTTATTATTATTTGATTAATTGACAATTAAATATGGAAATTGTGTCATTAATTTTAGTTGAGGATTGTGGGCGTTTTATGGGGTAAAGGGAGAGATGTAATTTTTTTTAATTAATTAATTAATGATTAGTTGATAATTATTTTAATTAATTGATAATTAATTAGTGTAATTGTTTAATTATTTTGGGGGTGGGTGGGTTTTGGGTTTATGGAGTGAAGGGTGGGGAGTAAATCAATTTTACTTACTTCATAATTAGTTGTTAAATAGTATTAGTTATTTAATTGAAAAAGTTTTTTAATTGTGAAATTCATTTTTTTCAGTTTAATTTTAAGTGTGGGTTGTAGGGATTATAGGTGTAAAGGGCAGGAAGTTAATTACATTTTATGTGTTTTAATTTGTTTTTTCAATTAATAATATTTGTTTAATTGATAATTATGTTAATTAGTCAGATTTACATTTTTTTCGAAATGGGTTGTGAGTTGTGTGGTGTTATAGGGTAGGAAGTATATAGACTGAATTTATGTAATATTTAATGTTTTTGTTAATAAATAATTTCGAAATACAAATATTTATTTATTTGAAAATTATTTTTTTATTTCATTTAATATAATATTTGTAGGTATTTCTTATATGTATTAAACATTTTTTGTATTTTTATTTGTAACAATTTTATATTTTTTGTATTTTGAACTGACTGGAGAGAGAATAGTAAATGTTACCACTCCACAATACATCACTTTCCCTATTGATGCGCTGACTGGAGTGGGAATAGTAAATTGTATCCCTCCGCTATCCAACACTTTCCCTAGGGCTGCACTCACTGGAGGGAATAGTCATTTTTACCCCTCCACTATCCAACAATTTCCATACTGTTGCACTCATTGGAGTAGGAATAGTAATTTTTACCCCTTCGCTATCCAACACGTTCCCTACTGTTGCACTCACTGGAGTGGGAATAGTAATTTTTACCCCTCCGCCATCCAATACTTTCCATACTGTTGCACTCACTGGAGTGGGAATAGTAATTTTTAGCACTCCGCTATCCAACACTTTCCCTACTTTTGCGCTCACTGGAGTGGGAATATGAATTTTTACTCCTCCGCTATTCAATAGTTACCATACTGATGCACTGACTGGAATGGGAATAGTAAATGTTATCCTGCCGCTATCCAACACTTTCCCTACTGTTGCCATCACTGGAGCGGGAATAGTAATTTTTATCCCTCCAATATCCAACACTTTCCCTATTTTTGCACTCATTGGAGTGGGAATATGAATTTTTACCCTTCCGCTATCCAACAGTTTCCATACTGTTGCACTCATTGGAGTGGGAATAGTAATTTTTACGCCTCAGCTATCCAACACTTTCCCTGCTGTTGCACCGACTGGAGTGGGAATAGTACATATTATCCCTCTGCTATCCAACACTTTCCCTACTGTTGAACTCACTGGAGTGGAAATAGTAATTTTTGCCCCTCCGCTATCCAACACTTTCCCTATTATTGCACTCATTGGAGTGGGAATAGTAATTTTTACCCTGCCACTATCCAACACTTTCCCTACTGTTGTATTCATTGGAGTGGGAATAACATTTTTATCCCTCTGCTATCCAACACTTTCCCTACTGTTGCACTGACTGGGGTGGGAATAGTACATTTTATCCCTCCGCTATCCAACACTTTCCCTACTGTTGCACTGACTGGAGTGGAAATAGTAAATGTTATCCCTCTGCTATCCTACACTTTCCCTACTGTTGCACTGACTTGAGTGGGAAATGTAAGTTTAAAGATGTTTAAATAGTTTAATGTTTTAATGTATAATAGAATGTTTTTTTAATAGTGTTTATGTTATAGGTATATGTATGTGTATATATATATATTATATATATATATATATATACATAATTATATATGTATATAATTTTATATATAGATATTTGTTAATTTTTTTAAATTATAAAATACATTAAAATGTTGTTTAATAATTGTTTTAAAGTAAATATATATATATATATATAGCTAAACGGCGGCAAGACGGAGGTGCTCATAGTGGGGGGAGGCAAGTCGGCGTGGTCATCGGCGTGGTGGCCATCCTGCCTGGGGATGGCACCAACGCCCTGCCAGGAAGCCAGGAACCTGGGAGTATGGTTCGATGCGGGTCTCACCTTTGGATCCCAAATCAGTCGCGTGGTCGGTGTCTGCTTCGGTGTCTTGAAAACATTGAGGAAAGTACTGGAGCTTCTACCAACTGAAGCACGCAAGACACTGGTGCATGCATTGGTGACCGCTAGACTGGATTATGGGAATCTGCTGTATCTGGGGGCGCCTGAGAAGAGCATTGGTCGCCTTCAGGTATTGCAGAATGCTGCGGCACGCCTGATCCTGAGGCTACCCAAGAGAGCATCTTCAAAAATGGCACTTCAGACTCTCCACTGGCTCCCGGTGAGGAGCAGAGTGGAGTACAAGGCACTCTGTACCTGCCATCGCATTCTGAATGGCAGGGCGCCTCAACCGTTACAGAGCTTGATAGCGCGCTATCAACCGTCCCGTGCCTTAAGATCTGCGGGGTCGGGATTGGTGAAAATTCCCAAGGTAAAAAAAGCGCGCATGGGGGAAGATCGTTTAGGTACCTGGCAGCGTTCAAATGGAACAAATTACCGCTCGAACTGCGTCTTGAGCCCTCTGAGACCAGGTTCCGGTCTAAACTCAAGACCCACTTATATGTCCAGTAGCTGGTTCCGTCCTCCCTTCTTTTTGGATCCTGTTGTAGCCATCTCACCATAGCGCGGGGACACGCCGGGGCACGTAACCAGGCACTTTATAAGACTCCCTATTATTATTATTATTATTATTATTATTATTATTATATATTAATTATTATATGTGTGTTTAACTTTTTAAAATTAACTTTATTTCTAAATTTGTTAAAACGTTTATTAAATCTAAATTTTTTTAATGCATTTTATTCTTTAATACATTAAATATGTATTAAGTTTTATATATATATATATATATATATATATATATATATATATATAAAACAATATTTTCTACATCTGTTTTAATGACATCAATATTTTTTCCGATATTTTTGTACTTACCATCATAAATATAGGATGTCAATATTTTTTACATCAATATTTATAACTCGATATTGTGGTATGGGGATATTTTAGTTGTCAAAATTCTGACAGTGAACCTTTCGTTTAATGACCTTGTGCGGTTTTGGGGATCTGGCAATACTATTTCTCCTGGGTGCTCATGCATTGGTACTTTTGTTGGACCAATCCGAACTCCAGCCAGGTCAAACAGTTGCTTGGCTGCTTTGGTAATATGAAGACACATTTGCAGCCCTGGCACTGAGCTTTTTCTAGTGCAGACTCCATTTGCCCTAGGAAAGGTTGCCGAGCGAACTCTGCAACCGCTAGCAATTTAGCTTTTATAACTCTCCTAATCGGTGCCGTAGTTGAGCTGCATAATCTCTCCTGTAGTTTGCATAGTGTATATATAGTTGCTTGTGTTTTAGCCTTCATCGTCACCTGGTGTACTGATGCCTTCTCAGTATCGCGTAGCCATTACTGTTCCTATGGACGAAATTCCCAGCTCCTCTCCGAGGAGGACTTTTCTTGCATGTTGTCCAAAGACCAACACTTTGGTCTTACTTGCATGGGCTACTAACTCATTGGCCTCATTATATGAGTTCAAGGCATCCAGACCCCTTTGTAAGCCTACTCTGGTATGATCAAACATTACCAGGTCATTCCTGTACTAGGGTAGATACATTCTGTAGGCCTCTATTTTTGGGGTGACCAAAATAGCTCCTTGCAGGGCCTTGCCTAGGTCTACCATGCAAAGATTAAAAAGCATTAGAGCCAGGACGCAGCCCTCTTTCAAGCCTCGATTTGTAAACAGCCCTTAGAAGTCAGTGTCCCCAGTAACTTTTCTCCTCACCCAGGTGTTTCTGTAAAATGAGATAATGGACTTCAGGAGGTTATCTGGGATATTCTAGCTCTTGAATTCTTTCCATAGCTTCTTTCTGGAGACACCATCAAACGCCGCAGAGTAGTCCACAAAACAGGTGAACACCTGCAAGTTGTTCTTGATATTCACTTGCTATGCTAAATATGATACGGCTACTATATCGTCAATGGTCAAGCCACCCTTACGGAACGTAGTTTGGTAGAAGATAGAATGTCTATCTCCTCGATCCTGTCATTTAGCTCATTTAAAGGAGTGTTGGCATATGCTTTCCCTTTTACTTCCAACAGCGCAATTAGATTTGAGAACGTTGGATCCATTTTGTCAGCTTTCTTACATTGGTTGCAGCAAGGAGCCTCGCCAGCTGTCTGGAAACTCCGCTTAAACCCTACATTCCATGTACAGTACAACATAGATAATAGCTCCACCCAATGCGCCAGACCTTCCTTGAAGTTGTCACCAGGAAGGCCGTTGGGCCCTGGTGCCCCATCCCTTCGTATCTTTTTTATCATATTTGTGACAGCCTACTGTCCCTGTGCCTTGCGGTCATCTTTCTTTGAAGTCCGTTTGCTGGTTTATGCGCCATTTGTCAATGGGGTCTCCCTGGCCCCCTGCCGCGATTTGTCTGGATTGGTTGAGTATATTCTTGATTCACAAGCTTCCGCCGTTACTGAATTACACGAATCTGTTTTTTCATTCTCTAGTTTGGCGACATAATACCAGAATTGCTTCTGTTTGTTGTTTTTGCACAGCTCATGGATCTTAATCCATTCCTCCTTTATATACCTTTGCTTTAATTTCCAGGTCAGGTGTTTATGTTTTCGATTGAATTGCTTGTAGGCACTTCCAGTGTCTTGTGTCCCAGTTTTTTGATGGATCCTTTTTGCATTCCTTAAGGTGCGGGTGCTCTCCCTTAGGCATCTATTATCTTTTGAATTGCTCCTGGATTTCCACTTCCTCTTGTGTGTGGTCTTCCGAGCACCATTTAAGAGGGCAGTGTGCAAATCTGCTATCCAAGAGACCCAATTTTTAATGGGAGGTGGGATTTTCTTTTTTTCTCCTTTTTCCCTTTTCCAATATCTGTTTATCCAGTATTGCTGAGTTTACTGTGTTCCATTGAATCCCCTCTAATAGCTTGTGATGCTTTGTGCCCCTGGTGTTACTGATGGCCTTAATGTGTTCCCATTGGTCACTGTGGAGCTTGAAGTATACCCTGAGCATGCCATGATCACTTAATTCATTCAAAGAAAGCTGCTAAATGCTCTTTCTATTAACGGCTGTGTCTGTTCCCAGATGGTGGAGATGGAAGATTCCTGTTATCACAGTGGCCATGGACGGCTACTCACGCAGTACTTCTTCTAATGCAAAAATTGTTTTTTAGTTATCTCTATCTTCAATCCTTCATGCCCGTTGAGGTAGGCATTAATGATTAGCAGATCATTCCCTCTTGCCCTGCCATGAAAAGGATGGCAGTGCAGGGACAAAGGGGGCCCTATGTGGCCTCCATGTGCCCCGACATGTCGATACATTCAGGGGAGCACAACAGGTGCCCCCCTGCCTGTATCCCCACAAAGTTCCAGCACAGCATGGACGTCCTTGTCCATGCAACACTGGAACTTTTTTGCCGTTCCCATTGCGGTGCCGCCGTGGGAAGGGTAAAGGACAGCCAGCCGTATTATGAGTTGAACTCTTTCAACTCGTAATACGGTCTGAGTTGATGCAACGGTGTCAAACTCATAATGAGGCCCTTAGCTGCTAGTGCAGTCTTACAGTCTGTAAGACACCAAGCCATCTCCTACGAATTAGAAACATCAGTTAATAGGAAGAAAAAGTAAGATTTGAGCAATGAGCTATGTTTCTATGATATCAATGGGATTACAATATTTCATGTGACTCATTGAGACCACCTGCTCTTTCTGATGATACTCATTAAAATATCAAAAGTGATATGAACTATCAAAATACACAAGAAATGCTTCCTCCACACTTCTGTAGCAGCAATGGCTTAATACTCTCCCAGAAGAAAATGGAGGAGTTCCCTGCAGTCTTAACCGTGGGCGAAGCAGAAATGTGCAGAGACAGTACCGCCATTTCGACACACGTCCTGCACTTTTTACATGCACTATGGCAACACCTCCTATAACGATTTTGCCTCCCTTTCAACACAAGTATGATAATATTTAAATTATGAGGAAAAAAGTGTGAAGCCGACCACACTTTTTTCCTCATAACATCCAAGTAAACGTTGTACTTTCTTAGAGTGTAAATGAAGGTGTAAGTACCCTGGGAGACCACAGTAGGAGTGGAAGAAAGGTAGGCCGTGCAGATTGGCATCGCTCCTTGAACTACTCTGATAAAGGTACGCTGATCAGAGTCCCACCAACCGAAACATATGTGATGCCCGACCTCTCTGTAGAGAGCTGAAAATGCACACACAGGGCAGGGACTGGAGGGAAGAGGTCAAGAGAAGTGGGGTTCTTCAACATTTTGAAAAAGTGCAACACAGAGGCTGGAAATGCACAGCACCATGGGGCATATTATCAAGGAACGGCGTTAAAAATATCGCCGCTTTAGCGACAGGAAACTGCCGCTAAAGCGGCGATAATGGGCTTGATACTATGCCCTTGAGAATTCCAATAGAAGCCCATGTTCTGGTGTTAACATGGGCTTCTACTGGAATTCTCTACCGCATATTATCAAGCCCATTATCGCCATTTTAGCAGCAGTTTCCTGCCGCTAAAGTGGCGATAATTTTAATGCCGTTCCTTGATAATATGCCCCCATGTGCGCAAACATTCATAATTACTTCAAAGATCTCAACTCTTTAATGTCCGACTTCAGCGTAATTACGTAGGAGGTGGCCATGCTTCTACAATGAGCACTCACTGACCTGCCAGTTGCCATCTATATTCCTCATTATGTGGAAAACTGAAGCATCAACGAAAAGTCTAGCAGGTTGTAAATGGCACGAAACTGGTTTTTTGCTCCTGATTAACAACTGAGGGGCTGATTTACAATCCCCTTGCGCAGCAGGTGCGTCACTTTTAATATGGTAAAAGGTGACGCACGGTGGCGCAAGGGGCTCGTAAATAAGTCCCTAAATATTCATCTTTCATCTTTAAAATCAAAACTGCATTGATTTACAGCTACACTCATGCAAATGAATTTCTCTTCACAACCCAACAGCAGCTTCTAAGTCAATATTAGCTAATTTTGAAACAAGGATTTCTTTTGAACTGTGTACGTTTAAAAACAAAATGATTCAACACGTCCACGGGTGGTAGGAAGTGTAAAAACTCGGCCATCCTTGTTTAAGCTGTTTTGTAAGGAAGAGACTGTGAAAATATCTGTGAAAAACAAGTAAAGAAAGCAACATGAGCAAGAGAAGGCACAGTGTAAGGGAGGTTAAGTGTATGGCAAGGCAAGTAAGCAGGGTTTGCAAGGGAAACAAATCAAGATTTGTGGGAACTGAGGGGCATATTACCAACGATTAGCGATATTTATCGCTAACTAGGCTTAGCAACAAATTTTTTATCGCTAAGCATCGGCGGAAATTATCGCTGAGATAAAGTGCTATTAGCAACGTTTATCTCCAAAACGATAAATATTCCGGCGATAGCGTGAATATCGCTGAGAAGACAGCGATATTCACGCATTAGCGACAAAATGCTCTTAGCCATGTTATCCACCTCCCATTGGATAACATAGCTAAGAACTGGTCAGACCAGGCGTTAGTTTTTGGCGATAGCGGGAATATTTCCATCGCTACGCCTGCCTTGCTAATAGGCGATAGCGACGTTAGCGTCTGCTTTCAGTCGCTAACAGGTTGGGTACGCCCACTTTGCATGTCATTAGTGATAAATATTGCTGACATGCAAAGCGGGACCCAAACCGCTCGCTATCGCCTAAAGCTGTCGCAGCTTGCTAATAGAGCGATAGAATTATCGCCGCTTGGCGGCCGAAAATGGCCGCAAAAGCGGCGATAATTGCCTATCGCCCTGCTTCGTAATATGCCCCTCAGAGTGTGAGGGTTAGAGGTGTGTGTGACAGAGGGGATGACCTTCGAGAACTGTGTGAGAAGGTAAGAGTAGAAGATTGTGGTAAATAAAATAATTACCCTGGCATCATTTCTAGGCATTAACAATTAGCATGTATCAAATGAGAGGCAGAGAGTCCGTGGTGTCCAAGTTAAAAGGGCTTTATTCCAATAACTCGAGTTAAGGGAGAATCTGTTCCATCACCACTGAGGTTCAGGAAGGGTCTTCTAACATTTAATAACAATGAACAACATATATACATTTTGTCTTGTACATAGGGCGTAGGAAGGAACGCAGAGCAGAGAAAAAAAACAGATAAGAGCATGTGGGCGTACATGTGGGTGTACACTTTATGAGTCATAGGTAGGTGATAGGTAGGTGTCATAGGTGGGTGGTACACAGAGGAGGAGTTTGCATGACCATCTGGAACTTTGCCCTACTTGTGCACGCAACTTGAGCATGACGTGCAATTGACGTGTAACTGGGAGGAGAGCTGACTTTCAGTCTAGTAGAGAGATCTTTAGTGTCAAGGCGACCAGCACGTCTGGTACTAACTGATATCTTGATATCGGGGATGTATTATCTGAAGCAAAGGTTATTCATCGCTAAGAATCAGAAAAAGCATATATTTCTTCGTTCATTACATGGGGGCTGTGAGCTTTTTACAGATGCAAGTACTGTAATTTCATTTAACCACAGACAGAAAAGCTGGGCCCTATCTCAGCAGACGGGTTCTGTTTACCTTTTTCACCGGGCATGCAGATAACTGTTAAGCAAAATATACTGTCTTGGCAGCCCTTGCTGGATTTCTTTCGGCTGAGCTAGAAGCATGCGAGGTCAGAGATACGTAATTGCAGCTTTCAGTGTGTCTGGAGTCATGAAAAACCCTTAATTCAGAGACGGCTGAACCACAAAAAAGGGTTCATCGTGACTTTTTTAAAAGTGCACAATGTAAATACATGGGCCTTCATGTTAGCTTAATATTTCTTACATGGGAGACTTGATTTCTGGCATCCTAAAGCAGGACGTGATTGCAGAGGCCTCTTTGTTCAGGCCACTTAAGGGGAAATATGCATGGGTGACATGCACATATATGTACCACACATGTAACATAGGGTACACGCAGGGGGCATCTTGGTCAGGCAAAATTTCATTTTCCTCATTCCCTCCTTGTCCCCTACGTAACCCTTCAGGATACATCTATATTCATGAGACCGTATAGTTGATCATACAGCATCATTTGTTCATCTTTGACCCTTTGTATACTTGGATGTGGAATACAGGCAGTTGCACACAGGCCGCAAATGGCCGGGCCACACTGCAGACAGAGACAGCAACCAAATATCAGGAGTAGGATCATTCCTAGGAAGGACAACACTTTCCATCCCCAAGCAGATATCACACCCCAGAGCCAACTGGACCAAGTCCATGTGCCTGGGTCTTGATGTATGCCATGAGCAATCTTGTGGAGCCTTGTTATCGCTGCATACACAGATGGCGCGTTATTTGGGATGAAAACGCAACAACTAGATCGGATCACGCTACAAGCTCCGCCCCTATCCGCCAAGATGACGTCTAGAACGAGGCGATTTTGAAGAACGACAAGTCTAATGGCAGACTGCTCCTGGGTCAAGTTCGCCAGGGCAGATGCAGTCACATTCACTACTGCTTCAAGAGTCCTTGTTAACTTGCGTATCAGTTTACTGTTTTGGACAGGACCTATGAAGAAAAAGAATCCTTTGTTGAAATCTGTATATTGCTCCCAAGCTGTTTCAGTCTGATCAATCCCTGAGGCATCTGTCTCTCTCCTTACTCTAACATGTTCTAGTCGTGAATCTCTATGATAATGGGATGGGGCCAAGAATACAGGTGGCAATAAGAATGCTATATAACAAGTCCCACCCCAGTCTAAGGGCAGATGTACATAGGCTGTCTGACCGCAAATGAAATAGGTATGGCGTGATGTTTTGAAAGAAGAAAGTCCTTTATCATTAAACTCTACCACAGCGTTACACTCGCTGTTTCCCATTAGTACTGAGCCCTTCTTTCTGACACATAAATCACCTTTTGCTGGCAGGACTGAAATAAACGGTGGACCTGTATTTTGCTTGGGCTGAACATTTAACATTATAAAATTAACGGATGCATTTCCCTGCTCGTACTCTTCATTCTCTAGATCGATTCCCTTCCTTTGAGGAAATCCGTCTTTGTCTGGAAAACAAGCTTCATTCATTACTTTATTCAGGTTTCCATATATCCAGCCACCTGGATAAGCTATGTACTTTCTATCTATTGAGGTCATTAAGGCAAACCATGCTCCACATGAACCATTGTGTGAGAACGGTAGAGGATAGAAGGGCAGAACTCCCTTCGCCTTTTGATAAGGTGGCAGTTGGCCACATACCCAGCAGTCAGTTGCATTGCTGGTCTGGTGAGAATGGTGTAACATACGAATGAATGTATTGTTACGTAGTGCAAGTCGATATGACGATTCATGAGGTGGCAGTTCACTAAATGTATGCTCTATGGTGCTGTTACTGGTAGAGTGTATATGTGAGGAAATAGGAAAGAAAACATGTAGCAATAAACTGACACAGATTATAACAATGCACAGAATAAAAAGAATGATCAAAGTAACTATACATCTACTGCGTAATAGCTTGCAGTATTTTGCTTTCATTTGGGTTTTCTTGCTATTCTCGTATGTGATCTTATACATGTCAGAAATCTAGTCTAACCGATTCACCACCGAGTGGACTTAGACAATTAAACTACGTCTGACTTACTAGATCTTAACTTAGGTTTATACTCCTGCTGTGGAGTCTTTTCTAGCAAAGGCGGCGCAAGCGGCGCAAAGTCTGTATTTTCCAAAGTTCCAGATTGTCCAAAGTGTCTTTTATAGTGTTGAGCGTGAAGTTTCCCTTGCGTCCTTCGACTTTCAGCGCGGTCCTCGTGGTCAGTAGCACCAACTTCGGCGTCTTCCAACGTGGCTCAAGGGGGCTTGATCGATCAAAGTTCCGGACACATACAAAATCCCCAGGGACTATGGCGTGTTCCTTGACCTGGGTGTTGTCAGGGAAGGCGGCAGCAACCTGTGAACGACAAGAGAGTAGTGCAGACATCAAGGAAGCCAGGTAATCTGGCAGCATGTTACTGTCAACATCAGTTTTTTTTTTTGGGCATAGGCGTACCCCACATATTTGGCGGTCTACCGAAGACTACTTCATACGGAGATAGGCCTGTTCTGGAATGAGCTACCATTCGCATGTAAAAGAGGGCAACCGGCATGGCCACCATCCAATCCACGCCTTTATCTGCACATATCTTTGCAAGCTTTGTCTTAATTGTCTGATTATGTCTTTCTACAAGGCCTGTTGCTTCAGGGTGTCTTACACAATGGAATTTCCAAGTATATCCTAACAGAAGAGACACTTGTTTCATTAATTCAGAGAAAAATGGCTGACCATTGTCTGAGTAGATGAAAGAATTCGCGCACCAATTGCCTGGCTGTTGTCACAGCAGTATAATCTGGAACTGGATATGCTTCTGTCCATCTAGATAGTGCACACACAACTACCAAGACATACTTGTAACCTCTACATCTGTTCATTTGGATATAATCCATCTGGAGGACCTCAAAAAGGGTGGTCAGGAGGATGAAATCCGCCTTGTTCCACCTGAATGCCTTTACCTAGATTGAACTGGCAACAGATCATACTTGTCTATCATTGCCTTTTCTCCCAAGTGTGCTGGACTATGTGCTGTGTTTATGATTACTTGTACCATAAAATTCTGGAAGAAACCATGTGCCTTTTCCCTTAGTCATCCAACCTTGTTCAGTCTGGACCCCTCCTTGTTCAGTCCATTTCTTTATCTCATCTGCAGTGGCATGTGTCTGTATGTCGAGTACATCTTGAGTGGGATCCCTGACTGTCATACATGTTGTCAGTAATGGTACCTCTGTCCTTGTCGTGTCTGTTGGTGTCTGGGCTGTCTGGGCTGTAAGTTTAGCTGTTCGGTCTGCCAGGTCATTACCCTGGGAAATGGTGTCTGTAACTTTGGTGTGAGCTTTGCACTTCAGGATAGAAATAGCTGTAGGTAAATGTATTGCTTCTAACAAGGCTTGAATGAGCGGACCGTGCTGAATCTTGTTCCCATGGGAGGTCAAGAAACCTCTTTCCCTCCAAAGTACCCCGAAATCATGAACTATGCCAAAGGCATATTGTGAATCGGTATAAATGTTTACTTTCAAGTGCTTAGCTCTTATGCAGGCTTGTGTCAGAGCGATGAGCTCTGCTGCTTGTGCTGATAGTGTGTCTATTTTCTGTGTCTCTTATGATTTTAGTGGCAGTGGTCACAGCATAAGCTGCTGCTACTAACTCTCCTGCACTCGTACTCATGCATGATCCATCTACATAGAGCGTTAAGTCTGGGTCTGGAAGTGCAATATCTGTCAGGTCTTGTCTTGGTTTTGTCACTATATTCATTACTTCCACACAGTCATGTGGTGGTGCATTTACTGTACTTGAGGGCAAAAGTGTTGCAGGATTCAGAATATTACAACGTCTGATCTCTATGTGTGGTTGAAATAATGTCAGTTCATATCCTGTCAGTCTTGCTATAGTCAAATGTTGTGTCTGTGTCCTGTTTAAGAGAACTTCCACTGCATGTGGTACACTAAAAAATAAAAACTGGCGCTTGACATAATGCTCTTTTTAATTCCTCAAATGCCAAGGTATGTTCTTGTGTCCAAGGGAGGACAGTCAGAGTGGCTGCCTCCTGTGTAGTTAACTGTATGAGTGGTTTGGCTAGATAGGCATACTGGGGAATCCATTGCCTATAGTATGAAGTGAGGCCAATGAAGGCCCGTACTTCCTTTTGTGTCTTGGGCTGTGAAAGGCTAGAAATTAACTGAATGAATGGCTTGTGTTAGCTGTATACCCTCCTTGGAAAGAAAGTTTCCAAGGTACACCACTTGCTTTTCACAGAATTGCAACTTGGAAGGGGACACCTTGTGCCCCTTGTCAGCCAGAAAATGTATAACTGTCAGTGATGCATTTGCGCATTCTGGTTCTGAACGTGCTGTAATTAGGATGTCATCTACGTACTGTAGTAGGGCAGTGTTGGGAGGCATATAAATACTGCCTGCGTAATGAGACTGAGCGTGTGTGAGACCGCACTACAGGACGCACGGCTCTAACTGAGTGAGCTGCAGAGCTGAAGGGTGTGTGAGACTGGGCTGCAGGGCCCTGGCTGTCTTTTTAATGCCTGACTGTAAATGCTAGGACTCATTGCAAGAGCGAAACCCCTGCCAATTATTCTGTTTACACTACGAGGGAAAAACTATTCATTTGCAAGCATGCCTTATCTGAAGCCAATGAAGCTTTCAGTGCTGGCTGTAAGGAAGAGCAACATGACCCCCACCTTATATAAACATTTCTTCCGCGGAAAGGAATTGGAGTATGGCCAATGAAAACAAGACAGGCACTGCTCGGAGCTCCAAGAGGGAAAAGCCCTCCCTTTACAAAACATCTTTCCCTGCGAGTCAGGCAACTTCAAGGTCGAAAAACACATTCTCTGTAATTCAAAACATATCTGTACCCAGGCCTCCTAAAATCAGTAATTAATAAGGACATATTTTTTTTTTTTGTAACCTAGACACATGCTAGCATTTGAAAATAATTATATCATAAAATATTGTTACTAGCTGCAAAGGGAGAAAAAAAAAAAAAAAGGAAACAGAACATGACATGGAAACACATCATATTTTACTTTTTGAAAATAACATGTGAAAACTCCATAATTTTGCATTGCAGAACCAAGATTTTCATAATTAAGTGTGCAAGCTCTTCTATTCTACCTATTAAAAAGGGCCAGATTCATTATTTTACAAAGAACCATGTTTTCTAATTGAGTGGATTAACTGTCACACGCTATTCTAAAGGGCAGCTTGCATTGGGAAATAATAATGTATATTTTGTAGAACAAATTTTAATTTAAAAAAACAACACGGTTGCATTACACTAATTAAAAGCACATTCTAAGATGGGTCTGTTTTATATTTCCTTCTCAACCGTGAAAACATTAAAGCACCCTCCGTGCAAACCCTTATCTCAATCCGACTGGTTTACTTTCCATGCAAGATGTTACCATTCAGTCAGCAAACTGACAAAGCACATAGGCAGACCCAGCAACCACTGAAAAAGTTAAATCAACCCATCATTCATCTAAAACACTCACTGACATTTAGTGTCAGCTCACATAACCATGCATGTGAGCTACACAGCCATGAAATCGTGCCAAAACGCACTTCCAAACTACGCCAAAAAGACACCTTTCCCTCCACCGATTTCCTTCAAACTACTTTGCCGCAAAACTAGACACTCCCAAGTTTCAGCCGATCCCGCAGACTCAGTTAAGAACTACTTAGCACACCACGAAATCTCGGCCTAAAAGCACGCACAAATCAAAACAGCTCCATTTTCCAAAAAAAACACACTAGCCAAACACACCCTTCCGCCCAAGCCAAAAATCCCCAAAATTCCGCACATCTGGCCATCCACCTCCTCTACCGCTGATCCAACCCCCGGGCCCCTAACGCACCTGGAACACCCCCAAAATAATTTCTCAATTTTCAGAAATACGCCCATTGGATAACATGGCAAATCGCACCTCCGCACAAAACATGCTTTTTCCACCACTTCCACAGCTCAGATCCTTCCCAAATTTGGCATCACAGTAGTCCAAGTGATTCCCTAAATCCTCACTAAAAGGCAACCAAATCCCTCCACTGGAACGGGTACGAATTTCCGCTCAAAAACACGCCCCCCGCAAACACCAAAAAACGCCAAAATCCCTCAACACCTTGTTAAACAGCATGTTAAAACAAATACTTCCCTCTCAATACAAGATATTAACTCTTTGGCAGCTGGAGCACAATCTTTCCCCAATGACTGCAGTACATGGGAAAGTCATGAACTCATCTCTCCACGTTATCACATAACACGTACGCACATCTTCAAAACGTTTTCTCCAAGCACTTGAAAGAGATCCAGCTCTCTCCTGCCTAACGTAATGATAACAAGCTCTGCACAAACCATAACCACATGGCGCTATTCACAAGCCATATTCACAAGAAACTCAACAAGTTATAATAATGACATGCTCTCCATAAACCATATTTACAAGGAGCTATTTACAAGGAACTCTGATGCTGTCAGCTTCTTTCTACATACTCTAAAGGGTACAGGTGGTGGCGTTCGCGACCTACTGGGTGTTTCTGAGGAGGTCACTCTAGCTAGTTCTTTTTCTTTCGCTTTTTCCGCTGCTTGTTTAGTTCTCTCTACTTTATTAAATTCTTTCTCTTATTCTCCTATGTGACTCTTTGCGCCACAATTCAATGGCATCTTTCTGAGAGGGTCTTGATTTCTTTTTCCATAGCGATTCCTCTACTCTCATAATGCATTCAGAATCCCATGTTCCTGAGATAGGCCATCTATACTTTTCCTCCAGGTCTTTTCTATAGTCTACCCATAAATCTAAAAACAAAATGGCGTCTAATCCATGCTTATTATACATATAATGACCAGGTATGTCTCTAGGCGGGATGTTAACTGACTCTTCTAGTATATCTTTTCTGGTCCCTATCTGACGCAATTTTGAAAACAGTGGCATGTTTGAAACCAACACAATGGAAATACAATACACAAAAATAGACTGAAACAATCAACAATCATTCACACTAAAACATCATAACATTAAAACAAACATGATCTAAACCAATACAGAGAACTAAACATGTACTTGAAAAACTATATGCACTGGAATACAGTACAACCATACCGGTCTCAAAAATGAGACACGTCTTGACCGTGCCCACGTTTACCATGGACCCGTCTTGACCGTGAACATGTGAATGGACACGTCAGGAAAATCTACTTTTCCTATTTATATTGTTGGCTAGGAGAGAGATCTGTGTGAGGTGGGTGAGTCCGGTTCCACCAACTCACAGTGAATGGCTAACATCAATACTAAGAATATACAAACTAGAAAAAAGGAAAGAACCTAGTAAAAAATTTAAGTTCTGGGAGATATGGAAAAAATATCAGCTAGGATCTAGCTAAATTGTACTTGAGCATAATTTCAAGGGATATTGTCCCTATGGCTGGCTGGTCTGGAACAGATCCATCTGTGTAATAGTCCAATGATTATGTGCGAGCAATGGAAAGTCAGGAGAAGGCCTGCATGAGTAGCCATAATGGCTAGCTCTCCCCCCCTACGACTAAATCCTTCAATCAAGTAATGGAAATAAGGGGACCCTCCTCTCTGCTAAACGATGTAGGGGAACTGTCTAGATATCACGTCCTGTTACACGACAGTGAAGGCATAGAACCAAAGAGAGATTGGGGCCCCGACAACTCCTTTCCAAAAACATTGCACTAATGAGGACACCAAAAAAAAAAAAAAAAAAAGAATCGACACGTCTTGACCGTGCTCATATAAATGAGACACGTCTTTACCGTTTTCACGAATAACGTGAACCCGTCTTGACCGTTTCCACGAATAACGTGGATCCGTCTTGACCGTGTTCATATAAAATGAACACGTCTTGAAACTTTATGCATTCCCCATAGTGGTACTCACCGGGAAGCAGAACTTGAAGGCCTCGGAAACTTGATACTGGATACTTCTACTTCTACGCATGCGCCTTGGAACAGGTGGACCTCTGGAGACCTCGGACCTTGCTCTCTCATGGGTTGGGCTCTGGTTGGGATGATCCGCGATCCTCACCGCCTCGTGTGGACGCCTAATCGCAGTCCGTCTCCTCCGTGGGCCTGAGGGAGTAAGCAGGAAGTCCCGCTGCGTGCACTTCGGAGTCCGTCACGGCTGTAGAAGGGGGCAAAGCTGGACCTACGTCGCCGGCGCGCGGGGAAAGGGATAGTACCTGTTCGGGCGCCAAATTAATGTGGTAAATAAAATAATTACCCTGGCATAATTTCTAGGCATTAACAATTAGCATGTATCAAATGAGAGGCAGAGAGTCCCTGGTGTCCAAGTTAAAAGGGCTTTATTCCAATAACTCGAGTTAAGGGAGAATCTGTTCCATCACCACTGAGGTTCAGGAAGGGTCTTCTAACATTTAATAACAATGAACAACATATATACATTTTGTCTTGTACATAGGGCGTAGGAAGGAACGCAGAGCAGAGAAAAAAAACAGATAAGAGCATGTGGGCGTACATGTGGGTGTACACTTTATGAGTCATAGGTAGGTGATAGGTAGGTGTCATAGGTGGGTGGTACACAGAGGAGGAGTTTGCATGACCATCTGGAACTTTGCCCTACTTGTGCACGCAACTTGAGCATGACGTGCAATTGACGTGTAACTGGGAGGAGAGCTGACTTTCAGTCTAGTAGAGAGATCTTTAGTGTCAAGGCGACCAGCACGTCTGGTACTAACTGATATCTTGATATCGGGGATGTATTATCTGAAGCAAAGGTTATTCATCGCTAAGAATCAGAAAAAGCATATATTTCTTCGTTCATTACATGGGGGCTGTGAGCTTTTTACAGATGCAAGTACTGTAATTTCATTTAACCAGAGACAGAAAAGCTGGGCCCTATCTCAGCAGACGGGTTCTGTTTACCTTTTTCACCGGGCATGCAGATAACTGTTAAGCAAAATATACTGTCTTAGCAGCCCTTGCTGGATTTCTTTCGGCTGAGCTAGAAGCATGCGAGGTCAGAGATACGTAATTGCAGCTTTCAGTGTGTCTGGAGTCATGAAAAACCCTTAATTCAGAGACGGCTGAACCACAAAAAAGGGTTCATCGTGACTTATTTAAAAGTGCACAATGTAAATACATGGGCCTTCATGTTAGCTTAATATTTCTTACATGGGAGACTTGATTTCTGGCATCCTAAAGCAGGACGTGATTGCAGAGGCCTCTTTGTTCAGGCCACTTAAGGGGAAATATGCATGGGTGACATGCACATATATGTACCACACATGTAACATAGGGTACACGCAGGGGGCATCTTGGTCAGGCAAAATTTCATTTTCCTCAAGATATGTGAAAGGCAGCTCTGAAAAATGAATTTATTGGTGCAGAGATGATGGTCGGGATGGGGGGTAGTATGTGAGAGGGTTGTGTATGTTTGTAAGAAGAAACAGAAAGTGAGGGAGCGTTCAGGTTGTGAGATGATGAAAAGAAATGGTCCTGCAAATAAAGAGTCAGATAAAACAGTGAGAGAGGAGTATAAGTAAGTTGATAATGGGAGGTGAGAGGTCAAAAGGAAATGTGTGAGGATCACACCTGCTTTTTACAGAAAGTTTAAAGATAAAAATGCATACCCTTTACTGTGAAGCTGTTCTAAAATCTTGTCAATCCTAGATGCATTGCAGAGGGTTATTAACCGTTATACCAAAGATATATTATTGTTCTACTTGGTAGAGAGTTCTTTGATGAAACCGAAACAAGCTTATGCCAAACTCCACTTTGATCTATTTGATGTTGGCGAGAGGCCAACACTGGGAAAAACCTAAGATCATCGAAAGTCTGTAGATTCTGTTATCAGTGTAATGAAAGTTTGGTCCACACCCTCTGCTGTTGTTACACCCTACTTGGCAAAAGAAAAGGTTTTTAATTTCCACCCTTCCTATGATTTTCCATTATAATATGAACCGCTGCAGTAAACAAATGTTTCAACACCGCTAGCATGCAGTTCGCCTACCATCTAACTAAATGTATAATTTTAGCCCTGAGTAAACTGGGTGTATTAAATATGGACCTAACATCCTTTTTAAATGGCTCAACAAATGCGAACAGCGACCCTCTGCTTGGGAACCACACCTTGTGAACTGACTGTCTCGCTACTCATTTATTATGAATACTAATATAGCCTCTAGCTGGTATCATAAGGGGAGCCCGTTACTGCAGTTACTGCCGCCTGTTGCCTGCCTGTTGGGGACTGCTGGGACTCCATCCACCATAATTTTAGGATCATGGAGGCGCCAACGTATTTTGCTGTGCTGAGAGGACCTGGCCTGGCAGTTCGGGCTGGACTGTTCCCATTGGGCACTGGGTCAAGGCTGATTTGCATATGGCTGGGTCCAAACTGGAATGGCATGGTGAGCAAAAAAACGATGGATTTAGGCCCAGATCTCTGTACTGGGGTGAATGTATGACATTGTTCTGCATTCTGTCCATCAATTGTTCTTTTTGCATTTGTCACCCAGAGTGGGAAGGGTATCCCTAGACGTGGGTCCCGTGCTCCCCATGCCACTGGAGTCAAGCTATTCAGGCTGATGAGGGCTGAAAGCCCAACACCGGTCTTAGGATGCTTGTTTCCAGTGCAGGAAGGACCTGGCCTGGCAGTTCGGGCTTGACTGTTCCCATTGGGCACAGGGTCAAGGCTGATTTGCATATGGCTGGGTCCAAACTGGAATGGCATAGTGAGCAAAAAAAGGGATGGATTTAGACCCAGATCTCTGTACTGGGGTGAATATATGACATTGTTCTGCGTTCTGTCCATCAATTGTTATTTTTGCATTTGTCACCCCAAGTGGGACAGGTATGCCTAGACGTGGGTCCTGTGTTATCTGCATGCCACTGGAGTAAAGCTATCCTGGCTGATGAGGGCTGAAAGCCCGAAACCGGTCCTAGGATGCCTGTTTCCAGTCCAGGGAGAATCTGGCCTGGCAGTTTGGGCTGGACTGTTCCCATTGGGCACAGGGTCAAGACTGATTTGCATATGGCTTGGTCCAAACTGGAATAGCATGGTGAGCATAAACACAATGGATTTAGGCCCAGATCTCTGTACTGGGGTAAATGAAATATAACTGCTTTATAATAGCACAGCTATTCATTTGTGCCATCGTTTGTGGTATTATCTTTGCTCTTAACAATGGGAAATCATAAACCTGCAGCTGTTTCATCAGGCAGCAAAAATATAAATGCAAGACTGAGTGCCCCTATAACAAATTATTTAAACACTGCTATGGGATTAATTAATAGTGAGATTGTTAATGTCGAGGAGCGCTTAGCAGCTACAAAGACAGTATTGACTGCAGTGGCAGAAGAAACTAGAATGAACGCAGTAGCCCTGGAGACAGAATTAAATACAAATCGCCAGCAAAAGGGCATAACGGTCTCAATGCATAACACCAGTAAAGCGCCTTGAGTATCAACCATACGATTAGAAATATCAGCCCTAAAAGAGAGTACAGACTCAATGACTCCCTCAGCAAATAAAGGTAGACAACCACCGAAAGTAAAAACAAAAGGACCTCATAAAAAATCACAGTTATTGCCTAAGAAACAGAGCAATGGCTTAGGGAGTATCCCAAGTTATGATTATTCCCACAATCTGGAACCTTTATTTGAAAAATTAACCAGGAAAATTGACACAATCGAAAGGAACTTACTGTCTGAAATCATAAAAATTAGGAGTGATGTTGCCCAGATGTGAAAATGTATAACGGAATCAATATTACCAGAGAAACCCTCCAGTACAACTAATTTGAATGCTCTAACTTGTGGGATAGCTACAGAATACAACCAACGAACCATGCCCAAAGACATTTTACCAGGTATATTAGGCACGCCAGGTCCATCTGCACTGGGTCGAGGAAAAAATGCCACGGATACCATGGCCAAGAACAATAGACACCCTGTGTTGCATTCTGTGCTGCCAGCTTCTTGTGAGACAAAAACGACAATAACTAAAAACAAAAATATGAACAAATTGCAACCTACCCTTCAACCTCCAAGAAATTATCAGAGACCTTACATTTACCACCTGAGGTAACACGTTATACCATCATTCTTACAAATGTGCCAGAGCTAATGGATGAGGTCACAGAGGATTGGGGGATTTGAAGAACAAGGCTGTGCACTGGTATACTAAACACTGCTAATTCGAACATCCTGGTTCAAAACATTATTATGGTAAGAAGAGTATACTGAGTGGGGAAATCCTCAAATCCCTGTGAAAGGAATTGCGTCGTTGTTACCTTTCGATATCCAGAGATGGTTAGAGCACTGTTTGAAGAGCAATATAGTAGAGAATGATGCCCTTAGGGTTCTTCTATAAACCAGGTATGGAACACCTTAGCCACCCTGCAAATGGATCAATAACAGCGGATAGGTATACACCACTCACATTGTCCAACAGATTTCTACCCCTCGGAAGATGCAGTGATTTAGACTGACTACATCAGGTTGTCAAACAAAATTGTTTGTTCTTTCATCACAATTAATCAAGCATTAGATCCATCCAAAAATGTATAACCCAAGAACTTGATACTGGTAACATGGAACAATACTGGTATTAAAAGGAAACTAAATGATGAGGAATGGCTCGAACTAATAAGTAACTGCCAAATCATCTGCATGCAAGAAACCTGGCATCCGGAATCCTTCCATATTGATGGCTTTTCAACAGTTGATACATTAGCAACTCCCTCTCGGAATAGAAGGGCTAAAGGAGGATTATCTGTTCTAGTTTCCGTAACATGTCCATTAACTCTTAAGAAAACTTGATTCATTTTATTTCCAATTTCTGTAGTTCCTATCTATTGACAATCAGTGTCTTGTGATAATATATATTTTTTAATAATGCATTTGATAACTTTAGAAATAAAGTTATATTGGCACTTGAGAAAGAGCTTGATTTTTTTTTATAAAAGAAGTGATTGCTTTTTTATCTGGGTTGGGGATTTTTTTTTCATGTTCAAAATAGTTTATTAAATGCTATTATAACAATAAACAATGACATTACAAATAACAGCATGGTATAAAGTACCTTTAAAGAAACTTATCAATAAATAACATTGAATATAAAGCGGTAAAATGTAATATGAATATAACAATCATAATCATAACAGAAAAAGGAAGGGGAAGAAACAAACAGTTATTATTGTAAAAATAATTTCAAATAGAGCTACTATAAGTTAAACATGTGTAATATATAAAATATGGCAATATATAGGAAGGGAATATACCTAAGAAGATAAATAATGATCAATCGGTTTCCAAAATGAATGATAAGAGTCACAGTTATGAGTAATACCAGACAAAGATAAATTGACAACTCTTCTAGTGAAAATAATCCATGACCACCAAGCATGAAACGATAATAATGACACAGGTTTCCATCAAGTTGTGATAGACTTTAGAGCGGCTGACACCAAAAAATTAAAACGTTTACAATCCAAATCAGATAACTTTCCAGAAAGAGCAACAGATTTACAAAACAGCAAATTAAATGAACCTCCATCAGAGATATTAAGTATTTTTGTATAACATTCCAAACTTCTTTCCCAAATTGTAAGTTCAACGTGCATTCAAAAAGGATATGTTTTAACAAGCCTGTATGCAAGTTACAATGACAAGAATTCAAATTCGGAAGAAGTTAGCTTGAAATAACTTTAAGGGGGTCCATAAGCAATTAAACAGAATATAAGAATTTGTTTGATAAAGTGATACAGGTAACCATCCTGAATTATTGTTCAACCATATTTATTTCCATGTATCATATGAAAAAGATATTGAAAGTTCATCATTCCAAAACACTGAAATCGTATCAATATTGTTACCTTGGAATATATTAAGCTTCTTATACATTAATGAAACAGCATGAGACAAAGAGGATACCGTTTGAATATAGATTGTTAAATCCGATTTTATAATTGAAGGAATATTATTAGGAAAGGAATCTAGTATAGAATTACATAAAAGTTCATATTTAAGGATATCAGAAGAAGGGGAGTGGAATTTGGCCTGTAAAACATCAAACAATATAAAAGTATTATCATGGTAAATATCTTTTAGGTAAAAAATACCTGTGTTAATCCATGAATGCCAAAATTTAACAGATCAAAATAGTTTTAGTCGTGGATTACACCATAATGATATCTCTAAAGTATTTGAAATAGTTGATTGAAAAAGTGAATCTAAATCATTTAATATTAACTTTGTGGATTTCAAAATAGTAGATTTATTAAATAGCAAAGTAAACAGTGGATACAGGGCCACTAAATTATTTTCTGTAAGAAGCCATGTAGGAGGATTATTACAATGGGAGTGACTAAACCAAAGAGAGCCTTGTTTTAGAATAAACGCTTTATGATAGTTAAAAAAATGTGGCATCCCAAATCCTCCATTACATTTTGCCATTTTTAATTTTTTTATAGCCAATGCGAGGTGATTTATTATTCCAAAGAAACTTAAAAAGTGATTGATCAACAGTTTTATAAAATTTCATAGGAAATTGATTAGGAATCATAACTAGAAAATAATGGATTTTAGGAGCTATAGTCATTTTTATTGAGTCCATTTTCCCCCACCAGGAAAGGTGAAGTGGAGACCATTTAGATAATTTATCATTAATATAGTTCATAATAGACTTACAATTTAAAGTAATTGTTTTTTTTATAGACGAAGAGTACAAATTGCCAAGGTATTTGATTGTATCTCTTTGCCAGACTATTTATTTTATGGCTAACATAAAATGTTCTAATGGATGTAAGTAAAGGTTTGAAAACAAGAATAAATAATAGCGGGGACAGTAGACTACCTTGTCTGGTACCTCTAAAAAGAAAGAATTGATTCAAAATGTGACCATTAACAAATAAGCGAGCAGTAAGACTAGAGTAGAGAGCAGATATCATACGAATAAACACATCACCAAAATTAAATGCAGCTAAAGTATGAAATAAAAATTGCCAATGCACTTTATCAAAAGCTTTTTCAGCATCCAATGCAAGTACTCCAAACGGTAAGGATAGATCCTTGCTCAATAGCATGCAACAACTCTTGTGTTATTAACAGAATATCTATTTTTCATGAAACCAGATTGGTCAGGATGGATATGGGAATCCAATACGGAGGTCAGTCTGGTTGCAAGAATTTTATTTTAGGATATAGTTTACAATCCTGATTCATAACAGAAATACGGCGATAATTTGTTACAAGTGTTGGATCTTTCTCAGGTTTTCGTATAACTACAATCAAAGCTTCAGTAAAAGAACCTGAAGTTGAACCTAAAAAACCAAAAAAGGTAAAAAGTTTAAACAAATTAGGAATTCGTTGCAAATCAAATTCTTTATAAAATTCTGCTGCAATTCCATCTGGACCTGGGGAATCTATTTGGTTAGGATATTTAATAGCAAATTATATTTCTTCTTGAGTTATAGGCAAATCTAATTTATCTTTGGTCAACTGTGGAACTTTAGGTAATCCACAGGTAAATAAAAAATGATCAATCAGGGAAGGATCATCGAATTGAGGTTTATTTGATAGATTAAAGTAATTATTTATAAATTCTTTAACAATATCTTTTTTTGACAATGCAATTTTTCCATTGGGACCATGAATTGAATTCATTAGAGCATTATCTTTTTTAATACGTATCATCATCATCATCATCATAACCACTTTATTCGATTTTTTCAAAAATCATAAAAGTATGCTATATACAATAAAAACATTTCAACGATTCGTAAAATGCATACAGTACATTCAAATATAATAAAATAACAATGAAAACATATAAAAGGTTTCCTCATTTGAAATCCATAATTCATAGTCAATCTAATTCAGCTATCCAAAAAAAAAACATAACTACAATGCAAGTCTCTTCTTCCTACTTCGAAAGGCTGCAACAAGAAAACTTGCCACACTATACATAGTTACAGGTGATTCCAATAGTAGCAAAAAAAGTAAAGCAGGTTTAGCCTGTATAAATGCTTTCTCTTTCAACAGAGGAACAATAAACTTCCTTCTGGCATCATGATAGAAAGTGCAAACAGCATGAAGTGCATAGTATCTTGCGATGAAAATTCATCGCATTTACATACGACCGCATCTTCAGGCTTAGTCCACCCAGTTTGTTCACTTAGAACCATATGGATCTGATTAAACCGGAGCTTTGTTAAGAGCCATCTATGGAATGGATTAGTGACGACTGCTGAGTATGGTTGAACGGATAGGCAGGAAATTAACATATAATGGGCCCTGACAGTGGGTTTACTTAGTTGTTTTTCCTCCCGCTCAAGTTCCTTGTAATTACCGAAGTTAGTTTTAACCCAAGTCAGGTCTGCCTTTTTCAGTCCAGAAGGATCGAAAAAGATCTCTGGACTCCCCAGTTCTGTTACTGTCAGCTTGATGTATGCTAACCATTGAATATCCTTAGCCTTATCTAGGTTTAAGCAGTCCTTAAGTATTTTATGGTTCACGGTAAGATTAGTGTTAATCTAAACTCTGATCCAAAGTAGGATGGGTGCCATTGCTATAATGTCGCTGATATATCCCATCCCCAGCTCCTGATGGACCGCAAAGGTAGCGGTCGATTGGGGGAGACCCAAAAGGGAACGAAGAAATGTATTGTCTCCTTTTACATATCCCCAAAGGCCCGCACCATACCTAGCTATTGAAAGTTTCTTTGCCTTGTAAATAGCTATCAAAGCTTCACATGGCTTCCCCCCCCAGTCTTCTCGCAAAACTTAGGATTGCATTAGCGGAGCTTCTTACCGCTTTGGTTTTTGATGTAAGCTGCGGGGACCAGTGACCCTTGTTGTCAAATACCACCCCAAGGTATGTGAAAACCTTTACACTTGAAATGACTTCCTTATTGCAATAGAAATTCTTGGTGGTGTTTTTGCTGGCCCCAATAGCCATTATATGGGATTTGGAGTTATTCACTACTAGATCAAGCGAATTCATGAAAGCCCCAAAGGAGTCAAGCAATCTTTGCAACCCAAGAGGTGTACGTGCTACCAGAGCAGCGTCATCCGCGTATAAGAACACAGGTATAGGAGTGCCTCCCATACGCGGAATATCGAGGGACGCAGTTAGCAGCCTCTCCTCCAGGGAGTTTATGTACAACGTGAAGAGCATGGGGGCCAAGATGCAGCCTTGGCGTACACCTCTCCCAGATTAAACCACGCCGTGCATTTGCCCTCCTGTGTCATCCTGATGGTGGCCCTCAAGTCTCTATGTAATTCTGATAAAAAATATACCAGGGAAGCATCAAGCCCCAGGTTCAATAGCATAGTCCACAGCCTTGACCTGTTAACCAGGTTCAAAGGCTGTGGACAGGTCCATGAAACCTAGAAAAATGGAACCTTTGGCTGCCCTCATATATTTCGACACGATCAGATGTAAGTTTAGGCATTGGTCCTCCGTACCTCTCCCTGACCTAAAGCCATATTGGGCGTTGGATAGGATGTCATTATCCGTCGTCCACTGTGTTATTTTGGCTAGGACCACTTTCCCCAAGATCTTGACGGAGGAATCCAATAAAGATATCGGCCTGTAACATCTGGGATCACCCCTTTGGCCTTTCTTGAAAATGGGGATAATAGTTGAACAATACCATGTTTTGGGGAAACCTAATTCAGAAACAGAATTAAAAACAATTGCAAGTAAAATCGCCCAGAACTTGGTGTTAGACTTATACATGTCGGCGGGAACCCCGTCAGGGCCAGGGGCTTTACGCCCAGCTGTGCCCTCTATCGCAACCTCTATCTCAGCTACTGTAAATCTTAACGGTGGCAGAGGTTGCAAACTAGTTGGTAACAAAAACGGCTCCTGTACTTTATTGCTCCCATAAATTTTCTTATAATGATTTAGCCAGCCTTCCTCCTCAAAATTTGTTTCTAGGGCAGTGTTCATTGTCTTAGCAAATAAGGGATTATTGATTATTGCCCAGAACTTAGAGCTGTCCTTCATAGTGGCTGATTCCATTAATGAGTCCCAAGAATCTTTCTTAATGGTCTTTTTTCTTTCCTGCAGGGTCAATGTATATTCTTTCCTATGGTTTGCGACCAACAGCTTGTCCCTAGGCTTATTTTTGAGTGCTTTCATTAGTAAACTGTGCGCTTTTGAACAATTCTGGTAAAACCAGCCTAGAACTGGAGCGGCTTTCCGCTTAGTTTTAATTGTCAGTTCCATATATACCCGTCACAAATAGCCTCAAATGCTGCTATTACATCGCCCCCAAAATTTGTCGGGTCTTTACAGATGTTTAGTTCCCTAGCCACCTTTTGTTGAATAGTGCAAAAAAGGTCTTCAGGGCACACCTTACTCCATTTCAGTCTCCTTCCTTGATCTTTACTGTTTACGTCTGTCGCTGTATTAGTAAAGGCCTTTTTATTCAAGAGGCCGAGTGTCCCATCCAGAATGAGTATAACTGGGTTGTGATCGCTATACCCACTAGGGATGGCATTGTAGGACACAGCGTAATTTAACAGCCCCGGTGACAAGAATATATAGTCAATAATTGACTCACTATCTCGAGCTTTATATGTGACAACTCGATCGCCCTGGTTTAGAAACCCGACCTCAAACAAATCGTTAGATGACAGGAGTTCTTCCATAGCCTCGCCCTTGGCACTATATTCAAAGTGTTGTGGAGTAGTATGTTCAGGGCCATCATAATCCTTGTACTGGCAATTAAAAGCACACAAATGAACATTAAAAACCCCCAGCATGATGAACTGAACAAAGGTGGATTGTTTATGTTTGTAGTCACTTAGGAATTCAGACAAAGAATAAAGATTAACATTTTGGGGCCCCCTTGCATAGAATTGTAACAATTTATGAGGACCAACTTATTATGATCTGGTAGCAGGATTTCTAACAGCATCAAGTTTTTTGATAAGCTGTCAAGTTCCTTTACTCTTCCCACAATATTAACTGATACTAGGAACATAAGACCACCTTTATCTCTCCCCATTGGTGATCTTTCGGCTGGGACAAAAAAGGATGTATAACCATCAAGCCAAAAACCCTTGTCCCTGGCCCAGGTCTCCTGGAGAGCAATAATGTTGTATTCTTTTACCATGTTTAACCAAGCTGGATCATCCTTTTTCGAGCGCAACCCTGCAATATTCCAGGTCATCAGTTTTATACAATCCCTTATAGGTGTTAATGTGCTGACTCTGGGTTCTGGGAGCATGGTGCAGGACTTTGGGGCTTCTCTAATATTGACCCATTACAAATTGTTGAAAACAAATTCCTACGGGATGTTTTAGCTGTACCGCAGAGTGTTCCAACTTATATTTGTCACATGGAGCTGGGTCAACCCCACGTATCAGATTTAATTATAATACAGCCCATTCTCTTGTGGCACAGGGTATGGACTACTAATGAATGTGTAGTTAATCGGGCTGTGATACGGGATATATTGAATATTGAAAATACGGGCACTGTCGATTGGCTAGCATATATTAAGCAATTTATGTCGGATATTGGACACTGCGAATATTATGAGGACCCATCCTCTATGGGAACTATACCCAGAAAATTTTTGAAAAAATTGAGTTTGCAATACCTAGAGGATAAAAGAAGAAGAGCAGAAGCCAGTAAAAAGACAGTTACCTTGCATAATTTAATATTGACCGGTGTAAAAGTACAGCTCTATTTGACCCTGTTGATGTCAAATCATGATCGATTTCTTTTAACCCGCTTCAGACTGAATCTTGTTTTTAGACTATTGTCCTTCCCAAAAATGAACTTATGGTCGCGAAATTTACCAACCTGCCCCTGTGATGATTCCTCGTCCCAATCCGATATTCACATTTTATTTTTCTGTAAATTTTATACTATACCTCGCGAAAAGTCTTAATCCCCTTCCTTAAAGACATGAATTTAAACAGATGTCGTATAGCTTTCCTAGAATGTCAGAGAATGGATACAGTTTTTTCTGTTGTGGTACTTTTAAGCTATTTTAAATATGTTCTGAAATTACGGAAAGCTATTATTGTAAATGAAATATAATGATACTGTGTGTTTTTAAGTTAGATGTGTATATAGTGTATTTTTCATGTTGTTACTTTCATGGTTAATGATTTTAACCAAATAAAGTACTTTCTGATTCTGGGAGCATGGCAGGTTCTATAGACATGTTAACTCTGTTTTCACCAGGACTAGCCCCCAGGGAGGATTCACAGTTTAGTCAATCTACTTCCTCTAAATTAACTAAAGGAGTGAATCTGTTAGAGAGGACTAAGTTCTCTCTGGGCTCGTACATGTGTCTATTCCTGATCGGCACCCGTCCCCAGGATTTCTGGGTAACCCATGGATGCTCATCGGTGGCATGGTTTATAGTTCTCCCATCTTGGTGTTCCTTATTTCCTGTCTGCCTGGTCCGTCCCCCCCCGAAAGGCCGGGTCGCCTGCGGGTAAAAAAAAACCAGGGGCATTGCATGGATGCTCACATCATTTAGATCTAAGTTTGAGGCATCCCAAAAAAGGCGGCTAGACACGTTGGGACTATTAAAGTTCACAATAATGCAATCGCCTTTTAGATGTTTTTTAGTGTGGCCTACCCAGCCCACCCTTCTGCCCATCCTGATGCTATTAGCTATGTCCTTCTCTCCGCTGCAGTTCTCATTACACCATTTCCTGATGTTATGTAACAGTGTTTCGGGAGATTCCACCTCTCCTGCATCTAAAGGTGGGACATTTACCAGGATTGCTACAAAAGGAGTAGCTTCTGGGGGAAATTAACTGGCGGCACTGAGGCAGGTTGTCCTCCCCCTCCCGTGTTCCTGGTGGGTAGTTGTTGCCTAATCTCAGCTAACTTGCCTCGTGTCCCCGATCCACTTAAGGGTGTCCTGGACACATATTCCCCTTGTTCAGTAGACGGGGAGATGGTGGGTCTCTCAGAGTCTAGCATTCTCGGGCAAGAAGATAGACCTTTAATTTCCCTGGCTTCCAATATCATGGGTGGAATTGCTTGTGGAGCTAATACAGGTGCATCAAGTTGTTTACTAAGTGAATGATCGTGAATATGTAAAAAATCATTAATGCGGTCACATTTCTTCATTAGTCCATTTACACAATCTTTGAGGGTTTCAATTATATCAGTAGAAACTCGGATTAAGGTAGATTTGAGTTTCTCGGTGAAAATGTTTTCAATTAATGTTCTTAAATGCCCCTCTAGGTCACTGGTAAGCAGCAGTCCTTCTATGTTGGTAGTTTTGCTGGTTAGTTTTGCATTTCCATATTGCCTCTTCCCACGATTCTTTAATGATATAGTAGATCTACTCTCCTTTGGGTTGGTCTCATTATTAACAATGTCAGGGGGAATAGTAACAGTTTCCCTCAACTCCGGGGATGGTAGATTGATCGGTTCCTGTGCCTTTAGAGGGTTGCAAACATCTATTATAACCCTTGGTTCCAGAGGGATGCAGTTAGTGGGGGGAACAAGTTCGCTCTCTGTACCCACCTGACCTCCATCAAAACCCAGTTCCTGCTCCGTATCAGCGATCTGAGTAGACAGTTCTCCTACTGCAGTGGTTAGGTAGTTGATGATGCTAGAGGTATTTCTAGGTACTTTGGCTTTGGCCCCCCCTATTAGGGATGTTAGTAACTTTCTCTTACCCATGATGTCAGAGGGGTGGCCCGTCCCGTCCCTGGTTGTCCCCGGATGGCCCCGCCCTTGTCGCGGGCTTCTCCCGCGCGCGACTCGCGGGGCGAGAGGGCACTCTTCCCTTTGTAGCGCCTCCGGGCGCTCTAGTGATGTGTGGGAGGCGCGACGCCCCCGGGGCTGCTGGGCACTGTGGTCGGGAGTCTCCCGGTGCTCCCGGTCTGCCAAAAGTATAAGGCCGTTCCCCGCACGGCGCTCGTTGCAGCGCCAGGAGCCGATGCCCCTGCGCTGTGTCAACAGGTAGGTGTGTGCAAAAAAGGACCCCAGGGGGCTCACGGGCACTCTCCCCTTTCTAGCGCCTCCGGGTGCTCTGGTGACGTGTGGGAGGTGCGACGCCCCCGGGGCTGCTGGGCACTGTGGTCGGGAGTCTCCCGGCGCTCCCGGTCTGCCAAAAATATTAAGCCGTTCCCCTCACGGCGCTCGTTGCAACGCCAGGAGCCGATGCCCCTGCGCTGTGTCAGCAGGTAGGTGTGTGCAAAAAAGGACCCCAGGGGGCTCACGGGCACTCTCCCCTTTGTGTCGCCTCCAGGCGCTCTGGTGACGTGTGGGAGGCGCGACGCCCCCGGGGCTGCTGGGCACTGTGGTCGGGAGTCTCCCGGCGCTCCCGGTCTGCCAAAAGTATTAAGCCGATTCCCTCACGGCGCTCGTTGCAGCGCCAGGAGCCGATGCCCCTGCGCTGTGTCAGCAGGTAGGTGTGTGCAAAAAAGGACCCCAGGGGTCTCACGGGCACTCTCCCCTTTGTAGCGCCTCCGGGCGCTCTGGTGACGTGTGGGAGGCGCGACGCCCCCGGGGCTGCTGGGCACTGTGGTCGGGAGTCTCCCGGCGCTCCCGGTCTGCCAAAAGTATTAAGCCGTTCCCCTCATGGCGCTCGTTGCAGCGCCAGGTGCCGATGCCCCTGCGCTGTGTCAGCAGGTAGGTGTGTGCAAAAAAGGACCCCAGGGGGCTCACGGGCACTCTCCCCTTTGTAGCGCCTCCGGGCGCTCTGGTGACGTGTGGGAGGCGCAACGCCCCCGGGGCTGCTGGGCACTGTGGTCGGGAGTCTCCCGGTGCTCCCGGTCTGCCAAAAGTATTAAGCCGTTCCCCTCACGGTGCTCGTTGCAGCGCCAGGAGCCGATGCCCCTGCGCTGTGTCAGCAGGTAGGTGTGTGCAAAAAAGGACCCCTTTAATACGTAGATAGTTGGCCAAGAGTCAACCAGATTTGTTAGTATTAAAACACAATTTGGCTTTAGAGATAAAAAGTTGTAAACCAGCTATTTTAATTAAAATGTAATCAAATTCATAATGCAATTTTTTTAATTTCATTTTAAATTGAGGATCATTAGAAGTAATAAAAAGTTGAAAAGACTCGAAATATTCAATTTGTTTGTCCAAATCTTTAATTTTGGAATTGAAAGTTTTGTTTTCATGTGCCATAAGAGAAATGGAAGTCCCTCTAATATAAGCATTAAAAGCATCCCATCGATTCCCCATCGGCGTAGAGCCTTATGGGTTAAGCTGAAAGTAATCTTGAAGTGCATTTAACATTTTTAGTTTATTATATTCATTCAGAATAATGCTAGTGTACATGCGCCATCTGCATTGAGCTTTAAAATGTAAGTTAAGTTGCTGCTGAGTTTTCCAACAGCCCCAACCCCTCTAAGTTGATCTTCAAGGTACTCAAAGACCTGATGGGGAAACGGGCCACCTCGCAAGAAATCTGTACGGACTCGCACTGCGAAAGCTTGGCATCCTTTTTCGTGGAGAAAGTACAGAAAATCTATCGAGGATTCGTACCAGCTGCCCCTGGGGATGCTCCTAGCGAAGTAGAGGTCTTGGTGCCTGAAACTCTGTCAATCCTGCCGAGTATGTCCAATGAGGTATTCGATACTCTGAGCCTTAAAATTAAATCTGGCTCTCCCTCAGATCCTCTGAAATCGGAGTTTTTCGCCTCTCTTCCGCCTCTCTGTCGTGAGCCTATTGTGGAACTAATCAATCTTTCCCTCAGTGAGGGCGTGGTGCCATTACCCTGGAAGCAGGCTGTGGTCAAACCCATCTTGAAGAAACCGAATTCTGACCCCCTGCTCCCGGAGAATTACCGGCCCATCTCCCTCCTGCCTTGGACCGCCAAGGTTACGGAGGCACACGTGAATACCATTCTGTCTGCCCACCTCTCGCGTAACAACATCCTTGACGAGACTCAAAATGGGTTTCGTGCTCAACATAGCACTGAAACGGCTTTGCTCTTTATGATTGAGCACTTGCGATCAGTGCTAGACGCGGGGCAGACCGCGGCGCTCCTATTGTTAGACCTGAGCGCCGCGTTCGACACGGTGTCTCATGACATTTTGCTGCGGCGTCTGGAGGAAGTGGGGATTGTCGGGAAGGCTCTTAAGTGGTTCCGCTCATTCCTCTCGGACCGGTCTTTTAAAGTAGCCATTCCACCTGGCCAGTCCTCGTGCCATTCTCTGGAACTGGGAGTCCCTCAGGGCTCTGCCCTCAGCCCCACATTATTCAACTTGTATGTGAAACCGCTGGCTGCTGTCGTCAGGCAATATGGCCTTACGATGACATCGTATGCCGACGACACGCAGCTGGCGGTGACACTCAGTGGGGACCCTGAGGTGACTGCGCCCAGATTCCGGGCAGGACTGATAGCTGTGGCTAGCTGGATGCGTAACAACTGCTTACAGCTTAATGCAAAAAAGACCGAGGTCCTGATTGTGGGGAAGCAGGCGGAACTCTGGGGAGACCAGTGGTGGCCTCTCGAACTGGGGGCGATGCCTATCCCAGTGGAAGAAGTAAAAAATCTGGGGGTATGGCTGGATTCTAACCTCTCCTTTGCCAGCCATACAAAGAAGACAGCAGCCACCTGCTATGGCATTCTGCGAGGACTTAGACCAGTTCTCAAATTTTTCGACCCTCCCACACGTCAACTGGTGGTTCAGGCCTCTATCCTCTCACGGATAGACTACGGGAGTGCCTTGCTCCTTGGAGTCAATCAGGCTGAGGCGACGAGGCTCCAGAGGGTGCAGAATGCTGCTGCACGGGCCATTGTAGGTCTTCCGAGACGATGTACTGTCTCTCCTGTCTTGGCCTCTCTGCACTGGCTTCCGGTCAGACAGAGAATCAAATTCAAGGTTCTCTGTCTGGCATTTAAGATCTTAAAGCTTTCTTCTCCTCCGGCCTTGACAGGCCTTATTTCTTCTTATGTCCCTACGCGATCCCTCAGATCCGAAGCCCAGTATCTGGCGAACAAGCCTAGGTTCAGGCTTAGCAGGATGGGAGGACGTTCCTTCCGCGTGCTGGCGGCAGACTTATGGAATTCCCTTCCTGTTCATATTCGGGCCCTCAACAGCTTGACCCTTTTTAGAAGGGCCATCAAAACCCACTTGTTCATCTCTGTAGGCTAATATCCCCCTCTGTCAGCTCTGATCTGTTGTGTTGTTGCATATGATCAGGCGCCAGGACGCCCCTTCGCTGGGGCAGCTGTTGCGCCTAATAAATGTTATTAACATAACATAACATAACAATACTATAAAGATGAAAGCATGATCAGAAATATCGATATTACTGATATTAGGGGTACAACTGAATTAAATAATTGTTGAGAAATTAATAGATAGTCTAATCTTTAATAAGAATTATGAAGGATTGAGAAAATAGTGAACGTTTTTTCAGTAGGATAATGTAATCGCCGTAACATCCACCAACTTAGTTGTTTTAAAAACAGATTTTAGAGTAAAAAATGCTCTAGGTGGATGAAATTTAGTGTGAGATGATCTATCTAATAAAGGGAATACAACTATTGTGAGGTTGATGCACAGCTAAGTTTATAATCGAGTTTAAGCTCAGGTACGAAATTATTTCTTAATTGTTTGTTGGTGCTCTACCAGGAGGCGTCGAGGGTCCACCGACGTCAAACAAATGATAAACAAACGTGAGGCTAGAGGATCTCTAGTCTCATCCCTGCGTAGGCACACACATAATCATCCTTCCTCTAGTCAAGAAAAAACGACTTTGATTCAATGTTCCTTGTATTTCGTTAATTTATTTCATGTTTCAATGTTGTTTCATTTGAGCAGATAAATCAAATATGGTCTAAATCATTTTCAACAATCCAGTTCAGGCACTGTCTGTTAGACGTATCCAATGCATTTCGGGCATTAAGAGTATGCCCTTCATCAGGGAATTGACACTAGAAGCAAATAAATATAAACAAACTTAAGTACAAAAGGATTTAGCTATATAGACAAGCAAACATAATCAATAACATTGTGCAATAACATTTGTGCATAGGTAATTCAAACGCGAAGGGCATTACAACATAGTATGCGTGAAAAAATGTTCCAAGCTATTTACATATGGAAAAAACGAGGTAAAAAAACGGGTCAGTGTATCACTTACATGCCTGTTGTCAAAGTGTTGTGTGAAATCTAAAGGAAAAAAGATTGAAAAAACCGCGGTTAGGACTTCTGGGCCAAGGTGTAGGATGGTTCGCTAACGGTAGTCTGGGTTGACAGGGGAATGTAAACTAACCTGCTTCAGATCAGTAAATAGATTCGGTCCGGTACTCGTCTCCGCAGAACGCCGGCTAAAAGGTTAAGTTTGCCGCGTTCTTTTGATTCAAAACTAATGGGTCATGTGATTGGTCACATAAGTATCAGACACTGTGAAAAGACTATAGTGGCGGCGAATGTGTCCACAACCAGGGGATTCTTATACAAGTACATCAAAAAATACAATGGAGTGCAGAATACTTAATAAATATATGTGGAATCGTAAATTCAGTGCAAGAATAAGAGAGCGTGGTGAATAATAAGCAAGAGTTAACGTGAAAAAAATTAGCGTGAAAAAAATTCAGGGAAGGATCGAACTGTGGTATCTGCGGTTGGGAAGATCAGCGAGCTACTTAAGTAGCTAAAGGGGAGAGTGATTGAAAATGGTGTCAATGTGAGTGGTAATGGGAACATGCACAATAGCAACAAGATAGGTATTCAGAGCAATTATGTTACAAGTAACAAGAAAATTCAATTCTCTCATTGAGTCCTGTAGGTTTCTGAGTCGATAATTTATGAATCCAGTAGTTCTCTCTTCTGAGCAGGAATTTATTGTTGTCTCTGCCTTCTATTTTCAACACAGTCTCAAGAATTATGAACTTGATTTGGGAGACATTATGCTGGGACTCAACAAAGTGTGCAGATAAAGCTGATTTTAAGTTTTTAAGTCGGATGTTAGATTTGTGTTCTGTGAGACGTACCTTAATCCGTCGTTCAGTTTTACCTACGTACAGCTTTCCACAGGGACATTTTATGCCATAAATCAAATTGCTGGAATCGCAAGTAGCGCTGACTTTGAGTTTGATAGGATAACCTTGTGTAGGATGACTGATGATGTTGCCTTTAATGATATTATTGCAATTGCCGCAATTTAAGCAAGGTCTGGTTCCGGTATGTGTTTCAGTTTGTTTTGGTTTGTATTGTACAATTTCACCCAGATTTTTAGCCCTAGTGAAGGCAAATATTGGTGGTTGACTAAATGAATTTCTAAAGTCAGGTTCCATATTGAGAATAGCCCAATGTTTCATGATGATCTGTTTGAATTTTTTGCTACTGGTTGAGTATTTTGAGACCACTACTGTCCGTGATTGTTCTTTCTTAACAGTCGGTGTTAAAAGTTGGGCTCTATCCATGTTCTCAATCCTCATTTTTGTGTTTTCAACTAGGGTCTTGGGGTAGCCTCTATTGGTAAATTTGGTAGTCATTTCAGAGAGTCTTTGTTAGCGGCCGGGCGAGCCCGGATTGGTCTTGGTCTGATAAATGCACGCATCCCGGGAGGTGACCTCCCGGGATGCGTGCATTTATCAGACCAAGACCAATCCGGGCTCGCCCGGCCGCTAACAAAGACTTGAACATGGATAGAGCCCAACTTTTAACACCGACTGTTAAGAAAGAACAATCACGGACAGTAGTGGTCTCAAAATACTCAACCAGTAGCAAAAAATTCAAACAGATCATCATGAAACATTGGGCTATTCTCAATATGGAACCTGACTTTAGAAATTCATTTAGTCAACCACCAATATTTGCCTTCACTAGGGCTAAAAATCTGGGTGAAATTGTACAATACAAACCAAAACAAACTGGAACACATACCGGAACCAGACCTTGCTTAAATTGCGGCAATTGCAATAATATCATTAAAGGCAACATCATCAGTCATCCTACACAAGGTTATCCTATCAAACTCAAAGTCAGCGCTACTTGCGATTCCAGCAATTTGATTTATGGCATAAAATGTCCCTGTGGAAAGCTGTACGTAGGTAAAACTGAACGACGGATTAAGGTACGTCTCACAGAACACAAATCTAACATCCGACTTAAAAACTTAAAATCAGCTTTATCTGCACACTTTGTTGAGTCCCAGCATAATGTCTCCCAAATCAAGTTCATAATTCTTGAGACTGTGTTGAAAATAGAAGGCAGAGACAACAATAAATTCCTGCTCAGAAGAGAGAACTACTGGATTCATAAATTATCGACTCAGAAACCTACAGGACTCAATGAGAGAATTGAATTTTCTTGTTACTTGTAACATAATTGCTCTGAATACCTATCTTGTTGCTATTGTGCATGTTCCCATTACCACTCACATTGACACCATTTTCAATCACTCTCCCCTTTAGCTACTTAAGTAGCTCGCTGATCTTCCCAACCGCAGATACCACAGTTCGATCCTTCCCTGCATGCGCATTGGTATCCATGACGACGCGATTCCAAGAGGGAGCCCCGGACGAGCCCCGGACACGGTAAGTGCTTTAAAATTGTTTTATTAAGGGTAGTTTGCTTAAATAATGTATGTGGAGGAGAGCGGGAGGGAAGTGCGTAGTGGGGCTACGCGGAGTGCGGGAGTGGGCGTAGCTTCTCGCCCACTCCGCGTAGCTCTGCGGAGCCCCACTACGCCCACTACGCCCAGGGTTAGAGTTAATCCTAATGAATTTGTGGATAGATTAATGCATGATTATAAATACGATATTGAGATATATAATAAGGGGGGCTCTTCTGACTGTAGGATTATTGTAGCTTTTTGTAACATCACCTCTGAAATCTCTGGATGACCGAAAATTAAGAATAAGAAGAAAGCCCAGAATAAAGTTATTCGGTCCGATTGCCAATGCACCAAAGGCTAATCAATCCTTAAATAAGGCCCCATAATTAAGCCTAGAAAAAGTGAATTGATCAAAATCCAGAGGATGATATATAAACGGACCCTTACTTGAAGGAAAAGGGAGATTCAATAACAAGCATGGGAGAAACTATTCAAGCTGCAAACACAAAAGACGCCCCCTTATTTTGGAAGACGATTAATCATTATTATTTTAAATACTATTGCGCAGTTAAAATTGAGAGCTTTGTCCAGCCCTCAGAGTGGATAAGCAAAACCCCCGTATTAGTAGATAATAGTGACCTTAATGGTTTTCCAGTACCATTAAAAAATAAAGATTTTTTAATTCTTGATTCTCCTAATCTGGCCTTTTTTACCCTGGATGAGGTCACACTGAGAGATGTGCAAACGGAAATGCACCAGGTCCTGATGGGGTCCCAATAGATATTTTTAAAATAGATACGGATCTATGGGCCCAATTTTACAAAAAGTGTTTAACGCTGTAGCGGGTGGCCTGGTGCCGAGAACGTGGACTGAAAGTATTATAGTCCCGATTTTTAAAAAGTTATCGCCCCATTTCCCTCCTTGACAAGATGTCAAAATTAATGGGCAGAGTTCTTTTGGAGCAGTTGGAAATATGGGCAGCTGAAAACGCAATCCTCACTCAATCACAGTATGGATTCAGACGAGAGATAGGGACAATTGAACAGTGCATTAACATGCATCTAATAATCAGTAAATATACAATTGCAAAAAAGGGCCACTTACATCCTTGCTTTGTTGTCCTCACAAGTGCTTTTGACCTAGTAAAACATGCAACGCTATGGCAAACTTTTACTCACATGGGTGCACCGAATGACATGATTGTAAACCTTTCACAAATATATCACTGATTGGGCACAAGAGTACGATATGGGGCAGAAGGTGAGTGTACCACTAGTTTCAGAGTCACACGGGGAATAAGGCAGGGATGTGTCCTTGCTCCACTCCTGTTGTATATAAATGGAGTGGACAAAGGTTTGCAGAAGCTAAATGCTGATGTCCCTAGAGTAGGTAAACGTGCTGTCTCCACTTTGCTCTTTGCGGATGACGCACTTCTTTTATCCAGAACCGCAAATGGGCTCCAGTGCTTAATTGAGAAATTTGCAGAATGTATGCAGGAAAAGTACCTGATAGTTAATCTGAAAAAGACATTTACAATGGTGTGTGGAAAGCCAAAAGTGAAAACTAGAACCCATCAGGTAAATAGTGTCCCTATTGCTGTAACTAACTCAATTGTATATTTAGGATTAGTATTTACAGCAAATGGACATTGGGGAGCCCATATTGATTACTGTAAATTAATATGTATTCGGATAACAGGGCTATCTTCAGAATAAAAAAAATGGGTAATAAACCCATTATGGAAATTCTGTTATTATACAAGAGCAAGTGCCTTACTGGAACTTGCTATGGTGCTGGGCTTTGGGGAACGTCTCATTATTATATTATTCAGACTCAAGAAAACATCTTTTTAAGAAGAGTGCTAGCCATCCCTAATTCCACTCCTACATATAGCGTGCACAAAGAGTTGGATGCATCTTATACAAATGATTTTATTAGTATAGCAGGTCTTAATGTCTGGTATGGGATATGGAGTAAGGAGAGTACAAATTTTACTCAGGAAATCATTAAGGACTGCCTTGCGCTGGAGTATGGTAAAAAAAATCACTTGGCTGATGTATATTAAAAACCTTTTAAATGAATGCGCTGAAAATAATATTGATTTTAATAATCCCTTCCAAATACTTGACTATAATAAAAAGGACCTAAAAACTGGACTTATAGAATCAAGGAGTTGGTTAAGGGAAGTTGAGGCTAACTCGAAAAAGTTGACTAAGGCATATTGCGAAAGGAATATCGGGTCAGGGATGCGATGTTATTCAATTCAGGTCACAAACTTAAAACATAGATTTTATTTTACAAGACTGAGAATCGGGATGGCCCATCTTTTAATAGCTTTCCGAACAATGGGCAAGTGGAAACGAAATCTCCTGAAGTGTCCCTGCAACGGAAAATTATATCAGACAACTTTGCACTTCATTTTATTTTGTGATTTTTATAGAGACATTAAGAAGAGAATTTTACGCCCATAGTTTTTAAAGGAGAGATCGTTTACACATAAAATTGCTTTTGATTATATCTGTAACTTAGTAAATTATAAAGTTTGTAATGCAGTGGTGGTTTACATTCAGAAGGCAATTAGAATAAGGAACAATAATTCACATCTTGAGGCCCTTGTATATGAAGAAGATAGGACGTTCATTGACTAATGATGTTCAGGGTAGTAGCTTTGCTCTCTATTGTATATTTTGCACGTGGCACTTTATGCATATTGTGTTTTTTTGGGTTTGTGCTTATGCTCTAACTGGAATTATGCTGCTGACATATTCTCATATGTTGTAGAAATTCTCCAAATTCTAATGCACTTTACTGTATACTTTGCAATTAAATGTGAATATGTTACTATTTTAGGATGCTTTTATAGTTGTACTTTTTAACCATATAAAGCTTGATTTGATTGATTTGACTGTCTCACTACTCATTTATTATGTATAGTGATATTGCCTCTAGCTGGTATCATAAGTTTTCCCCATTATTTTCAGCTGTCCTGCCATCACTGAGTACTCTGTCTAATGTAATATCATTCCCTTGCCTGGCATTAAAAAAATGGGAGTATATTGATGTGTACTGTATCTATTATTGGTATTGACTTTAGTGGTTAAAGCGCTTTTAGTCAGTATTATGAGTTTTCAACCGTTCTTTGTTTATCGTATGGTTATTAGAAAGTTCTGAAGTACTTGAATACTTTGACAATTGTTGTATCCCTCCCTAACATGGGAATCAAATAATGAGAATTGCCCGATTTACCAGCCATTTATTATGGATATTTATTTTATTAGTTAATGCGCTCCTAATAAGAACAGAGCGGGCCTAATTTATGAGGCGATACCAGCACTTTTGCACCGTCGGAACGTCATTTTTGATGTTCCGATGGTGCAATGTGCCACTGGCATATTTATAAGGCTACATAAAGCCATGTTACTCGGCTTTTCATGGCCTTATAAATATGTGCTCCTTTCACGCAGAACACTGTGTGAAAAGGGTGTTCCATGGGTGTTGCTGGGGGCGTTCCCAGCAACATCCATGACTTTTTGACACTGCCCCAGATTAATGAGAAATCGGAAATCTGAGGCAGCGTCAAAAACGTGCTTCTCCCCAGGGAAGGATGGAGGCACAACAAGGAGAAATATCTTTATTTCTCCTAGTTTTAACTCTTTATATGTGTCCTGCATTCTGCAGCACACATAGAAAGAGGAAAAACCATCTTGTGATTGTTTTTGTGCAGGTTTCCCTTCCTGCACAACAATATTCATCCCCGCAACACAGGCATCCTTGCACCATGGTGAAAAGGTGCCTGCATTGGTGCACAGCAGCCCATTGTGCGCCGGCACTGGAAAAAGGACAGGAATGTGCCATATCTAATAGATATGCGTATTCCAGCCCTTTTCTTTTGCTGTAGGGCAGCGCAGCAGCAAGGCACTTTATTCAACGCTCTAAACTGTTTTCATGTCAGTGGTTGTAATGGTTTTAGTTAACTGCACAATAACAAAATTATTATTATTACTGTTGTTATTGTTGTTGTTATTATTATAAGGAAGATGAATGATCAAAAAAACTTCTAGGAGGAAGTGTGAGAAATTCAGGATGTCTGAAACCTGGTAGGTAGTGGGGGCAATTTTTGGGGAAGAGAATACTAGGTGGAAGCCTATGTTGTCCCCAGCAGAGGATGTCAGACTACCAGTAAAATATATAAATGTGATGACACTGCTAGTGGGGGCATTACAAAAAAATATGCTTTGAACTAACATAGCAAACATTGTTGCACTGGGGCTAGGTGGTGGCTAGGGAAAAAGAAGTTGGCGATAGGAGGAGGATGGTGAGAGATAGCAGGGTGAAAGATTGGGGAAAGGAGAGTGACCGTGGAAACTTTCTCAAGAGTTCCTGGGTAGACAGGGGTTACCGGGCTCAAATTGTGCTACTCAAAGCTTTTTACTACTGGTGTCCTGGGGCTTTACCTTAGTATTGAGCTGAGCATTGGGCACCAGGAATACACCTTCAGCACTTGGCCCTATGGGTGGTGAAGTCAAACAGTACAAGGCTTACTCAGGGAGGCGGCATAGGGTTAAATCATCAGAACTTAGTAGAACATTTAACCATGATTAATAGATCATTGTCTAACTAGCCAATGCTTTTATGTGAGAGAGAAGCATTTCTACCATTCCATGCAAAACGTCAGAGGACAATTTTATGATATAAAATGGGTAAGGTGAACTCTTGTAACTAGTGAAGGCAATTGATGTTACTTAAGCTGCTTCTGTGAGTGCAAATCCTGAAAGGATAAAAGTTGCATGGATTGCAGCGTTTACCAAAACACTTCTTCCCCCCATGTCCTCAATTGAGATCTGTTTAGCCTTCAGTCCAAACAGGCTAAGCCCGCTGCCGTCAGAAAAGGGTGGGAGCGGCATAGAGTTGGGCTTTAGAGGAATCTTTCTTTTCCCATGCCTGCACAGACCTCCCTTAAATTGTATTCAATCACAGGCATAATTACATTATCATAACATCAAGGCAGCTAAGAAACTAACATGTTCAATCTTAAGACTGCAGAGCTAAAACTTCTCTGTCCCAGCAGAGACTGCTCCTCCGCTAAGGTGAAGGAGCATCGCCCCACTGCTCTGTGAGCAGTTGACAAAAGGAAAAATAAAATGATAATAATGAAAGCTATCATCATATTATTTTTTGTTGTGTCTCACCTAGTTAGGGAAGGGGGAGGCTGCATGTCACCAGAACAGTGGTTGAGCTCTCTTAAGTACACATGAATGTTTGGCCAGCCAACTCAGGCCGGCCAAACATTCATGCGTACTTTGCATGTTCTCCACCGAGGCTGCATTACAGCCTGGGTGGAGAACATGCCTACACCTCCAATCCCTCTCTGAGTGCCGAACCACAGCACTTATACCAACCACAACACTGCTGTAAGGCAGCGTTGCGATTGGCTGGGAGAGCCTGGGTGCTTCCTGGTTCCTGCTTCCTTCCTGGTCCTTTACTCCGCCAAAGAGGACGGAGAGGAAGCAGCCAGCCAGCCATGCCGGTAGGTGCAATTCTTTTTTCATTTAAACCCCCCCCACCTCCCCACCCCAACCACCCCTCTGTTCTGCCACGCCCATGAAGTTGCAGCTGCAACTGTGTCCCAGCAGTATAAACACATTGGCTCCCTAACCATATTCACCAGAGAGGCAGTTGAAACCTCACAATCATTAATTATCAAGGCGAGATAGCAGATTATTCGTGCAATCAAAGATGATGTGCAAGGACTTAGCAGGTTTCTGTGCATTTCACTTAGAAATTGAGTGGGGGGGGGTGTGGGGGTCCTTGGGCATTCATTTGATCTTTCTCACCATAGGGAATACAGACTGCATTCAAACTGTGAAAAAAGCAAATAATACCCACTATGCTACCCCAATCACAAAATATTATGTCAGTATATAATAACTGAGTGGGGTGGACATTTACGCACCATTGGAATCTACCTCCATTCAATAAAGGTAAATGCTTCATTTTTGTGGCAATGCATGAATCTCATTTTAATGTTATGCTAATTTGTAAAATGTTCTGATGCACAGATACAATAATTCTGTAGAGATTATGTATTGACTGTGACAGGACCTTGATGCAAGTTTTCTTTCAGACGCTGCTGGCCTGTTTGTTCACATCTCTGGAACCTGCTCTTCTTGTTTCCCTGACCAACAGGACCTCTTCACAGCACTCTCAGAGTGGGCTTTCCGATAGTATTGAGTTCAATCTCTTCTCCTTGGTGAGAGGACCAACCCCTCTACATAGATGCCCTTATTTAACTTCTCCTCTCAGAGCATCCAGCCAAGATGCCTATGTAAATGACGGAAAGGGTAAGAGAGTTCTCTTGTGGTGTGTTGCCTGTTTGATCATTTTAGGGCCAGGTAGGGGCTAAGAACCTCATTCCAGATTCACTCCCCTTATATCCTTCCTTAATCAAATCAAATTCTCTCCCATTTTCAATAACCTAATTGAACTCCTTCCGCAGAATCACTGTGCCATCTCTCTTCAGTTACCTTAGCACCCCCGCACTTGGATTGGACTAGCACTGCTCCTTGGTGGACCTCACACTCCTTCTGTCATAGCTGATGTTACAATGGCCATTCCTATGAGATGTTCTCAGCTACACCTGAAAGCAGCTGCTCATAGTGCATAGTATGGATAGTCATAGAAAGGCTGCCCCTGTGATTCCGTTGGTATGTCACATAGTATTGACAGGTTGCCGAACAGTGCCTACAGTGGTTGGTCTATGGCTCTCGTGGAGGAACTCCATTTAGCACACCCAGGCAGCTTAACAGTGCCTCAGAGGGCTGGGCTTCTGTGACTCTTGGGTGGGGTCCATGTAGTAGTCACTGGTTGCTTAAGAATGCCTCTAGGGGATAGACCTGTGACACTCCTGGCTAAACCCTAATACACATCAATTGTGGTTTCCACCTTAAGATGAAAACCATCCTGAAGTTGCTAAGTATTGATGTAGCACAAACTGTGTTTTCTTTTGTAGGAGTGCAATATAATCACATGTGTAAAACGCATTCGCATATAATCCTTTGTTGTGTTAACCCAAGTGTTAGGACTTTGTAATGTAATAACATCAAATGTGATGTATTTAGGCTACTAAATAGAATATATGAAGAATTAATGTGAAATAATCAAATGGAACCAGCAGAAAACAATAACAGAAGAATTTGTTTTTTCCAACTGACCATTTATTGTTGAATGTGTTAATTAATTGTGTCATTTTATATGTAGGTAGGAATAATAACCAAATGTGCCTTTCTATGCAGTTTCGTCAAGCTCATGTTCCATTTCTCTTATGTTAGCTGAATCTTGTAGGCCTAACATGCATTTATTTCCCTTGAAGTTCTCGCATTTGAATTAACAGTTTTGATTTCCTGCGCATAGTGGATTTCGTTTTTTCTCACGTTTGTGTTGCAGGTGGAAGAAGCCCCCTTATTAGTTAGAATAATGTTTTTGTTTTAGAAGTTAGGCAAGGAGAGAAGAGGATACATTGGGAGTTGATGCAGATAAGGAGAACTGTTGTATGTTCTCACTGGAGAAAGCCTGGGAATCAAGGTCATCTTGTTGCTGTTCAGGAACATCCCCATCCTTTGTAAAACTACCTATGAGAATGTGGTCTGATCAGATGGCATGACCCTAAAGGAATCCTGGGAAGATACCTGTAATATTGTAATGTTTGCAAGCAGGAAAAGAGCCCCACTTCTTCTTTGCCTTTGGAGAGAGAGCATTTTAGAACGAGCACTGTGTCAGTAGCTTCATGCTACCTGGCACATTGAAGTGGGGAGACTTCTAAGGAAGACTCCACATGCTGACACCTTTACTTCCACTCCTCCAAAGAATGCTTAAGTAGGGATGTCACATTAGTCACATTAGTGTTAGTGTAGAGATAGATTAATGCTTTATTTCCATCAACCCTCGATGCAGAGGTACTTGGACTCTTCCTTTTTGATCCTCTGCATCCTATTTCTTGAATTAATTGTTTTGCGCATGTTGCACCAACTCAACTTTATTTTGCAGATTTTGCTTTATGTTGGTTCCAATGTATTTCTACACCATCGTTTTGAGGTGTTTTTTATGTCCAGTTATTTTTGGCTTTGTAATAAATCACTAACCTTACTTAGTAGTCTGTGGTTACTATGGGTTTAGAGAAACTGCAATTGCATTGATTGACATTGTTAAGGACTTCTCTCCCCTCCATGCTTTCATGCTAAGAAAAAGTACCATCAACTTGCTGTTCTAGAACAGATCTAGAACATACAGGCCCAGACCCTTCAGTTGGTAGCCGTGTAGGATGGTACTCATGTGAAGCGAGGAGAGAATCAAGAATGATCCTAGAAAAAGAGACCTAGAACCCTGGAGCCCCAAAAATAGACCCCAATGATTGAGAACGGAGAGCGACGGAACTTGGGGGAGACTGACGGAGCTTGATGGTGAAGCAAGAACAGTGGCGAACGGAAAAGTGAGTATCAATTGGGATGTGTTGTGTGATAGATTGTGGGAATAAAGTGATTGTGCGATGTCTGGCGGAGTTGGTGAGAGAATCGAGTGAATGTGGTTTCGGGCCCGACATGGTCCAAGGGTTGAGATTTCAGTTTCCAGTCCCGATGTGGCCTAAGATCCCAGGATATATTAAATGGCGCAGAAGACACTGAGTTATTGTGATTGTCTGACCGAAGAATCGAGGAGTTGTCATGAGACATCATCAACAGTTCCACCTAAGACACAAAATGCTGTGTTAATGGGACATATGGGAATAGTTTGGTAAACCTTGTGTACAGAGGTGAACTATACTGATTCAGGTGAACAGTGCAGGTTGAGGGTTGCCGTGTGTGAATGTTCAAGGATGACTGAATTGTATCGATCTTTTAGGTGGCAGACAATTACAGAGTTTAAGATGATTGTGTGAGTGAATGTGTACGGAGAAATTGTGAAGGTGGGTGAGCCGCTGCGAGGAGTAAAGGTGACGTCAGGGTCTGCAATAGGTCGGTTGGTGTAACACTGTGCTGGGATTGGTTGGTAGTGATCAGGAAGTTGTGGTTAGAAAAATCTTGTTTGTCGTAAAATTTAAATAACTTGTGATTGACTCATGCAATGTTTTAGGGTATTGCGAGATCTGTTCAGGGGTGATTAGGGAGTCGTTACTTGAGTAGGTGAAGAAGCGCCACCAGAGAATACTCCATCACATTATATGGCGACAAAAGTTTGACTTCATACTATAATTTGGCTTCGAAATTGGCTCATAATCACTGAAAAAGAGGGGGAATTGACATTTTGATCTATGATTTATTTTGATTGGACATGTTATACCAGTTGGGAGGAGTGATGTTTGCACTGCGACCTTTGCCTAGACCATCACAGTTTGAGGCACTAGACACATGGATGCAGGCAGCACATGCAGAGGACAGGGAAAGATACCAAGGAAAGAAGAAGAAAGCTTGGAGGGCATGTCAGGAAGCACGATGGGATGCACAGCTTAGAGATGGAGAGTGGACACCATTGAAGGAGAAAGGTTGTATCCTATGTTGGTGAAAGGGCGACATTTCAGAATAGGAATGGAGGGGTAAATAGAAACAATGGGAGTTATACAGATGATACCTTGTTAGATAGGCTGTTGTTGGAGCGTCTTTCACCTTACAACCACACTCTGAGGAGGGAAGGCGAGAGTTGGCAAATGCAGGGAACACAGTGGGTGCTTCAACATCTCACACATGTTCTCGTGCAGGAGTAGGGGGGACACGAGTGTCCACTTTGGGAGGTGCAGAACCAGAGGTGTCAATGCTGCTTCACGTTTACCGGTAGCTCTTACAGTCCCATCCATCATTGGTTGTGTTGTCTCTGTGTATGACCTGAGCTCATTGAGAAATCTTAGTCAGTGACAGCCGGTACTGGGAAAAAGAATTCCTATGGAAAATCCTACGAAAATCCTGTGGGAAATCCTATGGACCTCCAGACATCCCCATGCAGGCAGGTGCAAGCACTGACTGATCCTGCCTGCAAGGGGATCTCTAACCCCTCTAAAAGAGCAGGCGGGTTGCCTTCTGCACTGAGAAAACATGGAGCGGCTTCAAAGCAGCCGCTCCATTTTCACATGAATGCGCTGCCCCCAGGGCAGTGCTTGTTCGTGGCTGCCCCCAGGGTAGTGCATTCGTCATAATACAGTACATTTTCCTTAATTGCGCTGGGCTCACCTTTTTTCAAAAGTGTGCCCAGCCCTGTGAAGGAAAATGCGCCACATGTATAATGCAGCCCCTGGTAACCTTTTTTGAGAATTGCTGAAGAATTGTCCATAATGAATGGAGTGATGCGCAGGTTTGCTAACCAAGGCTCTCCGCACCTGTCAGAATCAAGGACCTTGTTGTGGTGTAATAGAATGGCAAGCTCTGGAACAAAAGCCTGATTGTCATAGTCCCCTATGCCATGTCTGGTTATGTGCACAATAGCTTGAATGCACTTTCTGATGATGGTGGGGAAATTGTGCCAGATTTGAAGGGGCATTCCAAACCTATTCGGATGGGTTAAACCTTTACTGTGCAGGTTTAGGGATTATGTAATTAAAGTAACATTTCTTCCCAACTATGCCTCACCATTTCAGTGTCATTATATTATTGTAATGTTCACCATATTATTTTTAAGTATGTAAGTTCAATATATTTCATCTGGACTGTGACAAGAAATTTCGCTATCACCTTACCGTTCCCTTGTTCTCCATTTCATAGTATGCTTTTATATTGCGAGATTTATTGCATGTGTAATTGTTCATCATATTTCCTTCCTGCATGTTATTGTTGTCTTTTATTTTTGGTTTGCATTTATGGGCATCTTTCCTTTGATCATTTTGTAGAGAGGGGGATATGTTGGGTTATGTTGGGATTAGTTTTATATTGTACTAGCAGCCCGTCCCGACGTTGTCCGGGTATGAAATAGAATGTGTGTAATGTGTGTATTCAGATACCGTCATTCGCGTGTTCCCCCGCTTGAGGCCCAGCTGCAGCCCTGGTTGATGTTAGCAGGCGCGTGTCCTCCGCTTGCGGCTCAGCTGCAGCCCTGGTTCATGTTAGCAGGCGCATGTAATTAGGGTAGTGATCCGCCGCCAGAGCCCGGCTACAGCCCTGGCTGATGTTAGCAGGCGCGTGTAATTTGGTTTAATGTGATAGTTCAGTAACAGGGCGCATGAGAGGCTGCAGTAATTGTAATCGTTCTCAGTCGCGTGTGCCCCCGCTTGAGGGCCAGCGGCGACCATCTAACAATTAGAATTGTGTGAGTCTTGGATGATTGTTTCCCGCTATTCTTATTTTTTTATGACCACACCGACGCTCTTCAGCCCGAGTGCTTTTTAGACACACCCAGGACAAGCCACACACTGTGTTCGGCCCTTTCAGACGCACCCAGGCCAAGGCACACACTGCATTCAGCACCCCCAGTATGTGTGAGACAATGGGCAGTCCCCCAAGGGAGTCTTGCGAATGGTTACTTAACACGCTTCGAGGTGAACGCCTTTGTGACGCCCCCAGCACACGGCCAGCGCAGACGATCTGATTAATGTACGACTCAGATGGCATGAAGTGGGGAACGTAGCATACGCCCCCAGCGTGCCCCTTGATGCGGCGCAATTGCATAATTGGCGCTTCAAATGGCATGAAGGGCGGACACACGCCCACAGCGCGAACACACGCCCACAGCGTTTGTCGCGGCCCCAGCGTGTCACGCTCCCAGCGTGCCCCTTGATGCGGCGCAATTACGACTCACATGGCATGAAGGGCGGAACGTACTACACGCCCCCAGCGTTTGTCACGCACCCAGCACACGCCCACAGCAGAACGCAGACACGCCCACAAGGGACTACTTTGCTGGCACGGTTCTTTTGCCTTTTAAATGTATATGGTGGCCGTCTGCATAGCCTATGTCCTCCTGCTGCAACTGCCCTTTCCAACGCTGTATTGGGTGTTGTGATTGTTGCTGTGGGTACTGAGATTACCCGCCTCAAAGGTTTGGGCTCTCTCTTTATAATATTAGTATGGATATATATCCATATCCATACTAATATTGAGAAACTCCATGCTGTGAGGATTAAATAAAAAAGCATATAAGTGAAGACAAACGCGAGTTCGTCCCGTTTTTCTCCCAGCTAGGGGAATTGGTTGTGGATTTAAATGCGGCATGGTTCTGCTACGGGGATTTACGAACCGGCAAGAGAGCGCTGCAAATTCTGGCGAAAAGGAACCGAGGTGTATCAATATATATATATATATATATATATACTAGCAGCCAGTCCCGATGTTGTCCAGGTATGAAATAGAATGTGTGTAATGTGTGTATTCAGATATGGTCATTCGCGTGTTCCCCCGCTTGAGGCCCTGCTGCAGCATGTAATTAGTGTAGTGATCTGCCGCCTGAGCCCAGCTACAGCCCTGGCTGATGTTAGCAGGCGCGTGTAATTTGGTTTAATGTGAATGTTAAGTAACAGCGCGCATGAGAGGCTGCAGTAATTGTAATTGTCCCCAGTCGCGTGTGCCCCCGCTTGAGGGCCAGCGGCAACCGTCTAACAATTAGAATTGCGTAAGTCTTGGATGATTGTTTCCCGCTGTTCTTATGTTTTTTTTTACCACACCGACGCTCTTTGGCCCGAGTGCTTTTTAGACGCACCCAGGCCAAGCCACACACTTTGTTCGGCCCTTTCAGATGCACCCAGGCCAGCATTCGGCACCCCCAGTATGTGTGAGCCAACGGGCAGTCGCCCAAGGGAGTCTTGCGAATGGTTACTTAACACCCTTCGAGGTGAACGCCTTTGTGACGCCCCCAGCACACAGCCAGTGCAGACGATCTGATTAATGTACGACCCAGATGGCATGAAGTGCGGAACGTAGCATACGCCCCCATTTCAAACCTATAGAATCTGGCAATCAACCGATGAAGCCTTTACCCTTTAACAATGGCTTGACGGTATACTGAACAATGGCTTAATCAAGCACTCATAAACTGGCAACCATTGTTCATACAGTTACAAAATTACAGACATGTAGAAAATACAGCTTGCAAAACAACTTACACCTCCTCTCAACAGGGCCTAACAAGAATCATCACAGTGATACTCCCCAGGTTTTGTGAGAGCGGGCAGACAGCACCAAAAAGTTTGCCTACCATGATAATCTATCATATATCATATGTAACAAAGCACCTGCCTATAGCCCATATCACAATGTGATAAAAAACAAATGCTAAAGGTTTACTGGCTTTTCACAATTAATTTTCTAGACCAACTGATTTAGTTATAATGCTTCATAATAAGCAGACCAGACCCATAGCATTGGACAAAACATTTCCAGTGCATCAAATAGGCATATAGCTTATTCACCATAACCAGCTAAGGCGTATACTTTTCAGGATAAGCTTTTCCACAAGACAACTATCAAACACGCAGTCATAAAATTAGAAAGGTATAAAAAATTACAGTTGGCTAAGCAAGATACTATTACTCCTATGACATCTAACAAGGATTCTCAAACAAACCTTTTATATCCACGGAGTTAGTCACAATGGTTGACTAACACCAAAACTATTGACTACTATGGTAATCTGTGAGATTCCATGTAACAAAATACCTACCTGTAGGCTTTAATATAGAGTAATACGAATCCAGCCATAAATGACCATTGACTTTAACATGCGCATTTAACAATAAATGCATCAGGTCTGGTACATTTATCATAGCATTTCATAATAAACAGATCAGGCCTATAGCCATGACCATTGGCTTGCCACCATAACCAACTCATTCCTGTTGTATTAAATATAAACTTTGCCAGAAACCAAAAAGTGCAGCACAAGCAGTGTTTTAGTGGAAGCATGCAAATGAGCCCAATCAAATCCAGTAATTAAGGAAACCAAGATGTGGGTGGAGCATAAGCCCTTCTCTCAGTATGGCTCTTTAAGCTCTGTATTGTTGATCACATAAGGTCAGGCGACAGTTCGACTTTCCAGTTAGACCTAAAAATCCACAGGGATTAGTGTAGCCCTGGACTCTCAAACACAAAAATCCACTCTGAACTCCAAAGGTAATGACTGCTCTTCTCCCATCTGGGCAGGCAGCTGGATAATAAACAAAACGATTACAGCTGTGTTTAGGGCAAGCACATTTCTAGTGGAAGCACACAACATCTGCCCAATTAAAACATTTACTCCTGGCTACCGACAAATGGGCGGAGCCAAAGACCTTTTCCTGGTAGTACTTCTTACAGCCCTTTTTAGGTTAATCACATAATGTCTGGCGACAGCTGTGCTGTCAAGCCAGACCTACAAACCAGTGGCCAGTGAGGCTGACTAATGGGGGATTATTGCACAATATACTGCTTAACCTGAAAATGACTACTTTTTGATTGGAGCAATATATTTTTTATATGGATCTGGCAACATTTTCCCAAATATCTGTTCACTTGTGCATGTTACTTAGTAGCATTGACAATAATGTGTGTATTTTAGTGACATTTTTGTCTTGTGTGGTTGTGTGATGCCACTTCCTGATGCGTCATAACCAGGCTACCTATATATTTAAGATAATATTGGGAACTATGAAAGTAGTTTTAAGCATTACTGTGCTGCAGAAAAGGCCTTGGCAAAATAGCTGCATACCCACATTTCTTTATACAATAGCTCCATACCCAGGATCCTTTGCATCACCCAAACACTTATTTTTCATTTACTTTGAGATGTGCATTCCTTACAAATATTAAATACCAGGAAAGATTTTAAACTTTTGATGCCATATTGTTTATAGTATAAAGCATAAAAATCGACCCTAAACCTAAAGGAGTCTTAATTTTCCTTGTCAGTGCCCTTGCATGTGACTTATGAATCTACAAACTGAAAGCATACTCAAAATTCAGATAATCATTACAGAAGATGGGAAAGGGGAATATACTTAAACAAATATTGGTACAGGCAACATATCTAATCTATAAAGCACCACTTGACTCATATTCATCAATCAATAAAGAGGCACTGAAAGGACACTTTAAATGATATGCCAAATGGTTTGTCTTAGCCAAAGCATCTATCTGTTTTTTTTCCAATAGCAATATGCAAGGGGACTTGTAATTTTGCTTTTTGCCCGTGAAATAAAGGATAGAATATTAAAGTATACAAAGTGCAGTCAGCTAAAATTCTAGATTGATGGACTATGCAAAAACACATATAAATGTAGCTCCCACGCCTGTTTTTTTCTGTACCATATACTTGTCTTCACTGAAGAAAGCTGGCCATTGTGCTGGGGTTTGTAAACTGGTAAGTCGGTGGAATACCATGAAACTAGCCAAGCGAAAAGTATACAGTTTGCTTTCCATATGCATAAAAACTAGAATGAACACCAGCAGTACATCCAGGTTTAAGAGAACAAAAAATGGATTAAGCACTCCAAAACGAAGATGGAGGACTTTGCACAGAGGCTTGTTAGGCCCAAGCAGAGCAGTTCCAGGGCAATGAAAGGCAGCTTCGAACACGGATTTCGCTATGTGCTCTTAGAAGACCAGATAAGAACAAGGAAGGAGTAGCATGAAGGGAATGCGTTGGTGTTAGGGGGGACTATCTGCAAGTCCATGCCCTGACCCCTGGCATTTCAGCTTCAATGAATAGCGAATACAATCTCTGCTTTTTTGATTGGCACTGGTGCAGCACAAAGTTACCCATACTTTACACGTCACAAAACCTAAATGCAAATGATACCTGACACACAAAATTGAACGTGAGCCTTGAAGCATGAAACCTACAAGTCATAATGATTCCTGCATATGTGGATCTGACCCTGCTGTTGCAGAAAGTCTTTTCTGTAGAATTTATGACATATAGAATGTTTACTAATTTCGAAAGTAATGCATTTGATATTTAACTTGGAGACCAGCTTCAATAAATAGACATAGCAATACTCGTTTGATATTGACTAATAAAGTAACCAACATGATGATAATAAAATGTATACGTTCACTGCAACTTAAAGATTTTAGGATGTAACGGGCTATATTGCATGAATGGACCTTAGTAATGTGTAGTTGTTTCAGATCTATCCTCTTGGCTTCACTGCTTGACCGTGATTCATGATCCTAAACATGTGCTATATTGTCTGTGTAATTCGTAGGGACGTCGTTATTAGCTCCCAACTATCCTTATGTGTGTAGTATTTCAAGACAAGTCAACCGAGAAACGGTTTCTAATGTATGCATTACTGTGACCTGTGTGTACTTTCAAATGTAGCTCTTTGCTAATTTCATTATTTCTTTTCTGCTAATGCAACATGAGCTAAAAATACTAAAGAAATATTATATTTGTATATGCTTAAATATGCACATTTATATTAAATGTGCATCTTTGAATGTAATGCCTTAAGTTAGCATGTACTTCAAGGCTTGTATTTGATTCTATAAGTCACTGTGCTCTTGCATTTGCTGACTTGCTTTTGTTGTAGGTGTTCTCATGCATTGTTAGTTTAGAATGCGTACATTTCTTGTAACAGCAATAGATACAGACCTGAGAAAGGAATTTGACGACGAGCACATGAGAAACCTGTTGATCAATAATGGATTGTTATTCTCTAGCCTAAGAGTCTGAACGCGACAATGTTCCCATGTCCAGTGTGGGATTTTTCTCTACTATTGCAGTGTGTACCATGTGAATCCATACAGAGATTGAAACAACTACAATGGACTTCTATTGATGATGCAACCAAAAGGGAGTTGCTGAAGGACTTTATCGATGTAACGTATTGTTTGACCTGGCTGAGGTGGGCAGATAATTTTGCACTTTCATGCAGACTGTATGCTGAACTTCTTTGCAGAACCCCTTTCTGCAGACCCTATGCAGAACCTTCCTTGTGCTCTCACCCGAACCATTTCTTATACCCCATTGTCACTTGGATGGACTCTTTAAAGACATTCCCTTACATCCAATTACTTTCCCTACAGTGTGACTTACATTTAATTATGCACTATTGAAGACACTTCACTAAGCTTCTGCAATCTTACTGCTAGTGTAATTCATCCTCTTGTGCCTTATCCCTATCATTTTCTAAAGATATGTTTTATTTCTGAGCTACGAGCTTTTCTGTACCTTGGTCTGTGCTTGGAAGACTTAGATTGCTAATGCATAGAAAAGACCAATTGAGATTATTTTCCGAGCACCAAATACTAATGTTATTGTTCTGCATTACAGCAACAGAGCTGTTTCCTTGTTTAATTATTGTTCGCCTACATTTCTTTAGAAGGCTTGGCCTCCCTGTTGCTATCTTATACTTATACAGTATGGTTTTAAGAGTGGTTTATTTTAACCTAAATCCTAACTTTTCATAAACAACGTTGAAATTGGCTACCAATTTCTGGTCCTCATTATGTAGCCAAATTGGTTGCACTGTATTTTGGAGACATCGGTCAAGTAATGCTAACTCTCTTACACTCAGTGCAACTTACAAAAGGTTCATTGGAGAACCAAGTTAGAACATAAGAATTTATGATCCAGTAAAGGAGGTAAAATTCTTTGGACCGTGGGAGCAAAAATGTTGGGTCAAATTCCACTGGATCAGCATCAAGGGAAAGCATAGATTTATTGAGTCAAGTTGAAAGACATAACTTTTTGTCTCATATACTTGTGTCCCAGTGTTCAGATCAGCATAGACACATGAGCCCAAATCCCTCAGGTGCATATTAACCCTTAAACAAACATTCTTTTCACCCTTAAACAAACAGTGTGCTGAAGTGTAAGGTACACACTCTATCACAAGCATATTTGCCCTCTTAAATCTTCACGGATTTGAAAGGTTATGCTACAAAAGAGCTCAGCGTCACAGGTTCTGAACCTGTGACTATGGACAGAATTCCATCTGAGTCTTTCTAGCCCTTAATTGATCATCTTTCTTTGAAATTACCAAAGCTTTTCCACTCAGATTAAATCAACTTCTCCTCTAGAGCATGCAGGTTTAGTAAATGACAAAGGCGTTATCTAAAAATAACCTGAACCTCGCAGGTGTCAAAGGCTGCATGGGAGAATGCATATGTTCCTAGCCCGAACAATGCCGAAATGTCACATCTAGTGGAATGAGCCTTTAAGGTTTTTTGTATTTTTCCACCCAAGGGCATAGCCTTAGACCAATCGTCCAAAGAAGGAGGTGATACAGTATTTTTTTTACAATAATTTACAGACAAAGGGAGGAGGAACTTTCCTAAATCAGAAGTCTTTCATTCATGTTATTTAAGGTAATTGCACACAACTTTGGATGAGAAGAAAATATAAGGATACTCAACACCAGTGGAGGTATTCTTCATGCATAGTGGAGGCATTCTTCATTCGACTAGTAACAGAAAAGAACACCTCTGTAGAAATACTTTGAAACTCTTTCAAATGGAGCTGGAAATCAAGCAGCTTAGGGAGGTCAGTTTTGTAATGATAGGGAGTCATTATCAGGCCATGTTAGTATAACTTCCTGTGTTGAGGAATTATGGAGTTTAGAGGGAGGATGGAGATCTGATACCCATCAGCAATTTACAGATTAAAGTATGTGTTTGTCCTTAGTAAGCACACTGTCCGCAGAATAGCTTATCTATAGCCACTGATAGACCTGAAGGACTTGACTTTAGATGCCAGAAAAATAAGGACATTCAGAACTGAAGAGACATTTGCTAAAATGAGATTGTGATTCCTTTCCATACACCAACAAACTTTAAGCTTGCCAAGCCTTCTTGTATGTCTTGCTGGGACAAGAGACACAAGATTTGATGAGTCTAGTAGCTAAAGATAACGAGCAAAAATACCAGAAAATGCTTATGCTATCACCTGTAGATTACAGGAATGGATTTGACTATCACTTTTGCTGTGCAGATCTTATACGAGGTGAGGGTGAAACTAAAGCAATACAGGAATAGCTATTGCCACTTTGAGTAAAGATTAGAACCACGCCTGAGCCGGCCTGAGACATCCGGAGTGGGGAAATTAGAGACACAAAAGCCTTCTGTCCAATAATCTGAGCTTGGCACCTTGAAATCATGACAAACGATGCAAGTGTAAATGTTACCAATCTTGCAAGAACATACCTTTGGCAAGAGGATGCTGCAAAAGTGGGGAAATTATGAGTTCAAACATGAGACAAAGCTCTGACAACAGATGATTCAGTGTTTGGAAAACTACCTGATGCCTACTAGGAGTTAAGACTTGGCACCTCGTAGGTTGTTTATGTATTGTACTGTGGAAATGTTGTCCCTCCACAAACGTATGGTGAAATGTACCTTGTCCTTAATTAAACTGAATGGCAAAAGAGCCTGTAAAAGATTTAACAATTGATATGCATGGGCAATTCCTTTTACAGGTCCTGTCCTCCCAGTTGAGTAATGAAGACTCCAAGGACCTCGTTTCCACAGACTGTAATATGACTAAGACTAGATCTGGCGAAGATGGTATGACCATACCAAGAAACTAATCTTGCCATCATGACATCTGATCTTGAGACATTAGTGTCCATGATAATGAAGGGCTTAAGGAAATACAGCTTAAAGAGACAATGCCAAAAGCCTTAGCATTCTGGGCAATTGCTTGCGAGATGTGTCAGAGGGACATCACCCTAATTTATTTTTTATAAGAGTTATCTTGGATTCTGGAAGTTGTAAAAATCCTATTCAGGTTCTACAGAGTGGCTTGGTGAAAAATGAAGCTGAAGACAAAATCAAAGGAGTGAGACAAAAATTCTTAAACCCGGATATGGCAATAAAATTAAACGAACTTCCTGAATTTTTGAAACATTAAACAGAGAAGAAATAATCCTTACAGTCTAGCTTCACCATCCATTTTCCTAGTGAAAAAATACCCCTGTGATAAACAATTGCCTCCACTTTAAAGTTATTGTCCTTTTTTGTTCTTCTTTTTTCCATTTGTTGGTCATATTTGGTTTCAAAATCCCTTACAGAACTATCTTCTATGTTTCTCTTGGTAAGATGTTTTCCTGTATTCTATATCAGCTCTAATTCTTCTACACATAAATGAATTGGCCTTAGAGAAAACCTTGAATCAAAGGAGAGAAAAACTCTATTTGAAAAACCTATATAATTTGAACAACTGAGAAATTCTCTGAAAATTGCTTACTATATTTGAAGAAACACATATTTTGCAAACAATTAACAATGGGGGAGAAAGGGGATGCAGACCTTGAGAAAAGGCTCTCCTTGTTGTAGGACAAATAATGAAGTGTTCTCCTTTGGGGAAAAAAGGAAGGTAATTTGTATTGTTCAAACTGACCACCAAATAAATGCTATTTAACCGGTAATTGAAGTGGTAACATGATTCCCATGCACTCTCTTTAGAGAGTACTGCAATTGGCATAATGAGGAAAAGCCATGACCTATAACCCCATTTTCGTTGTAAAATGGTCAGTAAAAAAAGAAACCCTGAGCTGCTGGGCCATTCTCTGAGCTTGCAAGTTCATACAATTTGTAATCAATCTTAAGTAACAACACTTTGGGGCATATCGCCGAATTAGCAGCACTTTATCACAGCTAAAGTCGTGTTCAATTTACCCCACAATCACAAGCAGGGTCTAACAGCCCACAGCACCAGTTTCCCCGCGATAGCAGCCACAAAAAACATTGCCACAGAGGACACCCACAACTATCTCAAATGAGATGCAGAGTAGGCGTTCCCGTGCAAAAACCAGCGAAAACACCACACCACAACATTCACAATGACCAGACAGATCGGCGATAAGAACACAAAACACGCGATAAGGCACATTAGCAGCAGGAAATTTACACCTGCTCGGACCTGGAGTAAAGGCAGACGGCAGCCTGCACCACGATAGGGAGCCCAGCCTAGGGCATCATCGGAAGGGCAACAGATGCCACGAGGCAACTGATTATGCCCACCGGACACCCAAGAGGTTCACAACGCCCACCGCCACCACACCCAGGACCCCCCGGCCCCTCCCCCAGGCAAAGAGATGCCAACTCAGTTGCACCTAAACATGTACCAAATAATCCACCTGATGTCGCACAATCACAACTGGTGACATGCATTTGACGGTACAGAAATGACCATCACACATTCACTATTGAAGCAAACAATTAAACTTTATTGAAACAACACAGAAATCAAATTAAGCCACATTGCGGCTCCCCTCGACACATACCGTAGGTCACAGCCTGCAAGACAAAAAACATGATGAGAAGGAGTGCTCTGCACACATCAAAGGACAGAGGGAGAGCGAAGGAGAAGAAGAGAGGGGGAGAGAGAGAGAGAGCAGAAGAGAGAGAGAGACAGAGAGACAGAGAGAGAGAGAGAAGAAGAGAGGGGGACAGAGTGAAAGAGAGAAGAAGAGAGGGGGAGAGAGAGAGAGAGAGAGACGACCCTGCACACACAGGCCACACAGCTCACCTGCTGCCACCGGTGTGTCTTCAACCACTTGCCGGTATGTATAGCAGAACACCAGGTCCCACATCTGAGACAGAGCCGTCAACTGAAACAGAGTCCAGAGACATGACTGGCACAGTACACACACTTGCACAAGACAACATCACCCACCCACCCATGTACACAAGGGCAGAGGCATCCCAGTCCCTCCCACCGCCCATCGGAGCATGCCCGGCCATGCACACCCGTGCCACACTGCTCACCTTCCACCACCGGCGTGTAGACTGCAGGTCCCACCACGAGCCGCTGCAAGCCACAAGGCTGGGGCTCGCAGACATGGCACCCTCCACACCATGCATCCACGCTATGCTGGCCACCAGGTAACACATCTGGTGCTGGGACTATATTAGACCATGGCATGGTATGAACCAGGGCACCCGGCAACATTGGAGCATGCACAGTCGCTCAGCCCAATGGGTGCCTCTAACTCTGTGACCCCGGAAGCGGGCCACATTGCGTTAGGCCTGTATAGGACGCTGGCACGGCCCACACTGCGGTCCAGCAATGCACACAAATCCTGGGTAGTCCGGACCACCAGGAAGGGCCATCATCGCAGGCTGCACACCTGCTCAGCAGCTCAAGGTGCCAATGACTCAGTGCACCCTAAGTCACCGTCCCGTGGCAGGGTGCCTGTGCTGGCCGCAAGGCAGCTTCTGCTACAAACCCTCTCCAACCCCAGTCAGCGTCCTGTGGCGGGGTGCCTGTGCAGGCCGCAATGCAGTGACTGCCACAAACCCTGTCCAACCCCAGTTTGCGCCACGTGGTGGTAGGCCCGTGCCGGCCACAATGCAGCATCTGCCACAAACCCTGTCCAACCCCAGTCAGCGTCCCGTGGCGGGGGTGCCTGTGCAGGCTGCAACGCAGCGACTGCCACAAACCCTGTGCAAACCCAGTCAGCGCCACGTGGTGGCAGGCCGTGCCGGCATCAAGGCCTCTGGCCCGCCATCCAGTCACCACCAGCAGAGGGGTACGTGATGTTGTCGGCCCCTTATATTTGCAGGGTCACATGGCCTGTGATGCCTGTGCCGGGTGGGTGTGGTGTGTGTGAAGACCTTCCCTCAGGGAGTGGCTGTGACATGCTGACAACTAGACCAGTGACCTGCACACCACCAGCGAGTATGCCTGCGGCGGACAGCAATGAGGCCCCCCCCGGGAGCGTGAGCAGAGTGGTCTGGCCTGCCGTACGCCGAAACAGGGCAGGGCTTGCAAAAATTACTCGTGGGCACTGGGCGTGGTTCAGTCCATGTCCAGACAAGAAAGTGGCTGATGCGAGTGTCCCTGTTGTGGTGTCCACGGGACGCGTGACACAAATTGCCATGTTGAACCCTCTGACTGCCATCCCACAGGATGTGCATCATTGATGCAAGGGAAATCACTGTCCCTACATTCATCCACACATACATACATGAATGAGGAAAGACATGACACAGCTGTGCGTCACTGGATATTTATTGCACATCCAGTGCTTTTACACAGCTGTAGAGGTACAGGACACTGCCGAATACACCACACTATCTGGGCCAGCCAGAGTCCATCTCTGGAAGACAAGTACTGCGGAAGAGGAGGGCTGCAGTCCACAGTCTTGTCGCCTTCTCATTGGTCATCAGGATGTGGCGGTCCATGTTGCTGTCCAAGGTGAGTACATCTGAGTGAATTGGGGGTCAGTGGAAGGTCATGAGGCCACGTGCGGGACCAACCAGGAACAGGCCCGGTGGAGGAAGTGAGTGCTTCTTAGCACTTCCGATCACAAGCCCATCCATCTCCTCGTCCCCGGATATGTGCCCTGCCCCACCTGGGGGTGTTGCTGTACCAGCTGCGGCACAGGGAGGCACTGACACTTCAAGTGCTGGAGGTGGTCAATCCACCACACTGTGTGGCACTGACACCTCAGGTGCCGGAGGTGGTACATCTGCCACACTGTGTGGCACTGACACTTCAGGTGTCGGAGAGGTTACGCCTGCCGCACAGGGAGGCATTGCCACACCAGGGGGCAGGGATGGGGATGGTGTGGGGGCAGCAGCATTTAACATCGCCACGCCTTGTGGCAGCAATGCCATGATGAGGATCTGCAGGGCATGGTAGATCCCAGCTCATTCTGCTGATGTTCAGCGGTGGCTGCCATCCTTCATGCCTCCATCCGCACCATGTCCTCCATGAGCCTCCGCATGTGTGCCAGCTCATGGCTGGTATCGCTGGAGCCACTCTGAGCGGACAGATGTTCTTCTCTCCGCGTCATGACTCCAGCGATGTCAGTCAGGGCTCGTTGGAGACCATGTAGCAGGGCTACACACCCAAGGATGGTGTCAAGTTTGGTTGCCATGTTGCCAAAGCCCAACCGCACCTGCTCTGTGGTCTCCCTCAGGCACTGCAGCACACGGAGTTGGAAGGCCATGTGTTGTTCCTGGGGGTCTTGGCGGTATCCGGGGCTGTGGGTGCCTCCTGCTGGGTGCTTTGGGTAGTGGATGGGGTCTTCTAGATGCAGCTGGCCTGCACTGATCCTGGAGATGAGTTGTGGATGAGGTCCATGATGTCTTAGATGGCTTGGGTGTCGATGCTGGTGTTGTCCTCCTCGTCATCAGTGAAGAGTGACTGGGATTGCTCTGCAGGAGGTGTTGACGGTGTCCCTGCGATGTGAAGGGGAGATGGTGTATTACGATGTGTCCACATGTATGTAGCCGCATGGTACATGTTGACATTCAGACAACATGGTATTGTGCATTGTGACAGTCTGTAGATCTGGGCGATGACCCAGAGTCATTCTGGGTGTGCACTGTGCTCTGCTTGATTGTGCATGTGTGTCATTGTGCCCATCTCCACCCGTCCCGCCAGTACCTGGTGGTCACTCACCCGGTTGTGGTTGTGTTGTGTCCTGTCGAGCAGTGTCCGATCCCCCGACTCCGGCCACAGTCTCCACACTGATGACTGCCGACACCAGCTCCTCCATGTCATCCAGCTCGAGCTGTGGAGCTGGGCCCTCACCTCCAGTCTGCGTTGCTGCCTTCCGATTGGCGGAGAGTTTTTCCTTGGTCCGCCGATTGATGTCATTCTATCGCCTCTTGACCTCATCCATTGTCCTCTCGTGCTCCCTGACTGCATTCACCTTGGCCACGATGTCCCGCCGTATTCCGTTTTTGGTGCCAAATGACACGTTGGAGGTGACAAACAGTTGTTGATGGTGTTTCATCACCTCAGTGACTATGATCCTGTTCACCTGCGGACTGAACTTCATCTTCCTCTTCTTCTTGTCCTTGCCCTTCCCTGTCCCTGAGGTCCCGGGCTGGTCGTTCGGGGTGATTGTAGGGTTGCGCTCGTCCTCTGTGCCTGCTCCGGCTGCCTCCATGGTGCTTGAGTGTTGGTCAGTTTGTGTTTGGGTGTTTTTTCTACTTTTATGTTAAGGTGTGTGTTGAAGGCCTGGCGCTGCTCATCGCAGGTTTCTTCGTCACGCTTGGGCCCAACGCAGGTTTTTTGGTGCTGTGTTTTGTGTTTTTGTCTCCATCGAGTTGGTTGTATCACGGACATTGTCCGCGGTTTCGGCAGACTATTGCATGCTACCGCTGTGTTCTGAATTCCACTTTGACACGGGCTTATTTTCCCGCAGTGGGCTGCGATGTTGAAAGTTGCATTACACTACTCTTGCGGTAGTTATCACACTTTCTTTTGAATATACCCCTTTGTCTCTTTCCAGCAAAATAGCAAGTTTGGAATGATCAGCAAAATGCAGAGCTTGTCAGCCCAGCTAAATGAGAAAGTCTACATAATCGCTAGACTCCTGGCCTTGTTCTGCAAGTTCTAAAAGCTGGTCCAGGCAAAAGACTTGCCCTCTTAATACCTTTCTTTTGATCACACAAACAAATGAAATGAAATGAAAGAAGGTACTTATATAGCGCATGACTGTCATCCTACGGGTATCCTGGCGCATAGATCGGAGAAACCGTTGGAGCAGTGGAAGCAGCTGTCAGAAATGCAATCTAGTTTTCGCCCCTAGGGAACAGCCAAGATTTCAAATTCTTCCTGAAACAGGTCAGCGAGTCACTTTGTCTCAGGTTCTGCGGCAGCTCATTCCATAAGCGTGCAGCCACCACGCTAAAGGCTCGGCCCCCCAGCCTAGATTTCTTAAATCTAGTAGCCGTTATCAAGTTAGCACTAGAAGATCGGAGTTTCCTCCTGGGATTATACCAGGTGAACCGCTCTTGCAAGGTGGCAGCTCCCAGACGGTGAACTTTGTAAACAATACAGAGAGATTTAAAACAAATTCTCTCCTTAATGGGCAGCCAATGAAGCTCGCTCAAAGCCATGGCTGTAGAGGACCTGCGCTGTCTATTAAGCACCAACTTTGCTGTCATAGACTGGACTCTTTGCAACCCCTGCACAATATATTGCTATGCACCTAGGTATAGAGAGTTACAATAATCCAGTCTACTTAAGATTATACTTCTTACTACCAAGGAGCGACTCTCATTTGGGAGTAGCGGGAGAATCTTCCTTAGCACGCGTAGCAAGGAAAGGCAGACCCTGATCATTTTATTGGCCTGTGACTCCATTTGGAGATTTCCATCCACCCAGACACCTAAATTGCGCACCGTTTTTGCAGGAGACAGTGGCTCGTCCTCAGGGGTGAGCCTGAACTCTGACGGCAACGGGCGTTATACTCTAGTAGCCGGGCAGAACACCACCTCTGTTTTCCCCCCATTGAACTGAAGAGTGTTTATCCTAAGCCAGCCAGCGGTCTGGTGTATGCACTCCTGGAAGGTGTCCATGGACACAGCTTGTTTCCCTTCCAGGGAGAACACCAGTTGAGTGTCATCTGCATAGTTGACTAGGTCAATTCCATAGGATTTAATAATGGGGAACAGGGGGCGCAGATAAATATTGAAGAGGATGGGGCTGATCGCCAAGCCCTGTGGTACTCCATGATGTACTATGGTTTTGTAAGAAGAGAAAGGCCTCATGGACACCGCCTGTTGTCGTCCTGACAGGTAAGATTGGAACCACTGCAGGGCCCTTCCTTTAACCCCTATACTCTTCAATCTTTCCACTAGCACTGTATGACTCACCGTATCAAATGCGGCTGACATGTCTAGTAATACTAGAACCGAGGAGTTCCCATTGTCAGCACGCATTCGAAGGTTGTCAATTGCTGATGTCAAGGCGGTCTCAGTGCTGTGTCCTGGTCGGAAACCAAATTGGTCCTTGTCCAGCAGCATATTGTCTTCCAGATAGCGTGACAGGATCTTACTGACTATCTTTTCCAGAATTTTAATAGGATAGGGCAGGAGGGATATGGGTCTGAAATTCGCTGGATTTGTGGGATCCAGAGAAGGTTTTTTTAGCAGGGGAGGCACCACTGCTTGCTTCCATACATCTGGCACCTCTCCTTCCTCCAGGGACTGACACCAAATCTGTCGCAGCCAGGCAAAGGTGTTCTGACCAAATGATTTCCAGAATTTGTGTGGAAGGGGGTCTAAGGGAGATCCCGAAGACACGCTTTGGGCGAGATGATTAAAGGAGTCTTCCGTAGGAATGTCAAAGAATTCCAGGGAAGTATCAACATGGACTTCTTCATACACCCTCCTGGCCGACTCATCCTGACTGCTATGATCTGTGGACCGAAGATCGCCTACAATTTTTAGAATTTTCTCTTCGAAATGAGAGGCAATCTCGTCACAGAGTTGCTGCGATGCGACCACCTTGTTGCTCATACAGGCTTGACTGGAGAGATCCCTAAAGATATTGAAGAGTGCTTTCGTGCTGTTGGGTGCCAGCAAAATGGATTTGGCATAGAAATTTGCTTTAGCCCTAGCAATAGACTCTTTATATTGAGACTGTAAAAGTTTCAGATCTGTTTTATCTGTCTCAGAGTAGGCCCTCCTCCATTTCCTCTCTGCCTTTTTGCATGTTATGCGTAGCAGTTTCAACTCCTCATTGTACCAAGGGGTCGATTTCTTTTTCCTATTCTTAAATCTTTTTATTGGGGCTATTAGGTCCAGAGTATCTGTCACATAGGTGCAATAAGTCTGATAGTTTTCTCCTACGGAAATAGTAGGGTCAAAAAGGTTCTGTTTCGGTGGTGGCATAGAAGTACCGCTTTTCACCAGTTTAGACCATTCTCTTCCCTTTAGGAGTGTTTCCGTACGGTTGCTACCATCTTCTGCTCCAGGGAGCATAATACCAAAGTGGATGAGGAAGTGGTCCGTCCAATTTTGAGGCAGTACCTCCACCACCTTCGTCTCATTTGAATTTGCAAACAGAAGATCTAAAACGTGCCCTCTTTTATGGGTCGGTTGACGAACCGGTTGATGTAAATTAGAGTTCTCGCATGTATGATTTAAGTCCCTCAGATGACTGTCAGGCTTGTCACTATCCCACAGGTTAAAATCCCCTAAGACAATCATTCTAGAGTGGCTTAGACTCAGGTTGGTAATGGTGTCGAATAGGGCTTGGTAGTGGGTGTCTGAGCCTGGAGGTCTGTAGCAGACCACTCCTGTGAGTAATCTACCTTTCGCCTCTTGAAGTGAAAAGACCTTTACTTGTTTCACTGAGCCATCATATGTTTTGTAATGAAACAGACAAATGACCTCAGAGATGCCAGCCCCTAAAGTCCCAACTTTCACGACAAGAGGGGTTACATGTACTAACATTTCATTTGCAAAAAGCTGTCACACATTGTGCACTGACGTTTTGTGAATTAAATCAGATTTTGTGAATTGACCTATGTGCCAGTAGGCCGGTTCACAAAATCACCATTTGGCGGGGGTCGCAATCCGAGCTATATAATTAATAAATGTGACTTACTCCAATTGAATGGCGGCTCAATGAGCTCAGCAGCCCACTGAGTATGTGACTGCATTTACATAAATTACTTTTTTGTAATGAAGCTTACATTTCCTAAAATAAACATGGTAGCCTTTAAGGGAAAAAATTGCTTTTCTTAAAATGTTTATTTAATAGTTGGCCTTGGTTCCCTAGACCACTTTCCACCCCCATACAAACTTTCCATTACATTCACAAAGGGAAAGGGTTCCTACAGGGAACCCTTCCCCTTTGAGAATGAGTTATCACCTTCTTTGAGGAGTCGGTATGCTATCAATGGATTGTAATCAAAATTGCAGCTGCAAAAATAGACACATAAAAGTAGAAATCAAAATTAGCTAGGGATGCCCTAATCATGCCTCTTCCAAAGTGAGATTCTTAAAGCATTTCTAAACACATTTTGCAATTTGGCAATCAGTCACTGAATCGTAAGATGGGTTTAGTACAATTGTAAAAGCAATCTAACAGTGGCAAACTGTGTGATTTAGCGAATTGCAGACTTTGTGATTGCTAAATGGCTTTGTACATCTGGTCTTTAACCTTTAAGAAACACGTGACCCTCCTACATTTGGTGAAAAAGGTAACTATTCTAGGATTTAATCGTGGGGCAGTAGTACAATTAAGGTGCTGGAAAAGTGATGTAAGAAACACAGTGTAATCATCGAAATATAAAATGACTGACACTAGTTCTAAGGTACTGCAGTTTTTTAGTACTTGGATAAGGGGCATCTTTGTATATTGGCGGAGTAGGACTAAAAGAAAAAGTATTGGAATCATTACATTACCATTGTCTGAATCAGTGGTATTATAATTATCATAATCATACTTGTTTGTGCATTCTCCAGAACAGCATTACAGTATTTCTTCATCTGGCATTCTACTTCCAGATGTGAGGGGCAATGTGTCATTATTTTGGGACAGTAGAGTACAGCTGATCACAATATCCAAGTGATGGAGTTATCTCATTTATCATCGTCTGAATCAGTGTCATCAATTATCATTATCATCCTTTTGTGCATTCTACAAAACAACGTTATTCCTTTCTTCGTCTTGCATTCTAACTCCAGATGTGAAGGTCAAAGGATTGGCAGAGTGTCAATATCTTCTGGTGTTTGAGAACCACTAATAACCATACTGACAGAGTCTGAAATCCATTTTATTGAAGGCTCCTGGAGTTTATGAGAATGCACATTTATAGACTTAAAAACATTTACCTCTTTTGGATGAAGTCTCAATTTCTCTGGCTAGAGATACAGACTCACTAAAAGAGTGCACACGTTCAGAATGGGATGTGCGTGGCCTGCTATTATAAGGAGGTCAGATTTTCAGGATTTGCACAGGCCCAGACCCAATATCCTGAGCCATGAACTTTAAAACCAAAATATTGAGGAAAGTATATAGGTTATGTTTTATCAAATCTTCTTCAAATTAGAAATCTTATGAAAAAAATACCAAGACCTTTATAACTATTGTTCTCATAGTTCTCATTACATGAAAAATCAACTGCTATAATATTAACACAAATATACTATAACAAAAGTAGTAAGTTACGAAAACCTAATATTTCATTTACAATCTTTATTTCGATCTATTTAGATCATAAAAGATTACAACAGTTTAAAATAGTTAAAAATTATATCAAATATGAAAAGATTTGAAAAAAGTAAGAAAAGACAATACAGGTGAACAAAAGTTGAAGACAATACAAAGAACATGTTTAAAAAACAATTGCAATGCATTACATCCGAAAATCATCAAGCAATGCTTTTGTCAATATTTAAATTGATGCAGCGGTTGCGAATGTACCACATTGCTGTTAAAAATGTTGCCAATGCAAACACAATTGGGGGAGAAAGATCTGTCTTTAATATTCTATAGGCTGGAAGGTAGAGCCTAAAGCCAAGGTTTTTTAAGAGGGGAACAAGCCAGTATTTCCTGGGTCTTTGGTAAGCTTTGCAAAAAAATATAATGTGCAGATAATTTTCTTGGGGGTATAGACAAGCTGGGCACTGTGTGGAGGGCTGGGGCTTAGCCCAGTGATCCGTAAAGGCCCTAAGAGGGAGAGTGCCGTATCGCCACTGCATGAATAGTTTTCTTGTCAGGACGGGACTAATTCCATCAAGGACAGGCTCTGGGAGGTATGAATCCTTGGACTTGATGAACAGATTAGTTAGAGACCCCTCGCGTGTGCTCTTAATCGAGACAAGTAACTTTTGCTCGTAAAAGTCTCTCGAGAGAGGTTTGCGTGGGGTCCTACCACAAGCATTTCCCGGATCAAGCCATAGTTCCGGCCTTCCTAGACACTCACATGTTTGTTTAACGTATCTCAACCAAGGTATTAGGGTAGCATTTGGTAGGCGTAGGATCTCCTCGAGCTCAGCCCTATAGTTCGATAATTCAGGGGAGCTCCAGATTCTGCGCCAAAAGGTTATGGATTTCAGTCCCAACTCTTCAGTAATGGGTCTAATACTCAGATCTAATCTCAGCGGGAGGAGTGGGGTGCCAGATGGTAGGGCTGCCAGCTGCCTTATAAAGTTGTTCCCACTAATCTGCAGTTTCTTGGCGGTTGTATGACCCCACAATTCTGCGCCGTAGGTAACGGCCCCTCTTGCCTGCATTTTGTAGATATGAAGAAGGGGACCGAAAGGCTTGAAGGTCGACCTACTTGCCATCCTACAGATGCCACCCGTTAGCTGGGCCAGTTTCATATTGGCCTTGGTGCAATGTGAGTCCCATGTCATGTTCTGGTTGATAATTAGCCCCAGGTATTCGAAGGTGAAGACCCTCTCTAGTCTCAACGGCCCTATGGTAGGATTTGTGCGAGTTGAGGAGGGAGGGTTGAAGATCATGAATTTTGTTTTCAGGGCGTTGATCTCCAGCCCTCGCTCCACACAAAAAGTCGAGAACCCGTCCAAAACCCGTTGTATGCCCATGGGAGACTTAGATAGCAGCAGGGTGTCATCCGCAAACATGATAGCGGGCACCCTGCTGCCATTAAGCTTAGGAGCGTCAATATCAACCAACCTATTCAAGTGGTTGATCACCCCGTTGACAGAGAGGCAAAACAGGGTCGGTGCTAGCACACAGCCTGTCTTACCCCTCTGTCAACGGGGAAGCTACCCGAGAGTGCACCACTTCTGCCGCACCTAACCCGGGCGAAATCCCCCTGATGTAGTCTTATCAAGATTAACAAAATGTCCGCCGGAATCCCCAACTCCGCCAAGACAATCCACAGTCTATCTCTCGGCACTAAGTCGAAGGCTGCTCGCAAGTCCACGAATACCGTGTACAAGCTGCCACCCTCGATTGCCACAGTCTTCCAAAACAGAAGATTCAAACGGAAGATCTGGTCCGTTGTTGAAACCCCCCTTCTGAACCCAGCCTGGTAGGGACTTAGAATAGCAAATTCCTCAATCCAATTTTGGAGGCGGTCAAGTATCAGCCTACCGCAGATTTTCTGAGTTACATCGATAAGGCTGATAGGCCTGTAGTTGGCTGGGAGCAGAGGCGACCCCTTCTTGTATATAGGGACAATCTCTGCGCCCAGCCAAGTACCCGGTACGTCCATACCCCTTAAAACAGCGTTGAATAGCATCATTAGGTAAGGTGCTCATACGTCGGGCTCCTGTTTGAATAGGTCTCCCGGTAGACCATCCAGACTAGGCGCCTTACCTGATATCAACCCTGCGATGGCCAATCGCACCTCCTTTTCGGTAAAGAGGTCCCCCTCTGGTACAGTGCTGATGGTCGGTAAAGGATTATTAAGGGCACCATCGTCAACCCCGTAGAGGGACTGAAAGTGATCTTGCCAGGCGTTGGCCGAACCTAATATTAGCCACCAGCCTTGTAATTATATTTATGTTCCTTAAATGTACATTTTAGCTTGTATACTCACAGGGTGCTAGGGATCACCTTGTTGCCCAGGTCTGCGATTCAGACATTATTGTTCATTTGCTAATAATCTTTTTCTGTCTTATAATTCAATATGAGTAAAAAATTATTTCCCCAAATGAGATGGTAGTCAAGCTTACTTGCCACTGGGCCAACTTTACCATCCTTCCCAAGAGAAATCAGTCTTGACTCTGACTTTTCCACATGATGGTGTAAAAGTAGAATTTGCACCAGCAGATGGTATTTTTATTTAACCAGGCATCATATGGTCACATTTTGCTTAGGCTTTAGCAGTGGCACTGGAACATATAGTAGTGTCTTATGGCCACTAGCACATTAAGGCATGATCACATTCTCAAGTAAATAAATGAATGTTTGATTCGTAGTAACCAAAGAGCACAAGTCGAAAAGACTGCGGCTGACTGCAGGCAGTTTACTGCAAAGGATAGCTTACAGAGAATTTCAGTGTTACTTCATGCAGTCATTCTAAAAAAAAAATCACTGTGTGAGAGGAGAGGTCGCTTCAGATGGGTGGGGTTTAGTGCAGAGCACTGATTGTGAGGCACTTATACCACCCGCCAAAAAATTCAGTCTGCCGCCTAGAGTGTTTTCTCACTGTGTAATGGACTTCAAGGGGATTATTTACAAGCCCATTGCGTCGCAGTTGTGTCACTTTTTTTTGACACACTGGCAGCCTTAATTTCTCCTGAGGTGAAAAACACCTCTTGTGATTGTGAAGGTGTCCCTTTATGCACAAAAACAATCACGCCAACACCGCAGACAGTCTTGCACCATGGCGCAAGGATGCGTGCGTTCAGCCCAGTGTGTGCCAGCCCGGATGAAAAGGACAGGAATGTGCTGTATCTCGTAGATATAATGCATCTCTGCCCTGTTCTTTTGACACACGACAGCGCAGCAGGAAGGCTTGCTGCGCTGCATGTCAAAATATTGTAAATGAGGCCCTGTCCAGCGCCTCTCAGCATGTGCTTGAAACCCTTTCTCTCTAGGGGTTTCCAGCCCACTTTTTGATATCAGCTCCTCACTGGGTGACTGTGTGACGGGAACCCATATCGTGTACCCCGCACTGTGATTTGACGGGTCTGCGAGGTATTGTTATGTTTATTCCATTCTCCAGTGAACACGTACTCACAAATAGGCATGCAAGCACACACACCAGGTACAGTTAGTAGGATGCCAGCGTCACTCTGCTCTGCTGTCTATGCTTGTGATAAAGTGCGGCGGGTGACCTTAGACTGGGAGTTATCTCCAGAGGGGAGAGAGCAGTTTAGTAAATGTGCCATTAAGTCCCCTGAGTTTCATCTGACGATTCCTAGGGCACCAATTAGTGACACCTTGCAAGAAATATTTCGTCTAGCTGGTGCACAGCTGCGACAGAGAATGGAATCACAGCCTGTATTTCCACCCCGGGGTCAAGCAGCACAGCCAGTGCTTTCCCACAAATAAATAAGCAGCAGGAATTCAGAGGATCCTTTCCAGCTACTGAGCACTGCATCTGCAGGAATCAAACATCTGGACCCGAGAAAGTGCCGCTACATGGTGATAACAAACCTGCGCCACAGATTAGGGGAGCTCTGTCAATGTTTCCCGCACCCACTGCCTCTTTAAGAAGAATGCTTCGATGAATCTGGCCGCGTGATGTTGAGGGGCATATTTACAAGCCCCTCGAGCCGCCGGTGCGTCATTTTTTCCCATATTAAAAGGGACTCACCGGCGGCGCAAGGACCTTGTAAATAAGCCTTTTAAAATATGAGCCTTTTAATATCAGCCGATGCATTTTTTTTCAATGCATATTCTCCAATTTTTATCTGATTCATATGTGTTACTTGCACTTAGAAGTGTAATTTCAGCTGTGCATTACGGTTTTGCAACTTGTGTTCACGCTGCAGAACTGGGAGAAAGCAGGTGCCGAAAATATCATTATGTCAGACTAGATACTGCATGGAAGCATGAAAAGAAAACTGCCAGCAATCACAAACACTGTTTAAAGGCAACGGGGTCCATAAACATACAATGCATACATAATACTCTGGGAACACAAAAGAATGCCCAGGAGATGACCAATCAACAGTTAAAACAACATGTATGAAAGCATTATAAACAAAAACTCACGCATATAAGTGGGTACTCCTATGGGGTGATCTACAAAACATATTAAAAACATTCATAGGCAGAAGCACCAGTAGCGTAGCAAGGTCAGGTGCTACCCGGTGCAGAACATTTCTTGTCAGACCCCCTCACACACAGTGAAATTATTAAAAGAAGGAAAAGTATGTTCTACTATGATGTCTGCACTGCTTATTTGCATATAAGTTACTTGTTGTGAAGCGCTCTGACACCCCCGGGTGCAGCTAGCGCTATATAAAACTCCTAAAATAAATAAATATTATAAATAAAGTAGGATACTTACAGTTGCAAGTGTTATTTTTGCCATTTTGTCACCCCCCTCAGTGATGACACCCGGGGTGGCCCGCACCCACCACAACCCCCTTCCTACGCCGCTGAGAAGCACATAGTGACCAATAATTAATCCAGAGCCTAAGTCACTTATTATCAAAACACAGCACTGCTGCACCCCGGATTCAATTGTACATAGTCAAATGGGACAGAATGACTGGGTTGAGGACGTTTCGATCCCCTAAAATACAAGGATCATCATTAGGCCACTATATAATATGCCTGGATTTATAAAACTATTTCAGGAGCAATGCTAAAATTAAGAAAAATCACAGGAAGTTGTCTGGAATTCTTTAGAAGTTCGTGCAGTAGCCTGTTTCCTGGCCTCCACCTTTATCCTTATGTTTAGAATTAAAAGATTTTCTTTAGTCTTCACATGTTTAGTATCTTCGTTTTCATTCTTACTTCTGGTTGTGTTTGGGAATGTGGTTAGTGGCAAAAAAATTGCTAGCAATTCCCATTCCGTTGGCCAGGTGCTTGGATCACAACTGCCACATTTGTTCAGCCTCTATGCCCTTGTAATGTCATTGATTTATCATATTTGGTGATTAAGGAGAGAACCTTTTTGGAAGTTAAGAACAAATTCACATTTTCCATTAGGTCAAATTTAATTATTCGTGTCTGATTTTCTTATGCTAAAAATGTTTAACTCTTCTATGTCCATATGAAACTTTACACAGTCACATTATTAATACAAACTTACTAACTGAGAGAGGTTACTACTATAATTAATACACCAATTATCACCTAAGTGCGACAATACACAACCTTAACCTATGTGATAAGCCCTGTGGTCAGTCAGTCCTTAGGAGATACAGTGGTATCTATCTCATTTAGAGAAAAATATACAGTCTCCGTCAACTTCCACAGAACTCAGCCTAGCCTTCCACTCGCAGGACTAGTTAATGTGCCGTGAAGGATGCTTTTCTCGGGAATTTGTTCAGTGGTAGTCAAAAACGAATTCAGAGGCATAAGAGCATATGGAAAGATGCAATGATTTGTAGGTGGGTCACGCGGGGAGCTCAGTCTGTGAAGTATACCAGTCGTCAGGTAAGAAACAATCACTATGTCTCAGCATTTGCTGTCATATAGTATCATGAGCGTGGAGTCTAATAGAGGGGTCACACATGAACTGTGCTGTGCATCACAACGTCTCATTTCTGTCACTGGATGGTCCAATGATAATTTATCTTCCCATACTGAATAAAACCTTTCAAACAGATTTGCAACAATTAAAAAAAATCAACCGATAATGTAGTTAGAGTAGTAGCATGTTTTGCTGATAGGGCGGCAGGGCTTCAAGTACTCCACACTCCACCTTTCTACAATGATAGTCGCTTGATTCCCCTCACCTTGACGTCCTCTCTCCTCTTTCCTCTCTTCGGTCCCCTTCCCTTGTTCATTCCTTCCTCACTAGCCATTGTCCCATACTTCCCCAGCATCCCAGCCACCTCGTGTCCCTGAACCAACCACATGTTAAATGTTCTCTTAGCTCTCCAGACTGCAGCTTTACACAGTCAAGGAAGAAGCTAAAGGCTACTCCTTGTGTAACATAAAGGTAGTTTTTTTTGACAACCTGTTGATATTAGGGTAACGTCTTCCAAAGAATACAGGAGATGCACTCAGGGCCTCGATAATGACTATCACCATCATAACCCTGCACTGCGATATTGATTTTGGCCATACAAAACAAGCAAACATTATAAGACGTGTCAAGTGAATATGCAAATTAATATTTTCCAGTCATTCCCTCTCTATTATCTACCATGATGGAATTAAAAGCACAGTTGAGATTTGTTACCACTTACAACAAAAGGAGGTATTCAATGGTATCTGGTCTGTTCATAATTCTCTTACTAAGATTGAGGGGTGAGTAGTGGGAGTCTATGAGACCTCTAGTAAGGTTTATAGTAAGGCATTCTGCCTCAGTAGGTACTTGTCTCTGATTTAAAGAACATTCGGTAACACCTTTAAGGTAGAACAGCCTGCTGCAGCAAGAACTTGTGTCTGACTTAAAGGACTTCTCTTAAAGACCTAGGTTAGTACAGCCTGCAGGCTGATTTCCTATAGCCACCTTACCATTGGCCACCTTATTGGCGCTTCTCAACCAAACCCTATTGTGCTAAACAGCTCGTGCTAAAGTATTATCACCCAACAATTGTCTCCTGTGGCTTCAGGTATCAGAAGGGTGCATTTCTGTGTACAGGATATTTTTCAGCCAGAGTCATATGATTGCTCATTGTACTCTTGATCCTCCCCAACTGTGTACTTGAGACTCAGTTGTGTATTTATGGTGCGGCCCAGCTGTGTTAGTTGTGTGCTCCTGATCCTATGGAGGACCACAGCATATATTTATCAGCGAAGATAGTTTCAAAACGTTGCATAAATATATTTCCCATTTATAATACCTGTACCCAGAGCTCAAGAAGCTGGAGGCACTGAAGAAATTCATCAGCCATTTTGATAGTTCTGCCAATGAGAGATAGACACAGCATTTAACTATCTTTGGATACTGTCTGCCATTATTTTCTACTTTATTGCTGGAAACATCTGAAAAGCTTGTTCCATCTGAGTGTTTAATAGCCTATCATGTGTTGCAAATTTTAATATCAACTATTGATGCAATCAACTCTCCTACTTCTGAATTTTATTCTTTGGCATGTAAAACTATACTTTATTTATCCGTCAATATTACCACCAAATGTGCAAACCACTTACTTCTTGTGCAAATCTAGTAAAGGTTATCCACACAAACTCGCAGGTGTAACCATCAGGAGCCATTTTGATGCCACTAGCTGGTTACAAGGTCTGATTCAGCACCAAATGTTTTAGGAGGGGGATGTTTATGAGAATGCTAATTGCAATGGGAAGCCATGTGATGTGTCAGCTTCAGCAAGTCGCCTGCTCCCAAGAACCTTTGGCAATTACGTGTAAACAACAACTGTCTTCAACCTTAACCTTTAAAGCCAATGAGCATTCATGCAAAAAGCAAGTCATAAAGTTATGGACAGATAAAGAAGAGTACCATAATAATTAAGGTATGACATCTACTGGAATATTTCATCGTGGATAGAATGTTGGGTGCTGAGATTTCCGGGGTTGTCAGTTGGTCCGGGCTTCCTCTCCTGATCGGAACTCGATGCTAAGATTACAAATAAACTTCATATCCGCCATCCCGGTTCTTCTGTCTGTAAGAAGGATAACTACCATACTGGCGATGAGTGAGTGGAACAAAAGGCGAAAGGAAGCCCGGAGCCATGTGCTGGTCTTCTGAGGCGGAGCACTTGCGTCTTTGGCTGACGACTGAAAACATTTTGGTGGACGGATATTTTCACAGGGTCCGTTGAGATTTTGCTTGGCAAATGTTGAGAAGTTGAAGTTCTCAAGCAAAGAACGAGATGACACAGGGGAAGACACGCGAGAGTATGAGTGCTCTTGCATGGAGAAAATACTGTTCTGCATCATGTGACCACAGCGTGAAGGCCGAGAGAATACATACTATTATTGTGCTATACAATGGCCAATTTATTATTTGATGTTGCTTTTGGACATACGGTGATTCGCTAACCACTTATTGGTATGTTATGCGGATCTAAAACATAGCAAATTAGCCTTTGACAATTCAGTGATTCACGCACATGGTATTGACAATAACTAATGGTATTTTGAGATATACAGTGATTCGCACAACAGTTACGTATATTGAATACGGGTCTAATTTCACAATACAATTGTTTATTTACATTTCAGTGATTCGCACACCCATTAACTGTAGTGTGATTCTGTTACATATATAAAATGGAAGACGTTTCTGCACCTGTGCCCTTTTTATCCAATCCTGGGGATCCTAGTTTTGTATGGCCACTATGGAAGATGGTTTTGAGCTCTACTTGGAGGCTATTGGTGGGTATGTGTGTACAGATAACAGGAAGTTTGCAATATTGAAACATTGTCTGGGTCCTCAAAGCAGACAGATTCTATATCATTTACCATCATTAAGGGCAGAGGAAGATGATGAGGATGAAGAAGATGTGTATGAAACAGCTATAAAACAACTGGAGAAACATTATAAAAAAAGATAAATGAGGTGGTTGCTAGACATAGATTTTTGGGTTGGGGTCAGCTACCTACATTTTTTGTAAGGGGAATTAACTGACACATTTGTCGGAGATCTGTGAATATTATCCCCAGACTGTAAGTATGGGCTTTTACGCATCAAATGATACATGACCTGATGGTACACGAAACTTCAGATATTAAACTTATGAAACAATTGGTATTGGTTGAAGATGTGACTTTAGATAAAGCTATACATATAGCCCGTCAATTTGAGGAAACCAAGTTATGCATTAGAGAGTTAGCTAATAAGATAACAGAGGAAGTACATTCGGTAAAATAGATACTGTTAGAGAACAATCTAGAACCCTAAAATCAAAATGGATTGGCGTTGAGAACCAATGGAAAATAAAGAAGTGATTTCTTTTAAATGTGGGTTAGTTGGGTATGTAGCTAATGACACATCATGTCCAGCAATTGGTCTGATTTGCAAATGTTGTAGAAATAAAGGGCATTACGCAAGGATGTGCAAAACTAAGGGAAATGCTGCTGCCAGCCAAACTAAACCACATTTCATCAAGAAAATCACGCTTGATGTAGGTGATGTGCCAGAAGAATATATCTTAAGTATATACGAGATTAATGGAAAAAAGATGCCCCTTTATTTATGGTGAATATAGTTGGAAAACAAATAAGAATAATGTGCGATTCAGGAATGAGACACACTTTGATCAGCAATGATTTATTGTATTTATATCCTGAGGTTAATTTGATACCAACGGACACCAGGTCAGTCAGTTATGGTAATAAGCCCATTGATGTAGTTGGTCACTTTATATCAACTAATAATTATAAAGGGAAATCTATTGAGAGCAAATTATATATAGCAAAAGATGGATCTTGTTTATTAGGTTGGCCCCAACAGAGAGATCTTATGATAATTCTAGACCCAAATCATCCTGTTCAGGTTTTGGGTTAGTGTGATTGAATCTCACAAATTGATGAGGATAAAGCTCCGGAATGGGAGAAGTTGTTTCCCCAAAGTTTTTTTCAGCAGATCTAGGTTTATTAATGAACTTTGTGCACCAAATCATTTTGAAAGAGGGTGCCATTGCAAAAATTCATGCAGTCAGAAACATTCTATTGTCATTGAGAAATGCACTGAGAGTTAAAAATGTGTACAAGCAAGACATTATTGAAGAAATAGAGTCATCAGAGTGGTTGTCACCTGTGGTAATTAAAAAATCAAATTATGTGTGGACTTCAGAGATCTCAATGAATGTGTATGGGTGGATCGCCACACGTTGTCCAACATTGGTGAGGTGTTTTCTCAAATAGCTGGAGCAACAGTGTTTTCCACCTTATATTTGTTTAGTGCTTACTATCAAATTTCCTTGCATAAAGTCAGCAAACACTATACATCCTTCATAATGCCTGAGGGGGTAAAGAATGCCATTTGGATTAATAACAGCCTCCGTGGAGTTCGAGAGAGTTATACATAGATTATTCAAGAATAAGAAAACGTAATGTATTTTCAAGATGATATACTAGTATTTGGGGAAGCACAAAAAAAATGCATAAGCTCAATGCATAAGCTCTGTGTAAGGTTCAAAACTATTTTACAAAATAATGGTGACGTTAACAAGAAACAAATGTACATTTGAAGTACAATCTGTTGATTATTTAGCCCACAACACTGGCAAACAGGGAATATCTCCAAAACAGAGTCCTGTTAAAGCCGCTGAAGATTAATGTGAGCCACAAAACAAGGATCAGCTTAGATCATTTCTGGGGTTGGCAGAATACTATGCAAAATGTATTCCAACATTTGCAGACACAACTAAGCATATGAAGGAATTGGTGAAAAAAATCAACAGTTCACATGGAGTAGTGAATGTACTTGTGAATTCGGTCAGTTAAAAAATGTATTGCATGTGTGCCAGCATTGTCTGCTTTTGATATCAATTGTGAGTTTATCATCATGACTGATGCAAGCAATGTAGGAATTTGAGCTGTCTTGTTACAAAACAACAATGACTAAGTGGTTACCATTGCTTTTGCTTTAAGACCATTGCTAGATGCAGAATTAAAATAATGCACCCTAGAGAAGGAAACACTGGCATGTTGGTGGTGTATTGAATATTTCAGAAAGTATGACATGGTACAAGAGCAGAATAAGAACTGATCATCGCACATAAGTAGACTTATTTAGTACAAAGGGGTGTAAGAGAGCAACATCTAGGGTGGCAAGGTGACAATATAACTTACAAGAACTTCAATTTAAGCTAGAATATGATCCAGGAGCCAGGAATGTCCTGGTGGACTGTTTATTGAGGCTTCCAATTGATGTTAATGACAATGTTCAGATTCAAGATGTTGACTCTGAAAAAGTTATATCCATCTGTGAAGTTTCAGGAGAGTGTATTGTGGAAAATCAGTGGAGAGAGCATGTGATGAAGTTGCAGTAATTCAGAAGGTATTTGAGTACAATAGGACAAGTTCACCCAATGAGAGATGTGCTGATGAGGATCTATTATCTTACTTACATGTAGAAGATGAGCTTTCAGAACAAGATGGTCTACTATTTCGTAGTGAGCAACTACTGGTACATGTGTGTTTGTGAAAAATTGTTCTTGACATGGGACTTTAGGGATATCCAGGAATGAGTTGCATGAAGAGAAGAACTCGAAGTGACTTTTGTTGGCCTAGCATATATAGAGGTGAAAAGGACAAGGTAAGTTCCTGTATGGAGTGTGCTGTTAGATATAAGTCACAGAAGATAATAGAAAATACAAAATTACCCATGTCAAGACCAAATCAAGTATGGAAAAGTTTCATTGGACATAGCTGAGCCAAGTATTTGCTAAAGTTTTAGTTGATCAGTTTTTGCAATGTCCTGAGGTCAAAATTGTAACGTCTAAATTTGTAATTCAGTCTATGAAGGCTGTTTTTGAACAAGATTATTTCCCAAAGGAATTAGTAAGAGATAACAATGTGCAAATTACATTGATTGAAATTAAGGAATTTTTGACGGAGCATGGTATTGTACATGTTCATAAATCTGTTTATTACCTGCAGAGTAAAGGCATTGTAGAAAGGTTAATAAGAGTTTTGAAAGAGGGTTTGCAGTTGGCAATAGCTGATGGAGGAGATTTTTTTATCAAAGCATCAAGGCCGTGCTGTGGTGCTATAGCAACACACCAAGTACTAATGGAGATGTATCTCCTATTGAGAAGATGAGAGGTAGAGCGGCTGTGTGTAATTTGTAACTGATGTGGTTATTTGATATAAACATAATTCCAGAAAGAAAGAGGTGAAGTACTAGGAAACGGGGTGGGCTGGAGGAAAATCTACTTCTGACTCTGTAGCCAATGCTACTTCTGAATCTGTGGCCAACGCAGATTGGAGTTACAGATACTTTGAAGAAAGGTGATTGGGCTCGGGTGAAAAATGAAGAATTGTGAAGACAGGTGAATGAAAATGTTCTGTTCTTTTAAAGATAATCAGAGTTGGTAATCGAGTAGTTGAAATGTTTGATGGAAATGTGTGGAGTATCAGTAAAGTGATCAGAATGCTTAGGTATGTTTGGCCCTGATGTGATATGGTCATCCAGTACCACTGAGTCTATGGATTAAAGAGATCACAGGTTGGGACGCATCAACTGTCAAGGCATATGAAACAGTCGCCTAGGTGGCAAAAGGATTATCACATGTGCTAAATGATTACACTAATTTCAAGATGTAAAAATTAACTGTTTAGATTACAGGGAATAGGTGGTTGCAATGTAGTTATGAATATATAGTAGACAATTGATATATTTCAGTGCATGTTAAAGTAGAAATTTTACAAGTAATATCCTGTGCCATAATTATATTAACTGTCAATGTGTTTCATGTTATTCCAATGTTTGCATTTGTTCTTATGAGGAAGGGGAATGTGTGACATCTTCTGTAAACTCAGCTCATGGACAGAATTCTGGGAGCTGAGATTCCAGGGGTTGTCAGTTGGGCCTGGCTTCCTCTCCTGATTGGACCTCTCTGCTAAGTTTACAAAAAACTTCATATCAACCATCCCAGCTCCTCTGTCTTTACCAATGATTATTACCATATATAAAGTTAAAACGACTTACATGAAGAGTGAATTAGCAAACACACCAAGAATGAGAAAAAAATTGACAATGGAAAAAAGGTAAAACTATGTAGACCAAAAGATAATGAAAGCGAATCCTTAACAAAAAATAAAGGGTACGATTCACCCCAGGTTAAAACAGGGATGTATAATGAAAGTCTTTTGCAAGTCTTTGTGAAACTATGCTGCTCCTGCCTTGTATGTATCTGGACTGCAATGTTTGTTTCTCCTAAGTGAGCCCAACAATCTACATGCCCTTGGGTTGGGTTGAGGTCAGTGTTTGAGGCTCTACCTTTATGTTGCGTTCTTCTTGCCATCAGAGCTTGGCTCTGATAAAATCGGGACACTCAAAGTGTACTCCCTTTTGAGACCAGGGATCGATATCTGGGGACATCTAAAGTGTACCTGTTTTTTCAGTGAGTGTGGCTACTGCCTTCCCAAACAGGTTATGTAGTGACTGGTTATTCGAATCAGGGGCATGGTTTATTTTGTATTACATGTATGGCTGTGGGGTGACTAACTATCCATTCTTCCACGTACAAGGTCTGTTCAGTCACCATACTGTGTCTTATTTACCTACACAATGCCTCCTACTGATGTCCTTGTGGGACTGTGTTTAATGATGGGTGCCTGGGTCCATTGGTCATGAATGTGTTGCTTGATTTGGTAGCCTCCTTTTGTGCTCGGCTGATGATGTCCATTTTGCACACCACGGCCCCCACGTGCATTTTGGCCGAAACCTGTCTACCTGGTGCAGGAGATATCCAGGGAGGTCTCCAGCCCATTATCTTTCTTTCTAAAGTAGGTTTATGCTTTCTGGGCAAATTCACCCACTCCCATTCTCTGTGTTGTGGCCATCTCCCCTGACAACTGGGCCTCCTGACAGAGGCAAACATATGTCACGCCTGAGCGAGCCCAAACTGGTAATAGTGTGAACACAGGCCTTGGAGACCATGAAATTATACTAGCAACACCATGAAGTTGATACTCTGGGATTGGAGGAGCCCCTGGACTTCCAAACAGAACAGGACCTATGGTTGGTCGTGACAGTCACAAAATAAACACGGATCCTCTCTGCAAATACTATGTTTGTTATCATCATCTAAACACTAAAGAGGTTTTGATGTACATACCAGAAGTCAAAACTCTTCCAAGTTGTCATTTTGCCTCTAGACATGGCCTATTCTTGGAAAGTCTGCAGAGATGCCTTGCTGCTTCACCTCAGCAAAGAAGGGACACCTACCTACCTGATATACAAAGTGCCTGACTGGAGGAACAATCTGATCCCCAAGAAGACAGCTCAAGTACAGCTGACTGAAAAAGACTGTCCAAAGCAGAACTCAAGGACTCGCATCTGCCCAGACGCCAAGTAGTCCCTACAGTCCAACTGCCCAATAGAAATAAAGACCATCAACTTAGTCCTTAACCTTACTCCATTACCTTTAACATCAAGACAGCTAATATTTGCCCCTAAAATGAATGTGCATAACTCTTCTCTAATCCAGAGGGACCAGGAGACACTGTGTCTTCACAGCACATGACAAGGCATTCAGTTCCAGTGGCTGTATGTAAAGGTCCTGAAAGCAAACCTGCTCGAACCATCATTCTAATCCTTACTGTTCTAGAGATATTGGCGGGCCAATTCATAGTTCCCTGTATTCAATACTTTTCTGCTACAAGTGCTACGGTGACTAGCTGTAAGAGCTTTTTGTACCTGGGAATGCTGCCCACTGGAAAAACTGTGCTGTGACTGGTAGATTTTTGAGATACACACAGGTACATGAAAGAAATCCTGGGGACCATATGCCTGCTTGTATTCATTCAATCAATCTTCTTAATATTCTGAGAGGAATGAAAAAACTGTATTGTATCCGAAGCATCCTGCATAGGACAACATTGCACAGAGGGCTAAATGATATAAGTAGTGGTTAGCTTTTTTTTTACTATAAAGATATTTTGGGTTATAACTTGGGCCCGCCCAGATGGTGATAGGGCATTGTAGTTTTTTTGCATCAATAATCTTATTTTAATGTATTATTTCTTAACAGAGGAGACCCTTATACAGAGAGTAAATGGGAGAAGAACACTCCTAAAATCGAGGGTGGTATAGAACTTTTCTCTTTGTGGCAGGGGCAATGGTTTCACCTGTAGAAACAAAAATTAAGTTTTACAAAGTAATTTATATATTTTAGATTGCCCAAATGTCACTTATTCCAATTGTACACCTTCCTGCACAAAAACAATCCTGAGAGGCATATTCCTCTTCCTATGTGTGCTGAGGAATGCTGCACACATAGAAAGAGGAAGTAACCAGGAGAAATTAAAGATATTTCTCCTCGTTATGCCTCACCTGAGAAGGCGTATCTTTTAGGCACATTCCCAGGTCTATCAGATCTGGTAAATCTGTGAATGCGTCACAAACCGTGGGAGATGCATGTGAACACCCACACAGCGCCAATGGACTGCCACCCAGGGTAGAGAAAGGCAATACAGCGATTTGCTCTGTGTTGCCTTATTCTAGATTTATGGAGAAACTCATGGCCATGCAAAATAGCCCGTGAGGCTTTATAAATCACATGTAAGGCGTGCGTCGCTCTTGCACCATGTTGCGTTGTGCGAGACACAACCGGGCTCATAAATAATCTAAACACGCCTTAGCTCGAAAAAATTTGAAGTTAATACATGCACTAAAGATGCCAAAAAGAAACACACGGACCCTTTCAGAGCCAGCACAGAGAACAGCATCAACATGCGGCCTCAAGAGTGGCGATTGACTGCTAAAAGGGACCGTTCATAAGTGGTTGAGACTGATGGAGAAGAGAGTGCGTGGTATTTTTCCTCACAGTTATGATGAAAGCTCCTCCAGAGCCATACCGAATGAGACGCTTGAGTAGCTGTTAGCCTTTCATCACGGTGATTGAATCCCTTTACAGAGGCCACAACACTAAAGTTTTATTCAGTGCCATAAAGCAGTCATGAGTGGCGGAATTGGCATCCCGTGCCACGCAGGACTTTAATTTTTTATGAGGGCAGCGGCCGCATCATGAGATATAGGCACAGCACTGAGGGGGCGGGTGCAGTTGTGCTGCCCCTTCCGCTTGGGCAGTCAGACGTGACTGGAACGAAAGAGTCAGTGAAGCGGCCATTAACCTGCATTTAACATTTGATGACTGTCCAATAAATCAGTTTCATTTCAGTTGCAGTAAAATGTGTTGCTAAGAATGTTTTATTTCCAAAGTAGCAATAGAATTTGATCAGGTGTACCGAGTGCATTTAGAATCTAGTATGAAACAAAAAGTGGTCTTCCTTGCTTTATAAGGTTCCCCTTCTTTTCCTCAAAACGCATATACGACCTAGAAGTAGGGGTGTGCCAAATTTCCAATTAACATTTCAGAAATACTTCGTATTCCTACAAAATTATGTGTATTATGCAAAATAATTTTACACAGGGATCGCAAGTAACTTTTCTCGGTGAAAGTTACCCTCACGCAAAATATTATGCGAGATACGGGAAGGAGATCTGTTCAAGGGGAAAATGTCTCTTTCAAGGAGAAAATGTCTCTCAACAAGACATTTTCTAGATGAAATTATATCTCACAGGCAAAATCATACTAAATTTTGAATTATGGAAAATTGAGAACATTTCACACGGCGGAGCCTATTCCCAACCTGCATTTTGTGGCATGTTTAGAAGTATTATAATAGTAAGTACTACAAAGTGCTCTTCCCCAACTTAAGAGTGTAAATATTCACTTCTGCCTCACCTATCCAGGGCCGTTTCTAGGTGTTGTGCCGCCCTAGGCGAGAATTGAAAAATGCCGCCCCCCTCCCTTTTTCTACCATCACTCTCTCCCCCGACATCCAGGCTAGAAGAATAAATGCATTAGATATAAAAGAACTTGTATTAACTTTGCAAACATGCGTACACATTTTTATACTGTAACCACTGTCATAAGTGCAGTCAGAGCTTACATTTACTTAGAGCACTCACCCTAAAAATAAAGGCTTTCAATTAAATACAAGTTTGAACTGTATGAACATATGGACAACATATTACCTTAACTGCACTCAGTGCCCTTCCCTGATCCATAATGTGGTACTGCAAACTGGCAGCAAAAGGGTTTGTACAGCAGGGGGTTGGGCCTCCTTGTCCCAAGGACAAAACACACATGAAAACTTGTTGCCCTTGACCCCAAACAATATGTCCTGGCCGTCCGGCTAAAGGAACTCCACATCCCTGATTGTATTTCGTTTCGTTTTTAAATTTCTCTCTTCTAGCTTCAATGGTGTTTTGGGTTCTTTCTCTTAATCCAACTATACCTTCCTTGCCTTTATTTTAGCAAAGTCTTTAAGAAGGGCCTCTTCTTCTCAAGGTACGAGGGCTGGCTGTGGTGAAATGCAGTGGCACTCTTGACACCAGGCTCAGTTCCACCGTCCACACACTGCAGTACTGCACCACGCAGCTCAGGGTAAGGGGACCTCTGCTCTTCTTTAAGGCACACTCTCTTCGCGCTTCCTGACCCCCTCTCCCGTGTCCTACTACTCCTCCACATTCCTGCCAAGTATCACGCATGGGGCGTGACACTAACGCATTTCAGTGTGGTGATCCGCATCACCGCACTGAAATGCATTGTCACGCATTCTTAATCATGCCAGTCTGAAACTGGCTGCGCGGTGGTGCCAGCGCGCGCCACCGGTGCCTATAGCATATTATGTGCCTCGGCTCTGTCCTGCTTCCCACAGACTTGCGTTTCCAGCATCACTCTGGCTCGGAGTGGCTCCGTAAGTTAATAGTTAAAGAGATCTGACTGCTCAGCTCTGGAGTCAGTGCTACATCAATGTTATAATCTGCCTACCCTGCTGGCAATACCCTTGATAGTTCATTCTTGTGCCACATGCATGATTTTCTTCTGAACTACCACCTGTCTGCTCCCCCTGTTACCGCTGAGAACTGACTGTACATCACATAGCAGTCTGTCTTGACTTCTTCTCACTGACTGTAAGCTGTGTTAGTAGCGCTCGCACCTGGGTCAGGTGATGATTGTGAGAGCCACTGTGGTGCTTGCCAACATAACTTCTCAGTGCGCCAAGTGAGTATCAGAGTCAGCAGAGCTTGTAGTGTAGCTCTGTGTGACAAACTGCGAGTGGGGTGATGGTGCCACCAGCAGGGTTTAGCAGGTAGTGGGTGGCATGCAGGACCAGGGGGGCACACTGCTTTCATTAATACAGCTTTGATTATGATGTGACTCGTTTTAGAGGTCCTTGTTGCTCAAATGGGTGTCATTTATTTCTGTAATTTCTATATTTTTCTTGTTTTTATTGCTAGACTTTGCTCGTGAGAAAGTGTCACTCATATTCGTTGAAATGTCACTCATAATTACAATGAATTCAGGAAAATGTCACACATAGCAATCTGAAACCTTGGCAGCTATGCCTGAGCCTCTAGCCTCGCTCACATGGATTCCAGCATCGCATCACCTCACCTCACTCAGTCACAGGCCGGAGGCCTGGACATGGGGCCGCCACACAGGTCTTATGATCTTTAGCCTGCTGCATGACCTGCTGCAACAAACAGACCTGCCCCGCCCGCGCCACCAACCAACCTCACTCAGACACCCCCGTCACCTCACCCCTCACAGTGCTGGCTGCTAGTGCTACTGCTCTCACTCAGTGTTTTTAGCCAGTCCGTCCGTGACCGTGAGGATGAGCTATTAGCAGGCCTGGGCGGTAACAACATTACATTTAAAACAATGCGTCAACTTAGGTATTCCCCAAGAGATACGGCGAAATATGACCTCCTACGAGAACTGAAGGCATCTTTGAAAAAATTAAATGGGAAGCGAATAGAGCAAGGGAGGATAGCTTGTGGGCCAAACTATATGCAGACACCAGGCAGAATGACGGGGCAAAATTCTGGAAAATAATCAATTCCTTTAAAAACCCTAGGCACGATGGAGTATCCTCTAATATCACCGAAGAGGCATGGGCAAACTATCTTAAAGATCACTTCACACAACATAGATACCTCGATTTAGAAACAGAAAATGATGACAATAAATCAAACCCACGGTGCGGAACTCGCTATGGACATGAAGGCGGTATTACAACCATGAATATAGGAGAGATAAACCTACAAAAGATAATCAAGCGCCAAATTAAAAAGGGAAAAAGAGAGGGGGCACCAGGGCCGAATGGTATCCCTCCCATTCTTTACAAACAGAACGAAAGTGAATGGGCTGTAGCACTCGAGCCACTATTTATGGAAATCAAACAGTTTAATATACTACCTGGTACCTGGAAGGGCTCTATTATTTCTCCAATATTCAAGTCAGGGGACAAATCTCTACAACGTAATTATAGATTGGTCGCCCTTATGGATAATGAGGCAAAGTATTTTTTATATTGGAGGAATTGCAGGCCTGGACTACAGAAAACTCCCTAATTCCTGTTAATCAGACGGGTTTTGCCAAATCGGTTGGGACAACAACGAATATTTTGACTATGGGTCTGCTAATTGATAAAGCCACAACTATTAAAATGCCAATCCACTTGTGCTTTATAGACTACAAGGCGGCTTTTGACCATATTAATCAGAATCTTCTATGGTCCAAATTGAAGAGGTGGGGAATACCAGGGCCTTTGCTAGACCTGCTGATTAACCTGCATAGTGAAACATGGATACAGGTGAAGCTGGGCGACGGTTCTCACTTGTCGAGACGTATCCCAACAAATAAGGGTCTCAAACAGGGATGTGTTTTGGCCCCAACGCTTTTTAACTTGTTCTTAGGAGACCTTATTCCGATTCTTAATAATTGCAATTCTCACGCACCGAAACTAGGAGGTCAAACGCTGCCAACGTTACTCTATGCGGATGACATAGTTCTAATAAGTCATATAAAAATAGGGCTGCAAAATCTTGTGGATGCCACATGGAGGTACTCTGATGGAAACCAATTGACGATAAATTTGGAGAAGCCACAAACAATGTCAATTAACAAGAAAGGGAAAATTCCACATGGCTGGTTTTGGAACAACATCCGTATAGAAGATACAACAGTGTACAAGTATCTAGGAGTTAAAATTGACAATAGTGGTCAATTAACATTCAGAAAGCCAGCATCACAGGAAAGGGCATTGCTATAGCAATTTCTTTAAAAAAAATTAAATAGCAGCCTTACCAGTCCATCTCTTCTGCCCCTGGCACAAGTTATACGAGCCAAACTACTGCCCAGAATTACCTACGGGAGTGAAGTACAGAGAGGAAGAGACGCAGCGATTCTGGATAAAACTATGACAGCTGCATATAGGATTATCTTCAGCCTGCCAAAATACACTTCCCCGGCTCAACTTAGGCTAGAATTGTTGGCCAGAAGCAGTCTTTGGCAAGACAGGGGGCCTACATAACAACGTGGGACAAAGTCCGGAAGGCAAAAAAGGGAACCTTAAACGGCTACTTATGGTCAGAATTAGAGTGGAATCCAGCTTCGCCATCCGCTAAGTATTTGAAAAACAGCCTAGCGAATCTAGGGCTGCAAGAGCTGTGGAATACCCCTACAAATCATACAACGATTAAAAGATTAATAAAAAAAAAACAAAAAAACATCTTTCATGGATTGAAGATAAGGCGTCTGTTGCAAAGAGGTCACATGGGTGGATAATCCTAAACTCCTACTCTAAACAAGGTCAACAGAGCTACCTTGACTTGGGGTACTCAAGAACTGCAAAACTGAAGTTTTTAAAGCACAGATTAGGCCTGTTACCTTGCATATGCCATCTCCCAAACTGGCTTAGGGATAATGGGGGATCCCTCTGTCGTTTATGTGGCATGGCGATTGAGGACATGCTACATTTGTTGTGCTCCTGCAACAAATTGATGGAGGAAAGGAACGTTTGTTGAAATTCCAACTTAACAAGCGAGGAATTCGTTCACGAAGACATGCAGTTCTTGCCTGTTTTGCACCCAACGACCCGCAGTTGAACTGCAGCTTGGTGAAGTTTATGAAGGAGGTGGAAAAAAAGATGCAGAAACTTGACCCTTCATTATGCTACTAGAGGTTATTAAATCAAGCTGATTTATTAACGTTATTTAAAAAGTATTAAATTTATGAAGGTGGCGGAAAAGAGAATGTTGGAACTTGACCCTCTGATAAGCTCTTAGAAGACTTTAAAATCAAACTGAATCTTATCTAACAATGTTCATTAAGATGTATTAACCTCATGATTTTAAATAGGAAACGTGAAATAGAATATATATTTTTATGTAGATGTAATTTTATGGTTGAGGTGAAAAATGTATTGTGTATAGAAGACATTTTTTTAATGGAGGAATTGCAATGGTTTTAATTAACTATGCAAATAAAATTCACTTACTTACTTACTGGTGGGGTGTGATTTTGGGCTTTGTTTTTTCTCGGGGCGGATGTAGATGGCTCGGCCGGATGGGTGAATTGCTCTTCTTCTTGGGAGGAAGTTTGTAGGTGTCAGTAGAGAAGAGGTTCAGGGCACAGAGGTGGAGTGTCTGGGCAGAGAGGGGATCAGGAGAGGCAAGGATAGGAGTTTTGGAGGCAGAGGGTTCTGAGGTCTGTGGAGTGTCTGTGGATGCATGTGTGTCGTCTGCTGGTATGTCCCTGGTGGTGAGTGTGCTGTCTGTTGTGTGAGTGTGCGTGTGTGTGGGTTTGTCTTTGTGTCTGTGTGGTTTTGTACTGCGTTTGGCTGTTGATGTGGTTGCATGCGTATGTTTGCATGTGCTTGGGTCAGGGAGGTAGTTGGGACTGTGGATGGAGAAGAGATCAAACAACCATGGGCCTTGACTCAACTCAGTAAGGCAGAGTCTATAAGACTTAATAAACCAAACCTCGTTTTCCACACAGACCATAAAGTAGATTTATAGCCGTAGTTGGATTAAATCCATCAAAGTTTGTTTTTATTTTCAAACTTTCTTCAAGAACATACTACAAAATATTTCATAAATATGTGCAACAACAACACAAATTGAACAAAATATACAAAGGACATAAAATGTCATACACCGAAATCCACTTAGACACCCCATTCATACTAGCTGTCTGTGTCAAAACCTCACTCATCCATCACTGTCATTCACAATCATACAAAATTACACCCATACAACCTAAATCCAGACGTACAACAACAACAGAGTGAATCCCACGTCAAAGGATAGAATCTTTTCAATTGAACAAAAAACGGGTAAGACAGTGTTAAATCAGTTAAACACTTTGGCCCAGTATACCCAACAATAGATGTATACTCTTTAAACAACAATTAAACCACAGATTTGTTTTGACAGGGAAAAACAAAAAGGTCGACGCGTTTCAAACCGGATCTTTTAGTCCGGTTCTCATCAGGACCAAAACGAATCTGAAAGAGGATACAAAGAAACCTCCTTAAATTCATGAACTTATTCAACATGTCATAAAGAGAGAGAGACAAGACAAACGCCATGCCTGACAATTGCCTCCTACCTTAATTTCAACGATGTACTTGAGTGGGTTCGTCAGTGAGAATAGTTTATCTGTGGAAGGACAACACAGAACTGTGAACAAAAGTTAGTCTGCCTAAAACAGAGTCCCCTGTCATTCGCGTCATAGAGATAAATGGTACCTTTCTTTACCTAATTTCAGTTAATCTCACGTAGGGGGTGGGAAGCTCGATTGCGAAGCGTAAGTTAGCGACGCCAATTGGCCAACATCTGATGTCAGGGATGAATCTGCAATAAACAAAGTAAGTCTAATCAGGGTACACCCCCTTGCCAGGCTCCATGTTGTTGGTCTGTGGAACCCTAATGCCCCTAATTTGGTTATGGAAATCTTACCTCGAGACACTGTCTCGGTGCTTCCACTCTCGAAAATCACGGAACGCGTCCCACAGAAGGCCAAGGGAGCCTGGGACATGTAGTTTAGTTACCGGCAATGCTCCTATAGAAAATACACGAAGGGGAGGGGGCGGCTTAATCGTAACTACTACCCAGCCTTCATGTAAACATACTATAACCGCCACATCGGCAGAGCCCTCCAAACAATCTTTACCTTAAGGGATAAAACAGTTGTTCAGCCATAGTTTGTTTGTATTTTGATGAAACTCGCGGGATACCCGTCGTTTGCGGAACACCTCTAAGGACTCTGAGGGTCGTAATTTGTAGAATCGCCTGTAACAGAACATGGGAAATAGTCATTATAACTATCTGCGCTGTTACGGAACACAAAGCCAGGGCGTAGTCCAAAGAACGTACTTTCAAAAAGGAAGATAGCTTTCCAGCAAAAATGATCGCGTCCCCAGTCAATTCTTCCCGGACGCGCGCCAATTCCGGAAGACCTCAGGGTGCCGAGGGAGCCTGGTGGATGTAGTTACAAAGGGGAGCCAATCCCGTGATAGGTTCTCCGTGTCACGTGATCGCGCTGGCGCCCTAGTTGTGAATGGTTCAATAATACTAAATGTCGGGCAAGGCGGGCTGAGAAATCGGCTCAGCCGGCGAGTAGGGAAAAACTCCATTTCGGCAACTAGGCAGCCTAGTTATGTCGGACCCTGAATTTATAATTGTAATATGATGGACTGGCTTCTAGAGATCCCCTTAATCATCACTCTTTAGTTCCACCAGTTTTTCCATTAAAGCATTGGGCTGGAGGTGGCATGAGCAACCTTACGTGTGGTGCCGCAGAACATGTGTGCAGTAGGCATTACTATAAGCACCGAGAGCATGAAAGATAAATTAAAATGCCTGGAAAATCTCTGCTAGTTCATTAAGCCCATTCATTGCTGTGTTGAATTCCATAATTAATTGTGCTTCCCATTGACTCAATCTCTCTTCCATATCTCCTCCTCTAGCGTCCGTTTCCATCTTGAAAAGGACAGTCCATTTGATGTATTTTTCTGTATGCCCCTTATTTTGCCAGTGGTTGACCAATGGTGCATTGACTACTGATCTCCGGATTCTGGATTTATGTTGTGTAATCCGTTGTTGAATTTCCTGAGATGTTTTGCCTACATGTAGCTTGGGGAATGGGCAGAGAATACCATAAATGACGTTTTTTGTTTTACAATTTGAGAATGCATTATGCTTCGAAAAAATGGCGTCATGTGAAAAGACATCTCCTTCCATTGTCTGGTTGCAACAAGTACAGGTGTCATATTTATGGTGGCCCTGGAGTGGTTGCAGTCCGAGCAGGCTACGTAGCGTGACATCTTCTCTTTTGGGCAATGCTGCCCGTACCACAAAATTGGCGATACTCTTCTCCTTTTTGAATGCGAAGAGTGGTGGCTGTGATAGGTCTGCATCCAGATTTTTCACCAAGTGCCAGTTTTGATGGATAATTCTTTTTAGTTGGTTTGCATTAGGGCAAAAAGTCGTCACACACACAATCCTCTGTAATGGTGGCTTAGTTCTCTTTTCCAGCAAAGATTCACGAGGAGTCCACCAGGCTCTGCAAAGTGCATGTTTAAGTAATTTCCTCGGGTACCCTCGGTCAATCAGGCGCTCTAAAAGGTTTTGTGCATGTTGGAAATATTCATCCTTGAATGTGCAATTGCGCCGTGTCCTTAAGAACTGACCAAAAGGAAGATTTTGCCGAAGATTTCGTGGGTGATTGCTTGTGTAATGCAACGCTTTGTTGCGATCGGTTTCTTTTCTGAAGAGTGTGGTAGCCAGTGTGCCTTCAGACGCATATACTTTGACATCCAAGAATGTAATTTGGTGTCTTGATAAATTTAACGTAAATTGAATATCTTCTGTTCGTCTGTTGAGCCAATTAAAGAAGTCCATCAACTGTTCTTCCGGTCCAGATCAGATGAAAAAAGCATTGTCGATATATCGCATCCTGTGTGTGACAAAAGCTGAAAATGGGTTGTTGTTGAGGATGAATTTGTCCTCAAACAAGCCCATGAACAGGACTGCCAATTCCAGAGCAAATGGGCAGCCCATGGTACCCCTTTGATTTGAAAAAAGAAATCAGTCCCAAATGCAAAATAATTTTTCTGAAGGGCAAATTTTGCAAGATCCACAATAAAATTGGTTGGGACCCTTGCTGGCTTTTCTCTGGTGTCTAAAAAGTATGACAAAGTTTCAAGGGCCTCTTCCTGCGGAATCTGAGTATACAATGCGACAACATCCATTGTCACCATTAGATGCTTCACTGGGTCATAATCAATATTTTCAAGTCTGTTTATAAAAGCCGTAGTGTCTTGTAAATGTGCAGGAACGAGAGCAATCAATGGCTTTAAAAAGAAATCGATATATTTAGAAACTGGTTCAAGCAAGGAATTACATCCGGAGACTATAGGTCTTACAGTTACAGCCATATGTCCATCAGTGACCACCTGTGTTTGATAGTGAATGGCATGTGTTGTCAATGTTACAGAGTCAGACACATGGACTCACTCTTTTGAAAGGAGTGAATGGAATCCTCCACACAATCATGTGTCAGGTGATTAGAGTTAGCACACCTGTAATTGCCCCATGGGATACATTTTATTACCCTGAGCATCACGGCTGGGACCTAACATTGGCACACTGACCAAGCAAAACTCACCAAGGCCTCAACATAGACTTCACATGCTGCCGGGATGTATAGCATGGGCTTTTCACACTTGAGTGCTTCCAAAAACAACATACTTCACAGATTTGTTGAAACCACACTGAGAACAGGTCATATATTAATTAATGTGCTGCACATGCCGAGCAATTGCATTACTCATGAAGGTTATCTCCATGCACGTTGTTGTAATTTGTGCTGATCACATGAGTATGGCACTTCTGCCACTACCCTGAACATAACTTCCTCACATGTCACTGATGAAAGTCGCATAACCGTGCATTGAATATTCCTTGTGCATATGCATCTTTTAACACTGAACAGTAGTTTTGTCTGACTTCCGACCTGTTAAAGGGCCATCAGGCTAAGATACTACAACATGAATGTTTAAAGAAAGCTGTGGAAAAAGACACATACTCACACCCGCCTTGCTGCTGTCTGGCTTTCAACTGCCAATCCAGGTCAGGGAAAGCTAGGATGCAGAGCATATGGGGGGTCAGGGTTGGCACCCCCTCTTGCCAGACAGATAGGCTCAGCTGGACTTCTGTGATCTACTTGGTCCAGTCACGAAGGTCTTGCCAGCTGTTTTGGCAGTGACGGATGTGCCGATTTGCGACCTTAGTTCACATGCAACATGTTTGTGAGTCAGACACTTATACACATAGGTCATGGTCAGATTGGCAACAATGTCCAAGGGGTAGGCAATTGCCATTATGTACAGTTGTCCTGTGTTCAATGATAACTCCGTCCCATGAGAACAGTGATTGGATGTTTACCCTAGTACATACACTTCTACAGCAGTGTACCTGCCCAGAACAGTTATCTACACACTTTTAAACTTACAAAAAACAGTTTAGATGCTTGCCTATTAAATTTCTAATGCTAGTGTGCATGGTAATTGCTCATGTCCAATGAAAATGCAGTGTAATCATCAACTCACACGCTCCTCTGGTTTGCCATACAGCTGGCTCTACAGTGGCAGGAGGGTGTCCAGCAGGACCTGGTTCTATTCTTTGGTGAAGGCTGGGGCCTGCCATCTGTATGCCATAGTAACTCCCAGAGGATGTGGGCACAGCAGCAGAGAGATGGGGAGGTGCAGGAATGATACAGGTAGTGTAGGCAAGTAAAGTCTCTAGGGAACAGACAGACTTATATCTGAACAGCAGAGGCTGTCTTAATTCCATGCAGCCAAAGCAATAGGATCGCATCAGTCGCATTTTCCGATTCGTCCAATGCATAACATTGCTTGCAGACGACACGCCTACCGCAACATTAAAAAACTCATCATCGGACTGCGAGTGACTTTGATACATTTGTGATGGGTGGTTACCGAGTCAGTTTCAACGTGATGAGGACACAATCCAAAACACGCATTTGTCACTATAACAACTTGCAGCCAATGGCTGTGTCCAAATCGGTTAGGATGCGGCTACCGTGTCCTTTGAATACTCACCCGCATCTCTCACCATAACAACTTGCAGCCAATGGCTGTATCTGAATCAGTTAGGATACAGCTACTGCGCCCTTTAAACACACAACCGCGTCTGTCACCATAACAACTTGCAACCAATGGCTGTGTCTGAACCAGTTACGATGCTGCTACCACGTCCTTTGAATACTCACCCGCATCTCTCACCATAACAACCTGCAGCCAATGGCTATGTCCAAATCGGTTAGGATATGGCTACCGTGTCCTTTGAATGCTCACTGTGTCCTTTGAATGCTCCCTGCATCTCTCACAATTACAACTTGCAGCCAATGGCTGTGTCCGAATCGGTTGGGATGCGGCGACCGCATCCTTTGATTAATCAGTCGACAGGGCAGACACTTCTGTAATTTACATATTTTTGTGCATTACAGGTGTGGAGGCAGGTTTTTCATGAATAAATGGACCTTTAAATGAATAGCTCACACTCCCATGAGGAGCTAACCTTGAACAGCACATAACACACTGATTTTGAGGCTAATACCAACATGATACAAAATTACTCCTTTTACCCTCCTAGTCCATTTTTGACATATTCACTGCATTGGGGACTGTGTGACCCAGTGTGCAATATGTGTTATTTCTGACTGTAAATGTTTGTGGGCAGATTTATGAGCCCCTTGCGGCACTTTTACGCCGCCGTTGCGTCACTTTTGTGACGCAGCAGCGGCGTAAACAATGCGCCATGTTGCGACTTATTTACAACGTGACGCATCTAGGCAGATGCGTCACGTTGTAAAGCCCTGCGCCACATGAAACCTGCGTCACGTTTCATGTGGGCGTTCTGTCGCAGGGTGGGCGTTCCCTCGTAGGAAAGCCTCGTAAAACTGATGCAGTAAAATCTACAAGATTTCACGGAGTCAGTTTTACGATGCTGCTGCGTCAAATCCTTACGCCTGCTTGAAGCAGGCGTAAGGAGGGACGCACCACGTTATGTATGAGTGGCCCCTGTGCATTGCAGGAGTTGCGTTGCGCTTGCGACGCAACTCCAGCAATGGGCCGCCCATGCGCCACAATATGCGTCACGCATCTGCCCTTCCTTGCACCATGGTGCGCCGCATCTGTGGGGGCGCAAGGAGGGAATTGCGTGACGCATCAGTTCTGGCGCATCCCTGCTGTATTTGCAGAGATGCGCCAGAACTTGTAAATATGCCCCTTGGTGTCTAAGTCATGGATAAAGCATTTACCTTTGAATGAGTGGACTGTGACATTATGCAGCCACATCAGCTTGGGTTTGTAATGTGATTTACTAGTGTATCTTTGTGTCCCAGACTTAAGTGGATGATGGTGATATGTATGCAACTACTACATTGTTAATGTTTTGTGTATGTGATTGTATGTGTATTACAGACATGAAAACATGACAGTGTCCACCCTGTGACAGTAGTGTGTATGATTCACATTGTGATACACTGTGTTTATTAGGTGTCTCACATATCTGGCATTACATGATCCTATTGTGGGTACCTTTTAACCATGCAAGTGTTCCCTCAAACCCATATCTTGGCTTATTTTGTGGGGAGTTGTTCAGTATGTGATGCTTGATCACATGAACGGTGACAGGCACTAGTGATTTTTACACCACAGCACCCTAATTGCTGAGTCACTATACCTTAGTAACATGCCTGGGAGGGGCACTAATGTTGTGATACGTATCTAAGTTCAGCCTTTCTTATTGAAATGTCTATTTCCAATGTTCTATAGTTTTAGTTGTGTTCAGATTTCATGTTCTGTTTGTCTCAATGCATGTAGCTTTGTACATTGTGAACTAATACCAACTTTGTTTACACTCTACACATAGGTACCGTAGATGACCTCCAGTGTACAGGCCCTTTCCAGAACTACAGACTATGGAAGAGTAGGATTGCATACGGAAATACAGTTTCACAAGGCCAATAATTGAAGCGTTGTCTGAGTAGTTGTCAACTAATTTGCAGCCTGGTTGCACGTATCCAACTGCACTGACGCCCAAAGTGAAGGTTATGGCAGCATTACATTTCTTTGCCAAAGGTTCATTCCAGTACACAGTGGCAACATCTGGTGGAATGTCCAAACCAATGTTCAGCCATGTCCTTCGGGGTGTGTTGGAGGCATTGCTCTGTTACTTAGACCAGGAAATAAAGTTCTCGACGCATGGAGAGTTGTCAGAAATCAAGGGAGAGTTCTATGCCTTGGGACAGAAACACTATGTCATTGGTTCTATAGATGGCACCCACGTTGCATTGATCCCACCACAGGCAAGTGAGCAAGTTTTTCTCAAAAGAAAACATTACCACTCCATCAATGTCCATATGGTATGTTTGGGTGACATGTTCATCTCCCATGTCTGCACATGTTTCTCTGGCTTGGCACATGATGTATATATCCTGAGGAACAGCATCATCCCCCATTTGATGTCTCAGCTGTAACCTGACTGTGCCTAGCTTGTTGGTAGGTGATGTGTCATGTGTATGTTGTAGTGTGTGTTGATCGCATTGCAGATAGTGCTCTGTTATCAGACAACTGAATCTTTTTGCTGTGGTAAATGTAGGAGACTTTCAATACCCCAACCAGCCTTGGTTACTGACACCACTCCGTAACCCTGTCACCCCTGCAGAAGTGCGATTTAATGATGCTCATGGGGCGAGTTGTGGAGCAGACATTTGGTCTACTGAAGACCAGATTCCGCTGTCTGGATCACACAGGAGGAGATCTCCAATATGCCTGATTGACAGTGTGCAAGATCATCACAGCTTGCTGCATGCTCCACAACCTAGCTATACGGAAGTAAATACCTCTCGTACAGAGTAACGGAGACCAGCTGCTGCCATCGCAGGAGAATCCAGGACTGGGAAATGATGACAGTGGTGATGATGAGGATGGCTTGGATTTCAGACAACAGCTTACCCACACCTTTTTCCCATTACTGTAAATGCACAATGAGAGGAGGTGACTATCCCCAATTGTTTGTTGTTGTATTGCTGGTGGACAATATGTATGTATGCATGTGAGTGTCTGATAATTGTCCTGAGGTCTCTTCTAAGATGGGTCTTTTAAGTGGGTAGGTTAACATGTACAGTGGTAACATGAATCCTAGCTAGTGTTCACACTATCATTCTTGTGCTTCAGATGACATTGTTTGCAAAATTGAACTACCTTAGTCCTGGGTTCCTGACTCTGTTCTATGTTTCTCCTTATCAGGGTACTTTGCCATGTCAACTGCAGAGTTGTGACCTCACCAGACCCATGATGCTGTGACATACTCCAACATTAAACTGTTGCTGAAATCCCTGGCACGCACTTCTTTCTGAACTGATGGTCATTTATTTTTACTTGTGAGCATTTATACCTGTGTGATGTGATCTGACTTTCGGTTATGGTGCCAGGTTGTATCTGGAGAATAAACCTGTGTTCCACATTGAGGAATGCCTTGTCTGTTTTCACACATCCAAAGATTATTTTGAAACAAAACATGTACCATGATGATATTGTTTGCTGAAAATGATTGTTGATTGTGCTTGCATATGATGATCGTTTTGTTGACAGTAGACTTAAATCGAAACAGTACCATGTACTATGGGTTGTGTGATTACCTGGTTGTGTCTATCTATCATGCTGTGACAAGGTACATTTACTCACAAGCCATTAGTTGACATTTCGGAGGGGATTTTTTACCAATGTTGTAGACACTTTCTTCATTGTGTTTGTGTGCATCATTTCAATCTGTACATTTGGGACTCAAAGTCACGACATGAGCACTTATTATGGGAAAAGTGATTTATTTTAGTACATGATGTAACAAGATCATTCCACACAATGGCGGAGGGTTCATTAAAAAAAACCAAATTGCAGATTGGAGTAGGTAGTGTTTGTAGATGGTGTCTTCAAAACTAAATCCGCAGTGATTTGAGTCCAAAGTCCAACTTAGACCCTCCATCCAATGTGGGGCAGTTCAATGGCAGTCAACAAAGTGAACTCTTAGCACACAATGGAGGAAATCAGGATCAGTTTGTCACTGCCTGTGGGTGATGCTTTGCCATTTGTTGCTCAGGCATTCTTCCTTGGACGACCCTTCCCACGTTTTGCAGGGAGACCCTCAGGTGCAGGCAGCTGCTGTGCTAGGGATTCTCTGCCAGAGTCCACATTTCTCCCTGTGGCTTGTCAGTTGTTGAGGCACCAGATATTGTGGGCACACAGGGAGGTGTGGACATGTTGTTAGCGATCAAGCGGAGGCAGGTGACAATGTCCCAGTGCACTGCAGTCATGTCATCAATTTTAGATAGGAACGTATCGAGATGTTGGTTTTGAGCTGCCTGCAGCTGTTCAATGTTCCTGAGGATACTGACAACCTGGCTAAAATCTTTCTGGCAACCCTTGTAAGCTTTGAGGATCTGAGAACATTTTGGGTGCTCCTCATCAGCAGCACCAGCTGCATGACGGACCAGATCCCCATGGCCCCTCCCACCACCCCTACCCACCCAAACAGGCCAAGTTGGTAGTTGCACAGTCAACACTCAGCCTCCTTCCTCGTTGACAGGGGTGTTGTTGTCCACCAACTCCAGAGTGCCCTGTGTTGCTGTGCTGTCAGTGGTGGCTCTGGCTGCTCTCTCCATCAGGGCAGGGGTCGGCTGGGTGTTGCCGCTGAGGCGGGAGTGGCCGCAGAGTATCCTTCTGTAGCTGCTGCTGGTGCTGTGGGTGCACCCAATCTCAACCACACACAAGGGAGTTACCCTAATTCAAAGAAAAGGGAGGGGTGTATGTCTGAACAACAGTAACGGATTCCCTTTTCAACTCAAATTTTAACCAGTCAAGGTAATAATTTTACAAAATGGCCGTATTAGTGGCCAATCCATTGTGATTAACATATGGGTTCCCAAAGATCAAAAAATATTATTTAATAATAAATAAAATAGAAACCAAATGAAGATTAAGTTACAATTTTTCGTAATAATCTCAATGAAAAAGTCAATGTTCACATAGAAATATAAATGTGCAAATGTAAGCATGAATGTTTTATTTTTCAATAACAGTTAATAATCATTGTTATGTGCAAAAACAAAAATACATATCATAAAAAATGAATTTTCTAAAGTGCTGATGCTAATGATTCAAATCTCTTACAAGACATCACTATTACGCATAATCCTATACATCAGTACAAATAAAAACCTCTGTAATCAATATCAGGGTAGGGGTCAGCTGGGTGTTGTCAGTTGAGACTGGAGTGGTTGCAGAGGATCTTGCTGTAGCCGCTGCTGGTGCTGTGGGGCAACCCAAACCTGATGCTCCAGGTCGTTCCTCGTCATCTGAGGATTGTTGAGAGACATCGACGCCGGAGAGCTCCTGGTCGACCAGAGTCTGGGATTGGCTGTCCTGGTTAGTTCCAGGGGTAGTCCCAACTCACCTTGTGGGTGCATAAAAGAAACAATGATTGATGTGAATGTCCACTGCCCCTCAAACCATACACATTAAATAGATGACTGAACCTAATAATGAGTTAATGAAGATAGATTGGCCTCCTTCATCCATAATGCTGGCCTATGTTTTTGGAGAGCAATGCAATTCAGACAAGATGGGGATTAATGAACATGTCCAGCTATGTGCATAAATGGGCATGTTGTGTTTAGTTCACATTATATGTCCAAAGATATTGACCGGTTCGTGACACCCTGTGAATGAGACAGGTGGGTGGGTTTGTCCACATCTGTACTTTCACGGTGACATATGTACTCTTTATCTCCCAATGTTGGTATATTTGAGACCTGTATACTGGACTTAGTGCGTGTCTGGCAGTCACATAGGTGTGGTTACCTACACACTCACAATCTGTTTAATTACCCTTAAATTTGTGGGAATGGTGTGAGTGAGGTTCTTCTTGTTCTCATCTCCTTATACAGATGTGAACGGCTATGAGGAGCAAAATGTGTGACTGCTTAGCTTTGTGCATACACAGATCATGTATTTTGTCCATTTACTACGTAGTCAAATGAGGTCTCAAAATGAGCTTTCTGCCATTTTGTTGCAAACTACTTTAATGAACTGAGGTTTGAGTGCTGATCAATCAATTAATCAAGGCATTTGTAGAGAGCACTACTCAACCGTGATAAGGGTCTCAAGGCGCTAAAGGGCGGGGGCAGCTATTTCTCGAACAGCCAGGTCTTGAGCCATCTCCTGAAGGCCAGCAGGTCCTGGGTCTGCCGCAGATAGACGGGGAGGGTGTTCCATTTCTTTGTGGCGAGGTGGAAGAAGGATCTGCCTACGGTGGTCGTTCTGCGAATGCTTGGGACGGTTGTGAGGGCGGCGGAGCAGAGCTGGCGATTCGGGGTGTAGAAGGACAATTGTTCGTTGAGGTATGCTGGTCCGGCGTTGTGGAGTGCTTTGTGAGCGTGGGTGAGGAGTTTGAAGGTGATCCTCTTGTCGATCGGGAGCCAATGCAGATCTCGTAGGTGGGTGGTGATGTGGCTGTGGTGGGGGAGTTCGAGGATGAGGCGTGCGGAGGCGTTCTGTATGCGTTGTAATCTTTTCTGGAGTGTGGTCATGGTTCCTGCATAGAGGACGTTGCCGTAGTCCAGCCGGCTGCTGACGAGTGCTTGGGTGATTGTTCTCCTGGTTTCGGTGGGGATCCATCTGTAGACTTTGCGGAGCATTCCGAGAGTGTTGAAGCAGGAGGAGGAGACGGCGTTGACTTGCTGGGTCATAGAGAGTGTCGAGTCCAGAATGAACCCCAGATTGCGTGCGTGGTTAGTGGGTGTCGGGGCAGCTCCCAGCAAGGTAGGCCACCAGGAGTCGTACCATGCGGAGGGGTGGAGCTGAGGATGAGGACCTCCGTCTTGTCTGAGTTGCGTTTTAGTCGACTGGTCTTCATCCAGTCTGCGACAGCCTTCATTCCCTCGTGGAGGTTGGATTTGGCGATGGCTGGGCCTTTGGTGAGGGAGAGGATCAGCTGTGTATCATCGGCGTATGAGACGATATTGAGGTGGTGCGCTCTGACGATGTTGGCGAGCGGTGCCATGTAGATGTTGAAAAGTGTTGGGCTGAGGGATGAGCCTTGCTTAGGCTCTATTTGTGAAACTTACACTCCTCCTCCCATTCAGCCTAACCAGGCCACCAGGAAGAGTGTTGTCCAGACAATGCTGGTAAGTGTACTTGCAAGATGGTTGTCACTGGTGGCTTGTTTTTGTAGCACAAGGCAAATTTGGTAGTTGTGATAGGTTCAGACTGCAGTTCCCAGTTTCAGCCATCTTGCTAGTACACATCAACTCACTGTCAGGTATACATAGGCCCGATGAAGGCCCGAGGAAATGGTTGTGCTGTATGTGTGGAGGAGTGTTTGCTGGTAATCCGACTCACATCAAACCCAGTCCTACATACACCTTCCCACCCAGCCCAACCATCCAACCTGGAAATATGATTTACTAACAGTGAGTGGGAATGTACTTGCAAAATGTCTGACACTGGGACAGGTGTCTGCCTTTAGACCACCTCCCATCAGTGCCTTGTGCTCCTCACACCACTCCCCAGAGTCATCTTGCCAGTACATGTACACTCACTCTCAGGAAAGTGGAGTCCCAGGTGGGCTGTTTGGGATGGGTGGAAATATGTGTGTGGGCCCAGGTATGGTGGTACTTTTATAGACAACAAATACTATCCTCCCACCCAGCACTGCTAACGCCTCTGTGCCTATGCGTACCTCACAGTGAGGGTGAGTGGACTAGCAAGTTAGCTTGCACTGCTGCATGGTGTTAAAGTTGAAAGCAACTCCCATCAGGGCCTTGTGCTCCAAACACCAGTCCCCAGTCTCAGCCATTTTGTCAGTACATTTCCACTGACTGTCAGGAAAGCATGGTTCATAGTGGGCCTGTAGGGCTGGGTGAGAGGAGGAGTGATGGTACTGGCCAGATCTAACATCAGGCCCTGTACTACACACACTCCTTCCACTGTGCAGAAATAGTACCCCTGGAACTATGCTTTCCTGAGAGTCAGTGGAAATATACTAACATAAATGGCTGACTCTGGTGCCCGGTGTTTGGAGCACAAGCCACTGTTGGTAGTTGTGGAACACTGTGGGTATGTTTAGTTCCTGTTGTGCTGTTTGTGAATGGTAAAGGTGTATGTTGGACAGGGCCTGATGTGAGTTGCAGCCTTTCCAAATACTCCTCCTCCCACCCAACCCAGCTAACTCCTCTGTGACTATGGCTAACTGGCAGTGAGGGGAAGTGACCTAACAAGGAGGCTGACACTACTGCATGGTGTTAAACTTGAAACTAAATCCTAGCAAGGCCCTGTGCACTAAACACCATGCAACAGTGTCAGCCATCTTGCTACTACATATCCATTCTCTGTCAGGTAGACATAGGCCCAGATGAAGTGGTTGGGCTGGGTCGGGTTGGAGTGTTTGCCATTACTCCAACTCCCTTCAGGCTCTGTCCTATACACACTATTCCCATACAGAGAAAACCGACCACATGACAGAATATTTTACTGACAGTGATTGGAAATGAATTATCAAGATGTGTGACACTTGTGCCTGGTGTCTGTATTGGTCACAAATCCCAACAGGGCCTTGTGGCCAAGACACCAGTCCCCAGTGTCATCTATCTTGCAAGTACAGATCCACTCACTGTCAGGTAAGCATAGTTCCAGGTGGGCTTGTTGGGCTGTTTGGAATAAGTAGTATTTGCACTGACTGCATCCCCCAATAGACCCTGTCCTCCACACCCCTTCCCAGCCAGCACAAACAGACCACCTGGAAGAATGGTTTCCTGAGAGTGCGTGGCAATGTACTGGCAAGTTGTCTGACACTGGAGCCTGTTGTCAGAGTTGACCACAAATCCCATCATGGCCTTGTGATGCAAACACCAGTCCTCAGTGTCAGCCATGTTGTCAGTAATTTTCCACTCACTGTTAGGTAAGCAGAGATCCTGCAGAAGGATGGCACGCACCTTCTCCTCCCAGGAAGTGAAGTGCACAAGTGATGCAGGAGGGCCACCGCCAGTCTGCTGGCTTTGAGTGGGTTCTCTTACCAGTAGCATTTTTAACCTCCTTCGCACATCATTATACCTACTCCTGATATCATTCATTGTGCGCAGGATAGGTGCTTCAGTGTTCACCGGGTTAACTATCCTGTCCCACATCCTATTTCCCAGGGACAGAGGGGTCTGTTGGACTAGGTTACTCTGACTATTTCATCTACAAGCACTTCTAGCTCCTTCTCTGTGAACTGTGGCAGCTTCCTTGGGGCCAATGTGAGGGTCAGGTTGAAGGTGAGGGTGAGTGTGAGTGTGAAGGTGAGGGTGAGTGTGAATATGAAAAAGAGTATGTGTTTTAAGAATTTGTATGAAATAAAACCTGTGCAAGTTGTGAAGTGTGTGAAGTGTGAAGTGTGAGTGTGTGAGGCAGAGAGCAGGGAATGTGTAGTGACTAGTTAGACCTATTAGCAGTTGTGTTGTTGTAAAGGATCATGGTCATGTTATTGGCTCTTTATATAGGTGGATTGGTGGGTGTGGTTAATATTGTAACATTTACTTTTAATTTGGCTTTTCCAATGCTTTTTTGACTGTTTTTATCAGTTTCCACTTGCCATTTGTAACACAAACCCAGTTGTAACACAAACCAACACAGTACCGAAACCGCGTCAGATGCATCGTCATCTGGTCGCGGGGTAACCCGAGTCTGATTCGTAACCAGAATGCTATTCGTTAGCATTTCAGAAAGAGTCGCTCACATCATGCTTGTTTCCAGACAACTGGTTGTGCAGATTACTTTCCGACTGTCTCTGTAGGAGTTTAACATGTAATATTTCCTAATCCGTCATTCGGAAAGCTCGCGTTCGAGTTGGTCGGAAACCATTCCTAAACCGAACAACATCGTAGTCGGGCCCTTAGACGTTGATAGGATTGATTGAAAAGCAACATGCTCCATTGTTAATGGTGCTTAGCTCATACTTTTCAAAGTAGACCATAATGACTTACCTGTTTATTGTTTTTTTTTCAAGCAGCTGTGCTAACTCCTAAATGAAAGACGTTACATTAAAGTTCTGCTGAAAAGCCTTGGATGTGGGGAGGTATTCTGATTCTTTGGCAGGAGGGCCATTGTTGGAGGGTTTTAATGTCCAGAGGTGGCTTGACCATCCCCCCCATGCCCAGTAGGCCAGGAGTAGCACATACACCCCCCCCCCCCAGAATCCCTGTGTATAGGCCTAAGCCAAGGCCCACCGCCTCGAGGTACTTTTTACGATATAAACTACTAGGCCCGATGCTCATGAAAATACATTTCTTTTTGTGCACAACACGGCGATACAGCTTAGGCTACCACAGAACCACAGAAACTTTCCACAGTTACAAGTACAGGTGCTTCGCACCCACACACGGGGGCCCGGCTGGTACGCCCTTGACATTTCACAAGTATTGGTCGCTTCATTTTTTACATATGCAATGTTCCAAGCCTCGCAGATGAGACCGCAGCAGCGCCCTGTGATGGCAACGCCTGCCTTTAAGTTCCGGTCTCACATGTATTTTTGGAGACAGGTACGCTTCGTATATCCTTTGTTTATGTTCTGCGGTCAGGCACAATAGACCACCCGCCCAAACTCTTGACATCCTGGCCTGCCACTTCGATGTTCTCAGAACCTTAGCACCGACACTGTAGGCGTGTGGTCATGCTGTAGGCGTGCGGTCAAGCACCTGCGCCATTACCTACGTCAGTGCGGTCTGACCATTTTTTATCAGAATAGGTATAACAGGCCCGACACTCTGCCTAGAGCTCGGGACACTTCGACGAGTGCTCTGCACAGCGTCGTCCTCCCGGCCGGCCTTTCTTATCTGACTTGGGACTTCACGCCTATCTCTCAGGTTGTAACTCCCAATCCAGATAACCTTTTTGCCTTTTAGCTCTCTCTCTGACTAGTCGCAGTATTTTCATCTACACCCATTTCCTTGCATTTTTAAAGCCTCTTAGAATATAGATATATATATATATTAAATGTCTATTTTTACTTTAAAATGGTTTGCCTTTAGGCACTAGAATTTCATTGTGTGTTTGTACCTTTTTTTGATTCTTTGACTGGTTCCAATTGCGCCATTTTTCAATTGTTCATTATTCACGCCTGTTTTATTCAAGTCTGTTTTATAACCTTTCCAGCATTATAGCAATAATCATGTGGCTTTAACCCTGACGGAGTGAAGTCAGGCTCCTTAATGGCTTTTTGTTTAGATAGAGAAATGATATGCAGTTATCGGTGTGTTTTTAACGTAACAAATAAAAAGTGTCACTTCAACATGACTCTTCGGTGTCTCACATCTTTCTTCCTTATCTCTCAGTGAAGCGGTGCTTTGGCAGCTCGTGACCACAGGTGACAACTAATCAAAGGGCTTCAGATCTCCCTTTGTCAGGTGGCAACCACGAAGTCCTCCTGCCACGACTGCTCTTGCCTGCGGTGGATCTGGAGTTCCCCAACGGATTGTCCCAGAGAGTCCTGTCTCCTCTACTGACCACCGCGGGGTAAGCCAAGGATACATTTTTTTTTCCTTGAATTGCCCTTGGTGTCTGACTGTGAGGTGGGGTCTCTGGGGCCTTTCTGGCTGGCTCCCGACTCGCTGTAGGCAGTCTGTCTGGCCAGGATGAGCTCTCTCTCTTCCTCTCTCTCTGTCTCTGGGTACTAGGTTGGCTGGTTCTAGGTTTTGTGGTTCATACTGGGTTTTGTAGGTCTTGAGTTTTTATTATTTTCTAGGTCTTGAGTTTTTAGTATTTTCTCTATGGCTTAGTCCGGAGGTGCGTCCTAGGGTACCCCTGGTTTGTATGGTGTGGTAAATAAATAAATAATACCCTATTTTTGAATGTATAAATGAATAACAGATAGCTCAATAAATAAGAGTCAAGATTCGAGGTAGTAGGAGTTTCGCAGGTTTATTACAGCATAAAGGACAGGAACAGGACAACCTGCATAGGAATAGGATGGCAGGGCCCAGCAGCTGCTGGGGCTGGATCTGGGATGAGCGCGCTAGCATTTAATAACAATACACAAGCATATATAGTAAAACAGTTGCATTACAGTACATATGATAGGCGGAGCAGTGGGTGGAGCAAAGGGTGTGACGCGTAGCAGTCGCGAAAGATAAGGGTGAAAAGAGGTGTAACAGGGCGTATACATAGACATGTGATGCAAACGTAACAGAATATGTCATGAATGGGGCGGAAACCATGGAGGGGGCTACCTGAGGAGCCGGGACCTCTAACCTGATGGTGCGCGCAAACTAGCAATGACGTATCACTAGGAGAAGCTGGGGGCTATGAACTCTGTGCTAGGAGCAGAGACTGAAGTCTGGAGAGTCAGGGCGACATGTACCTAAGCAGTATCTAGTATCTGATGTTTAGAGAACATGTTGATATAAACTAGAAGTTAGGAGGGGAAAGGCTGACTTGATTCTAAGACTGGACCATGCATTATTCTACATGTAGTGCGTGATGAAGAATATTAAATGACCATTAAATACAGTATTTCTCTAACGTGGAGACGGAAAGGCTAGACAATGACGGAAACTATTGATGCAGTTCAGTAGCTTTAGGAATGCAGAGAAGGAGGACTGAACTGATAACTGGAACTATAACATACTTTTGGCAGACTCGGAGGCTGAGCCAGGCTGAACCGGGCACTGCAAGGCAGGAAGTAAGTGAAGGGTCGAGGATACAGGTGGGGGCTGTATCGCTCCTCAGCGAGGGCTCCAGGAGACAGGAGCTGAATCTGGTGTCCAGGCCCTTTTGAGGCCTAGAAACGGGGACTTTACAATGGAATAACGTGCACACTGAGAAACGTGGCAACGTAACTTTACATAGGCCTGATATTCGTAGTATTCACGAGGACTAGAAACTGGCATATTAGAGATGGACACAACTATAATTGCGTCATTAATCGAACATGGGGAATACATATGCATATTGAATCATGCACACATAACATATGATGGATGACACGTAGGGACACAGAACATGGCAAAATTTACTTTTCCACATTCCCTCCTTGTCACTACGTTTCCATCAGGAAACATCAATTTTCATGATACCGTCTATCATTTCATACAGTATCATTTGCTCGTCTCGAATTATCCTGGAACGGGATTTAGAACGGGGCTTGGGACTAGGAATACAAGAGGTAGCACAAATGCCGCAAATCGCAGGGCCACATTGTATACAAAGACAGCAGCTGAATATGATCGCTACTGCAATACCTAGGAAGGACAATATTTTCCATCCCCATGCGGAAATTATATTCCAGAACCAACCGGACCATGTCCAGGTGCCTGGATCTTGGTGTAACAGATGGGCAATTTTATGGAGTCTGGTTATAGCTGAATAAACAGACGGCGCGTTATTTGGAATGAAAATGCAGCAACTAGATCCGATGACTCTACAAGCCCCGCCCCTATCGGCCAGTATGACGTCAAGGACGAGACGATTCTGTAAAACGACAAATCTCATAGCAGATTGCTCTTCAGTTAAATTACCTAGAGCAGAAGCAGTCTCATTTACTACAGCTTCAAGGGTTCGGGTTAACCTACGGATTAGCTTACTATTCTGGATAGGTCCTATAAAGAAGAAGAAACCTCTATTGAAATCTGTATACTGTTCTAGAGCAGTTTCAGTATAATCGACAATTGGGGACTCCCTTCTATGTCTAATGTGTACTAGATGTGTGTTTCTATGATAATCAGGTGGGGCTAGGAAAACTGGTGGCAGTAGGAAGGCAATGTAACAGGTTCCCTCCCAACCGAGGGGCAGACGAACATATGCAGTTTGACCACAAATAAAATAAGAATGACGTGAAGCTTTGAAGATAGATTTCCCACTGTCACTATACTTGACAATAGTAGTACAATCACTATGTCCTACATGTACGGAACCATTATTTCGGACACATAATTCACCTCTGACTGGCAGTACTGAAATAGCAGGTAAGTCTGGAGTAGTATCAGACTGAACATTCAGGACCATGAAATTCGAAGAATAATTACCTAAATTATACACTTCATTTTCTAGATCTAAACCTGTTCTGTGGGGGAGACCTTGCTTGTCTGGGAAACATGTACTGTTAAGAAAAGACATATCTGTTGAGGATGACGTTAACGTGGACCATGCTCCACACGAACCATTATGTGAAAATGGATAAGGAAAAAGTGGCAGAACTCCCTTCGGTGTCTGGAAAGGGGGGAGTCGACCACACACCCAACAATTAATGGCATTGCTGGTCTGGTGTGAGTAATGTAACATGCGGATGAATGAGTTATTTCGCATAGCGAGGCGGTAAGAGAGTTCATGAGGAGGCAGATCACTAAACGTGTGCTCTACTGTAGCATTAGCAGACTTATTTACATGAAGAACTGGGAAATACAAGAAAAATGCATAACTGGTGCAGGAAATCATAATGCTGAGAAATAATATGAAACATAGAAAAATTATACATCGGATTGAGTTTTGACTAACTCTCTCACTATGGGGGTCTATTTTATACATGTCAGAAACAGTCTAACCGTTTCACCTAGGGGAGGACTTAGACAATCAAACTGACTGACTTATTTTACTAGACCTTAACTTGAGTTTATACTCCTGTTGCGGAGTTTTCTCTAACAGGGGAGGGGTTGTAGCAATGTCTTTTGCGGGACAGTCCTTGAGAACAATATTTTGGCAATCCTTCAAATCCTGGGAAATGTTCTTTAAGACGGGTTTCAGTCCATTAAATTGTTTTACATGAGAAAGGTGCACCCAGCCTTTGCGACCTTCCAACTTCACGGCTGTACGGGTGGTGAGGAGGACCTGTCGGGGCTCTTTCCAGCGAGGCTCCAGCGGACTTGATCTGTCGAAATTCCTCACCAATACCATGGATCCTGGAACGATTTCATGCGGTGCCACCTCGGTATTGTCTGGAAATGCGGCGGCAACCTGTGAACGACATGAGTTGAGGGCAGACATCAAGGAAGCTAGGTAATCTGTCAGCATATTACTTGAAACATCGGTAATACTTCGGGGTCTAGGAGTACCCCACATGTTAGGGGGGCGGCCGAAAACGACCTCATACGGGGACAGACCTGATCTGGAATGTGCGACCATGCGCATATAAAATAAAGCGACTGGCAGAGCTACTAGCCAGTCCACACCTTTTTCTTTGCATACTTTGGCGATACGGATTTTCAGAGTCTGATTATGTCTCTCTACAAGACCGGCTGCTTCAGGATGGCGTACACAATGAAACTTCCACTGGTACCCTAACAACAGGGAAACATGCTTCATCAACTCAGATGAGAATGGATGGCCGTTGTCAGAATATACGACTCTAGGGAGTCCATAACGGGGGAAGAACTCACGAACCAACTGCTTGGCAGTGGTCGCGGCTGTGTAATCTGGGACTGGATATGCTTCTGTCCACCTGGACAAAGCGCATACAACTACAAGGACATACTTGAAACCTCGACATCGCTCCATCTGAATATAATCCATCTGGAGGACTTCAAAAGGGTGGTCAGGGGGCTGGAATCCACCTTGTTCCACCGGGACACTTTTACCTGGATTAAACTGACAACATATCATACAGGTACGGACTTTCTGCTTGGCTGCAGCTCGTAAATGCTTGTTGAACCAAATGTTCTGGATACTGTCTAACATAGCTTTTTCTCCTAAATGTGCTGGACTATGTGCGGTATTAATAATGACTTGAACCATAGAGTCGGGGAGAAACCATGTTGCTCTACCCTTCGTTAACCATCCTTGATCTGTCTGGACCCCTCCTTGTTCGGACCATTTCTTAATTTCTTCGGGAGTAGCATGTAACTGGATATCTATGACATCTTGTGTAGGGTCCTTAACTGTCATGCATGTGATCGGATCTGGAGTGTGTGTCATGTTAACTGGAATGTCTAGAGTCTGTGTTGTGAGCTTGGCTGTGCGATCTGCTAGATCGTTACCTTGAGAAATGGGGTCAGTAACTTTCGTATGTGCTTTGCACTTCATGATAGCGATAGATGTCGGTAAATGTATGGCCTCTAACAGAGCTTGAATAAGGAGACCATGCTGAATCTTGGTTCCATGAGAAGTCATGAAACCTCTCTCCTGCCAGAGCACTCCGAAGTCGTGTACAACTCCAAATGCGTAACGTGAATCTGTGTAAACATTAACTTTCAAGTTCTTGGCGTGTATGCAGGCTTGTGTCAGAGCAACTAGCTCTGCTGCTTGAGCGGACAGGGTATCAATACGGTGTGTTTCAATAACTTCGGTGTCAGTAGTCACTGCATACGCGGCGACTAGTTCTCCTGTACTTGTTCTCATACATGAACCATCCACATAAAGTGTCAGGTCGGGGTCTGGTAACGGAGTGTCCGTCAGATCTTGTCTTGGCTTTGTCGTAATGTTAACTACTTCCACACAGTCATGTGTGGCAGAATTCGAAGTAACTGATGGTAACAGTGTAGCAGGATTTAAAATGTTGCAGCGTCTGATTTCTATGTGTGGCTGGAACAATGTCAATTCATAACCTGTTAAACGTGCAATTGTCAAGTGCTGAGTTTGTGTTCGGTTCAAAAGAACTTCCACGGAATGTGGAACTTGTACTGTCAAGGAGTGTCCTAAGACTATGGAATCACTTTGTCTGATAGCTAGTGCTGTGGCTGCAACTGACTTGAGGCACGCAGGCAGAGCCTGGGCTACAGGATCTAATGTGCTCGAAAAATAAGCACAGGGCTTGTATTGTCCTGCTTGATCTTGTGTGAGAACAGATAATGCTGTACCTTCGCGTTCAGTGACGAAAAGTGTAAAAGGCTTACTGTAGTTCGGTGTCGCTAGAACTGGAGCTTGGCATAGGGCTTTCTTTAACTCATTGAAACTAAGTGTATGTTCAGATGTCCAAGGGAGGACAGTCGATACGGCTGCCTCCTGTGTCGTTAACTGTATCAGTGGTTTGGCTAGAAATGCATACTGAGGAATCCATTGTCTGCAATAAGAAGTAAGGCCAATAAAAGCACGTACCTCCTTCTGGGTCTTGGGCTGAGGAAGACTCGCTATTAACTGGATACGGTCTGGTGTCAACTGTCTACCCCTCTTGGACAGTAAGTGTCCTAAGTAGACCACTTGCTGGACACAGAATTGAAGCTTAGAAGGGGACACCTTGTGCCCCATCTCGGCTAAGAAATACAAGACTGTAAGGGATGCTCGCTCGCAAGCACGTTCAGAACGGGCTGTGATCAGGAGATCATCGACATACTGGAGCAGGGCAGTGTCAGTTGGCATGTGAATGTTGTCTAGTTGTCTCTTGAGTGCTTGACTGTAAATACTAGGACTTTCTGTGAAACCTTGAGGAGCGCGTGTGAACATATAGCTCCTTCCATTTAAACAAAATCCGAAAAGGAACTGGCTGTCTGGATGAATAGGAACACTGAAAAACGCGTTCTTGAGGTCGATTACAGTAAAGAACGTGGCTTCGGAATCAATGGCTGTCAATAGGGAAGAGATGTCTGGGACAACTGGGTACTGCGGAATAATACATTTATTAAGCTCTCGTAGGTCAATCACTAATCGATATACTGGGGGTGCATTTGGATCAGTACGTTTCATGACTGGAATGATCGGAGAATTACATACATTGGAGTCAGTTTCTACAACCACTCCTTGAGCAATAAGCTCGTCAATAATTTTGGATAAGGCTGCTACAGCCTCAGGTGGCAATCTGTACTGTCTGATTCGTGGTAACACTACGCCTGACTTGAGAGTCACACGATAGGGTGTGATTTGCATGTAACCTACATCAGTTGGACCTTGCGCCCATAAGTGCTGCGGAACATTAGACAGTCTTGAATCAAAATCTCGTAATACATAGTGACCCTTAAAGTCACGTAGGAACAATCGTATTCCCTCTGGGGAACAGCATATAACTGCACCTAACTCTTTCAGTGTTTTAATGCCTAATAGATTTTCTGGACATGACTTAGTAAGTAACAGATCAGTAGTGCGGGACAATGGACCTACTTCTAGAGAAACTGGTTTTGAAATCTCATTTACGATAGGTTTTCCTGAGAATCCAAGGGAAACATTTCTTGAGCCTGAGAGCGGAGCCCCTGGAACTTCGGCGTGACTAATTGTGGTCCTACTTGCCCCTGTATCAATCAAAAACTTTCTGTCTTTCCCTAATACTTGACTGTGAACATAGGGACCTTCTTGATCTACAGGTATCTCGATGAGAGGCAAGCCTACCTCCCTCTCTAGGCTGTTTCATGAATACTGTTGGTACTCTGGATACTCAGACTGTGCATACTGGTACATCTGCGATGTAACATGCTGTGTTGCAGCAATAGGCTGCAGTGCGGTAACTGTCTGTTGTGCATTCTGTGGCTGAGGAATCTGTGAAACTTGTTCTTGTCTAGGCGGACGTGGTCTTTCTTTAGTCTTACCAGTAGCTATGTTGTGTTTCAGAACTGCACACTCATTTATAAAATGACCTGGCTGTTTACAATAATTGCAGTTCCCTTTAACGGGAGCTGCAGGATGACTGGCTTGATTCGGACCCCTCTTCTGACTGTCTTGAGGAACAGATTGTGCAACTAGTACTTTCATTTTCGTGTCTTTCATACGTTTTCTTTCGTGTTCTTGTTCTTCTCTGATTCTATTCTGGTGGTATTGAAGCATCTGCAACATCTGGGACGGGGTATTAGCTTGCCAGGTACTTTCGACTTTCAAAACTCGATTTTTAATTTGTGGGCTTGAATTCTCGACTAATTTAGTAACAAAAAGGTGAGGGTATGACTCACTACTTGTCTTGAGGCCACTGTTGATGCTAAAACATTTTTCAAATCTAGAATAAAAATCACTAATATCCTCATCTTGCTTCTGTTTACAGGCTGAGATTGCATCCCAGTCTTCTTTTCTAGTTGTCAATAATCTGGGTAAAACTTGTATTAATAATTCCGGTAATTCTTTACATTTATCTCCAAGACCGGTACCTGGTACTCGTGCCTTATCTTCAGCTTCTAGAACTGCCCAATCGATCTTTTTCTCCCCCACCTCCCATTCTTTTTCCTTGAGCTTTTCATACACCCCTGCGGGCAGCAGAACCTTTAACATTTTAATTATATCTGGATACGTGTATTCTCCCATACGGAGCATGTCTTTTAATTCTCTATGGAACCCTGCTGGATCTTTGTCATGACAGGGAATTAATTTCTTCATCTCGAGGAGTTCCATCTTTGTAATCGGAGTGTAAACAAACACTCGTTCTAGTTCGCCACCCGTTCCTCTGACTGGGTGGACTTCTCGTAACGGATTCTGTCTCTCCATGTAAAATGGTTTACCTTCTGGGGGTGAGGCAGGAACAAAATGCGGGTTCAGAAACGTTCTATATTTGTGGCGCTGTTCTAGAGCGACACTAATTAAATCGGTACCTAGACCTCTCCATCTATACTGGAGTAACTCGTTCAGGATATCATGTAACGGGCCTGGATCAGAGTGCTGACCCTCATACAATGTAATGAGGTGCTGAATCATATACATACCCACCAGTCGCTGCTCGGCTGGGGGCATTTTTAGAAACATTTGTGCCACTATTTCGTCTGGAAAAGTGGTAGAATCAGTAATCCATCGGACTGCTGATCGGGCTAGTTCTTGTTCATGCATGGTACTTAACTCACTGTAACCGATTCGTGATTTCAGAATGTGATCGGTAGCTTGGAATACTTGCTCTAGAGAACCTTGTTCTGGTGCTGGATGATGAAAAATAGACTTGTGTTCTAGGCGTAAATGGCGATCTGGAAATCTAGGTTTTCCTACATACGCTATTCTGGCGGGATTCTCGTCCTCTACCTCTTCAGTATCAGAGTTACTTTCTTTCTCGCTTACTTGTGCTGCTTTACGCTGTTCGTGTAATTTTATTATTTCTCTACGGATTTTCTTGTACATACTCTCCATAGCACCGACGGTCTTGTGCTTACCCTCGGCTATATTATCACTCCACCTTGTCAGGGTTCTCATTTCGGCTTGATCTTTAGACGGGTAATCTTGTTCTCTTATTAGACAATTGATCAGAAACTTTAATATCATGAGCTGGATCTCGGCTTTCCTTTGAGACATGGCCTCGCTAATACTTTCTGGATCATCCCCTGTACGGATGAAACGATATATTCTGTCTAGATCTTCTTTCATATTCGGTAAGGTGACTAGATACTCGGCCACCTTTCTTACGCGGAATGAATATAAAACCATATTATCCTCGCCTGGGACTGGATCATAGCCGCATTCGGCAAGGGATTTTCTTATTTCTGCTACAGTCTGATGTCTGGGCGTACGCTGTGACGCTTGTGCATGTAATTCGGCTGTCGTTAAACGCTTGTGTGGCGGCGGGGTTTGAGGAGTACCTCCCCCTGCGGCCCCTAAACTAGAGTCGTCTACTGAGGCTCTTCGTCCTGGCAGAGTGGGAAATGGAAATGCAGGCTGGACTTGTATGGCGGGCTGGACCGGGGGTACCGTAACAGGTACTCCGGTGTCTGGAGGAGCGGGAAGTGCCTGATTTACAGGGACTGGCGGAGCGCGAACAGGATTTGCATATTCTGGGACTGTGTCGTCCAAATAGGACGAAATAAAAATATCAGCTGCGGTCTGTTTGTGACGTAGCTTGGTCGGAACTAATGGTGGCGGGATATTACTGGATGCCTCTGGGGTCGCTTTTGGCAAGCCCTCGGCAAAGAGAGGATACATACCCCTAATAAGGGCATGCCTCTGTCTGTCTGACTGTTCGGCTTTGACTTGTTCACCTATCTCGATTAGTTCTTTTTCTTGTGCTCGTTCTAAGGATTCTCTACTTAATTCTGACTTTCTGATTTCCTTTTCAGTTCTTTTATGAGCTTCTTTGCGCCATAACTCGATGGCATCTTTCTGTGACTGTCTGGCTTTCTTTTTCCATAATGCTTCTTCTACTCGCATGATGCATTCGGCATCCCATGTACCCGATACGGGCCATCTATACTTTTCTTCTAACTGTTTGGTATACTCTACCCATAAATCTAGATATAATATGGCGCTTATGCCATGCTTCTGATACATAAAATGACCTGGACTGTCCCTAGGCGGAACTGGAACTGCTGCTTCCAGCAGACCCTTTCTGGTTTTTAACTGCCGTAATTTCGAAAAGAGCGGCATGACTGAACTATAATCTAGACACAATACAATACACAATAAACACGATACTTATTCCCCATTCATACCACGACATTAAAATACATGAAGAACATTTAAAAATAACAGTTCGGACAGAATACTACCTGGAATACGGAACACAGAATACATGAATTTTCTCGAGAATAGAACTGACTAGAACAGGAACTAGATGCACTGCTGAAACAGTACGAAACTTACCGGTCTCATAAAGAGACACGTCAGGACCCGCATCCACCGAAGTGGACACTTCGTTTTGTGGGTCTGTGTACCACCAACCCACAGACCAGAGTCAATTAGATTGACCCTGTCTAGATACTACCCCAGTAACGGTACTCACCGGGCAGCAAGAACGGAAGGCCTCGGACTGGACTGGACTGCTACGACGACGGACGACGAACTTCGGACTTCAGTTACGGGTGGGCCTCCGGATACCTCGGACCTTGGACTCTCGGCTTGGGCTCTGGTCGGGACTCGCCGCGTTCCTCCACCGTCTCGTTTGGATGCTGGACCGCCTCCTCCGTCTCCTCCGTGGGCCTGAGGGATACTTGAAGCAGAAATATCTGCCGGTGCGCAGAAGAGTTCCGTCACGACTGCAGAGGGTCAGGGGGTCGGCGTGGCTTCACCGACGCGTGGGGAAAGGGCAAGTCCCTATTCGGGCGCCATTATGTGGTAAATAAATAAATAATACCCTATTTTTGAATGTATAAATGAATAACAGATAGCTCAATAAATAAGAGTCAAGATTCGAGGTAGCAGGAGTTTCGCAGGTTTATTACAGCATAAAGGACAGGAACAGGACAACCTGCATAGGAATAGGATGGCAGGGCCCAGCAGCTGCTGGGGCTGGATCTGGGATGAGCGCGCTAGCATTTAATAACAATACACAAGCATATATAGTAAAACAGTTGCATTACAGTACATATGATAGGCGGAGCAGTGGGTGGAGCAAAGGGTGTGACGCGTAGCAGTCGCGAAAGATAAGGGTGAAAAGAGGTGTAACAGGGCGTATACATAGACATGTGATGCAAACGTAACAGAATATGTCATGAATGGGGCGGAAACCATGGAGGGGGCTACCTGAGGAGCCGGGACCTCTAACCTGATGGTGCGCGCAAACTAGCAATGACGTATCACTAGGAGAAGCTGGGGGCTATGAACTCTGTGCTAGGAGCAGAGACTGAAGTCTGGAGAGTCAGGGCGACATGTACCTAAGCAGTATCTAGTATCTGATGTTTAGAGAACATGTTGATATAAACTAGAAGTTAGGAGGGGAAAGGCTGACTTGATTCTAAGACTGGACCATGCATTATTCTACATGTAGTGCGTGATGAAGAATATTAAATGACCATTAAATACAGTATTTCTCTAACGTGGAGACGGAAAGGCTAGACAATGACGGAAACTATTGATGCAGTTCAGTAGCTTTAGGAATGCAGAGAAGGAGGACTGAACTGATAACTGGAACTATAACATACTTTTGGCAGACTCGGAGGCTGAGCCAGGCTGAACCGGGCACTGCAAGGCAGGAAGTAAGTGAAGGGTCGAGGATACAGGTGGGGGCTGTATCGCTCCTCAGCGAGGGCTCCAGGAGACAGGAGCTGAATCTGGTGTCCAGGCCCTTTTGAGGCCTAGAAACGGGGACTTTACAATGGAATAACGTGCACACTGAGAAACGTGGCAACGTAACTTTACATAGGCCTGATATTCGTAGTATTCACGAGGACTAGAAACTGGCATATTAGAGATGGACACAACTATAATTGCGTCATTAATCGAACATGGGGAATACATATGCATATTGAATCATGCACACATAACATATGATGGATGACACGTAGGGACACAGAACATGGCAAAATTTACTTTTCCACAATGGGAGGAGGGGTTTGAGTCCCCCCCCTGGTTTGTATGGGAGGAGGGGTTTGAGTCCCCCCCCTGGTTTGTATGGGAGGAGGGGTTTGAGTCCCCCCCCTGGTTTGTATGGGAGGAGGGGTTTGAGTCCCCCCCCTGGTTTGTATGGGTGGAGGGGTTTGAGCCCCCCCCCTGGTTTGTTGGTGAGGTGGATTTCCTCTCTCTGGCGCATGGGCGCTAAGGCCTTTTCTTTCTATTATGGGTTATGGTCCCATAGTTCATTCACTGATGTGTGTTTCCCCTGCATTGTATTACGGGGTTTGAGTGCCCTCCACACTTCGCTTGCACTAATTTGTCTACAGCACTGTTCCACTGTATCTTGCTACACGGGGCTACGGTTCTCTCTCTGCCTTCTGCCACTTGCGTCGTGCCTGTGCTGTCACACACATGGGGTAATCCCCCCCTCCCTTTCACATCTTCCCCTGTTTTCATCTCCTCCTTCATAGACATCATCTTGCAAGGACTGGGTGCGACACCATACAATACATATATATTTACCTTTTATTCTTTCGTTCCATTTTCATTCTCTTTTCTTTTCTCTCTCCACGTCTGGGTGTCGTTTCTTTTTTTCACTACATTCTTCGCAGTCCACAGGAGAGGAAGTGCTTGTGGTCTATTTCAGATTCCTCCCTCCCTTTCCCCCCGAGGCCTCGCTGGCACAGCTGCGCCGTCACACGAGGTGCCGCTGCCTGCCACACGAGGAAGTGCTTGTGGTCTATTTCAGATTCCTCCCTCCCTTTCCCCCGAGGCCTCGCTGCCACTTGATCGACAGCCCTTTTGCTCCATTCTCTTGCCCACGTCCACGACCCCCCATTCCCTCGGACACACTACACGACAAAGATGCTAACCCTCCCCCCTTTGATACACTACTGAGATATGCTGCTACCCTTTTTTCCTGTGCCCCCCCCTTTTTTTGATACACTACTGAGAAATGCTGCTACCCTTTTTCCTGTGCCCACCTTTTTCCTCCTATGTCATACATTTCTGGTCTCTCTCCCATCTTTTTTAGTGAGATTTAATATCTAGGTCTTCTTTTTTAGTGAGATTTAATATCTAGGTCTTCTTTTTTTAGTGAGATTTAATATCTAGGTCTTCTTTTTTAGTGAGATTTAATATCTAGGTCTGTCTACCATACTTTGAATTTTTTTACAGATGCATCCTCTGTATTGTGTTATTATTTATTTGACACTAATATGTCCTGTTTGATATGTGTTTTTCGTGTGCCTTGTTCCCTTGTCTGCTGCCTTGCTATATTGCCTGTTGTGCTTCTGTCTGGGCTCTTGTGCATTCTATTAACACAGTGCATATTTGCCTTCACCGGATTTGCCCTGGCCCCACACCCCTCACCTGCCTCTTGGTGATCCCCGCTTCTGCACGCGCCTGGCCTGCCATTTCCCTGGTGTCTGGGTTGCATTCCTGGTGTTCCCTCTCCACTTACTACAGCCCTGCTAGGTAGGCCTGGTGTCTGGGTTGCATTCCTGGTGTTCCCTCTCCACTTACTGCAGCCCTGCTAGGTAGGCCTGGTGTCCGGGTTGCATCCTGGTGTTCCCTCTCCACTTACTGCAGCCCTGCTAGGTAGGTACCGACTCTCTTTGTTCCTTTTGTCTACCATTTGCCCAGGCAACTGCTAGCCAAAAGGGAAGGGTAAGAAAGACTCCATCCCCACCCCTCACAATACACGATCACGCATCCCGTACCTCGTAGACCCCACCGCGCCCCACACCCGGGATGTCCAACGCCCCCCGCATATTGTCAATTGCACCATCCATTTTGTGTACGACACTCCTTCTGCTGTCCATAATACCACTATTAGCGAATTAACGCCCCTTTCTGATGACCTCCGAGATATCCTAGACAACGCCTGGGGATCACTTTCACGCCCTATACCCAACTTCGCATATCTGCACTTTCCTTGACCGACAGATACAACACCCTCCCACATATATCTCTCACCCCACCATCTCCTGACACCACCTGCCCCCACCTACTTACGCCTGACAGTACACCTAGCTCTCCCACCTTATCTATTCCCCGATCTGAGTCTCTTGAATCCCTAGGTGACCCCCACCAGTCTGCTTCCTCCTCCCCTATCCTTGTCACCGACGAGGAATCTTCATTGGATTCCACCCAGTCCACCCAGTCAGTGTCTACATCCGCTGCAGCCTCATACTCCCCCACATACCCCGACGCTCCATGTTCTCCCACACCGACTGACTCCGACTCCTATTTTCTTCACCCACATTCTCAAGACCACCCAACACCCCTCTTGAGAGCACTACTGCACGACTGTTCACCAGACTCTGCGGACTCCGCATCCCCACATGCCCTTGCCAGCCGACCTCATTGCTCTAACTCACGAAGGGTATGAACGAAAACTCTAATAGGCAAAACCCACCCCAACTCACGATATATTTACTCAACAACAACGTCGTGGGTCTCTATGACGGTCACCCCTCATGCTTTATTTACGTAACACCCTTAACAAGTGCTGTTCTGACCACAATTTTGCAGACATTGGGCATTGACTACAGTCGTACCCGTCAAATAAGGCTCTCAATAGCACCGGCATTCTCACACCCCCGCACATCCCGAACGGGGACTTCAAAGCACAACGAAGAGAGATAATAGTATCTCCTACTACACCTCCGTGCACAAACCACCAGATTGTATCCACATACATATCTGCCCAGTACCCCTAGGCTTAGAAAAACCCACCGCACTTACTTCCTCTTGGCCCCAAGACTTAGTGCATGGCATATATGCTAGTGTCCCTATGAATAGGATACTGAGTTCTACTGTATATAAAACAACTACTGGCTTTCACATATATTTTATTTTACAACTTGAAAGTTGGGAAGGCCCGACAATACTATCAAGTCTTTTTCCCAGAAACCCGCTCCAGTCCAAAATAGCGGACGCCTGCTTTGGCGGCCAGCTTCAGTTCCCGGGCTGTACTCCTACACAGGAACACAAATTACAAATATATATATGACCGTGTCCTTGAGGGTGTAGGAGGTGAACTTGTATCAGATCTTTAGGGAGGTGTACACGGCAACACCATCCCCCATTAATAGACCATTCTTGCATTTACACGTTCAGGTATCTCATTATGGCGACGCCCCTCCAGCACGTCCTAAAGACATTCGGTGGGCAGGAAGGACGCATACTAAAACATTGCAGGGAGCTTCACAGATTGACCAAAAGTTTGAATTTTCCATGGCCCTCAGAAGGGACTTTTGATAAAACTGTTATCGACCATATGACCACCTTCCTGGACACTAGATACTCTGGCACTAAATTACTGAAAAGGAAGGCCACCCTAGATCTCTGGCGTATCTTTAAAGACAATACACAGGAACACACCGCTACTATAGCGACTGCTCCTCCGGCGCCCCCACCATACCAGGCTAGCGGCATGTACACTGCAATACAGCCCACCATAAATGCAGAATGTGACACACCAGACTTACATTGCACCACAAATAATCAACTAGCGGCGGGATACGCCCAACTCCCACGTGACCTTTGTAACCCACCAGGCCCCCTTTCATCTACTGCAGAAGCAGCACATACCCCCCCGCAAGAGTCACTCCCACTGCCACGTGACACCAACAGCGGTCCAACAATACCTGCATCTACACTAGGGCCAACCGTCCCATCTGTAGTGCCTACACCACCTGCCCCCAGTGGCAGTGGCGGTGCATTCAGCGGCAACCCAACAATACACGCCACAGTGCCAGGATTGCCAGGACAAATAGATGCGCAATTCACGCTCAAACTCACTCCCACCCCCATGGCCATCCCACCACCCGGGGAAGATAACGAAGGATCCGACAATGAATCCCTCGCATCCTCAAAGGATTCACACACACCGTCCCACCACTCGTCAGCATCATCGCACCATTCACCTCACCACTCACTTTTCCTCTACCCTGATCTCAGCAGCCTCCAGAGTACAGAAGCCCCACCTGTCACACAGGAACACAGGCCAGTTTTTGGCGCAGGCACCGACAACCAACAAATAACGTTCACAACGGTCCAACAGCAGTGTAAAGATAGGGAACTGCAAGCCCCACTCCCCCCGGTGGTTGTCCCTATCAACTATGAGCAATGGAGGGCCACAGGCGATAACAGAAGCTTAGAAAATAGTCCAGATGGAAATACCACCTTAGACCTTTTCGGTGGATCACTAATGCCCAACACCAACGCCGATTACATGACTCACTCACTTGGACAAGTAGCATCGCCCGAGGACAATAGTGTAACTCACTCGCTGCGGCGCATGTCATTAAAAATTGAGCAAATGCATGAAAAACTAACTGAGACCATCAATAATGCCATCCTTACACCATCAAAAACTCAAGCAACAGCAGACACACCACCGCAACACTCAGCACCAATAGATCCCTTTAAAGAGATCGGGAGTGAAGAACTGCACCACCCCGAACGTCCTCTATGGACTGAGGGAGCAGTCACTAAACAAAAGCGCCCACCCGCCACAACAGCCCAGGTCCATTTCACACCACAAGGAACGCCTCCACAAAGCACTGCCGCGGTGGATCCATTTGCCCAACACCTTCCCGCACCTACAACAAACTTCCATCATACCCCCCGGGCCCGAGGGCCGACAAATCCATTCCGTCAGGAACAGGAATGTTTTGGTGGTGCAGGAGGGAGAAGGAGGACTAGGCTGACCGGGGTAGACCGACTCAGGATATTGGGAACCCACGGGTGTCCAGATGACATCGCTTACGATGTCTCAGGCTCCGCTTCCATGCGTAGCACCCGCGCAAGCAAGAGCAATGGCATGTTTCTCAGCAGACAACACGCCCCGTCAAACAATGACCTGACGCCCAACGACATAGTGATACTAGGGGAAGATTCTGATTATGCTGTCATCCCCTTCACCGACGATTTGGCTGGTTGGACAGAGTCCCTAGCACCGCAAATGCTCCCTTGGCCAAGAATAGGGTCCTTTGAACCACAGCATATGGCAACAGCAGTTGAATGTATCCTACAAGGTGTATGGGATGAGGACTGGGACTATGCCTATATGCGGGCCAGTCTGAAGATTTGGCAGAAATATGCCAGACTACATGACCTCACAAGGCCAAAAGATACAGATATAGGAGTTACACCCCAGATGCCTCTTTTATACAAAAATGCCACTGACCCCCCAGTTTATAACTGTTGGTCTTACGCAGAGAAGGAGCACGTTAAGAAGAACCTCCCACCCCTTACGGAGGGGGCAAGTAAATGGATAGTGGCCCTGGAGAAAAGCACGACAGGTCACAACATAGGGATAGGCGATATGAAAAGTTTGCTCATCTCCCTCATGGGAGGGGAAGCAGAAGAGATTTTCAAAAGCATTAGTAGAGGGTTAATAACAATGAATAACACCAAGTACGATGGAGAACAATTTGACAAAATAAGATCAGCAGTCTGGATGAAATTGCGAATGAAATACCCTGATGTCCCTGACATTGGGTCTCTCATGTCACTGACAATGCAAGCTAATGAGGATCCGATCAACTTCATTTCCAGGATGAAAGAAAAGTGGCACCAAGAGTTAGGTGACTCTTGGAACACCACTGGAGGGAATAGCCGACTTTTCTACCATATGGTCAAGAGAGGGCTGCCAGAAGATGTCCAGGAAAGATTAGATGGAGTAGTAGCCATGGAGTCTAAACCGTGGCCTGAGATCCAAGACCACATCATACATTTTTGCAAAAAGAAAATAGAACAGGAAAAGAGCAGACAGCTAGCCATAGAGAACGCAGCTGCCAAATTGGTTCAACAGAAACTTAATAAGAGAAAAGACACCCTAGACACTCTCATGCTGGCTGCACCTGTCAGCCAGATGACAGCAGTTACCACGTTCCCACAGGCCGCCCAGAACGCACTGGCACCTAACACACAGCCTGTCCCTCAGCAGATGCAAACACTGCCCCAGCAGCAAATACAGCCAGCCATACAATATGTGCAGTCCCCACCCCAACAAGCCGTACAATATGTGCAGTCCCCACCCCAACAAGCCGTGCAGTATGTCCAACAGCAGCCCCCAGTACAATACATACCAGCACAACCTGCCTACAACAATGACCAACAACGGCAATACATCAATAACAGAAATGATACAAGTAGAAACACAGGCATGCAGGGAAGGGGCAATGGAGTAGGACAGCAGAGGGCCCCACCGCAGTGTTTTTACTGTCACAAGACGGGCCATATGCAAAAAGAATGTCGATCCAGGCTCCGAGACCAAGGCCTGCCATCCTTGGGTCCCGCCCACCAAGCGCAACCACGCTTCCAACAGCCGCAGCAAATGTACCCACACCAACCTCAGATGCTCTATGCCTGTGCTCAAGCTGCCCCACAGCAAAACATGCAGCTAGTGCCAGGAAGAGGTGTGGCGCCGCGGCCAGGGCGACTGACGCTGGAATCTGGGGACCACGGTTCGATCCCCGGCTACGGCGGCAGGTCAGCCCAGCACCATGTGACTCTGGGCAATAGCTCGCTTAATCTTCCCGACGGCCCCCCAGCGCCTAGAGACCCTTACGGGTGATTGTGCGCTTTACAAATGTGGACTTTTTACTTTTACTCCAAGCTCCCATGATTGTCCAGGCCCAGCAGTCGCCCCCACAGATGCAAGCCTCCATGCAGCCCCAACCGCAGACACCCACATACCAAATGATGCCCCAAGCCCAAAATTCTTCGCCCCAAGGTGGAGTGGTGATAGCCACCAACAACCCGTTCGCACAAGGCACCATCCAGCAGTACCAAGCAGGAGGATACACTCACTAGGACAGCCCACAGGCAACCCTCGTGTGCCCGGTTTTATCATGCACCATGTGCGGTGAAGACGACCCCACCGTCCTGGTCACGATAAACAATAGAACGTACAGCTTTCTCATTGACACAGGCGCCACGTACTCCTGCATTACAGGCGGGCCTTTGCCCATTTCTGAACAGACAGCGGACACACAGGGATTCTCTGGGGCAATAGCTAGGGTCCTTTTCACTAAGCCAGTACCCATACAAAAAGGAGACCGTGTGCTGGAACAGCGGCTGCTCTATTCACCACACTCTCCAGTTAATGTTTTAGGGCGCGATCTCATGGCAAAGTTGAACATGACCATTCACTTCCATGACAACGGAACAATGATCTGCTCTATACCAGGCACATCTGTGGCAAGGATGATGGCACTCACCACTGACTCTTCTTTGAAGGATCAAATAAGGGCTCGCCCTGTGGATGAGCAAGCCTTCGCCACTGCAGTGCATCTCATTGTAGCCAACACCCCAGAAGTGCACAATTGCACTGTCCTGCTCCCAAAGGAGTTTCTCTTTCGCCCACAGTCCCAACACTCCCAGACACCAGACAAAAACATGATCCTAGGGATACAGGCTCTTGAAATAACACCAACATACGGGGCACTTCTAGCAGGTGATGACCGCATGTGCACCTGCGCCTGTGTTATTTTCATTGAGCCTGGACAACTAGTGAGGAACATTTCAGATGAGCAACTCTTTGGCGATCCTCATGAGTATGCCAAAACAGAGATCAATTACATGAACGATGTACCCCTCTCATGACAGTGGAAAAGAGAATGCCCACGGCCATACCAAGGTATGATTCTGTGCGTGAGGCCGATTTGGCTCAAGTCCCAGCACACCTGTGGACCACTGGTCCAAACGATGTGGGCCTTATCCATTCTGCCACCCCTTTTAGAATAACATTGAAACCAGGTGCAATTTTACCCAGGATTAAACAAAACCCACTATCTAAGGAAGCTGAGGAGGGCATTGCCCCACCATACAGGCCTTGTTGGATCAGGGGGTCATATACCCATGCACTTCCTGTTGCAACACATGCCTTTTTCCGGTGCGTAAGGGCAAAACAAATGAATGGCGTTTGGTACACGACTTACGTTCTATTAACAACATAGTCATACCAGAATTCCCCATCGTCCCGGACCCTTCTGTCATCCTCACAAACATTCCTCCAAGTGCAAAGTACTTTTCCGTGATCGACCTGAAAAATGCGTTTTTCAGCGTCCCCCTTCACCCAGACAGTCAATACCTATTGGCATTTCAATTCCGTGGGGTCCAAATGACTTATACCAGGTTGGCACAGGGGTACTGTGAGTCCCCTAGCGTTTTTAACAGAGTCGTCAAGGACGATCTATCAAATTTCCAATGTGACAGCACCTTGCTGCAATATGTTGACGACATTCTGCTCTGCAGCACCACAGAACAAGAGTGCAGAAGAGACACCGTCTCCCTGCTCACTACCTTGGCTCACAGAGGCTACAAAGTGGACAAAAACAAACTTCAGTACTGCCAAACGGAGGTACAGTACCTAGGTCAGGTGATATCAGCATCAGGGAGGCGAGTCACGCCAGGCAGAGTCGAGGCCATAAAAAGCACCACAGAACCCCAAACTGTAAAAGACATGCAGAAATTCCTTGGACTAGTCAATTATGTCCGTCAATGGGTCTTTGACTTCTCCACGATAACAGCTCCCTTACTGAAAGCAGTTAAAACTGCCAAAGACAGACGCAACAAGTTAGATTGGACACCTGAAATGACAGCTTCCTTCAAACTACTTAAAGATGAAATAACAAACGCACCAGTGTTAGGTACACCTGATTACACAAAAGAATTCTACTTGTTCACCCACTGCAATGGACAGGTCATGACAGCCGTACTTACACAAAAATACCCCATGGGCCATAAGCCCATTGCCTACTTCAGCGGCATGCTAGATGCAGTCATGAAAGGTCATTACCCCTGCGAACAAGCTCTTGCTGCTGCAGCGCTTGCTGTAGAGAAAAGCACCCCCATTGTTATGGGATCCCCACTGACACTGTACACTGAGCATGCAGTCTTCGCTATAATTCAGAAAGCCAAGACAACATTAACAACACAAAGAGTATCAGGCTACGAAGTGATATTGTCATTACCCTCTCTAAAAGTTGTCAAATGCCACACAGTCAACCCTGCCACGTTTTTCGCTCATCCCATTGCCACCACAGATGATGACACACATGACTGCGCCACATACTGTCCAGATGAGTCAGGAGCAGCGAAGGAGGACCCCTTGCCAGACAGCACAGTGTATTTTGTTGATGGGTCCTCCACCATTGACCAGGAAACAGGGATAAGATACACAGGAGCCGCAGTGGTTAGAGCCCAGCAGCATGAATCCTCTGATTCCCTAAACATTGTACAACAAATTGCATTGCCCCCACATTACTCAGCCCAAGCTGCTGAGCTAGTGGCACTTATTTCAGCTTTAAAGTACGGGGCAGACGACCGCATTACCGTAACAATAACAAATGACTCCTGCTATGTATGTTCATACATCCCCCATGCGGTAGGAGCTGACAGACTAATTTTTCCCAAGGAAGTTCCACCCAATATTACCATGTGCCTTTTGCACTTATACCTGTGCCGTTTTCAGGGATTAACCCAGGTCAGTGCAGTTGAACTGGACGTAATGAGGGTAAACACCACTGTATGGGACTACACCCCAGTCCTATTCGAAATGATCACTGAGGAAGCAGCCCTAAAGGAAGAAATAAGGGTTGCGCGTAGGAGTGGATACCGGGGTATGGATCGTATAGGTCCACAGATCCTGAAGAACGGGTTTTTCTCAATAACAATACCCGAAGCAAGTTGTGATGCGTCCCATACAGCACATGATATGTCCCATAAACGAAATGATGGACACGCATGTCCATGTCTCGAAAGGACCGTGTTGAAAATAACAGCGCAGGTTTACACGAAAGGCAAATGGACCCCTGCTGAGGGTCTAATATGCAGGGCAGCTTCCTTAGGCCCCCCATGGGCGGGAGAAAGAGATTATGAGGGAAATGTTGATTGGGGTGTCGATGAAGAGTGTGAAGAAATATGGGCTAAGGAAAGTGGAAGATATACCTGGGGCAAGGAAAGAATGTCCGAAAGTAAAAAAGCATTTAAACTAAAAAACTCTTCTCTTTGTTTCCTAGGCAATGGCTCCATCTCTGTTGGGCGTAACACAGACTGTAATAGAACGGTCTTCAACTTCGATATGCAGTTTGGCACCTCCGCATTAATGGACTACTACTGGGCTTGTGGAGAACGCCTCTATCTCCACCTACCTCCTCAGTGGCTCGGACTGTGCTCTCTGGTGACTTTGCATGAAGTACATCTGGTCGTGCCGGCATCAAATGCCTCTCACATACTGACACACCCCATGTCAGGCGACGTGACATTCCTTCACCGCCACCGGCGAACAGCGGAGTACTTTGCAGGCGAAGCTCTTGGTAAAGTTCCAGAAGAATTCCGCCTCTTCAACGAGACCCAACTTTTCTTTGGAGGAGCAGTCCCAATGTTCCAAACTCAGGCTAATGCTCGCTGGCTGGAAGTGACGCGCTATGAGGTCATGAAAGCCATCAACAGCACCAGAGACGGACTAAATGCCATTAGGGAAGAATTGCGCCCATTGAGACTAATGGTTCTGGAACATCGCTACTTCCTGGACATGCTGACTGCCAAAGACGGTGGTTTGTGTCACCAAATAGGGAAGTCTTGCTGCACGTTCATACCAGGAAATGACGAGGATAACGGATCAATTTCGAGGGCCATTGAGGAGCTGACGAACTTGGGAAAAGAGATGACCGACGAAGGAGGTGCCTCTGCGAACATTATTCCTACGGACTGGTTCGATTTTGGCTGGATGCCCTCATGGCTGACAGCAATACTGAAATTAACAATACCGATAGTTGGCATTATGTTGCTTCTGTGTTGCGCCTTTCAGATGGGGAGCCACTGTATTAAGAAATTTAGTACTAAGATAGTAGGGATGAATTATACCAGCACAGGGACTTGCAAAGAGGCAGACTATGAAGACATGGATCGGGTACCTGGGGATGGGACTGGGATAAAGTTAGAGATGAGTGAGCGAGCAACGTCTACCTCCCACTACAATATACCCACAGCTCCCCCACTTCCCCCGGGTAGAAACACCCCACGTGGGGGCCCTGTATCTGTGAGATATGAACGTCTGCTTAATAGGTCAGATGGGGAATATGCCGAAATACTTAGTGAATCAGATGGAGAGTATGTCGAACTAAAGGAAGGACAGCAGTGCGGGCTCGAGTGCTACGTTAATGACACACCCTGCCCCCCCGTCCCAGCAAAGAGATCTCCAAGATACTCCATAAGGAGTGTGTTCAAAAATGAACAAGAGGAGGGGAATGTTGGAGGGTTTTAATGTCCAGAGGTGGCTTGACCATCCCCACCATGCCCAGTCAGCCAGGAGTAGCACATACACCCCCCCCCGCCGGAATCCCTGTGTATAGGCCTAAGCCAAGGCCCACCGCCTCGAGGTACTTTTTACGATATAATCTACTAGGCCCGATGCTCATGAAAATACATTTCTTTTTGTGCACAACACGGCGATACAGCTTAGGCTACCACAGAACCACAGAAACTTTCCACAGTTACAAGTACAGGTGCTTCGCACCCACACACGGGGGCCCGGCTGGTACGCCCTTGACATTTCACAAGTATTGGTCGCTTCATTTTTTACATATGCAATGTTCCAAGCCTCGCAGATGAGACCGCAGCAGCGCCCTGTGATGGCAACGCCTGCCTTTAAGTTCCGGTCTCACATGTATTTTTGGAGACAGGTACGCTTCGTATATCCTTTGTTTATGTTCTGCGGTCAGGCACAATAGACCACCCGCCCAAACTCTTGACATCCTGGCCTGCCACTTCGATGTTCTCAGAACATTAGCACCGACACTGTAGGCGTGTGGTCATGCTGTAGGCGTGCGGTCAAGCAACTGCGCCATTACCTACGTCAGTGCGGTCTGACCATTTTTTATCAGAATAGGTATAACAGGCCCGACACTCTGCCTAGAGCTCGGGACACTTCGACGAGTGCTCTGCACAGCGTCGTCCTCCCGGCCGGCCTTTCTTATCTGACTTGGGACTTCACGCCTATCTCTCAGGTTGTAACTCCCAATCCAGATAACCTTTTTGCCTTTTAGCTCTCTCTCTGACTAGTCGCAGTATTTTCATCTACACCCATTTCCTTGCATTTTTAAAGCCTCTTAGAATATAGATATATATATATATTAAATGTCTATTTTTACTTTAAAATGGTTTGCCTCTAGGCACTAGAATTTCATTGTGTGTTTGTACCTTTTTTTGATTCTTTGACTGGTTCCAATTGCGCCATTTTCCAATTGTTCATTATTCACGCCTGTTTTATTCAAGTCTGTTTTATAACCTTTCCAGCATTATAGCAATAATCATGTGGCTTTAACCCTGACGGAGTGAAGTCAGGCTCCTTAATGGCTTTTTGTTTAGATAGAGAAATGATATGCAGTTATCGGTGTGTTTTTAACGTAACAAATAAAAAGTGTCACTTCAACATGACTCTTCGGTGTCTCACATCTTTCTTCCTTATCTCTCAGTGAAGCGGTGCTTTGGCAGCTCGTGACCACAGGTGACAACTAATCAAAGGGCTTCAGATCTCCCTTTGTCACCATCGCTGCTGTGCCCAGTAACTCTATTAACTTCAAAGAGGTCTACCCTGTGACAGTCAAATGATAGCTGCCACCTGGGTATGGCCATTCATTATTCCCCTGGGCAACTAGGCGCCTATACCAGTAGGAGAGAAGCTGGCCACAGAACTGGTTTATAGTGACCACAGATGAAGGGTTGCTCATTCCCATGACCACACTTCTAGGGTCAGGACAGGATCTCTACACCGGGGGAACAGGTTTCTTCCTTGTTGGTTTTTGGTAGAGAGGGGCACTGTGGGATTGTTTGCAGTAGAGCGCAACGGAAGTGCTACAAAGTGGGTAGGGCTGTCTACTGGGACTTTTACTCTCTTGGTTAGGGAGGGATCAGGAATCACCCCCACCCACAGGATGGTGCCACACATAAACATGACACTCACAGTACCATCCTCAGAATTTTCTGAAACTCTGGAACAAAAGAAGAGGACTGGTCAAGCTGTCTGTTACCTAAGAAGAGCCTACAAGACTGGTCCTGCTCTCCTTTTAGAACCCAGAACAAAGAAGGTGACTACAGGGGTCATAAGCCTGTCTCCCTGTTCAAGTTACAGGGACACAACAAACTACAAAATGTCTTTCCTGTAACTTTCCAGTTGGCCAGTTCCAACACGGAACAGCCCTGGACCCTGCTGCTGGCCTTTTGTGGAGTGAGTAATGTCCCTCAAGTACTGTCTCCAAGGTCCTGGACCCTTAGCTGGTGTCAAAGTAGACTCTTCCTAACTTTGGGCCTGATAACGATGCTGGTCGGACTTTCATCCAACCGGCCCCTTGGCAGAAGCAGGACCCCCAGACTAGAAGTCAACGGTCCCGCTGCCCTGATTACGATGCGACCGCCTTCACGGCTGTCGCAATGTGTATATTTTTTATTGCGGCGTGTGCTGCAAGTTGCAGCACACGCTCCAATAGAAAATAAACACATTAAAAACATCCCTAAGCTATGTGGCAGGCACCATGCGTGGCCAGCCACATGACGCAGGGACGTTTAGATGCCCCCCAGGCCCCATAGTGGAGGGCTAGGAGACCCAGCTAGGGGCCCCTAAAGTCACTTTCCGTCTGCCTTTTCGTTGCGGGTGAACCGCCATGAAAGGGCAGGTGGAAAGGGACATTGTAGTCCCTACAGTGGTGCCTGATAATGCACTGCCCTCAATGTAGGGATTACTGACCTTCCAATGCACTAACAGGCTCCATGAGCCCATCGGAAGCACAGTGGATGGACCCTCCTCCAGATGCCTCCGCATCGTAATGGCGAGGGTGGACCGTAGGGGCCATTGACAGTGGGTCCGCCACCGATGAGCCGTCGGTGTCAGAATTACCGACATCGTAATGAGACACTTTGGGGCCTATTAGGATGGTGGGCGAACTTATGTCCACCCGCCAACTCTGTGGAGCTGGGACTGTCCGCCATAGGTGCGACGGTCCCGCCCGCTGTATTAGGATGCACACGCCACACTGGCGGGCGCGTCCTGGTAGTTTAACATTGCGGACGGTGCTGCTGGCTGCAGCACCGTATGCAATGTTCAACAACCATGTTTTGCATTGCGATGCACAACATAGCAGGCACCGAGTGATGCCTGACACCTTGAGCATGGCAATGTAGGGGGGTACCTTTGGTACCCCCGAAGTGCAGCCCCCCACTCCCCCTGGGGCCTGCAACAGGCCCCGTAGCAGAACTCTGGATGCCTTTCCATGGTGGCTTCGCCGCCATGGAAAGGCTGGTGTTTGCCTGCATCCTAATCTGGTGGATGGTGCCTGCTAGGCACTGCCACCATTTTGGCTTCCCTGGGCCGTCCGCCAGGCAATCGGGATGATTGCTGGTGGTGGACGGTCTTTGCGTCGGCTGCAGACTCATTCATGTTTGCACCGCCATCCTGGCGGTGGGAAATATCCGTTTCATGGCGGTAGGACAGCCATCGCCGGCCCTGCGGTGGCGGTCCTTCCACCATCATAATCAGCCCCTGAGTCTGAAAACTGGGATTTAGAATTCTTTTGTTTTGGCTACAAAGACCTCCAGTGGACTGGGACCAACCTGTCCCTCTGATCTGACAGACATGTATTGCCACTGGGTCAAAGATTCAGGTTGCTCGCACTCAGAGCTGTTCCACGGCCGCAAATCCAATTCAGTGAGAATTAGTGGAGAAGCTATCTGTCCTTGTAGAGCCCTCACCAGTTATAGCTAATGCCCCTGCTCTGCTGGAATAATCCAAGCTCCAAAAAAGTGACTACATTTGAAGGTTGAAGTCTTCACTGAGCGACAGCGCTGAACCTGCTATGGGCACAAAATTCGAATTTCTCCCTCTTGGACCTTTTGCCTTCAAAAAGTCAACAGCTTCACTGGGACCTCATCCGGTGGCTATCGGACAATGTGGACCCTCCTCCTGCCTTTCCCCTCTACAGATATTTTGATTTCCATCCCAGAGACTAAGGCCCATATTTATCATGTAGGTGGGTCCCACTTCCACCATGCAGCGGGGTGCATGTGCAACAAAACTACTAAGTGCGATTTATCAAGCCACGCAAGGCCATCTTGTGTGGCCCTGAGTGACTTGATAAATCCAGAGTAACACAACACAGCATAATTTGCTGCGTTGCATTACTCTGCCCCAGGGAGGCATTCCATCGGTGGTGAGTGGGTATTCCAATGCAACATTCATGGATTGTTGTATTCCCAGATGTACAATAAGTGGTAGACCTGGGAATGCGCCAAAACTGCTACGCCTCCTTAGTTGAGGCGCAATGCGGAGAAATATGCTTATCTCTACTCATTTATTCCTCTTTCAATGTGTGCTACATTCTCCAACATGCATAGGAAAAGGCAAATGCATCAGGGTTTGTTTTTGTGCAGGAAGCTGTCCCTTCCTGCACAAAAACAATCCTGTTTACAAACTTAGCACACTTGCACTATGATGCAAGGGTGCCTGCATTGGTGCTAGGAAGCACATTTGTGCGCCAGCACTGAGATAATACAGGATTGTGCCTTATAATGTTAAATACGGTGCACTCCTGCATTTTCCCTGTCCAACAGTGCAGCAAGCTGGCTTGCAGTGCTGCATGACTTTTTGGTTAAAACTTCTGACTGGGTCAAATCTGGATTGAGCTCGGGTTTATTCAGTGACTTTAAAGGTTCACCCTGAAAAGGAATGTGATTAATATTTGATTAATATTTGAAGTGGGTCCTCACCTCCCTCAGCTAATACTCCAATTTCTTACATTGGTGTTCAGCAGTTGGATTCAGTACTTGTGTTTCACAGTACCTCTCAGTGATTTGAGTTAATAACAAACATCCCTTTTCTTAATCCGACATCAAATGCAAGATTTATTTCTTAAATTGACATTTGATTTTTAATTGGACATTTTTTCCCTAAATTTCATGTACCCCCGCCCCCTCCCCCATTTTGCACCTGTGATTTTTGAAAGGACAAAATTGGAACCAATCAGCATTGAGAGCCGCAGCATGGCAGAGCAGAGGAAGCTGTGTAAGAGGAGGAGGCTAAAGATGGCAAATGGGTTCAGGAAGGAGGACTACCTGATGGCTCTCAGAGAATGGAAGAAGTTCTACCTTTCTACAGTCCACCACACAGGAGCAAGAGGATGATGGGGAAGAGGAAGAAGAAGAAGAATGAATGGAGGATGAAGAAGATAATGGCCTTGCAGTGGGAAACATGCTAGATGAGGAGGAGATGACTATGAGATCAAGGTTGTATGCCCTGTCTAGAACACTGACCAGTGTGTCCTCTCACTGATTTACGCAATCAGAGTTGGTGGGGTCAGGAAGATTGTGAGGGACTTGAGGCAAAAAACTGGCTACCATAGCCTTTGAAAAAAAGAAGGCAGTAGTAGAGTTGGCACTGCAAGAGAAAAAGTAAACCTTGGCAATGGAGAAGGCCCAACTGGCTCACGAGAGTTACCAAAAAGAATTGGACCTGGAGTTCAGTGGTGATGGTGGTAGCAACAGTGCAGTGCCTTAGAGAGTTGAAAGAGCGTTCATCCCCAAAGAACTGGTGTATAGTAATGGGGTGGGGAATGAAAGAGATGACAAGTGGTTGCAGACATGTGATGTAGCTCTGCTATGCATATATGCATAGAGTACCGGACGAGGACTGGGGCTAGTCTGTGGAAGCACATGCAATTGCTGAAAGGGACAAACTGTTGATCAAAGACGTAGCTGACTCTTAGAAATTGGGTGACTGTGTGAGCCCTGGTCAAGCAGCAACCACAATCCTAGTCAGAGCATGGCACAAGCAAACCGTTAATTAACCCTCTGGTACCTTGATACAGAGCAGTAAGGCTTAACTTAGAGGCAATGTGTAAAGTATTTGTGCAACACTTCAAACAGTTGAAACGGGACAACATCAAACAAAGAAGATCCCACACCAAGTTAGAAAATAGAGCTCAATCTAATAAATAAAACAAGACCAAAACGAAATTCCAATCACTAGAATCAAAGTTATGAATTTTGAAAGAATAAATTGTAAAATAGCGCCTAAAAGCATAAAGCACCAACCGCGGCTATGTAGTCATGCTGGACCAGGTAAAAGTCAAAAGTTCAGGTCAACCACGATGAAGCCCGAGTTGGATACAGTCCCAGATTAGTCCAGCTGAAGTTTTACTTTCTCAAGTTTCTTGCCAAGAGTCCTGTTGGAGACGGTTGTGAGGAGCAACGAGAGAGTCGCGAGCGGCAGTCGGTGTGGTGCGAAGAGCAAACAGGGCTTCACAGATGGGCAGGCTGGAGCTTCGCATTGCTGGTCCCCAGAGGGCTGTAGATACTGCTGTGTGGAGAAACAGAATTCAGAAAAAATATCGAAGTTAAAATATCTTCATACTAAAACATTGACTCCAAAATATTGTGATATGGAAATATCGTCTGCAAGAATACCGTTGTCAAGAATATCCATTTTCAGGTAAGTAATATCTATTTTTAAAATACTGAAGTCATTAATATCATTTACAAAAATAGAGTTGTTGATAATATTGTTTTTTAATTATTGTTATGTATTTTAGTATATAGTTTATGTTTTTTAATATAGTTGTTACATATTGAGTAGTTGTAAAATTGTAATTAATTTTTTTTGTGATTTTATTTGAGTACCGTAGCAGGTTGTGGGTGTATAAGGGTACAGGGTGGGAAATAATTTATTTATAATACATTATAAATGACTTTCTATTTAATATTATTTACTTAATTGGTAATTAAAAATATCTCAATTGTGCAATTAACTTTATTAAATTACATTTTAATTAACGTTTTAGGTGTGAGTTATGGGGTTTATAGGGGTATGGGGAAGTAATTACAACTTAATTAATAAAAGGCTGTACATTAATATTATTTATTTAATGTATTATTACTTATTTTAATTGTGTAAATCCTTTTTTTATTTTAGGTGTAGGTTGTGGGATTTGCAGAGGTGCAGGGTAGGAAGTAAATTAATTTTAAATAATTAATAATTAGTTGGTAATATAAATTGTTTAATTGATCATTAATTATGTTAATTGTGTAATTATTATTATTATTTTTTACTTTTAGGTGCAGGTTGTGGAGTATATTTGGGGTACAGGGTGGGAAGTACATTAATTATACGTAATTAATAGTTAGTTTTTAATTATGAATAGTTATTTAATTAAATATTTTACTTGTGTAATTGCATTTTTGTTATTTACATTTTTTGTTGTGGGTTTTGTAGGCGTATGAGTTGGGAAATAAATTAATTTTATTTAAGTTATAATTCATTTTGTTAATTGATAGTAATTATTCAATTGATGATTATGTTAATTGTGTAATTTATTTTTTGTTAAGTTACATTTTTTGGAGTGTGATGAGTGTTTTGTGGGGGTATATTGTGGAAAGTAAATTAATTATAATTAAATTATAATATATTTTTAATAAATGATAATTAGTTTATTGCTGAATATTTATGTTAATTGTGTAAATAATTAGTTTTTAAAATTTAAGTTTCAGGTGTGGGTTGTGAATTTTGTAGGAGTACATGGTGGGATGTAACTAAAATAAAAATATTTAATACATTTTTTGTTAATAAATAATTTCTAAATAAAATAATGTATAGGAATTTTATTTTATGTTAATTATAAAAATATGTGTAGTTAATTATATGTATTTAACATTGTCATATGTATTTATGTTATTTTATTTTTAATTTAAGATATATATATATTTACATATTTATATTTTTATTTGTTTACTATGTTTTTGCAAATACTTTATTGTGTTGAAAAGAATTTGTTTGTTTCTAATGTTGCACTGACTGGAGTGGGAATAGTAAATTGTACCCTCTGCAATCCAACACTTTCCCTACTGTTGCACTCATTAGAGTGTGAATAGTAAATTTGACCCTTCCGCAATCCAACACTTTCCCTACTGTTCCACTGAATGACTGGAGTGGGAATAGTACATTTTACCTCTCTATAATTCAACACTTTCCCTACTGTTTCACTCATTGGAGTTGGAATAGTAAACTTTACCCCTCGGCAATCCAACATTGTCCCTAGATTTGCACTGAGTTGTGTGGTGTTATAGAGTAGAAATAGACTAAATTGATGTAATATTTAATGTTTTTGTTAATAAGTAATTTCTAAATACAAATATTAATTTGTTTGAAAATTATTTTTTATTTCATTTAATATAATATTTGTAGATATTTCTTACTTGTAACTAACATTTTTTGTATTTTTATTTTTAACATATTTATATTTTTTGTATGTACGTTAAAAAAATATTTTGTTTATGCTATTTTGCTTGTTTTTAATTTTGAACTGACTGGAGTGGGAATAGTAAATGTTACCCCTCCGCAATCCAACACTTTCCGTATTGATGCACTGACTGGAGCTGGAATAATACATTTTACCCCTCCGCAATCCCACACGTTCCCTACTGTTCTACTGACTGGAGTGGTAATAGTAAAATATACCCCTCCGTAATCCAACATTTTCCCTAATGTTACACTGACTGGAGTGGGAATAGTAAATTTTTACCCCTGTGTAATGCAACAGTTTCCCTACTGTTAAGCGGTGTGAAGTAGGAGTAGTAAAGTTCATACATCTTTAGTAGAAGAATTTGCTTTTACTTTTGTATCGATTGTAGTGGGAATAGTGTATGTGTTAATTATAAAATGTTATAATTTATTTTATATTGTTACAATTGATATAATTATGTTTTTGCTTGTTTAAAATTATAATATTGATAATATTTATAATTATTAATGTTTTTACTGTGTAAAATATTTTTATAAAATTGTAAGAAATATGTTGTTTACTTTTTTATTTTATTTAAAATGGAATTGTTTTTTAAATATTTTATGTTATTGGCATATGTATTTATATAAATATATTTATATGGATTTATTTGTTAATAGTTATTTGTTGTATTATTACATTATTTAAAGAATTCTGAAATCATAAGTTAATAGCTTAATGATCGTATGTTTAACTAGATATATGTAAATATATATATGTATGTATATACAGATATATATGTAACTGGAGGCCCCCTCAACCCACTGGGGAATTATTGTGTTTATTTGCAAGGGAACTCGCTTAACCACTAGGGAAATATGGAATGGACTACAACGCCCAGCAAGCCGTTGTTACGGCCACGCCCCCGCCCAGGGGTGGGCGTTTCATCAAATATTTAAAACATAGCGAGGTCGCTTGCTTTCACTCAGTGCCACCGAAGAAGGGAGATGGTGATCCCGAAACGCGTTTGGCCATGAACTTTTACAGAGGCTGCAACCATGTTTGGGTACTGCTATCCAGAATCCAGGCCTGGATGGAGGACTGCCATATCCTTTCTGATTTACAAGCGGGGTTTCTGCAGTCTACCAGTACAGTAGATCAGGTTTTAAAGTTCATTCTTATATATTGGCGGCCGGTAACTCTGGGGAGAGGGACCATCTATGCTGCCTTTGTAGATTTGAAGTCAGCTTTTGTGGCATACCCTGCTTAAATTGGGTATGCCAACTGAACTTTTAGCTCTCTTGGTAAAGCTACACACTGACAATTTTGCCCAGGTTAGATGGGATATGGCAGGTGGTACTACGGAAAAATTCCCATTAGAAAAGGGTGTCAGACAGGGATGTGTCTTGGCACCAACCCTTTTTTCCATATACATCAATGGGGTGGTGAATTACTTTAAAGACTTTCCCACTGACGCTCCGATCTTAGCTGGGGTGAAGACGCCACTGCTTGTGTTCGCCGATGACACTCTAATTTTGTCAAAGACGAGACAGGGACTTCAAAGTGCCCTTCTAAGATTCGAAGTATTTTGTGCAGACCACAACCTTATTGTAAATGTCGATAAAACAAAGTATATGGTTCTGCACAACCATAAAAAAGTCATTGGTGATGTTAAAATGAACTAAGTGTCACTGGAGCAAACCGAGACCTTTAGGTATCTGAGGGTACTAATTGATAGAAAGCTGACTTGGAAGCCGCAACTAGACTGCCTGTCTGTCAAACATTCGCAACTTTCTGGTGCCCTGCTCAAGGAGCACAGATGTTCACACACCAAGCCCATAGCTCCCGTGCTCCAGATTTATAATGCAAAAATTGGTGCATCAATTTTGTACGGGGTGGAGCTGTGGGATATGCCAATTTGGAAACTTTGGTGGTGGGACAGAATACATTTTGAAGGTATTTAGTTGGCCTCCCCCAATCCACCCAACTAGTACCCCTTCTTCTCGACCTAGGATGTAACTTAGTGAGAGATGTGGCACATTATAGGCCTTTAGCCTATTGGAGGAGGATATGGGTCACTCCTGAGCTCACACATTATGCCCAGGCCCTGTTAGAAGTAGGGATTTGGACATTAATTGTAAAATTGGGTGGTTTAGGTGTGTCAAAAATGTATTACGTGAGCTGAGTATGGACCAATTATGGACCGCCCCCACCGGAAGTGTTTTTCCAAGCAAACTGAATCTAAAGGCAGCCTACTGGAACTTACTTAATAACAAACGTTTTGCATCTTGTTCCAGTGGCGCATTGACCACCGCCTTTCTTGAACTAAAACACAAGCCTAATAATAAGGGGTGTTGGAATTTGATCACGTCATCACGTGACAGGGAATTATTCCATCAACTTAGGGCGGGATCTTTGCCTATAAACTCTTTTACCACGAAATGGAATAAAACAACCAGTAGACTTTGTCTTTTCTGTCAAGACATGATTGAAACACTACCTCGCATTTTCTTTGTATGTCAAGCTTATACCAAACCAAGGCGGACCTGGTTGAAACCTGTTTGTTCTAGTTTAGGCACCAGGTCCAGCAGCGAAGCCTTCCGAATCCTAAAAACTTTATTGGAAGGCCCAATTGTAAAGTTTTTTGGGCTGGCTTTGGATGATTAGATGGCACAAAAGAAGCTGCTCTAATTGATGATGTGTCTTCTGTCGAAGTAAAATGGTTATAGCATTATGCACCTTTTGCACAGTGTACCTATTCCCTTAGTGATTTATTTACAATGTAATTTTAACTCTTAAACAAGGTTTATTTTTTTTTAAAAAGATGGGTTTGTTTTAACTTTTTTAACTGTATTTATTAATTATTTTATGTATAAAAACTGGGGTGCTAGTTTGTGCAACGGAGTCTCCCGCTAATGAATTGTGTTGTATTGTCCATTTGGCCTCAAATGTTTGTGCTGTTATAACTTTTATGATTTTTTTTAATAAATCGATATAAAGTTTATAAACTGAAAAACTGATATGTCTAATCTTTTTTTATATTGTTATATTTGTTAAAATATATATTAAATCTATTTTATTTTTGTATTAATTTCATTTTACTATATAATATATTTTAATATTTGATAATTAAATGAATATATACTTAAAAAATGATATTTAATGCAACGATATTAATGGCATCGATATTTTTGTACTTACCATTATAAGTATAGGATGATGATATTTTTGACATTTGAATATTTGAATATTTTGGTATGGGGACATTTTCATAGGTGAAGTTTTGTCAGTGAACCTGAAAAGACGGGCTGGATTTTGGTGCAAGCGGCGTGGTTCCAGTGTGAACAGACCTGTTTGCTTTGTGAACAGCCCAAAAGCTTGATTTAAAGAGACTCTGAGCCACACCAAAGGCCCAGGAGCTGGTAAGCACCACTTGGTGGTCAAGAACTTGCTGAATACAGGTTCAGGAGCTGTTGGGGAGCCCTTTATATTCCTGAGGCTAAGATCAGGATGCTAGCATACAAGCCCTCTGAGTCACTCTGGGGTCCTGGGATCAAGATGATGATACAGATCCAGTTGTTATTACCCAGGCAAAAGGGTCACATGTCAGTGCAGCAGGGCAGCTGTTCCTTTAGAGTAGCAGTCCAGCAGAATGGCAGTGTGTAGTATTGTTTTTCTTCTATTCTTTCTACCAATGTTTGTATAGCCTTAGGTCAGCACATTCCTTCTTGGAACTTGACATGGTTAAGTTCAAAGGAGTGGTGGCTGGCTCAAGTGTTGCTGGCCTGAAGCGGTCGGGGGTACTATTCTTTGGCTAAATAAACAAGTTTTTTTCTCACGATGTTGTCTGCCACTTATTTCACAGTCCTTGTAGCAGCACAGCAGTATCCACAATTCCAGAAGTGTAAAGATTTGGTGTCTGAGATCTTTTTTTTATACACAATTTTGCCTTTGAAGTGGGGAGAAACTTCTAATGGCATGCTTTTGCAGTGCACAGATGCCCTGTCTTCCATGCCCTGGCTGCAGACCACCGACAGCCCTTTGCGTGGAGGCAGGACACAGCCTGTTCAAGTGTAAGTGAGGCTGTGCCCAGCTCCTCCCTCCCATCCTCCGAGTGATGGCCCATAATCACTCGTAAGCCCTCATTGTGTGTGCTGTCTAGGAGGAATACACAAACCCCATTTTTCACTCATGCCCAGTCATCTGACCCTGAGACAAGCTGCAGGCACCAGGTGGCCAAAGGAAGGGACTGCCAACTTTCTAAAAGTGGCCTTTTCAGAATTGTGATTTAAATCCGAATTCCCCATAAGGTAGGATTTTAAATTAGGATTCCAGTGACACCAAATATGAACTGGTTATCTCTTTCCATTTGAAAATGCACGTATAAAATGTAATAAGGCAACTCTAATGTTATCCTATGGGAAAGATAGCCCTTGCTATCGTGAAAAACAAAGTTAAGGGTTTTTCACTACCAGGACATATAAAACTTAAAAGTACATGTTCTACTTTTTAAATACATTGCAAGCTGCCCTCTGGGATGTCCAGAGCCTACCCTAAGGGTGACTTATATGTAATAAAAGGGAAGGTTTGGGCCTAGCAACAGGTTTATTTTCACCAGGTTCAATAGGCAGTTTGAACTACACACACAGGATCTGCAATGGCAAGCCTGAGACATGTTTAAAGGGTTACTTGAGTGGGTGTCAAAATCAGTGCTGCAGGCCCACTAGTAGCCTTAATTTACAGGCCCCGGGCACAAGTAGTGCCATTTTACAAGGGACCTATATTTAAATTAAATATGCAAATTTATTTCAGGATGAACAGTTCCGCACCAGGGACCAGATCTTCCTGAGCTCCCCACCAACACCAATGGAGGTGTTCTATTATATTCGGCTTCGCCAGGGTATGAGAGATATACTCCCCAGCTTCCCAGAGGAACCGAGCACTGTTTTGCCTATGCACATTATGCTGGTGTCGGACGGCAGACATTTGGTATCGAAATTATATGCTGCCATTCGAGAGCAATGTCCCCCTGTCCTGGCCAGGGCGCGAGCTGCCTGGGACTCTGACCTCCCTACTGCTCTCACCGATGAACAATGGAAATATTGTTGCTCAGTCACGGCCAAAATCTCCTCCAGCTGTAGACTGAAAATTATTCATTATAAGTTCGTACAGAGATATTACTATACTCCAGCTCGAAAGCTGCGTTTTCACCTGTCGGAGGATGCTGTATGTGTGAGATGCCGGGCGGAGGGCGCGGACTTTCTCCACTTGGCCTGGGAGTGCGGAGCGATTCAGGCATACTGGGAACAGGTACATACTGCGCTCCAAGTTATGATAGCTGGCCCTCTTCCCATGGACCCAGTGGTGATGCTGCTGGGCTACACCAGGAATGTACCCAAGACTGACCGTCGATATGTTGATGTTGCGTTGCTACTTGCAAAGAGAAGGATTGCCTGCAGATGGGGGAGGGGAAGGGCGCCGAAATTTAAGGAATGGTTGGACGATCTCACGTACTGCCAGGATCAGCATGGCATTTATGCAGAACTGCTGCCTGCCCGTTGTAAACCCAGCGACTTTTGGTCCCCCTTGCAGGTATACTGGTTATCTCAGACAGCTCACAACGACCCCTCTGGAGATGACGATTCGGAGCCGGGCCCATGAGCGTGTATTTATGCCTCACACCACACCCACCGCACTGCATACCACATGTAAGAATGAGCCTGACCCGCTCAGCCCGGGGAGGGATGGGACGATTACCGTTGGGGTGACGCTGGGAAGTCCGAAAGGTGTACGATACACATAGCATTGCTTACACGATTGGTCATTCTCCATCTCCTAATGCTTTGACATAATGGGCCGATGGGAGCGGTCAAACGCAGTGGGCCCTGCAGACGCAAGTCGTTAAAGATGGCTTCTGTGCTGAGGAGTGTAGAGCCCTGATTTGTGACTCACCCTAGGCTGGATACTTTCCCACTGACTACCATCAGATTACTTGACGGAACCGCGCGCGCTTGTTACACATATGACACATTATTATACAGGGGGATGTAGATAGCCGACTAATTGGTACCAGGACGGACATGGGTAGATGTGACCGGCGATGTTTTTCCGCCCTTCCTGCCGGGATGCCTATATATGACAGAATGGGACACTGTCTCCGATACTTACGCCCCGGGCTGGGTAGGTGGGGGGGCTTACTGAGGCGATGTCTCTCATTCCAGGACGCTATACGTAATGTATGCAATGTGCCAGCCCTTGTGCAGATGATCTTTATCCACTGTATGTACCATGAACAGTATTGTATTGTATTATTGATGCTCGGACTTTCATGTCTCTGTGTTGAATGCCACCAATTAAAAGGTTTAATAAAAAAATAAAAAAATAAAAATATATGCAAATTGGGTATAAACCAATGTTACCATGCTCTAAAAAAAGAGCACATGCACTTTAGCACTGGTTCACAGTCCTAAGGCCAACAAAAACAAATTCAATAAAAAGTAGGAGGAGGAAGGCAAAAAGTTTGGGGGTGACCACGCAAAAAGGGCTAAGTCCATCATTGACCAGATGAGGTATGCCCCATGAAGAAAGCACTAATTAGACACTTTGATCTAGCCCCTGAGAAATATCACCTGAAGTTCTAGGATAGCCAGAAGCCATCTCACATTAACTCATCAAGTAAGACAGTGGATAATTTGGTGAAGGACAGCAAAAATTATGATGGGCTTTATAACCCAATGATGAAAGAGCACATTGTAAGTAATTGTTTTGCAATGTTGCACCAACACTTAATTGATTCCAACTGTACCTAGAGAGCTTGGGATAGCGGCTGACCTTTGGATTTATACTCTAGGAGGGACACATGAAAGGGGGTTCAGGCCCCCCTCAACAGAAGGGGGGGGGGACTGGCAAAGCCAAATAGAGTTCTGCAAAGATCCCCAAAAGACTTTTCAGGGAGGGGAAGTTCTAGCCCTCTTCTGACCATAGGAGAGAGGGTTTAGTGGAAAGAAACCCATGGGCCTTACCCGGCCACAAGAAAGGAAATGTCACCTGTCCAACTGTCCTAGGAAAAAGAACCCCCCCACTGGAAGTCCAACCTCAGGTTTGCTAGTATTTTGTTGGGGAGGGATGTTGCCCCAGTTAGCCTGGGGTTGGTGCAGATGTTAGCCTACCATCCTTTGGTGACAGACAGATGGTGCCTAAAGCTCACAAACCTGATAACACTAAAAAGTATAGGCAGTGGCTCACCATCAATGGGTAGAGGGGGGACGTTCTGAGAGACACACGAGCCAGCACGACTACTGTCAGGGGTCATCGATTGTCCACATAGCAGTTTATCCCTGATGTAGTCCACCAGGTTGTGTTAACCAACAACCAGATAAGCCACTGCCCTTGTTGTTCCTCTTGCGTGGGGTGGGGTCTCAGGTTCTCCGTGAGTAGCTTTGAGCCCAGATTTCCCGATAGATTTTCTGTGAGAAATGACCTAGTGCACACTGGCTTGAAGGAAATGGAGCTCAGGTTACATCTGGAGATGTTGGGATAGCCTCAGGGGGTGCTCATCACTACATGGCAGCTCATCAGGGGAGTGAGAAGGACCTGGATCCTAAATCAGTGGTCCAGGCACGTGCCAGGAATAGGGGGGCCAGAGAACGTGGAAAACCCATAACAGAAGTTTCCACAGTTTGAGAGGAGGTTGAATCTGAGGATTAGGTCCTGGAGCCTTACAGAGGAAAACATTTCTTCCCTGGGGTGACCTCCCTGAACTAGCTGTGTGGCAGGCTGCAAGAGGACAACCCCAGGCAGAGTTATGTAGGGCACTGAGAGAGTGCCCCACTCTTGAAGGCCTACGGCGGAGGCCAAGGCCCAGGCCAATGGTGACAACTTTATTAATCATCACATATATTGGGAGAATGGTTTGCATAGTGAGTCTAAGGTCCCTGAGCCTGAATCTACCAAAGTGCTGGTGGTTCCCCTGTGCTCTAAGTCCTTCTTAGTTAAGTTGGCTCATGACATTCTCCTGGCATGACATCTGGGGCACGCCAAATCCTTTGACTGCCTGGTCACCAACTTTTATTTGCCCCAGGTGCATTCTGTAGGTCCTGTGCTACCTTCCAGGCCAGTGGTAAGTCAGGGATAAATCATGCAGCTTTTCCCCTGCAGCCTTTCCTCATGGTTGTGACACCCATTGAGAGAGTAAGAGCTGATATAGTTGGGCCTCTGGACCCCAAGTCAGCCTTAGGCAACAGGTTATTCCTGTCTTGAAATACTATCCTGCAAGGCTGCCTGAGGCAATAGCTCAGAGGACAGTGACTGTGCCCAAGCAGGTAACGCCTGACAGGGGCACCAACATCAGCCGATGCAGGATGAGTGTGGGGTAACCTTCAAGTTCTCCACACCATACCACCACTTAGAAAATGGGCTTGTTGGTACGTCCAACAACATCCTAAAGACATTATTATGGGACTGTCAAAGCCCATGCGATGTAAATGGAACATCCTGTTAGCATGCCTGCTATTTGCCTATAGGGAGTGCTACAGAACTGATTTTGTTTCAGGCCCTTTGCACTTCTGCTCGGCCACCCTGTGAGAGGACCTCTCTGTATTGTCAAAGAAGGATAAAGGAAACTCCCTGGAAACCCCTGCAAGAGGTATTGAGCTACATGTTTGCCCTCAGAGCTCAGAGTAAATGCTTCATGAAGGACGCCACTGAGAGACTGGAGGACCATTGGACAGGCCCTCTGAGATTAAGGAGAAAAAGAGTGAGGTCACCCACCTGGTGGACCACCAGGCATCCAGGAACCCCACAGAGGTACTGCATATGTATCACCTCAAGACCAACTTATTATGGCGGAGGAGTGTCGCACAGGTCTGCTGCCAGCGCAGCAGGCAGACACATTAATAAAATGGTAATAAATACCATTTTATTAATGTGTTTAAGGCTTGCACTGCAACAGAGCGATGGCAGGGGGGTCGGGCTGATCAGTGCGATTGCACTAGTAATGCAGCCCCATGCCAGTGCGGAGGTCAGATAGACCGGCTGCCTACAGCCGACCAATCTGACCCTGGGCACTTAAGAGCCTGCAATCCCAAGGCTGAGAAACAGCTGAGGGATTGCAGCTGCAGGCCCCCAGCCTCAAAATGAGCACTGGGTTAGTCTGCTCCAGCCAATAGGATTGGCTGGTTTCACGTTGTCCTAGGGCGGAAGTCCTTCCCTTTCTGCCCGAGTCAGGAGAAGAGAGCCAGGAGGAAGGAAACTGCATCCAGAGCCTGTGGACACAGAAAAGAGCGTTGGGCGGCAGGTAAGTCCTTTGTTTTTTTATGTGTGTTGTATGTTTTCCCCGCTACTCCCCGTCATCACCCCGTCTCGCCACTCCGACCCCACACTTGCCGCTACTGACAGCACCACCCCAGAACTGAGGTTCTGGGTAGACTACAAGGGTCTCAGCTCCATCACCAAGACTGATACTCATCCTGTTTCCAGTGCTGATAAACTCATTGACCAGGTAAGTTCTGCCACGTTGCTCAGCACCTTTAGCCTAACGTCAGGTATTTTCAGATTGTCTTAACTGGGATGGCCAAGGGGCGGTCAGCATTCTCCACTCCAGAGGGGCACTTCCAATTCAGAGTGATTCACTTTGGGCTAAAGAATGCCCTTGCCATTTTCCAGAGATTAGTCAACCAAGTCCTAGCTGAGGTGAAAAAATGTCAATGCAGCCTATCTGGATTAAATTGCTGTCTCCAGCTCTATCTGATATGACCACCTCAAGGAATTGCTGCCGGCCCAGCAACAGGCAAGCCTACGTATCAAGTAGGTGCCAGGCTACAGCCAAAAGCTCCCCGGAAACCTGATGTTTCCTAATACAGAGGCCAACAGTAGGGGGTGTGGTCTTTGGGCTAGAGTTGCTCACTTTCAAAAACGGCTCAACATCCTGTGATTCTTGGAAGCTTATTTAATTTTCATGTGCTGAAAACAAGGAAAAATGTTTCATTTGCTGTTTCCATGTGTGGTGCGTTGTGCAGCACACATAGAAACAGCAAAACGCCATTGATTGTTTATGTGCATTAAGGTATCCCTTCCTGCACATAAACAATCATTTAGAAATAGTTATGTGTTGCAACTTCCCCGGGGCATATGTACAAGCTCCTATTGCCGAAAGGGGTTTTTCCTTATTTACAAGGCACTTTTAAGCCACTTAACGTGGCTTAACGCTGCCTTGTAAATAAGGACCCCTTTCACACTATGCTTAGTGTGAAAGGGGTGGGCAGTGAGTGTTGCGGTGGGCGTTACACCCATTGATTTTAACGCTGCCCCCTATTTACAAGGGCACCATAAATAGGAGGCAGAGCCAAAATTAAGACCAAGCAAAATGCCTTGGATTGTTTATTTTCAGGAAGGTGACCCTTCCTGCACCTAAACAACCCTTACAAAAATGGCATTGTATATCTTCTATGTGTTCTGCATTAAGCTGCACACTTAGAAGTGACAAAATGGCATTTCAATATTGTTTATGTACAGGAAGGGGGACCTTCCTGTACATAAACAATCTTCCCCTGCACGCAGACACCCTTGCACTATGTTGCAAGGGCGACTGCGTTGACGCTTTACTGCTAAGTGTAGGGCCAACACAGGGCTGCACCATATTCTTGTAATATGGTGCAGCCTTGCATTTCTGAAGTGGCAGAGTGAGGCGTTAAGTCAGGAAGGCTAACGCCTCACTCCACCACTTCTTTGTAAATATCCCCCTATGTGTGCTACATTACGCACCATGGTGCAAGGGTGCCTGCGTTGGCGATAGGCAGCTAAATTAGCACCAAAGTGGGGCGAAACGTAAGGCTGCGCATTATTCTTGTAAATACGGTGCAGCCCTGCGTTTCAGAAGTGGCGGGGCACGGTACTAAGCCAAGGAGGCTAACACTGCGCTCAGCCACTTCCCGTGTGCATGTGCCCCACAGGTTTTCAAACAAACACAGCAACATTTACCGCGCAAGACAGATTACATCACTAACAGTAAAATGTCTTGTCATACGGGCCAAGGCACTTGAATTGCAGCAGCATAAAAAAGAAATGATGCGAAAAGAGCATTCTTCATGGAATAGAAATGCTTTCAGAATTGAAAGAACCGGTTTCCTTCAAACATGCATTTTATCTCTTCAGCTTCCTCGTGCTCCCTCTTAATCACAGTCCGCTAATTTCCCAGCAGCCCCTCTCTGGCAGTGTGAAGGCAGATAATGTCCATGGGCCCGCAGGACCAGTATTCCCCAGGTGGCCATTGCAGCACGTGTAATAGATACCGTTTGGCCTAGATAGCATCACCGCGAGCGCGAGGCTCGCGCCGGCGCTCGCGGGGAGTCAGGGGAGCTCTTGCTGAAGCCTCGCGGACACAATGGAAAAAGCAAAACATGGTTCTGATAATTAAAGAGCAGACGTTCCCTGCGGGGATGAGTACTGATTCTCCGGGTAAGAGGTTTGAGTTTGGTAGTGGATGCAGACTGCGAACATGTGCTGAGGGGTGAGAAGAAGGGTGGAGAGAGTTTGTAGAGAGTGGGGCATCCTTTTTCAAACACCTTCTGAAATTAATGCCCTTAGGATGACGTTTTTTAGCGTCTGTTCAGTGTTTGTGCTATCTTTTATAATTATAAATATGGTATGTATAGTCTCTTTGAGATGTGAGGCTGATAAAGGGAGAAGCGTCATCAGCAGAGGTTTCATTAGACATCATTTTTTTGGGTTGTAATTATAATGCTTTCATTTAGCAGGGGAGAGTGAATCCATACACTATACATTGGTTCTTTTCTCTCCGGCAGATCCAGCATCTTTGAGCTTACCCCGTTACTGCACCTCCTTTCAGCACTGAATTTGGCCGACATCGAGGCTCGAACTTCTTACCACTCCTCTTCAAGGCCTGCCTCAGCACACTACTACACCCGACCCGATCACATCATTCTACTGAATCTACTACGATTAAATACAACCAGAGAACCATAAAACTGTAAACAAAAAAATCAGTTGTGCCTGCAGTTTCTCTGTGAGAGCACATACCATCAATGAGGAGGGAAATTCACTATTTTTGTGGGTCCACACATATCCACAGAAGACAGGGAGGGAGGGAGGGTGTTGCAGGCCCCAGAGTATCCGTTCCCTTCCCCCCACTTCCGGCATGTCTGCGGAGACATGAGAGCGGCATGGGAGGGTGGCACCCGGAGGACTCTGTCATTTGTCCTTTGTCCACCTGCTTCAAGTGTCTTCAGACCCTTTTAAGGTGGCGCATCAGCATCTGCCCAAGCATGACCACAGGGATGCAGTTTTTAGGGCTCGCCCCTTTCTATTTCGCAGAAATAGAAAACAGGGGTGAGTCCTTATGTCGCTGATCCAGTTCTTTCCCCAAAGGCTCTCTTCAGGCAGCTGATTGGCTCTCAAGGAGGATTTCCAACAGTTCATGTGAATCCCAATCATGTGACTTGCTCTCATGCACGAGCCTTCAAAGCCTCAGCCATTTGCTTCCCAACCAGCGCTGCAGGCCGTGACTCGCATCAAAGGCAGCCGAGCCCAGCTTCTCCCAGCAGGCAGCCCACCCCCTCCCTCTCTTGACTTTCAGTGACTTCACACTTCGTGCCCCTGTCCCTTCAAGGCAGCCCCTCCCTCTCTCCACCTTCTCTGCTTCGTCCTGTATTTCTTCTCTCTACCGCTCTCTCTTCCCATCTTCCTTCACTTTCCTGCTGCCTGCCCAGCCTCTTCCCCCACCATAGCCTCCCAGGCGCACACCACTGCTCGCAAACCACTCCATTTCACAAAGCCTCAGCCTCCCTCCCTTGCCATTTGCTTCCTAACCAACCTGCCTCGCATAATTGCATCAGACCCGACACTTCAAAGGAATGCGCCCCGAGAGGCACTTTCACGGCCGTGCATTTCTCTTCCCCCCCTCCCCATAGCAATGCCAGGAGCTTGTTTGTGGCTTGTTCTACCACTCACTAACTAAGCCTTGAGCGAAGCGGTTGGAATTTTAATTCATCAACAGGGCTTCAAATTCCAGGGCAGGTCTACTTCTATTTTGTTCTTTTACGGCGCTTACTCCGATAATGTTTTTTTGACTTGTTGGTGGAGTCATTTAGTAATTTGTAGAGCGAGGAGATGAGCTGCTTCCTGAATGTCTGCCTTTCAATTGAAATGACGTTAGCCCGAGTTAAAATGCAGCCTGGCACTTCGAAATGCCCACAGTGAAACCTGGAGTTTGCTGAGGCTGTCCCTCTGAGCCTGTAACAACAAGTTGGCCCAGCAGCCCACGTGGGTGTCCGTCTTACCAGACACCAGCTCAGTTTTCAATCACTCAGCACATACTAGCTACCACACCAATGTCTTTCTTTCTTCCTTCCTTCCTTTTTTTCTTCCTTCCTCTCTTTCTCTTTCTTTCTCTCTTTCTCTTTGTTTCTTTCTCTCTTTTTTCGTTCTCTTTCTTTCTTTTTCTTTCTCTCTCTCTCTTTTTCTTTCTTTCACTTTCTTTCTTTCTCTCGCTTTCCCCTGCGTTCTCTTGCTTTCTCTATCTTTCTTTCCCTTTCTCTCTTTCTTTCTTTCTTTCTCTCTTTCTTTCTTTCACTTTCTTTCTCTCTTTCAACACCACAGACCAGGCTCGAGTAGTGCCACATACACATGTGATGTGGTTGTAGGAGTACTTCAAAGCAAGTTTGCTCAACCTTTAAAAGAAAATTATTTTTAGTACAATATGCCCAATCTACTTAATGGGACATTACCAGCACATCTCAGCGTGCCTGCTGAATGTTCATCCACAAAATACCAACACTTTGCGCTAGACTGCCTTACTTTAGTGGAGAGTACTTTTACCTCTCAGTAGAGCTCTTACACTTTTGGTGGCTGAGTAGCATAGCACTACCATTGCTCATGGGCTTTGCAGAGAAGCTTTGTGTGTGTGTGTGTGGGGGTGAGTTGGCTAACCTTGTGCCAGATTTGATGGGCAGTTGTGCCTTATACGTGCCTTATCTGTAAATTAAACTTGAAGTTCTGGGCATAATTTGGGGCACATCACGGGCACATCGCACACCATTTGCCACACTTTCGCGGCTCCTTTGATGTTCTCAGTGAGCCGTGCGGCCACTGACAACATCAAAGGAGCTGCGAGCTGGCATCTGGCTTTTTTGCTTCAGCTCCTCTCCGTCCACTTCATTTAATAGCCCTCCCCAGCGCACGCGCATTTCTGACAGCAATGCCGAGAGCTTGTTGGTGATAGCTAACGGGGGTCACCTACAAATATTGTCGGTTTTAAATAAACCTCGAGCGAAGCGGTTGGAATTTTAATTCATCAACAGGGCTTCAAATTCCAGGGCAGGTCTACTTCTATTTTGTTCTTTTACGGCGCTTACTTCGATAATGTTTTTTTGACTTGTTGGTAGAGTCATTTAGTAATTTGTAGAGCGAGGAGATGAGCTGCTTCTTGAATGTCTGCCTTTCAATTGAAATGACGTTAGCCCGAGTTAAAATGCAGCCTGGCACTTCGAAATGCCCACAGTGAAACCTGGAGTCTGCTGAGGCTGTCCCTCTGAGCCTGTAACAACAAGTTGGCCCAGCAGCCCACGTGGGTGTCCGTCTTACCAGACACCAGCTCAGTTCTCAATCACTCAGCACATACTAGCTACCACACCAATGTCTTTCTTTCTTCCTTCCTTCCTTTTTCTTCCTTCCTCTCTTTCTCTTTCTTTCTCTCTTTCTTTCCCTCTTTCTCTGTTTCTTTCTCTCTTTTTTCGTTCTCTCTCTTGCTTTCTCTTTCTTTCTTTCCTTCTCTCTTTCTTTCTCTTTCCTTTTCTCTTTCTTTCTCCTTTCTTTCTTTTTCTTTCTCTCTCTCTCTTTCTCTCTCTTTCTCTTTCTTTCTTTCACTTTCTTTCTTTCTCTCGCTTTCCCCTGCGTTCTCTTGCTTTCTCTTTCTTTCTTTCCCTTTCTCTCTTTCTTTCTTTCACTTTCTTTCTCTCTTTCAACACCACAGACCAGGCTCGAGTAGTGCCACATACACATGTGATGTCGTTTTAGGAGTACTTCAAAGCAAGTTTGCTCAACCTTTAAAAGAAAATTATTTTTAGTACAATATGCCCAATCTACCTTAAATGGGACATTACCAGCCCTTCTCAGCGTGCCTGCTGAATGTTCATCCACAAAATACCAACACTTGGCGCTAGACTGCCTTACTTTAGTGGAGAGTACTTGTAATATTAATACATCTAAGTCATGTAAATACAACACATATTGCATTACAAATGCTATAGGTGTCACGTTTGCAAAAGTTAACAATATTGGCATTGTAAATGACAAAGTTATTAATTTCGCTATTTTCAAAACAAAAACATAAACAAAAAATGTGTTATTTACAATACTAATACCTCTAACTTTACTAATGCGAGCCCTATTGCATTGCAAATGCTTGTTACTTCTCTGACAGAAGAGTAGTGAAAAACAAAACAACTTTTTCATTACCTGTACAACAAAGCAGTAAATGCACAACACGATTTTTAACAAGGCCAAAAATTGAACTGTACTGTCCTGGGCTCCCGGTGAACTCCAGGATCATGAAACACTAGCCATGGAATCCTCTGACTATGTGAGAAGCTATAAAAGAAATGTATCCCATGGATGCAACTCCTAAAAACAATCTACATTCAGAGCCGGACTGTCCATTCTGCCACTCTGGCATTTTTCCAGTAAGATGCAGCTTTGGGCACTGATTTCAGAGCGGGGTGGGCTGCCATGACCCAAGTATGCCCTCATGGGCCCATTTTAGCCACGGTCTTATGCAGTGCTCGACTGGTGTTAAGATTTTTGCCACGGCTGGTTCTGGTTTCTAGTCCAGTTCCCTTGGTTTCGCCTGATGTATAGGAGTGGCAAATCTCACATCAAACTCATCATCTGGCTGAACTGCTTCATTCTGTTTATTCTTAAGCATAAGTGCCCCTTTGCAACAATTAATGTGACTTCTATAACATTGGCTGTAGCCTTTACTCTTCTATAATCAAACCAGCACATAGAAATACAGAGACTCTAGAATATTACTAGTTCCAGAACACTGAGCCGAATATCCGACATTCCCCGTGATGGACCTTTTTAGATGCCTGAGAAATAAAGAAGAGTTAATATCATCCAAAAGGTCCATTTTCAATTTACAGTGTATTCCGTTTGGCTACCCAGTGTGGACCCAAAAGTCAATAAACAGGATTCAATGTAGGCTTAATACAAATTCAAAGCAAACTGTACACAAGTGTCAAGAATATACTGTAAAAATACAGAATCATAACTGGTAATCCAAGTCGTCTGACAATGTTTAATCTCAATAGCATAAAGCATACAAGGAATTCAGACATAGCAATGCAGAAAATAAGGAATAAAATGTGATGATTAGTAAATGATTTCCGGTCCTCTTGCTTATACATGAGTAAATCTAAATTACCCTAAACTAAGTAGTGTTAGTTGGGGAAAACCCTAATTAGATTCAGTACAGCAGAAAGGTGTAAGCATTGCTTCGAGGTCTGTAGAAGTTCTCCAAAATCAGAAGCATTTTATCTAAAGCAAAGGTCTTCAAACCTTTTTGCTCTGAGCCCCCTAAGCAAAATGTTTTGAAGTCAGGCACCCTCCAAACTTTATGGCAAGACTTGTGGGAGAGGGAGTTGCAAGGCTGAACTCAGGGGTCAAGCTTATGAGGTAATTTCAGGGTTCCTTTTCTGTAGCTCACATGGGGCACAAAATGTGAGAATTATAACAGAGCAAATGTGTCACACAAAAACAGAAATGGCTCAAATAACACTACCCCCTAATTGGTGTGTAATAAGTCCTTTCACATTTTCGGGGTGACATGCCAGCCCCATCATGCCTGGATATCACACCATTCTTAAAACCACTCAGAGGGGCTCATTATGATCGCGGACGGACTTGAGTCCGTCCGCGACCATCGAGGAGGAGGGAACCTCCGCATGGCCTGCGGAGTTCCCTCCTCTCCAATTAGGATGTGACCGCCACCCTGGCGGTCACATCCTCTATTTTTAACATTGCGGCGGGTGCAGCTTCAAGCTGCACCCGCCGCAATGTTAAAAATGCATACATGCATTTGTATGCAGAAAGCGGCAGGCACCGCTCGGTGCCTGCCGATTACTGCATAAAAATGCAGGGGGGTACCATAGGTACCCCCCATGTGCACCCCCCACCCCCCCTTCACCCAGGGAGCCCGCAACGGGCCCCCGCAGTGAACCTCCGTATGCTTTTCCACGGCGGAAAGCCCGCCGTGGAAAAGCATTTCTTTTTGGGCATCCTAATATGGCTGGCGGTGTCTGAGAGACACCGCCACCATATTAGGGCTTTTCTGCCGCGGTTGTAAGCCAACTGCGGCGTAAAAGCTGCGGACGTAAACCTGGACCCACCAGCCATCCTAATGTGGCGGTGGGTCTTTGGTGGGTCCACTGCGGTTTTTCCGTATCCTCTGGGCCGGCGGAGGCTTCCGCCGGCCCGGAGGATACGGAAAAACCGGTATCCTAATCTGCCCCAGAGTGTGTTGATCCCCCCCCCATTTTGCTTCAAGGGTTTCCCCAGCTTTAAAACTTGCGAGGCCCCATGCCTCCTTTGAAAAGTAATACAGTCATTATTATGATGCAATGGGCCCCTCACAACCCTGGGCCCTAATGCATCATTAATTGCTTCACTAATGATAGCTACTTCATTGCAAAGCAGGCAGTCTCCTCTGCTCTTTGTTAAAAACATGGGCTCCAATCTTGCCCCATTCCCCTCCCTGCCTTCTTTCTGAGGCCCAAGCAGTGGCGTAACAAAGGCCCCAGCCGCCCCTGAGGTACTGGGAAGCCCGAACTCCAGTGGACCCCTCAGCACAGTATTCTGCCCCTCAAGTTTCGTTACACTAGTGGCCCCAAGCTAATGTGTCTCCTCTGCTTCAATATTCCCTTTGCTTCAGCCATTGGCACAAGGCCCAAAGCCACACTGGCAGCAAACAAGGAAGGATAGTAAAATAGTCATAATTCAGGTTTAATTGGCCTTACATAGCTCCAGCTCTGGTTTGTGCCTCTGAACCTGCAGCACCATGATACCTACAGCCCTTCGACACTATTTATGGATTTCACTCCTTCCTCTTCTCACTGACCATTACTCAGAAATCCATGGACCTTCCAACCAGAACTCTGCTTCTGAATGCAACGCTGCTGGGTTCCCTGCTACCTCACAAATCACCTGAAAGAGCATCTGCATGACAAAGTGAGTGGGATCTATGGGTATTGTTGTGCTCATTGTCTTTTAATTTCACAAAAATGGTTCCCACACTTTTTGTTAAAAAGCAATCATCCCTGAACTACTAATGAGGTGCCTCTTGCTGAAAGTGAAGTAGGAGGGGATGGGGATGGTCTTCTGTGCGGTGAAGATGAGAGAGGAACAGAGAGTTAAAGAAACCTATTAATAAGCCTTCTCATCAACGTTCCTTCTATCTGAAAGAAATGTAAATGTGGGCAGCGGGTTAATCACCAAATGTATAGAATGCTGTCAGCAGGTATACGCTGAAACCTAATGGGATCACTTCAAGTTTCATGATGACAAAGATGTATATTTGTTTTGAGAGGTGACGTATGGTGTTGAGGTCTTGAAAGTGTCCTTTTAATGGACACATTGCTTGTCCAAGTTACAGTCTGGTTAATAAAATATATACTTTGAAAGCACTTTGTTGTAACTTTCATTTATTGTATTAGTGGTCAGCAGTCTAGCTTATCCGTGTTCCTCTTTTTCCCCTCCCTCTCCTCCCCGCCCATTGGTTATTGCCTGCTTACATCATGACTATGATTAGGCGAGTGTTGTTCACGGGTGGTTATTCGAGCCCCAGCTGTTAATTATACCGGTCCTGCACCCGCGGGTCTTTGTATTTAATAAACTTAATATTTAAACTCATTTGATGCAGTGTCCTATGTAGTGTGACACTTCAGATGGCGACGAGGACGGGACACTAAAGAGTTTTTCAAGACCCGCCGGTGTTTGACAGAGGATCGTTTCGTCACTTCAAAATTTCTTTCATAAGGCAAGTTATTAAGATTGTCTTTTTTGGGGCATAAGTTTTCAGCGCTAATTGGTTCATGTATTTTCTCATGTGAGGTGGAGTTGAGAAGCGAAAGAAAGTTCCTTTGGCTCAAGACTCTACGATCGTCTAAAAGTTCATTTCAGGCAAGTTACGATATTTTGAATTTTGCCAAGGAGATTTTCAAAGCGCTAATTTATTCATGTACTTTCTTCTATATGCTGACGTGCTGCTGTGTTGCAAGTTCGACAGCGTTTTCGAGGTAGCAGTTCGCATTTCTCCTCAGCTGCAAACTGTCAACTATCACGTTGATTTCAACGTCGGCCGTTGGAATCTTCAGAGTAGACTCTGTCAGCCCGGCATTTCTATCAGCTGAAACTGACATCGGGTGATGTGTTGCTGACGTGATTGCGCAGCCTACGATCCTGAGCGTGACTCCATTTTGTTTTCAAAATTTTGGTAGTTTTCTCTCAGAAATGGTTATTCATGTGAGGAGCTTAATGTTATGCGCTAAACACGGATATTTATTTATTTTCTAGGTTAATATCTACTCCTCATCAAAAACAATTTGTTTTTGTTTTTAAAAAAGCCTAGTATTTCTTAGAACTTATTAAGAAAGTGTGTTATATTTAAAATATTTTCTCTTCTCTTTTTGAATTTATAAGATATAAAAATAGCGTTTTCTGTGAAGAAAGAGGTAGAAGGAAGAGTGGCAGAAATGTCAACAAATTCAAATATATGTGCTCCAGCTCCATTTTTGAATGATCCTGGGAAACCAAGTATGAAGTGGAAAAACTGGTTGAGGGCTTTTGAAAAATATTTAGTCGCAATAGATGGGAAGAAATATGAGCCTGAGAGGAAATTAGCAATTTTATTTGGTTTATTAGGGGCAAATGGTCATGAAATGTTTGATAGTTTCCCAGAGTTTGAGCCACCCCCGGGACAGTTCATTCCATTAGATGAATACCAAGAAGCGTTGAAACGTTTGGAAAGAAAGTTTGGAGAGGAGCCTAATATAATGATTGGGCGTCATCATTTTACTATGCGAAAACAACTAGAAAATGAAACTGTTGAGGAGTATATTGGTGCATTGCGTGTTCTAGCAACCAAGTGCGAATATAATGACATGGTGGATATATATATTAGGGATCAGTTTGTTTTCCACTGCCATGAAAAGAAAATTCAAGAGAGACTTTTGTCGTGTAAAAATCCTCCTTTACAAGAGGCTATAGATATAGCCAAAGGGATTGAGAGATCTCTTCAAACGTCAAAAGTCTTATCTGCTTCCTCAAACTCAAGGTCTGATGTATATGTTGTTAATGATTTCAAACAAAGAAATGCTGCCTATGAAAGGAAAAATAGAGATGGCAGGGGCACAGAGTTAGGTGTTATTATATGTTATAGATGTGGTTCAAAGAACCATAAAGCAGACTTTCAAGGATGCCCAGCACAAGGTAGGAAATGTACAAAATGTATGAAAATTGGTCATTTCGCAACGAGTTGTAATAATTCCAGATCACAAAAATTCCAGAAGGTGAAAGTAAGTTGTGTTAATGAGTTTGAAGAAGACATGTGTGCCAATATTGTTCTGTCTATTGATGACCAAACTGAAAATATTAAGGGTCCTTTAGGCATTGCACACATTGGAGAAGTAGAAGTAAAGATCATGGCGGATTCAGGATCACCGATCACTATTATTTCAGATGTAAAATATGCAAAATATTGGCCTAATACAGACTTGTTGGCCACAGATATAAATGCCAAAGCATACGGAGAGTCTGAGATTAATGCATTGGGGTATTTTGTATGACTTGTTGAATATAAAAGGTAGAGTGATTTCCACCAAAATCTATGTGGCTGAAAAAGGAAAAGACATCGTAGGATGGAAAGACTTAGCTAAGCTAGGCATTATACTTAAACCGGGTGCAGATGACCCAATTGTGTTGGATGAAAACTTTGTACAAACATCTATTTCTTTGGTAAGTCCAATTTTAACTGATGATATGGAAAATATTTTTAACAAATATGAATCTCTGTTCGACAATAGAATTGGTTGTGTTAAACGATTCAAACACGAAATTAAGCTGAAGAAAGGTGCTATACCGGTTAAACACAAGGTAAGGGCAGTTCCTTTATCAGTCAAATCTGAATTGCAAGTACTCCTCAACAAGCTAGTAGAAGAAGAAGTAATTGAGCCAACCAATTCTTCAGAATGGATTTCGGCTATTATTTTAATTAAAAAGAGAAATGGCGAGATCCGCTTATGTGCAGATTTGAGGTCATTAAATAAAAATATTGTTGTTGATTGTTTCCCGCTGCCTAATATACAGGAGATTTTGGCAGCCACCAATGGATCTAAATATTTTTCTATTATTGACCTCAAGTCTGCATATCATCAAGTGCAGTTGTCAGAGAAATCAAAGGGGTACACAGACATAATATCGACTCCAAAATATCGTTTGGACATAATATCGACTCCAAAATATCGTTTGGAGAAAATATCGACAGGACAGAATATCGACAGCCAAAATATCGTTTTTAAGGTAAGTGAAGTAATATCGTTTTTAAGGTAAGTGAAGTAATATCGTTTTTATTTTTAGGGTTCAGGGTCAGTTTTGGGTTTTTGGGTAAAGGGGTATTTTTAGGGTTCAGGGTCAGTTTTGGGTTTTTGGGTAAAGGGGTATTTTTAGGGTTCAGGGTCAGTTTTGGGTTTTTGGGTAAAGGGGTATTTTTAGGGTTCAGGGTCAGTTTTCAGTTTTTGGGTAAAGGGGTATTTTTAGGGTTCAGGGTCAGTTTTCAGTTTTTGGGTAAAGGGGTAGTTTTAGGGTTCAGGGTCAGTTTTCAGTTTTTGGGTAAAGGGGTATTTTTAGGGTTCAGGGTCAGTTTTCAGTTTTTGGGTAAAGGGGTATTTTTAGGGTTCAGGGTCAGTTTTCAGTTTTTGGGTAAAGGGGTATTTTTAGGGTTCAGGGTCAGTTTTCAGTTTTTGGGTATTATTTTATTATATTTTATTACTATATAGATATGTTTAATAAATATGAAATAAAAAAATATTTATTTAACTTTCATTAATTATTTAATTATTATAAGTTAATTTAAGTAATTTTAAGTATATTTTAGTAATTAATTATTAATATTAATTTAATTTAACACTGTTTTTAGTAAATACGATATTTTTTACAACTATATTTTTGTAAACGATATTTTGTACTCGATATTTTTGTACTTACCTGTTTGTACATACAAACTCGATATTTTTGCTGTAGATATTTTTTCCTCGATATTTTGGGTAGTCGATATTTTGGTAGTCGATATTCTTTCAGTGATCCATCAAAGGAGCTAACCACATTCATCACTCCTTTAGGGGCATTCAGATTTAAAAGACTTCCGTTTGGGCTAGCATCTTCGGCCAGCATTTTCCAGAAATTGATGGAAGCGATTTTGAAGGGAGTTGACGGAGTACAAAAATTCCAAGATGACATTCTTATACATGCAAAAACAGTAGAAGAACATAATGAAATATTGGATACTGTGCTTAGCAAGTTGTTTGATAGAGGTATGACCGTATCAAAGAACAAGTGTAAATTTTTTAAAAATGAGTTGGAAAATGTAGGCCATGTTTTAAGCTGTGATGGTATCAGGCCCAAGCTTGATTTAGTTAAAGCCATAACTGATGCCCCTAAGCCCTGTGATAAGGATGCTCTTAGGTCGTTTCTCGGACTTAGCGAATATTATTCGCGGTTCGTGGAGAACTACTCTGGTAAAGTTGAACCCCTACGGGTATTGTTGCGCAAAGGAGAAAAGTATGTTTGGACAGAGAACCAAGATAATTCATTTAAGATAATTAAAAATGCCATACTGAATGCACCAACTTTGAAGCCGTACAATCCAGATGGGCATAATATTGTAACTGTGGATGCAAGCTCGGTGGGAATCGGAGCAGTATTCACACAAAGGGTTGGCAAAGAAAGTCATACCATTGCATTTATTTCTAGAAGGTTACAGGAATCTGAAAGACACTATAGCACCATAGAAAGAGAAGCATTGGCTTGTGTCTGGGCGGTTGAGAAACTGAGAATGTATCTATGGGGCAAGAGCTTTGACTTAGTTACAGATCATGAGCCTCTTACTTTTCTTATGGATGGTTGTGGTAGAGGGAATGGAAAAATTTTGTCTAGGTTGATCAGGATACTTTCAAAATTACAAGAGTATAACTTCACTATCAAACATATTTCCGGAAAGTGTAATGTGAGAGCCGATTGTCTATCACACCTTCCACTTGAATGTGATGATTCTAAGGAATATGATGACACTGAATGCGTAGTTTCTTTTGTAAACAGTAGCAATCAATTTATCAGTATTTGTGAGGAATCTGATTGGGTGTCACAGCTTAATGATGACCCTGTTTTAAGTAAAGTCAAATTATTTATTTCCAGTAGCTGGCCCCCAGTAAGAAATTTGAGCACGGATCTGAGAACTTATGCACAAGTGGCAGATGATTTAAGGATCGAGGATGGTTTCATATTGAGAGGTGAACTGTTGGTACCCCCACCTAAGGTAAGACGAATTCTATTGCAAAAAGCTCACAAAACACACCTGGGATCTACATTAACAAAAAAAGCCCTTAAACAATATTATTGGTGGCCAGGTTTGGACTCAGAAGTAAATTGATATGTAGAATCGTGTGCCACCTGTTTGAATTCTGATAAACGTTGGAAGTCCAGAGTACAAGAGTTGCAGTTAGTGGAAATACCATCTTCCTCTTGGAATAAAATAGCCATAGATTTCTCTGGCCCTTTTCATGCTTTAGAAAGTACCTGTAAGTTCTTAATAGTTGTGTGTGACTATTACAGCAAATGGGTCTATTTCAAATTTGTACCTAACATAGAATCTAAAAGTGTTATTCAATTTCTAGAACAGTTTCTTACTATTGAAGGCTTGCCTCAAATCTTAGTGTCAGATAATGGCAAGCAGCTGACATCGGAAATGATGACGACCTTTTTAAAGAAAAAGCAGATTACACAAGAAAAGACTCCATTGTACTCTCCCAGATCCAACGGGCAAGTGGAGCGTGTAAACAGGTTTATTAAAGATGGAATTCAAATGGCCCTGGCTAACAACTTATCGGTTGTAGAATCCACTCAAGAGAGAGTGGACATGTTTAACAGAACTGTCAATAACGTTACCAATTTTTCCCCTTTCTTTCTTATGAGAGGTAGACAAGCCGTCACAAGCATCTCACCCAGGCTTTCTGTGTGTCAAAAAGGGAAAAGTGACTTTACTGTTGTGGATGATGATAGCCTAAAAGTCAAGAGTTCTATCTGCAAGCAACAAATGAAATCCAAGAAATACTATGATGATACGCATAAAGCAGTTTACAAAGACATTACTGTAGGAGATTGGGTATTAGTCAAAAAAAACGGTTGTTAAACAGAAAGGAGAATCTAAATACTTTGATCCTAGTGAAGTTATAGAAGTATCAGCAGGAGCAGTTCGTGTGTCGGAATTGGGGTGGAGGAGTAAGAGTGATGTGATTAAAATCAAAAGTTTCCAAAAGAAATTGATGTCTGGATCTAAAGATCAGAATGCAGAGTCACTTGCAGATAGCTTTTGGTATGAGGTAACATCTAGTAATGAGAATATAGTTAATGATAATGAGTCAGAATTTTGTCCTATGTAGTGTGACACTTCACACTTGATTTATTTTAAACACCAGGGGCCATATTTATCAAGATTAAGAATTGTCTCTATTCCTAATGTACGAATGTTTCAAATTGAAATTGCTAGTAGGTCGTGACCTACCTCATTAATATTAACGAGGTAGGTCACAATTTGTGACCCATTAGGTATGTTTGCCATCACAGGGATGGTGGCCCTAGTAGACCACCATGTCTGTGATTGCTTTTTAATAATGCAATCTTTTTCTTTTTGAATGCAGCCATTTTCATTAAAGGAAAACGGAATACGTTTAAAAGAAATCTTTTTGGAAGTTTTGCTTATGAAGATACAGAGATCCCGTAGACCACTACCTCCTCTAAAGCAAACATTTTTTTTACATTCAGAAAGGGGAAGGGGACCCCTTCTCATTGGCGAATGGGTTACCACTGCATGTTTGTAGCCTGTAAATTAATAATGTTTTGCTCCCGGAATTCAGTCACAAAACATTAATATATACCATTCCCATTTGGTATTTGGAAGAGACACCACTTCCAAATACTGAATCGATATTCAGTTGCAAACCCACACTGCGATTTGGTAACGTGTTCCGAATCACAATTTGGGTATGGTACATACCAAAATGTTTTTTTGTGCAGTCTCGGGCGGTAGAGCAGCTCTACTTGTAACTTACACTCAGGCTGCCCTACAGGGGATTTAAGAATGTACTCTGCTGCTCACTCATTATCCACACAGTAAGTGCTGTGGAAGGATGTGCACTGTCTTCTATTTGTTTGTTTTAGTTTGTGTGCATGTATTAGTAACGAGCAGCTGTTTCTTTCCATGGAAGTAATTCCAGGTTTTTGTTTAACCATGAAGCCCCTGCAGGAGCCAGCCCAGCTTGACTGGTTTTCTCTTCCTTCCCTCTTTTTGATTTGGTTCGATTGACTCTGGCTAAAGCACGCTTCGCTAGCATCTCATATTATTCACAAGAATTACCAACGTGTTTTAAGTTTTAACGATTCCTCTCTGCCTCTCTTCTATTTTAGTGGTACAAAAGGGGGTGGTGATGGACGGAGCATCTGAACCAATCAAACACTCACACCCAGTCAATAAATCTGGGTTTAATCCATCACCGTTCTTTAGGCCACTCTGCCACCCCAGTTCAGACATGGCCATATGCAAATCAGTCTGACCCTGTGCCTCATAGGAACAGTCCAGCCCGAACTGCCAAGCCATGCCTTCCCTGGACCGGAAACAAGCTTCCTAGGACCGGTTTCTGGCATTACAGCCGTCTTCAGCCAGGCTTGCTTGAATCCAGTGGCCAAGTGAGCAAGGGACTCACGTCTGAGCATACCCTGCCAACTTATGGCGAACAAAGCGGTACAAAAGGGGGTGGTGATGGACGGAGCATCTGAACCAATCAAACACTCACACCCAGTCAAAAGATCTGGGTTTAATCCATCACCGTTCTTTAGCCCACTCTGCCACCCCAGTTCAGACATGGCCATATGCAAATCAGCCTGACCCTGTGCCTCATGGGAACAGTCTAGCCCGAACTGCCAAGCCATGCCTTGCCTGGACCGGAAACAAGCTTCCTAGGACCGGTTCCTGGCATTACAGCCGTCTTCAGCCAGGCTTGCTTGAATTCAGGGGCAAAGTGAGCAAGGGACTCACGTCTGAGCATACCCTGCCAACTTATGGCGAACAAAGCGGTGCAAAAGGGGGTGGTGATGGATGGAGCATCTGAACCAATCAAACACTCACACCCAGTCAACAGATCTGGGTTTAATCCATCACCGTTCTTCAGCCCACTCTGCCACCCCAGTTCAGACATGGCCATATGCAAATCAGTCTGACCCCTGTGCCTCATGGGAACAGTCCAGCCCGAACTGCCAAGCCATGCCTTCCCTGGACCGGAAACAAGCTTCCTAGCTTCCTAGCGATGGATTAAACTCAGATCTTTTAACTGGGTGTAAGTGTTTGATTGGTTCAGATGCTCCGTCCATCACCACCCCCTTTTGTACCGCTCTCTTCTATTTTAGTCTTCTCTCCCCTTCCTGTGACCCCTCCTCTTTCTACCCCTTTCTGACTCTTAACTTCTCATTCTTTTACCTGATGAGTTACAGTTTTGGAAGTTTTACCCAAGCAGTGGCAGACCCATCCTGCCTCCGGACATTGAATGTCTGAGTCTTCTGGCTATACCTCCCACAAGTGCTCTATCCCTGTAGACACAGTGTCAGTCCGTCTCAGCAAAGCGTCTTCAGTCCTGGTAGGGCAGGGTGTCTCAGCCCCAGGAGGATCACTTGTGGATCGTCAAGGAAACATTAGAAACTCCCTGCTGGCAAAGCACTCGGTGATAGCCCGAGTGCATGAAATACCTGGGACGATATACTCATTCACCATCCCTAAGCATTTCAGTGGAATCCAACTGAATCCTTTTGAAGGGACCACCTGATCTTCCATGTGGCTCAATGTTACTGCAGTTCTTTTACCATACATTGTTCTGTTGACACACGATACATCTGTGACACAATGTTTCAGCCATCAATCTAAACCTAGGATTAAACCAGGTGTGTCTCAACAATATGAACATGGCAACTCTCCCTGCATGAGTAGGATTGTGATAATGCTTTGCCATCGGTGGCAATAAACTATTAGGCAATGCAGGTCTTCCAGCTCTTGAAACCCAAATATCATCCTCATCCCTATTAAAACGACCTGACTTAGTCCAACTCTAATGTTCTGCCTGTAACACGTCTTTCTGAAGCCTCTTGACCTCCTCCCACATATTAGCAGTTGATAACAAAAGGTTGTAGGTGGTCTCATCTGTTCCTTCATTCATGTAGTCACCATTAAATGGGCACGCATTATGAGCATAATAGTTTGCAACCTTATCAGCATATCTTTTGCCAACGGTCACATAAACATTCCCCTTACAATGATCAGCACATTTTACGACCATAACTTGAGCAGGTAGCTGCAATGCTTCAAGAAGCTTTCTTACTTGTTCTCCATTTCGGATGGGAGACCCTGAACAGGTCATAAACCCCCTTGAAGACTGTAATTGTCCGAAATCATGAATGACACCAAAGCCATACTGACTATCAGTGAAAATGGTCACTCCCTGCTGCTCTGAGACATAGCATGCTCTTGTAAGAGCAATTAATTCAGCCACTTGTGGAGGAGCCAAGATGGCGATCGGGATGGCTGCATAACCGCTTGGCTCCGTGAGCCCTCCCGCCCCGCACATATATCCTGACGATAAACCTGAGCAGTATTTGCTAATTTAAGTAGGTGAAGGGAAGCATTCACTTACCATCTGCTTTTGAGGCTCCACCGCGCAGTAGACCCGTAGAACTGTCCCCGTCTCTTTGGCGGCCTTCGAGGTGCTGAGGCCGGGATCTCGAGTGAGGAGAGTGTCCGGCCATGATTTCAACACCAGCGGCCTCTGGTTGCGATGGGAAGCCGGTCGGAGAGAACCTGAGATCTGCGAGCCGGAAGAGATGATGCCAACCCACTCCCAATAGTGGGTTGCCCTGCGGGAGGTGCGAAATAGCTGGGACGGAGAGAGTCCATGATGCCCAGTTCCCCTTCGGTGTGATACCCGGTTATGTTAACAGCCCTCCCTGGGAACCGGTGGGTGACTCCCGGGCGGCAGGGAGCTTGTTTAGCCTTTTGGTGACTCTCCTTTCTGCCGCCTGCCCTGACTATTGAGATCCCGCTGTGAATCCTGCTGATCCCGGGGGTCGGACCTGCTCCTAAGGTGCGGTGAAGGGGAAAGAGAACGTGACGGCTGAAATGGCGGATGATACTTTCCCGTGCACCCCTCACCCGGGCAGAGAAACCGGTGCACAAGAGAATCCCGGGGTCTGGCTATGTGAGAAAACGCCCACGCCCAAACATATACTGGCTGCACTAACAACCCTGCAGACAGCCCTGATCCGGGAGGCCCGAGATTTGGGACGAAGGATGGCCGCCATTGTTGTCCCGCCATCTTGTAACGCCACGGATCGCTCTCAAGGAGGCGCCGATGTGTCTGCCTCTGCTTCATCGACGTATTCCCCGGATGAGTCTACATTCTTAGAGACGTGGATAGATTTGGTTCATGAGCTTACTGTGGATGCACCTGTGGCGCATGTGATTGTCTCACCGGGGCCTTTCTCTGATCGGCAAGTGGAGGAACAGCATCAATACACGGCTTGGGCGGCCCCGTCGGGGTTTTGGCGCTTCCCGCATCGTGTGTTTCCCTTTCCGTGTCTGGCGGGACTGTGTTCGGACTCGAGACTGTTGGCGGTGTTGACATTGTTCCAATCAGACTTCCGCCATGCATCATCGGCGAAATTTCAGTGGCTGGGGTCCCATGGAGCGGCGACACTGCCTGACCCTCCCGGTTTAATCGGACCCTTTGTGCTATTTTGTATCCCGTTTGAGGGATGGTTTAACGTTGGTACTATTGACAAACGAGGCCAGGGGTGAATTTGCTTGGAACATGGAGGGACTCATGGCTGGTTGATGGTGATTTGAGGGGCGCTTAGCGGGGATGTCATTGATTGCGCTATACGTAATTGCTGCTACCTGTACTTCTTCTACCATTACTGTTTATACGATTTTTTGCACGCGGAGGTGGGAGGGGCCGGATAACCAGATCGAGGGCCCCTCTCCTGTATTTTTTCTCTTCTTTTTCTCTTTTTCTTCTCTGTATTTCGGGTCTCTTATTTAGGGCAACAGGCACGCTGCTTGGGGGGTAGGCCGTAGCCTTTTGCAGGGGTGCAGGGTTGAGGGTTGGGGGATGGGTTTGTTATTTTGTTCTATCTTTGTTTCTATGGCCCTTTGCCCTTTTCCTTTTTCGATGTCGTCGTCTTCCATGTCTCCCATATTGTGTTTCGCCTTGAGAGGTGGGGCTAGTTCGCCATGATTGCTTAGTGTTTATTGCATCTATCCTGACTCATATACCCCCTCCCCCGTCTTTTTCATCTATGTACATCACTGGCGTAAATCTTTTGTTTAGTTAGCTGTATTGGGTGTGTGTGTGATTATGCGACATTGATTTTCATTTTATTTTTCGTTATTACAAAATGAACCGTTTCAGATCCTTATTATCGCATGGTACTTTAATTATATGATATATCCTGGATGCTACTCTGCTTTTGAACTCCGGACCGCTGTATGTTTTTATACTACATTAGTTTTTAATCGATTTGAATAGCGGCCGGCCGGACTGGTTGTGGGCCCATGTTTGTATCTCCGTACTATAACAATAAAGGTTCTTAAAAAAAAAAAAAATTCAGCCACTTGTGCTGAAAATACTTCTCAGAGCCATGAAGCTTCAACTACTCCTAAAATTGTACAGACTGCATAGGCAGCTCTTACATTTCGTCCATGGTCTCGCAAACATGAGCCATCCATGAACAATGCAAAATCAGATTCACGTAATGGCTCATCTTTTCTATCTGGTATTGCCTTAGTGCAGAGTTCAGTAACATTGAGATAGTCATGCTCCACCTCACCATCCTCATAGTCACTCTCAGGAAGGAGCAGCAAGGTGGCAGGGTTTAAAACAACACATTTCTGTAACATGACATTCTGGGCCGCAAGTATGGTCGGCTCATTCTGGGTCAGGTGACTAATTGTCAAGTGTGGAGTACGCGTCAACAATATTTCAACAAAATGGAGCACATTCAAAGTTAGAGGATGACCCTTAACAATGCCTTCATGTTGGAAAGTGGGTTATTAGTAGTGGCAAATATGCATCTACCACTGGCAATAAGGCCACTAACAATGTCTAGGGCTCAGTACAGGTCTCAATAAATTATTCCCATGCTTAAACCTGTGTAGCTTGTCTGCGAGCAGGCAGGCTTAACTTAGGAGACAGGTATGTAAAGCATTTAAAAACACAAATTCAGTAAATAATTATGACACAACACACAATGAACTTCTGACACCAATTTCAAACAATAGGAAATATGTGTATCTTTAAAATGACACCAAAACGACAAAAATCCAATGTAGGGAACCAGAGATATGAAATTTCGAAGAATAAACACTTTCTAGCACTTAGAAACCTATAGCACCACTCTGGAACATATGGTCCCTTCTGACCGGGGCAAAGTCAAACTTCCAGGTCTACCACAATGGAGCCCTGCGCAGATACACAGAGCAGGAGGTCGCAGTCCAAATTTTACCTTCAGACTTTGAAACTTTTCTGGAGCTTTTTCTGCCGGGGTCCACGATGCTCTTCACAAGTTTGGATTAAATGAGGATTCACCGGCTTGACTTTCAGGTAGCTTCTGGTAAAACTCTGGAAGTCGGGCCTCCAGAGCTGTTCAGCGGGACGAACCTGGAATCCGGGCCGGGTCACAGTTGAAGGTAGCTGGCTTGGCTCTCGCGGTTGAGTCAGTCACCTTATGGAGCTTTTTTCCAAAGTTGCTCCAAACCTCTGGAACATCTTCCTGAAGTTCTTCTTGAGGCTTCAAAGGGTCAAAAACACAATCCAAGGGTCTGGAAGCTCCAAGATGGTCCTTGAAAGTTTGGGACCACAATTCCCACAATACAGCTGGCCAAGACACTGGAAGCAATCCAGGCAATTGACTCCTGGTGGTAGTGATGCAGGTGAGCTCTTTTAACCTGTAGCTTGCATGGATCCACTCTTTAATCCTTTCGAAGCAAGGTACATCCACAGGGCTATATATCCAGATAGTGCAGAAGGCGCAGTCAGTCAGAATGCAGGGCCTGATGGTGCAAATCAAGATTCCAATATGGCAATCCTTCTTCTTCTCTTAGTTTCTAGCAGCAGATCTGAGACCTCTACACCTCTCACATATTTATTCAGTGTTCTGTGGGGTCAACCAGAAGAGCTCTCCTGTCCAATGAGGTGCAAGGCAACACCCCAGAGCATGACCATTTCCTCCATAGTGTGGAACAATCTTCTCCCAGAAAGTATTATTCCTCCAAAATTGTACATGGCTGATATCTCAGCAGTGGAGTTAAAACTAGTTAAACCAACCTCCAGTATGGCTCATTTCAATAGCTCCCCACCCCCTAACATCTGCAGATCCCCGCCTTAAGCGCCCTAACTGGCTGGGTCAGAGGAGATGGGGGTAGATGGACCTGGCATTCCCTGCCTGTCCTGTTCCTCCTTTGAAGCTTCATGCTTTCCGAACCCTCCACCCTGCTCTGGCATTCGTGTACAGCAGAGCTACCTTCAACAGAAAGCCTCTCCCCTGATGAGCCACTTATCACTTCATCAAAGCATCCTGGCTAGCATCTACAATGGGGAAACTGCAATGTGTAATTTCTCCATCATCAGGGCATGTAGAACATATGTTATAGGGGCCCTGCTTATAGTTACACGACCCCCACTCCTGGGACACCTAGCGTAGATCTTGGGAGTTCTGAATATGCCAAAATAAATTAGATCCACACTCCACACTGCTCCTAGAACCAAAGTCAATTTTGAGAGGCACTTTACTACAATGGAGAAAGTGAAATGTGCAATTTCTCTATCCCCAGGGCATAGAAAACATATTTTATAAGGGATCTCCTTATAAATACATGTACCCCCACCCCTGGGACATCTAGGGGATACCCTGGGGGTATCTAATATGCCAGAAATATTGTAGAATATCGCATTTTAAGTGCCCCTACCACCAAAGTCGAGTTTACAGTGAATTTACTTCTAAAAGCACTGCTGCAACACAGGGCTGCTTTTAAAATGACCTCAGGCGCTCAGCAGTGTGCACTTGCAAGTGCAGAAAGGGCTGCTGGTTTCTAAACGGCCATGCCCTATTATATACTAGGAACATATAGGGTAGGTCATGCCAATTGTAAGTGTACCCTAATATAAACTGTACACTTTAAGAAGGTGGCCTCGTATATGCTGTCCACTATTAAAGTGGGCACCCTGTACCAGTCCACACGACCCTTATGATGTATGAGTTTAAAGATAACCTTATTGAAAGCTATCCTAGCGGTAGCTATGGAGAGCATCCTTCAGGCGTAATCTTTTTTTTTTGTCCTAATACATGCCACCAGAAGATGTCTGCTCTAGATGGGATCTCTCTGAGCCTTTGGCACACACAAACTTAGATTCCGCCCCGGGAATATGTGCGCGGCCAACAGAATTCACCCAGAGGTAGGCTGTCTCCTTATCCAACTCCCAACACCCTCGATACCAGGGAGGAACGGACCACAAACCTCTGGCAGAATCATTGGACTTAAGTTATTTTTCTGACCAAACTTTTAACGCAGACCACACCTTGAAGGCACTCTCTCCACCACACACACTGTCTGACTGGCTGATCATCATGATATTCCTTAAGCAGTCAGCAAATCTTGGGGGGGCCCTCGAATTCCACTCTCTGCATAATTCTCTCCTAGCAATTACGATCACATAGAACAAAAACTGTGTGGCAGCATTGTTCATTGAGTACCCCAGCGGGAGACCGAAGAAGATCAGTCTGGGGCAACAGGAGATTGAAATTGATAAAACCTCTTCCAAAAAGCCACAGGCTTCAGGCTTACTCTTGAAGGAATGTAAAGCAGCTTGTTTTTCCGGAATATCACCTCCTAAATGACTAATTGAAAGGAGAACCAAACAGTAGCTATATACAAATATGCATTTATTAATATAACACTCTCTACTAGTCTCTATGTGAGACTAGGGCACAAAGTACACATTACTGAATCAATAGAAGATTCGTAAATAGCACAATACACAGCGGGCTCCAGGGGGAGATCGGACCATATACTAAAAAAATGGTATAACTACAATGACTTGACTAGGCATCGTGCCTAGAGCATGTAGAATCACTGGGACCCCCAAGGAACCGTCCAGAGGAGTGACACAGGGAGCCCACGGAGGACGGGTGCAGTGAGGAAACACGACCGGGTGCTCCGTACAACTCTATGGGAAAGTCGTGGTTGAAAATTTAATGTTTAAGGACACTTCTACGAGGACTTTGAGCAGACCCTTTGGAACATAGGCGGTTCTAAGGCCAACCCACCAGTGAGTATTGTGGTATCCCAGAGGAGCCGCGTGAATGGGGGTCAAGAGGCGTCGGGGTCAAGAGGTGTCGGAAACCTTCGTAGTTTTCAGTGGAGAGCTGCAAAGAAGTACTGCTGTCGGGAAGGCAAAGAGTGTCCAGTGGAATCCAAGCCTGGATTCAAGGTGAGAGGAACCTGAAAGCAGAGGGGACAGAGTCTGGGTCACTTTAGGTGACCAGGGGCTCGATAGTCGAATGCTCACTGATGTCGGGTGCTTCAGATGCAAAGAAGGGTTGCTTGACTCTGCATCCACGGGGACCAGGAGACGTCGAGGATGACCAGGATCCAGAGGTGAGCTGTCCCACAAATGATGGCGAGTGCTGAGGGGTCGATGTCTGGCAGGAGCACCAACAAGCCTTGGCAAATGCAACCAACGAGGTCCGATAGAACAGGTTACGGAGTAGACCCGCAAGGTCCAGGGGACTCTCCAGGCAATGGAGAGTCAGGGCACGTCTGGAGCAATCAGGTAAGCCCAATAACAAACAAGTTTACCCTCGCCAGGACCCACAGGCCAACGGGCCAGGGATCGCAAGGAGACCTCAAGCAAGTTTGCAAAGTACCAGCCCACAGGACACTCGGAGAGTGGAGGCTGGGAATTTTCGGTGCAAATACTGCTCAGGGTCAGGACTACAAAGAGTCCAATGCACAAGCTCAGGAATTGTCGACAAGCATATGCAACTGCAAATGTACAGAGTGTACAGGTTGCACGGTCCCCACGAGGGATACTGGTATCAGAATCGCTGAGAGGGCAGATCGACCTCAGGGACCTTTGGGAACCCACCGCCTGTGTTGCTGAAATCTTTGGAGTCCTCAGAAGCTCAGGAGAAGCTAACCGGTCAGATGCATTTAGGTGCCTGCTTTTGCCAGGGAGTAACTCCTTTACTCCAAGGGAGTTTCTACAGTCGTCCTGCTTTGTGCGCAGTCAAAGTGCATGGTTTTTTCTTAGCAGAAACTTGTCCAGGTAAAAGCTAAAGTCCCGTAGTCAGGTAACCCATTTTATACCAATGGGAAGGGGTTGGAAAGATTCTGTGGACCCTCCTAGGGGAAGGGCAGGACAGAAGGGTGGCTATACCCATGTCCTTTGTCCAGTTTCACGGCGGAGCAGGAGCCAATGGCTCCCAGAACTGGTTTGAGCTGGACTATGCATAGGGACACCAAATGTGACCCCAGTGCAGGCTTTCTGGCACTCTCAGAGTGCACCCACCCAGCCCCAATACACTAAACCCTGTCTGGGAGGTGGTCACACCTCCCTGTGACAGGATGCCTATTGTCATGCTTTCCTCTGCTCGAGCTTGGCTCAGCAGCAGGAGAGCAGAATCATGTCTGTGGCTGGTAGCATCCATTTTGTGCTGCCCAGGTCATGAAAGCTGGTACCGGGTAGACCGGTGACCCACAGTAGTGGTTCTAGAAAGGTAGAATCATAACTTCCTTTTTTTTTAATGTAAATGTTTTTATTATTTTTAATATATATATTCCCCCCCTCCACCCCCGGACAGGTAAAAATTCTGCACATTAACATCATGAGCTTTACATTATGCTTGTCATACTTACATATTCATTTTAGAAAATTTACAGAATATATTCAAGGCTTCACAGAAAACAAACTAAAACAATAACATAAATAAATTACAGCATTAATAATAAATTAGTTTTGTAAATCTCGCCAGCGTGTGAGAGGAGTCCAGATTTTCATACCCCTTTTGCGTCGCTGTATGCCTTTCCGCTTATATATAGCTATCTCGATATTATGCACTGCTAAAAGCCTGGCTAGCCACTGTTGGAAAGAGGGTGGTAGCGGGTCAAGCCAAGCCGAGGCTAGGCATAACCGCAAAACGGCCATAGCGACAAAAATAAAATCGTGGCCACTCTCAAGGTTATCTGGATCTTCCGCCCCAAGTACCATTGCCTCAGGTGACAAAGCAACCTCTCTGTGAAGAACAGAAGTTAAAAACTTCTCTATATCTTGTATCAAAGGTATTAACATCGGACAAGAGGCAAAGATATGAATGGAATCTGCTTTAAATAGGTTGCATCTCGGGCAGCAAGTCCCCTTACCGGCTCCCCATTTGGCGATCCTATCGGGTGTATAGTAGAGAAAAAAACAGGTTTTGTAAAATTGTGCCTGGAGTTTGGTAGAAATAAGAATAGTTTGGACTAGCTGATAGGAATATAAAAATCCTTCCTTTGAGATCCCAAGTTTACTTAGTCACTTCATTGCCTTTTAATCTAAATCATCCGGGAACATGTTCAACAATGACACATGAACCCCGCCTATTGAATGTTTCTTAGAGTGTATAATTGTCTCTACTACAGTAGATTCTTCCCCGAGTGTCCTTGTCCCAGGTTTGTGAGTTAAGAAATCCCTAATTTGGAGATATTTAAAAAATCCTGTCAATCTAAGCCAAATTCTTCCTTCAGAGCATCAAAAGATGTAATCCCCTGAGTAGTATAAAAATCCCCTAATTGTGTTAATCCTAAATTATACCATTTCTTTACACAGTTATCCTTATAGATTATTGGTGGAAGAATTTGATTGTTCAATACCGGTGTATAATGTGAGATTTGTCCTATTCCTAATATTTTCTTTACTACCTTCCATACCTTAAAACAGCTATAAAGAGTCTTAAATTTGACCTTTTTATGGTAGCTGTCGTGTATGTGCCTCCATAAATAGCCATAGCAGGAATTCCCCACCAGTAGCTGAAAGATTGAAGTGGTATGTTCCTCTGTGTTTTTCCCCCCTTGCAATAATTCCTTACTATAGATTAATACACATGACCAGTAGTATCTCCTTAAGTTGGGAAGAGCTAGCCCGCCTCTGTCCTTGGGAAGGGTAAGATATTTATATGCCCGACGGGGTTGTGCATATGACCATATAAATCTAGAGAAGGTGTATTCCATTATCGTAAACCACTGATTAGAAAATTCTAGGCAAACTACCCTGAATAAGTATAGTATTTTGGGAAAATACACCATTTTAATTGCATTTGCTCTCCCGATAATGGACAGGTGGAGATTGTCTAACAGTCATAGATCCTTTTGTATTGTGTTCAGCATTGGCTTAACATTTATGTCCACAATTTCCTCCAGCTTTGAGGAAATTGTGACACCCAAGTATGTCGCTCCCTTCACCACCCTAGGATCATCCATCACAATTTTTTTTTTAGAACGATTTGTGTCTTCCCTTGATTTAGCGCGTAGCCAGAAACCAGCCCAAATTTCCTGGCCTCGGCCTCGATGGTCAGCATTGCTGCTGTGGGGTCTGTGGTAACTATAGCAATATCATCCGCGTATGCTAATGTTTTTGTAGCATACCCCTGTGATATAATGGGTGTTATGTTGTTATTTTTCTCCAAATAGCGAATAAAAGAATCTATATATATTGCAAAGAGCAATGGCGAGCATGGGCACCCCTGGCGAGTTCCCCTGGAGATGGCGATTTCCTTAGTTAGGCTTCCATTAACAGATACAACAGCCTTAGGATTAATATACATTTTTTGTATCGCTTGAATAAACTTGATTCGAAATCCCATCATCGCCATTGCTTTCCAGAGAAACTGCCAGAAGACCCTATCAAAAGCCTTCTCTGCATCCAAAAGGATCAGGGCCATAAGGTCTCCTGTAGTTTCTGTTCCGACAAAAAGCGTGATAATCCTCTGAATATGATTTATCGTTGACCTTCCGGGAACAAAACCGTGCTGGCTTTTGGAGATTACTTTGTGTATTATAGGTGCTATTCGGTTTGCCAAGATTTTGGAGTATATTTTGCAATCAGCGTTTATAAGGGTTATGGGGCGATATGAACCTAGATGTTCTGGGGGTTTCCCCTTTTTAGCGAAAATCCCTATTTTGGCCCTGGACCAGGAACTGGGCGGTTCCCCCCCGGAGAAAATATGGATAATCAAATCCCATAAGATATGTTTTATTTCGTCTATAAATGTGCCATAGAACTCCGAAGGGATACTATCCAGACCTGTTGCCTTCCCTTTAGGGAGGCTCTTGACAGCGGTCAATATCTCTTCCATGTTAGGGGCTTCCTCTAGTGCCTGCTGCGTATTTACCTCGAGGCTTACCCCTTCACAGTTCTCTAGGTACCTTTCAATTTCGGTCGTGACCCCATTGCCATTCTCAGTATATAGTTCTTTATAAAACCTCCAAAATGCTTGCCTAATCAGTTCTGGATCTTTTAACTGCCCTGCCACTGGGTCCATAATCTCCCTAATTAAATTAGCATTGACCTGTTGTCGCAATCGCACCGCCAATTGATGGCCAACTTGCTCATTAACTTCATAAATTAGTTCTTTTCGTGCCGTAGCCTTCCGGATTGCCTTATCTGTAAAAATATTAGTGATTGCTGCCTTGGCTACTGCTACTTGGGCTAAGGTGCTAGAGATATCCCCAATTGTGTCCCTATTGCCAGTGACGCTAACGAGTCCTACTTCTGCTAGCATAAGCTCATCCTGCAACCTCCGTATCTCCTCTTTCCCCCGCCTGTTTGACCTAAGTGAATATGACATGGTCTCGCCACGGACCCCAGCTTTCAAAGTGTCCCAGACAACCTCTATGGACGTGCTATCAATGTTTTCATCTAGGAACTTGGGAATCCAATCTTTCATGTGGAGACAATACTGAGGGTCATTCAGTAATGCTTTTTCAAATATCCAAAGAGTAGGCTCTGATTTAGCTGGTCTAATGGTCAACGTGCAAAAAAGGGGATTGTGGTCAGATAGTACCCGGGGCAATTTAACAGTTTGGCAATTCTTAATTAGTGAATTTGAGAGTAAAATATAATCAATTCTGGCATGCGTGTGGTGTGGATTTGAATAAAAGGTGTAGCCAAGGTCACTGGTGTTGGTGTTAGAAGTCTGCCAGCTATCCACAAGTCCATGTACAAGACACAGATCCTTTAGAGAGCGAAATACTTAGGGTTTACGTCCTTTATAGACCCAGTCATCATTCAGGGACCAGTTGGTCGGGAGGTTTATATTGAAGTCCCCACAGACCATCACCGGAAGAGGCCAGTGTGATAGTTCGTTAGAGCCCTCATCAAAGACCCCGGGGTCAACTGTTTTGCTCCCATAAATAGCACAAATTGTAAATTTTTGCCCTGTTTGGTAGCTGCATTCGGTGATAGCCCAACGGCCAAACTTATCAGTTTTAGAATTGCTAAACGCCAATCCATTCCCTTTAGCCAGAATAGCAACCCCCCCGAGTTTTAGCACCTTGTGAAGTAGCACACACCAGTTTATACCATAATGTATTTAGCAGCTGGCTCTGGGACCCTTCAATATGCGTCTCCTGCATACATACAACATTAGCTCCCCAGTTTTATAAGCCAATTGCAACTGTTTGCCTTTTTTAAGATCGTTCAGACCACAAATATTCAGAGATAGTATTTTTATCCCAGCCATGCTACTAATAGAAGAGTGCCATAATTTTTATCCCAAACCTTCAGGTTTCCTGTGATCCCTATACATGTTTCCCTATTTCTATTTGACATAGATTTTGCTAACCTGTCCGTCCACCCCATTCCCCTCCCACCCATGACCCCCCCCACCCCCCACCTACATTGGAGGTTACCTGGCTGCATCGCCAGGGGTGTAGCGTCTGTACAAGAGTGTCCCTCCGTGCACCCCCTGAGCCCTCCCCACATGTGTTCATAGAAAACATAATTGGCTATACGTACTAATGCATCGGGTTACATATAGCCCTATAATCATATTTAACATTTTTGACTTCAAATCCCTTCAGAGCCTTTATAGTATATCTCGTAGGGTGATAAAAAAAATAAAACAAACATATATAAATAAATAAAAAATAGAGTGAGTTAAAAGTAGAGCATAGGAAGAAGAAAAAAAACACGAAAGCTCATATATCCACTTCATGTCTCATATTTACATCATGATGTATTGTCCATTTTCCTGAAGAGGGAAGAGACCGTGAGACCATAAAGGGTGAAAAAGTAGAGTCGGTTAAGAGTAGAGCATGGAAAAAAAGAGACAGTGAAGGTTCATGTATCCCCTTCATTTGCCATAGTCCCACATTAGCGAAACACTAGTATTATCCATTTTCCTGAGCTGTGATTTCCTCTAAATAAGCCCTAGCCTGTAGCTCAGAGATAAAACTTTGGGTAGTCCCATTAAAGATAACCTTCAGCCTAGCTGGATTGTGCAGGTACACCATAGCCCCCAGTTTCTGCAAGGGATCAAAGAGCTGTCTTAATTTCCACCTTCGCTCGACCGTGGCGTGAGCGAAATCTGGACGTGTGAAAAAAGTGAACCCTTCAAAAGATTTTTTACTGTTTGGTCTTGCTAGGTTGAACAAGGCTTCTCAAAGCAGGAAATTGCTGAAGGATACCAGCATAGCCCGGGGACGTTGTTGTGAGGCCTGTGCTCGTTTGTTAAGGACCAGAGGGAATCGATGGACCCTTTGTACCTCTCTGTCCCAGTCCCAGTGCTTCAATTCGGGAAATGTTTCCTTAAGGAGGGAGATCATGAACTTCCTCGGGTCATCCTTCTCAATTCCCTCGGGGACCCCCAGAAATCTAAGGTTGTTCTGTCTCTGCCAATTTTCTTGCTCTTCCAGTTTCCACAGTAAGACCTTAACAGTACCTTCATATTCCTCGCTGGATCCTTTGAGCTCGTGGACATCTTTCTCAAGTTGATCTGTAGTCACCTCAACAGAAGCTGTATGCTCCGCAATTTGAGCACAAGTCTTTCCCACCTTCCGAACAGCCCCATGTAGCTTTTTCGTGGCTAGGCGGAATCCTCGACTATTGCTTTTAACCTCCGCATGGAAGCCCTTGACGGTGTGTAAGATATCCGCCAGAGAAGGTTCTTGGATAGGGTTCTGCCGTGGATTACCACTGCTAGCCGAATTCCACAGCTTAGAATGAGGTGATTCTGAGTTGGGGAAAGCCGCAGGCGTTGTTTCCTCGTAGTCCCCATCTAGATCCGTGTTTTCATCGCTGTTAGAGGAGTTGCTTCCCTTAGGCTTACGCCGCATACGATGGCTCCGATGACTCTTTCTCCTGCCTTTCTTGTTAGACCGCCTGTTGATTGAGGGATCGGTATTGGAACTACTATTGGAACTATTATACCGTTTGCCTCCCTCCTCGCCCGCACTGGAGGCCGAGACGTTAATATCTGAGGGTTCCGAGTCCTCTGTCAAGGAGTAGAATGTATCCAGAGTTGGATCCAGAGTTTTATCCAGAGTTTCAGGTGTCTTTGACTCACAGATAAAATTCAAATGATCTAGATTGCATGGATCAGGAAGTGCGGCCGCAGGATTTAGGCTTCCGTTCTGGATGTTGCTCAAGCTGTTAGAGGGTTCATTTTCCTTCCCTCGTGGCAGATTGGTAAAAGGGCTTCCCTGAGATGAGTTTGTAATATTGCCTCCCTACAAGAAAGAGCTGGGTTCTGCTTTAATCTTCCCTCCGCGCCCCTCCTTACCCGTCCTGTCAACTCTCCCAGCGCTGAGAAGTAGAAATGCTATCTTGCAGCTGGCTCTTGCCCTCCGTATCAGCCTGTGAAGGAATCTTCCTCCGAATGGTCTCTCTGTGCTTTGCCTCAATCGCCTGAATCGCAAGGCCAGCTCAGGGATCGGGCGGGAGGAGCGCAGGGCTGCGGAGCGCAGGGCGGCGGGGTTCAGGGATGCCAGAGATGCCAGAGAGATGCGAGGCTCCTCATGGCGAGAATACCGACATGCTTTCGGCCACCACACATCCCGGGAGCTGGCGAGGAGTATCAACGCCATCCTGTGACTCTTCAAAGGTCCGTGGGCCACTACAATGTTACCAGGTTAGTTCTGGCAGTAACCGAGCTTCTTCATGTGGGGATGCTCAGAGGAGCTCTGCTCCGACACACCTCAGCCGGACGCCATCTTTCCTCGGGCATATTATAGAATCATAACTTCCACACCAGTTACTAATGTGGAGGTATGATTCCAAGGTGTTTGACACCAAACACGACATGTTTCTAAGCAGCTGTTTTAAAGTTAGCATTTACCACGAGGTTCTAATGCATTTAAACATATATGCCTGACTGCATCACAGACAATCCCGGAGAATGGTCTCTGAAGGCTGCAGACGGGCTCTGCTCATGCAGGGGCACTCTGTCACATAAAACTCAGCTCCCTGCCTTCAGGATTGATAAGGCCTGCCATAGGGGTGACTGATGGGTATTTAAGTGTAGTGATTTAGATAGATATCGTGAACCTATATCTCAGTAAGTGGTTCAAGCACCATCTTACACAGCCTGCAGTAGCAGGCCTGTCATGTCATTTTTGATAGCCTTCCAGGGGTGGCATAATACATGCTGCAGCCCATGGGAGGCCCCTGGGGTACCTATGCCCTGGGTACTTGGTGTACCATATACTAGGGACTGATAAGGGTACCCCAGTATCCAATCTGGAGTGTACCTAAAGTACATACATTGCAATTTAAGGGAGAAAGCAGACAGACTGGGGTCCTGGATAGCAGGATCCCAGTCAGACTACACCAAAAACAGTGATACATCAGCAAAAAGTGGGGTTAACCGTAAGAAGCCGATCCTACTTTCCTACATACACTAATGCATGTGTGTGGTTTTCATTTTGTGCTTTCAACATAACATAGGCCCTGGGCTTGGTTAGACAGAGCCCAGGGACAGTCAGAGTCAGTTACCACCAGTACCAGTCAGCAAAAAATGGGGGAGCACAGGGCACACAGGAGGACTTTGCAATACTTCATACCTTTCAATTCTGACACCAGCAGCAGCCATGGATTTGAGATACCTGGGCAACGCTGAGGCTACTGGATCAAGGATAGCAGAAAGTAAGCTACAGGTCTACAGGCACTTCCATGCATCTGTGGATGCATTGAGAGAGTGCAGCCCTCCATCTCACTGCAGAAAAGCAATATGCTTTGCTGTAATCAGGCATTCACAGTGCCGGGGTGCAGCAGAGACTTCCTCTCAACTCTAGGAAGGCAAACAAACAATTGATGTACCAGGGTACCAGATCCGACACATCCTTGTGTGTCTGCCTCTGTAAAGGCTTGGCCACTAGGGAAAAACTGAGTATCCACTGGCGAAAGAGCCCACCATTCCCAAGAACATTCAGATTTTTTTTTACGTTGTTGGCAGTTTCATTTGCAGAATTGCTGAGATTATTTCTTGTGACACCTTCCTGACTCCCTTCTTAATGTGATGTCCAAGATACATGACTCCTCTCAAACAGTATTGCAACTTATTGGGAGACACCTTGGGGCAGATTTACAAGAAACTGACGCATCTGTAAAGATGCGTCAGTTTCCCTGCGCCTGAGTGAAAAACCCTTGCACCACCGTAGATGTCCGTATTTACAATACAGCAAAACACACAAGATGATGGCCGGAATGTTGCACAATGGCAAAACATTCACTCCCAGTCACAGATCTGGGTTTAATCCATTGTTATTTTGCTCACCACGCCACCCCAGTTCAGACATGGCCATATGCAAATCAGTCTTGACCCTGTGCCTCATGGGAACAGTCCAGCCCGAACTGCAAAGCAATGCCTTCCCTGGACCGGAATCAGGCATCCTAGGACCGGTTTCTGGCTATCAGCCGTCATCAGCCAGGATAGCTTGACTCCAGTGACGTAGTGTGCACGGGACCCACGTCTGGGCATACCCTTCCCACATAGGGCGAACAACAAAACACACAAGATGATGGACGGGTATGCTCAGATGTGAGTCCCGTGCTCTCCACACCACTGGAGTCAAGCTATCCTGGCTGATGACGGCTGATAGACAGAAACCGGTCCTAGGATGCTTGATTCCGGTCCAGGAAAGACATGGCATGGCAGTTCGGGCTGGACTGTTCCCATGACGCACAGGATCAAGCTGAAATTGCATATGGCCATGTCTGAACTGGGGTGGTGTGGAGTGCAAAAAACGATGGATTTAGGCCCAGATCTCTGTACTGGGGTGAATGTATGACATTGTTCTGCATTCTGTCCATCAACTGTTGTTTTTGTATTTACAATACAGCGCACTATGGCGCAAGGATTGACAGATGCATCACAAATTCTGATGCATCCGTTGGTGGAAAAGTCACGCATTGCTGGAGTTGTGTCGCAAGCACGACGCAACGTCAGCAATGCGTGATGTTGCCTATTTCCAATACACTGCGTCACTCCTTACACCTGCTTCAAGCAGGCGTGAGGTTTTGACGCAGTGGCGTCCTAAAAGTCACGCAGTGACATTTTGTAGATTTGACTGCGTCACTTTTACGAGGCTTTCATGCGTGGGAACGCCTACCCTGCATGCATTATACCTGATGTAGGTATAATGTCACACAGGGCTTTACAACGTGACACATCTCCCTAGATGTGTCACGTAGTAAATTTGCCGCATTTTTTATGCTTTCGTTGCATCACAAAAGTGACGCAACAGCAGCGTAAAAGTGACGCAAGGGGCTTGTAAATCTGCCCCCTTATGTTTATTCTTAGCCAAGTGGTTCAGCAAAGCAATATTTTCAGTCTTTCATGCCTATTGAGTATTTGTCACAAAAGGTCGTCAATATACTGCACTAGGACAGAATTACAGGGAATAATCAAGGACTCCAGGTTCTTTTTAAGAATCTGGTTGAAAATAGACAGACTCCCTGTATACTCTTGTGGAACTCTGCACAATACCAAAATATGACTGCCGAACCGAAAGGCAAATCGGAACTGACTGTCCTCAACAGTACAGAGAAAAACGCCTGATAAAGACTAATGACAGTAAACCACTCACATGAAATCTGAAACAAAATCACAGCACGATTCGTTGCCATATGGCAACAAGGAACTACGATATTGTTTTTCTTTCGGAGGTCCTTAACTATGCGGTACTTACAGCTAGGTTTCTGTAAGCCTATAATGGGTAAATTACATGGACTCCCCAAAATCTCCAACAAAATGCCTTGTTGGATCACTGTCTCAATTACTGGAGTAATGCCAGGAATCATTTCAGGGATCAGATTATATTGCAGAGTACTTGGGTACTCAACATTAGGCTTTATCTGTATATGGACAGGTTCAAATCTTTTAATGAGTCCAATATCCTTCCCTGAAAAATCCCAAACTTCCAACCTCACTTTGTCTCTGAGATCCAGGGGTAATTGTTCACTTATCATCATGGGGAATAGTTCAACTGTTGAGGTTTGATTGGCCAATTTAAAAGCAATATCTTCATCATGAGTTTGGAATTCTCTTTCGGGAGAAGGGTAGGTTTGGAACTTCCACTGTTCTAACAGTAGAGAGGGGAGCACCAGTATCAACTAAAAATGATATGGGTGGCCATTTACTTCACCATCTATAAATTGACCACTCTGGTCTACCTACAAGACTGAGCCAAGCACGCAATCTACCTCCACCCTCAGGCGCCATCAGGTGGACTGATCGGAGCCATAATTGTCAACCGCATCTAACATGGGAAACTGCTGAAAAGTAATGTTATTTTGGAAAGCATTCTGATTCACATTTGAAAATTGAGGCCAGATATACAACCGTTTTTTGCTTTCACACACGGGTTTTAGGCCTGTTTTGATGGCAAAAAACATGTGGGCCATGTACCAACTCTATTTTGCGAGTCGCCAATCAATTAGCGACTCGTAAAATAGGGTTAGCGACATACTATTAGGAAGGGGCATTCCAAGGGCGTCCCTTCATAATAGTGACTCCAACGCCTATGTAAGTATGTTTTGCGATGACAATTGCAGTCGCAAAACACTTGCAGTTTACCGCCCTTCTCAGAAGGGTGGTAAGGCACTCGCAAACTGGAAGGGGTCCCCAGGTGACACCTTCCCTTTTGGGAATGCATGCACAATTATTTTTTAAGGGCAGGCAGTGGTCCCAGGGACCACTGACTGCCCTTAAAATATGAGACAAAAAAATGTCATTTTTCTTTTTTAAATGCATCCCTTTTCAGTTAAGGAAATCGGGCTGTGTTTAGAAAAAACACCTGCTTTATTTAAAAGCAGCCCCAGACATGGTGGTCTGCTGACCCCAGCAGACCACCATCACTGGGAGTGCTAGCCATTCCCAATGGGGTTGCAAATTGCGATTGCCTCATTAATTTGCATGAGGCATGTAATTTGCGACCCCATTGGGAATCGCAAACAGTGTCTCAGACATTGTAGTACATAGCATTTTGCGACTCGCAATTTGGCGAAATTTGTGACTCGCGAAATGCTATGGTCGTACATCTGGCCCTTGTTTGAAGTGAATCTAGGGCTACTGGCAGCTTGTTGTGGCAGTGGGGGTTGTGAAATGTATATCACTGGGGCTTGCAGCACATTGAAATTATGAGAACTTGGTCCCGCACATTTTGTGACGGTATGGGGTTATTGTTCTGAGACTGTGAAAATCCTGAATTTTGTCCCTGATTAGCAGGATTAAGATGATGTTCCCACTTTCAATGCCCCAGTTTATCACAATGATGCGGACAGGGGTTGGACTTCTTCAACATAGTTACATCAGTCCCAGTACCCGGCCAGTTGGGACACCATGACCTCTACCTTGTGGCTGGAATCCACCTCCACCTTGACTCACAGGAGCTCCCTGCTGATGTCGTTCTTGCATAGGAGGAACATTCCCTACAAAAGGATGACTCTGACCTCCTCTCTGAGCAGCCTTCATTTAAGCCACCATCAATTTCCCCTTCAATTTCTTCTTATTCATTTGTATTTCATCAATACAGTACTTGGCATATCTCAAAATCCCATCAACCAACTTATTCTGCCAACAATTCAAATGCTGCTGAATCATCATGCTAACTGCAGGCCTCAATCCTGCCACAAACCTGGATACATAATGTACCATATCCTTAGGCTACAGCAACTGCATCCCACTATACTGCTTGAATGCCTTTAGCAATTTCTCATAATATGCATGAATTGGGTTCTTGTTTCAGCCTGTCAATCTTTACCCCATCAAAATCTTGCAAAATCAAGCAAGTTGCCGATCGTGGGCATGGAAAATAAACCTCCCGGCGAGATTCTTAACGCAGGGAGGTCAGGTTTCTCATTGTGAGTGGTTGAGTATGCACCCGACCGCTCGCAATGAGAAACTACAAGTCTGCGTTGAGAAAGCTGCAGCTCGAGTACAAATCTACTCTAGCGGCAGAAAACGACCACTTGCACTGTGCAAGATGCCGTTTGCAATGATTGCACAGTGCGGAAAAGCATCCAGCACTGTGCAATCAGTGCAAACAGCATTTCCCTACCGCTCCGGAAGAGTGGAGTTGGCAGGCGTCGACTCAGTACGTCGGTGCAAGAGATGTCAGGCCCTTGAAGGCACATGCATTGCAGGTCGAACTCCGTGAGTTTAACGTCAGGAGATGTAGCGTCAGCTGGCATTTGGGCTGCGGTTTGAAGCGGAGTGGTGCGACGTGCGGTGCAGGCAGCGGCTCAGTGACAGTCATCCAGCGGCGTTGGTGAGACCAGAGCTGCGGTGTGAAGCGGGGTGGTGCTCGTTGTAGTGCTGACAGGTCACGATACAGGCAGCGGTGGCATCATTGCTGTAGCGCTGTCGACGGTAGACCCAAAGCTGGGGTATGAGATGGGGCAATGTGGTGCAAGCATCGGCGTTGATTGATGATCTGGAGTTGATGGCACAGGTGTCAGTGGACCAAGGCTGTGGTGTGGGAGGGGGTGGCGCAATGAGTAATCTACGAGCAGGCCCCCAAACCACTGTGAAGGCAGCTGCATCAGTGTCAGCTTGGAGCACAGGGTCGGTGAGACCAGGGCTACGGTGCAAAGTGGGACGGTGCTCAGTGTTCTCCACAAGTGGTGTCCACAGATCACAGAGAAGGCAGCAGCGTCAGTAATGGTGTTGCAGCATTGTTGGGGATACCAGGGTGGCAGTATGAAGAGAGGCGGTGTCCACAGGTAATGTTGCAAGCAGCGGCTCAGTAGCGGCAGCGGATTGCGTCATCGATAAGACCAGGGTGGCGGTGCGAAGTGCGGAGGTGCCTTCTGTGGTGCCTTCAGGTCAAGGAGTCGGCAGTGGCATTGTCGACGGTGGCAGGCAACCTTTTCTCCACTGTTGCAGGTGAAAGTTCCAGAAATTGGTACCCAGAATATGTTTAAGACTTTGATGTCCCTGAGCCTTCCAACAGGAGGGAAGCTCCACATCAAACCCTTGGAGATACTTAGGCGGCAGAAAGTACAATCCAGTTCTTTCCTTGCCCAAGACGGAAGCAGCAACTGCAGGCCAACCCATCAAAACACACAGCAAAGTGGTAGTCTCTCATCAGAACTCTTCTCGCTCTTCTTCCTGGCAGGTTCCTTAGTCCAGCAGTAATCTAATTATCTGGGGTTTGATGTCCAATACTTATACCCCATTTTCTCTTTGTTCTCCTTGTCACAAGGGTGTCTGAACCCAGTCCAGATTGGTTCTGTCCTCTCTGGTGCAGCAGGACCACAGGGGTTGGAGACAGCATTGTGCAAAGGAGACACAACCTATTCAGGTGCAAGTCAAACTCCTCTCACCACTCTAACTGCAGACCAGGCCTATTCAGCCCAACTATGAGTCACCCAGTAAAGGCAGGAAATACCCCCCCCCCCTTGTAGCTGTCTAGAGTGAATGCACAACCCAGCCACTCCAAAACCCGACAGTCAATACACAAAAAGCAGAGGTACACTGAAAGTTTAAAAGGGAAAATGCCTACTCTTCAAAAGTGACATTTTCAAACACACAATTTAAAAACCATCTCAGTAAAAAGATGTGTTATTACATTCTGAGTTCAGAGAGTCTAAATTCCGTTGTCACATCTTGTCCCAATGGAAAGTTAAACTTGGAAGATGTTACAAAGCAACTCCCATGTTAGCCTATGGGACAGAAAGCCTTTCAATAGTGAAAAACGAAATACATAGTATTTCACTATCAGGACATGTCACACAAACCAGTACATGTCCTACCTTTCACGTACACAGCTACCTACCCTTGGAAGTACCTAGGGCCTACCTGAGGGGTGCCGTACATGTAAGAAAAGAAAGGGAAGGTTACGACCCAGGTCGACATGGCAGTTAAACACTGCACACAGACACTGTAATGGCAGGTCTGAGACACCTTTGAAAAGCTATTTGTTCTGGGTTGCACAATCATTGCTGCAGGCCCCTATCAGCATTTGATTTACAGACCCTGGACACACACAGTGCACTGTACTAGGGACTTAGTAGTAAATAAAATAAGCCAATCATTGAAACCCCAATCTATAAACACAATTTACATGGAGAGCATATGCAGTTTAGCACTGAATAGCAGTGATAAGTGCCCCGAGTCCTAAAACCAATGAAAATAAGGGGGTAAAGCCGCTGAAAAAGCTGTCTAACACTTTCTAGCTCTTCCCTGATACCTTTCCTTCTCTCTGCCATGAGTCGCGTACTCCTAAATAGAGAGCACTTCAAACTGTGCAGGTCTAGGCTGTGGTTTCATCTGATATAATATCCTCCTCAAATGTTAAACGATTCTCACATTAAATGTACCATTCCATGGAAACGCCAGTTCACTTTCTGTCTCTGGGATCTTGTGCCATTGTTTAAACCAAATACATGTGTGAAGCCCTTCGTTTATCGCCAAATAATTTACCTGGAGTATCTTCGGATGGTGCCTCCTCTCCCTCTCTAACAGGTATTGTCACATCTTCCCTCAACAAGTCTCATAGAACTTTAAAACATTTAATCTTTTCAGCAAAACATCAATAATCACAAATCAAATTTCATTTCAGAGCTGAAAATAATGATTTACCCACAATTCTCATTCAGAGTTGACAACCAATATTAGCGCAGTGCTCAATGAGTCGACAACCAATAACAGAGTGGCTTTACATCAACGACTAATCTCAGCATGGCACACCGTGATGTCAGTCTCACTCCTTGCAGCAGTTAATCATCCTTTACAATTTTAACAAACACACTCTCCTCAGCAATAAGCATGCAAACAAATACGAAGCAATTGCAACAAATAACTTTGTCTGCTCCACTAAAGAAATCAACAGTATTCAATCATACAAGAAATGGTTAGGAACCACACTTTCTAACCTACTCAGACACACTCGAATGAGACCTAGGCCTGCAGGGTATCACCCCAGTTAGTACCACTTCTCCCTGAACATAGGGGCAACCACTTCAATCACACCTTACTATCACTAAAAGATAAATATCCCTATCTCAATTGTGCTGTCGATGATATCTCATGACAGGCACCAAAAAACGTTAGCAGAAAATTACAATACAGTGTCTTCTGCACTTTTTGTTTTTGTTTCTTTTTATTTTAAAAAATATAAACAAGCAAGGCAGAAAAATTGTCATAAAAGTACCAGTTCATACGAGGAAGGAAAAGACATCACAACAAAATCAGCAATCAATATAAGGAAAAGGAGGGGGGGACATGGGCCAACTCAATACACATATAATGAAATAGCCAGAATGTGGGGTCAGGGGGAGAGTGGGACATCAGTGTTATGTACTACAGGCGGTGTACATATATCCCCACGATAACTATTCCAAGGTCCCCACACTCTACTCCATTTCCGGGGACGGCCCCGGGCCAAATACACCGTTTTTTCCCTGAACATACACCAGTCCATGTTTTCCTTCCATACTTCGACTGTAGGAGGCCTCTGGGACCCCCACAACTGAGCAATATCTCGCTTGGCAATCATGGCCCCCAGAGTCGCCCACTGAGTCTGGGCTACATTATAATCAGTGGGTTCCCAGACATTTAACAAGCAGCGCCTGGCTTCTGGCAAGAGAGCAACACCCGTCACTTCCTTCATTACCTCATGCACCCCGTTCCAGAAAGCAGCAACGTCAGGACATTCCCAAATAATATGGAGAAATGTCCCCACCTGCCCACACCCCCGCTTACATAGGCCCTCCTCAGAAAAGCCCATTCGAACCAAACGGGGGCCCGTGACGTATATCCTGTGGAGGATTTTAAGTTGTACCAGTCGGAGTCGAGCTGGAATCGCGACCTCCTTGGGAGAGGAGATCGCAGACTGCCAGTCCTCGTCATCTAACTCGAGACCGTCACGGGCCCACAAGTCCCGGAGATGCAATAGGAGGTCCGACCTATCGTTAATTAATTTTTTGTAGACAAGGGAGATAGTACTATCAGGTACATGACCATCCAACAATCTATCTTCTAGTGGGGACGATTCCGGATTTACACCCCCCACTGGGAAAACTGACATCAAGGCATAGCGGACTTGAACATAGCGGAAGGACTCTGTGTCACCCAATTCAAACTCCATCTTTAACATCTCAAACGATTTCACCTGACCTTTGACCCAGAGCACTCCCACCTTACTAATACCAATGAGGTCTCACTTATCGAAACCCTTGGTCTTCCACAATTTACCAAGCTTATCCGAGCCAAAAAGCGGGGTCGCTAGAGTCAAGCGGTCTTTCCATACCATAGAACTAGTTGCGTCCTGCCACATACGTACTGCCGTCTTCGTGGTCCCCGACAAAGCCTTAACCACCGATTTTGAATACAGTGCCCTATAGTAATTACCCCCAGGCAACAGCCATCTATCCATGGCAAAAGCGGGTTCAATTCGGGAACATACATACCATGATTAATGGCACCCAATTGAGATGCCCAATAATAACGTTTGATGTCAGGGAGAGCAATACCCCCCGTCATACCACGGGAGCATCAGTTTGGCAAGTGCAATACGGGGTCTACCATCCCATATCAACGTCCTTTGAAGACCCTCAACTGTACGGAAATAGCTAGCAGGAACTATATTAAGAGTATTCTGGAGGGCATAAAGAAAACGAGGCAGAGACATCATTTTAAAGAGGGCCGCACGACCAAGCGGCGAAAGCGGAAGCTTACGCCAACCCGCGACGTCCTGCTTCAATCTAGTCAAGGGCGAGAGAAGATTCTGTTCAAACCGAGTTGCGGGGTCTAATGAAACATAGATACCGAGGTATTTAAACCCCGATTGTGTCACCTGAATGGGACAGTTACGTGGGAGAAGAGGGATGTCACCAGAAAGAACGTATAGGTAGGATTTCGTCCAATTAATAATCAGGCCCGAGTTTCTACCAAAAGAGGTCAAAACATCACACAAGACCATCAATGACTTCCGGGGCGAGGTCAGATACAGTATAATGTCATCTACATAAAACGAGATGCGATCTTCAAACTCAGAGGACCACTGAATACCCTTCATCGAGGGCTCCCACCGTATCCACGCAGCGAGGGGCTTGAGGGCTAAGGCAAACAGGAGCGGCGACAAGGGACAACCCTGACGAGTACCTCTCTCAAGACTAAACGGAATAGAGACACGACCATTCACAACAATTTGCGCAAGGGGGTCATCATAGAGAAGCTGCACCCAGCCAATAAAACTGGGTCCAAACCCAAACTTAGCCAACACTGCCCATAAATATGGCCATTCCACAGTATCGAAAGCCATCGTGGCATCCAACGACGCCAAGATGGCCGGCTCACGCAACGTCGCAGCCCTCGCGAGAACTCCATGTAGATTCAGGGCAGTGTTTCAATGCGGGATGAAACCGGATTAATCCGGATGTATCAACCCGCTAATAACGGTGATCAATCGGTTAGCCAGTAATTTTGCGAGGATCTTAGGTTCGGCATTCAAAAGAGATATCGGCCGGTACGATGCACACTTATCTCTTGGTTTCCCTCCTTATGAATCACCACAATGGTAGCAAGACGCTGATCACGGGGGAGAGAACCACACTCACGTGACTCCAAAAACATATCCCTTAAATAGGGAGCCATCTTGTCAGGCCGCAACTTGCAAAGTTCAATAGGCAGACCGTTAGGACCCATAGCTTTCCCTGAACGCAGGGAGCGAATCGCAAGAGCCACCTCATCCGCGGTTATTGCAGCGTCCATTTGTTCCATGTCAACATCAGGAAGACGCGGTAAAGCAATATCACGCAACAATAGGTGTGAGTCCTCCTCCGGCCTATCCGACACGGAGGAGTAAACTGTCTGGAAGTGATCCGCAAAACATTGAACAATCTCTTCAGGGTTGATGACCCGGGCACCACTTGCCGTCTCAATCACAGGCACCACACGACTAGCTCTGTCCCTCTTATCCAGCCACGCTATCAGTTTGCCTGCTTTATCTCCCACATAATATAGACGTCCCTGTTGTTCTCTACTCATGGCCTTAGCTTAGTCAGTAACCAACGCCCTGTACTCCAACTGTTTTAGTCGCAGAACATGTGTCTTAGCACGAGTAACCTCCTGCTCCAGGCCAAGCTCTAAGTCTGCTATCTCCGTCTCGATCTTAACCACCTCCTCATCCCTCCGTTTCTTCATGCCCGCGATTAACGACAGGGCCTTGCCCCTAAGGACAGCCTTGTAAGCCTCCCAAAGTGACACCGCAGACGAAACAGAACCCTCGTTTTCCAGAAAATATTGGTCAAAAGATTTTACCAGGTCAGCATGAGTTTTAGGGTTCCGGAAATACCAGGGATTAATCGGGGCTACCCGTCCCTCAGTCGCAGAATTCAACTCCATTCGGAGCCATAGCGGAGAGAGATCGCAAATTCCCCGAGCCAAATGCTTAACCTCAGTAATAGAAAGTGCCTGTGCAGCAGGCACCAAAACATAATCAATCCGTGAAAGGCTACCGTGAGCGCCCGAATGAAACTTGTACTGCCGCTGAGCGGGGTGTAACAGTCTCCAGCAATCTACCAGGCCCAGAGTGTCAATGAGATAGTGGAGCCAAGTCTGAGCCCCCTTAAGATCCCTAGGTGGATGTCGATCAACCATGTCAGAAACACCAGCATTAAAGTCACCACCTAATAGCAGTGACCCCTCGGGGAGAGCGAAGATAACCCGCCCCAATCCGCAAAAGTAGTTGACTGCAGGCCAGGGGGGACATACACAGAAACCAGGGAGAGGGTCGGCCCCTCCCACCTACCCGTAAGAGTGACATAGCGCCCTCTATCATCAAGGACAGTGGCGTCAATCTCCAGCGGGAGAGAATTCTTAACAAGGATACCAACCCCCCTGGAACCAGAGGAAAATCCAGCATGGGCGAGCAAACGATACCCCTTCCTATTCATGGCATGACAAGTATTACCTATCAAGTGCGTCTCCTGAAGAAGGACCACATCAGGGGAAAGACGTTTCAACAACTGCAGTGCTACCCCACATTTTATCCTATCCCCCAACCCATTCACATTCCAGCTCATCAATTTCAACCCACTACCCCCATCCCGAAAAAGAAAGAAGATGCAAACCCAGTAAGAATCCTGCACTTCGATCAGAGGGTCTAACAATACATTGCTTTGCATAAAAACAAACAAACTCCCCAACAGAACCCCCCATCCCCCCACCAATATCCCGTTACAAACCCGCCTACCCTGCACCCCTGCGTGAGACTAGAAAGCCACCCCAAATTGCAGTGTGCCTGTCGCCCCCACATCTAACTAAGCTACAAAAAGTCAATCAGAGGAGGAAAGAGACCCATCAATAGCCCCGCAACCCCCCCGAATGTCACATCAAATCACATAACAGAATCAGCGAACCACAGTTCGAGGCCAACTAGAGACCCCAGAAACCAGACAGCAGGTGTCTATTCCTGTTCCATCGGTCCGCCTTCCGCCCCACCAGACTGTTCCTCCTGTGCACGCTGGCTCGCCAGAGTGTCCAGCCAGTCGGCCACCCCCTCCGGCCGATCAAAAAAATAAGTCCACTCCGCATGTTCGATCTTCAACTTAGCCGGGAAAAGCATAGCGTACTTAAGGCCCATGTCACGCAGTCTTCTCTTCACCCCTAGGAAACCAAGTCTCTGCTTCTGGACCGATTGGGTAAAGGGTAGAAACTGATGATAGTGTTTTCAAACTTTATAGGTCCACCCATCCGTGAGGCCTACCGGATAGCGCCTCTATCTCGGAAATTAAAGATTCTTGCAATAATAGGCCGCGGTGGGGCACCCATCTTTGGTTTACCGCCCAGAACTCTATAGGCCCGCTCGACCGTAAAAAACTTACTCAGTCCCTTGGGTGCAAGGTGGCTAACGATGAGATCTTCGACGAAGAGGTCAGCCGCCGGATCCTCCGCCTTCTCCGGAACTCCAATGATACGGACATTATCCCACCTAGCCCTTCCTTCAAAATCCTCCAGGCGACGCGCAAAGAGGTCATTGGGAGCCCTCAAATTGCGGACCTCTGTCTGTAGGTCAGCAACATCACCCGTCAGACTGGAAGTTTTAATGTCCAACGACTTGACTTTCTCGTTCGTTTTCGTCAGGTCCTTACGGATCAGGTTGACATCTATCGCCACAGTATCGAGCTTGTGGGCGAGAGTCTCCATTTGTTGCCCAAGGGAGGATTTGATCCCATCGATAGCGGCCATAGCGTCCTGAAGGGTCAGCTCTGTTGCCGAAGTCGGTGGATCTCTCGTGTCCTCCAGAGACCTGCCCGGTCCACAGGGGATCCCTTAGCCTGGGCGTAGCGATCCATGATGTTAGTCTGGGTATAGCCACCCCTGAGTGGTCTTAAATTTCTGCTTTTCCCCCTCCGGTTTCCCCACCATTGCGGGATGGAGACCGACTTGGAGCGGTTAGACTAAATAGAAAGATGGCGGCCCCTGGGACCCCCGAGCGGAGGCCCAGCTTCAGCCAGAGGGCACCGGCCAAGTGTCGTCCCAAAACCAGCAAGGCAATGAAAGAGCACACTCGAGTGCAGCGCAGGATAATAGCCCTCAGCACGGGGGGGAAGTTTCCCAGTCGAAGATCTCTATGGAAAACAAATAGAAAGTGAAAGTCAACCGGACCGGTCGTCCCCGTCCCCTCGAGCCGATGTTGTTCAACTACAACTCGGGCACCATGCCAACTCCACAGCTGGGCATCACGGAGACGTAGGCCACAATCTTCGGAGCACCACAACACCAGTTGCTGGGGTCCGATTCGGGATCTGAATGCAAATTTTGCCTTGCCCGTGGTTCGTCTTCACAAGGACATCAATGAGGGACAGGATAAACGACAGGATAGATGCGGGAGGTTACGAGGGTCTCAGGAGCCCTAAGCTCACGCGGCAATCTTGGTTGCGCGCGAAGCTCCATCCCCTCTTGTGCACTTTTTAATATCATTCCTGCATCTTAGGCCACGTCCGACCCGAATTACAACTTCAACTTTTCCATGTTAAGTGCCACATTCACAACATTAAGACCTCCTCCAAACATCATGCAATCTCTGTGAATACTACAAGCTAAACACAAGCCATTAGAGAGTGCAATTAGGATGCCACGGTGGCTGTGGCATCCTAATAGTCAGGGTGGGACCGCCGCACCACAGGCTCCGCTAGGGTGGCAGGCGATAGAAGTCCGCCCGCCATCCTAATGGGCCCCATAATGTTAGGCTAAAATGAAATGGCAGATAAAATTGAACTAAAATACACAATAGGCTTCAAATTAATAGTTAACCTTCGTAAGTGCACTGGTTTACAGATACGTGCACAAGTGTAAATGTACCACAAATGAAATCTTAAAACACCTCAATAATGCAAAGCTATTACAATTATTAAGAAATTACTCTCAAGTGAACATGGTATCGTGTTACACCTAAATCTCCTAAACACTACTTTGCACATTTCATTTCATTTGTTTCCCGATAAATCATCTCATTCTCTATAGATTTTCCCTAACTATTAATAAATCAGTACATTAGGTTTCCCCACTAGTCACAATTTAAGCACACATTTTATGAACTGTATCTGCTATATGTGAAGCCCTTTGTATATGCGGTACTTGATTTCTCTTTTAGTACATTAATCATACAAAATATATTTGAATGTTGACTATTCATAGATATTGTGCACTTCTACTTTTCTCTCAAGGTGGGTTAAAATTTATGCATTTCTAGAGCCACAAAACAGAAATATAGCAAATAGTTCTGTACCCCTCTAAGTCTAAAGGGAATCTGCCTAAAGCTAAAGTGTGCCCACTAATTAAAACTTCCCAGAACATTTGAGAATCCTACATCATGTGTCTCAGTACTTTTTGACATTTTCACAGGCTGAATGGTGGTCCTCCATTTGTTCGGTAGCACCTCTCGTCTATTCCAAAAGTTCTCTTCCTGAGCTTCACTATCTCTCAAACACAACGTGCCTTTCACTAACTATGAGATCATGTGAACGCACCTCCTAAGAAGAAGAAAACATTGCAACCAAGCAAACTTTCATGTTGAAGGTTAAACCTTAGAGTGCAAATGCTTAAGGCCTTTTATCAAGTTAACGTAACAAAACACTTCAATACTCATTTTAAATGCATGGTTATAGTTACATATACAGTTATAAAATAAATGCAGAATACTATAAAAACGTGGGTATATGTATAGAGTCAACAAAATTACATTTTAGTGAAAAAGGTGCAAACAAAAATTCTTTAAATAACCCTTTTCACCTGTAGGAAATTTCACAAACTACAATAAATTTCACAAAATTCTGGTTTTGCCTCTTCCCTTTTCCTTTGATTCGATGTGGCACATAGTCCATCAGTGTCTGAGTGGAGCTGGAGCATGTAGGGACAGTAAGCGTTAGTTGATAGAAATAGTGGCATTCTGGACATTTTCTCAATTTACGCTTGGCAACCTTGTCATAGTCAAGTGTTCTTAATGGTCGAATATTCACAACACCTGCTATTTGAGTGATGGTGGATCCAAAGGCTGTGTATTTTTCTTCTGCGGATGGTAGTCCCTAATTAAATAATTGAGAGGAGGTTAATCAAGGTGTAGTCGATTGCACATTCTCTAGGAGTTGCAAACAGGCCTTTTATTCCACCAGGCATTTACTCCGTGGACTGGAGCCCCTTGGAGGCCGTTTTTGAACCCAGTGCCACTCATGGGGGCAGATTTACAAGCCCCCTGTGCCACCAGTACGTCACTTTGTGTGACGTACGTACGTCACTTTGTGTGACGTACTGGTAGCATATTTCACTGCTCCATAGCTGGCTTTTCCTGTCCTTGTAAATATGGTCCCTTTACCCACAGCACTTTGTGTGAAAGGAGCGTTCCATGGGTGTTGCTGTGGGTGTACCCACGCAGCACCCATGGAACCAGACACATTTCCAGATTTATGAGGAATTGTAAATCTGGAAATGGGTGTGAATCCAATACCTCCCCAGGGGAGGCATAGGGAGGTGCAACGAGGAGAAATGTTTACATTTCTCCTTGTTTTTCCTCTTTCAATGCATGCTGCTTTCTATAGCACGCATTGAAAGAGGAAAATGCCTGTCGTGATTGTGTTTGTGCAGGAAGGTGCCCCTTCCTGCACAAAATCAATCTACCCATGACGCAGGCATCCTTGCACCATGGGGCAAGGGTGCCTGCGCCGGCGCATGGCCGCTGTTTGTGCGCCAGCGCAGGGGAGAGCAAAGCAATACGACATATCATTGTAAATATGTCACATTCCTGTGCTCTGAAAGTGACTCAGTGCGGCGCTGCCAAATGGCTTGCGTAATGCACAGTCACTTTCTCGTAAATCTGCCCCATGGTGCCTCTGTCACTTTCTCCAGGCCCTGGAGTTTAACTACAGCAGGCATGGGAGGCATCAAGAGAAAGAGAGAGGGAGGCGGAAGGTAGAAAGAAAGCAATCAGAGAGGGAGAAGAGAGAGGAGAGAGGGACAGAGAGAGAATGGATGGAAAGTGAGAAATTGTGCGAGGACACAGAGTGGGTCTAATTCAGCATTTTTGCCAGGAAGGCTTTTGGTTTCCCAGTCCGGCCCTGGGTGCAGAATACAAAGTAGGTGGGCAACTCCTTCTGGCTGTTTTGCATGCAGACAGTTTCTTAAGGTCATATTATTTTCAGAATTCACTTTAACATCATTCTGCAGGCAAAATATTGTTGTTTACAACAATATTGCTCCATAGGAGTTAGTAATAGACAATATGCACTGAATAGAACGACGTTTTTGTAAACACCAGTATTTTTCCTTATGGTATTCTGAGATACGACCATCTACTAGGTGTGGGCAGCAAACTCTGCTACGCTGGCGGAGCTTGGAAAGTTTCCCCGGCTCCACGCTCTGCTTGGAGCGCAGAGTTTGGCAAACTACTCTGCCTTCCACGTGGCATAGTGGAGCTTGCAGGCCAGCACCCCAAATTGAAATATTGATGCACAAAATGTCACCAAAACATGTGAAAGATGCTGCTTTCACACAGAGGCTCTTGTGATTGTCTTTGTGATCACCCGCTAAATTTACTGACTCTTGCTCAGACTCATTAGTTGCACAAACAGTGTCCGTTGAGACAAGGGGCTGCTTTCTGGCACCTGCATTCTTTATTTCTGTAAGTGCTTCCTGTTAAGGTCAACATTTTGTGACATTATCACCATGCCAGAATGAATCATACCCTGTATATTTCTCCAATGTTATGTACTGTTGTGTCCTGCGAGACACGTTCTATTGTCTCGACAGACACAGAGTTAGTAGCCACTCCCCCTATGGGAGTGGGCACACTTGCACCCACATATGCATCACAGGCGTCACGAGTGATGTGAGCCTGTTAATAAAAGGGCCCGGGTGCACATGCTCGTGGCCAGTTACCAACACCCTAAGCATGCCTCTGTGTGCGTTATAAATCTAGTATGTGGGCCGGGGGCCCACACACAAAATTTGCAATGAGAGTGGGATCAAGCCCCACGTGTGCTGCGTCGGATGTCTCGTGTTTGGTCATGGGGAGTAGTGGCGAGGGCATAAAGCTCCCCTATGCCTGCTGAGATCATGATACCTTCTGACGGCAGAAGAGAAGAGGGAAGAGAAGGCTCGTCTTCCACAATCTGATGCCCAATATATGGGTCTACATGCACTTATATATGACATAATCGAGACATGAATGGGTGGAGCCAAAATGATGCTGTTCCAGTAGCACTGGGAAATAAAAGGAAGTGAGGTGCTCACTATGGGATTCCCAATAATGTCCCACTCTGATCTTCTACTGGCTACTCAAGGCACCTGGGCTTTTCACAATCACAAATTGCATGACTTCCAAAAACACAAAAGAAACATACATTTGTTTTTTGTTATCCTTCTCTGTCTTTACTTGCTTTAGGGACCTCTTACTCCTCCCAAATAGATACGTTTAGATGGTGAGGCTTTCAAGAGATTCTTTAGCTGAATCTTATCTATTACAAATTCTAATCTTCGTTTACCTCTTGCCCTCTTAGGGTGTTTCTGTTAAACTTGTAAAGTAAAAAATATTGCTGCTTCTAGACAACAAGGAGGAGCTTAGGAAACCTGTTTCAACACTTTATGAAGAAATGGTAATTAGGGCTTTATGGACATATTGAAGGTCAGCAGCTGATAGGCTGAGTGTTCTTTAGTACCCTTGTCAAATTCCCACAAATTGATGGCATACTGACACGTTGTATCAAACAAAGGGAGAGTAAGGGAAAGGGAATCACTCTTCTTCCCCAGAACAATATTCTTTAACAACAAAAGAGTGACTATTGGCGCAAATAAACACCGAATGTGGAACAAAAGCAAGGGCTGGGTGTGATGGGGAAAAACCTCTGTTTTTTAAAAGAACCCTCACTCATCAACCTAGTCGGTGACATGCTTCATCATCGGGTTCCCACCAGGGACACCGAGTGTCTCCCTGGTGTGCTGCGATGCCTGAATTACAGCGGAGGTGAGTAGTGTGAGGATTAAAAGATGGCGAGTTGCACCCTGCACCAATTTTAATAGAAGGGCAGCGCGCAGTCATTAAAATCAGTGGTGCGGACACGTGCTGACCTGTAAAGTGAGTCAGCTGCATCCTAAATTAACTGTGAAAAAGTGGTCCACATGTTCCTGCTTGTATCAGCTAATTTAGCAAAGCTTTCATCAGAACCGAAGATTAATCCCCGGCGGTATACGCACGCTAAGGCGTACCCTAACCTGGGGAGTATGTTTGTATTGTAAAACTCACGGTTTTACCCAGTGGGCTCTCCTGGCATTTCAAAAGGCCCTAATCTGAAAGAAAAAACACAAGGGACAACACGTAAAGCGATCCGCAGTTGCAAACATTTACATCCTTTCAGATTTATAATGAGGTGTTCTACCATCTGAGACCCCTAACAATTGGATGACATAGTGCCCCATCAGTGCCCAAATTTACTGAAACACTCGTAAAAAAAAAAACTGTTGTATGTCTATGTCAGAGGTCATGAATTGCAGTGTTTCACTGTATAGCAGTTAATTTTGTTTTTAGCAAATTGTGCTTTTTGAGCGCACTCAGGAAATTGGATGGGAGGAGTCACGCCGTGTGCCACCCTTGGAGTATCAACTCATGTAGTGTTAGCATCAGTTAAAAAGGAGAAGATCGTTTTTACGATACACACTTCACAAGAGAGAGTGTTTCGTCGCATGGAAAAAACACGGTTTGTTTAAAAGTCTTACGGGAAGGAAAGAATGGCTTCACGTCATGGGGTCCGAGGCGGAGGTATATTCGTCATGTAACATCTTAAAGTAAACAGAAGGAAGGCTTAGTAAAATTAGTAAAGTGTTTGAATACCGCTACAGCCATGCACGCAAACTCACATGCACTCTCTTACTTGTTTATAGTTAGGGTCCCTCATGCAACCTATATTGCAAAAGTCTGCTGCCCGAATGTTGCCATTTTGGCGCTGCAAAGAGGAAGAAGTAAGGTTCAATGGTCACGTGGGAGTCATGTTTGGAGGTGAGCGGCGTGACGTCTAGGGAACAATCTTAAAGGGCCCAAGCTTTCAATCGAAACTTAAATGCGATCCTGACAAAAAGGCATTGTCTATTATGAGGATGCTGGAGAAATAAGAGAATATGTGTCCGCATATTCCTGTTTACTGGAGAATGCGTATCTTATCACCGTATGGATAAATGAAATTCGTAACCTTCAAGCTCTTAATCAAAACATTTTGGGAAGCTATTTAAGAAACCAATTTAATAGTCAAAAAAACCTTTTACAGTGGCGAGTAAGTGTTGAATGGCTCAGCCAGCTCAATCAAAAAGTGCGTGTAAGGTCAAGGTTATGTGTTTGTTGCGACCTTTGTGGTTGATAGGGTCAAATTATATTCCACCATCATGGTGGAAGAAACAAGGGGTTGAACTATTGTGTGACATCAACCGGTTTTCTACATATTTACAAAAGTATACATATATCCAAGTTTTACCACACAACCAATGGTGTTTAAAAGGTGATTCTCATTCTTATGGTGTGTCCATTAATCCATGGTTAACTGATGGAGTATAGTGTATTAAGTCAGAGGCCCCATGGTGTATAACCGTAATTCTAGACTTGTGATATTAACAGTTTGTTAATTCTACTAGCGTCGCATCACTGAGCCCCAAGGTATATTATCATTTAACCCTGAAAGGTGTGTGGATAAACAATAAATCCATCTTTGCTCTTTCTTGAAAAGTACATTTTGCGACCCTGTGTTCGCCTGAAGTTTCTCAATGATTGTCCAACTGATATCGTTGGGAGTGTGATTAAGTGCAGGAAATGCTCAGTCATTTTTGTAGTGTTCTTGTGACATCTTATATTACTACGGTGTTTTCGCAGATTTGTTGTTTTATTTTTCTTGTGGTCATGCCCACATACCTGAGCCCGCAGGGGCAGTTGATCAAGTAGATGCCATTGATTGAATTACAATTTGTGGGTTTGCGCTGTAGCCATTGTTTCCCAGGTTCCAAACTCAAGCATTTAGTGGCGGTAGTCTGGTGGCAAACGTTGCATCCACCACAGGGGAAATGGCCAGTAACTTGGGGGAGTCCCCATGCGTTGAGCACCTGTTTGGTCCTCCTCCCTCATGTGGTTCCTGGGGCGTGTTTGGACTAGAGAGTCCTTTAAACTTCTGGCCCATTTATAGGAGAATGAAGGTTTTTCCCAGTCATGTTTATTACTTTCAAGAATTTTCCAATGTTTTGTGATTGAGCGGCTTACGGCAATAGAAGCTGAATTGTACGTGGTTACACACGTTAATGGGGTATTGTCTGTGCCTGTTTTCTGGTTGTTTTCCAGTGGAGCGTCTCTATTTTGGTTCCTGGCTCTCTTGAAGCTTTTCTTCAAGATCCGTGTTGGATAACCCCGCATCTGTAGTTTGTTTGTTAGATCCTGGGATTGAATTTTAAAGTCCATCACTTGACTGCAGTTACGCCTCAGACGTAAATACTGCCCGAAGGGGAGATTCTCCATTAGGGGCCGCGGGTGAAAACTAGAAAAGTGTAAAAGATTGTTCTTGGTCGTTGGTTTGTGGTAGGTTTTGGTTTTCAGGTGATTGCCCTCCTTGTTGATTGTAACGTCCTGAAAAATCATCTCTTCTCTGTCGTAACAATGGGTGAACCTCAAGTTTCAGTCACATATGTTGATCCATTGTAAGAAGTCTGGCAGGGTGTCCTCTGTCCCTTTCCAGATAACCAGGACATCATCGATGTACCTTTGCCAGAAGGTTACATAAGCGGTGAAGGGGTTGAGTGGCGATAGAATATGTTTTAATTCCATTTCCTACACATATAATCCGGCCACGCTTGGGGCAAAAGTGCTGCCCATAGATGTGCCTGTGGACTGCAGGTAGATCCCGCCTTGGTACTCAAAATAGCTTGAGTGCCAGTGTTGCACAGTTGACCACAAATTCCCTTGGTGTTGAAAATCCCATGGGGCATTGTCAAGGGTTTCCTTTATTACCCTGATGGTGTCATCCTGTGGGATGCAAGTGTACAGGCTTTCAATGTCTAAAGACACCATAAAGCATGGTTCGTCAGGGATCACAATATCCCGTAGAGTCAGTAGTAGGCTTTTAGTGTCCTTAATGTAAGAGCTAGTTGTCTGCACCAAAGGTTTCAAAAAGAAATCACAGTATTTTGACAGAGGTTCAAGTAAAGAACCAATGCCTGAAATAATAGGCCGACCTGGTGGTGGAACCCTGTTTTTGTGGGTTGTGGGCAGTGTGTAAAAATAAGGGGCCTCATTTATGAAAAGTGACGCATCGCTGCGTGAAAACAGCGTTGCGTCACTTTTCACTGCGCCCTCCTTGCGACACCAATGATGCGTCATATTTACAGTATGATGCATCATGGCGCAAGGAGTTACAGATACGTCAGTATTTCTGACGTATCTGTATGGCGCAAAAGTGACGCATTGCTGGAGTGTGTCACAAAAGTGACGCAACACCAGCAATGTGTCCTTTCACATGGGGCAAGCCCCATGTGAAAGGGCCTCCGTCAGTCTTACACCTGCTGTGAGGCAGGCGTAAGAATTTGACGCATTTGTGTCCTAGAAGTGGCGCGGTGAAATCTTATAGATCTCACTGCGTCATTTCTATGACTCTTTCTTGCGTCAAAACGCCCCCCTTCCATACATTATACCTGGCGCAGGTATAATGTGGCGCAGGGGTTTACAAAGTGACGCATCTACCTAGATGCGTCACTTTGTAAATATGGTGCAACAAGGCACATTTTGTACTCCGCTGGTGCGTCACAAAGAGTGACGCACCAGCGGCGTAAAAGTGACGCAGGGGCTCATAAATAAGCCCCAAGGTACTTTACCCTCAGTAGTTTGCAGAAAGTCTGCCTCTTGTTTAGTGATGTGGCCATTGTATTCTGCAGTGGTCACTATATCCAAGATCTCATTGCGAAGATGTGATGAAGGGTTATCAGTTAGACGGACATAGTTAATCTGGTTATTCAGCAGGCGTCTGCACTCTGTGTCGTAGGCTGCTGCGTCCTGGATAACAATCCCACCCCCTTTGTCAGCGGCCTTGATGACAATGCTGGCATTGGACTGTAGTGTTTGTAAGTCCTGAAACTCTATGGCTTTCATGTTCTTGTAAACACGTGATTCTACCATTGATTCCACATCATTTAAAACAGCTTGTTCGAAAGCTATCATTTCTGGTGTTACCGTGTAAGAGGTGGAGTGGAAGTGGACTGAAGCCGAAGTCCCATATCACTTTTAGTTGTTTGGGAGTCCCCCAGGTGACTTTTTAATCTTACCTTGCGAAAAAACTCAGAGAGTTCACAATGTAGTTTGAAGCGATCTAAACGGGCGGTAGGAATAAAGCCCAGCCCCTTTTCCAGTACAGTGTTTTCTTCAATGCTTAAGACTACTGAGGACAGATTTGTGACTAGGCTCTCAGATTGCTCGAGCCTGCCCGCTGGTCCTGGGTCTTGCTCCTCATGTTGTTGCCTACTGCTCCTTCCTTTTCCCAATGGACCTGGTTGGACCCTCTTCTTGTGCCGCGTCCTCTCCGACCCCTTTCTAAAAAAGGAGGAGCTGGAGTGTACATGTTCTGTTGAAGATGTGGATGTGGTATGAATGCTGGGTTCCAGACCATCATTGGTTGGAATGGTGGTTGTTGGTAGGGGTGATGGTAACTCCCGCCCCCCCATCTGTGGGAAGGAGTGCCATGGTTGGCGAGTTTGTTATCTCCTATATCTGCCTCTTCCCCGTTGCCCTAAGCTATCCCCACTGGAACCGGTTTTCGTGGATCCATCATCATCTGAACCCTCAGTGTTGTAATCTGTTCAGTTCGGGGGTGTATAGTCTGGGCTGGCATATGGATAACACACCCCATCACACCCAGCCCTTGTTTTTGTTCCACATTCTGTGTTTATTTGCGCCAATAGTCACTCTTTTGCTGTTAAAGAATACTGACACTTTGTTCAAGAATGTCTATACAGTAACTAAAAATTAATCAACATTCCTTAAACAGCTTATATGTCTTTCTGTCTTTATCAGTCTGATGCAAGTTGGTGTGTTTAAGAAAATGTAATCTTAACTGGATAACAAAATTTGAGTCATTTGTAGAGTCTTCTGTGAATCCAACGGATAAAGGTGGAGTAGGTAATTTCATTCTAATTCACCAACTGGGGTCCTAATGTGGCACTAACCGCCACACTCTCCCAAACATTGCAACTTGCTGGTTACCAGAACCCAATACTGCTGAAAACGAGGACAGAAGTCCAGGTATGGTGATAACTGATCCACCTGACTTTAGCAGAACAAGAACTGTTTCAAAGACTGCTCTCTGTTATATGTTTTTCACCCCATTGCCTTTCTACAATGGGTCTTTTCCTTCCAAGATTTAGATGAGTATTACTCCAAAGAACAACCACGATTCAGGCCGTTCCAATAACTCACTGAGCCACAACCTTGAGTAATATACCCTCTCCAACAGGAATTCTCAGTTTCACTTATGTTTATTGTATTTTTGATTTCTTGTGTTTGCATTCCCATCTGCTACTGTGACATTTTAGGTTTTACATAACACCAGATGGTACTGTATGCGATGGAGAGCTACTAGCAGATATTCAAATGCCTCAGTTCAAAATTCAAGAGAATACATGTTGTCGTTGCCCGGCTTATATGTCTATTAACCCATGTAGTGTTTTGAACCAGTGACAAGTTCATAGCCACATTCCAACTGCTACTCAAGCTGCTTCAAACAGCTGAGGTTTCTCACAGAGTCACTCCATACACACAGGTTGACTGTGACTGAAGCATACTAATCAAACTAAGGGGCATATTATCAAGCCAGGCGATAAAATTATCACCGCTTTATCGGCAGAAAACTGACGATAAAACGGCAATAATGGGCTTGATAATTTGCTCTATGGAATTCCAATCGAAGCCCATGTTAGATGTGAAGACATCTAACATGGGCTTCGATTGGAATTCCATAGAGTATATTATCAAGCCCATTATCGCCGCTATATCAGCAGTTTTCTGCCGATAAAGCGGCGATAATTGTATCGCCTGGCTTGATAATATGCCCCTAAATGCTTTACAGGGAAATACAAGGGATGTCCTTTCATATTCATTTGCACATGTGTACCAGAGTGGGCACATACTCACTCCACCTCAGTTTGTGATGGACCTTTGAGCTACTGTTAACGCGGGGTTTCTGGTCTCTAGTTACCTTACCAGATCCCTAATCATGTCGACTGAATCGTTGGTACCTGTCATTGAGTAAAAGACAATCTACTACTAGGTTAGTCAATTAGGAACTTAAACCACTCTAAAGAACCACTTACCACTGGGAAAGATTAAAAAGTTTTAATTCAAAGTCAAAAGTATCTGGAGATACAAACATCTCAGAATAAGATTCAAAAGATATACAGGTATTAGTACAAAAAGGTACTCTCTGAATATTCTCAATCGACAAAAGGAAATTATCAAAACTATCTCAAAAGGCATAAGTGTTGCAAGAATCGCTGTGAGTTGCAACTTGAGAGTCATTTACAGAAAGGAAAAATACAAGTTAATCTGTCCCTACACTAGACTAAGTGACATCCCTACTTAACAAGATCTTTACCTAAAAAGGTGTCAGCAGTGGTGACTTCCAAAGAAGATCACACACTTCCCTTAGTCTTTGTCTCCAAATTGAAGTCTGTTAGTTCTCTATCTGCCTACCCATCCGCTCTCTTAGGCTCCTCAGATCATCTGCTCTAACTCCACCCCGGGGTGCTTTCCCTAATACAAAATCACATTTCCAATAGGAACGCCCCTTGAGACGCCTCTCACGTGGTGCAGTTTTGAGCGGCAAATTCCGTCCTGGTGCTCCTCTGGACTCTTCATTAAAGTTGACCTTGCTTCCCAGGCTTCTCTCCGTCCAAGCGGTACCCCCTAAAATTCCTGAAGACTCCTACAGGCCTGTGCCTGGCACTTCTGAACAAGGGCCTATTCATTATTTCTGATTTAAGTTCCCCTTGCACCTGCAAACAGACACTCTCTCGGTAGGCCCCAAATTCCAGTCTCTACCATATCTAAGAATCATAAAACATCTTGAACAGACCTATCGTTCGTGCTCTGTGCGACTTCTCCTTAACGAGCTCTTGCAGATCAAAGAAGCAACTTTATCTATTCAGGCCTACTAAAATTACATGAAACGGGCCTCTGCAATATGCACATTTAATTTCTTTGTTTAAACGATATTTAACTAACACACATATACTAAAATATAACACCTCTATGTAAAACATATATTTCAATACTATGCCTAATAATACATTTGCACTCAAATGACATTAGAATCCACGTCACTAAAAGTGTAGCAGCATCTTTCGTTTCCTGTGAAATGCCATGTGGCCTACACATTTTCATGGTTTACAGAATTACATTTCGTTTTCACTTAGTCATCTAACGTGTGACTCCAACATCATTTTAACATTTCTACAACCTCTACATTAGTTTTTCACACTTATATATGCATCTATTCTAATTAAAACAAACACTCATATATTTTCACTATATAAGTTGACACTCTTGTATATTCCACACTAAGCTAATACTACGTGCTTGTAAATATGGTGTACTTATACATTTTTCAGATTTGTGCTCTCTCAGTCCCCCCTTTGATGACTTTCAGGAGTCATCACCATCAAAACACCATCTCTAAAATGTAGGATCTTTCAGACTGAAGTTGTTGCAATACCCCCATGTTTCATTGTCTCTAGAGCCTTCAGACTCTTATATTGTGTATCCTGCATCGCAGTCAGTCTTTTCTCCTGTTCTCTCATAGATCTCTGCAACCTGCTTGCTCTATACCATTGGTACAGTCGCACCAATCCCCACAAAGTGATTACACAAATCACAATTATGATGTTGGGTTTCAATATGTACCAAATGATACCTTTTCCTAAATTGGAAAACCAACCTCCAACTTTACCCATTCCTTGGCCTACTTTTTCCCACACATTTATCTTTGTCAGATCCTCAATTTCGTGATGAATCGCAGTAATATTTCGTATGTACTTCTCTAAAGGTTTTGAATTGTCTGGAATGTAAGTGCAACATTCCTGGACCTTCAAAGCCTTACAGACTCCGCCCTCTTTGGCTAACAGAACATCTAAAGCAAGTCGGTTCTGAAGAACCATTGCTCTTATCGATTGCATCTCTCCCTCCACCAGCATTAAGGATCTAGCAGTATTGGCAGATAACCTATCTACGACTGTAGCCAATCTTCTAATTTTTATGTCATTCAGTATCAATCCCAAGAGAGGGAATGCAGCACCGAATACATCCCCAACTACCTCTTCAGCACCTAGATCTCTTCTCCCTCTTGTTGGTATTCCTCTCTTTGTCGTTTCTAAATTCTCAACATGGTATATTTTGGGGAAGACAATTGCTAAATAGCATGATCCGTACCAATTATCTGGTAGCTTCACATATGCATTTCTTCCACATACAAAATATACATTTGGAATTGCTTGCATCTCCTTCAAAAAATCTTTGGAGTAGTACTCCAATTGGAAAGCATGTTCACAACTGACTTGACCTACATACATATTCTCATAATAGGAGTAACTCCTGTGAATGCACAGTTTCCCCCGTTTCTCCTTGTCTAAAGCAATTGGACCAAGGCTACCCTTTCTTTGATGTATCCTTTCTTCCTTGGTCCAATCTGTTTCCCATTGTCCTGAAGCTTTTAGAATCTTTTGCCTCCTGTATCTAGTATCCACCTGCCCTATAAACTTTTTCTCAATTTCTGACACTTGACAAGTCAGATTATTTCTTCGGGCATGTGAAGTATCTAACGTTTTCCATGGAATGAAAAATTTCTGTAACCTGTCTTCCCACTTGTAATAGTCCCACTTATTCAGATGCTTATAATTTGGGACCTCTGGCAATGTCGAGTCAAAATTCGAGAAATAATACTCGAACCCATCTCGTCCATAGAATATGCTCAACAACAAACTACATGTGATTCCATACATCAATGGAAGATGATGGTATCTGATACCCTCCTCCACAGAAGCTGGTAATTGCATACAAACGTAGCAATCCTTCGCCTCCATGACATCAATGTATTCGTAGAGCAATTTGGCATAAGCATTTGACCTAAAGTTCCCCTGTGATTCGTCAACATGTAATCTTTTGATCTCAGCATCTAGCAAAGCCTTTTCTTTCTCAGTGTTTTCTCCTTTTACCTCAGCAACAGTGATAGGCTTTTGTGTTGATGCTTTCTTTGTTTCTGATCTTGTCTTTGTTTCGTTCTCATGTCCCACTATATATGATACAGTAACTACTAAAACTATAAGAGAAATCACTACCACTAAAAGTGTGCCTACTATGCATTTTGCCCTGCGGTTCGGGTTGCCAGTCTCCATGATCTCAAACAGTGTAGCTCTGTTTGTCGTTCTCAGCAAAGTCCCTTACTTCTTCTCAATGTCCTTTTTGTTTTGCACAAAGACTCCCTTCATTTGAACCACAATGTCTTTCTTTGAACCACACTTGGAAGCTGACAATTCTCTCCCGCAAGAACAGTCATTAAGTTCTGTAGCAATAGACAACTCTAGCCCTTCTCCATCCACTAAAATGGAAGTCCATAGTTTCTGTCTTCTTACATTTGGCACTAGGTTATCCTTTTGATCTGTATTAACAAATGTTCTTTATCAAAGTCTTTTTAGCAATCTGAAACTATGCGTGTTCCCAGAAGTTCCACCACTAGCTCAAATATTTCCATACGGAGAAGGACTCCCTCCAGTATTGGACTCCTTGAACAGCAACACGGAAACTCAACAGTCTCAAATATCAATTTTCTTATTCCGCTCAGGAGAGGAGGATAGACGATGTTGAGTGTCAGCAGTCTTTCGACCTCCAATCCTGGCAACAGGAATCTTATTTCCACTGTGATGATTGGGTCAGTTCTGGTCAGGGTCACTTCCCTCACCCTCCCAGCTCTGCGTACCTCGGACATCTGCAGCGAGGTAGGTCCACTCAGGTGTAGAGTATCTTCTGCTAGGCACTCGTACTCTCCTTGATCTCCTTAGACCCTCCTGCTCTTGGTCCGATACACCTTCTTCCAGATCTGAATCTTCGGATATAGGAGCAAGAGTTTCTTCTCGAGCTAGCTTCAGGCTCGGCCTCCTTCTTCTTTCAGGCCAAGTAGCTGCCCCACTTCTTGTTCTCCTATTGCTTTCCCTCCTGCTCGGTTCCTGATCACTCTGTTCCTGATCTGTTTCCAAGTCACATTCACAACTGCTCTCTCCTTCTGTTGCAGCTTCAGTTTCGCTACCGCCTTGCCCTTCTTCTTCTGGATCTGCAACGCTCCCAACTTCTTCAGACACCCCCACAGCTTGACTGATCCCCTCTAATGGTTCACCATCTTCAGCTGGATTCTCATCCGTGAGAGGAGCTGTTTCTTTCAGGGGTGCTGGAACTCTTCGGGTGTGGGAAGCGTGTATCCAATTCGGCAGGCCTCCACACTTGACAGCCGTATTCGTGGTCAGTATGACCTGAAAAGGTCCTCTCCAGCGCACGTCTAGGCAGTTTTTCCGGACGTGTTTCTTCACCAGCACCCACTCTCCTGGGCACAGGTCATGACACAACTCTCTTGAAGATGGGACCTCAGCAGCCTGCACCTGGAAGGACACAGAATGAATGGCGTCAGACAGTCCTTTGCAGTAATCCAGGATCAGGTCATCTGTAATGTTTAATAGTGTCGCAGTTGGTACAGAAGGAAGCCTCATTGCCCTCCCCATCAGCACCTCGTGTGGAGAGAGACCTGTCCTCCGGTCGGGTGTGCTGCGCATGCTCATCAACACTAAAGGCAAAGCATCTGGCCAACTCAAGGAAGTTGAAGAACACACTTTGGCAATTCGACACTTTAGTGTCCCATTTATCTGCTCCACAATTCCTGAAGCCTCTGGTCGATAGCTACAGTGCAACTTCTGATCAATGTTCAATGCGGCACAGAGCATCTTCACAATTTCACTGTTAAAATGTGTTCCTCGATCAGATTCCAGAGAGCCTGGCACCCCGTAGCGCGGGATCAATTCTCTAAGTAACAGTTTTGCTACGGTGAGTGTATCGCACCTACGTGTAGGGTATGCCTCGACCCACCTGGAAAATATGCATACGACCACCAACACATACCTAAGGCGGTTGACTCTAGGCATTTCAATTAAATCTAATTGCATTCTGTTGAAAGGCCCCCCAGACCTCCCAATGTGACTCATGGTAACTGGTGTTCTTTTCCTTACATTCAGTTGTTGACATGTGACACATCTCCTACAGACTGCTTCTGCTGCAATCCTGAACTTTGGGCAATACCAAGTTTGCCTAAATACTCTCAGCATGGCATCCCTTCCTAAGTGTGTTGGACCATGTATTTGTCGTGCCATTGGACTCACTAATTCCTCTGGTAACACTGCTCTTCCATCTGCTGAAACCCAAAAATCCATTTCACTTCTCATACAACCTGCTGCTTCCCAGGACCTTTTCTCTGACTCAGGTGCATTTTCTTGCATTTGTTTCAGATCTTCCCATGTATCTACGGTCTCTAACATCATATTGACTTCTGTTTTTTCCTTTGCCCCGCCTACTTCCACCTCCGTGAAAGTATACCCTTGCTCCGCACAATAGCGGGCAACTTCATCTGCATATCTGTTTCCTTGTGACACAAAATCTGTATTTTTAGTGTGAGCTATACACTTGACCACTGCAATTTCAGCTGGACCTTGCAATGCTTCTAACAGCAGTCGTACAAATTCCCCATTTCTGATTGGCGAACCAGAGGAGGTCATGTAACCCCTCTGAGACCACAATTGCCCGAAATCATGAACTACACCGAAACCATATTGGCTATCGGTATAGATGGTGACTCTCTTTTTGCTACCTGCTATACAGGCACGTGTCAATGCAATGATTTCTGCTACCTGAGCGGAGTGTATTCCTTCCAGGCAAGCGGCTTCCACAACTCCAGTAATGGTGCAAACAGCATAAGCTGCTCTCAACCGACCAGTATCGTCTCTTAAGCATGAGCCATCAACAAAGTAAATTTCATCAGGGTCGATCAATGGCTCATCCACAATATCTGGTCTGGGCTTCGTGCATAGTTCAGTCACATCTAGGCAATCGTGATCTTCACATTCTTCGCCTTCTATATCATTAGGAAGTGGCATCAATGTAGCAGGATTCAAGACCGAGCACCTCTTAAGGGTCACGTTCTCTGCAGCAAGAATAACTTGCTCATAGCGCGTGAGCCTACTATTGGTCAAGTGCTGCGTCTTGGTCCTTGTCATTAACAATTCTACCGAATGTGGTACATACACCACTAATTGATGTCCCATTACTATGTTCTCACACCTCTCAATGCTGACACCTGTTGCAGCAACGGATTTGAGACATCCGGGCAACGCTGCGGCTACCGGATCTAATGTAGCCGGAAAATATGCAACTGGTCTACGGGCATTTCCGTGTACTTGCACCAACACTGATAACGCACATCCTTCTCTTTCACAGCAGTATAATGAGAAAGTCTTCTCATAATCTGGCATTCCCAAAGCCGGAGCACGACACAAATCCTCTCTCAGTTGTAGGAACGCCATTAGGCACTCGTTGTCCCATGGTACCGGATCACTCACCTCCTTGTGCGTCAGTTTCTGTAAAGGTTTTGCTTTCAGTGAAAAGTTAGCTATCCACTGTCGGTAGTAACCAACCATTCCTAAGAACATCCTAACTTCTCTCTGTGTCGTTGGCGCATTCATTTTCATGATGGCCTCTATCCTGTCTGGAGACACCTTGCGCTTCCCCTTCTCTATTCAGTGACCCAGATACTGTACTTCTGTCAGACAGTACGGTAATTTGTTTGGAGATACCTTATGTCCATTCTCAGCTAAATGATTCAGTAAAGCAATGGTGTCTTCCTTACAAGCTTCCTCTGTTTCTGACGCAACAAGTAGGTCGTCTATGTACTGGACCAGAACCGGGTTCTGTGGCAATACCAAACTTTCAAGGTTCTTCTTCAACAGCTGACTGAAGATCGAAGGGCTATCTGTGAACCCTTGTGGGATTCGACACCATGTTAAGGCGCGATCTTCCATTTTAAATGCGAAAAGATACTGACTGTCCTCATCTAATGGGATGGAAAAGAAGGCTTGACAAAGGTCTATCACTGTAAACCACTCAGCTTGGAATGGTATTTGAAACAGTATCACTGATGGATTCGGTACCACTGGACAACATGAAACCACAATGTTGTTAATCTTTCGAAGGTCCTGAACTATTCTGAACTTCCCACTAGGTTTATGCAAACCCATAATCGGGGAGTTACATGGACTACCCACGATTTCTTTCAGTATTCCCTGTTGAATCATTGAATCAATCACAGGTTTTATTCCTGCAATCGTTTCCTGGGACAGTTTATACTGAGGCGTTCTTGGAAATTCAGCGTTTGGTTTTATCATGATCTTCACTGGTTCCACCCCTTTGATCAGTCCTATCTCTTCCCCAGTAAAATCCCATACTTCAGCTGAGACAGCATCTCTTAGGTCACAAGGAAGGTCTTCCACAGTCAGAGTAGGATACAGTTCTATACATGTTCTCTCATTGGCAATCTTAAAGGTAGCATCATCATCTGCGGTCTGTACCTCCACACCCTGAGGGGTGCAGTATATGGTGCAATTCAATTTGCACAACAAATCCCTCCCTAACAGACATACAGGACTAGAATCACATACCACAAACTGATGTTCATTTGTGTAATTCCCTATTTTCACTGACACTGGTTCTGTCAAAGGACTAGTCATTCTTCTATTGGCGACTCCAACCACCTGAATTGTTTCCCCCGACATTGGTAGGTCAGGAACCACTGCTGATCTCAGAGTTGATCGAGTAGCTCCAGTATCCACCAAGAATGTCATCGCGCACCCTGCTACCTCTGCCTCAACAAATGGCCCTCTCTGATCTACTTCTAGAACTGCCCCGAGGGTACAGTCCTCTTCTCTGTTCACACGTTGACCGGTCATTGGGTCAATGTAATAACATTTTTCTTCTTCAATAAAAAGAGGCATTTGTTTATAGACTTTTCCCCCTGTCGCGATCTTTGGTGGCTGTGGAAACTGAGCTCGTGGAGCCGAAGTCCCCCCTTTGACCACCTTGCTTCCTGAGACTGTCGCCCTTTGAACTGGAACCTCCTGAACTTCCTGTTCTAATTCTAGTTCTCCACTTTCAGGGTTAAAGGGACACTCGCGTCTCCAATGTCCCACCTGGTGACACTGGTGGCACTTTGTCGTTTTCTTTAAAGTGGCAAAATCTATTCTAGGTCTCTGACTTTCTTCACTATCCTTGTTCTGACGATTCGACTTCCGTCCCATTGTCCCCGTTACCTGTTTCTGCTGTCCGCCCTTTCCGGCTGACTGCATCTGCACCACCATCAGCTTCTCCTTCATTTTCTTTGTCTTGGAATCTATCTCATCGCTACAGTATCTGGCATACCTTAAAATTTCATCTAGTGGTTTGTTTTGCCAACAAATTAAATGTTGCTGAATCATCAAACAAATATCAGGTCTCAACCCCAAAACAAACTTTGACACAAACTGTCCTATATCTTTGGGATGCATTACATCGAGTCCACTGTATTGTTTGAATGTTTTCAACAACCTTTCATAGAACTCATGAACTGTCTCCTTTAGTTCTTGTCTTGTTCGGTCTATTTTTACCCAATCTATGTCCTGGGGTGGTACCTTATCTTTCAGCCAAGCTATTACCCTTTCATACTTTTGCATGACAATTTCAGACGGTCCATTTGTCTGAGCATCCCTCACTGGTTCAGTAGTTGGCCATTCAACACTAGTCTTGCACGATGTCCACAAGTCAGATGGGACCACAATGTCAAACAAAGTGTTCAAATCAATCCACAATACTTTCGAGATCTTTACAAACCTTTCTACCTGCTTATACCACTCTACTGGATTGTCCCTTAACTTCGGGAAAGAGTTGGTAAATGCAGCTAAATCTCCTCTACTCCAGGGCACATGTACATAATTCCCATTTGATATTTCTCTCAAAGGGAATGCCTCCATCTGCATCAACCTTCCCTCAGGAGACGTCCCATTCGCACACCGCCTAACAGTTCCCCTTTTGGACCATCTCTCCTCCCATTTGTCCAGATCCCTCCACGCTCTTATTCCTGCTATTAGTTCCCTTATGTGTGTCTTTAACCCTGTAGTTCTTTTCTCATCTAAGTCTTGATCTGAGTATTGTAACCTATGGTTACTCTGTAGGGTCTTTGTTCTGGACAAATCTACCATGTACCTGTCTGCCAGTTCAGACAGTTTCTCATGAGTCGCTCTCGCCTTTCGAGTAACATCTTTCGCTATGAACAGCAACTCATCTTGTTCATACAAGTCGATCCTTTCTAAGGCCAACGTACCATCTATGATCTCATCCAAATCAGATTTTAAACTGGTGACATCAAGTCTTTTCGCCTTTATTGTAGCTTTCAGTACGCTAGCTCTAGGGGGTCCATTCACATCTTTCCCATCCCAGCTCCGAGTCCTACGTCTGGGCTCAGGTGAGTTACGTGGAGTCCTCCCATGCTCCCACCCCTCCAGGTCCCATGCTGTTCCGTCCTCTCTGGGTGGATGATGAAACACTCCATTGTGCCTCATAGTCCCACCTTCCCCTTCATGCCTGGATTCTCTGGGTTCATGGTAAGACATTCCATTACTCCCCCTTTCTTCACAATTGTCTGTGACCTCTGATCACCCGATGTATGGCAAGATCTTTCATTGTTCTCCCTATTCCAGTGTTGCACATTCTCCCCTGGCGCGTGATGAGTGCACCTAAACCTATCTCTGTATGCTAGTACCATTTGGTCTCCACCCTTTTCAAAGAGCCGAGACATCTCTTCACACTCCATGCTTCTACCATCTCGCTCCTGCTGGTCCCTCCCATCATTAGGACGTATTACTCCTCTGTTCTCCTGGCTTTGACCCTCACGTCCCTGACTGCTTTCGCTAGCCCCGCAGTGAGATACTGTCCCATTGCCTCGATTTCCCCACTCAGCTTCTGCTCTTGACCTTTTGCTCTGCGTTCCTGCGGACCCATCCCATTCTCTCAAGTCAACTCTTAACTCTTTAAAGGATTTCGGACGTGGTCCCCTTAGGTCCATCGGTCCTCTTTGACCCCCCTGCTCTGTTGCGGGGCTCACTGTCGGTTCGAATGGGGTGTTCCACGTTACCGGTCCTGGCAATTGCTTCCAGGCATTTGTCGTGTTATTCCTCCTTTCCATCTCAACCCTTTCTCTGTCTAACCGTATCTGTTCTTCCTCTCTCCCATTCTCTGGGTTGTAAATCGATACTATGGGTCCTATGGTAACGGGTACTTGGAGAGCATCTGGCAATCTACAAGGTTCAGCCCTCTCTGCGGTTGGCGTTTTCTGTACCACAAACCTTCCGACTACACTCTGTGCTGTACTATGTTGAGGTGTCTCCCCACCTTTGATAGGTGTCCATTCCGATATAGGAAGTGGTACATACCCCTCTATGGCAGCCCCATCTTCCCTTGCGAGTCCTCTACTTTCTATCTCCCCAACTCTCGGAGGCGGTCTATCCATCAGTAATCTATTTATCAAGTTGTCCTCCGAGTCGCTCTCCTCATCTTCTTCCATGAGTGTCTTTTCACCTGCCACCTCTCTCACTGTGTACAACTTATCCACCTCAATAGCCTGTACCCTCCATCTCTTGGGGTCCTCATCCCATTTGGAATCTCTCACTGCTCTTACTGATCGCGTCAGCCTTTCTTGACGCCTATTCAGATTCCTATCGTGCGCCGCCCTAATCCATGCGTTAAGGGCCTCAAACTGGGTCAGTCTAGGCGGGGGCTTCAATGCGGACATGGTTGCTTTTAGCCGATGTAACACCTCTAACTTAAACGTCCCATACTTTGGGAACGACATTTCCTCATTCCCTTCCGTAAGCTTGTTCCAATCCCCAATCCATAATATAGTGTGTAGCCCAACATTCGCTGCCATATAATGAGCTGGTGTACCCTCTGGCGGTGCCTCTTGCCCGTAAAAAGACTCTCTCCTTTTTCTTTTAAAAATATCCTTCAAACATTTAAAACATTTCATTTTCAATCTACTAGTTTCTGTTTTCTCCGGTTTGTTTACTTCCTGATGACAATCCACCAATCTCAGCTCGGTTCTCGCCAACTGGCCTATCAGAACGCGACTTCTCACTGACGTCGCACCAGCCGCCCAATCCCGTCGCGGCTCTTGCCGACGTCACACCAACCGTCCTATCGCGTCGCGGCTCTTCACTATCCACCCTATCCCAGCGCGGCTCTTGCCGACGTCACTCGTCCCCCTTCGCAGCAGTTCCCCTCCTTTTTCAGCTCGTCTCCGCGTTTATGCATGCGTCCCATTCATACTTCGAAAAATTATTACTTCCGTCCAAGCGATCACTTTTCTTTGACTGTACGCCCACAGTCAATCTGTAATTGTCACCTTAACTGGCGAAATGTCTTTCCGTTTACGTCCAGACAATCGCCTTCTCTGATAGGTTACTTACACACAGTAACTTTCGACCAGCGTCCGTTACTCACACACTCACTCTTGCACTCCCCCTATCTCGGTTCTGCGGCGGTCAATGGTACCTCATGACCTCCTTACTCTGGTCGACAATTACTCTGGATGTTCGATACACCCGAACCACTTAAGCTCTACCCCGAACTTAAGATTTTTACCAGGTTGCGCGCGCTCACAACCTTCTCCCAATCACGCTACAGGCATTCAACTCCGCAAGACATTACAATACAAATACAACACAAAACACCGCAATCTGTTCACGCATGACCCTTGTTATACTCACTCTCCTCCGATACTGCTGCATTTCTCGCACCGTCAGCACCCTCTTCGGCACGCGATTCTTCCGCTGCTCATCTCTCGATGTCTAGCTCTAGGGGCCTTGGGGTAAGCTAACCTAGTCTAGATTACCTTCCTCAAGAAGATAACCATCCTACACTGCTACCAACTGTTAACGCGGGGTTTCTGGTCTCTAGTTACCTTACCAGATCCCTAATCATGTCGACTGAATCGTTGGTACCTGTCATTGAGTAAAAGACAATCTACTACTAGGTTAGTCAATTAGGAACTTAAACCACTCTAAAGAACCACTTACCACTGGGAAAGATTAAAAAGTTTTAATTCAAAGTCAAAAGTATCTGGAGATACAAACATCTCAGAATAAGATTCAAAAGATATACAGGTATTAGTACAAAAAGGTACTCTCTGAATATTCTCAATCGACAAAAGGAAATTATCAAAACTATCTCAAAAAGCATAAGTGTTGCAAGAATCGCTGTGAGTTGCAACTTGAGAGTCATTTACAGAAAGGAAAAATACAAGTTAATCTGTCCCTACACTAGACTAAGTGACATCCCTACTTAACAAGATCTTTACCTAAAAAGGTGTCAGCAGTGGTGACTTCCAAAGAAGATCACACACTTCCCTTAGTCTTTGTCTCCAAATTGAAGTCTGTTAGTTCTCTATCTGCCTACCCATCCGCTCTCTTAGGCTCCTCAGATCATCTGCTCTAACTCCACCCCGGGGTGCTTTCCCTAATACAAAATCACATTTCCAATAGGAACACCCCTTGAGACGCCTCTCACGTGGTGCAGTTTTGAGCGGCAAATTCCGTCCTGGTGCTCCTCTGGACTCTTCATTAAAGTTGACCTTGCTTCCCAGGCTTCTCTCCGTCCAAGCGGTACCCCCTAAAATTCCTGAAGACTCCTACAGGCCTGTGCCTGGCACTTCTGAACAAGGGCCTATTCATTATTTCTGATTTAAGTTCCCCTTGCACCTGCAAACAGACACTCTCTCGGTAGGCCCCAAATTCCAGTCTCTACCATATCTAAGAATCATAAAACATCTTGAACAGACCTATTGTTCGTGCTCTGTGCGACTTCTCCTTAACGAGCTCTTGCAGATCAAAGAAGCAACTTTATCTATTCAGGCCTACTAAAATTACATGAAACGGGCCTCTGCAATATGCACATTTAATTTCTTTGTTTAAACGATATTTAACTAACACACATATACTAAAATATAACACCTCTATGTAAAACATATATTTCAATACTATGCCTAATAATACATTTGCACTCAAATGACATTAGAATCCACGTCACTAAAAGTGTAGCAGCATCTTTCGTTTCCTGTGAAATGCCATGTGGCCTACACATTTTCATGGTTTACAGAATTACATTTCGTTTTCACTTAGTCATCTAACGTGTGACTCCAACATCATTTTAACATTTCTACAACCTCTACATTAGTTTTTCACACTTATATATGCATCTATTCTAATTAAAACAAACACTCATATATTTTCACTATATAAGTTGACACTTGTATATTCCACACTAAGCTAATACTACGTGCTTGTAAATATGGTGTACTTATACATTTTTCAGATTTGTGCTCTCTCACTACCTATCAAGACTGGAACTGTTCTTTTAAAGCAATGAGGCATATCTGTGGCTGCTGCAGGTTTATTGCAGTCTATTTCACTAACCATCGAGAAGAGTATGCTCTGCCTCCCTTTCGCTTTCCAATACTCCCCACATCTAACGAAGCAAAAGTGGAGGATGCTCCTTCTCCCACATCATGTCAACGATCTGGAACAGCCTCCCCATGCACCTTTGGACCATCAGCTAACTTCCGGAATTTTCGAATGACCCTCAAGACCTGGCTGTTCTAACAAGCACCCGGGGCCTGCTCGCACCTGGATACCCTATCAGGTTATTAGCCGCACTTTAGAAATCATGATGGATTCATTCATTCATTTCTGTCTAGATATGGCATTTGCTTAATACAGCAAATCCTCTTCCTGCCTACAGTCATTAGTGTCCACTCACAGACAACTTCTCCCATAAAATGTTCCAACCCCAATACCTACATGGGTAGCTCTGCACATATATATACGTTATGGGGTTCATTAATATTTAGATGTTCTCGACTGCACGCCTTTCCAAACATGAGATATGGATAATGCGTGCTAAGTCCATATGCACTGAATGTAATATATGGGTGTAGATTGCTTCAGAACTACCCTAATGGTTAATCATTTCGGGGACATTCTACAAAAAATCTTGTGGTGAGTCTGAGCCAGTACACAAAGCCAAAGGCTTTATTGTTTCCTAAATGCCAGTCATCATCATGTAGGGGCTTGAACATAATTTCAAAAAAGTTTGGGGTTACAGCCAGTGTCTACCAGGTGTGGAATGTGGGTTCCTTGTTTCTCACAGAGAGTTCCTCATTACAAGATGAGCTTGCCTAAGTGGCGTAGAATGAGTTGGGTCTAGTGCTTAATTTGTAAAACAATCAGTGCCAGGGCCTTTGTTAGTAGGCCACTGCAGCTTGCACCACCCACTGCCCTGCCAGAACTGCCAGTGAGAGTACCAACTCAAATACTAACTACCACACTTCTACAAATGCGACAATTCAGACTATTCCAGGCCCTCAATGTCACAAGAATCACTTGGGAGGCAGATATTAGTAATTTTCATGTCTTATAGGACGAACAGTGCCACCATGTGGGAGACTTTAAAAAGTGCTGGTCTTAACAGTAAGTGCTGGTGCCGAGCACAGGAAACCACCAGCTCAAATTAAGCAGTGGTTGGGTCTATGAGTACCGACAAGTGGGATAGGATACCAGCTTTCCTAGATATTTTGAATTAATTTTGGGTAATAGGTTTTTATTAAGTTAGGATGTTATTTCAAAGTGGACTGCATTCGTACACATATATACTATGGCCTCTAGGCTGATTACCAACCACTCTGATACTCCCAGGTGATCCAGTACAAAGCTCAATGGGTACATCAGCAATATTTTGCAAATACATTTCTCTCCAGCAGCTTATCCCTGGGATTAGTGAATTGTGGATGTCGCCGTTTTGGCAAAGTGTTCACCTTTTAAGAGCCTTGGGAAATTGAAGAAAGAAAAAAATCCTGGTAAATTCCCCTGTAAAAACTCACTTTTATCTAGAAATTGTCTGGCGAGAACATTTTAGTGAAAAAAGGTGCAAACAAAAATTCTTTAAATAACCCTTTTCACCTGTAGAAAATTTCACAAACTACATTAAATTTCACAAAATTCTGGTTTTGCCTCTTGCCTTTTCCTTTGATTCGATGTGGCACATAGTCCATCAGTGTCTGAGCATGTAGGGACAGTAAGCGTTAGTTGATAGCAATAGTGGCATTCTGGACATTTTCTCAATTTACGCTTGGACAACCTTGTCATAGTCAAGTGTTTTTAAAGGTCGAATATTCACAACACCTGCTATTAGAATGATGGTGGATCCAAAGGCTGTGTATTTTTCTTCTGTGGATGGTAGTCCTTAATTAAATAATTGAGTGGAGGTTAATCAAGGTGGAGTCGATTGCACATTCTGTAGGAGTTGCAAGCAGGCCTTTTATTCCACCAGGCATTTATGTTTACATTTCTCCTCGTTTTTCCTCTTTCAATGCATGCTGCTTTCTACAGCAAGCAATGAAAGAGGAAAATGCCTATCGTGATTGTTTTTGTGCAGGAAGGTGCCCCTTCCTGCACGAAAACAATCTCCCCATGACGCAGGCATCCTTGCACCATGGGGCAAGGGTGCCTGCGCCGGCGCATGGCCGCTGTTTCTGCGCCAGCGCAGGGGAGAGCACAGCAATACGACATATCATTGTAAATATGTCACATTCCTGTGCTCTGAAAGTGACTCAGTGCGGCGCTGCCAAATGGCTTGCGGAATGCACATAGTCACTTTCTCGTAAATCTGCCCCATGGTGCCTCTGTCACTTTCTCCGGGCCCTGGAGTTTAACTACAGCAGGCATGGGAGGCATCAAGAGAAAGAGAGAGGGAGGTGGAAGGTAGAGAGAAAGCGATCAGAGAGGGAGAAGAGAGAGGAGAGAGGGACAGAGAGAGAATGGATGGAAAGTGAGAAATTGTGCGAGGACTCAGAGTGGGTCTAATTCAGCATTTTTGCCAGGAAGGCTTTTGGTTTCCCAGTCCGGCCCTGGGTGCAGAATACAAAGTAGTTGGGCAACTCCTTCTGGCTGTTTTGAATGCAGACAGTTTCTTAAGGTCATATTATTTTCAGAATTCACTTTAACATCATTCTGCATGCAAAATATTGTTGCAGGGGATTACCGGTCAATTTAACAAACTTAGTACAAGAGGACAAGAACAGCAACATTCAAAAGAATTTGAGTAGCACCAGGCTCAGAAACAAATCCCATCACCTTTGGCGGAGCATCGTCATCTGGAAGATGACGGAATGAAATCTGTGTAGCCAGACCTCAAGTGGAATAGCTATATGACACTAGATTTCTATCCATTAATTGGCCCGGCCAGAGGTGCTCTCAAAAACAGTGGTGCTGATGATGTGCAGTGTGAAGTGAATTTGATAACTAAAAATGACTAAAAGGACAGAAAATATGTTTATTCAAGACTGTCCAGATGTCAAGATTAAAAACAACCAGATAGTGTGAAAAGGTAACTATCATTTGACAATAGGTGGGAGGTCAACATGTTTCAGCCGTAAAGGTAGCAGTGACCGGCTTTCGTCAGGACCTACAAAGAGTGATATGCTACTGCAGAAATATACAAATTATGCAACAATCTCAGAAATACTACTAAGAAAATACAAGCACCAGTGGTAATGAACCACCCTACCAGAACCTGGTGTAAACCGTAGTGACCGGTAGGTACGTGTGCAATCTTCTTTGCTAAAATCATACAATAGATAAATTTGTGATACTTATAAATGAATATACGTCCTCTTGTTAAAATGTACAGTTTGATGATTGTCTCAAAAAGTAGACAAACAAGCCCAAACAGTGGCAAATCAGAACAATTGCTGAATAACCTAATTATTTCAAAAGAATTTTATGGTACTCACCCAGCTTTGTATGGGAGTAAGCCTCACCTCACCCGGCAACTGCTCGGTGAATGAGGGCCCGCTCTAATTGTGGGTAAAACAAGGAAGCACAAATGAAAAAAGGGACTCTCAGATGTGTCCCTTGTCAGACAACAAGTTAAAAACCATTATTGTTACTAGGATTCTGGTAGTAGACTAGAGGGCTATGAAACAGAGCCAGAAAAGCAATGAAGTTGTGTGATAGTATTAGCAGAATGCATACTGAATGCATATCTAGCCCTCCCACACTACCACAGTTCAGAAATCAGCATGTGCTTTGGTATGAGCCAGGTGAGGCCAACTGATTTTCTAATTCAAAGAGTAATAACAGAGAAACAGAGTGTTTTTAATCTTGACATCTGGACAGTATTGAATAAACATATTTTCTGTCCTTTTAGTCATTTTTAGTTATCACATTCACTTCGCACTGCACATCATCAGCACCACTGTTTTTGAGAGCACCTCTGGCCGGGCCAATTAATGGATAGAAATCTAGTGTCATATAGCTATTCCACTTGAGGTCTGGCTACACAGATTTCATTTCGTCATCTCCCAGATGACGATGCTCCGCCAAAGGTGGTGGGCTGATGGGATTTGTTTCTGAGCCTTGTGCTACTCAAATTGTGAGTGTTGCTGTTCTTGTCCTCTTGTGCTCTTGTACTAAGTTTGCTAAATTGACCAGTAATCCCCTGTTGTGTTTGTTCTGTACTTGCTTAGGGGTGTGGAGATTACGTGGTCGGTAAAAATGATCCCCTAGACCCTGTGTCTTTCTACACACCTTCCACGTGGCGTAGTGGAGCTTGCAGGCCAGCACCTCAAATTGAAATATTGATGCACGAAATGTCACCAAAACATGTGAAAGACGCTGCTTACACACGGAGGCTCTTGTGATTGTCAATGTGATCACCCATTAAATTTACTGACTCTTGCTCAGACTCATTAGTCGCACAAACAGTGTCCGTAGAGACAAGGGGCTGCTTTCTGGCACCTGCATTCATTATTTCTGTAAGTGCTTCCTGTTAAGGTTAACATTTTGTGACACTAGCACCATGCCAGAATGAATCATGCCCTGTATATTTATCCAATGTTACGTACTGTTGTGTCCTGCGAGACACGTTCTATTGTCTCGACAGACACAGAGTTAGTAGTCACTCCCCCTATGGGAGTGGGCACACTTGCACCCACACACGCATCACAGGCGTCACGAGTGACGTGAGCCTGTTAAAAAAAGGGCCCGGGTGCATGTGCTCGTGGCCAGTTACCAACACCCTAAGCATGCCTCTGTGTGCGTTATTAATCTAGTATGTCGGCCGGGGGCCCACAACACAACACGTACCTCCCTCTCTCCTCAATCAATTTACCAGCTCATGCCATGTGCTCACCACTGTGGCCTCTGACTGTACCAAATGTATTAGTAGATGGTGTAAAGGAGTTAGCAGTCCAGTAGCTGGGGTGGGCGGAGCTAGGTGGGCAGAGGGGAAGAGGTGGGGACAGGACAGGAAGGGGTTAGTCAGAGTAGGGACGGGGAACCGAGTAGACGTGCCAATAAATAGTTGAGTATACCTAAACCAGTGTCTGTGCATAATTGTAGTGGGACACGACAACTGGCGACGAGGATGGGATCAAGCAGCAAACCCACCAGAACGAGCCCCGTCCCGCAGCGTCGAGCGTTCCGAGCTCCGCTGCGACAGTGATCCTGCGGCGCCAAAAGAGAAGCCCCCAGGAGTGACCCGACGACCCTCGAAGGTGGAGAAAAGCCGAGGAAAGAAGAAAGAGCGCCGAGTGAGAGCGCCAGAGAAAGGGAGCCGGTCGCGCTGGACGCGCGAGATCCATGGGCGCGAAGACCCGACAGAACTGTGAGTGAAAGTCGGGAGCCCACTCCGACGTTGCCCCTCACTCTCCCAAGGCACCGCACAGGCGAGAGAAGCGCCACACAAGTGAGCGGCGGAGCGCCCCAGCCAGCCCTGACACCGTCGTCGTCTGTGAGTCCCGCAGCCCTGGGTGTGTGTGTCTGTAGCGAGGGAGAGAACCTCGTGTACTGCAGAGGGGGCGGCCATCTTAAGGTCAGGCAACGTGGAAGACAGACCTCACGTGAATGGGTGGCGGCCATCTTTGAGTCAGGCAAGAACCAAAGACAAGTACTAATAGTGAAATTTTCCGGCTGTGACAGAGAACCCGGCGGATCCAAAGAAGCCAACACCGGCAGCAAGAAACGAACAAGCATTGATAGCTACAAGAGAATAACCCTTGAAAACGCACGCCAGTCACTGAAGCAAGAATCGGACACAGGCACTAAAAGCTCGCCGCCAGGATGTCTAACCCTCCCGCGCAAAAGGAAGTCAAGGGAGGCACACACCTGCGAGCCCCTGAGCCACTGTCAGTCACAACAGGTAGCAGCATGGGCCTAAAATGGCAAGAATGGCTAGAGGACTTTGAGGACTACATTGAAGGGTCCAAAATAGAACAAGACAAAGACAAGATAATAGCCCTTCGCAATCTAGGAGGGCGTGAGATAAGCAAGATCGTACGAGAGATCCCAGCTGTGGACGGTGACACCTATGCTAAAGTGAGAGACGTCCTAAATAACCGTTTTCTACATAAAAGAAACGTCGACTACGAGCGACACAAATTCCACCAGCAGCGCCAGGGAAAGGAGGAACCACTGAGCTCCTTCATACATCGACTACGACGGCAGTCCCAATATTGTGAGTTCACAAACTTCTCGCCTGATGCAGCCATTAAATCTCAAATAATCACTGGGTGTCACTCGGAATCGCTGAGACGGCGGTTGCTAAGAAAACCACAGGAACTAGCAGACATCGAAGAGAACTCCCGGCTATACGACCAAGCGGAAGAAAATGCGGCAGAAATCGAAACCGGACCCAGTGCCAGTCACGAACACGCCAACCGTGTTACTGAACGACGGCATGGACGACAGGATCGGCGTGACAGCGGAAGACGTCACCCGCGAGATAGGTCACGGCGCTCCAGATTCTCGCCCAGGCGTCGCCCGGACTACAAGAGGAAAGACTCTGAGAGGAGGGATCGACGACCCGAACGCACGAGGCGATGTTTCAGGTGCGGATACGACTACCCTCACATCGACTCCTGCCCTGCCATGGGCCAACGATGCAGAAAATGTGGGCGGTCCAACCACTTTGAAGCCATGTGTGGGGACTACCACAAAGAAAGACGCAGCGATAATGACAGACGCGATGGGCCGCAGCGACCCTCAAGATCGGAGGCCAGACGTCATCACATCAGAGCGGTTCAGGAAGAGCCCCCTAGATCTCCCGCGTCTTCACACTCCAGCCACGACTCTCGACGCTCCAGATGGGACCGTCGTTCTCCGTCAAGGGAATCAAGATCGTCCTCATCCAGGCGGTCATCATACACCGTTGAATACGTCAACTTTGCTGACAACGATCAGCTTAAACGTTATCCACGTCTCGACATCAAAGTGGGCAACCACGCTGCCAAGTTTGTGATGGACAGTGGAGCGTCGCTCAACTACATATCAGTTGCAGAACATGACCGCATGGACCCTAAACCACGTCTACGTTTCGCGCCTGTCCGTGTCTACACCTGGATGGCGAGGAAACCTCTCCAATGTTTAGGCAAGTTTGACACCACCCTCACGCATGGCGACATCTCCATTCCGGCAGTCATCCACGTCATTAAAGGACCTGAGGCCGACTGTCTGCTGAGCCTCCCCACCGCTGAACGTCTTCAGTTGGTGCACATCCTCTTCAACGTACATGACAGCTCGGACTGCGCTGGGAAATTCCCATCGCTCTTCCAAGGTTTGGGAAAATTGAAGGGCCGGCAAATCCATCTGCATGTAAACGAGCAAATCAGACCGGTGGCCCAGCACCCGCGACGGGTGCCATTTCACTTACAATCTGCGGTTGAAGATGAGCTGCAGGAACTTTTGGACGCTGCCATCATTGAGCGCACTGAGGGCCCCACTCCCTGGGTGTCCCCGGTGGTTGTCGTCCCCAAGAAAGGGACCCACAACAAGGTCCGTCTTTGCGTGGACATGCGCCTACCGAACACAGCCATTGAGAGGGAGAGACACCCCGGCCCGCTCCTGAGCGACATGATCACAGCGCTCAACGGGGCCACAGTGTTTTCTAAACTAGACCTGAACAAGGGCTACCATCAGCTCGAACTAGATGACAGTTCTCGTTCCATCACGACATTTGCCACACATTATGGTCTATTCCGTTACAAACGGCTCAGTTTTGGCGTTTCGTCAGCCGCCGAGATCTTTCAGGAGGCCACACGACTTGTCATCCACCACATTCCTAACGCCCTTAATTACAGCGATGATATCTTGGTCTATGGATCGGACACACGAGAGCATGACATCGCCCTTGATCGTGTCTGCCACGCCCTGATGGAAGCCGGTTTGACCCTCAACAAGGGCAAATGTGAATTTCATCAGTCATCCCTGAAATTCTTCGGGCACATCTTCTCGGCGAGCGGCATGAAACCGGACCCAGACAAGATCGCCACGCTCAATAACACCAAGAGTCCGGCTGACGTCAACGACCTACGTTCCTTCCTCGGTATGGCGAGTTACTGCGCCCGCTACATTCGTGATTACGCCACAGTCAGCCATCCACTGAGGCTCCTCACGAAAGCTGGCATGCCATTTGCATGGACCCCGGAGTGTGAACGTGCCTTCAAGGACATCAAACGCGCTGTGGAATCGGCTGATTGCCTCTCCTATTTCAACCCCAAGAGGAAAACGGAAATCACTGTGGACGCAAGCCCCGTGGGCTTAGGAGCCATTCTGGCACAGTACGATAATGAGTCGGATCAGAGGAGGATCATTGCCTACGCCAGTCGGAGCCTAACCGACCCCGAGAAACGGTACTCTCAACCAGAGAAGGAGAGTCTGGACGTTGTATGGGCGTGTGAACACTTCCACATCTTTATATTCGGGAAACACTTCACGCTCATAACCGATCACCAGGCACTTGTCACGATCTACGGAAATCCCAAATGCAAAATGCCCCCCAGGATCGAAAGATGGGGCTTACGGCTACAAGAGTACACGTTCACGATTGTCCACAAACCGGGGAAGGCAGAGAATCCAGCTGACTATATGTCCCGCCACCCAAGAGACTCCTCAGGAACTGCGCCCTCCATCGCGGAGGAGTATATTCACTTTGTGACTAGTCATGCTCGTCCACCGGCAATCCCCATGCACACCATTCGGGAAGCGACCAATCAAGACAACATCCTGCAAAAAGTACTGAAGCGGACACAAACCAACAGGTGGAGATACCACCCGCAGGAGGAAGAAGAGGACCCCGCTGTCAAAAAAGAACTCCAAGCTTTCCGACATGTCTCTGACGAACTCTCTGTGACCAGTGATGGCCTCCTCCTCAGAGATCACCGACTAGTCATCCCAGTGGCACTGAAGCAAGGAGTAATCGACTTGGCTCACGCAGGCCATCGAGGGGTCGTGTCCACCAAAAGAGCATTGAGAGAGCGTGTCTGGTTCCCAGCCCTCGACCAGATGGTTGAAGACACATTGAAAGATTGTCACCTCTGTCAACTGACCAGCCACAGTAATCCACCCGCACCCCTACAGATGACCCCATTACCTGATGGGGTGTGGCAAGAAGTTGCCATGGACTTTTATGGCCCCCTGCAATCAGGGAAATACGTAGTCGTCATCATGGATGAGTACTCCAGATTCCCAGTGGCCCAGTTTATATCATCCACCAGTGCCACCTGCACCATCAAGGTACTTGATGAAGCCTTCGCGACATGGGGCGTCCCCAAGGTCATCAAGACGGACAATGGGCCCCCATTCAACAGTCATGAATTCAGCGACTTCGCGAAACACATGGATTTTCTACACCGCAAAGTCACCCCACTCTGGCCCCAAGCCAACGGCACTGTGGAGAGATTCATGGCCACCATTAAGAGAACATTCCAGCAAGCCACGGCCGAGAACAAAGACCTGAGGTCAGCGCTGAACGAGGTCCTTAGTGCCTACAGGACCACTCCCCACTCCACCACGGGTCAATGCCCTGCAACTCTCATGCTCGGGAGGACAATGAGGAATCGGATCCCCACATGGGACGGAGCACTGAGGAGGCCTCTTTCGGATCAGCAACACAGAGACATGGCCGCAACGGATCAGCGCCGCAAAGACAAAATGAAAGAATATGCGGACCACAAACGAAGAGCCCGGTCCCCCTCCCTGAGGGAGGGTGACAGAGTCCTTGTCAGACAGGAACAGCGCCAAAAGACTGATTGTCGCTTCAAGGATGAGCCTCTAACAATTACCCAACAGAAAGGCACCATGGTGACCGCGGAATCAGAGAACCGGCGAGTCACCCGTAACGCTTCTCACTTCAAGAAGTGCTCTCCTGAAGACCATGAGAGTATAACTATAATCCCCACACCTGAAGGCCGACACAATCCTGAATCTGTCGCACCCGACACTGGACATTCATCAGCGAAGGAACCATCAACTGAAGGCGCCGTGTCCACACCAGCGAGACCCCGCCGTCACGTGCAGCCTCCCAAGAGACTGATCACAGAGATGGATTAATTTCTATTTCACTTGTTACTTTATTAAGAAAGGGGGAGATGTAAAGGAGTTAGCAGTCCAGTAGCTGGGGTGGGCGGAGCTAGGTGGGCAGAGGGGAAGAGGTGGGGACAGGACAGGAAGGGGTTAGTCAGAGTAGGGACGGGGAACCGAGTAGACGTGCCAATAAATAGTTGAGTATACCTAAACCAGTGTCTGTGCATAATTGTAGTGGGACACGACAGATGGGGTAGGACGGAGACTCAGAACTGAAACCAAATGTCTCTGAACGCCCTAGAACCCCTGAAACCTTCACCCTCTGAAGTACGGGCATGCCATTGGGTAGAGTCTGAGCAGGGCTGGGGGGGGGAGGGGGCACTCCCAGGCTTTCAGGCACTTTGGCTTGTTAGCCCTAACGTCCCCCGCGCTCTGGAACAGCCAGGCAGCTCCCTAGGCTGTAGTTATCTAAGCCTGGGTTTCACTTTTCAGGGGTAGCCTGAGTGCAGAAGGCTGGCAGTGACACCATTTGGACTGTTGTATGGACTGGTACGCCATCTCAGCATGGATTGCACCGTCAGGCTGGCGTTGAAGAAAGACGGCAAGGACATCGGATTATTCCGGTAGGCAGGTGGTAGGACAACCAGCAGGGCTGGGGGTTGGGGGGGGTAGCGCTTCACATGTTTAACTGTCATCTATCTACTGTAGCTGACGGTAACAGGAGGGGTTAGCTTCGAGACAAGAGGGAGAGCAATGTGAGGCTTGTAGCGCTCATGGACTTTCGCAAGGGGGACTGCGCTATATTATTGAATGATTTATACACTTGTGCTGGCCCTGACATGCAGAGCTGTAGACGCCACGCACATGTGAACTCACTGAACCGCAGCTTTAGTGAGTTAATGCAGCGGCCCTCCGCTGGGCAGCAGGCCTGAGTGTGAGGCCGCCTTGCACAGTACAAGCCGCCTGAGTGCAGGGAGACCCATGAGGGAGGAGGACGGAGCAGAACTCCTCAGAATTCCATGGAGTTTTTATGCAACTCCGCGGATTTCCACGTAGTGCAGCTCCGCCAAACTCTACCATCTACACACTCTGATGACATCACACCAAATGCATGTATCGTGCCACACCAAAATTACTACAGGCTACAAATACATGCTACATCAGGACAACAAACTGGTTTCATTAGGATTGACTATTATTGATATCGTCTTATAATGAAAGTTGCCATTTTATATCAACTCTTTTTCATTTCAAAATAGCTTAATTCTTACAAGCCTACTTTTAAGAGATATTTCCCCTTAGTTATTCGTTTGTAACTTCGAGGTTTCTGAAGATTTGATTACTATGGGAAATGTCTAATGGTTGAGAAGATTGTCATCAGCACATTAATAGCTATGCTATTCCTGTCCTGCCTTGCATTTCCTTTTAATTGAGGAGACTATGAATAGCATTTCCTAGGAGTCTATTGCAAGGGCAAATATTAAACCTGATATTGGGCACCCTAGCAGGTCCATTGATGAAAATAACTAGGGGCCACATGTACAAAAGTTTGAAATAGTGAGTTCCTAATTGTGATCTCCTGTGGATCACAATTAGCAAATTGCTATTTCAAATGTTTGAAACTCTTTTGAGTTTCATTTGCGATTCCCAGTGGGTTGAAAATAGATATAGAACAGCTTCACTGTTCGGAATTGGTAGCCTTGAACTGACCTTATGCTGCTGCCATCTTTTATTTCTTTGTATGCACATGTGGTGCAATTCAGGAGCTGCCTGGCTTCCATGATGAGGGCGCCATACTCAACTTGCTTCAGTTTGTATTTATTTTATGTTTCAAACTTTCCTTTCTTATAGTTAATTTGATTTTGTTTCAGTACTATGTGATCGTAGGGGAGCCTGCTGGTTGCGTAGGGGGTAGCTGCACCCCAGTTACTTGCACACTATTGTTTGGCCACTTGTATTTTTGAGGCCTTGGGACATGCCCCCCTCCCACATGGGAGAGTATTTAATTCTAACTAGAGCGCGTCTGAGCAGCGAACGCGCCCAGCGGGTGCAACAAAGGCAAGTCTGTCTAGGCCAGAGGTCTTCAAACTTTAGGATACTGAGACCCCCAGGTCAACATTTTCAGACGTAAGGACCCCCTCCTGACAAAAATGTGTAAACCTGTAGGCAGGGCTACTAGAATTATGAGGCAGGTAAGGACCAAATTACGTGACAGGCTTGACCAAATTGTGTGGGAAGAAAATGTAAATAATGTTATGTGATACCGCGTATTTTGGGATAGCATTGTTTCATTATTTTTGCACACAGTAACACTGAGAAACGATTTCATCCTATCAGTACCAGTTTACAGCCAAAATACAGCAATTAACATCAGAAAGATGTCTATTTAACCTTTGTGATGGGCCTTCTACTCCGCAGGAATCTGTGCTGCCACATTAGAAGCTCACCTGGCCCTGGCCGGGACCAGCAGGGGTCGCTCACAACCCTGACAGTCTTGTGCAGAATTAAGCAGTTTACCTATGCCGCTTTCCTCTTACCCCCTCTCCTCTCCTAATCCCAAATCCCTCTCTTGCTTTGCAGGCCATGTCTATCACCCCTTTTTACAACTTCTGAAATATCCCCATTCAACCTCTCACTTTGCCTTTAACCACATCTTTAACAGTCTCTCGCATTTATCTCATGGCCTCTATGGCCCCGTCACCTCCCCTGCCCCTCAGCACTTCTCATTCACCTCAAGTCTCTCCATTCAAATTTTTGTCTATTTGTATCTTACACCTGTTCAGCTCCCCATTCATTTTCCACACCTTTGTTCTTCCACACCTTCTTAAACTAACGTCCCTCTCCCCTGTTACCTCAGCACCAGTGCCTAATTTGAGCAGGTGGTTTCCGTGCTCGGCACTGGCACCTAATTGTGCACACTGGCACTATGAGAGTCTGCCACATGGTGGCTCTGTCTAATCTGTGTAATTTAGAGATGAGCAGTACAGATGTGTATTCATTCAATATACAATACAAATGATAAACTCCTGACACCCATGCCATTCTTATAGCTTTGAAGGCTTGAAATAGTCTGAATAGACACTTGTACAAGTGTTATGGTTCGTAGTTGCATAGGTATTGTCATTGGCCGCTCAGACAAGGCAATAGGTGGCTGGTTAAAGTTGCAGTGGCCTACTGGTGAGGGCCCTGACACATGTTTTATTACAAATTAATCACTGCTCAGCACACACCCCAGTACTCCCTCTCTTCCCCTCTCACTGCTGTCCCACACCCAGTCCTATGATTAGGGTTTCCAGCTCATTATTTAGATGTCCCAGATGGTACAAAAATATGCAGTCACCTAAAGCTGTACTTTCAGCACTTATCTGTGCATACTTAGAACAGCAAATATAAATAGAAAGCACTTTTATTGTGTTCTAGGGCTGCCTCAATGATCCATGACTGATAATTAAAGGGAAAAAAGACAGAAAAGTCAAATAACAAATGAATACATATTTTATTTATAACTCTATTGAGTATCAAGAGGACGTCTTTGCAGGCTCTTTAAACAACACAGGGCTGGCATTTTTCTTTTGGCAACCCTACTTTCTATTCCTTCTCATGAAATGCATTCTCACACTACCCCAGTAACTATAAAATGTAAGGAATAGGCAGAGTGGGGGCTCGGGGGTACTGAAACTAGAAAAAAAAACAAGCCTCTGTAACCAGTTTACAAAAGGTATGTAAATATGCTAATGGTCTTTAATGACCTGTGAAAAACTTGGGTGTGCCCTGGGCAGAAGTGTGACCGGAAATGCGCAACCCCCTTTCTATCACTCCACGGCCCCCTGGGGGTCGCGCCCCACAGTTTGAATACCCATGGTCTAGGCCCATCCGTGCTCGGACTATGCTCAGGGCCAGCCTCCCTGTTAATTTTTGCCCAGATTATGACAAACGAATTCGGTATTAATAAGCGAATTACTAACTCTTAACACCAAAGGTAAGACAGTCTATAAATGCCCTATGATCGACTTTGATAAAAAAAAACTAGCCCTTCGTTTTCTGCTTTCTAGGCCACTTATCCCAAGCTGATCCCTGAGGGGTCAAGAAACATGGCCGCCGCTAAGGGCTCTGCCCCAAATATAGTAAGGGAGGAGATAAGCCCCTACGTTGGTTATTGTTAAACGCAAGCTCATTGGGAAACACAGCCTAGAAGGTGCTGAGTTCATAGACAACTTTCAAAGGATACAGTATTTGTGGCAGAGACATGGACTGATGCGTTATTGGGACCCTGTCTCTCAGAAGCCACTACCCCGGGTTTTGGAATCTTTACCCTGGATAGAAAAGGTAGGAGTGAAGGGGGCCTGGCTATACTTTATAGGGACTCAGTTCCAGTTACCTTTTTAGTAGCACACTCTCTGTACTGCAAAGCACTCGCTTTCAGAATCTAACCTACCACACCAAACAAATTTAAAGGAATTTTAGTATATCGAGCGTCGGGCCCTAGAGCATCTTTTATTGTCAAGGTCAGTAGTCGTTTGGAAGATGGTCTCATCCAACATAACTATGCTAGGTGATTTTAACTTCCATTTGGAAGCAAATTCAGACACAGAGTCAACACGCCTTATAGACATCATGAATAGCTTGGTTCTACCTCAATTAGTCAAAGGACCCACACATTCCGATGGCCACACGCTTGACAGGATCTTCTTAAATAACTCCTATCTCTTGGGCGAGGATATTTTGCCTCTCACATGGTCCGATCACTCAGGAGTGCTGTTTAGTATTACTATTGTTGGGGCACCACTGTGCCAAAGATCACACATAATACTAGAACAGCACGGGCTGGAATAAGATCAACCAGCAGCAATTTCAACATATTCTTACCATCTCTCCACCAGTCTATTCTGATTATGTGGATAGGAATGCGAGTAATTATACTCATTGGTTGGAGGCAACAGCTTCCTTAGTATCCCCAGAATATATCATCAAGAAGGGTGTGATCACCTCTTTGCCCTCTGGTTCTCAAACACGTTGAAAAACTTTAAATTAATCTGTAAAAAACAACGTCTAGTAGATTGGATTACGATACCAGGGAGAAGAAAAATATAAATCTCACCCAAACAAATATAAAGCTCTAGTTGTCACTGAAAAGACAAAGTATTTAGCTCAGAAAATTGAGAGTGCCAGAAATTCATCCAAAGAACTGTTTAATACAGTCCTGTTTCTTTCATCACTGGGCACACCAGATTTTGCGTGTACACAGCAATTGTGCAATAAGATTGCTAAACACTACCTGAGTAAAGTAGAAACTATTTTTAATGAAGTCTACCAACCTTGGACTTCACAGGAGGGTGTTGTCACTCAAGCTAACTGGAAATGTTTGACGGAACTAGAAGGTCCTTGTTTCTCTAAATTCGCTAACTTTGATGTCATGCAAGTGACGGACCTCATTGCCAAGGCTAAATCTGGGTCACTTCTAGACCCCTGCCCTGTGACAGATGTGTGTAATTGGTGTATACCTAATTGACCCATGTAATTTACTTGTAAGTCCCTGGTAAGGTGGTATACCATATACCCAGGGTCTGCAAATTAAATAATACCAGTGGGCTGCAGCAATGATTGTGCCACACACAGAAGTAGCATTTCAGACCAGTCTCCTGCCTGACACTGCAGTGCCTGTCTGTGCAGTTTTCTGCCACTTTGACTTGGCTTTTAAAACTAAAAGCCAAGCATTAAACTCCCCTTTTATTACATATAATTCATCAACATCATCAAATAATCTTTATTGGTCAAAAGACCATAAAAGCACAAGGTGAAACACAGATTGCAAACAAATCACACATAATAAAATCAAAAAGTTAAAATACTAAGTTGCATGTCATCATTGCCTTTCCACGACATCATAACTGAGTCACACTGCATTCTATTTCCCTAAGCTCCTTGCCTGAATAATAAAGTTCAATATTATGTAACAGATTGTTGGAGACTCATAGCATTGTAAAAACAGTAAACTTCCTTGATGTGTTTTAAAACATTTCACTGCTGAAATTGGGCGTAAAAATGAATTCTAAAAGCTAAATATAAAGTGCAGAATAACATAAAGTGCTTAGTTGACAGTATGGACAGTGTATCACATGGGCAGCGGGGTGATAGAGTGGACCATGTCCCAGTAAAGGGAAAAGCGACCAGTAAATGAATCAGATTTATTCAAGGTGGGTTAAAGAAAATCAGTGTTCTGGTGCCTTTATCCATAAAAGATAAGGCGCCATACCTTCACAAATTGACACATAACATAAGTCACCCCTAAGGTAGGCCCCAGTTAGCCCTCAGGGAAGGGTGCTTTGTAAGTAAAAGGTGGAACATGTACTTTTATGTTTTGCATGTCCTGGTAGTGGCAAACTGCCTATTTCGTTTTTCACTACTATGAACCCTACTCCTCTCATAGGTTAGCATTGGGAATTCCTTAATATACTTTTTTTGCTGTATTTCTGATCAGAGAGGAGTAGCTTTTTCATGTTTCATATATTTTGGAATGGTGAGGCTAAATCCTCCTTACTAGTGAAGCTGAATTTACCATTACTATTTTATAAATGTAACTTTAAGAAAGTGGGCATTTCTCTACACCTACTTTTCTGTGTGCGTGACAGCCTATCTCCGATACACGTCTGGGGTGGGTGACAGCTACACTTTGTGCACTCCCTCTAGACAGCAACAACACAGGAAGAATAGGTGTGCCTGAGTAACCATCTACATACATCAGCATTCTGATGGCCTTGCCTGGGCAGGATGGAAGGGAGGGGCGAAATCTTCACTCAAATAGGTAGTGTCCTGTTCCCACACAGCGGGTTGATTTACCCCCATAGATAGCCTGGCAGACAGGAGTGGGCTGAAAGGGGGACCTGTGCACTTCTGAGGACTGTTTTGCAGTCAACCCCACATCAAATGCACTTTTGGTTGTAAGTACTGTGTCTCTGACCACATAAAACCAGTTACTTCTGGATCTTGAACTGAACCTTTGTCAAAAGGTCTGCTGTGCTGATTAAGGACTCATCTTTTGACTGCAGACTTTCTCTTTGGTTGCCCTGCTGCCTGATGTTTGCAAAGTCTCTACTTGTGCTCCTGTGCCTGGGTAGACAGTGGTCCACAGGTCTGTATTCTTCAAAACTGTGCCGTCATGTTCCGCAAGTGCAACCATTACCTTAAACTTACCTGGTTGCAATATGAGCCGGTTTTGTGTCATCTGGGCACCCCATAACATAAATCATTAAACACTTTAACTGTTGTCATGCATCAGCACACCTGACTAGAACTTTTTATTTTGACTTGCCCTAAGGTTGCCTAAACCTGTGGAACACATTGAGGGTGTTCTCCCCATCGTCCCTTAAAGCCATACAAAAATGATCTTAGGAACATGTGTGCTACTAAAATCAGGCATGCTTTTAGGACTATAGGACACTATTTTGGGTAACCTTGGCATAAGGATGTACCACAATGTGTAGTATATTTTTAAAGATTGTGCTCTCTCTCACACTCTATGTTTGTGTATATTCATATATATGTTTGTGTATGTGTGTATATATATATTCACTGAAAAAACCATAGGTTTCACACCAGTTATAGTTAGCTGAACATTTTACTCATACAAACCCATTGAAATTCCCACGTTATAGTTAGTTGGACTCACTATAACTCGCGCGCCCGCAATCCACTGCTGATGATGTCACATATTACATCATTCATGACATGGTCAGTGACATCACTGATGACATCACTGATGACATCTGAAACGTCATTCAGGCGCGCCGCGTAAGCGCCCCCGGAAGCGCCTACGTTTGCGCCGCGTAAGCGCCACCGGAAGCGCACCGGAGCGCGTAGCGTAAGCGCGTCAAGTCATGTGACCTTAAAATAACTCTTTTCATTGGTTGTTAACAGTTTTTTTTACAACTAATGAAAACCCCACCCTTTTCCTTCACTTCTTCTTTCACTTTGGAGACAATACCTGAAGGATTTAAAAAGGTGAATGCTCCCAAAGTTGAATGTAAAATCTGCAAAACTGTGCTTTCCCGAGGAGACCCCAGAAGGAAGTACTGTTTTGGAAATTCAACAATGATTCGCCACGTTCAACGCAGGCATCCTCAGAACTATGCCCGGGAGAGTGTCCGACACCTGGCACGTAATCCCCCAAGGGATGGTGCCTCTACATCAACAGGAGGAGCCACAACATCAGGGAGAGGACGTGCAGCGGAATTAGAGATGATTCCGAACATTCAACCTGTTTTTAATGACATTACTATAAAATGCAGGCAATGCGATGAATTGCTTTGCTATGGTAAGCAGAGCATCAAGCTCATTACACGCAAGAGGCAAGAACACCGTTGCCCTCCCCAGCCCTAATTTTTCCCCTTTTTTTTGCTCCTGTTGAGCAGTTTTGCATTCCCTGTTTTTGTTTTTGTTGAGAAAAAAACGAAAAAAGAAGAAAAAAAACAGTTCTTTTTAGAACTACCTCCAATTCTCAAAAAAGAGCTGTATTCTTAACAAATTCAAAAGGAGTAACTGAAGTGGAGTGCAGTGAGAGAGGAAAGGAAAATGAGTGAGAAAGCAAAGAAAGGGACGAGAGGGGAAGGGAAGTGAAGTAGGGGGACTGAAAGAAGGTGAGTGTGGGAGGTGAGTGAGGAGAAGGAGAGTGAACAAGGGGAATAAGTGAAGAAAATGTAGTAAAGGAACAGGGGGGTGGAAGGGTAAGAAAAGAGCAGTGATGTTGAGGAAGAGTGGAGATACAGACTGGATAAAGGCAAGTGAGTGTGAGACAAGGGGAGTAAGGGAGTGAAGAGACAGAGAAAGTGAAAGAAAAAGTGAGAGTAGAGGACTGAGTGAGGGAGGAAAGAAACATAAGTGAGGGAGTGTGGCTGTGTTATAGGGAGTGAGAGTGATAGAAGAGGAGTGACAGACTAAGGGGTCAGAGAGAATGAGGCTAACAGAGAGAGAATGAGGGAAGGGGAGTGTAGAAGTAAGAGAACAGAGGGAGTAAGAGAATGAGTTAGTGAAGTGGAGTAAGGACAGCAAGGGAAGAGAAAAGAGTGAAGGAGTGAAAGAAGAAAAGAGAGAGAAAGGAAAGTGAAGGAGAGAGTCTGAAAGAAGTTGAGTGTGAGAGTATGGCTGAGTTATAGGGAGTGAGCGTGACAAAAGAGGAGTGAGAGACTAAGGAGACGGAAAGAATGAGGCTAACAGAGAGAGAATGAGGGAAGGGGAGTGTAGAACTAAGAGGAAAGAGGGAGTAAGAGAAGCAGTTAGTGAAGTGGATAAAGGAAAGTAAGGGAAGGGAAAAGAGTGAAGGAGCGAAGGAAGGAAAGAGAGAGGAAGGGAAGTAAAGGAGAAGGTTTGAAAAAAGGTGACTGTGGGAGTATGGCTGAGTTATAGGGAGTGAGCGTGACAGAAGAGGAGTGAGAGACTAAAGGGACGGAGCGAATGAGGCTAACAGAGAGAGAATGGCAGAGACAGACATGGTACATTATATCTAACATTCTGATCATGTGCCTAAGATCACACTGTGACTGAATTTTGATTCGTCCATCACTGTGATCTTTGGCAGAGTCACACATACTGTTGGCAGAGACAGACATGGTACATTATATCTAACATTCTGATCATGTGCCTAAGATCACACTGTGACTGAAGCTTGATTCACCCATCACTGTGATCTTTGGCAGAGTCACACATACTGTTGGCACAGACAAACATGGTACATTATATCTAACATTCTGATCATGTGCCTAAGATCACACTGTGACTGAAGTTTGATTCACCCATCAGTGTGATCTTAGGCAGAGTCACACATACTGTTGGCAGAGACAGACATGGTTCATTATATCTAACATTCTGATCATGTGGCTAAGATCACACTGTGACTGAAGCTTGATTCACCCATCACTGTGATCTTAGGCAGAGTCACACATACTGTTGGCAGAGACAAACATGGTACATTATATGTAACATTCTGATCATGTGCCTAAGATCACACTGTGAGTGTAGCTTGATTCACCCATCACTGTGATCTTAGGCAGAGTCACACATACTGTTGGCAGAGACAGACATGGTACATTATATCTAGCATTATGATCATGTGCCTAAGATCACACTGTGACTGAAGCTTGATTCACCCATCACTGTGATCTTTGGCAGAGTCACACATACTGTTGGCAGAGACAGACATGGTACATTATATCTAACACTCTGATCATGTGCCTAAGATCACACTGCGACTGAAGCTTGATTCACCCATCAGTGTGATCTTAGGCAGAGTCACACATACTGTTGGCAGAGACAGACATGGTACATTATATCTAACATTCTGATCATGTGCCTAAGATCACACTGCGACTGAAGCTTGATTCACCCATCACTGTGATCTTTGACAGAGTCACACATACTGTTGGCAGAGACAGACATGGTACATTATATCTAACATTCTGATCATGTGCCTAAGATCACACTGTGACTGAAGCTTGATTCACCCATCACTGTGATCTTTGGCAGAGTCACACATACTGTTGGCAGAGACAGACATGGTACATTATATCTAACATTCTGATCATGTGCCTAAGATCACACTGTGACTGAAGCTTGATTCACCCATCACTGTGATCTTAGGCAGAGTCACACATACTGTTGGCAGAGACAGACATGGTACGTTATATCTAACATTCTGATCATGTGCCTAAGATCACACTGTGACTGAAGCTTGATTCATCCATCACTCTGATCTTAGGCAGAGTCACACATACTGTTGGCAGAGACAGATATGGTACATTATATGTAACATTCTGATCATGTGCCTAAGATCACACTGTGACTGAAGCTTGATTCACCCATCACTGTGATCTTTGGCAGAGTCACACATACTGTTGGCACAGACAAACATGGTACATTATATCTAACATTCTGATCATGTGCCTAAGATCACACTGTGACTGAAGCTTGATTCACCCATCACTGTGATCTTTGGCAGAGACTCATATACTGTTGGCACAGACAAACATGGTACATTATATCTAACATTCTGATCATGTGCCTAAGATCACACTGTGACTGAAGCTTGATTCACCCATCAGTGTGATCTTAGGCAGAGTCACACATACTGTTGGCAGAGACAGACATGGTTCATTATATCTAACATTCTGATCATGTGCCTAAGATCACACTGTGAGTGAAGCTTGACATCAACTAAACATACCTTTTACCAGAAAACATTTTCTATAGTAAATTGGTTTTCACACAAAGCACTGTCCTTTTAAATGACCACTACAAAGCAAAGCAGAAACTTAACTCATTTGCAAAATACATTTCCAATATGCAGTATACAATTTTTAAACAGCATTACAAAAAAATAACACACAATGCAAGAATAAAGAAGCACAATATGCGTCTTAATCTACACTATACTGCATACAGCAGTGTATCTTCATTAAATTAATCATATATCAGATAACACACAGGCACAGAGTAAAGTTAGACACCGGCAAACAATATTCTTTAACCTGATTAACGCAAACTGTTACAAGGCATAGGTGACATTATTGAAAAATCTGAAAATGTTTTCGCTTATTTAAAACAGAAAGGCAGTGTGATACTTCACCAAAATTTAAAAAGCAGACTTTTTTCCAGAAAATATTTTCCATACTAAATCGTTTTTGACACAAAGCACAGCTCATTTAAATGACCACTACAGAAACAAAGCAGAAACCTAACTCCTTTTCAAAATATATTTCCAATATGCACCATTCTATTTTTAAACAAAATTACAAAAAAAATGACACAAAATGCAAGAATAAAGAAGTACAATATGCTTCTTAATCTTCCCCATAGTGCATACAGCTCTCTATCTTTTTTAAAAGAATCATTACTCACCTTTAAAAATGCTTTGGAAGATATACAACAGTGTCAGTCACAGTCAACAGATATTCTTAAGCAGAATCTCTGAATAATGCTTCTTTCACTGGAGCCTGAGAATAATGGCACATATTCTTTCTCATTTCAGACCCATATTCTTGTACCTAACCAATCAAAATCGTTCCCACACAAATTCAAAACCAAACTGCACATTTTAATTGGTTGTACATTTCAAGACTTTGAAACTCACATAACATTCGCCCATCCTCCAGTGCTCATTCACCCTGTAACCATGGTAACTCCCTCCTAACCCAGCACACAGTTCACAAGTTCATCATACTATGTTGCAAAATAATCCATGAAGGGTGTTTGACCTCTCAATGTACTAGCTAATCAAGTGCAATGTTTGTTTACATGACTTTTTCTCAACCATTTAAATGACTTTTTACAACAAAAAAAAGCATGCACCCTAATTTTCAGTGGAGATTTTTAAGAAAGCACCAATCATTTCTGGTTTTTCAAGTGCACTGATTCTCAACCACTTTTTTTTCATAATCAAACTGCCATTTCATTTCCACAACTCATCTGACTAAAAGCACATCTACCTTCAAGATGCCAAAAGTCTGGTTTGTGGGTCATAGTTATGTCCACTGGAGTCAAAAATACGCAGCTAACAGAGGTATTTACAACCTTGCTTTACCAAATGTGGACATTGTATGGATTGGACAGAGAGGATTGAGAAGTCACCAATTGATACCAGTGGTAAAATCCTTTATGCATTTACCACACCCTGACCTTATAATTGTGCACTGTGGTGGAAATGACCTAGGCACTTTCACTGGGGTAGGTCTGGAAATGCTTTTAAAGGACATCTTTGGGCAATTGATGTCACTTTTTCCAAAAACTGCCTTGGTATTTTCTAATATATGCCAAAGGCAAAAATGGAACTGGTCCAACCAATTTTGTCCACAGATTGAGAAAGCAAGGAAACATGTAAATAAGTCTGTTTCTGCTTACATGAGAAACTATGGAATGGGTAGTATATACCACAAAAACTTGTGTTACAACATGCAAGGCATGTATAGGAGAGATGGTGTGCATTTTACAGATGAGGGAAATAGAGTTTTCCTCTTGAATATAAGACTCTGCATTGGTACCTACTTGTAGGTACAAAAAACACCCACATAACACAACAGCTCTTTTCAGAGCTAACTTACCTCTAAACACTCTACATTATTTTTTTACTCTATTTTTTTACACTGTTTTTCCCCGTGGTGCGCTCAGGGTACGCGTACCGGAGAGCGTACACGGGAACGCACCCAGCGCTTACCCTAAGACAATTTTTAAAAAAAATAGTTTTTGGGCCCTTCAGGGTCCTTCTAAGCCTCCCTCAAAAAACCTAGGGGGTCAGGGGGTGTCTACCCTGCCCCCTTTTAAACATTTCCCCCTTTTTTTCTCACCTCAGGTGTCTCAATTTTCACGAGACACAAGATGGCAGACTCTACGCACTGTTAGCAATGTTGACAGACATCCGACAGCCAATCAGTTTTCCGCTCGCGCACTCCCGTAGCGCGCCCGGTGTGCTCCCCGGTACGCGTACCGGTGAGCGCTCGGAGCGCGCCTATTGATATATATGTTTTTTTGAAGTTGCTTTTCATAAAAACCACTGAAGCAATTTCAAAGAAATATAGAAAAGGCCCTACTACATACCAGTACCTATCATTTTGCCAACTTTGGTGTAATTCCATTCATCCATTCTAGCTGTAGCCGTGTCTGAATGTCCTATACATTTGAAAGTATTGAAATTTAGTACCAATCAAAATATTACTTCAGTTTTGAATTTGTGTGTGATGAAGTTTGATTGGTTATGTATATATCTTAAATGAGAGGAAAACACGGCCATTTTGTGATACTCCTGTCTGAGGTACTTTTGAGAGAAATTTTGGGTGCTCAACTGCTGGACTTTGAATTACACAGTACTAACACTTCTACTTTCAAAAAGGTGAGTTGTTAGTTTGTAAGGGGAACTATGTTGTACACTTTAAGATAATTTTGAAAATGTTTTCTGTTAGTTATTTACAGTCCTTCTGTTATAATTATGGATTAAGATAAGCTTCATCACATGCAGTGCTTTATATTTCTAGTTCCTGCCTGATACTATACACTACCCAATTAATTTTAAAGAACTAAACACTTGATTAAGCTACATTTATATTATGTATTACTAAAAACAATAAATGAAAGTGATTACTTTTTTCTGCAATTTACAGCAAGAAATTTGAAACTAAAATGAATCAGAATGAGGAGACAAAGGAAATTTCTTTTGAAATTTCAACAACATTAATTGAAATTGAAAATGTCACGGATATCGACAACACCATCTTATCACAAGGAGGAGATAACATAAATAATTTTTGGGATGAATCTCTTGACGAAGAATTAATTGAATGTTTGGATACAATAGAATTCCAACAGTCATCATGGCACACTTATAATGAGGACATTTCTGATCATATGATTGAAGAGGAGATTCCAGATGAGGACATGCTACAAGTTCTATTAAATTATGAAAATTCTGAACAATAAATTAATATTTACAAATTCAAAATTAGTTGACCTATTATTCATTTTTATTTCTAATTCATGAAGTAGTAGCGAAGTGATTGCATTGAAGTGAAATTTAGACTCTGCATCGGTACCTACTTGTAGGTACTTAAATCACCCACATAACACAGCAGCTCTTTTTAGAGCTACCCTACCTCTAAGCACTCCAAATTCTTATTTTACACTATTTTCTTTCAATGTCTTTCCCTGTGGTACGCTCTGGGTGCGCGTACCGGAGAGCGCACCTGGGAACGCACCCAGCGCTTACCCCGCGAAAATTTAAAAAAAACAAAACACTTTTTTTGCCCTTGAGGGTCCTTCTAGGCCCCCCTAAGAAAACCTAGGGGGTCAGGGGGTGTCTACCCTGCCCCCTTTTAATTATTTCCCCCTTTCTTTTTCACCTCTTGTGTCTCGATTCTACCGAGACACAAGATGGCGGACTCTCCGGACTGTTTAGAATGTTGACAGACACCCGACAGCCAATCGGCTTTCCGCTCGTGCACTCCCGTAGCGCGCTGGGTGCGCTCCCCGGGCTCGGAGCACGCCTATAGATATATGTGTTTTTGAAGTTAATTTAAAAAAAAACACTGGAGCAATTTTCACCAAATATAGCAAAGGCACATCTGCGTACCAGTCCCTACAATTTTGCAAAATTTCTCGTAATTCCGTTCAGCCATTCGGGCTGTAGACTTGTCAGACCGTCCTATGGAAATTAACATGGGGAAAACATGTTTTGGGACCCCCCTTTTTTCTCAGCCCCCACTTCACGAATCCCCCCGAAACTTGAAGGGAAGGAGCGGAGCTGGCCAAAATTTTGGAAAATTACACGCAAATTCCTCAACCGGCGCCAGAGTTATTCCCAATAGAATGTTGCAGATTTCCTATGGTAGCTAGGTCCTAACTATAACTACCTACTGGCAACCGCCAGTAGGTATTTTTCTATATTTGGTGAAAATTGCTCCAGTGTTTTTATGAAAATTAACTTAAAAAACACATATATATCTATATAAGCTTACTGTAATCTTACTGTACTCTGTACCTTCCCGAGTATGAGCTGCATTCTGATTGGCTGCCAATGTCTGTCAACACTCCAAAACAGAAATTGTTGGCAGCCATCTTGTACCTCGGTTGACTGAGGCACAGGAAAGCGGAAAAACAAACGTGTAGAACTCAAAAAGGGGGCAGGGTAGAAGCACCCTGACCCCCTAGGCCTGCTCAGGGGGTCCCACAATGACCCCCCAGGCTACCCAATTTTTTTTGTTGTTTTTTTTAAATCGCAGGGTACGCGTGAGATCGGATTGGCTGTCAGCACTTCATCCAAGAAGTGTTGGCAGCCATCTTGGGACCAATATACATGATAACACCTCATTAAAAAGCATTGTAGTTAATAGAGGGTTTTAGGACTTTAGTTACATTATAAATCATTTGTTGATGGTACCATACTCATTTTAGGAATTGTGGTGTGTTCTAAGGTGATTTTCCATGTGAAAAAGCCTTCTGCTGGGATATCATGAATCATGTTTGAAAGAAAACTATTATGTCATGCTTTTCCCACAGTGGTTTGGAAGGGGATCTATAAGCTAATCTGAAAGCATATTTTCTGTAAATTCACATTATCTTTCTCAGTCATGTGAGAATGAAGTCTGACATTCTCAGTAAAACATGTACATCCAACAAGGACAGAGACTGTCAGTTGATTCCTTTGTGTTCTACTGCAGCCTCCTAGAGTGTTCTAAAGAACAACTAGAGCGCTAACAGTCCTACTTATTACAAAGGTATGGCACACCTGAAGCCATCTTGATTGGAATAAAGTGGTAACTCTTAAAACATTTAATTTAAACAAAATGAGGGGGTACATTTTGCCATAGAAAGTTTGATTAGTGCTGCAGAAAGAAAAATTAGGGCACATTTTGAGTGACTTCTCAAATCCTCTTCTATTTCATTAAAAAATTCTGACATGCAGTCTCCCAAGATGGCCACCAGAGACAAAAGAGCCCAAATGTAGCCCAAATATCACCCAGATGTAGCCCAAGTATAGCCCAATGACAGAATGTCCCAGAGTGTTCTAAAGAACAACTAGAGCGCTAACAGTCTTACTTACGACAAAAGTATGGCACACCAGAAGCCATCTTGATTGGAATGAAGTGGTAAGTCTGAAAACAATTAATTTAAAAAGGAACAAAATGAGGGGGTTCATTTTGCCATAGAAAGTTTGATTAGTGCTGCAGAAAGAAAAATTAGGGCAAATTTTGAGTGACTTCTCAAATCCTCTTCTATTTCATTAAAAAAATTCTGACATGCAGACTGAAACATGCACTTTGAATACCAGCAGCACACTTCCCTGGTGAGCAGTGCCTTTACTACAGTGATCTAATGAGCAACTAGAGTGCTGACATTCAGAATTTATGGCAAATGTGTGACACATCTGAATGCCTTCTTGATGGAACCAAAGTAAACAAGCATTGAAAATGCAATAGATCTCGTCCTCGTTTAAGTTAAAGCCATTCTGTTTGTAATGAGGTGGCTTTTTAGCTTTGCTATTAGTGTTTTTAAAACTTTCATGTATATAACATGCATATGTATGCATATATGTATATGTATGCATGCATTTATATTTGTATTTATATAGATATGCAGATTATTTATGTTTATATATGTATGTATATATATATATATACACATACATATATATAAATGCATATGCATATATATGCATATATATATGTGTTTATGTGTGCGTGTAGAGAGAGGTAGAGAGGTAGAGGTGTAGAGGTAGAGAGGTAGAGGTAGAGAGGTAGAGACTAGTAGAGAGAGAAGTATAGAGAGGTAGAGAGTAGAGAGTGAGTAATAGAGAGTAGAGAGTGAGTAGTAGAGAGTAGTAGAGAGTAAGTAGTAGAGTGAGTAGCAGAGAGTGAGTAGTAGAGAGTAGTAGAGTGAATAGTAGAGTGAGTAGTAGAGAGTGAGTAGAGAGTGAGTAGTAGAGAGTGAGTAGTAGAGAGTAGTAGAGAGTAAGTAGTAGAGTGAGTAGTAGAGAGCAGTAGAGAGTGAGTAGTAGAGAGTAGTAAAGAGTGAGTAGTAGAGAGTAGTAGAGAGTGAGTAGTAGAGAGTGAGTAGTAGGGAGTAGTAGAGAGTGAATAGCAGAGAGAGAGAATAGTAGAGAGTGAGTAGTAGAGAGTAGTAGAGAGTAGTAGAGAGTGAGTAGTAGAGAGTAGTAGACAGTGAGTAGTAGAGTGAGTAGTAGAGAGTGAGTAGTAGAGAGAGAGTAGTAGAGAGTGAGTAGTAGAGAGTAGTAGAGAGTGAGTAGTAGAGAGTAGTAGAGAGTGAGTAGTAGAGAGAGTAGTAGAGAGTGAGCAGTAGAGAGTAGAGAGTAGTAGAGAGTAGTAGATAGTGAGTAGTAGGGAGTGAGTAGTAGAGAGAGTAGTAGAGAGTAGTAGAGTAGTAGAGAATGAGTAGTAGAGAGTGAGTATTAGAGAGTAGTGGAGTAGTAGAGAGTAAGTAGTAGAGAGTAGTGGAGAATATTCCAAAGTTTGGCACCACTTGCACAATATGTCCAATCAAATCATATCACTTAGAGTCCATATTGAAGCGCTGGTGTATATTCAAATGCTTTTATTTTCCTTACGTTTATGTACCACAGCCAGCCACGCGTTTCGTTCTGTACAACAGAACTTCTTCAGGGCGTTCTTTTTTCCTTCAAGTTATGTCGGTATCCTGTTGTCATATAACTAGATATTTCTTCCAAATGTTAGACGAGATGTAAGTACATTCTTATTCAAAGTGACTAGGTATCAATTTTACCCACACAATTCGGGCAAACTTGAGTAATTTATAGCATCCTCAAAGTCAGTCTTTCAAAAATTCCAAAGTATTGGACATGATAATCCAAATCCAAATGTTTCTCAAGAAAAGTCATTTTCAATCGTTCGGAATATCGTTGTTTGGGCAGATCTGACCCAGGGACCCCCAGTATGCAAGGGGAATTAGTCCCCCCTCTGCAAACGCGCCAGTGGCCTGCGTTGCAGAGAGGTGTAAAAAGGGGCATAGCCTCATTACACCTCTGTGCAATGCAGCCCCCTGGCGCATACTGGAGGTACCAGGTGGGCTAGTTGGCCCCCAAGGACCCCCAGTATGCAAGGGGAATTAGTTCCCCCTCTTCAAACATGCACGGGGGCTGCGTTGCAGAGAGGTGTAAAAAAGGGTGTGGCCTCATTACACCTTTTTGCAATGCAGCCCCCTGGCGCATACTGGAGGCTCCTGGTGGGCTTGTTGGCCCCCAGGGACCCCCAGTATGCAAGGGGAATTAGTTCCCCCTCTGCAAACGCACCAGGGGGCTGCGTTGCAGAGAGGTGTAACAAGGGGCATAGCCTCATTACACCTCTGCAATGCAACCCCCTGGCGCATACTGGAGGTTCCAGGTGGGCTAGTTGGCCCCCAGGGGCCCCCAATATGCAAGGGGAATTAGTTCCCCCTCTTCAAACATGCACGGGGGCTGCGTTGCAGAGAGGTGTAAAAAGGGGCGTGGCTTCATTACACCTCTCTGCAATGCAGTCCCCTGGCGCATACTGGAGATTCCTGGTGGGCTTTCAGGTCTTATATAGTTAGGAATTAGCATTTAAAAAACCTTGCAAATTCACTGAAAAAACCATAGGTTTCAGGCCTTATATAGTTAGGAATTAGCATTTAGAAAACCTTTGAAATTCACTGAAAAAACCATAGGTTTCAGGCCTTATATGGTTAGGAATTAGCATTTAAAAAACCTTTAAAATTCACTCAAAAAACTATAAGTTTTAGGGTTGTTATAGTTAGCTGGACATTTCACTCATACAAAACCATCCAAATATTTATTTTTATAAATCCACTTATTCTTCAATGCAAATTGCTATATATATAATGCATATTTAAATAACGAAGCAAACCACATTCACTGGATGATGTCATCAGTGATGTCATCAGTGATGTCATCAGTGATGTCATTTGAGATGTCATCAGTGATGTCACTGACCATCTCATGAATGATGTAATATGTGACATCATCAGCAGTGGATTGCGGGTGCGCGAAATAACGTTAGTACAACTAACTATATAGGAGCAATTTCAATGGTTTTGTATGAGTGAAATGTCCAGCTAACTATAACACCCCTAAAACTAATAGTTTTTTGAGTGAATTTTAAAGGTTTTTTAAATGCTAATTCCTAACTATATAAGGCCTGAAACCTATGGTTTTTTCAGTGAATATATATATATATATATAGGTGTGTCTTTGTATATGTGTATATATATATATATATATATATATATATATCAAAACAAAACCCTTTCAGGCATAGAGTGACGCATAAATTATGCAAAAAAGAAGGAGAGAACTCTGGGTAGGTCTCAGTTTAGGTGGAAAGCAGCTCCTGTTAGAGCACTCTCAACACCAGCGACACTCTAGATCTGCTCACCTCAAATGTCTGTTTTTCTATCAAAGTTTTTAAGCATAGGATTAGACAGTGCTATCCATGCCGAGAAAGAAAATGACAAAGTCTTTCGCCATTTAAACAGCAAAGTCTTTAAGCATAGGACTAGTACAGTGCAGTCCTTGCCGAGCTGTCAAATAACAAAAGCCATTTATCACTCCAGGCACAATATTACAGCTTTGAATTGGTAAAATACTAACTCAAGCCAACCTGAAATGAATAAAAGCAACCCCTGACACAGTGTTTCGCTCTAATTAGAGCTCTTCAGAGAGGTATAGCTTTGTCCAGACACAAGGGAGCACCCAGTATTAAGTCAAAACATATATATATATATATATGCAGCTCCAATTCCTAAACTTTCAGCTAGGAAAACAGCACTCGAAAACCAGGCTGGTGCTCGTACTCGTTTTTTTATTATTTAGAACAGAGTGAAACAGACGCGTTTCGGCTTCAAGCCTTCCTCTGTGTCAATTGTCCTTTGCAGGTGAGCCATACATATTGTGTTTGTTGTGTAGTAGACATAAAAGACGGGCCATATACTTGGCGCGTCTGTGGGGGCCATCTTTGAATGGAGTTCAGTATATATAGCCGTGGATCGGCATGTCACCCCTGCGAGAAATGCTGTTGGGGGTGTGTAGTCTCACAAATAAATATTGATTACAAATTAATCCAAATTAATTGATTAGTTATAATAACCTAGGTATGTCGCCGTGGATCGGCTGGGTGCCCTCATGCGAAAACTCTACCGAGGGCAGTACCATCAAGAGACCATATGTGATATCATAACTACTCCATATTACAATATCAGTTCGATGCCACTCTGCATATCAATATGCAGTGTCTACAACACAATAAGAATCCATTATTTCTGTAGGAACTTCGTCTGTTTTGGTATTAGTGCAGTAATCAAAATACAGTTCTTTAAGTTACCTCATATTACATCATATCACAAAGCTAGATTCGCCCCACATATAGAGGATGAAGAGTTCATGAGCCCATAGCTATCAGATTAAATCAATCAAACAAACAAACAAAACAAATTAATTAGTCAGTTGTCTATATCTACAAAATTTACAAGGTATAGTGAGTTTGGTTTCCCATCATACTTCAATTCATTCCCCTGGTTCAAGGTTCGCTTATTCAAGAGAATATCTTTTGTAGCAACAGACTCTACGAAATGTAGATCAATGTTTTATACAGTGCATTGTCTATTTGCCTAGGTGAACTGCGAGTTCTTCTCCGCTGTTCAACCCTCAAGGAGCCTTTGTCATCAGATCAATTATATATCTGGATTCCAGACGTCTCAATTGTTTTAGTCTGTCACCTCCCCGAATGCTTGCTGGGATGCTATCAAGTCCAAAGTATTGTAACTTGCTCCTGTCCCTATTGTGTGCCTCATTGAAGTGTCTTGCGACAGGGTATGATGGATCTACCTTCTCAATCGCCCTTTGATGTTCCAAGACCCTCGTCTTTAGTGGATTGATGGTGCTGCCCACATATCTTAGGCCGCAGGGGCAGACGAGACAGTAAACAGCAAATGGTGTACTGCATGTTAGGAATTTCTTTATTGGTTTAGTTATACCTGCCCCTGGTACATAATAGGATAGTATCCTTCTGCTCCCAACACAGGCTTTGCACTTACCGCAAGGGTAGAAGCCCTTCATCTCGGTCAGTGTCTGTTGTTTAGGTTTCCTCTGTTCAAAATGGCTTCTCACAAGCGAGTCTTTGAGGGATCTCGCTTTGCGGAAAGTGATCTGCGGTTTTGCAGGAATATCCTCTTTGATTGTAGAATCAGTTAAGAGGATATGCCAGTTTTTGGCCAATATCCCTCTGAGGATATGTGACTCTGAGCTATACGTTGTTATCATGCGGAACTTGCCGCCTGTGTCTCTCTCCTTTGCTTCAATTTTAGTTTGTAATAAGCGAACCCGTGGGATTTTCCTAACCTTCATCAGTGTTCTTTCTAGGGAGTGTATATCATACCCTCTTTTGGGGAATCTCTCAATGCTCCCTTGAGCCGCTAATTCAAAGTCCTCATCTCTACTGCTGTTTCTCTTTAGCCTTAAGAGTTCCCCGTAGGGAATGCTGTGTATCAGCTTTGTTGGATGATTACTGTTTGCCCTAAGGATTGAATTGCCTGCCGTGGGTTTACGGTATAGTGAGGTGTGTAGTCTATCCTGTTCAACAAACACTCTCAGGTCAAGAAAATCCACTGCCACTGGATCTACTGTTCCCGAGAAGTGTAAGTTGTGATTGTTGGCATTCAAGACCTCGATATATCTCAGAGCCATCTCCATCGTCCCTTGCCACACGATGAAGAGGTCGTCGATATACCGGTACCACCTTACTACCCTGCCTGTCACCTGCCCATCTGTGTAGAATTCCATGGGCACCCGCTCCTCCCACCAGCCAACGAACAGGTTCGCGTAGCTGGGAGCGAAGCAGGTACCCATGGCCGTCCCAGATACCTGTATATAGTGCTAGTCATCGAACAGGAAGATATTACTTGTCAGGCAAAATTCGACAAATTCCAACAACATACAGTTATGTAAAGCAAATCTTGCTGGTCTCTTGTTCAGGTAATGTTCAACAGCTGTAATGCCCAATTCGTGTCTTATGTTCGTATATAGACTTGATATGTCCAATACCATCAGTAAATATGTTGGTTCCCATGTGAGATCCTCAATTTTCATCAAAAAGTCTTTAGTGTCCCTGATATGGGATTTCAACTGTATGAGCAATGGGAATAGATAATTGTCAATAAATCTGGACATATTCTCCGTCAGGCCATTAATCGATGAGACTATGGGCCTCCCTGGTGGTTCGGTGGCATTCTTATGGAGTTTTGGCAAGTGGTAGAAAGTAGGTACCGTTGGATTATTGCTGCGTAGAAAGAGATTCTCCTCACTGCCCAGCATCGACCTTTTATACCATTTATTTATGAGTTCGTCGTATTGCTTTACACTTTCATTGTATCTCTCCACATTTGTTTTCTGATAATAGCTGGTATCAGCTAGTTGTTTTAGGGCTTCTTTATGGTAGTAGTCCCTGGTGAGGAGCACAACATTTCCGCCCTTATCTGAGGGCTTTATAATTACTTCTTCATCTTGTTGTAGATTTTTTAGTGCATTTCTTTGCTTGACTGTGATATTATCCACCCATTTAGATGTTTTGTGCTTGCCTCTCATTGTCACTAGATCTTTTAGTACTGTATCTGAGAATGCATCAATGGCGTCCCAGGGCATTATTGGGCAAAAAGTGGACGCCGGTTTGAATGAGCTTTCATCTTTGTCTTGTTCAATTTCATTCCTCAATGCTCTCTCCACCATTGACGTATCTTGTGAATTCTGTGTGTCAGATTCTAATCTCAATCTTTCGAGATTGTCCACACCTTTCAGATCATTGCACGACAGTGAGTCAGTGGCTGTCATTCTTTTCATTATTGCTTTTGGAGTTTTTGTTACTGCTCTGATTTTGTGATATTTGTGCAGTTTCAGTTTTCTTATAAATCCATGCAGATCAATTCTAGTTTGCGTATATTCCGATCTATTATTTGGGCAAAAGGTTAACCCCAGACGCAGCAGTTTTTCTTCCGCCTCAGTTAGTATTTTGTTTGTTAGATTTACAACAGTTAGATCCTCCGATGCTTCTAGTATCTGTTCGTTTTCTTTCTGTTTCTCCTGGGTAGGCTTTGCCCTCCTCCTGCCGCCGCCTGCCCTGCGTGTCCTGCGTTTTGCCTTTCCGGTGGCTTCACCTTTCCCCTACGCAGCCATGCTTGGCGTATGACCTTGAACTCGTCCTGAAAATGGGGAGTTGGAGCTGATTGTTCTCCCTTGGATCTCCCAGCTGTAGATTTCTTTTGACGATCCTCCACTGACTCGTTGTCAGTTACATCTGATTCTGACATGACTTCAGGCGATACTATGCCCAAGGCTTTCCTGCGATACACCTCCTTTCTGGGGGCGCCGTACTTTTTAGCAAAGGTTAGTACTCTGCCTTGTAGATAGTCGTTTTCGTCTCTGGTATATTTTTCTTGTTTTCAATTTTTTATTTTTTATTCATATTTGGTTAATCTGATTTTCATTTGGTCTTTCAGTGCTGTGATTTTATCGGCTGCTTCCTCCTTTGACAGATCAGCTTCTAGTGCTGCGATTTCCGCTAAAGCTTTTTCGCGGTCGCTCCAAGCATATTGGACTAGAATTCGTAGAGTCCCCTCGCAATAATTTGCGGTATGTGCTGCCCAGTCTGTCAGAAGTTGAGGATCAGGGTTCTCATATGATGGGATGGTGTACACTCTGAGACCTCTGGGTACCCTTTTATCATCGATGTAGCTCTGCAAGCTTGTTCCCTCCCACCACTTGCGCACCTCGCGCTCATATAGTCTCTCCAACTTTATCAGGAGCTCTTCTAGCTTTATGTGTCGTTGTGGCTGCTGAATATTTGTTGTTGCAGCTACTGCATCTTGTTTCCTAAACATGCCCCTGGCTGCATCTCTGCGCGTATTTTCACAATACATATATATATATATATATATATTTCAACACAAAGTGATCCAGGCAGATAAGGAGAGCGCTCGTCAGCGTGTGCATCACTCAGGGGTCGGATCCAGACCCATAATCATTTTTAAGCGCAAAAGGAGCTGCACACCCAGGATATTTTCAAAGGCTTTTTATTAGAGCTTCACCCCACCAACGCGTTTCAGCCTCAACAGGCTTTGCTCACGGTCAGTTAGTCCTTCCACTCTTTCGCTATTTATACTACCCCATGTTAGCCTGTTATGTGGCATTATGGGATACGTAGTTTTTTACACAGTTTCAAAAATAATTATAAAAGAAAGACTGGTGTAAATCACATTTTGTGTTTTGGTAAACAAGCGCTACATATTCAATTCATATGGGCGAGTCTTATTCTCAGAATTCATTGATGCGACTGCTTCATTGTTATTTTTCAAGGTATGTCGGGTGTAGTACCCCTTTGTACTTGAAAAAGTCTAGGTAGGTGCTGGTAACAGTCACTCTAGGTGACTGTGATAACGATGGAAGCGCGCGCAGCAAAACGCGCCTCTAAAGCGACCACAATGTTCAAGTCTGGGATATCAATAAACGCAGGCAATGAGAGTAATGCAACACCTGATATAAACAACACGACGCTCAAACAACAGATTAATATGTTAGAGCGATTGTACAAAAAAGAAATTAACAAAAGCTGGGAAATAATAGCGCTTGAAAACTACGTGGAAGTCAAACGTATTCCAAGAGGGTTACGAATTTTCACCATGCCGACACACCCAGATACGAAAAAAGAACTAATATTGGAATGGATGGAAAATAACACCATTTGTTCACTCAATATGATGAGAATCCTAATCAAACATGCTAAAATGGATCTTGATGAAGTAACTATCAAGATTAAAGAAGCAGAGGACAAATTACAAAGTGAAACTAATCAAGAGGATGTCACTAAACTCAGACAAGAAATGGAGAAAAGACTTGACATGTATGAAAAGGAGGTCGAGGAAAGAAAAGAACGTAAGTTCAAACGAGATGAACAAGACTACCAGTGTGGTAGAATCCTGACGTTTGCCAGACGATATGATAACTTAAAAAAGAACTATCCAGCATATAAAGTACCATCAAGTGCAAGTGAGTCAGATGTGAGTGAAGATGGAACATCACGCCAAACACCCCAGACAAAAAACTTGTCTGTTTTAGAGGAAGTAACGCTGGTGAATCTGGAAAAAAGCATGTCACGTGGCGGAGGAAGGGGAAGGAGAGCATTCCAAGGAAGAGGTCGGGGAAGACCGGCACAGGCACAACAAACATCAGCACCAGTACCAGAAAAACCCGCAGATCAAAGCAACGCAAGAAGGCAATATCCCCTCCGCAACAGGAAAATGTGAATTTGATTGTCAACCTGTCTAAATACCAGCCATCCGAGAACGAAAGGAAATTACTTAATAAAGGCCTATCATTTTGTCCTGAAACTCACTTTGACTACACACAAACCAAAATTGATTTCTATAAGTTTGTGCGGAAATTAAAACTGGCTAAAATACATGTCAACAAACCCTCAATTCAAAACGATGAGAATATGCAGATCACTAGTGAGGAAACGGAAACAACTACTACAATAGAACAACTACCTGAGATAAGAGAAACCTTTGAAAGAATGTTTGATCAGGAAAACCAAGACTTCTCAGATACTCAAATATTGGAGCAAATGGACATAAGAACGAATGAAAGACCAGATACTGGACTAAAAAGAAAGTCACGATTCTATCCTATCCTGTCTCCTGGAAACAAAATAGATCTATTCGCGGATGCGGTCAATGAGGAGCTGGACAAATTGCAGAAAATAAGAAACAGCAACAGGGAAAACCTCACAACTGGAGAAAGGAAAGCACTTAAATCACTCATGGACAATGATAAAATCACTATTAAACCCGCAGACAAAGGGGGAAATATTGTAATAATGGAAACATCTAACTATATGAGGGAAGCCATGAGGCAATTGGATGAACCGAAAAATTACTCAAAGGTCACAACGAATCCAAGCACTAGAATGCTGAAAGAATTCAAAGACAACCTGACTGAGTGGCACCAGAAAGGGCTACTGAGTAATGAAGAGAAGAGATTCCTAGATACTGACTTTCCTACAATGCCCTGTATATATTTTCTACCGAAAATACATAAGACACTAATAGACCCTCCAGGGAGACCAATTGTTTCTTCTTGCAGCTCCATATACGAAAACTTAACCAAATATGTGGATACCTTCTTGGCCCCCATCGCACAAAGTATGCCCTCCTACATCAAGGACACGGGTCAGTTCTTACGAACAGTTCAAGACATAATATGGAACGAACAATACCTGCTAGTGACAATAGACGTTGTCTCTCTTTATACCTCAATTAGACATGATGTAGGTCTAAATGCGTGCAAGTATTTCTTAAGACAACGTAGCATCTCAACCCTGGAACATACAAATATGCTCCTTGAAATGATTAACATCTGCTTATCAAACAATGTCTTTTTATTTAATCAAGAGCTGTACAAACAAGAGTGTGGCACGGCCATGGGCATTTCGTTTTCTCCCAATTATGCCAATATCACCATGGGATGGTGGGAAAAAACAATTGCCTGGGATATCAACAATGAAACGGAATTGAATCGGATAATTTTGTGGGTCCGGTACATAGACGATCTTTTTATAATTTGGCATGGATCAGACTCTGAGTTTCGTAGCTACTTCTCAAAACTGAATAAAAACTCTGTGGGCCTACAATTCACCTGTGCCACAAGTACGGAAAGAATCGCTTTTCTTGATACTGAAATATATATCTCAGATGGCAAACTCGAGTCGACACTGTACCGCAAAAAGACAGCCACTAATAGTGTGCTACAGGGATCCAGCTTTCACCCAAAAGCACTGTTAAAAAGCATTCCATATGGAGAATATATCAGATTGAAAAGAAACTGTTCCAAAACTGATGATGCGGAAATGAAAATAAATGAAAGTAAGATGAGATTCAAATCTAGAGGATATGAAGAAAGAGATTTAAAGAACTGCAAAAGGAAGGTCGACCGAAAAACAAGAACTGAACTGCTGATGGAAAAACCAAAAAAAATATTGGAAAAAGACCTGCCAAGATTCATTACCACATATAACAAAGAAAGTTGGATGATTGCCAACAAAATAAAGAAATATTGGCATCTCATATCCGGGGATCCGGACATAGGCCAGCTAGTGGGAAGGCAACCGCAAATAACCTACAAAAAGAACAAGTCTCTTCAAGATCAGTTGGTAAGCAGCCACTTTCAAATCAAAACACGAACAGATTGGTTGACTAATCAGCGAAAAGGATTCAAACCTTGCTTCAACTGCAAGGCTTGCAAAATTGGAACAACCAAGAAAAGTATCGAGGAACCCAATGGCAAAATGATGTACATTGACCAACAGATCACATGCACGTCCAAAAATGTAGTCTATGTCATCGAATGTAAATGTGGCAGCAAATACATTGGCAGTACAACCTGCTTGTTGAAAAAGAGAATCTTGGAGCACATCAGAGCAGTCAAGAATAAAAATATGCTCTATCCAACATCAAAACATATCAATGCATGCCAGAATGGTGATTGGAAATCAATGAGGTTCTATGGACTTAAAATGCTCCCAAAAACGGAAAGAGGCGGTGACACAGTTCGTAAACTGAGAAAAATGGAGTCCCGTCTAATTATCCGTCTGCGGACCAAGGCACCGAGAGGAATGAACTTTGGTGAGGACCTGCACGTACACCTAGAGTGACTGTTACCAGCACCTACCTAGACTTTTTCAAGTACAAAGGGGTACTACACCCGACATACCTTGAAAAATAACAATGAAGCAGTCGCATCAATGAATTCTGAGAATAAGATCGCCCATATGAATTGAATATGTAGCGCTTGTTTACCAAAACACAAAATGTGATTTACACCAGTCTTTCTTTTATAATTATTTTTGAAACTGTGTAAAAAACTACGTATCCCATAATGCCACATAACAGGCTAACATGGGCTAGTATAAATAGCGAAAGAGTGGAAGGACTAACTGACCGTGAGCAAAGCCTGTTGAGGCTGAAACACGTTGGTGGGGTGAAGCTCTAATAAAAAGCCTTTGAAAATATCCTGGGTGTGCAGCTCCTTTTGCGCTTAAAAAAAAAATATATATATATATATATATATATATATAGAGAGAGAGAGAGAGAGAGAGAGAGAAGGATAGAGATCTGCATAATCACTGTGTAGATGGTTTTAGTATCTAATTCCCTATGATTTTTTAAATTATAAATCATTGTAATTCAGAAACGTTATTATACATATGGTAACACTTTATCAAGTCTATTAAAAATATTCTAGAATTTAGCATTTCTTTTATTAATCAAAGTAAACTCCCTCCTTCATGTATTGCTCCTCAGGCATTTATTAATTGCTCAATTACCACTTCGTTCAAAATATAAAATATGATGTACTTAAGACATTAGGCCATGATGACTTTACTAATGTTATATTTTAACAGGCATCTCAAATTCTTTACTGTTACTGTTGTTTAACAACATAAAAAATAATTGATTGGAAATTATTTCATAATTATGCATTTATCATTTAGATCCTTTCGAGAGCCATTCTAAACATTTGTGTCATGTTGTTTAAAAATCGTTACCTGCTTCAGAGTTTATTGCTAATGTCCCCTTTGTGATGAGGGATGCATATATAGTCTACTACAAAACAGACTATGCAGCTAGCACAACCCAGTGAAGTGTATGTGACTATATTGAAGCTACTCCTTAGCTAGAAAGAGGAGGGTCATCCAGAGGCTACCTGTGCCAGGTCACACAACATTTTGACTGGCGCTATTTCATATCCTTGGTGGTACGTAAGGTAGAACTTGTTGCAAACACCTTTACCACTGGATTATGAAAACAGGTTTCTGATGGTCAGGCATGATATGGGGCAAGAAAGTCTGTGAATATTTGTTATGCTGCGTTTGTTGTGGTGGTGTTGTTTTCAGTTACATTATTGCAATATGATATTGCGTTGTACTGTGTTTTTTGTGGTGTTTTATGCTTTGAATGTTTTGTGCCCTGCTGTGTTTTGATTGTGCTATTCTGATTTATTATGTTTCTGTTTTATGTTCTGTTATTTACTTTAGAGATGTCAACATATGCTGATTTGGCCACTTATATCAACATTAGAAATAGCGATGACCTAATTGCGATTTTCTGTCGATCGCAATAAGGTAATTGCATTCCTAATGTAAGAAACTCCAAAAGTTTCTTTTAGCGATTCATTAGGGATCGCAAATCGACCTAATTCTTGAATATTAATGAGGTAGATCGCTATTTGCAACCCATTAAGAATCGGCAAAATCACAGAGATGGTAGCCTACTAGGGTCAGCAGAGCACCATGTCCGTAATTGCTTTTAATTAAAGCAATCATTTTTTTTAAATGCAGCCCGTTTTCCTTAAAGGAAAACAGGTTGCGTATGAAAAAAGAGAAATTAAAGCTTTCTTTTCATTTTTTAAACTAAGGCAGTGGTCCGTGGAATCACTGCCTGCTTTTAAAAACATTTTTGCTATCATTCTTAAAGGGGAAGGGGTTCCATGGGGACCCTTTCCCATTTGCAAATTGGTTACTACCTACTTGAAGTAGGTGGTAAAATGTAAATGATTTGCGACCACATTTGAGTCGCAAAAACATTCATAGATACCGCTGCGATTATGTATTAGGATGGAACGTCCAAAACCCGCCTCTTCCTAATACCGACTTGCAAACCCATTTTGCAATTAATCACAAAATATGGGTTGGTACATTGGAAAAGCCTTTTTTGCGTTTGTAAACAGGTCAATTCTGTGAATCGGTCCATTTGCAAATGTAAAATAGTTTCATACATGTGGTCCTATGTTCCCAGCCAAAAGCAGCAAGTCTTTAACATTCCTGTGACAAATCACAAACAACCATTTAGAAGTGTCTAAGGTTGTCAATTACTGCTGCTCCAGCTCTTCAACTAGTTAAGATAACATAGGAGTTGGCCTAACGGCTAGGGCTGTCGCCCTCGAATATGGGAAACTGGGTCTGAGTCTTGGCAATGACAGTTGAACATCCTGTGATTCTGGGCAAATCACTTAATCTCCCCTTACCTAACAAAAAAATGAATGTGTCCTCATGTAATGCAACTGGTGCTATGTAAAGCGCTCTGATAACCGATTAGGGTCAAGTTCGTACTATATAAAACACTGTAAAAAAATATATAATAATAAAAAAAACTGTAAGCCCAATACTGTGGCGAGACCCGTCTTAAATGGCCCTTTCAGTTGTCACTTTATGTGGTACAGCCCTCGGTGCTAATCGCTAGTTGCAGATCCTTCTCTCTTGCAAGGGAGGCTAAATAGATGAGTGGACTTTATGCCATTTTCAAAATTACACTATAGATTGAGGTGTCTTAAGTCTGTTGTAGGTTCTAATGCAAGCAACCGACAATGGTCTCATCTCCCTTCGGCCTAGATAGCAAAAGACAACAGTAAAGAAGGTAAGATGGGTCTTTCGCATAGTTAGACACTGGCACCGTTAGGCCTACTGCATTAGTGATAGTTGAGACCCTGCTTGGGAGACATAGGATATAATGGGATTTATATTTTGGCGATCGGGATATCGGTCAATTTTGTGATGGAGTAACCCGTCTGCTGGGATCTAAATCAGACCCGTAGTCTGTTGCAGTTCACAAAGATACACCACCATCTACTCCAGAAGACCTTCATCTCAGAGAGGCTTTAATCCTTTCCAGTAAAGGTTTGGAGTAAGTTGCATACCACACATGGCCACTCACAGGTACTGCAAAGGATTCACATTTAGATCAATGGAGGCAGAAAATAATGCTATCAACACAAAGCCCAACGCCCACAATATATACAAAAATAAATAAAATAAAAAATGGTCCTATAACTTCAGACATACATACATACACCCACGTATATCACATTGTAAAAATGTTATGGAATATAACAATAAAAACAAATAAAAGAAATAAAAGAAAAAAACATTAATATATTAAAATGATTATAACATTTTCTAAACATAAATTCAGATAAACCACATTGTAAAAATGTAAATAATTTAAAAGAAACTGGATTAATCTTAATATTTGGTATTATTACTTTAAACATTGCATACACCCATATAACTCACATTTTAGAAATTTAAACATAATGCATGCGCATAGTTTGAAAGCTATAAGAGAGGTGTGGCTCACTGGTTAGAGGCGGCAGACCTGTAAGCAGAGAACAGCCCGGGAACAGGGTTCAATTCCTGACGCGGCAGGGTCTTGGACCAGGGTCAACGGACTCGAAAATTCTCGCCTCAGTGCCTACTCTAACCAGGGAACACACTCGGTAACTCTGGGCATTAAGCTTGCCTCATCTCTAAAACGGCCCCCTACAGACGCCGGGGATGCCTGGTTTCACCCTGGAGATACCCAGAAAGGGACCATCTCACAGGGAAAACCAGGACGGGTTCCCCAGCGGTCTACAGCGCCAGGACACTCGGGTAGAGTAACAGTGCGCTTTACAAGTATCCGACATTTACATAAATATAAAATTAATAGTACCTTTTAAATCAACACGTGACTGACATCACATCCAACTCCACTCTTCACAATCTTAATGACACATCATAATATATTGCAAAAAGCACACACAATATGACACACTTATCGACTTTACCTAATGTGTGGCTCCATGACATCTCGCAGCACAATGGGAAGATTACAGATTCCAGGGTGTGAGCTCTACTTATATGCATCCTCCTGTGAAGACTGTTAGATCTGGCCTTAGCAAAGATCTTTTGATTTTATTACAGTATATATATTTTTTTGCATTTGTAAAGGGCACTGCAACCCTGCGGGCATCCTGGCGCTGTGACATAAGGAGAGTATATGTAATATACTTACATTTAAGTACTTTCAGCCATATCTGTTCATACATCGGTCGGTTGTTGTGTCATTCACATTTTGCTTTCGTCCACTACATCATACAGAATGTGGCAGTGTCCACTACATCATACAGAATGTGGCAGTGGGCCAGCCTACTTAAGCCATTTGTTAACGTCACTGTGATTGACTGCATTTTTTGCTCTCTCAGAAGGAGCACTTCCGCACACAAGCTAGTTCCCTTCAGTGCCAGCGTTTTTGTTTTTAGTTTATAATTACTTTAGTGTGGCGTTTGTGTTTAGAGCCTGATGAGATTGTAGGAGGCTTCTGGTGCACATTCCATCTTTATCAGATCTAATCTCCAGCCAAAGCTGTTGTAAAGTCTGTTTGGATTGTTTTGCATTTCTGACTGCTGCTATTTAACAGCATACCAGATAGTCTCAATTTGGAAATGTTTTGTTTTAACTTATCCTGCTTTTTCTTTTTCATTTCTCTCCTTCTTTCTTTCCCAATTTCTCTTCTTTCTTCTTTCATTCTTTCTCTTTCCTTTTTTTAATCTTTCCTTATTTCATCTTTGCCCTCTTTCATTCTTTTTTTCTTGCTTTCCTTCTAGTTTTCTTTCTTTCTCTTTCTTTCTTTTTCTTTCTTTCTTTCCTTATTTCATGCCTTTTACCATTCCTGCCTTTTTTCACACCTTCTTTCTTTCTTGCCTTTTTTCTTGCCTTCTTTCTTTTGTGTCTTCTTTCCCTTCAGTGTCAGGGAGTACTAAGCTAATGTGTGTGGTTTTTTTTTTAGACCACAAGACTTTTTTACTTTTAGACAATGTTTTTGTTTAGATTGACGAGGGCTCGGCAGCTTCCCGAACCAAGTTTTTCAAAACCCATGACAAAGCAAAACAAGTATAGACAAAAGGCTGGTGGCCAAAGCCAATCTATCGTCTTTGCCAGTGCTTGTTTTCCTAAAGTGATACCTGCTTCCTTCCTCTTTTCCATTTGTAGTTCTAAATAACATAGGCATAGATCTCCAGCTACACAATGTAGAGCTATATTTACTGGATTTATCCTAAAAAATGCCCATAAAATGAATAATACTCTATAGTCATTTTTTGAGGTGCATGTTTTCCCATAATTAACGATGTAGGGGAAAGTGGTGCCACTACTAGGTATATATCTCACTTGACGTTGTTGAATTCCATCTAGAACCAACTAAAATAGCAGAAGAAACTAGGCATTGCTTTTAAGAGTACTCATACTCAGTTATATCAGAAGTGTTGCGCTTAGTGTTAACTTCTTTAGAAGTTATTTATGAAAATGAATTTAATGAAACAGAGAAACAACATCTTTACCACTCCAATTAGTATATATTAGAGAGAAAAGTCTAAGAAAAGTTGGTACTATTCACTCTGTGGAAAATCTAGAAAATATTGAGAAATGTAAGTGCCCAATTATGAGTGCCACAGTCGATGCAAAATTAGTAGTAACTCCTGTTAACACAGATATAATGAATTATCAGTTTGCTGGCAAAGACCGCACCTACCCTACATTTTCCCCAGGGAAATAATGGAAGGTACTGCACAAGCATTTGCAGCCCCTTCTATAATATCAAAGAGCCCCTAGGTGCAAGAAGAGCACAACGACCTGTGGTACTTCCCAGGGCACTTTCCGTAATACTGCTGCCAATGGACTGCTGGTTTTCTCTTTCTCTTTGAAACAGAAAGACCTTTTATTACTAGGGGTTGTGTACCCCCAGTGCTTAATTTTAGCTGGTGGTTTCCAGTGCTCAGCACCAGCACTTAATTGTGAACACTGGCACTTCTGACAGTTTGCCACATGGTGGCACTGTTTGTTTAATTTAGAGATGACCACAACAACAGTTATGTATTAATCCAATATACATTAAAAATGACTAGGACCTGTCCCCCAACCCATTCTAATAGCTTTGGGTTCCTGGAATAGTTAGAATTGTCACACTTGTTGGAGCACAATGGTTAGTAGTTCCTATGGTACTGTTGTTGGCCACGCTGACAGGTGCAATGGATGGTGTTAAACTACAGTGGTCTCCTCAGAAATGCCCTGGCGCTTATGTTTTCGACAAATTAAGCACTGGGGCAACCACTTTGAAGCGCTGTATAATGTTGCCGTCCTTCCACTGGCCTTTTTAATGGTAAGTAAACTGACGCAAAGCCTTGCACAGCTTTGCACCGTGCAAGCACCAGTGCAAAACGATAGTAGATACTCCTCTAGGAGCTAATATCTCAATCTTCAATACTCTTCAACATAAGTGAGAGTTGAGCTTTTTACATACCCAGCAGTCGGTGCACAGTTTGTATTGTGCTTGAAGGTAGTGGGCCCCAGCACTCATTGTTTGGGACTGGGCCTTATTGTTCATCATCAGACTTTCACCAAGAAAGAGAGATGCAAAAAATTAAGAAATATGAAAGAAGAGAAAGATAAGAAAATAGTGACAAAGGTAGAAAATAGGGATGGAAAAGAATCGGCTAAAATGTGAGACAAAGAGACGAGAATTGAAGTATGAGGTGGAATAAAAATTAGGCAGCCTTGGTATTCATCAAGCCTGCCAAATGGCAGTGCCAGAGGCTGGCTTATAAGAAATACTTTGGGCCTCTCCATTTATTTATTGATGTATTCATTTGTTTAATAATTTACTCATTTAGGTTTTTATTTATTACAAAGTAAGAACTGCCTCCAACTGCTTAAATCTTTAAAATACTGTTAAAAAAAGCGTTATAAATAATCAAAAACGTATGTGAGCCTTATAATTCACAATTTGTTATCTTTCGAAAAGAATCTGCTAAATAATTTAGATCTTGATGTACACAAAGTCTGGTAGCAAAAAGTGGTCACAAATTGTGCACCAAATATTTGTGATCAATCTTTTATTTTACGATGTGACCTATGTACTGTTAGGTCGCATTGCAAAATCTCCAGTCACAAGAAGTTTCAGAATGGCCTGCCTAATGAATATTAATTAGAAAGGTGACTATTCCCAAACCCCTGTTATTGGCTGTAATCCCAGGGATGGTGTCCTACAAGGAGCTGTTGAACACTATCCCTGTATTCTCATTCCCAAATTGCCTTTTTTTAAGTAGCCTGTGTTCTTAAAGGAACCAGTGCTGCTTTAAAAAAAAAAATCCAGTTGGGGGATACATCACGAGGATGCAGGCAGTGGTCCTCTGGAACACTGCCTGTTGCCCCTGAGGAGGGATGCCCGACATGATTCCCCAAGGGGAAGCTGTCCTACAGGAACCCACTTCCTTAACCCCTTCGACGCTCATAACGAGCTCAGCTCGTCATGAGTTACGCCTCTCGTACACTCATGACGAGCTGAGCTCGTCATGTAACGCGGGTTTGCGGTTAATTACTGATCAATGGTAACTGGTCAAATGTTTTCAAGCGCCATTGGATTCACAAACTATGGATGCATACCATATCAAATCATAATTTGGAGGGGACACCCCTTCACACTCCTTCCTACCTGCGAATTGTTATGGTTAGTAAACCAATTTTGAGAGTCAGAAATGCTTTTCCAACTCGTAAATTGAGTTTAATACAAACATACTACGCTTACAAACCCTGTGATTGCATGAATCACAGGCTCTGCGACCACAGAATGGCTTAGTAAATTAGGCCGATAAACTCTAAAATCAATAAGTCACTGCTTGGTAGTGCCGTTTTTCAAATTCTAAATTCTTTGACAACAGACATGCACATTTTTGGAAGAACATGTAAGTTAAGAGGATCCCTGTGAATAGGGTCACTCAGAGCAATGGGCGCACAGTGGGACATATTAACAACCGCCAGCGATAATTATCGCTGGCCATGCTTAACGATAAATTTCTTATCGCAGGCTATCTCTGGAAGTGGGTTATTAACAACGCGTTTCTTCAGGGCGATAAAATTCCATAGATAGTGAGGTTATTGCCGTTTTGCTGGGAACATCGCTGGTTTTCCCGCGATATTCCCTGCAAAACGGCGATAACCTTGCTGATATCACCCTGTGGTCGTATCAGCATAATCCACCCCCTGTGTCAAACATAGGTAAGTCTGGATTTTAGCAGACGTTAGTATTTGGCGAAAACGGCTGTTTTCGCCAAAATCTGACGTATGCTAAAATCCTGTGGGCTGCCTTATAAATATCGCTATGTGAACACCATCAATACTTGCAAGGTAGTCTATACGGGATACTCCCAGTGAAGCCCGCTCTCCATCTCATTAGATATGCAAAGGGAGGCGTTGGGGAAAAGGGTGCTAACATGCGATTATGCATGTTTGCACCCTCTTGTAAATAGGGCGATAGTTTTATCTCTGCTTTTTTTGCTTTTTAAGCCAAAAAAAGCAGAGATAAAGCCTTTGTAAACATGCCCCAGTGTTCGAAGCCGTGTTGACAGGTTGGCCTAACGATAATGCTTCCCAGCCTGTTGTCGTAAAAGTGACTGGAAAGCTTTCAGCGGCGTCAATCACACGTCACTCATGAGGAGTATTGCTCGTGATTGCAGTTACCTGAAGTCAATCTCCCGTCCGTAACTCCTCAGAACTCTTTTCCAAGCTGAGATGACCTTAACATTGACAAACTCGCGCAGCTGTTTTCTGATGAAGACAGCTGGAACATTACGGCCTGACAGGCTTTCAGCAAGACGCAGTAAATAAAGGATTTTCAGCTAATCACAGCTGTAAGTTGCCAAAACTGTGCAAAGTAATTGAAATGGTCGTGCGTCAGATGTTAATGGGGCAGCATCCGTGGAGAGGCTCTCCCAGCATGCATTATTTACAAAGATATCGATTGAAAGAGGAATCCATTACAAGCTGAACAGCTACATTAAAAGTCCATCTTCTTTGTTGATTAAACCATGAATTGTAATTAATCACAATATCAGTGGCTGTGAAGAGCTTTTAATTTTCCGTAGGATATAAACGGCTGGGCATTTCTTCGAGGATAGGAGGTAATGTACTGACTCGTTATTTGTTTTTTGTAATTTACTTTACATTTTTTTTTTGTTCTGCTCTACTAATTGTGTCAGTGTGCTTCACAGTGAAACAAACAATTGAGATGGGGGTCTCTGCAGGATAAATTGACACTATAAGGGGAGAATAGTTTCAGAGCTAATACAAATTGGGGGTCTGTTTCAGGTAAGCTTACACTTTTGTGGAAGTTTACTATTTTTTGGGTATTCAAAAACTACGAGTTTAAAAAAAAAAAATTCTTTTGTGTAAAAGAAACAGAACAGGTCACAATTATTTCGTATTCAATTACATCATTCAACACAGAGAGAAATGAAGTAATTGTTCCAACCAGGGCTGTCACCCATATGGAGATGTTTATAAATGTCTGTTCCATCGCTGCTCTTTTAGCCCCATCTCGGTGGTGGGAGAGGTACAAAGATCCACCGGTAAGTGTTCCATTTGCTCCACTTTTTGTCCCATTTTTTGAGACACCCTCTAGATTTGAATACTTCTTTTTCAGCAAGCATGCATTTATCCATCTCTTTGGCCCACCTACCCGAGGCACCTCGTTCGCCCCCCAGTGCATCGCTATACTGCAGTGTGTAGTCCAGGGTGGCCCATTGTTGTTCTATTACAGTGAGGTCTGTTGCATCCCATATATTTAGGAGCCCCAGTGTTGGTGTCAATTGTATATCTTTGGCGATGGCCGTGTGCATGTGTTGTGTAGCTCTATCCCACAGTACCTTTATGTGAGAGCATTCCCATATGGTATGAGAAAAGGTAGCCTCCTCGGCACATGAGAGAAGACAAAGTGCATACTCTGTGCTATCCATCTTTTTAAGAGTTGCCCCAGTGAGTTAGGTTCTGTGTAATATCTTTAGTTGGATGAGGTGAAGTCTAAGAGGGATAGCTGCCTCCTGAGGGGACATTTGCCAATCTTCGTCCTCCAGTGGTCCTAAGTCAGCTTGCCACTTTCCGCAGAGGTTCTGGAGTGGTTCAGGTAGGCTGTTACTTAGCTTTCGATAAGGTAGCGATATGGCTTTGTTCGGCAGGGGTTCCGAAAGTAATCTATCCTCAAGGGGGGATGACTCTGGTAGATCCTCAGTACCAGCAAGCGCAGCCCTTAGGGCGTGGTGGATTTGTAGGTAACGGAAAACCTCCTCCTGGGCCAGATCATGCTCCCCCCTCATTTCTGTGAATGGTATAATTCACCCTTTTTTACATGGATGTCCAATGGAGGAGATACAGATGGTATCCCATTTATCAAACCCTGGTTGATTGCATGGTGTCCCGAGTCCCTGGGCCAACCACAATGATAGGCTGGATCTGTCAGGTGTTTTATATCCAATAGTTTACCACCACCAACTATAAGGCCCAGTAATAAAGGTGCACATCGGGGAGTGCAATACCTCCATCGTACCAACTTCTGGTTAGGTGTGTGCATTTGTAAGAAAGAAGCATTTGTTATTGAAGTTAGAGTCAACTCATTTTCCTTGTAGGTTTATTTGAATGGGGGGGGTGGAAGAGACCTTCAATAGGCAAACCAATGTAAATAAATGCAGAAGAGAGGAAGAGGAGGAAGCAGGCATGATGGCAATGGAGGAAGGAAGGCCTTAAGGGATATATGAGTAACACAGACAGATATATATGTAAGAAATCTTCCGCTAGACAATAAAATAAAAGATTAAAGAAAATGGTGGCTCTTGATGTGCCGTGGAGACCACAGAGTGAGGGCTATCACCTGGGAGTTATAAAAAGAGGAAACAGCCACTTACAATGAACTCAAGGTCAGTCACAGCTACTAGTTTATGCCTCCAAAGAATTCCAATTTGGAGCATTATGTTTTTCACTGAACAGGTTGCACATTGCATATTGCAGGGTAATAATATCCTATCCATTACATTTACCTTACCACTAAATACCCAGGTATGCATAGCTAAAGATAACAGATAACTACAATAGTTAGTAGGTTTAGGTAACGGATGTGGAGGTAAAAATAATAGACTTAGCAAGACAATGTACTGGGTTCGACGGTATTGTAGTTCTATATTATCAGCCTCAATATAGTGTCAACCAACCTTCATGGTATGCCTAAAGTCTTGCATGAAGGAATATGAAGTTGACATACACGGCAACAGAGAAGCACTAAATTCACAGGTCGTAGTGAGGTGGGAATTCTTATCCTTCTAACATCTTTACTGAAACAATCAAGAAAAACGCAGGGAATTCAAACTATGACCAGAGCTGCACAAATGGCTGATATACAATCAGAAATCATCAGCAAACAAAAGCATCCCTCACTCCCTGGACATGGTATGCTACACCAGGTGTGAATCAAGATCCAAAAATGCTCCACACAGTGGGGCATATTTACAAGCACTGTGGACTGCCAGAACATCACTTTTTGTGACATTCCGGTGGGGCACAGGGCTTAGCCATGTATACCAAGCCACGTAAAGCCTCCCTGCATGGCTTTTCTTGGCCTTGTAGATATGGAGTAAGACAAGGCAGCACAAGTCACAGCCTTGCCTTACTCTGCATGAAAGAGGCTTTCAAAGAGTGCTGCTCTGGGTGTTCCCACTCAACACCTTTGGAATTTGACACTGCCCCAGCTTTTCAACTTCTCATAAACCTGTGGCAGCACCAAAATCTTGTGCCTCCCTAGAGCAGGCGTAACGAGGAGAAATATTTACATTTCGCTTCATTGTTTTCTCTTTTCATGTTCACTGCATTCTGCAGCACACATAGAACGAGAAAAACGCCTTGTGTGAATTCTTTTGTGCAGGAAGGTGCCTCTTCCTGCACAAAAACTATTATGTCAACAACACAGACAGCCTTGCACCATGGTGCAAGGGTGCCTGCGTTGTCACATGGCTGCTATTTGTGTCTTGTAAATACAGTGCATTCCTGTGTAGTGTAGTTTCTATTATCCCAATAGGCTCTGCGCATTGGAATAATATCTTCAATAGTATAGACGTGGACAGAAGTTAACTAGGTCTTCTACTGACGATATTAGACTTAAAGTTTAATGTTTGCCAGCTAGCTCAGAGTTCACTAGAAACTTTCTCGAATAGACAAGGAGGAGTTTAACCTCCCTGGATAGACAAGAAGGGATTTAGTTTCTGACAACCATAGAACATGACAACTTTGCTCTCCCCTAATCAAGAGTGTATCTCTAGAGTTGTGTGAAAACAAAAGACAACTTATTTTACTCAGTCAGTTCAGTGCATTCTTAGTTTCACCAGATTGTAGAGAAAAGGAAGAGACGGGCGTGTTTAATAAAAAGATGTTATTTATTGATCAGTCTCTTTTCTCATACAAGAGAAATGAATCGCTATTATTGCAATACTTATTGTTAAGTAAAGTGCATACAGTAATAACAGAATTATAAAATAATACTATAAAAGCATTGATATGGTTTCTTAGCCATATGATACTTAAAATGGATAAAATAGATACATACATATATACATTGACTAATCGTACTCAACTGGTGCTTCTAACTACGCCTACCCCAATGTACCTGACCTAAGCCTAATACGTGGGCGGGAGTAGATAAGTAGCAGTTTAAGTTAAGTTTGCTTTGCCAAGGGTCTGCTTCAAGAATTCTCTGCAAGGGGTTATTCAGTTCAGTACCTGGGAGTTAGAAGGCTGGAGTGCTGGTATCTCTATCTCAGGGCTTGATATCCCAGCTGCCTGCAAGGGCGGCTGGAAGCGCCGGAGCTGGATTTCTCGGCAGGAGAAAAGGCAGCGTCTCTCTCTCAGAGCGTCAGAAAGGAGGGGCAGCGTCTGTGGGCTTTGCTGTCAGCTGGGCTCCTCGGCAAGTCTCGCTGCTCCAATCTTGTCACCACCTCGTGTGTTTGCTTAAGGCAATGTCGGTATTATTTATAGCTGAAAGGTGCCGAGATTGACGTAAGGATGGACATAAATACGTCAATAAGGATGTCATACGAACTGGTCGTTCGCACATTCTTTACTGAAGTTCTCGGCCAAATCAAAACAATGGCTGTGGGGATTTCCCAGGTCGTGGTAGGTTTGATTTGTTTTGAGAACACCGTATGCCTATTAGGGGGCTGGAGAAATAGTGCTTGCCTAATGAGATGGCATGCGCTATGATCTAATCAGATAACGGGCTTCTGTGCCGTTGTATGGCTAATCAGATAACGGGTTTCTGTGCATATTTACAAATCTAGGCATAGTAAACAAAACTAGTAGTGCATGTGCATACCGAACCACCCCAAAATACAATCAAATGCATTCTGAAAATTGGAAATGTGAAATACACGAAAAGATGAGTATAGTTACTATATGCACTTCAAGCAGTATAATAATGCTAAATCTAAACGCATATTTTGAAATCAGCATGAACGAAATGCGGAAATTACACATGAAATGGCTCTTAATACAGAAGAAAAAGTCGAGACCATCTCATCACAAAATCATAAATACTTGTGAACATGCTAGAGGGTAGCTAATGTCTCTAGAGTAGCTAAAAATAGAAATTTTGTTCTCTAAGAATAGTTTTACTTTAAGCAGAAGATAAGTGTCCCAAAAAATCGTAAATATTTTTGGAAATGGATGGGGAAAAAATGTCTCGCTCTCCGTAAAAACTGGTGAGAACATTTCTTATTGCTTTATTTTCAAAGTTGAAGGCCAAATTCAGGGTGTAGGGAACGCCGTGTGTTAGTTTGTTCAAAGTCATTCTTTCTGCTCTGGTGAAAACATCATATTGTTGAGACTTTCGAAAAAACTGTCAACTGCTTCTTGCGAAAGTTCCACTAACTCGGATTTTTTTTTAACATGCATTCATGAGCATGATTGCCTTCATTGATGTTTCGATCAGCATAGCTGACAGAAGGTCGTACCTGATCGATGCTGCTTTCATCTTGTACTTCACAACTCTTCAATCGTAGTGGTGAAGTCTCCACGAATGCCGTCATCAGGATTGGTAGCCGCTGGGGACAGCACAATGCATGAGCCGTTACCGGACCCAACAAAGTCTCTGCGTCCATTGGCACATCCGATTGTAGTGTCAGACAGGTGTCCAACACGCATTCTTCGCCGCATAGCAAGCACCTTAATACAGGCATAACACAACTTTGCCACATCGGTCTAAATGAAAGAAACCAAGTCATGTTTAAATCTCGTAGCCGTGCTAGTCCAAGGACTTTAGTTATGCGGTCCCGGTAGCCAATAGCTCGGATTGTTTCTTCCATTGTCGCTGGTGTCTTGTCTGTGACGTGGTTTGCCATAGCGAAGTAACAGGATCAAAAATAGGATGCCTGCCACTAGTCCCAAAAGGAGAGGAAGTCCGCCAAAGATGGAATGGACAAAATCAGGAAAAATACCCAGGATGGCTTTGAATGGGGTTAAAGCTCCCGAAAACACTGTCTTAAATACACTCGCGATTTCACTTGTATCAGAAATATTTAAGATTTCGCTCAGTATTTCTGCGAAATGTATGGGGGAATTGGTTGATAACAGTGAATGAATCTCAGCAGTTGTCCTTGCAACTTGGAGATCATACGTTTCTTTTGATGACGTTAACATGGTTGGCGTCTGTAGGAGCACTGTCTTCATTCTGCTTAAAGTATCAATTCGAATAGAAGAAATTTTCAAACTGGGCCATAACCTTGCCTCCCTGTCTCGGGCATCGTTTGGGAACAATACTCGTTCACAGCACATGACCTTCGTAGTCACGGTTATGAGATAAGGTTTTGTGGTAAATAAATAATTAATTACCGGTACTATTTTTCTATACATAAAGTAAAACAGATAGCTCAATAAATAAGAGGCAGGATCCGGGGTATCTGAGTCGAACAGGCTTTAATCAGGCATAAGGGAAGGGACAGGATCGGAACAGCCTGAAATAGAATGGCATGGAATGGCAGCTGCAACGTCTCATTAACAGTACATAGTATATATAGGAAAACATTACAATTGCATTGAATACAGTAGGCGTAACAAGTGACAAACGTAAGATAAGAACAAATGGGCGTACAAAGAAGGCGTGTACGTAGACATGTGATGAGAACGTCACAGAAGTGTCATAAATGGGTGGATACATGGAGGGGGCTACCTGGGCAGCTGGAACCTTTAACCTAGTGGTGCGCGCAAACGGGCCATGACGTGTAACTAGGGAGAGCTGGGGGCTCTGACTTCTGCACTAGAAGAGGAGACTAAAGTCTAAGATGTCAGGACGACATGTACCTATATCATATCTGGTATCTGGTGTTTGGAGAACATGTTGATAGAATCTAAAAGTCATCAGAGCAAAGGCTACTTGACACTAAGGCTGGTGCATGCATATATTCTTCATGTATTGCGTGTGCTATGAATCTTCTATGGATATTAATTTAGTAATTCACTTGCATGGAGACAGAAAGACTAGACTATAGCTGAAGATGTTTATGCGGTTCGTTAGCTTAGGAATGTGAAGACGGAGAGCTGAACTGATAACTGTAGGCATAACATATTCTTGGCAGACAGGCAGGCAGAGCCAGGCCGGGCACCGCGCTGCGCGGCAAGAAGTAAGCGAAGGGTCAGGGATGCGGGAGGGGCTGCATCGCTCCTCGGAGTGGTTTCAGGAGACTGGAGCTTGAATCTGGTGTTCAGGCCCTTTGAGGCCTAGAAACGGGGACAATTCAATGAATTAACGTGCATAATGTAAAACGTTGGCAACATAGGCCTAGAAGCCTAATTCACGTTGCTTTCACGGGGACCGGATAACTGACATACTAACGTTGGACACAACTATAATTGCGTCTTAAATCGATCATAAGGGGATATATGCATATCGATCATGCACATATAACATAGGATGGGGAACACGTAGGCACACATGACAAGGCAAAATTCAATTTTCCTCATTCCCTCCTTGTGCCCTACGTTTCCTTCAGGAAACATCAATATTCATGATACCATCTATCTGTTCATGGAGCATCATTTGCTCGTCTCGGATTTTCTTGGAACGGGACTTAGGACTAGGAATACAAGATGTAGCGCACAAGCCGCAAATCGCAGGGCCACATTGTTAACATAGGCAACAACTGAATATGATCATTACTACTATACCCAGGAATGACAATACTTTCCATCCCCAGGCAGATATTATACTCCAGAGCCAACCGGACCATGTCCAGGTGCCTGGATTCTGGTGTAACTGATGGGCTATTTTATGAAGTCTGGTTATAGCTGAATAAACAGACGGTGCGTTATTAGGAATGAAAATGCAGCAACTAGATCCGATGACTCTACAAGCTCCGCCCCTATCGGCCAGTATGACGTCAAGAACGAGACGATTTTGAAGCACGACAAATCTCATAGCAGATTGTTCTTCGGTTAAGTTACCTAGAGCGGAAGTAGTCTCATTCACTACTGCTTCAAGGGTTCTGGTTAGCCTACGTATTAGCTTACTATTCTGGACAGGACCTATGAAGAAAAAGAAACCTTTATTGAAGTCTGTATACTGTTCTAAGGCAGTTTCAGTTTGATCGACAATGGGGGACTCGATCTCTCTTCTATGTCTGACGTGTACTAGATGTGTGTTTCTGTGATAATCGGATGGGGCTAGAAAAACTGGTGGCAGTAGGAAGGCAATGTAACATGTTCCATCCCAATCTAGGGGCAGACGAACATATGCGGTCTGACCACACACAAAATAAGAATGACGTGAGGCTTTGAAAATAGATTTCCCACTGTCACTATACTTGACCACAGTAGTACAATCACTGTGTCCTAGATGTACTGAACCATTCTTTCTGACACATAATTCGCCTTTCACTGGTAGGACTGTAATAGCAGGCAGATCTGGAGTAGTCTCGGACTGAACATTCAAAACCATGAAATTTGAGGAATAATTACCTAGATCATATACTTCATTTTCTAGATCTAACCCTGTTCTATGGGAAAGACCTTCCTTGTCTGGGAAACATGTTCTATTCAGAAGGGACATATCGTTTGAGGATGACGTTAACGTGGACCATGCTCCACACAAACCATTGTGTGAAAACGGATAGGGAAAGAGTGGCAGAACTCCCTTCGGTGTCTGGAAAGGGGGGAGTCGACCACACACCCAACAATTTGTGGCATTGCTGGTCTGGTGTGAATAGTGTAACATTCGGATAAAAGTATTATTGCGCATGGCAAGACGATAGGATAACTCGTGAGGAGGCAGTTCACTAAATGTGTGCTCTACTGTAACATTAGAGGAAAAATGTACATGTGAAACGATAGGAGGAAAACATAGATGTAAGGCATAACTTATGCATGTAACCATAAGACTCAGAAATAACATAATTAATAGAGTAACAATGCATCGACTTCGAAGATTTTTCTGATAACGTATTCTCTTAGAGTTTCGACTAACTCTCTCACTATGTGGGTCTGTCTCATACATGTCAGGAACCTGTCTAACCGTTTCACCCGAGAGGGACTTAGACAATTAAACTGGCTGACTTACTAGACCTTAATTTTTCTTTATACTCCTGCTGTGGAGTTTTCTCTAACAGGGGAAGTTTAGAGTCAGTATCTGGGCAGTCCTTGAGAACGGGGCAGTCCTTGAAAAAAGTCTTTGGACGGAGTCCATGGAATCGTTTAACGTGACTGGAATGCAACCAGCCTTTTCGGCCCTCGACCTTGATCGCGGTCCTTGTTGTCATCAGAACGAGCTTTGGTTCTTTCCAGCGGGGCTCCAGCGGACTTGAACGATCGAAGTTCCTAATCAGAACGAGGTCGCCTGGTATGACCTCGTGCGGTTTCACTTGAGTGTTGTCTGGAAAAGCAGCGGCAACCTGTGAACGACAAGAGAGTAGTGCAGACATCAAGGAAGCCAGGTAATCTGTCAGCATATTACTGTCAACATCGGTAATTGTACGTGGTCTAGGTGTACCCCACATGTTTGGGGGACGACCGAAAACTACCTCGAAAGGGGACAGACCTGAACGGGAGTGAGCGACCATTCTCATGTAAAAAAGGGCGACTGGCAGTGCTACCATCCAATCTACGCCTTTCTCTGCGCATACCTTTGCAATGCGGATTTTCAGGGTCTGATTATGTCTCTCGACGAGGCCAGCTGCCTCGGGGTGTCGTACACAGTGGAACTTCCACTGGTACCCTAGCAGAAGAGATACTTGTTTCATGAGTTCGGATGAGAATGGCTGGCCGTTGTCTGAATACACGACCCTCGGTAATCCATAGCGGGGGAAATACTCACGAACCAACTGCCTGGCAGTGGTCGCGGCAGTGTAATCTGGGACTGGATAAGCTTCTGTCCATCTGGACAAAGCGCATACAACTACGAGGACATACTTGAAACCTCGACATCGATCCATCTGAATATAATCCATCTGGAGGACTTCAAAAGGGTGGTCAGGAGGATGGAATCCACCTTGTTCCACCGGAATACCTTTACCTGGATTGAACTGACAACAGATCATGCAGGTACGCACTTTCTGTTTGGCTGCTGCTCGTAAATGCTTGTTAAACCAGAGATTCTGAATACTGTCTAACATGGCTTTTTTTCCTAAGTGTGCTGGACTATGTGCGGTGTTAATAATGACTTGAACCATAGAGTCGGGGAGAAACCATGTGGCTTTTCCCTTCGTCAACCATCCTTGATCTGTCTGGACCCCTCCTTGTTCAGACCATTTCTTGATTTCGTCTAGGGTAGCATGTGACTGTATATCTAGTACGTCTTGTGTAGGGTCCTTAACTGTCATACAAGTAGTCTGATCTGGAACGTCTGTCTGTGTCGTGTTAACTGGAATGTCTGGAGTCTGGGCTGTAAGCTTGGCTGTTCGATCTGCCAGGTCGTTACCCTGGGAAATGATGTCAGTGACTTTCATATGTGCTTTGCACTTCATGATAGCGATAGCTGTCGGTAAATGTATTGCATCTAACAGAGCTTGAATGAGGGGGCCATGCTGAATCTTGGTTCCATGAGAAGTCATGAAACCTCTCTCTTGCCAGAGTATTCCAAAGTCGTGTACGACTCCGAACGCATAACGTGAATCTGTGTATATGTTTACTTTCAGGTTCTTGGCTCGTATGCAGGCTTGGGTCAGAGCGATGAGCTCTGCTGCTTGAGCAGACAGGGTTTCAATACGATGTGTTTCTATAACTTCAGTTTCAGTAGTCACTGCATACGCGGCTACTAACTCTCCTGTACTTGTTCTCATACATGAACCATCCACATAAAGTGTCAGGTCTGGATCAGATAGTGCAATATCTGTCAAGTCTTGTCTTGGCTTTGTCATGGTGTTAACAACTTCCACACAATCATGTGTGGCAGGATTTGAAGTAATTGAGGGTAACAGTGTAGCGGGATTTAAAATGTTGCAGCGTCTGATTTCTATGTGTGGCTGAAACAGTGTCAGTTCATAACCTGTTAAACGTGCAATTGTCAAGTGCTGAGTCTGTGTTCGGTTTAAAAGAACTTCCACGGAGTGTGGAACTTGTACTGTCAGGGAGTGTCCTAACACTATGGAATCACTTTGTCTGATAGCTAGGGCTGTGGCTGCAACTGACTTGAGGCACGCAGGCAGAGCCTGGGCCACCGGATCTAATGTGCTAGAAAAATAAGCAGAAGGCTTGTGTTGTCCTGCTTGATCTTGTGTGAGAACAGATAATGCTGTACCATCACGTTCAGTGACAAAAAGTGTAAAAGGCTTACTGTAGTTTGGTGTCGCTAGAACAGGTGCTTGGCATAAAGCTTTCTTTAACTCATTGAAAACAAGTGTATGTTCTTGGGTCCAGGGGAGGACAGTCAATGTGGCTGCCTCCTGTGTCGTTAACTGTATCAGTGGCTTAGCTAGATATGCGTACTGAGGAATCCATTGTCTGCAATAAGAAGTGAGGCCGATAAAAGCTCGTACCTCCTTCTGAGTCTTGGGCTGTGGAAGATGTGCTATTAACTGGATACGGTCTGGTGTCAACTGCCTACCCCTCTTGGACAGTAAGTGTCCAAGGTACACCACTTGCTGGACACAAAATTGCAGTTTCGAAGGGGACACCTTGTGCCCCATGTCTGCCAGGAAATACAAGACTGTAAGTGACGCACGTTCGCAGTCACGTTCAGAATGGGCTGTGATTAATAGATCATCGACATACTGGAGCAGGGCAGTGTCAGTTGGCATGTGAATACTGTCTAATTGTCTTTTAAGTGCTTGACTGTAAATGCTAGGACTTTCTGTGAAACCTTGAGGAGCTCGTGTGAATTTATAGCTCCTTCCATTTAAACAGAAACCGAAAAGGAATTGGCTGTCTGGATGAATGGGGACACTAAAAAATGCGTTCTTGAGATCAATAACAGTAAAGAACGTAGCTTCGGAATCAATGGCAGTTAATAGGGAAGAAATATCTGGAACTACTGGGTACTGGGGTATGATACATTTATTAAGTTCTCGAAGGTCGATCCCTAATCGATAAACTGGAGGTGCATTGGGATCAGTACGTTTAAGAATCGGAATGATAGGAGAATTACATACATTGGAGTCAGTTTCTACAACCACTCCTTGAGCAATGAGCTCGTCAATAATTTTGGATAAGGCTGCTACAGCCTAGGTGGCAATTTGTACTGTCGGATTCGTGGTAATACAACACCTAGTTTCAGAGTGACACGATAGGGTGTAATGTGCATACAACCTACATCAGTTGGACCTTGCGCCCATAAATGCTGTGGTACATTCAGTAATCTTGGATCAAAATCACGTAATACATAATGACCTTTAAAATCACGTAAAAACAATCTCACTCCTTCTGGGGAACAGCATATAACTGCTCCTAATTCTTTCAGGGTCTTAATACCTAGTAAATTTTCTGGACATGATTTCGTAAGTAACAAGTCTGTAGTTCGGGACAATGGACCAACTTCTAGGGAAACTGGTTTCGATATTTCATTAACAATAGGCTTTCCTGAAAAACCAAGGGAAACATTTCTTGAGCCTGAGAGTGGAGCCCCTGGAACCTCGTCATGACTGATGGTAGTCCTACTTGCCCCTGTATCAATCAGAAACTTTCTGTCTTTCCCTAATACTTGACTTTGTACATAGGGACTCTCTTGATCTACAGGAACCTCGATGAGAGGCAAGCCAACCTCCCTCTCTAGGCTGTTTCATGAATACTGCTGATATTCTGGATAATCTGACTGTGCGTACTGGTACATCTGTTGTGTAACGTGTTGTGTGGCAGCTATAGGCTGCGGTACTGTAACTGTCTGTTGTGCGTTCTGCGGTGGCTGGGAATTCTGCGGAACATGTTCTTGTCTAGGAGGACGTGGTCTCTCTTTCGTCTTACCTGTAGCTATGTTGTGTTTCAGAACTGCACATTCGTTTATATAATGACCTGGCTGTTTACAGTAATTGCATGTCCCTTTAACAGGAGCTGTAGAATGACTAGTTTGACTCGGACCCCTCTTCTGACTGTCTGGTTGAACAGACTGTGCAACTAGTACTTTCATTTTCGTGTCTTTCATACGTCTCCTTTCGTGTTCTTGCTCTTCCCTGATTCTGTTCTGGTGATACTGTAGCATCTGGAGCATTTGTGATGGAGTATTAGCTTGCCAGGTACTTTCAACTTTCAATACTCTATTTTAACTTGCGGTAAAGAATTCTCAACTAGTTTGGTAACAAAAAGATGTGGATACGATTCACTACTTGTTTTCAGGCCGCTATTTATAATGAAACATTTCTCAAATCTAGAATAAAAATCACTAGTGTCTTCATCTTGTTTCTGTTTACAGGCTGAGATGGCATCCCAATCTTCCTTTTTCGTGGCTAGTAATCTTGGCAAGACCTGTATTAACAGTTCGGGTAATTCTTTGGCTTTATCCCAAGACCAGTTCCTGGGACTCGTGCATTATCTTCGGTCTCTAACGAGGTCCAATCTATCTTTTTCTCTCCCACCTCCCATTCTTTTTCTTTGAGTTTTTCATATATGCCCGCAGGCAACAGGACCTTTAACATTTTAATGATATCAGGATACGTGTATTCTCCCATACGGAGCATGTCCTTTAATTCTCGATGGAACCCTGCTGGATCTTTATCGTGACAGGGTATTAACTTTTTCATTTCTAGAAGTTCTATTTTCGTTATAGGGGTGTAAACAAATACTCGTTCGAGATTACCCCCCGCTCCCTTAACAGGATGTACTTCTCGTAACGGATTCTGTCTGTCTATGTAGAACGGTTTTCTTCCCGGGGGTGGTACAGGAACAAAGTGTGGATTCAGGAACGTTCTGTATTTGTGGCGCTGTTCTAGAGTGACACTAATTAAATCGGTACCTAGACCTTTCCATCGGTTTAGGAGTAACTCGTTCAGTACATCATGTAAAGGACCTGGATCAGAATGCTGATCCTCATACAGTGTAATGAGGTGCTGGATCATGTACATACCCACCAGACGCTACTCGGCTGGGGGCAGTTTCAGAAACATTTGAGCCACTACTTCGTCTGGAAACGTGGCAGAATCACTAACCCATCGGACTGCTGATCGGGCTAGTTCTTGTTCATGCATGGTACTAAGTTCACTATAACCTATTCGTAGTTTCAGAATTTTATCTGTAGCCTGGAATATTTGTTCAAGAGAACACTGTTCTGGTACGGAAGGAGGAAAAGCTTTCTTGTAATCTAGGCGTATGTGTCTGTCGGAAAATCTAGTTCTACCTACATACGCTATTCTGGCGGGATTCTCGGTGTCTACCTCTTCGCTTGAAGAGTCATTCTCTTTCTCGGTTGCTCTTTTTGCTTCCTCCTTCTGGTGTTTACTTATAATTTCCTTACGAATCTTTCTGTACATACTTTCTATACTACCTTGTGTCTTGTGTTTTCCCTCGGCTATGTTGTCACTCCATCTTGTCAGGACTTTCATCTCGTCTTTGTCCTTATCAGGATAATCTTGTTCTCTTATTAAACAATTTATCAGAAATTGCAAAATCATGCCTTGAATCTCGACTTTTCTGTGTGCCATAGCTTCGTGAATACTTCCGGGATTCTCCCCTGTACGGATAAAATGATATATTCTGTCTAGATGTTCCTTCATCTCGGGCAGGGTGGCCAAAAAGTTGGCAACTCGCCTTAAACGTACTGAATATAATATCATGTGATCTTCGCCTGGAACTGAATCATATATGCAGTCAGTAAGGTGTCGCTTGAGGTCTGCGTATGTAGTCACTTTTGGCGTGTGCTGTAACGCTGCGTCTCTCAGCGTCAGTCGTTTTACTTGAGGCGGGGTGATAGGAGTACCTCCCCCTGCTCCTCCTGAACTGGAATCGTTAACTAATACTGAATGTGCGGGTGCTGGTAAAGTGACTGGTACAGTAGGAGTACGTAATGTGGGTTGATTCGGGGGGACTGGCGCATGGACAGGACCAACGACTGGAGGCACAGGAATTACATTAACAGGAGGCTGGACTTGAACTTGGACTGGCGGAGTAGGATCTGTATTAGCATATTCTGGGACAGTGTCGTCTAAATAGGAAGAAAGAAAAATTTCAGCTGCAGTCGGTTTATGACGTAGTTTAGTCGGGACTAATGGTGGCGGTAAATTATGGGGTGCTTCCGGGGTTGCCTTCGGCAAGCCCTCGGCAAGAAGAGGGTACATACCTTTAATTAGGGCATTTCTCTGTCTGTCTGATTGTTCTGCTCTAACTCGTTCACCTTCTTCTAGAAGTTCCCTTTCTTGGGCTTTTTCTGAGGATTCCCTACTTAATTCTGCTTTTCTGAATTCTTTTTCGGTTCTTTTATGAGATTCTTTGCGCCATAACTCTATGGCATCTTTCTGGGACTGTCTAACTTTCTTTTTCCATAATGCTTCTTCTACTCGCATGATGCACTCGGCATCCCATGTACCTGATACAGGCCATCTATATTTCTCTTCAAGATTCTTTGTATAATCCACCCATAAGTCTAGATATAATATGGCATCTAAGCCATGCTTGTGATACATAAAGTGTCCAGGACTGTCCCTAGGAGGGACAGGAACTGCTTCTTCGAGTAACCCTTTTCTGGTTTTTATCTGACATAACTTTGAAAACAGAGGCATATCCGAATCGTACTTGAATTAACACAAAACACAATAATCACAGTAATGAAATGGCAAACAAATCACTCATACCACGACATAGAAATACATTAATATCAGTTCGAACAGAATACTACCTAATACACTGAAAAACATAACACTTGAATTTCTCGAGAAACGACTTACTAGAATTACTGGATGCACTGCTAAAACAGTACAGAACATACCGGTCTCATAAAGAGACACGTCATACCGTATCCACCTAGATGGACACGTCGGACTGGATCTGTGTACCCAAACCCATCGGACCGGAGACAAACTAATGACCCCGTCTATATACTCCCCCAGCAACGGTACTCACCGGGAAGCAAAACTTGAAGGCCTCGGACTGGACTGGACTGCTACGACGTCTGGTTACTACGCATGCGTTTCGAACTTCGGGCTTCAGAAACAGGTGGGCCTCCGGATACCTCGGACCTTGCTCTCTCGGCTTGGGCTCTGGTCGGGACGAACCGCATTCCTCACCGCCTCGTCTGGATGCCGGACCGCAGTCTCCGTCTCCTCCGTGGGCCTGAGGGAGACTTGAGCAGAAATATCTGCCGGTGCGCAGTAGAGGTTCCGTCACGGCTGTAGAAGGGTCAGGGGGCCTGCGTTACATCGCCGGCGTGTGGGGAAGGGGCTCGTTCCTGTTCGGGCGCCATTATGTGGTAAATAAATAATTAATTACCGGTACTATTTTTCTATACATAAAGTAAAACAGATAGCTCAATAAATAAGAGGCAGGATCCGGGGTATCTGAGTCGAACAGGCTTTAAACAGGCATAAGGGAAGGGACAGGATCGGAACAGCCTGAAATAGAATGGCATGGAATGGCAGCTGCAACGTCTCATTAACAGTACATAGTATATATAGGAAAACATTACAATTGCATTGAATACAGTAGGCGTAACAAGTGACAAACGTAAGATAAGAACAAATGGGTGTACAAAGAAGGCGTGTACGTAGACATGTGATGAGAACGTCACAGAAGTGTCATAAATGGGTGGATACATGGAGGGGGCTACCTGGGCAGCTGGAACCTTTAACCTAGTGGTGCGCGCAAACGGGCCATGACGTGTAACTAGGGAGAGCTGGGGGCTCTGACTTCTGCACTAGAAGAGGAGACTAAAGTCTAAGATGTCAGGACGACATGTACCTATATCATATCTGGTATCTGGTGTTTGGAGAACATGTTGATAGAATCTAAAAGTCATCAGAGCAAAGGCTACTTGACACTAAGGCTGGTGCATGCATATATTCTTCATGTATTGCGTGTGCTATGAATCTTCTATGGATATTAATTCAGTAATTCACTTGCATGGAGACAGAAAGACTAGACTATAGCTGAAGATGTTTATGCGGTTCGTTAGCTTAGGAATGTGAAGACGGAGAGCTGAACTGATAACTGTAGGCATAACATATTCTTGGCAGACAGGCAGGCAGAGCCAGGCCGGGCACCGCGCTGCGCGGCAAGAAGTAAGCTTAGGAATGTGAAGACGGAGAGCTGAACTGATAACTGTAGGCATAACATATTCTTGGCAGACAGGCAGGCAGAGCCAGGCCGGGCACCGCGCTGCGCGGCAAGAAGTAAGCGAAGGGTCAGGGATGCGGGAGGGGCTGCATCGCTCCTCGGAGTGGTTTCAGGAGACTGGAGCTTGAATCTGGTGTTCAGGCCCTTTGAGGCCTAGAAACGGGGACAATTCAATGAATTAACGTGCATAATGTAAAACGTTGGCAACATAGGCCTAGAAGCCTAATTCACGTTGCTTTCACGGGGACCGGATAACTGACATACTAACGTTGGACACAACTATAATTGTGTCTTAAATCGATCATAAGGGGATATATGCATATCGATCATGCACATATAACATAGGATGGGGAACACGTAGGCACACATGACAAGGCAAAATTCAATTTTCCTCAGGCAGCAGACTGCAACATCTGCGATCTACAATTAGAATGTAACTCCCGTTCGAGAGTCTCCTAAAGAATGGTTCTATTTGTGTTGCAGGTGTGCCTAGCTGGTGACATGAAAGGTTATTTGAAGTCCCTTCACATGCTCCATGCAAACTAATACCCTGACACAGAAGTGTACCGCTTAGTGACCTTTCACAATTATTGCCACTAAGGAACACACTTTGTCCTTTATTACTAACACATGCGTGTGTATAGGGCAAGTTCCATGTTGACTTAATGTATCCTTTACCCAACCTTTCATACTGGCCTGCCTGTATATATTTTTGGCAGTATTGAAACTGGAAAGTTGTTATCGGAATATTTACTATCCCATGTATTATCCATTCAATGACAGGTCGTTCTGACACTGTCAATGGTAATCTCTCAAGTTTTTCAATGCTCAGAATTGTATAGTCAGCACCCTTCTGTGCCAAACTGATTTGTTTATCAGTAAGGTTAAAGATATTAAATAGTGACGTTGTGTTGATTAAACGCCAAGGCACATAGCCTGAATGCAGATTTTGTAACGTCCAGCCAAGTTGTACAATAGAACGCAATTGGGACTGACGATGTTGTAACATCAGTAAGTCTTGCGATATTATATCGATTGCTGAAGACACAATACTGTCCAGTGAATATATTCTGGAGGACAGAGTCATTAACCCATTGTCCACAACAGAAAGTGATTTTTCCAAATTAATACGGTCAATTTTCCGTATTTGTTCTGCTGTCTCAATTTGAGTTACTTTCCAAGCTTCATTGTAAGCTGCATATATAGAGGCCGCTATGAAACGTTTTTGACGCTGTTTGCGTGGTCCCATAATGAAATCACGCAAGTCAGCACCCTCTTGAAGTAAAGTTAGGTGTTGCTTCATTTCTGCCAGTGTGGATGTTTGTAGCCATTGAAGGCAGAGCTTTCCCACACTGTAAGTAGTTACTATCCCTGGATGTTGTCTTTGGGAATATCTAGGGTCTGGCCTGGTCAATTTGAACCCCTGTATTTTGTTCAGGAATCTGTCTTGACAGTTATTAGTGTCTGTGGGCCAGATCAACCATTGTTTCCAATCAGGATGTGTTCTGTTTTGGTTTAAAATATGGTTCACGTCTATCTCAACATCTATAGAGTTATTACTGTTCGTTGTTGGCTTTGGAATAGACGGTTTGTTTAAGTCTTTGATTTTGGCTAAGCCAAGACAGGTAGTTTGTTGAATAGTGTCATTCAAAAATATAATTTGTTCTGGGATCATGCAGGCTCTGAACAATGATTCTATACCTTGTACTTGCCAATCTTTTGTACCCCAAACAGTTTTTGTTTCAATGTTATTGTTCCAGAAATCAAAACCAAATCTATTCATTTGCTCAAAAAATGAATCTGAATATATCAATTTTGTGTTTGTAAGCATGGTCTTCATACCTGTCTTATTCGACAATTTGAAATAAAATGTTTCTGCATTACTTGTGTTAAACCCTGAAAAGTATGAATATTTATCATAAAGTGTTTTAGAACTACCCTTTGGAGGAGTTGCACAATGTTCCCATTGGTTATAATTTAAAACATTTCTAGGTTGTGCAGATTTATGGAGATAATGGTTTCCATAGTGGTTATAGCAGAACATTTGATCATAATTAGACGAACCCTGTAAATAATCATGTTCTGTAAATTTAGCAGACATTGCTAGATCAGACATCATATCATTAATACTTTCAAAGTCCCAATCATCAGCAAATGTGCTTGGTTTTACAAAGTCACTTAACGAGATCTTAAATTGGTGTGGATACTTCAGGATTTCAACCGGGCCATAGATTTCATAATCAGTATTGTCCCATGCTACACTGCCTGGTATAGGATTGGCTGTGAAGTTTACTGAAGAAAGTTCTCTTTTCTTGACGTGTGAAGATGTGTGTGGTTTAAGGACCAAGTTGATTTTCTGGCTTGCTGTGTCGATTTTAGCATATTTTCCCTCAATGAAATGTCCCAAGCATAGTACCATGATGAGCCAAAGTATGAGGATAAATGCACCTAATGTCACCCAAATTTCAATCCATGGAGAAGTCAGAGAGGTTCTCTTTAGTTGATGAAAAAGTTCCTTTGCTTTGTCTTTAAAAGTTTTTGTTGATGGCTGTACTTCTGGTTTGCTTTGTTCTTCTGAAGAATCATCGAAGTTGATGAAGTAGCCGGATGCCGTTCTGTCAATTGTTCCAATTGCTTCTGGATTACTTCTTGCTTTTGGCTTTTGCTTTGTTTCATTAGAAAAGTCTGTAGTTACATCATCGTAGGTTGTTGTTTCTTGATGAAAAGCTTTTATTTGGGTTTTAAGAGGTTCAAGTTCCATTGCTTTGTTGCATAGTCCTTGTTGTTTCACTGTAGATTTTCCAAATGCGATCAGTCTTTCAGTTTGAACCTCTGTGGATGTAGCAAACTTTGGTGTTCTGCTACTTCTTGGGAGTCCACTTGGCCTACTATTTGTTATCGGCCACATGATTGTGGTTTAACCAGGTCGATGGATATGACTCGGTTCTCCTTTTTACCAGCAATGGGCGGTAGCACTACTGATCTTGTCCCGTTGATAGACAAGACAGGAACTGCTTTTCTGTAAGAAGGCCCAAATTCCTTCTTTACCGCGATCTTCTCTCTGACCAGATCCCCGACTTTTGGAATCCAGACAGGCCTTGCTGGGACAGGTGGTTTTTCTTCAGTGGTTGTTGGCTGCTGTTTCAACTTTATGTTGCTCAGGTCTTTTCTTGTTTCATTTAAGTCCTGTAAAATAGCCAAGCGATCTTTGATATCAAAGCATTTTTCTTTAACCACTGAAGTCTGACTATCTAAGTCTTGGATTAACATTCTAGTCCCAAACAATAGTTCGTACGGACTGAGTCCTTTCAGAGAATTTCTTGGCAGGTTATTTAGACTACGTTGGACACTTATTAAATGTTTGACCCACCCAACTCCTGAACCTAATATCTTTGCTGTTATAGATTGCTTTATGCCTTGGTTTTTTCTTTACACCATCCCGTTTCCCTCAGGAAGGAAGTGAGAAGAGTCCCGCAATGCAATGTTCATTCTGGCCAGGCACCCCCCATAAGCTGTTTTAGAGCTAAAGGAAAGATTTTGGTCAGAACGTAACATGCTTCTAGCGTATATGCCATTCTAGACTCGCAAATCTTTGTATAACAGTTCCGACGTCAGCCGAAAGTTGGGGTCTATTATATAAGTGAAAATAGTCTTTACATGTTAATGTGACGCATTATTCATACTGGGTTTTTATTCTTTTTGTTGATTTGATACATTCTGGAGTGAAACGCCATGGTATTAAACCGTTTCTCTCGCCACTGCGATCTCTATTGCAGTCTGGGCAGTTTTTTACAAAAATGTGATGATGCAGGCTCATGCCTGGCCACCAGTACACTGATTGTAATTCTTCCAGAGAATCTTTTAGCTTAAGGTGTCTGAGACCCTCACCCATATGTGCGTCTGCTATTAACAAGCCTCTCCTGTCCGTGTTTGGAATTACTCTATCCCCCACTCCAGGGATTTGAGCAAAAGGGACTGAGTTTGCATCGATTATGTATGTATAATTGAGTGGATAGTTGATCGGTAATGCTGAGCAGTCGCCTTTTGATGACGTTTTTACTGCCAGCACAGTTTCACCGTCAATGTATTTTACTGCACGCTTCTTTGTAGCTACGGAAGCCGATTTAGTTGCTGCCGCTGTGGCTGTCTCAGCCAATGAATTTCCTGCAACGTGAACGCCATCACGCTGATGACTCAGTGAGTGTATCACGTGAGTTTTTGGTAGTTCTTTCTGTAAAAGAACTACTTGTTCCCAAAGCACTTTTTGCTTTATTGTTGCACCTGTGTCATCTTTGTAACCCTTTTTTAATCCATTTCTGTAAATCGTTATTGTATGATTTGACGCAGTAATACGAATCGCACACTATAAGTGTCGGGAATTCGCGATCGGCATTATCTAGCGCCATTTTTAACGCTATTATTTCAGTCTGTTGTTCTGAATTATTTTCCACTGAGTGTGTTTTTGTAAGTAGAGGTCTTAATTTACCTCCGCGCCACACTTCTTTTACAATTTCGCATGTGGCGTTGTAAGCCAGCTCTCCCCAAACTGAGGGTTGAGCATGACCGTCTGTATATATTACACAGGCGTACTGTCGTAAAGGCAGAATGTCGATTGGCAGAGGGTATTCTCTCTCATATTCTAGATATTTTAATTCTTTCATTTCCGGGTCAAAATAGTATTTTACTTTGTCTGTAGCAACAGAATTTACCCATTGTATCCATTCTGGATTCAGTGCCGTTGTCGGTAAATTACATTGTGTTGTTAGTGCCTCAAAAGCTGATTCTGCTGTTCTGACTGTAAACTGTCTACCGTCGGCTTGGTATTTTTCCTTTGCTACAGCTGTTTGAACCGCATGAACAATGTTTTCCTTAATGCTGAACCTTTTTTCAGCTTCTGTATACAAATGTGATTTGTATGCTATTGGTACCTTCTCTCCTTCATTAGAGGTCAGGTATGTGAATCCGCATCTTCCTGGGATGACTCGAATCACAAGGTTGCGTGTGTTGTCATGTGTTTGTAATTTTGTTTTAACTAACATATCTGTTTGTAAAGATCTCAAAATTTCTGTGTGTTTTTGAGTCCAATTGATTCTTTTAAAATCTGGTTTTATAAGATCATAGAGAGGTTTAACTCTCTCTGCATAATTTATAATGTAAGTTCTTCCGAAATTTAGGAAACCTAGAATTGATTGTAAGTTTTTTAGTGTTCTAGGTGCTTGGATTACAGCACATTTCTCTAGGAAATTGTCAGCCAGGCTTTTGCCTTGACTTGATAGTTCATATCCTAAAAACAGGACAGTTAGATGGGCAATTCTTGACTTTTTAAAGTTGAATTTGTAACCCTCTGCTGCGAACCCAAGTATTATGGTGTTCACTCTCTTCAAGTGAGTATCCAAGTCATCATCTGTTAGATAGATGTCATCGACATAAGATAATGCCTCATCATCATATATTTGTAGTAACTCTGTTACTCTTGCTGAGAATAATCCTGGGCTGTTCTTGAACCCCTGGGGCAAACAACAGAATTTTTTTTGCGCGCGCCATTTATTGAGAACGCGGTCAAATATCTGCTCGTGGTGCTATATTTTGACAGAAGAATCCATTAGAGATGTCTAATGTTGTTTTGTATTTTTTGCGCACTATGTTATTCATTAGTGCAGCACTATGCGAATTTTGTACTGCAAAGGTTTTGCAACATGAGTTAAGGTGTCTGTAGTCCAAAACAAGACGATATGAATTGTCTGGTTTGGAGACAGGAAACAAAGGATTATTCATTTGTGAGGTGCAAGTTTCAATCACCCCCTGGTATTCAAGTTGATCTAGGATCTCTTTTACCCATTTTCTAGCTTCTTGCTTAATTGGGTACTGCCTCTGTGCAGTAGGTTGTGATTTTACTGGATTTTGTGAGGAGGAGAGTCCTCATCCCATCCCACATGGTTTTTATATAATGCAGGAGCTTGGGCTACTGCCCACTTTCTTGCAAGTGTATATTTTTTATGAATTGGAATATGATTTGAGAAGGCAGGCATAATTATTTCTTCGCCATGAGGGCACTCCCTGACAAACTCTGGTGGCCGGTCTCTTTCAGCTAGAAGGATATCATAGCCCTTGGAGAGATTATCCCAAAAGAGACTCTTTATTTTCCTAGTCTTATCCCCCTCTATACCCAATGTTATTTCATATATTTTATGAGGTTTGCTAACTCTGGTATCTGCAGTTTCCACCTGAATGTATTCATTTGTGTCCACTGTCTCCAGATGATCCATAAGGATCTTGCGAGCTATGCTCACTTCTGCTGCGCTGTCTAGCAATGTCTGAGCCCATTCTCCGTTTTTCAGCTGTGTCCTCAGTATTCTCGGCATGGTTGATTACTTTAATACTGGCTACCTTCTTTTTTGGAAACTGTAATTTTTTATTTTGATGAGCAGGTTCCTTGTCTTTGGACTTGACGTGCTCTTCCCTGTGCTCTGATCGTCCTCTTCTTTCCGATTTCTGCGAGGAAGTCTGAAAAGATTGAGAGGGACGTGTATCAATATCTTGATATCTATCAGGTTTCTTCAGATTATCCCTATTTCTAAGGTTGTATTTTTTCTCAGAGGGCTCCCTTTGGGGAGACTTGTGTCCTTGGTCCGGAGATCTTTCTCTCCGCCGAGGAGACCTTCCTCTGGACTGGAATCTTTTTTCTTTAGGAGTGGATTGTTTATTTCCATCCCAGCTCTTTTTGTGAGTGTTTAGATTATTTTTAATAAATACTTTTTCAGGTTTTTCAATAAGTTGGGGTTTCACCGGTTTTCCACCCAAACTATCTCTTCCTAGTTCTTCATAGGATTTTTCTATGATTCTGGCAATTTCAAATGGTTGGTCTGCTATATCTGTCTCTTTCAACCACTGGCAGATTGCCACATTCGCTGCTTCTCCTTTTATATTGGCTAGTAATATTGCCGAGACCTGCTTGAAGTCTTTTAGTAATTTCATACCAAGAGTTAAAGCAGGTTCTGGACCGTATTCATCTTGAATTTGTTTTAGCACATCTGGTATTACTGACATGGATGGAACACCATGTGTTTTTGTGTAAATGGAAGCAAAGACTGTACCCCAAGTGTCACAGTCCTCCACATGTGGTGCGATTCCCATTGGAAGACAGATAGTCAGAATCCTGTGTTTCTCAACCGGGGTGGTATCTGGAAATACCGCCTCTATTTGAGTGATTTGTGCTAACCAGAATGGAATTTGTTCCCGTTTTGCGGGTACTTTACCTAGACAGGACTGTATGTTCTGTGGTGTAATTTTATTTGTGTTCCCCTGGTGAGGGATCAGCTGTGGAATTTTAATAGCTGGTTGGACTGTTGAAGTCCGCATTACATATTGGACTAATTGTCTGTGTATTTTAATTAGTTGTTTTAGCTGTGCTAAAAGATCTGGTGCAGACATTTCTTCAATGTCTGGATGTGGTGTGTATCCGGCTAGGACCGGCCACGTTGCTCCTGGTCTACCTAGTGGACCGAGCCTGGTGATGTGATTATTATGTTTTAGGGCGCCATTAAACCAGAGCAGGTGCTCTTGGTATTTGAGTGGTATTTCCACCTCCTCGAAAGGAGTGTACTCATTAGGAGGTTCCTCTAGTTTGTAATAGTGGAAGTCCTTTGTTACAGCGTTTGCTGCTGGAAAGTTTATCCATGAATAGAATACCTCTGTCTGCCGATATTCGTGTGCCTCAATTACGAATATGACTGTACCACCTCTCGGTGTCAGCCCATTTTCTATAAGTTTTAAAGTTATAGATTTCCTTATGTTGATAGGGATGAGTATTGCCTCCGGGTCTTGCTGTAGGAGACTATTGTCAGCCGCTATGAGTTCAGCTGCTATTCTAACTGTCTCCCTTTCTTCTTCAGCTTGTGACATTCTAATGTCAAGAAAGTTATTTTATTTATTTGCAGATCAGGTTTCTATGGAAACAAAGATTAGATGCACAATATTTTGGAACAGTGTATCCTTCAACGTTGAATAAACCAAGAACCATACATAGGAGTCTCCTCCTACTAAGTTTGGCGGATTTAACCTTTCACCCACTCCAGACGTCTTTGGAGTATTATGGGAAAAAGGGGTCTGTGTGAAAAAGCACGACTGAGTTACTCTAATGTCTTACGTTAGATTTATCGCCTATCCAAACAGTTGGGCGCCATGTAGTGTAGTTCCTATTATCCCAATAGGCTCTGCGCATTGGAATAATATCTTCAATAGTATAGACGTAGGACAGAGGTTAACTAGGTCTTCTACTGACGATATTAGACTTAAAGTTTAATGTTTGCCAGCTAGCTCAGAGTTCACTAGAAACTTTCTCGAATAGACAAGGAGGAGATTAACCTCCCTGGATAGACAAGAAGGGATTTAGTTTCTGACAACCATAGAACATGGCAACTTTGCTCTCCCCTAATCAAGAGTGTATCTCTAGAGTCGTGTGAAAACAAAAGACAACTTATTTTACTCAGTCAGTTCAGTGCATTCTTAGTTTCACCAGATTGTAGAGAAAAGGAAGAGACGGGCGTGTTTAATAAAAAGATGTTATTTATTGATCAGTCTCTTTTCTCATACAAGAGAAATGAATCGCTATTATTGCAATACTTATTGTTAAGTAAAGTGCATACAGTAATAACAGAATTATAAAATAATACTGTAAAAGCATTGATATGGTTTCTTAGCCATATGATACTTAAAATGGATAAAATAGATACATACATATATACATTGACTAATCGTACTCAACTGGTGCTTCTAACTACGCCTACCCCAATGTACCTGACCTAAGCCTAATACGTGGGCGGGAGTAGATAAGTAGCAGTTTAAGTTAAGTTTGCTTTGCCAAGGGTCTGCTTCAAGAATTCTCTGCAAGGGGTTATTCAGTTCAGTACCTGGGAGTTAGAAGGCTGGAGTGCTGGTATCTCTATCTCAGGGCTTGATATCCCAGCTGCCTGCAAGGGCGGCTGGAAGCGCCGGAGCTGGATTTCTCGGCAGGAGAAAAAGCAGCGTCTCTCTCTCAGAGCGTCAGAAAGGAGGGGCAACGTCTGTGGGCTTCGCTGTCAGCTGGGCTCCTCGGCAAGTCTCGCTGCTCCAATCTTGTCACCACCTCGTGTGTTTGCTTAAGGCAATGTCGGTATTATTTATACCTGAAAGGTGCCGAGATTGACGTAAGGATGGACATAAATACGTCAATAAGGATGTCATACGAACTGGTCGTTCGCACATTCTTTACTGAAGTTCTCGGCCAAATCAAAACAATGGCTGTGGGGATTTCCCAGGTCGTGGTAGGTTTGATTTGTTTTGAGAACACCGTATGCCTATTAGGGGGCTGGAGAAATAGTGCTTGCCTAATGAGATGGCATGCGCTATGACCTAATCAGATAACGGGCTTCTGTGCCGTTGTATGGCTAATCAGATAACGGGTTTCTGTGCAGTTGAATGGCTGCTAGTTAATTATTAACCAGACAAGGGTCAGAAATAGGGGGATCGATACAGTACCCATAGTAAATACATCACACCTGTCCTTTCGAATTGGCATAGGGCAGCACAGCAAAATTACTTTCAGCACTGCCTTACCCCAATTCTTAGTAAATGTGCCCCTGTGAGTTCTACAGTTGCGGGTATGGATTTCGATGCACAGGTGATTGCCCTGCTGTAGTACAGCAATGCAGGCATTGTGGAAGACAAGAGTATTTTCACAACATCTGACCTATGACCTAATTATTTTTAGCAGGAAAAAAGAAGGATTCAAGACAAAAGATAGAAATGAAAGAAGTCTCTAGCAGAAAATTCAGTAGAACTTTATGCAGTAGAACTTCAAGCAGATGCATCCTTTCTGTACTGGGTAATGAGCCAAAGAAAATACTGCCCTGGAAACCCAAATGTTGGACACATGATGAGCTTCCATGGAATTTAACTTCTTAAATTGGTAAACACCAAACTCTTTCACACTGTTTCCTGTACCGAACCTTGCTATCACCTGAGTGTGTCATTAAAAAACTCTTTCCAGAGTTATTTTAGTGCCTAGGAAAACTCAAGGGCAAACAAATAAAATTGCTCATTGATTAGTGAAGAAGCTAAGTGCTCAATTTTTGCAGAGGGGTTCCCTGAACAATTCCGAAAACAGGTAAAGGAGAAATACATTCCTGATAATAAAAAACATACAGCCTGTATCTTGGTTGACCTGTGGGTTTTCACCCTTGTCCAGAAACCCAACAAAAAGTCAGCTGGACATTTATGTATTTGTGCCGAGATGAGAAAACTCACTACACAAAGCGGACAACATATGTCCACATCAGTGACATGATACACCATTGCATGGTGCCAGTGTTATCAAAATTTGACCTCACTAAAAGACACCCCTGTGTTGGACCGCAGATGACACTTAGGGAATTAAGCTAGTGGGATAACTTCATGAATGTACTTGCTGTGAATGCGACAAAATAGAAAAAATCTTAGATTTGGCAGGTATCACAACCTACAATTATATCAGGATTTGGCTAAGTGCCATCTGTAGTTTTAGGTATCATTTTTCCTCCCAGAAAAGCAACGCCCTTTCCTTCTTTTGTGCATGGAGAAGACTACATACTTGGCTTGAGAGCCTCTCTACCACATCTGTACTGAAAGTGGCCATATCACAGCAAATGCAGCCTCTGATATACATACCTGAGACATTTCCAGGGCAGAAGATTGTATGTCTGGCTTTGGCTCAGTAGGCCGCACAGAGGAGTCCAGGGCATCTATTCATGCACACATTAGGCTGGAATTTGGCCTAGAACGCCAAATTGTGGCAATGGAATCCCCCTACCCTAAAGCTGGCCTTCTGTCTCAGAACAACCAAAGGTGGTCACCCAAGGCTCTTTTGTGACACAAGGTGCAAGTACCAGCCTTTGGTCAACACTGAAAAGGGTTGTTCCAACATAGGCCATAATCTTTTAACACTGGTATACATCCCATACTTAATTGAGAGAAGGTGACAGAGACACAACAAACTTTTTTTATAAATTTTCTTCAAAAGTATGAAATTAATTTTATTATTATTTTCAATTTGTTGATACTTTTATATTCTTCATTAAACTTTTAATTCATAAGAGACATATCATCACAAATACAACCTTATAAATGTGTACATGATTCACAAAAGGGAAGAAAAAGATCTAATGTAATAGTCCATAAATACAAAAAATTACACACAATACTTTAAATAAATAAGCCCCTGGAATCGAACACTCAATCATACACAGACTCGCACAATCATACACATACTTCATTCACAGCCATAACGTCTGAAAAGGGGAAACTGGAATAGAGATGGCAGTGTAGTCATGCCAAATAATCGGTCTCAAACATGAGACCCCGCACTGGGTCGACGCGCGTTTCGGCGGCTCAAGGCCACCTTCCTCAGGACCTCTTACAAGCAGCTCAATCCACTTATCCAGGGGACGATAAAAACAGATTCTGATTCACAGATCCTGGTTCATAACATCACAGAGGTGAAATAACATGGCCGTTTGATTAAGTAGATTGAATTCAAAAGACCAGAATCATGACCGACGAGGGACAAAGTCTCTGACGCCGAATCGAGAAATTCATTAAGAGCGAGCTTGGTAATCTTCAAAGAAGTATACGAAGGGGTATTCACCTTATTTGTATGGGTGAAAAAGTATTCAGTACGTGTCGGTAGAGATGATTGCTTCTATCTGTATATTATCTTCGCTCCTCCACAAATTGTGGCCCGATAGTCTCGCCCATCTGTAGCCCTCGATACAAACCAGCCTTTGGACCTCAATGTTGATTACAGGGACTTTTCCACTGATAGCAGTTTTTCGTATATCTTACAGTCACGCCAGGTATGGATTTGAAAAAACTATTTGCCTGCCTTCTGCACTGATCGAATGCGTCATAAAATGATCAAGCTGAGGTTTCTGCTATAATGATGGGAGGACTGAGGGGTCACTGTTTTTACACCCCGACATCACAAACACAAGCAGGTATGTGGCTATAAATGGAAAAACCTATCCCGCGTTTTATATAGTTGTCCTATTTTAGATTTGCTGCTTTTTGGCTAGGTTAACGTATAGAAATCCTACATACATAAATAGATACATAGATAATGAAGTGCAACACTGGCACCAAGACATGCTAAACATGGAGGGAATTAGGTAACAAAAAGCTGCTATTACATTTTTGCTTCAATATGAACGAACTTTAGCTACAATGCAAAATAGTTACATTTTTGCAAAAGTCACTTAATATACGTCAAACTGAATCAGCTTATTGGCTCCTTGTGTTTACATCCAGGAAAAGCTGTATTATAGTGACTGGAATATATGTTTATACTTTTTAGTAGTAACCGACCCGTGGTTTTGCTATCGTTTATGTGTGCTTTTCCATTATAATATTTTAATATATTATCGTTAAATATTTATATGTCCAGATGAGGCATTTTGACAGCGATTTGATTGAATGGATTATTTTTGTATCCGTACCTTACAGAGTAGTCCCTTTTACCACCCTCCATGTATGGCTGATGTATAGTATCAATCTGCAAGAGCCTCTTAAATGTGTCAAACTTTGCATCACTGCAGCATTGCAGAGGGCAGTGTATGCATCTTCAGAGGTGGCGAAGTGGCCTGGTAGCTACAGCTGATGACTATGAAACGTGGAGACCTCTGTTGAAAAATCCAAGCCCGGGGGGCTTGATATAAGATTGTGCGATTCTGGTAAAATCACTTAGTCTGCCTGTGTGCGAAAAATGAACACCCACGTTTCATACAATAATGTATTCATTGCACCGTAGCTAAGTTTGTGCTATACAATATGTACAATACACAATATACAATACTTTAGGTGCTATGCAGAAAAGGTACAAAAGCAAGCACCCAGGGAGATCACCTCCAGATTTTTACACCCCAAACTATAGCCATAACTTTGGCTTTATAAAATGCTGAAGAGTCCATACCGTGTGCCTACATTTTGCTCTTGGGTGTATGTGGTGGGCACGAACACTTTTTTTTGAGGACTCACACTGATTTGTCATCATCAGACTTTGACTCAGGGCGTGAGAACAAAGGGGAAAGGAAGGAAGAAGAGAAAGAGAAGAAAACAGTGGCAAAGTGAGAAAACAGGGATGAGCGAGAGAATCTGCAAGTGTGGGATGAAGAGAAAGGAAGTGTAGGGTGGTGGAATCCAAGACTAGACAGCCTTGGCATTTATCAAGCAACACCAGTGGTGCATTCTTAAGAAAATCTATGGACCTCCTACACTATATTTTTTTACAAATGAGGTGCAGTCTAAGTCTGAAGCACACTTTGAGCTTGAAGCCTGATGGAGCGAGGTTCAGAGTAACATTTTATTCTGACTCTTAAAGTTAAACTTCCATAATATAATCATATTAATAAGCTTGAGAGTGAAATATACTAATCAACCTAGATTAAAATGCATCACACGACACAGGGGATTAACAAATGTGCTTTATGTTGCATACTGCAAATTTGTGGAAAATAATAAATTGATCATGTCTATTGTCTTTGTCAGTATTAAATGCGGCTGTTTCATTAAATGGCATGTGCTTATTTTGTGTGCTTATGTTGTGTCTTTCGTCTTTTATGTGGCCTAAGTTCGTGGAGAAATCCGTGGCTTGTGCTTAAGCTAGGTAACATTTATTAACGGGTTAATATTTAGCAAAGGGGTGGGTAACAGAAGGGTTTTCAATGCTCTAATTGATTGATGTCTTGTGTTTCTTTAAATACTAGTTCTCCATGAGGGAGGCCTAAGGCCTGAGGCCTGCGATAGATGGTAAATAGAATCCTGTCCAGAGTGGAGCCTTGCACGTATTCTGAAGTGGAAAACTTTTACCACATTGACAGTTGACAAAGGAAAAGTCTGTTGAATGGCTTTTGTGCAGGATGTGCTCTGAAAGTGACAAAAATCCAAGGACAGGATAAGGCAAAGCAGCCAAGCTAAGGAAGCAATGAACTGTTACACAATAAAAAGATACACTTCCGAGGAAACTGGAGTCCCATGATTAAGAGGACAATAGCGTTTTAGAAAGTTTGACTTTTGGAATGAAAATATGATGAGCTAACGTGGTCTGACATCTGTCAGCCAATCCGGACTCTGAACGTATGAGAAAAAGAATACATTTCGTGAGATTAGCTAGTTAGAAAGGTATAAAAAAGGCCCCTTTGGGCAAGAGGGGGCTGCTCGTTTCCTGAATCCTGAATGGCGTGACGTGCTGACAGACAATTGGTGCGCGTAAGGATTGTAGGCCTTTTTGACTAATTCTTTTAGATGAAGTGAGTTTTAGACAGGGAAAGTAGAACTTAGGTTTTGGAAAACTGATTATTTGCTTTAATTCATGCAGAATGATGATTCTTTAAAATGTCAGTCTAATATGCCTTACCTCATTAAATGCTGCTATTTTGCTAATAAAATAATGACTTATTAAAGAATTGCTTATTTCTTAAAAAATAAAATTAATGAATTAGATTTTGAAATGACAAGCTGGTCTTGTTTATTTAAGGTCTGATTACCATTAGTTGATCCATTTACCTAAGTGACTTAATTAAAATGTTATTTGCATAAAACCATGGTAAAAGATTATATACAGCAGTTTTATTTAAATGTGTACATAGTTTGTGAATAGGTTCTGATTAATTAGGTCACAAGATTCAGTCGCCCAAAAATTGTCTCGGTTGTTAATGGGCCTTGTGAGTGATTTATGATTAATGGTGAGTAATATGGTGTAGGGTAGTGTATTTGAGACAGTTCTCCTACATGGGCGCTGCATCAAGCCAAAGCTTCTGACCCTAGATCAGAGGGCACTTTGCTATAGGGGAGTCCAGTAGTAAATGTTTTCTCTATGTCAGCCCCGGTTTCCTGAGTCAAATGTAGATCGGCCCTTCTGACGACTAGGAGTGGGATCCATTACACCTACTAAGCAGAATTTAAAAAATATATATTGAGACTTTTTGAATATCTATTGCAGTAGTGTGAGAAATCGGGTTGGGTGAAAACCCTACTCAAGCAACAGACACAATCCTTGTCAAGGTAAAACACAAACATTCACTGAATTAACCTTCTGGAAGCTTGACACAAAAGCAGTCAGGCTTAAATTAAAGGCAATGTGTAAAGTAGTTATGCTATGCAGCACTTAAGCAGTAATAAAATGAAAACACAACACGAGAAAAATCCTACACCATTTTAGAAAATAGGGTAAATGTTAATAAATTGACACCAAAACGACAAACTGGTCTCTGCATTACAACGCAGTCATTACATCGCACTTCTTTTACAAAGCAACTGTTACAATGCAACTGCCTTTGCATTGCATGCCATTGCAACGCGTGCCATTACAACACATGTTACTACAACGCATGTCATTACAATGCATACCATTACAACGCATGCCATTACAACGCATTATAAGGTAAGTAATGGAAACTTTTTAGTTTTAGGGTGGGTATACGTTTTGGGGTAGATGGAAATAGTAATTTGTACTCCTACGCTATACAGCACTTTCCCTACTGTTGCACTCACTGGAGTTGGAATAGTAATTCTTACCCCTACACTATCCAACACTTACCCTACTGTTGCACTCACTGGAATGGGAATAGTAATTTTTACCCCTACACTATCCAGCACTTACCCTACTGTTGCCCTAAAAGTATTATGCATTTTTAATGATATGCATTATAATGGTATGCGTTGCAATGGAATGCGTTGTTATGGTAGTTTTTAAAAATGTGTTGTAATGGTAGTTGCGATGTAAAAACTGTGTTGTAAAAGCATGCTTTGTAAAGCATGTATTGTAATGTCATATATTCCTGCTTACCTTTGGACTCAGAATAAATTTTGAATGAAAATGTCAGAGAAGGGAAGGTTCAGTGGGGCAATGCAGCTGACAGTGTCCACGGAGGAGGTGTTGTTGTCAGGGAGCAGCTGGACAAAGTTGCAGTGAAGATTTCTACGTTCAGACTTAGGGGCTCATTAGGATGGCGGTTATTCCGCATCCTCCGGGCCGGCGGAAGTGTCCGCCGGCCTGGAGGATGCGGAAAAACCGCGGCGGAGACTCCAAAGACCCACCGCCAAATTAGGATGGCTGGTGGGTCTGGAATTCCGCCCGCCGCTTTTCCGCCGCGGTCGGCTTCCGACCGCGGCGGAAAAGCTATAACATGGCAGGCGGTGTCTATGAGACACCGTCCGCCATATTATGATGTTTGTGTAAATATGCTTTTCCACGGCGGCTTTTCCGCCATGGAAAAGCATATGGACATTCACTTTGGGGGCCCGTTGCGGGCCCCCTGGGTGAATGGGGGGTGGGGGGTGCACATGGGGGGTACCTATGGTACCCCCCTGCATTTGCGTACACAAAGCAGCAGGCACCGTGCGGTGCCTGCCGCTTTGTGCATGTAAATGCAACACATGCATTTTTAACATTGCGGCGGGTGCAGCTTGAAGCTGCACCCGCCGCAATGTTAAAAATAGAGGATGTGACCGCCACCCTGGCGGTCACATCCTAATTGCCATGGAGGGACCGCCGCTGCCCATGCGGACGGTCCCTCCTACTCAGGGGTGGCGGACGGACGCAAGTCCGTCCGCCATCCTAATCGGCCCCTAAGTCTCTGTTAGGGAAGTCAAAAATATTCAGAGGGTCAAAGCTGCAGGCGGTAGCCCATGAGGGCTCCATGAGGCCGGACACCCCTTCTGGGAGGAGCCACTGAACAGGATTTGTTGCTGCGGAGAAGAACAGAGTGATAGGTACCAACAAAGCAGGCCAACCAGCGATGCCCCTTAGGCAGATCAGCAAGCACATAAGTCCTGGTTTCCTCTCAGTTCTCACAGCAACTTTTGGCTGAAAATTGTCCAAGTCCTAAGGTTTGGATTTGGGCTAACTGGACACCTTTAACACCACTTACCAATGTCCAGGACGAGAGGGGAAAAACTTGGAGAGTTAGGATTCGCTCATCCTGGGCCCAGGTGTGGGTTAAATATGATTACAGCCTTTTCTGTCTCTGAGGCGCTGATCAGAAGGCCAGGCAAATAGCCCTTGGAGTCACTCTGGAAGCCATGGGCTTAAGCAGAAAATCAGTTCCTAAGCAACAGGGCAGTCCTCTGAGGGTACATGGCAGGCTGCATGCAGCAGAGCAGTCCTCTTGGTGCAGGAGGATAGTCCTCTGATGTACGCAACAGGTCACTGGCACCAGGAAGTTTCTAAGAGTCCTTCCACAGGTCCAGAAATGAAATGAAGAGTGGGTCTAAGGGTCCTACTTTTATAACTGTGCCAGCTTTGAAGTGGAAGATACTTCTGGAGTTTTTCTCCCACAGAAGTGTCTGGAACTTCCTGCATCCCTGCCCCGATCCCATGGTGTCTAGGGGCATACAAGGCTAGTGTGAAGGCCTTTGTGTGTGTACTAAGGGGGATTCTTTAAAGTGCAAGTGAGGTTGTGAACAGCTCTGCCCCCTCCAGCCTGCTGGGACGGGTCATCCTGCCAACACCCAGTTTTCTATGTTGTAGCTCTCATGGGTGGAATACACAAAGGCCAACTACACCTAGTTATGTGACCCAGGAAAAAGGCTGCAGGCACCAAATGCTTAGGACAAGTACATGCCAACTTTCTAAAAGAAGCATACAAACCGGTGCTGGATGGAATGCTTGAATTACTCTCAACCCCAGATAATCACTCAGGCCACATCCCAATCAATTGTTATTTTGCACAACATGCCACCTCAGTTTGGGCCCAGCTATGTGCGAATCAGTCTTGACCCTGCTCCAAGAAGAACAGTCCAGCCCGAACTGCTAAGCCAAGTCCTCCCTGAACTGGAACACGAGCAACCCATGGCCAGTCTTGCCATAGTTTTAGGCTCATCAGCAGGATACAGCTTGGTTCCAGTAACATGGTGTGGCCGAGACCCACGTCTGGTCATACCCATCCCACTTAGGGTGACACAATAAGTATGTGAAGCAGTGATGGATGAAATGCTTGAACTAATCTTAGCCACTGGCAGTCACTCAAGCCATACTCCATTTCATTGTTATTTTGCACACCATGCCACTTCAGTTTGCATCCAGGTATATGCAAATCAGTCTTGACCCTGCTCCAATAGGACCAGCCCAGCTCGAACTGCCAAGCCAGGTCCTCCCTGAACCGGAACACAAACAACCCAGGAACAATTTCACCCTAGTTAGGAACCAAGCTATACCTGGCTGAAGAGTGCCAACAAGGTCAAAACCGGTCATAGGTTGCTTGTGTTCTGGTTCCGCGAGGGCCAGACCTGACAGTTTGGACCGATGAAGAGAAGGGTCAAGACTGATTTGCATATGGTTGTGTCCAAACTGAGGTGGCATGGTGGGCGAAAAATGATGGATTGTGATGCGTCCCGAGTGATGGCCAGTGGTTGAGACTAATTCAAGCATTCCATCTAGCACCTTGTTGTTTTAGTGTTCTAAGAGACATTTTCATAATTGTGACTTAAAATCCGTTTTTGGCGAATGTAAGCTAAAGTGCTTGGGCGTGGCGCACAGCAGTTGTGTTCAGCTAAAGGTATGAAGGTAGACGGCGTGTCGGTTAAAGGTGCTCCTGCAGGTGACGCAACTGTTCAAGTGCGTCCTAAGGGATTAAGGGGTTGAGTGCGCTACAGGGGTGTAGGCGCATCCCTGCGATGGGCACACTTGTGTGGAACTGTGTGTTGTGAAACAACAACAACAGGGGGTTTCCCAAGGTTCAAAATAAAGTTCTCTTGTGAAAAGTTTCAGAAATTTTTAATCAAAGTTTTTCATTCTTGTGTTTCATATTACACTCATATGAAATGACAGACCATCGAATTAATCCATTATTTATAGTTGGCTCCGATGCATTTCGGACAGAAGTGTCCTTTCTCAAGGAGCACTAGAACAAAGAGAATATATGCCGATCAATATATACAGAATAACATCTGATGCAACATAGTCATGATAATGTGACTGACTTAGTGTATCAACCTCATGCGCCCAATTGTAAAGGGGTGTCACAATAGAAACGGAAGACCGAGTGGAAGAAAGTGCGGGGATGCCAGTTAAAGGTGTATAAAGGCGGTTTTCCCAAAGTACATGCAACCGTGAGGAAATAGAAGCGGTAATAACGTGAAACGAGTGATAGATCAGAGGAAATGGAGATATAGAGGTGAAGGAGAGGGGGTCCTGGGGGGTGGTTGGTGGACGTTACGGGGGAAAGTAAAACAGTGAGAGAATCAAGCCATCGGCTCAAGCGGGTTTACATGTGCAAACTAAGGCAGTGCTCGGCGATCCTACAATGAAATAGGATCGGTGTCAGCGAAATTAAGGAAAACTGACGGCTAAGGGTAGAAAAAGCCGCGAAGGGAAACGGGAAACTTACTTGGTCTGCTAGAGTAGCGGAACCATAAAACGGGTTCCTCGAGGGTGAAATTCCGCGGAGTGAAAGCAGAGTTATGGTGGGTGGTGGGAAAATCATGGAAATGGAGAAAGGACTCCGGAAATTGGTGTGTTAAAGTAGTGGGTAAAGCCGGTGGCCATATTGGAGGGGAGGGTGAATGACAACAAAAGGTATAAGCAAGTAGCAGAACAAAGTGGTCATGCATCAAAGAGTGCCCACAAGTGGCATTCAAAGAAAGCAGCTTAATTCTGTCCGGTCGTTAAGACCACACGGTTTCTGGGATTGTAATCTGTAAATCCAGGCTGTTTCCCTCTGCAGTAAAGTCTTGTTATTGTCTCTGCCTTCAATTTTGGGAACAATCTCCAGGACCATGTATTTGAGTTGAGCCACGCTATGGTTGGCTTCGTTGAAGTGAACGGCAATATTAGACTTGGTGTTTTTAGTCCTTATATTAGATTTATGTTCGTTTAATCTCGTTTTTATTTTCCTGCTTGTTTTGCCCACGTAGACTTTGCCACATGGGCATTTTAAGAGGTAGATAAGATTTGAAGAATCGCAAGTGGCATCTACAGTTAATTTGATGTCAAAACCTCTCATGGGGTGGCAGATGATGTTTCCTTTCATTACATTATTGCAATTGCTGCAATGATGGCATGGTCGTGTGCCAGTGTGGGTGACTGAGGTACTCGCCGTGATTTGCTTAGATAGGATTTCCTTGAAGTTCATTGGTCTGGTATAAGCAAAGATCGGGGGATCTTGAAAAAGGTTTCCGAAATCAGGTTCCAATGCAAGGATGCGCCAATGTTTCATTATGATCAAAACAAGCAGGAAAATAAAAACGAGATTAAACGAACATAAATCTAATATAAGGACTAAAAACACCAAGTCTAATATTGCCGTTCACTTCAACGAAGCCAACCATAGCGTGGCTCAACTCAAATACATGGTCCTGGAGATTGTTCCCAAAATTGAAGGCAGAGACAATAACAAGACTTTACTGCAGAGGGAAACTGCCTGGATTTACAGATTACAATCCCAGAAACCGTGTGGTCTTAATGACCGGACAGAATTAAGCTGCTTTCTTTGAATGCCACTTGTGGGCACTCTTTGATGCATGACCACTTTGTTCTGCTACTTGCTTATACCTTTTGTTGTCATTCACCCTCCCCTCCAATATGGCCACCGGCTTTACCCACTACTTTAACACACCAATTTCCGGAGTCCTTTCTCCATTTCCATGATTTTCCCACCACCCACCATAACTCTGCTTTCACTCCGCGGAATTTCACCCTCGAGGAACCCGTTTTATGGTTCCGCTACTCTAGCAGACCAAGTAAGTTTCCCGTTTCCCTTCGCGGCTTTTTCTACCCTTAGCCGTCAGTTTTCCTTAATTTCGCTGACACCGATCCTATTTCATTGTAGGATCGCCGAGCACTGCCTTAGTTTGCACATGTAAACCCGCTTGAGCCGATGGCTTGATTCTCTCACTGTTTTACTTTCCCCCGTAACGTCCACCAACCACCCCCCAGGACCCCCTCTCCTTCACCTCTATATCTCCATTTCCTCTGATCTATCACTCGTTTCACGTTATTACCGCTTCTATTTCCTCACGGTTGCATGTACTTTGGGAAAACCGCCTTTATACACCTTTAACTGGCATCCCCGCACTTTCTTCCACTCGGTCTTCCGTTTCTATTGTGACACCCCTTTACAATTGGGCGCATGAGGTTGATACACTAAGTCAGTCACATTATCATGACTATGTTGCATCAGATGTTATTCTGTATATATTGATCGGCATATATTCTCTTTGTTCTAGTGCTCCTTGAGAAAGGACACTTCTGTCCGAAATGCATCGGAGCCAACTATAAATAATGGATTAATTCGATGGTCTGTGATTTCATATGAGTGTAATATGAAACACAAGAATGAAAAACTTTGATAAAAAATTTCTGAAACTTTTCACAAGAGAACTTTATTTTGAACCTTGGGAAACCCCCTGTTGTTGTTGTTTCACAACACACAGTTCCACACAAGTGTGCCCATCGCAGGGATGCGCCTACACCCCTGTAGCGCACTCAACCCCTTAATCCCTTAGGACGCACTTGAACAGTTGCGTCACCTGCAGGAGCACCTTTAACCGACACGCCGTCTATCTTCATACCTTTAGCTGAACACAACTGCTGTGCGCCACGCCCAAGCACTTTAGCTTACATTCGCCCTCACTGTTCCCGGGGCGGGCAGCACGCAACAAACAACATGCAGTACGAAGAGATCTCGAAATCCACAGAAGCTCGTGCTGAAACCTTGGCTTTTGACACAGACGCTACAGAGAGGATATACGCCCTGATCAATGAGGACCTAACTCAAACTGCGACCAGCAGAACAAAGGAACAGTGCATCAAGCAACTTCTATACCTTTCAAGACGTCGCATTAATCAGAGACTACACGCCAATACCTTGATCAAGTACCATAAGGTACTCCGCATCCCCCGTGGCCTACGGATTGCATTAAAACCATCTCTCTGCAAGAACTCTAAGACATTTATTGAACGATGGAATGCCATCCTCAATAAGTGCAGCCTGGATCTCATTTTGTTAATCGTGGAGGAATTGTCCGGTATTCTGAATGAGCTCACTCAAGAAATCACCATTATAGAAAGTGAACTAAAGGAACTCAGTACCGCTGAAGAACTGAAAGACACACTAGATGAAATTAACGCACAAATTGATAAACATACCAAAGAAATCAATGAGCGTAAGATACGCAAATTCGGGACACCTTGGATTACAAGTTAGGAGAGGTCTACACGTGGGCTGATGTCTACGCTCAACGTTGTAGAAACAAACCCTATAACCTCAACACAGACACCTCATCCTCAGGGAGTGACAACACTAACCGACCCCCGAAAAGAACCCCCACGGGGGCATCGATATCCGTTCCTTCATCTAGTGGAACACCTCCAACCCAAAACACAGACTTATCTACCGCCGAGCCTTTTTTAGAGGAAGGCCCAGACAAAACCGCAGACCCAGACGGGGCAAGAGGGCAGGCAAAAAACAACGGAGAGAACCAACAACCCACAAAGCCTCACAAGAAAACCAGGAAGAATCGCTAGTGATAAACATCTCGAAGGTTCACCTTACCGATCACGAGACCAAGATCCTCCAGAAAGGCATGTCATTTGTTCCCACCAGCGATACCAACCTATTAGAACTAGATGTGAGTACATTTAAACTCACAAGGAAGCTTCGACTCAAACACTTCTTTGAGAGAGTCCTTGACCCAACCATCGACCCGAAACCGGATCAACTTTTGGGTTTACGACCCCCCAGCACCTTCATACCCCCAGTAAGCCACAAAAGTATCGATACATTTGAGACCCTAGTGAAACAGGATATCTCCACAATCAATTTCCGCAAAAAGACTCACAAGAACATCACCAATAAGGATCTTGACACGCTTAAAAAGATCGCACAGAACCCAACTATTAAGTGCTTGAAAGCCGACAAAGGAGGTGCTCTCGTCATCCTTGACACTGAACTGTATCAACAGAGAACCAGAGAGCATGTCATGGATCCGGATATATACTTGCCCCTTGATGGCAACCCTACTAAGGAGTATAAATTGGAACTTTTAAACATCGTGGAAAAAGCCCATGTGGAAGGAATGATTGATGACAGAACTAAGAAATACCTGATCACCGAACATCCCCGGAGTCCATCTATTACTATGTTACCCAAGATCCACAAGAACCTGAAGGATCCACCGTTTCGCCTCATTGTTTCAACTAGGGGTTCGATTCACGAACCTACAGGCAAATTCATTGATCGTTACTTGCAACCCATGGTCCAAAAATTACCCAGCTACATTAAAGACACCACACAACTATTGAACAAACTCTCCACAATTGAAGTCCTTGAGAACGAGAAACTTATCTTATGTACTGCGGACGTAAGAAGTTTGTACACTTCTATCCCCCACGAAGGAGGGATCAACGCGGTGGAACAAGCATTGCTCTCATCGGATATCAGTGACTCTTTGAAACCATTCATCCTTGAACTCATGGTATACACCCTATACCACAGCTACTTCAAACACGATGAAACCTGGTTCCTACAAATGTCCGGAATGGCCATGGGAAATTGTGCGGCTCCCACCTACGCAAATCTATACATGGGTGATTTTGAATTAAATCACATTTATCAAAACAAAAAATGGATGGACAATCTTAGACTCTATGTACGCTACATAGACGATTTACTGTTCGTTTGGAAAGACTCTCAAGCAAATCTTGAACTTGCATTAACTGATCTCAACACCAAAGATGACCGCATTGACCTCACCTGGACAATTAACCAACAAGAGATCGCCTTTTTGGACGTCCTCATTAAGATCACCTCACAGGGAGTACAGACTGACCTCTTCCGGAAGACTACTGATCGGAATAACGCTTTACTGTTCAGCAGTTTTCATCGAGATTCCCTAAAAAGACATTTGCCTTACAGCCAGATGTTGAGGGTAACCAGCATCGTCTCCGATCCAGATACTAGGTTGAAGCAAGTAGTAAACATAGCATCTAGATTCCGTTGCAGAGGATATCCAGAGACAATCCTCAAGGAAGCCATGGACCGCACGTCCTCCACCTCTCGGACGGAAGCTCTCAAAAGTAAATCTAAGACCGAAGGCCAGAGAATGGTATTAGTTTCCAGATATTCAACTTCCAGCAACAAGTACAAAAAGATCATAATGAAACATTGGAGCATCCTTGCATCGGAACCTGATTTCGGAAACCTTTTTCAAGATCCCCCGATCTTTGCTTATACCAGACCAATGAACTTCAAGTAAATCCTATCTAAGCAAATCACGGCGAGTACCTCAGTCACCCACACTGGCACACGACCATGCCATCATTGCAGCAATTGCAATAATGTAATGAAAGGAAACATCATCTGCCACCCCATGAGAGGTTTTGACATCAAATTAACTGTAGATGCCACTTGCGATTCTTCAAATCTTATCTACCTCTTAAAATGCCCATGTGGCAAAGTCTACGTGGGCAAAATAAGCAGGAAAATAAAAACGAGATTAAACTAACATAAATCTAATATAAGGACTAAAAACACCAAGTCTAATATTGCCGTTCACTTCAACGAAGCCAACCATAGCGTGGCTCAACTCAAATACATGGTCCTGGAGATTGTTCCCAAAATTGAAGGCAGAGACAATAACAATACTTTACTGCAGAGGGAAACCGCCTGGATTTACAGATTACAATCCCAGAAACCGTGTGGTCTTAACGACCGGACAGAATTAAGCTGCTTTCTTTGAATGCCACTTGTGGGCACTCTTTGATGCATGACCACTTTGTTCTGCTACTTGCTTATACCTTTTGTTGTCATTCACCCTCCCCTCCAATATGGCCACCGGCTTTACCCACTACTTTAACACACCAAATACCGGAGTCCTTTCTCCATTTCCATGATTTTCCCACCACCCACCATAACTCTGCTTTCACTCCGCGGAATTTCACCCTCGAGGAACCCGTTTTATGGTTCCGCTACTCTAGCAGACCAAGTAAGTTTCCCGTTTCCCTTCGCGGCTTTTTCTACCCTTAGCCGTCAGTTTTCCTTAATTTCGCTGACACCGATCCTATTTCATTGTAGGATCGCCGAGCACTGCCTTAGTTTGCACATGTAAACCCGCTTGAGCCGATGGCTTGATTCTCTCACTGTTTTACTTTCCCCCGTAACGTCCACCAACCACCCCCCAGGACCTCCTCTCCTTCACCTCTATATCTCCATTTCCTCTGATCTATCACTCGTTTCACGTTATTACCGCTTCTATTTCCTCACGGTTGCATGTACTTTGGGAAAACCGCCTTTATACACCTTTAACTGGCATCCCCGCACTTTCTTCCACTCGGTCTTCCGTTTCTATTGTGACACCCCTTTACAATTGGGCGCATGAGGTTGATACACTAAGTCAGTCACATTATCATGACTATGTTGCATCAGATGTTATTCTGTATATATTGATCGGCATATATTCTCTTTGTTCTAGTGCTCCTTGAGAAAGGACACTTCTGTCCGAAATGCATCGGAGCCAACTATAAATAATGGATTAATTCGATGGTCTGTCATTTCATATGAGTGTAATATGAAACACAAGAATGAAAAACTTTGATTAAAAATTTCTGAAACTTTTCACAAGAGAACTTTATTTTGAACCTTGGGAAACCCCCTGTTGTTGTTGTTTCACAACACACAGTTCCACACAAGTGTGCCCATCGCAGGGATGCGCCTACACCCCTGTAGCGCACTCAACCCCTTAAAATCCGTTTTTACCATTAAACAGGATTTAAAATTAAAATTCCTACAATGTCAAACATGACATTTCTGCCTCTTTCCGAATTAAAGGTATGACTTATTAAATGTAATATGGTAACCCAATGTTATCCTTTAAGGGGTAGGCGTTACAGGAGTGAAAAACAAATTTGGGAGTTTTTAACTACCAGGACAATCATAACATAAAAGTTCATATCCAACTTTTTAGATGCAATACTCCCTGCCCTATGGGCTGTGTAGGGCCCACTCTTGGGGTGACATATGTATGAAAAAGGGAGTTTTAGGTTTGGCAAAAGGTTTACTTTGCCAAGTTGAGTTGTCAGTTTAAAACTGACACAGACTGCAATAGTAGGCCGAAGACATGTTTTAAAGGGCTACTTAAGTGGATGGCACAATAAGTGCTGCAGGACCCACAAGTATCATTTAATTTACCGACTCTGGGTACATGGTATATCACTTTACTAGGGACCTTTGAGTAAATTAAATATGGCAATCAGGTGTAAGCCAATTTTGGCATGTTTTAGGGAGTGAGCACAGGCACTTTAGCACTGGTTAGCAGTGGCAAAGTGCACTGAGTCCTAAGGTCACCAAAAATAAATTCAGCATGAAAACAGCAGAAGGCAAAATGTTATGGGGAAGACCACCATAAGCCTGACATGTCTCACAAGAAGTGTATGTTGTATATTGAGGCACACACTTTTGTCTCACTGTCACATCCAAGATAAAGAAATGAACCCAACATAGTTGCTCAGTAAAAAAAAAGAAATGCTCACATTTTCCAGAGTGTTGAGCAATGACTGATTAATAATTCCTTTTGAATCATAAGATTGACAGCTATTTTGATTTCTCTCCAGGCACAGATGAGAAGCCGTAGGGTCTATTTACTAAATTCTCAGGCAAGGCAGTGCAGCAGCCAAAGCTACTGTGTTGCTTTGCCTGAAAAGGAGAAGCAGGATGGCACCATAGCTACAGAGATATGACACTCTCCTCTCTCCCTAGCATTTGCACACAATCAGGCTGACGAGGGCCATGCACACACCTTTGCACCACAGTGCAAAGGTGTCTGCGTGAGTCCAGTATAGGTTTTGTACTGGATGGGCAAGATTGATCAAGCCTTTGTTTTGTCCTTGTATCACGCAAGGTGAAGCAAAGGTTTCAGAAATATTTACAAATCCACGCAAGGGGCAAGTTGCACCGCTTTGCGTTGTTTCGTAACAAAATATAACGCAATGCAGCGGCTTGTGGTGTGTTATGTCACATTTCAAGAAAGGAGGTTACCATGTATCAACCCATTAATTTTAGCACATTTCCAGATTTACAAAAAGCTAGTAAACCTGGTAACGCGTCAAAATGCTACACCCTCCCCAGTGAGGCATATTGAGGAGAAATATCTTTATGTCTCCTTGTTACTTCCTCTTTTCTATGCGTGATGAATTCCGCTTCACACATAGAAAGAGGAAATTGCCTCTAAGCAATGTTTTTGTGCAGGAAGGTGTCCCAAAATCAAACCCGTAACGCAGGCACCCTTGCACTATGGTACAAGCGTGCCTGCATTGGTGCTAGGCTGTACACAGTGCATCAGCACAAGGAGAAATCAGAAATGCTCCATATGTTTGTAAATATTGAAACAAATCAAATTTGCATCACTTTTGTGACACAAACACAGCGCAAAATCTTAAGACAAATGTACCCAGTGAGGTGGAACCTCTAGAATTTTTCCAGTTTGGCAGCTGATGGTATCAGTAACAAAAATGTGTCGGGAGAGGGGAGGGGATAAAGCAGTTTATTTGAGGTTTGTTAGAGAAATCTCCTTCCTTTCCAAATAAGACTGGGTGGGAGATAAAACTATATTCTTCTAATTTAATAAAGAGGCAGGAGAGGAAATAGTTACCATTGTGCTGGTCTGCACAGCATTAAGGTGTTGACGATTCCTTTCAATTGTCACAGCGAGATTTGATGGCCACCACCTCCACAAGCGGGCAGTGTAATGACCATATCACTAGAAAAGCTCACTGTGTGGCCTTTCTATCTTTCAGCAGTGTCTAAACGGTTCCTATTTGACAGTTTTCAGCACAAAGCCTCCTAGTGCTCTGGAGATATGCCAGTGATTCCAATGCAGCCATCAATGGCTTTGAAACACAAAAGTGTGACGTGTGAGTGGGGGTGAGAAAAGTACCTTTTGCAGTACAATTTTGCGTCAGCGTTACATCACTGTTGTGGTACAGCCCTGGGGCAGAATCATTTTTGGCATTTATGAAGCCACACATAGGCACTTTTCATGGCTGTGTGGTTTTGTGAATATAAAGTAACGCAAGGTAGTGTACAGTACTGTCTTGAATTGGGTAGGCATTCCATGGGTGTAGCATGAATTCCCATGCATCCACCCATGTATAATGACACAAACCCAGATTTATAAACAATTGGAAACCTGGGTTTGTGCCAGAATTGGTGCGCGTACCCGACAGAGGTGTACAAAGGAGAAATATTGTTACTTCTCCTTGTTACTTCCTCTTTCCATGTGTGCTGCATAGAAAGAGAAATATGCTTTCTTTGATTGTTTTTGTGCAGGAAAGTGTTACTTCCTCCACCAAAGCAATTCTACCCATAACGCAGGCACCCTTGTATTATGGTGTATGGGTGCCAGCTTTAGGGATAGGCAGCACCCAGTGCGCCAGCACAAAGAGAGAGTGACTAGAAATGCTCCACATCTTTCCCAGTCCCACCTGACCTATCCTTAGTGTTCAATATAGTTGATTATGACATCTGCCTCACTGTTGTATCAGACGTATGGGCTTTAAAGACAATGTTCTAAATTGATTCTGGTCCAATCCTGCAAACCGATTTCCACTGGTGAAAATCAGAAGTTGCACTTCAACATCCATTCCCTCAACTGTCAGTGTACCACAAGGCTCCATTTTGACACCCTCCACCTTATTCATACTCTCTATTGAGCCTCTAGGGGAACTCCTGCAAAATAGTCTCCTTAGGCCTAGCATGAGTATGTAAAATCTGGCCCTTTGAGGATTGTATAGTCTTTGCTCAGGCTACTAACTTTGTTATGTTATGTCATATGTTATGTTATATTGATTTGTATAGCGCACTAATCACCTGAGAGGGTATCTAGGCGCTTGGGCAGGTGTGTAGGTTTGTGGTCCCCAAGGTGCTTATACTAAGAGCCAGGTCTTCAGCTTCTTGCGTAACTCAAGAAGTTCGGAGGAGGTTGTGATGTGTTGAGGGAGGTCTTTCCATTTCTTGGGTGTGATGTAGGAGAATGAGCGACCTCCAGTTTTGCTTTTGTGGTTGTGGGGAATCTGTGTGATTGAGAGTGGGGCAAAGTGCAGTTGTCTGGTGGGTTTGTAAAAGTGTATGCAGCAGATCAGGTATTCTGGTCCTGTGTGTGTTGGGCTTTGTATGCTTGCATGAGAAGTTTAAATTGGCACTGCTTGTGAATGGGGAGCCAGTGAAGCTTCCTGAGGTGCGGTGTGATGTGAGTGCGGCATGGGAGGTCGAGCATGCGTCTTGCAGCGGTGTTCTGAATGGTCTGGAGTCTGAGTGGGAGTTGTTTGGAGAATCCAGCATGGAATGTTGCAGTAGTACAGCCTGCTGGTGATGAGTGTTACATGACAGTCCATTCGGCGTTCTGAGGCAACCATTGGGAGATTTTTTTGCAGCATGCGCAGGAGGTGCACACTGAGTTGACTTGAGCCATCATGTTGAGCTTGTCGTCTAGGATGATGCATAGATTTCTAAGGTGTCTGTGGGTGTTGGTCCTAGCTCCGATAGCCATTAGGTGGAGTTCCATGGGGAGGTCTTGTTGCCGAAGACCAGTACTTCTGACTTGTCAGAGTTGAGCTGCAGGCAGTCACTACCATGGTCATGCAGTGGGTGAAGTTTTTTCTGGCGGTGGTATTTCTGTCTACCAGGGAGATGATGAGTTGGGTGTCCTCTGCGTAGGAGATGACGGTGATGTCTTGTGATCGGATGATATTGACAAGTGGTGTCATGTATATACTGAAAAGGGTGGAGCCTAGGGATAAACCCTTTTGGACTCGGCATATCAAAGTCAAAGTCAAAGTCAAAGATGCTTTATTCGGTATGTAAAAATACAACCATATAGCAGCAGACATAATAAAACAACATATATATATTTCGGTATTTGAGAACGTACTTCCACTAGAATATGTTCATAATGTAAAAAAAATGAAACACAAAACACTATACAATTATTTCTGTGTACAATATACAATAGCAGCATTTGTACAATATTAATATAAATTCAAATTGACCTGATAAAATGGAAAAATTCAATACCATCCTTCCTAAAGTGCAATATGCATTTAGCAGCACTAAGTCAAATATTAAAAGGGTCAAACTATGTACGAATAAAGCAAAACAAAGTACAAGCGCTATACCATTCTAGCAGTGCACATACAGAGTAGCAGCAATTATACAACGTTCATATATGTGCAAATATGCTAATAAAGTGCAAAGTGTCAGTACCGTATTAATATATGTATAAATTGACCTGAAAAAATGCAAAAATTCGATACCATCCTTCCTAAAGTGCAATATGCATTTAGCAGCACTGAGTCGAAAATGTAAAAAGGTCTAACTATGTGCAAATAAAGTAAAACAAAGTACGAGTGCTATACCATTACCATTCTGACAGTGCACAATATACAGTAGCAGCAATTATACAGTATTCATATATGTGCAAATTAGCATGGTAAGGTGCAAAGTGTCAGTACCACCTTTCCCAAAGTGCAAAATGCATTTAGCAGCTCAAAACCGGAAAAGAGATAAAGGGAATTCATATAATAATTGATTTTCTTGCAGAGATACATTTTACAATATAAGTGGCCTCATGAAAACATACATCTGGAGTCTCTAGATTAAACATCAGTTGCATCGCTGTTTGTATACTAAGCGCGTTGTATTTTAAAAAGACTCAGCATATCAATTTCTTGGTCTAAGATGTGAAGGGTGGCAGTCTGATACTTTAGGTTCTTCCCATGAGGAATAAACAGATCCATTTGAGAACTGATCCTTGTATGCCAATCACGCTGAGACTTCTGATGAGGGTATTATGGGAGACAGTGTCAAAGGCCCCAGAGAAATCGAGCAGGATGAGGGCCACTGTTTCTCCTCAGTCCAGGATGATTCGAATGTCATCAGTGGCCATGATGACTGCTGTTTCAGTGCTGCAGGTCTTTCTGAATCCTGATTGAGTGTTGTCTAGAAGATGGTGAAGTTCCAGCTGGGTTGTGAATTGCTTGTTGATGGCCTTCTTAATTACTTTGCCTGGATAGGGAAGCAGGTAGATGAGTTGGATGTTGCTCTATTGATTCGGATTGGATGTGGGCTTCTTGAGGAGGGCATTCATTTCTGTAAGTTTCCTTCATCCGTGAAAGTGGCAGACTTGCTGGAGGTGTTGATTATGGGGGTCAGGGTGGTGCTAATTGGTGATGTTCCCAGGTTGTAGATGTGGTGGTGGCAAGGGTCAGTTGGGGTCCCCGAGTGGATGGTCTGCATGATTGCTGCTGTGTCATTTACAGTGAGTGTTGTCCATTCGGTCAGGTGGATGTTTTGGTCGGTGGTGGGGAGATTAGCAAATAGTTCTTTAGGGCTGGGTTGGTGTACGAAATTGATGTAGATGTTTGCAATTTCGCTGTGGAAGAAGTTGGATAGGTTGCCGCAGAGCTCCCTGGAGGCAGCGATGTTGTTGACAGTGGCTCTGGGCGAGGTTAAATCCTTAATGATCGAGAATATCTCCTTGCAGCTTTTGGAGCTTCATGCGATGCAATCCACTATCGATTTTTTTCTAGGTGCCTTTTATTTGCTGGTGATAGCATCTGAGTAAAGCCTTGACGGTGGTTCTGTTGTGGTGTTGTGCCTTGCTCTCCATATCTTTTCTAGCTGTTTGCAGTGTTGTTTGGTGTCTCAGGAGTCTTCTGTGTAACAGCTGGCCTGCTTGTATGATCTACTATGCTTATTGGGTTTGATAGGTGTGAGGGAGTCTGTGCAGTTCTTAATCCAGTATTTGAAGTTGTTGATGTCCTTGTTAGGGTTGTCTGTGGGGTTAGGTTGATCTGTGCTGATGGTGCGGAGCCAGTTTGCTTCTGTGATTTTGCCCAAGCTGCATTTTGGAATGCTGAACCTGGCAGGGGATGTTGACTTGAGGTGTGTTGATTTGGAAGTGGTTGATGGAGTGTTCAGTCCATATGAGCAGTGTGGTGGAGTTGTTTTTGATGCTGTCACTTGTGGTGAAGATGGGGTCCAGTGTGTGTCGTGCAGTGTGTGTTTGTTCCTGGATGAGCTGGGTGAGTCCACTGTTGCTCAAACTTTGGAGGAGTGCGGTGGGGCCAGTGGCATATGAAACTTGAGGGGGGCCCCCTGCAAAGTACACAGAGGGCCCCCTCCAGACTCACTCAGGAGCTCTCAGACCAGGGTACTGTGCTGAGGAAGCCCCCTGGAGGTCAAGGTCTCTCATACTGCAGGGGCTGAAGGGGACTTTGATACACCACTGTGTGGGGTAGGGGTCATTTCAGTCTTCCAGGTGAAAGTGGAAGAGATTGTAGGCTCTGTATTCAATGGTGATGAGGTTTGTAAAGGTGGCTGGTAGTCTGGGTGGTCTATAGGTGAGGGTTCTGTTCATTGTCAAGTTTTCGGAGATTTGCACCATGAAGTGTGGGTGTTCCATGAATGGGGTGGCTTTCTCTGTGGATGTTATGCATTTGATGTATTCCTTGTAGATGATAGTGAGTCCTCTTCCAGACTTGTGAAGGCGGGCTTGTCGAGTGACTTATAGCCCGCTGGGATTTCCGTGGGGATGCTCAGAGCTGATGAGCCAGGTCTCTGTGATATAAAGGATGTCCTTGCTTGCTCTTCCACTTTTCCTCACTCTTGCAGTGTATTTATATGACAGAAGGCAGAGTTTGGGCCTTTAAAATGGTTCATGGCCATTGCTCATGACACCCACTTCCAATCTTCCTCTTTTGGCACAATTTTGCTTCTTTGACAGCATCTCATTCTTGTGCAGGATGCCATGTGGATTTCTCGGTCCTCTCTGATTATCCCTTTTTTCGGTATACATGACACTGCTCCCCACAGCCCGTCTGATTTGGTTTCAGCTGTGTGGCTGCCTATTTGTTTAAGTCTCCTTGCTTCCAAACTGGATCATCTATAGTGCAGGTAGATCTCCGCCTATGTCATCTTTCTACTTTTCCATTCCTCCTCCCTTTATGTACGTATTTCTTTGTCCTCTTCAGTCACCACACTGTGAGGCACTGCACCCTAAGACAAGATAAGAGCCCATCTCTGGTTTTAGACTCATGGCACCAACACGTTTCCCATACTAGATCGTAACGAATACAACATTCTGCCAAACATGCACTCTCCCATCGGGTAGCATGCTAACCATTTTAAAATGTTCTTTGGTGTCCCATAATGGAGTATGAAGCACTATATAAATGGTACAACTCAATACAAAAGTAATAGTGATCTTAAAGGAATTGGAATCAGATCTGAGAATGGAAGTGAAGAACTCACAGGAGCACACAGACATTGATTAGATCTGAAAAATAGTTACCATTTTAATGTCTTGAATCCAGTCCAATGTGAAGGAAATCTTCACAAGAGCTACATCAGAAACTCCCACCAACTCCACTAGAAGCTAGCACTGTATGGGCCATGTTGTGAAATGCAAAGTTTATGACTTTAAAGTAATTGGTATGCAGAAAACAGTTTCTCGGTCTAGAGTGTCACAGGACTCAAGCTATACCTCACTTACAAGACATAAGTAGATCGAAACCGGCCTAGGGCTGCTTAAAGTCCCTGTCTGAAGGCAACAAGGCCTGGCAGTTTAGCCAGGATCGTTTCACTTGGAGTAGGACCAAGAATGATTTGCATGTGGCCGGTGTCTGTCTAGAATCGGATAGTGAGTGAAAAAATGATGGAATGACATGTGTCTCAGAGCACATGCTGTATTTGAAATTAATTCAAGCTTTCCATCCATCAGTTTGTTCTTGAAGTGTTTACATTGCAGCATATCCCTAACACTTTAAAAGATGCACTGATATTGAGAATCCAACATATCCATTCACAATGGGGGGCATAGCGTTATTGTTTGTATTCCCCCAACCCCTCCAAGAAAGGAAATGAAAGTACTACCACAATTTAAAACATTTTGGAGACAGGCCCTTTAAGTCACCCAAACTCAAGACCTTAAGTTTGTTTGTGTACCATAAAATTTGATTTCAATTATTCTGCCCTTTTACTGAGTTGGTGTCTTCTGGTGTCAAAGCAGTACAAATTTGCCCCATACCGCTAAGCATTCTTCTGTGATGGATACCCATGCAGTGACCCACACGGGCCATGGACAGTCACTTATTATGACTTTGTGAATATCTATAAAATCCTGGCTCTTCCAGGGCCTCCACTCACTTCTGTTTCAGGAGCATGGCTCATCTCATATGGCTCAGGTTCCCTGCACGTTGCTGTGCAGTGGCCAGAAGGTTCTTGGCTGGTCTCTGGGAAGGCCTTGATACAGGGTAAAGCAAAACCAAAAGGGATGATAGACGGAGTGTTGAACATTGTAAGCACTACCCCCCAGTCAACTGGTCTGGGTTTATTCCATCATAATTCTTTAGTTCACTCCGCCACCCCAGTTCAGACATGGCCATAAGCAAATCAGTCTGACCCTGTGCCTCATGGGAACAGTCCAGCCCGAATTGCCAAGCCATGTCTGGACCGGAAACAAGCATCCTAGGACCGGTTTCTGGCTAATCAGCCGTCATCAGCCAGGCTAGTTTGAATCTAGTGGCAGAGTGAGCAAGGGACCCACATCTGAGCATAACCTGCCAACTTAGGGTGAACAAAGCAAAACCAAAGGGGATGATGGACGGAGTGTTGAACATTGCAAGCACTCACCCCCATATTTTGATTTTGCTTTGATACAGGGTAAGCAGTACAACAATGATGTCAAGGACTGGATGTTGGATGTCAGTTCTTCAAGGGCTGGATATTGTTTCATCTAAAAAAAACTCAACTTTGGGATTCCACAATGAAGACAACACTCCCCATGAGCCACCTTGTTTTTTCACTGAATTTCTATGAAAGGAAATAGATACAAGGAAAGCCACGATCTTCAGGAGGAATAGCTACAGGCACAAAACCGTCTCAATGATGAAGGTTGATATAGATGAACGGCTCAAGGAATGCAGCACTAAGGTCTGAAAGCAGGTCTAAAGTACAAGAAAACTGGAATTAGCTCAGACAAAAGAACAAAACCTCAACTCTTTTGGGAAGCAGGCACTTCTTCTCTTTGTTGCCTAATATATCTGAAAAGAGATAATGGCATGTGAACGGAAAATGGAAACCAACCGTGATTGATTAGGCAGATAAGTGAAAAGCTAATTAGACCTTCATCTTGGAGTGGTATTCTGAGTTTACCTGGAATAGCAATACTGACAAGTATTTACTGACAGGTTACAAAGGGTTTTAGAAGTCCTTTAGGTGGGTTTTTCAGACTGTGCACAGCCCAAGCCACTATTATGAAGCCACCCTTTCACTGCAGTCTTTTTTCCAAGGAGAGTCAAGACACCATCTCTTGATTAGCCCGTACCATCAGGAGGCCTAAAAACACACACCAATAACCACTCGTCAGATACCTCTGCAAACCCAAACCGCCCCAAATCACCCCACACCAAAGCAAAGGAGGATCTTTGGGAACATTCTGTCAGCACCGTATGAGTGGAGAAGCCAGAAGTGGTATGTCTGAATCGAGATGAGAGACTCAAAGTCACTAGTGACACACTTGCAACACCTTTACTGAGAGCAGGATGAAGCATTTCATTTATATCAGGATTGCAACAACAAAGCTCACTATGCATGCAAATACTTCCCGAATCAATGTCCTTCCATAAAGTTCCGCATCTAACATTTCTGTATTTAGTTTTATTTAATGACAGTCTGAAAAGTATGCCTAAAGGAGTCACAGTTCCTCTGAGAAAAAGTTCTAAGGCCATGTCATTAGCATATTGAGTGCCCATCTGTAGCCCCTTAAGAGGTTCATGAGCTTGTTTTGCTGATAATGTACTGCCTACATTGGGTACAGGATCACTGACATAATATCGATGCACACAATATCAAAATAGAAAAATATAGGAAAATAAATACCCTTAGTAAAAATGCCACCTTCCTATACTTAACTAATAAAACCATAAATATCGAGAACACAAATAATGTTAGAAATATTGTTTTTACTAATATCAAAAATACAAATATCGGAAAAAAAAATATTGTTACCATTAAATAAACATATTATATCTCAAGAATATCCCCTTGTAGAATATAGACTTCAATAATATCACCAACATAATTACATTATCCTTAATCAACAAAAAATAACAAATGTTTATGTTAAATAAATAATTACAACAGTAACAATTTATACACGTTAGGATACATAAAATTATATACCATTACCAAAATAATTATAATTCACCCCAATAAAGTATATTGCTGAATACATAACAATATAAGCAAAAAAATGAATTTACAAAAACTACAAACATTTATACAACAAACTAAATATTATTTTATATAGCGGTTACCAGTAGGTAGTTATAGTTAGAACCTACTGTCCATAAAAAAAATTGTTTGCTTATAACTTTGCCACTGTTTGGTGACTCTTCACAAAATGTTCCAATAAAAGTAGCCTCCTGTTTCTAGTTGTGCATGGAAACTTTTGGAGTTATCTGTCAAGCAGGAGCCAAAAATGGGGTTAAGGGGGGCAAAACATTTTCTTTTCCATACTATTTTCTATTGAGAATTTAGACACGACTACAGCCCAAACTTCTGAAAGGAATTACATCAAATTTGGCACAGTGCAAGATTTTGGTCCAGAAAGAGTGCTCTTTGTGATTTGGTGTACATCCGTTCAGTAGTGATTACTATAATATACATATTTCATATAATAATAGATATTTAATATAGATATCAAGGAAAAACAAATGTGTATATCAAGAGGCGCGGAGCCATCGCAGATCCTTTTCGGCGTTCCGTGAATCCTAGCGCTAACACCAATGCATGATTGGCTGGCCGGAATCTGAATAGAAAGTTGAGGCCACCATTTTAGATATCGGTGAATAGCCCCGGGCTGAGAAAATTCATATCAAATGTAATAGAAGGATTCAGGGTAGAGGTAGAGGCCCCCATGAGTGCAATATAGGGGTCTGTTAGACTTGGCGTCTTTGGCTTGTTATTCCCCTGTCTTTTTTGCTTCTGACCTCCTGTTTTGACTGTGTGCTGCATTTTGCTTTTGCTGGTTTTAGAACTCTGGGCACTTTACCACTGTTGATCAGTCTTAAAGTGCAAGTGCTTCCTGTGTAAGTTGTGATTATGATTGGTTATCCACTATTGGCATATTTGATTTACTGGTACGCCCCTAGTAAAGTGCACTGTGTATGGCCAGGGCCTGCAATACAAATGCTATCAGTGAGTCTTCAGCACTGATTGGGCCACCCACATGAGTAGCCCTGCAAACATGTTTCAGGCCTGCCACTGCAGTGCCAGTGACTGCAGTTTTAAACTGCCATGTCAACCTGGCAAGTGGACCCACTTGCCCAGCCCAAACCCTCCCTTTTACTATATATAAGGCACCCCTAAGCAGTGGCAGCTGATGACATTTGAAAGTGGTGGGCGTAAAAGTAGTGGTCGAGCATTTTCCAGACTTTTGGAAGCCACTGTGCTAAACAGAAACAGGCCACTGCCTCCCCTAAAAGTGTTCCAGAGCTAGTTGCACCAGTGTATTTCAGATCTATCTGATGCCATATTTGAAAGGTCAGAAAGAGAACCAATCACATTGGATGGGCTGCACAGGCTCAGTTAAGGGCTTGCTTCTAGATCGTCTATAGCTGATACATTTCCACACATAAATGGAGGCCATAGTGGCAAAATTAGAAAAACAAGGTAAAACCTCTACTAAAATGGCTTAACAAAGATTCTCAAAGTGCAAATCTTCATTCTGGGTTTGGCTCTCAGATTATATAACCAAATCAATATCTTTACTTTTCCAGGGAAGCCCAATCTCCTTCATTGGGGATCAGATGTAGCTCTTCCCAGATCTTTCTGCTGTCTCATGAACCGGAAACTCTTTAAGTTTGTCACAGACTTTCTGTCAGTCAAAGGCATCATATATCCCTGGGGATAGCCCCATAGAGGGATCTTCCTGCGGGAGGGGTCGACAGCTCTTCACATCCCTGAAGGAAGCCTGGGCACCGGATGCTGAGGATGTGGAGGTGCTCTCCTCTAGGGAAAACTGAGAGATGTCATCCATGAGTGAGAGGTCGCATAGCGTTTTGTGCTGGCATAAGAACGACTGACAAAATTGAGGCAGGGAAGGAGAGAGTGATCCAGCATCCATGAAGTATGAGCGACAACCCACAGAAGGATGACCTGACACCTAAGAGAGACAGTGGAGATAAGAAAGAGACAGGCAGAAGTGAAGCCCTTCAAGGGAACCAAAAACAGTGCTTTAGGAGATGATCGCCATGTTCCTCATGCACTGGTTCTTGGCATCATCCCTAGATAGATGGTTTCATCAGCCATATAATGCTGAGAGCAGTTTAATTTGTTCTTGTTCACTGGGTTTCAAAGCAGGAAAGGCTAGTCCTGAAATCCTCTTGCCATTTGTAGGGATAGTTCAGCAAAAGCTGTAGTTGGTGTAGGTGGTTAGATAACTAGAGGATACCAATTCGATCTTATCTCTAACAAGTTGAAATTTTGACAAAAGTGCAAGCAAGAATTCCACCAAGTCAATGGAGCAGACCCATTAAGGTCTTGATATAGACTAACAGCTCCAATACCTCTGCCAGGCTGGGATTCATTTAGCCAAAAAATTGACAGATGTGGCGATACAGCAAAAATCCACTTGCTTTCTTTGCTAAAAGGGCAATATGATTTTGCCTTATTCTATGTTTACATCATGGGCACATTCCTGCATCAGATTAAGGTTTTGGGCCATTGTTTCTCAGTCTATTTCTCTGAATGCTTGGGTACTCAGTTTGAAAGTTAGTTCTACATACAATGACAAACAATTTGGTACAACACAGTAAATGGCAGCACAACGATCTACAAGAAACAGGGAAAGTGCACATACAAGAAAGAGGCCAAGAAGATAAAAAATCCACAAAAATGCCAGAAATTAACATCTCGCCAAAGGTCTCATGAATCTTCCACTTTAATCTGCAGGTTGCACACATAAACCCAAGTAAGGTAGCTCGCCAGATCAACGCACGTGCCACCTCACTCAGGCAGATCACAGATTCGAACCCCAGTAAAGGAGCTTGCCACCACCGCATTACTGGTGGCCGGACCAAAGCCCTGGCACGGTGGCGGGCGGACTGATGTCCGTCCGCCTTCGTAATGAGCCCCTTAGTGTATTAGGTTAGTTGATGGAGGTTCGTACCCTTTGGTTATGTAATGATTTGTTTAGGAAAGAACTTTTCCACAAGATGTGTTGCGTTGGACAATAAATAGTTCCTTTATTGTCTTGTATGCGCAGGTTAACAATGTCAAAGAAACAGCCAACGCGTGTTTTGCCCAGTGGCCAATTGGCCAGAGGCTTTTTCAAGGTAAAGGTCTGTCTGACTCGTCACAGTCAATCAAATAGAGAAAGTGGTCTCTGTGATTTCCTCTATCACTGCGGTCCGGGAAGGATTGTAGCCATTCGTGAGGCATGTACCAGGAACATATTGGGTCTCAAAGACAAGGGCGGGAATCCCAGTTTTGCACACCCTGGTTACCCTGCCTTAGTCTATTAGGGCTGGGTGGGTGCGCTTGCCAGTGACTGAAAGTCTGCATGAGGGGCACATTTGGTGTCCCTGTGCATAGTCCAGTTCAAACCAGTCCTGGCAGCCATTGGATCCCACTCTGGCGCAAAACTGGAGAAAGGACTTGGGAGTAACCTCCCCTCTGTCCAGACCCTCCCCTGGGAGGGTCCCCTAAATCTTCCCAACCCTCTCCTGTGGATACCTAAGGGCTTACCTGGCTGTAGGACCCTAGATTTGTTGTGGACAAGATTCAGAACTGAAACCACTACACTTCGACCGCCAGGGCACTCTGAACTTCGCTGGACTTTGTTTGGGCTTGACTTTATCTCCTTCTCAGTCGGCTGCATCATTAATACATGTGCACCGTACAGGATCTGTGTAGGACCTGTGGAGCCTCCAAGATACCGGAAGATAATCACCCTTGGAGTGTAGGAGTCGCTCCCCTGCATTTGCAGGCACCGCAACATGCTGACCAATCTGCTTATCCCAAGCTCCTGTGGACTCCGAAGGGTTCAGCAACACAAGAGGTGGGTTCCTATGTCCCTTGAGACCTGAGCTGCCCTCTCACCAAGTTTGAGGTCAGAATCCTGCGTGGGGGCTGCAATACCCGAACCCCTGTGCACCGTGTACTTTTGCAAGTTCAAGTGCTTGTTGGCAATTCTGCAACAAGTGCATTGGGCTCAGAGTAGCTCCAACTCTGGCACCTTTTTCTGCAAAGATCTTCACCCACCTCGCACTGAGTGCTCCGTGGCTTGTTGTTTTGTGAAGCTGCTCGAGGGTCAACTTTGCTTTTCTTGACCTCCCCTCATTGCTCAGGTCCTGCCCTGACTCCCCTGTGTGTGGTGAGTCTCCTGGAAATTGCTGGTCTGAACCGTACACTTCCTTGACCTTCTACATGGGCTGCCTTTGGCAAGGCTTGTTGGTGCTCCCACCAGACACTGACCCCTCAGCACTCTACATCCTTTGTGGGACAGCTCACATCTGGCTCCTGGTCATCCTTGACATCGCCTGGTCCCCGCAGCTGCAGAGTTAAGGACCCTGTCACCTATCCTGAAGCACCCGACATCGGTGGGCATTCGTCGGCCGAGCCCCTGGTCACTCCCAAGAGACCCAAACTCTGTCCCCTCTGCTTTCAGATACCCCTCGACAAGAATTCATGTTTGAATTCCAACAAACACTTTCAACCCTTTTAGCAGCGGCTCTTCTTCGAAGTCCTCCATTGGGTTTGACTGACGTTTCCGACACCACTCCAGACCTATGCACCCGGCTTCCTTGGGATAGGTGACTCAGGTACGTCGGTATCCACTGGTGGGGTGGCTCCTCAATCTTCTGTCTTCCACTGGGTTTCTTCCAAGTCCATTGGGAAGGGTCCTTAAACTCTAAAATTCTAACCGCGAATTTCACATAGACTTGTACGGAGCACACAGTCATGTTCACACACTGCACAGGCACTCGGTTGGGTCCCTAGCTACTCACCTTGGGTGGTTCCTTGGGGTCCCAGCAATTCTAAGTCCTCTTGACACGGTCTTGGCTCGAGTCGTGGTTCTTATACCATTTACTTAGTATATGGTTTTGTCCCCCTGGAGCCCACTGTGTATTAGTGCTATTTACTGTAATTTCTTTGCTAAAGTATTGTGTGCTTTGTGTCTAGTAGGAGATACTGTAATATACTAGATAGTGTTATACAATAAATACATATTTTATAACCACTGTGTGATTCTCTTCTCATGTAATCTATACTATAAGATTGCATTCTGGTAAAACAAGCTGATTTACACTCCTTCAGGACTAAGCCTGAAGGTTGCTCTCCACAGCTACAATTTGGATAGCTTTATAAGGTTGTCTGAGACATCTTAAATCACCATAAGGGTTGTCTGGACTGGTGCCCACTTTAATTAGTGTGCATCATTTACCAGTCCAGCTTCTCAGAAGGCTGTAGGGTCTTCCTGAGCTAGAGTGGTGGTAGGAGTTGTCACTGACACCTGAATAGGGTTGTGCCTGTACTCACACAAAGCTTTCTCCACCCCCTGTAGTATGTCAGGAGCCAGGACAGGGCAAGGAAGGAACTTGTGCACTACAAAGACTATCCCTTGAAGTTTGCCTACTTCAAATGTAGAAACTGGTATAAGTACTAGAGCTGTGACCCCACATTTTTAGAACACTTCTGGACTAAGAGAAGGCTCTGCCAAGTAGAAGAGCCACTCTGCTTGTTGCTGTGGCGTGCTGGCCTGCTACTTGCTGCTTCTATCTTGGACAGTGGAAGTACTGGACTTTAGCTTTCTTTCAAGGTTTCCAAGGGCTTGTGTATGCTTGCCTCTTGTTAAGATGTCTCAGGCCCATCACAGACTTCACCTGCAGCCCCTGAACTTCTCTGCTAGGAGTTCTGACCTGCCAAGTGGTGCCAATTCCCATTATAGGCCCTTGGAGGTGGTTTTGCCACAAAGAAGCCTGAAAACCCACGCATCAACCTTGAGGCTGAAAAACCAATCCAGTGCCATTCCCGGAGAATCTACACAGCACCTGCCGTGCAGCTGAAAAGATCATTACAACCCCAGTCCTATGTACTGTGTCTCTGACATCCAAGACACCCGCTCTGACTCCGATGCAAACCCTGCTGTGAGGCTGAAGAAAATCTATGCAGTGTCTGCTTTGCTGTCGCCGCATCGACCCCAGCGCGCCCAGATTTTCCTTGCATCGCACCTGTGCGTCAAGTTCTCCATCAACGTTGCCCACCAGTAAGGAACCGAGTCATCTGGTGTTCGACACATCACCTTCCCTCGTAGTAAGGAATAGAGGCATCACCTCCCCTGACAGCAAGGAATCGATGCATCACCTTCTCTGCACCGCAGCAAGGAATCAACGCATCACCTCCTCTGGCAGTAAGGAATCAACGCATCACCTCCCCTGGGAGTAAGGAATCGACGCATAGCGTTGTTTTACGGCGCCTCACCTCCCCCGCACTTGTTTGCATCTTTGATTTTAAAGCATCCCAGTCAAATCTATAGTTTTCTATAATTTGAAATATTTTAAACCTTTTAAAAGTGATATCTTTGCTTGTATAAGTTGGATTGTTGTTGTTTTGGTCTTGATTTATTTAGATAAAGATAGGTTATTTTTCTAAACGGGTGTGGTGTCCATTTGTAGTGGTTGAACTGTGTTGTTGTGTGTTTGTACAAATGCTTTACACAGTGCCTCTGAGATAAGCCTGACTGCTTATGCCAGGCTACCAAGGGGGTGAGCATAGGTTACATTACCCGTGTATTCCCCTTACCCTGACTAGAATAAGGGTCCCTACTTGGATAGGGTGCAAACCTCGACCAACTCAAGACCCCCGTTTCTAACAGGGTCTGTGAGGGAACCCTGATGGGCAAGAAAATGCTTCAAAATTGTTATTTTTCCACGTGCAAGGATAAGCGGATCCGCTGCGATGCTCAGAGCCACCCCCTGTGTAAAGTTGCAGTGAACCCACAAATTCAGCTGTAACATAAAAAAATGTATATGCACTCACAGACCCACTCTCACACTCACTGACAGACCCACTCAGACAATCAAACACACACTCAAACACCCACTCTGACTCACACCCACTGACAGAGCCACTCAGACATTACAAAAAACCCACTCAAAGGCCCACTAAGACACTTATACATCCACGTATAGACCTACTCAGACAGGCATACATCCACTCACAGGCCCATTCAGTCATACACCTACTCACAGACCCACTCAGATACTCAAATACCCACCCACATACCCACTCATACACCCACTGACAGACCCACTCAGACACTCACACAACTTCTTACAGACTGATTTAGACACTCACAGGCCCACACCCCCACTTCGAGACCCACACAGACACTCACACATCCTCTCACAGACCCAGACAGGCACTGAGAGATACATACATGCACTCAAACCCACTCACAGACTCACACAGACACTATCACACCCACTCACAGACCCACATAGGCACTCACACAACCACTCACACACCCAGTAAAATACTCACAGACCCTGACAGACATTCACATACCCAGTCACAGACCCACTAAGACACTCACACATGACTCACAGACCCATACAGAACTCATACACCCACGCACAGACCCACTAAGGCACTCACACAATCATTCAAAGATCCACACGGACACTCATACACCCACTCGCAAATCCCTACAGACACTCACCCACCTACTCACAGACCCGCACACACACTCAGACACCCACTCACAGACCCACTAAGACACCCATTCAGAGATCCACACAGACACTCATACACCCACTCACAAATTCCTACAGATACTCACCCACCTACTCACAGACCCACACACACTCAAACACCCACTAAGACACACGCACTCACTCACAGATCCACACAGACACTCACATACCCATTCACAGACCCAAAAAGACACTCACCCACCCTCTGGTAGACCCATACAGCCACTCACATGCCTTCTCCCATACAGTCACTCACATACTCATACAAGCACTGACAAATCTAGTGACCCATAAACCCACTCACACACAGACCCACAAAATCTATAATACATCCATTAACAGACTCATAGAGCCACGCACATGACCACTGTATTAAATATGTTCTTGTTTTAAATGGTTATGCAGGGAGTAGAGGTCAAATGGGATCCTCAGCAGGCAAGCATACCTCGTTGGCATAAGTACGAGTTGGTTACTGAGTAGGACTGACACAGACGAGGTGTGCTTGCCTGCTGAGGATCGCCTTGGACCTTTACTCCCTGCCTATACCTATATTCAAACCCCCGGACGTCCTTCACACAACGCTGGTTCCTCGACTTCCAGGACTCACCTATACCGGACATCCCCCATCTGACACTGGTTCAACAGTGACTCACTGGATGCCAACAATAAGCCTGGGCTCCACGTACTGGATTTTTTCCCATGCACCCTGGCTAGAGGTGCCCTTTCCTCCTCCTCACCCCTGGCATTGTCACACCTAATTCTTGGATACATTAATGTTCCCTACTTCGGGACCTCATTCCGATCAGCACAGATAAAATTGTAACCTGGTCCTGAAGATGACCTGAACCTACTACAACTAGAAATTTCGTTAACTTCCCAGCACAACTCTTGGCGCAACTCCACAGTTCACCAAATTGTCAACTTCCAATAATTCTTTGTAACAAACTACTTTTTAACCGAAATGTTCTCGTGTAAATATTGTCACTACTGTTTGTTCTGTGTCGCTCTGCTGTTCCACTTGTCACTTGTGCCGTTCACCTTGTTTGCCATGAGCACATACGTGCACACGTTTTTTTCGAGTTATGCTCGTCCTTTTGCCTACTTTTGTTCTATATACAGACCACTCCTTGCAATATTCTAACAACCTTTCAAGTCTCCCTGTCTTTCCTTTTTGCAATGATAGTGCATATTTATTAATGGTCTTCTAAATATTACCTGTTGAGACGCTGTCATTTGTTACATACCCTTATCACCCAGGTCTCAACAGGGTATACAGGTAGCTTCCTGTTGTTTGGTTCTACTAGTGGGCCTGCAGCACTGCTTGCGCAACCCACAGAAGTAGCCTTTCAAACCTGTCTCAGGCCTGTGTGCACAGTTTACTGACACATTGACTTGGCATTCGCGCGTCCTGCGTCGCGGGAGGGAAACAGCGCTTTTCAAAGAGAGACACAGCGTAGGCAGGCTGGGCTCCTCCTCCTCCTCCTGCAGTGTGAGAGGAGTGACACGAGGTCCCACAACAATAGAGTCTGGGTCACTTTCCCACGCCACAGGAGGAAAACAGCGCTTTTCAAAGCATGCTGAGCTACTCCTCTTCCTGCAGTTTGATCTGGGACACGAAGTCCACCAACAACAGAGTCCGGTTCACTTTCCTGCACTGAGGGAGGGAAACAACGCTTTTCAAAGCTCGACGTGGCATGGGCAGGCTGGACCTCTCCTCCTCCTGCACTGTGAGCTGGGACACAAAGTCCCACAACAACAGAGTCTTGTTCACTTTCCCACGCCGCAGGAGGGAAACAGCGCTTTTCAAAGCATGATGCGGTGCGGGCAGGTTGGGCTCCTCCTCCTCCTGCAGTGTGAGCTGGGATACGAAGTCTCTCAAGAACAGAGTCCGGTTTGTACAAATCGTCAATGCTATCGACTCCTTCTTTGGGGGTGTATGCTCCTTCTCAGATGCGCTGTTGCTCCTCCAGTTCTTGGGTACTGGAAGATGCATATTTGAAATTTGGAAAAAATTTAAATCTAAAAAACAGCTATTCAGAGACACACCCAATGAGAAAACAAAAGTGGGAGAGAATTCCTATACAGAAGGTTGAGTGGTTTCCCGACCAATCAAACACTTTCTTTGCCTGTCACATAGGATTCATGGTGACGTCGCGGTGACATCGCAACATCAGCGCGTATCTGGAAAATGTATTAAAACAACATTCAAAAACAATACTTGCTTATTAGAATATAAGTTCGGTTATTATTTTAGCAAAAAACGTACCACGAAGATCAATTCTATACTGCCTATATATGTTTTTAACTGTTTTTAAAAATCACGGTAGATCCATGGATGTTCCGCAGAATTGGACCATCTATATCGGGGAGAGGTTTGCAGTGGATTTGTGTATCCATAACAATGTGAAAAAAAATAGAATACAGTTTTCATGTAATGAACTTAGAAAACTGAACAGGGACGTTATAGTTATGAAATAGACTTTTTTTTAAACTAGAAACTCACTGAAATACCCCAAAGGTTACAGGGACCTTATAGTTAGGCTCAAATCCACACATACAAAACCATAGAAATTTAGCAGTAATGGTTGCCTGAGCTAACTATAACATGCCTCACAATGCACTGCTTATGACTTCACATATTACATCACTCATGACATGGACAGTGATGTCACTGATGACATCTCAAATGATACCACTGATGACATCACTGATGATATCATCCACAGAACCACCCATACAACCACTCACATACCCACACAACTTACTCACACACCAAGCCACAGGCCCATACAACCACTCACATACCCATAGAACCACTAGCCCTTCCATTTACAGACCCATACAACCACTCACACATCTACTCACATACCCACACAACTACTAACACACCCACTTACAGACCCATAGAGCTACTCAAACACCCACAGACCACACACACTACCTCACAGACCCATACAGCCACTCATACACCTACTCACAGACCTATACAGCCACACACATACCTACTAGCACACCCACAAACCACTCACATGCCCGCTCACAGACCCATACAGCTATTTACACAGCTACCCAGGGACCCATAAGGCCACTCCCACACCCACTCACAGACATATCAAGCCACTCACACACACTCACCAACCTATATACCCACTCACACACTCCTTTTCAAACATTACAGGTTACAGTAAGGATTTTTCTTTAAGCATTAGAAATTCACTTAAAAAAACAAAGGTTACAGGGACATTATAATTTCAACACACATTTCACACGTACAAAACCATAGAAATTCAGCAGTTATGGTTACCTGAGGTAAATATAACTTATGCCCTGCAATGCACTGCTTCTGACCTCACATACTACTTCACTCATGACATGGTCAGTGATATCACTGATAACATTTCAAATGATAGCACTGATGGCATCACTAAAGGCATTATCCATACAACCACTCCCACACCCACACAATCACTCACACACCAACTCATAGACCCATACATCCACTCACACACCCATAGAACCACTAGCACCTCCATTTACAGACCCATAGAACCACTCACACATCAACTCTCATACCTACACAACCACTCACACACCCATACAAACACTCACACACCCATACAGATAAGCACACATCCAGTTACACACCCATAAAACACTCACACATCTACTCATAGACCCATACAGCCACTCACACATACATGTACAGACACACACAGCCATTCAAACCTACTCACAGCCCCATAAAGATAGTCACACACATGTTCAGAAACCTAGGAACCACTCATACACCAACAGAACCACTCACATACCCACTCACATACTCACACTCATACAGCCACTCATACACCCATACAGCCACTCATACACCCACTCACACACTGATACAGCCACTAACACACCTATCAATACACTGATACAGCCACTCACACACCCATACAGCCAATTACATAGCTACTCACACACCCAGAAAACTACTTACACACTCATTCATAGATCCATAGAGCCACTCACACACTCACCGAGAAAGCAACACAGCCACTCACACACCCACCAACAGATCCCTAAAGCCAATCACACACCCTTACAGCCACTAAGATACCCACTTACACACTCATACAGGCAGTCACATAGTCACTCAAATAACATGTTACAAATAGTATCACACATTAGTACTACAGAAAGTATACTAATTTAACTTATGAAGTAGCGTACTATATATCTTTAAACTGAACAGTCTTTTACAAAACACACACTCACTGGATGAGGTCATCAGTGATGTCATTTGAGATGTCATCAGTGATGTCACTCACCATGACATGAGTGATGTACTATGTTAAGTTATAACAAAAAATTGATAGGGGGGAAATGGACCACTTGTCCTGTATAACCAGGGTCTATTCAGCTATGGTTCCTTCGAAAAAAAACAAATTCATGTACACAGGTGTCAGGCGGTATATATTGATTCTACGCCTTTCTGTACAATGACAGCATCATCATAGGGTTTTGTTTGTTATGCTGACCTCCGCTAGGAGGAAGACCAACTGGTTTAGCAGTAGGGTCCAGAGATAAAAAAGTGAATGTAGGTGCTCGTAGTGAAGTGAGTTAAAATTCCCTCCACCACCATGTGGGTGAACATTTATTGACGAGCATTTGGGTGTGGAAAACTAAAAACAAAGTGGTGCGTGCGTAGATCCACTAATCTACTGCACTGCTGGTGGTCGACATGTTTCAACCTCTTGGGATTGTGAGGCTTTCTTCAGGACGAATCAATGTGTAGCGGCACGTTGTGGCAACTACTAGAGTAGTTAACTTACTACATATAGAAATATTGAGTCAGGTCAACAGTACCTGTAGCTAAAAATAGAAAATTCAATTATATATTTGTCTTAATCATAAAATCCAAAATGGCGATGCATGATAATGAGTGCGACAATCTAGCACACTTTCTAAAATGAACAATCGGTGCACTGTCAGTTTAAACTCAGAGTGGAAATGGCAATTTGACAATGTAATTATCTGCTTTAAGGCACCAGTAGGTAGCAAATAGGTGTTTGGTGGCGCTCTCAATGCGTGCATCCATTTTGTTTATGAACACACACGGGGGTGGTTAATGTTCTAGGGCTTAAAAAGTTATGATAACATAGAATCTCGCCAATAATAAGGTGTCTATAAAGTGCGCGTTTCGGTTTCAGTCTAATAATATGTTATCTACGAAGTGCGCATTTCGGTTTAAGGGTGATTAGAAATGTTCTATGTTCAAATACCACATACTCGCTGATGAGCAAAATGATATTTCTAACGCTTATCATAAAGGGCACATTTTTTATCAAGTGTTCCTCAGTTATTAACGTTAGTGTTGTAGATTTAAAAGGAAGACTGCAGTGCGAGCATTAAAAAGACAAATCGGCTGAGCTATCGAGGAATGTGGTCGCCGTTAGGGACCCGGAAATGCAAAAGTGACATAGCCATTGCATTTGTTACATTTTTATCAAGTACCTCAGAAGTCCCTAGTCTGGGCTCCTTCGGGGTGCCGGTGAGTTCTGGAAACCTGCTCCTTTCAAATAAAGTGAAGATTTATTACTCCTTACTTTACAGGTTCCTGAGGCAGGATCGTGGTCTGACCGATGCTCAGCAGACTGAGCTCGGTCCCAACTTGTGGTGGCTCTGTGCGCGGTGCCCCAGGTGACACGCGTTCGTGCTGAACTCCTGGTTATCCTCTGGAAGTTAAGGAAAATGGCCGATAGACTAACTATCACAATTGTACTGTAGTATCATATCGATCATAGTTTTATAACCACTTTATTAGTAATTCTTCATTCAACACTCTTAGAAGGGATCTTGGCACTTCTCTGTTGTAATGAATAAAGTTGCTGCATTATGTATGTAATTATAATTAATAAAATATTGTTGTTGTGTTCTTAATGTATCATCTGGGATTGTTGGAGTGCCACGGGTAACATAGGTCCATGAGGAATTCCCAGTTTTTCATAGGGATCGTGTATAAGTTGTGAGCCCTAATGATACTGTGGTCTGTACATTATAATGGTGTTTGGGTCGAGTGTCTGTTTAATAGCAATTTGGTTATTTTCTTTTTATGGTGGAACAAGACTGGGGTGATTATGCTAATGAAGCAGTAACGTATTCTTGAAAACCATGGGAGTTATTACCATGACGTAGATATCGTGGTCTCAAGGTTTTTCTGTACACCACTAAGACGTGAGGAGTTAGTCATTAGTTGGTGTATGTCTTCACTGTGACCTGATGACTATAAGCTTTGAGGTTTTCATTGTGTACTCGGCAATGAAAGATTCGTCACTAAGGACTTTATTCCACAAGTTTAAGACAGAATGTACTGTCCTGTAGGGTGTCTTTAGTTATAGATAAGTTCATTGTTCTGAATGTTCTGTATAATGTAAACGTGAACAGTGACTTGGGAATCCATAAGGTTAAGAATTGAATCTCTTGTCAATGTGTGCCAAGGAATATGACCATTCAGTTCTCCTGTATGTGTATGGAGTCGATGTACCCAACACTGCTCTTTCTCAAATAAAATTTGTTCTGTGTTGTGGCCTTCCACCGTCATCCCTATGTACTTCAGAATGCAAGGGCACACAATCATGTATACGACATGTGGTATTGCAGTTAGTATGGTGGCGCAGTGTCCCGATGAAGTTTGGGGATAGTTGCAAAATCTTTGTTACTTACAGACCGAACATGAACCGCAAGGATAATTTCCTATTATGGGGCTCATATTCCATGCTGTCGTGATTGTCTCTCTGGTTGTAGTTGGCGCCGGTCTTGTGTGCACAAGGATATCTTTGATGTCCCGCGTTCTATTATTAGCAAACCTTGGTTTTGGCCACTGTAGACTACCGAAGGTGAGTATCCTCCAGTTCTTGTTGATAATTTTCTTCACAGTGTTGGTGGATGTATTGTAGGTTGTAACACAGGTCAGTAAATCTTCTGGTGGTTCTTTAGGAGTAATCTCAAGTAAATTTTCTGTGAATTCATATTATAAGCAAGTTATAGTTAGCTCAGGTAACTATAACTGCTGAATTTCTGTGGTTTTGTACATGTGAAATCTGCGCCTAATTAAAACGATCCTGTAATCTTTGTTTTTTTTGTGAATTTTTAAGTTATGTTACATGCTACTTCCTAACTGTAATGTCCCCATAACCTTTGTTTTTTCAGTGAATATATATATACAAATATATTCAGTGAATATATATATATAAATATATATATATCAATATATATATTCACTGAAAAAACCATAGGTTATAGACCATATATAGTTAGGAATTAGCATTTACAAAACCTTGAAAATTCACTGAAAAAACCATAGGTTATAGACCATATATAGTTAGGAATTAGCATTTAAAAAACCTTATTTTACTCACACAAAACCATTGAAATTCCATATATAGTTAGTTGCACTAACTATATATCGCGCACCCGCAATCCACTGCTGATGATGTCACATATTACATCATTCATGACATGGTCAGTGACATCACTGATGACATCACTGATGACATCTCAAATGACATCACTGATGACATCACTGATGACATCTCAAATGACATCACTGATGACATCTCACTTGACATCAATGATCACATCACTGATGATATCATTCATGTGATAATACAATGCATCTCCTCACACTGTAATATAACCTCCGTTACACCCAGTGTTAAATAGAGAGTATCATTTTTGAAACCATTGACACACCAATACTAGTTACTACATACGCACTCACTGATTCCTATGTCTACACACACATTCACTCATACAATCATTCATACATACAATCACTCATCTTTACAACACTATCATATGCACTCATACACCTATACAGACACTCACACTCTGCCACTCATCCATGGAGTTACTCACACACCTAGTCAGTCCTGAAAAGAATCAATCACACTTCCATTTTCTCATCTATACAGTTAAACACAGAACACCTTACATTTTTGAAACATATACTAACACATAGTTACTCTCTTATAGAATCACTGATACAAGTACACATTGATCTGCACAGAGTCACACACCTCCCAGCCAGCCATACACACACTCAGTCTCCCATACAAATACTTGTGCAACCAATCAATAACCCATATAGCTACTTATATAGCTACTGATCAACACATGCAGCAGCTTGCACAACAACAGACATACTGATGCACACTTTCAGACAGTTTAGTCACTAACCCGTGCATTCAGTAAGACGCATTTAATCACTCACTCATACAGTCAATCACGCACCTACTAAAACCTTCATTCAGACACTTATACATCCACTCATTCTTCAATATGTAAAACATATTTAAACTTTACAGAAACACATAATCACTGGATGTTGTCATCAGTGATGTCATCAGTGATGTCACTGACCATGTCATGAATGATGTAATATGTGACATCATCAGCAGTGGATTGCGGGTGCGCGATATATAGTTAGTGCAACTAACTATATATGGAATTTCAATGGTTTTGTGTGAGTAAAATAAGGTTTTTTAAATGCTAATTCCTAACTATATATGGTCTATAACCTATGGTTTTTTCAGTGAATTTTCAAGGTTTTGTAAATGCTAATTCCTAACTATATATGGTCTATAACCTATGGTTTTTTCAGTGAATTTCATTGGTTTTTTAACAGCTAATATCTGTAGCTGTAAAATGTATTCTTCTTTAAATCCAAAAATATATTTTATATGTTTATTAATAACTTTTTTTTTTATATATTTTTTTCTTCGTTCCCGCTTCGCGAATCGGGAAGCTTCCCGTTAGCTGACCTTGATGCCGCGAAATAGACCGCGAGCCGGTAAACGTTTCTTTACCGCAACTGCCGCGTTAGAAAACAACATCGTGACGCCTCCCGTCCGCATGACGTTTCGCGTTGTCGCGTGATACGTCATATGACGTGCTACGTTAGCGAACTCGTACGCTTACCGAGTCGCAAAGCACAGGTTTCTGGAAGCAAACCGGGAGGCCCTGCAAAGCGCGTAACATACACACAGCAGGTCATGTGACTTGGTAATAACACTTTTCATTGGTTCATTTCACTTTCGGTTTCCTAATGATGTAAGACTAGGTCATATGATCTAAAATGAACACTTTTCATTGGTTGAGAACTATTTTTTTTCCCAAATGGTGAAAATCCCTCCTTCTTTCCTCACTCTGACTTTCATCATTGTGAGAGAAAGACCCTTTGTTACCAGTGAGCAATGGCTTCTTTACTAGCTTCAGCTGGTGCTTCCCCACCACCTCCACCACATCCAAGGAAGAGTGGACCACCTGCTAAAGTTATAATTCAGCAAGAAGAGGAAGAAGAGGAACAGGACGACCTAGATAATCTCCCTATTATGGCCAGAAGATCTGTTGTACCGGAAGTAACGGGACCAGAGGGCAGGGAGATGGTGCCAAATATACAAACGAGATTTCGTGAAGTAAAACAAGTCTGCGTACATTGCAGTGGATTCATTTGCTACGCAGAAAGTAGCATCACTCTGATCAACAGAGCTATTGACAATCATGCTCATGTTTGTCCGAAACTCCCCAAACAATAAATTCTTTTTTTTGTTTTCTTGCTCCTGTTGAGCCCTTTACAATGAATCGTTTTCGTTGCCCCCTCCGAAAAAAAAACAAAAAAAATATAAAACTGTTCAGAAAAATTCAAAAAAAGTAAAAAAATGTTCAGAAAAATAATAAAAAAAATATAAAACAACAAAAACAATTTAAAAAAAAGTTCTTTTCAGAACTACCTCCCCGTTATTAAAAAATTGGTACAATATTTGCAACTGTGCCAACCTCTATTTCTCTTAGTTCGCTTCCCAGTTCGCTCCCCGGTACGCGAACCGGAAGCGAACCCAAAATTTTTTTTTTTTAAAAAGAACAGTAAGTATAAGGGAAGGAAACAGACACTTATGTTAAAAGAAAGACAGCTATAAGGGAGTAAACTAGAGATACTATTACCCGTAATCCACTGCTGATGATGTCACATATTACATCATTCATGACATGCTCAGTGACATCATCAGCAGAGGATTGCGGGTAACAGTATCCCTAGTTTATTCCCTATAGCTGTGTTTCTTTTAACATAACTGTCTGTTTCCTTCCCTTATACTTACTGTTCTTTTTAAAAAAAAATTTTTAGATCAGTCAGAAACAGTGAAAGTAATGAAATATAAAAGACTACGTAGAATATGAGCACTGTATGCAACAACTTTGACACTTACAGAAGCCTCACCTTCTCCATGCCTCCTACACAGTTCTACATGTACATCATAAATGCAAACAGAACAGAATTAATTATACATGTTAAATGGTTTATTTTTGCTGTTCTCAGAATGTATCAAATTTCACTAAAACAGTGACTTGAAGGTATTCATCATATAACAGCGGGGAAAAAAAAACACAATCAAAATGATTGTGTTTAAAAAACCCATACAACATTAGAAATCAGAATTCAGAACTCCTTAAAGTTAACTTACTTTCCATGACGGCCAAGGATGTCCTATGAACAGCTTACACTCTGTTGTGCTGTTATTACTTTCAACCCGCCACTTTCTGAAAGAAAACCTCCATCGTTTTCAAAAACATGTTACATACAATAAATGACTTCTTGCTCTCTACCACAAGATTCCACAAGGCCAAATCTTGTCAGAGCCATGTATAACTCTTGGATTTCTTGTTAGCCAATCCCGTCTTTTCGCATTTCCACAACTTTCAGAATTAAAATCATTTACACAATCCTGGACTAGTAATATCTTCCCCTTCTTGCTCAATCATGTTCTACATTTCCTATCACACTGATACTGCTTACTATGAAGCAGACTTACACTACCTTTATGACTAGTACAATTTAATTCTCTACATCACTTTTAATCACAAAGCAATGTAAAACAGTAGACAGCATTGCAGACTTACATTCCCTCTACTCCATGTTTTGATTCGCTGCTTCAATTAGCTTATAAAAAGAAATAGTTTTTCTGAACTCATTCAAAGTGCACATATTTCTCAATAACGTCCAGTGTTATGGTAAAAAGTTATGTCTCTGTACTACACTTATCTTCAAGGCCAAATAGTGTAGGAGCCATGAGAACTTCTTGAAATTCCTCAGAGCACATCCCGAGATTCTTTCCCTAAAATTTTGGTTTTAAAAACACCAGGTAAGAGTTTTTAAGGTCATATGGCAATTTTTTTTTGAAAATTAAAACAGAATCATTGCAGAATGACCAGCCATTTCTACACTTTAAATAAGCTGTATAATGTCCTGATGTTATTGAAGAACCATCATGATATATAATTGCTACAGTTACAAAAGTCCTTCCTGATATTGACAACTGTGAAGCCACAAAATTTTTAATTAAAGTTGTCAATTTTGTTCCATCAGGCCTACATCGTTGGAACATTAAAATGACATACTGGCCATATGTTCGTATAAATAATGTGGACATCATTTCAGATTTACATTTCCTACACTCCATATTGTGATCAGCTGCTTTTACTAGCTTATTAAAAGAGACTGATTTACTGTCTGGCAAAGTTAAATATATAAATCTTTCTGAGTCTACACTAGTACTACTTGATACCCTACAGTTCTCGCAGTCATGCTGCCATTGATAAGAAAGCCCAAACAGATGATCTACATCTACACCTTCAGCATACAATACATCAAGCATATACATTAAAAACTCCTGACAATCTTGCTGACTATTTTGAGAGAATTGTGTTTGGCCTGAACATCTGTCTAACAGATTTCGAATTTCAGACACACTTTCTATGTTTGTTCTATCAGTGCTACATTTCTCTAACACAGAATTTAACAAACTGCAAAATCTTTGATCAGAATTGACCACAATCTCTTCTTTTACATTTTGTAGAGAAAACAAAACATTAATCACTACATTAGCATAGCAGTTGACACCAGAACTGTTTTCAAATTGAAAACCAACAACATCTTCAACAGAATCCTTTTTGTTTCTGCTTATAATTTCAGGTTCATCGACTTTTCGTCTTTTTGCTACAACCTCCCCAGTATTGGTCACATTTCTTCGTTTCCGGCCTACCACACGTTTCTCAAACAAAGGATACTGAGGCAAATGTGGCGCATACTCTCTTCTCAACCTATTGTATTCCTTAACACAATCTAGATCCGCACAAATGTTTGTGACATCACACTCAATCAAGTACAATCCCGATAAAGTCCTAACTCGTGACAATGCCACATATGCCATACCCTCCTTGAACACAGAACTGCCAATATTCACCAATGCACAGTCTACACTTAAACCTTGCGATTTATGGATTGTCACCGCATATGCCAAGCAAACAGGAAACTGCTTACGACGAACATATAAGTCTTTTACAAGCAAAAATCTAGCAGAACAACGAGCAATTAGCTGTACTTCCTCAATGCCATCAAATTTAATTTTTAAAAATTCAATTCCATCTCTATTTCTGTATTTCACAAAATCTACAACATTACCCATTGATCCATTTAACAGACCTCTTTCAACATGTAAATTCCTTCTTAAAATTATACGGCAGTTCAAGCACACATTCAGAGTCTTTTCAAAACCCGCAGTTTTAGATATACTCTTCTCTAATGAATCCAATTTTGTTTTCAGATTCTCAGACAAAATAATTGTTGATCCCATATGCTCTACTCTGTCAATAGCTTCCAATTTCACAATCTCTTGCTTTTCTAAATGCAACATTTTGTTGTTGAATTTGGCACATTCTGCAAGAGTTGGCATCAAACATATTCCAGATTTTTTCTCAGTAACTTTCTGAAAAATATTCTCAGGCACAACATCTTCGTCTGGATATAAATTTGTCAGTAATCGTGCATGTAAAGCTTCTTTCCCATGCTCGGTCACTTTTCCAATTCTAACATCTTGTAGAATAGTCTTGTAAACTTCATCCTTTGCCTGACGCATATTTTCATGCAGTTCAGCATAATTGAAGTTTAACCATATATTGACGTTGCCAATACTCCCTAAGCACTTCCTGGTATCTTCATGCGTGAGCATTTTGAACACAGGTTGCCCTTTCACTGGTGTCAGCTGCAGAAGATCTCCGAAAACAATGATGTGTTTGCCACCAAATAACACATCATACTCTGTTTTGAGAACTTCTTGCATTCTCAAATGCACAAAGGCAAGCATGACATTGGAAACCATGCTTACTTCGTCAATGATAAGAAGTTTCATTTTCCTCAAGACTCTTGAAACTTCAAAACAAGCATCTCCAGATAGCTTGTGATATTCTAATTTGTTGTCATGCTCCACTGGCAGCATCAGTAAACGATGTAAAGTAATCCCTTTAATGTTATGTGCTGCCAGTCCAGTTGGAGCGGTGACAACACAAGACAGCGATGACTCTGTCCTTTCCTGCAAATAACATGAAATTGCTTTAATAAGGAAACTTTTTCCAGTTCCCGCTTCTCCACTCACGTACAGTCGGACAGGCTTCAATGACGTACATGAGCACTCTTTCTTGTCATGACTTAATCCATGATCAATTTGCATGGTAAGTTCGTCATATATTTTCCTCTGCTCAATGTTGAGTTGTCTTTCCAACTCTTCTAAGTTAACCGCATCCTCCTGAGCATGTGCCATGGCTCTTTCCACTTCATTCATAGCAGTGGCAGCTTCATTTTCGATAAGAGGTCCTCCTAGTGGATCCTGACTCAATGAAGCAGAACTCTGACTGTCCTGAGAACTGTCTCTGGCAATCTCGGCTGCAATCGTTGCTTCCTGCTCAATTTCCACATTCAACATTTCTACATATTTGGGAAAAGCAGGACATTCTATGGTCTCCTTGGCAGCATTGAATGAGTCTTCGTAACAAAGGAAATCTCCAAGCAGTTCCTCTTCTGCACGCCAAGGCTTAAAAAGTTGCAAAAGTGCTAAATAGAAAAACTCCTTTTTTTCAGGAGATTCACCACTCAATTTTCGATGGTTTATCAAGTGGCATTTTCTTTGCTTGACCAGACATCCCTCACTTCCTATTACAGCATACACTCCTTTCTCAGTATCTTCTTTGATGTTCCTCTTGAATATGTAATTTTGCAGAACCTCATACAGACAAACATTCTCGAGGTGACTGCTTCGATTTGGATAATATGTATCCAACATGTTGCTCTTCAAAATGTCGGTACTGTTTGGCTCCTTTTCTGCCAAATACTCAATTTCCCGCACAGGTTTCAGAACTCGATTACGCGTTGCAGCAAGACCAACACTCGCCCAAACGATACTCCTGGACTTGGCATAGAGACTTGCTGAAGACAACCGGTCAGAACATTCGTAAGCTCCGATTTCTCGATGCGACAACATCTTCAGACTGAAACTGTACAACTTCTTGCTGAGGCTCTTTTCATGGGAAATGTCCTCCCACATATCCTTCAATTCTGTCTTCTCTTTTTTGGTGATGTAAGATGTCACATACCGAGCCACAGCCATACAGTTATCAGCCACAAACTGTATATCCATGTTAGCATTCCACATGGACAAAATCACCGGGTTGTAGTCGTTAATGTACTTAGACTCTTCGTTCCTCTTCAAATTGTATGTGTTTTTAGGTGATTTCTTCATCACATTATGTCGCAGCGAAGACATCAAACTGTTCACTCTTCCTTTAGAAATCACCGGTCGTGGAAAGCCGAAACGACATTTGGTGTAGAACTTGTCTTTGTTCCGGAATTTACGACGACAGTACTTTCCACATCGATGGCTTTGGAAACGTAGAACTTTTTCTCGTAGGCTTTTTTTCTCCTTTGCGTTTGGAACAGCACACGTAGAATACTGTTCTATGAAACTCATCACTGAGTCTTCTGCATCCGTTCCAAATTTAGGTGCATCCTTGATCCACAGCAACATATGTATATGAGGAGCACCTCTAGCTTGGTACTCCTTCCTCCAGAAGAAATCCAACACCTCTCCAAGAGGTGGATTCTTCTTATTCATGATGAAAGACATCATACCTTCAAATCTATGATTGAAGTACCTACATACATTGACTGGATCCAAAGAGCACAGTTCTCCGGGTGTCTTGAATTCGATGTTTTCTACGTTAGCATTTGCCTCTCGTAGAAATTCAAGTAAGTCTTCCCAGCCATACTCAGCACAGCTCAAAGTGAGGAACCATGTGGGAGTTCCTAAGTTCCTTAGCATACATTTTAAATCACCATGACGACGGTACCAGTACTCATTAGTACCACGCTGACACGCCATGAGATTAATCAGGTGAGAATCCAAAATACTGTCTTGGACATTGACTTTATCCATAAAGTCACTTGCCGAGATGTTTTGCATGTGTATACCACTTTTCAAGATGTGGTTCACTGCATATGACAGTCCAGACAGATCGCTTTCAAACAGGAGATGAAACAAATAAGGAATGCATTGTCGAAACCTAGGATCTCCTGCATACAATCGCAAAGTCCGGTATTCAGAAGCAGGAATTTGATGAGGTCGCTCATCATATCTTCCTCCCTGACCTGTTGGAAAAAGCTGTGGGAAACACCGAGCTTCCAAACTTTCCTCCCAAACACTAATGGGACTCCCTTTCGCTTGTTTCATTTGAAACAACTCAATAGCATTCCCCATGACTTCCTTGGAATGCAAAGGATGAACACTATAATGTTCATATATTTCTTCACTAGTACAGGGTTCTACTTTCTCAATTTGACCAGCACACAAATCGTTATCCTCTTCCTCACTTACTTCCTCTTCTGCAACATATACATTTTTATAGTACTTATTATATTTTTTCAAATACAATGTTGCCCTTTTGAATTTCCTAACATCTACTAAATCTTGCCATATTTTCTTATTCTTTGTCGGAACCCCATTAACTAAGATAACAAGAGGTTCCTCTTCCACTTTTTCTACTCCAATTGTGTTAATGTTTTTCTTCAAATCTAGAGGCAAATAAACAACTCTTCCCTTTAATCCTCTCTGTAAATCTGATGGAGGCAATTTCCCTGTCTTTGGCTCCATTCTTACAATAGCCTGAAAGGGATGGATACTTTGAATCAAAATAGATTCATAAGTATTTAAATCCTTCAATTCAGAAGGAATCTCAACCAATTCCAGATTATTATGAACTGCTCTAGCAGGCATCTGGTTTTGATTTAATTTGTTACAACAATAAGTACACACACGTTGATCCAATCCCAAATCAAAACAATTTTCTACCATCAAGTATGTTGTAAAATCCTTCCATTCACTATTATTTTCCCTTTCACTTTTTCCATATAAATCCACTAACTTAGTCTGATTCTTATAATAAGTGCGTCGACAACACACACAAGTGAAATTTGGCCTCTCACTTGATTTCACCTCAAACGTCGCAATTTCCCTCTGGAAATTATCTGTACTGGAAACCTGTACACTATCTTCCACATTACTCTCTTCTTCTTGGTCAATTTCAACATTCTCCTCTTTACTTCCAAAGTAACAAAACTCAATTTCTTCACATATATTCTTCACATCTATTTCAGAACCATGCAAAAGAGCAGCGCATAATTGTTTAAGCATAATTGCTGGACTCTTAGCATAATACAACATTCTAACTAATTTCCTCACTTTATTATGATGCACTGCTAGCATCCTGAAATGATGAAAAACACTCTGGCATACTCTCCTGGAAAGACAAGGCAGTGAATGACCATGCAAACCTATCACTTCTCTCACTCTGCAAGGATCTAATTCTTGCAACAACTTCATTTTCTGCTTCAAACTGTTCTTACTAAATGACCGTATAAAATCACAAAGCAAATTGATGGAATCCTGTCGTACACTGCAAATACTACTACACTTCCAGGTGTACACAGGACCCTTAGGACGTCTCCCTAAAACCTCATTACCTAACACCTCTTCTATCTCTGTTGTCACAAGTTTTTCTTTTTCAACTGGACAACCATCTTTCACTTCATAAGCTCGACCACTGGTGTCAACTGCATGCACCAAATCATTATCCTGGAAATAACTCTCCTCATTAAAAAATGCCTCAGAGCTTGAACTATGCATCCATTCTCCAGAAAAAACTTCACAAAAATTACTACGATTAACTATTCTCTTCCATCTACTATTTCTTTTGAAATCATAAATTACCTTGTTTAGCTTCCGAATTCTATTGATTGTCAAAATAAATAACTTACGTTTAATTTCAAATGCCTGATCAATAACTTTCTCAACAATTTTTTTTCTCTTATAAAAAACCACTTTCTGCTGACCTTTCTTAATATTTTTTAACAAATTCCCAATTATCCTGTTGCGGAACATTCGTTTACGAATATCCCTAAACTCTTGTTTCCTTCTACTTTCATGCATAGAGTTATCTCTTACTCTAGCAGTAACATTTCTCATTGGCCTTTCCTTACCATTTGAATTCTGTCTCCTTTTCTGGACTGAAACATTTTCTGTAGTAATATTTTTTTTACTACACATATTTCTTATGACTGTTTTTCGAATCTTACCCGGTGCTTTCTTGGTGACTTGACAAATCTTTTTGTTAGAGGACTGCTGCATTCTTCCATGGTCCTGCTGTCTTTGACGTTTTGCAGCCTTTCTTACTCTTTCTTTGCTAGGCATCCTAAAATCTTGAAATAATCTGCAGTTGAATCTGTGGTAAAATATAATAAAAAATGTTATTAACCACTATTACCCAACAGTAAATTAATAACAGTCATCAAAAACTTAACACACTACTTAAGTATATAATATACTGAAGCCTATCTCCAATTTTTCACTGAACAGGACTCATCTCTTCTTAACCTTGGATAAACCTCACCTACTCTGTGTCCCCTGCACATAATTAAATGTAAAGGGGCAGATTTATATTAACTAGCACATCCCCAGGGATGCACCAGTTAACGTGCACCGCTGCTCTGCCACCCACGGTGTGCCGCATTTACAATCAGATAGGACAAAGCTACATCAAAACCCTGCGCCTGCTTGAAGCAGGCATAGATCTTGACGCAGGTAGGCTGAAAGCTAAAGCAACAACTAAGTATCGTGTGCAGAAGTTACAAAAAAGGAAAAATGGCGTTTAAACCAGTAATGAGCCCATGCTAACGTAACACAGTGTAAAAATATCCAGGATCTACATCAGTTTGGGGTTCACGAACCTGGCAGGTACAAGGCACTGAGGCTTTCCACCGTGCATGTCTCATCCCAAATCATATGTTCTTTGTGAATGAAACAATTTCCCAGACCAAATGCTTTGGATTGGCTACTTCTAAAAAATTAAACACCCCTACTATCCCGGAGTTAGAGGAATATGATGGTTGGAGTAATTTTACTCGTTGTCCATTAAAGATTTACAGGCCCTACTCCGTAATTCTTCCTTTAACATTTCCAGTATAAATCCAAAAGGTTCACTGCTTTGGCAACGTGCCTTATCCACGGTTTAATAACGCTGCCTTTTGCTTTATATAAGTTTTCAAATTGTATGAAATATATACCAATAGGTCGTTATTAACCTTTAGGTAGTGGTTTTCTTCATGAGGTCTGGTCGCTTCCATACACATACAGATTTTCAAAGATGATCAAGACCTTTATCTGAATGGAGAGGAATGCACTGAGACGCCAGATCATTCACTAATGTGTAGGCACATACAGTTACACGGTTCATGCAACAAACACCGACCAAATATGGCTTGCGTGTTGCAAGGCACGCCAGTTCCTGCTATCATCCCCACGTTCAAGTTCTTGGAAAATGGTAGTTATTTGATGCTCAATAATGAAGATTGTTCTGGGTTAATTAAAAGTATTCATTTTATCGTAACAGTAAATGAACGGGTTATTTGCTGCAGAAATGTTCTATTTCCTCCCACACATGAACATAGGGAGTTTTCAATCTGGCCACAAATACCAACCTTGGGAGCACATTTCAACGGCATGGCAAGAATAAGAGCTCTTTTGTCTCAGAGAGAGGTGGCCTTGAGTTCGGCCCGTGAAACTTTCGTGCTTCACATAGCGAACACCCGTACAGAGGTGCAGACCCTTTTAAATACAGATTCGACTTTGCATTTCAGCAAGATTACCCATTCATTTCCATGCAGCAGGAGGCCCATAGGAATGAAGGTGCAATTTGCGATTAGCAATTACCTCATCGCAAATTACGAATTTTTCCGACGGTGCAGGGGTGTCTCAAGAACACCCTGCTGCACCCCTGAAAAAAAAATTTGGGGTCATATGGCGCACATAAATTTTGAAAACATTCCTTTACCTCAAAAACGATTTTCAACTCATAATTTGAAAACACTGCACATGGGGAAATGACTTAAAATGTCCTTAAGACACATAAAAGCATTTTTTGATTGCCTTTGCAGCATGTTTCAGTCACCTTTAACATGCCTATGTAACGGAAACATTCAAAATCTAAATTTGCCATGCACAGGTGGGAGCATATTTACAAGCAATTTGCTCCACAGACAAACTTCTTACATTGAAATGGGAAAAATAACATCAGAGACTCTCAATTACCTTATAAAGAAGCAGACACCATTATGTCCTTCTCATCAATATTAAAACCATTGCTTTTTCTCAAAAACGATTTACAAGTCATAATTTGAAAACACTCCACAGCTCCTATGCACATAAAAGCCCTGTCAGTACTAATACTTCACATTTTCTCCAATTACAATTTCTCAAAGAAACAAAATCTATTTGTGAAACACTTGAGACAAAGCAACATTTGAAAAACACAACTTTCTTCATAATTTTCTCCTTAAAGCACACTATTTTCTATCTAAATTAAAGAAATTTTTTCTCACCTTAGCAAATACTTTGAGTTTCAAAACAGTCTCAGAAACACACCAATTTGTCTTCAGCAGAGCAAAAGGTATGCACTCCAGAGTCTGCAGCTATCAAAAGCACAGAAATGCTGTAATTCCTCACACAGATCTCTCATGTCACCCAATCAAAACTCTTCCCTCACTTTTTTTCAAAGCAAAACCCTTCCCCCCTCTGCCCCCTCTCTGCTTTTTCTGCATAGCAACCACCTCTTGCAAGACCTCTCACACAACAATGTTGCAATTGAACTCTGAACTCTCAGTGCACCTGCATATCCAGAGCATTCTTTCATTTAATGATTTTTTCTTCGCCACTCAAAATACATCTTTCAACGAACTCATCCATGCACACTAACTTTCTGTTTTCAGCAATCAAAATCCACCAATCACTCTTACTGCTTCATTAACACAGAAACTCCTCAGTTTTTTTCATTTTACACTCTCATTTTTTCAACTGCCATTTCATTGCCACACTTCATCTGACTGCAGGAGAACCTTCTCTCGCCATGTTTTCTGTCTGGATTGTTGGACATAGCTACATCTATTGGGCTCAAAGGTACGCTGAAAACAGGAATTTACCTAACCTCAATTTACAAGATGTGGAAATTAAGTGGTTTGGCCACAGAGGATTAAAATGTCACCAATTGATACCATTGGTGAAAACCTTTATGCATTTGCCAAAACCTGACCTGTTAATTGTGCACTGTGGAGGTAATGATTTGGGCACTTTGACTGGGGTAGGTCTGGAAATGCTTTTAAAGGACACCTTTGAGCAATTGATGGCACTTTTTCCTCAGACTGCCTTGGTATATTCAAATATATGCCAAAGACAGAAATGGAGGTGGTCGAACCAATTTTGTCCACAAATTGAGAAATCGAGGAAGCATGTAAACAAATCTGTTTCAGCTTACATGAGAGACCATGGAATGGGCTCCCTGTACAACAATAACTTGCGTTACTACATGCAAGATATCTACAGAGCAGATGGAGTTCACTTCTCAGATGAGGGCAACAGAGTTTTCACTCTGAATTTAAGACTGTGCATTGGTACCTACTTATAAGTACCTAAATGTACCATAAACCCAAAAGCTCTTCTCAGAGCTACCCTACATCTGATCACTCACAATTATTATTTTACTCTAACTTTTTTCACTAATTTTCAAGAAAGTACGCTCCCCAGACCGCTTCCCGGTTCGCGAACCGGGCGCACTCCACGCAAAAAAACTAAAAAAACGGTATATTTTTTTTTTGCCCTGCGAGACCCTTTCAAAGCCTCCACATCAAACCTAGGGGGTCAGGGAGGATCTACTATGCCCCCTTATGGTCATTTGCCCCTTCGCTTTGGCCTCCTCTTGTCTCTCGATCCTACCGAGAGACAAGATGGCGGCCGCTACGGACTGTTTGGAATGTTTACAGACGCCGAAAAACCAATCAGCTTCGCAAACCTCCGTAACGCGAAAAGTACGAGAAGCGGAGCGCTGTTACAGATATATATCTTTTTTTGAACGTTAATTTCTCAAAATCCACTAGAGCACATATATTGAGACCTAGCAAAGGCACATCGGGCTACCAGTCCCTACAATTTTGCCAAGTTTCGTGCAAATCCATTCAGCCGTTCGATTATTATTATTATTATTATTTTTGCCCCGCGGGGCCCTTTTAAAACCTCCACATCAAACGTAGGGGGTCACCGACGATCTTCTATTCCCCCTTATGGTCATTTGCCCCTTCGCTTTGGCCTCCTCTTGTCTCTTGATCCTACCGAGAGACAAGATGGCGGCCGCTACGGACTGTTTGGAATGTTTACAGACGCCGGAGAGCCAATCAGCTTCGCTTCGCAAAGCTCCGTAACGCGAAAAGTACGCGAAGCGGTGCGCTGTTACAGATATATATCTTTTTTTGAACGTTAATTTCTCAAAATCCACTGGAGCACATATATTGAGATCTAGCAAAGGCACATCGGGCTACCAGTCCCTACAATTTTGCCAACTTTCGTGCAAATCCATTCAGCTGTTCGATTATTATTATTTTTATTTTTTTTTGCCCCGCGGGGCCCTTTTAAAACCTCCACATCAAACCTAGGGGGTGAGCGACAATGTACTATGCCCCCTTATGGTCATTTGCCCCTTCGCTTCGGCCTCCTCTTGTCTCTCGATCCTACCGAGAGACAAGATGGCGGCCGCTACGGACTGTTTGGAATGTTGACAGACGCCGGAGAACCAATCAGCTTCGCTTCACAAAGCTCCGTTGCGCGACAAGTACGCGTCCTGGGCCGCTGCCCGGTCCGCTGTTACAGATATATATCTTTTTTTAAACGTTAATTTCTCAAAATCCACTGGAGCACATATATTGAGACCTACAAAAGGCACATCGGGCTACCAGTCCCTACAATTTTGCCAAGTTTCGTGCAAATCCATTCAGCCGTTCGGGCTAAAAGTGAGGCCAACCGCCCTATGGAAAACTCAATGTTAAAAACACGTTTTGGGACCCCCCTTTTTTCTCGGCCCCCACTGGACGAACCCCCCCCAAATTTTCAAGGGCTGCTCAGAAACAAAATGTGTCATTTTCCTGAAAATTTCAGCCAATTCCGTCCACAAACGCCAAAGTTATTAGACATAGAATTTTCAAAAAACCCATAGAGAAAAAATCCTAACTATACGGTCGCCAGTAGGTAATATATATATATATATATATATTGATATATATTACCTACTGGCGGTCGCCAGTAGGTATATATAGTTAGGATTTTTTCTCTATGGGTTTTTTGAAAATTCTATGTCTAATAACTTTGGCGTTTGTGGACGGAATTGGCTGAAATTTTCAGGAAAATGGCACATTTTGTTTCTGAGCAGCCCTTGAAAATTTGGGGGGGGTTCGTCCAGTGGGGGCCGAGAAAAAAGGGGGGTCCCAAAACGTGTTTTTAACATTGAGTTTTCCATAGGGCGGTTGGCCTCACTTTTAGCCCGAACGGCTGAATGGATTTGCACGAAACTTGGCAAAATTGTAGGGACTGGTAGCCCGATGTGCCTTTTGTAGGTCTCAATATATGTGCTCCAGTGGATTTTGAGAAATTAACGTTTAAAAAAAGATATATATCTGTAACAGCGGACCGGGCAGCGCACTGGTTCGCGGACTTTTCGCGCAACGGAGCTTTGTGAAGCGAAGCTGATTGGTTCTCCGGCGTCTGTCAACATTCCAAACAGTCCGTAGCGGCCGCCATCTTGTCTCTCGGTAGGATCGAGAGACAAGAGGAGGTTAAAACAAAGGGGGAAATAACTATAAGGGGGCATAGTAGATCCTCGCTGACCCCCTAGGTTTGATGTGGAGGTTTTAAAAGGGCCCCGCGGGGCAAAAAAAAATAATAATAATAATAATTGAACGGCTGAATGGATTTGCACGAAACTTGGCAAAATATTAGGGACTGGTAGCCCGATGTGCCTTTGCTAGGTCTCAATATATGTGCTCCAGTGGATTTTGAGAAATCAACGTTCAAAAAAAGATATATATCTGTAACAGCGCTCCGCTTCGCGTAACGGAGGTTTGCGAAGCTGATTGGTCATTCTGTCACTGGGCTATAGTTGGGCTACATCTGGCTGATATTTGGGCTACATTTGTTTTTTTGTGTGTCTGGCGGCCATCTTTGGGCTACATTGGGCTACATTGGGCTTCATTGGGCTACATTCGGCTAATTAGCAAATAGCTCATCGCAAACTAGGAATGGTAAAGAATCGCTATTTATTCCTTAAAGTTCGCTATTTAGGAAATGCAAATAACTTTGATGATACATATGGCGGTTCATCTCTAACAAGATAAGAAGCATAGGGATACATTTATGATGACTGGCGCATCACCAGGGATGTGTTAGTCATTCTGTGCCGCTGTTCCGTCACCTATGGTGTGCTGCATTTACAATGCGGCGCATCATGGGGCAAAAACAGCACAGATGCGTGATGTATCTGTGCCGTAAAGGTGGCGCATTGCTGGAGTTGTATCGCAAGTGTGATGAAGCTCCAGCAAGGGTCGGGGGTGCCCCTGTCGCAGGGTTTCTGTTCTCACACAGAACTGTGGACAGAGGATTGGAACCTCGGCGAATTAGGGTGTCCCAAAACTCACGTTAGTAATCAAAAACTATTTAGCAAGCTAGGTACAGTGTCACATTGGATATAACAAACTCTCAATGTTTAGACAATCCAGAATATGAACTTATAGTACCTCAGGATACGTGGAACTCATGAACAGTCGGTCGTTATAGATTTCTTAGAAACCAGAACATGGAGTTAAGAAGAACAGATGTGTATTTGAAATGTTTATTTACTAATGCCGTCTTCTCAGGCGTAGTACCTTAGATAATAAAAGTACACATATTATCAGTAGCAAAATTACCAGCATAGTTACTAGTACATAAAAAGTGAATGGTGATAGTATGTTAACATGCTGTAAATGAATAAGAGTTAGCAACACTTATAAGCAGCGGCGGGCCGTGGAGGGAGTTACGGTGAGGCAGGGAGGCGGGGAGGGGGAGAAGCAGGGTGGAGAATACAAGTACACATATTATCAGTAGCAAAATTACCAGCATAGTTACTAGTACATAAAAAGCGAATGGTGACAGTATGTTAACATGCTGTAAATGAATAAGAGTTAGCAACACTTATAAGCAGCCGCGGGCCGTGGAGGGAGTTACGGTGGGGCAGGGAGGCGGGGAGGGGGAGGGGCAAGGTAGAGAGGGCTCCACCCTGCTTCTCCCCCTCCCCGCCTCCCTGCCCCATCGTAACTCCCTCCACGGCCCGCGGCTGCTTATATCTCACCCTCCCTAATACACATATTATATTATTTGCTAAGAAGGTCTCTTTGTGTTGGTTTAGGGCGTGCCCATACTTTAGTGTCTTAGATTTGAAGGAATCACATCAGCATACACCAGCTCTCTCTTCATGTGAACCGCATCAACTGTTGTGTATGTGTGTTCGGCAAAGCAATATAAAACCCGCCTCATGCCCAGAATTGGCAGAAGTTGCACTTATGTTATGAGTATGAAGTCGTGGAGATCAGACCTCATAACAATTCTGTATCGTGTTGTTCTTGAAACTTTAGCACTCGCTGTACAGATATAGTTTAACAAGTAAAGCAGATAGTAGACCAATAACATATTATTCTCATGTAAACCACGATGAACTACTAGGTGGAAAGCTAAAGCAACAACTAAGTGTCGTGTGCAGAAGTTGCAAAAAAGGAAAAATGGCGTTTAAACCGGTAATGAGCCCATGCTAACTTAACACGGTGTAAAGATATCCAGGACCTAGATGACACCTCCTCATGATCCGGAAACGAACTGAATAAGATAATAGAAGTGCCATCTCATGAGAGCAGATTGCAAGTTTATATGTGGACGGTCCGCAAGGTAAAGCATTAAAAACTAGGAAAATTTAATGCTAAAGAAAAATAAAACAGCCAAGTACTTTATCGAGTCTTAAGCCAATAGGCAAGGTAAATAATAAAAACTTGACAAATAAGTCAATGAATTGTCAATGAAATGCTAGTACTCAGCATATCAAACATGAAAAAGGTCTATGACATAACTGTGTATGCAAAATAAGCTGCAACAGCCTCCAATAGGAAGTCACCGTCTTCATCCGAAAACAGTTCAGCCATCCAATTTAAAAGCGGAAAAGAACATACGTGCTCTCCCAGCACCGGATCCTCTATCACCATCAGAGGACAGCTCGGTGGGTTTTCAAGAAAGCTCTGTTCCAAGAAAGACTGTGCTGCCGCCAGTAAATTCCAGGGACCAAGTAGTCCATGCATCAATGCCACAGCCATAATCCTTTCGCCAGGACAAACCAACTCGTGAGTAATGATAGGAGTCATCAGCTGATTAAAGTCGACGTCAGGAGAAACCGGTCCGCAGAGACACAAATCAATGGCCCAATCGAAATCACAGGTCAGGCAGTGAAATACAGGCTGGACACAGGTGAAGTAGGAGAACCGAAAAGATAATCCATATGCCGTGCTTAATATCGCCAACGGCATTGTGCCATAATATTCTAGCATGCGATTGCGGAACAGTGTCAGCAGCTGCAGGGTCGGAGGTTGCATAGGAGGGACATCCATATTTAAAAATGTAAAAAAGCACAAGAGCGTCCGCTGGTAATGCAAGTAAAAATGCCAATCCACGAACCAGAGTGCAGAAAATACAATGAAAGGAAGCAGGGATGACTCCAAAGATTTTCTCAAATGAAGTCACGAGACCACTGGTAACAACTTTAAAAAAGTGCACCAGGGACTTTGTGGAGGATGCGTTACAGATAGTCGGAAACATGTTGCTGAAATTGAAAGGCAAATGTTAATTGAAAAAGGTTTTGCACCTCTGTATGGGTGTTCGCTATGTGAAGTACGAAAGTTTCACGGGCCGAACTCAAGGCCACCTCTCTCTGAGACAAAAGAGCTCTTATTCTTGCCATGCCGTTGAAACGTGTCTCAAGGTTGGTATTTGTGGCCAGATTGAAAACTCCCTATGTTCATGTGTGGGAGGAAATAGAACATTTCTGCAGCAAATAACCCGTTCACTTACTGTTACGATAAAAGGAATACTTTTAATTAACTCAGAACAATCTTCATTATTGAGCATCAAATAACTACCATTTTCCAACAACTTGAACGTGGGGATGATAGCAGGAACTGGCGTGCCTTGCAACACGCAAGCCATATTTGGTCGGTGTTTGTTGCATGAACCGTGTAAATGTATGTGCCTACACATTAGTGAATGATCTGGCGTCTCAGTGCATTCCTCTCCATTCAGATAAACTTCTTGATCATCTTTGAAACATCTGTATGTGTATGGAAGCGACCAGACCTCATGAAGAAAAGCACTACCTAAAGGTTCATAACGACCTATTGGTATATATTTCATACAATTTGAAAACTTATATAAAGCAAAAGGCAGCGTTATTAAACCGTGGATAAGGCATGTTGCCAAAAAACCCGCAATCCTCTGCTGATGATGTCACTGAGCATGTCATGAATGATGTAATATGTGACATCATCAGCAGTGGATTACGGGTAATGGTATCTCTAGTTTACTCCCTTATAGCTGTCTTTCTTTTAACATAAGTGTCTGTTTCCTTCCCTTATACTTACTGTTTTTGGGTCGCTTCCGGTTCGCGTACCCGCGAGCGAACTGGGAAGCGAACTAAGAGAAATAGAGGTTGGCACAGTTCCAAATATTGTACCAATTTTTTAATAACGGGGAGGTAGTTCTGAAAAGAACTTTTTTTTTTATTTTTCTGAACATTTTTTTACTGTTTTTGAATTTTTCGGAACAGTTTTATATTTTTTGGGGGTTTTCTTGGAGGGGGCAATGAAAACGATTCATTGTAAAGGGCTCAACAGGAGCAACAAAACAAAAAAAAGAAGTATTTATTATTTTGGGCGTTTCGGACAAACTTGCATATGATAGTCAATAGCTCTGTTGATCAGAGTGATGCTTTTTTCTCCGTAGGAAATGAATCCATCGCAAAATGCGCAGATGTGTTTTACATCACCAAATCTCATTTGTATATTTGGCACCATCTCCCTGCCCTCTGGTCCCGTTACTTCCGGTACAACAGATCTTCTGGCCATAATAGGGAGATTATCTAGGTCGTTCCGAAACTGTGCAGCACTGTAGTTGTTAGGATGCCACCTAGTCATATGGCGATGCATTGTGTAGTTTCCGAAACTGTATTTTTTGTCGGTCCCTCTGGACAGTCTATCTTGACATATAAGGCAAGTTACGTATCTTGCATTTACTTTTTTCTGACCTTTGGGAATTTTAAAAAATTGCCAAATGAAGTTTTCTTTCCGGTGAGACGTCCTGGGCTGCTCAGGCAAAAACTGCCTCTCTTCGTGCTCGTCCTCCTGTTCCTCTTCTTCCTCTCCTTGTTGAATTACAACTTGAGCAGGTGGTCCACTCTTCCTTGGATGTGGTGGAGGTGGTGGGGAAGCACCAGCTGAAGCTACTAAAGAAGCCATTGCTCAGTGATCACAAAGGGTCTTTCTCTCACAATGATGAAAGTCAGAGTGAGGAAAGAAGGAGGGATTTTCATCATTTGGGAAAAACAAGAGTTCTCAACCAATCAAAAGTGTTCATTTTAGATTATATGACCTAGTCTTACATCATTAGGAAACCAAAAGTGAAATGAACCAATGAAAAGTGTTATTACCAAGTCACATGACTTGCTGTGTTTACGTTAAGCGCTTTGCAGGGCCTCCCGGTTTGCTTCCAGAAACCTGCGCTTTGCGACTCGCTTCGCGTACCAGTTCGCTAACGTAGCACGTCATATGACGTATCACGCGACAACGTGAAACGTCATGCGGACGGGAGGCGTCACGATGTTGTTTTCTAACGCGGCACTTGCGGTAAAGAAACGTTTACCGGCTCGCGGTCTATTTCGCGGCATCAAGGTCAGCTAACGGGAAGCTTCCCGATTCGCGAAGCGGGAACGAAGAAAAAAAAATATTTAAAAAAAAAATTATTCATAAACATATAAAATATATTTTTGGATTTAAAGAAGAATACATTTTACAGCTACAGATATTAGCTGTTAAAAAACCAATGAAATTCACAGAAAAAACCATAGGTTATAGACCATATATAGTTAGGAATTAGCATTTACAAAACCTTGAAAATTCACTGAAAAAACCATAGGTTATAGACCATATATAGTTAGGAATTAGCATTTAGAAAACCTTATTTTACTCACACAAAACCATTGAAATTCCATATATAGTTAGTTGCACTAACTATATATCGCGCACCCGCAATCCACTGCTGATGATGTCACATATTACATCATTCATGACATGGTCAGTGACATCACTGATGACATCACTGATGACATCTCAAATGACATCACTGATGACAACATCCAGTGACTGTATGTTTCTGTAAAGTTAAAATATGTCTTAGATATTGAAGAATGAGTGGATGTATAAGTGTCTGGATGAAGGATTTAGTAGGTGCGTGACTGACTGTATGAGTGAGTGATTAAATGTGTCTCACTGAATGCATGGGTTAGTGACTAAACTGTCTTAATTTGTGCATCATTATGTCTGTTGTGATGTAAACTGCTGCATGTGTTGATCATTAGCTATACGAGAGGCTATATGTGTTATTAATTGGTTGCCCAAGTATTTCTATGGGAGATTGAGTTTGTGTGGGGGTGGCTGGGAGGTGTGTGACTCTGTGCATAGATGTGTGAGCAGTTGATTCACTAGGTGTATGAGTTCAAGAGTGCATGTGGAAAAAGCTACATGGGCGGTTGACTGTGTGCATGAGTGTATTGATGAGTGAATGGATATCTCAATGCTACATGTCATAGTAAGTACATATGTAAAACACAGTACATGTGAGAGTTGGCATATATAAATAACTGTGCATGAGAGCCACTGAATGTGTGAGTGGCTGTATGGATCATTGTGAACTTGTATCAGGGATTGTATAAGAGAGTAAATATGTGTTAGTATATGTTTGAATAAGTAAGGTGTGTATAACTGTATAGTTGAGGAAATGGAGGTGAGATTGTTTCTTTGCATGACTGACTAGGTGTGTGAGTAACTCCATGGATGAGTGACAGTGTGTGAGTGTCTGTATACACTGAGTGTATCTAAGGTTATATTAGAGTCTGAAGAGGTTTATCGTATTAGCACAAGAATGATGTCAAATGAGATGTCATCAGTGATGTCATCAGTGATGTCATTTGAGATGTCATCAGTGATGTCATCAGTGATGTCACTGACCATGTCATGAATGATGTAATATGTGACATCATCAGCAGTGGATTGCGGGTGCGCGATATATAGTTAGTGCAACTAACTATATATGGAATTTCAATGGTTTTGTGTGAGTAAAATAAGGTTTTCTAAATGCTAATTCCTAACTATATATGGTCTATAACCTATGGTTTTTTCAGTGAATATATATATATATATATATATATATATATATATATACATCTATTCATAGATATATGGATTCACTGAAAAAACAAAGGTAATTGGGGACATTATTGTTAGGTTCAGATTTGGTACACATAACACCATAGACATTCAACAGCTATAGTTATATCAAGTAACTATAATGTGTGCCCTGAGGAAACTATAACTCCCACCCCTACCATGTACAGTTTTTTCATCAATAATTTCACTGAAAATGTTGCAGGGATATTATCAATGATGTGATTGAAGATGTCATGAGTGATGTCATATTTTAGGTAATTAGCTGTGCATGTCGAGTGCAGGAGTTATAGTTATTGTAGACCATGGTATATACTTACTTCAGAAAATTGTATCTATTACTGTTGAATTTCAATAGTTTTTGGTGTGTAAAATCTGAACCTAAGGATAACAGCCCTGTTACCTTTTTTTCAGTGAATTTAAAGTTTTTTTAATTCTATTTCATAACTATAACGTCCCTGTAACCTTTATTTTTCATTGAATTTCTACATTTTTTTAATGCTACTTCCTAACTATATTGTCCCTGTAACCTTTGGTTTTCTGTGAGTATGTAAATGGGTGTGTGAGTCAGTGAGTAAGTGGCTCTGTGAGTGTACAAGTGGATGGGTGAGTATGTGAATGGCATGTGTGAGTACCTGTGGGAATGGTTTTGTGGGTCTGGGAGTGGGTGTGTGAGTGGCTATATTGGTGTGTGAGTGGTTTTGTGGGTGTGTAAGCTGGTGTGTAAGTGTGTAAGTGGGTGTTTGAAGGTGTATGTGGGTGTGTGAGTGTATGTGTATGTGTAAGTGCCAGTGTGGGTCTGTGATTGGGTGTGTGAGTAGTTGGTGGGTCTGGGAGTGGGTATGTGAGTGGCTGTGTGGATATGCAAGTGGGTGTGTGAGTGTGTGAGTGTGTGTGTGAGTGGGTGTGTGAGTCTGTGAGTGGGTGTGGTAGTGGTTGTGTGATTCTGCGTTGGTGGCTGTATGGGTGTGTAAGTGAGTGTGGGTGTGTAGGCAAGTGTATGAATGTGTGAGCGGGCGTATAAGTGGATTTGTGGGTCTGTCACTGGGTGTGTGAGTAGTTTTGTGGATCTGAGAATGGGTGTGTGAGTGGCTGTATAGGAGAGTGAGTAGGTATGTAAGATGTATGGGAGTGCAAGCGGGTATGTGAGTATGTGAATTGGTGTGTGAGTGGCTGTGTGGTCTGCGAGTGGGTGTGGTAGTGATTTTGTTGGCCTGTGAGTGGGTGTGTGAGTGGCTGTATAGGTGTGTGAGTAGTTGTATGGGTGTGCAAGCAGGTGTTTGAATGTGTGTGTGGCTGTGCGAGTGGGTATGTAATTTGTTACATGGCTCTGTGAGTGGTAGTATGGGTGTGTAAGTTAGTGTGTGTATGAGCAGGCATTTGAGGGCATGTGTGGATCTGCAAGTGGGTGTGGTAGTGGTTTTGTGGGTGTGTGAGTGGCTGTATGGGTATGTAAGTGGGTGTGTGAGTAGGTGTGTGAGTGCCTGAGTGGGTCTGTGAGTAGGTGTGTGAGTGATTCTCTGGGTCTCTGAGTGGTTATGTGAGTGACTGTATGGGTATTTGAGTATGTGTGTGAATGGCTGCATGGATGTGGGACGGGGAACAGTGAGTGGGTGTAGTTGTTTCTTTAAATGGGATCTGGTTCTGCAGATTCAAACAGGGGCTGTGCTGAGCACCACAGTGGGTCCAAGGATTTGTGCGTGCCAAAAAAAAAAATGAACAATTTCTTGGAAATTAGGGACCCCTCGCAGACTGGGTCAGGATACCTCCATCCTGACCACTTATATTCTATTTATACTTTAAGTCTGCCTCCCCCCGGAACCTTGTCCAAATTTACAAAATGCAGCCTCAATTTTTCTATCAGGTTGCAGCCAGCCAATTGCAGCATTGCAGTTGCCATGTGGATCCGTGTCTCTAGATATACAAAAATCTTTTTTCTTTAATAACTCCAAAACTACTGAACCGATTTATAACAAATTACAAAAAGCACTCTTTCTGGACCAAGAACTAACTTTCTGCCATAATTGGTGTAATTCTGTTCAGAGGTTTGGGCTATAGGTGTGTCTAAAATCCCTATAGGACCTGCCTTTATCTCGGCTTCCGCATGACAAACACCTCTAAATTTTCCAAACAGCAGCTGAAGTGAGTGGTAAACTAGTTTTGAAAATGTTGTGAAGATTCGCCAAACGGCATCGAAGTTATTAGCAAAATAAAATATGTCTTTGCTATGGAAACTAGGGGCCTGATTAGAAGTTTGGCAGTGCATCGGACTGCCTAATCCGTGGTGGTGACTGGGAACAGCCGCACCAGTGGTACGATCGCTGTATTACAGCTACTGTCAGACCTCCATGGAACTGCCGCAACTGCCAGGGATCCAGGATCCGTGGTCCCTTGTGGTGGTGTGGCGGTGTGAGGCTGCTGCAGCCCCGTCAAGCATATTACGAGTTTCCTCATTGCCAGCAACATTTAAAATGAAACTGACGCTCTGTTTTTACTTCCAACAGAAAATAATATTCCTGCTCCACATTAAAACACCCCCAACGGAAATATGCCAAAAAGTGTGGAACATCTACTAAGAACATTCATGTAAGTATAAATAATTAAAGTAGTTGCATAATTTTTTTATATGCAAATTACAAACTTATAAACATTTTTAAATTGTAATTATTTATACTATTACACCAGTTTCAGACACAATGACAGAAAGAGCAACAAACATAACATCCCAGAAAGGAAAACAGTTACAAAGTCACATGGGCAACAACTAAAACCAATGAAGTACATTGATGGAAAATGTGAATTGTAGATGTACCAAATATTATTCTAATGAATGCATGCTATGGGAGGGCCACTACAAAAGATGATTTTATAATTAATGTAAGGGAACACAACCACCCTCCAAATGTGACAGAAATAGAAGTAAGGGAGGTATTGCAGCAGATAAGACAGGCAAGCACTAGCTCCCAGGAGACAACAACCAAAATCCTTTCATATATGCTCCCTAAAGTCCACAAACATATCACAGGCCAACTATCACCTATACCCACTTTAAATACCCACTTTAAAATGTTTAATTGCATGAACTAAAAAAGTCATCAGTGATACTCCTCCTGCCCCTAGATGACACCAAGATATAGAAATATCTGAACACTTAAAAGTGACACATAATGAGGGCCCATTCCTGTTATATGACAATCTAAACAAGATACACAAATCCTAATATTGTCTACAGCAGATAATTGACTAAATCTAAGCAATTGTCAAACCTGGATGATGGCTTGTACCTTCAAAATGTGTCCCAAACAATTCACTCAGATATACACCATATATGGTGAATATCAAAACACAAATATCCCTTTTATATATTCCCTACTATCAAATAAACAAAGTATCACTTACTACGAACTCTTAAAACACATTAAACTTAAAAAATGACTACTACCCACAAAAAGTATTCATAGACTTTGAACAAGCTCTGATTCAATCCATTTTTATATTTGACCCCCACACGGCAATACAGGGCTGTTACTACCATACCAATGAAAGCATATGGCTACACCTCACCCAATCTGTACTTAGGGTCTAATTATGAGTCTGTAAGTCCTCGGAACCGCCAGACTCATGGTGGGGAGGCGATGGCAGTCTTCCGAACACCACATTACGACCTTGACAGTCGTGCCGCCCTGGGACTGCTGACCCTGTCAGGGAGCCGCAGTTCTCTGATAGTGGCGCGGCAGTCAAGAGGCATCAATATGCTTGGCAGGATCGCCATGGTCCCGGCGACGGGGCGGTCACGCCGCTGCACCGGCAAACTCGTATTCGGCCCTAAATGTAGAATATGCTACTAACTGTTAATTTGCCTTTCGAATTAAACAAATCATAGCAGTAGCCCATGTCCCTGTCATTGAAGTATCTAGCCACTACAATTTATTAATTGAAAGCCCTTTCTACCAACAAAATGAACACAAACTGAGCCCCCTAATGGAATATTTTGAAGATACTTACTTGGGTTGGCAGATTACATTGCTTCGAATACAGACACCAACCCAAATTCCAAATACCATGTGGAATGTCTATAACAACACCTCGGCACAAAAAAGTTAAACAAATAACGCAGTGGAAGGATGGTACAATACCTTCAAATCCACACTAGGCTGAATCCAACCTCCACTATAAATTTATAGTAGACGTGCAAAAAGAGAAACGCTACCAACAACTACAAATGGAGCAATCTGCAATCCAAATTGCACCTAAACTTAGAAGACAAGTATGCGTGGCATGCTATAATTTAAAGTTATACTTTTCATAAACAACAAAGGAGTAGAATACTTAGCAATAATAGTCATAAGCATTTTATAAAATAAATACTAACGTACAAAACTTCCAAAAAAACTATAACATAATCTTAACCAACATGGCAAATCATTTTTATATAAATAATAAATATAATATTTTATTACATCGGTCAAAACATTAAATAAAACTCCAATCTTAAATAAGACTGCTATAATAAAATAATATATAATTTTTTGTAAAAATAATCGAAACCTCACCAACCTAAAAGCTCAAAGAACAAACTCAATCCATTACGTGAAACAATTGCAACACATAAAATACACATTTCCAAAGAACAATCACATAATAGTTAAACAAATAATGAAATATAACATTTCCCACCCAAAGCAAATAAATTAAATATGACTTACTGTTTTTCCCAAAAGCCCCCCGAAAACATTGAAAAATAAAATCAATCCAATAGAGATCCGTCAAAGCAACTAAGGTGCCCCATTACGATGGCGGGCGGACTTTGTCTGCCCGCCACAGTACCGGTAAACGGGACCGAACGCCAGAGGTGCGGCGGTCTCGCTAGGCCCATTAGGATGCAAACGCCATCCTGGTGGTCGCATCCCGCATATTTTACATTGTGGCGGGTGGTGTTGTAAGCAGCACCCGCCGCAATTCAAAATATGCATGTTGTGCATTGGCATGCACAACGTGACAGGTACCGCGCAGTGCCTGCCACCTTGTGCATGTCAATGCAGGGGGGTACCATAGGTACACCTCAAGTGCACCCCCCAAACCCCGTGGGCCCACAACGGGCCTCCAAAGTAATTCTCCGCAGGCCTTTCCAAGGCGGAGTTTCTGCCATGGAATGGCATGCCCCTCGCACCCATTATAATATGGATGGGGGTGCCTGCAAGGCACCGCCACCAAATTATATGCTTTTTCCACCCGGCCAGTAATCCGACCGGTGGAAAAGCGGCGGACGGTCTTTCTGTCCGCCACGGTTCCCCTTGCCATACTAATATGGCGGGGTTGAAACAGGCACATTTGGCGATCCGCCCGTGATCCTAATAGGCCCCTAAAAGTATCTAGGAACCATAGAAAAAACTGAAATAGTATTTATAAAAGGAAACCACCCCAAAAAAGTTAAACAATAAGACATTTCCTAAAAAAATTAAAGTAAAACTAAATGCCCATAGGACACCATCATAGAGAAAAACCTCTAAGGTAAAACAGAAAACACCCACAAAAAATATTGCATTCCCAAAAGTACACATACATTAACCTTAATCACCATACAGCATGTCACATCGCACAAAATAACATAACATATCAATACATTACTGAAATGTGTACAATGACCCAAACCTCTACACTAGTGAAAGACACTACAATTAATGCAACTAAATGTACATAAAACCCACAAACAACACTATAGCAAACCTCTGGACCTCCCTCCGAGATCCCCCAACCCTCAAAATCCTAAAAAAAAAACGTTAAATAGGACTTACCTGTTTTGATGAATTGCAGCATCTTACAGTGACCTTGATCTCGGATGAGAAACTAAAAATTAAAATATATTCCAAATAACAAACCTATTCTAATAATAAACATAGTAAAAATTCCATTATCAAAATGTATATACTTTTTTTTAACTAAAACTATAACATTTACATATACAAAATATATAAATGTACAAATCATAAATAATACATATTTATTATATTTTTATAATTTGAGACAGCAGTTTAAAACTTTCTGAAATAAATATAAACAAAAAATCCTTAGAAATATTTTGTTAAGAAAATAAAATTAATTAATAAAATTAAATATACATGTTTGTGTAAAAAATAATGTACACATATTTTAAATTATTACATTCATTTTTAATATATTCTACATTTTGCAAACTTTTCTATTATTTAAATAATAATTTTAATATGTACGATAGAATATTTGTTTACATTTAATATACTGTATATATACATTCAAAAAATAAATTATTATTCAGAAAAAATATTATTGTAAGAAAATACATTTATGATTTGTACAATGTTAATAGTACAATATCATTAAAGTCATTTACATGAAATCTCCCACCCTTATCCTCGAAAAGCCAACATTCCGCTACTAAAAATAAATTATATATATATATATATATATATATTAGTATCAAACATTAATACAACTAAAAATGCAAAATTAAAAAATGTCATAATTAATAAATTATCTTATTAAACACACAAATAAAAATAATAATTAAAACATAAAATCAAACACTACAATAAAATACATACAAAATAACACTTACAAACAACATTATATGCAGCAATGTTTTCAAACTCAATATATTTTACAACAATATTTAAAACAACACTTAAAACCTTAGTCTGACCTTATTTTTATTCCTATCGATGATATTTTGGACAGCCTGATATTCTTGACAGTATTATTTTGTACCCCAATATTTTTTATTCAATATTTTGTGCAAACACCTCTCAGACATTAACTCAGAAAGAGTTAGATTGTGAGCTATACATAGCACACCTGAGAAGCATGCATATGAAACCTCTTCTCTGTGTTACCTAGCACACACTTCACTCAGTACAATTAGAGCACAGGCAGGTTCAAGGACCCTTTTTGTGCCTAGGTACTGATGTTCATGATTCCGACTCAGTATCACAAAGTTCAATATCCATTCTTACTACCTCTGTGTCAAAATGAAACTTAGATCTTTTGGACCAGAAACAACCCCTGACACCTAGTAACAGCACACCTGCAAATAACCATGAATGTTGATTGTGGGATCAATGTTGTTTTTGGTTTAGCTGTTAATACGGGGAAGTGTGTGAAAATGATAAAGAAATATTTTTAGAAAAGCTGTTCTGCCCCTAGTTGGAAAATCCACGAAAACAGTAGACACTGCACATGCACAAAAAAGTGCCTTGTGCAACTCGCAAACATGCCCAGCAAGTGCACAGTTCCTTCACTGCTTTCATATTAACAAAGGCACACATGCTTGATAACAGTCAATGCATGGCGGTTCTCACAGTGGCTTTTAAATAAAAAAAAAAATCCCATGGTCTCAGTCCAACAATATAAAGCAAAATTAATTCACTGTGTAAACTGGACAGGTAAACACTTCAAGGCATGTGGCAGGTGATTAGGTTTTACTACCTCAGTAGCTACTTCATAGAGCAGCATGGTTTTCTGTCACCAAACAATTTAAACTTAACAGCATGGCCTCCAGGTCCTAGAAACAGTTTTTTAAACTCTATTAGTTCTTTCATTGAGGACAACATCTGTAGTACAGATTATACAGTCCTTGGTGATTTTAATTTCCACTTGGAATCTCAGGATGATAAAGATACTATTGCCCTACTTGAAATCATGAATGCTCTCAACTTTCCCCAGCTAATACAAGAACCCACCCATAGTGCCAGTCACACATTGGACGCCTTGTTCTCCAATAAAAAAACTATTTCCATTTTCAAGCTGCTCCCACTATCCTGGTCGAATTACTCAGCCTTTTTTTCTGAGCTTAATTGTGCAGAAGGAATTCCAGCTCCAAACAATAGGTAAAACATGACCCAGTAAAGGGCATGGACCAACCTCGATCATAAACACCTGCAACAAGTGCTGACAGAATCTTGCACTCCACGGGTGGAAAACCCAGAGCTAGAGGCCCAGGCCTATTCTGATTGGCTAAATACAGCGTTTCTCATACTGTCCCTACTAAGAAGGTTAATCGAGGAAGAAACAAATCTTCTGCTCCTTGGTTTTCTGAAGCCCTTTGATTGGAAAAACAAAGTTGTAGAGGCCAAGAAAAGAAATGGAGGGGTCAATATGATTCTCTTGAGAAAGAAATCTACAAACTATCCCTATCTAAATATAAATCCCTCCTGGTTAACGAAAGGACATACTACACTTTGCAAATTGAATCCTCTAAAAACTCTGCAAAAGAACTCTACCAGGTAATAAACAAATAAACCAAACAGCCTGAGAGTAAAGGAGACTGGGTTAGTCAATCCTTCTGTGATACTTTCGCTCAGCACTTCAGAGATAACATTGACCACATTTTCAATCTGTCTAATCAACCCAGCGATACTAAACTGCTAGTCACTAAAAAATTGACGGAGGGCCACTCAGATAGTGACATCCCATTGGTCTCCTTAGACATTTTTTCCTCAAGTCACACTAGCACAGGTTAATCGCATTCTACTAAATCTGGATCACCTGATGATTAATGCCCTCCCTCAGTGCTTAAGTTTATCTCAAACCCCAAAGCCTCTATACTCTTTAAAAAACCTAATCTAGACCCGGAAGACTTAGTTAACTATCTGCCCATCACCAGACTCTCCTTTCTCTCCAAAATAACCTAAAAGGTCATGAATACTCAATTGAATCAGTTTATCAAAGAGAATAACCGACTAGACCCTACTCAATTTGGGTTCAGATCGGAACATAGCACTGAGGCAGCCCTCATAAGGCCACCGATGAACTAAAGTTCATTTTGGACGATGGTGGAGTGGCCGCTCTTATCTTGTTAGATCTATCGGCGGATTTTGACACTGTGGACCACTCCGTCTTGGTCCACCAAATGGATGCCATTGGCATAAAAAATCTAGCCTTAAAATTACTTACATCCTTCCTTACTGATAGGGAAAATGCGGTCACATTAGATAACTTCTTGTCTAAATCCTTTTCGCTGCCCTGTGGAGTTCCACTAGGATGATTGCCCTACTCTTTTTAATATTTATGTAGCAGAACTTGCCCCTCTTATTCAAACATTTGGCTCCTCGCTCACATCCTATGCGGATGACACGCAGATCGTGCTATCCACCTCAAACAACTCCAACGACAATAGCCATTAGCCATCAAATCCATAACTGCATGAGATTAATCAGCATCTGGATGAGCAAGCACTGCCTTAAGCTGAACTCAGAAAAGACTGAGGTGATCTTGTTTGGATATAATCCTAACTTCTGGTTGGTTTACTGACGCAACATTGATGTAAAAAATATCAGTGTTGAAAATATTGACCGAAAAATATAGGCAACAAAAATATCGACTCCTATACTTAAACAGGTAAATACAAAGATATTGACAAAAAAATATCAATGTAAGAAATATAGATGTATAAAATATCGACTTTTATATAAATATAAAAAAAAATAATATCTATTAAATACATTAAATATTGAATATAATATTAACTAAATAAATACATGTAATATACATTTTAATAAAATATAACAAATACACTTAATAAAAAAACACAAACATAATAATGTATACATATTTATATTTATTTTAAAACAATTAATAAACTATTATTTTTAATTTAGGTTAAAAGTTGAAAATAATATAAAAAATGAAAATATATATTAATGATTTAAAATATTTAAAAAAATATAATGAATAAAAACATGAAACTATGGTAAAAATATTTAAACTTCCATTTCACAGTACAATCAGTGCATCTGTAGGGAAAGTGTTGGATAGCAAAGGGGTAAAAATAACTATTCATACTCCAGTGAGTGCAAAAGTAGGGTAAGTGTTGGATAGAGGAGGAATTAAATGTACTATCCCAACTACAGTGAGTGCAACAGTAGGGAAAGTGTTGGATAGCGGAGGGGTAAAAATTACTATTCCCACTCCAGTAAGAGCAACAGTAGGGAAAGTGTTGGATAGTGCAGGGGGGAAATTTTTATTCACACTCATACAGTTAAAAAAACTAAATTTAAATTTAAAAACTCATAAAAATAAACAATATTTAAAAAATAAATCATCAAATATCTTAAACATACAAAAAGAACACATATTATAATATTAATGACATATAACAAAAACCTACATATTTTATATAAAATATAATTATAAAATTCATAACTAATAATTTTTTTAAACTAGAAAATATTTACAAACAGAAAATTAATGAAAACATACATTTGTTTATTTTGTTACCTACCCTATAACACCACACCAATAACAAAACACCTAAACGTTTTTTAATTAAATGTAGTTCCATAATTAACATAATTAAAAATCAATTACAAAAATATTATTAATAAAAAACTAATAACCATTAAGTGACTACACACACTTTAACACTATAATATCCACAACACACACCTACATTAACCTATAAAATAATAAACACAATTAAAACATATTTTTAAATAAAAAACTATTACTATTAACAGCTAATAATTAAATAATTTAAATGTATTTAATACCCACCCTTTACCCCTTTAAAGGTAAAAATAAAACACACAAAAATAAACATCAAATAATTAACATTAATTAACAAACATATATATTAATTAATTAAACACAAAGTACTTCCCACCCTTTACTCCTATAAACACCACAACAGACACCTAAAATTAATTACACAACTAACATAATTAATTACCAATTAAAATTAATTATCAACCAATTATTAATTAATACATTAAAAATAAATGACTTCCCACCCTTTACACCTATAAACACCACAACACACCTAAAATTAAATACACAATTACCATAATTAGTTACCAATTGATTAATTAAAATTAATTAACAACCAATTATTAAGTAATTAATAATAAATAACTTTACACATTTAACACTGTAACATCTCAGGTAAACAAATATTAATCAATAAAAATCAATCAATAAATGTATTATAATTAAATTCCTTCCCACCCTATTCCCCTATAAACCCACAACCGGCTACAGAACTAAAAACGCAAAAATCCCCAAAACTTTTTTGAACACAAATATAAAAAATACATACAATTCTTATACAAAAAAAAGACATCACATACATATAGAATATATACTAAAATACATACCATTAATAAAAAAAAAATTTTTAACAACTATATTTTTGCAAACGATATTAAACACTTAGATATTTTTAAAATCAATATTACTTACCTTAAGTTGATATTCTTGTTGTCGATATTTCTGACCCATGATATTAATGACTCGATATTTATTCAACTCAATATTTTTTACTCGATATTCTGTCTCTGCACCCTTCTGGTCAGCATCCAGCTGGAAGGCTGCAATGGGACAACTCCCCTCCCCCACAAATAAAGCCAAGAGTCTTGGAGTCATTCTGGACGATAAATTAAATCTTGGTAAGCAAATGAATGCAGTTATTTCATCCTCCTCTAACTCCCTCAGATACCTCGAGAAAATATAAAATGTTCTTCCCATCAGTGCCAGGAAGACAATTATTTCTACCTCAATTCTTTCTGAGATAGACTATTGCGGTGGCCTATACAATATCCTACAGGCTCAATACATCAACAAACTTGAAGTCCTACAGATCTCAGCAGCAAGATTACTGTTGGGACTGCCCAAGCACCATTCCGCCTCTCTTGCTATAAAAGATCTTCACTGGCTAAATGTAAAAAATAGGATCAAATTTAAATCTCTTTGTCTTACCTACAAGGCCCTCCACGACTCGGGACCAGTCTTTCTTAGGAAAGTCTGTTCACGGTACGTTCCCATCAGAAGCCTTAGATCAATGGGATCTTGCAAAATAAACACCTTTAGATACAAAAAATCCAAATGGAGAGGAAGCAGTTTTCTGGCAGGAGTAACCATAAAGTGGAATCTTCTCCCTTTTCACATTAGATCAGCTCCCTTCCTTCTACAAATCAGAAAATCTCTAAAACCATGGCTCTTTAATCAATCTTTCTCTTTTTTTTGCATCTGCTCGGTACTCTGACTAGCACCAAGACACCTCCGGGTATTTGCTGCACTCTACAAATTTTTCAACATAACATCACTTTTATTCATTAGCAGACTTCTCTACCATGGCCAGGTAGTTCAGGATAGAGCCAGATCAGACAGTAATCATATACGTATTAGCCCAGATTTCTCAAGACAAAGAGAGGACAATGCGACACTGGCTTGCGATGACGGAAATCCGAGCAACCCTCAATATATATTTCATGGTATTATGGTCGGCCTTTGTCATTTATCTGAGTAAAATACTTTCTTAGCACTGGAAGAACCCCAGCCCTGTGACTTAATTTTTTTATTTGAATTCTTAACTGTAACTGAACTTTAACCATGGGTTTTAGATGAATTTCTCTGGTTTTCATTAACCCCTTGGCCGCAGGGGTAATTCCGCCGCGACGCTAGGGGGGAGGGGGGGGGGCCACGCGGGGCCGCCATGCTCGTGATGGAACCACTCCGTCACGAGCCGCGTGGTGCTGTGGTTGTGACGTAATGGTTCCGTCATGGCCACACCCGCCAAATAGAACCCTCAGCGCAGGCGCGAAATCAGCACCGCGTCTGCGCGGCGGCCAGGCAGACGCGTCCGTCACCAGCACAGCACCACCGTGGCTCGTGACAGAATGGTTCCGTCACGAGCATGCAAGGGGTTAAACATACATTGAGGTGTTATAAAAAAAGCTAACCATAACTTCACTTAACCCAAGTCCCTGAGGGAGGGACTAACAGTGTGTTGTGTTGTTCTGTTTCTAAGCGCTTAGAGTCCGGCGGCGATAGGCGCTATACAAATAAGCAATAACATAACATAACATAACATAACTTTGGCTTTTTCGGTTAATTCTTGAATATAAGTAGCCACTAAGCTCCTTGTGCACAACCATTTGCAAGTGTACTACAGGCCTGCCCATTGGTGACCGCTAATGGCAGTGCACTCCCTGACCTAGACAATGACTCTTCTGATGAGAATTGAGACACCGCCTCTCACCAAGTGGGTCTTTTGCCAAATGTACACAACACTTCAATATCAGATGATTGCAAGATAGACTGACAGTACCCACCTTCTGGCTCCCACGGCGCTATATCCCTCCTTGTCTCTTTGATCCATTACACGAGCTAGGAGTCACACCCAGTTGATAAGTGGTTATTTGTTTACCATGTTGGATTTCCGCTTTGTTTATTAGCCGCTCATTTCCCCACCCCCTCTATTCCCACAGTTGTTCCTTCAGCATTGAACTCAATACCGCAAGTTGCTTGTACAGATGGGAAATGGGAAATTATTTACTTGAAGTTGTACTGCCTTTTAATCATACCTATATTCACGCTGTCATGTGCCTCCTTTTACAGTTTGTTTTTTTATCGTTCTTACAACCTCAAGAAGTTGTAGTACAATACATTGCCCCTAACTGTGACTGTACCACACTTCTGAAAATGCTAATCAAAATTGTTTTAAAAAGAAAAAACCCTTTGCAGGTGGCCATCCTCAGCGGTGCATGGCTTTCAGTGGTACGCAGCATGGGATTGACAACGGGGCCTGGCTGTCAGACAGTGCAGCTGGCATACACAGTATATTGTCAATGACAGTGCATAGTGGGGGTTGACCAAGGGCTTGGCCCTACACCCGCCACTCTGAGGGCGGCCAAGCTTTGGTGCGCATGATTCAAGGCCCTGCTCAGTAGGGTTGGCACAGGGCCTGAATCTGAACTCTGTGCCCCCACCCTCCACAGCTAGCCAACCACTGCTGTTGCACATGACCTTTGTTGTGTATAGCGGGATTGGGTGTAGGGCCAGACCTCCAGCCAGCCCCTTCATCCAACTCATCACGGACCACCAACACCCACAGAGCACGGCCTTCAGCATTGCATCACATGGTTGGTCACAGCACCCAGCCTTCTGTGGGTAGCCAACCTCTGCTGTGCATGGCCATTGCAGGGGGGGTTGGCCACAGTGCCTGGCCCCGGCCCATTTCATGTACCCAACTCTCTGCATGTATCTATGTATGTATGTATTTGGTATTCGTAGAGCGCATATATCACCAGAAGGTCTCATAGCGCTAGCCAGTGTTCACGGTAGGACAGGACAGGACACGGCTTTGATTTACTTGACTGAGCTAAACAGCCAAGTTTTGAGTTGTTTACGAAACTTCATATGATACGTCTCCAGACGGAGGGGTAAAGGCAAAGTGTTCCAGGTTTCTGGTGCCACCCGGGAAAAGGATGCATGTGGCCACCACCCTCAGTGCATGGCCTTCAGCTGTGCCTTGAGGAAGTCGACCTCTGGGTCTAGGCTCCAGAGAGGCTCTGCACCCAACACTCCATGGCCAGCCAACCTCAGCCTACCGTGTACGCAGCAGGGTGTGGGCTGCAGGGCCTGGACTGTGGCCAGGCCCTACTCTCACCACATATATGTGGTCAATCCCCACATGTGACTGTTGGCCAAGCACAGCATTAGCACTTAAAATGCTTAATTTTTCAGGTTTTTGCAGGTATCTCGAATTTACTAATCCTGATTCCCAGGAGTGTCCTAGGGACCTATAGAAAGTCCTGAATCAACAAATCCCCCCCAAAAAATTCACAAATACTGTGATAATGTTTTTATCCTTATTTAATACTGGGGGTTATTTGTGCCCCACCCCAACCAGAGCCTGAGAGTCAGGTTAGGTTCACTCTACATTCTTAAGCCCTTTATCTTTTGAATTTTTCCATTCGGGTGCTTACTGCTCCGTGTTGGGTAATGGCAGCCCCAACAGAAATGTTTCCTTGATGGCCAGCCAGTCAAAACATGGTGGATTAGTGTCAGAAATAGGGTTGTAGGTTGACTGGGGTATGAGCCCTAGTCAAGCAGCAGCCACAATCCTAGTCAGGGGAAGAGGCAGGCAAACCCCGAAATTAACATGTGATCATCCCCTGGAAGCATGGCACAGAGCAGTCAGGCCTAATTTAGAGGCAATGTGTAAAGTATGTGTGTAACACTTCAAACAGTAAAAACTGTGAAAACACCACTCAAACAGATTCCACAAAGTTTGAAAGATAGAGCTTAACTTAATAAATAAAGCAATACCAAAACAACAAAAATCCAATAAGTAGAACTTGAGATTTAGTTTTTTAAGGAATAAACTGGAAAAAAGCGATTAGAAGCACTAAGTGCTTATTTGGGATGTCTGCTCATGCTGAACCGGGACAAAGTCAAAAGTTCAGGCCGACAACGTTGGAGCGTGGGCTGAATACAGGGACCCCATGAGGCCCGCTGAACAAAAGTACCTTGATCCTGATTGTGACGTAGCCGAGGATGCAGGGTGCAGCCTAAGCGATGCACCAGTGCCAATCCAGTAAACTGCGGCAATGCACTGGTCTTGATCCGGGCAGCAGCGGTGATGCACCGACTCCGATGAGCTGTGATGTGGAGGTTCTGCCGCATCGTCAAGTCAACCTTGTGCCGGGAGGAGCAATGCACAGTGGAGGTTCCAAAGACAATACTTTCCAGCTCCGATCCACGCAGCGGAGGTGATATGCCAGTTTTGGTCCACTGAATGGCAGTGATTCATCTATGCTGATCCATGCAACGTGCCGGTTCAGATCCCCACAATAGAGGCGACGCACCGGCTCGACAGAATATGTGTGGGGTCTGCTGGAGCAAACACCTTAGGCCCACTTCCAGAGGTCCAGGAATGGGGTTGCACCACTTGGTGGGGCACACTCACAGATGGCATAGTCCGGGTGCAGATGCAGGGTGGTTGGAAGTATTTTATGGCCCTGAGACTTCAGATCAGGATGCCAGACAGCAAGCCCTTGAAGTCACTCTGAGCTCAAGTGATGCAGGTCCAGTCCTTGTAACTCAGACAGGGGGACATCAGGCAGCACAGCAAGGCAGTAGTCAAGCAAGGCAGAAGTCTAGCAGAGTGGCAGTCCTTCAGCAGCATAGCAGTCCTTTCCATGGCAGAGTCTTCACAGATCAAGAAGTGTACTGAAGTAGTGGTATCAGAGGTCCAGTACCCAGCTGTGCCTTTTTAAGTGTGTGAGGCACCAAAGACAGGCTTTTGAAGTGCACAGAGGTTTTGACATTCTGCTCTGGCTCCAGACTCACAAAAGCATATGTAGTGCATGTTACTAGGGACTTATAAGTCAATTAAATATTCCAATTGGGGATAAGCCAAGATTACCATGTTTTTGGGAGAGTATAGGTGCACTTTAGCAATGTTTAGCAGTGGTAAGGAGCTCAGAGTACTAAGGTCAGCAAGAACAGGGTCAGAAAAAGCTGAGGAGGAAGGCAAAACGTTTATAGCGAAGACCACCACTAAGGTTGTCAGGTCTAACAATTAGCAAATCCGCAATGCACAAAGAGAGAAAAATCACACTACCCAACTGGGTGCCTATACTTGTTTAAGTGGGGTTAAGAGTTTTCTGTGGATTTGTGAATCTGCTGATGATCCGCCAAATGGTCCAGATATATGTATATTTGATTTTCATGCCCAAATAAGGACGTTTTTAAATGGTTATTTCTCAAAAACTACTAAACAAATTTACACCAATCTAACAAATCTACAGTCCTTGAGTAAAGTTTTAACTTTGGCCAAATTTGGTGAAATTCCATTCAGACATTTTTTTTGTATGGAAGAGCAAATAATCCTATGAAATTAAAATGGAAAATGGCACTTTAGAGACACACCTGTTGGGATGAAGTGCCACTGCTGCAATGATCTGTGGATCTTTGGTACTGATTTTTGTCATGGACAAATATGGATCATGCGTGTGCTCCATGACCTAAGCCTGTCTCACATATTGCATTCTTGTCAGAGGAGGAGTGGCCCACAAAGTGCTAGGCTTGTAGTGGGAAAGAGCTACTGCCATTACCAAAAGTTAAGCACCATGAGTGTAGTAGTGACAGCATACCATGTTTTTGTAATAGTCATAAGAGTGAACAGGCCTTTTTACCTGTGCCACTGGAATGAGACCTACCAGCCCACTCATGTAAAGGAACTCGCCCATCAGTTGCTGTGCAGCACACACAAGTTTGCACATGTCTACTGAGGAAAGTGGAATATTAGGTGGTATGTGAGTACCCTTACCCTACAAGATTATCACAATGCCTCAAAGATGATTCTTTTATTCACTACAATAATCCTTAGCTCAGTCCTGGTAGTGTGGCAAAGAGCAGTCAGGCATTACTGGTGGAACATGTGTTAAGTAAATTACAGCACTATAAGTGTTCATTTGTAATTGACAAGACTTGAGAAAACTCCAACGACAATTTATAAAAATAGAGTATATTTTTATATAAATTTAGACGCCAAATTGAATTTTTTAGCCTACATATAACCATAGCTACGGATTTTCAAAGCATTAGAAAATAAATGCATTTAAAAGTGCAGACATTTAACATTGCTGTCAATTGGAAAATCTGCTACTGATAATCAGTCATTTAGGGGTCGACTTATGTTTTACCTCCACAGGGTAGAGGTCTTTGGGGTCCTAGGAACAGGGCCTAACAGTCAGTTTAATTTTACCTGGCCCGTGGAGTTTGGGTGCAGTGGTTGTCCTGGATGTCAGTGGTCTTTAACCCCTTCCATGCTGATGACGGTCCGCGGCCATCGTGCATCATGGTGGGCGTGTGCTGAGGACGGCTGGGGGCCGTCATGAACCCGCCCACTGTTTAAAAGTGCCGCACAGGCGCAGAATCGCGGCCGCGCCCAAGGGGTTATACTAGAGTGCCACCCAAGCTGCCTCCACCATTGGAACGTAGCCACCAAAAAGGGGATGCAAATATACAATTTTGCGACCCTTGACCTTCTGGTAGGTCGCTCCCCCCTCCGCTGCAGCTCCACCATCTCCTGTGCCAGCCTTGTCTGCCCCTCACTGCCTGCTGCTGTCTGTGTCCCTGATCGCCGCCTCCACTGCCGCCATTCCCCACCCATGAGTGCCTGCACCTTAACCCTTCTTTCCTGTACTCCGGCTGCCTGTGCCTCTGTCTCCTCGTGTGCCTGTGTGACTGCCAGCCTCCCTGCTGCCCCTTCGAGCGGGCCTGCCTGCTTCTGACCTCGCTCTCCCCTCGCCTTTTCCTCCCGTTTTCCCCTGCCGTTTTTCTCCCTTCCCGCCGCTGACCTCCAGGCGGCCCCGCCCCCCGTGCCCATTCGCTGCCACCTTACCACCTCCCAGCTGACCCGCCCTCCCCACCTCCCCCTTATATGGCGGCTGCGCGCCGCTGGCCCGCCGTTTTTCTCCCTTCCCGCCGCTGCCCTCCAGGTGGCCCCACCCCCTGTACCCATTCGCTGCCACCTTCCTGCCTCCCAGCTGACCCGCCCTTCCCACCTCCCCCTTATATGGCAGCCGCTGAGCAGCTAAGGCAAGCCCGTCTGCGCCCATCCGCACCTGGACCGCGCCCAGCGCCAGAACCCCTGGCCCCCGCACCAGAGACAAAGCAAGACTCCGCAACCACGACCAACACCCTCATCGCACTCAACCAAGGACAGCCCTCCAACTGCTACAAAGCCACCCTCAAGCGCACCCACGGCCCTTTCACCTGCCAAAACTGCACCTTCACTTGCACCAACGACGCCAAAGCCCCGACAGCAACAGGATCCAACCGACTGATATGCATCCTGCTCAACACCCGCTCCGCACGCAAGCACGCCGTCGAGCTCTGGGACCTACTCACCACCACAGCACCAGACGTCGCCTTCCTGACCGAGACCTGGCTGAACGAAACCTCCGCCCCTGACATCGCAATGGCCATTCCCGACGGGTAGAAGATCTCCCGAAGAGATCGCTCCAACGGAGTCGGAGGAGGAATCGCCATCATACACAAGAACACCATCAAGGTCTCCACGAACACCGACAACACCCTCACCACCACCGAACACATGCACTTCAAGATCCACACAGACCCCAAGACCACCCTCAGAGGCACCCTCGTCTACAGACCGCCGGGCCCACGCCCCGAATTCGGCAACTCCATCGCGGACTTCATCAGCACGCACGCACTGACCTCCACCAACTACATCCTGCTCGGCGACCTGAATTTCCATCTGGAAAACATCAACGACAGCAACTCCTCCACCCTGGTCGACAACCTCGCCACCCGCGGACTGAAACAGATCGTCACAACCCCGACCCGCATCGCCGGCCACACGCTCGATGCCATCTTCTCCTCCAGCCCCCACGTCACCTTCGGCCACAACTCCAAGCTCACCTGGACCGACCACCACTGCATCCACTTCACCTTCCAGAAACCCGTCACCCACCACCGCACCCCACAGATCCCCTGCCGTCGCTGGGGCAAAGTAACCAAGTAACTGCTGGAAGCTCACCTCGCAATCGACCCTCCGACCAGCCCCACCGACCCAGAGGTGGGTACCCGCACCCTCAGACTCTGGATGGAAAATGCGCCAACAGCGCAGCACCTTTACGACTACCCGCCGACAGAGACACCAACCAGAGAGCCAGCTGGTTCACCCCGGAGCTCCTGGCCTCCAAGCGCGCCTGCCGGAAACTCGAAAACATCTGGCTCAGCGACAGAACACCCGCCAACTACGCAGCCCACAAAGACGCCATCCGCACCCATCACCACCTCATCAGAACAACCAAAAGAGCCTCATTCACAGACCGCCTCGACAACAAAGCCCACAACAGCAAAGAGCTCTTCAACATCGTGAAAGAATTCTCCAATCCCAGCTCCTGCACCAACGACATCCCGCCATCGCAAGCTCTGTGCGACACCCTCGCCGCCTTCTTCCACCACAAGATCACTGACATCCACAACAGCTTCAACACTCAGATCAACCCAATGCACCCCACCATGACAAGCACACCCAACCCCACTGACCACGACCTTCTGACCACATAGACCAACGTGAGCACCGAAGACATAATTGAGACCATGAGCACCATCCACTCAGGCGCCCCTTCGGACCCTCTCCCCCACCACATCTCCAACAAAGCCAACAGCCTCATCGCACCCCACCTGCGCAACATCATCAACCTCTCCTTCGAAACCGCCACTTTCCCTGAGAGCTGGAAGCACGCCGAGATCAACGCCCTCCTGAAGAAACCCTAGGCAGACCCGAGTAACCTCAAGAACTTCCGGCCCATCTCCCTGCTTCCGTTCCCAGCGAAAGTCATTGAAAAGACCGTCAACACCCAGCTCAACCGCTACCTAGAAGACAACAACATCTTGGACCCGTCCCAGTCTGGCTTTCGCAGCAACCACAGCACCGAAACCGCCCTCATCGCCGCCACAGACGACATCAGAATCCTCCTCAACAACGGCGAGACAGCAGCCCTCATTCTCCTGGACCTCTCCGCCGCTTTCGACACCGTCTGCCACCACACTCTCAGCACACGCCTCTACAACGCAGGGATCTGAGAAAGGGCCCTGGACTGGACCACCTCCTTCCTCACCGACAGAACCCAAAGATTCCTCCTACCCGCGTTCCAATCCAGAACCACCAAAACCATCAGCGGCGTCCCTCAGGGATCTTCCCTCAACCCGACGCTGTTCAACGTCTACATGGCCCCCCTCGCCCGCATCGCCAGACTACACGACCTCAACATAATCTCCTACGCCAACGACACCCAGCTGATCCTCTCCCTCACCAAGGACCCCCTCATCACCAAATCCAACCTGCACCAGGGGATGAAGGCCGTCGCCGACTGGATGGAGGCAAGCCGGCTCAAGCTGAACTCGGACAAGATGGAGATCCTCATCCTTGGGCCCAACCCATCGGCGTGGGATGACTCCTGGTGGCCTCCTTCCCTGGGAACCCCCCCGACACCGACCAACCATGCACGCAACCTAGAGATCATCCTCGACTCCACGCTCAGCATGACCAACCAAGTCAACGCAGTCTCCTCCTCATGCTTCCACACCCTCCGTATGCTCCGCAAGATCTACAGATGGATCCCAGCGAACACTCGGAAAACAGTCACCCACGCCCTCATCAGCAGCCGACTCAACTACGGAAACGCCCTCTACGCCGGAGCCCCGGCCAAACTCATCAGCAGACATCAAAGAATCCAGAACGCCTCCGCACGCCTGGTCCTAGACGTCCCTCACAGAGACCACATCACCCCCCACCTGAGAGACCTGCATTGGCTCCCCGTCGACAAAGAATCACCTTCAAACTCATGATCCACACACACAAAGCACTCCACAAGACCGGCCCAGCCTACCTCAACAGCAGACTCTCCTTCTACGGACCCAACAGGAAACTCCGCTCCGCTGACCTTTCCCTGGCCGCCGTCGCGCGCATCCACAGAACTAACTCCGGGGGCAGATCCTTCTCCCACCGCGCCATCAAGACCTGGAACGCCCTCCCCCTCCACCTACGACAGACTACAGGCCTCCCGGCATTCAGAAGACTGCTCAAGACCTGGCTCTTCGACCACTGACTGCAGTCCCCCCCCCCTCAGCGCCTTGAGACCCTAGCGGGTAGGTAGCTCGCTTTACAAATTACTTGATTGATTGATTGATTGATAGATACAAAAGCGGCTGAAGTCGGTTCGCAGGTGCTGGTAACAAACAAGCCTTGGAAGCAGTAAAAGTAACGAAGGGGAACTTTGACGTCCTGCGGTCCAGGGGAGTGTGGTAGCGGCTTGTAACTTTGATGAAAGCCAGACTACAACTCTCAAAATGCACTTCACCATTTACTTCTAGGTGATCCTTCAGAGTACCTGATGGCCAACGATTCTTTAGATGCCGAGCGTTGTTTTACCTGCACTTTGCAGGGGACTGGTTCCACTAATCCAGCGGAGTTTAAGGGTGCTTCTGGCTTCTACAGGGGTCCCTCTGCCAGGGAATGCCAAATTTGGCCAATGACCAAAGTTGATCGCACAGTTCCAAGCAGTATTGCCACATGTGCAGGGTATCATTCCCTTTCTTTGTGCAAGCCTTGTTGTCAGTGAAACAGTCTTCTTGGTGTTCTTCTTATTTATTTATTTATTTATTTATTTAATGGTTTTGTAAAGCGCGTAGTAACTCAGAGACCATCCCAGCGCTGACCTGATTCTCCAAGGATTTCAGCAGTCTGAAGAGCTTATGTCTTCGGGAAGAGGAGGGTTTTTAGGGTTTTTCTGAACTGGAGGTGGTTCGGTTCTATCCTAAGTTTCCGTGGTAGCTGGTTCCAATGTTTTCCCGTGTGAACCGAAAAGCGCCGGCCACCGGTCTTGGCTTTTCTGACTCTCGGGACCACGATAAGATTTTCTGCACTGGACCGGAGGTCTCTCCCCGCTTTGTATGGGACTAGGAGTTCTTTAAGAAGGGGGGGACCGTTATTATTGATGGTTTTGTGAGCCAGGCAGAGGGCTTTGAAGACGACCCTTTCTCTGACTGGAAGCCAGTGGAGAGATTTAAGAGCCGGTCTGGCGGAAGATCTTCCTGGTGTGCCCGTGAGTAGGCGGGCGACGGCGTTTTGGACTTTTTGTAGTGAGTTCAGGGTGGCCTCCGGGGCTCCCAGGTAAATGGAGTTACAGTAGTCTAACCTTGCCAGGATTAGACCCTGAATGAGGAGCCTCCTAGCGGTCTCAGGGAGCAGGGGGAAGACCTTCCTGCAGGCTCTGAGTAACCCAAAACATGTCCCTGCCGTTTTTCTAGCCTGGGTTTTAAAGCTCATATCCTTCTCAATCCATACACCAAGGCTCTTGACTTCTTCCTTTGGTGTAGGAGGGTCACCTAGGCAACTGGGCCACAAGTGAGATGGTAAAGAGGGCCCTTTGTGGCCCATCAAGAGGATCTCGGTCTTGGACCCGTTCAATTTAAGTGAAGAGATGTTCATCCATCGGTGGACCTCGGAGAGGCAACTGTGGAGATCCGATGGGGCGTGGTGGGGATGTGAGAGGGTCACGACCAATTGAGTGTCGTCGGCGTAGTTGATAATTGACACGCCGAACGAACTGACCCTCTTCTCCAGTGGGGCCATGTATACGTTAAACAACGTGGGGCTCAAGGATGAGCCCTGTGGCACTCCGCACCGGAGGGGGAAGGTGGATGAGCAGCTGTCATTTTCCCACACCTGAAAGGAGCGTCCTGATAAAAAGGATTCCAACCATTTCAGGGCTGTACCCTTTAGTCCGATCTCCCCCAGTCGATGGATTAGGGTTGGATGGTCTACAGTATCGAAGGCCGCACTGAGGTCCAGGAGGATCACTGCCAGTGATCCTCCTGTGTCCAGAATGCTTCTGGCCTTCTCTACTGCTGCCAGGAGGGCGATGTCCGTGCCCTGACCTGGACGGAACCCTGTCTGGGAGACCGCTAAGAGGTTGTTGCTTTCTAGGTAGGATGACAATTGCTTATTTACCAGTTTCTCTGCGATCTTGCTGTTTCCAGGGAGGAGGGATATGGGCCTGTAGTTGGTGAGGTCCAACGGGTCTAAGGATGGTTTTTTCAATAGCCCTTTGACAGCTGCCTTTTTCCAGCTGGAGGGAACTATGCCCTCCATGAAAGAAGAGTTGATCAGGGCCGTAAGGGTGGGGATGATGGAGCTCGACACCTTTTTTAGGAAACGGAGGGGTGCAGGGTCGAGGGGGGAACCACTTTTCATTGAGGCCAGCGTTGCTCCTACTTCTTCCGATGTTATGGGGCCGAAGGCATCCAGGAAGGGTTGGGGGGGATCTAGTGACAAAGGAAGATGGGTGGAGGTGGCAGTGAGATCCTGCTCTGTATGGGTTTGGTCAGGGGGGGGTATGGTGAGCAGAATTTTTTGAATCTTTTCGTCAAAGAAGGTGGCTAAGTTGTTACATTTAGTTTCAGCTTCTTTGGGGTCAAGATGTTTGAGTGGGGGGTCAGGGGCGTGGATGAGTTCTTTAAGAATTGAATAAGTTTCATGGGCCGAGCAAGCGGCGTTTTTAATTCTGTTCTCATAGAAACTAGTTTTGGTATTGCGGAGCTCTTTTTTATACGTTTTTATAGAGGAACGAAAGGACTCTTTTTGTTCCTTGGTTTTTTCCTTCCTCCAGATACGTTCATTCCTTTTGCAGATCTTGCGAAGAAGGTTGAGTTCCGGGGTGTACCAGGGTGAGGGATTAACTCTCTTGATGTATTTCAGAGAGTGTGTTATGGGCAGAATGGCATCAAGCGAGTGGGTGATCCAGGTACTAAATTCTTTGTCCCCTGCTAAGGTGTCATGGGGGGGAGGCGGGACGCTTTCCCTGAGTTTAGCTGCCCATACGTCTGGGTTCAGTCTCTGCCATCGTCTGGTATACGATCTGGTTTTGGAAGATGGCGGAATCGGAATGACGATGTCCCATACTAGGGAGACCAAAAAGTGGTCCGTCCAGGGAAGGGGAATATGGTCAAGCGTTCTCAGATTGGGGATATTTGAAAAAATCGGATCAAGCAGTTGCCCTCTTTCATGAGTGGCCCGTGGGTTTTTGAGATCCAGGCCCATTGAGGTGAGGTCCTGGAGTAATTTGTTGGCCTGCTTGTCATCAGGGTCCAAGAAATGTACATTCAGATCTCCTAATAATAGGAAGTTAGTGGTGGTGGTACAATTGATGGAAGTCTGGTCGATAATTTTGCTTGAAAAGTCTCCTAGATTGCCTGGTGGATGGTATATCAGGGTCCCTGACAGCGAGGTGACTGGGGATATTTGTATTGTAAAATGGCAGCTTTCGTGTCCTTTGATGTTGCCGTCGGATGTTTTGCAGGTAAGAGTATCCTTAAGAATTATCGCTAGTCCACCTCCCCTCCCTTCAGGTCTGTTCAGTGAGTACATGACGTATCCGGGGGGGAGTGCTTCTTTGAAGTAAGTCGATCAGAACTGAGGTTCTGGTGTCAGGGGGGTCCCTTAAATCCTGGATTTAAGGGAGTTAGGGGTATGGGAGCTGGTAGCCAATTGCCTCCAGTCCCTTACTGCTAATCTGTCCCTGAGGAGACCACATCCGGTCGTGTAGGTCACATTTTCTACCAAGAGCCCACTATTTTTGCCCTCCTAAAGATGGCAGAAATCAACTTTAGGTGTACACATCAGGCTGCTAACCCTTGAGGTGTAGCCAGCCTTCCTGGAGGTGTACGCCTACTGCATACCTAACTTGCCACCTTGACAGTGTCCAAGCGTTCCTGGGGGAAGGGGAGTGCTGTGTCCTCCTCAATGGGAAAACCCAGATGCATATCAGAGGCGGTGAAGCCTTTGAATCTCACTGCTCTGATGAATCACTTCACTAGCCCACTTGGTGAGGGGGTGGTGTGGCATCCTTTCTGCCCAAGCCTTTGCTGTGACTCCTGCAAGTGCTCACACTGCCTGGCAGGAGGTCAGATACTTGTTTTGGTTGCAAATGGAGTGGGAAAACCTGGGCCTGCCATCCAAAGCACATGTCAAATAGGGTAACCTGATAGGCATCCATTAGGTAGTCACCTGGGTACATGCCAGACTTCCCTTGGCAGCAGATTTGCGTCAGGGGAGAGAAGGCATGTTTGTAGAAAGCCTTTCTTGGTACCCAGCGGAATCCCTTGTGAATCAGCTGAATATGTTGTGTAGTGTAATTATTCACCCAATCACTGTCTCACCTACACACAGGTAAGATGTGTTATCAACATTTCTGTGTGTATCTTATAACTCTTCAAAATGCATCTATCCCCTTAATGTTCCAGGTGAGGAAATATGTGATAGCTACACAGTTATAACACTGAAGATCCATAGGCAATTATTAATCAACTCCAAGAAGATCTCCTGCCCCACTCAGAATGTGCTCTAGCATGTAGGAATAAGAAACCCACTCCCCCATTTAATAGAATCAATATTTGTTGCATTTCTTGTTCATCCAATAAGCGGGCAATTAACTACCACCAGAGTTAACTAATTAAGCCTCTTATCATTTCACGCCTAAGAACAAGTTGAAACATGCCCATGCCCAAACTCACATAAACTAAACCAGTTAATGCCCTAGAACCGTACTGTAGGTCAATGGAGTAGCTATGATTGGGGAATAAGAAACACAAAAGGTCAGCTCACATTCTCCCCCCCATTACCCATCCTCAAATGTAGCATTACAACTGCTCCATGCGATCCACTTGGGGTCAAATTTAAGGTGATTATGTAATCATTCATGCACACTCACTGTACTATTGTTGGTGGCTATAAATATCAGACCAGTGGCGTAGTTAGTGATTTGAAGGCCTGGGGCATTCCCATACTTTGCCAACCAGTGCCGGGAAAAGCACAGGTGGTACGGGGTGCTGGCAAAAGACGGAAAGAACATGATGCTCGGGAGGGGGATGCGGGCAAGATTGACAGGCAAGAACGAGCGTTGGGGGGTATTTAGCAAGGCCAATGAGAATCGGCGCTTGCAGGCGCCCCCAGAGAAGTGACGCCCAGGGCGCATCGCCATCCCAGCTATGCTACTGTAACGGACTGTAAAGTCTGCGGGCTGATTTAGTGGTCTGTTGCAGCACTCTTTCATTACTGAGAGCAGATCTGATTGAACTCCGCATGTGGAATCAGAGTCAGTACAAGGTCTCACTTCTATCAACAAGCCAAACTCAGGTTGATGCTGGCACTGCCTGCAAGCACTCCTCAGTCAAGTGTATCTTTGACAGCTAGGGTGACCAACCATCCGTAAATTTCACTCTCACGTCCGTTGTCCGTGCCGATCCCCTTTACAGAAGCCTTTTGAGCATTGGGGAACATCACTGTCATCACTCATCAAGTCACCCAAACATTCCACTCAAAGTCCATTCACCAACATTCCATACAGAGTACACACACACACAGGCTGAGCAGCTAGGAAAAGGATAACATAGGGAATGAAACGTAATGCAAGAATACTACACACTGTTCCCCTGTCAGAAGCATCAGCTCCCTGGTGGGGCCGCCTCACACTCTTCCAGGGAACACAAGAACAGCCCTACCCGCCCATTGTCATTCTGTCTGCGGCTGATTGCCACATACAGAATAACAATAGGCCAGTCTATGCTCTTACTGCATGTAGTGGGCCTCCTGCAGCCTTGGTCTAGAGCAGGGCACTCTGTCAGGTGGAAGAAATGTACAAAAACGCCCATTCCGCTAGGTGGCAATCCAGTTAATGAAAAGAAGGTAGTGAAACAAGTTTTTAAAAAAAGTGTTATGGGTCTTTCACTGTCTCATCATTTTAAAATGGACGCATTGTCAATGTTCTATTCAACAAAGCCATGGTTCCTGTTTTTTATGTTATGCAACTGACAACCATTGACAAAGCCAATAGTTCTGAGTTTTGTAAGTGTAAACCTACTTGTTGTGTTATATATCTGGATACAATGACAGAAGCAGCAAATTACCAGTCAGGCGGCACACTATGCTAAGCACAGATTTTTAGCTTAGGTGTTTTTAGCCATGCCCTTAATTACAACAAACACCCCCTTTAGAGAGATTAGAGAGACCCCTGGTTTTTTCATCCCACTTAAAGACCTGGAAACACCACCATGTCACAGTGGCACTGTGCATCATGCATGACTCATGACTTCCACTTTTTCAGATTTCCTATGTACAGGGGCATAGTGAGCCCTCTCCCCCCACCCCACCCCTTGCTATAGCATGGGTGAAGTCCTTGATGGGCCTTTTCTGTCTGCAACTCTGCAGACAAAGGCTCAGTTCATAATTAATGTGAAAAAGTGAGTAAGTGAAGGGGTGGGTGGATGTCTGGGTGGATTAGTGAACGGGTGAATGGATGAATGAAAGGGTGAATGGATGGATAATGAGAGAAAGGGTGGAAGGATAAGTGAGTGGAAGGATGGATGAGAGGAAAGGTAAATGCATGGATGGAAGGGTAGATGGATGGGTAAAAGGATGGCTGGATGAGTGAAAGGATGACTGGATGAGTGAAAGCGTGGATGATAGGCGAGTGAATGGGTGGATGGATGAATGAACTGATGGGTGAATTGATAAATTGATAAGTGAAAGGATGAATGAATGGATGGATGAGTGAAAGGGTAGATGTAAGGCTGGAAGAATGAGTGAAAGGGAGGGTAGATGGAAAAAGGGTGGCTAGATGAATGAAGGAGTAAAAGGGTGGTTGAATGAGAGAAAGGATGGATGGCTGAGTGAAGGATTGAAAGGGTGGATGGACGAGAGAAAGGATGGCTGGATGAGTGAAAGGATGGATGAGTGAAGGAGTCAATGGATGCTTTCGTGAGTGAATGAGTAGATGGATGGTTGGATGGAAGGATGGATGTCTAAGTGAAAGAGGGATGGAGAGAGAAAGGGAGGATGAATGGATGACTGAAAGGGTGAAAGGATGAGTGACTGGTGGATGAATGAGTAAGTGAAAGGATGGCTGGATGGGTGAAAGGGTAGATGGTTGGATGCATGAGTGACTGAATGGATGAGTGGAAGAGTGGATGGATGAGTGTACATATGGATAAGGTGAAAGGACGAATGAGTGAAAGGGTGGATGGAGGGATGGATGAGTGGAATGATGGATGGATGGATGGATGGAACGATAGATGATGGATAGGTTTGCAAATGATTGAATATTGATATGGATGGGCACACAGATGGAAGGACAGAATGAATGGTGAAAGACTGAATGATGGATGAAAGAATGAGTGCACCTTGTAACCCCCTTTATCTTAAGTACATTTCCTATAGATTGACTTTCACATTTATATGAGTCATTGTCTCTAAATAATATGTGTGTGCTGTAACACACTCCGACACCCTGTCCTACCTACTTGGGATGAGTAGCACTATAAAATCAATGGAATACGAATGAGAGAGGGTCTATGTGAAGATGAGGGGCACCATTGGAGGGTGGCAGCAAGGCCGGAATGGCAGGACCGGGCATCAAGCATTTCCCTGGAGGCTGGGAAGGTGGGGGGGAGGGCGGTTTTGTTACCACAAAAAGACCTGCACATTTTCTCAAAGCTGCATGAATACTGAAAAACCATGACATGCACAATTGTCCCGACTTGTTCTTAAGTGGTTGTCTATTTTCTTACCTATATGCTATTGCCAACCTCCTCTGATCTGTCTGTAAAATGTACCTTGTGTCCTGAATTTTGAGCTCCTGGCCTAAATTTGAACCCATGCCAGTTGGTCACCCTATTGACAGCCTGTATGACGCTGGTGGCCTGTGTCTGTTTCACCTAATGCCATGTTGTGGTCTGGGTCTCTCATCAGACTTTGCAAGCTGGTCATTGTCCATTCAGGGGCCTCCGTCAGATATGTGAAGAAGATCAACCTCCATCCATACAGGACCTTCAGCTTAGCAGGGAAGAACAGCATCAACTTCAAGCCTAATTTCTGCTAGTGTTGTTTCACTGTGCATAAGAAAATCCGCTGGTGTTGGGCTCCCAAAGTGAAATCAAAATGCATTCTTGGTTGTCAAGTAATCTGTATCCCATGCTGTTCACCAGTATTGTAAATAAAAGATACCCTCTTATAGGCAGGAGTCAGTAGCCGGCTCAAGTAGGTTACAAGGTAGATTTATTGAAGAAGATATTTCTTAAGTTACAGGTTACAGGTTATATGTAAATGCCCCACCAGGAGGAGCATGCATCCACACTGCTCAGCCCACTCTCTCCAACTGACACTGTTACAGCCCAGGCACTCATCAACATATTATTACATCACACACATACACTGGCTGAGCAGCAGGGAACTAAGAAACTATGAAGAGGATGCATTATAACAACATCAGGTTACAACACAAACACACTTTTCCACAACCTCTGAAAATAAAGATCATGATCTCTAACAATCAAAAGCCTTGCAACATGAGGTCTCTGTTGCATTTTCAATGCAGGCATCACAACTTGTACTCTAGCTGCATATTTCACTTTACAAAAATGAGAATGAACTCGTGGAGCAACCACCATGCTGAACAGTACTGCTGACAGTGTTCCATGCTTGGACCCTTGGCCGTGCTCAAGAAGTTGCACCTGAAGTCCATTGTTTTTGCAGCGTCATCTTTCAGGATCTTTAGCATGCTGCTCAATGTATTTTTTTATGCATCTCATTCAGTTGTGATTATAGGTCCCCCACTACAGGGTTGAAAATTTGGATCTAGTTTTCTGTAAAACTCTAAGTCAATTTCTTCAGATCTGCACATAGGAGACCAAAAGCCTGGGCAACTCCTTCATTCTCGAGGTCCAGCACACTAATGTTGTCCTTGATTGAGAACAGAACTGATTCAAACTTCTCAAGAGACCGTGGCATCATCAGTAACAGTGGTTGGGTGCACTGGCCTCCTCTATTTTGCGGCGTCAAAGGCATAAGGATGGATGTTCCATGGGCCACTTGAGTTTCTACATGGCAGATCTGACCAGTATCAGGGGACATAACCAAAAAACAAAGACTCAAAGACTGTCAATATCCTCAGTAGAAGAGGTAACAACTTCTTGCTTCAAACATAGCCTAAGAGCTAAAGTTTTCAAAGCTGGAGTGTAAGCATACCCCTAGTGCAGCTGTGGTAGTGGTCAACAGTTGACCTTCGGTGTCAAGGTGTAGCAGGTCGGTTTGCTGGGCTCAAGCTCCGCCTAATACTGCGTTGGCTGTTGCAGCGTGGCTGTCTGGACTCAAGGCCACCACTTTTCTGAGAAGGGGCTGGGAGTCCGCCTAGATCCAGCATAAATATGTAGGCTTAAATATTGTGCACAGCTGGACACCCGGCCCCTTCTCAGCTCCTGAGCACAGACAGCCAGGTTGCAACAGCTATCAGAGATCCTGTTTGGCTCACCATCTCAGATATCATACCCCTTGTGTCTGGATAAGCTTGGGTCATTGTCTGTGCCCCACCACTCATAATGGGGGAAAAGTAGAAACCTTTCCCTTGAGCCCTGATGCCTTTAGCCCATGAACGCTTTCATACCCGGGGTGGTTGTGTATTACCAGACTATTATGGAAAATGATTGCACTAAAATATATATCAAAGATATCTATCACCAAATGTAGCATCAAGTTAAGTATATATCGGTAAGTAAAGGTTTCCTGTATTAACTCCAGATATATGCATGTTGATAATATATACCTTCAAGTAACCTAGTTGTGGAATTAAGAATAGTAAATCTATACATACCTGTATATACTTACTATGAAAATATTTTGGAGTAAAAAATGTTAGACAAACTTTTTTTAGCACAATATTTATGTTTAAAATATTGTTACGTGCAACCAGTGGGGTGGGGGAGGGGGAGGCAGTGTAAGTCTCACCACCGCTCAATTCCCCTCAGGCTTACCCCAAGAGTAGTTGCCCAGTCAATTCATTAAGAGGACAGTGCTGCCCCGTTCACTCTCGCCTATCTTCCGGTTACGCTCAGTGGGGTTGTGGAATCTGACTTTGCCACCTCCACTCGAACTATCCACTGATGCAAGCAAAACTCTTTCTGCTTCTCCACTTCAAGCAGTGTGACCACAACTCTGAAGTGTCAAAGAGGCAGAACGCCATGACCCCAGTCTCAGACACAATGGCAAGCCCTGATTTGCAGCCCATAACTCAATAGATTTTGGCAGATGTCATGTTTGGCTTCTGGCATCTCCTCCAATTCTGTAGTGCTAAAGTAGGTGTAGTCCACTGATTGCTGTTAGGTCCACCACCGGTACTTAATATCCAATAAGACTCAGGTGCAGCCAATAATTTAGGATAGTTTAAAGCATATGGGCATTTGTTGAGTAGGCCATGGCTACCAGCCAGTAGAGGAGCCAAGCAAAGACATCACTTACGCCATCGAGCAACAGCCATGCCACTATCCTTAACTAGTATTTTACGACTCTTAGCCAATACTAAGATAAACCAAGCAAGAAAACAGCCAGTCATAAGCTAGTACTCACCAACCTCAGAGATCCTTTAAGAGCTCTAAGAGATCCAGACCTCTCTGACAGAGTCCTACAGCCAGTGCTTAATTTGAGATTGTGGTTGTTAGTTGGGGCCACCAGCACTCATTTTCAGAGACCGACACTTAGTTTTCCTCACCAGGTGTTTCCCAAGAGCAAAAGAGGGAAAAAGACACAAGCGGGAAAAGAGGAGGAAGAGAAAAATGTAAAAACCATCACCATGGGAGAAAATGGGAACCTGCAAGAGTGAGATAAAGGGACAGGCAGTGTTTGGCAGTGGATTAAAGTGGCCTGAAGTCATTTCAGGACTACAGCCTGAATAGTAGGCATGCTCACATTTATTTGTACCCAGCTGGGCTTCTGAGCAGCACTTTGGGCACCAGCACTCATTATTTTACAAATTAAGCAATGCCTACAGCCCCATTCTGCCATTCTGCCATTGTCCAAACCCACTCTGCCTACTTTCCGAGTCTGTGAAACCTTGTTACAGGGCCTGCGGCTTTTGCAAAGACACACTTAACTCCTACACCCACCCATATGTTACCCCTGCTGGCTCTTATATAATATAAAGAAAATCAACTGCACCAACTGCATATTCATAAAACAGTCAAAGTGCAGTTATCTGGCCGGCACTAGGGCCATGGTTTCAATGGTGCATCAGGTGCAGCGGCACCGGGACTTATTATACCAAATGCCTTGGCAAAAATACAGTATTTGTTACAAGATACAAACTTAAATAGTAAATAGCACAATTATTGAAGATGTCATAGTATACTGTTTAAATAAAGAAAAACTGTAAACCATAAGTAACACAATGCCAATGATGATGCAAGTGCAAATATTTACTATATGCTCATTTTTGTTTCATAGTTTATGTTCATGTTTAATTTTTTCCATTATCATAAAAAAGAGCAGTGTAAAATAAAAATAAAAACGTCATATGAGAAATCTGAAATGAAAAAATGCCCATCTCAATAAAACAATATTCTCATTTTCAGTGTGTTTCTTTCACTTATAAAGCACAACTGCTCAAATGCTCCTTTGAAAACTGTAAAGTTAATTTTCAATAACCAAACAACACCTTTATATCTAGTTTTTTAATCTTGTGTTTTTTAATTTGCAAAAACAGCACTTATGCTGTACTTTTATGGTTTTTCTTCCACCCTTTAACAATTCTCCGCATATCTGCACCACTTTCAAGCCTACCTATCAGGTACATGTGTTTTTTATCTTTGTCCTCCACCATTTACCTAATCATCCCACCTGATAACACCACTAGTAACAGCACAATATATTACCTTTTTCTACATAAACACGTCACAACACTTTAACAGATTTTCTGTAACTTATATTGTACAACTACTCAGCAAGCTTCAACTTACAACAAAAACAGCCTATTATTAATTACATATGCGAAAGCTAATGCATTTACTAATGCTTGTTGTATTAGTATTCCCGTTTTGAAAACCACAAATTACAAATTGCAGAACCCACTTATTTTAGTGATACAGAGCAATTTCACATCTCAATGTTTTTATCAATACTGTTTTAAATTATAGGTTATTATGGATGGCTTGGTATCATTTACACTTTCATTTTATTGCCACTTAATTAGTTTAGATATTGTTCATCATTAACACTTAGTGTAGAGCAAGTATAAAGCTACAGCAAATAATGATGATTTACACTCAGCCAAAAGACATTGGAAAAAACTACATCCTCTTTTGAGACATCCTTACTGTCCTTTACCTAGAATTGTGAAAATATAAACTACGTATTACTGAGTTCAGGTCTCGACTCCATCACACCCGGATTTCTAAGGCCCTCCCTACCTCATATCCTCCTTCTTCGATGTTCTGTACTATTCTTTCAGATGTTGTCCAGAATAAAATAGCCAGCATGATAGATCAATCATTACATCCCCCTCTTTTTAGCCTGAACACTATCCCAACATGCCTATAAAATGGACCTCCTTTAATGAGGTATCACAGGAAAGAAAGAAGGTTTATTTTACCTCAACATCATCCAGTTCCTCTTTAGATCTAATTCTCCTGAAATTAGCAAAACCCTCCCTCTCTTCTTTTCCAGCAGGTATTCACACTTCAACCATCTAACTACCGTCCTAATTCCCTACTACCATTCTGAAGCAAGATCAAAGAGAGCTGTGCACCCCAACCTTTGGGAATCCCATTCTGCACTCCGGGGCCGAATCCGATGTCAGACGGACCGGAGTCCGTCCGACATCGGTTGGTAACAGTACCTGAACGACCTCCTGCCGTCGGTTACAGCCCTGGAAGTAGGATGCAACCGAACCCTGTTCGGTCACATGCCTATAACTATCAATGGGAGCATGCATACCGAACAGAATGCAGTTTCTCATTGAAAGAGCAGAGGTGCAGTTCATTCCTGCACCCTATGGCAGGCACCCCGCCTGCCACCGGGTGCAGGGATCAACAGAGGGGGCACCATTGGTGGCCTTGCATCTATGGGGCCCCCAAAGCTGTTTCTCAATGCCTTTCTGTGCCGGAAAGGTGGCACAAAAAGGGAATGGGAAACTGCCATCATAATCCCTCGGCCAGAAAGAGCCTTCCGACTGGCAGACAAGCTCTCTGAGCCTGGGAAGCCATTCGGAAGACCGTTTCGGTTTTCCTTTCGACTGACCCCATTGGAATGGGTCGGTCAGAAGGGAAACCGATTCGGTGATTCCGATGCAGTTAGGATGGCTCCGACCGAGGGTTGAAGCAATTCCTAACTGCATCAGAATCATACCCTTAGTTTCTTTCACTCTGGGCTTCGTACAGGCTTTCCTTCCTACAGAGACTGTGCTGTCTGCCACCACCAATGACATTAGGTTAACATAACATAAAATTGTAAAGCACACGTTGGCGCTGAATAGCAGTTGTTTATTGTTACCCAACTCAATGGTATTCATTTTATCCACCTCGAAAGGGTGAAAGGCTGAGTGAACCCACAGGGATTAAAACCTGTGACCAAGAGGTCGAACACAGCCCCTGCAGTGGATGCATTAGTGCATTGAGCCACCATAACAGCTTACTCTGGACAGAGGGCTCGCTGGGCCATCCTCATCCTTACTGACCTTTCTGCTGAGTTCGACATGGTCTCCCATAACATATTGCTAACTAGGATGAGAGAGACTGGTATTAAGGGAATAGTGGTTTAAAGTGTTTTCTCTCATTATGAACAGGTGTTGCACGTTTCTATGGGCTCTTCTCGCTCCTCTTTTAAACACATTGTAAGTAATGTTGCTCAGATTCGTCTCCCAGCAATACCTTTTTCAACTTTTTTGTTGACGCCCTTGCATACTTTTTTTTTCATCATTTGGCCTTTCGTTTTTTGCTTGTGCTGACAATACTCCAAATTATTTATTTACGTTTAAGGCCCTATACACGGTGTGCAGACACATTGCTAAACCTCTTTACAATCTTTAGCCACCTGGGTAATAGCCAACTCTTTATATTAAATTACTGACAAATTGAATGCCCTGGCTTTTTGGCGTGGTACAAAAGGGGGTGGTGATGGACGGAGCATCTGAACCAATCAAACACTCACACCCAGTCAACAGATCTGGGTTTAATCCATCACCGTTCTTTAGCCCACTCTGCCACCCCAGTTCAGACATGGCCATATGCAAATCAGTCTGACCCTGTACATCATGGGAACAGTCCAGCCCGAACTAACAAGCCAGGTTTTTTGGCAAGCAAGTATCGGGTCCTCCTCCTGGTGGCCTCCTTCTTTTGGGCCTGCTCCATTCCAGTCGAATCTGTTCACGTTTTGTGAGTCTCTCTTTTACAGCACATATCTCTACACTTGTATATTCATGTTTTGTACACTCAAGGTCCTACAAACAATAACTCTGCCTCGGGATTCCAGGACACCCTTAGTTCATTCTCTAATTTTGAGCAGGCTGGACTATTGAAACTCTCTATTCATAAACTCCAACTCATGCAAAACGGCACATAGTGCTTGATTCTTCAGCCACCAAAATGTTCGAGGGCCACCCCATTGCTTTAGTCTTTACAATGGCTTCCAATTTCAAACAACATAATTATTAAGGCAATTTTGGGGCAGATTTGCAAGCCCCTTGCACAACTTTAGGCCACCGTTGCGTCATTTCTGTGACGCAGTGGCATCGTAAACAATGCGCCACGTTGCGACATATTTACAATGTGACACATCTAGGGAGATGCGTCACGTTGTAAAGCCCTGCGCTACATTATACTTGCGTCATGTATAATGTATGCAGAGTGGGCATTCTGACGTAAGAAAGCATCGTAAAAGTGAAGCAGTGAAATCTACAAGATTTCACTGAGTCACTTTTACGACGTCACGGTCTCAAAACCTTGTGCCTGCTTGAAGCAGGTGTAAGGAGTGACGCAGCATGATAGGAATGGGAATTCCTGACCATTGCTGGAGTTGCATCGTGCTTGCTATACGACTCCAGCAATGTTCCGCGCTTATGTCAAAAGATGCGTCACACATCTGTCTATCCTTGCGCCACGGTGTGCCGCATTGTAAATTTGGCGCAAGGGTTTTTTTAGGTGTTGCAACTGGCACATCTCTGCTAATATGAGAAGATGCGCCAGTTCTTGTAAATCTGCCCTTTTGTCTTTGACATAAGCACTGTTCCATCCTCAATCGAAGATTTCTATGTCGGCTCTTTTTTTCATTCTACCAGTCCCACCCTTAGGTCACCAAATTCCTTTCTGATGTCCATTCCGCGTGTCAAGAAATCATGGATGGGCAGTCATGCTTTTTCCACTATTACTGCCCTCCCTTGGAACAGCCTTCCCTTTATGTTCCTATCTCAACGCCATTTATTTAAGTTCTGCAAATTATTGAAGATCTATCTGTTGATTCTTTAAGCCGTTCCACGGCCATCTGGGTTGTTACCCCCTCCTCCTTTTTTTTTAACAGCATCAGGACACCCCCATGTTTTTGTGCACCTTATAAATAAATATAATTCCATAATTAAGAAATATTATCCAAGGAGGAAGGTACTCTGAGGTAGTTATTGACCAAGGTGGAGTAAGGGACAGAGGCAAAATCGTGGGCCCTGCTCTAGTTCTTGATTAGAACTCCGGTGTCTTCACAGGCAGCTGTGGTGGAAAGATGGCGATAACGAAGATTACCTCGAGTGCTAGCTATGAATCTCCTGAGTGAATACCGACTGCCTAGGAGCCAACTAAAATGAATCATTGGTAGTGTACAGCTGTTTGATTTACTATCACTGGTACAGAAAAACTTTTGCTCCAACACTCCAATGGTCGTCTTTCTGCTTCTCCTGTTTCATTTAGAATATTGGGGCATATTACCAACAACTAGCGATAATTATCGCTATGTTGGCTTAGCGGCAATATTTTTATCGCCGTGCTGCGGCGATTTTTATCGCTTAGGAACCTTGCTATTATCAAGGTTTATCTCCTAAGCGATAAAAATCGGCCGAAATGCATGAATATCGCTAAAAAGTCAGCGATATTCATGCATTACCGAGCTAATGCTCTTAGCCATGTTATCCACCTACCAATGGATAACATGGCTAAGAACTGCTCAGGGGCAGGTGTTAGCTTTTGGAGATATTCGCGCCTAGCGCGAATATCTCCAAAAGTTGGTAATAGGAGATAGCGATGTTAGCGACTGTTTCCAGTCGCTAACATCTTGGCACGCCCACTTTGCATGTCATTAGTGATAAATTTCACTGACATGCCAAGCGGGGCCCAAGATGGTCGCTATCTCCTACTAGCTGTCGCTAACTGGTGTTAGCGACAGCTAGGTAATAGGGAGATAATTTTATCTCCGCTTTCCGGCTTTTAAAGCCAAAAAAGCGGAGATAAACCCCCTTCATAATATGCCCCATTTTTCCTTCAGTTGATGAAATGTTCTAATATCGTTGTAGGCCTTTCGCTTCGGGCTATACCAGCCATTGAAGGCTCTCTCCCTTGTTATAGCCCCACAGCATAGTAGACTATAATTCTATGACAAGACACAAATTAAATTATGCTGCTGAGCAGGATTCCGAAAAGGAACCCTGTTTAATTGTCCATCTATGATTCATAGATCTTTGCTGATATAAACACTAAAGATATCAATAACGTAATTAATAGAATATTATATTTAATGACATGTGCGACTCCATGAAGATCTAATCAGGAAATATAAGGGGCATTCAACCACAAGGTAAAAAAATAACCTTCTCACACTTTTTTATTTTTACTTTCTAAAATGCTGAAGTCCCAGAACTACTCCTGCAAATCTATAACTTTGGAGATTTTCCAGAGTACTCCAACTCTACAAAATCTGTTCTACTAAATGGAAAATCTGCATAATATGGGATGGGCTGAAACGCTGCCCTTACACACACGTGATATGAGGACTTCCTTCCCTATTCTGAAATCGGACATACTCCTGCCTTTCGTAAGGAGCACATTTATGTGTGCTTACAGGAAGGAAAACTATTTGAAAAATGTTCATGAATGCCCACAGGCCTACAAGTGTTTGGTGTTCAGTGCATTTTTCAGTGCCCAATCCACCATCGTATGTTCACTTTTCTGACATAAAATGTAATAAATCCTGCTCCTGTGAAGACTGACACATTAGCACAAATTGCTTTTTTGCCTACATGTGGCCATATTATGAACATGCAGGATATTAAAACAGGATCCAAAACAAACGCCTCCACGAGATTACACGTTAATGATAGTTACCCCTGAGAGGCCCTTAAATGCAACAACATTTATGGCGCTAAAGAGTGCAAACATATTAAGGAATGGGGCGCATGGTGGCAAGAGGGGAGTATCTGTAGTTCAGGATCAACAGCCGGCAACTTTCACAGGCAGTGTGCTCCTACCCCCCTTACTGTTTAAAAAGGCTCCTGTGCACCTATAAGCCGACAAGTTCCGAAGCTCCTGCATGCCCGGAGTGGTATTGACCTGAGGAAATGTGTGGCAGCATGTCCAGCAACCCCAGAATAATTCTCTACTGATGACAGAAGAATCCAGAAACACATGTCTAGAGATATGGCAATGATTGCATCAGCTGTGGTAAAAATTATGATGAACTTTGATGCAAGCGCGAAATCCTGTACTACACTAACCAGGATGCAACGGGGTAATGGGGCGGGGATATGAGGCAGTGTGCTCTTCCCCCCTAGCAACTTTCATAGGTTGTTGGTAAATGAAACAAAATGGCTGCAGTGGTAGGTCGGCTGAATTTTGTATTACCATTGATTGTCCCAGGTGAATGGTATATGGTATACAGTAGGGTGACCAACCGTTCGAAAAATTTCACGGACCGTCCGTAATTGGGACCTCACGTCCGTTGTCCGTGAGGATCTCTTTTACGGATGCCTTTTGTCCGTAATTTTGGCCATCACAGGGAGCAGCGCTGCTCCCCTGTGAGAGGTCTCAGCCCCCTGATGGGGGCGCCACACACTCCTCCTGGAGCACAAGAGCAGCCCCAACCGCCCACTGTCATTCTGTATGCCGGCTAATTGCCACATACAGAATGACAATGGGGCAGTCTGGGGGTGTTAAAGCACATGGCAGACTCCTCCTGCCTCAGTGTACAGCAGGGCATTCTGTTAGATAAAAGGTAAAACGCCCATGCTGCAACTTTAAAAAAACAGTTTACATAAAGAAGCCCGTGGAACAAGTTAAAAAGAACGGGTTCTCGTTCTTTCACTGTCTCGTCATTTTAGAACTGGAGTATTTTCAATATTATAGTCAACAACGCCATGGTTGCTGCTTTTTTATTTTAAGGAACAAACAACTGTTGACAAAGCCAGAAGTCCTGGCTTGTTGTTGGTGTAATGATACTTGCTGTATTATATATCTGGATGGAATGACAGAAATAGCATACCAGTCGCGCGAAACACTATGCTAAGCACAGATTTTTAGCCTAGATGTTTTAAACCACGCCCTTAATTACATCAAACTCCCCCTTTGAAGAGACCCCCCAGTTTGTTTTTTTTACATCACTTAAAGCCCTGGAAACAACACCATGTCCCATGTCACAGTCACCTCATATCCTGGTACTGTGCATCATGCATGACTCATGACTTCTACGTTTTCAGACTGCCTATGTACAGGGGCATAGTGAGCCCTCCCCCCACACCCGACCCTTGCTTTAGGAACTATAGCAAGGTGAAGTTCTTGATGGGCCTCTTCTGTCCGCAACTCTGCGAACAAAGGCTCAACTCGTAGTGTGAAAAGGTGGGTGAGTAAATAAGTGAAGGAATGTGTGAATAGCTGCATGGATTACTGAAAGGATGAATGGATGAATGAAAGGGTGAATGGATAGATAATAAAAGAAAGGATGGATGGATGAGTGAATGAGTGAGTGGAAGTATGGATGAGAGATAAGGCAAATAGATGGATGTATAGGTGGAAGGGTAGATGGATGGGTAAAAGGGTGGATGGCTGTGTGAAAGGATGGATGAATGGATGGATGAAAGGGTGGATGGGTGTGTGAAAGGATGGATGGATGGATGAGTGAAAGGATAGATAATGGGCGAGTGAATGGGTGGATGGATGAGTGAAAGGATGGATGGATTGATGAATTGATAAGTCAAAGGGTGAATGGATGGATGGATGAGTGAAAGGGTGAATGTAAGGATTGATGAGTGAGTGAAAGGGGGTAGATGGACAAAATGATGGATAGATGAGTGAAGTGAAAGGGTGGATGGATGAGAGAACGGATGGATGGATGAGTGAAAGGATGGATGAGTAATAGGATCAATGGATGGATGCATTAATGGATGAGTTGATGGATGGGTGCGTGGATGGATGGATAAGTGAAAGGGGGATGGAGAGAGAAAGGGAGGATGAATGACTGAAAGGGTGGAAGGATAAGTGACTGGGTGGATGGATGAGTAAGTGAATGGAATGGATGGCTGGATGTGTAAAAGGGTAAATGGCTGGATGGGTGAGTGAATAGATGGATGGGTGGAAGAGTGGATGGATGACTGTACGGATGGATGGAGTGAAAGGGTGGGTAGATGAATAATGGATGGATGAGTGAAAAGGTGGATGGAGGGATGGATGAGTGAAATGATAGATGGAAGGATATATGGTGGATAGGTTTGCAAATTGTTGAATATGTTTGGATATAGGTGGGCACTTAGATGGAAGGACAGAATGAATGGTGAAAGACTGAATGTTGGATGAAAGAATGATTACACCTTGTAGCACCCATTATCTTAAGTAACATTTCCTATACATTGACTTTCACGTTAATATGAGTCACTGTCTCTATATAATGTTTGTGTGATGTAATGCACTCAGACACCCTGCCATACATATTTGGGATGAGTAACACTATAAAAGAAACTAAATACACATGAGAGACAGTCTAAGTGAAGATGAGGGACACCATTGGAGGGTGGTAGCAAGGCCGGACTGGCCGTACCGGCATCGGGTGTTTCCCTGGGAGGCTGGAAAGGGGGGAGCGATTTTGTTAATGGGGGCTGGCACTGCAGAGTTCCTTGTATGTCCAGTAGTTTTCAATCAACAATAAAAGTGGTCTCACTTATATTCAGGTGCGGTTCACCATTGTCCGGTGACTAATGTACCTGCTGGAGCGAGATGTGAATTTTGAATCGTCTAAGGTAGCAAGCTGCGGCCATACTGAAAAACCATTAAGTGCACGATTGTCTCCGGACATTAATGTCCTAACATTGAACGTACGAGGCCTACACACGCCCAGCAAACGTTATTCTGTTTACGCCTACATTAGACGCATGTCAGCCAACATTGCACTCCTACAGGAGACACACATAAACGCTACCGAACTCACTCGCCTACAGTCTAAATGGCGAGGGACCTTCTGTGCCACACAATACTCAGCGTTTGCACGCGGCGCGTTAATCTGGGTCAGGCCGGGTACTCCCTTCCGGGTGCTCCGACAGGTAGTAGACAAAGAGGGCAGGTATGCGCTTCTGGAAGGAATACTGGACGGCCAGGGAATACTCCTTGGCAGCATCTACGCCCCTAACATAGACCAGGATAAATTCTGGGATCACCTCACGGGCGTTCTGGCCCAGTTCACTACAGTTCCATGGATACTGGGAGGCGACTTTAACTGCACACTGGACCCCGCCCTGGACCGCTCACATCCTCCCCCCGCACATTCCCCGGCCCCCCGGCAGGCAGAGCTCTTTAGGACATGGGTCACACATTGGGCGCTCACCGACGCATGGCGACACCTACATCCACTGGCTCGCATTTATTCCTTCCACTCGATCCCACACAACCTTCGGGTCCGCCTAGACCGCTTCCTCTGTTCTGCACCAATTCTCCCTAAGATCACGTCAACAGACTACCTGGGCCGGATCCTTTCGGATCATGACGCTCACATTATACGTCTATCCTGGCGCCCCCCCCACCCACCGGTCCCCACTTGGCGCCTCCCTAGGGATTGCCTGTCCGACCCAGTGTTCAGAGACACGCACAAAACCAGCATACAGGACTACTTCACACATAACGCGAACACGGCGTCGTCGGTACTAGTGGAGTGGGACGCGTTTAAGGTGGTGGCTAGGGGAGAATGCATCAAACAGGTGGTGGGGGTTCGCCGCACCTTGGAGCGGACACTCATAACCTCGGAACAGGCTCTGGCCGCACTCACTAAACGACCTGACGACTCGGAGGAGCACGCTGTACTTACGGCCGAGGCTAAGACGGAATACCAAACCGCCTGCGCTGACCTCCGGAAGTACAATTTTAGGGCTTATGCCTCTAGAGTGCATAAAGACAGAGACAAAGCCGGGGCGCTACTGGCTTGGATGGCAAGGCAGGACACCGAAATCAAGCCCATCACAGATATTATCAACCCGGACGGTGTGCTGGTGCACTCACAGGCCGAGATTCTTCTGGCGTTCCAGCGTCATTATACACAAGTATACGGGACCCCGGCCCAGTGCTCCCCGTCTTCTGTGGACAATTTTCTAGACCCTCTGACTTTACCCACAATATCGGACGTTGACAAGCGCTCCCTCGACGCCAAGATTGTCCCGTCTGACATCACCCAGGCGATACGAGCCATGTCTCGTAATAAAGCGCCGGGGCTGGACGGCTTCCCACTGGAATACTACTCGACATTCTCCCCCCTAGTGGTCCCCCGTCTCTCACGGGTGTTCGGGGCGTCTCTTCATCTAGGTAGGTTACCCCAGTCACTGCGGGAGTCCGTGATCGTCACCTTTCCCAAACCCCACAGAGATCCGCGTCACTTGGGGTCGTATCGCCCCATTACGCTCCTGTCGGCCGACTGTAAGATTCTGGGGAAAATCTTGGCGGATCGGTATGCGCAGATCATTCGTCCCTTGGTCCACCCCGACCAATGCGGCTTCGTGCCGGGAAGAAACACCTCCCAGAATCTCCGCCGAGTCTTCCATGTTCAGGATCAGGTACGTGACCGATTTCCTCGGGCCGCCTGCCTCATCATGGACCTGGAGAAAGCGTTCGACACCCTCACCTGGCCCTATCTCTTCTCTGTCCTGCAGCGACTCAATATAGGCCCGACACTCATGGCGTACACACGCCTCCTGTATACAGATCTCACCACTCGGGTTCGTATCGGGAAACGCATTTCACCAGCATTCGAAGTTCGGCGGGGCACAAGACAGGGGTGTCCCCTGTCGCCGCTTTTATTCGCGCTGGCAGTTGAGCCGCTGGCGGTTCGGCTGCACCTGGAGGGTGTGGACTGGGGCATCCCTCTCGCGGATGACACGCATTGCGTGTCCATGTACGCGGACGATCTCCTCATATACGTCCGAGACATCGAAACGGACCTGGCCCCTCTAGGGGCAACGTTGGCGGACTTTGTAGACGCCTCGGGCCTACAGGTGAACTGGGACAAGTCCACAGTCTACCCCTTACACCCGAGCCTACCCCCCCGAGAAGTTGGACTCGGCCCACATAAACTCTCGTGGTCCGCGGAGGCTCCCCGGTACCTTGGTGTCCGCTTGTACCATTCTCCAGCAGCCATGTTTGAAGGTAATCACCGCGCAGTGCTTGCTAGTCTACGGCCGACTGTCGCCTTCTGGAATAAACTCCCGTTGGCCCCGATAGGACGGATAGCCCTAGCGAAAATGGTGATGCTTCCCCGACTCCTTTACCACTTCACAAATTTACCGGTTATACCACCCAGGTCCTTCTTCCGCGATGTCGACTCCCTCCTAGGGACCCTTATCTGGGGCGACGGCCGGCATAGGGTCGCCCTGAAAACCCTCCAACTTCCCACGACGCTGGGAGGGCTCGGAGCTCCATCCTTCGAGGCATATTTCCTCGCGGCGCAACTCCAATGGCTATCCTACTGGACAGCGGACCGCTACCCTCAGGAGACTGTTACTTCGACCGGCAGAATCGCAACCCCAGAACTCACCCGTCTCCTCCTCCCGGGCACCAAGCCGCGGCGCACATACCCCCTTCAGGTGGCGATAGCGCGCCGGTGCATGATGCGGATCCACCGGTTGTCCCCCAATAGCCCTCCGTACTCCCCGCTACTACCACTGATAGGCAGCCCCAGGCAGGACTCCTACTTCACCGCTCCAATGTTCACCGAATGGTCACTCTGTGGCATCACAGATCTGGAATCGCTCTTCGAGGAAGGCCAGCTAAAATCGCTTGACCGCCTGGTCGCTGAATACGGACTCTCCCCAGGCCAATTCCTCAGATATAGACAGCTGCTCGATGGATACCGGCCCCATTTTAATCTCTGCACTGGCGAGCCAGACACGCATCCAGTAATACATACAATCCTACGTATGGGGGTGGGACGCCACTTAATCACCTGGTTATATAAATCCATCCGGGAACTCTCACACGCTCCCCTTACGACTCTACGAACTACATGGGAGGAGGACATTGGTCGCGCACTACACGACTCTGAGTGGACTAAAGCGCTTGAAGCCCCTAAACGCGTCTCTAGGAACGCCCGCTTCAAGAACATCCAATACTATATCCTACATAGGGCATACCTCACCCCAGCGCGCTTGCAGAAGTTCTATCCCTGTACATCATTCCTTTGCCCCAGATGCTGCTCCCCTACGGCAGATTTTCGACACATGTTCTGGAGCTGCCCTAACCTTCACCCCTTTTGGCGGGCGGTACACGACACTTTGGCGGAACTTACAGGACTCACTACACTAGCCACCTGGGAGTCCAGCGCACTAGGCATCTTTCATGTTCCTAAGCGAGACCCGGTGCACAGACGCTTCTTGTCCCTAGCACTCCTGTTGGCGAACAGATGTATTGCCATGCGCTGGCGTTCCCCGGAGGGTCCCTCTGCAGCGGCATGGATGGGTGCGGTTGGTAAATGGGCGGCGGCGGAAGAGGACGCCCTTAGAGAGGAAGAAGCCAGGGGTGCGCGCAAAATTCCCATATCCATGGAATGGGCCATGCTCCTCCACAGCTTCCGGCAATCCACACATGCGGAAGACCCGCCTACTCCTCCCCCCCCCCCGCCCGAGAGAACCAGTAGCCTCTACATGGTAACAACCCTCTCGAGACCATCTCCCGATACCCCCTACACCCTGACCAAACTCTCATATGTCATACCACCCACCGCGATGCCCACATGCACCAGGGGTATTTACCCCCTGCCCACTCCCTTTTTCCCCCCCTTTCTCTTGAAACGCAGACTGACTGGCTCTGTGACCCCCCCCCTGACGCCCGTCGCCAGCAACCCCCTGCTTAGACCCTGCTAGCGCCCACATGCTTCCCTCCCACAGTTTTGTCCCCCCCGTTCTCAGGTGCCTTCACTGTATGAACAGTACAGACCTCGATCCTACGCTCACGAGACGGGATCCTACATACCTGCTATTATCCATCGCCCTGTTGGCGATGCGGATTCACTGTTTCCCGGCCTGCGGACATGTCTGTACGATCTGCACTGATTACTCAAGGAAATGTATATTTGCACCAGTTGTATAAAAACAAGAAAATGTTGCACGCTTAGCTGTTCGTGGCTGAATGTTGAGGCTACGTCAGCAGATCATTTACACTATGCTTGTATGCTTTGATGCAACAATAAAACAAATTTCAACAAAAAAAAAAGTGCACGATTGTCTCACCGAATATAAACTTATTTTAACTTGTACTTAGGTGGTTGGTTATTTACTTACTTATATACTATTGCGTGACCACCTCTGACCTGTCTGTAAAACGTACCTTTTGTCCCGAAGTTTTGTCCTGAATTTTGACCTTTTGTCCTGAATTTCTTTCCTGAATTTAGTCTCTTTGTCCTGAATTTTTACACTCACCGTCCTGAATTTGCACCTATGCCAGTTAGTCACCCTAGTACACAGTGCAGTATATGAATCCACCCACAAGAAACTGTAAGCACTGGAGATCTGTAGACAAGACACAAATATGCCGAGTCATAATATTCTGCTTCTGTTTTGTTTACTGATGGGGATTATGATGCCTCTTCTCTGTCCTCTCTCACACTCCTCATCCTCTCGTCTAACTGGTTTCGGTTGTATTAATAATGGCACTTTTATGAAATTAAACAAAAATGCAGAACAATGTTGATCCCATTGTATGGATTCTGCTAGGTGAAATGACTCACTACATAAGTGAACATGGTGACAGCGAGAAACTAAAGCAATGAATAAGTAATTCGATGACACCTAGCAGCAAAACTCTTTGATGAGCAAAATTAAATTACCCCGCTACAAAATGCTTGTGTAGTGGGAAATGCATCCAATTTATCTGCCAACGACTGAAATTCAACATCCACGCTCAGTGACAATTGATAAAGCACAAACAAAAACACCAATAACAAGAAAGAAAAGGTGAGTCATATTACAATGTCTATGTGTTTCTTTCTATTTATTTTACAAACTGAATATTTCACTTTACACAACACTCGGATACTGATTCAGAAACCTGTGAGGTACTTTGTGTGGGGGCAAAACACATAGGAAGTGGTGGATGCATATGTTCCGTGGCAACAGTAGACAATACAAAACAACTCTCGTCTATACACACGGAAGGTGTGCAAGGGATAACAACATATGAAATAGTGGCAATAGTGCTGAGCGTGTGTGGCAGTGAAACCTCACGTTAGGGGCAAGGGGCTTCAGGGTGGTTTGAAAAAAATATCGACTGGAGGGTTATTCAGTGTAGGGGGGCTAATAGGTGATGTGAACAGAAACTGGACTAGCATGGAAGGGGTTAGGCACAGACAGGAGGATAAGATTAGCAAAATAGAGAGATGAAGTCGGGGAATATTGAGGGTGGTGTTCGCGGTAGGTTGGAGCTATGCAAAGTTTCACCTAACAGGCCAGTGCGAGGGTCTTCAACAAGACGCCTTTGCTAATGCCAACCTGTGTGACGGCTGTGATGGGAGGGGTGCTAGTGATGGAAAATGCCATTACGTGCTAGAGTGACCAACTGGCATGGGTGCAAATTCAGGACAGTGAGTGTAAAAATTCAGAACAAAGGGTCAAAATTCAGGACAAAAATTCAGGACAGAAGGTCAGAATTCTGGACAAAAAATTGGGACAAAAGGTAAGTGAAGTAAATAGACCACGCAGTCTGCAATTAAAGTTGTTATTTATTAAGAGTGAAGCTGCCCCGCGTTCCACGTCAGCCTTCACGCCAACATTCCACGGAACATACCAAGTGGGCAGAAGGGCGGGGGGAAGGGTAAACACAGGGAAATACCAATGTAAGTTACAACAGTAAGTTTTACAGACACATCAGAGGAGGTCGCGCAATATTACATAAGTAAACAGACATTCAACACAAGCACAAGTCAAAATAAGTTTATATTAGGTTGAGAGAACCTTGCACTGCATCTGTTGCGTGCTTGAGTGAAATTTAAATACCTGCGTTTGCATATTGGATGAGCTTGGGTAACATGCGCCAAAATGAAACCTCCACCCACCCCAGAGCTTGGCCCATGGTGAGGTGACAGGAGCCCTTAAACAAAAGCCGTTTGCAGTGCCCTTGGCTCTGGCAGAAGAAGGCCCAGCAAATGCTGTTGCTGGCCCATTATCATTCTGTATGTCATATTTAGGCTGAATGATAATGGGCCTGATAGCAGCCTGTGCCAGGTCGTTGAGGGGCTGCTGCAGGACACTGATCACAGCAGGAGCACAACCTGGCGCCTGCAGTGAGAGTTACAGGACTCTCAGGCTGCTTGCTGGGGGCAGCTTGCTCTAAAGTCCGAAATTACGGTCAAAAAGCGTCCGTGAAAGAATTATTTACGGACAATGAACAAGAGGCCCAAATTACGGGCAGACCGTGAAATTTACGGACGGTTGGTCACCCTATTACATGTGATCCAGCAGGCTATAGAAAATATATCATAAACTACGCTACCCAACTTCATAACCTATAAACAAAATTCTAAACTAAATATGGACCCATTTATAAACCTGATATATTTTGGGCCTACTGAATCAGGTGGTCAGAATAAATCTATATACACATTATCTACAAACTATATACATATTTATACATTTGCAGAAAGAATATTGTCATTAGAATAAAACCCAACTATTTAAATGACCACCATAGGCGACGTGATCTAGCTAATAGTAACCTACACTTCTGAATAACTAAGACCAGCTTGTTTGTCAAAAGTAAGATTTTATTTATTAAATTATGGTATATAAGTTGAAAGTTTTATAAATGAAATTTATTAGCAATAATGCAAGCATGATTATAATGAAATATGGGAAAATTACTATTTAAGCAATTGAAACAATTTTAAGGAAAATATATAAAGTTTAGCATTTCTAAAACCTAATTCCTTAACTAAGCTAAATAGATAGAAATTAAAGTAAAGTTCTTTGAGGATTCTTACGTGCTCCACGCAAAGTCCAGTAGCACATCACCCTCATCGGAAAGTCAGTAAGCAGCAGCCAGCCCAACTCTAAGGGTATGACTTTTTATACCTTTCTACGCTAACTAAACTAGCAAAGGAAAATTTTCAGAAATCCTCGACGTCCCATTGGCTGAGAGTGACAAGTGACATGTCACCCGTTTCTCAAAAAGTTCCATTAAATCATGTCTCATAAAGACCATTGTCTCTTCCACGTGAAGCCAGAAGCTTCCTGAGATTGCAACAAATGTATTAAGTCATTCTCGCAGCGTCCATAGACTTTCAATACAACTTCCGCGGATGCCAAGTTAAGGACTGACAAAATGTTCACTTTCGACCTTGGCCATGTCCGACAGAATGATGTCAGCTCATCAGTTTTTGCTTTGTGAATGCAGCTTCAATAAACGTTTTAATTCAGAATGGGCGTCTCGTGACTTTCTGCAGAATTATATGTCAGCTCTTTTTCTGCGGTTCAAATGACTAGGCCCAAAAGCAGGCAACTTATGTTTTCTAGTATAAAACAAACACAAGAAAAGTATTAATGTAAGAAATAAAGTAGATTCTGTATCCACCCCATGGTTTACTAATTAATTAACCCACCCGATTAATCAAAATGTTACCTAGCCATTGCAAACAAATAAAGCAGCGTTTATATCTACCAGTCTCCGTTTTTCCAAGAGACCCATATGCACCTAGAATAGTAGAAATGACATCACACAGACAAGGAAAAGCAAAACAAGCACATGCTTCTTTTAAGTTTGCAGCAATTAGTAATGACAAAAAACGAAAACAATAAATTATTTTATTATTTTGCACGAACAAAAAGATGCAACATTTATGCACGTTTATGAGCACACATGTTAGTCCCCCCACGTGTAAAGTTTAATCTAAGTTGTATTAGCATAACATATCACAAATCATTAATATTATTATTCATGTTATGGAAATGTGACTTTGCGAGTTTAAACAAAATTTTGTTTTCTATCTCGCTCCATCAACTCCCTCATCTGGTGATTAACAAATCACCACACCAGCACTCAAAATTTTGGTAAATTAAATTTTTAAGAAATCGATTCAAATTCATTTGTATCAGTAAACCTAAAAGTCTGTTTCTGCATAATCTTTGCAATTAACATGACGCTCTCTATGTAACTCCTGTAATTCGATCTCCCTTTCTTCTTCTTTTCTGAGTTTATAGATTCTTTTCTTTTCTTTCAATTGTTTCTTTCTTTTATGTAACAAACAACCTAATTTGGTCAAAATAAAAATGAATACTATTATAATCAAAGGTGCCAGAATCTTGCCAAGAATTGAACTTCCGATATTATGAAACCAGTTTTTAATTGCTTGAAACCTTTTTGAAAGTTTCCCTGTAAAATCTTCTTCTTCTAAAGGAATTATCTCTGAATGCATTTGTGTAATATTCTTAATATACATTTCAATATTCTTACTTTCATCAGGTATATATGTACAGCAATGTTGGACATGTAAAATGCCACAGACTCCTCCCTCTTTTGCTAGGAGTATGTCTAAAGCAAGACGATCTTGAATTACCATGGATCTAATTGCAATAACTTCAACATTCACTAATTGAAACCCATCAGCAGTGTCAGTTGATAATCTATCAACTATAGTGGACAATTTTCTGATTCTCCCTGCATTTAGGGTTATACCAACAAAAGGTATTACAGCTTGAAAAATATCTCCCAGAACTTCGGTAAAAGTTTCTCTTTTAGCTCTATTTACATAACTATGAATTTTAAACAATCCTTCTGAATCTCTGTCAACATGAAACACTTTAGGAAAAACAATTCCCACATAACAAGTTCCATACCAATGGTCTGGAAGGTTGTAGTAGGCTTTGTCACCACAAACAAAATAAATCCCAGGAAAGATAGGATCTTTTCCACCTTTAAATCCCCAACCTCCCATAATCTGATAAGTATCTTCACAGTTACTTGCACCTACAAAATAATTATCAAAAAGTGTATTATCTCTTCTAATGCAAAGCTTTCCACTAACTGGTTTGTCTATGTGAATTGCAATATTTTCAAGCATTTTGCCATTTAATTTCTCATCCTCTTTTTGCCAGAAGGCTGACTTAGTCTGCTTGACTAATTCATTTCTCTTATAAATTGCTCTTCTCTCCTCAACCATATTCAAAAATTTCTTTCCTTCAGCACTTAATTTACATGTTAGATTATTCTTGTAAGCATACTCGTAAGTGAGTTCGTTAGTAACAAGGAAATATTCTCTCATTTGTTTTGCTTTCTTATGCTTATTTAAAGCATTATCAATCTTAACATTAGCAAAAATTTCATCATAATTTGAATAGTAATATTCTAAACGACCAGTTTGATAAAATAAACTAGTTAATACACTACATGTTACAGCATAAGTAAGAGGAAGCATATTATATGTTACTCCCTCAGAAACAGAAGCAGGTAACTTAACACAGACATAGCAGTCTTTTGCATCCATTACCTTTACATATTCACTCAATAGCTTTGTGAATGTATTACTTGAAAAATCACCTATTGATTTATCTTGATGAATGTTAGGCTGATGATCAATAACTTTTGCAGATGTACTATGTTTAGTTTGGCTAACCAGAGCTTTGCTTGTTATGTTAACTTTGTGTAATTCTCTATTCATTTCTAAAGGGATAATCACAGCTAGTACCAACCAGAGCAGAACTAAAATGAGCAGACATACCAGAGTCATCTTACAGCATCTTTTAAAAACAGAACACTTTGAAGTGCTCTCCTTAACATAAGGCATTTTTAGGTTAGTTTTAGCCTCAAAAATAAAAATAAATTTTAAAATTTATATACACCCCCCTTTTAAAATATATTTTTCTTTTATAACCCTAAACAAGATTTCTTCGACCTTATGTCATACATAAGTTTTCTTCAACTAAACAGTTTTTCTTCGACCTTGTGTCAACTAACAAATTTTCTTCAGCCTTTTGCCAATTTAATAATTCTGTACTTCAATCATTGTCACTAATTTCTTGTATTTCGTTTTCTTCTTCACTACTATCATATATGTCAATAACAGGTGGAATTACTAAGTAAGTCCACTCAGGAGACTTGTATTTCTGGTTTGGTCTTATTATTCTCTTCCCTTTTCTCGATATCACTTCAATTTTTCTTCCAACTCCAATTTCTTTTCCTGGACTCTTTTGACTACTTATTTCCTCTACTTGTTCTATTGGCTTTTTGATCAATCTGACTCTCAATCTTCCATCTGGCCAGTAGTCTGCTTTTCTCACGTACTTCTTCTTTGGTTCAGAATTATTTGATTCTGACTTCCAAGTCCTTTTCTTTCCGTTTTCACTTCCACCTTCCACGTCACTTTCTTCAGTTTCGTAGTCTGAAATTTCAATTGACTCAGGAACTTCTCTATTCGGCAATTTCACTCCTTCAGGAACTTCACTTTGTCTTCCATCACTGGTACTCGGTAATTCGTTCTCCTCCTCTTCCTCAATTACCTCTAACTTCCCAGATTTCGGATTTTTGTTCCTTACTTCAGAGTTTGTTCTCTGCCTTTCGATACTCTCCTGGTCTGAAACTTCTTTTTGTTCAGCTTCTTTGTCTTCAAAAGAGACAACCGAATCCTCAGTTATCTTTCCTTTTAACAGATTCTCTTCACCTTCAGAATCTATTTCAATTATTTCTAAGTCTTTTCTTGTCAGATTTCCATTCACTGGCACAGTTTCCAGATGTCGACTTTCTTGTCGATCTTCAGAATCTGGAATTACTTCACCTTCTGTTCTGTCTTCTGCTTCAGAATCAGAATCATCTGTGGTATCACTTTCAATATCAGAACTCTCAGGAGTTGGTACTGGAATAGTATGACTAGGATGTATCCAACGTTTCAATCCTCTGCACTTTACAGCATTAGTAGTGATCAAGATTATCTGCCTAGGTTTCTGCCATCTAGGAGCTAGACAATTCCTTCTCCGATGTACTTTCGTTCTGACCCAATCGCCAGGTCTCAGATCATGAGTCAAAACTTTTTCATTTGATTGAGCTTCAGTTCCCACCTGATTAGACACAGAAGTTACCATATCAGATAACCTTTTACAGTAATCCAAAATTGCACTGTCATTTATGCTCAACAGTTTACCTACAGGTACAAAAGCTTGCCTCATAACTCTTCCCATTAAAATTTCATGAGGACTCAAACCTGTCTTTTTATCTGGTGTACTTCTTAATGACATCAAAACAAGTGGAAGAGCATCTGTCCACTTAATACCTGTCTCAAGACACATTTTTCCAATTCTGTTTTTGATTGTTCCATTTATTTGTTCAACTACACCTGATGCCTCTGGTCTGTATGCACAGTGTATTTTCTGCTCAATGCTCAAAGCTTCACAAATTAACTTCATCAGTTTGTTATCAAAATGGCTTCCTCCATCACTCTCAATAGTGACTGGAAAACCGTACCTTGGGATGATTTCTCTGAGCAATAGTTTTGCTACTGTAATTGAATCACAATGTCGTGTAGGGAAAGCCTCTACCCATCTTGAGAATAAGCATACAATTACAGGTACATATTTCAAACAGTTGTGTAAGGGCATTTCAATGAAATCCATTTGTAACCTGGTAAAGGGACCACCCTCTCGACCAATTATTCCTGTCCCCACCACTGATTTTCTGTTTGGATTCATTTGTTGGCATGACAAACACCTTTGACAAAAAGATTCAGCAATGGTTCTAAATTTGGTATTGAACCATGTTTCTCTAAAAAGTCTGACCATAGAATCTCTTCCTAGATGTGCAGGACCATGATATAATCTGGCCATGTCAGCAATCAAGCAATTTGGTAAGACTACTCTGCCATCTTTGTAAACCCACACTCCATCTTCTTCACGTGGTCTACAATCTGATCTTAACCATAGGTCTTTTTCATCATCTTCTGCTTCGTTTTGTAAATCTCTAATCTCATGCCATGTTTCTACAACAGTTGTTAGCATTAATGAATTTGAATCAGTTTCTTTACTCCTCTCCCGATTGTATGAATAATTTTTCCTTGCGCAGTACTTTGCTGTTTCATCTGCGAAGGCATTTCCCTTGGAAATATAATCAGTTCCTCTAGTGTGCGCTGCACATTTGACAATGGCAATTTCTTTTGGCAATTGTATTGCTTCAATTAATCTTCTAATGAAAACTGCATTTTTAATTGGTGATCCTGTTGATGTCATGTATCCTCTCTGTGACCAGAGTTGTCCATAATCATGCACAACTCCGTACCCATACTGACTATCAGTAATGATGGTAACTCTTATATCCTTTGATATTTCACATGCACGAATTAAAGCAATCAATTCAGCCACTTGTGCTGAACGAACTCCTTCAAGACATGATGCTTCTTCAACATCTACAACTGTACAAACTGAGTATGAAGCTTTCAAGACACCTCCTTCGGATCTTAAGCATGAGCCATCTACAAAGTAGACAAAATCCGATTCAGACAAAGGTCTGTCTTTGATGTCTTTTCTTGGTTTAGTGCAGAATTCCATGACATCTAAACATTCATGTTCAGTTTCGATGTCATCAACAATTTCAGAATCAGGCAGTAATGTAGAAGGATTCAGATTCAAACATCTTGAAATCGAAACATTATCTGCTCCCAGTATGATTTTCTCATACTTTGTCAATCTGCTACTTGTTAAATGTTGAGTCTTACCTCTTGTCAGTAATATTTCAACTGAATGAGGCACAAAAACTTTTACAGGAAATCCCATAATGATTCCTTCACTTTGTTCGAGGCTGATACTTGTAGCTGCAACTGCTTTCAAACAACCTGGTAATGCTTTTGCAATTGGATCAAGAACTGCAGAGAAGTATGCAATAGGTTTCTTTAAATTTCCATGTCTCTGTATTAACACAGATAATGCACATCCTTCTCTCTCACTGCAATACAGTTCAAAATCTTTCTCATAATTTGGCATACCTAAAGCAGGAGCTTGACATAAGCTCTTTTTCAGGTTCTCAAAAGATTCCATCTCAGCATCATTGAGAATAATTGGATCTTTTACATCTGATTTGGTCAGTCTTTGTAGTGGTTTTGCAATTACTGAAAATCCACTTATCCATTGTCGACAGTAACCTACCATTCCCAAGAACATTCTGACCTGTCTTTGTGTTCTTGGTGGTAACATTGCCTGAATCATTTTTATTCTCTCTATTGTTACTTGTCTTTTTCCTTTTGCAATTCTGTGACCAAGATATTTTACTTCTTGTTTGCAAAACTGTAGTTTTGCTGGGGACACTTTATGTCCTTCTTCTGCAAGGCGATTTAACAGAATTATTGTGTCTGTTACACAATTTTCTCTTGTCTTTGCAGCTATTAACAAATCATCAATATACTGCACCAGCGTAGACCTACCTGGTAAGTCTAAATCTTCTAATGATCTTTTTAACAGTTCGTTAAAGATTGAAGGACTTTCTGTATAGCCCTGAGGGATTCTTGTCCATCCAAGGGTCTTACCTTGGAATCTGAAAGCAAAGATTTCATAACTGTCTGGATGTAAGGGAACAGTAAAGAATGCATTGCAAAGGTCAATGACTGTATACCATTCAGCATCATGTGGAATCTGAAATAGAATTACTGCTGGATTTGGAACCACAGGACAACATGGAACGACAATTTGATTAACCTTTCTCAAATCTTGTACGATTCTAAATGTTCCGTTAGACTTTTTAACTCCCATAATTGGTGAATTACAAGAGCTACTCTTCATTTCCTTTAATACACCTTGCTTGATTAATTTTTCAATTATAGGTGTAATACCTTCAATTGTTTCTGTTTTCATTTTATACTGTGGAGTATTAGGAAAATCTATTCCCTGTTTCAATGTAATTTTTACAGGATCTACGTTTTTCATTAGACCCATCTCATTTCCAGTAAAATCCCATATTTCAGATTTCACTGTTTCCTTTAGCTCTTCAGGTAAATCCTTTTCTTCAAATGCAGGAAACAATTTTGTTTCTTCTGCTTCCATCATCATCATTGTCATTCTGTATAAACCATCTTCCTCCATTGTTTGTAACTCAACTCCATCAGGAGAACAATATATTCTGCAATTCATTTTACATAGGATGTCTCTGCCTAATAGATTTACTGGACTACTATTACAAACCACAAATCTGTGTTTATCTCTGTAGTTTCCAATTTCAACTGGTACTGGATCAGTTAAGTCTGTTTTAATTTGCTGATTACTTACTCCGACAACTTGGATGGTATCCCCAGAGAGAGGTAGGTTTTCAATTTCCACTGATCTAACAGTAGAACGGGTAGCACCAGTGTCCACTAGAAAAGTGATGTCTACATCATTAACTTTCCCGTTTACATAAGGACCAGACTGGTCAACCTCAAGAGTGGCTCCAACAACACACTCTTCCTCCTCTCTCGGGCACCGTCAGCAATAATCATCAGAATCACTGTCTTGACTTTCTGCTAATAAAAATTGTTGTGAAGCATTTTGCATTTGAACCCTTTGCTGCTTTTGCTGTTTTTGTGGTTTTATTACCTGTTCACTTCCCTGAAATCCCACGTTTGGATTATATTTTTGAACTCCCCCACAATTCGGAAAAGGTGGTTGTGGCAATTGGTCTTGACGATTATTCACCTGTTGTTGTTGCTGTTGCTGTAACTGTCGCTGAATATTAAATTCGTTTAACCCCTGTTGCATCTGTAGCTGTTGCTGCAGGTCAACACCATTCTGCATCTGTGGATTCAATAAGGGATTCTTTAAGTTTTTAGGAGGATGAGGACACTCGTCCCTCCAATGTCCAATTTCGCCACAATTAAAACAAGGTAATCTTTGTTTCAGCTCTTCTATCTTTGGGCTAAATTTCTTTGGGAAATTATTACCTTTAAACTTTCCTTGTATCTGGTTTGTATTTCCAGTTTGAACAAAATTAGTGTTCTTATTTCCCAAGCTGGCAATTTGATGCTCAGCCACTTTTACCTGAGCCCACATGGCTTTCTCCTTCAGCTTCTTCTGTTTTACTTCTATTTCATCGCTGCAATACTTTGCTTTTCTTAGAATATCATCTACAGATAGTGATTGCCATCCTACAATACTAGTTCTGATCATTTCTCCAATTTCAGGTTTTAGTCCATAAACAAATCTATAGACAAAATGGCTCATGTCTTTTTCATCTAATTTTTCATAACCACTGTATTGTTTAAAGATTAACAGTAGTCTTTCATAAAAAGAATGAACTGATTCTTTTGTTTCCTGTTCTGTTCTTTCTATTTTAACCCAATCGACTTCTTTGGGTGGAATTTTGTTTTTCATCCAAACAATTACTTTTTCATAGAAATCCATTACAAGGGGATTTGGGGCACCTGTTTCTTTAATTCGCTCAGGTTCTGTTTTTGGCCAACTAATCGATATTTTGCATTCTGTCCAAAGATCAGATGGAACTACAATGTCAAAAAATCCATCTAAATCAATCCACAGAACTTTTGACACTTTGATAAATCTATCAACTTGCCTGTACCACTCGACTGGTTTTTCCCTCAATTTTGGAAAGTCATTTGTAAATAACAGAATGTCCTGTCTCGACCAAGGGACATGAACATATCCTCCTCCTGCTACTTCTCTCATTGGAAATTGTTTTGACAATTTTTCCAATCTTTCATCTTCCTTCTTTTTCGTCCATTTTACTCTCCATTTATTCAGTTCTCCTAGCTTTTTGATATAGACAATCAAATCTTTAATGTGAACTATTCTTCCCATTGAGTTCAAACTCTCAATGTCGCTTTCTGAAAAATCTAATCTGTAATGCTTTGCAAAATTCTTTTGTTTACTCACATCGATTTCAAGTTCTGCTGCTAGATCCTCTAATTGATCATATTTATTTTTCGTTTTCCACTGAATGCTTTTGCAAATGAATAGTAGTTCATCATCCCGATAGTAATTTAAACTATCTGGGCCAATTGTTCCAATTATTAATTCTTCGATATTCGCTTTTAATTTGGCCACATCAAGTTTTGGTGTGGTTACCCTGATTTCAGGACTCCCTATATCTGACATAGCACCCATTGGTGTTTTTGGAGATAAATCCTCATTAAAAGTTAAATCAGGCATTCTTGATTTAGAAGTGTTTAATTCTGAATAAAATTTTTCAGCAGCCTTTTGAATTTCTGTATTTAAAGGAATAGTTAATCCATTTTTGTTTGTATCCTTTTGATCAAATACAGGCTGAACAGGACCAATTGTTACTGGAACTGTGACAGCTTCCATGCCTTTTGTCATTCTTTTAATTAATTCTTCTTTAGATCTTAAATATTCATTATAATCAACATCCTCAACATTTCTTGCCTCTCTTGCATAATCTTTTGGAGGTTCCCTTGCTCTTGGAGTCATCGTAAAATGTCTACCTTCATTTCGAGCATTCTCGAATTCTGATCTTCTAGGAGTTTCAGTGATTTCACAATTATTTGGATAAAGTTTAGGAGCTTCACTAATTGGAGGTGCACTCGGTGAAGTTTCAGTAGAAACCACCGGAGTAGACCATGATCTAGGAGGTCTCAAAGGCTGATTAGGCTGATTCTTTCTAGTAGTTGTATATATTTCTTCCATAACTGCATCCTCAGATTCACTTTCCATAGATTTCCCTGTAGGAGAACCCATTACCATTTCATGAATTAAATACAATCCTTCACTCATGTTTCCCTGTCTCCACATTCGCAATCTATCTTCATGAGTTTCTCTTTTCCAAGATGGATTTTTAGAAGGTCTTTTAATTCCACTAGCTTCTCTTTGTAACTGATACATCTCGTCTTCCCACTCAACTAAAGCTTCAAATTGAGTTGGTCTCGGTTTTGGAACAAGAGCATTCATTTTCTCTCGTAAGTTTCTTAAAACTCTTACATTAAATGAACCATCATCAGGCCAAGCTAAAACACCGTCGTTTTTAGTATAGCGTTTCCAACTGTCGAACCATAAGACAGTATGATATCCGTATTCACCTTCCATATACGCTGCAGGTGTTTTATACTTATGAAGTAGTTTACCACCTCGCGTTTCGATTTTCTTGTCAGGTGAAAATAAATTCTTAAATTTCTGAAATAATGTTGTCCTTTTCTCAACATGTTTAAAATGATAACTCATTTTTAAGAGTTAAATCTAATTCACAAAATCGTTCGAAAAATATTTCCGGGATGTTCCGCAAAACAACCAGTCCGTGCGCGAAACACACCAACAAGCCAATAACAGTTGAGCTACGTCACTTTTCTGCTCAACCAATAAATTTGGAGATTTTCTGAAGGACCAATCAGCTCACTGGCCGTCAGAGACTCAAGAGCCAATCAGAATACAGCTTGTGACGTAGGTCACCCAATCCCAGCGCGGCTCTGTGACGTACACAGCAGCTGCGGTTTCTCGCTTCTCACTCCTGGCGCTTACCCCTCCTTCACAAAATCTTTTCACAGCGCCATTTTAAGGACACTTTTCAGTGTAAATTAATTCTTAACAATGACTATAAAGACAACATCTGTTCGTTTCACTATTTAGGATAGTTTACATACATTCAAGTATCCACACTTCGGAATAGGCGGCGCTATTCACACTAAGGATAATATTCAATTGTCAGTAGAGTAACCTTACCCCACCCTTCTAACAAGTATAATTATGAACTCGCTTTGCTCTGAACCCACCGCGAAGTGAAAGTTCTAAGAGTTCCACTTGAACATAAAATACAATTCAAACTCGCACTTTTACACGGAAAATTCCCTAATTTCAAACACACATGAAATCCGTACAGGACTCTCACCTGTTTATAGAAATCATGCACCGTTAGCAAAATAACGACGTTATCCGTACAGGGCTCTCACCTGTTTATAGATATGAAACATGTACCCGTACAGGACTCTAACCTGTTTATAGATAATCATGCACCGACGTTAATTTTTACCCTTCACTCAAGCTCGGATATAACTAATACTCTCATCACAGTGAGTTTTATGGAAGGCGCTTTGTCCCTATTCTCATGCTGCTTTAATTTCTTAGAAAACCCTCACTATACAAGATTCAGACCTAGCCCTAAAACTGTGCTGCTCGGCGACAACACTATGGTACACGGCGATACCACTTGTGATACTCGGCGATATCACTACAAACAGAACAGATGGCTTGCGTGACTAATTTCTCGCCACACAATCTATACCGGTATAGCTTACAGATAGCACGAAAAACGAACTCAACAAGTGTTAAAACATCGATCCTATTTCCATACCATAACGCAACCCTTAGCAACCAACATATTACCTTGGTTACCCCTTAGCAACCATCAATTTCTGCTACCAGAGAATTGATCCAGCGGGCTATAGAAAATATATCATAAACTACGCTACCCAACTTCATAACCTATAAACAAAATTCTAAACTAAATATGGACCCATTTATAAACCTGATATATTTTGGGCCTACTGAATCAGGTGGTCAGAATAAATCTATATACACATTATCTACAAACTATATACATATTTATACATTTGCAGAAAGAATATTGTCATTAGAATAAAACCCAACTATTTAAATGACCACCATAGGCGACGTGATCTAGCTAATAGTAACCTACACTTCTGAATAACTAAGACCAGCTTGTTTGTCAAAAGTAAGATTTTATTTATTAAATTATGGTATATAAGTTGAAAGTTTTATAAATGAAATTTATTAGCAATAATGCAAGCATGATTATAATGAAATATGGGAAAATTACTATTTAAGCAATTGAAACAATTTTAAGGAAAATATATAAAGTTTAGCATTTCTAAAACCTAATTCCTTAACTAAGCTAAATAGATAGAAATTAAAGTAAAGTTCTTTGAGGATTCTTACGTGCTCCACGCAAAGTCCAGTAGCACATCACCCTCATCGGAAAGTCAGTAAGCAGCAGCCAGCCCAACTCTAAGGGTATGACTTTTTATACCTTTCTACGCTAACTAAACTAGCAAAGGAAAATTTTCAGAAATCCTCGACGTCCCATTGGCTGAGAGTGACAAGTGACATGTCACCCGTTTCTCAAAAAGTTCCATTAAATCATGTCTCATAAAGACCATTGTCTCTTCCACGTGAAGCCAGAAGCTTCCTGAGATTGCAACAAATGTATTAAGTCATTCTCGCAGCGTCCATAGACTTTCAATACAACTTCCGCGGATGCCAAGTTAAGGACTGACAAAATGTTCACTTTCGACCTTGGCCATGTCCGACAGAATGATGTCAGCTCATCAGTTTTTGCTTTGTGAATGCAGCTTCAATAAACGTTTTAATTCAGAATGGGCGTCTCGTGACTTTCTGCAGAATTATATGTCAGCTCTTTTTCTGCGGTTCAAATGACTAGGCCCAAAAGCAGGCAACTTATGTTTTCTAGTATAAAACAAACACAAGAAAAGTATTAATGTAAGAAATAAAGTAGATTCTGTATCCACCCCATGGTTTACTAATTAATTAACCCACCCGATTAATCAAAATGTTACCTAGCCATTGCAAACAAATAAAGCAGCGTTTATATCTACCAGTCTCCGTTTTTCCAAGAGACCCATATGCACCTAGAATAGTAGAAATGACATCACACAGACAAGGAAAAGCAAAACAAGCACATGCTTCTTTTAAGTTTGCAGCAATTAGTAATGACAAAAAACGAAAACAATAAATTATTTTATTATTTTGCACGAACAAAAAGATGCAACATTTATGCACGTTTATGAGCACACATGTTAGTCCCCCCACGTGTAAAGTTTAATCTAAGTTGTATTAGCATAACATATCACAAATCATTAATATTATTATTCATGTTATGGAAATGTGACTTTGCGAGTTTAAACAAAATTTTGTTTTCTATCTCGCTCCATCACATGCAGCAAAGTTTATTATTTTTTTCAGAGTGTATCTTGGTAGGCTACTGAGCAGGCCACTTAAATAGCTTATAAGTCTCATAAGAACTTACTTGGGAGAGGATGTAGCCTTAATGTTAGAGCAGTTGACCTCGAAGCTGGGCAACCTGGTTGGAGTCTTGGCAGCGACGCTCAACATCCTGTGATTCTGGGAAAATCACGTAATCTCCCCATGCCTAATACAAATGAATGTGTCCATCTATAACGAAACTGGTGCTCATGTAAAGCGCTCGGATACCCAATGTCTCAGGTCTAGTTTGCACTGTATAAAATTCTTTAAAAAATAAAAGAAACTGAGGTAGTTAGACCTTTAATGATACGAGACGAGGACAGAACTTTTGGATATTGAGATGTGGTATTCTGACAGGTGTGGTGGGATAACAATGAAAGATTCAGGGTGCATCTCTGAGTCAAATTGCACATCAGTAGCTCTAGTAAGGCAGATATGGTGAGGGTGTTGATTTAAGAGCCTACGAAACCAAAAAATAGAGAATATTTCCAGGTCACCCAGAGGCCAATAACTATCCAGTTGTGATGGCTCTCAAGAGCGTGGTTCTCCAAAGTCGGTCCTATAGGTCGGACCCAGGCCAGGTTTTGTATCATATCCACATTTACATAAATGTAGTTATATTAAAAATCTGGCATGGGTCTGGCCCTCTAGGACCAACTTTGGAGAACCCTGATCCAGTGGCAGATGGCTGTCAGGCAATCAATGACTGAATGAGCAGTTAGAGGTCAAATGATGGATCATGAGAAGAGAAGTGAGCATAGCACAGCGTTCAGGGACACACACAGAGAGCAGAATAGGAGGTGATTAAGTCGAGCATCACGATATTAGTATAGAGCTTTGTAAGAGGTCCAAAGAGGACAATTAATTGAATGTGCTGGAAATGAAAAGTGAGCCAAAGGTGTTAACCATAATCTTGTGATCAACAGTGCTGAATGAAGCTGAAAGGTCAAGGAGAATGCAAATAAAAAAATGTCATAGTGTCAGTTGGTTGTGAATGAATTAAAGAGGTGAGTAAAGACAGTTCCAGTAAAGTGGATGGTATGAAAAACTGATTGTTGAGAGTCATATAAGTTCTGTGTGGAGAGTTTTTGAGTAATCCCGAGGAAAACCACCCTTTAAAGGGTGCAGGAGAAAAGGGGTTGTTCAGAAAATGTGGGAAAGTAGATGGTAAGAAAAGCTCAGCCGTATTTTTAGTGATTGTAAATAACAGACTAGATAGATTGTGGTGAGACCCTAAACGTGAGGGAGATACTGAACAGTTTGGAGAGCAAAGTTGGACGAAAAAGGAGAGTGCCAGTGGTGTAGTGATTGGGGGATGAGAAGACATCAGAGGGATATCAGGAGGTTTTTCTTGTATACAGTTTGGGAAACAATTTATTCACTAAAGTGGTCGAGAATGAGTTAAAGGTGGCTGTTTTGGTTGGTGGAGAAGAGAGTGAACATTAGGATGTGGAGGGGCATTCAAAACATTGGTTGAAGTGGTACTAATGTTTCTGACAACAGAGCCTGATTTACGGTTTGGAGGTAATAACGATTTTTCTGATTTCATTATGAGGCATTTATTCTAAAGGTGAAAATTCACTAGGTACATTTTGTTGACTATCCGAAATGATTAAAATGTCAAATATATTGATCTGATTACATAAAATTAGTAGTCACATAATGTAACGAGCACAACAATTAACGAGCACTGGCAAGCCAATACATACGGTCTTTTGTGTAGCTGCAGTACCTCAAGTCATTACTAGATGTCCTTCTGGAATCAGAAGCAACAACGTAACAAAAATCTGCAGTAACCAGGGCTGCTACTAGATGTCCTTCTCGAGTCAGATCCAATTGCTTAAAGTGTACACAAAGTTATTGTACCACACGTCGTTACTTGGTGTCTCTAGCAAGTCTGTTACAACCACTTTAAAATGTCCATAACAATGCTGAGAGGGTGTGGATGCTCCATAAAAATTTTAATATACACTCTATTGAATTGTATTTATTTTCTACAAGATAAATAAATATGCCAAACTGGGTTCATGTTACGGAGTCAATAATGAAACTTTTAATAAATGTCTTTATTACTGGAGGGCAGTTGTAGAGAAAAGCTAGTACATATAGGTATGAGCAATCACTGGTAAGTGCAAGTGTCTTACGGGCTATTGTTAGCAGCCCATAGCAAGCATGCGCCCAACCCCACACATTGCTGTATCAAAAGTCATGTGTGGTGTAGGGTTAGCCCCAGGAGGAGTTGGAATAGTCATGTGTGCTAATAAAATCTTACTTTACATTAAAAAAACAAAAAGTTCCCCGAAAAAATAAGTTCAAGTGATATTTTAGTTAGGTATGGTAATACATTACTTTGCATTAAAAAAACTAATGGTTAAAGTTACGTTATAGCTAGGTGAAAATATCAGTTAAAAAAAGAACATTTTAACAAAAAAAATTACTGAAATTCACCAGTTATAGTTAACTGAAGTAACTATAACTTGAAAACTCTCAATGCACTGCTTATCACCTCACATATTACATGGTTCTTGATATGTTCTATGACATCATTAATAACAACACTGATGCCATTTGAAATCATATCATTGATGACAACCATGTGCATGGCGAGTGTGCCAGTTATGGTTATGTTAACCAAAGCTTTGGGCCCTCCCATCCAAACCCACAGGGATTTGGAGGTGCTCTCTCTGACTCTTTATGGCTCCTTTCATTTTTGGCAGAATGTGGACACAGAGTTACGCATCATGTAATGTATGATTCAACAGATTTTTCTCTGTTGCAGCCAGCCAATCAGAGAACTTGATATTCATGGACTCAACTGTAAATCTATAGACCTGAAATAGATGACGGGAGACAAATATCCCTCATCCAATCAGATTAGTGTTTTTTTTTATTTAATCCACAAATGGACCACAAACCGAGTTCACATACCATCTGCAAACTAACATTTGAGATATCTCTAACTTTTCAAATGTTTCAAGCCCACCGGAAACTATTTTTAAATACTAATTTGTGTGGATTTACACTAAGTCTTTCTTTAGTAAAGTTATACTATCATGCCACGTTTGGTGTAGTTCTGTTCAGTATGATTTTGCCTTAATCCCTCCCACTCCGCCTGGAGAGGCTCCTCTCATCTACCAGCAGTGCTGTCTGAAACTTGCCACATTGACCCAAAACCAGATTAACTTTTTTTTAAACTTTCATGCAGATTTAGGCGGTCATTAGAGTCCGCCTGCCATCCTGTCGGGGATTGGGACCGCCCACCATTAGGGCGAGGGTCCCGTGGGGGGTATTTTTTGCATAGAGGCGGGCGGTGCTCTCTGCACCACCCGCCACAATGCTAAAAATGCATTTCAGCATTTGCATTTACAAAGCAGCAGGCACCGCGCAGTGCCTGCCGCGTTGTAAATGCAAATGCTGAAATGTGCACCCCTACCTCTCCTTCACTCTGGGGGCCCGCAGGTGGCCCCCAGAGTGAAGACCGCATGCCTGTCACGGAAATGCATTGTTAAGTGCCCATTGTAATATGGCTGGCGGTGTCTGATAGACACCGCCACCATATTATTCCTTTTCCGCCCCGGCCGCAAGGACGGTCTTTCATACTAATATGGCGGGTGGGAAACGTGTGAGGATGTCGGGCGGAATCCCCCCGCCAGGCTGGCGGTGGCTTTAAAGTTAAATTACTGTGTAGCTGCCTGGGAGCATTTGAGTCAGTGCCTCTGAAGAAGTTGGAAAACGAAACGCATCAGGCTGACTTTTTGAAGCTGCTGCTGTATTTGCATCCATTTCGCAGGATGCTTTCTACGATGAATAAAAGCTGAATTCCTTACCTTGCTCGTGCGCTCCTCTACTTTGCAGGCAAACTTTGTGTTTGGATTGGAGCGGCCTGCCTGGGAGGTAGCCCTGGGGCTGTCTCAGCCCACCACGGAGACGCTTTACAACGCCACCAGTATGGGAGCAAGGAGCTATTGTGGGAAGGTGATGACAGCTGCGAAGTCGAGATGTGATGACGCACACCCCACTGTGGTTTAATTGAACAAAATCAGGACTCCGAGGCAGGTGACTCACTAGAGAAAGACAGGACACTCCATATACCATGAGGCCATGTGTTGGGACACGCCCACTGAGGCGGGAGTTAAATTACTGTGTAGCTGCCTGGAAAATGTTTGCCTGGGAGCATTTGAGTCAGTGCCTCTGAAGAAGTTGAAAAACTAAACGCGTCAGGCTGACTTTTTGAAGCTGCTGCTGTATTTGCATCCATTTCGCAGGATGCTTTCTACAATGAATAAAAGCTGAATTCCTTACCTTGCTCATGGGCTCCTCTACTTTGCAGGCAAACTTTGTGTTTGGATTGGAGCGGCGTGCCTGAGCCGCGGAGGTAGCCCTGGGGCTGTCTCAGCCCACCGCGGAGACACTTTACAACGCCACCGGTATGGGAGTAAGGAGCTATTGTGGGAAGGTGATGACAGCTACGAAGTCGAGATGTGATGAAGGAATGTATGATTTAACCACTACTACTTTAACATCGAATTCCTAAACCACGAATGCTAAACCACGACATTTTCCAAACCACTACTTTCTTAACACCGACTTCCTAAACAACGAAAAATGTTCTATTTGCTCATTTCCTGAATATACAATTCACATATCATGTAAAAACGAAACCATCCAATTACTTACACCAGATACAACAGCTTGAATAGAGGAAGGCAGTTCAAAGAATACAAAGCTGTGGTATTTACAAGTTATTTAAAAGCCTCACTCAAATGCAGCCTTTTGCTCGGAAACAGAAAGGACAGAAAATCAAATGTCCGCAACTACTTTTTTTTTGTAGCCGATCTCTCCCCGGATTTGGGGCCGATTTCGCTGACAGCTTTTGACAATCACTAGCATGGCGGGTAGCTCTCTTCATGAGCGAGTCCAGGAACAGAGAAAACAGTCTCTTTGCTGTGTTGTCTGCCGGGGAGATGGCGATGCAAGGAGAAACTTTGAACATACTCCAGCGCCCTAATAGAAGCGCAAAGCAGAGACTTTCAACACCATGTATTAAAAAAAATAAACATAAGTTGCATATATTTGTGTTAGAGGAGACATGGTCCAGAGATTTCATATTTTCTCTGTAGCGACTCTAAAGACATATATTTAACTAATGATCATTTGTGGGAGATTATATGCATCAGGGCATACAAATCTAAAAAGTTTCTTGAGGAAAGAGATGTTTGTGCAGAACCCTTGTTTGTTTGCTTTTTCCTTATGTTCCCCAGATTTCTACGTCCATTGGGGACGGTGCCGACTTCGTACAATGTACTGCTTTTATTTCAATATATTTTCCTCGGTCAGTATCACCCCAGGGAAACGGCTTTTCCTTAATTTTCCTTATTTTTTTTGCTATGCTTGACGGAATGCACCAGGCTGCAGCGTTCTTTTGGGGATTCCTATTGTTACGAAAAATAATAACAAAAATAAACATAACATTTCTTTTCCTCTGCCAGTGTCATCCCTTGAGGAAAGGCTTTTCCTTAATTTTGCTTTTTCTTTTATTATGTTTGACGGAATGCACCAGGCTCCAGAGTTCCGTTTGGTTACGAAAAATAATAACAAAAATAAACAGAACATCAGCGCCATCTATTGGCCAGTTAAAAGGTCGTTTTATTCGTGGTTTAGGAAAGTCGTTGTTGGTGTAAGTAGTGGTTCATAGAAAGGTCGTTGTTCTGGATTCGTTGTTCGGGTCAGTCGTTGTAAAGCCTTTGTTATTAAGGCTGTTTCCCGTGATGAAGCACACCCCACTGTGGTTTAATTGAACAGTATCAGGACTCCGAGGCAGGCGACTCGCTAGAGAAAGACAGGACACTACATATACCATGAGGCCATGTGTTGGGACACGCCCACTGAGGCGGGAGTTAAATTACTGTGTAGCTGCCTGGAAAATGTTTGCCTGGGAGCATTTGAGTTAGTGCCTCTGAAGAAGTTGGAAAACGAAACGCATCAGGCTGACTTTTTGAAGCTGCGGCTGTATTTGCATCCATTTCGCAGGATGCTTTCTACAATGAATAAAAGCTGAATTCCTTACCTTGCTAGTGGGCTCCTCTACTTGGCAGGCAAACTTTGTGTTTGGATATATATATATATATATATATATATATATATATATATATATATATATATATATATATATATATATATATATAATTATATATAATTATATATATTATATGCTGATGTGCAGAGCGTAATATTCGCCACTGATGAGTATGGGGAGGAACACAACGTAGGCAAATACATAAGAATATGCATAAAAAGGTGTGCTAACCCACACTGTGCGCGGCTGAAATCTGTGCACAGTAGAGGTTGACTTCCCGTGGAAGGTGGTGCGCAGGTCCTGTGCCCAAACCTTTTTTGGCTCAAGCTCCCTCTGAGCACAGGCGTCATGGTGTTCAAGGGGAATGGTCGCATGGGTGCCCTAGTACACCAGTACAGAGCAGTTGTCAATTTGTAAACAAAGAAAATGCGGTGGCTCTCATCAGGAGGCAGCTCGCACCGATCTATTTCTGCTGTAAGTGCTGCCTAAAACAGAACTCCTGTGCCTATCAAAAATGAATGTGTCTGTGTTCCAATACCTTTGGGTCGAGTTCACGCTAGAAGCGCCAATGTTAATGATTAACCGGCACATGCATCAAGGTAGGATTTTGCAAATCCTTAATTGCGATAATTAAGCAATCACAGTGAAGGACTCGCATAAGCCTATGCATGTAGGAATCGCTGTAAAAATGGCGATTTCTACACATTCATTATTTGCGACTCGCAAATTGCGAATTGCGAGTCGCAAATAAGGAATGGCTTCCAATTCATTCATATGGACCAATAGGTTCTCGCAAATTACGCATGCAATATCAGGGTGCAAGAGTGTCAAAAGGACACCCTGTTGCACCCCTTAAATTGATCTGTGCACATATGTTGCACACACACATACCCTAAGGGCATGTGTGTGCGCAACAGGAAACTTTGAAGAATGCACAAAAGTGCATTTTTCAAAGTTTTTGCAAATTATCAAGAAGTTCAACTTCATGGTAATTTGGGCCCCCATAAGCAAAATCGCTGATTTTTTTTTGCTTAAATGCATTGCATTTAAGGAATCTAAATTTGCGATTCCATAAATACAATCGCAATTTAAGTAATCGCAATTTAGAGATTGCTTAAATGCAATTTGTGCATTTGGGATGATGCATCCCAAATGCAAAAATACCGGTCGCAAAGGGGCAGATTCTGAGAATCTGCCAGTTTTCAACCGGTTGTTTTTTTTGATGCATGTGCCTGATTGTGCCAGTGCTGGGCACCGGAAACCACCTGCTCAAATTAAGCACTGATACAGAGGCATCCACCAGAACTACAACAATCTACCTTTCCCACGCTCTGAAGAATACATTGCTGCCCAGTACTGACACATAATGAATTTGAGGAACAAGATGTTCCAAAAGGGAGTGTTATCAATTTCCTTTCTGCTAATATAGCTCAGGAGGTAGGTTAACATCTCTATTCACGTTTTCAAATCCTGGAGGAAGCGACTCAGGTTTTAATCTTGATATGGCTGATAAACTATGACCCATACAGGATAGGAAAAATACACTTTTTAAATTGTTTAATAAGCTGTGTATTTCATTTGTGTGCTCCAAGTCCTTATCTGCAAACCACCTTATGTACAAAGAAGCAAAAAAAGACAATACAAGCTGCAAACAACTGTTTAGTGTTGTAAAAAGAGCTTGAGGTATGATAGTAATAGATCACTGAGCTGAGCACATGTCTCAGAAAACTGTTCACCATGCAGGCTACATGCTCCATCCTACATGAGACAGCCCAGTGTGGTGAATGGTTGCTCCACTAATCCCCATGTAGCATGCTTATATTTAATAAGTGATTGTTTCACACAATGAGAGTTAATGCACAGGCAAGAGCAGAGACTTTTTTCTGGCATTTATGAGGCACCATGCACAAGTACTAGCAACTTGTTCAGCACGTGCTTAAGACTTCCCTTTGTGTGTCATAAAATAGGTATTTTTGCACTCTGAAGTTACCATTAGCATTCATTTTCTGTGCAATCCAGTCAGAATCAATTATCCAGGGATGTTTTTTATGTGTAACTGCGGAGTGATACGCTTAAATCTAATATCTGATTAGATCGGCTTCCTGTGTTATGTGTTTGTGCAGTAACTCCTGCAATGAACAGCTGCTGAAAGCCAGAGAGCTGGTGATAAGCACTGTGAGATATTTTATTAACTCGGCACGCTGCAGCTCGTACTGCATTATTAACAGTGTTCATCTAAATGAGTTCATTTGCATGGAGCAATTCATGTTCAGCTATTTTTCCTATGTCAAACTCAATTTTAATAAGGGTTCCTGCATTTTAAATGAATGTTATTTATGATGTTTTAGGAATATGCGTGAAGCACGAAGTAAACAAGAGGAAATATAGCTCTACTTTCTAAGTGGAACATTTTCAGTAAAGAGAATCAGCAAAACTATTAAAAATAAATTATGTTTTCTTTTTACCACACTAAGGGCCTCATTAAAGATATCAGTTAGACCTATGGGTACCGGTTTTGCATTTTTGAAGTCGAGCACAAGTTCCATTACCTCCTCGTCCGTCTTCCTCGCCACAGTAATTACTAATGAGCATCCTGCTCCCACAGAAAATCCAACAAAAGTTAACATACTAGTCTCCCTATCCCTCCAACATGGCCCCCAGTGGCAACCACCAATCACATAAAAGGATACAAGAACCACACCACGACCTGTTTTTTTGTTTCTGCACTACTCCGAGTGCTGTTCATGTTCCTGTTTGTTCAGGTAAGTTTGGGGTGGCGGTCCTGCTTTAGCGGACTCTTGTGCCCCCTTCCATAAGGGGGGTTATTGTTATCTACATGTGTGTTTCACAGTGACCCCCCCCCCCTTATTGGCCACTATTGTGCTTTCTCCTTTGTCCTGCTCTAGCGGACCTTTGGATGTTGCTGTGCCTCTCTGGATTTGTCCCGCCGAGTCTTGCTTAGCAGGCTCCTGTGCCCCGTTCCATGGGGGGGGGGGGGTGGGGGGGGGGGTGGTTGTTGATGTTTCTATCTGCGTGTGTTCTCCCCTCCCTCTTGTTTGGCACTTCTGGGAGTTCTCCTCTGTCCTGCTCTTGCGGACGTTGGGAGTTTACGTGCGTGTCTGGGATGATGTTGCTTCCTGTTGATTTGATTTTGCAGCCGGGTCCTGGTTACCGGACTAGGCGTGTCTTCCTTGTTGACCTGTATCCCGGGGGGGCTGGCGCTGCGCACGCGGGCTTCCTCCTCCCTCGTGGTGTCTCCCTTGTTTGTGCTGCCTGGTCCTGCTTAGCGGAGTCGGCGTATGTTCCTTTTGCTGCCTCCTGGTGTGTCTACTGTATTGCCGAGTCCTGCTTTAACGGACTTGGCATGTCTTACTTAATGCCTGCCTCCGGGTGGGGCTAGGTCGCTCGCGATCTTCCTCATACCTGGTGGTTGTCAGCTTCCGCGTCTTCAGCAGCTTCGCTCTGGGGTTGCGTTTGGTGGCTAGGAGGGGGCGTGGCTTCGTGCCGTCTGAATGCGGATCGATGGAACATCCATCTTTTACTCTGATGTCCTGGGGTTCATGTCCCTGTTCCGGCAGCTTGGTTTCTGGGAATGTACTCTTTTTGCGTCATGTTTTCTGGATCCCATGGATGTGTGGTCCTGTTACGCATTTTTGCAGAGTTGTCTTGTTTGAGTCATTTGATGCCCGTCTCTCTGTACCTTCTTTACAGGACATGGCGTCCTTGCTATGGGCATGCCGATGGCCGGCCTGCGGCATTTATTTATTTATTTTTCCCAGTTTCCTTGGCTGTAATGCGCTTTTTCGGCGCTCTGGCTCACCGTGGGTGTTTTGCATGTAATTCTTTTGAGTGGCAGGTGCTTAGTTGGATTCTGCTGCCGCTCTAGGGTCTTCTGGGTCTCTGGACACAGCCCCTTCGCTTACGTTGATCTGGCTACTGTTTCATTCTGCGGTATCTGCCGTTTTGGATGTTGTGGCCTGGGTTCCTCCCTCTACTACGGCCGGTTGTGACCCTGGTTTCTCCCTTGTCTTGTTGGGGCGGGGAGGTGGGTCTTATGGGTCGTTTTGTGGGGGGGGGGGGCTGGTCTTGGTTCCATCCTGCTGTTTTCCATGTCCGTGGTGGATATGGTGGTCTCTCCTTTCTTTGCACGATTTCGTCGTAAGGAGCCAGTATTGTTGCCTCTCTCCTCATCTGTTTTGAGGGTTTTGGAGACTAGATGGAATGGTATTGTTGGAATTGTTTTCCCCCGGTTCTGAGGAACCCTTCTCCCTTGCAGGATTTTTCCATTGGTTTTCCTGCTTCTGTTATGGGCGGCCACCTGGTGGTACCGGGTGCTGAGAGCTGACGCCTGTTGTGGTTCTGGTCTTGGTGGGCCGTTACTGCGCTGCGAGTTTTGATTCTGTGCATTTATCTTTCTGGTGTTCACCTTTTGGTGCTCACTTGGTGGTTCTGCTCTGTGATTCTGCACTTGCTCAGGCTCGTCGTGGGCGGGCTCCTCTGACTTCCAGGTCTTGTGCGTGGACGGGGTGCTTCTTCCTCCGGTGTGGCTTTGGTTGGGGGTCCGGTTATGCAATACGGCTACTTGTTGATGGTGCCTTGGGCTCCTCTCCCTTTGTCTCTTATTTCATTGGCACCCCTATCCTCTGGTATTCATTTTGTGGGTTCCTGTGCCTGCCCTAGTGTGAGTGGTTCTTGGTTGGTGGCTGGGTTTTCAGTCATCTGTTCAGATGTTCTCCGTTTCTGTTTGCTCCCTCTCGGATGGTCACAGCGAGAACCTATCTGTTGCCCTGGGGGGGTGTGTGTTCTGGACGATTCTTGGTGGAGTGGCTGGTGGTCGGTGGCTCTACTTTCTTGTTTCTCCGTTTGTGGGGAGCTGTAGGCTATTCAGTTGGGTCACTTGACATTTCCTGCCTTGATGGTGGTTCACCCTGTTGGGTCCAGACAGGCTCTCATGTTTTCATGTTCTGCTTCTCTCTTTGGAGGAGTTACGATGTTCATTCCCTCAGTTTCCTCTGTCGCCTCCGTTGTTCCTGGACTGGGTTGGGGTTGGCTTCCCTGTCTGCGGTTTCTCTCCCGTTCCGGGGGTATGTGATGACGGACTGTCTGTATGGGTTCTTTCTCTCCTTGGGGTCTTTTTCTCTCTTCTGGATGTTGTTCCAGCCTTTGTATTGATGGTTGGGTGTCCGATGGTGGACTTGTTTGAGTCTTCGGTCCATGCCGCTTTCCGTTATTTCAACGCATTTCTGCCTTTTCCATGGGCTTGGTGGATGGGGGCACTGTCCTTCCAGTGGCCGAGGGACCTGTTGTATGCCTGCTCTGGTTCCCATGATTCTGGCGATTGTGCTGAGGTTTCGTTGTGATGGGGCTTTGGTGCCTCTGGTGCTTCCGGGTTGGCTTTGCCCCAGTGGTTTTCCTCTGTTGTCGATGGCAGCGTTGCGTCCAGGTTGGACGTTGCTGTTCCTTTCATATCCTTTGTTGGGCCCTCTGGTTCCTCTTCCGGTGTTCCAGTCCGTGTTCCTTCTGGGTGGGCTCTTGTGTGGTGTTCCCTGTTCCTGAATGTTTGTTCATTTGGTGTTGTGAGTCTTATCCCGTTGTGAGGGCGCCCCTCTGCCTTGTTGTCTTCCACTAGGCATTGGGTCTCCTTTGCTTTTGGGGTCTGCACTGTGGTTTGGCTTCTGATCGGGTCCTGGATATTTTTGGGGGGGTCAGTGTTGGTTGGGCTTGGCCTTTCTGCCCTCCATGTTAGGGGGGTGCCTTTGGAGCTTTTTCTTGGTCTCCTTTTTGTGTGTGTGGGGCCTTTGAAGGTTCGTTGTTCGCATCTCTGACTCTTCTGCGCCCTTGTCCTGAGTTGTCTCCTCCCTGTGGAACTTTCCGTTGGTGTTTGGGTGCGTTGCACGGGGTTCCTTTTGGTCTGTTGGAGTAAGGGGGCCTTGCTGTTTTCTGGCATTATGAAGGTTTCATTGCTCTTGCATGCTCTTCCTTCTTTTGTGCCTGCTTGTGCTCTTATTGGTCGGTCGACAGGAGTGATGCTTCCTGCTGTCTCCTTTGCACGTTTTTGGGTGTGGAGCGTCTCACACGGCTGCTTTTTTCTGTGATGGCCACTTGTTTGTCATTTTGGCTGCTCAGACGGGATCTGTTGCCATCTCTTCCACTCTCCTTCGGTGGATTTGGGTGGATCTCCTTTTGGTGTCTGAATCTGTCGGTGGTTCCCTCTCGTTCGATTCGGGGGCATTCGACTGGTATTGTTGCCTTTCCGGTTGTTTCCATCTATGTTTTGTGGGTCGACCACTTGGTCTTCCCCTCGTGCCTTCTTTTCTCGTTCCCGGCATGAGGTTTGTGCTTCTGTTGCCATTGCCTCTTTGGTTCTGTACTCAGTGGTTTCTTGGGGTGTATATCTCTCCTTTGGTGTCACTGACGTTTTTTTTGTTGTATTGCCTTCCGTGTGTGGGCTGTATTTCCTTTTCATGAAGCTGATGTTGCTTTGGTATCTGCTCATTAGTAATTACTGTGGCAAGAAAGATGGACGAGGAGGTAATGTCCCGGTTACTTACCGGTAATCTTCATTACTCCGAGTCCTAGTCTTCCTCAACACAGTATAGTTTCCCTTCCCTCCCGGCCCTTTGTTGTGGCTTCATGTCTACGGCTTTGGTTTACAGGTCATGGTGTGGTTCTTGTATCCTTTTATGTGATTGGTGGTTGCCACTGGTGGCCATGTTGGAGGGATAGGGAGACTAGTATGTTAACTTTTGCCTGGAGTTTCTGTGGGAGCAGGATGCTCATTAGTAATTACTGTGGCGAGGAAGACTAGGACTCGGAGTAATGAAGATTACCGGTAAGTAACCGGGGCATTAGCTCTGGTTTATGTCCAGGGCATTAAACCACCTGACTGAACCAGAAGGCACAGTGGCGTAGCTAGGCACTTGGGGAGGGGGGGAGGGTGGTGTCGATGATTGCAGCAGTTGCTGTCCCTGCGCAAACTCATGTAAAACTGGTGCCGCACGGAGGGAACCGCCCCCCCCTCCCCCCGGCCTTGCTACGCCACTGAGAATGTAAGTAGTTGCTAGTGCAAATGCATTGACAGTGCTAATATGTCTGGTTTACAATTGCAAGTGAGTCACCAATCACTGGTAAGTTTAGACACTCTAACTCATCATACATGCACTCTGCAACTCACCCTTGCACTCATTCATACATTCATCCAGCCATTGTCTTGCTCTTGCTTTCACCCACTAACCAATTCACAAAAAACCCGCACACATAAACACCAGCATAATCGAAATAAATAAACAAATATGTAGACAAATTGTTGCAGTGTGAGCATCTACGCGCCATCTCAGATGTTCTGTGACACCTAGGAGGGCAGGTTCCGTACTGTGTCCTGCTCTGACCCCAACTGAGAGAAAAAAAAGTTTGGAACTCTGTAAAACTATAGAGTTATCTGTTCACATACTTCTCTACTTCGCCATAATGGAAAGCATTGAGAAATACACATGAGAGACGGTCTAAGTGAAGATGAGGGGCACCATTGGAGGGTGGTAGCAAGGCCGGACTGGCCGTACCGGCATCGGGTGTTTCCCTGGGAGGCTGGAAAGGGGGGAGCGATTTTGTTAATGGGGGCTGGCACTGCAGAGTTCCTTGTATGTCCAGTAGTTTTCAATCAACAATAAAAGCGGTCTCACTTATATTCAGGTGCGGTTCACCATTGTCTGGTGACTAATGTACCTGCTGGAGCGAGATGTGAATTTTGAATCGTCTAAGGTAGCAAGCTGCGGCCATTCTGAAAAACCATGAAGTGCACGATTGTCTCACCGAATATAAACTTATTTTAACTTGTACTTAGGTGGTTGTTTATTTACTTACTTATATACTATTGCGCGACCACCTCTGACCTGTCTGTAAAATGTACCTTTTGTCCCGAAGTTTTGTCCTGAATTTTGACCTTTTGTCCTGAATGTCTGTCCTGAATTTAGTCTCTTTGTCCTGAATTTTTACACTCACCGTCCTGAATTTGCACCAATGCCAGTTAGTCACCCTAGTACACAGTGCAGTATATGGATCCACCCACAAGAAACTGTAAGCACTGGAGCTCTGTAGACAAGACACAAATATGCCGAGACATGTTTTTCAAGTCTCAGTCATAATATTCTGCTTCTGTTTTGTTTACTGATGGGGATTATGATGCCTCTTCTCTGTCCTCTCTCACACTCCTCATCCTCTCGTCTAACTGGTTTCGGTTTTGTTAATAATGGCACTTATATGAAATTAAACAAAAATGCAGAACAATGTTGATCCCATTGTATGGATTCTGCTAGGTAAAATGACTCACTACATAAGTGAACATGGTGACAGCGAGAAACTAAAGTAATGAATAAGTAATTCGATGACACCTAGCAGCAAAACTCTTTGATGAGCAAAATTAACGTACCCCTCTACAAAATGCTTGTGTAGTGGGAAATGCATCCAATTTATCTGCCAACGACTGAAATTCAACATCCACGCTCAGTGACAATTGATAAAGCACAAATGAAAACACCAATAACAAGAAAGAAAAGGTGAGTCATATTACAATGTCCATGTGTTTCTTTCTATTTATTGTACAAACTGAATATTTCACTTTACACTCGGGTATTGATTCAGAAACCAGTGAGGTACTTTGTGTGGGGACAAAACACATAGGAAGTGGTGGATGCATATGTTCCGTGGCAACAGTAGACAATACAAAACAACTTTGTCTATACACAGGGATGGTGTGCAAGGGATAACAACATATGAAATGGTGGCAATAGTGCTGAGCGTGTGTGGCAGTGAAATCTCGCGTTAAGGGCAAGGGGCTTCAGGGTGGTTTGAAAAAAATATCGATTGGAGGGTTATTCAGTGTAGGGGGGCTAATAAGTGATGTGAACAGAAACTGGACTTGCATGGGAGGGGTTAGGCACAGACAGGAGGATAAGGTTAAGAAAATAGAAAGATGAAGTCAGGGAATATTGAGGGTGGTGTTCGCGGTAGGTTGGAGCTATGCAAAGTTTCACCTAACAGGCCAGTGCGAGGGTCTTCAACAGGACGCTTTTGCTACTAGACCGCCAACCTGTGTGACGGCTGTGATGGGAGGAGTGCTAGTGATGGAAAATGCCATTACGTGCTAGAGTGACCAACTGGCATGGGTGCAAATTCAGGACAGTGAGTGTAAAAATTCAGAACAAAGGGTCAAATTCAGGACAAAAATTCAGGACAGAAGGTCAGAATTCAGGACAAAAAATTGGGACAAAAGGTAAGTTTTACAGACACATCAGAGGAGGTCGCGCAATATTACATAAGTAAACAGACATTCAACACAAGCAAAAGTCAAAATAAGTTTATATTATGTTGAGAGAACCTTGCACTGCATCTGTTGCGTGCTTGAGTGAAATTTAAATACCGGTCTTTGCATATTGGATGCTCTTGGGTAACATGCGCCAAAATGAAACCTCCACCCACCCCAGAGCTTGGCCCCTGGTGAGGTGACAGGAGCCCCTAAACAAAAGCAGTTTGCCGTGCCCAGGGCTCTGGCAGAAGAAGGCCCAGCAAATGCTGTCACTGACCCATTATCATTCTGTATGTGATAATTAGGCCGAAATTCAGAATGATAATGGGCCTGATAGCAGCCTGTGCCAGGTAGGGGAGGGGCTGCTGCAGGCCACTGATCACAGCAGGAGCACAACCTGGCGCCTGCAGTGAGAGTTACATGACTCTCAGGCTGCTTGTAGGGTGCAGCTCGCTCTAAAGTCCGAAATTATGGTCTAAAAGCGTCCGTGAAAGAATTCTTTATGGACAATGAACAAGAGGCCCATATTACGGGCAGACTGTGAAATTTACGGTCGGTTGGTCACCCTATTACATGCAGCAAAGTTTATTATGTTTTCAGAGTGTATCTTGGTAGGCTACTGAGCAGGCCACTTAAATAGCTTATAAGTCTCATAAAAACTTGGGAGAGGATGTAGCCGTAAAGTTAGAGCAGTTGACCTCGAAGCTAGGGAACCTGGTTGGAGTCTTGGCAGCGATGCTCGACATCCTGTGTTTCTGGGAAAATCACGTAATCTCCCCGTGCCTAACACGAATGAATGTGTCCATCTATAACGAAACTGGTGCTCATGTAAAGCGCTCGGATACCCAATGTCTCAGGTCTAGTTTGCGCTGTATAAAATGATTTTTTTTAAAAGAAACTGAGGTAGTTAGAGCTTTAATTATACGAGACGAGGACAGAAGTTTTGGATATTGAGCTGTGGTAATCTGACAGGTGTGGTGGGCTAACAATGAAAGATCCAGGGTGCATCTCTGAGTCAAATTGCACGTCAGTATCTCTAGTAAGGCAGATATGGTGAGGGTGTTGATTTAAGAGCCTACGAAACCAAAAAATAGAGAATATTTCCAGGTCACCCAGAGGCCAATAACTATCCAGTTGTGATGGCTCTCAAGAGCATGGTTCTCCAAAGTCGGTCCTATAGGTCGGACCCAGGCCAGGTTTTGTATCATATCCACATTTACATAAATGTAGTTATATTAATAATCTGTCATGGATCTGGCCCTCTAGGGCCAACTTTGGAGAACCCTGATCTAGTGGCAGATGGCTGTCAGGCAATCAATGACTGGATAAGCTGTTAGAGGGTGACCGATGGATCATGAGAAGAGAAGGGAGCATAGCACAGCGTTCAGGGACACACACAGAGAGCAGAATAGGAGGTGATTAAGTTGAGCATCAGGATATTAGTATAGAGCTTTGTAAGAGGTCCAAAGAGGACAATTAATTGAATGTGCTGGAAATGAAAAGTGAGCCAAAGGTGTTAACCATAATCTTGTGATCAACAGTGCTGAATGAAGCTGAAAGTTCAAGGAGAATGCAAATAAAAAAAGTTCATAGTGTCAGTCGGTTGTGAATGAATTAAAGAGGTGAGTAAAGACAGTTCCAGTAAAGTGGATGGTATGAAAAACTGATTGTTGAGAGTCATATAAGTTCTGTGTGGAGAGTTTTTGAGTAATCTCGAGGAAAACCACCCTTTAAAGGGTGCAGGAGAAAAGGGGTTGTTCAGAAAATGTGGGAAAGTAGATGGTAAGAAAAGCTCAGCCGTATTTTTAGTGATTGTAAATAACAGGCTAGATAGATTGTGGTGAGACCCTAAACGTGAGGGAGATACTGAACAGTTTGGAGAGCAGAGTTGGACGAAAAAGGAGAGTGCCAGTGGTGTAGTGATTGGGGGATGAGAAGACATCAGAGGGATATCAGGAGGTTTTTCTTGTATACAGTTTGGGAAACAATTTATTCACTAAAGTGGTCGAGAATGAGTTAAAGTGTGCTGTTTTGGTTGGTGGAGAATAGAGTGAACATTAGGATGTGGAGGGGCATTCAAAACATTGGTTGAAGTGGTACTAATGTTTCTGACAACAGAGCCTGATTTATGGTTTGGAGGTAATAACGATTTTTCTGATTTCATTATGAGGCATTTATTCTAAAGGTGAAAATTCACTAGGTACATTTTGTTGACTATCCGAAATGATTAAAATGTCAAATATATTGATCTGATTACATAAAATTAATAGTCACATAATGTAACGAGCACAAAAATTAACGAGCACTGGCAAGCCAATACATATGGTTTTTTGTGTAGCTGCAGTACCTCAAGTCATTACTAGATGTCCTTCTGGAATCAGAAGCAACAACGTAACAAAAATCTGCAGTAACCAGGGCTGCTACTAGATGTCCTTCTCGAGTCAGATCCAATTGCTTAAAGTGTACACAAAGTTATTGTACCACACGCCGTTACTTGGTGTCTCTAGCAAGTCTGTTACAACCACTTTAAAATGTCCATAACAATGCTGAGAGGGTGTGGATGCTCCATAAAAAGTTGAATATACACTCTATTGAATTGTATTTATTTTCTGCAAGATAAATAAATATGCCAAACTGGGTTCATGTTACGGAGTCAATAATGAAACTTTTAATAAATGTCTTTATTACTGGAGGGCAGTTGTAGAGAAAAGCTAGTACATATAGGTATGAGCAATCACTGGTAAGTGCAAGTGTCTTACGGGCTATTGTTAGCAGCCCATAGCAAGCATGCGCCCAACCCCACACATTGCTGTATCAAAAGTCATGTGTGGTGTAGGGTTAGCCCCAGGAGGAGTTGGAATAGTCATGTGTGCTAATAAAATCTTACTTTACATTAAAAAAACAAAAAGTTCCCCGAAAAAATAAGTTCAAGTGACATTTTAGTTAGGTATGGTAATACATTACTTTGCATTAAAAAAACTAATGGTTAAAGTTACGTTATAGCTAGGTGAAAATATCAGTTAAAAAAAGAAAATTTGTAACTAAACAAAATACTGAAATTCACCAGTTATAGTTAACTGAAGTAACTATAACTTGAAAACTCTCAATGCACTGCTTATCACCTCACATATTACATGGCTCTTGATATGTTCTATGGCATCATTAATAACATCACTGATGCCATTTGAAATGACATCATTGATGACAACCCTGGGCATGGCGAGTGTGCAAGTTACAGTTCTGTTAACCAAAGCTTTGGGCCCTCCCATCCGCACCCGGGGATTTGGAGGTGCTCTCTTTCATTTTTGTCAGAGTTGCGCATCATGTAATGTATGATTCAACAGATTTTTCTCTGTTGCAGCCAGCCAATCAGAGAACTTGATATTCATGGACTCGACTGTAAATCTATAGACCTGAAATAGATGACGGGAGACAAATATCCCTCATCCAAATGGACCACAAACCGAGTTCACATACCATCTGCAAACTAACATTCGAGATATCTCTAACTTTTCAAATGTTTCAAGCCCAACGGAAACTATTTTTAAATACTAATTTGAGTGGATTTACACTAAATCTTTCTTTAGTAAAGTTATACAATCATGCCACGTTTGGTGTAATTCTGTTCAGCATGATTTTGCCTTAAACCCTCCCACTTCGCCTGGAGAGACTCCTCTCATCTACCAGCAGTGCTGCCTGAAACTTGCCACGTTGACCCAAAACCAGATTAACTTTTTTTTAAACTTTCATGCAGATTTAGTGATCCCTAAGGGCATGTGTGTGCGCAACAGGAAACTTTGAAGAATGCACAAAAGTCCATTTTTCAAAGTTTTTGCAAATTATCAAGAAGTTCAAACTCATGGTAATTTGGGCCGCCTATTAGCGAAATCTTTACTTTAATGCATTGTATTTAAGGAATCTCAATTTGCGATTCCTTAAATACAATCGCAATTTAGAGATTGCTTAAATTGCGATTTTTGCATTTGGGATGATGCATCCGAAATGCAAAAATTCTGAGAATCTGCCCGTTTGCAACCGGTTTTTCTTTTGATGCATGTGCCTGATTGTGCCAGTGCTGGGCACCGGAAACCACCTGCTCAAATTAAGCATTGATACAGAGGCATCCTCCAGAACTACAACAATCTACCTTTCCCATGCTCTGAAGAATATATTGCTGCCCAGTACTGACACATAATAAATTTGTGGCACAACGTGTTCCAAAAGGGAGTTTTATCAATTCCCTTTCTGCTAATATAGCTCAGGAGGTAGGTTAACATCTCTATTCACGTTTTCAAATCCTGGAGGAAGCGACTCAGGTTTTAATCTTGATATGGCTGATAAACTATGACCCATACAGGATAGGAAAAATACACTTTTTAAATTGTTTAATAAGCTGTGTATTTCATTTGTGTACTCCAAGTCCTTATCTGCAAACCACCTTATGTACAAAGAAGCCAAAAAAGACTATACAAGCTGCAAACAACTGTTTAGTGTTGTAAAAAGAGCTTGAGGTATGATAGTAATGGATCACTGAGCTGAGCACATGTTTCAGAAAACTGTTCACCATGCAGGCTACATGCTCCATCCTACATGGAGTGGAGTGGTGTGGCTCACTGGTTAGAGGCGGCATACCCGGAAGCAGAGAATGGCCTGGGACCAGGGTTCAATTCCCGACGCGGCAGGGTCGTGGACCAGAGTCAGCGGACTCGATAATTCTCGCCTCGGTGCCTACTCTAACCAGGGATCACACTCGGCAACTCTGGGCATTAGCATGCCTCATCTCTACAACAGCCCCCCACATTCGCCAGGGATGCCTGGTTTCACCTTGGAGATACCCAGTAGGGACCATCTCACAAGGATAGCCAGGACGGGTTCCCCAGCTGTCTACAGTGCCACGACGCCTCAGGGCAGCAGTGCGCTTTACAAGACACATACATTTACATTTACATGAGACAGCCCAGTGTGGTGAATGGTTGCTCCACTAATCCTCATGTAGCATGCTTACATTTATTAAGTGATTGTTTCACACAATGAGAGTTAATGCACAGGCAAGAGCAGAGACTTTTTTTCTGGCATTTATGAGCCACCATGCACTAGTACTAGTAACTTGTTCAGCACGTGCTTAAGACTTCCCTTTGTGTGTCATAAAATAGGTATTTTTGCACTCTGAAGTTACCATTCGCATTCATTTTCAGTGCAATCCAGCCAGAATCAATTATCCAGGGATGTTTTTTATGTTTAACTGTGGAGTGATACGCTTAAATCTAATATCTGATTAGATCGGCTTCCTGTGTTATGATGTGTTTGTGCAGTAACTCCTGCAATGAACAGCTGCTGAAAGCCGGAGAGCTGGTGATAAGCACTGTGAGATATTTTATTAACTCGGCACACTGCAGTTCGTACTGCATTATTAACAGTGTTCATCTAAATGAGTTCATTTGCATGGAGCAATTCATGTTCAGCTATTTTTCCTATGTCAAACTCAATTTTAATAAGGGTTCCTGCATTTTAAATGAATGTTATTTATTATGTTTTAGGAATATGCGTGAAGCACGAAGTAAACAAGAGGAAATATAGCTCTACTTTCTAAGTGGAACATTTTCAGTAAAGAGAATCAGCAAAACTATTAAAAATAAATTATGTTTTCTTTTTACCACACTAAGGGCCTCATTAAAGATATCAGTTAGGCCTATGGGTAGCGGTTTTGCAATTTAGAAGTCGAGCACAAGTTCCATTACCTCCTCGCCCGTCTTCCTCGCCACAGTAATTACTAATGAGCATCCTGCTCCCACAGAAACTCCAAGCAAAAGCTAACATACTAGTCTCCCTATCCCTCCAACATGGCCCCCAGTGGCAACCACCAATCACATAAAAGGATACAAGAACCACACCACGACCTGTTTTTTTGTTTCTGCACTACTCCGAGTGCTGTTCATGTTCCTGTTTGTTCAGGTAAGTTTGGGGCGGCGGTCATGCTTTAGCGGACTCTTGTACCCCCTTCCATAAGGGGGGGTTATTGTTATCTACATGTGTGTTTCACAGTGTCCCCCCCCCCCCTATTGGGCATTTTTGTGCTTTCTCCTTTGTCCTGCTCTAGTGGACTTTTGGATGTTGCGGTGCCTCTCTGGATTTGTCCTGCCGAGTCTTGCTTAGCAGGCTCTTGGGCCCCGTTCCATGGGGGGGTGGTGGGGGTGGGGTTGTTGGTGTTTCTATCTGCGTGTGTTCTCCCCCCCCTCTTGTTTGGCACTTCTGGAAGTTCTCCTCTGTCCTGCTCTTGCGGACGTGGGGAGTTTACGTGCGTGTCTGGGATGATGTTGCTTCCTGTTGATTTGATTTTGGAGCTGGGTCCTGGTTACCGGACTAGGCGTGTCTTCCTTGCTGACCTGTATCCCAGGGGGGGCTGGCGCTGCGCACACGGGCTTCCTCCTCCCTCGTGGTGTCTCCCTTGTTTGTGCTGCCTGGTCCTGCTTAGCGGACTCGGCGTATGTTCCTTTTGCTGCCTCCTGGTGTGTCTACTGTATTGCCGAGTACTGCTTTAGCGGACTCGGTATGTCTTACTTAATGCCTGCCTCCGGGTGGGGCTAGGTCGCTTGCGTTCTCCCTCATACCTGGTGGTTGTCAGCTTCCGCGTCTCCAGCAGCTTCGCTCTGGGGTCGCGTTTGGCAGCTAGGAGGGGGCGTGGCTTCGTGCCGTCTGAATGCGGATCGGTGGAACATCCGTCTTTTACTCTGAGGTCCTGGGGTTCATGTCCCTGTTCCGGCAGCTTGGTTTCTGGGAATGTACTCTTTTTGCGTCATGTTTTCTGGATCCCATGGATGTGTGGTCATGTTACGCATTTTTGCGGAGTTGTCTTGTTTGAGTTATTTGATGCCTGTCTGGCTGTACCTTCTTTACAGGATATGGCGTCCTAGCTATGGGCGTGCCGATGGCCGGCCTGCGGCATTTATTTACTTATTTTTCCCAGTTTCCTTGGCTGTAATGCGCTTTTTCGGCGCTCTGGCTCACCGTGGGTGTTTTGCATGTCATTTTTTTTGTGTGCATTGTTGAGTGGCAGGTGCTTAGTTGGATTCTGCTGCCGCTCTAGGGTCTTCTGGGTCTCTGGACGCGGCCCCTTCGCTTACCTTGATCTGGCTACTGTTTCATTCTGCGGTATCTGCCGTTTTGGATGTTGTGGCCTGGGTTCCTCCCTCTACTACGGCCGGTTGTGACCCTGGTTTCTCCCTTGTCTTGTTGGGGTGGAGAGGTGGGTTTTATGGGTCATTTTGTGGGGGGGGGGCTAGTCTTGGTTCCATCCTGCTGTTTTCCATGTCCGTGGTGGATATGGTGGTCGCTCCTTTCTTTGCACGATTTCGGCGTAAGGAGCCAGTATCGTTGCCTCTCTCCTCATCTGTTTTGAGGGTTTTGGAGACTAGATGGAATGGTATTGTTGGAATTGTTTTCCCCGGTTCTGAGGAACCCTTCTCCCTTGCAGGATTTTTCCATTGGTTTTCCTGCTTCTGTTATGGGTGGCCACCTGGTGGTACCGGGTGCTGAGAGCTGACGCCTGTTGTGGTTCTGATCTTGGTGGGCCGTTACTGTGCTGCGAGTTTTGATTCTGTGCATTTATCTTTCTGGTGTTCACCTTTTGGTGCTCACTTGGTGGTTCTGCTCTGTGATTCTGCACTTGGTCAGGATCGTCGTGGGCGGGCTTCTCTGACTTTGTGGTCTTGTGCGTGGACGGGGTGCTTCTTCTTCTGACTGGTCCCTGTTACCTGCCGCCTCTTCCTCCTCTTATACTACCGTGGGTTGCTCCAGGTGTGGGTCCTGTGAGAGGTCGGCTGTCTCTCTTTATGGTCGGCTGGATGTGGCCTGTTACGGTCCACTGGGCTCTCCTGGTGCTGTTGCTGGGTTTTCTCCTTGTTTTCCTTCTGACTTTCCCAGACGGTTTCGGGTCACCCCTTGCCCTCTGTCACTCTGTGATTGGTGGCACTGTTGGGTGCGTTCGCTGCCCTGTTGTTAGGGCGCTGTTGTTCCGCTGCCTGTGGATCAGCGGGGGCAGGTGTATTCTTTGTTCTCTTCCTGGTGGGATGTCTCACGGAGGCCTATGTCCGGTGTAGGATCTGCCTTGGTTGGATTGATGTTTTGTTCCCGTCAGATTCCGGTTGGTGTCCTTGCAGGTGTTCCTGCCTCCAATCCTTCATTGGGTTTCTGAATTCCTTCGGTTTGCGGGGTACTTCTCTCCTTGCCCTTGTCCTTTTGGCCTCTCGTATTGGTTTGCCCTTTGGCCTGTGTTCCTCCCCGCGTGTCTTTGCTGCGGTTCTGGCACCTCTGGTTGGGCTTTTTCATGGCAGGGGGACTGTGATCTTCCTCGCCTGGTTGTTCCTCGGGGGTCACGGATTCTCTTGCTTCCTGGTTCCTTCTCTGGATCAGATGCACATTGGGGCTCACTTGGGACGCTGTTGGGTTTGGTGTTTAGGCTTCAGGCACTGTCTTTGCCTCTGGCGTCTGTTCTCAGTCCCTGCTGTCGGGGACTTACCCTCCGGTGTGGCTTTGGTTGGGGGTCCGGTTATGCAATCCGCCTACCTGTTGATGGTGCCTTGGGCTCCTCTCCCTTTGTCTCTTATTTCGTAGGCACCCCTATGCTCTGGTATTCGTTTTGTGGGTTACTGTGCCTGCCCTAGTGTGGGTGGGTTTTCGGTCATCTGCTCAGATGTCCTCCGTTTCTGTTTGTTCCCTCTCAGATGGTCACTGCGAGTGCCTATCTGTTGCCCTGGGGGGGGGGGTGTTCTGGACGATTTTTGGCGGAATGGCTGGTGGTCGGTGGCTCTACTTTCTTGTTTCTCCGTTTGCGGGGAGCTGTAAGCTATTCAGTTGGGTCACTTGGCGTTTCCTGCCTTGATGATGGTTCACCGTGTCGGGTCCAGACAGGCTCTCATGTTTTCATGTTCTGCTTCTCTCTTTGGAGGGGTTACGATGTTCGTTCCCTCGGTTTCCTATGTCGCCTCCGTTGTTCCTGGACTGGGTCGTGGTTGGCTTCCCTGTCTGCGGTTTCTCTCCCGTTCCGGGGGTATGTGATGACGGACTGTCTGTACTGGTTCTTTCCCTCCTTGGGGTCTTTTTCTCTGTTCTGGATGTTGTTCCAGCCGTTGTAGTGATGGTTGGGTGCCCAATGGTGGACTTGTTTGAGTCTGCGGTCCATGCCGCTTTCCGTTGTTTCAATGCATTTCTGCCTTTTCCATGGGCTTGGTGGATGGGGGCACGGTCCTTCCAGTGGCCGAGGGACCTGTTGTATGCCTGCCTCTGGTTCCCATGATTCCGGCGATTGTGCTGAGGTTTCGTTGTGATGGGGCTTTGGTGCCTCTGGTGGTTCCGGGTTGGCTTCGCCCCAGTGGTTTTCCCCTGTTGTTGGTGGCAGCGTTGTGTCCGGGTTGGACGTTGCCGTTCCTTTCATATCCTTTGTTGGGCCCTCTGGTTCCTCTTCCGGTGTTCCGGTCCGTGTTCCTTCTGGGTGGGCTCTTGTGCGGTGTTCCCTGTTCCTGAATGTTTGTTCATTTGGTGTTGTGGGTCTTATCCCTCTGTGCGGGCGCCCCTCTGCCTTGTTGTCTTTCACTATGCATTGGGTCTCCTTTGCTTTTGGGGTCTGCACTGTGGTTTGGCTTCTGATCGGGTCCTGGATATTTTTGGTGGGGTCAGTGTTGGTTGGGCTTGGCCTTTCTGCCTTCCATGTTAGGGGGGTTGCCTTTGGAGATTTTTCTTGGTCTCCTTTTTGTGTCTGTGGGGCCTTTGAAGGTTCGTCTTTCGCATCTCTGACTTTCTGCGCCTTTGTCCTGAGTTGTCTCCTCCCTGTGGGACCTTCCTTTGGTGTTTGGGTGTGTTGCACGGGGTTCCCTTTGGTCTGTTGGAGTAGGGGGGCCTTGCTGTTTTCTGGCTTTATGAAGGTTTCATTGCTCTTGCGTGCTCTTCCTTCTGTTGTGCCTGCTTGTGCTCTTATTGGTCGGTCGGCAGGAGTGATGCTTCCTGCTGTCTCCTTTGCACGTTTTTGGTTGTGGAGCGTGCCTTGGTGTATTATTGGTCTCACACGGCTGCTTTTTCTGTGGTGGCCACTTGTTTGTCATTTTGGCTGCTCAGACGGGATCTGTTGCCATCTCTTCCACTCTCCTTCGGTGGATTTGGGTGGATCTCCTTTTGGTATCTGTATCTGTCGGTGGTTCCCTCTCGTTCGATTCAGGGGCATTCGACTGGTATTGTTGCCTTTCCGGTTGTTTCCATCTGTGTTTTGTGGGTCGACCACTTGGTCTTCCCCTCGTGCCTTCTTTTCTCGTTCCCGGCTTGAGGTTTGTGCTTCTGTCGCCATTGCCTCTTTGGTTCTGTACTCAGTGGTTTCTTAGGGTGTATATCTCTCCTTTGTTGTCCCTGACTTTTTGTTGTTGTATTGCCTTCCGTGTGTGGGCTGTATTTCCTTTCCATGAAGCTGATGTTGCTTTGGTATCTGCTCATTAGTAATTACTGTGGCAAGGAAGATGGACGAGGAGGTAATGCCCCGGTTACTTACCGGTAATCTTCAGTACTCCGAGTCCTAGTCTTCCTCGCCACAGTATAGTTTCCCTTCCCTCCCGGCCCTTTGTTGTGGCTTCATGTATACGGCTTTGGTTTAGAGGTCATGGTGTGGTTCTTGTATCCTTTTATGTGATTGGTGGTTGCCACTGGGGGCCATGTTGGAGGGATAGGAAAACTAGTATGTTAACTTTTGCTTGGAGTTTCTGTGGGAGCAGGATGCTCATTAGTAATTACTGTGGCGAGGAAGACTAGGACTCGGAGTAATGAAGATTACCGGTAAGTAACCGGGGCATTAGCTCTGGTTTATGTCCAGGGCATTAAACCACCTGACTGAACCAGAAGGCACAGTGGCGTAGCTAGGCACTTGGTGGGGAGGTGGGGGGGTGCTGTTGATGATTCCAGCATTTGCTGTCCCTGCGTAAACTCATGTAAAACTGGTGCCGCACGGAGTGAACCGCCCCCCTCCCCCCCGGCCTTGCTACGCCACTGAGAAGGTAAGTAGTTGCTAGTGCAAATGCATTGAGAATGGTAATATGTCTGGTTTACAATTGCAAGTGAGTCACCAATCACTGGTAAGTTTAGACACTCTAACTAATCATACATGCACTCTGCAACTCACCCTTGCACTCATTTATACATTCATCCAGCCCAGGCGCGCAACACCCATTGAACTCACCGGGCTTCAGCCCCCCCCCCGTCGTGTGTGGGAGCCCGGGATGAGACAGATCCCGGGCACACACAGAGCCGCACTCGAACGTTTCACAGGTCTTTAAAAGACCATTTGAATGTTAATTAGGCCTTGCAGTTGTTTGACCCCTTCTAAGAGCCCCTGCAGCTCCACTCTGCCTACTGATTAAAGGTTCAGCCCCCCCAACATTTTTTCTCAGCCCCCCCGAAATTTGGCTCTAATTGCGCCCCTGATCCAGCCATTGTCTCGCTCTTGCTTTCACCCACTAACCCATTCACAAAAAACCCGCACACATAAACACCAGCATAGTCGAAATAAATAAACAAATATGTAGACAAAATGTTGCGGTGTGAGCATGGCAAGCATGTGATCACAATAAATAAGTTAAATATGTAACAGCTTCTGGGATTGGTATTGTGCACGGAGGATCATTGAGGAATTCCCGAACTAAGAGCATGCTGCTCCGAATAATCCGTGGCGGCGATCAACTGGAAAGACCAGTCTTCTAGAAAAGATGTCAGCTAGGCAAGGCGAACCTCTCTGTAAGTGCAGTATGGGAAACAGTGTCAAAAGCCGCGTTGAAATATAGAAGGATCAGCTCAGCCGTATCGCCCTCATCTAGGCGCCGTCTCAGATGTTCTGTGACACCTAGGAGGGCAGATTCCGTACTGTGTCCTGCTCTGACCCCAACTGAGGAAAAAAAAAGTTTAGAACTCTGTAAAACTATAGAGTTGTCTGTTCACATGCTTCTCTACTTCGCCATAATGGAAAGCATTGAGACTGGTCTGTAATTAGACCAATTCTTGGGTCAGGTTTTCCTTCTTCGTGGGGGCTTGTAACAAGGCATTTTTCCATGCCTGCGGGATCTTTCGATGCATAATCGAGATGCTCAGGAGTCCTACAAGCACTTGCAAAATATCAGGGTCTAAGGTCCTCAACTTAGATGCAGGCAGAGGATCTTCCGGCGACCTGATTGAGGTCACCTGCTTTACAAATATTTCACAGCTCATCATTCGCATCTAAAGGAGGCTTTTTATCCAATCAGAAACATTACAGTCACTCGAATTGTACATGATGTAGTATTTTGAAGACTAGGTAGCAATTCACCTTTAATTTCTATTCTCATGTTTCAAATAGCTTCCTATTTCTGAATTTTAAATGATTCTGAAACAGTTGAACTCAAATGCCATAGCATGAGGCATGCAGTTCGGTTGAATTAGGATAACTAATTGGCAAGGAGGAAAGGAAAATTAATTATTTTGCCCTATACATTCGTGACACATCATAATGGCATTTTCTGAAAAAATCATTTTGCCTTTATGCACAGACAGCCAGGCATTAAATCACTTAGAAGAGCAATTTAAAAAAAAAAAAGTCCTTTGGTCTTCCAATCACATAATTAAAATCCCTGCATGTACCCTATTAGTGCAAAGCAATTTTACTTAAACACAACATGGAAAAAGCACTTCACCTCAACAGGATTGGAATTTTCAGGGCTCAAAGGTGTGTGAAAGATTCCACTATTTGCACATTCACCAGGAAACAAAAATGATCTTTTATGCTGCCGTACTGGTGCCAGCGAAGAGAGACATTGGCTGCTAAAAACATTTTTTCTTAAAAAAGGTATACGCAAGAGAAAGGGCACACTGAGTTATTGCTTAAATACAGAACACATTTCAAAGCTTACCCGTTTTGCGAAATTTTTATACTTGACTTTTACTAAATTGAAAGAACAAGTGATTTTTTAATATTTTAACTACTTTAAATTATTCCTTCTAAACTTTATAAAAGCCAATGTTTTGTTTCAGTTTTAATTAATTGAACAATACATTACTTTATTACTCACTGCTATCTTTTGCCAACATTCTCTCTGTGTTATGTATTATTCAACGTTTTCCTGGACTAACTACTAACTAGACAATCTGTTCCATGAACCAAGAGTGGAATGAACTGGTAGCTAATTAGGATCCAAGTTACACAGCACTGCTTAATGGAAACAATTATCAGTAGTAAAAAAGCAAGAAACGATAAATGTGCTCAAGGAACTTGATAGTAAATAAGTAAAAAAAGGAGTTATATTGTTTCAAGTTACAAATAAGCTATCGGAATTTTTAAAGGATTCACAAACCCTGTATACAATATAAAAACAGAGAGCAAAATTATTTTAAGTGAAGACGTAGCAGCTAGATTGTTACTTTTAGATTTGTGTACTCAAACACCAGCATCAAAAGTGATGATTATTTCCAGGTTTTTTTTTTTTACTTGAACTCAGGCAGCAGCTTGGCTATTAGAAAAACAGGACTGGGTGATGGGTGGGCTTATGACAGATGGGAGAATTTATCATGGGAGAAGGAAGGTAGGTACACCTAAAGGTTTCTTGGCATTCAGGGCTCTGTGTTTTTCAAGCCCTGCTGCTCGGGATGTGATGCTGCTGAGATAAAGTACAATAGTGGTCTGGAAAGACCATCCGTCTTGAAATTGAAGAATCCTCCTATCTTATGCAGCGAAGATGAAGGGTGATCAAAAAGGTGTATTTGTGGCAACTGCCATGCTTTTGAAGAGTAAAACATGTCATAAGCAGCGGCAGATTAATTGGTGAAAACGTTGGAGGGAAAGTGTCTCGGTCAAAAAAATCTGTTCAGACCAAGATCTGCCAAACATGGTCTGAGAAGAATGTCAATTGTTCCTGCTCAATGCAGAGGTAAAGCGAGTTACAGAGTATTTTTACTAGACCAAAGGAATGACAGACTGGGGCAAAGTGTAACTTAATAAAGATTGAGACGAGCCATGTGGTTGATAAATATTGAGCAAAGGAAGAATCAAGATATTCTACTCAGCGGTTGAATCTGCAACAACATTTCTATTATTGCAGTTCAGGCAAAGAGAGACCATAACATTGGTGAGCAGAGGTGAGAAGGAATAATCAGAAAGGAGAGGTGTAAAACCTAATATGGTGGAGAACTGAGGAAAAATGGAGCTCTTAGCCATCTTGAGTTTGCAATTATTCAGGAGGGAAACATCCCTACATAGATCAAATTTGACAATCCTGGTGAGAAGTGATACAAGGAACTGGAGGGGTAGTCCCGTTCAAGAATCACGAGGCCAGAATGTTCAGAGAGCCACATTTATACAATGCACAACACATCCAAATAGTAATTGATTTTTTTTTTTAAAACAGACTTTATTCATTTTTTATGTTTCGCTCAGTGCAGCATACATATAATCTTATCAAATACATTATAAAAGCGGAACCCAACGGACGGTTGTGACCACATCATGTCATAGCGTCGCATCTCATTAGCTCATCTAGACCGTCCTTTTCTGCGTTGTGAGGAGAGTAGTCCATCCTAATGTGGGAGTCCCCTATGGCAGTGATCCATGTCCCACCCAGGAGGTTGCACCGACGTTAGTCATCTCCTCACCTACCCTCTCACCCTGTGGCCTGTGGCTGTGTTCTCATGTAGCAAAGGGTGACACCCATATTAGGGAGGATCAGTCATCGTCGTCAGTCGGATTTTTAAGCAGATCTACCATCGCCACCCAGGCTCGCCCCGTGTCCCACAATTTGTCATTGTCAGTTCTCTGAGCCAATTGGAGCCGGAAGGTCCCCTCGCAGTCCGCCCACTTTATAAATTCCCGCAGCCAGCACGCAACGCTGGGGGCTGTGACCTCCTTCCAATGGCTAGTGATTTCACGTTTGGCTAGGACTAACCCCAGATCCAGGAACTTACTGGTGGTTTTTTGCGGGCAGTGTGGGGGAACCAGTGTAGCAGGCACACCTCTGGAGTATGCTGCAGCTCCCTTTCCGTTCCAAATATTCACTGATAACCAATATTTGAATTTCAAGGGCAGGTTTAGCTATGAATTTTTATTTTTTTAATTTATTTTATTTTTTAATCTTGAATTAAACAGCAATTATAATCAAATTTGGGGTGTCAGTGAGCACTTACAAGGGTTAGGTGGCAATGACGATTTACAAGGTAGATGTACTCAAACATCAAGTTATAATCTGGATGTAAATTACAGAGATAACTTCCACTGCTGATGCTACTGATCCCGCACCCCTCCCCCATCACGAACATACCATTCATCAGTACCACATTTCCTTACCCTATCACTGCATGCCCAGTTAGTGAAATGGCTGTTTTGGCGCGAGGCTACATTTGCTATGATTCTTTCTTCAACAAAACACGCCTCTGCCTTCTCTTCTTTGCTTTTCCTCCATATACTCAGAATAGGCATGAAATGTAACCCTGACATGAAGGTAGAAATCATATTGTTACACCCAGTGTCCAGACAAGCATTTAGGAGATACTCTTCAATATCTATACTCACCACAACATGGGAATCTGAACAGAAACCTGTAGAGTGTTACACCAACTCCTAAACTCCAAAGACCCCTCTTAGGACCTGATTATGAATGGGTCGGTTAATTCCACCCCATGCGTAAATAAATCCCTGTGAGCAAACCCCTGTTTACGCTTAAGTCGGAATTACGAGTTTGAAGGTATTTCTCGCATACAATAATTATTGGATGCGTTAAATAACTCAACCTTCGTGAAATATTGGCAGGTCAAACCTGCTGATATGTAACAGGCGAAAAGTATACCATATTTACAGTATAATGCGGATTTTGGTGCATTGAACACCAAAGTCCACCTTATATCCTACAGGTGCTAATTATCGTGTCCGATAATTAACATACCCCGTGGTATTGTCATTTATCAGGTGTGTTAAATATCACCTAAACTCATAATCAGGCCCTTAGTGTGTCTCACATTCCTGCTCTGAGATGGTGAGCTTTATTCTACGTGACTCCTAGAGTGGTATACCATTCAAGCAGTGCCACTTGACTGACATGTCACACTGTATCTTCAAATTACCAAAAGGGCTACTAGACCCTCAAATGATACCTCAGTTATTTAGACAATGAAGGCTTTTCACTGGGTGATCAATCATCTCCTTTGGACTACTCAGAGAGAAGTCCCGAAAGTGTGATTGGGGAATTCGTACCAGATTAGAACTATGAGTATCATTTGCCGATAGTCAGTAGGGATTGACTAAGTAGCTCATGTGAGGTCTCGCCGGCACTGACTGAGTCAAGAATCATTAAAATGGAAGCTGACTCAGCTATCAGTGAAAACTGTTCTTTTAGCTTTATGTTTTTTAATGGGTAATGACACCAACATACTGAAAATTTCTGCAAAGTAAGCAATATTTACAACTCCTCCTAATCCAATAAACAGGTCAGATGTGATGTAGCAACTTTTACTAAAACTAACAAAAGCAGACTATAGAATTGACAAAAAAGCTGCTCTGTTTTCATAGACTACAATGTCTCATATAAAACTACTTCCTTGTGGGTTTGTATTGCCAAAATGTACATGTATGGGTGAGCTGCTGACAAGAGCTCTTTGCTTGTTGTAGGTGTTTACTGATATTGCACGTACACAGAAGTAGCAGAGACCATGTAGTCTACAGATTTTCTACCCACTAAAATGTCTTGTCCCGTTTAAGGTAATTATTTCTGCCACAACACATATTCAAAGTGGCATTAGGGGACCCGCGCACCATCACAGCCGCCAGCAGTGAGTTCTCCAGGGGGAGACTACACCACCCAGACTTCTTTGCTGCCTGCCGCTCCCGGAGGCACCGTCATTGCTTTGTGCGCCCGGAGGCGCTTAAAACCCCTTGCGGCTCCCACTTCGCGGGACCCGCGCACCGTCACAGCCGCCAGCAGTGAGTTCTCCAGGGGGAGACTACACCGCCCAGAGTCCTTTGCTGCCTGCCGCGCCCGGAAGCGCCGTCATTGCTTTGCGCGCCCGGAGGCACTTAAAACCCCTTGCGGCTCTCGCGCACCATCACAGCCGCCAGCAGTGAGTTCTCCAGGGGGGGACTACACCGCCCAGAGTCCTTTGCTGCCTGCTGCGCCCCGAGGAGCTGTCATTGCTTTGTGTGCCCGGAGGCGCTTAAAACCCCTCGCAGCTCCCGCTTCGCGGGACCCGCGCACCATCACAGCCGCCAGCAGTGAATTCTCCAGGGGGAGACTACACCGCCCAGAGTCCTTTGCTGCCTGCCACGCCCAGAGGCGCCGTCATTGCTTTGTGCCCCCGGAGGCGCTTAAAACCCCTTGCAGCTCCCACTTCGCGGGACGTGCCCGAGCCAAGAGACGTCCCGTCCTTGCCCAGAGGAGGCTGGGCTGGGCCAGGGCTCTTGGCTTTGCAGTGTCCAACAACAAATGCCTCCGCCATCATACACCAATGGGTCAAGATAACCTGGAGTAGAGTTTCACAAAGGGTCAAACACTCACTCAGGTAGTGTATACTTTAACACTCATCTACAGGCCGTGGTGTGTATGCTAAAAAAAGGAGTGTACTACGGTCATATCTACTTCCCACAAGTGGAACAGAAGTGAAAAAAATGTGAAGACATAGAGAGAGCGCCTCACGGTAGAAACAACCGAGGGGGTTCCTGGCCTGAGATTGCCAGTTTACCCACTTCTCATCATCGGTCGCTCTCTCCTTGTCGTGAAAAACAAACAGAGAAAAACACCCAAATTATGAAAATGAAATAGCCAACTTATATCGAGTGCCGTGTGTGTAAACAAACTAATTTACCACTAATCTATATCTAAAAGTAACAAGTGAGTGTGTGCACCTAAAACCCCTGCAATGGCCAGAACGCGGACAAACTGGCCACCGCTGTTAAAATGAGGAGCCACTTGCTGGCTGTGATAAGTTTATTCTGCTGCTGCAAGTAGTCCCAATTAAAAATGGTTCAGATTATACCATGCTTAGAAAATGCCAACATGTTTCATTGCTATTACTTCAGCAGATTCGTCAGGGCAACAAACGGGGTATCAGAATCGGCTATAGTTTTTCTCAATTCAGACGACCTGTAGTAGGGTTAAAAAACATACAACACAGCGAAGAGTTAGTGTAAGTAGTCATATGTAACTACCAGGCTTACAACCAGTGTGCACACACCAGTCTATTTGCGGAGGACATGGCGTTTTACCTGATGGCTGCCAAGATGCTGCATACCAGCAACCATCAGTCCATAGGAGCAGCGTGTCAACAGATCACGTGCTCACAGGCGATGCAAATTACATATATGCGACCTGCGGACATGCAAAGAGAACATGGCTAGGATTAGGGCACTAGCAAAATTGTCCTGATCAATGTCCTCATTTATATCAAATACTGTCCATACTCAAATTATGGACTGAGGGAAATAAAAACATTGCCTTGCCAAACTGATGAGGAAATAGACAAACCTAGTGCTGATCACAGCCGCGATGCAAAGTACATAGGCAAATAACGTTTCCCAAATTTACGAGCCCTCTTAAGGCTAAGAAACTTACCACACGCCTTGTACATCACTTTGTCGACCAGGGACATGGTCACAGGGATTTCAAGTGGACCATTTTGGAAAAAGTGGTTGGTGAAACATATAACATTGAGGCTATTTTGGCTCGCAAAGAAGCCAAATGGATTTTTTCGCAAAAAGCTGAGCGTGATGGCCTCAATGATTCCATTGAATGGAACAAAGTGAGTAGGCGTTGAATTGCACTTCTTCTGCAGCTCTGAACATGCGGCTCATTACCTGTGGCCCCTTGATTATAGCCTGCCTCCAGGCCACTATTATATGATTTGTTCATTGTCATGCCCCCTCTCTGACATTGTCCTATGCATTGCTACCCACAATGTGTTCAGACGGGCCCTTATCCACACTGCAGACTCCCCCATTATTTTGGCGTTCAAGACAGATGTTTGAACTCCATCGTTGATGTGATAAACTGTGCTGCCCAATAGTAAATTTGTTTGTAAAAATGTTTTTTGAAAAATTTTCGTTATAAAATTTGTTCCTTAAAAACTCCTTGCTGTTCCTCAAATAACTTCCTCAGTTTAAATAGTGGGATTTCGCCCTGTTAATAACCCTAAATACGGCATTTAACAATGTGGCACCCGGTTTTTGCACCTCCGGCATTTTAACTTAACGCATATCGTAACTACAAACAAGTGGGTCTCCCCAATCCAAGATGGCGACGGTACGCCGGTGCACGCAATATCACTATGCGTCACCGCGTGTGCGTTTGCCGCGTGTACACGTTACTCCCCAACACCCGGGTTTTAAGTCCGCACGCCAGCTGGACCTTAGAGCGGGAACACTGAGAACCGAGAGTTGCTAGTTGCGGTAAGATAGTCGGGGAATGTGCTCAAAGGTGGTTACACGGCCCAGGGTTTATTGGAAGTGGGACACCATGCATTAGATTACGATTGCTTCTCTGGTGTGGTGCCGAGGCTCGTAAATTTGGGAAACGTGATTTGCCTATGTACTTTGCATCTCGGCTGTGATCAGCACTAGGTTTGTCTATTTCCTCATCAGTTTGGCAAGGCAATGTTTTTATTTCCCTCAGTCCGTAATTTGAGTATGGACAGTATTTGATATAAATGAGGACATTGATCAGGACAATTTTGCTAGTGCCCTAATCCTAGCCATGTTCTCTTTGCATGTCCGCAGGTCGCATATATGTAATTTGCATCGCCTGTGAGCACGTGATCTGTTGACACGCTGCTCCTATGGACTGATGGTTGCTGGTATGCAGCATCTTGGCAGCCATCAGGTAAAACGCCATGTCCTCCGCAAATAGACTGGTGTGTGCACACTGGTTGTAAGCCTGGTAGTTACATATGACTACTTACACTAACTCTTCGCTGTGTTGTATGTTTTTTAACCCTACTACAGGTCGTCTGAATTGAGAAAAACTATAGCCGATTCTGAAACCCCGTTTGTTGCCCTGACGAATTTGCTGAAGTAATAGCAATGAAACATGTTGGCATTTTCTAAGCATGGTATAATCTGAACCATTTTTAATTGGGACTACTTGCAGCAGCAGAATAAACTTATCACAGCCAGCAAGTGGCTCCTCATTTTAACAGTGGTGGCCAGTTTGTCCGCGTTCTGGCCATTGCAGGGGTTTTAGGTGCACACACTCACTTGTTACTTTTAGATATAGATTAGTGGTTAATTAGTTTGTTTACACACACGGCACTCGATATAAGTTGGTTATTTCATTTTCATAATTTGGGTGTTTTTCTCTGTTTGTTTTTCACGACAAGGAGAGAGCGACCGATGATGAGAAGTGGGTAAACTGGCAATCTCAGGCCAGGAACCCCCTCGGTTGTTTCTACTGTGAGGCGCTCTCTCTATGTCTTCAAATTTTTTTCACTTCTGTTCCACTTGTGGGAAGTAGATATGACCTTTTTTTAGCATACACACCACGGCCTGTAGATGAGTGTTAAAGTATACACTAGGTGAGTGAGTGTTTGACTTTTTGTGCAACTCTACTCTAGGTTATCTTGACCCATTGGTGTATGTTGGCCACAGGTGATGAAGATGCACTGGAGTGCGATAGAACCTGTGCAGAAATTTAAAATGAATCAAACGGAGCCGATAGTTCGGGGAAAGCTTCGAGGTTTGGTTACAACAATAAAGCAAGTCGGCCTCCGAGATGTACACGCCAAGGTCCGCACTCCATGTTTCACGCGCTCGAAACATTGAGATGGGCGAGGACACCAGGGCTTCAGCATATAACCTGGTGACAAGCTTGTGCGGTGACGCGGAAGTGTATAAAAAATCCAGCGCTGGGAAATTAGGAGGTGGCTGCGGAAAGGTCGGGTGTAGGTTCCGGCAAGTGGCACGCAGCTGATAATACAGCAGGGTGTCCATCAGTGAAGGGGATTCAGAAAGTGAGTAGAAGGAATCCTGGAGATACAGGTCTGCCACTGTCTTCAGGCCCCGCAGCGCCGCACGTCGAGACATACTAAAAGACTGGAGGAGTGGATAATCCGGATGGTCAGAGATGGGCACGGCATTGGCAGAAAGGAAAGACAGACCCACAAGACGACGCAGGAATGACCACGCCCAGCGCAGCGTCTCCACCATATTCACCTCCGCCCTGTAGCGTACTGCAGGGGCGAACAGTGCAGTGGATAAGGGCCAGGGGGAGGCAACGTCCGATTCCACCGCAACATGGGGTTGGTAAGGGGTAGGATGCAGCCAAAAATGGAGAAAGCTGGCCGGAGCGCAGAGCGCGTAAAGTCGAAAGTCCGGCGCACCCAGCACACCAGCCGACATAGGCAGGGTCAAGATGTCATAGGCAACCTTTGGCTGCCGCCCCGCCCAAACCAGCGAAACTATTAACGAACAGAGCCGGCAAAAAAAATAAGCGGTGAGGGGGATAGGTATGTTGGAGAAGAGATAGAGGAATTTGGGGAGGACCACCATCTTAGCGATGGCGACGCGGCCCGCCAGGGACAGCGGCAACCGGCTCCACTGGGGGATTTTGGACTCGAACCAATCCACGTCTCGGCCAAAATTTGATCTCCAGAGTTCATCCGGGTCCCTGCCTAGCCAAATGCCCAAGTATTGCGTAGGGCCAAGCGCCCACTCAAAGGGAAAATCGGGCACAAACGGGAGCGGGGCGTCCGTAAGGGGGAAAAGTACGGACTTACTCCAGTTGACTTGGATGCCTGAGAGCCTGCCGAATCGGATGACCTCATGCACCAGGGGACTGAGATTGTCCTAGGGATGGCGAACATAAAGCGTGACATCATCCGCGTACATGGAGAGCAGGAGGGAGCGAGATGAAAAACCTATACCCCTATGAGTGTGGTGCTGCCACAAGCGGGCGGCAAGGGGTTCCATAGCAATGGCAAGAAGCATGGGCGACAGTGGACACCCCTGCCTAGTACCATGAGTGATGTTGATGGGATCAGACACCTGGCCATTAATGCGAAGCCGGGCGGTGGGGTTGGTGTATAGGAGTCGAAGGTTCCGCAGAGTGGGCACTGAAGCCCATTCGTGACAGAATATTAAAAAGGAATGGCCATTCCAGGGTGTCAAACGCCTTCGTGGCATTGAGCAGTGCTGCCACAGCCGGAAGGTCAGGGTTGATTTGATGCAGGACGGAAACAATGGTGGGGAGGTTATGGGAGGTGGCCCTACCGGGGATGAAACAAGATTGATCGGGAAGGGCAATGGTGGGCATTAATAAGAGGAGGCGAGAGGTGATCAATTTGGCGAAGATTTTATTGTCTACATTTATAAGGGAAAATGGACGTTGCATCGATCGGCAGGTTTATTAGGCTCGAGAAGCAGGGTCAGCGAAGCCTCGCGGAGAGATGGCGGAAGCGTGCCGTTATCGAAGGATTCATTAAACATGGCAGCCAGATGTGGGACCAAGATAGAGGCAAATGTCTTATAAAAGGAGGCTGGAAGGCCGTCCAGGCCCGGTGCCTTGTCAGCAGGGAGGCTACTGATGGCCGCCAATATTTCCTGCTTTGAGAAGGGCTCGTCAAGGAATTTGCGGTGATAATCCGCTAGCCAGACTAGGGCGATGGAGTCGAAGTAGCGGTCAAACTCCTCTGGGGGAGATGGGGAGCCCGCAGAATGGAGATGGGAATAGAAGGAGAGGAAGCAGGATGCGATTTCTTCCAAGGATGTAGTGCGATCCGGACCCCCGTCACTGATGGCAGTAATGTAGGAAGCGGCGGGCGCAGTAGATTTGCAAGGGTACGCCCCGGGTGGTCCCCCTCTCCGAAGAGGTGGGCCCGGCCCTCCCTCCCGAGGAAGGACAGTTCGCGGCCAGCCTCGTCTGAAAATTCAGAATGCTTTTGGCGCAATAGCGCCAGCGTGTTAGGGTAGGGGCCGCTAGCCAGGGCGGCATCTAAGTCCCGAATCTCTCCCTCCAACCTGGCCAGTGCAGAGCGGATGGAGTGGAGGACCCCTGCTTGTTTGGAGATGCACTCTCCCCGGATGAAAGCTTTAAAACCCTCCCAAAGGGTAGAAGCAGAGTCGACGGAGCCCTCATTAAGCTCAAAATAATTGGTTATGGCGGTCTGGATTTCATCACAAAATACTGCATCCCTGAGTGCGTTGGGAGAAAGACGCCAGGTGAAAGCCCGCCGTTGAGAATTAGGAGGCCGGAGGAGGAGCCGGACAGGCGCATGATCGGATAGAGTGCGGGCCATGTGAGTGGCATCAATAGTCAGAAGTCGATTCTCAACCAACAGCCCCTTGCTCCCGTAACGCAAGTCCCCTCCTGGGCATCGGGACGAAGATGGCGCCAAATATCAAAAAGCAAATTAACAACCAAAATGGAGGATAGAGCAGCGGCAGCCTGCGGATGAGACAGGTGATAGTCCGATCTGTCCAACGCCGCGGAGAAGGTGACATTAAAATCCCCACCCCAGATCACAGGAGGAAATCAGATGCCAAATACCGTGAAAGAACTCTGGATCGTCAGAGTTCGGACCATAGACTGCCGCAATGATGACCGGTTGAGCGCACAGAAGACCGTGTAAAATAACGTATCTGCCATCCGGATCAGTAAGGACGCGGGAGGTCTGCCAAGGGAGACCTCGGCGCAGCAGGATCGAGACTCCCCTCGCATAGGATGAATAAGTGGATGAGTGGGATTCCCCCTAATAACGCGCGTGGAGCCTGGAAACCGAGCTAGGGAGCAAATGGGTCTCTTGTAAGAGACAAATGTCCACGCCATGGCGCTGTAGATGGGCATGGGTTAAGCGAGCTTTGCGGTAGTCATTCAAGCCACAGACATTCCATGTCCAACAAATTAAGTCAGCCATAAGAAGGGAGGCAGGGGAGAGCGCAATGGAGGGCAGACAGCAAAAGGTACAATCGCGCCCGATACATGGCAGCAATGATGGGAGCGATAGGCCTAAGTGGGAATGCAACAGTGTGAGCAGCCCAGGAAACCAAGGGCCAGCCCAGCACGGCCGCCAACGTGCCAGGAAGATATAAGGGGCAGAAGGAGCCGCAGGCAGTCCGGTGGGAGACGGCCGTCCACCTAGAGAAGAAAAATAGCAACGTCAATGAGCTGAATACATGACGTGTAAGAAAGCACCTTGCATTGGAATTAGACACACCAAATCTAGAGCACAGCACAGCGTCTACAGTGGAACAAGCAGGAACAGAAGGACGCAACGGGAGAGTAGCAAACCAGAACCACAGCCCCTCAGGAAAACCAGGACCACCCCCCATACGAACAGACCAGTTTCCGCACAAGGTCCACAAATCAAACATCCCCCCATTCCCTCCCCCCAAAAACAGCCCCATCCAAGACAACATGTACCGCACAGTGTCAGTAAGCAAATGTGTGACGATGGCTTGAGAGAACAAAACAGCAACAGTCCAGCGGCACCCCAAGGACGTCCTAGTGGCAACAAGGAGGAAGCAAAACATGATGCGTTAAAACCACATAGCGGCAAACTGAAGCCGCTTCCTCGATAGAGGAAACAAAAAAAAAACGTCCCCTCCCACCCCCACACTTCCACCCTCATCAAACATCCCCAAAACCACAGCCCCCAACCACACCGCACCCACTCCAACCCCCCAATCAGGCTGAGAAAAGCACCCATCCCATCCCAGGGACCCACAACCAGGAGACAAAGACGCAGCGAACATGGGAATCATCCCTGTGGGGGCATGGCGAGACTCGGCGGACACCCCTGCAAAGAAGCAGGGTGGCCAAGCTCTAGTGAGTCAGAGGCATCAGCAAATGTAGCACAATATAAGAAAAAGATCAGCAATCACACAGTTATTCAACAGTTCTTCAGTCGTTGTCGCTTAAGCAGCCATCATTTCCCAGCGGGGACTTAGAAGGCGAAGCACAGGATTCTTTATCCAACCTTTTGGCGAAAGTCATGGCGTCCCGCGGGTCGGGGAAGACGAAGGTCTGGGCGCCCTGATGAACCCTCAGCTTAGCAGGATAAGCCAGGGAGTAGGATACCCCATGCTTTTGCAGGATGCACTTGGCTGGTAGGAATTCTCTCCTGGCAGCTTGAACAGTCAGAGTATAATACGGGTAGAAGGAGAGGGAGTTCCCATGATGAGTGATGGTGCCCTTTTCCCGCGCCGCCCTAAGGATGGCATCCCTGTCACAGAAGTTCAAAATTTTCGCCACTATAGGGCGAGGAGGCAGGCCAGGTTTCAGGCGCGGGCCAAGGGAACGGTGGGCACGTTCCACGATGAAGCATTGGGAGAGGACGTTCCCGAAAAGATCCCGGATGAGCTGTTCAATAAAGTCCTCCATCTTGGAGATGTTCGTGGACTCAGGCAGGAACGTGATTCGTAGGTTACTCCGCCGGGAGCGCGCCTCCAAGTCCTCGTTCTTTTCCCGTATGACAGCAAGAATCTTATCCATTTGAAGGAGCTTTTGTCTGTCCTGAGTAGCCGCATCCTCCGCATCTGAAACACAGGACTCAAGATGTAGCAGTCTGTTATCATGGGATTCCACTCGGGCCTTCACCGAATCCAAACGGGTCGACAGTTGGTCGAGCTGGGACACTATTCCGGTAACCGTTGACTTGACCTCCAGCATAATTGTCTTCAGGTCAGCCACCTGATCCGAGGGAGAGTCCAAGGCAGCAACAGAGTCGGACCCATCTGAACTGGCGCAATCTTGGCGCGATGACCGCCGGAGGTCAAATGCGATTTTAGGCTGCTTGGGGTCAGATTTCCCCATGGCGCCGCGTGCTCCAGAAGGTTCCCGGCGCACCGTGGGCTATCAGGTCCCCAGAAGAGAATGGGGAGGCGCCGGCGCAAAGCAGGGCCAAGCCTGAATGGCTGCAGGAGAGACCACACGGTATCTGGCCAGTAGACTATGGTCCAGATGGCCCAACAGGACTGGCACAGCAGAGAGAGGCACCCGAGCCCGGTGCAGGAGACAGGCAGCCAGCAACACAGTTCGCCACCAAGTGTTTCCCAGGAGACAACTCGAGGAGGAGAGTAGAGTGTGTCACCCCAGGCCGCGCAGGCCGCGCAGGCCGCGCAGGTGAGTTCAGGGCCCCCCCACGGTGTGGCGAGGAGCGCAGGTAGCCACAGGCACAGATGGGAGACGCAGCGCCCACGGCCCGAGCAGGAGCGGGGTGGCCCAGTCAGTTGCAGAAGACGAGGACCCGTGGAGTAGTGCCCCAATCCGACAGCCTGGGGGGTAGCGGAACGATGCGGGCCAGAGCCGGGCCCAGTCGAAGTCAGCTGGTGCAGTGTGTGGCGAGGGCTGCCGCCGCACCTCAAGAGATTGGCAGAGACACCGGCGGTCAGGGAGAGCCCATCCGGCACCCCGATGCAAAGTGTCGTCTCCCGCCGGCGGCAGGGCTCCAGATGCGGCGAGGGGTCCCGTTCCAGGTGGTGAAGGGCGAGATCAGGGGAGCGAATGCCGTTCCTCTCCGCCGCGGGTCCAGGAGTCGCAGCCGGAGCCTAGAATAGGGGCCCCCAGCAGGCCCAGACCCAGGGGGGCACCAATAGAGCTCAGGCAGTCGGACTGCCGGGCCCAGTCTGCAACATGCAGCCCGAAACAGGCAGATGCCGGGAAGAGCTGGCCCCGGAGGGGGAATCACCAGTAAAGGAGACCAAGGGGGGCCGCCGCTCACTCAGGCCGGTCCCAGCGCCGCAGCAAATACGCGAGGACCGGGGGAGGCACTAGGCCGCAGCTAGGCCGCGGTGCCCTTGGACCGGTCCGCACAGCGGGCGCCCCCCTACCTCGACAGCAGGTCCCACAGCAGCGGCGCCACTCACCAGGAGTTGCTGTCGTCCATAGGTCGCCTCCGCCAAGGAACACAGTGTGCACCAGCGGCCCCGGGTCGCCAGGCCGCCCAGGGATAGGCCTCCGACACGGGCCCACAGCGCCCGACACAAGGCGGGGAGCCACGCAGAGAATGCTCGCAGCGGGACCAGAAGCAGATCAGCAGACACCCCGGGTCCTCAGAGATTGAATAATCGCCATGTGAAGCCAATCCGACTACGATGCCTGCTGGATAATGACGGATAAATGAGCTTGGCCGGCAGAGCCCACTCACAGTGCGGCCATCTTGCAGCTGGCCATGCCACACCCCCATCCTCAAAGGTTGATACTCTATCTCATAGGACTTCTCCCCGTTCAGAAAGTTGTAGCCACAGAGTAAATCAGTCGGAGCAACTTAACCAAAGACCTAGCCAGGGAAGTCAAATTGCCTCAACCTCTACGGGTACTCGGCCGAAGACTTCTGTCCCACATCAAGTTAGTAAAGTCAGTTGAAGAATAAACAGTTTTAGAAAAGAACCTATACCACTGGGTGGTCCCACTTATGCATCTATTTTAAAGCCAGATATATTACAGAATCAAATTAGGCACCCATCAGCGGGTGCAGGGTTTCCCACAAATATACGTAGGCATCATGATCGAAGTACACTCCCAGAACGAGAGTTACGCCAACCCCCAAGGGTTTTCATGGTTAATGTCCCCAAATATGTTAGTGGGAATACAAGAGAAAGCGGGGATTCCCTCACAAACAAGGCAATCCATTGGATTCGACATGTCAGGGGATGTCGTTCTGTTATTAGAGAAGACTTACTTAGAGCACGAAGACTCTCTTTTCCAGGGAACTCTCTTGATTGTATTGAGTTAACACCAAAGGACTATGACCTGGTTGAGAATCTGTTAGCTCTAGAGCTTCGTACATCCTCGCCAGACAATTCTCTAATACCATTCAGACATTCCTCGTCTGTTTCAGGCTCCTTTGTGAGGCTAGGTGTTCCTCTTCTAGAAGGTACTTCAAACCTTGATTCCAATGATTGACTGCAAATAGTACCACAGAGAGCTACACAATCTGGCATAAACTGTTGTAACATCATCTACCAGCCTAGAGAGGAGATAGTGAAACTGAGCACTATGCCGGTAGCTAACAGTTTATTGCAATTGATGGAAGTCCCTGGGTTAACTGATTTCAATAAGTCTTTAAGTCCTACTCCCCTTGAGGTTAGTATAACGATGGATAAGGGAGTTAGTGATATACCTAATGGTCTGTTGAACACTATGCCTATATTGCCCTCAGGGAGGACATTAATGACCTCCTTGTCTGTGCTGTCATGGAATATAGCCGGCTTGGGTTCTAAGACTAGCTCCCCTGAATGGCAGTCCTTCTTCACTAGGTATGATGTGTGCCTGTTCCAGGAAACTTGGGCAATGGAACGGATTTATTGTATAGGTTATTTCAACTTTTATGTATCCGCGATCGCAGGTGGAAAAGTCTGACCATCGGGTGACCTAACAATCTGGGTCCGCCAAGATATTGGCTTTGTGGTGCAGGTTTTAGAGTTTTATAATAAGGACATACTAGCAGTTATATTATCATGGGGTAAGGGAAAAAAGCTCGATGTATATAACATCTATGCGAGGGGTACTAAGGGAAAGAAGTCGGATGTGTTGGTAGCCCTAGACTCATTGCTTGAGCAGCATTCCAGGGGCTTCGATGTAATATAAGCAGGTGATTTTAACCTGACTTTTGAACCCCTCTCAAAGGGGAACTCTAATTTGTATGATGCTGAAGACGAGCTGTGGAGTATCCTGAAATTAGATTTAACTCCAGTAAAAAATGGACAGAAGCCGTAATTCAGATGAATTCCCTTTGTATGGAGAAAGGTTTGAGGGCCACAAATGGCAGAACTCAGTCAGACAGAAATGGTGCACCTACTTTCAATAATGGCTCTAGTCAAAGCCGTATTGATTATGTTTTAATTAATTGTCAGCTATGGCGCGCACTAAGGAATATGAGGGTTGTTGATCGTATCGAAAGTGATCATAACCCACTAGCTGTGGTCTTTGAGGATCACTGACACAACATCGACAGACAAAATATCGAGAGGACAAAATATAGAAGTAAACATGTCGACTGCAAAAATATCGTCTTCCTATCTACAAACAGGTAAGTACAAAAATATCGACTCCAAAATGTCGAGTGTAAAAAATATAGACTGTCAAAATATCGATTTTTTTAAATGTCTTAAAAGTACATTAAAAGTAATATAATAATAAATTAAATTAATTTAAACATATTTAAAATACTTAAATAAACGTAAAATTGAGAAATAATTAATGTAACTAAAAAAACTTTATATATTTTAAATACATATATATATATACATATTATTTACAAAACATATACAATATTTTTACCGTAGGATAGCGAAAGGATTAAAATTACAATTCCCACTCCAGTGAGTGCAACAGTAGGGAAAGCGTTGGATAGCGTAGGGGTAAAAATTACTATTCCCACTCCAGCGAGTGCAACAGTAGGGAACGCGTTGGATAGCATAGGGGTAAAAATGACTATTCCCACTCCAGCGAGTGCAACAGTAGAGAAAGCGTCGGATAGCGTAGGGGTTTAAATTACTATTCCAACTCCAGTGAGTGTAACAGTAGGGTAAGCGTTGGATAGCGTACGGATAAAAAATACTATTCCAACTCCAGAGAATGCAACAGTAGGGAAAACATTGGATAGCACAGGGCTAAAAATTACTATTACCACTCCAGCGAGAGCAACAGTAGGGAAAAGTTTTGGATAGCATAGGGGTAGAAATTACTATTCCCACTCCAGTGAGTGGAACAGTAAGGAAAGCATTGGATAGCGTAGGGGTACAAGTTACTATTCCCACTCCAGCGATTGCAACAGTAGGGAAAGCGTTGGAAAGCGTAGGGGTAAAAATTACTATTCCCACACCAAAGAGTGCAACAGTAGGGAAAGCGTTGGATAGCGTAGGGGTAAAAATTACTATTCCAACTCCAGCGAGTGCAATAGTAGGGAAAGCGTTGGATAGCGTAGGGGTAAAAATGACTATTCCCACTCCAGCGAGTGCAACAGTAGGGAAAGCGTTGGATAGCGTAGGGGTAAAAATTACTATTCCCACTCCAGCGAGTGCAACAGTAGGGAACGCGTTGGATAGCATAGGGGTAAAAATGACTATTCCCACTCCAGCGAGTGCAACAGTAGAGAAAGCGTCGGATAGCGTAGGGGTTTAAATTACTATTCCAACTCCAGTGAGTGTAACAGTAGGGTAAGCGTTGGATAGCGTACGGATAAAAAATACTATTCCAACTCCAGAGAGTGCAACAGTAGGGAAAACATTGGATAGCACAGGGCTAAAAATTACTATTACCACTCCAGCGAGAGCAACAGTAGGGAAAAGTTTTGGATAGCATAGGGGTAGAAATTACTATTCCCACTCCAGTGAGTGGAACAGTAAGGAAAGCATTGGATAGCGTAGGGGTACAAGTTACTATTCCCACTCCAGCGATTGCAACAGTAGGGAAAGCGTTGGAAAGCGTAGGGGTAAAAATTACTATTCCCACACCAAAGAGTGCAACAGTAGGGAAAGCGTTGGATAGCGTAGGGGTAAAAATTACTATTCCAACTCCAACGAGTGCAATAGTAGGGAAAGCGTTGGATAGCGTAGGGGTAAAAATTACTATTCCCACTCCAGCGAGTGCAACAGTAGGGAAAGCGTTGGATAGCGTAGGGGTAAAAATTACTATTACAACTCCACCGAGTGCAACAGTAGGAAAAGCGTTGGATAGCGTAGGGGTAAAAATTACTATTCCCACTCCAGCGAGTGAAATAGTAGGGAAAGCGTTGGATAGCATATGCGTAAAAATTACTATTCCCACTCCAAAGAGTGCAACAGTAGGGAAAGCGTTGGATAGCGTCGGGGTAAAAATGACTATTCCCACTCCAAAGAGTGCAACAGTAGGGAAAGCGTTGGATACCGTAGGGGTAAAAATTACTATTCCAACTCCAGCGAGTGCAACAGTAGGGAAAGCGTTGGATAGCGTAGGGGTTTAAATTACTATTCCAACTCCAGTGAGCGTAACAGTAGGGTAAGCGTTGGATAGCGTACGGATAAAAATTACTATTCCAACTCCAGAGAGTGCAACAGTAGGGAAAACATTGAATAGCGCAGGGGTAAAAATTACTATTCCCACTCCAGTGAGTGCAACAGTAGGGAAAGCGTTGGATAGCGTAGGGGTAAAAATTACTATTCCCACTCCAGCGATTGCAACAGTAGGGAAAGCGTTGGATAGAGTAGGGGTAAAATTACTATTCCCACTCCAGCGAGTGCAACAGTAGGGAAAGCGTTGGATAGCGTAGGGGTAAAAATTACTATTCCCACTCCAGCGAGTGCAACAGTAGAGAAGCGTCGGATAGCGTAGGGGTTTAAATTACTATTCCAACTCCAGTGAGTGTAACAGTAGGGTAAGCGTTGGATAGCGTACGGATAAAAATTACTATTCCAACTCCAGAGAGTGCAACAGTAGGGAAAACATTGGATAGCGTAGGGGTAAAAATTACTATTCCCACTCCAGTGAGTGCAACAGTAGGGAAAGCGTTGGATAGCGTAGGGGTAAAAATTACTATTCCCACTCCAGCGAGTGCAACAGTAGGGAACGCGTTGGATAGCATAGGGGTAAAAATGACTATTCCCACTCCAGCGAGTGCAACAGTAGAGAAAGCGTCGGATAGCGTAGGGGTTTAAATTACTATTCCAACTCCAGTGAGTGTAACAGTAGGGTAAGCGTTGGATAGCGTACGGATAAAAAATACTATTCCAACTCCAGAGAGTGCAACAGTAGGGAAAACATTGGATAGCACAGGGCTAAAAATTACTATTACCACTCCAGCGAGAGCAACAGTAGGGAAAAGTTTTGGATAGCATAGGGGTAGAAATTACTATTCCCACTCCAGTGAGTGGAACAGTAAGGAAAGCATTGGATAGCGTAGGGGTACAAGTTACTATTCCCACTCCAGCGATTGCAACAGTAGGGAAAGCGTTGGAAAGCGTAGGGGTAAAAATTACTATTCCCACACCAAAGAGTGCAACAGTAGGGAAAGCGTTGGATAGCGTAGGGGTAAAAATTACTATTCCAACTCCAACGAGTGCAATAGTAGGGAAAGCGTTGGATAGCGTAGGGGTAAAAATTACTATTCCCACTCCAGCGAGTGCAACAGTAGGGAAAGCGTTGGATAGCGTAGGGGTAAAAATTACTATTACAACTCCACCGAGTGCAACAGTAGGAAAAGCGTTGGATAGCGTAGGGGTAAAAATTACTATTCCCACTCCAGCGAGTGAAATAGTAGGGAAAGCGTTGGATAGCATATGCGTAAAAATTACTATTCCCACTCCAAAGAGTGCAACAGTAGGGAAAGCGTTGGATAGCGTCGGGGTAAAAATGACTATTCCCACTCCAAAGAGTGCAACAGTAGGGAAAGCGTTGGATACCGTAGGGGTAAAAATTACTATTCCAACTCCAGCGAGTGCAACAGTAGGGAAAGCGTTGGATAGCGTAGGGGTTTAAATTACTATTCCAACTCCAGTGAGCGTAACAGTAGGGTAAGCGTTGGATAGCGTACGGATAAAAATTACTATTCCAACTCCAGAGAGTGCAACAGTAGGGAAAACATTGAATAGCGCAGGGGTAAAAATTACTATTCCCACTCCAGTGAGTGCAACAGTAGGGAAAGCGTTGGATAGCGTAGGGGTAAAAATTACTATTCCCACTCCAGCGATTGCAACAGTAGGGAAAGCGTTGGATAGAGTAGGGGTAAAATTACTATTCCCACTCCAGCGAGTGCAACAGTAGGGAAAGCGTTGGATAGCGTAGGGGTAAAAATTACTATTCCCACTCCAGCGAGTGCAACAGTAGAGAAGCGTCGGATAGCGTAGGGGTTTAAATTACTATTCCAACTCCAGTGAGTGTAACAGTAGGGTAAGCGTTGGATAGCGTACGGATAAAAATTACTATTCCAACTCCAGAGAGTGCAACAGTAGGGAAAACATTGGATAGCGTAGGGGTAAAAATTACTATTCCCACTCCAGTGAGTGCAACAGTAGGGAAAGCGTTGGATAGCGTAGGGGTAAAAATTACTATTCCCACTCCAGCGAATGCAACAGTAGGGAAAGCGTTGGAAAGCGTAGGGGTAAAAATTACTATTCCCACACCAAAGAGTGCAACAGTAGGGAAAGCGTTGGATAGCGTAGGGGTAAAAATTACTATTCCAACTCCAGCGAGTGCAATAGTAGGGAAAGCGTTGGATAGCGTAGGGGTAAAAATTACTATTCCCACTCCAGCGAGTGCAACAGTAGGGAAAGCGTTGGATAGCGTAGTGGTAAAAATTACTATTACAACTCCAGCGAGTGCAACAGTAGGAAAAGCGTTGGATAGCGTAGGGGTAAAAATGACTATTCCCACTCCAGCGAGTGAAATAGTAGGGAAAGCGTTGGATAGCATATGGGTAAAAATTACTATTCCCACTCCAAAGAGTGCAACAATAGGGAAAACATTGAATAGCGCAGGGGTAAAAATTACTATTCCCACTCCAAAGAGTGCAACAGTAGGGAAAGCGTTGGAAACCGTAGGGGTAAAAATTACTATTCCAACTGCAGCGAGTGCAACAGTAGGGAAAGCGTTGGATAGCTTAGGGGTTTAAATTACTATTCCAACTCCAGTGAGTGTAACAGTAGGGTAAGCGTTGAATAGCGTACGGATAAAAATTACTATTCCAACTCCAGAGAGTGCAACAGTAGGGAAAAAATTGAATAGCACAGGGGTAAAAATTACTATTCCCACTCCAGTGAGTGCAACAGTAGGGAAAGCGTTGGATAGCGTAGGGGTAAAAATTACTATTCCCACTCCAGCGATTGCAACAGTAGGGAAAGTGTTGGATAGCGTAGGGGTAAACATTACTATTCCCACACCAAAGAGTGCAACAGTAGGGAAAGCGTTGGATAGCGTAGGGGTAAAAATTACTATTCCAACTCCAGCGAGTGCAATAGTAGGGAAAGCGTTGGATAGCATAGGGGTAAAAATTACTATTCCCACTCCAGCGAGTGAAATAGTAGGGAAAGCGTTGGATAGCATATGGGTAAAAATTACTATTCCCACTCCAAAGAGTGCAACAGTAGGGAAAGCGTTGGATAGCGTCGGGGTAAAAATTACTATTCCCACTCCAAAGAGTGCAACAGTAGGGAAAGCGTTGGATACCGTAGGGGTAAAAATTGTATTCCAACTCCAGCGAGTGCAACAGTAGGGAAAGCGTTGGATAGCGTAGGGGTTTAAATTACTATTCCAACTCCAGTGAGTGTAACAGTAGGGTAAGCGTTGGATAGCGTACGGATAAAAATTACTATTCCAACTCCAGAGAGTGCAACAGTAGGGAAAACATTGGATAGCGTAGGGGTAAAAATTACTATTCCCACTCCAGTGAGTGCAACAGTAGGGAAAGCGTTGGATAGCGTAGGGGTAAAAATTACTATTCCCACTCCAGCGAATGCAACAGTAGGGAAAGCGTTGGAAAGCGTAGGGGTAAAAATTACTATTCCCACACCAAAGAGTGCAACAGTAGGGAAAGCGTTGGATAGCGTAGGGGTAAAAATTACTATTCCAACTCCAGCGAGTGCAATAGTAGGGAAAGCGTTGGATAGCGTAGGGGTAAAAATTACTATTCCCACTCCAGCGAGTGCAACAGTAGGGAAAGCGTTGGATAGCGTAGTGGTAAAAATTACTATTACAACTCCAGCGAGTGCAACAGTAGGAAAAGCGTTGGATAGCGTAGGGGTAAAAATGACTATTCCCACTCCAGCGAGTGAAATAGTAGGGAAAGCGTTGGATAGCATATGGGTAAAAATTACTATTCCCACTCCAAAGAGTGCAACAATAGGGAAAACATTGAATAGCGCAGGGGTAAAAATTACTATTCCCACTCCAAAGAGTGCAACAGTAGGGAAAGCGTTGGAAACCGTAGGGGTAAAAATTACTATTCCAACTGCAGCGAGTGCAACAGTAGGGAAAGCGTTGGATAGCTTAGGGGTTTAAATTACTATTCCAACTCCAGTGAGTGTAACAGTAGGGTAAGCGTAGAATAGCGTACGGATAAAAATTACTATTCCAACTCCAGAGAGTGCAACAGTAGGGAAAAAATTGAATAGCGCAGGGGTAAAAATTACTATTCCCACTCCAGTGAGTGCAACAGTAGGGAAAGCGTTGGATAGCGTAGGGGTAAAAATTACTATTCCCACTCCAGCGATTGCAACAGTAGGGAAAGTGTTGGATAGCGTAGGGGTAAACATTACTATTCCCACACCAAAGAGTGCAACAGTAGGGAAAGCGTTGGATAGCGTAGGGGTAAAAATTACTATTCCAACTCCAGCGAGTGCAATAGTAGGGAAAGCGTTGGATAGCATAGGGGTAAAAATTACTATTCCCACTCCAGCGAGTGAAATAGTAGGGAAAGCGTTGGATAGCATATGGGTAAAAATTACTATTCCCACTCCAAAGAGTGCAACAGTAGGGAAAGCGTTGGATAGCGTCGGGGTAAAAATTACTATTCCCACTCCAAAGAGTGCAACAGTAGGGAAAGCGTTGGATACCGTAGGGGTAAAAATTGTATTCCAACTCCAGCGAGTGCAACAGTAGGGAAAGCGTTGGATAGCGTAGGGGTTTAAATTACTATTCCAACTCCAGTGAGTGTAACAGTAGGGTAAGCATTGGATAGCGTACAGATAAAAATTACTATTCCAACTCCAGAGAGTGCAACAGTAGGGAAAACATTGAATAGCGCAGGGGTAAAAATTACTATTACCACTCCAGAGAGTGCAACAGTAGGGAAAGCGTTGGATAGCGTAGGGGTAAAAATTACTATTCCCACTCCAGCGAGTGCAACAGTAGGGAAAGCGTTGGATAGCGTAGGGGTAAAAATTACTATTCCCACTCCAAAGAGTGCAACAGTAGGGAAAGCGTTGGATAGCGTAGTGGTAAAAATTACTATTCCCACTCCAGCGAGTGCAACAGTAGTGAAAACATTGGATCCCGTAGGGGTAAAAATTACTATTCAACTCCAGCAAGTGCAACAGTAGGGAAAGTGTTGGATAGCGTAGGGGTAAAAATTACTATTCCCACTCCAGAGAGTGCAACAGTAGGGAAAGCGTAGGGGTAAAAATTACTATTCCCACTCCAGCAAGTGCAACAGTAGGGAAAGCGTTGGATAGCGTAAGGGTAACAAATTACTATTCCAACTCCAAAGAGCGCAACAGTAGGGAAAGCGTTGGATAGCGTAGTGGTAAAAATTACTATTCCCACTCCAGTGAGTGCAACAGTAGGGAAAGCATTGGATAGCGTAGGGGTACAAATTACTATTCCCACTCCAGCGATTGCAACAGTAGGGAAAGCGTTGGAAAGCGTAGGGGTAAAAATTACTATTCCCACACCAAAGAGTGCAACAGTAGGGAAAGCGTTGGATAGCGTAGGGGTAAAAATTACTATTCCAACTCCAGCGAGTGCAATAGTAGGGAAAGCGTTGGATAGCGTAGGGGTAAAAATTACTATTCCCACTCCAGCGAGTGCAACAGTAGGGAAAGCGTTGGATAGCGTAGGGGTAAAAATTACTATTACAACTCCACCGAGTGCAACAGTAGGAAAAGCGTTGGATAGCGTAGGGGTAAAAATTACTATTCCCACTCCAGCGAGTGAAATAGTAGGGAAGGCGTTGGATAGCATAGGGGTAAAAATTACTGTTCCCACTCCAAAGAGTGCAACAGTAGGGAAAGCGTTGGATAGCGTCCGGGTAAAAATGACTATTCCCACTCCAAAGAGTGCAACAGTAGGGAAAGCGTTGGATACCGTAGGGGTAAAAATTACTATTCCAACTCCAGCGAGTGCAACAGTAGGGAAAGCGTTGGATAGCGTAGGGGTTTAAATTACTATTCCAACTCCAGTGAGTGTAACAGTAGGGTAAGCGTTGGATAGCGTACGGATAACAATTACTATTCCAACTCCAGAGAGTGCAACAGTAGGGAAAACATTGAATAGCGCAGGGGTAAAAATTACTATTCCCACTCCAGTGAGTGCAACAGTAGGGAAAGCGTTGGATAGCGTAGGGGTAAAAATTACTATTCCCACTCCAGCGATTGCAACAGTAGGGAATGCGTTGGATAGTGTAGGGGTAAAAATTACTATTCACACACAAAAGAGTGCAACAGTAGGGAAAGCGTTGGATAGCGTAGGGGTAAAAATTACTATTCCCACTCCAGCGAGTGCAACAGTAGGGAAAGCGTTGGATAGCGTAGGGGTAAAAATTACTATTCCCACTGCAGCGAGTGCAACAGTAGGGAAAGCGTTGGATAGCGTAGAGGTAAAAATTACTATTCCAACTCCAGCGAGTGCAACAGTAGGAAAAGCGTTGGATAGCGTAGGGGTAAAAATTACTATTCCCACTCCAGCGAGTGCAATAGTAGGGAAAGCGTTGGATAGCATATGGGTACAAATTACTATTCCCACTCCAAAGAGTGCAACAGTAGGGAAAGCGTTGGATAGCGTCGGGGTAAAAATTACTATTCCCACTCCAAAGAGTGCAACAGTAGGGAAAGCGTTGGATACCGTAGGGGTAAAAATTGTATTCCAACTCCAGCGAGTGCAACAGTAGGGAAAGCGTTGGATAGCGTAGGGGTTTAAATTACTATTCCAACTCCAGTGAGTGTAACAGTAGGGTAAGCATTGGATAGCGTACGGATAAAAATTACTATTCCAACTCCAGCGAGTGCAATAGTAGAGAAAGCGTTGGATAGCGTAGGGGTAAAAATTACTATTCCCACTCCAGCGAGTGCAACAGTAGGGAAAGCGTTGGATAGCGTAGGGGTAAAAATTACTATTACAACTCCACCGAGTGCAACAGTAGGAAAAGCGTTGGATAGCGTAGGGGTAAAAATTACTATTCCCACTCCAGCGAGTGAAATAGTAGGGAAGGCGTTGGATAGCATAGGGGTAAAAATTACTGTTCCCACTCCAAAGAGTGCAACAGTAGGGAAAGCGTTGGATAGCGTCCGGGTAAAAATGACTATTCCCACTCCAAAGAGTGCAACAGTAGGGAAAGCGTTGGATACCGTAGGGGTAAAAATTACTATTCCAACTCCAGCGAGTGCAACAGTAGGGAAAGCGTTGGATAGCGTAGGGGTTTAAATTACTATTCCAACTCCAGTGAGTGTAACAGTAGGGTAAGCGTTGGATAGCGTACGGATAACAATTACTATTCCAACTCCAGAGAGTGCAACAGTAGGGAAAACATTGAATAGCGCAGGGGTAAAAATTACTATTCCCACTCCAGTGAGTGCAACAGTAGGGAAAGCGTTGGATAGCGTAGGGGTAAAAATTACTATTCCCACTCCAGCGATTGCAACAGTAGGGAATGCGTTGGATAGTGTAGGGGTAAAAATTACTATTCACACACAAAAGAGTGCAACAGTAGGGAAAGCGTTGGATAGCGTAGGGGTAAAAATTACTATTCCCACTCCAGCGAGTGCAACAGTAGGGAAAGCGTTGGATAGCGTAGGGGTAAAAATTACTATTCCCACTGCAGCGAGTGCAACAGTAGGGAAAGCGTTGGATAGCGTAGAGGTAAAAATTACTATTCCAACTCCAGCGAGTGCAACAGTAGGAAAAGCGTTGTGAGGTAATATGAATTTTTATGCTCAATTGTGTCCCCTACTACGTACCCCAACGGCTCCATGTATGTGCCTAAAGCGCATGTAAGTTCCCTCCATAACCCGCTATGAAGACGCAAATACATTTGCGTCCAACGTTAACATGTCCTCTTTCTAATCCGCCATGAATGGATCGATAATTCAGTTCCTAAGTGTGCCGTGCCACCGTCTTTACATGGTGCACTTTCATGTTTTCATGGCTCTGGCGAAGGCCCTGATTTCTGCCATCGAGCCTTTTTTCCTGACTTCTGCCTCTGAAAACTGCAGCGAGGACCTGCATCTGCATCCCTGAACTTTGACTTACTCTCTAGTTATCTGCTCCGCTCCTCGAAAATACATTCCTGTCTAGTAGTTTAGGTAAACATCCCCCCAGCTGCAGAGTAAAGGGCCCGGCTTTTCTGTCTCCATGTACGTAATTCATAGCTCCTGTTGCCATGGTAGGCCCATGGCCCTCGCATTACACGTAGACATACATACACGCATTAGCAGTCAGTATAGAATAGCCTCTGCCCGAGAGACCTTTTCTTTTAGATAATACAGTTCTCCAAACACAAAATACCAGATATGATTTAGGAACAAGTTGATCTGACCCACCAGACTTCTGTCTCTAATCCTAGCGTTAAATGTCAAGTCCCCTTCACCCTCCAGTTCCACGTCAGTCACACGTCATGCTGCTGCGTGCGCATCTCTGCCATATATTTCTGCTGACACTGCAGGATTCTTCTAGGGATCCACCCACTTGCGTCACTTCTATGACTGAAATGCTGAAATATTTCTTCTTCTATGTGACGTTTCTGGCACCCACCTCCGTGTTCACCCTTGTGCACGCCTTCTGATTACATATTGTTACGCACATGTTTCTTATCTTGTTTCTTTCAGCCGTTACGCCTTCTGAACCCATCACCACTGTAATGATATTATATATACTGCGTACTGTTAATAAATCATTGTACATGTCCATGATTCCCTTCCTGAACCATCGTGGTGATGGATCATGCTACCCGGTTCGAACCAATTCCATTTTATGTAATAAAACCCCTTAAAACTCAGACGCCACGGACTCTGTGTCTCTTATTTTGATTGAGCTATTTTATTGAACTTTACCACATAGAAATTAGATATCAGGTAATTTAATTTACCACAGAAATTGGCACCCCAGATGGGACACTCCCCCACCTTACGCGCCGGCGGTGCGTTGCAGCCCTAGTCCCCTGCCACAGCCGGACGGACACTCATGCGCATCCACAGGATTTCCTGTATCTCCCCCATTACTAGTTACTCACAAGGCACTTTCGCAGTCTAGAAGGGACTTGTCTAGATACAAGGAAATGAACTCTTCAGATGTTGTTGGCTTTAATTCTACATACTCTAAAGGGTACAGGTGGTGCGGGCACATGGGCAGGTGCATGAGTATAAGCTGGGGCTGCATCATCCAAATAGGAAGAAAGAAAAATCTCTGCTGCGGTCTTGTGACGTAATTTAGTCGGAACCAATGGAAGGGGCAGATTCTTTGGTACTTCTGGGGTCGCCTTGGGCAGGTCCTCGGCCCGAACTGGATACATGCCATTATTAAGCGTACTTAGTTGTCGGTCTACTTGTTCTGTTCGAACTCGTATACCTTCCTTGACTAATTCGTTTTCTCGAGTCTTTTCTGAATCTTCTCTATGTTTCTCTGCTTTTCTGAATTCTTTTTCTGTGCGTCTATGTGATTCTTTACGCCATAATTCTATGGCGTCTTTCTGTGACTGTCGGGCTTTCTTTTTCAATACTGCTTCCTCTACTCTCATGATGCACTCGGCATCCCATGTTCCTGAAACAGGCCATCTATATTGCTCTTCTAAGTGTTTGGTATAATCGACCCACAAGTCTAAGTACAGTATGGCACCTAAGCCATGTTTGTGGTACATAAAGTGCCCTGGTGTGTCCCTAGGTGGAACAGGCACTGCTTCTTCTAGAATCCCCTTTCTAGTTCCTATCTGTCGTAACTTACTGAACAGCGGCATTTTTGAACCTTGATACTTGATACTTACTCGAATTCGAACACCATAAATACAATATACACAGTAATGCAGATCAAACAATCACTCATACCACAACATTAAAACCATATATTAACTAGTAACGTTTACTTGATGTACTGCTAAACAGCACAGATACACTGCTAAACAGTGCAGACCGGGTCTATGTACCCAAAACCCGTCTCGACCGGGGCAAACTAATGCACCCGTCTAGATGCGTCCCCAGCAAAGGTACTCACCGGGAAGCACGGAACAGAAGGCCTCGGAAAACTCGACACTGGACTGGACTCGACTCGACTCGTGACGTAGGTACTTCGGAACTTCGGAACTGGTGGGCCTCAAGACACCTCGGACCTTGCACTCTCGGCTGGACTCGGGTCGGGATCCTCCGCACTCCTCACCGCCTCGTCTGGGTATCAATCGCAGTCTCAGTCACCTCCGTTGGCCTGAGGGAGATATGTTATGACGTACAAGGAATGTGTTTTTTTAACCTTGAGACAGTCCGTCCAGACCGAGATGGCTTGGTTCCCAGAATATAAATGTTTATATAAAAAGGGAGGGCTACTCCCTCTTGGAGCGAGCAGTGCCTGTCTTGCTGGCCATAACCCAATTCTTTCCGCGATCCCTTTGTTTATGTGAAGGGGGGGCCGAGTTGCTCCTCTGAAGCAGTCAACACTAAAAGCTTCATTGACTTCAGATAAAGTCACGCTTGCAAATGGATAGTTATTCCCCCAGTAGTGTAAACAGAATAATTGGCAGGAGTCTTGCTCTTGCGATGGGTTCAGCATCTGGCAGTCATTCAATTTTAGATCTCAGTGTAGCCCGGCTTGGAATTGATTCAAAGCTCCGAGCGCGAACATAATTCTAGAGGGAGGGGCTGCTTCTCAAAGGAGTGAGTTTTTTTCAAGGCTTCTAGGCCTTCTGTTTCTAACACGAATAATGTGGATTAATTCAGATACATTTAGAGAACATATTGTAGGTAGTATGGTCATACTGTTCCCAAGATCTAGAGTAGGATTTATTGTAAAACTGCAGAGGTTTTGGATAGAGGTTCCCCAATATAAAATAGTGCTTTTGAATTGAGAATTAATTTTAATTATATATTTATTTATTTGTTTTTATGTATTTCATTTTTGCTAGATTGGTGACAGTGAGCCCTAGCATTTGCAGTCAGACACTGAAAAGACAGCTCGACAGTATCCACATGCCTGACAATACTGCCCTACTCCAGTACGTCGATGATCTGTTGATCACCGCTCGAAGTGAACACGAATGTGAACATGCCTCACTGACAGTCTTATATTTTCTGGCTGACAAAGTTGCAATTCTGTGTTCAGCAAGTGGTTTACCTTGGGCACTTGCTGTCCAAATGGGGGAGACAGCTAACACCCGACCGTATCCAGTTAATTGTAAATATGACACAGCCCAGAACACAGAAGGAGGTGCGGGCCTTTATAGGCCTCACTTCTTATTGTAGACAATGGATCCCTCAGTATGCATTTCTAGCCAAGCCACTTATACAGTTGACAACACAGGAGGCAGCGTCATCGACTGTCCTCCCTTGGACTCAGGAACATACACAGGCTTTTGACGAATTAAAGAAAGCTTTATGTCAAGCATCAGTCTTAGCGACACCAAGTTACAGCAAACCTTTTACACTATTTGTCACAGAACGTGAAGGTACTGCATTGTCAGTCCTCACTCAAGACCAAGCAGGGTCACACAAACCGTGTGCCTATTTCTCCAGCACATTAGATCCAGTAGCCCAGGCTTTGCCTGCGTGCTTGAAATCAGTAGCAGAAACAGCTCTAGCAATCAGACAAAGTGATTCTATAGTGTTAGGACACCAATTGACAGTACAAGTTCCACATTCCGTGGAAGTTCTTTTAAACCGTACACAGACTCAGCACTTGACTATAGCACGACTAACAGGTTATGAATTGACATTATTTCAGCCACACATAGAAATCAGACGCTGTAACACATTGAATCCAGCTACACTTTTGCCATTAAATATGACAGACCCTTTGGCACATGACTGTGTCGAAGTCATTACCATCATGACGAAACCCAGACAAGACTTGACAGACACCGCATTACCAGATCCAGACCTGACACTTTATGTGGATGGTTCATGTATGAAAACAAGCACAGGAGAGTTAGTGGCTGCATATGCAGTAACAACAGAAACTGATGTCATAGAAACACATCGTATTGACACCCTGTCAGCCCAAGCGGCAGAGCTCATTGCTCTGACCCAAGCTTGTATTCTAGCCAAGAACAAGAAAGTTAACATATACACAGATTCCCGTTATGCATTCGGAGTTGTACACGACTTCAGAGTCCTCTGGCAAGAACGAGGTTTTTTAACTTCACACGGTGCCAAGATCCAGCACGGTCCCCTCATTCAAGCTCTGTTAGAAGCAATACATTTGCCTACAGCAATAGCCATCATGAAGTGTAAAGCACATATTAAAGTCACTGACAACATTTCCCAGGGCAACGACCTGGCAGACCGAACCGCCAAGCTCACAGCACAGACTCACACACCTGACTTGACAAAGACAATAATCCCGACTCCTACTCATTGCATGACAGTTAAGGATCCCGCCCTAGATGTAATTGACATACAGACACATGCTACACCAGACGAAATCAGGAAATGGACTGAACTGGGAGGGATCCAGACAGAACAGGGATGGATGACGAAGGGAAAGGCCACATGGTTTCTCCCCGACTCTATGGTTCAGGTTATTATTACCACAGCACATAGTCCTGCACATTTAGGAGAGAAAGCCATGTTAGACAGTATTCAAAACCTTTGGTTCAATAAACATTTACGAGCAGCAGCAAAGCAGAAAGTGCGTACTTGCATGATCTGTTGTCAGTTCAACCCAGGTAAAAGCATTCCCGTAGAGCAAGGTGGATTTCATCCTCCCGATCACCCTTTTGAAGTCCTCCAGATGGATTATATCCAGATGGAACGTTGTCGAGGATTTAAATATGTCCTCGTAGTTGTCTGTGCACTTTCCCGTTGGACAGAAGCATATCCAGTCCCAGATTACACTGCTCCGACCACTGCCAAGCAGCTGGTACGTGAATTTTTCCCACGGTACGGTTTGCCCCGTGTCGTGTACTCAGATAACGGTCAGCCATTCTCGTCCGAGTTAATGAAACAGGTATCACTCCTGCTCGGCTATCAATGGAAGTTTCACTGTGTCCGACATCCCGAGGCAGCAGGTCTCGTGGAACGTCACAATCAGACTCTGAAAATTCGTCTCGCCAAGATTTGCAAAGAAAAGGGCGTAGACTGGATAGTTGCATTACCCGTTGCCCTCTTCTACATGAGGATGGTAGCGCATTCGAGAACAGGGCTATCCCCGTATGAGGTGGTCTTTGGCAGGCCACCGAATATGTGGGGGACTCCTCTGCCTAGAAAAATCACAGATGTTGACTGTAATATGCTGACAGATTACCTTGCCTCCTTGATGTCTGCACTACAATCATGTCGTTCACAGGTTGCTGCAGCCTTTCCCGACAACACCGATGTAAAGCCACATGGGATTATTCCGGGGAATCATGTCCTCGTCAGGAACTTTGATCGGAGGAGTCCGCTGGAGCCCCGTTGGCAGGAGCCGAAACTTGTCCTGCTAACCACGAGGACTGCAATCAAGGTCGAGGGCCGCAAAGGGTGGCTCCACTCCAGCCACGTCAAGATATTTCATGGACTGCTTCCAGTTACAGACTCTCAGCCCTCCCCCTCTAAGGACTGCCCAGATTTCAGTGACTCTAAACTTCCCCTGATAGAGAAAACTCCGTCCGAGGAGTATAAATCCAAACTGAGGTCTAGCAAGTCAGACAGTTTAATTGTTTAAGTCCTCCCCTAGGTGAATCGGTTAGACCTGATTCTGACATGTTCCCGCTAGACCCCGATAGAGAGAGAGATAGACAGAAACAGCTCAAGAAACGTGAATATTGTAAATCTCTCCACAGTCACTGCATAGTGACATTATTGATTATGTTTTTTCTGAGTCTTATGATTATTGCTGCAAGTATACTGTTAAACTTGTACTACCCTATTTTCAAGCATACACATTCTTCTTCAAATGTTACTATCGAGCACACTTTCAGTGAATTACCCCCGCATGAATTGGCATACAGACTTGCGCTGCGCAACAATACATTCATTAGTATGTTACAACATTCCCATCAGACCAGCAATGCTACCAATTGTTGGATATGTGGCCGACTCCCCCCCTATCAGAAATACAAGGGAGTTCTGCCCCTCTTTCCATACCCGTTCACACACAATGGTTCCTGTGGTGCATGGTTTAGTTTAATAAATTCCTTAGATTCTGATTCCGTAGTTTACCAAGGCAATTGGGTATGGGGAAATCTGAACACTGTTCTGCACAAAGTATGTTTCCCTGACAAGGAGGGTCTTCCCAAAAGGACAGGGACCGATCTAGAAAACGAAGTATATGGATTAGGTAATTTTACACTTAACCTCATGATTCTGAATGTCGAGTCCGAAACCAAGCCAGACTTACCCTCTATGTCAGTATTACCTGTTAAAGGTGAATTATGTGTCAGAAAGAATGGTTCAGTACACCTAGGTCATAGCGAATGTACCACTGTAGTCAAATTCAGTGATAAAGGCAAGTCTACATTCAAAGCTTCCCGTCATTCCTATTTTGTTTGTGGCCATACAGCATACATACGTTTACCACTAGATTGGGATGGTACTTGTTACATTGCATTCCTTCTGCCACCTGTTTTTCTAGCCCCACCTGACTATCATAGGAACTCCCACCTAGTACATACTAGACACAAGAGAGAACTCCCGATTGTCGATTATACTGAAACGGCATGGGAGCAATATACAGATTTCAATAAAGGTTTCTTTCCCTACTTAGGTACTGTCTCGAATAGTAAACTGATACGTAGATTGACCAGAACCCTTGAAGCAGTAGTGAATGAAACTACTTCCGCCCTAGGCAATTTAACAGAGGAACAGTCTGCTATGAGACTTGTTGTCCTTCAAAATCGTCTTGTTCTTGACGTCATCTTGGCCGATAGGGGCGGAGCTTGTAGAGTCATCGGATCGAGTTGCTGTATTTTCATTCCACAAAACGCACCTTCAGTATATAAAGCCATTACCCGTCTTCACAAAATTGCTAGTCAGATACACCAGAATCCAGGCACCTGGACTTGGTCCGGTTGGTTCTGGAGCGTGTTATCCACTTGGGGATGGAAAGTCCTATCCTTCCTAGGGATAGCCCTTCTCATAGTATTCAGTTGTTGCCTATGTCTACAATGTGGGCCGACGATATGCGGTTTGTGCGCCACATCATGTATTCCCCATTCAAGTTCAAGTTCAAATTCCCGTCAGAAAAAGGAAGAGCAAATGATGTTATATGAACACATAGATGGATTAATGAAGATTGATATATCATGAAGGGTCCGTAGGGGACAAGGAGGGAATGAGGTAATATGAATTTTTATGCTCAATTGTGTCCCCTACTACGTACCCCAACGGCTCCATGTATGTGCCTAAAGCGCATGTAAGTTCCCTCCATAACCCGCTATGAAGACGCAAATACATTTGCGTCCAACGTTAACATGTCCTCTTTCTAATCCGCCATGAATGGATCGATAATTCAGTTCCTAAGTGTGCCGTGCCACCGTCTTTACATGGTGCACTTTCATGTTTTCATGGCTCTGGCGAAGGCCCTGATTTCTGCCATCGAGCCTTTTTTCCTGACTTCTGCCTCTGAAAACTGCAGCGAGGACCTGCATCTGCATCCCTGAACTTTGACTTACTCTCTACGCGGCAAGTGGTGCCCGGCTCTGCCTGACTGCCTGCCAAAACTGTATTCAGCCTTCAAGTTATCTGCTCCGCTCCTCGAAAATACATTCCTGTCTAGTAGTTTAGGTAAACATCCCCCCAGCTGCAGAGTAAAGGGCCCGGCTTTTCTGTCTCCATGTACGTAATTCATAGCTCCTGTTGCCATGGTAGGCCCATGGCCCTCGCATTACACGTAGACACACATACACGCATTAGCAGTCAGTATAGAATAGCCTCTGCCCGAGAGACCTTTTCTTTTAGATAATACAGTTCTCCAAACACAAAATACCAGATATGATTTAGGAACAAGTTGATCTGACCCACCAGACTTCTGTCTCTAATCCTAGCGTTAAATGTCAAGTCCCCTTCACCCTCCAGTTCCACGTCAGTCACACGTCATGCTGCTGCGTGCGCATCTCTGCCATATATTTCTGCTGACACTGCAGGATTCTTCTAGGGATCCACCCACTTGCGTCACTTCTATGACTGAAATGCTGAAATATTTCTTCTTCTATGTGACGTTTCTGGCACCCACCTCCGTGTTCACCCTTGTGCACGCCTTCTGATTACATATTGTTACGCACATGTTTCTTATCTTGTTTCTTTCAGCCGTTACGCCTTCTGAACCCATCACCACTGTAATGATATTATATATACTGCGTACTGTTAATAAATCATTGTACATGTCCATGATTCCCTTCCTGAACCCTCGTGGTGATGGATCATGCTACCTGGTTCGAACCAATTCCATTTTATGGAATAAAACCCCTTAAAACTCAGACGCCACGGACTCTGTGTCTCTTATTTTGATTGAGCTATTTTATTGAACTTTACCACATAGAAATTAGATATCAGGTAATTTAATTTACCACAGTTGGATAGCGTAGGGGTAAAAATTACTATTCCCACTCCAGCGAGTGCAATAGTAGGGAAAGCGTTGGATAGCATATGGGTACAAATTACTATTCCCACTCCAAAGAGTGCAACAGTAGGGAAAGCGTTGGATAGCGTCGGGGTAAAAATTACTATTCCCACTCCAAAGAGTGCAACAGTAGGGAAAGCGTTGGATACCGTAGGGGTAAAAATTGTATTCCAACTCCAGCGAGTGCAACAGTAGGGAAAGCGTTGGATAGCGTAGGGGTTTAAATTACTATTCCAACTCCAGTGAGTGTAACAGTAGGGTAAGCATTGGATAGCGTACGGATAAAAATTACTATTCCAACTCCAAAGAGTGCAACAGTAGGGAAAGCGTTGGATAGCGTCGGGGTAAAAATTACTATTCCCACTCCAAAGAGTGCAACAGTAGGGAAAGCGTTGGATACCGTAGGGGTAAAAATTGTATTCCAACTCCAGCGAGTGCAACAGTAGGGAAAGCGTTGGATAGCGTAGGGGTTTAAATTACTATTCCAACTCCAGTGAGTGTAACAGTAGGGTAAGCATTGGATAGCGTACGGATAAAAATTACTATTCCAACTCCAGAGAGTGCAACAGTTGGGAAAACATTGAATAGCGCAGGGGTAAAAATTACTATTACCACTCCAGAGAGTGCAACAGTAGGGAAAGCGTTGGATAGCGTAGGGGTAAAAATTACTATTCCCACTCCAGCGAGTGCAACAATAGGGAAAGCGTTGGATAGCGTAGGGGTAAAAATGACTATTCCCACTCCAAAGAGTGCAACAGTAGGGAAAGCGTTGGATAGCGTAGTGGTAAAAATTACTATTCCCACTCCAGCGAGTGCAACAGTAGTGAAAGCATTGGATCCCGTAGGGGTAAAAATTACTATTCAACTTCAGCAAGTGCAACAGTAGGGAAAGTGTTGGATAGCGTAGGGGTAAAAATTACTATTCCCACTCCAGTGAGTGCAACAGTAGGGAAAGCGTAGGGGTAAAAATTACTATTCCCACTCCAGCGAGTGCAACAGTAGGGAAAGCGTTGGATAGCGTAAGGGTAACAAATTACTATTCCAACTCCAAAGAGCGCAACAGTAGGGAAAGCGTTGGATAGCGTAGTGGTAAAAATTACTATTCCCACTCCAGCGAGTGCAACAGTAGTGAAAGCATTGGATCCTGCAGGGGTAAAAATTACTATTCCAACTCCAGCAAGTGCAACAGTAGGGAAAGTGTTGGATAGCGTAGGGGTAAAAATTACTATTCCCACTCCAGCGAATGCAACAGTAGGGAAAGCGTTGGATAGCGTAGGGGTAAAAATGACTATTCCCACTCCAAAGAGTGCAACAGTAGGGAAAGCGTTGGATAGCGTTGGGGTAAAAAGTGCTTTTCCAACTCCAGCGAGTGCAACAGTAGGGAAAGCGTTGGATAGCGTAGGGGTAAAAATTACTATTCCCACTCTAGTGAAAATAAATTAATATAAATCACATAATTATAACTTAAACAATTAATACATTTAAATTACCACTTAATAATTATTAAAAAATAAAAAATTAATGAACAAAATATTTAAAATAAATACCAATTAATTAATTATCATGTTTAATTAATTATATTAAATTACTTCCCACCCTATTCCCCTATAAACCCACAACCCACTACTAAAAATAAAATATTATTCACATAATTATCAATTAATCAACTAATAAAATTTAATTATCAATTAACAATTAAATAATTACCAATTAGAAATTAATTGACAATTTATTCAAAATAAATACCAATCGATTAATTAATTAACATACTTAATTAATTATAATAAAATTACTTCCCACCCGATTCCCCTATAAACCCACAACCCGCTAAAGAAAAGAAAATAATTAATTAAAATTAATTATCAATTAACAAATAATTAATTATCAATTTAAAATTAATTACCATTTAATTCAAAATAAATACTAATGATTTCATTAACATATGTAATTAATTATAATTAAATTACTTCCCACCCTATTCCCTTATAAACCCACAACCCGCTACAGAAAATAAATTACTAAAATTAAAATATTTAACAATTAATCAATTAAAATTAATTACCAATTACATTTTAGTTAATTAACAATTAATATTTAATTAACAATTAATTCAAAATAAATACCAATTAATTAATTAACATATTTAATTAAATATAATTGAATTACTTCCCACCCTATTCCCCTATAAACCCACAACCCGCTACAGAATTATATTACACAAAAAATAAAAATTAATATTAACTTACCCAAAATTCGATATTTTTGTTGTCTATATTATGTCTAGTCGATATTATGTCCATTTTATTTTTTTGATTCGATATTATGTCCATTCTATTCGATATTAAAATGTTCTAGTCGATATTTTGATAGTCTATATTATGTCTAGTCGATATTATGCCCATTCTATATGTTTTTACTTGATATTATGTCTAGTCGAAATAAAAAACTCGATATTTTGACTCTACACCGGTCTTTGAAATTAGAGCAGACAAAGGTACATCTCACCCTGAAGGGGATGTGATAACCCTAGATTTAAGTCCATCAAATAATACAAGGCTTCTGAAATGGGCAAACCTGTTAGTAAAACCTGAAGTCCTAGAGATGTTGGCAGTAGATGCAATTAATGCAACTTTAGATTTGGAGAAACTTTTGCTTAATAGGGCCTTGTTCGAGGAGGTTATTGGATTTCATGGGGAGTTCTTTAGACCACTTCACACTTATTTCTTTAAGACTGCCAAAAATAAGGGTACCAACCTGAAGAAAGGAAGTGTCTGGTTTAATAAGGAATGTAAGGAAGCCCGTAGCTCCCTGGGGAAAGCGATAAAGTGTGGTGACATGCATTTGGTTGGGTCTGCTAGGCAGAAATACAAGAAAGACCAGGAAGTGGCAAAGAAATCCTGGGATGAAATGAGGTGACAGGAACTTAAAAGCGCCTGTGAGAATAAAAATCAGAAACTATTCAGGGATGTAGTAAAATGGAGCAGAGGTGGCAGCCATGCAGAACCAATCAATTATGTAAGCCAATACCAATGGGTAAAGCACTTTCAATCACAATACGAGTGTAGTAACGACGAAGAGAAACTATCTGACCCCTCCTGGGTCTATTATGACAGTTCTGCCTTTAGTAAAGCGGATGTTGATATTGCATAGGGCACCCTGCAGGGAGGCAAAGCGTCAGGTCCTGACGGTATTCCAGCTGATATTTTCCTCTATGATAAAACTACATGGAGCCGTTATATCTTACTTTTAATGAACGAAATTGCCAAGGGCGTGACCAATTCCTGAGTCCTGGAAAGGTGATGTGATCGTCCCAATATTTAAAAACGGGGATAAGTCAAATCCAGGGAATTATAGACCCATAAGCTTAATCGACTCAACCCAAAAGATCATGGGTCGCCTTGTATTAGATAAAATCCAGGATTGGCTTACCGAGCAGGACATTCTATCTCCTCTTCAAGCAGGCTTTCGTTCAGGCATAAGCACCATTGACCAGACATTTTGTTTCACTCTCCTTTACTGGAAAACGGTGGTCTTAGAAAAAGGCAGCTTGTTTGCTGTCTTTGTAGATCTAAGGGCAGCATTCAACCTTGTTTCTCGAAATAGATTGTGGAGAGTTTTGTCTGATTTAAAGATGTCCCATGATTTACTATCTCTTATAGCCAGGCTCCACGAGGACACCTATGCGAAAATTAGGTGGGGAAGCCAGGGCCAGGTTACTCCCGCATTTAGAGTGGGTAGGGGGTAAGACAAGGCCCCGTTATGGCCCCAACCTTGTTTTCTATTTTTATAAATGGCGTTGCAAAATTCTTGGAAGACACCCCAACGGATTCACCTAAATTGGCGGGCGTAAGAATTCCAATTCTCATGTTCGCAGATGATACCCTCTTAATAGCAATTTTGCCACACGCGGGGTCTTGAGATAAATGTCTCAAAAATGAAATATATGACATTTAACCCGCAAAGATCCTCAGGAGGAGTAATGCTATTGAATAAGCGACCCCTGGAGAAGGTGAAAGAATTCACATACCTAGGCGTTATTATTCAGGACAACATGAATTGGGGTAAGCATCTGGACATGGCCACATTAAAACATCGCCAGCTAGCAGATACTATATTATCTGAATTTAATGCATCCCTTACTAGTCCAGTGAGCCCTCCTTTGACCATCTATAACATGAAAGTTGTCAGTGCAGTCCTATATGGGGCGGAATTCTGGGGCTTTAATAATCTGTCTAAACTAGCTGTAGCGGAGAATAGTTTCCTCCGAAAAATTGCGAACCTTCTGCAAAGCACTCCAGTAAAGCCCCTGCTTCATGAACTAGAAAGGAAGGCACTAGCGGATGGTGCTAGACTACGCCCCCTGTTGTATTGGCGGAGAATCTGGACAACCCCGGAACTGGCACATTATGCTGAGGGCTTCAAAGATCTGATACGCTGTGATCATTTAAAAAAGATTTTTTGGTTACAGCAGGTTAGATCTCTATGGTTAAATATTGGTTTGGTGGCCCTGTGGGAGAACCCTGAGAACGCCCGGTTCCCGTCCAGAGAGCAAATGAAGGAAATTTATTGGGGATGGAGGGATACCAATATATTTAGGAATAGTGATCCCTTGACATTGACGGGTCAATTCCTTATGGCTAAACCATTCCAAAAACTAGAACCTTACTGGGACGCTATCACAAAGCAACAAGAAAGGAAGCTCCTGTTTCAATTGAGAGTGGGCACACTTCCTGTCAAATTGTTTTCTGCAAGGTGGGAGGCATCTATGGATACTCTTTGCCCCAGTTGCAACGAAAGTCCTGAGTCTTTGGCCCACTTGTTATTTGTCTACCCTGCCTATATAGTTCCAAGGTGAATATGGTTGGCCCCTATTTTCCGAGCCCTGGGAACAAGGAAATGTGATGTGGCTCTGAGATTGATTCGCACCGAAAAGTGGTTGCCACTTAACATTGCCGTAGCCAAGTATTTAGGTTGGGCATGGATTATAAGATCCAAAGCCATTGTGGCATCATGATCAATTTGTATCGTGTATATATCCCCAAATCCTATAAAGATTTATATATAGATGAGTTTATATATGATTATGTCGCCTAAATGAATAACATTGTATTGTTCCATTTCTATTGTCATTATGAGCGGGGTTATCATGAGTGATTACTGATTTTAGTATTGGTGTTTTTATAACTTTTTATACAGGTGTTTTATAATTGAGAGATTATTTTATCTGTTTTTACTGGGTATTGTATGTAATGGATTATGCTTTTATGACAAATTGTCGAATAAAGCTTTACTTACTGACTGGCATTACCAACAACATACACAATGCTTAAATGTTAACTTTTTTGCATAAAGTACAACACGTGTGACTTAAGTCTTAGATGATCATTGTTTGAAATTGTTGATCCTTTAATTAATAAATCAAGAGGGTTTTTAGCAGTATTTGAACTATATGAGTCCTCTACAGACTTAGTTCAAGACTAATTATAAGCTGCACACTAGAGGATTCTTAAAGTTATCACCTCTTCTGTTTATCAAAGAAAATCAAAGCAGTTATTAAATCAAATAGATTAGCTAGCTGACTGACATAATGTCAATCTCCAAACGAAGGTTCAAACCGCTCATGGCAAAGCAACAAATAAATGGTAAGTCAAAAGTCTCAGACAGAGTACATATCTTACTACAAAATCATCTTAGCCAAAGTCTGCAGCAAAAAGATTGGCATTGAACCCAAAGCAAAAGTCTTAGAAAAAAGTCTAAAAGTCGGAAGTCTAAAGTCTGGTTCATCTCCATATAGCAAATCCTTTTGTAATGTCTAGAAGCAAAAAGCACACTCATTTCATGGCATTATATTCTGTGGAACACATTTTTTAACCATAATGGTCAATCACACTACTAGTATTTATGACCTACCTGCAACACCTGCTTCCTATTACAGCCTATTCTTAGGGTTGTGCAAATAAGTAAGAATGTGAGCTTGTGTTATAAAACATAAAAACTCAATAGCTTGTTTCAACTACAGTACAGAGGTCCACTGAGCAGCCTTGAAAATTGTAAAAGAAGCAACATCCTGAGCATACTTACTACTAAAAGAAAGCAAACATTACATTTGTATTATTAAAATGATAACCAACCTAAGGCAGTAATATCCATGATATTCTCAAATGAAGAAAGACGAATACCTGTGAAAAGCTTCTTCATATAAAATTAATAGGTCCTTTCTTCTTCAGTAAATGTGAACGACATTCAGTGCAGTAGGCTGCAGCCTCGTCATGCTAACTAACATGCACCTAAATGAATCATTATTTTCTAATAAATTAAACCTATGTTATATGCTTTTATCTGTAACAATACATACATAAATACATAATTAAATGCATACATACATACATACATCAAAAATTATCCTGTCATTTCAAACGCTAACCTCCTCATTATTGAAATCCAGGAATATAGGTCAACCACAAACTAAAGTCAGGATTTCTATGATCCACGAGACCTTGGTTTTTGGAGCCCCGTGTATAAGAAGTGTCCTTTATGCAGCTGTTGTGAACCCCCACACTGCTGCCAGTCAACATATGGCTTCCCATGGCCATAAGAATATCCAGTCTAGCTACTGCTCAGTTATCCTCTTCCAGGTAGATGACCTGGAAGTTGTAGAAAAAGCAAATGGATTCTGCCAACCTCTGCTGTGCTTACTGGGTGTCGATGCTCTGCTGCTGCCTGCCCCTGCTGCACGTGAAATTCTTTCTCCAAGAGCACCTGACTTTAGATTCGCATGTGTGACCATCTGCCACACAAATGATTTATGAGGAATGTCCCCTGCCCTCACTGCTATCCAAAAGGTTAAGGACCTGATTATAAGACATGCAGCTGATGGAGCAAGGATTCAAAAAAACAAAACTTGCTCAGAGCAATCCCTCATTAACAGTACTAATCAGTAGAAATAGTAAAGAAAACGAAATGAATATACACACACACCAGTCAGTCAGTCAATTATCTTTATTCGATTATTAAAAATCATAAAAGAATGAGCATAATTACATAGCAATTCATCAAGGCACAAGTTAATACATAATTCAACAAGTAATCAATATTTAAAAACATTTTAAAACTACAATATACAAATAGAGCATATAAGAATATTACGAAATATTAAAAAAGTTTAAAGTTTAAAAAGAGACCCTCTGGAAAACAAAATTTTAAGAAATAAAAGGGAAGTCAATGTTCAATATTCAGTAAGGTGCGTAACTCTAGTACGGTTCTTATTTATCCGTACTCCTGCAACTAAAAAACTAGCGACATGGAAAGCTACTTTAGCACTTGGAAGGAGTTGCAAAAACATCAAAGCTGGTTTGACCTGAATAAAACCTTGGTTACGCAGGATTGGAAACAAATTTCTTTTTCTGATATCGATATAATGTCCACAAAACATGATAAAATGTGTCGTGTCCTGAGTAGAAAAGTGGTCACAATCACATGGTTCAGCATCATCAGGTCTACTACAATTTTTAAAATTGCCCAGAAAAAGATGGATCAAATCAAAACGAAATCTCGTTAGGAGGAAACGATGGTATGATTTAGTTACCAGGACAAGGTATGGTTCCAATCCTGGGACAGATGTCAACATACAATGTTTCCTTACCGTGGGTTTTCTAAGCTCTATAGCTTCCCTCTCCAGAACATATAACTTAGTCAGGGTATTTTTTACTGTTTTAAGATCGTCCTGACTTATCAAGTCTGGAGAAGAAAAAAGCTCCGGACGTCCGGCGAGAGTCAGCTGTGTTTGTACAAATTTTACCCACGGAATATGTAGGGCTCTATCCAGGGCTAAACAATCTTTTAGAATAATATGATTTAATGTGAGCTCCTGGTTAAGCCAAGTTTTCATCCATCCAATAACTGGGGCTAATTTTAGGGTGTCCGTTATATAGCCCAAACCTAGCTCTGTATGTAATGCGTAATTGGGAGTCGATTGGGGGACTGAAAGCAGAGATTTCAAAAATTTATTTTCTACTTTTTGGATTTTATCGTGACTAGTATACCCCCAAATGGCAGATCCGTACTGGGCAATGGACACACATTTTGCTTTGTAGACTTTGATAATGCTTTCCATGGGGCGGGCACCTCATTTCTTAGCAAATCCAAGCAACCCCGCTGCCGCTCTAGCAACAGCGTTGCTTTTAACGGAGTGCTGAGGGCCCCAAGTGCCCTTTTCATCAAAGGTCACCCCTAGATATGGGAAAGAAGGGACTCTCCTAACCTCTTTCCCTGTGCAGAAAAATGTTTTAGTCTTTCTTTTCCTACCTGCGACTCCTGCGATCATCACATGGGATTTCTCTGTATTAGTTTTCATGTCTAGCAAAGTCATGAAATCTCAAAAGGATGAGAGGAGTTTATTCAGTGCCACTCCAGAGCGTGCTAGTAAGACTGCATTGTCCGCGTACAGGAGGACAGGTAACTTTGTTTCACCTGCACGCGGGATATCAATATGAGATGCAGCCATAACTTTCTCCAGGTCGTTTATATAAAGAGTGAAAAGTAGGGGGGCAAGGATACACCCTTGCCTAACCCCCCTCTCCGAGTTAAAGTGACAAGTGCATCTTCCTTCCCTGGTCACTCTAACTGAGGTCTTTAGGTCCCTGTGTAATTCAGCTAGATATTCAACCAAAGGGGGATCAATGCCCATGACCAAAAGGATCCTCCACAGCTTAGCCCTGTTAACCAGGTCAAAAGCTGATGAGAGGTCCATAAAGGCCATGTACAGAGAATCCCCCTTGGCGATCACATATTTATTTAGGATTAGTTCCAGGTTTAGGCATTGGTCTATAGTACCTCTTTTGGCCCTGAAGCCATATTGTGCATTTGATAAAATATCCTTCCCTTCTATGAGCTGGGTCAGTCTACCTAAAAGGACTCTCCCCAAGATTTTGAAGCTTGAATCTATAAGGGAGATTGGCCTATAACAGGCTGGGTCTGTCCTTTGTCAATTTTTTAAAATAGGTACTATTGTAGACTTTGTCCAGCTGATAGGAAAAATATGGTCCCTAGTAACATTAAAAACTATTTGTAAGAATCTTGGTACTAAATTCAGGAGCACTTTTAAAAAAATCTGAAGGGACCCCATCGGGCCCCGGTGCCTTTTTGCGGAGTGTGTCATTAATTGCTTTCTTAACCTCCTCTGGAGTAAAGGCTGGGATTATGGTTTTTGTTTGCGAGAGTAGCATCTCGCAATCTGAGGGGATGTCAGGGCGACTGTAGATGTTGCTAAAATGTGTCACCCATTTATCGTCTGGTATAACACAATCTGCTCTCTGATTATTTTGTCCTACGAAATATGGGTGATTTATGATTGCCCAAAATTTGGCACTATCTCGTTGTGTTTCGGGCAATAATAATTCACTCCAAGCCTCATTTTTTATCTCGAGTTTCCTCACTCTGATAGCGTGGTTATATTGCTTCCTTAGTAACGCTATCTGTGCTTTGTCTCTAGGTTTATTTTTTAAAGCCTTTAAGAGAATAGTGTGAGCCTTGGAGCAGTTTGAATCGAACCATCCGGGGCCCCTGAACCCATCTGCTTTTGCCTTTGTCTTGACGGTCAGATCTAAGTTGACCTGTCGGCAAATGGCATCAAAGGCCTCAATCATGTTGGGACCAGAATTCTTATTGTCCAGACAGATTGCAACCTCGCCCTCTACTTTTGCCAGGGTTTCCTGCAAGAAGGCAATAGGGGTCACTTGGTCCCACTTCAGTCTCCGGTTCTGATCTTTTAAAACTAATTTTGTAGCACATAAAATATCAACCTTTCTTTTTCCCAAGACTCCCTGAGATATAGTCTCTAAAATCACAGGATTGTGATCACTAAAAACTGTAGTTTCTACCTTATAGATGTTAACTTCAGGTAGAAGGCTAGAAGATAAAAAAATATAATCTATAATTGTGCCTGTATTATTGCCCACGTATGTCGATAACCTCGGGCCTATAGGGCGACTAGATGATTCATAAAGGTTAAAAGTGGCTAGAAGCGATTCCAACATCTGCCCGCGTGGTGTATGTTCAAAATGTGGTGGGGAGGAGGAGGAGGAAAATTCCTCATGTTCCACATAGCAATCCGCATGGCAAGGATGGATGTTAAAATCTCCCATGAGGATCACTTCGTACCCATAGGTACTGTTCTCACTGTGGGTAGACAGGAATTCCTCTAAAGTTGCCAAATGCTCTTTAGGAGTTTGACTGACAGGGGAATTATAAAAGTTAACTAATAATATGGGAGAGGAATTTGGTATGGATAGTTCAACCGCTAAGCAATTTGTTGAGCTAGATTTAATGTATCTTGGCTTTCCTTGAAGGTCTAATGAGATATATATGGCCAAGCCCCCCTTTGCCCTTCCTGCATTACTGGGATCTGCAGGTACAGAAAAATGGGAAAAGCCGTCCAGAACCAAGCTGTCTGACTTTTCCCACGTTTCTTGAAAGGCAAGAACATCGTAGGATCTAATTATGTCAAGCCAATTCTTGTCATTAATTTTGGCTCTAAGACCAGCGATGTTCCAGCTCATAATTTTGCAGGCCCCAATGCCTGCAAAACTCCTTACTGGTGGACTAAATGCAGGCTGAAGGTCCTCGCCTCCATTTTTCTGTCTTGGAGAGAGTCAATCGTTTTGATCCAAAAAAGACAGTGGAGCATAGCGGTTGGACAGTTGAAGGGGATGTGCAATCGGGTTAAACTGTGCTGGATGGTGGTGGTAAGCTGCTATGTTATGCCCTAATTCCTGATCCCATCTAAAAGTCGAATCCCAATTACTATCCCATCCTGGGGCTGGGGTCCTTGGATAAGTGACTTTTTGCTGCTCGCCATAAAAAAACTTTAGAGTCAGGGGAACAACATTGCCCCGTCTGCGTTGGGGAGGGAATATATTAGCAAGAATATTAGGGAGGACTTCATTTGCTGAGAAACTCACTGCCACGCAATCCCCTTTGAATTTTTTCGGGCGGTTTCCCAACCAGGGGACCCTAGTTACTGACTTAATAACCCTAGCCAGGTGATGCTTCCCCCCTGGTGCAAACCGCGTATTATTAGTCAGCCAGTGTAGAGCCTTACTACTAAGGGAAGTAGGGCTTTCCACTATTCCCTCTTCCAATGGAGGGACATTTGCTAAGACCAAGACCACAGGTGTAGCTTCTACTAAGAATTGTAGGGGGTCTGGTGTGTACGTTTGTGCTGAGGGGTTATTTGCCAGAGGGGTTATATCTGTGGGAATGTTGACTAACAGAGAACCCTCACTGTTATCAAGCAATGTTGGTGGATAAGATGATGGAGTCTCCTCTGGCAATTGATTACCTACTTTTTCGGTTACGACATCTCCAGTAGCTTTTCCCCCTATGTTGTTATTTAAGTGTGTAACAATTGTAGTTATATTTTCTACCCCATCAGCAACCAAAGTATGAAGTACGCCCAACTTTTTTACCTCTGCTTGCAATTTATCAATTTTTGATATTAGAGGTTTGATGATGGTATTAATTTTTGTCTCAAGGAATTCACTAATTTTTTCAAAAAAGGCATCCTCAAGAGTTAATTTGGGTGAGTCCTCATCACAAATCACTAACTTAGCTTTTGGAGTAGTAACCCTCTTCCGTTTTGCCCCTGAGCGTAGCCCCACCCGCTTTGGTTTTTTTTTAGTACATTGTCGTTTTGGCCTAACAATTTGTCTTGTGGGGGACTGCTCATCCGCTGAGGCACAGATCTGTTTTTCTAGTTCAAGTTCAGTGTCTGTGTCTGTGTTTCCCTCAGCCTCTTCGTTTAATCCTTCAAGAGCTGGAATAACATTAACAGATATGTCAATAGAGCCTTGGGGAATAGAACCGCTACTAATATCCACACAATGAGCTTCTTGCAGAATAGTGTCATCAATCAAGATAGATGCAGAGGGAGATAAACATCGCATATCAGGGGACTGGCTCAGTCCCAGGGACTCTCTTCTTTGCGTGTTTATCTTTTTAATGGTCTGCACCAAGTAATTATTAATGGTGTTAGACTGAGCTTCCGCTTGTTTCTTAGGCATAATTAGCGATTTCCACACAAAACCGGTATGTTAACTAAACAAAGAAGCAACTAGAGAGCAAGTCTTACTTGGAGAGGCGTCTTTTTCAATATTTCTGCAGCGTTTATGGCCCAGCCCAGCCTCCTCCTGCCGATGAGGGCCGTAGAGGGCCCGCCCTTTGCCCGGGCTTCGCCCCGGGCGCTCCCGCGCGCGACTCGCGGGGCGAGAGGCGCTCCGCTCCTTTTACGCGCCTCCGGGCGCTCTGCTGGCGTCGCGGCCGCCGGGGCTCCTGGGAAATGTAGTTCCCTGCCCTCTCGGCGGCGGCGTTGCGAGTACAGCTGTTCGTCGAGCCGTTCCCCTCACGGCGGAGTTATGGCAGAGTTATGGCAGCCCGAAGTGAGGTGATTCTAGTCAGCCGTTCCCCTCACGGCGCTGGTGTCTTGGTCAAAAGTGCTCCCAGTGAGAGCCGGGCGCTCCGCTCCTTTTACGCGCCTCCGGGTGCTCTGCTGGTGTCGCGGCCGCCGGGGCTCCTGGGAAATGTAGTTCCCTGCCCTCTCGGCGGCGGCGTTGCAAGTACAGCTGTTCGTCGAGCCGTTCCCCTCACGGTGGAGTTATGGCAGAGTTATGGCAGCCCCGAAGTGAGGTGATTCTAGTCAGCCGTTCCCCTCACGGCGCTGGTGTCTTGGTCAAAAGTGCTCCCAGTGAGAGCCGGGCGCTCCGCTCCTTTTACGCGCCTCCGGGCGCTCTGCTGGCGTCGCGGCCGCCGGGGCTCCTGGGAAATGTAGTTCCCTGCCCTCTCGGCGGCGGCGTTACGAGTACAGCTGTTCGTCGAGCCGTTCCCCTCACGGCGGAGTTATGGCAGCCCCGAGGTGAGGTGATTCTAGTCAGCCGTTCCCCTCACGGCGCTGGTGTCTTGGTCAAAAGTACACACACACCATTTACATATAGGAAGAGAGCTTTATGCATGCTTAAGTAACGAAGAATAAAATGCAACGTGACTAAAACCCACTTTAAACTTGAGAGCGTTTTTGCGCATGTGCGAACTAGGATTGCGTAGATAGTAACGTGACTAACGTGTTTCGAGAGAGAAAACTCTCACTTAAGTGCAAGAACTATTAACATGATGTCTTGATGCACCGCATGCCCGGTATATGAATGCCTGAATTTAAAGAGAGCTAATACTACTAATGCTTTTGCTTAAAGAAAAAGATAATAACATGGGATAGAGTAGGAGTGGGTGGTGAACAGTGAAAATCATGTATTTGAGAAATTAACATTTGTTTATTAATAGAGTAAGTTTGGGCCTAATGTTACGCATGATGAAAGAAATATGGCCACGAGATGGAGGCAAGCTACGCTTGCGCAGTGAAGTCATGATGTGACCCCATGACCATGTAGCTGAATGACTGCCAAGAGTCAAGGACAAGAGTTGTATGAAAGTTGTTCTCGACTGTGGAACTGCATTTAAAAATTGTTATTTGATTTGCAACATTAGATATATGGGAATGAAGTAGAATTAAAATTATGAATGAGCTAAATGGGATGGGTTTGTCAAACAAAAGAGGATTTTAAAAAGGGACTATGTCAGCATGAGGTGACGACAACTCCCCTGCCCCTGCCCAATCAAAGACCTCATTCCATCGATATTTGCAACTTTTGAGGGTGGGACGTGCAGAAATGTAGACTATAACTAGAGTGACTCAAAATTTGTAATAATTGCAAGCAAGGAGAAGCATGCATGCGAGCGAGTGAGTTATTCGAGATTGACATCAATGCTGAGAGAGAAAAGATTCGAGAGAGACAAGAGTTGCTGCTGAGAAAGGAGAGATCGGACTGGGAAGATTCATACCTGAATGACAACCTGATTAGATTGAAGATTCCAGAAGAATATCGAGGAGGGAGAGTGTGTAAGAGAAGGATGCACCCTGGTGCGTTGGGCTTGCAGAGAAGTTTACTAAGTATTGCTCTGTCCTGATACTGTCCTATAGTCTTTGTCTCCTGATTGTTAATCAGAGGACCCCACCATTCCTTTGGCCTTAGGGTTGGTTTTCCGTTATTACCATTGGGTAACTATTATTCTGTCTTAAATTTGCATATCTTTTGGAAATGTATGATTTATCATGCCTTTTGTCTCTTCATCTATCAACTCCTAATGCTTTGATTTGTTGAATGAGTCTGTGAATTTGAATGTACTTGTTATAAATGAATGTCCATTGGCCGGGTGTATAATTAGGTTGTCTTTATTCAAGTTAAGTTGCTGATCAAGTTACCAAGATGGAAAGGTAAAACCCCACCAGGAGTGACCTCCTGGCCACTCAACCTGCCTGCGCCAACTGCCAGTTGACACACAGGCTGAGCCCCCAACATTCCATGATGTCACTGAGGATTCTGGCAGTGACACTATGTGAGGCACAGGGAAAAGGAGACATAGATAAATACAACACATCTCCTTTCTTTAGGGAAATTATAAAAGAGAAATTGGAATTAGCAATAACAAGATTAGTGTACACTTTAACATCAGTGCACACCATACTTTAAAATATAGAGCATTTATATTGAAAAGGAGATATTAGCATAAGATTCTCAGATAATTAGTCCCATCCCCTTCCCTTGGGAAACCCAACACAACACAACACAACCACCAAGAAGACTAATTCGGTTTCTTTTCCTTCACCACATCTGTAACAGGGTATGAACAGACATCACCCACATAACAAAATAACCCGCACACTATCACGCCCACGCATCTCACACTTAACCCAGAAACCTAACAAACCGACTGGCCAGGTCAGTAAGTGGTAAAAAGGCTCAAACTCATGGCGTACCCTCGTCGCCAAAATGTTATAAATGAATGTCCATTGGCCGGGTGTATAATTAGGTTGTCTTTATTCAAGTTAAGTTGCTGATCAAGTTACCAAGATGGAAAGGTAAAACCCCACCAGGAGTGACCTCCTGGCCACTCAACCTGCCTGCGCCAACTGCCAGTTGACACACAGGCTGAGCCCCCAACATTCCATGATGTCACTGAGGATTCTGGCAGTGACACTATGTGAGGCACAGGGAAAAGGAGACATAGATAAATACAACAGTACTGCTGAATGAATTTTCTCTCCCATGAAAGTTGATGTAGTTTGCACTGTGAATTTGTACTAATGAGCGTTCATGTATGACTGAGATTTAGATAACAATTTATTGAATCTGACCTCAACTAATGGGTCATCGACCAAAGGAAGAGTGCTGTTCTGTGAAGATTAGTTAGACATTGAAATATTTCTCAAATAAATTTGAGTCTATAAATGAGTTAACTGATCAGGATTGAAGTGACATTACAAAACTTGACCCCCCCAGCGTAACAGCCAGGTAATTTGAATGTGTATATGGGCCCCATTGAATTTTTTCTTGACTGTGAAGTCTTCATCCATTGCCTTTTGCTGGATCAGTTTTTTTCTGCTAGCAGAGTGATGGTTATTATTTAGTAGTTTGATGATGATTGATTATTGATTATTGAATATTGATTACTGATTATTAACTATATGTTTAACACTAAGAGTTAGTGTTGTGTTCTATGTTGTCTGGAAGTACAGGTACAGAGATACGGGGAATCCCGGGAACAGAATTTAGAAGAGTGTGGTAAGGAAATCACACTGCAGAAGGTTACTCGTCTGTTTTCATAATACCTCAAAGTTACGCGGGACTGTAGGAGTTATATTAGGGACTATATTGTATAGGAGTAGAGTGTGATCGACAGCAAAAGGCCCACCTGTGAAACTTTGGCTTTACCCAAAGGAGGAGTATCCCTAGAGAAGTAATAGGTCCTCCCCGAGCTTCAGTGAAGGGAAAACAGTGTTTTTTTACTCGTGGTGACAGGAAGTACTTTCTCGTTGAAGTGATTGAAGAAACTATCATTGGTTTAGCAGAGCAGACAGAGTAGCGCTGTTTTTACGTTGTTACTAACAGAAATTTATAAAGAAAAGTTTGAATAAACATTGTCGAATTACCTTGTGAAGGGAGGGTCATTAGCAGGAGTCATACTGACGTCACAGAGTGCTGCGCTGGTATTGGTTGTAACAGCGGGCGTGTGAAAAGTGCAGATTGTAGAGGGAGGGTCAATAGTAGGCGCAATACTGATGTCACAAAGAGCCGCGCTGGCATTGGTCAGACAAGTGGATGTGTTGTAAGCTCTGATTGATCAGTAGGTAAGTACTGTGCCGGTATTGGTTGTGGAAAGGGATACCTAGTGCAATCTAATTGAAGGGTCGATGTGAGTTGCGCTGGTATAGGACAAGTGTTAATGAACAGGATTGTGGAAATACGGAAGAGTTTTGGGGTTTTACCTACTGAATTAGATAGTTACAGGAATCTGAAGAATGAAGCTGATTAATAAGATCAAGAATTTTTTAAGAAGGACAAGAGTCTAGTGACAAGATGGAATTCTTATGCTACCTCCTAACACGCCTGCTTCCTTTATGATGATGGAAAGTGGATATTATACATGAGTGTGGTTGGAAAATCGGCTGGAATATACGAAAGGTGATGGTGTTCTATCTTTCCCAGAACGTGGTACGTTTAATGTGAGTATTCTTCAGAATTTGAGAAATAGGATGAATTCATCAGAGCCAAATCCTAGGTTAAGACAGTATGAGGCTTTGGAGGAATGGGAAGCTGAAACATTTGAACGAGAGAAACACAGAGGAGGCAGGAGAATTAATAGAGGATTTTTACCCAGATACCCATTTGACACTCGATGAGATCAAATGAAAAGATGGAGAAGAGCTGTAGTAATGGATGGTTTATATCCAGTATTAATGGCTAAAGATCAAGGAGGGAGCAAAAGTAAAGAAAAAAGAAAAAACATAGGTGTGACAAGATTAGGGGGTTAGGAATCTGATGATGAGTTGTTGGAAGATATTCTGGTCAAAAGACCTCTGCCTTATCAAGAAAGTGTTAGAGATACAACTCCAAGTGCCATTGGTTCCACAGGTTCTGTAAGACCCAACAGTCTCCATAGTATTACAAGAAAAGGAAAGGGATGCATTAAGTAAAACAAAGAAGAGATAATTCAGAAAATAAATCAGTTAGGTCTAAAGGCTGAATCATTGACAGTGCCAGTAACTATTGGTCCTGTTATTCCATTGTATGGTGACAAATGAGGTACATCAAAACGGCAAAATGGGACAGTCTCGCAGAATGGTGCTAGAATAGAGATAGTGATGCTAGAAGATCAAACTAGTGAGAGTGATTCAAATGTCTCATCATTAGATTTCCCAAATCTTGAAACTGTGAGTGAAACCCTAAAAAGAATTTCACCCATAGATGCAAGGAGGAAAGTAACAACTGTTACTCCAGTGGCAGGAAATTCTACTGGATTTTCACCAAAAGATCTAGAAGAATGGGCAAAAGGACTAGAAAAGAAGAAACCTCAACCACAAACTAAAGATGTAAGCAAGTTGAGAGTGGATTTGGAGGAAATGATCATTGGTATGATAAGTCCAGACAGATTAGATTCATATGGAGATGAAGAATTGTTGTTTTTGTGCAAAAGTATAACCTGGAGAACAAAGACTCTTCATGAGAAGATAGTGAAAGCAGCTGTAGAATTTGGAATAGATGTAGAAAAATCTAAAATATTACAAAAACCCTATAGATCAGAATTTACTGAGAAGGATTTAGAGAGTTTGAATGCGTCAGGAAGGAGATTGCAAATAAAAGAATTATTGCACATTTTGAAGAAATGGGGAGATGTAGATCGATGGAGAAGTAGATGGACAAAAAAGAGAGATGAAGCAACTACAAAAGAAGCATCTACATTCCTGTTAAGGGAAGCAGAAAGGTTGAAAGGATATGTCCGATGAGAGAAGTTCCTGGTGGTGGATATGTTCATGTTTCATGGAGTAGACAGGATATTTTCTCTTTTACGAATGACTTCCCTAGAATGAGAGAAAAACCAATTGAATGGTACAAGCAGGTAGAGAGATTTTTTAAAGGTTTCAACAGTGTTGTTGAAAGATTTGGATGGCTTGTTTGATATAGTGGTACCAACTGATGTGTGGACGGAATGTAAAATTACAGTTGATTGGCCAACTGAAGAGTACCCTAGAGATGCAAAGACAGGTGCGCCATCGGAGGAAGTAATGAAGAAATTAAGGGCCAGATGTAGGTAATCCCCGATTACCGATTCTTAAATACCGAATCATACCGATTCGGTATTTAAGAACTGGCAATTGGGATATAGGTATATTTACCGAATTAATTACCAAATCGGTATGATTCGGTAATTAATGAATCGGTATTTACCGAGTCTGTAACTGCCATTGTTTCCTATGGGCCTTGAGGCCCATAGGAATCAATGTCAATTACCGAATCGGTAAATACTGATTCGGTAATTGGGGGAAATATTGAAGGGTGGCAGGGTGTCACTTTGACACCCTGTTGCACTCCTCAATTGTGCATGGGTGCACATGTTGCTGACATACATGCCCTTAGGGCATGTATGTCTGCAACTTGGCACTGTTTAAAAAGCAAAACAAATGCTTTAAAATGGTTTTCTTAATTTACCACCAACTACTAGTTGGTGGTAAATTAAGAATTCTTAAACCCTTGTAGCACTGAAAACAGTGCTACCTACATCTGAAATTACAGAATCGGTAATTTTACCAATTTGGTATTTTACCGAATCGGTAAAATTACAGATTCGGTAAAATTACCGATTCTGTAATGTTACATGCCCCTACATACCAATGTCCAAATACCGGTCGGAAACGGCTGAAAATCGGTATTTTCGGCCGTTTCCGACCGGTATTTGGACACCTACATCTGGCCCATAATCATGTGATTACCATTCTGAAAGGGAAAATTCCCCCTAAAGAAACAGATTGGGTTAAGATATACAGAACAACTCAAGAACCAAAGGAGTCAGTGCATGCGTACTACAAAAGGTTGCTACAGCAAACAAATGATGGACGGAAAGCTGACAATGCACAAATTCTCCCCCAGTCAAAAGATCTGGGTTAAATCCATTGTTCTTTTGCCCACTACGCCACCCCAGTTTGGACCCAGCCATATGCAAATCAATCGTGATCCTGTGCCTCATGGGAACAGTCCAGACCGACCTGCCAGGCCAGGTCCTCCCTGGACCGGAAACAAGCATCTTGGGACCGGTTTCAGGGTATGACACCTTTCTTTAACCAGGCTAGCTTGAATCCAGTGGCATAGTGAGCAAGGGACCCACTTAGGGCGAAAAGTGTTACAGCAAACAAATGATGGATGGAAAACTGACAATGCAAACATTCTCCACCAGGCAAAAGATCTGGGTTAAATCCATCGTTCTTTTGCCCACTACGCCACCCCAGATTGGACCCAGCCAGGTTGGTACAGGTGTTTAAGCAGTATAGTGGATTTGAGATCATTGGTGATAAAGATACAGGGCATTTTGTATATAGGTTTGTGTATGGATTAAGATCAGAAATTAGTCAGATGATTCAACAGCATATGCTTTGCTGGCAAAGTAAGCAGATTGATGACATTTTGAAGTATACGAAGTATTGTAGTGACGACATTTATGCAAAACACAAAAGGTTAAAAGAGAAAATGATGTGGGCACAAGTGAAGTTGTCAGAACACCAAGAAGCAACATCTGTTTCTCAAAATGATAACCAGATGAATGGGCAGAATCAGAATAGTCAAGTGTCAAATGGAAATAAGGGAAAAGGACAAGTGAGTAGAGAAGAATCGAAAAAGAAATATCCTTTTCATGAATGCAGAAAGCTTGGACATTGGAAGAATGAGTGTAGAATTATTCAACAGAATAATGGGGTAAATCAAATTTTAAATCCGCAGATGCAGAATGAGGTGGTTGTGAACCAACAGTAACAGGTATTTACTCCTCAGTTGCAGGTGCCACAAGCCCCTATACCCAACAATGTGAGCGCTCAGGTGCAGAGATACAGTGTGAACACCGGATTTACAGCTAGATTCATCAAAGACCCGTTTTGCGAGTCTATAATAGCGATTCATAAGGAATCGCTATTACAGACTCGCAAAACGGGATTCATGTAGGAATCGCAATATTTATTGCGATTCCTACAGCTTCCTTATTTGCGATTAGCTAATTGCTAATCGCAAATAAGGATGCGAATTCAAGGGTGCAAGGGGTGTCCAAAGGACACCCGTGTAGCACCCCATAAATGCAAATTTACACAGGTGTTGCGCACACACATGTCCAAAGGACATGTGTGTGTGTAACATGCAATTGAGAAAAATGCACTAAAGTGCTTTTTTCTATTTTTTCGCTATTTACCACAAAGTCAGACTTTGTGGTAAATAGCGACCAAAAATTGCGAAATCACAATTTAAAAATGGTTAATGAATTGCATTTAAGGAATCTCAAATAGAGATTCCTTTAATGCAATTCCTCGCAAATATGCGATTTCGCTAATAGCGATTTTTGCATTTGGGATGATGAATCCCAAATGCAAAAATTGCTCTCACCTTTGCGAGCCGAATTTTCTTTCATGAATCTGGCTGTTAGTGGAGAAAGCGGTAAGAATACACAGACGGTCCAGCAATATTGGATGCAAAGTAATGAGAGTGATTCAGAGATGTCCCAGTGATGGTGCCTGAGGGGGGAGGAGGAGTGTGTGCTTGGCACATCTTTGGCAGTAGATCATTCAGGTCCATTTGTGATGGAAAGCTTGAAGGAAATGACATTAATTTTCAAGTGGATACTGGCGTTTCCCGTTCTACTGTAATGCAGCAGAAATTCCAAATCGACCCCTCTCGGGAGAATCTATCCAAGCTGTAGGAGTCTCAAATAAACAAATAAAGACCAGAGTCACAAAACCAATAGAAGTAAACATTGGTAATTTCAAAGACATCCATTGGTTTGTAGTATATGACTCAAGTCCAGTGAATCTGTTAGGTAGGGACTTGTTATGTAAGATGAACTGTACCATCTTCTGTAAGCCTGGTGGTGCTGCTTTCCAAACACCTGATGAAGACGTTGCTTTCAAGATGGTGTTAGCGAAACAAGGAACAGAAGTGGAAGCGATGTATTCACTTCTTACTGAAAGCGATTTGCCTGATGAATTGAAAACCACAGTGAGGTCAGAGGTGTGGGATTTTACAGGAAAAGAAATTGGTCTAATGTCAAAGATAGACCCAAATAAAATTGTGGTGAAAGAAGGTGCGATATATCCAAACACACCACAATAAAGAATAAGTCCTGAAGTAAAGGCAGGAGTTGCCCCAGTAATTGATCAAATGATTGAACAGGGTATTCTAAAAGAAATATTGAGCAGTCCTTGTAATTCGCCAATCATGGGACTTAAAAAGCCTAGTGAAAAATATAGAATAGTGCAAGATTTGAGGAAAATGAATAAGATAGTAGTACCCTGTTATCCAGTAGTACCATATCCAGCAGTGATTCTTTATCAGATACCATGGGAGGCCCATTGGTACATTGTGATTGATTTGTGCCAGGCATTCTTTTCAAATCCATTGCATCAGGATAGCCAATATGTTTTTGGATTCCGATTCGGAGACCGTGTTTTCTCATGGTGCCGAGTTCTCAAAGGTATAAAGAGAGTCCCTCAATTTGTATTCAGATTCAGAAAAAAATATCGAGACTTTGGTTATGCCAAAAAATTAAGTTTTGGTTCAGTATATTGATGACCTATTGCTGGCATCAAAGACACGAGAAGCTTGTGTCATTGACTCAACAGCTTTACTGAACCATTTAGCAAAAGGAGGACACAAGGTGTCGCCAGAAAAATTACAGTTTTGTCAACAAGAAGTTCAATATTTAGGACACAAGATAGAAAGAGGACTCAGAAAAGTGACACCAGAAAGAATAACAGTGATTCCACAAATGAGTCTGCCTAAAACCAAGAAGTGCAAATGTTTTTTGGAGTGGTTGGATACTGTCGTCAATGCATCAGTGGATTCTCACTGCTTGCAAAATCTTTAATAAGGATGACACGAATGGATGTGATGGATCCGATTGAGCGGGAGGATGAAAGTGAAGAAGCATTCATAAAATTGAGAGATTATTTGTGTCAAGCACCAGCATTAGGAATGCCAGATTATACGAAAGAGTTTGCTTTGTTCTGTTGTGATAGGGAAGGTTGTGCACTTTCAGTGTTAACACAGAGACACAGATTTAGGATTCTGGAGAGGATGGGATTTGGTCCACTTTTTCTCCAGTGGATAAAATTGTTATATACCAAACTAATAGCCAGGGTGTGGGTTAATGATCTTATTTCAGACCCCTTTCTGATTACTCGGGGCACAAGACAGGGGTGCCCGCTATCCCCATTATTATTCGCCATTGCGATGGAGCCCCTGGCTGCGCGCATTAGACAACACCACACTGACAAGGGGATAGGATTTAGCACTCATAGTCTTTTAATATCGCTATACGCCGATGACGTTACCTTGTACATATTGGACCCAGAGCGCAACCTAGATGTAGTATTGAGAGAGTTTATCAAATTTGGCGGTTTGTCAGGAATATCTCTAAATTGGAATGTCAGTGATATTTCCCCACACAGACAATACTAAGGCGGAAACCTCGGAATTCCCATTAAAGTGGGAAAATGGTACAGTTAAGTATTTAGGTATTTGGATTAGCCGAGATGTACAAGAACTTTGGAACCTAAACTATGGTAGGGCGGATAATTGTCTGGAAGAAAAGGTAGTTCTGTGGGGCAGGCTCCCATTGTCGCTGGCTGGTAAAATTGCATTGGCCGAGATGATAATTCTGCCTACATTTTTATATTTGTTCGTGAACTTACCACTCATACTCACTCAGTCCTTTTTTAAGACTCTGAGGTCGCCTCTGATCTCGCTGGTATGGGCGGGAGGCCAGGCCAGGGTGTCATGGGAACTGTTGTTGTCACCAACCAAGCAGGGTGGGCTGGGTGCCCCGGACATGAAATTATATGCATTATGTGCACAGGAGCAATTCCTACAATATTGGGTTCATCAGACGCCATTTCAACCTCGTGTAGCTGTTGAAAAGAATGCAGTGGCGCCTGTTCCGCTTTGAGTGGCAGTATATCAGAGCTATAAACGGCCCAAGGACGGTATTGATACTAACGAAACGCTTAGATGGGCATGGGAAGAGTTGCGGGGAAGAGCGGGAATACCAATTTTGTATGCTCCCTCGGTCCCACTTGCACAGAATCTTCTTCTACCTAATGTCAGAGACGAGATAAATAGCAGAGTTACACAGGTGATGAAACTTCATACTTTTGCTGACTTATATCCAGGTGGGGTGTTCAGAGACTATCCGAAAGTGGAAGAAGGAGAGAGGGTACCATTCGGGGAGGTGTTTCCGTATTACAAACTCCGGGCTGCCTGCCGGAAGCTACATACAGATTTCCCATCCCAGCCACCTACTTTCAATGCACTGGAAAACCTATTGAACACACCGTCGCCGCGCAAATTGATTACCAGACTCTACATACACATGCAGACTGACGCACCTGTGGTAACCTCAAGTGCTCTCTTTCAGCACCGCCCGCCGCAATGTTAAAAATGCGGGATGCACCCGCCACTGTGGCGGGTGCATCCTAATTCGAGGCACGGGACCTCCGCCCCTGTGGCGGACGGCCCAGTCCTCCGACAGGATGCCGCCATCCTAATTGACTCCTTAATTCAGGAAATTATTATGTGACACAGGGTAATCGGTACGCTGACCACGTTGCACAATTTTGTGTTCGAAATACAATGTCTGTGAATAGAGGGTTGGAAAAAGAAGTTAACAATTGCCAACTAATGTTTTTCTCTGCTTTTGAAACATGGGACGAAGTTAGACAGTTACAGGATGGGGCAGATACAAAAGAAAAGGAACTCTGGATCAAATCAGGTTGCACAAGAAGAGCGGATGATGAAGTGTGGGTGTGTCCAGATGGTAGGCCAATAATGCCAGATAGTTTATTATCACAAATGGCTTGGGTATATCATGGAACTACACACATTGGGAGGGATGCCATGATTAGACATTTCAGACAGACATGGTACAATCCTGAGTTTAGGGTAATTGCAGAGAGACTCTACCAGAGGTGTTTGACCTGCCAACAGCAAAACCCGGGTAGGAAGACAGTTGTCAGTTGGGGTAAAATTGGAAAAGTAGAGGGACCATTCACAAGATTGCAACTTGACTTAATTGAGTTGCCACTGTGCAACGGGTTGAAGTATGTCCTTGTCATCATGTGTCTGTTTTCTCGATGGGTAGAAGCCTATCCCACGAGGAGGAATGACAGTCTCACAGTTGCCAAATTACTGTTGAGAGAGCTCATTCCCAGATTTGGATTTGGATTTCCAGTCACTCTGGAATAAGATAGAGGACCTCATTTTAATAATGAGGCAATCAAATTGATCTGCACAGCTTTCAAAATTGAGCATAAATTGCATTGTACATATCGACCAGAAGTCTCTGGAGTGGATGAGCAGCTCAATGGCACAATAAAATCCAGGTTCACTGAAATGGCCTGATGCTTTGCCCCTTGTATTGATGAGTCTTAGAGGAATTTCTGACCGAAGAACAGGATTAAGTCAACATGAGATCCTCATGGGAAGAGCAATGAGACAAGCATTTGTACCCAGAATTGATTAATATAACTGATGATCTAGTGTGGACTATTGTAAAGGGCTAGCTGATCTGGTTCTTGTGTCTCACCAGGTTGGAGAAGATGCAACCACAGCACAGCCAAATCAAGCTCATGATTTGTGTCCTGGAGACTGGGTCGTTGTGAAGAAGCACACGAGGAAATCATGTTTGGAACCAAGGTTAAAAGGACCTCATCAAATTATATTGGTCAAGACAACAGCAGTGAAATGTGCTGGCTTGCCAAATTGGATCCATGCCAGTCACACCCAAAGAGTCCCAAGTTCCACCTGAACGACAAAAGCAGCAACTGGTAGAACAAAGAAAATAACCACAAGCTGAAAGTTGTGAAGTCAAAGAAGTCAGAGAAACAGACTCTGAAGAACACATTGATGATGAATAACCGAGTACAAGTCAAGCAGAGTTGGTACCAGTTACAGGGACTTAAGAGACTGGGAGACCCCCACTACCTTTAAAAACATGACAGCAGAAGAGTTCAAAGCCATTGACAAGCTACGCAGCAACCCGCTTCTAACTATAAAACAAGCAGACAAAGGGGGGGCAGTAGTTGTCATGGACACTATAGACTATGAACTTGAATGCAATAGACTGCTAGATGACAAAAGGAACTATCTGCCACTGACCCATGATCCTTCAAATGACCTTAAGCAAGTGATCATGCACCTGGTGGAAGACGCTGAATCGAATGGTTACATCTCCAAAAATGAGGCTTCATTTTTGACTGACAGTGACGGGACTATACCGTATTTTTACATACTCCCCAAAATTCACAAAGGCAAGACACCTACCTCGGGCCGTCCAATAGTCTCAGGGATAGGGTCACTTCTCGGGCCGCTGTCACGTTTTTGTGATTTTTTCTTAAAACCCATGGTTCAGAAAACACCTACATACTTGAAGGATACCAAGAGCCTTTTGAATCTCCTTAACACCTTACAGGTTGACCTGACTAACACCATATTAGTCACCTTAGATATAGAGAGCCTTTATATGAGCATTCCCCAGGACGAAACCATCAGGGTCCTGGAAAAAGCTCTCAATGATATAACCTGGGAGTACAACACTCCTAGAGACTTCATATTGAAATGCGCCACTTTAGCATTGAAGAAGAGCTTCTTTGAATTCAATGGCAAACTATTCTTGCAGTGCACCAGCACTTCGATGGGTAGTACCTTTGTCCCCAGTGTCGCTGGAATGTATGTTCATGTCTTTGAGCAGAAGAATATCCAAAACATCACCAATCCCTATATCTCCACCATAGGCTTATGGAGGAGATATATTGATGATGTTCTACTGGTATGGCAAGGGACAGCAGACTCTTTACAGTCATTTCTCCTTCGGATCAACACATTAGACCCTAATTTGAAATTCACACACACTGTGGATAGGGAGGAGGTTGTATTTTTAGATGTGATAATTTCAAAGAAAAATGAGTCTTTCCCCACTAAAACACACTACAAAACTACTGCTAGGAATAACCTGCTGGACTTTACTAGCTTTCACCCACGAGCCTTACGCGAAAACCTCCCCTATGGCCAATATCTTCGGCTTAGGCGTAACTGCACCCAGCTAGAAGACTTTAAGGCTCAATCAATGGATCTGACCACTAAACTGAAAAATCGAGGCTACCCTAAAGATTTCCTCTTCAAAGGTTTCAAAAGAGCAAGAAACCAACCAAGGGAAGCCCTCCTTGAGGACAACACACGACCTCAGGAAGATATCCCTTTAACCTGTGTCACCACTTACAGTACGGCCTCAGATGCTGTTAAAAAGATCATTCAGAAACATTGGAGTATCCTCAATAGCAACAGCAAGAATTGGGAAAAAACCCTTTTCTCATTTAAAAGTGGACGCAGCTTACGAGACAATCTGGTTAACACATGTCCACTGACTACTACAGCCACTGGCACTAGATCTGTGACTGATGCTTGGGGTTTGCCAAGGGTTACAGGTCACTACCCATGTTCAAATTGCAGTGTCTGTCATCTGACCACACACACTAAAACACTCAATCTTGAACAAGACAAAATTTGGGCGCAGAGAGCTCACACGAATTGCAATTCGACGAACGTAGTGTACCTTATCACCTGCCCTTGTCTCCTCCGTTACGTTGGGATGACAACACGTAAAGTTAAACAAAGGATCTGCGAACACCGCAGCAACATCAGGTGTGGTCACATTACAACCAAACTGAGTGAACATTTTATACAGCAGAACCACACCATGAATGATACGCGATGGAATATCATTGAACAGATAGATTCAAATAAAAACACCCAGAGGATTGGTGGGTCTACCGCTTAGGCACCCATAAGAATGGCCTCAGCGATAATATTCCGAGGGGCACTGTGCTGAGCAAGTAGTACCCTTATTTCCCTTGGTTGTTCATTCTCAATCCTATTTACTAGACCTAGGCCCCTATTTTACATCATGGGTTAGTCCAGTTATATCCTGGACATACCGCCACACTTTACAAACTTTTTTGAGATTGGATGCTGAGACTTATAATGGTCTTCGTCCGCCCTGATCGAGTCAGTCTTGTGTGTCAACTGTGAATTTTTACAGAATGGAATACTCTACCTGCTGTCTGTCGTAAATGTGTTTTTTTGCTGTCTGTTTCCATGTTACGTCTAACACTGGCAGTTTTTGCGCTTATATAAATGTCTTATTCCAACATTGACGCTTAAACTGAAAAGTAAACATTATTTCAGCTACGGCCGATCACTAAGTGCATGAACAGGTTGTGGTCACGTCTCTTACCGATATTCTGAGTTTATGTGCCGTTTTTTACTTGTGTACTGTTTCCTTGACTACATAATGTCCGACGTGTAGCCTTCTCTGTTCTATGGCACCTGAGTGGTCGGCTTTCGAGAAGACACACTAATAGGCAATCCAATAGGCCGTTCGTTTTAACCTCAGTGAGTGGACGAGCCGCTACCACATGAGTGCGTCACTATCCAATCACGCAAGTCCTCCCCCAGGAGCCCGGCTGCTGACGCCTTGATCGCAATGGCGGGCTTTCTATATTCAGCCTATATTTACCCCGTGTGACCCATGAGTCATTGTTCCTCTGGGGTCCGGATGACGAGGGCGCTTCTAGGTACCAAGTGGGTGCCTAGCTTCCAGGGCATGAGTACAGTGCGCCGTTTTCAAGATAAGTACTTATCCCTCCCTCGTGGCTCATATTGCTGGCCATACTGAATCCCACTCCCTTGTGTCTCTCTCCTTTTTCTCCCAATAGGGTGTGCCTAATAGCTATCACCCCACTCCCGAGACCCATGATGTGCTGAAAACTAAGCACTCTAGTAAGGATTTCGCATTTCAGTCCTTTGAGCTATTTATGAGTGTGGTTTTTAATAATAGCCCTGTTAATATCTTTTAGTTAAAGCATGATTGACCAAATATCCTGAGCCTCGGTTTCTGATTCTAGACATCGACTTATGTCCTTCACTCCGTTGTCGCCCGGATTGTTGTATTCACACACAGAGACCCACAGTCAGAGGCCTCCTTTTGGTTAAAGCTAGATCTGCTATGAGCACGAGTATTTCACAACTGGCACTCGTGCGCTGGTCTGACTACCATAATTCACCTTTGAAGCACCTTATACAGAGGTATTTAGCATTGTACATATATGGATGCTGTTTAAACTATGTCATCCTTCTCTTTATGTTGTTTGTTTTCGTTATGTTAAATGTTTCTGTTCCAAACAGAATAAACTCGGTTCCACTCCTAAAGGAATCTGAAGTACATAAACTTTCATAATACAATGTTTAACCTAACTGTCCTCTAGTAGGGTGGGCCTTAGCGCGCCCATACCGCTGAGGCCATTACACACACCACTGTAAATACTCACACACACTGGTTCTGATGAATGCCTGATAGAACTCGTCACATAGGCTGAAACATGTTGACCGCTTTTTTCACCGGGATAACAGTGGACCTGTGTCCGTTATCCTTCACATACTTTTTAACCTGACCACTTGGCGAAACCAATAAAATCATATTTTTCGACTCAATTGGCCATTTTATCCATCACCTCACAATCACAATACCAGCTCCGCTGTATTTCTGGCATTGAAGCACACCGGGGTGGCATTCGGCCATTCCTCGTGGGGCCCAATGTAAATGTATAGGCATTTATATAGCGCACTACTTACCCGTAGGGTCCCAAGGCGCTTCGACCGCTGCGAAACCCTTCCTGGCTTCCCTGAGAGATGGTCCCTTAATGGGTATCTCCAGGGTGAGACCAGGCATCCCCGGCGGTCTGGTGGGGCCGTTAGTGAAGATGAGGCAAGCTAATGCCCAGAGTTGCTGAGTGTGAACGCTGATCAGAGTGGGCACCGAGGCGAGAGAATTATCGAGTCCGCTGACCCTGGTCCAGAAACCTGCCGCGCCGGGAATCGAACCCTGGTCCCGGGCCGTCCTCTGCTCTCGGGTCTGCCGCCTCTAACCAGTGAGCCACACTACTTCACTGATGAAACATATCACCGACCAGGTCGGTGAGTGAGGGCTTTCAAAAAAAACTATTAGGGTTTTCCTTCAAACAACAGAGTGATTTCACTTTTTGTTGCTTCAACCTGTAGTCATTCCTCCTTTTTACATGACGCTCCTTTGTTGTTGTTGAGGCTGAGGAAGAGCCAGAGCTTGAAAAACCAGAACAAAGTGAGCAAAGAATAGAAGAATCTACTATAGAAAATCCAGATCAAGCTCAGTCAGAAGAAGAGAATTCAAAACAAGTCCAACCAAAAGAAAGAAAAAATAAAAGGACACTTGAAATAGGTGAAGAAGGTGAAAAGGCAGTACAGACAAAAAAGGGTTAGAAAGGGTGATCACTGGTCAAGTGGAGTAAAGAGACTGGGGAACTTTCTAAGATGAAAAACAGGGAAAGAATTAGAACAAGTAAATAAGGTGTTAAGTCAGGTTGAGCAAGAACAATCAAGAAGAAGATAATTAAGGTTGTCAAAAAGAGTGAGGGTTCTAAGTAAACAATAGAAGGCTCCAGAGTGGAACGTTCATCATCCTTGAAGATTTTGAAAAACTTGTTATAAATGAAGAACTAGAAAGTGACACTCTTGAAGGATCTCATGAAAGGGAAATGAGACCACCTTCAAGAAAGTCTTTTGCACAAAAGGTGGACTTTATTGAGAAACTTATCAAACAAAAAAAAGAAGAAAAGAAACAAAGAAAAGCGGGCCATAGAGACGGAAAGCTTATGACCTCCTAAAGGACCATCAGCCAGAGGTACTCTTTCTCACAGAGACCTGGTTAGACGAAGAGTCTGTACCAGACATTCTGCAGGCTCTTCCAATTGAATACGGAATGATAAGGCTAGATCGCAGAAGGCAGCGAGGAGGGGGGATTGCTCTGGTGCACAAATTAGAGCTTAATTGCACCTTAGAAGCAACTAATATTAAAGACTGTGAAGCAGGTTCTTTCTCAATCAAATGGGGGCTGAATGTGACCATTAATGGCTACTTGATATACCGTCCACCAGGGCCGCCCTCGAAATTTGTGGGAAGCCTGATGGAGGTGATCACTCAGCCAGCATTACGCTACAGCAGGCTCCTCATCTTGGGAGACCTTAATCTACATTTAGAGGAGAAAGATAATAGGGAGCCTTTGGGCGCTCTCACCTCCCTAGAAATACTCAAGTTGAAGCTACAATCACGGCTGCCGACTCACCAGGCGGGCCACCTTCTAGACCCTATTTTCGTAAATTGGGGAGAGATAGAGGTTCAGTGCCCTAGGCTGGTGACCTGGTCAGACCACTATTTGGTCCAATTTACGATATTTGGCCTGACTAAAAAGTCTCCTCCTAACAAGCCTAGGTCACAAAAGCGCAGGCTATGGGGTAAACTGAAACAAGCTGATCTAGATCTTGCTCTGAGAACAAGCTGTCCACCATTGAGAGACAATCTGGATGAGGCCTGGGCAGATTATGAGAACTGGCTGACAGGAGCTCTTGACAAAACAGCTCCATGGACAACCAAGGACCCTGTCAGGGGTTCTAAATCGGCGGATTGGTTCAATGCTGAGGTAAAAGCAGCTAAATCCCTGTCCAAAGGCTTACAACGCGCCTGGCGAAAAAATTATGAAGAATCAGCTAAACAAATATACAAGAATGGTATGAAAGAATATCACCGGTTACTTAGGAAGACCAAGAGGGGCTTTCTGAATAATAGAATTGTGACATCAGAGAACCCGACTAAGGAGCTCTTTGAAATATACAAGGAACTAACATCTCTGGAGAGGACATCAGCTACAGAAGCCCATACGAGAGAGACCTGTGAGGCGATTGCAGACTTTTTTGTCCAAAAAGTAGAAAGGATATATAACTCCTTTGTAATAGGTCCCATTGAATCTGTCATGGAACAAAGGAGGGAAGGGAGAGGGACAGATAACCCTGGCCTAAGCCAGTTCTCAGTCCCGAGCAACCCTGAGATGATGAAAATAATCCAGAGTATTAAATCCGGCTCTCTTAGAGACGCGGCACATCCAAAGATCTTTAGGAACTCAGTGGAACTCCTCATAAACCATATTAGTCATATGGCTGGGCTGTCGTTTATGACCTGTTATGTACCACAAGATTGGAACACTGCTCAGGTCATACCTATCAAAAAGAAAGCCAACTTGGGCATAGAGCATTTGGACAATTTCCGACCCATTTCGCTTCTTCCCTTCTGTGCGAAAGTGGTAGAGAAAATTGTTAATGCACAAATGGTGAAATTTATGGAGGATTTCCAACTTCTTCACCCATCTCAATCGGGTTTTAGAGCTAACCATTCAACAGAATCGGCTCTGCTCTTCTCGACCGAACTATTACCCAAGAGAGTGGATGAGGGACGGACGGCCGCACTATTGCTATTATGTGGAAAAGTAAATTTTGCCATGTTCTGTGTCCCTACGCCTCATCCATCATGTGTTATGTGTGCATGATCAATATGCATATGTTATTCCCCATTCTGATTGAAGACGCAATTACAGTTGTGTCCACCTCTAGTATGTTAGTTTCCAGTCCTCGTGAATACTACGAATATCAGGCCTATGTAAGTAATGTTGCCACGTTTCCCAGTGTGCACGTTATTCAATTATAAAGTCCCCGTTTCCAGGCCTCAAAGGGCCCGGACCACAGTTTTCAGCTCCTGTCTCCTGAAAGCCTCGCTGAGGAGCGATACAGCCCCCACCTGTATCCTCGACCCTTCACTTACTTCCTGCCTCGCAGTGCCCGGTGCACCCCGGCTCTGCCTCTGAGTCTGCCAAAAGTATGTTATAGTTCCTGCTATCAGTTCAGTCCTCCTCCTCTGCATTCCTAAGCTACTGAACTGCATCAATAGTTTCCGTCATTGTCTAGCCTTCTCGTCTCCACGTTAGAGAAATACTGTATTTAATGGTCATTTAATATTCATCACGCACTACACGTAGAATAATGCATGGTCCAGTCTTAGAATCAGGTTAGCTTTTCCCCTCATGACTTCTAGTTTATATCAACACGTTCCCTAAACATTAGATACCAGATAGGGTTTAAGTACATGTCGCTCCGACCCTCCAGACTCTAGTCTCTGCTCCTAGCACAGAGTTCGTAGCCCCCAGCTTCTCCTAGTAACACGTCATTGCCAGTTTTCGCGCACCATTAGGTTAGAGGTCCCGGCTCCTTAGGTAGCCCCCTCCAATGTGTCCGCCCATTCATGACATATTCTGTTACGTTTACATCACATGTCTAAGTAAACTCCCAGTTACACCTACTTTTACTCTTATCTCTCGCGACTGCTACGCGTCACGCCTTCTACTCCACCTACTGTTACGCCTACTGCAATGTAATGCTATGTGTTCGCGCTATGTATATAAATCAATGTTATGTTATTAAATGTTAGCGCGCTCATCCCAGACCTAGCCCCAGCAGCTGCTGGGCCTCTTTTCCCCTGCTGGGCCCCAGTTGTCCTGCTGGGCCCTGTCATTCTGTTCCTATGCAGGTTGTCCTGATCCTGTCCTTATGCTGTAATAAACCTGCAGAAACTCCTACTACCTCGAATCTTGACTCTTATTTATTGAGCTATCTGTTATGCTATAAGTCTAGTCAAAAATAGGGTATTATTTATTTATTTACCACAAAATGGCGCCCGAATAGGGACTTGCCCTTTCCCCACGCGTCGGTGAAGCCACGCCGACCCCCTGACCCTCTGCAGTCGTGACGGAACCATATTGGCCAAGTGCAGATATTTCTGCTTCAAGTATCCCTCAGGCCCACGGAGGAGACGGAGGAGGCGGTCCAGCATCCGAACGAGACGGTGGAGGAACGCGGCGAGTCCCGACCAGAGCCCAAGCCGAGAGTCCAAGGTCCGAGGTATCCGGAGGCCCACCTGTAACTGAAGTCCGAAGTCCGAAGTCCGAAGTTCGTCGTCGTAGTCCAGTCCCGTCCGAGGCCTTCCGTTCCGTGCTGCCCGGTGAGTACCATTGCTGGGGTAGTGTCTAGACAGGGTCAGTCTAAATTGACTCCTGGTCCGTGGGTTGGTGGTACCCAAGCCCACAAACGAAGTGTTCACCTAGGTGGATACGGGTCTTGATGCGTTCCTTTATGGGACCGGTATGTTCCGTACTGTTATAGCAGTGCATCCAGTAACTCTAGTCTGTTCCGTTCTCGAGAATTCTGTTCTGTTTCTGTTTTCAGTATTTTCAGGTAGTATTCTGTTCGAACTGTTATTTATAATGTTGTTCAATGTATTTCCAATGTCGTGGTATGCCTGAATTGTTTTCCCAATTGTTATTGTTTTTCGTGTATTGTATTGTGTTCCGATTCAAGTTTAGAATGCCGCTCTTTTCCAAGTTACGTCAGTTAAAAACTAGAAAGGGTCTGCTGGAAGCAGCAGTTCCTGTTCCGCCTAGGGACAGTCCAGGTCACTTTATGTATCAGAAACATGGCATAAGCGCCATATTGTATCTAGATTTATGGGTAGAGTATACCAAACAGTTAGAAGAAAAGTATAGATGGCCCGTATCGGGTACATGGGATGCCGAATGTATCATGCGAGTAGAAGAAGCATTATGGAAAAAGAAAGCCAGACAGTCACAGAAAGATGCCATCGAGTTATGGCGTAAGGAAGCGCATAGAAGAACGGAAAAGGAAGTCAGAAAGTCAGAGTTAAGTAGAGAATCCCAAGAACGAGCCCAAGAAAGAGAATTAATCGAGATAGGTGAACAAGTTAAAGTCGAACAGTCAGACAGACAGAGGCATGCCCTTATTAAGGGTATGTATCCTCTCCTTGCCGAAGGCTTGCCAAATGCGACCCCAGAGGCACCCAGTAATTTCCCGCCGCCATTAGTTCCGACCAAGCTGCGTCACAAACCGACCGCAGCTGATATTTTTATTTCGTCCTATTTGGACGACACAGTTCCAGAATATGCAAATCCAGTTCGCGCTCCGCCTGTCCCTGTAAATCAGGCACTTCCAGTTCCTCCAGACACCGGAGTACCTGTTACGGTACCCCCGGGTCAGCCTGTCATACAAGTTCAGCCCACGTTACAATTACCGACCCTGCAAGCACGAAGAATGTCAGTCGACGATTCTAGTCTAGGGGCCGCAGGAGGAGGTCCTCCTCAAACCCCGCCGCCACACAAGCGTTTATCAGCACTCGAATTACATGCTCAAGCATCACAGCGTACTCCTAAAAGTAATAAGTCTGTTACAGAAATCAGACAAGCCCTTGCCGAATGTGTCTATGACGCAGTCCCAGGCGAGTATAATATGGTTTTATATTCCGTACGCGTAAGAAGGGTGACCGAGTATCTAGTCACCTTACCAAATATGAAAGAAGATCTAGACAGAATATATCGTTTCATCCGTACAGGGGATGATCCAGAAAGTATTGGCGAGATTATGTCTCAAAGGAAAGCCGAGATTCAGCTCATGATATTAAAGTTCCTGATCAATTGTCTAATAAGAGAACAAGATTACCCGTCTAAAGATCCCGCCGAAATGAGAATCCTGACAAGGTGGAGTGATAATATAGCCGAGGGTAAGCACAAGACCATTAGTGCCATGGAAAGTATGTACAAGAAAATTCGTAAAGAAGTAATAAGGTTACACGAACAGCGTAAAGCAGCACAAGTAAGCGAGAAAGAAAGTATCTCTGATCCTGAAGAGGAAGACGAGAATCCCGCCAGAATAGCGTATGTAGGAAAATCCAGATTTCCAGATCGCCATTTACGTCCAGAACCCAAGTCTATTTTTCATCATCCAGCACCAGAACAAGGTTCTTTAGAACAAGTATTTCAAGCTACCGATCACATCCTGAAATCACGGGTCGGTTATAGCGAATTAAGTACCATGCACGAACAAGAACTAGCCCGATCAGCAGTCCGATGGATTACTGATTCTACCACTTTTCCAGACGAAATAGTGGCACAAATGTTTCTGAAACTGCCCCCAGCCGAGCAACGACTGGTGGGTATGTATATGATCCAGCACCTCATTACTCTGTATGAGGGTCAACATTCTGATCCAGGCCCGCTACATGATATCCTGAACGAGTTACTCCAGTACAGATGGAGAGGTCTAGGTACCGATTTAATAAGTGTCATTCTAGAACAGCGTCACAAGTATAGAACGTTTTTGAACCCGCATTTTGTTCATGTCTCACCCCCAGAACGTAAACCATTCTATATAGACAGACAGAATCCGCTACGAGAAGTCCACCCAGTCCAAGGGGCGGGTGGCGTAATGCAACGAGTGTTTGTATACACTCCAATTTCAAAGATGGAACTTCTCGAAATGAAAAAATTAATTCCCTGTCATGACAAAGATCCAGCCGGGTTCCATAGAGAATTAAAAGACATGCTCCGTATGGGAGAATACACTTACCCAGATATCATTAAAATGTTAAAGGTCCTGCTACCCGCAGGGGTGTATGAAAAGTTAAAAGAAAAAGAATGGGAGGTGGGAGAGAAAAAGATCGATTGGGCAGCTCTAGAAGCTGAAGACAAGGCACGAGTACCAGGTACCGGTCTTGGAGATAAATGTAAAGAGTTACCAGAATTATTGATTCAAGTTTTACCCAGATTATTGACAACTAGGAAAGAAGACTGGGATGCAATCTCAGCCTGTAAACAGAAACAAGATGAAGACATTAGTGATTTTTATTCTAGATTCGAGAAATGTTTCAGCATTAATAGTGGTCTCAAGACAAGTAGTGAGTCATACCCTCATCTTTTCGTTACCAAATTAGTCGAGAATTCAAGTCCACAAATTAAAAACCGAGTTTTGAAAGTCGAAAGCACCTGGCAAGCAAATACTCCGTCCCAGATGCTCCAGATGCTTCAGTATCACCAGAATAGAATCAGAGAAGAGCAAGAACACGAAAGAAAACGTATGAAAGACACGAAAATGAAAGTGCTAGTTGCACAATCTATTCCTCAAGACAGTCAGAAGAGGGGTCCGAATCAAGCCAGTCATCCTGCGGCTCCCGTTAAAGGGAACTGCAATTATTGTAAACAGCCAGGTCATTTTATAAACGAGTGTGCAGTTCTGAAGCACAACATAGCTACTGGTAAGACTAAAGAAAGACCACGTCCGCCGAGACAAGAACAAGTTTCACAGACTCCTCAGTCACAGAATGCACCACAGACAGTTACCGTACCGCAGCCTATTGCTGCAACACAGCACGTTACTTCACAGATGTACCAGTATGCACAGTCCGAGTATCCAGAGTACCAGTCATATTCATGAAACAGCCTAGAGAGGGAGGTAGGCTTGCCTCTCATCGAGATACCTGTAGACCAAGAAGGTCCCTATGTACACAGTCAAGTATTAGGGAAAGACAGAAAGTTTTTGATCGATACAGGGGCAAGTAGGACCACAATTAGTCACGCCGAAGTTACAGGGGCTCCGCTCTCAGGCTCAAGAAATGTTTCCCTTGGATTTTCAGGAAAACCCATCGTTAATGAGATTTCAAAGCCAGTTACTTTAGAAGCAGGTCCATTGTCCCGTACTACTGATCTGTTACTTACTAAGTCATGTCCAGAAAATTTATTAGGCATTAAGACACTGAAGGAATTAGGTGCGGTTATTTGCTGTTCCCCAGAGGGAATACGTCTGTTCCTACGTGACTTTAAGGGTCACTATGTATTACGAGATTTTGATTCAAGGTTGTCTAATGTTCCGCAGCATTTATGGGCGCAAGGTCCAACTGATGTAGGTTACATGCAAATCACACCCTATCGTGTGACTCTCAAGCCAGGTGTAGTGTTACCACGAATCAGGCAGTACAGATTGCCGCCTGAGGCTGTAGCAGCCTTATCCAAAATTATTGACGAGCTCATGGCTCAAGGAGTAGTTGTAGAAACTGACTCCAATGTATGTAATTCTCCGATCATTCCAGTCATGAAACGTACTGATCCAAATGCACCCCCAGTATATCGATTAGTGATTGATTTACGAGAGCTTAACAAATGTATTATTCCTCAGTACCCAGTTGTCCCAGACATTTCTTCCCTGTTAACAGCCATTGATTCCGAAGCCATGTTTTTCACTGTTATTGACCTCAAGAATGCATTTTTTAGTGTTCCAATTCATCCAGACAGCCAGTTTCTTTTCGGATTTTGTTTAAATGGAAGGAGCTATATGTTTACACGCGCTCCTCAAGGTTTCACAGAAAGCCCTAGCATTTACAGTCAAGCACTCAAGAGACAACTAGACAATATTCACATGCCAACTGACACTGCCCTGCTCCAGTATGTCGATGATCTACTGATCACAGCCCGTTCTGAACGTGACTGCGAGCGTGCATCACTTACAGTTCTGTATTTTCTAGCCGAGATGGGGCACAAGGTGTCACCTTCAAAGCTTCAATTCTGTGTCCAGCAAGTGGTATACTTAGGACACTTGCTGTCCAAGAGGGGTAGGCAGTTGACACCCGACCGTATCCAGTTAATAGCGAGTCTTCCCCAGCCCAGAACCCAGAAGGAGGTACGTGCTTTTATCGGCCTTACTTCTTATTGTAGACAATGGATTCCCCAGTATGCATTCCTAGCCAAGCCATTGATACAGTTAACGACACAGGAGGCAGCCGTATCGACTGTCCTCCCTTGGACATCTGACCATACACTTAGTTTCAACGAGTTAAAGAAAGCCCTATGTCAGGCTCCAGTTCTAGCTACACCGAACTACAGTAAGCCTTTTACACTTTTCGTTACAGAACGCGAAGGTACAGCATTATCTGTTCTCACACAAGATCAAGCAGGTCAATACAAGCCCTGTGCTTATTTTTCGAGCACATTAGATCCAGTCGCCCAGGCGTTGCCTGCGTGCCTCAAGTCAGTTGCAGCCACAGCACTAGCTATCAGACAAAGTGATTCTATAGTTTTAGGACATTCCCTGACAGTACAGGTCCCACATTCAGTAGAAGTTCTTTTAAACCGAACACAAACTCAGCACTTGACAATTGCACGTTTAACAGGTTATGAATTGACACTGTTCCAGCCACACATAGAAATTAGACGCTGCAACGTCCTGAATCCTGCTACACTGTTACCATCAGTTAGTTCAAATCCAGACACACATGATTGTGTGGAAGTAGTTAACATTACGACAAAGCCAAGACAAGATCTGACAGACATTCCGTTACTAGATCCTGACCTGACACTTTATGTGGATGGTTCATGTATGAGAACTAGTACAGGAGAACTAGTCGCCGCGTATGCAGTGACTACTGACACTGAAGTTATTGAAACACACCGTATTGATATCCTGTCCGCTCAAGCAGCAGAGCTAGTTGCTCTGACACAAGCCTGTATACATGCCAAGAACCTGAAAGTTAATGTTTACACAGATTCACGTTACGCATTCGGAGTTGTACACGACTTCGGAGTGCTCTGGCAGGAGAGAGGTTTTATGACTTCTCATGGAACCAAGATTCAGCATGGTCTCCTTATTCAAGCCCTGTTAGATGCCATACATTTACCGACATCTATTGCTATCATGAAGTGCAAAGCACATACGAAAGTTACTGACATTATTTCCCAAGGTAATGATTTAGCAGACCGCACAGCCAAGCTTACAGCACAGACTCCAGACATTCCAGTTAATCAAACACATATTCCAGATCTGACCACATGCATGACAGTTAAGGACCCTACTCAAGATGTCATAGATATCCAGTTACATGCTACTCCCGATGAAATCAAGAAATGGTCTGTACAAGGAGGGGTCCAGACAGATCAAGGATGGTTAACGAAGGGTAGAGCCACATGGTTTCTCCCCGATTCTATGGTTCAAGTCATTATCAATACCGCACATAGTCCAGCACATTTAGGAGAAAAAGCTATGTTAGACAGTATCCAGAACATTTGGTTCAACAAGCATTTACGAGCTGCAGCCAAGCAGAAAGTCCGTACTTGTATGATATGTTGTCAGTTTAATCCAGGTAAAAGTGTCCCGGTGGAACAAGGTGGTTTCCAGCCCCCTGACCACCCTTTTGAGGTCCTCCAGATGGATTATATTCAAATGGAGCGATGTCGAGGTTTCAAGTATGTCCTTGTAGTTGTATGCGCTTTGTCCAGGTGGACAGAAGCATATCCAGTCCCAGATTACACAGCCGCGACCACTGCCAAGCAGTTGGTTCGTGAATTCTTCCCTAGATATGGACTCCCTAGAGTCGTATATTCTGATAACGGCCAGCCATTCTCATCCGAACTCATGAGACATGTTTCCCTTTTGTTAGGGTACCAGTGGAAGTTCCATTGTGTACGCCATCCAGAAGCAGCTGGACTAGTCGAAAGACATAATCAGACTCTGAAAATCCGTATAGCAAAAGTTTGTAAAGACAAGGGTGTGGACTGGTTAGTAGCTTTGCCAGTCGCTCTGTTTTATATGCGTATGGTCGCACATTCCAGATCAGGTCTGTCCCCGTATGAGGTCGTTTTCGGCCGCCCCCCTAACATGTGGGGTACTCCTAGACCCCGAAGTATTACCGATGTTTCATGTAATATGCTGACAGATTACCTAGCTTCCTTGATGTCTGCCCTCAACTCATGTCGTTCACAGGTTGCTGCCGCATTTCCAGACAATACCGAGGTGGCACCGCACGAGATCGTTCCAGGGTCCCTAGTGATGATCAGAAATTTTGACAGATCAAGTCCGCTGGAACCACGTTGGAAGGAGCCACGTCAGGTCCTCTTGACCACCCGGACTGCCGTCAAGTTGGAAGGCAGGAAGGGGTGGGTCCACCTTTCTCATGTAAAACTTTTCAAAGGATCAAAGCCAGTCCTCAAAAACATTTCCAAGAACATTTCCCAGGATTCGAAGGATTGCCAGAACATTGTTTTAAAGGACTGTCCCGCACCAGACTTTATTACAACCCCTCCCTTGTTAGAGAAAACTCCGCAACAGGAGTATAAGTTAAAGCTCAGGTCTAATAAGTCAGCCAGTTTGATTGTATAAGTCCTCCCCTAGGTGAAACGGTTAGACTGTTTCTGACATGTATAAAATAGACCCCCATAGTGAGAGAGTCAGTCAAAGCTCAATCACATGTATCGTTTTTCTGAGTTTCATATTATTCATCAGCATAATGATTTCCTGCACCAGCTATGCTTTCTATCTGTGTTTTTCAGTTCCTCATGTAAATATGTCTGCTCATGCTACAGTAGAGCACACGTTCAGTGATCTGCCTCCTCACGAATATTCATACCGCCTCGCTATGCGTAATAACACATTTATCCGTATGTTACATTATTCACACCAGACCAGCAATGCCACTAATTGTTGGGTGTGTGGTCGACTCCCCCCTTTCCAGACACCGAAGGGAGTTCTGCCACTTTTTCCTTATCCATTCTCACACAATGGTTCGTGTGGAGCATGGTCCACGTTAACGTCATCCTCAACAGATATGTCTTTTCTTAACAGTACATGTTTCCCAGACAAGCAAGGTTTCCCCCACAGAACAGGTTTAGATTTAGAAAATGAAGTATATAATTTAGGAAATTATTCGTCGAATTTTATGGTTCTGAATGTTCAGTCTGATACTACTCCAGACTCACCCGCTATTTCAGTACTACCAGTCAAAGGCGAATTATGTGTCCGTAGTTATGGTTCTGTACATATAGGTCATAGTGAATGTACTACTGTTATCAAGTATAGTGACAGTAGGAAATCTATTTTTATAGCTTCACGTCATTCTTATTTTGTTTGTGGTCAAACTGCATATGTCCGTCTGCCCCTCGATTGGGAGGGAACCTGTTACATTGCTTTCCTACTGCCACCTGTTTTTCTAGCCCCACCTGACTATCATAGGAATTCTTTCTTAGTACACACTAGACACAAGAGAAATCTCCCGATTGTCGATTATACTGAAACCGCCGCCGAGCAATTCATTGATATAGATAAAGGTGTTTTCCCTTATTTAGGTACAGTTGTAAATAGTAAGCTTATCCGTAGGTTAACAAGAACCCTTGAAGCAGTAGTAGATGAGACTGCCTCCGCTCTAGGTAACTTAACTGAAGAGCAATCCTTTATGAGAATTGTCGTTTTACAGAATCGTCTCGTCCTTGACGTCATACTGGCCGATAGGGGCGGGGCCTGTAGAATTCTCGGATCCAGTTGTTGCATTTTCATTCCAAATAACGCGCCGTCTGTTTATTCAGCTATAACCAGACTCCATAAAATTGCCCATCTGTTACACCAAGATCCAGGCACCTGGACATGGTCCGGTTGGTTCTGGAATATAATTTCCGCATGGGGATGGAAAGTCCTGTCCTTTCTAGGTATTGCAGTAGCGATCATATTTAGCTGCTGCCTCTGTATACAATGTGGCCCTGCGATTTGCAGCATGTGTGCTACCTCTTGTATTCCTAGTCCCAAGCCCCGTTCTAAATCCCGTTCCAAGACAATTCGAGACGAGCAAATGGTACTGTATGAAATGGTAGACGGTATCATGAATATTGATGTTTCCTGATGGAAACGTAGTGACAAGGAGGGAATGTGGAAAAGTAAATTTTGCCATGTTCTGTGTCCCTACGCCTCATCCATCATGTGTTATGTGTGCATGATCAATATGCATATGTTATTCCCCATTCTGATTGAAGACGCAATTACAGTTGTGTCCACCTCTAGTATGTTAGTTTCCAGTCCTCGTGAATACTACGAATATCAGGCCTATGTAAGTAATGTTGCCACGTTTCCCAGTGTGCACGTTATTCAATTATAAAGTCCCCGTTTCCAGGCCTCAAAGGGCCCGGACCACAGTTTTCAGCTCCTGTCTCCTGAAAGCCTCGCTGAGGAGCGATACAGCCCCCACCTGTATCCTCGACCCTTCACTTACTTCCTGCCTCGCAGTGCCCGGTGCACCCCGGCTCTGCCTCTGAGTCTGCCAAAAGTATGTTATAGTTCCTGCTATCAGTTCAGTCCTCCTCCTCTGCATTCCTAAGCTACTGAACTGCATCAATAGTTTCCGTCATTGTCTAGCCTTCTCGTCTCCACGTTAGAGAAATACTGTATTTAATGGTCATTTAATATTCATCACGCACTACACGTAGAATAATGCATGGTCCAGTCTTAGAATCAGGTTAGCTTTTCCCCTCATGACTTCTAGTTTATATCAACACGTTCCCTAAACATTAGATACCAGATAGGGTTTAAGTACATGTCGCTCCGACCCTCCAGACTCTAGTCTCTGCTCCTAGCACAGAGTTCGTAGCCCCCAGCTTCTCCTAGTAACACGTCATTGCCAGTTTTCGCGCACCATTAGGTTAGAGGTCCCGGCTCCTTAGGTAGCCCCCTCCAATGTGTCCGCCCATTCATGACATATTCTGTTACGTTTACATCACATGTCTAAGTAAACTCCCAGTTACACCTACTTTTACTCTTATCTCTCGCGACTGCTACGCGTCACGCCTTCTACTCCACCTACTGTTACGCCTACTGCAATGTAATGCTATGTGTTCGCGCTATGTATATAAATCAATGTTATGTTATTAAATGTTAGCGCGCTCATCCCAGACCTAGCCCCAGCAGCTGCTGGGCCTCTTTTCCCCTGCTGGGCCCCAGTTGTCCTGCTGGGCCCTGTCATTCTGTTCCTATGCAGGTTGTCCTGATCCTGTCCTTATGCTGTAATAAACCTGCAGAAACTCCTACTACCTCGAATCTTGACTCTTATTTATTGAGCTATCTGTTATGCTATAAGTCTAGTCAAAAATAGGGTATTATTTATTTATTTACCACAATTAGATCTCAGTGCGGCATTTGATACCGTCTCGCACCCCACGTTGCTCTCCCACCTCAAGGAGGCAGGGATCACAGGGTCGGCCTATGAATGGGTAAAGGCGTTTCTAACTGATAGAAAATTCCAGGTACACTGCCCGCCTTACAAATCAGAAGTACGGGCACTAAAGCAAGGGGTCCCTCAGGGCTCTATATTGAGCCCGACCTTGTTTAATCTGTACATGGAGCCCTTGGCCAAGTTAGTAGAAGCATTCAGGGTTGAGATAGTGTCCTACGTGGATGATACCCAACTGGTGGTGACACTGTCTCAACCCCCCGAAGAGGCGGCAGCTAATTTCTCGGCGTGCTTGGGGAAATTGGCTGAATGGATGAACAGTAACTGCCTGCGCCTCAATGCTAATAAAACGGAACTCATTGTGGCTGGAAAGGCTCCCTCCATTTGGTCCCCGGCATGGTGGCCATCGGAATTGGGGCCTTCCCCGCGCCCCGCGGAGCAGGTGAAGAACCTAGGGGTTAGACTTGATGCTAACCTCTTTTTTGAATTCGATACTAGAGAGGTAGCAGGCAAATGCTATGGCATTTTAAAATGCCTACGCAAAACGCTGGATCTTCTTCCATCGACCAGCAGGAAAATTCTGATCCATACTCTGGTTACACCCCATCTTGACTATGGCAACTCATTATATGTGGGCCTGAGTCAAAAGGGGCTACATCGCCTGCAATGTGTTAAAAATGCGGCGGCCAGATTGGCACTGAATCTTTCAAGAAAGTCGTCCGGGAGCCGTGCTCTAGCTAAACTTCACTGGCTTCCGGTCTGTGAACGTATTAGGTTCAAAACTCTCTGTTTAGCCCACCGCATTGCACAGGGGAATGGCCCTGTTTACCTCCAAAATTTGCTATCCTTGTACCAGCCTACACGTCAGCTAAGGTCTCTTGGTTGTATGCTCTTCCAGGTGCCCCAAATCCATCGAGTAAGGATGGGGGGGCGCTCTTTTAGGTACTTGGCCAGTAAGTACTGGAATGAGCTGCCTTCGGAACTCTGTATGGAGCCATCAGAGCCGAGATTTAGGCTGAAACTTAAAACGCTCCTTTTCCCTAAATATTAGGTTCGCTTTGGTGCTGCGTGTGGCTATTTCTATGTGCTAGATGTGTGAGCCAGTTCCTAAGAGTCTATACAGCGCGGGGACACACTGTTCACTAGTGTAACCAGGCGCTTTACATACTTGATTATTATTATTATTATTATTAAGTGTGGGACCACACAAAGATTTTTTATAATTATATTTTTATATAGGAAATTATTTTAGAAATTAATAAAAAACATTTTTTTAGATACTAAAAATGGCAAAAATAAGGGTGAATGAACGTCCGAAATCTAGTCTAAAACAGAAATGTGTTAAATGTTGTTTATGTAGTATTACAATATTAATGTTGATGTGGTTAATGTTAACTGTTGTGAAACGTGTTCTAATGGTAACTAACAATCTAAATAACACAAATACTAGTGAACTAAAGAGTACATTTACTAAGGGAATTACTACTGCAAGTTTAAAGCAAATGGATGAGAGCATGTATCATCATGATAAATCAAATAGTGATTTGTCATTAAATGTATTTACTAAACTCCTTTATCAATATGTTGATACAATGGATGTGAGTTACTGTTATGTTTGCATGAAACTACCTACTTCTGTCTCAGAAGGGGTGACATATCACCATCTTCCATTAACATAGGGTGTATCTTGAATTGTTGTGTCTAGTTTATTCTATGTAACAGGCAAGTTGCAATACTATTACTCAAATATGGATTTGGTCTTTTCAGAAATTCCTATTCAAAGAAACCTGAATCCAGTGCTTAGTAGTAAAGATGCAAATTTTATGGGTTAATTTTTCCTAACAATGAATCCCATAGATATAACACATAGTATAGCTCATAGAAATAACTTAACGTGTCTTTTACGTGATGAAGAGAAAGATTTTCTAACTTTAGTAGAGGAAACAAGACAGTATTTCCAAAGGAAGGCTGTTGAGCAGAAGTCACATGCACCGCTATGGGCTACTCAGGAGGAGGACTATAAGAAAGGCGAGACTCATGCTGCAATGTCCCTAGACTTGTCAAAATTGGGGAAATTCTGCCTACATAGAAAAAAAACATAATATAATAGTATTTTCATTGGTACTAGTGAATGTGGACATACCTTCCTAATAATGGGGGATGGGGGACTAAAAGGTGGAACTGATCCTGTTTTCCCAGGAATATATTTCGAGTGAGGTAAAAGGTGCCTATTACAGGTTGCCTGCACGATGGTATGGTAGTTTTTATTTTGGTATTGTATTCCCGAATGTATAACATATAACTAAGAACAATTAAATGGATGTAATACGTAAAGGACTAAAAAGAAATAAAAGATCAAGTTTTTCAGAAATAGTGGGTGACATATTTGGTGCACTGATACCGTCAGTTCGAGTCATATTGAACTCACATAAAATACGTTAATTGTCCACAGTAGTTGATCGTTTAGCAAAAGACACTGCTGGAGGGTTCGTAATGATCAATAACGAAATGGTTGCAATCAGATCTATGGTTTTACAAAATGGACTTGCCCTTGAAATTTTATTGGCAAAAGAGGGTGGAGTCTGTGGCATGTTGAAAGTTCAACACTGCTGTACATATATCCCAGACAAAAGTAAAGGTATTGAGGGATCTATCAAGAATATTACAAAGATTCATAAAGATTTGACCCAACTGGAGGTTGACAGTGTTTGGGAAAGACTTAGTAAAGGGAAAATTGAGAACAAGATTGATGGTTGAAACAAAGAATAAAAGGATGGGAAGAAAGAGAAAAAGGGAAGAAATTAAGTTAGAAGAAATGAAAGAAAATCTATATGACAAAATGATGGAGCTAAATATGAAAGACAAAAATAGAGGATGTGTAGAAAATAAGGTAGATACCAAGAGTAGATAAAGTTGGCACTTGGTAATGATGGGTATTTTATGATGCCTCTAAAATGCCATCAGAGGGGGGATTGATTGGAGCAAGGATTCAAGAAAACAAAACTTGCTTGGAGCAATCCCTCATTAACAGTACTAATAGGTAGAAATAGTAAAGAAAACTAAATTAATATACACGCACAACATTTACATATTGGAGGAGAGCTTTATGCAAGTAATGAAGGATAAAATGCAACGTGACTAAAACCCGCTTTAAAGTGGAAAACGCTTTTACGCATGTGCAAACTAGGATTGCGTAGATAGTAACGTGACTAACCCGTTTTGAGAGGGAAAACTCTCTCGCATGCGCAAGAACTATTAACATGATGTCTTGATGCACCGCATGCCCGGCATATGCTTGCCTGAATTTAAAGAGTTGTGTGAAAATTGTTTTTGACTGTGGAACTGCATTTAAAAATTGTTATTTGATTTGCAACATTAGATATATGGGAATGAAGTAGAATTAAAATTATGAATCAGCGAAAGGGGAAGGGTTTGTCAAACAAAAGACAATTATTAAAAATTGAATATGTCAGCATGAGGTGACAACAACTCCCCTGCCCCTGCCCAATCAAAGTCCTTATTCCATCGATATTTGCAACTTTTGAGGGTGGGTCATGCAGAAATGAAGACTATAAACTAGAGTGATTTAAAATTAGTAATTATTGCAAGCAAGGCGAGACATACATGCGAGCAAGAGAGTTATTCAAGATTGACATCAATGCGGAGAGAGAACATATTCAAGAGAGATGAGAGTTGCTGCTGAGAAAGGAGAGATCAGACTGGGAAGATTCATATCTGAATGCCAACCTGATTAGATTGAAGATTCCGGAAGAATATCGAGGGGGTAGAGAGTGTAGAAGGATGCGCACTGGTGCATCGGGTATGTACAGAAGTTTAGTAGGTATTGCTCTGCCCTGATCCTGTCCTATAGTTTTTTGTCTCCTGATTCTTAATCCGGGGACCTCCACCATTCCTGTGGTCAGAGGGTGGTTTTCCGTTATCACCATTGGGTAACTATTTTTCTGTCTTAAATTTGCATATCTTTTGCAAATGTATGATTTATTATGCCTTTTTTCGCTTCATCTATCCACTCCTGATGCATTGATTTGTTGAATGGGTCTGTGAATTTGAATGTATTGCTAAATTAATTTTCTCTCCCATGAAAGTTGATGGAGTTTGCACTGTGAATTGTACTAATGAGTGTTCATTTATGACTGAAATTTAGATACAAATTCACTGAATCTTACCCAGAGGGTGTGGTTATTTCACTGAGATCAGTAAGTTAGTTAGTTAAGTGTTAATTTCACCATCAACTACTCAACTAATGGTCCATCGACCAAAGGAAGAGTGTTGATCTGTGAAGATTAGTTAGACATTGAAAATGTTCTCAAATAAATTTGAGTCTATAAATGAGTTAACTAATCAGGATTGAAGTGAAATTGCAAAACTTTACCCCCAGCGAAACAGCTAGGAAATTTGAATGTGTATATGGCAGCAGCGGTGCGTCCATTGGGGCGTAGGGGAGTAGCCCCACAAGCCCCATGGACGCGCTGCTGCAATAAAATAAACTGGTGTGACTGTCACTGTTTCTTTAAAAAGTTTGACCGAGCGCCGCCGGGAATCACCCGAGTTAATCAGGAGTGGGGAGTGCAGGGGGGCTGGTCTGGACTGCTGCGCAGCTTGAGTGACAGTCCACGACCACGTGACGCACTCAGCTGCAGCAGCAGACAGCCAGCCAAGGTATATAGTGCGCAAGTGACTTGCAGGGCAGAAACTTGCCTGCGCATGCGCATCAGTGTTCCCCCATAAGAGGGTGTTTGTTTTAGCTGGTCGCAGCCCCCGGCTTCTCAAAGGCGACACAGGGCGAGCATACATGAGCCCCCCTAGGCGCCAGGATTGGCTGGTCACCGCAGGGCAATCCATTATTGGATGCCGCGCGTGACGTCAGATCCTGATCCAGCCTCTCTAGTCTCTACCCGCCATTAACGAATGCGAGTATCCTGGCTGAAGGAATTGGGACTGGCCGAGGGAGGAAAACCATGGGGTGTATAACGGAGCTTGGGGAGTGAGAGGAGAGGTGAGTGACAGTGTATTCTCTATATTTCTCTATATTTATCGCCATTAACGAATGCGAGTATCATTTGCCTCTAGCAACATTTCCCCGTCCCTCTCTGCGTGTGCCAAATTTTGCTATTTCTAATCGTTGGTTGTGACCTCTCTCTCTGCCAGCCTCCCCCCCCCCCTTAAACTAAATTCGTTAACCAAGGAACGGAACTGCTTTCTTATAAAGAAATTTGAACACAGTTCATGCCTGGTAAGCAAGCAATCTTACCGCGTAATCAAAAGGAAAAGTACCTCTCCCACGGTCCAGAGTGCAACGTCCACAGCACCCACAATTCAGAACTAAGGAAAAAATCATCAACAAAACTAAAATAATCAAGTTGCTTTACGCTGTAGCTCAATCATAGGAATTGTCATCTACAGATGCTGTGGATCACAAATCTGTTTTAGGGCTTTCCATTAATAACAGCAGTGGAGTGTGAGTTCCACAATGGCACCCAAAACAGTAAATCGACCTACTGCAGGATTCCATTATTAACAGAACTCTTAAGTCTTCCAGTGCAATGCCAGTCACGTTTTATATATTTATATCCTCGTGTTTGTAGCTTTGAGCTTATAATTGAAGAACGAGGACTACAAGCCCCAGAATCCATTTCGAATATCTCCACAGGATTTCATACTTCATCATGGACCAGGGAAATCTTTAGAGCTCTATGTGAGTAAAACGGTTATTGTCTTTGCCATTCAGAACTTTGAAATGCGTGTGCATTCGAGTTATTTCGTGTAAACTTTCAATTTTTCGTGTTGCAGTTTTAGTTGTAAGGCTACACATGGGATGTTGCATTGGTTTGCGTACTTATCGCCATTCGTCTTGGTTTCTGGGGTGACATTGACAATGAAGTCAGAGGTGGGTGAGTCCTGTCATGGCTCATTCTAAACGCCATAACAGCTGAGCCCTCAACATATTTTTCTTTTTGCTTCAAAATTGCCGTGTACTATATAATGAGACTCAACAACATTCTAAAAGCACATGTCTTTAACATATTAAAAACGGTTTACTTTAATTAATTTGCATTACTTCATCGCGTGGCATTTATCAGAAATATTGGTTTCTAAGCATCAGTTTGGAAACTTTCAAATTCTACAAGCCCCCTGGCCTGACAACGGTTCTATTAGTGAACCAAGAGTCTGTCATATGTACTGTACGTGTTGCTTAGGTTGTTACTATAGAATGAGCAACATTACAGTTCATAGAAACATACGAGAGGATTTTGTACAGTGGGTGGTCCTCTTAAACTGGTGTATTTTAAGGTGCTCTCGATTGTGATGACAAAAGAAGTACTGTGACCCAAGTGCCCAGGCTCACACATTTGGTCATGCGGGGTAAACGGAATTGAACACAGGTTTCCTACCCTACAAGTCATCCTGGAGATAGAGGGAAAGGGGGCTTAGCGAATGAAACAAGTGTGCGAGGAAGAAGCCACTTAGCACACGAAGGCTTGGCTCGTTTTTGGCTCGTGGTTCTAAGAGGACCTTGAGCTAGAGCCAGGCAGCTGGCTCGAGCTTTCACTGGTTCTCCCATCTCCAAATGAAATGCTGATGCAAACAATCATGTTTTTTTATTCCCCTTTAATCCCCGTTTGCAACGTCCTGCTTTTATTTGCTAACACCTGAAATAGGCCTGTGGTGATATTGGCATGTCCTACAAATCTGGTGTCCCCCCCCCTAAATTTAGCGACCTAAACATGTTACGCTTGAATGACCCATGGTTTGAGTACATGTGGGAGTAACATTTACTTATAAACACTGAATGTAGTAGCACTCGGGCTAAGCAGCACAGAGCTTTTCATAGGAAGGCCCTGTAGCCCTCTGGTAAACGTAGTCCTGGCTTCTTTGATTGCACCTGTATTTCTTTTTCCTTGTGTAGCTTCACAAAAGGCTGAGCTCCTCTTATTTCTAACCCTTTCTTTGGGTATAGGGTTCGGGTCCATGTGCCAGATGTTTTGCAGGCGAAATTTCCAGATGCAGAAACACAGGCCTGATATTTCTGAATGGGTTTATGCACCGTACACATATTCCCATACTCTTAGTAAGGGCCTCGGAGTTTAGGCACAACCCAGGCACCCACCGGCCCTCCTTCAACAGCAAAGACAAATAGAAGGCTCTCGGCTGCTGTAAAAGGAAAGCTGAAAAGTCCCCGGAACACGGGATAACCAATCAGTAAAGGGCCTGGCATTCTTGGGTCTGCGTTATTATGCCCCATTCCAAAGGCTCTGTCTTGGGAGTCAGAATCGGTAATTCCACAAGCTTTGCACACTGCTAATCATAATTCTCCGGAGGGCAAACATGAAATCCACTAACTTTAAATACATTAATGATATATACCGATAGCTATGTAAATGCAAACCCTTCCCTCAGACTCACAGGTCCACCGCTCAAATGAATTTCATATTTCCCTATCCTAATAACCCAATAATCCTTTTTGGGTTCTGGAGTAGGGTGCTATTCGCCGAAAAGCGCTTTGACGCCTCGTCAGGGTTAGGAAGCGCTATATAAATGCAATTATAATTACAACTAACAACAGTGAAACATTGTGAAGGAATTAATCAAAGTGTTTCTTCTCTGTAGGTTCATTAACAAAAACAAATTACCTCGTGTGTTATTAAGACGAGATATTTTTCAGTGGTGCAGTGCTAACGTTCACGATGCACTGAACTTTAGAAACCACTGTTAAATCTGGGACTAAATGAACTTCGCATGTGTTAAGTGGGATAACCTGAAATTTCATACACCCAGGCATTCTTTAACGACTGGCCATTGGCCACCAGTTCCCCCTCCTTCTTACTTATGGTCCTGTGTTGTGCCTGCTCATGTGAAGGACAATTTTTACGTCAATGATCAATGTCCGGATCGAGATGTATATCCAGTGTTGTCTAGTATGTTTTGCGGAGCTATCGAAAATATCTGGTGGGCTTTGCGCAGGCACTGATCCTGTGCCATGTGAGGGCATATGAGGGTTTGATTGAATTGACATCTGGGCACCTGCTTCCAGTTGTTGCTTCTATTTCTTAGGTGAAGATTACACCACTCCGATGTAGCAACTGTTTGTTTTGGGGCAAAATTAGGACAAGCCAGAGTTGCTCCTTAGACACGCCTTTACATTTTTATCCTAAATCGGAGGCAATATTCCTAATACAGTAGCTATGTTTCCACGATCAGAAAATGCAGTTTTGCCTGATTCAGGACTTTTCTCAGGAATATGTGGAATAAGACGTTGGCGATCATGTTTATCATTAGTTGTCTGTATTGATGTGCAGAGGAGTTTATACCAGTGTTGAGGTGATGTTAATCTCTGCCTTATTTCTATGCTCCACGACATTTTAAGTAGGTGGGTTTATCATATGGACTTTTAAATAAGACTTTTTTGCTCGGTTAAAAATGAACTCTCTGCACTGTAGGGTTTGCAGGCCCAGGTGCTCCTGTGCTAAAACATGCTTCAGCATTTGCTTTTTTACCCTTGATTCAGCATAGCAAGGTGTGTGAAGGAGGTAAATACTCTGAGTGGGGATGTAGTACTTTTTACAACCCTTCTGATTTGCTGCACAGAGGCCCCTGTCCCATCCTGACCCCTTTGTAATTGTGACCTTAAAAGCTTTGCCGTTCAAGCTATTTTAGTATAACTGCGTCAGTGGCATTACATTTGGGACGGTGATTTATCACAAGAGCTTCTTGTGTTGCACTGCTGCAATATATATGCGGAATGACACCCCGTCTGGTGCTGGCACGTGGCGGCTGGAGGGCCACACTACACCCCGACTGCTACTGTCACATGTACTGCAGCGGCTGAAGGGCCACACTACACCCTGACACCCCCTCAGATGCTGGCACGTGTACTGCAGCGGCTGACGGGCCACACTACACTTCGTCAGCCCTTTAATGCAGCAAGCTGTACTGCAGCGGTTGTAAAGGTCATCCCACTATCCATGGCGGCCTCCTGCAGGAATGGCATGTGTACTGACACCTGCATTAATATGGCTGCAATGACCAGACCCTTCTCTACCCCCCTCCCCCCTTATCGGGGCAGCACTTGCCCTGCATTCTGGGTTTTTTTTGTTGGTTTTTTTCAGATTAGGGGCTGGTATTTGGATGTGACTAAGGCAGGCCTCCTTGCTGAGTTTAGTCATAGCTGGAAAGTGGTCCAAAGTCACACACAACATTTTATGTCACTTTTGATTTTTTGGGGTCAATACAATTTCTCTGCTAGAACATTAATGTCTGGAGAAATAATACCTGCAATTAGCAGAATACAAGGTTATGTTCGGTGTGCACTAGACAGCATTGAACCAGTTGGCAGGTATGAGAATGTGGGATGAAAATACAATCCTAAAATAGGGGTAAACTGCCTTTACCAACAATGGTGCAAGCTGTGTTCAGGGCATCTGTCCCTCGTCTCCTTAGGTGGCTGGAACAGTTATTTAAGACTTGCTGAGTGACCTAGCACCTCTTACCTGGAAGGAATTACATTCTGTAAATATTGGAGGCAAACGGGAAAAAAGTTGTAGAGTGTACAGGCGATTCACATATTTGTGGTGAGCAGTCTGACATGGCCGCCTATAATGTTTCACCATGCCTACCCTGTTCCCTTTATTTCTTTCTTCTACTGTCATTCATTCTTTGATACTCACTCAATCTATCAAGTGGATTTTCCTTGCTCTCGTGGATGAGTTATATCAGTGTTTTGATGGCAGTAGTGTCAGGGCTCTCACGTCATTGAATCTCTTGGCAGCATTGAACAAAATTGAACATGCCGTCTTGGTCAACTTTTTGGCAACTTTGGTGGTAGGGAGAACATTTTTCCATTGGTTTAGTTGTTTTTTGACTAATTACGCAATGAGGTAGTGCTTCTCCCTTTCTTTTCACACTCAATGTACCTTTTCTTTCTGAGGTCCTCATATCGCCTCCTTAAGCACTGCTATATTCAATGCTAGTGTCAGCTGTTTTTCCTGATTTACTATTAACTGATAAATCACTTTTGTCTCTGCTTCATTATATCTGTGGTTGACACCCAGATTTTCTTTCGTATTGATGGGGTGGTTTGACAGTCCCCTGCCCCAGTAAAGTTCCCTGCCAGCCATCCATTCCTGGATGCAGGCAAACTATCTCTAGATCAATGACTGTTAAGCGGCAATCCGAATCTGTAAGGCTCAATCACAAGTTTGGACAACCACCTGGTCCAATATATTAGGTTGACGCCCTCTGGGTATTCAACTGATTAATAGGTTTTTGATGTCAGCACAAGTCCAGGTCATTTCAAAAGTCTTTTGTGTATCAATTTCTCTCAAGAAAATGCTCCCATTGCTAACTTATTCGGAGCGTTGTATTTTGATGGTATTGTTACTAGCCCATTGTTTAGATTTTTGCAACAGTTTTTTTGTCTTGTCCTACCTAGTACCTGATTGTTCAGTCGTGACAGCGTCAAAATGCATTTGCCCAACTTGCTCTCATTATCAATCCTCATCAGCACTTTTCTTCCGAGGTCTAGACAGCTGCGGCCTGTGCAGGTAAGAGCAATGGCTTTTATTCTTTTTATAATTAATACGTTAATAAAAGTTATTGTAATTTATAATGGCAATAGCTTAAACTTTTGTAAATATTTTTTGTGAAGATTATGTTCAGTGTATTTTATTGTGACCAAAATCCAAGAACAGAAGTGAAATATTAACATCTTTTGGTGACATTTGTAATATAGCTTGAAACATTGAGAGAACATATTTGAACCAGTTGTTGTTGAATGGTTGCACAGATTGATGCTGTGGTGGTACTTGAGTCTTGGTTACCTGGTAGCGCCTTAGTTTGCAGCTCTGCAGCATTACCCAGACCAGGAGTAAACGCCCCAGCAACCAAGCCAGGAGTAAATGCCCCAGCTCATCTGCTGCATTTTTGGCAGACTTGTCAGACCGCATGTGATTTATGTGTAAATAATTAAGGGAGAGGTGCTTTGGTGGAGCCCCTTCACTCGTTTTTTGGTCCAGTCTACAATTACAATACATAAATACAGATTTCTAAGTATGCTTTCACCAAATTAGCTTGTTGTTTTCACAAGGTTTAAAACACCTGAGCCCTGTAAATGGTTTAAAATAAAGGAGATGAAAGAAGTCAATTTGTTTGTTGTGTTTTGCTCAGCCCATCACTAAATATGTTTTCCATGCGCTCTGCTCCCTTAATTATCACACTGAATGAGTTGCTATTTTCATCATGTGGCTGAACCTGTAATCTGTGTGTAGCAAAGGGGTGCTATGCTGTTGGAAACCTTGCTGAAGCTGATAAGCTGGAGGGTACTTTTAATGCCAATATCGGAGTCTGTAATAGGACGGAATGTATGAAGCTCTGTGGTTATACTGAATAAGCAGCTACCTATGTTATGCCATCTATTAATGTAATAACTGCACGTTCACAATTGCTTTATTAACCTTCCTGCTTTCTCAAATGTGCTTGAAAATGCACGATTTTTCTTCTTTTTTCAAAATTTTCTTGGGGGGGTAATCCCCCCAAAACTCCCCTTTTGGGGTTCGGGCTCGCTCGCTACGCTCGCTCGCTACGGTGCTGTATGCAAATCACTTTGCGCCCCACCACTTTAAAATGTCACCCACCGCCCCTGGTATATGGGCCCCATTAATTTTTTCTTGACTGTGAAGTGTTCATCCCAGGCCTTTCGCAGGATCACATCTACCGCAATACTGGAAGGATAAATATTTACTGTATGTCTCTTGGACTCCACTTGATAGTGAGCAAGAAAACTATATGTGATCATTATCAAATATAGTATGTCCCACATGTTGTAAATACTGCATGATATAATTAGTGTAAGTGTCAAAAATAGCATGCATAAGCCATGAATATCAAATTCTCTGGATAAATATTGTCTCCTAAATATAGCTTATAAAAATATCAACCCATTGGAGTTACCAGAAATTCAATTCCCAGTGAGATGACATTTTTGGAACCAATATTTAGTGCACAATCTTTATATTAGACGAAATGTCTGACTATGATTTTCTGACACGCCGCAGGAGTAAGAACCTGAATGCAGCAGTAGCAGGAAGCCCACTGCCACAGACACACACCAATTCAAAGACACAGGAGAAAATCCCGGATCAAAAAGGACAAAACTGAACCCCTCTACAAATGTGCACGGTTCAGGTCTGGAAAACATCACCTTTCGCCTTGGGCACAATAAGCCATCCTGACATCCATCAGGGACACTTTGGAATCCAACATTGGCACACAGACTGCCATGGCTTGGAGCATGGATTGCAAGAGGCCAGCTTCTCTAATACCCTCACACAGGTCATAGATGCCTTACTAAATTCCATTAATCATCACAATGTCTTTGCCCAAACACACAGACAGACTTCATACCATTGCTGAGATATTGCCTCCCACCATAACATGCTGTCCTAGAATCATTTCACTTTGTAACCGTCCATGCTACCTTCCTATTGCTACCACCATTCTTGGAGTGCTTCTGGATGTGAAGAAGGCAGAAGGAATTCCCTCTGGATTAGTGCTTCTGAACCTGTTGTCTTCTACTGGCTACTTGAACGCAGTCACCCCTAACCATTACAACAGTTTAAACCTTAACAATGATTCACCAAAAATGCACATTTGCACAGTATATCAATGCAATACACCTCCTTTACTCTGCAACTGCAAGCTTAAATATGAGATTGAGTACACACTGCTATAAGACCCAGGTCATAGTCACAAATCAATAGGTAATCATGTGAAATCAGAGCTCCCAGCAGAAGTGATGGGACAGACATGGATAGATGTTGGCCTTGGACAGACACAGGGCAACAATCCACCTTGGTATGGACACCATGCTGGGCTTTGTATCTAAAGGTGACAAAGACAGTGAATGCATAGTAGCTAGAAGGCTAGATGCTCATTATGCCAAAGTACATGCTGCCTACTAAGAAGTGGTACTCTGCATGTGGAAGTATTTCAGCTCTGGTGAAAAATTCAGACAGGCCTCCTTCCCTATACAAGAAGTCTAGGTGATTGAAGAATGCAAGCGCCTGCCCACATAAAGCGTTGGATAGGAGACGTGCAGCTTGTATGGGCCTTTTGGGCAATCTATTTGCAGATACACATATAGATAGATCACAGAGCGATAATATACAGGCATGTATGCTTTTCTAGAAAATAAGCAATTTAAATTTGATTTTAGTTCATAGCTGATTGCTAGTTCAGGTCGGAACGTGTTTGAATAAGAACAGTAGGTGGAAAACTATCTGTAATTAGAAGTACTTTCCCCCATATATTCCAGGCCTGAAGTTAGTAATTTAAACCAACCTATAATAATTTGAAATTTGCAAAAATAGTTTTGGCTTGAGGGGAATAATAGTTTGTATACAGTGCATACAAAAGGTAAGCATATGTACTGTTAAAGATTTTCAGACATATGGTGCAATGACAGAATCCAATGGCATACATGATCTGCGAGTGTTTCATTCCTTTGCTTCATAATGATACTTTAATTAGGCTAAGCAGCCTTTAAATACACTCTTGAGAAGTTCAGTAGTGCCAAGTTGATTCATGCAAATGCAGACGCCAGTGTAATTTGCATAATGAATTCACCAGAACACAAAAGGAATGCATCACCGTAACTGTCATTAGGGGAAGTTAAATGACGGAAAATCATCTAGGCTAATTTCTAAAGGTTTCTTCACCCATTTCGATCTCCTTACTCCAGTGAGAAAATTAACTTTTCTTTTCTCTTCAGATTCCATTGCATGTTTTAACCTTTGAGAAATTAATGTATTCTTAAACAACAGCGCAAGGAGGTAGACAGTAACAAATTACTGTTTATCTCTCGCTCTCGAGGCCAAGTGGTTTCTAAATGGCACCGAACTCTAAAACATTTTTACCTGCTATGTATGTTTTTTCACGTTTTAAAAATAGGTAAATATGTACTTAAACAGTACTAAAGAAAACGGTGGTAGGCTGCCGTAAACTACACTAATTTCTTGCCTTTTAATTGCTTGAGATCCATAATTTATGGAGCTAATGTAATTTCCGTAAATTACGAACAGTAAATAATTCAAGCCCATGACATAGTACCTATGAAATGTATATTTGAAGTCTCTCCTGAATGTACCTTATTGATAACCTCGAAAACCTAATATTACACATATGTTCACCAGTTAATGCTTCTACGTCATAGATTGGGGCACCGAGAGAAAAGGTTAATGGGATGAGAAACACTGTCAGCTTGACCAGCGGAAATGTCACTGTCACAGAGGGATGTTGCACACCAGTGCGGTCCCCTGTCTCAAAACGCACAACGTTATAACACAACAGAATTATCTGTGAAATGCGTATTATCACACCTAACACTTGAGCCATAGGTTGATCTCACCTGCTTGGTCTGCTTTCAGAATAAGGTCCCCATTTTGTAGGTGGCTAGTAATCTTAATGAAACATGGCGTGTGAGACGTGCAACAACTTCCTCGCTATCCCTCACAACTACTTAGCTTTCGTACCTACTTTTTCACCATAGTTATCCAGTTCCTCATAGTGTTATCTGGCCTACTATCCTTATAAGTCGCACCACACTCTTTGTTGTGCAGTATAAATGCCAGAAGTTAATTATGTTACTTCACAGATGGTAGAGACACATTTTAGAACCAATTGTGGATGTGAGCTGTGTGGCGAGCGAGCCTAATTGACAAAAGGGGAGCTGGGGGGCTTTCCCCACAAGAAAATTTTGGAAAAAAAGTAGCAATAGGTGCAATGTAAAGCATATTTCAGAAAACAAGAATATTTATAAAGTAATTGGGAACGTGTAGTGGTGAAATAATGAATCACATAAAAATCTGTCCCATATATTACTGCATTCCTACTTCCTTTTAGCCTGTCTGCAATATTTTAAAACAGCAGGGTTGAAAATAATCACCTGATGGATATCACTCTTGATTTAGCAACACATAGGATTCTCTTAATGATGCAAGTTAAAGAGAAGTAGCTCTGGATTGTTATTGGCGCTCCCGATAAATGAACCAATCGCCCGCATTTTAAAGTGGCCAACCTTGGACTAGAAGAAACCCCCAATGGGCCCTTCACAGCGTAGCAGCCCTGCTGAAACCAAATGCTTGTTTTCTTTGCAGCATAAAGCTTAGGCCGTGGCAGAGATTTAGGGCCTGATTACAAGTTTGGCGGTCCTTAGATCGCCAGACTGGTGGTCCACCCACTGCATTACGAATATGGCGGTGGAACCACCACAGGGCCTCAGCAACCGTTGGGGATCATGGATTCCGCGGCGGTGGTGTGGCCGTGAAAGGCTCTAATATACTGACGGTGCAGTACCACCAAGCATATTAGGAATTTCCTCACAGCCACAGTCTTCATGGCGGTGCGGCAGCCATTAAAAAATATGTCAGTGTTGAAACAAAGGGGGCCCAACAGGGTCCCCTGTTGCCTCAGGGCCATGGTGGGCCTGCAGGGGGCCACTTGTTGTGCCCCCCTGTGTGCAGTCACTTTACAGTCCATGCCGTGCAGGAACGGGCTTTGGCGCTCCCATTGTGGTACCTTTTTAATAGGCAACGCCCTAGGAATGCCTAAGGACAGTCTGCCATACTACGAGGTAGCTCGTAATCTGGGGGGCGGCCGTCGGTCTACTGTGGTGGTTTGGGAACAGGGCGCTGGCTTGGCAGCCTGTTCCCACACCGCCAAAGTCATAATCAGGCCCTTAATTTACGCTTACATGATGATGCCATCCTTTTTTTAAATTTGGCATGTTAATTATTATCTGCACTGCTGCTGCTCTCACGTTTACAGGGAGGAGCGGATTGCCAGGACCCCAGATGAAGCGTCTGTAGCCCGCTTGAAGGACTTTTATATATATGTCTGCAGCTTTGAAAATCATTTGCAATCATAATACAATCCATGAGTAACACGTTAACATAATACTTTTATTGTGAAATGATCTCGACGCTGTAGAGAAAATATAAACTTGCAGCGTACCCAGATAGCTTAGATCTATGCCCGCGGTCTCTAGTCTGACATCATTTGATTCTGCCCAGAATTTACCTAACAAACAGCGATATGAGGAGAGATGGGATGGAACATTTTGGAAAAAAAGTAGCAATAGGTGCAATGTAAAGCATATTTCAGAAAACAAGAATATTTATAAAGTAATTGGGAACGTGTAGTGGTGAAATAATGAATCACATAAAAAACTGTCCCATATATTACTGCATTCCTACTTCCTTTTAGCCTGTCTGCAATATTTTAAAACAGCAGGGTTGAAAATAATCACCTGATGGATATCACTCTTGATTTAGCAACACATAGGATTCTCTTAATGATGCAAGTTAAAGAGAAGTAGCTCTGGATTGTTATTGGCGCTCCCGATAAACGAACCAATCGCCAGCATTTTAAAGTGGCCAACCTTGGACTAGAAGAAACCCCCAATGGGCCCTTCACAGCGTAGCAGCCCTGCTGAAACCAAATGCTTGTTTTCTTTGCAGCATAAAGCTTAGGCCATGGCAGAGATTTAGGGCATGATTACAAGTTTGGCGGTCCTTGGATCGCCAGACTGGTGGTCCACCCACTGTATTACGAATACGGCGGTGGAACCACCACAGGGCCTCAGCAACTATTTTTAGGGCGCACTGCATCGCAAAATGCGATGCAGTGCACGCTACGAAATTCGTTTTGTTAATTAAATTGTTTACTTACCTGTAATTATCCATATGCCGGTTTTTAGCAATCTCCACCCTGCCCCTCCCACTCCCCGCCTCCCTGCCCCACCGTAACTCCCTCCACGGTCCGCGGCTGCTGCCTCCCACATGTAAAAGGCAAAACTCGACCTCCTCGAGTCTCTAGAGCCAATCCAGATGCTGCTCCCATGCTGTTTATATTAGAAAACAGCATGAGAGCAGCAACAGGATTGGCTGGAGCAGGCAAAATCAACACTCCTTAGGAGACCAGAGAGGATGCGGCTCAAATCCCAGCTCACTATGGTGCACAGCTAGAAGAAACCTCAAGTGCGCATGCCGGGTTGGTCATAGAAAGACATCCATCCAACCTGACATGCGCACTAGCACTGTATTTAAGTGCACACCCAGCCAACTTGTCTGCTGTCAATAATGAAGCCCCACCCCTGGCTGCACACTCATGATTGCAAGGCATCCACCTGCAGTGTGTACCTGACCCGCCCCAGTCCATGGCAGTGCAACTGAAATCAAAAAGTGTCAAAGGGGAAAAACTCTTTCATTATATTTAAAAATTTTAAGACAGGAACCGGGGGGGCAACAACTACATGGGGGTGAAACGTTCTTACGTCCTCATAGAGGAACCGCCCCTGGTAGCAACCACACTATAAGAGTTGTTTTCATTTCAATAATCTTTATTCGGCCATGGTATTGACCATAAAAGCACAAGATAAAAACACATTACAATCAATATACTTAAAAGGTATTTAAAAAATAAGTGCCAGTCTCATAAAAATGGAACAATATTCATCATATTTGGAAGTAAAAAATTGTCATTATAGAGCATATCTCTTTCTCAATTTAATAGAAGTAAATATATATTGAAGAACAGCAAAGTAAGTTGTGAGTGAGGCTAGACATTTTTAAAAAGTTCAACCTTCTTGATAAGATGCAAAGTGCTTGTGCTTTAAAATTGGGTGCAAAAAGTGGGGTCTCAGGATGTGGTTCAAAGTACAAAAGAGCATAAAGTGCAATGTGGAGGTAGGAAAAGAGTCATCATTAAGACAGCATGATAGGAATACAAACCAAGATCCTGGAAGAGGGAATACAACTAAAAACTGGATTGTGTTTAGTCTTAGCCTTGCTAGGTGATATCTCTGTTCCGAGTTCATAGCCCATATTAGGTAAGGCTCTGCCCCAGGAATGGTGGAACTTAACATGTAATTAAGAGCAGAGGCCATATCTAACAATCGCTCTACTCTAGCCTCCTCTTTATGTGAGAGAAATTCTTGTTTCACTAGCGCCTTAGCTTGTGGCCCAATACTTTCTGGAGAATCGAAGAATGATCTCAAATCCAGGTAAAATAGGGTGTTGCTGACATATGCCAAACATTGGATGGTACTGATGGTATTTACAGTTAGACAGTCCATTCAAACACTTCTGGAAAAAACAGTCTGGTGGGGGCTCCTTATTTTAGCTCAGAGTAAAAGGGGGGCCTGTTTTACTTGGTCTTCCAGAAAGCCCATTCCCAATTCACTATTTGCGATAAGGCTTGGATTGGTTTTGGGGATAGCTAAGACCCTACAGAGAAACTTGTTTTCAACTGCCTGCAATCTCCCCCAAGCTGTATAGCCCTACACGCCTGCTCCATATGCTAGCCAATGTAAAAATCGATTTGCAAGCTACCCCCATTTTCTTTATTCTTTGATAGATTAACCTGACCCATGTCAGATCAGCTTCAAACAGAATGCCTAAGTAATTGAAGTGAGATATGTTGGCAATCACAATATTTGATTTAGTATTTTGGGGTGCACAAGTTAAAATGAACGATTTTTGGTGATTTACTTTTACGCTCAAATAATCATAAAACCATTAAAACCATTTAAAAGATTCTGATGACTATTGGCTGTTTGTGCAGGGGGGTACCATAGGTACCCCCCATGTGCACCCCCACCCCCTTCACCCTGGGGCCCGCAAGGGGCCCCCAGAAGCAAAGGTCCACATGCTTTTACGCGGCGGAAAAGACGCCACAGAAAAGCATGTTTACACACACAGCCTAATTTGGCTGACGGTGTCTTGCAGACACCGCCACCAAATTGCGGTCAACACCCCACGGAACAGCGGCGGACGGACCTGCCGTCCGCCGCTGTTCCCACCGTCATCCTAATCTGGCGGTGGGTGTTTTCTCGGAACGCGGCGGTGAATCCGCATCCTCCGGGCCGGTGGTGGCTTCCACTGGCCCGGAGGATGCGGATTCACCGCAATCATAATCGACTCCCAAGTTAGGCAATTTGCAAGTGACATCATGGTGCGTGACGTCATGGTGTGTGACATCACGGATTGAGACATCCCGGTGTGTGACATCGCATGTGACATCACAGTAAGTGGCATTACAACCCATGACTTTACAAGAAGTGACATCACAAGAAGCTCTTAAGCCCACACACACATTTTTTGCATGTCTATCATGAGTACATATAAGCACATTACAACCATTAACAAATTTGATTTTGCATCTGGGTTGTGCCGAAAAAGTGATGCGTCGGAAAATCTGGACCCTTAACTTATACATTTAGGGGCATATTAGCAAGGAACCTCATTAAAATTATCGCCGTTTTATCGGCAGTAAACTGCAGATAAAACAGAGATAATGGGGTTGCTAATATGCATTATAGAATTCCTATAGAATCCCAGGTTGGATGTCTTGCACGTCTAACCTGGGATTCTATAAGAATTCTATAACGCATATTAGCAAGCCCATTATCGCTGTTTTATCGGCAGTTTCCTTGCTAATATGCCCCTTAATTTTTAAAACCATGCCACTAATAAATTGGCAACAAGGACAAACGTGGCTATAAATCTGTTCTTTTTAATTGGTTGCAAAGTCTGCATTTTAACATATCTGAATGAATGCACCTACTGCAGAGCTCATTGTGTGCCAACTATATCATGGAATAATAATAATAATAATGGTAAGATAACTCTTTGTTGTTGGAGAAATCTGCGTTTTTTCTAGTCCCAGTTTCGAAACAAAGCAGCATAGAGGGTTAATATGTCTTCTGCAAGGCACATTATGTAACACGCAGGTGACAGATTTTTAGTTTGTGTAAATTGGTAATTGGGTTTCCGCTTTTAACACAGAGATCTTTTATTACTTGTAGTTCATAAATTGTAATCACTCTAATATAACACAGTGAGGTATGAAGGACATGTAGCTTATACACCTTGTAACCCTCACTGTCTTATTTAACACATCCTGTACATTGATTTACACACATATGATTTATTGTCAATGTATAATGTGTACATGTGATGTAAAGTGCTCTGACACCCTGCAATGGGATGAGTAGCACTATAGCACTATCAAAAAGAAAACAAAATAGTGGTATTTAAATTGCAATTGGTGTAAATACTGGGATAGACAAACAAATCTGGCAATATTACTGTGCATGCATATCTTGTATACAGGGACCGAACAAAGTAAAAAAAAAAGCATGCCTCTCTCAAGTACCTGTGAATTGATAAGCTCTGTGCCTTTGTTTAACCTCCATTGCCTTTAGGTGTGAGGCTCCAGACAGCTCCTAGCCAGGATACTCCAACAAAAGGAGGCCTGATGGCTCTTTAACTTCAGCCTTTGCCCTTTATCTTCAGCCTTTGTCATGGGCCCAGTTGTAATCTAATAAGACCCGTCCGAGCCTGCACGTTACTGCTTGGAACAAAAGTAGGCAACATGCAGGCACGTGTGGTTCAACCTCTTTGCAGGGTAGACAGCCTCCACCCTGTGAAAAGAGTGTGTAGACTCAGCCTACCTTGTGTGCCCTTGACTTGTGCCCTTGTTATGCCAGTTCCTTCAAAATACCTTAGTTACAAGGGCGAGTGTATGTATGGCAATGTGAAAGCAAGGAAAGAGGTCTGTTGCTCCAAACAGCCACTGTATCTGCAGTCACAATGTGCACATTGAGATGCACAGATGTGACTCTCCTCATGAGTAGCAATTATGTAGGTTGACTGCATCTCAGTGCATGGTATGCCTCTTCACCAATTTTGGAAATCTAGCACTTGGCATACTTCGTGAAAACTCAAAGAGTGACACCACATAATGCTGTATTTCCGTAGTGTAGACTCTGGTATCTTGTGGTTCATGGCCCCCCTGTGTGGAACAAGGGTCACAGAACAAGCTGTCGGACCAATCTAATTGTCTCAAGTACAGGTATGTGGAGCCGAGGTATCCGCCAATAAATACTTCAGCCACATATGGAGCTTAATATTACACATTTTAATTTGTCTGCGTGTAACTGCGAACTCAACATTCCAAAACAAACTTTCATTGGATTCTGCTCTGACACTTAAGTCACAGCTCTAGGAGTCAATTAGGAGCCATAAGGGTTCTGCCATAAACTTGCAAGACCCTACATCTTCCCCTCTGTTAAATAAAAATAAATACAATTACAAATTGGTATATGTAAGTACAATTACATCTCTTCAATCAACCTTCTTGGCGTTTTAAATATTCAACCTAATCTGGTTACTGGTAGCTGGGCGCTGTCATTTCGCGCCAGGATACTCTGGAGTAATGGAGCGCGTTATAAAACAGCAAATAATAATAATAATAATAATAATAATAATAATAATAATAATAATAATAATTTCCAGTGTCTGAGATTTTTGAAGATGGTAAAGAGGTAACAGCAGTCACTGAGTTTTCAGGTTCAGTCTTTCCTTCACCTTCTCGATCAGAAGACCAATTAATCAAATGTCGAAAGTGAGTAGAGTCTTTCATAACAGACTTTCCAGGACGCTGGGCAGTCACCATGTGTCCCTTAGTGGACACTACATGGAAAGGTTCAGCATCATATGGAGCATCAGATTTCCTTGTTCGCATTTGTCGGGCAATCACTATATCTCTTCCCTTAAACTTGATGTTCTTTGCATGTCACCTCTTGTCTGCATAGGCTTTCATTTTATGCTTCTTAATGAAGACCTTTGTACGAGTTTTGTTCTGATTTCCTTCTCTTTTGTTAGCCCATTGAGGATACTTGGTTGTCATTGCTCTCCCGAACACTTTCGCCTGTGGTCAAGTGAGGTGTTGAACTATAGGCTCGCAGGGTAGAATTTAATACAGTTTTTAAACCAAGCATCTCAAGAGTTGCAGGCTGTACTGCTTTCTTTAGCGTACTCATAAAATGCTCAATGAGTCCTGCAGCCTTAAAGGTGTACTTTCCTGATGCTTTATGATCAGATGCTCCAGGAAATCCTTGAATTCTCGACTATTAAAAGGCGGGCCATTATCAGACTTCAAAATGGTTGGAACGCCCCATGACGCCAAGATGCCATCTAGTCTCTCAATGACTCGCTCTTGAGTTGTGGATGAGAGATATTCTATTAATGGAAAACGTGAGTACTCATTCACAATTACAATCAAATAATGTCCATTATCGAGTGGCGCAAAGAAGTTGATGGCTATTCTCTCCCATGCACGCTTGGAGAGTTCTGACATATTAAGAGTATGCTGAGTAATATTTGTAGAAAAGCAGTTGCATAGATGACAGGCCTTGGGTTCCTTTTCAGCACTCTCATCTAAACATGGAAACCAAACTCGATCTCAGAGAGCTACTTATTTTCTTTTGCAGACTCTCCGGAATCAGGATTCTCAGCTCTCGCAGAATAATTTCTTTCTGAGTTATGGACTGTTCGGGCCCTATTCAAAAAGGTAAACTTACACTTCTGTGTAAGTTTACTACTTTTCGGTAATCACAAAAGTAATGATAGAGCAAAAGTCAAACTTTACTACTTTTCGGAATTCACAAATGTAAAGTTAGACCAAAAGTCTAACGTTGCTACTTTGTGGTATTCACGAAGGTAAACTTAGACCAAAAGTCTAGCTTTAATACTTTTCGGGATTCACAAAGTTAAACTTGTGAATACTGAAAAGTAATAAAGTTAAAAACATTTTTTAACACAAACTTTATTGAGTTTTTCAGTGCACGTTAAAACAATTGTGCTTCCGTACTCATATATGCCCATATAGTACATTGAGCTACACTCCATGAAACACATTTGAATACAATTATACCAATCCCACATAACTGTGCACATGGTTATTGATATCAACATGTAACATAATATGAACTCACTTTTGGTCTAAGCCATATTCAAGAACTTAATCTCACATTTGCAATTTAATTAATTATAAAGAACCTCCTGAATCCCACCTACCGCCCCCCTCCAGCAGTTAGCTAACTGGGAACACCCTGGATAATCATTCCGTCATACTGATTATCACACATATAATCCACAGTCTTGTATGTAAGAAAACCAGGACAGAACCACACTTCTGTATAACACAACATTTACCCCGTACTACTTGAACAGTGCCCACCTACTACACATATTTATTCTCACCATTTTCCGGGTAGTCCGGCTATCCTTGTACCTCCGCGTTATTATGGACCTGAGACCACGACTGTATAAACCCTTGCAAGTATCATACCTCTACTGCCTGCGTAGGCTCTTCCCAGCTTCTAAACGCTGTACATAGCATAACCCACTCCATTACTATTGGCATTTTCCTCTGCACCCTTTGCTCTTCCCTACGTAGCGCAGCGCTTTCAGCAAGGCTCCATTTTAACACTTCATCCCTCCAGCTTTGGTGACTTTGTTCCCTTCCACCGACTGGTGATGTGCCTCTTCACCAGTATCAACGCTAGATGGGCAAAGCATGCCTCTACTTTATATCCCTTGGATTGGGGAAATAGCCCCACCAAACAGCTCTTAGCTGTGTTCCATGTATTCCCACCCACTACATCCACCAGTAATGGTGCTATTTACGGGATACTATCTTCGGGTATGCTAGCATTCTCATCTAGTCTTTGTCCGACAGATCCGTTACCATGTCCACCTCCCATCTAGCCCGTAATGCCCCCCAATGGAGTTGCCAGCGTCCCTCTTATACCTGTGTATAGCCACTTTGTTAGATGCCTGCCATTGCCCATTAGATGTAACATATGTACTAACTCATTTGTAGGCGGCTCACGCCCAACCCGGGCCCACATTTGTTTCACGCAATGAGATAGTCCCACGTGTAAAAGGAACCATTGGTACTTGTAAAATCGGTATGTGACAGCAGGGTGCCCTCTTGAAACATAGACCCCACTGTCGTTTTCCCCCTTCCTCTGACCTAAGTAAATTGGAGCTACAACTTAGGGCGCTGGAGACGGAGCTGGCCTCAAGTCCGAGCCCTGACGCACAAACTCAGTTTCGGGACACACTTACGGAATACATGGACACAGCACAGCGGGAGGCAAGATTTAGAAAAAAATACTGGGTGGCTTGCAGTAATGGGGAGGGGGAGAGACCTGGCAGGGCTTTAGCACAACTGGTCAGAAAACCTCGTCACTCTGGGTATGTGCTGGAAATAGAGGAACTGGACGGGATGGTTTATCGAGATACGGCCAATATACTGAACACCTTTACATGGTACTATACCGGTTTATACACCACACAGAGGAGAGATAACTTAGATCTAGACAGCTACCTGGGTGACGTGGCACTGGGCTGGCTCAGCGATGTACAACAAACTTTCTTGTGCGCCCCATTTGATTTAGATGAGGTCAGAGAGGCAATAATCGGTATGCAATCTGGTAAAGCCACTGGGACGGACGGTATTCCGGTGGAATTCGATAAAACATATATCGACTTAATGGCCCCTATTTCACTAAAAGTCTATGAAGAGTCGCTGGAGGTGGGGGCTCTCCCTGCTTCCATGAGGGAGGCACTCATAATTTCACTGCTGAAGCTAGAGAAATCCCCCCGACATTGCGAATCATATAGGCAACTTTCGCTACTTAATTGTGATGCCAAAATTCTAGCGAAAATCATTGCTAACAGATTGCGCCTGTTGATGGAACATCTTATTCTACCTGATCAGTTGGGATTTGTACCCGGGAGAGCCATTTCCCATAACTTATGAACACTTTTTGCTATCCTAAATAATGTTTTGCCAGACCTACCCATGGCGGCGTTTTTTTTAGACGCCACGAAGGCTTTTGATGCGATTGAGTGGGATTACATATTTGGGGTGATGCTGCGAATGGGGTTCCAGCCACTCTTTCTTTCCTGGATCAAGTTCTTATACCAATCGCCGGTTGCTAAGATCCTTATTAATGGGTGCACATCTAAAACGTTCCGAATTTCTAGAGGTACACGGCAGGGGTGCCCACTCTCCCCCTTGCTGTTCGCCATTGCAGTAGAACCATTAGCGGGCAAAACTGCGACAGCATCATAAAGAAAAAGCACTGCGCTGTAACATGTGACAGACACTTATATCATTATATGCTGATGATATTACTCTGTACGTCCGTGACCCTCAGCAAAACCTGAATCCACTCCTCCTTTATAGTTTTCGGGAGACTATCGGGGATCCAGATAAACTGGGGGAAGTCGAGTATCTTCCCGCTGACGAGTGCGACCACTCGATTCCCGCTGGACTATCCTCTAGAATGGTGCGATGAGGAGTTAAAATACCTAGGTATTCGCATCACTAAGGACAGAGAGGAGCTTATGCGGGTGAACTATGGCACTACTGTCTCGTATAACGGACAGTGTGACCCGCTGGATCGCATTGGCTTTACCCATGGTGGGAAGGGCGTCCTTAATCAAAATGGTGGTACTTCCCCAACTGCTGTATCTCTTTTTAAACATTCCATACTATCCAGGGACTTTCTTTTCTTAAGACATTACAGGCGGAACTGACGAGTCTGGTGTCGGGAGGTAAACAGCCGCGGCTGCAATGGAAAGTCCTTATCAGGCCGTACTCGCAGGGGGCGTTTGAGATGCCAAACTTTAAACTTTATTGTACTAGCGCTCAGGCCCATTATGCTTGGTTTGGGGTGACGCAGCCGCTTTACGCCCCTCAAGTCGGGGCAGAGCACTGGCTGGGCACCCCGTTCCCATTGATGGCGTGCTGTATGAACCTGTCAATGCTAGAGAGAGAAGGCCGACTACCTTAACTTGTACCACTGCAGCGTGGGAACACATAGGGCGCATGCTGAATACCACCTTTCTATATTCTCTACTACTGCCACTTACTTATCACCCGGATATGCCTCTCCTTCAGGAGGCAATCTTCAACAAATTCAAAGAACGTAATCACCTCAGTACCTGAGGGACCTATACCAAAATGGCCTTTTTCGCACAGACAAGCACATATTGCAAGGGAGACAACATATGCCACTTGACCTTTTTTTATATCTTCGTCTTAGACAGGGGATGCGATCCCTCACCCCTGAATTCCCCAGGGAGCCAAAGGTCCTGGCTCCACTGCAGGTAGCACTTAAAAACACATCGGCTAAATGCCTTGTCTCCTTGATATACAAGACAGTTCACACGCAGAGGGAATTACCAGCTACGACGTCTCGTGCTCGTTGGAATGAGGAACTAGGGTGTGATCTGACGGATGATCAGTGGGAATTCTGCTGCTCACAAACAGAGCAGTATCGGCCAGCAGAATTATTCACTATAAATTCCTACATAAAATTTACTACACCCCAGTCAGACTGCATAGATACCACCTACGGGACTCGGACAGATGTGACAGATGTAGGACCCCTGGAGCGTGTTTTCTGCATCTGGCTTGGGCATGCCCGGGGTTGAACGAATATTGGGAGCAAGTGTTTGCAGCCTTGTCAGACATGGTGAATATACGAGTTGAGCCCACCCCACTTATGGCTCTACTGGGCTACGTCAAGCCGCTGCAGGCAGTACATCATAAATATGTTGCTCTTGCGCTACTTATGGCTAAGAGACGCGTGGCTTGCCGCTGGGGTAGAGGGCGGACGCCCACATTTAAGGAGTGGAATGATGATTTAGGTCACTGCCAGGAACGTCTGGCTACGTATGCCGAACTACTGCCAAGCGCATCCCGCCCCAGGGACAAATGGGCCCCCTGGACGTGTTACCTCCTAGCTCATCCGCAAGACCTGTAGCATGCAAACGTAGAGAACACTATGCAATGGAGAGCTCTGAGAATCATATGTTGCCAAGTGCCAATTTGTCATGCTTATGGGATAGGCTGTGATCCTCCTGTAATGCCTGCTGGAAAATGTGAAACATGTAAGTTAAGTTGTCGCATGCACACCTGCCACTTGATTATTGGATGACACGCTGACGTTTACTGTTTAGTTGTAATCGAGACTCTACAACTATGTATCTCTTGACTGCAGTTATGGTCCACTGTGATGATATATGTATATGATGATGCCTTTACAGTTGGATGTATGAACCTAAAAAACTAATAAAAAGAAGTTTAAAAAAAAAGGATGTCATCTTTCCAAGAAAACACCATGTGGGCCCCAAAGAAGTAGGAGTACCTTTTATCAGTGGCTGCATGAGTTGGCATAAGTTCGAGCGGCCAAGGGTGGTGACGAAGTGTGAGAGTGGGGTTGGTGATGTGGCCAACCCTGGAGTCCCCATCCTATACAGCAAAATCTCAGCAAGTTTTCTCATCATGGGGGACATGTAACCTAGGAGGTGCATACACACTGATCAATGTAACATCTGTGCGTCCCCAGAGTCTTTTCACTCCCACATATTTGCCGGATGGATCTATTCCCTGTATTACTACGCAGAAGGGAGAGTTCTTTCTAACCAGTATGGCCACCCCTCTGGATCCTGATGTATATCCTGCTTGTGCCAGTGTGGTGTAGGTGCCTCTCCCCAAGAATTTGCAGTGTTCCAAGGAGATAGGTTTCTTCTAAAAGTACCACAGCTCTCTTAAACTTGTCTCCCAGGCCATTCAGGCCATTCGTGTTCCAGGCCATTCACGTTCCAGGCTAGGACCACAAGAGTCCTAGTGTCTTCGGGTGGAGTGCCCAATATGTTGCTACAAGTGGATGTATGGAGCATTGAGGAATGGCTATCTGCCAAGACTCTAGTGAAATGGTAATGTGCTGTGTGTGTCCCCTATCAGGACCACTAAGCGGCCAACGTGTCTGAGCCCTTCCCCCTGGACTGAAAAAACCTTGAACTCCGAAACTTGTGACTGACCCTCCTTCCGTCCCATCCAACTAGTACCCCTGCGAGTATGTTTCCCAATAACTTAACTAGAACTATTCGACAAGGTAGGGTGAGAAGTCTGTAGCCAACCACCCCCATCCACTAACTCAAACCCTCTAACCACTTTTACACAACCCGAGCGGCCCGCTCCTGTACACAGTAGCTCTTTACTTGTAGTAGAAAAGTGTTTTGCTCATGCTGTCCAAGCCATCCATGATGGGGTGTGGAAATACTTGTTCCTTGGTTCTCTGGCCCTCGATCACATTACCAGTCCTTCAATTATGGTGCTGCAATCAATCTAGAAGAAGTGGTATCAGAAGGGGCAATCTCAGGGTCATGTTCTAAGTCAGCAATGGCAACTGCTAGAGGATGTGGGGTATACGATCTAGTCAATTGGCCATCTACTGTATGCCTGTGTGTAGATTTCCCCTCCAGAATACTTTTCCTGCTCTTTTCAGTCACTGAAATCCGGCCCTTCTCCGAGTCTGAGGAGACCTCAAGCCGCTTCTCAGGTGATGTGCCACGGTGTTCCCCTTCTCTCTGCTTCGGTCGCTGGCCTCTAAACCCAGGCCACTGTCTGTCTTTTGGCTGAGGCCCCTTCCCACTGTTGGGGCACAGGCAGGTCTCTCACTCCCCTTGCCCCGGTAGCCTGGAACTCTCCTCCAACCATGCCCAAGCGTCTTCTGGTGTTTGGAAGAAGAGTGTCTTCCCTTGGAACAGGACCTTCAGCATTGTGGGAATAAAATCATGTACTGCACTTGAAGACCTCTCAATTTAGCCTTCACCGAGTCAGTTCAATATGCTTTATTCAATTTCTTACAAAAAATCATAAAAGCAGGTAAAATAAAATCATTTGTATTTGTCATTAATATTTCACAGTCAATAAAACACACATATTTAATTATTGTTATACAATTACCCAAACAGGTTAACGATCTTTTACAGTGCCTATTACATTCTTTAAAAAGCATGCTATGGATGGCATTGTCTAAAACCTAGTACATTTAAATTGGCAAGATCCACCTCTTTCTTGGTACTACATAAAATTTACAAAAAAGGACTGCGTGTATTGTGGACTGCACTGACACGTTGTCACATGGACATTTACTTAACATTTTTGACCATTTGTTCATTACAGTGAAACTTATTAATTGATGGAAGATACCAAACATAAAACGAGTCAGGACAAATCTATCCTGTAAACTTTCAATGTTTTTAAGATAAGGCTGAATGCCGTACGTCCTCGGTATCAATTTATTGGACTGGACTCTTGGCTTTGCTGTTTCTGCGGAGAATCTATTAATCTCTAAAAGAGTCATGCATCTCTTTGGAGATCTTTTCTCTTGACAGAAAGTGTAGAGCTTGGAACCTCATAATATTTTGGATGTCCCTAATCGTTCATAAAATCTTTTATATATTTCAACCATGGGATGTCAAGAGCCCAATCAGCCCAACGGATTACAGCTTTATAACCGCGGCGTCTGCACTGAGATGACACCAGCTGTTCCGCGCTACCGGCAGGAGCGCTTCGTGGTGTGGGTAGGTTTCCGCCCTGGCAGTTCTTCATCTCAGGTAAGACTTGGAAGGTTATTAAACAAAAAACCCCCACCGACCAGTGGGATCGGTGATTTGCGGTTTTACTTTCTGAAGGGAGACACTGTCCACTTCCGCCGGCGCGGCTCTGACCAGCGGTCTCTGGCGCGCTGTTTGCCTCACACTGGGTTTGCCGGGCATTTGTCTGGGTGATCACCTGAGCTCTTGAAAATCGCTGTTTTCCAAATATACGGCTATATTTACGTCTCAGACTACCATATGGGGCCGGTGCTCCATCCAGCCTTGCTTACGCTACCGGTGCAGAGCATGCACGCGTCGAGGGCTGACTCTAGGGCCCCAGTGGGGGATTGAATCAGGTCTTTTTGTGGATGTCATATCCGCATTTCTCCGCCCCTGGTTTGGCCAGGCGGTCTGTCTACCACCATGACCTGATATTCGCTACCAGGCGCTTTTTGAACATACCCGGTGGGGTCCCTGTATGTGCTTCTCTTACAGGTACTTTACCTTTTGAACTGCCTCACGTGAACAGACTGCGGGGCCCTTTAGGGTTGTTCCTAGGGTAAGCACCTTTCCAGTCATCTTTATATATGTGATGTGGTTTATGCCTTGTCTTCGTCCCTCTTTTAAACCTTTTAAACTTCCTACCTTTGACTGAATGCATGGTCTAGGGCAGCGACAGCATGCGATTACACCTTTTGAATAACCTTGTGTGGTCGCACTACTGACCAATGTGCCCCTTTTCTTGTGTGATTGATGTGCAACACTGCATATCTAAGCTAGAGGATGTATGGAGATTGTGTTCTGAACCTGGTAAATGAAGGGTCTTTCAAACTATGTGTTGAGATTACAACCCTTCCACTTATCTTTTCTAGGTTCCCCTCCAGAGCAAGACCTGCTGGCTTGCTTCCTGATTGACCCATTGAGGTTGTATTTAGATTCTTCATTTATTTATCGTTTTTCTTTTTCTTTTTCACTGTGTAGTACTCATTTGAGGTCCTGAAGAATTGGCACATTGCCATGAAACATGTCGACCTTTTTAGAGGGTTGAGTAAGTTCACTGAAGCCTTAACAGTCCCTTTCTCCCCTCCCACCCTTTTAAACTAGGGAGTCAGCCACCCCAAATAAAGTTCATTGTGGACTGACTCACCTATTTTTAAACCTCACCTTTTCACTCACGACTACACTCACACCAGACCCCTCACCTTCACGCAAAAACTGGCTGGAACAAAAGATCTCCATCAAAGAGCGCCTACGGCGCCCGTCAGACATTGCAGCGCCAGTCTGACGAGGAGCAGGAGACCGATGATGAAGCATGACACCTAGGCTCCCGTCTGGGTGTGTGAGGTCCCCCAGTTCCAACAAGGGAACACCTTGTTCCCTGACTAACTGACACGCTCCCCTAGCTCCATACACTCCTCGTTTGCTCTTTCACCTCTTTCTAACCTGGGGAACTAAGTATCAATTTGGTTATAAGTTGATTGGACGCATACCTTGGACCCCGTAAAATATTGTCCACCCCTGGTTCCTTTATTGTAATTTACTCTCAGCGTGGGCCCCCCCACGGAACCTTTAAGGTTACCTACAGTGTCAACTTTCACTGCGAGGACCAACAGCCTGTGAAAACACTTACGGTTTTCTCTCCAGGCTATTCTCTCTCTCATTCTACTACTTTTATAAGCTCACTAGGTATTTCTCTTTCACCTGCGGCGAACCTCCAAATATGGAAGACGTCCCTGGTTTGAGCTTCGACGAAGAGGCTATAGCTGAGGCTTTAAGATCTGCTGCTCCACCCTTTGGGGCTGGAGGGGCGACCGCCTCTAATTCCACTAACGATGACTGGTCGACCCTCACTGGTTTGAAAAAAGAATGGTTAAGGATAACTGTGCATGGTATCATGATGACAGAATACCTAAGAGCTAAAATAGCCCCACATGGACTCCTGGTAACAATCATACCGAGACTTTTTCTTGAAGATGGGCAGTTTAAGGGTGAATGGTGCCAGGTTTCCTGGAAATGCACCAGGGACTTGTTGTTCCTCATAGTAAAAACAGCCAAGAGACTGGCAGACGATCTACTTGGCAAAATTACAGCTTTAGAAACTGCCATTAGGGGAACTTTGACTAAAACCCCATTTACCACCAAGTTGGCAGAAATCAATCAAGAAATTTCGGATAGCCAGGATTTTCTGCTTAAACAGAAAATGACTAAACTTCAAAAGGACATTTCCAAATTTGACAAAGAAAAAGTTTATCCTTACCTTAGGGAAGGGTACACCAATAAAAAGACGAGCTATTCTTCTGATGAGAGCTCTGAGTTTAACAACCGGCGGGGCTCCTCCAGCAGTGATTCAAGCGGTGGCAACCCACCGACTAACAAAAGGAATCAACACCAACAAAGATGGAACCAAGGTTACAACCAAAACCAGATGTTCCAGGGACCTCCGCAAATGATACCGCCATGGCAATATCCATTCTATCCACAAGGCCCACCGCCACAATTCTTCCCCGTGAACCCTCCTTTTCACGACAGAGGTTGGGGCAGAGGAAAAGGGCGGCGGCGAGGAAATCAGAAAGGGGTACAATTTCAAGACCAACAAACGGCCTCAACATCAGTGGAGACGAGGAGCACAACCCGAGGAAGGAGAGTCTAGTAGTCAACCTCTCCACTAGACCACTGACTTCCATTGAAACAGTGGTCCTTGAAAAGGGTCTAGGCTTCGTCCCCACCCCTACTCTGGACAACTTTAATGAACTATGTGAGATTAAACAGTTGTTCAGAAAGATACGGCTCCGCGCCTATTTTGGAAATAGCCCCCCTATTGATTCTTTAGACACAGGGCTGCGCAAGCCATCCACTTTTACTCCATCGGATGGCATGGTTCCCCCTGAGGTACTAGTTTTTGAAAAAGCAGTACTGAAATCCCTTGAGAATAAAACTAATAAACCAGTCTTCAACAACTTGTCGAAAATGGAGAGACTTGCTATCCAGAATCTGGGAAACGATAGCTCAATTGTCATCAAACAAGCTGACAAAGGGGGAGCAACCGTGATTCAAAACATCACAGACTACGATTCAGAATGTAAACGCCAACTTGCAAACGCAAGACACTACAGACCATTGATATCTGATCCCACCCCGAGACTTACCACTGCTATCACTAGTTTAGTCTTGGAAGGTGAGACCAATGAGTGGATCTCAAAAAATGAGGCAGATTTCCTGATCACAAAGGACCCAGTTGTCCCCTACTTCTACACCCTCCCCAAGATACACAAGGGTACCACACCGGTCCCTGGGAGACCAATAGTGTCGGGGATTGGCTCACTACTCGAGCCCCTATCCAAATTTTGTGACGTGTTCTTACAACCACTCGTGAGAAAAATACCATCCTTTGTACAAGACACGAGGGATGTACTCCGCCTCATTGAATCCATCGATGGCAGAGAGAATGTAGACCTCCTCCTGACCCTAGATGTGGAGGCTCTATATACGAATATTCCACAACAGGCCACTCTGGATGCTGTTGAGCTTACCCTCAGGTCAGAGAACTGGTGTTCACCCACGCCCATCTCTTTCATAATGGCTTGTGCCAGTCTAGCACTAACTGAAATTTTTTTCCAGTACGGGTCCCAACTTTACCATCAAATACAGGGGACCTCTATGGGTTCGACCTTTGCTCCAAGTCTGGCATGTATTTACATGGCCACTTTTGAAAACCTTCACATCTACTCAAACAATAACCCCTATAGCCAGAACATCACAATGTGGCGAAGGTATATCGATGATATGCTGATTCTTTGGCATGGTAACCGGACAAATTGTGAAGCCTTCTGCTCCTGGATCAACCAGCAGAACCAGTTTCTCAAATTCACAGCCACTATTTCAGACATCAAGATCCCCTTCCTGGATCTCACAATCAGCCTTAATCAAGATGGTCTTAGTACCTCTTTGTACAGGAAAGAAACTGATAGGAACAGTCTACTGCTTTTTGGGAGCCACCATCCCAGATCGCTGCGAGAGAATCTCCCATTCGGGCAGTTCTTGAGAATCCGGAGAAACTGCTCGGCGACATCTGACTACAAGAAAGAGTCCATGCAGTTACAACACAAATTACAAGACAGAGGCTACCCCGCCAGGCTTATTTATGAGTCTCGCAAAAGAGCGCTCAACAATCCTCGAGAGGCTCTTTTGGAGTCACACACGAAAGAGCCTGATGATGTCATCACCTGTGTCTCCTGTTACACACAGAACTCAACAGAGATGAAAAGAACAATCAATAAACACTGGGGTTTACTCAACACAGGGGATTTAGAAATCCCACGTCCCCGCTTTGCTTTTAAGCGTACCGCCAACTTAAAAGACTCCTTGATCCACACACGCCCCAAAAAACCAGTGACCGCCATCCAGAACACTTTGTGGAACTTGCCACCAGTGGTGGGTCACTACCCTTGTGGTGGATGCGTTGTATGTCAACAAACGATACAATGCAAAGAGATAAAACTCTCAGACAACTTTACCTGGCACCTCAACAGGCATACCAACTGCAACAGCTCAAGATGTATTTATCTGTTGACCTGCCCCTGCAACCAACACTATATAGGCATGACGATGAGATCAGTCAAGCTGAGGATCATGGAACATAAAAGCAACATTCGTTGCTCTAAAACGCATACCAGGCTTTACGAACACTATGCACTACATGGTCACAAAGCTGACAACATTAAATGGGTGGTTCTGGAATCTCATACGTCGATTACCCACCAAGCACTGTTCAGGATCGAACAACGGTGGATACATCGCCTTCAGTTGGACACCCGGGGCCTTAACGATTCGGTGGCCTGGACATTACTAGCGAGATAAAATGCAGTAACACATCACTCTGCCAGCTCCGACCACCCTAACATTTGATCAGCTCACCTCCATGAGGCCCCTTCAGGTGTGTTAGGCTCTTCACTAATCTGAGTCTTGGATAGACTCTGTGTTGCCTCTATTTATGGGCATGACCACGCTCGGCACTTACCCTCATACAGTGCCTTGCAAAGTCCTTCATAATAGATACATACAGAGACAACATCTATATAGTTGTCACGACGTACACCATCACAGTTATCCACTATCTGTGTGGGTCCAGTCTCTCCACTTGTATGTCTACCCTGAGAGATCTTGATTACACGAGCCATACCACCTTCACTGAAATCACTGCCCTACAATATCACTCGTTGTGATACAAACCCCTACATCTTGAGGTCAGGATGACACCACCCCCGTAATACCTGGCAGACTACCAACCGATGTGGCCCCCGTATCCCCGCATCAATGTCAGTGACCACGTATGCATCCCCAAACCTGAACCACGAGTCACTGCAGTTACCCTTATTTTGAAATCTCTCAATTCTACCTTTTTAATGTAGTACCGACACCAGCATCTGCAGTCCCTCGTGGCCTTCTATGCCACCTCATGATAGACAGGACTATCTGGCTATTGTCTGTCCCTCAGTACCACACCACTGTAAGATGGCCGCCATTGTAGAGGCATTTCTCCACCTCCCTCAGGCGCCACGCTCCTGCGCCTTTGACGCACTGAGATGACGGGGTCCTTGGGGGACACGCCCACCAGCGAGGCGTTTCTCTGCGGAGCCACGGATTACAGCTTTATAACCGCGGCGTCTGCACTGAGATGACACCAGCTGTTCCGCGCTACCGGCAGGAGCGCTTCGTGGTGTGGGTAGGTTTCCGCCCTGGCAGTTCTTCATCTCAGGTAAGACTTGGAAGGTTATTAAACAAAAAACCCCCACCGACCAGTGGGATCGGTGATTTGCGGTTTTACTTTCTGAAGGGAGACACTGTCCACTTCCGCCGGCGCGGCTCTGACCAGCGGTCTCTGGCGCGCTGTTTGCCTCACACTGGGTTTGCCGGGCATTTGTCTGGGTGATCACCTGAGCTCTTGAAAATCGCTGTTTTCCAAATATACGGCTATATTTACGTCTCAGACTACCATATGGGGCCGGTGCTCCATCCAGCCTTGCTTACGCTACCGGTGCAGAGCATGCACGCGTCGAGGGCTGACTCTAGGGCCCCAGTGGGGGATTGAATCAGGTCTTTTTGTGGATGTCATATCCGCATTTCTCCGCCCCTGGTTTGGCCAGGCGGTCTGTCTACCACCATGACCTGATATTCGCTACCAGGCGCTTTTTGAACATACCCGGTGGGGTCCCTGTATGTGCTTCTCTTACAGGTACTTTACCTTTTGAACTGCCCCACGTGAACAGACTGCGGGCCCTTTAGGGTTGTTCCTAGGGTAAGCACCTTTCCAGTCATCTTTATATATGTGATGTGGTTTATGCCTTGTCTTCGTCCCTCTTTTAAACCTTTTAAACTTCCTACCTTTGACTGAATGCATGGTCTAGGGCAGCGACAGCATGCGATTACACCTTTTGAATAACCTTGTGTGGTCGCACTACTGACCAATGTGCCCCTTTTCTTGTGTGATTGATGTGCAACACTGCATATCTAAGCTAGAGGATGTATGGAGATTGTGTTCTGAACCTGGTAAATGAAGGGTCTTTCAAACTATGTGTTGAGATTACAACCCTTCCACTTATCTTTTCTAGGTTCCCCTCCAGAGCAAGACCTGCTGGCTTGCTTCCTGATTGACCCATTGAGGTTGTATTTAGATTCTTCATTTATTTATCGTTTTTCTTTTTCTTTTTCACTGTGTAGTACTCATTTGAGGTCCTGAAGAATTGGCACATTGCCATGAAACATGTCGACCTTTTTAGAGGGTTGAGTAAGTTCACTGAAGCCTTAACAGTCCCTTTCTCCCCTCCCACCCTTTTAAACTAGGGAGTCAGCCACCCCAAATAAAGTTCATTGTGGACTGACTCACCTATTTTTAAACCTCACCTTTTCACTCACGACTACACTCACACCAGACCCCTCACCTTCACGCAAAAACTGGCTGGAACAAAAGATCTCCATCAAAGAGCGCCTACGGCGCCCGTCAGACATTGCAGCGCCAGTCTGACGAGGAGCAGGAGACCGATGATGAAGCATGACACCTAGGCTCCCGTCTGGGTGTGTGAGGTCCCCCAGTTCCAACAAGGGAAGACCTTGTTCCCTGACTAACTGACACGCTCCCCTAGCTCCATACACTCCTCGTTTGCTCTTTCACCTCTTTCTAACCTGGGGAACTAAGTATCAATTTGGTTATAAGTTGATTGGACGCATACCTTGGACCCCGTAAAATATTGTCCACCCCTGGTTCCTTTATTGTAATTTAAGAGCCCAATCAAGCCTAGTACAGTCTCCTATAATGTCCCTGTTAAAATTGGTTTTCACGGTAGTCCAAATCTTGTGCCAAAAAAAATCTTGTTGTATTTTTATTAAGTCGGTTACGTAGGGTATCCTCAACTCTGCGTGGCTTGTATAATTGGAAGAACTGCCTGGGACGGCGAAAAGAAATCTTAAAAAGGCGTTCTCCACTAACTGTAGGGGCTGGGTATCAGAATAGCCCCATGCACCAGCACCATATATAGCGGTAGTGACACATTTTGCTCTGTATATGCTTAACAACTCTTTAGAAGGTATTTTCCCCAATTTTCTTTCACAATTCGCTAGGGCGGCAGTGGATTTCAGGAATAAAAGCTTCCTAGCTTTAACTGCCTGGGACCATGTTAGCTTTTGATGGCGGCGGATACCTAAATAAGGGAGTTGTAGATTCTATCTTTGTTTATGTCTCTACACTTTGTGCTCCCTCTCCTGCACTTCATAATAAATGTCTTTGAGATATTAACTCGAAGACCTAAGTTCTACATGTACACGGTGAAACTAGTTAACATCCGTTGGAGCCTCAGTTGCGTATGTGACATCAAGACAGCATCATTGGCGTGGAGAAGGGCCGGTTATGGTGCGGTTATCAATTTGTGGCATGTCCTGGCACTGATCCACCAAGGCTTCCCCCAATCCATTGGTATAGACCGTAAATAAAAAAGGTGCCAGTACGCAGCCCTGACTTATCCCCCTCTCTACGCCGAATTATGCGGTACATTCACCCTTTACCCCAGAAACGTACCCTTGCTTTCGTATTAGCTTAGAGCTGCCTCAAAAAATGTAAGAGTGGAGCTTTCACACCCATGTTGGCCAGGATGGTCCATAAGTTATTGTGTTCTATGCATTCAAAGGCTGGCGTTAAGTCTACTAAAGCCAGGTATAATCAACCCTGTTTAGCCTCTGTGAACTTCCCGATTAAAATATTTAAGTTTAATCCCTGCTCGACTGTACCCAGGCCCATCGGAAAACCAAACTGCAACTCAGATAATACATTATTGTCTTCAGCCCAGTCCTGAAGTCTATTAAGTACAATGCACCCCACCACCTTAACCAGAGAATCAAGGAGTAAAATTGGCTGATAGCACGCAGGGTTCTGTCGGTCCCTTTTCATAAAGATCTGTCCTATAATGATTCAGACCATTTTGTAATAAAACCTGAGGAACAGCAAGCTGCTATCACTTGTGTCACCAGTGGGCCCCGTAGGGCCAAGTTACCTTTATAAAGGTCTACGGGCACGCCATCTGGACTAGGTGCTTTTCCTCCCTTGCTAGACTTGATTGAACCAATGACCTTGTCTAATGTGATCTGAAGATCCATTGGGTAAACCCTTGGAGCAGTTAATCCCTGCGCCGGCTGTATTTCATCTATGGCTAGCTTGTCTAGTGTGGATTTATACATATTTGCATAATGTTTCAACCATTCGTCTTCGCCAATAGCAATTTCTATGGTGGGGATATCATGGGGTACCAGAAAGGGAGAGTTGACTGCCCGGCAAAAAGCAGTCTAAGGCCGTCCAAGCTTCCCCGCTGATCTCCCCCTTACACTCTTCCAAGGCCTGTTTGTATTCCCGTCTGCACTCTTTTATTTCTTAGCTGTTTCTTGGTGTTTTGTGTAGATCATGTTTCAGTTTTGTGTATGCTTTCATACATCCTGCATTAAACCACCCTTGATGTCTTTTATGTTCTTTTTATTTTCCGCTGTTAGTGCCTCCTTAATTCCTTGGGTGATCAGTGCAAAGGCTTCTAAGATTTCAGTGTGATCAGTAACCTCATCAAGACAGGTTATCAAGGCTGATTGATGTTTACACACTATGGGGCATATTAGCAAGAACCTCGTTAAAATTATCGCCGTTTTAGCGGCAGGAAACTGCAGCTAAAATGGCGATAATGGGCTTGCTAATATACGTTATAGAATTCCAATAGAAGCCCAGGTTAGATGTGCAGGACATCTAACCTGGGCTTCTATTGGAATTCTGTAACGCATATTCGCAAGCCCATTATCGCAGTTTTAGCTGCAGTTCCTGCCGCTAAAATGGCGATCATTTTAACGAGGTTCTTGCTAATATGCCCCTATATCCTTAGTGAATTCGACTGGGTTCACTTTAGACCACGAAAATGAGTAACCATTGATTTTATTAAGAACTGTTATGAACCAAGTGCGCAGACTTGCCCTTGGTATTTATCACATTGCTGGGCAGTAGAATGGTTACACTCTGGGGGAAATAGTCACTTAAGGTATTTTAATGTATTTTAAAACCTTCAAGTCTTGTTGAGTGTCTGTTGGATATGATTATATAGTCAATAATCAAAGTTGCACCTCCCCCAATTAACCTAAAATGATAAGGTACTGAGGGGGTACATAAAACCTTAGCAAAGCCTAAATCAAACATGAACAAAATCTCATTTAGACAATCCCCATAGTTCTAATGTGAGAAGAGAGTGTAGTTATTGTCGTCATCAGAACGTATACTTCAATTATTCCCCCCATTGAACAAGCACAAACAAGTACTCAAATGTCCACCCCAGAGGACAAACATATCTTTTACAATTCTATTGAGTACATTATGAAGATCTGTATTCAATTTTCTCAAAACCCCCAAGATCTGGTCTGGTGGAGCATTGGTATAAAGGTTTATCACAACTGTACAGTGATATTGATCAATTTCAATAATGATAAATTGATAATAAATTTCATATAATTTGATTCATACGTAGTTAGCCCTCCCTTAGCTCCCCCATGTACCAAGGGAATTGCTGCAGTGTGGCAGGTCTTATACCCACTAATATGCATAGGATTGTAGTGTAGTTCCTATCTTCCCAATAGGCTCTGCGCATTGGAATAATACCTACAGCAGTAAGGCCTAGGCCAGACGTTAACTAGGTCTACTACTGTCGATACTAGACTTAAGTTTTGGGTTTGCCAGCATAGCTCAGAGTTCGCTAGAAACTTTCTCGAATGTTCAGGAAAGAATTAACTCCCCTGATTAGACAAGAAGGGATTTAGTTTCTGACAACCATAGAACATGACAACTTTGCTCTCCCCTAATCAAGAGTGTATCTCCAGAGTCGTGTGAGCACAAGGCAATTATTTTACTCAGTCAGTACGTGCATTCTTAGTCTCATCAGATTGTAGAGAAAAGGAAGAGACGGGCGTGTTCAATAAAAAGGTGTTATTTATTGATCAGTCTCTTTTCTCGTACAAGAGAAATGGATCGATATTATTGCAATACTTATAGTTAAGTAAAGTGCATACATTAAAAGCAATAGTATAAAATAATACTGTAAAAACATTGATATGGTTTCTGAGCCATATGATGTTTAAAATGATTAAAATATATTTACATACACATATACATTTGACTAAACGTACTCAACTGGTGTTTCTAAATACGCCTACCCCGTGTACCTGACCTAAGTCTAATGCGTGGGCGGGAATAGAAAGTTACAGTTTAAGTTAAGTTTGTTTTTGCCAAGTGAATAACTAAAGAATTCTCTGTGAGGGGTTATTCAGTTCTGTACCTGGAAGTTAGGATGAATGAGGAATGGTATCTCTTTCTCTGGTCTCGATATTCCAGGCTGCCTGCGAGGGCTGCCCGAAAGCGCCGGTGCTGGGTCTCTCGGTAGGAGATAGCAGCGCGTCTCTCAGCGCGTCAGGAAGGCGGGGCTGCTGCCAGCGGGGTCTGCTCTGCTTCTGGGCTTCGGCAAGTATGGCTGCTCCGTCTCGTCACCACGCGTGTGTTTGCATAGGGCAAGATCGGCAATATTTATACCTTAAAGGTGCCGGGATTGACGTAAGGATGGACATAGATACGTCAATAAAGATGTCATACGACTTGCTCGTTAGCACATTCTTTTACTGAAGTTCCCTGTGAAATCAAAACAATGGCCGCACGGATTTTCCAGGTTGTCATAGGTTTGATTTGTTATGAGAACGTCGTATGCCTTATCAGGGGCTGGAGGAATGTCGCTTGTCTAATTAGATCTCAAGTGTTATGACCTAATCAGATAACACGTTCCTGTGCCGTAGTGTGACTGCGTCAGATAACGGTATCTGCATCATGGGGGCTTTTCTTGCCTCATGGGCTGACTGTTAGTTAACTTGATAGTTAGTTTAACCAGAATAGGGTCAGGAATAGGGGGATCGATTCAGAACCTATAGGAATACATGACACCCACTCCACGCTAACTATGGTCATATTTACTAATCTATGCATAGTATAACATAGTACAACATACTATAGAGTATAGTGTATACCTCACCACCCCAAAATACATTAATGCATTTTGAAATTTTCAAATATACTGAAAAATTGCAGTCATATATATTGTATGCACTTAAGCTATGAATTAAACGCTAAAGTAAACACGCATTTGTAGACATTATTGCTCATTTGGTATATGAGAAATACACATGAAATGGCTCTTAATATGGCTATACAGAAAGAAAGTTCGAGACCATTTCATCACATAATAAAATATTTGTGAACATACCAGCGGGCAACTAAAGTTTATAAAGTATCTAAAAATAGAAATCTTAGTTCTCTAGGAATAGTTTCTTACTTTAAGCAGAAGATAAGTGTCCCGAAAATTTTGTAAAAAATAATTTGGGGCTGCTAAATAATTGTTGTCCGTGAACTGGTGGGAAAAATTGTTCATGTGACTTTATTTTTAAAGTTGAAGGCCGAATTCAGGGAACGCCGTGTGCGAGCTTGCTCAAAAGTCTCTATTTCTGTTCTGGAGAGAACATCATATCATTAAGGCTTTCGAAAAAACTGTCAACAGCTTCATGGGAAAGTTCCACTAAGTCGGAAATTGGTGTAACCATGCATTCGTGCGCATGATTGTCTCTATTGACATTCTGATTCGCATCGCTGACAGAAGGTCGTACCTGATCGATGCTGCTTTCATCTTGAACTTCATTACTCTTCAATCGTAGTGGTGAAGATTCCACGAATGCCGTCATCAGGATTGGCAGCCTTTGAGGGCAGCACAAAGCGTGAACCTTGGTAGGAACCAACAATGTATTCTGCATCCACTGGCGCATCCGATTGTAGCGTCAGACAGGTGTCTAACACGGTATACACCTGTTACAACGCATTTTTTACTCCGCACTACCATTACAACGCGACTTTTACTCCGCATACCGTTACAACGCATTGCGCTGGGGGGCGCTGTAGGATAGGGAATAATTTTAATTTTCTATCCAACACCTTCCCTAGTGTCCACGGGGACTGGTGTTGGAATAGAAAATTATACTTACCACTATCCAGCGCCCCAAGGCGCTATGCGTTGTAACGGTATGCGGAGTAAAAGTCGCGTTGTAATGGTCTGCGGAGTAATAGTATGCGTTATAACGTCATACATCCGTCTAACACGCATTCTTCTCCGCATAGCAGACACCTCAATACAGGTAAAACACATCTTTGCCACATTGGTCGAAATGATAGAAACCAAGTCATGTTCAGGTCTCTAAGCCGGGAGAGTCCCAGGATTTTTGATATCCGGTCCCGGTATCCAATGGCTAGGATTGTTTCTTCCATTGTCGCGAGAGTTTGATCTGTGACATGGGTTGCCATAACGAAAAATAAGGACTAAGAATAGGATTCCTGCAATTAGTCCCAGGATCAGGGGAAGTCCGCCAAAAATCGAATCGACGAAATCTGGAAAAATACCCAGTATGGCTTTGAATGGTGTTAATGCCATCGAAAATACTGTCTTAAATACCTTTGAGACCCCAGTGGTATCAGAAATATTTAAGATTTCGCTCAGGATTTCCGCGAAATGTACGGGGGAATTAGTCGATAATAATGTATGTATCTCTGCAGTCGTCCTTGCGACTTGTAGATCATACGTTTCTTTTGATGACGTGAGCCTTGTAGGCGTCTGAAGAAGCACTGTTTTCATTCTGCTTAAAGTATCTATTCGAATAGAAGTAATTTTCAAACTGGGCCATGCCCTTGCCTCCCTGTCTGGAAAGGAGCTGGGGAACAAAGAACGTCCACAGCACTTGACCTTCGCAGTCGTAGTGACTAGATAAGGAGTCCCGGGCATAAGACTACAACATTTGCGGTCTACAATAAGAATGTAACTCCCATTATAGAGTCTTTGAAAGAATGGTTCTATTTCAGTTGCAGGTGCGCCTTGCTGGTGACATGAAAGGTTGTATGAATTCCCTTCACAGGCTCCATGCAAACTAATTCCGTTACACAGAAGCGTGCCGCTTAGTGACATGGCACAATTGTTGCCACTAAGAAACACTTTCTGTCCTTTATTACTGACACATGCATGTGAATAGGGCAGGTTCCAAGTTGTTTTAAGGTACCCCTTCCCCAATTTCTCGTACATGCCAGCCTGTATATATTTTTGGCAGTATTGAAACCTGAAGGTTGAGATTGGAATATTTATGATTCCGTGGATTATCCATTCACTGACAGGTCGTTCTGACATTGTCATTGGTAATCTTTCTAGTTTTTCAATGCTCAAGATTGTATAATCAGCACCCTTTTGCGCCATACCGATTTGTCTATCAGTAAGGTTAAAGATTTGGAATAGTGACGTTGTGTTGATTAAACGCCAAGGCACATAGCCTGAACGCAGATTTTGTAACGTCCAGTCAAGCTGTACAATAGAACGCAATTGTGACTGACCATGTTGTAATAACAGTAAGTCTTGCGATAATATATCGATTGCTGAAGACACAATGCTGTCCAATGAAAAAATTCTGGAGGACAGAGTCATTAACCCATTGTCCACTACAGAAAGTGATTTTTCCAAATTAATACGGTCAATTTCCCGTATTCTCTCTGCTGTTTCAATTTGATTAACCTTCCAGGCCTCATTGTATGCTGCATATACAGAGGCTGCTATGAAACGCTTTTGACGCTGTTTGCGTGGTCCCATTATGAAATCACGCAAGTCAGCACCATCAGTAAGTAAAGTTAGGTGTTGCTTAATTTCAGGCAGTGTGGAAGTTTGTAGCCACTGAAGGCATAATTTGCCCACACTGTAGGTTGTTATTATCCCTGGGTGATGTCTTTGGGGATATCTAGGGTCTGGCCTGGTCATTTTGAACCCCTGTGTTTTATTCAGGAATCTGTCTTGACAGTTATTTGTATCTGTGGGCCAGATTAACCATTGTTTCCAATTAGGATGTGTTCTGTTTTGGTTTAATATATGGTTTACGTCTATCTCTTCATCCGTATCCGAGCTATTGCTAAACATTGTTGGCTTTGGAATAGACGGTTTATTTAAATCTTTGATTTTGGCTAGGCCAAGACAGGTGGTTTGTTGAACAGTGTCATTTAAAAATATCATTTGTTCTGGGATCATGCAAGCTCTAAACAAAGCTTCTAAACCCTGTACTTGCCATTCTTTTGTACCCCAAACACTTTTCAAATCAACATTTTTGTCCCAATAATCAAATCCAAAAGTATTCATTTCTTCGAAGAATGAATCTGAATATATCAACTTTGTGTTGGTTATCATGGTTTTCATCCCTGTCTTGTTTGACAATTTAAAATAGAATGTTTCAGCATTACTTGTGTTAAAACCTGAAAAATATGAATATTTGTCGTAAACGGTTCTTGAGCTCCCTTTTGGAGGTGTTGCACAATGTTCCCATTGATTATAGTTTAAAACATTTCTAGGTTGTGCAGATTTATGTAAAAAATGGTTACCATAGTGGTTATAGCAATACATACTATCATAATTTGTAGAACCTTGCAAATAATCATGTTTTGTAAATTTAGCAGACATTACTAAGTCAGACATCATGTTATTAATGCTTTCGAAGTCCCAATCATCAGCAAATGAGTTTGGTTTTGCAAAGTCACTCAAGGAGATCTTGATTTGGTGTAGATATTTCAGGATCTCGACCGGACCATAAATTTCATAGTCAGTGTTGTCCCAGGCTACCCCACCAGGTATAGGATTGGCTGTGAAGTTGGCTGAAGAAAGTTCTCTTTTCTCGACGTGTGAAGATGTGTGTGGTTTGAGGACCAAGTTGATGTTCTGACTTGCTGTGTCCATTTTAGCATATTTCCCCTCAATGAAGCGTCCCAAAGTTAATACCATGATGAGCCAAAGTATGAGGATAAATGCACCAAAACCCACCCAAAATTCAATCCATGGAGAAATCAGATATGTTTCTTTCAGTTGGTTCAAAAGTTCCTTAGCTTTGTCTTTAAAGGATTTTGATGATGGCTGTGTCTTTGATTCACTGAGGCTTTCAGAGGAATCATCGAAGTTGATGAAGTAGCCGGATGCAGTTCTGTCAATTGTTCCAATTGCTTCAGGATTTTTGTTTCTTGAATTGTCACCTGGTACTTCATTATAGATTGGTGTGTCTCTGCTAAATGTTTTTATTTGGGTTTTCAGAGGTCTGAGTTCTATTGCATTGTTGCATAGTCCTTGTTGTTCTTCTGTAGGCGTTTCGAATGTGATGAGCCTCTTCGTTAGGACCTCTGTACTGGTAGCAAACCTTGGTGTTCTGCTACTTATTGGGAGTCCACTTGGCCTACTGTTTGTTATTGGCCACATGTTGTGGTTTTACCAGGCCGATGGATACAACTCGGTTCTCCTTTTTACCAGCAAGTGGCGGTAGTACAACTGATCTTGTCCCGTTGACAGACAAGACAGGAACTGCTTTTCTGTAAGAAGGCCCAAATTCCTTCTTTACCGCGATCTTCTCCCTGACTAGATCCCCGACTTTTGGAATCCAGACAGGTCTTGCTGGGACAGGTGGTGATTCTTCAGTGGTTGTTGGCTGTTGTTTCAACTGTATGTTGCTCAGGTCTTTTCTTGTTTTGTTTAAGTCCTGCAAAATAGCCAAACGGTCTTTGACATCAAAGCTTTTTTCTTTAACCACTGAAGTCTGACTGTCGAGGTCAGAGATAATCATTCTAGTTCCAAATAATAATTCGTACGGACTGAATCCCTTCAGAGAATTTCTTGGCAAGTTATTTAGACTACGTTGGACACTTATTAGATGTTTGACCTACCCAGCTCCCGAACCTAATACCTTTGCCGTTATAGATTGCTTTATGTCACGGTTTTTTCTTTCAACAATTCCGTTCCCCTCAGGGTGAAATGGACAAGAGTACCGCAATTGCACGCCCATGCTGACCATGGCCTCCTTATAAGCCCGAGAGCTAAAAGCAGGACCATTGTCCGAATGCAGCATGCCAATTGCGTATGTGCCGATAAAGACTCGCAAATCTTTTATAACAGTTCTGGCGTCAGCCGTTCGCTGGGGCCACATCCATATGAATCTCGTGCATGAGTCCACTGCAACCAAGATATATTTATAGTTACCATCCCTTTGTAAGGGACCGCAGTGGTCTAGATGAACACAGGCTAATGGTTTATCCGAGATTAGAAGGGGCGTCTGCGCTGGACGTCTCACCGTTGATACTTTCATTTTTTGACATATTTCACATGCTAGAACATAGTTCCTCGTTTGTCTTCTCATTTGTGGCCACCAGTATCTCTGTTTTAATAATGATACTGTGGCTGAGACGCCAGCATGAATAGAAGCAAGCCCTTCGTGTGCCGCTATTATTAGTCCTAACCTATGTTCCATGTTTGGAATTGCCCTATCCCCCACTCCAGGGATTCGAGCAAAAGGAACATTGTTTGCATCAGTTATGTATGAGTATTTTACTGGAAAGCCTTTAGGGAGTGGTTCTATCGAATCCTTTTCTGAAGCGCTGACAGCTTGTAATATTTCGCTGTCTATTTTTGTTTTTGACCGGGTGACGGCAGCTACGGAAGCCGTTTGCACAGCTGCCTTCGCGGCCTCATCAGCCAATGAATTCCCTGCAACGTGAACGCCATCACGTTGATGACTCAGTGTATGTATCACGTGAGTCTTTGGTAGTTCTTTTTGTAAAAGAGCTATTTGTTCCCAGAGCAATTTCTGCATTATTGGTGCATCTGTGTCATCTTTGTAACCGTTCTGAATCCATGTCTGCAAATCCTTGTTATATGATTTGACGCAGTAATATGAATCTGACACTATAAGTGTCGGGAATTCGCGATCCGCATTATCTAGCGCCATTTTGAATGCTATTATTTCAGTTTGTTGTTCTGAATTAGTTTCTACTGAGTGTGTTTTTGTTATTAGAGGTTTTAGTTTACCTCCGCGCCACACTTCTTTTGTAATCTCACATGTGGGGTTGTATGCTTGTTCTCCCCAAACGGAGGGTTGAGCATGTCCGTCTGTATAGATTACACAGGCGTAATGTCGTAGAGGCAGAATGTCGATTGGCAGAGGATACGTCTTTTTTAGATTTTTTAATTCTTCTAGTTATTTAGAAAATTGTCAACCAGGCTATACTTGATAATTCATATCCTACGTATAAGACCGTTAAATGGGCAATTCTGGATTTTTTAAAGTTGAATTTGTAACCCTCTGCTGCGAACCCAAGTATTATGGTGTTCACTCTTTTCAAGTGAGTATCCAAGTCATCATCTGTTAAGTAAATGTCATCGACATAAGATAATGCTTCATCATCATATAGCTGTAGTAATTCTGTTACTCTCGCTGAGAATACCCCCGGGCTGTTCTTGTACCCCTGGGCTAACCGACAGAATTGTTTTTGAGTGCCATTTACTGAGAATGCAGTTAAATATCTGCTCTCTGGTGCTATGTTTTGACAAAAGAATCCATTGGAGATGTCCAAGGTTGTTTTGTATTTTTTGCGCACTATGTTATTTATTAGTGCAGCACTGTGTGAGTTTTGCACTGCAAAGGTTTTGCAACATGTGTTAAGGTGTCGGTAATCCAAAACTAGACGATATGAGTTGTCTGGTTTGGAGACCGGAAACAAAGGGTTGTTCATTTGTGAGGTGCAAGTTTCAATCACCCCCTGGTATTCTAGCTGATCTAGTATTTCATTTACCTGTTTTTTAGCTTCTTGCTTAATTGGGTACTGCCTTTGTGCAGTAGGTTGTGATTTTAACTGGATTTTGTGAGGAGGAGAGTCCTCATCCCATCCTACATGATTTTTATATAAAGCAGGTGCTAAGGCCACTGCCCACTTTCTAGCAAGTGTGTATTTTTTATGAATCGGGATTTGATTCGAGAAGGCAGGCATAATTACTTCTTCGCCATGAGGGCACTCCCTGACAAACTCTGGTGGCCAGTCTTTTTCAGCTAGAAGGATGTCATAACCCTTGGAGAGGTTATCCCAAAATAGTCCCCTTATTTTCCTAGTCTTATCTCCCTCTATACGTAATGTTATCTCGTATATCTTGTGGGGTTTGCTAACTCTGGTGTCTGCAGTTTCCACTTGAAGATATTCATTCGTGTCCACTGTCTCCAGATGATTCATAAGGACTTTGCGAGCTATGTTCACTTCTGCTGCGCTGTCTAGCATTGTCTGAGCCCACTCTCCGTTTTTCAGTTGTGTCCTCAGTATTCTCGGCATTATTAACTACCTTGATACTGGCTACCTTCTTTTTTGGAAATTGTAATTTCTTTTTTTGTTGAGCAGGTTCCTTGTCTTTGGACTTGGCGTGCTCTTCTCTTTGTTCTGATCGTCCTCTTCTTTCCGATTTCTGCGAGGAAGTCTGAAAAGATTGAGAGGGACGTGTATCAATGTCTTGATATCTATCAGGTTTTTTAATATTATCCCTATTTCTAAGGTTATATCTTTTCCCAGAGGGGTCACTCTGGGGTGACCTGTGTCTCTGGTTCGGAGATTTCTCCCTTCGCCTAGGAGACCTTCCTCGGGACTGGAATTTCTTTTCTTTTGGATTGGATTGTTTGTTTCCATCCCAGTTCTTTTTTGGTGAATTATTATTAAAAAATATTTTTTCTGGACTTTCAGTCAGTTGCGGTTTTACTGGTATTCCACCTAAACTATCTCTACCTAGTTCTTCATAGGATTTTTCTATGATTCTGGCAATTTCAGCTGGTTGGTCTGCTATATCTGTCTCTTTTAACCTCTGGCGGATCGCCACGTTTGCTGCTTCACCTTTTATATTGGCTAATAATATAGCCGAGACCTGCTTGAAGTCTTTCAGTAATTTCATACCAAGAGTTAAAGCTGGTTCTGGACCGTATTCATCTTGAATTTGTTTTAGCACATCTGGTATTACCGAAATGGATGGAACACCGTGCGTTTTTGTGTAGATTTAAGCAAAGACTGTACCCCAAGTATCACAGTCCTCTATGTGTGGTGCGATTCCCATTGGGAGACATATAGTCAGAATCCTGTGTTTTTCTAGAGGGGTGGTGTCAGGAAACACCGCCTCTATTTGGGTGATTTTCTGTGCCAACCAGAATGGTATTTGTTCTCGTTTAGCCGGAACTTTACCTAGGCAGGATTGGATGTTCTGTGGTGTGATTTTATTTGTGTTCCCCTGGTGAGGGGTCAGCTGTGGAAGTTTAATCGCTGGCTGAATTGTTGAAGTCCGCATTACATACTGGACTAATTGTCTATGAATTTTTAGTAATTGTTTTAGCTGTATTAACAGCTCTCCAGTAGACATCCCTTCGATGTCTGGGTGTGGTGTGTATCCGGCTAAGACCGGCCACGTTGCTCCTGGTCTACCTAAAGGACCGAGCCTTGTAATGTGATTGTTATGTATTAGGGCGCCATCAAATAAGAGCAAATGCTCTTGGAATTTGAGTGGTACTTCCACCTCCTCGAAAGGAGTGTAAATGTCGGGTGGAACCTCTATTTTGTAATAGTGGAAGTACTTTGTTACAGCATTTGCTGCTGGAAAATGTATCCATGTATAGTATACCTCTGTCTGCCGATATTCGTGTGCCTCAATTACGAATATGACTGTGCCACCTCTAGGTGTCAGTCCATTTTCTATAAGTTTTAAGGTTATAGATTTCCTTTTGGCGACCGGGATGAGTATTATATCCCCGTCCGCATCTAGTGCTGCAGTATCAGCTGCTGCTATTTCAGCTGCTAATCTAACTGCCTCTCTTTCATCCTCATTGTCAGACATTTTACTGTCAAGAAGGTTATTTTGTTTGTTTGCAGATCAGGTTTCTTATGGAACAAAGATTAGATGCACAATATTTTGGAACAGTGTATCCTTCAACGTTGACTAAACCAAGAACCTTACATAGGAGTTCCCTCCTGCAAGGTTTTGGAGGATATTACCTTTCACCCACTCCAGACGTCTTTGGAGTATTTGGGAAAAGGGGTCTGAGTGAGAAAGCACGACTGAGTTACTCTAAATGTCTTACGTTAGTTTTATCGCCCTTTCCAAACGCGTTGGGCGCCATGTAGTGTAGTTCCTATCTTCCCAATAGGCTCTGCGCATTGGAATAATACCTACAGCAGTAAGGCCTAGGCCAGACGTTAACTAGGTCTACTACTGTCGATACTAGACTTAAGTTTTGGGTTTGCCAGCATAGCTCAGAGTTCGCTAGAAACTTTCTCGAATGTTCAGGAAAGAATTAACTCCCCTGATTAGACAAGAAGGGATTTAGTTTCTGACAACCATAGAACATGACAACTTTGCTCTCCCCTAATCAAGAGTGTATCTCCAGAGTCGTGTGAGCACAAGGCAATTATTTTACTCAGTCAGTACGTGCATTCTTAGTCTCATCAGATTGTAGAGAAAAGGAAGAGACGGGCGTGTTCAATAAAAAGGTGTTATTTATTGATCAGTCTCTTTTCTCGTACAAGAGAAATGGATCGATATTATTGCAATACTTATAGTTAAGTAAAGTGCATACATTAAAAGCAATAGTATAAAATAATACTGTAAAAACATTGATATGGTTTCTGAGCCATATGATGTTTAAAATGATTAAAATATATTTACATACACATATACATTTGACTAAACGTACTCAACTGGTGTTTCTAAATACGCCTACCCCGTGTACCTGACCTAAGTCTAATGCGTGGGCGGGAATAGAAAGTTACAGTTTAAGTTAAGTTTGTTTTTGCCAAGTGAATAACTAAAGAATTCTCTGTGAGGGGTTATTCAGTTCTGTACCTGGAAGTTAGGATGAATGAGGAATGGTATCTCTTTCTCTGGTCTCGATATTCCAGGCTGCCTGCGAGGGCTGCCCGAAAGCGCCGGTGCTGGGTCTCTCGGTAGGAGATAGCAGCGCGTCTCTCAGCGCGTCAGGAAGGCGGGGCTGCTGCCAGCGGGGTCTGCTCTGCTTCTGGGCTTCGGCAAGTATGGCTGCTCCGTCTCGTCACCACGCGTGTGTTTGCATAGGGCAAGATCGGCAATATTTATACCTTAAAGGTGCCGGGATTGACGTAAGGATGGACATAGATACGTCAATAAAGATGTCATACGACTTGCTCGTTAGCACATTCTTTTACTGAAGTTCTCTGTGAAATCAAAACAATGGCCGCACGGATTTTCCAGGTTGTCATAGGTTTGATTTGTTATGAGAACGTCGTATGCCTTATCAGGGGCTGGAGGAATGTCGCTTGTCTAATTAGATCTCAAGCGTTATGACGTAATCAGATAACACGTTCCTGTGCCGTAGTGTGACTGCGTCAGATAACGGTATCTGCATCATGGGGGCTTTTCTTGCCTCATGGGCTGACTGTTAGTTAACTTGATAGTTAGTTTAACCAGAATAGGGTCAGGAATAGAGGGATCGATTCAGAACCTATAGGAATACATGACAGGATACTCTGTGCATGTCTCTTGAAAAGAGAATATTACATTTCTCTACAAAATCCAACCAGTGGGGATTTGTTGCTTTTTCCATAAATCTGCCGCATTCCAGAAGAATACACTACATTGATCATCTCTGTTATTATTACCTTTGTAGTTATTTTCAATAACCCTTAGGAGTGGGGTAAATTTGTGAGTAGACTATCTGAGTTTAGGCCCGCTCCTCTAGCCTTTTGACAGGATTATTCAATACAGTGCCTATATGATAAGGAGATAAAATTCCTGGTGTTGTGTCCACTATTAATTCTTTAACTAGAATTGTCCCAGTCTCAAAACTGCACTCAAATGTGTCCGGCCATATCTAGAGTCTGGACATTACATAGTGCAGTGCACCAGCAGTGTCTGGCATATTCAGGCAATCTACCTCTTCCAATGTTTGAAGGCTATCGAACCAATTGACAGGAATTTTATATACAAAGGGGTCGATTCCGATTCAGGAGAAAAAACCATTGTACGATTTGTATTCGTAGCCATCTCCGTACGAATGAAAAAAGACCATCCGAACTGCATAGTACGATCCGTATCCCTAAAATATGTCCGAATATCAGCGAACCGTATGAACCATAATCGAAGACCCGTACGAAATGGCGTCAGAACTCAAACAGTACGATTTATAAACATGCCGTATGACCAAACAAGTACGATCCAGACCGGGGACCAAGTACGCGATTTGTAAGGGCAAACATAGTCGCGCATGAAGCATGATTCGTACGGAAAACATCGCGTATGAGCGAGCCGCACCAACAAATTCGAACCGCACACCCCTCAATAAAGCATACGCGAACCTCCACCCCGGAAATGGCCCATATCAGCCAGCCGCACCACCAAATACGAACCGCACACCCCTCAATACAGCGTAGGTGAACCCCCACAACAAAAACGGAACGTATCAGCCAGCCACATCACCAAATACGAACCGCACACCCCTCAATAAAGCGTACGCGAACCCTCACCCCGAAAACGGCCCGTATCAGCCAACCGCACCAACAAATATGAACCGCACACCCCTCAATAAAGCGTACGCGAACCCCCACCCCGAAAACGGCCCGTATCAGCCAGCGGCACCAACAAATACGAACCGCACGCCCCTCAATAAAGCGAACGCGAACCCCCACCCCGAAAACAGCCCGTATCAGCCAGCTGCACCACCAAATACGAACCCCACACCCCTCAATAAAGCGTATGCGAACCCCCACTCCGAAAACGGCCCGTATCAGCCAGCCGCACCACCAAATACGAACCGCACACCCCTCAATAAAGCGTACGCGAACCCCCATCCCAAAAACGGCCCGTTTCAGCCAGCCACACCACCAAATACGAACCCCACACCCCTCAATAAAGCGTACGTGAACCCCCCCTCCGAAAACGGCCCGTATCAGCCAGCCACACTACCAAATATGAATCGCACACCCCTCAATAAAGCGTACGCGAACCCCCACCCCAAAAACGGCCCGTTTCAGCCAGCCACACCAACAAATACGAACCGCACACCCCTCAATGAAGCGTACGCAAACACCCCAAAAACGTCCCGTATGAGCCAGCAGCACCAACAAATACAAACCGCACCCCCCCCACTAATAAAGCGCACGCAAACCCAGAACCCTGCACAAGGAGGGTGCAAACGAGTCGCACAACCCCACAAAACATGTCTCCTGTGTACACACCATTGGAAAACAATGTCCTGGCCACATCCAAACAGGCAAACAGAGGGCCCAAGTCACACCCACCCCTTAAAACACACCCACCAAAAATTCAAAATAAGCCACACCCACAAATGGACCAATAAAAGGACCCACACATACAACCCATCATCCTTTGCAACATACCTATTTGCGCAAAGACACTGACAGCACACCAACAACTGCACCCATACCCCTTCACACATACACCCTATCTCATTCACACCCACACCACCCTCTTCACAATCAGACCCACACACCCTCATTCATACACACCATCACCCCCATTCACATACACCCCACACCATGACCACACCAAAGAATCCAAAGTTCACGAACCCGGAGATGGAGATCCTTACAGATGAAGTCATCAGAGTTGAGCCACAGCTGTTTGGTGCATTGGTCAGACAGACCAACATAGCTCAAAAAACGCCTGTGTGAGAGGATTGTCGATAAGGTAAATGCTGTTGCACCCATCAGGCGCACCAAGAGGGATTGCCAGGCCAGGTGGTACAATCTGCGGAGGATGGTCAAGAGGAAGATGGACGAAGATTACGCCAATGCACACCACACTGGAGGTGGTGGTCCCCGCAGACCTGCACAATACCATCCCTGGGAGGAGAAAGTCATGGCCCTGCTACCACCAGTGGGAGTTCATGAAATTGAAGGAGCCGTGGAGCCTGGTGAGAATACAAACAACTCATGTAACATGGGGGGACTCCCAGCAGTGCCTAACAGTATGGGGTTGGGTGGCTATGACTCCCAGCAGTGCCTAACAGTATGGGGTGGTATGTCGGTGGGTGGCCATGACTCCCAGCAGTGCCCAACAGTATGGGGGTGGGTGTCTATGACTCCCAGCAGTGCCTAACAGTATTGGGGTGGTATGTGGGTGGGTGGCCATGACTCCCAGCAGTGCCTAACAGTATGTGGGTGGGTGGCCATGACTCCCAGCAGTGCCTAACAGTATGTGGGTGGGTGGCTATGACTCCCAACAGTGCCTAACAGTATTTGGGTGGGTGGCTAGGACTCCCAGCAGTGCCTAACAGTATGTGGGTGGGTGGCTATGACTCCCAACAGTGCCTAACAGTATGGGGGTGGGTGGCTATGACTCCCAGCAGTGTCTAACAGTATGGGGGTGGTATGTGGGTGGGTGGCCAAGACTCCCAGCAGTGCCTAACAGTATGTGGGTGGGTGGCTATGACTCCCAGCAGTGCCTAACAGTACGTGGGTGGGTGGCTATGACTCCCAACAGTGCCTAACAGTATGTGGGTGGGTGGCTATGACTCCCAACAGTGCCTAACAGTATGTGGGTGGGTGGCTATGACTCCCAGCAGTGCCTAACAGTATGTGGGTGGGTGGCTATGACTCCCAGCAGTGCCTAACAGTATGTGGGTGGGTGGCCATGACTCCCAGCAGTGCCTAACACTATGTGGGTGGGTGTCTATGACTCCCAGCAGTGCCCAACAGTATGGGGTGGGTGGCTCTGACTCCCAGCAGTGCCTAACAGTATGGGGGTGGTATGTGGGTGAGTGGCCATGACTCCCAGCAGTGCCTAACAGTATGGGAGTGGGTGGCTATGACTCCCAGCAGTGCCTCACAGTATGGGGGTGGGTGGCTATGACTCCCAGCAGTGCCCAACAGTATGGGGATGGGTGGCTATGACTCCCAGCAGTGCCTAACAGTATGCGGGTGGGTGGCTATGACTCCCAGCAGTGGCTAACAGTATGGGGGTGGGTGCAAGGGGAGTGCCAGAAGGCTGCAAGGGGGAGGGGAGAGAGTACAAGGTGTAGGGTAGGAGGCTGCACTCATCCGATATGGCCCAGGTACACACACATGCACAGGGAGTATGAAAGTACTGACAAGATAGCTGCCACTGGGCCCTGGTGTAGGCAGCACAAGGCCCTCCTGTGACCAGTGCAAACACTAACACCAGGACAAGGTCAGAAATCCTGCACAGGAACTCACAACCACTATCATAGCAGCATGCTTCATGGGGGGACAGACACACCACGAGGGACGCCCACTTGCAAATCACACTCAAACTACTAGCATGGCCTGTCACACACACCCCTTACAGAAACAGAGCCTCTGGGGACAGGCAATGGAGTGCACCACTGCCACAATCGTCATGTAACACAACCAAACAAATACTGATCTGATGACGCATCCAAGCAAAAAATGCACAGTGCTGAATCACAAGTACATTGAGCCTCTCACACAATGCTGTTGCCACAGCTTTTGGACGCTGTGGATGCAATTAAGTAGCACCAAGGACCTGGGCATTGACAAGGTGATGCATCTTGGAGAAGTGCCACGTTCTAAAGCCCTGTGCCAGAAGTAGGTATACTGGTCCAGGGGGGTTGGCAGTGGGTGGCCGTCACGGCACAGCAACACCTCTCAAAAGTTGCTGACTGAAATCCAAAAAATTCCACTCAGTCTCTATCATAAACATGCTGCATTTAAAAAACACTGTGCATGCTTGAACCAGGCATAAGGATTGACGCTGCCTTGTGCAGATTGGGCCACACAGAGCACAGCTGGATCTGTGTCGTGCTGGCGACACAAGCCACAGCAATGGCTGTGCCAGTCATCGTAAACAGTACTGAACATGTCAATGACCCCTGAGCACATGTCACTCTGATCCCACAACATACCCATACACAAGTGAACAATGACAACAATCCAAAGCAGGTGGAACAGTGCTAACGACAATGGATATCAAAATTGGGTGTTGCATGATAGTGCATTAACAGTGTCTGTCTCTCACACCCACAGAGCAATGTGTGGAAACTATCCCTAACAGGGGGAGATGGATCCCGGTCCCAGGCTCAGCAGGACCCTGACCCCACCAACAGCGACCCCTCTCAACACACCGTGGATGACCCCAACCATCCTGGCCCCTCTGGATCCCAAACCTGTGTAGCAGCTGGATCAGATACATCTGTGCCAACCACCACACCCATTCCTGCCACATCCCAGCAGACAGCTCGGAGCCCTGCCCATAAGCCACAACAGAGTCAGTCTGACAATGAGGGACAAGGTTCGCCGGGCACCCAGGAGGTGGCAGACGACGCCATCACTCATGTGTCCCATCAATCCGATGTGCCCACAAGCGCAGGCCAGGCTCGTGTGGGCAGGGGTGGTGGGAGTGGCGCAAGGCGGAGGCGAGAACCTGGGCCCGGTATGTTTGAACTCAGAAACATCATGGAGGCATACCGGTGGGACACCAGGGAGTTCAGCCAGGTAGTGGAGGCCCTCAACGAAATTAAAAATCATCAGGCCGAGCAACATGCCAGTCAACGACGACACCAGGGACGGATGGAGGCAAGACTGGATGAGCTCTTGACGGTGCATAGGAAATAAGCCAATCACTCCGTCAGATTGCTGTCAACATGCAGCACCCTCCCTGTGTCACCAGGCCAGAAACATCAAGGCAAAGACCAACAACAGCCACAGGGAGGGACGTGGAGGAGGAATTGTCTGACGGAGCGTCCCAGGCATCGTCAAGGCCTGCACATGAGGGTCCCACAAGGAAGGTGGGTCGTCCATGCAAAAGACAGTGCGAGGCAGTGGACCATGCACAACTCCCAGGTCACCTGGTCTGCCATCTTGCCTTTGTGTGCAACAGCATCACCTTATTGACTTTCTGACTCTCCCACATGGACTTGCTGGTTGCAGTGTGCCCAATGATGCCAAGCACTGTGGGCTGGACTCTGTTGACTCAAACTGTAAGGCATCACATCTCCAGCTGTGAACTTTGGATTCCCCCCTTTTTTAAATTCACCTACTCACGTTTCCCGCACAAGATCAGAAAATAAATCAAAATAACACAATACGCATTGCTGTAGAAGTTTTGTACCCAGAGTCAAAAACATATGTGTGGGGATAAGTATAAAATGCCAGAGTGTTGAACAAACTGCAGCCATCCACACACTGGGATCTGAGTGTCATGATTCTACTGCCCTTCCTTCTGCCCTTATCTAGTTATTCAGCACTGCATTTAAGCATTTGGCCCTCTAGTTCGTACATTATCTAATGAAACCCTAAATGCTTGCGACCTTACTAACGCAGTTCACAGTTATGTACATTCCTTATACATAACTGCTTTATTTCATCTAAAAAAAACCACCCCTTTCCCGTGCACCTGCACCTCATGTTGAAATAAAGTGTAGTGTATTTGTTAGAACATTCTTTACTGTGAAATTGCACTTTGCACGTCTTGGTAAGGCATTGCTGTTTTTGTCACAATATTGTCCTTTTGGCTCATGTTTATGATTATTTATTTAAGCATTTAGTGGAGTTATCCGTGTCATTACAAGTTTCTTCAACTCTGCAGAGAAAAGGGCATCTGCTTTCATTGCCGTCTTGCAGCTGAAAGCTGAAGGCGGCTAAACGTGCGTGCGCACGTTTCTCCTGGGTGCGGCCGGTATTTAAACCGCACCCAGGCTTCTAGAACTCGCTTTGCCTACAGACTCGTCAGAGAGCAACAGCGCGAGTTCCTGTTCTAAGATATCCTGCCCTCCAGGGTCAGCGCATCACCGGGGAACGTCGCTGGAAGCAAGTACTCATCACGACCTGAAAAAGGAAAAAGAAGACGATTGAGCTAAGTGGACTTTATTTTACAGAAAACTTCAAGGCGCCCGACGAAAGAAAGAGACTTTAATAATTTGACACTTTTTCTTGAGAAGAAATAGAACTTTGATTTGTTCCTCTGTTAGGTTACTTATAGGAAGGTTTAGAATAGATAGAAGTTATATCTGTTTAAAACTACGAATAGGAAAACAACTAATTCACAAGAAGTTTATTGTGAGTTGGTTTGGCGCAGGCTGTTCCTTTTCTCTGAATATTTAGGTGCACAGGAAACCGCAGAACCCACCGGTAATCAATATTAGAAGATAATGTTCATGTAAGTCTAGGTTGCAGGGTAGGGGAGGGAGTTTAAAGAGAAAAGAGAACTTTTAGTGAAAGAAATATTTTAATTAATATTATTTATTTACAGAATTCAATCACCTATAATCCAACACCATTTAACAAGGCAACTCAAGACTCCATTCCCGACAAGACAAGAAATACTGGACGAAGGACAGAACCAGACTGATCGCAGGTAGGATTCAGTAGTTTTCTAGCTCTTTTAGGAAGAAAGAGGATAGAGCAGTCTGAGTAAGAATTCTATAGGCTAGAGTTTGTTTAGTAAAACTGCACTCTTGTTGTTTCGCAGGTCGACAGCAAAAAACGTCCAGTACCGGCCCTCCTCCCGAGATTCTAGTTTTTACTTAGCTGTTAAATATAGTCAGCAAGTTTTAGTTAGAATTCTGGGAAGTTGGTCCCTTGCGTCTCTGCGAAATTCCCTACGTTGTCAACTAGAACCATATCCACTCAAGGTAAGAGACAACGTATTTTTGGTCTTGACAGAAGGCAAAGCCCAAGAAAAACTTTTCGCCCAGACGCAATGGACCAAGTAACCTTGCAGGATTTAGCAGCTGTTTTAAAAGACATTAGAGATGAAAATGCCTCTTTAAGAGACGACATGACTGCGTTACAAGCAGCTCTCCGGCAGAATCCAGTCACTTTGCAGGGCTCATCCTCTGAGTCTGGAGTGCAAACCCAGATTCAAGTGGTTACCCCAATACCTACTCCTTTAGCGCAACCTGAACGTTTTTATGGAGACTGTAATAAGTTCTCCATATTTTTGCAACAATGTCATTTGCATTTTTTAGCTAAAAAGACAGCCTTTCCTGACGATTCATCCAAGGTAGCCTTTATGTTATCATATTTTGGAGGAGATGCTGCTCTTTGGTCAATTCCTTTGGTTGAAGAGGATGATCCGATTTTGTATAATTTCAGGAGTTTCGAACGAGCTTTAAAAAAGATTTTTGCTAAACATGTTTTTGTGCAGTCTGCTGACAACGAATTACTAAATTTAAAACAAGGGCCTTCAGATTTACTTCATTACATTTCCCAATTCAATCGACTAGTACTTGAGGCAAAGTGGCCGTATGATAAAAGAATTTCTATTTTCTATAGAGGTCTTCGGGAAGATTTGAAGGACATGGTGACCCAGATTTTAGAACCCCCGAATGACATCAATGAATTCATTGATCTTGTGGTAAAATTGAATCACCGTCTTAGTGAAAGAAAAGGCGAAAAGGGTAGGAGTGATCATAAGATCTTGTTTGTAAAAGATAGGAATACGACAGTTAAGGAAGTTACCCCTAAGCTTGATCCTGTAGAACCAATGCAAATAGGAACTGTTCGAGGTCCACTCTCAAAAGATGAAAAAGAAAAGAGGCGAAAGCTAAATCAATGTTTATATTGTGGTAAGACGGGACATTTTGTAAGAGACTGTCCAACTAGACCAAATAAATTTAAGCCTAAATCTACAGATTTAGCTTTAACTCAGGAGTCGTCGGAAAACTAGAAAACTCGATGAAAGAAGAGGTCGGTTCATCGAGTGTAATTTCCAGTTTGGCCTCTACTGTTCCTCCTATGGGATGCAAGCATTTTAGTATTTTAGTTGAGTTAAGAAGTTTATCCCCTTCCTCTCAGATCAAAAAGGTGGAAGCAGTCATAGACTCAGGAGCAACGGGAAACTTTATCGACACACAGTTTTTCTCCCAGTTAGGCTTTAAATCCATCCTAAAAGATCATCCTGAGATTGTAAGAGCAGTAGATGGTAAGGAACTAACTTCTGTACCGATAAACCGACAATCTGAAATTCTTGATATGGACTGTTCACCAATTCACAGTGAAAAGATCCAATTTGACATTATTGACGCCCCTCAATTCAAGGTGATTTTAGGAATTCCTTGGTTAGTCAAACATAACCCAAGAATCGATTGGGTATCTCAGATAATAACCTTTCATTCACCTCTTTGTGTCGATGAATGCTTTCTTCTAGAACCATCCGAAGATGTAATCCAAGGTTTTAATTTCCCTTCAAATTCATCCAGAGTTCTGGCAATTGAAGGGGTACCATCTGTTTACTCCGATCTTCAAGATGTGTTTGATAAAAAAAGGGCAAACACTCTTCCTCCACACAGGGATTTTGATTGTAGAATCGATCTCGTCCCTGGAGCAACGTTGCCTTGTAGCAGGATTTATGCGTTAACTGAGAAAGAGAATGTTCATCTTAGAGAGTATTTAGATGAGTATCTAGCAAATGGTTTTATCCGTCATTCCAAGTCTCCTGTCTCTTCAGCTCTTTTTTTCATTCCAAAAAAAGGAGGTGAATTGCGCATGTGTATTGACTATAGAGCTTTGAATAATGTAACTATAAAAAACCGATATCCTCTGCCTCTAATTCCCACCTTGTTAGACCAGATCAAAAAGGCAACCATTTATACAAAATTGGACTTGCGTGGAGCTTATCATTTGGTACGAGTTCGAAAGGGCGACGAATGGAAGACAGCATTCCGTACAAAATTCGGACTTTTTGAATATCAAGTTATGCCCTTTGGACTTTGCAATGCCCCTGCTGCTTTCCAATTTTTTTATAAATGAAGTTCTGCATGAGTTCATTGATGTATGCTGTGTTGTCTATATAGATGACATACTTATCTTTTCTAATTCGGAAGAGGAACATGTGCAGCAGGTCCGTGCTATTCTTCAAAAATTGCTTTTGAATTCTCTGTTTGTCAAATTGGAAAAGAGTTTATTTCACGCTACTAAAGTTGAGTTCTTAGGATATGTTATCAGTCCCAAAGGAATTGAAATGGATCCAAAGAAGGTAGAAGCGGTAGAATCTTGGCCCAGTCCTTCTTCTGTAAAACAGGTTCAAAGCTTTTTGGGATTCGTGAATTTCTACCGCCGATTCATTCATGACTTTTCTAAAACCATTACCCCAATCACAAAATTGTTAAGAAAAGGTGTAAAATTTGTTTGGACTGATCTTGCTGAAGAAGCTTTCCAAGATCTCAAGAAAAAATGTACTTCTGCTCCCATTCTTTGCCATCCAGACCCCAGTCAACCTTTTATCGTTGAAGCTGATGCTTCTCAGTATGCTATTGGTGGCATATTGTCTCAAAGACATCATGACACGGGACAAATGCACCCAATCGCATATTTTTCTAGGAAATTATCTGAGGCAGAATTAAATTATGCAATTGCAGATAAAGAACTCCTAGCAATAAAAGCAGTATTTGAAGAATGGCGCCATTACTTGCTTGGAGCTAGGCACCCTGTAACAATATATACTGACCATAGAAATCTTCAAGCCTTGAGATCTGTTAAAGCTCTATCTGCAAGACAACTAAGGTGGTCAATGTTTTTTAACGATTACAATTTTGTTATCACCTATCGACCAGGAAAAGAGAATTTGAAAGCCGATGCCTTGTCTAGAATGGGAGAAAGTGTTGTTGATTCTCCTTCTGAAGCGAATCCGGTAATACCTAATTCCCGGTTTCAAGCCAGTATAACCGTATGTGATGTAATTTCTGAAATTAAAAGGGAATTAGCAGAAAAAGAATTCAAGGTATGGAAAGAATCGCATCCTTATCTACAAAAAAGGGATGATTTGATCTTTATGCAAGATCTCATTTTTGTACCCACTGATGCAATAAAAAAGAAGATCCTTCACTTCCATCATGACATTGCTTTATCTGCTCATCCAAGTATTATAAAAACTTATGACTTAATCAAAAGAATCTTCTGGTGGCCTTCCATGTTTAAAGATGTGCAACTTTTTGTAGAGACTTGTGGAGTTTGTGTTCAGAATAAACCTTCTCATCAAAATCCAAGCGGTTTGTTAAATCCTCTTCCCATTCCACCTCAACCATGGCACACTATCTCGTTAGATTTTATTGTCGAACTCCCAATCACTAAGAAAGGATTTACCACCATTCTGACTATTGTAGACCAGTTTTCACGCATGGCCCATTTTATCCCTCTTAAAAAATTACCAACTACTATGGAATTAGCGCACCTGTTGATGGAGAATGTTATTCGTTTACATGGAATTCCATCGGTGGTAATTTCTGACAGGGGATCTCAATTCATCTCACGAGTCTGGCAAAACGTGAGTTCTCTGTTAAATATGGATATTCGTTTATCCTCTAGCTATCACCCTCAAACTGATGGCCTTACTGAGCGTACCAATCAGACTATTGAGCAATTCATTCGCTGTATGTTAACCAATGTAGAGGAAGATTGGTCAACACTCCTGAGTCAACTGGAATTTGCGTATAACAATGTTGATCATACCTCCTTAGGTATGTCACCTTTTTTCTGTAACCTAGGTTATCATCCTAAGTCTTTCCCAAAAGAAATTAAAGAACTCAATCATGTACCAGCTGTTTCAGAATATGTATCCAAATTGTCTTCAATTCAGGAACAAGCCACTTTCAATTTAGCTAGAGCAAAAGAAGATCAGAAAAGGTTTGCTGATAAACATAGATCCAAACAACCACTTTACACATCCGGAGACAAGGTCTGGCTAAGTACAAAAAACTTAAAGGTAAAGGGGAATCGTAAATTTTATCCTAAATTTATCGGCCCTTTTCCAGTAGAGAGGGTTCTTAATCCAGTTTGTGTGAAGTTGATCTTGCCTGCAAAATATAAAATCCATCCTGTATTCCATGTGTCTTTAATCAAACCTTTCCACTCTCAAACACGATTCATTCAACCTCCTTCCTCTATCGTTGTAGAAGGAAATCCAGAATTCGAAGTAAAATCAATTTTGGATTCGAAGAGGTCTCGAGGAAGGTTGTTTTATCTTATCGACTGGAAGGGTTACGGTCCAGAGGAGAGGTCTTGGGAACCTTTAGAACATTTAAAGAATGCTCCCAAATTACTAAAGAGGTTTCATGTTCAACATCCTGAGAAACCTAAACCTATTCCACCGGTTTTAGGGGGGATCTTGAGGAGGGAGTACTGTCATGATTCTACTGCCCTTCCTTCTGCCCTTATCTAGTTATTCAGCACTGCATTTAAGCATTTGGCCCTCTAGTTCGTACATTATCTAATGAAACCCTAAATGCTTGCGACCTTACTAACGCAGTTCACAGTTATGTACATTCCTTATACATAACTGCTTTATTTCATCTAAAAAAACACCCCTTTCCCGTGCACCTGCACCTCATGTTGAAATAAAGTGTAGTGTATTTGTTAGAACATTCTTTACTGTGAAATTGCACTTTGCACGTCTTGGTAAGGCATTGCTGTTTTTGTCACAATATTGTCGTTTTGGCTCATGTTTATGATTATTTATTTAAGCATTTAGTGGAGTTATCCGTGTCATTACAAGTTTCTTCAACTCTGCAGAGAAAAGGGCATCTGCTTTCATTGCTGTCTTGCAGCTGAAAGCTGAAGGCGGCTAAACGTGCGTGCGCACGTTTCTCCTGGGTGCGGCCGGTATTTAAACCGCACCCAGGCTTCTAGAACTCGCTTTGCCTACAGACTCGTCAGAGAGCAACAGCGCGAGTTCCTGTTCTAAGATATCCTGCCCTCCAGGGTCAGCGCATCACCGGGGAACGTCGCTGGAAGCAAGTACTCATCACGACCTGAAAAAGGAAAAAGAAGACGATTGAGCTAAGTGGACTTTATTTTACAGAAAACTTCAAGGCGCCCAACGAAAGAAAGAGACTTTAATAATTTGACACTTTTTCTTGAGAAGAAATAGAACTTTGATTTGTTCCTCTGTTAGGTTACTTATATGAAGGTTTAGAATAGATAGAAGTTATATCTGTTTAAAACTACGAATAGGAAAACAACTAATTCACAAGAAGTTTATTGTGAGTTGGTTTGGCGCAGGCTGTTTCTTTTCTCTGAATATTTAGGTGCACAGGAAACCGCAGAACCCACCGGTAATCAATATTAGAAGATAATGTTCATGTAAGTCTAGGTTGCAGGGTAGGGGAGGGAGTTTAAAGAGAAAAGAGAACTTTTAGTGAAAGAAATATTTTAATTAATATTATTTATTTTCAGAATTCAATCACCTATAATCCAACACCATTTAACAAGGCAACTTAAGACTCCATTCCCGACAAGACAAGAAATACTGGACGAAGGACAGAACCAGACTGATCGCAGGTAGGATTCAGTAGTTTTCTAGCTCTTTTAGGAAGAAAGAGGATAGAGCAGTCTGAGTAAGAAATCTATAGGCTAGAGTTTGTTTAGTAAAACTGCACTCTTGTTGTTTCGCAGGTCGACAGCAAAAAACGTCCAGTACCGGCCCTCCTCCCGAGATTCTAGTTTTTACTTAGCTGTTAAATATAGTCAGCAAGTTTTAGTTAGAATTCTGGGAAGTTGGTCCCTTGCGTCTCTGCGATATTCCCTACGTTGTCAACTAGAACCATATCCACTCAAGGTAAGAGACAACGTATTTTTGGTCTTGACACTGAGTCCGGTTGAGGACACACATAGGTCACAATATTCCAACAACTACATACATGGATGTCAATACACACTTGTGATGGTTACAAAATGCTGAAGGGGGGGTTGGCTTGCAATACTGCAATTACAGACAGGTACAGAAGAGTTACTTGAAGGTGTACAGATCATGGGTAATATGTAGGTGTCCACGGAGTGAGTACCATGATCTGTTTTTTGAGGTATGAAACTATCAGCCGCATGCAGTTGTACTGTGGATGTGATGAATGGTGCCCAGGCCAAGGGTGGCAGGACGGACTGTGGGCAACGGGGTATTGGATGGTAGACGTACATATTAGTTTATTGGCCTGGGCTTGTGGAGAGGCTACTGAGTGTGGCTGACGAGTATGAAGGTGAACCTGCAGTTGACTGTGGGACTATTGTAGGTATCTCAGGAGGACGGTCATGTGGCAGTAGCAGGGGATGTTGAGGATGAGTTGTGTGCATGCACCCAGGATTTGCACGAGTACTCCTGGAGTCTGGTTCTTGTACCTGTGTAGAGGTCGTTGCTGTAGTTGGGCTGGCTGGTGTTGTTGACGGCGACCAGGCTGAACACCACCTCATCAACAGACATCGCTATAGCCATCCCAGAAGGCTATAAGATCTCCTGCAGACACCGCACCAACAGAGTGGGAGGAGGAATCACCATCATCCACATGAACACTCCCAGAGTCACTACCAACACCAACAACACCCTCCCCAACGCCTAGCACATGCACAGATCTACACTGATGCCAACAACACCCTCAGAGGAACACTCATCGACAGACCACCTGGAACCCGACCACAATTCATCAACTCCATCACTGACCTCATCAGCATGCACGCCCTCGGCTACACCACGGATTACATCCTCCTTGGGGACATGAACTTCCATTTTGAGAACAACAATGACGCAAACTCCACTGCCCTGATCGTCAACCTCGGATTTAAACTACTCGTGACGACACCCACCCACACTGCTGGACACACACAGGACCCCATCTTCTCCGCAACTCCACACGTCTCCTTCAACCACACCACCGAACACCACTGGACAGACCACAGATGCCTCCACTTCATCTTCAGTAAACCCAGCACCCCCCCCGCACACAGCACATGCCACGCCGCTGCTGGTGCAAGGCCACCGTGGACTAACTGACCGCCACCCTCGCCCTGGGACTACCCGCCGACCACACCTACCCCGACACCGCTGCCATCAACCGCATACAGTGGATCAACGACTGCGCTGACACCCTCGCCACACTCAAAACCTCCGCCACCTATCACAACAACAAGATAGCCGCATGGTTCACCAAAGAGCTCAGGACCTCCAAGTGCACCTGTCGGAAGCTGTAGAGGAGCTGGCTCCGCAACCAAACACCAGACACCTACACCGCACACAAGAGCGCCACCCGCAGACAATACCAACTCATCAGGACCGCCAACAGCCTAGACAGCAACGTACACAAGCAAAGAGCACATCAACATCGTGATTGAGCTCTCAGCTCCCACCTACAACACCAACGACATACCACCATCACAAGACCTGTATGACTCACTGGCCACCTCTTACACCGTAAGATCATCGACATCCACAACAGCTTCTACTCCGCTACCCCACACCCACAAACGAGTCCACCCCCCCTTAGACCAACACCCACACAAATAACCTGACCACCTGGTACAACGTCAGCGACAAAGACACCATCAGGACCATGGACTCCATCCACTCCGGATCCCCATCTGACACATGGCTTCTCCATATTTTCTACAAATCCAGCTAAGCCAGCGCACCCCTTCTCCAAAAAACAATCAACATCTCCTTCGAGACAGCTACCTTCCCTGGGAGCTGGGAGAATGCTGAGATCAACGCCTTAGTGATTAAACAAAAGGCGGACCCCAAATACCTCAAGAACTTCAGGGCCATCTCCCTGCTCCCCTTCCCAGAAAAAGTCACGTAGAAGATCGTCAACAGACTGCTGACCCGCTACCTTGAACACAACAACATCATGGGACCATCCCAGTCTGGATTCCGCAGCAACCACAGCACGGAGACCGCCCTCATCACTGCCAACGACGACATCAGCATCCTCATGGACAAAGGAGAAACAGCCACCCTCATCCTTCTGGACCTATCACCAGCCTTCCACATGATCTGCCAAGACACCCTAACAGCACGCATCCATTACGCCGGAATCCAAGAGATTGCCCTGGCCTGGGCCACATCCTCTCTCTCCGGCATAGCCCAGAGCGTCTGCCTCCCACACTTCCGTTCCAAGACCACTGAGACCATCCGCAGCGTCCCACAGGGATCATTCCTCAGCCCGACGTTGATCAATATCCACATGGCACCACTCACCCATGTTGCACAACGACATAGCCTCAACATCATCTCCTACGCCAAGTACACCCAGCTGATCATATCCCTCACCGAAGAACCACACACTGCCAAAGGCAACCTCCACTGAGGAATGAAGGCCGTAGCCAAATGGATGAAGGACAGCAGGCTGAAGCACAATTCTGACTAAACGGAGGTCCTCATCCCCGGCCCCACCACCTCAGCCTGTGACGACTCCTGGTGGCCAACATCGCTAGGAACAGCCCCAGAACCCACCAACCACGCACGCAAGCTGGGGATCATCCTCAAATCCTCCCTCTCCATGACCAAGCAGGACAACGCCATTGCAGCTCCCTGCTTCAACACCCTCTGAATGCCCCGCAGGATCTTCAAATGGATCACCTCCAACACGTGAAAAACAGTCATCTCTGCCCTCTCCACGAGCTCACTGGATTACGGGAACGCCCCCTATGCAGCTACAACAACCAAAATCCTGAGACGGCTGCAATGCATCCAGAATGCCTCGCCACATCTGATCGTCAATGTCCCCAACACGGCCACATCACACCACACCTGAGAGGCCTGCAGTGGCTCCCTGTCAACAACAGGATCACCTTCAAACTCCTCATCCACGCACACAAAGCTCCTAACCACGCCGGACCAGCATACCACAACAACTGACTCAGATTCTACACACCCACCCACAGACTCCGCTCTACAAACCTTGCACTTGCCACAGTCCCTCACATCTGGAAAACCACCGGCAGTGACAGATCCTTCTTCTACCTCGCCTCAAAGACCTGGAACACCCTCCCTACAAGGCTACGACAGACCCAGGACCTGCTGGCCTTCAGAAGACTTCTCAAGACCTGGATTTTCAGTCTGTAGCAGTATCCCCCCCCCCGCGCATTGAGACCCTCACGGGTAGGTAGGGTGCTCAACAAATGAATTGATTGATTGATTGATTGATAGATGGCTTAGCCAAATTGTGTGTGTAGGATTGGAGAGCTGTAGATTATAGTTACAATGAGAGTGGTCAGGCTGTTGGTGTGATACCGGATGTGCAGATGTTTGACAATGCGGAGTGTGTCCTTGGTGTTGTATGTGACTCTGAGGGTGTACCTCGTTAAGTTAGACCAATCATAATCCTGGTTTTGGTGTGTGGTCCCTGTGGGTTTTGGACTATCCGTCTGTGATGGCTATGTAGAAGTGGTGTGCTGAGGTAGCATACTACCACATTACAGTAATGAAGGCGAGGTGTGGTGTACAATGTGGTGCTGCTGGAAGTTCTGTGTGTGCTGTACGATCCACATTACCTGGTTGTACGTAGATGCACTGTTATGTGGGGCTGCATCGTGTTGGCAGTATGAGTTGCACACACATGCTGAGAAGCTGTCATGGGTGTGTTTGTGGTAGCGTGATACCAGGTGGATGATTGTCTGGTGTTCACTGTGTGGAGGGTGGCTGGAGCATGAGTCTGTTGTGTCACATGAGTCATGAAATGAGCTAAGTGTCTTGCAGTGTGCATGTTGCAGGTGCTGACGGACCTGCCTTTGTCATGGAGGTTGTGCAACAATGGCACAGACAAGCTGCGGCATGTTCCAAGAATGGATGGATGGAGGAGTATCTTGTAGGTGTGTGTGGTGCAGGATCTGGCCACTCGGTGCTGCGTTGTGGCTGGGGATGCAGCAGCAGGAATGAGTGAACACATGACGGCAGAAGGGGTGAGACAACATGCTAAACAAGCACACAAATCCAAGGATTCTTGCAAGGCACAAAGTGACATGTGTATGTGAAGGCAGGAGTGTCTGGTTACCCATGGGTCACTGCTAGCAAAATGGGTGAGCAATCACCAAAGATCATGGGCACAGAATTATGCACCCTAAGGCCAAGCGGTGCACAGGACACACAGCGTCAGCAGGTGTAGCCTGCACGGTGTGGTTAGCAAGCTAAACAACACATACACAACCATGTACGTCACGCACAATATGGTATATTTGCCATTACCACCAGCATGCATGTTGTCACTGTACACTTAACCACATATGAACAATCATCGTAAACAATGCCATATTGAACGCATGCAGACTGTCAAGAGATCTGTGGTGACAGCAATGAGGCACAATGTACTGTGTGAAACACACTTCTTACACAATAGGATAAAGTTGGTTGTGAGGCCATGCTGCATTAGCCAATGTACATGCCCAGTGGCATTGCTCTGAAGACAATAACAGTCATGCAATGAGGTTACCTGTAATGCTGGTGAAAGAATGTCCACACGACTGCCAGGGACTGTCCGTACCTTTGATCATCAAAGTGGTGCGATGCTGAAAGGGTTCCATCTCCAAATAGCCCCTTGGTCTGAGTACAAATGACAGATACAAAAGGGAGATCAGGCGAGGGAAGGAGAGGATGGGAACTGCAGGGAGGGAGTTCTGAAACAAAGGAAAACAAGCATAAGGATTCCATACTTTTGTCACAGATTCACAGAATAGCTCCGGACCTACACTGTACCAGTCACACCTGTGAAGCGTAACCACTGCCACTGTACCCTATGTGTGATCACAGATTTTGCAATGAGACAAGATCAGATGCTTGAACACGGACACATAGAATGTAGCACAGTTTGTCACCTAAATTAAGCATGTGTAACGCTCACAAGGCTGCTATTATGCAATTAGATCCATGCGGCCATCAACTAAGTCACAGTGTATGATTGAGGGTCCTAATCTCAGAAAATGTAATGTATAGCAGTGCTACTGACACAAAGCCAACAATCCGTAGTTAGCCCTGTGAATCCGGAAGGGCAGTCATTGGCTCTTGCAACTGTGCCTCACTATGCTAAACATGACAAGCAGGTGGAACCAAACTCAACAGCGAGTAATGAGGAACAAAGCCACAAAAAAAACCCTACAGTGACCATGAGATGCTGCACGGCACAAGACAATCCTGTGAACAACCTCACTCGACTGGTGCCACGGAGATTTAACATTTTCTACAGCCCAACGTTGTGATGTCATCAGCGCAACATACCTGGCATCATGGGAATGGAAAGTTAACATCAACTCACAGAGAAGGCTAGCGAAGCAGTGTTCTCCACCGGCACTGAGGTAACGACATGACAGTGACATGACATACTGGCACAAGGGGCAATGCATCCATGCAAACAGACTCACAGGGCAGTTGACTGAACATGTGGAACATACACTGGCCCACACCTACACAACATGGTTTTTGGTAAATCAAACCGTACTGGCCAACAAGGTTGAGGGGATGATCCAGACACATCCTGCTGCACACAGTGAGGTTGCAATTCCCCACAGAGGCCGTGGTTGTGATGTCCCACACAATGTCAAACCGTGGTATCTGCAATGTGTCAGGGTCAAGGTTTACACACATTGATGCATTCACCTGAGTCAAAACTCAACTACAGAGGACTGTCAAGAAGGGCGACAGTCCTAACATGGGAGTGGGGCAACATGAAATTTGATACATGGTAATGTGACATGTATGTATGGTCTTACAACATGCGCATGAACATTTACCACACAACTGAAACCATACCAACACAAAACAGCCTGTTTGGAATCCTTACCCAAACTGACATTTCAACATGTCCGTGCATGTACCGCTGATTCGGCTGACGTTGCTGTCATCATGAGGAATAGCAGGAGGACTAAGATGACACAAACGGACAACAGGCAGGGTGACCTGGGAATGACAGGCACACAAGGGGTCACGTTCAGTATAATTTCATTCAGACATGGTCATGTATAATACACTAAGAATGCAGTACACTTGTACATTCCAAGTTCACACATTGCACGTATGTGTGTGGCAGTACATCAGCACTTGTGTGACACTGCACATCAAACATCAAAGTGACATTGCATACAGTCAGCTGGACACAGTATGCTACACATGCCACTCTATGGTACAAACTTGCACAATATTTTCCTAGGACTCACCATTATGAGAAGAAGTTGCGTATGAGCTGACTCTGGATATCATCCTCCTCCTCCTCATCACTTGCATCCTGGTCAAGGCCTTCATCCTCAACGGGTGGATGTTCCAGCTCATCAGGATCCAGGATGAGTGGGACTGCCTACTCAACTGCCATGTTGTGCAGCATGCAGCACACAGTGAAGATGTCACACACCTTGAGTGGGGCGTATGGGAGGGATCCGCCAGTCTTGTCGAGGCACCTGAACCGGCTCTTCAGGAGTCCAAAAGTTTGCTCGATCACTCACCTGGTCTGCCCGTGTGCATTATTGTACCGCTGGTCTGCAGCTGTTCTGGGGTTGCGGAGCGGAGTCATGAGCCACAGCATGTTGGGATATCCTGCGTCTCCTACAAATTAACATCATGGCAATGAGTGTGTAATGTGATGCCGTCAGAGAAATAAATAAAATTGAGACATACATGAGAAATAGAGTTTACCCACCAACAAGACATGCCCAATGGTTGCACAGCTGCATCATCATCTGTGGTACCCTGCTACGCCTCAAGATGAATGCATTGTGTCACGATCCTGGAAAATGTGCACAAACATGGGAAATCAGTATGTTAGCAAGACGCACCACCAGGGCATTTATAGAGTGGTAATGTTTCCTGTTGCGGTAGGCCTGCTCCTGAGCTGGTGGTGGCACCAAAGAAACATGTGTTCCATCAATGGACCCAATTACATGTGGCATGTGTCCCAGGGCATAGAAATCACCCTTGACATCTGTCAACTCGGCTGGAGTAGGGAATTTGATGAATTCATCAATGTGCCTCAACATAGCAGCTAAGACATCACGTAGTACACGGCTGAACATGGTCTGTGACATCCCCCCCCCCACATCAGCAATGGTAAATTGGAACGTACCTGTGGCAAAGAAATGTAGGGCTGCCTTTACCTTTACCTTGGGTGTCAGCGCAGTTGGATACCTGTGTCGTGGTTGGAGATGTGGTTCCAGCCTGTCGGTCAAGTCCTGAATCAACTGTTGAGTGAATCAGTAACGGCGGATGCAATCCCGCTCCCTCATGGCATCCAAGTCTGGCAATGGCCTTGGCAGAGGGGGTGCCCTGCACGACATATTTGGGCAAAAAGGTGTACAACTGTCAGCCAACGACAATTACAATGTACATAGCACAAGCAACACTGCTTCAACACATCAAATCACTATTGAGTCTGGCGTGGGCTATACGTCAAGGACACATATGCCAGCTGGCTGGCACTCCTCCATAAGAACCAATACACCTGTTGTCTGTGAAATGGACATGACATGCACACAAATGATCTGCTGGGCTGGTCTGAGTGAGCAGAACAATGTATCATGTCAGTGACACACGTCACGTGACCTGCATGAGAAGGTTGTCAACACATCCAGACAGCTGACTGCAAGGAACACACCCACGTCACATGTGCTATCTATTGCACATATCTGTAATATTGTGAATGAGGTGTGCCTTTGACAAAACTACACCACAGCCATTCTCAGAATGCAGACCTGTATGTTTGGGGACAAATGATCTATGATGCCATCACACACATGAGTAGTTGAAATGTGGCATGGTGTGCGTACATGTGAAACCCTTGCAATCACGGCACAGACCCATCATAGATGCACCTACAGCAGATTAAGTTAACGGGATACAAACAGCATGCCTAATCTTTCACATGGCACACACATGACATTGTCACACAGGGTAATGCTGGGAGTCAACTTGACAAGTGAGACAGTGCTCCTGTCCCTGGCATCATGTGACAGATGCCCGTACTGAATCGTGTGCCATCCCAGTGTTGATGTGCCTCACAACATGTTTATGATGTTACTTATGTGACAAGTGTAAAGGTTATGTGAACCACATAGTGCCCCATCACAAATGACATGTCTCAACAGCTCATCACACATCAACTGTGACACATGATCACATGCTCTGTGCTATATCACTGTCTGCCACACCTAGGGCCTGCTGATGCCTATATATATCGACATTGACATCCTCATTATGACCTTACACCTACATCCATGCCATGTGTTTTCCTGGTATCACTATTGTAATGATGCCATGCGTGAACTTGTAAAACGCACCGTACGCATGCATTCATTAGAGCGTGTCAAACGCCCAGTACCCCAATAGTACGTGCCTGTGTGCGGGTCGTTTCAACATTGCATTCGAGCCATACGCGATAGGACCGTACCCCTATAGTACATGCCTGTGTACAGGTCGTTTCAACATTGCATTCGAGCCACACGCGATTGGACCGTACTCCGCCATTGCGTGTGTGTGTGCGGGACGTTTCACTATTGAAAAAGTTGCATTCGCGACAAAAAACGCACCGTACTTGTGTGGGGATCCCAGAAAATACATAGGGAACATCTAGGGGACGATTAGAATGCCCAGAATGCAAGCTAGTTGTCAAGGAAACAGAGATTTGAGTGTGTTCTACAGGTGTTCTGAAAAATCCAGTTGGCCAAAATTATACAGTTTTGCAAAATTTGTTGTGGTGCTCAAGCTAAATTTTTAAACCATGCAAATGTGTGTCATGGCCTTGAAGAAACATAGGATGCAAAGTTATCTGGCCTATCACACTGTACTCCTGAGACTGACAGCCCCTCAGCAGCACTGATTTAAGGCTGCATGTGGCTGTGAGAGGGCACTTGCCTGCACAACATTGGAGTGGGCAACACTGCTGCTGTCTCTGCATTCCCTAGACCCTGATTTTGCTGACCATGGAGAAGGCACCTGCATTCAGTGAGGAGGAGAACCAGGCCCTGCTGAATGCCCTCCTACCAAACTTCAGCAAGCTGTATGGGAAGCCAGGGGATCAGGTGAGTGATGAATGTGTGAATGTCACTACAGCCATTGTGTATTTATGGGACAGAGATGCAATGTTATTTGGAGTGAGTGCCGGTGTGTACATTGTGTGTACATTGTGGTATCTCCCATGCAGTGAATGATGTAGTTAAATAGTGTTTACTGCTTACCTGCATTGTGCTAAGTGTGACATTCAATGCAATGTGAATCACACTTTCTGCAGTGCCACACCTTGCATGATTTTAGCCATGATTTACTGAGGTGTAACAGTGTTCCACCCAGAGTGACAGATGAATGTACTCACTGTTGTTATTTGTTTTTCGTAACCTGTGTGGATGTTGGACAAAAGCATGCTTTGAAGTCATGGACATTGAAGAGTGTGAATGTTCTTTGTCACCTGGCTTTTAGTGTTTGTGATGTTTGGCAACACTGATGCATGGTGTATACCACAACTGTACCCATCTGATGTGCCAAGTATGCAGTGCCGTGTGCATGACTTGGACAGTTAGCATGACGCCTGTGTCACATCTTTGTAAAGTGTGACATGTGCAAAGTGAGGTTGTATACACTGTTGACAATGAGAAGCAAATGATCTGTGCCAGGGTGTGCATGTGTGGTCTGCTGAGGGTTCTTAGGTGTAGTGTGATATGTGACAGCATGTCACGTGCTGTCCACCACCCTGAAGTTGCATATCTTGTTCAGTGTGTGCCATGATCAGTGTGTGGTTTGCACCCCTTATGGCATCTGTTGCCTTTCTAAGGCATGTAGTGCATTGGTGTTTGCTTACAGGCCACATTCCCATGGACAATGATGAAAGTCCTGTCAGCATCCTATGCCCTGTTGTCATCGTCAATGTGGTGCAAGTGTGTGTCTTTGGGACATGGAACAGGTGTACTGATGTTGTTTCACTTTGTCTTCCTCACAGGTAACGGTCTATGAGAAGGGGGAGATCTGGCTGGACATAGCCAAGGCTGTCAGGTCTGTGGGGGGCCCTCGCCGAAGGATCCGGAACATCCGAAATAGGTGGCACGACATCCAGTGCTGGACCCGCCGTATCGTCCGGGTCCAGCTGAAGCTTGAAGCTCCACGCCAGCATGGCGGCACCCGTCACCTCACCCCCCAAGCTCTGGGTCCTGGAAGTGGTTTTTCCTGACCTCCATAGGCAGTTGCAGGACAGACAGCAGCAAGGAGAGGGTAGGTACATGTCTGTTTGTTGTCATGTGCATCACATGCTACCTGCAGTGCTCAGAAGCCTGGTAACACTCCCGCAGTTGGGGTGGTCTGGTCAGACAGGCAATTTATGCATTGTCATTTCAATGCCCCATATTCAGCTGATGCTCTTTTACATCCCTTCCCCTCCTCCACATGTGTCCCCTGCTTTGGGTATTTAATTTTTGCGCATGTACTCCTAGGGTGCAATGTATTAGTATGCATATTGCTTAGCACATCATCATGTTGGAGGGAGGTCTGTCACACGTGTTGGTACCTTACCTGCTCCACGACCTGTGCACTGTGTTTGCCCTTCATGATTTTTTGGCACTGATCATGAGTCTCAACATGGATTTCAGCACGGGTCTGCCTCAGTGGCCTTTGTCCCTGGTATACTTTGTATTTCTCATGTGTTAGCTACATGTGCACACTGCCCATGTATACAATGTTTGGCTTGTGCATACTCACACTGGGCAGTGCCTGTGTGCATATTCACAAGAATATGTTGCTGGTTGTTTGTGACTAATATGGATGGGCAGCCACACGAGGTGACCTTGTGTTAATTTAATTTGCTGCACAGTTATTGATACCCTGAAACAGAGTTTTCACTACTTCAGCTGTATCACTCACATTGACGAAGTGATGGGGGTGTTGTGCAGGGGATGTGTGATGGGCCTGCCTGTTTAGCCTGGTCAGTGGTGAGCTGTGTATGTAATTTCTGATGTGAACCCATCACTATGTACTTACCCTTTGATGCTGGACAATGCTGTCATTGTTGGATTTAGAGGCTATGTTGTTGGCTCACAGAGATGATTGTTACACATAGATTTGTGCAAAATGTATGTATTGGTGGTGCAACGCAGTTTTGTCTTGGTGTGCACACTACTGAATTCACATTTCCCATGTGGTTGGGGGTGTGTCAACAATGCAGCGATGTTTGTAATATTCACAATTGCAGGCACATTAGCTTAGGCATTTTCAGGATTTTGAACATGTGGGCCACTTCACTTGACAGCCAGTGTGTGTTATGTGCTAGCAACTGTATGATCTGGTGATAGATGCCCCTGTGAGGAGTGTCACAATAGTGTGTGGTGATGGAGGGAGGCTCTGTACCAATCATATACTCACACCCAGTCAACAGGTCAGGGTTTTATCCATCACATTTCTGTTGCACACTCTGCCCCCCAAGTTCAAACATGGTCATGTGCAAATCTGTCTGTCCATGTGTCCCATTGGAACAGTCCAGGCAAAAATGTCAAGCCATGCCTTCCCTGGACTGGAAACAAGGTTCCTGGGACCAATTTCTGGCATTACAGCCTTCTTCAGCCATGCTTGTTTGTATACACATCTGTGTTTCACGCAAGCCTGGCTGTAGAATGCTGTGATGCCAGTGAGAGGTGATAGAAAGCTTGTTTCAGGTCGAGGGATGGCATTAAATGGCAGTTCGGGCAGGAATGTTCACATGTGGCACAGGGTCAGACAGATTTGAACATGACCATGTCTGGACTGGGGTGGCAGAGTGGGCAACAGAACAGTGATGGGTCAACACCTGACCTGTTGACATACAGTGGCTCATCATTGTGACTCTCATTCAAGTTGTGGCCTGGTCTGTTACTTGTATCTTTGTATACAAGGAGCATTGTGTCTCTTACAATTGCGCAGTACTAGACTTAAATATGTGCTGAGATATGTGGCATGTGACTCATGATGCATGCCATGATTAGAAATGTCCCCAAATGATTTGTTGCACATATGTTTGATGTGTACAGGTGACTGATATATATTTTTACTTTCTCCTTGCCAACAGCATCATCACCCGAAAGTGGAAGAGACACAAGCACGGACCAGGCAGAGGGACCCAGACACAATGCCACCAGCTTTGAGGTGTCGGAGGGAGGCAGTGGCACAGAGGGTGAGAGGAGTCAGGCGGCCGGACCTCATGAGCAAGACACATCATATCATGCGGACGGTTCGGCTTTGGACTCCCAGGAGGAGGGGGAATATGCAGCAACGGCATCTGCACCCACTATGTCTGTCCCCTCTTCCTCCAGACCCATCATCACCCTCCCAGTTGCTAGGGTCCCTTCGGTCCGTGCTGCCCCCCGTGTCTCCTTCGTCCCCGGCACCGCAGCCCCTGCCCCTGTCTCCCCTGCTGCCCTCAGTGCTGAGTCTGTGGACCTTCTCCGGCAGATTCAAGTTGGTCAGACGTCAATGCTGACTGTCCTCCTTGACCAAACACAAATAATGACACAATTGTTGTCATTCATGGAGGGCATGTCAGCTGACATGTCTGATCAACGTCGAAGTTTGTCGTCCATGGACTCTACACTGACGGCAGCACTTGCCATCCTGCAGTGTCAAACCCCCGCCCACTCCTTCGGACCCATCCACATCCCCTCTCCCTTACCTGTCCACCATACACGCAGACGCACCAGATCACACACCCCAACAGAGACACCCAGCACACCCACACGTAAGTCTAAGCGCAGACCTCCATTCACCCAATCTCAGGGGGATGTACGCACACTCACAGGGACAGGGGACAGACATCACACACCCATCCACAGACACACTACACCTGACTCACAGCCCTCTACCTCCACTCCCATTGTGTTCCCGGGTTCAGGTGGTAGCCTGTCAGAACTGGCAGCAGTGTGCAGCGCTGAATATGTTTCAACCTTTTGCGCTGCACCTGCCACTGTGGAGGAATCCTCCCATCCTGCACCCACTACACCTACCCTTCCCTCTCCTGTCCCTGCGGTGCCGGACACTGACTCCGATGATGCCCCCCATGGGTCCACAGACCTCTAACTCCACCATGTGCAGGCAAGTTTGGGGGTGACAACCTCCACAAAGTCACCACTGTTATGGACAGTATTTTGGACTGGCCATTGGCCTTCTGTGAGCCTGGACTCATTTAATTATTCATTTGCATTATGGCGCTGAATAAAACATTTTATTTTTCATTCTGAACTATTGCATTTCATGGAATTGCTTTAGGTGTTGTGTGCCTACGAGTTGGTGTAATGTTAATGGTTTGGTATTGTGAAAGATGTCTATTTTTCAGATGGGAATGAAGTGGACCATGGTATCTCTGTGCTATCCCAAATTTGCAGCAATTTATCTAGATTGGTGTGTGTGCAGTTTGTATACAGACATTATCCGAAAGAGTGTCCCTTCCTCAGTGACATATGAGATCTTCACTACAGACAGATGCACAATTGTTGTGGTGACTTTTGTATGGATTTCCCATAGATTTGTACATTCCCTTCGGCAATGGCCATGCCTGCTCACAAATGAAATCAGATAATTGGTCAGTGCCATCCATGCTACTCACTGTGCTTGGGTTTGTAGTGTGTAGTAATGCCTTCAGGGAGTCCATCATCATTTTTCACACTATGCATGACAATGTTATCGGCCTTGACCTCATGATTCAGATTGTAAAATTTGACATTTGTGCACACAAAACACATTTGGCTGCTTTGTATGTAGGGGTTTCAACCCTGTTCCTTCCATGAGGGAGTACATGTTTCACCACCTGGACATTCACATCATGTCCGGGATGTACATGACACTTTATTAGTCTATTTGTGCTTCATTTGTTTGGTGGTCTGTTACATGACTACACACTATTGAGTCATGATAGAGGGGGCGGGGGTGTGCCAGCAAACTACATGGGTGGATATGCATGTGGGATCTTACAAAACAACCACATGTGGTGTGTCACCCAGTGTGTGACATGATACCATTCTCCATGGAGTAGGTCACTGCTGTGAGTGATGTGTTGATATGCAACTATAATGAGTGTTACAGGTTAGGGATGTACACATACAGCTGTGTAGTTGTTGTATGATGTTGGAGATGCACACCCCTATGAGTGAGCACTGCTGGGAGTCCTGTGCACCCACCCCTCCTATGTCTGCGCACTGCTGGGAGTCCTCTGCACCCACCCCCTATACTGTTGGGCACTTCTGGGCACTGCTGGGAGTCCTCTGCACCCACCCCCTATACTGTTGGGCACTGCTGGAAGTCCTGTGCACCCACCCCCAATACTGTTAGGCACTGCTGGGCACTGCTGGGAGTCATGTGCACCCACCCCAATACTGTTAGGCACTGCTGGGAGTCCTGTGCACCCACCCCTCCTATGTCTGAGCACTGCTGGGAGTCCTCTGCACCCACCCCCTATACTGTTGGGCACCGCTGGGCACTGCTGGGAGTCCTCTGCACCCACCCCTTATACTGTTGGGCACTGCTGGGAGTCCTGTGCACCCACCCCCAATACTGTTAGGCACTGCTGGGCACTGCAGGGAGTCCTCTGCACCCACCCCTCCTATGTATGGGCACTGCTGGGAGTCCTCTGCACCCACCCCCTATACTGTTGGGCACTGCTGGGCACTGCTGGGAGTCCTGTGCACCCACCCCCAATATTGTTAGGCATTGCTGGGCACTGCTGGGAGTCCTGTGCACCCACCCCCAATACTGTTAGGCACTGCTGGGAGTCCTCTGCACCCACCCCTCCTATGTCTGGGCACTGCTGGGAGTCCTCTGCACCCACCCCCTATACTGTAGGGCACTGCTGGGAGTCCTGTGCACCCACCCCTCCTATGTCTGGGCACTGCTGGGAGTCCTCTGCACCCACCCCCTATGCTGTTGGGCACTGCTGGGCACTGCTGGGAGTCCTCTGCAACCACCCCTCCTATGTCTGGGCACTGCTGGGAGTCCTGTGCACCCACCCCCTATACTGTTGGGTACTGCTGGGCACTACTGTGAGTCCTGTGCTCCCACCCCCTATACTGTTGGGCACTGCTGGGCACTGCTGGGAGTCCTGTGCACCCACCCCAATACTGTTAGGCACTGCTGGGCACTGCTGGGAGTCCTGTGCACCCACCCCCAATACTGGTAGGCACTGCTGGGCACTGATGGGAGTCCTGTGCACCCACCCCTCCTATGTCTGGGCACTGCTGGGAGTCCTCTGCACCCACCCCCTATGCTGTTGGGCACTGCTGGGCACTACTGTGAGTCCTGTGCTCCCACCCCCTATACTGTTGGGCACTGCTGGACACTGCTGGGAGTCCTGTGCACCCACCCCTCCTATGTCTGGGCACTGCTGGGAGTCCTGTGCACCCACCCCCTATACTGTTGGGCACTGCTGTGAGTCCTGTGCACCCACCCCCAATACTGTAAGGCACTACTGGGAGTCCTCTGCACCCACCCCCAATACTGTAAGGCACTTCTGGGCACTGCTGGGAGTCCTGTGCACCCACCCCCAATACTCTTAGGCACTGATGGGCACTGCTGGGAGTCCTCTGCACCCATCCCTCCTATGTCTGGGCACTGGTGGGAGTCCTCTGCACCCACCCCTATACTGTTGGGCACTGCTGGGCACTGCTGGGAGTCCTCAGCACCCACCCCCAATACTGTTAGGCACTGCTGGGAGTCTTTTCCACCCACCACTCAGATGTGACGCACCGTACACATACATTACAGAAGTGTGTGCGGCACATATCACTATTGCAATGCAATGGTGATATGCGATAGCGTGTGGCGCACCATACCCAGACATTACAGACGTGTGTGCGGCACGTATCACTATTGCAATTGTGATATGCGTGTGCGTGTGGCGCACCTTACCCCGACATTAATGGCGTATGTGCGGCACGTTTCACTATTGGAGAATTGGTGGAGAAGTGTGGCTCAATGGTTAGAGCGGCAGACCCTGATGCAGAGGTCTGGCCCGGGACCAGGGTTCAATTCCTGCCTTGGCTGGTCTCGGCGGATCTTGGGCTCATAATTCCTCGGACCTGATTTCTCGCCTCGGTGCCTACTCTAAGCATGGGTCCCATGCTGCAACTCTGGGCAATAGCTTGCTTAGTGTCCACAACGGCCCCCTACAGCGCTAGGGATGCCTGGTTGCACCCTGGGGATGCCCAGGAGTGGACATTTCACGGGGAAAAACCAGGAAGGGTTCCCTAGCGGTATGAGTACAGCGCCAGGACACTCAGGAGTATCAGTGCGCTTTACAAGTACGTTTACATTTACATTTACATATTGCAATGGTGATATGCGCCTGCATGTGGCGCACCTGACCCCGACATTAATGGCGTATATGCTGCACGTATCACTATTGCAATGGTGATATGCGATAGCGTGTGGCGCAGCGTACCCCGACATTAATGGCGTATGTGCGGCACGTTTCACTGTTGCAATGGTGATGTGCGCGTGCGTGTGGCGCACCTGACCCCGACATTAATGGCGTATATGCTGCACGTATCACTATTGCAATGGTGATATGCGATAGCGTGTGGCGCACCGTACCCCGACATTAATGGTGTATGTGCGGCACGTTTCACTGTTGCAATGGTGATGTGCGCGTGTGGCGCACCGTACAGGTATACTTCCGTTGTTGCGGTAGGTTGTACTCACCGTCTGCGCCGTCGTAGGTTTCTATGTACGAGGTCGTACGCGTACAAGACTGGGATGACCCGGACGATGAGATTCATGTTGTGTATGTCGCGTACCGGGGTGGGGTTCGGGACGGACTCTGCTTTTATGGCTCTTTTCAGCTCCCGTAGCAAAAGGGCCGTACGGAGTGTCGTCAACACGGATCGTACTTCCTGGTCCGGAAAGAGCGGCCTATTTACGTTTGGACGTAGCGTACTGTGTCACCCGGATACAATCCGTATGTACTTTCTAGTTGTGAGGGTTTGGTACGAGTCGTACGGAGTGGGGCTTTGGGTTAGGATCGTACTTGCTAGTTCGTACGGGGATGTTGTAGGTGTACGATTCGTAAGGGAAAAACGCTTCGTACAGCTAATCGGAGCGCTTTTTCCCGAATCGGAATCGAACCCATAGTGTGCATTTTCATTTGTATCCCCATGATTATTTCTTGGTCTTATCCTTATGTTAGTCGGTGGCTGTTAGAAATATCCCAACTGCAATAGATTAATACCATTAGTAGTAATCGTTTGGCTACCCACTCTTCTGATAATATTTTATACAAAGTGCAGTGTTTTAAACGACAATACTTAAAAAGGAAAGAGAGTACCCTTTGGACCCACAGGAACTGGGTAAAGTATGATCCAGAAAAGTAGTGTTCCCTGGGTTGTGTTTTTCTCTGGGGAATTTATTCTATTTAGTCACCTCATGCAATTCCTATTCCTATCTATACCACAATAAGTCTGACTTTCACTCGTTCACTAATAGCAAACACTAGTAGAACCACAAAGGCAATGTATATATAAGAAAACTCACGATATTTATTAAAAATGTTGTTAATTAAAAACACATGAATTCATTGGCATAAAATAAATCCTTCTTAATACAGTGCCTAATGCCCATCAACAATTCAAGCCCAATTGGTTTATCAAAATACATAAATTAAAAAACATAATTAAAACATTTATGTTCATCCCCTTAGGGTTGTCGACGCGTTTCGGTGGATTCGGATGTGCGCCCCACCTTCTTCAGGACAATTTATAATACACAATAATCTGTGAACAGAAGAGTCCAGAATGAAAATACATTCTCAAGTGCAGTTTCCATTTTACATATCACCTCTTTTTTTCTTCTTTCTGCACCTATGCTGTTTGTGGTCCTACTATTAGCATTACCCAACGATGTCTACACCCCACACTATAGTGCCTGTACTCATTCACACATCCTCTCCTGCTTTTTTCACTGATGTGCCGATAATTGTCTTCATACATTTGTGTCTATATTTTTTTATCATATAGCTCACTTCTTAACACACTCATTCACTTCCCTCACTCCTCTTTGGACATTCATCAAGGCTACATACCTCAAAATGATCTTATCCGTATCCTTTTTATCAATTCAGGTACGTCTTTTTAGGATTTTCTATGCCGGTTGTATTCAGTCACAACCTGTAGAGATAAATCTTTTTAGTCTCGGAACCCTCTTTTTTTATAAGGTTTTATTTTACTAAAACTTGTAACAAGACACACCTGTATTTTCCTCTGAGGTTGTCTTCATTGGTGTATTCTGGTTGTCTATTCATGGTATAGTTTCTGCCGTCATTATTATATAAAAAGATCAGCAACTATAAGGGAATGGTTTTCTATTATTCAACTACCCTTTTAAGTATCATCTTCTATTTATTCTTACCCATAGTGGTACATCACTCACCTCACTAGTTTTATCCACCTCCTTGTTTCTTTCAATTATACAGAAACAAGGAGGTGCATAAAACTAGTGAGGTGAGTGATGTACCACTATGGGTAAGAATAAATAGAATTACTACTACCACTCTTCAAAGAAGATAAGTGTTCTGGCTTGGACGCAAGATTATCTGACGTTGAACAAAGGGTGAGTGATGCCCAGGATGTTATGGTAAAATTTGGCTCTCTCACCAAGGAAGTTAACCTTCTGAAAAAATCCACAGAGGATTTGAAAAATCGAAATCGTCGCAATAACTTACGAATTTACGGTATTCCTGAGGGGTCTGAGGGGTCCGACATGATTCTCTTCCTGAAAACTCAGGTTCTTCAAATAGTTGGACTTCCAAAAATTGTCGACTTTAATATCCAGAGGGCTCACAGATTGGGTACTCACTCTCCATCTTTAACCGCCAAACCAAGAGGTATCATTGCCTACTTTTTGTTGTATTCTGATTTCATGTCTATTCTGAATGCGGCCAAGCAACACAAACAAATGTTTTGGTCAGGACATAAGATCTTTTTCAGCCAAGATGTATCCAAACAAACCGCTAATAGACGCAAAGAGTTCTTAGATCTGAGACCAGCTTTGAAGTCAATTAACGCTCGTTATGGTCTCATACATCCCTGCTTCTTCATAGTTACTTACAAAGAGAGAACTTTTTCATTCGACGATCCTGCTGACCTCCGGAAGTTCATCCACACCCATCGGGAAGAACAGATGGATTTGACCACACATTAACAGCTTTCTTTTTGATTGTCTAGGTTCCTTATGTTTTATCCTTCTGGTTAACGAGTATATATTTTTACTATGGTTTCTCGTTTTCTTGTTCTTTGTTTGTTTCAGATGCATCCGTTATTATGGTTTGTGGTTTCCTGTGTGTCTTTCTCGTATGTGCTTTCCCGTTGCACCCAGTGAATGTCTACCCATGTATCCTGGTAAGCTTCCCTTTGATTTATTTTTTCTTTCTATTAATATGTATATTGTCTTTTTAGCTATGCTTGTTTCTCCTACTTTGTCTAGACTTGTTTCTTTCCTTCATATTACCCTATAGTATATTGTTGTTTCTGCCTCGTTCCTCTCCCAGTGATGTGGCTGTTTTGGTTTCTTTTTCCCGTCCCCCCTCCTTCCTTATTGCTTTTGCTCATTTACTTGAATATTATGACTAAAGCCTCTTGGTTTTCCGTCATCTCCTCTTTCTTTATTTTTCTGAGAGATCTTGCTCCCGATTCTCCTTTCCTTTCCCTTTTCTCCCTCTTTTTTTTACTTTTCCTTCCTTCCTTTCTTTTCATTGTTATATACAGTTTCGTCTCCTCTTTCAACGTCTTCATTTTACTTCACCCCATGGTAATTTTACCTCCTTCTACATCTCTCTCCCTGGCAATGGTTTTTTCTATTTACCTTTTCCTATTCTCTTCTTTTTTCTTGGTATTCTGCACTGTCAAGTTCTACTGCTTCTTTGCTTTATTATGGAATTTGCATTTATGATGGTCACAATTGTCTTTTTGCTCTATCCCTTCAACACTATTTTTTCCTTTCTTAACTGATCTAGGCTTTTTTTCCTATTCTACCTTTATTTCTTAGTATGAGTGGCCTTCGCATTATTTCATGGAATGTTATGGGTCTTCGAAACCCTATTAAAAAGTAACGTGCGTTGTCTCATCTGGCACGCCTGAAATGTCAAGTTGCTTTGTTGCAAGAAACACATCTTTCTTTACAGGAAATATCTGTGTTACGTAAACAATGGGTTGGACATGCCTATTGTTCTTCGGCTGTTAATAACAAGAATGGTGTTATTATTTTATTTCATAAATCGTTGTCTGTTCAAATACAAAAGGACATTTCTGACTCTAATGGCAGATGGTTGTTTCTAGATAGTATTGTAAATAATGTTCATTTTTCCTTTTGTAATGTTTATGGCCCTAATGGTGTTGATTTATCCTTTTGGAACGACTTTTCTTCACTACTTTCCTCTCATGTGAGTGAGGATTTGATTGTGGGTGGTGATTGTAATCAACTAATGGACCCTTTTTTGGATCGCAAATCACAAGCACGATATGTACCTAATAAAATGCAAAAAACATTTCACAAATCTATTTCCTCTATAGGCCTAATTGATTCATGGAGAATATCCCATCCCGATTCCCTATAAAAAAAAAATTCTCCAGTACATGCATCACACTCCTGAATTGACTGTATCTTCCTCTCACACCATGCCTTTCAATTTATAACCAATTCTGAAATTGGTTCTATTCTCATTTCAGATCACGCCCCCGTTATCTTAGATATGGACTACCCTTCTCCCATCCCTGCTTCTCGACGCTGATGCTTTCATAACTCCCTGCTGCTTGATCCCCATTTTACTGATCATTTTGCACTTTTTATGGACGAATTTTTTCGTAACAATCTAAATACTGCTTCAGATTTTCACTTTCTTTGGGATGCCTTTAAAGCCGCTGCTCAAAGCTGTGTTATTGATTTTGTTTCCCGTAAGAAGAAGAAAAAGGCACTTAGCCAAACATCCCAAATTCTTAAACACATTAAGGACCTTGAGCACCTCTATTTTACCACTAACTCCCCTGACTCATTATCATCTCTTATCAAAGCTAAGATGCATTTTAATAAACATTCCTGGGATTCTGCTTCTAATCAACTTCTTAAATTTAATGCTACAATGTATGGTGGACGTAATAAAGCAGGTACATTTCTGGCGAATTACCTTAAAATTAAAAAACAGAAATCCAAGATTGTTGTCATTAAAGATTCTCAGGGACTTTCTCAGACTTCAGACGCTAAGATTCTTGAGTGTTTTGTTCAATATTATTCTTCCCTTTACACACCGGAATCTAACCCCTCTCCTGAACAAATTGACTCTTTCTTTCAATCTATTCCTAAATCCCCTAACAACCTTGTAAATCTTTCCTCCCTTGATGTTCCTATCTCAGAGAAAGAGATTATTGCCGCTCTTTCTCTTCTTCCCAAGGATAAAACTCCTGGCCCGGATGGTTTTGGGGTGCGATTTTTTCTTCATTTTAAAACAGTTTTAGTACCGCATTTACTCACTTTAATTAATCACTTCCTTGTTACAGGTGAATCTAAAGGTTCCTTTAAGCAGGCAATGCTTTGTTTACTTCCTAAAAAAGACAAAGAGCCTTCCCTTTGCAAAAATTATAGGCCCATTTCTCTTATGAATACAGATTGTAAAATATATGCAAAAATTTTGGCTTTCCGTATCAATGCAGTTATTCCCGATTTAGTAAACATATATCAATCTGGGTTTGTTAAAGGCAGGTCTATCACTGACAATGCAAGAACCCTTCTTAATATTATTCATTTGGCCACAAAGATGGATTCTCCCATTGCAGCTATCACGCTGGTTGCTGAAAAAGCTTTTGATCGAGTTAACTAGGATTTTATATTCGGAGCACTTCGATGGCTTGGTTTCAGTCCCCCCTATTCTTAAGTATATTCAATTGCTATATTCTGATCCTAAAACCTCCATTTGGATTAATGGTGCACAATCAGATTATTTTTCTCTCCATAGAGGAACTAGGCAAGATTGTCCTCTTTCCCCTCTCCTCTTTATTCTTGCTTTAGAGCCCTTTTTGGAAAAAATAAGAAATTCCTCCTCTTATTCTGGATTTGTTTACAAGGATGTTGAAATCAAATGTACTGCTTACGCGGATGATATTTTACTTTATATCTCCAATCCTATTGCTTCACTACCTGCACTTTTCTCCTTAATCCATGATTATTCTTTGGCATCCGGCTATAAACTGAATATTGATAAATCCGAAGTCCTCCCCCTTAACAAGTTTTGTCTTTCCCACATGTTTGCGGGCTCCGGATTTGAATGGAATCCTGGATTTATCAAATGTTTGGGTATTCTTTACGCCAATACCATCAGAGAGACCATCAAAATTAATCATACGGATATTCTCAAGAAAATATCTTCACTCATAGAACGTTGGTCTCCCCTTTTCCTTTCTTGGTGGGGCCGTTTGTCGACTATTAAAATGATGTTACTTCCTATTGTTAACTTTTATCTTTCTATGCTTCCTATCTCTCTTCCTCATTACTTTTTCAAATCTATTAATCGCCTCTTAACTAAATTTTTATGGAATAATCGCAAAGCGAGGGTCTCCCTTTTTTGTCTCCAACAGCCCAAGAACTTTGGTGGAGTAAACTTTCCTAATATCTCCCGCTTTCACTCAGCCTTCACACTTAAACAGATCTGGCCTTTCCTGACGGATTCGTCTTCTTCTCCATTAACGGCCTGGAGCTCTATAGAACTAGCGCAACTTGCTCCCTTCTCATTCCTTACAGCTACCCGCCTTTCTCAACCTCCTAAATATGTATTTTTCCTGTTTTTAAACATTCTAAGGCATTAACACTCTCACTTTTTCGCTCTTTTCTCTCTCCTTCTAATCTTTACATGCTTACCCCAGTTTGGTATAATAAATTCCTCAAGATCAACAACAGAGCGCTTTTTCTGGAAAGAATGGATCGATAAAGGAATTATTACATATGACCACTTGCTCAAAGATAATTCTTTAAGAACTTTCCAGGATCTACGCGATTCTTTTAGTCTCTCTAACACACATTCTACTCATTTCCTTTTACTTACACATACTTTATCTTCTACTATCCTTCAGGACATTCCCTCTTCCTCTGCAGCACTTCCCCTTTTTTCCCCGCCAGACTTTACAACTTCATTTAGAGCTTCGGCTATTTATAAGCTACTTTCACATTCCCCTATTGAGAGGCTTAAATCTAAAATAGAACTCCAGTGGGAATCGGATCTAACTCAAGATTTCTCACTACAAGTCTGGGACTCTATTTGGTCTAAACTAAATACAGTTTCCCGCTCGGCCAGTACCACACAGACTTTTTATTTCTTTTATAATAGGCTTTTTTTTACACCCTCTGACCTGCACAAGTTTAAATTACTGGATTCCAAGAAGTGTTGGTCCTGCCCATGTGACAATAGTGACCTTTTACATATGTTTTTTTACTGTCCAAGGGTCAAAGCTCTTTGATCTCATATTTGGTCCACACTTAACAGTATCCTATCCACTGATGTTCCCTTTGAGATTGTACATGTTTTTTTGGGCGGATTATCCCCTATTTGGAATGTTCAATGTAATGTTCGTAAATTTATTGACCTTTTCATAGCTATTTTATTCAGACAATTACTGCCAATTGGAAAGATACTTCAAAACTTGCTTATAGTGATTGGTGGAACTTGTTATGTCATCACCACAGACTTGATTGTGCATATGCTACAACTGTACCTTTATTAATCAAAAGAGATTTGCTATGGTTACCTTTAACTGATTACCTCTCCAGACTCACCCCTTAAACGATTTTATGGTATTTCACTCTTTTTTATTGTTATTTGATACTTATAGGGGTAGATGTATCAAGCCTTTTGCGAATTTCGGCCTTTGCGAATCGCAAAAGGCTTTTTTGCATTTCTGGGAATGTATTAAATAATCGCAAAATAAGGAATCGCAATAATTTGCAATTCCCTATTTTTCTTAAGCATATAAGGAATCGCAAATTTTGCGATTCCTTAAATGCGATGTATGTGGGGTTTTAAAATTGCGAATTTTGGTTAAGAAATCGCAAATTACCACCAACTGGTGGTAATTTGCGATTTCATTTAAAAATGCCCTATTTGGCATTTGTGAAGGTGGCATGTGACGCAGATACATGCCCATAGGGCATGTATGTGCGCCATATGCACACACATGTAAATTTCAGGGGTGCAGCAGGGTGTCTTTGAGACACCCCTTAAATTATTCTCAATTTGCGAATTCGCAAAATGCGATTCGCAAATTGAGAAATATTTCGCAATCATTCCTATGGGCCTCTTGACCCATAGGAATGCATTGGAAATTATTCCTTATTTGCGAATTCGCAAAGTGCGAATTCGCAAATAAGGAAGACTGAGAAATCGCTAAAAAATAGCGATTTTTTTACATACATTCCATTTTGCGAATTCTAAATAGCGGTTCCTTAAAAATTGCTTTTAAGAAATCGCAAAATGGAATTTTGATACATCTACCCCAGAGTTGCCTTTTTCTCTCCCTCCCCCTCCCCCTTTTCTTCTTTTTCCTCTTCCCCTTATGAAAATACCCACAAACGCTTTGTTTATAGGTACATTATTACCCCTTCTTTTTTGGGGTTGTTATCTTAACTGTTTCTGTACATTAGATGCTTCATGTCTTTTTTGGTGGCCTTAATTTCCGTAATGATGTTTTACGTTGTTTACTTTTGTTCAATAAAGCTTTCTAAACTAAAAAAAATAAATATCTACAATGTCTATAAATGTATGCTCAGTGCTTTTGTGAGCATACTGTAGTTAGTAGTTAAAAATACTTTATTTGATTTGGTTTAAATCATACAAAGAGCGGGATAACCGCTAAAAACTTATAAGCACCTGTGACTTAAAATTCATATATAAATACTAGTTTAGTAAGTTAACTTTCTTTTTAAACATTTTGATCGATAAAACAAAGGGAGCGAAGGTTCAATTAGTGCCTTTTAGTCTTATGGAGTTGTACTAGCTCAAGGAATCGGATTCTAGTACTTATATTTACTTGGAATAAATGTCTATGCATTTCCTGAGTCCAGTTCCGTGTCTTTCTTTTCTAGCGCTTTTGCAGCTAGTTTTAAAAGTTTTAATGATTTGCATGCCAGTTGCACTGTTGACCCACCTAAACATTTTATTACTGCTGATCTGCATGTCCTTATCTGTTCTTTTATCAATAATGACCGCAGCAATCTTTTCCGTTCGGATAACAATGCCGGCAAATACAGAGTAAATGGAGCACTGATTTGTCGCCTTGACCGCAAAGGCGACAGTCCATTGAGGGCCATGTGCATTTCCATTTGGGAGTTAAGTCTTTAGTTGGATACACTCCCAGTCTCAGTAGAATTAATTGGTGTTTCATTTGGTTTACAAAGTGTTCCGAAAGATATGGTTGGGGCTTTAGCTTTTTGTATGTCGGCAGGACCGTCCATGCATTTGTTTTCGTGGACCGCGTGGCTTTATCCTGGTCTTGGGACATTTGGTTAACTGTTTTGTTTACCAATTGTTTGAACTCCGAGTAGGACTGTATAGTCTGCCATGCTACCTCTATCTTTAAAGCCTCAATCGATTTTCTTAAGTGCGAATAAACCGAATTAGTCAGTTTTGATTGCTTTTCGACCTCCAGCCAGCAATAATGTACCAGGGAGTCATCCTCTGCTGCACGCATTCTCCAATAGTATTTAACCAGCGCTCCCTGTCTTGCCATGGTCTGATTTTTTTTTAGCCCAAACTCAAGTCTTATCTGGTCTTGTGAGATGTGGCGCGGGATGTTGAACAGTTTTTTGAAGAGGCTGATTTGGGTGATGTTCAATGATGTTGCATCCTTTGCATTTAATAGTTCAGAACAATATGTAATTGCGGGTAGAAATTTTGATGCCACGACTTTTAATAAGTAGGTAGTGGAGCTAACACTAAGTTTTTTTTGCTGGGTTTTAAATGCAAACAGAAGTTGTTTAGCTTTAGTTTTCCGATGTTCTTGGTGTTGCTTATAATTGAGATGGTTATCCAAGGTCAATCCCAAGTACTTGTATGTCTCCTCGCGGTCCAAACTATTGCTGTTAATTGTCCAAGTGAATTTTGGTATTTTTTTCCGTAGGCTGGAAAAACACATGATCTTAGTCTTTTTGAAGTTTATCTGGAGTTGGTTTAGGTCTGTGTATTCTGCCAATTTGTTTATCAGTCGTTGTAGGCCTCGAGGCGTTTGGGAGAGCAACACAATATCATCTGCGTATTGCAGGCTTACTGTTCTCACATTCCCCATTTTTGGAGGATCGCCCAGTGTTGTACGTAGGTGGTTGTCTAGGTCGGCTGTGAATATATTAAATAAACAGGGGGCCAAGACGCACCCCTGTTTTAGACCATTTGTGGTAGTGATTTTGCTTGTTAGACTTCGGCAGTCTCCCATTTTAATTTGGACCCATGTTTTTGAATAAAGGTCTATGATTGCATTCAATAAACTTCTTGGGGCACCCCAGGATTCCATTTTTGCCCACAATGCTTGTCTGGGGACCTTATCGAAGGCCGCCTTGAGGTCCACGAAACAGGCATACAGTACTTTGGAGTTTGTGATGGATTGATTGGCCAGGATTGTTACGGCGGAGATGTTTGCTAAAGTGCCCGTTCCGGCACGAAAGCCTGTCTGTGTGTTGGGGATCAATTTGATGTTATCCACCCAGTCTTCTAGGTCCTTAAGCAGGTTTGCTGCGTAGATGTTTGCCTCAACATCTATGAGTTCAATCAGCCTGTAATTTGAGGGATTTGCACGAGCCCCTGATTTAAATATTGGGTGTAATATACTTCCTCGCCAGGATTCCGGGATAGTGTGGGATTCCAAAATGTTGTCAAACAATATTGCTAGGTGTTTGGACAAGAATTGTGGATCTTTTTTAAATAGGGCGTTTGGCAGACCGTTGGGTCCCGGCGCCCCGTCTGATCTCTGCTTTTTTATGATGTTCATTACTTGTTTTTGTGAGGTCTGGATGTCAACAATTAATTGATCAGACCCTGATTTTTCCAATTCGCTTTGCTGCAATTTTCCTTCCTTTTTATCTTGTGAGTTACTGTGGTGTTTCCAGTACGGGTTGTTGGTCATATGGTTTGGGGCCTGCGGGGTTCGTTTCAGTATTTCTGGCTTCTTCTGCTTTCTTGATGTAATCTCACTGATGGTACTATGGTATTTTTGTATCGCCATCCCTATTTAGTTTTCGGCTGTAGCTCTGGGTGCTGTCTGTAAATTGTCAATGGCTTCTATGTGGGTTCGCCATGCTTGCTCTGTTATATCGGAGTTAAAATGCCGATTTTTTCCATTGGATAAAACATTAATCTGGGCCCAAAATTGCTTGGAGTTTTTTTGTCCACTTACATAGAGCATTTTTGTCCAGAGCTGCTCGTTGTATTTACGTTTTGCGACCCAAGTCTCTTTTTTTAGGTTGCTTTTCATTTGTTTGATTGATGTCAAGGCCTCCCGTGAAGGTTGTTGGCCTTGCGTTCGCAGATGTCTCAGTGCTTTGTTTAGTTTTTGTTTTTTTGTCCTTAGTGCTTTGGTGTACCATTCTGAGACGCTGATCCGGGCCAGTTTTTGGTTTTTGGAGCTAGGTATAAACATTCTGTGCAAGCTGTTAACCAAAGACTCCCAAGCCTCAATCCCCAATGGTTTTGCTTCTGTAGTAGTCAGGAAGTCTGTGCAAGACTCCATGATTTTACCTACAATGTTTTCATTCCATGTTAACCGATTTGAATTGTACGATTGAGCGAAGTGCATCAGCGCACTTGATTGCAAAGACTTTTCCCTGAAGTTGGTTAATGTGAATGATTGGGGATAGTGATCACTTTCTATTCTTCCTATTATTTGAAAGTTTGTAATGCTGAGGAATAGATCTGAATCTGCTAAGGTGAAGTCAATGGTTGCACCTTATTTTGCCGTCACTCTTGTGAATGCTGCAGGGCTATCTTGCGGGCCTCGACCGTTTAAAGTGTATAATGCTTGTTTGTCTAACAGTGCAGCGCATTTCTTGCCCAATGTGTCGCGTCTTGTTGTATTATTGCTCCTGACGGTTATACCATTTGGTAAATTTTTTTATTGGGCTTGCATCAAGTTCATATTAAAGTCACCGGACAATATTATGTTGGCTTGAGGGTGTATTGTTTTTAGAGTTTTGATGGTGGCGGCCAATTGTTGCATGTGTCTCCTTTTATACTTGTGGGCTGGGTTGATGTAGATGTTCATTATTATCAGTGTGCAAGCGATATTAAGTTTGAATTTAATGCATTGCATCCAGCTCGAGTCTAAGTCGATATTTTCTTCTTCCCATCGGATTTCTGTGGCAATGTATATTGATAAACCGCCCTTAGCTCTTCTGTGTGTTGACTCCTTTTTAGCTGGATTTAAGTGTTCTTTGTAGCCTACAATCGGCGTGTGTGTTGTCTGCCAGGTTTCTTGCAGCAGCAGTATGTCGTACTGTAAAATAAAGTCAGCATAGTCTATTTCCCCTATTTTAGGTGCCAGACCATTCACATTCCAGGAATAGATGTTGATGTCCTGCCCTGTGTTAAATTTTGTTTGGGAATTTGTTCATGCTGCTCCTTGTTGAGTGGTTAATGATGTCCGGTATTGGTTGACCTCTTGTTGAATTTTGTCTGGGTGTGAAATTGTAATTGTGATTTGTCTTGTGAATTTGACATCATCCTTTATTTGTTCGTAAGTTTCAGGGCCTTTTGCTCCTTTTACGAAACCCTCTGTACGGTTGGGGTGTTGTAGGGGACTCGGGTAATGGGGAGGTTCCACCTCTTTTAGTTCTATGCCCCATTGTGCAAATACCTCCTTGTGCCTCAAGATCTGTTCAGCGACTGAGTAATTTATCCAGGTAGCTATTGTTTTTTCGACTCCTGTTTGGCTAGTGATAGATTTGAATTCAATTCTTTCCAAGTATCTCGATGTTATATGGCTCAGGACTGGCAAGGATTTGAGTTGCTTTATGATTGTACTTCGGTTTAATATGTCGTGGGATCCTCTCGATTTATGATGTGGAATCAATTCTAACTGACTTTGAGGCGTGGGCAGTTGTTTTTTGGTGTAATCGATCGGGGTCCCTGTTGTTAATTCTATTGGTTCTTGTCGATATATTTTGCCGAGCTGGACTGATTTGATTTGATCTTGTTGTATCTTTTCAATATGCTCTGTTGTGCTTTGGAATTTTGAGTTGTTTTGCGTTTCATTATTATAATTTCTTATCTGCTTTCCGCCTTCCCCACTTGTTACTGTTCCTGCTCTGTGGTGACTTTTTCCTTTGTAGTTTGGTTGTTAAATGTTTGCGTTGTTTCCGGTTTTACGAATTCTTTGTTTTTTTCTTTGTCTTTTTCCTTCTCGGCCAACGACTTAAATATGTCATAAATTTTATTGGTTGGCGAATTTCTGTTTTTTGTTTTGTTTTTGCCGTCGTGATTTATTGTGGCTACGGATTCTTTTAATGCCGAGTTGTTATGATTCATCATGCTGGATGGCCCACTGCCACTTTCGATTTTTTACTCCGATCCTTTCTGGATTGGTGTCGGCGAGACCCGTGGGGTGACTTTGTTTATTTTGCTTTTCCTTGCTTTCCTCAAGCGTTTGCGTTCCCGTTTTGAAAGGGGTTTTGCCAGGGTTCCTTGTTCCTTGCCTTGTAATGGTTCCTTTGATGGTGAGTTTTGATTCGCGACTGGTGTTGAGCTTTCTAATTGCGGGTGTTCCTCTGTTCGTTCCCAGTCTTTCTCTATAATCGGTGAGTTATTTCCTTCTTTTGATGGCTTAATGTTAATGGTAAATGTATCATTTTTTGTTCCATCTGCCTCCTTAAGCTCTCCTTCCGTTGAAGTTGTGGAATTTACTTGTGTGTCCCTTACTACCCCCAGCAGCTCTGACATTATTGTCGGGACGGTTGCAAGCTTATCGATTATTTGGTGGCAATGGCACGTGTAATAAGTAAAGTCCTGTGCTTGTTGTACCTTGGTTATCATGGCATTTAAGTCATGTAATTTTTTATCTATTCCCTGCACATATAAAGCTAGTGCATTTAGTAGCTCAATTTGCGTATCCAGCTTATCGGCGTGATAAGTTGCTGCTGATCCAATCGTCTTCATGGTGCCAAGTAGCTGGTCCCAGAAAGGTTCTGTTGATTGCCTTTCTTGATGTTCCTTGGAGTATTGTCCCTCTTGGTTCTTGGTGCATTGTCCTGATGAGGGTGATTTTTGGGGTTCTGGATAGCTGGCTGGGGTGGCTGGTTCAGTTTCGTGAGATGGTCCGAGCTGGACGTGAGTCTACAGGTTTGTTTACTATTGCATGCAAGCTATCGAAGCTATCATAACAGTCCTGCTCAAGCACCAGATTACCATCCTGGCTCTGTTCTTCACAAGGCAGCCAAGCAGTTTGTTGAGCTAATTGAGGTATTTGAGGCTGTTGGTTTTGCTGCTTTAGTTGATTTATTTGGTGCTTGGCAGGTCCGATATTTGGGTGTTTGGGTGTAGATGCCGACTCCCGTTTAAATCCCTGTTCGTTGTGTACTACGGCCTGAGTAGCCTGTTGGCGGAGTCCATGATGGGCAAATAATGTGCTCTTGACGGAGATAGTACAACTTCTGTACTCTGTTGTGGACAGCTTACGGGCCTTGTTCTCTGTGTACTCAGTACTTATTGACCTACTGACTTTGTCCTTATGCGTCTTTTTTTCTGAGCTGCCCCCCCTGTACTTGGACTCCTTGGACTCCTTTGACTCCTTGGCTTCTTTTGTCTCCTTTGCGCCCTTTGCTTCCTTGGCTACCTTATGCATCTTTTGCTTCCCTGGGGATAAGCTGCGACATACTTTTAGGAAATCCGTGATGAGAGCCTGTTTGCTGCTTTTGGTGTTAGTTTTGATAGGGGAGCCGGTTGCCCTAATCGGGGTCTGGGTATTGTTGTTAGACTGTATTTGATCCCGCTCTATTTTACCCCCCGTGTCCTGTTTATGATCTTGTTCCGGGAACAATTCCTGGAGCAATTCCTGCTCCCTTTCTCTTGGCTTACTGGGCGTTTCCGCTTCTGGTTTGTCCTCAGTTAAATCCTCTATTAAATCCTCTCGTTCCTCTCCCTCTTGTTCAGGTTTCAAATGCTGAGAGCCTGGTGGCCCCCTTATTTTCCCTGATCTCATGGTGGTCTACTGCTCACGTGCGCCCTCTTTCTTCTGCCTCTGACACGGCCACTGCCACTGCCACGGTCACTGACGAGTACTGCTGCTTTATTGTTCCTGCCCCAGCAGGGCTCCTTACAATGCACCTGTAGCCCCCGCTGCTTGCAGCTTCTGCCGCTGCTGGGAGGTGCTGGTCGGTGTAATGGTTCACTGTTCCTGCCGCTACTGACTCCTCACTGTGGAGCCCTCCCGCCTCTGTGCAACACTTGTGGCGGTAGGAGGAGAGGTTGTTTCGCGGTGTTTTGGCTGCTCCTATGGCGCCCACCGGTCTGCCCGCGACAAGAGGGAGGAATGCTTTCACAGGTGGGTATGGGGGCTGCTGTGGACCCCTCCCGCTGCTGTAGGACACTCTTGGCGGGAGGTAGGGGGTACTTTCGCGGCTCCAGCCGTTGGGTATAATGGATGTAGTGAAAGTAATTGCTTGCGGCTCCTGCCGCTACTGACCCCTCACTGTTGAGCCCTCCTGCCGCTGTGAAACGCTGTGAAATGCGGCGGGGGAGAGGAGGGAGAGGTACCTTTGCGGTGTTTTCACTGCTTCTGTCGCTGCGGACCCCCCTCCGCTGTGAAGCACAGGTCCTGCCGCTGTCACTACTGGGGAGCTTGCTCCTGCCGCCGAACCCTTTGGGAACCTTTGGCTTCGATACAGGCTTTTGGTACAGGTACACAAAGATTACACCCGCTACCGCCACTGAAGCAGACAGGCTGGTGAGACGACGCTCTCCTCACCTCCGAGTGTTCTCGCTGCGGGGTCAACCAGCACAGCAGGAACCGGGCCGGGACCGGGAGCACGATCCAATTGTCCCCGGTAAGGAAGCCCGTTGCTGGACCCGACCCGACGGCAGAGGTGAAGTGAAGTGAAGCGAAGCTATAGCTCGGCGTGAGCTCGGCTGCTGCGGTCTCGTCGTCTCTCCTGCTCCTGCGTCTCTCCTGCTCCTGCGTCTCTCCTGTGAGCATACTGAGTACTCAAGTGCTATACTTAGGGAAGTGCTAAAAGAAAAGTACATGCAGTCTCACCAACAGTGCCAATTGTGAGGTAACTTCCGGTACCCAGTCTCCCGATCAGAGACAAACGCAGTCGATGTTGGACAAAAGAACCAAAGTCCTGCCTCTTCCTGTCAATGACAGGCAAGGATGCATTCGACCTTGGTCCGGGATTTGCCCGGACACATTCCGCGCAGCGGGGCACACCCGAACTATCTGTGGCCCCTCTTCCTCATGACGGTGGCCCACACCAGTCTGGGCAATGAAGCCCCCCAGCGGCAGAGTGTTCCTTGTTGTCCGTGCAGCGGGGCATGGCCCAAGCTCTTATGATGCTCCTGGGCTGAAAGTAGTCTGTGGCCCCTCCTTCCCAGTATGGCAACCCACAGCAGTCTGGCCAATGAAGTCCCCTTGCGGCAGTGTGTTCCTTGTTGTCCGGTGCAGCGGGGCACAGATGAACTCTTACGGCGCTCCTGCGCCGGTAGCAATCTGTGGCCCCTCTTCCTCAGTGCGGCTGCCCACAGCAGTCTGGCTAATGAAATCCCAATGCAGCAGCCTGCTCCTTGTTGTCCCATGCAGTGGGACACGGCCCGAACTCTTATGGCACTCTTGCACCGGAAGCAATCTGTGGTCCCTCCTCCTCAGCACGGCGGCCCACAATATTCTGGGCAATGAAGCCCCCCTGCAGCAGTGTGTTCCTTGTTGTCCTTCACCGAGTCAAAGGTGTGCTGCTGCAGTTGAACTTCCCAGGTATAATCTGGGAAAATCAAGATCTTAGAATTCTCAAGGTTCACCTCCCCCATACTGAGCACTTCAGTGAGGATGATGTCCTGGTCTTGGATGTTCAGGAAGTGTGCTAGCACAGGTCTCGGGGGAGTCCCCAGCAGAAGCCTGTCTCCCAGTGCTCAATGCAGCTGTTCAATAATAAGGCAGGAGGAGAGTTTGTCTTGAGGCAGGATGTGTCTCAGCCACCTATTTAGCAACTGCACCATATTAGTGCATCAACCCCTTCATGGAACCCCACTAACCTGAGGTTCTTCCACCGGGCACAGTTTTCAGCACCCTCCAACCTCCACACCACATTATTAGTGGTGGCTCGAGCCTCTGCCACTTCATTGTGGAGGCCCCGGACCATATACTCCAGCTTAGAAATCTTGGTTTCTGCAGAGGTGACCCTTTCTGCTACATTACATAGGTCCTGGAACAAGAAGGAGACCTCTTAGTGTACCTCACCCGCTCTCCCCTCCAGTACCTTCTGGGAAGACTGGATCACAAGGAGAAGGGCAGCATCATCAGGCATTATGGGCAGAGAGTCTTCCATCGCAAGAGTTACTACTTTTGTATGGTGGTCCATTCTCCCCTGGTGAGGGGGCTAGGGGTCTTTATCTTTGGCCATTCTCCCAACTCGAATGCTCTACCCAGTATGCCTCAGCTCAGTTGGACCTCCATATGGGGAAGGAATACCCGAAACATTGTATCACAGGTATAGGTATTTCCCGCTGGCAACCTCGGTCCCACCTCAAGGCAGGCGGGGGAATTACCTCCGCTCACATTCAGCTCCCACTTCACAATGGCCTGGGCCGTGAAAGTCCATCAATTATTCTCCCATAATCAAAGGGGGCCATTCCTGCTGCAAATAAATCAAGACTGCATAGGGACTTGTAGTGCTGTGCACGGTACTGCACAAGAATCAGGGCCATCCAGAGGCCCTCACACAAAAGCACAGGCCCAATATTTTCTGATAAGTTCTTGAAAATGCCTTTTCATTCAAATAATCATCTAGGAGCCTATCTTCCTAGGGGGAAGAGGCTGGGAGATCTGTTTCCCTTGGGATAGCTCGTTGCAATGTGTGTCGTTTCTGGAGACATCGGAAGGTCTCCACGAAGGTCAACTCGTAATCCCTCTACAGGTCAGCAAAGGGTCTAATCTCCCTCCCACTCATAGATCCCCCACTCTTGTGATTTCGGTAAGGTCCCACTTATCGAAGCCTGGTTGGCTGACCAACAGTCCCAGGAGACTCGAGTCCCATAGTGGCGTGGCCAGAGTGATCTCATCTTTCCACCCTAGCTTTGCTGACGCTATGTGCCATATTTTGACTATCGTTGATGTTGGGGTATTCACTGGTATCTCTTGTTTTCCACCATAGATAGAAGTGCTATCCCTCCATCGTGCCAGCTTTTGTTCAGTTTGTCAACGCTATCCGCGTAGTTCCCTCATCCCAGAAGAGTGTCTGTATTTCTGCTTCTACAGCACAAAAGTAATAAGGAGAACCCAGATATGGTGTATTATGCATAGTATATACAAACCAGGGAAGCATCATCAATTTATATAGGGAAGCCTTGCCCTATAGCAACAGGGGCAGAGTCCTCCAATGCCACACATCTTCTGTAGGTGGCATAAGGGGGGATCCAAATTGCAGTCATAGAACACTGCGGGATCTTTTTATTACATAAATTCCCAGGTATTTAAATCCCTCTGTCACCACACGATCTGAACAAGTTCTGGGAAACCTCGGACTCGAACCCCAGAGGACATATATCAACGATTTATCCCAGTTTATAGTGTACCCTGAGTATTTTTTATGCAAGGTGAATATATGAAGCACTCTCTGCAGGGTAGAGTAAGAGCGTGCCAGATGGAGAAGAATATCATCCACATAGGGGCAGATTCTATCCTCCCAGTCCACTGTCCATTTAAGTCCTCTGATAAGCAGGTTACCCCGTATCCACACCGCTAGAGGTTTTAATACCAGAGCAAATATCAACAGGGACAGGGGAAATCCCTGCCTCATCCCCCTGTGTAGTTTAAAAACTGGCAAACGCTCCCCATTTACCATCATTTGCGCTAGGGGTTCCTGAGTATAGGAGTCGGACCCATGCTAAAAATTTGTTTCCGAATCTCAATCCGTCTAGGACCACGAAAAAAAGCCACTCCTTCATATCAAACAACTTTCTAGCATCTAGTGACTTTACAACAGCCTCCTCCCGAATACTCTCGGCTCTTACCGGCACCCATGAAGACACCTTAGGTTGAGTGCAGTATTTTTGCCCAGCATGAATCCTGACTGATCGAGGTGGATCAACTTATGCAGCAGCGGAGCCAGGCTAGTCGCCAGGACTTTCACTAAGTTCTTCACTTCTGCATTCAGCAGAGATATTGGTCTGTATGATGCGCAATCTTCTGGTGGTTTACCGTCTGTGTGTATTACCACAATATTACCCGGTCTTTGATGTTCGGGCAGCGTCCCAGCTTTGAAACTTTCCTGAAACATCCGCAATAAATACGGGGTAGTTGTGAATGTTGTTAGTTTCTATAGCTCAATTGGCAGGCCGTTTGACCCATTGCTTTTCTTGCTTTCAAAGGCCTGATGGCCTGCAACACTTCACTTTCTGTAAGCTCTAATTCTAAACTATATCTGTCTCTTCGAGGGAGGGCACATTAAGAGTGGATAACAGGTCCCGAGCCTGGGTAGTCTGCTTTGACGGCGCATATAGTTGTCTATAGTATGCTGCAAAGGCATTCGCAATCCCCTGTCGGTCTCTAATTGGCTCCCCCTTTTTTGAGTGATTTCGAACACCCATTCGGAAACTTGTTCTCTTCTATCTCACCATGCCAGAAGCTTGCTTGCTTTGTCGCCAACCTCATATAGTCGGTGCAAGGTCTCACGGTTTTGTACTCTGGCTTTCTCCTCCGCTATATTCCTAGATTCATTCTGCTTAATTTGTAACCTGTGTTGACCCTCCAGGGTGTCAGACAGTAGTAGTTCAGATTCTAGTTTCCGAATCTCTTCTTCCACTACTGTCAGCTGCTTCTTCCTTTCTTTTTTTTATGACTGGATATTAAAGTGACTCCTTGACCTCTGATTACTGTATTGTAGGCCTCCCATAAGGTTTGGTTTGATTCTACCGACTCCTTATCCTCTTCAAAGTAATTAGTTGTCAGTTTCAATAGGTCCTCCCTAAAAGATGGTATTTTGAAGTACCATGGGTTAAGAGACATTCTATTTCACCTGGTTGAGGGCACATCCCCGTAGGATGCACTAAGTGGAGAATGTCCAGAGATATCTCTTGGGAGGTGGGTCATCTCCCCAAACATTGAGAGCTGGTCCACCAAACAGAATATATAGCCTATGCGGGATAAACTCCTGTGAACACTGGAATGGAAGGAATACTGGCGGGCTGGTGGATTGCGTATTGGCCACACATCCACTAGACGATTTCCGACAAAAACTCTGCCAGGGACTTCCTTAGGATATCTCTCTGTCTGGCTGGCCAGCGGTCCATTTTTCCTTTCAGGGCCACATTACAATCGCCCCCAATGAGCAACCCTCCCTGTGGCAGACTGACTATGTGTTAACCTAGGTCAGCGAGTGTTGGGGAAAGTAATCATGGGGGATATAGAGAGACACATTATTTAAGAGCCAGCCTTCCCAGTGCCCCGACAATGTTACAAAATGCCCATGTGGGTTGTGCATAACTTTCATCATCGTGAATGGAAAGGACTTGAGCAATATGATACCCACACCTCTTGAATCTCTAGTATAGCCTGCATGAACAACTAGCTTATTGCCCCATCTGATAAGGGCACAGTAGGAAGTCCCTTGTATGTGAGTTTCTTTCAACAAGGCAATGTCAGGCGCTTGTTGCTTAAGGTATTGTAGTACTACCCCTCTTTTGATTTTAGCCTCTTGTCTATTTATATTCCAAGAGAGGATTTTTAAGTGATTGGAGGGTTTAATCCTACTCATTTTAACGTGTATCTATAATTTTGGGGAATTTGACCAAGGGTATAAAGATCCTGTGGGAGCCAACAGTTCCCTGTGAACTACTCGGAGGCAATTGGGCAGAGGGAAGTTCTACAGACTCCCCTGGAGTAGTCTGGGAAATGTCTTGTGTTGTAACTTTCAATGGTCTGAGACAAGCATCATGCTTTACTATCATTACTAACCATATGATATACTTACGAAACCTAATAAACCCGCTAAGGAAACTTCCCCTCTCCTCCCCCCTCTCTGCTTCCCTGCATCGTGGACTTAGAACTGCCCACCCCTCAACTCTGCAGAGTGCCTGTGTACCCCAAACCTCATTTCTTGATGTTGGGGAGCGTGATCCAGTTGGCCTCCCAGCCACCGGAGCCCTTTCCCCAAGCATGCAGTAAGTTTAGCACTCTGTAACGGTTTCATTGAGTCTAGTAGGATCTTAGACCATCACCACAACTTTCCATCAAGTCACAGCTTGAGGCTAGAAGTCACTTCAGTCCAGACTATTCTCCTCCGCTAGTAATCCCTCTGTGGCTCCAAAATATCCACTATCTGTCTGACGTATTGAACAGCTTTCTGTAAAATGCTTCAACCCCAGCTTGTTTCAGTTCTCATAGTAAGTGGCTGTAGATGCTATGAAGACCGGCCGTTGATGGATCCTTCGTCGCCTGGCACTAACTCCCCGTTCTGTTGTCTCCCGGTTGTCGCCATTCCTTCTAATTTTTCTGTTAGTGGGTGTTATATCGTTTGTTCCCGGGCTTCCTCCAGCCACCCAGCCATTCCCAGGCATCCTCAGGGGAATCAAAGAACCATGTTTTCCCCTTCGCAGCCACCCGGAGCATGGAGGTAAACAGCATTGCGTATTTCAGTTCTTTCTCACGTAACTGCTTTTTAACTTCCAGGAAGGGGCATTCCAACCATGAAACCCAGAAAAAAGGTTATCGTTGCACTATCATATTTTAATGGAGGGGCAGAGCGAGCAGTTTTTAAAATTACATCCTTGTCTCTGAAATTAAAAATCCTCGCCAGTATGGGGCGGGGGCGTACCTGGTTGCAGCTGCCCCCCTCAATGGGCCCGTTCCCCTGAGAAATCATTAGAGAGATCCTGGGGCTGCAGATGCTTTGTAATAAGATCCTCAAAAAATAAGTCCGCTGACGGGCCCTCAGCCCTCTCTGGCACCCCCAAAATTAGAAAATGATTTCTGCATGCACGCCCTTCATAGTCTTCTAATCTTGCCTCCAGGGCAACAGTTATAGTTTGGAGCTTTTCCACATGTACTTAAAGCACTTTGGTGGATGACTGGAGTGTGGTAATGGAGTCATCAGAGGCTTTTACCCGGTCCCCCAAGTTTCGAACGTCTGCGTGCTTCAGCGTTTCCTCCGAGGCAACCGTATCGTTCTTACTTTCAAGTGTTGAGCACACTCCTTGGATTGCTGTCATTATATCCTGTAGTGTGAGGCCTCCTTCCTGAGTCACCTGCTTTTGGCGCTGGTCATCACCTCCTTCCATCTGAATGTCTAACTTGAGATCTGTATATTTATCTAACTTTGTTTGGTGCATCACCTTTGTTTCTTTGAGGCTCACCATCTTACTGTTAGTTGAACTGTGTCAATTCCTTTCCCACCGCACCAGCCGGCTTCCTTATCCACCTCTGCCAACTGGTCTGTTCACCTTTATCTTAGCCCGCTGGCCCAAGGGCCGGTTACATTGTCTTAGGCTGCCAGCTGTCTGTTTGCCTCTTGTGAAACTCTAATGTAGGGTCTTTGATGCCAGTTAATGTGTTCCTCACGCATGCCGTTTATCCGTGTTTGTGCTACTACTGCCTTGAGCCCAGGAAGTATCCCATGTCCATTCTTGCCTCTGCAACAAATGCCTTGCAGAAAATCTTGCTCTTCACTATCTTCTCTATCGGCAGCAGTGTTAAGGTTGCTGGCTGTCTGTTTGTCCCTAGTAGAACTCTTATGTAGGGTCTCTGATGCAAGTCAATGTCCTCCTCATGTGTGGCGTTTCAGTAGTGTTCGAACTTCTAGTGCCCCGTGCACAGGTCGCTTCTCATCAGTCAGCTGGCCCTTGGAGTGACTTCAGCCTGGAATGAAGGGTGCAGGTTCCGTCTTTCTTCTCAGCAAGCTGGGCAGCAGAGTAACAGGCCAGCAAATTCGCAGTCCTTTTGGAAGCAAAGCAGAACAGCAGTTCTTCTTCTGTAGTATCCACAAGTCCAGAGGTGTACTGAAGAGTTGGGTCTGAGGGTCCAATGTTTATACCTGGTGCCCGCTTTGAAGTAGGAGAAGGTTCCAGAGGTTTCCATGCCCAGATGTTCTTGGAATTTCCTACCTCTCTGCCCTGGTCCCAGCTTGTCTGGGGTGACAAAAGATTAGTGCCAAACCCTTTGTGAGTATGCTCAGGAACAGCCTTTGTGATGTGCAAGTGTGGTAGGTGACAGCTCCTCCCCCTCATCAAGCCAGAGATGGCCCATCCTTCCCAACACCTATGCACTTTTGTCTCACCCTCTGTAAATAAGGACAAACTGCCAGCTAAACCTAGTCATGTGACCCAGGAAACAGTCAACAGGCACCAAATGATTAGGATAAAAAAATGCCTGACCTTCTAAAAGTTGTTTTCCACCATTGATTTAATAAGTGTGTACCATCAAGTCGAGCTGTAGGAAGCCTATAGATATTTTACTGCATTTATTACTCCAGAAGGGGTGTTTCAATATAAGTGAATTCCATTTGGACTATCCAGTGCTTCAGCTGTGTTCCAGAAATTGATGAACGGAATGCTGAAGGACGTGGAGGGGGATAGAATATGCCCAGGAGGACACTTTAATTTTTGGTAAGTATGTGGAAACACGTGAAGGAAACCTCAAACAGGTTTCAACTGCATTACAAAATGTGGGAATGAAAGTAAAGGTGTTTAAATGTAAATTTGGGGAATCAGTGATGGAGTATTTGGGACATATCATCTTGTGTGTACTCCAAAGTATATATGTAAAAGTAATTGTTGATGCTCCTATTCCTACTGACAATATTCAGCTAAGTTTATTTTTAGGTTTGAAAGAATTGTATGCCCAATTTATAGAGAATGATTCTAGGAAGTGGAACCTATGCAGAAGTTACTCAAAAAGAATGGCACATTTGCGCGAAATGATGAACAGGAAAAATGCTTTGAATTGTTAAAAAATGAAATCATGAATGCACCATGTTTGAAGGCATTTCTGAGTGAGAAAAATATTGTGTTTGAAGTAGATTCAAGAGGGCATGGTTAAGGAGCAGTGTTGGTGCAAAAGAATGAACAAGAAGGTGGGTTCTTGTGTATGGGTCACGGGCACTTGACACCACCTGAAGTGAATTATTCTGTAATTGGAAGAGAATTATTGGCTTGTACTTAGGCAACAGAGTACTTTAGGAGTTATTTGTGGGGAAGGACACTTTTCCTCAGGACTGACCACAAACCTTTAGTGCATCTCCTAGCACCAGGTAGTGGGAGATCTATGTCACGAGGTTTGGCAGATTAGCTTCCAAATTACACACATACCACTAAGTTGTTGAATCTGTTCCTGGTAAATTGAGCAGGCAAGCAGAAGGGGTATCCAGATTACCATTGAAAGATTATCAAGGTGGTGAGGACATTGAAAGAGAATGTGAGGTAGCTTCTGCGTTTGAGGATGTTGTTGAAGGATTTGTGGTCAAAGGGGGAGTTGTGGCTCAGGAAGAATTGATAGACACATTAAGGGGTGATCCTGATATGGTGACAGTTGACAAACTCCTTGTGAAATGTTGGCCCACTGAAAAGGACTTGAGGGGAGATTGCGTTTCATTCAGCAAGGCGCAAAGTGAGTTAGCATTTCTTGGAGGCATTTTAATCTGAGGAAAGAACTTTGTACCATCTGTCGGTCAAGTCAAAGTCAATTTTTATTGTTCAGTTAATGAAAAACCTTTACAGTTAGTTCATTAAAAATAAACATTTTAGAGCGTTTTCCTTTAAAATCAAACCATACAGATAAAATATCAATTTAATAACATTGTGTACCACCTGTAGATTTGTGATCAAGACTAATGGAACTGGTGCATGAAGGGCATAGTGGTATGTCCAGAACAAACAGGAAAATTCATGAACAGTTTTGGTGGTCTAGTATGGATGCAAACATTGATACATAGGTAAGAGAATGTGATGCATGTAATAGGAGTAATAAGTCTTTGTGTTCTTTATCGGCTCCTGTGTGTTATGGAGATTCCGGATAGACATGGAGGAAGGTGGCAGTGGATATAATGGGACCTGTTTCAACTTTACCTGAGATGAAATCATATGCTTTGGTTATTGTTGACTATTTCTTAAATTGGCCAGAAGTACGAATGGTAGGAAGTGTTACATCTGTTATGGTGTTTACGTTTTTGGAGGATATCTTTGTGAGAGAGGGTATTCATGAAGAAGTAGTATTGGATAATGGAGTGCAATTTATTTTGGGAAAGATGAAGGAATTCCTGTTGCCGTAAGTCATAAAGTATACTACAGTTGCTTTAGATCATCCAAAGGCAAATTGTCAGGTGGAATGGTGTAACAGAATTGTGAAGGAGTTTATTCAGTCGGCCATCAAGTCAGGCTTGTTTTGAAAAAGGACTTTATAGGCTACTCTGTTGTCATATAGGGTAACTCCCAATTCTGTGACTGGGAAAGTTCAATTTTTAAGGGGGAGGAAACTTGTGACTAAATTGGTACAATGGAGGCTAATGAGACAGCATAAGGTGGAACCTGTGATAATTAGTGGTGCAGGAATGAAGGAAGGAGTGAGAAAGCATCAAGAGAAAATGAAGAATCACATGTTGAAATTTTGCAGGAAGGCAAGGTGTGATTTTGGGTAGTGAGACAAAATATCGAAATTAAAATATCGATATACAATAATATCGATGTTTTAATTTCGATGGTATAGAATATCGATGTCCAAAATATCGACAGACAGAATATCGTTTTTTTAAGGTATGTATGTTAATAATATCGAAAATATCGAAATTTAGTAATATCTAAAATTTGTTTAGTGTTATGTATTTTATTATTTTGTTTATATGTTTGTTAAATATGTTTTGTAATGTATGTTTGAAAATTAGTAAATTTGTTTACATTTTGCGTTTTAGTATCAGAGCGGGTTGTGGGTTTATAGGGGAATAGGGTGGGAAGTAATTTAATAATAATTAATTAATTAATATATTTTTGTAAATATTAATAATTAATAATTAATTGGTAATTAATTTATATTAATTAGTTAATTACATTAATTAGAGTTAATGTTTTAATATATATACATTTTTGTTATTGTTAATTAATTAATTGGTAATTAAATAATATTAATTAGTACAATAAATTAATTAGAGTTAATGTGCTAATATATTTAATTTATTGTTATTGTTAATTAATAATTAATTGGTAATTAAATATTATTAATTATTTAATTAAATTATTAGAGTTAATGTGCTAATATATTTATTGTTTTTGTTATTGTTAATTAATAATTAATTGGTAATTAATAATTATTAAGTGATTAAATGATGTGATTTATTTATGTGTAGTGGGTTGTGTGTTTATAGGTGGATAGGGTGTGATATAATTAAATTTAATAAATTAAAGCGATTGTATTTATTTGTTGGTATTTATTGTTAATTAATTAGTAATTAATATGTGTTAATTAGTTCATTTATAATTACATCAATTTAGTAATATTAATTATTATTAATTGATTAATTGAAATTTATATTAATTGTCTTTTTTATATGTGTAGTGTGTTGTGTGTTAAAGTGGGAGTAGTGTGGGAATTAATTTTTACCCCCATGCTATCCAACGCTTTCCCTACTGTTGCACCCTCTGGAGTGTGAATAGTAATTTTTACCCCTAGACTATCCACCGGGGAAACAACCTTTACAACGCAACTTTTACAACGCACTACCATTACAACGAAATTTTTACAACGCAAAAACCATTACAACGCATGTGTTTACAACGCATGTTTTGACAACGCAGGTACCTTTACAACGCATACCATTACAACGTAAGTATAGGTAAGTATATAATAATATTTTAAATTTTATATGTTTTAGTTTTTTTAAGGGGTATTTTTAGGGTTCAGGGTCAGTTTTCAGTTTTTGGGTAAAAGGGTATTTTTAGTGTTCAGGGTCAGTTTTCAGTTTTTGGGTAAAGGGGTATTTTTAGGGTTCAGGGTCAGTTTTCAGTTTTTGGGTAAAGGAGTATTTTTAGGGTTCAGGGTCAGTTTTCAGTTCTTGGGTAAAGGGGTATTTTTTGGGTTCAGGGTCAGTTTTCAGTTTTTGGGTAAAGGGGTATTTTTAGGGTTCAGGGTCAGTTTTCAGTTTTTGGGTAAAGGGGTATTTTTTGGGTTCAGGGTCAGTTTTCAGTTTTTGGGTAAAGGGGTATTTTTAGGGTTCAGGGTCAGTTTTCAGTTTTTGGGTAAAGGGGTATTTTTAGGGTTCAGGGTCAGTTTTCAGTTTTTGGGTAATGGGGTATTTTTTGGGTTCAGGGTCAGTTTTCAGTTTTTGGGTAAAGGGGTATTTTTAGGGTTCAGGGTCAGTTTTCAGTTTTTGGGTAAAGGGGTATTTTTAGGGTTCAGGGTCAGTTTTCGGTTCTTGGGTAAAGGGGTATTTTTAGGGTTCAGGGTCAGTTTTGGGTTTTTGGGTAAAAGGGTATTTTTAGGGTTCAGGGTCAGTTTTGGGTTTTTGGGTAAAGGGGTATTTTTAGGGTTCAGGGTCAGTTTTGGGTTTTTGGGTAAAGGGGTGTTTTTAGGGTTCAGGGTCAGTTTTGGGTTTTTGGGTAAAAGGGTATTTTTAGGGTTCAGGGTCAGTTTTGGGTTTTTGGGTAAAGGGGTATTTTAGGGTTCAGGGTCAGTTTTTGGTTTTTGAGGTACAGGCGTGCAGGGTAAAAATAAAATAAATTTATATTTAAATTAAATCAATTAAATGAAATTAAAAAAAAAATTACATTAAATTATTACGTTTTTAATTTATTTTAAATGTATATGTATTAGTTTTAATTTTTTAATTATGTTTTAATGTTTTTATTTAATATTTGTAAATTTATATGTATTTTAAAATTATTTTTACATTATTATTAATATATTTAAAAAAACGATATTTTTATGTTCGATATTTTTGTACTACGATATACATTTTTCGATATTTTTGTGCTTACCTTTATGAAGATAGGACTCCGATATTTTTGATTTCGATATTTTTGTGTCGATATGTTTGTATGTAGATATTCTGTCTGTCGATATTATGTCATAGATTCGTGATTTTGGCCTAGTTGTAGGAAGTTGGGTTTGCATTAGGAAGCCGGGCATCATTCCAAAGGGACAAATATTATGTTCTGGCCTGCAATGAGTGGTTGAGGATGTGAGAGTTCAGGATGGTAGAGCTTGAAATATGGGCAGGGTATCTTTGCCTAGATGAAATGGAGAGAAAGTGAGTAGAAAGGATGAGGATGAGGAGGACAATGTTTTCCTGGATGTCTGTAATAAGGAGTTACTTTACAGTAACAAGAGATTAGTCTGGTATAAGGAAAGAGGAGGAGGTTAGAAAGATGGTGAAGGATGTTGGTACAAGGTGTAGTGTCGTTTGATTATGTGCAGTTGGACCCTTGTGGTCCGAGGTGAGCTGCTTGCAAAGTTACATAATCAGTTGGGAGGAATTTGGGTGTGTCTGGGTGTGGTCAACAAAGTCTATGGCACAGTACGTTCAGTTAACAGTCGCATGTTGAAGAACAAAGACTTGTATTACAGAGCTCCATGTGTGGCGTTTTATTTGCGTGCTCCAGAGCTGGGCTGGATGCTACAACTGGTGACGAGTACGGGATACGCGCCTGAAGAAACAAGACTGCTCTCACTGAGAGTTTGCCAAGGTCCAGAAAACTGCTTGTGCATCCCACAGGCGCCCCAAGAAGCAAGTTACGGTTGACATATGTGGAGTCAAAGCACTGCTCGTACAAGACCCTCGAAGAAGGTGAAGGCCCTACAAAGGTGCACTGTCAGAAATCCCACCAGAGGTCTACTGGTAAGACCACAAGAGGAGCTACTGTGCCACAGCATAACACAGAGCCATCGTCCATACAAAGCAGTAGCGCTAAAGGAAGCGACAGCCAGGTGCAAGAAAGCGCTAGAGGCAGAGATGACCAGGTGCTAAGAAACGCCAAAGGCAGCAACAACCATGTATAAAGAAGCGCTAAAGGTAGCGAGAGCCAACTGCAAGATAGAGCTAGAGACAGAGACGACCAGGACCAAAGAAACGCTAAAGGCAGCGAAAATCAGGTACAAGAAACAATAGTCTGCTCACCAGCGACAAACAGACAAAGTGATGTACAACCTCAAAATCCGGCAAGCAGACTCGAGTACAACACAGGGGTTGCCATTGCGAAGCCATTTGTCCATGCAGAAACAATCAAAAGGGCAGCTGGGGGCACTCAGCACAACTCAAAAGTCTTCAAGAAATTAAAGTCCTCCAATAACAACAGAAAAGAGCACCAAATATGGTGCAGCCTCGTTCCTAAAACCACCTCAGCCATTCGATGCTGTCAAAAACGTGAATATTGGTACCATATGGACTGCATGGATCAAAGCATTCGATGACGTCATAGATGCTCTAGAAGAAGTCGATGACAAAAAGATCATCAAATACTTAAAGAACCTTGCAGGTGATGTTGTGAAAGAAGTGATAAAGAAAATATCACAAACTGATGAAATATCGTATCATCAAATCAAAGAGACATTGGAAGCCAAGTTCAATCCAATGACGAAAGTTGACTGTAAAAGATACACTTTCAACCAGGCAAGACAGCAAGCTGGTGAAACAATGGATGAGTATGTCGAAAGACTTGATATCCTAATCAAGCACTGCAAATTCAGTGAATTCAATGATGAAGAAGCCATTCAATCAGACAATGAATGATGAGCGAGCCACTCAGTCTAGAAAAGGTACTCATGGCTGCGATATGGAAGTTGAAAAACCCAGAATAAATCAGCATTGTTCTTGAAAAGTAAGCAGAAACACAAAGTGGAGCCCCAGAAGACAATGTCTCAGAAGGAAAAGAAATTGTGTTTCCGATGTGTATTCCCGTTTTCACACAAAGGTAAATGTTCTGCCATTGGACAGATATGCTAAGGCTGTGGGAGAGAAAAACATTTCATAAGGGTCTGCAAAGCAAAAAGGAAACTAAGTGCGTCACAATGGGGAGAGAAAATGGGCACCAGAAAGTTCCAGAAACATTCTAGTCACACCCACAATGCCAAACGGCAAAATCAATTGAGGCAAATAGAGACTAAACAAAGTTGTTGTCATCAAAGTCATCTTCCAAGGTACATTACTACCTTTTCAACTCATGTTGGTTTGTTCAGATACAAAAGACTTTGTTTTGGTGTGTCGTCGGCTGCAGAAATCTTTCAGGATGTCATTCATCGAGTAATTCAACCTATCACATATGCTTTTAACTAGAGTGATGATATATTAGTGATTGGGCCCGCACGAAAGGAACATAGCAAATCTCTTACGCAAATGTGTTGTTTGCTCGCTGATACAGGTCTCAGGTTAAATGCAGAAAAGTGTGAGTCTCACAAAGCCAAACTCAAATTCTTTGGGAATATTTTCTCTGAAGGGTTAAAGACTCCTGATCATAAAAAAGTACAAGCATTGTCATCCACCTGTCCACCGCAAGATGTTACCATGCTGCGATCCTTCTTAATGTATCAAAAAGCAATGGCGACCCTACTCACAAGGAACTAGAGCATACAATATATTTAAGAAAATAATGACTCTCATAGACAATTGTAGTAAGGGTTCTTCTTAAATGAATAACAAGTATATCCAAGCTGAAGTGAAGAAGTCTTTATTGGAGCATCCACCTTCTTGAAGATCAGCAGAGCAACTGATCATAACTGATTACACAAGATGTATCATAACAAACACTTTTTAAAGGTACACAGAGCACTCAGAGAACATAGCACATAAAACATTCTAAAAGGAATGAACCATGAGAATTCCTGGTGGAATTCTCAGATGAAGAAACTTTCTAATATAAATACATACTACACATCCCCTCCCTTTATAACAAAAAGAAAAGTAGCATATGATATTACTTATACAAAATAAAATTATCAAACTTTCTCGGAACAAATTTCTGTCTTTTAGAAAAACGTTGAATAACATTATCATGCAAAGAAGCATTAGCATCAACAAATGTATAATCAATATTTTCAGAACTTAAACTTTTCTCCGGAGGAATGGTATCACTTGAGAAATCAGGATCCATAGACATGTAATTTCTAACAATAGATGGATCCACTTTTGCAATTTTCGAAATATTCCACCAGGACCCATTATCTACTAGAACAGAAGTTTTCCCGATTTTACAAATTTCAAAAATATCCGAAAATTTAGATTGACCTTTTTTAACAAAAATAGGTAATTTAATTTTAACTTTGTCACCAACACGTAATTTGGATTTAAATGTAGAAGGAATATTATTATTATTAGAGACATCAAGATTTTGCTTAGCCTTTTTATAAATGGTACCCATATCATCTCTTGATTTGGTCTTTTCAATCCAAGAAATAGAAATTTCTTGTTGGGGATTTCTGCCTTTAAACAGAAGAAAAGGTGAAAATTTTGTAGAAGAATGTGGAGTACAAAGATAAGACCAAACCAAATCTGCCACGTGATTTTTGACATCAACGTGAGATTTAATATCTAACTGTATACCTTCAACCAAAACTCTATTAAACCTTTCTACAAGACCATTCATGTTAGGTGAATATAAAGCAGTTTTGCAATGCTTAATGTTATTCTTTTTAAGAAAAGCATCAAATAAATGTGATGTAAATTGAGTTCCATTATCAGAAACTAAAGTGAATGGCAATCCCTCTCTTTTAAATATTTCCTTTAAAAACTTTATTACAGAAATAGTGTCAATTTGTGTAGACCATTTGTACTCTACCCATTTAGAAAAGTAGTCTATAATCACAGAAATATACACTTTTTGTGCTTGAATACCCTCATACGGACCTAAAATATCAATTGCAATTTTATTCCATGGAGTATTAGGAGTCTGTACTTTCATAACATTTGAATGTAAGGGTTTTAAAATTTTATCAGAATTAGCACACAAAGAACATTTTTTGATAAACTGAACAATTTGATCATCCATATAAGGCCACCAGAAAATGTCCCTAATCTTTTTAATGGTACTGGATTGTCCTAAATGACCAAGATGAGCAATAGAAATAATCTTTTGCCTAATAGAAATTGGTGGTACAAAACAATCACCTTTCAACACCAATTCTCCATTACAAGTCAAATCATCTCTAACGTTCCAAAACACAGCAAGATCTTTTGAAAGAAATTTCTCAGCTGGCCAACAATCCAACAAATATTTACATACTAACTTAAGTTGATCATCCATTACCATAGCTTTGGACCACTCCTCTTTCGTGACCAAGTCTGACATGGAAAGAACAATATCATCTACAGATGCTACCACACACTCATCAAAACTTTCCGAATGATTAAGAAGATTGACATTTGGTAATAATCTTGAAAAACAATCTGCTCTAGTATTTTCTGAACCAGGAATGTAAACAATATTAAAATTATACTCATATAACTTTGCTAAAATACGGACCAATCTAGAAGATGCCTTGCCAACACCATTGTTAGATAACAACGAAATTAAAGGTTTATGATCAGTCCTAATCTTAAAAGACTTCCCCCATAAGTAAGTCTTAAAATGCTCAACAGCCCATGAACATCCCAAAGCTTCTCTTTCGATGGTAGAGTATTTTATCTCAGCTACTGACAATGGTCCGGACGCAAAAGCAATGGTAACTTCTTTATCATTCTTTACTTGACTCAAAACAGCACCAAGGCCAGTAGCACTCGCATCCACCGTGATCACACTCAAAGCATTGGAAGAGAACGGAGACAGGGGTTTGCAATCAATTATAGCAGATTTGATCTTAGAAACCGACGTAGAATGTTCATCAGTCCAAATATATTTACACCCTTTTTTAAGAAGTGATCTCAATGGCAACACAATATCTGCAAAGTTATGAACAAATCTCGAATAATATTCACACAAACCTAAGAAGGATTTTAATTGATCTTTATCTTTAGGTTCAGCCATATTTTTGATGGAAGCAAGTAGGTCATTCTTGGGAAAAATACCTTTTGAATTTATCAAATGTCCCAAATATTCAACTTCAGATTCGAAAAACTTACACTTATCCAAGCGAATAGTCATGCCTCTTTCATTCAAAATATACAAGACTTTGTTCAGAATGTCTTTGTGTTGTTCAATTGATTCTGAAAACACCAAGATATCATCTTGAAAAGCCATGACATTGCTAATGTCCTTAAACAAATAATTCATCAATTTCTAAAATACAGAGGCTGCAGATGAAAGTCCAAATGGCATCCTAATATATCTAAATGTGCCATCAGGAGTAATAAAAGTTGTTATATTTCGTGAGTCTTCTGTAAGTTCTACCTGATGGTAAGCGGATTTCAAATCTATGCTGCAAAAATTTTTTGCCCCATCTAATTTTGTCAATAATTCTTGTATTTTGGGCAACGGATAACATTCTGTAACAATCTGTTTGTTTACAGACCTCAAATCCGTGCACATTCTAATCTCGCCATTTTTTTTTTTAAATTAAAACAATGGGAGAAACCCATTCAGAGGCATCTACAGGTTCAATTACACCTTCCTTACATAGTTTCTTAATCATTTCAGACAGTTCAGCTCTGACAGATAAAGGAACATTTCTTAATTTATGTTTAGAAGGCACAGCATTTTTTTTAAGTACAATTTTGTGTGAAAATCCTTTGACTTTACCCAATTAGTTTTTAAAAATACCAGAATGTTTAGAGATAATATCTGACATAGGGGTTGCATTTTCAACAGTATTCACATGCAATTCTTCAAAGAAACAAACTTGATTCTTAGCATTTGGACACAAAACAATATCATATTTCCTCTGATGCTTCCAACCAAGTACTTGTAATCCATCTACTGCAACATAAACTTTTCCAGCAATAGTTTTGTGTCTAAAATTAATATCAGAAACAAAATAACCCAACATTTGAATTTCCTTTCCACCTAATCCAAAAACACGAATGTCATTTGGAAGTAAAGGTTTGTTGTCCCAAGACTTATAAAAGAAAGAATCAGAAATAATTGTATACGGAGACCCAGAGTCTGCCATAACGTCGATATCCCTCCCTTCTACTGAGATGGTACATAAAGGAGGAGTATAAGGTTCAGAATCAACATTACTGTCATTGGTGATAAGTTGTCCCAAGGTATGAATTTCGGTGACAGCAAGAATTTCATTATCTGAACAGATTTCTGAAGATATTTCTTCCTGATCTTCACATTCAGAAATCACAGCAATTCTCTTATTAGATAAACAATATGTCCCAAAGTGACCAATTTTTTTACACTTAAAACATTCTTTACCTCTAGCTGGACATTGTTTAAATTGAAAATTATGTGTTTTTGAACCACAATGATTGCAAAAAAAATTCTAGAATTACTAAATGATTTCGCATTACCTTGAGTATAAGATTCTTTGAATGCAGTTTTGCCCTTAGACACAAATTGAGATTTTGAATCTTTTACATTAACAGCAGCAATACCAGTAGTGACTTTATCAACATTGATAGTGTTAAAAGAAGTAATGGATCGTTCTACAATTTTAGCAATTCTTATTGTTTCCTCTAAAGTTGGATTACGTTGTCTCAATAATTGCTCTTGAATTTTTTTATTTGAACAACGAATAATAAGTTGATCTCTAATATACTTATCAACTTGATCTCCAAAATCACAATCAGCAGCTAGTACTCTAAGGCATTCAACGTAAGTATCCACAGGCTCATTAAGTAATTGATGTCTAGTATAAAAATTATATCTTTCCATAACTATATGAGGTTGTTCAATAAATCTTTTTTTAAGTCTATCAATGGCTTCTGTAAAACAATCATAATCTCCACTGTCCATACCAGTAGGAGTAGAAGATACAGGTAAATGAATAAATACATCCTCAGCATGAGCCCCTAAAGTATTCAATAAAATAGCTAATTTCCTAGAAGCAGTAAAATTTGCTCCATCAATTGCTAATAAATAATGGTCAAATAATCTATACCATTTTTCCCATTTCATACTAGGCTGATTGGGACCTGAGTAAAAAGGAGGAGGTGGTGTACCACACACAGTACTCATAATGCGAGTTAGCTATATAGAAAATAAATGAATGGGAATAATGATGAGTTCCAATACAAATAAAATATAATGTTACCTTAAATAAATCGCTTCTGAAACTGTGAAATAAAACATTTGCAAAAACGATACCAACACTCGTAAAAACTTTCGTGGAATTGGTAAGCAACCAGATGATTACACAAAATGGCCGCCAAAACGTGATGACATCACCACGTAACGGAGAATATTACACGTTAGGTGTGCGCATCATCGAGATGCGTCAGGAACACTTGAACTGAGGACACGCAGCTTGACAATGTAAGTTCCAGGCAATGCAGATTCCCAGATTGTGACGAGTGAAGAGAACGCAGTAAGTTTCTTCTTCTTTTTAAAAGTACACAAACGAAAGCCGTGATGCAGAATTTAAGCAGAAACTTACAAGTCAGACATCTCCTTCGACAATGAACGCTCTTCACTGCTCCTTCACTGATGAACGCCCAAGTTGTAATTGCGCTTTAAAATGCATCATTTTAAGTATTTTTTAAAGCAGTTAAGCTAAAAATACGCTTGAAATGCGTCGTATGAAGTGCCTCTTGGAGCGCCTTTCAGAATAATACTCGTTTGTTTTCAGAAATCAGGTGCAAAGTAGCGCTGCTTTCTTCTTCTTAAGTCAGGCAACATCAACTTCATACAAATTGCGATACTCTTCTCCTGAAGATAGTCGCTTGGTAAATTCAATAAAAGTCGATGAATAATCCAATTTTATTCGAAATCAAGTATATACTTGAACAATCCTTTGATGGATTAATTAGTAGAGTGCACCGCAAGGAAGTTTACAATCCATAAATTGAATCCATTATCCAAAACTTTAAAAATGGATAAAAATATAATTAAACTTCCAAAATGCAGATCTGTAGATGCTCCAATGTTAAAAAATCATCCCAAACGTCGCCAATATGTAGTAAGGGTTCTTCTTAAATGAATAACAAGTATATCCAAGCTGAAGTGAAGAAGTCTTTATTGGAGCATCCACCTTCTTGAAGATCAGCAGAGCAACTGATCATAACTGATTACACAAGATGTATCATAACAAACACTTTTTAAAGGTACACAGAGCACTCAGAGAACATAGCACATAAAACATTCTAAAAGGAATGAACCATGAGAATTCCTGGTGGAATTCTCAGATGAAGAAACTTTCTAATATAAATACATACTACAACAATGTAAGAATACTCAATAGTATTTAAGCACAATGGAAAAATAAAACTGAAATAGAATGCTGAAGGGGAAACTTTATACAGAACACATGTCATGTCGTGTGATCATGTGCTGTAGGACCCTTGTGGTCCTAGGTGGGCTCCTTACAAAGTTACGTAATCAGTTGGGAGGTATTTGGGTATGTCTGGGTGTGGTCAATAAAGTCTTTGATGCGGTATGTTCAGTTAACAGTTGCTGTTGCTCTGTCCTGTAATTGGAATAAAACTTGGTGAATCTACTTACCTGCTTGGATCTTGGTCACAAAGAGGCAGCACAACACAACCTCAATAACTCAAAAACAAAGGAAAACTAACAGGATCTGATAGCCTTTTATTTTTATAAGGCATTTCCCTGGTGGGTGCCAGGTTTAAAAGCCCAGGGCCTTTACTGGTCCCTCTGTCACTTTCCCCAGCTCCTCGAGGTTAATTAGAGCAGGTAGGTTGGGTCTGGGTGCTTCAAGAAAGAGAGAAAAGGAGGGACGGGGAAGGTAGAGAGAAAGTGATCAGAGAGGGAGAAGGAACAGAGGAGAGAAAGAGAGAGAATGGATGGATAGAAATAAAGAGATTGCGTCAGGAGACAAAGAGAGTGAAGCTGAATTGAACATTTTTGCCTGGGCTGCTTTTGGTTACACAATTCAGCCCTGAAAACAAACAGGGAAACAAAAAAATGGGAAATATGACAAAGCAAAACCATACAGAGCTGAGTGTCGAACTAGTGAGAAGCACAATGACTATGAGGCATTGCCAGGCACCAAAAAATTGTATCAGGATGCTTTGTACCTCTACTGCCTCCCAGCACTTGGTTGTGGAGTTCGTAGAGTCTTGTAAGTATTCTTTTAGTGGTTCACGTGCACCATGTTCTTATGTTATGTATTCTTTCACGCGCGTCTCTTGAAGAGTGTTTTCTTTCAAGAGACGCATCTCTCGTGACACTCCTTACCTGTAATCTTCAACTGTGAGTCTGTGACTTCTACAGTTGGAGGTTGCTGTGTACGGACGTGCTCCTGTGATGCGCCTTGGATTGTGGTATTAAAACTTACCTATCGACTTCCACAACGTCTCCTGATTATTCCTGCTAACAGAAAACCTCTACTTTACATTTGGCGACGAGGACCCTCATTTTTGGATAAAAAGAGCGCATCACCTACCTTGCACGATCTCACCTAAACTCACCGCCTGTTTCAAAACCTCTTCAAGCCCTTCTGCCGAAAAATCCGCCGCTGATTGGCCGTCTTCTCAAGATTTTACATAATTTTGTGCCATTCATCAGTTTCTGACGGATCCTGTTGCGCGTCACTCATGACGTGAGCGAGATCATTATCTCGTCTCGAGCATACGTCATCGCGCATGCGTGCAGAAGCGTAACTACGCTTGGAGGCCATTTTAGATTGTTTCCAAAGGTTACTATGACAACAATTTACCGATCGGAAGAGTCGGAAAGGAAACAACTTCCTTTACTCTTTTAAAGGATTTACGGTGAGCGGTTTTTAAAGGATTACAATCATTTACTTGAATTTTATCTCTTGTAAAGAGTTTTTAAAAGATTTGTCAAGCATTTTTCAGTGGATTTAATTTTACAAATTCAACGTAACAGTCCTTCATTAGTTTACTTCGTTATAAACAACATGGCCACAAACCAGCAGATTGTTACTTTAAATTATTTTGTACCAGTACCTGGAAAACCTAAAGAACCTTGGAGACATTGGTTTCAAAACTTTGAAAGTTATTTAATTGCCATAGGAGCAGATGAATACTCTCCTAAGAGGAAATTGGCAATCCTTTATAGCAATTTGGGTAAAGAAGGCAGACAGATTTTTAACAATTTACCCAATCCTCTTCCATCTTCTGGTGGTGGTGGTGATATTACTGAATATTCTGCTGCAGTATTAAAATTGAAAAGGAAGTTCCTCGAACAGCCTAGTGTTATACTTGAACGTTTTAATTTTATGAAAAGGCGTCAAGAACAGGATGAGTCTATTGAAGAATTCATTTCTGCTTTAAGAAATCTTGCTGCAGAGTGCAGTTTTGGAACTTACTTAGAAACTGCTTTGAGAGACCAATTTGTATATAATTGCTGTCACAAGAAGATTCAAGAGAGAATATTGAGTTGCAGAGACCCTTCTTTATCCGAAGTTTTAGAAATAGCTAAGGGCATCGAAAGATCGATTGCATCTTCTAAATGCATTACTGAAGCTACTTCATTTCCTCAACCTGATTTAAATATTAATGCTGTTTATACTAGAAATAAGCCTTTTCAGAAACCATTTCAAAGGAGAACAAATACCTTTTGTTTTCGTTGTGGTTCTAAAACACACTTGAGTAACAGCCCGATTTGTCCAGCCCAAGGGGAAAAGTGCACCTTCTGTCAAAAAATTGGGCATTTTCAATCTGTTTGTCGTAACCGAAAAGGTTCTCAGATTAATAACATTTCTTGCTTTACAGGTGAAAACTCTGATGTTCAATTCATTGACTCTGAAATGAAAAATACTACTATTAATACTGTTGAAATTGTTACTCCTAGTAGAAATTTAATTGAAAAAGAAATACTTTCTATTCATTCGGTTTCTAATTGTATGGTTGATTCCAATGGTTCGGGACATGTAAAAGATCCAACTTGCCAGGTAATTGTTGATCATTTAACGATTGACATGATGGCAGATTCGGGTGCCCCGTTACTATTATATCTGATTTATTGTTCAATACTCACTGGTCTTCCAGAATTACTCTCGAACCTTTGGATATCATACCAAAAGCATATGCCGGGAAAAGCATTGAAATGTGGGGGTTTTTCATTACCAGTGTAACTTGTTTAGGCAGATGTATTTATACAAAGGTCTATGTTGCAACTGATGGAAAATGCATTGTTGGGTGGCAAGATCTTGCCAAAATGGGTCTCAAACTTGTCCCTGGATCTGATTGTCCTGTTCAGATAAATGAACAATGTGATGTGTCCTTCGTTAATCTCATTGATGTAGGGATAGTTAACAAAATTATTTCAGATTTCCCAGAAGTCTTTAATGATTCTGTTGGTATGATCAAGAACTATGAACATCGCATTCGCCTCAAACCCAATGCTATTCCTGTAATTCACAAATTGAGGAATGTTCCTCTCAGTGTGAGAGATGATTTAAAAAAGGTGCTATTGAAGATGGTAAATGAGAAAATAATTGAAGCTGTTGATTCATCTTTATGGGTCAGTCCGATCGTGGTCGTTAAAAAAAAAGATTCTAGCATTCGTTTGTGTGCCGACCTTCGATCATTAAATCAAAATATTTTAATCGACTGTTATCCCTTACCTAGAATTCAAGAGCTTCTCACCGGAATTGCTGATTCCAAATTGTTTACGCTCTTGGATTTAAGGAGTGCATATCACCAAATTCCCCTGACCAAATGTTCATCTGAACTCACCACATTTATTACTCCTTTTGAGGCCTTTAAATATCTGAGACTCCCTTTTGGGTTGGCAAGTGCCGCAAGTGTTTTTCAAAAATTTATGGACAGCGTGTTGTGTAATATTAAGGGTGTGCAAGCATATCAAGATGATGTTTTAATTCACTCAAAGAATGTTGATGAACATATTAAGGATTTACGTATTGTACTATCTCGCTTCAGAGATGTTGGGATCACCCTTGGTGAAAAGAAGTGCAAGTTTTTTGTAGAAGAATTAGACTACTTGGGTCATTCCATTTCCACCATGGGTATCAAACCCAAACTTTCCCTCACTCAGGCCATTCAAAATGTACCTGTCCCAAGCAACAAGGATGCTTTGAGATCATTTCTCGGTCTCACCGAATATTATTCAAGATTTGTCATGAATTATTCTCAATTGGTTCAACCTCTTAGGATTTTAATTAAAAAAGATGTCGCATTTTTGTGGAATAATAAAGCAGATTTGGCTTTCAATAACATTAAGAGGGTTATTATAAATTCTCCAGCTCTATCATCCTTTACACCAGGTCTTAAATGTGGCATTTACGTGGACGCAAGTCAGAAAGGCCTTGGTGCCGTTCTTTGTCAATGGAATGGTTCTGTGGAACATACCATTGGTTTCGCGTCAAAGTCCCTCAGCAGCGCCGAATACAATTACAGCACCATTGAAAAAGAGGCCCTGGGTTGTGTCTGGGCTATAGAAAAATTTAAAATCTACATTTGGGGTTCTCATTTTTTGTTATACACTGATCATAAACCTTTAATACATCTCTTAAATGGAAACGGCACTGGTAAAGCCTCTTCGAGGTTAGTGAGAATACTTTCCAAATTGCATGACTTCAATTTTAGCATTCACCACATTGCTGGAGGCAGAAACATGAGAGCTGATGCTCTTTCTAGGTTACCTTTAGAAAATAATGATGTTGTACTTGGAGATGATGTTGAGTGTGTCGTTGCTTCCTTGGAGGATTTAGTTTTCTCCCCTCTCTCTATTTCCGAGGAAGATTGGTTCACATGTTATGCTGAGGATGAAACTCTTGTGGCAGTGAAGAATCTGATAATTTCAGGCTGGCCCAGAATTCGTTCTCTTCCTGCCTCTTTGAAGTCCTTTGCACAAGTTTCTGAAGATTTGACAATTGTTAATGGAATCATTTTTAGGGGCGATCGATGTGTTCCACCTTTAATTTTGCGTAAAAAGTTATTTTTTACAGCGCATCAGGGTCATTTAGGTGTAGGCGGGACCTCACGCAAGTTAAAGGAACATTTCTGGTGGCCCGCCATGGAGAGGAATGTCAATGAATGGATTGATGCCTGCAGCACTTGCTTAGCATCAGATAAGCATTGGAAATTACAGAATGTACCATTACATAATGTTCCCGTTCCTGGGTGGCTCACTGGTTAGAGGAGGCAGACCTGGGAGCAGAGGTCAGCCCGGGACCAGGGTTCAATTCCCGGCTCGGCGGGGTCTTGAGTCCTAAAATGTCCATGGACTCGACAATTCTCGCTCCGGTGCCTACTCGATTCACGGGTTCACACTCTGCGACTCTGGGCAATAGCTTGCTTAATCTCCACAACGGCCCCTCGCGGCGGGATGCCTGGCTTTCACCTTGTGGATACCCTGCCAGGGTTATCTCACAGGGGAATACCAGGACGGGTTCCCTAAGCAAGCGCTTAGAAACCGCTCGGTGATTTGCGCTCTATAAATTCCTGTACATTTACATTTGATGACCCTTGGGTCAAATTGGCCATTGATTTTTCCGGACCCTTTGAGATTCTTCCTCAATATCAACGCTACATAATCTCTGTTGTTGACTATTATTCCAAGTGGTTTGATTTTGATTTTTGTACTAACCCGGATTCTATTTCAGCCATGAGATTCTTAGAAAGGGTTTTTAGAATGGAAGGTCCCCCCAAGGAGATTGTCAGTGACAATGGTTCGCATTTTTGCTCTAGCATTATGGAAGAATTCTTGAGGAAGTTTGATGTCAAACACTTGAAAGTAGCCCTTTATTCCCCTGCGTCAAATGGTTTGATTGAGCGTATGAACCGGTTTTTAAAAGAGGGCATTCAGACCGCTTATTCTTGTAAGGTAAACGTTGAGGTTTTCCTAAGGGAAAAAGTTTGGGCATACTTAGTTACCCCGCACTCCACCACAGGCATATCACCGTTCAGATTACTTAAAAAAAAAGGAACCCACATGGAACTGTTTGTCCCTCCTGGATCAAAAATTTGATTTCAGAAAATACTGGATGTCTAGCCTGTTCTGATAAATTAGTCCTTAAGGGTAATGTTGAGAAACAACAGGCTGTACAAAGACGCAATTTTAATGCCAAAGCTATTTCTACCCCTGAAATGTTTACAGTAGGTGATTGGGTCATGTTTAAGACCATGAATAGAGTCAAGAAAGGCCTATCTAAGTTTTCACTTCCTACCCAGGTACTTAAGGTGTCAAAGGGTTCTTTGTTTTTAGATAAGAGAGGGTGGCGCAACAAACGTTCACTTGTTAAGTTAACCTCTGAACAAGCCAAGAGCATTCTCAGAACCAAGTGTGAGAATGGAAATCATTCTTTTTCTTTCCTTGACTTGCCACGGTTGGAATCTCCAACTTCTAATGATACCACTTCTCTTTCTCAAGTTACCCAAGTTTCAAATGAGGAAATTTCACCTTCACTTGAGGTTTCTCTTCCTTTTCCTAACAATTTTGAGAATGATGAAACTGGTTGTTCATCCACCTTTACTCATGTTTCTGATGGTACATCTAGAACTCATAGAAACTGCTCTTTTCCCACTCGCTTTAGAGATTATTATTTAAGTTAAGTTTCATTTCTTTTAGTTAAGTTTTCTTTCTGCTTCTTTATATTGTGAGGAGGGAGGAGATGTGGAGTTCGTAGAGTCTTGTAAGTATTCTTTTAATGGTTCACGTGCACCATGTTCTTATGTTATGTATTCTTTCACGCGCGTCTCTTGAAGAGTGTTTTCTTTCAAGAGACGCATCTCTCGTGACACTCCTTACCTGTAATCTTCAACTGTGAGTCTGTGACTTCTACAGTTGGAGGTTGCTGTGTACGGACGTGCTCCTGTGATGCGCCTTGGATTGTGGTATTAAAACTTACCTATCGACTTCCACAACGTCTCCTGATTATTCCTGCTAACAGAAAACCTCTACTTTACATTGGTAGAGACCCTTACTACCCCGGAAGTGCTCCAGGTACCGTTGCGCACTCTAGTCTCCTTGCAATGAGTCAACGCCCAGTTTCACATAATGTCCATGAGCCAACTGGTCTAAACTGAATGTGGAATGGAGTCGGATGGATGCAGTGGGTGCACCTCCTAGTGTCAGGTAAGTGAATTAGCACAGGGACAGCTCAATAACTACCTGGAACCAGGGACATATACATGGAACAAGAACAGTAATCCGGATCCCTCAGGATGATAGGTGGCAATGTGGAAAAGTAAATTTTGCCATGTTCTGTGTCCCTACGCATCCTCCATCATATGTTATGTGTGCATGATTAATATGCATATGTATTCCCCATGTTCGATTAATGACGCAATTACAGTTGTATCCATCTCTAGTATGTCAGTTTCCAGTTCTCGTGAATACTACGAATATCAGGCCTATGTAAAGCTACGTTGCCACGTTTCTCAGTGTACACGTTATTCCATTGTAAAATCCCCGTTTTTAGGCCTCAAAAGGGCCTGGACACCAGATTCAGCTCCTGTCTCCTGAAGCCTAGCTGAGGAGCGATACAGCCCCCACCTATATCCTCGACCCTTCACTTACTTCCTGCCTCACAGTGCCCGGCTCAGCCTGGCTCTGCCTCTGAGTCTGCCAAGAGTATGTTATGATTCCAGTTATCAGTTCAGCCCTCCTTCTCTGCATTCCTAAGCTACTGAATCGCATCAATAGTTTCCGTCATTGTCTAGCCCTTACGTCTCCATATTAGAGAAATACTGCATTTAATGGTCATTTAATATTCTTCATCACGCACTACATGTAGAATAATGCATGCTCCAGTCTTAGAATCAAGTTAGCCTCTCCCCTCCTGACTCTTAGTTTATATCAACATGTTCTCTAAACATCAGATACTAGATACTGCTTAGGTACATGTCGCCCTGACTCTCCAGACTTCAGTCTCTGCTCCTAGCACAGAGTTCGTAGCCCCCAGCTTCTCCTAGTAACACGTCATTGCCAGCTTGCGCGCACCATTAGGTCAGAGGTCCCGGCTCCTTAGGTAGCCCCCTCCATGTTTCCGCCCCATTCATGACATATTCTGTTACGTTTGCATCACATGTCTATGTATACGCCTCTGTTACACCTACTTTCACCCTTATCTTTCGCGACTGCTATTGACCACACCCACTGCTCCGCCTATCGTATGTATTGTAATGCAACTGTTTTAGTATATATATTCATGTCTTGTTATCTAATGTTACGCCGATTCCGATTCTGCCCCCGGCAGCGCTGCCATCCTATTCCTGTGCAGGTTGTCCTGTCCCTGTCCTTATGCTGTATTAAACCTGCAAAACTCCTACTACCTCGAATCTTGACTCTTATTTATTGAGCTATCTGTTATTGCTATGCCTAGACAAAAATAGATCCGGTATTATTTATTTATATACCACATAATGGCGCCCGAACAGGGACTTGCCCTTTCCCCACGCGTCGGTGAAGCCACGCCGACCCCCTGACCCTCTGCAGTCGTGACGGAACTCCTCTGCGCACCGGCAGATATTTCTGCTTCAAGTATCTGATCGAGCGACCGCGAGAAATGAAAGCCGGTTCCCTGCTCTATTGGAAAGTGTTTCTCCATGTGAGATTGACCTATTGGCCTACGCACAGCGTGTGACTGTCGCCTCCTGTGTATCCGGAAATCAATACAACCAAGTCACCCCCCCCCTTCCCCCTGTACCACCCCCCCCCTTGTCTTGATAAAGATCCGCGTGACCACCAACCGGGGCACATTAGGATCGAAACGTCGACGCACAGTACTGGTCAAGAACCCTCCGGGAACGGGCACAGTCACCATCTGTCTCCTTGGAGTATTAACTCAGAACTCTGACCGCCAAAAATCTTTCCCCTCGCCCATTCTTCCTTGTATAAACTTTGTAAATATTTGTAAATAAGTGTCACTGAAATTGTTGCACTATTCACCTTGTTCACCAATAGTCACTTTTTCACTTATAATTGAAATTGAAATGGAATGAAGTAATTCCGGTGTTTTAATGTGACTTTGTTCTTTCATAAAAATACTTTGAATTTTATTTGTTGTCAGAGAGGTTTTCTCTTAAAATTTGTTATCTTCTGTTATGAGCTAACCTAGCCTTCACGTAAAAGCAATTGATTCACCCGACGGAACCATTTTTGTCTTTAATCAAGTATCCCTCAGGCCCACGGAGGAGACGGAGGAGGCGGTCCAGCATCCAGACGAGACGGTGGAGGAACGCGGCGAGTCCCGACCAGAGCCCAAGCCGAGAGTCCAAGGTCCGAGGTATCCGGAGGCCCACCCGTAACAGAAGTCCGAAGTTCGTCCGTCCGGCGTCGAAGCAGTCCAGTCCAGTCCGAGGCCTTCCGTTCTTGCTGCCCGGTGAGTACCGTTGCTGGGGTAGTATCTAGACAGGGTCAATCTAATTAACTCTGGTCCGTGGGTTGGTGGTACACAGACCCACAAACAAAGTGTCCACTTCGGTGGATGCGGGTCCTGACGTGTCTCTGTATGAGACCGGTAAGTTTCGTACTGTTTCAGCAGTGCATCTAGTTTCTGTTCTAGTCAGTTCTGTTCTCGAGAAAATTCATGTATTCTGTTTTCCGTATTCCAGGTGGTATTCTGTTCGAACTGTTATTCATAATGTTCTTCATGTATTTTAATGTCGTGGTATGAGTGCGAAGTGATTCTCGTGTTTATTGTGTATCGTATTGTGTCCAGATTATAGTTCAGTCATGCCACTCTTTTCAAAACTGCGTCAGTTAAAAACCAGAAAAGGTCTGCTAGAAGCAGCAGTTCCTGTCCCGCCTAGGGACAGTCCAGGTCATTTTATGTATCAGAAGCATGGCATAAGCGCCATATTGTATCTAGATTTATGGGTAGAGTATACCAAACAGTTAGAGGAAAAGTATAGATGGCCCGTATCGGGTACATGGGATGCCGAGTGCATCATGAGAGTAGAAGAAGCATTATGGAAAAAGAAAGCCAGACAGTCACAGAAAGATGCCATTGAGTTATGGCGCAAAGAATCTCATAAAAGAACCGAAAAAGAAATCAGAAAGTCAGAATTAAGTAGAGAATCCTTGGAACGAGCCCAGGAAAGGGAACTAATCGAGATAGGTGAACGAGTTAAAACAGAACAGTCCGACAGACAGAGGAATGCCCTCATTAAGGGTATGTACCCTCTTCTTGCCGAGGGCTTGCCAAAAGCGACCCCAGAGGCATCCAGTAATTTCCCTCCACCACTAGTTCCGACTAAGCTACGTCACAAACCGACCGCAGCTGATATTTTCATTTCGTCCTATTTGGACGACACAGTCCCAGAATATGCAAATCCTGTTCCTGCTCCGCCAGTCCCTGTAAATCAGGCACTTCCCGCTCCTCCAGACACCGGAGTACCTGTTACGGTACCCCCGGTCCAGCCCGCCATACAAGTCCAGCCTGCATTTCCATTTCCCACTCTGCCAGGACGAAGAGCATCAGTAGACGACTCTAGTTTAGGGGCCGCAGGGGGAGGTCCTCCTCAAACCCCGCCGCCACACAAGCGTTTAACGTTAGCCGAATTACATGCACAAGCGTCACAGCGTACGCCCAGATATCAGTCTGTTGCAGAAATAAGAAAAGCCCTTAATGAATGTGGCTATGATCCAGTCCCAGGCGAGGATAGTATGGTTTTATATTCATTACGCGTGAGAAAGGTGACCGAGTATCTAGTCACCCTACCAGATATGAAAGAAGATCTAGACAGAATATATCGTTTCATCCGTACAGGGAATGATCCAGAAAGTATTAGTGACGTCATGTGCCAAAGAAAAGTTGAAGTCCAGCTCATGATATTAAAGTTTCTGATTAATTGTCTAATAAGGGAACAAGATTATCCGACCAAAGATCGAGCCGAAATGAAAGTCCTGACAAGGTGGAGTGATAATATAGCCGAGGGTAAGCACAAGACTATCAGTAGTATAGAGAGTATGTACAAGAAAATCCGTAAAGAAATAATAAGGGTACACGAACAACGTAAAGAAGCACAAGTAAGCGAGAAAGAAAATGACCCTTCTACAGAAGAGGTAGAGGACGAGGATCCCGCCAGAATAGCGTATGTAGGAAAATCTAGATTTCCAGATCGCCATTTACGCCTAGAACACAAGTCAATTTTTCATCATCCAGCACCAGAACAAGGTTCTCTGGAACAAGTATTTCAAGCTACCGATCACATTCTGAAATCACGAATCGGTTATAGCGAGTTAAGTACTATGCATGAACAAGAACTAGTCCGATCAGCAGTCCGATGGATTACTGATTCTACCACTTTTCCAGACGAAATAGTGGCACAAATGTTTCTGAAAATGCCCCCAGCCGAGCAACGACTGGCGGGTATGTATATGATCCAGCACCTCATTACATTGTATGAGGGTCAACATTCTGATCCAGGTCCGTTACACGATGTCCTGAACGAGTTACTCCAGTATAAATGGAAAGGTTTAGGTACCGATTTGATTAGTGTCATTCTAGAACAGCGCCACAAATACAGAACGTTTTTGAACCCGCATTTTGTTCATGTCTCACCCCCAGAAAGTAAACCGTTTTACATAGACAGACAGAATCCGTTACGAGAAGTGCATCCAGTTAAGACAGATGGTGGTGAAATGCAACGAGTGTTTGTTTATACCCCGATCACAAAGATGGAACTCTTAGAGATGAAAAAATTAATTCCCTGTCATGATAAAGATCCAGCAGGGTTCCACCGAGAATTAAAAGACATGCTCCGTATGGGAGAATACACGTATCCAGATATCATTAAAATGTTAAAAGTCTTGTTGCCCGCAGGGGTATATGAGAAACTCAAAGAAAAAGAATGGGAGGTGGGAGAGAAAAAGATCGATTGGGCAGTTCTAGAAGCTGAAGACAAGGCACGAGTACCAGGTACCGGTCTTGGAGATAAATGTAAAGAATTACCTGAACTGTTAATACAAGTTTTGCCTAGGTTATTGACAACTAGAAAGGAAGACTGGGATGCAATCTCAGCCTGTAAACAGAAACAAGACGAAGATATTAGTGATTATTATTCCAGATTTGAGAAATGTTTTATTATAAACAGTGGCCTCAAGACGAGTAGCGAGTCATACCCTCATCTTTTTGTTACTAAATTAGTCGAGAATTCAAGTCCACAAATTAAGAATCGAGTTTTGAAAGTCGAAAGTACCTGGCAAGCTAATACCCCGTCCCAGATGTTACAGATGCTTCAATACCACCAGAATAGAATCAGAGAAGAGCAAGAACATGAGAGAAAACGTATGAAAGACACGAAAATGAAAGTACTAGTTGCACAATCTGTTCCTCAAGACAGTCAGAAGAGGGGTACGAATCAAGCCAGTCATCCTGCAGCTCCCGTTAAAGGAAACTGCAATTATTGTAAACAGCCAGGTCATTTTATAAACGAGTGTGCAGTTCTGAAACACAACATAGCTACCGGTAAGACTAAATAAAGACCACGTCCGCCGAGACAAGAGCAAGTTTCACAGACTCCGCAGTCACAGAATGCACCACAGACAGTTACAGCTCCGCAGCCTATCGCTGCAACACAGCATGTTACACAGCAGATGTACCAGTATGCACAGTCTGAGTATCCAGAGTATCAGCCATATTCATGAAACAGCCTAGAGAGGGAGGTAGGCTTGCCTCTCATCGAGATACCTGTAGATCAAGAAGGTCCCTATGTTCATAGTCAAGTATTAGGGAAAGACAGAAAGTTTTTGATTGATACAGGGGCAAGTAGGACCACTATAAGTCACGCCGAAGTTCCAGGGGCTCCGCTCTCAGGCTCAAGAAATGTTTCCCTTGGATTTTCAGGAAAACCTATTGTAAATGAAATATCAAAGCCAGTTACTCTAGAAGTAGGTCCATTGTCCCGCACTACTGACCTGTTACTTACTAAGTCATGTCCAGAAAATCTGTTAGGCATTAAGACACTGAAAGAGTTAGGTGCAGTCATATGCTGCTCCCCAGAGGGAATACGATTGTTCCTACGTGACTTCAAAGGTCACTATGTATTACGAGATTTTGATCCCAGATTGTCTAATGTTCCGCAGCATCTATGGGCGCAAGGTCCAACTGATGTTGGTTATATGCAAATCACACCCCATCGTGTGACTCTCAAGCCAGGTGTAGTCCTGCCACGAATCAGACAGTACAGATTGCCACCTGAGGCTGTAGCAGCCTTATCCAAAATTATTGACGAGCTCATGGCTCAAGGAGTAGTTGTAGAAACCGACTCCTATGTATGCAATTCTCTGATCATTCCAGTCATGAAACGTACTGATCCAAATGCACCCCCAGTATATCGATTAGTGATTGATCTCCGAGAGCTTAATAAATGTATTATTCCCCAGTATCCAGTTGTCCCAGATATCTCTTCCCTATTGACAGTCATTGATTCCGAAGCTTCATTTTTCACTGTCATAGACCTCAAGAACGCGTTTTTCAGTGTCCCCATTCATCCAGACAGCCAGTTTCTTTTCGGATTTTGTTTAAATGGAAGGAGCTATATGTTCACACGCGCTCCCCAAGGTTTCACAGAAAGTCCTAGTATTTACAGTCAAGCACTCAAGAGACAACTAGACAATATTCACATGCCAACTGACACTGCCCTGCTCCAGTATGTCGATGATCTACTGATCACAGCCCGTTCTGAACGTGCTTGCGAGCGAGCATCACTTACAGTCTTGTATTTCCTAGCCGAGATGGGACACAAGGTGTCCCCTTCTAAGCTTCAATTCTGTGTCCAGCAAGTGGTCTACTTAGGACACTTACTGTCCAAGAGGGGTAGGCAGTTGACACCAGACCGTATCCAGTTAATAGCGAGTCTTCCTCAGCCAAAGACCCAGAAGGAGGTACGTGCTTTTATCGGCCTTACTTCTTATTGCAGACAATGGATTCCTCAGTATGCATTTCTAGCTAAACCACTGATACAGTTAACGACACAGGAGGCAGCCGTATCGACTGTCCTCCCTTGGACATCTGAACATACACTCAGTTTCAATGAGTTAAAGAAAGCCCTATGTCAAGCTCCAGTTCTAGCAACACCGAACTACAGTAAGCCTTTTACACTTTTCGTCACAGAACGCGAAGGTACAGCATTATCTGTTCTCACACAAGATCAAGCAGGACAATACAAGCCCTGTGCTTATTTTTCGAGCACATTAGATCCTGTAGCCCAGGCTCTGCCTGCGTGCCTCAAGTCAGTTGCAGCCACTGCACTAGCTATCAGACAAAGTGATTCCATAGTATTAGGACACTCCCTGACAGTACAAGTTCCACACTCCGTGGAAGTTCTTTTAAACCGAACACAAACTCAGCACTTGACAATTGCACGTTTAACAGGTTATGAACTGACACTGTTCCAGCCACACATAGAAATCAGACGCTGCAACGTTTTAAATCCTGCTACATTGTTACCATCAGTTACTTCGAATTCTGCCACCCACGACTGTGTGGAAGTAGTTAACATCATGACAAAGCCAAGACAAGATCTGACAGATATTCCATTACCAGATCCCGACCTGACACTTTATGTGGATGGTTCATGCATGAGAACTAGTACAGGAGAACTAGTAGCCGCGTATGCAGTGACTACTGACACTGAAGTTATTGAAACACACCGTATTGACACCCTGTCTGCTCAAGCAGCGGAGCTAGTTGCTCTGACACAAGCCTGCATACACGCCAAGAACCTGAAAGTTAATGTTTACACCGATTCACGTTACGCATTTGGAGTTGTACACGACTTCGGAGTGCTCTGGCAGGAGAGAGGTTTCATGACTTCTCATGGAACCAAGATTCAGCATGGTCTTCTTATTCAGGCTCTGTTAGATGCCATACATTTACCGACATCCATTGCTATCATGAAGTGCAAAGCACATACGAAAGTTACTGACACTATTTCCCAAGGTAATGATCTAGCAGATCGCACAGCCAAGCTTACAGCTCAGACACCAGACATTCCAGTTAATAAGGCACCGACACCTACTCCAGATCCGACTACATGTATGACAGTTAAAGACCCTACTCAAGATGTCATAGATATCCAGTTACATGCTACTCCCGATGAAATCAAGAAATGGTCCGAACAAGGAGGGGTCCAGACAGATCAGGGATGGTTAACAAAGGGTAGAGCCACATGGTTTCTCCCCGACTCTATGGTTCAAGTCATTATTAATACCGCACATAGTCCAGCACATTTAGGAGAAAAAGCCATGTTAGACAGTATCCAGAATATTTGGTTCAACAAGCATTTACGAGCTGCAGCCAAGCAGAAAGTCCGTACCTGTATGATATGTTGTCAGTTTAATCCAGGTAAAAGTGTCCCGGTGGAACAAGGTGGTTTCCAGCCCCCTGACCACCCTTTTGAAGTCCTCCAGATGGATTACATTCAGATGGAGCGATGTCGAGGTTTCAAGTATGTCCTTGTAGTTGTATGCGCTTTGTCCAGGTGGACGGAGGCATATCCAGTTCCAGATTACACAGCCGCGACCACTGCCAAGCAGTTGGTTCGTGAGTTCTTCCCCCGTTATGGACTCCCTAGAGTCGTATATTCTGACAACGGCCAGCCATTCTCATCTGAACTCATGAAACACGTGTCCCTTTTGTTAGGGTACCAGTGGAAGTTCCATTGTGTACGCCATCCTGAAGCAGCCGGTCTCGTAGAGAGACATAATCAGACCCTGAAAATTCGAATTGCAAAAGTTTGTCAAGAGAAAGGTGTGGACTGGCTAGTAGCTCTGCCAGTTGCTCTGTTTTATATGCGCATGGTCGCACATTCCAGATCATGTCTGTCCCCGTATGAGGTCGTTTTCGGCCGCCCCCCTAACATGTGGGGTACTCCTAGACCCCGAAGTATTACCGATGTTTCAAGTAATATGCTGACAGATTACCTAGCTTCCTTGATGTCTGCCCTCAACTCTTGTCGTTCACAGGTTGCCGCCGCATTTCCAGACAATACCGAGGTGGCACCGCATGAAATCGTTCCCGGATCCATGGTCCTAGTGCGAAATTTCGATCACTCAAGTCCGCTGGAGCCTCGCTGGAAGGAGCCCCGACAGGTCCTCCTGGCCACCCGTACAGCCGTGAAGTTGGAGGGACGCAAAGGCTGGGTGCATCTTTCGCATATTAAAAAATTTTATGGATTGAAGCCAGTCTCAAAGAACATTTCCCAGGATTCGAAGGACTGCCAAAGTACTATTCTTAAGGACTGTCCCGCAAAAGACAATGATACTGCATCCTCCCTGTTAGAGAAAACTCCGCAACAGGAGTATAAGCTTAAGTTAAGGTCTAGTAAAATAAGTCAGCCAGTTTGATTGTCTAAGTCCTCCCCTAGGTGAAACGGTTAGACCGGTTTCTGACATGTATAAAATAGACCCCCATAGTGAGAGAGCTAGTCAAAACTCAATCCGATGTATCGTTTTTCTATGTTTCATATTATTTCTCAGTATTATGATTTCCTGCACCAGTTATGCATTTTATCTGTATTTTCCAGTTTCTCATGTAAATAAGTCTTCTAATGTTACAGTAGAGCACACGTTTAGTGATCTGCCTCCTCATGAACTCTCTTACCGCCTCGCTATGCGTAATAATTCTTTCATCCGCATGTTACATTATTCACACCAGACCAGCAATGCCACTAATTGTTGGGTGTGTGGTCGACTCCCCCCTTTCCAGACACCGAAGGGAGTTCTGCCACTCTTTCCTTATCCATTTTCACATAATGGTTCGTGTGGAGCATGGTCCACGTTAACGTCATCTTCAACAGATATGTCTTTTCTTAACAGTACATGTTTTCCAGACAAGCAAGGTCTTCCCCACAGAACAGGGTTAGATCTAGAAAACGAAGTTTACAATTTAGGTAATTATTCTTCGAATTTCATGGTCCTGAATGTTCAGTCTGATTCCACTCCAGACTTACCTGCTATTTCAGTACTACCAGTCAAAGGCGAATTATGTGTCCGAAATAATGGTTCCGTACATGTAGGACATAGCGATTGTACTACTATTGTCAAGTATAGTGACAGTGGGAAATCTATTTTCAAAGCTTCCCGCCATTCTTATTTTATTTGTGGTCAGACCGCATATGTTCGTCTGCCCCCCGATTGGGAGGGAACCTGTTACATTGCCTTCCTACTGCCACCTGTTTTTCTAGCCCCATCTGATTATCATAGAAACACACATCTAGTACACATTAGACATAAAAGGGAGATCGAGTCCCCCATTGTCGATTACACTGAAACTGCTCTAGAACAGTATACAGATTTCAATAGAGGTTTCTTCTTCTTTATAGGACCTATCCAGAATAGTAAGCTAATTCGTAGGTTAACCAGAACCCTTGAAGTAGTAGTCAATGAGACTGCCTCTGCTCTAGGTAACTTAACCGAAGAGCAATCTGCTATGAGATTTGTCGTTTTACAGAATCGTCTCGTCCTTGACGTCATATTGGCCGATAGGGGCGGGGCCTGTAGAGTCATCGGATCTAGTTGCTGCATTTTCATTCCAAATAACGCACCGTCTGTTTATTCAGCTATAACCAGACTCCATAAAATTGCCCATCTGTTACACCAAGATCCAGGCACCTGGACATGGTCCGGTTGGTTCTGGAATATAATTTCCGCTTGGGGATGGAAAGTCTTGTCCTTTCTAGGTATTGCAGTAGCGATCATATTCAGCTGCTGCCTCTGTATACAATGTGGCCCTGCGATTTGCGGCATTTGTGCTACCTCTTGTATTCCTAGTCCCAAGCCCCGTTCTAAATCCCGTTCCCAGAAAATTCGAGACGAGCAAATGATACTGTATGAAATGATAGATGGTATCATGAATATTGATGTTTCCTGATGGAAACGTAGTGACAAGGAGGGAATGTGGAAAAGTAAATTTTGCCATGTTCTGTGTCCCTACGCATCCTCCATCATATGTTATGTGTGCATGATTAATATGCATATGTATTCCCCATGTTCGATTAATGACGCAATTACAGTTGTATCCATCTCTAGTATGTCAGTTTCCAGTTCTCGTGAATACTACGAATATCAGGCCTATGTAAAGCTACGTTGCCACGTTTCTCAGTGTACACGTTATTCCATTGTAAAATCCCCGTTTTTAGGCCTCAAAAGGGCCTGGACACCAGATTCAGCTCCTGTCTCCTGAAGCCTCGCTGAGGAGCGATACAGCCCCCACCTGTATCCTCGACCCTTCACTTACTTCCTGCCTCACAGTGCCCGGCTCAGCCTGGCTCTGCCTCTGAGTCTGCCAAGAGTATGTTATGATTCCAGTTATCAGTTCAGCCCTCCTTCTCTGCATTCCTAAGCTACTGAATCGCATCAATAGTTTCCGTCATTGTCTAGCCCTTACGTCTCCATATTAGAGAAATACTGCATTTAATGGTCATTTAATATTCTTCATCACGCACTACATGTAGAATAATGCATGCTCCAGTCTTAGAATCAAGTTAGCCTCTCCCCTCCTGACTCTTAGTTTATATCAACATGTTCTCTAAACATCAGATACTAGATACTGCTTAGGTACATGTCGCCCTGACTCTCCAGACTTCAGTCTCTGCTCCTAGCACAGAGTTCGTAGCCCCCAGCTTCTCCTAGTAACACGTCATTGCCAGCTTGCGCGCACCATTAGGTCAGAGGTCCCGGCTCCTTAGGTAGCCCCCTCCATGTTTCCGCCCCATTCATGACATATTCTGTTACGTTTGCATCACATGTCTATGTATACGCCTCTGTTACACCTACTTTCACCCTTATCTTTCGCGACTGCTATTGACCACACCCACTATCGTATGTATTGTAATGCAACTGTTTTAGTATATATATTCATGTCTTGTTATCTAATGTTACGCCGATTCCGATTCTGCCCCCGGCAGCGCTGCCATCCTATTCCTGTGCAGGTTGTCCTGTCCCTGTCCTTATGCTGTATTAAACCTGCAAAACTCCTACTACCTCGAATCTTGACTCTTATTTATTGAGCTATCTGTTATTGCTATGCCTAGACAAAAATAGATCCGGTATTATTTATTTATATACCACAGCAAGACGATGTATAAGGAAGCTCAGCTTTACCTGTTATGGAAGGCATCTAGTGATTCTTCACTCGAACCTGCACACCCCCACTTTAAAGTTTACCGTGGCCTTGTGTTTTTTCTGCCACTTATTCACTTGCTTCCTTGATACTTGTCTTGCGCTGGCATCGCTTTAATTGATCTCCTAGTCCTGATGATTACCCTTAAATAGTATGCAGTGAAATGCCGTTGACAACCCTAGCAATCAGGACATTGAATTGATTGGCTGCTTCCCTCTTATATATTCGGAGTCGTACCTTGTATACTACCATTGTATTGTTCCGCTGCTTTAATCTGTACACACCTGTAGTGGTGTTGGCATTCTGCACCGTCATCACTGGAGCACAGGGCACTTGTTTATCCACTTGTTGATACATTTATACTTTAATTAAAAAAATATATGTTGTATAGCATTTGCCTTTTGGGTCCAAAACAAAGGAAAACATAAAACCAGCAATACCATATAAACTCATCAGGGGCTATCTGCTTCAGAGTGAAGAGTCACCTCACATACGTAAGGACTGGTGTAAGCAAAACTTGGACTGGGAGAAATGAACATTACCAATAAGTAATCGAAACAGGTACTATGTTCAAAGCACAGTAATTAAAACTGCGTTTTATGTGCACGGCTTTCAGTTCAACCTTTATGTGGTGAGAAGGAGCATTCCACAATTCCTCTTGGACGCTCATCATTTTTTTCATATTCTAATGCCGTACCTTAGGGGCTTTGTGTGTGAAAAATTCACCGTTCCACAGTGCTTTGGTTGTCACAGGCAATATGGCTGAGCAGATTAAATTCTTGAAAGTGTAGCCTTTGTGGTTTTAAATGAACGTTTCTACGGCACCAGCCAATCCAAGTCCACTCTGTTCTTTTGCACAGTTATCTCTGACTTTGCTGTGACTGTCTCTCTGGGATATAAAAGTCTCAGCTCCCGGCCGTGCATAAAATAAATAACGGGGCTTACGCTTTAAAATTCTCCTCTCGCTGTACCTCAGAGCCTCAGGGAAATTAGTCCTTAGAGGAAAAAACTTTTTGTGATTTTATTCCGAGAAAAAAACGTGCTTACGTTCGTATTTGATAGGCTTTTCCGATCTGGCAGCATAAGGTGAAACGGTCTATATTAGAAGCCTGATCATTTTTCTTTTCGGTTGGTATGTGTACCCAATTTTCCTCTTGACACAATGTGTGTCCTAATAAAAGCCGGTCTCCCTTGGCAACTCTGAACGCGCAACAATGAGCGACGAACGATTCATCACCATAATGGACAGTGACTGTGTGTGACCGGCTCTGCTCGGTGCGCAGGCATCAGGGAAAGAAAGACTGCTGATATGCGGGCTAAAAGGCGCAGCAGAAATTTGATTTTCATCACAGCTTAGAACGCCCTCACTGCTCTTGCTGGAAATAGAAGTTATTCATTTGCCAAACCTCTGCAAAAACGTTTCCAAAGCACACTTATTGAACATTCTGAGGCTTATTTGCAAGCCCCTTGGACCGCTGGTGCGTCTCTTCTAATATGTGAAAAGTTCGCATTGTCGGCGCGAGGAGCTGGTACATAAACCCCAGATGCAGAAGGGCTCTGAAGAAACCAGGAGGTGACGTGCAGCACTACAAAGAATTCGAACGAATGGAAATGAATGGCGTGAAGGGATTGAACAATAATTCAAGAAATTATTTTTTATGCGCGAAGTTATTTCTATAAAAACAAGTTGAAAAAGAAACAGCACGGGCAATGTTTCATCTGTAAAGAATAAAATTAGGTCCAGTGCCCACAATTTGTTTTCGGAGGCCACCACCCACTTTTCCGGGCCACTCAAGTGGCCAGACCAACCTCCACCACTGCCGTCGGGCGTTAACTCAAAGGAACCTCCATGTATTGTGAATAAAGCAATACTTTGGCTATAGCGGACTTCAGGGCACTTTATATTCAGCCACAACATCGTTCAAGTCTCAATGTATAGAGTTTGCTATGAAAGCTTAATCATAATGCTTCCAGTCGGGCACTCATTTTTTTAATTACTATGATGTAGTTTGTAAATCAACGATTAAGATCCCTATTGAGTTAAACACTTATAACATCCTCACTTGGAATGTGCAGAGTATGGGCTATGTGGACAAATGGCATAGGTTATTAGCCTAATTGAATAGACGCCGCACACATATTACATTTTTTAAATTTATTTATTTCATTTTTATAAAGCGCAGACTTTACCCGAAGGTGTCTGAGCACTGTACAATAGAACCAGTTACGTTACATGAGAGAAATGTTACAAAAATGGAACGTACAAAAATAGCAGGCCACAAAATCAAAACACCGCAGGCAAAAGGAACACAATATCAAACACAGCAAGGAAAGAATGTACAGACAAAAATATAAATACATATTTTTATTTTTTATTTTTTTTTGCAAAATTTTATATAGCGCGAACTAGACCCGAACCGAATCAGGTATCAGAGCGCTTTACATAGCACCAGTTATGTTACATGAGAACGGACACACCAGTTACGTTACATGAGGACGGACTCACATTCATATTAGGCACGGGGAGATTAAGTGATTTGCCCTGAATCACAGGAGGTTTTGGCGTCGTTACCGAGACTCAAACCCAGATCACCAGGTCCGAGGTAGAGCGCCCTAGCCGTTAGGCTAACTCCTCTCCCGTAACAAATTTCACATTGACTAAAGAACTTCCTGGCAGGGTCTGAGAAGGAATGAATTAGTTCTGAAAGTGTCTTTGGAATAGAAGAGATTTGAGGTCCGCTTTGAAGATCTGGATGGAGGTGATGGCACGGAGCAAAGGAGGAAGCGAGTTCCAGATTCTCACCGCATTACCTGAGAACGATTGAGCCATACATTATTCCCTTTTGAAAGGGGGGGGACTCAAGCAGGAACTTTTTGGCATTCCGAGAAGGTCTTGAACCCAGGGCCGGACTGGCTACCGAGCAGTTTGGAATGCTGCTGAGCTGGGGGGTGATTTCGTTCATGGAGACCTGCGAGTGCTAAACGAAATTCGTTTTGCATTAATTATTTCAAAGCACACACAGGTCTCCATGAACGAAATCAGCCCTCACCGCAGTGAAAGCAGCCCCCAGCTCAGCAGCATTCCAAACTGCTCGGTAGTCAGTCCGGCCCTGCTTGAACCTCCAGACAATTTCAGTTTATTCGCCAGATAGCGAGGGGAGGAAGAGTGCAAAGCTTTGTGGGTGATGCATGCTGTTTTGTAAATAGCTCTAGCCTCGATGGGAAGCCATCGGAGAGAAGACAGGATAGGAGTGATGTGGTCACTTCGTTTGGACCCTGTAATGAAGCGAGCTGCTGAATGGAGTGCGGATTTGAGGGGGGAGAGGTGAGATTTGGGAAGGCCAGTCAGAAGAGAATTGCAATAATCCAGTCTAGAGAGAACTAGCGATTGGACCAAGGTTTTTAGGTCTTTCTCCGGGAAGAACCAACGAATCCCCCATAGAAGGTGCAGCGGATAACGTGCGCTTTTGGCAATGGAGTTGATGTGTGAGATTAGGTTGAGTCTTTAGTCAAGTATGACATGTAGGGATTTAGCGCAGTTGACAATGATGGGTTTACTATTGAGTAAATTCAACTGATCCATCCAGGATTGAACAGGAGGTGGGGAGAGAGAGCTAGATAGGAGGAGGAATTCAGTTTTGGAAGGATTGAGAATGAGTTGGTGAACTAACATCCAGTTGTGAATAGAGTTGAGAGTAGAGTTGAGTAGTGAGAGATCTTGAGAGGAAGACACCTTGAGGTAGATTTGGGTTTCATCCGCATAGAGATGGTAGAGAATTCCCTAATGGTTCCAGATAGAGATTAAACAGAGTGGGAGCAAGGATAGAAACTTGAGGGACGCCTTGACCAACCACCAGTGGAGACGAGAGACTGTTCGCAATATTGATCATTTGGGATCTGTCCGAGAGGAATGAGGCAAACCATTTGAGTACTGTGCCTTCCACGCCCATTCTCTGTTGAAGAATGTTAAGGAGGGTGTTGTGATTAACAGTGTCAAAGGCTGCAGAGAGGTCAAGAAGAATCAGAAGACACGATTTCCCTGAATCGAGTATATGCAGCGCATCATCGATCACTCGCAGCAGGGCTGTTTCGGTGCTGCAATTTTGAATAAAGCCAGACTGGAACATGCCAAGGAGATTATTGTCCATAATGTGTTGGGAAAGTTGTTTTGCAACACATTTTTCTGTGATCTTTGAAAGAAAAGGGAGATTGGTGATGGGGCGGAAGTTATTGAGGTTGTTCGCATCTGCAGAGGTTTTTTATAGAAGGGGTGTAACCTGTCCTGTTTTGAGGATCCTTGACTGAGGAAGAAATTAACTAGCCTGGTCCAATAGGAGAGAGTATTGGTATAGAAATCAATGGTGATGACACTGGGTATGGGGTCAGAAGAATGGTTGGAGGGTTAGGTTTCAAGGATGCATTTGAGGAGATCATCTTCCGAGATGGCGGCAAAGTTCTGCCAAGTGACTAAAGATTTTCGCTCCTCAATAGAGGTGGGGTGGGTGACCTGTTTCACCAGTGATTTTACCTTTTGATCAAAAAATATAGCGAACTCAGTTGCTTTCTTTGAAGCATCCTCAGGATTGATGGTTTGGGGATAACAGTTTTGGTTTTTGATGAGGTCGAAAAGTTTTTTGGGTCTGTTTTTAGCTGATCGAGGAGGGATCTGAAATGTGATGTTTTTTCCTGGAAGATGTGCTTGTGGTATTTGGATCTTAATGAACGTAAAAGAGAGAGGTTGGAGGTGGATGGAGATTGTCTCCAATGTTTCTCCGAGATTCTAAGGGTTTTCCTTTCATCATAGAGAGATTTATTGAATCAAGGAGCTGAGGGGGAGGGTCTTTTCCTTTTGCTTTGGAGTGGAGCAACCATGTCGATTTCGACTGCAAGGATTGAGAGGCAATGGGGAGTGAGATCGTTGACATCCGTATTGGGGTCTAGACTAGGAAGTGAACGCATGGCAGAATCACATAGAGTCTCAAGATCAATGTTTTTTGTGTTGCGGAACCAAGTAGAGGCCCTTTTAGGTTGGCCGAGAGTTCTAATGTGCAAGAGGTGAAAATGGAAGGGAATGAGGAAATTGTTTGACCAGTCTACATGGATAGTGGGAGCGATGGTAAGCTGGTCTGATTTAGCAATAACAAGGTCCAGAATTGAGCCCTTGGCGTGTGTAATTTCCGAGCAGTGTTGGACAAGATCGTTAGCTGAGAGAAAGGTTGCAAGCTTGTTGGCAGCCGAGTCTTCCACGGAGCCCCAGTGGAGATTGAAATCACCTAGTAAGACCTGCTTGTCGCTATGTGAATATTGGTCACTAATGAAGTCGATGAGTTCCTCCATGAAGAATGAGCAATTACCGGGCGGGTGGTAGATGGCATGGAACCTGAAGGGTGAGCCGTGATGAACTTGGAGTTCTAGGGAAAGGCATTCAAATGTGCGGAAGAGGATGGTGGGAAAGGCTTTGATTTGAAGGGAGTTTCTGAAGATAATCGCAACGCCTCCCCTGATCTTGTCTGTTCTGTCGTTTCTGAGGATAGAGTAGTCGGTAGGTATCAAAAGATCATATAAAGTGTGAGAGGAGTCATTAAACAAGGTCTCAGTGACAAAGAGAATGTCAAGATTGTGGTGGGGGATAGTGTCAGAGATTTCCAGTTTGTGTTTGATTGCAGATCTGCAGTTATGGAGCATACAATGTAGCTCAGAAAAGAGGCTCAGAAAATACATAAAAAATGGAGAGGGCAATTATATCATAGCTCCTACTCTGTGTTTGCGAGGAGTGCTGCAATATGGCTCTGCGTTGGAGTCCTGTTTGGAGTTTTTGATACCAGAATTGATACTCAGGGGAGCTATGTACTGCTAAGGGGCGAATTAGATGGGGCTCTGATTGCACTTGGCTTCATCTATGCACCTAATATAGAGCAGAAAGTGTTCTTGGCCGTCTGTCGGTGGTGTTGGTGGACTGGACACCTTCCCCGCGGATAGTGGGTGAAGATTATAACACAGTTTTGGACATGCCTCTTGACCACTCACATCCCCCCTGCCAGGTACGTCCCCCATGAGACAGACGAACATATTGGAGCTTCTCAGATGTTTGGCATAGTCGCAGGCAGGGCATGAGAGAGTACTCGTTTTATTCTTCTCCTCACACATTGCACTCCTGCCTTGATCGTATTCTCTGCTCCTCACACCTTCAGCCTAACATTCCCCATTAGGAATGACAATATCTGATCATAACCCACTTGAAATAGCTCTGTCCTGCGGCTGAGTTCCAGTTCTAATCCCAATGTGACTCTTGCAGCCCACATTGCTTGAAGACGCAGTGTTCATAGATGAACTTGCCAATGCATTGTCACATACTTTTCTGAGAACTCGGTTAAAGCACCTCTCTAGTGGAGGGGGGCGTTCAAAGTGGTGGTTAGAGGAACGGCCATTGGTGCTGTGTTAGGGGGCCAGAAAAGAGATCATGCAAGAGCTCACACAATAGAGTGCAGGCTAGGCCCATTGGAACCGGTGGCGGTCGAGAAAGCTGAGGCAGCAGAGAGGCTACAGGAGGCTAGAATTACCTATGTGGGCTCTTGGACCACCTCCACATTATAGACTACAAAGCACACACTCGAAGAACACATAACAGATGATGACAAATCAGGGGCACTCCATCCAGATCCTTCTCCCACATCTATTCTGTTAATAAACACACTGACTTGTGAGATAGTTAAGATGCAATTAAATGCAAATAAATTCTTAAAACCATCAAAAATAGACCAAACAAAAGTGTCACACATAAACATAAGGAATTATTTTCATTTTATTATTCATAAGTACTTTAAATTGTAATTTTGTTATTTCATAAATTGCTATTCTAATCAGACAAATCAAATTTTTTTTCTTCTGAAAAATATGTTTATTGCGGAAAACATAGAGGACTTGAACAGGCAAGACCTCCCATAAGCACTGAGAGGTAGAATTGGCAATATGCAACATTCAGGATTGTACACAGCCTCGTGGCCCACATCCCGGAGGCCGGGCGGCGTAATGTCGGTAAATGGCACAGATACAATCATAATCGTTTGCATACTGTACACGTGCATCTCCAGTGTCCGCTGGTTTTCACGTATTTCCCCTCCTGCGTCCTCCATGGAGCCCTACTCCCATCCTTCTGGATAGATACATTTTGTGATAAAAAACACAGTCTAACACAGAACAACAAACAAACCCCCCATACGTGGCATCAGTAATAGAGTACGTGCAATAGCCAGGTCATCCAGTCAAGGCCCGATAAGGTGCAGACATCACATTTAGTAGCAATCCTCTGGGAATCCAGACAAATCACAGGGTTATATGATAGGGAACATTAGTGCACGCCCAACAGGGCATTATTCCGGACCAGGTCCCTCCATCTCGCCTCCCACCGCCCCCTCCTCGGATCCAGACCTGTCGGCGGTGAACAATTCGGCACTAGTGGCATCTGAGTCATCATCCGGCAACCACTCCGCACACATCAACCTCCAAGCTAGCAAGTCTTCCTGGAGCCTTTAATCGCGGCGCGTGCGCTGCATATGGGTCTCCTCAGCCAGGGACCACTCCCTAACATCCTTAAGCCACAGGGAGACCTCGGGGGCCCTCTGCCCCATCCAAGTAATGGCCACGCACCGCCTTGCCAACACCAGTAACAACTGTAGAAAATTGTAAGACAAATTCCTCTTTTTAGGCTTGGGTACCAGGGCCAATAGACAATGGAGCGGATCCAGGACAATCCGGAGGCTCGTAACACGGCCAATATGGTCCACCACCTCACTCCAAAAGCTACCGACCTGCGGACACTCCCAAGCCAAATGGAAGAATCCAGCTCTCTCCGCCCCACACCTAGGACAGTTGTCCCGCCTATCCACCGAGATGCGATTCAAGGAGACCGGGGTCATGTATGTGCGATGCACAAAATTAAAGTGGATCAACTTGAACCGTGCATTACACAAGACTTTCCGGGTCAGGAGCCCAATACGTTTGCGCTGTCCCGGTTCCAGAGACATCCCTAGGTCCGCTTCTCAGGCCGCCCAGGACGGCGCGATCGGCGGGGTCGAATCCCGGCGCATGGCCGAGTACAATAAAGAGATCAGCCGCTTCCCTCTGCCACAGGAAAGGAGGATGTTGAGGGTGTGAGTCAGTGGAGGCGCCTCTGGGAACTGAGGCCAGGTCGTTCGCGCCACCTCCTGGAGTCCGACAAATCACATTTGAATTCAAAAATTGATATCCATTGGTGCATTCATATATACATGGGGAAACATGTTTGCTTTTTAAAAAAAATGTATATACAACAAAAAGAGCCATAGACAAGAATTGATGGGGGCAATGCGGTAGATGTGACAATATATAGGGGTCCCCTTTTTTCAAAAGATGCAGTTGATAGTTTATGCTGAACGTAATCATTTTAGGATTTTACAGAAAGCAGATCTATCCTTCTGCATGTGTGGCTTTATGTGCTACCTGCGGTAATTGCAAACACAACAATGATGGACAGAATGTGGATCAATGTCACACATTCACCCCAGTCCAAAGATCTGGGCCCAAATCCATCGTTTTTCCACTCCACACCACCCTGGGTTAGACAATGGCGATATGCAAATCAGCGCTGACCCTGTGCCCCATGGGAACAGTCCAGTCCGAACTACAAAAGCCATGTCCTTCCCAGAACGGAATCAAGCATCCGAGGACCGGCCCGGTTTCGAGGTAACACCTCTCATCAGCCCGGCTAGCTTGACTCCAGTGGTGTGGAGTGCCTGGGACTCACGTCTGAGCATCCCCAGTACACTTAGAGCGGTAATTGCAAACACAACAATGATGGACAGAATGTGGATCAATGTCACACATTCACCCCAGTCCAAAGATCTGGGCCCAAATCCATCGTTTTTCCACTCCACACCACCCTGGGTTAGACAATGGCGATATGCAAATCAGCGCTGACCCTGTGCCCCATGGGAACAGTCCAGTCCGAACTACAAAAGCCATGTCCTTCCCAGAACGGAATCAAGCATCCGAGGACCGGCCCGGTTTCGAGGTAACACCTCTCATCAGCCCGGCTAGCTTGACTCCAGTGGTGTGGAGTGCCTGGGACTCACGTCTGAGCATCCCCAGTACACTTAGAGCGGTAATTGCAAACACAACAATGATGGACAGAATGTGGATCAATGTCACACATTCACCCCAGTCCAAAGATCTGGGCCCAAATCCATCGTTTTTCCACTCCACACCACCCTGGGTTAGACAATGGCGATATGCAAATCAGCGCTGACCCTGTGCCCCATGGGAACAGTCCAGTCCGAACTACAAAAGCCATGTCCTTCCCAGAACGGAATCAAGCATCCGAGGACCGGCCCGGTTTCGAGGTAACACCTCTCATCAGCCCGGCTAGCTTGACTCCAGTGGTGTGGAGTGCCTGGGACTCACGTCTGAGCATCCCCAGTACACTTAGAGCGGTAATTGCAAACACAACAATGATGGACAGAATGTGGATCAATGTCACACATTCACCCCAGTCCAAAGATCTGGGCCCAAATCCATCGTTTTTCCACTCCACACCACCCTGGGTTAGACAATGGCGATATGCAAATCAGCGCTGACCCTGTGCCCCATGGGAACAGTCCAGTCCGAACTACAAAAGCCATGTCCTTCCCAGAACGGAATCAAGCATCCGAGGACCGGCCCGGTTTCGAGGTAACACCTCTCATCAGCCCGGCTAGCTTGACTCCAGTGGTGTGGAGTGCCTGGGACTCACGTCTGAGCATCCCCAGTGCTACCTGACCCATGGTTGGAGTGTCTTCTACTGAAGACTCCGACAGCTGACACCTTTCTGATTTCATCTTTACTAAATGCTTCTTGGCTTAGGGTTGACGCTATTTAGGTAGTTTAGGGAGAGATAGCTTGCTCATGCTTACTTTGGAAAATCATCTGATGCAATTTAATGCTCAGCTAATTTTCCTGGTAATCTGTATCATCATAGAGTTAGTCGTATGCTTTGTATTATATAGGGTAAATCTCTTCAGGAGATTTGGACTTATCTTGGACTTCTGTATTTCTATATGATCATGTTGAAATTGGTCTATATTGATGTGCTTCTAAATTTATAATGATACCCTACTAAACTCAGATTAAGTTGTTGAGTGGGTTATTGAGTGACCACATTGGTTACTCTGTATTAGATGTTAATAAGTGATAGTTTTCTCCCTTTACCTCTCATGCAGCTATAATGATCATCGATCTGGAGATAAATGTTTGAGAGGGTCCGAGCTCCATCACCTTAATAAGGAGCGTTATGATATTTTTCACATGTTTTTTCTGTTCCTCTTCATCCACTAAGACATGCACATCATGATATGATATACTATCTGGTTTTTCGCTTGATGGCTTAGAGGTGTTCCTATTAGTTTATTTACTCATGCCTTTACACGCACCCAATTACTGAATCACTTGACACACGCAACAAAGATGGTACAGTTCCATTTTAGCGAAATGTGCAAAGACTCCTTAGGCACTGTTATCCTACCTGTTTTTTTGCTTTGGAATGGTGCTTGTGCATAGATGTATATACATGTGTATATATTCTTGTGTAACTTCTACGACTGAAAGAACCACAAAGTATATGGTATATGTTTCATTCTTCTTCTCACAATGTTCAGAATGATACCTGCATTCCATTTTAGTTTAGTTTAGTTTTCTTCCAGACTGGGATACTTGTTCTTACCACGGCAAGCAAAAACATGTATATCTTGCGTTATAAATGACATGGTTCAGGTAAACTCTTTTCTACTTTTTAAAAAAAAACTTTATCTACCAGTTTTTGTAGTATAACATAGTATCTGCAAAATCTTGTACAGTTATACATAACAGTATCTATACAGCAGAAGCCCAAAAAATGTGCCCGCTACATCCAAATTTACAATCATGTTCTTGTTCAGCACAAAATGAACCATTCAGTCCGCCTCTCGTGATCTCCTCTTCTACTTGTAAACAGAACGTGCCACCTACATGTATTCCCCAGGGGAGATTAATACACAGACCCGAGTAAAATTGATGTGTCAATTTCAAATGATCAAAGCTCCCCCTGGGCAGCAAGCCGTACTCAATTTGTGCGACAGGTTGTGCCTGCACGGCTGCCCTGTAACGTTTCAACGGGCCCAGATGTCCTTAGGGCGGGACGTGCTCAAGGCCGGACTGGGAACCAAAACCGGCCCTGGCAAAGTGCTGGGGGGGGGGGGGGGGGGAGGTGAGTTGGGGGTGCAACCGCACTCTTTGCCAGGGCCGATTTTCGCCGATTTTGTTACCCACCCTTGCGGCGCACCGGGGGGTTGCCCGGTTCCCGCAATGGCCAGTCCGGGCCTGGACGTGCTGGAAAGTGTGGTGGAGTATAGATCACAGTTGGTGTTGCAGTATGCAAGACTGCTGAGACAGTCTTTTAATGTCTGAGCAGTGCTATTTCCCTCTTAGCCAGAAGTAGCCCTATCGTGGTGTACCTCCGTACAGCCCTCTGGATGTTTTTGACATAACCCAGCAGTGTGACTTCTAGTGTGAGTGTGATGTCCAAATCTGTCATTTCTCCTTGTGTTTAAAAATTGTGGCCCAAAAGGCTTTCATTTTGCCACAATTCCAGGTGAAATAAAAGCGTGCTGCTGCTGTTCCTTGTGCTGCAAACCCGTCAAATAATTAAAATATAGCCGTTTTTTTTATTTGATGTGCAACAGAAAAGTGTAGAAAATGCATAATAAGTTAATAAGAAAACAAACCTGCGGACAAACATGCATAGCTCTTCCTTCGTCCAGAAATATTTTACTATGCACTGGAGACAGTCAAAACATGCAGTACTTTAACATAACACGCCACTGTCATGAGGCAACCGAGTACGAATGGTTTAATATCTGCACTCCAAGTTCCACAAATACCTTCCATGCACCAGTCACAAAAACTATAAATCCACATGCTATACCCTGCGCTCTGCTTATTACATCTTCGGTTGATTTGAAATAAATCCTATAAAAGTTTTCTCCACATCAGAAAAGTTGTACAGACCACCTAGCAATATCAAAGATTATATTAGATGTAGGTTTTACTGATGCAAACGCTGGTACTTGGTCTGAATTGGAAACTTGTGGGGTCAAAGACAAACTCAAACAAGATGATATGAAAGTTGAGACTAGATATAATCCAACAGTTATTACAGTTTTAATAAAAGATTCAGTTCCCAGACAGAATTTAATAACTCGGTAAGCGAAAACGCACAGCAAAAAGTAAATACATCAACAGTGAATAGAAATTAAAAATCAACAGTGAATAGAAAGTATCAACACTGGGTACCCAAATTCAAAGCTAAATATTTCATAAACAGTCATTACAATAATCGCGATTATTGGACTACTCTTAAATTCGGTGTTCCCGTAGAATAGGCTTTGGGTTCTCCTTCATAGGAAAACAATGGAAATGTTATTGTATGGGAGAGATAGGTCTACTGATCTCTCATGCAAAAATTATTAGAAACCGTGTAACATCTGTGATAAGCTTATTTATTGTAAAACTCTATTCACAGCATGCTAATTACTATGCTCTATCATTGGTACAAAAGGACTAATGTTATCCTACACAAGGGCCTCTGAACATCATGGCTGCATAACGCAACCATGGCCAGAAGGCAGAAAAGCAGCGCATAGGGTGGAGGGGCGAGAAATAATCGAAGACTGGGGTCTGGGCGGTGCTGCTGGCTTCCCGTAGGAGGTGGACTAATGACATCAATGTAGAGCACGTTGATTGGTGTTAAGAGCATTGATGTTGTTTCTTATGAGGTCAACAGTGCTTTTGAAAGAGAGACCAAGGCCCAGATTTACTAAAGAATTGCGCTGTCCATGTGTGACACACGTCATCAAAGGGCAACGCAAGTTCTTAATCGGGATTTACAAAGCCACACAAGGGCCGATTTGCATGGCCTTGAGTGGTTTTGTAATGAAATGTAACACACTGCAGCGGCCGCTCTACGATGTGTTCTATTTCCTTAGGGTAGGTAGGTGTTCCATGGGTGGAGGATGCACCCATGGATTTTGGCACAATTCCAGATTTCTTAAAGTCAGTAAACCTAGGATTGTGCCAAAATACTGCAGCTCTCTGTCAGGGGCGGCTGGTGACATTTTACAGTGGTGGGCGCAAACTGATTTGCAAGTGCGGGCCCCAGGCCACTCAGGCCGGCGGCGACCCCCCCCACCCACCCACATACACAACACTCAAAGAAATGTATTCACACAGGCATACACACAAACACATCCATTCACAACACTCTCCACCAAACATTCATGCATACACTCACGCTCGCACCAAACACTTTAAAATAAAAGAAAAACACACACTCTTACCTTGCTGCCGGTCCCGGTCCGCACCACCTCTGGGCTCTGCTCCCCACACGTCACAGACTCACAGCGCCCCTGGCCAATCCTGGCGCCAGGGGCACAGGTACCTTCTCGCCCGCAGCACGCCCATTAGGGCTCCTGATGGGCATGCGCAAGGCCGCAAAAACACAAGTGCGCATGCGTGGGCAAAAATTCACCCTCCGTCCCCACGCATGCGTACTTGTGTTGCCGCCTGTACAATCATGTCAATCAATCAACATGACGCCCGCCCGGCGGTCTGACGTCATGTTGATTCATTGACATGATTGTCATGAGGGAGTTGCGGGCGGCGTCGGGCAGGGGGGCTACACCCCCATGCCCCAATGGACGAACCGCGCCTGCTCTCTGTCCCAGGCGCAATGACGAAAAATATCTTTATTTCTTCTCGTTACTTCCTCTTTCTATGTGTGCTACAGAATGCATCATGCATATAAATAGAGGAGCATGCCACTAGGGATTTATTTGTACAGGAAGGTGTCCCTTCCTGCGGAAAAATAATCTTGCCTGTAACACAGGCACCCTTGCAGCATAGCAGAAGGGTGTCTGCTTAGGCAGCACACTGTGCACCAGCACAAGGAGGAAGCAGAAATGCTCCATATCTTTGTAAATAAGGTGCATCTCTCCTGCCTCCCTTTCACGCAACACAGTGCGGCAAGATGCCTTGCTACGCCACATGAAATCTTAGTAAATCTGTCCCTGTGTGTCTACATTTTTCCACTACTTAATTTCTTTCGCCAACTTCTTCAACTGGCCTCTGATTTCTCTACCAATACCCAGTATGCTTTAACAATACATTAATTATAAAACACGTTGATAAATGGATGTTAGCGTTTGCTCTCAGAATTCCACCTTTAGTACAATGAGTGTTCTCTCACTGCCACCAAATCGTTCTGCAAATATCATGTCAAAAAAGGGCACATATATCGGAGGCACAGTATGAAGCTGCTTGCACAGAGACAGAAAAATAGTGTGTGTGTGTGCGCGTTTAGGTAAACGTCGTTTACAACGCGGTGTTTACACCGCACAACCTTTACCACGCTGCCATTACAACGCAAGTCGTTACTACGACTTGCGCTGGATGGCGCTGTTGGTTAAGGAATATTGTAATGTTATATTCCAACACCTTCCCTACTGTTACGTGGGCTGGTGTTGGAATAGAAAATTATGATAATCCTCAATCTGAGCCCTCCAACGCAAGTCGTTGTAACGACTTGCGTTGTAAAATCCGCGATGTAAAGTACCGCAATCAAAATGACCGCGTTGTACTAGCATACATCCGCGCGTGTATGCTGTATCTGTGTTTGCATGCGTTAGCACATTACAGCCAGACCTACAGCCTTTATGGATGTTTGTTGCGGATACAGCTGCATTTACCTTGTCCATGATATTTTCCTAGATGGGATGTTTGGTTTGGAAGAATGTTCAGGGCTTAAATACTTTTGAAAAACTTTGCTTTGTGGATGAGGACCCCATCAACGAGGAATTTCAATTCCTGTGCCGTAAACTTTATTATCTTTCTTTCTATGTTTCAGATTCTTGGTATTGTCCCCCTCTCACTGGTCTCCTGCACTTTCTTGATCCTCCCTAGGTCTTTAGCAGACCTATAATGCCTTTGCAACAGTTGCCCCCCCTTCCTCCACCACTGAAGGTATTAGACTGCTGCCATACTTTTGCAACACCCATTCATGCTAGCAGCCACATAGCTATGTCTGCATAAAAGGAAACAAGACATAACACAATATCTGCGCGGACGTACTAGCAGCATTACTGCAACGGTTTCTCAAAATTAATTAGGATTGTAAATAATGCAAATAGCCTATCACTCTTTAACCTCTTCGTCGCTGGTGACCGAACCGCTCCGTCACCAGCCTCGGTTGAGCTGTGCTGATGACGGAGCGGTTCTGTCATGGCCCGCCCGACGCGCCTGCGCGGCGCGTTCTATTCGGCGGGCTGGGCCATGACGGAACTGCTCTGTCATGAGCACAGCTCAACCGAGGCTGGTGACGGAGCGGTTCCGTCACCAGCGTGTGAGCGCCGCGCGGCCCCCCCGCCCCCTTAGCGCTGCGGCGGAATAGCTGCCGCAGCGAAGGTGTTAACACATTATGGCACTTAAGGTATTTTACAGTTTTATCACAGTCCACCAGTGACCTGAAACAAAATATATATCAATCCACGGTAGCTCAAAGAGTTCAGAGTCATTTTCAATACTCGGTGCAATACATGGAAGATAAATATACTTTCTATTGAATATTTCTACCCATCTTATTAAAATCAGTTACCCACATCAGCTTGTTACAGAGATATGAAAAGGTCAATTACCAGGAAGGGAATCATTATTCTTTTCTGCTGGTCCAAGGCCAGAGTAACAGGAAATTGAACAGTACTACATCTTCCAAGAAACGTATAGGACAGGGCACTATAACAGGAGGCGCAATGACCTTAAAGCAGAGTCTAAAAATAATTAGGCCTTGGCATTAGGCACCCGGTCATTAGTTTAAAAAAATATCTAATTGAAAAAATACATTGGATACGTGCCCATCCAATTTACAAAGTGGCTCTGTTCATCAAAGCTTTATTGTTACAAGTTACAAACTAATCTATAGGCTGCATTTTTACTAGTCCATATGTTATGAGAGAGATAGCCTTTGCTGGAACCATCAAGTGAAGTGGGCAGAAAAAGGGGGGAGGCTCTGAAAGGGGTGTGGATTAAGAAGTAGATTTAAGAAACTTCCTCAAGTAGATCTAAGAAACTTGCACAAGATGTGCGGACTATGTAATTTAGGGAGAGAAATAGAATTCTGCGCTTGACAAATTCATACAAACCTCCTCCAGGACAAAGAATAACTGAAATCAGGAGACAATAAGATATTTATCTGACATTTTACATAGCACCATTATCCTTGACGGTAAGCAGTAAAACACTTGATCAGGAAAATTTTAAAGTAAGTAACTAAGGGATAGTGGTAATACGCCTACTTGTTATCACTACCACTTGAGTGTGAAGTGTACAAAGGGGATAACTTGCTTACTTAGTTGTAGATAAATAGACCATTAGGCCCTGGGGCAGCAATGGTAAATGAGAATATCGATTGTAGTGCTTCCTCCTCTAAGCTGGCTAAGGACGGAAATAGCAAATTCCCTGGTCCCTGGTTCAATGTCTGGGTTTTTAGGTCTTGCTAACAGACAGCTTTATCTGCTTGTCTGTTGTCAAGAACCTTCTGTCAACAATAAAACATAGCTGAAGTAGGCTTTGGGTCAGCTTCTAGCTAATGACTGGAAGACCTTTTTTGTCGCTCTCCATTCCCTGGTCCTTATACAATAACTTTATGCCCTATTCGTCTGTTTGTCCCACCCCTGAAGAAGTACTTCCCCTGTTTCTGTTTGCACGGCTTTCATCCTTCCACTGCAGACATGTAGGGACTGTTTTGTCTTGTTCTTTAGAAGTCCATGGCAGTGCATCGCTTTCCTTGCTCTCCCAGACTCTCTTTATTTTTTATTTTAACTTCTATCTGGAGAGCCCGGGAGCTGCACATCCAAGCAGGCCACTTATTTAGGCATTGCTCTTTTTTCAACAGCTCCCTTTGCCACCCTTTGTTCCCTGCATGATTTCTTTCTTTTCAATTGTTTTTATTTATTTTGCAAGGGCCTGACAGCTGCACATTGCTGCCATAAGGTTACTTTGGGTATTGCTCGTACATCATCAATCATCGCCTCTACCATATCTTCTATGCTGTTTCTTTCTTTTTTAGGTCTCACCTGCACAGGTCATGCGCTGTGCTGCGTGATGTATTCTTTACAATGCAGCGATCTTACATCCCGCCCACAGCATACCATTAGTTCTTTTCATTGCCTTCTCATTTGCAATCTTTCGATTGCTTAGCTCCTGAAGGCTTCCCTTACTTTCCTGTGTTAGCTCCTCCCTGTAGAATGGACCAAGTACATTGGTTCTTCCTCGCCTTTGTTCTTCCTTGTATATTTGTAAAGCACTACTCTGCGCCTCTCTACTCTATGCCACTGTACGCCATTCTATTGAATGCCAGTCCACTCTATGTCACTCCACTCTATGCCAATATACGCCACTTCACTCTACTCTACACCACTCTACCCTATGCCACTCCACTCAAGGCCACTCTACTCTACACTACTCCACTCCACTTTATGCCACTAAACACCACTCCACTCTACTCAACATCATTCTATTCTATGCCATGTGAAGTCATATCACGTCATGCCATTAACCGTTAACCATGGTACACAGCAGCCATGTTGCTGTACAACATGGCTAAAAGACATTGGCAAAGCCAATAGCTCTTACATAGGCAAAACCTATTGGCTTTGCTTATGCTTGTTTCTAATTGCATTTGCAAGGGCCTGGCTGTTGCACATGGCTGTCAGGCCACTCACTTCATTAAAGTTTTAGCGGTATCCCATGCAAACTCTAATAAAATATAAAATGGCTACCAGTGTTTTAGCAAGGGTCGATGTCAATGGAATGCTATTTCTTTATGATAAAAAGAATTCCCAGGTAGCTACTGATGCTTATCAATGCATGATTATGCAAGGTTGGCCATCTTGGAATGTTTTTTATCTTAAACTGAAGAGAAAAGTTTCTGTACCGACAGACATCTTGGATTTTTTGAATTTACTTTACAAGATGTAAAAAGCATTGGCAAAGCAAATGGCTATGAATCTCCTTATAAAATGCTAGCCCTACTGATGGTGCCAATGCTATTTTGACTTGGCAGAGCTCAGTCCTGGCCCACTTACAGCAAAATAGATAAATTCCTTCACAACTGGACACAAACGTGTTCATTTTTCAAGGTACGGTATGTTGCCAGAATAAATGTGACAATCAGTGCTATATTTTAAATCCAAGAAAGAAAAAAAAATTGGGGAGACACCCTTTATGGAAAAAAAGGGAATGGATTTGTAAACAACAAATATAAAATGATCCCTTTTCCTGGTTTTAAATAACAGATAAGACTATGGGATATAGTCCCTCTGTCCAACCCTGTTTTGTGGTAACCCGTGAGTATAGTCAATTCTTGAAGTCCAAAAACACAAAATAACAAATTTACAAATACACCATGAGTAAGAACAATTCAATTTCAACATTTAGATATTAAATAAAAACACTTTGAGATATGCAACAGTGGTGGACAAACAAATGAGGTATAAAGGTTTTGCGTTTGGTGTTTAGGATTTATTGTAAAAAAGATCTGATCTGTTTGTTCATCATTATTACATGAAAAATCACATACAATTTGTTAAAACATGATATTACATTTATATTCATAAGTGGAAATTGTCATATTACATTTATATTAAAAAACATTTCAAAGAAAAAAAAGCAGAAACTGTCGACGCGGGTTTCGGTGAAAAACGTTGGTCACCTTCTTCAGGACAATGCTTGCTTTTATTAAAAACAATCTAAATTTGGGATGTTAGATAATATTTTATGTTGCAGCTTAAATGAATTGGCTTTTTATTGTGGTACCGGAGACCTGTTGGGCTTCCAGCTGTTCCGTTGAACTCTAGAGCGGGATCTTTTATGTGTCCTCAACTCCTGACTCCTGTTCCTCTTTGTTGTCAGTTGGTACTTATTGTTCCCGACTACTTATTTGGGATATAAAAGAGCGATACTTTTATTTACCCAGCTCGTCATGAGCCACAGTAAAGCTGTGCTCATGACGAGCTGGGCTCATCACAATTGCTGCGGTCCGCCCACGCGCAATCGATTCCCCGCCTGTGCAGGCAAATTCATCAGTGGGCGGTTTCGTGACGAGCCCAGCTCGTCATGAGCACAGCTCTACTCTGACTCATGATGACCTGTGATCGTCACAAGCACCCATCAGGCCCAACCTTTACTTACCTGTAATGCTCCTAAATCAAGGTTCAGGGGCAGTCCTAACCTTGCCTCCTCAGACAAGAAGAAGAGAAGAAGGACAGAAAAAGCCATGCTAAAACTAAGAAGAGGAGGGCGCCCACTGACTTGGCCCCAGCCCTACCGGCCTGTCCCCATCTCAAACCTGCTCCAGCGAAATCCCGGTTTGTCCTGCAGCCAGCAGCCTCAGGAACCCAAAGGACCTTTCCTGCCTTCCAAGCCAAAGACTTTGTCTCCCGTGACCACCGGATTTGTTCACCAACAGACTGTGGACCCAACCAGAACCGTGAGTCTGCACCACTCTGCACCAGATGCCCACGGCCCAAGTACGAGTGGCTCAACACCATGAGGAGGTCTTTTCAGCAATCCTGGCCTGAGATCTGTGATCTCTGACTCTCCAAACAATGCCTGTAGTCCCTTTCAGGAGGACCCCAACGACCGTGACCAGAGCTGGTAAGAAAACTCGATGCCTAAAGACACCCCAAACCTGATGTCTCACGGCCTTCGGTGGCCCAACCAATGGTGTCCCAGCATCCCCAGGCATCCCAACTTATCCCTCCAATCAGTAGTCACCTCCAGAAGATCTTCGTCCCGAGCCTGCAGTCTTTGTTGAAACAAGAGAATCCCCATTGTAATCAACAAAGCACCCGACGCCAAAACAGCACCCTGCACCCAGCCGCCCCTGTGTCGCTGTGGGTGTACTTTGGGTGCTAACTCGGTTCCCCTTTGCCCTGAGCCTAACACCAGAAGCTTTGGTCCCACAACCTTGTGGCCTGCTCATGAGCAGTCACCAACCGGATGCCCCCTATCCCTTATTGGATAACATTGGGCCTCAGCACTCTGCACCCGGCCACCCTAGTACCCCTGAGGCTCTCTCAGGAGTGCATCCTTGACCGTGGGGGAACCCTGGTTCTAAACCCAGAATACCAACTCCCACAAACAAGTACTTACCTGCAACCGTTAACTTCATTTTTCTCCATATGAATACAGTGTGGAGTTGGTTTGCATTGGAACATTGAAAAACTGCCTATGTACTATAAGTGAATTACTTACCTTTTGTCGTGGAAATGTCTCAGTGTTATATCTAGACATATCACACTGATTAGCAAAGTAATCTGATAAATAATCTAAAAAGTAACGTACATAGTAATTTGAAAAGTAACTGAAAATGTATTTCGAAACATTGACTTACCTGTAATTCAATCAACTGCATTTGAACCTGCATTCAACTGTAAAACATTGCATAAGATTTTGCAAAGCATTTATTTCACTTCAGACTGATTTGCACATGGCCATGTCTGAACTGGGGTGGCGGAGTGAGCTAAAGAATGATGATAGATTAAACCCAGATCAGTTGACTGGGGGTGAGTGCTTGCAATGTTCAACACTCCATCCATCATCCCCTTTGGTTTTGCTTTGACTTACCAGCACCAGGCTTGGCTTGGTTCTAAGAAATAAAATAACTTAATAATAGTTTTGATACAAACAAATTGGTCTGAGTTCAGTCTTTGAGGTGTGACATTATTTGCTGCCTGATTGTGTACAACAAATGCTTAACACTACCCTCTGGTAAAGCCTTACTGCTCGCTCACAGTACCACAAATAGAGAGTAAGGTGCTATCTACTTTTACCTCTGCCTCTGTGCACAATATACCTCATGTTGGTATAGTATATACAGAGCCAGCTTCATACATTAACAACAGTAGGCAAGGTTTCGCACCAAAAACATAACATCACTTTGAAGCATGTGTTAAAAAGTAGAAATGCTTTTATTTAGTCTACCTTTTCCCACTTTACATGTGTGCTGCACTGTACAACACACATCTGAAGTGGGAAAAGTTGTAAAGTTTGTCTAGATATAGTATTTTATACTAGAAGGGTACCCTTCCAGTACAAAACATATGCTAGACTCATGTAGACACTTTTGCACTAAGGTGCAGAGGTGTGCACGTGGTGCTCAGCAGCCTAATTGTGTACCAGAGCTAGGGAGAGAGCAGGCTAGCATTCTATCTTAGTAGAGTTGCAGCTTTCCTTCTCTCTCTCTCAAGCGCAATACAGTTCAGCAACTTGAGGTGCTGCCTTGATTTGTGTGACTGTTTTGTAAATCTGGGCTATAGAGCCAAGCCAGACCTGTGACTTGGCACGGCTCTGCCTCACCTAGTCCTAATAATTTGCTGGCATGCCCACCTCTATTTGCAACTTGGGGTTAGTACATGGGGCCATTAATCACTTGATAACATTATTTGTAAAAAGTGAGGACTGGAAACATAGACCCCACATACACTGATTTGACAATTCTACCATCAAGGCTTCTCGTAGCAGAGAAAATACAGAGTCTGTAAAGTGAAAATGTTAAATGAGTCAGTGACTCCTGGTCATTGCGATGCACGTCACTGTAATCATGGGTTCACATGGAGAATTAACAGGACCAGGTGAGAGTGTAAGGGCCGCAGCGTCAGGAGGGTGTTTGGAGTGTGACACCCCAAATGCATTCTTGGCTTCGTAGTTGGTTCTGGGTGTGCTGACAGCGGTTGCTATATCTGTGTCAGTTTTTCTCGTCATTCTCATTTCGCCAACAGCTTTTTTTTTTGATGATCAATTTTATTGATTTTATTGAAAAACAGGAATAGAATATGAGACCAGCAGTAGATAGTCGCCGACAGCTTTTAACTTGTTCATTGGAACGGAATCTTAAATGCATATTGTGATTGGTTTACCAACAAATTGTAAGTTTGTACTGACAGAACTACTCCATGAATAGGTGAAAATGTATTACTTTTTGGAGTTCACAAACAATTGCAGTAGTAGGCTTGGAAAGCAGGGCTAATCTCAGTTCTAGGGATACTACTGGTAGTCAAACACCCAAAATGCGATGGGATGAATGCGTGCAAATAATGTAACCAGTGGCATTCGCTCGGGGTAGCATTCCAAACCATTGTTTTTCATCCACTGTGCCAACTCTAGACAGAGGCCCACGTAATGCAAACCAGTACTAAGCCTGCTCCTCATCAAAACATTCCATCCCAAACCATGAACACCTCATCCCACCACCCTGCAAGCCCACTGCTTATTTAGTTGGAAAGTTGGAAATTCTCATCCCTTGACTCTCGTTGACTTAACTACACCCGTGTCTGTAATCTATTCCTACTAGATCAGTGACAATACTTATAGTATACTGTAGTACTGTATACAGGAATGCCTTTTACCGTGTCATAGATATAGAGACAGGTACTTAGATGAACAGACAGGTGGGAAACCAGAGAGGCAATGTGATAGACAAGCAGGCATGGGTGAACGTACAGCTATGCACGCTGGAGCCCTGCTCCTCGGATACCTCCCTTTCTCACTCTTGCATAAACTCCAAATTAATGATCTCAGGAGTAAACTCAGTGACCTTACAAGTGGCAGGGACAAATAGTTTGCATCCAAGTATTCGCAGCCTTTGAGCAGTGCCTCTGTCTGAGTATGACAGCTTGTCAGAAGCAATTTGGCTGGGACTCAGGAGGAGGAACATTGTTCATAGCCAATTTGCTTTCCTGCCAGTTCTGATTTGCTCTTAACATTTATTAAATCCGCAGAGCAGTTTTGACCTATTTAGTCGGTGGAAAGTGTTCTGTCAGATAATTGAATGTGGCTGTGCACCGGAATAATGCTGGCAGAGCAGTTTTATGATGTGCGCGCGCCCTCGTTTGCAGCAGGCACCTGCTTCCGCCCGCGAGGCCAATAACTCCTCTAACAGCCTTGTGGGTGCAGGGCAGCTGAGCTGTGACCCTAATTACTTGCCACACCGACTACGATTGGGTAGCACTCACTGGGTACCATGCCCTCAGTTCTGCTGTTCTTCTAACACCAAGGAGTGAGGTAGCTGTCATAACATACTCCCCCCACCTTGAACGTGGCTTCTATCTGAGCGAGCATTTCATGAACTGACCTGTGGTAGGAATGAACATAAAACTCTGCAGGAGAAACTCTACATAGGAAAGCACTACAGCAAATGCTTCCAGTTTTTCAGCTCCAAAAAATGTTTACTTTATTTACACTGCAAATTTGCAGCACCAGCGTAAAGTTCGGAGGGTCTTATTCACAAAAGATAATGAAATAAGGCTGACGTGGTCTTGTTCGGAGGCCAATAAATGGCTTTGATGAAACGCTGAAAGAATCACAGAGTAATCATTGGAAATTACACAGTTCATAGTTTTGCAAGTACACGTGTTCTCATTCATAATTTAAATATGTGGTATTTCCATTACCTAAAATATTCTACAGACAAAAATCAACTCAAATCTGTAGTTACACTTTTCACTTTTTTGTTCTTGTTTCACCACACACCGTGAAACCCCTTACCCAACGGATTCGGGTTTGTTTACCATCCCCTCACAGGAAATAAACTGGCTATCAGGATTAAATGTATGAGCTCTTCGACATCTTTCTTGCCTGCGAAAAGGTATGTGAATGCCCACAAACTTCAAGTGTGTGGGTGTTAACCTACCTTGTCAAGGAGGCCTCCCTGGAATTGTTCAATGGCGCTATATCGAGGTTGTTAACAACGACCCACAGTTATATATTATCCTCAACAACACCAGCTCCCACTGCATTATCATGGTAAGCCTATAGACACTAGTCTTACCTCCATATCTATACTTACAATGCAATATAGTGGTTGGGGCGATGTAGTGGATGTAATATATTTGCCGTGTGATTTGTGAATGTCTAAATTCTATGTCAGGACCGGAGGCTTCAGATTATGCTTTTACCTTCTTCGCTGTTTATTTCACAAAACTCACAGCAGCCAAAAAACAATAAACTCAAGCCCTACACCTTAAAACACAGGGTATGGGCTAAAACATAACACAAAATTTCCAATAAACTACAAGCTCCATGGATAACATTAGAGCAGTCCATAATGTAGTCCTTTCTTAGTGTCCACTGCAGCTAGGAAAGGCGTCCCTCTCATGACCACTTCCTCTTTCTTCGCTGCTTCGCAGCCAGTTAAGTGTTTTTGCCTCTCTCCTCAGTTAATTCTTATATTGTGGGGTGTTTAGAGGTTTGAATTCTTTGTGTGTCATTCCGATTGTGGGGGATTGTATTTTGCTCTGTTTTTATCTTTCAGAGCCCTTCACCGGTCGCGGGAGCACTCGGTGCTCTTACGCGATATTTTCCCATTCAATTGCGGTCGCCTCCGACCGCTAGGGGGAGCCTTAACGTCTCGTTCTCCTCAGCGCGGTTTTTCGTCAGGGAGACCGCGCTGAGGAGACCGTTTCCTCGGAGCTTCCCTGGCCACCTCACCGTGACGCTCAGGTTTGCTGAGTCTGTATCAGCCCCCACTCGCATTTGAACGCCCCGCTTGGGGTCTGTATTGCGGTTCTACCGCGTTGCCGCCTGCGGGCGTTTTGTGAGCACCTCATTAGATTTGCCTGCATTTAAAAAAATAAAAAAAAAACTATTAGCGTGCAGGGGGGTGGCAGTGACCCGGTCTGCTTCAGAGGGTCGGCGCGCTAGGGGTTAGGTGCCCCCATATTCCGGTGCTACCGGACCAGAAATTTTGGCAGCCTCGGTCTGCTCCTTAACTACTGCACAGGCTACTGCCTGATACCCTGATCTTTGGGCTGCCCACTTTGGCGATACTGTGCTTTGGCCCATACCGCTTATAACTATGGGTGATGAATATTATGAGGAAGAGGAGTCCCAGAGTTATTTAACGGACGATGAATTCTACCATGCAGTAGATAGTTCCATATACAGGTGTGTAACGGAGATCGTAGGGCCCATGGAGGAGCGCCTCTCCGCGCGAATCATACAAGAGTGCGAAAGAGTGACGCAAGCTCACTTAGTGCAACACCTGCCCCAGTAGGGAGTGAACCCCCAGCCCCTAAGAAACCCTGTAGGGAAGGGGTGTCTGGCGCGGTGCAGGGTGTGGACAAGGACGCCTTTGAGCGCTTGCGGGATGCATTTCTGGCCAAGGCGACCGAGCCCACCCCGGCACCTCCGCAGACACCGGGACCTTCAGAATCGGCTCCCTTGTCCTCAGGTCCGGCGTCACCGGCTGACACGGACGACTAGGACGGGTCAGTGCGTTCTTGGCGGCCTTCGGGCTCCGCCGTCGATCTCCCTCAGGATAGTTCGGGCATGCTTGACCCGGATGAAATTATGCACCCGCGGTCGGCTGCTTGGACCCCGGGGGAAAAGGTGGTGAAGTTCGTTGCTAGCCGCCTCCGCAAGCCCCTGGAAAAGGAGGCGAGGAGTTTTCTGCGAGGGGAGTGTCCCAGGCCTACGTTAGAGGGGAAGGTTGCCCTGACTCCGGATTTAGACCCTAAAATGGCCACATTTTTAGCGAAGTTCGTTAAAGATCCTCGCAAAGGGATTGATCGCTCCTGGCGTTCCTGCCAGGATAAACTCCTGGATGCCATTGGCCCGATAACAAAAATCCTGGACATGGCAGAGGAGGCGAAGGTGTCAGGTGCGTCCATTTCCCCTGAAGTACTGTCTAACTGGGCGCAAAGAGTAGTTGTTTTCTTGGGCAATGCGAATTGTGCCCTGTCTACAGAGCGCCGGAGGTCTCTCTTAATCAAATTAGATCCTAAACTGGGCGATCTGGCCTCTTCTGAGGCGGGGGCAGTGGCCCAGGGTGGCCTTTTTGGGGACCCCTTTATTAAAGAGCTGGGGAAGTTTGTCAACACCTTCACGTCCCTGGATAGGGCCCAGACGAGTATTAAAAAGGTTTTCCAACAGCGTTTCTCCAGGGGGGCCGGTCGCGGCGGGGGCCGCGCGACCGGCCGTGGTGGTCAACAGATGACCAACAGAAACCAAGGCTCCGGGCGAGGACAATACAACGCTTTGCAAAATTATAACACCTTCTACCCGACCAGAGGTCAGCGGTTCCGAGGACGTGGTGGATTCAAGAATTCCGCTGGGAACAATTCCAACGGTGAGTCTTATATCGGCGGACCAGGTCCGCATAGGTGGGAGGTTGGCTTTGTTTCCAGAGGCCTGGGCCGCAATCACGTTGGACGCATGGGTCCTACAGATCGTCCGTGGATTTCACGTAGAGTTTTACGATCGGCCCCGCCAAGACAGGTCGCCTCTCCCTATCGTTTGCTCTCGGGAAGATGCAATGCTAGTCGACGAAGAAGTCTCAGACTTACTTCGCAAAGGAGCCATTTGTTGCTCGACACGACACCCGGCAGGGTTTTTGAGCAATCTGTTTTTGGTGGACAAAACGGATGGAGGAAAGCGTCCGGTGATCAACCTCAAAGAGTTCAACGGTTGGTTGGTATACAGGCATTTCAAGATGGAGGGCATCCATCTTTTGCGGGATGTGTTGCTCCCGAACGATTGGATGGTGCGGCTGGACCTCAAGGATGCGTACTTGGTGGTTCCTATCCATCCCCTGCATCGGCGTTTTCTGCAATTCCAATGGAAAGGCCAGGTTTTCGAGTTTACGGCCCTTCCATTCGGACTTTCCTCGGCGCCTTGGTGTTTCACCAAGCTCCTCCGTCCAGCGGTAGAGTTCTTGCGGAGCCAAGGAATTCGGATGATCGTTTACTTAGACGACATCTTGTTGATGGCTCAATGCCCTGTGAAGCTGGACGTTCAACTACAACAAACGGTATCCTTGCTTCAAGGGTTAGGTTTTGTGGTCAACGGCGAAAAGTCAATTCTCGTTCCTTCCCAGTCGGTGGTGTTCCTCGGTTTTACCGTGGACTCGGTACAGTGCACTCTGAGTGTTCCTTCCAGGAAGCTGGGGAAGATTCGCCACACTCTTCGTCAGACGATCTCAAGATCCCACACATCCCTCCGGCAGATTGCCAGGGTGGTAGGTCTGCTATCTTCCTCCATCCAGGCAATCTTCCCGGGGCCCCTTCATTACCGGGCCCTTCAACGACTCAAGGCGCACCACCTCCGCTGGGGACTGACGTACGATCAGGTGGTTCCCCTTTCAGACGAGGTGAAGAAGGAAATGGCCTGGTGGCTCACCCATATGGAAGCCTGGAACGGCCCAGCAATTTTTGGGCCGGTCCCGGACTTGGTGATAGAGTCCGACGCGCGCAGAGCCGGCTGGGGCGCCCGCTGTGGAGAGTTTTCCACAGGCGGCGCCTGGTCATCCGGGGAGCAAGCGCTGCACATCAACTGCTTGGAGCTGTTGGCGGGGTCCTTCGCGGTGCGCTGCTGGACCAAAGACACGGTTCGCTCCTGCGTCTTGCTTCGCATGGACAACGTCTCCGCGGTGCGTTATGTGAATCACCTGGGAGGCCCCCGTTCCAAGGCTCTGTCGGAATTGGCAAAGGATTTTTGGGAGTACTGCCTGGCACATCATGTGTCGGTTACGGCGGAGTATTTGCCGGGTCAGGACAACCAGGTGGCGGATTGGCACTCCCGATACCTGAGGGATTCCAGTCAGTGGAAACTAGATCCGCTGGTTTTCGGGTGGTTGGACGACCTTTGGGGCCCTTTCTCAGTGGACCTCTTTGCATCCCGTCTGGACCACCAGCTCCCGCGCTTTTTCAGCTGGAGGCCGGACCCCCTGGCGGAGGCCACGGACGCCTTCCTTCAGGACTGGAGTCTAGAGAAGTCTTACGCCTTTCCCCCGTTCTCGATGGTGGTGAGGGCGGTGGCCCATCTTTGCCGCCAGCGGGCGGAAGTGGTCATGGTGACTCCCTTGTGGAGATCTCAAGTCTGGTTTCCAGTTCTTCTGGAACTTTCTTGGGATTCTCCAATCCTACTCCCCCGGTTTCCGCGTCTTCTTCTGAACGCGGACGGAGAACCCCACCATCTGGTGGTTCAGAACTCTCTTTGCCTCATGGCGTGGAGGCTTTCGGGCGACGATGGTCGCTCCCAGGGCTTTCGAGACCGGCTGAGAGTTTCCTCTCAAAGGCCTGGGCAGGTAGCACCACTAAGCGTTACCGCTCCGCTTGGAATAAATGGTCCCGCTGGTGTCTTCGACGGGACCTGGATCCCGTGGTCACGGGCGTCGTACCGGTGTTGAATTTTTTGGCGGAATCAGCCTCGGCTGGCCTGGCCTACCGTACGGTAAACGTGATGCGTTCTGCAATCTCGGCGGGCCATCAGCCGGTGGCGGGTGTACCGTTAGGTGAGCACCCTTTTGTTTGCAGACTTTTGAGGGGAATTCGTCTCTCTTTGCCTCCAGAACCTCGATACTGGGTTCTTTGGGACGTTAATTTAGTCCTTAATCTTTTTCTGTCATGGCAACTGAACAAATATCTCTCTTTAAAGGAACTTTCGGTGAAGTTGGCCATGCTCTTGTGTCTGGTTTCATGCAGACGAGTATCAGATGTCCGCGCCTTGGATGTCTCGGCGAGGGTTTTTTCCCCGGACGGGGTAGTCTTCACGTTGGGGCGCCGCACAAAATGTGCATCAAGAACGATTTCTTATCCGTGTTTTGTGGACGTCCCCAAACTGTGTGTGGTTCAATGTTTGAAGGCTTATGAGGACTTAACCCTTGAACTTCGCCCTCCGGGCGAGCGACAGCTGCTCATCGCGCTGCGAAACCCACACAAGGCTGTCTCATCACCCACCATCGCCAGATGGGTACGGTGGATCATGCAGGAAGCAGGTATAGACACGAAACAATTTGGTGCCCACTCTGCAAGAGGGGCCATGGCTTCAAAGGCATTCTCTTTGGGTGCCCGGTTGGAGGACTTGATGCGTGCAGCGGACTGGTCCTCGGACTCCACCTTCAAGCGGTTTTATTTCAAACCGGTGGTGGATATTGCGCATTTGGTGGTAAGTAAGCTTTAAACCAGCATAATCTGAAGCCTCCGGTCCTGACATAGAATCGAAATTTGCCTAGCATTGTAACGGTAAGTTTCAATTCTATAAAGGACACGGAGGCGAGGATTATCCCTCCCGAGCCGCCTGCTTAGACGACCCGCCGGTAATGCAGTAAGTACTCAGGTTTTCCAGTTCTGTGGTTGTCAGGCTTAACGTTTTCGTACTGTTGCTTAAATTTGCACAAAGGAACGTTTGGCTTTTTCACCGCTGACACTTTCGTGTGTCTTTCATAGGAAGCGACGGCGCAAAGCAGGACCAGTGACATCATAGCATGACTCGCGCGAAGAAAGAGGAAGTGGTCATGAGAGGGACGCCTTTCCTAGCTGCAGTGGACACTAAGGAAGGACTACATTATGGACTGCTCTAATGTTATCCATGGGGCTTGTAGTTTATTGGAAATGTTGTGTTATGTTTTAGCCCATACCCTGTGTTTTAAGGTGTAGGGCTTGAGTTTATTGCTTTTTGGCTGCTGTGAGTTTTGTGAAATAAACAGCGAAGAAGGTAAAAGCATAATCCTTGCCTCCGTGTCCTTAATAGAATTGAAACTTACCGTTACAATGCTAGGCAAATTTTGATTCCTCCATCCTGGCAGATTTGTGCATTTGCAAATCCCATATATGAGAGTAAAACTCCACCAGTGCCGATTCTTTAGTTTAGAATTGGCACTCTATCCTTCCAAATGAATTTATTTGTGTACGTTTATCTCAGCTGTATAAATATATTTGTGAATCTGGCTCATGACAAGGAATGAAGTGAACATTCCTATTGGCTCAGGCATTCCATAGAGTGCCCTTACGTTTGAGACAGTGTTTATTACAGTTAAAAGTTTACAGCGGAAAAAAAAGGCATATGTGCTTTCTATTAGTTCGATTTTAATAGTTTATTAAATCTATTGGTTCATACAGATAGTACATATAAAACACATGCAAAAAAACATAAAGTATAATAATAATAATTAAAATGGATTGAGAACCCCACTCCACCCAACATTTTTTTTTTTAAACTACTTCAACGCATCTAATTAAAAAGTTCCTACGGAAATTGAAATAGAAGAGCGCTCACAGGAAATAAAAATATAAAAGTGGACGCCGTGCTAAAACATAAAGCACGCCACTCAAGCACAATAATTAAAAAATAACGATGAAAGTGGGCGCCGTGCTAAAATATAAAGCACGGTGCCCATGCACATTTAAGCTATGTGCATGGTAAATCGTGAAGCGGGCGTAATGGTGATAAAAAGAAAACATGACGCCGGGCACCGTGCTAGGCACCATGGTGATAGAATATCACTTGCACAAAACAAAAGAAGTAGTCCCTAAATAAAACATGTAAGCATAGCGTAATAAAACTGTAGTTGGCCAGTGCTCTTTGTGATACAATGGAAGTGATGTATTGGGAGCACCAACCAATAAGGAGCAGGACAGAAGAGCAATGGAGAAGTTAACCAATGGCAAGCAGTAGGTCGGGATTACACTCCGTATACTGCTTACACCAGTTCTTGCAACAGCGCATGTGCGATGCCTATGCCCAACCTAAAAACATGCCTTGGCAGTGCAAATTAATCCAATGTTTATGATTATATAACCAGGGCACAAGTCCTAAAAAAAGAAGTGGGGGGACGCTGTCACCGGAAGTGACATCACAACAGGAATTGACGTCATGAAAGGTGGCTTGCGCCATCAGGCTCATCGCCTCCCGCTCACCCCTTAGATGCGATTGCATCTGAGAAGTCAGCGCGTGAGCAGCGTGCTGTGAGCTCCGAGCTCCTCGTCCCAGAGAGAGGCCAAAGAGTGAAGTCCAGCTGTTTGGCAGGGGGGACAGCATCCACCCGGTAAAACGTGGGGGGGGGTGGTACCCCGACTCGAGCCCTGTATATAACATTTGTATAATATTTCTACTGTTAATATTATGTATTTACTTTTGATTTGTGTGGCATGAAGTGTGCAGACTTCTGCTAAGGTAGGAGTTGCTTAAGGTGCAACTCGTGCTCAAGGTAAGAGCTTGAATGCCCATTGGCAAACACAATTTTTTTTGTGTGTAGTCAAAAGGTTGTTACTGGTTTTTACCAATACACAGCACAATGGCACCAGCAATGCAAGGCAGCTTTCCTAACACAAAACAAGGGTGCAGCTCAGATGGCTGCAGCAGCAGTGCAAGTTTTTTGCCGCAACAACAGCAGCAATGCACGCTTCACGACTCACAGAACAGATTCAGCACTTGCAGCAGGAATGCAAATTTAAGCAATAGATGCAACCAATTTGGTCCATTATACACTGCACTTTAATTCTTAATGGTAAAACGTGTCATAACCAGGAGTTTAGCTATCATTGGTGCAGCAAGTGCAGTGCATCGGGGCCCATTGATCCCTGTAAATTGCTGTATTTTACCATCCCAACAGCAGTAATAGTGGATATTTTCCTTGCTTGCACCAGGGCCCCTGGAAACCTAGCTATGCTACTGGTAAACACCACTGTTGACTAAATACACATGCGTCAGCATATAAGGAATCAAGTACTGGATGTCGTGTATTTGTTGCCAAATACATGAAATTCGCTTTAACACCTATGCTCATAGTTAGTCAATGTGCCAGAACTCTGTATGACCTTCCTTGTCAGCATTCGCCAAGGTCGGCATCCAAAAGTATGGCACAAATAGGGCAGGCATAGCTATGCATACTCAAACAGGCCGTACTGATGAGGAGCACCATCAGAAAGGTTACAGTCAGGGCTTTAAGTGGGATAAAAAAAAGGGGGGTCTCTCAAAAGGGCGTGGCCTATACAACTAAGGGTGTGGCTTAAAATCACATAAGCCAAAAATCTGTAATGATAGTGTGCCGCCCGATTTGTATTTTGCTGTCTCTGTCATTCCATCCAGATATATGATACAATAAATAACGTTGTACCTACAAGTCAGGACTATTGACTTTGTCAATGGCTGTTACTAACTGCAAAAAGAGAAGGGAAATCCCGATAGAAAATGGCTCCCTTCCTCCTACAACGCAGCTCACCTGCAATGACGTCATGCCTTGACCGCCACTAAATGAGCATGTGCACATCGATGTGCATGCTCCCACTGCAGTCCAAGAAAAAAAAGAAAACAGACTACCTTTGTGAGGCCCGAAAATAGAGCCCGAAAGAGACCCGTTTCGACGCCCCCTGAAAATAACTGCCGGTGCTCAGACCCGGACAGACCCGGCCCACTTAAAGCCCTGGTTACAGTCTACCTGCCCGAAAAGCAGGACAGCGAGGACCTCAGATGGTTCAACATCTATGGAAAGGAGAATGGTCAAAAGACGCCTCTTGGTGTGGGACTTGGGTGCAGAAGAGAGGAGGACACAGATGGCTCACACCCCCCTTCAACCAACAACCCTATTTCTCACATTGACTTTGACTGTTAACCGCATGCGCGCTGCGGCTTTTCCCGCGCAACTGATGACGAGCTGAGCTCGTCATCAGCGCCGAAGTAGTTAATAATATCCTTATTGTATATGGTTATTTAAAACCTTTACAATGTGCAAGAAAAAACAATCCATGTTATAAAATAGGTAGAACTTAAGTGATATAAAAACGAGTTATAAATAAGTTTGTAACGTACAAAACCATATTGACTTTGACTGGTGTGGTCAGTGCGATCAGACATTGACCAGGGCTATGCAGTATTGCACTTTAACAATCACCCAGTGTGCACAGGAGTTTCCAAAAATACATACATTATCATCCATGCTTCTAGTCTCACTAAGATGTGGTGCACTTTATAGCACTTAACTCTTACAGTACACAATTCATTGGTTAGTTGTAAACCTTGTTTGGTTGGTTGCCGCGAGGAAAGACTGGTATGGTAACACTGTGAGTTTCTAATTTTATTCAGTAACCCATGAAGTCCAGAAATATGAATTGGTAGGTCGTGGAGCATGAAATAGAAAACAACTACTACCTGACGAAAGCAATACTGCCTAATGCTCAAGTCGGCATTGCCACTTGCGAGCCACACAACATTTAGAGAAATTAAACAGAAGGTATGATGTGCAAATTTAGCAAATTAATTTTATTGTGTCATCCTGCCATAGACAGGCCATACAATAGACATGTCAAAATATACACACTTCAAGAATGAATAACATGCTTCAATAATTACAACGTAGCACTTACAATAATTAGCAGACAACCAACTCGAAAAATATTAATGCTTGTAAAAATTCATTTATTAGGACTAATCAAAGTGACAAAAATTATGGAGCCGCATAGGTTATTAAACTCATCAAATCAGGTTAAGTCGCTAATGAAGTGCTCTTCGAGATGGCCCTGTTACTAAAAAAGCGCTAGAGGCTTGCCAATGACAAGCTCAACATGGCCCATATTACTATAAAAATTTGAATACCTGGCCAGTGACTAGGCCTGGAAGGTTAGTTCTTGTAAAGACACACTATTACAGCTAGCCAAAAAGACATCAATTTCTAAGCCACATGGATGGTTTAGGACCGACCAAAACAGACTGGCTAACTATTAAAGCGCGTCACTGGTTGGCCCTAGTGAAATAAATACAAATGCTCGGGCATAGCCATCAACCTACATTTAAGAGTAGGTTGCTACCTGTAAAAATAGATTAGTTACACCTAGTCAAAAGGGCATCTGGTTGTAAAATCACAGAAATATTTTAAAAATCATTCAAAATAAATCCCATCAATCAAATTACCCTTCAGTATTCCACAACAAGTATAGGTGGCTGCAAACGAATTAACGATTTGTGGAGGTAAAATATGTAAATAAGAAAAACTCAGTAGAGAAAAGTGTTAGCGCAGTTGTCTTGTTACTCTCCAGACAACATATTTGTACGAATATACTTCAATCAACCAATCAATCAGGACACTTGTAGAGCGCACTACATACCCATGAGGGTCTCAAGGCGCAGGGGGGGGGGGTGGGGGGGCAGCTACTGATCGAAGAGCCAGGTCTTGAGAAGTCTTCTGAAGGCCAGTAGGTCTTGGGTCTGCCGTAGGTTGGTGAGGAGGGTGTTCCAGGTCATGGCGGCGAGGTGGGAGAAGGATCTGCCTCTGACTGTCGTTCTTCGGATGCGGGGGACAGCGGCGAGGGTGAGGTTGGCAGAGCGGAACTTGCGGGGGAGTAGAAGCTGAGTCGTCTGTTGAGGTACGCTGGGCCGGTGTCATGGAGGGCTTTGTGTGCGTGGATGAGGAGCTTGAAGGTTATCCTCTTGTTGAAGGGGAGCCAGTGTAGGTCTCTCAGGTGGGGAGTGATGTGACAGCGGTGGGGGATGTCGAGGATCAGACGTGCCGAGGTGTTCTGGATGCGTTGCAGCCGTCTCAGGAGCTTGGCCGATGCTCCTGCGTAGAGGGTGTTACAGTAGTCCAGCCTGCTGGTGACAAGGGCCTGGGTGACTGTTCTTCTTTTTTCAATGGGGATCCACTTGAAGATCCTACGTAACATTCGGAGGATGTTGAAGCAGGAGGAGTAGACGGCGTTGACCTGTTTAGTCATGGTGAGGGTGGAATCGATGACGACCCCTAGGTTGCGTGTGTGGTCTGTGAGTGTCGGAGCAGTTCCCAGTGTGGTCGGCCACCAGGAGACGACCCAGGCTGAAGGGGTGGACCCATGGATGAGGACCTCCATCTTGTCAGCTTCAGTCGGCAGTTCCTCATCCAGTCGGCGACAGCCTTCATTCCTTCATGGAGGTTGGTTTTGGCTGTATGGGGGTCTTTGGTGAGGGAGATGATCAGCTGGGTGTCGTCGGCGTAGGAGATGATTTTGAAGTTGTGTTGATGAGCGACATGGGCGAGGGGGTGCCATGTAGATATTGAATAGCTTCAGGCTGAGGGACGAGCCCTGGGGTACGCGGCAGATGATCTCGGTGGCCTTGGAGTGGAAGGGGGAGGAGGACGCTCTGAGAGGAAGGATGTGGTCCAGTTCAGGGTCTTCCCTAAGATTCCGGCGTCGTGTAGCCGTGTGCGTACGGTGCGGTGCAAGACCATGTCAAAGGCAGCTGACAGGTCCAAGAGGATGAGGGCTGCTGTTTCTCCGTTGTCTAGCAGGGTCCTGATGTCATCTGTGGCGGCGATGCGGCGGTTTCGGTGCTGTGGTTGCTGCGGGAACCAGACTGGGATGGGTCCAGGATGTCGTTGTCTTCGAGGTAGCGGGTCAGCTGTTTGTTGACGATTTTCTCTGGGACCATAGCCGGAAATGGGAGCAGGGAGATGGGCCGGACGTTCTTGAGGTCCTTGGGGTCCGCCTTCGGTTTCTTAAGTAAGGCGTTGGTCTCGGCGTGTTTCCAGCTTTCCGGAAAGTTTGCCGTCTCGAAAGAGATGTTGATGGCCTTGCTGAGATGGGGTGCAATGGATGTGCTGGCTTTGTTGAAGATGTGGTGGGGGCACGGGTCTAGCGGTGAGCCGGAGTGGATGGTCTTCTTGATCTCGCTGGTGTCCTTGTGGTTGACGCTTGTCCATGAGAGTAGATGGTTGGTGTGTGTGGTGGTGGGGGCGGTAGTCATCGGTGCGGTCGTGGCGTTGAAGCTGTAGTGGATGTCGGTGATCTTGTGGAAGAAGATAGCCAGTGAGTCGCATAGGTCTTGTGAAGGCGGGATGTCGTTGGCGTTGGAGCTGGGGTTGAAGAGTTCCTTCACGATGTTGAAGAGCTCCTTACTATTGTGTGCATTGTTGTCAAGGCGGTCCTTGAATGAGGCCCTCTTGGTGGCTCTGATGAGTTGGTGATGGCTGCGGGTGGCGTTCTTGTGGGCTGTGTAGCTGTCCGGTGATCGTTCGCGGAGCCAGTTCTTCTCCAGTTTTCGACATATTCTTTTGGAGGCCTGGAGGTCTTCGGTGAACCAGGTGGCTTTCTTGCTGGTGTGGCTGTTGGAGGGTGTCTTGAGCACGGCGAGGGTGCTGGTGCAATTGTCGATCCATTGTCTGAGGTTACGGGCTTCGGGGTCGGTGGAGTCGGCTGGTGGGTTCCGGGCGAGGGTGGTGGTGAGCTGGCCCTCGGTGATTTTGCTCCAGCATTGTCGGGGCAGCAGTTGGGTGTGGTGGTGCATGGTGGGCTTCCTGAAGGTGAAGTGGATGCAGTGCTGGTTGGTGCAGTGGGGTTCGGTGGTGCGGTTGAAGGAGATGTGGGGACTTGCGGTGAAGATGGGGTCGAGCGTGTGGCCGGCGGTGTGGGTGGATGTTGTCACGAGCTGTCTGAGTCCGCGGTTGTCGAGCAGGGTGGGGGAGTTGGTGTCGTTGTTGTTCCTCGAGATGAAAGTTCAGGTCTCCTAGGAGGATGTAGTCGGTGGAGGCGAGGGCGAAAGTGCTGACGAAGGCGGCGATGGAGTCGCTAAACTGTGGTCGAGGTTTGGGGGGTCTGTAGATGAGGGTTCCTCTGAGGGTGGTGTTGGAATCGGTGTGGATCTGGAAGTGTATGTGTTTGTCGGTGCTGAGGGTGTCGTCGGTGTTGGTCGATACTCTGAGGGTGTTCCTGTGGATGATGGCAATTCCTCCTCCTGTTTCGTTGGTGCGGTCCCTGGGTGTGATTTTGTATCCTTCTGGGATGGCAATGGCGATGTCGCGTGTGGAGGCAGGGTTCAGCCAGGTCTCTGTCAGGAAGGCGACGTCAGGGGAGGTAGAGTCGAGGAGGTCCCAGAGTTCGATGCGTGTTTGCGGGTGGAGCGGGTGTTGAGGAGGATGCATCTGAGGTAGTTGGGTTCCATGGTGGGCTGTTTGGCTGGCCGGATGCTGGTGAAGTTGCAGTTCCGGCAGGTGAAGGGTCCTTGGGTGCGCTTTGGGGTTGCCCGGTAGCAGGTGTGTTCTCGGCCGGGGTTCAGTGCGTGGAGGGTGCTGGCGACGTACTGCAGTCAGGTGCTGTGGTGTCTCCGGGGTCCAGGGGTCCTGGCGCTGGGAGTGGTCCAGGCGCGGCCGGGCGCAGACGAGCTTGCCTAAGGCGCACCTTCAGCGCTCCAGCAGCGCGGCCGCTGCATGGCCTCCATATGAGGGGATGTGGGAGGGGGGAGCAGCTGGGAGGCGGGAGCGGGGTCACCAAAGGGAATACAGGGGGCGGGCCGCAGCAGCTGGGAACACGGAGGGGTGAGCGGGCGAGCGGGGGTCCCAGACGGCACAAGGGGGACACAAAAAGGGGGCAAGGCAGCAAAAATACAAAAAGAAATCAGTAAAACAGCAGAGATTACACAGTAGTAACAGTGGAGGAAAGTAGGCACAAAGCAAAAAACGAGGCACACTCTAGATATGAGCGGCAGCAGCGGCGGGGCACAGGGCACACAGGGGGGCTGTGCGGCGGTGAGGGGAGCGACCTGCCTGGTGACAGGGTCAAGGGTCGCTCTCTCTACCGCTGCGGGGCCTCCATATGAGGGGATGTGGTAGGGAGGAGCAGCTGGGAGCGGGGTGGCCAATGTGAATAAAGGGGGGCGGGGCCACAGGGGACACAGCGGCGTGAAACATGGAGGGGTCAGCGAGCGAGCGGAAGGCACATGGGGGACAAAAAAAGGGGGCAAGGCAGCAAAAATACAAAAAGAAACTAGTAAAATAGCAGAGATTACACAGTAGTCACAGAGGAGGAATGCAGGCACAAACCAAAAAACGAGGCACACTCTAGATATGAGCGGCAGCAGAGGCGGGGCACAGGGCACACTGTGGGGCGGTGAGGGGAGCGACCTGCCTGGTGATTAATAACTTGATCAAAGTCAGTGCGCATCCACAATGTCATGGCCTCCTTGCAATTTCTCTTTACTTAAGCAATAAAAAGCAGGCGAAGATATTCTCTTCTAGCTTTTAATGTAAACGTACAAAGGAACATAAAGTGCGTTATAGACTCTATCCCCCAAAATAACACCAACAGATGGATTGCTTCCACCCTTTTTCCATAAGCTCGTGTACTGCTTCACAGGCAGAGTACGATGCCTGAAATGAATATACAATGATCTTTTGAAATTTGGATTCAATTTGTCCAAGTATAGTTCAAAGACAGGATAGAACTTGAGTGTCCGAAGCTGACCAATCTTCCTTCCAACAGATTAATGAACATATAATGCCAAAACCTTGCCTTTATGCTTTTTTCGCCGTCTTTCGTCATTTCTTCTGGTTCAAACCAGCAATCAGCATATCCTCTGGTTTGCAAAATGATACTCCACATGATTAAACCAGGGCAATTTAACTTAACTTTTTAAGTTTGCACCCACACCTCTCACATGATGTCCAGGTAAAGTTTCAGTTCTGGGTTTGTCCAAATTCGTACCCAATATTGAATGGGACGTATTGCTGCAGACTATTCAGCGGGTTCAACATCCAGCTCATGCCTCAATGCATCCATAGGGGTCCCAGGACCAAGGAGAAGTAAACAGCGTTAAAACGGTTCTCTGCCTTAGCCAACCCTTTCACATTTTTGTAGACCCACAACTCTGCACCATATAGGCCTGCAGCAATTGCTTGCGCTCTATAGGTCTCAAGGGCGGGGCTAATTATTTGGTTCTGACTTTTGGCAAAGCTGAGCACCCCACCTGCCTATTGACTCAATATTGCCTCACATTTAAGTAGTCGAGCTGACCAGGCCAACTTGGACTCAAACCTTACTCCTAGGTTATCGTATTGGTCGACGCGATCCAACGTGTTTCCATACATTTCAACGGATCTCCTCAATTTAGAGGAGCCCTTTACTATCATATATTTTGTTTTTGCAGTGCTAATCCACAGTTTCTTTTTGTTGCAATAGTTTTCAAATGCATTTAAGAGCTTGTGCATAGCATAGTCTGTAGGTGACAAAAGCACCGCATCATCACCAAAAAAGCAAGATTGACGCGTTTGAACCCCGCAAACTGGAACATCAAGATGTAGGGTCCTCAGGTAGTCGACGAAATCATTCATAAAGATGTTAAAAAAGGCTAGCGCCAGGACGCGGCCTTGTCTGACCTTGATATTTATGCTAAAGTTTTTAGTAATTTCTGTAAGGTATGATGTGGAAAAGAAGTCAGAAAGTTACACGTTAGAACAAACATGAAAAAAAAACGGGGCGTGGCTTGGACGGCAATGCAGGCAGACGCCTAAGTCCAGGACCTCCGTCACCCCGAACTAAAGAACGGCGAAAGAGTCAGCGAAACAGCCCTGGAAACAACCCACGAGCGAAGCAGAAGACGTGGGAAATATCGAGGCACAAGAAGGTGAAAGGAGTAGAGCCACCAAGATAGGAGGCAGAATTAACAAGCCAAATTGTGAGGGCGGAGTGCGCAGGAGGAACTCAAGATGGCGGCACACTATGGAGCGGAAGAATAATAACGCTGACCACACCGCAAGAAAAAGGAGCAAGGAAGGAGCGCAGACTACAGCAGCAGAGCTAAAGTCCAGCCACGGTGTTCGATCGAGCGAGGCCAGGCACCGCCGGTAGGTCCGCGCAAACAACCCGCAAAGAAACTAATGGCGAACGGCACAGCAAACGAAACTGAAAGCAGACTCTGGCAGCGGCTATCTTGAGGCGTAGAAGGGCGGTGTCGGACAAAGGCAGACACAGAAGTGGCAGCGCTCCGCCAAGCAGAGGAAGCATACAGACGAACCCCAAGGCAGGAGGCGAACAGAGGCCGACGCGCTCGTAAGAGGACATAGAGCTAACCGCGAAGCAAGCCCAGAGGTGCACCAAGCCCAACACTGGCTAAAACCAGCGGGCCGCTAATACCTGGTAGGTTCGCGCAAGCCAGACGTAACTAGAATATCACCGAGCGATGCAGGGCGCAGACCAACCGGTAGCGACCTCCGGCTGCCACTTTGAGCAACATCGGCAAGCAGGTCTGCAGAGAGGGTGCAGCCGAATCGAAACTGGGTTAATGCCAGCGCGGCCATCTTGCAGAGGAATAGAACGGAGCTAGCTAGAGCAGGAAGGCGCTCCCGACAAGGCCAATAGAGCGCGCTGAACAAAGCAGAGAATACTCCACAGGCCCACAGGGGAGGATAATACCACACAAGCCAACCCCACCTAACAGCGCAACAGAATACCATGGCAGTAGCCAGCTCTCAACCAACCAACACCCGCAGGCACGCAAAGAGAAGAAGTAGCCTCCATTAAGACGTAAGCAGCACGCTGGCTTACAGGGGTAAATCCAACAGGGCAACTACAACGGAGCACGGGCGGCACACCAAGATTAAGCAAGAGTGATGAGGTGGCAGAACAGCCACAGCAGAGAACGCTAACCACAAGCGGACTCAAGCCCTAAACGGCACCGCCAGAAAATAACAAGGGAGGCGAAAAGACAGATAACCTAAGCAAAAGTAAACCCAGCCACACTAAGCCAAGAAGGAGGCAGGGGAAGTAACCCAGCACTAAAGGGCCAGGGAGGCAAACTGACAACGTAAAAGAGAAGCACGGTATCTGCCAAGAAAAGAGCTGGAGGGCGCAAAGACCAGGACAAGGACAATAAGGTGACCAAGCAGATTTAGATTGGACAGCACACCCGAAAACAAAGACACCGTAAGCGCAAGCAACAACAAAGCTCACCCGGCCATTCAACAGAAAGACGACAGACTGTACGCCTACCTAGCGAGAAGAGGCTTCGACAAAATGGCGGGGAACGACGAAAAAAATGCCAGCAACAACAAGAAGGTCAGGAAGGACCTAACCGAATCCCCAACGAAGCTGAAAAACAATCACACGAATGAAATAACACTAGACACGCTCCTCAAGAAGATAAATGAAGGGAACGACCTTGCAAAAGCCAAAAAAAAAACATAGACAATATGCAACTAGAACTGGCAGCCATAAGAGCCGACCAAAGCAAGACGAACTGCAGACTTGACATGGCAGAGAAAAGAATAAGCGACCTAGAAGACAACACAACCAGAACAAACAGAGACATGGGCTACGTGGTAAAAACAACGAGCAACCTACAAAAGATGTTGGCAGAGCAAGACGACCGAAGTAGGAAAGGGAACATCCGACTCCTAGGGGTGCCAGAAGGAGAGGAGGACGCAGCGGGCTCATGCGCAGTTCTACTGGAAGACCTACTACCAAAACTGACTGGCTTAAGGTTTGACGGCCATTCAAGGTAGACAAGGCATACATGGTGCCAGCAACAAAACAACCGCAGGGAAAGGGCCCGAGGCCTATCATATGCAAACCACTGCGAGCAAACCACACGGAAGTCATCTTCTCCTTCGCTAGGAAAGGCCAAAACATCGAATGGAAGGGTCAAAAGATCATCATAACACAAGACTTCTCCAAGCAAACGGTGGAGACAAGGAAAGGGTTCCTGGCACTAAGGGACAGACTCCCGAAAGCAAACATAACATTCAACTTCGCGGGACCGGCCAGAATGAGAGTCACAGATAGGAAAGGCACATTGGTCTTTGATGAACCCAACGAGCTGTGGAGATATCTACAAGGCCCAGACCCTGAAGAAATGGAGGCACAAAGCCCAGGTGCAGCGGAGAGAAGAGCCTGATCAGATACCTCGAAAGGAGGTGCAGAAGGAGGACGTTAGAAGAAGCCATAAGACTATACTAACATGCTAAACAGGAATATTCTACCTCAGCACAACAGCTCTACCTCAAGATAACGGACTTGGAAGCAAAATCAGAACTCCTCAGGAACAAGAACATTGAATCGTAACCTAGCGGACAACGAAGCTACCACACAAGCAGCACCAGAGTCAACGGGACATTCATGCCAAGCCACCACCAGGTTCCTCAGGAGTAAACAGCACCAGCCGCATATCCTTTGACTCCCAGGTGCAACATGTTTACAAGGGAAGGGCATGAGAGAAAAGGAACTCGGGGGGGACGGAGGGAGGGAGGACTCTTGCTGTCGCACGCCAACAGTATGATGTCGAAAGGGAGGGGGGGTGGGAGGGGGACGGGGCGGGGTGGGGAGCTCCACGGTACAGTCAGATGCGTTTCACTATCTCTATGTTCTTTCGGTCCTTATCTTTCTTTCCTTTCTTTCCTTTCCGTTGATCACCCAGGGGGGCAAAACCAACACAACACTAGGCCAACATTCGCCTCTCGAACGGCGGAACACAGCAACACCTGCCATTAAAGTTAGCTAGAGAGGCAAACCACCATGACTACACCTACTAACACCCAGCTGCTCTCTGACATTAAAGTGGTATCCCTCAATGTAAAGGGCCTCAACCACCCGGTCAAACGCCCAAAGGCACTTGACTACCTAGCGAAACTCAAAGGAGACATTTACATCCTCCAAGAGACAAGGATCTCAGAGGAGGACGCACAACGCCTCAAAGCGAAATGGATAGGGGAAGTAGGCTGCTCACCGGCTATACACAAGAAGGGAGGAGTGGTTACAATCATAATCAAAAAGGCCAAACTCGCACTACACGAATGTCAGACAGACAACAAGGGTAGGGTACTAGTTACAAGCCTCAAAAGAGGTGAGGAGCTAATACATGTAGCCAACATCTATGGGCCCAAATCGGCAGACAAAACGTTCTGGGAGGAGGTGGAAGCCAGACTAAGTAGCATTCCCCAAGGCAAGCTATTAATCCTAGCTGGAGACATGAACCAGGCACTAGACCACGCCATAGACAGACACCCACACAGAGCCAGTCACAGGTCACAAGAACAAATCATCCTTAAAAGCCTATGTGCCAAACTAGAGATAAGAGACCCATGGAGAATCTAACACCCAGGTGCAAGAGAATACACCTTCTACTCACACCCACACAACTCATACAGCAGAATCGACTACATCCTCATGTCAGCCACGCACACACACCTCATTGACACAACGGAAATTGGGCCAATGACAATTTTTGATCATGCACACATCACCCTAACGATCAGTGGCAAACACAACGAGAAGCCCAGTCGAAGCTGGCGACTAAATAGTGACATCCTGGAGAACCCTGCCAATATAGCAGAAATTGAGGTGGCAATCAGTGAATACCTTGCCTTCAATGATAACGCGGAGACCAACAAGGGAAACCTTTGGGAAGCCCTAAAGGCCACAATAAGAGGCAAACACCTGAATATCAAAACCAGGATGAATAAAGACAGGACCAAAAAAATAGTGGATCTGGAAATCCAGATCAAAGATCTAGAGAGAGGCCACTGCGCAAACCTAGCAGACAAAAACACTTTGACTGACCTGACTAAAAGGAAGTATGCGCTCAATAAAATTCTGAGTGAAAGAGCTGGTACATGGATCAACAAATACGCATCCATCAACCTATGCTCAGCCAATAAAGCAGGGAAAACACTAGCGGCATACCTGAAAGCAAAACAAAGGCAGCACACAATAGAAGCGATAACAGACAGGATGAACAAGACACACACACTGACAACAAAAAAATCTTGGCGGTGTTCAAAAGCTTCTACAAAGAACTATACACAGCAGATCAGAGCCTAGGACCTGACGGTGGGGCAGGTCTACTGAAGAGACTAAGCCTACCTAGACTGACAGAATAGCAAAGAGAATCTCTGGAGGGAGATATCACTGGTGCAGAGGTAGAAAAGGCGGCCACATCCCTCAAAGCTCCAGGACCGGACGGGTACACCTCCGTGTTCTATAAACAATTCCTGCAGCAGCTAAAACCCACCATGGTCGAAGTTTTTTCGTTCTGCGCACAAAAGGGTAAAATGACGGACTCAATGGCGGAAGCCAACATTATAGTAATCCCCAAAGAGGGCAAAGACCCACAGCACCCGCAAAATTACCGCCCGATCTCCCTCATAAACGTCGACTGCAAAATATAAGCCAAAATTATGGCGGCGAGACTAAATACCCCATCTAATCCACAACTCGCAGGTAGGATACCTTAAAAACAGGTCGTCCCAAGATAACACCAGACTCTTATGCCACCTCATTCACCTCACAGCCAACAGTCAAGACCAGGCGGTAATGATCGCTCTAGACGCTGAGAAGGCCTTTGACAGAGTCTCTTGGCCATTCTTAGACCTATGCATGGGGAAATTTGGCCTGGGAACAAAGTATCGGAGCATGGTGATGTCACTATACAACAACCCCAGGGCCCGGGTTGCAGTCAACGGCAGGACGTCAGAAAGCTTTACCCTAGAAACGAGGCAAGGATGCCCACTATCCCCGGCATTATTCCTGTTAGCCCTGGAACCACTGTTGGCTATGATCAGAAACAACCAACACATAACTGGCGTCCGAGTCAGAGACAACACAGTAAAATTAGCAGCCTGTGCAGATGATATATTGATCACAACGAAAAACCCGACCACCTCAATAGTGGCGCTAATGAACACGATAGAAGAATATGCCCTAGTTTCGGGATACAAACTGAATAGAGAGAAATCTGAATGCAAACCCATGAACTGTCACACTACCAGTGCGGTCCTGGGGACATCAGGGCTAACCTGGCAAAAGAAACCCCTTAAGTATCTCAGCCTCCTATTTGGCAGAGACCTACGGTCAACCCTAAACCACAATGAGGAAGCGACCCTAAAGGAAATAAAAATAAACTAGAGTCCTGGTCTCCTAAATTCATCAGTTGGTGGTGCAGGGTGGAGACCATCAAAATGATGATAGCGCCCATGATGAACTACCTGCTATGCATGCTACCACTTACACTAACCGAAGACTTCCACAAGAAGCTAGACACGATTATTAACAAGTTCTTGTGGAAGGGGAAGAAACCCAGGATTAGCCTTAAAAAACTGAGACTGAGGAAAGAACTAGGGGGACTGAACGTTACGGACTTTAAGGCTTTCCAAACAGCATGGTTAGCGAAACAGGGAATATTCTGGCTTGTTCCGGCCCAGGAATACGAACCAGTTTGGTTCGAGCTGGAGAGAGACATCCTGGGAGGCGCCGAACCTGTAGCCATACTCACAGCCAACAAGCACCCCGAGGCAACCAACGCAGTGCTCAAAAACACCAAGGCAGCACTCCTGAAAGTGGATAAGAAAATGGAACACAGCATCAGGGGATCTAGCTGGAAGTCAATCTGGTTCAACTCACAAATAAAATACAGAGGTAAGACACTCGCAAATAAGGAGTGGTACGGTAGAGGGATCACAACACCCGCTCAGCTGGGGAAGGAAGGTACACCACTCACATTTGAAACACTGAAAGCGGTACACAATCTACCCAACATTGAATTCTATGAATTCTTGAAGATCAGAACGGCCATCACTAAAGCAAACCTCAACAAAGGGAAACCCTCCATCATAGAGTACATGCACAACCTAAACAAGATCGGACACCAAACAGCCCACCTAAACAAACTCATAAGTCCACAAACATCCCCACTGAAAACCAGAACAATGTCGTTCTGGGAATCACTGCACAACAGACAGCTTAGCGAAGATGAGAAAGCTAGGCTATGGGTCTCGGCCTCCAAGAATAAAGTCTCCCCTCAACTAGCGCAAACAAAGTTCTGGCTACTGCACAGAATGTTCTGGACGCCGGCCCGGCTGGCTACAGTAGGCGCCATAGAGAATGATACATGTTGGAACTGCCATAAAGCAAAGGGTGACCTAGCCCATCTCATCTACGAGTGCCGCAAAGTCAAGCTCTTTTGGGTCAAAGTTAACAACTTCATTAACACAGTAGTAGGGGGTACCATAAGACAGGGTCTCAATGGAATAGCCACCGCATTCATGGCTCCAGACCTAGAATGCAGGGACAACAGAGAACTGGTAGACCGTCTACTCACAGCGGCGGTTAAAACAATACTAGCCAACTGGAAATGCACTAGTAAAGCCACCTTTAAGAGATGGATAAACTGGGTGACCTTTCTGAGAGGCGCGGACAACATCACAGCAAAATACTCAACCAACCACACAGCTAGAAGTGAGATGTGGGGCGCCTTGGACAAACATTTAGAAGTGGACAAACCCCCCTAGACTAACAACAGGCTGCACACCAATGTAACGACATGCCAAGGTCAGCAGCGATTTGCCCCCCCCCCCTTTTCTTTTCTTCTCTTCTCCTCTTCACTCTTGGGGCCTACAGATACGACGCTTACCAGCATAAGCAACAAAATGAAACGCCAGCTGTCATCCACGAGAATCCAGCAACTCATCTGTATGTGCCCCCGCATCACTACTGTACTGTATTTGTATTATATCTGTAAACTTTTCAATAAAAACTCTTGAAATATGAAAAAAAAGAACAAACATGAAAATATAGTGCACTTTTAAAAAATACAAATGAATATGAATAAGACTTTTTATACCCCTTTATGAGGTTGAAACCATCTAGTACTATTATGTTGGACTAGTGCATGTAATCTATGATTTCACTAATCAAAAGTAAATGTCACCCACTTGTACATGTAACTTATGTTTTGTTAGGAGCAATTGTGTTTTGTTTCATATATTTATTTTTTTGAAACTGGTTTCGGTGCATTAGATTTAAAACAACGTGAAAGCAACTATACTCCTAAGCATCAGAAGATTTCAACATTACTGACATCTAAAAGGACAAATACTAAAAATGCTTCAGTTACTTTCGCACTTTTTTTATTAAGCATGAAGAAAACATTTATCAAATGTAAAGAAAAAAGTGCACAGTGAAACATGTAAAAAATAGTGCCAATTACATACGAAATCCATTCAAACAAGAAGAAAGTAACATATAAGATTTTAGAAAAAATAATATAGGAACTTTCATTTATAATAGATGAACATCATTTATAGAAGTGAGAACTTAGCCTATATTTGAGACGCTTTGCTGTCCTGAACAGGGTTATTTAATGGATATCTAATTAACTGAATTCAGAGTTGTGTGAATTATAGATAATATTACATGAATGTTGGAGTGGGCCCTCTCTGTACGGTTACCACCAAACTGTATTCACCCCTCCTGTTTTGGGAATTTAGGTTTATATTGGCATTAGCACTTTAACACTGCTGACCAGTGCTTGTGATCTCTCCTTTAAGCATGGTAAAATTGGTTACACCCAATTGGCACATTTAAATCACCTGTAAGTCCCTAGTAAAGTGGTACTACATGTACTCAAGGCAAGTAAATGAAATGCTACTTGTGAGCCTGCAGCACTAGTTGTGCCACACTCTTAATTAGCCTTTTAAAACATGTTTCAGGCCTGTCACTGCAACCTGTAGTGTAGTTTTGAATTGCCATTCCAACCTGGCAAAATAAACGTTTTGCCAGACCTAAACTTTCTTATAATACATATAAGTCACTCCTAAGGCAGGTCTTAAGCAGCCCATAGGGCAGGGTGTATTGTATCTTAAAAGTAGGATGTGTGTGTTTAAGTTTTACATGTCCTGGAACTGAAAAACTCCTAAAGTCCTTTTTTATTACTGTAAGCCCTATTTCTCAGAAGTAGATAATATTGGGTTACCTTATTACATATAATAGGTTTTAAATTTTGATTGGGAACAGATAGGTATGTAATGTTTGAATAATAATTGTAATTTGAGACCTTCTGTAATGGTAAAGTCATATTTTAAGTCACAATTCCGAAAATGCCACTTTTAGAAAGTTGGCATTTTCTTGCCCTAACCATTTGGTCCCTGCTGCCAGTGGCCTGGGTCACATGACCCTGCTGGTAGGCTTTGAGTATTCCTACCAGACCGTGAGACAAAAGGGCTTAGGTGTGGGCAAGATGGGCTATCCTGACAGAATGGCTCTGTTCCCTGCCCCACTTGCACTTCAATAGCGCATGCCTCTACAACACACAAAGAAACCTAACACTAGTCTTTTGTCACCTTAGACTTCTTAGAGCCTTGGCCGGTGAAGGAAGGAACTTTTGAGAACCAAATGTGGTGGTAGCTTAGAAATTTCCCCCACTTCAAAGGCTGGCATTAGGTATAAATACTGGACCTTCACAGCCACTTTTCAGTACAATTCTCGACCTGTGGAGGACTTCAGAAGGACTTCCCTGGACTCTATGAGGAATGCCCTGCTGCTTGAGGGCTGCCCTGTACCTCCAAGGACTGCCCTGCTGCTACCAGAGGACTGCCTTATTGCTTGAGGCTCATGTATCCGACCCAACGCTCCTTCGTGGCTGGCCTTAACTTTTAACTTTGCCCCAGTCCAGTGCAACCAAATAAATGCAATTGGCAGTTTGATTTTTTTTTTAGGTTAGATTTCAAAAACTTTATATTGATAACTCTGGTTCTACTGATTGGATTTAATTCAATTTGGTGTAATTTTACTTATTCAGTTTTACTCTATTTGTCTAAATTGGTGTTATGTTATGTTAGTGGATTTCTAGAGTCTAGCTTATCACTCGTGAGGGTATCCAGGCGCTGGGCAGGTGATATCTGAGTCTGGCTCTGATCGAACAAAGACTAGAGTGCTAGTCGAACAGCCAGATCTTCAGCTTCTTTCATAATTTCAGCAGCAATGTGGAGGGGAGGTAATTCCAGGACTTTGCTACGAGGTGGGGGAAGAATCATCCTCCAGCTCTGCTTCTGCATATGCAAGGTGTATGGGTGAGAAAGAGAGAGAGACAGAGTGAAGGCTTCTTGTGGCTTGATGGAAGTGGAGGCAATTTTGAGGTTGGAGGGTCCAGTGTTGTGCAGTGCCTTGAATGTATATGTGAGGATCATGAACTGGCAACGTTTTTGGACCGGAAGCCAGTGCAGCTGTCTGAGGTGGGGAGTGATATGGGCGCGTCGAGGTAGGTCGAGGATGAGTCTGCCAGTGGAGTTCTGAATGGTCTGGAGTCTCTGGATGAGGTGGGCTGGTATTCGTACATATACTGTGTTGCCGTAATCCAATCTGCTTGTGACAAGAGCCTGGGTGTTGGTGCAGTTTGAGTCCTGGGGAGCCATTTGAAGATCTTACATAGCAAGCACAGAATGAAGAAAAACAGGAGGATGTGACAGCATTGATTTGAGAGACCTTAGTAAGTTTACTGTCCAGGATGGTTCTGAGGTTTCTGGCATGCTCAGTTGATGTTGATGTGGCCACCAGGAGGAGTCACAGAGTGGTACTGGCCTCCACAGATCAGCACCTCTGTCTTGTCAGTGTTAAGCTTTAGACAGTTCTCCTTCATTCAGTCAGCAGCACTGGTCATGCATTTGTGGAAGTTGTTCCTGGTGTTGGTGGGTCTTCTGCAAGGGAGGGAATGAGTTGTGTGTTGTCGGCATGAGAGATGATGCTGAGTCCGTGAGATATGACGATGTTGGTCATGTAATTGTTTAATAGGATGGGGCTTAGCACGGAGCATTCTGGGTCTACACAAATGATTTCCTTGGGTTTGGAGGTGAAAGTGTACTAGTTGGATTCTGCCTGTGAGGAAGGAGGTGATCTATTTGAGTGCTAAGCATTGAATTCCAATATGGTGGAGTCTATTGACGAGTGTGTGGGTGAGACAGTGTTGAAATCCACAGAGATGTTGAGGAGGATGAGTGCTGTTGTTTTGAATTGGTCGAGTATACCGCGGATGTTGACCGGGGCTGCGATAAGGGCTGTTTTGGTTGCTTCAAAATCCAGTATGTCAGCTGTTAAGGAGTTGGTGGTGTACCAGGTGTTTGGCAAGTTGCTGATTGATTTCTTTCTTCATTACGTTTTCCAGGAGTGGTAGTAGTGAGGTGGTATTTTTGAGTTGCTTGGGTCGGTTTCTTTAGTAGGGTGTTGACCTCTGTGTGTTACTAGATTTCTGGGAAGGTTTAAGTGGCTATTGAGGCATTGAGGATAGTCGTGAGTTTGAGGCTGATCTTGGGTCTGTCTAGGATGAGGATATGATTAGGGCCTGGGTATGAGATGACCCCTGAGAGTACTGTCTTCACGATATAGGTGGTGTCTTCATGGGGTGAGTTTGCTCCAATTGGTCAGTAGAGTGCCTGTCGCACCAGTGGAGGGATGGTTGATGAATTCGGAGGGTCTGGGTGTTGAAGTTTCTGTAGATCATGGCTATCTTGTCATGGAAGAAGTCTGTGAGGCTGTTGCAGAGGTTTTACGAAGGGATGGCATTGTTTGCTGCAGATGGGGGGATGGTGACTTCCTTGATTGTGTTGAAGAGTTCCTTATTGTTGTTAGAGCTGGCTTCGGTTCTTGTTGTGCAGGCTTTTTTCCTTGTCTCCAGCAGTTGGTGGTGGTAGTGATTGAGTGAGGTTTTGTACGTGGTCTTATCACTGATGTCCTTGCTTGTTCTCCATCTCTTCTCTGGCTGTTTACAGCAGTATTTGGAGTTTCTGAGGCCTTCTGTTTACCAGCTAGCTTGTTTGTTGGTTCTCTTGTGTTTGGTGTGTTTGACTGGTGCAAGCGTGCTAGCACAGTCTGTGATCTAGGTGCTGAAGTTTCAGACGCTGAAGTACAGACTGCTGGTGGGTTCAGGTTAGCTGGATGTGAGATTGTTGATCCAGTCGGTCTCTGTGACTTTGCTTCGGGTTTTGCCGGGTTTGCTGGGCCGTCCTGGGAGGGAGGGTGGAGGTGGTGATGCTGAAGTGCACCATGGAGTGGCCCGTCCAGATGATCTGGTGAGGATTTGGTGTGGGTTTTTTCTTGTGTTGTATATTCACTACATTAGTGTTTATGTACTGCATGCATACTTAACATGGTGCCTCTAAGTTAAGCCTGACTGCTTTTCTGCCAAATTAAAAGCGGGTTAAGCACAGGTTAATATAATGACTTTTGTGGTTTGCCCTGACAAAGATTGTGGTTATTGCTTGAGTAGGGTTTCCCCCCTCTCAACCAATAACCCAATTTCTTACAATGACTGTCAAAATGTGAAATAATAAGATATAAATTATTTTCAATATTCTATCCATTTTGATTTCTTATTTCAGTGGACTGTGCTGAATAAATAGAGGCCCAGATTGTCGTAGCACCCAGCACAAATGGAAGTTAAATAAGCTCCTTTATTATGGAACTAAGCCCTCACAGTCTTCCAAGCAACTGATTTTTCCAATTTTCATTTCTCACCTTATAAATTCAACATTCCATGTTCTAATGATGTCATTACTTCCATTACATCAACTCTACACATCTACCCTTTTAAACACAAATAAAAACCCTTATATATATATATCACATTGAAAAAGTACAATCATTGCATTGATACATTTTAAATAGTGAGATTGACCATATAACCTTTTGGAAAAACAGGTATGTAATCTAGCATAAATCATGGATCACAAAGATAATCACCTAACTTCATGGAACGCTAATGATTGTGTGTCTTATCATTTTGTTTCTTAGGCATTTCTACTCTGCATTGTTCAGAACATACAGTTACTCTCTTTAAATTCCACACCTTGTCATCTTCTAATCTGACAGCATTATTTAACACTTGTGTAATGCATATTATGTTAAAAGTAAGAACTAACTCCCTTAGGAACTATGCCTGGTTTCTTAAATCTAGCACACTGTCCAACCTTCAATTTACTGTGTTTAACCTCATGTTTCCTGTCGAAGTATTTTTTGTATTCTTCTCGTTTGTTTATTATTTTTTCTCTGACCTTTCCCAAAAACCAGGTTACACTAGTAGGATTGGGTAACCATCCTTGGATCAACTTTGTTCTAGGTTTCCTTCCTCTCATTAATTCAATCAATAAGTCAATCAGGGTTTTTGAAGCCCGCTACTCATCCATGAGGGTCTTCATGCGCTGGGGGACTGGGGGAGGTTCAAGCAGCTCCGTGGCCATCCAGAACCAGGTCTTGAGATCCTTTCTGAATAGGTGCAGTGTCGGGCTTCGTCTGATGCAGAGAGGGAGTTCGTTCCAGGTCTTGGCCGCGATGTAGGAGAAGGATCTGCCACCTGCTCTGGCCCTGCAGATGCGGGGGACCGTGGCTAGGGCTAGGTCCGCAGAGATGAGGTTTCTCTTGGGGGCGAGGAAGGAGATTGTTTCGTTGAGGTTATGTTATGTTATGTTATGTTATAGGTTTTTGTACCGCGCACAGCTACCCCAGCAAAGGGGCGTCCTGGCGCCAAAGAAAGGTCAACACAACATCACTAAGCGCACCTGAATCCAGAGGACTTAGTTAAAAAGGACAGTTTTAATAGCACGTCTAAAAAGGAGTAAATCCTCCATAGCTCGAATTTCACTGGGAAGTGAGTTCCACAGTTTCGCCGCCACTACTCGGAATGAGCGGCCGCCCATCCTGCTTAGCAGAAAGCGAGGAACAACAGACAAATTCTGCCCCATCGACCTCAAGGAACGAGAGGGTACATAAGGGGTCAGTAAATTCATCAAGATAGGTGGTGCCGTACCTTTCAGAATTTTAAAAGCTAGGCAGAGCACCTTGAACTCGATCCGGCGAGCCACAGGCAACCAATGGAGTGATTGCAATGCTCTAGATGCTGAGCAGCGTTTAGGCAATCCTAATACCGCTCTTGCGGCGGAGTTCTGAACTCGCTGCAGCCGTGTGAGTTCTGCCTTGTTCGTACCTGCCAAGAGGGCGCTGGCATAATCTATCCTAGACAGCACAGAGGCCTGAACCACGAGCTGTCTAGTAGGGGCATCGAAAAACTTAAGCACTGGCCTGATGCCCCTGAGTATACCAAAACAAGAGGCAGCTACCCTCTTAGTTTGGCAAGTAAAACTCAGTGTGGTATCCAGCCATACCCCGAGATTTTTTATCTCCATAACGGGCGCCGGAATCATTCCTAGTTCGGGGGGCCACCAGTTGTCACTCCACCGTCCAGGTTGCTTCCCAACCACCATCACCTCAGTTTTCTTTGTATTCAATTGGAGGCAATTTTGGTTCATCCAATTGGACACCGCGCGCAACCCCTCTCGGAAATTCAAGGCGTCCACAGGTGAGTCCTCAGTTAGTGTGACCGCCAGCTGCGTGTCGTCCGCATAGGACACCATTGACAGGCCCCAGCGTTTGACTACCGCAGCCAGCGGACTCACATATAAATTAAAAAGAGTGGGGCTCAGAGATGATCCCTGTGGAACACCCGTAGTGAGCGGGTGCGAGGTGGATTTACCAGGTGGAATCGCGACCTGGAAAGATCTGTTAGAAAGGAAGGAGCGGAACCACCCTAAAGCCATACCCCCGATCCCAGCATCCTCTAACCGCCGCAACAAAATCTCATGGGACACCGTATCGAAGGCGGCACTCAGATCGAGCAACAGGAGTGCCGCTGTTCGTCCGGTGTCCAGTACAGAGCGCAGATGTTCTACCATATAAAGCAAGGCGGTCTCTGTACTGTGGCCTGAGCGAAATCCGTTTTGCGTGGGATCCAAGATGTTAGCTTTGGCAAGATGGTCGGCCAGGATCCTATTCACATGGGCTTCGGTAACTTTAGCAGGCCACGGCAGCAGTGAGATGGGGCGGTAATTTTCGGGTTTCTTAGGGTCTAGGGTAGGCTTTTTTAGGATTGGTGTAACAACCGCTTGCTTCCACTTAGTGGGCACCATTCCAGAGGACAACGACTTGTTTATCAGGGCCAACAAGGATGAACGACAGATGGCCTGCATATTTTTAAACTGAGTCGGCAACAGAGGGTCTGCAGGGGATCCTGATTTAATTTTTTGACTCAAAAGATCAAAGTCCTCCTCAGAAAGGGAGCCCAGATTATCCAGGGTCGTATCAGTTCCCCTTGGTGAACCATCAGAGTCCAAGTGGTGCGTGGTGGTAGGGAAGGTACGATAAATTGCTGGTAATGGGGTCTGGTGTTGTGGAGGGCTTTGTAGGCGTGTGTGAACGGTTTGAAGGTTATTCTTTTTTTGACAGGGAGCCAGTGAAGGTCACAGAGGTGTTGGGTGATATGGTCATGTCGTGAGATGTCGAAGACAAGCTGGCTGCGGTCTTCTGGGGAGTCTGGAGTTTGCGGAGGAGTGTTTTGTTGATTCCGGCATAGAGCTCGTTTCCGTAGTCCAGTCAGCTGGTGATGAGTGCGTGGGTGATGGTCTTCCTGGAGTCTGGGGGTCCATTTGAAGGTCTTGCAGAGTATGTGGAGGGTATTGAAGCATGTGAAGGATACAGCATTGATCTGGTGATTCATAGTGAGTGAAGATTCCAGTCTGATGCTGAGGTTGCGAGCATGGTCCGTAGGGGTGGGAGGGTTTACGAGGGAGGGGGGCCACCAGATGTTGTCTCATGCAGAGGAGGTAAAGCCAAGGATGAGGACTTCTGTTTTCTCCGAGTTGAGCTTCAGGCAGCTGCTGCTCATCCAGGATGCGATGTCCTTCGTCCTTTCTTTGAAACTGTGTTTGGTGATTGGGTTCCTTGGTGAGGGTGAGGATGAGCTGAGTGTTGTTGGCATTTGAGACACTGTTGAGTCTGTGTTTTCTGACGATGGTTGCGAGGGGGGCCATGTATATATTGAAGAGCATGGGGCTGAGGGAGGATCTTTGGGGTGATCTCTGTAGGGTCAGAGAGGAAGGGTGGGAGTCTTATTCTTTGTGTTCTGCCTGAGCGAAACAAATCTAGTCTAAGGCAGTTCCATGAATGCTGGCGGCTAGTGTGCAGTGGGAGACGGTGTTGAAGGCAGCTGAGAGGTCTAGGAGGATGAGGGCTGCTGTGTGACCTTGGACGAGGAGGGACCGGATGTCATCAGTGGCTGCTATTAGGGCGGTCTCTGTGCTGTGGTTGCTGCAGAATATGGATTGAGAGGTGTTGGGGATATTGTTGGTCTCTATGAAGTGTGCTAGCTGGGTGTTTACAGCCTTCTTAATGACTTTGGCGGCGAAGGGGAGAAGAGAGATGGGTCTGAAGTTCTTGAGGTCTGTCGGATCTGTGGAGGGCTTTTTGAGGAGGGGTTTGACTTCTGCACATTTCCAGTCATCGGGGAATGTGGCTGTCTCGAGGGAGCAGTTGATTGTTCGTCGTAGTTCGGGTGCGATGGTGGAGGCGTCCCTGTGGAAGATGTGCGGCAGGCAGGGGTCAGTGGGTGCTCCTGAGTGGATGCTTTTTATAGTCTTTACGGTGTCTTCTGTGGTGAGAGAGGTCCAGGTGAGGGTGGTCAGCTGGATGGCATCGCTGATGGGGGTGTATGGTCAGTGCTGTGGTCTTGGTAGTCAAAGTTGTCGTAGAGAATCTTGATCATGAGGTGGAAGAAGGAGCTGAGTTTTTGCAGAGGGCTTGGGAGGGAGGGACGTCGGTAGTTTCAGTGTTTAGTCTGGTGAATTCTTGTATGATGGCAAAGAGTTCCTTGGAGTTGTGGGCATGGGAGAGGATTCTGTCTTGGGTGAAGTTTCTCTTAGTTGATTTGATGAGTTGGTGGTGTGCGGTGGGTGCGGGCTTGTTGGCGGAGTGTACTTCCAGGGTTTTTCTGTTTCTCCATGTTTTCTCCAGTCAGCAGCAAGCGCGCTTGGATTCTCTGATGTCCGTGGTGAACCTGGTGGCTTTCGGGTTGTGTCGTCTGGTGGAGTTCTGGAGAGGGGCGAGAGTGTTGGCGCAGTTGGCGATCCATTGGTGGAGATTTTTGCTGCTGTATTGGCATCTGTTGTGGTAGGGAGATTAGTGCAGCTGAGGGTGGAGGTGAGGTTATTTCAAATTAAGAAAACCCTGTTCATGCCACTTCTGTTGACCTATATGACCAAAGAGTTTTATACACTTACATTGCCCAACAATAATTGTTTTTTTAATGCTAACAGAATGGTTCCTTTGAGCACTCTATTAAAGCATTCTACCATTCCATTTCCACTTGGATTGTGAAGGAATGTCGTCCTGTGTCAAACCCCACATTTGTTAAAAATATTACTTAGCCTCAGAGTTTACCACTTAGCTTTTACAGGTGGTTCCCGGGGAGTTGCAATATTGCTACACAAATCACTTCCATTGGCGGTTACACGTACCATTCGGACACTCAGGGATGTTATGTGGGTATTGAAGGCCGAGTGGAAGTGAGGCATTATAATTTTATATCCTGTTACATCCCACCACCCTTACTGCAGTCTTCCCTGCAAATCCTCTCTCTTGATCCTCCCTCAGCGTGTTACAATGTGTAGAGCGGATTTACAATGGTTAGAGCGGATTTTAATGCAATCCCTGATCTGATCCTGGACGCCTCCTCTGCCCCAAACCCGACCAGGCACTCCCGATCAGGTCAGATTTGTGGTGGTTCTGCGATGCCTGGCGCTCCTGGCATTCAGGCCAAAGGGCTTATACTCATCAATCCGCTGTGCATGCTGTGGAAGTTTGCATGAACTTGGTGTTGTTGCCAGCAGCGGACCTTCTCTATCAATCAATCAATCAATCAGGGGGATTGTATGCATGCTACTCACCCATGAGGGTCTCAAGGCGCTGGGGGGGTCCGCAGAACTGCTTAATAAAAGAGCCAGGTCTTGAGGGTTTCCCTGAAGGTGCTCAGAGAGGGGGGGCGCGTCTGATGTCTGCCGTGAGCTCATTCCAATGTGAGCGAAGGATCTTCCGCCTTCCTTGGCTCTGTGGATGTGCGGGGTATTGGCTAGTGCGAGGTTGGAGATTAACCACTTGGATGCTAAGGCATGTTTCATGATTTACACTAAATTTCCATTGAAGTCAATGGAAACTCCATGACGAGCTGGGCTCGTCATGAGCGTCGAAGGGGTTAAGAGGTTTCTTTTATGTAAGTGGAAGTTGATTCTGTTGTTGAGGTATTTGGGTCTGGTATAGGCATTTGTAGGCTTGGGTGAGGATTTTGAAGGTGACTCTTTTCTCCATGGAGAGCCAGTGGAGCCTTCGCAGATGTTGGCTGATGTGTTCGTACAGGGGGCTGCCCAGGATGTGTCTGGCAGCAGTGTTCTGTATCGTCTGGAGTTTGCGGAGTAGGCATTTGTTTATGTTGGCGTAGAGTGCATTTCCATGGTCCAGTCTGCTGGTGATGAGTGCATGGGTGACCGTCTTCCTTGACTCGGGGGAGATCCATTTGAAAGTCTTGTGGAGGATGCGGAGGGTTTTGAAGCAGCTGGAGGTGACGGCATTGAGCTGTTGGTTCATCTACAGCAAACGTGGGAGTTTAATAAACACAGGAAGTTCAATGGTGCACGCCAAGTGTCATTCAGTAAATGGTTCAGAATCTTTGCGGTGCAAAAGGTGAGGGACAATCCCTAAGACCCTCTAGAAATTGACCAAGGTCCTTAACACGTGCAAGCAATTCCTATGCACACGCTACAGTATTGTATAAAAGTTCAATTATATACAGCTGAAAAGATGAAAGTAAGTGAAATCTTATAAGATGTTCTCCTTGTTTTAATTCAATAAGAAAAACACAGGGTCCTAGCAACATGTGTTTCATCATTAGGGTCGTAACCCAGACTTCTTCAGGGCTGTTGAGAAAACAATAACTCAGACCTATAAGCCGGTAATAATTCCAGCCCAGTTGGTCATAGGAAAACCCAAGTAAATCTTCTGATAAAAGACTTCATGATTCTTAATACATAGCAGGCCTCGGCTGATATGATGCAAGCTGTTGTGAGTTGTAAATTCAATTTGGTCAGGAAGAAGTGTAAAGAGGCCGGAATGTGCCTCATAAGTCTGTTATTCTTAAAGCGAGTACGCTATTATAGTGATCCAAGCACTCCCGGGAACGCGTTTGGTTCATGGTGAGGGCTGAGTCAAGTACGATGCCGAGGTTTCTGGTGTGGTCCGAGGGGGTCGGTTGGCTTCTGAGGGTGGTCGGCCACCAGCTGTTGTCCCATTCTGAGGGTTTGGTTCTGAGGACAAGGACTTCTGTCTGCTCTGCATTAAGCTTTAGGCAGCTATTGGTCATCCAGACTGCGACGTCCTGCATTCCTTTCTGGAAGTTGAGTTTAGCGGTGGTGAGGTCTTTGGTGAGGGAGAGGATGAGCTGGGTGTCGTCAGCGTAGGATACGATGTTGAGGCTGTGTTGTCGGACGATGTCGGTGAGGGGGGCCATGTAGATGTTGAAGAGAGTCAGGCTTAGTGATGAGCCCTGTGGGACTCCACAGGTGATTTCTGTGGGATCGGAGATGAAGGGTGGCAGTCTAATTCTTTGGCTTCTTCCAGGGAGGAATGAACGGATCCAATCTAGGGCTGTAACTTGTATGCCAGCATCGTGTAGTCTGGCGACTAGTGTGCGGTGGGAGACGGTGTTGAAGGCTGCTGATAGGTCGAGTAGGATAAGTGCTGAGGAGTGGCCTTGGTCCATGAGGGTGTGGATGTCGTCTGTGGCAGCAAGTAGGGAGGTCTCGGTGCTGTGGTTGCTTCGGAATCCATATTGGCAGAGCTTGAGGACGGCTTTGTCTTCGATGAATTGTGTCAGTTCCCCGTTGACTGTTTTCTCTGCAACTTTGGCTGCGGATGGTAGGAGCGAGATGGGCCGGTAGTTCTTGAGGTCGGTGGGGTCAGCTGTGGGCTTCTTGAGCAGGGGCCTGACTTCCACGCTTTTCCAATCATCAGGGAAGGTGCCTGTTTCGAAAGCGGTGTTGATGGTGCGTTGTAGTTCGGTTTCGATGGCGTGGTGGCTCTGTGGTAAATGTGTGGAGGGCAGGGGTCGGTGGGTGCCCCTAAGTGGATGCCTTTCATAGTCAAGGCGGTGTCTTCGGTCGTGATAGGTGTCCAGGAGGAGATGGTGGGCTGGCTGGTGTGGCTGTGGGGCAGGCCGGCTGTGGCATCCGGTGGGTGGTCGATGAAGTTGTCATAGAGGTTTTTGATCTTGAGGTGGAACTTGTAGGTTCTGAGCTTGTCGCAGAGGTCTTGGGACGGGGTGATGTCCGTGGCTTCGCTGCAGGGGTTGGTGAAGTTCTGAATGACACTGAAGAGTTCCTTGGAGCTGGTGGAGTTGGCGAGGATTTTGTTGTGGATGAAGGTCCTCTTGGTGGTTCTGATTTGGTTGTGGTAATCCTTCATGGCATTCTTGTAAGTGGCATGGTTTTCGGGTGTCTTGGTGTTTCTCCAGTTCTTCTCCAGGAGTCTGCAGGTACGTCTGTCTTCTTGGGGATCGGTGGTGAACCAGGCGGCTTTCCTGGGGCGCTGTTTGTCGGGGTAGTGTAGTGGGGCGAGATCGTCTACACAGTTGGAGATCCAGGTGTGGAGTTCCCTGGCTGCTATGTTGGCGTTGGATGCCGAGGTGTGGTTGTCTCAAATGAGGGCAGAGTTTAGTTGCTCGTCAGTGACCTTGCTCCAGTTCCTTCATGGTGGGTGTGGGGCTGGTTTGGGTGTCCTCGGTTTGTCGACAGTGAAGTGTACGCATTGGTGGTTGGTCCATGGGGGTTGCATTGTGTGGCTGTAGTGAACGCTGCTTCCTGCTGCAAAGATGGGGTTGAGGGTGTATCCTGCTCTGTGGGTCGGAGTAGTGACGAGGTGTTTGAGTTCGAAGGTGTTGAGGTTGTCACCAAGAGTGGTGGAGTTGGGGTCACTGTTGTTGTTGAGGTGGAAGTTCAGGTCTCTGATGAGTATGTAGTTCATTGAGGCAATGGCGTGGGGTGCGATGAGGTTGGTGATAGTGGCAGTGTTGGGGGTCCAGGGGCCGGGGGGGTCTGTAGACGAGGGTTCCACAGAGTGTGGAATTGGGGGTGGTCTTCATCTGGAAGTGCAGGTGTTCAGCGAAAGGGAAGGTTTCGCTGGAGGTGGTGAGGCGGAGGGTGTTTTTTGGGCGATGGTGAGGCCCCCTCATGGGTGGTTGTGTCGGTCCTTCCTCTGAATATTATATCTGTCCGGGATGGCACTGTTGATGTCTCTATGTTCAATCAGTCTGTATTCTCTTGCGTGGTATCTCTGATCACTCTCCATTGTCATTGTCGTGGGGGACTCAGTCCACTGCTTTACGACTCATTTGGAGGTTCAACGCCTGGCACCTGCAGCGTTCCAAATGCGAGGCTCTTGTCAAGAAGGAATTGTGTCCATTTTTTTAGCTCAATGTAGGATCAGTGGACATGGTGGCGACGCTATGGGCAGCTAGTAAGTCTTCCCTGAGAGGCTGTATTAAAGGCTATATTCGTCAGGCTGAGACGCACAGAGTAGCAAGCCTGACTGACTTAGAAGCCCAGATCCTAAGGGTGGTAGCTGCTTTCCGATGTCATGACCCCGAACCCTCCCATCTTCTCCTGGCCTTGTCCCATACGGGGCCATGGCAAGTGTCTTTAGAGTAGGCCAGGCAGTGCTGGAGGGCCTCAACGCAGAGGGTATTTGCCTCAGAAGACAAATCAGGAAAATTATTGTATTGGTTGGCAACCCGAGAACTCTCCGACCGTGTGGTCCTGGTGATTCGGGACTCATTGGGCCAGCCCCAGGTGGAGATCTAGGTCATTGCCCAGACTTTTGCAGACTCTTACCAGGAGTTATACTTGCAGTGCCTGTAGTGAAGGGATAAGATGATGCAGGTTCAAATAATCAGATTTATTCCGATATGAAGTACAGCTTAACATCCACAAGAGAGCAACCAGGTAACCTTCCATTCAGCTCCCAACCGTCTCACCAATCACCAACATTCCCCATGACCTAACACAATTCTCATCTAAACATTCTATAATCTAGAATACTACAATACTACACACTTCCCCCTTTTGAAAAACAAAAAAACAACAAAAAATGATAATAAACAAGCAAAAGAAAATAAAAAACGGACAAAATCCTTGCGTTTGATAGGAACATGCTTAGTACGTGAACTTTTCCTGGTAACATTCATTTCTTGATTAATATTGGCATCATCAACATTACTAAAACTAGTATTGTGACTAACAGGAACAATGTTACTATCAACATTCTTCATTGGTTCTAAGTAATCAAAAGCATCATGAAAACCTGAGAAACCAGAGGTATTATCAACATACTTATCAGATGAAAATCTTGGAATATTGACTTTAACAGGTTGTAACTTAGAGTTAGCTAGAGTAGAATCATTATATGCCTGTAATTTAGGATTAGTTAGAGTAGAATCATTAGATGCCTGTAAATTACAAACAGATATTCGTCTAAAATTCCACATTTTACCACCCTCCACCCTAACTGCTTTACTAAAAATCTCTGTAATTCTTACGGGATCAGACCATTTGACTTGTTTTTTGTTGACCTGTCCACCAAACTTTACACGAACAAAATTACCTACTTTTAATCTAGACACATTAGACTTTCTTTTATCGTTATCTTGTGTCATTTTCTATTGATATTTTTTAACCCTCACTCGTACCTCATCAAAATCTATTTTAGAATCATAAGCATTCCTAGTTTTCAACCACCATGGCATAAGTTTAGATCCAGGTTTCCTGCCTCGTAACATTACAAAAGGAGAAAGACCAGTTACAGAATTAGGAGAGGTACGATATGTTAACAAAGTAGCTGGCAAAGCCTTCCTCCACTTAAGTCCACTTCTCATAGCCAATTGGCAAGACTCTTTCACTACTCTGTTAATCCTCTCAGTCTGACCATTAGCTTGAGGAAAATAATTAGAAACTCTTTTATGTACAATATTGCAATCCAAAATAAAAGAAACTCCTTACTCACAAATTGTGTCCCATTGTCGGAGAGGATTTCCTCAGGTAAACCCTCTCTAGCAAACACCTCCTCCAAAAACTCAATTACATTCCCAGCACAGACTTTTTCCACAATCTTTAATTCGGGCCATTACGAAAATTAGTCAATCAAGACTAACGTAAATAATTCCTTGCCTGATTGATAATTAAATGCTCCAATAATGTCAATGCCTGATTTCCTCCAAGGCCCTTGAGCAAATTCAATAGGAGTAATTCCAACAGATAGTGCGTTTGCAGATTTATCACTTAGGGAACAAGGAGAACAATTCCTGACCCATCTATCCACCATACCATCTAACCCAGGCCACCAATAAAACTCCCTAATTCTTCTCTTCGTTGTAGACATTCCCAAGTGACCTTCGTGGACCAACTTGCAAATAAGTTCTCTAAGATTCCTAGGAGGAATAATCTTGTCACATCTCATTACCATACTCTGATTTAACATAAGTTCATCCTTCACCTTCCAAAAGGAGGCCAATTCACCACTCAATTTCCTTTCTTCAGGCCATCCTTTTCTCATAAATATTTGAATTTCTTTCAAAATGTCATCATGTTCCATCGCTTCAGACCATTTGGACTCAGAAATATGATTAGAAAACTCTTCTCCACAAATTAGTTTGACATCTTCCATAGTAAAAGCAACATCACATTCTTCATTGACATAAGAATCAACAACCTCTTTAACAGGCAAACGTGACATGCAATCAGCATGAACATTGGACCAACCAGGAACATAAATCACCTGACACCTAAATTCCTGCAGTTTGGCCGCAAGCCTTGCCAAACGCGCTGTAAGCGTCCTGCCCCCTCCAGCTGACAACATATTAACAAGAGGTTTATGGTCTGTTCTCAATGAAAATCTTGTACCCCATAGAAATTGGCGAAAATGTTGAGCCGCCCAAGTACAAGCAAGTAATTCTTTTTCGATGGTGGAATAATTACATTCAGAATCACGGAGAGACCTAGAGGCATAGGACACCACATATTCACCTTCATTGTCTTTTTAACACAGAACCAAGGCCGACATTGCTAGCATCAACACAAACTATGCATTCATTACCCACATTAAATGGTCTTAAAAATGGAGCATCTGACATTTTGTTTTTTTAAAAATCAAAGAGTCTTGTTGGTCTTTACCCCACACAAATTTCACATTTTTTTTTAACAAAATACGTAATGGGTGAACAATAGTAGAATAATCTTTAACAAACTTTCCATAAAATTCAGTTAAACCTAAAAAAGACAAAAGCTGTTCTTTAGAAGTAGGAATGGGTGCCATAGTAATACTCTTTATGTAATTGACTTTAGGTTTGATACCCTCAGACGAAATTTCATGGCCTAAATATTCTACTTTGAGTTGTCTAAATTTGCATTTAGCAAATTTCAGCGTTAAACCTTTCATCTGGATTTTCTGTAGCACAGACTCTAAATTCTTATCATGTTCCATGCAATCCTTCCCAAATATTAAAATGTCATCTTGAAAGGCGATCGCTCCTTTGCAATCTTCTAACAACTCTTTCATAAGACGTTGAAACACAGAGGCTGCACTAGCTAATCCGAAAGGCATTCGTGAAAACTGAAACATACCCTCAGGAGTAACAAAAGCAGTGAGTTTTTTTAGACTCTTCATGCAATTCAACCTGATGATAAGCACTTGCTAAATCAACAGTGGAAAAAACAGTAGCATTGGCCAAGGTGGAAATTAGCTCATGAATATTAGGAAGAGGAAGCTTGTCTACCCAAATTTCAGGGCCTCATTTATGAGGCCTTGCGTAAGTTTGGCGCCTCCGATGCGTCACTTTTTGTGATGCATCGGCGGCGTAAAACATGCCTCCTGTTGCGCACTATTTACAAAGTGATGCATCTAAGCAGGTGCGTCACTTTGTAAACCCCTGCGCTACATTATACCTGCGTCAGGTATAATGTATGCAGAGGGGGCGTTCCCCCACAAAAAGCCTCGTAATAGTGACGCAGTGAAATCTATGAGATTTCACTGCGTCACTTTTAGGACATGTTGCGTCAAAATCTTGCGCCTGCCTCACAGCAGGCGTAAGACTGATGCAAGCCCTTTCACATGGGGCTTTCCCCATGTGAAAGGACGCATTGCTGGAGTTGCGTCACTTTTGTGACACATTCCAGAGGTGCGTGACTTTTGCGCTTACAGATACGTCAGAAATACTGACGTATCTGTAACTCCTTGCGCCATGATACGTCATACTGTAAATATGACGCATCATTGGTCTCGGAAGGAGGGCGAAATGAAAAGTGATGCATCGCTGTTTTCACGCAGCGATGCGTCACTTTTCATAAATGAGGCCCTCAGTATTTAAACTGCGAAGATCCACCCATAAGCGAAGCTCACCAGTGCTCTTAAGTGATAAAACATTGGGGGAAACCCATGGAGATGATTCAATAGGGTCAATAATTAGTTTTGAAACCAAATCCTTTAGCATTTCCTTGAGTTTAGATCTATACGTTAATGGAACATTTCTAACTTTGTGCCTGATGGGAATAGCATTATCATTTAAAATAATTTTATGTTGAAAACCAACATGCTTTCCTAGAGTATGCCTTGGGGTATTTACTCTTTATATTTGTGACAAATAGTTCATCACTAATTTTTTGTTTGCTTTGGAAACAAACAGTATTAATATCCTCCAAATTTGTACATGAACTACAAATCGGCCCTATACTGACAGGAGAAGATGCTTTTGGGTCAAGTTTTATTCCCAATTTGTGTTGGTGTGGCCAACCAAGAATTGAAACACCCCTAGATGCCACATACACTTTACCATTGATCACTCTTTCCATGAATTCAATTTCTGCCCAAAAATATCCTTCCATCTCTATCCTGTGACCCGAATACCCTCCTGGTCGTATGTCAGGGAGAAATAGTTTACAATCACCCCAATTCTCTTTAAAGAGTTTGTTTCCAATGATAGTGTACCATGAACATGAATCTACCATTAACTGAGCAGGTTTACCATTTATGTTGATGATGCATGACGGAAATTCTTTACATTCAGACTCATCCACAGAAAAAATACAATTTAAACTATGTAAAGCTTCTTCTTCTTCTTCTGAAATGTAATTAACTCTCTGAAAAGAACAACATGCACTACTAAAATGACAATTTTTCTTGCACTTCATGCAACCTTTATCCCAAGCAGGACATCCTCTGTAATTACCCACATGGTTGGAACTACCACATCTATAACAAATAATGGCATTCTTTTTGAAAAAAGTCTTATTATCTACATGTTTTCTTTCCATTTCTTTTTTAACAAAACTCTTCTTAGGATCATTAGTTTTATCTTTTACCCAAGAAACTTCAGGTTCCATGGTTTGTACTTTAGTAGATTGATTTCTTATTTCAGACACAATTAATTCAGACTGTTCAATCCCCTTCGCAATATTGATAACTGCACTTAAAGTGGATTCTGTACCTAACCATAGTCTTTCCTGAATTTTTTTCCTTTTAGTTCTCATCATTATCTGGTCTCTAAGTACTTGTTCGTAAGAAATAGTTTCAAAAGAACATGAACAAGCAAGAGAGCGTAAAGCAAAAACATAGTCTTCAATAGTTTCTTCTGTTTTTTGGAAACGTGAATAAAATTTGAACCTCTCCATCACTGCATTAATTTTCTTTCCAAAACGAATTTTCATTTGCTTCGCAGCCTTCTCAAAGACATCCATGTCCCCAGCTTCTTCAATGGGTGGTAAATTATCAAACTCCTTTATACCTGCACCACCTAAACAATGCCTTAATAATACAAGTTTCCTTTTGGCTGAACACCCATCTTTTTCTAAAACGTCTACGTAGGCCAAAAACATAGGAAACCATAAATTCCACTCTATCTTGGGTTCTCCAGCAATTTGTAAAAAATGTGGTGGTGCACCAATGTTAGACGTGTCTAAAATAGTTTTTAAAAAAACAATTGGAATAAAAATAATAATAATAATAATAATAATAGACAATACCTTGTGTCCTGGATGGAAAAGAAACAAAACACAATATTTATTATTATTATCATTATTTTTTTTTAAATAGTGCCTTTGAGTAGTCGCAGGAAAAGAAACAACTCGACTGCAAGTTCTGGCCTTTTAGGTAATACTCTTGTGAACTCCGATTGAAATTGCTGAAAAGTTAATCCAAAATGGCCGCACGTAGTACGTGAGGTCAAAGCTGCAATCCCAAAGTGCAACGCGCAAAAGCTGCAATCCCAAAATGCAATGCACGAAAGAACAGATTCTTGCACCGAACATTGGTAGAAGAAATGGTGCACGCACGCAGTTTCAAAAAATGCAACGGAGTAATGCCACACCGTTCGACAATGCGGTCGACAACATTGACAAACGTAAGTTGAAATACTAAAAATGTCACACTCCACAGACATGCGCTGCCAAACGCTAATAGTTTTAGACGTACCTCGATGAGTATTCAACAAGTTCCCTCTTTTGCAACTGTCAGCGCAGATGGAGCAAAGCGCTAAATTAAAAGAAAACGATTAATTCAGGATATAATTCTCAGTGCTACGTTACCAAGTGATAGTCCGACACAAAAATCCTGAATCATTTCCACGAAGTGAGAAATGAAATCGTAGAAAAATGTCCAGTGAACGCTGTCTTCTTCAGAAAATCTACCTCCCGATCATCGCCAGTAATTATGTAGTGAAGGGATAAGATGATGCAGGTTCAAATAATCAGATTCATTCCGAAATGAAGTACAGCTTAACATCCACAAGAGAGCAACGAGGTAACCTTCCAGTCAGTTCCCAACCTTCTCACCAATCACCAACATTCCCCATGACCTAACACAATTCTCATCTAAACATTCTATAATCTAGAATACTACAATACTACAGTGCCCCCACCACCAGCGGAACACACAAACCCCCTTCTGGACAGTATACCATTGGTTATTATGCCCAATGTTTTGGCTCAGGAACTGGACCAAGTACTGACGAGAGAGGAGGTGAGTGCAGCGGTGTTGGGTTGTAAGTGGGAAAGACAGCTGGCCTTCATGGGCACCCCATTGAATATTACAAGTGCATCTGTGAGATCCTGTGCCCCTACCTCCTGAATTTCTACGCAACGGCCCTGCAGCAGGGGTTTTTCCCACCAGACTTGTATTGCACTACAATTGTGGTTCTACCCAAAGACGGTCTTCCTAAGGATCAGTGCTCCTGATTCGCTGATTAACACGAACATTATTATCCTGCGAAAGTATTGGCCCTGCGGCTGAGGAGGGCCTTGCCCCACCTGGTCCACCCGGATCAATGTGGATTTATGTTGGGCTGCCGTACACACCACTGTATTAGAAGAATCCACGTAGTGCTGACCCAGGTATCAAATCTCAATGGTATGCTGGCCGTCTTGCTAATAGACTTCATCAAAGCGTTTGACACAGTTTCGTGGGCTTTTATGGATGAGGTTCTTCGTCGGGTTGGCCTGGGAGAAGAGTTCCGTTGTATGGTTCAGCTTCTTTATCACTCCCGGACCGCTTCTGTTTGAATGAACGGGATCTTGTCTCCTGCATTTCCAGTCAAGTGTGGCACACGCAAGGGGTGCCCACTGTCCCCATTGCTTTTTGCCTTGGTGATAGAGCCTCTGGAGTGGCTTATACACTGTGATTCTCAGGTTGAGGGATGGTGGTGGGGAATGGGCCTCAAAGACCGTGTAGTGCTATACGTGGACTATATGCTTTCGTTTTTGAAAGATCCATAGCGTTCCGGGCCCCGCTGCTTAAAACGTCTCCGGCTGTACGGTGAGGTGTACAGGCTTCAGATAATGAAGGCAAGTCCTGTTTAGTGGAGGTAAAAGGCGACTCTTTGTGGCAGGTCTGGTGTCCTAACATTCCTACTCGACACAATTCCTTTATGTATCTAGGGGAACAAGTGTCTTCCTTCCCGGATTTGGCCTGGGGATAGATGGTCTGCTTGATCTTTCATATGGAGCACATCTACCGGATACCTTGTCTTCCTGTGCACGTGTCCCTTACCTGTTGGAGGGCGGCTTTTCACCTTACTGGTTGGAACCGCCACCTAACGAGATGGCCCCCTTATGAGGAGGAATGTGGTCTGGTCAGCTATCAGCCCTGGAGGGGTTTGTGGCCTGGGACCATCTTGGGATCTCATACCTTGGAGATGTTTATAAGGGGGGTATTGTGTATTTCCAGGGTTGAGAGTTAAATAATCCCTGACTAATTTGCAATTCTTTCAGCATCTCCAATTTAGCCACGCCTTGCTGGCCCATAACTTGCCAGAGACCACTTTGCCTGAGTATAGTCCGTTGGAGGTGAAGATCTTCCAGGGGAGGCTAGGTAAAGGGGCAGCATCAGCAATTTACACGTCGCTGCTGATCCACGCCCCGGATGGCCTTGAGAGGGCCTGACAGAGGTGGGCATCCTAGGTCGGGTACTTCGATGAAGATGACTGGAGGTAGGCTTGCAAGGCACCAAGGGAGCTGGCGAGGCTGCGTATGATAGTTTAATGACTTGTACTTGATATATTTCACCCCAAACGCTTACAACATTTGCTTCCCATGCAGTAGCGGTATGCACGCGGTGTGCACTCCCCTAATCGGACTTCTATCCTATAGACTGGGATTGTCCAGTGATAAGGCCCTTCTGGAGGGAGGGGGGTCATATACTTTCGGCTGTCTTAAGCCGCTCGCTGTAGTGTTAACACCACATACTGCACTGCTTGGATTTTTGGATGAGGTGGGTGGCCCCAGAGCTGAGCATGTCTTTCTGGGAATGGCTTGCCTGGCTGCTAAGTGGGACGCAGCCTGTGCATGGAAACAACAGAGGCTGCTGACTGTTAGGGGGTGGCGTGCAAGAGTGGACTGACGCGCTCACCAGGAGCAGCCGGTTTTTGAGGCTCATGGCTGCCCTAAGAAGCATGAGCATATATGGGGGAGATGGTGCAGCTATTATGGTCTATCGATCTGATATAACAATTTTGCACATTGTTAATGTTTGGGCTATGTCATACTTGTATTATGATTATACCATGCATTGTGTGTTGCAGTGTCTTGCCGCAAAACTTTCAATGAAGTTGGTTACAAAAAAATATATATATTTCTTAACTTTCTCTGACACAAATTGTACACCATTGTCATTCAGTAAAATGCTGGGTATCCCTTCCTTCTGGAAATCCTTGTCTATGAACCCTAGTACTGTATCTGTTTTTATTTTGATCATTTTGATGTAAGGACACCAGGAAAATACATTCATCAATACTACAATATATTTTTAAGTATTCACAATTGGCCCCTTAAAGTTAACTACCACCTTTTCCCAAGGAACTTTTGGTCACTCAAATGTATTGCTCATAGGAGATCTCAATGTCCTCAAAGATGTATGAGCTTAGATACATACATGGCATTCTCCGACTTCCCTTCCAAACTCGTTATCAATACCTGGCCAGCAATATAAACTTTTCATTGCTGATTTAGTTTTTTATCATACCTAGATGCCCCTCTTGGCACACAGAAATATTTATTTACCTCAAAGCAGAAGGAGGAATATTTTTTTCCTCTCTAATTAAGAATCCTTCTACAAGATTACCCTGGGATTGTCTGTGGCTAAAAAGAAATGTGCAGCAGCGGCTCCTCTGCTAAGGCGGAGGAGCATCATCCCACTGCTTGTGGAGCAGTGTAAAAGAAAAAAGAAAACGATAATAACGTAAGTTATTAGCATTTGATTTTTAGTATCACCAGGTAAGGGCTGGGCTTGTTTCCCATGACGTCCAGTAGGAGGAGTGATAGCTGCACTCCCTAAAGTGTGCATGATGGTTTGGCCGGCCATCTTGGCCTGGCCAAACCGTCATGAACACTCTGCATGTTCTCCACCCAGGCTGTATTACAGCCGGGTGGAGAACATGCCCAGGCTCCCATTTCCCATATGTGCACCGAACAACGGCACTCAGACCAATCAAAGCGCTGAATTTCAGCGTTGTGATTGGCTTAGGGAAACCAATCACAACACTGCATTGTAGCATTGTGATTGGCTATGGGGAGCCTGGGTGCTTCCTGGTTGAGGAGCGGAGGAGAGACGACATGGGAGAGACACAAGAAGGATGCAGCGACACTGGAAATGTGGCTAGGTTGTGGGGTGCGGATCTGATACCATAACTGGGAGAATGGAAACATGACATTGACAGGTGCATGCACGCTGAGAGAGTGGTGTATGAAGGCTGAGGTTGCCAGTACTTAATTATGTGTTACATATGCATTTTATTACTAATAAAAAGGCAATTTAAAAAAAGAATCTTTCCATAGTTGCCAGTTTACTGAGTACCTCCCAGAATGGTCTAAGTTCTCCCATATCACTTTTATGGTTCCATACCTCCCTAACAAAGTCAAAATTACTTTTTAATTCTTGATCTTTCGCACTCTCTACTTACCACTCCTCCAGATATAATGAGTATTCCCCTGCTTCAACCACCCACGCTACTTTTTCACAGTCCAATAAATCCTTTTTTTTTGTAATGTAGTGGGCGCCCTGGATAAAAAAATCTGCTTCTGCATTTTTGTTTAGGGTAAATACTCAACTTAGTACACAGTCTAACAAGCACATGGATAACCGGGCAAACCTAGATGATACTCTTGACATTCCCACAGTGGTCAAAGTTTTCCCTAACAGTTTATGGTCACATCTAACAATTACCTCTTTTCCCCCATACAAATGAGCAAAAATGTTGCTAAGCCCATACGCAGCCTAGTGCTTCTTTCTCTATCACTGCATAGTTCTCCTCTGAAGGTGACAATGCTTGTGAAGGAAATGCAATAATGACTTCAACTACTGCACCATTTCTTGGAGACAAAACTGCCCCCAGACCTTTGCTACTGGTATCTTTAATCACTATGTTAGTACACAGGGGACCAAACCCTCGAAGAATAGGTGCAGAACAAGATGCTTCCTTCATTTTATCCAATTCCTGCTTACATTCATCTGACCACAGAAACGTTACATGTGCTTTTAGCAACTTCCTCACTTGGAAAGTTTTCATGGAGAAATTCCTTACATATTTCAAAAAGAATTCCACCAACCTCAAAAATGACCGTATGTCCTCTTTATTCTGGCGATATGGAGCCCCTTTAGTAGCTAGTAACAAACCTTTCTTAGGTTTGACTCTACTTTACTAATCTCATGACCTAAGTAAGTTAAATGTTTCTTAGAAAATTCAGATTTGGCATTTTCAACTGTAAGGCCTTGAATTTCTAGAACTTCAAGTACTTTTTCTAGTTTCTTGTCATGGTCCTCTATTTCTCTTGAAAATTTTGTTTGATACAGGTGCACAGCCTAGTTTTCTGAAAGTTTAAAAATAGATTAAAAAAAGTGTAACTGGAGTTTTTAGGTACTCCGCGGGTGGCGTCGTCCGTCCAAGACGTCCTGTGTGACACAAATAAAGCGTGCTCCTAATGAACCATTAGTTGCATCCCCGTGGGCACTCAAGGAAGTAGGTTCCTCTGTAGACCAAATGAGGACTCCACGCAGTTCATAGAAATTATTCTCTCCTCATTTATTCGTTAAGTTGAAATTCATAAATGGTTATTCAATGAAATTCATTTGTCATTCCATTTCCTTTATCAATCATAATTCATTTTACGACATTGTTGCTTTGTGGCTCCTATGCGTTTCGGGCAAGAAACAGCCCTTCCTCAGGAAGCATCACTGTTAATTTAAAGGCATCACGGCATCAGTATATATCTATCATGTGTTAAAAAAAAAGCATCATAATGAAGAATTTCTTTTCATGTAAGCTGTTTAAACCATGGTGTAACACGCGTATATCTTAGAGCTAGAACTCAATCTAAAAAAGTGCCCATGTGATGTGTGAAACGAAATATAACCCGAAAAATGTATACCAAGCGTTAGAAAAAAGTTTGTGAAAAAGGGGCTTACATGTCTTTTCACTATGCCGGTTCCGCGAATCTGAGAAGTGAAAACGACCAAAGGTAAGTGACAAAACGGCCAGGTTTGATACCATTATATATTGCGTTCGAATACGACAGATTCAGGTGGACTGACCTTATGTCATGGGTTCACCTCCAACGTAATAAATCAGCTCAAAAAGAACGCTCTCAGGCGTTTCCGTGTTCCGCAAAGACGAGGTATACACGGTTGAGTGCTACTTCCGTGATCATGTGTTATGTGTCTCTGGATGAAGCTAGAAAACAGACTCGGTTGCATTTGTTACACGAAGAAACGATCTTTTTGTCCCTTCCCATAACTAGTATGTTGTTTGTGAAAAATAAAATCCCTTTAATTTTTCCAAACAGATTAAACATAAAGCGTTATAACACTGTCGCCATCGACGCTAAGCGGGACAGCATTCTTTTAAACTGAAAGCACCCAACTTGGGTAACAAATGCCATTTATTTCTTGCTTTCTTTATGAAACGGTATTGGGCAGTAGGCAGCAGATAGATCCAAGGTGGAAAATACTTCCATACCCTTTGTCATAGTATGCATTTCATTGATACTGGCTAAAGGAAACTTATATACAACAATGTTATCATTAAGATCTCATAGATCAATGCACAGTCTCACTTTACCATTGGTTTTGCTTGCAACCACTAATGGGGCTATCCACTCTGCTGCGCTTCTACTGGCTTTATGGTTCCAGCATCAACAAATCATGTTAACTCTTCATTGACTTCTTCCCTGACTGCCATTGGTACATTCTTTGCTTTATGGGCTTTTGGAATAGCTTTGCCTTTGAGAATGATTATGTACTCAAAATGTTTCAACTGTCCAATTTTTCCATTGAACACATTGGGAAATTCCTTCAACATTGTTTTACACATTACTTCTCCTTCATCCACAAATAAAACCTGTTCTTTACTATTGGAGTCTACTAATATATGTAAATTATTTTGATCCAATCACCCAAGGAATGATGGACCCTTCCTTGCTACATATAATTTTACACAAGCCTTCCTGTTCTTGAATCTGAAAATCAATGTCCTATAGCCAATCATTCCAATAGTCTCACTAGCGTCATTTTCTGCTGCACTCAAGATAGGATCCTAATTTCTTTTCAAAGTTATTTTTCCATACTTTTTCATTCACAATGGTGTAGGTTGAACCCAAATTTGTTGATATATGTATACCTACACCCCCCAAAATCATGAAACATATAGGTTTGTTTCCACTGATTCTATCTGAGACATTTAGTGCAACTTTTTCTCTAACATTCAAGAAGCTCTCACTTTCCTCTTCACTAGCTGTACTAGTTCCCTCCATACTAGTACCCTCTACCTCAACAAATTTTACTTCATCACATTTCTCTTTTTTGGTCTTGCAGACTCGCACATAGGGCCGCATTAGGATGTCGGGCGGATCGCCACCGCCCGCATGGCGGTGGCGATCTACCTGACATCCGTCCCCACCCGCCACTCATTCCCCCGCCATATTACTGTGGCGGGGTTACCAAAGCGGTCGGAAACACCGCTTTTCTGCCCGGTCGACAAGTCGACCGGGCGGAAAAGAGTTTAATATTGTGGATGTGTCTGCTAGACACCGCCATCCATATTATGATGGGGCGGACACATGCCTTTCCGTGGCGGCGTTGCCGCCATGGAAAGGCATGCAGTAATCTCTTGTGGGGGCCCGTTCTGGGGGGGGGGGTACACATGAGGAGGTACCCCTGCATTTCAATGTACAATGTGGCAGGCACCGCGCGGTGCCTGTCACGTTGTGCATTGAAATGCATGACGTGCATTTTTAACATTGCCATGGCCGGTGCTTTCAGCACCACCCGCCGCAATGTTAAAAATGCGAGATGCGCCCGCCAGTATGGTGGGCGCATCCTAATGGCCCCCATGGGACCCATGCCCTTCTGGCGGGCGGTCCCTTTTTACATCGGGATGGCCCCCATAGTGCCCAATTTTCCAACATCTAGTTTCTTTTTGTTTTAGTGCAGGACAATTTTTACTATTTGCTAAGTGGGATGTACAGTCACACCTGTAACATTTAAGGTTTTCACCAACTACCCGACATTTGTCCCCTTTTTTTATTCATGACTTGTTTCCAGTTTTGTCAGTGGTAACTTTGGCTACTACCTCTAATTCACGTTCAGTAGTTTTCTTTATTGGTTTAGCAAACCTTTCTGACATTTCTGCTTTTATTACTATAGACAATACAGCTTTCAACTCTGCATCACCATTAATCCACAACCTTTCCTGTATTGTTGAATCACACACATGCATTACTACTTGATCTCACATCAATTCTTCCAATAGACTTCCAAACCTGCAATTTAATTTTAATTTTCTCAATGTCATGAAGGTATTCAGATATAGTTTATTCTTTTTATTGTTTCCTGTGAAATAATTTGTAACTGGTTACCCCTATATACACCTAAGAAGAAAAATACTTGCCCAATTGTGTTATGGGTTTAACAATCATATTACCATCCCCACCATCATTTCCCATGAAGTTGTCCTTAAATTCTTAATCCTTCAGGCCCCAATGAATGTATCTAATAAACGTTTGTTTCCTTTCAGTTGGCAATTTGTCCTCAAAATCAATAGTCGTTATGTAGTTAAAAAAATACTCCTTCCATGGTATAGGAGGCTCACCTGACCTGCACAAATTTGTTTTAGGAAGGTTTACAATACAGCCATGTTAGAAGTGGAGTATGGCTTCGATTTCCTTCACCATTTCTCCTGAGATACGAATGTATGGATAATATAGCACTTAGTCTGGAACAAACACTTCATTAGTGCAGAATTAAATCAAAACTAGCTTACTTATTTCCTTTCAATTAAGCTGTTTAACATGACTTATGAAGTGCGACCATATCTGCTTGTAACTGGTAAACATTACTTAAATATTGATACAGATTATTAATGTTAAAAGAATTATCATAATAGCTTAAAGTAATTATTCATAAGGTGTGCAATCACCGCAATCAACACAATCACTGCATGTTCTCTACATTGAATACTCTAGTTAGTTATGCTTTAAAGTGTACAAATCACCAGATGTTTTCCGCACAGAATTATAACTTTTGCTTTAAGGTGTGCAAATCACCAAGTGTTTTCCCCACCGAATACTCAAAGTAGGTGGATCACTGCATGGTACACTGCTACTCACTGTGCCCGTGTTGCTCTCGCAACATCCAATATGGCAGTGGATGCCTTTCAAAGCACAGTATATGTGCCCACTACTTCCAATAGGCGGGTTGGTGCCCTTTCAAAGCACAGTGTGTGCGCACCCCTGTTCACTGCCTCAGCACGAGACAGTACAGTTACAAATGAGGAAAATCACGCATAAAAAAAAAAACAGCCCGTCACAGCACCAAAACTCCTCCAAATTGTCCATGGTCCCCGCTCCAAAACACCTCAATGTATAGGCTGCCGGAGGAGCCTGTACCTTCCAATTGCTCCAGGCAACGGTTTCTGGAGGGGGGTAGGCACAATCCATGCAGTGCTCTGTCAAGCGCACTAGTCTCGCAGCTCCCCTGCACCTCCCCTCGTAGCTCCCCTGCTAATCACAAAAGGAGACACAGCTACAACTGGTCTTTTCAATGGCACATGACCTTCACAATATATACAGCCGCACATTAGAAAGACGCTCCTTCAAATTTTCTCGTCAAAATCAAAGACGCTCACAGAGAAACACCGGTTGGGCATACGTTGGTTCATGAAAAAGGCTTGACCGCAACTCAACACAAGTTCTGGGTAGTAGCACACTACACAAATGGAAGTTAAAAAAGCTTGTATTTTAACTACCCAATCGTTCTTGTTGTAACATGTAACATGCATTATATGTTTGAGGGTTGGCGTTCCAGCTTTTCCTTGTGTTCTCCCTCTACTCCCTTCTCATTGGTCATTGGTTGCCTACGTTAGATTATTCATTAGGCTTCGTTGTTGTTGGGCGTCATTCGAGCCCCAGCTGTTTGCCTTACCGGTCCTGCACTTGCGGGTCTTTATATCTTAATAAATTACTTATATAATTCAACTGACCTTGTGTATTACATACGATGACACTTCAGATGGCGACGAGGACGGGATACTAAAGAGTTGTTCAAGACCCGCCGGTGTGTGACAGAGGATCGTCTTTTCTCTTCAAAGTATTTTTTTTCAAGGCAAGTTATTCAGATTTTCTTTTTTCGGGGCGAATTATTCAGTGCTAATTTATTTATTTACTTTTCCATGTGAGGTCGAGTTAGGAAGCAAAAGAGTGTTCCTTTGGCTCAAGACTCAGCGACCTTCTAAACTTTAATTTCAGGCAAGTTACGATATTTCGATTTTTGCCAAAGGAGTTTTCTAGCGCTAATTCATTCTTTCGTCTATTTTCTTCCATGTGCTGATGCGCTGAATTTCACATGTTCGACAGCGTTTTCGAGGAAGCAAGTAGCATTCTCCTCAGCTGTAAACTGTCAACGGTCACGTCTATTTCAACGTCGGCCGTTGGAATTTTCAGTTCAGAGTCTTGCAGCCAGGCATTCCTGTCAGCTGAAACTGACATCGCTGATGTGGTTCCTGATGTCATCGCGTAGCCTACGATCCGGAGCATGACTCCATTTTGTGTTCTGAAAATCGTATTTTCTCTCAGAACAGTGTTATTCATGAGAGGAATTTGATGTTACACGATAAAAAACAAAACAAAAGAAAAAGGGATTTTTACCTGTTTTCCATGTTTATATTTTCTCACATCAATGAGCTATTTCTTTTATAAAACTAAACTTGATATTTAGAATATTTAGCAGTAGTTTTTGAGAAATTATTGAATTGTAAAATTGTTCTTTTTTCAATTTTAATAATAAGTTTTAAAAATAGCGTTTCTTGGTAAGAAAGAGGTACAAGGAAAAGTTGCAGAAATGGCTACAAATACAAATATATGTGCTCCAGCTCCTTTCTTGAATGATCCAGGGAAACCAAGCATGAAGTGGAAAAACTGGTTGAGGGCTTTTGAAAGTTATTTAGTCGCAATAGACGGGAAGAATTATGATCCAGAGAGAAAGGTGGCAATTTTGTTTGGATTATTGGGAGCAAATGGTCAGGAAATTTTCGATAGTTTGCCTGAGTATGAGCCACCCCCGGGACAGTTTATACCATTAGATGAATACCAAGAGGCGCTCAAACGTTTGGAAAGACAGTTTGGAGAGGAGCCTAATATAATGATTGGGCGTCATCATTTCACTATGCGTAAACAACAAGAAAATGAAACTGTTGAGAAGTATATTGGTGCTTTGCGTGTTCTAGCAACTAAGTGCGAATATAATGACATGGTGGATGTATATATTAGGGATCAGTTTGTTTTTCACTGCCATGAAAAGAAAATACAAGAGAGGCTTTTGTCATGTAAAAATCCTCCTTTACAAGAGGCGATAGATATTGCCAAAGGGATCGAGAGATCTCTTCAGACATCAAAAGTTTTATCTGCTTCCTCAAATTCAAGGGCTGATGTGTATGTTGTTAATGATTTAAAACAAAAGTACCCTGCTTATGAGAAAAGAAACAGAGATAGCAGGGGCACAGATTCAAGTGTTATTATATGTTATAGATGTGGGTCAAAGAACCATAAAGCAGACTTTCAAGGATGCCCAGCACAGGGTAGGAAGTGCACAAAATGTATGAAAATTGGTCATTTCGCTACGAGTTGTAATAATTCCAGATCACAAAGATTCCGGAAGGTGAAAGTAAGTTATGTAAATGATTTTGAGGAAGATATGTGTGCCAACATTGTTCTGTCTATTGATGACCAAACTGGAAATATTAAGGGTCCATTAGGCATTGCACACATTGGAGATGTAGAGGTAAAGATTATGGCAGATTCAGGATCTCCGATCACTATCATTTCAGATGTGAAATACGCGAAATATTGGCCTAATACAGACTCGTTTGCTACAGATATATATGCCAAAGCATTTGGAGAGTCTGACATTAATGCATATGGGTATTTTTATGACTTGTTAAATATAAAAGGTAGGATAATTTCCTCCAAAATCTATGTGGCTGAAAAGGGAAAAGACATTGTAGGTTGGAAGGATTTAGCTAAGCTGGGCATTATACTTAAACCAGGTGCGGATGACCCAATTGTTTTGGACGAAAATTTTGTACAAGCTTCTATTTCTTTGGTAAGTCCAGTTTTAAATGATGATTTGGAAAATATTTTTAACAAGTATGAGTCTTTGTTCGACAATAGAATTGGTTGTGTTAAAGGTTTCGAACACGAAATTAAGCTGAAGTAAGGTGCAATACCGGTTAAACATAAGGTAAGGGCAGTTCCTTTATCAGTAAAATCTGAATTGCAAGAACTCTTAAACAAGCTAGTAGAGGAAGAAGTAATTGAGCCAACAAATTCTTCAGAATGGATTTCGGCTATTGTTTTAATTAAAAAGAGAAATGGCGAAATCCGTTTATGTGCAGATTTGAGGTCGTTAAATAAAAATATTGTTGTTGATTGTTTCCCTCTGCCAAATATACAGGAGATTTTGGCAGCCACCAGTGGATCAAAATATTTTTCAATTATTGACCTCAAGTCTGCATATCATCAAGTGCAGTTATCAGAAGCGTCAAAGGAGTTGACCACATTCATCACTCCTTTAGGGGCTTTCAGATTTAAAAGACTTCCGTTTGGGCTGGCTTCTTCAGCCAGCGTATTTTAGAAATTAATGGAAGCTATTTTGAGTGGAGTTGACGGAGTACAAAAATTCCAAGATGACATTCTTATACATGCAAAAACAGTAGAAGAACATAATGAAATATTGGATACTGTTCTGAGTAAATTGTTTAATAGAGGGATGACTGTATCAAAAAACAAGTGCAAATTTTTAAAAGATGAGGTTGAATATTTAGGCCACGTGTTAAGCTGTGAAGGTATTAGGCCCAAACTTGATTTAGTTAAAGCCATAACTGATGCCCCAAGGCCATGTGATAAGGATACTCTTAGATCATTTCTCAGGCTTAGCGAATATTATTCGCGGTTCGTAGAGAATTACTCTTGTAAAGTCGAACCCCTACGAGTATTGTTGCGCAAAGGAGAGACATTTTTGTGGACTGAGGAACAAGATAAGTCTTTTAAAATGATTAAAAATGCAATACTTAATGCTCCAACTTTGAAGCCATACAATCCTGAAGGGCATAATGTTGTAACTGTGGATGCGAGTTCTGTGGGTATCGGAGCAGTATTCACACAAAGGGTTGGCAATGAAAGTCATACTATTGCATTTATTTCTAGGAGGTTACAGGAATCTGAAAGACACTACAGCACCATAGAAAGAGAAGCATTGGCTTGTGTCTGGGCGGTTGAGAAACTGAGAATGTATTTATGGGGCAAAAGTTTTGACTTAGTTACAGATCATAAGCCACTCACTTTTCTTATGGATGGTTGTGGTAGAGGGAATGGAAAAATTTCGTCTAGATTAATCAGGATTCTGTCAAAATTACAAGAGTATAACTTCACTATCAAACATATTTCTGGAAAATGCAATGTGAGAGCTGATTGTCTATCACGCCTTCCACTTGAATGTGATGATTTTAAGGAATATGATGACACTGAATGTGTAGTTTCTTTTGTAAACAGTAGCAATCAATTTACCAGTATTTGTGAGGAATCTGATTGGGTTTCACAGCTTAATGATGACCCTGTATTAAGTAAAGTCAAATTATTTATTTCCAGTAGCTGGCCCCCAGTAAGAAATTTGAGTACAGATCTGAGAACGTATGCACAAGTGGCAGATGATTTAAGCATCGAGGATGGGTTCACAATGAGAGGTGAACTGTTGGTACCCCCGCCTAAGGTAAGACGAATTCTTTTACAAAAAGCTCACAGAACTCACCTTGGATCTACATTAACCAAGAAAGCCCTTAAACAATATTATTGGTGGCCAGGTTTGGACTCAGAAGTGAATTCATATGTAGAATCTTGTGCCACCTGTTTGAATTCTGACAAACGTTGGAAGTCCAGAGTTCAGGAGTTGCAATTAGTGGAAATACCATCTTCCTCTTGGAATAAAATTGCCATAGATTTCTCTGGCCCTTTTTATGCTTTAGAAAGTTCATGTAAGTTTTTAATGGTGGTTTGTGACTATTACAGCAAATGGGTCTATTTCAAGTTTGTTCCTAATATAGATTCTAAAAGTGTTATTCAATTTTTAGAACAACTTTTTACTATTGAAGGGTTACCTCAAATTTTAGTGTCAGATAATGGTAAACAGCTGACATCGGAAATGATGACGACCTTTTTAAAGAAAAATCAAATTTCACAAGAAAAGACTCCATTGTACTCCCCCAGATCCAATGGGCAAGTGGAGCGTGTCAACAGGTTTATTAAAGATGGAATTCAAATGGCCCTGGCAAACAATTTATCAGTTGTAGAATTCACTCAAGATAGAGTGGATATGTATAACAGAACTGTCAATAACGTTACCAATTTTTCCCCTTTCTTTCTTATGAGAGGTAGACAAGCCGTCACAAGTATATCACCCAAGCTTTCTGTGCATCAAAAAGGGAAAAGTGACTTTACAGTTGTGGATGATGATAGCCTAAAAGTCAATAGTTCTATCTGCAAGCAACAACTAAAATCCAAGAAATACTATGATGACACGCATAAAGCTGTTCACAAAGACATTGTTGTAGGGGATTGGGTGTTAGTGAAAAAACCATTTGTAAAACAGAAAGGAGATTCTAAATTCTTTGATCCAAGCGAAGTTGTAGAGGTATCAGGAGGTGCAATTCGTGTGTCAGAATTGGGTTGGAGGAACAAAAGTGATGTAATCAAAATCAAGGACTTTCAAAAGAAATTGATGTCTGATTCTAAAAATCAGAATACTGTGTCACTTTCAGATAGCTTTTGGTATGAGGTGACATCTAATAATGAGAATATGGTTAATGATAAGGAGTCTGAAATGTGTTCCTCTTCAAATCCCAATGGTGAAATTTGCCAGCCAAAAGACACTGTTGATGTTGCACTAAGATCAAATAGAGAATTGTGTTTAGAAGATGCCTCTGCTAACATCCAAGAGTTGAATTCCCAAAGTTCTGCCGCAAATGAGTACAATGAATGTGGTAGTTTGCAGAATGAGCAGGAGTTGTTATTTTATCCTAATACTGTCCAATCTGCTAGTACAAGTTCAGGAAGAGTGGTACAGATTCCTTGTAAGTTTAGAGATTTTATAATGTATTAATTTCATTCTGCTCTTTTGAAAGAAAGGGAGATGTTGTAACATGTAACATGCATTATATGTTTGAGGGTTGGCGTTCCAGCTTTTCCTTGTGTTCTCCCTCTACTCCCTTCTCATTGGTCATTGGTTGCCTACGTCAGATTATTCATTAGGCTTCGTTGTTGTTGGGCGTCATTCGAGCCCCAGCTGTTTGCCTTACCGGTCCTGCACTTGCGGGTCTTTATATCTTAATTAATTACTTATATAATTCAACTGACCTTGTGTATTACATACGATGACACTTCAGTTCTGTATCTTCCAAGCAACTGATTTCTCTAACAGTTATTTCTCACATTCTAACTTCAATATTCCACGTCTACACAGATTTATTATACTTTCATGCAGTGGAATGCAGCAATCCACCTTGCCGCACTAGACTGCATCCATGAAACAACCAATCATTTGTAATTTGTTCATTTGATGAGATGTCAAATTGCGATAAATGTATCCCTATGCATTTCGGGCCATTTGCCCTTCATCGGGGGATCTGTGTGCAATCTGTAAATGAAATGAAAAGGTTCTGTTGTTTCTTCAAGTACGCACCCCCATTAGCACCCAGGGACAGATACTTACGATTTAGGCGGATTCAAGTATATTTACTGTGACAAAAAGAGGAGTGCCACTCAAAACATATATATTGCTTCAGAATCAGAACATTTTGTTTGGAGATCAACGGTATATGTGCGATCTCCCGCAAACTCTTTCCGGTAATTTGAAGTGACCGCGTCATCACACGGGAGCGTGGTAACGTCACTCGGGGGTGTGACAATTGGCAAGGGATAGAAAGGAAGAATAGACTCTGCTTCCTTGATTGGGTCTTGTTGTGGCAGCAGGTTGCTTAACAGAGAATGTTTCACAAGGTGTGCGCCTGATATTATTAAGTGTCTTGCGATAGGTGCTTGAATGCCTCTCTGAAATATTTACATGAATAGGTACATTGACTCACAGTTAATACGGCCTGACAGGGCAGTCTACACATGAATTGGGCCCCTATACATGTTGGCTTTGCAGTGAGGTACTGTTGCGACAGTGCTGGTATGGTTTTCACCCTAGAGATTGTCATGTGTCCTTGTTGTTGTATTCTACCAAACTCTTTTGGCGGTGTTCACGATGTTTCCTGACAATGTGTACGGGATAGATAAGTGGTTAGCGGTTGTTCAGCGCATTCCATGGCATGGTGTCATTCAACCCAGTCTTGTGGGTTAAAAGGCGGTAAATCCAGCGTTGATCCTTCTGTAATAGAGGAATATCCTTTGTGCAGGCTGAGCCTTCAATTTGATCTATAACGACCCATCTTAGGTCGTTGGGGGTATGTCCAGTTGAAATGTAATGGTCCATCATTCTGGTGGTGCTCCTTTTGCAACGTATGTTGCTTCTGTGTGCCCCTAATCTGGTCTTTATTTTCCTGCTAGTCATGCCAATATATTGAAGGCCACACGGGCACTCTATCATGTATATGACGTGTGTGGAGTTACAATTAGTGTGTTTTTTAAGAAGATATGTTTTTCCTTCTTCCAATTCTAGAGATTGAGGGGCCGATTCCGATTCGGGGCGGAAGTGCTCCGAATCATGTTCGGAGCCCTTCCGACCGAATCGGTTAGTGTTGGACGGATTCCTTTCCGACCGAGCCATTCCGATAGGCTCGGTTGGAAAAGAATCCATCTTGTTTTTCCGGATGGCCTACGACGGGCTCGGAGAGCTCGTCTTCCATCCAGAAATCCACCAATACTCCTCCGGTCGCCTCTTTATGACCGAGGGAATACGATGCCAGTTTTTCACTGCTTTTTCATGCTGGTCTTTCCAGCACGAAAAGGCCATCGGAAACTGTGTTTGGGGGTCCCCAGCAGGGCCCCCATGGGTGCAAGGCTGCCAAAAGGCAGACTTGGGGGCACCTATGGTGCCCCTCTGTGGATCCCTGCACCCGGTGGCAGGCACCGCTTTTCTCAATGTGGGCATGCATTCCGCTCGGAATGCATGCTTGCATTTGTGAACCATACGAATGAGATCGAACAGGGTTCGGTCGCATTGTACTAGCAGGGCCATAACAGACCACAGCAGGTCGGTAGTTTACGGCTCTTGACCGATGTCCGATGGTCCGGAGTCCGTCCGACATCGGAATTGGCCCCTTAGTGGTTATAGTAAGGTGGCATACACAACAGTTCCCACAAGGGAAATGGCCCGTTACTTTTGGGAGGTTCCACACATTAAGGACAGTGTTACCCCTTGAGGTGTGGGTCTGTCTCGGGGGTGTGGAGATCAGACGGTCCTTTAAGCTATCTGCTTTTTTGATGGAGAATAATGTTTTTGCCAACTGTAGTTTGAGACAGTGTTATAAGTAGTGACACATGTCATTGGGATGGTTGTGTCCGGTCTTTGAGTCTCTTCTAGTAGAGCTTCCCTGTTCTGGTTTTGTGCTCTCTTCTTTGAGGAGCGTAAGTTTTTCTTTAGGTAACCTCTCTTGTTGAGTTTCTCCACTAGATCTGTCGATTGTGATTGGAAGGTCTCAATATTTCAACAATTCCTTCTAATCCGGAGGAATTGTCCGTAAGGTAAGTTTTCCCTGAGTGAACGTGCATGGTGCTATCAAATTTGAGTAGCGAGTTTCTGACTGTGGTGGTGGTGTGAAGGTGGTGTTCTGTAGAGAACCTTCTTTTGCTTCTATCGTTAGATGCAAGAATACCAATTTCTTATTATCCGCAGTGCTGGTGAAGCGCAAATATGGGTCACAGCTATTCAGCCATGATAGAAAAGTTGCGAGAATATCCTCTTTGCATGCCCAAATCATCAAGATGTCATCAATGAAGCAATGCCAGAATTTTATGTTAGATTTGAAAGGGTTTTGGGGGTCAGGATGTGTGTGGTTTCGAAAGTGATACACATAAAGGCCTGTCAAACTGGGGGTGAATGTACTCCCCATTGATGTTCCATTAGTTGTAGGAAGAAATTCCCCTCAAATTCAAAATAGTTCTCTTTGAGGGCAAGGGTTGCACACTGCATAATGAATACACTGGGTGTGTTGTATTCCCATGCGGTTCCTTCCAGTGTTTGTTTGATGACTCTCAAGGTTTCATCCTTGGGGAGACTCGTATTGAGACTCTCTATGTCAAGACCCACTAAGAGGTGATTATGTGGGTCAAAAGGTATATATTTGATGAGATTTGCACCAATGGATTCAGAAAGAAATGACAGAATCGTGATAAAGGTTCCAGAAGGCGGTTTATTCCCGACACAATGGGGAGACCTGGGGAGGTATGGTCTCCTTGTGTATTTTGGGTCCCATATAAAAAGCAGAGGCAAGAAAGCACATCTCCAAGCAAGAGGCAGACTTCCTATGTACCAAAAAAGCCAGAACCCCATATTTTTATAGGTACCCAAAATACGAGCTGCACCTGTGCGCCTGTGAGAGGTACTGAGACCTGAAAGGATTGTGGCAGGCTGCACAGCAATCCCAGATTAAATTTGTTTTTATCTCTGCTGATGAGGGATGATATCCTGAAACATGTGTCTAGAGATTTACAGCACTAACCTGCACCAACTTTGATGGTATACTCCAGGAAATATTCAAGTAAGCATGTAACATGAACTGCATTTACCATAATGCTAAGTGGAGAACTGTGCTGGGAGGGGAAGCAGTGTGCTCCCACCCCTTTGTGTTTTTGTGTTTTGTCTGTCTTATTTCTTTTCAGGGTTTACAGCAGCACTGGGAGTGGCTTTTCCAGAAACTGCAGTAGAACCGGAAAATGCGTGTGGTTGCAACCAGCGCTGGGATGCCTAAGGGTAGCCATGCGCTCTATCAAGAATCAATTAATATTAATAATAATTATAATACAATCTCCCTCCTCTACTGCACCTTAGCATGTACGACACTTGTCACTCCAAATGGGCAAGTAGACTATACATGACCATCACGTTCTTTAACATTCACTACCACACATCTCCTGAAGAAAGCCAGCACACTTTGGAGCCTGGCTGAAATATGTAGACCTTTTTTCCAGGATATCAGAGGCATAATAATAAACTCTACACATATCCGCCTTCCTCCAGTTTTAACCCTGTCATAGGGCCCACCATTAAAAATAAACCTTTATTAAAAGGGACCCTGTAGACAGTTTTTAACATCACTTTAACAGCACCATTTTACACTCATAAAATCCTGCTCCGCTGTAATTCAGGCGTCGTAGCACACCCGAGGTGCACTCGGCACCTTGGGTGGGACCCGATGATGAAGCATGCCACCAACTAGGTTGGTGGGTGAGGGTTTTCATAAAAAATTGTTTCCCACACATAAACAACAAGCTTCAGGAGTGTGAACCAGTTCTTCTTGATTAGAATATATTACATAAGGGGAAATTAATTAGTCGCACAACACAAGATAGTAAGGGGTCAAGACATGAGTTCTAACTGAATTAAATCTCTACAACAACGAATGGAACAGAAAAGCAAAGGAAAAACAGATGGTGTGTAAAGTAAATCACACCTAGGGTCTCCTGTTGTTACGGGAGGATTCCCATCAGTCACCACTCGGATCCGCCCTTCATCATCTGGGATCCTTCACCCTCTGAGCTACAGATGTATAGACCCACAGTGGATTGGCACCTTGCACACTAAAATCACTTACAATCCTCGTTGTAGCACTAGCGCCAATTAGTAAGCACAAGGTATATATTAATGAACTGAGCACTGGAAACTAAATACATACTAATAATATACCCCTTCTAACTGAGCGCTGTGCCCATTATTTGCTCATGATCAGAGGTGGCGCAGAATTTAAATAGAACTCCATGCTCCATCATTCCCCACAGAGCGCATAAACACTGACGCCATCGAAATGTAGCGCATACTGCCAGCGCTACAATTAATAACTAAATACACTCGCCAATGTCTATCATAGTAAGATCAGAATGAAGACTTCAATCCCCATGATGCTTAGCAGAGCGCACACAGACTGACGTCATCGGTATGCAGCGCTTACCGCCTGCGCCGGAAATATAGTTCACAAGCCGAACGCCGCGTCGGTACCTCCCACGACAGCCCAGAGGGACGCCCGGGGTACCGACGGACAGGTAGGCTCACACCATGTCTGTCTCTTGTGTTGTTTCCCGCTTGCCCGTTATGCTTACAAGTGCGCTGTGGCTCATGTCCCGGTGAGATAATACGAGATTGGTCTCCTTCGGAGCTCTAAAGGCAGTATTTGCTTTCTAGACTATGTCCGTTGAGTGCTTTAGAAACCTGAAAAGTCGAGGGGCGTGACTTCTCCCTGATTCCTCGCCGTCTCGCACGTTTGAGGTGGAGGTTTTGAAGGCATTATTTGCTTTCAAACCTCGTTTGCCTTGTACTTTGCAAAACCGAATATTCGTGCAGTACATTTCTTTTTGGCTGCGTGTTCCCGACACCCTTACGATCTACATGGTGTGCATGACTTTTACGAGTATGATCAAGGGCTAGCTTTCCCTCTACTCTTTAAACAATTTTGTACCATCAGCAAATAATCACTGGTGGTGGTTGCAGATTTGAGATCATGATCTGGTATGAATGGAGAAAAAGAAAGATAAAAAACCTTGATTTGTGTCTTAGGTATTCTGCTGGAATAGCGTGATAACTCTGATGTCCTAATATTTCCCTCTCATTTTATTCATGTTTTTTTGCTACTTGCCTCGCTTTACCTGCGCTGTAGCCAGGTGAGGTGGGCCTTTCTCTCCTGCCAGTTAGGTAAGTGAGTAACTACAAACTTGATGTTATATATAGAGATGTGTTACATGCACATACAGGCGACCACATCTGGCAAGCAATGATATTGACTAAATGTTGTCTTTTTTTGTGCACATACACTGTGTTTTGCACTTAATATGTTGTATTTCTTCTGTTTCTTTTCTCTACATATATATCATTACGAATGGACCCACTCTTGGCATGTGAACTCAATCAGCCAGGAGAAAGATGGTATCGCTATATTTCAGGTGATATCTGTTTACTTCCTTATTTCCCACTTATTTTTTTGTATAAGCAGTAGCGTCTTTTGGTCCTGAGGAAGCAGCCAGATACTAGTTGATCTTGTAAGTCTGCAGAAACATGTCGACCTCTTTTTCCAACAGTGGTTATTTGTTTAGACCACTACGCACTCTTCTCTTTTAGAATTTAGGAAAGAAGCTAACCTTAATAAATTTCTTTTTCGCTTCCTTACCTAATTTTATAAACATTTGCTCACTTTTTCACTGTGCACCTCACTTTTTAGCACTCATTTAGCACTGCTTCCAGTCACCACCCAACACCTACAGTTCCCCTCTCAGTGTACGCCACAAGTAGGGTTAGGCTTTTGACATCTGCCAATCCACTGTGGGTCTATACATCTGTAGCTCAGAGGGTGAAGGATCCCAGATGATGAAGGGCGGATCCGAGTGGTGACTGATGGGAATCCTCCCGTAACAACAGGAGACCCTAGGTGTGATTTACTTTACACACCATCTGTTTTTCCTTTGCTTTTCTGTTCCATTCGTTGTTGTAGAGATTTAATTCAGTTAGAACTCATGTCTTGACCCCTTACTATCTTGTGTTGTGCATATGGTTTTTGGGATACTAGTATAGCTGGGTCATTAAACTATCCCTCAGACCCTCCCCCATCTGGTTTATGTAATGAAATTAACTAGTCCCCACGTTGAATCTTTCCTCTCTCTCTCATTTATCTCTACATAGTGGGTCTAATTGACAGCGGAGGAAGGTCAACAAGAGCAAGAAGATAGTGTTCAGACCAATCAAATGGAGATGCTTGTAAATTATATATACTGTCTTTGGGGCCAATAAGCAAATCTACCATGTAGCCTACAGAATGGCTTTTAGACATTTTTGTAATAGAAAAGAAAGGTGTAGATAGATGACCAGCATAAGGGTAATTTATGTTGTCTTTATGAAGATTGAAATCACGAAAGGTAAAAGGTGAGGGTTGCTAATGTTGAATTCAATTGGGTCATCAGCCAAATCTTTAAGGCAGGCAGGCAGTGCTTTTAGAGAACGACATAAAAACATGAAGGTAATTGTATGTTTAGGGTTGGGAAAAGTCTTCATAGTAGGAACTTCTGAATCTGTTAAAGTGGAAAAAGGAAGAATAGTTAAAGGTATTGCCTTGAATATATACAAATGTCAATACCCCCACACACACACATTTGTTACCAAATCTATCTATATGCACACAAACATTTGAAAAGGTGAGGAATCTTCCACAATGGAGTCTCCAAACTAGGCTTAAGCCAAGTTTTCACCACAAAAATCAAATCTAAAGAGTTACCCTTAGTAGTGTTGCCTATCTCTATAATGTGGTTAGATAGCGATCTGGCGTTGATTAGGGCAGTCTTAATGTGGTTGAGAGATGAGAGGAGAAATGGGTTGCATAATGATCTAAGGAGCTGGACAATTAAAATCAGGCAAAGAAGGATTCCCTGGTAAAGCATGCAACTGTTCATGTTGGCATCTAAGCACGGTATTTGTTGGCATAGTACTGAGAATAGAGAAATCCATGGCCCTCTTTACATGAAAGTGACAGTCAATGTAAAATTGAGGTTCCCTGGTAATAAATGCGTTGATTGTGGTATTGTTCCAAACAAGCTTTAAGGATTTGGAAGAAACAGACGCTTGTTGTTTGTCTCAGTAGCGGTACACACTGGTGAGAGGAAGCTGGCCCTTTTACCAAAACTCATTATGTGACTTTGTTTCCAGCCATGCTGCGGCTGGCAAGACTTACTCAGCAAGCTGTCAGTTTCACTAGATATGGGGTACAACATAGTAGTTACTGCACATTTAATTGAGAGCTGACTCGCAGCATTCATGTGTTACAAGAATTTAGTGCCAGGTGTACAAAGCCATATAGTATTCGCAACCCCTACAATTCTCTAAATCACAGGATTAGTGACCTCTAGAAGGCGTTTTAGTATGTTCTAAACCCATTCTTCGAATTGGTAAGTGCAGGGGCGTCTGTTAGAGCTGGTGGCGCCCGGTGCGACAATGTTTGTTGGTGCCCCCCAATGACCACCTCCGCCACAGATTACCTCACCACCACCCTTTCCCAAAGTCTCCATAACAACTCTCTCTCCGATGCATATATAGCGCAACTCATGTCAGAGCACTTGGATTCACACACACATTACAGAGAGTCAACCAATCATACGTTTGTAAATCAGTATATAGGAAATGTTTATGTAAGTCAGAGGGCTACACGGTGTAGGAGCCCCAAGTCACACTATATAAAACTTTATAAATAAATAAACAATACTGGTAGGTAGTATAGTTTAATAGTGCTTGGTCTAGAGAAGCACAAACTCAGAATTTAAGTAGGGACACCATAGTTGGGGGTTCTCTTTAATAATGAGAATAGGTTTCTACCCAAATGAATCCTTTTTGCTACATTAAACTTTGCACAAATCTATACTGTGCAGCTAGCATGCGGTTCTTTGACAAAAGTTAACAGCTCTGTATTTAACATATAAATTACAAGTTACAAATTGATATCTCTTTTAAAAACAGTAAACCACTGACCTATTTACATTCTGTGCACTTTGTAATCTGCAAGGTACTTGTTTTTTGCAACAGGCGTATTAACTCTCTGCGCTACTATAGTGAGTCAAAATCCCAATTAAACAAAACTCTGATATTGCGTCAGGAGGAACATTAATCACAGGAGTTATCCTGACATTTTGTTTTGACTGCCTGGAAATTGCTGGCGGAAACTAATGCGGCAGCAGGTGTGTTAGAACTGGGGTCACCAATTCCGACACGGTAGCTTGGCGCGAGGCGAGAAGGCACCCGAAGGCAATGTGTAAAGCAGTGGTGATGCACACGCTCACACGACTCAAGAATACGCACGCAATGAAGTGACACCACACCAGGTTGTTTCATAAACCAAGATTCTATATCTACTTTTAGTTCAGGCAGGTAACATTTCTAAGGTACTAGGCTAATCTTAGGCATTAATTCAAAGAAGATAACAATTCTGATAGTCAGGGAGTCAGGGACATCATAGGCAATATCTCTTTTGCAAACATTAATAAAGGTAACATCCCCTCCACACTTCTCCAATAAGGCATCACTTTGGGGGCATGAATACAGCATCAGTAACAGGAATACAGCATCAGTAACATTTCCTATGCACACATTCATTAGGGGCAACACCTTGGCTGCATGTATTTAACCTCAGGGACATTTACTAGGCAGGTGGTTGATGCCTGCAACACTTCTTAGGCAAGGAATTAGCATGGGGTATTCAGGAGTGTCAGCCAGACAGTTAACACAAATTCCTTTGCGTAGATTCCAGACCACTACAGATCCTTGGACATTCATGCAGTAAATGGGAGCATTCCTCCACGCCGGTACAGCGGCAATGCTGGGCAGATTCTGTTAGGAGGAGCAGTTCCCCCTCCGTCCATCATGAATTTGCAGGCGTCCGGGCCTCAGCTGTCTCTCACTCACCAGCCGAGTCCCGGGTAGGCGCCCTCTCCCCAGGCAGCCCGCTGCTCTTCTCCTGCGGGGCTCTCACCTGGAGGGGGCGGTGGGAGTTCCTCTCTGAACTGGGGACCGCACCGGCGGGGAAATCAATCGAGGGGCTCCCACTGGCAGCGGAGCCCCTCCGGCAATGATCAGGACCAGTCCCGGGCCTCAGACCTCCTCTCGGCCAAGGAGCCAATGGGGTTGCGGCGTTCTGGGGGCTGGATGCGGAAGCCATCACATGGCGGATTCCAGTGGGCGTGGCCGCAGGAACCAATGGGGCCGCGCCTGCTACGAGGCATGGCCGATGATTTCGGCCACGAGGAAACGCTCCAGGGCCTAGCGCGGCCCTCTCCACTACCATGGCGGCCCTCTCAGCTTCGGGCCGCAGCGGGGTCTCGAGCGGCCCCTCCTCCTTGCTCAGCGTGGCGCCGCCCGCGAACCATCCTTGCCGCTCCCGGGGCACACAGCGCTCCTTTCAGCAGGGGCCTGTGGCAGACATGTTATTAGGAGAGAGCACCTGCACCTCAGCACTGTTTGGCAGTGGTAAGGCGCTGAGAGGCCTAGGCCCAACAAAAAGATGGAGGCAAAAATTAGGCGCAAAGGGAAAAAAACGGGGTAAGACCACCCTAGGGCTGATAGGTCTAACAAGGTGCTTTCAAATAATATTAAACTTGCAAACAAGGCGCCCCCTAGAAATCAGCACCCGGTGCGGAGGCACCGGTCGCACCGCCCTAGTGCGGCCCTTGGTAAGTGCTTAGCGAATCGCAAAATAGGTTTCAAAGTGTATACCAAATCACAATTTGGAAGAAAAGGGGGTGGTGATGGACGGAGCATCTGAACCAATCAAACACTCACACCCAGTCAAAAGATCTGGGTTTGATCCATCACCGTTCTTTAGCCCACTCTGCCACCCTAGTTCAGACATGGCTATATGCAAATCAGTCTGACCCTGTGCCTCATGGGAACAGTCCAGCCCAAACTGCCAAGCCATGCCTTCCCTGGATCGGAAACTAGCTCCCGAGGACCGGTTTCTGGCATTTCAGCCGTCTTCAGCCCGGCTTGCTTAAATCCAGTGGCAAAGTGAGCAAGGGACTCACGTCTGAGCATACCCTGCCACAATTATGGCGGCCAAAGCGGTACAAAAGGGGGTGGTGATGGACGGAGCATCTGAACCAATCAAACACTCACACCCAGTCAGAAGATCTGGGTTTGATCCATCACCGTTCTTTAGCCCACTCTGCCACCCCAGTTCAGACATCGCTATATGCAAATCAGTCTGACCCTGTGCCTCATGGGAACAGTCCAGCCCGAACTGCCAAGCCATGCCTTCCGCTTTGGCCGCCATAAGTGTGGCAGGGTATGCTCAGACGTGAGTCCCTTGCTCACTTTGCCACTGGAGTCAAGCAAGCCGGGCTGAAGACGGCTGGAATGCCAGAAACCGGTCCTCGGAAGCTTGTTTCTGGTCCAGGGAAGGCATGGCTTGGCAGTTCGGGCTGGACTGTTCCCATGAGGCACAGGGTCAGACTGATTTGCATATAGCCATGTCTGAACTGGGGTGGCAGAGTGGGATAAAGAACGGTGATGGATCAAACCCAGATCTTTTGACTGGGTGTGAGTGTTTGATTGGTTCAGATGCTCCGTCCATCACCACCCCCTTTTGTACCGCTTTGGCCGCCATAAGTGTGGCAGGGTATGCTCAGACATGAGTCCCTTGCTCACTTTGCCACTGGATTCAAGCAAGCCGGGCTGAAGACGGCTGGAATGCCAGAAACCGGTCCTCGGAAGCTTGTTTACGGTCCAGGGAAGGCATGGCTTGGCAGTTCGGGCTGGACTGTTCCCATGAGGCACAGGGTCAGACTGATTTGCATATGGCCATGTCTGAACTGGGGTGGCAGAGTGGGCTAAAGAACGGTGATGGATCAAACCCAGATCTTTTGACTGGGTGTGAGTGTTTGATTGGTTCAGATGCTCCGTCCATCACCACCCCCTTTTGTACCGCTTTGGCCGCCATAAGTGTGGCAGTGTATGCTCAGACTTGAGTCCCTTGCTCACTTTGCCACTGGATTCAAGCAAGCCGGGCTGAAGACGGCTGGAATGCCAGAAACCGGTCCTCGGAAGCTTGTTTCCGGTCCAGGGAAGGCATGGCTTGGCAGTTCGGGCTGGACTGTTCCCATGAGGCACAGGGTCAGAGTGATTTGCATATAGCCATGTCTGAACTGGGGTGGCAGAGTGGGCTAAAGAACGGTGATGGATCAAACCCAGATCTTTTGACTGGGTGTGAGTGTTTGATTGGTTCAGATGTTCCGTCCATCACCACCCCCTTTTGACCACAATTTGGAAGAGGCGTGCATAGGGAATTCCTTCTAATCTGCGATTCAGAATGCTACGTTTCAATAGTTTACTACTTCTTCTGCAATTTCTGGTGCAAACCACAGATAGGTTACAGACTCCCCAGAAATTGCAACTCATTTGTGGAAGGAAAGGGGTCCTCTTGTACTCCTTCCCTTTGTGAATGTAAAAAAGCGCTGTTTTAGAGTGGGCAACGATCCACAGGACCACAGCCCAATTATAACATTCTTTTTTGAAATCTCAGTTTATTTTTAATGTAGCTTGTTTCCTTTAAGAAAAATGGGCTGCATTTAAAAAAATACTTTTTTCAATGCAAACACAACCTTGGTGGTCTGCTGAACGCAGCAGGCACTTTCCTTTTGATCATATGAAATCGAGGTGAGAAGCAATTTGTGACCTACCTCATGAATAGTAATGAGGGAGGTTGAACTACAACTCACTCCAAATGGTCATTTCGTGAGCTGACCTCATAATACTTAAGTTGGTTCTCAACTTCAGAATTTATTCGCAAAATGTCAGTGTGCAATTTGTGACCACTTTTTGCAACTTAGTTCTAAATACATCTGGCCCCTAGTGACACACTTTAATAAGGACACAGAGAGACCTCTAAATAATGCCTCACTACAATAGTATGTATTCTTGGTTAGTCCTCAAAATAAAAGAGTCAAGGAAGAGATTGGCGCCATGACCGGCCTACAGGCCTTCACAGAAGTGGACAGGCACAGACAGGCTTGCATTTGGTGAATCTGCTTACTGTGCATGCACAGTTAGTCCCTTTTTGCAGGCGTACGAATTATGGCACATGCTCAGAAGGTCTTTCCAGCAACTAGACCACCAAGAATACAATGTATTCAAGAAGTTGACACCATCAAGAATACTTTCACTGAAAAGGTGTGGAAGACTCATTAAATTCAAAGGAGTGCAAAATAGGGTCTAACGGTGCAAAACAGCTAATATGAATTCAATATAAATTCAATAGAGAAATATATTTAAGATAAACTGAATTCTATTTATGTAGATAAAAAAAGAGGAATAAAAAGTTGAGCCAAAAGGTGGAGAATTGCTCACGGTAAGGATATAAAATGGTGTAGATGACTAAAATACTTATATCCACGTTGATACTGAGCAAAAAGTAAGAGAGATCGGGGCAGATTTACAAATGTTTCGCGCAGCACAGGGCAGAAAGCAAAGTTGCTGTGCTGCGTTCCATGAAAGGGAGATAGCAGAAATGTATCACATCAACTAAGATATGGCACGTTTCTGCAGCTTCTAGCTCAGCTGCAAAGTGTCCTGCCTAGCACCAGCTCAGTCCCTCTTGCACCATGGTGCAATGGTGCCTGCGTTACAGGCAGGATTGTGTTTGTGCAAATCCTTAATGGTGTTTTCCTCTTTCTATATGTGCTGCAAAATGAAGCACACGTGGAAAGAGGAAATAACGATAAAAATAAAGATATTTCTCCTTGTTATGCCTCACTAGGCAACGCATAGCATTTGGATGCCTTTCCAGGTTTACAAGTTATTGTAAATCTGGGAATGTGCAAAATGTATGGGTGCATTCATGCTCCACCCTTGGAACACCTATGCACTTTCTAGCATTAGTTTGTATTTACTAAACCATGCAAAGTGGCTTTGCATGACTTAGGGCCAGATGTAGGTAGAACTTATTTACCGATTCTTAATTACCGAATTTTACCGATTCGGTAATTAAGAATCGGTAAATAAGAAGGGGGGGTATGTAGGAACATCCAGATGTTCCATTTACCGAATCGGTAAATATCTGTATTTACCGAATCGGTAAATACCGACCGGTAATGCTCCATTCATTCCTATGGGCTTTGAAGCCCACAGGAATGAATGGGGCATTACCGGTCGGTATTTACCGAATCGGTAAAATTACCGAAATGGCCTGTTGCGATCCCCCTACATCTCAAAAGCCAAATACCGGTCGGTAACGGCCGAAATCGGCCGTTACCGACCGGTATTTGGCTACCTACATCTGGCCCTTAGTGAATAACAAAAATTATTTTGCGTTGGGTCTGCCCCACAAAAGTGATGCAAGCCCGGCTTAAAATCTTAGTAACTCTGCTCCACCATGGGGTAAGTGGAATGTGGAAAGTGATAGGTGAGAGAGTTCAAAGTGGGTAGGTTACGGTAACAGGGACCTAGCTGGAAGGAGGTCAGGTTGTTCTCTCTGTATTAAATATATCTTACGTCAAAAAAGAGAAATAAACCAAATCTGTGTCATATCTATTATATTTTCGTACCTCGCACTTGACAGCTCCTGACTAATAGCTAGGGCCTGAAATGGTTCAGTGGATGAAGCAAATCTAAGCAAGTCTGGTGCATTCAGCAAGTACTGTGTAAAAATAAGGACCTTGAATGCAATAGCTCTAAGCAGTGCACAATGTGAGCCTGTAGGGCCAACCAACAATCCAACATTTCTGGGGACCAGCACTTATTTTCTCATCAAGCTTGACCATAAGCAAAAAGAGAGAACAATACAGAACTTAAAAAGACATAGGAACAGAAAGACAGGACAAAACGTTGCAAAGGAAAAAAGCAGGAACATGTAGGAGTGAGGGAAAGGGACAGAGAATGTCTGATAGTGGATGGCAGAGCCATGAGGTCAATTCAAGACTAGGTCCCCTTGTACTATTTAATACGCCAACATTTAAAAGCACCAGCCACAGGTTTCTGAGCAGAATTTTGGGCACCAGGTAACATTCTTTTACAAACTAAGCACTGCCTCTAAGTAAGGAAATATAAGTAGAAAAAAGTATAATGTGGCATTCTTCATGGTATTGGCATCAAAGTACTGCCAGTGTTTAGTGTCTTTGTGTGCCCTCCTTTGTCAAGTGCTACTAACATACATAACATAACGTGTATTTGTAAAGCACACATTCACCCATAGGCATCTTGATGCTGAATAACAGATATTTATTGTTACCCAACTCAATGGTACTCATTTTGTCGACCTCATATAGATGAAAGGCTCAGTGGACCCGCTGAGATTTGAACCTGTGACCATGAGGTCAAACTCAGGCCTCTGCAGTGGACACATTTGTTCACTAAGCCACCAGAGCCGACTCATGACTATGTAGGAGTCTCATTCCAGACAATGTGTACCAAAGAGTGTTAATGAGTATCAGAAACTGAGAGCCGACTCATGACTATGTAGGAGTCTCATTCCAGACAATGTGTACCAAAGAGTGTTAATGAGTATCAGAAACTGAGTCTGATGTAGAGTTGAACACAGTAGTGGAGTATGTCAAGTTGAGCTAGCCTGAAGAGAGGAAGCTTGTTGGAGAATTCTATCTTTTTACTAGATGCATTGGGAGCTGATGCTGGTATTTTGACTTGAGAGGAAGAAATTGTTTGTCCACATGAGTTACCAACGAAGAAGTCAAATGGTGTCATAAGGCTGTAGCATCCTCCCAATCCTGGGTACTCGCCAATGACTATGTCACACACGAAGCTTAGTATAACACGTCTTTATTCTTCTGCGTGTAATCACGAACTCAGCATTCTAAACCTGCATTCACTTCACTACTCTCTGATGCTTACGTCACAGTTCTACGGAGTCCATCAGGCGCCACAATGGTTCCGTCACTACAAACTCAAATGAAACTACCAAGTCCACATGGGCATGCCACCCATGATGTGCCTCATTACGGATGGTTGTGTGTGTTAATACTTTGGTCATGAACTGTAAAATCTGTATGAGAAGTAACAAGGCAGCCAAGGTGCACAGGTTTGATTTTAAACAAATGGAAGTGACGACTGGTTGTGGAGGAAAATGAGGTTGGACACTGTAGTGCCATTTAAGTTTACCACAGAAGAAGTGATTTGGTTTTGTGTTAATGGACTACTTCACAAAGTGTCCCAAGATCAGAATGGTGGAAAGAGTGATAGCAGACAGGAATACGAAGTGTTTGGACTATATTTTTGAAAGAGAAGTTTGCATGAGAGTATTGTCTCTGGCAATAGTTTAGTTATTTGCATGTGAAAGAGTATTTTGAGCAATTGGGTATTATCATAAGAAAATTGCTGCGTTCCATCCTGCCGCTAATGGTTAGCAAGGCAAAAACACAAGGGGATGATGGACGGAGTGTTGAACATTGCAAGCACTCACCCCCAACTGATCTGGGTTTAATCCATCACCATTCTTTAGCTCACTAAGCCATCCCAGTTCAGACATGGCCTTATGCAAATCAGTCTGATCCTGTGCCTCATGGGAACAATCCAGCCCGAACTGCCAAGCCATGTCTTTCCTGGACCGGAAACAAGCATCCTGGGACCGGTTTCTGGCTAATCAGCCGTCATCAACCAGGCTAGCTTGAATCCAGTGGCAAAGTGAGCAAGGGACCCACGTCTGGGCATACCCTGCCAACTTAGGGCGAACAAAGCAAAACCAAAGGGGATGATGGACGGAGTGTTGAACATCAGCCGTCATCAGCCAGGCTAGCTTGAATCCAGTGGCAAAGTGAGCAAGGGACCCACGTCTGGGCATACCATGCCAACTTAGGGCGAACAAAGCAAAACCAAAAGGGGATGATGGACGGAGTGTTGAACATTGCAAGCACTTACCTCCAGTCAACTGATCTGGGTTTAATCCACCATCATTCTTTAGCTCACTCTGCCACCCCAGTTAAGACATGGCCATATGCAAATCAGTCTGACCTTGTGCCTCATGGGAACAGTCCAGCCAGAACTTCCAAGCCATGTCTACCCTGGACCGGAAACAAGTATCCTGGGACCGGTTTCTGGCTAATCAGTAGTCATCAACCAGGCTAGCTTGAATCCAGTGGCAAAGTGAGCAAGGGACCCACGTCTGGGCATACCCTGCCAACTTAGGGCGAACAAAGCAAAACCAAAGGGGATGATGGACGGAGTGTTGAACATTGCAAGCACTCACCCCCAGTCAACTGATCTTAGCAGTGGCGGCTGCCACTGATTGGGGGTGGTGATGAGGTGGGAGTAGCAGGGGTAAATTATAAATGTAAAAACTCCTGATTGTGTCGCCGCGTCCTCCTCGTCGCATCTCTCCACTCCTTCCTCCGACCGAAGCAGGAAGGACATCCGGAAACACCCAGGCGCCCCTGAGCCAATCACAATGCTGCAATGCAGCATCGTGGTTGGTCTGAGTGCTGTGGTTCGGTGCTCAGATGGGGAATAGGGGCCTGAGCATGTTCTCCACCCAGGCTGTAATGCAGCCTGGATGGAGAGCATGCTATGTGCGCATAAATGTTTGGCTAGCCCGAGAAGGCCGGCCACACCCTGCTCCACTTCCCAAAGCTGCCATGCCTGCAACAAGAAAAAATAAAATGATAATAACATTGAGGTATTATCATTTTATTTTTTCTTACACTGCTGAATAGCAGTGGGGCGACGCTCATCCACCTTAGCGGAGAAGCCACAAGTGATAGCTGGATGTGGAGAGGTTTATTAAGTTCATCAAAGATATCATTCAGTTGGCACACAGAAATGGGATGAATAGGAAGCGAGGTCTCCACACAATGTTGTTGTCTTATCATAGCACCAATCAATCTGTGTCTGGTGTCCACCACTTCAATTGCTGCGAGGTTGATTATCTGTTTAAAGATGTATCCTTGGTGGTAAAGGAACAGACATTGTGCTCGAAGCATTGAGGTACAAGTTTATGGTAGGATAGATGTAGTTGAATAGAATGCAGCTTCAGATGGATCGAACCAAAGGCAAATCATGCAAAGTGGATATTCCCATCGGACAACTGGTTCATGTCAGGAGGACTTGTGATTCAGGTATGGAGACACCTGTGTGGGCGAAGCCTCAGGAGGTAGTGAAGGTTTTTAAGAGTACTGTCAGAGTAAAAGAGTGTAAAGTGTGGAATCTGGGATGAGTCTTTCCATTTAGAGACTAAAGCATTGGCACAGGAACAGATCGCTATGAGCAGTGGCGGCCGGCACAACTCGCGGGTGTCGGGGCGGGCGAGGGAGGAGGGGCTGCCGGGGTGATCGCTGGGCACAATGTTAGATTTTCAGGGCCGGACTGGGAATCGAAACCGGCCCTGTCAAACTGCTCGGCCGGACCACCTATGGGGCAGGAGAGGGGTGCGGCGGAGCTGTTTGTAGGTCCGACATTGCTGGCCCCGGGTAACAAAAACGGCCCCTGTGGCCTAAAACCGGCCCCCAACCAGACGACCACCGGGGAAACGCCCAGTGCCTGCTACGGCCAGTCAGGTCCTGTAGATTTTTGTAAAAAATACACTTACCTTGCTGCTGGGTCCCGCGTCTCCACTCCTGCTCTCCTCTGTCTCGTACTCCAGGAAACATCGCCAGGCTCCCTTGACCAATCACAACTCTGCAATGAAGCGTTGTAAATTGGTAAGCACACAGGATCCCCTGACCTATCACAAAGTAAGCGCCGTGGTTCGGCGATCAGCCAGGGACTGGGGGCCTGAGCATATTTTCCATGTAGGCTGTAATGCAGCCTGAATGGAGAACAGGGAAAGTGTGCATGACTGTTTTGGACGACCTGAGAGGGCCGACCAAACAGTCATTGAGTACTTAGGAGGGTTCTACCACTTCTCCCCTGCTCTGCAGCTCCGCCCCGACTCCACATGGAAAGCTGCTGTAGCAGGAGGACAAAATGAAATGATAACATTACGTAATTATCATTTTATTTTTTCCTTTTTTTACTGCTTCAAGGCAGTAGCGGAGGAGACTTCACGCCTTACTCTGAAAAGAAATGTTCCAAGATAATGCAGTGGTTTTGTGATACGGTGATAGGTGCAGTTTGTATTATGTGTTTTAGGGTGTGAAAGGTATACGTGAGTTTTTGTTGTGTGTGGTTGACGTGTTTGGCAATAGATTAAACTACGATCATTCACACCCACTACACACACCCAGTGTACTCAGCATTGTCTTCTTATCACTTGGAAAGGGGTTGTATGGTAAGTGAAATGTGGAACTTCCAGGTGGAATGTAAAGATGGGTGAGTCCCCCCTGAGGATTAGGTTACAATTTACATGCTTGAAAGAGTTCTGTCTACGTGTTCACTCCGTATTTTTCTGTATCTCTTGTGTTAATAAATAATTGTTAGCTGTGGCTAAGACAGACAGAGACGGCCAGAGAGAGATCCCTCTTGGGTGCTATGGCACATTTCCATTTCAAATACATCATTCGTGTACTTTTACTGTTTAAAAAGTGTACATTTACGCGGCGTTTCTATTTTCTTTCCGAAGGTTTGATTATATAAATGTTTCAGCACTCGTGTTAGAAGCGGGAGACATTATTTAGTGTCAGGCATATTTAAACTCATGTGTCCTCGTAATTTCGGCAGTCTTCTCTTCTGCGTAATCGCCATGGCAACCACGTCTACTGACAGCGGTACCTCTGGGTGCTGGCCTTTTCCCAGCGTTTCTCAGCTGCTCGCCTCCTAGCAAAACAATTATGGGTTACAACCGATGCAGGGACTGAGGAACCCCGTGCGACCTGTGACGAATCTGTTTAAAGAGGAATGCCACTCTGTTTGCTTCATAAGTCCATTGATGTCTGCAACGTATTCTCTCTAGTTTTCATTTGACTAGATTTCTGATTCTATATTTCATATACCTTTCTGTACTGTACGTAAAAAGCAAAGGGGCAGATTTATGTTAACTGGCGCATCCCCAGGGATGCGCCAGTTAACATGCGCCACAGTGCGCCACTGCTCCGCCACCCATGGTGCGCCGCATTTATGAGGCGGCGCACCATGGTGCAAGGCAGTGAGGATGCGTGACGCATCTCTCGGCGTACGGGCGGCGCATTGCAGGAGTCATGTCGCAAGTGCGACATGACTCCTGCAATGCACAGGAGCCACCTATTCAATGCATGCTGCGTCACCCTTACGCCTGCTTCAAGCAGGCGTAAGGAATTGACGTAGAAAGTGACTGAGTGAAATCTCATAGATATCACTCAGCCACTTTTAGGAGGCGTTCCTGCGCAGGAACGCCCCCCCCCTGCGCAGGAACACCTCCTCATGGCGCAGGGCTTTCCAACGTGACGCATCTCTTAGATGCGTCACGTTGTAAATAGGGCGCATTGTTTGCGCCGCCGTTGCGTCACATTTAGTGACGCAATTGCGGCGCAAGGAGGCGCAAGGGCATCATAAATCTGCCCCAACGTGCGTTGTTGGTCTTAATAAAGAACAAGCATTTGGAAGTCCACTTTGTTAAATGAAAATCCGGGTGTCCTGGCCTCCCTGCCCAGAGGAAGCCTCGCTGTATTGGCGGGTGGGTAGGATAGTAGGGTGGTCACTGAAACCAAGCCCTGGGCTCTATAACATACGCAAGCCGCGCTTTAAAAAGGTGTTAACAATTAAGGTATAATAAAAGGAGGAGGAAGACACTCGATTTGTAATAGTCAGCTCATACAAGGAAGAGGTGTGGCGCCGCGGCCAGGGCGACTGACTCCGGAATCTGGGGATCACGGTTCGATCCCCGGCACCGGCGGCAGATTAGCCCAGCACCATGTGACTCTGGGCAATAGCTTGCTTAATTTTCCCGACGGCCCCCAGCGCCTAGAGACCCTAACGGGTGATTGTGCGCTTTACAAATGTGGATATTATTATTATTATTATTTATTTAATTCAGATTGTTGGATAATATGTCACTCCTAAACGGTGATTCAATTATACTGCTGTCAGATAACACTTGTTGGATTTTAATGTTTTTTTTTTTTAATGAAAAGCGATGGCTTAACCATCGTCAGACTGGTGAGTACGCAGGGGTGCCCACATATTGCGTGAACAGGAACTCGCACCACAGAGCAAGGTCAACAGGAATTGACAAAGTCCACAGGTTGGGCCTCTTTGGAGTCTGGTTTTAAAAGCTTTACTAAAGTACAGAGAGTCAGATTTACAAGCCACTTGTGCCTCTTTTATGCTGCCGTTGCGTCACTTTTGTGATGCAGCTGTGGCGCAAAGCCATCGCCATGCTGTGGGGTATTTACAACGTGACGCACCTGGGAGATGCATCATGTTGTAAAGCCCTGCGCCACATGTGGGCGTTCCGGCGCCCGGGAGGGGGCGTTCCGGCGCAGGAACGCCTCCTAAAAGTGGCTGAGTGAAATCTACATGATTTCACTCAGTCACTTTTAAGCCCTTGCTGCGTCAAAACCCTGCGCCTGCTTGAAGCAGGTGTAAGGATTGACGCAGCATTATAAAGATAGGGTACCCTGGAGCCTTGCTGGAGCTGCGTCGCGCTTGCGATGCAACTCCAGCAATGCGGCGCCTTTACGGCACAGATGCGTCACGCATCCGTCCATTTTTGCCCCATGGTGCGCCGCATTGTAAATGCGTCGCATCCATGGTGGCGCAGCCGTGACGCACAATAACTGGCGCATCCCTGCTGATTTGCAGGGATGCTCCAGTTATTGTAAATCTACCCCAGAGTGCTTCCCTGGGCAGAAAATCCATGGGTGCCAGAATGCACATTTATATGGTTATCCAATAAAAAACTCAAATGTAACACAGGTAAGACCAATCTCCTTTTTTTTTGGCCCGGAGGCCAAGACATCATGGGAAACTTTCTGTCCGAAAGATGCCCCCATCTCTATTAATAAGTCAAGTGCTAAAAAACCAGGGGGCACAATTTTGCGCCACTGCTGCGGTGGCGTAAAGCTAGCGCCATACTGCGACGGATTTACAACGTGACGCATCTAGGGAGATGCGTCACATTGTAAAGCCCTGCGCCACATGAAACCTGCGTCAGGTTTCATGTGGGCGTTCTGGTGCAGGGTGGGCATTCGGGCGCAGGAACGCCTGTGTGAAATCTACAAGACTTTTCCGACGCCTCTGTGTAAAAACCTTGTGCCTGCTTGAAGCAGGTGTTAGGCTTGACGCACCACGTTGTGTATGGACAGGCCACGAGTATTGCTGGAGTTGCGTCACCTTTGCGACACGACTCCAGCAATGCGCCACCCTTCTGCCAGGAGATGCGTCACGCATCTGTTTATCCTTGCGCCATGATGCACCGCATTGTAAAAGCGGCGCATCTGTGGTGCCGCATCTGTGGTGGCGCATGGGTAAACTTGCATGACACATCTCATCTGGCACATCTCTGCTGATTTGCAGGGATGCGCCAGTCGTCATAAATCTGCCTCCTGGGCTTTAAATTCAACAAGCAACTATCATTTTACACTCAAATCAACTCTGTGGTGGGCATGGGCGTTGCCATCCTTCGTGTCCTTAGAACATTCTTACCTCTCCTCTCAGGCTAGAAAACAGACGACCCAGGCCTTGATAACCTCAGGACTGAACTATGGAAATAGCCCGTACACAGGGTTGCCCAAATACCTGATAGACAGGCTGCTGTTAGTTCAGAATGCAGCAGCACATACCATCTTTGGGCTCCCACAACACTCCCATGTCTCTGGCCTCCTTCATACTCTACACTGCCTTCCAGTTAAGAAGAGGATCACTTTTAAAAAATTGCTTTTAACCCAAAAAGCACTTTAGGGGACTCGTCCAAGGTATCTTCAAGATAAATCAAATCCTACACTCCCCAGAGAAACCTTCCCTCAGGAAATCTCAGTCTGGCCATAGTCCCTCGGATTAAGAAGGCAAGGGCGGGGGGGCAGATCCTTTTCATTTCTAGGCCCTTCTCTCTGGAATGAGCTGCCACTGACTCTCAGGACCATAAAGGAAATATTGATCTTCCGGAAAAACTTAAGACCTGGCTCTTTTCCTGCAGTTAGACTCTTCTCCTTTCCTGCCTGCAGATGGCACATTTTCTATAGCGCCAGGACACTTCTCTGAGTTACAGTTGCACTTTATAAATCACCTACATAGACAGAGCACGGCAAACAGCCTATACAACGCAGGCGGAGCCACATGTGCAGTTTTCCCGCAAGCTCAAACACAAATGCCTTAACCACGTATATGCCTTATCACATATTACATATTACATCATTCATGACATGGTCAGTGACATCACTGATGACATCTCAAATGGCATCACTGATGACATCACTGATGACATCTCAAATGACATCACTGATGACATCACTGATGACATCTCAAATGACATCACTGATGACATCTCATTTGACATTACTGATCACATCACTGATGACATCATTCATGTGATAATACGATGAACCTCTTCAGACTCTAATATAACCTTAGATACACTCAGTGACTGTCACTCATCCATGGAGTTACTCACACACCTAGTCAGGTTTTAAAGTCTTTATTTCGATTATTAACAATCATAAAAGACATATTAAAATACAAAAAAGTATAACTGGTTCAATTAAAATAGCCAAAGAAAATCAATATGCACAGATATTATTTAGACACTTCTAAAAATACATAGGTGCTCAAACCAAAAAACATTTCTTATCAAGTGGATAAAACAGGATTAAATTTCGAATGAATAAATAAAGAGACCTGAATATTTTATGTAAAATTTAAAAGAAGAAATATAACATTTTGAAAGGTTAAAGTTACCAGTCTAGAAGACGAAAAATGAGTGCAGTTAATGTTGCATAGTCATCGGGTGGTTTAACAATTGCATACTTGGACGAAACAGATTTCAGCAAATAACAGAACAACTTTTATAATTGGCTCTAAGGTATACACTTTTTTAACCTAAGGAGCCAAGCCCAGCCCAAGTATTTTGCCAGGGCTACCACATAAACCTCTGAGGTGTTGGTCCTGAGCGCCTGTATGGCTTCTGTCGCTGTTTTGTATGGCAAATTTTTAAACAAAGGTTTTAGCCATTTTTTCCGAGGTGCTCCATACCTAGGACAGGCAAAGAGGAAGTGACCTTCAGACTCAGTATGACCTGAGCAGCACATACAATAGGGTGATATCCCTGTGGACCATTTGTTCAGAAAGGTGTTTAATGGTAAAGCGCCCACTCTAAACTGATGGTACAGTTTCTTATCTAGCGGTCGGGAAATAACATCCCAGTATGGCTCTCTCAGTGGGTCAATTTTGAATGTTAGAAACCTGCCTGTGAGGTCATTTTTATTGGACAGCATCACTCTTTTTAGGCGGGTGGTGGTCAAATATAAAGATTTAAATTCATCTTTAGGTGGGAACGAATTTGATTGTGGGGAAGACCAGAGATGTTCCAAGCCCATGTCTATCAGAATTGTTTTTACAGCAATGAGCCATGGTATCTTCCCTGACCCCCTGATAGACCTAACTTCCGCCAATTCCTTTGCAAAAAGGAATAAGTCTGGGGATGTCCATATTCGTCTCCACAATGCCACTAACCTAAATCTTGCCATTTCATTAATAGGAGGGGAACCAAGGTCCAGGCAGAGAGGGAGCGAGGGTGTAGACTGTGGAAGGCCCACAAGGTTTCGGAGGAATCTACATTGGATTTTATACAAATTAGACAAGTCCGTATGACCCCATAGATCAGCGCCATATAGAATGGCTGTAGAAATTTTAACATCGTAGATCTTAAGGGCCGGCAGGACCCGTCTAGTGATTGATTCCTTCTGCTCTTTAACGAGACAACCAGTCAGCCTGGCAAGTTTGAGTTGTTGCATAATAATTTGGTCCTTCCATCTCAGGCGGCTGTCAAGGGTGACCCCTAGATAGGTCATGGTATCAACCTGTTCTAGATTTACTCCATTCATCTTCACTGAGCTTCGGACTAGATGGTTTTTTGTAAAAACCATGAATTTTGTTTTCCCCACGTTGACTGCCAGGTTGTTGATGGTACAAAACTCCTCAAAGCGGTCCAATGCCCGCTGTAGTCCGCTTCGTGTTTTGGAGAGGATTAGAGTATCATCTGCGAAGATGAGTAACGGAAACCTCATCCCTGCCAACATTGGGGCGTCAGTGGGAGTATCCAGAAAAAATTTAACAACTTGGTTAATAAAAAGGAGGAACAGGGTAGGGGCCAGGACGCACCCCTGGCGGACACCTCGGGTTACGGGGAATGTTTCTGTAACTTGTCCCTGACCCCCCCACCTCACCCTTGCAAAGTTGTCCTCGTGGAGTCTTATAATAAGGTCCAATAATTCGGGAGGGCATCCCAAAGTTACCAAGACACCCCACAGCCTATCCCTGGGCACCAGATCGAAAGCGGACTTCAGATCGATGAATGCAGCATAGATGTTACCACCACCTAACCAAACTTCCTTCCAATAGATCAGGCAGAATCTAAAAACCTGATCTATGGTGCTCATTCCCGATCTGAAGCCCACCTGCATGGGGGACAGAATGTTCTCCATTTCTATCCAACCCTGGACCCTTCCCAAGACCATACGCGCCACTATCTTTTGAATCGAATCGATTAAACTGATAGGGCGGTAGTTTGCTGGAATGGATTTATCACCCTTTTTATAAACTGGAACTATTTCTGCTCCTTTCCAGGAGTTCGGGACTGTAGCTCCAAGTGCCAAAGTATTAGCTATTCTAGTGATGTACGGGAGCCACAGAGTGGGATTAGATTTAAAAAGATCCGCCGGGATTAGGTCCATACCAGGGGCTTTGCCTCGGAGGGTAAGTGCCAATGCCAACTCAACCTCAGAAACCGTAAAAGTGAGTTTTCCGCTTTCTGGGGTCTGCACGAGTGGATTGCTTAAGGGATTTAGGGTCTCATCGTCCCCAGCTCTAAATTGAGCCGAGTAAAAAGATACCCAGTCCTCAAGTGGCACATTATTTCCAGGTGTAGAAGAATCAATATTTTTACCCCATTTGACCAAATCCCAAAATCTTTTCTGGTTGTTAGAAGATGATGCTTCTAAAAGATCTAACCAGAACTCGTCCTCCCACTCCCGTTTGGCTTTGCTGATGATTTTTTTGTAATGGAGTCTAGCAGCTCTTACTGTAACCATGACCCGAGATTTAATGGCAGAGATAAGAGCTGCATGTGCCTCTCTACAGTCCTTGTTATACCATTTTTGGGGCAGAAGGTTAGTTTTAGTAACAGCCTTCCCACATGGTTTGGATAACATTGTTTTTAAGCTGTCAAAGCACTTAATATGAACACCCATCACACTATTTACAGTTCCAGCCGCCGCCCCCGACATATCTATTTGCAACATTTCGTTAAGTGCGTTTCCCACTACAACATTGATATTGTTTAGTAAGCACTCATCTTCCATAACCCGTGACCACTTCAATCTCCTCCTATCATTGGTAAGTATGACATCCCCTGTATAGGTTGTGGGTGATACTTCCCTTCTATTTAAATCCGGTATCTTCAACGATAAGGACAGTGGGTTATGGTCGCTTTCCGGGCGCTCTAAAACTGCCATGTCAATTAGGAGAGCCCAATGCTCCATGTCCAATAAAATATAATCAATGCGGCTTTGCCTCTGGCCATTATCAAAAGTGCATTTTCCCTTCACATCAGAGGCGGAACGGCCATTACATGCTCGGAGCCCATTTTGTAAGCAAAAGGCCGTCCAGGACACCGCAGCCTCAGTAGCTTTAGTCATCTTCTCCACTTGCAATTCTGGAATACCCCATGCAGAATCATCTGCCATGGTCCATGTATCTCCCATATCCAGCACGGGTTCTATAGTGCAATTTAGGTCCCCAGCAATAATAGTAATAATACCTCCGTCCATTTTCGCTACCATGTGGTCAACAAAGTTCAACAGGGGTGAGCATCGACCGCCAGGAAGGCCTCTAGCATAGATGTTAATAATATTCATAACTTGTTTGTTCCCTTTATTTAATATAATGGACAACAGATCCTGATTCTCCACCGGGAACTCTGTTGGGTAGAAGCCCAAGGATTGTTTCAACCAAATTAGCAAGCCACCTGCGGCCCGCCCTTTACCTCCTTTAGTTGCGGGTTTAAAAAAGTTAATATAGCCCAGCTTATGGACAGGCTCCGTTGCCCATGTTTCCTGCAACAAGATAATATCGTAAGTGTCCAAAAAACTTGACCAGTCTGCAGACACAAGGCGTGCCTTAATCCCCGCTATTTTCCAGGACAAAATTTTCAGATGGTTGTTCAAATTGCCTGGTAACAAAGGGTTTAAGGGCTGTACAGGTCCATGAGCAGCCACTATATCATCATTATCCACTAGGTACTTAGCACACTCTACCGGGGCAATGATTTTCTCCTCAATCCGAGTCCCCTGGGCAACTACCTGTGGTCTAGGGCTGTTTAGCAGATATATTTGGCTTCCTTCCCCGACAACTAGATTATTCAATTGAATTGGGCATGCCACGTTATAATCACTCAGGGCTTGGGTTATCACACTACCAGTTGGGGTCTCACTAAAGGAACCACTAAGTCAATCTATAGCTTCCAAGCCAGAAAGGGGGCCAAAATTATTAAAGAGAAAGGGGCGCTGGCTGTCAATCGGGGTCAATACCATGGGATGTCTCGCAGCAGGACCTTTACGAAACAAAGGATAGGATTGAAAAGGTATATGCCTGCGCGGGTAGAAATAGGATAAATCCAAGGTTTGGACATCCCCCTGCCTTGCAAATCTGGGCACTCGTTTAATAGCGTCAACTACCCATGAGTCTTTGAATGATATAAGGATGCAATCTCCTTCTAAATCTTTTGCCTCAGGCCCCACCCAATCTACTCTCCTCACATACAATATCTCCGTAGGAGTGGAGGGGGGCAGCGGACGATTTTTATTCAGCCAAAAGGTGACTTTATTATGAAGGTCACCATACGATTCCCTAGATCCTGGTTTCAATGGTGCTACGCCTGTCAAAACGATAGTGTGTAAGGCCGCTTCGGGGGGAAGATCAACACTGGGAATGTTTGGCCTTTTACGCCCCCCCTCCCTGTGACTAGTAGAAGCAGTATTTTGAGTTCTTGAAATACTAGGTGAAGGACGATTTGAGTTAGATTGTGTTAAAGAACCCATGTGTTGACGCCCAACCATATTTTGTTTAGCCTCTGTTTTCATTTGGTGCTTTGGTACCTGGGTCTGGGAGCTAGGTCCTGGTTTAGAAGAGGTGGTAGAAGAAGTATTAGTTTTTTGACCCCCTTTGGCTATGGTGTTATTTATTCCTATCGTTGTGTTAAGGGAATTTTTGCCGTTTTCCATATTCTTACTAGTGACCTTACTGGGTGCCTTACTTGAAGCTGGTGCATTAACAGTGCCCTTATCATTCAAGCCACACAATGCTTGTAACCTTGCGTGGTTTGTTTGAATCAGACCCTCCATGCTATCGATCTTTGAGGTCATGAGCCTTGTCCGCTCCAGGACTGGCAAGAGTAGTGTTTTAATCATGGCCTCCATTTTTGCCAGCAGAGCCTCATCACTGTTGAGGCACATGGGACAAGTAGTGGAGGAACCCGAAGTCAAGAGTGAGGGGCATACCAAATTATTAGGCACCGGGGGTTTTAGCCGGTTTGGGTTTAGCTTGGACCCTTGACGCCATTCTCCCTGGGCTGTATTGGCTTTTTTGAGATTCATATTACTTTCCCCTGACATTGTAAAATCCCATTTTCTCTTTTTGGTATTAGGGGGAGAATTGGATATAGGTGGATTAGTATTTTCAACAGGATTAGAGATATTGGATTGATTAGAGAGAGGGGTTCCGGATAACTGACTAAGATCCTGCTCCTCACTAATCTCAGAATCATTATCCTCCATCCCAGTCTCCTGCGTATCTTTAGAATCGTTAATACTAATTCTTCCTTCCATTATTTTGTCCCTTGTGGTAGGGCTACCTCCAATGCTTTCTATATGAACTATTGCGTCCGTAACGATAGTATGGACACAATTGAAGGCAGCATGGGGTACAGATGGTGCAGGGGAGACAGATGTGGCTAAAGCCCCCAGTGAGGATCGTCTACCACTAATCAGGTCTATTGAGAGCCTTTTCTCGACCATGGCAATTTCCTTCTCTAAGATGCCAGTGGCCCGTGTAATAAATGCGTCCAAGGGGCCAGAGACAACGCCATTAGGTGTGTTGATTTGGACAGTGCGTTCCTTCCCTGATCTTAAAGGCATTTTGAGCAGGATTCTATTAGACCAGGGGGAGTGGGCCTAGGCCGGACTCTGCCGTACTCGAACGGCCTCAAACGGCCCGCTCTTTGCCCGGTCTTCGCCCCGGTCGCTCCCGCGCGCTCCCGCGCAGCGGTAGCTCCACCCAGTAAAATAGAGAATAACAGGGGGCGTTGCCGGCGGGGAGAGCGGCCACAGGTGTTGCACGCAGGGACTCCTGGTCACTGGAGTCCCTGCTAGGCAGCTCACAGCCCCGCCGGTGCCCAGAAGATGTAGTTTGATAAAGGGCTCCCCCTCGCAGCCTCACGGGAAGTCTCTCCTCGCAGCGGGACCCGCGCAGCGGGTCCGGCAAGTCGTCGGTCCAAACAGGCAGGCTGGATTCGAAGGCTGGGTCAGTCCAGGTCGCGCTGATGCGTTCACAGTATCCCACTGTGTAAGGGAGGCGCTGGGCTTTTACACCGTTGGGTTGGGGGCGTTGCCGGCGGGGAGAGCGGCCACAGGTGTTGCACGCAGGGACTCCTGGTCACTGGAGTCCCTGCTAGGCAGCTCGCAGCCCCGCCGGTGCCCAGAAGATGTAGTTTGATAAAGGGCTCCCCCTCGCAGCCTCACGGGAAGTCTCTCCTCGCAGCGGGACCCGCGCAGCGGGTCCGGCAAGTCGTCGGTCCAAACAGGCAGGCTGGATTCGAAGGCTGGGTCAGTCCAGGTCGCGCTGATGCGTTCACAGTATCCCACTGTGTAAGGGAGGCGCTGGGCTTTTACACCGTTGGGTTGGGGGCGTTGCCGGCGGGGAGAGCGGCCACAGGTGTTGCACGCAGGGACTCCTGGTCACTGGAGTCCCTGCTAGGCAGCTCGCAGCCCCGCCGGTGCCCAGAAGATGTAGTTTGATAAAGGGCTCCCCCTCGCAGCCTCACGGGAAGTCTCTCCTCGCAGCGGGACCCGCGCAGCGGGTCCGGCAAGTCGTCGGTCCAAACAGGCAGGCTGGATTCGAAGGCTGGGTCAGTCCAGGTCGCGCTGATGCGTTCACAGTATCCCACTGTGTAAGGGAGGCGCTGGGCTTTTACACCGTTGGGTTGGGGGCGTTGCCGGCGGGGAGAGCGGCCACAGGTGTTGCACGCAGGGACTCCTGGTCACTGGAGTCCCTGCTAGGCAGCTCGCAGCCCCGCCGGTGCCCAGAAGATGTAGTTTGATAAAGGGCTCCCCCTCGCAGCCTCACGGGAAGTCTCTCCTCGCAGCGGGACCCGCGCAGCGGGTCCGGCAAGTCGTCGGTCCAAACAGGCAGGCTGGATTCGAAGGCTGGGTCAGTCCAGGTCGCGCTGATGCGTTCACAGTATCCCACTGTGTAAGGGAGGCGCTGGGCTTTTACACCGTTGGGTTGGGGGCGTTGCCGGCGGGGAGAGCGGCTACAGGTGTTGCACGCAGGGACTCCTGGTCACTGGAGTCCCTGCTAGGCAGCTCGCAGCCCCGCCGGTGCCCAGAAGATGTAGTTTGATAAAGGGCTCCCCCTCGCAGCCTCACGGGAAGTCTCTCCTCGCAGCGGGACCCGCGCAGCGGGACCCGCGCAGCGGGTCCGGCAAGTCGTCGGTCCAAACAGGCAGGCTGGATTCGAAGGCTGGGTCAGTCCAGGTCGCGCTGATGCGTTCACAGTATCCCACTGTGTAAGGGAGGCGCTGGGCTTTTACACCGTTGGGTTGGGGGCGTTGCCGGCGGGGAGAGCGGCCACAGGTGTTGCACGCAGGGACTCCTGGTCACTGGAGTCCCTGCTAGGCAGCTCGCAGCCCCGCCGGTGCCCAGAAGATGTAGTTTGATAAAGGGCTCCCCCTCGCAGCCTCACGGGAAGTCTCTCCTCGCAGCGGGACCCGCGCAGCGGGTCCGGCAAGTCGTCGGTCGAAACAGGCAGGCTGGATTCGAAGGCTGGGTCAGTCCAGGTCACGCTGATGCGTTCACAGTATCCCCACACCTAGTCAGTCATGCAAAGAATCAATCACACCTCCATTTCCTCAACTATACAGTTATACACACCTTACTTATTCAAACATATACTAACACATATTTACTCTCTTATACAATCCCTGATACAAGTTCACAATGATCCATACAGCCACTCACACATTCACTGGCTCTTATGCAGTTATTTATATATGTCAACTCTCACATGTACTGTGTTTTACATATGTACTTACTTTGACATGTAGCACTGAGATATCCATTCACTCACCAATACACTCATGCACACAGTCAACCGCCCATACAGCTCTTTCCACATGCACTTTTGAACCCATACATCTAGTGAATCAACTGCTCACACATCTATGCACAGAGTCATACACCTCCCAGCCACCCACACACACACTCAGTCTCCCATACAAATACTTGGGCAACCAATCAATAACCCATATAGTTACTCATATAGCTACTGATCAACACATGCAGCAGTTTACAGAACAACAGACATAATGATGCACAAATTAAGACAGTTTAGTCACTAACCCATGCACTCAGTGAGACACATTTAATCACTCACTCATACAGTCAGTCATGCACCTACTAAATCCTTCATCCAGACACTTATACATCCACTCATTCTTCAATATGTAAGACATATTTTAACTTTACAGAAACATACAGTCACTGGATGTTGTCATCAGTGATGTCATCAGTGATGTCATTTGAGATGTCATCAGTGATGTCATCAGTGATGTCACTGACCATGTCATGAATGATGTAATATGTGACATGATCAGCAGTGGATTGCGGGTGCGCGATATATAGTTAGTGCAACTAACTATATATGCGAATTTCAATGGTTTTGTGTGAGTAAAATAAGGTTTTGTAAATGCTAATTCCTAACTATATATGGTCTATAACCTATGGTTTTTTCAGTGAATTTTCAAGGTGTGGTAAATGCTAATTCCTAACTATATATGGTCTATAACCTATGTTTAGTATCAGTGAATTTCAATGGTTTTTTACTAGCAAATATCAAAAGCTGTAAAATGTATTCTTCTTTTAAAGGAAAAATATATTTTATATGTATTCAATATAATTTTTGTATGTATACATTTTTTTTGAGGGAACGAATTTATCAACTATCATGCTGAAGAAGAGTGTGGGGGAAAAAAAACAAAGAGGAGGACTAAGAGGAAAGAACAATCAGTTCAAAAATACAATTGCTTTAAAGCATGAAGTGCTTTTCCACACATTTACATTTAAATAACCCATATTAGAACATACAAAATATCTACAGAGGAGACGGTGTACATTGAATTTTAGACTCTTCATTGGTACCTACATGTTGGTACTTACATCACCCACACAACACAACAACCGGGACGCTGTCACAGATATATATATTTTTTTGAACGTTAATTTCTCAAAATCCACTGGAGCACATATCTTGAGACCTAGCAAAGGCACATCGGGCAAACAGTCTCTACAATTTTGCCAAGTTTCATAGAAATCCATTCAGCCGTTCGAGCTAAAAGTGAGTCCAACCGCCCTATGGAAAACTCAATGTTAAAAACACGTTTTGGGACCCCCCTTTTTTCTCGGCCCCCGCTTGACGAAACCCCCCCAAACTTTCAGGGAACGCTCAGAAGCAAAATGTGCCATTTTCCTGAAAATTTCAGCCACTTCCGTCCATCAACGCCAAAGTTATTCAACATAGAATTTTCAGAAATCCCTATTCAAAAAAATCCTAACTATATATACCTACTGGAGACCGCCAGTAGGTAATATATATATATATATATATATATATATATAACATTTCTATGGCAAAATGAAACCCCTCATTTTGTTCCTTTTCAAATTAAATGTATTAAGTGTTACCACTTTATTCCAATCAAGATGACTTCAGGTGTGCCATACTTTTGTCATAAGTAAGACTGTTAGCGTTCTAGTTGTTCTTTAGAACACTCTGGGACATTCTGTCATTGGGCTATAGTTGGGCTACATCTGGCTGATATTTGGGCTACATTTGTTTTTTTTGTCTCTGGTGGCCATCTTTGGGCTACATTGGGCTACATTGGGCTACATTTGGACTCTAACATATATATAGCCCAATGTAGCCCAATATAAATTTTTCAAAGTTAATTTTCGTAAAAACCACTGGAGCATCATATATCTTGAGACATAGCAAAGGCACATCGGGCTACCAGTCCCTACAATTTTGCCAAGTTTTGTGGAAATCCATTCAGCCTTTCGAGCTAAAAGTGAGTCCAACCGCCCTATGGAAAACTCAATGTTAAAAACAATTTTGCCAAGTTTTGTGCTCTTAATTAGTGCATCAATGCATGGTTAAGGCTGTGGATGGGCAGGCACAGGAAGAGGAAGGATCAGGAGAGGACGCAGACTGGTAAGAGGGGCTGGGGCCAGGTTTTGGGAGAGTGTGTAGTTGTTTTAGGGTGGGGAGGTTTTTAGGGCTCGGGTCGGGATTGATTATAGGGGAGGGGGATGGTTTATAGGGCTCAGGGCAGGGCGGTCGAGGTAGTTTTAGGTATATATAGTTAGGATTAGGTAGTTTTAGGTTTTCGGATGGGGTTTGTTTTTAGGGCTCGGGGGTTGGGTTATTTATAGAGCAGGGCCCAGTGTTTTAGGGCTCAGGGCAGAAGGGGTCGGGATAGTTCAAGGGTTTTTGGGTGGAGTTGTTTTTAGAGCTTGGGGGTAGGGTTAATTATAGGGCTGGGGTCAGGGTTTTATGGTTCAGGGCGGAGGGGCTGGGGTGTGAACTTTACCACGCATCCCATTACAAATCATGCCTTTAACCACAAAATTGCGTGGGAAAGGCATGAGTGGTAAAGGAATGCGTTGTTCAGACGGGTTTGTTGTTCGGGCTGCATTGTACGCGTGGTCTAACCATACGTGCCTCTGTCATACAACCCAGAGCCCAGCACAGACAGCGGCAGTGCAAGCTTCCCTCAAAACACAAATAACACACACTCATCTTCTTTCAACACCTCGAAAAGATTTCTTGTTCAACGGGTGGCTCACCTGGTCCAGCTAAAAACGTTGGTGGCAGTTGAAATCTTAACATGTTGAAGAAATGTAACTTGATTAAACGGTTAAAAAAACTGAAATGAAATAGTCACTGCAGTCGGTGAAGAAAAGGCTTGCAATCTAATTACCCTAAAAGTATAACACTTTAAAATAATTAGTCAGCAATGTCTACATTAAGAAATTATAGGAGAGCAAAAATGTCTTACTAAATGATGATTATCTGATAACTTGGTGTTTAGATCGAAGTTACTTTAAACTTATGACAAGAATTCCACAGACAGTGTAAAAGTCTATATATCAGCCAAAGTTTGTAATGTACCACATGGTTGCAAAATTGCACTACTCCACTGCAAACCTGACTGAAACAACAAATATTAGCAATCGCTACCACAGGTTTGAGACAGATGTTCCGCCCCCCAACCCCAGTCCTGTGAGTTCTCTCACTCTCTTTCCCCTGGCCCCGTTCCTTACACACCCTTTTCCTGCACATCATTTTATGATGTATAAAGGCCGCAATTCATTTCTCACAACACAACATGGATCATACATTTCACAACATCATGGTTGGTCATTCCTAGTCCATGTTTCTTGTCATACTTTACATCTCTTAGTAATATTGTCTCTCTCGTTTTGTTTCCATTTCTAGCTGACAGCACTAAACTTGTGCGGTGGCCTGTTCCACAGGTATCCCAGTGTTTAAGTTTCTAGGCTTCCCTTGCTATCAACCTCGTGGGCGGCCGTCAGACCTAGCCTGGGCTGTAAGTGCCGTTCCGCTTGGTCTGTACCCTTGATGACCACTCGCCTGCTCACCCGTGCCTGCAGTGAGGCATCCCAAGGACACTGTTTGAGCAACTCTTCTAAGTTACTCTTTTCATGGGTACCTTTCTGTGCTGGCTCCGCTCTGCTGTTTCCCACTGCTTTCACGTCTGCAACTGCCGCATTCTAGTGTGAGGGAGTGGGTGACACTTGTGAGGTTAGTTGTGTGTTCCAGGGGGCCCGTGCCCCTTTTTACCTTCTTTCGTTTATCTGTCCCCTGGTTTCCTATTGGGCGGTTCCCTCCATTTGAAAGACATGCCCAATTGCAGCGCTGCGTTTTGGCGGGCTTTCGCCTCTTACCCTTGGCTCGCTCCCACCGCCGTGAGGGGTTCCCCATGGGCTCCAATTGGTCCAGCTTTCCTTACCTGGACCACGCTCCAACTGCCGTCCAGGATAATTATGGAAAGTGGACACACAGGATGGCAGCCACACATGACTTTTGAAAGGTCACCTTTCGCAAAAGGGTTCACACAGGGCCGGCGCTAGGCATGGGCAGTGTGGGCAGCTGCCCAGGGCCTGGCACTCTGCCTGCCAGGATGGGGCCCCCCACAATGTCAATTAACACCCCACTAGTCCTCGTGTATGTCTGACGATCAGAGTGAAAATATGCTTCACAAACGGGCTCATGGGAGGGCCCCCCTCCTGGGGCCTCTAAGGGATGGTGTGGGAAGGCCTAGGGGAGGGTACACCTCTCAGGCAGCCAGTTCAGAGACTCGGCAGGGCGTCCATTGTCAGCACTTTAGCCCACACAGGTTTAACTCAGCCCCCAAGCAATTCTCACACCTTCAGTTCGAAATGGGCTGTACAAGAGTTGCTTGGGGTGGCTGAGAAGAGGAGCTGGGGCCCAAGTGGCGTCTGCACAAAGCAGCTTCCCTGAGATCAGAAGGTGTCACTTATGTAGATTTCAGGGGCCTCCCACATTCCCTTTTGCCCAGGGCTCCGAAAATCCTAGGACCGGCCCTGGGTTCACACAGATGTCGGGCATTCACATAAACGTCTTGTGAAGGCTCGTTAATTGTCTGACCCTGGGTGATGCCAGACACGCAAACTACTTGACCCTGGGTGACATCAGAAGTCAGTCCTCACTCCTGATTTTCTTCAAGGACGACACCAATATTATTGCGGCTCACATTCAGTGCGCTCATATGACACAGCCCCTGTTCCTGAGCTTAAGCCACGTGATTAAATACGTTTTCCATGATGCTTTGCACCACATGCTTCTCCCAGTCGTTGCCAATGTTGAGTGTGAAGTTCCACAAAGATGAGAAATGCAAGCTTCACACATTGTGTACTTAGCAAACACACTTACTGAAGTACTAAGCAGAGCAGTATGGACAGTGCCCGCCAGGAAACAAGTAAGTTAACCCTGCTTAACCCTGCTGTTCCAGAATTCAAATGTACATACATCCCCACATTCAGTAACTCACCTGTATCCTACCACTGACTGAGTCACACATTATAGCACTCTGCAGTATTGTCAATTTTTGGATATAATGCTTGGTACACTTTTTGATTTCTGGAAGCTACCGCCAACATATTGTGTACAGTTCTGGTGTGGCAGTTATGAAAGTTAAATATGACCTATTGCTCCTGCATGAACTACAATTAAATTGTTGTGTCCAGATCCTCAAGCCATCTCTAACATCTGGTGTTCAGGCACAACCAGTGTGGGGTGTCCAGGACTGAAAGCCTCACTTGAATTGGTATGGTCAGTTCAGGCCTCATCTGAAATACTGTTTACATTCTGTAGGGCACCTCCAATCTATTGTGACCTGTCCTGAGGGACCCAGCTTGAGATTTTTGTACGCAGGTTTAGAGGACACATAGCCTACCTTCACCAAGATCTGGAGGCCATCCCTGATGCATTGTGTCAAGTCCCACCTTATTGTGTCATGGAGGACTCACCTTAATTGTTCAATGAAACAGTCAAAACATAATCAGTCTTTTAAACTCATGACCTGCCCATATACAACCTCACTGGAACAGAATAAATCTGTCGAACAGTGTGGCAGTCAAAATAAGATACTATGGGGCAGATTTACTACTTCTGGTGCAACTCTGCTAATCAGCAGGGATGCGCCAGAAGAGTTGCGATGCATCTGCCCACCCGTGCGCCACCACTGATGCGCCTCATTTACAATGCGGCGCACCGTGGCGCACGGATGGGCAGATGCGTGTCGCATCCCCCGTCGCATTGCTGGAGTTGCATCGCAAGCGCAACGCAGCTCCAGCAAGGCTCGGGGGTGCCCTATCCCTAACATGCTGCGTCAATCCTTACGCCTGCTTCAAGCAGGTGCAGGGTTTTGACGCAGCATGGCCTTAAAAGTGACTGAGTGAAATCTTGTAAATTTCACTCAGCCACTTTTAGGAGGCGTTCTTGCATTGGAACTCCCCCCCGCCCCTGCGCCGGAACACCTACATGTGGCGCAGGGCTTTACAACGTGACACATCTCCCAGATGCATCACGTTGTAAATACCCCACAGCATGGCGCTGGCTGGGCATCTGGCACCACATAATGTTTGCTTCACCCTTACACATCACAGAAATGTTGTTTTTACATTTATCTCGAAAACATATACTGTGTGCCTAACTTTATTTACGTGGAATTAAACATTCAAATTCACTCCTCAAGTGTGTTCGCTGTAGAAAACTAGAGATCCATAAACTTTTGCATATTAATGTTTAGCTTAACCATGAAGACATGCAGTTCACATATATATTTACACTCATGTTTTGTTTCAAGCCATATTGCATTCATTTGCAAGTACATCATATATGTAACCTTGCATTAATTTATTTGTTATACGTGCATCTATAATCAGGCATTCAAAGTGTACATTGAAAATGCTTAACTAAAGTTAGCTTGGCTCCGCCTTTATTTCTTAACATGAAATGTACATTTTCCTTGCTTTTTGTGTTCTCTCCTTTGCAAGTACGTGGCCAAGGTTTCGTGGCTAGAGAAAGGAGTATTAGAGACAGTAAAACCTAAGAAGAGAAATCTTGGCAAGAATATGGAGAGTTAATGAGCAGAACAAACCTCCTATTCATCACGTATAAGGAACTGAGGTATACCTAAGGTTGCAACAACCGTTCATGCTTGTGGGATGGGAAAACCAAGTGATGTTGCCGATATAAACGGTGCGAAGAGTAGAAACAGCGGCCTGTTTATAACCTCAAACGGGATGATGGTTTGTGAAACTTGATGGATTTAATTGGTGTTCACACGTTTGCTGATCAGATAGCCCTTCTGGATTTTGAGCTAAGCAGATCCCTTTGGATTTTGAGGTGTACATACCTCTCTGATTCCTTTCCTCTTGCATGAGTGTGGCTTAACGCTAACACTTATTTCCCTGCTTTAGAAGACTTCTACTTAAGTCTTCGCTATGCTTACACCTACCTGCATTTCTAAATCTCTCTGAAACCTTTTATTTTGAACCATCCTCATTCTAGACTTGGAGCCTGATCAGATCACTTTAGACCCTATTCATGTTTAGGAAGGAGGAGCGAAGTTTCTTAAAAGAACACGCATTTTTTTTTATTTCACTAGTTTTTATTGAGAAAAATAAAGAAAACATTTACACATTCCTAATTCTTGGCATCTATATTCTCCTACTGTCGTTATTGTATGGTTTAGGCTATTGAGTCGGAATTTGTTTCAACACCTTTCTTGTTGTAATTCTTTACGTTTATAACATGTTTTTGATTTTTGCATTTACTGGAATGATTATTAACTTGTTAAATAGCCATTCAACTTTAGTTACAGATTCCTAGTCCTTGTTGTGTGGCCAAATGGGTTACACAATTTTTAAATTGTGTTTTTTATGGTTGACTTCCTTTTGCCTCTCAGTCAAATATCAGATGAGAATGGTAACCGCTTCCTGCGTGCTCCCACACCCTATCCATTACTATTTAGCAGCTGAGCTACGGTACATGGTGGGATGGACCTGACCACTCACAAAGTAACATTGGTGCTTTAAGGACCAGAGCATCGCCGATATACACATATGGAAGGTGCCCTGGCTCCTCAAGCAACACCGCCCCCTAGGGTGTACTTTCCCCCATAGTATGTGCCACAGTAGAGGCCTGGGACAGAGTTATGGTATCTAAAGGCCTCTCAACACCCATTTCCCCACATATCCCCTAGCTGAGCAATCGCGAATTCCACCCAGGTCCCACCAACTAAGCCTGGCAAACAGTGCAATGCAAAAGGATAGAAGGCCTACTTGCAAAGTACAGACCACCTACGGGCTTCCCGCTGAGGAGATCTGTCACTAGACTGCAGTTAAGCACTGGGTCAACCCAACCCCAAGTCATCACTGTGGCCAGAAGACCACTCAAAGTAAAAAACGTGGCTCATCACGAGTACAGGAGACAAAGGCTTGCTGACCGATAAATACAAGGTTTTAAACCCGCTGACGGATATCACCAAATCACCAGCTAAAAAGAGATGGGAAGAAGAATGAAATGCACTTTCACTCCCAAAGAGGGGTCTGATATTCTCCATAGGGCTAGGATCTCCTCACTCAGTGCAGCAGGCATGTAAGTGCTGCTTAGAATAATTAATTCTGTAGTAGGGGATCTCTGTGTATAGTCATAATCTAGTGAATAGTCCCGCCCATGTGCGTGGACCCCGGAGCAATCAAAAATAATCTCTTACAGTGTCAAAAAATGCAGAAAAGCATAGACACTTAAGAGAGAATTTAAAGACAGATAATGCAGCCTAAAAGGCTACACTGTCCAGTACTTCAACTAGAAATTCCACCATAAAATCCACAAAACAGCAAAAAGCCTGTACAGATTTCCCTTGCTTTAACAGCAAACTCCCTCAGGAATGATAGAGAGAAGAACCTGGACAGACAAGCCCCATAGGCTGCCATTATGTGGCTCAGAACAGGATACTGTGCCTTTAAGAGAATCTTCCAGAACCTTCTCCCAGTATGCCAGAATGCATAGCAGGTCCAACTTACTTTCAGTTCTTTTTTCCGGCTCCTGCAAGCAGGACCCTGGAGCATTGAGCTCTCCCTTTTCAAGGGTTTTGTGGTGTTTTTTCACTGAAATTCGATTTTGTGTACTTTTAAAGTACTCTGGTGACTTTCTTCTTGGTTTTCTGCACCCTTTTGTTGTCAATAATGCCTGTATTATTTGACAAATGCCCGGAGTGCTCCAGGAAGAAGGCCAAGTCAGATCCCCATGAGGTGTGTATCCTCTGCCTTCCCTCTTCCCACATCCCAGAGGAGTGTGGGATCTGTAGAGGCTTTTCTGGCAGGACCCTGAAGGACAGGAGGAAGATCAGGCTTCAGGGCCTTGAAGAAAGAAGGCTGAAGGCTCAAGGTGGGTCTGGAGGGGCTTCTACTGCCCATGCTGAGGCCTCTGGGGGGCTCCCCAGGGGCAGGAAGTCCAGCAAACGTCCATGGTCTCCGTCTGGGTCGGTTGCTCTGACCACGACGTCGAGAGGAAGGTCCACGGCCAGTTCCCGGTCACCCCAGGGCTCTGGGTCGAGAAAACGTCGCCCGTCGACGTCGAGGGACTTACACAGGCCGCCGTCGAACCCGGTGTCGATTTCTTCGTCGTCGGCGTCGAGTGGAAGGCATCGGAGGACCCGGCGTCGGCGCTCGCCGTCGAGGCGACACCGCCGTTCGCCGTCGAAGACGAGGACATCATCGTCGTCGAGGGGATCCTCGTCGTCGAGGCCGCCGTCGAAGCGGACAAGGTCGCCGTCGAGGCGGAAGAGGTCTCCGGCGCAGAAGAAGTCGACGTCGAGGCACTCGAGGTCGACGTCGAGGCGTAAGCGCTCGTCGTCGAGGTTTAGAGGATCATCCATCTGGTCGGGATCGACGTCGAGGCGTAGAAGCCGGTCGACGTCGAGGCGTGTGAAACGGTCGATGCCGAAGGGCCGCTCGACGTCGAGGGGACCACGTTCGACGTCTGGACACCGGTCTTCGACGTCAGGGGGTCGTAAGGACAGGCCGAGGACTGTGGGGGGCTCCCCTCAGTTCGGACAGGATGATGGGTCGCCGGGAACGGCGTACTCTGAGGTGTATACCCCGAAGAAAACTATTACGCCTCCGCCTCCTCCTCCTTTGCCTCGAGGTCCTCCTCCGAGGGCTCCAACTCCTCCTCCGTTGCCCCCTCTACCTGCTCTTCCGTCAGGACCACAGGCCCCGGTGCCTGGTGCTCCTCCTCCGGTTCCACCGAGATCGGTGTCGATGCCCAGACTTCCGACACCTCCGAAGAAAACTCCTAAGTCGAAGGTTCCTCCTAAGCCCAAGACGTCCGACCCGGGGAAGCCGGCGGAGCATCCCAGACCCAGGAGATCGAGTTCGTGCTCAGGGAGAAGAGACAGATCTAGGAGTGGACACGGATCCTCCTCGAGATCCAGACATCGCCATAGGAGGCATAGGTCCAGGTCCCGTTCGGCCTCTGGGACCCGCTCGTATTCTCCTACATTGTCGGATTCACCGGAGACGAGGGTATCTCCGATTGATGACATTGGCACGTTCCAGGAGGTTCTCCTGAGAGGGGCGGCGAAGTTGGGGATCAAGGTGACGGCCCCTACGCCCACGACTTCTGTGATCTTCGAAACTTTGCACACGAAGCACCTGTCTCGCCCCCTACTGCCTTTGGTGCCAGGGCTGGTTGAGCCTGCTGAACAGCTCTTCCTTACGCCGGCGGCGGTGAAAGCCGCCCCCTCCAGGCTTGTCAAGAAGTACAGGGCTCCAGAGTCGGACCCGGCCTTCTTACGGAAGGACCCAGTGCCTGATTCGGTGATTGTGACGGCGGCTAGGAAACTTCATGCTACCTCCCCGTCCTCCACTGTGCCTCCGGATAAAGAGAGCCGCTGGATTGACTCAGCTGGACGGAAGGCGTGTGGGACGTCTTCCACGACGATGAAGGCCTCCAGTGACTCGGTGCACTGTGGGATTCCATGGAACAGTTTGCGGACCTTGTCCCGCGTGACAGGAAAGAGGACTTCATGGAGATCGTCCAGGAAGGGATGCTGGTTTCGAACCATGCCATCAGCGCAGCGGCGGATATCTCCCTGCTGGCCGCGCATGGCTACTGCCACGGTATCAATCAGAGACGCCATGCTTGGCTCCGGCTGACTTCGCTCAAGCCTGAAGCGCAACAACGAGTGGCAAATCTGCCTTTTTCCGGCGACACCCTCTTCGGGAAACACGCAGATGACTAAATGGCCAGGATGAAGGCCGAGGCAGAAACCCTGACGGCTGTGGGCTTGGAGAAGCCCAAAGAAAAGAAACCCTACCGCCAGTTCCAACGACGGTTCGGGTCGCAGGGTAGAGGAAGGGGGCAGTCTTCTGGGCAACAGCAGCAGCAGCAACAACAGCAGCAATACAGAAGGCCCTTCCAGAAACGTCAGAGGGGTAGAGGTGGACAGCAGTCCTCTAACGCGAACAAGGGCCCGGCTGGGTCTCGACCCTTAGCGGTTACTTCCCCTTCGTCCGTTACCCGCTCCGGTGGGGGGAAGCGTTCAATTTTTTCTGGCAGAGTGGAGAAAAATTACTCAGGACAAGTGGGTGCTGAATATTGTTTGCAATGGATACAGTCTTCGGTTCATCAGCCCTCCTCCATCGATTCCTCCGGTCAGCTCGCAGTATCAGCTGCGCGAGCTCCAGGCGGAGGCCGATATCCTGTTAAGGAAAAGGGCGATAGAAGATGTACCTCTGTCTCAAAGGGGAAGAGGTCTGTACTCCCGGTTCTTTCTGGTCCGCAAGAAGGACAAGAACGAGTTCAGGCCCATTCTGGACTTGCGACAGGCAAACAAATGGATTCGCAGGGAAAAGTTTTGCATGCTGTCGTTGCATCAGATTTATCCTCAACTGCAGCGGGGAGACTGGCTTTGCGCCATAGACCTACAGGATGCGTACTTCCATGTGCCCATTGCACACAAACACAGGAAGTTCCTGCGATTTCAAGTCGGCACCAATCACTATCAGTACACGGTACTTCCGTTCGGGCTGAAGTCTGCGCCCCGGACGTTCTCAAAGTGCATGGCAGTGGTAGCGGCACACCTGAGGAAGAACAAGGTGTTTGTCTACCCGTACCTGGACGATTGGTTGATCAAGGCCTCCTCCTTCTCGGAAGCTCAAGCTCACTTCCAGAAGACGTGCGTTCTCTTGAACAAGCTGGGGTTGCACATCAACATGTCCAAGTCTGTCCCGACTCCGGTCCAGTGCATCCAGTACTTGGGAGCCTCCATCGATACGCTGTCAGCAAGCGTGTCTCCTTCGGAAGAACGACGTTTATCACTCCTTCAGAAAGCTCAGGCTCTCATGTCCACCCCATCCACGACAGTGAGGACGGTGTCTTCTCTGCTGGGATCGATGGCCTCTTGCATCTTCCTGACACCGCATGCGCGGCTGCACATGAGACCGCTGCAGGAGTGCTTGGAAGATCAGTGGGACCAGAGGAGAGGGTCTTGGGACGACAAGATACGACTGTCTCTACATGCTCTTCAGTCTCTGAAGTGGTGGTGTTCAGCGGAGAATCTCCTCAGAGGGGTTCCCTTCCACAAGGACATTCCCACTCAGACTATCGTGACGGATGCTTCTCTCCTGGGATGGGGAGCGCACTCCGGAGACCTGCAGATTCAAGGGACGTGGTCCCCGTCGGAGTCCACGTACCACATCAATTTCCTGGAACTCAGGGCTGTTCACTTGGCGCTGAAGGCTTTTCAACCGTCCTTCTGGACCAACTCTCTGCTTGTACAGACGGACAATACGACCACGATGTATTACCTCAACAAGCAGGGGGGCTCGAGATCACGCACTCTGTCTCAGGAGGCGCAGGCGATCTGGCATTGGCTTCTGGCTCGAGGACTCTCGATAACGGCCACTCATCTGCCAGGTGTGCAGAATGTTCAGGCAGACGAGCTGAGCAGACTGATTCAGGAAAACCACGAATGGGTCATAAACGACGAAGTACTAGGAGAAGTCTTCGCAAGGTGGGGCACTCCAGACATAGATCTGTTCGCCACTGCCGAAAACAGCAAATGCCGAGACTTCGCCTCCAGGTACTACCAGCAGGGGACGCTGGGGAACGCGTTATGGATCAACTGGTCGAACAGCTTTCTGTACGCTTTTCCACCCATTCCCCTGATTCCAGCGGTTCTCATCAAGCTCTCCCAATCCAGGGCAAAGATGATTCTGATTGCCCCGAAATGTCCCAGGCAGTGGTGGTTCACGGACCTGCTTCACCGGTCTCTCCTTCCTCACATGAAGCTGCCGTGCAGGCCGGACCTTCTCATGAAGTTCGGGGGCGGATGGTGCACCCCAACCTCTCGTCTTTGAGTTTGGCGGCATGGCTCCTGAAATAGTGCAATATGGCCATTTGATTCTCCCAGAGGATTGTATGGAGATACTGAAGGAGGCTAAGCGACCTTCCACTCGGACTTCTTATGCTTACAAGTGGAAGAGGTTTTGCATCTGGTGCAAGTCTAAGAACTATGACCCTACGACATGCAAGGAAGATGTCATCCTTCCATATCTGCTACATCTGGCGCAGTCTGGCCTTAATGTCCATTCCATTAAGGTTCATCTGGCTGCTTTGACTGCCTACAGGAAATGCCCTTCACAGACTTCCTTCTTCCAGGATCCCTGTGATCAAGGATTTTTTGGAAGGCTTGAAGAAAGTGTTCCCTCCTGTCAGGCTTCCTTCGCCTTCATGGGACTTGAATGTGGTGCTGTCCAGGTTGATGAAGGAGCCTTTTGAACCTATTCATAGGGCTTCGTTGCAGCACCTGTCCTGGAAGGCGGCGTTCCTCGTGGCCATTACATCGGCCCGCAGGGTGAGTGAAATTCAGGCGTTATGTTGCCAAGAACCTTATACTGTATTTCATGCTGCTAAGGTTGTTATGCGTACTCACCCTAAGTTTCTTCCCAAGGTTGTTTCTGATTTTCATATCAACCAGACTATAACTTTACCTACGTTCTTTCAGAATCCTTCCTCTCCAGCGGAAAGGTCTTTGCATTCCCTGGATGTTAGGAGGGTGTTGAAATTTTATCTGGATAAAACCAAGGATATTCGTAGGTCAGACCAGTTGTTCATCAATTATGGATCAGTCAGGACGGGTCTTGCTACCTCTAAACAGTCCATCTCGCGGTGGATTGTGTCCTGCATACAATTATGTTACCAAAAAGCTAATAAGACCTTAGGAGGTAAGCCTAAGGCTCATTCCACCAGGGGCAAGGCTGCCACGACAGCATTGCTTCGTAATGTTCCGATTGCAGAAATCTGCAAGGCGGCCACTTGGAAGTCGGTTCATACCTTTGCTAAGCATTCCTGCCTGGACACTGATGCTAGGGCAGATGCTCAGGTTGGACAGGCTTCACTGTGAAATCTGTTCGCGAAATAGTGGTGTTGTTTCTCTTTTCTCCACCGCCGCTTTGGTGTGGGGATGGGCCTGCCATTCTATTCACTAGATTATGACTATACACAGAGATCCCCTACTACAGAAGGAGTAGTTTCTGTCCTGTAACTCCAGTTCTGTAGTAGGGGTATCTCTGTTATAGTCATAAGCGCCCGCCCTCCTCCCCAGTGGAGAGAGACATATTCCTTTAAGGAATGCTACAGGTCTGGCGTGTTACGCCTTCAAAAAGAACTGAAAGTAAGTTGGGCCTGCTATGCATTCTGGGATACTGGGAGAAGGTTCTGGAAGATTCTCTTAAAGGCACAGTATCCTGTTCTGAGCCACATAATGGCAGCCTATGGGGCTTGTCTGTCCAGGTTCTTCTCTCTATCATTCCTGAGGGAGTTTGCTGTTAAAGCAAGGGAAATCTGTACAGGCTTTTTGCTGTTTTGTGGATTTCTAGTTGAAGTACTGGACAGTGTAGCCTTTTAGGCTGCATTATCTGTCTTTAAATTCTCTCTTAAGTGTCTATGCTTTTCTGCATTTTTTGACACTGTAAGAGATTATTTTTGATTGCTCCGGGGTCCACGCACATGGGCGGGACTATTCACTAGATTATGACTATAACAGAGATACCCCTACTACAGAACTGGAGTTACAGGACAGAAACTACTCCTTATTAATACTATACCCCTGCAAGGATGGCAAGGTGGAGGTCCGGCACTGGGGAGGCCTGCTTGTGTGACTGTGGCGACAATGGCACCCTAACACACCTCCTCTAGCACTGCCCAAAATGTAAACGATAATAGGACATGATTCCGAGACACGTCAATGAGATCTTTGATACAGATGCCCCAGTTTTTCTCAGCTAGACCCCTACTCGGTTTTCCAAATTTACTAACCTTTGAGGTACTGGGTTTTAGGAACAGGCACAGAACCGGCAACCCAGCGGTGTCAGGGTACACCCAGAGACCTCGGGTTCTTCCTGATTCAGACCACAGAAACTCAGAGTCTTCTAGGTGAAGTCAAGGATCGATTTTATTGGCTGCAACCAAAGTAACAAGTGTCCTAGAAGTACAACACACAGGAAGTATGTTCTCAGGAGACTGCTCGAATTTACAAAGTCAGGCTTCCCTCTTTATACAGAATATTCAGCTTCAGGCAAACATTCTTTGAATTTGCAGTATATCATTTACAGTTCTTTGTTACAAAGGAAAAGCAGAGTCATGATGACATGTACATATTTCACTTCGTGCTGCCCACAACAAATCACCCGGCAAGGCCCAACATTTCATCAGATATCGGTGGACCCCCAATAAAACGGGCACCTCCCAACCATAAAGTAAGTGAAGCAAAAAGAGTAGAGACAGATGGGAGCAAGATACGGCAGGTGTGCGCGCTGAAATGGTTTTATGGCTTGTTGAGCCTTGATGCTATCATGTTCGGCCACTGGGAGGGGAACTGACCTAACGAGTTCGGCCTGGGGCATTGGTTCCATCTTGCACAGGTCATAGGAAAGTCGATTAAGGAGTATGTGTCCTTGTGGAATTGAATTCAGCTGGATTAAGGCCTATGTAAAGGGCAACACATAAATGGAAGCCAAGGGTTCAGAACGCAAATGACGATTTCGAGGTGAAATCGTCACTCGAATATGCTGAAAATATTTGTACATGGTGTGCTCGTCATTCTCTGTCTTTTGATACCAAATTCGTCATGTTTCGACGAAGTTTTAATTCTCGAGTCCAGAATGATTACACGAGTCCAGAATTTTCAGAACCACAAACCCTCCTTTTGCCCTTACATAGGCAATTAATCTGTCCTCATGCTAATCTGAGTCCAGATCTATATTCCTAAAGTCATTGAGATGTTGCTGTAACATCATTCTAGTACTTAGTTCGTCTCTTGATACAGGTTTCCTTACACATGATGTGACACAAAGGCCACATATTGCAGGAGCACACTGCACGCATAGACAGAACAGGAAAAGAATGGCTAAGACCATTCCAATGACCATCAGAATTTTCCATCCCCAGGCGGATATCAGTTCCCAGAACCATCCCATTAACGACCAATCTCCTTTATCCACATGAATAGATTCGGAAATCTTATGTAGTTTGGAGATGGCCTGGTACACTGTTGGAGCGTTATCTGGGATGAAAACGCAGCAACTCAATTGGATCAATCTGCATACCCCACCTCGGTCTGCAAGTATGACATCTAACGCGACCCTGTTCTGAAGGGTCATAAGTCGATCCGACTGGAGCTCAGCAGTCAAGTTACTAAGGGCACCAGCAGTTTCAATCACGGTGGACCCAACTACCCTTGTCAATTGCCTTATGTTCCTGCTGTTAGCCATGGATCCCCAGAACGGCAGAAAACCCTTTGCAAAGTCCCCAAATTCTTGACCTGCAGTGTCTTCTGTACTCAAGACACCTCTAACTATCCTTGTCCTGTGGTAGTCTGCCGCTGCTGTGTAGGTGGGGGGCAACAGAAATGAAACAAAACATGAGCCCGAAAAGTCAGGGGGCATCCATGTATAGGCTCTATCATGGCAGATGAAATAAGTACCCTTAGCTGCTAAAAACGCGGGGGAAGTCTGGGCTGCAAAAACATATGTTTTAGTGCAGATACTCTTCCCTAACTGAGCCCTGGGATTCGTGCCATTACCTTGCAGACACAGATGACCCTGATGGGGTCCAATCCAAATCGGGGACGATCTCTTAGCTTGCTGTTTCTCACTCAGAGTAGCTCCATATCCAGTCATGTTCCATCCTATGTATACTAGTGTCTCGTCTCTCGGGATAGTCTCATAAGAAATACCTTCCTTAATCATGTCTACTATACCCTTGACTAGAGCACTTTTTCTAGGATTGTCTGTTACAGAACGTAGGGGGTAGATTTCGTGTGCATATATGAACATTGTCCTATATGCCCATACAGAACCATTGTGACTGAATGGCAGGACCAGATAAGGGATACCTTTATCCGTGGTGTGAGGCATAAGACCGCACACCCAACAGTTAGTTGTGTTCATTACGAGTTGGTGTTGGTGCAAGAGCTGAACAAAGGAGTTATTAATGAACTCCAATCTCCTATTGGATTCATGGTCAGGAAGGGGGTGGGAAGAATGAGAGGAAACAGTAGGAGGAGGTATGGGTGATGCAGTGGGTGCAAATGTTACACGAAAAGAGAATAAAACATAACTTATCAAAAATATCATGACACTGAATAGCATAAAAATACACAATATTATAAAACTTTTCTTTGTCATCACGTTACATAATTTGCGTTTAAAGTTCGTTGGTTTGGCAGGTCTCTCCACATCGGGAAACTCCATCCTCTCTAAAGTGCTGCCCGCGGTGGGAGGTTGCCTCTGCTAAGGGATGCTTCCGTCAGTCCAGGGCAACTCCCTTGGACCAACCAGAACTACCGACCTAACGTCGTTAGCTGCACCCCAAAGACTTTAATCAACCGCGGCCCTAGCAGCGGAACCCGGATGGCGGTTCGAAAAACAAAAATGAGCAAGTTTCTCAGATGGGAGAGCTGCACTTTAAAAAAAATGGTGTTTGGAAGGAAAAAGAATTCTTTATTAGTCCATGGGTCTCGGTCTCAAATTGCAAAAGAAAATCGTTTTTATTAGTTCGTTTTTCTTGGTCTCAAATTATACGGTTGTCTTCCAGGTACTGTTTGATCCTGGAACAAGAGTTCAGGCTCTGTAGTGTTCAATAGCTTGGATGGTGGCACAGCCTTGTGCGAAATGTTCCTTTTTCCTACCAGATGCACTAGGCTCAGATTGTGACCCAGAACTGCTCCCCTTACTCCGATATGATAACAATATTTCCACCGCTTTCTCCACATCGGGACCTACAATCATGCCCTCTCCGAACTTGAACCGCACACGACACAACTCTTGCGGGTTGCATTCCAGATCATTGTCTTCCAAATCCTCACAAAGGAAAACACACATCTGTTCAAAAACATATCTCTGCGTCGGTGCTTCCCATTGATGGAAGACTTCCATGACAGACTCTACATCATACTTTACAGTGTCCATAACCCATTTCCGTGCTAAACGATTCAATGAGTCTCTCTCTTGATAGTCAGGCAGTCGACTTCGCAACTGTCTTCGTCCCATGTTAGGGGTCGTAGTAGGCGACCCAAAAAGAGGTGAGAAAAGGTTAGTGACAGTGCTGGCCATTTTCTGCCAAATGGAAGGTGAAACTGAAGGAAGAACGGGTGGAAAAACGGGGTGAGACAAGGCAGGGGGAGAGACAATAGCAGAGGAGGCATCAGGAGAAATAGAAGGAGCACTAGGCAAAATCGTAGAGGGAGCATTAGGAGAAATAGAAAGTACACTAGGCAAAATCGTAGAAAGTACAGGTGAAGCAGATGTGGTCGGTGGGCCTGGAGGAGGCTGCACCGTAGGGACAGGAGTCAGCTGAAGAACAGCTGTTGGGTGCTGCGGAGGAACAGGAGGCGTAGGTTGCACAACTAAAGGTTGCGGGGGTGCCGTGGCATTTTGCGCATAGGGGGGTGGCGAACTTAATAAATGTGACATTAATGGATCTTTTTCACGCTCTTTTGCTGCCTCTTGCTGAAGAGACGGCAACACTGGATAACATTTATCTATTGCCATTTTACGTTGCCTGTGCAACTGCTCACTCATCTGCTCTTCTTCATCGTCTTTAAACTGCATAGCAGCTTGCATTACTGAAAGTCCCCCTTCTCTCTTATTTTTCTTAGCTAATTTGATTTCCTTCTGTTTGGCCTCCTTACGCCATAGGCGGAAGGAGTCAAACATCGCCGGCCGGGCTTTCTTTTTAAAGAGTTTAACTTCAAGGTTGTCTAAGATTTCGGTATCAAAACTACCATATTGGGGCCATTTTAAAACACCATCTTTCCTGGTGTATTTGATCCATACTTCGTTGTATGTGATGGGGCCTACCCCATGTTTCACATATAGCTCGTAAGTCGGAGTTCCAACCGGAGGAACCGGACATGAGTCCTCCAATCGGGAGTCCCTATTATTATAGCCAAGACAAAACAAATTTCCAAGTCTAAGACTAGGCATCTTCGCTCTCTAGCCTAGCTCCAAACTTTAAAGGATTATCGATTACGATATTTCTCGTGAATACACGAGTCCTTCGGCTTTGGCGCTTGCAAGCTCCAAATCAAAGCCAACTAAGGACTGGGAGACGCTCCACTTATACTTAACTGAAATATCGATGACGTCACCAGAAGACTCGTCTTAGTGTTTCGCTCTACCAAACTTCAAGGGTCCAAATCAGGGCGATAGCCAGGGCAGCAGTCCTCTGTAGCCGTTGGGAAGCGGGGAACCTCGCAGCAAAGACCTTCGGACCACGTCGACATGCAGGGGTCGATGAAGTGGTTGGCCGTCCTCCAGAATTTCCACACGAAGCTCCTCACGAACCTCTGGCTGACTGGTACCACTGGAATCGCCCCAAACGTTGGGCGCCAGCTGAGGTACTGGGTTTTAAGAACCGGCACAGAACCGGCAACCCAGCGGTGTCAGGGTACACCCAGAGACCTCGGGTTCTTCCTGATTCAGACCACAGAAACTCAGAGTCTTCTAGATGAAGTAAAGGATCGATTTTATTGGCTGCAACCAAAGTAACAAGTGTCCTAGAAGTACAACACACAGGAAGTATGTTCTCAGGAGACTGCTCGAATTTACAAAGTCAGGCTTCTCTCTTTATACAGAATATTCAGCTTCAGGCAAACATTCTTTGAATTTGCATTATATCATTTACAGTTCTTTGTTACAAAGGAAAAGCAGAGTCATGATGACATGTACATATTTCACTTCGTGCTGCCCACAACAAATCACCCGGCAAGGCCCAACATTTCATCAGATATCGGTGGACCCCCAATAAAACGGGCACCTCCCCACCATAAAGTAAGTGAAGCAAAAAGAGTAGAGACAGATGGGAGCAAGATACGGCAGGTGTGCACGCTGAAATGGTTTTATGTTGTAATAAAGGGTTCACCCATTCAAAGTCAGTGGGACCTGGGTAATAGAGCGTTATAGAAAAAAGGGGTCCCAGACAGGGAAGAGGAAAATAGATTTCAAAGGTAAATGCTACGTAAATAATCAAAAATAATCAAAAATAAATAATAAAGTACGATGTTTTAATTCACAAGGTACCAAACAACCATAGAAATGGGTTATACACAACAATTTTTGGATTTTTAAATTTTCTTATAACATTATGTGCCCAAATACACAACGCAAGGGAAAGGGGAGTGAGGTACTATGAAGGGTGTTCAGTGAAAAGTGCAAAAGATTTTTCAATTTCATAACAAACCAATACATTCAATTCTTTATGTTTGTTAAAAACATTGTTCTGAGTGGTCACCCATCAAGGGGCCACAATTAGCAGCATGAATCAAATTTTTTTTTTATCCAAAACCAGACTTCTATTATGGCAGCATCAATCTTGCTTTGGGGTAGAAGCTGGTACCGGTGGGGTAAGCGGTCTCTCTTTATACAGAATATTCAGCTTCAGGCAAACATTCTTTGAATTTGCATTATATCATTTACAGTTCTTTGTTACAAAGGAAAAGCAGAGTCATGATGACATGTACATATTTCACTTCGTGCTGCCCACAACAAATCACCCGGCAAGGCCCAACATTTCATCAGATATCGGTGGACCCCCAATAAAACGGGCACCTCCCCACCATAAAGTAAGTGAAGCAAAAAGAGTAGAGACAGATGGGAGCAAGATACGGCAGGTGTGCGCGCTGAAATGGTTTTATGGCTTGTTGAGCCTTGATGCTATCTTGTTCGGCCACTGGGAGGGGAACTGACCTAACGAGTTCGGCCTGGGGCAATGGTTCCAACTTGCACAGGTCATAGGAAAGTCGATTAAGGAGTATGTGTCCTTGTGGAATTGAATTCAGCTGGATTAAGGCCTATGTAAAGGGCAACACATAAATGGAAGCCAAGGGTTCAGAACGCAAATGACGATTTCGAGGTGAAATCGTCACTCGAATATGCTGAAAATATTTGTACATGGTGTGCCCGTCATTCTCGGTCTTTTGATACCAAATTCGTCATGTTTCGACGAAGTTTTAATTCTCGAGTCCAGAATGATTACACGAGTCCAGAATTTTCAGAACCACACCTTATCCACTCCACTCTCATAAAGACAAAGCTATCACTATGGATTTATGTGGAGCTAATCAAGCTATCACCTCCAAGTGGAGCACCAACTCCCTACCCATTCAGGCAGGCTGGCTGCTCTGCCTTTGGGACATTATCGGCATTGAAAAACCTATTGCGTCAATTGATAATAAACTGCCACAATTTGATAAACAGTGGGGCTCAAGCCTCTCATGTGAGTTCCACAAACGTTCCTGCCCAACCTACTTCTGGGTTTTCTGGCTTATGCAACAGGAGCCTGGTCTTAGCTACCGGAATGGAGAAGGACCAGTTTAATTTGACACTTAATACCACCCAGCAACTTAATTCCAGACCCGCCCTGTCTATCAACATGACCGTCTGAACAGAGGAGACAACCCTTCCTTCTCAGTTTTCAACCCAAACATGTTATCCTCCCTACCCCTCTACTTGGTTGTGGAGACTGCCCTCCCCTCCCCTTCCCTCTCCTACCCTCCCCCTGCCCAGTTATATACCTCACCTGCCTATGGATGTAGGTGAGTGTATGTTGTACTGTTAATAATACACAATAAAACGATTTAAACCATAAAAAAGGTTGAATCTGATGTCAGATTATTTTTATGTGATTTTTGGATTTACACACATCACTGATGCACTGCTCTTGTACTGGTTCACATCACTGAACACTAATGTATGAAATGGAAGGAACTGTTTTTTTTTGTTGGTAAGCTCCACTCAGTCAACAACCATAGTCCTTTTCAGGGAGAACCAGAAAAGTCACTAAATTAACCTGTGCCTAATCTCTGGTAGCTTGGCACAAAAACAGTCAGACTTAACAAGAGGCAATGTGTGAACTATTTATTTAGCACACAAACAATAATAAAGTGAAAACACAACATAAGAAAAATCCCAGGCCTAATTAAAGAAACAGAGCACAATAAATTCTTTTTTACCAGAATGACAAAACTCCAATCAGTAGAACAAGAGATATTCAGTTTTAAAGTTGTTAGTAAAAATAGCGCCTAAAAGCACAAAGCGCCACTTGCAATCATCTAGGTGAGCTACACTGGGGGAAAGTCACATGTTCAGGATGGCCACTACGGAGTACTATTCAGACACAGGGACAAGGTTAGTCCACTGAAAAGTTACATTCAAAGTCTGGCACAAAGAGTTGCATTTGCGTTGGAGGAGGGCGCCAGAATGAGGCTGAGCATCGTGGGCATTTGTCAAGGTAGCGCGATGACTAGGTTGTGCATCCCAGACGGTTGTTGCTGTAGCGAAAAGAGCAGGTCAGGTGTCGCAAACAGTTGCTGCTGTAGCTTCACATTGATGGTCACCGTAGGCTGATGTTGTTGTAGCCCGAAGTGCAGGTCCTGCGTTACCAGTCGCCGCAGACTGTTGTCGGTGCAAAGAGCAGGTCTCACAGGCACTAAATGTTAGCGGCTGAGTCATGGTGCGAGCAGACTTGTTTGTGTTGTTGACGAGCCAAATTTCAGGATTTTCACCTTTCCTTTAGAAGGAACACACCCTGATGCCAGCCAAGGGTCCAGGACTTCTTGGAAATCAGGGGCTTATTCCAGCAAAGGCCAGCAGGGCACAGGCAGGTCCAGTTGTACCAGGTCAGTTGGACAGTTGCAGGGAGGCCTCTGAAGCTTTATGTGTCCCTGTAGCTCAAACCGGGTATCAGCCAACTGACCCTTGTAGTTACCCTTGTTAGCCTGGGAGGAAGGCATGCAGAGTTAGTCTTCCTTTTCAGAGAGCAAGGCAGTCATTCAAGCAGCAAGGCAGTCCACTGGCTGCGGTGTAGCCCTTAATATGTAACTCCCATGGGCCCCATGGTGTTCAGAAGAGTAGTTTAGGGGGTCCATTATTTATACCTGATGCCGTAAATTTTGTGTGAAGGGACTCCCTGTCCTACACCCACATCTGGTTCCGGAAAGTTCTTCAATTCCCCTGCCAAAGCACCAAACCCCCTGGGGTGACAAAAGCCGGTCTCAGGTTCCTTAGTGTGTGCTGGAGGCAAAGTCCTTTAAGTAACGCAGGATGCAGCTCCGCCCCTTACAGTCATCGTAGCAGGATGGCATATCCTGCTCACAGCTTTGTGTCACTGTCTGGGAGGAATGCACAAACCCCAAAAGTAAAGCTATTCACAGTCATGTGTCCCAGGACTCTGGCAGAAGGCACAAACGGTTAGGACAAGAAAATGCCAACTTTCTAAAAGTGCCGTTTTCAGAATTGTGACCTAAAATTCAACTTTATCAGTAACAATGATTTTCAGTTACAATTCATTTCAGTCTAAACAGCATATCTGTATTGGATTCCAATCCAAAGTTTACACTTACAAATGGAATAGGTTAACCACATTTTAGTCAATGGAAGATATAGGTCTTACAACAGTCAGTGAAAAACGATTTTAGGAGTTTTTCACTACCAGGACATGTAAAACTTAATTAACCCAATCTGACTTTTTAAATACTATACACCCTGCCCTATGAGACTTTATGGCCAACTTTAGGGGTGATTCTTAGGTATTTAAAAGGAAGGTTTGGGCTTGGTAAAAGGTTATTTTATCTGGTCAAAATGGCAGTTTAAAACTGTGCAACAGGTGGCAGTGGCAGGCCTGAGCCATGTTTTAAAAGGCTTCTTTAGTGGGGGAGGGGGCACAAGGAGTGCTGCAGGTCCAGTAGTAGCATTTAAGTTAGAAGCCCTGCGTGGAGGTAGTATCATTTGCTAGGGACTTACAAGTAAATTAAACATATTGGTACTAGCACATAGGATACGCCATGAATTTTTATCAATGCTGCATAGCCTTAGTCCATCAAATTTAGTAATGCTCATATTAGCCACAGTTGCATTTTCAGTCAAAAGCCCTCATAGGAGAAATGATAGAGAAGCCATCATTTTCACTATTGAAAGTTTCAAATCTGACACTGTAGTTTTAACCTTCTGGGCTAATGCTGTGAGCGGGGTACCCCACTGTGCCTTACGGGCTATTGTTGTGAGCTGGGTACCCCATTGCAAAACGTGGAGTGTATATAATTTCCAGGTAATTGTATTGCTTAATCTGTTCAATAGTTGTCTCCACTATGCTCTATCTAAAGTTACATTTTTGCTACAAACGTTTAAATATTTTGACGTGTATTAATAGTTAGGTGGTTAGATGTATTGTACCTTGCTAGGCTTCTAATAACCTGCTGAAGCACATGTGGAGCTTGACCAATAAGAAATAGGTCATATTTCCTTTACCAGCGGAGAAGTGCTCCCCCCCCATTGATAGACACTCAGCTATTTAACGCAGAAATGTTGACATCAATTGTAATGCCGCAGCAGATGAGTCTGATTATTGTATAACATGCATATTTCTAAAATCCAATAAAAAGGTTTAAACAATTTTTTTTGTATATTAAGAGAGAATGGTGGAATCCACCAAATTTGCAGAAGCACAGCTTTCTTATCCACGGTATATCACAATATATGCCAATCTAAAATGGTGACATGAGTGCACACACTGTTCTTTGCTTTTTTCTGTTCTTGTGTTTGATTTCCAGAAATCAGCTGTGACCAAGGAGTCCTTATAAAATCTCTGAATTAGTTTTGAACGCATGATGGCTTCCCGCTTACTTGATCGAACCAACTAGAGAAATCCACTAGACAACAGTAAAGATTTTGCATAAGTGGATACTCTTTGAAGCAAGTACGGTCAATGCCCGATATTATCAACTGTAAGGTGCTGAGGTCTAAAATTCACTTGTTTGATCGTTTTCTATCCATTCCACAAACTTTTCAAAAGCACTCTAGTAAATATTTTACCATTGCAGTCAATGAGTGCGATCAGTCTAAAATGTGTAGGGCTTGATATGAAAGCTTTCTTGTAAATTGGGATGAGGTGACTCCCAGTCCAAGAAGGTGATATCTTTCCATGGGTTAGAATGAAAAAGTTACTTATCTTTAGTAATGATCTTTCTGGTGGATACTCTGCCTGCAGATTCCTCACCTTTTGAACAACCCAGGTGTCACACTTGTAAAGTTGTGGGCCCTAGGCCCACATACTGTGATAAAGGACAACACAGACACTTAGTTACATGATGTATATCTGGCCCAGGGCACAGGCGCCCAGCCATTTTTATTAGCAGGGTCATCTGACTGGTGACACCTGTGCTAGATGGGTGAAGGGTGGGTGTTAGCATGGCCCCTAGGGAGTGGCTGTATCATTACGTGTCCAGCAGGACACAACAACAAATCTGGAAACTATCCAATAGCTCTCTGCTCCAACAGGGGAATCTGGCTCCACTTCGACGCCAGAAGCAACACCACTGTGACATCACTGGAGCCATACAACACTGCCACCAGCAGAAATCTGCAAGTAGAGTATCCACCAGAAAGATCTTTACCAAAGGTAAGTAACATTTTCTTCTGATGGATACTTCTGCCTGTAGAATCCTCACCTTTTGAAGAGGTTCCACAAGCAATACGCAACCAGGAGTTGGATTTGAAAGGCAGGTTAAACTAAAGAAGCCTGATGGCCAGACCATGCAAAGGGGACCTTCCCTCGCACCTCTGAATCTACACAGTAATACTTTGTGCAGGTGTGCAGGGAAGCTGTTACCGCTTTGCAGATGCATGCAATAGGACTTCACTTACCAGAGCCGCAGTTGAAGGACAAGTTATTTTGGAGTGGGCTCTGATCCCCCCTGGAGGTTCTTTATTCTCTTCTGGAAGTGATCCATGACTTCAACAGCCAGTCGTTGAATAGGAGAAAATTGGTATCCCCAATCATAGAATGAGTGCTGGGACCACTCCGGTCAGTTTGCTTGAAGGGCTGAGGGGGACAGGTGAGGATGGTGGGGAGCATAGCAAAATGTAAAAGCACCTAGCTGACACTGAACCACAGTTCGTGTCTTCTGTTGGACTGCAGGATGGGCATGTAAAAATATGCATCTTGCAGGGCCACGGAAACCAAATAGTCGCCTGTATGCAGAAAAGACAAATTTTTAGCCAAAGTGAGGATTTTGAATTTGTCCTTCTGGAGGAAGGCATTCAGAGGGTGATTATCTTAAATAGGATGATAGCCTCCGCCCTTCTTCAGCATAAGGAAGTACAGGTAGTACCAAACCGTCCCTACTGCCAAGGCTAACACCTCCTGGATGGCCCTTTTGGCTAATAGGGCCTGCACCTCTTGCAGCAAAATGGAAAGGTGCTCCTCAGAAAGCATCTCTGGTGTGGGAGAAAGCTGATGCAGGCCAGAAAGAAATGGAAGTGCGTAGGCCTGTTGGAAGATGTGGCGGACCGATCTGTTGTATGCGATGGTTTGCCATCCTGGAATTACATATATGATCCTACCTTCCACAGGGTGGCTGTGTGCTGCCAAGAACAAGTTAAAGAGGTTTGGGGATTGATTCAGTAGTAGCGGGGTGGAGTAGAAAGGTGTCCTTGGTGACCTGCATGATGTTTGCCTGATCCTTGTACTTGGTCCTAGAAGGACTGGGAAGACTGCTTGGGTAGTGGTGGGGCTTGCTGGCGCCTATAAGCCAGGCCCTTGGAGTAGGTTCGAAATAGACAGAAGTGCTGAGGAAACTGTTGTGCAGGAGTAGAGAGGCCCAAAGAGTGTGGTGCAGATCTGCTTTCTTTAAAACGCTCACAGCAGAATTAGCCTTTTTCGCCAAAAAGATGGGCCTCATCAAAAGTCATATTCATTAGGAAGGCTGCACGTCCACAGAAATGCCAGTGGGTCGAATTCACGCATTGCGATAGAGTACCACACTAGTGCCTACTGCACATCCCAAGCAGTCAGTAGTATCCAGGCAAGCCCTGATGACATACTTTGCGGCATCCTGACCTTTCTGCATGGTTTGAGCCAGGGAGGCTGGAAACTCTTCTGGGACTGCCGGCTTGCTAGCCATGTCACTAAAGGCATGCATATAACGTCCTAATGGGCAGACTGCCTTGACTGATTGTAACGTCAAGCTTGCGAAGACGAACATCTGTACACCAAATGCCTCCCCCTTTTATCTGTCCGGAGGGGTCATAGGGAATGCATCCTTAATTATGGAATGTTGAAGTCCTAAACTCTCAGGAGTCAGTACATTAGTTTTGACTTCAACTCAAGGTAGCTGTAGGCCCATTGCCTCAGCTGCATGTCTAATCACCACAACAAAAGATACGCTCTCTACTGTAGAGGGGCCAATGCTCAGCACCAGTCGTGTGTCTGTGAGGAGGATATCCACTCACCTCTTGCAATCCCATGTAAAGGTCATCATAGTGTGGGGGTAAATCATCCCCATCATCGCTGACATCATTGTAAGGATGATCTGAACATGACCTAAAAAGTGAATAAAATCATTGAAGAAGGGTTTGCAGAAGAGGAAGAGTTTTGCCAGAATCGGAGTGTACGGCGACTGGGTGCATTGAATTGGAGTCAAGTCTCAATGTTGGTCACTTCAAAGCAGATTCGGCTCAAGGTCACACACAGGAGTTGGCAACGGCTTGACCTCTGGCGACATCATTACTGATGTGGGTGGAGAGATAACTGGTATGGATCTTGCAGCGAAGTGGAAAGTAGCACCAACACCAGTGTGGAGCCTAAAGTGGGTTTGAGGGGCTGAGGCAGCAGCAAGGTGAACCAGAGAGCAGTAACACAACTGCATGCCCCTGCGAATCCTTGGGGCCCAAAGGCACAGCAGAGGGAGAAGGAAGAGTATCAGAAATACACAGCATGGCCAATTTGAAGACCTTGACCTGTTGGGGCATGGCCCGGGCAAGTCAGGACACAAGGCAGAGGTGTGGGTGCAGCAGGCAGAGCGTCCGACTCAGGAGCGTGGGGTTCGATCCGTGGCGGCAGCTCAGCTCAGCATCATGTGACTGTAGGCAAGAGCTCATTTAATCTCTTCGACGACACCCAGCATCTTGAAACCTTGAGGAGAGATATGTTTGCGCTTTACAAATATGGATTATTATTATGCAATAGGATAAGATGTGGAATTGGCTCTGCAGCTGGGGATCGGCTGCGAGATCGGTAGGCACATTGATCCCCTCCGGTTTTCTCTTTGCACTGAGAGTGGCAGGGTGGGGCAGAGTCCTGCTTTGACTTCTTGCGTTTCTTCTTGGACTTGACATACTGGACGACCTGACCTGTTGCAGAAGAAGCCTTGAGAGAGAAAATGGAGCTGCGCTGACAGTTTGGAGAGCGAGATGGACTTAAGTGAGGTCCAAGACGTCTTTCTGTGTTTAATGATGTACAGCTTCACTTCACGCTCCTGGATTGCCATTGTGTGCATGAGATCACAGTCTTTGCCCGTCTTGGAGCCGTGGCTCAAGCCTAAAGACCACAGGTGGACCTCATGTGGGTCCATTACCGATATCTGTTTCTGGCACTCACAACACAGTTTGAAAACTGTAGTCTTTGGTGGAAGCATCACTTTCCTGCACACTGGAAGGAATTAAGAAAGAAATCGACAATCTACAAAAGACAGCAGAGCTTCGGATTAATGTATGAATGCGCAGAAAGTAAGGAATTGATGTTGCTGTGCAGGGGCGGCACTTATACATAGTTCTGTTCCATTACATTTGGTGATACCAAAGGGGATGATGGACTGAGCGTTTGAGTAAATCAAACACTCACCCCCCAGTCAACTGATCTGGGTTTAATCCATCATCATTCTTTAGCTCACTCCACCACCCCAGTTCAGACACGGCCATATGCAAATCAGTCTGACCCTGTGCCTCATGGGAGCAGTCCAGCCCGAACTGCCAAGCCATGTCTTCCCTGGACCGGAAACAAGCATCCTGAGACCGGTTTCAGGTTCCTAACCCTCATCAGCCAGGCTATCTCGAATCCAGTGGCAAAGTAAGAAAGGGACCCACGTCTCTGCATACCCTGCCAACTTAGGGCGAACAAAGCGATACCAAAGGGGATGATGGACGGAGCGTTTAAGCAAATCAAACACTCACCCCAGTCAATTGATCTGGGTTTAATCCATCATCATTCTTCAGCTCACTCCACCACCTCATTCCAGACATGGCCATATGCAAATCAGTCTGACCCTGTGCCTCATGGGAACAGTCCAGCCCGAACTGCCAAGCCATGTCTTCCCTAGCCCGGAAACAAGCATCCTGGGACTGGTTTCAGGTTCATAACCCTCATCAGCCAGGCTATCTTGAAACCAGTGGCAAAGTGAGCAAGGGACCCACGTCTGGGCATACCCTGGCAACTTAGGGCGAACAAAGCGATACCAAAGGGGATGATGGACAGAGCGTTTGAGCAAATCAAACACCCACCCCCAGTCAACTGATCTGGGTTTAATCCATCATCATTCTTTAGCTCACTCTACCACCCCAGTTCAGACATGGCCATATGCAAATCAGTCTGACCCTGTGCCTCATGGGAACAGTCCAGCTCGAACTGCCAAGCCATGTCTGAACTGGGGTGATGGAGTGAGCTAAAGAATGATGATGGATAAAACCCAGATCAGTTGACTGGGGGTGGGTGTTTGATTTGCTCAAACGCTCCGTCCATCATCCCCTTTGGTATTGCCATTACATTTGGGACATACCCAAGCGGAGTGGGGGAAACCCATCTGGTGCCGGGGTAATTTTCTACAGGTGAGGAATCTACAATTAGCAGTATCTATCAGAAAGCAGGCTTCTTCTTGGAACTAGGTGCTAATACGATCTACTGATGCCTACTGGTCATATCAAAGGCACTCAAGAAGCAAGCAGCACTCAACCACCCAGTAGTTCATCAGCTCTGGGAATCTTTTGGACACAAATATGCCAGTCTGTGGATTCTTGCTTGGGTACTGTTGGACAGTGGGTTATCAGTAGTGATATATATATATATTTATATATATATATATATACACACACACACATACATGCATACATACATACCACTGGCAATATGGCCACTAGCACAGTCTAGGGCTCAGAATAGTTCTCAGAAAATTATTCCCATGATCAACCCTTGGTAGCTTGGCTGCAAGCAGGCAGGCTTAACTTCAGAGACAGGCATGTAAAGCATTTAAAAACACCAGTTCAGTAAATAATAAGGCATAACACACAATAACAATCCAGCACCAATTTATAAAAATGGGATATATTTTTGTCTTAAAATGGCACCAGAAGGAATCAGAATCCAATGTAGGGAACTGGAGATATGAATTTTTCAAGAGTTGGCACTATATATCACATAGAAACCTATAGCACCTATTGAGACTTTTTTTATATATATTAACGTTTTTCCATATACACACAGAGACAACAAAAATCCCCAGTCATTCACAGCATTGTACAGTACTGTTGGTACATATTCACAGTGTTAAATTATTACATTTCACAGCATACAATATTAAACATATATATCAATCCGAGTACTATTAGTATGGGTACTTATTATATTGGAAGTTGTATGATAGTAGACATTATGTGCTTATGATTGTTTAAATTCCTGCCCCTGTAGGCGTCTTAAAAACCAGCGTATGCTTCCATATTGGGGTCCCCTGTATACCTTTAGTTTATAATAGAGATGAGGTTCATTGGGTATCCCTTGGGCCTTTAGGACCCAGCACTGTTCTGCCTGATTGTGGCATCTCCTGTATCATCTGATGAGGAAAGCAGGTAAGTTTTCAGGGGGTCCCATATATCTTTTGGTCTTGAAATGGGTGGAAGCAATTCTGCACCGGTAAATGACTGCTCCTGCCACATTATGAGATCCTACAACCACTCCTTGTTTTTGAGGGCCCGATCTCTACCCCACCTACAGGCAATTTTCTGTTTGGCAATCAGTAAACCCAGTGCTAGATATTTCTTATGTACAGTGTCGATTTCATCAATGTACCAGAGAATTGCGGTGTCAGTGGATATCTGGAGTGTTGCACACACCATCTGTGACGTAGCTTCAAATATCTTTTGCCAGTATCCATGGATTGCAGGGCACTTGCATGCATAGTGAAGAAAGTCGGCCCGTCGCTGCCACATTTGTCATTATCTCTTAGCTTAAATTTGTGCAATTTGACCGGGGTATAGTACAGCCTATGTAAAAACTTATACTGGGTCAAACGCAGCCTACTATTTGCTGTGATGGCCTCTATTTGCTTACAGCAGATTCCCCACTATTTGTCTGATAGTGGTATGCCAAGGTCAGTTTCCCATTCAAGGTGCAATGCTAATTAATGAGGTTTAGTTGCTTTTTGCGTGTTGTGAAAAATGTGCGCAGTAATGTGTTGAGGTGGTTCAGTTTGTAAAAGCTCATGATGTGGTAGGGGAATTGGTGGTTCATGTGGGAATTTTGGCACGCCAGCCCGGATGCTTTGAGTCTAACAAACATAATTATCTCCATAGCTGTGGGTACATTCCCATTAAAGAATTGCTCCTTCATCAGGAATCACCCATCTGTACACAGGTCCCCCCATGTCTCCATTTGGAGTTTTTCAAGCGGTTGTCTGCATTGCCGTTCATAGGTGACCTGTAAATCCGGATGACGCACCAGGGGCAACAGGGAGAGTATAGCATTGGTCTATCTAACCTAGTGGCTTTTTTCCTCCAAGCAGAGTTAGTGCATGCAACTGTAGTGGGATCAGTATCTCTTTGTTCTAGGGGAATGGCAATGAGAGCAAAAGTGGAGACGGAACTGTGTATCCCATTTATACCGTTAGGTGTGGCATGAAGGGTGGTGGGTGGAACCAATACGTAGCATAGTGTGCTTGTGCACAATAGTAATAGAGTTCAAAATCTCGTACCTCGAACCCCCCCTGTGAAAACGGAAGAGTCAATGTTTCCCACCTAACTCTAGCCTGCCTTCCTCCCCATACTAGCCAAATTGTTTGTGTTCTCAGGGCCCTAAAGAACATTTTCTCCGGGTAGTAGGAGATATTGATGAATAGGTAAAGGAGCTTGGGTAGTATAACCATTTTTACCAGTGAAATCCGCCCCACCATGGACAGCGGCATTGCTATCCACCTTGTGATGGAGTCCGTGACGGTTTCTAGGGTCTTACCGTAATTGGAGCGCATCAGTTCACTTTTGTCCCTAATGACCCTTATCCTGAAGTATTTAACCCCTGTTACACCATGCTAGGGGATAGTCAAGTATATATGGTACAGCCTTATCGGTTAGCAGAAAAATGACTGACTTATTCCACTTGATGTGTAAGCCTGAGTGTTCTTCAAATTTGGTGATTTTGCGTAGGAGTGGGTTTAGGTTATCCTGTGGGTCTTTAAGATAAAGAGTAATATCATCTGCGTATAATGAAATTAAAAGGTGTCTGGTGGGGTATGCTAGTGCTTTATCCTTGTGGTGTTGCTTCAACTTAGCCTCAAGTGGTTCAATGGCCAAGGCAAATAGTGTAGGTGATAGCGGGCAGCCCGGACGTGTACTTCTGGTAATGCGTCCCATTGAGTACAGTGGCAATGGGTTGACAGTATGGGAGTTCTATCCAGTTCAGGAATCGGGGGGTCATTTCCATGTATTGCAGGGTCCCTATGAGGTAATCCCATTCAATGGAGTCGAACGCCTTGGTGGCATCGAGAAACACTGCCACCGCAGCAATATCTGGGTCAATATCTTGCAAAACAGTAAACAATGTCCGGAGGTTGTGTGATGTTGCACACCCTGGGATGAACTTTGACTGGTCAGTCAATACTAATCTGTTCATTAACAAATTTAGAGTGGGCGGTAGGATTCACAATTTTCGGCTGGTTTACTGGGTTCAAGCAAAGATGTGATCATGGCCTCTCTCAGGGTTGTTGGGAGTAGACCATCCCCCTTTGCCTCTTTGAAAACCATTTTTAATGTAGAGACTAGTTGTGTTATATAAGTTTTGTAAAACTCAATTGGTAGCTCGGCGGAGCCCGGTCTGATTTCATTTGCATGATGGCTGCCATGATTTCATCCTCCTCTAGGTCTTCTGCTAGGAACTCCCTCTTCGAAATATGGAGGGAGGTTTAGTGGTTGTCTCCTGTGTGCGGTATACAGGGCTTCATAATATGCAGTGAAAGTATGTAAGAGGCCTGCGATATTTCTGTGAATCGCCCCTTCGGAGTCGTGAATTTCAGCAATGTAATTGGAGAACCTGGGCTGCCGGATATAGTCTGCTATGGCTTTCCCTGGTCGATGCCCTTCTCCGTATCTACGTGCTATGTGATATTTACTTCTGAATTTACATTCACATTCCGCTGTGTCATTGTACTGTGTCAATTTATCACGCAGCGCAACTTTTGTGGTGCTCCCTACAGCTGTGTTGCATAGCTCTTGCTCTAAGGCTTTGATTTCAGTGTCAAGTTGGCTGAGCTGCCCACGGATGTCTCTCAATATACCCCTTCCCCTTATGGTAACTTTGAACGCTTCCCAAACTGTAGTAACCTTGGGTACAGAATCTGTGTTACGCTGAAAACAGTCCTGAATTTCCTGTCCGATTTCGGCTTTAAATACAGTATCTAATAAAGTCATTGAGTTTAATCGCCATTTAACATAGGGCCCTTCGCCACCTGGGACGGACATCACTTTTTTCACTGGGGCATTGGGGATCAAGGAGAGTTCCCCCCAGTACAAATGGTGTGTTCTTTTTAATAAGTATTGCTACACCTCTGGCATACTTGGAATAAGACAAGAAGCAATGATGTGATGACCATCGGGTAGCAAATTTTGGGATGGTAGTGGGGTCTAATTAGGTCTCCTGTAATAGAGCAATCTGTACCTGGTGTCTATCCAGATACCCCAAGATATTTTGTCTTTTGCGTGGGTTGTTTAACCGGCAGACATTCCAGGATAAACAGTAAAGTTTAGCTTGAATCTTGGCACCTGCAGCTATCTAATAACCAAGCTTTCCTAGGTCTGCCTTTTTTGCCATTGCATTCTAAGCTGTGAACCTCAGACGATCTATAATTGTGATCAATAAGTACATAATACTGTGTCTGACTGTCCCATGCTCCCACCTCCCACACCGACATCCCCAACTTGTCAGGCATACATTCCCACTCCGTCATGAATTCTAAAAAAAGTACAACGGTTGACGTATCTTACTAGTATGCCTTTCTAACATCGTAAATCTTACGCAAGAAAAAACAGTAATGGGGTTGACCCGTGGAGCTGCTGCTAGGGGACTCTGGCAGAGGGACTGTCACTAAGTGAATAAGGTGAATAAGTGCAAGGGGAAGGGGTAGGTGTCCGGGCTCAGAATTATGTTCCACCATTAGAAAACCTAGGGACACAAATTCCAATAGAGGAAGATGACATGTTTCGGGTCTACAAAAGTCATATGCTTATCAGTACCTTCTGGATAATGTCACTTTGAGCCTCGCAGACCATGGGTTTGCCTTGAGATGGAAGATGTTCTTTTCACTTGAAGGCAATGCTGTTGGTGTTTCTGAGCATTGCATAGTTTCGTACTGTTACCAATATGTCGTTCATATCGCATTCAGTCCAGTTGTAGCAGCGGTGAGGTGGACCAGGATCTGGATCTGCTGGGGTTCACGTTGTATGCCGCTCGCTGGTTCCTTTTAAGGAAGTCTTCCACTTGTTGAGGGTTCTGGAAGTAGTGCTGTTTCCTCCGATGAGGGACGCGAAGTCGCGCCAGATACAGCATGGCATAGTCGATGTGTGCGTTCTGGAGTTTTCTCTTCACCGATATAAACTTTCTTCTTGCTTCCTGGATGTTCAATGTAAAGTCAGGAAAAAACGAGAGGGTGGTATTTTCATATTCTACTGTCTTTTTTTCCCGTGCCAGGCGTAGACCTGTATCTCTAGCCCGGTAGTTAAGAAATCTGATGATCACCGGGCGTGGTGGTGCTCCGGGTGGAGTTCGAGCTCCCAGTGATCTGTGGGCTCTTTCAATCACTAGGTGTTGCGAGAATGCCGCTGTTCCAAACAGGTCACAGAGTAATTTTTCGATGAAGTCTTCCATGCGGCCTGTATTGGTTGTTTCCGATAGCCCCAGTACGCACATTGTAATAAAGTCATTGAGTTTAATCGCCATTTAACATAGGGCCCTTCGCCACCTGGGACGGACATCACTTTTTTCACTGGGGCATTGGGGATCAAGGAGAGTTCCCCCCAGTACAAATGGTGTGTTCTTTTTAATAAGTATTGCTACACCTCTGGCATACTTGGAATAAGACAAGAAGCAATGATGTGATGACCATCGGGTAGCAAATTTTGGGATGGTAGTGGGGTCTAATTAGGTCTCCTGTAATAGAGCAATCTGTACCTGGTGTCTATCCAGATACCCCAAGATATTTTGTCTTTTGCGTGGGTTGTTTAACCGGCAGACATTCCAGGATAAACAGTAAAGTTTAGCTTGAATCTTGGCACCTGCAGCTATCTAATAACCAAGCTTTCCTAGGTCTGCCTTTTTTGCCATTGCATTCTAAGCTGTGAACCTCAGACGATCTATAATTGTGATCAATAAGTACATAATACTGTGTCTGACTGTCCCATGCTCCCACCTCCCACACCGACATCCCCAACTTGTCAGGCATACATTCCCACTCCGTCATGAATTCTAAAAAAAGTACAACGGTTGACGTATCTTACTAGTATGCCTTTCTAACATCGTAAATCTTACGCAAGAAAAAACAGTAATGGGGTTGACCCGTGGAGCTGCTGCTAGGGGACTCTGGCAGAGGGACTGTCACTAAGTGAATAAGGTGAATAAGTGCAAGGGGAAGGGGTAGGTGTCCGGGCTCAGAATTATGTTCCACCATTAGAAAACCTAGGGACACAAATTCCAATAGAGGAAGATGACATGTTTCGGGTCTACAAAAGTCATATGCTTATCAGTACCTTCTGGATAATGTCACTTTGAGCCTCGCAGACCATGGGTTTGCCTTGAGATGGAAGATGTTCTTTTCACTTGAAGGCAATGCTGTTGGTGTTTCTGAGCATTGCATAGTTTCGTACTGTTACCAATATGTCGTTCATATCGCATTCAGTCCAGTTGTAGCAGCGGTGAGGTGGACCAGGATCTGGATCTGCTGGGGTTCACGTTGTATGCCGCTCGCTGGTTCCTTTTAAGGAAGTCTTCCACTTGTTGAGGGTTCTGGAAGTAGTGCTGTTTCCTCCGATGAGGGACGCGAAGTCGCGCCAGATACAGCATGGCATAGTCGATGTGTGCGTTCTGGAGTTTTCTCTTCACCGATATAAACTTTCTTCTTGCTTCCTGGATGTTCAATGTAAAGTCAGGAAAAAACGAGAGGGTGGTATTTTCATATTCTACTGTCTTTTTTTCCCGTGCCAGGCGTAGACCTGTATCTCTAGCCCGGTAGTTAAGAAATCTGATGATCACCGGGCGTGGTGGTGCTCCGGGTGGAGTTCGAGCTCCCAGTGATCTGTGGGCTCTTTCAATCACTAGGTGTTGCGAGAATGCCGCTGTTCCAAACAGGTCACAGAGTAATTTTTCGATGAAGTCTTCCATGCGGCCTGTATTGGTTGTTTCCGATAGCCCCAGTACGCACATTGTTCCGCCGGGAACGCACCTTCAAATCTTCATTTTTATCTGCTATTACTTTCAGCAATCGATCCATTTGGTATATTTGCTCTTTGCTGCTGGTAGCGCCGTCTTCTAATTCGGAGATGCTATTTTCCGTTTCTGTGAGTCTGCGATAGTGTTTTTCTAACTTGTGGACAATGTAGTCCATGCGGGAGGTCATGGCATCCATTTTGGATTCAATGGATGTGAGACTATTTTTCATGGTGAGCAATAAAGATCTCTAGTCTTCGTCTTGGTTATCAATAGGAGCTTGGGCTTCAGTGTGATTGTCTGATTGTGTGCGGGTAGTTTTTCACGCTTCAAATGGGAGTTTTGACTATTTTCCGTCTGCTCTACCCATCTTGTACCACTAATGGGTCAGCGCACCTTCTCTGTTGCTGCTTGGTATAGGGGCTGGCTGGGGCATGACGAGTGAGCAGCAGACCGATCTAGGTGCCTGCCAGGTGTTGATGATTATGTTGGCACTTGTTTACCTCCCCACCAATATACCAGATGCTGTTTGGGTTTTGGGCTAGGAGCAGTAGGGCGCCGCTAGCCACACCAAGCCAATAGTGCCACGTCTCTAATGGTCTAGGCTCAGGCCTTTGTGGTTAGGAACAGCCGTCGGATCCCTGTTGTCCTCGTGGTAGGTTGGGGATTGGGCTAGGCTCTGTTACTCGACTGATGTGCTCCACGCAGCTTATAGCCTCCGGAGTACACACTCCCGCTCAGGCACTACCGGGGGAACACTGTCTCAATCTGGTGATCCGGCTATGGCATCCACTGGCTGGTGTGTAATTTGTACAATATCCCAGTGTTTCTGCCTGCATTACACTGGGGCTGAAGGAAGAGCTTCGCGCTGCGTCCCCCGCCCGTGTTTTTCACTATTAGGTGGCCCCGGGAGCAGGTGTGAGGCACGGGACCACCGCCATGACCCTCCTCACACGGACAATGGACAGGGTGACGCATGCATGGGGCCTCAGTCTTTGTTTCGTGTGCCCGGGATTGTGGCAGCATGAATGCAATCTCCGCTGTGCTGCCTAGGCCACTCAGCCCACCTATTTTGCCGGCTCAGCAAATGCTTGGTCGTGACACTTTCTGCAGGGTTCGCCAACAGGATTTGATCAGTGTCCGTATCGCCGCACTTTCCACCCTCATTTCATGGCTTTGGAGCCCTGGAATCTCGGCGGAGAATGAGGATTATTAGCAGTTGTTGGTCCCGTACCACATGAGCCTCACTTGCGTGCGGCCATCTTGGTCATGCGCCCCCTAGTGCCCTCACCTATTGAGACATTTTGTTGTGCTGGACTGGGACAAACTCAAAGTTTCAGGCCGACCACTATGGAGCCGTGTGCGGCTACCCCTCCCAGTAGGCCTTGGTCAAAGTTTTTACCTTCCGACTTAGAAACTTTTCTGGAGTTTTTCTTCCTGGAATCCCTCAAAGCTCTCAGCCAGTCCGGATTCGGTGAGGGTTTACAGACTTGCCTTGCGACGAGCTCCCGGTCAAACCTATGGAAGTCGGACCTCTGGAGCTTTCCAGCGGGATGCACCAAAGATCAGGCTGTCTCGCGTTGAAGTGGGCAGCTTGATTCTCAAAGTTGGTCCTGGTCACCTTTACTACATTCGGACTTAGAAACCTTTACAAAGCTTTTTCTCCCAGGGTCCCTTGTAGCTCTTCACCAGGCTGGATTCAGTGAGGTTTTGCCTGCTTAGGTTTCAACCAGCTCCCGGTCAAACCCTGGAAGTCAGTCCTCCGGAGCTTTGCTCGCAGTTGAGTGGTCGCAGGCTTGGCTGGCCAAGTCGAGTAGCTCCACTTATGGAGCTTTTTTCAAAGCTGCTCCAAAGTTCTCCAAACTTCTGGAACTTCTTCCTGAAGTTCTTTTGAGGGTCCCAAAGTGGGACCTCTCTACACTCTCTTGCTCAGGAGTCAGTGCAGAAGATAGTTGTACTCCCAGTCCCTGCATTCTTTTCATCACTGTGCAATACTTTAGGAAGTGAGTCACCATTTTCGTCAAAATCCTCTGACGTCATAAAATCTCAACCTGCTCTAGAGGTATGGTTAAAACACTTTCCAGGCCAGACGGAAAGTGCCAGCTCCAAAAGATTAATGGGATTGCTATGCTCCATGGGAGACCAGAAACCTCTCAACTATATGTTGATGAGGTGACAGACCAAACCCACAGTGGATGCAAATGTCATTGAGACCTCTAGAAAGGAGTGGAGAGCGGCCTGCCACACACCAGGACACATCTGACATCCACTGCTGACGGTCCTTAGCAGCTTTATTGTAGATCTGAATCCTGTCCCAGAGGATGTTACATTTTGGGACAAAAGGGGGTGGTGATGGACGGAGCATCTGAACCAATCAAACACTCACACCCAGTCAAAAGATCTGGGTTTGATCCATCACCGTTCTTTAGCCCACTCTGCGACCCCAGTTCAGACATTTTGGGCCCACTACAGGTGATGATTCCATTGAATGTGAACCAAATGCCAACACCATGAGGCACCAGAATGATGCAGGACACTAGAAACCCATGCAGTCTCAGAACAGTCAAGGCTGGAACTACAACTCTCCCATGAAATACTGTGAACACAATCAAAGTAGAAAATATAAGCAAGAAGAATACAGAAACATTCAACTAAAAGAAAATCATTGATGATTAATTTGCCAGATTGAAACACTAGATAGTATTTAGTTTCCAAATGCAGACTGATCTCTGTTAAATGCAATGGTATCCAAGCATTGCGAATGCTGTAAATACACATATTAATCCTTTTTTCCACTATCCCTCCTTTACATATGTTGTCTGATGGAGGTGTGAGATGAACACACCTTCAACAGCCAGTTGTTGAAGTACAGGAACACATGGATCCCAGACCTGCGAAGATGGACTGCCGGCACCAGCATGACCTCTTTAAGGGCCTGGGAGGTCAATGTCAGGTCAGCTAGCAGGACAGAGAATTGGAAGGTATGCATCCATTAAAAAGCAGAGATACTTCCTATGGGCCTGAAGGACCAACACATGAAAGTCCACGTCCTGCAAGTGTAGGGATACTATTGAGTCTTTTGTATCCAAGGCCAGCAGAACTTGAGTAAATGTCATCATTATGATCTGTTGCTTATTATGAAACTAGGTCCAAACAATAATCTCAAGCAATCATCCTTCTTGGGGGGGGGGGGCAGGAAATATCTGGAAGAGCAACCCAAGTCCTTCTCTGCCTTATGTACAGTCTAAATCACACCCTTGGCAAGCATCATCCTCCTCTCTAGGGAAAGAATACATTTCTTTCCATAGAGGCGAGGATGATGGCCTCTGAGCAAAAACTTAGGGATGGAACACAGAAACAAAATGGCATAACCTTGTCGAACAATTTGAAGAACCCATTGATCTGATGTAATAGAAGGTACAAGACTATTTGGAAACCCCGTGGTCAGAAAAAAATAAACAAATCCTTCTCAAAGCAAGATTTGGAATACTCCCGGGAACTTGCCACCTCCCCCCGTGGAAAACCACTGAATGGTGTACTCTATGCAGATTAAGTAAAAGTGGAGAAGAGAACATTGTGCACCTGCTATGCATTTGTCCCGGACTCCAAAATGAAAGGAAATCTTTACTTAAACTCCCTTTTAATGTACGTGGAATACGGACATGTAGGCAAGCTCTGAAATGTTGTCTCCAATCGAATGACATAGGTATGAACGCTACCTTTGTAAGGTTCCTACTAATAGTAAAAGCAAAATTAGGAGACTAAGTCTTAAATGAATTAACTTAATGAACTTTAATGAATTTTATGAAGAAATTGCTTTAATTGGTTTTAGATACTAAAAGTATATATTTTAGTAATTGTAATATTGTAAGATTTTAAATAATCAAACAATAAAGATTTACTATCTGATGTAATTGAGTGCCAGGAGGTAGACATAACTGGAGTTGGCCCCTATGGTCTCCAGTTGCATAAAGGTGGACTGTTGTGTTGGCGACCTCTTCCCCCACCACCACCAGAGGCCTGGAGGAATGAAGAATTGGCTTCTGAATAGGTTGTTACAGCTGCTTTTGAAATTAGGCAAATCCCTTTAATATCCTTATAACTCAAATAATGTTAGTGAAATATGGCAGGGGAAAGCAACCCTACCTAATGAGCCACTGCTTAGGGGCATTGTTTCAGGGGAGTGTTTGGGGTGTGACACCCCCAAATATATTCATTCTTGGCTTGGTAGATGGATGTGGGGGTCTGCTATGTCTGTGTCTGTTTTTTCATTGTGCACCAAAAATAAAGAAAAAACAGTGACCTTTGGCATATTAAAGGAAAGATCCTTAAGAGAGAGGTAGATATGTACATCTGCTGGCTGAATTTCAATTTGTGTAACCAGATAACCCTGAATCAATACCGCTTCACTGCCTGTCCAAACTATGTGATCCTGGGCAAACATTTTATTTCACAGAGCTCCTTTTTCATTATCATCAAATAAGAGGGCAAGCACTTTTAAATACTTGAATTCTAAATGTGTGCTGTACAAGCACTGCTTATGTTTAATTTAGTAATTCTGCTCAAACTATCATAAGAATCTAGGATATATATTGGGTTTACATGACAACTGACTTGCCTCTTAGTTCACTAATGGCATGGTCTTCAGGGGCGAGCCATTAATGTTTCTAAGTTCACGCTTAAAAACTGTCACTTCTAATAAATATCTGTATATTCAGTGATATAATCTAATGTACTGCGGTGAAATGCTTCTGCATGTTTAGTAATACACTTTTTAAAAATTTTGAAGAGACTATCATATTTATATCTTGGCCTTAGAACCGAGCCAGACCATTAGCTCCGCACTGGCTCGGCTCGCCAAATTAAATTTCTGGCATGCCCATCCCTATTTGTAACTTAGGCTTAATATCTTGGAATGTTAGTCACTTGATAAAATGAGGTATAAAAGGACAGGACTGGAGACAAGGAGCCCTGTCTACATGCACTGTTTTGACAAGTCTACCATCATGGCATCTAGTAGCAGAGACAAGCAAGAGGGAATGCACTGAAAATACATTTAAAATAGGTGTGCTTGGGCAGGGACTTCAGGCCATTGTGTTGAATGTGACCATAGTCAGGAGTTCCCAGGGAGAACCCTCCCCAAATGCTTTCTTGCTTCATGGTTGATTCTGGTCCTGAGTTGGGTTTGCTATGTTTGTTTTGATTTTTTTCATTCTCGTTTTAGTCAGAGCTTTTAACTTGTTTGTTTTATGGGGCAGAACCTTAATTGTATATAGTGACTGGTTTATCAAAGCAAAAGTAAATCTGTATAAACTGAAGAACTCCTTGAACAGATGCAAATTTACTACTTTTCAGAATTCACAAACATTGGCAGTAGTAGGGTTGGAAAGCTATTCTAGTCTCAGGTTTCCAGGTATACTACTTGCAGTCAAACACCTAAAAGGTGATGGAATGAATGCGTACAAATATTCTTAACAGTGGCATTCACTTAGAGTAGCATTACAAGCCATCGTTTTTCACCTACTGTTTCACTCTAGACCGAGGCCCAATGAATGTAAGTCAGTACTGATCCTGTTCCGCATGTAAACATTTCATCCTGAACCATGGTAATTTCACGACTCCAAACTGCAGCCAACTGCTTTTTTGGGTCGGAAATTTGAGATTCACACTCCCCGAATCTCACCGACTAAGCTCACCCCTGAGATTGTTCTGCTGTCTTTAAAATGTTCAAAGTCAGAACCTGCCTTTCCCCCAAACAAGTAAGCCCCATCAAAGAGAAACCCTGTAAAACCCAGCACGCACACATTCAAGCATTGTGTCTTAGAAGACTTGTGCGCCCGTACCCTGGACATTACAAAAAGTGGTATCCTGGCCCGACCTTCAATATACTTTGCTATGCCCTGGCCATCATATACTTTCTGGGCAAAGGAGTTTCATAAGACGTCTGACAAAGTGGGCAAAACCTCATTCCCCAGAGGGCATTATTGGACTGACTTAAGAGTCAAACAGAATTAAAAGCTAACAGATTAAAGTAGTCCCTTGCCAATAGAGTCTAATTCCTTCGAATCTCTGTCCAGTGGAGCAGCAGACAAATAATTTGGATTGACTTTACTTGTAGAGGACTGAATCATAAGGATCTCATGAGTTCGAATCTGGACCAGGAAAGCTGAATCATGATGCAGGTCTGTGCCATCCTGCAATAGAGTGACTTACAGGCAGGGTTGAGCATTGTCTGCGACAAGCCACCATGAGGGACTCAGTGAAGACTCCATTAAAGGACAATAAGGGCTTCACTAAAACGTGCTCAGGCTCCATAATTTCAGTGAGAAGGATGACCTTAATCTCCAATATCGGGGACTACAAATCTAGTATCACTCTGTAATACCATGGCAAAAGAATCAATCCATCCTGTACGAATACATGTCCATCTCTAGTGAAGTGTCCAAGCCTAATGGTACTTTTGATATCAAAGTACAAGCCAGCATCGGGGAAAAGTCAGTGGAGAAAATTATCTGCCTCCTTAATGTGGGGACTACGCTTAAAGCCTTGAAGTCTGCCAGAGTCAGGGCCAATGAGGGACTCCATTCCGCCTGAAATACTGCCATCGAGACTACGATATAGAGATTGGGCGTGGTTTCCTGTACAGTGTGATATGGGCCGGGTCGTTACCAAAACTGGTTCTGGATCATCAGAATCCAGTCCTGGTAGCTTTAGAGTCTGTGGACAGCGCGTACGAAAGATCAACCATCAGGACCTGCAGCAAGGGAGTGAAGGGCGAGGCATGACCTGTTGCCAGAGGGAGAGCGTGCTAAGTTTGCACAGGTTCAGTTGGCTTTGCGGGGAGGACCTGCCGTTGAAAACCTAACTGCAGGCCTCAACGGACCCATGAGGCCCAGAAGCATGCCAGGGAGATGCATAATCATCCTCAAAGCTGCAGTATTGTCTCTTGAAGGCTGTATTATCACAATTCTATGGTGAATTTGGGATGTCTCAGTGCCAGAATCGAAATTGGATCGCAGTTTGATGTTAAAGCCTGAGTCTGGCTTTTGAGCTACACAGAGACCTCTCCCTGGAGATGGGATGCATCCAAGGGGCACTTTCTGTACTGTTCTTTCTATGCATGTCTCAACTCCGTTTTGGAGTTACCCAATGATGCAGAATGGGAAATGTTAGCAGTCACATTACTTGAAGCAGGACTGATCCTCTTTCTTGCACTTGGTGATATAGAGCTTAGCGTCCTGCTCCTTGATGGCCTTCAAGTGCAAGCCTCCGGACCTGGAATCAGGCTTGGTGCAGTCATCAAAGACAGATGCCATGTCTCCTTTCTCTGAGTAGCACTTGTCCAACTCGCTCTAAGGAGTGCATGCTGTATTGCCCAAAGGTAAAATAAAGAAGATTCCAGCTCAGGAAGTAGAGATTTGATGTTACTCGTGTTATTTCTAGTCCTGAAGAAGGATGGAGGCCTTTGTCCCATCTTAGATCTCTGCCCTCTGATTGCCTTCCAGTGGAAGGACAAATTCATGATGCTTACTCTTGCCCAGGTTCTGTCTACCCTGGATCCAGATGGCTGGATTGTGGTTTTCATTTGCTTACATTGATGTCCCCGTCCTGCAGTCCCACAGATGCTACATGTGATCCAAGGTGGGCCAGGAGTTTTTTCAATGTGCTGTTCTCCCCTTTGGCCTTACCAGTGCTCCCGCGTTTTCTTGGCCTAGATGTTAAGTGGTTCTTTGGCTTCTGGGCCTATTGCTATCCTGCAGTTGATATGTAAGGTGGCGTATATGGGCTTTGCAGTGGAAGGTGAAGTCTCATTTGGACCAGCACCAGGGTAACCTATTCGATTTGAACAAAGTTTTGGAGTAGGCTTCAAAAGATCTGCTTCGATGATTCATCCACAGTTGGACCAGCGGCAGGCCCCTTTCACTTCCCCATCCAGAGCTTATGGTGATAAAGATACATCACTGCTGGGATGGGGAGGTCATGTGGAGAGGTGAAGATAAGAGGACTCTAGTCTCTGGCAGAGACTCATCTCCACATAACCCTCTTGGAGTTGGTTCCAATCAACTGATATTGAAGGCCTTTCTGCCTAAAGTTGTTATGACTTTTTGCATTGGACATCCATCCTTCTTCCCATGTTCTTTGCTCCATTTCACTCCTCGAAATAGGAGGGACCCCATCAGCTGGATCCTAATAGAGCTTTGAGTTTCTATATGGATCGCACCAAAGACCATTGGGTGATTGATCAGCTCTTTTTAGGGTTCCATGGGGCAAAGAAAGGCAGTGCAGAAAAGAACTCTGTCAGCGTGGATGGATAGTCCTCTGCATTAGGATCTGTTTTGCAATGGCTATGGAGCAGCCCTCTGAGGGGTTGGGGCCTATTCTACCTGAGCCAAGACTACTCTGGTATGCAGAGTGCTTGTGCTTGACTTCTGTTAGACTGGACATGGGCGTCCGTCCCCATGTTCATGAAGCACTACTGCCTTAACAACCAGCTCTGTAGGCAAGGGAATTTCTCTTGTTCGGTGCTGCAGCCATTTCGCAGACCCAACACCTTCGGCTGTACTGCTTTGGTATCTGTTCTAAAGGTGTGGAATTTGGGGTTAGACGTATCCATTAGAAAAACAAGTTACTTACATTTGGTAGATACTCTAGAAGCAGATTCATAACAACCTCCCCGTTCTTTGGACTGATCTCCTTTTCAATCTAAAAAAAGACCTAATTTAGTAATCTGTACGCCGTTAACGGCTGCTTATTTTTGGGTTCCACTTCTAGAAGCATAGACTGAGTCAAGAAATTAACTGACATCACCGCGGAAAGGTGGTGCTTATATGTGGCTCCATTGCTCTCTTTTGGGGCCGAACACATTCGGCGAGGTGCTGCACGATGCCACAAACTGGTGCATACGAGCAATGTTAAAATCTTCTAGATCCAGTTATGTGCTTGGGGATATTCTAAAAATGAGAAATCTGCAATTAGAGTATCCACCAGACAATGTGCTGCCAAAGGTAAGTAACTAGTTTGTCTAAAGTGAGAAAAACAAAAGCAGAAATGCCAGTCACATCCTGCACGGCACTATATGTGAGTCTTTTTTGCCACAGTTGTAGTTGCTTATTGTGTCTGTGGTCCTAGGTAGAGGTAAGAACACAGCTCCTCTCACTACTCTTATAGGCAACGACGGTGGGGGAAAAGGACAGGAAAAAAACACGCCCCTCAATCCGAAACGGACGGGGCTTAAAGTGACAGACAAAGCTCTTCTCCAATGGCTGGCCGCCATTTAGGAAGCCAGCCAATGGAGAAGAGCTGGCTTGTTTAAGCCCCGTACTAGAAAACATAAAATCTCGCCAGCGAGACTGCGAAAGCGCAGCCTACGCTAGCCGAGACCTAAAAATTATTTCCTTACGGGAGGAGGGTACATTACTGCATTACAGCCAGAACCTCTAACCACAGATTCTTGACCTTGTGATTCGCCCAATGTGCCAGACAGGATCTGGGTACTATTGATTTTGATGGATAATTCTAATAGAAAATTCCTCCCCTTTACAAGGAATCGACTCATGCGCTTGCAGGAGGTGCTTTGCCCCCTCACTGTGACTCCGTACGGCCCCATAACTGAGTTCATGTCGCATATAAAACCACCCCTGCTTTCTGATGTAAGTTCCTTTCATTCCATGTCCTTCGAGGATGTTTCGTAGTTCAGCTCCCAAATTTGTCGGCCTTCCAACGACTTCAAATTCTACTATGTCAATGTGCTGGTGAAAATGACCCCACCGAACAACAGCATACAAGCCGTGCAGGGATTACAGGAAGCAAATGCCAGTCATGGACCCACACAATGTGTCCCTTGGCAAGGGCCATGACTCGAAGTTGTGTGAAAAGTGTGCCTTAATGCACCTGATAGGGATCCAGGAACAGGAGGCTACGCTCTGTCACTGAGCAAAAAAGAGGGATGCAGTGTAAACTCAGGCCCGCTCCAGTTCCAAGGACTGGGCGCCGCTTGTGGCCCTGTTCATAAAGCGGTTCCAGTGAAAAGTCTACTGTAAAATGCGCCTTAAGCAAACAAAACCTATGTGGTACTCTGTCCGGCAAGAAGGCTCTTGGGAGTCTTGCTAAATTTATTGACCCTGTAGTAGATTACAACTTTCAAAGAGGCCATGCTGCAAATATTTCAAATGCTTCTGGCTCCCTCTGGTGCTCCTTCTGAGGCCCAGGGACCACCAGTTGGACTTCCACTGGCAGACCTTTCCACAACTGAGCCCTTGTGATTCATTCTGGACCCATATTGATACCAGTTAAGGCCTCCACAGCTCAACCTAGGTCCACATGTGTTCCTTCTGTCCCATCCCCGATACCGAATCTGCCTGCGCTCGTCTCCGAACCTGAACCGATGTTAGCCTGCTCCAGGCCTGTTTCATGTTATGAGATTACAAAAGTGCAGCCAGTTATTATGAAACCAGACTCTAATCCTGTGCTCCCAACATCTGTATTACCAAGCGGCTAGAAGCAGCTCTCTTTGGCTCTGATTCTGAAGCAATTTAGAACATACATACTCTTCCTTGTGATACTGATACTTGAAATTAAGGCAGTTTTGGTAACTGAAAGTTTCCAACCCGAGCCAATTTCATTCAAACCACCCATGCTATTTATTCAAGCTAGTATTGACACTTTGATGGTGACATGGGCTAAGCCATGTTCTGGCCCGAACAGGACGCAGCCAAGTATTTTCTTTGTGCCGGCCTGGGCACGGGAAAACTGCTCAGGAAAAACTGTTCAGGAGATGTACAAGCCCTCTTCATTTATGTGGCTATGCAAAGGCCCACGATGTTTGATGTGAAGGCTGATTTAGTGCTGGAATCATTTAGGGATAACTGCACCATAGCACAATATTTGAGTCTATTCTTTGCTACCAAGCAGTTTCACCTACAGTACTGAAAATTCAGAGGCTATTCCAGAGAGTTGACTTCGAAACAACACTATCCCTCCCACCATGTACTAAAGCAACACATCCTGTCCTTTCGGGGCAGAGCATTTGGCAGTGGTCTCTCGTACCAGCAGGAACAGCAGTCTTTCAACTCTCCCCATCTGTATTGGCTTCCAAGATGCTTACAGTTGCCATCACAAACTCAGGACCAGCCAGTGTGAGGCAGGATACGTTTTATTACCCCTGGCTGGATATACATCACATCAGACAGGTGGGTCTTGTAGATTATTCTAAGGGCCTACTCCATGCCTTTCATTTTCCCTGATCCATGTTCCTCCCACACCAGAGCAACTTTCAGAGGATCACACCGTAATCTTGATGCAAGAAGTCATGCTTCTCCTGTCCATGGGTGCCTTAAAGTGAGTGCTGGCCTCGGAGAGAAGAGAGGGGTAATATTCATGTTACTTCCTTGTGCCATACTATTTATGTTACTTCCTTGTGCCAAAGAAAGACATCCTGCAAAAAGAAAAATTGATGGACAGAATGCAAAACAATTACATACATTCACCCCAGTACAGAGATCTGGGCCTAAATCCAACTTTTTTTGCTCACCATGCCATTCCAGTTTGGACCCAGCCATATGCAAATCAGTCTTGACCCTGCGCCCAATGGGAACAGTGCAGCCCGAACTGCCAGGCCAGGTCCTCCTTTGACTGGAAACAAGCATCCTAGGACCGGTTTTGGGGTTTCACCTATCATCAGCCAGGATAGCTTGACTCCAGTGGCATGGAGAGCACGGGCATACCCGTCCCACTCGGGGTGACAAATGCAAAAAGAACAATTGATGGACAGAATGCAGAACAATATCATACATTCACCCCAGTACAGAGATCTGGGCCTAAATCCTTTGCAAATTGCCAGGCCAGGTCCTCTCCGGACTGGAAACAAGCATCCTAGGACCGGTTTCGGGGTTTCACCCCTCATCAGCCAGGATAGCTTGACTCCAGTGGCATGGAGAGCATGAATACAGCATGCTGTTGATGCAATGCCCTCGACTGGGGAATTCGTGCAGCTACTCCTTGGTCCACAACCTTGGTGAGGCAGTCCTAGCCACAGGGGTCAACATCCCTTTAAGTCCTCGCGGTCCTGGCAGATGTCCAGTTGCCACCGAGCTACCAGTCACCCGGTATTGCAGAAGCCGAATGCTTCCCTGGATGATAACCTGTCTTCTGGGTGACCAAGCTGCACTCCGACAACTTTTCCAGGGCCTGCAGACTCGGTGGAACTTTGAGCATCGGGTCTTGGTCTCTGGTGCTTCACTACGGCAAGGAGCAGTGGCTTGAAGATCTCCGTTACCAACTTGCCCCAGAAGGCTTCTTCAGCTGTAGTGGCCCTGTGCTGTGACTAGGAGGTCAGACAACTGACCCTTTTAGTGTCTTGCTTTGGATGGGCTCTTGAGACAACTGCAGCCTCTCTTTGCCAGTTCCTCAGTGTTGCAAGGCAGTCCTTTTATGGTCCTCTTCTCTAGTCCATCTAGATCTGAGTTCTGTGTGCCAGGGGTCCCCTATTTATGCCCATAAAATGCCCTCAGGGTAGACGCAGGCTGTAGTCATTGGGCTACTATGTTACCTCCTGCCTGATGACCAATTCCTGTGTAGTGTGGCATCTGGCTATCCCACAATTCTCTATTCTGCCCACTTTCAAAATGGAAGAACCCCTCTCTCGGCGTGTGGATCGCCCTAGCCCAACCTGTGTGGCTACAGACCTCTGAAAAACCTGTTTGGCAACTGGTTCTCCTCTCTTTCCTGAGTGGCAGTCTATCTACCTAAACAAATTGCCTTTCAAAGGTGACTTCTTTTGAAGCTCGACTTTTGGGTCAACATCCATGTGGCTATCTGCCAAGGAGAGGTAAACCTCTCACCAACACAGGCTTCTATTGTGTCCTTTCCTAAGAGTCGTTTGCACCTCACCCCAGTAAGCTGTCTCGAGGAAAACCCTGTGTGCAACAGTGGACGGCCTCAGGGGATTTAGGGCAACAAAGTAGCAACTTTATAAAAGTTGCACATTGCAACAAGTTACATTAATTCAGACTTGGGAATCAAGTTTTGCTTAATACATCTGAAAGAGACTATCAGTTGTAGATTCCTTACCGTAAAATTACCCCCAGGCGTCAGACTGGATCCGGAGAAATATTTTCGTAGCAGTACCCCTGCGCATCGGTAGGTGGTATCGGTCGACTCCACGTCCGTTTTCAAGATTGCCAGGATGACATTGCGGTATCTACTTAGAAGCCACCCCCGCGCACTGATGTCAGTTCTTTCTTTTTCCGCGCCAGCCAGCGAGCGCAGATCCAGAGAGCGCGGTAACCGTAGTCACTTTTTGACCAGCTATTTTTTTTTGTACTTTTGCCGACTGGCGTTTGACTCCTGGTGCACGTAGGGATGTCCCATCGTCGGACCGGCTTCAAACCTTGTGACTCCTGTCACAAGTTGATGTTGGTTACGGAACCAAACCTTGTGTGCCTCTGGTGTCTGGCGGGCCATGAACCCGAAGTCTTTGCGGGAGTGGTCCAGAAAGCTTCTCGGTAGTCAGCTCCGCGCTGCTCGAGGTTCCGGTCGCGGGGTCACCACCACCATTCCTCATTGAAGTCTGCATCTTTGGGTAAGTCAAAGCACAATAAGAAAGCGAAGAAGCACCGTCGTTTTTCGCCTTCTTCCCGTTCGTCAGCCAAAGCGAAGCAGGACGCGGAAAGTTGTCATCCTTCGGCTCCGCCAATGGAGTCTGTTGGGTCGACTTCGAGCTTCCGTCCCTTCCCGGGAGCCAGAGCGGCCCGCGCCACACTTCGTACCATCTACGAAGCACTCCACTCCATCTTTGGGCAGCCTGACTCCACCAGCACGTCTTCGGGCCCTGCGGACTCGGCTGTGGGTTCTAGGCCTTCGATGCCGGCGGCTCCGGCCCTGGCGCCTCAGGGCCCCCAGGGATCCAGGTCTGGATCTGGATCAGTGCAGGTCGACCTTACAACACCTCCTCTGGCCCGACTCCATTTATGACACCTCTGCACCCTCCGACACCGGTTGTGTCCCCAGCCGGCATCAACCCCGGCCTCCCCCTCGACTTGGACATGGAGCCGGACCGTACCGGCGCCAATCTGTACTTTTCTACCACTGTTCTATCCTGGCGTTCCTTATTGCCCTGAGCGGCAGCCTGAAGAAGGTGAGGAGGACTGGGAGGAGTCTGTTGACCCTCTGGCAGACCAGCTTGAAGAGCCGGACTGGAGAGAGGAACGGGGTGAGGCCAGTGGTCTGGATACATCCCCAGACCTTGGTATGTTTGCTCCCCTACCCTGGCTACGGAGGAGGGAGCCTCCTATGCTGTGGTGTTGCATAGGGCAGTTGAGGCCTTGGGCCTTGAGCTTCCTACGGTGGCAGTCAGGACCAACCTCCTCTCTGAGGTGCTTCAACCAGCAGCAGCCTCTTCGGAGCCCCTGCTGCTGTTCAATGAGGCCCACACAGACATCCTTCTGGGCACTTGGTCCAAGCCCAGCACAGGGGCTCCTGCGGATAGAATGATTGCCCAACACCACAGCCCATCTCAAGGCAACCCCACTTTCCTGTCCCAACACCCTACCCCTGAGAGCTTGGTAGTCGAAGCCTCAACATCCAAATGCACGTTCCCTACTGCTCCCCCCGATAGGGAATCCAAGAAGCTGGACCATCTTGGGATGACAATGTTTTCTTCCCCCAACTTAGGACTGCGGTCAGTGAACACCACATGTCTCTTGGGCCATTACACCCACTCAGTGTGGGACACGGTTGCGCAGATGCTGCCACAGTGTCCGAAGGAGGCCCGGGCTGTACTCTCCCATGTAGTCGCAGAGATGAGAGATGCAGCAAAGTTCGCCATTCGATGTGGGCTGGACACAGCCGACTCACTAGGCATGACAATTTCAACGTCAGCCTTCCTGAGGTCCACTGGCTTCTCTGGCGATGTCCAATCGACCATTTTGGACATGCCCTTTGATGGCTATCTCTTGTTTGGCGACAAGGCGGACAATGCGCTTGAGCGCTTCAAGGCTATGGCCATATCCTTGGGCCTCGCTACCACCTCTCGCACTGCGCAGTCTGCCTTTCGTGGCTAAGGAAGGGGTGCCCCATCATGTTCCACCCAGAGCCACAGGCCTGCGCTAGCTGCCCAGCCTCTGCACGGCCGGGGACGTGGGACCCAGCGCCGTGGGTCTGGGGGCCAGCCGACAGGCCAGTCCACCAGTTCCCCCTCTGCAACAGCCTCCAAACCTTCCTTGTCCACCCTTTCAGGGTCACCAGTTGCCAGTGGGCGGCAGGATCCGCCATCCCCTCCCCACTGGCAAAATATCACGTCGGACATGTGGGTTTTGCAGATAGTCTGAAGGGGCTACTCCCTCCCCTTCGAGACTACCCCTCCATCCATGCCACCGACACTCCATCGCATGTCGGAGGATCACTTGACCCTTCCCTGTCGGGAAGTTACAGCCCTTTGGCCAAGGGGTCTTTCAAACGCGTCCCTCTGCCGGAAGTAGGTCGTGGTTGCTATTCCCACTACTTCCTGGTACCAAAGAAGGACAAAGGCCTGCGTCCTATCTTGGACCTCCGGGAAGTGAACTTCTTCCTCCGGAAGGAGAAGTTCAAAATATTGACAATTGGCGCAGGTTCTGTCTGCTCTCGGCACTGGAGACTGGATGGTAGCGTTGGACTTGCAGGACACCTATTTCCACATCCCAGTCCTGCCAGCCCATAGGCGTTACCTACGGTTCATGGTATGCCATAAGCATTTTCAGTTTACCATGCTCCCCTTTGACCTTACCAGTGACCTTCTGGTGTTCACAAAAGTGATGGCGGTGGTTGCAGCTCATCTGCGCAGATCAGGGGTTCCAGTCTTCCCCTATTTCGACGAATGACTGAAGGCGAGCTCGCCCCAAGCTGTCGTCTCCCACCTCCAGACTACGACGGACCTCCTGCATTCGCTGGGGTTCACTATCAAAGTGCCGAAGTCGCACCTGATTCCCTCCAAGAAGCTCCTTTTCATCAGAGCTGTTCTGGCTACAGTGCAGTTTTGGGCTTATCCTCCCGAGCAGCGAGTCCGGAATACTCGGTCTATGATTCTGATGTTTCAGGCTCTGCAATGGGACCTGAAGTTCCAGTTGGCACAGCATCCGGGTAATCTTTCCGATTGCGTCCAGATCTCGGAGGGCACTGCACAACAATTGCAGTAGTGGCTAACAAACCAGGATTGGGTCAACAGCAGACCCCTCTCCCTTCCCCAACTAGAGTTCACAGTAGTGACAGATGCTTCACCTCTGGGATGGGGCTCTGATGGGCCTCTGATCTCCAGCAGAGTCCGGGCTCCACATCAACCTTTTGGAGCTCCGGGCGATTCGTCTTACACTGAAAGCATTCCTTCCCTCTGTCTGGAAGTGTAGTACAGGTGATGGCGGTGGTCGCAGCTCATCTGCGCAGGTTAGGGGTTTCAATCTTCCCCCTATCTCGACGACTGGTTGTTGAAGGCGGGCTCGCCCCAAACAGTCGTCAGCCACCTCCAGACGACGGCAGATCTCCTGCACCAGCTGGGGTTCTCCATCAATGTGCCGAAGTCACACCTGTGCCCCTCTCAGAAGCTCCTATTCATCGGAGCGGTTCTCGACTCGGCGCAGTTTCGGGTTTATCCACCCGAACAGCGGGTTCGGGATATTCAGGCTCTGATTCCACTCTTTCAGCCTTTATCCCGGGTCTCCTGCATCCTTCTGGTGCATCACGCCCGGTGGCGGATGCGGGCTCTGTAGTGGGACCTGAAGTTTCAGTGGGCCCAGCATCAGGGCAACCTATCCGACCATGTCCTGATCTCGGAGGGCACTGCGAGACAGCTGCAGTGGTGGCTCACGGACTGCGATTGGGTCAGTGGCAGATCCATCTCCCTTCCCCAACCGGAGCACGTAGTTGTGACGGACGCTTCCCTCCAGGGCTGGGGAGCCACATGGGAGAGACGGAGATCAGGGGCCTCTGGTCTCCGGCAGAGTCCCGGCTCCATATCAACCTTTAGGAGCTGCGGGCGATTCGTCTAGCACTGAAGGCATTCCTCCCCTCTGTCCGGGGGAGTGTAGTGCAGGTGTTCACGGACAACCCCACCACCATGTGGTACTGCAACAAACAGGGGGGTGGGGTCGTGGACCCTATGTCAAGAAGCTCTTCGTCTTTGGACTTGGCTGGAACATCAGGTCATGTCACTGGTGTTTTAACACCTGGCAGGTTCCCTGAACGCCAGGGCAGACAAACTCAGCCGCAGGTGCATGATGGTTCATGACTGGCATCTAAACTCTGAGGTGGTGCAAGGTATTAGCAGTTGGGAGAGCCTTGGTTAGATCTGCTTGCCACCGAAGATAACACGCAATGTCAGCAGTTCTGTCCGTTGGAATTTCCAAGGTGGCACTCGCTTGGTGACACTTTACGTTGCGAGTGGAATTGCCACCTTCTATATGCCTTTCCGCCTATACCACTTCTATCTAGAGTGCTAAAGGAGATCAAGCACGACCGGGACCAAGTCATTCTTGTGGCTCTGGACTGGGCACGAAGAGTCTCGTATCCCGAGCTCTTGAACATGGCCATGGATCCTCCGATCTGACTGCCTCTTCAGGAGGATCTTCTATCGCAGCAACAGGGAACAGTCCTCCACCCGAACCAGTCCAGCTTCCACCTCCTTGCATGGAGATTGAGTGGCGACAGTTGACAGCTTTCGACCTTCCTTCCGAAGTCTGTAATGTTATCTTGGCAGCCAGGCATCCCTCCACTAAAACTGTATATGCCTGTAGATGGAACACATTTGTGGCATGGTGCACAGCAAAGGCTGTGGATCCCCTTTCTGCCCCCCTTTCAGAGGTTCTCCTCTTCATTCTATCCTTGGCCCAGGAGGGCTCTGCTCTGGGCACCCTTAAAGGCCACCTTTCGGCCATTTCAGCCTTTCTACGCCTTCCTGATCCGCCTTCTCTTTTCAAGTTCCCTATTGTAGATAGATTTCTTAAGGGCATTACTCACCTCTTTGCTCCTGTTCCTTTCATAATGACCCAGTCGGACTTGAATCTGGTCTTAACTTACCTTACGTGTGCTCCTTTCGAGCCGCTACATAATTGTCCTCTCAGACTCTTGACCTTAAAGAATGCTTTTCTGGTTGCCATCACCACTGCTCGCGGGGTGAGTGAGCTTCAGGCTTTATCTTCAAAACCTCCTTTCTTTGCTGTCCATCCGGACAAGGTTGTCCTTCGAACCAGGCCTTCTTTCTTCCCAAAGTGGTTACCTCTTTCCACATAGGACAGACCATCACTCTGCCCACCTTCTTCCCGCCCCGCATCCTTCCAAGGAAGAGGAGAGACTCCACCGTCTGGATCCAAAATATGCGTTATAATTTTATTTGGATCACACAAAAAATTCCAGGTGGGCGATCAACTCTTTGTTGGCTATGTGGGTGCCAAGAAATGTCGGGCCGCGCAAAAATGGACCATCTCTAGATGGGTCGTCCTTTGGATTGAGATCTGCTGTTCCTTGGTGAAAATGGAGCCTCCAGTAGGACTGCACGCCCATTCCACCAGGGCGATGGCAGCCATTACTGCTTTGGGACGTGGAGTCCCCCTTAGTGACATCTGCCAGGTAGCCACATGGGCATCTTTGCACGCGTTCACTAAACATTATTGCCTGGATACTCAAGTCCGAAGAGATGGCTTCTTTGGCCGTTCTGTTCTCCAGGACTTTCTGGTAGACCCTCCGCCGGGGTTGGTATTGCTGTGGTATCTATTCTAAGGTGAGGGATTTATAACATATATTAATTATAGATTCCCTACCTCCCCATCCATCCTCCCAGTTCTGCGAACTGACTTGTATAGTTAGGGACTCCCTTTCAGGGCCTAGTTTTGTGCACCAGTGGTCAGTGGCTCTGTGCTTCTGGTGTGGAATGTCATGTAAAGAACTGATGTCAGCACGCAGGGGCGGCATCTAAGTAGATACAGCGACGTCATTCCGGCGATCACGACGACGATGAACGCGGAGTTGACCGACGCCACCTACCGACATGCAGGGGTACTGCTACGACAATGTGTCTACGAATCCAGTCTGAGTAATATATGTCTCTTACAGTTATATTGTTACCGAAGGTAAGTAACTTGTTCAACAAGCTGTTAGATACTTTACAGTATTCACTTTAGTAGTCCCAGTCAGAAGTTAGCAAAACCTAGTTGTCAGCTTGTAACTGCAGTCACCAATTTAGGCTACTAGCCTTTTCCACTGTAAAAACAATTTCAGGTTTTTACTATTGGAACTTGTAAAAGTTCCTATACCACTTTCTCATATACAGCACCCTTCCTTAGGACTTGTTAGGCCTGCCTTAAAGGTGACTTACATATATTAAAAAGTGAATATTGGGCATTGCCGTTGTTTAAATGGCAAAGCCAGGTTAGCAGTTTAAAACTGCTCTTCTAGACTGGGGTTGCAGACTTGGAGCCATGTTTTACATTTGTCACACCCAGGGTGGCACAACCGGTACTGAAATCCCTGGGGTGACCCTCTAACTTACAAACCCTGGGTACCATACACTAGGGGCTTACAAATAAGTTAGCTTATTCCTTTTGGATATAAGGCAATCAAACATATACAGTGTTAGGGCAGGGCATAGGCACTGAAGTCTGGTCAGCAGGCCTCAGTTCTCTTTCAGAGCTGAAAATTCAGCAGCATCAGTCCAAAACTTTGGGGATGACTATACAAAAAGAGGTATCGCCTTACAAAACTCGTAGCACAAACTATACTGTGCATTGGCGTTTCATCCGGAAAAATCACTAAGAGACTCATTCAGACTGTGAAGGTACACAAATTTCTTGGAGTCGTTCCCTACACTACCTCTCCTGCCTAGAGTCAGGAGGAAAATCATGGTGGATCTAGCCCAACTCATCTTGATAGCCCTGGACTGGGCCAGTAGAGTATATATTACTAGGAGCTGCTGAGCCTGAGCATTTGCCCTCTGATCCGCTTTCCACTTCAGGGGCACCTCCTGTCTAAACCACAGGGCAAGGTCCTGCATCTCAGTCATGACAACCCACACCCGCACGTGTGGAGATTGAGCGTGAGCAATTAAATGCTTTTGACTTTTGAGAGGGAGAGAGCAGGAAAGCACTGTATTTTCTAAGGTATGACAACCTGCTCTCTCCCTAGCGATTGCGCGCAGTTAGGCTTCCGAGTGCCACACACACACCTTTGCATCTTTGTGCCAAAGTGTCTGTGTGAGTCTAGGCGTGTGTTTTGTACTGGAAGGGTACCCTTCCAGTATGAACTACTTTGCCTAGACAAACTTTAAAACTTTTCTCACTTGAGAGTGTGCTATACGCTGCAGCACACATGCAAAGTGAGAAAAAGGTGGTCAGCATTTGGCTTTTTAAGTGGCAGATATCATTCTTGCAGACCGATTCTCTTCCAGGAATTCCATCTGTGCTCAGCGCTGGGAGAAATGTATTAAGCTTTTAGGGTTTTCTGGAGTGAAGAAAGAGAAGGTAGTGCAGAAGAGGACCATGTCAAGGTGGATAGTCCTCTGCATACAAATCTGTAATGCACTGACCATGAAACAGACTCCTGAATGTCTATAGGCTCACTCCACAAGAGCTAAGGCTATCACAATGACACTGTGGCGTTGGTGCATACATCCACGAAACACTACTGCCTTCTCAAGGTCGAGCAGGAAGGTCATATTTCTTGCATGGTCTTGCTGTTCTTTTGGACTGAGCCTACTCCCCAGACCATTCCCATTTCCTGGAAGTTATTGCTTTGGGGTCTATTATAAAGGTGAGGAATCTACAGTTAGAAGTATCCATCAGAAGAGCATGTTATTTACCTTTGGTAATGCTTTTTCTAACTACATATTAGATCAATCTATCTTTTTAATGAGCTTAGCTTGACTGTAAATGCCCAAAAGTCCTCCACCTGTCCATCTATATGGATCCAGCTTCTGGGAATGATCCTGCATATGCAACATTTCCGTCCACAGGGTGAATGACAAAGCTTCGAACATTGGTTGAAAATCTCAACTAACAAAAGTCGATTCTTATCATAATTTTCAAGTCTCTACTACGTCTAACATTATCCTGCATATGATTAACTCCTTTTTGCTGATTACAGATGAGTCAGAGGAGCAGTGGGTTGAAAAGAAACATCAAGAAAGTAAAGCCTTGTTGCATGATATAGACTCAACTTTTGGATGCTATAATCTGCAACCCTTGAAGGAAGTATTTGATCCTGCCTCCCACAAGACAGTCAAGAGCCGCTATGGGAAAAACAACAATGGTTTGGAGGTGGATACTGGAAGGATGGTGATTTTGGAAGTCTGCTCTCTTTGATTGCCTGGGCATTGTCTGCTTGATCCCGACCCTAAAGCGCTTGGGTGTCTGTTGCAGAGAGCCTTGCCATGCGTAATATGCCTATTGTCTGAAGTAGCCTCGGAAGGGGCAAAACTTGTGAGGATACTGCCCGATGGGTGCTGAAAAGCCCAGGGAACAACCAAGCACAGCTTTCTTTGAAGCATTCCAATGCTGAATCAAGCTTTTCGTCAAAGAGGCAAGACACATCAAATGGTGTGTCCGTTAAAGAGGCTTGCACGTCTCCAGAGAAGCCAGTGGATCGCAATCAAGCATGCTGAAAAAGCACCATCCTAATGCAAAATGCTCTGTTTAAACCGTCAGTAGTGGCCAACCCAGAGAATATAATGTACTTTGTGGGGCCCTAAAGAAGCTGGACAATTTGAGCAAGTTGGTGCGAAATTCTGTGGGGACTGCCGACAAGTTCTTTCCAACATTGCCCCATGAAGCATAGGTATACCCCCTAAGCAAGTAGCTGGCACTGACTGACTGGAGGGCAAGGCTGGCTGAGGAAAATATTCGCTTTCCAAAGGTCTCAAGGTGTTCTGACTCTGTTAGGAGGACACCTGAGGAAAGAATTGGAGTTCACACTACTGGAGGAAGCTTGAACCAACAAACTCTCTGGTGGAGGGTGCTGTGTCAAAACATCATAATCGTCAGGCACAATCTTTTTGTATCTGGCAACCTGTCTATCAGAGGGCAGAAACAGGGCCTGGACCGTTTCAATCAGGGCCTCTTTAGATCCGAGTAAAGGCTCTACTGAGGTTTCACAAGGTTATAAAACCGGTTATAACAGTTGGTTTTGAATTCCATAATGGGCAATTGCAAGTCCAAAGTCTCCAAGGTGCATTTAAAAAACATGGCAAAGGGAACACTTTTCTGTCAGTGGTTCAGGGGGAGAACATCACCCAATGTCTGGGGAAGAGCCTAATGCAAACAGTGTTTAAGCCACCAGAGTCTTGTATATTCAGATATAAATTGTCAACCACATAATGTTGGGGAAAACACTCCCCCTCATCACTTTGTCATTTCCAAAGGTGGTTGGCTGTGGTCAGAGTCCACACTTAAAAGTTGCTGGAGCGCAACTCCTAAATAGAGGCCTAGTTTTCTCTGAATTGGAAGGAATCGGGTAAGGTTGTGTTGGTATGGTGTTCAGCTGCCACCTTGGTTGAGGCGAAGATGGATTCAGCTAGGAGTCTGATAGGACCAAAATCACCCACTGGTGCAGTCAGTGACAATGTCAATGTCACAGGGATCGATCTGGCTCTTGGTTCTGGATTGGAAGTAGGCGTCAGCTCTGGTATCAGAGAGGCACAGACAATGCTGAGGGTGGATGCGCAGGCATTTTCCCAACCGGAGGCCTCCGTGGATCCTAGGGCCCGAAAGCATGTCAGAGGGAGCCGGGAGAGTGCTAAAAATTTGCAACATGGGCTCTCAAGGCCTCAATCTGTTGCAACGTCGTCGACAGAAGCCAAAAGACTCAGGGTGCTTAAGAGTCAGTTATGGAGTTGGCTCTTCGGCAGGGGACTGAGGGCGAGACCTTGAGGCACCCTGATGTCCTTGCGACTTCTCATTTAGAGAGTAGCAGGACTGGGACAAATCCTGTTCTGTCTTTTTGTGCCTCTGCTTAGATTTCGACTTACCAGAAGACTCGGACCTCGATGATGACCTGTCGCTGTAGCATTCTTGAGAGCAACCGGATGTCCACACATTTTAGGTCAAGTGGGACCGGGTCTTCCTTATGAAGGCTTTTTCCATGTTCAGTGACATACACCAATAGAAACCCTCAAGATGCAATCAACAAGTTTAGCCTTAATCAAAGATACATCTATTAAGCCATTGCCTAGATTCCGAGGGTATTTACAGTTTGAATAATGGCTACTTCAGCTCCACGCACAGAAAGTCCAGAGGAATGAGGCAGTTTGAAATTGCATTTGTGTAGAATCGTCCAGAGTCTATGCCTAGGGATGAACTCATAATTTCTTTCAATTTCTTTTGTTACCTCAGAAGGTTTAAGTTAATTTGAAAGTGGCTAGTAATTGTGCCCCTGACATAGTAGTTTCAGACTACACTTAGCAATCATAGAATGACTATTAGGAGCCAAAGAGTATAGATGACCACAGTGAAGAATATATCTAGGTATGCTTCAAATTCAAAGTCTGGCACAGTCCTGTTAATAGAGAGATGTGATCACTAAGGAAGGTAGCAGTTTATAGCTCTGCTCAGGATACACCATTACCATTAATCTCCCCAAGGAGAAGGTAAAGCCCAAATAGAGCAGGAGTGGAAATAATCCCTTCAAGTTTACACTATGGATTTCATCTCCACGCAATGAAAAGATTCTGTGCACAAAGAACAAGTTACTTACCTTCGGTAACGATATATCTGTAAGAAACAGTAGTTAGTATTAGATTCCTTACCTTAGAATATCCCCAGGCGTCAGTCTGGATCCGGAAACTTTTGCGTAGCAGTACCCCTGCGCGTCGGTAGGCGTCGTCTGCAGGCGTCCCCTGCGGCTCCGCGTCGTCGGCGCCGTGATGACGTCGCTGGAGTATATAGACGCCGCCTCCGCGCGCTGACGTCAGTTCTTTGCACACAGCTTTTCCGCGCCAGAACACGCAGAGCCATGTGAGAACTAACACTGGTGCCATTTGAAACTAGGGCCCTGAAAGGGATGTCCTTAACCCTAGGTATCAGTTCGCAGAACGGGGAGGACGGGTGGGGCGGTAAGGAATCTAATACTAACTACTGTTTCTTACAGATATATCGTTACCGAAGGTAAGTAACTTGTTCATCTGAAAGAAACAGGTTAGTATTAGATTCCTTACCTTAGAATAGATACCCCAGCAATACCAACCCCGGTGGTGGGTCTGCGAACCAATACAACCTACACCAGAAAGTCCTGGAGGACCGAACGGCCAAAGAAGCCATCCCTCCGGACTTGACTGTCCAGGCAGTAGTGCCTCGCAAAGGTGTGCAGCGAGGCCCACGTAGCCGCCTGGCAAATGTCCTGCAAAGGGACTCCCTGGCCCAAGGCAGTAGTAGCCGCCGTAGCCCGAGTGGAATGGGCCCTCAGCCCAACAGGAGGCTCCTTCCGAGCCAAAGAGTAGCATGCTTTGATGCACAGGACGACCCACCGAGAGATGGTTCGTTTCTGTACCGCCCTTCCCTTCTTCTCACCCACGTAGCCAACAAACAGTTGGTCATCCACCCGGAACTGGCGTGTGCGATCCATGTAAAATGAAAGCGCACGTTTTGGGTCCAGACGATGGAGCCGCTCTTCATCCTTTGAAGGATGCGGAGGCGGGAAGAAGGAAGGCAAGGTGATGGACTGCCCAATGTGAAAAGCAGAGACTACCTTGGGCAGGAAAGAAGGTCTAGTCCTAAGAACCACCTTGTCAGGATGAACAGACAAGAAAGGAGGTTTAATAGAAAGGGCCTGGAGCTCACTCACTCTCCTGGCAGAGGTGATGGCAACCAGGAAGGCCGTCTTCAAAGTGAGAAGACGGAGAGGACAGGAATGAAGAGGCTCAAAGGGAGCACACATCAGGAAAGTCAGAACCAGGTTCAAGTCCCACTGAGGCATCACGAACGGAGCAGGTGGATACATGTGCGTGATGCCTTTCAAGAATCGTAATACAATAGGGGACTTGAATAAAGATGGCTGATCAGGTAGCCTTAAGAAGGCGGAAAGGGCAGAAAGATAGCCCTTGATAGTGCCCAGAGCAGAGCCCTGCTGGGCAAGGGAAAGAAGGAAGAGGAGAACCTCAGACAGAGGGGCAGAAAGGGGGTCCACAGCCTTTGCTGTGCACCATGCCACAAATCTGTTCCACCGGCAGGCGTATACCGACTTTGTGGAGGGACGCCTGGCTGCCAGAATAACATCACAGACTTCAGGAGGCAAGTCAAATGGCCTCAACTGTCGCCGCTCAATCTCCAAGCATGGAGGTGGAGACTGGACAGGTTCGGGTGGAGGACCGTCCCCTGCTGCTGCGACAGAAGGTCCTCCTGAAGGGGCAGGCGGATCGAGGGACCGACTGTCATGCTGAGTAGCTCGGGATACCAGTACCTTCAAGCCCAGTCCGGAGCCACAAGGATAACTTGGGCCCGGTCGCGCCTGATCTTCTTCAGCACTCTGGGCAGAAGTGGTATAGGCGGAAAGGCGTACAACAGACCGCAACTCCACTCGCGCCGAAAGGCGTCGCCGAGCGAGTGCCGTCTTGGAAACTCCAACGCGCAGAACTGATGACATTGCGCGTTCTCTTCTGTGGCGAATAGATCTAACCAAGGCTCTCCCCATTGCTGAAAGAGGCCTCTCGCCACGTCCGAGTTCAGACGCCATTCGTGATCCACCGAGCACCGACGGCTGAGTTCGTCCGCCCTGGCGTTCAGAGAACCTGCCAGGTGTTGAACCGTCAGAGTCACGCCCTGACGTTCCAGCCATTGCCAGAGACGCAGAGCCTCCTGGCAAAGGGTCCACGACCCCACACCGCCCTATTTGTTGCAGTACCACATGGCGGTGGTGTTGTCCGTGAACACCTGCACTACACTCCCGTTGACAAAGGGGAGGAATGCCTTCAGTGCTAGGCGAATCGCCCGTAGCTCCAACATGTTGATATGGAGCCGGGACTCCGCCGGAGACCAGATGCCTCTGATCTCCGCCTCTCCCAAGTGGCCACCCCAGCCCTGGAGGGACGCGTCCGTCACAACCACGTGCTCCGGTTGGGGAAGGGAGAGGGATCTGCCTCTGACCCAATCGCGGTCCGTAAGCCACCACTGCAACTGTCTCGCAGTGCCCTCCGAGATCAGGACATGGTCGGATAGGTTGCCCTGATGCTGGGCCCACTGAAACTTCAGGTCCCACTGCAGAGCCCGCATCCGCCACCTGGCGTGATGCACCAGTAGGATGCAGGAGGCCATCAGCCCCAGAAGACGCAGCGTCAACCTGACCGAAACCCGGGATAACGGCTGAAAGATGGGAATCAGAGCCTGAATATCCCGGACCCGCCGTTCCGGGGGATAAACCCGAAACTGCGCCGAGTCGAGAACCGCTCCGATGAAAAGGAGCTTTTGAGAGGGACACAGGTGTGATTTCGGCACATTGATGGAAAACCCCAGCTCGTGCAGGAGGTCTGCCGTCATCTGAAGGTGGTGGACGACTGTCTGGGGCGAGCCCGCCTTCAACAGCCAGTCGTCGAGGTAGGGGAAGACCGACACCCCTAACCGGCGCAGATGAGCTGCGACCACCGCCATCACTTTCGTGAACACCCGTGGGGCGCTGGTAAGGCCGAAGGGGAGCACGATAAACTGAAAGTGCTCGTGGCCTACCGTGAACCGCAGGTAACGCCGGTGGGCCGGCAGGACGGGGATGTGAAAATACGCATCCTGCAAGTCCAACGCTACCATCCAGTCTTGTGGGTCTAGAGCAGCCAAGACCTGAGCCAAAGTCAACATCTTGAACTTCTCCCTCCGGAGGAAGCCGTTGACGTTCCGTAGGTCCAAGATAGGACGCAGGCCTCCTTTGTCCTTCTTGGGCACCAGAAAGTAGTGGGAGTAGCAACCACACCCTACTTCTGGCCCAGGAACGCGCTCGATGGCCCCCTTGGCCAAGAGGGCCGTAACTTCCTCCTGCAGAAGTGTCAAGTGGTCCCCCGACACACGGTGGTTCTGCGGTGGCATGGCTGGAGGAGTGGACTCGAAGGGGAGGGCATAGCCCCTTCGGACAAGCTGCAGCACCCACCTGTCCGATGTTATCGCGCGCCAGCGGGAGTGGTGATGGCGAACCCTGCCACCCACTGGCGTCACGTGAGCCCGAAAGCTCGGACTAGGAAGGCTTGGACGCAGCAGCGGAGGGAGGCGTGGACTGACCACGCCGCTGGCCTCTACCGCCACCACGGCGGAAACCACGGCCGCCACCGCGCTGGGGAGCGCTCTGCGTCGCGTGGCTGGCAGCACGTGTGGGACCTCCCCTCCCTTGGCCACGAAAGGGCCGAAACGAACCCGTCTGCTGGCGCTGGGTCGAAAGACCCAAGGACTTGGCCGTGACCCTGGAGTCCTTGAAGCGCTCCAGCGCGTGGTCCGCTTTGTCACCAAACAGGCGACTGCCATCAAATGGCATGTCCATGAGTGAATTTTGGACATCTGGCGAGAAGTTGGCAGATCTCAGCCAAGCATGGCGACGAATCGCCACCGTTGTGGACATCGCCCGACCCAGCGAGTCGGTCGTGTCAAGACCACAACGGATCGAGTACCGCGCCGCATCCCGGCCTTCAACTAAGGCCCGGGTGAGCTTGTCCCGCACCTCCTGGGGGCATTGCGGCAGACACTCCTCGACCGTATCCCACAGGGAGTGGGTGTAGCGGCCCAAGAGGCACGCGGTATTACAAGACCGCAGTCCAGCGCTCAAAGAGGAAAAGACCTTTTTACCAAATTGGTCATACCGCTTTGATTCCCGATCGGGCGGAGCCGACGGAAATGCGGACTGTGAAGTGGAGGCCTGGATCACCAGACTCTCCGGGGAGGGATGGGTGGATAAAAAGGCAGGGTCGTCCGAGCATGGACGGTGACGCCTTGCAACATTCCGGTCAACCGGCGCACCAGAAGCGGGCCTGGACCAGGTGCCCAAAAGGACATCCGTCAGGGCCTCATTAAACGGCAGCAGAGGCTCCTGGGGGCATGACTGCGGTTTAAACACTTCGGTCAGAATGTTCGGTTTGACCTTCGCAACGGGGAGCTCAAGGTGCAAGCCTTGGCAGCCCTCATCAGGACCACCGAATAGGCAGCACCTGCCTCAGACGCCACAGGGGACGGGGAGACAAACCCAGGGTTGGGCGACTCGTCCAGGCCACTGGCATCACCCAGATCACCTACCCAGTCCACATCATACTGGCAGGCACGGGATAGAGGGTCCTCAGACCCCTCCCAACCCTCTCCATACTCATCCTCATCATACCCATATTCTGGGTCGACGATATAGACATCGGGGTCAACGGGCCCCATCGGCGTCGGATCCGGCGTCGGCCGACGCCGGTCCGACTCCGCGTCCGGAGTCGGGGAGGAAATGGGGGTGGCGCCGCGCGGCGTCGGTGCCGGGGACCCGACGCCGGCCGGAGCCGACGGCGGAGTCGCTGCACCACGCGGGGGCGGTACCACGGGTTGGCCCACAGGAACCGACGCCGGAGAGGCCGGGAGACCAGCCGGCGACGAACCAGAGGGAACCAGCGGCGCCGGGGCCGGAGCCACCGGCGGCGTCGGGGCAGGAGCACCCGAACCACTCGGGCCCCCAGACGGGACCGACGGGCCCGCAGGCGCCGTAGGCCCCGCCGGAGGAGACCTCGCCCTCATAGCAATGAGGAAGGCCTCGATCTCCTCACGCGACGCGCCTTCCCCAGGGACCGACGGGTATGGGGTAGACGGCGTCGGCGACCAACGCGGGGCCGCGGGGGTGGGGTCACCCGAGCCCCCGGCCGCATCACGCGGGCGTCGGGGGGAGTCGGGGGTGCGATGGCGACGCCCCGACTTCTTGTGCTTACCTGACGAACCGGAGGAATGGTGGCGACTCCCGGAGCGCCCATGGCGGCTCCGCGATCGTTCCCTCGACCGCTCCCTCCACCTCCGACCGGACCGGGACCGCTCTCGACGCGGGGCCGACACCCGGAGCTCGAGAAGCTTGCGGGACCGCTCCCGCCTAGCTTTTCCAGTCAAGGCCCGACAGTCGACGCAGGACTCCACGTCGTGGTCCGCGCCCAGACACCGGAGGCAGAGTCGATGGTGGTCGGTGACCGACATCATGCGGTCGCACTCGTCGCAACTCTTAAATCCAGGCATCCTACCGGCACCGTAGAAAGATATAGTTTTACAAACACTTGGTCAAAAGACCGGAGTACTGCTCTTCGGATCTGCGCTAACTGGCGCGGAAAAAAGAAGAACTGACGTCAGCGCGCGGAGGCGGCGTCTATATACTCCAGCGACGTCATCACGGCGCACGACGCCGACGACGCGGAGCCGCAGGGGACGCCTGCAGACGACGCCTACCGACGCGCAGGGGTACTGCTACGCAAAAGTTTCCGGATCCAGACTGACGCCTGGGGATATTCTAAGGTAAGGAATCTAATACTAACCTGTTTCTTTCAGATATGTTATAGTGTCATAAAGAGGACCAACACAAATCTCTCTCTCTCTTGCAAAGGAAGAGGACTGGTCAGAATGTCATTTCTCAATATAGGAAACTACAAATCCATACATCCATCATAAGATACAGTACGGATTGCTGTAGATGGCTTGAACCTTTGTCCATGGCTGTGTGAAACATGGACACACCAGAGGATAACATAGTCCTAATAAACCCTTCATTATTCATAAACAATTTTCCCCTGCATCATCATCAAAATGCCCACAAAAGGGCAAGACAGATAAGTGAATAGTGAGCTGGAGTCTCAGAGGACATCTAACAATAACAAAGGTTAAATGCTGTGTCTAAGCTTTTACAGAGCTCATAGGACCACTACAGCTAAAGAGTTGCAGAATTGAAGAACCTTTGTATGCACTGAAACCGAAAAGCATCTCTGGATTACCATGCATGTCACACCTTTTAATTGCATTGAAGCGCACTCCAGTGTGAAACTCAGACAGCGCCTTGCAGCACTCTCTCGTATAAATTTGTAGTTTCTCCACAGAATGAGATCCACTGTTTTGGCTCTTCAGCGCCTTGTAGCATACACCAGTGGACGCTGGCAAGGATAACACCGCAACAAGGATTCCAGTATTACATACCAGATGCACAGTTAGAAGGTTGGGTATGGACTTGCCAGTGCCTTTTAGTCCTCCGCCTCTTTCGGACAACTTATCCAAGAAATCTAAACCTCAGCTTATGCTATTTGAAAATAAAGCAGTAATAATCTCTCTATTCTGCTGTTGCTTTCGTACAACTTAATCCTGATAGCTCAATGGTGATGGGGAAATGGACTGAAGCTGGTAGACCACCCACGATGTCCCTCTTAAAAGACATGGTGGAAAATAATTACAAAGTGTGCTATCAGGCAAGGAGTTTTGGGGTCCCAGGCGCTGGGGGTATCACTTATTGTTAGCTTTTGGTTCCTGCAAAAGGCACCAGCTACATCTCTTGATGTCCGAGTTTTGATAAAGATGCTAGCAGCTACACAACGAAACTGACAATGAGCAAAAGATCATGGACTGAAAAAATACACTAACAGGCTACCTAAAATATGTATAACATGCAAAGAAAAGCTAAACTCCCTTAAGTAGAAGAAAAGAAACCCCCCTTAGGAAGAAAAGCACCAAAACACACGAAGTAGGTGGGTGCATATGATGGTAGAATCTGACTGTCGGGCATGCACACTGAGCAACTTAATTTTTTTATAGGAAATAAGTGTTTTGAAAAGCGTGAATTACGCAATTGCATTTAACTGTTCAGACCGTAAAAAAAACTCCAAGGATATTTGACGTAATGCAGATATGTGCTCCGTGTTTTATTTGCTATGTATCTGGACAAAAAGACAATTATATGTTTATAAAACTCCACTTTAAGTGTTTCCTTGTTCAGTTCATCTTAATTAACTTCTCTGTTCACTTGATACATTTGTTGCATATTTACACCGGTGACGATAAAAGGAGCTTATTTAGTCTGTGATAGACAATTTGCTTTACTCAGAATTCCTAAGAATCAGAAGTAAGCCAGCAATTACCCCGTCCAAAGAACTAATTAATACAATACAACCCAAAAAGAGGAGAATTTAAAGAAATCTTTATTATCCTGAAATGATACATGCTATAAATTCAGTTTCATATCCCTGCTTTGTGTTTTCACTCCTCTCAACTCTTTTTTTTTTTATATGGCACTTTGTAATTTTCAAAAATGTGTTTTTTATCAGCCAAGTATTTCCAGCCTCCTCTTCAGAACAGCAGCTCTGTCCCGCAGTTCTGGCCGACTGTCCGAATCCATTGACGTCAGCGATACACCGAGGTGTTCTCTGCTTTCTGGTGGCAAACTGTTCCACTGCTTGGATTCTAAGGAAGAATAAAAAGAAAGACAAGAATATTCATTAAATACATCAATTTTCTTATAGTACGACACAATGCAAAGGATAACATGATAGCTTAAAGAGATTTAAATAAAACTGAAGTAGTGGCCTAGCCTAAACATTTTTTCATATACCAGGTCTTCATTCTGAGCCGGAGGTTTCCGGTGCTCGGCACCAGCACTTAATTGTCATCACCACACTTGTGACAGACTCCGCCACATGGTGGCGCTGATCGTCTAATTTACACATGAGAAGAACAGTGTTTGTTTATGTATACAATACACATTAAAAAATACGAATACCTGCCTCGACAGCCATTCCTGTAGCTTTGAGGACCTGGAATAATCTGACCAGTCACACTTGCAGGCGAGAGATATGGTTAGTAGTTGTTTTGGGACCACCATTGGCAGCAATTAATGGGCAATGGGTAGTGCAAGTGGCAGTGCACTCCTAATCAGGGTCCTGGCACTTATTTTACAAATTAAGCACTGGCATATACTGAGCTGCAAACCGCATGTATGGTGCAGCTTTGGTCAAACTGCAAGTATGTCTAGAGACATTGACAAAGCCAACAGGTCTGAGTTGCAGAGTTTAAAAAAACACGTAGACACAGGAGGAACAAAATGTCTACAGACCACGGGCCCGATTCACAGAACTAACTTAAGACAAAATCCTAAACTTACTACCATTTTGTTATTCACAGAAGACACTTACTCATTTTGATATTCACAGATGGCACTTACTCATTTCAGTATTCACAGAAGTTAGGAGTCCTAACTTTAGGACTCCTAAATGCCTTCTGTGAATAGGAGTCCTAACTTTACTACTCCTAAACTGAGGAAAAATCCTAACTTTAAGACTTTCGGTATTCACAGAAGGCATTTAGGAGTCCTAAGGTTAGGACTCCTAACTTCTGTGAATACTGAAATGAGTAAGTGCCTTCTGGAAATACCAAAATGGTAGTAAGTTTATGATTTTGTCTTAAGTTAGTTCTGTGAATCGGGCCCCATGTGTGTATCTTTGAGTAAAGCATGCCATGTTTCAGCCTATTGCTTACCTGTTCTGTATGAGAAAAGTGTGCACCGTCTATGCTGTGTGTCTCAATCTACTACACTCGCAGATGGAAACTCTACTAGCAAAACCCTAACGAAACTCACTCTTAAAACGACTGCATTGATACTTGCAATGAAAGACACGGTACTTGTTTAACCATTTTCACTAATTTTATAGACTTTCATTTAAATCTATAGGTACCTATTTTTGTCTGCTCAGAATGATTTTTATTTGAGCTATCTAAACCAATATTCACCAATTGCCATTTTTCTCTAATGTTCATCAGGCAGCAGATAATACATTTGCCTTTATTTATATGAACTTGGTGTGGACTTTGCATTCTTTCTTTATTCTTTGAATTTTTTCTAAGTGTGCTGTAGTCTTGCCCCCCCCCCCCCGCTCTGACACTACCTAACATGGTCCCTTTCAGCCTAAGCACACAGTACTGAAGAGCGAGACAATTTAAATTGCATTTATATAGCACTTCCTAGCCCCAACAGTGATTGTGCGTTTTCTTCGGTTTACACCTGTAGACTCATTGGTCAGAATTTTATGGGAGATGTGCTAAAGCACATATATAAGTCCCTGCCGCTTTTGTCCCTCTGGAGGACAGCAATTTGTTCTTCTTCATGCTTGTGAAGTACTGTCAACGAAGGAAAGTCTGTACCATGCCTGGTTTAACAGAGGAAGCCCAATAATGTGCATACAAATAATACACCAGCACAGGCACAGCATAAGCAGCATCAGTTCAAACGTCCCTCCCACAAAATATACTACAAGAAAAAACACTTAATTTCACTTGTACAAAAGGAAGCCATTCCAATTCCTGTCATCTGTACCTATTACACGCCTTGATGGCCAGGAGCCACATGATGTTACTTCAGGGGATCGGGTGCGGCGTAACGGCCAGAGCGGCCGATTTTGGCCCTCGAGGACCAGGTTCAAATCGCGGCATCGGTGCACTATCCTGTGATTCTGGGCAAATCACTCAATCTCCCGTGAAAAATTAATGTTTCTTTGTGTAGTGGTAACTGGTGCTCATGTAAAGCGCACCAATACCTACGGGTCGAGTACGCGCTTTATAAAACTGCAACTACAAAAAAAAGTGTGTCGATTTTTAAAAGAATTCATAAAAAAAAAAGCCAGTCAATACATCAGACCTGCATGGGAGAGACAAATAGCCTTCTGCCCTTGCACATCGCATTTCCCTGTGAACAGTTCCTGAACCACTATCGAGTTTGGAGAACTGCTTCAGACTTTTGGTGGCAAAAAAACCACTCGATAATAGAGGGTAGAAACAAATGGATGCTTGGGAGCTCAAATTTCCTTCGAAGCTTGTTGGGAGTAACTGGACAAAATAAGGAGTTTCAAGAGTGGGAGATCTTGGCACAAGAGAAGAAAAGATCCAACATTTTGACTGGTATAGATTTTACCTAAAATATATCCATAAAAAATAAACTGTCTCACACTGAGACAGACTGCCGAAGGGGAACAGAATGAGAACTGGCAGCATGCTAAAACAACATGAAGTACCACAGACTCTCGGTAGGCCTGGCACCAAATTATTCTGTTCGAATAGCAGATTCAACACCTTATCTTATAAATCGCGACAAAGGTGTCTGTATTCAGACCTGTCCCAGTAAACATCTTAATAAAATGTTAGCAAATCGGCAACCGCCATGTTGTTTTCTCAATTTGTGTAAGGGAGGGCTGACGAGCATTAACAGTAGAGTTTTTGCTAAGGCGTCCAACCTTTCAGCTTCCTGCACAGGGACTGTGAGAGGAAGGCATTAGAACTGGCTGGCTCGTACCACCCTCATCGCCACAGACTGGATATTGGAGGTTAAACAATCGATAGAAATGCACTTTTCCCAGAGCACATTACCAAAGGATGCAAAAGCAGCTCTTAAATTCTTCGCTGAAGGGTAGAACGTGTTGCGATGGATATGACCACATTTGGAGAACATTAGAATACTTTTAAGTGGTTTGGGGATCTCTGTGGTTTGGATTTCTGTGAGTTACGGTAATGATCCGAAAAATGGAGGCTTGTCTACGTATTTCAATACAGGTCTTTTGCTGCGCACTTCTGCCATGGAAAAATCAGAAGACCATCACACCCCCTCAACACAAGACACATACACTGTAAGCGGACAGGAGATAGTCTACAGTGACCTACATCCCCCACCTCACAAATACATAAACATGTCGAATGAAGCAACACAACCCTACCGTGATGCTATTGCAATTCAAATCATTGACTGGGGCATTCACAAGCCAATGACTGTTGGAGGATATAAAGCCCGAATACCACGTCATGCCCAGACCCGCAATCCAAACTTAGAAAACAGTTACTGTCCCTCAGGCGGGGACATTTGAAAACTAAGAATAAATGCACCTTCAAAGTCAAACATAACCTGAACGAAGGGTAAGATCTCTTTCAGGAGCCACACGAGTGCCTCCTTAAGGATGTGGGGTTCCATTCCCGAATAGCAAAAGTAACTACAATTCCCTGCCTAGGAGCTGTGCCATACCATCAGAGAAACAAGAAGGTAAGTTGTTCAACTAACAGGCCACAAAAGTGGCCACAGACCACCCCACACAGACTAAAAGCTCCAGAGGCCCAAATAGACACAGACCGCATTCCCCCCAGGCACTTACCCTTCATATAAAATGGCCTGACAAGAAAAGCCAGGGATGATGAAGACGAAAACTGCTTCTGTTGGTGTCAGTATCTTTAAAGGCCCCAAGTCACACTGATTCCTTGGCAGGTAGATATAGATGATGATCAGAGTGGGAGTGTTGGTGATGCTTGTATGGGATCAGCACTGTTAAAGATCTGAACCTTCCATGCCGCTTGAGGGTCACGCTTGTAGAAGATTTCTAACTTAATGTTCCAGCACTGGCACAACTCCAGGTAATGTTGTCTAGGTTCAGCAAGGCCTGTTTACCAAAGAGATGGGAACCATCAAAGGTCGCATCCAGCACAACTGTCTGAACATCTCAGTTAAGGCCCAAGGATCTCAACCGAGCATTCCTGCGAATGACAACTAAACAGCCAATGGACCTGGCCACCAAATCCATGGTGTTAAGTCTGGATCTAAGAAGTGTCTAGCAGCACCACATCCATCCCGGACTACATCAGCAAAGTGGCCCCTCATGCAGCCCACAAAGTGGCATCATGCCAACCAGACCTTCTCCCAAACAGCATGGGAGTAAGTCACAAATTGGCACATGGCATTATAGAAGCCAAGGACCAGACTCCCCGTGGAAAACAATTTATTTCCCATAAACTCAATCTAATGAAATTTCTAACTAAGTCATTAAAAGGCAATAAGGTTTCTGATATTGAGGGACTAATATGCAGAATGTTCATTAAAATGTAATCCTTAATCTCGGCGAATGGCACAGGCAATTCTAAGAGCTCATTTACCTTGCCCAAGACTGCCTTAAAAGGCAAGAAATGATCTGACGGGACTGCCAAGGAGAGTCAGGAATAACCTTACCAGATGTAGTGCAGTAACTGAGGTTCTGGAAGCCACAAAGAGGGACCTCTTCAGAGTCTGAACAGAAACAGAGCGAGCTTACTGAAATGAAAATTGGTATTTGTGAAGCGCAAACTGCCAATCCGATAGGAGCAATCCTGGCCAACACTATCAGCCTTCTGAACATGAAACCCCTTGATCAAAGCCTGAGCAAGACTCGTGAGAGGTTCAAGATAAGACTGCTCCATATGTTCTGATAACTGAGCTGTAGGCAAAGAAAGTGTCTTTTAGCTCCACTGTCGAAACAGAAGGCTAGGCCTTTGGTGGCACCATAACAGCTGCCAACAGCAAATCGCATAAGAGGGTTGGCTCAAATGGCACCAGGGAAGAAGATGCAGACTGAATCCAGCTAAAGGGCCTGCAGGTGCCTTGGGGCACCAAGGCGCTCAAAAGGGAGCTGGAGGAGGGCAAAACTTAGCCACGAATCAGGATCAGTACTAGAGGCTGGAAACGCCAAGTGGAGATGGCAGTGCCAAACACAGATCCAGAACAGAGCCAGGTGCTCATATCCGGCAAAGTAGGTCACAGTTCTAAAGATGTCTCCATATGTTGAAATTACCGACTGAATCAGCCAACCAGAAGTCCTGTCCCTTGATAGGGACCGACGCACAGATGAAGACAAGTCAGCCGTACAGTAAGTTGTTATCTTGGAACAAGAAGACTTCCTCGGAAGGGATGTGAATGGGATGTGAAGAATTGTTAAGGCTTGTTATGGCTTCCAGATGCATAAGAAGTTCCCATTTGGTCTTTGACAGATGTCAAACGGAAATCATCATGACTGGCATTGGTATCAAAAGTGCGAAGAGACACCAAACCACCCCATGGGTTGGCATTGTGGGAACTTAAAACTCTTTAAAAAAAGCAGGAGCCACACCTATGGCAACCTGATTTCTTCTTTCATGTCCCCAATGAACTATACAATTGAAATTTCTGAAGATTTAGGAACGGAGAACCAGTGTGGATTCACATCAAAGGGCCTGGAAAAAAGGAACCGACTTCAGAGCACTGGGGTAGTGCCATGTTCAGCTTCCTGACATGACATCTCAGATGTCAAGTGGGCGCTGTGACGCCAACCACTGGGCAAAGAGAGCTATATAAGGCTCCACTCTGGAGCCTGGAGAGGTTCTTGAGGTGAGAAAGCTGCAGAAGAAGTGCTCTTTCAGAGGTTAGCTTTTGAGATAGTGGCTCTGGTCGACCCCAAAGGTTGAATTCTGTCAGAAATTTCCAGATTATAGATGTCCCGAAAACGTCTTAAACTTGATGTGGGATAGATGGAATGGACTACATACCCCACAATTCCCAAAATCATGTGATGCGTCTAAACACTCACGCCCCCTTCCAAAATGGCGCATTGATGGAAAGCCACTGCAAGTGAGAAGTGCAGCTTTGAACAGAAGGTACCGGGTAGGTGAATATTCCGCTGTGACCGAACAGCTTAGATGCGATAAAATCGACAAGCTGTATGTAACTGAACGCTTGTCTTCCCATTAGGAAACAGACCGCTCTAACTAATATCGAGCGTACCCCCGCCTCAAGCAGCGAGAACGAACACCTCCGAGTTGGGAGTGCAGGTACACATGTTTGGTGGTAAAGGGTTTTGATAGTACACGCGAATAAAATATGGACGAGTCACAAATCATTATTTTCCCGGGCAGGCATACGGGACCCACAGGGGCGCCTTTGAAAAAATGTTGGATGCTGACTGAACTTCGAACAAAAAGAAGGGATCACAGGAATAAGGTATTAGCAAGGAGTGTATGTTTTTGGCATCGGGCAAATAGCTTGTGACTGGAACAGAGAACTGATTCCATTTTATTGGTTTTTCCCTCTTCTAGAAACTTCGGCAGGGACCTCCGTATAAAATAAATGAACCCTACCAAACTGCGACGACTCTTATAAGGTATGCACCTTGCAGCCAATATATATATTAGAGCGATAATATGAGGCTAGCTAGTACAAAAGAGGAACTGACGCAATCTTCCTTTCCTTTCTTATTCATATTTTGAACAAACCCTGCAGGAAAAAGTCATAAAGCCCTGATGAGAACACGCAAATTAAAATAGCGAGTTCGAAACGCGTCGGCTAAATGGAGACAAGTATTGGAGAAACAGCTAGGAACAATTTGCTCCTTGAATGACTGAAATATTGATTAAGTCCTTCAGTCTTATTTGCATTGTTTATGATATTGATTTTTTTTCTCTCCATCTGATTTTTGCTCCATCTGATTGTAAATACACTTCATTTAAAGAAAGATAGTGCAAATAATGAATATTTGTGTTGTTGCACAAACTAGTGTGCAAATGTATATATGATATGTTCAGATTCACGTTCTGTTGTCTATATACGATGTTTTTGTGATTAAGTATATGTTGTTTGAATAAGTGTATGTCCAATGTATATGGTATGTCTTTTTCGTACAAATCATTTTCTAACTTAAAAATCAAAAAATAAAAGGGTATAAATAAATAATACCAGACAAATCTTGAACTAAAGTTGATTTGTTACTCCAAATAAGGAGAAGTCACAAGCACTGTGTACGGTCAGCACTTATTTTCTCAAAATGTTCAGCTTCCTGACATCACATCTCAGATGTCAAGTGGGCGCCGTGACGCCAACCACTGGGCAAAGAGAGCTATATAAGGCTCCACTCTGGAGCCTGGAGAAGTTCTTGAGGTGAGAAAGCTGCAGAAGAAGTGCTCTTTCAGAGGTTAGCTTTTGAGATAGTGGCTCTGGTCGACCCCAAAGTCAGCTTGGTCTACCACGATCATAGTAAATAATAGTACTTGTTAGTGCTGGACTTTAAAAACCAACGCACAGGATAACAGTTACTTACATGCATTTTCATCAATAATATTGGTGTTAAAAGCTTACCGTCAAGCCTTTGAAAAAGTAGCTCCAAGACAGAAAGTGCTTCCGTTCTTACAGAAGAGTAACTTTTATTTTCTAGAACAGAAACATAAAAAAAGAAAATCAAGATTGGTTTATATTAAAAAGGTAGCAATCACAATAAAAACCTTTACATTTACTTTCAGGTTGCACACAATTAGAAATAAATGTTTCCTGCGCTAAAGGAGTAACTTTGAGCAATCACCACTACAGCTGAGCTGGCTGCTACCGAGCAAAAACGACTGGAGGCAAAACACTGCTAGTAAGGATGTGATATTGGCATGGTTAAAAAAAATAACGCTAACCTTGAAATTAACAATGATTTTCATATAAACCTTTCCAGAGACTAAACCTTTTTACCACACACTCTAACTGAAATAAAGAAACTTTAGAAACCTTTCCACAGCTGAGCACTCAAGAAGTCCAGTCCTGAGCCACTTTTGCAACTGTAAAATACAAGAATACTCACATCCTCCGGTCAGCAAATACAGTCCCCTATCTGCTTTGCACTAGAGAAAATCCGAAGAGCTCTACTCCAGCCAGCATATTTGCCACTGGAAAAATGGCCAATAGGGTGCAAAATAAGATCCATCCTTAACTTACAGTTGGTAAAAATATTTTCAGTGGATACTGTATCTTCTCACAGATTCCTCACCTCTAAAATACAATTCAAGTGCCAGGCTAAATACATACATTTCCCCCCAGCAAGAGCTCCCTAGCGTCACCAGGTAGCTCCATGTGGATTCAGCGTCAACTCTGCTCTCGCATGATGGCACGGCACTGAGACATACAAGGTGCAAGCTGGTGTGCTGATTTCAGTTCTATATACTCCATCGCCCCATTGAAGCGTGTGGAAATGAACTGACTGAGCATCAATTATTGGGACAAATACAGTATAGGAAGTGTTTGCAAACCGTGGGACCTTATTATCATGTCACTAACTCATGAGGGGAGGAGGTAGGGCAGTGAATATATTGCAGGATATTACCAAGGAAGTCATTTAATAAAGCCCAGGCAAAGTATTCCTCTCTGTGAACCTGAGCTGAGAGGAAGCAGAGTTTTGCAAAAGTTTGTAAGAATGACCAAGTGGGCGACCGGCAGATGTGAGCTTCAGGAATGCCTCCGGTAAGAGTTGTCCTTTGTGAAGTGGGCACAAATGCCTGCTGGAGGTTTTTTCTGGCCAATTCATAGCAGACCTTAATGCAAAGGGTAACCCTACATGAGTTATCCACTTGGGTTACCATTTTGCCATTCTTGGCTCTGGCAAAGCCAACAAGAGCTGGCAATCCACTCTGTACAGTCAATTCCTCCTTTTTTGCAAGAGGAGAAAGGAAGGTTAACATTATAATAGATTGGTCAATATGAAAGACAGAAACCACTTTCGATATGAAAGAAATACATGTCTAAAGAGGCACTTGATCTGGGCAGGGTGGTCAGATTCTCGAGACTAAAGTTATTGCCACTAAGAAAACAGTTTTCAAAGTCAGAAGTGGAACGGTCGGCTCATAAAGTGTTGCAATGACGAACATTAAAAACAGATTCAAATGCCACAGAGGGACAAAGAAAGGAGTGGGAGGAAGCAAGTAGGGTAAACATGTCAGAAAATGCTCCTCTAGTGAGCCTTAAACAAAGAATGCTTGTCAGGGAGACACATGAAGGCAGAAAGCTCTCGGAAAACCGGTAATTGAATGGATTCACACACTGACTCACAACAATCAGCAACGTTTTCTTGCGGCTGCATTCAGATGGATTTTGTGGCGAATATCCTGGGCAGCCAAGATGACGTTTACAATTTTAGGCAGCAAGCAGACAGTATCCATTTGACACTGCTGAAACTCCATGTGTGCAGCTGCAAAGCTTTGGGGACTGGGACGAAGGATGTGACCATCGTGCAGCAAGAGCAGTTCACAGGGAAAGTACAGAGTAAACAGATAGACGTACCAAATCTTCCTTGCCTAATACGGGTGATTAGAATCAGTTGGTCCAGCCAAACCTGCTGCAGGACTCTTGACAGAAGCAGGATCGTGGGAATGCACAAAGCAGACTCTTTGACTAGCTGCACCTGAAGGCATCACTCAGGTAACATTCAGAAGGAAGAGTATGGCACAAAACAGAATACAATTCGAGTTCTGGACCAGGTCAAAGCGATCCATGAATGGACACCCCAATATCAGAGCATCCACCATTGCGTTGAGGGTGCCCGAGAGGAATGCTGCTGAGAAAATGCTCACTTCTTGGGCCTGTCACTACATTCGCATTACCTCCCAACCAGTGGCGGCTCCTATGCTAAGGCGGAGGAGTGTCGCCCCACTGCCTTGTAGCAGTAAAAAAAAAAGAAAGAAAAAATGATAACGTAATGTTATTATCATTTTATTTTGTCCTCCTGCTGGGGGAGCTTACATGAGGGGGCGCGGTTGTAGAGCAGGGAAGGAGTGGTAGAACGCTCCTAAGTAAGCAATGACTGTTTGGCAGGCCCTCTCGGCCGCCCAGAACAGTAATGCGCATTTTCCCTGTTCTCCAGGCAGGCTACATAGAGAACATGCCCAGACCCCCAGTCCCTGGCTGAGCGCCGAACCGCGACGCTCAGACCAATCACAATGCTGCATTGCAGCGTTGTGAATGGTCATGGGAGTCTGGCTAGCTTCTTGGAGTCTGAAACGGAGGGGAGTGGAAACGCGGGACCCGGCGGCAAGGTAAGTGTATTTTAAAACAAAATATTACATTGTGCCCCACACCCCCTTGCGTCCACCCGCCCGCCACCTGTGAGCCGTGCCAGCTGCCACTTCCCCAACACAGGGTCCAAGACCCAACACCATGTTGGGGTAATGGACAGTGGCGATGCTGTCTGAAAGAACTTGAATGGTGCTCCTTAAAGAGGAAGGTAGGAGGCCAGTCCTAGTATCTCCAGAAAGTTTATGGAAAGGCTCTCCTCCAATGTGGACCATAGCTATGCATTATGAAATGCTCAGAGGAGCACACCAGGGCTACGAGGAAATGTAACTAGGGCAGCTTGAAGGGATGACCCATCAAGAGGATGGATAGACACATTCACTATTGCAGATCTAGAAGGGCAGAATCATAGCTCTGTGTCTCAGTCGAGAGGCTCCTCTAATGCTGGAGCCAATCTTTCCTTTGGAACCACTGTAGATCCCTTGTTCGCCATCTGTCACAGGATGCATGAGACCATCAAGCCGAACATGAGTTGGACTTGTAGAACCATAATTTTCCTATAAAGGTCAGACTCTGGGGGGACGAGATGGGACTATTAACCACTGACTTGGAACCTGAAGCTGTGGAAAATTGTATTGGCGAGATGGGACTTCTAGGCACTGATCATGAAACTAAGCCATGGTGAAGGGTCATGGTATGGTAAAGATATTCTGTAACCAGAGCTGGAGACCGCAATGAAGCAATAACCATGGACAGAACCATGATAAAAACTTGCGGTGTAGTTTCCAGACCAAAAGGTAGATCCAGAACTAGAAGAGCCAAGACTCCTTTGTGAACCTCAAGTAGTTCATGAGAGCAGAAAGGATTAGTGGATAAAAGAACAATTTACTTAACTTTGGTAATGCTCTTTTTGGTGAATACTCTATCTAACCGCAGATTCCACACTTTACAACACTTTCTAGACTGGTTCCAGAAACCTTTTCCAGCAATGCACCTGCGCACCACTATGTGGTGCCATTTGGCATTGCACTGGCTCCAAAACGTCACAGAAGTGGCAGAGAGGAGCCACATATAAGCACAACCTCTGCGTGCGATCATTAATTTCTTGCTCTTTCCGCACCCTCACACAAGGAGTGTGAACAATTTTTGGGACCAACATGAAGATTCCAAACTTGGGATCTCATCAGATGTTAAAAAGAGGCAAATCCACATAGCTGGGAAATGGTGGGGCTGGATCTGGCTGTTAAAGCAACAGTGCTTTGTGAACATGTGGACAGACACCCAAGCCAAAGCCTGGCAGATGTCAAAGACAAGCACACCAAGTGCTAACGCAGCAGCAGCCGCCTTGGCCCTGGGGTACTGGCCTCTCGGAACATCTAGTGGCTGCCAGTATCTCTGCCATCACAGTTTGTGGCGTCCAAGCCAGCATGTAAGACAGACTTTGCCACGTCCTGGCTGCAAGATATAATTTGAGGCAGTGAAACTAGGAGGGCTTCTGGAATGGCTGGCAAGATCTTGCTGGCTATATCCCATAAAGCCTGCAGGTACCAGCCCAGAAGGTATACCGCTTTCGTGGGAACACCCTCTGATGAAAGCGCTGGTGTTCGTTGTGTGCCAGCGCTATCTGTATTACAGAAGGGGCCACACAAGTGTCTGCGGCCCCTCCTGTAATACCAAAGTGCCCTGGGGGCACACAAAGCAGGCGCAAACGCCCACAGAGCTCCCGGGGCATTTCTGTAATTCTCCCCTGGTGTTCTTTAGTGCAATTTATGTAGAAGCTCAGTGTTCTCTTGTGGTCCAAAGCATAGAGTCTCTCCTCCTCAGAGGGGTAGGTGGAGATCAGAATGCCGGCAGAGGGATGGTCTGAGTGACATGGAACAGCGTCACATTTTTTGGCACAAAAGGCACCTGGGTCTACAGAACCAGTTTGTCCGGGAAGAAGGTGGTAAACAGCCTGAAGCTATCTGGCATGCCATGCCATGGTGATGGCAATGAGGAACACACTTTTGATAGTTAGAAGTTACAAGGGGCAGCTGTGAAGAAGTTTGAACAGACTTCACATCAAGTAAGTAAGGACCAGGTCAAGGTCACACTGGGGCGTCACAAATGGAGAAGTGGTAAAAATGTGTTGAAGCCCATTTGAAAATTTGCATCACAGCTGGTGGCTTAAACAAGGAGGGCTGATCTGTTAATTGTAAGAAGGTAGAAGGATGACTTTAAACGTGCTTAAGGGAAATCCATGGCGACAAGTGGTAAAACAAGCAAGAGAACGTCAGACAACTATGTCTGGAGGGTATTAATCTGCCGTGTACAGCACAGAATCACAAATTTGTCCCTACGAAAGAGGCATACCGAGGGATACCTGGCATCCAAGAGGACATCCACCACCTCAGGTGGAAGGTTGAAGGTGTTCAGTTGTCGCCACTCCATCTCCATGCATGAAGGTGGAGATTTTGAAGGCCCGGGTTCAGAATCTGACCCTGCTGCTACTACAGCAGATCCTGCCAGAGGGGCAGCCTGATAGGAGGACTGATTCTCAAGCCCAGAAGTTCTGAATATCATACTATCCATGCCCAATTCGGAGCTACTAGGATGACTTGGGCCTGGTCGGTCCTGATTTTCTTGAGAACTCGGGCAGGAGTGGCATACAGGAGTCCCAAGATCCACTCAAGTTGGATCGCTTTATAGAGCAAAAGATGCGTTCAAAACTCCAACATGCAGAAACCCTGACAGTGCACGCTCTTGGTGGTGGTGAACAATGGAGCCAAGTTTCTCCCTATATAACGGAAAAGGCTTACCACTAGCTTTGAGTATAATGGCACTCGATCTGCTGGGTGTCGATGGCTGACTTGCCCACCCTGGCATTCAAAGATCCCGCCATGTGGTCCAGCCATTTCCAGAGGTGCAAGGCCTCCTGGTATATGGTCCGCAACCCCATCTCGGCTTGGTTGCTGCAATACCACATGGCAGTGGTGTTGTCCGTGAGCATCTGTATCAGCCTCTGCTTGATGGAAGGAAGGAAGGCTTCCAACACTAAGTGGATGGCTCTCGGATCCAGAAGGCTGATGTGTAGCCAGGACTCAGCCAAAGTCCTCTGAACTCCAACTCTCCCAGATAGCCACCCTAACCCAGAAGCAATGCATTGATCATCACTGTCAGCTCTAGGTGGGGGAGGGAGAGGGGTCTGCGCAAACCCAATCGTGGCCCAGGAACCACCCCTACAGATCTCTTGCAGTCACCTCGGAAATCCGAATGTGGTCGCCGAGGTACCCTTGATGTTGGGCCCAATGAAACTTCAGGTCCCACAGCAGAGCCCGCATATGCGACTTGGCATATTTCACCAGTACAATGCAGAAGGCCATTAGTCCCATCAGCCTGAGAGTTGGCCTCACCAACATCCAGGGCCAAGGCAGACATATCAGAATCATAACCTGAATTTCCTAAGCTCCTTTCCACAGGAGAAAGGCACGAAACCAAATAGTGTCCAGAATGGCTCTGATGAAGACAAGCGTCTGAGGAGTCAGATGTGACTTTGGTACATTGATAGTGAACCCCAAAGATGACAAAAGGTTCACCAAAGTCTAGACATTGCTGATGACTGCCTGGGTGAGCCTGTCTTCAACAGTCAGTCATCAAAGTAAGGGGAGACTGGTGCCCTTGACTGACAAAGGTGTGCTGCCACCACCGCAAAACATATGTGAACACTCGAGGGGCGGTGGTGAGATCAAAGGGGATCATAGCAGAAAATGCTCCTGTCCCACCACAAACCGCAGGTAGTCGATGAACCAGCAGGGCAGGTATATAAAAATAGGCGTTCTGCAGGTCCAACGCCACACTTCAGTCTCCAGGGTTGAAGGGAGACAATACATGGGCCAGGGTGAGCATTTTTTATTTCTCCTTTGGAGGGAGGTATTGAGAAGTCGCAAATCTAAAATAAGCCAAAAGCCTCTGTCTTTCTTGGACACCAGAAAATAACAGGAATAATAACCATGTCCTACATCTGGCGTTGGGAACCTTTCAACAGTCTCTTTGGTCAAAAGGGCTTGCAATTTCTGACGCAAAATGGAGAAATTACCTCTGTCAGTCACGAGAGGGGGTGGGAGGAGGGGTGGAAAATGCAGCAGGGAAGAAAGGAAGAGTAAGGTGTATCCCCTGTGAACAATCCGTATGACTCACCTGTCTGATGTGATCACCTGCCAACCCAAGAAGAATTTATGATTTCTGCCTCCCCCTTGTTGGCTGTGTCCCTGTAAGGGCAGACTAAAAAGGTTATGCAGGTGGAGCCGCCAGAGTGAGCAGGAGGGGCGGGGGGCAGTTATGGCAGTAGATTGGGAGGCATGATGACCTTGGCCTTCACCGCAAAACTGCTGGGTTCCTTGTGGGGCCTGGACAGGCTGGCCAAAGCCACAAAAGCACCAATAGAGCTTTTGTGGTTGGCAAGATTGGGTGGAAAGGCCTAGAGAGCGAATGGTAGCCCAGCTCTCCTTAAAGCAATCGAGCGAAATCAGCCTTGTCCCCAAACAGGTGAGCCCTATAAATTGTCATGTCCATCGGGGAGGACTGGACATTGCCAGAGAAACCAGTTGATCACAGCCATGCATGGTGGTTAATAGCAAAACTGGTGCTTATAGCCCACTCAGTGACTCAGTGATAGCCAAGCCACAAAGACTTAAGAACTTGGCTGCATCATGGGTATCTGGAATCACAGGAGCGAGAACAGGTTAAATGATTTTGGGGACACCCAGGAGGACTTGTGCCATTGAATCCCAAAGGGCATGAGAGTAGCATCCCAACAAACAGCTGCATTAATAGAGCAGACTGCCAAGCTCATAGCGGAAAAGACAAATGTGGTCAATATTTCCACACACTAAGATTTCCTATTGAGGGGAGCTATAGGAAATATTTTGGCATTAGAGGGCTGGTGAAAGGCGCAGTGAAAGAAAAGCCAGGAGCGAGGCGATCTCGCCTGGCAATCTGATAAATGACTGAGAGGGCCGAACAAGTTCGGCCCCAGCCCCCAATAAGGTATCCGTAAGTGTCTCATTAAATGGAAGAAGTAGTTTGGAAGATGTTTGTCCCGGTTGGAGAACTTCTGTCAAGACATTGCATTAATCTCCATGGTGGGTAGCTGGCGGTCAAGAACTTTGCCATGATCATGGCGTAAGAAGTGGATTTCTCTGTGGCTTGCCCAGGGGGAGAAAAATACTTCTCTGGGGAGTTCTAGATGCCACTGGCCTCCTATAGCACAAGTTACTACTTGTGTAACGATATATCTGTAAGAGACATTAGTTAGTGATAGATTCCTTACCGTAGAATATCCCCAGGCGTCAGACTGGATCCGGAAATTTTTGCGTAGCAGTACCCTTGCGCGTCGGTAGGTGTCGTCTGCGGCTCCGCATCAGTCGTCGGCGCCGTGATGACCTCGTCGGAGTACTTAGACGCCGCCTCCGCGTGCGGACGTCAGTTCTTAGACACAGCTTTTCTGCACCAGAAACGCAGAGCCATGCTAAAAACCAACACTGGTGCCATTGAAACTAGGGCCCTGAAAGGGGATGACCTTAACCCTAGATATTGGTTCGCAGAACGGGGAGGATGGGTGGGTCGGTAAGGAATCTATCACTAACTAATGTCTCTTACAGATATATCGTTACACAAGTAGTAACTTGTGCATCTGAAAGAGACATGTTAGTGATAGATTTCTTACCTTAGAATAGATACCCCAGCAATACCAACCCCGGTGGTGGGTCTGTGAACCAATAATTACACCAGAAAGTCCTGAAGGACGGAACGGCCAAAGAAGGCATCCCTCCGGACTGGACTGTCCAGGCAATAGTGTATTGCAAACGTGTGCAGCGAGGCCCACGTAGCTGCCTGGCAAATGTCCTGCAAGGGCACTCCCCGGCCCAGGGCAGTGGTAGTCGCCATGGCCCGAGTGGAATGAGCCCTCAATCCAACAGAGGGCTCATTCTTAGCCAAGGAGTAACATGCCTGGATACACAAGATGATCCACCAAGAGATGGTCCGCTTGTGCACCGCCTTTCCCTTCTTAGCACCCACGTAACCAACAAAGAGTTGGTCATCCACCCGGAACTGTCGTGTGCGATCCAGATAGTAAGAGAGCGCACGTTTTGGGTCCAGACGGTGGAGCCTCTCTTCCTCTTTCGAGGGATGCGGAGGCGGGAAGAAGGTGGGCAAGGTAATGGACTGCCCGATGTGGAAGGCTGTGACTACCTTGGGCACAAAAGAGGGTCGCGTCCGCAACACAACTTTGTCCGGATGGACAGAAAGGAAGGGAGGTTGAGAAGAAAGAAATTGGAGCTCACTCACTCTCCTGGCAGAGGTGATGGCAACCAGGAATGCAGTCTTAAGAGTAAGGAGACAAAGAGGACAGTTATGAAGTGACTGGAAGGGAGCGCACATCAGATAAGTCAGAACAAAGTTCAAGTCCCACTGAGGCATCACGAAAGGAACAGGAGGAAACCTATGAGTGATGCCCTTCAAAAACCTATTTACAACCGGGGACTTTAACAAAGAGGGCTGATCAGGGAGCCTTAAGAAGGCGGAAATGGCAGAGAGGTAGCCCTTGATAGTGCCCAGAGCAGAGCCCTGCTGGGCAAGAGAAAGAAGAAAGAGGAGAACCTCCTAAAGAGGGGCAGAAAGGGGATTCACAGCCTTTGCTGTGCACCATGCCACAAATTTGTTCCACCTGCAGGGGTATACGGATTTTGTGGAGGGACACCTGGCTGTCAGAATCAAATTACAGACTTCAGGAGGCAAGTCTAATGGCCTTAACTGCCGCCGCTCAATGTCCACGCATGTAAGTGGAGACTGGACAGGTTCGGGTGGAGGACCGTCCACTGCTGCTGCGACAGAAGCGCCTCCTGAAGAGGCAGACGAATCGGGGGATAGACTGACATGCTAGTAGCTCGGGATACCAGTATCTTCGTGCCCAGTCCGGAGCCACAAGGATGACTTGGGCCCGGTCGCGCTTGATCTTCTTCAGCACTCTGGTCAGAAGTGGTATAGGCGGAAAGGCGTACAACAGACCGCAACTCCACTCACGACGAAAAGCGTCTCTGAGCGAGTGCCGCCTTGGAAATTCCAACGCGCAGAACTGATGATGATGACATTCTCTTCGGTGGCGAATAGATCTAACCAAGGCCCTCCCCACTGCTGAAAGAGGCCTTGCACCACGTCCGAGTTCAGACGCCATTCGTGATCCATCATGCACCGACGGCTGAGTTCGTCCGCCCTGGCGTTCAGGGAACCTGCCAGGTGTTGAACCACCAGGGTCACGCCCTGATGTTCCAGCCACTGGCAAAGGCGCAGAGCCTCCTGGCAATGGGGTCCACGATCCCACCCCGCCCTGTTTGTTGCAGTACCGCATGGTGGTGGTGTTGTCCGTGAACACCTGCACTACACTCCCCGGACAGAGGGGAGGAATGCCTTCAGTGCAAGCCAGGTCGCCAGAAGCTCCAGAAGGTTGATGTGGAGCCGGGACTCCGCCGGAGACCAAAGGCCTCTGATCTCCGCCTCTCCCATGTGGCCCCCCCAGCCCTGGAGGGACACGTCCATCACAACTACGTCCTCCGGTTGGGGTAGGGAGAGGGATCTGCCGCTGACCCAATCGCGGTCCGTGAGCCACCACTGCAACTATCTTGCAGTGCCCTCCGAGATCAAGACATGGTCGGACAAGTTGCCCTGATGCTGGGCCCACTGAAACTTCAGGTCCCACTGCAAAGCCTGCATCCAAACCTGGCATGATGCACCAGAAGGATGCAGGAGGCCATCAGCCCCAGAAGCTGCAGCTCCGATGAAGAGGAGCTTCTGAGAGGGACACAGGTGTGACTTCGGCACATTGATGGAGAACCCCAGCAGGTGCAGGTCGGCCGTAGTCTGGAGGTGGCTGACGACTGTCTGGGGCGAGCCCGCCTTCAACAACCAGTCGTCGAGGTAGGGGGAAGACTGAAACCCCTAACCTGCGCCCACCGCCATCACTTTCGTGAACACCCGTGGGGCGCTGGTAAGGCCGAAGGGGAGCACGGTAAACTGAAAGTGTTCGTGGCCTACCGTGAACCGCAGGTAACGCCGGTGAGCCAGCAGGGCGGGGATGTGGAAATAGGCGTCCTACAAGTCCAACGCTACCATCCAGTCTCCTGGGTCTAGGGCATCTAAGACCTGAGCCAATATCAGCATCTTGAACTTCTCCTTCCGGAGGAAGCCGTTGACGTTCCGGAGGTCCAAGATAGGGCGTGGGCCCCCTTTGCCCTTCTTGGGGACCAGAAAATAGTGGGAGTAACAACCACACCCTACTTCTGGCCCATTAACGCGCTCGATGGCCCCCTTGGCCAAGAGGGCCGTAACTTCCTCTTGCAGAAGTTGCAATTGATCCCCCAACACGCGGTGGTACTGCGGTGGTATGGCTGGAGGGGTCGCCTCAAAGGGGAGGGAGTAGCCCCTTCGGACGATTTGCAGCAACCACCTGTCCAATGTGATGGAGCGCCAGTGGAGGAGGTGATGGCGAACCCTGCCCCCACTGGCGTCAAATGGGCCTGAAAGCTCGGACTATTAAGGCTTTGAGGCGGATGCTGCGGGGGTGGATGTGGACTCGCCGCGCCGTTGTCCCCTGTTGCCGCCGCAACGGTAACCACGTCTGCCAACGCGCTGAATGTTAGTCTGCGGCCCGTGGCCGGCAGGATGTGTGGGAGCACCCCTTCCGTGGCCACGAAAGGAGCGCTGGTCAGAAGATTGCTGGTGCGGGGCCGATAGGCCCAAGGACTTGGCCAGTGTCTGGGGAGGTATCCAGGCCACTGGCTTCCCCCAGTTCTTGTGTCCAGTCCTCATATGACTGGCACTCACGTGCCAGGGGGTCCTCAGACCCCCCCAGTCTCCCTCGTCGTCCATGTCCTGAAATTCAGGGATAAAGGATAGACCCAGATCCTCAAAGAATTGCTCTTCGACCAGAGCCGAATGCAGCGTCGAGTGACGCCGCTCCGACGCCGGATCCGGACCGAGGGTTGGACCAGGGACAGCGTCGTCCGAGGACGGCGCCGGGGGTGACACCCTAGGGGTCGATGCCGGTGGGGTCATAAGGTCGGCCAGCGACAACCCGGAATCGGATCCAGTGGGGCATTGTGGCTTCGGGACCAAAGTTGCCGAAGCACCCGGCCCGCTTGGGCTCTCAGTCGGGTCCGCTGGGCCCGAAGCCACCACGGAGCCCGATGGAGGAGAGAGCGACCTCATGGCCAGCCATGAGGAAGGCAGCGATCTCCTCCGGCGTCGCGTTCTGCCCAGGGACCGGTGGGTATGGAGCAGGCCACGACGCCTGCGGCTCCGGTGGAGCCGCATGGGCAGTGCCCCCCGAACCACCGGCTGCGTCGGGCGGAGTCAGAAGAGCGATGTCGCCTCTTCGACTTCTTGTGCCTCTTACCTGAGGACTTGGAGCCCGACGAGTGGTGTCGACTCGCCGACCTGTGATGACTCCGGCCCTGCGACCGGTCCCTCGACCACCTTCCGGACCGGGACCTCGAGCGGCCGACTGCCGGAGTTTGAGGCGCTTGCGGGACCGCTCCCGCCTAGCCTTCGACGTCAAGGCCCGGCAGTCGGGGCATGACTTGTCATCGTGGTCGGGCCCCAGGCAATGTAGGCACCGGCAGTGGGGGGTCAGTAACCGAAATCAGTCGGTTGCAGTCGGCACAGGGCTTGAACCCGGGCATCCCTACCGGCACCGATGGAGTCGTAGACTCGAAACGGATCCAAAAAGGATCAAAAAAGCTTAGTCAAAAAGTGACTAAAGGGTACCACTTTCTCCGGACCTGCGCTTGCTGGTGCGGAAAAAAGGAGCACTGACGTCAGCGCGCGAGGGCGGCGTCTAAGTACTCCGACGACGTCATCTCGGTGCCAACGACGGACGCGGAGCCGCAGACGACGCCTACCGACGTGCAGGGGTACTGCTACGCAAAATTTTCCGGATCCAGTCTGACGCCTGGGGATATTCGAAGGTAAGGAATCTAATACTAACCTTTTTCTTTCAGATAGAAACTCCACCTCCCCCCCTTACCGGGCCCACCCACCCAGAGGTCTCTCTAACCACATCTCAATCGGGGGTACCCTCCTGCCCCTCCCAAGGTCTGGGGATGCAGTCCCTACATAGCTAACACCAGTCAACACCGTCTGCGTGGAACTCTGGGAGCTCCTCCCTATCTCCTGGGCCATTAGCCCCCATGCCTGCAATACTTCCGGGAGTTTGGCATCCTTCCTAGTACTGCATATGTGCCCCTCCTCTGCTAGCGCCCATTCCTTCAGGTCCGCTTTCCAGTTCGCTACCAGCGGCCCACTCTGTGTCAGCCAGTGAATTGCTATTCGTCTCCTAGCTGTTACAAGTCCCAACACCAGGAACTTCCTGCTGGTTTTAAGTTTAGGGTCCCGGGGGTTCAGTCCAAGGAGACAAGTACGTATCTCCAGGGCAACTCTCCATTTCCGTTATTCTGTGTAAGTCCTCTAGGATAGCTGTCCAGTACATCTAAATCATGGGACATGACCAAACCATATGTGGAAAATCTGCCTGTACACAGAGGCATCTGGGGCGCCTTGGGTCTCTTGAGCTGTCGATGGCGTGGAGGCGCTTGGGTGAGAGATATGTCATGTGGACCATGTTGTATTGTATCTGCTTAAATCTATTGGAAACCGCCACCTTACGGACGCCCTCATGAATTTTTACTCACTCTCGTTCTGTGATCTCCTGGGGGCTCACTTCCTGCCATCTACCTTCTATTTTGAGAGGTGCGCCTTTTCTATCGTCCCGTAACGCCCTGTACAGATGAGTGACAAGTTTCCGCCTCCTGCCATGGCTATCATCATGACCAGAGTATGTGTGTGTTCCGGGGCATCTGGGAAAGTAGGCCATTGATGCCGTGCCATTGCTGCTATTTCGGCGTATTGTAAGAATTGCCCCGGTCCCAGTACAAAAGAGTCTACTGCTTCCTGGTATGTTATGAACCGTTGTTCAGGATAGAGGTCCGCCAACATAAGACAGCCTCCCGCCTTTCATTTATCGATAGACATGACCCGGTCAATGAGTGTAAAAGGCGGCATCAGCCAAAAGTCTGCCTCGGGCAAATGGTCGCACCTGTATAAGCCGTCTAACCACCCTGGCCCAGACAGCAGCCGGCCCAGTGGAGGACATTGATCCGGATGCCCTTTTGTATGCCATAGAAGTGCACCCATACTCGTCTCGTTTGGCTAGATTAGCATGGTTATGGGCCAGCTTTGTCTACATTGAATGGCAACCATCTTTTGCCCAGCACTTTATAAATGGATAAAGAATTTAGAATTTCACAGTATTTTCATATTATTAACGTACAGGCACTACTGTTGAATCCTATGTAACAACCCCCTAAATTGGGAATCAGTTTGAGCTAGACATTAAATCCATCAAGTATACTAACTTTTAATATCCATGCTACAATTGTTTTTCTTTCAAAAGTCAATAAAGATATATATTTTTTTTAAGTATACTAATTTCTGTACATTATGGGTTTAATAAGTGCACAGTAATACAGATGCTTTGCCATACGATTCAATATGCTCATTCTTTCAAGAGGGGCCATGACCTTCAACCCATAGATTAATTCATCAAATTAGTCAAAAAGGAAAATTTACTTTTAAACATATAGTCTTGAGGGAAAAACGTACTTACCTAGAGAATGTGCAAGTGCTGGGCTTGCTTCCAGCAGAATTTGTGTCAATGCACCAGTGTCTGAGTGTTCTTTTTCTAAAAGCATTAATCTGAAAATCAGAGTAAAAGGTCAGAACTTTTCAAAATGTAAATGCTCAGAGTATATGTGTTTTTTACAAGTACAGGGCAGATTTACCAGGGGGCTTTCACACATGCACTCTTGAGATTTGTATCTTTTCTACTTTGCATCCTCTGAGCAGAGTAAAAGGAGGGTAATTTACCTAAAACCCCAGTGGAAGTACTAGCAATACACCTTTTAGTATTTAGAAAGAACAAGTTACTTACCTAACGTTTTTTCCGATGGCTACATTAGTTCCTGGAGATAGCCTCTTCCCAGATACCAGACGGATTTGGATATTTCAGCTTTAACAGGCAGTGTGTGACCTTGGCTATGAAATTGCACAACTTTATTGGAGGAGATGTAGCAAATCAATAAAAGGTGCCAATTATGTCTGTTCTGCCCAAATTTTAACAGCCTGACCAAGTCCATTGATGCAGAGGGCATAGAACAAACAAATAACAAAAAAGTATGACAAAGTCATACTGAGGAGGTGAGAGGGTGATAAGGACTCAGCTGCAGCTATTGCATACATCAGACCGAATGCTCACCGATTCCTTGGAAATAATGGGAGCAGCATCCCTTCCAATCTCAATGGTACTTTTTTTCTAAAGGACGTGGACCTTCTGCTGTGAGATGGACAAATGGCCCTCCAAAAGCCGCTCTGGTGCCGATCGTATGTGCAACAGGGTGGAAAGGAATGGAACAGTGTACCCCTGCTGAACAACATGGAGCACCCATTTGTCAGCTGTGATGCTTCGCCCCAGTGATGATAATGCCTGCTTTCAACAGGACGGCTATGTGCCGCTGAGGACAATCTAAAGTTGTTTGGAAGTGGTGACGGGGAGAGGTGGCCTGAGTGGTACGTTGCCTGAGGACTTGGACGTTGTGGCCGGTTTCCTGACTCGGATGCCGAAAGGACTGGAGGAAACTGCTGTTGTTGAGGTGGGCCTTGGCACTGCCTTTGTGCCAAGCGTCTTCAGAAACCTCAAAAGGGAAGAAATTGTTGGGTATATTGCCACATGGGTGCGGAAATGACAAAAGGACTCTATGTCTCGGCTCTCTTTAAAACGGGCCAAGTCTGCTTTGTCTGTGAAAAGACATGTCATCAAATCGCATGTCTATCAGTGATGCCTCAATGTAACTTGAAAACCCAGTTGATTTCATCCATGTGTGGCACTGCATTTTGTCCATCTTGGATAATCTGTGCAAAACTGGTGCTGAATTCTTCATAGACTATGAGCAAGATCTCCCATAATGCATGCAAACAGCTTCCCGAGAGGACACTCATGTTAACTAAGTGGAGGGCTAGGCTGACAGAGAACATCCACTTGCTGAATGCCTCCATGCATTTGGATTCCCTCTAAGGGAGTGTAGTAGGGACTGGTTTTGGCTTGAATAAGCTTGTGGACTTCCTGGGACACTATTCTTTCAGGAGTAAGATGATGAGGGAGAAAGGGTGGGCAACCCCAGCCCAAGTACCCCTCAGAGGATCTGTAAGGGCTTTGTTAACTGGGGAAGAGTTTGAGCAAATTTGTCCCAGTTGAAGGACTTTCATGAGGACATTGGTCTTCACTTGGGAGCTAGATATCCATAACTTCCATAGCTTTCATCATCACAACAGCAAATAAAGCAGATTTGTCTGTTGAAGATCAGGTGGGAAGTTCAAGTGTCAGGGAAGGTGTCCAATCCACTGGCATCTTGAAGGTCTAAAAAATAGATTCTCCTTCTTCATAAAATTGTGAATCGTCATCTCCATCATGAAGTTCCGAATCCAACATGACCCAACATCTTGTCTGGGCAAAAGTAATATCCCATCTGAGTGTGAATGGGCTGAATCGATTGCATCTGAGGTCACGACTGAGGTAGATTCGCTTCAGAGTCCGAAAGAACAATTGGTTCTCCCTCTGATATCAGTGCCAGAGTGTGGAGGACTGGGGTAGATCGTGGCGCCAGGTTTGGAGTCGGGGATCGATCTGAAGATGATAATGTGACTGGAGGCCTCCTTAGATCCTTGAGGCCCAGAAGTGTGCCAGAAGGAGCAAGAAGGGTGCTGAAAATATGCAGCATGGTGCTTTTTTAGGAACTCAACTTGCTGCAGGTTCGCTGCTGGGCACAGGAATTCTGGCTGCATTGGGATAAGTTAGGGAGTCAGCTCTGTGGTAGGAGACCGAGATCGGGACGCACCCTGACATCCATGCAATGTTTCCTGACCAGAGTGGTTTCACGAAGGAGAATCACGTTTGACTTCTTTTGTTTTTTCTTCGACTTTGACTTACCTAAAGACTGAATGGGTAGAGGTCCGCTCTCAAGAACGTCCTCATGAGAAAGAAACAGTTCATATCCTCGACTTTGAGAATGACCAGCCCTTACTTGCCAACCGATGATGTTTGGCAACATAGAGCTTAGTTTTGCAGTCCGAGGTAGCCTTCAGGTTCATCTTAGTGCTAATTCCAACACGACTTGGAGTCAAGCCCCAAACCCAGGTAGCAGAGACATACTTGGTGAGTTACAACTGTGGCAGTCCCTGTAAGGTTTAAATCCTTTGGTTTTTGGAAGGGGCCTAACCCCTTGCATGCTGTAAAACTGTTAAGAAAAGAATCCTATCAAGTGACAGGCAAATGAGGGAGTGAGCTATGAATCCACGCAGAAAGGAAGGACTTGAGGTCAGCGCAAAAGGGTGGTGGTTATATTTGGCTCTGGTGTCATTTCTGGGGAGGGACGGGGTCGGCACGGAGCACACGATGCCACCTACCATGCGCATGCGAATTGCTGAAAAAAGTGTACAGATCCAGTCTTGCACCTGGGGGTATTCATAAGTTGAGGAATCTGCGGTTTGAAGTATCTATCAGAATTATTTATATATCCTTAATAAGGAAGACTCACTAAAGATTTCAGAGTCATCACAAAATGTCACCTGCTAAAGAGTGTGATATTTAGAAACATAGGCCTCATCAGTGGGCAAACTAAAAACATTGCTTAACACCAAGACGTGGACTTAATTATATCCAATTTTGTCATGGCTCCCATATTCATTCACCAGACTTCAATTCATTAATTTCAATTTCTGCAATACTGAGACAAATCGATGTATCCAAAAAAGAGAAATAAACTTACCCTTTAAAAAAAGCATTCATAGATTGCAGAACTCCAACCTGTACCTTCCACGTACTACGTTTCAGTCTTTCACACATCAATTTACACATCTCTAACCGGTAGCAGCCTAAAAGAAGATATTTAAAACAGGTTAGTTTCAGAAAATGACCTTATTTAAAGAAAACTCAATAGTGCCATCTTCCTAATACGTTTGTACTATGCATCCTTAAGCAAAAGTGAGCTCAGTTTTCTGAATACCCAAATGGAACAGCATAAAGCAAATGGAGCTTTGTAATTGTATATGTTTAATTCCAAGTGTGTTGCAAAGTGACGTCCAACAACTTCCTTCCATAGGATTCTGAGCAATTGGCAGATAACACATTATAAACACTTTCTAACACCTGTTTCATCTTAAAACGTTTGGAGGACCAGTTTGTCTGGTGCATGGAGACTGAACAGAAAGAGCCTGATGCTTGTTGACTCTTCTGACTGATGTGATGGCCTCCAAGAAGACTGTCTTGATTAACAAAAGTCTGAGAGGGCAGCTATGCATGGCTTCAAAGGGGCAACACATCAAATAGGTTAAAACCAAATTAAGATACCACTGGGGAATAGCAAAACGTTTACCTAGGAATATGTGCTGAAGACCTTTCAGAAAATGTGCTACATTGGGACACTTAAACAGGGAGGTCTTGTCCGAAAACCACCCAAAAGCTGAAATGGACAAAAGATACCTCTTAATGGTGCCCAGAGCAAGGCTGTACTGGGCTAAGGCCAAAACAAACCAGACCTCTTCGGACAAGGGAGCAGAAAGCTAGTCAATGTGTTTCTCAGCGCACCAAGTCACAACTTGTTTCAACAGCAAGCATATTCAGTTTTTGTTGATGACACCTGTTTGCCACAATGACATTTAAAGGGAGGTCAAAATCCCTCAATTTGTTGCTGCTCAATTGCCACACATGAGGGTGGAAAGTGTGCGGGTTTTGGTGTTGTTGAAACAGGAGGTTCTCCTGAAGGGGCAGCCTGATCGGGGAGTTGATGATCATGCTCAGGAATTCTGGATACCATACTCTCCTTACCCAATCTGGAGCCAACAGGATAACTTGGGACCTGTAAGTTCTGATCGTTACAGAGTCCGGGGGAGAAGAGGTATTGGTGTAAGGGATATAGGAGTTCCATATTCTAGTTTAGTCAGAATACGTCTCCAAGCAAAGCCACTATGGAAATCTGAGCGCACTGAAGCACTGACATTGTGCGTTGTATTTGGTGGTGAATACATCTATCCTAGGTTCTCCCCTGTCCTAGATCTAGCCACAGTTCTTCCAAGTCCCTAAAGAGACCTTGAGCCTCCTCCTGATGCAGACACCATTCGGAGTCCATGAGGCATTGAAGGCGGAGTTCCTGCCAAGTGCTGCATGACCAGGAAAACGTCCTGAGTTTTCAGCCACGTCCAGAGGCGCAGATCCACCTGGCACAAGATCCACAACCCTAGCCCGCCCTGCTTATTGCAGAACCACATGGTGGCCCATGAACACCTGGAGCGGCTTAGATGGAGGGCAGGAAAGCTTTCACTGCCAAGCAAATCACCCTTAGTTCCAGAATACTGATGGGGAACTGAGTCTCTGCTGGAGATCATGGGCCTCTGATCTCCACCTTTCCCAGATGGCTGCCCCATTCCAGAAGGAATGCATCAGTCACCATTTTCAACTCTGGGTGAGGAACAGATAGGGGTCTGCCACTGACAATCTCGGTCCAGTATCCACAACTGCAGATCTTGTGCAGTCTTCTTTGATATCTGGACCTGAGCGGAACGGTTTCCTTGGTGCTGTGCCCACTGGGACTTCAGAACCCACTTGTAACGACAGGATGATTTGCCCTATTTTGATTAGTGATGACTATAGTCCACTGCCATCTCAGTATATTGCTATGAATCCTTTATTTCAGCCTATTTGTAGGGTTTGCCTATTGGCTTTGGCATGATTATGTGCCTTCTTTGCCTCTTTTCGGGCCTAGTGGCCTAAACTAGAGAGCAGCCATCTTTGTCTTGCCTCTGCTGACTGAGGCGCTTGCAGGGTAAGGGTAATGTTTATAGTTAAGCCTGTTGTGTGCTAGAGAGAAGCCAGTGGAAACTGGTTCTTATCGAAGAAATGTGTTTGTCTCTTAAGGTCTAGACGTAACACGCAGTTGGCCACTGCGGTTGCGCAGAGAGCCTTGGAGCTGCCACAGGAATTCGGTGGGAGGTAGTTTCTGTTGGAAATTTCCATGAGCAGAGAGCCTTCCATATTATCAGAGAACAGAAGAGCAGAGTGGTCAGATGGTTTTTGGAACTGAGGAGAGCGGTCAGATGGATTTGAGCGGTGAAGCTGTCAGTCAATGAAGAAGTCAGTTAGAAGTCAGCTGGAAGAGTTAGAGTGCAGTTGGAACCAGTGGAGTGCAGAGACCATGATGAACATTAGAAGTTGGTCCATTGGTGGTGGTGCCATGATGATGATGGAAAGAGTCCTAATTCCACCAGAGAGGAACAGAGAGTTGGACCCTTCTTAATAGGGTGAGGTGTTCTTTTTTTTTTTGTTGAAACTTTTTATTGAAAATAAAAACAAGAAAACAGAAAAACAAAACATGGCAAGGCATTACAATAGAATCGTGACACCATTCGGCTCGCGGGGGGGGGCGGGGTACAAACGTAAATCAGATATCGTTGCTACCAGTAAATCGGGGGGAAGGGGGGGAAAGGAGACCAGAAGTATACAAGACATCTATAATCCTGCGGAGGAAACATCAGGTTGGGAGGAAGACAAGTCAATATCACATTCCGATATGGGGGGAGCACATATATCACCACGGTATGTGTTCCACTGAGTCCAGATTTTCCCCTATTTGCCAGGAGTGCCACGGGAAACATAAACCGTTTTTTCTCTAGAAACATGCACCAATCCATGTTTTGTTTCCACACTAGGACTGTCCGAGGCCTCTGGGCGCCCCATAGCTGGGCAATGTCACGCTTGGCGATCATGTTACCCAAGGTCGCCCATCGAAGCTGCGCCAGATTGTAATCATTCGGCTCCCAGACGTTCAGCAAGCACCTCCGCGCTTCAGGCAACAGCCGTACACCCGTAACCTCACTCATTACCGCATGCACGCGATTCCAATAGCTCAGCACAGCCGGACATTCCCAAATCATATGGAGAAACGTGGCCACCCTGCCGCATCCACGCCTGCACAATCCATCCGTCGAGAATCCCATTCGCACCAGACGCGGGCCAGTCACATACACCCTATGCAGAATTTTGAGTTGGACAAACCGAAGGCGTGCCGGGATAGCCACCTCTTTCGGGGAAGAGATCGCGGCCTGCCAGTCTTCATCATCGAGCTCCAGACCATCACTGGTCCACAACCCTCGGAGGCCTTCCAACAAGTCAATCCTAATATTAATCAGTTTTTTATAAATGAGCGAGATAGTGCTATCAGGGACATGCCCGTCTAGTATCCTATCTTCAAGCGGGGATGCTTCCGGCACGTCCGAGCCTCGGGGAAAAACAGACAAGATTGCGTGCCGGACTTGCGCATACCGAAAGGATTCCCTATCATTCAAACCATATTCAACTTTCAATTCCTCAAAAGTTTTGATCCTACCCTTGATCCACATATCATCGACCCTGCTGATCCCTATCATGTCCCACCGATCGAATCCCTTCGATTGCCAAAGGGAGCCAAGTTTATCCGAGGCATAGAGTGGAGTAGCCCGGGTCGGTCTGTCAGCCCATCCCGTGGCCGCCGTAGCCCGATACCACACCTGCACCGCTGTTTTAGTGGGACCAGTAAGAGATCTACCGGCTGACGTCGCGTATAAAGCCCTGTTGTAATCGCCGCCGGGCAGCAACCATTTATCCATCGCAAAGGCCGGGTTTAGTGAATGAGCATAGGTGCCGTGGTTGATGGCCCCTAACTGAGAGGCCCAATAATAGCGACGGATGTCCGGGAGTGCGATGCCGCCATCATACCAAGGGAGCGTGAGCTTCGAAAGGGCAATACGAGAACGGCCCCCCCATATCAACTGTCGCTGCAGACATTCAATCTCCCGGAAATACCCAGCTGGTACTACGTCAAGCGTGTTTTGAAGTGCATAGAGAAATCGGGGGAGCGACATCATCTTAAACAACGCCGCTCGACCCAGGGGAGAGAGAGGGAGTCTGTTCCACGTTTCTATATCCGCCCGAAGACGTCGGAGAGGGGGCAACAAATTGCGCTCGTAACGAAGCGTAGGGTCTAGGGTAACAAAGATTCCCAGATATTTGAATCCCTCGAGCACCACCGAGATAGGACATCCACGTGGCAAGAGGGGAGCATCGCCAGAAAGAACATAAACGCAAGATTTGGACCAATTGATGACTAGACCGGAATTTTTACTGAAAGAAGTCAAAACGTCGAAAAGGACGATCAGCGACTTCCGGGGCGACGTAAGGTATAAGAGTATATCATCCGCGTACAGAGATATACGGTCTTCAAATTCCGGAGACCATCTAATACCCTTCAAGGATGGTTCCCACCTCAACCAAGCCGCCAATGGCTCTAAGGCAAGAGCAAACCGAAGTGGGGACAGAGGACAGCCCTGGCGCGTACCCCTACCAAGCGCAAAGGAGGCTGAAACACGCCCATTCACCACTACCTGGGCTAAAGGGCCTGCATAAAGCAGCTGCACCCAACGGATAAAGGCGGGCCCAAAACCGAATTTAGAAAGGACCGCCCAAAGATAAGGCCACTCAAGCGTATCAAACGCCATAGTGGCGTCTAGGGACGCCAAGATGGCCGACTCCCGCAGAGTCCCGGCTCGCGCTAGGACTCCATGAAGGCACCGAAGATTAAGTGCCGTATTGCGATGTGGTATAAAGCCGGATTGGTCCGGGTGAACAAGATCTCCTATAACAGATATCAAACGAGTAGCAAGAACTTTGGCCAGGATCTTAGGTTCAACATTGATCAGGGAAATAGGTCTGAAAGATTCGCAGCGGTCACGCGGCTTTCCCTCCTTATGGATAACCACTATGGAGGCCAGCCTTTGATCAGGAGGAAGAGACCCTTTCTCTAGGGATTCCAAAAACATCGATCGCAAATACGGCGCCAGTACGTCGGGACGGAGCTTGTAAAGCTCGATGGGGAGTCCATTAGGGCCCGAGGCCTTCCCGGAGCGAATCGATCGGATAGCGGTCGCAATTTCATCAGCCGTGAGCGGAGCTTCCAGTAGGTCCCGCTCCGGGTCAGACAAGCATGGCAGCGAGATATCACGGAGAAGCAAGCGGGAGTCCTGCTCTGGTCGATCGGACACAGGGGAGTACACTACCCGAAAATAATCGGCGAATCGCGCAACGATCCCAGCAGGGTCAGTGATACTTTCACCATTCACACCAACTATGACAGGGATAACCCGACTCGCGCATTCTCTCCTATCCAACCAAGCAAGCAACTTCCCAGCCTTATCTCCCACATCATAGAGACGCCCCTGCTGTTCACGACCCATCTCTTTCGCAGCGTCAGTCACAAGTGCTCTATATTCGTGCTGTTTTAGGTCTAACAAGTGCAGCTTCTCAGGGGAGGCTCCAGAGTCCAACTCTCCCTCAAGGATGGTAAGTTCAGTCTCAAGACGGACAACCTCTTCCCGCTTACACCTCTTAACATTGCCAATCGAGGAGAGGGCTTGGCCCCGAATTACAGTTTTATACGCCTCCCACAAGGAGACAGAAGAGGACACTGAACCCACATTTTCAGCAAAGTAACCATTGATTGCTTTAAGTAATTCCACTCTAATCTTAGGATCACGGAGGTACCATGGGTTAAATCGGGGCAATCCGACCTCCCGACCCCAGACGAGCGTTCACAACTAACCACAGCGGGGAGTGATCCGAAATACCCCATGCAAGATATTTCACCTCCCCTATGAGGGAAGCCTGGGAGGAGGGCATCAAAACATAATCTAATCTCGAAAGGCTGCCATGGGCCCCGGAGTGAAAAGTATACTGCCGTTGCCCAGGATGATGTAAACGCCAGCAATCGGTTAGCCCCATTGCCTCCAGGAAGTCCCCCAGCCAGGATTGAGATTTAGCGAGGACACGGGGAGGGTGACGATCACACATACCAGACACTACTGAGTTGAAATCCCCCCCTACCACAAGTACACCCTCGGGCACTCCCAGGATCACTTTTCCCAAATCAGCATAGGTCGTAGTTTGAAGGCCTGGGGGTATGTAAACCGAGAGTAAAGTAATCACCCTCCCCTCCCAGCGCCCTACAATAGCGGCATAACGCCCCCTATCATCGAGTATAACGTCATCAATAGCAAGGGGGAGGGAGGTCCGAACCAGAATGCCCACCCCTCTGGAGCCGGAAGTGAAACCCGAGTGGGCCATGAGACGGTATCCACGCCTATTCATGGCGTGGCACGTATTACCCAGCAAGTGTGTTTCTTGAAGCAAAACCACATCAGGAGACAAGCGTCGTAGCAACTGTAAAACCACCCCCGTTTAATTCTGTCTCCCAACCCATTTACGTTCCAACACAGAATGCGTAGTCCCCTATCCCCCATCCCAGAATCCACCCCAGGTTCCCCCCCACACCAGCCGCGACACTGCAACACAGGAGATCATCAGTACTATGCCTTGAATAAAACAAAAAACCCTAAACTTGAACCCCCCAACCCCCCAAACCAACATTATACCCCGCACCCCTGCGTGAGACTCAAAAGCCACCCCAACTTGCAGTGTGCCTGTCGCCCTAACATACAACTAATCTACGAAAAGAACCCCAGAGGAGGAAGACACACCCGACCCCCTCCCACACCCCATTAAGACAACACAGTAGCGGACAATAGTAGCATAGCATCAAACCACAGCCGAAAGTCAATACGTTGGTCCAGGAGCCGATTTACTCCCTATTCCTGCTCCATCAGGCCGCCCTCCGCTCCACCGGAGTGCTCCGAATGTTCAAATTGTTCCTGTCCAGGGGGCAACGAGTCCAACCAGTCACTAGCAGCTCCAGGATGGTCAAAGAAAAACGTTCTATCATTGTGAACCACACGCAATCGAGCCGGGAAAAGCATGGCATATTTCATGGCTCTGTCTCTCATTCTCTTCTTCACTCCTTGAAATCCCAGTCGCTGCCTCTGAACCTGTTGGGTGAAGTCCAGGTAGAAGCTGATCGCGGCGTTTTCATATTTCGTAGGGCCCGATGTGCGGGACGCCTGCAGGATCGCATCTCTGTCACGAAAGTTAAAGATCCGCGCAATGATGGGGCGCGGAGAAGCTCCCAACTTGGGCGGGCCACTCGGGATTCGGTGGGCCCGTTCCACTGCAAAAAACTTGCTCAGACCCTTGGGCGCTAGGTGATTCAGGACAAGGTCCTCCACCAGTAGGTCTACTGCTGACGAGTCCGTCGTCTCCGGGACACCAACCAACCGGACGTTGTTCCGCCGTGCGCGGCCTTCAAAATCGTCCAAGCGTCGAGAGAGGTAGTCACGGGCGGATCTCAAATTACCGACCTCCGTCTGTAATTCAGAGACATCGGCGATAAGACTGGATGTCTTCAGGTCAAGGGATTTGACCTTCTCGTTAGTCTTTCCAAGGTCTGCCCTGATCAGAGTAACATCTATAGCAACCGTGTCTAGCTTGTGAGTCAGGGCCTCATATTGCTGTCCCAACGCGGCCTTCATCCCAGCAATGGCGCCCATGACGTCTTTCAACGACGGTTCTTCATCCAACAGGGAGTCATCCCCAAAGGTGGCTGGGGGTTTAGTCATTCCACTCGGAGATCCCTTAGTGAGGGTATAGCGATCCATAACGTTGGACTGCACAGGACCTCCCCGAGTTGCCGGTCTGGTCTTGCGCCTCTCCGCCTCGGGCTTGGTAGTCATTTTAGGTCGTGCGCCCCGGAGGGTATTCTGAGACCTAGTAAAAATGGCGACACTCTATACGCCCGGATCAATTCGGAGAATAGGTGGAGGGCCCGCCACTGATCAAAGAGCAGCGAAAGTCCAGATCACTAAACGATGACGTGGTAGTGAAAGAAACCAACGACCAGGGCAAGGTCAATGAGGCCAGACCACAGGAATCGAAACTGAAAGTAGAAGACCGGGCATGGGAGCCTCGCCTGGGCCGTTGTTATTCGATTACCACCCGGCTGGCAGAGAAGGCAAGCCCGGGGCAGTACCATGGAGCAGGCCAGAAATGTTGAAAAGTCCTTATCTTCGGTTCCCGGGGACCAAATCGCAATCTGAAACCGGATAAATGATCAGCCAGGTCACGGCCACAAAAGCCCGTCGTCTAAATCAGGATAAGATACAGGATGATCGGTGGAGGTGGCGAAGGTCCGGGAGCTCTGAGCTCACGCGACCATCTTGGGTGCGCGCTAAGCTCCTCCTCCGGGTGAGGTGTTCTTAAATAATTCGCATTATATAATCATTCACTCCTATTTGCCTCCTAGGTTATGTTTAGGTCTCCACTTGCATTAATAATTTCCTACTGTATTGCTTATACATATATCATTGTTATAATGTTTACATCCTATTCTAATGTTTAACCATCTTTACTTTTCAGTTCTTTATATAAATGTATGTGTTGGTGATTACTTGTTAGTTGTTATCATTAAAGAACAGTAGTTATTTAGTTCCTTGTCATTTTAATAAAGAGACCCCAGTGCAAATCCTGTTTGTTTATTGCCTCTGAGAGAGAGTAAAGGGTTCCTTTTTAACCAGATGCTTTGTGGGTAACTGTTGAGACTAGGTACACTACTCAGGATCAGGGATGGTTGCATGACTGAACATATAATTTGCCCTTAGTTTCTGTGGAGGAAGGTCCCCTTTTTTACCAAATGCTGACAGAGAGATGGGTGATTCCTCTCTGGTAAGTAATTGTAGATACGGAAGGGAAATCGGCTCCTAAGCAGGAATGCCCAAATTGTTGATAGATTAACCCCACATAGCATAGACAGTCTGGCAACTATAAAGAGAAAAGTCTGGCGACTATAAAGAGAAAAGTCTGGCGACTATAAAGAGAAAAGTCTGGCGACTATAAAGAAGATAATGAAATCGTCGGGTGACGTTAAAGAATATGTGCTGAGGTATTTATAGGACAAGATATGGAATCCATTAGATGTTAGCGGTATCTTTGATTGTACAGGCTTGTAAATAACTTCTTTTCACCTTCTCAGGTAAGTCTTCTAGATATCTTGTAAATAGTGGCCTGAGAAGAGTGTGGTTACGTGACGACTGGGTTAGCTACGGTTGGTAGCCTGCTTGGTCCGAGAACACAGTTGTTACACCACTGCAGAGCCCACATATGCCATCCGGGATACTTCACTAGCAGGAGATCATCAGATCAAGCAGTCTCAGATTAAGTCTCACTAAGATCCAGGAACACAGGATTCATAGCCTGAATGTCCTGAACTTTATGCTCCAAAGCATGAGAACTGCACTGGGTACAGCATGGCTCGGGTGAAAGGGCGCATCTTCAAAGGAGTCAGGTGTGACTTAGGGACATTGATAGTGACTCCACTGAAGGTCCAGCATAGTCTGGAGGTTTGGTGACCACTGCCAGTGCCTAGCCAGCCTTCAGCAGCCAGTCAAGGTAGGGGAAGACTGGAACCCCCACCTCCAAAAATGTGCTGCAACCACTGCTATCACTTTTGTGAATACCTGAGGGGCACTGGTGCAGCCACAGGGGAGCACAGCATACTGAAAATTATATTCATTCACCACGAGCACCGATGGGGCCACAGGTAGGGAATATGAAAATAGGCATCCTACAGGTCCAGCATTATGATCCAGTCTCCAGGGTCGAGAGCAAGCAGAACCTGAGCGTGTGTGAGATCTTGAAGTTCTCCTTTTCCAGGAAGGTGTTAAGAGGGGGCAGATGTACAGTAGGGCTTAGGTCTCCATCCCTCTTCCGTACCAGAAAGTAACAGGAATAGCAACCAGCACAAATGGTATTTTTTTATTGCATTTTTATGTAGCGCAAACTCGACCCAAAAGGTATTGAAGCACTTTACAAGAGCACCAGGTACAATACACAAGGACTCTTTCATTTTTAGTAGGCACAGGGGAGATGAAGTGATTTGCCCAGAATGTTGAGCAGACACCGTGACTTGAGCCTGGTTCCCCAACTCCTAAGTCAGCAGCTCTGGCTGTTACCCCACATCTGATTCCAGCACCCTCTCAATGGCTCTTTGGCCAAAAGAGCCTGCACTTCCTGACGCAGCAGGGAGAGGTGGTCTTCCGTCAACCGATCTGAGGACAGTGGCAGGGGCAACAGGATTTCTGTGAATTGCAGGATGTAACCCTATCGAATCACCTCACCAAACAATTTGAAGCACCCACTTGTTTAAAGTTATGGCTTGCTATTGGGGCCGGTGGTGCCTGATCCTGCCTCCAACTGGGTGCCTTAGTTATTGCGAGGGCACACTAAAGAGGTTTGGAGGCCACGGCTGCCGGAGAATTGGCAGATTGGGCAGATCTCTGGCTTTGGACCCCACAAGACTTGTGGGAGCAACGCCCGTGGACGTGAAGGGGCTATGGAGCCTGCTGGTTGTGTTGGAAAGGACGCAGCTGATTGTCGCAGAAGGAGCAAAAGAGTGTGAGGCGATGTTGAGTCCCAATGAGCGGGCGGGGACCCGAAGCTCCCTGAAGCACTCAAACGCTGAATCGCCTTGTTGCCTAATTTTCAAGTGCCATCGAAGGGCAAGTCCATAAGGGATGCTTAGACATCCTCGAAAAAGCCAGTCAATTGCAACCAGGAGCGGTGAAGGAATACCACCGTTAAAGCAATGGCCCGGCAAGTCTGTTGTATCCAGCCCGCATCTCATGGTGAACTTTGCTGTGTCCCTGCATCAGTGATAGGCTGGGTCAGCATGGTTCAGGCCTCCTCGAGACCATAGGCAGCACTTCTGCAACCGAGTCCCACACCATGTGATTATATTGTCCCAAGAGGAATGAGCTGTTCACCGACGATAGTGCAAGGCTGGTGGAAGAGAAAATCTACATCCCAAAGGCACCCACCCGCTTGGATTTCCTATCCGGAGAAGTGGTAGGAATACACCAGGATTCACCATGGAGACTGAGTCCTGCAACGCCAAGTCCTCAGGAGTGGGGTGCTGGGTGCGGGACACTGGCGATGTGCGATTCTCCTGTAAACAGGAGTACATGTGCAGGGCTTGTCCTAGGCCCAAAGAGGACATCAGAGGGGGCTTCAAAGAATGTCAGGGTGGGTTCTGGGTGGGTAGGTCTTGACTTCCATTAAGGGTAGTGGAAGATCGAGGACCTCAGTTGGCCTCTGCACTACCATAGCAAAAGAGCCCCCTTCCTCCATAGCTACACTAGAAGGAGAGACCAAGCTAATGTCTGGTGAGGTGTCCAAACTACTGGCATCAGCCAGGTCCTCATACCAGTTTGTCTTCGGAAAAAGTTTCTTCAAGGGGGTAAGTTAACCGTAGCGGTCTTCAGATCCACCTCTGTCATACTACTAACAGGGCCTATAGTTAAACGGAAGCACTGTCTCCAACCCGGGCGATCATGGTTTGGTCAGCGCCGGTGTCCATGTCCAGTGAAGCCGATCAGGCTCCATATCGGAATCAGGAATGACTGGTTCGGTGCCACTGGGAACGACACCACAGGACCGAACTTCAGTGACGGTCGTGGACAGGCAACCGTAGTCGCTGGATTTAGGTACAGATCGAGGGGTCTGGTCACCCAAATATGAGGTTCATAGCCTCATAAAATTCTTTGAGTTGGGCGGGGTTCACTCCAGCCCAGGGAAATTCAGGGAGGCACTGAGCAGACCCACGCTTAAGCTCCACAGGTAGAGTGCAGGAGTGGGTCCTAGACTTGCGGCATAGTTCCTGCACCTTGTCCGTTGACTAGGACCGGCGTGGTGAAGTCGAAGAGTGCTTCGACTTCTTGGCCCTCTTGTGCGACTTATCAGATAACGACGTCGACCGCAACGATGACTGACAGGAACGACTCCGACAGCAGGCCCGGGACCTCCCACATAACCTGGATTTGGAGCGGTGCAGAGTCACCCAATATCAAGTGGCTAAAAACTTCATTGCCTGCTCCCAAAATGCTTTCGGATTCATGCTGCGGCAGTCGGGACAGGCCCTAGAGTCATAGTCCCTGGCACCACAAGCAAACCAGGTGGGGGTTCAACACAGACATTTGCTTATGACAGGCTCCACAGAATTTAAAACCCTCAATTTATTTTTTTAGGGGATATCCTTATAGCACACAGAGAGCAAAAAGGCTCGAAAAAACTAACAATGTTGAAAAAGTGCTAAAAAATGACTAAGCTAGCTCTTCCAGATCTGTACTGTTGGCAAAGAAAGAAAGGAACCGAGGTCAGCATTCTGGGGTGGCATACATTTAGGCACAGCGTATTTCACATCTGGCGTGGATGACAACTACAATGTGAAGACATCCGGCGCAACCTACCCATGAGCAAAGGTACTGCTCAAGATTTTCCAGATCCTGTCTGACTCCTGGGGGATAGTCTTAGGTAAGAATTCTGAGGCTCTATCAGATATTGTCAATACAAAAACAAGGCATGGGGGCATTAAAGCCACCTTCAAAAGGAATAAGCAACTTTTACACCCTAGTGTACGAGTTTCTTACTTTCGATGTAGCTGATAGAGACGGTTCTAACCGCAGATTCCTTCACGTAGAATTATCCCCAGACGTGAGACTGGATCCGGAAAACTTTTGCCAAAGCATCCCTGTGCGCCGGGGACAGGGCAACACCACGCTACTCCGCCCAGGCATTGTACGTGACGTCAGCGAGGTCACAGAAGACCCACCCCAGCGCGCCTACGTCAGTTTTCTTTGGAAAACTATTCCACACCACAACGCGGGGCGACCAGACAAAAACTGTGGGAGCATGGGAACAGTGTGTGAAAGAGTAAAAAAAAGGGGAGACAAACCACACTATAAGAAACAGTGCAACACTGTAGTGTCCAAAGGCAGGGGCAGAAGATAGAGCAGAGCCCTGAGCATCCACCCTGCCAGTACATAGACAGCCTTACCCCTGAAATAAGGAACATGCGTAAAAAGCCATGATACATGTAACAGGCCCACCACTCCCATCCAGAAATAAGGAAGGGGAGCCAGGCCCAAGAGAGACAGAAACACAAACCTCCAAGCCACCCCAGCATAGAGGGCAACCACCCCCCAAGGAATAAGGGCAAGGCCTAGCCAGATGACCCCTAGTCGGAGGTAAGCAGAGGGGCTTCCAACAGGAAGGGAAGGGAGGGAATGACAGAGATTGAAGGTAAACCCCCCAATCCTGGAATAACCAGAGCAGCAGGGCACAGAAGCACTGTAGCCCAATCCTCCAAGGAACCAAGGGGAGGAATGAACTGCAACCAGACGGAGCCACCCGTTAATACTGAAAGTATTAAAGTTAGGATTTTTCTCAGTTTAGGAGTCCTAAAGTTAGGAGTCCTAACTTTACTACTCCTAAACTTAGAAAAATCCTAACTTTAGAACTTTCGGTATTCACAGAAGGCATTTAGGAGTCCTAAAGTTAGGACTCCTAACTTCTGTGAATACCGAAATGAGTAAGTGCCTTCTGTGAATATCAAAATGAGTAAGTGCCTTCTGTGAATACCAAAATGGTAGTACGTTTAGGATTTTGTCTTAAGTTAGTTCTGTGAATCGGGCCCCCGTTCCTCCAAGTCACACCGCTAAACTGTCCCCGGGCGGTGCCGGAGCAATGCCGACTCGACCCCCGCCGTGGCAGCAGCCTGCACAGAGGAACGAGAAGGGCCTGGGGAGTGACACGAAGCCTTCCGCCAGCCACTGCCCAGAATGTGGCGGAGATCACTAGGCAACCCATGTGGCACCGCCAGGGACGATTCAACCTCCGACTCGCCCTCGGACGAGGCAGCCACCTGTGGGGAGGGACGAGAGGGTGCTGAAGAGGGACAAGGGGTCCCCACCCAGCCACGACCCGGAGCGGGACAAGGAGGGTCCACTGACCCCTGTGGCTACGCACAGTCCAGCCGTTGCCAGCGACGTAGCGGCGTCACCTCGGCCTTAGACAGGACCATCTTGTCAAAGGACCGAGAGGGGCTCGGGGATGAGACCCGAGCCCCGGCGCCCTCCCGCGACACCACAGGGACTCCCGTGGGCCTTTGCGGCGAGGCAGAGACGCCGTGGCCTGAAGGAGGTGCCTCGGAGGAGCCGCACCCCAACAGCACCACATCCTCCAAGTCTGGGTCCGAACCAGTCGGCCCCAGTGGCGCCGCGGAGGACCCCGCCCAGGGCAAGGGATCCACCGACACCCCAGGGGGAGACGCCAGCAAGGCCTGCAAAGCCGCCGCGTATGTCTCCATCTGTACTCTCTATGCCCATGACCGGGAAACGATGGATAGGACGACATGCGGGCCGCATCACCCGCGGAGAGCCCACGCCCCCTGAGGCCGGAAACCAGCCCCCAGGGACAAACTGCGACATTTACCCACTGGTGAGCGACGCTCATGTGACATCGGAGAAGGGCGAGGATGACGACCACGGCCATATCTGAAGCCGTACTCCGAAGCAGACCGAGGGGAGGACGTCGACCTGGAGAGACACGCTGAGAGAAGTTTCATTCGGCGCTTCCGCCAAGACTTCAGCTTCAACTGTTGGCACGCCGCACAATCAGAGGTGCCGTGATTCTCCCCCAAATACCACATACAAATGAGGTGAGGATCCGTCGCCGACTTAAGACGCCCACATGACGTGCAAGTCTTGAAGCCCAAAGGCATTCACACACTGTTCCAGACAATGAAGGGAAAAGAGGGCCCAAACAGGCCTGTAGCAAGGACCGGATCCGGGTTGCACGCGGAAATGAAAAAAAACCTGACGTAGGCGCGCCGGGGTGGGTCTTATGTGACCTCGCGGATGTCACGTACGCGGACGACGCCTGGGCGGAGTCTCGTGGTGTCACCCCGCCCCCGGTGCGCAGGGATGCGGTGGCAAAAGTTTTCCGGATGCAATCTCACGGCTGGAGATAATTCTACGTGAAGGATTCTGCGGCTAGTAGTCTATCAGATGTGAAGTTACTTACCTTCGGTAACACTTCTTCTGGTACAAACTAACCGCCAATACCTCGCCTTTTGAATATTTCCCCAAGCTCCAGACTGGATCTGGAAACTTTTGAGCAGTAACTCTGAGCACCAGTAGGTGGTGCGTTGTGGCTTCACGCTGATGCGGTTTCACTCCAAAAAATTATGTGTGGAGCCCATATTGGCACCACTCCTGCATGCTGACGTTACGTTTGAGGTGCAGAGACCCAACAGACTCAAGAGTCCAAAAAGCAAACATGGGATCCTATTAATAGCACAGTCAGATTCACAGAATGGGGATGATGGAAGGGTCAGTGAGGAAACTGCAGTTAGATAAAGTCTCTAACAGAAATAGTGTTACCAAAGGTAAGTAACTTGTTTCTCACCTTCTGAATAGATACCAAAGGAATACCTATCAGAGGGTGGGTCTGTGAATTGGCTCCAACTAAAAATTTCTATAGGACTGAACAAGCAAAATGCCCCTCTTGGCGAACCTGGCCATCCAGTTTTGCTTCGTGAATGTATCAAGGGATCTCCAGGACGATGCCTGACAAATGCCCAGGACAGGAACTCTACAAGCCAACACAGTGGTAGCAGCCTTGGTTCTGGTTGAATGAGTCCTTAAACCTTGTAGGGGCTGCTTCTAGGCCAATGCATAACAGATCTTAATATTGAGCATGATCCAGCAACATATGATCAGTTCCTGCAAGGCTTTGCCCATTTTAATTCATGCGAACCCCACAAAGTATTGATCATTAACTTAGTGTACTCTGGTACAATCGATGTAAAAGCTAGGTGCTCTTTTGGGCCCAGGAAATGAAGTCTTTCTTCCTACTTAGAGGGGTGAGGCAGGCCACAGAATGCTGATGCGGAGATGGTTTGACTGATGTGGAACAGTGGCACTACTTTTGAAAGGAAATATGCCAGAGTCCACAAAAGTAGCTTCTCTAGGAAGAGGTTAGTGTACAGTGGGGTGACAAAGAGCTTGGAGCAATGCTACGGCAACTAGGAACAGTGTTTTGAGGGTAAGAAGCCACATAGGAAGGCTCTTCAATGGCTCAATGGGAGTGCACATAAATAGGTGAAGACAGGGTTAAGATGCCACTGTGGCATAACAAAGGGAGAAGTAGGAATCAATAGTGGTATCAAGGGCACACTAAATGGTAAATTGAGTGGCATCACAGCCATCTTGAATGGCCTTTGTCAGTACACCATGTAGGTCTTTCAGGGCACCTGGAAGGACATATGTGACTGAACCACAGAGAGTGTGAGCACAGACGCCCAAAACACAACCAGCATTGACCGACCAGAGGGCCAAACCTTTGGAAGTAAATACCGTCTTCCCAAAGGTCCCCACTCTTTTAGATTCCCTATCTGATGGGCATAGTCAGGAAGACATTCAGATCTGTCCCACTGGTGGAGACTTGCACCGGCAAACTCTCAGGGGAGGGGTGCAGAGTCAAAAAAGCAGGGTTGCCGGAGGAAGGGCGATTCACCGCACAATGTTGCAATTCACAGGAGACCAAAGCAGGGTATTTGACCAGGCCCCTTTGGAAAGGGCCTCATTAAAAGGCAACAGGGGCTTAGTATTGGGTTGCCCTGGCTGGAGGACGTTGGTCAGCACACTGATCTAACCTCAAAGTTGGGAAGCTGAAAGTTTAGAACTCTGGCCGCCATCCGTGTGACCACTGCAAAAAAGGCACTTGCCTCAGTTGAAGAGTTGGGGTTGAGACTAGGCCGGTGTCAGGAAAGGTGTCAAAGCCACTGGCATCCTGAAGGTCCTCATACGAATTTTCTTCACAGTAGAGTTGAACAAATTCATCCCTACATTATACTCACTGCCATGATCCGTCCCAAACAAGGAATGTAGTGTATTAGACCTGCCCTGTATAATCAGAATGTTAAGCGGCTCAGATGGAGTGGGCAAGGCTACAATGCCTCCAAACTCTGGAATTCCTTGCCACTTCATCTACGTCTGATCTCCAATCACCATATCATCAGAAAACAACTTAAGACCCTGCTGTTCTCCTAGTCAGTCTCCGTCCATGATGGTCCACAGCGCTGGGACACGTCCGGGTAGCCATGCGATCTATAAATGCCTTTTCATTTCATTTCAAGGATGCATTTTACTGGACATGGAGCATGGCGTAGGTTGAATTTGAGGCAAAACCGAATTCAACTTGTCCTTCAGTGTCAATGTAGTCAGCACCGGCATCTACGCTCCAGGAACTACTGTGGGCCGTGGAGACAATTGTAGAGTCTGCGAAGGTGCTAGCAGAGGTCAGCGGCTGTAACAGAGGATCCAACTGGCACGAAGGGCAAATTCTCTGGCGGTGTTTCAGATAGAGGGCCTCTAGGGTATGTGGGGTCAGCAGCTTTGCAAGCAGAAGTTGGAAGGGATATGAAGAGTCACAACATGGCCTTGTGGGACTTCTGGATCTATTTCAGAGTCACAGACGGCCCCAGAAACTTGGGTTGTGCCTGGACATATTGCGGGATTGGCTCTGGCAATGACCGTCTTTTAGAGCAAGATCGAGAGGCATGACAACACTATGTCACCTTCTCAGGTGTACGAGTGTGGTAGGAAGGGAGGAAAGTCCAGCTGCGATTGATAATGCTTTTTCTTGGACTTACCATAGGATTTGGAACTCTATGATGATCAATCTTAAGACAAACTGCAGGGCGGAAACGTGACAGACATTTGGCTCCCAAATGGCCTGAGGATGAATCAACGCGCAGCCCCTGCAAGCCTTAGAGTTGTGGCTCGACCTCAGGCATCAACGGCAAACCTGATGTAGGTCTTTCACAGACATTTGCTTGCAAAAGACCTTTTTGGAATCTAAAACCTATCATTTTGGAAACTGCCATTTCACTTGCACTGCATAAATTGTGAGGTAATGTCGAAAGCAACAAGTGGTATCTCTGGATTCGCATCTGATGACGTGGGCAGAAAGGAACCAATGTCAGCAACTGAATGTCATTTCTGGAATGGAATGGTGTCAGTGTGGTAGCCTGACAGCGCACAGAAGTACTACTCAAACGTTTCCAGATCCAGTCTGGCACCTGGTGAAGTTTTCAAAAGGTGAGGAATCTGTGGTTAGATGTCTCTATCAGAAAGATTGGGTGTACATTAAGGAGTGCACATCTATGATTTAAAAAAAAGAAGACGACAAAGCCTGTATAGGCAAAACAATGAAGAAGCAAGGTAATAGTAAAACACTTTTGCAAAGCCAGCACCATCATAAGCATGTGGCTAACTTGAGGGCATCCAGACCCAAGTATCCTCACTGGAATGATTTAAAAAGGAACTATGTAAAGTTAATGCTCACTAAAACTCAAACTCACATTGCGTCTCGAGATTTCTAGGCCAGGCTTTGCCTAGGGAATCAAAGGCACACAGAAGACACTCCAATTGTAGTTCCTTTGCTTTTTCATTTTCATCCTCTTCATCTTTAGATGAACGAGCTCCATTCTCGAAGGAATTCTGAAGGAAGATTAAAAAAAGAGATCAGAGATGACACGCATACATCGGAAAGCTATTCTGAAAGTTCAAAAGTGACTGCATTTAGCTGGATGCACCATTCCTATTGATGATTACCTTTAGGTGAAATGTGGCACAGGATATTATACGTGTAAAATAGTTATGTTTCAAAAGTAAACATTCCTTAATGATCTCCTTAAGTTATCTCACAAGCGAATTAACACCTGTCTTTACAAAATAGCAAGCTACTTACCTCTCGAAATGTTCTTGTTGATGGATACTTGATCTCCCTATAAATTTCTCATTTAGAGATACAAGAGAGGTAGAAGAGTTACAACCATATTCCAATTGGCACTAAGTGCCATTTTGCCATCTGAATGCCTCCCGCAGCAGAGTTATTGATTCACCGCCAGAAGTGATTCATCAACTCCATAAAGGTGCTGTCCATGCTGGTAACTTCTTTTCCAGCCATTTCTCCACAGTGTAGGGAGCAGGACAAAACACATGAATTGTCTTTTGGTCCAGCTAAGGTTTCCACACCTGGCAATGGAAGCTTCTAAACTTTATATACAGCTATGGAAATTGTCCTCAGGGGAGGTTAAGCCCAGCATGTGACCTGCAGATCAGCAGACGGGAAAAGTGAAAGAGTTATACCTTCATTTAGAGCGCGATGATGCCCGTGTAATCTAAGTAAAGGCGGTGTGACCAGGTGAGGCATCGGGGGAGCGTCTGTGAGACGTGGAGCTTACTGTTAAAGAATGTAAAAGGGTCAATGCCAGTCCTGGCAAATGGGAGTCGGAGTCCTAAATCTAGATGAAAAAATACCGGATTAGTATTTATATTGGAGCGCCCTGTTAGGCATGCAGCCGGGGTCCCTATAGTGAACCAGACATCGCTTACCTTAAAATAGAGGCGTTAATGCCTGGATATTACAGGTCTCAGCTAAGGATGCCAGGAGCCGTACTGTTGCGGGAGCCCGTTAGTTGTACTCCATGTTGGTGAGTATTTCCAGGTTAAGACAGGGTACTAGTTTCTGTTGAGGAAGAACAGATTCCCTGGGCACCATCTTAGAGTGGTGTGGGCCCGAGGTCTGGAGTTTTGTATGAGGAATATCATCCGTATTGTTCAAGGTGGATCTTGCTCAGATACAGACGGCTCAATGAGCTTTGGATAGGGAATAAATATAAAAAAAGAAATAGAATAATAGGGCAATATCAGCCGTAATGACGGAATATCATCCGTCCTCCGTCCTCTAGAAATCATGACTGGACCAAAATATATTAGTATCAGAATCGGTGGGGTGTAGATGGCCGGGGGGGGGGGGGATTAGTTAGTAGAAAGTAAATGATAGTTCAGGAGGATGTATGAGTACATCTAGGGGCAATAAGTAATCTCATAAATGATTTGAGGATTATAGGAATGGTCAAGTACAGACAGTCATAAATAGTGTAGTATTGTTCACCATGCATCTCGAAGCATCAAAGTATACTTGACGGCATTTCATTAACATATCATCTGAACTGACATGCAGTGTGTGGTATCCAAACAGTGTTTTGTCACTGGTAATATGGTTCAGTACATTTTTTTGCAAGAAAGTGTCAGTAAAAGTAAGGCGAGGGCCAGGACAGTTCCTTGGTATCACTCATCACCTAACCAGACATGCATTTCGGCATCTTTGTTCAGGCCCAGTTTCACCGTTTTATAGGAGAGGATGAGTTCACTTTCCCTTCTCCTTAGTCTGAGTTCACGGTTACCTCCTCGTTTAGTCTGTTGTATCAGTTCCACGCCGAAGAAAGAACTCTTTCTTGTGGGGGTGTTCCTGATGAAAATGATCTGTCAGCGGGTGGCCTGTGGTGTATTTGTGGATATTTCTGTAATGTTCTTGGATGCGAATTCGTAATGGCCGAATGGTGCTTCCAATTTAGGCCTTGTTGCAGGGACAGAGTACGACGTAGATTACGAATTTACTATTACAGTCAATCCATTCTGTGATGGTGAAGTTTTTTCCTTGTGGCATTGGTACTCGAGTGGTTTTATTTGTGCTAAGTGTACATATGCTACAGTTACGACAGATATGGAAACCTGCTGGTCTGGCTAGGAATGTGTTTTTTTGTTTCCTTTTATCTGTGAATTCAGAGCGGCACAGCATTCTTTTTAAGTTCGGGGCTTGTCGGAAAGTCATTCAGGATACCCTTTGAAATGTTCGTTGAGGCTTGGAGTATGTTGGAGTAGATGCCAGTGGCGTTTCAGGATTTTTCTTATGTGCTGGTGCCCTTTGTGGAAGTTGGTGATGAAACAGATTCCTGTATTACTTTCCTTGTTGGTTTTTGGCTTGAGAGTATTTTTTCGTTCCATTTTGGAGATCGTTGTTAGGGTATTTACCATACTGTTGCGATTGTATCCCTGTTCTAATCGGAATATCACCTCATTCCCTTTGTCCAAGAATACTTGCTCTTCACTGCAGTTCCTGCAAGTTCGTAGCAGTTCTCCCTTTGGTATATTCTTAATGTTGTGCCTTGGGTGGCAGCTGTCCGCTTTTAGGATGGAATTTGCAGCTGTTTCCTTCCTATGTAGTTGCTGTGTATGGTGTTGCCCTTTACGTTTAGTGTTAGGTCCAAGAAATGTTTTTCTTTTCTTGAGTAGTTGGAGGTGGTTCTTATACTCCAGGGATTCCTATCCAGGGTGTTGAGGAATCTTTTGTAATAAAGGTATGTTACCCTGCCAGAGGCACAGAATATCTTCTATGCATCTTCGCCACATTACAATGTGGGAGGTGAAATTGGCAAACTGGGGGTACCACAGCCAGTACCTTTCGACGTGGCTCATCAGGATACATGCATACGGAGGCGCAAATTTGGCCCCATTGCAGTACAGTTGTCTGTTGAAACTGAAGACCTTTTTTTCCCAAACAAAATTCAAGCATTTCTAAAACCATCGTGTTTGTTTCCAGGAAGTTTGCAGGTTGGGTCCAGAGAGATTGTTTTGTTACTCGTATTCCGTCAATGTTGGATGGAAGTGTATAGGCTGACGATGTCAATACATACTAGTACAAAGTCAGATTCCCAAGAGTAAGGAGTATGTCTTTGGAGTCTTGTATGAATGACGGAATGTCCTTCATGATCACCTGCAATTTCTTGTCCACAAATTCTCCTAATCTCGAGCATGGTGAGTTTATTCTCGCTATGATCAGCCTACCTGGAGGTGGGTATGTGCCTTTGTGTATTTTAGGCAGCAAGTAGAACGTGGACATTGTTAGATTAATAAAAAATAAAGTTTTCTCTTCAGGGGATAGAAGTCCAAGTCGATACCATTTCTCAATTTTTTCTTTAATTTGGCAGAGAGTTGATGGTGTCGGGTCCTGTGACAATGGTTGATAGCATGTTCTTTTCATCAGCATAAAAAATACTACAAACAAGCTATCGAGTCTGGGAATTTCTTCCGTGATTCTACTACAATATTCTTTTTTTGTCCTGACCTAACTTGGATTGCTCGTTTTTTCCAGTGGGATGGGGTTACCCACGGTCAAGGACAAATATCTCTCATACATCGGACTCAATAACACGGCCAATAAGGGATTAGGACCTTGTTACTCCCCCTTTTCTTTGCCATCTGGGGTTGGGCTCGGATGCTTGCACCTTGTTGTTGTCTTGGAAGAAGTCTTTGTAGTCACAAGATAGGTGACTCCTCCCTTGGACAATAGTGCGCATGGGCATCGACTCCATCCGTAGATAGTTTTTTGCCATGTTGGGAAATGATGGAGTTAGTAGTAAAGATAAATATGTCCATGTATGTATATCTAAGTAAGATAGAACTGGAACAGATACAGGACCCGGGGAGGTGAGTGGGCGGGCGTGTGTGGATCTGAAGCTCTATATGTCCAGAACAGATGCATACTGGTAAGTAGCATTTTCCGTTTGAGGCATATGAGCTGCAGATCACACACTTGCATAGACTGTATAGCAGTATCTCCCTTAGCGGTGGTCACCTGTATCAGTTGCAGGTGTTTGAAAGAGAGTTTTAAGAACAGCCTGGCCCACAGCAGCTTGTTGCTTGGCTTGCACGTCAACACAATAGTGTTTAGTGAAGGTGTGTGTTGTAGACCATGTTGCTGCCTTACAAATGTCTTCTAGGGGAATGTTCCCTAAGAATGCCATGGAGGCTCCTTTTTGGTAGCATATTTGGATACATTTAACGATCCACCTTGCAATCCCAGCTTTGGAGATGGGATTACCTTTATGCGGTGAGGAGAAAGACACAAAACAATTGTTTTGTTTTTCAAAATGATTTAGTTCTGTCAATGTAATAAAGTAGGGCTCTTTCGACGTCTAGAGTGTGAAGAGCTCTTTCTGCTACGGAGCCTGGGTTTTGAAAAAACATCGGTAGCTCCACTGATTAGTTAAGGTGAAAAGCAGAGATGACTTTAGGAAGGAATTTTGGATTTGTTCTGAGAACCACCTTGTTACAATGTATTTGTAAGAAGGGTTCTTGTATGGTTAAAGCCTGGATCTCACTCACCCTCCTGAGAGAGGTAATTGCAATAAGGAAAGCTACTTTCCATGTGAGGAACTGAAGTTCACATTTATGTAGAGGTTTAAATAGGGGTCCCATGAGCCTAGCAATTACAATGTTGAGATTCCATACCGGAGAGGGAGGTAATCAAGGAGGAATGATCCTTTTAAGGCCCTCCATAAAGGCTTTAATTGCTGGTATTCTAAAAAGTGACAAGTGTTGTCTGTTTTGTAAGTAAGCGGCAAGTGCTGCTAGATGTAAACGTATGGATGAGTATGCTAGATTACATCTTTGCAAATGTAGTAAATAGCAAATTATGTTTTGGGTGGAGGCATCTAGTGGATTGATATGATTGTAGTGCAGTAAATGGCAAATCTCTTCCATTTTGCGGCATAGCAAGCTCTGGTGGTAGGGCGCCTGGCCTCTTTAATGATGTTCATACAGTCTGGTGGAAGGTTAAGGTAACCAAACTCTAAGACTTCAGGAGCCAGATCGCTAGATTGAGTTGAGTTGCATCGGGGTGCCTTATCTCTCCAAGATTCTGCGTTATTAGTGATGGGGAGAGGCGTAGTTTGTATTCTGGGACTACTGAGAGTTCCAACAGTGTTGTGAACCATGGTTGGCGTGCCCATGTGTGAGCCACTAGGATCATTTTTAGAGACTGTTGTCAGAGCTTGCGTACCACTAGTGGAATCAGGGGGAGTGGCGGAAAAGCATACGCAAATCTGCCTAACCAGTTCATTCATATTGCATTGCCCTTGGACAGCGGGTGTGGAAACCTGGCGGCGAAGGTTGGGCATTTTGCATTTTCGTGTGTGGAAAACAGGTCTATGTCTGGTTGACCCCACATCTGGAAAAATGGTAGAAGAACTTGTGAATGTAGCTCCCATTCGTGAATCTGTTGTGTCTGTTGACTTAACAGATCCACAATCTGATTGTGAACTCCTGGAAGGTGCTCTGCTAACAGATGTATGTTTTGTGGAATGGCCCACCTCCAAATATTTTGTGCGAGCTGGGACAGTTGCAGAGAATGTGTGTGTGGCCGGTTCGGTGGGAATAGGCAATAGATGAGTCTTGGTAGGATTCAAAGATGGTTTTATTGAGTGGAACAGTCTGTCGGTACAAGTAGTACGAGCGCGTACAGGACGGGGTGACCTGCTCCTCTCCCTCCTTGTCTTTCGGGTGCCGTCCTGCTCTCGCCGCCGGATCGGACTCCTTCTCCCAGGCTCTTCGGGCTCCGTCCTGCCCCGACTCCACCGAAGGGGGGAAACAAGAAAACAGAGGAGGTCTTAGTATCCCGTCAATTCCTACAGACAGCAACAGAGAAGGGGGTGAGGGATACACCGTGCTACCAGGCCGTTTTGCTCCGTGAGGTGAGTGCAGGGGGTAAGTTATCCTAAGGGACAGCGGGTCCTCCCTTTCCTAACCTCAACCACCCCGTAACCCGACCCCGTACCTCTGTTAGCCACGACCCTCCGGGGGAGTGGCTGGGCGAAGTGTGGGTCCGTTGCCCTCCTGGGTCCGTTGCTACCGCGGGTCTCCTAGCTGCTCCTCGCCGTCTGCTTCCCGTCTCTTCCTCCTGTCCGCCGGATATTCTCCGTCCTGAGACGCCGCCGCCCTGGTGCTTTACCGCTTCGTCGGGTCCGTTCCCGGTCTCAGCTCTGTCCGAGGTCCCAGCTGATCCGCCGCTCCGCTCCTCTCCCGCTCTCCAAGCCTGTCCTCTCTTCCAGTCTTCTCCTCCTCTCCACTCCTCGATTCCCTCTCGCTCCGCTCTCCTCTTCTCTTCGATTCCGCTGCTCCACGCCACTCCGCCGCTCTCTTCCTCTCTGACCGCTCCTCCGGTGAATAGACACACCTGATCCAGGTTCTGGGCGTCTCTTGTAGGGAAGACCAGCCCCTCCTCCTCTTCCTCCGCGCTGGGCCAGTTAAAGGGGCCGTGCTCGTATTCCTCCTCGTCGCAGCTATACTGGACGGCTCCCGGGGTCCATCCTGAGGTCTCTGACACCTGTTGAGAGAAGAGGGGTGGGTCACAGATTATGGGCTCAGACCGGGGTGCAGGCGGGGGGGCGCCCCTCCTCCCGGTTACAGTGTGCCTCCTTGTTTTTGTATGTAATACATGGCTGTCATGTTGTCCGTGCGGATCATGACAGCTTTGTTTTGTACATGAACTTGGAATGATTTCAGAGCTAGGAATATTGCTAGCAGTTCCAGATGATTGATAGGGAGCACTTTTTGTTGAGTGGTCCATTTGCCTTGAGTTGTGTGATTGAGGAGATGTGCTCCCCATCCTGTGAATGATGCGTCTGTTGTTAATACTATCTGTAGAACAGGCTCGAGGAACGGCCGCCCTTTGGATACGTTTTTTGTGTTCTACCACTGCAGAGAGTGATGTGTGCTGCTGTTCACCAACAACCGATCTGTAAGTTGTCCCTGAGCTTGAGTCCACTGATGTGCTAGACATTCCTGTAAGGGACGCATTTGAAGTTTTACATAAGGTACAATGAATATGCAAGATGCCGTCATGCTTACGAGGTGCATGAGCACTCTGGCTGGGAGAGAGTGTTGTGTTTGAAATTTATTGATGAGAGCTTGTATACTGGCTGGACTGCGATATGCTAGAGCTGTGGAAGTAATTATTGTGGCTCCCAGGTATTGATGTACATGAGAGGGTTGGAGGTGCGACTTGGTATAGTTAATTGTGAACCCCAAGTTGTGCAGTGTTTGAATGGTTTGTTGAATGTGTTGAACACAGTGGTTGAATGACTTGGCTTTCATTAGAAAGTCATCCAGGTATGGGAAGACATGGATTTGCTGTCTCCTTAAGTGTGCTGCTACCACTGCCAGGCATTTGGTAAATACTTTCGGAGCGGTGGTGACTCTGGACGGAAGGACTGTGAACTGAGTGTTGTCCGTCCTCTACGAACCATAGATACTTCCTGTGAGCACGATGTATGGGAATGTGGAAGTAGGCGTCCTTGACATCTAGTGTGGCAAGGAAGTCTCCTTGTTGGAGTAGAGGAAGCACGTGTTGGAGAGTGATCAAGTGAAAATGTTCTGAGCGTATATACTGATTGAGGGGTATGTTTGAGGGGGTAGCTGTAAGTTCCAGGCAGTAACCATACTGGATAATTTATCTTACCCACTTGTAGGTTATGATGAATTGCCAGACAGGTAGGAACTGTGATAATCTTCCCCCGACTGGAGTGGAATGGTCTGCCGGGACTGGAGGGAAGTCACTGTTCAGCAGCAGGGGAGGTGTGAGTGTTGCTGTTACCTCAGCCTCTCCCTGTGCTGTTATTGCCTCTGTATCCTCCTCTAAAATATCCTCTATTGGGGGATGTTTGGGTAGTGTTTTTAAAAGAAGATGAGGTATCTGTGCCCATGTTTATGGAGGCTCCTCTGTACAAGGAGCGACGAAAGGATCCACGTGTTTGCGGAGACTGTAAAACTCCCATGGACCTATCAGTCTCTGTGTCTTTTTTAATTTTTTTAAGTGTAGTGTCCACAGCCGGTCCAAAAAGTTGTTGATGATTAAACAGCTGCTTTAAAATAGTTGTCTGGACTTCTTATTTAAAGCCTGAAATGCGTAGCTAGGCATGTCGTCTGAGCAGTACACTGGTATTGATGTACCTAGAGGCAGTGTCTGCTGCATCAAGGGCACATTTAATTGAGGCGTTTATTAGTTTGCCCTCTTGGATGAGATCATTTGGTTGAGTTTTATATCGGTCAGGAAAATGCTGGAATAGGATAGGGCCTTCTATGATCAGCTGGAAACCCTATCTAGCTAGCAGTGCTTGATTGTTAGCGATGCGCCATTGATTGGCCGCCTGCGCAGCTACCCTTTTGACAGATGCGTCTATTAATTTGGATTCTTTATCCGGGGGTGGTGCATCCCCGGAGGTTTGTGAATTTGCGCGCTTCCTAGCATTGGAAACTACTAGAGAATCCAAAGGCAGTTGTCCCTTGATGTACGCAGGGTTGTCAGGGGCAGGTCTATATTTTTTTATCAATCCTTGGATTGAGAATCCTGGCTTGTACAGGATCTTTAAATATATCAGGGGCATGTTTAATGACCCCTTTTATCATTGGTAATATTTGTACAGTTTTTTGGGACTGTTCAAATTATCTAAAAGGAAATCCTCCTCTGCTTTGTCTGAGTGCATTGCGACGCCGTGAAAAACGGCAGCCCTATTGATTAGTTGTCCAAAACCAATATTATCATCTGGGGGAGATGGTTTTGTTGGGTATGGTTGGGGGCTTGGGAGGTCTGGAAGATCTATTGGATTATTGTAATCCCAATCGTCTTTTTGGTCGTCTGGATCTGTGACTGGATCATTGGGGTCTCCCCCCACCCCTAGGTTATCATTATCATCATCATCATCATTTGGTGGTGGTGTATGTGGCGGAGAAGTTACAGGTAGAGGTGGTGTAACAGGTTTGGGGAGAGGAAGAGGATTAGAAGGAGGTACAGGAGACGAAGGGGGAATAGGTGATGTAGCAGAGTCCTTCTTCACAGGCGCTGGCTTTTTGTTTTTGGATGGAATAGTTGTGACATGTCCTGTTTTAGGGTTAATATATATATATTTTCTACCTGGGATCGACAGGATCCAGATAAAAAAGTTCCTCTTCCTCGATAACCGATTTCGGCGTCAATTTTTTCGATTCCGAGCAGGGCTGGTGCTGATTTTTGTGTTCTTTGGCCTTAGGAGGCGTGGTAGAATCCTTAGGCTTGTTTTTCAGTTCCGAAGGTTTTGCTTTCGGAACCAAGGCGTGATCCTTAGGCTTAGAAGTGTTCGAAGCTGGTTTATCAACGAGCCTGGAGGTGTTCAAGGCCGGTTTGTCTTTTGGCGCCGAAGGAATTGGAAGCGATTTTGGAGCCGAGTGTTCTTTTGGTTTTGGTGCCGAAGGCGCCGGTGGGACTATTATATGCGGTTTGCTCGGTCCCAAGCTACCGGAAGGCCTGTCTTTCTTCTTCGGAGCCGGGCACGGAGGCAGGGCTTCTGAAGTGTGCTTTCTGTCGCAACTGGGGCCAACATGCAAAGTCTAGACAAGTGCCTTCAGTTTTGATGGTGGGGTTGGGGTAGGGGCAGTAGTACTCACTTGTTGACCAGAAGTGATGGGGTCATCTGAGTCATCTGCCTCTGACACGATTTCAAGATCTTCGGAATCTTCTTCTGGGACATCTGGGTCTTCATCAAAGATGTCCTCTGGTTCCGGAGCTGATCTCTGAATCACGACGTGTCATCGAGCCCGACTATCTCGAATAGTCTTTTTCGATCGAAATGAGGCACAGGCTGGACAGCTGGACTCATCGTGTTCTGGCGAGAGACACAGGTTGCAGACCTTATGATGGTCACTGTGTGGGAACTTCACTCCACACTGGTGGCATTTTTTGAACGGCGTCCTTTCCATGAGCCGTAGGCCTTACGGCGTCGATAGGCCCAGTGGCCCGCGACGCAACTGTAATCGGGCCGATGAAAGTCACGTCGAAGACTTCAATGTTGGAAGTGAATTAGAAGAGTTTAAGAAAGTTTTGCGTGTCGAAAAAGTTTGAAATTAAAGTTTTGAACCAGAGCGCAAAAGTTGCATCCGAGCCCAATAGCGGAAAAAACAATCTAAGGATAGAGTTGATGTCCATGCGCACTATCGTCCAGGGGAGGAGTCACCTATCTCGTGACTACAAAGACTTCTTCCAAGACAACAACAAGGTGCAAGCATCCGAGCCCAACACCAGATGGTGATCTAATGCAAGTGTGTGATCTGCAGCTCATATGCCTCGAACAACATGTTCCAATGGAAACAGCAAAGAATGACCACTTAGTTGACCTAGACCACCGGTAACAAAGATCAATTAATTGCAATCCCCAAATTCTTCACCCATTTAGAATTAGGGGCTTGGGGCTGAGTGAAGACAGCCAGAGAGAGAGTGCCATTGAGGGGAAGCGCTAACTGGACTAAGAATCTCGGTCTTGGCACCATTCAATTTAAGATGATCGACACTGATTCAAAGTTCTACTTTGGCCAGAAGAGCAGAAGCAGAGGCTGGCAACCTCAATCTTCAGCAAAAGTTGAATATCATCCTTGTAAATAAACAGGTCAAAACCACTGTCTTTGATCAAAGGAGTCAAATGAACCATGTACAAATTCATCAAAAATGAGGAGATAAGATGGAACCTTGAGGAACTCAACGTTCAGAGGTTTTTACAGTGGATCTAAAAGGAGAAATTGAGAACATAAAGGATCTATACAACAGCAAGCAGGAAAACCAGTAGAGTGCTATGCAGCAAACCCCTATTTGAGACAACCTCTTGAGAAGTGAGGATTCATTGCACCTTGCCTAACAAAAAGAAAATGAATGAGTCCTTCTGTAAAGCAACTGGTACTCATGTAAAGCGCTCTGATACCAGATACATTTGGGTCAAGGTTGCACTATATAAAAGTCAGAAAAAATAAACCAAAAAAAAAAACAGGGCAAAAGACCAGTTGAACAAGGTGGCAGTTACAAATTCCTGGAGCTGCAAGAAAACCGCATGCTCCTGCAGTTTGGCCTTATATAGAAGCTGGGACATGGGCCTTTAGTTAGCCATGGCATCAGTATCCAAAGAAGCATGCTTCAAGACAGGGGTGACAAGGGAATGTTTGAATGTCCCAGTAACATTACCTGCAGAGGAGAAGGCACTGAGGATGTCTAGAGATAGAATATTCAAGCAGTTACAGATCTTTATGGATCTAAGCTGGGAGGGAGTCAATAGATGCACCATAATGTTTACTGCTGTTCACAATAGATTCAAATCCTTCTGCCTCAAGGGGTGCCCATGCAGTTTTCAGGTTAGTCAGGGAAGCATGAAGGGGAGAAGGGCTAAGTACTCCAATTGGTCTTGAGTAGTCCTGCAGTGATACTGGTAATCGCTGAGATTTTGACAACTAAAAAGTCTGCTGTTGCTTTACATGTGGCACATGAGATGGTGGGGTTCGGGCCACAGTTGAGGGTTGTCAGCATACAATAAACGTTCCTCCTGTTTATTTTACACGGATTGTGTTTTAATGAATCCTCTTCCAATTGGGTAAGCAAATGTTAAAATTACTGAATGCTTAAAAAATAAACAAAAAAAAACAAGACCTCTCCTCTGGAGAGGGAGTATTTTGAAAAGAAGCTGGTAATGAAATGTTTTGATCAACAGCTGCTTTGGGAATAAATCCCTAATGTATACACATATGGAAAACAATGCATGTCAAAGATCAGCAATGGTAATGAAATGGTTTGATTGACATCAAAATCTGACACTGCTTTTATATAGACAGAGGGCATTTATGCACTAGAGGTGATGATGTGATGTGGTAATGTTAATTGCTGTAACAATCACGTGTGTGCAAGTTTAACAATAAAAAGAGTTAAAAAATAAATAAATCTGACACTGCTTTAAGTAGAAAACCGGGATGCCTTGGCTTACTATCTTTTTACTTATGGAACAAACTGCATGGCTCAAGATAGCAAAGAGAATGATCACACAAACCTATGCCTTGGCAACAAGGAAGACACATTTTTAAGTTAAATACCGAGGTGTTCCCTTCTGGAGGGACTAAAAAAAGACTCGAGCTTAGAGAGGATGACATTAAGCTCCATGTGGGAATAGTATTTTAAAAGGGTGGAAAATATCTTGCTCACGAAAACTCTGAAAAATGAAGTTTGTGAACAACATGGTCCATAAGCAGTAGTGGCTAAAAGATACATCATAACTGAAGAAAAGTGCAGCCTTGATCAAGCCAAGTAAAGAGATAAGGAAGTACTGCTTGTCCTTGACATCTGGTAGGGTTGTAGTTCTTCTGAATGCAACAGATGCCGCTTCCATTTAAGTGCTTAGAAAGACTTAGTGGATGGATGTTCGGATTCCTTCAGAACGTCTATATAATCTTGAGGAAGGTGCAGGTGACCAAACGATAAGGGTTCAGGAGCCAAGCTGCCGAGTTCAATGTAAAAATGAAATTGTTTGTAAAATGTGACCCCTGAACCTGTTTAGGAGATTCATTCTGCAGCCTACTGTGTGGTTACTCCAATACCCGAAGGGCAGTAATCTGCCACGGATGCATCTTCTCCAGAGCCTGCAAGCTTTTCCTGGTGTTGGATAAACACCAGTAAAATCATTGATAGAAGTGCAGAAAACTCCCCGACCTATCAGAAGGGCACTGTCCATTGCTCGTAGCTTGAAATGCAGAATGCATATGCTGGGCATTTTCAGTTTACCTCATCTGCATTGAGATGTATTTAAGGAAACAGTCACTGATCTAGCACTTAATCGTTTAGTAATCCACTTGTGATTTTCTTTAAAGGTTCTGCTCAGTGAGTCAGTTTCTGAACATCTGGAAGATGAACTGTGGCGACCAACATTTCTATATTGTTTGTGCTTCGAGAGACTGAACTTTGAATCTTATCCACTATGCTTGCTCAAACTGCGCGCTGTTGTCATTTGTCCAGCTGTGTAAGCATAATGGCTGACCAGACCCTTTGCTAAAAGGCTGACAAGATAAGGCATTTCTTTCTGGGACCATGTTGCTAGCTCTTAAAGATGGTTCACACGTGTTTTCCTTCCCATTACCGAGGCATCTATCAGTTTGTCTTGGGATGTCTTGGTGAAAAGGTAAACCTTTCAAAATTCTGTCTGACGCACAAGTAACTACTTGTGTAACGATATATATCTGTAAGAGACATTAGTTAGTGATAGATTCCTTACCTTAGAATATCCCCAGGCGTCAGACTGGATCCGGAAATTTTTGCGTAGCAGTACCCTTGCGCGTCGGTAGGCGTCGTCTGCGGCTCCGCGTCGTGGGCGCGGTGATGACGTCGTCGGAGTACTTAGACGCCGCCTCCGCGTGCTGACGTCAGTTCTTAGACAGCTTTTCCGCGCCAGAAGCGCTGAGCCATGTTAAAAACCAACACTGGTGCCATTTAATCTAGGGCCTTGAAAGGGGATGACCTTAACCCTAGATATCGGTTCGCAGAACGGGGAGGATGGGTGGGTCGGTAAGGAATCTATCACTAACTAATGTCTCTTACAGATATATCGTTACACAAGTAGTAACTTGTGCATCTGATAGAGACACGTTAGTGATAGATTCCTTACCTTAGAATAGATACCCCAGCAATACCTACCCCGGTGGTGGGTCTGCGAACCAATAATCACACCAGAAAGTCCTGGAGGACGGAACGGCCAAAGAAGCCATCCCTCCGGACTTGACTGTCCAGGCAGTAGTGTCTTGCAAACGTGTGCAGCGAGGCCCACGTAGCCGCCTGGCAAATGTCCTGCAAGGGCACTCCCAGGCCCAGGGCAGTTGTAGTTGCCGTGGCTCGGGTGGAATGAGCCCGCAATCCAACAGGGGGCTCCTTTTTAGCCAAGGAATAACATGCCTGGATACACAAGATGATCCACAGAGAGATGGTCCTCTTGTGCACCGCTTTCCCCTTCTTAGCGCCCACGTAACCAACAAAGAGTTGGTCATCCACCCGGAACTGGCGTGTGCGATCCAAGTAGAATGAAAGCGCATGCTTTGGGTCCAGACGGTGGAGCCGCTCTTCCTCTTTAGAGGGATGCGGTGGCGGAAAGAAGGTGGGCAAGGTGATAGACTGCCCGATGTGGAAGGCCGTGACAACCTTGGGCAGGAAAGATGGCTTAGTATGCAACACAACCTTGTCCGGATGGACAGAAAGGAAAGGAGGAGTACAAGAAAGGGCCTGGAGCTCACTCACTCTCCTGGCAGAGGTGATGGCAACCAGGAAAGCAGTCTTCAAAGTAAGAAGGCGGAGAGGACAGTTGGGAAGTGGCTCAAAGGGAGCGCACATCAGAAATGTAAGAACAAGGTTCAAGTCCCACTGAGGCATCACAAACGGAACAGGAGGGAACGTGTGTGTGATGCCCTTCAGAAAACGATTTACAATAGGGGACTTGAACAAAGAAGGTTGATCTGGCGGCCTGAGAAAGGCTGAAAGGGCAGAAAGGTAGCCCTTGGTAGTGCCCAGAGCAGAGCCTGGCTGGGCAAGAGAAAGAAGGAAGAGAAGAACCTCAGAGAGAGGGGCAGCAAGAGGATCCACAGCCTTTGCTGTGTACCATGCCACAAATCTGTTCCACCTGCAGGCGTATACAGACTTTGTGGAGGGACGCCTGGCTGCCAGAATGACATTACAGACTTCAGGAGGCAAGTCAAATGGCCTCAACTGTCGCCGCTCAATCTCCAAGCATGGAGGTGGAGACTGGACAGGTTCGGGTGGAGGACCGTCCCCTGCTGCTGCGACAGAAGGTCCTCCCGAAGAGGCAGACGAACCGGGGGATCGACTGACATACTGAGTAGCTCTGGATACCAGTACCTTCGTGCCCAGTCCGGAGCCACAAGGATGACTTAGGCCCGGTCGCGCTTGATCTTCTTTAGCACTCTGGGAAGAAGTGGTATAGGCGGAAAGGAGTACAACAGACCGCAACTCCACTCGCGACGAAAAGCGTCTCCGAGCGAGTAGTGCCGCCTTGGAAATTCCAACGCGCAGAACTGATGACATTGCGCGTTTTCTTCGGGGGCAAAAAGATCTAACCAAGGCTCTCCCCATCGCTGAAAGAGGCCTTGCGCCACGTCCGAGTTCAGACGCCATTCGTGATCCATCATGCACCGACGGCTGAGCTCGTCTGCCCTGGCGTTCAGAGAACCCGCCAGGTGTTGAGCCACTAGGGTCACGCCCTGGCGTTCCAGCCACTGCCAGAGGCGCAGAGCCTCCTGGCAAAGGGTCCACGACCCCACCCCGCCCTGTTTGTTGCAGTACCACATGGTGGTGGGGTTGTCCGTGAACACCTGCACTACACTCCCCCGGACAGAGGGGAGGAATGCCTTCAGTGCTAGACGAATCGCCCGCAACTCCAAAAGGTTGATATGGAGCCGGGCTCCGCCGGAGACCAGAGGCCTCTGATCTCCGCCTCTCCCATGTGGCCTCCCCAGCCCTGGAGGGACGCGTCCGTCACAACTACGTGCTCCGGTTGGGGTAGGGAGAGGGATCTGCCGCTGACCCAATCACGGTCCGTGAGCCACCACTGCAGCTGTCTCGCAGTGCCCTCCGAGATCAGGACGTGGTCGGACAGATTGGCCTGATGCTGGGCCCACTGAAACTTCAGGTCCCACTGCAGAGCCCGCATCCGCCACCTGGCGTGATGCACCAGTAGGATGCAGGAGGCCATCAGCCCCAGAAGCCGCAGCGTCAACCTGACCGAGACCCGGGATAAAGGCTGAAAGAGTGGAATCAGAGCCTGAATATCCCGGACCAGCTGTTCGGGAGGATAAACCCGAAACCGCGCTGAGTCCAGAACCGCTCCGATGAAGAGGAGCTTCTGAGAGGGGCACAGGTGTGACTTTGGCACATTGACAGAACCGCTCCGATGAAGAGGAGCTTCTGAGAGGGGCACAGGTGTGACTTTGGTACATTGAGGGAGAACCCCAGCTGGTGCAGGAGGTCTGCTGTAGTCTGGAGGTGGCTGACGACTGTCTGGGGCGAGCCCGCCCTCAACAACCAGTCGTCGAGGTAGGGGAAGACTGAAACCCCTAACCTGCGCAGATGAGCTGCGACCACCGCCATCACCTTTGTGAACACACGTGGGGCGCTGGTAAGGCCGAAGGGGAGCACGGTAAACTGAAAGTGCTCGTGGCCAACCGTGAACCGCAGGTAGCGCCGGTGGGCCGGCAGGACGGGGATGTGGAAATAAGCGTCCTGCAAGTCCAACGCTACCATCCAGTCGTCTGGGTCCAGGGCAGCTAGGACCTGAGCCAGTGTCAGCATTTTGAACTTCTCCTTCCGGAGGAAGCCGTTGACGTTCCGGAGGTCCAAGATAGGGCGTAGGCCTCCTTTGCCCTTCTTGGGTACCAGAAAGTAGTGGGAGTAACAACCACACCCTACTTCTGGCCCAGGAACGCGCTCGATGGCCCCCTTGGCCAAGAGGGCTGTAACTTCCTCCTGCAGAAGTCGCAAATGATCCCCCGATCCTCGGTGGTATTGCAGTGGCATGGCTGCAGGGGTCATCTCGAAGGGGAGGGAGTAGCCCCTTCGGACGATTTGCAGCACCCACCTGTCCGAAGTGACAGTGTGCCAGTGGAGGAGGTGATGGCGAATGCTGCCCCCCACTGGCGACACATGGGCCTGAAAGCACGGACTAGGAGGGTTTTGAGGCGGATGCCGCGGGGGAAGGTGTGGACTGACCTCGCCGTTGACCCCGACCGCCGCCACGGCGGTTTCCACGGCCGCCACCGCGTTGGGTATTACCCTGCGGCGCGTGGCTGGCAGCACGTGTGGGAACACCCCTTCCGTGGCCACAAAAGGAGTGAAAGGCAGCCGATTGCTGGCACGGGGCCGAGAGGCCCAAGGACTTGGCCGTAGCCCTGGAGTCCTTAAAGCGCTCAAGCGCATGGTCTAACTTGTCGCCAAAAAGGCGACGGCCATCAAACGGCATGTCCATCAGTGTATTCTGGACATCAGCCGAGAAGTTGGCGGATCTCAACCAGGCGTGGCGACGAATTGCCACCGTCGTTGCCATCGCTCTGCCCAGTGAATCGGTGGTATCCAGTCCACACCGAATTGAATAACGTACCGCATCTCGGCCCTCCACAAGGGCTTGGCCGAGTTTAGCCCGTAACTCCAACGGGCATTCTGGCAGCACGTCCGCGACCGTGTCCCACAAGGAGTGGGTGTAGCGGCCCAAGATGCATGCGGTGTTGGGATACCGCAGTCCCAAACTGAGGGAGGAGAATACCTTCTTGCCGTATTGCTCATACCTCTTGGATTCCCTGTCAGGCGGAGCCGACGGGAATGCGGTCTGGGAATTTGAGGCATGGATCACCAGGCTCTCAGGGGTGGGGTGGCTGGACAGGAAACAAGGGTCGCCCGGGGCCGGGCGGTGGCGTCTGGCCACGTTCCTATCTACATGCGAACCTGTAGCGGGCTTGGACCAAGTGCCCAAAAGAACGTCGGTTAAGGCCTCGTTAAACGGCAGCAGAGGCTCGGCTGAGCATGACTGCGGCTTAAGGACCTCAGTGAAGAGGTTAGTCCTCACGGCCGCGACGGGGAGCCCAAGGCCCAAGGCCTTGGCCGCCCTCATCAACACCACACTGTAGGTTGCCCCCTCCTTCGAAGCCACGGTAGGAGGTGAGACAAAGCCAGTGTCCGGCGAAGTGTCCAGACCACTGGCCTCCCCAAGTTCACCTGTCCAGTCCTCCTGGGACTGACATTCACGTGTCAGAGGGTCCTCAGACCCCCCCAATCCTCCTAATCACCCATCTCCTGGTACTCAGGGTTAGTAAATGATGGGGCCAGTTCATGGAAAGTGAACTCTCCGAACGGCGTCTGAAGCGGCGCCCAGCGGCGCCGTTCCGGCGGCGGAACCGGGTCGAGGGAGGCATCGGGGACGGCGCCGCCCGAAGACGGAGCCGGGGGTGACACCTGAGGGACCGGCGCCGGGGAGGTCGTTAAGTCCACCGGCGACGACCCGGATCCGGATCCAGCAGGGGCCTGCGGCGCCGGCGGCGTCGGAGCCGAAGCACCCGACGGCGTCGGGCCTCCAGACGGGTCCGCTGGGCCCGAAGGGGCCGCGGAGCCCGCCGGGGGAGTGATGGACCTCATGGCCATGAGGAACCGCTCGATCTCCTCCTGCGTCGCGCGCGGCCCAGGGACCGGAGGGTATGGGGCCGGACGCGGCGCTGCGTGGGCGGTGTCACCTGAAACCCCCGGCCGCGTCGCGCGAGCGTCGGGGGGGAGTCGGAAGACCGATGACGTCTCTTCGACTTTTTGTGCTTACGTGACAACTTCGACCCAGAGGAGTGATGTCGACTCCCGGAGCTATGGTGGCTCCGCTCCCGCGACCGGTCCCTCGACCTCCGTTCGGACCGGGACCTCTCTTGGCGCGGGGCCGACTGCCTGAGCTCGAGTCGCTTGCGGGACCGCTCCCGCCTAGCTTTCGAAGTCAGGGCCCGGCAGTCGGAACAGGTCTTATCGTCATGGTCGACGCCGAGACAGTGGTGACACCGACGGTGAGGGTCAGTGACCGACATCAGTAGGTCGCAATCCTCACAGTGCTTGAAACCTGGTATCCCTACCGGCACCGTTCGGAGTCGAAGACTCGAAAAGAACGATCAAAAGAGATAAAAAAAAAGTTTAGTCAAAAAAGACTAAGGTACCACTTTTTCCGGATGTGCGCTGCTGGCGCGGAAAAAAGAAGAACTGACGTCAGCACGTGGAGGCGGCGTCTAAGTACTCCGACGACGTCATCACGGCGCCCACGACGCCGACAACGGACAAGGAGCCGCAGACGTCGCCTACCGGCGCGCAAGGGTTCTGCTACGCAAAAATTTCCGGATCCAGTCTGACGCCTGGGGATATTCTAAGGTAAGGAATCTATCACTAACGTGTCTCTTTCAGATCAGCACCAACAGGGAGAACTGTACTACAGTTTACATAATAGAACACATTTGAAATCAGCTACGGCTATTTATTTAGCTAATTAATTGCATTAGTGGTGCATATTTGAGAAGGAAAAGGTTACTCATATATCGTTATCTAGATTGCTGTTTCTTCTAGGCCTCAACACCCAAGAATGTTCGTAATCATTTACATATGAAAGTCTCCACCCTCCAGTGTCAAAGGCCAACCAAGCAAAGTCAATTTTGGTTCTATTTCAAACCATTCATAACCTGTGAGGGATGCGGAGTGTATCCTTTGGAGGAGAGACCACATTTTATCCATTTGAATAGTCACAATAGTTGGATCTTTGAAGGAGAACAAATCAAATGGGGCACTAAATATCATTTTACCAAGATCCCTTGCGTCCTACATCTCTAGAGTTTCATGTTTGGCTGCGTGCTAGCTCACTACAACAGTACCTAGATGGACAGTGGTGCCAGTGTTCCCAAAGTGTTCAAAACATTGGGAACACTGCCAGCACTGATCATCTGGGTACTGTTGTAGTGATCTAGCACGCAGCCAGACTTGAAAATGTTGTGACAATTCAAATGGATAAAATGTAGTCTCATCTCCAAAGGATACACTCTTGCCATCTGAGTGTTCAGCATCACTCACAGGTAATGAATGGTTTAGAACCAAGAGCGACTTTGCCTGGTTGACTTTTGACACTGGAGGATGGAGACTGTAAATGATTAAGAATCTTCTGGGGGTGTTGATGCCTAGAAAAAACAGCAATCTAGATAACAATACACAATTAACCTTTTCCTTCTCAAATATACACCACTAATGCAATTAATTAGCTCAAATTAGCTGTAGCTGATTTCAAATCAAATAGTAAGACTTTATACTCATAGGAATCACTTCTTACACAAAAAAAAAAAAAAAAAAAAAAAGAAGAAGAATAGAGAACTTCCAATGTTTTCCTGCAACTGTAATATGCGGTCTATGATGCACATCCAATCATCCCCTTGATGAATTGGGTAAGATTTGATAGACAGCCAGCATTCAGACTCTGGCTCCGGATTATTTCCTGAGCACTTTCTTACAAACCAGAAATTTCCTTTTCATTTTGGGAATGCTGGACCGGAGCCACTGTCTACTTCCCCAGAAGGGTACGGACTTCTCGCTCAAAATTTTCCAGATTAACAAGTTTAAGCACATTATTCATTTTACACAATACTGAGTACCAATCTAGCGCTTTAAGAATTCCTTCTACTCTTTCAGATTGTCTCTGATACTTTTGCCTGCTGGAGGTGTGGAAAAAAGAAGGGGAAGAAAGGAGTCAGTGATTTGAAGGTTTTCCTAGGCCTGGTTATATTTGATGCTACTAATTCTAATCCTGAGTCAACCTGAGACGACCGAACTATCTGTTGTAAGTAACAACAATTATAAGGCTTGTAATTTACATTTTTTTAAGGGAATCCATTCTGCCCTCAGACTGCATTTGTTCATCAACATTAACCTGCAAAAAGTATTGCAAGAAAAAGACAGGTTGATATTTCTCTGCTGTTGTCAGAAACCCTTACAGAGTGCCACAGTTGACTCTCAGTGGTAGTTGTGGACCAACAGTCAAGGGCTGCCACAGGGGGCAGAGCGGAAGAGTGTAGATACAGGTTAGTGAATACGACTCCTAACTCAAAGTGCACTCAGTAATGTCTATATTTCTCATAGCACTCTGGTCTTGGCAAGCAGGCAGGCACTGGTTCTCCAGGCTCTAGGTCAGGTTGTCTTGGTTTCCTTGGGTGATGTCCCCTCACCCAGCAGGGAAACTAGCAGGCCTTGGCCCCCAGATCTGGTCAGAGGCAGAAGTCGTGCAGAGCTTTTCCTTCTCACACAGCTGCTTGCCAGATGACAAATTTTGGGGGTCAACCTGTCCTTCTTATAGTCCATTTCCAGACACCAAATGTGATTTATGGCCTGGGACATTAAGATTTATGTAGGGGTTCTGCTTCTTTTGAAGTGTACATTATTCTCTCTCTTCTTTTTCTTAAAAAGGTTGTCTGTCACAGCAAGAGATACTCCAAAGCTGATAGTCCCACAACACAGGTCCTAGGAGTGACTAGAGTTCACACCTGGATGTCAACCACAGTGAATATTGAATTGAACAGTGATGTGTATCAAAAGATTAACCCCAGGTTCCCATCCCTACTCTTTATGATTAGCTCATCAGGCCCATCTCCTTCCCCAGATGTATCCTTGCCCCTTCTTTGTGATCTATCACTGAATCAAAGAGCAACGTTTTGAAGAGCAAAGGGAGGGTCTCTCTCTCTCCCTTCCACCAGTGTGTCCCACGCAGAGCACAGGAATGCAGTAGTACACAAATCCATCTTCCATGTAATGTACCATTGCAGGTCCACTTCCAGTCAATGTACATACAGATCACACATACTGTCCAGCACGGTCACCCCCATGTATTGTGCCACCCCAGGGCACATACATCCAGCACACACAATAACTGTGCATAAGGCTCAGTACCGTATTCTTTGTGTATTGTGCCATAGTGTGCTATCTAAGAGCACACACACTTCCAACTAACACACTCGCCATGTGCATACTGTACAATACTTCACTCATCATACTTCTCGCAAGCAAATATACACTCAGAACATGCTTTCACTGCGCATGAACTACACAGCACTGCATCTCTCATTTAACCGATTCCTCGCAGGCATACATAAAATCAGCATATGCACTAACCATGCTGATACTGCACAGCACTGCTCGAGCCCTGTACTGTACCCTGCCCAGGCACACAAGCATACAATGCAGTCATCACTTGTGCGTTGTGCAGATCTCTACATCTAACTGATGTAGTCCACAGTTGAATTAAGCACACAACAGTGGAACGTTTGAAACGGTGAGTGAGCCTGTAGGCCTCACTCCAGTGACAAAGGGTAATAAAAAGGACCTGTTCCCTCCTACTGATCAAAACACAGTATGCTTTCACCATGCACTTGTGCTGGTTAACTATTGGTGAAGGCGGTAGCCTTCCACCACTAGGAGGTTAGTGCATTGGGCACCCCTACTGGTCACCCAAGAACGCAATCCAAGGGACAGGCCTATATTATGGCGCACATGCATGATCCATGCTTGCCTATGACTGCATAGTCTGCATATGCCATATGGCATGTGTCACTATCAGGATACAGGAGGCCATGAGGCCCAGCAGCCTGAGAGTCATCCTCACCGAAATCGAGGATAGAGGTTGAAATATCAGTATCATAGCTTGAATATCCTGGGCTCGCTGCTTGGGAGGATAGGCCCGAAACTGCACTTGTCCAGAACAGCTACAATGAAAGGGTGCATCTGAGAGAGAAGTTCAGAACGTTGATAGTGAACCCCAGTGAATGCAGGAGGTTCACCGTAGTCTGGAGTTGGAAGACGACACCCTGGGGCTAGCCGCCTTCAATCGCTAATCATCAAGATAGGGTAAGACTGGCAGATGAGCTGTGACCACCGCTATCACCTTGGTGAAAACCCAGGTGCATTAGTAAGGCCAAAGAAGAGCACAGAGAAGTAAGTGCTTGAGACCTTCCCCATTCCGCAGGTAGCGCTGATGAGCAGGCAGGACAGGAATGTGAAAATAAGTGTTTTGCAAGTCCAACGCTACCATCCAGTGTCCTGGGTGCAGGGCAGGCAAATCCAGAGCCACAGTTAGAATCTTTAACTTTTCCTTTTTGAGGAGGTAGTTGAGGGCTAGCAAATCTAGGATATTATGAAGACCCTTGTCCTTTTTCAGGACCGGAAAGTATTGGGAATAACAACCACAGCCTACTTCTGGCGCCGGAACCCTCTCTATGGCTCCCTTGGCTAAGAGAGTCATAACTTCCTTCCTGAAGCAAAGTCAGGTGACCCTCAGTTAGCAGGTCATAAGATGGAGACATGGAGTGAGGGCGAGTCTTGAAGGGGAGGGAGTAGCTCCTTCGGACTATCTGGAGAACCCACTTGTCTGAAGTGATGTTCTGAAAGTATCGGAGGTGATGGCTGATTCTACCACCAAAATGGCCGCTCATGATCTTGAAGGGCCTAACTAGGAAGGTTTACAGCCACCGTCAATGAAATTGCTCTCTGAGTCGTTCGTGTCGAGATCACAAGGAATGGCAAACTTTGCTGTATCTCTCCCATATGATACTGCTTAGGAGAGGATGGCTCAGGACTCTGTGACCTGTGGCAGCACTTGTGCAACCATTTCCCAAAGGGAGTGAGAGTAACGGCACAACAGGCATGGGATGTTTACCAACCACAATGCAAAACTGGCGGAAGAAAACATTTTCTTACCCCAACTGTCCAGCCACTTGGATTGCTTTTCCGGGGGTGTAAAAGGGAACATGCAGTTGGAGGTAAACGCTTGGACCACCAAGCTCTCAGGGGTAAGGTGGTTGGTGAGGACATTTGGGTTGCCTGGTGCAGGGCGATGGTGGCGGGTGTTGTCCTATTCACAGGAGCCCCTGTACCAGGTTCCCAGTAGGACATTAGTTAAGGCCTCGTTGAAGGTCAGCAAGGGTTCAGAGAGGGAGACACCTGGCTGCAGGAACTCTGTCAAGTTATTAGTCTTGGAAGGGAGCTAAAGGTCCAGAACCTCAGCTGCCCTTTGCACCACAATAGCGTATGATACCACCTCCTCCGTAGCCACGGTAGGGGGAGAAAGCAGGCAAGAATCTGGAGAGGTATCCAGTCTGCTGGCCTCATCCAAATCCTCACACCAGTCCATGTATTGATACGATTAGTCTTGCAGAGGGTCCCGAGACCCCGCCCAATCTTCCTCCATTCCTAGCTCTTCAGAATAAGCCTGAGGAACCGACCTAGGACCTAAGGGTTCTGTTGGCATCAGTATTGGCATCAGAAGGCGCCAATCCGGCTCATCAGGGATGAGAATAGAGATGGTGCCGCTGGGGGCGATGCTGGGATTCTGTGTGTCAGGCCAGTGAAGGTCACAATGGCACGGCTGGCGTCAGGCCGGATCCACTGAGGAGGCGCAGAACCCGATGGAGCCCCCTCTGAGCCTCTGGGGCTGCCCAAATATGAGGCATTTGGCATCATAAAATTCTTTGAGATGGACGGGGGAACTCCCGGGAAGGCGGGGAAGCGCAGAACCGACCCAGGTTCAGAGGAACGAGGCCTAGAACGCAGACGGATGGGGATTAGTCAAAGCATGCTTTGACTTCTTTTTTTACAAAAAGTTAGCACTTTGTTACAAAAATCAAACAAACAGTGCTCACAGCATATGACCGCTATCTCGCACCTGCAGACTTTGCACATTTGCTATTCTGGTGGCAGATATAAAAGGCTCTGTATGGAACCATAGTGTATGATTATAGCCAGGATTTTGAGGTTGATTTATTATCTAGATATCAACAACCATGCCATACACTATACTACATGTCTTAATGCCATTAGCGCTATGTCGACTTTGGATATTACCATTGTCTTAGTGAGAAGTACATTTGCATTTTTCTACACGATTCTAGCCATGAAATTGAGGATCATTAATATATGGTATTAACTTTTATTTAGTTCATACTTGCATCTTTGAACATGTTTTTTAGTAATGAAATTGAGGATCTGTAATATCTAGTTTACATTTGTATTTTTGCACATGAATTCAGCTATGAAACTGAGAACGATAAATACTGACTAGCTGAGAAACGGCTAGCTGACATACATAATTGGTAGTTAAATTGTGCCGCATTTTGAGCCAATACACTAGGTTAAAGTGTTTGTGAATTAAGAACAAACTATTTCTTCTTGTGAACAGGAAAGGTCTGACAAAACTGATGATTTTTAATACAAAATTGTAATGGTTTTAATTAACTATACACAATAAAATGTTTTATGGTATTGGTCTTCTTATGTTTTTTGTAATTCTTATCTGACTGACTCCATGGCTTTCAGTGGGAGTACGAAGACTTAAGACTTTCAGAGCGGTGCCCGGACCTCCGAGGAGAACAACGTGTTGCCTTGCGCCGAGCCGCAAGCAGCCTTAGGGACCGCTCCCTCAAAGCTTTCGAAGCCATTGCCTGGCAGTCAGAGCATGACTTTGAGTGATGGTCGCACTCCAGGCACCAGAAACAAACCAGGTGTGGGTCCGTCTACAACATGGCGAGGTGACAGGTGGCACACAGTTTGAACCGAGAAGTTTTCTTGGACATGAGGAAAGACCTAAACACCAAAAAAGGTGTCAATAAAATGTTGAAAAAAGCCAGTAGAAATGATGGAGGGTAGCTATCTTCACGGATCTGCTCTGGCTGGCGCAGAAAGCAAATAACTGAGAACAGCGAGGCGAGGTGGTGACTAGGTGATGCAGATGTCACAACGGCGCAGACGATGTAGACGATGTCACGCAGAACTGACCAACGCCACCTACCGGCATACAGTGGTATTGCTCGAAGAATAATCTTCCATATCCAATCTGGTGCCTGGGAAAAATCAAAGGTAAGGAATCTGCAGCTAGACATCTCTATTAGATATCAAATTAGGGATCCAGACAACAGTATAGTTGTGCACTCAGGGCAAGGGTACAGGTTGCATGCTTTTACCATGTAGAGGACTTTATCGTCCCAACAGTGGTGTTTCAAATTAAGAACCATAAAATAAGCTAAGTATTGAGTTTCATGGCCAATCCCCAGCAAGGTACATGGATTGAATAAACGAAAGTAGTCAGCAGTGTAGGAAAGTGAAATATTATGAGGTATGAGTAAGTATACTTACCAATCAATATTATCACAATGCCTCAAAGATGGTCCTTGGATTCACACAATAATCCTTAGCTCAGTTCTGGTAGTGTGGCGAAGAGCAGCTAGGCATAACTGGAGGAATACGTGTGAAGTATTTTACAGTAGCACAAGGGTTTACAATTAATTGACAAGACTCAAGAAAAATCCAACACTAATTTATAAAGACAGAGTATATTTTTATGGAAATCTAGACACCAAAACTAACTAAATAGAATACACAACTACAGTTCTGGATTTTCAAAGCATTAGAAAATAAAAGCATTACATTGTGCAAACATTTAATATTGTAGTCAATGGGAAAAACTGCTAGTGACAATCAGTCACTTAAGGCTCGAGTTATAGTGTACCCTCGGAGGGTAGAGGTCTTTAGGGTCCCAGGGTCCAAATGTCAGTTCAATTTTACCTAGCCCATGGAGTCCGAGTGCAGTGGTTGTCCTGGCTGTCAGTGGTCTTTAAACAGGAGTTCTCCCCAAGCTGTTTTTACCATAGAGACGACGCCACCAGAAAGAGGATGCAAATACACAAGAGCAGGGTTGTTCTTGAGGTCGGTCGCAGGTCTTGTGAAGTGCCCTCTTAATGTAGCATGGAGTTAAGGGGTCAGTTACCCAACTGGAAACCAACAAACCTTGGTAGCAGTAAAAGTAACAAAAAGGAACTTCAATGTCTTGCGGTGCAGGTAAGTACGGTAGCAGCTCGAAACTTCATGGAAAGCCAGACTACAACTCCCAGAATGCACCTCACGGTTTACTTTTGGGGGGCGATCCCTCAGAGGGCCTGATGGCAAATGATTCTTAAGATGCAGAGCGTGATTTTACCTGCACTTTGCAGGGACTGGTCCCACCATTCTAAGGGCGTCTGAGGGTGCTTCTGACTTCTGCACAGGTTCCTCACTTCGGGGGTGTCTACTTTTACACAAGGACGAGGGTCGTTCACTCAGTTCCAAGTCTGTTGCCTCAGGGGCACAATATCCCCCTTTTGCATTTTGCTGCTGGGCAAAGTCCTGTTGTCGGTGACACAAGTCTCCTCTTGGTCCTTCTTTGAAGTAGATGGTTCAGATCATAGGCTCTGGTGTCGGGGCGAGGGCGGTCCCTTAAATCTTAAATTTAGGTGAGTTAGGGGTGTGAGAGCTAGTAGCCTATGGGCAGCTAGTCCCTGCAGCTAGTCTGCCCCTGAGGTGACCACATTCAGTGGTGCATGTTACTCTTTTGACCTTTTTTAGGGATCGCCCAAAAGTAAATGGTCTGGTGCATTGCGGGAAACTTAGCCCTGACCTCCAGCACGTTTCAGGAGGATACGGTTTTCCCCCGGACTCCAGGATGTCGAATAACCCAAGGCTGAGCTTGCTGCTGCCAAGGATTGTTGGTCGCCAGTCCGGCTACCACTACCTTTATTCAACGCTGTGCCTCGAGGGAACCTCACAGCATCTTCAACTGATCACCTCAGTGGTCCCATTGTAAAGTTTTTGCATCCGTTTTGTAACCAGCAACGTCTAATCGGTAAAACCAGCAAACCCGTAGCTCCCATTTCAGTAGCACGGACAGCCACGCCAACTCTGCACCCAGGCCAAGGCCGAGCCGAGTAAAATTCAACTAACTGTCATGGCCTGGTTTTGGGATCCGCCTCTCCTTACCCCAGTTGTTTCCACTGGGCTTGATTTGCAAGTGACTGATTGTCACCTGTGTTTTTCGAAATTTACTGCACTGTTATGTTTGCAGTAGCGAAACGCACTTATATATTTTTCCTTCCAAAATCCATAACTCCGGTTATATTTATCAGATTGTTTTTGTTTAGGTATCTAAATTTATATCAAAATCTGCTCTATGGATATAAATTGGTGTTGGATTACTTACAAGTCGTGTCAAATACTTATACTCCATGTTGGTACTCTGAAATGCTTAACAAATATCCCTCTAGTAAAGTCTGACTCCTCGTGCCACTGTTCTAGGACTGAGCTATAGATTGATTACTGTGAATCCAAAGGACCCATATAAGGTATTGTGAGAGTATTGCATAAAGCAGGTTCACTATATAATACTCCACTTTCCTACAAAATCCAAACATCTCCTATGCACATATGGACATAACGCTTCAGATCTCCCAAACAAGCTTTTCCCTCCCTTTGTTTCCCCCACCCCAGCTCCCTTTTACTCATCCCAAACCCCCTCCTACTGCGATGAACTCCCCCCAAAACTCTCTAAACCCTCCCTTCATCTATCTCTTCGCTATTCCTTTTACAATCCAAATAACAGACTAACATGTCCACCGTTCAAATCAAATGAATTTCATATTTCACTACACTAATTCACCACTAATCCTTTTTGGGTTCCAGAGTAACCTGCTACTCACCGAAAAGTGCTACGACCACTCATCTTGGAGAGCAAGCGCTATATATATGCAAGCCCTTCCCTCTTCCATCCCTCCAATATCCTTTTTAATCCAAATAACCACTAACATGCACCGCTCAAATTCCTTTCATATTTCACTATACTAATTCAACGCTAATTCTTTTTGGGTTCCGTAATAGCGTGCTACTCGCCGAAAAAGCACTTCAACCTTCGTCAGGAGTAGTAAGAGCTATATAAATGCAATTACAATACAATAATGCAATGTTGGGGCGTGGCTTGCTGCCGCTGAAGATGGCCGCAGCCTAGAGGAGCTCCGCGCTTGAAGGGCTCGCCCCAAACAATCCTGACCTTCAACCGGCGATCAAAGTCACCCAAACCGGGCAAACTACCTCTGGATCACTGGCGCTACAGCTACTGAAGCTTTGGCCCCTGAGATTGAAGTGGAACCGGTAAAAGAGGCTGAGGCCCGGTGGTAGCCGTGAAGCTGGGTCCTTGCATGATCTTGAGGCCGGCCGCCGTGGGGATCGCACCACCTTCCCGAACTAGCTAAATTATCCCACGAGTGCAGATTCATAACCGGAGACGTTGCATGGCAGGAGGACGTACCGGCGTGAAACATCAGATTGCAGCATTTCGAATCCGCCTATATCACCGGGCCGAGAGAACGAGAGATCAGCTCGACGGCGGAGATGATCGCATTTAGGCACTGAGGTGTTGGGGCTTCCCGTGCACCAGTGGCAGCAGTTAGGTCCTCCCACGGTGAACATTACAGTGGGGTCATGTCCGTTGGATGCTTCTGGGACGGTGCGAGGTCACGCCCCCACACCCCCCAGAAAATGAAACTGTAATAGCGCACACTGCATACAAGCCTATGCATTAATCCACATTGCTGGCCCCCTGCCTTGCGACACTGCCCATGGCTGGCAGCACATGCACTCCGGCCCACGGACAGACCGCAGGTGCCCTTACAAGTACCAACCTTTGACAAGCCCGCACTGCCCTGTTTGCTTAACTCAGACTCAGTCTAAGGAGGTACTCTGATGCATGGGCGGTGACGTCCTTGGAGGATACCTGTGAGATTCAGCCGCGCTCCACACCAGTGAAGTACTACAGGGAGCGGGAAAGTCGAAAGGCAGAGCGTGGGCGGTGTCCCAGCGGCAGGCAGCGGTAATTACCGACTTCCCCCATCCTCCCCCCACCAGAGTGACCCCCTGGACCTAGGGCACCATGGGGGGCCGAGGACATCACAGGGCGCTTGGATCCAAGCTAGAGAAATATGCCTTCCAAAAGGACCAGACAGATACATCACAATTGCCCGCACAAAGTGACAAAGACCACCCCAGTGAACATCCTAAGTAGGTCACTCTTCAAGATGTAATGGCTGCTCTGCTCCGAAGGCAAACGTCAATAGGAACAATCTCCACTGATATTACACTACTACGTGCGAATGTCTCAAAAATAAGCATGCGGCTCACTGAAGTTGAAACTACTACGAAGGCACTCTCTGCAAAAACGGTGGCGCTACAAAAACAAATCCAAAAGTTAGAACTGGCGCAGAAACAGATGGCTGATAAACTGGATGACCAGGAAGGGCGCTCTCGGAGAAACAACATACGCCTGGTCGGAGTTCCGGAAAGCAGAATAGGACCGGCCCTGGACCTCTTTGTTGAGGACCTCATCAAAACCAGACTCCAGCCACGTGGTCTCTCCAGCTTTTTCTCAGTGGAACGGGCTCACCGGGTGCAGGCCCCGGCCAGGGGCCTCCCCTGACTGATTTTGGCTCACATGTTTAACTTCTAGGACAAAACACTATTTTACAAGGAGCACGCATAGCACCCCCTCTCCAGGTGGACAACAGCACGCTGTCCATATTCCCTGATTACACAGCAAAAGTAACCAAACATCGCTGCAGCTTTCTCAACATCAAAAAGGAACTGAGAAATAGAGAACTAAAATATGCAATGCTGTACCCTGCAAAATTAAGAGTAGAGGCAGAGGGTAAAGCATGGTTCTCTGAAACACCGACTGAAGCGGCTGACTGGCTGGAGGGCTGGCGGCCCGCCGGAGGCACTACGAGGCAGCGACCTAAGCAACGACAACAGCTACCGATTGCAAAACTCAGACTGACTATGGAGGCCCTAATGTGTGAGACTTGCCACAATCCACGCTGCAGATCCTGCCTGGTGCCGGTATAGACTTTTGACATATGGACCCGGACACTGAGTGAGGCACTATGACCACAGTAAACTATGCCTACTGGGGGACCCGATGGAGGGCGCTGAGCAACTCTCCCCCCTTACGCAAGTACAAGTTAATGGGAAGAAAGCACTTTGCTCAGTTAGTGTGGCGGGTAGTTCTAAGTCCGCAGTGTAGGGAGGCAGGGAGGGGGTGGAGGGATGGGTAAAGTTTTATTGGATGTTTTTCAGTTTGGTATTGATCTATCACACACTGTATCCGTGCAAGCATGGTATTTCTCTCCTAGAAGCGCCACAGGGAGTTTCTTACCCTGACATTGATGGAGTCCACAGCTAACAGCACTGACAATACACCTGACGTTTTAGAGGCACGGACAAAGACTGCCCAGTTGTCCAATCTTCCCTTTAAGGTGCTGTCCTGGAATGTGAATGGTCTTGGAGACAAAATAAAATGAGGTCTGGTTCTCCAATACCTCAAACGTAAAGGTCCAGCCGTTGTGTTACTGCAGGAATCACACCTGATGGGCTCAGCCTGTAAGGCCCTAGATAGGTGGGGTATCAAAAGGATTGCAGACTCTGCCTTTACATCAGGATCTCGTGGAGTGGGGATTTTAATCAATAAGCGTTTCTCACAAATAGTGACCGGGTCCTGGACAGATGACCTTGGACTGTTTGCTGCAATAGCATGCCAATGGGAGGGGCGGCCTTATGTTCTAGTGACAGTCTATATCCCTCCAACACTACACCAGACTACCTTTCCAGGTCTGGGACAGATCCTATTGACGCTACCACAAGGTGACAATCATAGGGGGAGATTTCAACGTGACAATGGACCCATCCATAGACAGAAGACCCCAATAGCGCACACCTCAGATTAGTGGAATTTATCAAGGCCCTTGGACTCGTGGATGTATGGCCGACCAGATACCCAACGGACCAACAGTTCACGTTCCATTCAGGAGTTCATAATAGTCTCTCAAGATTGAACTACATATTTACACTAGCTGACGGTTTAGAACGAGTCTCTGAGATCACACACTTGCCCAGAGGCATATCTGATCATTCAGCGGTGATCCTTACGTACGCGTCCACCTCTCCGGTTCGACGCCGACTTTTTCCGATTTATCCTGGTTACCTCAAAAACCAGAAGGTTGGGAGAGAACTCCTGCAGGCGACAGACTACTATTTTGTTGACAACCAATACTCAGTCTCGTCCCTGCGACGCTATGGGAGGCGTATAAAACTGTGCTCCGTGGGAAGGCCATTTCCTTAATTATGGGGCACAAGCAAGCTCAGCGACAGCAGATTGACAGCTTAGAACAGGGAGTATCCCAGGCGGAGGCCAATCATGCCACAGACACCAGTAAGGAGTCGCAACATAAGGTACACTTGGCGCAACTAGAGTACACATTGCTGGAACTAAAACCAAAATGCAGCACACAATTTATGAGCTAGGGGATTAGGGCAGGCAAGCTTTTAGCATGGCTTGACAAGAGAGAACGAGCGAGTAAATGGGTTGCACAGATCCGATTTGAGGATAGTACTGCTACGGCAGAGCCTCATCAGATTGCAGAAGTGTTTGCAGCCCACTACGAAAGGTTATACACACCCACGGCCACCAACACTGTCTTGGAGAATCTCAACTTTCTTAGAGACATAAGGATGCCCGCATTGTCCCCGGTCGCGTCTGAAGCTCTTGGCGGCGACTTGCCCTCTGCCGAAATTGCCCTAGCAATCGGTGCACTACACACAGGCAGGGCTTTGGGGCCCAATGTGATTCCAGTGGAATTTTTCAAGAAAACCTTGTCTCAACTTGTGCCACATTTACTTAATATGTACACTGATAGTTTAGAGGAATGGATCCTACTCGGGGACCAACGCCTCACAACAATAGTAACAATCCATAAACCAGGTAAACCAACGCAGGACTGCATGTCCTATAGGCCGATCTCCCTTATAAAAGCAGAACCCAGAATACTGGCGAAGGTGTTAGCCATGAGACTGCAACTGTATCTCACCACACTGATTCACCCGGATCAATCCGGCTTTATGCCCAACCGCAACACCGCACTTAATTTAAAGAGACTGCATAGTGTCAATGCGAGTAGGTCCACGGTTGAGGAAGATGCAGTTATCCTGTCACTAGACGCACGTATGGCGTTCAACCTCGTCGAATGGCCTTTCCTCTTCGCGGTCCTCCAACACATGGGTTTCGGACCCAAATTCTGCGCTTGGATACAGTTACTATACACGCAGCCCTTAGCAAATGTTGCTGTAAATGGCCCTATTTCAACTGACTTCCCACTGGGCAGAAGGACAAGGTGGGCTACCCCCTGTCCCCCCTCCTCTTTGCACTAGTGCTGGAGCCCTTGGCGGCGTGGATACGCCAGGACCAGGTTATTCGTGGCATGAAATGGACACATGGATGGGAAGACTGCATTTCCCTCTATGCGGTTGATGTGTTATATCTCACATTTCCGGCGCGCTCCATTAATTGTTTGCTGGATATCTTTGCCTCCTAAGGGTGGGTCTCTGGGTACACTATAAATTGGGGGAGTCACTCCAGTGGGAGAGGTGTGGCGCCGCGGCCAGGGCGACTGACGCTGGAATCTGGGGACCACGGTTCGATCCCCGGCTCCGGCGGCAGGTTAGCCCAGCACCATGTGACTCTGGGCAATAGCTCGCTTAATCTTCCCGACGGCCCCCCAGCGCCTAGAGACCCTTACGGGTGATTGTGCGCTTTACAAATGTGGACTTTACTTTACTCCTCTACTTGCTACACGGTCCACCACCACTACTCTCAAGAGGTTGCGAACTTCAAATTACAAGCAGAGGCTTCAAGTATTTGGAAATCTACATAACGCACGATAACACGAAGTTCATGACCGAGAATCTTACACAGCCATTAAAGCGATTTAGGCATGATGTCAAACACTGGCGCTCCCTGCCGCTCACGCTACTGGGAAGGGCAGCCCTCTTTAAAATGATGGCACTGCCAGATTTTTGTATGCTCTCCAGAATACGCCATTTTCAGTCCCCTAGTCATATTTCACGGCAATAACCGCTGAAGTGACTGCCCGACCGTCGGAAAGACGACCCGTATCGCTACGAATAAATTAGTACAGAGTTGGTATGATGGAGGTATTGCCCTCCCAATATAAAAATCTACTACTGGGCCTCAAAGCTAACTGTCACTATTCAATGGCTTCATGCACTTCAAGAAGACCCAGCATACCACATGGATAGATACATACAGGAGCCTGATGGGATTATGAGAACACTCTATTATAAGGTCAAATGGACCGCCCTCAGAAGCGCCACGGTGCACACCATACATGTATGGTTCGAGGCGCGGCGGGCACTGGGCTGGGAGGGAGTCATAATGCAAGCCACACAGCTATGGGACACAAAGAAACTAGGCCTGCTGCGGAACACTAAGGGCTTTAAACAATGGGATCTGATAGGCATCTCGAAGGTGGGAGACATGCAGAAGAAAGGTGAAGTAATCCCATTTGCCCATCTACAACAAACTAACAGTCTAGCACAAACGGAAATGTTCCGTTATATACAGATTAGACATGCGCTAACTGCGAAAATCACACCAGGCACACAATTCGTGGAGGCATCACCGTTGGAGGATAGACTCCTGACGGACCATCTGGCAAAAAAGGCCATCTCCCACACATATCGAAAAATAATAAATATCGAAAAATAATAAATAACCTATCGGAAACCGTAACACCCTGCGGGCAAAGTGGGAATCGGAGCTAGGCAACTTAGATGACTCGACTGGCAGGAGGCGCTTGCGTTCCCCAAGAAGGTGGCAGTACCTGCTAAATTCAAATTAGTACAACAAAAAATTCTGCATCATACATATTACACGCACACGCTTCTACATAAAATTGGTAGATCTGACTCACCACTCTGCCTCCGTCAATGTGGTGAATCGGGCACATTCTTACATAAGCTCTGGCATTGTCCAAAAATAATAAGGTATTGGGGAGTGGTTATGCGTACAATCTCGCAAGTCAGGGACACCTCGGTTCTACCAGAACCAAAGAGACATTAACATTTGGGAACCTACAGATCTCAACCACATGATGCAGGAGTGGGTGACACTCAGTATGACAGTGGCGAAGCGCAATATAGCTTAACGCTGGGGATCCAGATAGGCCCCTGCCCTTTCCCAGTGGTGTTGCGACATGGACAGTATAATGGTAGTTGAAAAATCTGTATATGTCCACAGAGGATGCCTCAAGAAATGGACTCTAATATGGGGCAAGTTGAATGCTTATCGTGGGCATATCTGTGAACCCTCGCAAACAGATTTGCAGCTAGAGACAATTGATTGAAGTAATTTATACAAAAAGTTATGTACGGAGTTAAACCCTTCTGTTATTGTCCGAGGTTGGGCACTAAGTAACCTATCTTTTAAACCAAATGTCACGCGCTTGATAAGTACTGTAAAGAGACCGCATGCATGCACAACTGCAAATTCTTTTAATACCATGTTTTGTTATTTACAAAATGCCAATAAAAATATTTCAACAAAAACAAAATAATGCAATGTCACCATGCTGACTGATGACCCTTCAAAACACACTTTGTTCAGGTATGCATGTTTTCACTGAAAGTGGCGATGCTAGGTGATACAAAGGATCTTATGGGTTGATTTGGGGTTAGGGAGGGATACTATAGCCAAGTATGTAACCTTACTACTGAGAAGTAAAAGGGAAGACAACCTATTAACCTTTGATCAGGCAATGGAGTAGTACAGTCCCCTGCCTATCCTTCAATTTCTAGTTTCAAGGCGTGATGGAAGTTCACAAAAATGGTCTGCAAAGTGATAAAATGCTTTTAACATATGCTACTATAAAGAATGATGGAAAAACATTTGCTTCATACAATCAGAAAATACCTAAGAGGCCGCACTAAAAATAAATGTGTGATCAATGTGCTTATTTTAGGGATATTTTAAAACACTTCCCGTTGCTAACAGCTGCCTCAGAGCTCCTTAAGCATACCTTGTATTAAAATGATACCACAAAATTTGGTTCACCTGGTGATATGTTTTTAAATCAATACCTCTAAAATCCAGTAGCTGTAAATGATAGTTCAATTAGGTTTGCTTCTAAATAAGATGTAGCAGGAACAGAATGAATTAACATTCACAATAGAAAAATATTAATGGTATTCCTAGAGGATGCTGAAGAGGTGGGCGGACGAGACACTTGAGGTGAACTAGCCAGGCTGTTCACACTACACATGCCATTTTTGATGCCTGGCTTTTCTCGGCTGCATTCTTTTCCTCTAAAACTAGGAGAAACCCCTCGCTTCTAGGATTCACTTTCTTCATACTAGTGGATTCATCATCCATAGAATGTTTTGCCCTTGTCCCATAAAATAGTGAGTTTCAAATGAACAAACTTCTAAAGCAGTGCTTGAGTCATGTTCAGCATAACTTTACTGATATCACAAACAGCTCTACAACCTCTTTGCTTCTTTCTTTGACACTTTTGTATCAGCGTGGTGCAAGGTTGATGAAAACATTTGCCATCAAAATGGAGTTTGGTACGAATACCTTTGGGTATACCGAATGCTCAGGTTAGGATACCACAAATTCAGGGTCACAAACAAAGATGTATAGATGCTTGAAAAGATTTAGAATCAGCAAAACATCAGTAAATGCCTCATTTGAATATGATATTCCGCTCCACAAAGATGAATATGAGAGCATTCATGGGAGCAGAAATTTTCGAAGAGAATACAATAAAATATATAACCTGGTATAACAATCCTATAAGTGAATGGTTGCGATTTTTAAGTAGATATGAATCAGTACCTTCTTTATAATAGGAAAGAGAATTTCTGCCATATCCTGGAATCTGTCCTCTTTGGTTGCATTCAGTACATCCGCTGCACACTTAAGGGCTGTTGTCTTGTATTTAAGGTTCTCTTTTCGGCACTCCTTCAAAACAGATTGTACAATATCCTCCACAGTAGGCTGGTCGGGCACACATCTTTGCAGCTCTATCCTATACAGAAATATCACAAATATAGCAATACTGTTACTATCACATGACAAGAAGCATCAAAACGTTTTTAGCATTATGATAAGTGGTTACTTCACACAGTGGCTCTCAAAGCAACATATCTGCTTTACCATACCAAATGACTGTCTTTCAGGTGGATTCTCTTTCTCCAGATTTCACACCTACAACTTTTTTCCAGATGCCAGACTGGAAGTGGAAAAGCGGATGTAGCTCTTCTGCATTAGGTGCCAACATCGCACCAGTTTGAATTTGGTGTTCTCCTTGGATGTGACATCACAAAACCAAACATGTAGAGTTCCTGAAATCTAAAATCAGTTTTTTGTATACACCCTTTGTAGATGCAGATATGTGCTCTACTGAAATTTAGCTTCGAAAATTACTTATGCAGCATGTTTCGGGGAAAACGTCAACTCCAAAAAGGTGAGACTTTCGGCAGTGTCGTTCATCATATTCTCAGGTGTAACTTCAGATGTGGAGCCCAAACACCAATCCGTGCCAATGTGCAGATCTCTAGCTTGGAACCTCTTAAGGTGTAAAGAGAGGCATTCTACAAAATGGGGGTGGGGAGGGGGGTACACGGGGGCGACAGGCCAGAGGGCAGTGAGGAATTCGTGGTTAGATAGAGTTACCACCAGAAAGAACATTATCGAAGGTAAGTAACTTGTTCTTCCGATGGATACTTCTAACTGCAGATTACCCAATTTTAGAACAGATACCAAAGCAGTACCTACCAAGGAGTAGGGTCTGCGGAACGTCCTGAAGGGACATTCACTGTGTGCCAGTGCAGAGAAAACAGCCTTGGCCCTGGTGGAATGGGCCCTCAATCTTTCTTGGCTCATGTGAAGAAGATCCTTTTAGAAGAGGACAATCCATCTTGACAGAGTCCTTTTCTGCATTACTGTGCCTTTGTTTTGCTGATGGTTATTGGTGCGATTGATGTATAAGCTTGAGGCTCTTTTGGGGTCCACCCAATGGAGTCTCTCCTGCAGATCAAGGAACATAGGAAGAGTGATGGATTGACCTGTGTGAAAAGCAGTCACAACTTTAGGTAACATGCCTGCCCTGGTCCTCAATGTCTGGGGGAAAAAGTGGTATAGGGCAGCTCCACCGAGAGAGCTTGGAATTCACGCATGCAGCGAGGAGACATTATAGCAACCAGGAACACAGTCTTTAGAATCAAGAGACGTTGACAGAAGCTTCACAGGGGTTCAAATGGTCTGTAGATGAGAAAACTGAGTAGCAAATTAAGGTCTTACTGTAGCATCGTAAAGGGCTTGGGGGAAACATACGAGCGACCCTTTTCTAAATTTCATCACAATGGGGATTTGAAAAAGGACGCCTGGTGGCTGGTCCTGTGAAAGTAAAAAAAAATGTAGGACCGATAAGTCTTTAACAGTGCCCACTGCAAGTCCCTGCTGGGCCAGAAACTAAAAAAATAAAAAGTATCAGACAACTTGGCCTGTAGTGGATCGGACTTGTGGGTGCCACACCAGGGTATAAATTTAATCCAGCACCATATTAGACATATGACACCTAGCAGCCACAATGACAGCCACAACTTCAGGAGTGAGATCAAACACAGTTAACTGAATGGTTGTGTGAGTGTATGAATGAGTGTGAGTGGCTGTGTAAGTGGATGTATGAATGTGTGAATTGGTGTGTGAGTGAGAGAGCATTTGAATGGGTCTGTGAGTGGGTGTATTTAAAAAAAGAAATTGGGGTCTGGATCCACGGATCCGTCGCAGATTCACACGGGGCTACAGTGCACGCTGTGAAACTGCGTTTTTGGGCAAATTCTTGCACATGAGTGGTCCCTCACAGACCCCTCCATCGATCCTATGGACTCAAGATACCTCTACCCTGACCCTTAATATCATATTCCAGCCTCAGTGTTTGCCATTAGGATATATATATATATATATATATATATATATATATATATATATATATATATATACATACATATACATATACATATACATATATACATATACATATACATATACAGAATGTCCCACAGTGGTTGCAGGCAGCAAAAGAACACACGGGCACAGACCACAGCAGCAGTTGAAATGGTGAGTTTATTCACAGCATAAACAGGTCCATATAACGTGTTTTGGCCGCCGACCTGCGGCCTTGATCACATGAACACGCTACATGCAAGTACCAGCTTATATAGGCAGATAGGTACATGTGCTGCAATACGTTGTAAAATCACGAAATGCAAGTGCATTACGGTATCGGTGAAAACTGACAATGACAGTGCAAGTTGGTTTACTGTAAATTTACTGCACAAAAAAATGATTCATGGTGGGGAACATGGCGGCAGCAGGCTAGCTGCCGCGGTACTCCGCTCTGAGCCCTAGCGGAGCGTTACGCTTCTGACTACCATGAGAGAACGAGGACACCGGCGTGAGAATTCTGAGTAACTCCACCACTCTGCTTACTCCGTTTGGCTCCGTCCTGCTGTTTCGGGAGTTTCAGAAAAATGACTGAAGCTTTTTTATCACAGACCGGACCGCGACCGCGGTCTTTTTTCCCTATCTATGTGTTTGGAGAGGGGCATGCTCCAGCTTGGTTCGGGGACCCTCCGAATCCCGGCAATTCAGGTGCTTTGTTCGACTGAGCCGACATTGCCGCTGCCGTCAGGTCTGAGGCCGTGACATCAGGCCGCCCTGGAGCTCCGCCGAGGGAGACGCCTGCGGTGTCTCCGTAGAGACCTTCGGCCCAGCGTGCTCGTGAGGAAGGAGGGGCCGCTGGCTGAGACTGAGGAGGCCGACACAGCAGCAGATGCCCTAGCCTCTACAGCAGCCATAGCAGCAGCTTCTGCGACATCTGTGATTCCAACAAAGGAGGTGAAGGGGAAGCTAAGGGGGGGGGGTCAGCTGATAGCAAGCTGTTCCAGACGCCTGTAGAGGGGCTGCCTGACTCAGGACCGGGTTCCAGCGCAGAGCAGGGGGGGCGTAGTATATTAATCACCCCACGAGCAACCACCCTCAGAAGCTCCAGCCTTTATCCAATTGAAATCCCCTCTAACCTACAGCCGGTGATAGCTAGCAGGGGCTGTAGAGGCAATAGAGGCAGCAAAAACCAAAGCAAGGGGGGTAAATCCAGTAAGAAGAAGGAGGACAGGAGTGGACCCCCCGGTTTGGGAGTACAGACACTACTTAGGCTGGAGTCTGGGGAAACGACCCAGGGCAGTGCTGAGGGGGGGTTACGAGCTGACCAAAGCGACCAATACCACTAAAACGCCCTCTAAAACACCTTCTAAGTCACCCTCTAAAACTTCTTCATATCTTTCTACTGAGGTGAAAGCTAAACGCGCAAAAAAGTCTATAAAATTAGCTAAGTCAGCTAAGTCGGTCCTTGATTCCAGCTCTAGGATAAAGCCATCTCTGCGCTCTTATTTCAAGGTTATTCCTCAGGTGTTGGATTTGGTTCAGAGCTAACCCCCTTCAGTGTCTACCCCTCCAGGCCTATCCACGATTACGGTTCAGTCCGGCTGTTTGGACTCGGTTGATTCTACATCTGTTAATATGGAGGAGGCTTGCAACGAACTTCAACCTGGGGCGGGGGGTACATCCACTAGCCCTCCTCCGATAAATGTCAATTCTACATTGGATATTACTTCACCTACTAGACCATTTGTAGAATCAAGTGTCAATATCAATATCAGTGTTAGTGGTTCCCCTGCCGCATCTCCTTCGGAGCTTAGTACGGCATCAAGGGGTGAGGCAGCAATTTCTGGCACACCAAGCAGTTCCGTTGAAGTAGAGGAGCGCAGTCATCTGGGTGAGCATGTATGCCATGTAGACGACACGGACCCTGAGCCACACGATTTGGGTTGTCAAAGTCGAGAGGGGCACTCAAATGTAAATCTAAATATCTCGCAGCAAACTGTTTCCAATTCCTCTTCCACCTGCGATACCTCTTCTACCCCCTTTGCCTCCACCGCTAGTATGCCTCCAGATCTCTGTTTCTTCAATATTGCTTATGTTCTCCAATTTGTCAGCTGACATTAAAAGGGGGTTTGAAGAGTCAACGATAATCCAGAGAGAGATCAGATCTTATTGTGAGTCTTTAGACAGTAAGATAGACGGTCTTTTTTCAAGAACTGGAGTGCTGGAAGAAACAGTTGTGGGGATGTCTCTTGAATTGGATAATGCTAAGGAGGAAATTGTCAAATTAAAAAGGGAGGACACTGCTCTGGCGGACAGAATGGAGATCTTGGAAAACAATGCGAGGAGAAAAAATATTCGCATTTTGAACGTGCCAGAAGGCAGTGAAGGTTCAGACATCAAGGCTTACATCATTCAACTTCTAAAGAAGTCTCCCAATTTAGATCACTCTGAAGAGGAGTTAGCTATTGACATCCAGCGGTTACATAGGGACCCCTTAAGGCGGAGCCCACAGAGGACTAAGCCACGAAAGATCATAGTGAACTTTCACACCTATTCATTAAAGGACCACATCCTTAACCTAGCTCTCAAGCAAAAATCTCTATCAGGAGTAGGCTTCACTTTTCAAATAAGGTCTGATCTATCAAGGGCTACTTTAGATAGGCAATGGGAATTGGGCAGGAGGATGGAGGCTTTTAGGAAACTAGGTGCGACAGTGCAGCTGAGTTTTCCAGCAGCTCTGAAGATTATGTTTAACAATAAAATGTTTAACATTCGCTCAGTTCAGGCTGCAGACGAGCTGATGACTTTTGGTGGGGCCAAGGGGGGTGCCGGGTGAGAGCATGAATTTTTTTTTTTTTTTAAGGTAAAGAGGTTAGGGTTCTACAATCTTTGACTTTCCCTGACTTTCCCAGTTGCTCCGTCTCCTTACTCCTTCGTGTCCTTTCCCTTTCTTCTTTCATATGGTGATATGTAAAATCTCTAAAAAAAAAATTAAAAAAAGAAGGTAAAAAAAAAACAAATTAAAAAAAACGTAACAAACATGTATATATAAATAAAAAATGAAAATTAAGCAGATGAATAATACAACAAACAAGTAAGAGGGAAGGAGCTTCTCGCACAAAATAAAAACATAAATAAATAAAGGGGAGGGTGAATATGTGAGGGAAAAAAATAAAGAATAGAGGTGAAGATCACAATGGTAGCTACCTTGTACCCCTCCTTCCCCTCCTTCCGTTCCATTCAAGACGGATTATGGTTCAAGGCCTGATCCTCTCCCGTCTCGATTGTGGAAACGCCCTATATCTGGGGGCCCCACAATCTACACTTAACAGACTCCAGGTCATTCAAAACTGTGCGGCAAGAATCCTCCTGGATATCCCCCGCCGAACTTCAGTCAGAGCCAGACTGAAGGATCTTCACTGGCTCCCGGTGAGATCCAGAATTGAATTTAAGAGCATGTGCATCGCACACCGATCCTACTGGGGTACAGGCCCCTCTATTAACTCCCCCCTGATGAAAGCCTATCTACCCTCCCGCCCACTCAGGTCTACGACCTCCCACCTCGCCTCAGTACCACGCATTAGGAAGGCCAGATGTGGAGGCCGCTCGCTTTCTTACAACCTGGCTAGGATCTGGAACTCCCTTCCCCTCCCTATCAGATCAGAACCTAACCTTCTCACCTTCCGTAAACTATTAAAAACTTGGCTCTTCAGCAAAATTCCAATCTAACTTTTCACTCAGCTTCTCTTACTCCAGCCTCTCCAGCCCAACTCACTCTTTTCTATAGCGCTGGGACGCCCCTGGGTAGCCAACGCGCTTTACAAATCATCAATACATACAATACAATACATACCTCGAGGGATCTGATCAGATTTCGTGTGGGGTTACAGCAGATAAAACTATAATGGTAATATTATCTAGTTCTCAACTTTATAGTTAAAACGCTTTGTAGGGGCTCAGAATGGGTCAGGGGTACCACAAATTAAGTCATGTTCCGGTTAGATAGTACAAGGGTTCCTCAAGGGTGGGGGGGCGGGGTTCACTGGGGTTGGGGAAAAAAGCATAAAATGTTCCTCATTTCTGATCTGGTTGTTGACAATTTTATTACCATTTCTAAAGTTTGGACAAGGATCGTATTTCAGATAGTGGTTAAGGACTGCATGCCTTCAGTATCCAGCCGTACCAGTCATACTAGCCATGAGTAATCTTAGGATTCTCTCCTGGAATATTAGTGGCCTGCGCACCAAACCTAGAGCAAATAGGATTTTACAATACTTACGGGATTCTGATGCGCAGGTCATTATACTTCAGGAGACACATCTAGTTGAGGCTGAGCTGCTTGATCTGGTAAAAAAAAAAACAGATGGATAGATCTGTCTGTTTCTACCTCCCAATCAATCACTACTAGGGGAGTGACTATTCTTTTTAAAAAAACAATCACCACAAGACTCATTCCACAGGAGGTAGACTCCGCAGGCAGGTGGGCAATTGCCACCATGGATATAGGTGGCTCACGTTTAACTATAGCTGGATATTATGGGCCTAATCGGGAAGATCCCCTCTGCCTTAGAATCACTATTTTTCGAACTTTTGCACTTCTCAGAACCAGTCATAATAGCAGGGGATTTTAACATCGTGTTTGACCCCTTACTAGATAAGACTCCGTCTAGTCGACAACAAACGTTGTCTAAGTCCAGAGCTTTCCTACTTAACTGTATGTGTCAATACGGATTTATAGACATCTGGAGAGTAAGGGCGGGTCACAAAATCGGTTTTTCTTTCCGGAATTTTAAGTATCACCACCGATCCAGGATTGATTTTTTTCTAATAAGTAGAGCTTTGCTCGATTCGGTAAAAAATGTCACTTACTTACCATCGCACCTGTCGGACCACTCCGCAGCTTCTTTAGATCTTGTCAGTTTGATCCAATCCCCGGCCAGGTCATGGTCTTTTGATCGGTCCCTTCTTACATCGTCGGATGATCTCTTTTGTATTAGATCAGAAGCACAAGAATTTTTGCGAATCAATATCGTACTGTATGGGACGCCTTTAAGTGTTCCCTGCGAGGGGTCATCAAGAATAAAACTGTATTCCGCAGGAGGCAGTACACCCAAGAAGTTGCATCTATAGAGGCCAACCTGTCACTGATGCAAACCGAACTAGAGGCCTGCAGTAATGTTTCCAATCCTACTACATTGGCTAAGCAGGAGAAGCTGCTGGAACTTAAAGGGCAACTGGCTTCTGTGCTTAATCAGCGCATCCTCCAGAAATGGGAAGCTAGTAAACTAGCTTATTTTGAATTTGGAGAAGGGGCAGGCAAACTGCTTGCCTGGAAGTCCAGAACCGATCGGACACGTAATAACATTGATTCCATAACAACTAGCGCCGGGACCGTATCTTCGGATTTAGAAATAAGATTGGCCTTTAAAGATTTTTTCCAGAATATTTATCGGGAGGACAAGAATATCTCTGTCGAAAATATAAAAGAGTGGCTGAATTGTATTTCATTACCATCGCTATCCCCAGAACAAAGTGCATCCCTAGACAAGACGATCACGGAAGAAGAGGTGGTGATTGCGATTCAAAGTAGCAAGGGGGGTAAGGCGGCGGGGCCCGACGGCTTGCCGGACGAGATATATAAGCACCTTGCGGGTAAAATTGCTCCCTTCCTTGCTGTATTATTCAATCAAATTCTGCAGGAAGGAGTTTTACCTCCAATCTCCTGGAATAACGCATCCATCACACTTATTCTGAAACCAGGCAAGGTTACCACTGACTGCGGTTCATACCGCCCCATATCAATTCTCAACGTCGATTACAAAATCTTTGCGTCCCTCCTGGCCAAGAGGCTGGGCCAGGTTGCTCCTGCAGTCCTGCATTCCAATCAGAAGGGCTTTGTTAAGGGTCGCCAGCTCTTTGAGCTGACGTATGACCTTATAGGAGCAATCGACATGGTGACAAGTTCTTCTATGCCTTTGGCTATCCTCACGCTGGATGCCACCAAGGCCTTTGACAGGGTCAATTGGTTGTACCTGTCGGGGGCCTTGGAAAAATTCGGCGTGGGTGGGGCTTTCCGCAGAGCGGTGGAACTCCTATACCATAATCCATCCGCATCTGTCAGGGGTCTGTCTGAACCATTTACTATTACAAGGGGTACACGGCAGGGTTGCCCTTTATCCCCTCTGCTTTTCGAACTTTATATAGAGCCGTTTGCTCCAAAAATTCGGGAGGACAACAACATCAAGCCTTTTAAATACAGAGATTGGGAAAAAAAGGTGTCCCTGTATGCAGACGACATCATGATGATGACGTCAGAGATCAGCACCGCGTTCCCGGCAGCTATAAACCTAGCCCTGGAATTTGGGAAAATCTCAGGGTACGAGGTAAATGCCTCCAAAACTGAAATTATGGCATGGAATAGCGATGTAACAGGTTTTAACGAGCAACTAAGTAGGAATTTGAGATATCTTGGTTTAAGAATCGTTAAAGATATCAACCTGATTGCTCCCACCTACTTTGCTATAGTTGCTAAAGATTGCCGGAAGTTAATGGGGTCTTGGGGACATCTCCCTCTGACAGTTCTGGGTCGTGCAAATTTAGTGAAAATGTCCATTCTACCTAAGTTGACTTTTATTTTTAATACCATACCACTTTATTTTGACACATCACTGATGGCGAAGTTGCAGAGTGACATCTCTTCATTCATTTGGAAAAACAAAAGCGTAAGAATAGCTTGGAAGAAAATAAGGCGGCGTAGGGAGAAAGGCGGTTTGGCTGGTCCTGACCTTCAGATATATGCGTGGGCTTTTCAGATGACACACGCACGTATGTTGCTAAAAATCCCATCAGACCAAGGCATAGGGACAATGTTTTCGGCTTTACTACAGGGTGAAGGAGTTGGGCAGTCGGGTTTTCTTTTCAAGTTTGGTGACCCTAAATTTTTCAAAAAGGTTAAATTGAAGGTGCTGCAGGGCCTAGCAAGAACTTGGTTCAATCTCAGAGCTGCAACCAAACTAGGATATTACTCGAATAGATCTCCTATATGGGATCTCCCTGCTGCTTCTGGTTGGGTAAACGATGTACTGGTAATCCCACTAAAAGACGCCGGAATCTCAACATGGGGTGACCTGTTTGTGGAAGGGACTATGCTTTCCTGGGAACATCTAGCGAGCAAGGTGGGCCCTAACTTCTCCAGATTGAAGTATCTACAAATATCAAGTTGGGCTCAATCACAGTCAGCTAGAACCCCCCCCCCCGTTATTATAACACGCCTCTAGGGGGAGGCAGCCAACTGGAATCTTTTTTGCTTGATAAACCATTAGTATCTAAGGAAGTTTCCCTATGGTACAACCTAATCTTGGAAGAGATCGATGGGGAATTCCATCTCCCAGACCTACTGTGGGGTTCCTTGTTGCCTTCCCTGAACTTGAACGATCTATGGCTAATGTCCTGTAATGTCTTGTGGGATCTAGTCAAACCAGCCTGGCTCCGCAGGAACCATGTTTTTACCCTCCACAGGGCTTACTACTCTCCTCAGAAGTTGTCTAAATTTTCAACAGGGGACCCGGTGGCATGCGCCCGGTGTGGTCTAGTGGCGGCCTCTGATGCGCACATGTTCTAGGATTGTCCACACCTGACGTCTTTCTGGGATTTAATTAGCAACAAACTTACATCTTCCATTGGCTTTACAGTGGTTATAGACCTTCGGCTAGTAATCTTCGGTGTAGTGGATCAGAAGCGAAGTCCTGCCAGAAACCTCTTGTTTTACTCTATCTTGGTGGCCCGAAGAGAAATCTGCAAGCGATGGAAAGAGGCTTCTCCTCCTTCTTTACATGACTGGTGTACCTCAATGCTCCAAATATCAAAATTAGATCTCACCAGGGCTGGGAAACCAGATAAAAGAGCTTTTTGGCATCTACTTGATTGGTCCCACTAGTCGTACTGGTTCCCCCCCCCCCCAGGTCCGATGATTACGAAGCCATGATATATTCTCCCTGCTAAACAACTTCGTCTTTTTCTCTTGGCGTACCGGTGGATATAAGCAATGGTGGTAACTGGCTTATGCTTAGTACCTGTCTAATAAGTAACAAGGTGCCAGGATCGGCATGGCGAATGACATAGCTGTAGGGTCATGGCAGCTTCATTCACCGTTTGCATGCCAGCACCACGATATGCCTTCCTTCCTTGTTCAGAGGTTTAGCAGATTACAACCATGGTGGAGATGAAGACCAAAAAAAAAAAAAAAAATGATTCATGCAATCACGTCACTGCCCCAGGTCTTGGTAGAGTTACCAATGACAACATGTTGTGGAGCATGCCAGAAAAGAAGAAAGAAGAGGAAAGACTCAGAGAGGCGGGGCAGAGTGGATACGAACAAAGAGAAAGAAGAGTAAGAAACTTCAAAACTAAAATTGAAGCGCGCGCTGTCTGCCTGGTTTGCTGCATGTGAGTAATGCACTCAGGAAAGACGGGGAGAATAGAGAAGGTGAAATGCATATGCAAACTAGGGACATTGTAGAACAAAAGGCCAAATAACCGCCTTATTTTACACCGATGGCATAAAATTAATATAATCGCCTGCACGAAACTGTTAGGGAACCCGCTAATGGGCTAACGTGGGAGGCAGACAAGTAATAAAACCACATAAGCCTTCCAAACATGTCCGAAAGGGCCAAAGCAGTGGTGAGGGGCGAACTGCAAGTGCGGCAGCGCGACATGAAGCGTGCAGTGGAACTAGTGTAAATCATTAAGTGAGAGATGAGAGAATATTAACAACAAGGCAAAAAGATGGTAATTAAAGAAAACAACACTGACTGTGGAGCCAATTTCAATGTCTAAAATACTCGCTCTCATGAAACCAAAGTACTGTGCAGTGAAATAGGTAAATCAGTGAAAGGTGGTGTAACATAGTAATAGGTGACAGAGTGCAAAATGAGGCATCTAAAAAAGCTTGGAAAATCTAATCTAGAGGCAAATTTCAATCCGGAACTAAGCTCAGGACCCAGCTGGGAATGGAGCAGATTAAGAGAATACTGCCTAATGCGCAAAAAGAATACAGTAATATTGTATATGTATATTTATTACCTACTGACCGTTGCCAGTAAGTAGTTACAGTTAGGACCAAGTTTCCAAAGGAAAAGCATTTATTGACTTGACTATTTCTTTGGCGTCATTTGACAAATCATCACAAAGTTTTCCCAAAAAAGTGCTCCGATGATTCTTGTGGCGCATGGAAAGTTTCGGGGTGATCTTCAGGCGGGGGCCGAGAAAAAGGAGGTAAAAAACATCAGTTTCCCATGTTAATTCTCATAGGACCTTTAGACACCGCTACAGCCCGAACTGCTGAACGGAATTACACCGAATTTGGCAGGAAGGGACATGTAGGTTCAGGGTAGTGCCTTTTTGTAATTTGGTGTAAATCTGTTCAGTAGATTAGGAGATATTAACCGAAATCCAAATTTGTTTATTTAGGGATGCAAAGGCCGTGTCCCAGAAAAAAACCTTTAAAAAAAAAAAAGAAGAAAAGGAAAAGAGGCACCCATCTGAGCCCAAAAAGCATTTTTTGTCATTTTCGGCACAAATTGTTTTGGATCTGTGGAATCCGCCAAAAAAAGCAAACAAAAAAAGCGCAGACTACCACGCTACATTAGTAACCGGCCCACAGGTGGGCCAGGTCTCAGCAGCATGTTGCCATTAAAGCGGAGGGGTCTTATTAATGCCCCAGGGACCACCACCTCACTGAGGCTTATTCATTTTAAAAGGGGAGGGTCTCTTGGACCCCCCCTCCGGCCCCATGGACCACCACCTCCCTGACGCCATAAGGAATATGTATTGGGGGCCTCAGGGATCCTCCCCGCCCCCAGGGCCTGGGGACCACCACATCCCACACAGTCAGGCTGGTACTTACACACCCAGTTACACTCCCACAAGACCACTTATGTACCCATCACTCATACAGCCAGACAATGACTGACACACTCAGTTGCACACCCATAAAACTATTCATATACCCAGCACTCAGTCAGTTACATATGCACTTATAGTCACCTACTAATATAGACACTCATACCTGTTTGGAAAACTATACAGCCACTCACACACTCAGACAGCGACAGAGGCACTAACACATACAATACACCCACACAGCACTTATGTATCCACCACTAATATAGCCACTTGACCACACTGTTACACATACAAACACCCACTAACAGAGCCAGTTACCAATCCATACGGCCATTTACATACACATTTAGACACCCATACAGTCAATAACATACCCAGTCACACGCCAACACAGCGACTTGCACATCCAATGGCATACCCACACAGGCACGAATACACTCACTCACATATCCACTCACCCACTCACACAACCAGTCACACTCAAATAAAGCTACCGATATACCCATTTATACATCCATACTCACACTTAAACAGCTTCTTACACACTGATAGAACCACGTATGTAGCTACTCACTTGCTTAAAGTATTAATTTAATAGTATATAATCTCAAGTTAAATGTATTCTAAATTTGCTTTAAAGATATCTACTTGTGTTTTAAGAGTAATGTAAGATGGAAGGATGAGGTGAAAGAAATATTAAGAATTATGGTTCTTGAGAGCATCCATAAACTGGGCGACAGATAATATATTAGTTCTACTGGCGTATTGTGTTTGGCACAAATTTGTGACCATGTCTTGCAGTTTTGGTGAAACAGCAGGAATGGTAAATGTCTGGTCAGATAGTAAATCTGAAGGAACAGCCGACTAGCACCAAACCGATTGATAACACCCAACACAGAGGGATGAGGAAATGCAACAATTGCACTCACTGCAATAATGTGATGCAGCAAAACTTTTTAACCCATCCTAGAACTGGAGAAAAAAAACAAATTGCGCTTCACAACGAACTGTAATTCGAGTTTTGTCATCTACAGTATCAAATGTCCCTGTGGGCTCATGTACATAGGGAAAACAGAAAGGAAAATCAAAATAAGAATAGGAGAACTTAAAAGTATGATAAGGACCAAAAACACTAACTCCAACCTCGTAGTACACTGGCTTAACCACCAAAATAACATCTCCCAAGTCAGATTTATGGTGATTGAAAAAATAGAAAGCAAAGAGGGAAGGGATTCCAGCCAACACTTATCTCAACGTGAGGTAATCTTAATCAAAAAATATCAAACCATGGAACCTTTAGGCTTGAATGCTAAAATTGACTTGAGCTGCTTTTTATAATAGAGTCACAAGTGCTCTATTAATCTTACATCAACACGTTAGGTCTCAAATGTCTTTAGGAAGTAGTCTTATCCTTGAAATAAGGCACAGTTACAGGACGGGGTCCAGAATCTAAGCTAATTATGATTGTGTATATTTACCCTCACGACCAACTGAGCAATCTACATTGCTATACTGTGTATAGGCTATGTAATGGTTATATTACAGACAAATATAGAGTTTAAAGTGCACGTAGAAATGTCACTGTCTACATGCAGTTATCGCGGAGTACTGTGTTACAGTACTAAACATATTTATGTTTTTAGTTGGTTCAGTATAGGTTTATTCCACCTTCTCTTCTGTCTATGTTTTAGCTGCTAGTCGCGTAACTTTATTTCTGCCACCATACTGTCGATGCTGGACTACGGAAAGGCGCTCTACCTGGGCTTACCTAAAGCCTTAACAAACAGACTGCAGGTAGTCTTAAATGATACGGCAAGACTAATCTTCAGACTTCCAAGGAGATCACATGCATCCCCGCTGTTGCTGAGTCTTCACTGGTTACCAGTGACGCAAAGGTCGGCTTTTAAAAGTCTCTGTATAGCCCACAAGGCTATCTACGGGCAAGCCCCTTCCTATATCAAGGAAAGACTAGTCATCTACAGGCCCGAAAGAAGCCTAAGGTCCTCCGAGGCTCAGTTGCTTGTATGTCCTCGGTTCAGGCTAGCCACAAAAGGAGGGAGATCCTTTCCGGTCCTACTGCCCAAAATGTGGAATGAGCTGCCTGAAGCCCTTCGCAAGGAAGGAAACCTGCTTCGCTTCAGGAAAGCCCTGAAGACAACTTTATTTAGAACAGCGTTGAGCTCAGTATAGATCCAACGCCTCCTGTTGCTGCCTGGGCTGTTATGTCATTGCGGTCAAAAGCGCCCTGAGACCTGTCGGTGATTTGGCGCTATATAAACCGACATTAACAATAACAATTTATATGAGCACCACCACACGAAGATGGCCGCCGTGTACTTTGCATCAGCACTGTCGTAGCACATCCGTCGTGTATCTCTAGTACCCTTTTCGAGAACTCAGACCTTTTTAAGCTTGTGGGTGTTCAACCTACGCTCGATGAATACAGTGAGTTAGCGGGTTTAGCGGTAACCGGTACACTACTAACAACAGTTTTCGAACGAAGGTGAGCGTCGGTTTTATTTACGTGTATGTTCTATCGGCACACAGATTTCACGTAGTAGAGAGTAATGACCTGGTTTTCATTTCACTTCTTGCAGATATGAGAATTTGTATGCAAACAGATCCAGATGGTTTACGGGTAGTAACATTCATTACGCTTCTCGGTTCTTGATAGTTTTTCTGTTTACAGATCATTCGGTGAATTCATTCATGGTTTGTCCACGCTGCATGGGTTTGTAAAGGTCAGCTTCTGTCGTATGTAACGCATGAATTTGAGGTTACGCATGTTGAAGTCAGCCATCTCTTTGGCTTTTATAGCGGCACACGTACTACTCGGATGCAAGTTATAAGCTCACTCACCGAACGCAAATACGCAACTTTTCATTTCACTTTTAACCTTCACTTGAATGCATACCCGTTTAAGTTTTGAGCACACAAACATGGAAGTTTATCTTGCGTTTTTGACTTATGTAACACCGTTATTTACTTGGGTTGAGCACTGTTTCACTTCTGAGCCTCTTTATTCTGTATATACACCTACTGGTAGATATAAAACACTAGACCATGATTGTCAATACTATTTCCGATGCATGCCGCCATAGGTGTGTCTCAGAACCTTTGCAGTTGGCCTATAACTTTGAATGCATAAGAATTTAAGTAATGTGAATATGACCTGAGATACAGTAATGTGCAATGATTATTCTTTACATCATTTCATTTACAGCGGCCCCTGAGGAAGGGACCTCATGTCCCGAAATGCATCGGGCCAACTATCCACAATCGCCGCTATGATTTATTTTCATGCTGAAAGTCAAACTATTATTATATATGTATAATTGATGAAAATATTATGTATATGTAGTCATGAAGAAATGACTTGTTCTATGGAAAATTTGTAAATACAAAACATAATAGGAGATAAATATCTTCAACAAAAAGAAAATTACAGAATCAATGATAAGCCAAAGACAATTTGTTAAGTGTTATTATTGCATGAACAAAAAGTCTAAACGTTGTTTAAACATTAAGAAGTGTGAAATAGATTCACCCCAGCAGTGCGCTAGGTTCCGGTCGTGACAATAGTCTCGCACCTACATCCTTTGATTTCAAAGGCTAGCCAGAGTGTGGCTAGTCCTGTGGATTTACTACGCCGCCATTTTAAGGTCAGGCATTGGGAGGCCATCACAATGTCCACATAATGCCTCCATCTTAGGGTCAGGCAGCAAGCCGATTGCAGTGATAGTTGGGCTGGTCCTGGGTGTGAGTCACATTCACAAAGGCATTAGTTAGACTGAGCGCCAATCTAGTGTGCGGCGACAGTAATGAGGGAAAGCAGAGATCTGGCGACGTGCCGCCATTTTAGGTCCAGGAAACCATCAGCCATTATTTGAGTATACTAATAATCCCCAAACCCCCATTTGTTTGATATACTCGAAGATTTGAAGTGTGCGAAGATCAACTCAGGATCTACCCCTGTCACTTACGGGACAGGGAACGGGCCTAAGACTCTTCTGGTGCTCAATGACAAAGTTTCACTTCGAAGTTTCATATGGCCTTCAGGTTCATCTACACACAATCACTACAGACCTTAGAGTTGTGACTCGACCCCAGCATCACAAGCAAACCTGAAGACGATCTGTTACAGACATTTGCTTGCAACAGTCCTTAAAAGGTTTAAAACTGTTGTTTTCAGAGGTGACATTTCGCTTGCACACTGTAAAATGTCTGGGATAAATAGTTCTAAAAAAAAAAAAAAGAGGGACTGCTACAGATCCATATCTAGAGGTATGGAAAGAAAGGAACTGATGTCAGTGTGCAGGAGTGGTGCGTATATTGCTAGTGCATATAATTTTTAGAATGGATTTAGTGCAGAGCTGCATGGTGCCACTGTCTGGCATGCAGAAGTATTGCTGAAAAGTTTTCGAATCTAGACTGATGCCTGTGGAATATTCAAAAAGTGAGGAATCTGAAACAAGTCTAAGACGAAAACACAAAAATGCAATGTTACACAACAAACATTCAGAACCAGCAGAGATCAGACCTGTACTTTGGAGCTCAATAAACAAATCTCTGGAGATCAGAGGTGTAACAGTTGATACCGCGTTGTAACTTTGCATTACACAACACCAATGCAATGCAACTGTTTGAATCATCCTAGACATTACAGGAAAATAACCCTTTTGCTCACCTGCTTGCCGAAACTACAGTGGCAATAGCTTTCAGGAGCTCTTCCTAGAGGGGAAAACAAAAATTGTAAATTCCAGACCAGTAAGGGCCAGCTAGTAAATAAGCATTGCCAATTATTTAAAAAAACATTTAAAACAACACAATGTAGAACAAATTCAACATACAGAAATGGAAAGTTACATATAAGACAGCAAGTTGGTAATCGAAAAAAGGTGACATTAAGAGAAGCTGCACAGCTAAACTGGTAATAATACTTGCAAGAAACTGCATAACTGAGTTTCCAAACAAATGGCTGGATTTTATCAAACATGTAAAGTAGTTGCAAAATATCAACGAGCAATGCTTCAGACATTGGGGTTGTTAATAATGACGTAGCCAAATAGGGCATCCATTTTTCTAATAAACTCCCATACAATAACGATTACAAAAGCATGCATAGTATTTTAGGAAGATACCTAGCACAGTCCTAGATGAAGGACTTTCTTGGAGTACTGAAATAATGCCTTAGTTCTGGTGAAATAGGCAATCAAACATAGGCTTCAATAGAAATTTCTGCGAATTACCAAAGAATTAAACTATCCATAGTATAGAGCTTATTGCTTTGTCAGCACCGAGTTGAGCCACTATGAGTGGTGAATGGTCCACAGGCCTTGGAACCCTCTGAAAATCATTGTACAATATTAAGAAACATTCTCTGTGGAAACCCACTAAGTATCAATAGCTCAAGTAAACCTTACATGACCCAATATGAACATATCATATCCAACAAGATAATCAAGATGGCGAATACTTTGTCCTAAACAGGAACAATAATATTGAGGATGCACCCATGATACCTTGCTAAAATGTGTGTAGGTCACAGTAATCTTTGAAGACTAAAAATGTATTTGGCTTAAACATAAATTAAAATCAAAAAACACTCCTGATAAGCAAAGCCAAATCGCTGGGTATATGTTCATAGCTCATTCTTTACTGTTTAACTAGAATCTTGTGACACAGACTGTGGGTTTCTACTGTATCACAACATGAATGGCGCAAGGCAGCAGGTGTTGTAGGAAGAGATCTGACAGGAGGTAAAATCTAGGAATTGAATTGTCATCCCTTACAGGCGTGGATACCCTGAATAAATGGTGTTTGGTTGGAAATCAATGTATACTAGGTCACCAACCCCTTGTTGAGCAGGTCTAATTTTGAATGGTACTATTATCTAGCACCGAGGCTAAAAGGGCGCAAAATAACGGTGCCAGAATTAATGGGGTGCGGATCTGCACCTGGCAATACCACTGGGGCTAGCAGAGGCTCAGGCCGGTCCCCAAATCACCCCAATATTAGGGAACAGAAGGAGCGTGTAATGCTTACCCGAGCAGCCCAATAGCCTGTCCAGCCCCGACACCCTCCCAATCATACAGTCCCAGCATAGCAACCCTATGGCCACTACACCCATTACCATATGCTCAAAACAGGTGGGAGTTTTAAACAAAACTGCACAAAATCCTTACCTTTACCTTGAACCTTCTTACAGCTAGAAGCATGCAGGATTAAGCAAATGCCTTTGACTGCAGAAAGTGCAAAGAGGTTGTAGTTCAGAAACCTGCAATACTATTTTGCAGGTGGGGGATATAAATGTGCCAGTCTACCAGCCTGAGGCCTGCTTATCCTCCAAAGTAAAAAAGAAAAGAACATAGAGTCACCTATAAGAATTCATTTTGCTCACATACTCATCAGCGTGTGAGAGGGATTGTACAGTACAATATTGCAAAGTGAATGCAATCTATAAGCTTTCTGGTTCAAGAGGTGATGGCACAAAGGTTAGGTGCATCTTTAGGATGTTTAGTTTTGTTCTACAGGGAGCACGTTTGTGGCAAAGTGGCACCCACATTTTGAGCTCAATAATGTTCTGTGGATGTGAAGTAGATTTTTTTATTAGGGGAGTTTAGGAAATATCCAGCAATGTAGTATCTTACTGGAGAGGTATTTCGGATTGTATTTTGCGGCGAGGTAAAGTTATGAAGGAGACCTACGAATCCGTGGACAGCTAACTGACTGCTCTCCAGGTGTGGTGATCCAATGGTAATTTAAGGTGATGCATTTTATATGACTTGAAGATGGAGACTAGAAAAAGTATGTACCTTCAGTACCGTTAGTTCTGATGGATACCTTGATCCACCTGCAAATTCGCAATCTTCAAAATAGCCCAGCCGCTGGTGGGCATGCAAAAAACATTTATACAGCCTGTCAAGTTATGACATGATTCATATTGGGGTACTGCACTGCCAATCGGAAGCAACAATACAGATCACATAAATGGTGTGCTGCATGTTCACCAAACTGAATTTCTAGTTTAGGGATTTTTTTTTTTAATGAAGCCGAGTAACATTTGACAAATGACACCTTTGTGTTGGAGTCAGAAACTTTTGGAATAGAAGCATTTGCTTCCTTCTGACAGGGGCACACTTGCTTTTGCTCTTTTCCAAATTAGAAACTGAATTTAGTTCATCAAGATGTTTGTTTGAGAGTACAGTTGGGATGCTGTATAACTCCAAATCCAAAAGAACCTGCGTGGTTGAAAGGTTTTTAAATTTCTCCTTTTTTAGGAAGGCATTCAGTATGCAGAGGCCCTGAATGGGACAAGTGTCACTTTCTTTCCTGGCCACAAGGAAGTAGTGAAAGTAGCATCCAGGATTTGGCTATCTGGGACCAATTTCATTGCTGCTTTGTTCAAAAGGGCAATAACAATGCTGCAGAAAGCCAGAATGATGTTCCAGGATGACAAAGGAAACAGGAGGACTAGGAGGTGGCAAAGATGGACAGGAAGGGTATCGCCATACTTAATTAAATTAAGGATCGTACAGTCCATGGTGGTGGATTACCAGTATGGTAAATAAGCGGACATTCTCCCTCCTACAGGCTACACATGCTCCCTCAAGGGCAGATTAAACTGGTTTTGAGCAAGGCGCCAGACAAGAAAAAAAGAAGAACTGTTGCTGCTTCCCTTAACAATATATGGAGTCACCATGACCCCTGTGGCTACAGAAGAACTTGTTGGTCTGTTGCATGGGCGACAAGCGCTGGTACCTCCAAAAGGACACACCCTGAATATATACCCTGAACCTTTTGTACTGTCGATAAAATTAGCATTCAGAGGTCACTAGCACAAAAGCCTTAGTCTGGCACTTGCTTCAAAACCTGCAGTGCTTGAATCGGCCTTCTCGCCTTAGAGGCAGGCTCCATTGAAAAGTTACGTCCATAATATTTGCTGGACATCCCCCAAAAAGCCAGTGGAACAGATTCAGGCATGGTGGTAACGTGCGATGCAAGAGCCCTTGGTACACACCACCAAATCCACTGTGTCTAGGCCAAAGTGAATGATCTGCTTTACTGTGTTTCTCTCATCACGAACAACTTCTTTGAAATGGTCGCTAAGATGACCCAGAAGGTTTGGAACCACCATTTGCACCATCTCCCAAAGGACATAGGTGTAACTGAACACGAGGCAAATCACGCTATAAAGATAGAAAAGAAGACCTTCTTCTCCGACTACCTTAACTTCCTATCTACAGCAGTAGATGGAAAAGGGTCAAAATGCTTCTTAGAGAAAGGAGACACACGAAGCACAGAGCTCTCTGCAGCAGGGTGTGCAGAACAGAATTTTGGGTCACAGTAGGCAGGTGACCTGGCTATTCACCACAGGGAGTGGAGTGGTTTTGGTCCATGTGACTAAGATAGGGTCCATCCGTTCCTTGCTGAAGGTGAGTGAGCAAAGGTTCAACGGTGAACGATGCAGGCTGCAAAATTCCTGTTAAGGGGTTAGCTTTGTTCTCCACCACAAACAAAGGCAGCTCAAGGATCTCTACTGCGTTGCAGAGCAAGCTGGCAAATTACGCAATTTTGTCAGCAGGAGGCCTGAAGGACACTCCAGGTGTACCTCAGGGCATGTATCCAGGCACTAGCCTTTCGCAGGGTCATACAGCCACTACATTCTACCCCAGTGAGGGGGAGAAGGTTGCCTGCATTACTGCTATCACTGTTATCTTGGTACACCTTTCCAGTCTGTCAAAGTACTCATTACAAGACTAGAGAGCTCCCGGAACAGAGCAGGAGACTCCATTACCAGTGCCAGGACCAAATGAAGTGCAAGGTCCAACACCACCAAAATAGGCTCTGAAGATAATGCCTATGATGGTATTGGGGAACAACAATACGGAATGGAAGACCTACTCCTTGAGCATGAGTAACATTAAGAAGTCGAAGAGTCACATCTTACAATGCTTCATGTGCTTCTTCTTAGAGGCCCTGTCTTTGCTGTTGGAAGCAGCATCTTGCCGGTTGAAGGTGAGCTGGATTGTGTGTGCCAGAAAGAGTTTGGCCTCCTGCTGCTTTATGGCCTTGATGTGCATGAGGCCACCTTTTGAGCAAGGCTTGGAGTCACATGTGGGTCCCAGGCACCAGATACACAGGTCCTGAGGTTCCAATAGTAACATCTTGTGTTGTCAAGAATGAGAAGGCTTAAACCTGAAATGTTCGGGGGAAACACCCCTGAAAACACTACAAGCAGAAATAATTTGGTAGAGAACGTTCTCGGGAGAGGAACTTTGGATCTGCAAAATAGAGAAAGCTAGAAAAGAAAGTGACGTCAGTGCAGCTCCTCTAATGCCTCTCGTATGGCATCTATTAAGGCGTCACTAAATGGCTTCAGAGGACTGATTTCCAGACAATATCTCGGATAAGAGATTACTTCTAGCTAAGGAAAATCTGCATCTGGGGAAGTGTCCAGCATGCAAGCAATCTGTGAGTCAATATAAAATACAGATTCGAAGGGAATTTGAAGAAGCAGATCATCTACTTAGCTGAATCGAGAATTTAGGGACCCTTAGGTGTCAGAATCTGACCCAAATATGACAAAGAACTATGATGTTGTGACCTTTTTGAACTGTGGCATCTGCCCAGAGAGACATTTTTCAACATCAATTTAAGTGTTGATGGCACCAACTCTCAAGTTAACAGTTTTTCTTCAAATGCATGGTCTTCAACTTTTCAGTGGAGTTAGGTACAATTGGAAGATAGCCTTAAAAAACCCAGCCAGTACTGCGTGTAATACCAAACCAACACCAAAGAAAGGGTGTGTGTGTGTGTGGCAGATGCAAAACTAGCAATCATTGCTTTTTGGTAAGCATGAAACTGGAACTCAGAGTCACAAGAAGGAGGGGAAGTAACCTCTTTGGAAAAGCCTTCTAAAGAATCAGGATGGCCTCCGAAGAGACATCAGACAACTCCATGGACCTCTCTATATTTTTCCTTCCCCTCTTTTCTGTAGGATGTGGAGGATCTCTAGTGTTTCTAAAAAAATGTGGGCAATTTCTCCAGTAAGCACCTTCAGAATGGAGTCCAGCATTAAGAAGAGGTTACTATCAGAGACAATCATCAATGTAGCTTCCCTCTCTCGAACTGCCTGGAAAGCATTTGGGAGAACTTCACAAGACCATGTGACTTATCCAGGCAGCACTGACATTCCGAGAAGGGGATAAAGTTGCATACATTTTTCTGGGACATACAGAGTATGGCCTAAAGTCTGAATATTCTGACGGGTACATTCGGCGCCCTACCTCCCAAGAAATGAAAACTATTTGCCACCCAAGCCTTTGGTACCTTACATGTACCTGCTACTTCACTTCCATTGAAGCCATGTGAAATGATGACTGGTGTGATGCAGTGTCATCTAACGCCTGTCAGTTGTCATGCATAGAAAAATGTGCAGAAGAGGATCATATCTAAATCGGAGGGAACAGTTATCTATTAGAAATAGAGCTTTCAAGCACTCTTCGGAGACACGCATTAATGTTTCTAGGGTTCACTGTTGGATGGAAAAAAAAAAACACACGCAGAGAATGAAAATCTTCAGGCAAGTCAAACCCAAAGTGGAGGGCCCCAGCCTCTAGAAACACCTTAATCCCATGCCTGGGATACCTCCTGGACTGATCCAGCATGCAGAGGAACTCTCGCTCTTACACAAATGCATCTAGGACAACTCATTCCACTATCATGTCCAAGTGGGGATTTGGTCCTATTGCCCTTGCATGGAATTGAACAGAGCCCTACTGCTCAGAAATAACAAAAAGCTATAAATGCAACCTATGTGACTCTTATTTGCTGATTGGGACAAAAACAACAATCCTGTGCCCTTGATATATGAGTGTTGTTCAGTGTCATAGCGATATGTTGGAGGTTCAAAAGACAAATACTTTTTGTGGGAACACTAGGGCATCGATCAATCAATCAAAGGTATTTGTAAAGCGTATGGCTGCCTCGACTGAGGCGTCCCAGCGCTCAAAAGCAGAAACTGTAGAATAAGAGCGGACACTCATATCTACACTTGGTTAAAGATTCAGGTTTTTAGATCATTCCAGAAGCAGTGCTAGGACTCGGCCATATGGAGCTTGATAGGCAAGATGTTTCAAAGGTAAGCGGTCAGTCCCAAAAAAATACCTACCACAGGGGAATAGATCTCAGGGATCTCTCCGGTTGGTATCCACCGAGTTTATTTCTCAGGTATCGAGGGTCTTTGCCCCCAGTGGCTCTGAATGTCAATGTAAGGGATTGGAACTTAACCCTCTTCACAACAAGAAGCCAGTGAAGCTGCTTCAAATCGGGTGAGATGGCTGAAGAAGAGCACCTCAGATTTCTCTGCATTCAGTTTTAAAAAGTTGGAGTCCATCCAATTGGCAATGCCAAGAAGGAAGGACCAAGGTGCAGAGGATGCAGTGAGGATGCAGTACTTGGCAGGAAGAGATGCTGGAGGTTGGAGCTTCTTGTAGCCGAAGATCTCTGGAGTTTAGCAGGAACATATTTTTAGAAAATAGGGACCCCTACATGCACAATATACTTGCTAGTCGTAGGGACATGAATTGTTGGGGGAAAACAGTACATAAGCAAGTGAATACCTTTCCATAAAATTTTCTAAGCAATGAAAAAAAATTGATAAACAATAAATCTGTGCATTAATTCAAAAGAAAACAGAAAAATATGTACCAATATTAACATTTATTATTATTTTTTTAAAAATTTTTGTAAGTAAAGTATTTGTTTTCTTTAAGAAATAGTTAAAAAAATATATATAGCAGCAACATAGTCATATATCTCATTTACAATTCATTATTCAGTTTGGTTTCAGTTGAAATGTCCGATGTCACTGTAGATCGTAGGAACGCTAGCGGTAGAGGAGAACTATGCGCGTTTCAGCATGTGTGCCTTCATCAGGGGACCATCTTAGCTACAACCATTTATTGTATATGGAGAGAGCAGCTGGCGCATTGGCAGAAGTTGAGGCTCCAACCAAATCTTTCAGTTGGGATGTCTACTCTGCTTTGAGGATTTATTCAGTGCTTTATGAGACACAAAACTTCCAAGACTGTCCAATATATTCAAATGGCGTCTCTGTGTCAGAAATTATTTCTGTGGTTCCAAAGGCAATATTCTCAATATGTTGCTTAAAGTAATGATGCACAATCAATAGCCTTTGTTTTAAATATCACAAGGTAGTTTAGCCTATTAATTCCGAGTTAAAACCATATAGCGTGATCACAAAATTCTGTTAAAAAAATGTAAGAAGTGTCAATCTGGGCCCGTCTTGCAGCCACTACATAGCAATCTTCTTGCCGTGTTCGTATTCTGATTATAACGCAGGAAGTAGACAGACAAACTCTACGCATGTGTGTTTGTGGGAAGATCTCTGGAGTGAAGCGGGAACAAGCCTTGGCAATGGCAAGTCGACGTGGAGCACAGGGGTGTGGTCCCCGCTGTTCCGTCTAGGGATATTGGCCTCAAAATTACAGAGAGGACAGGTCAGGCCTCAAGGGAGTTGCAGAACCACCACCTCTGTTGCTGAGCCTTTTGAAATCCATGGGATGTCAGGAGCAGCAGACCGGTCAACTTTGTTACAGTGCCTGCAGATGCAGGGGAGTGACTCTTCACTCCAAGGGAGATTACTTTGGGTGTCCTTGATGCCCACATGTCTGTTGAAGATCCTGGAAGAAGCACAGAAAATGAAGAAAGCTTGCAGAACAGAGAGACCAGAAGCAGCAGGAGTCTTCTTTGATGCAGTCTCGGTTTCAGGCAAAGTCCAGCGAAGTCCAAGTGCCAAGATGGTCAAAGAGTGAGGGGGTTTAAGCTTGAGCCTTGCCCCACAACGAATCTAAGGCCCACCCAAAGGTAAGACCTTAAATACTCCAGGAAGGGGGTTAGGAGGACTCAGGGGTCTTTCACAGAGGAGGGGCTGGACAGAGGGGAGGAAACTCCCATGTCCTTTGTCCAATTTCATGCCAGAGCGGGAGCTAACGGCTCACTGAACTGGCTAAAAGTGGAGTATGCAAGACGGACACCAAATGTGCCCTTCAAAGCAGTCTGATGCTGGCAAGCACCCCCAACCCAGCCCAATACACTAACTCCTGTCTGGGAGGTGGTCACACCTCCCTGCGACAGGAAACCTATTGTTCTACCTTCCCCTGCTCGAGCTCGGCTCAGCAGCAGGAGGGCAGACCTGTAGTGACAGTTTATGTGGTCTCTCATGGGTGGCACAATACAGGCTGCAGCCCATGGGAGACCGTTGGTGTGCCTGTGCCCTGGGTACCTTAGTACCATATTCTAGGGACTTACAAGCGTAAACCAGTAGCCAATTGTGGATGGACAGAAGTACTTACCATGGTCAATTTAGGGAGGAAGCACAGTGACTGGGGTACTGATTAGCAAGATCCCAGTCAGATTAGTAAAAAAACATACTGACACCAGCAAAAAGTGAGGGTAACCATGAAAGCAGAGACTACTTTCCTACAGTGGTCTAAGGGGCCAAGTAAAGGCTGAAGAGCAGCAAACTGAGGGCAGAGCCCTGACCACCCAACAGACCAGGGGTTTGGGAGAAAAGGAAAATGGGTGAAGGAAAACCCGCTGAGATCGTTCTTCCACAAATGATCGAATCCAGGACAGAAAAGTGACCTGAAAGCCAAAAAGGCTTAATTATTTAGCAAGCTAGAGTATGCTACTGTGTCGAACGCTGCCAACAAGTCTAACAGCAACACCATGGCAGATGCGCTGCCGCCAAGATTTCTCCGACGGACTCCCAACGCTTCCAATAAGGCGGCCTCAAGCAGATTGAGTGTCATGAAGCAGATCGCTTGCTTCAATGAAGGAATAATGTTGTTGATTTACCAGCTTTTCCAAGACCTTTGCAGGTAACAATGAGACGGCCCTGACATTGCTGCGCACACTAGGTTCCGCATTAGGATTCTTTAGGAGCGGCAGCAGGAATGGCTGTTTACAGATAGCAGGAAAGACACCAGATTTCAAGGAGGCATTCAAAATCATGTTGAGAAAAGGATTTACAGTGAGAGCAACCAGTCTGAGAAATTAGGGGTGAGGGGAGGTGTCTGGGGGTCCTCCGGGGAGCTGGATTTGCATTTCAGTCGCTCCTCAAGAGAATCTTCTTCAGATATTGGGCAAAATTCAGATAAAGTGTTGATAGACTAGCGTGGGCATCAGTGAATGTACTGAGCCGGCTTTCTTTCTGGAAAGTTGAGTAAAGTTTTTGAATTTTCTCATCAAAGAAGTCAGAGAGGCTACGGCAGAGGGCAGGCGAAGGGTGAGAGGCACTTTTAACCATTTCAGGGGCGATAAAGGAATTTTCAATATTTAAGACTTCATGAGAACAGTGGTCTGTATTCTCGCTACGCAACGTCATATGCTCTCTCATAGTTTGCAGCGTAAGTTTGCAGAAATATTTGAGAGCCGTCTTGTAGGAGTGTTTTGCTACAGGGTAATAAGACCTTCTCCAGCTGCGGTGGGAAAACCTAAAAGCAGATGGCTTGGATCTTTTGGACTCAAGTGTTTTTAAGAGTGCAATAAGAGCCAAAGCCTTAGCGATCCATTGATTAAATAAGAGTTAGTCATTGTCGGGATTGCCTGTGAAAGATGGAAAGGTAGATTGAAAAGAGAGCACAAAGGCATCCTTTGTAACATTCTGCCAGTTTCTCCTACTCCGGTGCAGTCCTGGCCTCTAACAGGTTACATAAGCCATAAAAAGCAAACATGACAAGGAAATGGTCCGTCCATACCAGAGGCATGGGAACACCGATTTGGAGACCAGTAATGTTGGAGAAGCTGATGTCCAATATGTGGCTTGCTATATGGGTGGGGTCAGGTTAAGGCCTGCCAGGTTCTGGGTCAACTGAGAAGCCTGGAGCAGTTCGGGACAACAACATGAGTGTTAAAGTCTGTCAAAAAAGTGAAGTTGGTATATTGTAAGGATAGTTGGGAAATAGCATCACATATTTGAGGTAGGCAGCTGTTGGAGCAGTCCGGGAGTTTAAAGATCAGCAAGTTGGCGAAGGAGAAAGAGAGGGTAAGGTTGATGCAGAAGGCGAGGCCCTCAATATTCCCAATTTGCCAAACCTAGATGACAAAACCTTCAACGTATCCCTGAGTATAATCGCTATACCACCTCTCAACCTATCTCCATCCTGGTTGGCACACCGGATCCGATACCCAGGGGAATGGCCAAGGCAGGGTCTGGATTAGAGCCGTCCTTGAGACATGTTTCAGTGAGAAACATGAGATTCTAAGTATTTTCAGATAGTAAAAGCCATATGACGGGCAGTTTTTGGGGAGGGACCTACAGTAAATAAGGTGGGCTCTAAAGCCGACCACTTTGTTCAATGCCACGTGGGGTATCGAAACCCCTCCCCAGGCGTGGCTAGAGCCTTTAGGGTGAAATCACAGGCTTTACACAGAAAGTCAGAGGCACTCTCAACTGCAGGGTCATAAAGCAAGGTAGAGTGGCACAGATCGCAATTCAAGGCTCGGAGAGCTTCTCTTGTAAGGGGGCAAACCTGAGAGGTAGAGAAACGAGCAGCACAGCTGGCGCTGGACGCAATCCGTAAGTGGGCAGGCGCAGATGTGCTTGCCTTCGGCGCATCAGTGGCGCGCCCGCTGAACATCCGTGGCATCAGTCACCTTAAGTAGGTGCTTGGGAGCTCCTCTATAGCAACAAGACTACTAACCCAAGCAAAATGGAGCCCAGAAAATGGTCCAGTGGAGCAGAGTAAAAATGGCGCTACGTTTGGCAGACACAAGTAAAATGCTCCCAAAAGTGCAGTGTGCAACCAGCAGAAATGCTCGAGTAGCAGCAAAAGTTCAATAACAGCAGAATTTCCTCATGGATTTCCCCACAACATTTTGTAGCCCTAACTTTGCATTACTTACAATTCAACAGTCAATATAAAAACTGTTCTTAAAGTAAACAAAACAAATATCTGATAAAGATACACCTGCTCTTCAATCTAATATAATAATTGCAAAAGATTCCGTTGGAATTTCATCAGGTGAAAACGTTTTTAAAAAAAAAATGTTGTATGCATATAAAGGTAGGATGTAAGAACATTTATGGAGGGTGCACTTAGATACTTTACCTTGCCTGCCCATGTGCGACCAGGCAATCCTTGTAAAAGTGCATTGAGCATCAGGCCTAGATGTGGTGGTACCAGAGAACCAGTCTGCTGTTTAGCAATAGAGGCCATGGTAGCTGCACCTTGGGCTTTCATCTTCCATGACTGGGACTGCAAAGCCTTCTGTGTGATGAGTAGCAGTTCCTGCATATACAATTTAATCCCACCTCCAGAACTCCCTATATGCATTGAAAAAGAGATACAGAGAATCTTTATAAAAACCTAGAACAACACAAAATGTTAAATATGTGTGTGTGATCACTATTTAGGCACTTCACTATTTCACTGTTTAAGCAATTCAACGTTTGGTTTAACTGTTGCATGATAATGACAGTCCAATTTAGAATAACAGACTTAGCATATGCATCAGTATGTGGATCACTGAATGAAAGACTGTGTAAGGAATGGAATAGGCAAAACTGTAGTAAATGGACATCATGGAGCCCCACAGGTACCTTAAAAATAAAGAAAGATCTCGGCAATCCCTACTTTGGCAGTTTCCAATACTCCCGGGAAACTAAGCAAGTCCCAAAATAAGCGGTCAACAATCTTGCTTCAGGACCCATTTGACTGATTCTGTGTGCCAACCACTTTTCAGTGCTTTGCACAGGTCTCCTGCCCTATTGCCACCCCCAGTACATAGCCCCTTGCGAGTCCACATTACAGAGGGAGCTTTGCTGTGAACCAGTCTCAGGTAGCCCTGGAGATTGTTCCTTTTTCATTTGGCTTCCACTCAGTTGTCCAAATACATGTTGTGCTTACCCCTTTGAACAATCCCTTTTCCCACAACAGCGTTGATGTAGACTCTTTCTTATGACTGTCTAATCATATTCCCTGCCTCCTACATTTCTTTACTCTGCCATCTTGCCATGTGTGCCCTTTTTATGCCATATCAATATCCATGTATTAGGATAGTTCTTAGGTGCTAAAGCAATATGGTGCTGAATGGAATTGTGCCCTGATTTGCTATGAATGTAACATATTTGGTTATATCACAATGAATATGCTGTATTAATAATTTAATAAATGAAAATAATGCATACAAAACTTCGGTTTTCAGAGGTGAGCCAGATCTTCTGTGAGTTCTTTCCTATGCTGCTTGGGATGCTGTCCGTTTTTCTCTTGATTCTGCTGACCATTTGGGACTGTTGATTTTGCACTTCTCTGTAATACCCTATTAGCACAGTGCCTTCAGAGCATTGTACCTTTATAGCCTTACGTCTGAGTTTTGCAATAAAATCATTTAATTTACAGCTGATCTAAAACTCAACTTTTGAGCGGGCCCTCTTTTTTAATTGACAGTTTTCTGATATTTTAATGTGTTGAGAGGTGCCTTACCCCGGGACATATTGCCTCATGAAATTGAGGTTTAACACCGTCTCTAATTCATTGACATGTGAGTGCTCTGTTGAGGTAAATTTTGAGGATGTCAAAACTGTGGTATTTCCCACACTCACACCTATGCACCTCTGGACATCAACTAACTTCTCACCAGCATGTGTGATCATTATCCCATGATTTGCTAGGTATTCAATCTGTAAGGAGCATCAAATGTAGCTATTACCACTGTTTTATTGTGCCAATAAAGTACGTATATCAGTATGTCGTTAATGTATGTCAAAGTTTTTTCAAATAACACAAACTTGATTTTAATACACTTCTGACAATCTGTCATTTGTTTACAGATACCACTGCATAATTTTAAACACACAGACCAACCACATGGAAAGAAAGGTGCTGTTTAAATTTTGTTTAGCCCAGAAAGACAGTAGATAAGATTGAGTAGTATTGTAACAATATTTTTTGTTAGAGCAGGATGAAAGCGCTCCTTTGTGCTCAACATTCTTTGAAATGTGTGGCAGCTGGTGCAGTTATGTCTACAAACTGATCTCAGTGTAGAACAATGTTTGGCCTTTTTTGCCTAGGACTTGCTTCTAATATCACCTTGTACAGTTTCCTTTTTGGTATGCCCTTAAGATTGGATCCCAATGAAATAAAATAAGAGATGATGTCTAAATTATGGGAGAAGACAGAAAAACAATTCACAAATATGTAGCCCTAAACATTTTACATTTTTCTACCATCTGACACGTACTACTTCTTCGTGGCTGGTGAACATCTTGCGGCAATGTGAAAAACATTGTGTATATTGGAGAGGAGGGTATTTGGGCCTCTTCTGATACTCTTCGGTGTCACTTCGTTTGTTCTATTTCTAAGTTACTTCTGCTCCTGTTCACATGCCCAGTCTCCCCCTAATCTCCGTTTTGTTTCTTCACTCTTTCTGTTCCATAATTAATTTCTAGTTTCTCTGACGATTTCTAGGATTGTCTTCCTCGGTAGATGTTAAGAAAAGTCTAAAGTTTAGTTCTGTTTTAACCCGTATTTCCCACAAAATGTGTTTCCATTTTGTTTGAAAAGGTTTTCTTCCATTTGCTAATTTGTCAAAGTGGAGACTTAACAACTTGATAATTTCTGAGAGGGTATAAACAGTACGACTCTTATGTCACCTTAGAAATACTGACACGTCGAGCAAATATTTTTAAATAATTGCATTTCAAAACAAAATCGAGAGTTAGACACGCCAATCAATCTTCATGTGCCTCTGACACTTATCTGACAAAATCAGCAGGCAAGTAAAACAGACTCAACCCCAGTATTACGCATTACATTTTAAAAAATTGACACTTTCACTTAACTGGATTTTTACAGACTAAAGGTTTCTTTCCGGCTATTTTCAGGCCAGTATTAACGAACTGATTTTCTGATTGGCAGAACGGATTCCACAAAGACATATCCTTGTTTCAGATCTGTGATATGCTGAAAATGGAAAGTGGCTTTAGAAGACATGCATGTCTCCAGCAGTCCAACTTGGAGGTAGGTGGAATTGTAGTCGGGAGGAACCTGAACCTTTCCTTATTTCTGTGGGTTACGTAAGCATGAGCACAAGATCCAAAGCTGGTGGGCAAGAAAAATCTGGGGCAGCTGTTAGTTTCTCTGCATGCCATTTTCTCATCTTCCAATGGTGGTGCCAAGCAGATCGCACTCTCAGGCTCTTCAGGCTTATTTATTTTAATCATTTATTTTTGCATTGCTATATAGTGCACTCACCCATAAGGTATCAGTGCGCGGAACATTTGCGTAAACAGCAACGCATCACATTATCATTTCAACAAACTATAAACAACATGATAAAATGTAACCAACTTAATGACTTTTTAAGATCCTGTGTGCAATCTTTAAGACGGTCGGTATCAAGATAAACAATATCGTTCACTCTAAGGGAAGGTCTACTATCCTCCTGAATGTCTGGAAGCAGGGTAGAAGCCCGCCACACCGACCCATGATACAGACATCAATGTTAGCATTGCCAAAGGAATAGACAAGGAAAGGTTTACATTTCCTACTCCACCCAAGTCCATGCTTAATCAAGGTCTTCAAATATGCCAGAGAATGTTTACGCATGTTGACTGTGGTAATACATCATCTTCTACACCATCGCAATCACACATGGAGGCTGCAGTAGGTCGTTTTTTGGGTGCCTTTCTGGGTGTTTATATGAGAAAGAGGACATTCAAGTTAATATACCTCTGCAGTCAACACTGCTATGCTGTTAAGCTCTCTGTGAGAGGTCAGGAGAATGCCTTCTGCTTCGGGAACTATCTTCATTCTGTTCTGTAGCTGGGAGAAACCCGGGACACATGTACTAAGGCACCCCCAGCCAACAGTGCAACAAAACAATACTAACGTCAGGCAGTAAGCTATACAAATGTCAATAACATGATTTCTACAGAAAATGGCTTTTGTCAGTGTTCTTTGACAATCTCTATACACCCTCTTCTACTGGTTGATATCCAAAATGTCATACCCCATCCAGACATTCCTGGGAAGCCAAAATTCCACCACATGAAGACACATATGCCAATTCTGGAAGCGTCAAAAAGTAAGACCTCATTGAAACTATAATGTAGTTGAATATCATGAATGTCTTTATCAACATACTTCTTCGCTGAGACACAACAACAACTAGACCGCAATTTAGGATCTACAAGGCATAACTTTTTATGGCAGTAGCAATGTTCAAAGTTAAAATGTGGGCCTGTCTACTTAGTTTTCACTTTGACACAACCATTCTGTCCCTGGCTAGCACAAATAAACAACTATCAACATTTTAAACTCTAATTTCGTGAGATGACCCTGAAGAACATATGACTTACTTTCTGTAACCCTCTTTCTGGTGGCTAGTTTATCTAACCATACACAAAGCAAGAATTTACTCGCACCATAATAAACATCCTGGAGTGAACCCTGCTCTGGTACAGTATCAGAGTGAAAACCAAAAAGATAATGGAGCCTCTCTTAATAACTGTAATGCAACAGAGGCACAAGGTTACAGTCAGGCAGCATGACAACCAGTTGCCCTTTGTAATTTTAAAGCACAGCATCGATCAAGCCCGGGATGGAGCCAGTTTGGGATTGTATAAAGATGTCAGGACTGGGTCATCTTTCAGCATCAGCATCGGCAACTGACATGCGTCATGGGGTAAGTGTGGAAGTCTGTACCAGAGTTGGTACGGGCCCAGTTGTAGTCCGCAGGGAGCAGAAGTGCTCCACTGGAGGACCCTGTAGTTTCCTGGGGCACAAAGGCATGACGGATGGAGCATGAACCACGCTAAATATCTGCAGCATGTCCTCTCTGAAGCCTCAATCTCCTATGGTGTTGAGGACAGCCCAGAAAACTAGGGCATGTGGTGATCAACTGAGGAATCATTTGGTGACCCGCAACCTTGATGGAATGCAACTTGCACATTGATGCCGGAGAACCTTCTCCTTGTAGTCCGAGTGGTGGGAAAGTGTCTAATTCTGGTTTTCTTTTTATGCTTGCAATTGGACACGGACTTACAAGAATTGGAGCAGAATGTGGAACGGGCACTAGAATGGCCTCGAGATCGGGGCAAAGCCTGGGTGTGTGATTTGGAGCAGGAGCGGATCCTAATTGATGGCTACAACAACGTCTTGTGCTCAGTCACGTACAGCTCTGCCTCCTGGTATTGAATCACCTTTCACATGCATGAGGGCACATTTATCACACTATTTAAGAGTGGTGTGCTGAACCAAGGCAGCAAAGACACACCTCATGTGGATCGGTGACCGATGGGGGCTTCTTGCAGTCATGGCATGGCGTGAATCCTGTCATTTTCAGCAAGGACATCAATCAATCAATCAGGGTTTGTGAAGCATGCCTACTCACCCAAGGGTCTCAAGGCGCTGAGAGAGGGGCCGGAAGGGGGGGGGGGGGGAAGAGGGGCAGGGGTGCTGATCCATCTGGGCGCTGGGGATCAGTCAAAGAGCCTGGTCTTGAGATCCTTCCTGAATTGGGTCACCAACAGGGATTGCTTGAGGTGGAGAGGCAGTGTGTTCCAGGTCTTGGGGGCGAGATAGGCGAAGGATCTTCCTCCGGTCCTGGTCTTGCGGATCCGTGGTACGGTGGCCAAGGCCAGTTGGGTGGAGCGGAGGTGTCTGGTGGGTACGAGGAATGAGAGGCAGTGGTTCAGGTATGTTGGTCCTGAGTCGTGGAGGGCTTTGTAAGTGTGTGTGAGGAGCTTGAAGGGGACTCTTTTGTTGACTGGAGCCAATGGAGTTCTTGCAGGTGTTCGGTGATGTGGTTGTGGAGGGGGATGTTGAGGACCAGTCCGGCGGCGGTGTTATGAACATTCTGTAGTTCCATATTCCCAATTTCACTGTTTAAAGCTTGAAAGTCGTCAAGACACTGACAAATTTGGGAGCAAACCTCTGATTCCGCCTCATAAGGTTAAGCTCTGTCGCTTCGGGGCAGTATGAGTCAATGCAGAGCAGCAATAAGCCACCCATTGTCGCACATGAGCGTTGCTATGAAGCATCTCCTCATCCATTCAGGCGCCCGAGGAATGTTCTAAAGTGAGAAATCTGTGTTTAGAAGTATCCATCAGAAATTCTCTAAAGTGGGAAACACCACATAGTATAAGAGTATGGCTAAGCTTAAATTGATGAACAACATACACGGGGTGGGGTATTTTTGAGTACATGACATTTGGAAAAGACACAGCATCATTCCTATGCCAGGCGGAATATCTTGAATCCTCGAGTGTGTTTTATTTCAGTTTTAAACATGATTGTCAAGTATTTCATGAGTATAGCAAAAGCGTACAAATGCGTTATAAAGATCAATGTTGTTTAATGTTAACGTAGGTAAGAATTCATTCGCATTGTATTGAGGCAGATTCCAGTCACGTTAACACGTAGTAATGATTGGTGCATCATGGGAGTTAGAATAATTTAGAGTGAATAAGGGAGGCTAAGAATGCCACAGGTGCTAATGATGTTGTTTTAAGTGGGTAGATCATGGAGGGAGGGGCGAATGAGGTGTGGCGCCGTGGCCAGGGTGACTGACTCTGGAATCTGGGGATCATGGTTCGATCCCCATGGCCGGCGGCAGATTAGCCCAGCACCATGTGACTCTGGGCAATAACTTGCTTAATCTTGCCGACGGCCCCCAGCGCCTAGAGACCCTAACGGGTGATGGTTCGCGCTTTACAAATGTGGATTATTATTATTATGTCACGTTTATAACAAAGTGGTTGAAAGACACAAAGAGAAATGACTTTGCTCGTGGTGGGAGGGAGTTTGTGTGTATAGACAGCAGGTAAGCCGGTAAATGTGCTTGTATGTTTCAGAAACAGGAATCAATGTGAGGTTTAAAAGTACCTGGGGGAGGGATGACGATACAGGCATTGATAAGACGGTTTCAAAAGCGTTTGGGAGGTAACTGACAGCGGCATAGCACATTAATTACTAGTTATGTGAAGGAGAATTTCCGTGTATAATATGCCTATAGCCTTCTGAAAATTACATTAACAATGCTAACATTGAGAATAATATTGATGTACATGCTACTGTGGTTCATAAGTGACGGATGGTGGGCTAATTTATGTATCTTGTACTTGCAGTCACCCCTGAAGAAAGGCCCTGAGAGGCCTGAAATGCATTGGGTTACAATAAAACTGCTTTTGATGGATTTTGGCTTCAGCACGTGTTTTTGCTAAGAGGTTCGGATGGCCCTGCATTAACATAAGAAACCTGGAAAATTGCGTTTCCTGGCATGTGGATGAAAAGAGTGATGAATGTAGAAAAGACAATGAACAGAAATTAAAGTGAAATAATTAAAATAGTGAAGAAGTGAAGAAACTGCTGCACATGCATTTAAACAATGCTGTGCCACTGGGTGGAGCTTGAAGGTGTTCCGTGTAGATGTTGTAAGCTTAAATTGGTGCCAATTAGTGCTTAAAATGGAGATAAATCAGAGGGGGACCTTAAAGCCTAGGCTATACCACCCCATTTCATTGGAAATGCTTGAGGAGAGGGTGGCTGGAACAAATGTGCAAAAATGACATCTCTGGAGTCACAGTGAAGGTCAAAAACTCTGAGAGACACTGGGTTGAGGAAATTACTTTGGGGCTTAGGGATTACTTGGCAGACACAGTTTTGTGTGCTTCACACAGCCATATGGTAAAGTCTCAAACACGTTTTTGTAAGTTATCAAATCGCAAATTACTGAAACCAATGACTCAACAAGGTCCTAGTCAAAATCATTGGCAGATACTACTAGCTATGTTGGATCAGTGTGCAGAACATTTTGTAGTTCTGTCACTCAATATGGATTCCGTAGAGGTATGAGGACTATTTGAACCTGGGATTACTAATCACAAAATATATGGTGTCTAAAAAGGGTGTACCCATCCTAAATTGTGGCACTTGATTGAGGGAGGTGGGGTGGAGAAATCTATTATTAATCTTCTACCGGACATCTACACTGGCTCAAATGCCAGAGTAAGGTATGGAGTTAATGTTAAATGCACTGAGCATTTCTGCACTGACAGGGGGGTCAGGCAGGTGTGTGTTTTTGCTCCCTTCCTCTTTAAACTTTACATGAACAACTTGGAGATAATGTTGGTTGAGAGATGTAGGTACATGCCTCAAATAGGTCAGTGCCAATTGCCGGCACTTCTGCATGCAAATGACAGTATAATTGTCCAGCACCCGAAAGGGTTTCCAATTCCTTTTGAATACATATGTTTAATTCATGGGCGAGCTGAGCCTCAGTGTAAATTCAGATAAACCATATGATCTTCAGATCATACTGCTCCTGCTATTTTAGTTTGATGGGTGCCCAGATGAAGTATACAGGTATCTTCTCGTTTTTGGGTGTACACTTTGATTCGGGTGCACATGGAAACCGCAAAGCTAGAATCAGTTTGAGAAGGCCATAACCACCCTTTTTGCATTCTAAAAGATATTAAAGTCTGAAACCCTTTAGAAAGATCGGTACTATCTATCAAGCAAAGTGTATAGTGTTGGCTACTTATTGGGAGATGTCAGGAATACGTAAACACCCCAACATTATCTTGATATACTGATATTAGAACTAGCCAGCTGCCAAACATAAGTTACTCATAAACAGTTGGGACTAACTTTTCAGGAGGATCCTGGCTTCACTCCCTTCTACTTTGGTATAGGGTGTGGACAAATGAAGTAGCAAAGCTTAGTCTAACAATTCAGGACTATCTCACTCTTGACTTAGCTTTGCACATTCCCTGGTTGAGGCATGTTAAGAACAATTGCTCAAAGCTGGATTGACCCAACATATTTAATGACCCAGAATCTTTGAGCTGGATGAGTAAGGGTGCGTAAAAAGATGGTGCCCACAGCTATTTGAAGAGAAAAGACACCAAAGAGAGTGTCAACCAATCAGTGTCTCTATGTATGCTGAACTATGGGTTACTGAAGGCTTACAACCTTACATAGAGCGAGCACCTATTAAAGCCTCAGTTCATGTTTGTGCTAACAAGGCTGAAATGTAATATGGCCCATCGCTTAGTGATCATCCTGAGACAGCATGCTTGGTCAAGACAATTGGCTAGCTGCGCCTGCGATGGCACTGTCAAAAATGTACACTGCAATTTGTTGGGGTTCTTTTTTGCAGGTTTTATGAAATACCTAGATTTATTTTTATTAAACCACGATTGCACAAATATTAAGTTAGCCAATGTAGACCTGCCTTAGTCCTTTTGCAAAAAGTAAAGTCAGTTCATGTTTGTGCTGCAATTTATAGGTGACACTTACCTTTAAAAGAGAACACATATCCTATGATAAAAAACTGCAATGCAAACATATGGGGAAAATGGACACTGTAGTTTAAGAAGCAGTCTACCATAGAACCAATATTTTCATTGATTTCAAATTCCATTTCAGCATTAATGTTAAATTTCAGGAGAAATATACCTGGCACATTTTCCTGCCATACTTCTGTCCACATACTGGAGTAGTCCTTCTCTTCACTTTCATCATCTGCCACTTCATGCATGCCCAAATACGCAAGCGGCAGAACCACCCCAGCATGATTTTTCAGCACATCTGGGGCATAACGCCCTATTGCATGGACAGTTAACACGCAAGCTGAACGATATGTTGGTTCTGTAGGACGAAGGAAAGCAGATTAAAAATGACTGTGCAATAATTTTTAAAACTGAGTTAATTGTTATACATACTTCAGTGACCATCCATAAAGATAGCACAAATCACATGATGACAGATTTCACAAATTCTGAAAATATCAAAACAAGTAAATCAGTGCAGTTCTTCATTTAAGCCATACACAATCAGCCTAAGAGAAATATTTACTGATGTTGGCATTCCATACAAATCTGCAATGCATGAACCTGAACTACCAACAATAAGAATGATTTATTCAACAGTTTCCATGCAATTACCACAAATGGGAATCCTGTCCACCATGCAGAGCAGAAAACAGATTTAAATTAACTAAGAATAGCGTTCAATGGTGCATGTACCACTTTCATCTGCCTCTGGATCCCGCACCCCATATGAACCATTATAATCTGGAAAGCTTTTTAGCTCCAACTCAAATGAATCTACCTTTTTCGACATGTGAAATGCTACATATGCTGCATAATTTGCAAGTTATGGATACTATTACACGGTATCAAAACAGTTACACAGACTGTGTGATCAGCTCATTCCAGGTCATTGCTGATAAGGTGTCCAGTTCTGAACTTCTCACCTACAACCAGTATTTTCAGGTATGGTAGTCTAATTGCATTCAATGGCAACGCAAGACTACAACACCCAGAATGCATTATGTGTTCATATGAAAGTTGAGGACCAAAATGTGTGTAATGTTCTGGTGTTCTTAAGACAGGTTCAAAAACACGTTTATTTAGACAATTGTCCATAAAACGTTCTAAAAAGTACACATTAATGAAAAACCTTTAAATGAACCTCCCTCCTCACCTCCCCTTTACATTTAATTTTTTTAAATTCTGTTTAACAGATCGTAAGAACCGAGCAACCCCAATTGCCACATCAAAATATCGCATCTTTGACAGTAACTCCACCGCTTTGTTCCTATGAAGAGCATTATATTTAAAAAAGAAAGGTCTTAAAAACTTGATCCGATTTGCAAGATAAAAAACGCAGTCCATAAGAATATGTGTAATAGTACATTTGGCTTTCAAAGGGCAGGGACCAAGACCACTATTATTCTGCACCCCAGTCCTATATGGGTGGGATGAATAGATTGGATTACATCCCACCCGAACCCTTAGGATTGTCTTTTCTCAAACCTGGATTTGGTAACTGTGATAAATAAGGGAAAACACAATCCTGGCCAATGAAGCAAACGAGAAGCTAATAGATGATTTCTTCTTTAAATATAATAAATCACATTGTTGTGACACCATAGCAGCAGATTCTTACAATACTCGTTTGCCTGGGAAAGTGAGCCAGGATGTGACTGTACCACTATTTAAATGGAGGTTCTTCATTGCAGTTATTCTGGTTTTAACGGCCTTCGCCCACATCCTTTCACTGCTTTGTGTAATGATCTGGAATTACGTGCTTGGGCTACTTGTGGAAAACATAATGCTGATCCCAGAACCACAGATATCAAAAAAGCGAACTGGTGCAAGACAAAGGTTTTTTCCTACCTCCACTATATATTTATATTAATCTTCAGACCAGTGTAGCTAGAATACAGACCACCAGAGTGGGGTAAATGAACAGGGGTCTTTACTGATCGTTTGTGGGATGTCATGAGCAGGGCCACTGGAATTATGCAAATCTGAAGCTTTTATGTAGAATTGTGGATTGCAGCACAATACATCATCTAAAACATAATTTGCAGATTTTCTTTTCCTTTTCAAAACTCTTTATTGGGTTTTTAGCGATAATGCAATACAATACAATATGAATAGACAGCCAATAGGCATGATATCAACACATCTGTCAAACATTTTGGATAGCAGGCCATTCAGCCTGGTTGTGTGACCTGTCTTTATAATATATGACAAAGCAAAGAAAGGTAGCAAACAAAACAAAAAATGTAACGATATACCCACAGACCGCAACAACGTGTATAGTAATCCATAGAAATGATCGCTCCACTCATCTCCACCAACCCACTCAGAAGAGGTACTCATGCCGTAAATGCTTTGATTTCGGCTAGGGACCTCCCCTGCCAAAGACACGGCTCCAATTATATCCCATGGTAGTCTGCCCACCCTTACAAAATGTTATTGTTTTTCTTGGGGCAGCCTGAGCTATATCATTAGGGCATTCCACGCCTTAGCAGCAGTCTAGCCCCCTTTCCAAACATTCAGTGAGGGAGCAAGAGCTTCCTTCCACGCCCTTGCAACATCACATTTGGCTACAGTAAGGCCCAGCCATAGTAGGGCGAGCAGATATCTCTTCCCTTCAATTCCGTCCGTGATGTGCAGCAGTGCACACTGGGAGGTCCTCAGCAGGGTCAGGCCCAACACCCCCTCAAGGCAATAACATACCCCAGTCCAGAAGGGAAGAGAACTGCACAGCTCCAGACTGTATGTAAGAAGTCTCCAGTCTCAGTCGGACAGCACAGACAAGCGGCAGACTCAATAAAGCCCCTTCCTCCACAGGTTTTCCCTAGTATAATAAAATCTGTTGAAGTAGTGCAGCTGAATAAGGCGGTATTGGGAGGCAATGGCCACCTCATGGGGAGAAGCCAGAGACTCTTTCGAGTCCTCCTCCACCCGAGGGCCCAGGTTGCCAGCCCAAGCTTCTCGGAGGGCCTCAAAAGTATCTGGAGCACTAACAACCAGGGACCGATATATAACGGAGATAGATCTTGTGCTATGAGATGTTTGTCAGAAGTATTTTGGCTTCTAGTGGGCTAAATTCTGAGATATCATCCAAGTGCACAATGTAGGGAGTGACCGCGTTACTGAGCTGCAGGTATTTATAGAATTGGGTTTGGTAGAGCTAGAACTCCTCTTGAAGAACAGTGAAAAATTTGGGTGAGTTCCGCTGGAGGACATCTCCAATTCCGGAAATTCCTATGAGTTCCCAGCACCGAACCCCGATAGCCCAGCCACCTAGCGCAGGGCCTTGCCCTCCCATAGAGGTGTCTCCCTGATGTGCCGCCCCTTCCACTCCATGAATGCCACCCGTCTCCCTCCAGGCTGCGAGGACCACCCTTATGGCCGGGGCGAGGTTCCGGGGGACCAATCCCCCCCCCCCCCATATAGAAGGTGGAAGAGAGACTTGCGTCCATGTCTCGGATACATAAGGGGGGTCAAGGACATGAGCTCTGGCATCCACGGCAACTCCGGCATGCCTTTGCTCCATAGATAAAACGAGGACCTGCTGAACTTTACTCTGAGCCCCGAGATTCTACGAAAGATGTCCACTATCTGGAGCACGAGAGACCAGAGCCCTGGAGATCCGGCAGAAATATGAGCACATCATCTGCGTATAATGCAACCCTTTCCTTCGCCCCTGGTCCCCTCTCAAATACCCTCAGCTGTGCATCTACCCTAATCCAGTCCGCCAAGTGCTCAATGACCAGGGCAAAATGGAGGGTTGAGAGGAGGCACCTCTGACATGTTCCTCGCTGAACCAGAAAGGGAGAGGAGGTGGCCCTGCCCACCCTAACCTGGGCAAACAGCTCCTTATAGTGAAGCTTGACATAGTTGATACAATGGGGCCCAAAATTCATTTTGGCAAGGAGAGAGAATAAAAACTGCCAGCCAACCAAGCCAAAGGGCTGGTAAAAGACCACTTGTAACAGCACACTCTCTTTGTGGTAGTGCTTGGACAGTGTGATGGCCTTGCAAAGGTATCATATGATGTGTCTCATAGCCTGGCCCAGCATGAAGCCCGACTCTTCTGAGTGGACGAGGGTGGAGATGACCTTGATCAGCCTATTATAGCTAGGCCTTAGACCACACCTTGACCTTGATGTTACGAAGAGAAATCGGCCAGTAGGATTCAAAGAATTCCGGTGGATGGTGTAGCTTTAGAATTACAATGATGTAAGATGTTCTAAATTCAGGGGCAGTAGGTTGCCCCTCAGAGCCTCCCGAAAGACCACTAATAGATGAGGGCCTGTGAGATTTCAAGAGGCATAGTAGAACTTGGGCAGGAAACCACCAGGTCCAGTGACTCCATGGTTGGAGCTGCATCAATGGCTCTACCCCCAGTTTGTCTACCATAGTTTTCTAGCCCTAGTGTCTCTCTGTCTTCCTCCGAGAGGACTCAGGTAGGGAGATCATGTGTAAACGTTTGTACTTCAGAGGAGCACTCTGCTTCTTGGTGAGCATATAGTGCTCTGTAGTAGGCTGCAAAGCGTCCATCGCTCATCCGTCAAACCTTCGCCCTGGGTATTCAGAACAAAGGTAATGGGATCTTGTGAAGATGCAACCGAACAAAGCTAGTGGAGGGTTTTACTAGATTTTCCCCAGCTCTCCTCCCACTGATCGATAGAACTGAGGCGCCATCCAGCCTGAGAGTGCGTCATCCATCTAGGTTTGACACAAGAAGGGGCTGGCAAGTAGAGAATCTCAAAGGATAGTCGGATCAAGGGAGTCCACATATTGAGCCTCCAACTTCTGGAGTCTCGCCTCCAAGTCCTCTACCTCAACACGGTCCCGGTGGGCTGTGCGGCGACTATTAATGAAGCCGGTGCAGTGGCCTTCAATGTCTCCCACAGGGTCAGTGGTAGGCGAATGAACCCACATTATTATGCAGGGCTAACTTAAATTCACGAGGGTCCAGTTGCTCAAATGCCACTAAGGTGGGCCTCCCCTCTCCCCCAACGTCACCAGCAACTCAACTGGTGAGTAGTCAGACATTCCGCACACCCAAACGTGTGTCTCGCATATTGTGTAGCCTTGGGATTTGGGGAGGAGGAAATAATCCAATCTGGAAAAGGTCTTATGTACCCCCCCAAAAAAATTAGCAACTGTTGTCTGTGGGATCGCAGAAATGCCAAGCATCTAATAAGCCCATTTTATCTATGAGGCGAGTTGATACCATCCGGGACGGGGACCTCTCGAGCTCTCGGAACATTCCATTTGAATGTGCGCTACAAAATTTCTGTCCACCCCAGGATCCAAGGCCCTGGTGGGAACGCCACAATGACACGGAGTATGGTCTGCAAAAATAACCGTGACAAAGTGAGGGGGCAAAGCATTAATGAGGAAGAAGGGTTTGCCTTGAACAAGTTCAGAGATTGCGACGTGACATCCTAATCCGTCATGCCAAGTCTAAATGTGGTGAAACTGGATGTGCCCTTTCATGAGTATAGCTGCCCCTCTTGACCCTCTTTGGACCCCAGAGTGAAATACCCTTGTAAACCCGATACGTGCCAAGAAAGGACATTTATGATCTAGAATATGGGTTTCCTGCAAAAGCAGGCTATCTGGCCATATGGCCCGCCCTCAAGACTGCTCCACGCTTAATCTAGTCAAGAAGCCCATTTACATTCCAAGTAAGTAGTCTCAAGGACCTGGGTTTATCTCCCAGTTGTATGTTAGTCGCTGTGGGGGTCCTGGAGCAAGTTGCTTAAGGGGTATAGGCCGTGAGTATGTGAAGCATAAGCATAAATGTGGGCAGTTTCAGTGTGGTGTAACCAATAAAGGAGCAAACTGAGTAAATCTAACCCTAACAAACAAGTTACTTACCTTCGGTAGCAGCTGCAGATTCCTTACCTTAGAATAATCCCCAGGAGTCAGATTGGATCAGAAATGTTTTGTGAGCAGTACCTTGTGTGCTGGTAGGTGGCGTCATTCTGCTCTGCGTAGCGTCTTTGGCGTCGTCCACGCCAAAGTGAAGTTTGTGATGCCTGTATAGGCGCCACCCAGGCTAGTTGACGTCAGTTACTTTCCACGCATGGAGCGCGGAGCCACGAAGTACAGTAAACACTGTTGTGGAAAACTAGGGCCCTGCAAGGGGAAAGCCCTGTCCCTAGAAATGTGTTCACAGAGCGGGCAGGATTGGTGGGTTGGTAAGAAATCTGCAGCTAGACAGAGTCTCTACCAGATAAGGCACTACCGAAGAGAAGTAACTTGTTCATCTGACAGAGAGTTCTAGCTGCAGATTCCTTTCCTTAGAATAGATACTCTCTCCTCCTTAGCCACTGTAGAGGGAGAAAGCATGCCAGTTTCTGGAGAAGTGATCAGTCCACTGGCCTCACCCAATTCCTCATCCCAGTCAATTTCCTCTTCTGGCTGGTCATCTAAAGGGTCCAGAGACCCCTTCCAATCTTCTCCCACTCTTAGCCCTTCCGAATAAGGCTCAGGACACGACCTAGGACCTGGATGCCCTGTCAGTGCCGGAATAGACATTGAGCTATGCAGTACAAGCTTAGGGTCGACGTCGCCGGTGGCATCGGGAGCATCAGAATAGGGAATGGCTTCAGGGAAGGTCATAGTGGCACAAACGTTGCTGGTCCGGATCCAAGAAAGGGCATAGAGCCGGAACTTCCGGCGTTGAACCCGATGGAGCCCCCTTTGACCCCTTGGGGCCCGAAGGCACGCGAGGGCGCCTTCAGGCCACCCAAAAATTAGACACATGGCTTCAATATTCTCTGAGTTGGGCGGAGGTCACTCCTGCTCCTGGAAAATCGGGGAGGAGTGGAGCTGACCCAGGCGTAGGTTCCGCAGAATGAGGCCTTGAAAGCCGAGGCTCCTCCGTCACGTCGGCCGATGGACAGGGAGAAGTCAAAGCACGCATCGACTTCTAGTGCTTCTTAAGTCCGGTGATTTTAAATGGGACGAAGAGGACCTGAGACACCTGGAGCGGCGCCCGGACCTTCCTCTTCATTATGATCATGATCACGACCACCAAGGAGTCGAGTGACATGGTGTCACCTGCCGAGCAGCAAGCAGCTTTAGGGACCGCTCCCTCAAAGCCTTCAGAGCCATGCCGGCAGTCACGCTCGAGACACCAGAGACAAACCAAATGCGGGTCAGTCACCAACATGGCGCAGTGACAGGTGCTGCGTAGCTTGAAACCTGAAGTCTTCCTCAACATTGTAGCTTCACACTAAAAAAGGGTCATCAAAATGTTGAAAAATCCTGTCCAAAAGTGATAGATCATAGCTCTCTCCCTCTTCACGGATCAGCGCTTGACTGGCATGGAAAAGAACTGACATCAGTGCACAGCGTTGGCGCCTATATAGGTGACGAGGACATCACTTTCGGTGCTTAAGGCACCACACAGAGCCGATGGACGCCACCTACCGGCGTGCAGGGGTACTGCTCAAAGAAAATTCTTCTGGATCCAGTCTGACGTCTGGAAAATTCAACGGTAAGACATCTGCAGCTAGATGTCTCTGTCAGATATTCAGTGACAACTCTCCATGAGACCAAACAGCTTTATTCCATGTGAAATTTGTGGGGAGAAATAAGTACAGTTTAGGACTGTTGGGTTCTCTGGGGTAGAAACTTCCTGATTACATGGCTGTGTCCCTGCATCTCACAATCACTCCTACATCCATCAGATAGAATCCAGCCCTTCCTCAAACCTAGCTACATCTCAAGGTGGTTTGATGTCATATCTTTTTTGTTCTTGCTGGACAAGGTAGGATTGTACTCCATGCCACTTTCAAGGCCTTCCTAAAATTCTCCTTTGCGGTTAGCACTGCAACTTCAGCCTCTGACCACACCTCAGCTAACTAGGAGGAGTTTAGATCTCGTTGTGACCTTACCAACATGGTAATGGGACATTAAGGCTTAATCAAAACATTCATAGGTAAAACAAATTTTATGAGTGAGGTCATTAAGCCCAGATGGCACGTTTCGGGTTTATGAATGCCTATTTTTACTGTTAGTGTTGAAACAGAGCCGGTGACAGCCACCCAAACATTCACCTATCATAAGGCAGTCCCACACCATGTGCAGAAGCTTACCCCACTTGTTCTGCAGCAGGGGCATTCATCTGTTGTACCACTATATATTCTACCCAAGCCATCGGGTGTTTGGCATGTTTGATATATGTTGTTAAATTGCAATAGCTTAAAGCATGCGTTCCTGAACACCTTGACTGTATGATAAAATACTGTTGCCAATTCACCTTCAGTTAATTCTCTTCTGATATCTAACACCCATCTGGCCTTGCCTCATTCAGACTGGGTTTGCAGTACTGCGGTTAACAAGAGGATTACCAAATTATTTTAAATCATTAGAGTTAACATCCTGTGCAGTGCTTTGTGTCTAAGTGGTTCTTTAACCTCGCAAAACCATGTCTGATGCGCAGCTTTAGTGATCAAGCCAAAGAACAAAAGCGGACACAGTTGGATATGATATATTTGTATTAAAGTGTCAAACGTATATAATTTGCTTCTTCATGTAAGTGTCTTCTTTCAAAGTTGGGTGTCTATCAAACAGGTAATGTTTCTTAATTTGGAAAATGGCCTTATATGCGTGTCATGGTTTCCTTCTAACCAAGTAGCTCCCCCATCAGTATTTCGAAACTAAAAAATCTAGGAGACAAGGACAGGCCGGCTCCACCAGCAACACTAAGTATGTACATGTATTTATATAAATGTACATGTATTTATATAGCGCAAATCACCGACACGGTATCTAAGCGCTTGCTTAGGGAACCCGTCCTGGTTCCTGTGAGAAACCCCGGTAGGGTGTCCACAAGGTGAAAGCCAGGCATCCCACCGCGAGGGGCCGTAGTGGAGATTAAACAAGCTATTGCCCAGAGTCGCAGAGTGTGACCCCGTGAGTCGAGTAGGCGCCGGAGCGAGAATTATCGAGTCCGTGGAATTTTTGAGCCCGAGACCGGCCGAGGCGGGGTATCGAACCCTGGTCCACGGTCAATCTCAGCTTCCAGGTCTGCCGCCTCTAACCACTGAGCCACGCTTCTCCACCACTATAGCATGTGGTCTCAGCCTCTTCCCTAATGTGAGAGTTTATCAACACACAGCCATGACACCCTTTGTAACTGGGCCACAAGGTAATACATTTCGCTGCTGGGAACCTCCCCCAAGTCCATTTTTAGGTTTCGCCTGGTGAACAGCTGCGCAGCAGCGTTTCACGCAGGCGAAATCTTATGTTTTTCAGTAAGTGTGTGTTGCCCCGCCTCTCTGTTCCTTTGGCTAGCTCCATAAATGAAGGCTAGCCATTGGAAGAGAGAGGCGTCCGTCATTGTGCGAGGCGATTCGTGGGCGTTCCGTCGAATTTTTCTCGTCCCGCCCCTTTGTGGCGTCATTCCGGTGGTGGGCGGGTGATTTTTTTTTTTCTCTCGGCATGTTGGTTTCATTTCCAACGTGTGCTTTGCAGGGATGGGCTGCACGATTTCACTTTCCAAGAGTTGCTGCCCCCCCGCACCCCCCTCCCGCTGTCTGTGTGCCCGTTAACCCGCACCCCTCCTGCTGTCCGTGTGCCCGTCCCCCCTCCCCCTGTCCGTGTGCCCGTCCCCCCTCCCGCTGTCCGTGTGCCCGGATAAGACCCAGCGGCGGGGTGGCCGGCCTGCCCTCAAGTGTTCGTGCATTTTTCTTGACTGGTTTGTGTAGCGGCGCGGCCTGGAGCCCATGCCAAGTCCTGTTACACACAGGAAGTAGGAAGAGAGACTCGAGTCAGAAGCGGCGGGCGGGGACATGGAGGCGACTTAACTTGTGCTGCCTGCTGCAGTGTGTCTCTCGGCAATCACCATGTCGTCCCCGACCGGCCCGTCCACTGCGCCAACGATGGCCATCTACCAGCCTGAGCCAAGCCTTGGGGCTACTCCAACATCATGCCGAGGAGGTGAGGGGACTAGGTGCGCGCCTCACCAACTTGAACCTCGGAAGGAGCTTGATCACGGAAAGCCGCTGTGCGACTGGCGGGCTGTAGCCTCAACGCGTGCACTGCAGCTGTGAGGGCGCCCCACGTTGCGGACTCAGAGCTTCATTGTCTGCCGCCACCGTCCGATTGCCTCATCCTTTCGTCCGTAATCGCCCACATGGCCCTGGCTTTCTGGAAGCGGCTGTGGCAGCTTAGTGTCAGTCATCATTTTCCTACTGCCACTGCTCCTGCTCCCTTTGCCGTCACTCCCAGAGCAAGGTGAGACTTTTCATTAAAAATTGGTCAAAAGGCCGGGGGGATCTCTGAAAGCTGCCTACAATATAGCACTGCAGTAGTCTAACCTTAAAATAAACGTGCACAACTGAATTCCATGTAGTGAATTTATGTATCTCATGCAGTGTAGCAAGTTCTCAGTGCTAGGCGTTTCAGCTGTCAATGTCTGAAATGTCATTATTTTTAGCTTCCTGTAATTTTGCCATTTAATATGAGGTTACAGGAGGGAGCACTAGCTTCTTGGAGTTTCTTGTTGCTCAAATGGCTGTAATTTCTGATATTTTGAAGTTTCCCCATCTTCATTGCATAATTTTTGTTCGTGAGAAAGTGTCACTCATAGTCGCTGAAATATCACTCATAAATTCGCTGAAATTATGAAAATGTCACACATGGCAATCTGAAACCTTGGCAGCTATGTGTCCCCCCTCCCGCTGTCCGTGTCATTATTTTTAGCTTCCTGTAATTTTGCCATTTAATATGAGGTTACAGGAGGGAGCACTAGCTTTTTTGGAGTTTCTTGTTGCTCAAATGGCTGTAATTTCTGATATTTTAAAGTTTCCCTCGTCTTCATAGCATGATTTTTGTTCGTGAGAAAGTGTCACTCATAGTTGCTAAAATGTCACTCATAAATTCGCTGAAATTATGAAAATGTCACACATGGCAATCTGAAACCTTGGCAGCTATGCGTCCCCCCTCCCGCTGTCCGTGTCATTATTTTTAGCTTCCTGTAATTTTGCCATTTAATATGAGGTTACAGGAGGGAGCACTAGCTTCTTGTAGTTTCTGGTTGCTTAAATGGCTGTAATTTCTGATATTTTGAAGTTTCCCTCGTCTTCATTGCATGATTTTTGTTCGTGAAAAAGTGTCACTCATAGTCGCTGAAATGTCACTTATAAATTCGCTGAAATTATGAAAATGTCACACATGGCAATCTGAAACCTTGGCAGCTGTGCGTCCCCCCTCCCGCTGTCCGTGTGCCCGTGCTTCTTGTTTTTTTTCTCACCCTGTGTTCACTGTTGAGTGACGCCCTGTGTTGGCTGCGTCCCCTTCACGGACGCTCGATTACTTAATCTCCAGAGTAAATCTTTTCCTGCGTTTGTGAGGGGTTGTCCATTATCGACAGATTCCTAAGTGTCGCCCCCTTTTTTTTGCCTTTCATGACCGCTGGGAGTTTGGGATTGTTACTGCCCCTTCCCCTCTCAAAAAGACCTCCCTCTAAGCATCACATGTGCATTCGTCTGGAATTTTGTTTAGTCTCTGCAGTATTTTGTTGTGGCATTTTTGGCCTAAGAAATGTACTGTGCTGTCCCCACTTGAAAATTAAATCGCGTGAAAAAGCCAAACTGCCCCTTTCTGTATCCTCTCATCATTTAGAGTTGTTGGAGCTTGTGAGGCTCGGGGGGGGGGGGTGTGTGTGTGTGTGTGTGTGTGTGTGTGTGTGTGTGTGTGTGTGTGGCTCTGGGTGGGTGTGTGTGGCTCTGGGTGGGTGTGTGTGGCTCTGGGTGTGTGTGTGTGTGGCTCTGGGTGGGTGTGTGTGTGTGTGGCTCTGGGTGTGTGTGGCTCTGGGTGTGTGTGGCTCTGGGTGTGTGTGTGTGTGGCTCTGGGTGTGTGTGTGTGTGTGTGTGTGTGGCTCTGGGTGTGTGTGTGTGTGGCTCTGGGTGTGTGTGTGTGGCTCTGGGTGTGTGTGGGTGGCTCTGGGTGTGTGTGTTGCTGGCTCTGGGTGTGTGTGTGTGTGTGTGTGGTAGTAATTGCTGTCTGCTGAGCTCGTCCGTAGGGTACAATAGGTCTCACATTTGCGAGAGATTAAGCTAATGGCAATGTAAATGACAATGCCATTTATTTATCTGTTTTCAAAACCAACACATAAATACAAATGTTGTCATTTAAAATGCCAATAGCTCTAACTTTTCCAAAGGCGAAACCATTGCATTGTAAATGCTTGTTTGACAGTGTGATTCAGAAAAGGGGGTGGTGATGGACAGAGCATCTGAATTAAGCAGAACACTCATACCCAGTCAAAAGATCAGGGCTTGATCCATCACCGTTTTTTAGCTCACTGCACCATCCCAGTTCAGAACCTGGCTACATGCAAATTAGTCTGTCCCTGGCCCAGTGCATCATGGGAACAGGGCAGACCAAACTACCAAGCCAATTCTTTACTGGAAAGGAAACAAGCTTCCGGGGACCGGTTTCTGGCATTGCAGCCGTCTTCGGCCCGGCTTGCTTGAATCCTGATGGTGCAATGAGCAAGGGACTCATGTCTGAGCATACCCTTCCACTCCTATAGTGGCCAAAACGATTCAGAAAAGGGGGTGGTGATGGACAGAGCATCTGAATTAAGCAGAACACTCATACCCAGTCAAAAGATCAGGGCTTGATCGATCACCGTTTTTTAGCTCACTGCACCATCCCAGTTCAGAACCTGGCTACATGCAAATTAGTCTGTCCCTGGCCCAGTGCATCATGGGAACAGGGCAGACCAAACTACCAAGCCAATTCTTTACTGGAAAGGAAACAAGGTTCCGGGGACCTGTTTCTGGCATTGCAGCCGTCTTCGGCCCGGCTTGCTTGAATTCCCGATGGTGCAGTGAGCAAGGGACTCATGTCGGAGCATACCCTTCCACTCCTATAGTGGCCAAAACGATGGTGGATCAAGCCCTGATCTTTTGACTGGGTAGGAGTGTTCTGCTTAATTCAGATACTCTGTCCATCACCACCCCCTTTTGAATTGTTTGACAGTGTGAGCTAGATATTGTTGAGTGCACGTCTACTTCTGCGAGTGCCCCATATTAATTCTACCAATAAAGGGCCAGGTGTAGGGCGCGCAAAATAGCGCTTAGCAAATTGCGAATCTTTTGCGACTCGCAATTTACGAGGCGCTATTTTGCTTGTACAACAATATGTTTAACACTGTTTGCGATTCCCAATGGGGTCGTAAATTGAGAGGCTCATGAATTTTATTGAGACTCTCACAATTTGCGAGCCCATTGGGAATGACAGGCCCTCCCAGGGATGGTGTAACATTCAAAAATATTCCCTCATGACCTAAACAACTTTAAAAATAACAATTTTTATACTTTAACAATTATTTTGACACAGGGTGACAGCATTAACTCATTTCATAGAAAAAAAATGTATTATTTTTTTATATACGAAATATTTTCATCTTTTTTTCTTTTATCTTTTTTTACTTTCTAATTATCACAATCATTTGATAAAACATGTAATACTTCTTTGAACAATAAAAACCATATCCGTACCATGCAGAGAAAGAAACAAAACCTATGCAAATTTTGTCAAGAAAAACCTAATATCAACTATCTCACACACCCTACATTCACTCATTATTCTGCGTCTGAGGGATCGCAAGTTGTAACGCGAAGTTGTTACGAAAGGTCGACGCGTTTTGGTGGTGTAAAAACTATCTTCCTCAGGACCTTCTTCACAAACGTATCATAACCACTGCATGGATGGATATCTGTAATAATAGATAATATACATATATATCATTCATCTAATTTATCTTTAAATCGTACATTACATAATCACTCTTAAATTACCCTGTGTGAATCAAACAACAGATACTTAATCGCATTTCTTATTTCATTATTTTTTGTCTTTCATCTGTGATCCAGAAACTAACAAAACAGCACATGTCATCCACTACCACAGTAGAGAAAAAACAGCGTGACATAAATTTAAATAAGGAATAAATATAGTGAAAAAGATTGGAAAAATTGGAAAAAGGGTTTGTATACAAGACTAGTTGTCATGTAGCTTGATTTTAAGAGAAAATATTTTAATAGATGTCCTTTTGATAGTTGCTAAAGATACCATATTTCTATTCTTAAATATCTCAATTATGGTTTATATTCTTACCCTGGTGTATCTGATGGGGTAGAATACCGCTTCAATTATAGGTTCATCTCGGAAAGTTAGTTGCCTAGGAATGTACCTAAGTTAAATTACATCAGGAGTATGCATAAATCAGACATATTTATGGGCATATTAGTAACATGATTACAATTATATGATCTTGCTTGTATTATCCCTTACCACGAAAATGGTCAATCCGACCATGGAATGATTTGAAGTACGGGGATAGTCCGGAGCTGATAGCCCTTTATAACAGGTACAGATTGCCTAAAAACGATAGCTATCCTTAGTAAGCAGGTGAGGATTCTATACTTTTCTAGATGTGACTTGAATATAAAGCATTACTACTAACCTTTTTGTTAGCTGTAGTAACCATGAGATGCTTTGTGCACTACCGTCGGTTGGGTTTTATAGCACGGTCCATATGATCTAGCTCCCTTATATTAAGTGGCAAATGACTGTGACAAAAAAGAAAAAGGAATCGTGATGAAAGTCGAACATCAGATTCCAATCTTAATATCACTCTCAGGTCGTTCCTAAGCACATGTACGTGTAACTCTTAACTAATTCCCAATTACAGCCTTCTGTGCGTGATCTCGGTTATGGTCTAACCAGCTTTGCCCCACATATGACTAACCATAACAAACTGCTTACTCGCTACCTTTAGATTTTATAAGCGGTGCTCGAGAGTTGGGGCTAAACGGGTGGCTTTACTTACTTTTGTTTGATCCGACGCGCGGCGTGTATTGCTCCGTCCGGCACTCCCTCGTAAGAACCCGTAGGCTAGAAGGAGTTCTTGTGACATCTTCCCTTAAATACAAACCCTATGGCGCCACATGTGCTTAGGAACGACCTGAGAGTGATATTAAGATTGGAATCTGATGTTCGACTTTCATCATGATTCCTTTTTCTTTTTTGTCACAGTCATTTGCCACTTTATAAGGGAGCTAGATCATATGGACCGTGCTATAAAACCCAACCGACGGTAGTGCACAAGGCATCTCATGGTTACTACAGCTAACAAAAAGGTTAGTAGTAATACTTTATATTCAAGTCACATCTAGAAAAGTATAGAATCCTCACCTGCTTACTAAGGATAGCTATCGTTTTTAGGCAATCTTTACCTGTTATAAAGGGCTATCAGCTCCGGACTATCCCCGTACTTCAAATCATTCCATGGTCGGATTGACCATTTTCGTGGTAAGGAATAATACAAGCAAGATCATATAATTGTAATCATGTTACTAATATGCCCATAAATATGTCTGATTTATGCATACTCCTAATGTAATTTAACTTAGGTACATTCCTAGGCAACTAACTTTCCGAGATGAACCTATAATTGAAGCGGTATTCTACCCCATCAGATACACCAGGGTAAGAATATAAACCATAATTGTGATATTTAAGAATAGATATATGGTATCTTTAGCAACTATCAAAAGGACATCTATTTAAATATTTTCTCTTAAAATCAAGCTACATGACAACTAGTCTTGTATTCAAACCCTTTTTCCAATTTTTCCAATCTTTTTCACTATATTTATTCCTTATTTAAATTTATGTCGCGCTGTTTTTTCTCTACTGTGGTAGTGGATGACATGTGCTGTTTTGTTAGTTTCTGGATCACCGATGAAAGACAAAAAATAATGAAATAAGAAATGCGATTAAGTATCTGTTGTTTGATTCACACAGGGTAATTTAAGAGTGATTATGTAATGTACGATTTAAAGATACATTAGATGAATGATATATATGTATATTATCTATTATTACAGATATCCATCCATGCAGTGTGAAGATCTGAGTGTTCTGCTAGAAGGTCCTGAGGAAGGTGGTTTTTACACCACCGAAACGCGTCGACCTTTCGCGTCAACTTCGCGTTACAGCTTGCGATCCCTCAGACGCAGAATAATGAGTGAATGTAGGGTGTGTGAGATAGTTGATATTAGGTTTTTCTTGACAAAATTTGCATAGGTTTTGTTTCTTTCTCTGCATGGTACGGATATGGTTTTTATTGTTCCAATGAAGTATTACATGTTTTATCAAATGATTGTGATAATTAGAAAGTAAAAATAAGATAAAAGAAAAAAAGATGAAAATATTTCGTATATAAAAAAAATAATTTTTTTTTCTATGAAATGAGTTAATGCTGTCACCCTGTGTCAAAATAATTGTTAAAGTATAAAAATTGTTATTTTTAAAGTTGTTTAGGTCATGAGGGAATATTTTTTAATGTTATATTTGTGTTCCTCTCTTTCCCTGACCTTAAAGATATGTATAAGAGGGGGTCCCATATTCATGTTGGCACATTCACGGTTCTTTAACTGTGGGACTCAGTTGGTCGATCAACTGACAGGTTTCTAACTGGTCTTTCTAGGCTGATTCGTTCTAGTAGCACAGCACAGTCCCCACTTTTTAATAGGAATTTTTTCCTTATTCACTCTCCCTTTCTTTTTCCTTCCTTGGTATTAGTTTGAATTAGGGAATCAGAAAATAATCTTAATTTTGAATACTGCTTTAAAATATGGAAACCTTTGGGTTTACGGACGCAGACTTTAGTTCCCTACTAGGCCATGTGGTAGACACAAATAATACCACCAGTAACACATTAGGTGATAACAGCGAATGGCAAAATTTACTAAATCGTAGGAAAAGAGCCAAACGTATTGAATCACATGCATTTTATATGCGGGAATATCTACTAGCAGGGGTTATCCCATCTGGCCTGAGAGTTAGAAATGCACCGGCACTATTCATAGAAATACGGAAATTCCTGGAGCGATGGTCTTTGATATCTAATCGTTGCTCCAGGGATTGGATGTTACTAATTATAGAAACTGCAAGGGACATCCTGGTTACATTGAATGATGAAATTCTAAAACTGGAGGAGAAATTGAACTCCTCAGATGCAGTAGAGGATGCCAAAAATAAATTAGACAAAATACAGACTGAAATGAAAGACTTCGAAACTTACTTAACAAATAAAAAAACGGAGAAACTGAAAAACGATGTGCGTTGGTTCTCAAAGGAAAAAATCTACCCATACCTGAATCCAAGTTATTATCAAGCAGGGAACCCGAATGATCACCAATCTAATTTTAATTACAGGAAAAACTATACCAACTTTTCTGACACCGGTTCATCTGAGTCCGATAATGAGAATTACTCACACCCAGGCCCGAGTGGAGGAAGATATAACTCTGGATCTTTTAGAGGAAGACAAGGTCAGCGCAACTTCCAAGGTAGGGTTTTTTTATCCAGAGGTCCATACAGGGGAAAACAAGTCCACTGGCAACAACACAGAGGGGGTCCCCATACATCGAGCCCACAAACTCAACAACAGTATGTGAAGACAAGGAACCAGCAATACTGGTGGTAGAGGGTAAACAGAACCATAATAGGTGCAGTAATACTCTCCCCATTTACAACTTATCATCTAGTTCACTAAGAGATGAAGAATCCTCAGTACTGAGTAGGGGTTTATCCTTTGTCCCTTTTTCTTCAATAGACAAATTCAAATTACATGTCGACCTCCATGCTTTTTTTTAGAAAAGTCAGGTTAAAGAAATATTTTGATGGGAGAGACTTGCTAGATGAAGATGAAAATCTTTCGAAATGCAAACCCCCATCTATTTTCTCTCCAACTTTAGATATGGTGGGACCAGAAGTACAGATTTTTGAAAGACAGGTCCTTTCTTATATAACTAGATTACTATCCAAACCTCAGAGATTTAATTTCAATCTCGCTAGACAAGAGAACTTAGCCCTCACTAGTCTGGAAAACAACACCGAGTTGGTGATTAAACCTTGTGATAAAGGTGGGGGGATATCAGTCTTTGATAAATTGGATTATGATAACAGAATAAAAGCTATGTTATCCAATACAGAACATTATAGACCTGCTAATGTCAGAGAAATGCACAGACTCAGTATTTCTATCAGGGAAATGACACAGTTAGCGTTATCGAATGGATACATATGTGACAAAGAATTTCAATTTCTGAACAAGTCCTGCCCTGTCACTCCGGCCATGTATGGTTTACCAAAGACGCACAAAAATGAAATCAATTCACCCCTGCGCCCAATAATTTCCACCATTGGTTCCAATACTGAGCCACTATCTAAATATGTAGATACCTTCTTATGTCCTTTAACACAGAAATATGAATCTTTTGTAAAGGCTACAGGAGACATGATAAACAAAATTGAGGGTTTAGCCTTCAACCCTTTGACTGACTTCCTAGTAACGCTTGACATTGAGTCGTTGTACACCAACATTCCTCAGTGTCAAGCGTTACAGGCAGTCACCTCATTGTTGCAGAGATATCCCAACAACAGACCGGACAAATTTATCATCCAGTGTCTGGAAGTTGTCCTCCTGAATAATTATTTTGAATTTGAGGGTAACCTATTTAAGCAGATAAAGGGCACAAGTATGGGCGCATCTTGTGCCCCGAGTGTGGCAAACACCTATATGGGTGAATGGGAGAGAAAAAACATCTACAATACGAATGCCCCTTTCTTTGAGAACGTCTCCGTATGGAGACGGTTCATTGATGATATTTTTTTTATTTGGCAGGGAGAAATGAGACTATTAGAAGACTTTATTCTTTGGCTTAATGCCAGTGATAAGAATCTAAAATTTACATCGAACTTCAGTCGCGAAAGAGTCGAATACCTAGATATCGCAATTGAAGGGAGAGATGGAGAGTTAAAAGTAAGTCTTTATCGCAAGCCTACTGCAAAAAATACCATCCTCCAATTTGGTAGCTTTCATCCCCACTGTCAGAAGGATTCAATTCCATTCGGGGAATTTCTTCGCATTCGGAGAAATTGCACATCTTTGATTGACTACAACACACATAGCGTATCTCTGCGAGAACGACTAATTGAAAGGGGTTACCCCATCGCTTAGTTCGCCAAGCCTTTAAAAGGGCGAAGTATTATGACAGAGACGCTTTGCTGAAACACAAAAGGAATAAAACTCAAGATAAGATCACATGTGTAATAAACCATTCCACACTAAATTATAAAATCAAGAACATAATTAATAAGAATTGGAGAATCCTGGAAGTTGAGAATGAATCTGTTTTGGAGAAACCTTTAGTAGCATATAGGCGCAACAGAAATCTCAGGGACCGGCTGGTCCATACAAGGCACAAAACTCAATCTCAAGAGAAACAAACAACCTTGACTGGTGGTGACACCATTCGTGGCAATCACAGATGTGGCAATTGCCATGCTTGTGACTCTGCGATTGTTGGTAACACCCTTCAACACAACAATATGACTGTGGCATTAAAATCATTCACGAATTGTAGAAGTAAAAATGTTGTCTATTATATTGTATGCCCATGCGGACTAGCATATATAGGCGAAACGGGACGAGAGTTTAGACTGAGATTTAGTGAGCATAAATTGTCGGTAAGGACCAATAAGATAACAGCACCTTTGACCCAACACTGTCGATCTTAACCATAAAGAATCAGAACTTAAATGGTGCATTTTGGAAAAGGTCCAACATAGAAATGGTGAACATCTTGAAAGAACCAGGAAAAAACGGGAATGTTATTGGATTTTCCGCTTTGACAGCGTTAGGATAGGTCTAAATGGAAACATTTCTTGGTATGTGACAGAATAAACTTTTCCTCCATTTATTATGCAAAAAATAATTGGTCTTATACTAATTATTCAACTCGGACTTTTGTAGATGATATCAGGTTAATTTCCCCAACCTGATCAGGTTGAGAGTGAGTCTCAGGGTTTAACACTCTGAATTGAAATTACGAATCATGATATATATTAATATTATCTATATATGATCCTTTGTCATGTTGGGACAATACATACCATCTTTTTCAAATTCATATTTGGGACATGCCTTAAAATAGTTCGCAGAACCAGCTAGAGGAGGTCCTTTTATAGCATAATGGTGATCTTTTTTAACTTCGCCTCGGTCAGCTTAATTGTGAACTCTAATGTCCATCTAAGTGTAATAGGCAAAATAGTTAATAATACCACTTAGTAATGGCGCTCATAGAACTAGTCTTTTTTTGACCGTTTTTTACATGAAACTATATGAGTATTGAAAACTGTTGCGCTTTTACGAAAATTTCCGTGATATTGTTTGGCGCTCCACATAAGCATGCTATTTTTAAGAGGTGGAGGCTGCTCCCTACACATGAATAAAAAATGTTTTTGTGGACACGATATGGACGTGACTGTCACATCGCCATTGCATTGGCGAATGCACGTAATTTGCTAGACTCGATGAGAGTCGGGTGATTCCACATATAAGAAACAATACAGACGATTTGGTTGCATTATAAAACACGAGCTAACACTAACATATATAACATTATCACGACACCACTTAGTAATGGCGCCCGTGTATACTTGGGTCACGTGAACAACATCTTTTTGGCGCCATAGGGTTTGTATTTAAGGGAAGATGTCACGAGAACTCCTTCTAGCCTACGGGTTCTTACGAGGGAGTGCCGGACGGAGCAATACACGCCGCGCGTCGGATCAAACAAAAGTAAGTAAAGCCACCCGTTTAGCCCCAACTCTCGAGCACCGCTTATAAAATCTAAAGGTAGCGAGTAAACAGTTTGTTATGGTTAGTCATATGTGGGGCAAAGCTGGTTAGACCATAACCGAGATAACTTTAACGCACAGAAGGCTGTAATTGGGAATTAGTTAAGAGTTACACGTACATGTGCTTAGGAACGACCTGAGAGTGATATTAAGATTGGAATCTGATGTTCGACTTTCATCATGATTCCTTTTTAGGTCTCGGCAACGAGAACTATTGTCGCCTAGTAAGCTAGCAAGGGACTACAGAGAGGTGGACGAGCCGACCAGGGTCTGTGGACGCGCACAAAGGCAGGCAGGCAGGCAGGCATGCGCCAGACACACACACAGACAGACAGACAGACAGACACACGCACGCACGCATGCAAGCATGCACACACACACACACACACACACACACACTCTCACACTCTCTCTCTCTCTGCCGCCCTCCCCCCCCCCTCACCGGGCTCTTTCCCTCCGCATCGGGTCAGTCACGGCAGAAGGCAGACTCGTGTCTTCTCCGGCGATCTTCAGCTGATGTGCACGCCCACGCTGCGTCGTGCGCGCCCACCACGCTGTTTCGCGCCCGTTGATCCTCCGCTTGTGATTACTACTCCTTCTAACCCGGATTTTAAACTACTATTTCTTGGTTCTCTAACTCCACTCTGTTGATTCCTAACAAACTGATACTCAGCACATTTCACAGTCTCGCTTTTGCTTCTCATAAATACAATAAGATTATTTTAAGCAATGTCTACCCTTCTTTTGGTTCTGTGCCTATTATGCTTCTGACTATAGAGTTTTAGAAAGTGTGGTGGAAGATTCAATGATATCAGCGGCGTGCACAGTGCAGAGTGAGTGTGCAGAGTGCAGAGTAGTGAGTGCAGAGGAGTGTGTGCAGAGGAGTGAGTGCAGAGGAGTGAGTGCAGAGGAGTGAGTGCAGAGGAGTGAGTGCAGAGGAGTGAGTGTGCAGAGGAGTGAGTGTGCAGAGGAGTGAGTGTGCAGAGTAGTGAGTGCAGAGTAGTGAGTAGTGAGTGCAGAGTAGTGAGTGCAGAGTAGTGAGTGCAGAGTGAGTGTGCAGAGTAGTGAGTGCAGAGTAGTGAGTGCAGAGTAGTGAGTGCAGAGTAGTGAGTGCACTACTCTGCACTCACTACTCTGCACTCACTACGTGCAGAGTAGTGAGTGCAGAGTGAGTGTGCAGAGTAGTGAGTGCAGAGTAGTGAGTGCAGAGTAGTGAGTGCAGAGTAGTGAATGCACTACTCTGCACACACTACTCTGCACTCACTACTCTGCACTCACTACTCTGCAGAGTAGTGAGTGCAGAGTAGTGAGTGCAGAGTAGTGAGTGCAGAATAGTGAGTGCAGAGTAGTGAGTGCAGAGTAGTGAGTGCAGAGTAGTGAGTGCAGAGTAGTGAGTGCAGAGTAGTGAGTAGTGAGTGCAGAGTAGTGAGTAGTGAGTGCAGAGTAGTGAGTGCAGAGTAGTGAGTGCAGAGTAGTGAGTGCAGAGTAGTGAGTGCAGAGTAGTGAGTGCAGAGTAGTGAGTAGTGAGTTCAGAGTAGTGAGTGCAGAGTAGTGAGTGCAGAGTAGTGAGTAGTGAGTGCAGAGTAGTGAGTAGTGAGTGCAGAGTAGTGAGTGCAGAGTAGTGAGTAGTGAGTGCAGAGTAGTGAGTGCAGAGTAGTGAGTGCAGAGTAGTGAGTGCAGAGTAGTGAGTGCAGAGTAGTGAGTGCAGAGTAGTGAGTGCAGAGTAGTGAGTGCAGAGTAGTGAGTGCAGAGTAGTGAGTAGTGAGTTCAGAGTAGTGAGTGCAGAGTAGTGAGTAGTGAGTGCAGAGTAGTGAGTAGTGAGTGCAGAGTAGTGAGTGCAGAGTAGTGCAGGTGAGTGCAGTGCAGGTGAGTGCAGTGCAGTGCAGGTGAGTGCAGTGCAGGTGAGTGCAGTGGAGTGCAGGTGAGTGCAGTGGAGTGGAGTGCAGGTGAGTGCAGTGGAGTGCAGGTGAGTGCAGTGCAGGTGAGTGCAGTGCAGGTGAGTGCAGTGCAGTGCAGGTGAGTGCAGTGGAGTGGAGTGCAGTGGAGTGCAGGTGAGTGCAGTGGAGTGCAGTGGAGTGCAGGTGAGTGCAGTGGAGTGCAGTGGAGTGCAGTGGAGTGCAGTGGAGTGCAGGTCAGTGCAGGTCAGTGCAGGTGAGTGCAGTGCAGTGCAGGTGAGTGCAGTGCAGGTGAGTGCAGGTGAGTGCAGGTGAGTGCAGTGCAGGTGAGTGCAGTGCAGGTGAGTGCAGTGCAGGTGAGTGCAGTGCAGTGCAGGTGAGTGCAGTGCAGGTGAGTGCAGTGCAGTGCAGGTGAGTGCAGTGCAGGTGAGTGCAGTGCAGTGCAGGTGAGTGCAGTGCAGGTGAGTGCAGGTGAGTGCAGTGCAGTTCAGGTGAGTGCAGTGCAGTGCAGGTGAGTGCAGTGCAGTGCAGGTGAGTGCAATGCAGGTGAGTGCAGTGCAGGTGAGTGCAGTGCAGTGCAGGTGAGTGCAGTGCAGTGCAGGTGAGTGCAGTGCAGTGCAGGTGAGTGCAGTGCAGTGCAGGTGAGTGCAGGTGAGTGCAGTGCAGGTGAGTGCAGTGCAGGTGAGTGCAGAGCAGGTGAGTGCAGTGCAGTGCAGGTGAGTGCAGTGCAGTGCAGTACAGGTGAGTGCAGTGCAGGTGAGTGCAGTGCAGGTGAGTGCAGTGCAGTGCAGGTGAGTGCAGTGCAGGTGAGTGCAGTGCAGTGCAGGTGAGTGCAGTGCAGTGCAGGTGAGTGCAGTGCAGGTGAGTGCAGTGCAGGTGAGTGCAGTGCAGGTGAGTGCAGTGCAGTGCAGGTGAGTGCAGTGCAGGTGAGTGCAGTGCAGTGCAGGTGAGTGCAGTGCAGTGCAGGTGAGTGCAGTGCAGTGCAGGTGAGTGCAGTGCAGTGCAGGTGAGTGCAGTGCAGTGCAGGTGAGTGCAGTGCAGTGCAGGTGAGTGCAGTGCAGTGCAGGTGAGTGCAGTGCAGGTGAGTGCAGTGCAGGTGAGTGCAGTGCAGTGCAGGTGAGTGCAGTGCAGGTGAGTGCAGTGCAGGTGAGTGCAGTGCAGGTGAGTGCAGTGCAGGTGAGTGCAGTGCAGTGCAGGTGAGTGCAGTGCAGTGCAGGTGAGTGCAGTGCAGGTGAGTGCAGGTGAGTGCAGTGCAGGTGAGTGCAGTGCAGGTGAGTGCAGTGCAGGTGAGTGCAGTGCAGGTGAGTGCAGTGCAGGTGAGTGCAGTGCTGGTGAGTGCGGTGCAGGTGAGTGCGGTGCAGGTGAGTGCAGTGCAGGTGAGTGCGGTGCAGGTGAGTGCAGTGCAGGTGAGTGCAGTGCAGGTGAGTGCAGTGCAGGTGAGTGCAGTGCTGGTCAGTGCAGTGCAGTGCAGGTGAGTGCAGTGCAGGTGAGTGCAGTGCAGGTGAGTGCAGTGCAGGTGAGTGCAGTGCAGGTGAGTGCAGTGCAGGTGAGTGCAGTGCAGGTGAGTGCAGTGCAGTGCAGGTGAGTGCAGTGCAGTGCAGGTGAGTGCAGTGCAGGTGAGTGCAGTGCAGGTGAGTGCAGTGCAGGTGAGTGCAGTGCAGGTGAGTGCAGTGCAGTGCAGTGCAGGTGAGTGCAGTGCAGGTGAGTGCAGTGCAGTGCAGGTGAGTGGAGTGCAGTGCAGGTGAGTGCAGTGCAGGTGAGTGCAGTGCAGGTGAGTGGAGTGCAGTGCAGGTGAGTGCAGTGCAGGTGAGTGCAGTGCAGGTGAGTGCAGTGCAGGTGAGTGCAGTGCAGGTGAGTGCAGTGCAGGTGAGTGCAGTGCAGGTGAGTGCAGTGCAGGTGAGTGCAGTGCAGGTGAGTGCAGTGCAGTGCAGGTGAGTGCAGTGCAGGTGAGTGCAGTGCAGGTGAGTGCAGTGCAGTGCAGGTGAGTGCAGTGCAGGTGAGTGCAGTGCAGTGCAGGTGAGTGCAGTGCAGGTGAGTGCAGGTGAGTGCAGTGCAGTTCAGGTGAGTGCAGTGCAGTGCAGGTGAGTGCAGTGCAGTGCAGGTTAGTGCAGTGCAGTGCAGGTGAGTGCAGTGCAGTGCAGGTGAGTGCAGTGCAGGTGAGTGCAGTGCAGTGCAGGTGAGTGCAGTGCAGTGCAGGTGAGTGCAGTGCAGGTGAGTGCAGTGCAGGTGAGTGCAGTGCAGGTGAGTGCAGTGCAGTGCAGGTGAGTGCAGTGCAGTGCAGGTGAGTGCAGTGCAGTGCAGGTGAGTGCAGTGCAGTTCAGGTGAGTGCAGTGCAGTGCAGGTGAGTGCAGTGCAGTGCAGGTGAGTGCAGTGCAGTGCAGTGCAGGTTAGTGCAGTGCAGTGCAGGTTAGTGCAGTGCAGGTGAGTGCAGGTGAGTGCAGTGCAGTTCAGGTGAGTGCAGTGCAGTTCAGGTGAGTGCAGTGCAGTGCAGGTGAGTGCAGTGCAGGTGAGTGCAGTGCAGTGCAGGTTAGTGCAGTGCATGTGAGTGCAGTGCAGGTGAGTGCAGTGCAGGTGAGTGCAGTGCAGTGCAGGTGAGTGCAGTGCAGTGCAGGTGAGTGCAGTGCAGTGCAGGTGAGTGCAGTGCAGGTGAGTGCAGTGCAGGTGAGTGCAGTGCAGGTGAGTGCAGTGCAGTGCAGGTGAGTGCAGTGCAGGTGAGTGCAGTGCAGGTGAGTGCAGTGCAGCTGAGTGCAGTGCAGGTGAGTGCAGTGCAGGTGAGTGCAGGTGAGTGCAGTGCAAGTGAGTGCAGTGCAGGTGAGTGCAGTGCAGTGCAGGTGAGTGCAGTTGAGTGCAGAGTGGTGTGTATTGACAATGTAAATGACAATGCCATTTATTTATGATTTAAAGAAAAAAAAAGAAATGTCATGATCAATGCCAATAGCTCTACCTTTAATGATGCCGAGACCATTGCATTGTAAATGCTTGTTCTTTTTTGTCACAGTCATTTGCCACTTAATAAGGGAGCTAGATCATTTGGACCGTGCTATAAAACCCAACCGACGGTAGTGCACAAGGCATCTCATGGTTACTACAGCTAACAAAAAGGTTAGTAGTAATACTTTATATTCAAGTCACATCTAGAAAAGTATAGAATCCTCACCTGCTTACTAAGGATAGCTATCGTTTTTAGGAAATCTGTACCTGTTATAAAGTGCTATCAGCTCCGGACTATCCCCGTACTTCAAATCATTCCATGGTCGGATTGACCATTTTCGTGGTAAGGGATAATACAAGCAAGATCATATAATTGTAATCATGTTACTAATATGCCCATAAATATGTCTGATTTATGCATACTCCTGATGTAATTTAACTTAGGTACATTCCTAGGCAACTAACTTTCCGAGATGAACCTATAATTGAAGCGGTATTCTACCCCATCAGATACACCAGGGTAAGAATATAAACCATAATTGTGATATTTAAGAATAGAAATATGGTATCTTTAGAAACTATCAAAAGGACATCTATTAAAATATTTTCTCTTAATATCAAGCTACATGACAACTAGTCTTGTATACAAACCCTTTTTCCAATCTTTTTCACTATATTTATTCCTTATTTAAATTCATGTCACGCTGTTTTTTCTCTACTGTGGTAGTGGATGACATGTGCTGTTTGTTAGTTTCTGGATCACCGATGAAAGACAAAAAATAATGAAATAAGAAATGCGATTAAGTATCTGTTGTTTGATTCACACAGGGTAATTTAAGAGTGATTATGTAATGTACGATTTAAAGATAAATTAGATGAATGATATATATGTATATTATCTATTATTACAGATATCCATCCATGCAGTGGTTATGATACGTTTGTGAAGATCTGAGTGTTCTGCTAGAAGGTCCTGAGGAAGGTGGTTTTTACACCACCGAAACGCGTCGACCTTTCGTAACAACTTCGCGTTACAACTTGCGATCCCTCAGACGCAGAATAATGAGTGAATGTAGGGTGTGTGAGATAGTTGATATTAGGTTTTTCTTGACAAAATTTGCATAGGTTTTGTCTCTTTCTCTGCATGGTACGGATATGTTTTTTATTGTTCCAATGAAGTATTACATGTTTTATCAAATGATTGTAATAATTAGAAAGTAAAAAAAGATTTAAAAAAAGAAAAAAAGATGGAAATATTTCGTATATAAAAAAATAAAAAAAAATTCTATGAAATGAGTTAATGCCGTCACCCTGTGTCAAAATAATTGTTAAAGTATAAAAAAAAATATTTTTAAAGTTGTTTAGGTCATGAGGGAATATTTTTTAATGTTATATTTGTGTTCCTCTCTTTCCCTGACCGTAAAGATATGTATAAGAGGGGGTCCCATATTCATGTTGGCCTCCCAGGGATGGTGGCCTGCTGGGTTCAGCAGACCACCATGTCTAGAATTGCTTTTAAATAAAGCAGGCGGTTTTCCTTAAAGTCAAACGGGATGAATTTAAGAGAAAAAAAAAAATGAAACGTTTTCGTTTAATATTTTAAGGGCAGTCAGTGGTCCCTGGGACCACTGCCTGCAGTTAAAAAATATTTTTGGAGCCAGTAACAAAGGCGAAGTGGTCCCCTGGGGACCCCTTCCCATTTGCCACCTCATTACCACCCTCTTGAAGAGGGTGGTAATTTGCGAGTGTTTTGCGACCGCAACTGCGGTCGTACAACATTCATACATGGCTCTGCGGTCGCTATTAGGAAGGGAACGCCCATTCCTGATTGCGAGTCGCAATACACTATTTTGCAAGTCGCAAATTATTTTCTGCGACTCTCAAAATAGTGTAAGTACATGGCCCTGACGCACAAGTTACTACTTGTGTAACAATATATTTGTAAGAGACATTATTTAGTGATAGATTCCTTACCTTAGAATATCCCCAGGCATCAGACTGGATCCGGAAAGTTTTGCTTAGCAGTACCCCTGTGCGTTAGTAGGTGGCGTCCTGGCGCTCCGCGTTCGCCACTGGCGTCGTCAGTTCTGTACACGACTTTCCGTGCCAGAAACGCAGAGCCATGCAAGGTACTGCCCATTGGTGCATAAAACTAGGGCCCTAAAAGGGGATGATCTTAACCCTAGTAATCAGTTCACGGGGAGGATGGGTGGGGCGGTAAGGAATCTATCACTAACTAATGTCTCTTACAGAGTTTTAAGCGCTACGAGGCCTTCGGGTAGTTAGCGCTATACAAGTGCTGTTTCATTCATTCATTCATATATTGTTACACAAGTAGTAACTTGTGCATCTGAAAGAGACCAGTTATTGATAGATTCCTTACATTAGAATAGAAACCCCAGCAATACCGAGATTGCGAACGAGATTACACCAGAAAGTCACGGTGCACGGAACGGCCAAAGAAGCCGTCTCTCCAGATCGGACTGTCAAGGCAGTAGTGCTTGATAAACATGTGCAGTGAGGCCCACGTAGCTGCCTGACAAATGTCCTGCAAGGGAACGCTACGTCCCAAGGCAGAAGTGCATGCAGTAGCCCTGGTCGAATGGGCATGCAGTCCCACAAGGGGCTTCTTGTTGGCCAAGGAGTAACATGCTTTGATACACAGAAAGACCCACAGGGAGATGGTCCGTTTGTGCACGGCACAACCTTTTTTGGCACCCACGTAGCCAACAAAGAGCTGATCATCCACCCGGAACAGCTGTGTACGCTGCAGATAGAATGCGAGCGCACGTTTTGAGTTCAGACGGTGGAGCCTCTCCTCTTCCATCGAAGGATGCGAAGGCGGAAAGAAAGTGGGCAAAGTGATGGTCTGCCCGATTTGGAAGGGCATGACAATCTTTGGCAAGAAAGAAGGACAGGCCCTTAAAACAATCTTGTAAGGATGAACAGAAAGGAAAGGAGGTTTGGAAGAAAGAGCCTGGAGCTCACCCACTCTTCTGGCAGAGGTGATAGCTACCAGGAAAGCCGTCTTGAGAGTAAGAAGACGTAAGGGACAGTCATGAAGGGGCTCAAGGGGAGCGCACATCAGAAAAGTCAAGACAAGATTTAAGTCCCACTGAGGCATTATGAAGGGCACAGGTGGAAACGTATGCGTAATCCCTTTAAGGAAACGGTTAACAACCAGGGACTTACAAAGAGAAGGCTGATCTGGAAGCCGCAGAAAGGCGGAGATGGCCAAAAGATAACCTTTGATAGTGTCTAGAGCAGAGCCCTGCTGGGCCAAAAATAGAAGGAACAAAAGGACCTCCGAAAGAGGGGCAGAAAGGGGATCCACAGCCTTTGCTGTGCACCATGCCAACAATTTGTTCCACCTGCAGGCGTACACCGTTTTGGTAGAATGACATCACAGACCTCGGGAGGAAGATCGGAAGGTGTCAACTGTCGCCGCTCAATCTCCACGCATGGAGGTGGAGACTAGACAGGTTCGGGTGGAAGACTGTCCCCTGCTGCTGCAACAGAAGATCCTCCCGAAGTGGCAGACGGATCGGGGGATCGATGCTCATACTGAGTAGCTCCGGAAACCATACTATCCAAGCCTAGTCCGGCACCACAAGAATGACTATGGCCCGGTCGCGCCTGATCTTCCTCAGCACTCTGGGCAGAAGTGGTAGAGGCGGAAAGGTGTATAACAGACCCCAACTCCACTTGCGACGAAAAGCGAGCGAGTGCCGTCTTGGAAATTCCAATGCGCAGAACTGATGACATTGCGCGTTCTCTTCGGTGGCGAATAGATCTAACCAAGGCTCTTCTCACTGCTGAAAGAGACATTGCGCCACGTCCGAGTTCAGACCCCATTGGTGATCCATCATGCCCCGGCGGCTGAGTTCGTCCACCTGGCTTTTAGGGAACCTGCCAGGTGTTGAACCACCAAGGTAATGCCTTGACGTTCCAGCCATGTCCAGAGGAGCAGAGCCTCTTGACACAGGGTCCAGGACCCCAACCCGCCCTGCAATACCACATGGCGGTGGTGTTGTCCGTGAACACCTGCACTACACTTCCCTGGACAGAGGGAACGAATGCCTTCAGTGCAAGTAGGGTCACCCGCAGTTCCAGAAGGTTGATATGGAGCTGGGACTCCATCGGAGACCAGAGGCCTCTGATCTCCGCATCCGTCACTACTGTGTGCTGCGCTTAGGGAAGGGAGAGGTACCTGCCATTGACCCAATCGCGATTCATGAGCCACCACTGCAACTGCCCGCTCTCCGAGATCTGAACATGGACGGACAGGTTGCCCTGATGCTGCGCCCACTTGAACTTCAGGTCCCACTGCAGAGCCCGCATATGCCATCTGGCATGTATCACCAGCAGGATGCAGGAGGCCATCAGGTCCAGAACCCGGAGGGACTGAAACCCGGGATAGAGGCTGAAAGATCAGAATCATAGCCTGAATATTCCAGACTCGCTGCTCGGGAGGATAAACCCGAAACAGTGTCAAATCTAGAACAGCTCCGATGAAGTGGAGCTTCTGAGAGGGACTCTTGTGCGACTTCGGCACGTTGACGCAGAACCCCAGCAAATGCAGGAGGTCGGCCCTAGTCTGGAGGACGACTGCCTGGGGCGAGCCCGCCTTCAAAAGCCAGTAGTCGAGGTAGGGGAAGACTGACACCCCTGACCTGCACAGATGAGCTGCGACCACCGCCATCACTTTCGTGAACACCCGAGGGGCGCTGGTAAGGCCGAAAGGGAGCACGGCAAACTGAAAATGTTCCTGGCCTACCGTGAACCGCAGGTAGCGCCGTTGGGCCGGCAGGACGGGTGTGTGAAAATAAGCGTCCTGCAAGTCCAGCGCTACCATCCAGTCTCCAGGGTCCAGGGCAGCCAGGACCTGACCCAGAGTCAGCATCTTGAGCTTCTCCTTCAATTGACATCCCGGAGGTTCAAGATGGGGCGCAGGCCCCCCTTTGTCCTTCTTGAGGACCAGGAAGTAGTGGGAATAACACCCATTCCCCCACCTCCTGACGGGGAACGCACTCAATGGCCCCCTTTGCCAGAAGGGCCGTGACTTCTTGACAGAGAAGAGTCAAATGATCCCCCGACATTTGGTGGTACCGAGGTGGCATGGCTGGAGGGGGGACAGAAAGGGGAGTGAGTAACCTTGGCAGATTATCTACAGCACCCACTTGTCTGATGCAATGTCGCGCCAGTGGTGGAGGTGGTGGCGGACCCGGTCACCCACTGGCCTGGGATGCTCACTGAAGCTCAGATTAGGAAGGTTTGGAGCAGTGGGGGTGGAGGTGAACTGACCTGCACGCTGTTTTCCAGACCCGCCCCTGCGGAATCCCCGGCCACGCGGGCACTGGTTCTGTGCAAGCTTGTTGGAGGAGCGTGCCTGGGAGCCCCTGCCCTGGCGACAAAAGGAACAAAAACCCAGGAGTAGCAGGGTTCTTCGTAGAAAGACCCAAGAACTTGGCCGTGGCTCAAGAGTCTTTAAAGCGCTCCAGGGCATTGTCGGCCTTGTCGCCAAAGAGGTGGGAGCCATCAAAGGGCATGTCCAGGAGCGAGCCCTGGACATCGGGCGAGAACCCAGTCGAACGCAACCAGGGGTGGCGCCATAACACCACAGTCGTGGAAATAGCCCTGCCCAATGAATCAGCGGTGTCCAAACCGCACCTGATGGCAAATTTTGCCACATCCTTACCTTCTGCAATCGCTTGGGAAAGGATGGCCTGGACCTCCTCAGAACACTGAGGCAAGACCTGAGCTACTGAAACCCACACCGCGTGGGAGTACGTCCCCAACAAGCAGGCCGTGTTAACCGACCGCCGCCCTAAGCCGGCCGAGGAGAACAACCTCTTGCCAAATTGTTCCAGCCTTTTAGAGTCCTTATCCGGCAGAGATGTGGGAAAGGCACTCTGCGATGTCGTGGCCTGAATGACCAGGCTCTCAGGCGTAGGGTGAGTGGTCAGGAAGGCGGGATCACTGGGCACCGGGCGATGACGCCTGGTGACGTTTTTATCCACCGGCGCCCCCGTGGCAGGCCACAACCAAGTGCCCAAGAGGACTTTGTTAAGGGCCTCATTGAAGGGAAGCAGCGGCTCCGACGACGCAGTCTGGAGAACCTCTGTAAGGAGGTTGGTCTTGAGGGCCACTGTAGGGAGGTCGAGATTGAGAGCCTCTGCCGCCCGAAGGAGCACCACAGTGTAGGAAGCACCCTCCTCCATAGTCGGCGGAGGAGAGGCAAACCCTGGGTCATAAGAAACATCGAGTTCACCTGTGTCCTCCAGGTCGTCCACTCAATCTTGCTCGGAGTCACATTGCCGAGCAAAGGGGTCCTCGGACCCATCCCAATCGTCGTCCGCCTCTGGAGTAGAGGGAGCTGGTCGTGGCGGCAGAGCCGGAGAAGGGACGAACGGCGTCGAAAACGGCGCCGGCCAAGGCTGGGCTGGAGCCGAATCCCAATTTGGATCCAGGGCCGGAACAAAATGGTCTGGGAACCGGGGCAGGGGTGGGATAAGCAGCCCCCAGTGCGGCGCCGGAGGTGGAGCAGAGGGCGGCGCCGGGGCTGGAGCCGGCAGCGCTGCACCTCGTGCCGCCGGAGCCAGCTGCTCAGGATCCTGTGGCGCCGGTGGTAGAGCCACAGGGTCAACAGGATCTGGACATGGGACCACGGAGCCCGAAGGCGTGCCGGCGGGAGCCCGGGGCCTAAAAAGGCGGTCCTTAGCAGCAAGAAATTCTTGCATCTGTTCGGGAGTCGCCAACGGACCCGGGTATAGCGGGTAGGCCGCTGGACTCCCCGGCTCCAGAGGAAATGCAGGGGCGGAGCCCCTGTCGCCACCGTCCACGTACGGAGAGCGACGGGGGGACGTCGGCGAGCGAACACGCTTCTTCGACTTCATTTTATGGCGTCGCTTACCGGAATCCGAAGGCGAAGACTTGGAGCCCAAGGAGCGACGGCTCCAACCCCTTGCGGTCTCAGAAACGGCCCAAGACCCGGAGTGGCGGTAAGAGGAATGCCGGACCTCAAGCATCTTCCGGCGCCGCTCCCGCTAGGCCTTCGGGCCATGGCTCAGCAGTCCCGGGAATCATGATCGGTCTCCAGGCAGTAGAGGCACACATCGTGGGGGTCCGCAAACCGACATGTTGCGGTGGCACGACCCACAAGACTTAAAGCTGGGCATCCCTACGTGCACCAGGAGAAACAAGCATTTGCAATGCAATAGGTCTCGCATTAACTAAGTTTGAGCCATTGGCATTGCTAAATATTGCAACACCAATTGCAACAAAAGTCTATAAATTGTAGGCCAAAAAATTTGCATTTATTTTTGTAGCAATGGTGGCATGCTGTGCTTTAGATAAATATGTTTAAAAGTCATTGATTTTGAATGCTAGCAGCGCACAGCTGTGGGTAACATTGGTTGCGCATGGTAATACAACCTGTTCACAAACAGCGACTTTAACATGGCAGACAACCTCGGATTGAGCTATTCAACAGCAGAAATCGACGAAATACTCGCTCGACCACCTTTGCTATTGGAGAGGGACCTCTCAGACACTGGCGAATAATAAAGAATGGGATGAACTCTCAGAGCTCAAGAAGGAACAAGTAAGAACTGCAGTACACGGCATAATTATGACGGAATATCTGAGGGTGAACGCAGCACCGAAAGGCTTGTGGGTAACCAATGCCCCTCGCATTTTTCTTAAAGACCTTGCATTTCGCAAAGACTGGTCAGCAATCTCCTGGAAATGCACTAGAGATTATCTAGTACTAATCATAAAAACAGCCACCAAAATTACGGACGAATTAACTATTAAGATCAAAATCATCGAGACTAAACTAAATAATATGGTCCATGTAACGGTCTATAAACAACGATTGGAAGAAATCAATAAGGAAATGAGTGATTCCCAAGAATTTCTGACAACAGAAATTACAAAAACTGGCAAAAGAACTTACGAAATTTTCTTTGGAGAAAATCCACCCCTACAGCCATAAAGATTTCAACCAAAAAGATAACACGTCCAATGAGGGATCGATAAGTGGTTCTTCGACTGATGGCTCTGATTGGAGTGGTGACAACTTTACTAATAATCAAAGAGGAAGGAATCGAAACAGACGAGGAAATCGCCGCGGCCGTAACTATTGGCGGGCACCAAACTATCAGATAAATCCCCCGATGTTTCCATTTCCAACCTTTAACCCACATTTCCAAGGTTGGGTAGACTCTTACTTTCAAGGTCCCCCACAGATGAACCATCAAATACAACAATCTATTGGGAACAATTACCAACAAGGACCACAGCCTTTTTTAGGAAGAGGCCAGAACAGTCGAGGGCCGAAACAAAGAGGAGTGACTTGGCAAGATCAAGGACGCCAACCACAAACCAGGAGTGTGACCAGAGGCAAGACAGGAACAAACACAACTCCCTCGTCGTAAACTTGACGGACAGAACATTAACCAAAGACCAAGAAGAAGTCCTTAATAAAGGCCTCGGTTATGTCCCTACACCGAACCTGGACACTTTCAGGATGAAATGTGAGGTTGCCGAATTCTGCAGAAAACTAAAACTTAAAGCCTTTTTTTCCAATCAACCTTCACAAACGACGGATGGAGACACCTCCCTACGAAAAAAGTCCTCCTTTTGCCCAATGAATTCCCAAGTACCGATCGAGATACTAACGTTTGAGAACGCCATCATGAAAGAAATAGATGGTCTAAAAGATAATATCAGCAAACCATTTCAGAATCTCTCAAGATTGGAAAGGGAAGCATTGAATGAACTGAAGAATGACGAAAGCATTGTCATCAAACAGGCGGACAAGGGTGGAGGAGTAGTCATCCTCACCCAGGATGGCTACAACCAACAATGCTTAGATCTCCTTTCTGACCAGAAATTGTACAAAGAAATACATTCAGATCCAACACCTAGACTACAAAGAATAATTTCTTTGATGGTTAATGAAGCAGAGACAAATAATTGGATCTCCAAAAAAGAGGCAGAATTTCTAGAAACACCAAACCCACGAATACCATATTTCTATTCGCTACCAAAGATACATAAACCACGCACACCACCTCCTGGTAGACCTATAGTGTCTGGTATAGGTTCCGTGTTGGAACCTTTGTCGCAATTTGCGGACCAGTACCTGAAACCACTTGTCCAGAAAACTCCGACATATTTACAAGACACAAGAGACTTATTGAATCTCCTGAAAGATTTCAATTATTGTGAAGATGAAATGATCTTAGTAGGACTCGACGTAGAGAGTCTCTACACCAGTCTGCCCCAAGAAAAGACACTAGAGACCTTAGAGACAATAATCTACAACATCAACTGGGACTATAAAACACCCAAACATTTCATCTTGGAATGCTGCAGACTTGCCCTCACTGAGAATTTCTTCAAATATAACGACAAAATATTCCAACAATGCCACGGAACTTCCATGGGAAGCACGTTCGCACCGAGCGTGGCGGGATTGTACGTAAGTGTCTTCGAAGAGAATTACATCAATAACCCCATCAATCCCTACCATGAACAGATTTTGTTCTGGCGTCGATATATTGACGACGTCATTTTAATTTGGAAAGGTGATTTGCAAAGTCTTATCAATTTTCATATCTGGATCAACAATTGTGACGAGTGCCTGAAGTTCACCTATACTGCAAACAAAAGTGAATTGGACTTTTTGGACATTACCATCTACGCAGAAGGGCAAACACTTCACACAAAGACGTACTATAAACCGACGTCCAAAAATAGCTTACTCTCGTTCCATAGCTATCACCCGAGACCATTAAGAGAGAATCTGCCCTACAGCCAGTTCCTCAGGCTGCGAAGGAACTGCAGCAAACTAACAGAATTTAAACAGCAAGCAGAAGAACTCGGTGGCAAACTGGTGGAAAGACATTATCCTAAAAGAATTGTCGATAAATGTAAGAAAAGAGCCCGGAACCAGCAAAGAGACAGTCTTCTTGAAACTAATTCACGAGAGCAAAATCCAGATATCACCACTTGCGTCACGACTTATGGCCCTGCAAGTAACAGACTAAAAAAGATCGTAAATAAGAACTGGAAGATCATAACGTCAGCCAATATCCAGTGGCCCAAGCCCAGATTTGCGAATAGACGCACACGCAATCTTAAAGATATACTGGTACATACCAGACCTCCTCCAAAGAAGCAACTGGCCATTACTAATTCTCCTTGGGATAATAGTCCAGTTACTGGACATTACCCCTGCGGAACATGTTCAGTTTGTCACCTTACCAAAGTCACCAAAGAGATCCAGCTCCTACCAAATTTCAAATGGAGACTAACTCACCACACGAACTGCAACACAAGTCATGTTGTTTATATGATCACTTGTCCCTGTAACAAACGTTACATAGGAATGACCTGTAGGAAAATAAAACAACGTTTGTGTGAGCATCGGAGCAATGTTAAACTCAAACAAATGACGACGAAAATGTCAATTCATTTTTTAGAGGCACAACACACAATAAACGACCTCCAGTGGGTCGTCCTTGAGACTCTGTCACAAAAAGATCAAAATGCGGATAAAATTCTTTTTGAAAAGGAACAACGATGGGTCCATAGGCTTGGCACAGATCAGCACGGATTGAACGATAATATATCTTGGGGTACTGTGTACAGATGAAAGTCTATTCTCCAATATGACTAGGCTTGACAAAGAACCCTAAAAAGTCTGCTCTTCACGTTCACGTTCGATTATCAATCAAAACAATGGCTCACTGGAACCTTTTTGAAATAATGATATTGGTAACTTCTGATAATTGTTATACTGTTTACTAGTTCGCTTTCATAAAAAGATTAATTCTATTTAATAACACCGTAACGAACAACAGAAGCCAGACTAGAGTCTTAAAACATAGTCTTTCCCCTGTTTCTACACCTCCAAAACGAACATAAACTAGCCACAGGAAACACTTCCCAAGTTCCGGGTCCAGAACCAGCAGAGTCAGCACAAGCGGCGAGACGGAGTAACAGAGGTAGCGGGAGAAGGGCGGAAACTGTAACGTATCTTCCGTGTTTGTTTGTCTGTCTTTAACTAGTGACTAAATCACTACTTGTTGTCCTAGTGCACCCCCTGACCTGGCTGGAACCCGTTGAGGTCTAGTACGACCATTTGACAAGGTACGCCCAAATGTGTGAATATGCATGTGATTGGATATGATTTGTTTGAACGTTGAACTATCTATACGACTAGAACTTGCATTTAAGCCATACGATTAAAGTGGGATTAGATACAACAATGAGGCCCTCAATCATACAGACTGTACCAATCGGGTGATTAAGGGTATTAATGCGCTCGCCTTGAATGAAGATCTGCATTATACTTACAGGTGAACTATATTTAGAGGCAATTGTGATTTATACAGAAGGAAGAGACCAGTTAACTGTCCCTCCTTGCCTAATGCATGTGACCAATAACGTTAAAAACGCAATACTTATGATCCTTCCATTACACATAATTCAGCCAGTACTGTAAGAGTTGACCCTTTTTGAAAACTGGGGTGGTCAGTTAGAAGTATGATTACTTCGATCAATTTAACAATAAGGCTAACAAAAAGTTCCTGGTAATACATACCAGTTTACTAGTTTTTAACACCCAAAACCTTCCCCTTGTTGAGTTTGTTATTTTTATTTCATAGGTACATTTTGACCTTGGAAAGAACAACACAGAGACTTGTTCTTTTGAAAATTCTTTCACTTTATATAGAGACGTGAGAGGTCTCTATTCACCTGAGCACCGTGGTCCTGATGAAAGCCCCGCTGACCTACTGGCAACTGATGGGCTGAAACATGTCGACCAAACCCACGCAACACTTTGTGAATGAGTCATAATCACTCCAATTCACTCCCTAAATTTTAATATTGGCCTCAGAAATACCAGAATCATTAAAATTAATTGTCTGGTATAGAGAGCTATTTTATTAGTCACAACAGCACTGCACTATTTCTGATCACTACTGCTCTAACAAGGGTAATACCTCCCGGTTGGAGGTCGCATAAACCACTAACCCAATGATTGTGCGAACACGTGTGAGGGACAGCGGAGAATCAAGATACACCGCTAATACATCGAAATTTCCAACACGTGTATGAGGGTTTTTTATTGGGACTAGTACGAACCTTCCCGCATACCCTACGTTATGCAGGACAAGTGATCCTCTCTCCTCGATTAGAAATAAAAGTAAAGTGCGCCATACTGCGATTGCTACAATAGTTAATTGTGGATGAGTTAACAAATTGATGTGTGCACTGATGGCTGGTGGTGTGTGTGTGTGCCTGTAGAAATTGTGCACTGATGGCTGGTGGTGTGTGTGCGCCTGGTGAAAGAATGCACTGACGGCTGGTGGTGTGTGTGTGTGCGCCTGGTGAAAGCATGCACTGACGGCTGGTGGGGTCTGTTGAAAGTGTGGTTGTGTGTGTGGTAGTGCATGTGCGTGCGTGGTTGGGGGTGTGCGTGTTTGAGGGTGTGCGTGGTTGGGGTGGGTGTGGCTGTGCGTGTGGCTGTGTGTGTGGTAGGGGGTGGTTGTGGTTGTGTGTGTGGTTGGGTGGTTGTGTGTGGGGTTGTGTGTGGTTGCTGGTTGTGTGTGGTTATATCACAGCACAACCATTAAACCTGGACGTTTTAGCTCATAAAAAGTTCATACAAACTGATGATAGGGCCTTTTACTGGCTTCACAAACACTGCCTCCTGCACGTGTCACAGAGCTGCCTCGGTGCGGTGTCCTCGGTGCAAAACCTATTAGCATTTTGCAGGACGCTTTGATTTTATTTCTTATAAAATGCCAAGAATCTTTTAGAAATCCAAACTTCTGTTCACTTGCTCAGGGTTGGATAATAAAACATGCATTTACATTGCGGCCAGCCTGCATGTAATCCTCGGCTGTTCTCTAGGTAAACAAACCCCACGCTCGCACTATAGACACCGGGTTGCATGCACTGAAAGAACAAGCACTGGCAAAATCAGCAAGTTAAGTGGGCGTCTGCTAAAATATGGCGCCCTTGTTAATAATGCTGTAAGTTTAGCGCGGCGCCCGGGGGCAGGACAGCAATGAGAAAGCTGCCTGATGCGTGGCAAACAAAAAACAAGTAACAGTAACACTAAGAATTAAAGACAATTTGCAACAAGTAGGAAAGCAATAGGACGGGGATTCCTGAAATATGTAGAAGCTTCATATTCGGAGTTAAATAGTTTAATATATCTGTTCTCGAAACTCACCAAAGATAGAGGCAGAATGCATAGATAGGGCTGCAGCGGGGGAGAGAGGCAGAGGGAGTTGTGTACGATCGTGTGGCGTGTAAAAGCAGTTAATTAATGAGCCATGACAGCTCGTAAATGAGATAAAAAAGGCAGGGGGCGGAGAGGAGGCTCTGAGGGAGAGCGCGTGCACGCCTCGTGCACTGTAGCTCTATGCCAGCCATGCCTGCGATGCCAGCGGTAGCACTCTGAAATCCCCCTTACTAAATGTCTCGCTAGCACCGCATTGGTAATCAAGTTAATTTCTTGCCATTTTATTTTTCATCTGAGGCTTTTGGGGTAATTTAGGTGGTGGGGCGATGCTCCTCCAGTCACAGGCAAGCCACCCCTGATTGCAGTACCAATGCACACAATCTTGGTGTTACAGCACCACCAGTTTTCATTGGAGCGCCTCCACAAATGTGGCACTACTGCACCTGTTGTGACACCGACCAGTCATTACAGCAGTGGTTAATTTGTAAAAAGGTACGTGCCAGGGCCCTTCTCGGGAGGTCACTGCAGCCCGCGCCACCCATTGTCCCTGCCAATGACATTACCAACACACCTACTAACCACCACACTCCTACAAGTGCGACAATTCAGACTACAACAGCCATCCAAAGGTAAAACAATGGTGTCGGCAGCAGGAAATATTCGTTTTAATGTATATTAAATGATTAAACAACGTGTTTTGCTCATCCCAAAGTTCAAGAGCTCCACCATGTGGAAGACGGTCAGAACCTGTGCTGAGAATTAAGTGTTGGTGCGCACCGGAAGCCACCGGCTCAAATTAAGCACTGCAGTACATCGCACATGTACATGCCTGGCATTACGGCACAAATACTCATGGCTTTACTACAGCATCAACACAGAAGAACGGCAATAAAGAAAATACGCACCAAGCGGACATGGACAGCACTGAAACACTAACTCGAGAATACAACGCCAATACTCACACAATCCTGCCATTAAGAGACAAGCTCGCACACAAACCTGGGCTTTTACAGCACCAGGTGAGAAACTGTCTACTGCAACATGAATGCACGCAAAACAAAAAAAGAAAAAAATAATTCAGCTCCAGCACACACAGCTGACGTAGCGCTGATGCACATGCTATTCTAGCGCCAATACACAGAAACCGGCCAGTAATTAAAAAATACCCAAACTTGGAGCTATATACACACACACATGGCATTAGACCACCAGATCAAATACAAAAACGTTGACATTATAGCACCAGCACATAAAACCGAACGAAAGGCCCGGGGTTGAAGTTCACCCAGGGTCCTGTGAGTGATCATCACTGCAGTTTGTGACGCTTCCATACCTGGTTGTGTGAGCAGGCCACATCCACCGCCACCCCCTGTAGAACTAGTCTTCTGAGGTTACACTGAGCCTCTCTCGTTGCCGCTTGGCACCCAGCCTGGTCCTGCCTGGCACAACGCCTGCTCGACACCCGCCCCCAGTGCCCGGCCTGCCTTCTCCCTGCTCTTCCTTCCAAGGCCAGGCCGCGGCTCAGGGTCACCTGCAGCCTTTGAAGCCACGGGCCTTAATTCGATGTATATCCATTAATAGCATCACGGGGCCTGTGGGTAGCGCGGTGATGTACCGCAGCTGAAAAGATGTGACGCAGGAGCCAGGACACAGCCCCCCCTCCTCCGACAGGTGTTATCCCCCCCTCCACCCAAATAGCCTCCCCACTCTGCCTGCGTTAAACATGGATTGGGAAAACCTTTCCTTCATTCTCAGATTCTTCCAGAGCAGTGGCATCTCTAGAAGTGATTGTTAGGGGCACACAACGGGTCGTTAAGTGTCCAAATCCCTCTTGTTCTGTTCACAGCACTCTTTTCTGCAGTCTTTTAGGCACGTGTGCCCTATCCCACCTCATCACTATCAATAATCTTCTATCTGCATACCTCACGCCTCATTTTTCCTTTTCTACCCCCTTCTTTTCTGTCTCCACCGCATGTACTTCCTTGTATCTCCTTCACCCCACCGCAAACCCACCCACTCGCACAACACCTACTCACCTGTCAGCATGACCTGTTCTTAACTTTCGCCCTGTCAAATACTTAGACAGCCGTTTACCTCTGACGCACTTTCGCATAAAATCACAATTACAATTCTCACATTTGATCGTTGCTCTGTGCGCTCTGCAAAGAGGCCAAGAATTGGATGAGCATGCGTGCTGATCTCCTTTATCACCCACTGACGGGCACTGTGAGACATTAGGCTTGAACCCCAAAGGTATCAATCGTGGCTGTTAACACTCACAGCCTGAAATCTCAGATACGTGGAGGCAACTGTTAACTCCGTGCACACTTTACATGAATAATATCTTGCATGAAAAAAACAGACGAGACGAGACGAGAGAATGAGTACGAGGCGCCAGCCACTGAACTGCGCGTGCACCCCTCCTGCACTCCTATAGGAAGACAGGCTGGTGACGTGGTGCCCTTGAAGCCGCTTACAGCGGCCCTCGCACGGCCGCAGCTTGCTTCTTTTCCCTCTCCCCATGCGCGCGTGCAGCAGCCTCAGCTCCCCGCCCCGCTCTGTTTGCAGGATGGCCGGCTACCTCCGAGGACTGCACTCCGTCTGCAGCAGAGCCCATGCCAGCAGCGTTCCCAACAAGAGCGCGGGAACCCTGGGGCCCGCCGTGAGCCAGGCGGAGCAGCGTAGGAACTGTGAGTATTAAAGGGTTCCGCGTGCAACATGCCCCATTCAGAAATTGCAATCTCAAGTGCAATTGTACTGCAAATCCCAAACATTTAAAAGACTTTAGGGTTGCCAGGGCACTATTAATAATTAAAACAAAAGCAAGACTCACGAGCCGGAGGAGGCACTGCACTACGAGTGACGCAGGGTGAGATAGGAAGCTTAATGTACAAAAAGCTGTCTCCGTGGAGCCGACAAGGGGGGGAGGGGGGGGGGGGGGGGTGGGAGGGAACGTAAAGTGAAACTGCATGCTGGCTTGCGAGGACGGAAGGGGGACAGGCGCGTGGTTGTACGGGCGCGTCCACAGACTCCAATCGGCGCGTGCCCCGGTCTGTATCACTTGGCAGGCAAGACGGTAACAATAGGTCTCTCTGGCGACTGCGTCGCCATATACGAGACCTAAAAAGGCAGACTGTAGTCTCAAAAAAGAGTCGCCAAAAGTGACTGAGGTACGTGCTCAATCCGGATCTGTACTTTCTGGCGCAGAAAAAGAAAGAACTTGCGTCAGCGCGCATGGGTGGCACCTAAGTACCCTCCGTGACGTCATCTCGGCGTTGACGATGCCAGTGACAGGCGCGGCGCCGCAGGACGCCACCTACTGACACGCAGGGGTACTGCTAAGCTAAACTTTCCGGGTCCAGTCTGACGCCTGGGGATATTCTAAGGTAAGGAATCCATCACTAACGTGTCTCTTTCAGATTAAAACTGCATGCTCAAACAGGTCGCAAACCCTTTTGCGCATGCAATTTTACGTAGTACATCTGGCACCAAGACTCTAAAAGTGTCATGTGCTATGACCAGTAGTGGAGCAGGGAAAAATTAAAATAAATGTGGCATGAGTATTATTTTCATAAGAGCTATTCTGCCCAAAGAGGATCTCAGGAATTGCAAAGGGTCAAAAGGAATTTCATGATCTTATTCAATATAACATTTGCGTCACAATGGTAGATTTAGATTCCCAGGTACCCAAGAATGTTCTGTTCCCACTGTAGAGACACACTGGGCAAGGTGCCTGTTCGCAGACGTCCTAGTCATTAAGTGGGCAAAAGATATGATTTTCCATAATTTACATTCAAGCCCAAAGCTGTGCTGTCAGTCAGTAAACTTTATTCAGAAGTGTTGCAGCAACCATAAAAGCATTGTAGAAAACAATCACCATAAAATGTACAGTACTTGAGGTAGATAAAAAATAGAAAAATGGGGGGAGGAGCTTCGCGCGATTCCAAGATGGACGCGTGAGCTAAGGGCTCCCGATACCCCTTCCGCCTCCCGCGACTATCCTGTGCAAGATCCTGATTTTGACGATGGGTGCTCATTATTGAAGCCCTGCTGATGCCAGCGTTCTTTTCAGAAATCGATTTGGCCGTCGGATACTGGACCTGCTGCGCTTTGAACTTTGAGGCCTATATCGTATGCCAGCCGGGGGCTTGAGTCCCCGAGGTACCCTGGTGGCAATCGAACAACAACGGCTGATAAGCCACGCCCGCTGCCCCTGGTGTACTTTCGGTTTCGTTTCTTCTCTTTGTTGTGAACGCTCACTTCCAGATCCGAGTTCCGATTCTGCTATCGCTGCCAGCCTGCTGCTTATGATGTGCCCTTATCCACTCGCAGTTCAGAGCCTGCCACGACGGAGTTCGCTTTGCCTTGATTCTGCAATTCCCGTTGGAGCTCCTTCCACGACATGACGGGCAGAACAGTCGTTGAGAGGCGCGGCAATAGAGGCTCGTCCCAAGGGGGGGTCACCCAATCTCAGACCATTGATCGATTTACTCGACCACGGGGCTCCCCGGGTGGATTGAGTGGTGCCCTGGAAGAATCTGGGGACGGTGCTCCTGATGACGAGGAGCCAACGTTGAAGGATGTTATGGGCGCTATTGCGAGTGTCCAATCCGCCATGGGTCAGCAATATGAAACTCTAGCGGCTAAGATTGATACGGTGGCGATTGATGTCACCCTCATCAGAGCGGACCTTGGGAAAACTAATGAGCGTGTCAAATCTCTCGATCTCAAGACTGCTAGTTTGATCACGGATGTCTCGGACCTTCAGACCACGGTCCGCCATCTTTGGACTACTTGTGACCTGTTTGCCAATCGGTTGGAAGATTTCGAGGGCCGGGCCAGGCGCAATAACGTCCGCATTGTGGGTGTCCCGGAGACTTCTGCTGACATGCCTGTTGATATCCTGGTGGAGGACCTCGTGTTGAAGCATCTGGTGCCGAAAGGCCTCAGTAAATTCTTCGCCGTGGAGCGCGCCCACCGTGTTCCGGGTGGCAAGCCAAAGTCGGGAGTCGCTCCGCGGCCCATAATTGCTAGACTTTTCAACTTTCGTGATCGGGACGCTATCCTGCAAGCTTCGCGCACCAATGGGCCCACTAAATTTGAGAACGTTTCAATTAGTTTTTACCCTGACTTTACTCAGGCAGTTCAGAAACAGAGGATGGGCTTCACGGGTGTGAAGAGACGACTCAGGGACCTGGGACTGAAATATGCTATGCTCTTCCCGGCCCGCCTGAGAATCGAACATGCTGATCGTGCATTCTTCTTTGACCGCCCTGAGGTGGTTAGTGAATGGTTAGACACTTTGTCGACGCATCATGAGGGCCCGGAGGACTCGAGAGGCGCTGAGGGAGGCGTGGAGGGCCAGGAGCAGTGAGTCTACATCGGCGAGCCATCATCCGCTGCAGCGGCTTAGAGACCTTGTTTCAAGCATTGTGCGAATGCCCGGGGGTGGGGGGGGTTCGGGGATCTTCCTCCTCTGGGGACTTTTTCTCTCTTTCTGTAGATTAGTTCAATGGGGCGACAGGCACACTGCAACCCCCCTCCCTGCACCCCTGCGGTAGACCTAATAGCCACCCCTTTTTGTAAATTATTTTGGCCACCATGAGTGTGGAAGGGTATGCTCAGACATGAGTCCCTTGCTCATTGCACCATCAGGATTCAAGCAAGCCGGGCCGAAGACGGCTGTAATGCCAGAAACCGGTCCCCGGAAGCTTGTTTCCTTTCCAGTGAAGAATTGGCTTGGTAGTTTGGTCTGCCCTGTTCCCATGATGCACTGGGCCAGGGACAGACTAATTTGCATATAGCCAGGTTCTGAGCTGGGATGGTGCAGTGAGCTAAAAAACGGTGATGGATCAAGCCCTGATCTGTTGACTGGGTAGGAGTGTTCTGATTAACTCAGATACTCTGTCCATCACCACCCCCTTTTTGTGAATTCATATCCATAGCATAGAATATACAGCAGTCCCTCCATTATCGGCGGCCGCCCGTGCCAGCTGCAGACGTTTGAAAAAGTGTTTTTAGAACAGCCTGCCCCACAGCTGCTTGGAGTGCACATCTACACAGTAGTGTTTAGTAAATGTGTGTGGGGTAGACCATGTGGCTGCTCTACAAATGTCTTCCAAAGGGATATTACCAAGGAAAGCCATGGAGGCCCCCAACTTGCGGGTGGAGTGGGCTCTGGGGGGGACCGTTAAAGTGCGCTTAGCCTTGAGATAGCAAATTTGAATACACTTAACGATCCACCTGGCTATACCTGCTTTGAAAATGGGGTTGCCTTTGTGTTGGGCAGAAAAGGCAACAAAGAGTTGTTTCGCCTTCCTAAAATCTTTGGTCCTATCGATGTAGTACATCAAAGCTCGTTTGACGTCAGGAGTGTGGAGCATTCTTTCAGCCACTGTCTCAGGATTTTGAAAGAACACAGGCAGTTCAATAGTCTGATTGACATGGAACTGTGAAACCACCTTAGGAAGAAATTTAGGGTTAGTGCGCAGCACCACCCTGTTTGAGTGAATCTGTATGAATGGCTCTTGTACAGTGAGCGCCTGGAGCTCACTAACACGCCGCAGTGATGTTATGGCTATCAGGAAAGCCACTTTCCATGTTAAGAACTGAATCTCGCATGAATGTAGAGGCTCAAAGGTGGGCCCATCAGTCTGGTGAGGACCACATTAAGGTTCCATACAGGAGCTGGCGGGGTTCTGGGAGGAATGACCCGTTTCAGTCCTTCTTGAAAGGCTTTAATGGCAGGCACTCTGAAAATTGAGAGATGCTGCCTGTTTTGGAGATAAGCCGCTATGGCGGATAAGTGTATCCGAATGGAAGCGTACGCCAGATTGCATTTGTAAAGATGTAAAAAACTAACAAATTATGTTGTGAGTAGATGCATCAAGTGGGTTGATGTTGTGTTCTGCACAGTAAATGACAAACCGCTTCCATTTGGCTGCATAGCATGCTCTGGTGGTGGGCTTTCTTGCCTCCCGTATGATATCCATGCAGTCGGGAGGTAAGTTAAGGTAGCCAAATTCTAAGACCTCAGGAGCCAGATCGCCAGGTTGAGCTGTTGCGGATCTGGGTGCTGAATGTCGCCATGGCTCTGCGTCAAAAGTCTGGGTGTGAGGTGCAGCCTTTGATGAGGTACCACGGAGAGTTCTAGAAACGTGGTGTACCATGGTTGGCGTGCCCACGTTGGAGCAACCAGGATGAGTGTCATCGAGTGTTGCTTTAGCTTTCGTGCCACCAGCGGTATGAGAGGTGCTGGGGGAAAAGCGTTCGCAAATCTGCCTGACCAGTTCATCCATATCGCATTGCCCTGCGACTGTGGGTGAGGGAACCTGGCGGCAAAGCTTTGGCATTTTGCGTTTTCCCTTGTGGCGAACAGGTCTATCTCTGGATGACCCCACTGCTGGAAGTACGGGCGGAGTACTGATGGATGTATCTCCCACTCGTGCATTTGGCGGCTGTACCTGCTGAGCAGATCCGCCATCTGATTGTCCTTGCCCGGGAGGTGTTCCGCCATGAGGAAGATGTTCCTCTGAATGGCCCACTTCCACATGCTCTGAGCCAGATGAGACAACTGTGGAGAGTGTGTACCTCCCTGCTTTTGATATATAGTACATGGCTGTCATGTTGTCCGTCCGGATCAACACGACTTTGTTGCACAGATGTACCTTGAACGCCTTCAGTGCCATGAAGATTGCCATCAGTTCTAGGTAGTTGATGTGCATCCTCCGTTGCAGCGTTGTCCAAAGTCCCTGCACCGTGTAGTGGAGTACATGAGCTCCCCATCCCTGGAGAGATGAGTCTGTCGTCAGGATAATCTGTGGCACAGGCTCCTGGAACGGTCGGCCCTTGCAAAGGTTGTGTGGATTCCACCAATGCAGAGAGTTGTATGCCCGACCGGTCACCAACACTAGGTCCTTCAACTGTCCATGAGCCTGAGTCCACTGGTGCGCCAAGCACTCTTGAAGCGGACGCATATGTAGTCTCGCGTGCGTGACTATGAAAATGCAGGAGGCCATCATGCCTATCAACTGCATGAACACTCGTGCCGGAAGCGAGTGTTGTGGTCTGAACTTCTGGATCAGCGACTGAATGCTGTCGATCCTCACCGAATTTGCCTGAGCCGTGGCTGCCAGTGTATTTATCGTCGCGCCCAGATACTGCCGCACATGGGCTGGCTGAAGGTGCGACTTTGGATAATTTAGTGAGAATCCCAGATTGTGAAGAAGGTGAATGGTGTGGGACATGTTGGCGGCGCACTGCTGGGCTGACTTTGCTTGGACAAGCCAGTCGTCCAGATAAGGGTAGACATGAACGTTTTGTCTCCTGAGGTGCGCAGCCACTGTCGCCAGGCATTTCGTGAACACCTTGGGCGCCGTAATCACTCCGAAAGGGAGGACCTTGAACTGATAATGCTGATTCTGAATGGTGAATCTGAGCTATTTTCTGTGTGACGGATGTAGTGGAATGTGAAAATATGCATCCTTGAGATCTAATGTTGCGAGGAAATCTCCCTGATTGAGCAACGGAAGAACCTGTTGAAGCGTGAGCATGTGAAAGTGTTCTGAGAGAATGTACTGGTTGAGGGGCCTGTGATCCAGTATGGGTCTGAGGGACCCGTCCTTTTTCGAGATTAGGAAGTACAGGGAGTACACTCCTGATCCTCTGTCCTCCACCGGCACGAGCTCTATTGCCCCTTTTTGCAGCATGACGAGCACCTCTTGCTGCAATAAGTGCAAATGCTCTGTTGACATAGGACGGTGCCTTGGTGGGATGTTGGGTGGAATGGACGTTAACTCCAGAAAATAACCGTACTGGATAATTGTTCTGACCCACCTGTCTGTGGTGATGGATTTCCAGACTGGCAGGAACTGCTGTAGTCTCCCCCCGACAGGTGTTGTATGGTCGGGGGGCAGTGACAAGGCGTCACTGCTTGTTGGTGGCGGAGGTTCGGGAGTTGTTTCCACGACCTCTGCCCTTGGTGCTGTTGCCACGATAGCCGCCTCTATTCTGCTTGTTGTAAGAGGTCTGCGCCCCACTTTTAGTGTACTGTGTTTGCTGGGACATCTGGCCTCTGGAAACACCTCTATTGCCTGAGCGACGAAAAGTACTACCCCTGAACTGTTGGGACTGGAGAGCCCCCATGGACTTTGCAGTCTCGGTGTCTTTCTTAATTTTTTCCAGGGTGGTATCCACCTCTGGTCCAAATAAGTGATCAGGGTTTACAGGCTGATTGAGTATGGTGGTTTGTATCTCCGGTTTGAACCCGGAGATTCTGAGCCAGGCCTGACGCCGCAGCATCACACTTGTGTTAATTGCCCTGGCCGCTGTGTCTGCTGCGTCCAGTGCACATTTAATAGAAGCATTCGAGATGAGCTTCCCTTCCTGAATGAGCATCTCCGCTGCCTCTTTATACTCATCGGGCAAGTGCTGTAACAGGGTCTCAAGTGTATCATAGCGTGCCCTGTAATATCTGGCCAGGAGTGCCTGAGTGTTTGAAATATGCCAGATATTGGCCGCTTGAGCCGCCACCCTCTTCCCTGATGCTTTTAGCACTTTTGATTCCTTGTCAGGGGGAGGAGCATCACCAGTGGTTTGAGAATTTGCCCTCTTCCGGGCATTAGAAACAACCAAAGAGTCCAACGGCAACTGGCCCTTGATGTAGGTAGGGTCGCCAGGTGCGGGCTTATATTTCTTCTCAATCCTGGGGTTTATAACCCTGGCACGTGTGGGTTCCTTAAAAATGTCTGCAGCATGTTTCAGAACCCCCTTTAGCATTGGCAGAGTCTTGACAGTTTTTTCAGAGGTGGAAAAGGTATCAAACAGGAAGTCCACCTCAATAGGGTCAGCATGCAGCTGGACGTCATGATTTTTAGCCGCCCTCTCAATGAGAGCATTGAATGCCGCAGAATCCTCAGTAGGGGAGGTTTTGACAGTATACACTTGAGTGTCCTGGGCAGTGTGCGGATCCTCAGGGTCCCCTGCATCTGCCCAGGAGTCCTGGTGATCTTCAGGTTCAGTGTTGGCAGGGAAGTTGTACTCCTCATCATCCCCCTCCCCAGCCTCCACATCTGAATAAGTGGGAGAGGATGGAGCAATGGTCCGAGGCCGTGGATTAATCGGCTCAACCAGAACTGGGGAATCCATAGAAGGCTTTTTGCGTTTCAAGGGAATTATGTAGGACTCCATAGGCTGTGCCGGCGTGATCTTTCTCTTGTAGAGTGAAAGTTTACCGGTGTCGGCGTCGATAAATTGTTCCGACTGCTCCTCCATTAGGGGTTGTCGATGCTTCAAGCTCACCACTGGCTGTGGAAGCTTCGACCCCGTGGACACCTTCATGGGCGCGTCTTCGACCGTCCTGGGCGCGAACGCCTTCGGCGCCACTTTCAGCGGCAGCGTGAACTGGATTGGCGCCGAGGACTTCGGCATCTTGGCAGCGGGCTTCGGGGTGGAAGTATCCTTCGGATCGACCGCTGAAGCCTTGCTCCTGATACGTTGCAATGAGTCCGACACCTGCTTTGTGAAGGATGCGGACGGTTTCATCGACCCGACAGGCGTTCTCGGTCTACCAGCATGTGCAGACTCGAGCGCAGAACTTTGGGCCTTCTCCGGCCGATGTACAGGATCTGCCGCTTTTGGAGCTCCGCGTCCTCCGTCCGTGATGACGGTCTTCGGCGCCGACGGCTTCGGGTCGGTGGCCTTGACAATTGGTTTTGGTGCCCCAGTCTTTGGCTCGACGCCCTTGAGCGATTTGGGCTCGACGCCCTTGAGCGACTTCGGTTCGACGCCCTTGAGCGACTTAACCGGATCGACAACCTTCTTCGGCTTCGGCTGCCCCGACATGTCGGAAGAAGAGGAGGCGACCGGAGCGACAGACGTCCTCTGTTTCGACGGCGTCTCTATCACTTTCTGTTTCGTCGAGACCGAAGCTTTCACTTTCGGTTTCGATTTCACCAATGGCGGCTCCGCAGAAGTGTCCGTAGTCGGGCCCGTAGGCGAGACCGTGGATCCAGGTGTAAGGTCTTGGGTAAGGCCATGTGGCGATCCCTCGACCTGAGCCTCAGTGATTGTTCGATCGGGGCATAGCTCTTCACCTGAGCTATCTTCCGTGGCCCCATAGGCCTCATTGTCGTCTCCTACCTCGTCGACGACTTCTTCTGCATCGATTACTTCGACGTCTGCGTCGTAGTTGTAGTCGATCTCCTCTGCCGGAGTAGAAAGCGGCTCTCGAACTTCTTGCTCGTCCGCTTCTTTCCCCTCGAAAATGTCCACCGGTGCCGGGGCAGTCTGCCGGGCCTCCTGGCGTGCCACGCGCCGAAGTCGAATCGTCTTCTTCGAGCGAAAACATGAACAAGCCATACAGTTGGCTTCATCATGATCCGGCGACAGGCACTTGTTGCACACCGGGTGGACGTCGATGTGGGGATACTTCGATCCGCACACGGGACATTTCTTGAACGGGCTCCGTTCCATGATGTGTCGTCGAAAGTCTGGTTGCGTCGACTGGGCCTCGAGCACCGAAGAGCCACGCGACTCCTCTGGAAGTCCGACTCGGGAACTGAGCCGGAACAGAGCTGGGCACCGAACGCAAGACAATACCGACGCTAAAGGAAAGGCCTTCTGGCCTAAAGGAAAGTTTCTATCGATTCCGATCTTGAGTGATTAGATATGCATCCGAACCCAATGGCGTAAAAAAACAATCTGGGGATGGAGTCGATGCCCATGCGCACTGTAGTCCAGGGGAGGAGCCACCTATCTCGTGATACTTCGAAGACTCTTCCAGGACAACAATGTGCAATCATCCGGACCCAACACTATGCGGCGATCTATGCTATAGATATGAATTCAGCAGCCCACATGCCTCGAACATATAGCTCCAGGAGGTGGGGAGCTAGTAAATCTCTGAGAGAAGAATAGAACTCTACTAGTAAGCCATTAGCGAGAGGGGTTTTACCTTTTGCCAGAGTTGAGACAGCAGACTAGACTGTTTAAGAAGGAGAAATCTATCAATCACTGGCTGTATGATCATCAGGCAAGTGATCCACTGGCTCTCCAAAAACTTCCATAAAAGTTCTGGCATCCAGATAAACTAACTAGACAACATTAGTGACCTCAAAGTCAGACAACCAGAAGGAAAGGTGTCCCTCACTGTAGCAAGCAAATTCTCTACCCATACATAAAGACAGAAAGCATTTAGCCTTCCCCTAGCTTTATTGAATCAGTAGGGAGTCTAATAGATTTGCAGTAATCTGGCAAATCTTAAATGCGGAGGCCTTCGGCTCATATTTACAATCAAAAAGTAAATATTCATGGGCATTTATAAAAGAGTCTCTTGGAGGCTATGGAAAGTGCTGGCAAACATTACTGTCGGAACTGCTGGATCTTCAGTGTCTTATGAATGTTTAGCAGATCATTTGGAGAGAGAGTCTCTAGGGGAATGCTATTTCAGAAATAACAACAAATATAAAAAAACAATGATAATTTCAATTAGCCAAACCTCTGACCGGAGCTCCCAGTTTTCTGATGACCTGGGCCCATTAAAGAAAACTGAAGTTTGGCTAAAGGAGAACTGCTTATAAACTGGGGAGTCTTCAAGTCTATTCAGCATTGCTCTATGTTAGTTCAACACTATAAGATAAGTGCACTCCCTATGCTAGGATTGCATGTTATAAAAGAAAGGGTTCAAGTCTCCAAGCTCATATCATGGAGAACATGGGGGAACAGGAGGAAGCCTGTTCATGACAACTTAACAGGCTGATGGAACATTAATAACCTCCTTAGGCAGGGAAATATCAAAAGTGTGCGCGAAGCAGGGACTCAATTTCACAAAAGACTTACATAGGTTCTTGAATAAATCTCAAAATAAATTACATTTGGGAATTTGATTAAGATGGGTAAATACATGGAAGCCAACCAAGTAAGGCTAGCAATATAGTCTTGTACCTTTCAAAATTTCACTAGCCGGCACAAAAAGGCATTCAGAAGATTTGGTACAAAAGGGGGTGGTGACGGACGGAGCATCTGAACCAATCAAACACTCATACCCAGTCAACAGATCTGGGTTTAATCCATCACCGTTCTTTAGCCCACTCTGCCAACCCAGTTAAGACATGGCCATATGCAAATCAGTCTGTCCCTGTGCCTCTGGGAACAGTCCAGCCCGAACTGCAAAGCCAAGCCTTCCCTAGACCGGAAACAAGCTTCCGAGGACCGGTTTCTGGCATTTCAGCCGTCTTCAGCCCGGCTTCCTTGAATCCAGTGGCAAAGTGAGGAAGGGACTCACGTCTGAGCATACCCTGCCAACTTATGGCAAACAAAGTGGTACAAAAGGGGGTGGTGATGGATGGAGCAGGGTGGGCTAAAGAACGGTGATGGATTAAACCCAGATCTGTTGACTGGGTGTGAGTGTTTGATTGGTTCAGATGCTCGGTTCATCACCACCCCCTTTTGTACCACAGTTGGCAGGGTATGCTCAGACGCGAGTCCCTTGCTCACTTTGCCACTGGATTCAAGCAAGCCGGGCTTAAGACGGCTCAAATGCCAGAAACCGGTCCTCGGAAGCTTATTTCCAGTCCAGGGAAGGCACGGCTTGGCAGTTTGGGCTGGACTGTTCCCATGAGGCACAGGGTCAGACTGATTTGCATATGGCCATGTCTGAACTGGGGTGGCAGAGTGGGCTAAAGAACGGTGATGGATTAAACCCAGATCTGTTGACTGGGTGTGAGTGTTTGATTGGTTCAGATGCTCCGTTCATCACCACCCCCTTTTGTACCACTTTGTTCGCCATAAGTTGGCAAGGTATGCTCAGACGTGAGTCCCTTGCTCACTTTGCCACTGGATTCAAGCAAGCCGGGCTGAAGACGGCTGAAATGCCAGAAACCGGTCCTCGGAAGCTTGTTTCCGGTCCAGGGAAGACATGGCTTGGCAGATCGGGCTGGAGTGTTCCCATGAGGCACAGGGTCAGACTGATTTGCATATGGCCATTTCTGAACTGGGGTGGCAGAGTGGGCTAAAGAACGGTGATGGATTAAACCCAGATCTATTGACTGGGTGTGAGTGTTTGATTGGTTCAGATGCTCCGTTCATCACCACCCCCTTTTGTACCACATTCAGAAGATTTGGCACAGTCTGTTACTTCACAGAAGTACGAAAAGATGCACCAAAAGACAACAATATTAGGTTGTGTAGTACATTTTATACTGAGATGTATCAACACAAACAAAAAAGTAGGTTAGGACCCTCCTGGACGAGTGAATGGTCAGTTTAAATATCACTAAAAATGAATTTGTGAGTTACAGATAACAGAGAAGCACTTCTGCCCCATCTATGCACCTCAGGTTGAAGGAATCAGTTAACTTTAATTTCAGAATCAGCCATTAAAGTGAGCTGGAGCTCACAACAAATCCCCTCTTTTAGCTACATCTATCCTACCTCTTTTCAAATGACAATGACCTTCAATTGAGTTCAAGGAGCCACTTTAAGAACCACAGATCGATGACTTATTCAAAATGGGACTTACCTTCCTTCTCCATGTACCAGCCACTAAGCTTCTGGAGCAATTTCTCAGTACTGCTATCTTTTGCTGTCTGTAATATAACATGTGAAGCGAAAGTTCATTAATATTTATCTACAGAAATTACATAATTTAGAAACGAAATACTGAAACAGGGCTCACCCGAACTAAATGTCCCATCGCAAATGCATAAGACTTCTGTACAACGCTGTTGCGGTCATTCAATCCACTGAGAAGAGCACTCATGAGTTTACCTGTTTGCCAGACCATGGAAAACACAGGGAAAATAATTGGTGAAAGCATAATCTTTGTGTTCCATATATTTGCAAATAATACAAATATGAAGGAATTACACATACTACTGTGCAAATTGTCGGCGCTGCAGAGGTAGGGAGTAGACCTAGTTACATAAGATTTGAATACACACAGATGATAGCCATATAAAATAATGATAGTAAAACCAGTTCACTATTTCTTGAAAAACCTGTAAGAGGTATTAGGTGGGCGTTTGAAAATGGAACATAATCAGCCAAAGAACATTATGGCATTATTTCACTACTCTGGCAGAGCCTGTATGCCACTAATTCAATTTCTTGGAAGTAAAGTGATCGAACGCTTGAAGACGATAAAAAAAATACTCACAGGAGAGGAGACCATAGATAATAGGGCAAGGTACTCTCTTAGTAAGTCCAGTACTCAGTACAATTTTCCTACAATTTACCACCTTGCGGAGTATGCTTCAAATCAAAGAGGTCGGTTGCATACACACCAATAGCAATGCAGCAGAATCAACATGCTCCTCACAAACATATAAAAACGCATTCCTGATCAGAAAACTACCATCCTTACATTTACTATACCCATGCCCACAGTAAAGATTTAGGTGGTAGGTTACTGTCCTACAACCTACGAATTCAACCTGATCACTGAGCAGCTTTCAGGAGGCCATGGCAGACCATGGCAAATTCTGCCCTTAGGCAGTAATAATAAAAACAAGCCCCACCACAGCCTAAAAGTGCCAGCCTGAAACTAGCAGTATTCCTAACACCCAATCATCCGCTACATTAGGCAGCCCAGACAATGAGAGTCCAAGAAGCTAGGATGGGCATCTGTCACTAGGGTCCTGCCAGCTCCACTGCAAGCCCTCAGACTGGGAGTCAAGTGAGTCAGAGGATCTGCTCACATGAACCAATGAGTGCACGCTGTGGGAAGAAAAGAGGGCTTGGGCACCAGGAGAAGTACTGCAGGGCACTCTTATCATGGCCGAGCAACCGCACAGTTGTTGCAGACTTTGCAGGCAGCTCAGAGCTCTGCCATGCTCACAGCACTGGTGGCTTTGGTCTCTACTGTGTCAATAGATAGCACCAGTCCCCTTACCTCTGTCTAGGCATTCTGGTGACAGGGAAGGTGTTTAGACATTCTTGCTGGAGTTATGTTCAGGAAGTGGCAGTTGCACATTCTCTTGCAGCTCCCCTTAAATGTAAGCGAGTCCTACTCAAGGAAGCCTGTCTTTTGGTAAAACTTGGCAAGAGCACTGAAATCCCGATTTCTCGCACATCACTTCTCATCTGATTCAGGTTTAAGGAATGCACAGAGAGAGTATACATGGCAACGCATTCAAAGTCTATTTCTTCGTAGTATTAATCGCCCCTTTGCTATCATTTTTTTTTAGCTTTCTCTCCTATATTTCCAGCTTCAAGATTTCTGTTGAATTCCTGATTCTCAGAAGATGTTTGCTGCCTCTTTTCTCTACCCTGAATAAGTGACGGCGTGAAGCATTACTCTATTCTCATGCAACTTTATCTTCATTTAAAAGCTGCAAGTTAGTGCAGGAGTTTTTTTCTATCAGGTGTTTCCTTACCCTTCTTGGGACCAATAGAGAAGACACTGGGCACGTTCAAGTGTCTTGACTGTGAAGGGAGGCAAACTGGTTACTGGAAAGCTCTTACAATTAACCAGAAAAGAGTTATTACTCTTTCAAGCTCTTGACAACAGTTTACTGCGCTGGTAAGAAAACTGGTCTTACGGGATTCTTCCTTTTTACATAAATCCCTAATTATATTGAATATTGGACGCAAGTTCCTTATGGAGCCCTATGTTTGTGATTTGATCATCATTAATTTATAAATGTGGCCCAAGCTGTGTGTGACTGAGGAGGTATGTATGCATGTGAGCACAGAGGGACTGTGTCGCCCTTCCCTCTGAGATAGCTTGCCATTCTGAGTCCCACATACATTTGCTTAAGAATTTGTTGCTATTAAGTGTTGTTTGTCAATCACTAAATGCCTTTTTTAATTTTTACTATTTTATTTTCGAGGACGGTGAACTGCTAGTGCAGTGAAAGACCAGGGCTCTTCTATGCCTACACAGGTGCATGCTGTGGGAGGGCAGAACCACTTCTGAACAGATTTGCGAATTGCCATTGTCTGCCTATGTGTGCCTAAACCTATGTTTATGGCCAGACAGGTAAAAGTTAGTTACTGTATCCGATAATTATTGGATGCTTTAAATACTTAAAGCTTCGTTAAATTTCGGCAGGTTAAACCTGCTGAAATTTAACTGGGGAAATGTGTGAAAAGGGGTTTTTACCGTACCATGCAGATTTTGGAACGTTAAACACCAAAATCTGCATGTTATTCATGCAAGCATGTAATAGATGCTATTTACAGCACTCGATAAATAATGTACACTGTTGTATTGTTATTTATCAGGTGCACTAAATAGTACCTCAACTCGTAATCAGGGCCTTAGAGTAAGTCATGTTTTTCCTTTAACACTGAATCAGTATATTGTTATGCAGAACTGATTTAAGGTACAGTTTCCATTTGAATTAACTTGCCACATCTTTCCTTTGCTGGATGAAAACATTTTATATATATTAAAGAATAAAATAATTACTTATAAAGATCTAATAATATCAATCCTTCAAAAAAGCAGTACTAGAGAGACACAGAGTGATAAAGAGACAAGGGATTTGGGTCAGCCACTTTCCTTCAGCAATTGGCTTCCTTATGTTTTTCAGGGTTTGCTATTGCCTGGATGTTCGTTAACACCAAAGTAGGCTAAAGCTATGGGAGATTGTGGATACTTACACTGCCTTATTTGTGTCACCATGAGATTTGGTGTTGGGGCTTTAAGTAGTCTTTTTGATACACTGGAGATGCGACACAATGTGAAAGGTGAGATGGCCTGAAACAATGTCTATATGCCAAACAAGGTCCAGTTTTTAACACTTGCTCTGACAGGCTCATAGGAAAGGTACTTTGCTTCAATTCCGAAGATGGAGCTTTGACTACCAAACTCTATGGCAAAGGGTGGGACGATAAGACACTGAGCCTGTCTCATATGGTTATTTTTCTTGGAACTGCTAGACAAGAAGAACAACGTTACTTACCTTTGGTAACCGCTTATCTGGTAGAGACTCTAGCTAGCTGCAGATTCCTTACCTTAGAATTATTCCCAGGCATCAGACTGGATCCAGAATTTGTTTTGTGAGAATTCCCCTTGAGCGCCAGTAGGTGGCGTCGGTGGATTTCACGTGGCGTCGTCCACGCCAGCAGTGACGCACGCGGTGCCTATTTAGGTGCCACCTCAGAATACTGAAGTCAGTTTCTTTTCTCGACTTTCCACACCAGGTGCGCAGCGCCAGAAATTACACTGACCACTGGTGAGGAAAACTAGGGCTCTGAAAAGAGAACGTCCCTGTCGCTAGAAATCCTTTTGCCTTTTGGGGAGGATGGGTGAGTCGGTAAGGAATCTGCGGCTAGATAAAGAGTCTCTACCAGATAAGGCGCTAACAAAGGTAAGTAACTTGTTCATCTGAGGAGGAGGTTCTGTGAAACTGCTTCACACTCTAAAGTCCTGCAGGACTGAACAAGCAAAGTGCCCGACCCAACGGGCCTAACTTTCCAGGCAGTAGTGTTTTGTAAACGTTGCTGCCTGGCCGATGTCCAGGACCGGAACTCCACGTGTTAATGCAGTGGTCACAGCCTTAGCTCTGGTGGAATGAGCACACAAACTCTCAGGTAGTTGCTTCACGGCCAATGCATAGCAGATCTTAATGCAGAGCATGATCCATCGGGAGATGGTTTGTTTCTGCATGGCATTTCCCTTCTTCATGCCAACATACCCCATGAAGAGTGGGTTGTCCACCCGGAACTCTCTACTCCGGTCCAGAAAAAATGCCAACGCTCTTTTTGGGTCCAGACGGTGATGTTGATCATCTTCTTTGGTGGGATGTGGCAGAGCGTAAAAAGAGTGATGGAATAGCCTATATGAAAGGGAGTGATGACTTTCAGCAGAAAGTAAGTTCTAGTGCATAGAACCAGCTTATCTGGGTAGATATTCAGGTATGTAGGCTTGAATGATCAAGCCTGAAGCTCACGGACTCTCCGAGTAGATGGTATTACCACCAGGAAGGCCGTCTTGCAGATCAAGAGCCTGAGAGAACAGCTGTGCAATGGCTCTAAGGGAAAACAAATCAGAAACGTTATAGGTCTAGATTAAGGTCCCTCTGAGGTATGATGATGGGTGAAGGTGGGAACGGGTTGCACACCTTTCAAGAACCTATGTGCCCAGATGATTTGAAGAGGGATGACTGATCTGGCAACCGCAGAAAGGCTGAGATGTTAGAAAAATAGCCCTTTATGGTGCCCCAAGCAGAGTCCTGCTGGGCAAGAGAAAGGATAAACAAAAGGACCTGAGAGAGGAGAGCAGAAAGAGGGTCAATGGGTTTCTCTACACACAATGTCACAAACTTGCCCCAACGGCAGGCATATACAGTCTTGGTGGTAAGACGGCTGGCTGCAAAGACAACATTGCAGACGGAAGGTCCAAAGCCGTTAACTACCACCGCTCAATCGCCACGCCTGAAAGTTGTGCACTTCAACAGAAGATCCTCCTGAAGGGGCAGATGGATCAGAGGAATGATGGCCATGCTCAACAGCAAGGGATACCAACGTTCTTCAAGCTCAGTCCAGAGCTGTAGGAAAGTCCCTCTTTTTTACATGCCCTCCCCCACTTTTTGCCCTAGTACTGATGCTTTTCGACTGAAAGTGCACTGGGTACCTGCTAATCAGGCCCCCAATGTGCCAGAACTCTTTCTTTTCAAACAGCTAAATGACTAATTCGATCCCAATTGGCAAGGACTTTAGCACTCCTGTATTATTTATTCATTTATTTGAGGATTATATAGAGCTGGCTAGACCCGGAGGTATCAGAGCGCTTTACATAAGGATCCACAAAATTATACAAAATTACATCAGTTACAAGTTACGTCAGTTACAAGAAAACATTTCAAGAGCGTCAGAAGATTAAATAAATGGAGCTTAGAAGGGTAAGGGGGCGGGGTAAAGGTATAGGAGGGAGAAAGGATGGAGATAGGATGGAGAGACGAAGGAGAGTCTGCCCAAATTCCGGCTGGGTAGGTGATGGCCGAGTGGAAAGTCCAAAGCCCATCTCCTCTAATGCTATCAGGTAGCTCCACTGGGCTTCAGTCAAGCGGCTAGGTCTCAAGGAGAAAAAAATTAGAGAGTACAAAGGGATAAATGGAGTATAAAGGAGAAAGTGGGTGGAGTAAAGAGGGAGGAGGGAGAGTACGACGGACAGACGAAGTAAGGTCTGTCCAATGTCCGGCTGGGTAGGTGATGGCCGAAGGGGTAGTCCACATCACATCTCCTCTATAGCTAACAAGTAGCTTCACCGGGCATCGGCCAAAAGTCCCTAGTAAATGGTACCGCTGGTACTCAGCACATGAGTAGTAAACAGGGTATCTATGGGCTGCAGCACATATTGTGCCACTCAAGGGGGCCCACACAAAAACTGCATGCAGCCTGCTATTTAGAGTCCAGGAGGTCCGGCTCGTCGCTTTACCAAGTCTCAAGCCACGGAGCTATTCCAGTCTCTCCCTGCACCAATACTTGGGGTACCAGAGCCCTTTAAAGCACCAAGGCTTGTTGTGTCTCCAGCCCAGACACCACTGACGCCAAGACCGAGCTGCCAACGAGGGACATCGGGATCTTCAAGGTCATCACAGAGAGTGGCCCTGCAATCTTATTTTCTCTCCCACTCCAGGTCACCTAAATGAAGTGAGAACTTCTGACTTGAGTGACTCACTGGACAAAACACATCTCCACCCAAGCCCCCCAGTCCTGGTCCACATAAGCCATTGGCGTCTTCGTACTCCAGAGATCCATAAGAGCAGAGCCCATTTTTGGTTCTGCTGGACTAGTCCCCCAGTCCCCACTTGCAGCCTTTCTCTTTGCAGGTACTTCTCCATTGACTTTACCACGTAACACTTGAGGCTACCATCGCAAACAGCACCTCTGCGCCTAGACTCACCAGGGCAAGTAAAACTGAACTGACAGTAGTTTCTTGGACCTTGTCCTTAAGCAACTCAAGTCCAGGAGGAGAACCCTGTAAACCATTTGCAAGTGTTTCTATGCAGTGAATGTTTCCCTCATAGAATAACATTACCGTGTTCGAGGCTCATACCTGAAAACCATGGACTGTATTTTTGCTAATGCTACAAAAAATCTATAAATCCGAAAGAACCTACCTGATACCAATTATCATTATGTCTAAAATGTTATAAAAATCTGTATTATTTTTCTAAATTGGTCTAAGGTTTCTTGAGTGTGTGTCTCATTTATTGACTTCGTGTGTACAAAAAATGCTTAACCCTAACCTCAGATAAGCCTAGGCTGCTCGACCACACTACCACAAATAGAGCACTTAGGATTATTAATTTAAATCCTGTACACCAATAAGCGTCATCAGTACTTTTTCCATGGTGTGCCCTTACATTGCCACTACCACATAAAAAGTCAGCTTCCCACAGGAGCCACAAGGATATCTTAGGCTCGGTCGTTTTTGACCTTTTTGAAAACTCAGGGCAGGAGCGGTATGGGCACAAAGGCATAGAGGAAGCTTGAACTTTACTCGAGGGGAAAAGCGTCTCTGAGAGAGAGCCACCTTGGAGACTTCAGCACGCAGAACTGCTGACAGTGCGCACTCTTTGTGGTGGAGAACAGATCTAACCAAGTCTCTCCCCACTGCTCAATAGAGACCTTGCACCACCTCAGGATGGAGATGCCATTTGTGATCCGCTAGGTATCTTCGGCTGAGTTTAACTGCACTGTCTTTCACAGAGCCTGCAAGCTGTTGGGCCACTAGGGATATGCCCCGATATTCCATCTATGTCCAGGGATGCAGGGTCTCTTGACAAAGAGTCTATGACCCCACCCTTTCCGGTTTGTTGCAGTACCACAGGGCAGTGGTGTTGTCCGTGAGCACCTGTACTAGCCTTCCCTTGATGGTGGGTAGAAAGGCTTTTAATGACAGCCAGATCACCCAGCGTTCCAGAGGGATGATGTGGAGTGACACTTCTTTTACCACTGTTAGATCTGGTTGGGGAAGGAAGAGGAGGTCTGCTGCTGACCCAATCATGGGTCGTTAACCCCCACTGCAGATATTTTGCAGTTCCTTCTGAGATCTGGACCAGGTCGGAGAGATTCCCCTTATGCTGCACCCACTAGAACATCAGGTCCTACTGTAGAGCCCGTATATGCCAGCGGGCATGTGTCACAAGCAGGATGCAGGAGGCCATGAGGCCCAGCAGCATTAGAGTCAGTCTCGCCAAAATCCAATTTAGAGGTTGAAATATTGCTATCACATACTGAATATCTGTGGACTCACTGTTCGGGAGGATAAACTTGAAACTTCACCATGTCCAGGACCACTCCAATGAATGGGAGAATCTGAAAAGGAGTCAGGTGTGACTTTCGCATGCTGATAGTGAATCCCAGTGAGTGGAGGAGGTCCGCTGTAGTCAGAAGGTGGGAGATGACAGCCTGGGGTGAGCCTGCCTAGTCGTTGAGATAGGAGAACACTGGCACCCCTAATCTCCCCTGATGAGCTGCAACCACCGCCCTCACCTTGGTGAACACCCGAGGGGCACTAGTAAGTCCAAAAGAGAGCACAGCTCATGGCCACCGTGAACCGTAGGTAGCGCATGTGGACAAGCATGACGGGAATGTGGAATGGGGCCTGTAAGTCCAACACTACCATTCAGTCTCCCAGACCCAGGGCAGATAGGACTTGGGCGAGCATGAGCATTTTGAACTTCTCCTGTTTCAGGAAGAAATTGAGAGGGTGCAGTTCTAGGAGAGAACACAGGCCTCTGTCTTTCTTGGGCATCAGAAAGTAGCAGGAATAACAACGACAACCTAATTCTTTATTGGCTCCCTCTCTATGGCTCCAGTGGCCAAGAGAGTCGCCACTTCCTCGCAGAGGAAGGAGAGATGGTCCTCAGTCAGTCTCCGTCAGTCCGTCGCAAGAGGGTGGAATGGGTGGAGGGGAGGTCACGAAGGGAGGTAAAAGCTCCTTCGGACAATCTGAAGAACCGAGTGGTCTGATGTTATTGACCTCCATTGGGGCAGGTGATGGCATATCCTGCCTCCCACCGGGTGCCCATAATGGTAAATGGGTAAAATAAAGGGGTTTGAAGGCTGCGGCTGCTGGGGTGGTGGACTGGCCTGTCCTCAGGCTGCCTGAACCACGGGTTCTGTGAGTACTGGGTCCTCGGCCATGCAGAGGCTGAGAAGTTTGCTTGCCATGGCGGCTGGGTAAGACGTGTGGTGGCTGGGTGTTTTAAGATGCATCTGGAAACCCCTTCTGTAGCCATGAAGGGAGCAAAAGGCAGACTGTGGTTGGCGTGGGACCAGAAAAAGGCCCAAGGACATGGCCGTCGCCCTGCTATCGTTGAAGCGCTCCAGCTCAGAGTCCACCTTGTCGCGGAAGTGACGGGAACCATCAGAGGGCATGTCCATAAGTGATGCTTAGACAGCCCTGGAAAAGTCAGTTCTCAGTCAGGAGTGGTGTTGTAAGTCCACTCACACAGAAACCACTCTGACCAGCGAGTTGTGTCCAGACCACATTGGATCATGAACTAGGCTGCATCTCTCCCATATGTAATAACTTGGGAAAGTAGGGCCCCAGCCTCCTCTGCTACCATGGCCAGCAGCTGCGCAACTGAATATCACAGTGTATGGGACTAACGGACCAAAAGGCACGTGGTGTTTTCGGACCAAAGTGCCAGGCTGGTGGAAGAAAACATTTTCTTTCCCAAAGTATCCAGCCTCCTGGATTCCTTGTCTGGTGGGGTGGTAGGGAATGCGTCAGAATTTAGACGAGAGATGGAAGCATGGACCACCAAGCTCTCCGGGGTAGAGTGTTGAGTGAGGAAATCGGGGTGCCCTGGGGCAGGGTAGGGATATCGGCTGTGGCGGAGTGCAATCGTCCTGTTCACAGGGGCCCTGTGCAGCGTTTAGACCAAGTCCCAAGCAGGACGTCTGTGATGGCTTTATTAAATGGGAGACGTGGTTCTGAGGGGGTCACTCCCAGTTGAAGCACCACTGTCAAGACGCTAGTCTGAGGGTAGGCTAAGGTACAGGACCTAGGCCGCTCTTCTCACCACCACTGCAAAAGAGGTTCCCTCCTCTCTAGCCACAGTAGAGGGAGAGACCATGCCAGTATCTGGAGAGGTCTGCTGCTGTTCGCCAATTCCTCACAACAGTCAATGTTAGGGTATAGGGACTGGTAACCTTCAGGGTCCAGTCACCCTTCCTAAACCTCCCCAAATCCCAGCCCACAGTAACAGGGCTCGTGTTTCGGCCTGGAAGGCATGGTGCCGGTGTTGGATGGCGCCCCTATGGCTCTGTGTCAGTCGGGATGAGATTGGGGATTGTGCTGCCGGAGGTTGACAGCGATGCCAGGAGCATCAGGATCAGCGCTAGGGAAGGTGGAGGTGGTACGACCGGTGCCTGTCTGGATTCATAAGTGGATCCAAGGGGCCCTACTAGAGCCGGGGACAGAAGAGCCAGTGGAGAACCAGTGAGGGCCCTTCCTAGACCCGCGGGGCTCTGAGGTGCGCCAGCATGCTGCCCAAATATGAGATGCCAGGCCTCACAGAAATCACAAACTTGGGCCCAGAAACTCGGGGGAGGACCAAGCTCGATCGTGGAGCCAGGCATCTAATGATAACACTAGTCTCGTCGAATGACAGGGCGAAGTTAAAGACTTCTTTGATTTCTTTTCTTTTTCTTGTGGGACTTGCATAAAGACGACTTTGAATGACATGAGGATCCTGGGCTCCGCAACAGATACCAGGACCTTTCTTTCCGCCGGTATTGAGACAGTCGCGATGACCCACATCGAGCAGCAGGGAAATTGAGGGAGCACTCCCTCAAGGCCTTGAGCACTCCTGCAAGGCCTTGGGGTGCAGGGCGTGGCAGTCGGCACAGGTATTTACATCGTGGTTGCGCTTGAGGCACCAGAGGCACACATAGTGCATGTCAGTCACCAATATATATGAGAGACAGGAGCAGCAGGACGTGGGGCCGATCTTGCTAGTTGACATCCTGCCACACCAGAAAATCTGAAATAAGGCTTCATCAAAAGTGGAAAAGGTCAGTCAAAAAATTACTGGGGGAAGCTCTCTCCGGATCTGCACTGATTGGAGGGGAAAGAAAAGAACTGACATTAGCGAGCTGGGGTGGTACCTATATAGGCACAGCAGATGTCACTTCTGGGGCAGACGATGCCAAAAGGAGCCAAACAACGCCATCTACTGCCGCACAGGGGTACTGCTCACGAAAACATGTGCAGCTCCAGTCGGATGATTGGGGATAATTCTAAGGTAAGGAATCTGCAGCTATAAGTCTCTAATCAAAAAAGGATTTTTGGCAAGCAGATAGAACAGATCTAGACCTTAACCTAAAGAAAAAAGGTACGATTTTCCTAGTGGATACTCTACTTATCTGCAGATTCTTTACCGGTTGAATAATCCCAGGCATCAGACTGGATCTGGAAACTATGAAGATCAATGACGCAGCTGGGGGCGCTGGATTCGTATTTATGCTGGAAGTGATGTTGGGTGACGTCACCAAAACTATATAGTGTCTGCCCCAGCCCAACATTAGTTTCCATCCATTTTTTCCATGCCTTTGAGGTGACTGAATGGAGCGACATTGATTCCATATAGTGCAGTGCCAAACTTTAATCTGAACCTTATTAACACTTACCCTGAGATGGCTGAGATAGGCCAGGGACCTGCAGTTAGCTAGAGTATACACTACAAAGACAGTTACAGTAGGCAACTTTTTCATCTGATGGACACTTCTACCTGCAGATGGGTTGTTAGATAAGGAAATATTGCAGCACAGACTTGGCCATGTGCCCATCCCTCCTAGACCAAGCAGTAATGTTTGTCGAAGATGTGTAGGGGTGCCCATGTTGTCACCCGTAGACTCTAGAGATAGGAACTCTTCTTGCGTGGACAGGAGATGAGGAATCTGATGGAGAGAACTAGGTTATGTGCAATTGTATAGCACAACTCACCCAAAGAGTTATCCTGGCACTGAAAGTAGGAGCTGCATGAGCCCAGGCAGGACAGGGGTTAGGTGAAGAGCCTGGTCTTTAGATTCTTGCGGAATTCAAGAACTGAGAAGGCAGCTCTGATGCGCAGATTGTTTCAAGCTTTAGGAGCGAGAAAGGAGAAGGCATGGCTGCTGAACATGGTTCTTTGTATGTGGGGGATATGTGTGAGATGTCTTGTAGAAATGGACGTTTTGTGTAAGTTTATTCGGTTGTTGAGATACGTGGGGCCAATTCTCTGTAAGGATTTGTATGCATATTTGGGGAGTTTGAAAAGTGTTCATTTGTGGATTGAGAGTCAGTGGAGCTGTTTGACCTGCAGGATGGTGCGAGGGAGGAGGGTGGAGGGTGATGCTGGTCACTGCATCGTCTGGAGTTTTCTGGTCACCAGAACATTGATTTTGGAACAGAGTGCATTGCCATAGTCAGCTTTCTGGTGAGGAGGACTTGGGTGAGGGTTATGCAAGTGTTGGTCGAGAGCCATTTGGAGATCGGAGTCTTTCAAGCAGATGATTCAGCAGGATAAAGTCTACTTCTGCACTGCCTTTCATTAACTACTGCCATAGTAACCAACAAATAGTTGGTGACTCAATCTGATGTCTCAATTGTGGTCAAGATAAAAACTGCCCTGGCATAGGTTCGTTATTGGGGATGCAGTTGTTCTTCCACCTTTATGGGATGCGGTAGGGATAGAAGAATACGAGGGTGAAGCAATGATTCAGGGTAGAACCCACTTTTGGGAGGAAAGCAGCCTTGGTTTGCAATACCAGATTCTCAGGAAAACCGGTCATAAAAGGCAAGTGGGCACTCAGAGCCTGTAGCTCACTGACTCGCCTTGCTGAAGTGATGGCAGCAAAATAAATATTCATAAAAACCGCAAATGACAACTGTGGAGAGGCTCAAATGGAGACCCCCAACAAGAACGTCAAAACAAGATTTAGGTCACACGGAGGAATAACAAAAGGAGTTGGAGATTACAGATCAGACACCCTGTAAGAAACTTAATCTCAGCAGGAGACTTGAATTGGGTGGTTTTGTCTGGGAGATGGAGGAAAACTGACAATGCAGCCAAAAACCTTTTGCAGTGCTCAACGCACAACTTCTCTGAGATAGAGAGAGTGCAAATTGGAGGAACTCTGACAGCCAGACTTGCAAAGGGCCCACATTGTTGTATGCAACCAAGGAAACAAAATCTACCAGAAAATACAGATTTTGTGGAGGGACGACAAGCTGACAGGATGATGCCCACGACCGCTGGTGGCAGCTGAAAGGAGCTTAGATGTTCCCGATCAATCTCTGGGCATGAAGGTGGAGGCCTTGAAGATTGGAGTGCACCACTATCCCCCTCCAGCTGGGAGAGAAGGTCTGCCGTGGATGGCAGTCGATGCGGGGGAACACAGGGAGAAGTGCTCAAGTTCTACATACCACTTCCTCCTCTGCCAATTCAGGGAAAGTAACATTACTTTGTCCCAGTCAACCAAACAGGACCACTGTGAATTAGTAATGGGTAGAGCCCACCACAAAATGAATGTACTTCCAGTGCAACTGTAGGACCGGGATGGGGAAGTAAGCATTCAGCAAGCTGAATTACACCATCCAGTCCCCCTTTTCAACGCCAGTAGGACCGGAGCTAGTGTCAGCATCTTGAACTTCTCCATCCTGATCTACACGTTCAGAACTCTGAAGCCTCAAATCAGATGAAGACGTCATACTTTTTGGTGTTCTAAATAGCATCTTTAGCCAAAGGCCTGTTCGGACACTAACTCCACTTTTCCTTTCAGAAGAAGCGCTGCCACTTCTTGCTTCAAGATGGTCTTTGGACAGGGTAGCGGATGGTGAGAAGAGAGTGAAGAGTGTATCACAGGGCAGGGTAGATCCATTTCTATTACCAGAATGACCCACTGGTCCCAAGTAATTGCCTTTGACTGGTATAAGGAGGATTTCTGACCTCCCACAGGCTCCTATTAAGCTGAAGGAGCAAACTAGGCCTGCTCTAGTTATGATGCAGGGGAGGATGGGGAGACTGGGTGGAGGGATCCACAGCCTTTACCTCAGGCCCTGCCTCTGTATTGCCTAACTAGAGAGTTTTAGACCTGTTGTGCCTGTTCAGACTGGTGTTGGTAAAAGCTGAATCCTCTACAGAAGCCTTGAAAGTAATAACATTGTCTGTAATCCAACTGAGGTTGAGGGTGTTGGGGACCAAAGAATCTGGCTCTGGCCTTAAATCTTTCCAGATCGAAGTCTGCTTTATTTCCAAAGAAGAGGTCGCTGTCAAAGTATAAGCACTTGAGAGAGTCTTGCACATTTGTGGAAAACACAGACGTGCAAAGTCAAGCATGACCTGGGATTATTCAACAGGTGAAGACTCTGCAGGTATCATCAGAAATGTTTTTTTCCAAGCATACAGGATGAAGGAGTGGAAAGTAATTCTCGTTAAATGAAGTAGAGGGTTGCAAGCTGTGTCAAAATGTTAAATATAGCCTCCACAGATGGCCTATTGCAATGCTTGTGCTGCTTTTCATGACGCCACAGTGAATGAAGGAATGCCATACGAGTAAAGGATAGCCCCTTCTGAAAGATAATAAAAAGGAGCGCCAGAGGGATGAGGCATAATTCCTCCTGGAGAAGTATCCTTCCACCTTGCACTGGCGCAAGAAGAATGGCTAGCCAGAAGGCTTTGATCCTGGGAGGTCAGCCAATGGAGATGGAAATTCTGGATTCATCTTTTTTAATGTCAAAATGTTCTTCTCTAACTTAGGAGAGTCTGGAGTCAGGGAAGGCCTCCTTCTCTCTGATGACTTTAGGGAGCATTATTTGGAGGCCAAGGAGTTGTGACTGGTTATGAAATAAAATATGCAGAACGTCACATGGGTCCAAAAAGGATACCTTGTTGCAGTTTCTGTTACAGAGTTTAAATGCTGAAATCTTCTGAGACATTTGACCTACTTGCTGAAGCAAACCTGAGGAACTTTTTTGGTAAAACAGAGAGCAAGCTGCTAGAAAGTGATGGATTTACTACTCCGACAGTCATTACCACTCATTCAGTTTCCTTATAAAACAGAGGTCTGGGAAGGCAATGGAGAATCTCCCAAAAGTGATCATCTATACCAGTAAAAGTTATACCATCAAAGATTTGATTTTGGGGTGGGGAGATCTGCTAAGTACAAAGATGAGAACTGCTCCTCTTAAGAGACACAGGGGATTTTTATTTGCTTTAATGTTGACATTCGTTCCTTAAACCTCCCTAGCAGGTAAAACTAGAAGGCCATGAATGTTATTTTATAAAGAACGTAGGTCTCGATTAAGAGTGGCCCATTATTTTGCCATTAATGCACAATTCAACACATTACAAAAGGTGCATACTTTACATCATCCAGAAAATTTCCGCAGGTCAAACCAGCTAATTGTTAACACGTAAAAAAGAGCTGATAAAAACAGAGACATGCAGATTTTTGGGTGAAAACAACAAAATCCATACGTGCTGCCCTACTGTTAAGCAAAAACATGTAATAGCAACTATTTATTGCACTCAATACATTCTGATCCCACTGTCAAGTTTTATAAATTGCGATAAATACTTCCTCTAAGGCACTTATAATTTGGGCCCATAAAGGCAATTTGTAGGTGGACAGGATTTGGATGCTCTACATGAAAAAGGAGGAAGTACCCATAACTACCTAGAGTATGTTTTTGTTTTGTAGAAGATAAACTTAGAGCTGTGATTATCACTACATTCCAACTGCGAATGAAATGTATTTGGTTGTAACCATGCTAACAACAATACATACATTTATTAATTCTAATTAAAATTGTGTACTCCGTACACCTCCGAATAATACTAGGCACTGCAGTACGCAGCCTCTTTCATAATGCATGGTGCAAAGTATAACGTCAGGACCTCAGTAGTACAAGAGCAACAAGTAGTAAAGGACCTCTAAATCTGAAACTTAATGCTCAATGAAGTAATGTTGGTTTCAAATAAAATGATTTTAAGATAACAAATAATTTTAACCTTATGCGTGCGGCCGCGATTTTCGCGCTGTGCGGCTTTTTTTTAAAAACCGCGTTACATGACGAGCTGAGCTCGTCATGAGCATGCGAGCGGCGCAACTCATGACGAGCTCAGCTCGTCATGAGCACGGAAGGGGTTAAATCCATATAAGTTTATAAAATACTTTGAAAACATACCTGAATATGGCGTCAAGTCGCGAGGACATTGTGTTGTAAGGGACACAATAACACTGGCACATCCCCCCTTGGAAAATATAAACAAAATGTATAAGATGAGATGGATTTCTCAGACAGGCAGTTGCAGTAGTACAGATTTTAAAATAAACATGAGAATTTTACTTACTTGTAATTCCAGTTCCGCATCACAGGTATCCTTTCACCTCGCATTAATGGAGAATATTCCCACACAACGTGCAGGAAACCTGAAACAATTCTTTTCCATAGAATAATTTTAAAAATCTTAATTGGAGGGAGACATTTTAAAGTAAGTCATTAATGTGGCACCTCAATAGAGGAGAACAGGAAGTCTTTTTTCGAGTTTCTCATTGAAATGGCCAATTTAAACAATAACAAAACAAGACTATCTTGCAGTGCCTAGCTAAAATGTTAACGTTCAATGTTGAAAAACATATGCAACCTTGCATATCACTAAAGAAAAACGAATAGGAAGAATGCCTACTCAATTAAAGTTTTTCAGATCAAAAAATAGACACAGCTCCTGTAAGGGCTCAGCAGCTTCCCTCATCGTGCACTGTATTGACAGCCTCAGTTCTTTTTGAGTGGCAAAGTATGATTTTCAAGAAGATATTAAGTGAAAACAATGGTATTCAGGGAGGAGGGTAGGTTGTTTAGGACTTCGGTGAAGATTCCTATGGTGCAGGACTGGAATTACAAGCAAGTAACATTTCCTTCTACATTGTAGGACCCTCACTCGGTCATAAATGTAAACAGAGTAGCAAGCATATCCCTCAGAACAAATACCAATATTTTCCAGTAAGATCTGGAAAAACGGAGTCTAGGCAGAAAAATTCAAGGCTTTTACCGCAGTGATTCTTTACAGCTGCTTCGCCAACCATAGAGTCAGTTTAGTGTCCTCAGCTTAACAGTTCTGCCTCCTAAATGTGTGGCCTGATCTCCTAGTAGCAGCTTCACAGATTTCAGAAAAGAGAACGTTTCTCAGCCAAGCAACTGTAGCGGTGCTAGCTCTCATGAAATGAGCTTTCAGGCTACCAGACAAAGGCTTGTTAGCCTGTTGATAATATACCATGCAGGACGATATCTAACCGGCAATGGTTTGTTTAGTAGACACCAACCCATAGGGAGAGGTTGATAATTGACAAATTAAAGTGAGGATTTGGATATGTCTTTGGTTCTTTTTAAATAAAACTTTAACACTCTTCTTGCATCTTATGAGGGTGATGTTCTTACTGCTGAGAAAGAAGGATTGCTAAAAACAACGGTATGGAGAAAGATTAATTGATATGAAAATCCGAGACCACTTTGGGAAGTATATGTGGAGTCTGTAAGTGCACTTAATACTTGGTTGCTTACTAGTTGGCATTCTTGAATCATGTCCAAAAATGTTGTATGTGCTCTCTTGGCTGGTCTTCCACAAAATATTATAGAGACTCCTACAATGGCCTGTTGTATCTACCCAAAAATGGACCGTCACTAGCAGTCTTGAGAGCAACTGTCACTGTGCCACACTTTGCACCCTGCAGTGTCCATCTTCTTACACTCACTGTCTGGCGGAGTTGGAGTTTCCAGAGCAGATTGATGTTTTTTCTGCAATGCTGAAACAATAACTCATCGAATCCGGTTCTTGACGTATGTTGGGAGGATCCTACTCAGTTGCTTCGGATTGTTTTGGCAACACAGGAGTTGTCATTTTCATTGTTGCTGGGGAAAGGAATTTCTCCTACACCAGTTCTGCAAAACTTGCAATCAGTGGTAAGGTTGGTCTTGGAGCTGCTCTAGTCTGAAGTGTTTTCATAATAACAGAAACTGCAGATTGTGCCATTCTTAGCTGGATATTAAATTAGATTTCACCTCTTATTAATACATCTTGAAATGTATTATTATCATTCACAGGGGTTGAGCGCATATGGGGAGGTTGCTGGTGACATCTGGGCATATATTAAATAAGAATCCTATGCAGAATACACCGATGGAGATGTGGGAGGTGGGGATCTCCTTTTTTGCCTGCCCTGTGTTACAGGAAGAGGTGGGGTGGGGTCATGCATAGTTGTTGTCAGAAGGTCTGGCAATGACATCTCCTTTATTGGAGACATAGATATGCTCCTTTAAACCAATTGTGGCTTGAGAGGCAGATCCAGCGTTGGTAAAGGATCCTGAATACGATCAGCCACAGGAATGTCTTTGGCATTTTTGGTTGAAGAGATCAAATGGGAGTTGAGAAATTGGGACAGCCTGCTGATGATTCTAAAATGGAGCAACAGTAGATCAATGTTGATGAGTGCTCCAAAGACAACAGTGGATGTCTGAACGTCAATTACATCTATATTCTTGATGACAATGTGCTCAGCATCCAACACAGTATGATAGGAGAAGCCCTCACCTTCAATGGTTTTGGTGCTGGCCAGGTCCTCCTCACCGTTGAGGTCAAAAGCACCACCAAGCTTTTTTGATGTGAACCTGCGAGGCCGAAGACTGCCCCAAAGTCTACCGGTGATCCTGTGACCTCCGGGGTTGTGTTGGATGGTGGCAATGTTGTGTATGCCTCCTCTTGTCTTTAGATCTCCCCTCTCTAGAGTCTTTTCTTGGGGAAGGCATAGGTTGAGTTGAGGATCTGCCCTTTCTGACCTCCCTCCTGTGTCTCCTTCTCGCATGCTTCACTTTTATATCTTCCAGCTGCCACATAAAGCAAAAGCCTTCCCTGTCTTTAAGGGTGCTTCTGGACATTTTTTAGCAGAACCCACAGGACGACTTAACTGAATGTGTAGGTGAAAGACATACTACACAAGCAGAGGGGGGACCTAGAGCAACCCCCTTCATCCCACAGGAAGGTCACTTCACAAAAAGTGAAGACATTGTGAGTGAAAAATACCACATAAATATGGGAAAAACAGGTGATCACTTGCGAAGCTGCCGAAAGACGTCGGGTGAAATTAGAAATAAATGGTAAAAAAATACCTCAGGATTCTGGGATTAAAACCTCCCAAAGCGTTCTAGGATTCAGTCAGCACATGCTGGAAAAAGACCTTGGCTGCAAGGCAAGCTGCCAATACAGTGCATGTTGGGAGAGGGAAGTTGCTAAGCTCTTAAAGGAGTAGTGCCCTCTTGTTGAGCGGAGGCACTTTAACATAGCAGCCATTCTTTCTCTCAATTTTTCTCTAAAATGAGAAGCATTTTTTTTTTTTTTAAATGAGAAGCAAACATTTTCAGCTAGGTGCTGCAGTGAAGCAATTTATGTTATTATTTTTAATTGGCCATTATAATGAGAAAAACAGCTCAAAAAGTCCTGTGTAACTCCATGGAGGTGGCATATAAATGGCATCCTTTGAAAAAAATGTCTACCTCCAATGATGCTCTGTCTACTATTCTGTCGAAAAGAAGTGTTCCATGGACCACACATGCTAGTGGAATGTTCTATTTTTATGACTATCAGTGAGGATGCTACAGTGTAGAAAAGTTGAATATCATTTATAAAAATATATGTCCAAAGCTGCCATGCTACTCTTCTTGTGGCTGACCCGCTAATTAGCCCACCGCATAAAAACATCACTCACCAGTTAATCTCTGCAGCCAAGTGCCCCATGTTGTATGTAATGCCGTCAGCTAGTTCAAGCTTTTTAGTCAATTGAGTTCTGCATGCATAGTTGTGAGTCATTCTTGCTATGACCCAGAATACATTGTGTCACAACTCGTGGACGGTATAACAAAAGACATTGGGCACTTGGCAGCTATGTTATCAAAAGTGCTGCATAGAAAGTATCAACAAGTACAGCACCACAGTTACAGATGTGCAAAAGCCAGAGTCTACATCCCAAAGGAAACTGCACTGAGAAGAGGGTTTTTGGTGATTAATTCAACTAGTTGTGTATGAGGAAAACCCTGCACTGCTGAGGTAAAGGTGAACGTAAATGTGCACTGGGGACTGGAACTACATCTGGAAGTGGGAGCACATGCAGACCACGGGAAAAAAAGGAAGTGTTCATAATAGAAGCGAAACATTAATTAAATTACATTATCAAACAGTATAGACAAAGTCAGAAAAATAGCCACTGCAGTTTCTAGGGATTCTGAAACTCAAAGAAAAAGTTACTTACCTCCGATAATGATATGTCTGATGGATATATAGTTTTCCCACACATTCCTCACCTTGTGATTATTTGCTCCAGGCTACAGACTAGTCTAGGAAACGTTTCGCCAGCTGAGACACTCTACTGCCAAAGGTAGTGCCATGAGGCTCCAGCTGCAACCTCACCGCTGGATGCGACGCCACCAGAGCATATTAAGCCATGCTATCAGGTTGTGATACTTTATCCATGACTCATCAAGATATGCAGAGAGGAACTAAGCAAGCCTTGTCAAGCAACAGATGTCAATTTGTACCTTGGGATTTTATTAATCACAGCACTAACTCATTGCAGAGGACAAAAGGAGGTGAGGAATTTGCAAGAACATTATACATACACACCAGAAATACTGCTACGAAAGGTAACAATTTCTGCTAATGGAAATGCTTTCTTGAAGATTCCTTACCTTATGGGTAAGTTCCAAAAATAATCCCCCTAAGAGGTGGGACTGAAAATTTCTGGCTAACAAAGAAAAACATGCAAGATAGCTCATGCAAAGTACCCATCACTGTGAGAGGAATTAGAGCTAAGCAATACAAAGACGACCAAACAGCAGATCCTGATGTAGAGGATGAATCAATGTGAAATAGTTCATTTGGTCAGTGGTTTGACCTTTCTAGTTAAATGTAAAAAGGTCCAACAAATTCCTTCTAATGGTGCCCATGGAGGGGCCTTGCCAGGCTACAGACAGAACAAACAGAAGTACATCAAAGAGTTTGGCCTTTAGTGAATCAACCCAATGGTTGTCGCACCAGGCCATAAACCTCGCTAATCGTCCACAATTGATTTGACTTTGTGGACAGGTAGCGAGATGCCAAAGTCACACCTATTACCTCCTTAGGCAGACACAATCCTCTCAGCTGATTCCACTCAATTTCAATGCAATGAGGTGCGGATTATTGAGGTTAGGGTGTAGCACTCTGCCCTGTTGTTGGGACAGTAGTTCCTCCTGAAAAGAAAGGCTGAGCAGGAGGCGGATGCTCAGGCAACAGGTGGAGTACCATACCAGAAAAAGATGAGCCTTGTACCTGTGACTTTCTTAAGAACCTGAGGAAGCAGTGGCAGAGGTGAGAATACAAGTCTCACTGAAAGCGAAGTCTGTCAACCAGAGGTTTGTTGCCTCTGTCTTATTCAGCAGATTTAGTTGATGATGGAACTCTCATTGGGAATTAAAACAACTAAGTGGTGGTGTTGGGGGCTTATCAACAAGTGTTCTCATCAACAGTATTTTGTCACAAATACCCTTCATTGGCACTGGATACATCAATGATGGAAAGTGACACAAGGGCCATCAACAGTGAAGGGCTCATCAATAGAAGGGACAACTTGGAGACGTCTGGCAGGAAGCTGTAGGTGGCAACAAGAGTCTTATAAACATTTCCCTCACCAAAGGGAATGTACTTAGGATGAATGGCCTGTTAGACATTAATGGGTCAGGCCTAGGGTGGGCCAAGGGAAATCCAAAGAAGTGTGAAGTTTCTCCAACTTCAAGTGAGAGAGTGTGAGAGAGAAAGAAAAAGAAAGAAATAGAGTGTAAAAGCTAAAACACCATAGAGTAAAACTCTATGACTGTCTACTTTTAAGTCTATGCTCCTTATCCCCATTGATAGGGTTCATAAAGGCAGTTGCACTCTGCTTCAACACCTATGGCATGCAAACCATACTTTTAAACCAACCATACTGACATAAGAAAATCCATTAGATCTCACCTATTGTCTAATTTATCAATGTCTTCAAACAGTTGCCCACTAAATCCTTCAGCTAAACATATTAAATACAGATTCTCACTTGTAGCAACTGGACAAACTATCACCCGGCAACCATCTGGCTACAACGACCCTGATACAAGACTAGAATGACTGGGACTGGAAGAGCACATGTATATACATTATTTATATAGCGAAAGGAGTACAATGCAATTATTGTGCACCACTCAGGCAACATTGGACGCATGGGACAAGGCTAACAGGCACTTGGGGTGGAAGAGGTGTGGCGCCGCGGCTAGGGCGACTGAGTCCGGCTTCTGGGGATCACGGTTCGATCCCCGGCACCGGCGGCAGATTAGCCCAGCACATGTGACTCTGGGCAATAGCTTGCTTAATCTTCCCGACGGCCCCCAGCGCCTAGAGACCCTTACGGGTGATTGTGCGCTTTACAAATGTGGATTATTTATTATTATTATTAGGGTTTGTGGGGAAAAGTGACCAGGCAAACACTGCTGTGAAAAGGGCACATGCTGAATGAGATCAGAAAGCGGATTGGATTTCACCAATGGGATGCCATAGGCATCTCCACAGTAGGAAACATAACGGCTGTAAATGGGGTGAAATTGTACTACAGCAAGAATAGAATTTGAATCCCAAGCAGAAATATAGGTTCATGCAGCTGCATCATGCTCTGCAAGCAGAGAAATTAAACTGGAACACAGTGGCCAATTGTAGCCTCTGGAAAATAGGATACTCATAGAAAATGTGGATTAGTAAGGTAGTCTCCTAAACGTACTCCACCATCAATAACCAATAAACCTGACACGCTTCAAAAACTCAGGTTGACCTGGGAAAGACGTTTGAACCAGGGAGAATGTGGATTGTGAAGCAGACTTAATGCATCCTAGAGAAGTGACTAATAAGTCCAAACAGAGATTAAGGCTAAAAGTCCTACATAGGACCTATTATATCAAAACCAATTGGGTCAAATGGGTTAGGCCCGAACCCTCCCTGGCTACAATACAGGGTGGGCGAGGGTACATTTCATACTATTTGTTCCTACCCCCTTATTGACATGTACTGGGCCACCATCATTGAAGAAATGGAGGTAGTCCTTGAGGGAACAATTCCTAAAGCACCGCAGTTCATTCGACTGGAAGCCCCATGTAGCATAAACCTTACGCAAGCCCTCCTTGTTTTGCAATTTGGGATTCATGGTAGCAAAGAGGGAAAATGCTAAGTTGTGAGGTGGTTCGCAATGGCCAACTAAAAGTCAATGGCTCTTGGGCATGGACTGTGCATTAAAGCAGAAAGAGTGATCTATATCAACCCCAAAAAGTTTGAAGGAGCATGGGGCAGACGTCGAGAGAATTACAGATTAGGGTGGGAGGGGTGAGATGCACTAGTTTAAACATTGATTTTGGTAATCACATAGTTCACAACACCCAGCCAGACTCAATTTGGATGGGGGGGGGGGGGGCAACTGGGGCAAGATGGACATGACCAGAAGGGTCAGTCAAAATGTACCATCTTATTGCGGGTCTACAGTATTGAAGGAGTTGTGCATTTTGCTCCTTTCAATTTATATGCTGTGTTTCATACTGTAGCACAAGTTACTTACTTGTATAACAATATACCTGTAAGAGACATTAGTTAGTGATAGAGTCCTTACCTTAGAATATCCCCAGGTGTCAGGCTGGATGCGGAAAGTTTCTCTGCTTAGCAGTACCTCTGGGCGCCAGTAGGTGGCGTCATGCGGGTCCGTGTCGGTCACTGGCGTCGTAGGCGCCGAGATGACATAAGGGAGAGTACTTAGGCGCCACCCATACGCGCTGACGTCAGTTCTGTATACAACCATTCCGCGCCGAAACGCAGAGCTATGCTAGAGACCAACAACTGATGCATAAAACTAGGGCTCTAAAAGGAAATGACCTTAACCCTAGTAATCAGTTTGTAGAACGGGGAGGATGAGTGGGGGGGTAAGGAATCTATCGCTAACTAATGTCTCTTACAGATATATCGTTACACAAGTAAGTAACTTGTGCATCTGAAAGAGACACGTTAGTGATAGATTCCTTACCTTAGAATAGATACCCCAGCAATACCAACCCAGGTGGAGGGTCTGTGAGCAGGAGTACACCAGAAAGTCACAGAGCACATCTCTCCGGACCGGACTGTCAAGGCAGTAATGTTCGGTAAATGTGTGCAGCGAGGCCCATGTGGCTGACTGCCATATGTCCTACAAGGGGACACTGAGTCCCCAAGGCAGTAGTGGCTGCAGTTGCCCTGGTCGAATGGGCACGCAGCCCCACAGGAGGCTCCTTCCTGGCCAAAGAGTAACACGCTTTAATGCACAAAACAACCCACCGGGAGATGGTCCGTTTGTGCACCGCCCGACCTTTCTTGGCACCCATGTAGCCAACAAATAGCTGATCATCCACCCGGAACTGCTGTGTACGCTGCAGATAGAATGCGAGAGCACGTTTTAGGTCCAGACGGAAGGGCAAAGTGATGGTCTGCCCGATGTGGAAGGGCATGACAACCTATGGTAAGAAGTAAGGACGGGTCCTCAGAACCTCCTTGTCTGGATGGACAGAAAGGAAAGGAGGTTTGGAAGAAAGAGTCTGGAGCTCACACACTCTTCTGGCAGAGGTGATAGCTACCAGGAAAGCTGTCTTGAGAATAAGAAGATGTAAGGGACAGTTATGAAGGGACTCAAAGGGAGCGCACATCAGAAAAGTCAAGACAAGATTCAAGTCCCACTGAGGCATTATGAAGGGCACCGGTGGAAACGTATGCGTAATGCCTTTAAGGAAACGGTTAACAACCCGGGACTTAAAAAGAGAAGGCTGATCTGGAAGCCATAGAAAGGCAGAGATGGCTGAAAGATAGCCTTTGACAGTGCCCATAGCAGAATCCTGCTGTGCTAAAGAGAAGGAACAGAAGAACCTCAGAAAGAAGGGCAGAAAGGGGATGCACAGCCTTTGCTGTGCACTATGCCACAATCTGTTCCACCTGCAGGCGTATAACGTTTTGGTGGTGGGACGCCTGGCTGCCAGGATGACATCACAGACTTCGGGAGGAAGATCGAAAGGTGTCAGCTGTCGCCGCTAAATCTCCACGCAAGGAGGTGGATACTGGATAGGTTCGGGTGGAGGACCGTTCCCTGCTGCTGCAAAATAAGATCCTCCCAAAGAGGCAGACGGAGCGGGGGATCGATGCTCATACTGAGTAGCTTGCGATACCAAACTCTTCGAGCCCAGTCCGGAGCCACAGGATGACTTGGGCCCGGTCGCGCCTGATCTTCTGGGCAGAAGTGGTATAGTCGGAAAGGCGTACAATAGACCGCAGCTCCACTCGGGACAAAAAGCGTCTCCGAGCCAGCGCCGCCTTGGAAATTCCAACGCGCAAAACGAACGACATTGCGCGTTCTCTTTGGTGGCGAATAGATCCAACCTAGGCTCTCCCCACTGCTGAAACAGACCTTGCACCACCTCTGAATTCAGACGCCATTCATGATCCACCAAGCACCGGTGGCTGAGTTTGTCCGCCCTGGCGTTCAGAGAACCTGCCAGGTGTTGAACCACCAAGGTAATGCCCTGATGTTCCAGCCATGTCAAGAGGTGCAGAGCCTCCTGACATAGGGTCCAGGACCCCATCTTGCCCTGTTTTTTGCAATACCATATGGCGGTGGTGTTGTCCGTGAACACCTGCACTACACTTCCCCGGACAGAGGGAAGGAATGCCTTCAGTGCAAGCCAGATCGCCCGCAGCTCCAGAAGGTTGATATGGAGCCAGGACTCTGCCAGAGACCAGAGGCCTCTGATCTCCATCTCTCCTATGTGGCCTCCCCATCCCAGAAGGGACGCATCCGTCACCACTGTGTGCTCCGGTTGCGGAAGGAAGAGGGATCTGCCACTGATCCAATCGCGATCCGTGAGCCACCAGTGCAAGTGTCATGCAGCGCCCTCCGAGATCTGCACGTGAACAGACAGGTTGCCCTGATACTGTGCCCAATGGAACTTCAGGTCCCACTGCAGACTCGCTGTTCGGGAGGATAAACCCAAAACTGCGTCATATCCAGAAATGCTCTGATGAAGGGGAGCTTCTAACAGGGGCTCAGGTGCGACTTTGGCACATTGATAGAGAACTCCAGGAAATGCAGGAGGTCGGCCGCAGTCTGGAGGTGGGTGACAACTGCCTGGGGCGAGCCAGCCTTCAACAGCCAGTCGTCGAGGTAGGGGAAGACGGACACCCCTGACCTGCGCAGATGAGCTGCGACCACCGCCATCACCTTCGTGAACACCCGAGGGGCACTGGTAAGGCCAAAGGGGAGCACGATAAACTGAAAATGCTCCTGGCCTACCATGAACCGCAAGTAGCGCCGGTGGGCCGGCAGGACAGGGATGTGGAAGTAGGCGCCCTGCAAGTCCAACGCCAACATCCAGTCTCCAAGGGCCAGGGCAGCCAGGATTTGAGCCAGAGTTAGCATCTTGAACTTGTCTTTCTGGAGGAATCGATAGACATTCCGGAGGTCCAAGATGGGGCGTAGGCCCCCCTTGTCCTTCTTGGGAACCAGGAAATAGTGGGAATAACAACCACTCCCAACTTCCTGACCAGGAACGCGCTCGATGGCCCCCTTAGCCAAGAGGGCGGTGACCTCCTGACGGAGAAGAGCTAAATGATCCCCCGACATGCGCTGGGTGGTACCAGGGTGGCATGGCCAGAGGGGAGGGCAGAAAAGGGAGCGATTAACCATGACAGATTATCTGAGCACCCACATGTCCGAGGTAATTGTGTGCCAATGGTGGAGGTGGTGACGTACTCTGCCATCCACTGGCGTGGGGTGCTCCCTGAAGCTCGGATTAGGAAGGCTTAGAGGCAGAAGCAGCGGGGGTGGTGGTGGACTGACCCGCTCCCTGGTTACCAGACCCGCCCCTGCGGAAGCCACGGCCGTGGCCACGCTGGGGCTGGTTCTGCACAGGCTTAGCGGAGGAGGGTGCTTGGTTGTGCTTACCCTGGCCACGAAAGGAACGAAACCCAGACGTGTCAGGGGCCTTCATGTAAAGACCCAAAGACTTGGCCGTGGCATGCAAGTCTTTAAAGCGCTCCAGGGCATTGTCCGCCTTGTCGCCAAAGAGACAGGAGCCATCAAAGGGCATGTCCATGAGCAAGCACTGGACATCGGTTGAAAACCCAGTGGAACGCAACCAGGCGTGGCGCCGCAACATCACCGTTGTGGAAATTGTCCAGCCCAACAAATCAGCAGTGTCCAAACCACATCTGATGGCAAACTTCACCGCATCCTTGCCCTCCGCAATAGCTTGGGAAAGGACAGCCTGGACCTACTCGGAGCACTGAGGTAGAACCTCTGCCACCAAATCCCACACTGCGTGGGAGTAACGGCCCAATAAGCAGGCGGTATTAACCAATCTCAACCCCAAACTGGCTTAGGAGAATAACCTCTTGCCATATTGGTCCAGCCTCTTGGAGTCCTTATCCAGCGGAGCCAAGGGAAATGCACTCTGCGATGTCGAGGCCTGAATGACCAGGCTCTCAGGTGTGGGGTGAGTGGTCAAGAAGACGGATCACCAGGCGCTGGACGATAAGGCCTAGTGACGTTCTTATCCACTGGTGCCCCCGAGGCCGGCCGCAACCAAGTGCCCGAGAGGACCTTGGTAAGGGCCTTATTTAAAGGGAGCAGCGGCTCCAACTACGCAGATGCCGGCTGTAGCCCCTCCGTAAGGTGGTTGGTCTAAAGGGCCACCGTAGGGAGGTTGAGATGGAGAGCCTCCGCAGGTCGACGCAGCACCATGGTGTAGGAAGCGCCTTCCTTCATAGTAGGCAGAGGGGACACAAACCCCGGCTCCGAAGACACATCAAGTTCACCCGAATCCTGAATGTCATCTACCCAATCCTGCTCGGAGACACACTGCCACGCAAGGGGTCCTCGGAGCCGTCCCAGTTCTCGTCCGGCTCCGTGGGTAGAAGGAGTCGGCCGTGGCGGCAGATCCGGAGTGGGGGCCAACGGGGGCACAGCTGGGGCCGGAGTTAAGGGCAGCGCCGGGGCCGGAGCCAGCGGTGCTGCACCTTGTGGCGCCGGGGCCAGAGCCGAGGGCGCTGAATCCAGTGGCTCCGGGGCTGGCGCCAGAGGCTGTGCCGCTGGGCCAACAGGATCTGGACACGGGACCGCAGGGAACGCAGTCACGCCAGCGGGAGCCTTAGGCCTAAACAGGAGGTCCATAGCAGCAAGAAACTCTTGCATCTGTTCGGCAGTAGCAGATGGACCCGGGTATAGAGGGTAGGCCGCGGGACTCCCAGGATCCGGAGGAGCCGCAGGGGTGGAGCCCCTGACCTCCTTGTCTGCCTCCCGGAAGCGACGGGGGGGACGTCGGAGAGCAAACAAGCTTCTTCGACTTCTTCTTATGGAGTTGCTTTCCGGAATCTGAAGGTGAAGACTTGGAGTCCGAGGAGCGGCGGCGGTTCCGCGAACGGCCCCTAGAACCTGAGCGGTGGTGAGAGGAGTGTCAGACCTCCAGCATTTCCAGCGCTGCTACCACAATGCCTTCGGGGCCATGGCCCGGCCGTCCAGACAATCCCGTGAGTCATGGTCCTGCTCCAGGTAGAAGAGGCAGACATCATGGGGGTCCGCCATCGACATATTACGGTGGCACGACCCACAAGACTTAAAGTCGGGCATCCCTACGTGCACCAGGAGACAAGAACAGGAGACAAAAGTCTCAAAAAAGTGGCAATAAAATGACCGAGGTGCGTGCTCAAACTGGATCTGCGCTTTCGGCGCGGAAAAAGAAAGAACTGACATCAGCGCGCATGGGTGGTGCCGAAGTACTCTCCGTGACGTCATCTCGGCGCCTACGACGCCAGTGACGGACGCGGAGCCGCAGGATGTCACCTACTGGCGCACAGAGGTACTGCTAAGCAGAAAATCTTTCTGGATCTAGCCTGAAGCCTGGGGATATTCTAAGGTAAGGAATCTATCACTAACTTGTCTCTTTCAGATAAAAAAAAAAACAAATAAAAGATACCTGGCTTCAAAACTTTACCTGTTCATATGCTCAAGTAATGACCCTAGGGGGGAACAGTGAGTTTCAGGAGTCTACATCCTAATGTCGGAGAAGAACTTTGATGGTTCTCAGTATGACTTCAGAGGATAATTCAAGCATGTGAATCTAAGAAAAAGATTTAGCTCGGATGTGAACTGGTGCGCAGTGTGACTTTGCCCCTGGTACATACGAGTGTTTGTAACTCAGGTAAGCAGTATTAAATCTCCGCAGTACATTGACATACACCACACAACCAAAGACTCATAAATGTCTTTGTAAATTGTAACGTTTTCTTTCGACTTGGGACTTTAGGGGAAATTTACCTTGATCAGTTTTTCTTACATGAAAAGAAAACCATTACCTGTCTTCTTCACAGACAAAAAGAACACGCCCGCAAAAGAAAGCACAAGCTGCTTCTTTATTATGGTAGAGAATTGATTTAGAGGGCTTGCAAATGAGGAGAGCATCACAATTAGGACAATGTTCATTAGAACACTCAACCCCCAATGATCTATATCTGACTGAGGGGGACTCGCACACAACTGGGTGGGGCTCAGCAGGTGCTTCAATAATCCAGTGACCCCCTACCCAAGTGTTTCAGATAATCTCTTGGAACATAAGGGGAATGCAGACAGCTGCCCAGCAAAACAAAATCCATGCATTACTCAAATAAAGAAATGTCCATATAGCACTGCTGCAGGAATCACATATCACCTACCTGGAAGTGGAACATCTTAAAAAGATAGAGAGGGCAGATACACTCCTATAATTACTTTGCATTTGCCAATGGAGGCCCTTATCAGGCTGTGGGCCGGCACACCCTTTCAGGTTCACTCCCAGGACATTGACCCTTAAGGTCACTTCGTCCTGTTGGAAAAGACTCGACTACCGACCCCTATTGAAAGGCAGCATATGCGCTACAAACTTTGACCAACCTAGCTTCCATCACCCTCTATACCCACCTGACAAAGTGGAAGCATCTCCCATGGATTCTAGGGGATGGGGTGGGGGGGGCGACTTTAATTGTGTGCTGGAATTCTCTATAGACCGCTCTCACCAATCACTGCCCGTGTCTCTGGCTACTCATAATGTGCGTGCCCAGACCACCTGGCTGTGGCACTGGGCCCTCCGAGATGCCTGGAGACATCAGCATCCGAATCGCCAACTTTATTACCATTACTCCTCGGTGCACAATTTATATGTTAGATTAGACAGAATAGTATGCTTTGAGAAGCTCTGTTCGTCTTTCATCTTGCCCGACTACCTGGCCAGGGATAGATCAGATCACAATGCCTTGTATTGGGACTTCAATGGGGAGACGGAAATCCAATCACTCTTTAACTGGACACCCCTACCCATTCCAACAGGGTTACAGTGGACAGAGTTCGATGCTCCATCTCGGTGAAGAAGGTTCTATCAGCTAGTATTGGTCTGACCACTGGGAAAACACTGGGAACCAATGGGCTCCTGGTGGAATTTTATAAAATGTACATGTCCTCTCTGGCACACCAATTAGTGAAACTCTTTGAGGCAACGCTGAAGGCCCGTCGTCTTCCACCCATTCTCAGAGAGGCTTTACCGGTCTCCATGTTGGAACCCGGTAAGGTTTCTACAAACCGAACATCCTACTGTCCAATCGCCATCCGCAATATGGATAATGAAATCCTGAGGAAAATACTGGCCTCCCACATTCAACAGTTCGTTCCACACTTAATTTACGCAGACCAAAACACATTTATCCTTCCGCACTTAATTTATGCAGACCAAAACACATTTATTCTAAGTAGGAGTACGACACTAAACATCAGACAACTGTACCGAGTTGTGGAGGCCGCACAGAAACAATGGCCTGAGCCGCTGCTCTAATAATATCTCCTAAAAATGCATTTGATTTCCTACCGTAGGACTATCTATTTTCTATATGGGCCTTGTTCCGGGGACCACACAATTAGGACGAGCCGCCTACTGTACACAGACTCAACAGTGCAGGTGCAGACAGGAAACCTAATCTCCAGCCAAATACGAGTAGGTTGGGGTACCAGACAGGAATGTCCCCTATCTTCAATATATTTTGCTTTAGTAGTGGAACTTCTGGCTTCCGAGGTTTGTCTTTTGGGAAGGGACTGGGGAATCCCACTACCAGAAGGGGCACACCCAATTTCTCTTTATTCAGAAGACACCCTCTTCTAAATTAATGACCTCCCAGTAGATCTTTCGCGCCTCGCCCACATCCTAACATACTTTGTAATTCTTTCTAGGATAAGAGTTGGAAAAAATACTACATATTTCCGCTTCTCCATTCCACACCACCAACTTGACTGGATATGTAAGAGGGCCCACTGTGATGAGCACTCAGTATTGAAATATTCCACACCAAACCAGATATGTTGGATGTGAACCTTACAGCAGCAGTATCTTCCCTAAGAGTCCAAGTCTCCTTCTGGAAGACCCTGCCATTACATGTTAAGACCAGCATCGCTGCGGCTTAAATGGTGATGATTCCCCGCCTCCTATACCATTTTGCTAATATTCTGGTAATCCCCCATTGACAGACGCTCCAAGCACTAGATAAATTGCTAGGAGATCTAATATGGCATAACTACTGGTGCAAGGTAGCCCTAAAGAAATTACACCTCCCTTCAGATGCAGGTGGCTTAGGTGCCCAGACCTTGAACTATTTTCCTAGCAGCTAGCTGCCTAGATTCACCAAATTGTTAACGAGGCGTGGACAAGAGGAAACCGAGTAGTCTACACCCCGTCCAGCCAGTCGAAATACTTTTGTTAATGGCACCAGGGGTGCGTCTACCATGAGGGCTCACCTGCTTGACCTGCGTAGCCTTGCAGTGCCTAATTTGGAAACTCTGATGGACGCAGAATTCCTCTGCCTACATGCCTTCAGTCCCCATGTTGGTCCTTCCCAAGTATGCAGGCTTCCTTACCAGACAAGACCTGCAATTAAGGGAGGAAGTGGGCCTCAGTACTCTTGGCCTCCTGTTCCAGAACGACAACAGGAAGTGTTTGAAGACTTGCAAACCCAGCATGACCTACCCCCAGGCCCCTTCCTATCTATATGTCCATTAGCAGATGCTTGCGACGCAACACCAATTGCAGGTAGAGGTTCTCAAACTAACCACAAATACCCTGACTGATTGCCTATACACACTGGGTAACAGACGGAGAATAAACACAAGGGGACCCACACCAAGGTCTTCCTGCAATCTCTACAAGATACCTGGGAAGCGGAGTTTGGCAAGCCGCTGCATGACAGAGTGGACACGGGTTCTCGCACACACACATAAAGTCTCTCTGAACAACTGCCTTTAACTGTTACAGTTTTACATCCATCATAAAGCTTACGAGTCGCCGGCACGCTTACACCACGTATTTCCTGCTGTCCCAGACACCTGTGGTAGCAGCAGCACCTCTCTGGCCATCCTTAAACACGTCAAGGGCCTGCACGGCCCTTTTTTACATTTTTGGCAGGTGGTCTTCCAAAAACTTTCAGCGATTAAGGGCCAACCCTCATTGGACAGTTAAAAGCTTGAAACTGTGGATTTACAAAAGGACAAAGAAATACAAAACCGCCTTCCATTTCATTGATCTGGTCCTTATATTATCAAAAAGGGTGATGCCGTTTAAGTGGAAGAACGCCACCCCCTCCTTGTAGTGTAGAATGGAAAGCAGAGGTAAAACGATGACAGAGGCAACAACTCTGCACAGAGAGGGAGTTGGGAGGCCTCTGCAGACAGCCCATAGCCCTTATGTGGGATGCAATGTTAGTCCACTGAAAAGAGTTTGCACCAGACAATCCTCCCTCCCCACGACACTGAATTGGCGAACCACCTTGTCAGACCCCCTTGGGTAGTGCCAGTTAGATATACCCTTCATACTACGAGAGGAGGATGGCGCAGGACCTCCCACACCCCTTCTCTACACAGACCCGAATAGCCCTAGTAGGATCAGCAGACAGAAGGGAAAGTGCATTATAAGTGCGGTCATCTACACAACGTATATACTCGAGCACCCGATCGGTAGGCCCCATTACACCCCTTCCTTTCCTCCTTAGATTCCCACCACCCAACTAAGTTTGCTGCAGTTATATTCTTTACCCTCCTTCGAGGATACTTTTGCACACATTATAGACAAGCTGACCTAATAATGGGAAACATCTATCCTTAGTCCAACAAGGTGTACTTACTACATAGTGTAATTGTGTAGGAGATAACCAAAGACCCACCCACATCTTGAAATCCAGTAATTTCAATTTCGCTCAATGTGCGACAAGATACATCTTGCATGTAGAAAATTAAAAAAGAAAGTTCTCACAAAAAAAATATGATAATTGGACCACTCAGAAGGAGTCTTCAGGCTCAACATTTTTATAATCAAATTTATGGCAAAATCTAATATTTTGGATGCCTGATGACAGATGAAAACAGCTTAAACTTGCAAACTCCAAGGACACAATGTAGTCGAAAGGACAACAGAAGTAGTTTAAAAAACATTAATGAACATAAAAGCATTCAGCCATTAATTTATTTGGCCAAAAATAAATTAAACAGCTTTTACATTTTCTATAAATTAGTAATGGTAGAAGTTCAATTAATGTAATCATGTCCTACCTTTGTTCCAATACCCAGTCCACTTTTGGCTAGTTCACACAATCTCGGAACCAACTCCCCTAAGACAGACACATCAAGATGTTGCAAGCACTGTAAATGGTGAAAAAATATCAAATTAAAATACTAATGAAATGTTACACTTAGTGAAAAGATAACTTCATAGAAACTCCCAATCATTACAACGTATCCTGCAGCCCTCGCACATGGCTTTGAAGTAAGCTGTAATTAGATAAATTAGTTAAATTTAAGGAGTAAATAAAATTCAGACATGTTTCTCAGTTTCAGCACCCTCATATATATCAACAAGAATGTCACAGAACAGATGGCTAATTCTATCCCCCCTCCATTAACGCAATCAGATATATCCATCGTTGTTCTCATGTATAGGAAAACTAACACAATTACATTGCAGATATTTACTGTATTGTACCAGAGCAAAGAGCACAACTGCTGGAGCCATGGTAAGATTAAAACTGATTTTATGATTTCAGTAGAGGGAACATTCATATACCTCGATGGTAATCCTCTAGAGCACGAAAGATCCCACTTGGATCATGGGCATGTTTAACTATGGTTTGCATGCAAACATTGGTGATTTGGAAATAAGCAAAATACACTGAAGAAATTAAAAATGCATAAACCAGTAAGAAACAATCCCCAAACTAAAGCAGACATGCTCTATGTCAGTGGCCTCATTGGGACTATTTATTTAGTTTTTTAGGCAAGAAACTCAATCTGGCATAAGGGCTGTTCCTGCTATCTTAATGTTTCATGCCAAGTGTCTATGAAGCCGGGCTCAAGCCGACTCCTTGTTCTCCATGCCATGTTGCAGGTCAGAGGACTCTAACTCTACTGTGGTATACCTGTGCAACATCTCTTATTTAAGCGGATGGCAACAAGATCACCTAAGCAATGTGAAACTTCCGTCAAAGTCAGAGAAAAGGAAAGTTTCACACAAAGAACAACCTTGCCCTCGAAAGATGTAGTGAATGGGATGGAAGCCAAAAGGGGTGAGGCTACTCAGGGGGGAGGAAAATGCTCTGGAACTGATCATAAAGGGAGGCACATCCACCACCTAATTTAGAGACTAAGAAATCCTTCCAGGAAGATCATACAAAAAGGGGCATTTGGGAGGCTGGTGCGCTTTATATTTTGTGGGACAGTCCCTTTAACTTTCTATAATAAATCATGGAGCTGTTCCTGGAAGGATGGATAATATCACAGATCCCAAACGCTGGCCTTTCACAGCTCTTTGTAGTGAAAGGGGTCCACAGGTTGCTGGCCCCACTGCCTCCACTAAGGGGGATGCTCCTAGGACTATTATTGCAAAAATCCTAAATTACAGGAACCAAGATGCTATTTTGCAGGAAGTGCGGCGGAAGGGTGACCTCACTTAAGAGAACCAGGTTATCCAAATAATCACAGACTATGCGTGGATTGCATAGCAGCAAAGGCAAACTTTTTGCAAAGTTAAGCAGAAGTTGAAAGCAATGGGCCTTCAGTATATGCTGCTTTACCCAGCCAAGCTCAAAGTGTTACATGAGGGATGTTCACAATTTTTCATGCAGCTAGAGGATGTCTGGGACCGGTGGGAACTCAGGGAACGCCTGAATTCAGACACAGACCCCGAGGGGCCCGAGAATGGTCCTGGCGGGGACGGCAGACTGGCCCATTAACAAGGAACAGAAGCAAAGACGACGGCAGCGCTCCATATCCAGTGCAAAGGTGGTTGTTGCCAAGTTGGCACATTCGATTTTGAACTACGACGGCAGCAAAGGGAAGAGGCCAAGGCGCTGGTGGAGTCGGTCGCCTCAGCTGTCACTGTCGACAGTGGTTCTGATTTCGTGGACGACACGCAGCTTCCTGGGATGGAGACAGCTTAGATCTAACTGCTGGAGCTGGACTAGTACTATTCGCCAGCAACTGGCCTGTTACGTGTCCCAGGATGGTGACACATCCTTCCCTGTGATGGCCACCCAACTGACATGGTATCTTAGATACCACAATACATGGTGTGCATCTATGTAGAGATCTGTCTGGACGTTGATGTTGGGCCATACATGAAGACATTATTCCTTCCAGGTTGGTGAGAGCATAGGTTTTGTTCCACCTTCACACCATCACAAGTATTAGTTGTTTTATATAATGGTGAGTGGGTATACTATGGCTGGGAAGACAAGTTCAGTTTAGCTGTGCTTCCCCTGGGAGGGAGGTGGATTTGTGATTGTTAATTAGGGTTTTTTTTTTTTTGCGGTCCACGGTGGTTTCTGCTCCAGTGGGTGGTGTGGTGGGGGATGGGTGGGGGTGGCTGGTGGCCTGGGGTTGTGGATGTGACGGGTCCTTGGACCCACGGCATCAGATTATTTCTGATGGAGGGCCCACTCGCTTTCTCACCTGGAATGTAAGGGGCCTGAATCTCTTTGTAAAGCGGTATAGGACACATACATACTTGAGCCAGATGGAAGTCCACATTGCGATTATGCAGGAGACGCATCTGATGGGTGGGGAGGCACAGAAGTTGCAAAATAAAGGGGAGGGGACAGATTAACTGCTCACCATACTCCTCAACGTAGTCACACGGCAGACTTAGAGGGTTGTTGCATTCTACTCCATGGCATGTTGGATGGTGTGGAGTTTGCACCTTTTAAACCCTATGCATCTAACATTGATGACAGAGACTTTTTTGCAACAATAGAGACCGAACTCGCACCGTCTGTGGGCATGTCCATATCTGGGTGGAGGATTTCAATTGGGTCCGGACAGACACTCACCCCGGCTGGGAACTCAACCAAATATGGCGTTGAAGCTGCAGGAAGACTATGAACCGACTGTGGTGTGTAGAGAAATGACAGGAGCTCCATCCTACTGATAAGGAATTTGCCTGTGACACGAACAAGCACCAAACCCATAACCGCTTGAATCAGTTTTTGTTGCCTGCTGATGGCGCTGAATGTTTAGGGAGTGAGCTATCAGGGGTGTTTTCTTTTGGACCACGCTCCGCTAATGTTGAAATGCGGACTGAGTGGGGCACAGACCTCGCACTGCCCTATGGCGATAACACCCAGAGTCCCTAAGAGACACAGAATATAAATTAGATGTGCAGCTGACAGTACAGGGCTATTTCGACACAAACTGGAATTTCGCTGGGCATTACGGCACAGAATGGAGCTCTGTGTGTGTGTGTGGGGGGGGTGAGTGGGGGGGGGGAGGTACGCCCTCAGCAAGTTCTACAGCACCAGAAAGAAGTTGCGGCAGGCGCTATGGGAGGAGGAAGCATGCCTAAGTCACCTGCAGAGATAGGCGGTGGGACAGGAAGATGAGGCGGAGGCACACAGATGAGTTGCAGGTATTTGGAACTGACTGGATTTTTATGTTAAATTAGATTACGGTCAGATTACACAGGGAGGGGGACTAGTCTGGTCATATGTTAGCCTGACTTAAATGTGAATGGCCCCCGCCGACGATCCTTTCTTTAACCCAAGCAGATAGGGGGGATGGTGATGGACAGGCAGCGTTCAATCAGACTCCACAGGATCATCTGGTGAGAGTATACACATCCCCCTTGAGGGATGGGATGGGATGCACATTGTGAGGACATTTCTTGATAGGGTCCCGGTCTCTGGACTATTGTTGGCCCACAGGAACAGCCTAGAGGAGGAGAGACAACTGGACAAATTGCAGGAGGCTCTCAGAGACTTGGCTCAAGGAAATGCCCAGTGCCAGAAGGCCTCCCACTAGAATTTTACCAGACATACTCAGCTGAACTACTCCATAAGCTCCTGGAAACCTTCTAGGAGGTGAAATCGTATGGTATCCTACCCAAGCACAAGCAGGAAGCTTTGATGATCATGCTTCTGACGCCAGACTGTTCAATCATTTTTATTAGGCATTTAAATTATTCAATACAGTAATACAATACAACAAGATTTTTTGCACTACATACATTAAGAGAGATTAGTTCATCTTAAAAACATTTAGTGTTAAGTAGTTGTGTTCATCAGCTGTGGCACTATAACTATATAAGCAAATATTTCGTTCTTCCATCATGGAGCAAGAGGAAATTTATAAAGATAAGAAAAAAGTTAAAGTTTGGGAAGTCCAACTTGGAGAGGGTAGCACAAAGGGGAATATAAGAGCAGAAAGCAGGATTACGCAAATGATGGGATAGACGAGGTACTGGTTAGAGAGCCGTGGGTAAGTAGTGGGAGGCTAGATTCACCACAATACTGGTTAGGGGGCCATAAATAGTACGAGGCCAAATCCACCGCAATATTGGTTGGGTGGCCATGAATAAGTAGTGTGGATCCAGATCCACATTAGGCCCTGTTATTCCCCATCAGATAAGGACACAGGAGGAGTAAACTGATGTGAGGTGGTAGAGAGGATACTCTGTCCTAAGCTCTTTGAATTGTATGTGATGTTTTCGTGTTCTCCGGGCTTCCTCCCAGAGCAGAGCAGAATGTTCTGCTTCACCCCAGTGGAACAAGGCTTGACACCACTCAAGAAAGAAATGGTTAATATGCTCTTGGCTAAAAGATGGGCTAAATTTGCAAAGGGCACCTGCACCTTAAAGCTTTTCTTCCTTGAAAAAATGCCCAGCGCTGTAGCTTCCCATGAGTTGAGTGTTGTTAGCTCTGTAACTGTGGCTAATAGGGTGTGCACTGAAAGCCAGAAACTGGTAATATCTGGCACGCCCAAAGTATGTGCCGAAAGTCAGCTGACCGCGCTCTGCATCTGGGACGGGCAAGATCAGCCGATGAGAACATATGGTTTATTCGAGAAGGTGTGAGGTAAGCCCTATGAAGAATTATATACTGAATGTTCTTGAATCGCGCTTTTCTAGAGATAGAATTAGGAGATTCAAGTGCCAGGATCCAATCAGTGTCATGCAGGGTACAAACTGACTATCAGGTAACCAGGTAAACGAAAGGGCGCTCTACCGTATATCTGGGTCAAGTATCAAAACAATATTAATCTATACCGGTGCTCTAAGGGGAAGAAGAGTTGGTTACCTCACAACCCCACCTCAACCTGCACATGCAGATAACAAGTTAAACAAAATACCCTCCCCGAGCACACCAATCGCAATAATATATTTCAATGTCCATAAGTTTATTCTTCTTCTTCGGTATAGAACTCTGGTCCGTACACCCAAAACATTCAATGTGGCGTATTCAACAAACATAAATCATATCCTTAGCAGCCAACATGTGTTGCGTCTTGCTACATCAAGCAATTTTGACTTCTTCAGGGCTGATATATAGTTGCCAAAATTTTCGATTTGTAAATTCATCCGTAATTCTCAAACAATACGCAACTCTCTCTCCATTTTATCCTTCTGAAATAATCCTGATCCTCCTTTCGTAATGTTATGTGGTCAGTCGATATGTGAATTAGGCTGTTCTCCCATCCACGAAAATATCCATATGGTGGGAGGTTCCAGTTTCCTTTAATCCTCCAGATATATTTCGATCCTCCTTTTGCACTCAGTCACTCAATAAGGTCAATTTACAGAATTCCAGTCGTAAACGTATCCATATGGTCGAAAGTTACAGTTTCCCGTTTCCTCCGCATTCAAAATTTCAGTAAACTTCTATCTCTTAGAAGTCTTTCTCGATCCAAAAAGTACATAATCAATATTTGGGCGTACGGACCGAGTGCTGTAACGATTGAAGAAAATTGATTTACACAGAAGAAGAATAAACTTATGGACATTGAAATATATTATTGTGATTGGTGTGCTTGGGGAGGGTATTTTGTTTTAGTGTCATGCGGGGGGGGGGGGGGGGAAATCCTCCACCCATTCCTAACAGAGTTGGCTCAGGGAGATCCCATTGTGATCCATAATGGCTCTGTAAAACCAAGTGATTAGGTGGCGAGCTGTTCCCAAGGTGTGTAGTGCATGCTTCACTGCATGTGTTGGTGGTTCTGTGTCCATCACACCCCACAGTGTCCTGAGGGCTCCTAATAACTGATTGCGAAGGTCCTTGTGATGTGTCTGGGCCACGTCGTCACCCATATGGTTCATACTGACCAGTGTGCCTTTATGCCAGGGAGAGGTAACCACATGAACTCACAACAGCTTTCTCATGTCATGCACACCACCCAGGGAGTCGCGGAAGAGGCAGCATTGGTTGCTCTAGACAGTGAGAAAGCCTTTGAAACCCTCTCCTGGGAGTATCTGTGGAAGGTGATGCGGCGGATGGGTCTAGGCCCAGGATACTTGTCCTGGGTGCGTCTTTTATATATGGAGCCCAGGACAAGGGTCCGTACAGGAGGTGGTATCGGATGTGCTTCAGGTGTAAAGAGGAACGAAGCAGGGATGCCCCTTATCCCCACTCCTCTTTACACTTGCGAAAAACTGCTTTTCTAGTGGCCATTACATCGGCTAATAAGGTTAGTGAGCTGCAGGTACTTTCTGTGCACCCTCCTTCCACAGCTTTCTTCCCAGACAACCTGGTGCTGAGGACAAGTGCCTGTTTCCACTGAAAGTGGTGACATGTTTTCATGTGGGCCAGACCATCACTGTGCCCAACTTCTTTGCGCCCCCTCACTTTTCCAGAGAAGAGGAGAGACTCCACTGACTGGACCCAAAAAGAGTGCTGCCGTTCTACACTGATCGTGCCAGAGAGTTCCGGGTGGATGACCAACATCGCATTTGGTTTGTTAGGGCAAAGAAAAGGAAGGCCATGAGGAAATGGACCACCTCACGATGAATAATTCTCAGAATTATGATTGATACACATTTGCCAAGCAGCAACCCCGTTGGGGCTTGCGTGCTCATTCCACCAGAGCCAAGGCTGCAAACATCTGTATTATCTTGTAAAGTCCCTGCGCTGAGACTGCAACGGGTGCGTCTCGGCACACATTTACCAAACACTATTGACCTGGACATTCATGTCCGTAGTGACTGGTATTTTGCCTGTTCGGTCCTACAGGACTTCTTTGTTTAAATCTATTCACAGACCCACCCCCAGAGAGGTATTGCTTGGGTATTTACTCTAAGGCTGCTAATCTGCGGTTAGAAGGCTCTATCAGATGAACAAGTTACTTATCGTTGGTAATGCCTTATCTGGTAAAGACTATCTTGATTCCTTACTGATCCTCCCCACTCTGCAAATCAATTTCACCATATCGAGTAACCCTTATGAGGTCTTTAGTGTCTGCACACTGGTACATCAGCAACCTCTGGGGCTCAAGGCTTCTTGCATGGAAAGGTCACGAAAAGAAACTAATGTCAGTGTTTTGAGGTCCCCCTATATGGGCACAGAGCATGGACGGCGCTGAAGATACGGAGCCGAAAGATGCTACATACATGCACGCAAAGGTACTGTTTCTGAATCCAATCTGACACCTGGGGGTAAATCTATGGTACCAGTCTCTACCAGATAAGGCGTTACCGAAGGTAAGCAACTTGTTTTTCTGTGCTATAGTGACCATCATGAACCCATTTAAAGCTGCAATCTTATTGAAAGTCAACACATATATTTTATGTAATTTCAGATTTTAATAGTGATCATTTCAATAGAATTTAGAAACTGGACAAAATCCAAGTCAGAGGAAATCTCATTGAGCACAGACAACCTGGGGTATTCATAGGCCCTTTTGAGCATAAAACGGATGATGAATGTAAGTCATGTAATAGTAAAGTTAAATTGTAAAATGAATGAGTTAAGGGTAAGTCAATCAAGTATGACTAAGCACACAACATGCAATAAAAACAATGTAATTTTTAAATTCTCAGTGCTTACTGTTAGTCATAGTGATAATGACAGTAGTTACAATCAGCGGCACTGGAGTCAATGTAGTAAGTGGGGAAGAGTAATACAACTGAGGAGCAGGAGGAGACCATTTTCTCTGATTACATTATTAGCCATGACATCCTGGCAATACCACTTCTTACAACCTTAAAGACTGTATGCATAGGTTGTTTCACTTATGTTGGCAGGTCAAACAAGTGACCCGAATGAGCAGGCAGCCATAAAAGGTGACCACTAAGAAATAGAGAAGGGGTTACATTAATATAGGTAGGGAGTGCGATCAGACACGCAGCACGTCTTAACAACAGAAAAAGCCATGGGTACTTACCATATTGATTGTTTCCATCATGGGTGATGATTTAGCAGCACTGAGCCTCGCATTATCCATTGCGTTCTAGTAGAAACATGAAAATGATATGTTTTAAAGGTATAAAAATGTTTAGATTTAATATAATACAGCCACAAGTTATCTGAAAATGTTATTTACTGGACTGTAAGGTGATTTTCAGTGAGCCTAAACATTTAGAGTTCGCCACAGTAATCATTTTATACAATTACAATGAGAGCCAAGGGAAGGTGCTGTGGGGTGGGGCGCTCACCAATTACTACTTCTCACCCTCACCTGTCACACTGCAGAAGCAAAGCAGTTTGGCAGAGTAAAGAGGGAAGAGGTTATGAGACTTAGCCTTCCCTTATTACACGGCTCCTGCTGTCAATTAATGTCACTTGTTCTCTGGGACATGCACATGTATGACACAGGGCCTGATTTAAACATTTTGTGGATAAGATAATCCATCAAAAACGCGACAGACTACACGGACCTTCAAACTATCGAACCTCCCACCTCATTTGGAGACATGCAGACTATAGGATTTCCTTCAAAAGAGCTTGCATAGACTAAGTCAAGTAAAATCCTCCTCCGATGGCATAGGGTCCGTCAGAGGAGGGGCAGAACACGGTCTGCCCTATTTAGGGGGGATAGTGTAATGACCATCTCCCTGTCACTACCAAGTAAACCTTGGCAGCGAGTGGCAGGAAAAAAGACAGTGTCCAGGGTGTGGGGGAGGGTCATTAGTTTATTTTTTAATAACAAACTCCCTTATATACAATCTAGGGGTCAGTCAACAACATGCAACAACCACACTTTTTACAGCTACTGAAATTGAGTGATGTAAAAGAAAATCTAGTGAGTATAACTTAAAATAATAAGATGCAAACTGAGTTTCTTACTTATCCACTGTTACAAAATACAGTATGCACTTTGGTCAAAGTTAAGTTAAGCACTGGATTTAAAGAAGTTTGGTAATTTCACACCACATGGTATATATCAGCACACATTTCTTCAGGTATAAACTGAAGGAGTTTGTGTAAGGAAAAGAAGTCTGTAATGCTAATAATAAATGGAAATCAGGTGCAATCAATCATTCCCCAATCTGACGCCAAAAACAAAAAATAGGTTAGTACAATTGCCCCAGAACAAAACTGAAAATAAGTGTGACAGATTTGCACTAGGGCCATTTTAACACATGGCATTTTTGGCCCCAGGCCTACATAGTGCGAGAACATCATTTCAGATGATCCTGGGATAGGCAACTTGGTGGTAGTAGGGCCACCTGCAGCCCATCTGACAACTTGAAACATGTTAAGAGATTAAGAATCTGAGGTCAAAAATATATGTCCAAACTAATTAAAATCATTGCTTTGGTGTTTATCTTAACCATTTATCGAAAATGCAGTCAAAACATTATTGGTTTATTTTCTTTTAATGCAAATCTTTATACAATTATGAACAACCATTAGTATCAACATACTTTCTCTTGATCTGTAGCTCGTAGGCTAAGATAGTTGAGGACCTGTGGTTCCAAAACACTAAGTGACTCTAAAAGGGCAGGGATGAGCTTTGGTGTGTGAGGTTTCAGCATGGCTCCAGCACCTTTACTGATTTTTACAAGCGTGTTAATGCTGAAAAAAAAAACAGACAAATGTTTTCATTTATAAATGCTTGCAACAACCACACTGGCATATGCACATATATGTTCCTTGAAAATTTGTGACACAGAAGAAAAAGAAATTGAATGACTATATTGTCCTACGTATCACCTCACAAAATCATAATGAATTGTTTTCAAGGTAGTTCATATGGATTCTTCAAAACCCATATAATGTAAAATGGCTTCCATGCTGCTCCTTTTACAACAAAATGTGTTCATTGAAACTAAATGGTAGATACAGTACAGGCTACAATATAAAAAATATTTACACATATATATTTGACACATGTAACTAATAAACAAGCCCTTTACCAGTGGTGAAATCTTCACATTTTGTGTATAAAGTACATTATACTCTGCAGAGGTAAAAAGTCAATTTTATAATAAAAAATCGTTGAAAAAGCCAAAGACTAACTTTTCAATGGAATTATGCGACTTTATGGTTTTGCCAATGCTTTTTGCCACTGCTGCTCCACACCAGCAAAAATAAAAAGGCTTACTTGCTGATAAAAAACACAGGAGGCAAAAAAAACTAGTAACAGTGTAACAATGTATATGTGTGCATCACTATACAAGTGCAGATGTTGGTTATGAAATGGAAGTCATTTTTTTAAATTTGAATTTACTGCTCCAAGATGACGAATGCCAGTATTGGAGAGGTAAATAAATAACACAAACATGCATTAAAATGAAGGGAGCAGCCCAGCAGTAAATTGAAACTGTCTCTCCCTCCAAAAAAGGTAAAATAATTTATAACATATGAAACGCAAAAGGGGTGCAATGGAAGAGCGGATAGCGAGAGCAGGAAAATGTTGTTGAATGATGGAACCAACATGGAGGCGTGGTGGGGCTGAGGCGCTCTGGCAGGAGGGGTTTGAAATATTAAAAAAATTAAAAACAAGCAACAACAAAAAAGGCAGATGAATGGGTGGTGGAAGCAATGGTGTAGCGAGGGATGGGAGAAATGAGGGTGAAACAGCAACATGGGGAGTGCAGAGGCGGAGTTTTGAGGAGGGAAGCAGCACACAATGGAGATAGAAAAAGAAGGAAAACATTGCTTTAATGTGACAACTGGTTTGCTGCGAGTAGTGCTGGAGATTCCCAGCTTGTATACATGTAGATCCCATGCTGTGCATAAACAGAAAAGCAGTAATCAACCCCTAATACTGTGGTTTGTCAATGGAGGCAAGAGATGTGTAGAACAGTATTTCTAGTACAGTTTGTCCGACTTGCCAATTGTCTGGCTTGACTATCTGCACAGTAATGGATGGGTTCCAAAGAAGGCCATTGTGGCACCTTTTTCTTAAATGAAATGCACTCTAGGGACAGAACGTAAAGTGCTGTAGAGATGGCATTAGCAAGTTGTGTAGTAAGCTGGCTCTTTATATAGTATACCAAAAAGAGGTAAACTGTGCAGAGTCCAAGAAATTCACTTTTGGGGGTACATCTATCACATTTTTACATGATGTTTGTTGCATGATTTTCATGGATCTTTCCATGTCTCAACTCGTATACGACTATTTAGAGCCAAGAAGGATCCTTGGCTCGATTCAGGCTTGACTCTCCCTGTGAATATGCTGGCTCCCCCACCTCTACTCAGGCCCCAGCAACAGTGACGGTAGGTCACTGTTGCCACAGACACTGATCCGAATGACACTGCCAGGGAAGACCAAGTAAATAATTGTTAAGGGGGTGTTCCACCCATTTTTGAATTTCCAACGTTGGAGCAATGAGAATCCGCATCTTTGACAACCAACACATTTCCTAATTACAGAAGCAATAGTAGCAAGGGAAAGCAGATGGCAATAACCCTAACCAACTGATCCACAGAGCACTGCCTAGACATTGTGGGTGATGGTACCTGGAGTGGTACTTTAAGTTCTTAAGTATGGGTAGCAGGTCTACTGTCGATGTAGTACAACTTTAGAAGTAATGATTCAGTATATGGGAGTTGACCTCTCACTCGATAGTTTGGTGATGACTCCCGCTTAGTAAATGTTCAAGCAATATATGGTGGGCATCTTCTGGGTTCAAATGAGAACCACCTTATGGCGAATCTGTGTCTGAAATGCTCAGCGGGCGAACTGTACTGATGGTCACCTGCGGTTCTGGAATAAGAAATGACCTGCCCAGTAAAAAGTTGTTTTTGTTCCGCCATTGAGCTCTGCCGAGAAAGACTTTTGTAAAGGGTGCAGATGTAGAAGCCTTGCATGTGGGACTGGCGCAATAGAAGTCACCATAATTTCCAACAAGTTAATTACTATTCTCACCATCACAGGAGACTATGGCTGGGAAGGGGAAGCAGCGCCTGAAACATGATCACTAGTTGTAGGCTTGGGTAAGCTTTGCTTGGGACTGAATAGAATATGGCTCACCTGGGTTTGTTGGAGATACAGGTATGACTTTTTTGCGTGGATTGTAAAGCTTAGTTCTGGATGTAGAATGGATTGTTGGGAGTAGGATGTGGCCAATGTATTGGAAATGATTGGTTTCCCAGTCGTACAGGAATGGAAATATATCAATTTGACTGCTCCAGAGATGTGCTGCCACCATGGCTAGATATTTGGAAAAACACTCTGGGATCTGTCATGACCCCAGAGTGGTATTTAACTGTAAGTAAACACCACTTACCAGAAATCAGAAATACTCAAGGTGAGCCTGATGAATCAGGATATGGAAGTAGGAGTCCATGAGATGGAGGGTGGCCATGCAATCTCCCACACTGAGCAACAGAATGAAATTGTGTAGTTTCGTCGTTTTTAAATGACTAGACACAATGTAGAGGTTAAACTCTTATGGGTGGATGTTAGGCTGCAGTGTTTCTTCCTTCTTGGTGATTAGAAAGTACAGAAAATAGATTCCTAGTTCTCATTGAAGGGTCGGAACAACTTGCATCCCTTCTCTCAGGAGCAGTACTTTTAACTCCTCCAAAAGTAGTCTGTGTTGATCCTTGCCGATACTGTGGTGTTCAGGTGGCAGATTTGAAGGGGTGATGTAAAATCTATATAGTAACTGCGTGGACTGGTCTGAGATTATTTGCTCTCATTGAGGGAGGTATAACCACATTTTTCCCCTGACAGCTGTGAATGACTGTTTGTTGCAAGAGTTGCCTCTGGCTACGAAATCCACCCTAACTTATTGTCCTGAGGCTGGTCTTCCTGAGAGAACTGCTGCAGATACTAACGTCTAGGTCCGATGAACAATGCTTTGGATTCTGCTGAGATTTGACATTTTTGAAACCCTGCTTTTTCTGCTGTTGCAAGACACCCATAGCTTCTACTGTGTCCCTATCTTTTTCATCTTTTCAAACATTCTGGCCACCTGAGAGCCAAATAGGTGATAAACGAACTGCAGTCCAAAAAGGTACTGTTGGGTGTAACCCTGAAACCCTAAGCCAAGCATGTTTATTTATTTGATTTACTTGAGTTTTATATAGCGCTTGCTAGACCAGAGGGTATTAGAGTACTTAACAGGTTATACAAATACATAAATACGTTTATAAGAGGTACAAAAGGAACTCTTAATGTAAAAGTCACAAGCCAGTACAGCACTCAATGGCTATATTCAAAAGAAAAACACAGGGTATATGGAGGAGAAAGACATCAGGGGGAGGTGTCGGTGAGCAAGTCCCAATGAGGCAATTGAACAAGTAATGTGACCATCTTGAAGGTGTTCATCAACGGGGTGAACGTAGAACAGTTTGTGTGCCTGTGAAGGTCGCTGTTGAGGAGCAGAGATTTGAGTTCACGTTTGAATGAGGGGAAGGAAGGGTTACAGTTGAGATCTTTAGGTAGCAAGTTCCAGATCTTCTGAGCATTACCCGCGATGGAGCGAGATTGAGGTGATCTCTTCTTGAAGTTGGGAGGAATGACGTCGGAGCATCTCAGAGCTTCTCAGAGTTTCTCAGAGTATGGGCTCTTCCAGCTCCTGGGATTCTGGTTTCTAAGTATTGGTTTTTTTTTGTATGAAGCACTTAGTGGGTGATGCAGGCTGTCTTGAAAAAACATCTGCCTTCCATGGGAAGCCATTTGAGAGCAGGAGAGATGTCAAATATTTTGGTGCCTGTGAGGAGTATGGCAGCTGCGTTAAGAGCAGCTTTCATGGGTCCACAGGGGTTCCAGTAAGGAGAGAGTAGCCGTAGTAAACCATTTCAAGACAGTGCAATTGATACCGGTGCGGACTCTGAGAGTGTCGAGTAGAGCTGGGTGATTTACTGTATCAAAAGCTGCAGATAAGTAGAGTAGGATTAGGAGACAGTCATCACCTTCATCCAGGCTTCTGTGAATGTCATCTGAAATATTGAGCATGGTGGTTTTGGCGCTACAGCCTTTACGGAATCCTGACTGGAAAGTGTTGTGAAGGTTGAATTCTTCCATGTGTCGGTTTAGTTGCAGGAGGACACATTTCTCCAGTGTTTGGGCTAGGAAGGTAAGGTTTGTGATGAGTCAACGATTGTTGAAGTCATTGGGGTCAATTCCAGGTTTTTGTGCATGGGGGTGACTTGGCCTATCTGGAGTGACTCAGGAACACAGCCTGAGGAGGGAGAGGCATTAAAGATTTTGGTCCAGAGGGGGGAGATGATATTGCTGAGGTTCTGTATTAAGTTGGAGGGCAGTGGGTCAGAAGCGTGGGCACCAGGCTACATGTGTGCTATTATTGTGAAGACTTCTTTTTCAGTCATAGGTTTGAAGTTTGTCCACTTAGCATTGTTTTTGGGCTGCTGGCAATCCTATTTGATTTCAGGTTTTGTTGGGAGGTGATGGTCATTGGTTGAGCCCAGGGAGGATATTTCGGAGGTGACCGCAGGGTCAGTGACACAGTTGGACAGGGATGACAGATTGGTATCATGAATAAGAGAAAGCTGAATTTAGCAACTTTGTCAGTGAAGTAGTTAGCAATTGTTTCACTGCGCATAAGAGGATGCAGCTATTGACCGGTTTAGAGGCAGAATCCACTGCATCGAGGATCTACCTGATGCTTGTGCTGGAGAATACCTTCTCCTCTGGTACAATATCTTTTGTTCTCTTTTAGTATGCCTCTTTGAGGGACTGGAGAATTTGTTTCAGGACACCCGCAGTTGTCACAAACAGGGTCTTGCGACTGGTAATCAGCAATTGTGTAGAGGCCCCAAAGCAATGTATTGCCCCACAGTAGTGATACTCTTCCTCTCCTTGTTAGGAGTTGGAGTGCCCATTGTGTCTTGCATAAGAGCTGTCTTGCGGTGTAAACAACAAGAGCGGTCTGAGGGTACCTGCCATGGATTAACAATCCGTCTTGAGGTGCAAGTTTGAACTTCTTGTCTACCCCGGGGATGACTGCTCTTGTGTTGACAGGGTCTTTGATGTTTTCTGTAGAACACTTCAGCACAGATCTGAGCATGGGAAGGTATTGAGTGCGATGCTCTGTTCTGGACAAGGTCTCTACGTAAAATGCCTCCTCCTGTATGGAGGGACATGTTCTGGAAGCCTGTGGCCCTATACAGCAGTGAGGGATGTCTGTCTGAGATGCTCTGAAGACAATGCAGACTTTATGTACATGTTCTGGGGTGAACTGCTTTGAACATTTACTGGTGGGTGGTTACACATCTGTTATCATACCTAGCAGGTAGAACTGGTTGGTTGAAACCAGAATTATGTACTCTTAGATTTGGAAACTGACCCAAAAAAAGCAAACCAGATTTATTGACTGGGAATTATCATTGGCCAAGCACCAAATTACAATGGCTGGAAGTCAATCAATGCTCCTCAATTGAGTAGTTGGATGTCTGAAATAATAAACTGGCTGAGGGAGTTGCATTAATCAGCTTGTATGGTTCCAGGGAAGAATAACTGTTAGGGTCATCCCTATCCTAGTGCCACGCATCTTCTAGTTGGTCAGTAGTCCCTGGTTCCTGATATAGAAGCAGAGATTTGAGTTAAAATGTACAGAGTGAGGTGTGAACAGCTGTGCAGATGGTAGTGGTAGGATGGCGTTTGGTCTTCACGGGCTCCAAGATCCCATTAAATAGCCTCCTAAAAGGTGGTTTTGCATTTCTTATGAGGTGGCTATATGGTGGAAGGAGGTCCAGCCCAGAGATTTTTTTGATGTAGACTGGCCTCTTCCTAGTATAAGGCTGGTGCCCTTTATCTAGTGGCATCAAGTTTGTGCTCGGCTTCATCACTGATCTTTATGCTAAAGTCTGACAGTGTCCTCTGGGCTTCAAGGCTCTGTGCCACAGCCTCGAGAGATTTCACTATCAAATGTGGGCAGACAAGACTGTCTAACCTTCATGGAGAAAGGCTGATCAGTCAAAGTATGAAACTATGGAGATATGACCATGCTGTAGAATTAAAGGTGGATCCATGGAGGTAAGATCCTTTGTGTCTGCTTGACGTAGTTTTCAAGGTCAGCTTAGAAAGGGAAGATCTTCAGAGTCCCCTGCAAGCCATGGATGCTGCCCCTGGTCTGCAATCTCAGGACCTAAAACCAGAGGGGCAGTCATTGTCCAGGGTGTAGTCATCCTGATGGACCCTGTAGAGTCTTGTGAGAGGATACATATGTAGAGTTCAGCTCCTGTTTAACGTCCAGGCTACAGAATAACACTTCTCCGTAGTCATCAAAGTCTACTCCTTTACTCTTGTGGCAGAGATGGAGTCCTGTATAGTTCTGGCGCTGCATAGCTGACTAATGCGCACAATTTCTGTCCAATTGGTGCTCAAAAGTTTACATTGAATGAAAGGCCTTACACGCCGAAGCACTGATGTCTTGATGAACAGATGCTCTGGTCCTCTGGTGTCAAAATCTTTTTTCGCTGTGGGAGTGGTTGTAAGGAGTCGAAAAAATCCAAACCTAATGGTGGAAAAAAACTGTCTGTGGTGGAGTCCGTGTCCTGGTGAAGTCTTAACAGTCGGCATTGGGATAAACCTGACAAGTTACATAAACCTCACGTCACACAAAAAGGTTGATAATATTGCTGTATAAACTCATCCCTCTAACTTAAAATTCCGGTCAGCAACAGCACAACCATAGTACTTGACACAGTGAATACAGTCATGTATCTATCACCAGCCATCTTTTTTCGTGCAACTAATGCAAATCTTCTACAGACCTGCCACCTTTATGTCTCACGTCTGTCGTGTAAAATCTAGAATGCTCAAGTTCCACTACAGAAAACAATTAAAATGAACAGTAAATATGAGAAATGTTATAGTAAAACAAAACATTTTGCGCCGGTACTATAAAAGTCTAGCCATTTGTAGAGATGCTCCTATGTGGCAAAAATTAAAACTAATAAGATGTTCAACTGAGCAAATATTTACGGGTCGGCAAGATAATCTGAGAATTTTTTTTTCTGCTTATATTTTTTTTATTTTACTAAAGACATCATTATATAGTCACCTTTCCAAATCATGGGAAATATACAAAATGTATTCATCTATGCAGAACGAAATGCTGAAGAACATTTCAAAAAGAAGCTTCTATGAGAAACCAATGGCGTGATGTAAATGTATGTGTCTTGTAAAGCGCACTGCTGCCCTGAGGCGTCGTGGCGCTGTAGACCGCTGGGGAACCCGTCCTGGCTATCCCTGTGAGATGGTCCCTACTGGGTATCTCCAAGGTGAAACCAGGCATCCCCGGCGAATGTGGGGGGCCGTTGTAGAGATGAGGCAAGCTAATGCCCAGAGTTACCGAGTGTGATCCCTGGTTAGAGTAGGCACCGAGGCGAGAATTATCGAGTCCCCTGACCCTGGTCCACGACCCTGCCGCGTCGGGAATTGAACCCTGGTCCCGGGCCGTTCTCTGCTTCCGGGTCTGCCGCATCTAACCAGTGAGCCACACCACTCCACTATGATGGTAAAGTAAATTCTACAAGATTAGACAGCTGACTCAGAGTGTTAACATTTTCAGGAGAAGAACAAACACACCTTAAAACTAATAAGAAAAACTACACACACTAATTACTAAATTATTTATGATACAATTTATTTCAAATATTAAAGTGGACAAAAAAACATGAGCTGTACTTGATCCAATTAGGTTATGCAAATACAAACCTGAGGGATCGGACTTCAGACACGGTACTCATCATTCCTTTATCGAGAAGGCATGGAAGAAGCACAGCAATAGTTTTTTGACCAGATAATCCTTTTGAGGAATCACACATTCTCACACAAATCTGAGGGAAAAAATTAGATTTTTTATATTAAGAACAACCAATTCTAACAAATCTATCAAAAATAAGATAATCAAACAAATAGATGCTAAAGGCTTTCAGTTTATCTGAAAAGCAAATCCCAATGCACCTGAACTATAATCATTTCAAATGTGTCTAAGAGCAATGAGATGCCAACACCTTAGAGTAGGGTTGTGTTGGAGGGGCTATTGCAACATCAACTGCAAAATACAATAAGGTAGTTCCACAGATAGTGTGCTCTTTGGAGTAATATATTTATGAAAGGTGACAGTCACTTTTATAAGATTCACGCAAAGAAAGTCGTATTGAAATATTACCTTGCTCAAAGTTTTTAATGCTAATTCTGCTGCTTTTCTTACGGATTCCTGAGGGGGAACAAAGGAGAAATTAATACAGAGAATCTATCAGTATTAAGAATTAAAAACACTCACTTCTATTGTCATTATTTAAACAAAGGGTAGATCATAAATCCATACAAAGCTCAATGTTACAAAATTGACAAAAAATCCCAACAAAGAATGATCAGGTAATCTCTTTAGAAGTGTTCAGATTTGTTACTATGCAAGCAAAATCTAATATACACCCTTTTAATCTTAGTTGCCCTACACCTAGGCCCAAAAGAATACATTACTCACATTAGACAACACTCTTTTTGGTGGATATTCTAACTGCAGATTCCTCACCTTCAAAATATCCCCATGCATCAGACTGTACCAGGAGAATTTTCACACCAATGCCCCCAAGCACTGATGGTGCCATGTAGCTCCACAGTGACTCCATACCACCCGGAAATGATGGAGTGGAGCCACATATCAGTGCTACCCCTGCATGCTGACGCAAGTTTCTTAATTCTTCTCCTTCCACACACTTAGATGTGGAGCCCTACCAAAAAATTGCAAGTGACAGCATGCCAAAACCTAGTATGGAATCTTAAGATTTTCAGGACTCCACACAACAGAATTAGGAAGTAGGAAAGCAGTGAGGAGTAAGTGGTTCAATAGACTATCCAACAGAAAGAGTGTTACCGAAGGTAAGTAACTTGATCTTCTGATGGATAGTTCTCACTGCAGATTCCTCACATTAAAAATAGATTTCAAAACAGTACCTCCTAAAGGTGGAGGGTCTGAGCAGCATACTCAGATGAATGAGACTTCCAGGATTAAGCAAGTAAAATGGCCCTCACGTAAGTCCAGACTGTCAAGGCAGTAGTATTCGTGAACATGTCACACACACATCAGTCTGGCAGGTGTCCAGAACCAACATTCTCCTTGACAATGCCATTATTGCGGCCGCGGCCCTGGAGTGATGCACCCACAGGACTTCAAGAGCTTACTTCACGGCCAACGCATAGATTTTAATGCTGATGGCTATTAATCTTGCCAAGGCCGCCTTAGCTTGCTTCTCTAGAAAACCTTGCCACGAGCCGGTCACAACAGTCCCTTATGCAGTCAATGTAAACGTTCAAAGCCCTTTTTAGATTGAGCTAATGGAGTCTCTTTTCCGCCATCAGAGGATTAGGAGGAGCAAATACCTTTGGCAGTGATGAACAAGTTACTTACCTTTGGTAACAATATATCTGTAAGAGACATATATTAGTTATAGATTCCTTACCTTAGAATTACCCCCAGGCGTCAGACTGTACCCAGAGATTTTTTCTTTAGCAGTACCCCAGCATGTCGGGGGTGGCTTTGGTCGACTCCGCGTTTGTCGTGGAGTCATGGGCGTCAGAATGACGTAGCGGTGTCTACTTAGACGCCGCCCCTGCACGCTGACGTCAGTTCTTTACACGCCATTCCACGGCAGAAACGCAGAGCCATGCAAGACACTGACCACTAGTGCACATAACTAGGGCCCTGAAAGGGAGTCCCTCACTCTAGCAGTTAGTTCGCAGAACAGGGAGGATGGATGGGGCAGTAAGGAATCTATAACTAATGTATGTCTCTTACAGATATATTGTTACTGAAGGTAAGTAACTCGTTCATCTGAAAGAGACTATTAGATATATATTCCTTACCTTAGAAAAGATACCCCAGCAATACCAACCCGGAGGTGGATTTGAGAACCAAGTTCACACCAGAAAGTCCTGGAGAACTGAATGGCCAAAGAAGCCGTCTCTCCGGATTGACTATCCAGGCAGTAATGTTTAGTGAACGTGTGCAGTGATGCCCACGTGGCTGCCTGGCAGATTTCACGGAGGGGTACTCCACATCCCAAAGCAGTATTGGCTGCCGTCGTGGTGTTGGAATGGGTGCCCAGATCTACTGGAGGCTCCTTTTTTGCCAAGGAATAGCAGATTTTAATGCAAAGGACGACCGATCAAGAGATGGTACGTTTTTGCACGGCCCAACCTTTCTTGGCGCCCGCATAGCCAACTAAGAGTTAATAGTCCACCCGGAAGTGTTATCTGCGATTCAGATAAAATGATAACACATGTTTTGGATCCAGACAATGGAGCCTCTACTCCTTCTTGGAAGGATGCAGGGGCGGGAAGAAGGTTGGCAAAGTGATGGTCTGTTCTATGTGGAAAGAGCTAACCACTTTGGGAAGAAAAGAAGGTCTAGTTCGTAGGACAACCTTGTCCGGATGGACAGCAAGGAAAGGAGGTTTAGAAGATAGAACCGGAAGCTCACTCACCCATTTAAAAAAAAAAATCATTTTTTTTTAACTTGAGTTTTATATAGCGCTGGCTAGACCCGTAGGTATCGGAGCGCTTTACAGAGTATCAGTACAAAGCACGTTACACAAGTTACAGAACAATTACATAATGTTACACAGTAGCAAAAGAAAACACAAGTTAGGAATATGAGAAAAGTCGAGGATGGAAATGAGTGGACGCATGATGAGGCAGAAAACAGTAGGATATATAGCGGTAAAAACGGAGGCAAGAAACAGCCTAAGGGGCAGACGAGGAAAAAGGGGGAGCACAGAAAGGAAAGGGGATGGAAAAACAGATCAGGACAGCAAAGTGCGAGGAAAACAAAACGGAAAAGGCACCAGAGATGTTAACAAAATCAGAAGAATGAGGAGTGGGTCCGTGGCGAACAAGAGACAATTTCAAAGTCATCCAGCAGGAAACAGGGATTGCTAAAATGGCGGGTCGTGGGAAGGAGAGGCAGTGGAAAATAGTCCCAAAATGGCAGGGAGCATAAGGGTCCAAGAACCAAAAAGGCTAAGTCCGGAAAAAAAGAAAAATAAGCGCTGATTTCACGGAGAGGCACTAGAAGGGGAAAAAGATCCGAAAGTCAGGGGTGCAGCAGTCTATTTTCGAGTCACAGCCATTCAGTCCATGAACAAGTGTTCTCGGCAGCGGTGTCCAATCCGTTGTCGATATGTCTTGAGAGGAACCGTTATGGGCAGCAGGGCAGCAGATCAAGATAACAGGAGGCAGCAAAGTTGGAAACCCGCATGGGAGCTTCTCCGGCAAGGACGGAAGAGTAACTCAGAACGCCACGTAGCACAGCGCCGATAGTCCTTACCTCTTGTAAGTCTCAAAATCATCCCAGTTGACAAGCTGGAGGTGAGGTAACAGTAGGGGAAGGCAGCAGTAAGCGAGCCCAGAGGCAGGGGGAGAGTCAGGAGGGGAGAACCTCCGCCCGTCTACTCTGCAGCCATCCAGAGCGATCAGAGAGGCATCGACAGCTTCGAAAGGATTCCGCCGCAACGTTGGACACCAGGGACATCAGAGAGAAGGCGGGGGAGGAGGAAGCTGAGCAGCGGAGTTGAGATGGGAGCTGTGCCCGATGCCCGGCTGGGTAGGTGTCGGCTGCGGCGAGATACCTGGGCCAGACTCCCCTATAGCTGAACAGAGCGGCTCCACCGGACATCGGCCATGCTGGTCCTGGAACTCCACAGGAGAAAGCTAGTAGCGCCACTTTTGACGAGAATTCTCATGCTCCCAAGCGCAGGAATGGAGCATCGAGGACCGTAGATGAGGACGGAAGCCCAGATGAGTAGGTTTATCCCCGGAGGAGGTGGGAATCTAGGGATATTTAGCCAAAAAGGCTAAGTCAGGCCGGGAGCCCCCGGCCAGAGTTCTTCACCAGGCGGCAAACAAAGGGGATGGCAACCAGAAAAGCAGTCTTTAAGGCTGAGTAGGAAGGGGAAGAAAGGCCGAAAGATTGCCTTACAGGGTGCCCAGAGCAGAGCCCTGTTGGCCCAAAGATAGAATGAAATGGAGAACCTCTGAAAGAGGGACAGAAAGGGGATCTACAGCCTTTGCTGTGCACCATGCCACAAATTTGTTCCATCTACAGGCGTATACCATTTTTGTGGAGGGACACCTGGCTGCCAAGATGACATTACAGACTTCGGGAGGAAGGTCAAAAGCGGTCAACTGTCGCCTCTCAATCTCCATGCAAGGAGGTGGAGGCTGGACAGGTTCAGGTGGAGGACCTTCCCCTCCTGCTGTGACAGAAGATCCTCCCCAAGAGGCAGTCTGACTGGAGGATCGATGGGCCAGGTTCAAGAGCTCGGGAAACCAAACTCTTTGTGCCTAGTCCGTAGCCACAAGAATGGCTTGAGCCTGGTCGTGATTGATCTTCTTCAGCACTCTGGGCAGAAGTGATATAGGCGGAAAGGCGTATAGAAGACCGCAATTAGCACTGCCGAGCAAGTGCCGCCTAGCAAATTCCAACGTGCAGAACTGCTGTTATTGCGCGTGCTCTTCAGTAGCGAACAGATCTAAACCAAGGTTCTCCCCACTGCTGAAAGAGACCTTGCGCCACCTCCGAGTGAAGACGTCATTCGTGATCCATCATGCACCTGCGGCGGAGTTCGTTTGCCCTGGCGTTCAGAGAACCTGCCAGGTGTTGAACCATCAGACATGACCTCATGTTTCAGCCATGTCCAAAGGTGAAGAGTCTCCTGACATAGGATCCTTGACCCCACCTGCACTGTTTATTGCAGTACCACAAGGTGGTGGTGTTGTCTGAACACCTGCACTACCCTTCCTCTGACAGAAGGATGGAATGCCTTCAGTGCAAGATGAATCTCTCGGCCTCCAGAAGGTTGTTGTGGATCGCTGACTCCACCGGAGATCAGAGACCCCTGATCTCCACCTCTCCCATGTGGCCGCCCCATCCCAGGAGTGACACATCTGTCACCACTGTGAACTGTGGTTGGAGAAGGGAGAGGGATCTGGCGTTGACCTATTCCTGGTTCATTAGCCACCACTGCAATTGATGTGCAGTGTCCTCCGAGATCTGGATGCAATCGGAAAGATTCCCCTGCAGCTAGACCCACTGGAACTTCAGGTTCCACTGCAGAGCCCGCATATGCCACCTGGCATGATCCACCAGCAGGATGCAGGAGGCCATGGGGCCCAGCAGCCTCAGGGTCATTCTCACTGAAATCCAGGGTAGAGGCTGAAACATCGGTATCACAGCCTGAATATCCCGGGCTTGCTGCTGGGGAGGATAGGCCCGAAACTGCGCTGTGACCAGAACCACTCCGATGAAAAGGAGCTTCCGAGAGGGAATCAGGTGTGACTTCAGCACATTGATAGTGAACCCCAGCAAGTGCAGGAGGTCCGCCGTAGTCTGGAGGTGGGAGACGAAAGCCTGGGGCGAGCTCGCCTTCAACAGCCAGTCGTCGAGATAGGGGAAGACTGGAACCCCTAATCTGCGCAGATGAGCTGCGACCACGCTATCACTTTTGTGAACACCTGAGGTACGCTGGTAAGGCTAAATGGGAGCATGGTAAACTGAAAATGCTCGTGGCCTACCATGACCGTAGGTATCACCTGTGGGCTGGCAGGACGGGTATGTGGAAGTAAGCGCCCTGCAAGTCCAATGCTACCATCCAGTCTCCGGTCTAGGGCAGACAGGATCTGAGCTAATGTCAACATTTTGAACTTCTCCTTCCGGAGGAAGTGGTTGACAACCCTGAGATCCAAGGTAGGACACAGGCCTTTGTCCTTCTTGGGTACCAGGAATTAGTGGGAATAACAACCACAACCTAATTCTGGGACAGGGACTTGGTCAAAAGCTCCCTTGGCCAAGAGAGCCGAAACTTCCTGGCGGTGAAGGGCCAAGTGAACCTCCGACACGTGATGGGGTGTTCGTGAAATGGATGGAGGGATAGTCTCGAAGGGGAAGGAGTAGCCCGTTCGGACCATCTGCAAAACCCACCTGTCCGACATGATGTTGGGCCAGTGAGTGAGTTGATGGCGGATCCTGCCGCCAACTGGCAACAGATGGCCCTGAAAGGTCAGACTAGGAAGGTTTGGAGGCTCCTGTAGAGGGGGCACTGGTGGATTGGCCCACCCACTGGCCCCCAGACACACGGCGCTGGATCCCACGTCCCCAGCAGTGCATAGGCTGGGTAGTTTGTGGCCATGGGTGGAACGTGGTGGGGCACCCTTTCAGTAGCCACGAAAGGCAGACTGAATGGGGCGAGAGGTGGCAGCGAGGCCCAAGGATCTGGAAGTAGCTCTAGAGTCCTTGAAGAGCAAAGGCGCATTGTCCACCTTGTCACCAAACAGGCGATGTCCCTCAAAGGGCATTTGTAAAAGGGTCGATTGGACATCCCCGGAGAAGCCAGTGGACCTCAGCCAGGCGTAGTGCCTCAAGATTACTGCAGTAGAAATCGTTCTACCGAGTTGGCGGTATCCAGCTCACATCGAATGGCGAACTTTGCTGCGTCCCTACCATCTGCGACCGCACTGGAGAGTACGGCTTGGGCCTCCTCCAGGCACTGTGGCAGCACCTGCGCAACAATATCCCACACAGAGTGGGTGTACCGGCCCAAGAGACATGCAGTGTTCACCGCACTGGCAGAAGAAAACATCTTCTTCCCAAAATGGTCAAGCTTCTTGGATTCCCTATCTGGGGGAGCAGGAGGGAATGCGCCTTTGGATGTTGTGCCTTGGACCACCAAGCTCTCTGGGGTAGTGTGTTGGGAGAGGAAAATCGGGTCGCCTGGGGCCGGGCGGTGGCGTCGGGCAATCATCTTTTCCACAGGAGCCCCTGTGCTGGGCTTGGACCAAGTGCCCAGAAGGATGTCATTGAGGGCCTCATTGAATGGCAGCAGGGGCTCCGAAGAGGCTGCATCCAGCTGAAGCACCTCAGTCAGGAGGTTAGTCCTGACTGCCACCATAGGAAGCTCTAGGCCCAAGGCCTCAGTCACCCTACGCAACACCACAGTGTAGGAGGCTCCCTCCTACGTGGCCACAGTAGGGGGAGAAAGCATACCAAGGTCTGGGGGGTATCCAAACCACTGGCCTCACCCAACTCCTCTCTCCAGTCGGCTCTTCAAGCAGGCCTGCGGGAGGGTCAACAGACCCCTCCCAGTCCTCCTCACCCTCCTCTGGCTTCTGTATGGAACGCCAGGGTAGGACAGTGGTACATAAGTACCGGTCGTCGGTGGTACTGGCATCGGTTGACGTCGGTCCGGCTCCATGTCCAAGTCGATGGGGAGGACAGGTTCGACACAGGCCAGGGATACAACCGGAGTCGGAGGTAGCAGAGGAGTCCTCAGAGGAATCGGCGCTGGGGGAGGTGTCGTGAGGTTGACTGACACCGAATCGGATCCAGGCCTGGGTCCCTGGGGGCGCTGCGGTGCCGATGTCGGGGCGCTGGCATCGAAGGCCTAGAGCCCCCAGCTGAGTCCGCAGGCCCCGAAGCGTGCTGACGAAATGAGACTGCCTAAAGATGGAGAGAGGGCTTCGTAAAATGCACGAAGCCAGGCAGGGAACGCTTCGGCTCCCGGGAAAGGAGGGGGGGAGCTCAGAGCAGTTGCAGTAGGCTCCGCAGGCAGAGCCAAAGGACGACGACCTTCCGCGTCCTGTCGGCCGACGGACAGGGAGAAGGCTAAGAGTGACTGTGCTTCTTCGACCAGTCTGAGACATCCCTCTCGACCGGGTCCTCAAGAGGGTCCTCAGGTGCGGTTCCGTGACTAACATCAACTTGTGACAGGAGTCACAAGGCTTGAAGCCGGTCCAACGATGGGACATCCCTACATGCACCAGGAGTCGAATGACTCAAATGTTTTGGGGGACAAAAGTCGAAAAAGTGTTAGTAAAAAAATGACTAAGGGTACTTCTCTCTCCAGATCTGACAGCGCGCAGGGGCGGCATGTAAGTAGACACCGCAATGTCATTCCGGTGACCACGACGCCAACGACAGACGTGGAGTCGACTGACGCCACCTACCGACGCACAGGGGTACTGGTAAAGAAAAAATCTCAGAATCCAGTCTGACACCTGGGGGTAATTCTAAGGTAAGGAACCTATAACTAATAGTCACTGTAAGATGGTTTGGCCAATGTGGAAAAGCAACTTTGGGAAACAAGACTGGTCCTCAGCAAGAACTTGTTCGGTAAGAAGGTGGTGTAGGCTGGTTTCATTGAGAGCATCAGCAGTTCACTCACCTGGGACACAGAGGTGATGGCAATTAGGAAGACTCTTTGGAGCTTCAGTAATTGCAGTCAGCAGACATGCATTGGCTCAAAAGGAACGCACATAAGAAAGGTGATCACTACGTTCACTTCCCACTGCATTGCGACTAAAGGCTTTGGGTGAAACATGAGTTAGACCTCTGATAAAACATATACCAATGGGTGATTTCAATAGAGATGATTTATAAGGAAAATACTCAAAGGCCCAAAGGGCCAACAGATACCGCCTATTTGTGCCCACTGCAAGGCCTTTCTAGGCCAATGGTTAAATCTGAAGGCTTAGCCTAAAGAGGGTCGATATGACAAGTATCAAACTACCAACAAACTTCTCCCAAAGTTGATGGGCTTTGTCAAAAGGATTCAGGCAACAAGATAACATCGATTACTGCGGCTGGCAGATTGAAAGCATTTCAAGCTGCTCAATCTGCACACATTAAGGTGTAGGTTGCAAAGACTCGAGAGCAGGAGCCTCACTTGTTGGTGAGACAGTTCCTCAGATTTGATTGCCAGTTTGAAGGGAAAATACTAATGCTCAGGAACTCTGGGTACCAAACTTACCTGGCCCAACCTGGGCCTACTAAGATGACTTGGGCCTAGTCTGTTCTGACTTTATGTAAATGTAAATGTAAATGTACAGGAATTTATATAGCGCAAATCACCGAGCGGTTTCTAAGCGCTTGCTTAGGGAACCCGTCCTGGTATTCCCCGGCAGGGTATCTGCAAGGTGAAAGCCAGGCATCCCACCGCGAGGGGCCGTTGTGGAGATTAAGCAAGCTATTGCCCAGAGTCGCAGAGTGTGAACCCGTGAATCGAGAAGGCACCGGAGCGAGAATTGTCGAGTCCATGGACATTTTAGGACTCAAGACCCCGCCGAGCCGGGAATTGAACCCTGGTCCCAGGCTGACCTCTGCTTCCAAGTCTGCCTCCTCTAACCAGTGAGCCACACTTCTCCACTTCACTTTATTCAGCGCACAAGTTAGCAGAGGAACTAGCAAATGCATCATAGTTGTAAAATGTGTCCTTGTGACTTTCCTGGAGGAAACTCCAGTGCACAGTAGACTTGACACTGCATTTTCTCCCAAGTGGCAAACAGAACTAACCAGGGCATACCACACTGGTCAAAGATGCGCCTCACAACCTTGAAGTACAGATGCACCTAGTGGACTGACAGCAGATGTCTGCTCAGCCCATTTGCTCTGGCATTCACAGTCCCGGCCAGATGGCTGGCTCCCAGAAAAATGTTCTGCAGTTTCGGCTACTTCCTACTGCCACAGGACCCAAGACCATATTCTGCCCTGCTTGTTGCAGTACTGCATGAAAGTCATATTGTCTGCAAGGACCTCCATCTGACTCATGGATGGCAGGAAGATGCCTTTAACTCCTTGTACATCTGAAATCTCTGTTCAGTGCTGTTGCCGACACCATCGACAAGCGGAGATGGGCGAAAAGGGAGATAGGGATTTAATGCAGGACATTGTGGCAGGGAGGACCACTGAATACGTAAACACGCTTTCTGCAGATTCAAATCTCCTCAGTGACTCAGACTTTGACTTAAATACAGGCTTAGCTGAATATCCTGAAGTGAACATTCTCCAAATAGGATACCTCCAGCAGTGGGGCTGGAAGAATCTTACTTGCCAAGCGTAAAATTGACAAGGCACGAACAAATGTTTAAAAGTCTTATTTGAAATTAATCGGGTCATTCGCATATGTGGAGCAGTCAAGGTAATAACCTAGCTGGAGTCACTGTTTCTCTGTACTCCCTGGTTATGTTTTCATTAGGTTTTAGGAAAAAGAATGGTTTTAAACATAATACATTGACATTGCTAAAAAAAAAAGAAGAAAAAAAAAAAAGAAAGTGGTAACGGTACTTCGCGTAAAACAGATTCCTTCAATGGGGTAGTGAACAACTTCACAACTTGGATCCGTTTCTGAATCGTGATCTCTTCTTATGTTCGGAGACAGAGTTTTGCCTTCCACGCCTTGGGGCGCATGAGGACATATTTATCACACAACTCCAAGTCGTGACCAGAGTACGAGCACCTCAGGCACCTGTAAGGGTCAGTGACTGACATCAGTTTGTTTCCTGCAGTCACAGCATGGCTTGAATCCTGTCCATTTCGGGAGGGGGAGGGCGTTAAGTTATTTAAACAAAGTTGGGTGTGGAGAGCTGCATCCCTCACTTCTGGGGCAGAAAGGCAGGGGACAGGAGGGTATAGATTCACCGTGGCGGCACATGGTTCCACCTAGCGACACATAGGAGCACTACAAAAATAATTCTCCGGGTCCAGTATTGTACCTGGGGATAGTCTTATGGTGAAACATCTACAGTTAAATGTATTCATCAGAAATAATTTTCTCAACATGCAAGGTTGTCCACATAAGCACAGGAAAACCTGGAACCGTGGGCTGAATACACTCGCATTGACATTTAACTATGTGTTATTGATATGCTCCAGGGCTGCAAGAATACACAAATACTGTTCCTTCATATTAAACTTCATTACCTGCATGTGGGTGTCGTGCGCCACTGATATGCTATCTTGTCAATGAAAATAATCCATAAAAAGATTATTTGAAAAATATTACTCTTGCAAGTGTTAGTTGATGCCATTAACTTGTGAGTATTCGAATGCTCTGCAGCCTATCGGCAACAACTTGCAAGTAGTTTGTAAATGAGTACTTAACTTTTCCTATTGAGTGACTCAACAAAGGAAAAGTATGTCTAAATAAACTTGAGACAAAAGGCTACCAAATGTCCTAATTTTCACACAAAAGACAAATTTGCTTGGAACCTTGTGACCTTAGAATATATTTTAGTCGTTTTCGCATGAAAATGGCAATTTTCAAGAAAAACAAAACTTTGAAAACTACTAAGGTTTATTTTGATGTCTGTGCACGTCTCGTACCAAACATTTTCAAATCTAAACAAACATTACAGTGCCATAATGATGGAAATAAGTCACTTACATTTGCAGAAACTCCTGTAAATAATGGGTTTATTAGGTCACAGATTCATACATTGGAGTGAATTTCTAACTTTAGTTAGATTCCTAAAGAATTGTATGAGTACTCGAGTTCATAACTATTCCCATATACAGAAAAGTAAACATTTACGCAAGTGGAAATTTAATGTGAAAGTGCATTTGACTATGCAAACTCGTTTTTTATATATATGTTTTTCCATAGAGAACTGCTTCTGCTACACCCATACCAATTTATGGGTTGTCTTATTCTCATGCTGACCTTAGAAAAGCATTGACTCCCACTCCGACAGTAGTAAAAGAACAACAATTTTCAACGAGGGAAAAGACCTTTAATTGTTGGTCAATGACGATAAGCTTAAGAGTTTTTAAGTATTCTCTAACTTTCAAAGGAGTATACTGGATATGCAAATCCACAGGTGGAATGGCAAAACCAGTCTAGTTTGGATTTTTGAGCAACAGTTTCTACTCCTCTGGACACCCTCACTCAGACATCCTCTTGTGCCATAAGCAGCTTCCCACAGTTATATATTGTGACATGGGACTTGCGGGGGGCTAATGAGATAGCCAAGATATGTAATAACTTCAAGGATCCGCAGAGGGTACAACTGGATGAAGGGGAAACCTAAATAACAATTTCCAACAAATGTTTTTATTTTTCAGACATGCATATCCTCTGATCAAATGATAATCCACGACTGATAGGTCACTACATACATACATTTAAAGATCTTAAGTCCAGGTCACTTTTATTTAATGCAAATATCTCAAACACTATTAAACATATTTACAAATTATCACAAAAAAGATTAATTCGAGTAAGTTTTAGTTTCATGCCAATTTGGTGTAATTCCATTTAGCGTTTTTTGTGTTATGAAAATCAGAAATTCTTTTGAACCCTAATATAAATGGTTCTTTATTAATTCGGACTCCAAACCTCTAGCCCGATTGGCACGAATTGTGACAAAGCAAAACCTAAATGGACTAATTGTGTGCACCATGTTGTGCAGATTTGTCAAACGTCGCCAAAGTTATTAGGAAAACAAAAAACTATTTTCAGTGGCAAGGGACACTTAAACATAACTAACAGTAAAAAATACTCCATTTGGATAAAAACCGAAACCACCATTCCTTTAAATTCTTATGTATAACTATTGATATATAATGATATGCAAATACAGACCATCATGTGGCACAGTCAGCTTACCTTAATATCATCTTGCACTCTGAAAAGAGTTTCCCATATTTCTGGAAGCTTATCAATAATGTCATCCAACTGCCGCCCCCGGAGTAAGTCATTCAGTGCTAAACAACTGCATAAAAACATGTTAATTTGCATGTTAAAATTAGACATTCATTGACTGTCAAACTGCATCTTGAAAAGCATCACAGTTTGGTAATTACAATATATTGTTAATGGCAACACTGCTACTAGGAAAACACACAACTGGCATCAGCAATGGCAGGTAACCCAATTAAGCACATTGACATCAATATGCAAGTGGTCAGATAAAGTGTGATGATCACTAAATCAGTACCATCCATTTTTAGGTCGTGGTGCTGCTGTGCGAGACTTATTGTAGAAGAGTAGGGAATAGAAGCCCTGCCCAAAGTCCACCCTTATTTGCAATTGGCTTGTGTCATTGTCCGTCCTAATGCTGACTTCTGATCCGTCAATAGGCTTGTTAGTCCCTCCTTAGTACGGCCTCCTCGTTATTTGTCACCTCCCATGGCGACTGGCCCCTTTACTTTGGTTGTTACACGTATGTGTTATTTAGATTGTAAGCACTATTTAATGAGGTTCTCCTACTGCAGGCACAACATGCTTTGGAGCCTTTTTTACCAATCCCCTCCTGTTGTTGTGCCTTCTTGTCCCCTCCCTGCCCTCCCTCCTGTTGTCCGTGCCTTCTCCTCTACGACCCCGCCCTCCCTCCTGTTGTCCGTGATGCCCATCATTTGCAATGCAATAGGTCTCGCTAAATGTGAGATGTATTGCATTGCAAATGCTTGTTTAATATATTTAGAAATGGCAATTACAGAGAAAAGCTAAATATACACTACAGGAGGTGTCTACTTGCAAATTACCAGTATTTAATTTACTACGCTAAAAAGTTTGGAGATGCAGCAATAAAAAAAGAAATGCTATTTCTGTTAAGGCGAAGAATATCAATTTCTCGCAATAATCCACATGCTACGTGTGACTATATATAGAACAGTCCAGTAAGAATATAACATACTGCCCGTTGATGTCATGGGTTAAGGCGTGCCTATAATGAGAGCATGATGAGGTGTGCAAGAAACCCAAATCTTTTTGGCTGTAGTAAAATGGCCAGAATCATTTTAGGGTCATTCTGTGATGAGAACAACTTATCCTACAATTTTTTTAAAAACTTCCACTGGATCCCAGATGGTATGAATTTATCCAACTTAAAACCCATGTGACAAGCAATAAGCTTATATTTTTGCACAGATGTACAAAGCTGGCCCTTTATTTAGTGGACCAAAACGAGGTACAATGTGTAAAGAGCTCAGGCAACCCTTGATGGTTTACAGAGGCAAACATTATAACACTAAATGCTTCATGTGGGAAATGGGCCTAGCCCTGAACCAGTGAGCCTAATTGCGCAAAAAACAAGATGGTGGAATTCTAAGTTTTTGCTCACATCAGGCAGCCCAATTTCAGAGTGGATCTAGCCTGATGGAGCAACATGCCTCCTGACTAGCTAATTGTCCTGCCTTTTCTGGTGCCATATGGGCCTGGTACCGGGGGTGGCATTTCCCCTGTCTGGTGAAGCCTTGGGTTGCATATCAAAGGCGGCCTTTGAAGCCTTCTGCCTTGATATGTTGATCACATAGCCATCCTGCATTGAGGAGGTGACAAGACCGCTGGCGGGAGCAGGCATTGCGTCAACCCTCAGAGAGGGCAGGCTCTCACCTACAGGGTGTCAGAAACGTGTCTGTATTGCAGGCTGGTCTACACCAGTCGGACATTACACTAGTAGTCAGTAGGTTTTATGGGGCACATCTAAGGTGTCCTCTGTGTGCATTTATTGATAAATCCATCACAGGAATCAGTGTGTGTTTATTAATACCAGACGTTTGATACCAAACATCTGTGGTTTCGGTGAAGCCATCTTTTAGCTGGGGAACTCATAAATACCAGTGTCCAGCACATGTTCTCAAAACGGCTTCCCTGTTCACTTTTAATATCAAAGAATCTACTTAGACATCATAGGGGCATATCTGCTTATTCAGATATGTGGCTCACTGGTTAGAAGCGGCAGACCCTGATGCAGAGGTCAGGCCCGGACCAGGGTACAATTCCCGACACGGCAGGGTCTTGGGCTCAATGTCCGCGGACTCAATAATTCTCGCCTCGGTGCCTACTCTAATCATGGGTCCCACTCTGCAACTCCGGGCAATAGCTTGCTTAATCTCCACAACGGCCCCAACAGCGCTGGGATGCCTGGCTTCACCTTGGGGGTGGCCAGGAGGGGACATCTCACAGGAAAAGCCAGGAAGGGTTCCACAGCGGTATACAGTGCCAGGATGCCCCGAGATGGGACGACAGTGCGCTTTACAAGTATACACACATTTACATTTACATGTACATGTAGTATAGTGCACCCTGTCTTAAAGCTGTAAGGCCTGCTGTAGGGATGACTTACCAACACTGCATGCAGTGTCTTCCGGCATTTCACACAGGAGGTGTCCCATGACATGTCTTCACTTCTCTCTGCACCATGGCACGCAGCCTGCAATGGCAGTTTGCATGATGGTGCTGGGGTGGCAAAATACATGCTGGAGCCTCTTTAGCCATCTTGTCCTAGGTACCAGGGGTACCATTTACTTGGGACTTACACAGGGTGTTGCCATTTGGGGGAACAATTGTACAGTTGTAGGGAAAGAGATCTGGCTCTGGGGACGTGGATAGCAAAAATCCAGAGCACTTATGTCAAAATTGCATTAGATACCAGGCAAAAAGTGGGGGTGACCATGTCAAAAAGGAGCACTTTCCCACAATGGAGTAGCAAGAAGTGTAAACTACACTGAATGAGTAGATGAAGATTAAACAATAAATGTTTCTCAATGCAGCTTGACACCCAGCCACACGTGCCTGGACAAAACATTCTAGAATCTAGATAGACGTGTTTAGTTACTGTGTAACAGATTTCCAAGTTACCACGTTTCGGGTCTCACATAGGGCTTCATTCTGAGAGCCCAGGACCCATATCTGGTAAATCAGCCCCCCTTGGAATTAACTTTAGAGGTGGAAGAGGTGTGGCGCCGCGGCCAGGGCGACAGACTCCGGAAGCTGGGGATCACGGTTCGATCCCTGGCACCGGCGGCAGATTAGTCCAGCACCATGTGACTCTGGGCAATAGCTTGCTTAATCTTCCCGACGGCCCCCAGCGCCTAGAGACCCTAACGGGTGACTGTGCGCTTTACAAATGTGGATTATTATTATTATCCTGTTAGTTCCAGAAGTGCAGACTTTCCAGGTATTCAGAGTAGAAACCTCAGGTTCCACTGCAACATTACTGGGATAATCAGTAATGCCGGGTTGATTCACCTAGTAATTCACCATTACTATGCCCACCAGAATTACCAGGCGACTCCTAATGGTGGCATTAATGTTTCAGTGTTCAAAAGGTACATACTCTGAATGCAATAAGCTTTTCACTATAATGTTTTCTCTTTCCCTCCTCCTGCCCCACTTTCTTCTTGACCTCCCTTTCCTCTTATTGTTAAAAAAGGCAAAAATAAAGTGTTTTAAAAACAAAGGTTACGCACGAATTATTCACTGGTTTTGCTGTGTCACCTCTAGGTGGCGACTAGTTAAAGAGCTTGTACTATTACAATATAAAATCGAGATCAGATAGCAACTCTGGGTATGAAAAGAAGACTGGCAAAACAAATGACCAACTAATTTGAGAGTTATAATTTACTCTAGAAGAAAATCCGAAAGGAGGAAATATATTGGAAAATTATAAAAGAAAAAGATGTAAAGCCTACAATAGCGTTTCCCTTCATAAAAGTTCTTGAATGTTACACTAATGCACAGATCAAATGTAGGGCAAAGGAAATATCCTTGAGTGAAATAGAAAGGATGTATGCATCAAGGAACCCCCTAATATTAAAGAGAAACATGTGTACCACCACTATGGGGATCCAGAGGATAAATAATAAAGTGCTGCAGCATTGGGGTTCTGCACCAGCTGCGTTACAAGAATGCTGCACCATTCTGGTACTCCTAACCTGGCACCGGTCTGCTTGTAAATATGCCATCTTCTGAGCTGAGATTCCACTACAGCCAGTTTTGAGTTGATGAGGAACAGCATGCACCTAGGAGGGGAGACTTCTGAGGGTAATGGGGAGGGTGCTCCCCATTACCATAAGATGTCTCCCCTCTTGGACATCTTTCAGGAAAGTCATTAAGACCTGGTTGTTCATTGAATAGTGATCCAGCTCGCTTCCAGACTGTTAGCACCAAGACACTGTTTGGTATTCGTGAGCTGTATACATTTATAACATTAGTGCTTCCACCACTGTAGACCATAAAGATTAATGAAAAAATACGTTGGACAACCTGAGCAAGGATACTCACATTAGAATACTGCTGAGACCAGCAGAAATCAACAGTGAGGCTATTCTTGGCAGAACCATCAACATATTGGCTGAGGTGCATGGTCTACCACAGGACTCAGCCCGGGACATGATTGTAAATGATTATATACTCTGCCGAAGCTCGGTCAGTCCAATGAAGGTACCAAAGATGGCATTGGTAATGGTCAGCTTTGCGGATCTGAGATAGCTGAGTTAAAGAGCAGATATGCAGAAAAAAGAGAGAAAGTGGCGGGAGAAGAGCTTATGGCTACTTCCTGAACTGCACCAGAATACCTTAGCCAGGAAAAGGGCACTGATTTGCATTAGGCAGAACCTGATGAATAGAGAACTAACTGCACCACTAGGTTCTCCTGTGAAACTACGAGTTGAGTATCAAGGGAAGAGTGTTGTTCCTAGATGGAATCAGCAAGTGCCTTAATGGAGAGTCTCAGCCAGAATTCAGACTGATTGTTTTCTGTTGTGGGTACAGTGATCGCTCTTGGGTGTATCTGCAGTGACAGGGAGTTTATTTATATCCTTTTTGTTGTGGGCTCTGTAGATACTTCTTAGGGGCGGACAGAGAAGGGGGAACTTTTTTGAATTTTGTGGGTGCTTCTCTTCAGTTGTTCTGCTTTCCTTTTAAGTCACACACCGCCTTCAGGAAATGCTGCGATGATCAGGAGTGGGGATATCCTTGGTATGCCAATTTTTAATTGTCTAATTAGTGACTGAGATATTTCTTCCTTCTAGACAGATGGTATTGATTGTATGTGTGTGTAATATGACCTTGTTTGGACGACTATGTGATGAACAGATTTAAACACTAAATGCACGTGAGAGATGTTCATAAAAAACATTTACACCCAAATTTCTGCACCAACAATGAGGAAACTGCATGTGTAAATTAATAACCCTGGGAGCAGAAGAGTTAACGCCATCAGGAGGAACTGCTGGAAACACTTAATCCATGCCTTATCAAGAGTCCAAGCTCCTCGCCTCACCACAAGACCACAGGAATTGCCCAGCATGGTTTCACGTTGTCACAAGTGAAATATTAAATGACCTGCTAGTGTTGAACTGATGCCTTAAGTTTATTTCCTCCATGTAGACATGATGAGTAGCAGTCACTGAACATGTATTGCAGTCTCCTTTGACAGCTGAATGGATTCCGACGTGTTGCCTTGGTGCTGAGCTAATGGAGTTGTTCGATCCCACTGCAGAGCCCGCATGTGCCACCTGGTGTGGTCCACTAGCAGGAGGCAGGAAGCCAAGAGGTCCAAAAGCTTAAGAGCTGCTCTCACTGAGACCCAGGTCAAAGGCTGAAACTTCAGGATCATGGCCCAAATATCCAGGACTTGTTGAGGAGGTGGGATAGTTCAAAAAAGCACTGAATCCAGTATGGCTCAGGTGAAGGGGAGCCACTGTGAACATGTCAGGTGCGATTTTGACACACTGATGGAGAAACTCAACGATGGCAACACATTGGCCATCATTTGGAGATGGCTTACGACTGTTTAAGGGGAAGTCGCCTTATGTAGCCAGTCGTCGAGGGAAGACTGGTATACCTAACGTTCATAGATGGGCTGTAACTACCACCATCACCTTTGTGAACACTCTAGGTAAACTGGTCAGGCCAAAGAGGAGAATAGAGAACTGAAATCAGTCCTTGCCCACCTGGAAATACAGTTAACGCCTGTGGAACTGCCAGATGAAAATATGAAAATAGGTGTCCTGCAAGTTGACCGTCACTAACCAGTCTCCTAGATCCAGGGCAGACAGAACTTGGGTCTGGTTAAGCATCTTCAACTTGTCCTCCCAGCGTAAGAAGTTCAAAGGAGGAAGATTGAGTATGTGACAAAGGCAACCATCCTTTTTTAGCACCAGGACAAACAGGAAAAACAACTGTATGCCGGCACCCTCTCTATTGCTCCCTTGGCCGTGAGAGCTTTAACTTCTTCATGAAACATGGACAAGTGTCACTCCAGGTATTAAGGTGCAGGTGGCGAGTTCGGGCATAGGACAGAAAACGTAGTGACTAGCAATGGTATATGAACTGGAGCAGTCACAGGTCTGACAAAACACTTTGCCATGTGAGGGAGTGAAAGTTGACCAGACCTCCTACTGGACAATCATGTGCTGCCAAGAATAAATTAAAGCAGCAGCATTGACTGTTGAGGGAGAGGTTGTGATCTGGCTAGAACGTTGCCCCAGTGAACCTGAATGCTGCTGGCTGGCTCCCCGGCCTCGCCACCAAAAGGGCTGAAAGGCCTGTTGCTGCTGAGGGCCATACTGGCTGTGCCTCTGCCAAAGCCTGGAAAGGGGTGTTCTTGCTGGAGGAGCTGCCAAGCTGGCAGAACTAGGCTCATAGAACAATCAGTGGCATCGCGCTCCTGAAATTTTGAGGGCAGAGTCAGCCTTCTCTCGAAAAGTTTCAAGCCATCTTTTGCCATCTCATCAGTGACTGCTGGTAGTCTGAAGAGAAGCCTGTGGAACAGGTCCACGCATGGCATCTAAGCATCATGCTGGTGCCGACTGCCTTACTTTGCCAGGCAGTTGTGTCTAGGCCAGAACGGATTACATATTCCGAGGCATCTTGGCCCTCCAAGATAAGACACTGTAGGGTATGTTTGACTACCTTGACAACAGCTGGCAACATATCCACCACTCTGTCTCGCATCCACCATACTGTCACAGGAAACACAACGTGTTGATGGATCGCAGGGCAAGACTGGCACTAGAAAAAACATGTTTTGTGAAATTACCCATCTGATTGAATTCACTGTAGGATGGAGTGTGGGAAAAGAATTGGGGTTCCGGCAGCGGGACTATACCTGAACCATCAAGCTCTCTGGAGTAGGATGCTGGAGAAAGAAAACGGGATCCAGGAAATGACCGGTCATGCCACTTGCCTGTTGACTGGTGGGCAAGATCCGAGTTTTAGCACTGGTGCCCACTAGTATTTCTGTTAGAGCCACATAAAGGGTAAGAAAGGTTCCTGTGTGGTCGCTGCAGGGTTAAGAAACTGTCAAAACTTTGGTCTTGATCTCCTGCATAGGTAATGTTAAATAAAGCACTTCCTCTGCCCTCTTACTAACAGTTGGGAAGAAGCTAGATTCTTCTGTGGCAATAAGGGTAAGTCGATGGCAGGCCAGTGTCACGGTAGGTGTCAAGGACATTGGAATCCTGCAGATCATCAAAAAAGGTCCCCTCTTCATAAAAAGCATGTCATCATCTTCATCTGGATCACAGTCGTGGAAGTCTGGGATGGGATGACGTAGGGTGGTTGAGTTCCAATAGAACTATCAGATACGAATCTAGCATCGGTGAAGTAAGAATCAGCATCAAGGCTCACACCAGTGAGGTCAGTCTTGTCATCGAAGATGGTGTCGGACATTGCGCTGAGACAGGAACCTGTGGCACCATGGGCAGAGTTGGGGCCAACCTCTGGTGGAGGTCGTGTGGCGTAGTCAACATCGAAGATGGATCCTCTATGGACTTCTAACAGGCTGCCACCTCGAATCCATGGGATCCGAAGGCACTCCAGGGCAATCAGTGGGGTACCAAAAATGGAGGATGCGGCCTCTTTCAGGTGTTGTATTTTGTACGCTGTAGCTGTCTGCTCAGGGGAAGAAGACGGAATGGCAGCAGCCCAGACGTCGTGAGCGACGGTCACCGATATTTGCCAGTGACAGTTGCGGCACAGCTTAAAAATGGTTTATTTGATGGCCTATATCTGCCCACTGGAACTTTTTGACAGGAACTTTCCCTCATGAAAATTATTTTTTCTTCACAAAGACAGAATTGCTAGCTCCGGATCTGCATCCGAAGCAACAGGAATAAAAGAACTGACAGTGCGTGGAGGCGGCAATTTTAAATTGGCCCCCAAGTTACATATAGATCTGATGAACCTGAAGTGGCGTTGCACAACGCTACCTGTCAAAGAACATGTGGATTTCTATTAAAGTTTCTGTACACCTCTGGTGCCTGGGGGAATTTTCAAAGATGAGAAATCTGCAGTTAGAAGTCTATCAGAACTTGATAGTTATTGTCTACTGGTCGAACACACTAATGCCAGGACTATGAAAGCGAGCAAATTAAGATTTAAAAATACAAACAGTTACCACACCAAATGCCCAACTGACCACTGAGGAACGGGAGCCAAATAAAATATGCTTAATGTGATAAACCCTTTCACAATGAAGAAAAAGGCTCAGTTAAAAAAATGTTTTCGGTCCACAGGTGCCACATTCATTAAAAAAAGTGCCACCTGCGGTGCACATTGAAAATCCCAAAGCCAAGTCAAAAAATGAGGAGCCGAAGAATTTTAGTGCTGAGATTTCAGCCACTAAGGAACGTACATCTTCAGGATCCCAATGAGACCGATGTCAAAATAACCTGCTCACATGGTTAAAAAATGATGAGTGCGGATTTGCATTTCATTAATATCACTGCTGATGAAAGTGTAGAATATTTGTAAGCAATGTTCTTGATCCGTCCACAAAGCGTCAGAAGATGAAAGCAGAATTTAAGAAAGCGACCATGCTGTGTAATTACATCTTTATTTTTAATAAAAGGATTCAATTGGTGCAGTAAATCTAACAGCACACTAAAATATTTGAGTGTAGTACACATACACACTATTCACGAAAAGCCAATATTGAGTGCAAACATGTTGAAACAATGAATTTCTTTAAAAGACCCTAAAAAGCCAAACATTTCATTGATCATGTAAAAAGGCAATATATTAATAAACAGCATCCTTTACCTAGACTCACGCACTCTCCACATATTACTGGTCAGATTGTTTATCAGGTCTTGAAGAATCTCTGTCAAATATTTGTCAACCTGGTGAGCAAAGGAACCGGTTTAGAAAAGATGAAATTCAAACATAAGCAGAGATTACAAACAACATTAGTGAAGACTTCAGCAATGTCAATCCTTGTACTAAAAGTGGTTATGTTCATCAATATGTTCTATGCCCTTTCAAGCCCTTCGTCTCTAAAACAAGAATAGGAAAGCTCACTAGGTCTGGGTTTAATGTGCTAATGCATGCAGGTACAGATATGTGCTATACATGGCAGGCTGTGGCTTGTCCCTGTGCAACCTGCCTGTTTCTGCTCTTCCTAGTTCTGGGTCACTCTCTCTTTGGATCTAACCACCATCTACCTGCATTACAACTCCCTTAAGGGAATACACCAGTGATATAACTCTGAACTCTAGGCAGCATTGTAATGTGAATCAAAGACACGAAAATGGTTTGGGGAGCCAGGTATCCAGGTACAAGATAATTTCATTGACTTCACGGTCAGTTGATCAATGACGTTAACTTCTGTCCCTTAGCCCAAGACAACTGAGAGCACTAAGTACAAAGGATATAGAAGAACATTTAAGGCATTCAAGCACAGTGACATTAAGTAACCTTTGTCTATACATATCAATGTCACTTATTATAAAGAAAAACATAAGCACACTAAATTTGTTGCAATCTGTAGGATCAAAAGAGGTGATAACCAGGAGGAAGAAGTGCATACTTTCCTAAAAGCAGATTAACATATTACTCATCTATTTACATGTTAGAAAGGGAAAGAGAAAGATCACACAGAGTTTGGTCATCCTTTTAGGGAAATAAACTCACAGATTGAATTTCTCTTCCTCTTTTCTCATTTATTATTAGGGTTCAAATTGAACGCCTCAGTGATAGTCACTTCATCTGTACTATAAAAACCGATGAAAACTACTTTGAATAATCCTTTATCAAATATTATCAGGGATTTGGCAAGAGTTAAACCAACACATTATTTTGCAATTGACTAATCTTTACACTGAACCATTATTTCAGGGTTTAAATCAGATATCCAATGCCTTACGTAGGTAACAGTAAGCGTTACTACAAATTACTTCAAAACAACATATTTAAACTGTTATTTAAGTACACACAGATGCAAATCTGATTACCAGTCACAAATCTGAATATTGACAATCAATCAATCATTTTGACTTTATTCGATCATATTAAAAAGGATCATAAAAGCACATAGATAAATCACATTTAAAATTAATGTCATAATTCTGTCTTAAAAAAGATACAAATAATTCATCACCATTTCTAGGATAAAGACGAAAATGCATAAAATATTAAAAAGAAGAAGAAGTGAGCCTTTTCATGTGCTAAGTCTGGGTACTTAAGCAATCAAATGGATAAGGGAGAGGCACACATGCATATTTGCATTTACTTTAGGAATAGCCAGAATGTACAACAGTTGTGTAGCCCTCATTATGGACTCTGATCTGATACCAGAATCATATTTAATATTAACAACTTAATTCACTTTTCGTAAATATTTTACACAAACTACTCTATTACATATGCCATAACTGGAATTTGTTTAATGAATTGTGATATTTTATACAAACTCTTAAAATAACACCCACCATGTTGTTGGACACTAACTCAAAAGTTCACTTACATAATAAGAGTCTATTCTACCACATGGCCACTAAATAACTACACAGTTATAGAAACCGCATATTAACAATTTAATCAACTTTTACAATCACAATTCCGCAATAACTATAGAACATTATAAAACTTGGGGAAATTACAGGTACAAATTAGATTTTTAAATATTTAGTGCATAATATGACATGTTAATATGATTAATTTCGAAGGTATCTATTTTACAAATGTGGACGCTAGTATTGGCATTTTATTTCAAACTATGTAATGGCATCATTGAGTTAATGAGGATTAGGAAAACTCATGATCCCAACAACCACCTTCAAACCATAGATTAGTAAGTCGCCACCATATAGCTCAATTACTAAAAGTGTCTACAAAATGCTGCCACACAACCACAGAGTAGAAAAATGTAAAACCCCAATGGTAAATCCAGGATCACACCAATATATAAGATGTCCTAACATCATGCCCAATTTTCTAACACATCACTATCATAAACAGAACAGGCTTTGGTGCCCATGACTGCGACCCAGAGGTAAAGAGATTTGTAATTTTATTTAATCATATTCATTTCAATTGACTCATTAAAATGAGCCAAGGTTAGTGTCCCTTAAGATATGTACATGCTAGCCCTATGTTATTTTTAAGTTTCACAGTGAGCTCATCATTTTATAGCCTATATCTTGCATCTTAACATACTGATATACTTTACCTACACGAATCCCAAGCAATACTGTTTCAATAAAAGAAATGTATCAAAAATATGAATAACAAGGTGGCCATTTATAATATACAAGCTTCTCTATGTATTACGTATGAGCTAGTAAATAATCCTGTCAAAACAAGCTTCAATCAGATATTTTCATGAACACATTAAAAAATTCAAATACTCCACCTAATCAAACTCATAATATTCAAGTCCATTTTTCTATGACCTGGGGGGCGGTGGAATAAATATTCTTGATAGAGGTCAAATTACATATAGATGACCAGTAGCCCATGACTTCTAGTCAATAATATACAAATTACAGATAATTGATACTAGCTCTAAATATCCTCCTATTTTAGACTGGCATTGTTAGTTAATAATTTAGCATTACATGTAGGGAATCTGCCATCATAATATTAAAAACCTGTATTGGAATAAAATACTTTGAAAACTATCAACTAAGCACATTATGACTTATGAACCACATTGTTGTAGCAATTAGATTCATTAATGAAAAAACTAAATAATGTAATGTAATTCTTAATTGCTATTCTCCCCACTTTTTTTTAAAACTCTTAGGTCTATCAAACAGTAATTTAGCTGCAAGCAATATTACTTTTCAAGAAATATGTCTAAAGCAAATATAAATTCTTTATGTCCTGAAATGAGGCAAATTAATTAATTTTATTCTCAAAATATGTGTTGGCATTTTCTGGATAGAAATTATTTCATAAAGTGGGCATTCATTCCCTAGATAATATACTCTTAACAAGTTAGGTTTTGAATCACCAAACATGCTTGAAAATTGAGTTTTCAATATAGAAATTAACCATAAGAATGGGACTAATAAATATGTATATATGCAAAGTGTAATACGCTATTTATCACCATTAAGAGTGGAAATGGGCTACAACTCATGAGAATCTCAGCCTTAGCTAGGTCATGATGCCCAGCCCACTCATTCAATAATAGTAATAAAGAGCACATTACACCCGCTCATCTGCATGTACGGTTTATGGCATGATAGTTTGTGTACACGCAGCAGTTATAAACTAAGTTTTATAATAATATTCGGAGCAAAGGGAGTTAAAATCTTTGCAGTTTGATAGAAGTACAATGACAGCTTCTATAGCAGGACATCAGTTGTTGTCCTCTGCCAACTGTTTCTATAACATATTTTTGTCCTTAACTTTAGATTCTTGGGTACTGGTAAAACAAAATGGTTTCCTTGGCACTAACTGTTCATTTTACTTTATATTGTTAAGAGACGAGAGGTGGTACACATTGAAAAATCATTGCAAGCAATGGCTCTTGTTTGCTCGGGGTATTCAATGTTTTAAACCACTAAGAAACACCTCTTGAACATGACGCGTCTTAGCCTTCAAAACAAAAAACATTACGAAAATATACAGAGGCAAACAATGGAGCAGATTTCTCTTTTTCCTCAATTTATATTCACTATTTTATCAAGTCTATGAGAATATTGCTTGTGAAAAGTATGCCAATGCTGAATTCAGAATTGTGTCTAGCTCACAAATATGTATATCATCCTGTATTCACCAATGGTAATCTTACCTATTTCCCCTATGAATTACAATATTTAGAAACAACAAAAATAGGAAATATTAAATACCACTTACAAAAAGGAAAAGATATTGGAGATATCGGTCTCTTGGTACTCTATCGAAAGCGGATCTTAGATAGATATAGCATGCCAGTAATCCTGCCTTCTTTTTTTCTGCTCTTTCTATTAACAGCGCCAGAACTGAAAGATTTGTAGTGCAACCCATGCCTTCCCTAAAACCCGGAATTATGTTGTTTTTATTCATCCATTCCGGTAGGTGACGTGATATACAAGATGAGAAAAGCTTTGCCTCTACATCGATGAGGGCTATCAGCCTGTAGTTACCAGGTTCCATTCTGCTCCCATTTTTATAAATAGGGTGGAAGATGTTACCATACCAGGACCTTGGTATCTTTTTGTCGATGAACAGTTGATTAAAAAGTGGAGTGCGATAGTTTGCCCAAAAGTCAGGATCTTGTTTAAATAGAGCATTTGGTAGCCCGTTGGGACCTGCAGCGTCTTCGGCTTTCAATTTTTTTTTATCAAAAAGGTTATTTGTTTCACTGTTGTTAATGGGGATAGGTCTTCAGATTCCCCAATTGTTGTTTCTTCTTCCCGTTTGTCTTTTTCATATCTAGTTATTACACTTCCCAATTTGTTTCCTTTTACAGTGTCTTTACTTAATTCTTTGCGTGGGGGTTGTTACATGTGAGTATTGTATAGGGTGTCAATATGTTGTAGCCATGATGTTTCACTTATTCCTGTATTTTGCTGCGCTCCAGTTCCTTTTGATAATTTATTGATTATGCCCCAGAATTCACTGCTGTTTGGTAGTTTACTTGTCCACAGCAGATCTTCCCATATTTTTCCAGTATGAAACCTTTTTGCATTCTTTATATTCTTTTCCCATTTTCTGTATCTCACTATTTTCTATATCTTTTCCCAGTCTGTTTGTTGCTGCTTTTAGTCTCAATTTTCTTGCAATTTCTCTTTTTTTATCTCTTAGCTTTGTGGTGTACCATGGTGTTTTGTTGGAATCGTATGCACGTTTCACTACTAACTTTGCCGGGAATTTTTCTAACACAAGTGTGTGTAAGTTCTCCCAATTTTTGCGAGCGAATGGAATTCCAGGGCTGCTGTGTTTTCTACGTGTGTATACACCGTTTCCATTATCTCATTAATTATGGGACCTCTCCATTTAAGTTTCTTTAGGTTATATACTTCCGGGATTGTGGCTAGTGACACAATACTCACTTTTTGTTGGATATTTAAGCTTAGTATAGTTTCTTGCGGGAGATGGTCACTTTCCGGTCGAGTTACAATGCCGAAATGGTTAACCAGCTGTATGAGGTCTTTGCTAATTAATGTGAAATCTATTGTGGAGTTTTTATTTCCACATGAATAGATGGTTTTTGCAGGTTGATCGCCCTTTGTGTTTCCATTTAGAGTCATTAGTCCCAAAGATTCCAGATCGTTCCTTATTATTTGGATTTTGGTTTCGTTACCCTTGACTCTTGTCAGATTACTGTTGAAATCACCTGTAAATGAAATTGGTGTGTTATTTGTAGCGTTTTCATTTAGTTTATTAGCTCTAACAGTTTTTTGATTTTTGTAGACTTCTCAGGGTGGATGTACACGTTTAAAACAAGTAACTTCCACCTAATTCCATTTATCGATTGTTTATTTTCGAGCTTTGTGATTTGTATCCAATTTACCCCTGGATCCATTATCTCGGACTTCCAGTTGAAATCATTTGTTATATATGTAGACAGTCCCCCCTTGGGTGTCCATACTTTGCGAAGGCTTTTGCAGGTGATTTGTATAGGATGAACTTAGTATTGGGTTGTAAAGTACCATCGAAGTCCTTAGAGAGACCTATAATGTTAAAATTGATAAGCTGTTACTACATGGACGAGAGGTCAGTGTGGGGGGAGTGGTATGAGTGACTTTATTATAGGTCCGGCACGGAGAGGTACACATGGGGCTGGCCCCCATGTTGTCCTGAAGAAGAGGTTTAGGGGATACCTCGAAATATATCGACACAATACTAGGGATTGTAATTACATAACAGTTATTTTTCCCTTTTATTAACCCCTTTTTATCCTTACCAACTAGGGGCAGGAATATAACATTAGCTCACTAGTTAGGTACATTTTAAAGTCACTCACACCACTCCCCCACACTGCACCACACATATTCTCAGAAACAAAGTGCTCCTAAGTACCTCCGCAAGTCACAGCACGCCCCAAACAGTAGATGTTTGGGATGGCCCCAATGATGAAGCATGTCACCTAGGGGCAACCCTGGGTGAGTGAGGGGACTCAAGGAAATACATTTTTCTTTTCTACTAGCAGAGGCGGTTTACACCCAATTAGTGAACCCCCCGTTTTCCTTGGCTAGGCTCTTGATGCGTCATCTACTTATTTTTTTGCTGTACTCTATATACATAGGAGGGTGAACCTAGCCCAATCCTCCTCCTCCCCCCTCTGTTTTGATGGCCATTTTGTGCCACCAATCTCTGAGGCACGGGGTGGATAGTAAGGAATTTTGGATACAAGGGTGCCAGCTTTCCGCTAAATGCAATGTGCCTAAGAACTTGCCACAGTCAAATCAGGTTTCACCTATACTGAAAGAATACGAGGCAGTAATGGAAAAACAACAAGTTTGTTGGGACAGACCAGAAGAATTTCTGTAAGAATATTTCTCTATCTTTTATGGCTAGAGTCAGTTTCAGAGTTTCTGCTGCTTTTAAATAACAGCAGCAAAAGATGGCTGTTTCTCATTGGGAACCTCATTGTATATTGAAACTCACTTCCAGGCGACGTGACAAGCCCTCTTATATTCTGAAATTCCGAATGCATTCTTCTATTTGAGACAACATATGGTTGACCTCACTATCACAGTCTTAATACCTTTGGTGCTAAGGCTAAGTAAACTCTAAAGAATCAGAGAAAAAGAGCACCTCAAACAAGAGTAATCTGCTAAACCAATGTCTTCTCCATAAATTCTGCAGTTTTCAAACTCATATCAATAGTACATATTTTTGTTAGATACAGCAGGGCCAATGAAGCTGTGTCCAACGCACTTGGCATCACCTTTACTGTCAGGGCCAGCTAGACCGGCACCTTATCCTTTTCATTCTTGTGCAACAAGGATGCCTCTAGCAGAGATGGCATTGAGTCAACCTGGACTGTCTGCATGGATCTTTCTGAATTAGCCGCTATAGTTTCTTAGAGGGCAGAGGAATAATCTTAATCTGATTCATAGCTTTCATAAGAGGAGGGTCTGCAGAGTAAGACAAGACAGATATCTGAAGTTTAGTGAGAATATATGAGGTTCTGAGAAACCTAAATCCCCTGGAGTCCAGGAACAGTGCAAATGGCACCCATGCTCTGCCCGAAAACCCTAACGCATTCTAAATGAAATCGAAGACCTTTCCTGCTTCTATTTCTTATGCATACTTTTCTCATGGTGGGATGAAGATCTCTCCTTGAAAGCGCACCTATTTCTAGGAAATCAAGACTTATCCCCTGACAGCTAGATGGATTTCAACTAATTCTCATGAAGCCCATGGAGTAAAATAATGTTGCTTCTTTTTCTCCTATGACATTTGAGTACATCATGTAGCACTTGTCCAAGAGTTTGTGCCCCACTTCCAAACATCTAATGCAGGTGGAATGAGGCTTACATACAGACAACTGCCTCTTCCGTTTAGAAGAGGGCTTCAACCATGAGGTTTTAGGTGAAATGCTGCTTTGTTGAAAACATCAATTTCCTGAGTAACTATATAGCAAAAACTGATAAACAAAGCCATAAGGGGCTGTGTCATGATGCCATTTTCTGTGCAAAGAATAATGGGTATGTATTCCTTTTTTGGCATGTTGAGTGCACACATTAACTTCCGATATCTCAGAGTTACTGCATGTTTTGCTGAAAGCAGAGAGCATAAACATAGCACAGTAACTTCATATTTCTGTTTTCAAACTAACAGAAAAATATTCATTAACTCTGAGATATTTTGAGTTCCTGGTCTTCTCATAAGTGGCGCACAGAAAAGATGTCACAGGTGCAGGTATTCCCTTTCTAGTGATGTTGAGTGGATGTGTGGTCAAAGCCACAGTGGAGCTACCTAGTGCCAATACATAAGTTATTGTGGTAATAAGAAAATCCAGATATAATATGACACATGTACAACATTTGGAGAATGAGGAATCTATAGGAAAACTCCAATTAGAAACACAACTACAGGCAGGTCAATGAGTTTCCCTTCGGCGTGCGATCCTTGCAAATCAGACACTACACAAAGAGCTATGGAAAAAACTCTGAACAAAAAAAATAATGTAACAGAACATAAAACACTGATTAACAGTCAAAGCAACACAGTTTAATTAGATGTGCCCTTGTTAGAGGAACTTACAGTGGTTTTGTCTGTTACCAAGGCATCCCAAATGCTAGTCATAGCTTGTCGAATGCCAGTGTTTGGGTCAAATTGGTACCGATAGAGACGTGGAACTAGCTGTGACAAAAATGGAGCTAGTTGTTCTCCAGCCTTTGTTGCAATCACATTAAAACCAAAAGCAGCACCCTGTTGAGAAATGGAAAGCAGGTTAAGAATCTTTAGCCAATTTTCATATGTTTCTGGCAATATTTGTACTTCCTATAAGCATTGCAACTTATATGAATCTGAGTAATAAATACTCCACTGAAACACAAGTCACACTGTAGGAAGCCGGCTCTGTATATACTACACCAAAGTGAGGTATAGTGTGTACAGAGTTCAGTGGAACCCCAAAGGTAGGCAGAGGTGAAAGTAGATAGCGCCTTACTCTCTATTTGTGGGCAAGCAGTAAGGCTGTATCAGAGGATAGTGTTAAGCATTTGCTGTACACACTCAATCAGCAAATGATTGTCACACACCCAAATACTGAACTTCAGACCAATTGGTTTTGTATAAAAATATTCTTTTAGTTATTTTATTTTCTAGAACCAAGCAAGCCTGGACCAGGTAAGTGATAAGTACTTTGCATTAATAATACAGTTTGTATTGTCTGCATCTGTACTCTGCGTATAGCATTATTGTGCTCCCTACATTTGTGCAACCTGCACCCTTTCCAAGCCTTATTCCTGTAAGCACTGATTACTACCTCATACACTGGGCCGCTCACTAGTGTCACTTTTGGCCCATGCAACTGTTTATGACAGTGCACCCTCCCTCCTACACCTACCTAGACTGTCCTCCCATCATGGAACCCATCGGCAAGCACACATATAGAATAAACTACCCACCCTCACTCACTAAAAAAGCAGCTAAACGCTGTAAACACAACTTCCTGAGGTCCCACCCTGAAACTCCCTTTGCAGACACCTACTTCTCACCAGTCAATGGTTCAATGAATATTGATATCATCTTCCACACCACACGCAGAGCCCAATGGAGAAAAGCGTTCCTCACCTTACTCACCGTCTCCACCTCCAGGAATTTTGCGCATGGCCTAAAACTCTAAATCACATCATCCCAACTCTTCCCGGGCAGAACCACCATCATTATCTACAATAACGGGATTATCCTAATTCAATCCACAGACAAGAACCTGGAACTACTAGACAACCTGTTCCCCACGTTCAAACAACACCTCGCCAATCATCGGACCCCCACTCATAGCACCCTCAGGCCTATCACCCTTGAATTCTCAGCCCCCAACCACAACTCCTCTAACCTAGCTCAACCCCAAAAGGACACGCACCTTCCCTCCGCTCCCGGCACCCTAGACATTCACCCACCTACCGTAGCTACCCCACACCCCGCAAGCACTGACATAGATCTCTCCCCCTCTTACACCAACCACCGCACCCCTTCCCCCCACACACCAGCCCTCATCCCCATTCCTCTCACCCCCGATACCACAGCTCCCACCCAAAACGACATGCACCTCTCCTTTATTCCTGACACCTTAGTCATTCACCCACCTACCGTAGCTACCCCACACCCCTCAAACACAGACATAGATCTCTCTCCCTCATACACCAACCACCTCACCCCTTCCCCCCACACACCAGCCCTCATCCCCATTCCTCACACCCCTGATACCACAGCTCCCACCCGCAACCCGCCTAACCTAGATCAGCATCAGACCGACACACACAAAGGCAAACCCCACCCTCTATCCCCCCCCATCCTCAGCCCCCACTTCCACCCATTAACTAATAACACAGAACACACCAGCTCCATCAACTCAACTCCACCCCCTCAAAAAAGAACCATATACAATCCCACTTCCCCCCCCCAGTCTCACCCCTCACTTCCTAACATCCACCCCCTTCACCACTAACAAACGCCCATCCACCACCCTGCACTCTACCACCAACCTCTCCCCTAGGTCATCCACGCCCAACCCTCCCATCCCCACCACCAACACTTCTCCCACACTGGACTGCATCTCGGCCTCCCTCCTCCAGCTCAAAGAAGACATGCACATCATCAAACAACAACTACTCTGTCTATCACACTCCAGTCACCCCTCACCCAACACCCTCCACCAGATCAAGCAAGACATTCACATCATCAAACAATTACTCAGCACACACCCCAGACACCCCTCACGCGCCTCCACCATCACCACCCCTCCCAATTGGTCCTCCACCCGGGCGGCGAACTCTCGCACTCGACTCCAACCGCACTGGACCTCAATCCCTGTTCACAACCGTGAAAACCGCCCCCATCGCTCCTGCAACCCTCTCTCGGACCTCGACACAATCACCCTCCTCCGCTCCTACGACTCAGCTCCCCATAACAACACACCCGACACTCTCATCGCCATTCCTACGATTCACTCCAATCCCCTTAGACCCCCACACTGAATAACAGAATCGCTAACCATAGCAACCTGAGTAAAGTCCCTCGCTCTAGAACCCCCTCCCACCCTCGACACACCACGACTCAAATGCACTCTCCTCAACTGCAGATCAGCCGCTAGACACTCCTCCGCTATCGCTGACCTCATCCTAAAATTGGATCTTGACTTAATCATCATGACTGAAACGTGGCTAACAGAATCTTCTACACCTATAATGGACATTCTGGTTCCCCCGAACTACAACATCACTAGACTTGACAGGTCTGGCAATAAAAAAGGTGGCGGAATCGCATGTATATACAGGAGCAACCTCTCTGTCTTGAAAGTAAACTCCCCTTCCCTACCATCCCCAACCTCCTGTGAATACATCTGCCTCGATATTATCAATGAGGGCAAACCGATATGCACTCTTCACGGCATTTACCACCCACCCGGCGACAACCTTATCTTCTCCCAACAAATCATGGACATGATCTCAACCAACTCCGGGAGACAACTCACACAAATATATCTGGGTGACTTCAACCTCCACTGGAATGATCGTAATGATGCGGTGGTAAAAGGTCTGAAGAATTTCCTTAACGCCCTTGACCTCACTCAAATTTGCAACAGTCCGACACACGAGAAAGGCTCTATCCTCGACCTTATCATCTCCAAAGAGGCCTCTACCCAACTCGAATCTATCCAACCCTGTGACTGGTCAGACCATCATATTATCACATTCTTCATCAATGAAAAAGTTAAATTTTACCCTGTTCAACCCTCCAGGCCCAAAGTCTGGAAAAGAGACATGAAAAAACTAAACTCAAACTCTCTACCCCCCAACAGCTGCAACTTACTACTTCCTCGTACGGGCGTTAAGGACGTCTAATCCTTGACTGATCACTATCTCAACACTATGACCTCAATAATTAATGAAGTCGCACCCTTGCAGCTAAAAAAAGCCTCCGCAAAAATTTCCAATCCCTGGTACGACGGGAGTCTCAATGACGACAGACGTGCCATGCGAATGGCAGAGCGCACCTGGAGATCAGCTCCCTCTGCACTGAACCTAAAAACCCTGAAGAAAAAGAGAAATGCCTACTTCAGGAAAATAAAATGCTCAAAATCAGACTTCTTCAGCCGTCAGCTCGACCAAGCCAAAAATCGTCCGAGAAAGCTGTTTGAGCTTATCAGAACACAATCCAAAGAACAACCCCAACCGCTCAGCACTATTTGCGAAGCTCCCTCCTGCGAAGACTTCGCCTCTTTCTTTATCCAAAAAACGGACAACATAAAGAATGATCTCCTTATTGACGCAAGCCTCTATTCCGAACCCCACTGCATAGCACCCACTAAACCAAAAAACAATGCCACTTGGTCATCCTTTGTCACCTACACGGAAGAAGAAATTGGCAGACTGCTCAGCACTCTCAAACCATCTAATCACCTCACGGACCCCCTTCCTGCTAACGCTGTCAAAGTCCTTACACCGTCGCTCCTTCCACTCTGGACTAAAATCATTAACAGCTCACTTCTACAAGGGACCATTCCCGACTCCCTCAAAGTTGGACAAGTCACACCTTTGCTAAAGAAACCTACAGCTGACCCCTCTGACCTAAATAACTACCGTCCCATTACCAATATTCCGACTCTTGCCAAACTGTTGGAAAAATGTGCACAAATACAATTGACTCGACACATTAATCAGTTTGATCTCCTCAACTCTCATCAATCAGGCTTCCGAGCAAATCACAGTACTGAAACTGCTATGACTCACATAATTGACGACGCCCTTCAAATCCTAGATCATAACGATACCTGCCTCCTCATCCTCCTTGATCTCTCCTCTGCATTTGACACTGTCAAACATGAGAACTTACTCGAACTATTAAACACAAGAATGGGTCTATCTGGAACTGTGCTCAAGTGGTTCACGTCCTTTCTGCATAACAGGTCGCAGAAATTCAAGAGCAACAACTTGATGTCCTCGCCAAGACCTGTATCGCTAGGCGTACCACAAGGATCCTCCCTATCCCCAACTTTGTTCAACTTAGTTATGGAACCTCTCACCACCTAGCTACAAGAATCCAATGTACACTTCCACATGTATGCCGATGACACCCAACTTTATCTCAAACTACAATCACCCAAAGACATCACGCTCTTGAATTCAACGATTAGAAGCACCCAATCCTGGCTGGCCTCTAATCATCTCAAACTCAATGCCCTTAAAACAGAGTTCCTTCTGATCTCACCTCCCGCGAAGACCACTACCGCACAAATGTGGCTTAAACACCTAACGGCACTCAATGTTCAACCCACCATCGTGGACTCAGCAAATTCTTTGGGCATAACACTTGACACCAATCTCAGCATGCAGGAACACATCAACAAAGCAACTAAGGGAGCGAACTACCAAATCAACACCCTTAGGAAACTTAAACCCTTCCTTCCAGCCAAAGACTTCCAAACTGCGGTACAATCACTAGTCATACCTCGAATAGAATACGGCAGCATCGCCCTCTGCGGTCTCCCCCTAGCTACTACGGCACCCATAAGAGCCTCTTTAAACGCCGCAGCGAGACTCATCACTGGATCAAAAAAACACTCACACATTTCTCCTGACTTCAAATCCCTGAACTGGCTGCCTTTTGAAGCCAGAATACATCTGAAAATCGCCTGCTTGACGCACAAAGCTGTCCACCTGAGCTCACCTAGATACCTCGCTCAGAAGCTGACTATTTCTGGAGGCTCCAGAAACACTAGAGGCACAAACAATCTTTGGCTAAAGCCTAAAAGATTCCGCAAGCAAAAAACCTATAAACGCTCCTTCTCAGGAATGGCACCCAGGATTTGGAACTCACTCCCCCCTGAAACCAGGCTCATCCCCTCAACCAGACTTTTTAAGAAAGAAGTAAAAGCTATCCTCATGGCTAAATGCACTTGAACTACTACTGGGGGTTAACATCAAAGGCTCGATACTGATCTGTACTACTTGTTCGAACCCTTTGCATTTTTGTTTGACTTTGAAATTGACTTACTTGATTGTTTATGATATCACTTAACTGTATGTTTAACACTATTGTTGTATCTGTTTATATATGCTCCCCTCCTCTGTAAAGCGCTCTGATATCTGCGAAGATCTTGTTCGCGCTATATAAAACTTTCAAAATAAATAAAATAAATAAATAAACAGTTTATATTACAGTTATATATATACTTCTGGTTTGATTACAGTAGAGCTACTAGTAATGCAATGCTTTGAAATATTGTACATATACTTGGTATTGGCTTTTTAGTAGAAGGTCATGTAGATTTCTTTACAAATTACTTTTCTGACTCAGTGTAGTATACCTGGATACTGCACTGGGACATTTCCTGTAAACAGGCAAGTAAAAACGTTTTTTTTATTTGGTTACAGTTTTAAGACTTTTATAGATTTTGCAACTCCACACTTACAAGCTTTTCATAGAAAAAAAGTCAATGTTATCCTATGGGAGGAAATAGTGTTATCGGTTAACAGGTAAATACTTTGTTGTGGGAGTTGGTATTTTGAGGTTAGACTCAGGGGTGCCCCGGGGTCAAGGATGCACTCTTGTTACACCCCCAGCGGGACCAGGGCAGACGGGTGCAGAGTGCTGAGGCCCAATGCTATTCAACAGGGGATAGGGGGCCTCCGGTTGGTGGTTGCTTATGATCAGGCCACAAAGTTGTGGGAGCGAAGCTCAGGGCAAATGGGGGTTCAAGCCAGCACAAAAGGTGCACCCTTAGCGGCACTGGGGCGCCCGGGTGCAGAGTGCTGTTATTGCGTCAGGCGGCCTGTAGCTTTCAATGGGGAGTCTCTGGTTTGCAAAGACACTGCAGGCTTGGGGACGAAGGTCTTCGCGGTGTGACCACCACTTGGAGAGGTAAGTTGGGATGCTTGGGGTTGGTTAGGTACCATCGGTTGGGCCACCCAAGGCTGTGGGGCGTCGGGTGCAGGGGTGCCTTTTAGTGTCAGATCTTCTTACCAGCTCATGGTCGAAGTTGCTGGGACCTTCCGGTTTGAGGCTGTAGGCATCAGCTGGAAGCTTGAGACAGGTCAGGGATCACCAGATCTCCGTTCAGGATCATCCGGGAGACCTCTTCGTGGTGTTGGGCCACTCGAACTAGGGCTGTGGGCGTCGGGTGCAGAGTGGTGCAGACTTTGCCAGAAAAGACTCTGTCTCCCACGAACACCGCATTTGTTCACCTACAGACTCCAGCTCTGGAGTCTGTAGGTGAACAAATTCGGTGTTCGTGGGAGACAGAGTCTTTTCTTTTGCAGGCAGGGCAGGTCCTTGGGGTTCTTGAGGCTGCTGGCTGCAGGACACACCGAGGTTTCTGCAGGGTCGAGGTGGGGACAGGCCGGTAGGGCTGGGGACAGGCCGGTAGGACTGGGGCCAAGTCAATGGGCGTCCTTCTCTTCTTTGCTTCGGCACGGCTGTTCGGTCCTTCTTTTCATCCTGTAGTTTCTTGTCTGAGGAAGCAAGTTTCAGGAGGGCCCCTAAATACTAGATTATGGGGCATTACAGGTAAGTAAAAGGTTGGGGCCAATGGGTCACTTTCCTGGGGTGGGTACACCTTCTATTATGCCTATTATGCCACCCTCCAGTGGGAGATGGGGCATAACCCTCACCTTGGTTGGCTGGGTCTCCCCATCTGCAAGATGGCGGGGACTGAGATTTGTGCTTCACCTCGCCTCACCCATCCTCTCTTGATTTTCCCGCCTAAAGTGGGGGTCAGAACCGGTGGTGACAAGTTGCTGGAAGCAGCAAAAGGCCCGGGGATGCTCACAAATGCGTCAAACTTTTGAAGCATCCCCTTCATGGACCATGCCCATCCTGGGGGAGGAGGCTTTGCACCTCGTCCCAGGATGTGCATTATTTCAGTCCCCCGAGAGCAGCAGGCTCTCGACCCAGGGGTCCAGAAACAGGTCTGGTGGGGGCAGCTGAAAGCAGCCATTCAGCATGGACACTAGTGGTAGGACGTTTTCAGGGGGCATCTCTAAAATGCCTTCTGTGTGCATTTTTCATTAACTACCACATTGGCATCAGCGTGGGTTTAATGTGCTGTGAAGTTTGATACCAAACTTCTCAGTTTTCAGTGCAGCCATTATGTTACTGTGGAGTTCATAATGACAAAACTCCCAGCACCATGTACTCTTAATGGCAGCACTGCACTTACAATGTCTAAGAATTGACTTAGACACTGTAGGGGTACAGGGCTCATGCACCTGTACCCTCACCAATGGTATATTGCACCCAGCTAGATTGGTGACTGTACTATGCCAGGGCAGTGGGTTGTAGGCATGGCCAGAGGGATGTGTGCCATGTTGACTCTTCACTTTGTTCTGCAACAAAACACGCAGCCTGCAAAGGCAGTGTGTTAGTGTAAAAGTACAGGGCGTCTAAGGGTGGCACAATAAGTGATGCAGCCCATAGAAGCCTTCCCTGGTCACAGTGCCCTGGGACTGACATGTGGCCAGAGAGTGCCAATTGGGTTTGGTCTCCAATGCAGTTTTAGGGAAAGAACATAGGCCCTGGGTACCTGATTGGTAGGAGCCCAGGGCACACTCAGTCAAATCACAACTGCAGTTCAGTAAAATGTGGGGGCAATCATGCAGAAAGAGGGCACCGCTCACATACACACTACATAAATAAGGTTAACAAAATACCACAAAATATATGCAATAAACTCTTTTTAACTGGTCTACTTAAGCAGATTGATAAATAAATAAATAAATATTGATATTTAGTATTGTGCAAGGACATTTAAAAACAGATTGTTATAGGTATAGTCCAAATTAAAGGTGGGCCTCAAGTTGATGTAGTTAACTAATCCTAATTTTAACTGGTGCATGGTAGACCTAGCTTTCATGACAATACATAAGTATTGAAGTAAATCATCTGCAAAAACCAACTCAATTGAATGACATATCCTCAAGCACAACTTGGTGGTGTTCGGTGATGACTGCATCAGTTACGAGAGCCCCCAGAGTATGAGGATAGGCCACAACAAATGCAAAGTCTGACTTTGATCAGTGCAGGAGCAAATACACTACGTATGTTTGAGGCAGAATCAATCACATCGTTAGCTCAGTGGGATTTTCGCCCGGTAAATGGCAGAAGCAATCAAAGTATTACCTTTTCATTTGCAGGGAACTGCAGAAAAATCTCACCATATTAAAACACTGATCAAAGTGGCCTTATTAGAGAAAACATGATCATAAAACTAAATGAGCCAAGAGCCTGAATGTTCCCTAGTATAAGGAAAACGATGAAGACCTAATCTCAAAAGGGGTTGATTCTTAGTTAGAACAGTAATTGGTATCACAAAGAAGTCTAGAATCATTTGTGAGTTGCTTAACCATTGCTTGCTAAAAAAATCAGTGCAGCAACTTAACCGACATATAAAGATTAAGTCAAACAACCAACGAGGGCAGCAATTTATGGGAAAAGGGTTTCCTTAAGACTCTTACGGCTAATTTGTAATAATGTTGAAGACATTACGTCCTAAGGGGCCACTCAATTGCGGAATATCATCAATCAAGTCTATGTACAGCACTGATATACCACTAACTTGGTTGACCATAGACCAAGCTAACTCGGAATGATTTTAAGCCGCTTTAGGATTTACCTTTCTGGAGTTCCACATTGCATGATGATTAGCCAAGTTCATGAACTTGTACACGAGGTCCGGCTGATTAAGGTCACTTGCCAATGCGCACAACTCCTTATAAGTAGACAGATTCTGACTTGGAAATAAAAAGGAAAGGAAGCAACATAGATATTTTACTATATTATGATAAAACAAAACATACTCTGTTCCAACAAGCATGCACACAAATATAGACATGTTATCAATAGTTAATGACATTCTACGTATTTAACCAGGCCTAGCATCTGCATTCTTCTTCTGACCATTATCCTAAAATATTTACAGTAGTAGGTGATGTTCTGAATAGGAATTAGTCAGTATCAGAGGCCCATAGAATGAAGAAATACTGTTTTCACTCTGTAGAGTTATGATCATCGAAGTACCCATGACACAGACGGGGACCCTAGAAACCAAAACTAGCAGTTAAGGCAGTGCTCCACTCATGTCCCAGAGCCTCACACTGGTACTGTGAACAATGCTGACTGGACATCAGGAACACTGCATACAGTAACTTCCTCATGCACTGTTTCTCTTCCTAGGATTCTACAGCTCCCTCGGAATTAGAGGACCTGAGGACTAGGAGGGAATTTGGGTAAGCAATAAAGAGGCTGAAGAAGAAACAGTGCCCAATCACAGCCAGCCTTACTGAAGAGATGTGTTTTTTTCTTCTAATGGATACTGTTTTCTCTTTAGATTCTCTAACATTGAAGGATTCCTCATTGAATGCTAACAATCTGGATGAAGGGGACACGGATAACAAAAAAGAAAAGCGATCAGACAAAATGCTTAACTACAGACAATCAACATAAAGCTTCCACACTGACTTCTGCAGCAGTCATTCATCTTTTGTAAATGTGTTAAGGGAAGCTCAAGTGGCTGTCTTATCAATTTCTTTCAAGTGCAAGACTCAAAAAATAAAGCACTGACCGCTTTGCTCCTGGAAGAATGCACTATTATACTCCCAGGAATCCTCTTGGCAGTCTCATAGCACTCCCTGGTACATGAGAAGATCTACTGTCGAATCATCTATTTTGATAAAGTCACATCCTCGGCAGTACTTCCGTACAATTCAAAAGCAGTGTATACATCAGTGCTCATTCGATCACACAATATAATGGCTATAAGCCCCTTTTAGATTTACTTTGACCAAACCCCATCAGCCTTACATGAAAGAGGCAGCAGGAAGTAGACTGGCAATTGCATGGCCTGGCTATGGTGAAATTCTGCTACCAGTGTAGGAAGAATAGATGCATGCTGATGTAGTGAGACTTTACCTTTTCAGCAAACCATCTACAGCAAATATAAAAAAAGGCTGTCGACTTGCCCTCCTAGCTGACTTAAATGCCAACAAAAAAAGGTCTATGCAACTTCACATCACAGGCACAAATGATGGAGTCATTAAGAGAGGCAACACTAAGTTGAGGGACTACTGAACTGCAATACACAGAGAGGAAACTTTGTTGACCACTCGTTTAGCGAATGGAAAATACTTCAGAATGCCAAAGAAAGGTAGCTTACCAAAGGTCCTAATAAAGATGGAAAGCACAATCCTATAACCAGTCTTGGTTGAAACTTGCAAAAACCTTTGGCAAGGTGAATAAGAACACTGAATACAGCACACAAAATAAAGCTCGAAATTGGTCAGAACATCTTGAATCCCACCACCTGCAGAACTTCATTTATCTGGGGTTTATGTCTTTTTCCTTGTTAGACTTGGACTTACAATACTTGGGTTGTCACACAAAAATCTGAACTTTGCAAAATGTAAACCTATCCATAGCCAGAACCACATTTCTACACTATTTACAGTATCAAAGTGCTTTGGTATAGGAGACCAATTCAAATATTATATGCCTAAACTCTTCACATTTATTCAGTATGTAATCCACTTTCTTTCCAAATAACCCCACTCCTTCAGAGGTTTGTCCCCTTTAAAAGTGCCAGCTAACAAAACCCATACCACCTCTGCAAGGAATACAGCAGAGGAAGTAACCACGTGCCATGTGACCGCCAACTAGATCACGACCACACTGTACTTTTAGATTTGACATTAAAATGCCATCAGGTAAACGCCTCAAGCAAATGTTCAACCACATGCTCCTCGAGCTGCCATTACTATTATCTTGCTAAATTGCTGCCAAAGGTTAGTAGATTTCATTTTAATAGAACCAGTGGCTAAGACCTTCTTTGGTAATGCACCTATCGTCAATCGTCATTAGGCCTCACAACCATATTAGGTGCACAAACTGCCAATGACTCTCCTACTGCAAGATTATTCAGGTAAACAGATCATCTACGAGAAGTATATAGCTTCTGAGCTTCAGTTAAAAAACTAAAAAACAAACAGTAAATCAAGTGTCCTACCCAGATATTTGCTAAAGCATTTGAAATGCGTTCTCAAAAGAAACAAAAGTGGTTCATCCTGTGGCCTTTCTTGCAACACGCCATTTATTTAAAACTTCATGACTATTAGGTGGCTTTAATCAAAGTGGAGGTAGTATGTGTGTCACAAAGGCTATATAAGAACTAGTCACTGGATAGTACAGTCAGCACAATTTCATTCATCACACTGTCTGGATAAGTAACCAAAACTCTTGAAATGCTCCAAACCTGGAAATCTTGGAAAAATACAGCTAACTCCTCCCCTTCATCCCAGTATGCAAAACCGTTCCCTTGAGCAGATTGAATAATAGTCCTCCCAATGTAAAGCTATTACAATTTCTGTGTTAGACTTTGACATGCAGATGGTACTATGGACAAAATAAAAGATTTAACTTCTAAATGTACCGACCAGATCTCTTCGCTCAGCCTCAGCCCGTCTGGTTGTAGTTCCCAAAATCTTGAGGACCCGGATGGGAGGCCGATCATTTAGGTTTACCGCGGCGAAACTGTGGAATTCCCTACCAATATGCTTGCGCAGCATGGATGATTTTATTCCCTTTAAGAAGGCTCTGAAAACTCATCTGTTTCCGAAAATTCTGTAAATTCTCTTTGTAAGCTGCGCAACCGCCCAAACACTGTGTTTGTATCATCCAAGTCGAAGCGCCAGGATACCCGATGGGTGACAGTCATTGCGCTATACAAATACACCAATACATACATACATAAATGGTGCAGCATAACCTCGAAGTTCGTCCTTATCAGGCTTGCCTGTGTTTTATTCTTTCACTCGGTATCACTACATGCTCCAATACTGGAGCCTCAGGCCAGTTCTCCACTACCTAATCAATAGAGAGTCTGTACAGGATTGCAGAGCTATTGGAGTCTTGGATTACACATCTGCACCGTGTAGAATACGCATGATGGTGGGTGAGGAACAGAACTGTAACTTAACTTGGAATGTAACTGAGAGGATCTCAAAAGAGGGCTGCTCACAATGCTCCATGGTAGGAGCCAACTGTAGCAACATTGACTGCCTTCCATCCACCAGAGCGGCTACTGGTGCCCAAAAGTACCCCAAAACATGAGTCTGCACTCCCTCATTGTTACATCCTTGTAAGAAGAGCTTGGAACTGGCTCTCAATCTTTGACCACTAATTATTTTCATTGGCAGTCCCACTGAAGAACTTGGGTGGGATTGTCAGTCCTTTAAGCAGAGATAAAATTATCCAAAGAAGAATCATTTTCATTTCACAAGAACACTGGTCTCCTTCAAGGTTACACTAAGCAAGCCTTGCAATCCAGACTGTTTTGATGAACCCCCAAACACAGTTGTACCTGCAGTCTTTTTTAAATCTCATCTTCTTGCATTTGCTGCAACTTTTAATACTTGAAACCTTTACTCCCTTGCAGTCTCTGTTCTACAGCATCTTAAGTGCTTTGAGAAGTATATTGGTGTGTGTATGTTTTTCAGCTAAAATAAATTAAAATAAATACATCTTGAAATAGAAAAATAAAAATGGCTAACCACTATGCATGTTGTAGAGGTCTGAGACACTGGGATGTAGAAACGAGAAGTGGAAGAATCAGGCGAGACTGCATGTAACAGGAAATAGGGACATGCAGTCGGTGCTGTGTAAATGCTAGTTCTAAACCACTGACCATAAGTGGTATCCGTGCAAATAGCTTCAGGGCCCCAGTCTACAGCTGTCATATTTCAAAGATAAAGATCTGCAGGGTACATAGTTTCAATCAGCAGTAGGTTTTGAGTTGTGCATTGATTTACATGAGGTCGCAACTGTCCTTAAATATGTGAAGTCTGGAAAAGTAGTTGTCGAAGACTCAGTCATCAGCTGATCCACTTAGTTTGTACTGGTGGCCAAGAGACATGCATGCATCTAATGCAAGAAAACAAAGCCCAAATGAAACAAATGGTTTAAAGAAATGTGTAGCTGATGCATCAACCAACCCCTTGCTAAATTATGTTTTACCAGATCTAATAACGAAAACTGTTAGAACAAATAATAGCTAATGGAGAACACTGGAATTCAGCCTGGTAACTACCAAAATGTAACCCAACCTGTTGAAAAGTAAACCTGCCGGGCTTAAAGTTTCAGTTGGCTAAGGACCAGGATCTAAAGCAGATTTAAATCAGACCTAGAAGCTGCTCGCTTTAACTCAAAAGAATGTTTGCTTCTTCTATTCAGGCTTCCAGTTGAAAGCTCTTAGGTATACTTTTGAATTAATACCTCACTTCTTTCACAGGAGCACCTACTGCACTCAGTACTTGACTGTCACAGTTGTTCCACGATAAACAATAACAATCTCTATCAGAATGTCAATTACAGTATTTAACTATAGCTGCATGTGCAGCTCATATTTTTTTTTAATAAATACACAGAAAGAAACTTACCCATCGGGCGTTTTGCCAAGTGAGCCTCCCTGGAAAACCTCAGTTTCTCCTGAAACTTCATGTCTGGCTCTGGAAAAGACGCCTACCATTAGCACTTACCACATGCACAGTTTGTAAAATGGGACTCATGCACCAACACAATGTAATTAATACTGGAAGGACGCTCCTTTCCTTAAAGTGTAATTTCAGTTTCTGCGTTATAACTCTGTCACATGTATCATTTGGAGCACTTATTTTGAACTCGATCACTCACTTGTAAGAGGAGTAGGAATAGGTGGCTGTGTGCAACAGTAATTTGGATCTCCTCAGAGACACATTTAACCTCCGCACATTCTAATTTGAAGTTTGTCTTTAATATGTAGTTTTAATAACTCTTAGCAGTATTTATGATCATGGTGAGATCTTGACAAGAGCCAGAGGCTCTTGGCTTCAGAGTAACTGTTTCAAACATGGGCTTGTCTTCATGCAACTGTCCGTTTTCTAGGTAGCCTGAGTGCACCAGGACAATTACTATTAAACCTTATATTTGGGTGTCTTTATAAGTGCTTTTCAATACCAGGCAGGGCAGTCAAAGTAGATTATTTGAAAATTCAATTTAATTAGTAATCCCAGTTCCAGAAATTTAATCAAATCAAAAAAGCTTTATTCGGTACATTTCATATGACCATAAAAGTATGCTAAAGAATCATGTCTAAAATGAATTGTATATTATTTGTACACTCACTGTTAATTTGAGAATACAGTCCATACAGATAGAGATCCAAGAGGGCAATTAATTCATCAAAAACATACAAATTCCTAAATCTTAAAAATCATCTTAAATGGTATATTAAAGTGCATTCAATTATTCAAATCACATATTGAAAAAATGTGCATTATATTTTCCCATTATTTCAATTCTCATAGTCATCAAAGTTTAGTGCCTCCAAGTGAGAATAGGTCTTTCTTTTGCTAATAGACATTTGAATAAAAGTACAGGCTGCAGTCATAATTTTTTCATCCTCCAAGCTACATATAATATTAAAAGCTTGTTTATAATGATATGTATTTACTTTAAAAAGGGGTTTTAACGTGAATTTACGAATAACCCTATAAAATCACAAAATAATAAAAAAATGCAGCGTGGTTTGAGGAGATTTTCCATCACATGGACAATTTGGTAATAAATGGTACTTTTTCCTTGTCTTGGGAATTGCGACTAGATAATGGAGGGTACCAAGTCTTAATCTAGTCAGAAAGAACTTGTGCTGGACGTTTCTGACTATAGTAAGGTACGGTTGTATACCCAGAGAAAATGGGCGTTCATAATAAGAGATAATACTTTGCTTTGTACTGTATTCACCCTCCCGTACTAGGTCCATAGCAGTAATAAACCTGGTCTTCAATTCTTTCTTGCCATAATCTTGGATGGACATAGGTTCTTTTGCATCTATATTTAAATTGCAGCTTTTTAATAGAATGTGCATGTATTCAAGCCACAAAATTGTCCTACTATTACCTAGAGCCAAACAATCAAGTATTATGCTCTTGGTGAACCTTGCTTCTTCGTGTGTCCAAATCCCATGCCATAATGTTAACCCAGCTATTTTTATAAAATCACCAATATATGGGACAGACAGTTCTCTGTGAACTATACAGTTTGATGTAGAGACTGGGACTGCTAGCAGACGTTTTAAAAATGTGTTCTCTTGGATTTGTAGAGTGGCAGTATTAGCCCTCCCCCACATTGCTGCACCATAACATGCAGTAGAAATCTCTGCTTCTATAGAGGGTGAGCATTTCCCTTACTGGTTTATTTCCAACTTTTTTTGAGAATCTGAAAAATAACCTCTATACAACGTGAGAACTTTAGATTTGATAAGTTTATATGTGCGCCCCATGTACCCTTTTCATTAAATAATAACCCCAAATAGGTAAAACTTGAAACTCTCTCGATCACAATACCATCCACAGAATGCTTTTTTATCCCTTTTCTAATATTGCCGCAAGTCATGACGAAAGTTTTTGATAAATTTAGTTTTAAATCCTTTTCGGTCATAAAATGAGCAAACCATTTGCCGTCCTTGAAATACGCACGGCATAGTCTGCATAAAGAAGCACTGGTGTTAGAAGGGGACCTACTTCCGGTCCATCAGCCTTAAGATTTTGTAGGCAACGATCAACATTATTTTCTATATAGTGAGAATAAGAGGGGTGCTAAAACGCACTCCTGTCTTAACCCACGGGTTACCCTAAAATCTGGCGTGCATTCTCCGTTCAGACCGAAACGAACTCTGGTCAACAAAAATGTGTAAATCTGGGATAAATAAACAACAATATCCTTGGGGACACCTATCTCGACAAGTGTTTGCCACAATTTTTCATGGTTTACAAACTCAAAGGCACTGGTGAGGTCCACAAAACAAAGGTGTAAAGACCCCCACTTGGCTAGGGTGCATTTTCCCACCAGAAGATCCAGATGTACACATTGTTCTATTGTCCCGATGCCTCTCCTAAACCCATACTGGGGCTCTGAGAGAATGTTATTCTCATAAGCCCAGAAGTTTAATCATAATCAGAGTGCAGATTTAAAGGACTTTGGCTCTATGATTTCCAGGGACACTTTATAGGACATCAAGCAAGTATCCCTATAAGTATAGAAACACAAAATGAAAAAGCCAGGGCTAAAATGTGGCCCTTTTTGCAAAAAAAGATGTTGGGCCAGATTCTCGCTGCAATTTGTAGTACAATTTGTAGCACTACAAAACGGACTACAAAATGCCTCCTATGGTGTTTTATGTCTCGGAACTCCCTATACTTATGTGTATGACATAAAATTCTGCACGTAGTTTGTTATTTCCAAGAAACTAGTAAACTTACTTCAAAATGTTAGTTTACCTTTAAAAATCAGGTCAGCTGTGCATAAGATAAATGCATCATTGTTTTAAAGCAGCAAACATAACACGTGAAAGTGTCTCTAAAAACAATTGTGAACTGGAATTATAAACATTGTCCCAAGGAGGTAAGGGCTCGGTTTACACGATATAAAATATGACGGTTAAATGTAGTAGTATGAAAAACCATCAAAAGCTGAAACAAGTTTGGCAATGCTATGTTCTGTTTTTGACAAAAAGATAGCGCCATTGCCTATAAGATAACTGGTGTTAGGTGGGCTACCAACATAGGTGCATAAACTTGTAAGTTCTGTAGGCAGACATCTAAACAATGGTTATATTCAATAGAATCAATACTAATGTGCAGCCCTCTCAGACTCTCTTAACTATCTGAATACTATCTGTAAACTCTATAGTCACATTGAAAACGGATCCTTGCAGATGGTCAAGTGGAAACCAACAACTTCAATAAGGTGTGCAGGTGATAGCATGTCCATAAACGTGTGCTGGTCCACTTCATCAAATGATCAGATAAAGTGTGATTTGGACCCAACTAATTCTAAGACCTGATCAACTGTGCTCATGTCAGCAGGCAATCTGCCCTCGCTGGGCTTAACATTCTTTTCTTTTATCCACCAAATTATCAAATATCTCAACCATTGAAGCAAGGAGGAAAAAAGAGCAGTAACTTGGCTGGTCAGTCCATCCGACAGTTTTGTAAACTGCAACAACTGGAAACTTCTGCCATAAATTTAGAGTCTGCCTATTATAAAACCAGCTTTAAGAAAAACAGCATTATATAAAGATTTACACAAAATAGTTATAGACTTTAAAATTGCCTGGGCTCTGAGTGGTCCATAGGGTTTTCCTAAGGTAAGATAGTGTATGGCAAGAAGGATCCCCTACAAGGTCAATGATTACGGTAAATGTAGCTTATCTAGAGTAAATGTAATCAGAATTTCAATTTTTTTTTAAGACTCCCATGGAGATACAGGATTGTATCGTAAACAACCATGGTGTAAATAAGTATCACAAGAGCAATTAATTGCCAGACTTAGACCCTTAATTGCACAGTTTTAGGCACCGCAGCTTAGGGACAAGGCCTGCGAGCTGAATAAGGACTGGGCACTTCAGGAGGCTATAACCCTTACTGCGAACATTTAATTAACTTACGTTTACAGTATTGGACAAGACTGCTGCCAACAGCTGGTTTATTTATATATGTGATTAATAAATGCAGATTTCCAGCATTTTTGTAATTCAATACAGAAAAAAATACTAGCTGTAAATTTCTCAGAGCCTTCATATGCTACATTACATGCAACCAGAAAGGAAGAGGTCATGCAGAATGTAATATTAAAAATATGTTGGTGTTACTTCAAATACTGGACTACATGTCTGCACCTTTTTGATGAAAAATCTAACTGTGCAGCACTTACCGTATATTCTTACATCAACTGCATAATGTAGGTCACTGCTGCTAGAGATTGCTCTTCTTATTTATTTATCTATTTAGTGTTTTATAGAGCGCGAACCAGACCCGTGAGGGTATCAGAGTGCTTTACAGTAGTATCAGGTGGGATACAGAACAAAGGGGGGCGGAGAGCCCAAGGATAGGGAAACAAATAGAAACAGTATATGGCAGAACAAACAGTCATGATATCCGACTACTATAAGGGATAGGAGCAAAAACTATGCAATAAACTAGAAAAGCAGTCTCATCACCCTGAAGGATTGTTCAGAAGTGCAGGGTGGGTAACATAGGGGGAGGCAGCCAAGGAATAGTGCAGTGACGATAGGTAAAGTCAGGTTGAGGGGGTAATTGTAGCCTGAGCTGTAGAAGAGGAATTTGCCCATTAGGAAATATTTGGTCTCCTTTTTGAAGTGAGCTAGAGACGGTATTCTTCTAATGGCAGGGTGGGAGTAAGTTCCATATTCTTGGGGCGGCCCCAGAGAAAGCCCGATTGTATGTTCTTTTTTTGCAGGTAGGAGCAAAAGGGCTCTGGTGGAACGTGAGTTTCTGATTCCTCCGGATAACACAAGTTTCTGTGCGAGAAAAGCAGGGGACGTGGAATAGAGAGCCTTGTGGGTGATGCAAGCCAGTTTGAGTTGGATTCTGGCCTCAAGAGGAAGCCAGTTCAGAGCTTTAAGGTGGGGCGAGATGTGGTCGAACTTCTTCGAGCCAGTTAGAAGTCTGGCGGCGGCGTTGAGGCAGGCTTCAAGGGTGCCAGAGAGATCTTGAGTAGGCCTGCGATGTTGGAGCAACCATATTCTAGTCGAGAGATGACTAAGGCCTGGATAGCCGATTTTAGATCAGGGGGGTCGAGAAAAGTTTTCAAGTTTCGTAGGTAGTTCAGGTGAAATCTGGCGGTTTTGGCTATCGCGTTGATATGGCCCCGCATGTTCAGGTTGCTGTCTAAGGTAATTTCCAGGGATTTAGCAGAGTCCACAAAGGTAGGAGAGCAGTTTAGCGCTGTGATAGCCTTGGCCCAAACTTGAATGTCTGTATTGGCGTTGGGTTGAGAGATTAAGAGGAACTCTGTTTTTTTGGCATTGAGTTTAAGCTGGTTAGATGTGAGCCAGTGAAAAGTTAGTTTCAAGGCCTCATTCAGGGAATGGATATCCTCTGGAGAAGAGATATTGATGTAGAGCTGTGTGTCGTCGGCATACATGTGGTAGGAGATATTGGCAGTGCGCAGCACCTCTGAGAGTGGTTCGAGGTACAGATTGAAGAGGGTAGGGGATAAGGTTGATCACCTATAGAAAATGGAGACCTCTACCCAAGTCGCAGTGGTGATCAAGTCAGAGGTAGAGTTGTAAATCCTCGATTGCAGTTGTGCTTCTTCACCTTGCCCAATCGTCCCAGGCACTAGATGATCTGATGTAAACTTTATAGTTGGTGGTGGTGCACCCTTGGGCTCTGCGGACCACTCAGGAAAGAAGCTTCAAGTGCCCGTACACAAGTACAAATTCAAAGTGCAGGCTATCTCACTGCAGAGGAATCAGGGTCAAATGATTTGGCGATGCAGATCCTTCAAATAAGGCTACAGCACCCAACTGCAGTTCGTCCAGTACCACTCATTATAGCTCCCTCTTCAGGACAGCCTTTCCTAGATGCAGGAGCATCACCAGCACCCATCCTCAGTAGCCAGTGAGCTACTTCATTGATGGTGGATTCAGGGCAGCTCTACCTAGCCGGATGCAGAACTTCCAGGTTCCTGTTACCATAAGATAGCAGCTGGCAATCAGCAAGTCCATCCCAGGAGCTTAAAGGTCTTTCGTGGTCACCAAGGGGTGCGACTCCTGTCATTAGTCTATAAGAAATCCTGGCACAATGACAACAGGTCCTGCTAAGGTACTGGTTTTGGGTAGTTTCTGATTGTTGCATATTCCTCCCAGACTTGTCATGCTACAGTCTATGCTCACTACTATCAGCAGGAAGGAGGAGCAGGACTAGGGGCTCTCTGTGAGGGAGAACCAAAACAAAGGCACAAAAAAGGGGCAGGCTTTCTTAGTCAGCTACCACTCAACTGGTTTGGCGTAACTCCTGTGCACATGACGATTGCCCGCGCTATCGCCTGCTCCTGGGGACCTAGCTTTCCCAACACATCACTCCACTCAAGAGTATGGTTGTCCAGCTTTCCACATCTAAAGTCAACCCTGGTGCATTCCCTACCACACCATCAGATAGGGAATCCAAGAGGCTGGATGCCTTTGGCAAGAGGATGTTCTCTTCCACCAGCCTTGCACTGCCATTGGTGAAGATGCGTGCCTCTTGGGCCATTATACACACACACTTTGAAACTCGGCTGCAAAAGTGCAGCTCATGGTCTCAGGGGAGGCCTGAACCATCCTTAGCTAGGCAATTGACGAAGGCAAGGATGCAGCAAAGTTCACCATACACTGGTGAGTGGATATGACCGATTCGCAAGGCGGAGGGATTGCTTTGTCAGTGGCACTTCGTCACCATGGCGGACTGAGGTCCGTTTGCTGCACATGGCTTTTTATTAGCTGTTTACTATAGTGCAGTAATGTGGAATATGTGAAGACTCGAAGTCTCAATGCACACAGTGACATTAGATGAAACTGCACTTTATTCTGGGTGAGGTAGAGGACACTATTATTTCCATCCATAAGTAACAACACTGTGAAAGACCTTGGCAGTGACACTGAACTTTATTCTGGGTGGAGTAGAGGACGCTATTATTTCCATCCATAAGTGACAGCACTGAAAAGCCTTGGCAGTGTACTGGAATGCTGCTTTCCAGCGAAGTTCTAAATGAATGTTCCAAAAGTAATTTTTTTATATGCTGAATATCCTTTTTTTTATTTAACCAAAGTTCCAAAAACACGGTGATCTCAAGAGTATCATATGAAAGGACATTTGCACAATATGTGAGAACTTTGCTATGAATTGCAATCCAAGGAAGAAAACAACGACAGGCAAAGATGTAGGCTCAATGTACCTTTTTCCAGTCATGAGTGTTTCAACAAGCGTGGACACCAGTTCCTGCTGATCTTGTTCATTACCCAGTTCGTATACCAGTCCAAGACCTTTGGATGCAACATCTTGGCTGAGCTCTATAAAAGCATGAACTGTAATTAACTATCCACTCTTAAATGGGCAAGTTATTTCAAATAAACTGACATTAGAGCTATTCATAATTGTGGGTTAGATAGTCCAACAATTTACATATTTTAACTTTCAAAAAGTACTGCAGAAGAAAATTCTATGTGGGTTTTACATATTTCTCCTTGAAGAAATGCAACACAATATTATCAATCACAAAGATATTAGTTGGAAAATAATGATGAGCTCCTTACCGTCGTTATCCGAAAGGACTGAAACAAAAGCACTCTGGATCTCCTTGAGATGAGACTAGATAGAAACAAATAAGAGCAAACCAATATTGACTGACCGAATTGCAATTTAGACATTTCTTTAAAAAGTGCCATTTCACTGTGGCACAAAAGTGGCACGAGCAAAACAGAAATAGAAAAATTTAAGAAAGGTCACACTGCTATACCAGAGGTGAAATATTGTGCTTCAAGATCACATTTCTACATTGGAGGTGGAATATTATGTTTCATATGAAAAGAGGAACAACTTGTGGCACGATGTTGGTAGTAGTTAGAGGAGTAAATGAAGCATGGGTCTATTAATTTGAGTTTTAAGGAGCAGACATGACTTTTGGACATAATTCCGCAAACACACAAACATCACGGAGGGAGAATAAATTAAAATGCTTAGATGAAGCACTCATGAAATTGACAAAAGAACAGCAGCAGTGTGGACACAATAAGAGTTTGGCTTTAAGAATAAATTTAGACAAACACGCTTTAGCTGTCTCAAAAATATTTCTGCATCAATCGTTTTAAATTGAGCGATCCCACAAAGTACCACACACCATTAATCCTGGGGCATCAACAATAGATACTGTTGGTCTGATTTTGAACTACAGACAAACCGTGGACGAAGATACTTTAGAACTCAATTCCAATTTTTAGCTTTGACATTTACAGTAAAATTCAGTTTTTGGGCACTAAAAACAAATTGAGCAAAAGAGGACTAAAAGGATAGGCTGACCAACATTTTCTGGTAGGCAGGGGTACGTAATTCCTAGTGGCTGCCAAAAAGGACATTTTGTTTAAGGTCAAAGACAACAAGACTTCATGTTTATTTTGTTCACTGGAGAAGTTGACTGAGCTACATGCAGCACAAAACATATAGCTGCCTGTTTGCAGGGTCTCAAAATGGTTGAGAGAAGCAGGATTATCTGCTGCCTCTAAAGCGGTTCAAAATTACATCCATGAGCCACGAATGCAAAGCCTTTACGGTATGGTCGAGCACTACTAGTAAATACAGTGATTTGTAAGCACAGATTGATTAATGACAGTGATTTTATAAAAAAACAACATGTACACGTTTATAAAATATAACTATTTGCAGCCAAATGCTCCTCCATTAAATGCATATACACACTTAAGAATGTTTACAACTTCAAAAAACGGACAAAGATTACAGCTGGTTTTGCTGAATAATCCTACAAATGTTAAAGGCAATTTCAAATGCCTCTTTTCAATGGCATCATTTATGTAAAACATGTTTGATGCATGTTAATACTATTAAACTATTAGTAATGGAGAATCATTGCAAAATCATCAAGTTCAAGATGTGAACAAATAAATTATAAGCTCCATTGTTAAAGAAAGTCTCACAAAAGTGCACCAGCAGGTCTATGATCTAACATGTGTGCAGATTTTCGACTTATGTAGAAAATGAGAAAAGTTTACAGAAGTAGGCCTGAAAATTAATAACTCCGGTTTCTCCAACAAGTAACTCATGAGACTGATAGCTCTCAAAATTAACTGTTTAAACATGACGATATCCCCATTATTAGTGGAGCTACCTACTTGGCAGACATTTGTAGTGGGGATCGACCCCTACTAGATAAGGGCATAGTCTCTAGATGGGAAAGTAATGGGTATCGGAAGATCGTGGACTTCCTTAATTTAGACGCCTGGAAGGACTGGCCCGAAGTTGAGTCCTCTATTAGGCATTTCAAAACCATGCTGCACGGGTCCTTCAATAAGATAAGATATTTTCTGAGGGATCTAGACCTTAGCACATGTTTTACAAGTCTAGATCTGGCTGAATATTTGATAGAAACGAGAACCCGGAGATCCTCTAACTGTTCGGGTTCCAGCCTCAGACAAAAGAAGGCTAACAAGGTGTTTAAGAAGGCTCAGAATAAGGGGCAGTCTAAGGAAGGTCTCCAAACACTAGTAGAGACGTGGAATCGGTGGCGACTCCTCCGCTAAGGCGGAGGAGCATCGCCCCACTGCTTTGCAGCAGTGAAAGAAAAGGAAAAATAAAATGAGAATAACTCAAGGTTATTATAATTTTATTTTTTCCTGCTGCCGTCAGCTTTGCGGGCGGGGCTGCTGAGAGGACAGAGGGGCAGGCAAGTAGTGGTGTGCCCACTCCAAACTGCCCATGACTGCTTGGCCGACTCTCCTGGGCCAGACAAACAGTCATGCGCACCTTGCATGTTCTATAGCCAGGCTGCATTACAGCCTGCATGGAGAACATGCCCAGGCCCCAAGTCCCTGTCTGAGCACCGAACCACAGTGTACAGATCAATCACAAGACTGCATAGTGCAACCTGGTATTGTCGAAGGGCTAGAATGTCAGGCCAGATGGTGTGTTTTTCTTTTTTATATTTGTAGGCCTGTTTTATGGTCTGGTGGGCCAACATTTACTGTCGATTTTCCCGATATTACCACAAACATTGCCTGCAGCAAGCACAAACACATGTAGTCTCCCATACCTCGCAAAGCATTTATACAGCATATCTTCAAAAGTTCAAAACTGCCTCGATTTGCATATGTGGGCCATTTGTTTAGCTATCTGATTCGCTAAAGGATCCACTTTTATGTTGGTGCCCAGGCCTATTTTCAGTTCCAGCCAGGCATACGCCTCGCAAACATTTTTGAATTCCATTTGTTAACAAGCAAATATACAATCTGCTGAGCAGTGCAAATTCACTTGTAAAAGTGTATTTTTTTCTTTTCTCTCTAGGGTGAAAATATTTTCTCCCACGAAGAAAAGAATTTCCGGGCCTCTGCCCTCCTCCATTTTTTTTGTTTGTTTGATGGGGTGTCCCTTACCAGTCCAGGAATAATTTTAATCCTGCTCTTGTAAGTAAATCGCCAATCTGGTGGGAACCAGTTGAACAGGAACTGGTGAATACCCATATATATGTGGGAGTGTACAAACTCAAAAGAGTTGTCCAGCCCTATAACTACTGCTTCCTTCCTCCATCCAGCCCAGTGAGTAGATTTACTCAAATGAAAATCTTCATGTTCGAAAATCCTTTTATGAGTGCAAAATCAACCTTACACATGTAAATAATCTTGAGAATTGGGCCCATAACAGCTTGGCTCTGACAAGACCTTGCAGGGTTCATCTAGTTGTAAAATGCAAGTACCCAGTCATTGATATAGCATTTAGTATATGCTCACTATTGGGGTAAACAAGGGAAATGAAGGTCAGTGAGCTCAAGTTGCCTAAGAATTACACATTGTGGTCATGTGGAGAAGTTCAGATTGGGAGGGGTTTCTTTGATGTATCACTGAGGAATCTGCGGTTCGAGTATCCACCAGAAAGCATGTTACCAAAGGTAAGTAACTTGTTCTTCTGATGGATAATTCTAACTGCAAATTCCCAACCTTAGAATAGATATCAAAGTTGGAGGGTCTGTGGATTAGATTCACACCAAAATGTCCTACAGCACCAATCAGGCAACGAGGCCTTACCACCAGACGAGCTTTGTGGACTTGTCCACGGACACACGTTGCACCCTGGTAGGTGTCTAGGACAGGTACTCCGCAAGCCAAGGCTGTGGTAGCAGCCTTAACCCTGGTGGGATGGGCCATCATCTCTTTCAGCGGCAGCTTCTTGGCCAGTGTGCTGCAAATCTTGATGCAGAGGACTATTCACCTCGACAGGGTCCTCTTCAGCACTGCCTTCCATCGCTTTGCCTGGGAGAGCCGCAAAAAAAACTTAATCTTCCACACGTTGTCTCTTGGTACAATCAATGAAAAAGCTAAAAGCTTTTTTGGGTTTAATGCAAAGAAGCATTTCCTCCTCTTTCAAGAGATGAGGGAGAGCAAAGAACACAGGCAGAGTGATGGATTGCCAAGTGTGAAAGGGAATCATGGCTTCAGGTCCACTGCAAGGCAAAAGATAAAACAAACACAAGGATGTCCAACAGCTCTTTTTTAAGGGGACAATCTTACGAGCACCACATCAAGTCAGAAGTTTGTTCCAGCGTTCGGCAAAAATGAATATTGTGGAAGGGTGACTGGCCACAATGTTGACATCCACCACTTCAGTTGGCAGATCAAAACTCAGTCAGTTGCCACAGCTCATGTAGATTATGCAGATTTGGTTGGAAGACTCTGGCCTGTTACTGCAACAGAAGACCCTCCAAAGGTGGTAGCCTATTATTAATTCCCTGACGTTCCAGGTGCCACTCTCTCTTGGCCCAACCCAGACCCACTAGGAAGATTTGGGGCTAGTCGTTCTTGATCTTTTTCAGAACCATAGGCTGGAGAGGCAGGAGTGTGAAAGTGCACAGAGTTCCATGTTCCTTTTCAGCCAGAATACATCTCCTAATGAGTGTACTTGCAGAAACGCCAACGTGTAAAACATTCAACATTGCACGATTTCAACAGTGGTATACAGCTCTTGCCATGATTCTCCCCACTGTTGGAACATCCTGCATCACCATGGGATATGTCACTTGTAATACATTAGGTGCCACCTACCAAACTCATCTGCTCACTGAAGCGCACCCAAGCAGGTTGGTTGGTGAAGCACAAATCTACAAAGACTATTAGTAGCATCAGCACGAATCATACAGATTGCCCCATCTTGTCCATCATGAATTGTATGAGCCAGAAAGGCCTAACGGGCTTGAGGGACTGTAGCAAGACTTCAAGGGCATATTCCACAGGGCATGCATGTAGTGAACCAATAGACAGATTGCATTAACCAACAGCAATACTAGACAGGCAGAGGAAAACATACTCTTACCAAAACCTTCAATCCTCTTGGACTTCATATCCAGAGAACCGAGGGGAATGAAGTGGAATTCACTGGCTGAAGCGTGAATCACAAAGCTCTCAGGAGTAGATTATTTAGTAAGAAAATTAGGATCAGCAGGAGCCAGTTCTCAGTCAACAAAAGTGCTCCTACGTGAATCGTAGGTCGCAGCATGCCCCATTCCGCAGCGGAATGGAAAGGACCCTAAGATGAAGCATGCCACCAAGGGGTAACCTTGGAAGAGGAAGGTTTCACAGAAAACTTTGTTTTCTCCTAGGGTACAAACTAGACTTTCCAAAAAGTCCTGGTATCCTGTTGTTTGGCAGGGTGTCTTGCAAGGGCAGTGAGCAATTCCCAAAGTGCTCTGTCGTAAGCATAGGTGTGTCTCTTTCTTACAGACATGATTATTCCAAGTCCGGCTTAGGGTCTTGCCTAAAAATAAACTGGATCCTGTGTTGAAGGTCTGTATTTTTTTTTTTTTTTTAGAAGCCCTGGAGTAGCCCATTTGATGGTAGCTGGAGCCAGGATTTTTTTTTTATTTAGCTGGCTCCACAGTTCCCGGGACCAATAGTAAAATGGGTCTAGAGAAGGCCATTGGTTTGAAAAAGTGTTAGATCAAACATGCTTGGAATGGTTTTCCTTGACTTTTTGCCTTCCGACCTCCTGTTTAACTCACTTCATTTGTGCTGGACTTAGGATTTTGGGCACTTTACCACTGCTGACCAGTGCTAAAGTGCATGCGCTCTTTCCCTTAAACATGCTAAAATTGGCTTATTCATATTGCACAAGTTACTACTTGTGTAACGATATATCTGTAAGAGACATTAGTTAGTATTAGATTCCTTACCTTAGAATATCCCCAGGCGTCAGACTGGATCCGGAAACTTTTGCGTAGCAGTACCCTTGCGCGTCGGTAGGCGTCGTCTGCGGCTCCGCGTCCGTCGTCGGCGTCGTGGGCGCTGTGATGACGTCGTCGGAGTACTTAGATGCGGCCTCCGTGTGCTGACGTCAGTTCTTAGACACATCTTTTCCGCGCCAGAAACGCAGAGCCATGTTAAAAACCAACACTGGTGCCATTGAAACTAGGGCCCTGAAAGGGGGTAACCCTAACCCTAGATATCGGTTCGCAGAACGGGGAGGATGGGTGGGTCGGTAAGGAATCTAATACTAACTAATGTCTCTTACAGATATATCGTTACACAAGTAGTAACTTGTGCATCTGAAAGAGACACGTTAGTATTAGATTCCTTACCTTAGAATAGATACCCCAGCAATACCAACCCCGATGGTGGGTCTGCGAACCAATAATCACACCAGAAAGTCCTGGAGGACAGAACGGCCAAAGAAGCCATCCCTCCGGACTTGGCTGTCCAGGCAGTAGTGTCTTGCAAACGTGTGCAGTGATGCCTACGTAGCCGCCTGACAGATGTCCTGTAAGGGCACCCCCCGGCCCAGGGCAGTTGTAGTCGCCGTGGCTCGGGTGGAATGAGCCCGTAATCCAACAGGGGGCTCCTTTCTAGCCAAGGAGTAGCATGCCTGGATACACAAGATGATCCACCGGGAGATGGTCCTCTTGTGCACTGCTTTCCCCTTCTTAGCGCCCACGTAACCAACAAAGAGTTGGTCATCCACCCGGAACTGGCGTGTGCGATCCAAGTAAAATGAGAGTGCACGTTTTGGGTCCAGACGGTGGAGCCGCTCTTCCTCTTTAGAGGGATGCGGTGGCGGGAAGAAGGTTGGCAAGGTGATAGACTGCCCGATGTGGAAGGCCGTGACAATCTTGGGCAGGAAAGATGGCTTAGTATGCAACACCACTTTGTCCGGATGGACAGAAAGGAAAGGTGGAGTACAAGGAAGGGCCTGGAGCTCACTCACTCTCCTGGCAGAGGTGATGGCAACCAGGAAAGCAGTCTTCAGAGTTAGAAGGCGGAGAGGACAGTTGTGAAGTGGCTCAAAGGGAGCGCACATCAGAAATGTAAGAACCAGGTTCAAGTCCCACTGAGGCATCACAAACGGAACAGGAGGAAACGTGTGTGTGATGCCCTTAAGAAATCTATTTACAATAGGGGACTTGAAAAAAGAAGGTTGATCAGGCAGCCTCAGAAAGGCTGAAAGGGCAGAAAGGTAGCCCTTGATAGTGCCCAGAGCAGAGCCCTGCTGGGCAAGAGAAAGAAGGAAGAGAAGAACCTCAGAGAGAGGGGCAGCAAGAGGATCCACAGCCTTTGCTGTGCACCATGCCACAAATCTGTTCCACCTGCAGGCGTATACCGACTTTGTGGAGGGACGCCTGGCTGCCAGAATGACGTTACAGACTTCAGGAGGCAAGTCAAATGGCCTCAACTGTCGCCGCTCAATCTCCAAGCATGGAGGTGGAGACTGGACAGGTTTGGGTGGAGGACCGTCCCCTGTTGCTGCGACAGAAGGTCCTCCTGAAGAGGCAGACGAACCGGGGGATCGACTGACATACTGAGTAGCTCTGGATACCAGTACCTTCGTGCCCAGTCCGGAGCCACAAGGATGACTTGGGCCCGGTTGCGCTTGATCTTCTTCAGCACTCTGGGCAGAAGTGGTATAGGCAGGAAGGCGTACAACAGACCGCAACTCCACACGCGACGAAAAGCGTCGCCGAGCGAGTGCCGCCTTGGAAATTCCAACGCGCAGAACTGATAACATTGCGTGTTCTCTTCGGTGGCGAATAGATCTAACCAAGGCTCTCCCCATCGCTGAAAGAGGCCTTGCGCCACGTCCGAGTTCAGACGCCATTCGTGATCCATCATGCACCGACGGCTGAGCTCGTCCGTTCAGAGAACCTGACAGATGTTGAGCCACCAGGGTCACGCCCTGGCGTTCCAGCCATTGCCAGAGGCGCAGAGCCTCCTGGCAAAGGGTCCACGACCCCACCCCGCCCTGTTTGCTGCAGTACCACATGGTGGTGGTGTTGTCCGTGAACACCTGCACTACACTCCCCCGGACAGAGGGGAGGAATGCCTTCAGTGCTAGACGAATCGCCCGTAACTCCAACAGGTTGATGTGGAGCCGGGCCTCCGCCGGAGACCAGAGGCCTCTGATCTCCGCCTCTCCCATGTGGCCACCCCAGCTCTGGAGGGACGCGTCCGTCTAAACTACGTGCTCCGGTTGGGGAAGGGAGAGGGATCTGCCGCTGACCCAATCGCGGTCCGTGAGCCAACACTGCAGCTGTCTCGCAGTGCCCTCCGAGATCAGGACGTGGTCGGACAGGTTGCCCTGATGCTGGGCCCACTGAAACTTCAGGTCCCACTGCAGAGCCCGCATCCGCCACCTGGCGTGATGCACCAGTAGGATGCAGGAGGCCATCAGCCCCAGAAGCCGCAGCGTCAACCTGACCGAGACCCGGGATAACGGCTGAAAGATGGGAATCGGAGCCTGAATATCCCGGACCCGCTGTTCGGGTGGATAAACACGAAACCGCGCCGAGTCGAGAACCGCTCCGATGAAAAGGAGCTTCTGAGAGGGGCACAGGTGTGACTTCGGCACATTGATGGAGAACCCCAGCCGGTGCAGGAGATCTGCCGTAGTCTGGAGGTGGCTGACGACTGTCTGGGGCGAGCCCGCCTTCAACAACCAGTCGTCGAGGTAGGGGAAGACTGAAACCCTTAACCTGCACAGATGAGCTGCGACCACCGCCATCACCTTTGTGAACACCCGTGGGGCGCTGGTAAGGCCGAAGGGGAGCACGGTAAACTGAAAGTGCTTGTGGCCAACCGTGAACCGCAGGTAGCGGAGGTGGGCCGGCAGGACGGGGATGTGGAAATAAGCGTCCTGCAAGTCCAACGCTACCATCCAGTCTCCTGGGTCCAGGGCAGCAAGGACCTGAGCTAGTGTCAGCATTGAAAGCATGGACTAGGAGGGTTTAGAGGCGGATGCTGCGGGGTAAGGTGTGGACTGACCTCGCCGTTGTCCCCGACCGCCGGGACGGCGGTTCCCACGGCCGCCACCGCGTTGGGTATTACCCTGCGGAGCGTGGCTGGCAGCACGTATGGGTACACCCCTTCCATGGCCACGAAAGGAGTGAAAGGCAGCCGATTGCTGGCGCGGGGCCGAGAGGCCCAAGGACTTGGCCGTAGCCCTGGAGTCCTTAAAGCGCTCAAGCGCATGGTCTGTCTTGTCGCCAAAGAGGCGACGGCCATCAAACATCAGTGTGTTTTGGACATCGGCCGAAAAGTTGGCAGACCTCAACCAGGCGTGGCGTCTGACCGCCACCGTCGTTGCCATCGCCATCGCTCTACCTAGTGAGTCGGTGGTATCCAGCCCACACCGGATAGAATATTTGGCTGCATCCCGGGCCTCCACAAGGGCTTGGCCGAGTTTGGCCCGTACCTCCAACGGACACTCTGGCAGCACATCCGCAAACGTATCCCACAGAGAGTGGGTGTAGCGGCCCAAGAGGCATGAGGTATTGGAAGACAGCAGTCCCAGACTAAGGGACGAGAAGATCTTTTTGCCGTACTGCTCGTACCTCTTGGATTCCCTGTCCGGTGGCGCCGACGGGAAAGCGGTCTGGGAATTGGAGGCCTGGATGACCAGGCTCTCGGGGGTGGGATGGGTGGACAGGAAACATGGGTCACCCGGGGCTGGGCGGTGGCGTCTGGCCACGTTCCTATCTACGGGCGAACCCGTAGCGGGCTTGGACCAGGTGCCCAGAAGAACGTCGGTCAAGGCCTCATTAAAGGGCAGCAGAGGCTCGGCCGAGCTTGACTGCGGTTTAAGGACCTCAGTGAGGAGATTAGTCCTCACGGCCGCGACGAGGAGCTCAAGGCCCAAGGCCTTGGCAGCCCTCATCAACACCACACTGTAGGTTGCCCCCTCCTCCGAAGCCACGGTAGGAGGGGAGACAAAACCAGTGTCTGGAGAGGTGTCCAGGCCACTGGCCTCCCCAAGGTCTCCTGCCCAGTCCTCATGAGACTGACACTCTTGGATCAGAGGGTCCTCAGACTCATCCCAATCCCCTTCATCACCCATCTCCTGATACTCAGGGTTCTCAATCAATGGGGCCTGTTCATAGAAGTGAAACTCCCCAAAAGACGTCTGGAGCGGCGCCCATCGGGCCGTCCCGACGTCGGAACAGGAACGAAGGGGGCATCAGGGACGGTGCCGCCCGAGGACGGCGCCGGAGGCGATACCGGATGATCCGACGCCGGGGAGGTCGTAAGGTCCACCTGCGACGACCCAGATCCCGACGAAGGTCTAGCGGGGTCCCGCGGCGCCGGGCCCGAAGGCGCCGGCAGCGCCGGGACCGCTGGACCCTGCGGCGCCAGGCCGGAAGGCACCGGCGACGTCGAGATTGTGGAGCCCTGCGGTGCCGAAGCACCCGACGGCATCGGGGTAGAAGCCCCCGACCCGCTAGAGGCCCCAGACGGGTCCGCTGGGCCAGAAGGCGCTGCGGAGCCCGTCTGAGGAGAGAGTTTCCTCATGGCCATGAGCAAGCGCTCGATCTCCTCCGGCGTCACGTCTTGCCCAGGGACCGGAGGGTGTGGAGCTGGACGCGGCGCCCGCGACTCCGACGGAGCCGCCTGGGTGGTGTCACCCGAACCCCCGGCCGCATCGCGCGAGCGTCGGGGGGAGTCCGAAGAGCGATGACGCCTCTTGGGCTTCTTGTGCTTCTTACCTGACGACGACTTCGACCCGGAGGAGTGCTGCCTACTCTCGGAACTGTGGTGGATCCTGTGAGAAGTTGGCCTGGTATATGATGCTCACTAGTTCTAGTGATCACCTTGTACCATGCCAAGCAACCCTTATGGTGCAGGTTGTAAAGTCAACCTTAGAGACAAGCTATCCTAGGGGTAGCATGGACTAAGCAGTCTTAGGCTAAACTCTGTAAAGGCATGTGAAGCAAGCTGTTTTACCATACACAATCCCTTGAATACCAAATGAAAGGACACCACACAGATATATATTGAAAATATATATGGATTTATTACTACAAATATCCCTGATACTCTTTATGAGCACAGAAGCAAATGCGTTAAAACAAAACACAGTTAAAATACACAAAAGTTGCACAATATGGATGAGCCCTAGGGGCCACCTAAACCATATACTAAGAAAGTGGTATAAGAGATGCCACTTGGACAGGAAATAGGCCTAGGGCCTGGGGAATCGCTGGAGCTGTTCGGGACTAACAGTGAAGAAGTCGGGAAAGGCCCGCGGGACTCGGGTGCAGTGTTTAAAGTGCACGCACTCACCAATGCAAAGTCTATGGTGCGCAAAAAGTACAAAGTTAGTTAGAAAGGAAACTTCCGAGTGACCTAGAAGGATGAAACTTCAGACACAGACACTAGAGGTGTGTACCAGTGTGGGAACACCGGCGGAGCTGAGTTACCTCACCCACAGGAAGCGGGTGCATAGGGTCGAAGTAGTGTCGTGTTTCGTCACGCAGGTCGATGGTGCTTGGAGCTGAAGATGCTGCAGGCGGCTCGATGTGAAGAGATCCGGTGGATCCAAGGGTGGATCTGAAGAGGTGAAGACCTGAAAGCAGAGGGGACAATGTTCAAAGTCACTAGCCAGTGACTACCGTGGAACCAGAGTGGAACCAGGCGATGTCGGGTGCAAACAGGCGTCGAGGTGTAGCTTCTCTCTGCAGCCACGTGGACACGAGGGGGTCGAAGACGTCCAGGAGTCGGTCACGAGCTGTCCCACGCAGGCTTCTCGCTGTTGGCGGTGTCGGCAACTTGATTGAAGCAAACAGGCCTTGGCTAAAGCAAGCCACGCAGGAATCGAAAAAGGCTTGTTACTCGGACCAGCAAGGTCAGAGCAGGGGCTCCTTTTTACAGGAGCAAGGGCAAGTCTGGAGCAACCAGACCCGCAGTGAAAGTTGTAGGTTTCGTCGCCAAGATGGCCACTAGCCACGTGGCAAGTGGACGGGAAGGCGCGTCGAGTGGCACAATGCAAAAGGGCCCCACGCAGATCGTGGAGATGCTGGGGGGCTGATCTTCGGTGCAAGGGCTGCTCGAGGTTGGGGCTTCTCAAACCCCAAAGCACAGCGTCGAGGGTGCCTCTGATGCTGCGCAGTCAGCGTTTCGGGGGTCTTCCGAAAGGGCCGGTCCCACGTCTCTCGGTGCCTCCGCGGGTCCCTTCTTTGCAGGGACTGTGGATCGGCTGTGAGAAGTCTGGGAGTCTGGGTCTTGTCAGGCTCTGGGCTCGGGCTCCGGCGGGAGGCGGCAAAGCAGACGTCGAGTTGCTGGTTGGTGCCTGTGTTCACAGGGTGGTCACTCCTTGGCCACAAGGGAGATTCTCTTCCGTCTTCTGAGCAGCAGAATGTCGAAGTCCAGTCTTCTTCTGTATTTCAAGTTGATTCAGGATGATCTGCAGTCTCAGGACACAGCTCCCACTCTTATTCGAATCTAGGGGGCCGGATCACCTACTAGGTCCCTCCTCTGGGTGGAACCAGGAAGGGGGGTGGTTACACCCCCTTTCCTTTGTCCAGTTTCGCGCCAGGACTGGGGCTGGAAAGCCCCAGCACCGGTTTGAACTGGCCTATGCACAGGGACACCTTGTGTGCCCCAGGCATGTCTGATTCTATTCAGCCCTGTCCTACCCAATACACAAAATCCTGTCTGGAGTGGTGCTAGCACCTCCCCAGGCAGGAAACCCTTTGTCCAAGCTGCCCTCGCTGGAAGGACTCCCAGCAGCAGGAGGTCAGACTTGTGTCTGTGGTGGCAGCATCCATTTTGTGATGCTAAGGCTCTGTTTAACTTTAACCGGGGTTCAGGCTAGGTACATGTCGTGTCCCTCTAGAAGGGTGAAATGCTACCCCCGTCGCCAGACCTGGCGAGGGGGTAGTATTCCAATTCGTATGACACCTTACTCGACATGTTTTGATAAAGCCAAACCTAAGATAGCATTTAACCGCGAGGATTATAATGCACTTAAGAGTATATGGTATGGCAATATCATGGAACAGCTAAAGGACATGGTTCCGAAAGCTGCAGACAGGCTCAGCTCATGCCAGAGCACCATCTCACATATTTCCAAGCACTCTGCCTCCAGGATTGATGAGGCCTTCCATAGGAGTGGCTGATAGGAACATATGTGTCCATTTTAGGTTAGGTATAGGCATACTACACCTAAGTAAGGGGTGGTTACACCGACTTACCCCAGCTGAGTGATCAGCCAGTTGTGTCAAATATGGAGGCCAGGCCAGGGGTGGCACAATACATGCTGCAGCCCCTGGTAGGCCTTGGAAGCACCTATGCCCTGGGTACCTGGGTACACTGTTACAGGGGCCAATAAGGTGAACCAGTTCCAATTTCGTTATGCACCTAAAGTACATGGGTTACAATTTAGAGAGAGAACAGCAGGCTGTGGGTCTGATTAGCAGGCCCACAGCCACATTAAGTCATAAACCAGTGAAGCAAAAAGCAAAAATTTGGGGTGACCATAGGATAGCAGACCCTACTCTCCTACAGATCCGAGCCCGCGACCTGTCCCTCGACCTCCCGTGGGACCGAGACCTCTCGCGGCGCGGGACCGACTGCCGGAGTTCGAGTCGCCTGCGGGACCGCTCCTGCCTGGCTTTCGAAGAGAGGGCCCGGCAGTCGGAGCAGGCCTTGTCGTCGTGGTCGACGCCTAGACACAGGTGGTGAGGGTCCGTGACCGACATTGTGCAGTCGCAATCCTAGCAGTGCTTAAAGCCAGGCATCCCTTCGGCACCGATCGGAGTCGTAAGACTTTGAGAAATGATCAAAATGATCCAAAAAGTTAGTCAAAAATTGACTAAGGGTTACTGCTTTTTCCAGATCTGCGCTTGCTGGCGCGGAAAAAAGAAGAATAATGTCTAACAATTGACGTTAGCACGCGGAGGCGGCGTCTAAGTACTCCGACGACGTCATCACGGCGCCCACGACGGACTCGGAGCCGCAGACGACGCCTACCGACGCGCAAGGGTACTGCTACGCAAAAGTTTCCGGATCCAGTCTGACGCCTGGGGATATTCTAAGGTAAGGAATCTAATACTAACGTCTCTCTTTCAGATGACATGTGCCCAGGGCCTGTAAGTGAACTGCTACTGGTCGGCCGGCAGCACCGATTGTGCCACTCACTTCAGTAGCCCTTTAAACATGTCTCAGGCCTGCCATGAAGGAGCCTGTGTGTGCAGCTTTAAACTGCTAGGTCAGCCTCGCAAGTTAACCCCCTTGCCGGGCCCAAACCTTCCATTTTTAATACATATAAGTTACCCATAAGGGAGGCCCTACACAGCCCTAAGGCAGGGTGCAATGTATTTAAAAAAAACAGGACATATACTTTTAGTTTCAAATGTATTTTTATTGAATATGTCAACAAGCAGATAATGAGACATCTCTATCTTAGGTGCAGGCAAGTGGCATACATAGCGGGCGGGACAGACAAGCATGTCTTCCCTATCATGAAGGAATAAGCAATATAGGTATGGCAGAAGAGCAATGTGACATCGTAAGTGCGGCAAAACTGTTAAGCAGTCAAATGACATGAAAAGAACGACAACAACCAGAAACTCCCCGCCCCCTCCCCCAGACCCCCTCCCGACCAGTGTGCCCTGAAATGTCAGTGGAATCATCAATGCGCCAGGGAAGATCCGTGTGGCCGTCTGGCGGTTCACCGAGAGTCGTCAGTGGTATTGGTGAGACGTAGGATTCGAAGATACTTAGGGCATGTAATTTCATTGAACTCTTTGGATAGGAGATTCAGTAAAGGAAGCCACGTCTTCCGAAAGGCTTCTGCAGAATTAGTGAAGGACATATACTTTTAAGTTTTGCATGTCCTGGTAGTGAAAAACTATTGTATTTGTTTTTTTACTACTGCAAAGCCTATCTCTCACACAGGTCAAGATTGGGATTACCTTTATACATTTTATAAGTGTAATTTTCAATTGGGAAAAGATAGATTTTTCAAGTTTGGGCTCTCTCGACTCACAATTTAAAATCACAACTTAAGGTAACATTGGATTTCAAGTTGCAAGTCTGAAAATGCCACTTTTAGAAAGTGCAAAAAGAACAATTGATGGACAGAATGCTGAACAATGTCAAACATTCACCTCCAGTACAGAGATCTGGACCTAAATCAATCGGTTTTTTTGCTCACCAATGCATTCCATTTTGGACCCAGACATATGCAAATCAGTCTTGACCTTGCTCCCCATGGGAGCAGTCCAGCCTGAAATGCCAGGCAGGTCCTCACTAGACCAAAAACAAGCATCCATGGTCCGCTTTCGGGGCATCACACCCCAACAGGCTAGCTTGACTACAGTGGCATGGCGAGCACAGCACCCACGTCTGGGCATACACATCCCTCTTGGGGTGACAAATGCAAAAAGAACAATTGATGGACGGAATGCTGAGCAATGTCAAACATTCACCCCCAGTACAGAGATCTGGGCCTAAACCCATCGCTTTTTTGCTCACCATGCCATTCTGAGATGGTATGGTGTGCAGAATAATGATGGATTGGGATGCGGCCTGAGTGATTACCAGTTGCTGAGACCAATTCAAGCAATCCTTCCATCACTGTTTTGTGTACTTATTATGTCATCCTAAGTGAGACGGGTATGCCCAGACGTGGGTTCTGTCGACACGGTCATTGGAACCAAAATGTACCTGGCTGATGAGCCCATAACTAGGGAAAAATCGGTCCTGGGTTGATGGTGTTCCGGTTTAGAGAGGACCTAGCTTGGCAGTTCAGGGCTGGACTATTCCTATTGGACCAGGATCAAGACTGATTTGCATATAGCTGGGTCCAACCCGAGGTCGCATGGTGCACAGAGTAAAGGTGTATTGGGATGCGCCCCAAGTGATTACTAGTGACTGAGATTAATTCAAACATTCCTTCCATCACTGTTTAGTATACTTATTGTGTTGCCCTAAGTGGGACGGGTATGCCCAGACATGGGTTTCTTACACACTGTCATTGAAACCAAGCTGTACCCGGCTGATGAGCCCATAACTAAGGTGAAACTGTTCCTGGCTTGATTGTGTTCCAGTTTAAGGATGACCTAGCTTGGCAGTTCGGGTGGACTGTTCCTATTGGAGCAGGGTCAAGACTGATTGTCCTATATCTGGGTCCAAACGGAGGTGGCATTGTGTGCAGAATAACAATGGATTGGGTTGTGGCCTGAGTGATTACCAGTGGCTGAGATTAAGTCAAGCATTTCTTCCATCAATGATTTGTATGCTTTTAGAAAGTTGGCATTTTCTTACTTTAATTATTCTGTGACTCTGCCTGTCTCTAAATTCACATCTGGGGTGGGTGACAGCTGGTCTTAGTACATTCCCTCCAGAGAGCCACACACAAAGGGAGCTTAGGTGTGCCTGATGGGCCATCCACATCCTGATGGGCCATTAACATCCAGATAGCTCATCCTGGGCAGAATGGGAGGGACGAGCGGACACTTGCACCTCAGTGGGCTGTGCGTGTCCTCACATAAGAGGCTGCAAACCCCATGTAGTGAGTCTGGAGCCAGGGCAGGGACTTTGTGCACTTCAAAGACCTCTCTTTAAAGTCTCCACCACTTCGAAGGCACAACTGGGCATAAGTACTGGACCCATGACACCACCAACTCAGTACACTTCTGGACTCTAGGACATTCTACCAGGATGAAGGACTGCAGGAAGGACTGTCACTCTGCTGGACTCCTGCTTTGCTCTGCCTGCCCTGCTGAACTCCTTGTCTGGGAGTGAGAAGGACTGGACCTGCATCTCTACATCCCCAGAACCAAGGTGACTCCAAGAGCTTGCTGGCTTGCCTCCTGTTCTGAAGTCTCAGGGACATCAACGACTTCCAACAACCTTGCTACAGCCTCTTGACTGTACCAACTATGAGTCCGGCCCGGCCAAGAAGTGCCAATCTAGTCCTGGGCCCTAGAGGTGAGTTTGTTGATTATTTTCTGCAAAAGCCACACATCCGCGATGTTGCGCCAATCAGAACTGGCACATTTCTCTTGACCTGAAGCATTGCCGCTGCTGCTCGAACTGCGGACTGTTAAAGTAAGAAAATGCCAGCTTTCTAAAAGCATACAAAACAGTGATGGAAGGAATGCTTGAATGAAACTCAGCCACTCGTAATCACTCGGGCCACAACACAATCCATTGTTATTATGCACATAATGCCACCTCAGTTTGGACCCAGCTACATGCAAATCAGTCTTGACCCTGCTCCTACAGGAACAGTCCAGCCGGAACTGGTTTTAATCATAAACAGCATGGCTGTTGAAAATGAAAAATATCATCATGGATCTATCGGACAGATATGCATGTGTTAAGTTAACTGTTTTGGACGTGGGAATATTATCATCAATGTATACTTGGTTGGTATATTATTCACCTGCTGTGTAAGCTCTGACATTTTCTGTGACTCCTACACTTACCGCTCTTGTAATATCAATCCTTAGGTAGCCTCTAATTTTGCGGTGTGACATGGAACAGCTTCCTAAAGCTGTAAACTAATACTATGTGTATGTTCGTAACTCCACCCTTCGCGGATCACAGTCTACTAATCAGACCCTAGACCGCATCTTGAGTACCGGACTCAGACGGTTCCCAGCAAACCTCTTCACGGTGCCCCCACCTGGTGACGACAGTGGATCTCCTGACCCTGCAACCTCCCAATTGTTAACCATCGACCCGGCCGGAATGGGGCTCTGTTCTCGCGCCGTACACATGTCGGAACTCACCCAGGAGACGACAGTGGATCTCCTGACCCTGCAATCCCCTCACTGCTAATCATCTACCCGGCCGGAACAGGGCTCCGTTCTCGTGCCGTACACCACTCTCGTTAACTGGCAACCCGGTCCTTTTGAAAATCATAAATCTATAGGATCGAAACGCCATCGACCCACACTACAGCGCAACTCAGGGCACAGCATCTTCTTTGGTTCCCAATTTAATAACAATTGCTTATTCTCCAAGAAGGAACCAACAATCTTGCATATATTGCTTTCAATTTTGTCACTGGCCGGGGTGCATACCTCAGCCAACCAGAAACCCCATCTCTAACACACACTATATCAATGTTTAAAAAATAAATAAAATAAGCCTAAATAAGTCATGCATATTAGACACAACCCCTGGCACCACCACATATATAACACAGCTCAAAGGTATGCAGTGGGTTACTAATGTAGTGGGTCTTTTTCGTGGCTTATATTTCAAATTATATTCATACTTAGACATCCTTCAACAAAATATTAGACAACCCCTAATTCACTCACACAGAAAGCACAGCTCCATGACATACTGTTAGTTAAGCATTTACCACCTCAACATACTCATTACTTTTCGCCTCCAACTACAAAAATAGTACACATTAAAACATGAACCCCAGAAAATCATACATACAACAGAGCATCAAGCCATATATTTGGCTAAACACTTGCCATCAGAACATCATTCCCACACGGTTATATTAATATTTTGACCTATACAGAGAAAACACAACACTACTCCAAACCACAGACGTGGCTAAGCATTCGCGACCTCAACAGTACCTCCATATCCTCCTAACAATCCATGTATCAAACATCCAGAAGAAGGTATGTTACATACAACAAACCCTAATGCGCACATCAGGACATCAAGGCCAATTAACAAAGATACATGCAAACTTCAGAGTGAATGCCAAACCCACAGAGGAAAAACAGCACTTTCAGCAGAAAAAAAGACATGGAAAAGTCTTCAGCACACACATTCCTACAAATAATGCTTCACAGGGATCCAAAAATGATCAAGCCAGCCAGTAACAATTTCAACATAATACCTTGCTAAGAAGTACATTCATGGATTTCACTCTTGCTGGCCCCCAACCAATATAATTCACATTTAAATACTATGATACACAACCAAATGCTATAGCAAGAATTTACATTGACTCCAATTACTAGGCCATAATAACAGCAGCGATTCTTTAAGCAAATTTGCATTACAAAAGTGCAGAAGGATATTGGTAGGCAAAACCTGTGTAGTTTGTTGCCTTTACATATAAGAATGCTGATTGGAGTGCCTAATTTTCAATGCTGTAGTTGTCATGATCGAATATCAGGTTAACTTATATGTTGCCAATCATAAGCCAGTTGTGTCCAGGCCCATCACCCTAGCTTTCCTTAAGCCTTATCAATAAGACAAACACAAACACGGTCACTAAACAGGGTGAAACCCCATGTACAAACTTGCCTCTAGCCATTTATGTTGCTTCGCACTGCAACAAAGGGATAACTAATCTCTTATCAGGGACATCTACAGTAAGGTTTTCTGCATCCTAATCTAGCACCTCGGATGGTTTTTAAAGGAGAAAAATTTCTAAGGAAAAAGAATCCATAACAAATATATTTCCACCCCATTCAACAAAAGATTCCACCTTACCAAGACAAACATGTTACCTTGATTTCTTTATGGTTGCTAAGCCGCTTCACAAATGATAGAAGCCAGATGCAAGCAGCTTGCCTAACATGTGGGTTGGTACTGACAATCTGTTTATGCAGAATTATATCCAGGACCCATGGCACCACATCATTCACCTTCATATCTAGTAGAGTGAAAAAACAAAAGACACATCTCAATAATTGAGAAAAAAAAGCAAAGCAGAATGTTGGAACTTTTCTCCCTGGAATTAGCTCATGTCACATTTAATGTATTTAATTCATTACACACCTTTTCCATCTCTAGCATCATAAAACACAAATACAAGATGCAATATTGATTATGATTTAATCTCACATATTACCCCAACATTCAACATCCATGCAATAACCCTTAAGACCCAAGATGTGCGAGGCCAAACCTATGCATTGTTGCAGTAGGCAAGTACTTTCAACATTCATTCTGGTCAGAATTAGCGTTATTCCCTCACCTCTAAGTCACTCATTACTGGGAGAAATGTGGCCTAACCGCTAGAGCTGCCTACTTTGGTATAAGCTTCAAGTCCCAGAGTCTGCTCAATATCCTGTGACTCTGGACAAATAACTTAATACTTAATCCCCATGTTTCCTATTATAAAAGAAAAATCTGAACTTGTGTACTGTGTAATATAATCTGCTGCCCATGTAAAGTGCTCTAATGACACTGGGCCACGTTTGGGTTATTTAAAACTGTAAACAAAATAAGAAAATATACACAAATACTCATATATTGACCCAGTTGCAAAATTACTATTTGCAAAGTCAAACCTCTGATAAGTGGGTACATGGTGAATACGTAAAAAGAAATAAAACTGGTAAACAGAGTAGTGAATTGTCTGAAACTGTAAAAGAAGAATCAAATGTACAAGGTACTTACCTTTGTTAACGCTCTTTCTGGTGGATACTCTAACTGCAGATTTCTCACATTAGAATATTCCCCAAGCACCAGGCAGGATCCAGAAACTTTTTTCAACAGTGCCAGACGGGGCTCCACACTGGTGCAGTACTGTATTGGAAGTGATGGAGCGTGGCGCATGTCAATTTCTTATTTCAGCTTCTGCACGGTCAGACACGAAACATGAATAATTGCAGGAACCAGAGTGCTGATCTCTGACTTGGGATATTTTGGGTTTTAAAAAAGGGACGACTTCATAGAACAGGGAGGTGGGAGTGCGAGGAAGAATATGCGGTTAGAGTATCCACTCAAAAGAGAGTTACCAACGCTAAGAAACTTTTTCTTTTGATGGATCCTTCTAAATGTAGATTCCTCACCTCAAAATAGGCACCAATGCAGGCTCTGTGGAGTGGACTCCGCCCAGAACATCCAGTTGGACCGAGTAGGTTAAGAGTTTGTCTCATCAGACCTGGCCAACAAGAGTGGCATGCTTCTTGAACATATCTAGCCACGTCGCAGCCTAGAAGATGTCAAGAAAAGGCACACTGCGTGAGTGATAGCAGCCTTAGCCCTGGTGGAATGGGGCATCAGACAGTTGATGCGCCCCTTCCTAGCCAGTGCATAGCAGATCTTGATCCAGTGGGCTATGCACCTCGGCACGGTCCTCTTCTGCACAGTCTTCCCTTTTTTCGGCCCAGAGAACACCACAAAAAGCTGCAGATAGCCCACATGGGGTCCCCTGGTTTGATCAATGTAAAAGCTGTTTCGTGGTCTGATGATGGAGACTCTTCTCCTCTTTTGGAGGGCGTGGTGGCGGAGGGGGCAAAGAACACAGCCATGCTGGTGATCTGCCCAATGTGAAAAGGAGTCATAAAATTTGGTAAGAATGCTGTCCGAGTCCACAGCACCAACATGTACAGGACAAGCATTTGCAATGCAATAGGTCTCGCATTAGGAAAGTTTGAGCTATTGGTATTGTAAATGACAAATATTTTTTTTCTGTGTTGGTTTTGAAAATAGCGAAATTAATAGCTTTGTCATTTACAATGCCAATAGTTTTAACTTTCGCAAATGTGACATTGTATTTACATGACTTAGATGTATTGATATTACAAATAACAATGGCTTTTATTTTTTTAAATAATTAATACTTAAATAAAAGTTATTGTAATTTATAATGGCAATAGCTTAAACTTTTGTAAATAACTTTTGGGAAGATTATGTTAATTGTATTTTATTGTGACGAAAATCCAAGAACAGAAGTGAAATATTAACATTTTTTTGGTGACATTTGTAATAAAGCTTGAAACATTGAGGGAACATATTTGAACCAGTTGTTGAATTGAATTGTTGCACAGAGTGATGCTGTGGCATTTAGTGGTGCTGAGTGATGCTGTGGTGTTAAGTGGTGCCAAGTGATGCTGTAGCGTTGAGTGGTGCTGTGGCGTTGAGTGGTGCTGAGTGATGCTGTAGCATTGAGTTATGCTGTGGTGCAGAGTGATGCTGTAGTGCAGAGTGATGCTGTAGTGCAGAGTGATGCTGTAGTGCAGAGTGATGCTGCGGTGCTGAGTGATGCTGTGGTACTGGGGCGTTGAGTGGTACTGAGGCGTTGAGTGATGCCGTGGCGTGGAGTGATGCCGTGGCGTGGAGTGATGCCGTGGCGTGGAGTGATGCCGTGGCGTGGAGTGATGCCGTGGCGTGGAGTGATGCCGTGGCGTGGAGTGATGCCGTGGCGTGGAGTGATGCCGTGGCGTGGAGTGATGCCGTGGCGTGGAGTGATGCCGTGGCGTGGAGTGATGCCGTGGCGTGGAGTGATGCCGTGGCGTGGAGTGATGCCGTGGCGTGGAGTGATGCCGTGGCGTGGAATGATGTTGCATGGAGTGGTGCTGTGGCCTTCAGTGGTGCTGTGGCCTTCAGTGGTGCTGTGGCCTTCAGTGGTGCTGTGGCCTTCAGTGGTGCTGTGGCCTTCAGTGGTGCTGTGGCCTTCAGTGGTGCTGTGGCCTTCAGTGGAGGGATCCGTGAGTGGATGTATGTATGGATGAATGGATGGATCAGTGAGTGGATGGATGGATGGATGGATGGATGGATGGATGGATGGATGGATGGATGGATCAGTGAGTGGATGGATGGATCCGTGAGTGGATGGATGGATCCGTGAGTGGATGGATGGATCCGTGAGTGGATGGATGGATCCGTGAGTGGATGGATGGATGGATCCGTGAGTGGATGGATGGATGGATCCGTGAGTGGATGGATGGATGGATCCGTGAGTGGATGGATGGATCCGTGAGTGGATGGATGGATCCGTGAGTGGATGGATGGATCCGTGAGTGGATGGATGGATCCGTGAGTGGATGGATGGATCCGTGAGTGGATGGATGGATGGATCCGTGAGTGGATGGATGGATCCGTGAGTGGATGGATGGATCCGTGAGTGGATGGATGGATGGATCCGTGAGTGGATGGATGGATGGATCCGTGAGTGGATGGATGGATGGATCCGTGAGTGGATGGATGGATGGATCCGTGAGTGGATGGATGGATGGATCCGTGAGTGGATGGATGGATGGATCCGTGAGTGGATGGATGGATCCGTGAGTGGATGGATGGATGGATCCGTGAGTGGATGGATGGATGGATCAGTGAGGGGATAAATGGATCCGTCAGTGGGGATCAGTGAGTGGATGGATGGATCAGTGAGGGGATAGATGGATCAGTCAGTGGATGGAATGTTGAATGGATGAATGGATCGATCAGTGAGTGGATGGACGATGAATGGATAAGTGAGTGGATGGATGCATGGACGAATGGATGGATGGACGGGGGGGAATGAGCAGGAGCAAGATGATCAGAACACCAGAAACTGCATCCACTTGAAATAAATGGTGTCCCGTCCGAAAATGTAGTAAGTAATAATGTGAAGGGAGTTGGAATATTGGCAGAATCTTGGAAGGTGAACAAGGGGCCCATATTCATCTCTGGGAGTGGTGACAGCCCTGACTCAAGGCTGCCTTGGAAACTTTGGGGGTCACAGCTGTCTGTTCTTTGAGTGACTTTTCACCTTGTACATTTGCAAATTTTTTCAGTTTGTATCTCTTATGTAACTCATGCAATCCAAAGTCCTTATGTAACGCTACTGGTTCTTTTGTAAAGCGCTCTGACACATTCGGGTAATGTTCGTGCTATAGAAAATCGCATTAAATAAAAAATAAAATAAAGAGGGGGGTCTGCTGCTCTATGGGTGCCACAGGGCCCATGAGAGAGGTCTGTCAGTCAGAGGGGCTCCTCTCCACGAGCTCCTGTGCCTGGGGGAGGGGGCGCTCCGGAGCCTGCGGCCGCCCACACTCCGGGCCCCCGGTGGGGCACTGCTGGCGGCTGTGACTCTGTGCCCCCACCGCACTCACCATCTTCAGCCTCCACTGCTGCCCTAGGTCGGGGCATGGGGAATCACAGCCGTTCTTCTATGTCTACGCCCTGTCTGATTGTTAGAGAGCTGATTGGCTCTCTGGGGCACGTACGCTGCCTCCGATAGGCTCTTCACAGGCCAGCGTCATGGTGTCCCGGTGGAATTACAAGTGTTATCAATAGTATTAAAAATAAAAGTGTTTAATGGCATTACCAAATATATTAACCATAAAATTAACGCTGAACTTTGGCACTCCGAATACACGGAACCTTCCCGAAAAAACAGTTGTGGTATTCACGGCCTCATTGCCTGGCTTTCCTGCCATGGTATGAGAAGTGTCGAACGTGGCAGCGATCTTAGAGTCCGTCGCCTCTCCTGAAATTTAGAAACAGCTGCAACAAAAGACTTTCGCCTGGCGATGGATTTTTGAACGACTTCAGCAGAAGGTTCCACCAAGACCTCCCCACCCCCTTATCTGCACTCCATTTTAACCACCTGTGTACAGCCTACGAGATACTACTAATAACGGTGCGAACCACAACAAATTAAAACCGAGGCGTGAAACGCAAACATACTGGGCATGGTGCACACCAACATCGACTGTGGTTCTACGAGGTAATTGGATGATCTGTGGCGCGTGGGGCGGTCCTAGAAAACGTGCGATTGGATTGGTCAGTGGAGTTGGAGCGGGCCAATGAACTTTGAGTCTGGATATGCCCGACAGTCAGGCGATGCTGGAGCTGGATAAGAACCCAGGACCGGACAGGGGCCGGGAGGAGACGCGCTGCGACGGGCAGCCCAGGTGACAGGCGGCCGGGGAGGGGAGCAGCTGAGGCGGGGTCCGCGGTCACAGGTGAGACCAGGGAAGAACCACATCTTGGTTAAGTTTTAATGAACGCAAGGGCAGGGCTGCGACCTCTCACCCCATAGACCTCTGTGAGTCTGTGTGTGCAAGGGAGGGGGGAGGGAGGGGGCGGCAGCGTGTGTATGTGTGCGCGCGCCTGTGTGTGCGCAGGGGGGTGGGGGCTGGCTGTGTGTGTGTTTGCGCATTGGGAATATGAGGCACGAGAGGGGCACAGCGCCGTGCGCGCCCACGAGGTGAAATCTGCGCTCGTGCACCCTCTCGTGTCCCCATTCCCAGAAACGGGTGACAATAGATGTCTTCGCAGACTAAGCAATGCTTCGCATTGCTTGCGTCTAGGCTCGACCTAAAAAACGAGGTTTTGCAGCAAGCAACTATGCATCGGGTCAAAAGGACGTACATATGAGAAACGTAAAGAGGAACTTATGGTTCCACTGCGGTGTCACAAACAGTTTGTGAGGGAACGTGTGTCAAACCTGTAATAAATCTCATGCCAACAGGTAATTTAAGCAAGAACAATTGGTCCAATGAACGCTGAAAGAGCCAACATATAAACTTTAATACTGCCCACTGCAAGGCCTTGCTGGGCTAAAGAGAAAACAAACACAAAAACGTCCAACAGCTTTGCTTGTAATGGGTCAATTTTGTGCATGTCATGCCACGCCACAATTTTGTCCCAGCCTCTGGCAAAAGTAGATGCTATGGAAGGATGCTTGGAGGCAATAAAAAGCCACCACCTCTGGCAGAAGATAAAACTCAGTCAGGTGCTATAGCTCAATCTCCATGTACAATAGTGCAGATTGCACACATTCAGGTTGAGCACCCTGTCCTGTTACCGCAACACACGACCCTCCCGAAGTGATAGCCTAATCAGTGAACAGATGCTTATGTCCAGCAGTTCTGGGTACCCCACTCTCCTGACTCATTCAGGGGCCACCAGGATGACTTGGGCCCAGTCATTATTGATCTTTTTCAGAACCCGAGGCAGAAAAGACAGGAAGGCGTACAGGAGTCCTGTATTCAATTCCAGCCGTAATGCATCCCTTAATTGCGGAAAGCCAAACTGGGACATTTTCAAGACAGCTTGTTCTAGACAGTAGCAAAAAGGTTTACCCAGTGTTCTTCCTACAGTTTGAAGATGCCCCATGCCACCTCCAGATGCAGACTACATCTGCTTGACTCATCAGCTCAGACAGTCAGGAACCCTGCCAGATGGTTCACAACCAAGGAAATGGCCTGGCGCTCCAATTAACTGTAGAAGCGCACAGCCTCCTGGCACCAGGACCTGCTCCACTCTGTTTCTTTGGGGTTTTTTTGCAATAGCACATGGCAGTAGTATTGTTTGTGAAAACCAGCACCAACCTTCTCTTGATGGATGGAAGGAAAGTCTTTCCAGCCACCCAAATTGCATGCAACTTCGACAAATTGATGTGGAGCTCAGGTTCTGTTGGAGACTAAAGTCCTCTGTTCTCTACCTCCCCCAGATGGCCTTCCCAAGCCAGAAGCGATGTGTCTGTTACCACTATTAGTTCTAGGTGATGGGAAAAGGAGAGGGGCCTGTCACTGGATCAATTTAGTTTGCACAGCCACCAATGTAGGTCATGAGCGGTCTCCTTCGAAATCTGGATGACATCAGATTTACTTCATAGTGGGCCTATTGGTACTCCAGATTCCATTGCAGAGCCTGCTTGTGCCACCTGGTGTAGCTGACAGGGAGGTTGCAGGAGGCTAGAAACCCAAGAGGCTCAGAGCTACTCTATCGTGATCCGAGATTGGGGCAAAAACATCGAGGTCATAGCCAGAATGTCATGGACTTGTCAAGGCGGAGAGAAGGCCTAGCACTCTGTCCAAGACGGCTTCAATGATTGGAAGCGTCTGCGAAGGAGTCAGGTGCAACTTCGCCTAATTGATAGTGAACCTTAATGTTATGCTGATTTGTAGAGCGCACTATCACCCGGGATTGGTGATGTCAAGAGGTTTGTCGTTGTCTGGGGGTGGTCACACTGTGGTGAACCCACCTTCAACAGCCAAATCCTTAAGGTAGAAAAAGACTGGTATTAACGACCTCTGAAGATGAGCCGCACCCACCACGATTACTTTCGTGAATACCAGAAGGCTGCTGGCGAGGCCAAAAAGGAACATATAAAAATGAAATTACTCCTGGACTACCTTGAACTGTAATATCTGTGGAACTGCTAGATAAGAATACGAAAATGTGTGTCCTGCTGGTCCAAGGACAGCATTCAGTCACCATGGTCCAGGACAGGCCAGAGTGAGCATTTTGAATTTGTCCTTCCCAAAGAAGGCATTCAAAGTGTGAAGGTCCCAATTAGGCCACAGACCTTTTACGGCACAAAGAAAAAAAACATTTGTAAGGCCCATCTGTCAAACATGATGGATCAGCACACTGGGAGGAAGTTTCTAACACTGCTCCACCTCCACCCCCAATGGTCATACACCACCAGGGGTGAACTAAAATTGTTTGGGGGACTGATATCTCTGCTGGCTTGTACACAGCCAGCTAGACTCATGCCCGCAAAAGGACTAAGGGGGCTGCTGTACTGGTTGTGAAGACTATTCTTTGTCTACATGCCAGCCCTCTGAACCTTCTGAACTGGTGTGGAAACTGCTTTGGAGGGGCAAAAGTCCAAGAGAACACACCATGGCTCTACCCTTCTTAAAGCGTTCTAGTGCTGAATCTGCCTTTTCACAAAAAGACATGAGTCGTCAAAAGGCATATCTATGAGAGAAACTTCTACATCAATAGAAAATCCTGTGGACTCCATTCACACGTCAGCAAAGCGCAGAGCTGGTGCAAACTGCCCACCCCAGGTAATCGGTTTGTCTAGGCCAGCGTGGATCACATATTAAGCAGGGGCTTGTCCTTTATGAACTGTGTGAGCCAAGGAGGCCCTAAGGTCTCCGAAACCACCAGCATGATCGCGCTGGCCATGCTCCACAGGACATGTGTGTAGCAACTCAATAGGCAAACAGCATTAGTCAACTGCAATGCTAAACTGTCAGATTAAAGAATACTTCTACAAAAAGCCTTATTCCTCTTTACTCTCTATATGACGGAATTGTAGGAAATTAATTATGATTCACTTTACTGGTTGAAACCTGAACCAGAAGGCTCTCTGAATAGGATGTTTAGTAAGAAAATCAGGATCACCAGGAGATGATCTGTGACACCTTGCTACCTGTCTTTTTACCAGTGGACAGGAACAAGGCTTTGACAAAGGAAAAGGAACAAACCTCACATGTTGCTGGTCCAGGCTGTAAAATGTCTATAGGGAAATTTGTTTTGGTCTCCAAATCCAGGCTGTAAATCAAGGACCACAGAAGCCCATCAGAACACAAATGCAAAGAATGCACTTTGTTCCGTTGGTGGCACCAGTGGTGAGTCAACTCTTGCCTTATGGAAAGTGTCAAGCCCACTGACCTCTTGCAAGTATATGTAGAAGCGGTCATCTGTGTAATAAGGGGAGGGAGACACATAATCATCCCCATTCTAGAGGGTCACTTGTTCGGAGCCAAGAAGATAATGGTTAATGGAGCCTCTGCTGATGTGTCTGCCCTGGGATACACTGGGTCAGGCTATATGATCTGTTGCACGTTTGTAATCTAAAAGCGTGACATCAGGCACATCGGGCCGAAGTTGGTTTGGTGTACGACAACAGAATCAAGCTTTGGATCCTCGTGACTTCAGTGCCTTGGGTGCCGGTGTCAACAAGGAAGTGCCTGGGGCAGGTCCAGTAGAATGAGTGGAAGCATGTACCAGAGTAAGGACGGCGGGTCAAGGCTTTTCTACAGGGGTCAGATGGTGCCAAGGATGAATTTGCCAGTGGTAACCCGAATGGGGGCTTCTATGGTCCTTTAGTGCCCAAAGATATGGCAGAAGGAGCCAGAATCATGCCAAGTCCTCTTTAAAGCCTCAATCAGTTATGATGATGACAGTGGCCCAGGGAACTGGTTGCACATCAAGATTAGCTGTGGAACCCGCTCCGCAACCGGGGACCTTGTGGGTGAATGACTAACATCATGACGCCCTCAAGCCGTCTCCTTGGGTTCAGAGGAAAGGGATGAAGTAGAGAGTCTTGCTTCTCTTTAAGCTGATGTTTGAATTTCAACTTTGACATGCAGGAGGACTTTGAGCGCAAAGATAGCATTGCATGATATCCTGACATCCCGCTGCTGCCGCTCCTAGTGCGGGTTCGATCCTCCTGTGCCCAGGATCACCGTTTGACTGTGATTAGGACTTGTGATTTACTGTTCTTTTCTCCCCCTTGCCTGTTCACTTTTTGTATTTATTCCGCTCTTGTTTCTCACCGTTTGTAGCCCCCTGCTCCCCCCACCCCCCTTTTTTGCTTCCGTGACCCGCTGTTTTTCCGCCGCTTCCCCCACGGCCACGCCCCCTCGCCGCCCGGCTCCCGCTGCCCAGCTGCTCTTCCCACCCTCCACGCCTTAAATGACGGCCGCTACCCGGACACGTAGCGCACGCGCTCAGCGGGCACGCCGATTGCATGCCAAAGGCGCGCCAAAGGCAAGCCTGTCTGCGCCCGTCCGCGCCCAGCGCCAGAACCCCTGGACCCCACGTACTCTGCACCGCCGGACTGCGATACGACGCCAACACCCTCCACGCACTCAACATCGGCCGAAACCATCGCTGCTTCCAGGCCACCCCGAAAGGCACCCATGGACCCTTCTCCTGCCACACCTGCAACTTTACCTGCGACAGTACCACCAAACACCCCCAAGGATTGGACACAACCACCTCCGCTGCCTATTTCTCAACACCCACTCTGCACGGAAACACGCCGTCGAGCTCTGGAAGCTGCTCGACACCTCCGCCCCAGACGTTGCCTTCCTGACAGACCTGGTGAAACGACTCCTCAGCTCCTGACATCGCCATAGCCATCCCGGACGGCTACAAGATCTCCCGCAGAGACCGCGCTAACGGGATCGGAGGAGGAATAGCCATCGTCCACAAGTCCACCCTCCAGGTCCACCCCCTCGCAGACGACTCCCCCAACTCTGCCGAACACCTTCACTTTTGATCCACACCGACCCCAACACCACCCTCAGAGGAACACTCATCTACAGACCCCCCCAGACCCCGGGCCCTCTTCAGTGACTCAGTCGCCGACCTCACCAGCACCCACGCACTCGCCTCCACGGACAACATCCTCCTCGGAGACCTGAACCTCAAGAACTACAACGACGCCAACTCCCACCGCCCTGATCGACAACCTCGCCAACCTCGGCCTCCGACAACTCATCACCGAGCCCACCCACGCCGCCGGCCAGACGCTCGACCCCGTCTCCTCCACAAACACCCACGTCACCTTCAACTGCACCACCGAACTCCACTGGACTGACCACCGATGCATTCACTTCACCTTCAAGAAACCAACCACCGCACCCAACAGCTGCCTCGCCGCTGCTGGAGCAAAGTTACCGAGGACCAACTCCCCTCCACCCTCACCCAGAATCCACCCGCCGACCCCACCGACACAGATGCCGCTGCCCGAAACTTCAGACAGTGAATTGACGACTGCGCCAACACCCTCGCCCCGATCAAGAAACCCTCCATCAACCACCCCAGCAAGAAAGCCGCCTGGTTCACCGAAGAACTCCAGATCTCCAAACGAACATGCCGGAAGCTGAAGTAGAAATGGCTCCACGATCACGTGCCAGACAGCCATGAAGCTCACAAAGACGCCATCCGCAGACATCACCACCTCATCAAAACAGCCAACAGATCGTCCTTCAAAGCCAGACTGGACAACAACGCACACAACAGCAAAGACCTTTTCAACATAGTAAAGGAACTCTCCAACCCCAGCGCCAACACCAACGACATCCCACCCTCGCAAGATCTGTGTGACTCACTGGCCACCTTCTTCCATCGCAAGATCGCCGACATCCACGACAGCTTCAACTCCTCATCCGCCCCGACCACAACAAACCACACCCGAAAAGCCACCTGCACCAACCAGTTGACCTCCTGGTCCCACGCCAACGATGAAGAGACACACAAGCTCATGAACTCCATCCACTCAGAATCTCTGTCAGACCCCTGCCCACACCAAACATCATCAACATCTCTTTCGACACAGCAACATTCCCGGAAAGCTAGAAACACGCCGAAATCAACGCCCTCCTCAAGAAGCCCAAGGCGGACCCCCAAAGACCTGAAGAACTTCCGTCCCATCAGCCTGCTCCCCTTCCCGGCGAAGGTCATCAAAAAAAAATCGCCAACATGCAGCTGACCCGCCACCTCGAGGACAACAACATCCTTTACTTATCCCAGTCCGGATTCAGACGCAACCACAGCACCGAGACTGCCCTCATCGCCGCCACAGACAACATCAGGCGCCAGCTAGACAACGGCGAAACCTCAGCCCTCATCCTCCTGGACCGGTCAGCCGCTTTCGACACAGTCTGCCAACACACACTAAGTAAAGTAAACAACACAATTGCCATTACTGAACATTACTTCAACCTTTCTAATGTGACCTAAATGAACAAAGACATTCCGGTCCGTTTTATAAATTATGTCTCTAGTTTATTTATTCTTTTATTTCACTACTCAGACTTTTTTTCTTTTTTCACTTAAAGATTGTTTGTGCATTATACAAGAATTACAAAAACAAAACAAATATTGCAATGACATACACATTCTGTACAAATTTACACATTTACAACACATTCATTCCAAACTTTTGGCCAAGACATCCATCCCAAACTCAATTCAAACACACACATACCACATAAACAAATAAAGCCTTTTGTCAATGATATTTAGTTGTGCTAATCGATAAACACAAATTTTCTTGTTTGTGAATGTTATTTAACAGGGACTCTAGATTAGAATCCAATCTTTAACTCCTAACACAGTCCTTCTAGTAATTTTCATTGAGAGTAGGCCAGGTCAGGTACCACACACTAAGAGCACGCCTCCAAGAATCCGGTATCCAGAAGAAGACTCTGGACTGGACGACAACATTCCTCTCCGACAGAACCCAGAGTCCACCTCCCGCCCTTCCGATCCTAAGCCACCGACATCATCTGCGGCGTACCCCAGGGCTCTTCCCTCAGCCCTACCCTGTTCAATATCTACATGGCCCCCCTCGCACAAGTGGCCCGCCAGACCGACCTGAACATCATCTCCTACGCCGACGACACCCAGCTCATCCTCTCCCTCACCAAGGACCCGCACACCGCCAAAACCAACCTCCACGAGGTAATGAAGGCCGTCGCCGAGTGGATGAGGAGCAGCTGTCTGAAACTGAACGGACATGACGGAGATCCTCATCCTAGGTCCGACCCCCTCCGCGTGGGACGACTCCTGGTGGCCGACCGCACTGGGAGCAGCTCCAACACCCACGGATCACGAACGCAACCTAGAATTCATCCTCGACTCCGCCCTCTCCATGTTGAAATAGGTCAACGCCATTTCCTCCTCCTGCTACAACACCCTCCGCATGCTTTGCAGGATCTACAAGTAGATCCAGACCGAAATAAGAAGAGTAGTGACACAAGCCCTCGTCAGCAGCAGACTGGACCACGCCAACGCACTCTACGCAGGAATCTCGGCCAAACACCTGCATCGACTACAACGCATCCAGAACGCCTCGGCCCGTCTGATCCTCAACGTCCCCCGCCGCAGCCACATCACCTCCCACCTAAGAGACCTGCACTGGCTCCCCGTCAACAAGAGGATCACCTTCAAACTCCTCACCCACGCACACAAAGCACTCCACAACACCGGACCAGCCTACCTCAACGACAGACTCAACTGGTACACCCCCGCCCGCCAGCTCCGCCAGCCTCGCCCTTGCTGCCACCCCGCGCATCCAACGAACGACCTCCAGCGGCAGATCCTTCTCCTTCCACGCCGCCAAACCCATAGAGGAGATGCACAGCACCTCTTAGAGGGTGCAGTGGAAGACTGCAGAAGAAAGTTTCTGGATCCAGCCTGGCACCTGGGGAATATTCTAAAGTGAGGAATCTGAGTTCTCAATCCATAGTATTTTCATTTTTTTTTTTACTTACATCACGCCTAATTAACAAAATACTTACTCTGAGTAGCACCTTATCTGTTAGAGACTATCTAGCAGCACATTCCTCATCTTAGAATTAACCAAAGACATCAGACTGGATCTGGATATTCTTTTTGAGCAGTACCCCTGGGTGACGATAAGTGGCGTCGTTAGGCTCAACGTGGCGTCAGCGACCTCGTAAGCAACAGAAGTGATGTGCGCTGTGCCTATATTGGTGGCACCCCTGGGCCCTGACATCAGTTACTTTTCACTATTGTTCAAACCAGAAGCGGGAGCTATGAAGTACACTGACCACTGGTGTGCAAAATTAGGGTCCTGAAAGGGGGAAGCCCTGTCCCTATCAATCAGTTTGTGGAGCGAGGAGGATGGGTGGGTCGGTAAAGAATCTGGGGCTAGATAGAGTCTCTTCCAGATTAGGCACTACTGAAGGTAAGTAACTAGTTCATCTGATAGAGAGTTCTAGCCGCAGATTTGTTACCTTGAAATAGACATCCAAGCAATACCTCCCGGGCGGCAGTTCTGCGGACCAATTTCACGTGAAGTCCTGCAGGACCATACAGGCAAAATGCCCATCCCATGGACCAGACTGTCCAGGCAGTAGTGTTTGGTAAGCGTGTGCAGGGAATCCCACATTGCTGCCTGGCAGATGTCCAGGACTGCAACTCCACGAGCTAACGCAGTGGTTGCAGCTTTAGCTCTGGTGGAATGGACAGGCAAACCCATAGCCAATGCATAGCAGATTTTGATACAGCGCACGATCCACACTTAGATCGTCCTTTTTAATACAGCCTGTCCTTTCTGCCCTCCAACATACCCCACGAAGAGTTGGTCGTTAACCTAGAACTCTTGAGTTTGGTCAAGATAGAATGACAATGCTCTTTTTGGGTCCAGACAGTGAAGTTGCTCCTCTTCCTTGTAGGGATGACTAAGAACATAAAAAGTAGGCAGAGTAATGGATTGGCAAATGTGAAAGGGAGGGACCACTTTCGGGAGAAAGGAAGCTCTCGTATGAAGCACCAGTTTGTCCGCGTAGATATTCAGATAAGGAGGCGTTGATGAATAAGCTTAAAGGTCAGTGACCCTCTGGGCAGATGTTACAGGCACGAGAAAGACCATTTTAATGGTAAGAAGCCTGAGCGGACAATTGTGCAGTGGCTCAAAGTGAGTGCACATAAGGAAAGTGAGGTCCCACTGGGGTACAATAAAGGGAGAAGGTGGAAACAAATGTTGTAAACTTTTCAGACACCTATTTACAATAGGGGATTTAAAGAAGGATGGCTGATCAAGAAAGCGCAGAAAAGCTGAAATGGCTGAGAGATAGCCCTTCACAGTGCCCAGAGCAGAGCCCAGGTAGGCAAGAGAAAGGATGAAAAGGAGAACCTGAGAAACGGGGTCCGAAAGGGGATCAATTGGTCATTCTGAACACCATGCCTTTTCCCAATGACAGGAGTAAACCATCTTGGTGGAAGACGATGGTTGCCAAGATAACATTACAGACGTCAGGAGGAAGGTCAAAAGCTGTCCACTACCGCCGCTCAATCTCGACACAAAAAGGCAGAGCGTTAACAGGTTTGGGTAGAGAACCCTACCTTGCTGCTGCAACAGAAGATCATCCCAAAGGGGTAGCCTGATCGGAGGACCCATGGCCATGCCAACAACTCGGTATACCAGACTCTGTGCCCAGTCCAGAGCCACAAGGATGACATGGGCTCAGTCGTTCCTGATCTTCTTGAGATCTCTGGGCAGGAGTGTTATGGGCGGAAAGGCATACAGGAGGCCTTAGCTCCACTCTAGGTGGAAAGGGCCACACGGCGGTGGTGTTGTTCATGAACACATGCACTAGCCTTCCCTGGATGGACAGTAGAAAGGCTTTCAATCCTAATCAGATCACTCAGAGCTCTAACAGGTTGATGTGGAGTTCGGATTCTAGCGGAGACCAGAGTCCTTTGATCTTCACCTCTCTCAGGTGGCCGCCCCATCCCAGTGGTGACACATCTGTTACTACTGTCAGATCTATTGGGGAAGGGAGAGGGGTATGCAGCATTCCGTAAGCCACCCCTGAGACCTGGGCCATGACAGAAAGATGTCCCTGATGCTGCGCCCACTGGACCTTCAGGTCCCACTGCAGAGCCCGCATACGCCACAGGGCAAGAGTCACCAGCAGCAGGCAGAAGGTCATGAGGCCAAGCAGGCTCAGAGTCAGTCTCACCAAAATCCAGGATAGAGGCTGAATATCCTGGGCTAGCCTTTCAGAATACACTGTGTCCAGAACAGGTCAGCTGAAAGAGTGAGGGGTAATCAGGTGTGACTTTATTACGGTGATAGTGAACCCCAGCAAATGCAGGAAGTCTGCCTGAGTCTGGAGGAGGAAGAAGATAGCTTGGGATGAGCTGCCTTCAATAGCCAGTCGTCTAGTTAGGGTAAGATTGCACCCCTGATCTCTGCATTTGAGCTGCAGCCATGCCATCACCTTGGTGAACACCCAAGGGGTGCTGGTGAGGCCAAAGGGGAGCAGAACGAACTGAAAGTGCTTGTGGCCCACCGGGAACCGCAGGTAATGCTAGTGGGTAGGCAAGATGGGAAAATGAAAACAGGCAACCTGAAAGTCCAAAGCTACCATCCAGTCTCCTGGGTCAAGGGCAGAAAGGATCTGAGTGAGCATTTTGAAGTTCTCCTTCTTGAGGAAGAAATTGAGAGAGACCATGTTGAGGATAAGACAAGGTCCTTTGTCCTTCTTGGGCACCAGAAAGCAGCGGGAATAGCAACCATGACGCACTTCTGGCATCCGCACTCTCTATGGCTCCTTTGGACAAAAGAGCCTCCACTTTCTGGCGGAGAAGGGATAGGTAGTCCTCCATCAGCCTTTTGTAAGTAATGGGCATGAAGGGAGTTGTAATCTTGAAGGTGAGGAAGCATCTCCATAGGAAGATTTGAAAAACTCACCTGTCCGATGTTGTAGACTGCCAATGATGCAGGTGATGGCGAATCCTGCCACCCACTAGGTGCCCATGATGGTAAACAGGCAGACTAGGAGGGTTTGGAGGCGACTGCTGCTGGGGTTGTAGTGGACTGAACAGACCGCTGGCTACCCTATCCATGGGCCGGTAGGTACCATGTTCAAGGCAACGCAGAGGCTGTAACGCTTGCGCGCCGCTGTGGCTGGGAGAATAAGAACATAGCTGTACACCTCTTCCGTGGCCACAAAAGGAACAAGAGGCAGATTGAGGGCGACAAAGGGCCATGGAAAAGCCCAATGACCTGGCCGTAGCCCTGCTATCCTTAAAGCGTTCCAGCCCCAAATCCGCCTTGTCTCTGAAGAAACAGAAGCCATCAAAGGGCATGTCCATGAGTGATGTCTGGACATCCACAGATAAGCCAGTATTCCTCAACCAGGAGTGGCGCTGCAGGGCCACTGTGAGCGAAACCACTCTGCCTAGTGAGTCGGTGGTGTCTACACCACATCCAACAGTTAACGTAGCTACATCCCCCCTGGCAGCAACAGTCTTGGAGTGCAGGGCCTGGACGTTTTCCGAGACCTTAGGCAGCATCTGTGCAAACTTACCCGAATGGCGGCTCAAAAGGCATGCATTGTTCACTAATACCAATGTCATCCCTCTTTCTACTTTCATGATCGGGCAACATCACGTCCATGTTATTTTTACTCGCGTCTTCCGGGTTTCCTCGATTCACTGTTTTTTTTGGAATTTCAGAATAGACACACGCTTCTCACAACTTGAGCGGTAAGGCTTTTCCTTTCTAGAAGCACGTGAGAATTTCCACCTTTCACTGACATTTTTCATCTAGGCTCTAATAGCACCTATTCAGCATGCTCGTGCAGGTTCACATCCACACTTTACCTCTATGCCTCATTTCGTGTTCACCATTTAATCCGTTGCGCGTCACCGGTCAGTAAGTCGACACGGGTCTCTATCCTTTATGGAACCTTGGGGCTTACTTGCTTTTTTTGATTTAACACCGGCCATATCACCTTATTTAGTTATCATACTGTAATCACCGGCTCGCTAATCATTGTTGTTTCCCTCTCCTATATTGTCCTTTATGCACATTCCCTCGCCCTTGCAGAGTACCTTCACAGTTTTTTTTAACTGTTTTTTGTGCATTCTGAGATATCGCAGGACAGCGATAGAAATATGTTTTCTGGTTTGTTTCTTTATAGATTCCCCCTGACGAAGTGCTATGCACGAAATGCATAGGGGATAGTGCTCACTTTTGTGATCCATTGAAATTTATGGACGTACAATTACTGATGTATATAAGATAAAGGATATTCAATCATATGCTGGAATATGGGGAGTTCAAAATGAGAAGATCAAGTATTAAAAAGATATAACTATGATTTGAAAACTGTTTAGTTTACTGATTTCTTGAAATAATCTATGTGCATTGGCGCCATTGTAGTGCACGAGATTCGACCTTACATGGTGTAAGGCTCCACATTTGACCACCAGCACCCACCCAGATCCATTTTTGGATACCTAGGGCCTGACTGTTGCTGGAGATGCAGGCGTGGATCCCGTAGGGGCCCTTGCCGAACCCATTGGGCTTGAAGGCGCACCGGTGGGAATGGGCAAACGAAATAGGAGGAGCATAGCCTCATAAAACTCTGTAAATTGCTCAGAGGTTGCTCCAGCTCCTGGAAACTCAGGGAGACATGGACCAGGCGCTGGCTCAACCGCAGAGCCAGGCCTTGAATGATGCTCCCTCATTGGCTGATGGGTGAGGTGAAGTCAAAGCATGCTTTGACTTCTTCTTGTGGCAGGACCCACCCAAATGACTCAAAGGCTAAGAGTGCAACAAGCTTGTCAGGCTCTGCGATTGCTCACAGACCTTCCTCTTGACCGGGATCAAGATCGTCACACCATCGCACATCAAGCCGCCAGGAGCTTGAGAGATCCGTCCTTATTCGGTGACATATCCTGCCACACCAGGAGGAAAAACCGTCAAAACACTTCGACAAAACATCAAAAAAAGGTAGCCAAAAATCGAATAGGGCTAGCTCTTCCTGGGTCTGTGCTAACTGGCATGAAAAGAATTGAAGTCCGCACGTTGGGGTGGGGCCTATATAGGCACCATGCACGTCACTTTCAACGCCAACGATGCCATGCGGAGTCGAACCATGCAACCTACTGGCGTGCAGGGGTACTGCTCAAGAAAAAGTTCTGGATCCAATCTGAGGCCTTGGGATAATTCTAAAGTAAGGAATCTGTGGCTAGAAGTCTCTATCAGATACAAATATAGTCTTAATAGGAGGTAGTACATGCATTTTCTATACAAACATAAATGTACCCCTATGTATGGCCACTAATTCTAGGCATTCAACAAGCTACTGCTGGCACCAGTTGCCTCAATGTCGCCATTCCTTTTGTTGATAATTTTCACCCTTGGTCAAAATAAGACGCCTATTTAACGAAAGAGATCAAAAAGTAATGAATATTTTTTAATGTTGGTTTTCGTGTATACTTGCTAACACCTGCAGATTCTTTATTATTGAACTAGCAAGCTTCCTGGCCATATGTTTATCAATAAGGCATGTTTTGGGCTAACGGTACATCCACAATGGATTATATTCATAACTAGGCCTCCCGGTTTTATGGTATTTATTTTTTTGACACTTGAGTCTGCATTCATCCATATTTCTTTTTTGTTACTTTTATCTGTATTTATCCATATTTATTTTGGATTAAGTTAAAAAACTAAGCTGAATCTAGCATATTTCAAAATGTATTTAACCAATAAAACAACCTAAATTCCATTTTGATCCACATTTCAAAATAAATACAGATAGGAAAATAAATGGGTTTCTGTCTATTTATCTGTAAAAATCTGAAAAAACGGGAAAACAGGGAACCTTATTCCTAACTTATTATACAGCAAATATCCATACTTAGACATCTTCACAACTTCCTAGCACCAGTGATCACCACTATGGTCAGGGTGTGACTACTATACACAGGGGGTCATTGACTGCTTAGAAAATAAAATGATATTAACAGAATAATAAAGTGTATAGGTTGTGTGATGGAACCACACAAGCGTTTACCACGCATGCATGTTCCATGCAGTCTGTACAACACCAGTCTTAACCACGAATATGCCTTTACCATGCATGTCTTAATAACGATTTATCAGTTGTCAAAGCATGTATGGTAAACACATTTCCGTGGTTCAGACATGGACCTCCCGCCCAGAGTCCTAAAACCACCCCTCCCTCCTGAAAACCAACCCCCTTCCCTGAGTCCTAAAACCTTCCGTGCCTCCAGTCCTTAATACAAGCCCGCCCTCCCCTAAGCCCTAAAAATGACCCCAACCTCCCCCTGAGCCCTAACAAAGACCGCCGCCCTCCCCTAATCCCTAAAAACTATCCGTACCCCCCACAAGCCCTAAAAATTACCCCTGAAACCTACCTGAACCCCCCGAAAACTACAAACCCCTATCCCTGAAAACTACCCGAAACCCCCACCCCTGAAAACTACCCCGAACTCCCACCCCCCTGAAAAATACCCCGAACCCCCACCCCACTGAAAACTACCCGAGCCCCCAAGACCCAGCCCCACTTACCTGACTGTGTCCGCTTCCCAACGGTCCTCTTTCAAGTCCCCGCCCATTCTGAACACTGGAGCGCACATTTGCCTTAATCACGCATATGCGTGGTTAAGGAAAATTTGTTGTTTGAGCAAACGTGATTACTCTGGCGGGCTTCCGGAACTCATGGCTCTGTCTACGTAGTTCTGTACGTTTCCCAGTGTACGTAAATAAAGAAGCCAAAACATACAAATGAAAATTATAAAACATTCTGTAAATGTGAAAGAATTTGAAATTGGAGATTAATTTAGTACCCATTGATTCATGGGAGCAGTGCAAGTGGCTCAAACAGAATATAGTATGAACGATAAATTTCTCAAATGAATTTAGAAACAATCCAACCTTCACATTAAAATTAAAATGTAAATTTTTTATATTTGCTTGTTAATTAAATGAATTATTTAATAGTTTGGGTATTTGTTTGATGAATACTCATTTCTTTATTTTGATGTTATCAAAAATTCTCAACCGGGCCACAAGATTCCAATACTAATTCAGTAAGGGTCCTGGGTTCCAGTAATGATTAAGTAGGGTTCCACAGAATTCAAATTTTTAAGAATCCTTGCTCTAGGGTATATAAACACCACTTCCAAATGGTCCCAGTCTCAGAGGCAATCAAAATAGTACAAGTTGTGTGAGCTCACAGACGCAGACCTTAAAGTGTCGACAAGGGTTGCGTCCTGCGTCACCAATACCGGTGTCTACTGAGCGTACATATGATTTGCACGACCGTGCGCGAATTAAGTCTCCTGATCAGTTTCAGATTCCTGATCAACATTCTCTTCATTCTTCACAGGAAACATCAATCTCACAAGCCGGTGGAGTAGAGCGCGTCAGAGGTCGGGGTGCCCAGCAAAGACGTGAGCAGCCCCGCCTGTCTGACGGTACAGGCAAGCAGGACGACTTTCCACGTCAACGCCCTCAGTTTCAGAAAAAGAAAGTTGCTGCGTTAACCGCGAGGTATGCCAAAGATAGTGAGACCACAGCTTCAGAACCTGACATGGGCATCAACGCTGCTAGACTGCGCAGTGGAGGTTACAATAGTGCGGCAAGCACTGCGTCCATATCTGAAGGTGACAGCAACGGACACTTTTATCACAGTGGAAACCGCAGACACTAGAGTCGCTTCCCCTGACAGACTATATGATATAGTTCTTTTAATAGAAGGTGACATACAACGTGTAATAAAAGGGATTTTTGGGGAAAATCTGACCTCAACATATGACATTTTGTTAGCTAAGGCAGACTGGTCCCTGCCTTTCGTTTTAGCCGCTTCGAGGGGGGAGGAGGTAATCCTCCCTAGTTTTTCACACACAGTGCCCAAGAAACAGGCGCAGAACTTTGCAGAAGAGTGGGCTCTGGTGCTTGCACTGGCGTTGTACTGTACTCGGTCGGATGGGATAAACTTTCTCCCAGATATGAGATTCCATTGCGGTCTATGCCACAGCCACACACCCAATATCCCATGCGGCGGGAAGCAAAGGCTCCCGTTGCGGAAATCCTTGAACAATTAGAATATCAAGGTGCGATTGAAACATGTGTGTCACCCATGAATAATCCTCTTTTCACTGTAACCAAACCCAATGGGTCGTACTGCCTAGTTTTAGATTATCGGCATTTAAACTCTCAATGTCCTACATGTGGGGTACAGAATACCGATAGTTGTGCTCTCGTTGACAGTCTTGTGCGAAAAAGGTTTAAAACTACACTAGTCATAACCTGTCCTCTCTTTGTAGTCAATGGACAGTGTTCACTTGTGGCGGTAAATAAAAACAATTTAAAAGATTAGCCATGGGCTATAAAAACAGCCCAGGCGTCTTTGCCGCACGGGTCGTCTCTTTGTTAGACGGCATTGACCCTGATGCGTACTCGTACGTTGATGATATTTATCTCACGGACCCTCTGCCTCATCTCTGTCGCGTAGACTGCATCATTGTTATGTTTGCAGACTTCGGATACAAATTTAACTTTGCAAAATCACACATTGTAGAGTACACAGTGTTGTTCCTGGGCTATGAGCTCAACAATGAAGGTCGAGGTCTTTCACCTCACTTCCTGGAGAAATGCCACGTTTGCGATCTCCTCAACGCTGAAAAAACTTCAATCTTTGCTGGGGTTTTTTGCATATCGGGCGTACTTGCATTCCCGATTATGCCCAGCGTATCATGCCGATATATGCCTTGATACAACCAACTTTTACCAAATCATGCTGGCTTCTTGTTCATTCAGCTATTCTGCAATCTTTGCAGTCTGTTCTTGAATCTAAGTACTTACTGACACGTGACAACCACACAAACCTGGTAAACAGAAGTGTGCCAGGTGCTGTGGGTTTCACGTACTTGACGTTTAATGAAGGAGACAGTACCTATTGCTTACAAGTCACACTTGTACACTTCGGCTGAAATGCGATTTTCTTCTGTTGAAAAGGTTGACAGCAGTTCAGATGGCTATTCTGAAAGAAAGAGCACTGTCACAGGGAAAATGCATGTTGGTTGTTGCACCTTATCAGGGGTGTGGAATTTATTAAAATATCTACTTGTCCATGGGACAGGTTGCTTCATAAATCTACTTGTCCTGTACCGAAATCCACTTGTCCCTTTGGTACCATGTAGTGCTGCCACAAATTATGGCAGCAATCTCATTATATGGGGAGCTCTTATATAGCCTCTCTGATTATGCCAGGGCATATTCCATAGTAGTGTTTGAATACTAGTAATCATTTTATGTTGCCATGTTTCCGCAGCTCCATATACTGGGACTGAAGATGATAGTAAGCAGTAGTTCCAGGCTTGGAATGCCCTATTGAGTCTGTGCAAACCTACTGACTTGCATGTTTTAGGGTTTTTAACAAATCTTCTCTAACCTTTCCCATACTGAGAAATGTTGGAAATTTACTCCTGAGAGTGACATACGTAAACCTTCTTATAGAGTTGGGAAAAAAGTAGTTGGAGGGAAAATGATCTTTCAAACATCCACGTTTTCACATGAGCAAATCTACACATGCATATTTGATCATGCTAAAATGCAAATTACAAGAGCATTTAATGAATGTTCTATTTAAAAATAAATTTGTGTTTCTGATGAACTTACTCAGAACTGTTTTGTGGTGAATTGTTGATGCTAACAAAGTTATAGGAACTACCTTGACCCTTTTCCTGAATGTACTGCATGCTAAAATGCAATTCACAAATATTTTGTAGAAGTACAATTTCTTGCCCTACTAATGTAAATTCTTGTGAATTCACGAAAGGTGCACTTTTGAGACTTTCTTTAATAATTGGGCCCCTAATTTGGTCTGGCGTTAACCATGACCTTTTGTGTTTATTAAAATTCTCTCTCTCTCTCTGAAATGACTGGCTTCACTGTAAGTGACAGCATTCTGCTCTTTCACAAGGAGCATATCGGTACACAAAGTAGTGTTATTCAGTGCCAGTAACTAATGTGGCAGTGTGTGACTTTTTAAGACCAAAAACAATTTTTGCGTTTGCCAATGTTTGTTATAATGGTGAGTGCCCGGCAGCTCTCACATCAATAAAGTTTTACAAAAGCCATGCCAAAACAAGTCACGCATTGCCAAAACTAAAAAGCTGACCACCAATGTCAGAACTACTGGCTTTGCCAAGGCTTGTTTATTTTTGTTTCCCATAATCTTATTGAAACTGGTTACACGAATTTTCCAATATGAATATTTTTGGGAAATACTAGCATGCATCAACACATTTTACTAAATAATGCTGCAAAGAAATGGTACCTGAAATTTTACAGTAGTTTAGCAAAATGTTATTTCCCTAATTTCATTTTTTAGGAACATTTTATATTGATAGCAAAGAAACATTAATCTTGCTTTCAAGCTTCTGCAAATATTTGCATCAAATCAGAGAGCAGTCTGTGAGCATCATGCATAGCCTCATGTTGCTAAACTTTGAAACCGTGTGTACACATTTTCATACTGGAACCATTGTCAGTAGTGCAGTCAGAACGTACATTTACTTAGAGCGCTCTCCCAAATAATGGAGGCTTTCAATTAATGAACCATAAATACAAGGTTGAACAGCATTAACACATGCACACAAATATTAACTAAACTACAGGCAGTACCCTTCCCTGATCCTTAATGTGGTACTGCAAACTGGCAGCAAAGGGTTTATGTTGCAGGGGGTTGGGCCTACTTGTCCCAAGGACAAAATACACATTAAAACGTGTTGCCCTTGACCCTCAACAATATGTCCTGGGCGTTGGGCTATAGGAATTCCACATCCCTGCCTTATCCTGCACTGGAGGCAGTGACGAAAGCCAGTGTACCGAATTCTAAAGCTTTACATCCTCGTTGGATACAATGGGCCACTTCGCTCCGGATGTCACATTTATCTTTGACCCCTCTTTGCAAACACAGGAGTTTTTACAGTATGAATCTGTTCATCCTGCTCCTCTGTTCATGCGCCCGCTTGAGGATTACCATTGTATCATTTACACAGACGGTTCGGCGCAGCCAGCGACAGGATCTACACAGTCTTATTCAGCGGCCTGTGCAATAGCGCTGGTACCATTGTGAATGGAGAATTCAAGTCTGATGTCGTGCACACGCAGACATTAGGAGACTGTACCGCCCAGTTGGCAGAGCTACGTGCTCTGGTGCTTGCACTAGAGTTTGCTGATCCTTGTGTGACTACTTTGATTGCGAGTGACTCTTACTAATGTGTCCAGTCTTTCAACGACAATTTATTCTTTTGGACTCAGAATGACTATTGTGAATTCAGAGGTAGCACAATTAAGCATAAAATGCTGTGGGTTTGAGTCGCAGAACTTAAAGAGTGTCTGCCTCTCGTAAGTGTAATTCATACTCTTGATTAGCAGCACGTAGGAGTACGCGCTGTTGGCAACAGTCTAGCTGACGAGGCAGCAAAGACAGCAGTAGCAACATACTTAGTAGCAGCAGTTTCCAGGTCCAAAAGCAAAATTGATGATGACATCTTGGCAGCTATTGCTGCTACAGAGAAGGGTGATAATTACCCTAGGGGTTCCCCTTCTAAATACGCTTATCATTTAAGTCCTGATAAAGTTCCCTATGTGAGAATTAACAACGTTGGTGACAGGCTGATTACCAACGCTGACCACAGGCTATGCTTGATAACAGCCTCTCACGAAGGCATGACCTCGGCTCATGCCGGCGTTTCAGCGACTGTCTATCTTACAGCAATGTTACTGGTGGCGTGTATTATATAAACAAACACATGAATATGTCCTCTCGTTTATTTATTTATAAAGTTTTATGTTGTGATATATGTTAGCAGATTAAGCCTTCGACTGCTGCACGGCCGCCACAAATCCAGCTGTACATATCTAATAGACATCTTGTGTTTACTTCAATCACTGTGGTCCTTTTTCTTCCAATACTGCGTATAGCTTAGTTGCAGTGGATTTGTGCACACGTCTTTTATGGGTTTGGCCACAAAGTTCAAGTTCAAGTTCGGGCATTTATATAGCGCACTACTCACCCAGAGGGTCTCAAGGCGCTAGAGGGAGGGGTTCACTATTTGTCGAATAGCCAGGTTTTCAGTTCTTTTCTGAAGGAGATGTGGTTCTGAGTAAGGCGAAGGTGGGTGGAGAGTGAGTTCCAGGTTTTGGCAGCCAGGAAGGAGAATGATCTGCCACCCATGGTGGTTTTTCGGATGCGCGGGACTGCGGCGAGGGCTTGATTGGATGATCTTAGTTGGCGGGTGGGAATGTAGAAGGACAGCCGGGTGTTGAGGCATTCGGGTCCCAGATTATAAAGGGCCTTGTGTGCGTGGGTAAGAAGGCGGAAAGTAATTCTCTTGTTGACGGGAAGCCAGTGGAGATTTTTTAGGTGTCCGGTGATGTGCTCTTGGCGCGGGATGTCTAAAATGAGTCTCGCTGACGCGTTTTGGATACGCTGGAGCTTTTTCTGCAATTTTGTTGTAGTTCCGGCGTAAAGAGTGTTGCCATAGTCTAGTCGACTCGTGACCAGTGCATGGGTGACAGTCTTTCTTGTCTCGAGGGGGATCCAGCGGAAGATCTTTTTGAGAATGCGAAGGACGTTGAAGCAGGAGGACGATACGGCGTTGACTTGTCTGGACATTGAGAGAGAGGAGTCTAGAATGAAGCCAAGGTTACGTGCATGGTCTGTGGGTGCTGATCCCAAAGCGGAAGGCCACCATGAGTCGTCCCAAGCTGAGGGGGAGGATCCTAGGATGAGCACCTCCGTTTTGTCTGAGTTGCGTTTTAGGCGGCTCTGTTTCATCCATTCGGCTACTTCTTTCATGCCTTCGTGAAGGTTGTTTTTGGCGGTGTTGGGGTCTTTGGTGAGTGAAAGGATTAGCTGGGTGTCGTCGGCGTAGGAGATGATGTTGAGGTTGTGTTGACGTGCGATGGAGGCGAGAGGACTCATGTAGACGTTGAAGAGGGTGGGACTGAGTGAGGAGTGCTGATGCTCGAACTGTCATCAGGGATTTGGGTGTCTTTGTGGCAATTTTTGCATGTGGCACCTTCCATTCTAACCAGGGTCCAGCATTCGCCTCTAAGGCGTTCAAGGAGCCATTGGGTCTTTGGGGGTGCAGGTAAAATTTTCGTCTCCATACCGGCCTGAGGGCAATTCTGTTGTGAAGCGAATGAACCATGACTTAAAGCAATACTTGACAGTTAGAGTTGTAGGAACTGGCAGGAACTGGCTCGCCCATTTGTATAGAGCACAACGTGCACTTAATAATACCCCTAGAAGATTTCTGGGTGGGCGGACCCCATACAAAATGCTCTTTGGCATAAAAATGTTTGTCCCGAACCTTGATGGTCTATATATGGGGGCGACAGCCATATCCTTTGACGTAGATAATCATTCTGTTGTGTTACAGTACGTACAAGAGACTCGAGACAGTCTTGCAAAGGAACACTTGCCCGCCACATCTGGAGCTGAAGCTGCTCTACGGATTCCGGTAGTTGGCTGGCTACCTCGAGTAGGTGATCTGGTCCATGAGAAGGTAGAGAACAAGAAGGAGTTCGGCCCTCTTATCATGCACCAGTTCTAGTGCTAGGCGTGCATGGCACAAGAAGAGTCATTTTACCACCACTTCCTGGTCGCAAGGATAAGATGTACATCTCCATTGACAATGTCAACGAGTGGCCGATTCTTCTTAGTAGGACTCCTGCGGTCTCTTGTCCAGCGATGCTGAGAAATTTAGTTTTGGCCTCTGCTAACACCAACAGGCCTGACATTGCCATTGATATGTCCACAGTTACTAATACGTTACTAAATCTGCCGGATGGCAATCCACATGAAGATACTGGGTACACCTATCCCACAGATGTGTCATTGCCTGGTGTGCAGACAAGTGCAGTGGACTAGTCACATTTTTCATTTGACTCTGACTCCATTGCATCGAGTGCACCATCAAGGTTTTCTGTTTATGTTACTTGGTTTAAAAGACATTTTTTAGTTCCACCTTGGACTTGCATCTGGTTGGTTCTCATCTCCGTTCTTTTGTTCATGTCGATTGGATTTGTAATGGTATTTTTTCGTCTAGTCAATGGACACTGCTTAACTGAACGATCAACAAACCGGTTAATTGATTGAACTTTGGCCCCACACTCATCACACACCATGAAAAGGGACCAGACTTTTGTCAACATCACTGCGTGTCCTGTGTCAGATGGGATTGTATGGGATGCTGTAAAATGTCAAATTCATGGACCCACAGAGTTGGTTAATGTTCCAAATGTACTTCGTGTTTCAATGGGGGATGTTTTAAAACATAACATGCGCTCTGATGATTGGGATGTTCAAGCCATTGAAGCTCTTTTTTCTGATTTGAAATATTATGCCGCTTTTGATGCTGAAGATTTACATTTAGACTCCGCAAACTATGCAGATTTGTTTTGCTATCAGCACTATGGCCGTCATTTTTTGCACAAGGCTAATACCTTTAGAAATGTGGTTAATTACACCCAATGGGAACATTGTCCTACTCCCATAGAAGGCAGCTCCCTTACCCTTTTGAAACAATTCACATATTTCACTGACTTTGATCGATCAAACCCGAGCTCCTTTTATTTTAAATTAAATTCTAAATCGAATTCTAAAGTGAGACTTACTCACACAAATTTGCTATATTCCAAATCCTTTATGGATCCGTTAGCTGTAGGTGGCTATGAGCTATGGAAAGATACAATTGATCTTAAATCTGTTTGGGGTTCTAAACCTTGGCAGGTGCACAGCACTGAAGCTTTGCACCGTGCAGGTCTTATTCTGAGCCACATGTTTTTGAATAGTACGATTTATCAAAAAACATGTCTTGGTTTGGCCACTTCAAAACACATGAATGCCCCTAAAATTCCTAATCTGTATGCTTACCCTAAATGGGACAATCATACCGATATGTCCCTTGATGAGTTGCAATCTTTAATTTCGAACACCTCATTTAATATTTCGTCCCTGGATCCTGAAGGCTGGCTGTTATGGCAAACAAGTTCTGATTTTTGTCAACAACGCTTTCTGGGTCAGGCCTCTGGCTACACACAGGACAGAACGGATCCCAGTTTTGAATTTTCCCATTCAGTAGCTACCTATTCAGTGGGGAAATTATGTCAAAATTAGCTGAAACATTCCACCCTAGTGTCTGTTAAACATAATTATTCTTTATTAACAGGAGGTGTTGACTTGACTGGTTTTGTTAAAGGTCCTGTGGGTGGCAGATCCAAGATAGATAGATTGATTATATATATATATATATATATATATATATATATATATATATATATATGCTATTTACAATGAAGTTTGGAAACTGTCGCAAATTGAGGCTGCTTCCCGTTTAAGAGCAATAGACCAGGCAGATTTGGAAAAAGTGCTTGCTGTCATTGATAATAGTATTAAGACGCTTTCCTCCAGGATTTACACCTTAGATAACATTGTTTCATCTGTTGTGGATATTGTGCAAGACAAAGTGTCGGCTTTGTGCCATGGTCAAAATCAATTGCATTCCATAGTGCAGTTTGCTTGGACTTTACAATCTTTAACCGCATGCGTGCGGCATGATTTCCGCCCGCACGCTGAGAATTTGTAAATCCCTTTATTCATGACGAGCTGGGCTCGTCATGAGCGTGCGAGGAGGCTACCTCATGACGAGCCCAGCTCGTCATGAGCGTCGAAGGGGTTAAAACAAGGGAAAGTGCCTTGGGACTACATGAATACTTAGTCATTGTTTTTACCTTTTAATTTAGCAGAAAACCAACACATGTTTATAAAGGATGCAACATATTCTCTATTGGATATTGAAGAACTGGAACCGTTACCATTTTCTGTAGCCGAATCAAATTCAGCTGTGTGGCTCATCCATGGTTTAATAACACTGTCTTTTCCTCTGTTTAAATTTAGTTCATTTACAGGGGGAGGAGCTACGCGCGCTTCCAAGATGGCCGCGTGAGCCCAGGGCTCCCGAGACCCTCGCCACCCTACGCACTTATCCTGAATATTATCCTGCCAACTTCGATGGGCTATTGATGACGCAACCCAGCTGACATACTAGCTGTTTTCAGAAATCGATTTGGACTCCGGGACCCAAACTTATGATATTTTGAAATTTTGAGGCCTATCCCATGAACTCCTCCGGGCCTCGAGTGGTCCGAGTGCCCAGGCTGTAATTCAACAACAACGGCTTGCGGAGTCTTGGTTGCTGCCCAGAGTTGACTTTCGGTTTCGTTTTTGGGTCTTCACGCTCTCGCATCTTTATCCTGTCTTATTAGCCCGAGTCGCGCCCGGACCCTGGTACTCACTGTAATCCACGGCGGTGTGTATGTGGTCACCGCCATATGCCAGCTAGCTTGCTTTTGGTGATATTGGGTGAAAACGCACGAACCATTTTCACCAGGTCCAGGGCGCTTCTTGGGGGCTTACCGCCCGACATGGCGGGCAAACCCAACAGCGAGAAACGCAAAACCAAGACCCCTCTCCGAGGGGGTGCCATTCAAACGAACGTCATGGACCGTTACACCCAGCCTAAGGTGTCACCCGGAGGGGCGAATAGAAATCGGGGTGAAGTGACCGAGGACCCCGCCATGTTGGCTGATCTTACACTGCAAGACGTCATGGGCGCCATCACTGGTATGAAGACTTCTATGGATCAACAATATGAGGCCATTGCCCTCAAGCTCGACACAGTGGCCATTGACGTCAATATTATTAGAATGGATTTATCAAAGACCAACGAAAAGGTAAAATCCTTGGACTTAAAGACTTCCAGCCTCACTACGGATGTCTCTGACCTACAAACGGAGGTGCGTAATATTCGGTCCTCTAATGACCTCTTCAATCGTCGACTGGAGGATTTTGAAAGCCGGGCGAGACGCAATAATGTGCGCATCATTGGTGTTCCGGAAAATTCCACAGCCTCTTCCACGGATCTCCTTGTAGAAGACCGCATCTTGCTCCTAAGGGCCTCAGGGGAAGACCATCACGCTGCTTTCTGTATACGTCCCCCCTGGTTTGCAGTCCTCGACCTTTGCTGATTTGGGGAGGGTGGTCCTGGGACTTCCTGACTGTATGTTGATCGTGGGCGGAGACTTTAATTCTGTTGTTTCTGGGGTAGAGGACCGCCATCCCCCCCGGGATCTCGCAAGGTCCCAATCATGGTTGAGTTGATTTCTGGAAACGCTGGGCTTGATAGATTGTTGGAGGGTGATGCACCCGGGTCGGACACAGTTTACCTTCCACTCGGGTGCCCATAATAGCCTGTCCAGGTTGGACTATGTTTTGATGCCGGCAGCACAGGCCTCATTGATTAAGGAGATCAGACACTTAGCTTGGGGGATTTCGGACCACTCTCCCGTGTGGCTTCATATGGACACTAATTCGGGCACTGGGGGTCGAGTGGCTCCGATTAACCCCTGGTATATCTACAACCCTAAGACCCGTGCTGAACTTGTTAAATCCCTTGATCACTACTTTCTTGAGAATGAGGGATCGGTGTCTTCTTCTGTTTCATTGTGGGAAGCGTTCAAGACGGTCCTTCGTGGACATGCCTTATCATTGATTGCTGGTGCTAAGAAGAGCAGGAATGAGGCGGTGGTCCGACTTGAGGCTGATATTACTGAACTGGAAGGAGAGTTGGAGTTGGGGGTCACCTGAGATAAACTTCATATCCTTGGTCTCAAACAGTCTGATTATAGGGCCCTGGTGACTGATGCCGCTAAATTCATGAGTAGGGAGCGACAGGGTCGGCTGTATGATGTGGGGGATAAGGCTGGGAAATTGATTGCTTGGTTGGATAGAAAGGAAAGAGCGAGTCGTGTGGTTCCGATGATTGAGAGGCCTGATGGAATGCGTGTGACTGACCCGGTTGAGATAGTTGAGTGCTTCGCTGATCATTTTCGGGAGGTTTATACTCCAGTGTCCGATAGGCCCGAAGAAGACTCTCACCAGTTGTTGATGGATATTTCGCTGCCGTGCCTGTCGGACTCAGATAGGGAGCTGCTGGATTCGCCACTTTCAGTGGATGAGATAGCTCTTGCCGTACGCTCTCTTCGATCGGGGAAGGCTATGGGTCCTAATGGTCTCCCTACTGAGTTATACAAGTGGCGTCCAGATAGGATTGCACCATATCTCAGCGATATGTTCTTGGAATCGCTGGATACTGGCTCCCTTCCTTACGATCAACGTCTTGCATCGATTGTAGTGATTCACAAAGAGGGGAAGCCACGGGCTTGTTGTGCGTCCTACAGACCCATATCGCTTCTTAATGCGGAACCAAAGATCCTCGCTAAAGTACTAGCAAACCGTCTTATCAAGGTGATTAGTGACTTGATTCACCCTGACCAGTCCGGATTCATCCCCCGCCGCAACACAGCACTGAATTTGAGACGCTTACACGGCGCTCTCGCGAGAGCCCCATATCTTAGGGAGTCGGCCATCTTGGTCTCCCTTGACGCCACGATGGCTTTTGACACTGTGGAATGGTCGTATTTGTGGGCCGCTCTAGCGATATTCGGCTTTGGTCCTGGCTTTATTGGCTGGGTGAAACTTCTCTATGAGGCACCGTTGGCGCAGGTGGTGGTCAACGGTCGGGTATCCAGTCCCTTCGCTCTGGGAAGGGGTACTCGACAAGGATGTCCGTTGTCTCCACCTCTTTGCTCTTGCCCTGGAGCCTCTGGCTGCATGGTTGCGCTGGGAACCATCGATGAAAGGTATACGGTGGACCCCTGAGTTTGAGGATCGCATAGCGCTTTATGCGGATGATATTCTGTTGTACCTCACTTCGCCCCAAAAGTCGTTAAACGTGCTGTTTGATGTGTTGATTTCATTCGGACGCAATTCTGGCCTCGTGATCAATTGGTCAAAGTCTTGTATATACGTACTCGCGGGTGGCGCCCCTGCATTGCCGTGTGGTTGTCCCATACAGGTTACACAAGCGGGTTTCAAATATTTGGGAATTTTTATCACTTTGGACCCCGTGGCCAGATATGGTCGTAATTTACTCCCTCCGCTACAACGATTGCGTTCTGACGTGGTGGGCTGGCGTGGCCTTCCTTTGTCCCCCCTAGGGCGAGCGACCCTTTTCAAGATGATGTCCCTACCGCAGTTTTTATACGCGCTCCAGAATACGTTTGATGTAATTCCGACAAAATACTTCCGGGAAGTGGAGAGTTTACAAAGACAGCTGATATGGGATGGGCGTTCCCGTATCGCCCTCCCCAAGCTTACGCTTCCCTGGTATGACGGCGGTATTGCTCTTCCCGATATCAGGCGTTATTACTGGGCCTCTCAACTGAGTGCAATCTTTCACGGTGTGTATGGTCCGGGTTTAGATCCCGCATTTGAGATGGATAGGTGGCTGTTGCTGGGTGGGAATTATAATAGGGCTATATATTCCAGATCCGGACGCTTACTGGACCTACCAAGATCGCGGTGCAGGTGTGGTATTGTGCAAACGCGGCAATGGGGTGGAGCGATAGACTAACTCGAGCGACCCCTTTATATGATTCTTGCAAGTTGGGAAGTTTGTGGAGGACGAAAGACTTTGAGAAATGGGATATGATTGGTATCAGTAGAGTGGGCGATCTCTGGGTTAAGGATAGGATTAAAACTTTCGAGGTCTTGAAGGCGGAATCTTCCCCGTTGGAGGATCGAATACTTGACGGATATGTGCTCGATAGCACGATCTCTCTGATCTATAAGAAATTAATTAATGATCGGTCGGACCTATTAACGCATTTAAGAGTGGTCTGGACCAGAGACGGTTTAATATTAGACGATGAGGACTGGCAATCCGCGATTTCCTCACCCAAGGAGGTCGCGATACCGGCCAGTCTTCGACTAGTTCAGCTTAAGATCTTGCACCGTGTCTATGTGACTGGCCCGCGACTGATTCGAATGGGTTATTCTGTCAATGGGTTATGCATCCGTGGTTGTGGTCAACTTGCCACTTTCCTTCACATACTTTGGGAATGCCCGGAGGTTGCTGCATTTTGGAATGGAGTGCATGCGGTCATGAAAGAGGTTACGGGAGTAGAGATGCAGCCGGAAGCTAGGCGGTGTTTGCTGAATGTGTGGGAACCGAATGACTATGATCTGGCTCAGACGCGATGGGCGACCCTGGCCAACATGATTGCCAAACGAGACATTGCACAGTTGTGGGGCGCTCACCGCCCGCCGACGGTCTCGGTGTGGAAGGAGAACATGGATTGGTGTATGTTTCGAGAGAAGACGGTATATGCGGCGCGAGGTAGGCCCCAAAAATGGGGTAAAATTTGGAGTCAATGGAACTCCTACAGAGGAGATATATGCACACCACCCCTCCCTGATATCCCCGATATCCCGCACTCTCCCTGATCCAACATTACATGATCAGTCCTAATATTCATGTTTTAAAATATTGGGTCCTTTCCCCCGATTGTGCCCCCCCTCTGCTTCTCGTTAATTGACTTGCATTATGATGTTATTGCCTTTACCTTCCCGCCGGAAACGCACCTGTATTGTATTGCTCCTTTGCCTTGATTGATTGTTTTACTTTTATATATATAATAAAAAGAGTTTAAAAAAAAAAATTAGTTCATTTATGAAACACTATGTCCTGGGTAGGTATGAACCGATGGGTACTGCCTTTCTCCACAAAGTTTGGTCTCTGCCTTTCTCATACAGATGTCTGAAAGATGGCAAAGAGGTTTACTTAAAGGGTGAAGAGTGCACTTCCACACCTGATCACTCACTCGTGTGTATGAATATACAATTGCACGGCGCCTGTAACATGCAGGCTCCGAATTTAGCTTGCATTTTAAAAGGGAATCCAGTGCCAGCTATCACACCAACATTCACACTATTGTGTAACTGTAGCTATTTACTTTTAAATAATGAAGCTCGCTGCGGGTTGTTGGCTGGGATTCCTTACATTGTCACTATCTCACAGCGCATAGGTTGCTGTAAAGCACAAGTTTCTACTTGTGTAACAATATATCTGTAAAAGACATTAGTTAGTGATAGATTCCTTACCTTAGAATATCCCCAGGTGTCAGACTGGATCCGGAAAGTTTTGCTAGCAGTACCACTGCGCGTCAGTAGGTGGCGTTGTGCTGCTCCGTGTCCGTAGCTGGCGTCGTATGCGCCGAGATGACATCACGGAGACTACTTAGGCGCCACCCATGACGTTTGTTCTGTGCACAGGAATGTAGAGTCATGCAATAAACCGACTACTGGTGCCATGAAACTAGGGCCCTGAAAGGGATGTCCTTAACTCTAGTAATCAGTTCGCAGCATGGGGAGGATGGGTGGGGCGGTAAGGAATCTATCACTAACTAATGTCTCTTACATATATATCGTTACACAAGTAGTAACTTGTGCATCTGAAAGAGACACGTTAGTGATAGATTCCTAACCTTCGAATAGATACTCCAGCAATACCAACCACGGGGGTGGATCTGCGAATAAGATTACACCAGAAAGTCACAGAGAACAGAACGGCCAAAGAAGCAGTCTCTCTGGACTGGACTGTCAAGGCAGTAATGCTTGGTAAACGTGTGCAGCGAGGTCCATGTAGCTGCTTGACAAATGTCCTGCAAGGGAACGCCACGTCCCAAGGCAGTAGTGGCTGCTGTTGCCCTGGTGGAATGTAAAACAAAAAACAAAAAGAGGACCCCTAATAAATCCGACCAGGGACAGGGGAAGAGTAAGCTGAAAAGATAGAAAGTCCCTATGCACAGAGAGCATAAAGTCTCAAACTAATAGACAAAGATGTCCATGCCATACTATTTATTAACCCACTGTGAAGTCTATACAGATCAGAGAAACAACTTGTTTGCTTATTTATACCAAGGTATATTTTTACATTTTATTAAGTACAATACAGGTTAAAAATAGATTGCTGAACAATAAAAACAGATTAAAATCAACTGTTAAATTTCAAAACATGAAAAAACATAAAGGCATTACATTATACAGGTTACATTATTCATAAAAAGTAGTCAATCAGATCACAATATTCATACAGAGTAGTTTGTCGACGCAGCGTTTCGGTATATTAAAAAATTCTTAGACCTTCTTCAGGACAGTTTCTAGACAGTAAAGAACAAAAAATTACTCATATAACCAGATCACATTTTTTAACAAACAATACATAGAGTTTTTACACCAGACCGCAACTCCACTTGCGACGAAAAGCATCGCCGAGCGTGTGCCGCCTTGGGAATTCCAACGCGCAGAACAGATGACATTGCGCATTCTCTTCGGTGGTAAGTAGATCTAACCAAGGCTCTTCCCATTGCAGAAAGGGACCTTGCGCCACGTCCAAATTCAGACACCATTCGTGATCCATCAAGCACCTGCAGCTGAGTTTGTCCGCCCTGGCATTCAGAGAACCTGCCAGGTGTTGAACCCCCAAGGTAATGCCTTGATGTTCCAGCCATGTCCAGAGGCGCAGAGCCTCCTGACATAGGGTCCACGACCCCACCCCATCCTGTTTGTTGCAATACCACATGGCGGTGGTGTTGTCCGTGAACACCTGCACTACACTTCCCCGGACAGAGGGAAGGAATGCTTCAGTGCAAGTCGGATCGCCCGAAGCTCCAAAAGATTGATATGGAGCCGGGACTCCGCCGGAGACCAGAGGCCTCTGATCTCTGCCTCTCCCAAGTGGCCTCCCCATCCCAGGAGGGACGCATCCGTCACCACGGTTTGCTCCTGTTGGGGAAGGGGGAGGGATCTGCCATTGACCCAATCGCGAATCGTGAGCCACCACTGCAAGTGTCGTGCAGTGCCCTCCGAGATCTGGACTTGATCGGACAGATTGCCCTGATGCTGCGCCCACTGAAACTTTTGGTCCCACTGCAGATCCCGCCTATGCCATCTGGCATGATGCACTAGCAGGAGGCCAACAGGCCCATAGCTGGAGGGTCATCCTGACTGAAACCCGAGATAGAGGCTGAAAGATAGGAATCATAGCCTGAATATCCCGGACTCGCTGCTCCGGGGGGATAAACCCGAAACTGCGTTGAATCCAGAATCGCTCCGATGAAGGAAAGCTTCGGAGAGGGACTCAGGTGTGACTTCGGCACATTGATGGAGAACCCCAGCAAGTGCAAGAGGTAGGCCGTAGTCTGAAGGTGGGTGACTACTGCCTGGGGCGAGCCCGCCTTCAACAACCAGTCGTCGATGTAGGGGAAGACTAACACCCCTGACCTGCACAGGTGAGCTGCGACCACCGCCATCACTTTCGTGAACACCCAAGGGGCGCTGGTAAGGCAGAAGGGGAGCACGGCAAACTGAAAATGCTCCTGGCCTACCGTGAACCGCAGATCACGCCGGTGGGGCAGCAGGACGGGGATGTGAAAATATGCATCCTGCAAGTCCCACGCAACCATCCAGTCTCGAGGGCAGCCAAGACGTGAGCCAGGGACAACATCTTGGATTTCTCCTTGCGGAGGAAGCGATCGACGTTCCTGAGGTCCAAGATGGGGCGCAAGCCCCCTTTGTCCTCTTGGGGACCAGAAAGTAGTGGGAATAGCAACCACGTCCTACCTCTGGCCCAGGAACACGCTTGATGGCCCCCTTGGCCAAGAGGGCTATTACTTCCTGTTGGAGAAGCGCAAAGTGATCCCCCGACATGCGGTGGAACTGAGGTGGCATGGCTGGGGGGGGTAGACTCGAAGGGGAGGGAGTAATGCCTCCGGACGAGTTGCAGCACCCACTTGTCGGAAGTGATAGAATGCCAGTGGGGAAGGTGAGGTTGAATCCTGCCACCCACCGGCGTGGTTTGTGACCTAAAGCTCAGACTAGGAAGGTTTCGAGGTGGACGTCGCGGGGGCGGAGGTGGACTGACCCTCACACGGGCCCCCGGAGCCACCCTGGCGGCTTCCACGCCCACGCTGATTTCTGTTCTGCGCAGGCTTTTGGCTGAACAAATGCGCGGGGACCCCTCTGCCATGGCCACGAAAGGAATGAAAGGTAGAAGGGGCATGGCGCGTGGTGGAAAGGCCCAAGGTCTTGGCCGTAGCTCAAGAGTTCTTGAAACGCTCCAGTGCAGTGTCGGCCTTATCACAAAACAGGCGAGTGCAGTCAAAAGGCATGTCCATGAGCGAGCTCTGGACATCCAGGGAGAACTCGGTGGACCTCAACCAGGCGTGGCGATGAAGTACCACAGTCATGGAGATTGCCCTACTGCCCTGAGGGAGTCCGCGGTGTCCAAGCCACAACGAATGGCGAACCTAGCCGCGTCCTTACCCTCAACCACAGCCTGAGATAGCACAGTCTGGACCTCCGGGCACTGAGGCAACACTTCAGCAACGGTATATCACACCGCGTGGGAATAGTGGCCCAAAAGGCAAGCGGTGTTCACCGACTGCAGCCCTAAGCTGGCTGATGAGAACAACCGCTTACCAAACTGTTCCAACTTCTTACGAGTCCTTATCCAGCGGAGACGTGGGAAAAGCACTCTGAGATGTCAAAGCTTGAATGACTAAACTCTCCGGTGTGGGATGAGTAGTCTGAAAGGCAGGGTCACCCGGCGCAGGGCGAGGATGCCTGGCAACATTTTTATCCACAGGAGCCCATGTTGCCGGCCACGGCCAAGTGCCCAACAAGACTTCAGTGAGGGCATTGTTAAAGGGCAGCAGTGGCTCCCATGAGGTGGACATCGACTAGAGCACCTCAATGAGGAGATTAGTCTTAAGGGTCACCGTGGGGAGAGCGAGGTTAAGGACCTTTGCTGCCCGACGGAGCACCACTGTATACGAGGCACCTTCCTCCATAGTAGGCTGGGGAGAGGCAAACCCCGGATCGGAGGAGACCAAGTCCTGCTCGGAATCACACTGATGAGCAAGAGGGTCCTCCAACCCCTCCCAAATCGTCCTCCGTCGTCGGTGCAGCCAGCACCGACCTCAGCGGTGGGGCAGGGATCAGGGAGGGAAGAAAAACGGACCCGGGAACGACACCGGCCAGGGCAGAGCCGGCGCTGTGTCCCAATTCAGATCCCAGTCGGGGAAAAAACCCTCCGGGAACCAGGGCAGAGGCGGAACCAGCGGTATCCACTGCGGTGCCGAGGGCAGCGCCGTGGGCTGAGCCAGCGGCACAGGGGATCCTGCGGCGCCGGGGCCAGAGTCGCTGGCGGCGCCAGGGCTTGAGTCGGGCTTGAGTCGGGCTTGAGTCGACGGCCCAGCAGAATCCCGACACGGGACCACGGGGCCCGAAGGCGCACCGGCGGTAGCCCGAGGCCTAAACAGGCAGTCCATGGCAGCAAGGAATTCTTGCATTTGTGCTGGAGTCGCTGACGGACCCAGATAAGGTGGGTAGGCCGCAGGACTCCCAGGCTCTAAAGGAGCAGCAGGGGTGGAGCCCCTGTCCCCCTTGTCCGAATTCGAAGACCGACGGGGGGACGTCGGAGAGCGAACACGCTTCTTCTACTTCTTTTTGTGTTGTCTCTTACCCGAATCAGAGGGTGACGACTTGGATCCCGAGGAGCGGTGAGGACTACTCCGCGAACGGTCACGGGAATGACCCCTGGACCTCAAGCGGTGCGGGGACGAGTGCCAAACTTCAAACACTTTCCGCCGCCGCTCCTGCAAGGCCTTCGGGCAAAAGCCCTACAGTCTAAACAGGACCAGGAGTAATGGTCACACTCTAGGCAGTAGAGACAGAAGTCGTGAGGGTCAGCCACTGACATATTGCGACGGAAGGCCCCGCAGGACTTAAAACCAGGCCTCCCTACTTGCCAACACGAGCCAAAAGTCTCAAAAAGAAAAAGAAAGAACGGACATCAGCGCGCATGGGTGGCGCCTAAGTAGTCTCTGTGACGTCATCTCGGCGCATACGATGCCAGCGACGGACACGGAGCCGCACAACGCCATCTAATGACGTGCAGGGGCACTGCTAGCAAAACCTTCCGGATCCAGTCTGACGCCTTGGGATATTCTAAGGTAAGGAATCTATCACAAACAGGTCTCTTTCACATAATGTGCTTTTCTCACCCCCGCATGGGAGGCTTGATATCTCCGTTTGGCCTTCCATTCCGACCCTGAAAGCAGAGTTCGATAAGTTAAACAGAATAAGGGCTCTATTGTTCCAGATAGCAGTCCCTCTTACTTCTTCTCGTGAAACATTTGTCCTTCACGTTGCTAACACGTGCTAGGGTACATGCTCTTTTAAATATGGATCTCCCATTTCATTTAAGCGCTTTGATCCACACTATTTTTAATGCCTCTAGTACGACAGGCGTGGCCTTTTTTTTTTTTAATTCTTAGCTCAAGCCTTGTGACCTCATTCCAAACTAAGGGGTCGATCAGGATGGCGGACGGAAGAGCCACCGCGGCCCTGGAGTAGGCGGAAAAAGCCTTTTCCGTGTCCGCCTGCCGCGGATACTCCGTCCGCCATATCAGGATAGGAAAACGTGTCAAATTTCCGTCCGCGACGGAAAAACACGCTCCGCCGGCCAACTACACACGACCACGCGGCGGACGGAACACATCCAAACGCTCCGCCGTACGCACTGACGTCGAAGACCGTCCCCCAAATCAAGATGGCGGAAAACACACATAAAACCGCTGCGGAAAAACAACCTGTCTTAACACGGCGGAATCCCCACAGCGAACATAGGTGACACAGCCGAGATACCCACCGCAAGCTGACCACCACCATGGACCCGGCGCTACACGCTTTCCCGATGCTCTTCGCGATCCACCACGTCCTAGTCATGGCCTACTATGGACGACGACGCAGGTAAGGTACAAACCATTGGCTGTCTGGAGGGGAATACCAGCAAGGGACGTGACGTAGGGAGGGGGAGTGTCATGTTACCGAAACCACTGATGAGAAGCATATACGAATACACATTAGCAGGACGCAAGCAGGAATGACAACGACAGACCACGAGACTTGATAGACTACCTTTATTGTCAAATAATAGGGGTCAAATCACAGTGTATGCGTGAACATGGGCAAAGTGGGCACCAGAGCAGGTACAACATAGCAGGTAACGAGAGGGCAGCATGCAGTATCAGAGCATCAACAGGGCATTGTAGAGTACAGAGCAGGTACATCATAGGCAGGTAACGAGAGGGCAGTATGCAGTATCAGAGCATCAACAGGGCATTGTGCATTACAGAGCAGGTACATCAGAGGCAGGTAACGAGAGGGCAGTATGCAGTATCAGAGCATCAACAGGGCATTGTGCATTACAGAGCAGGTACATCATAGGCAGGTAACGAGAGGCCAGTATGCAGTATCAGAGCATCAACAGGGCATTGTAGAGTACAGAGCAGGTACATCATAGGCAGGTAACGAGAGGGCAGTATGCAGTATCAGAGCATCAACAGGGCATTGTGCATTACAGAGCAGGTACATCAGAGGCAGGTAACGAGAGGGCAGTATGCAGTATCAGAGCATCAACAGGGCATTGTGCATTACAGAGCAGGTACATCATAGGCAGGTAACGAGAGGCCAGTATGCAGTATCAGAGCATCAACAGGGCATTGTAGAGTACAGAGCAGGTACATCAGAGGCAGCACGTGAGAGGGGCCAAGTGCATCAACAGTCCATTGCACAGAACAGCTCCATCAGAGGCAGCACGTGAGAGGGGCCAAGTGCATCAACAGTCCATTGCACAGAACAGTCACATCACTGGCAGCACATGAGAGGGCAGAATGCAGTATCAGAACAGCAACAGGGCAGTGTGGCCAACAGAGCAGGTACATCAGAGGCAGCACGTGAGAGGGGCTAAGTGCATCAACAGTCCATTGCACAGAACAGCTCCATCAGAGGCAGCACGTGAGAGGGGCCAAGTGCATCAACAGTCCATTGCACAGAACAGCTCCATCAGAGGCAGCACGTGAGAGGGGCCAAGTGCATCAACAGTCCATTGCACAGAACAGCTCCATCAGAGGCAGCACGTGAGAGGGGCCAAGTGCATCAACAGTCCATTGCACAGAACAGCTCCATCAGAGGCAGCACGTGAGAGGGGCCAAGTGCATCAACAGTCCATTGCACAGAACAGCTCCATCAGAGGCAGCACGTGAGAGGGGCCAAGTGCATCAACAGTCCATTGCACAGAACAGTCACATCACTGGCAGCACATGAGAGGGCAGAATGCAGTATCAGAACAGCAACAGGGCAGTGTGGCCAACAGAGCAGGTACATCAGAGGCAGGTAACGAGAGGCCAGTATCAGAGCATCAACAGGGCATTGTGCATTACAGAGCAGGTACATCAGAGGCAGGTAACGAGAGGCCAGTATGCAGTATCAGAGCATCAACAGGGCATTGTGCATTACAGAGCAGGTACATCAGAGGCAGCACAACTACGTGTCCCTACCAACCCGTCACAGGGACCACAAGAGTGCCACGCAGTTCTCAATGGACACACCATGTGAATTAACATTTGAGTGAAGTGTACAGCACGTCACATCACAGAATCAGGGGGGACTGCGTGAACTACCTGCCTCGGACACACTGGCAGCACCAGCAACAGGAGTGTGAGACACAGCCACAGCCCGAGTGACACACACATGGGCCACGGACCCAGACACACTGGCAGCACCAGCAACAGGAGTGTGAGACACAGCCACAGCCCGAGTGACACACACATGGGCCACGGACCCAGACACACTGGCAGCACCAGCAACAGGAGTGTGAGACACAGCCACAGCCCGAGTGACACACACATGGGCCACGGACCCAGACACACTGGCAGCACCAGCAACAGGAGTGTGAGACACAGCCACAGCCCGAGTGACACACACATGGGCCACGGACCCAGACACACTGGCAGCACCAGCAACAGGAGTGTGAGACACAGCCACAGATGTAGTCACTGACACGTGAGCCACTGACCCAGACAGACTGCCAGCACCAGAAACAGGAGTGTGCAACACAGCCACAGATCTTCTAACTGACACGTGAGCCATAGACCCAGATACACTGCCAGGACCTGCAACAGGAGAGGGCACAACTGACACTGTGCCACCATCTGATACATGAGAGTCAACTGCACCGGCGCCACTGGGACAACTGAAATGATGAGCCATAGGGCTGTATGGGCCAGGAGGCAGGGTGGGCCTGGGAGCTGGGGATAGCTCACCTAGAGCCAAATCGGGGTTTGCAGGTGTCAATGGTGTGTGTCTGCGTTTCTTAGGGAGGTGTGAGTGCACCCTGGACAGGACAGGACTGCCAAGTGGTGGGGACTCCAAAGAATCACCACCCAGTATAGGTGGAGCAACTGCTGCCGGGGATCTGGTTTCGGGGGACGTGCTGGAGCCTGCTTGTCGTTTGCTCTGTGCCTGCCGCCTGGACTCGGAATGATGTGTAATGGGGGATGCAACAACAGGGGACACCCTCCTCTGCTTCTGACTGGCCTGGATGGGAGTGGAGGTATGGGGGGACTCCGCCGCGGAGACATCAGTTTGGCGTTTAGTAGAAAACATCAGCCTCAGTGCAGCCAGGGGTGAAGTATGCCTGTCCTTGATTGCGCCATTGTCCATGCTAGATGCCTTGTCCGTAGGATGTGCCTTATCCTTAGGTGGAGTGTTGTCTCTGGATGTAGCCTGTGCCCTGCTCGCCGCCCTGTTCCTGCCAGCAGACTTGTCGTCTGTGGTGCACCTGCCTCCAGCAGACACCTGCTCCCTGTGTGTGTCGCTGCCCTTGGGAGTGTTCCTATCCACTGCTGTGGGCCTGCTCTTGGGAGTCTCCCTGCTCTTAGTAGGTGCCTTAGTCTTCTCACTGTCCTTGGGAGTGTTCCTATCCACTGCTGTGGGCCTGCTCTTGGGGGTCTCCCTGCTCTCAGTAGGTGCCTTAGTCTTCTCACTGTCCTTGGGAGTGTTCCTATCCACTGCTGTGGGCCTGCTCTTGGGGGTCTCCCTGCTCTCAGTAGGTGCCTTAGTCTTCTCACTGTCCTTGGGAGTGTTCCTATCCACTGCTGTGGGCCTGCTCTTGGGGGTCTCCCTGCTCTCAGTAGGTGCCTTAGTCTTCTCACTGTCCTTGGGAGTGTTCCTATCCACTGCTGTGGGCCTGCTCTTGGGAGTCTCCCTGCTCTCAGTAGGTGCCTTTGTCTTCTGACTGGCCTTGTCCAAGGAACAGTCCATGGACATGTGAGTATCCCTTGCCTTCGGAGTACCTTTCGTGTTGAATGCCTGTGTAGCTCCGGAAGGCATGTCCCCCAACAACACTTGTGGATCCTGTGTGTGTACTCCAGTGCATCTGACGTCGTCTACGTGAACAGATTTAGCTGATCTAGGGGATGGGGTCTGTGCCCTGCGTGCCCTGACGTGCTGTCTGACGCTGCTTCTAGTGCAATAACCTGTATTTGAGTCCTGCTCTGAATAATCACTACCCCCTGAGACATCCAGCGGTGTAGATGGGGAAACAGAAGTAGCACCCTGTTCATTCGACTGTACTATTGCAGACGACACACTGCTTGCCAATGACTGCACTGTCCTGTGTAGACCTGCAAGATCGCCATGCATCCCTTCCATGAATGCCACCACCTGCCCCAACTTCCTATCATGATCCTGGAAAGCATTTGTCATATTGGTCTGACCCACACACAGCTGTCGCAGCAGATCAACGGCCTCAGCACACAGTGCATTTTGGCTCACCGTGGCAGGGGCAGCGGTGCCTGCACCGAACGCCACTCTGCTCCCCCTACTCCTTCGGCCACGAACAATACATGGTGCAGTTGGCGGAAGTGTGGGCCCTGTGTGCTGTCTTCCGACAGAAGGTGATGAGTGCCCACTCCCAGTCTGTGACAACAGTGCAGGCTCACCAAGAGTGTCCGACGAGGAGGACGATGGTGTCTCCACATGCGAGTCCTCAGGGACGGTCCTGTCCCCCTCTCCGGCGCTGGCCTCCTCCGTGTCAGTCTGCGTGTGTGCGAAGTCTGAGCCGGACTCATTTCCTCGGCTACTCTCCACCGTCTGTGGCTGAGTGTCCTCTGTCAAAGCTGAAATGCACAGAAAAGATGTGTGAGTCATGGGCACACTCACGTACAGAAGGAACAGGATAGCCAAATCACATAGCAGACAAAGGTTCATGAGCCCTCAGCCTGCACATGGCCCACCCCTACCAGTCATCCTCACATTTTCTGCCATGGGGACATGGACCACTAGGGGATGTGCTTTAACACTCAACTACTAAGCAAGTGGCGTGTCAACATGGCGGACCTGGATGTCAAATGAGTACCACCCAATGGGACCAAAATGCCATCACAGGCATACATACGCAACACGGAACTCAATGGTGTGTCTGTGCACCAATACATGCATAGCACTCACAAGTTTCCTACACAGACAGTATGCTCACCGCTAGTTTGCTGTTGATCGGCACTCAGACGTTCGGCCAGTTCAGGATGCGTCACTGCAATGATACGGTGCATGAGAGGGGTCATGGAGCGTCGGGCCAGACGGGGCGTCCTTGGAATCAGGCCCAGTGTTACTTCCGCTACATTCTTGCTCAGCCTGGAAATGTCGTCCCAGCGTTTGTGGCAGTGTGTATGTCGTCTGTTGCACACCCCCAATGCCCGTACTTCCCGTGCTATGGTCCTCCACAGGTCCTTGCGAAGGTGCAGCTTGACCTACCATGATGGGAGACAAAAGGGTTTAAGTCAGTGGACAGGTGGCCTGTCACACACATAGGGGCAAGACGTTACTGTCAGCAGCCATGCACAATCAGGAACATATGTCTAGCCCACACTACACAGCTAAGATATAAATAGGCCTGATCATTTGGCCCCCTCATGCACACCAACATGTCCCACACTGCACTTACCACCCGTCCCGGTGCGCCGTAGAGGCGTCCATAGTTGCGGAGTACACCGTCCACGAGGACATCAAGCTCCGCGGCGGTGAAGGGTCGAGACCGGATCTCTTTGCCTCTCGACATGGCAAGATCACGGAGTATGGCACTAGAGCAGCAGTCGGTGGTCAGCTCAGCAGCAGCAGCAGGTCGAGGTGATGGTCACAGGCAGCAGTCGGTGGTCAGCTCAGCAGCAGCAGCAGGTCGAGGTGATGGTCACAGGCAGCACTGGTCCCCAGGGTAGGAAGTTTCATGTTGGCCAAGACACATATATAGGGCCCTCAGCACGTGTCAGTGGCATACGTCGCCAGCAATTGGTCAGCCCTGGGAGCGTGATCGTGAAATGGGCCAATGACTGGCCCTGTTGTTGCGGTGCACAGCTTCCGCTACTTGCGATTGGCCGTATGCGGCCAGCGTCCCTCTTCCCATTGGCTGCATGTGCAGGGACCGTGACGGGCACACATCGGCAACCGCACGTGCAAGCTTCAGGCACGGATGCTTCAGTTGCAACAATGTACTATCACTGGCGCCTCCATGGCGGGGCACGTACACAGCGGGGGAGGTGCAGGCCTATACACCCTGCAGATGTACTCAATGGACATGCCAGTTCATGACCCCCCTTACAGTCACCTTGCATCATCCACCGTACACCGGCCGGAGCGGCCGGCCCATGAACATCCGCCGTGCCCGGCCATGAACACAACCGCCATGGCCGGGACCGGCGGTTGTTCATGGCCGGGCACGGCCATGGCGGTTGTGTTCATGGCCGGGCACGGCGGATGTTCATGGCCGGGCACGGCCATGGCGGTTGTGTTCATGGCCGGGCACGGCGGTTGTTCATGGCCGGGCACGGCCATGGCGGTTGTGTTCATGGCCGGGCACGGCGGTTGTTCATGGCCGGGCACGGCCATGGCGGTTGTGTTCATGGCCGGGCACGGCGGTTGTTCATGGGCCGGCCGCTCCGGCCGGTGTACGGTGGATGATGCAAGGTGACTGTAAGGGGGGTCATGAACTGGCATGTCCATTGAGTACATCTGCAGGGTGTATAGGCCTGCACCTCCCCCGCTGTGTACGTGCCCCGCCATGGAGGCGCCAGTGATAGTACATTGTTGCAACTGAAGCATCCGTGCCTGAAGCTTGCACGTGCGGTTGCCGATGTGTGCCCGTCACGGTCCCTGCACATGCAGCCAATGGGAAGAGGGACGCAGGCCGCATTCTGCCTTTGGGAAGTAGCGGAAGTTGAGCACCGCCATGGCGGCGCCAAATATGTGATCTTGTCAGACGCTGCACCGTGATGTGTTGTGTGCAGTTGCGTCATGAGGGATGTGAGCGTGATTGTGAAAGGTCATATGTCATACAATATAGCATGTGTGTCCATACAATGGACATCGGTCGGCACACAATGGCCAACAGATGTGCATTCGTACGTGTTGACGTCGGGTTTGACCCTACAGACGTTGTTACATCTTCACAACTACACAGTACATCACGGCTGTGTGGCCAATTCATGCATCTGTTGTCGGTTTATTGTTGTGTCGAGGTGACTACAGTGGTGGTGGTACACATGCATTCCGTGTATGTGATTTATACGTTCTGTCACCATGCATGTCATTACCGTATGCACATCATCATTGGTGGTGGCATTTGTGCTTGATGACATGGCGTGTGTAAACTTATCGTTTGTGTGCATGCAGTTGCATGAGTGTCTGTGATGTGTCTACGATACATTAGGGTGACGACTGGAGTTATGTCAGTAAGGTACACATGTGATGGAGTTGTACACGTATGCGTCGTTTGTACGTTGACCTAAGTTACATCTCTCTCCCACACAGGAGGGCTCCAAATGTGCATCGCCCATACACTCAGCTGGAGGATATGGTAGACGAGGAGGTGATTCGGAAATTCAGGCTGGATCGACGTCGGTTGCTGGAGCTTGTGGCTCAATTGGCTCCTCATCTGCAGCCACGTAGAACGTATCCTGGCTCGTTTACACCCACTGCAAAGGTCATGGCGGTACTACATTTCTTCGCTACTGGCACATTTCAGTATACAGTTGGAGGTGCCGGGGGTATGTCACAGGCAATGTTCAGCACGGTTCTTCGGGATGTGTTAACAGCTATGATGCTGTACAAGGATGAGTACATACATTTCCCACGTCCGGAAGAGTTGCCAGCTGTCAAAGCTGGTTTCTATGCACTGGGCCACATACCTCACGTTGTGGGCTCAATTGATGGCACGCACATCGCGCTCATTCCACCACGGGCACGCGAACAAGTGTTCAGGAATCGGAAACACTTTCATTCGCTGAACGTGCAGGTGGTGTGCCTGGCGAGCAACATCATCTCCCATGTGTGTGCAAGATTTCCTGGATCCGCACATGACGCCCACATCATGCGAACCAGCAATGTCCCACGACTCATGGCAAATCTGCCACCCGGTCAAGCGTGGCTTGTTGGTGAGTGTGCAGTGGGGACTCTTGTGATCTCTGTGTTGCATGGGGTACCCACCATATCTTGTTCTGATGTTTGTCTCTGTCATCCCCCTACATAGGCGACTCGGCTTACCCAAACCGGCCCTGGCTCCTCAGTCCCCTACGTAATCCGAGGACGGCGGGTGAAATGCGGTACAATGAGGCACATGGAAGGACACGGAGAGTCATCGAACGTACCTTTGGACTGCTGAAGTCTAGGTTTCGGTGCCTCGATAAGACCGGAGGGGCACTGCCTTACTCACCAGGAAAAGTATGCAAGATCGTGATTGCCTGCTGCATGCTCCACAACCTGGCAGTACGCAATGACATTGAACTGCTGTTGGACCCTGAAGACGAAGGAGTTCCTCGGCCTCCCATCCCACCCATGTCGACTGATGAGGATAGTGGTGAGGAGGAAGGTGTGGACCAGAGGCGCCAGCTCATTGATCGCTACTTCCCTTGAATGTGAGTATCTACCTCTAGTGGCGGTTGACAATGCCTCATGTATGTTATCTGGTGTTGTGTGGATATGGGGTTATTCAGCTGGGTGTGGTTTGTGATGGTTGCACATGTGTGTCTTCATGTCTTTGGACATAGGAGTGTCCATGATGTGTGTGCTCCCATCCCATGCTTGTGTGATGGTTGTCGTTTGTGTAATGTTGCTGTGCATTGTGTTGTGATGTGTGTGAATCTCTTTACTGACGTGTGTTTGCTGTCTCTGGTTTTCTCTAGGTCACTCCCGCAGCGCCATGATCATGTGCGACTATGATCCCTGTACCTGTTTACGTCTGTATCTGATGGCAATCATGTGAATAAACATGGAGGCAAAACATCATTGTGTGAGTAAATGCAATTTATTGACAGGTTGTGCTTTTGTGCTGGTGAATATATACAAGTAAGTGGGAGGGAGGGAGTTGGAGTTGTAGGTAATGGCAGATGAAATGTCCGTGCTGACACCACATTGGGGGGTGTCAGGCTAGTCCAGCAGACCAGTGGCAATGATTGTCTATGTGGGACAGGATGGTTTGCAGGGTGAATGTCTGGCACAGGCAGTGGCATTGTCAAGGTCGTCCCCTCTTGGAGCGTGTGCCTGGCGCTCCAACACTGCTCTCAGCAACTTCCTGCCTCGGACGCCCCCTCCGTCTCGGAGGTGGTACAGAGGCAGCTGGGAGGGCAGGTTGGTGATGGGCCACATCCGTCGCCAGGGGCTCAGGTGGTGGTGGCGGCGGTGGAGGCGGAGGCGGAGGCGACGGGGGAGGCGGAGGTGACGGTGGCGGTGGCGCTGACACACATGGTGGAGGAGGGGGGGGGTTGTTCCGGGCAACCCATTCCCTCCACATCGTTGCCTGCTGGCCCATGATCACCAACATCTGGCCAAGGATGCCAGAGATCTCGCGCAGGCTGTTGGTGTTGTCCACTGAGTCCTCGTGAACACGATCAGCGTTTGCCTGGGACCGGTCGTATGAGGCCTGGCACCTGGCAAGAGCTTGTAGGGACTGTGCCACTGGCTCGGGTAGCTGTCCCTCCTCTGACCGGCGGTGTGTGGGTCGCCTGATTGGCAGTTGTCCCGTTGCCTGTGTTTGTGGCCCACTCACCCTGCTTGTGTGTGGGGCCGTTGGACCAGCGTTGCGCGCTGGGTCATGCTGGGTGGCACCGGCAGGAGTCGTGGTGCTCGTGGTAGTGGTGGTAGTGGTGGTACTGGTGGTACTGGTGGTACTGGTGGTGGTGGGGACTGTGCAGATCACAGAGACGGGTGCCGCGGGAGTCACACATGCGACGTTGGTCGGTCCCGGGAGTCCCTGTGAGCCAGATGGCCCTGGCTGCGTGCTTGGTCCCGCTCCATCCTCCGCCCCGGAGCTGCCTGTGTCGTCGTCGGCAGAGAGTCCTGTAGGTGTGGGAGGCGAGGCTGGCGGCCGGGTACTGCTTTCCCCAGTCAGTTGACGATCACCTGAGGGACAAGATCGAGCAGGTCAGTAATGTGGACAGTACATGGTTACATTGATTTGTAGACATTTCTGTTTCCTGTCGCACACACCCCACCCTCCACCACCACCGCCACCCTCCCCGTGCACATGGGGGCCTGTTGGGAGTTGTAGTTTGGGCCTCTCACACACCCCACCCTCCACCACCGCCACCCTCCCCGTGCACATGGGGGCCTGTTGGGAGTTGTAGTTTGGGCCTCTCACACACCCCACCCTCCACCACCGCCACCCTCCCCGTGCACATGGGGGCCTGTTGGGAGTTGTAGTTTGGGCCTCTCACACACCCCACCCTCCACCACCACCGCCACCCTCCCCGTGCACATGGGGGCCTGTTGGGAGTTGTAGTTTGGGCCTCTCACACACCCCACCCTCCACCACCGCCACCCTCCCCGTGCACATGGGGGCCTGTTGGGAGTTGTAGTTTGGGCCTCTCACACACCCCACCCTCCACCACCGCCACCCTCCCCGTGCACATGGGGGCCTGTTGGGAGTTGTAGTTTGGGCCTCTCACACACCCCACCCTCCACCACCGCCACCCTCCCCGTGCACATGGGGGCCTGTTGGGAGTTGTAGTTTGGGCCTCTCACACACCCCACCCTCCACCACCGCCACCCTCCCCGTGCACATGGGGGCCTGTTGGGAGTTGTAGTTTGGGCCTCTCACACACCCCACCCTCCACCACCACCGCCACCCTCCCCGTGCACATGGGGGCCTGTTGGGAGTTGTAGTTTGGGCCTCTCACACACCCCACCCTCCACCACCACCGCCACCCTCCCCGTGCACATGGGGGCCTGTTGGGAGTTGTAGTTTGGGCCTCTCACACACCCCACCCTCCACCACCACCGCCACCCTCCCCGTGCACATGGGGGCCTGTTGGGAGTTGTAGTTTGGGCCTCTCACACACCCCACCCTCCACCACCACCGCCACCCTCCCCGTGAACATGGGGGCCTGTTGGGAGCCATGGACATGTTAGTGTGTTGGTGTCCGACGTGCATGGGTTGGGGCGTGGGGGATGTTTCTTCTCAGTTGTGTGAGCCTGACCATGTCGTGCTGATCGTGGTGCTTGGTTTGTACTCACCAGTCTCTTCTCCTTCGTCAAGGCCGTCTAGGCTCTCTGGGTGTAGTATCACCAGCACCTTCTCCTCCCAATCGGTGTAGGGTATGGGCTCCGGGGGTGTGCCACCGCCAGTAAGATTGGCTCTGGCGTGGTTTTTCGCTCGGATGCCCTTGACCCTGGTCTTAAGGTCATGCCACCGCCTCTGAATGTCGTGCTTGGTCCTCGGCACAGTCCCCGACGCATTCACACGAGTGACGATCCTGTCCCACATGTGGTTCTTTTGCGCCACGGTCGTCTGCTGGACTTGGGCCCCGAAGATGTTGGGCTCCACACGGATAATTTCATCTACCATTACCCGCAACTCTGTCTCCGTGAATTTGGGGTTTTTTTTGGGTGCCATGGTGTGTGGTGCTCAGTGTGTGAGTTGAGTGAGTTGGGAGGTGCAGGTGTGTGGTGTGTGATGTGTAGGATTTGTGTGGTGGGTGTTTGTGTGGTAGGGTGGTGGGTGGGTGTCTTCTATGTGATTTTATGTGAGTTAGCAGTGTCTCGAATGGCCCTCTTGCTGGCAGCAATGCTGTGGTGCAAGGGATTGTGGTTGTGTGGGGGTGTCTTTTTATAGTCGTGTCTCGATGGTTGTTGGCAGTCAGGTGGTAGGTGGGCGTGTTGACTTGTGTGCATTATTGGATAATTGGGACGTGTCATGGTGGCTTGTGCTGGGGGGGGGGGCCTTGTCAATGTTCGTATGTTTGCTTAGGACTTGCGGTGCACTTTCATACATTTGTTAGGCGCTAGGGATGTTGTGCGTGTTGGCCTTCCGCCCTGATGCTGTGGTTCTCGTTGCATTGTTTCCGCCGCGGACGTGGATGGCTGTGAGTTCCGTTGTACGGGCGGATTTATCCTAATTGCGGCCACGGAGTATTCTCAGGGATGGCGGTACATGTTTTATTTTCCGCGGTCATTTCCGTCCGCGGCAGTGGTTGTTCATTGGACTCCGTCCGCCGCGGACGGACTTGGTTGTGTTCCGTCCACCGCGGACGGTGTTGGTTGTGTTCCGTCCGCCGCGGTCGGAGTTTCGTGACATGAATATCCTAATCCCAACCGCGGTTTCTCCGCGGCGCTGCCGGGAGTAAAATTTCCCCCACCATGGCGGACAGTACCCATTTCCGTCCGCCATCCTAATCGGCCCCTATATTTGGTGTGATACCGGGATTTTTTCATTCTATTTTTTCCATTATCTCTAGCAGCTTCCCTCTAATTCTCGCCTTGGTTGCCGGTGTGCTGCTGTTTATTTGCTTGCTCTGAAATGGCTGCACTGTCTGTGTCAAGAGACAGCCGACCCCGGCTGAAGCTGCTCCGTGATCGTATTCTTGAACACTATGGAGTGCTGCCATTGGCCACATTGAGCGCGGCATACGGATTATCCTTCCGCTTTTCATATTTTACTTGCATTCAGCCCGTGTTCCATTGCTTGGATTGCCAATTTGAAAGGGCATTAGAACTCTGTCTCTCCAATACGGTGTCTCCTGCCCCAGATTATGATCATCTAATGAGTCCCTTAGTGGCTCATGAGTTGGCCTGTTCTGGAATTGGGATTATGGCCTGTTCTGGAATCAGGATTTTGGCCTGGGCGGCAGCGCACGAGGTTTGACAAATTGGGACATATGTGCGGCTGCACATGACTTCCTGGAACGGAGTTATATTGAAGAAAACGCAAGTTGTCCTCTGATTGTGCTAGAGGCTCCTGCTCTCGAAGAACATGTATGTTCATTTCCATTACTAAATTGCATGGTGGATATCTTTGCTGATAATAACAATGACTTCCTTTTGGAAGCTGTTGCAACATACTGTGCTTACACACTGATGGATTAAATTGGCAGCGGTGCAGCAACGTTTATTCTTTTCTTCTCCTCATGGTGAATTTTTTTTCTACACTTACATTTTTTCTTTTTTAAAGTCATTCTTTTGTTTTTGTCCCGCTCATCTCCATGTGACCCTTTTGACAAAACTGAGCTTATTTCTGTCTCACACGATCTTGAACTCTGCATTCTGATTAGGTTTCCTTTTGTTCATTGGACCGATCAGGGGAGGGTGTAGTGAGGATACAGTTCTGCTTGCACGCATTGCAATGTTAGCATAAGTGAATTAGTTTCTCAAACGCCATTTTGCCACCTTTGCACATGACACTGTTCTTACGAAGACATACTGCTTGCTTTCTTTCACATGAGGAAGGTCTGTTTTTCAAATCTCTAGACTTACTCTGTGACCTTAAGTCTGTACATGGTGTTCAAGGTTAAATAACAATGTATTCTGTTGCTTCAGGTTGATCGGCCCAGGCTCTAGACATAACACGCAAACAGCTGCACATTACTGAAACTCGGGTGCTTTTAATATGGCATTGCATGCATGAGAGAGGCACTTGGAGAACACCTTTCCATCTACAAAGAGTTGTGCTGATCTGGGATGTGATACACTTCACCTGATTTTGGAGGTATGGGGTTCCCCGTTTAAACCTAGAGATCTTCTATTATTATAATACCTAGCTCCGAGCAAGAGGAGGGTGGTACACAAGGCGCTATAGACCTGGTTCCACTATCATTATAATTAGGGCTCCCGGTTTTATGGTATTTATTTTTCGTCCATTTCCGTCTGTATTTTTCCATATTTATTTTTGGGCCATTTGATCTGTATTTATCCATATTTATTTTGTGCTTTGCGTATAAATGAAGTTGTAAAACTGTACATTTCCGGATCTACTTAACTGATAGATGCACAGTCATAGTTTGATGTTTGTTGTGTGTTAGCTATTTAAGCTGCCAAATATGACATACCAATACATCCACAATACTAGCATTATACCATTAATGTATGTTGACATATGCCTTTATTTAAAGAAATTCAATCCGTTTTTTTAATTTCCAATGCCGTCCAACTGCTCAGCTGCTGGCCTATAATTCATGAAAGACAGCATGGAGAGTCACTTAAAAGAAGAACAATTTTCTGCATTTATCCACTTTTAAAAATAAATGCAGACAGAAAACACATTGTTTTCGGTCTGTATTTATCTGTAAAAATCCGTAAAAACTAAAACAGGGAGCCTTGATTATAATAGGATTTCTCCCTTTGTATTTTATGGAATTGTAACAATGCTGATTGTATTGATTTTATGCATCTTTTTACTAATGTTGGCAAAGATACTGCAGTTAAAATAAACATTTTAAATTATACCGTGTCTCTGATTACTCACGTTGTGGACTTGTATGAGAATAAAAACAAAACAGTGTTCTTAATTCCCACTATTCCTGAGAGGTTGCTAAGTCGCTTGCTCTGGGTTGTCTAATCATTGGTAGCTCCGCTGTAGCACGGAGAACGAATGAGACACTGATGCAAGTCGGATTGGGGTTCTGGACACGGAGTTTGCTTTTTGGTACACCACAATACACCAATGTCCTGGTTTCCTGCGCATAGTTCTGTGAATAAGCAGGATTCCTGCAACAAATCTTGCAAAACATAATGGCTAAAAGCAACTTATACACTATCTCTACTGTCTCTTGTCCATGTTGAATGGATGAAATGGCTGAAAAGAAAGCTAATAGCTGAATACAGTGTTTTCCATGAAATTTTATTACTACAACAAATGGGAAAGATGACGTCTCCCTCAAGATACAAAACATTTTGAAAAATGAAATTAAAACGAAATCCGCTAGCAATACTTTTAAATGTCTAAATGCCTAAATGCGGTTACTGCAACCTAAAAGGGCATCTTGACAGCCAGATGCTGAAAATCACCTCTACTAAGAATATCAAATAGGAAGTCATTAACCATGCCAAAATCAAATCCAGATCCTATATGGCATACAAATATAAAGGAACAAAAAATGGTTCTGTCAGGTAGAACAACCGTCAGTTGAGGATGGTTTGAATGGAATCTGAAAAGTAAGCTATCGAACACGCATCATATGGACAAGTGATCAATACTTAATTATCTTGGCACTTAATGAATAAGGACTGAGATGGATGGTTAGGTGAAGTTATTTATATCAGAATTACTTCATCCAATGATATATACATTACAATGGTAGATTGTCAAGGTCAATTATATATATGAATATAAAGTGCGTAAGGGTGACAATTGTGCACAGTGCTCAAGTGGTGAACTATATATACAGTGTAAGCATGTTTGTTTATATATACAAGTGTAGTATAGGCCAGATGCTGAGTTCACAGCAAGATTGATTCAGATTTATCCTCGTTTCAATGAACCTCGCATCAGAGCTCCTGTTAGCATAATGAACTTCTTGTCAGATGGTTTGTTAACTGTAAGAGTGTATGCCTGACCTAGACATTATTAACTCTGTAACTCTAAAAATCTGATTGGATTCTAAGATGCCATGAAAAAGCAGATAAATGAATACGTTCGTCTCACATTGAGATTACACCCAAAACGACAACAGTGAACAGAAGAGGCCATTAGGAACATGGTATAAAAACATGACTAAAGTAACGCTATAAATTGGGATTTGCCTGTCCACCGGGCTATAAAATTTGACACAACCCTCAAGTAGGGAGCCGAGGGGGAGGAGTTGGTTTTAGTTTCAGGGACACTTTGAAACTTTCGCTGCTGGAGATTAAGGAAGTGTTGGGCTTTGAACTCATGGGATTCTCTCTGAAAGGGCAAGGGGGTGCATTGGACTCTGGGTTGTTGTGTTTTAGGCCCCCTGGAAATGCCCTGTCAGCTGTACCTGAGTTGGTAGACCTTATTTATGATCTGTCTAATGCCCACGCGAGATTACTAATTTTGGGGGACTTTAACCTCTGGCCCAAAGGGCCTCTGGATTCAGCATATAGAGATCTGTGCCAGGCTTGTGATAACATACACCTACAACAGCTGGTGCTCTCCCAGACACATCTTAAGGGTCATGTTCTTGATTTAGTCTTTGCGGATGAGAATCAGGTCTCTATTGGGAATATTATTTCACAATGTTGGACTGATCATGCCTTGGTTCTCTTCTCTTTATATCTCCCCGCCTTCACGCGCAGGCATGACAAGACGGGAGTGTCCAATCTTACTAGGCAATGGTCCAGACTGCTGAAACAGTCTAGTCTCCCTACCTTGCTACCTGGCGGCTTTATCTTGGGATGAAGCGTGGATGTGAGCTATTTGCGTTTCACCCAGCAAATTACTGACACCCTGGACAAAGTGGCACCCTTACGAAAAGCAAGATATAGGTCCAAACTTGCTATGCTGTGGCATTCTGAAGACCTTCTTCAACAGAAACTGCGGTGCAAGCAGGCGGAGAGAGCCTGGCGGAAGCACTACCTAGAGCCTGACAAAGCCCGCTATAAACAGGCCCTTCTGTGCTATAAAGCGCAGATTAAATGTGCCAAAGCCAAGTTCCTCGAGGAGACGCTGACGCAGGCCGTAAATAAGTCCCAAACTTTGTTTAATATCGTCAAGGACTTGTCCCATCCGGCCAGTATGGCTAACTGCATCCCGGCCTCTCAGTCCCTATGCGACTCCTTGGCAGCGGCCTTTGAGGACAAGATTGCCACCATTCTGAGTGGGCTCTCTGGGTCAGCCTCCCCCGGCTCCCAGTTTCAGATGGGTATGGCCCCTTTATCCATCTCTGGGACCCCTGAGGTTGTGAAGGAACAGGCTCGGATTGACAGTTTCCCCCTCCCTCTCTATGAGGAGTTTTGCCAGTTGGCAAATGGTGTATCCTCCGGATCTCTTATGGATCCATTGCCCCATAGATTGTGGAAGGTGTTTCAAGAGGATCTGTTTCCGCCTTTGTTTCCCATCTGCTGTTAATCTCTCAACACTGCTACGGTTCTGGATAACTGGAAACTTGCCATGGTCTCTCCCCTCCTGAAGAAGGCAACATTGGACCCCTCCTGCCTGGGGAATTACCGACCAATCTCGTGGCTTCCATTTCCTATTAAGATTCTGGAAAGGTGGGTCACTAAACATCTGTCCAGCTTCTTGGAAACTAATTCCTGGCTGGACATGGCCCAGTTCGGTTTTAGGCCTGCCCACAGCACTGAATCTGCGCTAGTGGTTGTCCTGGACGATCTTCGTTCGCGTGTCGACTCAGGTTATGCAGCTTTTTTAGTACTGCTTGATATGTCCGCCGCGTTCGACACGGTCAGCCACGCTATTCTCATCAGCAGATTGGAGGAAGCCGGGGTGGCGGGTCTGGCCAGAGACTGGCTGGTTTCCTATCTTCAGGATCGACACAAGTAGTGGCTCTACCGCCTTTTAGATCTGGCACAAAAAGAGTGGGGCAAGGGGTACCTCAGGGGTCGGCCATCAGTTCCATTTTATTCAATCTTTACCTCCGCCCCTTAGTTAAGCTGATTAAATCATTTGGTATCTCGGTTATTAACTACGCCGACGATACGCAGCTTATCTTTTCATTGGAAGGTAAAGAGGCTGTGTCTCAGGAGACTTTTCGTCGCTGCATGACAGCCACTGCGAATTGGCTGTGTACCAACTCCCTTCAGTTTAATGGCTCAAAAACTGAGGTTCTGCACTGCTCCTTGGATCGCATTCCTCGGCCTCTGCCGGCGGATTTTTGCCCTATTGCTTTCCAGGGTACAGTTGCGGCTGCAGATTCCGCCCGTAATATGGGCGTTACGTTCGGACCTAATCTGCAACTGAATGTTTTTGTAAATAAAACTGTCGCCACGTGTATGATGCTGCTTCGCATTTTGCGTAAAATTCTCCCAATGCTTACAGCTCAAGCTAGACCAGAAGTAGTGCGTAGCATTATCCTCAGTAGGCTTGACTGCTGCAACGCACTGCTTCTGGGTGCCGCTGGTATTTTGATCGGAAAACTGCAGCGTATTCAGAATATGGCCGCTAAACTGGCCCTTTCTCGACCGCGTTCAGCTTCTTCATCCCTGGCGCCTAAGGATCTCCACTGGTTACCTGTCCACCAGCGCATTTGTTTTAAAGCGCTGTGTATAGTGTTTAGGGCCCTCCATGATCAGGGCCCTGTCCCGCTACAAGAGCTTTTTTCCTGGTACTCGACCTCCAGAACCCTGCGATCCTCATCTGGATATCTGGTTACAATCCCTAAGATTCGGAGGGTAGGGATGGGAGGCCGTTCCTTTAGATATACTGCGGCCAAATCTTGGAATTCTCTGCCAGTGACCCTAAGGAGCACGGGGGAATTCTTCTCATTTAAAAAAGGCCTGAAGTCCCATCTATTCCCTAGGGCAGTGTAGTGATGTGCTCTGTGTTGGTCTGGATAAGTCAAAGCGCCAGAATACCCTTTGGGTGACAGTCTGCGCTATACAAGTACGCAATACATACATACATACATACATACAAATGGCGAAAAGCACAGGAACCGGGTTCTCTCCCATGTTGAATTATCAGAAAGAGAGAAGCACTTCATTTAACTAAATATATTAAGAATCTCTTTTGAAAAATTGGACACTTTCATATAAAGGCTACAAATAGATTTATCTAAAAGGAAACACAAGCATATTAACGCGGGCATTTCACACAAAAGAATGTGGAGGGGAATTTTTATGGTATTCTGGGAGTTGTAGTGTCACTGTGTGTAAATGATTCATGAACTGGATTTTGAGTAGTCCTTTGTTAATGTTTATGTATAGCTTTGGAGGCACACACATGCAATGAATTACATTTGGACGCTGAATATGGGCGGGAATACATAAGAAAAGGCTTTTGCAGTAAGAAAATTTCACTCGCATCAGAAGCGTTTTTACACGCTGTGAAGGAATGAAGGAATGATTTATTTTAAATAACATGGGCACCCACCAGTCATGGTATGCGCACATTAGTATATGTTTGTATGTATGTCAGTGATAAAGAGTGTAGCGATGTGTAACACACAGTGGGGTAGAATTACTGGGATATAAAGTGTTGAATATAAATGGCGAGACCAAGGAGGGAATGTTTTTGAACAGGAGTTAAATCACTGTGTAAATGGTTTGTGATTCCGGTTTTAGTTGTACAACTGATGTTTGTTTCTTTAAATGCAATGAAGTGCTTAACATAGTTGAATATGTCAGCTAAAAATTTGTTTCTGGATTTGTAGATGCCCCTGAAGAAGGGAATTTACTTCCAGAAATGCATTGCGTTGTTTTAATAAACGTCATGGTATGTGGAACCCAATTTGGACTCCAGAGCTTTTGTGAAATATTTACACCTACCAAAAGATTGAGTACAATGAATTGACCACAAAACAAGAATAAAGGATTAATACGGGTTAAACAATGAAGACAAAGCAAGAGAAAAGAAGAAAAAAATGGATTCATTTGATTCAAACTCAAATGTGGCAGTGCAGCCTGACGGAATCTGAAAAGGGGTTCCTTGTGGAAATGATTCATACATTAGGCCAGTTTTTGTTACATGTAACACATAAGGCAAAATATCATGTGGGGCTATGTTACGATCCACTGTCCAAATACAGAAGTTGTTCCATTTAAAAAAATATGTTTTTAGAGAGGAGGCCTCTCTTGTCACATTCACAATGTTCAGTCAATCAGGTGGAATGCTGGAACATCAAGTCTGTAGCAGCCAGGCAGTTAGATTAAGTGATTTCAGACAGTGGTGCAGAACTTGACCGTAATCCTTGGTTAGAAGATGAGGGTCCACTCTGAACTGAATCAACTACCTGGTCCAAACAGAATCAACATGCACAACTCTTTCGAGTTTCTGGCAAACGCAAGGGTTACGAAGTTACTGGAGAAAAAGTGTATGCATAGATTTCCAACCAGGGATTCGAAAGAGATTCGAGTCCCAGAATACCACCACTAGCTGGGAAGAGTTGTCCTTTTGCATTGGTGAATGTAGCAAACAGATCAATGTGGGGTATTCCCCATATTCTGAAGATCAATCAAAGCTTGGTCATGTACATTTGCCACTCGTAGCAGTCTAATTGGCCTGCTGAGGTCCTTCATCATTACATTATTCAGACCAGGGACATGCTCCACTGACAGTTTCAACATGATGAAGAAGAAGAATCCGGTGCTGGGGTTTCTGAGATCTTGTGATAGCTCCTCTGAATTTGGCCCATCTTGCTTTTTTGTGTCTGTTCGGGTGATTGATTGGCAATGCCCTTTAGGAATGCTTTTAGTGCTTCTCAAAAAAATGTTTGAGGTCTAAATAACTGCTGGATCCTTTCTAGGTCTACTGTCCCTTCAGCCTGCGGTAAGCCCTGCCAGTGGTGTAATATGAAAATCTTTTTTAGTAATGATAAGCAAGCTCACTGATATGCCAAAATGCTACCTTCTCTGTACTCTGGAAGATTTCCTCTGCCACAAGACACTTAAGAGGAGCAGGAAAAACAATACACTGGAGCTGGACACTGGGATCTACTTCCGTTTAAGAAGCGCTTACAAAAAGCAAGCTAATGTTCCCTTTAACAACTACTCAACCTAAATGAAATTCAGAAGAAGAATGAACAATGAAGAAACCAGGAATTACTGCCTGCTGATGAGAAGAATCTGGTCAACTTATTGACCAACTCAAAATGTCACATTCTGACTGACAGAATCAGTGAATATTGCACTTGCTAAGTGCACTTGGGAATACAAAATAATCTGCTAGTACAATTGACTTTCTGCATTCATACACGCAGAAGTAGGGGTAGGAAATCCCGCGCTCGAGGTTGGCCTCTTCGATATGCAGCTGAAACTAAAGTTGAATTTTAAGTTTGTGAAATTTCCCAAACAAATCGCTGGTAGTTTCCAATCCTGGAAACACAGACAAAACAATTTCTGTGAAAAGAAGGTTTAATGGCATTTCCATGGTAAAGACGTACACCCACTGGTGCAATTGGGGTGTAGAGAAGTAGTTTCTCCACCTAGAAAAACATATTTCACATGGAGAAAATTAAATGTAAGCGAGTTCACATTTCCATATCAGTTACTCACGCATGTTCACAACTGATGGAATTTTTACATGTAAAACGTGCAGTTTAGTACTCCCAAAAGTATACGACTTTCACAGATTTTCAAGTGCATGCCTTTGACTTTTCATGAATCTCTTAAAGATGACCAGAAATCTCAGAAATCTACTTAAAACATCTAAAGAACCTAATGTGTGCAAACGTCTGATTTTGAAAAGCTAGGCTTTGTGGATCAGACTCTTGCATACCGGTTCAACAGAGATTGTTAAAAAAAATACATAGCAATTGTTTACCAGCAGGAGGAGTGTATTCTTCCTCGGTCACCATCCAAACATCCCGGGCTGCTACGGAACTGGTTCCAATGGCACCACTGGTAATGGCTTCCCCAACTGTGAACTGAAGTTCTAGTTGCTTTGCCTAAACATTCAAAAAAAGAATAAAGTATCAAAGTATGTGGGTATCACATTCGATGACAAATTAATCCAGTAAAATAATATTTAACAAGAAGGTGTTTAAATTCTTAGCATAAGGACATAGCATAAATTAGATTATCAGGAAAAAGAATTATGCTGGCTGTGTGCAATATCGAACATCGCCTGCAGGAAAGAAACCTCTATACCAATAACAATTTGATAAAGCTATAAAGTAAAACTCTAAATGGTTGCTAACACCAAATCAGCAATGCAAAACAAAAGTGAAGTTGGGTGTTTTAAAGCGTCACTTACTTTTTAATCCATAAGAAGCACCATTTAAGTGTTTTGAGTAAGTGACCTGTTGGTGCTACAAGGCCACGCTAATGGCATTATGTACAGCATATAAATAAATACATGTAACGTAACAACACAGAAGGACTGATTGATTAATTTTTTGATGCATATAATTAATGTTCCATCTTCTTAGCATCTTCTTAGGAGTGTATCTGCAAATTGTGACTTCATTCCGTCACTGTTTTACGAGCCACTGTTCCTGAAAATTAAGTAATATCTCTTTCTTGATAAATCAAGGATCATTTAAGGTAGACCCCTCCAGTGTTTGGTGAATGAGCTCACCAATAAAGCACAATGAAGTGAAACAGACGATTGCTGCTTAAAATCTAAGCGATTCTACTTTCAGAATTATATCGCTTTTACCGATAACAACATTGGGAGGCTATTTTGATAAAGGTACAAATATCCAATAAATTACCATATATTGCGTTAATGCGCCAATGCCGCACCAGAAGCATTCAATGTAATCTGTTCTAGCAATAGTTTAATTCACCACAAGTAAAATCCTTTCAGGTGGCTATGTGCTTACAACCCGAAAATGTAGTCTAGGTAGATCAAAACCTGATATTGATGGAGCGAGTTGGCAAACGCAAAATTTTGTGTACCTCTCGCAAAGTTAATGTCCCATAACATTAATATTTACTGATTGCACGTTTTGCAAAATTAACCAACCATAGAATAAAATGCACACATTATTTTATTATTACACACGGGGAGAACTAACTTGCTTGCATGATTGCAATAAAAACTAGCTAATATGTACTGTTATTGTGTTGTGAATTAATGCACAGCTTGAAAAATAACCAAAACACAATTTAAATGTGCTTATTGTATTCATTTATGTGGTGGAGAGGTCGAAATGTAAGTATAAAATGCATTTACGTGGCTTATTTGCTAGGTAACAACTAACTGGGAAACATTATTTAGGTGGGAGGTAAACAGAATGGGTTTAAATTCAATAATCAACATAAATCTGTGTTTGTTTTTACGATAGTTCCAAAAAGTGGCCTCTGAGGCCTATGCGAAAGATAGCTGCTCGGGTAAACTGTGAGCAGGAGCTGAACTGCGCAGGCACGCCAAAAACCTGCAAGTTAGAGTGAACTGCCTGTGCTCGAGGAGGTTCAAGGCTACCATGGCCCGGTACCTAGGATGGGTGCCAAGCATGGACGATGTAATGCTTAGAGCCTGGGAGAGTTGATGCATGTTTCAAATGCAAGGAAGCGCCTAAGCCCGGACTGATTTAAACAAAGACCCTTTATTTCTTGCTGACACGTTGTGAAAATAATGCTGTAATGGTGAAGAAATGTTCACCCACCCCGATTTTGTCCAATGAGAGACCAAATAAATGATGGTAGTTACAATTTAGATGGATTAAGTTGGAGAAATAGGGTATAAAAACCCCTGGTTTTAGCTAGAAGGGGTAGCTCTTTCGATTTCTACTGGAGATGCTGCCCGATTGCTGACCGATTCTGGATGTAAGATCCTAATGATTTATTTCCTTGTTTGCTTTGCAGGATTGAAGGATAAGATGAGGGTGTTAGTTAGGGATGTTAGGAGAGAATGAATTTGGAACTATCTGTTCTTTGCTAATCTTTAACTGTCTTCTAAAATAAAGTGATTTTCTTGAGCTCTAAATAAAATGATCGTTTTGAAATAAAGTTTAAGATTTTACTGAATAAAGATTTACTAATGCATAAATGTCAGACATGATAACGTTTTTCTTTGGATAAAAATTAGATAAATGAAGAAGTAAAAGCTGGTCTTTGATTCTTCCTACGCCTAATTTTCATTCTAGTAGATCCATTGCCACTATGGTGGTGTGTCTGAATAATTAAAGTCTGGATAAAACCATGGTAAAATGTTTAAATCTGCAGGTGTAAATAATAAATAGTTAAATAGGTTTAGACGCTCCACCAAATGTTCCTCATATTATAAACAGAAGGCTTTCTAAATCTAAATCGGGGGAATATCTAGCATATCTAAAAAACAATGCTGAAAATGGTGGGGGCATTATTCATAGAAAGGAAAATGTTAGTTATCCAGCTAGCATCCGTTTGTAGCTTGTAGTGCTGCAGATTCACATGTTCTGCACAATCCTGTCATCTAGTGTTTGGCACGGACGTTTGAAAGTTGTTTTTGCTCAAAGAACTTTTGGTCAAAGGATGTGCTGTGAAGAGGTGGGAGTACTGTAGACCTGTACTGGCATGCTTTCCTGAATAACACACACATGCAAAATATAAACTGCTGTATGGCTGTGTCATTCATTGCTGTAATCACCTAACTGTGGATTTGTCCAATACAATACAAAGAATTTTTTTTTTTTAAAGATGTCCTATGACCGCTCTCCCTTAACCCACAATGCACCAGCACAAAGAAGCCAATTCAGATAGTTTTTTTGCCCCAGCAAGTGTGTCTTAATTTTGCATGAAAGCAGTGACTGCAGCTAAGAGTAACATAATACAAGTGCACGTCAATCCTGCTTTTGGCAAATGCAGTATATATGAGCTGCGGATTTGAACCGATGCTTTAATGGGTTCAATTTGTTTTCCCAAACAGTAATGAATAAATCTCTTCCACGCTGCTGTGTAGCAGGCACGCATGGTGGGTCTGCTGACTTGCGCAGGATATGCAAACACTCCTCTGGGTGTTGAAGATAACCATGCTCTAAGACCTCAGATGACCGATTGCTAAATTTAACTGCTTGAGGGCCGGATGTCTGAGCTCACCTTGATGTTGAGTTAGGCAATTTGGTCTCAACATTAGCTGATTTTGAAGATGTACCGACATTTCTAGCAGCATAGAATACCATGGCTGTCTCTGTCAAGTTGATGCCAATTGGATGAGAATCTCTGATAATTGCTGCATTCTTATAACATGTGGGATCAGCAGAAGTGGAAGTAAAAGGTAAGCAAATATCCCTGACCAGGTAATCCATAGTGAATTACTCATGGGCTGGCGGGTGTGGGTAACTGGAGGTGAAGGTTTGTCATCTCGAATTCTCCTTGGTGGTGAATAGATCAATTGTGGGAGAGACCCACTTGTGTCCTGCTTAACAGTCTGCAGAATTGTTGTCCACCCCAGAAGGTCTTCCACTAACAGCATTACGTTGTCCTGAATGACCCCGCGACAAATGTTTTGGGCCAATACTGACTGCAGGGAAAAGGGAGTCTACCCTCCTTGCTTCTGGGTGCTTAAGAGGACTGCTTTGCCTTGCATTAGTGAACAAAATAGTATGAGTCCTAATTAGATTGTTGTGAGCTCCAAGAAATTATTAGTGGTATTGCGTCCAGGTCCTTCGGTCCTGTGATTAGTCATGTGGCTGATATGCACTTCACAACCCCATGAATGAGGCATCCATGGAAATGGCCACTTGCGGAGGAGGGCTCAGAAAACGACTGCCCAGCAACAGATTTGGGACCCTGGGAAAATATTTGCAAGTACCCATGCATTGGAAGAACAACAATCTCCAGAAGGCCCAAAGAATAATGACTGGCGAGATAATTTTGAAATATTTGAGACGGTTAACATTGTCAAAGGTGAACATAATACATTCTTAAATCTGGTAACTTTCCTTTATTCAATCAAAAGACACTAAAGCACCCCAATGACCCCAAAAGTTACTTACTGCAATTCTTAGTAATCCTAAACCTAAAAGAGAAGGCTTGATTCCCCTAATCAAACATGTTTCACTACAATACCTTCTGATAAACTATGCCAGATATGAAAAGCATGAGCATTAAAATGCTATGAGCTGCTTAGAAAAGTGCTGTTCATGCACTGAAACTATTATCATATACATGGTTTAGTAAGCAATTCTATCCTAATTCCAAAATGTACAGCAAAATTAAAAGTCTGCTTAAAACGGGTGATTAATTTTAGTTCAGTGACTTCACAATAGGTGTAAACTGGTAACAAAGTCAAAATAGAGCTAAATCATGCACCCATCTGGAACCTGCTATCTGGAACAAGGTATGATGCATGTTTTATATGTTGTTTCTCCATGGTTAGTAGTACCTAGAGAACATTATTTGCTTCTGTAGCTTGAAAGGCAAAATATATGGACTTCATCCGATGCGTTTACTTCATCATGTAGGGCTGACGTTGTTGACATCTATTATAGATTATATATACATTTTAAGTCGTCTCTCTTTTTTTTTTTTAAAGATGTGTATAGATGAACAAGTTACTTAACTTTGGTAATGGTCTTTCATGTGGATACTGTATCCCATCGCTGACGTATCGCCGAGTATTCCCAGGCCACATACTGGATCCAGAAACTTTTCATAGCAGTGCTCCCGCACGCCACCCGGTGGTACCGTGCGGATCCACATTGTCTTTCTTTTACCCATGAAGTGATAGATCTGAGCCACATAACAGCACCACCCTGTGCTCCTGAGTCAGTTTCTTGCTTGACTCTTTCCGCACCCTCGGACATAGAGCACAGAACAATTTGAGGTACCAATGTGCAGATCTCCAATTTAGACCTTCTTAGACTGAACAGGAGCCCACTCCACAGAACAGAAAGTGGCAAGGCAGCTAGGGCTCTGTGAATAGAGCATTGACCAGGAAAAGGGTTACCAATGATAAGTAACTTGTCCTTCAGAAGGATATTACAGATTCCTCACCTTTAGAGTAGATACCCAGTTTGTGAAGGCCCTTGCAAAAGACAAAATATGCATATTAAGGATATTGAGAATATCTGGACTCGTGGTCTCGACTAAAGGATGTTGATTAGACTTGGTTTTTGTTTTACTTTCTTTCTATTTTTAACCCTTTACTTTTTTCTAATTTTCGAACATACTTGTTTTAGAATCTCCATAAAAGTTGGTTTAGGGAATAGCCGGACTGACTGGTTAAGCGAGAAGGCGCTAGGGACCTTAATGTGTGATGGGATGCAACACGCATATAAGGAGACGGAAAGAGATCCGAGGACCCCGTCCATTTACAGCTTGAGGAAAATAGTGGGAGTAACAATGCATCCCAATTTCAGATGGCCCCTGTAGAAATTAGAGCTTTAAACTCTTGCAGTAAGAAGGAAAGGTGCTCCTCTGAGATCCGGTCTGTGAGGGAGGAAGCTGCAGTGGGTCAGAATAGAAGGAGATAGTCCTTCTGAATGGTCTGGAGTACTCATCTGTCAGATGTGATGGTTTGCCAGCCTGGGAGAAAGTGTTCAACTCTGCATCCATAGGGTGGTTGTGCGCCACCATTGGCAAACTAAAGCAGCTGGGATACTGATATCACAGGGGAGGGGGTACTGGAAAGATTAATACCCTTGGTGATCTGCGCAGTGCCTGCCTGATCCCTACTCCCGACCACAAAAGCACTGGGGTGACTGCTTTTTTGTGGGGGGGGGGGGAGTAGCTGCTTCCAGCTGTCTGTACAGTAACCATCGAGTAGTCAGGAGATGCTGAATCTGGTGAATGTACTTTGGCTCGACTTTCCATCAAATATTCTCAAGTGACAGCTTGCTCGCCAAATATATAGGAGCCATCAAAAGATGATATCGTAAGGGACGCCTGCACATCTCCTGTAAAACCTGTAGAACACATCCACACATGGCGACTGAAGAACAAAGGTGTCGACTGCGTGCCCCAAGTAATCAGAACTAACAAGGCCAGCACGAATGACATATATGGCCACATCTTGACCACATTGAAGGGGTTGAGCCAGGGAGCCTAAACCTCTACAGGGACCACAGGCAAGAAGATCTCAGTGACCAAGTCTCAGAGACGTGCAGATATCAGCCTAGCAGGCAAACCACATTGACTATCCAGAAGGCTAGACTGGCCAAGGAGAGCATTTGATTTTCGAACAACTCAATTCTTTTTACTCCCTTTCCCGGGGAATCATGAAGAATTAATGAGGATTCACCCTGCTGGTGCAAGCTTGGAGCACCAAACTCTCAGGGGATCAGTGCAGTTTAAGAAAATCAGGGTCACCATGCGCTAGTTTATAGCTTATGGCTACCTGCCTGTGCACCGGTGTGCAAGAGGAAGGCTTAGACAAAGTGCCCTTTAGGGTATCTGATAGAGCTTCGTTGAGAAGGAGTAAGGGCTCAAAGAAAGCAGGCCCTGGTTGTAGAACTTCTGTAATGTTGTTTGTCTTAGTTCAACACAAGGCAGTTGTAGGTCTAGAACTCAACAGAAAATAAAATTACCACTACAAAAGCAACACTCTCCAGTCAGTGGTCAAAAGGGTGACATCAACCCTGTATCAGGGGAAGTATCAAGCCCACTGGCCTCCTCGAAGTCCATATATAAACTCGCATCATTGTAATGTGGAGTTAAATCAGCGCCATCATAACTTCATCTCGGTGTAGTGGCAACATCTGGTTAGAACCTGAACCAAAATGTTGATAAAGTCACTGTAGTGTCTGAATCAGGCTATACGGGAACCGAGTGCACTTGAGTGGAGTCATAGAATGACCTCTGTAGAGACCACGACCGAATCAGCTCATGGCTGAACGAAGGAGTCAGCATCAGACTCCTTCTCTGGTACTTGCAGCCTGAGATCCGGCATAAATGGAAGAGGGACAGGCGCAAGTCTTGGAGACCGGATGGAAGTCGGTACTGGAGTTTGAGTATAATCTGAGACTGTTTCTAGGGGCTCAGAAGGTGTAGAAGAGGAATTCACCGGCGTCTAACCTAGCCAAAGGATTCACGTGGCCCAAAGGTGAACCAGAAAGAGTCAGACGAGTGCCACAAATATGCAGTATAGCCTATTTAAAGGCCTCGACTTGCTAGGACATCGAAGATGGTCCTTGTGCATCTGGAAAAACTGAAATCATTTTCTCATTCAGGGATTGCAAGCGAGATTGATTGAAACCTGGATGCCCTTGCATCTTTTCTTTAGATGGAAAGTGTCAGGATGAGGCCCTGTCCTGCTTTGTCTTTTTATGTGCTTTCTTAGCTTTGCACTTCGACTTACCACATGACTTTGATCATGAAGATCTGTTGCAGGATCACCCCCGAAAGCTACAAGCAGATCCGCGTTCCTGACTTGGAGCAGACAAGCATTTATAGGACGTCCGTAACTTTGTCTATGTTCGGCGATGTACAGATTCACTTCATGGTCCCAGATCACCTCCAGGTGGATGAGATGAGGACACCCTCATCACACACTGGAGTATTCTTTGAGCCCAAACATCAAAGGAAAACCTTGTGTGGGTCCTTTATCCATTTCTAACGGTCATGGCATGGTTGAAACCTGAAGTTGGGAAGCTCTAAAGGTGGTCGCATGGGGGCATTGTTTGGGGGCGCAGGCAGGTATAGCTCAGCTAGAAAAATACCTCAACAAATTAGAGACACTATTGGCATCCAGCGAGCAGGAAGCCACTGGGAGATCCTCAAGGCGGTTAGATTACCACAGGGAAGAGCATGCACGGCTGTTAGAGCGGTTGAGATGTTTTGATTATGAAGCGCACTCTGCGCAGGCGCACCACTTGGGGGACAAAGCGGGGAGACTACTCGCATGGCTTGTCAGTCAGAATGAATCATTGGCTTCGTTAGCATCGGTACGCATGGCCCAAGGAGGCATAGCATATACATAGCGAGATATACTTGATGCGTTTGTGATGCCCTATCCGGACCTATACAAATCTTGCATGCAGGCCACACCCTTGCAGCTGCAGCTCTACCTTGAGGGGATAACGCTGCCACATCCTACACGTGCCCAAAAAGGGGAACTGAACAACCCCCTCCTCCCGGAAGAAATTTGGGACAACATATTCTCACTCTCCAATGGGAAGTTGCCGGGTCCTGATGGACTACCGACTGAATTTTACAAAGCCTATGCGCATATACAGGTAACGCAACTGATGAAGGTGTTCGCAACTGCGGTTGATGAATCCACTCTTACGGACACACAGAACAAGGCTTTATTGGTGACTCTACTCAAACCCGATAAGAATCCTGAATCCTTAGGCTCTTATCGCCCTTTAGCGCTCCTAAATACTGACTACAAAATCTTCACATCCATACTTGCAAAGTGTCTCTCGCCCTTAGTGAAAACGCTGGTGCATCCGGATCAGAAATGTTTTGTTCTCGCTAGGAGTACCTCGCTCAACATTCACAGACTCTTCAGGGTACAGCATTACGCGGTACACGCATTGCCCCGCTCTGGCTGCCTGTTTCTGGACCTAGAGAAGGCCTTTGATTATTTGGAATGGGACTATCTAGCGGCAGTCCTCCGTAAATACGATCTTAGAGATCATTACATGAGAATGGTTCAGCTGCTATATCAACAGCCTATTGTTCGGGTTAGGACCAGCACGCTCATTTCAGAACCTATTCGGGTGAGACGAGGGACACACCAGGGTTGCCCCCTGTCCCCGTTACTCTTCTCCCTAGCCATGAAACCACTAGCGATGTTACTCCGCAATGATAGCGAGGCGTGGGGAATTGAGTTAGGAGACGGAATGCATGCGTTCTCTCCACGCTGACGACCTGTTTTTGTATGTTCGGGACATTACCGACATCTTATTGTCCATAGCACCAGCACTTACAGCCTTCAAAGCAGTATCAGGCCTCTGGGTTAACTGGGCCAAATCGGGGGTTTACACTTTTTAGCGCAGACACAGTCGAAACAGAAGTTCTCCTCAGCGACTCTCCCCTCCTGTGATACTCTACTATGTTTCGCTATCTTGGCATCTTCATATACAAGACGCCTGATTTATTAGAAGGCCATATAACGAGGGCAATATCAGCAGTCAGAGCTCAGGTACAGTTCTGGAAGTCGCTCCCGCTAAATGTCATGAGCCGCATCACCATGGTCAAGATGATCGTCCTCCCAAAACTATTATATCTCGAATCTTCCGAGATATGTCCCGACCAGAATATGTCGCGAGCTGTAATGTATGTTTCGGGACTTAATCTGGAACAAAGGCAGGCCTCGAGTAGCCTTGTGGAAGCTATATGCTCCCGCTAGTCAGGGAGGATTGGCAGTCCTTAATTTGGAGATGTACTATATAGTGGCCCAGCTACAGTGGGTGACGAAGTGGCTTGGTGGCAGGGGATTGGAGGACGCTGCGACTCTGCAGCAGCCTTTGACCCAATCACAAATCTACCACCATTTCATACCATCGCCAAGCCCCCACGACCATCGCAATTACACTTAGCACTGGCGCATAAATGCTACAGGCGAAGCCTACATCATACCCGCGCAACGCTCCTGTTCGCTCCGATACTCCCACTCCTAGGGACACCCAGAGGGAGGACCCGCACTTACAGGGACGCTCTTACACATTGGCATACAGCGGAACTGTATACCCGTTACTGGATACCCTGTGCGACTCATATTCGGATGGCGTGCTACTCACATTCGATGCCCTGGCGAGAGACAGTGGGTAACCGGAAGGGCAGTTTCTATTACATACTTCCCTAATTAGAGCCCTGTGGGCCTCTTGGGGGAATTTGACGATTGGACCGCCCACACACCTGTTACTTCAATACCTGCATGTCTTGGGGCGGGTTCACACATAGTGCACTGGCTAGTGGCGGCTCTCCTTACCCATACACCGAAACCGATGCTAAGTCTCTGCACCCACTGGGAGAGGGCAGGGGCACACCCTGTCCGGAAAAGGAATGGAGTGCTATTCTGGCCAGCTTCACATGCATTCAGAGGAGCTCTCAATTCAAACTGACACAAACATTATACAAAACGCGTACCTTTCACCCGATATCATAAACAGATACTTTCACATCGCCACATCTGCATGCCCTTGGTGCCAGCAACTTAATGCAAATTTACTCCACATGCAGTGGTCTTGCGAGTCTTTACACACCTACGGGCAGAAGGGGGCCGCAAAACTTGCATACTGCACTAAAACCTCCTTGCCACACACATGGGCAGTGCACATACTAGGGTTTTACGCCAGGTCTTAAAAAAAACAAAGTCATGACACGATTCTGGGATCTGGGCTGATAGTAGTTCGAGCTTAATTACGGAGAGGTGGAAACATAATACTCCCCCGGAAACGATCAGCTGGGAAAGGTCGCTCACGATCTGAGCGCAGGCGGAAAGCATGACATTACATAGGGAGGAAACAGCAGGACTCCGCAAGTACCCCTTAGCGCAATACTGGGATAATATATTCACAGCCTTTAAGAATGGGAAAGACGTAAATAGTACAGATGCCCCTCCCGCCAATACCTCATCCAATCCCAGATGGTCCTACATCCAGAGATATAAAGTAACCACGGACAATGCTGTGTCCTGTGTGGCAGTATGTCTGTGTAATAGGTCCATCGCCGTGCATCCCCCCTAACCCCCAGCCACTAGCCTAGATGATAGCAGTCTCTAATACTTAAAGGAGCCCAAATACAACCCTGGCAAGCCACAGTAGGGCCCAGATCGAGATGAGAAGGTGAAGGCCTGGTAATGCTACGTATATCCTTTTCGCTGTAATGTGATGGCAGTTTCCCTTTTATTTATTGTTAGTTTTGAAGCTTGATTAATATAGGTTTTATTGGCCCACCCTTCTTTTTCCGCACAATCTCCCAAAGTATGGTTAGTTGCAATACAAGCTCCTATTTTCCAAGTGGGCTGCCGATTCAAAGCACCTGATTTAGACGTCTGACTAAATAAGACATATTTGCAATATAATGGGCGTAACTACAAGTTAATTGGGAATTGAAAAAAACACAAATATTAGCAGGAAGTAGCATGCAGTGTTTTACAACTATAGACCACCTGCAAGGACGACAAAGCCATTGTGTACTGTATTTGACTTTATGTAAAGTGATACAAATAAGACAATTGCTTACATAATGTAGTTTTGTAGGTGCAGATGTGATGCCTATGACAACTCTACTCTGTTACTAAACTCAAGAAAACCAATAAAGATATTTAAACAAAAGAAAAGATTGAAACCTGAAGTCTTAGGTGGGCACATCGTTCCATGGCACACCGAATTTCTATTTGAAAAATTGCCAGAAAACAAAAAAATAGGAGTGGAGCTCCAGGGTCAGAGTTCAAAGGTGTGCAAGAAAGGAAACCATGTCAGCATGAGGGAGTGGGGCGTATATAACGCTACGCTCTGTCACTTCTGCTGCACCACAAAGCCAACTTGGAGCCATGCAGCACCCCCTAGCGGAGGGTGAAAGCACTGCTAAGAAAATTTTAGGATCCAGTCTGGTGCCTGGAGGATTTTGGAAAGGGGAGGAATCTGTAGTTCGAACTATCCATCAGAAAAAGATATTGCCATCTTGCAAATTAACAAAATCATTGCTTCTACTCAGCTTTACACAGTCTTTAAAAGTCTTAAAATATTTATTATTAACTTTACATCCACGCGTTCGATTGTTCTTTTAAACATATTGCTGTTTAAAAATCCCCATTTAGCTCGACTGCACTAATAATCGACTTTATGCAGACAATTTTCTTCAGCACAAATCACAGCAGATTTTGTTGTTGATTATTAATATTACATTTAATGAAGGATACAGAATATCTACTTTCAGAGCTGCTGCAAGACTTATTGCAACGGTGTGCACAAATGAACCATACCTCTACTGAATCCATTAGGCCTTGCAACAATTTCTTCTGATGGGGAAATTCAGCATCTCCCACTGGAAAGCATCCCAGTGTTAGTATTGCTCGTTCCTTTGCCTTTAAAAGACGAAAACAAACTTTGTGAGCACTTCAAACAACAATTAAAAGGTAATGCGCTGTTCTTTTAATACAGCGCCGACAGGTGGGTATTGAAGACACTCCATCTTAAGATTCAGCAGCAAAGAGAATAAAAGTCCTACTTTTGTAGTAATCCAAATATTCTTATTAAGAGGCTTACCAATTCCAAAATAGGAGTGTTTTTTATATATATAAATATATATATACATATACACACACACACACATATATATACACATATATATACACATATATACACACACACAACATACACACAATTATGCAAACCCTACAAGCCATGCTATCTAGAAATACACAGTGATTCTCCCCCCTCCTGAATCTTAGTAACCACCACCTACGAGAACTGTGGGGAAAGGAAGGGTGAGTGGCTCAGAAGAGAGGAGACTAAAAGTGCAAGAGGTAACATGGCCAGTGAGCTGTTTCTACGCTGTTTCTACTTAACCAGACCACTTATTTACAATAGGGGCAAGAACTTAAAAGCAGAAATGTAAAGATATGGTTACAATGGCAGAGTAGTTTAAGTAATCCAGTCCTGGGGAACAGACTGATTAAAGTGTGTGAGCACTCTGCTTCTGTGAGAAAGTGGCTCTATAAATACTGGACTAGAATGAAGTACAGTGTGTATAGAGTCCGCCAACCCCAGAGGTATAACAGAGGTTAAAGTCAGAACTGACCTTACTCTCCAAAGTGGTAGCTTGGTCGAGCAGTAAAGCAGTACCATAGGACAGTGTAAAGCATTTGTTGTACACACTCAGTCAGTTAAAGGTTTCACACACTCAATAACTGAACTCCAGGCCAATTGTTGTTATATCCTCAGATATAGTTGTTTTATTTTTAGAACCAACAGTTAGAATACTATACTTTTCAAGTTATGTTCTCTCATGTAAATACTTTGCAAAGGAGCAATAAAGTTTGTGCACACAATAATTACAGGATAGATAATAAGCAACACAGTTCTGAAACACACTCTAGCATTGAGCTCATTGGGTTTTTTCACAGATAAGGACAGTTGATTACTTTATGAATTACTTTGGTAGTTCCAGGACCAGGTCTTAGATTCAGTCCTGGGGTCTAAGCTGAAACCAGATTACCAAAAACGTTTTAGTTACTGTGATGAATTTCCATGAATATAAAGCCGTTTTAAAAGTTCACACTTTGTAACTTTTCAATGTAAATCTGACAATGTGATTCAATGGGAAGGAATTCAGGTTGCAGGTAAAGTACGATCGCGTTACTTTTGTAACCCAGCACTGGTGTCCTAGGGCCAGCACTGGGGGCTTGACTCAAAACAGGTAGGTAATTGCGTTTCAGTATTTCGTACGATTTTTAAAGAATATTTGCAGTTTTCAAAATTAGCCACTTAGAAGAAAGTTCATAGAAAAGCAGACAATGGGTTCCTATGGAGAAAATACAGATTACTAGTAAACCTGCTAGGGATTACTTTGGCGGTTCAGTACTGGGCTGAAAGGTACAGTACTGGCTTCTCCCTTGATCACAGGTGAGTACTTTAGAATTCGCACTTTGGCTGATTTTATAGGAATATTTTCAGTTTTCAAAACTTCACACTTGGAAAATTTTCGAGTAAAAAATGGGTCAATGTTATCTAATGGCAGGTAAGTGAGTTACTGGTTTCCAGGTGAGTACTTGGTTGGTGAAGTTAAGGTTCTGGGTATAGACTCAGGGGTCCCCCAGGGTCAGGTAAGTACAGTTAGTTCAGTCCCAGCGGCACAGGGGCGGCCGGGTGCAGAGGTAGGTAGGCCCAATGATATCCAATGAGGGAAAGGGGGCCTTCGGTTGGTGGCTGCTGGCTGGCAGGCCACGCGGCTCTGGGAGCTGGGCTCCTGGTCACTTGCTCAGGGCAAGGGGGGAAAGTAGGATAGAACAAAGGGGTCACAGCCAGCGGCACTCGGGCGGCTGGTTGCAGGGTGCTTTTGATCCATCGGGCGCTCAATGTTATCCAATGAGGATCTTGAAGAGGGAACAAAGGCTGCAGGCTCGGGGACGGAGACTCTCCAGGGGCGACCAGCACTTCAAGAGGTAAGTTGGGATCTTGGAGCACAGGTAGGTACCCCAAAAGGAGGCACAGGGGCTGTAGGGTGCAGGGGTGTCTTTGGGTGTCGGAAAAGCTTACCCTCGGCTGGTCGCGGTATGGGTGGCCCCTGGTTCAGGCGTCGGCTGGTTCGCCGAGGAGGGTCTTTGGGCACTGGACTTCGGGTCCCAATCGCCGGGGGGACCTCCTCGTGGTCTTGGTTCGGGTTGGCCCGTGCCGGGCTCGGTTGGTGCAGAGTGGGCTGGTCCGGAGCTTCCTGGTGGGCACCAGGTGGGTGGTTGCACCCCTCTCTCCGCCACAGACGAGCCTGGGCCTGAGGGCAGAGATGCGCCCCCCCCCCTTCCCGGCCGCGCTGTTTGGCGCCGGCGGTGCCTGACTTCAAGATGGCGCCCTCGGGGACACACTTTCTATGACCGGCAGACGCAGGCTACGGGAACACGAACGCAGAGGATAGTGCCCTGGTGGACTCTGGAGGACTTTTTCGTTGGACTAGTCCCTCCCTACATACCCTGCATCCTACCCACCCTTCCTCTATGCTGTGAATGCTGCTGTTTTTTCTTGGACAGTTCTCGCTGGACTCTAGCCCTTCCTTCCCTCCAGACCTTTGCATCCCACCCACCCCTCCTCTATGCTGGTACTCGTGTAGTGTTTGCAGCGGTCCTCTGTACTCTCTACCACCCCTATATTACCCCTAGAGTGTTTCCAGTCACATCCCTCCTGTCAAGATAGATGATAACTCTAATGACTAGTTTACTATTTGATTTTTAGATTGTATCCATGTGTATCCCCTCCCTGGGTTAGAATTATAGCTTTTACGACTAATCGCCTGTGGAACTGGTGGAATATAGCCAGGTGTACCCCTTCCCCCGTGTGAAGAGATAACCCTACCCACTAGAGCAAAAAGAAAGGTGTTCCTGAAATGTGTAACGTAACTGATTTTATGTAAAGTGCCTTGTAAAGGGGCAGCTGAAATTCCAGGAGCCTAGTCCCGACAGCTCGACGACTTCGGAGGGCTGGAAGTGGTCCCCCGCTACACAGCGGAGGAGGGCACTGGACATCGAATGCTGTCTTATGTAAAGCGCTCTGATAACCTAACCTGTTCAAGATCCTGAAATGTGCAACGTAATTGATTCTATGTAAACTGCTGTGATAACATGTAACGGAACTGGTGCTATGTAAAGCGCTCTGATAACCTAATCGGTTCAAGTTCGCGCTATAGAAAACTCTAAAAATAAAAAAATAAAAAATAAAATGGGAGTCCCAATCTTCAAGAGGGTCAAGGCAGGCAGGTCCTCTGGGGGTCCCAAGGTTGCTGTCCGCGGGGGTCGCCGGGTTTAGGCAGGAGCAGGTTCCAGGATCAACAGGCCGGTAGGGCTGGGGCCAATTCAGTTGTTGTTGTCCTGTTAGCAGCTGCACGGCGGGTCTTCTTCTTGATCTTCTTTCTTCTTTTTGGTATCAGGATCGGAGGAAGGAAGGTTCATGGAGCCCCTATATACTGAATTTAGGGGTGTTACAGGTAGGTCAAGGGCAGGGACCAATGAGTCCCTGCCCTGGGGTGGGCACACCCCTTAGCCTGCTCCTCTCCTGTGGTAGGGGGGCAGGAGCCAAGTTGTGATAGGGCAGGGCTCCCCATCTTCAAGATGGCCGGAGCCCGGGGTCGTGCTTCACCTCGTCTTCCCCACCTTGGGGTGGGGTTGGCACAGGCTGGCACCCCCCCTTCCTGACGTAGTTTTCCCGCCAGTCTTCCCGCCAGAGTGGGGGGCAGGACTGGTGGGGGCTGGTTGCTGGGTACAGCAAATGGTCTGGAGAAGCTCACAGAGGCGACATGCCTTTGAAGCTTCCCCCTGCCCATCCTGGGGGAGGAGACCGAGCACCTCGCCCAGGATGTGCATTGTTGCAGGCCTAGGCTCTCCTACCCAGGGGTCCAGCAACAGGTCTGTTGTGTGGCAGCCTCTGCAGTCACTCAGCCAGACGTGGATTGTAGGTTAGGGTTTCAGAGGGCATCTCTAAGATGCCCTCAGGTGCATTTTTCATTAAATCCCACACTGGCATCAGTGTGGGTTTAACGTGCTGAGAAGTTTGATACCAATCTTGTCAGTCATCAGTGTAGCCATTATGGTGCTGTGGAGTTCTTAATGACAACCTCCCAGCACCATATACTCTTAATGGCATCACTGCACTTACAGTGCCCAGGACTGGCCCTGGGTACTGTAGGGGCACAGGGCTCATGCACCTGTGCCCTCACCTCTGGCATAGGGCACCTAGCTAGAGGGGTGGCTGAAGTATGCCAGGGCAGTGGGTACTGTGGGCATGGCACACAGGGATGTGTGCCATGTCGACTCTTGTTTTAGTTATGTACTTAGGCACTCAGCCTGCAGAGGCAGTGTGTGGGTGCCAGGGTACAGGGCCCCTAAGGGTGGCACAATAAGTGCTTCAGGCCTCAGGGGTCTCCCCTGGTCACCATGCCCTGGGTACCTAGGGTACCATTTACTAGGGGCTCACAGGTGGCCAGAGATGCCAATTGGGTCTTTTGTTTCAGCATAGTTTTAGGGGAAGAACACAGGCCCTGGGTACCTGGTTGGCCGGAACCCAGGGCACACTCAGTCAAAGCACATCAGCAGTTCAGAAAAAAGTGGGGGCATACCAATGCAAGAAAGATGGCACTTTCTCACAGCTTCTGTAGGAGGAATGGTGACAACAACACGCATTGGGATATAACTATTAGTTGCCTACCGGATTTCATTTATTAGGGCATGCGCACATGATGTTGCTGAAACCAACAGGAAAAGCAATTTTGCTACCCAGAAAGTTAACCCGTTGGAGGCAATAACATCTGGAGATATAAGATACAACAATCCCAAAAAGACAGGGGACCATTTGTCTAGTATTAGAATGAATGCTAAGCTGTGTCAGTACGGCAACAGGGTGGTCTATATAAAGTATGCCCAGTTTATTTGACAATCTACCTATGCTATTCCAGACAAGCACCCACTATAGTGAGCACTAAATTGACTTAAATATAAGGTTGGAAAGTCTTCTTGTTCAGGAATACTGGTGACCTTTCCTAATTCTCTGAACACCGCAAATAGATTTGAGCTGCCTAACATATAACTGCGGAAGACATACTACTAGGTTAAGAAGTTGGCCAGTAGGTTACGAGGTCTTCACCCCTATTTTTGTTAAGATATCTTTCCACATGTGAGCGTGTAGGATTTTTTTGAGTGGACTCTTACAAAACAGCAATTAGGATTGAGAATCAAACCTCATTGCTAGTATTAACCTATATCCACAGAGTTACTCCCTTCCAAGTGAGGAGGTTTGAACAAGTATTCAGTTCAAGCAACTAACTTCCTAGTAAGGTTTACTGTTGGACTTGGACTTCTCAGCAGGGTCATTCCCAAACTTTTTGGCCTTCAACCTCCTGTTTTCTGAACCCATTTGTGTTGGATTTTAGGACTCTGTGCATTTTACTACTGCTAACCAGTGCTCAAGGGATTGTGCTCTATTTCAAACATGGTCAAATAGGTTTACAACCGATTGACAAATTTGATGTAGAGGAAGTACCTAGTAAAGTTGTACTACGTGCACCCAGGGCTTGTAAATTAAATGCTACTAGTGGGCTGCAGGACTGGCTGCGCCTCCCACTTAGGTAGCCTTTAAAAATGTCTCAGGCCTGCCATTGCAGCCTGTGTGTGCAGTTTTAAACTGCCATTTCGACCTGACAAAATAAACATTTTGCCAGGCCCAAACCATCCTTTTTAATACATATAAATCACCCCTAGGGTAGGCCCTAAGCTGCCCATAGGACAGGGTGCAATGTATTTAAAAAGTTCTATATGTACTTATATATGTCCTGATAGGGAAAACAATATACATTCATTTTTCACTACTACTAGGCCAACCTTTCCTACAGGATGACACTGAATTAACTTATTACATTTAATAAGTAATAACTTTCAATTGGGAGCAGGGGGGGAATGCAGAGTTTGGTCTCTAAAGAATTTCAATGTAAAACACTCTTTAAGGGTAACATTGGATTTTAAGTAAAAATTCTGAAAATGTCATTTTTAGAAAGTTGGCATTTTCTTGTCCAAAGCATTTGACGCCTTCAGCCTGTATCCTGGGTCATATAACTAAGTGTAGCTGGCAGTTGTTTTTTGTGTATTGCTCCCAGACACTGACAATGAGGGAAAAGGTGCTGGAAGGATGGGCCATTTCTGACCTCATGGGGGGAGGGGACGCTGTCATCTGCCACACTGGCACATCACAAAGACTCTGTCTCAGCAGAATCACAAAGGCTTTCAAACTAGTCTTTTGAACCCCCAGACAATCTGGGGCCAGGACAGGGAGGCAGAAAAATCAAGACACCCTGGTAGGGGGAGGGCTCTAGAAGCTTCCCCACTTTAAAGTGGCACCAGGTATGAGTAGTGCATCCTCAAACAAAACTCATCAGTACACCTCTGGACCCGTGGAAGACTCAGGACTACTGTGTTGCTCTGCTGCAAGAAGGAGTGCTACTCTGCTGCCTGAGTGAGAAGGACTAATATGCATCTTGAAACCAGGACCACCAGAGTGACTCCAAGGGCTAGCTGGCTGGCCGCCTGATCAGAGCCTCAGGGATAGAAAGGGCTCCAACTATATTGAACACTGCACCTAGACTCTGCCTTCTGCGAGTCCTGTTCCCCAAGTTGTGCCACCCCAGTCCTGGACACATGGAAGTGGACCTGAAGGTGCTCTACCAGGCCAGTGGAAGTCATTTGGGTAGAACCGGCGCAGTATGATACATCTCCTTGCAGCTCCTCATCAGAACCACCTCTGTGCGATGCATCCCTGATGCAGGACCCAGCAGCTCTTAGGAACAATCACTGCAAGACATCTCCAACGCACAAGCTCACATTGCAGTTCTGAAACTCCTTAGAACCAATGGTGCATCCTTGTTGCAGGACCTTGCTTTGCAACCCGCAGCTCTCTGGAATCGCCGCTGTAGCAGGCATCCTCGATGTGAGATCTCACAACGCGCCGCAATGAATATGCTACTTACCAGTATGCATCTGTTCTTGGCATGTAGGGCTGCTAACATTCATATCTTAGCATTAGATCGCCGCCTAGTGTTGGGTCCGGATGATCGCACATTGTTGTCCTGGAAGAGTCTTCGAAGTATCCTGAGATAGGTGGCTCCTCCCCTGGACTACAGTGCGCATGGGCATCGGCTCCATCCCCAGATTGTTTTTCGCCATTGTGGCAGAAGATGGAGTGAAAAGTGTAAAGGATGTCCATGCTAATAAGTGAATACAATAGTATATCTGCAGCTGCGACAGGCACCGGGGAGGAGGGTGGGCGATATGAATGTTAGCAGCCCTACATGCCAAGAACAGATGCATACTGGTAAGTAGCATATTCAGTTCGAGGCATGTGGGCTGCTAAATTCATATCTTAGCATAGAATACATAGCAGTCCCTCCATCAGCGGCGGTTGCCCGTGCCAGCTGCAGAAACCTGAAAGAGTGTCTTGAGAACAGCCTGTCCTACAGCTGCTTGCTGCTTGGAATGTACGTCAACACAGTAGTGTTTTGTAAAGGTATGTGGTGTAACCCACGTGGCTGCCCTGCAAATATCCTCTAAAGGAATGTTCCCTAGGAAAGCCATGGATGCCCCCAGTTTGCGTGTGGAGTGCGCCCTTGGGGGTATCGTTAAAGTGCGCTTGGCCTTTTGATAACATATTTGGATGCACTTAACAATCCACCTGGCTATTCCTGCTTTGGAAATAGGGTTGCCTTTGTGTTGTGGTGCGAAGGCAACAAAAAGTTGCTTTGTCTTTCTAAAGGGTTGTGTCCTGTCTATGTAGTACATCAACGCCCTCCGTACGTCTAACGTATGGAGCATTCTTTCCGCCACCGTTTGTGGGTTTTGGAAGAATGCCGGTAAGTCAATAGTTTGGTTGAGATGAAACTGTGACACCACCTTCGGAAGGAATTTGGGGTTAGTACGTAGCACTACCCTATTTGGATGAATCTGAATGAATGGCTCTTGGATTGTGAGCGCTTGCAGCTCACTAACACGCCTTAGCGACGTGATAGCGATTAGGAAAGCTACTTTCCACGTTAGGAACTGGAGTTCACACGAGTGCAGTGGCTCAAAAGGTGGTCCCATTAGTCTGGTGAGGACCACATTGAGGTTCCACACCGGAGCTGGTGGTGTTCTTGGGGGAATGACTCGTTTCAGACCTTCAAGGAAAGCTTTAATGGCAGGCACTCTGAAGACAGAGAGATGCTGCCTGTTCTGAAGATAAGCCGCTATGGCGGATAGATGTATCCGAATGGAAGTGTACGCTAGATTGCACTTGTAAAGATGCAACAGATAGCAAATGATGTTAGGGATAGATGCATCTAGCGGGTTGATGTCATTGGCTGTACAGTAAATGACAAAACGCTTACATTTCGCAGCATAGCATGCTCTGGTAGTTGGCTTCCTTGCCTCCTTGATGATGTCCATGCATTCCGGAGGTAGGTTAAGGTATCCAAACTCTAGGACTTCAGGAGCCAGATTGCCAGGTTGAGCTGTTGCGGATCTGGATGCTGAATTTCTCCATGGTTCTGCGTCAAAAGACTGGGCGTGAGGCGCAGTCTTTGATGCGGCACCACCGAGAGTTCGAGGAACGTGGTGTACCATGCTTGGCGCGCCCACGTTGGAGCAACTAGGATGAGAGTCATCGCGTGCTGCCTTAGCTTTCTCACGACCAGCGGTATCAGAGGGGCTGGTGGAAAAGCGTACGCAAATTTGCCTGACCAGTTCATCCATATCGCATTGCCCTGCGACTGTGGGTGAGGGAACCTGGCGGCAAAGTGTTGGCATTTTGCGTTTTCTTTTGTGGCAAACAGGTCTATCTCCGGATGACCCCACTGCTGGAAGTACGGGTGGAGTACAGATGGGTGTAACTCCCACTCGTGCATCTGATGGCTGTATCTGCTGAGCAGATCCGCCATCTGATTGTCCTTGCCCGGGAGGTGTTCTGCCATGAGGAAAATGTTCCTCTGAATGGCCCACTTCCACATGCCCTGAGCCAGATGAGACAGCTGTGGCGAGTGGGTGCCCCCCTGTTTTTGAATGTAGTACATCGCGGTCATGTTGTCCGTCCGGACTAACACTACCTTGTTGCACAGATGTACAATGAAGGACTTGAGCGCCATGAAGATTGCCATCAGTTCCAGATAGTTGATGTGCATCTTCTGTTGCTGCGTCGTCCATAGTCCCTGCACTGTGTAAGTGAGCAGATGAGCTCCCCATCCCTGGAGAGATGCGTCCGTTGTCAGGATAATTTGTGGCACTGGCTCCTGGAACAGTCGGCCCTTGCAAAGGTTGTGTGGAGTCCACCAATGCAGAGAGTCGTATGCCCGACTGGTAACCAACACTAGGTCTGTCAATTGTCCCTGAGCCTGTGTCCACTGATTTGCTAAGCATTCCTGGAGCGGACGCATATGCAACCGTGCGTGAGGGACTATGAAGATGCAGGAGGCCATCATGCCAATCAACTGCATGAACACTCTCGCTGGAAGTGAGTGTTGTGGTCTGAACTTTTGGATTAGAGACTGCATGCTGTCTATCCTGACTTGGTTTGGCTGAGCCATGGCCGTCAGGGTATTGATCGTCGCACCTAGGAACTGCCGGACATGTGCCGGCTGAAGATGCGACTTTGGGTAGTTCAACGAGAAGCCCAGATCGTGAAGGAGGTGAATGGTAGTTGACATGTCCGCGGCGCACTGTTGTTCCGACTTGGCCTGAACGAGCCAGTCGTCTAGGTAGGGGTAGACATGAATGTTCTGCCTCCTGAGGTGCGCTGCTACTGTCGCCAGACACTTGGTAAACACTCTTGGGGCTGTGGTCACTCCGAAGGGTAGGACTTTGAACTGATAATGCTTGCCTTGGATAGTGAATCTGAGGTATTTCCTGTGGGACGGGTGTAGTGGAATGTGGAAATAAGCATCCTTGAGATCTAAGGTTGCTAAGAAGTCCCCTTGGTTTAACAAGGGAAGAATTTGTTGCAGTGTAAGCACATGGAAGTGTTCTGATAGTATGTACAGGTTGAGGGGACGTAGATCTAGAATGGGTCTGAGAGATCCGTCCTTCTTTGGAATAAGGAAGTACAGGGAATATACCCCTGTGCCTTCCTCTCCCACCGGCACGAGCTCGATTGCGCCTTTTTGCATCATCACCACTACTTCCTGCTGCAATAAGTGCAAGTGCTCTGCGGACATAGGCCTTTGCGGGATGTTGGGTGGAGTGGATTTCAACTCTAGGCAATAACCATACTGGACTAGTTGTCGCACCCACCTGTCTGTGGTGATGTTTCTCCAGACGGGCAGGAATTGCTGCAGTCTCCCCCCGACAGGTGTTAAGTGGTCGGGGGCAGCGACAGAGAGTCACTGTTTGCTTGGGGTAGAGGAGCGGGAGCTGTTGTTTCCTCTGCCGCGACCTCTGTTGCTGTTATTTCTGTAACCTCCCTTGTTCTGTTTTGTGAACGAGGATTGTGCTCCACCTCTTGAGAACTGAGATTGTTGACCCATTTGTCCTCTGGTGACTCCACGTGCACCTGAGCGACGAAAATTGCTGCCACGAAACTGTTGTGACTGTAGGGCCCCCATGGACTTAGCAGTTTCTGTGTCTTTTTTTATTTTTTCTAGGGTGGTGTCAACATCTGGACCAAACAGACTATCAGGATTGACTGGCTGATTAAGAATGGTTGTCTGAATATCTGGTTTAAACCCCGAGATGCGGAGCCACGCCTGTCGTCTCAGCATAACGCTAGTGTTGATAGCTCTAGCAGCTGTGTCTGCGGCGTCAAGTGCACACTTGATGGCTGCGTTTGAGATTAGCTTCCCTTCCTCAATAAGCAGTTTGGTGCCTTCTTGGAACTTTGGAGGCAGGTGTTGTATAATCTGTTCTAGGGTGTCGTAATGCGCCCTATCGTAACGTGCTAAGAGTGCTTGTGTATTGGCAATGCGCCAAAAATTTGCGGCCTGTGCAGCTACTCTTTTGCCCCCTGCCTCTAGCACTTTGGACTCCTTATCCAGGGGAGGAGCTTCACCCGTCGTCTGGGAGTTGGCACGTTTCCTGGCATTGGCGACCACTATAGAGTCCAGTGGCAACTGTCCCCGGATGTATGCGGGGTCTGCAGGTGCAGGTCTGTACTTCTTTTCAATACGTGGATTGACCACTCGTGCTCTGGTAGGCTCCTTAAATATGTCCCCAGCATGCTTGAGGACTCCTTTAAGCATAGGCAGCGTCTTTACTGTCCTTTCAGAGACTGAAAATGTGTCGAAAATGAAGTCTTCCTCTATCGGGTCAGCATGCATGTCCACATCATGATTGGCTGCCGCCCTCTCAATTAGTGCATGAAAACCTGCTGAATCCTCAGTTGGGGATGCACGTGCATTAAAAAGCTGCGGGTCATGCCCCACACTTTGGGTGCCCTGGTCACCAGTGTCATCATATGAATCCGGTTGTGCATCTGGTTCATTGATAGGGAAATTGTATTGCTCGTCCTCATCATACCCCTCACCCGCAGAGTGTTCTGGTGAGGGAGTAGGGCTCCGTCTCGGAGGAGGCTGGATTGGTTCCATGAGGCCTGAAGCGTCAAGGGGCACCCTTTTCTTTTTCAGTGGGATGACATATGAGTCCACTGACTCTGAAGTGATTTTTCTCTTATAGAGGGTCAATTTGCCTGTGTCAGCGTCGATGAAATGCTCTGAATCATCCTCTGATTCGAGTACCCGACGTGGAAGTGGGCCAGCCGTTGAAGAAACCGTCTTCTTTGGTGCCGATTTGGTGGAAAAGGCTTTCAGCGCCTCCTTCGGCGGCAAAATAAAGAGAAGTTTGCCAGAAGGCTTTGCTGGATTGTCCTTTTGCGCCTGCGGCGATGATATCGGAGCCGAGGCCTTCTCCCTGATTCTCTGTAGTGATTCGGCGATGGGGGACGTCTCACTCACAGTGGGTTTTGGCGCCGACGAGGATGTCTTGACCTTTCCCTCGGATCCGACGTCTTTGTGGGCCTTGTGCGCTTTCGACGCGGATCCCGCTGTCACCGACCCCGATTCCTGGGACCGGTGCGCAGACGTGCCAGTCTTCGATCCGTGCGCCTGCGTAGCCTCCGTGGAGCCGGCTTTGGCGTGCTTGGACGGCGGCGCCGCTGTTGACCCGTGCCGACCATCTTTCTTAGAGGACCCCTCCTCTGGCGTCGATTTCGATTTTGCAGCAGCGGAATCGACGGACTTCTTCGACTTCTGCGGACCGGAGGTCGATGGAGTCGATGGAGTAGCGGGTACAGTCGTTTTCGCCGGCACGGCAGCCATCTTAGGGACACTCGAGTCCTTAAGATTCGGTTTCGTTTTCGGGTCGGCCATCTTAGATGTAGTCGATCCCGATGGTTTCGGTTTCGGTTTCGATACAGTCTGCTCAGCAAGTAAGTCCGTGGCCGGGCCAGAAGGCGGGGCTGTGGCTTGCGGCACTGGGTCTTGGGTAAGGCCTACAGGCGATCCCGTGACCCGGTCGGTATCCTCGTAACCTTCGGGGCAGAGCTCGTCCCCTGAGCTATCCGCCGCGGCCCCATAAATCTCTTCGTCGTCTCCTACCTCGTCGACGTATTCAAGGCCTTGACCCACGACTCCGTCGTCGTCTACCGGATCCGCCTCGACCTCCGTCTCGGGTGGGGAGATTTGAAGATGATGACCCTGTTCCTCTTCTTCCTGGTCGCCGAAGATGTTTTCCGGATCCGGGGCCGCTTGTCTAGCTTCCATGCGCACCGCGCGCCGAAGCTTGAGAGTCTTCTTAGACCGGAACTGTGCACAGGCTTTGCACTTGCCGTCGTCGTGGTCAGGCGAAAGGCATTTGTTACAGACGGGGTGTAGATCGATGTGTGGGTACTTGGACCCACAGAGCGGGCAGTACTTAAACGGGCTCCGCTCCATGTTCAGAAAAGTTTTGCAGTCGTGTCGCGATGAGAAGGCCTCAAAGTCCGAAGAGCGAAAGAAAACTCCGCTTATTCCGGCTCCAAGAGACGGAAGACTCGAGACCGTGCGCAGACAATACCGACGCAAAAAAAGCGAGGCCTTTTGGCCGCTAAAAGTTAGTTTTTCTCGGTTTCGACAGAAAGACGTCGAGACCACATCCGAACCCAATGGCGGAAAAAAACAATCTGGGGATGGAGCCGATGCCCATGCGCACTGTAGTCCAGGGGAGGAGCCACCTATCTCAGGATACTTCGAAGACTCTTCCAGGACAACAATGTGCGATCATCCGGACCCAACACTAGGCGGCGATCTAATGCTAAGATATGAATTTAGCAGCCCACATGCCTCGAACACAGTACTTAAGGTTCTTTTTTTTTAACAGGCCTACCTTGGTCCCAGCCCATGCTCCATCATCGTTGGCCTGAACTAGTGACATTGTCCCGGTCCAGTGTGGCCTGTAACCACAGTAGGTGCTTTGTGCTTGTAAGCACTGATTTTATTTAAATCTTTAATATTGCATATCTATGGTTCTAATAACTGGATTTTAATTACATTTTTATCTATTTTTCTCAATTCAAGTGGATTTTTCTTGCGTTGTGTTTTCACTTTATTGCTATTTGAAGTGCTCTGTAAATACTATACATATTACCTCTGAATTAAGCTAAACTGCTGCTGTGACAAGCTATCAGAGGGTTAAGCACAGGGTCATCTGAGGTTTGCTTGTGTTTTACCCTGACAGGAATTGTGGTTGCTGCTTGAGTAGGGTTTCACCCCCCTCAACCAGTAACCCAATTTCCTACATTTATATTACTTCCTCATGTCTTGGTAGAATAATTATTTCTTAGTGCCTGTGTACATAAAACAAAAAAACGACAGGAAATTCAAAGAACCTTGCCTTATTTGTCTCCTTCCCAGACGGTATTCTCGCGAGTAATGTTTCCACAAGGTGCAGCTGAGTAAATCCAGAACCTTCGCTGGGAATTGGCAAGGGTCCATTCTTGCCTATTTCCCCCAGAGCCGTACAAGCCGCCATTCCCAGCAGCGGAGAAGGATTATCCAAAAATAAACCTACATAAGAAATACAATAAAATGGTTTACATATTTGAAACTAAAATTGCCTATCATTCCCCACTCTCTCAAACTTGCTTCTATACAAATGTTGAAAATCTGTCAAAAGGACAACTAGTTTGTAACCTATGAAAGTCCTTCAATCTGTCTAATAGTAGGGGATGCTTTAGTATGCCCTGAGAGAAGTAAGACAAAAGTTCTGACAGGCTCGCAAGTGTTAGAAGGGGCCTATATTAAAAGAAACACGTGGGTTAATCTCTATTAAGTAAGTTAAAGTATTTGAAGAGCACAGCATACGCCCTATGGTCTCTGGGCAATATGACAAATAAGAACTGTAGATGAAGCAGATTAACATGAAAGGAAAGTTGGGAGTTTCTTTCTGAGGAGAAGGTATGAGGATACAATCTTTACTCCAGGAGGAAGTTATTCATGAGAATAGGGTGGCAAAAGCCTTACCTAAATAGAATGTTTTTTCAAGAAAGGTTGCATAAGTAAGTTTGTAGAAGGAAGGGATAGGAGTGTATCTAGAAATGCTCGCTTTAAAGCATTCTGATGCATTTCCTTAAAGACACATGTATTAAGCAAAGGGTTTTGAAAGATATGCTGCTCTGAATTGGAACACAGTGTAGTTTGTCTAGGGTAATCTTAGCTGTGGTGAAACAGTTATGCGGCCACAAACCTGGCTGCATGAATATCAATATCTTGCAATTGTGGTAAAAATAAAAAAGATAGTGAACCCTTGCTTCCAGGAGAGATATGGTAATTAAGGATGTTTTATGAACATCCATGGGTGCTCGTATACATGGGTGCTGTTGAGAAACTTTGGAAGGATAGACTCAGTTGTCTCAGAAATTGCAGGGGGGCGCATTCATATACAATATCTGGCAATGTGCACTAAACTTCCTAATTGGAAAGAACTAACAAGTGGTCTGACAAACCTGACTAATTCCTGTTGAAGCAAAGGCAAAATTATGAATTCTGGGGGGTGAGGGGGGGTGGGGGGGGGATTGCTGTGTCATAAAAACCAAAATAGTTTTGCAATCTTGATCTTGGACTGGTAGTAGCCAGGTGAAAAATGGTGAGACTATGGCGTGGAGAGGGTACCCTCTCAAAGTGGGAGAACTGGAAGAAAGATTTGTAGTAGTATATAGGGCTGAAAGATCATTGTATGAAGGTTGAAGGGTAACCACACATATAGAGTGAAATGACTAATATGTTTGTGTCTCTTTTATAAAAATAGAAAACAACAATAAAAAAAAGTAATTCTGCTATGATTGCCGCTATAGCTGTTTTTCTACATTCCACTAAGAGGAGGGGAATGGAGAGTCTGAGTATGAACTAAAATAAAGTACAAGAAGAGCGGACTGCTGGAGCCTGACTGTTCACTGTCAACTCATCTACTGTGATGACAAAGATTTTCACATTAGGTCAGGATTAAGGAAATGGTCCTAAGATACTAAGCCTTGGTAAAAGACACTAGGTGAGGGGGTCATTGCATTTATTAAGAGTTCATTTTTGTCCATGTTGATTGTTGCCAGTTTTGGTTAATTCAGCTCTACACAATGTGCCGACAATCTTTTATGGTGCTAGAGTTTGGCATTAGCTCCTCTGAGGTGAAAAAATAGCAGACTCATCAGCATAATGGTAGAAAATGCAACCAAAGATACTCAGCAAGTGGAAGAATGTAGATGCTGAAGTAAAACTGTTTTTGATTTTCACCAGATGCGACACAGGCTACTAAGCAGAATAGTTATTGACATTAAGATCATTACAAATATGCTTCAGGCAAAAGGTGATATATCACACCAGGATCATACTTGGCATTAGTGCTGGAATTAAAATAATTTACTAAGAATCACTGATAAAAACACATTGATGCAGGATCTCTTCAGCCATAAAAGAATGAGGAGAATAAAAGACAACCAGGGGTTTGATCTATTGCTTGATAGAATGAGGCATGAGAAGGAAAAGGGTGGGTGAGGTTGAGTGCAAGTTTAAGTATTTCCATCAAATTGTTTTGTGCTCTGCTGAGAGGTAGGTATGGCCTGATTTAGTCCTCGTGCCTGCGATGCCAAGAGATTTAAACAACTCCGCAGATGAGGATAAATTAGCCAAAAAAGAAAAGTGTCTAGGGTTTTTGTGCTCCTGTGTAGTTCAGGATACACTGCTGCATTTTTCAACTGAATTGCATGTTGAGAGAATGGATGAGCTAAACTAATGATAGAAATGAAGCTAGAATAACTCAATAGTTTAGAAATGTACCAATTATATGTGGCATCTGCAAATATTTCAAATCACAATTTCTCCATTAGAAGTCCAATATTTACAGGATGTCTCAGTGCATTTGCCTTCTAGCCAAGTCAATGAGTATATTCACACCATATGATCATATACACTGCCTGAAGAGCAAGGAGATCAGAGGTATGGGATAAATTCAAACAAAGACGTAAGTAGAAGACAAGCAAGAATTATTAACTTATAAATCACTGGGATTCATGCTAACTACCGCCTTTTTGGAATATGTTAAAAACGTGTGTCTCATTATGCTCCGCATGTTGCAATTTTTCTTTTTTGTGATATATCTCCCCTACCTTCAATTTGGTTTCCCAGATTGCCTTTCAGTTGTTTATCATCTCACTCGTTATTTATTCAAGCATCTGATTACAACATATCTAGGTATTAATCAGGTGCATCAAAGTCTCCCTCACTCCTTTACAAACCACCACTTTGCTTTTCAGAAGAGCTTTAAATGGCTACAGCTGTTTGGTCTCCTGGTATAGTAACCGTAAACATTTTAATTAAATAGGTTTTGTTATATGGACATCCTGCATTCCTGGGAGACCCGGAGGAAAGGAAAGAGTGCAAGAAACTTGTAACCAAGATTTGGTCTGCTCCAACAGCGAAAAACGTTTTGGATAGAATGTTTGAAGTAATTGCAGACACCAGTGATTACTTTAAGCCATATTTAGTCAAAATACTAAAAGCATTGACATCTTTTTTGCTAACCAAGTTAGCTAGCTATTATTCCAATTCTAGTAAGATTTTGGATTTGGCATAATTTATCCTTAATAACAACTACTTCTACTACCAAGATGTATTGTACCATAAACTAAAAGGGACCGCCATTTGCTCTAGGTCTGCTCCCTCTTATGCATATCTGTTTATGAGGTTGTATGAGAGGGAGCACGCCTGAACGGGCTCATGTGGCAGTACCGTTAAAGTAATTTTTTGGGGTCGTTATATTGAGGACGTGTTATGATCTGGCATGGAACTATCCCTGAGCTTGTTCAATACCATGATTAATTGAATAATAATCAATGTAATGTTACATTGAGCCTGGAACACAGTAAAGAACGAATTTGCTTTTTAGACATTGAACTGTACATTGAGGATGGTAGACTGCTCTCCAACTATATAGGAAACTCACTTCGACTAACTCTGTTCTGCATGAAGACTCAGGTCACCCTAAGAAACAGATTGAGAACATCCCTTATGGGGAATTATTACGGGCCAAGAGGAACAGTACTTTAGAATCCAATTATGTCTTAGAGGAGAAATGCATTACTGAACGATTTTTACAAAGGTGATATCATGAGGATATTGTACAAAGAGCTAAAATAAGAACTGACAAGACTTGTAGATTAGATCTTCTGAAACCAAACACTAGGAAGGAAACTAGTAACAAGGATGCCAATAATGTTGTACGTTTCATTACAACCTATAGTGAGGGTAATAAGGAGATTTCCAACAGTTTCTTGAAACATTGGAGCATCTTACAATGCACTAAAGATTTATATAAAATACTCCTTGTATCACCTCTGATCACTTATAAAAAAGCACAGGGGGGTCAGACAGGCCTGGGTCCTGTCCCCCCTCCTTTTTATTATTTACATTATTGGGCTGAACAATTCACAAAAAACCTCGACTCATGACGCTTCCATAATTAACTCTTCCCGTGCTTTAATACGCAGACGATGCGGTCCTCATAGGCCGCACCCCGAACTCTTTGCGCATTTTAGTACAGACTTTTGTCAAGTATATAGACAGCTTGGATCTATGTGTTAATTTAAAAAAATCATTTTTAACGTCCTGTGGTCCTGGGAAGCGTCAGCTAAGTTCTATTGTTGTGGGTAGTCAGAAACCGACAAGCACCAGCACATTTCCTTATCTTGGGTTGGCCTTTGCTGCGAACGGCTCCTGGACTGAGCATCTTGCGCACTCCAGGAGCAAGTTCTCAAAGGCCATCAATTCAATTCTTAGCCTTCCCTGCCCAAAGGCCACTGGTTCTATTTTAGCTACTCAAAACATTTCGAAATTACAGTGCGTTCCTGTGGTCACGAACGGGGCGGAAATTTGGGGTATTGTAAATAGTTCTTGTATTCAGCAGGAAGAACATAGGTTTTGCAGGAAACTGCTAAGCATCCCAATTTCCACTCCACAATATATTGGTCCCAGAGAACTTAATCTTAACTTTATATCGGATATCATACGTGCCCGATCTGCTCTTTTTTGGTTATCAGTTTGGAAGAATCAGACGGCCTCCCTCACTAGAGAGATTATCAACGACTTAAGTGTGAGAAAGGGATGGATATTCCTTGTTTGAGCTGAGGGCAACAAAGCTTGCGCAGTATCAACAAAAAATTCTTTTTCAACCCACAAACAGTTGAAACTGTGCCCAAAAATTGCTAAGAGATGCCCTCTATTCTTTATATAACACAGAAAGGATTGGTCTGGAATCTAAAATCTTCTATTCTTAGTTACATGTCCATTGAACAGTATCACCATCCCCTACCTACATATCTCACCCTACCCATGAGTCATTGGGAAAGGAGCCTATTATTCCGCTTAAGAGCATGAACAGTCAGACTTGCACTGTGTTTCCCTCTTGGTTACCACCCCAACCTTGATCACGTATCTTGTGATGGGGTAAGTGGCAAATCAATTTTACACTTTTTATTTTTCTGTAAATATTATATGAAATATATAAAGTGGCTTTAATATCCTTTTTTTTTTTTTAAAGAGAAGGCCCATCAGTCTGGATAATGCTTACTCATGTTTAGTCTCTATGGCCGACGAAGAATTGATTTTTCGCATAAGTACATTCTTTAGAATCGCCACTAGAGCACGTAAGACCATGCTTGATCCTTGAGATTTTATTATGGCTGATTATCTCTGTATGAATGCAGGATGATACATAACAGTAACTTATTTATTTTTTACCAATTAAGTTATTTTTAATTTGTTATCGTATTTCCTAAAATGTCATGGTTATATTATTGTAATTTTTTCTTTTGATACCATGTGTTTCTAACTCTCCGCTTGTCATTTAACTTGCTATGATGCTGTGCTTTTATGGGTACCAAGCTACCCGAATAAAGTTTATGAACTGAACTGAACTATAAGAAAGCACCAACTCTTCACAATATTCTGAGCCCAAGTGATTCTGTTATGTTCTCATCAACCACACCTGAACCTGTCTCTACATCCTGGTTGAGTGTTTCCCTGTGGGATGTTATAAATACTCTAAATGCATTTACTGCAAATATGTTACAAACAATATCAATGTTTTCCATGATTTTGTAGGTTAAAGAGTTTAAGATAACTATTTATTAACTGTAATTCTACACACTGTGTGTTTGCCCTGCTATGTGTTTGTAAGAAACAGTATGTTGGTTCAACAACTCGCAAATTGAAAGAGATGGAAGGAACATATCAGGGCCATTAAAAATAAAGATCCCAAATATCCTATGACAGTACACTTTAATTCTGAACATAAGATCGAGGAACTGCAAGATATCAGAGTTACTGGCATAAAAGCAGTCAAAATGACTAGAAGAGGGGTGGCAGGGAGAAACAAGTCAGGATGAGGGAAACCTATTGGATTATTAGGCTTAATACAGTAAATAGAGGCCTCAATGTAGATAGAGAATTGCACACACTGGTATGAGCATGTTGCATAGAGAACTTTCTTGTATGAATAAAATCTCTTGAGCCTCGTATCCAGACCTTTCGAATAGCATGAGATCATGGATCTACAGTGCTTGACCTCAGGGACTATAGATTTTGCAATATGTTGTAAAACTTTCAATTTTTTCCTGAATGAACATTTCTCTTTCTCTCTTAATTTCTTTGCCTTTGTCTATTAACTTGAATCTCTATGTAGTATATCTAGGCTGTAGGGTTTTAGGTTTAAACCTATAATAACTGATAAAAACCCCACTGAAAGAAAAATAGCCCTCACCGGTGAAAACATATAAACACTGAAAAAACAGCAGGACAACCACAAACTAAATGCCATTCAAAGAAAGGAAAAAAAGAGTGAAAGTGTCATTTTTTCTTCCTGAAGGGGTCAATACAATATAACTTTGTTATACAAGCTAGCAGTAAGAAAGACTGGCTAACATTGTTCTGCTTGAGTTTTGTTCTTTAGGGATGCCACTAAAATATTGTTTCTTCTTCCTTTTACTTTTTTCGGTTTTGTGGCCTTTGGTCTAAAGATGCAGAGTTAAGTTTCATGTTTTAGGTCTAGTTTAATCATTTTATAAACTATAGAGAATCAGGAAATATCAAACTCATATTTGATATTTTGGCTGCATTAGATTATTTCACCGATAGGTAAAATGGCGGGTTTCATAAAAATCTTTCCTAATATGTGTCATCACATTTACCCAGAGAGAAAGGGTAAAAACCCTTAACACATCAGACCATAGTTTCTAGTGGGTCAGTATTGATAGTAGGTGAAATGCAGACACCTCAGGCTTTAAACATTCAATGCAAGGTATAGTGACAAGTATATATATCACCTAGCATCTGGGATAGTGGTGAAAACATGACACTAGACTTTTTGAAAACATGGAACGCATTGTCACTTGTAATGCTCTGCAAAAAAGGTTCTTTCCAAGTTCAACAAAGATTGGAGTGATATTGTTTGTATTTGCAGTGATTCAGCTATGTATATAAAAAAGTTGTGTGATGACCTGTCAAAATTGATACCCGAGCTGAAGTGATTCCCTGTAGGAGATCCTTGCCACTTGTTAGATGGTATGCTGTAAGCATCTTTACAATCTTCAGAGTTAATGAGGGATGCTATTGACTTTTTAGTCTATTCTGGTGCACTGTTTTCTTATGCACAGGAACTACAACGCAAATATTTATCATTTTGTGCTTTATGTGGCATCAAAGAAAGAGTCATTCCAACTGTGTCCCTTAGCTGATGGTTCTCAGCCCAAGAGGCTATGAATGCTGAGAGGGCCTTTTCACAGAAGTTTACTTGGAAAGGAAAGGGTGAGCGCACATGACCCAAAGACTCACTGAAGAAGTATTGTATAGTGTACTACAATAAGATTAATTTGCAAAAATCTATTTGGACCTCATATACACTATAAGTACACTGTCTATATACCATGTTCTTTCAGTGCAATAAGCAAGCAATAATAAAAACAAAACGTTCCATAAACACCAGAAAAACACATTTTCTGTTGCTTTAAGTGGCGCTAAAATGTGCAACCACTGATAACTGTTTTTAAGATATTGAAAACACTGAAAAAAAACACCAGAATTTACCAAAAATAGAAACTGAAAACAGGAAAGCCTAAGTATATCCAAGACAATTTTCATTTTATATTATCCAATACTCTTTCCGATACACACATCTTTATTTCACATTAGATTATGTTAGTAATTTTTTGTAGATCGGTGTTTGCTGGCCAATACTACGTTTGGGGCATCTATTGTGGACATGAAGGATGTGCCTTGGAGCACGCTTACATTTGGATTGCTATGCCCCTGCTTAGAGAGCCTGACTTTCGATAATCTCTGTAGCTCAATTGTTCACCCCACAGCTCTCTCGACCTGTGATGTCGAGGGTTCGAGATTCACTTATTTATTTTCTATATTTTTTTTAATCGCTTTGTGGAAAATGTTCTCTTTCTTCAGAAGTTTGAGAGTGCAACAATTTCTGTGGTGCTACTAAAATTAATTTCATCAATGATTTCCTGGTTGTCTTTTCGCAAATGGGCTTTGGAGTGATTTGCCGTTCATGACCTTATTTTGAGGATTGTTAAGATTTAATACCTCATAGCAGCTAATTATACAGTCGTTGTTTTGTATTGTGGAAGATTATGTGTATTTTATTCTGTCCATTTGACAACATAAGGTTTGTCATTGCCGGAATCTCATATTGGTCTGCAAGACCAGCTTTCAGAGCATTTTTGCCATATAAGATTTAAGCCCTAGGCGCAGTCATTATTCATAGCTGCATGTAGCTCACTTAATAGTTACTGTGCACGTACTAGTTCTGATAACTTGGGTTTGAGATCCCTGTATGTATTATTTTCCCTTTTTTTTTTATTTTCATGCCTTTGTATGGCATATTTTTCACATGTCGATGAAGATAAATGTATTATATATTGCTTGACCTTTTGGTCTCATCTTATAGATCTGCCCTCTCGTTTGCCTCCTTTGCGATGTTGTGAATTGAAATGTGGTATGTTTTTAAATAAGAGACTTAAGGTGTGGGGGTAGGATCACAGATTTTAAATTCAAAAGTCAATTGCCTATTAAGCACTACTGTTTTTGTAATTAGCGCTTCACGTGTGTATATATAGACCGAGTGTTTTCACCGTGCTGTATACGCGATGGTATCTACACTGATGGGAGGCTACAGACTAGATCATGACCTGTGTGTTGACGTTTGGTTTTTATGGTTTTGTCTCAGTTTGGGATCTTAGAGTGAGGTCGGGATACTAGTTATTGTAGTATCTTTGAGGTGTGGTCTTGTTGCAAATTATATTTGAAGTGTTGCCAAGACGCAATACATTTAGCTCAGTGTGACTCACAGTTTGTGTATTCCCAATACTGAGAGGGGATACACCATACGATTAAACTTTTCTTATATAAAATGTTTTTCTTTTACTTTATTCTTATCACTAGTACGTGTTCGAAGTAGGTTTTTGAATTGTTAGGTGATGTATTTCTTATGAATCTTTCACTTTGAACATATGGAGTAACTTAGATGAGCTTAAACTTTTGCTTGAACTTTCCCCCTACTGCATAGATTTTGGACTCCAATGTTATTAAATATATATATATATATATATATACACACACATATACATATACATATACACACACACATATATACACACACACATTTTTTTAGCTATTGAAGGAAACTATTGAATGAAGCATTGGATCACGAAGAATTGTGGGAACCGGATATGATGAGTATTAAAATAAAATGCATCTTGGAATCAATGTTGTGAAGGTATTTTTTATCTTTTGTATACTTATTTAGGTATTTATGCAGACAGGAGACCTGTATATTCATACTGGATTCTAAGTAATGTGATGCTGTATGTGGGGATCTTTTGGATTAATTCATAATTGTGCGACCTGTACTTCCAGCAAATCACTCCAATTACAAGGGTGCTGTGTACCATATTTAGATTAAAGATTCTCGTTTTGGATTAGAAATGATCTATACATTTGTGAAAATTGTTTCTTAAAAATCCTTTTTACATAGAATAGTTGTATTTGTTTAACGATACACTGTGGGATCTGATAGGATTTGTTCCATACATAGGGACGGATATTAGCAACTATAATGAGAGATTTTAGGTTTTTGTCAGGTATTCCTGTGTTATTTATCTGTCTTTCTTCTATCTTCTTTCTTTTTGTTTCTTAGGGTTTTGCTTAGGTTCATATTTATTTTAATTTATATTCTTGATTTTGGGACAACATACAAAATGTTGCATCTGTAACAAGCTCTTCTTTCATGCATGTATTTTAGTTGCTAATTGTGGTATTTTTCCTTACCAACAGCCCTGAAGAAGCGAGAATTTCGCGAACAACGTCTTGGCTGTTTTGAGTCAATGCATGTATATGAAGATGTATAACGATTTATGTGCTGGGATGTAATACCATGGATAAACAACTAAAGACAAACTGTTTCAAGTGTCCAAGAGAAGAACGTGCAACAATAAAAATATACGGACATTTATGTTGCTATTTGTGTTTCTCTTAGTTCATGACCTAACCTATTTAGTCCAATGATGGCCTGAGCTGTGCACTTAAATAAATAAATAACAGTGGCTGACATTTAAGCAAGGTTATGCTCAAACCCTGGGCTCACTCAACAGACAAATGTTCCAACTGACTAATCAGCAACAAGAACAAAACTTGTCTGGGATGTTGCCTACTAGTTTCGGACAGTCTTTCCCTTTTTTGCAGATTCACTACTCATCTGTATATAGTTGGTCTCTCACTGCACTGTGGACAGTAATAAAAAATGATGGACTGGATTGTGGTTTGAAATAATTAGAAGAGGCTGAGATTAATCCAAGCGTCCCGTCCATCACGTTTTGGTCCTTTCAGATTCTAACCAACAAGGATATGGAGAATTTTATTTAGAATTAAATTGAATTTATTTTCAACCCTAGATTGCATTGAAATGCTAGTTATGTCATGTTAATCCAATTAATAGGGCGCACACTCAGTAGTGGTACTTGGCACTTACAGATTATACATCTTGGACTGGGGAATGGAGAATGTATTATTACTTGCTTTCACAAGCCTGTTTAAAAAGTAATGTCTTTAGCATCTAAACATCTAATAGTCCATTTCCTGATGGACCTGGTCACCACTGAATAACTCCAACCACCCAACCTATGTTTATGAAACTTTTAGACCATAAAACAAGTTACCTTAGTTGATCTCAGATTGCCTATGGGAATGTATTTCATGATTCTTGCTGCCATAAATTTAGGGCAGACCCATTCATGTCTTTAAACATCATGCACGATACCTTAAATTGGATTTGTTCCTTTATAGGAAGCAAATGGTTTTTTAATAAGGGTGTGGCATGGGTATGGCAAGGAAAAAGAAACAGCCTTTCACCCTCATTTTAAATAAATTGAAGCTTATGCCAGGTAACATTTAGTAATCCCACACACAGAATTGGAGTAGTCGATATCTTCCTCCATTATTACTTTCCATGCTTCAACAGACAGCAGAAGTACAGTTTTTCTCAGCATTTTTAATAGAAAGGACCACTGAGACACTAAGACCCTAATTAGGATTGTAGAGTAAGGTTTCCGTCAATCACTACTACTAAACGATCCACAGATGTTTTAGGAATCGGCGCCGGCCCAAGTTCAATCAGCCAGTAGAGATTGCTCCAAATACTGGTTACATTGTTCAGCAAGACTTTTTCAGTCTTGTCTGCATTCAATTTCAGTTGATTAGCTCCCAAACAGCTAGTAATAAAACTCATGGCATTTAGAACTTTTTGATATGATGGAGCTCCAGCTACATGAAGTATCAATTGGGAATCATCTGCATAATTATCTACACTACAACCTAAAGAGGTCAGTGTCACTATCAAAGGCTTAATGTACATACTAACTGCAGCGACAACAATGATACTTGGGAGCCCAGTATTCTAGCCCAATAGCTTCGGATGAGAAATGGCCCAGTTTAACTGACTGAGAGCGATCCTCCATAAAAGATTTGATCCAATTGAAGGACGTGCCTTGCACCCCTGCCTCAGTTCCACGGTCGATCAAGATCTTATGATCGACAGTGTCAAAAGCTGCAGACAATTCGAATAGGTTCAAGGCAACATCCTTCCCTTGATCCTCCTCCTTTCTTAATTTGTCCAGAACAGATGTGACGACAGATTCCGTATTGTGTACAGGTCTGAAACCAGCTTGGGCAGTATGGAGAAAAGCAGTATCCTGTAACTGTCTGCATAGTTCCTGAGCAATATGAGCTTTTAGTTTTAATAGTTTTGCTGGAAATGGGAGCAATGAAACAAGTCAATAAGTTTTTCAATATCCTTGGATCCTCGACTGGTTTCTTCAATAGCGAAATTACTTCTGCGTGTTTAAATGCTTTAGGCCTAAATGTTTAGTAATGGTGTCAAGAGGCCAGCTGTGAACCGCTGCTTCCGTCATACTCTCTTCGCTTGGATGAACAAGAGAGCTCTCTAAGGAAAATGTTGTCTAGATCCACTAACACTAAGCTGGACTCTCAAAAGTGATCAAATGAGCCAGAGTGCTAGGAAGCTCTTCCACACTTTGATTTGAAGGACAGATATGTTATGGTCACAGAGGACCTCACAAGAATTTCTACAACAAGCACTCTTCATCCTCAGGGAGCAAACTATAATCTTGCATGAGACATTTGAGGGCTTGGAACATTAGTCCCACAGGAACAAATCTATGGAGTCCAGCCAGCTAAAGGAGGATATGAAAGAATATTGAAGGAATTGTACAAAGAATATTCAGATCTCTACTGCACATTGAGGAGTATGAGCACTTGGCAGTCCCATAACCGAGATATTTGGCCCCTAGAGGAGTAATCTCCTGATATTTTACTAGGAGTCTATTACTTTCAGATGAATAAGAGGATAATAGAGGTGGCACGGCAGAAAGATACCTCCATTTTCAAGAGGCACAAGTTACTACTCTTCCAATACCTCTCTAGTGTTACCCTTCAGATGTGGAGGATGATTGGCCCAGTTCTTATGATCCTACATTACAGCTAACAGATATGAACAGTTGTCTCAGCTGGAAGGGGCAACTCTATCGTGTGAAGTTCATGATTTAAATGAAGAAGGTTCTACACTTGAAAGATGAACAATTGTGAGATGAGGTAAAGGCTGGCCAAGTGGACTCGAGGTAATGCCCCAACGAAAAAAACTAAGAAAGTTTCCAGGAAAAGACAGACAGGAAACCATACACAGCAACCATAGGTAAGGAGAGCAAAGCAGTTCTTGGGCAACCAAGCAGTCTCCTAAAGCAGCAACAATCTTCATATTCCTCTGAGGCAGAGTGCATTTGAATTCAGAGGGTGGCCTGTAGCAAAATGAAGACACCTTCAATGAGTTGGGTGACATGTGAGCAGGGAGTTTTGGAGCAAGGTGTTATGATAGGGAGCAACATAGTTTTATTTTAGATATGGCAGGTGTCCTTGGTCATGATGTAATTGTGAAAGGGAGAAGCCCACATATGTTCTTGTTTGGGGTTGGTATAAGGGTTGCCCACATGTGGGGTGATGAGTGGAGATAGGAGTGTAGGTCCAGGATTTCATCACCTCTGAGGATTCTGGGTAAAGTGAGGAGAGAGGGTGGAGACGCTGTGTCTGTAACCTACTAAAAGGGTTAGTGAAGAAACTAAGCAGAAGGAATTTGTTAGTACTATCACATATGCGAGGGCCCTAAATATGTTTCTTTCAATTTTTGTGACCTTAAAGACCCAGCTAGGAGGGGTTTTGTTCAGTATGCTCTCTATTGGTTAATGTGTCATTTATATTCTCAACAGGAAAACCATTTGTTTGCCGGGACACGTCCATCTTTCACATATTTAGAAAAGGATTCTGTGAGAGGATTCTCAAGCACCTAAGGTTTCAATAAGGCTTGGAAATGGAGAAGTCAAGATCATTCATCACAAGCATCTGCAATATGGAAACAGGACTTCAAGGGCAAAAACAACCCACAATTTCTGTCCTCCATAGAAGGTGTTTTCGGAGACTGAGCATCTCAAATGTTTCAAGATTTTCTCACACAGATTAGTTCTTCCACCTTCACAGAAACGCTTCCAGTTTCACAGCAACGCAAGACTGATTGGCAAACATTTTTCTCAAATTGGAAAAGTTCGCTCAAGATTTCTGAACTTTACCAAAGGTCTAGGTTGGACATTCAATTCTATGGACCAAGTAGTCAGGTCTCTTATGTAAGTTAATTTAATTTATCTCAAGCAGCTCTATGTGTGGTTTGTTGTTGGTCTGGTAGTTCCTGAACTTCTGATGAGAACAATTGTCCACGACCCCAAATACCCTAACACTACCACAGTTTCAAAAGCAATTTGTGTCTATGAAAAAACATGGTGAAGAGCCACAAGCATGATATTTTACTTAAATAAACAACCTCAGAAGCCTTTTGAATGCACTTCAAAAAGGATTTATAAGAAATCTCAGGTACGTTTTGGGGGAAAATGAAGGATGCATCTTTTAGTGTTAATATTTTTCAACTGCATCAGAAAGATCTTCAAATTCGGTTGCCATATAAGAAATATACCTATAATTTGTTATTTGCCTAGTTGTTTTGGTTCATTTATATTTAATAACAATCTAAAGTCCAACACCAAAGCACTCAGAGCATGGTGAATCATAATTACATTATTTGGATAGCATGTACATCACATTACAAGGCCAATCTTTTACTCTTACGCTGATAACGAACATTTTAAACAGGTGTTTATTCAGGCCTCTCAAAGATGCTTTTATTCAACTACCACAAAGGCCTCGATTTGGGCTCCCTTTTATTCACACATTTAAAGTTGAAGAACTCACAAAATCAATTACTCAACATCGATCCTTTCCCTGCTCACAAAAAAAGATGAGTTATTATGGAGGCTCAAAGAATGGATTGCTGGGATGAGAAGGTCCATATACATGGATATTTTGAGAAATACAAATCAATCTTGATATTATTTTATTTTTTTCAACCATGCTGTGTTTGTAGCAGACTAACTCCTACAGAGAAACCGATTGTGTAAAGACAGTATCTCCACATGAATTTCCCATATTAGTAGAATGTACTTAAACATAAAAGGGAAGACCAGACAAAAGAGAACTGCATTCTGCTTAAACTGGCCCCAAACTCTGAGGCACCAGGTCAAAAGCACTAGTGAACTCTTAATAATATCCCTGCCATTGCCACTACGAATATCGCATCTTGATAAAATTGTATTCCAAGCTTGGTCTCAATGATTTAGATATGGGATGAAATTAAATACATTCGCAGGATTTCAGCAACTGTATTGCAGACACTCGAGTTTACATAAACCACCCTTCAGGTCCTTTATGATACTTCTCTTTCATAAATAACTCACAGCAAACCTACCTCAGAATTAAAATATCCATAGGACGGTAAATGGAGTACCATTTATTTGGGGTATAGCAATTTCTTACAGCTTCAGAAAAAGTAAAAATGTGCAATGAAGTACTATAGGAAAACAAGTTATTATAAAAACTTAACTATCTCAGTTCTTCCTCCCAAAACTGGATCTGGACACTAGTACAGAATATATTTCACCATGCCATGTTATTGTCAGAAAATGAATATGCTACTTACCAGTATGCATCTGTTCTTGGCATGTAGGGCTGCTAACATTCATATCTTAGCATTAGATCGCCGCCTAGTGTTGGGCTCGGATGATTGCACATTGTTGTCCTGGAAGAGTCTTCGAAGTATCCTGAGATAGGTGGCTCCTCCCCTGGACTACAGTGCGCATGGGCATCGGCTCCATCCCCAGATTGTTTTTCGCCATTGTGGCAGGAGATGGAGTGAAAGTGTAAAGGATGTCCATGCTAATGAATAAATACAATAGTATATCTGCAGCTGCGACAGGCACCGGGGAGGAGGGCGGGCGATATGAATGTTAGCAGCCCTACATGCCAAGAACAGATGCATACTGGTAAGTAGCATATTCAGTTCGAGGCATGTGGGCTGCTAAATTCATATCTTAGCATAGAATACATAGCAGTCCCTCCATCAGCGGCGGTTGCCCGTGCCAGCTGCAGAAACCTGAAAAAGTGTCTTGAGAACAGCCTGTCCTACAGCTGCTTGCTGCTTGGAATGCACATCAACACAGTAGTGTTTTGTGAAGGTATGTGGTGTGACCCACGTGGCTGCTCTGCAAATATCCTCTAAAGGAATGTTCCCTAGGAAAGCCATGGATGCCCCCAGTTTGCGTGTGGAGTGCGCTCTGGGGGGTATTGTTAAAGTGCGCTTGGCTTTCTGATAACATATCTGGATGCACCTAACAATCCACCTGGCTATCCCTGCTTTAGAAATTGGGTTGCCTTTGTGTTGTGGTGCGAAGGCAACAAAGAGTTGTTTTGTCTTTCTAAAGGGTTGTGTTCTGTCTATGTAGTACATCAACGCCCTCCGTACATCTAAGGTATGAAGCATTCTTTCCGCCACCGTTTGCGGGTGTTGAAAGAATGCTGGTAAGTCGATAGTCTGGTTAAGATGAAACTGTGACACCACCTTAGGAAGGAAGTTAGGGTTAGTGCGTAGCACTACCCTATTTGGGTGAATTTGAATGAACGGCTCTTGTATGGTGAGCGCTTGCAGCTCACTGACACGCCTCAGAGACGTAATAGCTATCAGAAAGGCCACTTTCCACGTAAGGAATTGGAGCTCACACGAGTGCAGTGGCTCAAATGGTGGCCCCATCAGTCTGGTGAGAACGACGTTGAGGTTCCACACCGGAGCTGGTGGCGTTCTTGGGGGAATGACTCTCTTCAGACCTTCAAGGAAGGCTTTAATGGCGGGCACTCTGAAGACAGAGAGGTGCTGCCTGTTCTGAAGATAAGCCGCTATGGCTGAGAGATGTATCCTAATGGAAGTGTACGCCAGATTGCACTTGTAGAGATGTAACAGATAGCAGATGATGTTGGGAATAGATGCATCTAGTGGGTTGATGTCATTGGACGTACAGTAGATGACAAAACGCTTCCACTTAGCAGCATAGCATGCTCTAGTAGTTGGTTTCCTCGCCTCCTTGATGATACTCATGCATTCTGGAGGTAGGTTAAGGTATTCAAACTCTAGGACTTCAGGAGCCAGATCGCCAGGTTGAGCTGTCGTGGATCTGGATGCTGAATGTCTCCATGGTTCTGCGTCAAAAGGCTGGGCGTGAGGCGCAGTCTTTGATGCGGCACCACTGAGAGTTCGAGGAACGTGGTGTACCAAGCTTGTCGTGCCCACGTTGGAGCAACCAGGACGAGAGTCATGGAGTGCTGCCTTAGCTTTCTTGCGACCAGCGGTATTAGAGGGGCTGGCGGAAAAGCGTATGCAAATTTGCCTGACCAGTTCATCCATATCGCATTCCCCTGCGACTGTGGGTGAGGGAACCTGGCGGCAAAGAGTCGGCATTTTGCGTTCTCCTTTGTTGCGAACAGGTCTATCTCCGGATGACCCCACTGCTGGAAGAACGGGTGGAGAACCGAAGGGTGTATCTCCCACTCGTGCATCTGATGGCTGTATCTGTTGAGCAGATCCGCCATCTGATTGTCCTTGCCCGGGAGGTGTTCTGCCATGAGGAAAATGTTCCTCTGAATGGCCCACTTCCACATGCTCTGAGCCAGTTGAGACAGCTGTGGCGAGTGGGTGCCCCCCTGTTTCTGAATGTAGTACATCGCGGTCATGTTGTCCGTCCGGACTAGCACGACCTTGTTGCTCAGATGTACAATGAAGGACTTGAGCGCCATGAAGATTGCCATCAGTTCCAGATAGTTGATGTGCATCTTCTGTTGCTGCGTCGTCCATAGTCCCTGCACTGTGTAAGTGAGCACATGTGCTCCCCAGCCCTGGAGAGATGCGTCCGTCGTCAGGACAATCTGCGGCACGGGCTCGTGGAACAGTCGGCCCTTGCAAAGGTTGTGTGGAGTCCACCAATGCAGAGAGTCGTATGCCCGACTGGTAACCAACACTAGGTCTGTCAATTGCCCACGAGCCTGTGTCCACTGATTCGCTAAGCACTCCTGGAGCGGGCGCATATGTAACCGTGCGTGAGGGACTATGAAGATGCAGGAGGCCATCATGCCGATCAACTGCATGAACACTCTCGCTGGCAGGGAGTGTCTTGGTCGGAATCGTTGGATCAGTGACTGAATGCTGTCGATTCTGACTTGGTTTGGCTGAGCCATGGCTGTCAGGGTGTTGATCGTAGCACCCAGGAACTGCCGCACATGTGCCGGCTGAAGATGCGATTTTGGGTAATTTAGGGAGAAACCCAGATCGTGAAGAAGGTGAATTGTAGTCGACATGTCTGCGGCGCACTGTTGCTCTGACTTGGCTTGTACGAGCCAGTCGTCTAGGTAGGGGTAGACATGGATATTCTGCCTCCTGAGGTGCGCCGCCACTGTCGCTAGACACTTGGTGAAGACCCTCGGGGCCGTAGTGACTCCGAAGGGTAGGACTTTGAACTGGTAGTGCCTGCCTTGAATAGTGAACCTGAGGTATTTCCTGTGTGACGGGTGTAGTGGAATGTGGAAATAAGCATCCTTGAGATCTAAGGTCGCTAAGAAGTCTCCCTGGTTCAGCAAGGGAAGAATCTGCTGTAGTGTAAGCATATGGAAATGCTCTGACAGTATGTACAGGTTGAGGGGACGTAGATCGAGAATGGGCCTGAGAGAACCGTCCTTCTTTGGAATAAGGAAGTACAGGGAATATACCCCTGTGCCTTCCTCCCCCACCGGCACGAGCTCGATTGCGCCTTTTTGCAGCATCGCCACCACTTCCTGCTGCAATAAGTGCAAGTGCTCTGCGGACATAGGCCTTTGCCTCGGTGGGATGTTGGGTGGAGTGGATGTCAGCTCTAGGCAATAACCATACTGGATTAGTTGTCGCACCCACCTGTCTGTGGTGATGTTTCTCCAGACGGGCAGGAACTGCTGCAGTCTCCCCCCGACAGGTGTTATGTGGTCGGGGGGCAGTGACAGAAAGTCACTGTTTGCTTGGAGTAGAGGTGCGGGAGCTGTTGTTTCCTCTGCCGCGACCTCTGTTGCTGTTATTCCTATAACCTCCCTTGTTCTGTTTAGTGAACGAGGATTGCGTTCCACCTTTGGAGAACTGGGATTGTTGCCCCATCTGTCCTCTGGTGACTCCACGTGCACCTGAGCGACGAAAATTGCTGCCACGAAACTGTTGGGACTGCAGGGCCCCCATAGACTTAGCAGTTTCCGTGTCCTTCTTTATTTTCTCTAGGGTGGTGTCAACATCCGGACCAAACAGACTATCAGGATTGACTGGCTGATTCAGAATTGTTGTTTGAATATCCTGCTTAAACCCTGAGATGCGTAGCCAGGCTTGTCTTCTCAGCATAACGCTAGTGTTGATAGCCCTAGCAGCTGTGTCCGCAGCGTCAAGTGCACACTTGATGGCTGCGTTTGATATTAGCTTTCCTTCCTCAATAAGCATTTTGGTGCCTTCTTGGAACTGTGGGGGCAGGTGTTGTATAACCTGTTCTAGGGTGTCGTAGTGCGCCCTATCATAACGCGCCAGGAGCGCCTGTGTATTTGCGATGCGCCAAAAGTTTGCCGCCTGTGCAGCCACTCTTTTGCCTCCTGCCTCAAGCACTTTGGACTCCTTATCCGGGGGAGGAGCTTCACCCGTTGTCTGGGAGTTGGCACGTTTCCTGGCATTGGCAACCACAAGAGAGTCCAGTGGCAATTGTCCCCGGATGTAGACGGGGTCCGCAGGCGCAGGCCTGTACTTCTTTTCAATGCGAGGGTTGACCACTCTCGCCCTTGTAGGCTCCTTAAAAATGTCCCCAGCATGTTTGAGAACACCTTTCAGCATAGGAAGTGTCTTTACTGTCCTTTCAGATATGGCAAAGGTGTCAAAAAGGAAGTCTTCCTCAACCGGGTCGGCATGCATGTCCACATCATGATTGGCTGCCGCCCGTTCAATTAGTGCATGAAATCCTGCTGAGTCCTCAGTCGGGGATGCACGTGCATTAAAGGTCTGCGGGTCTTGGCCCACACCTTGGGTGTTCTGGTCACCAGTGTCGTCGTAAGAATCTGGTTGTACATCAGGTTCATCGACAGGGAAATTGTACTGTTCATCCTCATCATATTCCTCACCCACAGAGTGTTCTGGGGAGGGAGTAGGGCTCCGTCTTGGAGGAGGCTGAATCGGTTCCGTGAGGCCTGAGGCGTCAAGGGGCACCCTCTTCTTTTTCAACGGGATGACGTAGGGGTCCACCGGCTCCGAAGTGATCTTCCGTTTATAGAGTGTCAGCTTGCCGGTGGCAGCATCGATGAAATGCTCTGAATCGTCTTCCGATTCGAGTACACGACGTGGAAGAGGGTCAGGCAGCGAGGAACCCTGTTTCGGAGCCGATTTCGTCGAAAACGCTTTCGGCGCCTCCTTAGGTGGCAAGAGAAAAAGGAGTTTCCCAGAAGGCTTAGCCGGAGCGTCTTTTTGCGGCTGCGGTGATGGCATCGGAGCCGATGGAGCAAAGGCTTTCTCCCTGATTCTCTGCAGTGACTCCGCAATGGGGGACGGTACACTGCCAGTGGGTTTCGTCGCCGACAAGGATGCTTTGAGCGGTCCCTCGGATCCGACGTCCTCGCGGGCCTTGTGCGGTTTGGGCGCGGAAACCGTCTTCGGCTCCTCCGAATCTTGAGGCCGGGGCGCAGACTTCTTGGGCGTAGCCTCTTTGGAGCCGACCTTGGCGGGCTTGGACGGCGCCGGAGCCGCTGATCCGTGCCGACCATCTTTCTTGGGGGCCCCTTCCTCGGGCGTCGGCTTCGATTTCGGAGCATCGGAATCGACAGACTTCCTCGGCTTCTGCGGACCGGAGGTCGACGGAGCCGACGGGGTGACGGGCACCGACTTCTTCACAGGCACGGCAGCCATCTTAGGGACACTCGAGTCCTTTGGTTTCAGTTTCGATTTCGGGTCGGCCATTTTAGGTGTTGACGACCCCGACGGTTTCAGTTTCGGTTTCGAAACATCGTGCCCAGCAAGTGAGTCCGTAGCCGGGCCCGAAGGCGGGGCTGTGGCTTGCGGCAACGGGTCCTGGGTAAGGCCGACAGGCGATCCCGTGTCCCGGTCGGTATCCTCGAAACCTTCGGGGCAGAGCTCGTCCGCAGAGCTATCCGCCGCGGCCCCATAAATCTCATCGTCGTCTCCTACCTCTTCGACGTATTCGAGGACCTGACCCGCGACTCCGTCGTCGTCTCCCGGATCCGCCTCGACCTCCGTCTGTGATGGGGAGATTTGTAGAAGGTGACCCTGGACCTCTTCTTCCGGGTCGCCGAAGATGTTCTCCGGATCTGGGGCCGCTTGCCTAGCTTCCAAGCGCACCGCGCGCCGAAGCTTGAGAGTTTTCTTGGAGCGGAACTGTGCACAGGCCTTGCACTTGCCGTCGTCGTGGTCCGGTGAAAGGCACTTGTTACACACAGGGTGTAGATCGATGTGTGGGTACTTGGACCCACAGAGCGGGCAGTACTTGAACGGGCTCCGCTCCATGTCCGTAAAGGCTCGCTGTCGTGTCGCGATGAGAAGGCCTCAAAGTTTAGAAAGCGAAGAAAACTCCGCTTATTCCGGCTTCAAGAGACGGAAGACTCGAGACCGAGCGCAGACAATACCGACGCAAGAAAATCGAGGCCTTTTGGCCGGTAAAAGATAGTTTTACTTGGTTCCGACAGTAAGACGTCGAGACCACATCCGAACCCAATGGCGGAAAAAAACAATCTGGGGATGGAGCCGATGCCCATGCGCACTGTAGTCCAGGGGAGGAGCCACCTATCTCAGGATACTTCGAAGACTCTTCCAGGACAACAATGTGCAATCATCCAAACCCCAACACTAGGCGGCGATCTAATGCTAAGATATGAATTTAGCAGCCCACATGCCTCGAACGTAATCTTACCTAATGAACCCTTGCTCACAATGGCCTTGTGATTAATATATGCCTGGAGAAAGAGTGATGCAGATAATTCCGCTTTGCAAACATATCTCAAAGTTATACTTCAAAAAAGGAGGAAGGCACTATCAAGTGTTCTACTTTCAATAAGTGTCCCCATATTAAGTTTTATAAATTATCATGGCCAGTTTTGTTTTAGTCCTATTGTATCTTTATTAGAATTCTATATTCAGAAAAAGACAGCACCAGGGCGATATGGTCCCTTAGTAGGAACTTCTTCACAGATGCAAATACCACACATAAAATTGCTTATTAAAATAAATACTGCTTCGTATATTACTCATTAAAACTCACCATGGACATATATTTAAAGAATTCATATGAAAACAGTAGAACATGTTTGAAAACAATTAATGCCAATATAGTTACATACTACATATGTAGCAAATAAATGTACAGATTTTATATAGGGAAAATATTAAGGCATACCAATACCTGTTACTTTACAGGGTTTATATCCTGTATAGCCATTGCACAGTCAAAGAGACCAAGAGTGTATTTTGTGCTTCACTTTTAATTTCCTACCGTTATTAAACAAACATTCTCAGTCTCAGGGATTTCACCATCTACATGCTCAGTGATTTCAGGCATATCATCTGGAGAGATCGCACAGTGTTCACACAACTGAAGCAACTAAAGGGAGTTTGAAGGGTACATACAGCTTCTGAAAGATTACTTTATGGTAAGAAGAAAAAGGTGTACATTGCCTAATTGAAGGTGAGATGGGAACATGTAGATGCAAAATACAGGATACTTTAAGGGTGAAAGGAAAAATGCAATGTATATCCTCCTTAGTCATGGTCAAACAATATCATGTGTTGTGTAGTGACAACTCTTAAAATGAGTAGAATTCATTGGCCACAAATTGTTGGATATAGGTTGTTATTGGATATTGGATACAGGTCCCCTGTATTTCACCAAGCGCTTTATGTATTACAATCCTACGCGCTACCTGAGATCCTCAGGAACCAACCTTGTCGTTATCCCAAGATTTAAGTTAAAAACGCGAGGGGGGGAAGACCTTTTCCTTCCTAGCAGCAAGAGCTTGGAACAACCTCCCCGTTAACCTTAGGCTAGCTGATACTGAGAGCCACTTCAGGAAACTCTTGAAAACCTGGGTATTCCAGCAATCTGACTCTCCAGTTTTCGCAGCCATCTGATTCATTCATCACTATGTTTCTTTTTTCTGCACGCTCAGCGCCAAGATGCTCCTTCCGGAGCGATAGTCGCGCTGTATAAAATCCCATAAATATCAAATATCAAATATATTGTCTAAGGGATGGGATATCGGATTGACCTTTGAGAAGTATTTGAAAGGTTTTATTTCCCAGTTATATCGGTCCAGAACAAAAGGAAGATTGGTTGTCTACCAAACTGTTGGGTTCCATATATTTAAGAGCTGTAAGACTTGTGAATTTGAAATAGATACAAACAAAAGTTCAACTACAAATCTTAGACTAACTATAATATTTGTCAATTTATTATTTGTAATACAAACTTGGTTGCTTACATACTGAGCTGTGATGGTTATCTCATTTATGCAGGCAGCACTATGAGACAACTGAAATCTAGGACCCATGAACATAAGAGAAATTAAACACAGGGAGTTGAAATATCTAATGACAACACATTCTGAAGATGAATAATACAAACTGGGTTTGGTTCATGGAAATGAAAATACGGAGGCTATTGATAGGAGGAACAGAGAACATGTAAGCCTAGAAGAGTTTCAGGCTACAAAAATATTGTTACAGGTAAAAAAATGTTTTGCTGTGTATTGATTATATAGTGGTATTCCTGCCATATGAAGGAGCAGGGATTAAAGGAAGAGTAGTGCCAAAGTACGAGTTACCTTCGGTAACGCCTTATCTGGTAGAGACTATATCCAGCCGCACATTCCTTACCTTAGAATTTCACCATGTGTCATACTGGATTCGGAAGATATTTTGTGAGCAATAACCCTGTACACCACTAGGTGACGTTTATTGGCTCCGCGTCCGTTGTCGTCCGTGCCAGAAGTGACGTCGCAGTAACCAATTAGGCGCCACCCAGGCGCGCTGACATGAGTTTGTTTTCACGACTTTGCCGCCAGAAGCTCAGAGCCATGTATAACACAGACCACTGATGTGGTAGGACTCCTTAGAAAATGCCCGCCTCTACGGTGCTCTCCTGTATCATGTGAACTAAACACTGTCTTGAGCCAGCTCATGCTACCCTCCCCGAGCCAATCCACAAGACACAACTAAAGTTCGTCTCAGGGATGGTAGCACTACTCCTAGCTCTTACTTAAGCAAGCAGGGGAGATGCAGGAACACACCATCAAAGGCAGACCAACGCCAATGGGCACGCATCAAATGCATCATTAGAGAGTCCACAAAGTTTAAATAGCCCATTAGCAGCAGAGAACGAAGGAGGAAATGGACATTGCAACAGAGTCAAGTCAAGCTCTGCTCTAGTGGAAAAAACAATACCTTGAGAAGACAAAAGATGAATTGGAGTTCAGCATCTCCTACCATGATGTGGCATGTTCCCTAGCCTCTTCCCCAGCCCTACCGGTGACTGAGAAGTTAAAAGCAAGTCAAACTACCAACAGAAAGTGTTAACTAAACTAAAAGTCATGAAGGTTTGAATTAAAATGATATGTTTAAGCAACAGTTAGCAGTAGCGCCAAGTCACCAAGCACAAGGAAAATATAAGCTGGCACAAGTTAAACTGAATTGGCCATGCAGCTGTCCACCAGTGAAATGTCAGAGGCAACCATTACTTAGACGAAACAAGAAACACAGTTTACGACAGGACTGGGAGGTAGCTGAAGAATCTGCAGTTGAAAAAACTATTGAAAGTCAAGCCTGACAGCAGAAAAATATCAGAAAAAATGGAGTCCTCTTAAAACACATCCATAAATAGGACCTTGATGGCTAGAACTGTTGTGCAAGAGATTTGAATTAAAAATTGTTAGCTAATAAAAAGCACGATTTGTTTGACTTTTCAAGATTTTGATAACTGTGTTATATAAGTTTAACTAGACACATTTACCCCAAAACGCCCTTGTCTGTCACAATGCTTATTTTAGTGGTGTCAAGGGGTTACCAATGGTTTCTGTAGCGGTTTGGATGAGCTGGTCTTGTTCTGGCATCACAGTCATGTTCGACTCCAGGCGAAACTCCGGGTCTTTTGTTTTCTTGTTGGCCATATACCGTCCTACCATGTATCCCAACGCTAGTAGAGAGCCATGTTGTGTCTCTAGGTTCTAGAACACAAACAATACCATTCACTGGAACATTGAACATGGATTTAATCAAAGATAATAATGCATGCAAAGTGCAGAGAGTTAAGGTGACATAACCAGCAACGCGCTATGGGTCCAATTCTCAACACAATTTGAGCACCCAATTTTGGCATAGGGAGCTAAATAAATTCAATTTGCAGCAGTAAATTAGTAATCCTGAATCACAGACTCAAGATTAGCAGAAGGAAGTGTGTACTTTAACTTGTCAAAATTCCCCTAGCGTGATGACATTTCTGCGATTACAAATTTGGACCTTTCTGCAAGATTCTAGGTGTGCCTGGGTGGGTGTATCTGCAACACACCCCCCTCACCCACTTTGCAAATAGTTTCTGCTCACAGAAACAGAACATAAAGGTACACCTGTAAGGATAGCAGTAGTTGCATTTCTTGGGTGGGTAAGAGGATAGAGGAGCTCTTAGGATGTTGCCTCCAATTTAATTTTTTTTTTTTTTTTTAACATTCATAAAGTTGAGTGTGTGAACATCTGCAAATGTAGGAGTGGCATGGATTTCAGAAAATGGATCCAAAAGCAGAGGTAGTTCAACAAGAGCTACATTTCAGACTCTGCTAAGGAATATGCTACTTACTAGTATGCATCTGTTCTTGGCATGTAGGGCTGCTGACATTTATATCTATGCATAGATCGCCGCCTAGTGTTGGGTCCGGATGATTGCACATTGTTGTCCTGGAAGAGTCTTCAAAGTATCACGAGATAGGTGGCTCCTCCCCTGGACTACAGTGCGCATGGGCATCCCCTCCATGCTCAGATTGTTTTTCGCCATTGTGGCAGAGATGGAGTGTGATATAGTAAGTGATGACCATGCATGAGAATAATTCTGAGTGCTACAGCTGCGACAGGCACCGGGGAGGAGGGCGGGCGATATAAATGTCAGCAGCCCTACATGCCAAGAACAGATGCATACTGGTAAGTAGCATATTCCGTTCGAGGCATGTGGGCTGCTGAATTTATATCTATGCATAGAATAAATAGTAGTACCCTCCTTAGCGGTGGTTGCCTGTGCCAGCTGCAGCAGTCTGAAAAAGAGTTCTGAGAACAGCCTGACCTACAGCAGCTTGCTGTTTTGAGTGTACATCCACACAGTAGTGTTTGGTGAATGTGTGTATGGTGGTCCATGTGGCTGCTCTACATATGTCCTCTAGAGGAATGTTACCTAGGAAAGCCATGGATGCCCCCAACTTGCGTGTGGAATGCGCTCTTCGGGGAACTGTTAACGTGCATTTAGCCTTTTGATAACAGATCTGGATGCACGTAACAATCCATCTGGCTATACCGGATTTAGAAATTGGGTTGCCCTTGTGCTGTGGAGAGAAGGCAACGAACAGTTGTTTAGTTTTCCTGAAATCTTTAGTCCTGTCTATGTAATACAGTAGAGCCCTTTTAACATCTAGTGTGTGTAGTGCTCTGTCTGCCACTGAATCAGGATTTGGGAAGAATACAGGTAGTTCAATAGTTTGGTTAATGTGGAACTGTGACACTACTTTGGGCATAAATATAGGGTTGGTGCGCAGCACAACCCTATTAGCATGAATTTGAATGAAAGGCTCCTGAATAGTGAGGGCTTGCAGCTCGCTAACTCGTCTTAGCGACGTAATTGCCACCAGAAAAGCCACTTTCCATGTGAGAAATTGTATCTCACAAGAGTGAAGAGGTTCAAATGGTGGGCCCATGAGCCTGGTGAGGATTATGTTGAGGTTCCAGACAGGCGAAGGCGGGTGTCGCGGAGGAATGACCCTTTTCAGTCCCTCCATAAAAGCTTTAATGGCTGGTACTCTGAAAAGGGATAGGTGCTGTTGATTTTGAAGATAAGCCGCCATTGCAGCTAAAAGTATCCTGATGGAACTATACGCTAGATTACACCTGTATAGGTGCAGCAAATAACATATGATGTTTTGCGTGGAAGCATCAAGTGGATTTATGTCATTATTGGAGCAATAGATAACAAAAAGCTTCCATTTCGCCGCATAGCAGGCCCTGGTGGTAGGTCGTCTAGCCTCTTTGATGATGTCCATACAGTCAGGAGGCAGGTTTAGGTAGCTAAACTCTATGACCTCAGGAGCCATATTGCAAGGCTCAACTGCTGCGGATCTGGGTGCTGAATGTCTCCATGGCTCTGAGTGAGGAGACTGGGTGTGAGTTTTAGGCGCTGGTGGGGCACCACTGAAAGTTCCAGAAACGTGGTGTACCATGCTTGCGTCGCCCACGTTGGAGCAACCAGGATGAGTGTCATGGAATGCTTCCTCAGTTTGCGTGCTACCAGCGGTATGAGTGGTGCTGGAGGAAAAGCGTACGCAAATCTGTTCGACCAGTTCATCCATATCGCATTGCCCTGAGACTGCGGGTGTGGGAACCTGGCGGTGAAGGTGCGGCATTTTGCGTTTTCTTGTGTGGCGAATAGGTCTATCTCTGGATGACCCCACTGCTGGAAATATGGTTATAGCACTGAGGGATGTATCTCCCACTCGTGCATCTGATGGCTGTGTCTGCTGAGCAGGTCCGCCATCTGGTTGTCCCTGCCTGGGAGGTGTTCCGCCATGAGGAACATGTTCCTTTGAATGGCCCACTTCCACATGCACTGTGCTAGGTGTGACAATTGTGGAGAGTGTGTCCCTCCCTGCTTCAGAATGTAATACATCCCAGTCATGTTGTCCGTCCGGATCAGCACGACTTTGTTGCAGAGATGCAACTTGAATGCCTTCATTGTCATGAAGATTGCCATCAGCTCCAGTAGGTTGATGTGCAACCTTTGCTGCTGTGGAGTCCACAGTCCCTGCACAGTATAATGGAGGACATGAGCTCCCCAGCCCGGGAGAGATGCGTCCGCTGTTAGCACTACCTGTGGTACCGGCTCTTGGAACGGTCGTCCCCTGCAAAGGTTTTGTGTGTTCCACCAATGCAAAGTTGTATGCACGACCGGTCACCAACACTAGGTCTTTTAGCTGTCCTTGAGCCTGGTTCCACTGGCGTGCCAAGCATTCCAGAAGCGGACGCATGTGTAGCCTCGCGTGAGGGACTATAAAGATGCAGGAGGCCATCATGCCTATTAGTTGCATGAACACCTGCGCTGGGAGTGAGTGTTGTGGCCTGAATTTTTGAATCAACACTTGCATGCTGTTGACTCTCGCTGAGTTTGGTTGCGCTGTGGCAGCGAGAGTGTTTATTTCTGCGCCTCGGTACTGCTGTACATGTGCGGGGTGAAGATGGGACTTTTAGTAATTTAGCGAAAATCCCAGACTGTGCAGGAGGTGAATTGTCCGGGACATGTGGCTGGCACACTGCTGTGCTGACTTTGCCTGTACAAGCCAGTCGTCTAGATACGGATAGACATGGATGTGTTGCCTCCGAAGATGCGCGGCCACTGTCGACAAGCACTTTGTAAACACTCTGGGGGCTGTGGTGACCCCGAAAGGCAGGACCTTGAACTGGTAATGCTGGTTGTTGATGGTGAACCTGAGATATTTTCTGTGACTGGGGTGAATGGGAATGTGGAAATAGGCATCCTTCAGATCTAGGGTTGCTAGGAAATCTCCCTGACTGAGCAACGGCAGAACTTGCTGTAAAGTGAGCACGTGAAAGTGTTCTGATAGGATGTATTGGTTTAGAGGTCTGAGGTCTAGAATGGGCCTGAGAGACCAGTCTTTCTTTGGGATTAAGAAGTACAGTGAATACACCCCTGTACCCTGTTGTTCTAAAGGCACGAGTTCTATGGCCCCTTTTTGCAGCATGGATATGACTTCTTGCTGCAATAAGTGCATGTGCTCGGCGGACATAGGACGGTGCCTTGGGGGTATGTGGAGTGGAGGTTAGTTCTAGACAATAACCATGTTGTATAAGTTGTCTCACCCACCTGTCCGTGGTAATGCTTTCCCAGACTGGCAGGAACTGCTGGAGTCTTCCCCCGACCGGTGTTGTATGGTCGGAGGGCAGTGACAAGACGTCACTGTTTGTTAGTGGCGGAGGATCTGGCATTATTATTTCCACGTCCTCTGCCCTTGGTGCTGTTCCCACGGTATCCACCCCTATTGTTCTTGCTATAGGTGGTTTGTGTGCCTCCCTTGGTGTATTGGGCTTGTTGCGACGCTTGTCCTCTGGAAGCTCCCCTGTTACCGGAGCGACGAAAGGAACCGCCCCTGAACTGTTGAGACTGCAGAGCCCCAATGGATTTCGCATTTTCAGTGTCCTTTTTAATGTTTTCCAGAGTGGTGTCTACCTCTGGACCAAACAGGAAGTTAGGGTTAACTGGCTGATTGAGTAGGGTAGTCTGGATTTCCGACTTAAATCCAGAGATGCGGAGCCAGGCATGCCTCCTGAGCATAACGCTAATGTTTATGGTCCTAGCTGCTGCGTCAGCTGCATCCAACGCGCACTTAATGGACGCGTTGGAGATCAACTTCCCCTCTTGTATAAGCATTTCTGCTCCCTCCTTATAAGTATCTGGCAGGTGTTGCATTAGCTGCTCTAACGTGTCATAGTGTGCCCTGTCATAGCTCGCTAACAGGGCTTGGGTATTGGAGATCCTCCAAATATTAGCAGCTTGAGCTGCCACACGTTTCCCAGAGGCTTCCAAGATCTTGGATTCTTTGTCCGGAGGAGGAGCATCACCCGTTGTTTGAGAGTTCGCTCTTTTGCGAGCATTAGCCACCACCAAGGAGTCCAGTGGGAGTTGACCCTTGATGTAGGTAGGGTCCACGGGCGCAGGCCGGTACTTTCTCTCAATTCTTGGGTTCACCACCCTTGCTTTAGTGGGCTCTTTGAAAATGTCACTTGCATGTTTGAGCACACCTTTGAGCATAGGCAGAGTTTTTATAGATCTTTCTGATGTTGAGAATGTATCAAAAAGAAAGTCTTCCTCCACGGGGTCGGCGCGCATGTCGACATCATGGTTATGTGCCGCTCTCTCAATGAGTGCGTTAAACGCAGCAGTATCTTCAGTAGGTGAAGGCTTGATAGCATATGAATGAGTGTCAGGGGTGGTGTGTGGTTCATCAGGGTCCACAGTGTCAGCCCATGGCTGGGACTCATCTTGATCCATATCAATGGGATAGTTAAACTGGTCTTCATTGTCCCCCTCCTCCACATCCTCAGTGACATGTGTGGGAGAGTAGGTATAGTCCCGACCATATGTTTGAATGGGTTAAAAAAGAATAGGAGAGGTGGTAGAGTCTCTCTTTTTCTTTAGCGGTATCCTATAATGTTCCATAGGCGTTTCAGGCATGATCTTGCGCTTATAAACGGTGAGTCGACCTGATTCGGAGTCGATGTATAGTTTCGACTGGTTGTCATGAAGGCTTTGACTAACAGCGGCTTCCTGATTTTCGAATCGATGGTCTTTTGGGCCTCGAGTCCATTGGAAGTGTCGCCATCTTTGGAGCCGGACGTCGGCGTCGACGTGAGCGTGGCGTGTTTAACTGTAGGCACAGGCGTAGTCGATCCGATCTTCGGTTCGACTCCCCCTTTTGACCCTGAGGGGTCGAGCACACGTTTCAACTTGGTAGGTTCCGAAGTCGTGGAGCCGATGGTTGTTTTTACCAGTTTCGGTTTCGATTTCGTTCTTCCTCGTTGAGGTTGAGTCTGGATCCGACACAGGATCCGAGTGTTCGGGATCCTCTTCTTGTACATTCTCCTCGTCGTCACCTCCGAAGAGGTTTTCTGGATCTGGTGCCGATTCCCGCGCCGACTGTCGTGCAGCGCGTCGAAGACGGAGAGTTTTCTTTGATCTGAATTTGGAACAGGCCATGCAGCTGGCCTCGTTGTGGTCCGGTGAGAGACATTTGTTGCACACCGGGTGCACGTCGATGTGGGGATATTTCGAGTTGCAAACGGGGCAGCGCTTGAACTGGCTCCGTTCCATCGTCGATCGTCGAGGGGCCTTTGGTGTCGAAAGGCAATAGTCTTCCGAAGTCTAGTTCAAAGAACTGGAAAGAGGTACAAGGCACCGAACGAAAGACAATACCGACGCCCCGAAGGCCTTTTGGCCTCGAAAAAGTAACTAATATATATTCCGAACGTGAGTTAAGAAGTACATCCGAACCCAATGGCGGAAAAAAACAATCTGAGCATGGAGGGGATGCCCATGCGCACTGTAGTCCAGGAGAGGAGCCACCTATCTCGTGATACTTCGAAGACTCTTCCAGGACAACAATGTGCAATCATCCGGACCCAACACTAGGCGGCGATCTATGCATAGATATAAATTCAGCAGCCCACATGCCTCGAACCTGCAGTTACACTGTGCTGCTATTGAGACACATTCATCTGTCCACTTCTGCATAGGACAATAGGCTACTAAATACAGTGTAATGCATTTTCCTTCAGTGCTTAAAAGTGCTTACATTGTTGTCCTTTGTACACTTGATCAGATTCTGAATGGCAGCTTTCAGTTCATCCCCAGACATTGTAGACAGCACAACTGCATACAGCTGGGATGCCAACTCGCGCATTTCCTCCTTACTGCTGCTCATCAGGCCCTGCCCAGGAAACAAATACACATGTCAGTGTAACAGAATTTATAAACAAGCCCGGTCAGTTAATAGAGCTTACAGCAGAAGCGCCTCCTGAAAGACAAAAATAGATTCATCCAGGGGCAGAGCAGTGCTATATAAATCTTTATTAAGGTCATATTAAATTAAAGCTCTTGCAAAGGAAATTAATAGCCATTGCTTGAAGAACCGATGCATGTCTAGAGGAACTCTTCAACTGTCCCAGTGCATTTTGTTCCTGAAACAATTAGTAATCTCATCCGCACAAACCTACAAAGATGCAATTGTGTTTCTTTTTTCCCCCTAGTTTATATAATAAGCATTTACAATGCAACTGTCTCTTGTAAATGACACATTTTTTATTTATGTGTTGGTTTTGAAATCATATAAATAAATGGCATTGTCATTTACAATGCCAATAGCTTAATCTCTCGCAAATGCGAGACCTATTACATTTGCGCACACACACACACACACACACACACACACACACAGAGCCACACACACACACACACACACACACACACACGGATGTGGTGGTGGTGGATGTGGTGGTGGTGGTGGATGTGGTGGTGGTGGTGGATGTGTTGGTGGTTGTGGATGTGGTGGTGGATGTGGTGGTGGATGTGGTGGCGGATGTGGTGGCAGATGTGGTGGCGGATGTGGTGGCGGATGTGGTGGCGGATGTGGTGGTGGATATGGTGGTGGTGGATGTGGTGGGGAATGTGCTGGATGTGGTGGTGGATGTGCTGGATGTGGTGGATGTGGTGGGGAATGTGCTGGATGTGGTGGGGAATGTGCTGGATGTGGTGAGGAATGTGCTGGATGTGGTGGTGGATGCGCTGGTTGTGGTGGTGGATGCGCTGGTTGTGGTGGTGGATGCGCTGGTTGTGGTGGTGGATGCGCTGGTTGTGGTGCTGGATGTGGTGATGGATGTGGTGGATGTGCTGGTGGATGTGCTGGTGGATGTGCTGGTGGATGTGCTGGTGGATGTGCTGGTGGATGTGCTGGTGGATGTGCTGGTGGATGTGCTGGTGGATGTGGTGCTGGTGGATGTGGTGGTGGTGGATGTGGTGGTGGTGGATGTGGTGGTGGTGGATGTGGTGGTGGTGGATGTGGTGGTGGTGGATGTGGTGGTGGTGGATGTGGGGGTGGTGGATGTGGGGGTGGTGGATGTGGTGGATGTGGTGGTGGATGTGGTGGATGTGGTGGTGGATGTGGTGGATGTGGCGGTGGTGGGTGTGGTGTGGCGGTGGTGGGTGTGGTGTGGTGGGTGTGGTGGTGGTGGGTGTGGTGGTGGTGGATGTGGTGGTGGTGGATGTGGTGGTGGTGGATGTGGTGGTGGTGGATGTGGTGGTGGTGGATGTGGTGGTGGTGGATGTGGTGGTGGTGGATGTGGTGGTAGTGGATGTGGTGGTAGTGGATGTGGTGGTAGTGGATGTGGTGGTAGTGGATGTGGTGGTAGTGGATGTGGTGGTGGATGTAGTGGATGTGGTGGTAGTGGATGTGGTGGTGGATGTAGTGGATGTGGCAGTGGTGGATGTGACAGTGGATGAGGTGGTGGTGGATGTGCTGGTTGTGGTGGATGTGCTGGTGGTGGTGGATGTGCTGGTGGTGGTGGTGGATGTGGTGGTGGTGGATGTGGTGGTGGTGGGTGTGGTGGTGGTGGTGGATGTGGTGGTGGTGGGTGTGGTGGTGGATGTGGTGGTGGTGGATGTGGTGGTGGTGGATGTGGTGGTGGATGTAGTGGATGTGGATGTAGTGGATGTGGTGGTAGTGGATGTGGTGGTGGATGTAGTGGATGTGGCAGTGGTGGATGTGGCAGTGGATGAGGTGGTGGTGGATGTGCTGGTTGTGGTGGATGTGCTGGTGGTGGATGTGATGGTGGTGGATGTGGTGGATGTGGTGGTGGATGTGACGGTGGTGGATGTGGTGGTGGTGGTGGTGGTGGATGTGGTGGTGGTGGATGTGGTGGAAGTGGATGTGGTAGAAGTGGATGTGGTAGAAGTGGATGTGTTGATGGATGTTCATTTCGATTACTTTTTGTAAAATGGTCTCGATGGAGTGGAAATGTACAGTAATGTCACCCTGCTGTAAATAAAACCTGCAAAATAGCTGCACCTCTAGCAGCCAGCGAGCTGTCCTATTTTTAGTTACAATAGTGCCTCCAATGTCTCACCTGCCAGCCTGATGCACGACAGGGCTGGTTTCCCCCACCCCAAGCACATTTATTTCTCTGACAAAGGAAGCGGCGGCTCCAGGGCTCCTTCACCGGGAAAGGCTAATCTCAGCCTCTTAATCCTGCAGGGAGGAGAGCGCTGGGAGCCGATGCCATCTCTGCACCTGTGCGTGCTTGGGAGGTGTCTACTCGAGGGCTGATCCGGGACACCCTACCTTAGTCTTAGATGGATCCACATGCACGGAGGGCAGGCTTGCGCGTAGACCAAAGGAGCGCATCCTTCACGCACTGGCGCCCGTGCGCTGTTCACCCACACCGCACCTCTCATCCCGGGAGCAGCGGCGCTGCAGCCAGTGCATAGGGGACACTGATCCAAGGTCACCCCCAATCCCAGAGAAAGCAGAGAGCCCCCGTGCGCAAGGGTGGTGGGGGCGGGCATGCGAGGAGCGGCGACACCAAAGTGTCATCAGAGACTCTCAGCCCCCTCCCTGATCCCAAGGCATGTATTAGCAAAGAGCCGTGTGCAAGGCTGCCGCTGCCAGTGACCTAGCTGTAGAGTGCCACTCGGGCGCTCCCATACATTGTATCCACTGACCACGCATCCACACACCCCTCGGGGCGGGTCCGTGCCGAGGGGATAAATAAACCTGCGGAAGACCGCTCGGGGTCTCCCCGCCCATACTAAGTAACTCATACCTTGTGTGCGTATCCTTTATTATACCAGGACCTAGCCAGGGCAGTGCAGTCCCTACACTAGCGACGCTGCTGAAGCATGCCCGGGGAGGAGGCACGCTACCTCCATTCACAGCATCGGCTGGGTAAAATACAGATCAGAAACAGTGTTTAGTGCACACCCCACTTGTGATCGCCGCATCTGAGCGCCGAGGTAGCTGGGGCAGGAACAGGATCTTGTTAGCAACCCGTCACACACTCGAGATGTGAACAAGTTTTCAGATACATGGCACACAGCGGGGAGGGGCGCAGGGAGGGGGAGAGGGAAGAGGACGGCGGAGAGAGGGAAAGCGCTGCCTTTAATCTTTAAGCCCGTCTTTTTCAGATTGACCTCCCCGACTTCGTGCTGGGGTAAAAGGTTCCTTATGTTCTTTATGGGGCCATCAGGACCCATAAAAAAGATAAGAAACCTTTTACGCCAGCAGTAAATCGGGGAAGTCAATCTGAAAAAGACGGGGCTTAAAGAGAAAGAAGAACGTCACTAGGACCTCTTCTTCAATGGCTGGCCACCGTTTAGGAGGCCAGCCAATGGAGAAGAGGGTCGGGGCATAACCCTCCTAGTGAAGTTTACTAAGAGACATAAAATCTCGCGTGCTTGACTGCGCATGTGCGCAGTACGCCACGCGAGACCTAAAAAGGAAAGATAAAAGCTACTCCAACATAGCTCAACGGGGATAATGCAAATTAAACACAATATTAAACATTCAGACAATCTTATGGTACTAGCATTACTTTATATCCATTGTGAGCTACGTCAATGGTATTTATCTGTCCACTTTCTAGACAAAGCTGAATTGTGGCAGTTAGAATGATCCTGTGCTCTTCTAGGTCCTGCATATAGAGAAGCTGTACACAACCCTAATTTCTGAGCTCCTTCTCGCCCCTTATGCCTCATCCTTCTCTGTCCTTCTCCCAGATGCACCACAACAATGATTAGTGTGTTACAAAAGAAGAAACATGACATAATACTGAATGTATAGCTCAAATCAATGCTGTCTGTCTGAAGAAAACAGATGCACACGAACAGCGCAACCTGAAAGGCATGAATCATTGATTGCTCTCACACATGCAGACATAAATAGGCAGAGGTGTAAATTGGTGTCAGATTTCTTGAGTGTTGTGTCCATTTCTTTAATTGATTCGTTGCGGTTTAAATGCCTAACACGTATTCCTCAGCGTAAGACTTGCTGCTCAGTGCCACGGCTACCCAGGATTGATCTGAGGGTTTCACAGACGAAACCCAAGGGTCCTAAAGGGGTTGGTAAGTGTATTACACAGTGAGGTTGCATTATCACACCATATAATACAACCCAATTCCTCACAACCATCTTTCATTCCTGATTGCTAGAATCAAAGCCCCCAAATAATGAAAATACATTTGCTTGCATCAAAATTGAAAAATAACTAATTTCTTCCTTGCTTTTTTGTTTCCCTAATAATATTTATCCCAAGTACAATGAACGTGAATAAAATAATCGTATCAACAAAAATGTGTTACAGTCTCTTGATGGTAAACTGGAAGAACACAATAAAACCTTGGCATATCAGGTTTCAGGTTTTAAAGTCTTTATTTCGATTTAAAAGAATCATAAAAGACAATTTTACAGGCAATAATTAATTAAATAACATTTTAAATACACATACATTAAAAAAGGCAAATTAGCATTAAAAAAATGAATTAAACAATTTATAGACAATCCTGAATTAAATTCCCTAATACAAATTTCCCCAGATAAAATGGGATTACAGGTACATTTTTACTATCCAAGTTTAGGCTACTGTTTTGTCCTGAGTATCCACGCCCAACCCAAATATTTGGCAATACACACTGTGATGATTTCCTGAGTGTTACTTTTTAATACATAGATTGCCTCTTCTGACTTTCTTATGGGCAGACTCTGAAAAAGTGGTTTTAGCCATTTAGTCCTTGGTGCGTGGTATTTGGGGCAAGCGAACAAAAAATGACCCTCTGTTTCTTTCTGACCCGGACACCATTTACATTGGTCCGTAATACTAGAGGACCAATTTTTCGTGAAGGTATTCAATGGCAAAGTGCCCACCCGAAACTGGTGGAAAAGTTTCCTGTCTAAGGATTTAGAGACCGTATCCCAGTAGTGTTCACGTGTGGGGTCCAACTTAAAACAAAGAAACCTACCAGTAAGACTAGCAGAACATGATGCATTTATTCTATTCAGGCGAAGCGTGGACCAGTACAATTCCTTAAATGCCTGTTTAGTTGGAAAAGTGCTAACTGCTGGGGAAAACCAAAGATGCTCTAGGCCCATGTCCGTCAGGATTGATTTGACCGTTTGAAACCAGGGGATTTTTTCCGATCCACTGATTGCCCTTACTTCTACTGCCCCATTTACAAATAAGGTGAGGTCGGGCGAGGTCCATAAACGCCTCCAGAAGGCAACCAGTCTGAATCTGGCCAACTCGTTAATTGGGGGGCATCCCATATCCAAACAGAGGGGGATTGATGGGGACGACTGTGGCAAACCAACCAGATTGCGAAGAAACTTGCACTGTGTTTTAAACAGGCCCTGCAAATCCATATGACCCCACAAGTCCGCACCATATAGGATTGCAGGGTTGATTTTGGCATCGTAGATTTTGAGGGCAGGTGTGACCCGCTTGGTTATGGTTTTCCTTTGCTCACTCAGTAGACAGCCTGTAAGTCGTGCAAGTTTAAGGTTTTGGGCCTCAACTTGTGTTTTCCATTTCAGGCGACTGTCTAGCATTACCCCCAAGTATGTCATATTCTCGACTTGGTCCAACTTGACCCCTCCCATACTAACTGTGCTTCGGACGGTGCGGTTCTTACTTAAGACCATAAATTTGGTTTTCCCGACGTTCACCTTAAGGTCGCTGATGACACAGAACTCCTCAAAGCGGTCCAGAGCCCGCTGTAGGCCGCTACGTGTTCTGGAGAGGAGTAAGGTGTCATCAGCAAAGATGAGCATTGGGAATCGCTGTCCTGCCAGCATGGGAGCATCGGTTGGGGTCGATTGAAAGAATTTTACAACTTGGTCAATAAACAAAAGGAAAAGGGTTGGGGCCAAAACACAGCCCTGGCGGACACCACGGGTGACTGGGAAGAGTTCTGTCACCTGGCCCTGGGCACCCCATCTTACCCTAGCAAAATTGTCCTTATGCATTTTGATTATCAAATCAAGCAATTCCGTTGGCATCCCTAGAGACTTCAGGACTCCCCACATTTTCTCCCTCGGTACAAGATCGAATGCGGACTTCAGATCGATGAACGCAGCAAAGATGGTACCGCCGCCAAGCAGCACCACCTTCCAGTAGATCAAACAAAATCTGAACACCTGGTCGATGGTGCTGGTTCCCGATCTGAAGCCCGCCTGCATTGGGGATAGGATGTCCTCCATCTCAATCCATCCTTGGACCCTACCCAGGACCATGCGAGCGATAAGTTTTTGTATACAGTCAATAAGGCTAATCGGGCGATAATTACCCGGACTAGACCTATTGCCCTTTTTATAAATCGGCAGGATCTCCGCCCCCTTCCATGATTTAGGTATGCCTGCACCTGCAGCAATGGAATTTGCCACCATGGCGATATATGGTACCCACAGGGCAGGGTTAGCTTTAAAGAGGTCAGCGGGTATAAGATCCATACCTGGCGCTTTCCCTCGCGTGGTACAGTGTAATGCAAGCTCGACCTCGCCTTCTGTAAAAGTGATGGTCTCGCTCAGAGTGTTAGGGTAGGGAATCTTTTCGAAAGTACTGGATGGCGTAGGGTTAACAGCACGGAACTGAGTTGCATAAAAGGTAACCCATTCATTGGGGGGTACATGGTTTGTTGGGATACGACCATCCGCATCCTTCCCCCACTTAACTATCTCCCAAAATTTGATGGGATTGCTAGACATGGAGGCTATCAGGAGGTCGGACCAGTGTTTATCCTCCCACTCCCTTTTAGCCTCCCCTTGTGCTTTCCTATAGGATGACCTGGCGGCTCTCACCAACCCGGCATTCCGGGACTTAACAGCATTAACTAAGGCTGTATGTGCTTCCCTGCATTTTTTATTATACCATTTGCTAGGGCGAATAGGTACCAGGTTTTTTCCCTGTCGGAGAGGTTGTGAAAGGAGAATTTTTAGGTCGTCGAAACAACGATTATGGAGACTTAAAATATGATCAGCTGCTCTGGTTTTGTCCCCCAAGTCAACGTGAGTCAGCATTTCATTGAGAGTACTGTTAGCCACACTAATAATCTTGTTTCTCAGAAGGTCGTCCCCCTCAATTTTGGACCATTTAACCCTCTTCCTATCATTCGTTAAGTAGGCCTCCCCCGTCTGTGAGATACCAGGTTCCTCTAATCTTACTAGCCCTGGCACCTTTAATTGGAGAATCAGGGGATTGTGGTCACTTTCAGGGCGGGGAATTACCTCCATGTCCAGCATCAGAGACCAATCTGCTACTTTTAGTAGAATGTAATCAATGCGGCTTCTTCTCAGCCCGTTGTCAAAAGTACAGCTGGCTCCCTGGTCTGATTTAGTTCGACCATTACAGGCCCTGAAGCCACTGTTAAGACAAAAGGCCGTCCAATTTACCGCAGCCTCTGTGGCGGGTACTGATTTTACAGACGTCAGCTCAGGTATACCCCATACTGTGTCCTCCGCAGAGCCCCAGCAATCCCCAGGGTCTAGTAGAGGTTCAAAGCAGCAATTTAGGTCCCCTGCAATCAAGATGACATTGGAACAATCGAGGGCTGCCAAAGCAGATTCTAGTACCCCCAACAATGGTGGCGTACGTCCGCCTGGCAGGCCTCGTGCGTATATATTTACCAATATCAGGTCCTGGTGACCATTCCTTCGCAATCTAACAATCAGGATGTCCGGATTAGGTACACTTATCTCCGTGAGACAATAGCCCAAGGATTGTCGCACCCAGATCAGTAACCCCCCGCAGGCTCGCCCTTTGGTGTTCCCAGTAGCACTTTGGGTAGCTGCTTTATAAAAGTTTACATAGCCCTGCTTATAGACTGTGTCCACAGACCAGGTTTCCTGGAGTAGTATGACATCAAATTTATCCATGAACTCAAGCCAGTCACTAGAGTGGACGCGATTTTTAATCCCAGCAATGTTCCAGGACGCTATGGCCAGAGTTTCTGATGTAACAGCAGAGGGGGCCACCACTGCAGGGACTACATGCGAATCCTGACCCGTCCCAACTTTCAATCCATTTGCTGACCCCCCCATGAGGCCATAATCAGCCAACTGCAGAAAGGATCCCCCTTCCCTTGAAGGTGGTGAATTTTTCCCTGGTGAAGGTGGGACCCTTTCCCCCTCCTCTACCATGACTGTAAATTGAGTAGGCACCAGGCCCTGCCTCTTACCCCCTTCCCCAGAGTCGACTTTATCTACAGATTCCGAGGTTTGGGGTGGTTTACGGAGTCAATCAATTGCCTCCAGATCGGACAGGGGACCAAAGCGGTTGAATAAAGGTGGAAAGATTGGTAGGTGTAGTGTCCTGGGGTTATTCATAACAATGGATCGTCCCTGTCTCGGGGCTTTTTGGGAGAGAGCCTGTCGTTGTGGATAGAAATAAGAAAGGTCAAGGGTTTGGACGTCCCCCTGTCTGGCAAACCTGGCTTCACGGCAAATTGTGTCCACCACCCATGGGTCCCTAAACGATATTAAAATACAATCACCCTCCAAGTCCTTAGGACTCTGGCCCACCCAGTCGACCCTCCTTACAAATAAGATTTCTGTTGGCGAAGATGGGGGCAAAGGTCTATTTTTGTTCAGCCAAAAAGTAACCTTATTTCGTAGGTCTTCATGGGTCTCCCTGTTACCCGATGGCAATGGGGCAACGCCAGTCAGCACCATAGTATAAGGTGTTGCCTCTATGGGGATGTCAACCCGCGGCGTGGGATGTCTGGAATGCTTCCTTGCCAGGGGATTTGGGGCATTTTGGGGATTAATACGGGGCCTGTGGGGTGGGAAACTCTGAGTGGTGGGATTGGGTTTTACCTGAGCGGGTAATTTAGTTGGTTGCTGTCTAGTGGGTGTTTTGTTCGTAGGCTTTGGCTTTTGAGGGTGATGGGGAGCAGCCTTTAGTACCTTGTTTGGAGAATTTTTATGGGCACTCCCTTTATTTAAGCTAGGGTTATCCGTTGCTAGTCCTGATGGATTATGATTGTTATTAGCTAGGCTCGGTGAAATCAAGATTGTTTTTGGGGCCAGAGATGGATGGATATGTTTGGCCAAACCAGAATCTATGTCCGATAAGGACAATAGTATTGCAGAGTTCGCATTAACTACGGCCTCTAAAGAATTTATTTGCGATAACATTAATCTAGTCCTCTCCAAAACAGGTGATAGGAGGTTTTTCATTAAGACCTCCATCTTTGCCAGCAGGGATTCATCACTGCTCAGACATGTTGGACAGGGGTTTGAGGAACCTAGAGAAACAAGGGAGGGGCATAGAGTGTTAGGCAGTGTATTTGTGCATTGAGTTCCACTTGGGTGCCCTGTGCCTGGTTTACGAATACCAACGGGATCTTTTAATTTCGGCATCTTGCATTCTCTCCCTCCCTTGTAACTGGAGTCTTGTTTTCTTTTCCTAGAACCCTTGTTTATGTCTTTAGAATCTGTGTGGACTGGTGTATTAGAATCTGCTTTGGATATATCAGGGATTGAATCAGCCGAGTCAAAACTTAAATTAGTCGAATAGCTATCCTGAGTATCATTTTCTCCTGTTACTTCAGGGTCATCCAGGGGATGTTTGGGGAAAAGTGTGGTGTGATCAGGAGGATTAAGTTCCTCGCTATCCATATGGACAATAGCTTCCGTGGTGTCTAGGTGCATGCAATTAAAAGCTGCGTGTGTGTGAGCTGGTGGTACGGGGCTAGGAACCTTGGCCAATCTACCTATAGAAGAGCGTTTTCCACTAACTAGATCTAAGGAAAGACGCTTTTCCACCATTGCAATTTCTTTTTCCAGGATGCCCGAGGCTCGCGTAATGAAAGCGTCTAGTGGGCCAGAAACCACACCAGTTGGGGTTTGGATTTGAACATTACGTGTTTTACCGGATCTCAAAACCATGATATCGGAATACGTCCCAGCTTCTATAGGAAAACCTAATAACAATCTTTATACAGATGTAATGAAAAACTGGATAGGCTGGATAGGCCACCCTGATGGACGATACCAATATACAGGAACCCAAAACCCCCACCTGGTACACTTCAACCAATCTTACTATAACCACACGGCGGACCAGAGCTTTTGGGCCGGGGGCCGTCCTCTGCCGTCCTCGAACGGCCTCAAACGGCCCGCTCTTTGCCCGGTCTTCGCCCCGGTCGCTCCCGCGCGCGCTCCCGCGCGGCGTTTGGTGTCCGTATTTGTATGTTCTAAGTCAATGGGCGGGGTTGGAGGAGGTGGGGCGGGGTGGTCAGGGAGAGCGGGGCCAGGTGGTGCGGCCGTTTACACCGGGACTCTTGGGAGAATGAGTCCCGGGTTCCGCTCGCAGCCCTGCAGCCTTTCAGCCCCCACCGAAGCGCCAACCAACGAGAGAGGTCCGAAGCGGGACCCGCGAAGCGGGTACCGCGAGCCGTAGACAGGGAGCCTTCCCAAGCAGCAAACAGCAGCAACACACACCAGGTATTCCACGAGTGTCCCACGCAGTGCAGGGTCCTTCCCTCTTTTCTGTTGGAGGAGGTGGGGCGGGGCGGTCAGGGAGAGCGGGGCCAGGTGGTGCGGCCGTTTACACCGGGACTCTTGGGAGAATGAGTCCCGGGTTCCGCTCGCAGCCCTGCAGCCTTTCAGCCCCCACCGAAGCGCCAACCAACGAGAGAGGTCCGAAGCGGGACCCGCGAAGCGGGTACCGCGAGCCGTAGACAGGGAGCCTTCCCAAGCAGCAAACAGCAGCAACACACACCAGGTATTCCACGAGTGTCCCACGCAGTGCAGGGTCCTTCCCTCTTTTCTGTTGGAGGAGGTGGGGCGGGGCGGTCAGGGAGAGCGGGGCCAGGTGGTGCGGCCGTTTACACCGGGACTCTTGGGAGAATGAGTCCCGGGTTCCGCTCGCAGCCCTGCAGCCTTTCAGCCCCCACCGAAGCGCCAACCAACGAGAGAGGTCCGAAGCGGGACCCGCGAAGCGGGTACCGCGAGCCGTAGACAGGGAGCCTTCCCAAGCAGCAAACAGCAGCAACACACACCAGGTATTCCACGAGTGTCCCACGCAGTGCAGGGTCCTTCCCTCTTTTCTGTTGGAGGAGGTGGGGCGGGGCGGTCAGGGAGAGCGGGGCCAGGTGGTGCGGCCGTTTACACCGGGACTCTTGGGAGAATGAGTCCCGGGTTCCGCTCGCAGCCCTGCAGCCTTTCAGCCCCCACCGAAGCGCCAACCAACGAGAGAGGTCCGAAGCGGGACCCGCGAAGCGGGTACCGCGAGCCGTAGACAGGGAGCCTTCCCAAGCAGCAAACAGCAGCAACACACACCAGGTATTCCACGAGTGTCCCCTTGGCATATCACTTTAGCATCATTTTTAACTTAAACATTTCTAAGATCATACTTAATTGATAACCCTGACTGTATGATATAGTTGTAGAGGACGCCACAAATTTTGAACAGGTATCCCTTCAACAGAGATCCCTATACAGGCTCCCAGTGGAGTAACACAGATTTAACATGCTCTGTATTATTCACCAGTCTACAAACTGGACTGCCAGAGTTCCTGAAAACAGAACTGCAGAACTACTATCTTTTCTAACCTGCAAGCTTCTCTCAGGCATGCAAATATTATGATACGAGTTTAAAGACAAAAAGTTGACCAAGCTTTTGCTTTTCTACCTCCACTCATTCAGACCCCATCTACCCTGCAAATGGAGCTTTAGACGGAAACATTCTTTATTGAACTGATTTAAAGGAAAGGTTACCATCAAAAAACTGCCCAGTTTTTACTCAATCGTCTGCATACCCATGGTGCAGAAAAACCCTTGGGTGTTTCAAAGCTTGGCACAAACTAGTCCAGAAATGACTTCCCATTTGTGATCCGATAGACTGAAGAACAATTCTTACGGTACAAGTTCAATATATTTGTGCTGGATGATTTTACCATTTGCTCTTATATTCCTCCATTGTCATCCTCCACTCACCTTTTCATCCCCTCCATGTAACTAAAATGTTAAGAATTTACGAGTGGCTTCTTAAAGCTAAAATGCCGAATTTGACAGTAGACTAATGCATAAATGCATCAAGCTAAAAACCGGTCGCAAACGGGCAGTTTCTCAGAATCTGCCCCTTTGCGATCGGTATTTTTGCATTTGGGATGCATCATCCAAATGCAAAAATCGCAATTTAAGAAGTCGCAAAATTGTGTTTCCTTAAATTGCTATTGCATTTAAGGAATCTCAAATTGAGATTCCTTAAATGCAATGCATTAAAGTTAAAAAAATTAGCGATTTCGCTAATAGGGGGAGAAAATTACCATGAAGTTGAACTTCCTGGTAATTTGCAAAAACTTTGAAAAATGCACTAAAGTGCATTTTTCAAAGTCCTATTTTACACACAAACATGCCCTTAGGGCATGTGTGTGTGCAAGCTGTACCCATATGCAGATTTCAGGGGTGCAACAGGGTGTCCTTTTGACACCCTTGAAATTGCAATCTCAATTTGCGATTCTCTAATTGAGAATCGCAAATTGAGATTGTCTTCCCATTCATTCCTGGGGGCCTCTAGGCCCATAGGAATGAATGGGGAGGTATTCCTTAATTGCGACTCACAATTTGCGATTCGCAATTAAAGAATTTTGAGAAATCGATATTTTTAAGAGAGTTCTTCATGCATAGCCTTTTGCTATTCCTTATTAGCGAATCCTTATTTTTCGCTAATAAGGAATTGCAAAATGGATGCTTGATGAATCTATGGGTAAGCGCATTAGAAGAGCCCTAATAAATCAACAGAACAGGTATGTTTAGAGGGGTGCCCTAACAGGGAGATGAGAACCCGTCTTCCAGATCTGCAACAGACATTTATTTTAAAGTCAGAGTCCCAATAATTAAAATAACCTCATACAATAGCTCATGTTTTATCCTAGGGATCTTTAACAGATTCTTATTTTCCAAACTAAGAGATCAAGCAATCGCTCAAGGGCTGGGGTAGCTGGACGGGAAAAAGACTCATGGCTGTAGAAATCATGATGCATCAACAATCTCTTCATCGCTGCTAACCAACATAGCATTTGTCTGTGACAAATGATCAAAGCTCAGATGATAAAAAAAATTACGAATGACAAGTTTGTACATGCTGCAGCTCGGCTAATGCTCAAACAGGAGGTGCCCGGTAGATCCCTTTATTCTGCTCTAACCTGCACAATACCCAAGACTTTGCAACAATTGTATGATGTTGCATTGCTGTTTCTTGGCCGCCTGAGCATCCAAGAACAGAGTACTTTGCAGGGTCCGGGGTTCTTGGAGCTTAGGAAACAGCATACAAAGTCCACCTGGGAGAGTTTCTTGCCTGGGCCTGGTTCCTCTTGTGCTTCTGGGTGCTGCTCCTTCTCTCTTCAACTCCAAAATGGCAATAACCCGTCTGAGGGCTTGCACCTGTGTTTAAGGTGACTCTGCAGCCAGTCCACTGCAGGTTTTTGCTCTCTTTTCTTTTCCCTTTCCATCATGGCGGTTGCTCTCTTATTTTTTTCCTGGCTTTTCCAAATGCATTAACTTTCCAGTCGTGTGGTGTTTGATGTCATTTCATTTTACTGTTATTTTACTATTTAAAGGCATCAGTCTGGTTGGAGGGCATGTCGCAACAAAGCTGTGTATCGAAATGCCCATTTTAGAAGATGCAGAAGTTAAAATGGTGCCCTATAGACAGTATTAATCTGCACATTAAATGAGAGGTCATGATCTGACATAACTCCCAAGGGATTGAACCTAGGGTAACTGTTTTGGAGCCTCTCCCATGCTAACTGGCCACAAGGATCTGTTCCAGCGATTACTGTTTTTATCAATTAGCAATTGTCCCATATTATGGGCTTTAAGAAGTGATGCCAATACCACTGCCAGCAGAGCTTTCAAGCAGCTGTGTAATTTGACAGGAAACTAGGAATCCTAGTCCAATCAGATAATCAGCTGCATATTGTCAGCCTATGAAAGTGCTAGGCACTCAAATCTCAGATAATCTTGGAAAGTAATTAGTGGTAAATATTAAATAGTAATGCTTACAAGGATGCCAGTGTGCTAGAATAAAAACCACAGTAGTGCTCTTTAACCTGCCAGGGGGAAGCAGGAGAGAATGGGTGCAAAAAGATACGAGCCACTGCACAGTGAAGCCCCCAATTCCCACCTCTTTGTCATTGGATCAGAACAGAGCGATGCACAGTATCTACATGGCAGAGAGGCCCAGAAGAATTAGTCTGTCTGTGTCACCCTCATTCCAAATACATTTCAGACATTCCGTCCTAAACCTAGCAGCCTCTAAAAAGTCTCCCCAAGATTTTTGCTTTGGCTTAGAAGAATGGTATTAGGTGATTTGAAGACATTGTGAGGATCCAGTTACTGGTCTTTGGTAACGCTCTGCTCAGTGCTTTAAATGGACACAAATAAGTGCAGATACTCATCAAAATGAGGGATAGACAGGGGGTGGAGCATGGGGCGGGCATAAGGGCGGTGCTAAAGGTGGAACAAGGGGCGGGGCTAAGTTTTTAACTTTTCCAAGGTTTTTATGCAAGAAATCTGCATGCATTATTGGAATATCGTACGTATCGGTCCATTCGCTTTTTGCACTAATAACCATTTATATAGCACTTACTAATAAGTGTTTATTACTACCCAAAGTAACCCTTTTTTAAACAACCTTAAATAAAAAGGTTGAGTAAGAAACCAGTAAGGTTCTATATAAATGCCTTGTTGTTGCATACAGGTCCCTGCTGCAGCGGCATAATTCACTAAGATATATGCCAAGGCTGTTAACTTGTGACCTACAGGGAAGACAAGGATCTATGCAACATAAACAGTATCCAATTGAGCTATCTACATAAAAAAACAAATATCTGATCTACATGTTGCATGCTATGCTTTCCAGCAGGCACAATGACCCTCTAGGCAATTTTATGGTGAGTTGTACCTTAGATTAGAATGCACGCAGATGTTTCTAGCAAGTGAATTAACCACCAGAGCTATCCACTTTATTGCTATTTATGGTGCCCCAATCTTACTAACTTAAGAGAAAGGCACTGGCTTCCTGTTTCCTACCATTAGTAAATGCTTAGCTGCAAAAAAAAAAAAACGAGCAATTCATCGGACAGTCTTTTCATTCTCGGCACTAGTGGGTGTTTGTCTAAAATGGAAACCAGTGTTGCTCTCCAAGGGACATACTTTGTGTGACTTCAGTAAGCAGCATATTCTGTCTTTCGCTGCCACTGGATAAGAAATGTTGACACAGAGACACTGGTGAAGTTGCTGCTGGTGGCTCAACCTTGCAACATTCCATTTTATGTGATTGAAAAGGAGTGGTGGACAAAATAAACAGGTTGCACATGTGATTTTAGATGAATAAAGGTATCTAACGGAGTGCTCTGAATACACTGTGTAATTAAATATACACCCATATATGTAACACTCAGCAAAGCAAAAAGGGGTAACCCAGTATCCCTCAGAACCTGGGCCTATATACTGTAAACAGCAATGGTTCTGTCGGGTATAGCTATTTCTTTGTGAGTTAGAAAAATCATGCAAACAGTAAAAGATTGACTGTTTGCATGATTTTTTCTAACTCACAAAGAAATAGCTATATTCGACAGAACCATTGTTTACAGCATATATGTAACACAGCACATGTTGAAAAAACGTCTGTTGGATAAGAACTGCTCTAAAATCTTTTGTTGACTTTTAAATAGTGCTCAACATCCTGTCTTGTGATAGATGTACTGGCAAATTTGTGTAAAAGAGTCTAATGGCAGCAGTTTACATACAGCGATTTCTCCTACAGATGCAACATTGCAGTACTGTGTTACTGTGAACAATGCCTCTCACACCTTCGCCCATTAGGTTTATAGCCACCTCTCAGCGCTCGCAGTGGAAGGACAAGGGATAAAGGAACCGCTCCTCAGACACACCTCTGCTCTGATGGCTTCCAGAGCATATGCAGATCACTGTGTAATGGTGACGAGCAGCTATTCTCTTGTAAGAGCCCAGCACTGGCTTCCAATGTGATTAAGAGTTGAAGGTGCTGCCGAGGTGATTGATGACGAAGCGCCACATGCATCAAAGCCAGGCCCCCCGTGAGTACCGGTACTCTCCTTATTCAAGGAAAAGTGCCGGTACTCTATTCGAGAAAATGAAAAGGTGCCGGTACTCAGTACCGGTGGGTACCGGCCCATTTAAAGCACTGGCTCTGCTGTGTTATACCCTTGCTAACCACAGATTCCGCACCGTTATGAATGTCCCCAGGCCGGAACGCGATACAGAAAATTAAAAAACAGTGCTCCTGCGTGCCTGTAGGTGGTGCTGTGCGACTCCGTACAGAACTCATTCCGTTCTGGAAGTGATAAGCGGCGCCGCATATAAGTGCCACTCATGGGCCCTGACCTCAGTTCTTTTCGTAAGCTTGTCTTCAACTGCAGATGAGGAGCCCATTAACAGATTAGAAGGACCAGTCTGCAGATTCCTTAATTTATACCTTTTTATATGGACCAGGAGGCCATTCCACCACACTGGAACTTGGGAGAGCATTGGGGAATATGCAGATAAAGTAACCACCAGAAAGTGTCATCGGAGGTAAGTAGCTTGTTCTTCAGATGGATACTTCGAACTGCAAATTTCTCAGCTTGTAAATGGATACCAAAGTACTACCTCCTAAAGTGGTGGGGCTGTGAAAAGATCAGATCAAGAAGTCCTGCGTGCCTGAACAGGCAAATATCCATTCCAATGCACCTCTCAAGGTAATAGTGCTTCCTGAACGTGTGCACTGAAGCAAACACAGCAGGCTGAGAGATACCCAGGACAGGCACTCCACGTACCAATGCAGTGGCAACTCTGGAGGAATGAGCTATCAAGCCCTCTGGAGGCAACTTCTCAGCAAATGTGTAGCCGATCTTAATACAGAGGCTACTTTTGCACCTCCTTGCCTTTCTTTGCTCCAAAGAACGCCACAAACATCTGATCGGCCACCCAATGGTCCCTGGTTTGAGCGGCATAAAAGCTCAGTTCTCTCTTGGGGTCCAAGCACAGGAATCTCTCTGCCTCTTTCAAGGAATGAGGTGGAGGAAAGAATGACGAAAGATTGATTACATGTCCAACATAAAATAGGATGATTGTTGTCAGCAGAAACATGGCCCGAGTTCTTAACACCAATTTGTCCGACTATAAGGTTGTATAAGGCAGGTGGACCAAGAGGGCCTGAAGCTCACTCATGCATCATGCTGATGATGCGGACCCCACCTGCCCAACTTGTTGCAGCACCACTGGTTGGTGGTGGGGTCCATCAGAACGTATGCCAGCCTCTATTTGATGTTTGGTTGGAAGACCTTCAATGTCAAATGAATGGCCTTCAAATTTATGTGGAGACAGAGACCAGTGTCCTCTGATCTCCACTTCTCCAATATTTCCTTCCAAATCTAGTAGTGAAGTGTCGATCACCACCATCTGGGCAGGATAGGGAAAGGGGTCTGCAGCTGGTCCAATCGCAGTCGAGCAATATCCACTGCGGATCTTTTGCAGTCTCCACTGAAACTTGGAAGGAATCGGAAAGGTTCCTTTATGCTGTGCGCAGGAAGTTGGCTTTGTATATACCATACCAATGTAAGGTAGAGTGCGCACAGAGTCCAGTGGATCCCCAAAGGCATACAGAGGTTAAAGTAGATAATAGCTTACTCTCTATTTGTGGTAGAGTGGGTGAGCAGTAAAGCTTTATCAGAGGGTAGTGTTAAGCATTTATTGTACACACCCAGGCAAGAAATAATGTCACACTCCAAGATTGAACTCAGACCAATTGTTTACATCAAATATGTTTCTTTGTTGCATTTAATTTTTAGAACCAAGCAAAACTTGGTAAAGGTAAGTGGAATTGTACTTTTCAAGACAGATTGCTCAACAAGCCAGCTGGATGAATAAGGACTTGTTACAGGTTTGTAAAATATTCAAATACAGTTGAAATTAATTTTGGATTACATTTGATTACTGTTTAGAGCACTTTTTAGATTACTGTTCCTACTCAGTGTGATAAGCCTAGATATCACACTGGGATATTTCCTAGATAAAAGGTAAGTAAAACAGTTCTTTTTATTAAAAAACAATTTCTTATACGTTCATACAAACACCCTCAACACACGTTTTTCAGAGGAAAACAGTAAATGCAATCCTATGGAAAAAATGAGGTTATCAGTTTGCAGGTAAGTAAATGGTCTTGAGGGTTGATTTTCTGGGGGTTAGAACAAGGGGTCCCCCAGGATCAAGGATGCACTCAAAAAGCACCCTCAGTGGCATTCGGGTGGGTAGGTGTAAAGTGCTGAGGCCCAATGTTAGCCTATGGGGCTAGGGGGCCGTCTGTTAGTGGCTGCTCTCGGGCAGGCCACAAGGTTGAGGGAGCAAAGCTCCTAGGGTAAAGCTCAGGGCAAGGGGGGGGTAAAAGTTAGCACACAAGGTGCACCCACAGCGGCACAGGGGCAGCTGGGTGCAGGGTGCTGGTTTGGCTTCGGGTGCCCTGTTGTTTTCAATAGGAGTTGCTGGTTTGGCATTTTGGCTACAGGCTCGGTCCAGGAAGTCTTCCAGGAGGAACCAACAGCTGGGCAGGTAAGTTGGAGGGCTATGGGACATAGGTGCACCTCGGGTCATTTACTCCAGGGCACAGGGCGGCTGGATGCAGGGGTGCATTTTGAGGTTGGATTTAACCTCACAGAGCCACTCGTGGTTGGGGGAGGGGTCTCCTTGCAGAGGCTGCAGGCAACATCAGTGAGTTCTGGAGGGGTAAACCCATGGTGTACTCTGTCTAGAGTGCTGGGAGACCTCGCTGGGACTGGTGAGCTACTTGGACTCCGGCCATAGGCGACAGGTGCAGTGGTGGTTCCAGGCATCTAGCTACTTCGTCCTCAGCAGGCTCGGAGTCTGGCTTTGGAGTTTCTTTCGAACAGAGATGCTGTTGGCCTCCCAGGGGTTTTGGAGGTCGCTGGCTGCAGGGCAGGTCAACTTTTAAGGCAGGATCTCCAGAAACTGCAGACAGGCCGGCAGGCTGGGGTCAAGTCAGTTATTTTCTGTTGTCCCCTCTGTTGTGTGTCTTCTTCTTCATAGGTTGCAGGAATCTGCCTTCTTGGTTCAGCGCTGCCCCCTAAATACTGTATTTATGGGGCGTTTTAGGGGTCTCGAGGTCAGTAGCCAATGGGCTACTGACCTTAGGGTGACTACACCCTTGGTGTGCTCACCCCACGTGGGGGGAGTGGGCACAATCCCTAACTCGGATTGGAGAGTGCTGCCATCTGCAAGATGGCAGGCACTGAAGAGTGGGCTTCACCTCGCCTCCCCCACCTGAGGGGTGGGGGTTCGCAGAGGTGGTCACACCTTCTGGGCTGCTCTAATTTGTCCTGCCTGTCTTCCAGCCAAAAAGGGGGGTGAGACAGGAAGGGGGCCTGCTCCTGATAGCAGGAGAGGCTAGGGGTCATGTTACAAAGGTGGTAAGGCCTTTGAAGCTTCCCTGCCACAGACAGCTCTCCCTGACACAGGGGAGATGTGAAGCCCTAGGAATACCACCAAAAAAAGACAAAACTATTGGGAAGAATGTCAAACTGGTGTCGACAGGCACACAGCATTCCAAGTCTCGGCTCTTTAAAACGCCTGTTCACCAAATCTGCTTTTATGCCAAACAGGCGAGATTCATCAAAAGACACGTCCACTAGGGATCCTGGATGTCTCCGGAAAAGCCCGTGGCTCTCATTCATAAGCGACGCCAATCCACTAAATGTGTCCCAATAGCTCATTCCAGACAATCAGTGGTGTCTAGGCCAGACTGAATAACAAACTTAGCCGCATCCCAAGAATTCTGAATGGCATGAGCCAAGCAAGCCCCCAAGTCATCTGGAACCGCTGGTAAGCTCTCCCCAAAGATGCCTCAGAATGCATGAGTGTAGCATCCCAGAAGGCAGCCATCATTAACAGACCTCAGGGCTAGGCTGGTTGATGAAAACATCCTCTTACCAAAAAGGCTCTATACATTGTGACTTTCGATTCGATTCAATAGCTTTATTCGAGAAAAATTCATAAAAGCATAGCAAAACATTCATAATGGAAGCAAACGTTCCAGAGTTACACAATACTAAGTAAAAAAAAAACCAACATGATCAGCATAATGTGGTTCCAGTATACATGATTTAAGGAAAATGGAATAGTTTAAAATTTCATTAAAGTTAAAAACATTTAGCCAAAGGATAAAATTATTAAAATCAGACTAAAATCAATTGATATGGGACCAAGATTTAGCAATAGACTAAACATGTGCAAAGTAAGCAATCAACTATCCTCTTTATGATTTCTGCCTTAAGGCCCACACCCATCCTAGGTATTTAGCTACCGCTATTGAGATAACTGGCAAAGTGCTAGTGCATATCAGCCTTTCGGCTTCAGAGCTTCTATTGGTACCCAATAGCTTACACATTGGAGTGAGCCAAACACGCCTCGGGGTTGCATATGCAGGACAGACAAAGAGAAGGTGAGCGATCGTTTCCCTTTGTCTGCCACAGGCCGGGCAAAAGTTAACACTCAGCAGACCACCTAGAGGTCAGTGACTTCAGGGGCAGTGAGCCCGCTCTGAGTTGGAAATACAGCTTCCTGTCCTCAGGCTTGGTGATAATATCCCAGTAGGGTTCGAGCCTGGGCGTAAGTTTTGCCCCTAGAAAGACCCCTGCCATAGATGATGAGTCAGTGGCGCTCCAGTCACGATATGTGGCCTGCGCCCAGTAGTTCTCCTTTATAAGATTCTTAGATGGAAATGTGGATTCATCTGGACTTTCCCACAGTGTTTGCATGCCCAGAGCAACCAGGCTATCCTTAAGATGTCTTAGCCACCGGATCTTATGGTGGGAATCAGATTTTATAACATCCATAAACCCAGCAGCATAGACAGAGAGCTCAGGCGTCGTCCATAACCTACGCCAGTACAAAATAGGGCATAGCTTGGCGATGTCTGCAATAGCCTTCCTGCCCAGGTCGTATCTCAAGGGGAGTAAGGGTGTGCTCTGGGGAAGGCTAGTGATGCTACGAAAGAATTTATTTTCGGAGAGTGTCAGAGGAGTCGTCTTCTCAAACCCCCATAATTCTGCGCCATATAGCGCGGAGCCAACGGCTTTACATTCATAAACTTGGAGGACAGGCTTAATTGGTTTAGTTAACGACTTTTTGTGCTCCAAGCTTAATGCTCCTGCAATCTGGTGATGCTTGAGGACGGCTAAATCTACATGGTGATCCCATTTGAGATCCTTTCCTAAATAGACACCCAGATAAGTAAAGTCATTGACCATTTCGAGGGGTTTCCCATTCATTTAAAATTTCCCCTTAAAACTAGGATGCGGATTAAAAGTCATCAATTTGGTCTTAGTCACGTTAACTTCAAGGCCTCGCACTATGCAAAACTCTTCAAAAATAACTAAGGCGCGCTGAAGGCCACTTGGGGTTCTAGACACAATTAACGTGTCATCCGCAAACATTAAAATCGGAATTTTAACACCGGCTAAGGAAGGGGCATCTGTGTTAACTGGTAGCAAGTAATCAACAATGCCATTGATGTACAAGGAAAATAAAGTTGGGGCCATGGCGCAGCCCTGCCGCACCCCACGTGCAGCCGGGAATTGGGCGGTGACCCTGCCCTGGCCCCCCCATTGGATTTTGGCATAATTTGCCTCGTGTAGCCTCATAACCACGGTCAAAATAGCTTCAGAGAGACCCAGTTTCTGAAGTGTGGCCCATAACTGTACACGGGGGACAAGATCAAAAGCTGCACAAAGGTCGACAAAGGCAGCATAAAGGCTGCTCTTGCCTAGACATACAGTCTTCCAATAAATAAGAATAAACCGGAAGACTTGATCAATTGTGCTAGTGTACTCACGGAAGCCAGCTTGAAACGGGGACAGCACACTATTCTACTCTGCCCAATCCAAGATTTTATTCAGGGTCATCCTCCCAATTACTTTTTGAATTGTGTCAATTAGGCTAATAGGCCTATCATTTCCTGGTTGTGTTCTATCGCCTTTCTTGTACACAGGAATTATTACCGCCCCTTTCCAAGAATCCGGGACCGGGGCTCCTTTTACTATTGCATTCGCCACCAACTGGATATATCTGCCCCATCGTGGCTTATCATAAAGAAAAACATCAGCAGGGACGCCATCCTGACCCGGAGCTCTCCCTCCTGCCACTGCGTTAGGAGCAGCTAATACATCAGCATAACTAAAAGCATCATCTATAAAAAAAAAAAAATCTAGGGACTTCCATTTGTCTTTCTAAAGGGTTACGGGCGTACTGCGGTTTAAAGTAGTTCACCCACCCTTCCTGGGAAACAACATTTTCAGGCTGATCAGAGTGGCCCCCTCTACCCCACTTAATAATGTTCCAGAATAATCTGGAATTCTTATTACCACTAGCTTCTTTTAGCTCCTGCCAGTGGAGCTCATCCCATAAGTTCTTGGCCTTGGAGATAGCTTTTTTATACGCCTGTCTTCCACGGCGGACAGCTGCTAAAGTTCCAGCCCTAATAGCCTCACTCAAGGATTTTCTTGCTCTCCTACAATCCTCATTATACCACCGTAGCGGTTTGGGAGTCGCGTTAGTCTTGGTTTTAGCAGGGGCCAGGAAATAGGCACTAATACATTCAAACAGAGTATCATGGATTGGGTTTACCCTATTCCAATCAGTGCCTGAGACATTAACTTGCTCTAGCGTCTCCAAAACACTGTCAACCTCCTTAGTTATTTGATTCAGTACCTCCTCCTTAGGTGCTATACGTGCCCAGTTGAGTCGCCTCATGTCATTAGAAGAAACAATATTTGGGGGGCGCAATACAGGGCAGGGGGCATCTTCCTTCCACCACTTATGGGTAACAAAGGGTTATGATCGCTTTCTATACGAGCGACAACCATCATGTCGTCTATTGTATGCCAGAGCCTCAGGCCACAAAGGACATAGTCTATTCGACTTTTACTACGCCCGTTGCTAAATGTTACAGCCCCAGCCCTGTCCTTCGGAGTCCTACCATTAAGTGCCCTAAGTCCCCTCTCGTAGCAGACAGAGTTGATCTGAACGATAACCTCTGTCCACTTCCTAACGAATTTTAGTTCTAACATGGGCACCCCCCACTGGCTATCCTCATCCGTAAGGTTCCATTCGGGAGCAGCCAAGGGCTCGAAGGTTGTGTTTAAGTCACCCGCAACAATCACATTGTTGGCTGCCGAATGATGCTCGATGAGGGAGTCCAAGGCCGCTATAACCTGAGACTTTCCCCCTCGAACTTCCCTTGCATAGACATTATAAAGGTCCGAATAACCCATAGGACCTAAGTCCAGTCTTAGGACCTGAATATCTTTACTCCCTGAAGTCAGTTCTTTAACAGACAAAGGGAGTTGTTGGCGCACTAAATAGTTAGGCCACCCATAGGACGGCCCTTGCCCCCCTTGATTGCCAGGGCAAAAAAATGTAGATATCCGGAGAAAAACTGTGGTTCAGAAGCCCAGGTCTTCTGGAAGAGACAAACATCAAATTGACTAATGAATGATAACCAATCAGGCGATGATATCTTGGTGCCCAAACCTGCTATGTTCCATGAAATTAATGTACCACCCCTATAAGCACAGTCATTAAGGAATGGAGTACAGTTCCTAGGGTTTGCCTCAAGCCGACTAATTGGCTCGGGGCTAGTAGGGGGACTAACCGGCCTTGAACTAGTAAATGACCCCCGAGGAGAAGGGGTGGATGGACTTGTGTTATAAGGGTACATTTGGCCCTCCTCCGAGTTTAGACAATCAGTAAATGAACTAACTGGCCCTTTGTCAGACGGTACTCCCATGGGGTGGCCAACCTCCTCAACACTAACAATCAGGTCCTCAGCACTAAGGCTGTCAAGGGTGTAAGTTTAAATGTCCAGACTTTCCCCAGTAGAGTTCACAATAGTGTGAATGAGCAAAGCTTGGGAGGATACACATAAAAGTCAATCATTATTTTCCAGCCCAGAACACCCAGTAATGCTCCCTAGCCTCTGAGCACAGGGCAAGTGATTCTGAGATAATGGGGAAAACTTCCTAAGCTGTATACAGGAGTGCACTGGTGGGCTGGATATAACCTCTAAAGCAAATAAGTTCTCGGCCAACAATTCCGTCTTCAGGGTCAGTTCGATACAGTCATACTGCTCAGCTACAGAGGTAAGCCTAAGTGCCTTAGTGATGTCATCCCTAATTATACATCGGCACCCTCTGACATGGCGTAGCCAATGAATGGCTTTGTTAGTCAATGAGTCTGCACTCTCAAACTTTCCCCCCGATGTTAACTTGGGGACATTTGTCATAAAGATTTTATTAGTGCTGGATGGCCTACTGGGTTCCATGCCCTTACTTCTGCTAGAGGTTATGCCTCTGTCCTGTGTCCTATTTGCGGCCCGACCTGAAATTAGATGTCAAATGCTCCCTCCCTGGCCTGTTCATCCAATGGCCCAACTGTTTTCAGGAGTTATCAGGGGTTCATTTTGGGGGTTCCTGGTACCGAGCTACTTGCCCTGGTGTGCCCACTGTACCGAAATTTGGTATTGCTTGTGTCCCCGACTAACCTACCCTCACTCAATGGGTTTAGCCTACCACCCGTAGTCATCAAGGGGAAAGCCTTAGCGTTAGTTGTGCTAGAATTTGATATGGTGCTTAACCCCTTACTTGATGAAGCCCTACCCCCGCGGATAAATTTAATATCAAAGTTTTCATGGATGCAATCTCATCCCTCAAAAGACATACTAAATTCACCAGCTCGTAAACATTATTTGGAAGATTAGTATCCATAGTATGAAATTCCGGTGAGGATAGTGGCACATGATTCGGGAAAGGGCTATAGGCAAAAAAAATAGGGTCTGAGCCAGTATCAACTAATTGCGGTGTCACAGGCCCTCCACTGTGAACGTTTGCTAGGACGGAAAACCTGTTGACACAAGGAATACATTTGTTACATAAAGGTGGGTAACTACCATCCGTCAGGGCAGAGCTATCGTTAGCAACAACGGGAGTACTCTCTCCTTCTACAGTTGAGGACCCTCTATGGGCAGAGCCGGATTCTTTTAGACCCTTTTGTTTTGTGAGAAACAAGGCAGGAATGAAAGGCGAAACAATGCCCCCACTCTCAACCCCCACACCACCCACATTCTGCAGGGAAATGCCCCCGGATGCATTAACTCGAGTCTCGTTGCCCAAGATACTCACATTCCTCAACCAGGTTGTCAATTCGATCAAGGATACAACTAGTGGCTGCATGCCTTACCACATTCCTGGCCTTCTTCCTCTTACGCACTTTGGAAGAGGCCCCAAGCTCAGTACCTTCCCCCTCCATTGACTTGCGTTTCCCCATTTAGCGCGCCCTTCTTTTCAAAATGGTAACCAAAAACTAATTAAATAAGTTTCAATTAAGACACTCAAGTGCAACAGTCCACCAATGATACACCGGCTATCACGAACAATGTCAGGGGCATAAAACAGTACCTGGTCAAGGGATGTAGTAAGTCATTTCATGCTCCACAAAGTGAGACGTTAGAGGGCTGGCCCTGCCCTGGCTCCTCTGGCGGTGACAGGCACGGACGGGCCCGCCCTTAGCCCGGGTAGCGCCCGACTGGACTTTAAGCGCCTCCCGTGCGAAAACGCAGCGTCAGCAGCCGCCAAGGAGTCTGGGCAGTGTAGTCTCCCCCAGAGTAATGGCCCCCGGCGCCTTCAGCGCTCAGACCGGCATCCTCACTCCTTCCCCGGCGTGAAGATGGTGGCAACAGCAGGTACGTGGCAAGTGGCTGGTGGAAACGTGACTCTCTTTCTGGAGGAGCAGTTGGAAGGGCAGTAGTTTTCATCTAGATGGTGGAAGCCTGCAGCACCATACTCTCAGGGGTTAGATGCAGAAATAAACTATCAGGGTTGCATGGAGCTGGTCTATGCTGACGTGCAACTTGGCAATTGACCAGAGGGCCAGACAAGATTTAACCAAACTGCCCAGGAGTAGATCAGTGAGGGACTTCATGAAAGTCAGAAGAGTTTTGGCTGGGAGCCTGGCCAGGCTGAAGGACCTGATTGAGGACATTATTTTTGTCCTCCATTGTAGGGAGGTGGAGGTCTAGAACTACAGCAGCTTATCTAATGACTCTGACAAAAGTATGCACTTTCCTCAGTAGCTAGTCCAGAAAGGGAAATCAACTCAGTATCGGGAGAGATATCCAGTGCACAGGCAATTTGCAGGTTAATAGCTGTCTTCATCTTAGGATGGGGAAAACCCCTTTCAATTACACCCACTGTTGTCTCCATATGGCGGACTATGGTTGGAGTCTGATCAAAAAAGCTGGTGCAGCGTCTGTGTGGTAATAGTGTAGAGCGTGAGTCAGAGGGATTTAGTACTGTCTTTGTGACATCAGGATTGGTGTGCAGCTCGGCCAAAACAAATTCTGTTGAACTGGCTAGCTCGATAGGTTGTAAATCGTCCTCTCGTGCTAGCGCAATTAGTACCGGCACTGACGTCCAAAGGACCCTCACAGAAACCCAAAGTCAGCACAGATGTTGAAGCAAGTTTGAGAGGTACAGAGGACAGATCTGCCAGCAGTAACTCGGCTGGAGACTGCTCAGGATCTTCGGTGCCCAAAGGTGAGCCAAATAGAGACGGAAGCAGGAGGAAGATGTGTACCATGGCGTGTCTAAAAGCTTTGATCTGCTTTGACATCACAATAGGCCAAGAAACTCAGGGCGCATCGTGACAAGGTTGGAATTATGTCCTCAATGGAACAGAAGTGAGACCTAGAGGCACAGTGAAAGCTTTGCACCTTTTTTGGCGATCAGGATTGGCAGGATGGGGCAGAATCTAGCTTGGACTTGTTATGCTTCTTTTTGGACTTACCTAAAGAATTTAACCACGGACAAGATCTACCGTAGGAACAACTTCAGGATGGGAGGGGTCTGCAGTTTAGATTTTGGCCAGGGGTGGGACTGGAGTGGAGTCTTGCGGTGTAGAGCTTTACTTCACATTCTAAGACAGTTTTCGGATTCATCTGGATGCCGTCGCCACAGGCCTTGAAGTTGTGAGCTGAACCCAAACATTAGAGGGACAACTTGTAGGGATACTTCACAGACATCTGTTTGTGACAGCCCCTACACGGTTTAAAACATGTAGTCTTAGAGGATTACATATTCCTTAGTATACTAGATGAAATTAAAAGAAGAAATATTTAAGAAAAAATGATGAAGAAAAGTAGCAGAGCTATAGATATGCATCTGAAGCACAGAAAGAAAGGAACTGACGCACATAAAAGTGCCTAAAAGTGCCACATGGGTGACACTTTGCGGCGCCACTTGTCATTTCGATAGCCGAAGGAGTTTGTCGCAGAGTTGCATGGCACCACTTACCATACCATTGCACAGGACTACTGTTTAACTTTCTGGAACCAGTCTGGTGCCTGGGGATATTCACAAGATGCAGTTAGAAATGTCCCTCATAAAGAGTTTCTTGAGTAACATTGAACGCACTACCTTCCTTTGTGTGGCCGAAGAGATCCATTACACTCCCTCTGGTTGAATATGCAAACAAAGCTAGAATCTGCTTTTCCGCCTCTCTTGATACAAGGTGCTGTACCTCCTGTGGGCTTGCTGATTGTCAAGTTTACGGTGGGCAAAATAAAGTAAGTTGGAAAAAATAGTCGCAGCACAGCGTTAACCAAGCCGTGTAGTTAACTTTTGTCCCAAATCTGAGCTGCATATCTCTTTCAGGCAAAGACAGACTCCCTTATTGTAAGTGAGACAGCAATCTATTTGTATTGCTGTTAATAGTCTTTGGTGCATAAAAAAATCAAGCTATGGCATTCCAAGTTTTTCAGCATATAGATCTGGGTGACTATTGCAGAGATCTGATCCACAGTCCACAGTCTTTAGCCTTTTAAGGCCAGCCAAAGTACACAGAAGGGTACAAATCTTGAAGCCCTCCATATGAGAAGACCAGCCCCACCTGGAAAACATCTTATTGTCTTGCAAATTTGGTAACAACCCCGTAATCAACATATCACCAGGCAATTTACAACAAAATCACTCCTTCCTCCCCTTCAGGATCTAAACAGCTTGACATAGGGCACCAGGTTCAGCAGCTTCCCTTTTCTGAATCTAACAAACTGGGGGAATCACCAAAAATACTTTGCTAATTTGGGACTAGATAGTGCTTAGAGAGAGCCTCACCACATTCCTAATCCCATGCATTGTAATCCATGGTTTTCTCCTGCAACGGAATGGGTTCACTTTCTGAGATGGAGACTGTGGGAGCGTTGTCCTTCACTAGGTACCAAATGTAACAGTTCAAAGAACGTAACAGATTTTAATGTCACAGAATATGGTAGGCTCCAATACTTCCAATTAAGGCACTAGTCTCTGCAACCATCTAACTTAAGAGGTTACGAGGCAGCTCCACCCATTAAAAAATACAATAAGAATAGGATACAGACAAAGGGCTAATATAACTGCTACATTTCATTCTAAATTAAAAGAAAGTAAAGCGCAACGTGGGATATCAGAAACAGTGGGTCGATGTCCAAGGGGTCAAATATTAGTGAGGATGCATGGAAAAAATTTAAAGGAGTATTCAAGAGTTTCCGAATTATTCACAGTACAAAATAATCCTATGAAATCATAATGCACGGGTATTTTACACACAAGAGGCTAAAATACATTTATTCTAACACCGGTGTCATATTCTGGAGATGTAAGGCTCAGCAATACACATATGGTTGGATTGTACACAGATAAAAAACTTCTGGAAGACCAGCCATGTAGAGCAAGTCTGCCGAGCAAAAGAGTCTCCAGGATTATTTTACTAAATGAAAGACAGACCAGTCAACACAGGAGAATTCTGCTGCATCACATGTTGGGAGTTGCCAAGAGACTAACTGTAACACACTGCAAAAATATGGAGGACTCATCGGTGATGTAGTGGATGCACAACATATAGTAGGCAGTAATGCTTGAAAATCTCATGATCGATCTGCTTCTACACAGAAGTAGCTTAAATAGAACATGAGGAATTCTTCATTTCCCCATTTAAAAACTCTAGCTCAATTAAGAAACTATCCTCCCAGACTAAGCACACTGCAGCTGCTTTACTGCCAGCACGATACTTAGTATGTGATGAAAGTGCTTTGTCACAAAGGATGACCTAAATACTAGTCGAAGAAAGAGTGGCGTGTGGTTAGTGCCTAGAGGAAGAGTAGAGAAAAGGGTGCTTTGAATTTGGATTATAATAGTTACTCATCTTGTGTATCCCAAAATTGTGCTACAGGCACCTTGAAACATGTGGAAAGAGCATATTAAGAACTGCAAAGCAATGCCTCACTAATGGGTCCTGTGAATGAAGTGCAAAAGGGAAATCTACAAATGCTATAGGGCTGCTTGAAATTGTATTGCTATGTTCTACAAAAGATGTACTGGTATATATTCAACTGGTGATTGGTCACTTTGTGAAACGTTGTTTTGAGTGAAACAGTTGAAGAGAATCAACCAAGCCAACCAAATACCACCCACATTTGAAAAGAGTAGTTACAGGACACTACAACTGAGATGATGACACTTAAGAAACTAGAGTCACGAAAAGGTTTAAAATTAAACCACTAAAACAGCAATAAATGGTAAGAAAAAGACACAGGAATCTTTTACGTTAGCATTACATAAGTGTATATGCTAGTAAATAATTATATATTCGGATACCTTTATCCAGTCGATTTTATCCGTAAACTTGGCGGCTAGTTTCTGAGGACAGACAGCAACTGCTTCCAGCAGACAGTACATCACTGGCAAACCTGAATAAAATTAGACAGAACATCCATTAAAATAATGTGTTCCCTTGTCATATACAATTAATGGAAATCGAATAGTTAAACAGCTTCTAAATCTTGATAAAAACATTTCATGAATTCAGAACCTTCTTACAACTATTTAATCAGTATTAATATGAAGTAGAGAGAAAACAATCCTGCCCTGTGACAATATTTTTCCGACATTGCAATTTTTCCACCAATTCAAATACTTGATATTACCAGAGAATCACGTGAGGAACTCAAAGCAATAAACCCATATTCGTGGAGAAGTGTGGCTCACTGGTTAGAGGAGGCAGACCTGGAAGCAGAGGTCAGCCCGGGACCAGGGTTCAATTCCCGGCTCGGCTGGGTCTTGAGTCCTAAAATGTCCATGGACTCGACAATTCTCGCTCCGGTGCCTACTCGATTCACGGGTTCACACTCTGCGACTCTGGGCAATAGCTTGCTTAATCTCCACAACGGCCCCTCGCGGTGGGATGCCTGGCTTTCACCTTGCGGATACCCTGCCGGGGTTATCTCACAGGGGAATACCAGGACGGGTTCCTTAAGCAAGCGCTTAGAGACCGCTTGGTGATTTGCGCTATATAAAATTCCTGTACATTTACATTTACATTTACATTTACATATCATATTAATGGTACAACTAAAGACAACAATTCGGAGTATTCTTCAATACATTAACGAGGCTGTGAAAACAAAACCCAAAGATGCTATCAAGGATCCTTTTTTTAAAACTAGAGAAAGATGAGCAGAAAGCTCATAAGGGGCTGTATACGGAGTAGGTCTATGGAACATGAATACTGCAAACCATTATTATAGCCTTGTATACCCTTGTGACAGGTCCTGAATTTAAGTTATATAATGAGGGAGCGGGCCAATAATATCTGTTGTAGCCCAAGGCAGAAAGGTTATAAGACTATTCAAACATCCCACCCACTGGAGGAAGAATGTTCTAAATTTAAAAGAAAGAAACATTGGAACGATGGAGCAGAAGTCTTATCTCGTCATTATAAGCCCCGAGCCACTTAATTGTCTTCATGGGAGCACTCAACATTCCAATGTTCTAATATAGCCTTAGAGCCCACCATAGCGGGCTCTAACGGCCATTAAAGGCCTGCTCCGGCGTTAAAGGCCTGAGCCGAAGACCTTTAACGGGGGAGTGGGCCTTCAATGGCCGGTAGAGCCCACTACAAAAGGCACTAAGACTATTAGAACATTCCACCCCTGGAGGGCAGAATGTTCTCATTTGTAAAACAAAGGTCTCACGGAGCCCGAGAGGGGTTGAAATCCCCTCGGGCATCGTGAGGCCTTTGTTAAACATTGGAATGTGGATGCTCCGGACCAGTCATTAGAAACCCGGAACACTCCGTTGTTTTCAATGTAGCGCTCAACATTCCAATGTTATAATATAGCCTTACAGCCCGCTGTAGCAGGCTATACCGGTCATTAAAGGCCCACTCCAGCTTTAACGAGGGGAGCAGGCCTTTAATGGCCTGTATAGCCCAGATACAGTGTGCTGTAAAGCTATTAGAATATTCCATCCCTTGAGGGCAGAATGTCCCAATTATAAACACAAAGGCATCAGAGTTCAAGGGGATTGGAATCCTTGAAGCTCCTAAGCCTTTGTTTCACTGCTGTTGCTGTGACTGTTCAGTAGTTAACAGCGCACTGAGCCACGGCTGTTAGCTGTTAAACATTCACAGCAAGAGCTGTGAAAGGTGACTTAATTCAGCCACTGGTTCTCCCCATCTTGGCTAAACGTTTTTGTTTTTCCTCGGTCAGCTGAGCCAGGGAGACCCAGGAGTTGAGCAGCATTACCCCTTCCTCTCTCTCTCTCTCTCTCTCACTGAGGCTTCAGTGACTCTGAGCTAGGGAGTAGGGAAGGCTCAGGTGTGCTCTGCAGCACAGCCTCTGGCTTTCGTTTTCCCCTGCCCACTTCATGTGTTTTGGAAAGATAGGGGAAAGACAAAGGCAGAACCTGGTTATTAGTACATTGGAATGTTAAGAGCAGCGGGCCTATACCAGTTCATATAGGCTGCTACTGCTCGATTGTTTTCAATGGAGCTCTCAATATTACAAAGTTTTAAGGTTACTAATCTGTATTAGCAACCCATTCTTCACCAGGACTTTGGGCCATATGTATCAACATACCCTTTTGCGATTTCTTAATAGCGATTTTTAAGTATGCATGTAGAAAATCGCTTTTTTAGCATTTTCTTAAAATTCCTTAATTGCGATTAGCAAATTGCTAATCACAATTAAGGAATAATTTCCCATTCATTTCTATGGGCCAGGAGGCCCATAGGAATGAATGTGAAATTATTCACAAATTGCTAATCGCAAATTGAGAATAATTTCAAGGGTGCAGGGGTGTCTCAAGAACACCCTGCTGCACCCCTGAAAATGACATGCGTGCGCATATGGCGCACATACATGCCCTAAGGGCATGTATGAGCGTCACATGGCACCTTTGGATTTAAAAAAAAATGTTTTTTTAAGAGAATTCGCAACTTACCACCAACTAGAAGTTGGTGGTAATCTGCGATTCCTTAAGGGCATTTTGGAATGTTTTTTTCCTTGATACATTGCTTTTAAGGAATCGCAAAATTTGCGATTCCTTAAATGCAATCGCAAAATAAGGAATGGCAATTTTAGCGATTCCTTATTTTGCACCCAAATTGTTTCATACATAACATTTTGCGAACCCATTTGGCCTTGATACATATGCCCCTTTCTCTTGAGTTTCTTTATGTTTAACATTGTTAATGTGATTATGGAGCACTAATAAGCTGAATTGTCTAAAAGTACAACAGGATCGCAAAGCAACAAATCAAAGGTAATGAGGCTCATTTGTATGTCAGTGTAGTAAACAAACAAATTACTTACCTTCGGTAGTGGTCTATCTGGTAGAGACTATCTAACAGCAGATATCTCACCTTATGAATACTCCCCCAGGGGCCAGGCTGAATCTAAAATATCTTCAGTAGTACCCAAACATGCCGGCAGCTTCGTATCAACACTGTTCTGCAAACTGGACTATATAAGAGCCACCCATGCACGCTGATATCAGTTGCTTTGATACTTCCGTGCCCACAGAGGCAGAGATTATCAGATTGGTCATGACCTGAGCGCAGATTCCTGATTTTGGATCTTTTTATGTGAAGAGATCGGTTCACGGAACGGAGAGGTGGGAAGGTCGGTACGGAATCTGCGGTTAGGTAGAGTCTCTACTAGAAAGAGCATTACAGAAAGTAAGTAAATTGGGACCTGGTGCACTGCTAAACAGATCAACACACTCTATGATAACTCTCAGAAGTTCTGTAGTTTGTATTGTCCCTCGACTTTGCTTTGGGCACTGTTAAAGTGTACCAGTCAGGTCTTTCGGCCTTCTTGTTATGACTGCCGGACCAACGATCATTATTTGTCACTTGCTGTGATGTGTTTCCTCAAACGGTTATAACTTATGTTCCCTCCTATACCATTTGTTATGCTGCAATGGGACTTAAATTTGGTCCTCACTTTTTTCATGTGAACGCCTTCGGAGACTCTTCACAGTTGTTCCTAGGGCTCATTACCCTCAAGACATTGGTGTGACGGGTCAGCGAGTTGCACGCCCTTTCTGTTCACCTGCCCTACACCATATTCTCCCCAAACAAGCTGGTTCTGCAGACTCGAGCCTTCCTTCCAAAGATAGTAACTACTTTTTATCTTGGTTGTAATATCACTCTTCTGTTGGTTTTTGCCCCATCTCAACCTCTAAAGAGTAGGAGGAATGTCCCCGGCTGGATCCAAAAAGGGTTCTCAGCTTCTGTATTGAATCTACCAAAGAACATCGGATGGACAACTGGCGGTTTATCGGGTTCACTGGAACAAACAAAAGCAAGACTGTGTAGAAAAGGACCATCTCACTCTAGCTCGTATTCTACATTAAGATTCTATTCTATTCTATTCATCAGTTTTTCTATAGCGCATGGCTACCAGAAGGCCTCCCAGCACTGCAGCAGATACAGTAGCAGCATCAGGGAGACAAAGTTATTCCCTGAATTGGCAGGTCTTAAAGCCTTCACGAAAGGGGAGATCTTGCTCCAGAAGGTGTACTTCAAGGGGCAAGGAATTCCCGAGTTTGGACTCCAAAAATTATGTGGAGCGTCCACCTCTATGCGATCTATGAATTCTGAGAACCTTCAGTAAGTAAGCAGATGCTAATCTAAGAAGCCTTCTAGGCAAGTAAAGGAATGCTAATGATCGTAGCAAAAGTGGGCCTCGATTGTTGATCGCCCTGTGCAGAATGCAGAGAGATTTTAACTGAATCTGATGTTCCAGCAGGAGCCAGTGGAGGTCCCAGAGAGCCACCCTAGTGACTGACTGATGCTTGGATGTATTGGAAATTGGTGTATTTGAAAATCTGGATTACACTGAAAAGATCCTGCTGATACTGTGCCCACCTGAACCTCCGATCCCACTGAAGGCAGGTGGTAGACTACTGGGGCAGGCCGGTCTTCAACAACTGCTCGTCTAAGAAGGGCGAGACTGGAACTCCCAACCTCTGAAAATTTGCTTCCTACAATACAGTCACTTTCATGGGCGCCAAGGAGTGATGGTAAGGCCAAAACTGAGCACAGCAAACTTAGATGCTTCCGGCAATGCGGAAATTAGTGTCCTGCAGGAATAGCGCTACCATCCAGTCTCCAGGGTCGACAGCCGATAATTTGACGGTGGTATCAGGCGGCCGATACGGAGGGACTTGGAGAATTAAACTAAGGATAAAGTGCAAAACGCATCTATGTGTCATTTCTAGAACACATTGAAGATTAAAAATGACCGCTAAAAGATTACTGCTATAAGATGGCCCTACGTTGTGAGGATATTTAACTCCATGCCTGCCTTGACTCACATAAAATGAGGTTTCTGAACCAATAACTCCAGTATAATAATTTGGTAAACGATCACGACAAAACCATTGAAACACAGAGTTATCTCCAACTGGTGATCCGTGTGGACCCCCAGTGTTGGAACCATAGAGGAGTCTTTTTAAATCTAGATTTCCTTGAATAAAAATCGTATTTGTTGAAAGTTTGGAGTGGGTATCTGGATAGGTCCTGAGGAAGGTGGTCGTAACATCTCAATCCCACCGAAACGCTAGTCGACCTTGCGTGGAACCCTGTGGAGCATACTGTGGTTCTAGTTGTGGCAGGGGTGTCCCTTGTCATACATTATACTCAACTGTGTACAGATACTGAATGCATGTGGTTGGTGTGAAAGTGAATGAATTTGAGTGATTGTAGTATGGGTGCATTTATTGAGTTCTAAACCAGGGGTTTTGTGTGGTTCTCTTTGAAAAATAACTCCTTTTGTTATGTCTTTTTATGAAATCTTTCGATTCGAAGAATTACTGATCAACAAGGAGTGATTTATAAATCATGTGAAACTGAGATGAACTATGTATTATGTGTTAATATAAAGAATACTGTAAAAAAGAAAAAAATATTTTGAAAAAAGAGAAGAAAGGTTTGATAAAATAAAAATAATAATGAGATGATCATATGAGTCACTGTTGTGAGTTGATGTTTGCTCTAATCTATATGAACAATGTTCAAATGAAAATGTGTTATAGGCTATGAGGGAATATTTAGTATTGTATCGACAGCCGACAATACCTGGGCCAGGGTGAGCAACCTGAACTTGTATTTCTGCAGAAAGGCACGGAGAAGGTGACAGTCTAAAATGGGACCAAAGCAACAGTGCTTTTTCTGCACCAGGAAGTAGCCAGAATAACAACCACAACCAACTTCTGGCATCCATACCCTCTCCTTTGCTCCTTTGGCCAAAAGAGCCTGCAATTCCTGCCGCAAGGGCAACAGATCAGCTGCTCTTCCTTAAGACCAATCAGGGGATGGTGGAAGGAGCAGCAAGATATTGAGAAATGGTAAGGCGTAACCCTGCTGAATAATTTGCTGGACCCACTTTTCCGAAGTTGTTGCCCGCGACCCTGGCAAAACGTGTTGGACCCTGCCTCTGACATGAAGGCTGTGTGCTGTCAAGGGCACGCTAAAGAGGCTTGGTGCAGCGGCAACTGGGGGGAGCTGGGTCAGAGGAATGGGCTGATTGTCCCTCTTTCTCTCTTCAGTGTGTAACACGGCTAGAGCCATGAAAAGGCATGGGTGATTGTTACACCTGATGGAACTGTTGGGGATATTGGAAGCAACTACCATAGCCATAGGGTTGGCGAAATTGCTCTTGCAGCAGGCACAGAGTAGCAGAAAGTCCTAGAAAGATAACCGTGGTCCTGCTAACTGTGAAATGTTCCAGCCCAAGTCCACTGTATCCCCAAAAAAATGGGAGCCATCAAACGACATGTCCATAAGACTGGCACGAATGCCTCCCAAAAAGCCAGTGGTCTGCATCCAGGGAAGCCTGGGATGGCCACAAAGATGTCAATGGCAATACCAAGGGAATCAGTGGTATCCAGTCTGCAGCCAATGGTGAACTTGGCCACATCAAGACCATCTTGCATGGCCTTGAAATGTATGCCTCTGCTGCTTTGTGGACCATGGGCAATACTTGGTCCATTGAGTCCCAGAAGACATGATAGTAGAGGCTTAAGAGACAGCTAGCATTTACCAATCAAAGGGCTAAACTTGGAGAGAAAAAAAAATGCTTACCAAAAGTGTAGTCGATTAGAGTAGTGGAAAACAAGTTTGGGTTTACTGTACTGGTCGAAGCCTGCACCACAGGCTCTCAGGAGTCGGGTAAGGAAAGCTGTATCACCAATGCACAAGAGGATCTGAGCAGGGTATGACCCATATACCTAATGGTGTATCAGTACAAAAATTCAATGAATGAGAGTAGGAGCTCAGAACTTGGCTGGACTGACCGCAACACCCCTGTCAAAACACTGGTTTCAACTTACAGAGTGAGAATTTGAAGATCAGGAACCTCCAATGCCCTTTATATAACCATAGCAATGGAGGTATTGTCTTCAGTGGCAGGCCATGGGGTAAACTAGTCTAGAGTCTGGATGTATCCTGAACACTGGCATTTTGGAGGTCCTAGAAGCAGTTGTCCCTTAGGTAAGGTGAGGCAATCTCATCCAAATATCATAACTCCAATTATAAGAGTCTGTGCTGAATACCCCATGAAGAACGTGAGCTCTTTCACAATGTAGAGGCACTGTATCAAAATCAAGAGTGTGGTAAAAAGGTTGCGGCTCAAAAAAAGGAGCATGGCCTCTGTTGGAGCAGCACATCTGACATCACTATGTAATGACCATCGTCATCCAGAGTTGATGGCATCTGCATCAGTGCATCACGTTCTGGCATGGGTTGTGGCGCCGTACAGGCAACTGGAACTAAAATCGGGACAGATCCCTGAGCTGATCCAGAGAACCCAACTGGCACAGAGGTCGGACCCGCTGGCAGAAGTTCAGTTACAAGATCTTTCGGCTCCTTCAGGCCGGTGGGGGCGCCAGGAGCAGCCAGTGCCACTCCAAAAAGCCTTAGGATGGCTTTGCGGAAGTCCATGATTTGCTGTGGCATTGTAGATGGCCCCAGAAATTCTAGTTGTAGTGAAAGAATCATTGGGATGGACTACTAAGTAGAGCGACTTTGGGAGGACAACCTGCAGGCATAATAGCGCCTTCACGAGAGATCGAGATTGGCAGGATGGGCGTAGCCCCGCTTGGACGTCTTGCTCTTCTTGATTTTGCCCGATGGCTTAGATGTGAAGACCTGTTGTAGGAACTTGGCCTTTTTATGTGGTAGTACCAATGTAAGGGCACACCATGCAAAAAGGTACAGCCGACACATATTGGTTTACAGGGCTTAAATTAATAATCCCAAGTGCTCTATTTGCAGTAGTGTGTTAGAGCAGCTTACATAGGCTTATCAGAGGAGTGTGTTAAGCATTTGTTGTACACACAGTCAATAAATGAGACACACTCAAGAAGGAAATCTGAGACCAATTATGAAAAATAACATAGATTTATATATCAAATTAGACACCAAGATCATCGTAATATGGTAAATACTTTCAAAGTTATAGGTTTTTAAAGCAGTAAAAAATACAGTCAAATAACGGTTTCGAGGTATGAGCCTTGAACGCGGTAATGTTATCCTAATGGGGAAACATACCCTGCAAAGAAGTACTTGCAGATGGTTTTGAAAGATACCTTTAGGGACTTAAGGTGCTTAGGGGGCAAGGTCCAAAAAACCAACAACAGTTTGGGTTTACCTGCCCTGGTGAGCCCAGGTGCAGAGGTGCTGGTTGTGTTGGTAACTTTGAGTGCTACATGGTAAGGTCAATGGCAAAGGTACCTGCAAAAGAAAGGCCGCAAGTGGGGGACTTGGGGACAAGTCCCACAACACCCATGGGAGGTCTCAGCCCTTGATGGTCTCTGGTGTACAGGGGTACAGTCAGCCTTCGTGGACCAGGGCTGGGGGGCTAGGATTCAGAGATCATTTGTCCGGCGGGTTGCTGTGTTTAGAGGCTCTCACTTGGTTTTGGTTACCTGGAGAGTTATAGAAAGCAGGACAGCCTGGACACTCTCAGTCCAGACCTTGGTGATTCTGAAGCTCCTCGTCAGCAGGCCGGCTTTGGCATTTGTGGTACCCACACTAGACACACAACAAGCCTTGGTTGTGGTGAATGCTCCGGTACCAAGATATTGGTGCTGGGCGACTCCTGAAGGGCCGGGCATCTACCAACTTGGCAGGGGACAGATCTGACCTCCTGGAGTAGCAAAGACTTCTTCCTGGGGAGCTGCTCACTCGGTAGACCCGCTGGTCAGCAAGTTGAGGTACAGGGCAAGTGCGGTCGGAGCCTGCAGTAGCAGGGGGATGGCTCCCTCCATCCCAAGTGAGATGCTGCTAGGTTGATGAAGGGGGGGGACCCATCCACTGAGAAGATGGGGAGGCTGTTCTGCTCCTGGATGAGCCACTTTTTGTGACTGTCGAGGTACAAGCAGCCAGGCAGGGTATGGCACCAATTTCGATGTAGGACCTCTGTTCTCAAGTCCCTGGCTCTTCTTTGTCCTTCCTTCGGTTCCCGGTAGGTGCACCCGAGTTCCTGGTGTCAGCAGGACCCTTCAATACTGAATTTAGGGGCATTTAGGGCAGTGTAGGGTAGTAGTCAATGGGCTAATTACCTCTGGGATTACTATAACACCTATATAGCCACTTATTGTGGAGAGTATGCATTTTCCTGACCCAGAGTTCCTAGTCTCACCAAATCCAAAATGTTGAAACATTTTTTGGGCTGTCCACTTCAGGTGGCCCATCTTAGGGGTGTGCCTATCCAGAAAGGGCAATAAGCCTCCTGACTATCTAATTTTCCTGCCTGTTCTGGTGCCAAACGGCCTTCAGGGCAGGGGGTGGCGCTACCCAGGTTATGGGGGGGTAGCCATGGCCACATATGCAAGGCGGCAGAGGCTTTGAAGCCTCTGTCCTTGATATGCTGACTACATTAACCTGCGTGCTGGAGGAGGTGTGAACACCTTTCTCTGGAGCAGGCATTGTTTCTAGCCTCTGAGAGCACAGGCTCTCACCTACAGGGGGTTAAAAGCTTGTATGTGGTGAAAGTCTGGATGATATAGGTCAGACAGCACAATAGAGGAATAGTAGATTTTCAGGGGGTACCTCTAAGGTGCCCTCTGGCTACATGTCACAAACATTTTTATACTGGCATCAGTATAGATTTGAGGTATTTGGTACCAAACACCATCATTTTCAGTGCAGCCATTATGTAGCTGGGTAACTAGCAATGACCAGTGCCCAGTACATACCTTTAACATGGCTGCCTGGTCACTTGCAATATTCTAGAAATACAAGTAGGCATCATAGGGGCATATCTGCTAATGTACATGTGCCGTCACATGTAATAAATTGTGCCCTGCCTTAGATCTCTTAAGGCCTGTGGTAGGGTCGACTTACATATAGTATATACATTGTGTGGTCATTGCACACAGGGTGCGTGCACTGTCATATTTTCAGAAGGGCTTGTGCCCTTTCACGCATCCTGCAGTGGCAGTTTGCATGTGGTTTTTGTGTCGGTCCCTTTGGGTGGCATAATACATGCTGCAGCCCATAGGGACCCTCTTCGGTATGCATGCACTGGGTAACATTGGTGCCATTTACTAGGGACTTACAAGGGATCTAAAGTCCTTGGCAATTGGGTTGCAATTAAACATGTACAGTTTTTTTAGAGAAAGAACAGCTACACTTGTGCCTCCATCAGGGACCCAGTGCATATACACTCAAGAACATCAGTATTAGTGAACAAAAAGTGGGGTTGACCATGTCAAAAAGGGGAACTATCCTACACCTGTCATGCGAGCAGGACCGAGACCTAATTTAGAACTCAACCGATCCTGGCAAGAGGTTATGTAATGCTTTGTCATGAAGAGCTACACTTCCCAGTCTCAAATGACCTTGGGGTGCACCAAAGCACAATGACTGCAGGCCTTGGAATCTTAGATCGACCCAAGGTACCAAAGGCAAACCACATGTAGGTCAGCCACAGACATTTATACCTAGTATATATCTGGACAGGCTTGAGCTTGGAACCCAAGGGAGCTCTTTGATTGTAATAGGGATTCTAAAGTCCTAAAGTTCAAAATTGTGTAAGGTGCTCCAAACATTTAGTTTATTATTTGGGGCATCCCGCAAATGTTACAAATAGGCAGGGACACTCACTTGGGAAACTAGGAGTCTCAGTATCCCCTGGTCAACATGTTTCAGTCATCACAACAATGCCTAACAGGGCTAATTGGCTTTCCTCAGGACCTCACGAGGATCCATCCATGCGTCAATACTATTCCTGCACATCAAAGTGTAAAATAGGCATTCATCCTAATCAATCACATCATATATGCCAAACTATTTAGTCATTTTGTCTGTGTTTTTATTAAAACACTACATTCTCTGCTGCATGGGGATAAACAGGCAAGTGGTGCTTGTTGTCACATATACGTCCAAGGTCTCGTCCCGGCCTGGAAATGATAAGTTCCTCTCCTACCCGCATCTTCATTCATTCATGAATGCCACATGCTTCTATCAGTTTTACTAAGAGATAAAGTACCCCAAGGTCATTTTTTGCTAAGCATGTTATACAATTACACTGTACGTAGTTTACTGACTACTTTTGAACAAGGAGAAGGGTAGCCTCTCTCAGGACAACTGTCTGAAAATGTGTATTGTATTAGACTGCATAATGCAAATGAGTATGAAAATAACACCCATAAATGCAATGCAGCAATTTCCTTTCCGGCACTATTTCACATCACTATGACCTCAAGGCTCTCTCACTTGCATGGTGATTAGAGCTGAGAACGAAGAGGAAAGTGAAAATTAGCTGAGTTTGGGTGGGAAGGCACAGCAAGTTTGGGGGAGGATGAAGAAAAGAACACTATGATTGAGAAAGTTAGCAAATCGAGACAAGGAGAGGAGTTCAACAGCTGATCATTTTATAAGGAAGAATATGTACGTAGGCAAACGATAAAGAGTAGAAAACTGGTGCAGACCACAACTCTAGGTAAAAGAAAAAGGTCCATTATTTACTGGAGGTGTAGGGGCACATATCCCAGAGGAACATGCTACTCTTTTCCATGACCGATCCCTGTCCAAGTCTCTTTAAAATGTTCAAGGGCCCAAATCAGCTTTTTCACCAAAGAGGCGAGAGCCACTAAGGGGTAAATCCATAAAAATTTCCTAGACATCCCCTAAGTCCAGAGTGGCTTGCCATCCTCAAGATCTGTTTTGCCACATCTGGTCCATCACAAACCAGTTTGGCAAAGTTATCTAGAAGCTGGCCCCTGAGGCTCGGCACAACCATCAGTGCCATATCCTCAGTGCCTGGTGGGAGTAACTAGCCAAGAAGAAAGTCATACTGGTGGACCAAAGAGCCAGACTTCCTGAAGAAGAAACCCTTTTCTCATAGTCTCTATATTTTAAGACTCCAGATGAACAGGTGCATTGGGGAAGGATTCCAGATTCTGTTTACAGCAGGATGACACCTGCACTACCGAGCTCTTAGGATAAGTTTGAACAAGGAGAAAGCGGAGGTCCCTCAGTGTCAGCCGGCAATCTAGAGGTTCACCGTTGGGAAGGAAGATTGCTTACCCCCACACTTCCAGAATAGGTGCCATCAGAGCATAAATAATTGGGAGCAAGGGCTCCAAAGATGAAGACGCTGGCCGAAAAATCTACATAAGAGGATTAGCTTTGATTTCTTCCAAAGGCAGAGGTAGTTCAAGGACCAATATAGTCTTCTGAATTGCGTAAACGAAGCCCCCTCTGCTGATGGCAGCACCGAAGGGCACTCAAATACCAAAACCTGGGATGTATCCAGTCTGCTGGTATTTTGAAGGGTTAGGTAGTGTGCATCTTCAGTGTTAGTAGGAATGAGTGCGTTTGCTGTCTCACTACTACGGACGTTGTCATGTCCAATAATGTCCAGCATCTGGAAGTGTTCAGAGTCTGTACCAAAGATATTGAATAACTTAAAGTACTCATCACTAGGCAAATTCCTGCTCAGAGACTTTTCTCTAAACCAGGCTTCCTCTTTTAACCTGAGCGCCTGTCTCCTTAAACACGAGGACAGCATTAGTTTTAGGAATAGGTTTTGAAGCCAATGACAGTGTCCATTATTGCATATTAAAAAGAGCTACTGGTGAAGCCTTAGGTGCAAGAGCGGCACCAGTTGGAATTGGGATGGCACCTTTAAGAGGCTAAATTGGTCAGTTGGTACTGTGGAAAAGCAAACTGGTAGTTTTCCAGAACGGACCCCACAGGATCCATAGGTTGCAAAAGCACACCATGGTGAATTTGGAGCTATGAAACGGCACCATGATGGCATGCATGAATGCCATAAGCTGCGCCTGTTCAGGTTGGAAACTCTGGGAGCGTCTGAGCAGGAATATGAGCTAAAATCAACACCGGAGTCAGCACTGGGTAGAAGCCAGATTTGATGCCAGGTCCAAAGAGGATTGTGTTAATTGAGTAGGTAAACTCAAGTGACCTATCCCTGAAGCAAGATAGGTATCTTTTTCTTGTGCTCACTCTTCTTGTCCTTAGAAAGTTTGATTGAGTGTGAGGACCAGGACTTTAAGTGAGACCTGAAGTGCAACCGTTGTAGAGCCCACCATAAAAAGCTCCACCTCTCTAATGGATTTAGAGTGCATGAGGCCACCCTGGTCACACAACGGTGAGTCGTGCATAGGACTCGCACACCACAAATAGATCACGAGAGGGTCTGCAACGGGCAATTGCTCATGGCATGAATAACAGAGTGTAATGACACGAAGACAATCATAATATGTCAAATGTATTTATCAACATGCTGAGACAGCCTCCTTAAACATCTTCTCCTCAGCACTGCTCCTATAACTTAACACCACTTGAAATATAACGTTCTATATGTGGTTATGACTACATACATTCTACATTCTGTATTACATCACTACATCTACCCTCTTCTTTAACAAATAAACAAAAATTAGCATTCTTCAAGGAGTCGTTATGGTTTCATGACAGTTCTTGTTGTTCTTCTGAAAGATTCACATTCACTACTTTGTATTCTCTCCAATTGATGTATGCTCTAGTGAAGAAGTGTTTTATTGTTGTCCTTGTATTTGTGTTTCTTGTACTTGAACTGGAGTGATAAACTTCTTAAAATGTGCTCTGTTTCTCACTATTGTTCGGTTTCCATTCTTTGCAGTAATTGCTGACCCTTTCAGTTTTGTTATTTCCAAAGGTGATGGATGACATCTAATTGCAGATTTCCTTACTTGACTTTGTTTCACTAATGCAAGATCTACAACGAGCAAGGGTCCTTCTGTATTTCAGGAGTACCCTGGGTTGTCCTATTTCAGGGATCATGTGTGTCTGACAGTGGGGACTATCCTGTTGTCACACATACTCCAAGGTCCTAGTCCAGCAATTTCACCTAGATGGGCTGCACATCTAGGTGAAATTGCAAGACCTGGTCCTTGAAGTATTTGTGACAGCAGGATGGTCCCCGCTGCCAGATGGTCCCCACTGCCAGACATGATTGATCCCTGGAATAGAAAAAGACAGGGTACCCATGAATAACAGAAGGACTATTGTTTGTCAGTTGAGAGCCTTATGCCTCATTAAAATTGCATGGAACGCATTCTAGATCAGACAGGGACATTTATACATAGCCCCGAGGAAGGCCCCAGACCCAATTGGGCTCATTGTGAGAGCCAAAACATTTCGGCAATAAATGAGGGGTGATTGAGAGATTGACGTTCAAACTGAACCCTGCTCTGGTATTTTTAATCAACCCACGGTACCCTTCTAATAAAGGTAGTTCGGAAAGGGGTTATTTTAAACTCTTTCGGCCTTATTCATGAAAAAGGAATTCTGCTTGTCTCAAATTGCGATTTACAGCGAATCGCAATTTGAAAATCGCAGATCGGCATTCATCATAGTTAGCGAGAAAATAAAGCGATTCGCACACGGCCGCAAAAAGCGTTAGCGATTTACTAAAATCGCTGGAAATTCGCAATTACCCTCAAAATCCGTGTCGATTTAGCGATATCGCTAATAGCGAGATCGCAAAATGCGATCTCGCAAATAGCGAGATCGCAAAATGCGATCTCGCAAATAGCGAGATCGCAAAAACAGGAAGTCACATTTCGAGCACAGTGATGACATCACAACCAGGAAGCAGGCAGTTCCCACCCCCCTTCAGAACTGTGAGGCTGATCTCGAGGCTGCAGCTGAACAGAGCTCCTTCCAGGACACCTCCAAACTTGCAAATCCAACCCATTTGTGACTGCAGCAATGTCAGAGGAGCCAGCACTAGGGCCCAGTGACACCGGGCGCAAGAGGAAGCTCAAGTTCTCTGAGCAGGAATTGGAGCACCTGATTGAGGGAGTGGTTGATAACCACTCCAAACTATTTGGGAAGGACTCCAGGAGGGTGCCGGAGGTGGAGAGACGTCGAATCTGGCTTGGGAAAGCTGCTAAAGTGAACGCTGTGGGCGTGACACACAGGTCACTGGAGGAGCTGAAAAAGAGGTGGTACGACCTCCGAGGTCGTGCCAAGGAGAGGGTGGCAGAGAGGCTGGGCGAGACCCAGGCTACTGGGGGCGGAGATCCTACAGTCCCTCCCAACACCCCCATGGAGGACCGCGTGGAGGACACTCTGGAGCCAAGGGGGGGGAATAGGGGTCGTCAATCTGGACTCATCCCGACCCAGCCAAGACAGCCAAGGTAAGTGGCATGCGACTGCGACCCTGTCCCCTAACAATGGCCATGGCCCTATAGCCTCCCATAATCATCCCAAGTCATGCAAACCATGCACATTAGGTCATGCCCAAAAGCATTGTGGGAAATGTAGTCTGCCCACAATGTACAAGAATCCCAATGCAGCCTCACATGTCCCAAAGTACGCAATGCCAAAGCCAGGCAGGGAATGTCATCCAGCATGCATGTAGCAACTGCACGTGTGACAGATACATGCAATTAATGTACGTCCAATTCCCCTCACAAGTGGCGCTGACAACAGCAGCGACAGCAACAGGCTGCTTATTGACGAGGCACGAGAGGATGCCGAGGAGGTGCCAACACCGACACTTCCTGCACCATCAGGCGCAGCACCTCTCCCCGCAGCCAGGGCAACACCAACTGCGCCAGCACCATCAGGCGCAGCACCTCTCCCCGCAGCCATGGCAACACCAACAGCGCCAGCACCATCAGGCGCAGCACCTATCCCCGCAGCCAGGGCAAGACCAACTGCGCCGGCACCATCCGGCGCTGCACCTTTGACAACCACAACTCCACCACCAGCTGGACCATCTACATCTGGTGCAGCTACTGTGGTGACAGTGCGCACACCCACTGTGGGCAGCCAGCAGAGCAGGCATGGCAGGGCTCGCCAGCAGAACACAGCACGCAGCGGCAGGAGGGGGATGGCTGTGCGCGTGCCAGGCCTGAGCATTGAGCGCCGGATGCTACGCATACACCAACTGCAGGCACGACGGCAAGGGGCTATTCAACTGCAGCTAAACAACATTGGCCGCAATGTGGCCAATGTGGGCTAGAGGATTGAGCGCATGACGACAACCATGGAGGCCAACACTGCAGCGCTCATAACGCAGCGCAACTCCGCACGCCGCCGCCACCGGCAGCTTCTTACGCGGCTGTCAGCCTACACCCGCTCTAACTATGTAATCAGGAATGCCACCTCCCAGCTCTCACGACGGTCCCTGGCGCAGCAGCAGCAGTTGATCCAATGCGTTGAGGATGTTGGACGAGTGTTGGAGCAGGTCACCACTGCCGTGATGGCACTCCATCCTACTGGGCCAGGCAATGGGAGGGGGGGGGGGGGGGACGACACCAGTGAGGGCACCTCCAGTGTCAGCAGCCTGTCTGCCTCACTGGTTGGCGTGTTACGCCGCAGCACCAGGCCCACTGCAGGGACACGTGCCGTCCCAGAGGAAGAGCCAGAGAGGCGTTTGGGTGCTGCGCGCCGGAGGCGCAATTGAGTTTCATGTACATTGGCTGGGACATGCTGCTGATACAAGCATGTCCATTGTTTTGTTAGGAGCAGTATGGCGCAATACTGCTAGCATTTGATGAATAGAGACATAACATTATTATTGTGCATTTAACAATAATATTTATTCCTGCATCATACATCGGCCTCCTGTCATTATTTCCATTGGCATGCAATTGTGATTTGTTGGGTGAGGGGAGTGGGTGCACTAGAAACTGTTCATTGTGATGTGGTTGCGGCGTCTGTGTCCTTCAGCTGGGTTCTCCCCGCGTGCATGACGCACATGTGCAGGTGGCCGGTCGTCCCCTTCCGACTCACTGCCAGAGATCTCTACAGGTATCCGGCGCTTGGTAGCAATGTTGTGTAGTATTGCACACACAGCCACAATGCGGCAGCACACATCAGGACTGTAGTACATGGCCCCACCAGTCTTGTGCAGTATGCGGAATCTGCTTTTCAGTAGCCCAAATGTCCGCTCAATGCAATTCCTTGTGCGTATGTGTGCTACATTGTAACGCCGTTGCTGTGGTGTCGCAGGGTTGAGGTATGGGGTGAGGAGGTATTCACGGAGGGCGTAGCCACTGTCACCTGCATGAGAGGAGCAGAGGGTGAGTGCCTGTGCAGCGCAGATACTACATCACAGTGTGACATTGTGGGGCAAGTGTACTTACCAAGTAGGTGTCCTTCACCAAAGTCTCCCCTGGCCAGTCGTGTGTGGAGGCCGCTGTGCCAGAATATGAAGGAGTCGTGTGTACTCCCCGGGTACTGTGCCACAATGTCCGTGATGTATGTCTTAGCATTGCAGACCATCTGGATGTTGAGGGAGTGGTAGGACTTGCGATTGCGGTACATGTACTCCGTTGCAGCTGGTGGGCAGATGTGGATGTGAGTACAGTCAATGCATCCTATCACATGTGGGAACTGCGCAACATTGTAGAATTGCTGCTTGGTCACATCCAAATCCTGTTGGCTGGTGGGAAATTTGATGTGCTGGTGTAGCTGGGTCAGCATTGCGTCAAGGAAACTCCGTAGGCAGCGGGACATGGTGGGCTGGGATATCCCCCCATCAGCCGCAACTATCCCCTGGAAGCTCCCGGAGGCCAGGAGGTGCAGGCTGCACAATACCTTGACATGTGTAGGCACGGCATTGGTCCGCCTTGTTGGGTGCTGCATCAGGGGGTCAAGGTCCTGTATTAGCTTGATGATCATTGCCCCATTCAGGCGGTACTTTGCATATATTTGCTCTCTGGTTTGGCCCAGCAGGGTGACCCGCTGGCGGAATATCCTCTCCTGGATTCTGCGTCTCCTCCGTGCTGCTCGCTGTAGCCTTCGCCGCCTGACCACCATGTACAGTCCTGGCATTGTGAGACTCCTAATGCTGCTGCTGCATCTCCTTATGTGTGTTTGGTCAGGCCTGCACCTGTTACTGATTGGGCAATGGTTTTTCAAAAAAAAAATTCCATGGCTTTGATGGTTACCACCTGCTTTGGGTTGTCCTTAATTTGCGCCTCGCAAACAGCGATTTTGGTGTTTTTCGCTATTTGCGATTTTTCATGATTACCGATTGCGCTTGTATTGCGGATTCGCTATTTTATTCCGAATCGCTAATGCTCTCCTGCCGGGATTCTGCGAATCTTTTAGCGAATTCGCTATTCTGTGGTGAATGCCGATTTTGTGAATTGCGCTCGCAATAGCTTTTTCGCAGCTATTGCGAGCGCATTTTCGCTTCATGAATCAGGCTGTTTGTCTCCTATATCCCTGCTATTTCCAGATCAATATTTTATTTGATTCCCAATCGTGGCTGAGTCAGCCCAAATGGGAATAGCCTATCAGGATGTGGATAGGTGGAGAGGGTGAAGCATGCCGCCATTTAGTAGGTGTGGCACCTAATCCTAAATCTTTGTAGGGTCTCTAAATGTTACCCTTGTCTCTTTCTTTTGCTTTCCGTCCAAAATACCTAGTTATCTTTCTGTGTGTAGTTGTAAATTCAGAAGAATGTAACTGGATGGGTCGTCTCTCGCCCTCCCTGTGTGAAGCAACTTTTCACCACTTTCCATGCCAGAAGCGCAGAACCATGGAGTGCGCTGACTTTAGTGTTTTTCTGAACAACGAGGACCCTGAAAGGGGTCAGCCCTGGCCCTAGAAACCTGTCCGCAGTGCAGAGAACCTCCCCGCGGCTCTGTTGAACGCGGGGAGGAGTTACCTAAGCGAGGCAGTGTCCTAGAGTCAAATGTTACTATAGGCATCCTTCCCACCCGTTCTAAGGCTCATGGAGCATTGACTCCACAAAAACAAATTACCATATCGAATACCTATTGGGTATTGTATCTTGTGCATGATTTATTGCCTCTTCACTTAGTAACACCACTTGTACATATTACCACTTTAGATATTCACAGATATTGTTTAGACTATACAGAAGGGATCTCTGTCCTGAAGAAGCCTGTGAGCTTCGAAACATGTTGACATACACAGGAGTGATCGCTCATTGAAGCAGGATACCTCCAACCCACTCTTTTAATAGTATCAGCCCTAAGGAATATTAAAGTTTTTAGTCCATGAGCCAAGTGCTTTTTAACACTTTTTTCCACTCACCTCTGACCCTTCCACTCACTTTTTCCTACACTACACATAGTTCTGAAAATTAGTGCTCTCAAGTAGTCGTGGTTCATAGCATGCCCCGTCCCACAGCGGGGCGGGAAGACCCCATGATGAAGCATGACACCAAGGGCCCTTTTGGTGTGTGAGGGGTATTTAACTGCGGCCGGAATTCTGCGCCTGTGCGGCACATTCCGATCACGGGCGTGGTCATGACGGCTTCCTGCCGTCATCAGCACACGCCCACCGTGACTGATGACGACCGGGAGCCGTCATCTGCACTGAAGGGGTTAAACAAACACTATGTGCTTCCAACCATCATAGGAAAACACACGTGACCTGTGATTACTTTATTCTGACATCTATCTTAAGGTGGATCTCTGTTATATGAAGAACCTACCTGTCCGACGTGATGTTTTGCCAGTGGTGGAGGGCATGTCTGATCCTGCCACCAACTAACCGCCCATGATCTTGAAGTGCTGGACTAGGAGGATTTGGAGGCTGAGGTTGCAGGTGGGTGGTAGGACCTCTGGCCGCCCGCACATGGGGCTGGAATGAGCCGTGCCCACTACTGCACAGAGGTTGCTGAACTTGCGCAGCCTTGTGGCTAAGGTATGGCTGGCGTGGCTGAAAGCCCCTTCCGTAGCACAAAAGGGATGTGTGGCAACTAAGAGGCCCAAGGACTTGGCCATAGCCTGCGAGTCTTTAAAGCGCTGTAGACCATGTCTACTTTGTCTCCGAATAGATGGGTGCCATCAAAGGCTTGCCCTTGAGGGTAGTGTGGATATCCCCAGAAAAGCAATAAGTTTTCAACCAGGCGTTGCGTCGAACGGCTGCCATCAATGACATCGCTATGCTGAGCGAGTAGGTCGTATCAAGCCCTCAACCAATGGCAAACTTTCCGAATCGGAAATCGAACACGCCTTGTGAGGTAGAGGCGTGGTCCAACAAGCTCTCGGGGGTAGAGTGGCTGGTGAGGAAATTTAGGTCACTGTGAGGGGGTTGACTCCATAACCTCTCTACCCCTCCTAACCTTAGGCCCCTGTGGGTCCCGTACGGACGAACACTATTTCCCAGAGGCAGGGAGAGAAAGGGTTAACCTCTTACAATGCCTCGTGTGCAGGAAGGAATTCCCCGGATGGGAGGCCAAAACCTATGCGGGGCCAACACCTCGTAAGGAGGTCACAGGGAACCCGGAAGCGTGCCAGATGCCTGAGGAGCAAGGAGATTGGGAGAGGAGAGGAGAGGAACGCAGTTTTAAGGGATTGCACCCGGAAGCAGAAGGAAACCAATGGAGAGGAGAGTCCAGATGCCATCACCTTTTCAGCCCAAGATGCCGACGAAGGTTCGGAGACCTGGTCCGAGGAGTGGTTGATAACCCTGGAGGATGCCTATGAGCCGCCGCAACTCTGGAGAGCTACGGCTATTGAGGTAAGTGAATTGGAAGGGGGAGGGAGTAAAGGGAGGGAACCAGGTAGTGCGCCTCGTCACTGAGTTGTTGCACTCGTTTTCCTGCACTGACCCTGAAAACCCTACATGTCCTCCTCATGAGTACCACGTCTGACACTTCCTACCCCTACTTCTGCCTCCCGCATAACTCTAGTAATTGCACCTGAAGGGACCTAACGCTGGTCCAACCTCAGTATCCTGAAGGTAAGGGACAAATAGTATAAACACTCCTACAGTGTTGGTAATGGTCTTGTGTACAGTGCCGTATACAGGCCCTCCTGTTTTTTTCTACTGCATGTATACCTCTCCCTTTTTGAGAACAGTGGAGAGTTCTGACCAACAAAAGCGTGGAAAAGCAGAATAACTTGCCGCCTTTCTATTCTTCAATCTTGAGCCTCTTGGGGTGCCCCTCCACAACAAGGAAGACCATGGCCACAGAACCAGAGGGAAAGAAGAGGATATACCATCACATTGGGCTGACGTTTGGAGTTTTGCTAAATGCTAATAAAAACTTGTCACAATTGATCCCCGAATTCGGCCTCGTAGATTTTTCTTCCACCCGTCCCTCTCACAGTCACCCGGTGCAGAGCGATGGCGGCGGTGATTGTCCTATTCACAGAAGTCCCTGTGCTGGGCTATGGCCACATCAGTCTAGACCTCATTGAATGGCAGGGAGGGTTCAGAGGAGAAGACACCCGGCTGCAAGACCTCTGTCAAGATGTTAGTTATGACTTCCAATGAAGGGAAGTGAAGGTCCAGGACCTCAGCTGCCTTTCTCACCACCTTAGCATATGAAGCTCCCTCCTCCGTAGCCACGAAAGCGGGAGAAAGCAGGCCAGAATCTGGAGAGATAGCCAGTCCACTGGCCTCACCCAGTTCCTCATATCAGTCCATTTCGTGTTCAGGCTGGTTCGGTAAAGGGTCCAGAGACCCCTCCCAATCTTCCTCCATTCCTAGTCCTTCATAAGAAGGCTGAGGGACCGATCTAAGACAAGGGTGATGTAGGAGCCGGAATCTGCATCAATAGGCACCAATACAGCTCGGAATCATGAGGGATAAGAATGGCGGCAGTGGAATACAGAGTCTCTGCTCCAGGCAAGGTTGCAGTGGTGCGACAGACATCGGTCCATATCCACCACCGGATCCAGGAGGGTGGGGGGGAGGGGTAGTGGGGAGAAATCGGAACAGCAGGTGCGGAACCCGATGGAGCCCCCTCTGAGCCACCAGGGCCCAAAGGAGCACCAGGAGAGTCAGGCTGCCCAAATAGGAGGTACATGGCGTCATGAAATTTTTTGAGCTGGGCAAGGAACGATCCAGCTCTCGGGAAGGCAGGGAAGTGCGGAACCAAGCCATGCGCAGGTTCCGCAGAACGAGGAGTGGAGTGCCCAGACTCCTCCATCACATCGGCCGATGGACGGAGAAAAGTCGAAGCACGCTTCGACTTCTTGTGTTGCTTAGGCCTCTTCCCTGACCTACCAACTTCTTGAGTGGGAGGACGAGGACTTGGGACTCCTGGAGCGGTGCCTGGACCGTCCTCTCAAACGGAACCGTAAACGAGACCTCAAGGGAGAATGACGCAGTACCGAGCGCCAGGCCGTAAGCACCTTTAGGCATTGCTCCCTCAAAGCTTTCGGAGCCATGATCCGGCAGTCAGAGCACTACTTCAAGTCATGGTCGCGCTACAGACACCAAAGACAAACCAGGACTGGATCCGTAACTGACATGGGACGGTGGCAGGCGGTGCATGGTTTGAATCCAGAAGTCTTCTTTGATATGTTGAAAAAATCTACACACCAAAAAATGTTCGCCAAAACATCAAACAAAGCCTGTCACAAACTGACAGTGTGGCTCTCTTCACGGATCTACGCTGGCTGGCACGGAAAGGAAAGAACCAACGTCATCGTGCTGAGGTGCTGCCTATATAGGTGACAGGGACATCACAATGGAGGAGACAAAGCTGACTACGTCACACAGAGAAGACCAATGCCACCTACCGCCGTGCAAGGGTATTGCTCGAAGAAAAATCTTAAGGATCCAGCTTGGGAAATTCAAAGGTAAGGAATCTGCAGTTAGATATCTCTATCAGATTTATGACATTCTATTTGTGGTAATGACCACATACATTTTACATTCTGTATTACATCACTACACAAAATATGAATCCTGACTTTTTTTGATGGGAACATTTTGCTCAACACTAACATTTTATTTTATTTTTGGGGTGAAAATCATTCCAAAGAGAGTAACTCTGTATCAGAGTTAAAGGGCATGGAAAACGGCGACAGATGTCAGGGAGCCAGCATGGAATATATATGCTCCGCTGATGTCATGCCTGGTGCAGATCCTATGTTGAGACTGAGCCAATTACAAACTTCTGGGCAAGAGAGCTTTTACAAACTTTCTAGATCGAGCCTGGCGCATAGAGAGGCTGAAAAGGTGAGGAGTCCCCAGGCAAAAGTATCCATCAGAAATGTACTTCCTAATACAAAATGTAGACTACATTATCAAGAAAGTTAAGATTTATTAATTCCTTACAGTTTTTTAAATAAACACCTCAATGTAAAAAACTGCTTTCTCACCTCCAACGACAGATAGCAGCTGCTGAAGAAGAGTGACATAAATTTGAGCAGGGTTGGTCTCTCCACCTTTGGAAGATGGAGGAGATGAGGATATTGAGCTCTCAGAGAGTAAGCTTCTCAGGTAACGTCCAATGGCCGGAGCGTGATCTTGCATATCCACTAAACTTTGTGAGGTAGGCACCACTCCTGCACTATGGGCAAGGCACATTCGAAGGTACAAAATGATCTGAAACAACAGACACAATATTTAAGCATTGGTAAATGCATTAGGTTTCACCTATTTGATTAATAATGAGCAGTTATTTGTTGTAAGTTGTAGCTTGCTGAGTAGTTGTACCATGTAAGTTATAGAAAGCCTGTTGACGTGTTATGACTTGTTTATGTACAAAAAGGCAATATATTGTGCTGTTACTAGTGTTATAGTGCGGGTAAGTAATAGCAAAATTTGGAAAAATTAAATGAGAGGGAATATAATAGAATTAATTGATGTACTAGCAATATTATGTGTTTGGAGGAGTGCGGACAACTTTTGGTAACCCGGTGCCACTGCACCTGCTGCACCATTCAAATCATTGAAACAATTCAAGTTAACTGCAGAAGAAAGATACACATAGAACAATTGTATTTTGAGTTCAGTGACAGGCTCCTTGCCTACTTCCTAAACAACCCGTAGTGGCCATGGCTGTATAGCACTTCGACTTAGAGTAATGAATATGCTACTTACCAGTATGCATCTGTTCTTGGCATGTAGGGCTGCTAACATTCATATCTTAGCATTAGATCGCCGCCTAGTGTTGGGTCCGGATGATCGCACATTGTTGTCCTGGAAGAGTCTTCGAAGTATCCTGAGATAGGTGGCTCCTCCCCTGGACTACAGTGCGCATGGGCATCGGCTCCATCCCCAGATTGTTTTTCGCCATTGTGGCAGAAGATGGAGTGAAAAGTGTAAAGGATGTCCATGCTAATGATTGAATACAATAGTAGATCTGCAGCTGCGACAGGCACCGGGGAGGAGGGTGGGCGATATGAATGTTAGCAGCCCTACATGCCAAGAACAGATGCATACTGGTAAGTAGCATATTCAGTTCGAGGCATGTGGGCTGCTAAATTCATATCTTAGCATAGAATACATAGCAGTCCCTCCATTAGCGGCGGTTGCCCGTGCCAGCTGCAGAAACCTGAAAAAGTGTCTTGAGAACAGCCTGTCCCACAGCAGCTTGCTGCTTGGAATGCACATCAACACAGTAGTGTTTTGTAAAGGTATGTGGTGTAACCCACGTGGCTGCCCTGCAAATGTCCTCTAAAGGAATGTTCCCTAGGAAAGCCATGGATGCCCCCAATTTGCGTGTGGAATGCGCTTTTGGGGGTATCGTTAACGTGCGCTTGGCCTTGTGATAACAGATTTGGATGCACTTAACAATCCACCTGGCTATTCCTGCTTTGGAAATAGGGTTGCCTTTGTGTTGTGGTGAGAAGGCAACAAAAAGTTGTTTTGTCTTCCTAAAGTGTTGTGTTCTGTCTATGTAGTACATTAACGCCCTCCGTACGTCTAACGTATGGAGCATTCTTTCCGCTACCGTTTGTGGGTTTTGGAAGAATGCCGGCAAGTCAATAGTCTGGTTGAGATGAAACTGTGACACCACCTTTGGAAGGAATTTGGGGTTAGTACGTAGCACTACCCTATTTGGATGAATCTGAATGAATGGCTCTTGGATTGTGAGCGCTTGTAGCTCACTAACACGCCTCAGTGACGTAATAGCAATTAGGAAAGCCACTTTCCATGTTAGGAACTGGAGTTCACACGAGTGCAGTGGCTCAAATGGTGGTCCCATCAGTCTGGTGAGGACCACATTGAGGTTCCACACCGGAGCTGGCGGTGTTCTTGGGGGAATGACTCGTTTCAGGCCTTCAAGGAAAGCTTTAATAGCAGGCACCCTGAAAACAGAGAGATGCTGCCTATTTTGAAGATAAGCTGCGATGGCGGATAGATGTATCCGAATAGAAGTGAACGCTAGATTGCACTTGTAAAGATGAAGCAGATAGCAAATGATGTTAGGGATAGATGCATCTAGCGGGTTGATGTCATTGGCTGTACAGTAAATGACAAAACGCTTCCATTTTGCAGCATAGCATGCTCTGGTAGTTGGCTTCCTTGCCTCCTTGATGATGTTCATGCATTCTGGAGGTAGGTTAAGGTATCCAAACTCTAGGACTTCAGGAGCCAGATCGCTAGGTTGAGCTGTTGCGGATCTGGATGCTGAATTTCTCCATGGTTCTGCGTCAAGAGTCTGGGCGTGAGGCGCAGTCTTTGATGCGGCACCACTGAGAGTTCGAGGAACGTGGTGTACCATGCTTGGCGCGCCCACGTTGGAGCAACCAGGATGAGAGTCATCGCGTGCTGCCTTAGCTTTCTTGCCACCAGCGGTATCAGAGGGGCTGGCGGAAAAGCGTACGCAAATTTGCCTGACCAGTTCATCCATATCGCATTCCCCTGCGACTGTGGGTGAGGGAACCTGGCGGCAAAGTGTTGGCATTTTGCGTTTTCTTTTGTTGCAAACAGGTCTATCTCCGGATGACCCCACCGCTGGAAGTACGGGAGGAGTACTGACAGATGTAACTCCCACTCGTGCATTTGATGGCTGTATCTGCTGAGCAGATCCGCCATCTGATTGTCCTTGCCCGGGAGGTGTTCTGCCATGAGGAAGATGTTCCTCTGAATGGCCCACCGCCACATGCCCTGAGCCAGATGAGACAGCTGTGGCGAGTGGGTGCCCCCCTGTTTTTGAATGTAGTACATCGCGGTCATGTTGTCCGTCCGGACTAACACTACCTTGTTGCACAGATGTACAATGAAGGACTTGAGCGCCATGAAGATTGCCATCAGTTCCAGATAGTTGATGTGCATCTTCTGTTGCTGCGTCGTCCATAGTCCCTGCACGGTGTAAGTGAGCAAATGAGCTCCCCATCCCTGGAGAGATGCGTCCGTCGTCAGGATAATCTGTGGCACTGGCTCCTGGAACAGTCGGCCCTTGCAAAGATTGTGTGGAGTCCACCAATGCAGAGAGTCGTATGCCCGACTGGTAACCAACACTAGGTCTGTTAATTGTCCTTGAGCCTGTGTCCACTGATTTGCTAAGCACTCCTGGAGCGGGCGCATATGTAACCGTGCGTGAGGGACTATGAAGATGCAGGAGGCCATCATGCCTATCAACTGCATGAACACTCTCGCTGGAAGTGAGTGTTGTGGTTTGAACTTTTGGATTAGAGACCGCATGCTGTCTATCCTGACTTGGTTTGGGTGAGCCATGGCCGTCAGGGTATTGATCGTCGCGCCCAGAAACTGCCGGACATGTGCCGGCTGAAGATGCGACTTTGGGTAGTTCAACGAGAAGCCCAGATCGTGAAGGAGGTGAATGGTAGTCGACATGTCCGCGGCGCACTGTTGTTCCGACTTGGCTTGAACGAGCCAGTCGTCTAGGTAGGGGTAGACATGGATGTTCTGCCTCCTGAGGTGCGCCGCCACTGTCGCCAGACACTTGGTAAATACTCTTGGGGCTGTGGTCACCCCGAAGGGTAGGACCTTGAACTGATAATGTTTGCCTTGGATAGTGAATCTGAGGTATTTCCTGTGAGACGGGTGTAGTGGAATGTGGAAATAAGCATCCTTGAGGTCTAAGGTTGCTAAGAAGTCCCCTTGGTTTAACAAGGGAAGAATCTGTTGTAGTGTAAGCATATGGAAATGTTCTGACAGTATATACAGGTTGAGGGGACGCAGATCCAGAATGGGTCTGAGAGATCCGTCCTTCTTTGGAATAAGGAAGTACAGGGAATATACCCCTGTGCCCTCCTCCTCCACCGGCACGAGCTCGATAGCGCCTTTTTGCAGCATCACCACTACTTCCTGCTGCAATAAGTGCAAATGCTCTGCGGACATAGGCCGTTGCCTTGGTGGAATGTTGGGTGGAGTGGACTTTAACTCTAGACAATAACCGTACTGGACAAGTTGTCGCACCCACCTGTCTGTGGTGATGTTTCTCCAGACGGGCAGGAACTGCTGTAGCCTCCCCCCGACAGGTGTTAAGTGGTCGGGGGGCAGTGACAGAGAGTCACTGTTTGCTTGGGGTAGAGGAGCGGGAGTTGTTGTTTCCTCTGCCACGTCCTCTGGTGCGGTTTCCTCGGTAACCCCCCTTGTTCTATTTGGGGTACGAGGATTGTGCTCCACCTCTAGAGAATTGTGATTGTTGACCCATCTGTCCTCTGGTGACTCCACGCGCACCTGAGCGACGAAAATTGTTGCCACGAAACTATTGTGATTGTAGGGCCCCCATAGACTTAGCAGTTTCGGTGTCTTTCTTTATTTTTTCTAGGGTGGTGTCAACATCTGGACCAAACAGTCTATCAGGATTGACTGGCTGATTAAGTATGGTTGTTTGAATGTCAGGTTTAAACCCCGATATGCGGAGCCACGCCTGCCGTCTCAGCATGACGCTAGTGTTAATGGCCCTAGCGGCCGTGTCCGCGGCATCAAGTGCACACTTTATGGCTGCGTTGGAGATCAGTTTTCCCTCCTCTATAAGCAGTTTGGTAGCCTCTTGAAACTGCGGAGGCAGGTGTTGTACAACTTGCTCTAGGGTGTCGTAATGCGCCCTATCGTAACGTGCCAAGAGTGCCTGTGTATTTGCAATACGCCAAAAATTGGCAGCCTGTGCAGCTACTCTTTTGCCTCCTGCCTCTAGCACTTTGGACTCCTTATCCGGGGGAGGAGCTTCACCCGTTGTTTGGGAGTTGGCCCTTTTGCGGGCATTTGCGACCACCAGGGAGTCAAGCGGCAACTGTCCCCGAATGTATGCAGGGTCTGCAGGTGCTGGTCTGTACTTTTTTTCGATACGTGGATTGACCACTCTCGCCCTGGTAGGTTCTTTAAAGATGTCCGCAGCATGTTTGAGGACCCCTTTGAGCATAGGCAGTGTCTTTACTGTCCTTTCAGAGACTGAAAAAGTGTCAAATAAAAAGTCTTCTTTTACTGGGTCAGCATGCATGTCCACATCATGATTAGCAGCTGCCCTCTCAATGAGTGCATGAAAACCTGCAGAATCTTCTGTTGGGGAGGCACGAACACTGAAAGGCTGTGGGTCAGGCTGTGGGTCTTGCCCCACATCCTGGGTGCTTTGGTCACCAATGTCATCATATGAATCCGGCTGTGCATCTGGTTCATTGATGGGGAAAGTGTATTGGTCCTCCTCATCATATCCCCCACCCTCAGAGTGTTCTGGGGAAGGAGTTGGGCTCCTTCTTGGAGGAGGCTGGATAGGTTCCATGAGGCCTGAAGCGTCTTGAGGAAGCCTTTTCTTTTTTAGGGGGATGACATAGGAGTCCACTGGCTGTGAAGTGATTCTCCTCTTGTAAAGGGTCAATTTGCCCGTGTCTGCGTCGATAAAACGCTCAGAATCCTCTTCTGAGTCGAGTACCCGACTTGAAAACGCCCCTGCCATCGAAGAATCCGACTTCTTCGGCGCCGATTTTGTTGAAAAGGCCTGCGGCGCCTCCTTTGGCGGCAGAAGGAAGAGAAGTTTATTCGCAGGCTTCACCGGAGTGTCCATCGGCTTCTGTGGCGATGGCATCGGAGCCGACGTTGCAGAGGCCTTCTCCCTGATTCTTTGTAGTGAAGCGGCGACGAGGGACGCGTCACTGACAGTGGCCTTTGGCGTCGACGAGGAGGACTTGACCTTGCCCTCGGATCCGACGTCCTGTTGCCCCTTCTGAGTCTTTGACGATGATGCCGCAGCCGCCGACCCAGAGTCCTTGGACCGATGCGCAGATGTACCAGCCTTCGATCCGTGTGTCTTTTTCGGCTCCGTCTCCACCACGCGTCCGACTAACGGAGTCCCAGTCGGAACCGGAGCCGTTTCGCTGGCTGTTGCGGGCTTTGACGGCGCCGCAGCGGTCGACCCGTGCCGACCACCCTTCTTAGAGGATCCCTCCTCTGTCGTCGATTTTGACACTGTGGAATCGACAGACTTCTTCGACTTCTGTGGCCCGGAGGTCGACGGAGTCGATGAAGCAGCGGGTTTGGTCGTTTTCGTTGGTACGGCCGCCATTTTAGGTGTGCTCGAATCCATAAGTTACGGTTTCGATTTTGGGTCGGCCATTTTAGGTGTAGTCGATACCGTAGGTTTCGGTTTCGGTTTCGATAAGGGCTGCCCAGCAAGTTTGTCCGTGGCCGGGCCGGAAGGCGGGGCCGTGGCTTGCGGTACAGGGTCTAGGGTAAGGCCGACAGGCGATCCCGTGACCCGATCTCGATCTTCGTAACCTTCGGGGCATAGCTCGTCCCCCGAGCTATCTTCCGCGGCCCCATAAACCTCTTCGACGTCCCCTACCTCTTCGACGTATTCAAGGCCTTGACCCCCGACTCAGTCGTCGTGTTCCGGATCTGCCTCGACCTCCGTCTCGGGCGGGGAGATTTGAAGATGATGGCTCTGGTCCTCGTCTTCTTGGTCGCCGAAGATGTTTTCTGGATCTGGGGCCGCTTGTCTGGCTTCAAGGCGCACCGCGCGCCGAATCTTGAGTGTTTTCTTGGACCTGAACTTTGCACAGGCCCTGCAGTTGCCGTCGTCATGGTCTGGCGAAAGGCATTTGTTACAGACCGGGTGCAGGTCTATATGTGGGTATTTGGACCCACAGAGCGGACAGAGCTGAAACGGACTCCGCTCCATGCTGTAAAGTCGCAGTCGTGTCGCGATGAGAAGGCCCCGATGTCCGAAGAGTGTAAGCACTCCGCTGATTCCGACTCCAAGAGACGGAAGAACTCGAGACCGCACGCAAACAATACCGACGCAAAGAATACAAGGCCTTTTGGCCGTTTAAAGTTAGTTTTTCTCGGTTCCGACAGAGAGACGTCGAGACCGCATCCGAACCCAATGGCGGAAAAAAACAATCTGGGGATGGAGCCGATGCCCATGCGCACTGTAGTCCAGGGGAGGAGCCACCTATCTCAGGATACTTCGAAGACTCTTCCAGGACAACAATGTGCGATCATCCGGACCCAACACTAGGCGGCGATCTAATGCTAAGATATGAATTTAGCAGCCCACATGCCTCGAACAGATGCATTTTAGGGTGAATCTGGGTAGAGAAATACCTTCAAAATGCTCAGGATATCAGATGCTACATACGGTTATTTTAGCACTTACTTAAAAGCACTCTAATTCCAGAAGAAAAGTATGAGGCTATATACTCTGCCCAAGGATTTAAATTGACAATCACAATCACCTGATCGATGCAAAATCCAATTTAGGTGTGTGTCCTGCAGGTAATCTTCAAAGAAACTAGAACTGTCGGACACAGTACTTATTTAGCATAAACTGCCAACCTTTCTCATATATTAATTAGCCCTTGCCGCCACCAATTCCCGGGGACTCTTTTTCATATGTACAGCCCTCACTTCACATCTTGTCTTGCCTACCCGTTTTCTTGCTCTTATACTCCCTCCTTCCTCTGCAGTGTTACGGTTTCCCCTCTCTAGTTGATGCATCTCTAATGTTTCTCCTATCTGCCACATCTCTGCCAACAACAGTGTTCTACCACCTGTCCCCTGAAATCTCAGAAGGGGGGCTCAATCCATCCTCTAGCTCTCCCTCATCTGAGGGGGGTGAGGGGTGGTGGGGGGGGGGCCTCTTCGCAGTAATTACAATTATTCACTCTTTTCTAACGCCTTCCCTCTGCTGGGTTTTATCCTTTCTTTCTACCCCTCTGCTGCAGCCCCAACCACTATCCCCCTCCATTTTGGACCTGCGATTTGGCTGTGCTACAGACATGGACAGGAAGGCAGTCAGTATTGCAAATCGTACAATATGCCATGTAATAAAATGGGGAATGCAAAGCAGTAGAAAGAACCTCCAAATAAACAACAAAATGGTCCTCTATGTCGACAGGCATAGTAAAAATGTGTATTTGTTCAAAAATAGCCAAAGAGGGAAGGCTTGTAATTTTATCCAGAAGAGGGACTCTTAACAGTCAACAGACAAGGTGTGCTGCGTACAGCTGTATCACTTGCAACACCTGCAAGGGACCTGGGTTCTCACACTTCTCCCACCGTATTCTCGGCCTTCGCATTGCGTTACCTGAGATTCCAAGAAGAGGCTACTGACCTATGAAAAGATATATGATTCAATCGCAGTCCAGAACCTCAGAAAGACCAGTGCAGCGGAGTCAATACAGTAACAATATCGGTCCCAGCCTTTTGGAGCAGACATGTGCCAGACTTATCTTCAAGCCTTTATTACTTTCACTCGCAATCAAATTTTCATGTGTGGCACCATCAGCCACTTCTGGCCTTTTAGCCAGCAAGCTCAGACCTTTAAAACTGCATTTGCAATCTTAAAATGAAAATCCGGGAACACTTTGTATAAAGCTGGTGAAAGGCCCAGAGTGTCTAAAGATGTCAATACGACAATGATCCACTCTGCAGCCAAGCTTGTGCAGATATTACTTCCATTCAGCAGCAGGCCCTGCTCTAGGACCAAGCCCTAGCGTAGGATACACTGCAACAGGGATCAAAACCACACTGCAGCCAAAGAGTTCTTGTTAAGTAGGTTGAGTGCAAATTGGGACAGAGGCCACACTCTAAAGGCCTTAGAGGGTGGGTGAGTCTGTGAGGAGCAAGTTAGAATAACAGGCCTTCCGCAGTGCACAATATGGTGAAAGAGTTATGCCAGGCGCCTGCTGTGAGGCCAGGGCTATAACATACTGTCAAAATAGGAGATATCATCGGGAACAGGCAATGATCATGAAAGACATAAAACATTTTTATACAATCTGATTCACATGTTTGACACGCAAGGTTACTGGCGTCACATGCTACCATCATAGGCACAGAGAACACCATGAGCTAACTCTCTAGAATAGTAAAGGTAATGATTTAGAATAAAGTTAATAAATCTATTTGGAATGGTGCACAATAAAGCCGGTAATAATAAGCATAGCGCGCAAACAATTAGGAAGATACAGCTTATAGTGAAAATTCTCTACTACTGAAGACAAGGTAGTACTTCAATACGCAGATTTACAGTGACACAATGTAAATGTATGAAAGAAACAACATCAAATTCAACCATTCAAGACCTAATCAGGAAGAATAACAGTGAGACAAATGTTCAGGAAAGGTAATATCTTATATTCATACGTTCTTCGAAGAGAAACATTGCTATTTATATTAGTAACAGCTGCAACATCCTAGTTACTCCTGAAAGGAATTAAAAAGAGGTCAAGAGTAGGAGAGGAGGTCAAATTCATGGACTTTAGTGCTGTTCATAGATTTGATAACTAGCACTTGCCTCAAAAGATAAGTGGAATTCGATGGAAAGAGATCGGAACCTATTTCCGAGTTGTTGGTATACCAAAGGAGACAAAGGCACCCATTGCCCAACTGTAGGCACCTCACAGAAAATCTGAAAAGTCTAAGGACTTTTGAATGCTATTTGACAAGAAGAAGGTTGAGACAGGTGGAACCAGTGAAAAATTGAGGAATTGTACTTCGAATCAAAAACAAGACATATATAAAAACACAGAAGCCACCGCAGGGTCCTGAAACCATACTAAATAGGGAAGTCTGCGCTTATGACAAAGGTATTCAGGATTTTCAAAATATTATCTGTTGTGGACATGTGCTATGGACACTTATGTGGCCACCCTAAAGTACATAAATAGGAAGCACACATTTTCAGTATAGAGTCTTAAAAGGTTATAATTGTAGAAAGGGTTCTGGTCTTTCAAGAAACACTTCTGAAGTTCTACAAAAATAACGAGACCTAAAGGCCATTAGGCGAGTCTTCTTTGATTTAAAGGTACATGTTTTGGTAAAACCTTAAGAGTGCTGTGCAGATGAAGGCTGCATTTTCTTTCCTGACAAAATCAGGAATAGCATTTGATTGCACTGAGAACTTTAAGGAATGGAATCAAATGGGTGTAAGACGTGACATGGGGTAGGTCTCAATAAGCCATCAATTTAAATATCTGCCAGTTAAGAAACAGCAGGGGACTTGGAAGTTTGCCCAAAATGGCTGGGGTTTTGCTTGGTTTCCTTCTTCTATTGCTCATGCCTCCCACAGAAAATAATAAAGTTTGTGTCTTTACACTATTATTAAAGACGGACACGGATATGCTGTTTATGTCGAATTCATTCTCATGATGAGTAGTTTGGAGAATTAAGTAATTGAGAGTCGCTCCAACATTCCAAATGTTTGTTTGTAATAATAAAGATTACATCTTTAAAAAAAATCACTTACGAATTAGACTCTCAAATATTCCATCACACAGCGGACTCAGGGGGTGATACAGAGTTTGGAGTAATAGCACTCCGAATTTGGGGATGTCCACCAGCCCAGTGGACATCTCTGACCATTGTTTTGAAAGTATGCCATACAGCTCTCTCAACACGACGATGTCGTCCAACACACTTTGAATAATTTTTTATATTTTTAAAAACAAAATCCCAAAGCAGGTTTTTCATTTAGAAAACAAACAAAAAAACTAATGGTCCCGCTCACCATGGAAGTTTCCTCCCAGCTACTTTCACTTACCGCCACATTTTGTATGGCAGTATGTGAAAGTAAACACTGCCCATTCCACCACCCACTCTAAAATCGGGTGGGCGGTCTGTTATATTTCCCATCGGTACCCTGACATAGGTTTAGAGAACATCATACTCTTTCCCTACATCATCTCCCCTTCAATTCCTATGAACGAGCCTTATAAGGACATAACTCCAAATAAGGACAGAATGCCTTATAGGGACTGAAAGCCTTATAAGGTTGGACACCTTTTAAGGACTAAACCTTTCACCTAGTTCATGACAAGGGTGGGTTCTGCCCAATCGATATTACTAAGACGTCATCCTTAGCACATATGAATAATTTATGAGTACACATTCCAGTGGGGCATACTTCACCTCTCCTATCTACACACAAAGGTTTAATCCCCAACGTCATCCTCATACTAAACAATGGGTAACACACATACATAGACTGTATAAATACAGCACCTCTTGCGATCAGTAAGCAGGAGGGAGCCAAGACTTCAAGGCTGACACACTGACCAGAGATGCTGCAGCTCTGGCATGCCATCGCTCCAGCTGACAGTGGTCTAACCATCCCTTGCGGGGTGTTCAACTCAAGTCCAGGACGAAGTCCCACACTCTCACTATTCAGGAATGGGGGTTCGACTAAATCCTAGTGGGATTCTTGGCTCTTAGATCTAGGCTCTTAGACTATCAAAGCTCTTAGGCTTATTAGCTCTTTAGCACCTACTCACATGCTAGGTACACTCAGGTACATCTAGACAGGCATCTTGTGTTATCGAACTCATTTAGAACTGTGATTTGTGTAACTTTACAACAAAGTCATACTTTACCAAAGAACATTTATTTCCTTGTTTTTTAAACTGTTTTTAAATGATTTTTTAAACAGGTTAGAAACGTTTAAAAATGACTTCTTGGCAATGTTTATGCACTTATACCGTTATAAATGTATATATTATATAAAAATAGGACTACAAAACTCATTCACTGGATTCGAATCTACACAATCTCTTCACATATACTTAAAATGTCAACCTTTTCGAAAATGTGTGTGACAAATTTATCTAAGTGATTCGTCAAAGATTTGGTTTAAAAGGAAAACACCACAACAATGTCTAAAGCCCACGGGCTGGATCTCTGCTGATAAAGGTCTGATAACTTGTATTAATTGAACATTATTTTAGCATATGTGTTTTTGAATGCCCTTCTTTTTTTCAATAACAACTGGACAAAGAGCAAGAAAACAACATGCGTTGGAGGCGCATCTCAGCTACATTTTAAATCATTATTTTGTATAAACTGAGCCTGTGGCAGTTTCAGGCATTACCTGGCTTGAGGACAAGGTTTTTGGGAGTATAAGATGAGCCAAAGGGGCCTCCGATTAAAAAGCATATTCAACTTGCCTCTTAAAACAGGGCATACAAAGGAGGGCTACCAAAGATTTAAGTACTAAAATAAGCCACTTTCCTTATACATGTGTAAATCAATTACACAAATTAATACAACTACTGATGCATTTAAATAGGGACTGTACATCTGCACCGTAATGAGTTATGGGAACAAGATTGATCATTTTGCATACATTTGTTGGAAAGCCATCTCCGTGAAGGAAATGTTATTAATAGATTGAATTTATAGTATTTGCAACAGATGGAAAACTTTAGTCATAGAGTACCTCTGCAAATGTAGCCGGATTAAACGGGAGGACTGACGTTCCTGTCATGTATTTAGCTGGCGTTTTAATTCTCTGGGATGCCTGAAAAAACAAGCACAAACACTTATACCAAGCTATTAATTCTAATATGCAATCTAGAAGTTTAGTAGAGAATACATCCGATGTAAAAGTCTACCTAGCAAATGTAATTAAACATCAATATTCAAACTTGTTTCGTATTGTTCAATTTAAGTGTAATAAAATTCTTGAAGAACATTGAGCAGTTAAAAAAATGAGCAGCAGTGACTCATACTTAAGGCCGCAGCGGACCTGCCTCCTTTCCCGCCAACCTTTTCCCAAAAGTAAAGATTGTCTGTGAGGCTGAGCAAAGGTCAGCCTGATAAGATACTCAATCAATCAATCAAATTATGCTCTATTCGATTTTAACAAAAATACAAAATCATAAAAGCCGCAGTTAAAAATGATAGTCAAGTTCATACAGTGTCCTCTTTAAAATACATCCTTCTAAACAAACAGTAAACATCGAAAACTGTACATCTGTAATATATAAAAGGGAATACCGTACATAAAATGGCACTTATTTCTTTCCATACCATGGCTAACAAGTTATTACATTCCGCTTCTTCAATATACTCTTTAAAAAAACGGTCATAATTACAGTGCAATATTCATTATCCAGCTGTTGCAAAGATAAATAAGCTGGCCGGTATTGCCGCCATGCACCCTGCTTCAGATATTGCTTAATCCACCTTACGCGTTCTTGAGTGTAGTACTTACAAAATAATACTACGTGGATTGTCGTTTGCCGGGAGACATTGTCACAAGGGCAAATTACCAAATCCCTAGACCAGTCATTTTTATTTGGAAACGTCAGTAGATGTTGGAAAGATTCAAATCTAAACCTTGTTAAGATGTATCTATCAAAGCCCCTCAGACAATAACACAAATAGGGTTGGATTCTATAACAGACCAGGGTCATCTGATGTTGAATGACAGATTGTTTATTAATTTCTGCAGTTAATCTTAACAGTTCAAAATGACTCATACATAATTGTTTCAAAGCCTTTTTGGATATTGCACATACCTCCTCCGGATTCTCCTAAAACTCTGGGCTGTTTAGATCATTACACAGCTTTTTAACGTAAGATAGCCATGGAACGTGTCTTGCCTGGTCCAGAGTCATTACATCCCTGATAATTTCTCTATCTAATCCCAATGTAGGTGTAGACCAGACACTATGCCATAATAAAATTGGTTGCAGTTTAATGAGATCTGTAATGAACTCAATGCCCTATTCTGCATGACAATTAAAAACAGATGTTCTCTGTGGGACCGCAAGAATATATCTTAAAAAAATACTCTTCTTGTTAAGGTCAGGCAGCCCGGCACTGTACTTGTGCAAAATGAGCAGGTGCCTGGCTGCCTGAGCTGAACTTTGCTGGGCTAAAGTTGGCACAGTCATCTGCGTGTGACCTCCTCAGCTCAGCAAGCGTTTGATGGTCCTGCCCCTCGCGATCAGGGGGAACGCCACTGATTGTTTCGGACCTCAGCGCTTCGATTGTAAGCCCTGAAGTGCTATCAGTGAGTCTAGTCACAGAGTGGGCTGGGGGCAGCAACTCTCATTGACCCCATCCTACTCTGTGAGGAGCAAGAGGACTGCTGCCTCTTCGGTCAGTGAGAGGAGGTGGCAGTCCCAATCCGCAGGAACCACCAAGACTTCCCTCTTTCCACCAAAAATCATTGCTGTGGCCCAGTAAGTGTTATTTATTTTTAATGTTTGGTGCGTGCATGCATGTGTATGTATGAACTAATGTGTATTGGGGGATGTGAGTGTGCATGTGTGGCCCCTGGTCCCCGCCTCTGCTCGAATTATGGAGCACCACTGGAAAGGAGTCTTTGTAAGATATATCAATTTGCCCCCATTTTAAAACGTACTCCACAGCAGATGAATTCTTCAAATTCTTTTAATAAAAGCAGCCGGCATTTAACCTTCGGAAGTTTAACTTGCCAGCATTGGGCGTAATGGCACTGAAGCCGTTGCATATGATTGGGTGTGGTTAAATGGTCTCCAACATTCAATACCTCAGATTCACATTCCTCACCAGGCGAAACATTGAATTCGGAAGCTTTTCTCGTGCTGAATGGAGAACTCTCTTCAATTCGATCCCTATTGCAAGAACTGGTGGGTAACTCTGATCACACTATGATTGTATAGGTCATTTTGGAAGCACTAGTTGGTATAGCAGGTGTACAAGGCTACTCAGTCCAAGGATTTAAAATCAGCTCTTTCCCAAACTGTTGTCCAATGCAGAGATATTACAACTCAGGCAAATTTTGATACAATGTGTTGGACCTGGCCCTTTGTGCAGGGGTATCCCCAAACATTTTGCCTTTTTCCTCCTATTTTTTATGACTTGTCTTTGTTGGCTTTAGGACTCTGGGCACTTTACAACTAACCAGTGCTAAAATGCATATGCACTCTGTCTAAATTGTATTGGTGATTGGTTTATCCATGTTGGCCTATTTGATTTACTAGTAAACCCTAGTAAAGTGCACCATGTGTGCCCAGGGCCTGTAAATCAAATGCTACTAGTGGGCCTGCAGCACTGATTGTGCAACCCACATGTAGCCCTGCAAACCGGTCATTTCGTGTGCAGTGTACACCATGTAGCTGCTCTGCAGATGTCATCTAGGGGAATGTTCCCTAAAAATGCCATTGAAGCCCATATTTTCCTTGTAGAGTGGGCTTTAGGAGGAACAGATAACGTACGCTTAGCTTTGTGGTAACAAATCTGTATGCATTTGACAATCCATCTAGCTATCCCAGGTTTTGAAATGGGATTACCTTTGTGTGGTGGTGAGAAAGACACAAAAAGTTGTTTTGTCTTACGAAAGGGTTGTGTTCTCTCGATATAGTATAGCAATGCTCTTTTGACATCTAGGGTATGAAGAGCTCTTTCTGCTACTGTCTGTGGCTGCGAGAAGAAAACGGGCAGTTCCACAGATTGGTTGCGGTTGAAGGGAGAAATGACTCTGGGCAGGAATTTCAGATTAGTGCGTAGAACGACCTTATTATGATGCATTTGTAAGAAGGGTTCTTGAATGGTTAGTGCTTGTAGTTCACTAACTCTTCGCAGAGAAGTAATAGCTACTAGGAATGCAACCTTCCATGTTAAAATTGTAGTTCACATTTATGTAATGGTTCGAAGGGAGGTCCCATTAGCCGTGTGAGAACAATGTTTAAATTCCACACAGGTGAAGGTGGTACTCTGGGAGGAATTATTCTCTTAAGGCCTTCCATAAAGGCTTTAATAGCAGGCACTCTGAACAGAGATAGATGCTGTCTGTTTTGCAGATATGCTGCTACTGCAGCCAGATGCAGTCTAATAGTCGTGTTGGCTAAGTTACATCTTTGGAGATGCAGTAAGTATCCTATAATGTGTTGAATAGACACGTCTAGGGGATTAATATTGTTGTTGTGACAATATATTACAAAGCGTTTCCACTTCGCAGCATAACATGTTCTAGTGGCTGGACGTCTAGCTTCTTTTATGACATTCATGCAGTCTTTAGGAAGGTTAAGATATCCAAATTCTAGGATTTCAGTAGCCAGATCGCAAGGTTGAGCTGAGCTGGGTCCGGGTGCCTGATCTCTCCACGGTTCTGTGTTAAAAGGTGTGGAGACGGGTATAATTTTTGGTGCGGTACTCCAGACAGTTGTAGCAGTGTGGTGTACCACGGCTGTCTGGCCCACGTTGGAGCAACTAGGATGAGGGTTAGAGAATGCTGCTGTAGTTTGCGTACCACTAGTGGCATGAGTGGTAGAGGTGGAAAAGCGTACACAAATTTGTTTCACCAGTTCATCCATATCGCATTGCCTTTGGACAGTGGTTGTGGATATCTGGCGGCGAAGCTTGAGAATTCGGAGTTTTCGTGGGTGGCAAAGAGGTCTATCTGAGGTTGTCCCCACATCTGAAAGAATGGTTGAAGAACTTGCATATGAATTCCCACTCGTGGGTCTGTTGCGTCTGACGACTTAACAGATCCGCTATGGTATTTTGTACTCCTGGAACATGCTGGGCTAGAAGGAATATGTTTTGAGGTATAGCCCACCGCCATATGTCCTGTGCTAGTTGGGAAAGTTGCAGGGAGTGTGTTCCGCCCTGTTTCTATATGTAATACATAGCTGTCATGTTGTCCGTGCGGACGAACACAGCTTTGTTTGATACTTGCTTTTGGAAAGCTTTTAGTGCTAGGAATATAGCTAGTAACTCCAGATGATTAATGTGGAGTAGCTTTTGTTGCGATGTCCACCTGCCTTGCAGGGTGTGTTGCAGTAGGTCGGCCCCCCAGCCAGAGAGCGATGCGTCCGCTGTCCAGATTATCTGAGGAACTGGCTCTAGGAACGGTCGTCCCTTGGAAAGGTTTTTGGTGTTCCACCACTGTAGAGAGCGATGAGTCCGACCGTCTACCAACACTAGGTCTGTTAATTGACCTTGAGCCTGGTTCCATTGACGTGATAGGCACTCTTGTAGAGGACGCATTTGAAGTCTTGCATGGGGCACTATGAAAATGCAAGAGGCCATCATCCCTATGAGTTGCACGAACACTCGTGCTGGAAGGGAGTGTTGTGGCTGAAACTTTGTGAGAACAGTTTGCATGCTGGCTATGCTTACTGGAGTGGGATAAGCTAGCGCTGTTGAGGTGTTTATTGTAGCACCGAGGTACTGTTGTACTTTGGATAGTTGCAGATGAGACTTGGTGTGGTTTATTGTGAACCCCAAGTTGTGGAGCAATTGGATCGTGGCATGAGTGTGTTCTACACACTGGTTGTATGAACTGGCTTTTATGAGCCAGTCGTCGAGGTACGGGAAGACATGGATGTGCTGTCTTCGTAAATGTGCTGCCACTACTACTAGGCACTTGGTGAATACTCTTGGTGCTGTTGGGACTCCGAATGGGAGTACTTTGAATTGATAGTGCTGCCCATCTATTACAAATCTGAGATACTTCCTGTGAGCCTTGTGAATGGGAATGTGGAAGTATGCGTCCTTGAGATCTAGAGTAGAAAGGAAGTCGTTTTGTAACAGGAGAGGAAGGACTTGTTGGAGTGTGACCATGTGAAAATGGTCTGACTGTATGTATATGTTTAGCGGTCTGAGGTCCAGAAAAGGCCTTAGAGAGCCGTCCTTTTTTGAGATGAGAAAATTTAGGGAGTAAACCCCTTTGTTTTGTTGGTGCAGAGGAACTGGTTCTATTGCACTTTTTTCTAGCAGAGATATTACTTCTTGCTTTAACAGTGATAGATGTTCTTGTGACATTAGGCACTTTTTGGGTGGTATGTTTGGGGGGGTAGATGTTAGTTCTAGAAAGTAACCTGACTGAATAATTTGTCGCACCCACCTGTCTGATGTGATGTTGGACCAGGCAGGAAGGAATTGCTGCAGTCTTCCCCCCACAGGAGTGGAATATTGGGGGGGGGGGAGGAAAGTCATTGGGTAGTGGTGGAGGCAGAGCGGGAGTTGTTGGTTTTGCCTCTGCCTTTGTTGTGGGTACCCCCGTAATCCCCTCTCTGGTAGCCCTTAGTGTATGTGGATTGGCTAGGGGTTTTATAGGGAGTGGAGGGGCTTTCAGAGGATTAGCCTCTTGTGTTGCCTCTATATGATGAGCGACGGAAAGAATGTATGGGAGCTTGCTGCTGCAAGGCTCCCATAGATTTTGCTGTGTCGCTCTTTTTTCATTTTCTCTAAAGACACATCGACATTAGGGCCAAATAAATGTGTCTCATCAAATGGCTGATTAAGGATGGAATTTTGTACCTCAGGTTTATAACCTGAAATACGTAGCCAGGCATGTCTCCGCAAAAGGGTACTGGTATTGATTGCCCTTGAGACAGTATCTGCAGCATCTAGGGCACAACGAATGGAAGTATTAGTAATATTTCTACCTTCTTGTATGAGGTAATTGGCCCTATTTTTATATTTGTCTGATAGATGCTGCATTATGGACTCCAGTTCATCATAATGTGCCCTGTCATATCTTGCCAACAACGCTTGGGTATTGGCAATGCGCCAAATGTTAGCTGTGACGCTGTTAGTTTACCGGAGGTGTCAAGAAGCTTAGATTCTTTATCTGGTGGTGAGGCCTCACCTGATGTTTGTGAATTAGCACCTTTACGTGCATTAGACACTACTAAAGAACTCTAGTGGTGCTGGACATCTAATGTAAACTGGGTCTGTAGGGGCAGCTTTATATTTTTACTCAATGAGAGGGTTGAGTGCCCGAGCCCTGACAGGATCTTTAAAAACCTCTGTTGCGTGCTTGATGACACCTTTAAGCATTGGCAAAATGGCAGTAGACCTTTGTGTGTTATCAAAAGTGTCTAATAGGAAATCTTCCTCCACAGTATCGGTGTGCAAGTCAACCCCATGGTAGTGGGCAGCTCTCTTGACTAGTAGGTTAAAATCTATAGTGTCCTCTGGTGGGGAAGGTCTAAAAGGATATACATCGTCTTGTGGGACGTAAGGCACATCAGGGGTGTTATAATCATCCCATGGATTAGGTGATTGAGGGGGACTATTGGTCCCTGCTGGGTAATGCGCATCCCCACCTGTCTCAGAGTCTGTATCCACATCACCATCTGGATTAGTGGATGGTGTAGGTGAATGATGTGGTGGAGGAGGTGTAGGAGGAGGGACAGTATGGGGAGGTGGTGGAGAAGGGACCCTTAATGGAGAGGTTGCAATGTCTCTCTTCTTTGGAGGAGCGGACCCCTCTAGTGTTCTCTTCTTGGAGCTAAGAGCTAGTTGGCAAGTCTTAGGATCCTTTAAAAGAGTTTTTTTTATTAGGATCTGGTGTAAAAAGTTCTTCTGAACAGGGTAGATCCTTCAACGTCGAAGTTTTCGGTTCCGGAGGTTTTTTCGGCACCGAGTCTGTAGCTGGTCTAGGGTCTTTTGGTTTAGAAGTGTGACCTTTCGAAATGTCTTACCGGAACATGTTTTTTCGGTTTCGGGTGTTTCTTCGTCTCCAAAACGTGTGAATCGGGGCCTTTGGGCGTTTTTTTACTCGGCTCAGAGTGCGGTTTCGGCATCGATGAGCCGCTTGGTCGGCGTGGTTGAGGAAGATGGCTTCTTCTTCGGTGTTGGTATAGGATCGGCACCGGGAATAGGCTGACTCGAGCCTGAGCTGCCTGAAGGCTTAGTAGGCTTCTTTGCCGGGCACGAAGGAGGGGCGTGGGAAGCAGTCTCTCAGTGTGCACCCGGGCACGAAGGTGAGGGTGTGACTGAAGCCTTTTTTGAGGGTGTCGAGGAAGGGTTGGGTCGACGGTCTTACTTACGACCCGTAGAGCTGGAGTGATGTCCTCGACGTCTGAGTCTTCGGCATCAGAGGAGCTGGCACTTCCTTCGGCGTGCTGGTGTTCTGGCACATCGACGCCCTCTTCAAAGATGTCGTCGGGGATCAAAGCGGACAAGCGAGCCATTGTTCTTCGAGCTCGTCGGTCCCGAATCGTCTTCTTGGAGCGGAAAGAGGCACAAGCGGAACAGTCTTTGGCCTCGTGCTCCGGTGAGAGGCAAAGGTTGCACACCTCATGTAGATCGGTGTGGGGAAACTTAGACCCACATTGAGGACACTTCTTGAATGGTGTCCTTTCCATGAGCCAGAGAGTAAGGCCTAGGTAGGACCAAAGGCCTTCTTCGACGACCGTAATCGAAGACTTTGAAGTGGTGAAGAATCGCATTGATGTGAAGCGCGATCAAAACAATACTGTCGAACTGGGTGAGAATTTCGCCCCGAAGGAAATTCCGGAGCGCAGGAAACACATTCGAGCCCGATCGCGGAAAAAAACAATCTGAGGATGGAGCCCATGCCCCTGCGCAATGTGGTCCAAAGGAAGAGTCACCTATCTCGTGACTTCCAAAGAACTTTTCAGGACAACAACAAACTGCAAACACTAGGTGGCGATCTATGCACAGTGTGTAATCTGCAGCTCATATGCCTCGAACAGATATATTATCTACAGGCACTAGCCTATGGATGTTACCTTTTAAGTCCATCATGACAGTTTATGACTCAGACGTTTTAGATCGTAACCTCTGAATTGTAAAATTGCCCATTTACTGATTTTAGTCACCATCTTTTACATACTAGGCAGAAAATTGGTTTAAACAGTATTCGCCTCTGTACAGTTCCTAATAAGCAACACATGTTACCAGACATCTGGAGAAGATAGACATGCCCATCTTAGTGTACAGCTGGGAGAACAGTATTTCTGATGCTACAGACACTCATAAAAGCATTCAAATTAATGAGGAATCCTCACCTGCTCCTACTAAAGACTAAGTTCAAAGGGACAGAGTTTGTTAATACTTTACTGCAGCCTAATATAAGCAAAGCTTCAAAGCTTATCTAGCAAAGAATAGCCCATTGCTTGACTGAAACTGAGCAAACAATTTTAGAAGATGAGATTAACATGCCCTGATTTACCTTTTCTTGAATGTAATGGACCATTTCTGGAAAAGGTGGCATCTGTCCATCTGTGCTCTCCTTTTCATTTTTTGTAGGGCACGTACGGAGTGCACGTTGTGCTTCACCATACACCTCTTCACGCCTGTCATAAAATTAAAACAGCTTAGAAAACACATACCAAAAACAGACAGTTTTCAGATGACATTTGGGTTTGCATGTCAATAGATGGCTGCAGATTAAGAAACGTGATGAATTCATGTTTTAGACAGCTTTTTATCAAAGACAATGGCGTTCACAATAGTGATAGTGGGAAATTATCCATTTTTGTTTTCAAGTGTATTTGCAATAGGTCTGGTCTTTGTGGAATTTACCGTGCGTTTTTATTTCGGAGCACCATAATTTGAACTTACTGGAATCTTTTTTAATTTTACCATTTCAATGTATATCATAATTTTACCATTTCAATTTATATCATTTAAGTAAGGCCCTTTTCATTACTGTATTTTCAAATGGGACCATATAAACATAATTATTGGATAATTATAGTGCACGTTATTCACCTTGGCAATGGTGGGCACTCAATCTCAAGCCCATAACCAAATATGTGAATTAGAATTTTGACATGAAGGATTGTAAATATGTTTTTAAAACGTGCCAAAGGATGTAGTACTAAATGCCCTGGTCGAGGACAAGATTCAGTCTCTCATTAGTTTCCAGGTCAATAAGCTAGTAGATGCCACTGCTGTACTTCACAATGTACAAGGGTCAATGTGTGTACTTGTTTTTTGCAGTAGAAAACCAATAAAAACCGTTTATAAAACACACCACTTTAAGAGACACAAAAGCATGTCTTTTAGTCTCTAATCTGTTTCTACTAAGTGAATAGTCTAAGATGGGCACAAATGTATGAGTAGACACACTCAAAAGATCAATGCAGGTTCCTGATCAAAGCGTTCAGGCTCACTTTCTTTCGAATTCTTGCACAGTTTTAACAGAGTCATGTAATCTAAACTTGGCTCAGAAGGGTTGTAGCTTCTGGTCCAAAAAGTGAGCAGTAGCCAGCAGTAAACACTTGGTAAAGACACTTCTGGCGGTAGTGATGTTAAAGTTAGTACTTTGAACTGGTAGTGTTGGCCACTTATCATGAAGCGGAGGTAGCACAGATGAGCTGGATAGATTGGTATATGAAAGCAGATGCCCTTCAGGTCTATTGTGCTCATGAAGTCGCCTTGTTGGAGAAAAGGGATGACATCTTGTAGGGTGACCAAATAGAAATGTTCGAACAAGATGCACCTGTTGAGAGGATGGAGGTCGAGGACGGGTCTGAGGGATCTGTCCTTATTGGGAATGATGAAGTACAGGGAAGAGACACCCTTGCCCTGATGTTGCAGGGGCACTAGCTCTATGGCTCCTTAGAGTAGGAACGCCTGAACCTCCCCATTAAACAGCAGGTTGACATGGCGCTGTTGCCCCTCTGGCTTGAATCCAGACACTCTGAGCCAGGAGTGGTGCCTGAGGATAAGCAAGACATTGACTCCCCTGTCCGCGGTATTCGACGCATCTAAAGCACACTGAATAGTCACACAAGAAATGACTTTACACTCCTCTACAAGATCCCCCCCACCCCCACCCCATCCCCACCTATGATATTGACCTGGGAGGCGCTGTAAGAGCCCTTCCATCTCCTCCCTGTGGGCTGTATCGTATCTGGAAAAGAGACCTGTGGAGTTCAAGATGTGCAAATGCAAGGATGTCCCTACAGTGTAGATCTGTTTTCTCCCCTTATCAGGAGGTGGTGCACCCCAGTGGCCTGGGCTGCTGCTCTCTTCCTAGCAGTAGTGACTACTAAGGAGTCAGGAGGGACCTGGCCCGTGATATAGAGTGGGTTGGTGGCCGCCAGCTGTATTTATTTCTTGATGCTTGGTGTGACCAGGCAAGATTTAACCGGGTCCTTGAAAATTTCCAGGGCGGACTTAATCAAGCCCTCGAGCATGTGGAGCTCCTGAACAGAATGCTCTGTTTTTGAGAGCATCTCCACCAAAAAGTCGTTCTCATCAGGGGTAGTGTACACCACCACCTTATGATAGGCAACTTTGGATGACGCTGTAGTATGCTGTGCTGTCAGACTGAAAAATGCATAAGTCCGGGTCTATGTGGAGTTCTAGGTCGTAGTCCTCCCTTGGGTGTTTGGAAGCCCCAGGGTAGATTGGCGAAAGGTCCTTGGAATAAGGGCTACGACTGCCTGTATCGGAGTAAGACTCCAGAGTGCCTTGAGAGGGAGGGCAGGTCAAGGTAGTGTAGGGGGGAAGGATAGTGGTGGAGGTGGTGGTGATGGAAGTGGAGGTGGTGGTGGAGGAGAAGGAGAAGAAGGGACCTTGCCCTTAGGCCTCTTGGGAGGCAAGTTGGGCATAGAAGAGTCCGGTAGGGGGGTTCCTAAAAAGCAAGCCTCTGTTTTTTGGTTAAAGTTTTTTCAGAGGCTGAGATCTTTCCAGTATGTGAATGGATAATGCTCCTCCTCTGGTGGTGTTTGTCCAGCTCCTTCTGTAGCCTCTTGAGAAGAAGGTGTTCCTTGACATTGACAACAAAGGCTTTCCAAGCCAATGTCTGTTTCTGCATTAACGGGGCTGTTTTGGTGCCGGTGCTGGTTTCGGGTTCGAAGGCGAAACTGCCTTCGATGGCTCAGCATTACTCGAGGTCCTATGGCTTGGGGTTGGTTGAGGACAGAGACCCCTGGCTGGGTCCTTTCTTGGAATCAAAGTCTTGGCTCATAGTCAACCAGCGCTCGGAGGTGGTGGCGCATTGACGGGTGGCAGCCGCTTTGACACCTGTCTTGACGAAAAAGGTACTTACCTACAGTAACATTCCTATTGGTGAATATTCTATCTCCCTGCATATTCCTCGCCTATAGAACAATCCCCATATAAAACAATGGATCCCGAAAACTTCAAAGCTGCAATGCAGCCAGCATAGGGCGCTGAACTCAGTCAGTGCCAGAAGGGACATCAGCAGGTACATAACTTTTTCTTCTGATGGATACTTCTACATGCAGATTTCTCACCTGTATAACAGATTTCACAGCAATAACCTGCCCAGGAGGAGATTTGATGGATGATTTAGACCAGAAAATCCTGAAAGACGGATCTTGCTAAGTGCCCGTCCCTGTGCACCTTCGCAAAGGTGTGCAAGGAAGCCCATGTCCCTGCCTTACAGATTTCTGCAATCTGGACACACTGAGACAATAAAGAAGTGCTAGACTTAGCCCTTGAGGAATGGGCCCAGATTCCTTCTGGTGGCTCCTTCTTGGAAAGGGCATACCAATGCAGCTGTTTCTCCTGCTTCAGATGATGAATTGGGGGTAAAAGGTTGGAGGGGTATTCAATGGGGCAAGGTGGAAAGTAGTGATCACCATGGAAGGAATGCAGTCCTGGTTCGCAACATCAACTTGTTTTGAAATAAGGTAGTGAATGGGGGAGGACAGCTAAGGGCTTGCAGTTCACTGATCCATCTAGCAGACGTGAAGGCAACCAAACTATAGTCTTGAGGGTCAACATGCGAGGGAAGCAACTGTATAGGGACTCAAACGGAGTCCTCATAAATAATCTAAGAACCAAATTCAAGTCCCATTGAGGAACTACAAATGGAGTTTGAGGGAAAAATCTAGCCAGGCCCTTAAGAAAACCCAGGAAATTGGGAGACTTAAATAGGGATGGCTGATCCGGCAGACAGGGGGAAAGCAAACAATGTGGTTAAATAGCCCTTATCAGTGCCAATTGCACATACCCTCTAAGCTAGGGAACGCGCAAACTGCTGCGCCTGGAATAGTTTGGCCTGCAAGGGATCCACATCATTGTCCGAACACCAAGCAACAAAGGTGCCCACCAGTCGGAGTATGCACACTTCGTGGAGGGGCGACGCACTGACCAAATTAGGGCAGTCATCTCTGAGCTCAGTTCTCCCTGGTGAATCTCCAAGCATATAAGTGGAGGTCTCAGGGGTTGGGGTGCAGAACCATTACCACCGACTGGGAGAGAAGGTCCGGCCTGAATGGAAGGTAGAGCAGAGGACTCCTGGAGAAGTGAAGGAGGTCTGCAAACCTTACCCCTCTCAGCCAATGGGGCGATAACAATGACTTGTGCCCGGTCCTGGTGAATCTTCCTTAGAATCAGGGGAATAAAGGGTATGGAGTCGAACATGTAATGCAGCTATAAGTTCCACTTCAACTAAAATGCATCCAGCAAGACTCCACTTGACCGATAATGGAGTGCACAGAATTGCTGACACTGAGCATTTTCCAAGGAAGTGAATAACTCCACTGGAGGAGTGCCATACCAGGCGAAAATGTCCTGGACTACCTATAGTACAAGACGCCACTCGAAACGACAATACGCCGCCTGTTCAGAGACCCCGCTAGGTGATTGGCGGTGAGCCAGATCCTTTGGCAGTGTGCCCAAGACCATAGTCTCAACGTCTCCAGACAAAGACGACCCTACTCACCCCTCCTTGCTTGTTCACATGCCACATTGCAGTCCGGACGAACTGACCTAGGATAGGGGAAGGAAGGCATTCTAGAAGGTCGATGTGAAGAACCTGCTCCTTTGGAGACCGGAGGGCATTGATTTCCAGATCCTCCAGATGAGTTGCCCACCTTAAGGTGGAAGCATTCGTTACTACTACTGTCACTGCCCGAGGGCGAGTCAAGGCCATTCTGTGTCAGGTTTGCCTCATTACCCCACCAAGCCAAATCTGCTGCAGCACTAGTAGAGATCACAATGGAATCAGACAGGTCTCCGTCATACTGTAGTCACTGCCTGCAGATGCACCACTGCAGGGCCCTCATTTGTCAACGTTTGTCTGTGACTAGGAGAATACAAGAAGCCAGCATACCTAGGAATCATAAGACTCACAGACTGGAACTCTCGCACCTTATCGGAAAGATGGGCTCTCCTCCTGGATATCTGTGAACCTATGTAGAGGAGGAAAGGCACGGAGAAGGGTGGTGTCCACTACCGACCCAATGAACTGGAGTTGTTGGGAGGGCCAAAGGAGAGCTTTGGGCTCATTGATCGATAAGCCCGGGTCAAACAACAGGGTTGTTTTCCACTGCAGGAGGTGCAATACCATGTCTGGCGATTTGTCCTTGAGGAGCCAGTTCTTCAGGTATGGCAAAAATTGGTATACCCGACCATCTGAGATGAGCTGCAACCACTACTATCACCTTGGTGAAGACTCGAGGTACTGATATCAATCCATAGGGTAGTACTGCAAATTCGTAGTGCATAGAACATACCAAAAATCACAACTAATTATGATGATCCCGCAGAATAGAGATGTGGAAGAATGCACCGTGGAAGTTCAGTGATTCCATCCAGTCTCCAAGCTACAACGCCAGGAGAACTTGAGCTAGGGTCATCATCTTGAACTTCTTTTTGAGGAAGATGTTCTGGTTCCTGTGGTCTAGGATAGCACACATGCAGCCGCCCTTTTAGGGCACCAGGATGTAACATGGATAGCAACCTTGACATATTTCTTGTCTGGCACTAATTATTCCACCTCTTTCAAAAAGAGAGCTGCCACTTCCTGCTAAAAAATGACCAAATTATCGGGAGGAGGGTGCATTGGAAGGCAGAACCTGAAGGGAGGGAAAGGTGTAGCCCTTTTCTATAATCTGAAAGACCTACTGGTCCAATAAGGGCTTTCCAGGACAGAAGAAAATGGGACACCCGTGCTCCCATGGGATCCATGTGGGGTTGGAGAAACAAACTAGGGCTGCTTTCCTGGATGAGCAGGGGAGGATAAGGAGGAGAGTTGCAAGGTGGATCCACGGCGTCATCCTCTGGAACAACCCCTGTATTAAACAAGGGGGTTAGGTTGCTGCTGGAGCAGTGGATGTTGGCTGGAAATGAAGTAGGAACCTCTTCTAAAGCCACAAAAGTGGCAAAAGAATCAAAAAGTCCTTGGCTGGTGGTGGAAGCTGAAGGATCAGTGAACATGTTGTGGCTCTTGATGTTTTGAATCTCTCCAACGTCGAATCTACCTTATACGTCAAAAGGAAGATCCATTAAGCTGGACTGGACGTCAGAAGAGAAGTTAAATGTCTGGAGCCACTTTTTTTTCATGTAAATTTTTATTGGCATTTTAAAAGATTACATAATCATCACATTAGTAGGCATTTCCGAGCATATGAATAAGTCATCATTGTAAGGTTAGTACACTTACATTTGTTGTTACTTTCTGGAGCATATATTTATAACCTATACAGCAGAGCATCATGTATCTTATATGGGAGTAGCCCCTTATTATATCGCAAGGGTAACATACAAAGTCTGTGATTTTTTTGTAGTGATATTAGTTTATTCAGTAGATGCCATATTACCATTTTCATATAGGAGAACTCGCCAATGTGTAAATTGGAACGATTCAAGAAAACACTAAAACAAATAAACACCTGTTCATGCACGCAGCCCTCCTGGTTCTATCTGTGTGTTGACGTTATAATTCCAGCATCGAATGACGTGGTCTCAGACTTGTCAGAATATGTCTCTTCGGGTTGGGGGTCCATATGTAGTAGGGCAAGCTATCTTCCACTTACCTATATCGAATGTTCTGACTATACATCACCTCTTGTTGTATGTGGTCTGTGCGGTACTTGGCCTTTCTTCTCCTGCCATAGATCATGCATAAGGTGGCTCTACCTTGAAATCTAGGAGTCCTCGTTGTCGTCTAGATCACTTCTTCGGTTTGTTTCCTGGGTGCCTCAACTTGCTCCTCCCCTGAACTGTCAGTATTATCTGTGGAGTCTTCCTCATGCCCAGTCTCCAGGTGTTCTCGTGAGAGTATTATTTCAATCCATAAATCTGCAATGGGGCAAATTCGTACCCCCCTAGCCCCCTCTCTATACAGCGCCCTTTCTTCAGCTTTAGTCCATCTTGTGATGTCTTCCCACCAGGCTTGCACACTGGGGCTTCTAGTTGCCTTGCAATTCATGGCTATTCGCCTCTTAGACAATACCTGTGCCAAATCAATAAACCTTGATTCAACCTTATGTGCAGATGGTCTCGGAAACAACCCCAGGAATGTCCTGAGTCACTTAATCATATGATGTGAAGCATTTCGCCCATCAGCATAGACCCCCTGAAAATGGTTCTTCATCTCTGTAGGGATATGGTGCAGCATTATTTGGGCCATGTCCCACAACGCATGGGTATAACGGGTGATAAGGCAGTTGGCGTTCAACATCTTTAAGGCCATACGTCCAGCCGATAAGGCTTGCCTGCCCTAATTCTCTAGTCTTTTAGACTCCCTATTCGATAGCACCGTAGGGAAGCGCCCCTTAGTTGCATACCTGAACAGGACGCCTGGATAACCAGGCTTTCGAAGGGTGAGTGTGTGGAAAGGAACGGCAGATCACCTGAGGCTGAGTGGTATAATCGGGACATAAGCCCCTCAACTGCTAGAGTAGATAATTGCTTTTACAAAGTTGCTAGGACTTGGGGCAGTAAAGACTCATTTAAAGGCAGCAAGGGTTTTGATGTGGCCGATGACGGCATTAGGACTTCTGTAAGGATGTTGGTCTTAGTTTCTGCTGATGGCAACTGTAAATCTAAGGCCTCTGCAGCATTCAGCATGACTTTGAGGGAACACCGCTTCAGGAATTGGTGGCCCAGCAGGAAACTCCATAGTCAATTCTGGCGAGGTATCCAGGCCATCATCATAGGCCCTGAAAGTCTTGCAGGAGATCCTGCACTTACTCTCCATTGAGTAGGATTTCCACCAAAACCAAAACTGTGCCAAAGGTTTCGTGGAGGCATGCTCGGTAAGATCTCCTCCTCCATTAGCCTCTGTACCTCTCTGTGGGAGGAGTTTGACGTCGGTCTGCTGCGCCAGTGACTATCTGAAGCTGGTGGTGGTAGTGTCAGCAGCTATGAAGGTAGTTGCAGTGTCGAAATCAAAGCATCGGGTCAAAGCCGGGCAGCAAGGTGCCAGATCCAACTGCAAGAATATCGGGAACAGTGGTGGAGCCGTCAAATCTTTGGGGACCTAGTATGGAGTTGACGCCTTTGCGAAGATGCTGGACATGGCGCTGAGGAATGCCACTGAATCCAAACTTGGTGTCAGGAACTCTGGGAACTGCAGCAAAGGGGCAGGAAAGGGAGCTGGTGCTGAAGGATTAGGTTGCAGTGGAGATCTGTCCGAATACGGTCCCACCGGAGCAGCAGGGCTGCATGGAGGATCCTCAGTCGGAATCTCATCTAACTCTGGCTCGGAGGACAAATGTCGGGGATCGTCTGGGTGACCTACTTTGGAGTACTCCTATGATTTTTTTCAAGTGTTTTCTGCGCTTGGTGGACAAAGAAGGTGGCAAATGGCAACTACGTTGAGAGCACGTACAAACCTGATGGTCGTCCTTGAACACGGCCATAAAGTGTTTGGCCTCCCGCTCTCTAATGGCCTTGGGGTTCATACTGAGGCAGGGTGAACAGGATTTGGTATCACGGTCAGAGCCCAAGAACCATAAACAAATAGAGTGGGGGTCTGAAATGGACATCTGTCCCCTTACAGAGCTCCCCCGAGGCCGGGACAACTGCCCGGATTATCCTGTATTTATCAGTGAGAGGAAGTGCGCAATTTGTCTGTACGTTTGTGCGAAGCCTCCCACTCTTGTATGCGGCTATCCCCAAGGAGCTGGGCCCCGGGAATGCAGAGAAACACGACGGTGAAGTCAGGGGAGCAGAAATGTGCAGTGGCCTCTGGAGCGTGTTGTGTGGTTTGAGGGCAGCACGTAAGGCGATATCCAGAAGATGGTGGCGCCGCCACGTATAGCCTGTGGGCACCAGAGCTAGGGCCCTACTACCCTGAAGCCGCGCTGCCATACCCGCCCGGTACGGATTTGGGCGCCGGGCGGTGTCGGGTGGCTGCTCACCGGCTGAGGCGGCAGCCTGACAGTGATCAGATGTTTGGGCAGATCGCACCCCTGATGTGAGTGGTGGACCCCCAAAGACGTGGAAAGGTGAGTGAGGGGTGGCCCAGTTGCTGTGAAGGTGTGGGGTGCCCGCCCTCGCCACTGCAGGATCGCCTGTATGTGGCCCGGGTGCCGCGGCTGAGCTAAGGCAGTGAGTTGCCGCATCTTTCCAAGGCCCTAGGTTACCGCTGAGGGTCCTGGATGAGTGCATATCGTGGCAAGTGTTGGCATTGGGGTTAGGTAGTGGGCCGCCCACCGAGATTACTGTTGATCATGGTTGGAGCGCGGGAGACTCACCCGCCCTGATATTACTGATCCAGGCAGCTTTGGGACTACTGCCTGCATCCCTAAGTCGAGCACTGCGTTAAGGCGTTCTGCCCTTGATGTAACATGTAAGCGTTAGGAGACAGCGCTATCAGTTTCTGAGGAGCTAGTGATAACGGGGCCGAACTCCGATTCCCAATGTCCTGCAGCTGTACAGTGCCTGACCCTAAAATGGCGGCCTTGTAAGACTAAGTAGATCGCTTTATTTTTTTGATGAGATCGGGCTTGGTGTAATAGGTGTATAAACCATGGCAAGGCGGACTGAGTGTGCTGTGACTGGACTGTGGAACAGTGCGGCGGCGGCCCACCATGAGGGATGTCACCCTCCAAATGACCCCTCGAGCGAAACACTTAAATGGGTACCTGCTGTTTCTATCTCCAAGGTCAGAATCCCTGGCCTGACCCCAAGATAGCTGCCACAGTTTTTCCTACCACCGGACTCCATCTAGACCTTGATCACATCCCCCATTGGCCTATATGGTAGCCCCCGCTCCTTCTCTGGTTTGTTTTTACTCCCTCCCCCTGCCTCCTTCTGTTACCTCTATCCTCATAGCCTATGTATCTATTCAAAACAGTTTTTCCCGATCGCTGAAACCTGAGCAACACGGCCGATGCCCGGTGGAGTTGCTAGACAGCTAATGAGGAGCTTGGCCCTGGTTTCCCCCTCACCGTCACCTACCCAGCCGGACATTGGACACAGTTCTTCCTCGTCTCCCTTGTTACGGCTACTTCCTCCCCTCCTTTCCTACAAATTTGCTCATTCTCGTTGTTTGTTTACTGTACCTTAATACACTATTGTAACTGATGTAATTTGTAACGCAATGTTCATCTTGTATAGCACTTTGATACCTCCGGGTCTAGCCAGCGCTATACAACCTTCTCAAACCAAATAAACTAATCAATCAATCAGAGTACTTGTAAAGCGATCTACTCACCCGTGAGGATCTCAAGGCACTGAGGGGAGGGAGTGCCGCTACTGCTCGAAGAGCCAGGTCTTGAGGAGTCTTCTGAAGGCGCGCAGGTCTTGGGTCTGCCGTAAGTGGGTAGGGAGGACATTCCAGGTCTTGGCGGCGAGGTAGGAGAAGGATCTGCTGCCGGAGGTCGTTCGTTGGATGCGGGGGACAGCGGCGAGGGCAAGGCTGGCGGAGTGGGGGAGTAGAAGCTGAGTCTGCTGTTCAGGTAGGATGGTCCGGCGTTGTGGAGTGCCTTGTGTGCGTGGGTGAGGAGCTTGAAGGTGATCCTCTTGTCGAAGGGGAACCAGTGTAGGTCTCTCAGGTGGGGGGTGATGTGGCTGCAGGGCTGGACGTTGACGATCAGTCGGGCGGAGGCGTTTTGGATACGTTGTAGTCGTCGTAGATATTTGGCTGGGATTCCAGCGTAGAGTGTGTTGCCGTAGTCCAGTCTGCTGCTGACGGGGGCCTGTGTCACCGTTCTTCTTGTTTCGGTCGGGATCTACTTGTAGATCCTGCGGAGCATGCGGAGGGTGTTGTAGCAGGAGGAGGAGACGGCGTTGACCTGTTTAGACATGGAGAGGGAGGACTCGAGGATGAATCCTGGGTTGAGTGCATGGTCGGTGGGTATCGGTGCAGTTCCCAGTGAGGTCGGCCACCAGGAGTAGTCCCATGCTGAGGGGGTGGGTCCGAGGAGGAGTACCTCCGTCTTGTCAGAGTTCAGCTTCAGACGGCTGTTCTTCATCCAGTCGGCGACGGCCTTCATTCCCTCATGGAGGTTGATTTGGTGAGGCAGAGGATGAGCTGGGTGGCGTAGGAGAGGATGTTGAGGTCGTGTTGGCGGGCCACTTGTGCGAGGGGGGCCATGTAGACGTTAAACAGCGTCAGGATGAGCCTTGGGGGACGCCGCAGATGTCGGTGGCCTCGGATCGGAAGGGCGGGAGGTGGACGCTCTGGGTTCTGCGGGAGAGGAAGGACGTGGTCCAGTCAAGGGCCTTCTCTTGGATTCCAGCTTCTAGGAGGCGTGTCTTTAGAGTGCGATGGCAGACCATGTCGAAGGCGGCTGACAGCTCCAGGAGGATGAGGGCTGATGTTTTGCCATTGTCTAGTAGGTGCCTGATGTCGTCTGTGGCAGCGATGAGGGCTGCCTCGGTGCTGTGGTTTCGTCTGAACCCAGACTGGGACGGGTCCAAGATGTTGTTGTCTTCCGGGTGGCGGGCCAGTTGCATGTTGATGATTTTCTCGATGACCTTCGCCGTGAACGGGAGCAGGGAGATGGGCTGGAAGTTCTCGAGGTCCTTGGGGTCCGCTTTGGGCTTCTTGGGGAGGGCGTTGATTTCGGCGTGTTTCCAGCTATCCGGGAATGTCGCTGTTTCGAAGGAGATGTTGATGACCTTCTGTAGTTGGGGTGCGATGGCAGCGTTTGCTTTGTTGAATACGTGGTGTGGGCAAGGGTCTGACGGAGATCCTGAGTGGATGGAGTTCATGACCTTGCGTGTCTCGTCGACGTGGGACCAGGAGGTCAGGCGGTTAGCGCTGGTGGTGTTGACGGGGGGGTGGGGTCTGGCGTGGTCGGGGCGGTCATGGTGTTGAAGCCGTCATGGTTGTCAGCAATCTTGCGGTGGAAGAAGATGACTAGTGAGTTGCACAGTTCTTGTGAGGGCGGTATGTCTTTGGCGTTGGGGTTGGAGAGTTCCTTTACGATGCTGAAGAGCTCTTTGCTGTTGTGTGCGTTGTTATCCAGGTGGTCCTTGAAGGAGGATCTCTTGGCTAATCTGATGAGGTGGTGATGTCTGAGAGTGGCGTCCTTGTGGGCTGCGTGGTTGTCCAGAGTGCGTTCATGATGCCATATCTTCTCCAGTTTCCGGCAGGCGTGTTTGGAGGTCTGCAGCTCGTTGGTGAACCATGTGGCTCTCTTGCTGGCGTGGTTGTTGGAGGGTTTCTTGAGTGGGGCGAGGGTGTTGGCACAGTCATCGATCCACTGTCTGAGGTTGCAGGCTGCTGCGTCTGGGTTGGTGGGGGTCGGTGGGTGGGTTCTGTGCGAGGGTGGTGATCAGCTGGTCTTCGGTGACTTTGCTAAAAACTGTTTTTCCAGAATTGCTGAGACCTGAGCAACATGGCTGATGCCCGATGGAGCTGCTAGACTGCTAATGAGGAGATTGGCCCTGGTTTCCCCCTTGACTGTCACCTTCCGTCACAGTTCCTCGTAGTCTCCCCGCTATTACTCCTTCCTCCCCTTCCTCCTACGAATTCTTGAATCATTGTTTATGTGTACTGTACCTTATTATGCTCTTGTATCTGATGTAACTCGCAACAATCCTAAATGTAAAGAGCTCTGATACCCTCTTGGGTCTAGTTTGCGCTATATAAAAAACTTTATAAATAAAATAAATAAATTACAATCCCTACAGGGCGTAAAACTTAATTTCTTTGGAGGGAACATGGTACTGCTTTGACATTTTTTATGGGAGGAAAGATCTCCAAAGACCGAAGCTCCGGATCTGCATTTAAGGCGTGGAAAAAAGGGAACTTCTGTTTATGCGCTCGGTCAGGCGCTTTTGGCTTCAGGGACGTCGTCCTACATAATTTCCGGCACCAACTGAGTCCATTTCGGCTTTGAAGTTTTCTGGATCCAGTATGACACCTAAGGGTTGTCCTACAGTTGAGGAATCTGCAAGCAGAAGTATTCATTAGAAGCCTGTCCCCTGGAGGGGAGGTATTCGGCTCCAATGTGCACTGATTTTAGATGTTCTGGAGGGGCTGGAGCATCGAAGGTACTCAAGTGAGGCATGGTCTTCAAGCATGGACTGGAGCTGGCCAAGCAAGATGGAACATCCTCAGGTGCTAGTTTTTCCTCCAAGAGCTTCTCCTCACCTGACTCCAAGATGTTGGATTAGATGAACACAGGACTGGGCTGGGCTGGTGGAAGGTCGGGCAACTAACAGTGCTTTTTCCTGCTCTTCGGTGTTGAGGGGATTTGCCTCACCAAAGACGTCTGGCGTTTCCAAGAAGGATTGTGCGATCCTGCTGTGGGTCCAAAATCAGTCTCAGCACAGGCGTACAGTCTTCTTGCTGCATAATGCTAAGCAACAGTCGTAGCGGCACTCGTCGAACTTCTGCAATATGCATAGATTGCAGACGGCGTGAAGATCGGCGGTGGCGTATTTAGACTGACACCATGGTCATCGCATGAAAAGTGTACACTCCGCTACCTCAGCGCATCTTCATTCTCTGAAGGATAGACAAGGACCAGCTAAAGCCCAAAGAGGAGAGCGGCCCAGACACCTGAAAACAACTGACTGGGGGAATGGAATCGGTACCAATAGCAGCAGATAAAGTCTTCTCGTGACAGAAGAGAACAAACTCAGAGGACATAATGAGAATCAATGAACTCATTGAGACTGGGAACGTACAAAACCACGAAATCACGCCCTCACTTGATGCCAGAGAAAAAAACAATCTGACAATGGAGTCGGTATCCAAGACCACAGGAGAAGTCACAAAGACCTCATAACTCAAAAGACTTCAAAGTTTTAAAAAAGTTTCAAAAGTTCAACTGTCTGATCCCAACACTAGATGGCAAGAGTATGCAGAGCCTTTGTACACAGCAAACCTTGAACAATGCTGGTGGTGCTGTAATTGTGTTTTTGGTCTTGGGCCACTTGTGACCATGCTGTACTTTTGTAGGGCATGATTGAAATGGGATTTAGAGTTCTGGACTTGAAGCACAAGTTACTACTTGTGTAACGATATATCTGTAAGAGACATTAGTTAGTGATAGATTCCTTACCGCCCCACCCATTCTCCCCGTTCTGCGAACTGATATCTAGGGTTAAGGTCATCCCCTTTCAGGGCCGTAGTTTCAATGGCACCAGTGTTGGTTTTTAACATGGCTCAGCGCTTCTGGCGCGCAAAAGCTGTGTCTAAGAACTGACGTCAGCACGCGGAGGCGGCGTCTAAGTACTCCGACGACATCATCACGGCGCCCACGACACCGACGACGGACGCGGAGCCGCAGACGACGCCTACCGACGCGCAAAGGTACTGCTACGCAAAAAAATTCCGGATCCAGTCTGACACCTGGGGATATTCTAAGGTAAGGAATCTATCACTAACGTGTCTCTTTCAGATGAACATCATTACTTTCTTTAAGAATTAAACTCCGATAGTATCTTTTGCTGCTGTAAAGAAGTTAAAATCTGCAGTAGGATTCCGTGGAGATCATCCTTTTCCCATTATTGCTAAACATACACATCTCAACAACAGTCCGCCTATTGACTTTATAACGTTAACTTCTTCACCAAGCAGATGATTCAAAGATTGCATTGCCCTGCCTTTAGATGAAGAACAGAGTACAACTTTGGCTGATCTTTTCAGCTTCAAGGTCTTCACTGCATGGAAAAATGAAACATTCCTGAAACTAAATTGTACCAAACCAAGGTCTCACTAAGTAGAAAAAATGAATAACTTAAAATGGCAAATATTTTGCTGCCAGTGCTTGGCTCTTGACTAGCTCCATGTGTTGCAGTGACAACACTGGATGTCTTACATTAGTATTTATCACTAATGTAGTAGGCAATCACAATGGTAAAGTATTGCTTCTGTTCTAGCATGTCAGAACAGTGCTTAAAATCCAGAGCACTTGCATTACTGCCCTGAATTACTCCCCTCTACTGGCAGACATAAAAGCTTCCCTGCGTATAAGGAACAGGGCAACGTTTCATGGCTGGGGAGAACATCTATTATAACAAGCATTGGAAAATGTTTCGGGTTTCGCCTATGTGATTAATAATAAGCTGTTTTTGTTGCAAGTTTTAGCTTGTGGAGTAGGTATACAATATAAGTTAAAGAAAATCTGTTAAGGTGTTATGACTTGTCTATGTACAAAAAAGGCAATATATTGTGCTGTTACTAGTGGTATAGTGCGGGTAAGTAATAGTAACATTTTGAAAAAGGAAATTAAAGAGGGAAATAATAAATTTGATTGCTAGCAATATTAGGTGTTTAGAGGAGTTATGACAAACTTTGGCCTCAGTGTCACTGTACCTGCTGCACCATTCAAATCATGACCCTATTGCCTGCAAGGTAAATGCACTTGTGAATGCCTGCTTAGTAGTAAAACATGGCAATATTTGGTGTTTAGAGGGGCTAATACTATAGTTTTAGGCCGTTGTGTCAATGCACCTGTGGCACAATTGAATTCATGACCCTAGATCCTGCAAGGTAATGGCATTTGTGACTGCTTATTTAGGAGTTAAATATAGCAATATTTGGTGTTTAGAGGAACTCTGACAACATTTGGCCCCATTGCCACTGCACATGCAGCACCATTGAAATCATGGCCCTAGTGCCGGCTAGGTAACTGCACTTGTGACTGTTTTGTTTGGTAGTAAAATTTAGCAATATTCTCCGTTTAGTGGGATGCCTATAGCTTTTGGTCCTGGTGCTACTGCACCTGCTGCACCACTCAAATCATGACCCTATTGCCTGCTAGATACATTTACTTGTGACTGCTTTGTTCAGTATTAAAAGTTAGCTATAATCTGGGTTTAGTGGGGTCCCAAAAGCGTTTGACCCCGGTGCCACTGCACCTGCTGCACCACTCAAATCAAGTCCCTTTTAACTGCAAGGTAACTGCAATTGTGACTGCCTGTATAGAAATCACATTTAGCAATATTAGGTGTTTACAGGAGTTTATAGGGCCTATATACTTTTTGTCCCGGCGCTACTGCACCTGCTGCACCATTCAAATCATGACCCTGTTGTCTGCAAGGTAACTGCACTTGTGGCTGCCTGTTTACTAGTAAAATATAGCATAGCTCTTGTATATTAACTTTATTTTTAACGTGCAATGTTTATTACAACATTTAAAATTTGATCATATTGACCAAATTGATTAAGTTGAAAAATTCAATCCGATAATGCCTACAGAGTAAGATATTAAGACATGAATAGGAAATGTCAAACATTCTAAGACTAAATAATCTGCATTACACAAATAAGTAATAAAAAGCAAGCATTCCAGCAAACTGTTAGAAGCAAACTGCCTTTTCCGTGGGAAGAGACCTTATCTTGACAGTGAAAGGGGATTAAACAGTGTAAACAGCTTTAGTAGCAGTATAGTAAATGCTGCAGCCAGGGGAAGTTAACAAAAAAATAAGTTCCACACAAAAGCGAATGAACACAGTAATTTGGCTATGGGAAATGATAACAGCACCGATTTAAGAAATATCAAATACAAGCGATTTCATAAGCACAGCGCAAGCGTTGTGCTGGCGAAACCAAAAAATTACTGTAGCAGCCAAACTCTATTAATTTGAGACCATCATGCTCCCCACCCAAACTAAAGTTCCAGACACTCATCAACAATTTCTTTTGGGTAGTTGATTACGTACACCTTGTGATACCTTCCGACTAAGAAAGAGTGATTCGCAATTCCTAACTTGACCAAATACTTACAAGTGGGTGAGCTGTGCTTCATAGTGGAGAGGGTTAAAAAGGTCATTTAAAAACAATGATGATGATGATGATTTTTGGAGGCAAAATGGCGGCCGTTGCATCGGCTGTGTGAGCGGCCTGTTTCTCCGCTCCTGGTCGGAAAAGAAGTGAGCTACTGCGTTCACTCTAGCGGCTTCCATAAAGACTGCTGAATGATTTCGTATTTCTAGTCTGGTTTTTGAAAGTATTTTGAAACCTGAATTCTAACCAACGCGAAGCTTCCACGGCGTCTCGGCATCCTATCTGACTGTTACTGCTTTCGGACTTTCTCCGGGTGCCGGTGTGGCGTTTCCCTCCCCTCTCACCGGGACTGTACATGAGCAAAGCGGCTGGCGTCAGGACGAGTATGCCGCCTGAAACTCCCGGTCATCAGGAGTGTTAAAACGAAGACTCCCGCGCAGCCAGACACTGTGCGCACTGTTGATGCTGGAGCTGCGGGTGAGTCGGGGGTGCTATGGATAACTCGCTAGCCCAGCTGCAACCTATCTTAAATCAAAAGAGGGGAGGGGAGCGATCGAATAAAACTCACAATGTGAATCATGCATTGCAGATTTGCCAACGATGTTTGAGAAGCAGCTCATAAAAAAACACTGACAGAGCGCTCCGAGAGTCCGGTAACAGATGTAATTGAGGCTCCTATGATTGATACTGGGGGAACTTTTCGAGTTTGATGGTTCAGGATGAGCATTCCATAGAAACACTGTCTAGTCTGGTCACAGGAACGTTACTGCTCAATCCTGAAAAGACTAACGAAAAAGGACCGTCCAGTGGTATTGTGGGAGCTCGGAGTGTGCTCAGATTCTGGAGTAGCTGCTGAGAGTTCTGCTGGTTTGAATCACTTTGCTGAGGTAACAATACTATCTGCACCAAACGAAGCTTCGTGTCCTGACCCTTTAGGTCTTCAAGAAACTGTTGATAGATTTTTTTCAATGTCAGACCATTCATCGGATGAAAGTATTGATAAAGATTGGGCAGACTATCCAGGTGATAGTAGCATGGATGACGATTCAAGAATTAGTGAGACTTCTCCTGGTTCCGCCACAACCGTTAAAAAACACAGGGTTAGGAGGACCTCGGGTAGCAGGAATAAATCGCTTGACCCTGGTGGTGTATCCCCTGAAGCTGTATCCCAATCTGTTTTTTTGGAAGAAGAGCATACACGATCTGATGAACATTGCTCTGATCAAGAGGTGACATTAGTCATGATTTATCAAACTATGATGGCACATAGAGCTGAAACAAAGACAGAGATTGCCCGTACATAAGCTACGTGCCGCAAGGTCCAGAATGCTGTAAGACGAGTCACAAAAATTTGCACCAATATCTCATCCAGGGTTACTGAAGCAGAGACCAGAATATCTGTGCTGGGGGACGAGGTCGCCGCACAAATATTAGAGCTTAGCTCTATAAAAGCTCAACGTGATGACATTAGCTTCAAGCTCACGGAGTTAGAGATGTACGCAATTTTGTTTGTGAGCTTTTTCTTGAGGCATTCCCAGAATTAACTTCGTGGGACTGGCCATTAGTAATTGAATGGGCGCATCGCTTCCCCTTTACAATTAAAAAGACTAAGCAATCAGAGGCTGACCGCCCAAGAGCAATTTTGGTTAGATTCAACAACGTTTTAGTGAGAGAAGCAGTTTTTGGTCTCGCTAGGCCAGACAAGAAGAGAGCCGCAAAAGGCTGCAGCTTTTTTGTTCAGCCAGATTTTTGTCAAGCCACTGTATCCAAACGGTGGCATCTACGTCAATTAATCGCGGGATTTCAGGAAAAGGGAGCAGTGGTGTATTTACAGAATCCGGCCAAGCTAAAAGTTATCGTCAAAGGACAAACCAGGTTTTTTTTCTCTGAAATTGTGGCAAAATAATATTTGATGACATTATGAAACCGAATGATGGTGACTCTGCCCGTTTTTTTTTTTTGCGACCTTCTTCTGAAGGGGTCATGTAGGGTCTTTCTGAAACAACTGTTCATAATTTTGTCCTTTGCATAGTGTTCTTGTTTGATGGGGGTCTTGTTGTGTTTTTTTTGGGTGAACACTAAAGTTTTGTTAAAGATGGTTTTATTGAACAGTGATATCTTCTTTTCCGACCAAGGAAAGGAGGTGGGGGGCACTCTGTGTTCTCAGGGACTAATAGTCCTTGTGCCTCATATGATGGGATGGGTGGGATGGGGGTGAGGATGGGGGGTGAGGAGGGGGGGTGAGGATGGGGGGCGAGAAGGGGGGGTGGGTGGGTGGTGGTGGGGGTGGTGGTGGGGGGGGTGTAAGTCAGCAGCAGTCATTATTGAGTGGGCATCGGAGTGGATTCTTTTTAAGTCATCTTTGAGATCGCAGCTTTTTGGCACAAATCAAAATAGGCAAGTCACGTTTATTCTACATCGGATATATAATAATGGATAGGAAATTGAAGGTTTGTACGTTGAATATTAACGGCCTCAACGACTTAAAAAAAAGGGAATTGTCTGTAAAATTATTCAGCTATTACAAATAGACATCTTGTGTCTACAATAGACACGTATCGCTTGGGAGAAGAGGAATTTATTGAAAAATGTGGGTCTAAATCTGCTAGTATGCTCAAAACAGACAGGGATTAAAAGAGGGGTTGCTATTTTTATAAAACAGGACGTGTGTCAAAACATCGGCAGATAAATGGGGGAGATGGGGATTGGCAGAGCTGAAGATTGACGAAGACAGGTTCACTATCTGCTCATTGTATGGTCCAAATCTAGATGACTGTGAGTTAATGAACTTTATTAATTTAGAGCTGGCCTCGTGGTGTCAACTGATAATTCTTTGTGGGGATTTAAATATCCACATTGATGCTGGGGTTGATATTAGTATAAGTGGGAAGTACTCGGGTAGAAAATATCAGACCTATAGTGCTCTCCGTGAATTGATTTTAGGAAATGGGCTTATTGATGTTTGGAATACGCTTCGCTCAAATGAACCTGGATTTAGCTTTTTTTCTGCCCCACATCAAAAATTTGTTCGTTTGGACTATTTTTTTATCTCCCAATATTATATAGAAAAAGCCAACATCGAGATCCTTCCTAAACTTATATCAGACCACAATCCATTAATACTCGAAATACAACTGCCATCCCAAATAAGGGGCATTAAAACCGACTGGTCGTTTCAAAGGAATCTACTATTGGAGGATGATTATCTTCAATATATGGCTAAAATTATTAAGGAGTTTTTTAAGTGTAATAATGATACTGCCTCCGTCCAAATTGTTTGGGACACTTTTAAATCAATAATCAGGGGGGAAACTCTTAGCTATTCGAATTTTCTTTTTTTTTTATTTAATAAAGTTTTATTGATAAAAAATATAAGTGGAATATACATTTGGCAGATCTTGTATACAGTACAATGTGATACACGGTTCTCTTTAATCTTTCCCAAGTGAGGGAGAGAGAGAGAGAGAGAAAGAAAAGAGAGGGGGGGGTTGGCGAATTTTACTGGGCTTTCTTCAGCTGCGCGTCAAGTGGTTCCCACATGCCTTCTTTTGAGTTGTGCTCCTTTGAGAATTTCCCTGTGATGGTGTCCGCCCCCCTTAGGAAGGTGACCCAATTAATCCATGTTTTAAAATTTGCTTTGGCGGTGTTTTTCCAGTTCGTCAGGATTATTTTTAGGGCCGCTGTGAGGAGCAGGTCTAGTAGGTCTCTCTCTTCTCTGCTGTTTAGGCTTGCAGTCACGTGTTCTGTTGCTAGGCTTACAAAGCTTATTGTTAGGTCTGTTTTGAGCATGTCGTTCAGGAATGTGCTGATCTGCATCCAGAACTTCTTGACTTTAGCGCATTTGAAGATAAGGTGCTCCAGAGTACCTTCCTCTTTCTGGCAGTTCCAGCAGTTGCCAGACTCTAATATGCCGATCTTGTGGAGCCTAGATGGGGTCCAGTAGGCCCTGTGGAGGAGCCAGAATTTTGTCTGTGCTAATTGTGGGGTTATTTTGTTTGTTGTTGCTGAGCTCCACATTTTGCACCGTTCTTTTTCATTTAGCTGCCTGCCTACGAGTTGTTCCCATGTGTTAGTTATTTTCTTGTTCAGTGACAACGTGGTTGGGCTCAGGAGCTTGTATATCTTTGCTGTTTGATGGCCTGCTGAGTTAAGCATTTGCATGTATTTGATGATGCTGGGTTCTTCTCTGTGTAGGTTTGCTTTGGTTATGGCTGTCTTAATTTTAAGAAAGTTGTAGAGTTTCGGTTTGGGAGTCCGTGTAGTTGCTGCAGGTTTTGAAAGGTTAACGGTGTTTGCTTAGTTTCCAGTTGGTTTGGAAGGCTGATCCCTTTCTCGATCCATGTGTCGTTGTGCATTATTGCCCCTTGATAGATTACCTTTGTGTTGTACCAGATCGATTCCCAGGACGTGCCTTTCAGTTTCTGCGACATGCGTCTATCTATTTTCATCAGGGCTTCCCTGGTGTGCTTCAGTATTGGGTTGGTTCTTTGGGGATGTCGGTTTGCTGTTAGAAGAGCTATTGGGTTAAGGCCTCCCAGAGTATCCTTTTCCACCTCTAACCAGACTGGCTTGTAAGTTGGGGTGTCATCTAGCCAGGAGATTCCTTGTCTTGCCAGGCAGGCCGTTTGGTAGGTTTTGAAATTAGCTAGGTTGAGACCTCCAAGGTCTTTGGTTAGCCTCAGCTTCTGTAGGCTTAATCTGGGCTTTTTGTTTTCCCATATGAAGATGTTGATGAGTTTGTCTAGCTTCCTGTGGAAGGCTTCTGTCATCAGGAGTGGCAGCATGCTTAGCGTGTAGTTAATTGCTGGCGTTATCATCATCTTGATTAGTTTCTATCCTGCCCCACCAGCTAATGTATTTTGGGGACCATAGCTCTAGTCTTCCCTTTATTTTTTTCAGGGTTGAGTCTTTGTTGTGTTGTAGCGTGGATGTTAGGTCTTTCCCAAACAGCAGACCTAGGTACTTGAGTGGTGTTGTCTGCCATGTCAGTCCAGAGTCCCCGAGGACCTCTCTTGTGGTGTGGATGTTCATTGGCTTGCACTCCAATTTGTCTCTGTTGAGCTTGTACCCTGAGGCTTCCGCATATTCTCCTATTGTGTCCATGAGAGCTGCTATCGACGTTGATGGGTTCGTGGTTGTAATAAGGATGTCATCAGCGTAGGCTGCGAGTTTGACCGTTTTTTCTTTGACTTTGACGCCCGTTATTTCAGTGTTGTCTCTGATTCTGGCTAGTAGGGGTTATAGTGCCAGCAGGAAGAGGCCTGGTGAGAGGGGACATCCTTGCCTGGTGCCTCTGCCTAGTGTGAGCGTTTCCGATGTAATGCCGTTCACCACTACTTTAGCTTTCGGTCCATTGTAAAGGGCCATCACCATGGATATGTATTTTGCCCCCAGGCCAAATCTGCTCATGCAGTTCCTTAGGAATGGCCATGAAACTCTATAGAAGGCCTTCTCAGCATCTAGCGCTATCATGACTGCCTGTTCGCCGCTCTGTGTCGTGTGGTTGATTAGGTGGCACAATAGCCTTGTATTGTCTTGCGATAGCCTGTCCTTGATGTACTCCACCTGCGAGCTGTGGATGATGTCTGGCAGGACCTTGTTCAGTCTGTTGGACAGTATCTTCGCATAGATTTTACAGTCAACATTTATTAGCGAGATTGGTCTGTAATTCTGTGGGTGTTGTGGGTCTTTCCCCTCCTTGGGAATTATTGTGATGTTTGCTTCGCTCATGGACTCTGTCATCTTGCCGTCCCGTATGCAGGCAGTGTATGTTTCTGCCAGTAGCGTCTTTACTTGCTGGCCGAAGGTTTTGTAGAACAATGCAGTGTATCCATCTGGGCCTGGTCCTTTGTTCTGTTTTAGCTGGTTGATTGCTGCTTCAATTTCTGCTTCTGCTATGTCAGCTTCCAGCGAATCTCTTTCGTCTTCGTTTAGTTCTGGCAGATTCGTGTCTTTGAGTAGGGCGGCACCTCCGTCTCTACTTAGGTTCTTGTCTTCGGTGTATAGTTCCTGGTAGAACTGTCTGAAGACTTCTAGTATTCCTTTGTTTGTCGTTTGAGACTTGTTGGTTCTGTCCGTTATTGCTGCGATTGTGTGTTGCCTTTGTTTTGCTTTTAGGTAGGATGCCAGTTGTTTCCCCGCTTTGTTGGCGGCACACAAGTTCACAGATTTGAACTTTGTCAGCCATGAGCCCGCTCTTTCACTTAAGATCTTATTCAGCTCGTATTTCTTCTTTGTGAGTGTGGTGAGTGTGTTCTTGTCCGTTATGTTGGCGCAGTGTCCTCTCTCCAGCGCTTTTATCTCCTCCTCTATTTCAACGAAAAGCTAGACGGAACAAGTTTAGGGAGGAATCCGATTTGGTAATGAAGGCAGAGATAAAGTGGGCCGAAAATATTAGACTAGGTTGGGGTATTGAAGATGCCCAACGAGATTTAACTATTAAACGGGCTACAGTTTATTCTCATATAGCCGATCAGATTGCACTTAAGCACAGACAATATAAGACAGAGTGTTATGAACTGAGCGAGCAAACTGGGAGAGTATTAGCCCAAAGGCTAAGGCAGAAGGCAGCTTTCAATGATATCTTAAAAATCTGTGATTTGAATGGGGATATTCAAGAGTCTAAAATAGAGGTATTAAAAGCGTTCCGTGATTTGTACCAATTACTATATAATGAATCCAGTGACGGCATGGAGGCGGAAATGAATGCTTCAGAATATTTTAAAAATCTTGGTAATGTAGGACACTTGGAATCACAGAAAACTATTAGCTGCCCCTATCTCATAGGAAGAAATTGAAATAGCTATTTTAGGCCTAGCTTCTGGGAAGGCAATGGGACCAGACAATATACCCCTCAAATTTTATCGTAATTTTCGTAGATTGTTAAAACCTGAGCTGCTAAAAGTGTTTCATCAAGCCTTTCTGGGCCATCCCCCTGAATCATGGTCTTTGGCTACTATAGTTATTTTTTTTTTAAAAAGGGAAGGTGGGCACTGAATCAGGGTCATATAGACCCATTTCTCTCATCACTGCTGATAGCAAAATTTTCTCGAAAATCTTGGCTAATAGATTGAACGATCTTATGCCAACTTTGGTTTCAATACAGCATGGGTTTATTCAAAATAGGGACACAACGGACCATGTGAAGAGGATTATCTCACTATTAGACTGGGCACAAGCCACAGGATCTCCGGTCGCGGTGGCCCTGTTGGATGCTGAAAAAGCATTCGACAGGGTCTCCTGGAGGTTCCTGTGGTCCACGCTGATTTGGAAGGGATTTCCTATAGAATACCTTAATGCAATACAGGCATTATATAATCATCCCAAGGCTGTAATTCGTATACCTGGCAATGTTTCTGATAATCTGCCAATAATAAGGGGGACGAGGCAAGGCTGTCCTTGCTCCCCCTTGTTATTTGCTTTGTACATTGAACCGTATCTGATTAGATTGGAAAAAGAAGCTGCCATTAGTCCGGTGAGGATACACCAGGTTGAATATAAGGTGTTTGCGTATGCAGACGATACGCCATTGTCACTTCAGATATCAAGCGAGCTTTACCTAAAATAATTGAATTGGCGCCGGAGTTTGCGGGGTATTCGGGATATAAATTAAACGTCTCGAAAACCCAGCTTATTCACTCGGAAGAGGGCCGTCCAAGTGATTTGGTCTTTTCTTCTGATACTCTATATCATGGTATTACAATATCCGCAAAAATAGACGATATTGTACGGCTCAATGTAGATCCCATATTAAACTCAGCCAATAGAACTTTGGAGAGACTAAATAATTTACATCTTTCTTTATATGGCCGAATTTATGTATTAAAAATGTTAATATTCCCGAAATGTCTATATTTGTTTCGTACGATACCCTTGCTTTTTCCATCCGATTTCTTTGGCAAGATAGATAGAATGTCCTCTAGGTTTCTCTGGGGCTATCATAGATCTAGAAGAGCTTTGAAATGGTGCACTCTTCCGAGAGTTAGAGGAGGCTGGGGGATCCCAAACTTTCAGCTGTATTATTGGGCTGTTTTATTGAGATATATGGGTATTTTAATTTTTCAAGATGCTACCTTGGGAGAATCGATCAGTCCTTCAATTTATGAAATGCTATTAGGGAAGGAGGCGAGACAATGTCTTGTAAGAATAAATGAGCCTAGTTACTACAAAAAAACTAAATTTAAAATTATGATAACTGCCTTTCAAATATGGAAGCAATTAAAAAAAAGATTCAGTTTTTGTTTTGATTTGAATTAATTCACATCTTTAGTGAATTGTCGGACTCTACCCGAGATCTTTAGGGATCAGGTGATAAGATGGCTTTCTGTAGGAGTCCATATATTAGGAGATCTATACCAGGGGGCTTTCTGTAGGAGTCCATATATTAGGAGGTCTATACCAGGGGGATCAGGTTGCCTCTTTTTCTTATTTGCAGCATAAATATAACTTTGCTAGAATGGATTTTTTTAAATATCTCCAAATACGAAGTTTTCTGGATTCTAACGGTCTTTTAGACTAGCCTTCGATGAACAAAATTGACATACTCGAAGCTAGTAGAAGGGAAAAGAGAATCGGCTTAGTGTATCAGGTGATGGTAAATAGGCTTCAAGATGACTTATGTTTATTTGAAAATAAATGGCAAAGTAACCTAGAAATGGAAAAAATAGATATATCCAGAGCAATTGAATTGTCAACTAACATCCTGTTTAATGGCTCACTTAAAAGTCAACACTTTATGTTTAATCTATATTACACCCCCGCTAAACTAGCAAAATGGAAATCGAAAAGTGGCGACAGGTGTAACCGATGTGGGTGTATTGCTGCTGATTCTATTCATATGTTTTTTATTTGCCCTAAACTGTCTCAGTTTATCATGGATGTCCAATTTTTTTAAATACTAGTTTGGGGGTATATGTAGAAATGTCTGCAGAATTGGTAATCTTTGCACTTCAGTCAAATCAAGTCGGAACTAGATCAGTGGCAGAAGAAGGATTTTTATTTATTTGTATGTCGGTATATCGATCCTGAATTACTTTTCGATGGCTAGATTCTGATCCACCGGTTTTTAACAACTGGCAATCGAGATTACGATCTATATATCATCTGGAGATTGCGGTTTATAAATTGAAGGGCTTAAAAAAAAAAAAGCACTTGGTCGAAATGTTTGGGCCCCTATTTCAAAATGGATTGGATTTCTCTTCTGTTAGTGATTGATCATTTTACGAGCCTGCAACGGTTTGTTTTCTGTGTTACTGTATATAATGACTACTCACCTGGATCTTTTTTTTCTTAAGAGAGATTTATTTTCTGTATAACTGTCTGCTGATATGAAATCAATAAAAAAACAATGATGATTCATAGATCATCTAAATGTGGGCTCTTTCCTCTCAGGGGGCACAATGGCTATACAGAAAACACAGAAGTTGAGATTTCTATTCATCCCTCATAACTAGGATCACATTGGAATATAGGATGAAGTAGTAGTTGTCTGAGGCTTTACCTCCTTTTCATCCCCATTTACAAAAAAAGAAGAGAACACCACCCATCTGTGTCATTCGGGATTTCAGCCTGGGATGCATGGGAGAAGACTTAAAAAGATGGCAGAAGAAACACTGTCTCATGCTAGGGTCACTATTAAAATAGGGAAACTTACAAGGTTGACTTCAGCCTATCTGACAGGGATAGACATTGCTATTTATAAATAAGACCATGGCTACTCCAGATGTCAAGAAGGGAACATCTAGGCTGCTCACAGAATATGAAAAATGGATGTTGAAAGAGAACATAACATTAAAATTAACATAACACACAACATTACATGTACATTTGTAAGGTGCATGCTCACCCACATGGGTGTCTTGGTGCTGAAATAACATATGTTTATTATTAACCAACTTAAAAGTACTCATTTTATTGACCTTGGAAGGCTGAAAGTTTGACTGGACACTCCAGCATTCAAACCTGTGACCCTACGGTCAAACCCAAATTCCTGAATTGGATGTAGCAGTTCACCAAGCCACCAGAACCAGCTAAATCAGATTTTGCTCAAACTGCTCAGCCAAACAGCAGCAAAACCATCAGGCCAAAAATGATGGGAAAAAGAATTTGTCAGAGACATATCAAATAAAGACGGACAATAAATTCTCTTCAGGGTGCATAAAACAGTGCAGAGCTACTCGAAGAGATAAACAACAAGTAAAATAATGATGCACTGGTGCCAAACTCCAACCAAGCTTCACAAAAGGAACGAAGCAAAGCCCAGAGGATGCTGGAAACAGCTGGAAAGATGACAGATGGGGACATACATACTTTGGCGGACGTACATACTTTGGCACTGCAATTAACTAACAGAATACTAGAACTCCACGCCCTTGGCAATAACCAACATTTTCCAAGCCATGGTCCCAAAGGCGGCTCAAAAATGTTAATCTTAAAAGTTAGAGCAGTGGTTACAGTATCAACTGCAATTGTTACACAAAGACTAGGCTTCCCAAAGTATGTAGTATGAGACTACAAAAAGTAAAAAAAACAAAACACTTAAGCCAACCTACATCGGGTATGACCATCATGGTCATAATCGCAATTTTTATAGCACCATGTATCTTGGGGTTGAAGTATAAAAGGTCTTAGAATTAGGAGATGATCTGGAAGAGATGGCGCTTAAAAGCCTTTCTAAATTATTCATATAGTTGTTAGCCTGTAATACCAACACTACTTGCTGGTGGAGAACCAGATTATACCGCAGAAACTCATACCCCAACCAAATGACACAAAAGTGGTCTCCTTTTTAAAATAGTACTGCCTAGACAAAAAGTATTCACAGGTCATTTATGACTTTAGATATAATCTCATCCTTATAACCTGTTGTAGAACAGTCAATTTGTTTCCCATTAGAATCGCTGTACAACTATTTAGGCTATCCATCTTAAAGAGTTTTTGCACGAGTAGTATTTATGCAGTAAATTTAAACTAAACATAACTAAAGACCAGTACGTTTGTGCAACTTATGCCTCTGCCGCATCATCAGTTTTTCAACCCCACAAGGGAGGAAAATATTTCATATGAGGAGACAAATGGGCCTTAGTTTCGGATCACTTAAATTGACAAGAAGCATACTAAAACAGGCAACAAAAGGAATATATAATCAGTTTACAATGACAAAGTACTACATTTATTCAATGCTGGAACTTACGGATCTCCTGCAGCCAGTAAAAGCAGATATCTCGAAGGTATGTGGGCTGGTGAGAAAACGGTGCTTGCAAATTTCACTGCTATTTGACGAACCTGCGTTTCAGGCTAGAATAAAACAAATGGAAGTGTTATATGTTGATTTGCTGATAGAATAACTGTATGAGTGATCTAGATGAAGTTATTCTAATATGTAAAATTTTTAAAACATAATTAAAACTATAATTGCTCAGTGAAACAAATAGGATAACATATTACATTCATCTTTAAATACCTTACTTAACAAGTTAAGGCGTGGCTTCGCGCACCAGGCAGGAAGGCAACAGTCCTAGGAGTTCCAACCAGTGGCAGAGCTTCTTTTTAAAGGAAAAGATGTTCATTCTTCACTTAACCCTTGTTATACCACCCAGTCCTGAAATGACACCACACCTGGTGGTGTTTTTTTTACCTCTCAAACGGAAGAGTGTTCTCCTCATTAAAGAGCCTTTCTTCCACTGTATGTGGCCACCACTTTGAATGGCACGGTCTTGTCTCTTCAGGAACTTCTCCTGAGGAACTGTGTTGCTCGTTCAACTGAAGCTTCACCTTTTTGGATAATGCACCCGTTTTGTTAATTTTGGACACAAGTTATTTGTTTTGGATTGTTTGATATTTCTGACTCACTGCTTTTCATCACAGGCACTTATACCTTAAAGATGAACTTCAATCTGGTAATTTGAAGGTATCTTTTCTGCTATCCTGATTTTTCCTGCATGATAATTTGCCTTTCTGTTTTCTCTGCACTTCTTTAGTTTATGGGAAGTACAAAGTCTGTGCAGCGACTGCCTCATAGTAAGAACTATCATGTTAATCTGGCTACCAACCCAGTTGTTGGGGTTAAGGTTACCGCTTCTGGGGCTAAATCTCAGAGGGCTAAGAATGATTCCATATCACCTATTTCTTCATCCAGGAATCCGATTTTGGGTAACATTTTGGATAAGAGGAGGGCTCTTCAGCCTATTATGAAGGCTACTAACATGAAGTTACAATTGACTGAAGACAAATGGATCCTTACGAAGGGCAAAATGATTGAAACGGAACAATGTGTTTGTTCCCTTTAGGATATGTCCACAAAAAATCCACTACTTGAACAAAAGACCCTGAAACTTCACTAGAAGGATTCGGAAAATAGGAATCGTAGCAATATCTCTGTCTGTATGGACTACTTGAAGCACTTGAGGGCCCTAATCTTATTGAATTCTTAAAGAAATTCCTACCAGACCTACTTGGCTATCCAACTACTACTCCTCCTAAATTGCAACAGGTTCATCGTTTAGCTCAACTTCATCCTCATTTTTCTGAACGTCGGGCCACAATTATGCTTCTTCTAGAATTTCCAGACCTTTTTTGTGTTTTGAAGGCGACTCCAATGCCAGAAGTAAGGAATTCCTTGCCTTCAGATTTTAAATGCGACAAATGAATATACATTATGGCATTCTCCATCCCTGCTAAATTTAAAGTTTTCCTCCAGAACGTTACATCCACAAGATGGATACTGTTGCCCAGAAGTCTTAAAAATGTTTGTGTTCATATGGCTATTTCCTTTCTTATTTTAGTTTTCTGTGCTCTGCTATTGATCTTATGGTACTGGCACGTCGTATATCACTTTTCAGTCATTATCTTTCCAGATCTAGATGTTTATCCTTGATCTGCTTTCTTATATATTTCCATTCTCTTTTTTCCCTTATTCCTGTCCCTTGTTTTGTATAATAATTGTTGTAAATGTGTCTCCTCTCATTATGCAGCTTGTCACACATTGTACTGTACTCCTCTCCTCTTATACCCAATATGTTTAATGCTGTCTCATGGAATGTTCATGGACTTGGCCATATGGTAAAATAACAAAAGGTACTCTCTCACTTGTCTAAAATTCGTTTTCAAATTGCCTTTTAACAATAAACATTGTAATGCATCTGAATCTGTTAAACTGAAGAAACAATGGATTGGTTAGGTTTTTTTCTCCGTTAGGTTTTTTTCTCTCCCACAATTCATCATCAAGGGTGTGTGCCTATTCTTTGTCCTAAAGCTTTGAGACTGCAAGTTCTTTCCACTGAATGGACAATGAGTGTCGGTCATGCCATTATCCACAACAAACATATTACTTTGTTCAATGTTTATGCTCCTGTTAAATATTACCCTGACTTTTGCCACTTCATAAAAGTAAAACTTGCTAATATCTCGAACACCAATATAATTATGGCTAGTGACTTTAACCAACTGTCCGACCCTTTTATGGATTGAATAACTAAATACAAATTTGAACTGGATAAATCACACAAAGCATGCAGGCTGCCTCTGCCAACCCAGGTAGGCTCATTTACCTCTCCCCCAGGATACCGTCTGTCCCCTTTTGGCAAACTTGGATCAAGTAGTAACCATTCAAAAGTGCGCGCACCATAGTTTTATGACCAATCTCCCAGCCTGGAAAGTAGCTGCAATTTCGGTAGCTCAATCTGTGTATATTAGGGATAATCCTGCCCGAGGCTGGTAGCAGTTCTGCTTTTTTTAACCTCAATTCAGGTCATTAGTAAAGCACCATTGGGAGCGGTTTGACTTTCTCAGTGACCATGAGCGAGATACAATGTTTTTGACTGAGACTTGGCTTAACTCAGCCTTTGGATCTGATAAAAAGGTGGCAGTGCTATATTCACATCAGATACTGAGACTGAGTCAGGAAAATTAAAAAGGTGGGCGGGGGGGGTAGCTATTGTTTGTTAAGCACAATATGGGTGCAAAATTGATAAACTAGTAATTCCCACTGTGAAGCACTGATTTTTTTCCTCATCAATAACTGATAAGTTTACTCTGTCTGGCGCCCTTATGTACCAACCTCCTGGCAATGTATCTAATTGGAGTTGGAGTATCGCAGAGGCCCTTGAGCCATTTATTCTGAAATTCACCCATTTTATAATTATGGACAATTTGAACATTCATTTTGACGATTTGGCGTGCAAAACTGCTACATCTGTGACCAAAGATCTCGAGGCACTAGATATTGAGTTGATTACAAAGCTCCCTACACATGGAACAGCGCATTTGTTAGACTAAATTTTTTCAAACCTTAGTAATATTCCGTCCAACTCGCCCCTTCCTTTAAATTGGACAATCCACTTTGTGGTCCCGTTCTCCATCCAGGTTCTGTTGGGGGCTTGAAATCAGGCTGGCCAGATGAATCCCATGAGGAGAACATGGTAAAAACTAGTTATTTCGGAGCTTAACTCAGCACTTGAAGCACATCGCTCCACTCTTAGGAATGTAGAGGAAATGGACGCTGATAATAGCAACTTATGGGTTAGATCCTCAGTAGAAGCCTTGCTTCCCATTAGGAGTAGGAAAATACAATAACTCTTTATAGTTGTTAAGTATTTGGTAGATCAGAAATCTACTGCCCCCCCACTACCTCTCTTACACAAGTTCAATGTGATGACTTTGCTTACTTCTTTTTAAACAAAATAATGGATATTCAAGCAATTTTTTCTGATACTTTGAGTGCCTGTGAAAATGTACATCCTCCACAGGTGTCAGGTGGATTGAACGCTTTTGGCCCAATAGAGGTATCTTCATTCATTTTCTTGCTGTCTGTCATTAGGTCTGGGTCCCCGCTTGATCCCTGCCCCCCTTCTATTTTGAGTAAGTTGGCCATGTTTACTATGGTGCATTTACCCTGCTTTTGAATGTATCCCTTGCAGAAGGCAGGGTGCCTTTTGGCATGGAAGAGGGCTTTAGTTACGCCCCTATTAAAAAAGCCTAATCTTGACCTGCTTCTATGGTCTGATTATCGGCCACTCTCTCTGTTGCCTACCTTAGCTAAGGTGCTGGAAAGGCTTGTAATTGGCAACCTACGTCCTATGTGGAGAAGAATGAGAGCTTGCATCCATCACAATCAGGATTCAAGGCATATTAAAGCATTCAATCCGCTATCATTGGTGTCATGGAATTTCTGCATGGCCAATTAGATTCTGGCAGTTCAGCTGAACCGATTCTATTAGATCCCAGTGCCACATTTGATACTGTGAATCATTCCACTCTGCTGGGTCACCTGGAAGTGCAGGGTACAGCCCTAGCTTGGATTAGATCTTTCCCGCATAATCGCACCTATCAGGTGCATTCACATAAATACAGGGCAAAATCCCATCTGTGAACCTCCGGGGTGCCTCACGGCTCTACCTTGAGTCCTCTCCTGTTCAATCTATTTGCCCAGCCTCTTGCTGACATTGTCGAGGCCCAATGGATGGACTCTTTTCATATGCAGACAATACCCAAATTATGTTGTCCATATCTTCTAGTGACACTTAAAATGCTGATGCTCTCAGCAACTGATTGGCCCAAGTTTCGGCCTGGATGAACATCAATTATTCGCTGAAGCTCAATGGGGACAAAACTGAGGTCGTTTTGGTAGGCAACCATCCCCATCTCTGGAGTTCTCATCTCTAGCCTTCTGGCCTCAACCCCCTCTCCAATGCAAGTGGTGAAAAGTCTGGGAGTATGGATTGATGATAAACTATCCATGAGTCTCCAGATAAATAAAGCAGCAGCGACATGCTTTGGCATCCTTAAATGGCTGAAGAAAATGTTAGCTTGTCTACTGGCTGCAGCCCAACGAACAGTAATTCAGACTTTAGTTATTTCCAGAATGGATTATGGAAACGTTCTCTACCAGAGTATGGCTAAAGCCTTGCTTAAACAGCTTCAAATTGTTCAAAATGTGGCAGCCCATAAGCTACTGTGTCCACCTAGGCAAACTTCTACAGCCAGTTTGCTGTGTACCTGGCAGTGGCTGCCCATTGGGTCCAATTTAAGACCTTCTGCTATATGCAAAAGTGCCTTGCAAACACAAGGCCTCTGTACTTAAGATGTTTGGTGTCAAAATAATCTTCCAACCGCTCCCTGCATTCAAGACATCCAGATATGGCCTCGATTCCTAGGCTCAGGAGATCACTGCAGGGTGGTCGGTCTTTCGCAGGGTACTTAAGTTGGTGACACAATAAGTGCTGAAGGCCCACGGCTAGAATTTAATTTACAGGCCCTGGGTACATGCGGTACCACTTTAATAGGGACTTAGAGGTAGATTAAATGTGCCAATTGGATATAAGCCAATTTCACCATTGTGAAGGGAGAGAGCACAAGCACTTTAGCACCGATTAGCAGTGGGAAAGTGAACAGAGTCCTAGGGCCAACATAAATGAATTTAGCAGAAACCGGAGGAGTAAGGCAAAAGATTTTGGGGAAGACCACCCTAAGGCTGGCAGGTCTAACATGAATAGGGCTGTACAGTCATGGGATACAATTCCACTTTGAAGTGGTAAATAAGCCTCAACAACTCTAGCCCTTTATGTTATCCTCTACCCTGTAAGGTCTTTCTCTATGTTTTTGGATGCAGTTGCCATTGCCAATGATGTACTTGGCCACTAGTCATAGTGAAAATGCTGTTTTGAGCTGCCCATTACATTGCTGCCTTACTTAAAGTCTTTTTTTTTTAAAGACCTTTATTATACAGTTCAGTAAAACACAGCTACATGCCTACAACCCAGGGGCCGGCAGCAACAATCAAATCATTTTCCATTCAACACAGCCAGTTAGCCGACAACCCTGGGGTCCGGCGGCGCAGCAAAATAAGACATACTCTGAACCCCCAATTCCTACAGGGATATGCTAGCGGTCTATTTTCATTTTTTGTTTTAACTGAAACATGGAATGAAACAAAGAAAGCGGAGCAGAAATCAGTCACAAGCACTGCATAGTACATAAAGTTATACACCAATCAAACATATCAGAGTCATCATACAGGTCTTCCCATAGGTCCATCACGGGACATGGCCAGTTCCGCTGTTGGAGAGTCACATATTTCCCCCCAATAAGCATTCCAATGCCCCCATTTCTTGTCCCACGTTGCGGGGCATCCTCGAACCTTGTAGACTGTCTTTTCAGCAATCATACATCTATCCATTTCAGCCACCCAGCCCACCACCAACAGAGTGGTCTGGTGATCCCCACTTCATTGCTATTGCACGTTTAGCCAGCAGAAAACCTAACGCTGACCATTGTAGCTCCTGACCATTCAGGTTATTGGCCCCCCAGATGTTAAGTACACATTCCCTGGGCATTGGCAAGAGTGGCTTACCCAGGGAGTTACTCATTTTCCGAAGTACCCCGCTCCAAAACTGTTGCACCACCGGGCAGTCCCACAAGATGTGGTAGAAGGTACCAGGAAGACCACAGCCTCGCAAACACAGTGTATCAGGGCGCCTTCCAATCCTGGCCAGGGTAAGGGCAGACATATACGCTCTATGCAACACCTTCAATTGGATCACCCGAAACCTATGGCAGATGGCCGATTCCCTCGGAGACATTAAGGCCGAACGCCAGTCTTCCTCATCTAAGGGACCCAGGTCAGCCTCCCACTTGGATCTCAGCGACTGGAAGGGGGGTTCTGATAGGAGCCTGTCCTCCAGAGGAGATGACTCAGGTAAGGTGGCAAGATCCGGGACAGCCGCAAGAATAGCGTGTGTAATTTGCAAATAACGGAAGAATTCAGTGGGCGCTAGAGCATATTTAGTCTGGAGATCACTAAAGGTCAGCAGTTTACCCTAGTGAACAAGGTCCCCTATCTCAGAGATCCCATCCGTGTCCCACCTATCAAAGCCTCGAAGGAAGCAGAGGGAACCCAAACTTTGCGCCGACCACAGAGGAGTTGCCCTAGTGATTCTGTTCGACCACCCCAAACATCTATCAGCCCTGTGCCAAATAGCTACTGTGTGTGCCATTGGCCCCAAGTATCTAGATTTAGAAGGTTTACTGTAAAGAGCTCCCAGGTATCCCGCTCGACCAGTCTGACAACTGTCCAAGAGGAAGGCCGGATCCAAGGGCGAACCGTGTATCCAGTGGTTTATAGCCACCAACTGCTAAGCCCAATAATAGAGGCGGAGGTTAGGCAGGGCAATACCCCCGTCATACCATCCCTGGAAAAGTTTACACAGGGCAATCCGAGCGGCACCCCGTTCCATAACAAAAGTTGGAGCTCGCTCTCCACAGACCGGAAATATGAATGTGGAATCAAGAAAGGGCAATTCTGCAGGACATATAGGAAGCGCAGGAGCGCCAGCATCTTAAACAGTGCCGCCCTGCCTGGGAGTGACAGTGGGAGTGAGCGCCAGTGTGAAACATCACTGCAGAGCCTACGCAAGGGGCCCAACAAGTTGCGATCGTAAAATACTTTGGAATCTGGTGTAATAAAATGCAAAGATACATAAAACCCTCCTTGGCTATTGCGATGGAAAACCCTTTGGGCAAACGGAGCGGGGGGGCCATGTAACATATACAGCACCGATTTAGTCCAATTTATAGAGTATCCCAAGTACTTCCCGAAATTAGAAAGAACGTGAAATAGGCTATTGATAGAGGATCAGGGAGATGACACGTAGATTAGGATGTCGTCCGCATAGAGGGAGATTTTATCCGTAATGTCCTCGTTCCAGTGCAAGCCTCTAATAGAGACGTCCGTGCGGACCCAATGAGCCAGGGGTTCCAGGGTGAGTGCAAACAACAATGGGGACAGGGGGCAGCCCTGCCTGGTCCCGGTGAAGTTGAAACCTCCTAGATGTGTGATTGTTGACTCGTACTTGACCCCAGAGGTCTGTATTAAGGAGTCGCACCCAACTAATGAACTGAGGCCCGAAGCCAAAGCGACGGAGAACCTCGAACATATAAGGCCATTCGATCGAGTCGAAGGCCAGCGTGGCATCGAGGGACAAAATGGCCGCTTCTTGTTGCAGAATGGACCAGCGGCTCATTACATTATGTACCCTCCGAAGATTCACTGCTGTGTTGCGACCCGGAAGAAAACCGGACTGGTCATCATGTATCAGGGAGGGGAGCACTAAGTGAAGGCGATGTGCTAGAAGTTTAGCCAGGACCTTAGCTTCCGCACTTATTAAGGAGATTGGCCGGTAAGAGCTGCAGTCAGAGGGTGGTTTAGTGGGTTTAAGCAGGACCACTATGGAGGCAAGCCTTTGGGCAAGTGGAAGGACCCCGACCTTTCGACTCTTTGTGAACATATTCTGAAGATGAGGGATAATGTCAGGGACCATGCCCTTCAGAAATTCAACAGGGACCCCGTCGGGGCCCATAGCCTTGCCGGAGTTAACAGCAAACAGTGCCGCAGTTAGCTCCGCCGCCGTGATGTCGGCGTCCAGGGCCACTCTGTCCGCATCTGACACAGTTGGGAGGCGCATCTCGTCCAAAAGTTGTCTGGATTCATCAGATGTGTAGCCATCGCCAGCCGTATAGACCCGTTCCAAGTGGTCTGCAAAGGCCTCCGCGATGTCTTGTGGGTCCACAAATGTGGAGCCGTCTGGCTTGATTATGGATGACAGCCACCTGGACCCTTGGTCACGGCGCTCCAGCCAGGCAAGCATCTTACCCGCGTTATCCCCGAACTCGTAGACCCCGATGGCGCATGTGAAGCAGCCGCGCTTGCACCTTCTCCTGTGACAAGGCCTTATAGACCAGCTGCTGGGCACGAAGCCTAGCCGCACTAGCATCTGACGGAGTCGCGTTATGGGATGCCTCAAGGAGGATGAGGTCAGATTCGGCCTGAAGGATCCGCTCGTCGTGTTTCCGCAGATAGCCCATCTTAAGTGCCAGCGCCTCTCCTTTTATCACCCCAAAGTACGCCTCCCAGAGTGTGATCGTCGAGTCCACAGACCCCACGTTGTCCACGAAATAGAGTTCAGTGCGTTCTTGCAACGCTTCTCTGATATCTGGGATCTGCATTAGCCAGGGACTGATGATAATTGGGCCCCTTGCGAATTGGCGATTATAGGTGAGGTCCACACTAAGAGGTGAATAATCGGAGATGCCACGGGGAAGGTCCCTCGGGCGAACGAAGCAACCCACGTCCGCGGTAGGGCAAAATAAATAATCGATTCGAGACATACTGTTGTGTGCATTAGAGTAGTGTGTAAAATACGGTGTGTCTGGATAGTGACGGCGTCATATGTCTTCCAGCCTCATGGCGTGCGCAAAATACGCCAAGTCCGAGCTACGACGATGGGAACCTCGCTGGGGCCTGCGGTCAACATCATCACACATCGTTACATTAAAATCACCGCCTATCAGGAGCGTCCCCGGGGAAAGACTTAGTAATTGAGCGCCCAGTTCCTTAAGGGAGTCTCGGACCAAAGTCGGCGGAAGATAAGCTGAGATAATGTTCAGTGGTCGCCCTTCCCACGTGGCCTCAGCCAATGCAAAACGGCCCAGGGGGTCAGCCCAAGTCCTAGTGTGAGTGAGTGCAAGAGTCTTTTAGACCAGAATCCCGGTGCCACGGGAACCAGAAGAGAACCCCGCGTGGACCAGTAATTTGTACCCTCCTCTTTGGAGCGCCTGACAGGTGTTGCCCACCAGGTGCGTTTCTTGTAGCAAGACAATGTCGGGGGAGAGGCGCCGGAGAAATTGGAGGACCACGCTCCTATTTATCTTGTGACCCAGACCATTGACATTCCAGGATAGGATAGTTAGGGTTCTAGAGAGAAGCTGCTTCATACTGGTGAAATTGGCGGAGCTGAAAGGCAGGATGACTGGAAGGGGATCTCCCGTGACGGCGAGACCTTGGGATATATCGTGGTGTATGACTAGGAGGATCCCCGGTCCCAGAGGAACAAAAGCCAACCTGGGTGGCCAATCTGTCTGCAAGGGACCCTGAATGGGCAGAACATCACGACTAAATAGGACTCCGCTGAAAACGTAAAAAAGCATCATTGCAACAACTAAACATTCCCATAACCTCCTCCCCCCCCCCACTTCCCCCATCCTTTACCCCATACAAAACGTGCAAGTTTCACTCTTCCCCCCCTTCCCGTCCCCCCACCCTGCTTCCCTGCCCACGGATTTAAAACTATCCACACCCCAACTAGGCAGGGTGCCTGTCGCCCTCCCAACCATTACAGGGACACCTGGTGAGCCGTTGAAGCTTCTCGCCTGATTCAAGAAGATTTATACCTGATACAGTGGAATCGGAAAAACAAATGTCAGTGCACATCAACACCTTACCGGAGGAATTTTTTGGTACATAGTCTCAGTTCTGTCCGGTCCATCGAATGAGCCCGCTGGGAGAAGAGATACTTATCAAGCCGCAGCTCACCCCACACCGCTGCATTGGCGTGAAGGGCGCCGATCAGACGAGCGAGCTCCGGGTCATGACACATGGTAAACCACTTGTGGCGGAGAGTTTTCAAATCTCATCTTCGTTAGTTCCAGTGAACAGTTCCTGACTCTCCGGCCGATCTTCGTCTCGTTGGTGTTCCGCAGAGAGATCCCGACTTTTCGCCAGCCCTCCAGCCAATCCCACACTTCGTCTGGCGACAGGAAAAACCAAGCTTTACCATCCATTTCAACTCGCAGCTTCGCCGGAAAGAGCATAGAATACTTGATGATTTTATCCCGGAGGGCTTTCTTAACTTCTAGAAAGCTGCGTCGCTGCGCCTGAACCTTCATCGTAAAGTCCGGAAACAGAGTGATGCGAGTGTTCTCCACTAGTAGAGGTGGACCTGAGCGAGCCGTCTGGAGGATGGTATCTCGATCCATAAAGTTGAAGACCCTCGCGATGATGGGGCGAGGTGGAGCCCCGGTTTCGGTTTACCTCCTGGGACCCTGTGTGCCTGTTCAATTGAAAAGTAATTGGAGAGGTTCTTGGGCTGGAGGTGCTTCATAATTAGGTCTTCAACAAACAGGTCAGCAGCTGGCAGTTCCATTCTTTCCGGCACGCCTAGGATACGGATGTTGTTCCTTCGTGCCCTACCTTCATAGTCATCCAGAAGGTCACCCATTTGCTTTTGTTGTTTTTGAAGCTGGGCCATTTGTTGCTGGAGGGTAGAGGTGTCTTCAATAAGAGCTGCGGTTTTGACCTCTACATCTTTGACTTTAGAGTCCATTCTTCGCAAGTCCGCTTTAAAGTCTTTGTTGATGGACCTCTGTTGAAATAATCTCTGTGTTGCAACATCCACCCCACTCTCGCAGTTTCAATAAATTTCTTTTTTCATTTTAGTATTTTGTGCAGAGAATGACCAAAAAGGTGCTAACCACCCAAAGCCATATCAGTTATATTAGTTTGAACATCTGGCCAGAAACCCAAAATCCTGAGCTGGGCATATCTTACGATAAATGTACCTGAGCTCAGTTGCCTACAAGCCACATCAACAGCATTCAGAGATAACTTAATGCAAGTGCTATAGATAATCTTTTCCTCCATACAAATACATAGGCCCTCTTCTTGTACTCTTCTGAAACAGTTGTAGGATCTCCTTAAAGCAGTAGTTACTTACCTTCGGTAACGATATATCTGTAAGAAACAGTAGTTGGTATTAGACTCCTTACTTAGAATATCCCCAGGCGTCAGACTGGATCCGGAAACTTTAGCGTAGCAGTACCCTTGCGCGTCGGTAGGCGTCGTCTGCGGCTCCGCGTCCATCGTCGGCGCCGTTGGCGCCGGGATGACGTCGCCGGAGTACTTAGACGTAGCCCTCGCGCGCGCGCTGACATCAGTTCTTATACATAGCTTTTCCATGCCAAAAACGCAGAGCCATGATAACAAGCATTTGCAATGCACTAGGTCTCGCATTAGGAAAGTTTGAGCTATTGGTATTGTAAATGACAAATTTTGTATTTATGTGTTGGTTTTGAAAACAGCGAAATTAATAGCTTTGTCATTTACAATGCCAATAGTTATAACTTTCGCAAAAGCGACACCTACAGCATTTGTAATGCAATATGTGTTGTATTTACTTGACTTGGATGTATTGATATTACAAATAACAATGGCTTTAATTTTTTAAAATAATTAATACTTAAATAAAAGTTATTGTAATTTATAATGGCAATAGCTTAAACTTTTGTAAATAAATTTTGTGAAGATTATGTTCAGTGTATTTTATTGTGACAAAAATCCAAGAACAGAAGTGAAATATTAACATCTTTCTGTGACATTTGTAATAAAGCTTGAAACATTGAGACAACATATTTGAACCAGTTGTTGTTGAACAGTTGCACAGATTGATGCTGTGGTGGCGCTGAGTGATGCAGTGGTGGCGCTGAGTGATGCTGTGGTGATGCGATAGATAGAGTGAGTGCGATAGATAGATAGAGTGAGTGCGATAGATAGAGTGAGTGCGATAGATAGAGAGATAGATAGAGTGAGTGCGATAGAGAGAGTGAGTGCGATAGAGTGAGTGAGTGCGATAGAGAGATAGATAGATTGGGTGTGATAGATAGAGAGATAGATAGAGTGAGGGCGATAGATAGAGTGAGGGCGATAGATAGATAGAGTGAGGGTGATAGATAGATAGAGAGATAGATTGAGTGTGATCGATAGATAGAGAGATAGATAGATTGAGTGTCAGTCAGAATAACTTTATTCGGCTTACTCAAAAGCCATACAAAGTAAAAAGAAAAAAAGGAAAGATACAATACAATTCGTATAAGACTATCCTAGTTACATAAGAAAAAAAAAAAAAAGAAAAAAAAAAAAAAAGAAAACATTACATAAATAGCAATTTGATCTATACTAAAAACATATCATTTATACATAGAAATAAAAAGTAAAACACACTTTTCTATAAAACTAATCATAACAGGCGACTTTCGCCCTTGAAGCAGCTACCAAAAAACTGGCAATGCAAAAAGTAACATACGGGTTGGGTAATAGTTGTAAATAGAGCATGGCTGGTCTCACTTGAGTGAAGCCAGCCTTCTTAAGTATAGGCAACAAGTATTTTTTTCGTGGTTCTGAAAACAACCCGCAAAACATAATAAAATGCATCGTATCCTGCACTGAAAACTGATCACAAGTACAGGGAGGAGCCAATTCTGGTTTCTGCCAGTTTTTAAAAGAACCCAAATAAAAATGTAACAGATTAAGCCTAAATTTAATTAAAAGAAACCTGTGAAAGGGAATTGTGACAAAGCCAAGGTATGGAGCAAGTGATGGTGAATTAACCAATAAGCAGTGGGCCCTTACTGCCGGTTTTATCAGTTCACTTTCTTCGCGACATGATTCCTTCCTTTCGAGAAATGACTTTTTAACAAAATCAATATCTTGAAACCTAATATTCTCGGGAAAGGAAAAAAGATCTGGCCGCCCAATATCCGAAAAAGCCTTGCTCAAGTATGCCACCCAAGGAATCTTCTTAGATCTATCCAAGGACAGCACATCTGACATAATCTTATGATTCAGTGGGAGATCTTCATTCATCCACATTTTCAGCCAGAGAATCAAAGGGGCCATACTCAGCTTGTCGGAAAGAAATTGTAGGCCCACTTCTTTATGAATTGAATACGTCGGGGTCGACTGGGGGACAGAAAGTAGGGATCTAATAAATCTATTTTCCGCTTTTTGGATTGGTTCCACATTTACATAGCCCCACAATGCGGAACCATATAAAGCGATGGCTACGGGTTTGCTATTATAAATTTTTAATATAGCTTCCATGGGCCTAGCCCCCAGCCTACCAGCAAATCCCAGGAGCGCAGAGGATGATCTAATAACAGCCAACCTCTTAGCTCTTACCTGCGGCCCCCAGGACCCTTTCTGGTCAAACAAAACACCTAAGTAGGGAAATGTAGACACCCTCGAGACAGTGTCCCCCCTGCATGTAAATGTTTTGCTTTTCTTCTTACGACACTCTGAGCCCACCACCATTGTATGTGACTTGGTCACGTTTATTTTAAGATCTAATTTCTCCATAAACGAACCAAATGCATTCAAAAGGCACTGGAGGCCAACACCCGTGCGGGCAATCAGCACGGCGTCATCCGCGTATAGGAGCGCCGGGATCTTAATTGCCCCCACACGCGGGACATCGGCTTCCAGCCCACACAGGTGTGCACCCAGGCCATTCATATAAATGGTGAAGAGCAGAGGGGCTAGGATGCAACCCTGCCGCACCCCCCTCAATGACCTAAATGAAGTGGTACACCTACCCTCATTTGTCATGCGTACATTAGAGGAGAGTTCTTGATGCAGGGCAGCTATGAAGGAGACCAGGACCTCATCGATACCCATCTCCAGCAAAATGGCCCACAGCTTCGACCTATTGACAAGGTCAAAAGCCGAGGAGAGGTCCATAAATGCAAGATATACGGACCCCTCCTTGGCTACAGTATATTTGGAAATGAGCAGATGTAAGTTGACGCACTGTTCAATAGTGCCCTTTCTTTCCCTAAAACCATATTGGATTTCGGCCAACCCGCCACACTGGTCTACATTTTCCTTCAACCTTGCTAGAAGAACTCTACCCAAGATTTTCACTGAGGAGTCGAGGAGGGATATAGGTCTGTAACAGGCTGGGTCATCCCGCGAGCCCTTTTTAAAAATTGGAACAATAGTGGAATTATCCCAGGAGGCAGGTGCCAATCCACCATTAACGGCATTAAACACGTTTGCCAATACTTCCGCCCAGAGTTTTGTTGAGTACTGAAAGAAGTCAGCGGGCACGCCATCAGGGCCCGGTGCTTTATGCTTTTTGGTGGCCAAAATAGCTTTTTCCACCTAATTTCGATCAAAAAAGATAGGGGGGATAGCTGAAATTTTCAGCGGGACATCATACATTGCATCAACAGTGTCCCCATAAACATTTTTAAAATGTAATAGCCATTTATCCTCGGTGACAACACAATCCATGGAATCATTGCGGTCATCCGAAAAATAGATTGAGTGTGATCGATAGATAGAGAGATAGATAGATAGATTGAGTGTGATCGATAGATAGAGAGATAGATAGATAGATTGAGTGTGATCGATAGATAGAGAGATAGATAGATAGATTGAGTGTGATCGATAGATAGAGAGATAGATAGATAGATTGAGTGTGATCGATAGATAGAGAGATAGATAGAGTGAGGGTGATCGATAGATAGAATGAGGGCGATCGATAGATAGAGTGAGGGCGATCGATAGATAGAGTGAGGCGATAGATAGAGTGAGGGCGATAGATAGAGTGAGGGCGATAGATAGAGTGAGGGCGATAGATAGAGTGAGGGCGATAGATAGAGTGAGGGCGATAGATAGAGTGAGGGCGATAGATAGAGTGAGGGCGATAGATAGAGTGAGGGCGATAGATAGAGTGAGGGCGATAGATAGAGTGAGGGCGATAGATAGAGTGAGGGCAATAGATAGAGAGATATATAGAGTGCGATAGATAGATAGAGAGATGGATAGAGTGAGTGCGATAGAGTGAGTGCGATAGATAGAGAGATAGATAGAGTGAGTGCGATAGAGAGAGTGAGTGCGATAGAGTGAGTGAGTGCGATAGAGAGATAGATAGATTGGGTGTGATAGATAGAGAGATAGATAGAGTGAGGGTGATAGATAGAGAGATCGATAGAGTGAGTGCGATAGATAGAGTGAGTGCGATAGATAGAGAGATATATAGAGTGAGTGCGATAGATAGAGAGATAGATAGAGTGAGTGTGATAGATAGAGAGATAGAGAGATAGAGAGATAGATAGAGTGATTGATAGATAGATAGATAGATAGATAGATAGATAGATAGAGAGGGCGATAGATAGAGTGATAGAGTGAGTGTGATAGATAGAGTGAGTGCGATAGATAGAGAGATATATAGAGTGAGTGCGATAGATAGAGAGATAGATAGAGTGAGTGTGATAGATAGAGAGATAGAGAGATAGATAGATAGAGAGATAGATAGAGTGATTGATAGATAGATAGATAGATAGATAGATAGATAGATAGAGAGGGCGATAGATAGAGTGATAGAGTGAGTGTGATAGATAGATAGATATATAGATAGAGAGATAGATAGAGTGAGGGTGATAGATAGAGAGATAGATAGAGTGAGGGTGATAGATAGAGAGATAGAGTGTGATAGATAGAGAGATAGATAGAGTGAGGGCGATAGATAGAGTGAGTGTAATAGATAGAGAGATAGAGTGCGGGTGATAGATAGATAGAGAGATAGATAGAGTGAGGGTGATAGATAGAGTGAGGGCGATAGATAGATAGAGAGATAGATAGATTGAGTGTGATAGATAGAGAGATAGAGTGCGGGTGATAGATAGAGAGATAGATAGAGTGCGGGTGATAGATAGAGAGATAGATAGAGTGCGGGTGATAGATAGAGAGATAGATAGAGTGCGGGTGATAGATAGAGAGATAGATAGAGTGAGGGTGATAGATAGAGAGAGTGAGGGCGATAGATAGAGTGAGGGCGATAGATAGAGTGAGGGCGATAGATAGAGTGAGGGCGATAGATAGAGTGAGGGCGATAGATAGAGTGAGGGCGATAGATAGAGTGAGGGCGATAGATAGAGTGAGGGCGATAGATAGAGTGAGGGCGATAGATAGAGTGAGGGCGATAGATAGAGTGAGGGCGATAGATAGAGTGAGGGCGATAGATAGAGTGAGGGCGATAGATAGAGTGAGGGCGATAGATAGAGTGAGGGCGATAGATAGAGTGAGGGCGATAGATAGAGTGAGGGCGATAGATAGAGTGAGGGCGATAGATAGAGTGAGTGTGATAGATAGAGAGATAGAGTGCGGGTGATAGATAGATAGAGAGATAGAGTGCGGGTGATAGATAGATAGAGAGATAGATAGAGTGCGGGTGATAGACAGAGAGATAGAGTGAGGGTGATAGATAGAGTGAGGGTGATAGATAGAGTGAGGGCGATAGATAGATAGAGAGATAGATAGATTGAGTGTGATAGATAGAGAGATAGAGTGAGGGCGATAGATAGAGTGAGGGCGATAGATAGAGTGAGGGCGATAGATAGAGTGAGGGCGATAGATAGAGGGAGTGTGATAGAGTGAGTGCAATAGATAGATAGAGAGATAGATAGAGTGAGTGCGATAGAGAGAGTGAGTGCGATAGAGTGAGTGAGTGCGATAGAGAGATAGAGTGAGGGTGATAGATAGATAGAGAGATCGATAGAGAGATAGATAGATAGAGTGAGTGTGATAGATAGAGAGATAGATAGAGTGAGGGTGATAGATAGAGAGATAGAGTGTGATAGATAGAGAGATAGATAGATAGAGTGAGGGTGATAGATAGAGAGATAGAGTGTGATAGATAGAGAGATAGAGTGAGGGTGATAGATCGAGAGATAGATAGAGAGATAGAGATAGAGAGATAGATAGAGTGAGGGCGATAGATAGAGTGAGTGCGATAGATAGAGAGATAGATAGAGTGCGGGTGATAGATAGATAGATATAGAGATAGATAGAGTGAGGGTGATAGATAGAGTGAGGGTGATAGAGAGATAGAGAGATAGAGAGATATAGAGATAGATAGATAGATTGAATATGCTACTTACCAGTATGCATCTGTTCTTGGCATGTAGGGCTGCTGACATTCATATCTATAGCATAGATCGCTGCCTAGTGTTTGGTCCGGATGATTGCACATTGTTGTCCTGGAAGAGTCTTCGAAGTATCACGAGATAGGTGGCTCCTCCCCTGGACCACAGTGCGCATGGGCATCGACTCCATCCCCAGATTGTTTTTAGCCATTGTGGCAAAAATGTAGTGTAATAGTGTAAGCGATGGCCATGCTAAGAGTAAGTGTTAAAAAGTCTGCAGCCGCTACAGGCGCCGGGGAGGAGGGCGGGCGATATGAATGTCAGCAGCCCTACATGCCAAGAACAGATGCATACTGGTAAGTAGCATATTCAGTTTGAGGCATGTGGGCTGCTGAATTCATATCTATAGCATAGAATACATAGCAGTCCCTCCATTAACGGCGGCCGCCTGAGCCAGCTGCAGAAGTCTGAAAAAGCGTTTTAAGAACAGCCTGCCCTACAGCTGCTTGGAGTGCACATCTACACAGTGATGTTTAGTAAATGTGTGTGGTGTAGACCATGTGGCTGCTCTACAAATATCTTCCAAAGGGATATTACCAAGGAAAGCCATAGAGGCCCCCAACTTTCGGGTGGAGTGGGCTCTTGGAGGGACCGTTAAAGTGCGCTTAGCCTTGTGATAGCAAATCTGAATGCACTTAACGATCCACCTGGCTATACCTGCTTTGGAAATGGGGTTGCCTTTGTGCTGGGCTGAGAAGGCAACAAAGAGTTGTTGTGTTTTCCTAAAGTCTTTGGTCCTATCGATGTAGTACATCAAGGCTCGTTTGACATCAAGAGTGTGGAGCATTCTTTCGGCAACTGTTTCTGGGTTTTGAAAGAATGCGGGCAGTTCAATAGTCTGATTGACATGGAACTGCGAAACTACTTTAGGAAGAAATTTAGGGTTAGTGCGCAGAACCACCCTGTTGGAGTGAATTTGAATGAATGGCTCTTGTACAGTGAGCGCCTGTAGCTCACTAACACGTCGTAGAGACGTAATGGCAATGAGAAAAGCCACTTTCCATGTCAAGAACTGAATCTCACATGAATGTAGAGGCTCAAAAGGTGGGCCCATCAACCTGGTGAGGACCACATTGAGGTTCCATACAGGAGCCGGCGGGGTCCTGGGACGGATGACCCGCTTCAGGCCTTCCAGGAAGGCTTTAATGGCAGGCACTCTGAAAACGGAGAGATGCTGCCTGTTCTGGAGATAAGCCGCTATGGCGGATAAGTGAATCCTGATGGAAGCGTATGCTAGATTGCATTTGTAGAGATGTAACAAATAGCAGATGATGTTGGGAGTGGATGCATCTAGCGGGTTGATGTTGTGTGATGCACAGTAAATGACAAACCGCTTCCATTTTGCTGCATAGCAGGCTCTGGTGGTGAGCTTTCTTGCCTCCCGTATGATATCCATGCATTCAGGGGGCAAGTCAAGGTAGCCAAACTCTAAGACTTGAGGAGCCAGATCGCCAGGTTGAGCTGTTGCGGATCTGGATGCTGAATGACGCCATGGCTCTGCGTCAAAAGCTTGGGCGTGAGGTGTAGCCTTTGATGCGGTACCACGGAGAGTTCCAGAAACGTGGTGTACCATGGCTGGCGTGCCCACGTTGGAGCAACCAGGATGAGAGTCATCGAGTAATGCTTTAGTTTTCTTGCCACCAGCGGTATGAGAGGTGCTGGGGGAAAAGCGTACGCAAATCTGCCTGACCAGTTCATCCATATCGCATTGCCTTGCGACTGTGGGTGAGGGAACCTGGCGGCAAAGCTTTGGCATTTTGCGTTTTCCCTTGTGGCGAACAGGTCTATCTGTGGATGACCCCACTTCTGGAAGTACGGGCGGAGTACTGATGGATGTATCTCCCACTCGTGCATCTGGTGGCTGTACCTGCTGAGCAGGTCCGCCATCTGATTGTCCGTGCCTGGGAGGTGTTCGGCCATGAGGAAGATGTTCCTTTGAATGGCCCACTTCCACATGCTCTGAGCCAGATGAGACAACTGTGGAGAGTTGTACCTCCCTGCTTCTGGATGTAGTACATGGCTGTCATGTTGTCCGTCCGGATCAACACAACCTTGTTGCACAGACGTACTTTGAATGCCTTCAATGCCATGAAGATTGCCATCTGTTCTAGGTAGTTGATGTGCATCTTCTTTTGCTGTATTGTCCATAGTCCCTGCACTGTGTAGTGGAGTACATGAGCTCCCCATCCCTGGAGAGATGCGTCCGCCGTCAGGATGATTTGTGAGACAGGCTCTTGGAACGGTCGGCCCTTGCAAAGGTTGTGTGGATTCCACCAATGCAGAGAGTTGTATGCCCGACCGGTGACCAACACTAGGTCTTTCAACTGTACCTGAGCCTGATTCCACTGATGCGCTAAGCATTCCTGGAGCGGACGCATATGTAACCTCGCGTGCGGGACTATGAAAATGCAGGAGGCCATCATGCCTATCAACTGCATGAACACTCTCGCAGGAAGCGAGTGTTGCGGTTGGAACTGTTGGATTAGCAACTGGATGTTTTTGATCTGCGCTGAAGTTGGCTGAGCCGTGGCTGCCAGAGAATTGATTGTTGCACCTAGATATTGCCGCACATGGGCTGGCTGAAGGTGCGACTTTGGATAGTTTAGGGAGAACCCCAGACTGTGAAGAAGGTGAATGGTGTGGGACATGTCGGCGGCGCACTGCTGGGCCGACTTTGCCTGAACCAGCCAGTCGTCCAGATAACGGTAGACATGGATGTGTTGTCTCCTGAGGTGCGCCGCCACTGTCGCTAGACATTTGGTGAACACTCTGGGGGCCGTGGTCACTCCGAAAGGAATGACCTTGAATTGATAATGCCGATTTTGAATGGTGAATCTGAGGTATTTTTTGTGTGATGGATGGAGTGGAATGTGGAAGTAAGCATCCTTGAGGTCCAAGGTTGCGAGGAAGTCTCCCTGATTGAGGAGCGGAAGAACCTGCTGCAGCGTTAGCATGTGGAAGTGTTCTGAGAGAATGTACTGGTTTAGGGGCCTGAGGTCCAGAATAGGCCTGAGGGACCCGTCTTTCTTTGGGATTAAGAAGTACAGGGAGTACACCTCTGTGCCTTCCTCCTCCACTGGCACGAGCTCTATAGCGCCCTTTTGCAGCATGACGAGAACCTCTTGCTGCAATAAGTGCAAATGCTCTGTGGACATAGGACGGTGTTTTGGTGGTATGTTGGGTGGATTGGATGTGAGCTCCAAACAATAACCGTACTGGATAAGTTTCCTGACCCACCTGTCTGTGGTGATGGTTCTCCAGACTGGCTGGAACTGCTGGAGTCTCCCCCCGACAGGTGTGGGATGGTCGGGGGGCAGTGACAGGGCGTCACTGTTTGTTGGAGGCGGAGGAACGGGAGTTGTTGTTGTTGTTGCCCTTGCCTCTGCCCTTGGCGTTGTTGCCCCGATAACCTCCTCTATTTTGTTTGGTGTATGAGGATTGCGCCCCACCTTTATTGAACTGTGCTTGCTGGGACATTTGGCCTCTGGAAACACCCCTATTGCCTGAGCGACGAAAAGTGCTCCCCCGAAACTGTTGGGATTGGAGAGCTCCCATGGACTTGGCAGTCTCGGTATCCTTTTTTATTTTTTCCAAGGTGGTATCCACCTCAAGACCAAATAATCTGTCAGGGTTAACTGGCTGGTTGAGGATGGTAGTTTGGATCTCAGGCTTAAATCCAGAGATTCTGAGCCACGCCTGTCGTCTTAACATCACACTGGTGTTAATCGCCCTGGCTGCAGTATCGGCAACGTCCAGTGCACACTTTATTGAAGCGTTGGAGATGAGCTTCCTTTCTTGGATAAGCATCTCCGCAGCCTCCTTATATTGTTCTGGGAGATGTTGCAACAGGGTCTCTAGTGTGTCGTAGTGTGCCCTGTCGTAGCGTGCCAAGAGTGCCTGCGTGTTAGAGATACGCCATATATTGGCCGCCTGAACTGCTACTCTCTTTCACGATGCTTCTAGCACTTTGGACTCTTTGTCCGGGGGAGGAGCTTCACCCGTGGTCTGCGAATTTGCCCTCTTGCGGGCATTAGAAACGACCAGAGAGTCCAATGGCAACTGGCCCTTGATGTAAGTGGGATCGCCAGGTGCCGGTCGGTATTTCTTTTCAATTCTAGGGTTGACCACCCTTGCCCGTGTGGGCTCCTTGAAAATGTCCGCAGCATGTTTGAGGACCCCTTTGAGCATTGGGAGAGTTTTCACAGTCTTTTCAGCTGCTGAAAAAGTGTCAAAGAGGAAGTCCACCTCCACAAGGTCAGCATGGAGTTTAACGTTGTGGTTCTTAGCCGCCCTTTCAATCAAGGCATTGAATGCCGCAGAATCCTCAGTGGGAGACGTTTTGATATTGTATATCTGAGGGTCGAGAGTGGGTTGCTGATCCCCCTAGTCACCCTGGTCACCTGTGTCCACCCATGCGTCCTGTTGTGCATCAGGATCAGCGTGGGTCGGGAAGCTGTATTCGTCATCTTGATCCCCAGCATCCTCGGCATCGGAATAGGTTGGCGAGGGCGTGGCAATTCTTTGAGTCCGAGGAGTCAATGGTTCGACCAAGACTGGTGCATCAGAAGCAGGCTTTTTGCGCTTTAAAGGAATGGTATACGACTCCAAAGGCATCGTCGCCGTAATTTTTCGTTTGTAAAGCGTAAGCTTCCCAGTGTCGGCATCGATAAAGCGTTCCGACTGTTCCTCCAGTAATAGTGGTCGATGCGTTGAGCCCCCAGCTGGGAGAGTAGGCGTCGACCCCACAGCACTGTGCGTTTTCGCTTCGGGCGCCGCCCGTGGTGCGAATGCCTTCGGTGCCACCTTCGGCGGCAACGTGAAGAGGAGTGGCGTCGATGACTTGGAGGTGGGGACCGACTGTTTCGGCGCGGAAGGCGTTTTGGGGTCTTCTGCCGAGGCCTTGTCCCTGATACGCTTGAGTGAGTCCGAGACCTGCTTCGTGAATGAAGCGGACGGTTTCGCCGATACGACAGACGACCTCGGTCCAGCAACGTGGGAAGACTCGATCGTCAACGACTTTGGCTGGTCGGTCCGAGGCGTGCCTGTGCCCTGGGCAACCTTTGGCTCGATGCCCTTGCCGGTCTTCGGCTCGACGCCCTTTGCGGCCTTTGGTGCCGCGGCCTTGTTCGGCTTCGGCTCGATACCCGATCCGGACTTCGGCTCGACGCCCTTGCTGGACGGAGTCTGGACGACCTTTTTGGGCTGCACCTCGGCGCCTTTAGTCGGCTTCGGCTGGACGGATTTCACCGACTTGGCCGGGTCGACTTGCTTCTTCGGCTTGGGCTGTCCCGAAACCCCGGAAGACGAGGGTGTCGATGGTGGATCAGAAGGTTTCGGTTGCGCCTGAACCACTTTAGGGTGTTCGGAGACCGAAGGTTTCACTTTCGGTTTCGATTTCTTCAATGGCGGCTCCGCCGAAGTGTCCGTAGCCGGGCCTGGAGGCGGGGCTGTGGATTTTGGTAGAAGGTCTTGGGTAAGGCCGATAGGCGATCCCTCGACCTGAGCCTTAGTAAGAGTTCGAACGGGGCATAGCTCGTCCTCTGAGCTATCTTCCATGGCCCCATAGGCCTCATCGTCGTCTCCTACCTCGTCGACGACGTCTGCTACGGGTAGGTCTTCGACATCACTTGAGGGTCGTCTTCGACTTCTTCCGCTGGAGGCGAAATCTGCAGGTGAACGTCGTGTTCGTCTGCTTCGTCACTGTCGAAGATGTCCACCGGTGCCGAGTGCCGGGCCTCCATGCGTGCCACGCGCCGAAGCCGAATAGTTTTCTTCGAACAAAACCGGTAACAAGCCATACAGTTGGCTTCATCGTGGTCCGGCGACAGGCACTTGTTGCACACCGGGTGGACGTTGATGTGTGGGTACTTCGATCCGCACACGGGACACTTCTTGAACGGGCTCCGTTCCATGTCGCGTCGTCGAGGGTCTTGCTGCGTTGACTGGGCCTCGAGCTCCAAGAGTCACGCGACTCCCTGAATGTCGAACTCGGAAGGCGAGTCCGAACAGAACTGGGCCCCGAACGCAAACAATACCGACGATAAAGAGAGAAAGAAAGGCCTTTTGGCCTCGAGAATTATGTCGATTCCGAACTGAGAGAACGAAAGTACATCCGAACCCAATGGCGGAAAAAAACAATCTGGGGATGGAGTTGATGCCCATGCGCACTGTAGTCCAGGGGAGGAGCCAACTATCTCGTGATACTTCGAAGACTCTTCCAGGACAACAATGTGCAATCATCCGGACCCAACACTAGGCGGCGATCTATGCTATAGATATGAATTCAGCAGCCCACATGCCTCGAACAGATAGATAGATAGATAGATGTGGTTGTGGTTGTGTGTGGATGTGGTTTGTGTGTGGGGTTTGTGTGTGGGGTTTGTGTGTGGGGTTTGTGTGTGGGGTTTGTGTGTGGGGTTTGTGTGTGGGGTTTGTGTGTGGGGTTTGTGTGTGGGGTTTGTGTGTGGGGTTTGTGTGTGGGGTTTGTGTGTGGGGTTTGTGTGTGGGGTTTGTGTGTGGGGTTTGTGTGTGGGGTTGTGTGTGGGGTTGTGTGTGGGGTTTGTGTGTGGGGTTTGTGTGTGGGGTTTGTGTGTGGGGTTGTGTGTGGGGTTTGTGTGTGGGGTTTGTGTGTGGGGTTTGTGTGTGGGGTTTGTGTGTGGGGTTTGTGTGTGGGGTTTGTGTGTGGGGTTTGTGTGTGGGGTTGTGTGTGGGGTTGTGTGTGGGGTTGTGTGTGTTGTGTTTGGGGTTGTGTGTGTGGTTATGTGTGTTGTGTTTGAGGTTGTGTGTGTGGTTGTGGGGCTGTGTGTGGTTGTGGGGCTGTGTGTGTGGTTGTGTGGTTGAGTGTGGCTGTGTGTGGTTGAGTGTGGCTGTGTGTGCTTGTGGTTGTTTGTGTGTGTGGTTGTGTGTGTGTGTGTGTGTAGTAGTGTGTGTGGGGGGGTTGTGTGCGTGGGGGGTTGTATGTATGTGGGGTTGTGTGTGGGGGGGTTGTGTGTGGGGGGGTTGTGTGTGGGGGGGTTGTGTGTGGGGGGGTTGTGTGTGGGGGGGTTGTGTGTGGGTGGATTGCATGTGTGTGGGGTTGTGTGGGGTTGTGTGTGTGTGGGGTTGTGTGTGTGGGGTTGTTGTGTGTGTGGGGTTGTGTGTGGGGGGGTTGTGTGTGTTTGGGGTTGTGTGTGTGGGGGGTTGTGTGTGTGGGGGGTTGTGTGTGTGGGGGGTTGTGTGTGTGGGGGGTTGTGTGTGTGGGGGGTTGTGTGTGTGGGGGGTTGTGTGTGTGGGGGGTTGTGTGTGGGGGGGATTGTGTGTGGGGGGGGTTGTGTGTGTGGGTGTGTTTGTGGGGTGGGGGGTGGGGGGGTCCAGTGAGTAAGTCATTTGAATCATGATCCCATGCTGAAGGCTCTGTGCAGCAAATGGATGACTGTGCGACATCGGGCCACCTGAATGGTCACCGGCGACGCTAGTACGGTTGTGGCACCAACTAAACTGGCGGGCTTACACAGGCAGTCAAGATGGCACGGCGGGAAACTAAAGAAACATAACTGCCAACCTCATTCGGATACACTGACTTTCTGCCAAATTGGACACAAGAGTCTGTCATTATTGTTGCGCAGTCATGTGATGCCACATTAATGATACTGTGGCCGGCCCGGGAGTCTCTGCAGCAGCTGTGTAAATGAGCCCCAGGTCGGCTTGACCTATTCGCCTGGCATATAATTCTGCTATGAACTACTGTCTTCTCAAAGTGTACAGGGCAGCACTGTACACTCGCGAGACAGCCAAAATAAAGCCATTTCAGCTTTAAACCAGTCAAGCCCAAGAGACCCATTCATGAGAGGGGACATAAAGCAATGGTCACCAAAGAGGATTGTTTCAGATGGACTCGAGGATGGTAACCTCCATTTTGACTCTAGGCTTCAGAAGGGGTGACTTCCTAGGTCTCATAGTGCCAGACAAATAGATTATTTTCAATATGAGCTGATGTAACCCAGGGGAAGATTAAGAAATGTTTCATTAGTAGAAATATCTCCCGAGTGGCAAAAGGAGATAAAAACTGAGCTGAGCTTCTGTAGAGGTGGCCCCACAGACAATGTCTTACAATAAAAAAACACTGCTCTGCACCAGTAGTGAGCTGTACAGGTTGAGTCAAAGGCATAATTATTTGGACAAGTTAGGGCACTCCATAGGAAGGCCAGTAAAAATAATCGGATCTGAAACCTAGTCCTTCTGTCTCAAGCCGTGGAAGTGAGTCTGTAGAGTGCAACCATTGCTAATAAATGTTATTGTAAGCCTAATAGGTAGATCCGGTGCAAATACGCTTGGAAGTAAATTTTCCAAGAACATAGACTACACAAGAAATAATGCGATGTTAAGCACTGCACAGACGGGAAAAAATGTGGGAAAAAATGTGTTATGCACAGACGGGCGGGAAAGTGAAAGAATGGAAAGAGATGCGCACAGAATGTTAAGCATTGCACAGACGAAAGTGAAACAATGGAAAGAGACGCGCACAGAATGTTAAGCATTGCACAGATGTTAATGCGATGTTAAGCATTGCTTATTATAATAGCATTCTTTATTATTGCACAGATGGGCGGGAAAGTGAAAAAATGGAAAGAGACGCGCATAGACGGGTTCATTAAAGTGCGCGATGGTATTCTGCAGACGGGAAAATATATGTTATCTGTTATGTGCTGTGCACAGACGGGAAAAAATGTGTTATGCACAGACGGGCGGGAAAGTGAAACAATGGAAAGATATGTGCACAGAATGTTAAGCATTGGATAGACGAAAGTGAAACAATGGAAAGAGACGCGCACAGAATGTTAACACCTTAGCTGCTATGGAACGTCAGGCTCCAGTGCTGGACGTTCCATTGCGCAGGTGCAGTTCGAACGTTCAACGGCCGACGGCAGCACTACGGAGGTAGTGGTGCCGTCGGCCGTTGATCGTGCGCAGCACCTAAGGTGTTAAGCATTGCACAGACGTTAATGCGATGTTAAGAATTGCCTATTATAATAGCATTGTTTATTATTGCACAGATGGGCGAGAAAGTGAAAAATGGAAAGAGACGCGCACAGACGAGTTCATTAAAGTGCGCGATGTTATTCTGCAAACGGGAAAATAAGTGTTATTTGTTATGTGGTGTGCGCAGACGGGAAAAAATGTGTTATGCACAGACGAGAAAGTGAAACAAGTATTCTGTACTTAAAATGTATCATTTTGTCTAAGAGAGATCACAACTGTACGGCACATATGTTTTTGATCCCAGAAGGATGAAGGGATGAGTTGGCCATGCAGTCAATTGTGCAAGTACAAACAACCATTGGTAAAGCCAATAGCTCATCCTTTTACAGCCAAGCCCAATTGGCTTTGCCAACGCTAGATGTTTTTATGGTAGGGTTGTGAATCGGAAAAAACATTTTAAAAAAATCTTTTAATATACTTTAAGTCTGCTGGACGGAAGATATGAAATTAAACACTGAGTGTGAACATGCAATCATTTTCGAAGACATGCCTTGAATGACAACATCATGTCCTCAAAAAACATGCACAATAACAAACAAAAGTCTCGAACTGAGAGGCTACAAACTTCGGAGGACCGCGTTTTAAGCCTCCCCCGTCGCGCTGTCCACGCTCCGAGGGGCTGTCTCACAACCTAGTGTGACAAAACACCTCACATGTATGAAGAAATGGGCATGTACCGGTCAAGTACAGTTACTGCCGCGCTGCTACACTAATGCACCAAGCTCCCTTTCCAGGCTGGACGGAAATTCTGACACCTGTTCCCTCTCCTCGCAGCCACGCCCAGGGTGGGGAGGAGCCACCTTCTTACCTGTATATCCTGCCCCCCACAAGTCCTCAGTAGGGTACAAGGGCAAACGGCTGGCGTCCTGGCAGCCAGGAGGGGGGTTCTCCCACAGCTCAGACGGTGGGTGGGTGATGTAGGAGGGTGGTGCAGATTGGGGTGGGGGAGTTAGGAGTCAGCATCTCTCTGTGCTGTATCTCTGACTTGCTGTGCGTGAGGGGAGGAGAGGAGGAGGAGACAGAGAGAGAAGGAAAAGAGCACAAGAAAGAGGTGGGGACCACGGGAGGCGGGAGGGTGATGGGAGAAAAGGATGAGATGTACACAAGAGTGATGGAGGAGTCAAAGGGAGAGAGAGAGAATCGGAAAACACAAGACTGAACACAATGAGGTGGACATGTGAAATAGGGGAACAGAAAGAAAGAAAGAGTGTAAGGAGAGGGTAAAGAGAGGACGGGATATAATGGCCTACATATGCTCAAGAAAGAACTCAAGAGGTGACACGGGAACAATACAATTAGAACAAGCGCGCCTATCCGACACCTAAAAAGACAAACACGGGCTGCAGCCAGTAGGCCGGAGCAGCTGCGGGACGGCTTTCATGGTAAACAACAAGACGTGCGCGTGACGAACACTGCCGTGGGGCGGGACTTCCGTTTCCTGCTGGAAGCTCGCGCCCACGGAGTGGCTGGCCAGGAGAGGAGCAGTGGTGACTCGGGCGGGGCTCCCATGCCGGAGGGAGAGCCCCTCGGTGGCGGATGAAGTCCCGAGTTGCGCCCATGCGGTAAGTGGGACTTAGTTGTAGTGGGGGTGGCAGCAGGGGGTGGCGGCAGGGGAGGGGGGATGGGGGTGTATGCGCGTGTGTGGGTGTGGCTGTGTGTGTGCGCGTGTGTAGCTGTGCGTGTGTATGTATATGTGTGACTGTATGTCTGTTAGCAGTGCGTGTGTATATGTGGGGCTGTGTGTCTGTAAGTGCGTCATGATGCATTGTGCCTGCATGTGTGTTTGTGCGCATGCGTGAGTGTGGCTGTGTGTGATTGAGAGAGACTGTGAATGTGAGACAGGAGATGGGCACGGCGCCGTGCGCGCCCACGAGAAGAAAATCGGCGCTCGTGCCCATCCCCTGTCTCAGATTCCCACGAGACGGGCGGCTATAGTTGTCGAGCTGGACTCCAGCATGCTTCGCATGCTTTCGCCAGCTCGACCTAAAAAGCAACACTGGTGCAATTAAACTAGGGCCCTAAAAGGGGATGACCTTAACCCTAGATATCGGTTCGCAGAACGGGGAGGATGGGTGGGGCGGTAAGGAATCTAATACTTACTACTGTTTCTTACAGATATATCGTTACTGAAGGTAAGTAACTTGTGCATCTGAAAGAAACAGGTTAGTATTAGATTCCTTACCGTAGAATAGATACCCCAGCAATACCAACCCCGGTGGTGGGTCTGCGAACCAATGATCACACCAGAAAGTCCTGGAGAACGGAACGGCCGAAAAAACCATCTCTCCGGACTTGGCTGTCCAGGCAGTAGTGTCTTGCAAACGTGTGCAGCGAGGCCCACGTAGCTGCCTGACGGATGTCCTGCAAGGGGACTCCCCGACCAGGGCAGTAGTAGCCGCCGTGGCCCGAGTGGAATGGGCCCTCAGCCCAACAGGAGGCTCCTTTTTAACCAAAGAGTAGCATACCTTGATAGACAACACGACCCACCGAGAGATGGTCCGCTTGTGCACCGCCCGACCTTTCTTAGCGCCCACGTAACCAACAAAGAGTTGGTCATCCACCCGGAACTGGCGTGTGCGATCCAAATAGAATGAGAGCGCACGTTTTGGGTCCAGACGGTGGAGCCTCTTTTCCTCTTTCGAGGGATGCGGAGGCGGAAAGAAGGTGGACAAGGTGATGGACTGCCTGATGTGGAAGGCTGTGACTACCTTGGGCAGGAAAGAGGGTTGCATCCGCAACACAACTTTGTCCGGATGGACAGAAAGGAAGGGAGGTTTAGAGGAAGGAGCCTGGAGCTCACTCACTCTCCTGGCAGAGGTGATGGCAACCAGGAATGCAGTGTTCAGAGTAAGGAGACGAAGAGGACAGTTATGAAGTGGCTCGAAAGGAGCGCACATCAGATAGGTCAGAACAAGGTTCAAGTCCCACTGAGTCATCACGAAAGGAACAGGAGGAAACATATGAGTGATGCCCTTCAAAAACCTATTAACAACTGGGGACTTGAACAAAGAGGGCTGATCTGGGAGCCTTAAGAGGACGGAAAGAGCAGAGAGGTAGCCCTTGATAGTGCCCAGAGTAGGGCCCTGCTGGGCAAGAGAGAGAAGAAAGAGGAGAACCTCCGAAAGAGGGGCAGAAAGGGGATCCACAGCCTTTGCTGTGCACCATACCACAAATTTGTTCCACCTGCAGGCGTATAACGATTTTGTGGAGGGACGCCTGGCTGCCAGAATCACATTAGACTTCAGGAGGCAAGTCTAATGGCCTCAACTGTCGCCGCTCAATCTCCACGCATGTAAGTGGAGACTGGACAGGTTCGGGTGGAGGACCGTCCCCTGCTGCTGCGACAGAAGGTCCTCCTGAAGAGGCAGATGAATCGGGTGATCGACAGACATGCTGAGTAGCTCGGGATACCAGTACCTTCGCGCCCAGTCCGGAGCCACAAGGATAACTTGGGCCCGGCCGCGCTTGATCTTCTTCAGCACTCTGGGCAGAAGTGGTATAGGCGGAAAAGCGTACAACAGACCGCAACTCCACTCGCGATGAAAAGCGTCTCCGGACGAGTGCCGCCTTGGAAATTCCAACGCGCAGAAATTATGACATTGCGCGTTCTCTTCGGTGGCAAATAGATCTAAACAAGGCTCTCCCGACTGCAGAAAGAGACCTTGCGCCACGTCAGAGTTCAGACACCATTCGTGATCCATCATGCACAGACGGCTGAGTTCGTCCTCCCTGGCGTTCAGAGAACCTGCCAGGTGTTTAACCACCAGGGTCACGCCCTGATGTTCCAGCCACTGCCAGAGGCGCAGAGCCTCCTGTCATAGGGTCTACTACCCCACCCCGCCCTGTTTGTTGCAGTACCACATGGCGGTGGTGTTGTCCGTGAACACTGCACTACACTCCCCCAGACAGAGGGGAGGAATGCCTTCAGTGCAAGATGAATCGCCCGCAGCTCCAGAAGGTTGATATGGAGCTGGGACCCCGCGGGAGACCAGAGGCCTCTGATCTCCGCCTCTCCCATGTGCAGTAACCGACATCATTCGGTTGCAATCAACGCAGGGTTTGAACCCGGGCATCCCTACCGGCACCGTCCGGAGTCGTAAGACTTCGAAAGGTGATCAAAAAGGATCGAAAAAGTTAGTCAAAAATTGACTAAGGGTACATCTTTTTTCAGATCTGCGCTTGCTGGCGCGGAAAAAAGAAGAAGAACTGACGCCAGCGCGCAAGGGCGGCGTCTAAGTACTCCGGCGACGTCATCCCGGCACAGACGCCGACGACGGACGCGGAGCCGCAGACGACGCCTACCGACGCGCAAGGGTACTGCTACGCAAAAGTTTCCGGATCCAGGGGATATTCTAAGGTAAGGATTCTAATACTAACCTGTTTCTTTCAGATCTCTTCCTACTGCTGGTGGCTACATAAGAAAATAACCAAATGGGTGCTAACTACCCAAAGCCATATTAATTATATTAGTTCAGACGTCTATCTAGATCATTTCATACTGCGGATGGCTATATGTGAAAATAAAGGATTAGATTTCCCCTGCCCAGAAGCCTGGTGCTCAAATGTTTACCTATGCTGATTGGATGGGCAAAGGGAGGAGGACAGCAATGTCATAAGGAGATACTCGGTCTCACTCCATGATGCAAATTGGAGGGTTTCGTTGTCTTATGATGGGTCTGAAGTAATATACAAGTGATATACAAATCCATTATAAAATAATAAAGTATATACCTTAACCAAGTATGATGCTACAAGAGCCTCCATCAGCGTAAGCTGTGCTCCTTCCAATTTACAGTAAGCTCCAACCATCATAGACAACGCTTCTTGGATGGAAAGCCTGGTGTCGGGTGCTTCCTGCAAAAGTAAAACAAGACATGGTCAGGGTTATACAAATGTACATTGGAGACTACTTCTGTAAAATGTATATCCAAACAATACTGCAATGCGATCACTATGCTTTGAAAACATTCTGTATATAGATAACCCTAAGTCGACGAATACTCCACTGTTCCAGAACAAGCATAGACAGCTAAAGACCGTCCAAAGGAGGGAAATATAGAGGACAGACTGAAGATTAATTTGTTTCAAGTTAATAGAATTCATATAAAACATTTATATCAGCATACATAACAAGCAATGGCAAAGCATATAGATTTCATCTATGCAAGAGCTATTGGCTTTGCCAATATTTTTAGCCATGTTGTACGCTAGCCTGGCTGCTGTTCAGCATGACTAAAAATTAGAGGGGTAAAGGACAGTGGCGTGGAGTGTCGTAAAGTGGAGTGCTATGGAATGGCACAGTGTGTCGTGGAATGGCGTAGAAGAGCCTGCATAAAGTGGAGTACAGTGTAGTAGAGTAGTGTAGTATAGGAGAAGAATGGAGAGTAGAATAGCATGGAGTGGCATAGAGTGTCGGAGTCGAGTGGCATACAGTGGAATGGCGCAGAGTGGAGTAGTACGTCACAGAATACAGTGGGGTAAAGTGGCAAGGAGTGGCATAGAGGAAGATGAGCAGAGCATTCTAGATTGGAGTAGAGTTGTAGAGTGACAGAGTGAAGTAGAGTGTTGTAGTAGTGAGTGGCATAGAGTGAAGCAGCGTCAAAGTGGAGCAGAGTTTAATGGAATAGAGGGTCATAGAGTGGAGTATAAGAGTGGAGTGGAGTAGAGTAGAGTGGCCTAGGGTGAAGTGGCATAAAGTACAGTGGTGCAGAGTAGATTGGCGCAGAGTGTATTGGTTTTTAGTAAAGTGGTGTAGGGTGCGTTGGGGTAGAATCTAGTGGTAGAATGGCATAGAGTGCACTGAAGTAGATTGGTGTAGAGTGCAGTGGCAACGATTTGAGTGGTGCAGAGTGGAGTGCATTGGTGTAGAGTAGAGCAATGCAGAGTTGAATAGAGTGGCATAAAGTGCAGTGACAAGCGCAATGATGTAGAGTGGCACAGCATGCAGTCTTGCAGAGCAGAATGGCAGGGAACAGAATAGAGTGGCGTAGCATGTAGTTGTGTAGAATGCAGTGGTGCAGAGTAGTTAGTGTAGAGAGCATTGTTGTAGAGTGCAGTGGTTTAGAGTGAAGTGGCATAGAAGGCAGTGGTGTGGAGTAAAGTGGCAAAAAGTGGCACAGAGTAGAGTGCAGTAGAGTGGTAAAGACTGGTGTAGAGTGCAGTGGCATAGAGTGCAGTGGCATAGAGTAGATGTTTTCAAAGTAGAGTGAAGTGACAGAGTGGAGACATGCAGGGTTGAGTCCAGTGGCAAAGAGCGCAGTGGAGTAGACTGGAGTAGAGTGCAGTACAGTACAGGGGAGTAGAGTAGATTGCTTCAGAGTAGAGTGAAGTTACGTAGAGTGGAGTAGTGCATGGTTGAGTGGAGTGGTGCAGGATAGAGTGGAGTGGTGCAGGGTAGAGTGGAGTGGTGCAGGGTAGAGTGGAGTGGTGCAGGGTAGAGTGGAGTGGTGCAGGGTAGAGTGGAGTAGTGCAGGGTAGAGTGGAGTGGTGCAGGGTAGAGTGGAGTGGTGCAGGGTAGAGTGGAGTGGTGCAGGGTAGAGTGGAGTGGTGCAGGATAGAGTGGAGTGGTGCAGGGTAGAGTGGAGTGGTGCAGGGTAGAGTGGAGTGGTGCAGGGTAGAGTGGAGTGGTGCAGGGTAGAGTGGAGTAGTGCAGGGTAGAGTGGAGTGGTGCAGGATAGAGTGGAGTGGTGCAGGGTAGAGTGGAGTGGTGCAGGGTAGAGTGGAGTGGTGCAGGGTAGAGTGGAGTGGTGCAGGGTAGAGTGGAATAGCATAGAGTGGAGTGATGCAGAGTGGAGAGGTGTAGAGTGCAGTGGCAAAGAGTGCAGTATTGCCCAGTAGAGCGGGTAGAGTGCACTTGCATAGAGCGGGTGGTGCACAGTAGATCAGAGAAGTATAGTGTGTAATGGTGTAGAGTACATTGGCGTAGAGTGCTCTGGCATAGAGTGGCTTAGTGTAAAGTCGCGTTACATAGAAGGGTAGACCCAATGGTACTGGGACCTGGGTATTCAATGTTACAAGGCAATGGGTCCCAGTAAGTGCACTTCTTGATAAAAGAGAAAATTCTTTATACTGCTCAATGCAAAAATAATTACACAATTTTTAATGAGAGATGTTATTTATTTACATCCTGATCCACGCACATTTATGCAAAAACCTATTCAATGAATATAGACAAAAAATGTGCCCAAAGAATGGAGGGGGAAGAGGTGTGGTGGGGTAAGTGGTTTGTGAGGATTGGTATTGAGTAAATAGTTTCAAAGTTCAGATGTGGTCACAGAATGACTAGTTGCCATCACATAGGCATGTTTTTTGAGCCACATAGACAACATTTCAAACCTATCTCCTATGCTAAAACACAGTAACAATAATCTGTTGTTCATGGGCAGGTGTAGATATAAAAGTCGACGTTTCGACCCCCGAATGGCGTAGGTTGAGTTCCACCTTACTATGGGGTCTTCTTCAGGACTAGAACGTGAAGTGGAGTGGGGTGGGGCACCAGAAAGCCTCAGATGCAGTGTCGGAGCGGAGTACAGAATGCCAGACCCCCATTGTGTTCATATCAGTCTAAATCGGGTGCCGCTCGAGTGAGGAGTTTGTTCTGCTTTCCTGCTTTGCTCGCCACAGGAGTGGTTGGGAGCCTACGCCTACTTGGGGGAACATTAATTGCAAGTCCGGCCGCAGCGGAGGTGAGAGGCGCAGGCGAGCGGGACTGCGAGGACCAGCAGTCCATCTGTCATCGCCAGCTGGTTCCTCTTCCCGCCGCGCCTCGCGCCCCCTCCCAGTGCCACGCCCCCCTGCCTGGAAGTGCTCTTTACTCCTCGCGGCCCCCGCTTCGCGGGTGCCGCTCGAGTGAGGAGTTTGTTCTGCTTTCCTGCTTTGCTCGCCACAGGAGTGGTTGGGAGCCTACGCCTACTTGGGGGAACATTAATTGCAAGTCCGGCCGCAGCGGAGGTGAGAGGCGCAGGCGAGCGGGACTGCGAGGACCAGCAGTCCATCTGTCATCGCCAGCTGGTTCCTCTTCCCGCCGCGCCTCGCGCCCCCTCCCAGTGCCACGCCCCCCTGCCTGGAAGTGCTCTTTACTCCTCGCGGCCCCCGCTTCGCGGGAGCCGCTCGAGTGAGGAGTTTGTTCTGCTTTCCTGCTTTGCTCGCCACAGGAGTGGTTGGGAGCCTACGCCTACTTGGGGGAACATTAATTGCAAGTCCGGCCGCAGCGGAGGTGAGAGGCGCAGGCGAGCAGGACTGCGAGGACCAGCAGTCCATCTGTCATCGCCAGCTGGTTCCTCTTCCCGCCGCGCCTCGCGCCCCCTCCCAGTGCCACGCCCCCCTGCCTGGAAGTGCTCTTTACTCCTCGCGGCCCCCGCTTCGCGGGTGCCGCTCGAGTGAGGAGTTTGTTCTGCTTTCCTGCTTTGCTCGCCACAGGAGTGGTTGGGAGCCTACGCCTACTTGGGGGAACATTAATTGCAAGTCCGGCCGCAGCGGAGGTGAGAGGCGCAGGCGAGCGGGACTGCGAGGACCAGCAGTCCATCTGTCATCGCCAGCTGGTTCCTCTTCCCGCCGCGCCTCGCGCCCCCTCCCAGTGCCACGCCCCATTGTCATACTTAGGAGAACCTCCTCACGCGCGCAGCGGGACGCGCGCGGGGCGGTCACCGGGGCGAAGACCGGGCAAAGAGCGGGCCGTTTTAGGCCGTTAGAGGCCGGTAGAGACCGGACCGGGCCCCCCCTCTAACGCCCCCGCTAAATTGCCCCATCAGTTACCCCAGTATGGCGTCCAGAGCCTTAAGGAGTAAGTCTGTACAACAAGGCGCAAGTACTTTGGAAAATTTTTTCCCCAAGGCGAGCTCCCAAATTAGTAAGTGTCATTCTACCATGGACTCTCACCTTGAGATGGGTCCTGAAAGTGTGTTCTTGGACCACGGGGGATCTGCTTCAAATGATGTTAGTACACCCATCACTATGGACGCTACCCATATGTCATTATTGGACAGCATTGACCAGACTATTGAGTCGGTCCTTCAGCAGCTAAGAACTCCTGTAACGCAGAGGGATCGAAATTCCTCACGGCCATCTGGGACTTCTGACCATTCTGCTGTTCTGGACAACATGGGATCAAACACGCCTGAAGCGGGTCAGGCGGTCCTGTTAACAGACCCTGTAGATAGTGGGGTGGTACAGCCCTTAAAAAGGAAAAGGCCCAGGGAAATAAAGAGGGCAAAAAGGGCAAAAATTGATATAACTGAATCATCCCTCGAAGAAAGTACAGACATTTCGGTTTCCCCTGAGCTTATTCTATCTGGGTCTGGGCCGGATCTTGTGGCCTCGCCAGCTCCTGTGTTATCATCAGCAGCGGCGGGTCCATTTATCTTTGGTGGGGTATCCTCCAACAGTACAGATATAATAATTAATTCGCAGTTATTATTAAGAATCTGTTAACCCCCATCTCAGCTAGATTAGAGGCTATAGAGAATCTACTCCAGTCCCGGGAAAATAACCATACTAGGAAAAGCCCTGGTATAGCTACAAATGCTCCTATAGCTACCGGGGAACCACCTGGGAATAGTTCACTTCCCTCCACATTGTCCCAGGTCTCCAGTAGGGTATCGCTGAGTACAAATGGTGCGTCTGTTTCTCAGACGCGCACTTTGTTACCTCCAGCACCTAGGCCCCCTGTTCCGGCTCCCAGGAGATCCAAGTTACCCCCTGCACCGCAATTCGCGCCGCAGTCAAGGGCGACAGTGGGTCCTATAAATGCCCCGAGTGATGGTCCTGCCCCCCCCCTGATAGGCGCAGGGTGGTCAACCTGCCCCCAGAAGCTGTTCCATATACGGCAATCATGGTGGGAGTTCCTGAGCTAACTGGTGGTGTTAGGGAGACTCAAGACTCCCTACGCAATAAGGTTATAAGCTGGCTCAGCATCAATAGGCCGCTGCCTCCAAACTTGAAAGGTGAGGTTCTGATGGTAAGGAGGATTCCATGGATTGGCCCTACTATAAAGAACAGGGCAGGGGACTGTATCGTTTTAAGTTTCAAGAGCCCACACGTTGCAAACTATATCTGCAACTGGCTTGTAAGGCCTGATAAGTCCAAAATAGAACTTGTACCCCTCTCATATTTCTATCCTAGTGGTAGCAACACGGTGGGAGGGAGTGAGAAGGGGTGGACTAGGGTGGGCTTTGCTGTAGATGGCTCCCGCTACAGACCAAGACACTCCTTATCAACTGCCCAGGCAAATTTCATACATCATAACAGGTTTTCCTGTTTGGATCAGGTCGATTGACCACAAACCAGGGCAATCCTGTCTGGTCCTGGGAAGATGGTGGATGACGTGCAAAGACGTGTAGGATCGGGTATAGTCCCTACGACGGAACTAACCCGGCTGCATACCGCGAATGAGCGAGGGGCTGACACGGACAACAATCTGTGCCAACTGGGACCCTCACCTAACACCGGGTCTGCCCATATTCTGCAAACAGGGGCATCGGAGCTGGCCGGGCCTGCCGCTATCGCGGTCTGCGGAAGTGGCTCCCTAGACACTGGCTCATCCATGGTCACTCCGCAACCTCCTATTGAAGCCCAGGGCAACCTGCCACCTGATCCAGGTTTGAGAATTCTCTCCTGGAATGTGGCAGGAATTGCAAACAAGGAAGGCTCTCCTGAATGGGATTGCCTGGTAGGTGGATGTGATATACTCCTCTTCCAGGAGACTTGGGCGAGGGCCACCCAGTCTAGGAGAGGGTTTGATGTATTCGAAATCCCTGCCAAATGGGCTGGGAGGGGGAGGCCATCAGGTGGCTTGGCAATCTGGATTGCGAGTCACACTGGGTGCCAGGCGGAGCAGGTTTACACGTGTTCGCAGGACATCCAGTGTGTGCGGCTCACATGGCCTGGTAAAACTCCGTGGGCCATTGTCAACGTCTACTCGCGACCAGTGGCCTCGCCAAACGAATCACCAACCCTAAATGATTTGGCCTCCTTCTTGGGCCAACTTCCGGGTGACCTCAGGGTGGTGCTTGGAGGAGACCTCAATTGCCACTTTGAACCTTTGGAAGGTCTACTGGATGGTGCGCTTACGGCCGAGGATGACCACTGGGGGGTTCCACCCTCATCTTCTCCTCACCCTAAAGCCTGGTCCCCTCTAGCATTACAACTCATGTCCCTTACCCTGAATTGCGCACTGAGGGCGTGTAATGGTCGTACTCCTTCCGATACCCCCTCAGTGTGTACTTTCAACAGGAGGGGCCAAGAGTCGAGGCTAGATTACATCATGGTGGACATTACACTCTGGCCTAAAGTGCTTGACTTCAGGGTAATTAAGAGGTCTGATAGTGATCACAATGCTCTTTGCCTAAATATCCTGTGCCCCCTGCCTATGACGGATTCATCCCCAGTTGGCCAAGGGGAAGATCCGGGGGATTTGTTCCTCACAACAAATAGGCGCCGGGTCAAGTGGGGAAAGTTGGTGAGCTCGGAAGAGTCCATTAAGAAATTATATGAGCTGGCACTCCCCAGCTTCATGGAGGTGGATGCTCTCCTGAATGAACTAAGAACCCCAGATTACTACGAGAAACTGGGAAACATACACCAGGATTTAGTGAGGGATTTGGCTGAGGTATTCCACCCGGAGGTCCCAACCAGAAAGAAAAGGACCCTTGTTCCCTCTTGGTACACCTCAGATTGTAGGGCAGCAAAATCTGAGCTCATTGCAGCAATAAAAGAGGGGTCAGATAAGGCCAATGTACGTGACCTTAGGAAGCACTATAAATCAGTGCTGGCGACTGCAAGGACCGAGTGGGACTGGAACCACTGGCAGGATCTTCATGATGCCCTAAAAGTTAGGGACTCCCGGAAATTCTGGGCCCTTGTAAACAATGGGACAGGGGAATTTAGTAACGCAATCGAGCCCAATATAGCCCCCGCGGTCTGGGAGGCCCACTTTGGGGCTCTTTACCAAGATACTAGTTCCTGCCCGGACGCAGAGTTGCAACTGCCCTTGGGTACTCAGGATTTTGGAATGGAACTATCCCTGGGGGAAGTGGAGCTTGCCCTAGAACGCTTACCAGTGGGGAAGGCGCCAGGACTGGATAGGTTACCCGGGGATCTATTTAGGCATCACCCGGACATCTGGGGCCCATACCTTCTCATTCTCTTCAATGCCATTCTTGGAGGTATGGCGATCCCTGGGTCGTGGCTGGGGGCAGAGATTGTGCCCATCCATAAGAAGGGTTCTACTCTGCTCCCCGCCAATTACAGGCCTATAAGCCTTATAGATGTGCCCCAAAAGCTCTTTGCGCGCCTCATCTTAGACCATCTCCTAGACTGGGTCGAGGACAATGACATCATGAGCCCCCTCCAGGCTGGCTTCAGGAAGAACACGTCGACCATGGACCAAATTTTTCGCCTCCTTCTCCTGTATTGGAAGACGGTCACGCTACAGGGAGGTCGACTGTACATGGTCTTCGTGGACCTGAGGTCAGCCTTTGACCTGGTCCCCAGGGGGAAGTTATGGGAGGTTCTGCAGAAGCTAGGAGTTCCCCCCCCACCTCCTCAGTATCATCATTAGGCTGCATGAGAACAACTTTGCGCAAGTGAGGTGTGGGAGGGAAGGCAAGCCCTCGGGCAAATTCCCGGTCCGCCGAGGTGTCAGACAGGGCTGTGTTTTGGCTCCGACACTGTTCTGTCTGTACATTAACAGCGTCATTCAACATCTTGACGCTGTTGGGGACAATGATGCACCGGTTCTGGCAGGAAGGAGGGTCCCGGCAATTATGTTTGCCGACGATACCCTCCTTCTTTCCAAATCCCCCATGGGGATCCAGAGGATTGTGGACGGTTTTGGCCATTTCTGTCGACAACATGGGTTGGAGGTGAACACGGAAAAAACTAAGTTCATGATCTTCAACCCCCCCACCAAAACCAGACCCAATCCAAAACTGGGGGAAACTAGCCTTGAAAGGGTCTCGACCTTTATTTATCTGGGGGTATCACTCCAAGAAAATCTGACATGGGACTCCCAGGTAGCAAGATCTAGGTTGAAACTTTCCCAGCTATCGGGCGCACTCTTGAGGGTGTCCAATAAGTCCACCTTTAAGCCTGTTAGTCCGGCCTTGGAAACGTATAGGACCCAGGCGAAGGCAGCAGCCACCTACGGCAGTGAGCTGTGGGGGCATAAAGCTGGGAAGGTCATGGCAGGGGTGGAAAATTGTTTTCTCAGACGCTTACTTGCTCTCCCGCAAGGCACACCACTCCTCCCCCTAAGACTCGACCTGGGCCTTCCGTCAATTGCAGAGGACCTACGGTCGAAACCTGTGAAGTTCTGGCACCGGATATGGACCACCGAGGAACTGTATCACTATAGGCAGGACCTTATACACGTCATGAGGCTGGATGTTAACGGCAAGATCCCTTGGCTGGCATTTATTAAGTCGGAACTGTCTAGCCTGAATTTGCCAGATTTATGGGATGATCCAGCTCAGGGCTGCCGAAAGATTTCGCGTAAAACCCTCGCACAGCTCTACAAGAACAAAAGCCTTGCTGATATGGACAATGCTTATGATAGTGGCACCTTGACGGGACGTTTTATAGTATCCAAAAATTCCTTTGTGTTTGAACCTTTTATGGATTTTATTTATCCTCTTTTGGCGAGGAAGCTGTTCCTGCAATGGAGGTTTGGCACGCTCCCTACTAAAGTTTTTACCTATAAATGGTCGCTAGGGGGTGACAAGCTCTGCCCATGCTGTAAAGCTAATGATGAAGACGATTTGCACATAATGTTTTGTTGCCATGCCTACCGGAGCCCGAGGAGGCGCTGGTTAGCTCCTCTATGTCGGAACCTGGGCTTCAGGAAGTATTTACAGGCCTACAGGGTTATGAAAACCAACACCCTGGGCCACATTGTGTTTGCGGTTTCCAAATTTTTAATGGCAGCATGGATAATAAGGAAGAAAATGTCTGGTTAATTCATATTACCTTGTATTTTCTAGCATTGCAGGTCCAGTAGGATTTTTATTGTATATATTCTGTTTTATCTATATGTACTTTTACTGTATCTTTTATGGCCCATGTGGCCGAAATAAAGAATTTTTGGATTGGATTGGATTGGATTGGAATACGTTTTTTGCATAAATATGCATGGATGAGGATGTGCATAAATAACATCTCATTAAAAATTGTGTAATTATTTTTGCATTTAACAGTATAAAGAATTTTCAGTTTTATCAAGAAGTGCACTTACTGGGACCCTTTTCCTTGTAACATTAGAGTAAAGTGGAGCAGAGTAGAGTGCAGTGACATACAGTAGAGTGTTGCAGAGTGGAGTATAGTGGCATACAGGGCAGTAGTGCAGAATATATTGGTGTAGAGTGCAGTGGTGTACAATGGAGTGGCGCAGAGTGCAGCAGTGTCAGAGTGCAGTGGTGTTAGAGTGAAATGTCCTATAGTGTAGTAGTGTATAGTGCAGTGGCGCAGAGTAGATTCGAGTGGTTTAGAGTGGATTGGCATAGAGTGCAGTGGCAAAGAGTGGAGCGATGCAGAGCAGAGTGGCATAGAGTGTATTGGCATACAGTGCACTGGCGTAGAGTGCAGTAAAGTACAGTGGTACAGAGTAGAGTGAAGTGGCACAGAGTACAGTGGTGCAGACAAAAGTGGCGTAGAGTTCAGTGGTGGAGAGTACAGTGTTGTGGTATAGAGCGAAGTGGAGTGGTGCAGAGTGGAGTGGTGCATGGTAGAGTGCAGTGGTATAGAGAGCAGTGGCGCAAGTACAGTGGTGCAGAGAAGACTAGAGTGGCGTAGAGTGCTGTGATGTAGCGTACAATGTTGGAGAATGCAGTGGAGCAGACAAGATTGGTGTAGAATGCATTGGTTTTGAGTAAAATGCATTGGCGTAGAGTGGTTTAGAGTTGAGTGACGAAGAGTGAAGAGGAGTAGTATGGAGGGGTGCAGAGCAGAGTGCGACAGTGCGGAATGGCAGAGTGAAGTGGAGTGGAGTGTGGAGGGGTGCAAAGTAGAGTGGAGTTGGGTAAAGTGGAGTATGTATGGTGTGGTAGCGTACTGTCATTAAAGACAACACAACACATCTCCAATTGAAATGCCCATTACATTTGCACAGCCATACAGTTTTACTGGTAAAAGTAAAGAGCGCACAAACGGTAAAGGGTGGAAATGTCATCACTCAGTGTATTGATTTGTTTTGATTGTGTTAAAATATTTGCTCCGGCCACCCTTCATAATTACTGAAAAGATTTGCTTCATTTGTGCTTTTCGAATTCTGATATATTCTGAAATATCTGCACAGCTCATTTACAAACATTGGAATTTTGTTGTGAGCTAGAAAAGAAAATAACAATCAACAGCCTTCCTCAGGTACACCCCCAATAGCCAGCATGATTGTCACATAAATCCTCTCACTTTGAAGTTAGAGAAACAAAAGTAAACACCAGGCTCCATGGGAGACAGAGCCTGACATTTGACCTCTGTATTTGAATGCACAGAAAATGTGACTAGATAAGAACAAGATTTAAAGGCCTGTTTACTGTATTCTTCCACCAGTACTGGATTTCAGTAAACAGGGTTTGGGTAACAGAAAGGCCAAACTCAAGCTGGACAGCCTAAAACATATACAGCCAGCAAATAGAAAGCAAGCAAATGTGAGTTACAAACCCAATGGGAAGCAATAGGTGGAAAACATTCCGATTGTCCCCAAGATGTGGTTAGCAAACCGGACAGCTGCACTGTCTAGTAGGCTTCGACCCCAAAAAATTACCACAAACACTGTCCACCATCAAGGTCTTTATTTTACCTACCTTACACAACGCTTCAAAAAACTGCTGTACAAGAGCAATATCCTTGGTAAACAGTTGTGGCATCCGGCTGAAAAGAAATAAAGAGTGAGGAATATTAGGAGATATTGCTTACGCACCATCAAGACAATTGTATCTTTTACTCAAACTATTGTCCCTTTATTCAACATTATTAAGTGTGATTGGGCATGGCCTCCAGAATGACTGGTGTAAAAGAGTGATCGTTTTTGAGAACTAAAACGTAATAAGCCCATCTAGCTAATTAGACGCCTACTTATAACAAACATTTTAAACAAACAGGTTTTCACATAAATTGAACCAAAAGGGGGATTTGTCAAAGACCCAATATTAGATTCAATCTACACCTTGGTCAACTTTTAGAAACATGGATTTTTACCATTAGGATTATTATATATAAATATATATACACACACACACACACACACACACACACACACACACACACACACATATATATACCTATACACATATACACACATATATACCTAGACACACATATATACATATACACACATATATACATAAACACATATGTATGTCGAAACAAATGCCCAAGAACTTTAAGGAACGCACTCCGCAAAGGAGCCCACCATCCGGTGCTTTTAAAGCTAGCTCGCACTTTTATTCCATCTCATTCATCATGGGCAGCTTCTTAAACAAATGTCTCATGGGCAGCTTCCTTATTTGAATTTTCAGCATGCTAATTAGTTAGTGGCCCCACGTGGGCCTCGCTAAGTGCGTGTTGATTGATTGTGCATGCTGGGACCTATAGTCCTAGGAAACCAAAATATATACATATATATATATATATATATATATATATATATATATATATATATATATATAGTCAAGTCAAAAGATCTTTATTCGGAGTAAAAGAACATCCATAAAAGTACAAACAGAAAAAACACAATACATTTTTAAACATTCATCAGTAATTGCAATTGGAGAATTATCCGGGGACAAACGAGCAAAATCGGAATCCATTTACAATGTCCCAGCTATACAACATATGTCCCTTCGTGATAGTAAATCATTTAATTTTTTGTAAAAGAAGAGAATATCTTACAATATTATTTAAAAACACTGTATAAAAACATTATTAAAATCATTAAAACCAATATTAAACCGTTATAAAAAGAGTATCAAAATAGAAAGTGCAGTGTGCAGTAGTTAAACATCAATATTAAGGGTGATTCTCGATCTAACAGCAGCTTTCAGAAAACAACTTATCCTAAAAATGACTTCATCTGATCCCAATACCAAAAAGGACCGGAGTGCCAATTTAAAGTTAGTTAATCCGTTTTTCTTGCAGTAGGGCATAAGAAAATGTGCAGTGAATTTTTTATAAAAACCACAAAAGAACAAGAAATGCATAAGACTTTGCTTCAGGTCAGGGTTACAGGGGCAATTTAAGGTTTCGAGATGTTTATTATATCCCATCGGGAAGTTCAATAGATTGACTATACTCCCGTCTCGGAAGCGAAACAGTAAACCCCTTGCCCATCTACCAAGATGCAAACACAAGTATCTATACGGTGGGCCAGGTTTTTTAACGTGTGGTTCAGAATAGGCCAGATATTTTACAACCGTGCATTTAATCAGGTTCTTCCTGTCACGCTCTTCTCTATATAAGTCATACAATGCCCTTGAAATGATGGTTTTATGGGAGCGGTTTATTAGGTTTGGTGATGTGAACAGAGAAGCCAAACCCACACTTGCAAGGCTCTCGTTTACTGCTTTCAGCCATGGTATATGGTGTCCCCTATCACACTTTAAACAATCCAAAATAATTTCACGGGTTAATGCAGCAGCCGTGTTATTCCAGATCTTTATCCAGAATAGAGCTGGTCTGGACTTCACGAAATCTTCAATGTAAGGGATATTTAATTCATTATGGCATAAATAGGTTGAAGAACAGATAACCCCCCCCAATACCTTACGACAAAATCTATTCTCTTCTATTTGAATAGGGGGGCAGTTGGTATAACCCCAAACCTCAGCGCCGTAAGTGCCAGTTGGCATACATTGGGTTTGGTATATCTTGACCAGGGAAGTTATTACATCAGCTTGGTTGGGCTGTCTCAGAGAGGTTACACAATTAATAGACTTGCCCAACTTGTTCCTGGCATAAGAAACATGTGCATGCCACGTACCACTATTTGAAAATAGCAACCCTAAATAGGGAAAAGTGCTAGTGCTTTTTAAAACATTTGACCCTGAAATGATCTGGGGGATTTTGTGATTTTTTGGGCCACAGCTCATGATTAAAGATTTTTTAAAATTAGTTGTTAGGCCTAAATCGGCCATAAAAAGGACAAAACCTGAGATTAAAATGCGGAGTGCCTTGGGAGTGCGGCCCATCAGGACCGCATCATCCGCATAAAGAAGTGTGGGTATAGGGACTCCATTAATGTAAGGCACATCACTAGTTAAGGTGCTCAAAGTGCTGCTTAGCTTATTGATATACAAAATAAACAGGAGAGGGGCCAGCACACACCCTTGTCTGACCCCCCTTCCAATGCTAATATCATCAGAAACTTCACCCATTTGATTCACACGTACACAGGCTTTAAGATCATGATGTAAAAAGGCTAAAAAATGTACCAGATGGGCATCTAAACCATATTCAAGAAGGGTAAACCAAAGCCGGGAACGATTAACAAAATCAAAAGCCGAGCTCAGGTCCATAAAACCAAAATATAAAGGGGATTTCTTTGCGATATTGTATTTTGCCATGATCAGGTTCAGATTCAGACATTGCTCCACCGTTCCGACACTGCTACGGAACCCGAACTGGCTCGGATGGAGGATGTTATTCTCATCGGTCCATGTTCTTATCCTTTTAAATAAAATCCGCCCCAATACCTTTAAAGTGTTGTCTATTAAAGAAATTGGGCGGTAACACCCAGGGTCCAGCCTATCGCCCTTTTTAAAAATAGGAACAATAATACTACGTGACCATGTTTCTGGGATCTCCCCTTCAGTTAAATTGTTAAAAACATTGCACAGCAATGGAGCCCAAAAATCTGGCTCACATTTTAACTGGTCTATAGAGAGCCCATCGGATCCAGGCGCTTTATTCCCGGCACTTTCTAAAATGGCATCAAATACCTCAGATATAGAAATAGACATTGAGTGTGGGGGGGGTAACAGTAAAGGAGGATTGTCTGGTGTTGCATAGATTTTACCAAAATGTGCAACCCAGATGGGACCAGTAATATTACAATTAATTTCGGTCAGAGTCGAACCGATAGATCTTATATCCTTTACCTCCTTCCAGAACCCAGTGGTATCTTTTAGGTTAGCAGATCGTACCAGGGAATCCCAGTGGGTTTTCAGTAGATCGTTTGATCTAGTACGTAAAGCACGCTTATACTCTGCTCTGAGCAACCTTACCAGTGGTATATCCCTCGGTTCAGCTTTTAAGGCAGCTCTAAGCATCCTATTTGCTTTAGAGCATGGGCCATCAAACCATCTAGGTGAATCCACAGCCTTACTAGAGGCTGGTCTGGAAATTTCGCCTTTAATTGTGGTGCAGAGTTCAGAGAACGCTTTAACCACGTCGGTCCCATGGTCCTCTGTGCTTAGACAATCTTTGATCAAACTTGGGTATTTTTTACATACCCCTGCCAGGATTCCCTTATTGTCCACTCCCTTCCAGATTACCCTTAACTTATCTGTAGAAACTTCCAAACCCCTTGCGCCTATTTCACGTCTTGGGCATTTACCCTTCGGTAATGATAAATAGATGGCAATTGGATAGTGGTCACTGTGAATTTCACACACTACCTCAGCCCTTTTTAGTGAATTTGCAATGGCATGTGAAACGAAAACATAATCAATTGTGGTTCCACCCCCATGTCCAATAAAAGTAGGGAATGGGGATGCATAGTCTTCCATACCTACATGTTCCATGCAATTGACAAGTTCACTAGTAGCAAGGAAATCTAACAGTTCTTTTCCTCTTTTACATGGGGGATTCCTTAGATGTACATGTGCATTAAAATCCCCCCCTAAACAAATGCCATCAAATTTCCCATATACCTGTCCATCCATGATTTCATTAATAAAATCAAATAAGAGAATAAAATTTCGATTAGGTTGAGACAGAAAATCATTATTATAGAAATTGATTAAACACAGTTTTATCCGCTCGGTATACGAGAGTGCCATAAAACTAGGGCAATTTGTTTGTAGCGCGTCAATTTTAGTCCCAGCACATATTTTTATCCAAATGGACAATCCACCACTAGGACGACCAACCAAGGGGACCGGGACAGTCCTGTTATGACAACTATACCCCTCAAGCAATAGATCCTCCACACACCAAGTTTCTTGAAACATCAATATATCATAACAATTGACACAATCCCTCCATGAAACAATTCCCAACTTGGACTTCAGGCCCGCAATATTCCAACTGAGGATACTTAAGTTATTATCTTTATTGTTCCTCGGACTGAAACCCTGGTAAGTACTTGAAGCGGATTTGGATGTAACATGCCCCTGTTGAACACATAATGGACTAGATGGAGAAATCTCCTGTGTTAACGGTTCCGCTTCACGAGATGGTTCCTTTAACTGGACTGCCTCAGGGCACACGGAAAGTAGTTTGGTCTTTTTAGTGGGCAGTCAGTCCAATGTATCCAGGTCCTGGAAAATTCCAAACCTATTCTGCAATGGGAAAACAGGAGGGGGTTGCATCATCTTGTGTGGAGGACGGTAGAAATATTTTAATGGTAGTGGTGTCACCACAGTAGATGGGCCGTGTCGACCAGGATTATAGTTCAGCAGAAATTTTGCAGTGCCCGGATTTCTAAAATTAATTACAATACAGTCCCCGTTGATATTTTTGTAAAGGGGACCGATCCAGGTTACACGCCGTGTGGTTATGATTTCTTTTGAGATATCATACCCCACTCCCTTGTGCTTCGTTAACCAGTCTATACACTTATTGTGGAGTTGAACCCATGATTCTCCTTGATCTTCCTTAAGCGGTGGGATACCAGCCAGAACTAAGACATAAGGACAGGCCTCAGGTGGAAGATGTAGGGCCGGGCCTTGATGTTTATTAGGTCTATTGTCCTCATGCGTGATCTTTCTATCGTGCTGGCTGGAATTAACAGGACCCTTCTGTACTAGTGTGGTCTGTTTCACTGTAATGCCCTTTTTTGTGGAATTAATAAATACTCCGCTTGCATCATTAGTGGAGACAGAGGGTTTAGATGAAGTGACGTTCCCATGTATAGGGTTACATGGTAATAAGGGAATATTGGTTTGACGATCAGGCAGATTACTGCCAGTTGTACCCCTATTGTTGGACGCCTTAGGTGTAACAGACTGTGTGGGATTAGAAATGGGTTGTTGTTCCACTGTCCTGATATTACCATGGTCACCAGTGGTGGTGACACGAGTAGTGGATTCAAGGTCTTTTAACAGACGTTCTACTCTCATTTTGTCCAAGTTTGCTATGCCCTTTCTCTTTGCATCCTCGTTTTTAATTAAATTCTCCAATTTATCAAGTCTTTTAAAAATATTATTAAATTGTTTGATCATTTGACCTTCCAAATTTTTAAAAATTGTCTCTGCAATAGTCTCAATAAGGTTCCCCTCTGATTTAGCATAATGACTAGGTTTGTCAGTTCCGTGGGGAGGCTCAGTCTGGGTGGAGATAGATATATGATTAGACCCTTCATTATTTATAATAACCATATCACCCAGATACGGTTGATCCTGTGTAGGTGCTGTATATTGGACCAACTTCTGTCTCTTCCCCTTACTCCACATGCTTTGTGGAGTTGGTTGGTTGACAGTCCTTAGTGACTGCTTCCGTTTATTATAGGTTATTTTAGCAGGGCCCCTCTTTCTCTTTGCTGCGACATTACCAGATACCTTATTAGCAGCCTCAATAGATGGTATTTCTGGGGCATGGCCAAGAGTCACCTCTGGTGCTATATACGTGACGGTATCCTCATCGTCTAAGACAATTGGTATTTCAACAATAGGATGTGAGGATTTTACGACGATTATCTCAGGATTTATATGGGTATGGGTATTGCCATTGATACTGCTCACGGCATGTGGTTGATTTGTGCTCAATGGACCCATAGAAAATCTCCTTTCAGTCTCAACAATCTCGTTGAATGCAGTGTCTATCAATGCCTCAAACGACGTTAACAATGTTACCGGGGACTCTGCATCTTGAGTAAGAATGTCAACATTTATGCATGTAGCAGTGCAGTCAGCCATTATGGGAGACCTATTTAAGGACTAACCTTTTTCAAAAATGTTGGTGGGGTGGCCCGCCCGACCACTTCGACCTCTGAGGGCCTCAGAGGGCCCGCCCTTTGCCCGGGCTTAGCCCGGCGACGTCCGCGCGCGTCCGCGACGCGGAGGGAGCGTCCTGCTGAAGTAGCGCCTCCAGGCGCGCAGCGGCAGGAAGTGGCCGGAAGTGGTCGCACTGCCCTCTGGGAGCTGTAGTCTCCAGCCGCCACCAGCCGCGAGGAATGGAGAACGCGGCGGCGGCGAGACCCACAGCGTCAGGAACCCAGGGGCAGGAAGGCAGAAGAGCGTCTACCGGTAAGCTTCCTGGCGGCAATATGGCTCGTTTTCCCCGCTCCACCGAGGGAGCGTCCTGCTGAAGTAGCGCCTCCAGGCGCGCAGCGGCAGGAAGTGGCCGGAAGTGGTCGCACTGCCCTCTGGGAGCTGTAGTCTCCAGCCGCCACCAGCCGCGAGGAATGGAGAACGCGGCGGCGGCGAGACCCACAGCGTCAGGAACCCAGGGGCAGGAAGGCAGAAGAGCGTCTACCGGTAAGCTTCCTGGCGGCAATATGGCTCGTTTTCCCCGCTCCACCGAGGGAGCGTCCTGCTGAAGTAGCGCCTCCAGGCGCGCAGCGGCAGGAAGTGGCCGGAAGTGGTCGCACTGCCCTCTGGGAGCTGTAGTCTCCAGCCGCCACCAGCCGCGAGGAATGGAGAACGCGGCGGCGGCGAGACCCACAGCGTCAGGAACCCAGGGGCAGGAAGGCAGAAGAGCGTCTACCGGTAAGCTTCCTGGCGGCAATATGGCTCGTTTTCCCCGCTCCACCGAGGGAGCGTCCTGCTGAAGTAGCGCCTCCAGGCGCGCAGCGGCAGGAAGTGGCCGGAAGTGGTCGCACTGCCCTCTGGGAGCTGTAGTCTCCAGCCGCCACCAGCCGCGAGGAATGGAGAACGCGGCGGCGGCGAGACCCACAGCGTCAGGAACCCAGGGGCAGGAAGGCAGAAGAGCGTCTACCGGTAAGCTTCCTGGCGGCAATATGGCTCGTTTTCCCCGCTCCACCGAGGGAGCGTCCTGCTGAAGTAGCGCCTCCAGGCGCGCAGCGGCAGGAAGTGGCCGGAAGTGGTCGCACTGCCCTCTGGGAGCTGTAGTCTCCAGCCGCCACCAGCCGCGAGGAATGGAGAACGCGGCGGCGGCGAGACCCACAGCGTCAGGAACCCAGGGGCAGGAAGGCAGAAGAGCGTCTACCGGTAAGCTTCCTGGCGGCAATATGGCTCGTTTTCCCCGCTCCACCGAGGGAGCGTCCTGCTGAAGTAGCGCCTCCAGGCGCGCAGCGGCAGGAAGTGGCCGGAAGTGGTCGCACTGCCCTCTGGGAGCTGTAGTCTCCAGCCGCCACCAGCCGCGAGGAATGGAGAACGCGGCGGCGGCGAGACCCACAGCGTCAGGAACCCAGGGGCAGGAAGGCAGAAGAGCGTCTATCCGGTAAGCTTCCTGGCGGCAATATGGCTCGTTTATATATATATATATATACGTATTTGTCCAAGTTTTGTCATAAAGCGATTGCTAGAAGGCTTCCGAGAAGCTGAAAAAGTACATTATTTTAATAAATCAAGCACCAAAAATGTAATCCTAACGGGGACAACAGTGACACATTCAGTGAACATATGAGTATGTGAAGTACTTGCCGTTCATGTTAAATTCTAAAATGCACAAAACTTCAAAGATACTGGTAAGTAGTCTTCAGGATGTAGATGAGATCCACTCCACTTACATACCCCACTTTCCAAGCTACATATTGCTGGGACTTTCTAACCTCCTGACTTACCCACTTAGGTTTGATAGATCAAAGCGATTGCGCTTGCTCTCTGTGCGGGGTACCAAGTTCTCCTATCAAAGTGGGGCATATATGTTGAACCTACACATTCAGACTGGCTGCGTAAAAATGTTGGACACACTAGCTATGGAAAAGATCACTGCCTCAGTGGAGGGAGCACTGCCCTGGTTTGAAAAAATATGTGGCTTTTGCATTCAGTTCCTGGTTTGTGCCTTCTGGGAACTCACCTGTCCTAGATATCTCTGGGTGCTTAGACTGACTGGCAATATGCCCAGAGTACAGTGAAGACTTCAATATTTCTCTTGTTGCCTGCGCTCCCAGAAGCCTCTCCCGTAGTTTCCGGGCGGTCAGGCATGTACTATAGCCTGGTCCATTTCTTCCTCCACTATCCTCTCCTCCTCCCCTTTCACTCTTCTTCCCTCTCCTCGTCTATTGGAACCACCCACCTTCAACATATTTTCCTCCCGTCCAGTTACGGTCCTGGTTTTCTACCCATACCCAGCCACTGGTTGTAGGTGCGTGCATGTGATATTTTTCAAATTTAATAAACAGTTCTTAACTATAAAATTCAAAAAATAATGAAGCAGGAAAAAACACAAAGTGACGAGAACCTTAATTTATGTATTAAATACTTAACAGGTTACACAGTACAAGTTATTCTCATTAACATATGTAAACATCTATTAAGATATGTTCTAAAGCAACTCATTATTCTCACCTGGACAGCTTTCCTACCGCTGAATATGCAGTGGACAGCAGTTTAGGGTCCTTGAAAAAAATTAGAAGAAAAAGATGTTCATAAATATATAATCCATTACAAAACGATAAGGCTGTATGGTAAAAATAAATCTCGTGAAAAAGATGTTCGCTGCCCATTTTAAGAAGAATTTGAAAAGTAAAATAAATAAAAAAGTGTAATAGACAATATGTTGTCACACCAAGCACTGGCCTAAAAGTCATTCTAATTATCCAGTATAAATACCTTCTATAGAATGAAACCCTTACAAGGACCTTGACAAAACCTGAGAATTAAGCTGAGAAAGAGGTGAAACAATTCCACTGGTGATCCACGGATCATTGCAGAAACTCAAGGCTAAGGTATTAGGTGATAAAACTCGACTTCCGTGGAGGACAGCACAGCAAACTGAAGTGCTGCTACCACTCCACCTTGAACCGAATGCAGCATCTGTGGGACTGCAGAACATGTATATGAAAATAATCATCGTGCAAGTCAAAGGACAACATCCAGTCTCCACAGAAGAGAGGATCTGCCCCAGAGTAAGCTTTTTGAACATCTTCTTGAGGAAGGACAACAGCCAGAGATTCAGAATAGGCCTGAGGTCGCAATCCTCCTTTGGCAGATGAATGTCCTTGCTGGTGTGAACAGTTTCAACCTCAGAAGTCTTCTACCTTGAAAAGGCTAGAGTGGCAGCTGCACCGGCTGAGACGGTTTACATTACCTGTAAGCTAGACCTCTGGAGTAAACCCTTAAATTTTCAATACTGTTGGTGGAACTGGCAGGCTGGTGAAAATAACCCAAGGATCGTGCATTGGCATGACTACTTTTAAATCACTCAAGCACCAAGTCATCCTCCTTTCCAGTAAGTGTAGCTCCATTAAAGGTCATGTCCATGAGGGACATCTGTATGCCCCCAGAAAATCCAGTTCCCTGTATCCAAGTCATCTAAGCACTACAACTGGTGCCAAACGTTTAGTCTATGCAATTGGTGGTGTCCAGGCAAGCACTCAGTGCATATTGTGCTCCATTCTGCCCATACTGAAGTATCTGGGAAAGAGATGCTGTGAGCTCTTCTAGGAAAACCGACAAGATCTTGCAGGCCATATCCCACAAAGAGATGGGTGTACCTGCCTGGAAGGTACACCTCCTTCAAGGAACATAGGGCCAGGCTAACTGACTAATTCTATTGGGAAGGACAGCCAAAAATCAAAAGATGTATTCTTAGTTTCTGAGTACCAGGAACTTGTTAGTATAAAATATCACCTACATGTCATGAGTTTTCTAAATACCTAGATAACAAAAGAGTGAATTAACAGTTGTTATCAGAATTTAAGTTAAATCATGCCCCAATTGATTGGAATTGGCACTAGAAACAACATAGATTTAACAACATTAACCTGGAAAACAGAATGAACTTTGCATTCTTCTTTGGTCTCCAACATTCTTACTAATGTTGTATTAGGAGGCTTCATGTGCAACAATACTTCTTCTGTGTAAAGTCAGACCATGTTTGTCCTATTGTCCACCTTCACCCTAATATCCATGAATCTGTGCTTAAGTAACTGTGCAAAAGGCTTCACTCTTGGGGCAAAGATCAGGGGGGGGGAAAGGGCCATCCATGCATGGCACCCCCAAATATCTTCCAGTTCAGTGGCACCAAGCCGTTTGCCTTTACTCTTGACACCACATTAGCGTACAGCAGTGTAAGTTACAATAATTCAAGGTTTCTATTTGCAACAACCAATTGTGGCATCGTGAGCATCTAATCTGGCCTCATCATGTGGGGCGGGGTCATGCTGCAATCTGTCCAGTAACTTAAAGAGAGAATCTATTCCTATAGGTTGTTCTGTGGCATGGACTAAATCTCAATGTATCTTCCTATTCTAGCATATCAATAACCTTAGGCAGCCTACCTGTCAATCTTTCCTCTAAAATGTTGTTGTCCATGTCAATCATGGATAAAGAGCAGTATGAATTGCAATTTAATGGGATCAAGGAGTACCAGAATATGAATAACATAACAATGGGTTGAAGTTTAGGAACGTAAGTATATTTCAGAGACTTAGTCTATTAATTTTTTTTTTCTTTTTAAAACTCCTCATTTCACCATTCGCGTCTGCAAAGTTAACAAAAAAGCCCATTCCAATCTGGGCGCCCAGGGCCTATGGTATTGCATTTGCTTTAGGCCAACAAGGCCAGCTTATTTTGTACGAGGCTTGGTGTAATCATTGGACCTTTGAGACCTTAGACCAGCCTAATTTCTATACCCCAGGAAATCAGTGGTGACCAGATGTTATTGTCCCTATTGTCTACCAAGCCCTGATCCTATCGCGCTGTACCCAATGCCGCACCCAACCAGTTCTCATAAAGCGGGGGTCTGGGGTCTTTCCACAATTTACAGATTTCCCTACGGGCTATCAAAATCAAGCAGAAAAATAAGCCCACTTGGCCCGCAGAGAGCTGACTTGTGAGATCATTATCCAAACCAAAAATAACTCTGGCTAGGTTCAGATACAGCTTAAGTTTAAAAATGCCTTCCAGGGCGCTCCCCACGTTATACCAGAAGTCTCTTAAGTGAATACATAAAAAAAAAATATGTATATCATCCACCTCAACCTAGTCACATCTAGGGCACTTGGGAGGTGGGCAGGAAACAAATTTTGCAATTTTCTTAGGTGTGTAATACAGCCTATTAACAACATAAAAGTGGTTCTTTTTAGGAGAAGCCGGTTTAACAAACTTATATAGGGTTTGAAGAGATAAAGTATATAAACTAACGGATGCATCTCCCAACACGTTTGAATTCCATACAAGATGAGAAGGGGAAAGCTCTACATCCTCGGCGTCTAATAGGCTCTTATACCAGAATCCGACCTCCTTTTTTCTTGGGCTTACATTCTGAAGTATATACTCAATCTCCCAATTTCCACCTATATGCTTCTTCTCTGCTGAAAACCAGGAGCATAATTGCAAATATTTGAATCTAGAGAGGGTGTCACCAATTTTAGATCTTAAAACCTCCCAAGGAGGGACTCCATCAGACGATATTAGGTCGGACCAGATCAGGATTCCTGCCTTCTTAATGGGAGACACTAAATTATCTTACGGACACACAGGCAGTCCGCGGGAGTCCCAGATTGGAGCGAAGTCCGCATAATATCTTATCCCCCATCTCGCCTTAACTTTATGCCACACATTGAGTGCTGATTTTAAAACCTTTAGACAAACCTTCTTGAAAAATCTTGGCACTCCAAACTTATACAGAAATCCAATACCCCCTCCCTCAAAGTTAGCCATGACCCTCAAGATCCTCCCCCAGTTGGTATCATCGGGACTTGAGAGTAGACAGCGTATATTTTTGAACTGGAATGCAAAAGAATACCAGAGCACGTCTGGAAGAGCTAGAACGCCCTTTAAAAGTCTTCGTTTTAACTTCTTCCAGGATAACCTGGAGTTTTTGTTAGACCATATGAAGCTGCCTATTTTACTTTGGATTTTCCCCAAGAGCTTGCCTGGAAAATCAAGGGGAATAGTGCTAAATAAATACGTCAATTTGGGCAGAATAACCATCTTAACTAAGTTTACAAGGCCATAGACGGTGAGAGGTAAATTCTGCCATCTAGAAAAAAGATGGTCAATTTCCTTAGCCACTTACCTCAAATTAATCAAGGGGATGTTACTTAAATCCGGTACTATAGTTATCCCCAAGTATTTAAGCTCCTTACTGCAGTTTCCAGACCAGTTATAAAGACACCCCAGCACATTACTTCAGTCTTGGAGGAGTTAACTAAATACCCAGAGTACAGACCAAATTCCGTCAAAGTAGTTTCTACCCTAGGTAGCACCTCTGCTGGGTTGTTGGTATAAACCAGCAGATTGTCCGTGTATAGGGCTAGTTTGCATCTGTATTCTGAGGCTTGGAAGGGAGTAATTTGTTCGTCCAATCTCAATGCTAGCGCAAGAAGTTCGATATAAATATCGAACAATAGGGGCGAGGTAGGACACCCCTGTCGTGTTCCCCTTTTTATACTAAAGCTCGATGTCAGTGAACCATTCAGGAGGATAACTGCAGAGTCACCCTTGTAACATCTAATGAGGGTTTGTATGAATGTTAAACCAAATCCCATCATTTTTAGAGTCTCCCAGAGGAAGGCCCAGTTGACACGGTCAAACTCCTTGGCTGCGTCATATGCAGCCACCGCCAAGGGTTCCGACCATGCCAACGCCAGATCGATGCTGCCTATTAGCTGTAAAGTTTGTTCCTGGATGAACGCTCCCGGGATAAAACGCTTTGGGTCAATGTTGATCAACTGTGGAACTATCTTGACCAACCTCCCTGCCAAAATGCTAGTAAAGATCTTATAATCCGCATTAAGCAGGGAGATTGGCCTATAGGAGTCCGCCTTAAGAGGATCCTTTCCCGGCATCAAGATAAGCACTATTGTTGCCTCCTTCCATGACGGGGGGACCCTCCCTTCTGAGCTGTAAATATAGTTAAAAGTTCACATAAACTAGGAACTATCACATCCTGAAGGGCCTTATAGACTTCACCCGGAAGGGCATCCGTCCCTGCAGCTTTTTTATTCTTAATCTTTTTAATGTGAAGTTTAATTTCCTCCTCTGTGATGGGGCCGTCTAGCATGTTTCGACCCTCACCTGTCAATGTTGGTACGGCCTTGTTTTTCAACCAATCCTGAATACTATCGGGACTTGAAGTTGTCTCCTCTTTATAAAGTTTGGAAAACATTGAAAGGAGATTCCTTCAGATATCCTCTTGATTACAAGAAGTTGCTCCCGTTTCATCTATGATCAGTTTGTGGATGTTGTTTTTTACTCGGTCCGCCTTTACCTTCCATGCCAGAATAGCTCCTGCTTTCTCTCCATATTCGTAGTTATCCATGTTATGGGATAACATTGTGTCAAGTTGTCAGGTTGACAACTCAACCTAGCACTTTCCAGTTTAGATCTCTCTTTCCAATTTTTGGAATTCCAGCGCCTCTTCCCTGTTTTTAGCACATATCAGGCTATGTAACAGGCCGCGAATATGGGCCTTAAATGCGTCCCAGACGTAGTCAAGTGATATTGAACCCATATTTTTGGAAAAATAGTCGATGGCAGAAGTTTTGATAGAGAAAATTATTTCCTGGTTAGATAGCATTGCCCTTTTTAGTGTCCACCTAGGGGTGGGATTAGACTTAGACTTACTCCCTAAATCTATCCGTAAGAATATAATCAATTCTAGAGGAGTGTCTGTGCTTTTTGCTAAAAAAAAGTGAAGCCTGGTTCTACGCCCTTCATAGCCCTCCAAGCATCTACCAGTCCGAGCCCATGGATCATATTGATCATTGCCCAACGCGTACGAGGGGCGGCAGCATGCGGACTATAATTTGACCTATCCTGAAGGGGATTGAGAAGGACATTGAAATCACCACCGATTACTGCTGGAGTGTTGACATCTACTAATTTGGTTTGTACTCTGAATAGATAGGCAGGGTCATTGGCATAAGGGGCGTAGTAGGATACCATGGCAAGCTCGGTCCCCCCAATGGCTGCCTGCACCACAATCCATCTTCCAGATTGATCTGTTAGCATGGACTTGATGGTGCCACCAGCTCCCGATCTAATTAGGACCGCCACCCCCTTATTATATACGGTCTGTTCAGAGTAGCAAAACAATTCAACCGATCTATATTTTCTGAAAATAGTCTTACACTCGAGATAGCTTAGGTGGGTCTCTTGTAAGAGGCACACTTGGGCTGAAGATTGTTCTAAATATTTCATAATAAGCCATTGTCTTCGCGGGCACCGGAGCCTGTTGACGTTCCACGAGATAAACCTTATCCTAGTAGTCATCATATTATACAAATTCTTCTTGCCTCCCTCCCTTTAGCTGGACACCCCAAGAGCATTAAGAGAAAAAAGAATAGAGAAAGAGGACTTATTTTTATATTTACTCCCACTGCAACCCCCCCCCGTGCTCCCCCTCCCCTCCTTCCATCCTCCCCCCCTCTCCCCCCCCCCCAAGTGACCCCGTCAATCCATCACACCCCTGGGGAACCCTCCCTTCTCCTCCGAGCATACGCCCTTTGGTCAGGACCCCCCCGCTGTGTGTGGCTAAATAATGGTTACACAATTAGAAGATAAATATGTTCTGATCCTGCCAAAACGGAAGCGGCTTTCTACTAAACTATATAATTACCCTCCATTTTCTGTTTCCTTATTTTATTTTTCCCTTGCTTATTAATCCATTTAGAAGCCAAATGCCAGACACACCCTTAATAATTATACCCCGCTCTCACTTCCGCTTCCTTTTCTGATCTTATCTATTAAGGTATCGACTTCCTCTATTTGGCGCATATTGTACATGTGGTTATTCCACATGATCCGAAGGGATGCAGGGAATCTTAACTGTGTCTTAGCCCCTAACGAGTTCAAAGTTACCATCCTCTTGCCCAATTCCCACTGCTTTGTGGCGGTGATATGGGAAACATCAGAACGAATGGAGAATGAGAATGGGTTAGAGAAGGAAGTGCACTTTAAATAACCAGCTTTCAAGCCCAAAGACAAGATTCTCTACTTGATAGCATACGTGAGGAAGTTCACCAAGATTTTCTTTGGGCGCTCTTTTCCCGGTTTTCTCCTATATGGATCGCGGTGGACGCTTTGAATATTGGCCATCAAATCCAAGTCCAACTCTGAGGAGTCTTTTAAGATCGTTTCAAAAGAGAGACTACGAAATTCTTAATATCACCCCCTTCAAGGTCTTCAGGGACATTTAGAATTTTCACATTGTTTTTCCTGGAATGATTTTCGAGGCGCTCGATCTCATCCTTCAACCACCTTGTGCATCATTGCGGAAGAAGAGCATAAAGCTTCCTTAATCTTAGGGACCTCTACCTCGAGGGCATCCGTTCTCTGCGAGACCTCTTCAACTTTCTGCGCCAGTAGTTCACAAGAGGCCTGAATAGCAACTTGATTGGCCTCTGAGATTGTAAATCTTCTGCCAATATCCTCTTTCAGACCTAACAAGATGTCAGCCAATGTCCCGGGCGCAGTTGATGTCAGCGGGGTGGAAGGCCCAGCCAATTGAGGCCCAGGTGCAATATATGTAAGAACCTCTTCTGCCTTCTCCAGTGCAGTTCTACAGTCTTCTCCCTGATCTGTGCCCTGATTTTCTAATGCCGAAAAGCTATTTGATAGTTCCACTGAATGATGCACAATCACCTGCTGGTCTTGTGGTGCACTTCCCTCCCCTGTTACATTGCTAAAAGGGCTCGAGGAGGGATGAACACTGGTGCCAGAAAGGGCAGCAGTAGGAGCGGTAGAGACTGTGGCGATAATGATGTTTTTATCTTGCCCCCGGTCGGAGGTGGTAGTGGAGAGATCCTTGTAATAGGATGTCAATGATGGCATGATTTTTAGTTTGGTAGAAGCCCCCCTCTAGCTTTTTTCCTACCTCTTCCCTTACCAGGGTGGGGGGAGAGTACTTTCCACAGTGTGACTACCCTTCCCCTGTCTGGTGACAGCCTTAATTTCTTTTATTGGGGCGAAATTACGAGAGGTTTGGGCACAACTAAAACAGTATTAGGAACCCTATTGCGTAAGGTGTATCGGCTGACCACAGGCTCAGAAGTGAATAATGCAGTGTCGCAGTTCAAGTCGCTGCTAGTAACATTGTAGACTCGCTTCTCCATGCAGTTCTCCCGCTTTTTGCTTAAATCAGTCTCAGTCTGAGCTGCTGCAGCCAATAGGTTTAGAGAGACTCCGTCCCCTACATTTTCCAGCCGCTTCTGAGCCACTGCACCCCCACCGCAGACCCTCGAAGGGGAAGAAAGCAATATGAAATCTGAGCCCCCAGAGCCCCGCAAGTCCCCACAAGACCCCCTCAGGGAGCCTCCAAGCCTCATCTCGACCTCCGTACCAGAAAACTCCAGCCGCGCCGATTTTTCGTTGACAAAACGCCAGGCTTCGCCCTCTGTCAGGACTCTCTCCACATCGCTCCCTCGGCTGAGTGTTAATCCAGCAGTGCCTTCAAAATAGTAGAAGACAGAACCCCCGGGGGAAGACTGCTGAAACTGCAGCCTGGAGTTTCTCCGTCTCCATTCCCTAGCAGCACCCAGAGCACGGAACCATGAAGGCTCCAACACCGCTCCTCCCACGGCCTCATACACCATCGAGTCCGCGCCTCACTAGGATGCTCCGGAGACCAGCAGAAAAGCACTGCAGAGCGTATTCTTCACTGTATTTTCACCAAGCAAAGGTGGTCGTTATTAAGAATATTTTTGGGAAGACGTATTTCAAGACGATGTTGCTAGGGGGAAATGAAGAACTTTACAAGTCGCTAACGACGGTTCAGACGCCACACATCAGGGAGCTCCGCCGCGGCCGTTAGCTTTCGGCCGCCATGTTCCCCGCCCGCGCCATCAAGTGTCAGAGGCTTAGTCTATTGAGAAAAGAGCGATCAATGGTGAATCAGCAGAAGGGAATTTAAGTGTTTAATTTGCTCTAAATATGATTCAGAAATAAGATGCTGAATGTTGAAATTCAGACATTATGGGATAACATGGATGCTTTGAAAAGTAACTAAAAATGTAACTTGTCCACTGGGGGAAACAGTATAATCTCTAATGCATTTGCCATCTTCTGAAGCATTACTTAATCTTAGAAGAAACTTATTGATACCTGTTTCTAGAAAACTTCAGCTTCATAATTTGTAGCGAATTTTAACGTGTTCTATTGTAATGATTTCCAATTTGCTTATATTTGACAATGTTAAAAGGGGAATTTGTATAAAATGTGTGTTTTCCTTTTTTACTGCTCATATTTATGTTGGTTTTTAATAATGACATTGAACTTAAATTAACAGTAAACACTTCAAAAGTTCTTTTTACTGCAGGACTTTTTTTCCAAGTCTTAAAACCTTTCCAGTAGCACCAGAATACATGTTTCCATATGTGCTATGGTAGAGGGTATGAGCTGCTCAGAAGCATCTCTCATCAAAAGCCAATTCTCAGCCTCCTACAGCCATTGGTTCAAGGACTGCATATCTGCTTTTACCTCAGCAATATCTCTCCCTAGGTCAGCTCACAAGAAGGTTAAACTTTACATCAGGAGCTTATCCTAGTTGGCTTTGAACTCCTCTAGACAATCCTTTTAGCCATCTATTGTAAAGAGGTGAGGCTCATTCGTGGATTCTGTGAGGGACCTGTCCTTCATGTTTTTCAAGAACAGGTCAATTAGTCATCCCTTGCTTAGTATGCCAAGCCTCAGCATGTAGCTTGTCCTCTTCTCTCACATCAGCCATTTCTTATGGGATAAAACAAGTCCTCTGTCTACCTCTGAACAGTCTTAAGCCCCTGGCCTGTTCAACAAATGAGGCAGCACAAGAGACAATGTTGGGTCCCCATGGCACCTGGGCACATTAATCCCATCAACAGAGAAGGGTTTTCAGTGTCTCCCCTTGTGTTCTCTCTATCCTCTGCTGTCTTCTGCTAGCCCCCAGTGAATCTAGCGGGGTTATTCCCTGCAGTCTATTAGCACCAGTGGCTTTTCCACAACAGCACAATTAATGTGCATAGCTCCTGCAGGCCACTTACCAGTTTTTTTAAAAATCAGTCTGCGATAAATAAGTGGCGCTCTCTCAATAGCTGATCCTCAACACAGGTTCATCTAGTTTCTAGTATCTACTGGGGCAGCGGCTGTCACCACAGTCACCTCATTCTCCTACACTGACATGGAGTGTCATGAGCGGCAGGGCTGCTGCAGATTGCTGGCAAACTGCTTTAGGGGGAAGTTATGGTCTTTGTCTGGTCCCAGTCATCATCTTGTAAGCCATAAAGGGTCTTCTTTTCTGGTCTTGCATGATATCTTCCAGTCTCCCAGGCACTTCAGATGTGGTGCAGAGGCCACTTCAAGCCCCCCACCCCTCGACTGGTCTTGGGTTCACAACTCAACATTGTCGACTACAGAAGCAGAATGCCCAGTCAGGGTGATGGGTAAAGAAGAGAGCCTAAGCGAACACTATCCTGGGCGGAAGTCCTCATTTTATTTTAATATTTGCCTTGCCAAACTGGCATACATCAAACTGAAACTAATCAATTTTCATCTATTGCCGAGTCTTTCCCAGACTTCACAGATACAACAACTTCCTTGTTCTCCGAGACTGACATTCTTACTATAGACAGTACCACATTGTACACTTCAAATAACATAGGAGCAAGGATGTCTAAGAGGATTCATAAAATTTACAGCTAACCAGTTTAGTGGGGATCTTGCTTATACTCCTACTTTGCACTTCCCAAACAATTTCTTCCAGTTAAAGGGATTTATTTAAATCAGTCTCCGTGATCTTCAGACAACGCTCCATTCAGTTTCTCAATTTGCTCTTTATTTGCCCATTTCTGCCCTTCATATCGGCCTCTAAAAAATGTCTCAAATCTATGGCTTAGATTATGCAAACCGGTCAGTAGGGACTTGCTCTGGTCTCTCAGTACTTTAACTCTCCAGGAACCTCTCTCCCTATTGGCTAGTCAAGCAAACAAGTATTCAGATTTACCTCCTTCACCTGTTTGTTTAGTTGCATGCATGCAGTAGCCACGTCTGCATGCCTAGCTATGTGATATAGCAGTACCTTCTTCTGCATCAGCCCAGCCTGCTTTGAGGACAGCTTCTTTCAGGACAGCTTCTTTCTCCAGTGCCACCAGTTTATTCTCAAATTAATCTAGTAAAACCTTTTTAGATCCCATATGGGGTCCCCCGTACATTTTCCCTTTATGGTGGCTTTTAAGGATTCCTATATCAGATTATGTGTATCTTTATGAGAGTGCTCAAGCTTGTAATCTTCGGTTAGGCATTAGGGCAACAATGGCAAATGCATGCCGATTACTATGGTTTACTAGTTGAGTTTAATGGGTATTAGAGTAAAAGAAATATCCCTGTTATTTGTTGTTTTGAGCTCTCCAGCCCGCTGTTAAATTAACTCCTCCATTATTGAAAACAGTTCGGACAACGCTCTTCCCAATGACCTGCCTGTAGGCAGGATCGATCCAAAATGGGGTCTAAAAGAAGTGTGATCCAATCCACTTTATACTACACATACCAATTGGAGATCTTTCATCACTTTGAATCGTTCAGTGCAATCGCTTGCATATCCTTTTTGTAGAAAGTGTTATGTTTTATATTAAGTAACACCTAGGGACTATTTAGTAGTTTTCCTGGTTGTCGACAAGTGCTACCTTTTGTCAAATGTTGCTATTAAGGCAGAGAGTAAGGCTTAGCTTAAGGATTTATGAAATACTTTGACTCCCCCCTAGTTTTATCTAAAGTCTAGTCAAGTCTTAACTCAAATATAACAATACAGAATGAAGTGAATGTATACTGCTATCAAACAGCGGATCTGGCTTTAGTGAACAGCAAGCATAAAAGGAGTGCACGTTCAAGACGTTGTTTAAGCAGACATACTTTATCCTATGTGCACCCAAATATGAAGTCTGTTTAGCTTTGCATACTTTGGAGTCATGATAGCATGTTATATCTACAATTTGATAATGGCTTTTGTACACATCAAACTACCAATCACTTTCTTGATATTTTGTTCTTTGTTTATATTTACCTATTTTACTAACCAGAAAATTAATTTGCAAGTCTACCTTTTACGGTTTTGCCACAATGAAGAAAGTAAGGAAGAGGGATTTTAATGTTAATGCAGACTCTTCTTCCTCTTGATGGTCACTTTGTGACATTCTTTGCCACTGTAAGTGGGCTTGCACCAAAGGGAGGTCAGTAAAGAGTTGCGCGCTGCTCTTTCGATCCTCTGGAACTAGGTTTGCCTAAACAGAGTTTCTGAGGCTAAAGTGTTGCGAAGCACTCATTTTGATAGTCCTCGACAGGCATATGCCCCACTTTGACCCCTTTGATTTCAAAATAAGTATTTGTTTCAAAGGCATAGTTTTAAACCTTGTTTTGAACTTAAGGCTCTAAATGTTAACATTCTAATGTGCCCTCTGTGTAAAGTCATATTATGTTTTCTCGTTTATGTAACTTGTATAGTCTTCATGCTACAATTATAATTCTAGACTCAAGTTATGATTCTTAAACCCAAGAACGCCTTCTTTAAGCCCAAACCATTTTGTCCTATCTTTAAAATAATTATGACAGTCCTTAATTTAGGCAAATCCAACTCAAAAATGTTGGGGGTGACTAATAAAAAATGTCAAACCCTTCCTCTTAATGAAGCCCCTCTGGGAAACCCACAATAAAGCTACAGCCATAAGCACCAAACCTGAAGAAGGAACCCTTTTGATAAAATATTTTGAGTGGAGAAGAGTCTTTGAATCCAATAGCTTCATGCTGAACATTTATTTATTTATTTATGGCACCTGTCTAAGGTTTATTAACACCAGAATGCCTGGATTTAGGAATATCTGCTATAGGGATCTAAAGACGGGTATGAAAGGAAATCAGATGCAGTAATACCCTCAGGTGGCAAGAATTGCAGGTTACATTCCTTTCCAAAAGATAATAACAATGCTGCAATGTATGAAAAATGTATCCAAAATGGTATCTGATCTATTGAGACTTTTACAGCTTTTCAGAGATCCGTGTGTGATCAAGTTATATACAATATGTGAAGAACTAATATTCAGTGTTCTCAGTATATTAAAAGGGTGCAGAGCTGTAAGTTTTATTCCATATAAAAAGGAAACATTTCCACTTATCAAGGTTATAATCAGTTAAGACTTGCACCAGGCCTACGTTTGTTTTATTGCCCTGATGACACTAGCTGAAAAGATTGTGTAATTACTATAGGTCTAACCTGAATAGGAGACATTTGGGCCTTTTCTCAGGACAGCAACGAAAACTAAGTCTTAACTTAATAAAAGCATCATCTTTGAAAAGGGAAATTTTACACTGTAAGCATTTGTTCTCGGCACATAATGCTATAGATTCACATGCTGTGCATACTTCTGCCATCTAGTCTTGGGCTCAGATGTGTGCAATTGTTTTTTTTTAAGTCTTTGAGTCACAAGGTATTTACTCCACCTGTTACTGATAATGCGCATGGGCACCAGCTCCATTGTTGGATTGCTTTTCTCGCACAGCGGGGGGAGGATGAAAATGGAGCATAGAGACAGAAGGTGGCCATGCAAAGAAGGACTAAAGAAAGGCATCTGCAACAACTAGAGGCTTTCAGTGAGGAGAATGGGTGCATGTGAACCTACAGAACTACAGGCCTCGAACAGATGCTTACAGGGTAAGTAACATTTTCAGTTTGTGGTATGTATAGCTATAGATACACATGCTGTTCATAGACTGTAAACCAGTTCTCCCTACGCAGTGGCTAGCCAGAGGATGTTGCAGAGGACTGGAAAAGTGTACAGGGTATAGCCTGGCCAATGTTCGCTTGTTGGGATGCTAGGAAATCCACATAGTAGTGCATGTTTGCGGAGTGGACCAGGTAGCTGCCGTGCTGATGTAAGCTATAGGGATGTTAGTTAAAAAAAAAAAGCCATAGGCCCCTTCTCTGTAGGTAAAGGAGGGGCTGGCAGGGACAGACAAAGGTCTCTTGGCTTTAGTGCAACAGGTTTGTATACATTTGACGTACCACTGGGTTATTCTGAGTTTGGAGAGAGCACTGCCCTTGTGTGATATGGAGAAATAAACAAAGAGTATCCGTGTTTTACGGAAAGGTTTTGTCCAGTCAGTCCAATACATGAGGGCCCTTTTGAAATCTTGTATATGAAGAGCCCTCTCTGCCACTGGATTTGTAAGTGGAAAGAACACGAGAACTTCAATGGTTTGATTGAGATGGAAGGAAGAGATCACCTTAGAGAGGAATTTGGAGTTTGTCCAAATGACTACCCTAGCTTTGTGAACCTGGAAAAAAGGTTCCTCCAGGCTAAGAGCCTGAAACTCACACAACTATGAAGGCCACATTCCCGGAAAGGAATGGAAAGGGCATAAGTGAAGTGGTTTTAAAGGACCGCCCATAAGTCTTGTGAGGAAAATGTTGAGGCTCCAGACGGGAGGCAGGTGGTACCCTGGGTGGATTACTCTTTTAAGTCCCTCCATGAAGACCTTGATGACTGGAACTTGGAAGAGAAAAGTGTGTTCCCGGTTCTGAAGGGAAGCACAACTGCGGCTAAATAAAGTCTGATGGAAGAATAAACGAGGTCTAACTTCTGCAAGTGCAACAAATAACAGATAATGTTTTGGACTGTTGCCTTGAGCAGATCTGTGTGCCTGGAAAAGCAGAAGTACACAAACCTCTTCCATATACCTGCTTAGTAGGCTTGAGGTGTGGGTCTAAGTGTCTCCTTAAGAATGGTCATGCACTCCAGTGGTAGGTTGAGGTAGACAAATTCTGTGACCTCCGGATCCAAATCGCAACATTGAGCTGCCTGGGGTTAGGCTGCCTGATGTGCCCTGGGTCTAAGTTAGAGGGTCTGCCCGGTTGGGCATCTTTGTGTGGAGTACTAGGAAAAGGTTGAAGAGGGTGGTGAACCAGTGCTATCTGGCCCATGTTACAGTCACCAGAATGAGAGGGAGGGATGTTGGCAGAAGCTTCCAAACCACAAATGGAAGAGGCAGAAAAACGTAGGCAAATATCCTTGACCAGATCATGCATAGTACATTGCCCTTGGGTATCTAGATGTGTAGCTTGGGCATTTTGCGTTTTTGTCGGTGGCGAAGAGGTCTAACTCGGGAAACCCCCAACAATAGGAGTATGGGAGTAGGACTTATGGGAGGAGTTCCCACTCGTGGACTTGTTACTGCACTCTGCTGAGTAGGTCTTCAAATGTGTTGCCCACTAGTAGATGAATTCTGTGATGAGTGCCCACAGCAAATATCTTGCACTAACACCAACAACTGCAGTGTGTCCCACCCTGCTTCAGTGAGTAGTACAGTATGGTCATGTTGTCTGTGTGAATGAGAACCACTTTGTGTTGAATGCGACAGATTAATGCTTTTGAATGTCAGCTGAATGGTAATCAGCTCCAGGTAGTTGATGTAGAGACTCCTGTAAAAGTGCCCCCACCCTGTGAGGGAAGCGTCCGTTGTGATGGTCCCCTGCAGAGCTGGCTCGGAAAAGGGCCAGCCCTGCAACAGATTATTGCGGTTCTACCACTGCAGAGATCATTGGGTGGGGTCCTAGATCAACATTACATCCTCTCAGTGACCACCTGCTTGAGCCCATTGTCCAGTTAGCCACTGTTGCAACGGGTGCATGTGTAACCTGGCAATGAGAACTATAGCAATACAGAAGGCCTTGGCGATCTGGCTGAAAAAGGGGGAGCAAAATTGGAAAGCTTGGATCCGTGTAGGACTGGAACAGGCTTTCCCTGTGACTTTGTTGAGCACTGCTCCCAAGAAGGACTGGTTTTTAATGGGCGGCTGGAGGGATTTTGTTGTACCGATTATGAACCCTAGACCATGTAGTAGGTCCACGGTGGTCTGGGTGTGAGCGAAGCACTGTGTTCGGTTGTGCTCTTGATCAGCCAGTCATCCAAATAAGATAAAACGCGGATGCCAGTACTCCTGGGGGCCGTTGTAGCCCTAAAGGGCAGGACTTTGAACTGAAAATGCGGAGCACTTACCAAAAACCAGAAGTATTGGCAATTTGCAGGGTAAATCGGAGTGTGGAAGTTGGGGCCTTCAGGTCAAGGGCAGTCATAAAGTTGCCTTGTTGCAGTAGAGGGATGACATACTAGAGTGTCACCGTGTGGAAGTGGCCCAACAGGATGTCCTTGTTCAGGGCCTGAGGTCGAGTATCAGCATTAGAGACCCATCCTTCTAGGGGAAGAGAAAGTTGAGGAAGTACACTCCCTTGCTGTGCTGATGTGGCGGCACAGGCACCATGACCTTCTTTCAAATAAGTGCCTCACTTCCTTTTTGAGGAGGCACTGGTTAATGAAGGGCATGTGTGTTTGTGTGGTGGGGTGTTAGGTGAGGTTGTAGTGAGCACCAACAGGAACCCTGGCCTAAGATGCCGAGACCTGAGGTGATTTCCACTCACCGTGGAAGAGACTCCTGTAGTCTTCCAACATATGTAGTGTTGTCGGCAAAGGTGTAAATGAGTCAGTGTTTGTCAAGGGTGGCTGTTTTAGCCCTTCCTACTACCCTGGGAGTTGTTACCCCAGTATCCCTCCCACCTCCACCCTCATCCCCGGAATAGCCTGTGAAGGGGTTTGCTGGGTCTGCTGCCTCTGAAAGTAGAAAGAGGCTTCAGAGGACGTTCAAAAGTAACTAAGGGGAGAAGTCCGGAGCACACCGATGGCCTTAGTTGTGTTTATGTCCTTCTGGATTTTCTCGAGCATCTTGTCAATCTGTGGACCAAAAGGAATATGCTACTTACCAGTATGCATCTGTTCTTGGCATGTAGGGCTGCTGACATTCATATCTGTGCATAGATTGCCGCCTAGTGTTGGGTCCGGATGATTGCACCTTGTTGTCCTGGCAGAGTCTTCAAAGTATCACGAGATAGGTGACTCCTTCCCTGGACTTTAGTGTGCATGGGCATCTTCTCCATCTTCAGATTGTTTTTCGCCATTGTGGCAGAGATGGAGATAGTAAAGTAAGAGAGGGCCATGCAAAAGATAATGCTGCAGCTGCAACAGGCACCGGGGAGGAGGGCGGGCGATATGAATGTCAGCAGCCCTACATGCCAAGAACAGATGCATACTGGTAAGTAGCATACTCCATTCAAGGCATGTGGGCTGCTGAATTCATATCTGTGCATAGACTGTATAGCAGTATCTCCTCTAGCGGTGGTTACCTGTGCCAGCTGCAGCAGTTTGAAAGAGAGTTTTGAGGACAGCCTGGCCTACAGCAGCTTGCTGCTTTGCTTGCACGTCTACACAGTAGTGTTTTGTGAAAGTGCGTATGGTAGTCCATGTGGCTGCTATACATATGTCCTTAAGAGGGATATTTCCTAGGAAAGCCATGGATGCCCCCATTTTTCTCGTAGAGTGTGCTCTTGGGGGTACGGTTAAAGTGCGTTTTGCTTTTTGATAACAAATTTGAACGCATTTAACTATCCATCTGGCCATTCCTGACTTTGATATGGGATTCCCCTTTATGTTGTGGTGAAAAAGCAACAAATAATTGCTTTGTTTTCCTAAATGATTTTGTTCTGTCCACATAATAAAGCAGAGCTCTCTTTACATCCAGTGTGTGTAGTGCTCTTTCCGCTACTGACTGTGGATTTTGGAAGAACACTGGCAGTTCTATTGACTGATTAATATGGAAAGTTGATACGACTTTTGGCATAAATTTAGGGTTTGTTCTAAGAACTACCTTGTTAGCATGAAGGGTTCTTGAATTGTTAATGCTTGTAGCTCACTAACTCGCCTGAGTGAGGTAATGGCAATCAAGAATGCCACCTTCCATGTTAGAAATTGCAATTCGCATGAGTGTAAAGGTTCGAAAGGAGGCCCCATAAGTCTGGTAAGTACTATATTTAGGTTCCAGACAGGGTAAGGTGGGTGCCTTGGAGGAATCCGCCTTTTAAGACCCTCCATAAAAGCCTTGATTGCTGGTTCTCTAAACAGTGCAAGGTGTTGCCTGTTTTGAAGGTATGCTGCTATAGCAGCAAGGTGTAGTCTTATAGAAGAGTAGGCTATGTTGCATCTTTGAAGAGGAACTTTTTTAGCAAAATTTTTAATGTGTGGGATGAGAGTAAGATTGTTATCAATGCTGATGCCCAAAGATTTGACCGAGTTAGAAGTGGAGAGGGAGCAGTTGAGTGCATTGATGTCATTGATTCAGATTTGAAAGGGCAGAGAGCAGTTTTTGGGGGTGAAAAGAAGGACTTCAGTTTTTTTGGGATTCAATTTGAGATGGTTGAGATGAAACCCGGCTTGGACTTTATTCAAGGTATCGTTGAGGAGATGGATGTCATGGCGGGATTTAATCTTGTAGTAAAGTTGTGTGTCGTCCGCATAGAGGCGATAACTAATATTAGCTTGTTTAAGGATGAGGGTGAGTGGTTCCATTCATAAATTAAATAGGGTAGGAGAAAGGATAGAGCCTTGAGGGACCCCAAGTGAGACAGGTTGAGGTTTGGAGAGGCAGTGACTGAGTTTAATTTGTTGGGATCTGTTTTGGAGATAGGAAGAGAACCATTGGTGAACAATGCCATCAAACCCAAAGCGGTCTTTAAGAGTATTAAGAAGGGTGGGATGGTGGACAGTGTTGAACGCCGCAGAGAGGTCAAGGAGGATAAGGAGGGAGGATTCACCTTTGTCAAGTGAGCGATGAATGTCATCAGTGATATGGAGCATGGCAGTTTCTGTGCTGCAACCTTTTCTAAAACCAGATTGGAAAACGTCGAGGAGATTGAAGGAAGTGATATGTTTGTCTAACTGGAAAAGTACACATTTTTCAAGGGCTTTGGAGAGGAAGGGAAGATTAGAGATAGGGCGAAGGTTGTTCAGGTCATTAGGATCAGCGGTGGGGTTTTTAAGGATGGGAGAGATTTGACCAAGTTGAAGGGATGCTGGCACGCAACCCGTGGCAAGGGAGGAATTGATGATATTTGTCCAGATGGGGGCAATGATGTGTTTAAGTTCCTGGACAAACTGGGCGGGTAGAGGGTCATTGGTGTGAGAAGATGGTTTGAGTTTAGTGATGATATTGAGGACAATAGATTCAGAAACTGGCTGAAATTCCGTCCAGGAGGCATTGTTTTTGGTAAAGGTGTCTTTAGCGATAGGGTCAGGGTGGAGTAGAGTTGGGGGGGTATAGAGGGGTCGTGGCACGGAGGGGCAGATGGGCATGGTGAGGTAGGAATGTTAGGGGGGTGTTGTTGGCTGACGGTAGATTGGGATGGGAGAGGTGGAGAAGAGAAGGATAATTCAATAGAGTTCACTTTGCTCGAAAAGAAGTTGACGATTTCTTCACATCTTTCGGTAGTGGCTGTTATTTTAGGGGGGCCAAAGGAGGTTTGTTTTTTAATAATGCTAAAGAGTTCTCTGGGCCGGTTTTTAGCCTGGTCAAGTTGTGTGCGGAAGATAGAAGCTTTTGCAGCGAAGAGGTGTTTCTTGTAATTGGCTCAGGCGTGTCTAAGGAGTGTCAGGTTATCAGGGGAGGGATGATTCCTCCAAGAGCGTTCCGACTGTCTGAGGGCTCGTCTTTCGTTATTAAGGTCAGAATTAAACCAGGATTTGGGAGGATTTTTTTTTGCTGTTTCATTTTGATTGGGGCAATTTGGTCAAGCACTTGAAGGATAGAATTATTGTAATGTTCAGTTAGGTCATTGGTGCTGTGCGAAGGGGGGGGGGGGAGGAGAAAGCGGGAATTGATAGAGGATTCCAACTCGCCGGGGGGAATAAGGTGAAGATTACGAGTAAGTTTCAAGGGTAAAGTGTCAGTAAGAGTGGGGAGGGGAATAGAGCAGTTCATAGTGAAGAGGATAAGGTGATGATCAGACCAGTCTACTGGAAGAATCTTTGAGAGAGAAGCCACATCCTTGCTAGTCATAATGGCATCAAGGGTGGCGCCTTTAGAGTGAGTAGGGAATTGGCAGAGTTGTGTCAGGTCAGTAATATCCATGATATCTTTAAGGAGGATGATAGATGGATCATCGTTATTATTCCAGTGAATGTTAAAGTCGCCAAGAAAGAGATTCTTGGAGTGAGTGAGCAAGGATTGAGTGATAAGATCAGACAGCTCAGCGGTGAAGGGGATGGGATTACCGGGTGGGTGATAGATAGTATGTAGCCGAATGGTGGGGGAGTCCGTAGCAGTAAGATCAACACAAAGGTATTCAAAGGAAGAAGGGTCCTGGAGATGAACGTGTGTGAGATTCAGTTCCTTTTTATGAATTAGGACAAGGCCTCCACCTATTTGCTTTATTCTGTCTTTTCTAATGATGGAATAGCCAGGAGGAATGAGCAGGTCAAGGATAGGAGTCGAGTGGGGGTTGAGCAAGGTTTCGGTAAGGAATGCAATATCAATGTTTTCATTAAGAAGGATTTCAGCAATATCAGTCGCATGGCAGGAAGCGGATCGGCAGTTAATCAGCATGCAGCAGAGGGGTGCGGTGTCGGGGGATTGCGTACTGGGATCAGGTAGGATAGAAGTTAGTTATTGAGGGGGTCTAGGAGATGTCGGGTGAAGGGGGAGATGACTCGTTCCTAGGAGGATAGGGATAGTAGACTGAGGGAACTGGGGACTGGAGGGCGGTGGGGGAAGTGGGGAGATGGGAGGGTTCAGGGATAAGTTAATCTCCAAGGATGTTGGGTCTGTAAAATGTTGGGGAGAGGAAATCAAGGCATCCGTATAGAGTAGGGGTGCATTGGCAGGTTCCATGGGTTTAGGTGAAGTCGGGGAGTTTGAAGGGAGGAGTGCGACATGAGAAGAGTGCTTGATGAGGTCAATAAAAGGGAAGTTGTTGCTGTGGGAAGTAGAAGGGGAGCTGATGAGGGATGATGCACTGTTAAATGAAGGGACAGATGTGCGTGTGTGATCAGAAGAGTGGGCTTTAGTAAGGAGAGAGACTTCAGATCTGAGGGAGGAGAGATCTAAAACAAGTGACGAGAGGAGAAGTTCGATATTAAGGAGTGATAGTGTAAGGAGAGAGGAGTGGAGTGGATCAAGCGTTTTGGGGGGGTGAAGAGTAGGTGTTAGGATTAGGCAGAGGAAGGGAGGGGGTAACCAGGGGGAAGGGGGAGGAGAAGGGGGTTATGGTGGGTTTGATCTTTCATGGCGGGGAAGGGAGGGATCAAGGAGATAGGAGAGGTTGGGGAATTGGGTTTAATAAGATCATTAGTTAAAGGAAGGGGAGGGATAGAACAGGATGTGGATGTAGGTGTATTAAGGAGAGTAGGAGGAGAGAGAAAGGGCGTGTGAGAGGAAGTGGTCAGCGGGGTGTTGTAAGAGTTGCTGTGGGATTATGGGGGGCGAGGACACGAAGGGGGAGGGGATATATAGCATCCAAGGGGTGGCCGATGCAGGAGTCGGAGGTATCGTGGTGGTACTGGGGGATTGAGAGGTGAGGGAGCGGGAAAGTAGTGTAGGGAGTTGGGGATAAAAGAGAGATTGAGGGAAGTGGGAGAGGGTTGGGGGTCAGGGATGGAGGAGGGAGGGGAGGGGAGAGAGGGAGTCATTAGTGAAGGTGGGTGAGAGAGAAGCAGAGAAGTTGGGTGATTGCGAGATAAGAGAGTGAGTAATTTATACAGTTAGGGGTATGAGTGGTTAGTAGTGGTTGAGAGAGAACCTCAGGGATCATGGAGGAGGAGGGGGAGACGGGAAAGAGAGAAAAGGGGGAGATTGGGTGTATGGAGTCAGAGCTGGTGGTAACGTGGTCAATTAAGGGGGACAGTTGCGGTTGGGTGAGGGTAACAGGGCTGGATGGAAGATTGGGTGAGCCAGAGAGGGGGGAACGTGAGGCTATGGTGAGTAGGGTGGAGGAGACCGTAAGGAGAGATGAGGGGGAGCTTGGTGGTGGGGAGTCAGAGCTGGTGATAACGCAGTCCGCTAAGGGGGACAATTGCGGTAGAGTGAGGGGAACAAGGCTGGCTGGACGATTGGGTGAACCTGAGGGGAGGAAACATGAGGCTGGGGGGGAGTAGGGAGTCGATGCTGGTATCAGTATTGAGAGTTCGAGTCGACAATGTAGGTTGGGAGTAGACGTCACTGTTGAGAGAGGTTGTAGGAAGATCGGAGGGAAGAGTTAGGGAGGTAGGAGGTAAAGGGGGAGATAATGGGACTGGGGGGAGCATGGGTGGGAGGGGGGGGGTTCAAGGATTGATCGAGGGATTGGGATAAGACGCTGAAGTGGAGTTCGAAGATGTATAGGTGATTTTCAGACACTTTGATGAGAATTTTACCAGATTTGAAGATGGAAATGTCAATGTTTCCAGGAAAGGAATAAGAGGGGGAGGTGGAGAGTTTAACACCATACGGAATATTGCGGGAGTTGGAGATTGGGAGGTGTTGAAGAAATAAGCTTTTCCATTTAGAGGGGCGTTTGGAGTAGAAGATGTAGTTAGTGATTAAGGAGGAGTTGACTGAATTGTGGAAATCAGCAAATAGGGTTTCAGGGTGAAGGCTGAAGAGCTTGTGTTTGAAGTTTTTCTTGCCATGTTTGGTGAGATGGGAAGGGTAGAGGATAGACCAGGAATTGGGACCAGTTTTCGAGATAGGATATACTGAGGAAGAAGGGGAAAGATAGCGGGGAGGCGTGATTGGGAGAGAATGTAGAGGGCGAGGAAGCACACAGATTAAGCCAAAAGATAAAACACCGCAGGAAAAGCAAAGGTAGGAAATATGGGAGAGATTCATTAGGCCAACGCAAAAATTACTGGGAAGTGTGGGAGGGCACAGTAATAGAGTAACTAATGGGGGAACAGCAAAGTCAGGTCAAATAAACAACAATAAAAGAACAACATAGTAATAAAAAGTATACTAAAATAGACAACAATATTAAAACACTTCAGAGAATAAGATAATAAAATAATAGGACAGAGGAATATCTGTGATGGAATAAGGATGGGAAGTATGTGAGTCAGCTAAGGAAGGCAAGGCTGTAAATTGAGCAACTAAATGTCTACTAAGTTGGGAATCCTACAAAGTACTATAGTCACTTGACATTGACCTCATAATGAGTGCAGAGGGGCTTTACATTAGAATAAGTAAATAGATAAATAAATAAATAAATAAAAGATATACAAGAAGGATATAAGACTTGTGAAGTGTATTTTCAATGGCAATTATAAAGAATTTCGGGTCGGAGTCTGTCCAAGGTTGGCCGCCACCTAGTCAGGCCTGGTTAAGGGAGCTGCAATCGCCCCTTGTTTATTTTTATGGTGCAGTCCTATTTCAATTCCTATTACAGGGGGCAGAATGGTATAGTCCTACCTCAGTTACCATTACCAGTTGCTGCCATTTTAGTGGGGAATATGACGAGGCCGAGTGGGGAGGGCAATTCAATAGTCAAGATGGCTGGGGACCATAAAAACCAAAGTAAAGTAAGAACACAAACTGTAAAAACTGTAATGCCACCAACAACAGCTGTATCCCAAAGTCAGAGAATCAGAGGCAAGACCACTGCTGATGCACAGATGTCGAGGGGACCATTCCAAACATCTTCACGACGGGGCAACGAAAGAGGGCGCTGGAGAAAGGCAGTGCCGCCAGATGTCTGCCTCAATCCAGTGAAAGGGGGGGCCACCAATCAGTCGTGGCTCAGGTCGGGCTCTTCGGCCTGCGAGAGGCCACCGCGCCCGAATCCCCGTGCGGATTAATGGGTACCAGACGATGCAGAAGGGGGTTGGGCAGAGCCGCCGTAGTCGGTGTTGCGGAACGGCGCTGGAGCAACGGGCCGAGTCACCGCTAGGGAGAGGGGGCTGGCACACCAGACATGGCTCCAGACGGGCTCCGCATCAGAAAGACTGCTGCCCGGCAATGAGCTTTGGGGAAAAGGGGCTGGAGAAGCTGGCAGTGTCGCCCGAGGCCGACCCCACGCTCGTTAGAGGGGGCCCGCATAACGGATGAGGCTCCCGATGGGTTCCGCACAGATCGTAGCAGGGACAAAGGTCGGGCACAAGAGCGCACCCTCTCTCCAACAACGACCGAAGGGGCCAGCGCCGGCAAGGAAAAGGCAGTGCCGTCTAAGGCCAGCTTCCGGCCCGAGGAAGGGGCCCTCAGATCGGCTCCGCACCGGAAGAATCAGCGTCCCCACAACGGGCTTGGGGGCTCACGTCCAACATCAGCCGACAGCTCCAGGGCCAAGGGCAAGCTCCAGCGTCCCAGCCCGGGCACCAACCAGAGAGGGCTCAGGAAATGGGGCAGCGCCGTTCGAGACCGACCTCCGGCTCGAGGAAGGCAGATCCGCGTCAGCCCAGAACAGGCTCGGGGGTTCGTGTCCACATCAGCCGGCAGCTCCGGGTCAGAGGCAGTCAAAATGAATAATCGCCGTGTCGGGAAACATCAAGGTAGCAGCTTCGGGTCCAAGGCAGGTCAGAGGAGTAATCGTCTTGTCGAGAAACATCAAGGTAGGAAATCCCTCAGTAAACACTGACCGGGATGGAAATGTTCCAGTTTTATTCCTTAATCAATAGGAGTTGGAAGCGGGGTGGCAGGGGGGGCATACACAGGGATTTTCACCAGTAAGGTGATCCCAAGCCCTGGAGCTTCATCCAGCTGCTCCTCTTAGGCGGCCATCTTGCATAAATAACAAATCTCTTCCATTTAGCTGCATAGCATGCTCTAGTAGTCGGTCGTCTTGCCTCCTTAATGATGTTCATACAGTCTGGAGGCAAGTTAAGGTACCCAAATTCTAAGATTTCAGGAGCCAGATCGCTAGGTTCATCTGATTGGGATCTGGGTGTCTGATTTCTCCATGGTTCTGAGTTAGAAGATGGGGTGCGAGGCGTAGCCTTTGATGAGGAACTACTGAAAGCTCCAGGAACGTTGTGTACCACGGCTGTCTCGCCCATGTGGGAGAAACTAGGATTAGTGCGAGTGACTGTTGCCGCAGTTTGCTTGCCACCACGGGATCAGTGGTGCTGGGGGAAAAGCGTATGCAAATCTGCCTGACCAGTTCATCCATATCACATTGCCCTGTGACAGCGGATGTGGGAATCTGGCGGCAAAGTACCCACATTTTGAGTTTTTGTTTGGGGCAAACAGGTCTATTTCTGGGTGCCCCCACTATTCGAAAAATGGCTGGAGAACTTGGGGGTGAATCTCCCATTCGTGAAGTTGTTGGCTGTGTCTGCTGAGCAGATCTGCTATCTGATGGTCTTTACCTGGGAGGCGTTCTGCCAGGAGAAAGAGGTCTTTTGGAATTGCCCACTTCCATATGCTCTGTGCTAAGTGGGACAGCTGTGGGGAGTGTGTTCCTCCCTGCTTCTGGATATAATACATGGCTGTCATGTTGTCCGTCCGGATCAACACAGTCTTGCTGTACAGGTATTTTTGGAATGCTTTTAGAGCTAGGAATATTGCCAGCAACTCTAGTTGGTTGATATTCAGGTTATTTTGTTTAGGATTGTCCAGAGCCCTTGTACTGTGTATTGAAGTAGGTGGGCTCCCCAACCTGTCAGTGATGCGTCTGTTGTTAGTACTAGTTGTGGAACCTGCTCTTGGAACAGTCTACCAACACTAGGTCTTTTAGTTGTCCTTGAGCTTGGTTCCACTGCCTTGCTAGGCATTCTTGCAATGGACGCATTTGTAGTCAGGCATGGGGGACAATGAATATGCAGGACGCCATCATGCCTATGAGCTGCATGAAGACTCGAACTGGCAAAGAGTGTTGTGGCTGAAATTTGCGAATGAGCATCTGCATGCTGGTTATCCTTGCTGAGTTTGGATATGCCTTTGCTACTGAGGTGTCTATAGTAGCTCCCAGATATTGTTGTGTGTGGGATGGTTGTAGATGCGATTTTGGGTAGTTTATCGAAAAGCCTAGGCTGTGTAGCAGCTGAAGTGTTTGAGACGTGTCTCTTGCACACTGTTCGTACGATTTTGCTTGTATTAGCAAATCGTCTAGGTATGTGTCAGGGGGTGCCTGTCTGCCCGGGGCCGGGTGAGGACTTTAACGCTTGTTTCTTTCCGCCCAGAGTGCAGGACGGCCACGCTCCCTTTAACGCTGCTTGGACCCTCCCGGAGCTGGGAACTCTGCCAGTGACGTCGTTGGCCGTGCTCCTATCAGGAGCGAGGGAGGAGCTGAAAACGCGATACCCGGAAGAGGGTCGGACGTCATCGACCGCCGAGGCAGGTGTGGAGAGGGAGTCGTCCGGTGTGGCCACGGAGGCGTTCTACCCCGAGGAGACGGAGGTTCCAGGAATCGTGCAACCTCAAGACCGGAGAAAGCCAGGAGGCCAACGAGAGAACGAGCCGCCCCGCCGCGCTTCAGGAGAAGTGTGGCACCACAAGGTACAGGCCCGCTTACGGGGACTCGTATTTGCACAGGGAGGGACTTCGTAGGGGAGGTTGAGGGAGGTCACAACACGGGTCTGCGTGCTAAATGCCGGAAGTCACACATCCCTTCCTTTTTTTATGCACAAAAGCGCCTTGTCAGTCATCGTGTGTTGTGGTGGTAGACCCTGGTGATCCCTCACTCCCTGCCTCCCCTCTGTCAGAACCGGAACCCCCGTACCAACCAGTAACCAAGGGTTTTTGTTGTTTTCTTTCTTTCAAGTGCCTTTTTCGGACCCCTGACGTTGAAGGACCTAAAAGGTCCGGACCCTTGAAGCAAGACAGCCGTCAGTTACTAAAGCACAGCAGTGCTAATTCTGGGATAAAGAAGATTCCCTGTTTTCTTTGTTTTGGATTGGATATTTGGAGCTGGACTATGAGCTGCTAAATAAAGAACGCTCCCTTTCAAACGTACTTGTGTAGTAGTACTTAGTTTATGGGTCCCCCCGCCCTGTCCCAACCATCACAGTATGGGAACACGTGTATGTATTGCCTCCTGAGATGTGCAGCTACTGTCGCTAAGCATTTTGTAAACACTCTTGGAGCCGTGGTTACCCCGAAGGGGCGAACCTTGAATTTGTAGTGTTGACCTATTGTGAACCTGAGGTATTTTCTGTGAGCTGGATGGATGGGTATGTGAAAATACGCATCCTTGAGGTCCAATGTTGCTAGAAAGTCTTCTTGCTGGAGTAGAGGGAGCACTTGCTGTAGTGCGATCATATGGAAGTGCTCCGACAGTATGTATTGATTTAGGGGTCTGAGGTCCAATATTGGTCTGAGTGAACCGTCCTTCTTGGGAATAAGGAAGTATAGTGAGTATACTCCTATCCCTTGGTGTTGGAAAGGGACTGGCTCTATGGCCCCTTTTGCCAGCATGCATCTCACCTCTTGTTGTAGCAGGGTGATGTGTTCTTTGGACATAGGACGGTTTCTGGGTGGTATATTTGGTGGAGTAGAAGTGAGTTCTAGGCAATAGCCATACTGGATAATTTGTCTTACCCACCTGTCTGTGGTAGTTGAGTTCCAGACAGGTAGGAACTGTTGGATCCTGCCTCCGACCGGTGTTAGATGGTCTGGAGGTAGTGTGATGAAGTCACTGTTTTGTGGCAGTGGAGGCTCTGGTGTTATTGCCTCCACGTCCTCGTCCCTTATTATTTTTGCCCCTATAACCTCCTCTGTTGGAGTTCTTGTTAAAAGAACCTTGTGTGTTGCTTTTGTATGTAGATGAGGTTTGTGAAGTATTGCCTCGTGTAGCTGCTCTGTATGAGGAGCGTCGAAAGGAACCTCTGTGTTGTTGAAACTGCAATGCACCCATTGACTTTGCGGTTTCCGTATCCTTTTTCATTTTGTCTAAAATGGTGTCGACTGCAGGCCCGAAAAGGAAGTCTTGATTGACTGGTTGGTTAAGAATGGTGGATAGCACCTCATTCTTAAAGCCAGAAATGCGTAGCCATGCATGTCTTCGTAATAAGAAGCTAGTGTTAATGGACCTGGCTGCAGTGTCTGCTGCGTCAAGCGCGCATTTAATGGAGGCGTTTGTAATAAATGTTCCCTCCTGTATGAGGTCAGTAGCATGTGCTTTGAAAGGCTCAGGCAGGTGTTGCATCAAACTTTCAAGCTGGTCGTAGTGTGCTCTGTCGTAACGAGCTAGTAGAGCTTGTGTATTTGCAATTCTCCATGAATTGGAGGCCTGTGATGCTACTCTTTTACCCGAGGCCTCTAGTATTTTAGACTCTTTATCAGGAGGTGGAGCTTCTCCTGTTGTCTGGGAGTTGGCCCGTTTGCATGCGTTGGCCACCACTAGTGAATCTAATGGCAACTGACCTCTGATATAAGTAGGGTCTGTAGGGGCCGCTCTATATTTCTTTTCAATCCTGGGATTGATTACACGTGCTCTGGCTGTATCTTTAAATATATCTGGCGCGTGTTTTAGGACCCCTTTCAACATAGGAAGTGTTCTGACATTTTTCTCAGAAGTAGGGAATGAGTCAAATAAAAAGTCCTCTTCTATAGGTTCATTGTGCATGTCTACGTTGTGGTACTGCGCTGCCCTATCTATTAGCTGATTGAAGACAATGGTGTCGTCAGTAGGTGATGGCCTTGTTGGGTATGAGGAGGTGTCAGGGATGCGATGCGTGTCATATGGATCAGTGGGCTCTACCCATGGTTCATTTTGAGGGTTAGGATCCTCTGGATAGTTAATATCATATTGAGGATCTTCCCCTGTGTCGCCCTCATTGTCCCCAGAGTGCGTAGGAGAGTAAGGAGCAAAAGGCGTAGTAGGCATAGTGGGATAGAAAGGAATGAAGGGTCTAGAGGGAGAAGTCCCAAAGTCTTTTTTCTTTAGAGGAATGGGGGAATGAGGGTCAGTGTCCAATGGCCTCTTTTTCCTGTGTAAAATAGTGACTTTACCAGTCTATGGGTTGATATATATTTTTGCCTGATCCTCTGATGGCTCTGGGTGGAAGAGTTCTTCTTCCACTGTCCGTGGCTGTGTCTTACTTTTTTAGCTCAGTCTTTTTTGGATCTATTGTTGCCTTCGGGTCGACAACCTTTTTTAGTTCGACGACTTTCGGTGCCTTATTGCTCTTCTTCGGCTCGGCCTCTTTGTCCGGCTCGACGACTGATTGCGGATCGACCGGATCTTCACATTCGATGCGCTTTCTGTGCTCGACAGATTTTTTAGGTTGACTGTCTTTTGTCGAGTCGAGGTTTTTTTTTCGGATCGACCGCTTTTTTAGGAGCACTTGTCTTTGGGTCGGTGCCTTTGTTTGGCTCGATAACCTTTTTCGGCTGGGCCACAGGCTTCGGTACAACGCCCTCTGTGTCGGAGACCTTCTTCGGTTCGACGACTTTATGCGCAGCGGCCGCCTTTGGGTCGACGGCCTTCTTCGGGTCGGCGCCCTTCGGTTCTGCGGCCTTCTTTGCTCGACGGTCTTCTTTGGTTCTGCGCTTTTTGGCTCAATGGCCTTCTTCGGCTCGACGCCCTTAGGCTGTACGGCCTTCTTCGGTTCGACGCCCTTCGGGCCGATGACCTTTTTGGGTTCTAGAACCTTCTTTGGGATAACGTTACTTGGACCTGGGGTGTCTGAAGGCTTAGTCTGTTTTCGAAGCCGAGCCGGACGGCGGGGCTGCCAAATGATGTTTTGGATCTTGGCGAAGGCCTTTAGGCGATGCCTCGAACGGAGCCTTCGGTAACGGGGTAATTGGTGTCGGGGGCAATGTACTCACGGTTTGCCCCGGTGGGATTTCATCATCGGAGTTCGAGTGGTCCTCGACGGTGATGATTTCTAGATCCGAATCTTCCCCTTCTGGAAGTTCCTGTTCATCCTCGAAGATGTTGTCTGGTTCCGGTGCCTGTTGCTGCATCTCTTGCCTAGCGGCCCGTTGAATCCGGATCGTTTTCTTCTAACAGAATTGGGCACAGGCTGGGCAGGTTTCTTCCTTGTGGTCTGGTGATAGGCACTTGTTGCATACTGTGTGTCTGTCAGTATGCGGGAACTTGGAGTGGCATTGTGGGGACCTTTTGAACGGGCTCCTTTCCATCGACAGCAGGTCCACGTGGCGTCGAAAAGGCCCAACGGCCCGCGTCGACGACCGTGTCGAGATGGAAAGCTTGATCGAGTCAAGAAGTACCGAGCGAGAACAATACCGTCGAAGTCGAAGGCCTTTTGGCCTCTAGAAAAGTTTAGTTTCGATTCCGAAGTTGGAGTATAGGAATACCATCCGAACCCAATGGCGGAAAAAAACAATCTGAAGATGGAGAAGATGCCCATGCGCACTATAGTCCAGGGGAGGAGTCACCTATTCGTGATACTTCGAAGACTCTTCCAGGACAATAAGGTGCAATCATCCGGACCCAACACTAGGCAGCGATCTATGCACAGATATGAATTCAGCAGCCCACATGCCTCGAACAGGTGCTTCCGACTGAAGGGCAAGTTGAATAGATGTTGTCACACTTTTGGCTTGAAGACAGAGACAGGCACCCAGGCATGGCATCGGATGACTACATCAAGTTGATTCCGTGTGACGCAGTGTTCGCGGCGCCTAGGTTACACCAAATGGTAGTGTTAGATATAATTATCCACTCCATGACAAGCTCATGGCCTCGTTTCTAAAACTGCTCCAGGAGGTGCTGGAAGAGCTCTTCCATTTCATCCCAGTGAGCATGGTCGTACCTGGAGAGCAGGCCGATTGCATTGGTGATAAACCAATAGGTGGCAGACTTGGCCATGACATGTTTATCTGTCTCATTAAGCTTCCTACTCTCCTTGTACCTGGGTGGAGCGTCACTTGTACCCTGATCATTGCCAAGCTTGCAGGCAGTGTCGACTATAAAGGAGTCTAGGTGAAGCAGACCTCTGATGTAAGGAGGATCTGAGAGGAAGCTTTATACTTCTTGTCCAACCTAGGAGTGACTACCCTGGCTTTTACTGGCTCCTTAAATGTTTCAGAAGCAGTCTTCAGTATGCCCTTGAGCATGAGTAAAAACTGGAGATAGCAACTTATGGAGGTGAGCATCTCCATGAAGAAATCCTTGTTCTATGGGATCTCACGCAAGTCCACCTTGTGGAACGCGGCGGCTCGATGAAGGACCTTGTGGTATTATGCAGAGTCGTCTGGAGGGGAAGGCTTGGCAGGATAGAGGTAACGGTAAGGGCCTCCATGTGGATTAATAGCCTAATCATACCAAGGGTCATCCTGAGGTTTGGGGTTTAGAGGAGCCTCATAAGTGTCTCAGGCAGCAGTTGTTAACCTTTTAACTTCTGCGGACCCCCACTTAATTATTACTGGTAACTGGGGATCCTCACTACATCAGTATTGTAATCCAGGGACCCCCAGGTAGTCATTACTGGAAGCCAAGGACCTAAGCATTTTTGAACCGCAAATCAATAGACAAGAAACATACAGAAACAAGCATTCATCAAACAAGAACACAAATGATGAAATATTTTACTTATGCCACAAGCAAATAAACACATTTAAAAAAAAATCAATTTTAGTGGGACGGTTGGAGCTTTTCTGAATTCAATTGTGCCACTCATCATCCATACTATATTCTAATTGATGCACTTGCACTGCTCCCCCCAAAAAATTAAGCTGAGAACATTACCTTTTAGTCTCCAATTTCAAATTCCTTCACATTTACAGAACCCTTTAAAAATTTTCATATTGCTTTATATTACATACATTTTAATAATCTGTTAATATTATTACATTTTCTAAGCAGTCGCGGACCCCTAGAGTAGGCTTCGCGGACCTCAGAGGGTACCCACACCACAAGTTAAGAACTACTGGTCTAAAGGATAGAAAGGAATACAACTACCACCCTCACTCCCTGAATGATGAATGTGGTGCTTTCAGGCCTCGGTTGGTTGTTCAGGCTCCAAGGTGAGAGCCTCCTCAAAATAGAGTTTCCTCTTGTGAGATACTGTGTCCAAAGTCTTGGGAGGAGGCTGTGTGAAGATACTGCCAGCCTGTGGATGGATTAGGATTCCATTCTGCTAAGAGTTGAGTTCCTGCTGCAGGTGTTGCAGGTTTGGCTGTTACTGGTCATCAAAGGCCACGGAGATGTGAGAGTCAGCCAGCCTCTTCAGTGACAAAAATGCTTTCTGCCTAGCCAGAACCAATGGCATTTTTCTGAGGCTGGCTGTGGTGTCAGCACAGAGGATGTGTTTGGCGTGGAAGGTGTCGTTGGAGCCTGATGCCATGTCTTCAGTGGCAGTTTTGGTACCGAAGGCTGGATTGGTGTCTGATCCGAAGCCTTGTCTAAGTGCAGAGCATGGACCTTGGGCTGTGACAGACTGGAGGCTTGACAATTTCCTTCCAGGCTCCATGCCCGATCCACCTCAGAAGCCGAGTCAGGCCTCACAGGATGCCTGGTCATGCTCCGGGAACAAACCGAAGTTGCAAACCTGATGGTCGTCTGTGCAGAGGGGTTTCGCTCTGCTTTATGGGCAGTACTGAAAATTAATCCTTTCCATTAGGATGACTGTATTCATGAGGTCTGTGATGGAGGTTGAAGGTCCAGAGGTGGGCTGACCCTGTAGGATCCGCTAAAACAACCTGATTGCAGACCCGGACGGAGGTCGCAACGACACAAAAGATTCTGCCGACGACAATGGTATCTTTTATCCTAAAGGTATATAGAAGTTTGAAGGCAAGCAAGACCAACACAGAGAGGCATTGACCAAGATATCTGTTCAAGCTCGGCCAAACCAGACAGTGGGAAAAAAACAATTAACAATGGAGCTGATGGCCATGTGCATTACCAGTAATAGGTGGAGTCACTATACCACATGACTCAAAAGTCGTCTTCTAGGAATAACAAGTTACACACATCCATGCCGAATGCTAGATAGCAGGAGTATGCACAGCATGTGTATTTACAGCTACACATGCCACGAACTGTGTGCCTAACACAAGGTAAAGGTCAATCGAAGACAGGGGTTATGAAAATCGTTTACTTCTGAGAAAAGGCAGAGTAAGATTAATATAGAAGAGAAAGGAGATGAAAATGAGAAAGTATGGTATTTGGATGTGCCATCAAACTGAAATAACTAAACTTACCTCTTTATATTCATTTATAAGCTTTGTGAGACCATTAAGAAGCATGGGGCCCAAAGGCTTCATTTTCACATCCGGACAACTGAAAAAGAAAAATCACATTCAAGTAATACAAATAATTGTGTTCTATCTTTACTTACTAAGGTCATTGCGATATCCTACTATTTGCAGAAAGGGAAAAACTTTAAAACATCCACTTTGGAGGTATTTAGAATTTTTGAATGCACTCAGTCGGCTATCTTTTTTACACTTAAAATTTCCTTGCCTTGCAGATTGATTAATGAGCTTCTATTGCCAAGTTTTGTGTCCTTATGAGTGCATTAAACATCTCAAAAGAATGTCTGCTAATCAGATCTGCTTATCTAGTGAAACTAGCAATTGTAAAATATTCTTTTAGTATTAAAATGTTTCCCCAAATTCTTTCATATAGGTGACATATTACAGACGATACAGCATTTAATCTAATTCAAGTTCTCAACAATACAAAAACTAAATGTGATTTAGCACTCGTTGGCGTACTTTATCTGGTGCTACACCAACAGTAAGCTTGTGCGGAGTGGTCAGTAAAAGCCACACCTCTTGCATGCTCTGTTTGCCATGTTTAGACCAAGGAGGCTTAAAAGACAGTAAACACAAACAATTTATTCCAAGCGTTGCAGCTTTAACTGCCCTAGTTTCCAACTGCTGTATGCTTCCGTACAAACAAAAAAGTTGCAAATCCTTAACTAGTAGCTTTGGGAGACTGACCATTGTGCTATATGAATAAGACCATTCAATAAACTATACATTATTCTGTATCCTGTAAGGAAATTATGGCCGAATTTAGAGTTTGGTGGACAGGTTACTCCATCACAAACATGAATGATATGCTGTCCACCTAATTTCAAGTGAATTCAAATGCAATGTACTTATAATTTGGCAGAGGGATATCAGTCATGTATGTGATGGAATAACATGTCCGCCAAAATCTAAATCAAGTCCAAATCATTATTGGTGAAACAAGAAAAATCCCATGGGGGTAGTTTTCTTTACAAATAATGGGTACCATACACCACTTGTCACCCACATCAATTACACTCTTTCTGCTTTCTCTCTTTACACACCTGGAGATTGTGCCATATATAACAGGAAAACCACTTTGAAAAGTAAAATATGCACAAAATGTTATTGGTTACATACACATAAAATTCATAAAATTAAAAAAGACTTAACACCCAGCTAGATATCTCAAAGATTAAAAAAGTACAGTACATAACAATTTAAATTCAACATAATTAAAAAACATACTAGAGAGTAAAAAAAGCCAGACAGGTATATTAAGTCTTGACAGGCTACACATCCATTACTACATGGTATCACTCGCATTGGAAAATACAGTTCACACTTATTGTTCAAACAATGCTGGATAAATGGATTGTGTATAGATTTGGCGTTGACGCGTTTCGATGGTTCAATAAATCATTCCATCTTTTTCAAGACCAGTAAATAACTCTCTGCGCTTGTTATATAATTTTCAAGCATACCCCTTTGATAAGATGATAGACAGCCTTGTCTTCGTTAGACTCGTCTATCTCTTCTGAGTATAGACTATGCTCCACACGTAATTAAAATGTCTCAATACAGAAAGGCTCAGGATTATGTCAGATATTTTTACTTTATAAATGAAGAAGGGTTCTGCACTCGTATTTATATGCTGTTTTTTTCGTTCAAAACGATAAGTGTGCTGTACCAGATTAGTGCCTGCCCACTGTTAAATGTGTATATGGCCCAGTGTGGTGAACCACTGGGACTCTAGTACGCACTACGCAAGCTAGTATTCCTTTAAACCATTTTATTTATTTCATCATCTTCTGATATCAAAGATTTTTAATTCTGATATTCATCATACATATCATTAGTAAACTGATATAATATTTTTCACAATAACATAAATTTATACATGACACAATTTTCTCACAACACAGGATTACAAACGCAAATTAAAAATGACAACCCAATGCATTTCGGGGCGTAATAGCCCCTTCGTCAGGGGTCTATGAGAAAAGAAAAGGATACAAACAAGGAGAATATTATTCATGCGAGCTAAACAGTGTTGAATCTTTCATATCATCAAAACCATGACTTAATCACTCTTACCTAAGTCATAGGGGACAATGTGTATCCTGTGGTCTATTTATTTAACTATTAAAAACAGTTGTCTGTGGAAGAAACCGAAAAAAGTATATGAACTGGACCAGTCTTATGCACAATACTAACCTATTTAATGTCTATTGTTTAAATAAGTTCATAAACGGTAATGAAGCTTTACCTGCAAGAACGTATTCTGGCAGCGGTTCTGCATTACAAGAAACAAAAAGTGATCAAAGAAACCGATTGGCCACAATTATCCAAGCGTTACAGAAATACATGTCTGTTTTTTAAAAGTCAAGGGAAACATGGGGCTCACCTGTGTGAAATGTGAAACCTGTTGCCACATGAAAACAACCTGAACCAAACAAATAGTTGGCATCAGTACACATATTTGTTTATATACTTTCGCGGTAAGGTAGTGAAAATAGAAGCTCGTTTACCTGCGAGTCTACAATGCAGACTTCGATCTCGCTGCCGTTTTTCCCTCGTGAATACTAAAAACGAAAAAATCAAAACTAATGAATTCCCTCGCAAGTTTCAAACGAGAATCCAGAGATACTGCTAAGAGCAAACGCCAAACTGAGGCTTACCGTCTATGAAATCTATGGTTCTTATCAAGATATTTCCTCCGTCGCCTTGTTTGTTAACAGGAAACCTCCGGCGGGCGTCTTGGTCCTACCTCGCTTTTTTTGACTCTCACAATAATAGAGAGTGAAAATAGACGATAGACTGTTTGGTTTATTTCCGAAAATAAACTCTTGGAACGGACTTGTGTTCCACGCTCACTAACGTCAAGTTGTCCTTTTGTACGACAAGTAATTAAAATAATTTTCATGTTAAGCGGATGATCGCGAAAATATACTCAAAGCGATTTCTGTGGTCATACCTGCTATGCTTGTGATAAAAGAGTTGTGTCTCCCTCAATAAAGCATTTATTTGGAAAAAACGAAAAAAGGAAAGGAGGAAGATACTGCTTCTGAATTATAGTGCATTCTAGTCTATATCTATGAATTATTGAGAGTTAAAGTGATATTTGAAAATGCAAGAACCTGTGTGTGTTTTGTCGACCTGAAATACATCATTTTGTACATATAAAATAAACCATTTTCATACAACTTCAACATAATACAAACATTACATTTTTCATTTGCCTACCTATTTACAATCTGTACACAAGTCCTCTTCGAACCTAATTATCAAAACATAAATTAAGTGCCTGTCTGGACATTCCCATGATCATTTTATAGCCTAGTTATGTGACTTTGTGATGTGTAATGGATGAATGTAAAATTCCGTGCACATTCAAATTTTTTCTATATTGATTTTATAAGAAACACGACATCTCCATTTTGTCATTCAGTCCTGACGGGACCATCGTTTGTAATTTCCGAATCCAGAAGGCTTCTCTTTGCAAAAGTATCTTTGCATTATCCATGCCCAGTCTCTGGGGTACTATCTCAATGATTTGGAAACGAAGTTGAGCAATATTATGATTTTTTTCAATCCAATGCTGTGTGAGGGGTGACGTCAAGTTTTTATTGCGTATCCGACTTTTGTGCTCGCTGAGCCTTATCTTCATTTTTCTGTCGGTTTTACCGATGTACAACAGCCCGCATGGGCACTTAATCGAATAAACAACGTGTTCTGAGTCACAATTAGTGGTATGTCTAAGTGAAATCTTTTCACCAGTCCTGGGATGTGATAAGATATTGCCTGTGATTACATTATTACAGTTCTTGCAATTAAAGCACCTCAATGTCCCTTTATGGGCCAATTCTTGCTGTGGTAAAGTTGATGTATTAAGAAGTTCTTTAAGATTTTGCGCTCTTCTGTATGCAATGAACAAAGAAATAATGATACAAAAAGCAGACAAGGGCGGAGGCCTGGTAATTATGGATGCGACGTTTTATAGAAGAAAGGGAGATGAACACGTGAACGACACCAACACCTATGTCAAATTAAGACAAGACCCAACATCTATGATTACTCAAGGACTGGATGAAATTTTGGATAAGGCAGAAGAACTGCAATGGATAGATAACACCACGAAGCGATATCTAAGACAAATCTACCCAAGGAGACCAAAGATCTACTTTCTTCCCAAAATACACAAAGACATCAACGATCCACCTTTCAGGCCGATAGTATCAGGTTGTTCATCGATATTTGAAAATCTAGGTATTTATATTGACACACACATGCAACCGTTCATTCAAAATTGGCCCACTTATTTACAGGACACATCAGACTTCCTTAGAAGTCTGACAGAGCTGGATACAACAGGATGTATGGAATGGACTCTATGTACAATAGACGTGACAGCGTTATACACGTCTATACCGCATAAACAAGGGCTAGAAGCCATGGAGTGGGCTCTATTGAGAACAGATAAGCCTAATGAGCAGAAAATCTTGATACTTCAACTGTTGGAATTTTGTTTACTGAACAGTTATTTTTCATGGCAAGATGAGTATTACAACCAATTGACGGGGCTTCCCGGGGGCATGTATATATGCCAATGTATACATGGCAAAATTCGAACTGGATTACATCCTAGAGGATTCAACATGGCAGCAAGGTTTAATCTATTACCGACGCTACATAGATGACATCTTTTTAATTTGGAAGCGTCCCACAAGTGAACTTCTCAACAATATCAGTAGTTTAAACCTCGTGGATCCGAGAATTCAATTCACCCACAATGTAAGCAACACTACACTGCCATTTCTTGACGTTCTAGTTGAAATTAAAAACAATTCCATCGAGACTAGACTATATAAAAAGGCAACGGACAAAAATACAGCTTTACTGTACTCCAGTTTCCATCCAGCTAGTTTGATAAACAACTTGCCAGTATCGCAATTCATGCGGATTAAGCGTATCTCGTCTGATCCAGAGCAATGTGACAAGAGTTTGCAAGAACAAAAGCAAAAATACCTCGACAGGGGCTACCCAAAAAAATTACTGGAGGCACATTTAGAGAAAATTAAAACAACATCAAGGATAGAATTATTACAAAGGAAAACAAACTACAAACACCAAAATGGTTTTTGTTTCAAAGTATTCTATTGCATCTAGAGATATAAAAAGAACCATCTCAAAGAGATGGGAAATTCTATTGGCTGAAAAGGACTTTGGTACGTTATTTGAAGAACGACCGTTATTTGCATACAGAAGAGCGCAAAATCTTAAAGAACTTCTTAATACATCAACTTTACCACAGCAAGAATTGGCCCATAAAGGGACATTGAGGTGCTTTAATTGCAAGAACTGTAATAATGTAATCACAGGCAATATCTTATCACATCACATCCCAGGACTGGTGAAAAGATTTCACTTAGACATACCACTAATTGTGACTCAGAACACGTTGTTTATTCGATTAAGTGCCCATGCGGGCTGTTGTACATCGGTAAAACCGACAGAAAAATGAAGATAAGGCTCAGCGAGCACAAAAGTCGGATACGCAATAAAAACTTGACGTCACCCCTCACACAGCATTGGATTGAAAAAAATCATAATATTGCTCAACTTCGTTTCCAAATCATTGAGATAGTACCCCAGAGACTGGGCATGGATAATGCAAAGATACTTTTGCAAAGAGAAGCCTTCTGGATTCGGAAATTACAAACTATGGTCCCGTCAGGACTGAATGACAAAATGGAGATGTCGTGTTTCTTATAAAATCAATATAGAAAAAATTTGAATGTGCACGGAATTTTACATTCATCCATTACACATCACAAAGTCACATAATTAGGCTATAAAATGATCATGGGAATGTCCAGACAGGCACTTAATTTATGTTTTGATAATTAGGTTCGAAGAGGACTTGTGTACAGATTGTAAATAGGTAGGCAAATGAAAAATGTAATGTTTGTATTATGTTGAAGTTGTATGAAAATGGTTTATTTTATATGTACAAAATGATGTATTTCAGGTCGACAAAACACACACAGGTTCTTGCATTTTCAAATATCACTTTAACTCTCAATAATTCATAGATATAGACTAGAATGCACTATAATTCAGAAGCAGTATCTTCCTCCTTTCCTTTTTTCGTTTTTTCCAAATAAATGCTTTATTGAGGGAGACACAACTCTTTTATCACAAGCATAGCAGGTATGACCACAGAAATCGCTTTGAGTATATTTTCGCGATCATCCGCTTAACATGAAAATTATTTTAATTACTTGTCGTACAAAAGGACAACTTGACGTTAGTGAGCGTGGAACACAAGTCCGTTCCAAGAGTTTATTTTCGGAAATAAACCAAAAAGTCTATCGTCTATTTTCACTCTCTATTATTGTGAGAGTCAAAAAAAGCGAGGTAGGACCAAGACGCCCGCCGGAGGTTTCCTGTTAACAAACAAGGCGACGGAGGAAATATCTTGATAAGAACCATAGATTTCATAGACGGTAAGCCTCAGTTTGGCGTTTGCTCTTAGCAGTATCTCTGGATTCTCGTTTGAAACTTGCGAGGGAATTCATTAGTTTTGATTTTTTCGTTTTTAGTATTCACGAGGGAAAAACGGCAGCGAGATCGAAGTCTGCATTGTAGACTCGCAGGTAAACGAGCTTCTATTTTCACTACCTTACCGCGAAAGTATATAAACAAATATGTGTACTGATGCCAACTATTTGTTTGGTTCAGGTTGTTTTCATGTGGCAACAGGTTTCACATTTCACACAGGTGAGCCCCATGTTTCCCTTGACTTTTAAAAAACAGACATGTATTTCTGTAACGCTTGGATAATTGTGGCCAATCGGTTTCTTTGATCACTTTTTGTTTCTTGTAATGCAGAACCGCTGCCAGAATACGTTCTTGCAGGTAAAGCTTCATTACCGTTTATGAACTTATTTAAACAATAGACATTAAATAGGTTAGTATTGTGCATAAGACTGGTCCAGTTCATATACTTTTTTCGGTTTCTTCCACAGACAACTGTTTTTAATAGTTAAATAAATAGACCACAGGATACACATTGTCCCCTATGACTTAGGTAAGAGTGATTAAGTCATGGTTTTGATGATATGAAAGATTCAACACTGTTTAGCTCGCATGAATAATATTCTCCTTGTTTGTATCCTTTTCTTTTCTCATAGACCCCTGACGAAGGGGCTATTACGCCCCGAAATGCATTGGGTTGTCATTTTTAATTTGCGTTTGTAATCCTGTGTTGTGAGAAAATTGTGTCATGTATAAATTTATGTTATTGTGAAAAATATTATATCAGTTTACTAATGATATGTATGATGAATATCAGAATTAAAAATCTTTGATATCAGAAGATGATGAAATAAATAAAATGGTTTAAAGGAATACTAGCTTGCGTAGTGCGTACTAGAGTCCCAGTGGTTCACCACACTGGGCCATATACACAGATATTTTTACTTTGGCACTTCTATAGGCAGTTCCAGATAGTGGTATTGTCATAAAATTCACCCCTTGGTCAGAGGGGATAGTGTAACCACTGAAAAGAAGGTTGTCTTATTCGTCTCACTTCTTGCGTGTTACTTCTTGTGTATTTATTTTCCATAAATTTGGATCATTCAATAATCCTTTTTGCAATTAGGACCAGTAATCCATCAATATGGTCTGGTGAGCAGCGGCATACGTCCGCTGCAGTCTTTGGTGAATCATTATTGGTACAAAGAGCACTAATAATGTTGACAAGATGGCGGCCGCCAGCACCTCCACTTGAAACCCGGGGGCCGAGACGTGAAGCCGCGGTGAGCCGCGACTCCGTACTCGCAAAAAGAAAAAATATATTTTGGGCACCGGATCGCTTGGGGAAATATCTGGATGGATGCGGGCGTGCACAGATGCTGGCAGACCTGAGAACTGGCCCCTGCAAGCCACAACCGCTTCCCCGGAGTGCGCTCATGGTTGAGGCGAAAATGGCGGCGTAAGCTCCGATGTGGAGAGAGCTCTTGCAGACGCCCCCTTGGATGGCTTGCTGCGGGCGCCCGAATGAGCGGAGCAGAGGTGGAATCGAGGTGAGCGGCGACGCGGGGTTGATTGTGGCTGCTGTGAGGCTTGAATATTGAACTGTGCCTCATGTGCCTAGTTAGCCCCGCGAGCCTGACCTTAAAATGGCGGCCGCGCCGCCTTGAATAGCGGTTTTACCTGGCGCTCACGTCTCCAGCTGCGGGGCCACCCGCGTCCCCTTCTTTCATGGCCGTGACTGGGGCTGCTGGCGGAGGATAGCCCGAGGGGGAACATCGCACGGATGGCTCGGGTGAGGGTGTCTTCTGAAACTCTGCGGTGCGGGATCTTTCAACTACTCGGGTGCTGGAGTCATAACACACCTCCCCTACTTCCCAGGCTTTACTGAAAATGTGATTATCAAAACAAAATAGAAGGTGCACGCAAACAGAGTCAATTTCAGTATTGTTTTTTGTATTAATTCTTCTTTATTCAGAAAAGTTTCGTCACGCAGCATAGGCACAGCCAACGCGTTTCGTTCCTCTTTTAGCCTTGGGAACTTCGTCAGGGCAATTTATTATAAAGTTCAAGAGCTGAAGTACGAACTCAGTTTGGACCGCGGCTCGGCGTGATAAGCTGTACCAGCATATAGTGTTCTCCTTTGAAAAGTGACTATCACGTCTCCGCTGGTTGTCGGTTCAAATGGCTCTGTTTAATGCGGTAAATGCAAGTTTCCAAAACATTAGTCGTCAATGGATCCGATCAGTTAAATCACAAAAAGGAATTGAGTCAATATTATCAATTATGGATCCTGAGTCGCATGTGGTCGTATTCCCACGCCGAGGTCCCCCGAGGTTAGGGAAGTATAAGACTTCTCCAATCCAGTAGGAGGAGAAGAATTACGGGACGCCGAACCTGTGGTATGGTGTCGGTTCCGATTTCTTCAGCAAGCGTGGCTGAACGCCGAGCCGCGGTCCAAACTGAGTTCGTACTTCAGCTCTTGAACTTTATAATAAATTGCCCTGATGAAGTTCCCAAGGCTAAAAGAGGAACGAAACGCGTTGGCTGTGCCTATGCTGCGTGACGAAACTTTTCTGAATAAAGAAGAATTAATACAAAAAACAATACTGAAATTGACTCTGTTTGCGTGCACCTTCTATTTTGTTTTGATAATTGGATTATTTACGCATCCTACGGCAGCGGATGCTAGAAGAGTGTGCACCACTAACATTTGGGAACAAAATGATCCGTAGTGCTTGACCTGGTCTGCTGCCCTGGTCCTTTTGTCCTATTTTACTGAAAATGTGATCCTGTACTCCCAAGGCCCTTCGGTGAGTATCAACATCTGGGGATCACATATTGTCTTCTCCTCACACGCACTGCATAATCCACCTCTGCCCCCTGGAGAGACCACCACAGTACCTTTGCCTTCGGGTACGCAGGTTTTGACAACGTTCACTACCGAGCACAAGCCGTCTGACCTCAACTTATCCCTGACGCTAGGCCTTCCATATTCACGTGCCGCGACGGTCTGCTGCCTTAAATTTAGTGCTAATCTACCATCGCAGTCCCAAACGCTCTGGGGGCTGATCCATATGTCGCCTAAGTAGGCGACGGGCTAGTCTTTAAACAAGGTCTCTGACTTCTTACCGAATTCTGAAAAACTATCTACACTTCGATGAGACACAGGCGCAGCAACAATGACCCTCAAAAAGCGGATCGCCTGAACATGCTCAAGGACTACAAAGCCGAACTACGCAGTAACATCAGTTGCGACATCAAATCCTCAATGGATCATCTACGTTCGGCCTGGTCGGAGCGGTGTCGTCCCTGCAGCAAGATGTGGATTCGGTGGGCACCAGGGTCCTTGACCTCGTGACGCAACACCAGGACCGCGATCTATAGCCCACCAGATCCATGGGAACTTCCTACCTTTCTGCCTTCACCTGTCCTGGCCCTAATCCCCACCCTGTCTATCTGTGAATTTTTCCCTCGTCATTTGAGATCTAGCTACTTTGTCCGATGTCCGATGCCCGATGCCCGATGGAGCTACCTGGTTTAGCTATAGGGGAGACAGGTCGGGGATTCCCTCCTTGGACTTCACCTACCCAGTCGGTCTTCAGCCAAACTTCCTTTCGTCTCTCCTGTCGTCTCTTCCCGCATCCTCCCTCTATTTTTGTCTCTCCTTTCTCTCCTCTCCCAATGTATGGAGACGGAACTATTTTGTTGAATACCCGATGGAGCTACCTGGTTTAGCTATAGGGAAGATGGACCGTGGACTCCCTCCTTGGTCATCACCTACCCAGTCGGCCGTTAGACAGACCTAATTTCGTCCCCCTCCCCTCTACGCTACATTTATTTTGCCCTCCATGTTCCTTTAATTGCTTTTCCCATTGAGACCAAGCTATTTGGCCAATGCCCGGTGGAGCTACCTGATAGCTATAGAGGAGATGGGTTTTGAGACTTCCCCTCGACCGTCACCTACCCAGCCAGACTTTGGACAGACTTTCCTTTCGTCTCTCTGCTGTATCTCCCTCCTATCCCTTTACCCTTCCCCTCTACACTTCAATTATCTCATCTTCTATGTCTCTTGCAATTGTTTGTCTAGCAACTGATGAAAATTGGAACTGATGTAATCTTGTAATTGTATTTTTTGTGGAACCTCATGTAAAGCGCTCCGATACCTCCGGGTCTAGCCAGCGCTATATAAAACTCTTGAATAAATAAATAAATAAAGATCGACAATGGCAATCCTTTACTAACAGGACTCTCCAATACCCAATCATAGCTATCAAAAGGGTACAGCACTTTGCAGCTTACCTGAGGAAGGAATGAAAATGGAAAGAAAAAAACTTTGTATACTGCAAGATCAGTTCTACTGTTTCTAGTCACGGTGAAGAGCTCAGGCCTTCACTGTAGGAAACTGGGATTTTGTTCGAGTTATCCCCCCACTTTTTTCCCCGTTTTTACCTACTAGATGCTGAGTTTCGACTCCGACAGTGCACGAAGGCCTGCTAACCAGACCGCAGTGCCAGTGCTCCTTCCCCAAAACAAAGTGTTGTCCAATTGTGCTACAATTGGCAAAGTCCTTTATACCCCAGTAAGTCCCTAGTAAGTAGTACTCCAGGTACATAGGGCAAGAGTGCTAAAGAGGGTCCCAAAGGGCGGCAGCATATTTTATGCCACCCTAAGGGACCCACACACTCAAGTCGCTGTTAAGTGCCAGAATGCAGTACATTTTATTTATCTGAAGTCTAGGAGATTGGTCCCTTAAGTTGCAGTGAAGTACCTGTATGCAGTGTATGTCTTTACTCCATAGGAAAGCATTACAGCTTCAGAAATTGCACGGTGTCCATTTTTAGAAACTGTAAAAATTCAGACCTCGAAAAAGTACTTAATTGATTCCGATGATCTTGGTACCTAAATTCACATAAAAGTATATGTTATTTTTATAAATTGGTGTCGGATTTCTTTGAGTGTGGTCTCACTTACTGCTGCAATAAATGCTTAGCACTACCCTTTGATATGCCGAAATGCTCGCCCATACTACCACAAAGGAGAGCAATGGGGTGTTATTTGTGCCTTTGTAATTCCTTCGGTGTGTGCCTGGACTCTTTACACAATGTACCTCTTTTTGGTCCACTTTAAAAAGAGCCCACTTCCTTCATTTTCCATTAACTTGTCAGCAAACTCAAGTGAACCACATTAACATACACATACTCTAACGCCAATGTCCCAGATAGGATGGAAGCAAGCGACCCCAGTTACTGAAGACTGCACAGACTGACAGATGGATGGAGCCTGCTGGCCTTTCTCCTCCTTGGTGTACAAGTACAAAGACCCCGGTCATCAACTAAGCTGCCAGTCCAATAACAGACTCATTAGCATGGACGGGCAGTGCTGAAGGGTGCTCAAAAAGAAGGATGAACTTTGGGTGCCCTCTCGACCTCAGAGCCTAGCTGTGATGCCTTAAAGTTAGCTAATGGGAGAACTCTCAATAAGCTCTCATGATTGAAAAGCCAACTGGAAGAGGAGCTTCCGGAAACACACAACTTCATAAAGCCAGGCAGAAGACTTTCATCCTAATAAAAGCCATAAATTGCTTCTCCACACTCGGTCTATAGGCCTTCGAATGCATGAGAGAGCATAAGACACAGAATTCTTTTTCATGTTATGTGCTGACAATACACAATACCCAGAATGAATGCGCATCACACACAAACATCTCTCTCCTGCATTCTTTGAAAAGTACAAGATCTGAAGATTTGGAATGGACAACAACCAAAGGCTTAACAAGCTTCGGATCCAGGTGTTTGTTCTGCACAGGAAACCAATTAATGAGGTAATTGGCATAGTTTATCATGCAGCCACAATCTCATTCACAGCTGTGATGTCTGTTCGATCTGTGGCTGGCCCTGCATCCGATTCACCTAGCACCTGCTAGGTGAGTTCCTAGAAAAAAAGAAATCCATATCCAATCTCTCACCTGGAGGTACTACATGAAGAATTTGCTGAAAAGATCATACAATAGAAACTGCCTTTTTAATATCAGTGGTAATAGTAGATGGTCCCTCCGAACCCACTTTTGTCCATCACAAAATAATTCATATTGGATGAAACATCCATGCCCTGTAGTAGGAGAACTGGAGGCACCTGGAAGCACTGAAATTCAAAGTACAACACCCAGTAATCTTTCTCAGGGTGAACCCTCAAAATGTGAGCTCTCGACCAATTATGTTTCCCCACGCTCGACAGTTTGTGTGCTTTTGGTAAAGTGAAATCAAGACAAGAATCTCTTGTTTAACTATTGAATGCTGCAGGACCCCTTCCCTCAAGAATTACACAACACTACTTTGAAATTTTGCATAATTGGAGGTCCCGTGGTCCACTTCACAGCCATGTTCAGTACTATGTAAACTAACTGAACTGATACATTATACACCAAAAAACAATAAAATGAAATATTGTTACTTACACTATGCAAATATGGTGAACAAACTGCAGAGTCAATGCTCTTAACTTGGCATTCGAATTCCCACCGAAAAGACCATCGTACACCACCTATAAACGAGAGAAAATACTAGATAACTACTCAATCCTTTTGAAAAGCATTAAACCCTTATATGAAGAGTCTCATCTCCTTTTAAAGAATTTCACACTATTTTAAAAATGGCATAAGCATCACCTTAACTAAAGTGTCGACCACTGTCGTTCTAATGGTTATTCTCTATTTTCTATTAAACATATTATACCTTATGAGTTCCCAGGACTTGAGAAGACAGACAATCCAACTCTGCATGTTTTGCACGCAAGCATTACGTTTGCAAGGCTGAGACTGTGAAAAGCTAATTCAAGATACATTTTGTGTTTAGATACAATAGAATTTTTACTACAAAAAGTACAACGTTAGCATGTAACTCAGAGCTTACTACATGTCCAGTGTGGAATCTCAAGAAAAAGTTAAAGGCATTCATCATAAAATGAATGCTGGCAACATGGGAAGGGAAGGAAGTGAAAGAAGGGGTGCATTTTAGGCAAGCACACTCGGTCCAAAGGAAAAAAGGCAGGCAGAGATTGCACCGGAATTTAGAAATGTTATTTGGCATAGGTTTAGCACGCAATTGCCACTAGGATGGAATCATGCCATCCCAATTTGCATTTCCCATGAAGTGTTTTACTTTGGGTCCCCTAACTTCGTAGGCAATAACCATGTCAGGTGGCCAGCGGAAATTGTTGAGAGCTAAATGTATTCTTCTTGAAATCCCTTCATTCACAAGGACACTCAAATGCTTCTGAAAGAGTGACCCAGGGTTGTGAACCTCTTCCCACTGGACATTAGGACACCATCATTTAACGAAACAGACAAAAACTAATAAAAGTATGTTTGAACGCCCAGTCACTTGCTGAGTATCTGAAAGTTGGCATTTGTTACTAAGAATTGAAAAGATTCCACATTATTTAACATTCTTAGGCTCTTTATAGCAAGTCACCCTATTTATTTATTTATAAAGGTGTATATGTTCTCCTCATGTACCTATATTACATACAACAGTCATAACATTTTACTTTTTAATTAAATAGGTGTGGGAAGTTGAACTTGTATTATTTCTTGACCGTAATATTTATTTGGTATTGTTGTACATGTATCAAGCATTTTTCTCAGAAAATGGTATTGCTGTTTGTGTCAAGATACCAAGGGTCAGGTATGATAAGAGGATATAATCAATATTAGTACCTGCACCAATACACGTACGGTTAAAAGGAACTGTGACAATTTATTAGCAAAAACAAAAATATTATTTAAACATCAAATCATTCCACTTGGCCCTGTATACATTATGGGTAAAATGGGATTGATCCTTAGCATGTAATCCACCATACCACAAACCATTTTGAGTGGCTACTGATATAAATAAACATTAAAATTGCCACACTGAAGAACAAAAACCTCTTTCGCTTCGAGGCAACATATAGTTTCAAGTCCATGATCCAGTTGAGAAAGTACATTAAGTATATCGCACGAAAATGCATTATTATAAAAGCTAACAAGAACAAAACTAAACTTATAAGAAGTTGCGGGGCGCTAGAGGGTGCACAGCGGTATGGCTGCCTCCTGAGACAGCTCCGCCGGCCAGGTTCGAGACGCGATGTTAAAATGCGTCTAGCAGGCTCAGAATCTGAGCCAGATAGTGGAAACGTGTGTCGGAAGGTGCCGGCACTGCCCTGAGCAGTAACCTACGTCTATTCCCACGCTGCTACTGCTGAAAAACTGCGTTGGAAGCAGAGCGCAAGTGGGACTCGTATCCAACAAGATGGCGGCGCCCTGTGGCAGTGAAGAGCAGACGCACTACTGAGTGATCGGGAGGTGAGACGAGGAGTGTGCGCATGGTTTCCGCCTCGCTCGCTTGGGCCATGGCGGAGCACTGATTTTCACTGTGCCCTGAGACATCGGCTGCTATATCGTGGGACCCGCATGCTGGATGCAAAGCGAGCCGCGAGACATCGGCACAAAATAGCGGCTACCACGGCTGGCGCCGTAAGTTACTGCCCGCGCGGCGACATGGAGCTAATTGGAGCGCGGCTGGTACTGTGCAATGCCTGTGATTAAGTGCCAAATCGCTCAATTCATTGCTGGAGCCCGGATGGACATGTCGGTCCGGCTGGGCTCAATATATGCACATGTTTATGCCTGCTTAAGATGCGATCACCAGACCTGTGGGACCCGTAAATATATGATGAGGTACATGCGACTGGGGAGCTGAACCGGAGAGTGCGTTACCGCCTGTCCTGGCACGATGTGACAGTGTACCCATCCATGAAACCGACGCTGGAGCTGTCCTAAACATCTTTGACGGTGCTGTGTAAGGCCTACACTAGCTGAAATCTCTTTCCCGAGGGGGCTTAGCGCAACGAGATCGACGCGACTAACAAGGTGCGTGCTGTGATAGAATCCCTGTGCTCCATATTTCACGTTGGCAGATATCGCCTACAGTCAGGGACCCTGGTGTGCGCCATCGGACGTGTGCTTTGCCTGTATGGTGAGGGGCGCTCTCACTACAGGCCCACGCTGCTGCGGATGTGACGCCGCCCTGTCCCGAACCTCATGTGTGATCTGTAGACAACTGGTGGAGGTGCGGTGTTTTGGGCAGCTGAAAGGGTGTGCTGGCGGGGGATCGCACTGCGGTACACCGCACATAGCGGGTTTTGGAACTCTCATCTTTAGTTCCCTTGAGGCCAATTAGCGACAGCATGGGGAAGCCAGACTAACAGCAGGCCAAGCTAACATTCAACACCCAAAAAAGTGCTAGAGGGGCAACAGCACATTCTGATACCGAACTTGACAACGACACAGAGGGGACTAATAGCATGGCACAAGCACTGAAAGCCATACAGAAAAGTTTACAAGATGTACACAGGAAGTTAGACAATTACCCAGAGAGTTGACAACATGGCGGCGAAATTGGATAAACACGGTGAACGCCTTGTTGAAGCTGAAGCTCGAATTTCTGCAGTGGAGGATGAGTCACATACTACAACTCAGAAATGCACAGATATGGATAGACTCTTGGATGTTATAAAAATTGAGGCGGAGGATTTGGAAGCGAGATCCCGGCGCAATAACATCAGGATCGCAGAAATTCCGGAATCTACAAACACAGGGAAGATTGAAAACTATGTGGAGGACCTGATCCGTAACATCTTTGGTACAGAACACCTCTCATCAGTATTGCTGGTAGAATGCGCACACAGGTCCCTAGCCCCAAGACCAAAGCCAGGAGCAACACCACAACCTATTGTCGCTCGCCTCCTTAATTATAGGGACCGTGATGTCATTTTGAGGTTGGCCCACGAGAAACAACAAATCAATTATCAGGGAAACACGCTAGAGTTTTATCCAGATGTCACCATGACTGTCGAGCTAGAGCGTAAAGATTTTCCCCCGGCAAAAAAGAAGCTCCGTGAATTAGGAATAGAGTACGCAATGCTTTACCCAGCTCGACTGAAAGTAACGAAAGATGGCCGATCCGCGATTCTCCAAACTCCGAAAGCAGCGCAGGAATTTATCAAGAAACTAAGCCAAAGATGTCGAGAACAGAATCACGCTGAGCAGAACCAAGACTCGGACTAAGCACCACTCGGGAGGGCGAGATGTCCGTGCTTCTACTCGTCGCAGCCTGGTAAGCCACATTCAACCAAATATTGTGGTGGGAGACTATGTTGGCATGAATGCACGGAACTGTAAAATCCCCCGTGAGGCCCAACTGAAGACCCCCTGGATGGCATTGGGCGCTGCTGTACCTTCTTTGACTAAACTATTACAAAATGATGCCTATGGTAACAATTCTAGAAACATTTATTAAGACAGGTACCACAAATTAACTGTCTTCAGTTTTGTAAACCTACTTCATGAATTAATCAAAATATCGCTCTATCTTGCTTTATCCATTTGCTATCTAATCAAAAATTCAAATAAGGCAAATCTTGGTTTCATAACTTGTTTTAGTAAACCAAATTTTTGTAGAAAAGTAAATTTTCTCTTTTCTCTTCTTTGACTGGCATAATCCCAAACACTGGGTATTTACAGCGGCTCCTGATTGGCAGATGGTGCCCGGAGTCCCGTATAGGGCTACCACCTACATGAGATAGCAGGACTTCGATTATACGGAATTAGCCCTGTCTCTAACTGGGCTGATTGACAAGGCGTACTTGTGCAGACTCACTGTGTCAGCGGACATCTGTCGATGTGTATGTGAAACACTGTTCTACAGATAGCAAGCGACTCCCTAGACTAATCTCCGAGGCCTTGGGGGGGGGGGGGGCTAGCGCCTGGGCATGGCTGGGAGGATTGCTGCCTTGTGTATCGCTTCAAGCATTGAAATTGGAATTTCCGTAAATGTGTACTCTGTATGGTGATGGGAGGGAAGTTCAATACTGGCATGTTATATATGCTTCGTAGAGTTATCTGCATACCCTGTGGCTCACTTCTTATTTCATAGGTATTACTTACACTGCATAACTATTGTAAACCTGGCCACATCCACTATGTTGGATGCAGATGTGTGCACTTGGTGGACCCCCCACGAGGGAGCTCACCAAACGAAGTTCAATTTGGTCTAGTTTTGTTGCAGGGTTGTCTCTTTGGCATAATTGGGATGCTGAAGTGGGTGGTGGGAGGGATGGTTGGAGTTGGGGAACGTTTTACAGATTACTGCACATGAGAAACATCGCTGAAATCCAGAGTGACATTCCAATGTGCAATACTATTATCATGTATTTCGTAAACGATAGTTATGTATGCTGTAAACGATGCAATAGGTCACAACAGATGTTCAAAGATTGTAATGACTGCTGAGAAACTACAGCCCAAACACTTACATTTATTGTCTTGGAATATTAGAGGTCTCAACAACCCGAAAAATACGTCAAATCATAGCTTACTATGTCAGACTGCAGATCGACATTGCATTCCTACAGGAAACGCACATTGCCCCGAACACGACTAATCACATTGGGCACAGGTGGGCAGAGTCAATACATGGTTCTGCATATTCCTCTTATTGTAGAGGGTCCTCATATTGATTAGGAGGGGTTTAAATTTCCATGTGGATGACAGCTACACAGACAATGAGGGGCGCTATGTGGCGGTAACGGGGACATTAAGAGGACAAAGACTCACTTTAATAAACACATGAGGTCCGAACATAGACGACCCTGATTTCTATCACTGCATATGGCAAAAGATCAATGAACTACCAGATGTCCCGTTGATTTTGGGGGGCTGGGGATGGACTTCAATATCGCTCTAAACCAGTGTTTCCCAAACTGTGGTCCGCGGACCCCCAGGGGTCCGTGACCCATTCCCAGGGGGTCCATAGGCAACAGTTTTAAAAGCACAGAAACATTTCTTGTGTAAATAGCAGCTTTCCAGCAACAATAAAAGTGTCAAGATAAAGCCAGTGATTAATGTACCTCCTGGAGAGCGAGGAGAGTTTTGTTCAGTGGCAGCTTTGACTTAACTAATGTAGCACAGAGGGTTAATGTGCCTACTGCAAAGAACGTGTAACATGCATCTTAAAAAGCAGCATTTTATGTGCCTAGGTTCGTGGTTACTGCTTTTATCACAGAGATTCCTTTATTACTGTGCACTTCATAAGTGACAATCGTAATCTAGCAGAGGGACCTATAAACAGTCATTAAAGAGCTGCTTGCAAACTGCATGGTACCAGTTAGTAACTTATATTTTGTCCAGTTATTCATTATCCTGATGCTGCTAAAAAGATATATTTGGATGGAAATACATTTTTAATGTTAAAGTCAATGCTAGCCACTGTGTTATGCTCTGAATCCTGAGTTTGTGCTTTTCCAGACCAAGCACTCTTTAAACATTTTATATACACACTGATTTACATGTATGATTCAATGTCTCTATATTTGTGTGATGTAAAGTGCTCTGACATCCTACAATGGTATGAGAGATGCTATAAGACAAATGAAATACATGTGACAGAGGAGCTATTACTTCAATATAAAATACTAAGGGCCAGATGTACGATCTGTTTTTATATGCACGAACGGGTTCGCGAACCCGTTTGCGCATGCAAAAACACATTGGGCCATGTACATAGCCTATTTCGCGAGTCGCAATTTGTTTGCGACTCTCTAAATAGGTTTTGCAACTTGCTATTTGGAGGGGAAATTCCCTTCCAAATAGCGAGTCTCAAAACCATGTACAAATGTTTTGCGGTCGCAAAACAGTCACAATTCCCACCTACTTCAAGTAGATGGTAATGCATTCGCAAATGGTAAGTGGTCCCCAGGGGACCCCTTCCCCTTTGCAAATGCTTGCAAAAGTATTTTTAAGGTCAGGCAGTGGTCCCAGGGACCTCTGCCTGCCCTTAGAAAATGAAACGAAAATGTTTCATTAAAATTATTATTATTTTTTTTTAAATGCATGGTAAACAGGCTGCATTTTTTTTTTAAACTGCTTTATTTAAAAGCAGTCCGAGACATGGTGGCCTGCAGAGCCCAGCTGGGAGGGCTGGCATTCCCAATGGGCTCGCAAATTGCGAGAGGCTCATTAATATTAATGAACCTCGCAATTTTCGACCCCATTGGGAATCCCAAACAGTGTTAAACAAATTGTTGTACATTTCATTTAGTGACTCGCAATTTGCCACTCGCAATGTGTCGCCAATTGCGATGCGCTAAATGAAATGGTCGTACATCTGGCCCCAAAATCCTTAGTACTTTTGAGTATTTGTTTTGTGTGCACACGTGTGTATTTTTTTCGAATTACTGTTTTAATGCTTGAAATTTAACTCATACAAATTGCTTGGGGGTCCCCGGCTTCCAGTGGTGACTCAATAGGGGTCCTCAGGAGTCAAAAGTTTGGGAACCACTGCTCTAAACGATGCATTGGACAGATCTGGTGCATCGGTAGCACCCCACAAACGTGCACTAGACAAACTGAAAGATATTATAGCAGACAGGCAGCTCATTGACCTCTGGAGAACGAGACACCCTGCACACCTGGAGGCCACATACACGACAGTTGCACACAATAGTTGGTCTCGTATAGATTATTGGCTGGGTACTACGGACATATCGTTATGGACAAAGTCCGTGTCACACTTACCCAGAACACGGTCTGATCATAATCCGGTATTACATACCATCACTATACCACATTATGTACCCCACCCGTATAGCTGGAGGTTCAAGAAGAAAGCGTTACTTGACTCAGTATACACCGACACAATTAGCAGTGCCATTGCCGAGTACTTTGAGCTAAATGCGCCCACCTCGGAAGATCCAGGGTTGTTATGGAAAGCTTTCAAAGCTACAATTAGAGGGGTCTGCTTAAATACCAATGCTGGTATTCTAAAAGATATACGGCGACAGCTCTCTCTTCACGAGGACAGGCTAAGTGCCTTAGAACGCGAGTACGAAGAAACAAGTGACACAAAACTTTTAGGGGACATTAGAGCTACACTGACAGAATTATCAAACATACGCAGACGACGAACTCAGATATGTTACTAAACGCCAAGTGGCGAGATCTTACGGGGAAAGTGGTAGGCCAGGCAGCACATTGGCAGCTAAAATATGCGCAGGATGCCCACCACAAGCAATTCGAGCAATCAGAGATACACAGGGTATATTGAAAGAATTTATGTCCACTTACGGAGAGCTATATGCCGCACGGCCCACCGCCTCTCCAGAGGACATCATGCACTATCTGGAAGACGTAGCGATAGCATGGCTGTCTGATGCGCAAAAAGAGTATCTATCCTTGCTGATCACCGTAGAGGAGGTAACTGCAGTTATTAAATCACTTCCCAAAGGGAAAGCACCAGGCCCTGATGGGTTCACATGCAAATTTTATAAATCCTTTGCGGATCTAGTGGCACCGCACCTGGTGGCAATCTACGGGGATGCTCACGATAAATTAATACTACTGCAAACATTGAGAGAAGCCCTGTTGATAGCTCTGTTGAAGCCCAATAAAGATCCGGAATATTGTGACTCTTTTAGGCCATTGTCCCTCATTAATGTGGACACGAAAATTCTGTCTAAACTGTTGGCCACCAGATTGCAGCCGCTGATGCCGAACTTGATCCTACGCGATCAATCGGGGTTTATTCCATCAAGGTCAACGGCACAAAATACCAGAACACTTTTTGCGTTATCACATTATTTGATCCCCAGCACCAAGGCTGCTGCGATCTTACTAGACGCGGCTAAAGCCCTTGATTCTATAGCATGGCCGTATCTACATACGATTCTGCGGAGCATGGGCTTCCCCCCCCATGTTTCTACAATGGGTTCAGGTGTTTTACACGGCGCGGACAGCGCGCATAAAAATCAACAAATATATATCCGACACCATATCTATGTACGGGGGACACGGCAAGGTTGCCCTCTGTCCCCCCTGCTGTTTGCTATAGCGCTTGAACCACTGGCCTGTAACATAAGACAGGGACATCACTACTCAGCGCTTCAGTTCCCACAAAGACCTTTGCACATATCGTTATACGCTGACAATATGTTATATGTCAGAGACCCCGCGCAACATTTAAACCCACTGAGGGAGTATATCAAATTTGGGCAACAGTCTGGACTTATCAACTGGTCTAAATCACTAATTATACCACTAACAGATACCACCCAACAGCACCAGACAGACTACCCGCTAGAGTGGCAATCAGAACCCGTGAAATATCTGGGTGTCTGGTACCACCGGGACCCAGAAGTAGTGAGTCGCACAAATTATGGCAGGGCTGTCAGTGAGTTGGAAGAGAAAATAGAGAGATGGATTCAATTGCCGCTCTCGCTAGCTGATCGTTTAGCCATTGTGAAAATGGTTATTCTGCCAAAACATCTCTATCTTTTTTATAATATCCCGATTAAACCACCTATGGCGGTGTTTCGTAGAATCACTACTATGACACTACGTCTGATATGGGCTGTTGAACAGGCCCGGGTTGAACTGCGCACATTAACGCTACCCTACTCACAAGGTGGGTTTAGAGTCCCTGATTTCTTGTTATATTATCTATGCGCACAAGCACAATACGCCCATTTTTGGTATCGCAAAGTCCCTTACCTCACCCATGTTGCAATTGAGGAAAGGGATGCACTACCGATCCCGCTGACTGCAATCATAACGCATCGCAGACCCCCACTTCATAACCAAGATATTAACACTATAGACACAACGAACAATGCTTGGCACATAATGGGCCGCAAGGCACATAAACTGCCGCTATACGCTTCTGCGCTCCCACTACATTACCATTCGGAGCCATCAGTGACCCAAGAAGAAGTGGGTATGTGGCTACTCAGGCAAGTGGGCATTGACACCATGGGTGACCTATATTGCAACGGGTTGTTTAAAACGTTGGATGACCTTTCATTCATCAGCAATCAAACACTATTGTTTAAGTTTACATATCACAGATTACAGGGGGCTATAAAGAAACTGTACTCCTCTTACCCGGCAGAACCGCAGCAATTGTCAGCACTACAATTACTACTCACCACTTCCACCCCTAAACATATGGTATCCAAATTATATGTTCAATTGCAGGAAGCTATAGCAGACACTACGCAAAAAGAACTGGAGAAATGGAATGAATGTCTAGACACTCCTTTGACAGACCAAGAATGGGCCACGACTCGAGCAATGACGGGCTTACTGACACCTAATGGGAACTTGCGTATATTGCATTTCAAATATCTTCACCAGACCTACTACACACCTGCACGACTTTGCAAGTATGGCCTACATATGGATTCCAAGTGTCAACGTTGCAACGCTGAGAACGCAGGTTTTATACACCTTGCATGGTCCTGTACAGGGGTAGCGGATTATTGGTTGAAGGGGAAGCAAATGTTGGGCAGCATGGTAGACACAACTATTGAATGTAATGTTCGTACATATCTGTTAGAACCTGGTCTCAGAAGTCCGTGCTATTAAGCGCAAGGTTTGTGCAATTGCTTTACTCCTGGCTAAACGTAGGATATCATTGGGCTGGGGTAGCAGTAATGCACCAAGGATCAAACACTGGATTCAAGATTTGGTGTATTGCAAGGACACCCTGCAGACTTATGAGGAAGAGCTACCTGGGGGTCTAGACCTCGAGATTACTGGAAATATTTCATAGAATACTTGAAAACACAAGACGTTGACTAATTGTATGTATCAGCTACACTACTGTTATTTATTGCTATGTATAATGCTGTATAGTCACGCATGGACTATAGATGTTGTTGTGCAACGGTCTGTATGTTAATTTCTGTTTGAAATGATATGTCTTCTGAAATGCCAATAAACAAACTATAAAAAAAAAAACTTAAGAAGTTTTTATCATAATATTTTGATAATAGAGGGAATCAGTAACTGATTTCCAAACGGAGGCAGACAAATTTGAAATATAAATGACCCAACCCCTTTCCCTCTGCCAGCCGGAGAAGGTTCAACCTTTGTTTGGATTGTTACCAATTAATAGGAAAACACTCTGTTGCCCTGAAAACACACGATAAAAGATTTGGAAATAAAATCATACTGATCCGTAATATGAACTTTGAAGTGTAATCCTACCACATTCCAAAATACAATTCTACATGGAAGTTAACGCAAAGGGTATCAGGCTCTAACTTTAGAGTTGGGCGATAGCCCAAGGCAATCAGATGAAAGGGCGTTTGAGACCACAAAAATCCATCAACGGAACCACCCATCTCCACACTCTCACTGTGTCAATCCACACCTTCCAATGAAGCCAGTGGTGCAAAACGGTTGTAGCCTGAAACCCCTGGATACACTCCATCCGACTGGCCGAGGAGGTACAATAGAGGGAGGTCATATGCATCTGTTAAATGCCTCCAGGCGACTGAAATAACCAAGAGGTATAGAAGTGATCTGATGGGGAGAAATATCTGGTGCTCAGGTTTTATGTAAGATGGTATCTACCAGTGTAGGTGCCTTAAAAGACAACTACGCAGTCACCAAAAAATACTTTAACCCTTCTGCCAACCCAAGTTACCCTACTGACCATTTTGATATCATTTAAAAGGGCCTCAAGTCAGTCCAGTGTTCTTCCCCACCCAATGGATTGATTTATTCCTCAGATTTTCCCAGGTCTCAAGGTCTTGCTGATCTAATTTAGAGACATTCATCAGAACAACAACAACAAAAAAGGGATGGCTTCCGGAGGAAGATCTAAACATTTTGATACTCCAGTGGCCACAGGGGATCCTGGGCCTCTAGAAGATTGGTTGTCTGATGATAAAACCAAGTTATCACTAGGATAAGTGATGGAACAATAACACTGCAGGGGCCCCGTTGTGAAACCTGCTTTTCAGTAGTGTTGTTATGAAGTAGCATTTGTGATAAGGGGCGGCAAAGTAGTGGATGCAGTCTGAAAGTTAGGGCTAATAGCATTAGATTTCAATAGTTCTAAGCAACTGGCAGTCGATTTTTCCACTAGTGCTAGCCTCAAGGTCTAAAGAGTGTTTAACTAGAGACTCTAAAGCAAGCATGGAGGCAAACAGAGCACTAAACCACACCTGGATTAACAGGAGGGGCTTAGTAGTTTTAACCTTTTTATTTGGCTGTTTAAACAATTCATCAGCAGATACAGCCCCACCCTCTATACTATTTACTGGTGCTCTAGGAGTAATGCCTGGTGTCTTTTTGGGCTTATGGACGAGGATGGGATAATGAATCAGATTGAGTAATGGATTAAGAATAATTTAGAACACAGTCATTGTTCACAATGTCCGCAACAGTCCTAATATTACTCCTAGGTGAAATACTCAAATGTAAATTACTTTGTAACTCTGACGAGGTCCAATGATAAATTACAAGTCTCTCTTCAATCTTATTAATTTCTTTATCAATGATCCCCATTGCACTGGCTAAGAAGACGGTAACTGAGGTGGAAATTCTTACCCAAAGCCCTCGCCATTTCAGGGTGATGTTTTCTCTTCACCCGGATGCCAAAAGTGATGGGAAAAAAGTATAACCCAGCACTAAAAGAAAAAGCCTAGAGACTTTAACGGCCCAGCCCATCCCCTCCAGGTTCTCACTGGCACAGACAAGGCCTCTCTTGGACCGGTCATTGTCCGGGCAAGTCCCGCACTGCAGGTGACTAGGCGCAGTGATAAAGCGCCCAAAAACTTGCCTCCTGCATCTGCAGGACAGAGAATAATGGAGTCCTCCTCCTTGGCCAGCAGTGTCAACAATATCAGTGTACTGCGCTGCGTTTGATTAGGCGCGGTGATAAAGCACCTGGAAAATAGCCTCCCCACCTCATGTGGATAATGGCGTCCTACTCCTTAGCCAGCAGTGTCAACGGTATCGGTGCCATCAAGTCACTGAAAAAATTATCCAGATTGGCTCACGGCACCAGAAACTCCTAATATGCTGCCATCAATGCAGTGAACAGTAGAGGCAGCAAACGGCCTAGGACGGGGCATGGCGCGGAACAGGCCTGTAGCAGGCACAGCAGTAGGCGGTTCCACAGGGGAAGCTCCTCAGAAGGACATCCACTAGAACAGGTCTAAGGAGGACTCTGAGAGCTGGGGAGGGGCATGCAGTGCGTTGAGGCGATCAACCTCTTGATTTCGCTCTGTGTGGAGGGGAGTTCTTCTTCTCTCTATGATTTTGAAGGAGAGGAATGAAACCTTAGCTTTGAACGTAAGCAGCAACGAGCGTAATGTTTGTTGTGGGCAAAGGCCATAAAACGTTTGGTCGTGTTCTTTGATGGCTATGGGGAGTATGCCACAGCAGTTATCGCATGACATTCAACACCAGACACCACCGGCAGACTTTGTCGGGATCTGAAATGGACATCTGTTCATTGCAAGTGAGCCCAGGTGTAAAGACAAAATTCGCTGGCAGCAACATCCCTATGCACTGTACAGTAGAATTTGAGAGAATTTATTTGTGAAAAACACAGAAAAAACTTGAATAAAAAAAAAGAAAAAGAAGAGCCAAGTCTTCTTCGAAAGGCATACAAAGAAGTGTAAATTATGACAGTGCACCAGGGTGCGTGCCATATGGCTCTTGTGATTTCACTCGGGTATCGCTTTCGGCACCAAGGTGAGAGGTAGCTACGATAGGTTTCCAGATCTAGTCTGCACCTGGGGATATTGAACAGGTCAGGAATCTGCAGGTAGAAGTATCAATCAGAAATCAAGTTTTAACATCCTACTTATAGTATCAAAGCAGCACCTTATCATGCTTCCCACATTTCTTTAAGAATACCTGGATATTGGCAGGAAAGGTCTCAGCAGCATGTCTGGAACGTAGGAGATGAGGGATAATCTTTAATTTAACCCGGGTGCCGACTGGATCCCGTTTCCATTCTGGTTTCATTGGACTACCCTGCCAAACAAAAGAACGCGGGTGTGAAATGTCTTACCACCACAAAATACTTATTAGAACTAGTTTCTGCGAACGTTGCAACGAAAAGTAGCTCTTAGGCTGGCCGCTAACATACAGCAGCATGTAACTGGCAACTATACCCCAGCGGGAAAGCAGTTTTGCGATATGTTTTTGCCATATTAGGTGGCACTCCTTTGACCACAAAGCAAATGTTTAGCCTTTCAATTTCTTTAATGCATAAATACTAGCATAACTGTCAGCCATATATAACGAAATGACTATGGATGAAAGATTGCTATTTTCATGATGGCAGATCATGTTTTTTAAACATTTATCTATATACATTTGACTAGCAAACTATTATTCTCCAGTTCATTGCCTTCTTATCTAGCTTCCTTTGATTATACTCTGCAATTCTCCCTTTTAGCCCTGCACAAGTTTCCAATGCAGTGAAACAAATACAAGTCCAGTGAATTTGAGACATTACAGAAACTGAAAATATCAGATACATAATGCCCTAGTAGATTTAGTAAATGTTTGCATGGGCAAAGTATATATCCATTTCATTGATGCATGAGCAGGATACATGTAAATTACAGTTATTACCCAGTTGCCCCACCTATAACACCACATTCTTCACTTTTGAATATCCAGGGTGTGCACTTATTCCAGAACATCCAATTGTGAGAAGCCCCTAAAACTTTAAGAAGTATTGTTACAAGATCTTCACAGCAGTCTTTCATTCAATTTTACTTTCTTTAAAAAGGATGGTTAGTGCACTATCAGCAATAAACACCCGATATACTAGTAGATTCTACAGGTCCAAAAGCATTTAAAATGTTAAAAAAATTACTACATGCTAAAGAGAAGATTTACTACAATTGGAAACTCCAAAAATGTAAAACCACTCAAGCTTTGACGCGCTTTTTCACTTGTGCTGCAGATATACTATGGAACACTCCACAGTCATAATTAAGAACTCAACCTAACTTCCTACCTTTTTGTTAATTACTACAAATGTTTTTTTCCATCTTCCCTAATCTAATTTGACTCTGTAGCAGTCTCAACTCAGTTAACTACTCCTTTGTATCAAAGTGATTACTGCTATTCTTAAATCATGGCTAGTTTTTTGTTCTCTACAAAGTACACTAATATTGCTTAAGCGCAGTATATCTATTGAAAACTAGTTAAATCAAATACAGCATACAGCTCTAGTATATAAGTAACAAACTGAGCTGTAAACATTCTTTAGGAAAGTAATGTTATGGAGGGGGAAGGAATTCTATAGTACGGGAGGGAAGAGAATGTGGGAGTGTGGTCCCCATTCCCTTTCAGCAACTCCACTCCATTTCGTGATCATTTCAGTCCTAAGCACACATCCACATCCCCACAATGGTAGCTATAATCTCTAAATAATTGTTGTCCTGCTCAAATCGAGTGAACCGGATTCAGTATTTTTCCTGGAAAGAAGAAAGCAAGTCACCCAATTATATTCATGTTTACCTTCTCAATATCTTCAGTGAAGTGCTGCCATCATTGGATTAATGCATAGAAACATCTTTTCTGTCCCATTCATAAGTAAGAATTAGCATCTCATGCCAAATGAACAACTGGAAAAATAGCTATTTAAGAAGTTTAAAAGGTGACAAGTCGAGAAGGGGTATTTGGAGGAAACAACACATCAGAATGTAATCCCATATTTGTTTTCAATTCTCAGTCATAAACAAATAACCAGCAAGTCCTCCTGGAACAGTAAAAATACTGAACACGAAAAATAGCCTCATGTCTAGAATAGTTACAGCAAAAAGACTTACCTCTTTAGTTTTCAGAGGGATATCTCCCAGATATACTTTATACATCCTATTAACAATTGCAGGGTTATTCCAGTCAATAAGGCTGGGGATAAAGTGAAAAAAATCCATTAAATTACACAAAACTTTTTGATACTCTAAACATTTTTGCAATTAAACTTTGAACATTTTACACAGCATTGACTAGTCAATGAAAATAACAGGTTTAAATATTTAAGCAACTTTGGAAATTAAATAGAAACGATTCTCTGCAAATAAACCTACCCGCTTTGCCATCCCACCGCCATTGCTCGACACATTGCTCATTCTAAATTCTGATACACTGAAGCAGACAGAATATTGATAACAAGCCACGGTCAAGACCGATGACATTTGTATCATTAATCACTTCTATTATTGAGATGCATTATTCAAACCAATGTATTCTAGGTCCCATTGAATTATTCCAACATAATTAACTGAACTATTACTTAAATTTAACCCAACTCGAAGAAATCATAATTTTTGTGTGGTCAGAGTTTCAAAATCGAAACATTTGAAATTATTAAAAAATGCCCATTTAGAAACACTTTTTTGAAGTGAAAACAACTCTTTAATAAAGTGGATCCAAACTAATCAAAAATAAGTTTGCTCTGCACCAGAATCTAGAAGAGCACTGGCCACAACTGCCATTTTTAGGTTTATAAAAACCCAGAAAAAAACAGGAATTTAAATAGCCCCACTCTGCCACAATAGCCAAAAGGCTACCTTTGAGAAAGCATAAATTTAAACATGGAAAGGAATCGAAAAGTAACAACACAGATGTAGAAACTAAAGAGCTTACCTTTGTTTGCTTCTTAACTCCAGGTCAGCTGCAGTTGCCACACTGTGCCTGGTGTCACTCGAAGCAATTACCAAGTGGATGACAGCTTCCACTTCAGGCACCTGTTCAGCTTCAATAAACTTCACTATCCCCAATTTACACTGTTAAACAAGATCAAAATAAAGACAGTAAAGCGCAGTTGACACCACCATCGATCTTTTATTTTTTTTAACATATGATGTAGTGAGAACCTCTATCCATGCTAACGCGCTTTCCAGAGAACATTTGAAAAAAAGGCACAAGCATTTTAAATAAGATACGCACTGCAAAGAATGGTATTAATTGAGGGATGAACATGTGACAGGCAGACGGTAGGAACATAAGGAGTTCACTATTAGAAAGAACTCTATAAAGTTTTTTTGATATATTTACAGCAAGGAATATGCTACTTACCCTGTAAGCATCGGTTTGTGACATGTTGTGCTGTAGATTCACAAGCTTTGCATACTCCTGCCATCTAGTGTTGGGTTCGGACGTGTGCAAGTTGTTTTTCTTCAAAGACGTCTTTGGAGTCATGAGGGAGAGAGACTCCTTCTCTTGGTGATAATGCGCATGGGCATTAACTCCATTGTTAGATTGTTTTCCCACATGCGGGTGATAATGGAGTGTAGAATAAGTGTAAGTAAAGAGATGTCCATGTGCATAAGAAGTAGACCGTAACGGCTGCAAGAGTCCAGGAAAGAAGGAGGGTGAATGTGAATATATAGCACAACATGCAGCGAACAGATGCTTACAGGGTAACATATTCCATTTGAGGCATGTGTGGCTGTAGATACACATACTTTGAATAGACTATAAAGCAGTCCTCCTCGGAAGCGGTGGCTTATTTGTGGGTATTGCCGTCGTTTGAAAGAATAAGTAGAATTGCCTGCCCTACATGGGCGTACTAAGACATTCATACACTGTTTAGTGAAAGTGTGTGGTGTAGACCATGTAGCTGCTTTGCATATGTCAGCTATTGAAATGTTTCCCAGGAAAGCCATGCATGCTACTTTTTTACAAGTGGAGTGTGCTCTAGGAGGTGCAAGTAAAGTTATTTTGGTTTTTAGGCAACATGTTTAATGAACTTAACTATCCATCCGGCAATACTGGATTTGGATATAGGCTTTAGTTTATGAGGTGGTGAAAAAGCAACAAATAGTTGTTTCGTTTTCCTAAAAGTTTTAATTCTAATAATGTAGAACATAAGGACCCTTTTGACATCTAGTGTTCAGAGCTCTTTCCGCAACGGAGTCTGGTTGAGGGAAGAAAACCAGTAACTCACTGGATTGATGAAAATGCAAGTGAGACAACTTTAGGGAGAAACTTAGGATTGGTACGAAGGACCACCCAATCTCTGTGGAGCTGTAAGAAAGGTTCCCCTAAGGTTAATGCTTAGAGCTCAGTAACATGTATAAGTGAAGTAACAGCAATTAAAAATGCCACCTTCCAAGATAGAAATTGAAGAGGGCAGTTAGGCATGGGCTCAAATGGGAGGTCCCATGAGCTGTGTAACGAACAATGTCGAGGTTTCAGGAAAGTGCAGGATGAGCCCTTGGTGGAATTACTCTTTTAAGCCCTTCCACGAATGCTTTAAAGAAAGGTATTTTGAATAAAGACATTTATTGCCTCTTTTGTGGATAGGCAGCGATATGTAACCTTATGGAGGTGAATAACAGTCCAGAGAATTGTAGATAAAGCAGGTAACAGACTATGTTCTGAACTCTGACATTGAGAGCATCAATCGGTTTTGAATGACAATAATAAACCTTTTCCATTTACCCATGTAACATGCTCGAGCGGTAGACTTATGGGCTTGCTTAAAAATGTTCATACATTCAGCTAGTAGATTTAAGTAACTAAATTCTATGATCTCAGGAGCCAGATTGCAAGGCTGAGTTTTGGGATCTGGGTGCCTGATTTCTCCATGAGGAACTTCTTGTGGGGTACTACAGCGAGGTCCAGTAATGTTGTGGACCAGGGCTGACGAGCTCATGTGGGAGCCATTAGTATTAGTGTGAGAGATGTTTGCCTGAGCCTCCGTACCAGAAATGGAGTGACAGGGAGAGGAGGAAAAGCATAGGCAAATATTCCTGACCGACTCATCCTAGTGCTTTGCCCTTCCATAGTGGGTTTGGGGACCTGGGTGCAAAGTTTGGGCATTTGGCGTTTTCTGCAGATGAGAACAAATTTATTTGAGAGAACCCCATTAATGGAAGTACTTGGGGATGGAGTTCCCACTCATGAACTTATTACTGCATCCTACGGAGGAGGTCTGAAAAGCGGTTGTCTGTTTCCGGAAGGTATTCCACTAAGAGATTAATTTTGTGATGTAGAGGCCCCCCTCCAAATGGTGTGGGGTAGGTGAATTAATTTTGTAGAATGTGTCCCCACCCGTTTTTGTAGACAATACATGGCTGTCATATTGTCTGTTCAGACTAAGACAACTTTGCCAATCAGGTGAGGTAGGAACGCTTTCTATGCTAGGTGAACAGCTTGAAGCGCTAGATAGTTGATGTGGATACCCTGGTGGACGGTGTCCCAGAGGCCCTGTATTGTGAGGTTCTGCAAGTGTGCAACTCAACCTGAGTGATGTAGCCGTTGTGAGTGGTCTGGGGAACAGGGTCAAAGAAAGGCTGCCTACCGGTTTTTGGTGTTCTACCTCAGAAGATCTAGTGTTGATAGACCACTGCACTCATCACTCTCTGCAAACTGACCCTGTGACTGAGACCACTTTTGCGCCATGTATTCCTGCAGCAGACGCATATTCAGTTGTGCATAAGGGACTATGGCAATGCAGGAGGCCACCATGCGACAGATGACTGTTCTCCCTGCAAGTTGTTGATTAGTCTGGAACTGAGGTATGAGTGCTAGGAAATATTGGACCCTTGCAGTATTGGGCTAGGCTAATCCTACTTGTGTGTTTAGGATAGCCCCTAGATATGGTTGAAGAGCAGATTTTGAAGGTGAGACTTGGTGATAATGATAGTGAAGCATAAGCGATGGAGAAGATCTATTGTAATCTGAATGTGCTGTTAAAACTGCTGAGTGTTGACTTTGATAAGCCAATCGTCTAGATACGGAAATACATGAACCTTTTGTCTGTGTAGATACGCTGATACAACTGCTAGGCATTTAGAGAATACCCAAGGTGCAGTAGTCACACCGAAAGGGAAGACTTTGAACTGGTAATGTTTGCCGGCCACAATAAACCTGAAATATTTGAGATGTGGTGGATTTATTTTTATGTGAAAATACGCGTCCTCGGTCTAGTGTAAAACCAAAGGGGATGATGGACCGAGTGTTGAACATTGCAAGCACTTCCCCCCCCCCCCCCCAGTCAACTGATCTGGGTTTAATCCATCATCATTCTTTAGCTCACTCCGCCACCCCAGTTCAGACATGGCCATATGCAAATCATTCTGACCCTGTGCCTCATGGGAACAGTCCAGCCCGAACTGCCAAGCCATGTCTTCCCTGGACCGGAAAACAATCATCCTGGGACCAGTTTCTGGCTAATCAGCCGTCATCAGCCAGGCTAGCTTGAATCCAGTGGCAAAGTGAGCAAGGGACCCACGTCTGGGCATACCCTGCCAACTTAAGGCGAACAAAGCAAAACCAAAGGGGATGATGGACGGAGTGTTGAACATTGCAAGCACTCACACCCAGTCAACTGATCTGGGTTTAATCCATCATCATTCTTTAGCTCACTAACTTCAGCTTGGCAGTTCGGGCTGGACTGTTCGCAGACTCTTGTCTAACTGTATACAACACCTTGAACTTAGATAATACATCTGATAATCTACCAGCTATGAAGTCAAAGCGCCAGGATGCTCCCTGGAGTGACAGAGCGCTATATAAAAACGCCCAAACATCAAACATGAGGCACAGGGTCAGACTGATTTGCATATGGCCATGTCTGAACTGGGGTGGTGGAGTGAGCTAAAGAATGATGATGGATTACACCCAGATCAGTTGACTGGGGGTGAGTGCTTGCAATGTTCAACACTCCGTCCATCATCCCCTTTGGTTTTGCTTTGGTATAGTGTAGCCATAAAGTCGCCCTGTTGGAGAAGTGGAATCATGTCTTGTAAAGTTACCATATGAAAATGCTAAGACTGGATGTAGAGATTTAGGGGCCTGAGGTCTAAGAATGTCTGTGGAGATTTGGGTTTTTGAGTATGAAGAAGTACATCCCTGAACGTTGCTGATGTACAGGGTTAAGCTCTATGGCTCCCTTGAGGAGAAGAGATTGGCTTCCTGTTTCAGTAATGTTAGATGTTTCAATGAGAGCTTGTGGGTGGGAGGTGGAATGTTGGGAGGCGTGGTAAGAGCCTCGAAAATATCCTCTTTGAGAGGTGTTTTGACCTTGGAGGTGGTGATAGGAGGATGAGGCCTCAATGGGAGGTTGTTTTAGAACCTCCACGGTATGTGGAGGGGTGAAAAGAGCCATGGGAAGTAGGTGTTTGGAGGGCCCCCATTGCTTTTGCCCTCTCCGTCTTTTTAATTTTTTTTCTAATATTTGACCTATTTGTGGACCAAATAGTTGCTTCTTATCAAACGGCATATCGAGGACATTTTGCTGCACTTCTGGTTTAAACCCAGAAATACGGAGCCATGCTTGCGTCTTAACAAAATGCTGGTGTTAATACCTCTAGCCGCAGTGTCCGCAGAGTCTAAGGCACAGCGTATAGATGAATTGGATATCAGCTTGTCTTAAGAGACAAGTTCCTGCCCCTGCTTTTTGTGCTCCTCTGGGAGATATTGGAGCAGATCCTTCATCTTATCACAGTGAGCACAATCATAATGAGCCAATTGGCCCATTGAATTGGCAATGCGCCAATGATTAGAAGATTATGCAGCAACTCTTTTCCTTGGAGAAGGGAAAGCTAGTGGTAGAGAAGGGGAAGCTGGTGGGGGAGGAGGAGGTGGGGGTGGCAGAGGTGGTTGAGAGGGTGGAGGAGGAGGCAGAGGGCTGGTGGTTTTGTCTGCCTTTTTTCTGTGTTTTGGTGGAGGTGGCAAGACAAGAGCCTCTTGGAAAGACAGCCGTCTTTCCAGTGGCGGAGGTATTGAAGCCGAAGGCTTAGTGAGGACATGTCCGGTGTGAGGTTTGATATGAATTTGTTTTTGCTTGGCATCCTGCCGTTATTGGAGTTTAAGGAGAATAGTCTCCATTGGCTTACTGGTATTGGCCTTGGAAATGTACTTCGGTTCCAACCCAGGTTTCAGTTTAGGCACCGAAGTTCCGCTCAGCGTCGAATCGGTGAACCACGATGGACGGCTCGGCACCGAAGGTCGGCTAGGCACTGAAGTCCCTGATGTCAAAGGCTTCAGCTTTATTAGTATTTTCAACGCAGAGCCGGAGAGCGGGGTATTCAAAGCAGTTGTTCAGCGCAGACCATGACCAGAAGGCAGTGGCGGACCGAGGGCAATGTTTCTTGGATGGTTACACACAGTGTTGAGGGATGGGGGTACCATATTCACAGACTGTTGAGCCGGTGTGATGTCCTCCATTTCTAGGTCGGAGCTGGAACTGCTCTGAACAGAGAACGCCTCTTCTCCACAAAAGATGGTCCAGGGTGTTCTTCTTGTTCTTCAACGTTTCCATACCCGAAGATGTCCGGAGTGTCGGTTCTCTGCTCTGGTGGGATTTTCTTGGAGCGACAAGCTTTGCAATTCGCTTCGTTGTATTGTGGAGACAAACACAGATTACAGACCTGATGCAAGTCGGTCCAGGAATATTTCATGTGGCAGTGAGGGCAGTAACGTAAGTGGCGTCCGTTCCATCACCAGCAGGACATTCTCTGCAGAACCTGATGTAGACTGAGGAAAAAGACCCTGAAGGGCGCGGCCCTGTAGGAGCTGTGGTAGAAGCGCATCGACTCAATGAGCGACATCGCTATACCTCGATTTGCAGAATGGAAAAAGTGATCGAAACAATAATAATAATAATAATAATAATAATAATAATAATAATAATAATAATAATAATACTGCACGAACCAAAAAGAGCACTGTAACAACTTCGAACCGGAGTACATGCACACACGTCCGGACCCGAGGGCGGAAAAAAACCAATCTAACAATGGAGTTGATGCCCGTGTGCATTATCACCAAGAGGAGGAGTCACTCTACCTTGTGACTCAAAAAACTTTTTCGAAGAAAAACAACTTGCACACAACCGCACCCAACACTAGATGGCAGGAGTATGCAACGCCTGTGTCTCTAAAGCCACACATGCCTCAAACATGTTTACTATGGGAGGCACAGGTAGACAAAAGTTATTTGCATAGTTCCAGAGGTCAGACACAAGTCAGCATATCCCATATCAGAATGCTTCCAGTTTGTTCAGAGAAAATGCATTTATGTTGGCAGTGATGTGCTGAACTGCCTCAATATGTGGTTGGTTTTACAACCCTAAAGCAATAGCCCCAAAAGGTTTTTAATTTTCGAAGCATGACTCAAGCCAGACATGGGTACCCTACACTATATTAACAAACCTGGTTAAGTTTCCCAACCACCTTCTACTCACTGTTTCCATTAGAGTTGCTGCTTCTACTGCTCTTCATCACCCTCTTCCAGTCTGGTGTATTAGGAACGTGCACGTCTCTCAGCCAAACATGTCAGATTCATTAGATAAACGGAATGGAATGGAATGGAATGGAAATGGATTTGTTAAGCGCGGTTGCTGCCCACGGGCGTCCAAGCGCTGAGTAGAACAGAGATGTGACGGAAGAGGGAGATTAGGACTAAAGGAATTTGGCGAACAATAAAGTTTTCAGCTTTTTCCGGAATGAGAGCAGGTCAGGGTTGGAGCGAAGAGAGAGGGGGAGAGCATTCCAAAGCTTGGCGGTGTTAAGCGAGAACAGCCTACCCCCGGTCCTGGCTCTTTTCACTCTAGGAACTACTGCAAGGAAAGCATCCGTAGATCGAAGGTTCCTATTTGGGTGGTAGGGGATAACAAGGTTGTTATTTATTGTTGATCCCGTCTTCCAAAAGGCCCGATGCGCAATACACAGCGCCTTGAATGTCACTCTTAGCCTCACTGGCAGCCAGTGCAGGCTTTTCAGTCCAAGTCTAGCTGACTGGGTTCGCGGAATCTGGAGTAAGGTTCGTGCGGCGCAGTTTTGTACCACTTGCAGCTTCCTAAGGGTCATCTCAGGGGCCCCAACGTATAGAGCATTGTTTGAGTCTAGGCGGGACTGGATGAGGCCTTGTACTGCCACCTTTTTGGCCTCCAGAGGCAGAAGTGGGAGGACCTTCCTCAGGACTCTAAGTACTCCAAAACAGGTGGCGGATAACTTAGTGGCCTGGGTGGAGAAGGAGAGGTTTTTGTCCAACCATACTCCCAGGCTCTTGACACTTTCCTTGGGGGTGGGGGGAGTGCCCAGACCGCAGGGCCACAAGGAGGTAAATGGTACTGGCGATGCTGGGCCTAGGAGCATGAGCTCTGTTTTTCCTCCGTTCAGCTTAAGGGAGGAGTTGGTCATCCACTCCTTCACGTCCTCTAAACATTTCAACAGACCTGCCGGGGATTGCCTGTTGCTCTCTTGCGCCAGTGAAACCACTAGCTGAGTGTCGTCGGCGTACGACACGATTTTAATGCCGTACGGTTCGACTACCCCAGCCAGTGGTTTCATGTATACATTAAATAGCACAGGGCTCAGCGAAGAGCCCTGTGGTACTCCGCAGCTGAGATGTTTACTGGCACTAGCTCTTACCATCATTAAACGTGCTTTCAACAGTCCCAAGAGTACTACTGCACCCATTGTGCCCATAAGAATCCTATCCCTTTGCCCCACTTTGGAAACTATTGCTTACCTTAAGTGCAGCAACAACAACAAACAAAGCTACCCCACCGCACCCTCTTCTCTAACTGCTTATACAGTCCCTACATACCATCTGAAGACGAGTACACTTACCTTACCTACCTAGCATATAATCCCAGGTCACTTGCATAGATCCTGCTTTTCTGGGCTGCTTGTAACCTTCCTCCTTCTGTCTGCCCTGCTGCTCATCTCTTAACTGCCTCTCTCACTGATCAACACTAGTCTTTGGCCTCCTTCCAAGATACCCTTCACACTTCCTCATCCTACAAGTCCCTCTGCAGCTGGTGACTCATCAGCACCCCCTGTCCAGCACCCCCGTGGCCACACATTGAGCAACCTGCTTTACCTTTCTTATGTGCCATTTGTATAGTAAACAATGTCGCACTAGTAGTTCTAAAGAGAGTGTGGATGACACATATGGGCCTTCAAATACCCGAGGATGGTCTAGCAGACTATTGTATATGCATGACCACAGGGATTGTAGACGCCATACCTGTTGTTTTCTAGTTTAACTCCATAGAATAGACGAGAAGCCATCTGAAGCCTGCCTTGAGGGTGTGGCACTAGAGGCACGTATCTATAGATATTCTATGATTGCCCAAGATTCGATGGTTTTTAGTAGGGTGTTTTGAACAATATATGAAATGCTGGGTCACACAGAGCAATCTTCGATGGCTTCGGTCCTGGAGGTGTGGTGGCTCAAACTACACCAAATCAGTAAAGTAAGTGAAGACTGCCACCTCAGATGAATTACTAAGGAGCACTTCTTTAAGTTCCTGTAAAACAGGCACTGCAGGTCATTTTCGAGAGTGGACTGACATGATGTACCACACAGAATTTTGAGAAATTTTTATAAGCGTATGCTAAAGTGGTCCAGAAAATTAGGTCAAATTGAGAAGTTTTCATGTACATTACTTAACTGGACTTTAAGCTGATTAGGTACAAGGTGGAAGGGTTATGCTTATATTCGCACAAGGAGTGTGGGGGATAGGATTGCCACTTTTCCAAGAGAAACATACCAGCCATCTGTTCGCATTTTAAGATTCTGCAAAGGCCCAGATATGATCCTTAACTAGAACTTTATATGAAATAGTCTGTATTATAACATGGCCTTTCTGTTGGTTTACTTTATCAGTCAGCGCCAATGGTCATTACGTCATCTGTAGAACACTTTTAAAAGAGTTTTTTCTTAAATGTATTGTTTAAAGTATGTACTAATAAAGAGCTTTAGATGATTTTTCTAATATTTTTACCGAAATTGGCATGAAAATACCAGTCAAGATGGTATAAAAGAGGCAGGTGGCAACCCGAGCGGGGGTGCTAAAATTCTGGCATACTACATTTATTCAGAGTAGATTTCTTTTCTTTGTTTCAGGAGCTCATGTACCAGGAAAAAATCCCACTAATACAAAGTTAGATGGTGCTTACAGTAGAAGAAATTTAAAAACAGGACATCAGTCACAAGTCTGTTGTAGTTTCAAATTACCTAAAAATCACTATTCATTAGCTTTCCTTTGCATTGATAAGCATATTAAGTTTTGGAAACTCTTACAAACCCTTCACAATTATCCAAACCATTAGACCGTAATGGGGTTACAGAACTAACATTTCCGTTCACAAAGTGTTAGTTAGGAAATGCACAAGTCTTACTTACACAAGACTTTATATTCCTTTAAGAAACGGACAAGTTAACAAACATAAAGGAAAAGCATTTTTAAAGCATGCACTTTATATTATTATATTAACTTGTAATGTGCTATAGAGTCATGTAGGGTTCAAGGGGGGGGCATTACCTGTTCCAGCTCTTCAGCAGTCCATGGACTTTCGCCAATAACTCGTTTTGCAGCTTGGAAACTCAAACCAGGAGGTGGCTGGGGGATTCCTAATCCTGCAGTCGCGCTCGATTGTGGGGAACCTTGTGTTGGCTGTGTATTCTGTCGATTGTGACTTTCAGGTAGGACAAATCTAAAACACAAAATAAAATTATAAATTCTTAGTTAATTAATGGATTGCCAAATACTCATTGATTCCCAAGGATAGAACCCCTGCTTCCACAATCTCCGCATTTAGACATTTCGATACATATACAACACTTTAACGTGTTGTTTCCTAAGAAAGCAGAATCAGTGTTAGACATTCCCTTTTCAACAATAAAAGTGATGATATTGGGGCAGATGAATTGTGGCTTCCTGTTAATTAATTTCCCAAAAAATACACTTTTGGCAAAAATCCCCAAAACTGGCAAGTAAAAGTTGTGAAAATAACAAGGAGTACTGACTGCAAATGCAATCAACGGAAGCCATGCATTTCTTAATTATTCACCTTTTCTTGATACCAAAGAGCACCAGTCTGTATTTAACTTCATGAGACACAAATAAAGTGATCTCCTACACTTTCCGAAAGCTCAAAGCTCTTCTGCATCATCTAAAGGTCTAAACTTCGGAAATCCAAAAAATTAGAAAAATAATTAGTACGCTTTGCTAAAAAACAGTATTGCCTTAGCCCACAGCCAGCTAGAGGTGCACACAACAGGACAACTGAAAGAAAATGCTCATCTCAGACTGTATTCTGGAGAAGCAATACATGATGAGATGCTTTCATCAACTTGACCTGAAAAATTCCAGAGCCCCTACAACAGATACCCACGACAAACCAAACCACTTAAAAAAACAATTTAAAAGGAGCGCAGCCATGTTTCAATTGTAGGACAGAGAATGTGCATCAGCGATCATGACTCAATTGCAGTCTTATCTCTTCATTATGGGAATCTTCATCGGAGTAAAACATTGAACAGACTCACCCAAGGGCAGGACTGTCAAGCACTTTTAAAGAGAGACAATCTCTTCTTAATAAATATACCTACATTTGCATCGGTCAGTCTACAGCTTACCTGAACTGACTGCCAACTGTTTTTAGTCATATATAATTAAGACGCTCCCAGCATAGAGTCAAACTGCTCATCCATCACGACCCCTCCGCAATGGCGGAGGAGCGTCGCCCCGCTGCCTCAGAGCCAGCAGCAAAAAAAACCAAAAATATTTCAATGTTTTGTTTTATTTTTAAGCCGCTGGCTCGGACAGCGTTTACAGGGAGGGGCGGGCCGAGGCATGGGAGGGGAGGAGTAGTGCTAGGTGCACTCACTAAGTGCTCATGTGTGTTTTGCCGGCCGTTTCAGCCAGGTGATATCAATTCATTTTTGTGAAATTGCCCCATCCTGAGCAAAACCAAATATTTATTTCATTTTAAAAGCTAGGACTGTTTGATTTCAATCAAGAGTAGAATGATGATTCTCACGATGGAGAACTAGGATTACAAGAAACATTTCCTTCATCACGGATCTACAGCAATACAAGAACACTGGTCTGATAGTGAAAGCTCAGGCCCATAAGATGCAGCAGTTAGTGAGAAGACTCATTTGAGATGGGATCAGGTTTTTTCAGTCAAAAAACTACTTTTCAGGGCATGATCAACTTGGATTTCTCACCCCTAGTCCGAATCAAAACATTCAGTAAAGGTGCAACATGACCTCCAGGAAGCTACGCTGCAAATCATGGAATAGGAACATTGTTCAGCATGGCTGTAGCGCTAGCTTGTCTCCACCTGGAATGAACCTTTGGTCTCCATGGGAGGGACTTCTTCATCTCATTACTAATGCTTTCAAAATTCACGCACGCAAAAGGCCTTGCGTGAGTATATGAACACTGAATTCTGCAGCATTTTAAAACACTCCTTTAAACTATCCTACTCCCCCATTTAAATGTTATGTTCGGTCTACTTCTTCTTCTATGCCCATCTATTTGTACTACTGGAAGCAAGATTGTCTAAAGCTTGGATTGGAAATAAATTCAAGTTCAGGCAGTTTCCAAGAGGGGATGGTAAAGCACGGTGAGGCTGCACCATAACACCTCAAGGCGGGAGGAAAGTGTGTACTCCACAGGGTGGAAGGGTGCACCGAAGATCAGGTGGCATACTGAGATGGGGGTCAGGGCTTGTCCAAGGAAGGAAGGGATGCAGAGACTGAAAGAGTGGAAGTGTTGCAGCAGTGGGGACAGAGCACTAGAGAGACATGAAGGCAAGAACTGTAGGGGTAAGGTATGGTATCAGACGATCGAAAAGGACACAAAGGTCTAAAGAGTGGAGATGGATGCGAAGGCAGCACAAAGCTCCAAATTCAGAAAGGTGACTGAGTGGGAAAGCTTTAAAAATCGTGACTAGTTTGATTATATTGATCACTATTAAATCAAACACCCGAAAGGAGGAAGAACAGGTGATAAAGTAACATCTAGTTGGGCATTTCAGGCAAAATGCATGCAATTATTAATTGGTTCTTTTTTCTAATTATGCGTCACAGTTCTGTATGCATTGGTCAACAGCCACAAAAATTAAACATAACAGAGATGCTTATTTATACAAATTCATTCAATATACCCTCTTCCTAAAGTCTAACTTAGAACAACACCGCAAGTCAAGCACCGTGCTTGGGAGTTGACTGAAGAAGGGAGTTTTTTGTTAAATTACTTTTTTGGCCAGTTCCAGAATAGTTGCAGAATAGCCCAATTACGGTGTGATATCTCCCCATCAGTAGATGCATGAGAAAGGGAGCTATTAAATTCAGCCATGAAAAATCATGGATGTCAGTTGTAATTGTTTATGGTTGATGAGATTCGTCGGATGCAATAATGTGAAAGTTCTAGGTGGAGGTACGCTTTACTGCGTCTGGGCTAAGGGCATTCTCGCTCAATGGGCATTTGCAATAGGTGGTGAAATTGTTTAAAATTGATTATATCATCAACTGTTCTTTAAGAGACTCTGGGTGTTTGTTGATATATAAAAAAAGAAGTTAAAAGAACAGCTCTGGCAGAGTCTGCACCTAATTCACACACATTCTAATCTTACAATAAGAAACAACATAGAGCATAAGAGAGTTTTCCAAATTTGGGATTGCGAGGTGTCATGAGGTGCCTATATCTACATAGAGAGGATATCTATATTAGTGTTATGGTACAGTCAGTCATTCTGCTCAGCAGAAGTTTCCTGAGTATAAAGCAGTCTTATAATCTGTTAAACTCCACACCTTAGAACCTGGCAGTCAAAACATCGCCGACCTAGGGAACTCGCAGTAACGAATAGAGATTACGTGATCTACTGCCAGAAAATAGGGGCTACTTGCAAAGAAGAATACAATTCGTATATTTTGTGATCCGTGCAACCCAATAATTACAACACCACAGACCTCTACCTGTTTCCAAAGGACATCAAGGACTCCAAGCACACAACAGCCAATCAACAGTGTACAAACGGTCTTCACTGATGTCCAGTACTATGCAGTAAACCCAAAGCACGTTTCTACAGCTAATTCGTCCTTAAAATAACCTCCAGCGTCAGCTGAGGAATTCTCAGCAATCCATTGAATATAATCCTTAGCTTTAAATCGACTTAAGGGAGAATCCCGCCCCCCCTCACTTTTGCTATCCAGTAACTTCCAGCACCATTCACTCCTCCAACGTCACCAGAAATAAACCTATAATGGACAAATAAAAAAAATCCCCTTTGTAACCATATTTTAGTAAAAATTAAAGTACACTTTGGAACAGAATCACAAAAAAGGTTTTGAAATGTCGGAGCTGAGATGTATCCCTATCCAGGGGTATGAAAACAATCTCTATGCACAGAGAAAGGTAGTAAAACACCTGTGCATTTGCACCTTTAAGCTCAGAAATCTCTATAATCTAGATCGCACCCACAAACTGTGTGGACAGGGAAGCCAACTGAATTCAGGCATCACTGAACTGGCAACACCAACACATTAAACTACATCAGCCACAGACGACGACACCTCCTGCAGTATTTAATCTTTGATAACACCACACGAAAATGGAGCCAGCCACAGAGCTGGAGCAACAGCTAGACGGAATCCCAGAAACAGGTGAACCTACTGGATATTGCCACACACAACGTTGTGAATTGGTGAAGCTTGGTAGAAGCTCCTGAAACTGCACTCTGCCTTGGCTGCAGAATTGTTGGGGAGCCACAACGATGGTAGACTCAATGCACAGTGAAGAAAATAAAAGTGTAGTTCAGGGAATAAAGTGGGAGGATTTATTGGGAGGATACCAGTGAGAACTTTTCAAACTGAATTTTGCTGGAGTCTGGGTCAACCAGGCACTATGCAGAGAAAAATGCAAACACAGTTCCACCCTCATGCACCTAAGTACTGATAAAACATCTAATTGCATAAATGTAAAAAAGAGTAGTAAAACAAGTATAAAGTACAAAAAATGAACTTGACAGAGAATACATGCACACAAGCACAGGCAGTCAAGCCATACATACAAATCGCAAGACAACCACAAAGTGAGATTTAGAAGCTGGGTGGCCAGGGTGACAGACATCCACATCGAACAGCTACCCTCGAGTATGCACCAAACCAAAGAATGCATGCATAAAGTACAGCAGGCAGAAAAACGTGCAGAGGAAGGCGAAAACCCAGGAGTAGTCAAACATAAGACGGCAAGCCTAGATTCATTAACAGGTATGCATGCTCCAGCATCCACAGGCAAACCAAAGGGGTGGACTTCTATATGCATTTGACGGCTGGCAAGACCATGTGTAAACACTATTTAGTATACAGACAGTGAAATGGGATTATAAAATATAACTCTCTTCGATATTTACAGCTTCATTGCAAGAGATTTAGACTTATTATACATTAGGCAACATATTCAGTCACCATTTTCTACATTGCTGCAAGAATTCAGGAACAACTTTCTCCAATTTCACTGCAAGTCACAGGTGCAAGAAATCCATCCATAGAGAGTATTTAATTGCAGGTCAAAAAATATATACACAACAAGTTTAGATGATGGAAAATCCTAAATTATTTCCCATAAACAAAGCTTTAAAAAGGCTTAAACTGCAAACATCACACGCCTCCTCTAAGAGACAACTAGTGCACAAAGCATCTTGACATCTATGCAGAATCTTGTAGAACATTTTACTTCCACTTACCCATAAGGCATTAGGAGAACATCCAACATAAAATCCAACAGTAGCTGCACAGTCTTTGGTTTCTCCGCAAGGTTAAAAGGGGCGCCAACCTTGGACGGTTCAGCCGGATATTTCATATGAAAAAGGGTGGGTATGAGAAGATGCATGAGACTGTGGAGAAACAAGTGCAATTATTGCAACATTGACAACAAGAGTAAGCAACCCAAATAGATATGCTCATCTTCAAGAGGCAACAAAAAACTTGTTTGAGCAAGGTGACAATATAGATCAACAAAATGCAAGACAAAATGATCCTCTGCTAGAGTATGTTCTTTTATTTGTCTTTCTTGCTTATATTGATCTATATTATTACATTGCTCAAACACAAGTTGTTTGTTGCCTCTCGGTAGGACTTTGACTATATGTTGGCTTGTCGTACCAGGTGGGCAACTGTTTTGCTATTTACATACAGTGATTACATCAGTTAGTGCAGCACCAAATTCCCTGGCTGCCAACATCTGTTCATAGTACATTAACTAGGCTGTGTTACTATGCTATCTAAGAAAGTCGCTCTAATAACATCCTCTTGCATGTGTCTTTTCGCCCCTACTTTCTCCCTTTATCACTGTTTTTCAGTCTTCCACTTTCTTTCCCTTTGTGTTTGTTTCTCTCTTTTGTTCTGAGGGAAAATCGGAGGTAAATAGAAGTGCTGGTTCCCAAAAATTAGTGCCAGTGGGCCCCACATGCTGCCGCCAGCTCCAATTAAGCACTGGCCACAAATCACATCAACTTTGGCCAAGATATAAAGAGGAGAACTTGGTCTTGCTGCTAAGCAGCACATATTGTTATTTTGAGGACATTTTGTTAACTTAAACCAAGATTTCATGAATGTGGTTGTCATCATCGAATATAAAGCAGGTATACCAAGTAAAAAAAGCCATATTAGAAAGATGAAACTACAAGCATAATACCACTAGCACTATTACAAGACTGGAAACAAAGCATTCCAAAACATCCAGACATGCAGCTGGTTGCCTGCGCTTTACACTTAACATTTCCGATAAGCGATCACCATGATAGTACACCACTTTAGTTTTGCAATGTATATCAAGTAGTGCAAGATGACTACAGGTAAACGCACAACACTGTCTGATGCTCTTGACATGAGCAACTTTAGTCAAACCTTCATTATATTAAAAGGTGTGTGACAATCTCAGGCCAAAGGGCTCCATCTATGATGTCACTCCGCTTATCAAGGTATTTCAGTGTAACATACCTATCTTGCTGTGGTTGAGGCCTGCCTTCCATTGCAGTCAGGAGAGTTGGAGCCAGTTCACATTGTTTTTCCACTGGTAAACGGGGGTAGCCCATCTTTATGTAAATTATCGTAAAATTCTAAAAGTAAAAAGATAAAATCAGTAAAATCAACTTTAATAACGGTAGATCACGTTTATTTCACTCCAAGTGTAACACTACACAAATTATATGAACAGTCTTCATTACATTTTTATTAATAATAATCAAAAAGAAAGTCATTAAAAAGCATTAGGTGAGACTAGACATCAGCTTCCTAGAAATCATGGTGCAGAGGGGTAAAGGAGGCAGTCTTTCTACCTCAGGTGACGGGCAGATTGGGAGGTTTTACTCCAACTTGCCAGCGCAGAAATCCCACTAGACCCTTGCAAACGATTTAAACAAGCATTTTCAATGCAATGGTTTCGCCTTTGGGAAAGTTAGAGCTAATGGCAATGTAAATGACAATGCCATCTATTTTGCTATTCTCAAAACAAACACATAAATTCAAAAATTGACATTTACAATGCCAATAGCTCTAAATTTTCCAAAGGCGAAACCCTTGCATTGAAAATGCAATAGGTCTCGCCTTTGATTAAGTTAAAGCCATTTGCTTTGCTAATGGTATTGTATAGCAAAGCAAATGGCTTTAACTTAATGAACGGCGAGACCTATTGCATTATTGTTTTTTTTTCTTTCTAGACTGGGCCAGGGGAAGCAACACAAAGATGGGGGGACAGCAATACGGAAAGGCAGTGGGAAGCAAAAACGATGGCACGTAAAGCAACATAGAATTCCAGGTTCGCGGAAGGAACACCGAAGGCGGGTAGGGCAGAAGCAGCATGGGGGGTGTGGGAATATGAATAGCAACACGGGGGCAAGAGCGGCAGCCAGACAACACAGGGGGCAAGAGCGGCAGCCAGACAACACAGGGGGCAAGAGCGGGGGGCAACACAACACAGGGGGCAACACAACACAGGGGGCAACAACACAGGGGGCAAGAGCGAGAGCAACACAACACAGGGGGCAAGAGCGGGGCAACACAACACAGGGGGGCAACACAGGGGGCAACACAACACAGGGGGCAACACAACACAGGGGGCAACACAACACAGGGGGCAACACAACACAGGGGGCAACACAACACAGGGGGCAACACAACACAGGGGGCAACACAACACAGGGGGCAACACAACACAGGGGGCAAGAGCGGGAGCAACACAGGGGGCAAGAGCGGGAGCACAGGGGGCAAGAGCGGGAGTAACACAGGGGGCAAGAGCGGGAGCAACACAGGGGGCAAGAGCGGGAGCAACACAGGGGGCAAGAGCGGGAGCAACACAGGGGGCAAGAGCGGGAGCACAGGGGGCAAGAGCGGGAGTAACACAGGGGGCAAGAGCGGGAGCAACACAGGGGGCAAGAGCGGGAGCAACACAGGGGGCAAGAGCGGGAGCAACACAGGGGGCAAGAGCGGGAGCAAAAAAGATCAACAGTACTGTTTATGACATTCAATGAGTTGCATAAATCCTACTCCAGAATGATTAGAAGGCGAGACAGTCCTCAAACCCTATACCAGTGACTGTGCCCCTGGCTGCATTGTTTAATTAAAGGAACACTTCCAAAAGTACCTTATTCTGAAATTGTCCTGATGCAGGCCTGTGAATGTCAAATACAAGGCGAAACTAGTGCAAGTCACCAATGCCGCTAAGATAGGGTTTGGAAAATTGCTTATTGGCCTACTGTGTAGAATACCAAGGGATTTACCACAATTCTGTGGATATTCTGAAGGGTATGGGACAAGCAGTACTCGTGGTAATTATTTGTACGGCACTTGCTGACTATGCTGATTCTATATTTTATTTTTTAAGTATACTTACATTAAGTCTTCGAAATGTATCAAATGAAAGCGCTTCCAAGTTTTTTTTTAATATAAGAAATAGATGGACTGAGCAAAAATTCCTGTGCTTACAACAAAGGTCCAAAAGGTGGCATTACATTAGCTAAATACTGCAGTGCAGTTACCATTGTGCCACCATTTTTGTCAAGCCAAACTAACAGGTGGTAATCTTGTGGTACAAATTATTTTTGAAACTTCTATAACCAGTTTGTGCTGAGTGTCCGCAACATGAAATCAGGCCAAAACATAGTCCCTCTCTCCTTCGTATTTTTCTATAATTATTGCACGAGAACAATTCATACAAGCATCAAAACTGGAAGTTAATGAAATAAATATATAAAATAAGAAACATCAGCCTCAACCACAGATGATAGGACTCCTAGGACACCACAGGTCTTTGCACCAGGGGGATGCTAACTCTGGTATGTCTCTCTTGCGAGGACATGAATGACAGAGTTGACAGCCGGCGAAGCAGTTCAAGGCGGGCGCTGCAGGCACCTGCCCCGTGGGGCACCAGACCCCCACCCCCTCCCTCGGCGGCCTTGACGTCACAGAAGGCTTCCTCTCTTAGTCATGGCTAATTGAAAACAAATCCACTTCCTTCCATTTAATCAATAAGACTTTGAGGGCTGCAGCCACAATCCTGACAGCTCCTCTGTACCAGCCCTTGGACGGGGAGGAGCTGACGTCCACAGCAACGACAGGGCGGCCAATCAAAGCCGAGACGAGCGACCCTGTGAGACTGCGAGGAGCAGAGGAGAGATGGAGTGGAGCTGGGGGTCTGCAAACTTCACAGCTTAAGTGCACAACCAAACTCACCCCCCGAGACCAGGGGCAAAGGGACTGACGCCCGAGCACCCTTCAAGGGCATACCGTGCCAGTGATGGGCCACATCCAAGGAGAGATGAAGACACACGGGAAACTCACGCACAGGCTGTCCGGGGGGACAGCAAACCCAGGAGGACTGAGCCCTCCGGCGAGCAGGCCCCTCAGGGAGCAGTCACCAGGAGTGACGCTCCCTCCAGGAGTCAGCGCCTGCTCGTGAGTCCGCTGCAGTCAATGCGCTACCTGCAGCCCAGGAGGCCGCAGCACGGCCTTGCAATGCAGGGTCTGGCCGCAGCACCACATGTGGAGCTCAGTCCCTGGCATCTGTGCCCCGCCCCGAGCAGCATCGAGACCCACTCGCCCATGTATGGCCGATTGCAGGGGATGGGGGCCCTCGACGAGCCCCCAGCGCAGCGAGGCCGGTACTGGGCCAGCTCGGAGCCCGGGGCGCGGCGCACAATGGCCGCATTTGTCACCCTTCAGCGGGAGAGGACAATGTCTGCCGAGGAGGGAGGGAGGGCCCCGGCAGAACTCTCCGCCGCTTCCAAGCACGGGCCCGTGAAAGGAAACAAAACCAGCGCAGCGGGCGTCCTTTCTTGCTCCTCGCGCCGACCAGGCCCCATCCCGGCTTAATGGATAGCAGCGTGCCTCGGACCCCTGTCAGGAAAGAAGGGCCCGTGAGTACACCAAGAGTCTACCAAGACATGTTTAGCACGAGCAGCGGGAGGAGGGGCACATGTGTACACGAAGGAGGATGTGGTTTCAGATTTATGTTTTGCGAGGGAGGGCTATATCGCAGTCCGGAGAGGGGGCTTGCAAAAGAGCAGAGTCTGTCATGTGGTTTCCGGGGAGATGTAAAGGTGCGGGGAGAGTATGAGGTTATGTTAACATAAAAATAATAAAACTGGGCACTGTGGTAGGCATCGCGGCGCCCAAGCACATTCAATAAATAAACAAGAAACCACGCATCGGAAACATTTAAAAACGAGTCAGGTCCCGGGCCGGCCAGCCAATCACAGCGCGGCCAGGGGAATGACGTCACGGGGGCGCGGCCCATGACAAAGGGGCGGGACTTAAAAAAAGACTGAGAAACGCCCCCGAATCGCGTTTTCACGAGAAAGGGTGATTGACAGCCTCCGTCTCCCAATGGCTAGCCTCCATTTATGGAGCTAGCCAATGGGAGACAGAGGCGGAACCAAAGCCCATATGTAGGATCATGAGATTTTGCCGTGGGCGGAGCAACTGCTACGCAGTTGCAACGCCCAGGGCGCAACCTAAAAATAAAATAAAAAAATGTAAATGGACCGGTTCCTGGCCTGTTCTGGCATCCAGCTTCCAGTCCAGTGCTCCAAGATTGTTTTTCTAGCCCTTAAACTAAACTGGCCATCATGGGAAGTGTTAAGAAAATTAGATTTCTTTGGTCATAGTTTTGACATATGAGCCTGCATGGTAGAAGAACAATCTGGTGCCTAGATGAGGGACCCAATGTGAAAACAGGCAGGTGCCCCCACACAATCCATTTCTCATTCAAGTTTCCAAAAATGTCTCCCAGGTTTGTTGGTTTGTTTTCAGGGGCGCTTTATATACCACAGATGACTTAATTTGAAGGAAAAGTATTCAAATTTCCAGGTTGCATTGTGGGAACTTTCTTATCGTTGGCAGCGCCTATTTTAACAGATGAACTGTGGGAAAGCTAAAAAGGTAGGAAGGACTTCTGTTAATTCTTGTGGATTTCATAACTTTTTCCTCTAAGAAAATATGAGGAAATTATGTGGTTTTACCCTAAGTTTGAGGTTTGTAGGGCATTCTCAGTAAGAAAAATAGTGGTCTGCGCAATCCTCACTACTCTGGACTTTCAAACGTGCCTGCTGTTCAAAAATGCCTAGACTGGTTAGGTTATTTTACGTGTCGGCCAACCCCAAGCCCAAATACTGCAAACACTCAGTCCCAAGAAACAATGTAATGCAAAGCACATTTTGATGGTTCCACTCTGTGTTTTTGGCCATTTCCTGTTCCATGCAATAGTTCCACGCATATAGTTGGGGTATTTTTTGTTTCTATTGCCAGAATTGTAAGAAACAAGGATAGGAGGATATTTGAAATTAAGTATTGAATTGAATTTCATTTTAGACTTCCAAATATAAATCTGTGTGGACTTTCAATCCCCTTAGGTTAGGATTACCTTAAATTCAGAAAGCTACTGATAACGAATAGTTTCTTACCGGTCGGTGTACTTTTGCAACTTGAAGACTTTCTGGATTCACTATGCTGTGCATTATTCCGTGGTCTAGTGGTCGACGTCCCACCATTTGGTGTCCTTCCTGAGACATCGGCACGCTTCCCCCAGAAGCTCCCACCTTTGGGTGCCATCTTCGGATTCCTTTTTTTTTTTCTTGTTTTTGTGTCATGTTTGTTCATCCTTTTCCAATCTTTTCAAGTTCTTCCTTTCTTTAAAGGAACTTCAATTTTGTCTCATAAAAAGTCTGATTGTATACTGTCCTTGCATTCTCTCCTCCTGTCTCATCTTTCTGGCGGAGGTGGGAGGGTTCGCTAGTAAATCCAGAAAGTCTTCAAGCTGCAAAACTAGACCGACAGGTAAGAAACTATTCGTTTTGCAGGGTGAATCTTTCTGGATTCACTATGCTGTGCATAGACTTTGTAGCGGTTTGTTAGGTTTGTGGCGGCTGGGTGGAAGATGAGCGTTGGTTGTTGAATATATGTTGAAGCACTTTTTGTCCTACTTGTGCTTCCTTGTTCATTTGTATATCCACGCAGTAGTGCTTAGTGAACGTGTGCAATGAAGCCCATGTTGCCACCAGGCAGATGTCTTGGATGGGCGTGTTTGCCAGGAAGGCTATTGTTGCTCCCTTTTTCCTGGTAGTGTGGGCTTTTGCCCCTCCTGGTAGTTCTTGACCTGATGGCGTGTGGCAGAATTGTATAGTTTGTGCGATCCATCGTGCAATGGTGCCTTTTGTTACTGGTCTTCCCAGGAAACTGCTTGCGAAGGATAGAAAGAACTGCTTTGTTTTCCTGTGTTCTTTAGTTCCTTCCATGTAATGCATTACAGCCCTTCTAGCGTCCAGAGTGTGCAGTGCTCTCTCCGCGCTTGTGGGTGGTTTCTGAAAGAAACTTGGTATCTGTATTGTTTGGTTCATGTGAAACCTTGACACCACCTTTGTCATAAAGTGTGGGTCGGTTCTTATTACCACCCTGTCATTGTGTATTTGAATGTAGGGTTCCTGTAGCGTCAGTGCTTGTAGCTCCCTTCCCCTGCGTAGCGAGGCGATTTCTACCAGAAAGGCTGTCTTCATTGTGAGCATCTGTAGTGAGGCCTAGTGGATGGGTTCGAAAGGCGCTTTCATAAGCTCTGTTAGAACTATATTAAGGTTCCGTGCCGGCGGCTGCATCCTTTGGGGGGGGGGGGGGCTATCCTTTTAGCCCCTTCTAGGAATGTCTTTACTACTTGGGATGTAAAGAAGCTCTTTCCCATCTCCCCTCTTGTGTAGGCTCCTACTGTTGCTAGGTGTACTCTCAGCGAGGTAGAGCTCGGGTTTGTTTTTAGAAGGTTTGAAATATTTTAGCACAGTTGATTCCTTGGTTATTTTCTTGTGTAGTTTTTCCCTGATGCACCATTGTGTGAATCTTTTCCATTTCGCCACATAGCACCTCCGTGTGGTAGGTCTCCTTGCCTCCCGTTGCACCCGCAGTGTGCTCTCTGGGAGTTTTAGGTGTGCAAACTCTACGTCTTCAGGAGCCAGGCAGCGGATCTCTGGCTCTGGGTGAAGTACCTCCCTGTTTTGCATGGAGAGCAAGTCTTTTCTTTTTTCGAACTTGTATGATGGTGCCTGCGCCATTTCCACTATTTGTGAGAACCAGGACTGCCTGGCCCACTGCGGTGCCACCAGAATCAGTGTTGTGTTGCTGGTTCTGCATTTGCTGAGTACCCTGTGTGTCAGTGGTATCGGGGGAAAAGCGTAGGCAAATGTTTTTGACCAGCTTATCCATAGGGCATTCCTCTGGGATTGTTCCCTTGGTTGCGAAGTATTGGCATTTTGGTGTTTCCTGTGCATTGAGCTCCCACTCGTGGGATGCTGATGTCTGTCTGCTGAGCCTGTCCACCTCCACGTTGTCCTTTCCTGGTAGGTGTATTGCCAGGAGGTCTATTTCTAGTGGGATGGCCCATCTCCATATCTCCTGCGCTAGGTTGGATAGTGCAGCGGATTGTGTTCCTCCCGGTTTGTTGATGTAGAACATCGTTGTTGTTTTGTCGGTTTGTATCAACACTCTCTGCTTGTACAGTTGTTTCTGGAAGGCTTTTAGGGCAAGGAACACGGTCTTTAGTTCCAGGTAGTTAATGTGCCTGATAGCATCTGTTGGAATCCACCGACCCCTCACCTTGAGCTGGTTCATGTGTGCTCCCCATCCCCTCTGGGATGAGTCTGTGGTGATGGTCGCTGTTGGGTTTGGTGGTGTTAAAGGATTCCCCCTTGTTAGGATTCCCCCTTGTTATGTTCTTCTTGTTCCACCATGCTATCTCTTCTTGCACTGCGTGCGTTCCAACCACTAGATCTTCCCAACTCCCTGTAGCTTGTGACCATTGTTGTTGGAGCCATTCCTGGAATGGTCTCATGTGGAGTTGTATATTGGGGACTAGGTGTATGCATGCAGGGCCGGACTGAGAACCAAAACCGGCCCTGGCAAAGTGCTCGGCCGGCCCCCACACCCCACGGGGGGGGCGGGGGTGCGACCGCGCTCGTTGCCAGGGCCGGTTTTCGGCCGATTTTGTTACAAGGCCGTTTTTGCAGCAACGCTGCAAAAACGGCCCTGTAACAAAAACGCCCCCCAGGGGCCCAAAACCGGCCTCCACCCTTGCGGCGCACCGGGGCATTGCCCGGTGCCCGCAACGGCCAGTCGGGGCCTGTATGCATGACGCCATCATCCCCATGATCTTGCTCGCTGTTCTCACTGTCAGAGCTTGCCCCTTCTGGTATTGACGTGTCGCCTTCATCAAGGTGAGTGTTCTCTTGTCGCTGGGGAACACTTTGCTCTGGATGGTGTTGATCTATGCGCCCACGAAGATCTTCAACTGTTCTGGTTCCATCGAGGATTTCCCCCAGTGTACTGAGAATCCCAGTTCTAACAGAGTCTGTGTGACCCGCTCTGCATGTAGTTGACAATGTTTGTATGAACTTGCCTTTATTAGCCAGTCGTCGACGTAGGGGTATACATGAATCCCTTCCCTCCGTAGGTGCGCATCTACCGGTGCCAGGCATTTGGGGAAGACCCTTGGTGCGGACTTTAGTCTGAAGGTTAGGGCTGTGAACTGGTAGTGCGCTTTGTTGATGGCAAATCTTAGTAGATGCTTGTGTCGTCTGTTCATGGGAATGTGTAGGTAGGCATCTTTGAAGTCTATGGTGGACATAAAGTCTCCTTCCCTTATCTGAGTAATAACCTCCTGTAGGGATGTCATCTTGAATTTTTGAGTCTTTATGTATTGGTTTAGGAACCATAGGTCCAGGATGGGTCTTAACGTTTCGTTCACCTTTGGTACGAGGAAGTAGTTTGAGTACACTCCCTTGTTTCTTTCTTTGAACGGTACTGTTTCTATCACCTCCTTCTGGAGGAGTTCTTGTGCTTCCTGTAGGAGGAGCACAAGTTCTTTTACTGAGCGCGCCTTGCTTTTTGGTTTCCTGTTTGGAGGTTTCTTTTCCAGTTCTATACAGTATCCGAACTGTATGACGTTCAGTATCCATTTGTCTGTTGTTATTTTCTTCCACTCTTGGAAGAAGTGTTTTAGTCTGCCTCCTACTGGTGTTATATGTCCATTGATCCCTGATTTGAGTTTGTGTAAAACTTTTTTGGTTATTTTGTTGTGCTCCTCCCCTAGAGTTGTTGTGTGGGTGGGCACATTTGGTGGAGCGAAGTCACTTTGAGGTGGGTTGCTGGCCCCTCTACTTGTTTGTCCTCGTCTATTCGCCCTCCCGCGAAAGGACTGCCCCCTAGGTTGGTATTGCCAGGTTCGCTGTTGCTGACCCTGCTGCACTTTATTGTTGCCCTGGTAGTTCTGCTGGAAAGTCTGATGTGACGTTCCCGGCTGGTTTCACCCTCTTCCGTTTGGTCTCCATGTCGGGGTGCCCCTTCTCATACCTCTGAACTGCAACGCATGGACCTTGCAGTTTCATTTTCCTTCTTCAGCTGCGCCAGTTTTTCATCTACTGGCACTCCGAATAGTGTTTCTCCATTGAAGGGTGTGTTTAGAATATTATTCTGGACTTCCGGATTGAAACCGGAGATCCTCAGCCAGGCATGCCTTCTTTCTGTTACCCCAATCATCATGAGCCTGCTGGATGTGTCTGCCGCATCCAGGGCTGATTTGAGGCATGAGTTTGCCATGTTCTTGCCTTCCTCCACCATGTGAGCTGCGCTCTGTTGGTATTGTTCAGGGGGGTGTTTGAGTAGCTGTCCAACATCCTCCCAATGCGGGTATATATGCCTGTTGAGTGGGGCATTCGAGTTGGCAATGAGCCAGTGGATTGCTGCATTCCTCTCTATTTTTCTTCCAGTGAGGTCTATCCTCTTACTTTCCTTGTCTGGAGGTTAGTCTGAGTTTGTTGGAATGTTGGCCCTTTTTCTGGCTGTTGCTGCAATGATGGGAGTCAGCCGTGACGGATCCCTGGATGTATGGTGGATCCTTAGAGGAATGTTTATACTTCTTCTCTGTCCTTGGTGTGAGAGATCTGCAGCTTGATGGTTCCTTGAATGCTTCCCTGGTCCAGGACACTTGGGAGCATGGGGAGGAATGGACTCCTGGTTTGAGTGGGGAGCAGGGTCTCTAAAAGGGAGCAGCCTTTTGGTTTCTCTTCCTCCAGTTTCACCCCATATGCTGCAGCCGCATTTCTGATGACCATATTGTAGATGTCAATGTCATCTAGCGGCGAAGGCCTCGAAGGATACGTTTCTACGGCCTCTTCCGGCTTCGAGGTCCTGCCAATCCAGGTCCTGCGCCACCGAGGATGCCGACCCCAAACTGGTTTGTTGGTCTTCCAAGCCTTCTCCCTCATATTAGAATAGGCCCTCTTCCTCCTGCTGTTCCTGGGGCTCCGGAGTTTTTGGCGGCTCTTCAGCGTCTAACTCCTCTTCGTCCTCAACCTTGATGATCATCGGCGGCTTCGACGGGATGGTGAACCTTTTCATCCATTCGTCGAATTCCTTTTTCCTTTAGAGGATACTGTCCATTTCGGCCTCGAGCCTTCTCTTTTTCCTCTCCACCTCGGCGAACTATTCGGCGTCGAGGGTTTTGGCCCATCACTTTGATGACGTAGAAGTCGACGTTGGTTTCGGGTCCTTTTCCTTCCGTGTCGAGCGTGCCTTTTTGGGGACGTGCTTCGACGACCTTGGCTTGTCTTGGGTTTTCGCCGACTGTGAGTCCTTTTCGAAGGATCCGCTGGGCTGTTTGTCCCTGGATGCAGCTGCGTCCGTCGAATGTTTCGGTGCCAGTGCTCCTTTCGAGGACTCTGATTTTTGAGAGTCTGACTCTGATTTCGAGAGTCGGTCGGGGTTTATGGGATCGACGTCTCTCTTACCTCCTTTGTGGATTTCATATCGGTCTTTACGACCATGTAGTCATCTGGTCCCTCGGCGATGTTGTCCTCTTCCCCACTGGAGAGGCCCAAGTCCCGGCGCGACGGGGTTGAAGCTTGGCCTTGAATGTTGTAGTTGGCTCTCCTCTGTCTTTCTCTTACCACGTGTGTCTTCGGGGTGAATGCCGAGCAGGCGCTGCAATCCTTGCTCTCGTGGTCGACCGGCAGACAGAGGTTGCAAACCGGATGCTTGTCCTTCTGCACGTATTTGTGGTGGCAATTACGGCAAAATGTAAAAGGTGTTTTGTCCATTCTGGACAGTCTGAAGTTTGTGGAGTAGAGATTTGTAGATTCCGACATAGAGGATGTTCCCGTAGTCCAGCCTGCTGGTGAGGAGTGCTTGGATAATGGTCTTCTTTAGTTCGCGGGTGGGTCTATTTGAAGGTCTTGCTGAGTATGTGGAGGGTGTTGAAGCATGTGGAAGCTGCAGCGTTGGCCTATGGGTCTGTCACATGAAACATGTTTATGCACTTTAAATCTAAGTTGGGGAGACTTACTGTTGTGGTGATACCATTTGTGGCACACTGTATGTGGTGATTTGAATTTTACTTGATTAAAAGCATTTAATATTGATAAACTTTTTCCTAGCATTCTGCTGATAACTTCATCTGGAATTTTTTTGTGGTTACTAATGACAATTGTGCTTAGGGTGGAGATAGAGTAATGTTAATGGATACCCTCAGCACAACCCCTACACTTCACAAACACCACTACACTATCGTAAACTCTAAACACTATCCCCAGCATGAACCTCTACAATACATAAACACTATTGCACTACTCTAAACCCTACAACACTACCCACTACAGTAGACGAACACTACTGGACTATCCTAAACCCTACAACACTACCTTAAGCACAACCCCGGACACTACACACACAGCAGTGGAGATTAGGTATTTGACCTCTCTTGCACAGTTCAGAAAACAGCTCAAGACCTGGTTGTTCTCCCAGGCATATGACGCCTAAGCTATCTCCCTGCCGCTGCCTCCCCGTGACTCTAGTGCCATGAAACCGTTTGGTGTAAGTGCGCTTAATAAATGTTTTTAACATAACATACCATACCATAACTGACAACCGCCAGTACGATATAGATATTTATAGATATATAATGGAAAGCATTTCTCGAGGACAGAGGGAAGAGGGAAGACAATGGGGACATTCTACCCAAAAAAACTTACACCTTCATGACAACTTCGAAAGACAGACTGCAATATTCATACAATGCCCTCCTATACTAGCATATTTACTATAAAAAAAAACTCTTTTGAGTCACTGAAAAGCAAAGTAATACAGACAAGACACCCACAGGTATAAGTGGGCTATATAAATTGCAATAAGATAACATAACAGTCTTCTAATCGCCCTTCAGCCCCCGGCTCAACCTGCAAGGAAGTTACAGGAGTGTGGGTTTTATTCCTAACAGACATGATCTTTCTGCAAGCTAGCAGAAAATGCCAAGCCAACCTCCATTAAAGAAACAAGACAAACTGCAAAAGTTAATAAACAACAAAAATAAGCATCATGCTCCTCTACATGCAAATATGAAGAAGAGTACAGCTCACCGTAACAAACGACACAGCTGCGGGATCCTGGTACTGGACGAGCAATGTTTCCACTGGCAGCTGAATTTTTGAGCGACTTTTAATACGCTTATTTAGGTGGACCAAAAGCTCCATGACCTGGAATAAAACAAAATGTTATGAACCTTATAAAACATTGCCCATTTGATGAACAACAAACAACTAGGCTAAGTGCAATCAGGAATTCTTTGATTAGAGCTAATTGGCTTGCACCCTATTTTCTACATTTAAGAGTTTTTTATGAGTTTAGAAGCCATTTTAATTAGGTCAGTGGTTTTTTAACTTACTGTACAGGGACCCCTGGGGGTCAGCAAAGCCTTCTCAGGGGTCCGAGACTGCTTAGAAAATTAAATAATACTAACAGATTAATGAAGTGTATGTCAATAAAGAACTAAAATGCAAAATTTTAAATTTTCAGTAAAATGTGAAGGAACCAGAAATTGGAGGCTAAAAATTAGGTTCATATCCTCAGATTGATTGGTGGGAGCAGTTCAAATGCATCAAACAGAATTTGTATTTGGTATTTATAAAGCGCAAACTGTCGCTCCGGAAGGAGCATCCTGGCACTAGAATATAGTTTGGACGATGAGTGGCCTCAATTGAATTTATAAAAAAGCTCCCCCCTTCCCATTAAAATGTGTTTTTTTTTTAAATAATAGTCTGTGAATTAAATAAAATATTGCATCATTTAGGTGTCTGTTTGATGAATGCTTGTTTCTGTATTTTTGCATTTGGATTTGAAGTACAAATAATTGAAAATGTTAGCTGAGATCCCTGCCTTCCAATAATGGTCAGTGGTGTCCCCGTATTCCACTGCTTTTGCTACACATCACTTATTAGCTCTTCAGCAAACAAGGGGAGATAATGGTGTTCAACTTGCAAAAAGAACACCTATGTGTTGTTAAATTTTTGAAAATTTAACTGAGGCAATGGAAAATAGTCATTTGATCAGGTTCACACAAATAAAGCTAGTTGGGAACCCAAGTCTAGAATTTGGATATCCTAGTTCGACTCGCCACAACCATTAAAAGTCACTCATCCTGCGGAAAATATTTTTGCTGCTTAGATATCGGTTTTAGATTCAAAATGCTGTGACCTTTCGTTTTGGCTTCAGTGGAGATCCCAGAACACTTGAAAGAATCAAACTTTTCTTTGAAGCACCAGAAAGTCATCAAAATCAGATTAGATCAATCATCATAATATCGGAGGTACAAACGCGATAGTCTAATTCAATCTACCATGGGAAGATGGGAGTTTCTTATAGTTAATTTCCGAAAATATTATTTCGAGAGAAATGCTGCCCCAGGTAAACCACGTTCCTATCTTTACCAATTAATCTTTGAATATGCAGTGAATGCACACCAAAGTAGTGCATGTAATATTTGAGGAGTCTCATAATGCAGTGTAGTCCATCGATCACAAGAGTATCCAGTTCTAGGGTACTTCAGGTTAGTTATTCTACTTGTGGAAGACTGTACTGTCACCAAGTAAAAAGATAGCTCTGAATCTGACCAGGGACCTAATCTACTTTAGTATAGGCATATTCAGTTATAACATCTAAATAAGCCTTTATTCAGTAAGGGGTCACAAGGTCAGCAGTTACAGCAGTGGTTCTGAACCTGTGGTTCATGGACCCCTGAGGGTCCGCAGCACCTATCCAGTGAGTCACAAGACACATGATCTTTAAACCTTAATATTTGTAAATAATCATAAGAATTTTGAGATAAAAACCCTTACACTTATGTTTCCACCACCAAGAATAATAGTTTCATCAAGTAACAAACAATACCTACTTGAAGTCAACTGTACAGTCTTCCAAATGTAATTGATATATGTACTAATATGATCAATAAAGATAGGTTTGAAAAACGAATAAGCATTTTTAAAAGAATTTCAGTAAGTGGACTGCTAGTTCAGGACAGATCATATCTGAATGTGCACTGTTACGGTTTGTATTTAAAGCACACTCCGACATGAAATAGCAAGCAACTTCTGACTAAAAACAATTTTGAATTGCTTTCTTTTCAAGAGAAACCATACGTATCTGCACACTTAGAGAGGCAGAGATCAAAGCAGACTGTGATCTACACATATTTACAGTCTACCTAAAGGTCCTTCCTGGCTGCAGAGTCTCCCATCAACTGTTTTACATGCAAGACACTTAGCTACCCTAAGAACCTTTTCTTCTTGTATTGAAATGGCGTACATCTGTACTTTTCAACACAAGTGAAATACTTCTACAGGTAGAGTAGCATTTCCTTGTAGGAATCATACACTATGGCATAATAAGCACCATTGTTTTCTAGATTTTATGCAATCACGATCACTGCCACCTTTTGACGCAAAAACCCTGCAATGACCCCAGCTTGGTCTATACCAAGCTCAATTGCTGCCCTGTGTCTGCCTTAGGCCAGTTGTTAGGAAAAAGGGGTGGCTAGTGCGTAGGGAAGTGGCGCCCTAGGGAAAAAGTCCACACAATAACATGTTTAGTGGTGTGTCAATTGCAAGTAACGGTGCTTATAGAGGTAGAGAGGGCACCCCCTCCTCTCTGATAAACGGTCAGAGACCGGCAAACAGAATATATGTAATCTCCCAGCATACGCATATAGATTGCATACAAAATATACACAGAGTGAATTGTTCTGTTCTTTGTCTTTTGTTCTCCTGTTCAGGAATATTACTTCATACTCTGTAACGCACAGATTCCTTAGCCAACACGCGTTTCATTGCTACCAAAGGGAGGGTTATACCGCAGCTTCCTGCGGGTTACGGGAAGTTACCACTCTCGTTCCCGCCGTCGGCATACTCGCTAAAGGCAACACTGCAACTGAATCACGTACCGGGAATGAGAGTGGTGACTTCCCCGTATAAGGGGACCACTAATAATACGCAAAACGGCACATTATTAGAAAGACAGAGGAACAGTCTGGGGATCCTAAGGATTTATGCTTGAAATCTTAACACTGTGAAAGATTCAGGACGGAATTGCAACCGACATGGAGATAAGAATGATAGAATGATGAGCTAGACGCTCTCTTCCTAACGGAAACCTGGCTAGGACCTGACTCCGATCTCGACATTGTTAATTGCCTACCACAGGGCTTCCTAATTCAACACATGGACCGATCTAAAGGGAAGGGTGGGGGTGTCGCTATAATCTACAAAGACCATCTTTCCTGCCGACTGCAAGGCAGCCCTCTCCTAGACTGTGAAAATGTCTTGTTCTCAATTCAAGTTTCCCCATGTAGATCTCTGTCGGGTCTTCTTATCTACCGCCCTCCAGGACCCCTAGGCCAGTTCTGTGAATCTCTTGTGGAACACACATACACACTGGCCGCCACTCATTCCACCTGTATGATCCTAGGTGATCTGAACATCCACTTTGATAAAAAGGAAGCCAAACCAGCCGCTGACCTAATAGCAGACCTCGAAATCCTCCAGTTAAAGCTACAAAGTCGACTACCCACCCATTCGTTGGGCCACCTGCTGGATCCGATCTTCTCCAATATTAACGATCCTACTGTCCTGGATCCTATCCCGGTACCTTGGACTGACCATTTTTTAGTCCCACTAAATTGGCAGCTGACTCCCACCCCATGCCTCACAACCCTACCTAACAAGCCCACGCGCTCCTGGGCTAAATTAGATCCAGAAAAATGGAAACTCCATCTAGAGCAATCCCCCCCTAAACTTGACGCCAACCCCATTCACGCGGACGCAGAGTTCTCGACCTGGATAGGAGAGACACTAGATAAAACCCTCCCAAAAAAATCTTCCTGTAAGCCACGCGGTAAAGCTACCTCCCCATGGTTTACCCAGGAATTGCAACTTCTAAAGAAAGCATGCAAGAAATCAGAAAGAGACTGGAGAAAAAATTTCGAGCCCACAAAAAAAATCTGAATACAAAAAGATCCTTCTCAACTATAAAAAAGCTCTTAAAACCGCCCAAGTCAATTATTTCGAGGAGAAAATTAGATCATCCACCAACTCATCCCGGGAGACGTTTCAAATAGCTAAGAAACTCCTCAAAGTGCCTGAGCCTCCTCCCCTAGTAGAGCCGTCAACTACGCGTTGCAATGAACTTGCAGAATTCTTTGATTTGAAGATAACAAACATCATCAATTCCCTTCCACCGCCAACTTCGGACTCTCCCGCCGGTGCCGATCAGTCCTGTCTTACACCCCATGCCATAGCATGTCAATTGTCACCATTCATTCCCCTGACAGCAGACACTCTCCTTCCTATACTCAACTCAATCAAAAGTGGTTGCCCTACTGACCCCGCACCACTCAACATCCTTAAATTAGTTGCGCCCACCATTCTCCCTTACCTGACAAAACTGATTAACATCTCACTCACCCACGGCATCGTCCCCCCTAGTTGGAAAAAAGCAACGGTGAAAGCACTGATCAAAAAATCACACCTGGACCCACTAGAACTAGGCAATTATAGGCCGATTTCCTTGCTCCCAGGCATTAGTAAAATAGCTGAGAAGTACGTCAATTACAGCCTCTCCCACTATCTCGAAACCAATGGGCTCCTGGAGCCATCCCAGACTGGATTTAGGCCCGGCCAGAGCACAGAAACTGCGATATTGGCGGTTGTCGAAGAGGCAAGGAAAATCATGGACCCAGGAGGATCAGTGGCAGTGATCCTCCTGGACCTGAGCGCGGCCTTCGACACCGTCAACCACTCGACGCTGGTCCACAGGCTCAGTGAGCTTGGAATCACGGGAACGGCCTTGGCCTGGCTTGAATCCTTTCTTAACAATAGATCCTTCCAGGTAGCAGATGGCAATTTCACGTCCAGGTCCACTGCCATCAGCTGTGGGGTCCCTCAGGGCTCGTCCCTTTTTAATGTTTACATGTCCCCCCTTGAAAAGATCGTCACCCCTTTTGGGATCAAGCTTTTAACCTACGCTGACGACACCCAATTGGTAGTATCCTTAAGTCAGCAAGATCATTCCCTCCCTAACCTTCAAACCTGTCTCAATGAAATAACCAAATGGATGAACCTCTCCCACCTCAAACTGAACAACGACAAGACAGAGATAATGATCCTGGGCAATAAATCACCCTACCATCCCAAATCCCTATGGCCACCTTGCATGGGCACTCCACCCATTCCGAAACAAGAAATCAAGAGCCTAGGAATATGGCTGGATGAAGGCCTCAATTTTTCCGCCCAAGCAAGAAAAACGGCTGGTGTGTGTCACAGCCTCCTACGGTCAGCTAGGAAAATCCTGCCCCTACTCCCAACACAGTCCCAAAAACTCCTCATCCACGGCCTCGTGCTATCACGCCTAGACTACGGCAACGCCCTCTATTTGGGGGCTCCCAAAAAAGTACTGTCAAAAACCCAGGCAGTACAAAATGCTGCCGCCCGCCTCCTCACAGGAACCCATCGCCGATGCTAAGCCAAACCTGCTTTGAACGCCTTGCACTGGCTGCCCGTTCAGGAGAGAATACAATTCAAAGCACTCTGCACAACATACAAAATCCTACATGGTAAGGCCTCACCAATCCTACAAAACCTCATCACACCTCACACCACCAAAAGAACGCTTCGATCCTCAAACTGCAATTTAGCCTCTGTTCCCAGAATTAAGAAAGTCCGCTCTGGCGGTCGACTGTTCGCATACAATGCCTCCAAATTGTGGAACACGCTACCCCCAAGCATCAGAGCCCAACCCAACCTTCTCTCATTCCGCAGAGCACTTAAGACTTGGCTGTTCCCGTAAGGCTCCATCTGCATCTGGTTCTGGTCATTTAGCGCTGGGACGCTCATGGGCAGCCACGCGCTCTACAAATCGGTAAAATAAATAAATAGTGGATTTAGCCGTGAGGAAGTCGCGGGATAACTCTCCCTTTGGCGCAAACGAAACCCGTGTTGGCTAAGGAATCTGTGCATTTGAGCATGAAGTAATATTCCTGAACAGGAGCACAATAAAGAACAAAAGATCAATTTACACTTGTGTATATTTTGTATTGAATCTATATGCGTGTGCTGGGGGATTACATTTATTCTGTCAGAGGCCAGGGTCAATCCAGTTAATACTTTTGTACCAGCGCCTCTGCTGAGGGTTGTGATCTCACACAACTGATTATTGATTTGTAAATTAGACCAGGGTCTTTTACCGGTATACAGTTGGTCTCATATTTAGGCATGCAGTTACAGAGGAAAATAGTTCATATAGTGTATACTTGGATGTAAATTACTGTTGCAGTACAAATCATAGAAATGGCTTAGGGGGTCCCAAGCTTCCAGCTGTGATACAGTGGGTTCCGCAGACATCACAGTGTTAAGAACCACTGGTCTAGCCAAACACCGAAAGCTGTTTGTCGTCAGACCTAAAAAACTACGAAAATAAAAACTAAAGAACAGCACAACTTAAAATAGAAAGTATGATTCAAGTAATTATTAACAAGCAGACTATTCTACCATGAATTGCAACATAAAATATACAGTGCGGAACAGACTGAGAGACTTTTAAACACCACTTGAAAGTGATGGGCTAATAACGAAAGGACTCTGGTCAATCTCAACATGTGCTTCAATAATATGGGTCAACCAATAAGAACAAACGTACCTTTTTGCGAACTCCTTCTTGTGCACTTGACAGTTTCAGAAGTACAGGAGGAAGGAATTTGGATATGATACTCTGCAGTTGTTCATCTGTGTCTGCATGGCCAAGGCGCAGGAAGACACGTTCGAGTTGGTCTGAAAAGAGAGTGAATCCCATAAGCTTCTTGTTTCATTTTCAAAATCGCCAAAATGTTTTTGCACCTTTCTACCGACACAGACATTCCACAACTGCAAGCTTGGTGCCTCTTCATCTCACCACTATTCTCTGTCAAGGTCAACTGAGATTCTATGTCAGGACCAGAGACTATTATGCTGGACTCATTGTATTCACTCAGCCGCCTTATCAAAATATATTCTATTCAAAGACTATAATACCATGAGTCTTTGCAACAACTCAATATGACAACCATAGAGTAAGTTCCATATATCCAACATCAAGGAAAAACACTTCCTCTTTCTTCACTGATCAGCAGCCAGATAAATGCTTTTCCTTAATGTCTTGGATTTTGGGTATGGATTTACACTGCATGACTTGTTGGAATCCTACTGTTTGACCGTTGTGCATGCTCTGGAGAGCGTTGGTGCTTTAGTGGTCTAAGATGGGCTGCCCTAGGAGATAACCTCAGTTCTCCACTAGAGGCCGTGTACGGACGAGTCCACGTTGCAGCCGGGACCTCGGGGGCTAAATTCCAGGGCCCGCGGCCTCACACTGGTGTCGGGTTTTCCTTTCCTTATTCCTGCTGTGTCTCGCTTTCTAGAGGGAGGCGCACGGTCTGCAGGACTGTTAAAGGAGGCTCACAGCATCCCGAACCATGCAGCTACATTTTTTTGGCATTCCTGCGGCATTTCGCTGCAACGAGATGCACAGTGACTGGCTAACCTCAGGAGGTGGTGTGGAGGGTACGCGTCTCTTACAAAAGAAGGCGCGCCCCTTCCTATCACATTCTTCGCATTCCTTGGTGCCCGTTTAGACATCTCGTGGTTCTTTGCCCCTTAAGCGGTCAGTGAAGGGAAAACTGCCTAGCAGGCGCACTGGACTCCTCGAGCCCTGCATTCTGTACATATTTGGAACAGTTTATGCTCTTGATAAGCGGTTTCGCTCTTGACACTTTTCCCCTTACGGCCCATTGTATTTAGAGGGCTGGATTCAGGGGTTTTTCTCTACGAGCAGACAACAAGCATTGGCTAACCCAAATTTGCCTGGGCTGGCTAGGGAGTGTTTTATACAGTTTCCCCTCAATATACCTGCCTTTTGACCTCTAATTTCGCCTGATCAGCCATGGCAGGTGCTTTTGACGAATAATGTGAGTCCGTTGAGGAGGTGCAGATGGTTCTCCATATCTATAAAGGATGAGTTCGGACGCATGCCTAGAGAGGGCAGTCTCTTCGGCTCTGGAATCCCAGAGTCAACGTATTATTGACCTGGCAGTGAGACGCACTTTATTACCCCTTACAGGGCCTGAAACTTGAGCCTGTGTCTGATAACTGGTGGGCCTAATCAAAGCAGACTTAACACCAATGACAGGGCAAATGCTACCTCGCCTGACGCCTTTGAGAGGCTTCTCCTGTCCTTCCTGAAAAGGCGCCTGGACGCCCAGGATGATTCCCAGCCTGGATATACACCCACCCCGAGCACAATTCCTGCTCCCATCAAGGAACAGATAAAAATATTGGGGATTGTTCAGATGCCCCGGATGGGGACTCGGCTATGAACCAGGTCCAAGTAGACCCTGGTGACTGGAGGGTGGTGCTAAGAAAACCAGGCTGGAGGGCACATGCGAGCAGGACTCCGCGGGGAAGCCAGGCATGTTGAACCTGGAAGCTATTTATCACCCCGCACTAATCCAGACCAAAAGTGGCACGATGTGGTAAGCCGCATTAGAAAGCATATGTACCAGGATGTATGGGGCGTCTGAGGGCTGGGTGCCCCAGATCCTCCTTGGCCAATAAGGTAGCAAGTACCCCAGACATTGATGCCAGAATGGCGACGTTCATTACTTAATTTGTCAAATACATTAAGAAGGGCCTGGACCGTTCCTGGTGATCCTGTCAGAATAAGGTCTTAGATGTTTTGGTGCCACTTATCAAAATATTGGATATGGCTGAAGATGCCAAGGAGTCCGGTCATTTCATCGATCCCACTATATTGCCTGGTTGGGCTCAATGGCCCCATTCTTTTTAGAAAAGGCCAATTGTGCCTTATCCACAGAGCGCAGGCATTCCTGACTGATTAATATTGACCTCAGGTTGGGTGAGTTGGCCACCACTTGAAGACGGCCCGATGATGAATGGAGGTCTCTTTGAAAACCCTTCATTAAGAAGCTATCACACTTCGTCAACACCTTTTCATCCCTGGACAAGGCCCACTGGTCCATCAAGAAGGTCTTCAACGAGCAAAGTTTTGGCGGGCCGGAAGAGCTTCTCCGGCCGGGCATATAACTCTAACCCCCCATAAACTTCAAACAAGGCGCTCTAGCCAGATGCAATACCACAAGAAATGTGGAGGATTCTAACCCTTCAGCGGTCGTGGCAGAGGACGTGGCAGCAGAGGAGCCTTCCAAGGAGCCAGCAACATGCTAGGTGGCACCACCAGTAAGCGATATCCCTTCTTCCTTACAAGGAGTGGGGAAAAGGCTACAGTGGTTCAGTTAAAACTGGACGTCCATAACATGGGACGCATGGGTGCTTCAAACCGTGAGGGGCTTTCATATAGAGTTTTACGGTACGCCCAGTCAATACTCCTATCCCTTGGTCTTATCACAGGAAGTGACACAGGTGGTAGACCAAGAGGAGAGAGAGCTTCTCAAAAAAGCAGCAATTACCCATTCCATTCTTAATCCCCAGGGGATTCCAGAGCAATATTTTCCTGGTGGAGAAGAAGGACCAAGGTTTCAGACCAGTCATAAAGTTGAAAGATTTCAAATCAATGGGTGGTGTATCGCCATTTCTAAATGAAAGGGATCCACCTCCTACGAGGTGTTCTGTTGCCCAACGACTGGTTGGTGAGTCATGATCCAAAGGACACCTACCTCGCTAGTCCGATTTTTCCTCCCCACAGACCATTTGTACAGTCGAGTGGGATAGCCAGAATTTCGAGTTCATATGCCTGCCGTTCAGCCTGTCCTCCACATCTTGGTGTTCATGGAATGGCTTCACGCACGGGGAGTTCGACTAATAGTGTACCTAGATGAAATTCTCCTAATGCCCCAGCAAAAATCCACTTTAATCTCCCAACTTCAGAAGGCCAAGTCTCTTCTGCAAGGACTGGGATTTACAGGGAACGTCTGGAATTTTTTTATTTGTTCTGGCGTAACAAATTACCTTTAGGATTTGTGGTCGACACAGTGCGACAGTTCCTCGGAAAAAGATGCTTATTATCCATCAGGAGTTGCATAAAATGTTGGCGGGAGGAAGATAATTTCCCTATGCCATTTGGCAAGGATTGTAAGCCTTTTGTCTTAGTCAACCTAGGTGATCTTTCTGGGTCCACTGCACTACCGGGCCCGGCAAGACCTGAAGGCGCATCACCTCCGGAGGAGTGCGACATATGTGCAAGAGATTTCTTTCTCCAGAGGCCTGGATGGAACTTCGGTGGTTGCTCCATCACATGCATGCCTGGAACGGCAGAGCCATATTTGGCTCAGCCCTTCATCTCGTTATCAATGTCAGTCATCAGGGAGGGGGTGCACACTGTGGCGATATTACAACAGGATAACAGTGTCGGAGCAAGAGGAGGCTCTCCCCATCAACTGTCTGGAACTCCTTGCAGGATCTTTCGAGGAGCAGACTTTAGCAGCCAACAATGTGCCTTGTGCCATTCTGTTGAAGATGGACAACATCTCGGCAGTGAGATATATCAACCACCTGGGGGGCACCAGGTCCAAAGTACTGGCAGACTGGGCTAAAGACACCTGGAACTATTGTCTGGAGCACAAGTGGTCGGTGACTTCAAAATTAGTTGCCAGGGAGACTCAATCAGTCTGCCTACTGCCAGTCCAGGCACCTGAAGGATTACAGCGCATGGAAACAGGATCCCTCTCGGTTTCAGAGAAGTATGGATTTAGTGGGGGTCGTGCCAGGTGTCTCTCTTTGAAGCGAAACTCAACCATCAACTTCCACGTTTTTGCAGTTGTCATCCGGATCCTCTAGCAGAGGGGACAGATGCTTTTCTGCAAGACTGGAGTTAATTTCGGGGGTATGCGGTTCCTCCATTATCAATCATAGCCACACTCACCACATTGGTCAGGCGACAAAAGGCAGAAGCGATCCTAGTGACAGCGCTCTGGAAATCGGATGTATAGTATACAGTTATTCTGGAACTTTCTATGGATTTTACAATCCCACATCCCCCAACTCCTCATCTATTGACGGATCTTCATGGCAACTTGCACAAGCTGATTCAGGACGGGACTCTCTTACTGATGAGTTGGAGGATTACAGGGGACGTTGGGAAGTCCCAGGCCCTTCGTCACAGGCTGGTTCCCTCATCAGAAGAGCATGGGCAGATTCTACTGTTAAGAAATATGGTTTGGCATGGAGGAGATGGTCACACTAGTGTATGCGAAGGGATCTTGATCCTGTGGAGACAGATGTAGAGCATACTGTCAATTTCTTGTCCGAGTTGGTTGACAAAGGGTTAGCTTATTGCACAATCAAAGCATGCAGATTTGCAATTTCAGCGGGTCATAGGCCTATTCCGGAACATCCACTAATTTGCCATCTCTTGAGTATTTAGCTATCTTTTCCACCAGAACCGAAGCAATCCTCCCTTTGGGACGTTAATGTTGCGTACAGAATGCTGCGCTCATGGCAGGATAATCAGTATTTGTCTCGTAAGGAACTAACAGGTAAGTTAGCAATCCAGTTATACCTCATTTCTTGTAAAAGGGTTTCTGGTGCCCTAGATATTACGTCACATATGTTTATTAGAAGGGTTGTCATTCACTATTTTATGATATACCAAGTCCAATACCAGGGTGGTTCATCACTTGGCTTTCCCGGGATCATCCAAAATGGTGTGTGGTCCGATGCCTGAGAGAATATGAAACTATTACAGAGGAATATAGACCATGGCTCAACTATTTATTTCCCTCAAGAAACCTTTCAAGCCAGTCTTAGCGACTACTATCGCCCGATGGGTGGGATGAGTCCAGTCCTCCTTTGGGGCCCACTCCGCTAGGAGACCTATGGCTTTGAGGGCCTTCTCCTTGGGGAGACGCCTGAAGCATATCATAAGAGCAGCTGATTGGTCTTCAGATTCAACTTTTAAGACCTTTTATTTTAAACTGATCTCTGGCATGGCTTCACAGGTTGTCAACCAGCTTCAAACTCGTGGTGGAAAGTTTCAATTCTATTAAGAACACGAAGGAGAGGATTATCCCTCCCGATTGGGTACCATCTATTACCGTTCCTGTTTCCTAAGAAGTCTTCAGTGTTGGATAAGTACATATTGAGTGTTGTTGTCACTGCATAGGTTTAACAAAGGTTCTCATACAATTTTTGTTCTTAAGTATGTGAATGCTATGTTTCGCATGACACTTGTCAATGTATCGATATCATAATTTCTGCCAATGTTGGTCGATATTTTAGACATGATTGATGGTTTTGGGAATTTACCCTCTATATCTTGTTATTTTCCTTAGGCTAAGACCACAAGCAAATTTTTGAAGAAAAAAAAAACGGAGTTCAGGATGTTTTGCACGAAGAAAGAGGAAACGTTTTTCCTCCATGCTGGATATACGGGACGTGCTCTATGGTTCTCATGTTGAGTTGTTGCAAAAGGTCATGGGATTTGTAGTCTTAAAAAAAAATATGTTTTGTGAAGACTGCTAAGTGAATACAATGGAAGAGTCAAGCATAATCCTTGCCTCCGTGTCATTAATAGAAAATAAACTTAACTTCACAATAGCTAGGACATTTTATTTTCAGTACTTATTATTTTCTCACAGTACATCTCTTGGAAGTTCAAAATAGAGACAGGCTGCAGGAGGCTTGCAGGGGACGCAATATCAATTCATATGTGGACACCTGTCAAAAAATGTTCTGCTATAAGATAAGTTTTCACTTTAGCCTACAGATCGGACACAAACGTTTATTCATATTCGCATACTATCTACCTCTTTGCTGTTCGTGTTGAAAATAACTTATTCCCACTAGTCCCGGAAGTGCTACACCTTGGAGCCTCTGGTAACACTAACCCACACACCCACATTTTTTAGCAGTACATGACATCAAATGGCACTTCATCCTGGATTACATTTCCTGGATATATCCATTCCGACTCCTCATATTGTTAAAATAGTAATCCCCAGCTTTGCCACCTTTTACCAGGTTGTTTGTTAACTCCTCCTTGCTAGTGTCCTTCCAACACTGTTACCACATTCACCATATACTGTGATCCTACCTCCAGCATGACATTTGCCGAGACATGATCGTAACACCCTTCTGAACCTCATGCATCTCTTCTGCACTTCACAAAGTAGGAGACACCACATCCACTACACCAGCTACTCAAGGCATTCAGATCTTACTAGCATCTTAAGCACAAGACATTTCACCTCACACACCACCACACCTTGTGGCAACTTGCACCAGCAGTGTCACAATTGGGGTACTAGCTGCCCGCTCTGCATTGTGCTTGCAGGTATGCCGTAGCATTCGGTTGTAGAAGGGCAGTGCAAGGCGTGACAATATTGCTGTTCAATGCAAAAACAACATTGCTGTTAAGGCACACCTGGCTCTCTCTGAACACAGCTCTCTTGCAGCATAGAAGTCACATGGGGCTAGATTTCCCAAATTCTGGTGGTGTTCTCAGCAGCCAACGCTGTGCACAGTGGTGAGAATTAATAAATCGGCATCTGTGTCAGTTCGTGACCGCGCTGTCGTAAGCTTTCTACACACATTGTGTGAACTAAGATTAAACCATGTAAGAATGTGGGTGTTCCTTTTCCCCCTTTTGTGCCACAATTCCTGAAGTTTCAGGCATCCTTTGATCGTTAGATGACGCAAAGCAGACTGAGAACACAGGGATGGCATGGCAAAATCTTCCATAAATGGCACATGATTTGTATTTACTGTAAAATGTGTGTTTATTTTATTTAAATAATGTTTGGTGCAGACCCTGATGGCGCCACATGCTCCAATGTATCCAGAGTGCATTTTGTTTTTACTTCACAGTATGTATGTTGGCCGCTTGGCACGTAAGAATACCCCCCGATGGGGTTTTTGTAAATGTGCTTCGAAGGTGAACTTGGGGTAGTCATCTGCGGGTGCACACAGCAGTGTATGGAACGCCTTTTACAACAGTTCCTGCAAATGTTTAGTAGAAAGAGAACTCCTGGAGCCGGCAAGAAAGTTAAAGCTGCAGCAACCGCGAGCAGACAAATGTAGCGAGTAGGCAAATGTAACAAACGCGTGTGGCCACATAATTACAAACAGATGGCCCCTGTGCGCCACTGCTCGCTCCCACAAGGTGGATGCCGCCACACGCACGAGTATGAGAAGTGCAGACCGATTCTAAAAGGTCATCTCCTAAAACAGCGCATGCACACTGCGCTAGGCTCGACCTAAAACCACAAACCTATCAATTTAAACCTTGGTGGGACAGAAAGACAATGGAGAGACTAGACAACAATGAGGAGGAATTTGAAGACAAAGAACAGTACAAAATAGAGTACGATTACCCACTGCTTATCTTTCTCAACCCCAAATCATCAAATATGGCAAATTCAAAAACAATCAAAAAGGCCAATGGCAAGGCTATTTTAAACATTTCACAATAGTCAATATAGCACCCATAAACTACTATCAACTTCAAGTTTTTAACCTTTTCAGATGTAGGTTGTTCTCAATGTGCCTGAAAAAGTAGGTCTACTTACGTTTTAAGGGACTATTATCTGGATGTTGAAGTAAAGACACAATATTCATAGAATAAAATACTTTTCTAACATCATTTTTTGCAATGTCGTGTGATAAAATTCTTCAGAATGTTAGCATTTAACATCTTTCTTTTTTATGGAACCTTCAAGTAATGCCAGAGTTGGATCCTTTTAGGAAAATATTGATACACCCAACCACTTCCCTTCTCCATCCAGAGCAGGTCCTTAGTAGGTAGCCTGCTTACATTCTTAGTTACGGAGCAGGGCGAGCAATCCTCCATATAACCCTCTCAACATAGAATATGAGAATGACTGGCAAGTCATCCCTTCTAAGCTCAGGGTAATTCCTATTACAAATGTTCCCTTTCCTTGGTCTGCGTTTCAAACACCACTGAACAAGCTTGAACAGCAACAAACATGTGCCCAGCCCAACCCTTGAAGAAATACAACCATTACAGTAAGCAGAAAATTTATTTTTTGCTCAAGAAAGCTTTCACTATATGAGTTTTTCTCCACCTCGGTCTCCTGCTTTAGAGGCTTTCTTGCGATTCAATAAAAACCCTTTACACTAGAGCTACATCTCTTCCGTGACATTTTCACACCTTGATGTTCAAAGGATATGAACAAGAAGCAGAAAATACCTCATTTGACTGCATATCTCCAATTTGTGAGTAAGGCACAAACCACCTTTTCTGTTCTTAACGTTGTGCAGCAACTTTTGAAAACAGAGCAAGGGCATGTAATAATTTTATTGAAGCAATATTTTCCCAGTTGGGGATCGCGGAGTGATAGGAGGTAACAAACCTAGGTAGTTATTGGCCCGGAATGTAGTCAGAGTATCCAAGTGCCCTTCCCCTTGGATACTACTATAATTATAGATCTGACCCTTCAAATTTGAAGTGAAAGTCACACAACAGTTTGTTAGATGATGTGTTTTCATAGCACTATTTAGGTAGGTTACAGGCAGCATATTGTAAGGAAGTGGGTTTCTGTTGCAGTAACCCCCCACACTTTTTGCCTGATAACTGATGCACTTTTCCTTGTTGTGCCCTGGGTCCCTGCCAATCAGGTTCCCAGGGCCTGTGTTCTTTTCCCCAAAACTAACCCAATTGGCATCTCTGGCCACAGGTCAGCCCCTGGTAAATGGTACCCTAGGTACCCAGGGTACTGTGACCAGAGAAGGCCCCTTAGGGCTGCAGCACTTATTGTGCCACCCTTAGAGGCCCAGTACCCTGACACACACACTGCCTTTGCAGGCTGAGTGTCTTGGTGCAGAACTAAACAGAGAGACGACATGGCTCACATCCCTGTGTGCCATGCCCACAAACACACTTTCCTGGCATACCTCAGTCACCCCTCTAGCTGGGTGTACTATACCAGTGGTGTGGGCACAGGTGCACAAGCCCTGTGCCCCTACAGTACCCAGGGCCATTCCTGGGCACTGTAAGTGCAGTGATGCCATTAAGAGTATATGGTGCTGGGAGGTTGTCATTACGAACTCCACAGCACCATAATGGCTACACTGAAGACTGAGAAGTGTGGTATCAAACTTCTCAGCACATTATACCCGCACTGAAGCCAGTGTGGGATTTAATGCCAAATGCACGACAGAGGGCATCTTAGAGTTGCCCCCTGAAACCTAACCAACTCCCAGTGTCCTGACTGAGTGGCTACCGAGGCTGCCACCACCAGACACGTTTCTGGACCCCTGGGTCGAGAGCTTGCCGCTCTCTGGTGCCTGAAACAATGCACATCCTGGGACGAGGTGCCAAGCCTCATCCCCCAGGATGGGCAGGGGAAGCTTCAAAGGCATACCGCCTTTTCTGAGCTTCTCCAGGCCACTTGCTGTACTCAGAAACTGGCCCCCACCGGTTCTGGCCCCCACTCTGGCGGGAAGACACGCGGGAAACCCTAAGTGAGGAAAAGGGGTGTGCCAGCCTCTGCCAACTCCACCCCTCAAGTGGGAGAGGCGAGGTGAAGCACAACTCCGGACTCCCGCCATCTTAAGGATGGGGAGCCCTACGCAATCAGAGCTAGGCTCCTGCCCCCCTCCCACTGGAGAGTGGCAGGATAGGGGGTGTACTCACCCCAGGACATGGACCCATTGGTCCCTGCCCTTGCCCTACCTGTAACACCCCTAAATTTAGTATTTAGGGGCACCCTGAACCTTCCTTCCTCAGATCCCGGTTGTGAAACAAGAAGAACAAGAAGAAAGAAGACCTGCCGTGCAGCTGCCAACAAGAGGACAAAGCGATACAAAAGGGGATGATGGACGGAGCATTTGAGCAAATCAAACACTCACCCCCAGTCAACTGATCTGGGTTTAATCCATCACCATTCTTTAGCTCACTCAGCCACCCCAGTTCAGACATGGCCATATGCAAAGCAGTCTGATCCTGTTCCTCATGGGAACCCAGATCTGTTGACTGGGTGTGAGTGTGTTTGGTTCAGATGCTCCGTCCATCACCACCCCCCTTTGGTACCGCTAACAAGAGGACGACACCAACTGACTTGGCCCCAGCCCTACCGGCCTGTTGATCCTTGAACCTGCTCCTGCTAAATCCTGGTGTCTCCTGTGGTCAGCAACCTCGAAAACCCGGGAAGACCTGACTACCTTACTCATCTAAAGACTGGGACTCCCATGAGCAGTGTTTCTGCCCAACAGCAAAAAACCCTGGTGCCAGCCAGGAACCGCCAATCCAGCACACTCTGCACCCGCCGAGCCCGACCTGTGCCTGAGTGAACAAAGACCACGAGGACGTCCCCCCGGCGATTGTGACCACGAATCCAGTGCCCAAGGACCCTCCTCGACGCTACCGACGTTGCCTGCAGCCTCACAACAAGGGACCCCTCCAACCACGACCAGCCGAGGGTAAGATTTCTCGACACCCAAAGTCACCCCTGCACCCGGTGCCCCACGGCCCCCTGTGCCCAGCTCCTGGGTGGCTACCTAACCTCCAGCTTCCCAACTTACCTCTCGAAGTGGTGGTTGCACCTGAAGAATCTCCATCCCAGAGTCTGCAGCCTTTGTTCAACATCCAGCTTTCCCATTGAAATACATTGGGCACTCGACAGCCCAAAAGCATCCTGCGCCCAGCCGCCCGAGTACCACTGGAAGTGCAGCAACTATCCAATCTTACTTCCCCACTTGTCCTGTGAAGTGACCAGGAGCTCAGCTCCCACAGCTGTGTGGTCTGCCTGCTAGCAGCCACCAACCAAAGGCCCCTATCCTCTATAGGATAACATTGGGCCTACCCACTCTGCACCCGGCTGCCACAGTACCACTGAGGGTGTAACAACTGTACTTACCTGACCCTGGGAGACCCCCTGAGTCTACCTTCAGAACCATAACTCTGCCAGTCGAGTACTTACCAAAAGACTGATAACTTTATTTTCTCCACAGGGTAACATTGGCTGGGTTTCACTCAGAATTTCTTCTAAGTGTCGAGTTTTGCAACTTTGAAATATTCCTTAAAAATCGTCCTAACAACAAAAACTAAATTACTCACCTGCTATCAGGAGAGACCCTGGTGCTGGATCTTTGTGCCCAAAAGTAATTATAACCGTGATTTACTGTTAACCCAATTTTCCTCCATAGGAATACATTGCCTGGTTTTTGCCAGAATTTGTTCTGTCCATTTTCAAAACATACAAATATTCCTTTAAAAAAAAAAAATCACCTGTGTAACAAAATGATTTCTTTCAACTGTTTACAGGAAATGCACCAAGGCTGAATCCAGGATCCAGCCCTGAGTAAGAAAAACATACGTTAAGTGATTTTATTGCATTTACTTAAAACTTCCCATTAAGCTCAATGTTATTTTGTGTTTACCTTGTGTGGCATATTGCAACAACTGTAACTATTGCATTCTAAAGTCTATTGCCATTTGAAAGTATTCAATTGCAACATCTCATTCTGGGAAAGTATGTATGATACCTACTTGTGGTTCTAAAATAAACTACATATTTTTATATACAAAACAATTGGCCTAGAGTTCAGTTCTTGACTGTGTGAGACCATTTGCTGACTGAGTGTGTACAACCAATGTTTTAGACTGTCCTCTGATACTGCCTTACTGCTCGACTAAGCTACCACTTTAGAGAGTAAGGTTATATCTAACTTTAGCCTCTGCCATACCTCTGGGGACTGTGGACTCTGCACACTGTACCTTACTTCGGTCCAGTATATACAGAGCCACTTTCTTACACATATTGGTTGGCATTTTTGGCGATAAGGCTCCAACCACCATTTTTCGGCCTGCCTAAATGCATTGTAAATAACGGCTGGTGTTAAAGGTCACACAAAAGGACATAAAGAAAGGTTGGTATTGAATTTTAGTCACAATATATAACTTTTATTGGTAATCAGGGCCGGACTGGCCATAGTGGACACCAGGCAATCCCCCGGTGCGCCGCAAGGGTGGGGAGCGGTTTTGGACCCCTGGGGGCCGTTTTTGTTACAGGGCCGTTTTTGCTGCAAAATCGGCCCTGTAACAAAATCGGCCGAAAACCGGCCCCGGCAAAGAGCTCGGCGGCACCTCCAACCCCCCCCCCCCCCTCGAGTGGGGAGGGGAGGGGGAAGGGAGGGCAGCCGAGCACTTTGCCAGGGCCGGTTGTGGTTCCCTGTCTGGCCCTGTTGATAATGCCATATTAATTTAGAAAGTGTGGTGAGTTCTTTCGGACTCAATCCTGTCAAAAGCTGTGCTTAATTTGTAAAATATGAAGTGCAGGTGCTCACAGTCTTTAACGAGGCCACACCCACTTATTGTGCTCCGCCCACTCCCTCCAGTTGCCCCACCCACTTCCCTTTATTGGCTCCACCCACATCCACAAGCCTCAACACATCAGAGTCACCTCCTCCATTATTGAGTTCTTCAAGAAGATGAAGGGCTCGCTCTTCGCAAAAGCAACTCAGGCACCTCACACCTACCCAAATGCCTGGATACCCTCCTGGGTGATTAGTGCGCTATACAAATCAATATAACATAATATAACATATTGGAAGCCTATGACAAAAACTTAAAAGTGAACTCAAATTAGAGAAAGGTCATTTGAGGACTTGAGGCAGCTTTGCAAACTAAAGAAAATGTGCTTGCACTGTTTAAAAGAAAGAAAAGAATGAAGGAAGGAATAAATTAAAGAAGGCAGTAAGAGGAGCACTGGAGTAAGGAAATAAAAAAAGTAATGAATGAAAGAAGGAGGAAATAAGAACAAGAATGTGAAAGGAAGACATGAAGGGATAGAGGGAGAAACACACCATGTATGTTTGTAAAGCACATACTCACTAGAGGGGGCCTTGACACCAAATTAGAAATGTTGTTAGCCAGCTCGATTGTACTAATTTTATCTAAAAATGAAAGACTGAGTGGCCACGCCAAGATTTCAATTTATGACCCTGAGATAGAACACAGATTCCGGGAGTAGATATAAACATATGTGAAAGAAGGAAAAAATTAAAAGGGAGAAGGAGAGGTCTAAAGGCAAAGATAGATGCAGTAGACATGAGAATATAAATATGGAAAGCAGAGTTTGGGATTGCAAGATTGGAGTTGAACTTGATGAGAAGGAAAAGTGAAAAGACGAGAAAGGCAAGGGAAGAAAAGCGAACAGTGGGGAGCGTGTGAGAGTAGAGTGGAAGGGAAAGATGGAAAGGTGAACAATTAAAAGCATTTAATGAGGGGAGGTGGCGATTAAGAGAAAATGCAGATGTAGGGCAGAAAGTGAAGTAAGATTGGAGAGAAGCGAAGGTGTTAAGGGGGGAAGAAAAGCAGATACTGAGATAGAGCAAGCAAAAAGTACACCTCTGCTTTATTAAATATACAGTCATTAATTATGTAAAGTTGAGAGGTGACGGGAGTGTATCATTCTTGGCCTGTCTCATCAATGCACAGCAGTGTTGTCCAAGACACACAAACGCGATTCTTTAACTGTGTTAAGTTTTATGCCATAAAAAGATGTTTTGTTATGTCACAATAGGTATTCCTGATAAAACAAAGTGTCAGTTATACCATTGGGATTATGCTTTGATGGAGAACCATACTCTCATGCTTGAAACAAATAGTTCTATTACATGATCAGACTAAGTCGCAAAATCCGACTGCCACCTATTTTCAAATGAAGTCAGACATTCAACGCCATTCAGACAAGCTTCCACACATACATTTTAACAAATAAAGCACATAATTCAACTGAGTCTGCCGCCTGTGCTATATTAGGATTGTAATTTGCGAGCAACAAAAAAATGTCTGTGACAAAAAAAAAGAAACCCACTGAGCTATCCACATAATATAGTTCTGTCATCTGCATGGTGGTACATGTTCTACATTACCCCTCTGTGCTAGAGTCAAAACTACAACTAGCGAAAACTCTGATCTCTCTCTCCAACAGGGACATAAGGCTTTAAGTATGCAGGAGGGGTTTATAGGACATGGGTCTTTGGAGGTAAAGAGAAGGTGTGAGGCGATTGATCTCAGTAGGCTTGTGGGGGTGGGGGGTACAGAGCGCCCAAATCAGCCTAGCCCCTCTGATAGCACTTTTTGAATCAATGCTATTTTTCTCAAGGTCAAAGCTGAGAAATTCTCTGTGTATCCTCTCTCTGGTTAGGGGGTACTTGGCAAAGCCTCCTGGTTCGAATAGCCAAGACTGAGAAGGGCTTCGCGGTCTCACGTGCGAACTCAAAGTGTGGATACTCAGGGCCCAGTGCATGCTTTAATACAAAGTGATAGTGGGAAGGGGTGCTCTGAGAGTGAGGGAGGGAGCCAACGGGTACTGTAACAGGAGTGAGGGAGTGTTGTTGCAGGGAGGGGCATTGTGATACAGAGTGGAAGGGGACTGTAAGCAGAGGGGCACTGAAATACAGGTGAGAAAGGCGCTGTGGACAGAGGAGCACTAGGATAGTGGGAGAAGGCCACTGTGGAGAGAGGGGCACGGTCAGAGGTAGCGGTGGGGTACAGTCACAGTGGCAGGGATGGGAGGTGTTCTTCAAGGTGCTGGTGGCTGCAACGGTGCCCATTGCAGAAGGGAGAGGACGGGTCTGATAGAGACAAAAATGGTACTGGGACAGGTAGGAGCATGGTAGGAATACACTGACTGGCAGGAAGAAATGTTTTCACTTTTGGACCACCCTACGCTGCTTCCCGTATTTTGTTATTACACTGCAAGGCCTTGTCTGGGCTCCTGAGGCAGGCAGCTACTGGGCAGTTTCCTGCGGGTGCCACTGTGCAGGAATTTATCGATGGTGTCCCACGGCCAAGCACTATTCTGTCACCTGTAGGATAACAGTTGTGTGTAAAATGACGCACACACAACTCACCTAACCTTGCAGCTTTGGCTACACTGGAAAGCACAGACTGCTGGGTAGCACAGCTGAAATTATGCTCCCAGTTCATCGTTCGTGCATTTATACTGCGCATGACACAACACACCTGCCCTTCCCCCACCCTGAGGGCCAGGCACTGGTGCGTGCCAAAGCAAGCACAATAGCAGCATGCACCGTATCTGAACGTACAGCGGCACAAGCCTCGCTCGAGGCTGGGGCTTTTTAATGGCCTGTGCACAGTTCTGGCTGTGCATGGTAGAAAAATTCAATATACCTGGCTCTGAGAAATAGGTGCCGGTGCTCAGCACCTGAAAGCACCTGCACAAATGAAGCACTGGTCAAAAGGGTTGACCTTGTGAACAGCTTTGTATCATGATTTTTATGGAAGCTATGGTTAATGATCTAGAAGCTAAAATGAGGACACATTTTCTACAAATTCACAGGTCTCTTCAACATCCATGTGAGAAAAAACGTTTGGCATGCCTAGCAAAACATGTACTTACAAGCAGCTATCAGTCAGTTGATTACCCAGTTTTCTACTGCAAGGTCACCACAGAGTTGTAATGAACAACTAGAGTGCTAATTTTCTAGATCCATGAAAAACGCGAGGCAGGTTTGAATGTCATTTTGTAGATGCAGCAATGATGCACCATATGTTACAGTTGCATGAAGTTTATTGCAAGTATCTTCTTACAAGGATGTACATAGTTAATCACAGCCCTGCAGTATCTCCAACTGATCCCCATATTGCATGCAATATTTATACTCGAACACTACTACATTATACACAATCAACATGTTCTATTTAAATGAGACAATGCATTCCTATCTACCCACTACTACACATCCATTTCTCTTAAAATAGAGGAATATTCCTTATCCTCCCTTTTTTCACGATTACAAAAATAGATAACTAAAACTTTATTAACAGACATAATTCTCAAACGTTTTAGGATTACATATAGTTCTTCCAAAAATACTCAATCAATTAGGGGTTAATGAAGCGCGCTACTCAACCGTGAGGGTCTCAAGGTGCTTTGGGGGGGGTGGGGGGATGGGGAGGAGCTCCGGATGAGTCGAAGAGAAAGGTCTTGAGGCTCTTCCTGAAAGTGTGTAGAGTGGGGGAGCATCTGATGTGGACTGGAAGCTCATGCCAGGTCTTTGCTGCGATGTAGGCGAAGGCTCTTCCGCCTCCTCTGGTTCTGCGGATTCGCGGGGTCTCTGCCAGGGCGAGGTCAGCGGAGCGGAGGTTCCTTTTGGGTAAGTGGAAGGAGACTCTTTTGTTGAGGTATTTGGGTCCGATGTTGAGGAGGGATTTGTAGGCGTGGGTGAGTGGCTTGAAGGTTACTCTCTTCTCAATGGGGAGCCTGGTGAGGTCTCGTAGGTGCTGGATAATGTGCTTGTGTCATGGGGTTCCGAGGACGAGTCTGGCTGCGGCATTCTGGATGGTTTGGAGCTTGTGTAGCAGGGTTTTGTTGATTCCGGTGTAGAGGGCATTACTGTGGTCCAGTCTGCTGGTTAGGAGTGCGTGGGTGACGGTCTTTCGGCATTCGGGTGGAAATCCTCTTGAAGGTCTTGTGGAGGATGTGAAGGGAGTTGAAGCAGGTGGAGGAGGAGGCGACGGCGTTGATCTGGTGAGTCATGGTAAAGGAGGAGTCTAGAATGATGCAGAGGTTTTGGGCGTGGTCTGATGGAGTGGGTTGGTTTCCGAGGGCGGAAGGCCACCAAGTGTTGTCCCAGGCAGTGGAGGAGGGTCCAAGGACGAGGACCTCTGTCTTCTCAGAGTTCAGCTTAAGGCAGCTGTTGTTCATCCAAGCTGTGAAGTCTTTCATTCCTTCTGGAAGCCGAGTCTGGGGTCTTCGGGAGTTCTGTGTGAGGGAGAGAATGAGCTGGGTGTTGTCAGCGTAGGAAACTATGCTGAGCCCATGCTAACGATGGAGGCGAGGGGGGCCATGTAGATGTTGAAGAGCATGGGGCTGAGCGAGGATCTTTGGGGTACTCCGCAGCTGATCTCTGTGGGTTCGATCTAGTCTTACCATTATGACCTCCTTGATCCGCTCTACTAAACTTTAGTGTAACCGTTTTACTCCCTTCACGAGTTTCTTGCACACTCTTCAGCAAGGGCCTTGCTGCTTTATTCCTGTTCCTTTCCATGGGACACCTACAACGACCAAAATCTGTTCAAGCCATCTTCACTGTTTCTCACCTTACCTTTGGCAGGTTTAGCAAGAGAAAATAGACTCGTGATAAATACTGCCATCGTCCGGCTCCACTGTATTCTTCATACATTTCACTACCTCTTTAGGACTGCTGAATTTACTTTCTCCTTTGGCTACTTTCCTGACTGATTTTACACAAACCCAATGATTTGTTTTATATGTATTTCTCTTACACCAGGTTTGCCATCAAAATAAGTTGTATTCTTTTCCTGCAAAGCCAAAATGCATTTCCTTACATCCGTAACATCCCAATTCAATTTCTTACTTCTTTTCATCCAACCTGGATTAACTTCTGAATGCTGTAAATGGCCTCTAGTCAATCCAAACAGACTTTCCCACAGTCTCAACTGCTGTAATTCTGTATGTCCATATCATTCTCTTCAATTCATATTCCCAATTCTTCTTTCCTCTGCTAGCCAACGGTTTTATTTTTACCCCAGGATGATATAACGCCGTAAACTTCTGTTCTATGGCAGCTAATTTGACAAATATCTTCATTTCCTCTTACTTAAACTGCACCCCATTGTCCATCAATATTGACGAAGGAAACCCCTCTCCTAAAAAAAAAAAAACACATCAAGAAATGTAATGTACCTGTAGCCACCTTAGTCACTATCTCCAATTCAATCCACCTGGAGAACATATCCACCATAACTATAACGTTCTTACATTAACCATCACACCAAGTAACAGACTCAAGATGTCCAGTGCTATGTCATCCCACAGCAATTTAGGACACCCCAAAGAGGATGTGGAAGGATTGAAGGTATTCTGGGATTTGTCTGCGTTCTCACAATCCATACATGCTTTTACAAATCTCTCTGTTTCCAGATCTACCTAGGGCCACCAGTATAACATTTTTATATTGAGTTGCATGCATGGAATGCCGGAGTGTCCCTCATGACCAATAGAGATTATTTTCTCCCCAACCCCAGTTGGTGGAATAATTTTGTTGCCGCTACAAATAAATACATCGTCTTGCGTACCTCCCAGAATGTTTTCTTTTCTCCAACTATCTCAGATTTACTAGTATTTCCCCAACCATTCACAATCTTGTCCTTCACATCCTTCAACACATCATCCTTATTGTATCCTTCCATCCAATCCTCCTTTTGTAGACTGTTGATCCCCTCATACGAAAAAATACCAGCCACACAAAACTCATTCAGGGATCCTGGTTGATTTCTCTTAGAGGTAGTGACTTTCAACTCAGGAAATCAGCTGTGACATTTTTGACTACTGGTACATATTGCACTTCATACAAGAAGTCTTGTAGCCGCACAGATAATCTTGTGGTCCATGCTGATGCTCTGGATAACCCTTCACTGTCCTCAGCATAAACTTTCTTCCCCTTGTGAACGGTAGAAAATTTTCCAGTGCCCACATGCATGCTAATGTCTCCCTTTCTATCACAGAGTATTTTTCCTACACGGATTACAACAAATGGGATGCGAACGCAACTACAACCTCTTTACCCGCTCTTCTGGGCCAACATACTGCCTAACCCTTTACCACTGACATCAATAGTCACCAATATGTCTGGTCGAATCAAAACCTTGCATCGTTGGAGCATTGCAAATTGCTTGCTTGATCTGTAAAAATGATTTTTGACACTCCTCATCCCACACAAACTGTGCCTTATTTTTCAATAATCGTCTCATGTCATGTGTTTTCTGTGTAAAATGTTCGATAGATTTTTAATAAAATTCTGCTAATCCAAGAAATTATCTAAATTCATCCTCATAATTTGGGGAGCACAGTTAGTAGCCTCCACTAGCTTCCTTTTTTGTTCAAACACCATTGATCTCATGACCTAAATGTGTGAACTTTCTCTCTCCAAACCTGCACTTAATCTCTGCTGACAACCTTTTTTTTTTAATTTATATTTTTTAAAGAGTATGTAACACCTACATTAGTACCTTATTATGATGTTTTCTGCTTTTCCCCATAACCGAAATGTCATCCTGGAAGAATGTACTTCTGGTATGTGCCCAAAAAAACAACATTAGCCTCTGAAACATATCTGCTGCCGATGCTACACCAAACATTATAGACAAAAAATGGTCCTAGACATTGATTCAACACATACAGTATAAAAATATATCAAATATTCTTTTGATCACCATCCGATTGAATCCGTTATGGTTGGTACAAGTCAAAACACAACAAATATATTAGCCCAAAATATTAATTGATGCAAGAAAAACACACTTAGAGCAAACAACTGTGTCTCACCAAGGTCCGAGAGACTCTCTTATTTAACATATGCTTAGAAAAATAACAGATATATTTCCACAACGTAAAAAATACAGTTATTTACACATGGGGTTCACTGTCAAGTGATGTGCACAGAAAAGAGTGATAGTAAGTGTTCGTGTAGGTAAAGTGACCAAGAAGGTCTGTTAGAAAATATAGGAAGATTTTTTTAAAAAGAAACTAAGGTTTAGTCCTTAGTGTGAAACATGGGTGAGCCTGCCCTTTATGTTTAAGTCGCAAAAAATGTAACTCTTTCTTGCTGGCACGTGATTGAATAGTCTTCCGTATTCTAAATAGCACAAGGGAAGCGGGGGGCGTTGGAAGAATGCAGGTACAGGTTCAGGGGAGAAGAAAGTTGTCGACGTTTCGACCCAAAAGCAAAATAGGGTGACTGATTTCCTCAGGTACGGGTCTTCATCAGGACGGGAAGAGGGTGGGGACTCAATATGCACGGAAACAAAGCAACCCCAAAGTCAGTGGGCACCTGTAACAACAAATAAACGGGCTAAATATCTCCACAAACGACACTTACATCGTGAAATCTTCGAAAAATCAAAGAGAGAGAGGGCACTCCCCCTTAAACTGGTGTGCCACTTGTGCGACATCAATCAGCACCAAAAGCTGTGGTATAACTAAAGCTGTTCCAATGTGCTTGTCAGCACAAGGAAGATAATAAAAAGAAAGAAATGGTAGCCGTCAGTTACGTCTTAAATCAACTCTTTGGATTTTTCACGTGGAACATATCGTGGGTGAGTGCTACCCGCGTATTTATTCTACCGTCACTATGTGTTGTGGGCTATGTTATAGGTTATATATGTAAGAAATTATTGATAATATTAAGGACTACTACTGAGAGCATTTACTGCTCGTTTTATTAGCAACATTGGCCACTTATATCCAATGCTGACGAACAAGGTGGAATAGCCTGATGTAGATCCGTTTTTAAGCCTCAGTCACCCATTGTGGGTGTTTAAGAATTGCGCATTTAGTACACAATTGGTTTGTGATACAAGTTGCATGTTTAAACAACCACTGACAGCACGTATGGCAATCAATAGTACTGACGGCTACCATTTCTTTATTTTTATTATCTTCCTAGTGCTGACAAGCACATTGGAACAGCTTGAGTTATACCATAGCTTTTGGTGCTGATTGATGTCGCACAAGTAGCACACCGGTTAAGGGTGAGTGCCCTCTCTCTCTTTGATTTTTCGAAGATTTCAAACACGATGTAAGTGTTGTTTGTGGAGATATTTAGCCCGTTTATTTGTTGTTACAGGTGCCCACTGACTTTGGGGTTGCTTTGCTTCCATGCATATTGAGTCCCCACCTTCTTCCCGTCCTCATGAAGACCCGTCCCTGAGGAAATCAGTCACCCTGTTTGCTTTTGGTTCGAAACGTCGACAATTTTCTTCTCCCCTGAGCCTGTACCTGCATTCTTCCAACGCCCCCCGCGTCCCTTGTGCTATTTAGAATACGGAAGACTATTCAATCACGTGCCAGCAAGAAAGAGTTACATTTTTTGCGACTTAAACATCAAGGGCAGGCTCACCCGTGTTTTACACTAAGGACTAAACCTTAGTTTCTTTTTAAAAAAATCTTCCTATTTATTAACCTATATTTTCTAACAGACCTTCTTGGTCACTTTACCTACACGAGCACTTACTATCACTCTTTTCTGTGCACATCACTTGTCAGTGAACCCCATGTGTAAATAACGGTATTTTTTACGTTGTGGAAATATATCTGTTATTTTTCTAAGCATATATTAAATAAGAGAGTCTCTCGGACCTTCGTGAGACACAGTTGTTTGCTCTAAGTGTGTTTTTCTTGCATCAATTAGTATTTCGGGCTAATATATTTGTTGTGTTTTGACTTGTACCAACCATAACGGATTCAATCGGATGGTGATCAAAAGAATATTTGATATATTTTTATACTGTATGTGTTGAATCAATTTCTAGGACCATTTTTTGTCTATAATACTGGATACCCAGGTCCTTTGACTCCAATTGGGTTACCTCCTGTTAATAACAGATGCCACACCAAACAGCATGTGTCTGAATTGGTAGCATCCAAAGGGTGTACAAAACATTGTAAGATGCCTGATCATGGGATGATCCAACACCACCTAGTAGTATGCTGTAGACAGGTTCAACAATGAAAACCACTTCGCTTGTCTAGTTAATGACTTCCTTTCATCTATACTAGGCAACGGGAACTGATCCACCACAATGCTATTATTCAGCCCCATCAAGTCCACACACAGACGCACCTTGCCATTAGCCTTCCTGGCTATGACTATTGGAGAAACCCACTCTGACCCCTCCACAGGTTCAATGATATGTTGTACCAATACCTTAGCTAGCTCTTTTACCACATCCCGGCCAATAAAAGAAATGATGCATGCTTTATGTATCTTAGTTGTGGCTCCGACCTTTAGTCATATTTGAATGATAAACCGTTTAGGTTTTCCAATTTTTCCTTCAAATACTACGGGGAATTCATGTAGCACCCATTTTCCCGCTACATCTTCATCACATGCTACCATGACTTGTTCTGCACGGTTAGGATCTAAAAAGTATACTTAATTTTTTATCCTTCCACCCCAGCACTGACGGTCCATCCTTGGCAATGTACAATTTACAAGATGCAGGTCTGTTTTTTAACCTACAAACCAACTGTCTGAAACTCACCATATCAATTCTCTCCCCGGTGTAACTCTCTGGGGAAATATACTAAGGTTCTAAGTGATTGCCGATCCATTTAATAAAGTACTTCTCCAAACACTTTCTGCAATTATCATGTATGGGGACCCAGAGTCAAACGAAAACCAATACAATGGTTTGCTTATTCTTTCATCTGCAATGTTTAATACAACTTTTCTATGCCCACAGCATTTTGCATCCACATACTCCTAAATTTTCTTCTGATGAATTCTCCTCTTCACTCCCTCTCACATATGCTACTATGGTGGTGCCGCTCTTCTTTTGCACACTCTAGGATAACGCCTCATTATGCCACACTCTAAGTAGTTAGCCATTTTTGCGGGCCAGTTATCAAACCTAGCCGAGTGTGAAGTACTGCCACACCAAAAACAAACAATGTTATTGATCCTTCCTCGTTCCAAATGGTCACCCTTACGTCTATCCTTTCTCTGGTCCTAGCACCGCTAACTGGTCAGCATACTCTTCTGCCTCATGTAAGACACTTTACTCACAGAGTCTTCGACCTTCTTTTCCTGCGACAGGGTAGTTTTGGCACAACACTCTGAAAGCTCTGCCTTCTTTACAATTGCTAGGTCTTTGAGGTTCGCCTCTTCCTCTACCTACAGTCTCTCATGTATGGACATATTCTTAGTGTACATCACGATCTGGTAGCATACTAGTACATCGTGCAGGTTTCCAAATCTGCATGTGATCACCAGATTTTTAATGTGGATGCATAATCCTCAATACATTCATGCTTCCTTTGAAAGCAGGCATGTCTCATCACTGCTCTACACACTGGGCGAAAAGTATTTATCCAAATCAAAAATTCCGCTTTTGAACACATCTGTATAAGCAGCACTCCTTTCTGGTTTCTGCAGTTAATTATAGATACGTAACCCTTCTGGGCCCAGGCAATACATGGGAACTCTCTTTTTCCTTTCTGCTTTCAAAGGGTCGCTACTATCCTCCATATTAGCTTTATAGTTAAAGTACTCCTTCCAATCACTCCACGGAACAGCAGGTTCCCCGGGAGTTGCCAACATTTCCTTGGGTGGACTTAAATGCACGGGATGTGCAGTCCCATTGCACGTAGCTGCTGTAGGTTCACTGGCAGACATGTTCAAATCAACTGAACCCAATAAATAAAGAATTACCACAGAAGCAGTATTTCACGTACAAAGCTGTATACATCCTTGTTTTGCAATGCTGAGTAAATGGTGCAATGCCCCCTGATGAGTCACTATACAAGCTATGTTCTCAGCAGCGCTTGAACGCACAGTGATTTCTTTCCTGCACCAATAAAATACAAGAGCGCTGCGCGCAGTAGCACAATGTGTTTACGATGTAAAAATACAATCAAAGATGGCCACACATTGGCGTGACCTTGGATGATGACAAAACCGCACAGCGCGTTGATTTGACCTTATGTGCGTTATTAGGTTGCCAGGCACAATACATCGGCTTATATGCTGGCACTCCACCCAGCCTTGGATGCATGTATTCATCAGTGCATTCTCTGGTTCCCGGGGGACAGCGTGTCTGCAAGTGGGACTTCTGAATGTTGCCCCCGCCGAGGGTCCATTAGTCTTTGGAAAGGCTGCCATTACGGACTCTCGCTGGCCTGCTTCAAATGCTGTACTGATACCCACATCTATGAATTGGATAAAGCATGCCCACACTGATGAGTTATGCTTACGGTACAGGTACACTTCCTTAGTTTTCCTTCCAAAACGTGTTGCAATTTTAAGTGGAAATATCCAATCGATGCCATGTAAAGCACTGCCTCGCGACAGGTGCTTGGTTGAAACCTGTTTAATACCGGCTCTTGCTCATCGTCAAAATACTGTAGTGATGATGCAGACCATACGTTGCAGTTTCATCAAGTTTATTGCTATCTTCACACAAGGATGTACACAGTTCATCTCAGCCCGCACCGTTGTAGGGAGGACAGACAGACAGACAGACAGACAGACAGACAGACAGACAGACAGACAGACAGACACACACACTTTTTGCCTGGTATTTGATGCAACTTTGACTGAAGTGTACTGGGTTCCTTCTAACCACGCCCCCAGTACCAGTGTTCTTTTCCAAAACTGTACAATTGTTTCCCCCAACTGGCAAAAACTTTAGCACCCTCTGTAAGTTCCTAGTAAATGGCCTCAGAGCCCAAGGTACTAAAGAAAGTTCCTAAGGGCAGCAGCACAAATTGTGCCACCCTACGTGACCCCTCGCCAAGCACATGCAAGGCTGCCATTGTAGGCTCTGTGTCTTTGTACAGACAAAAGTAAAAACACTTCATGTCACACATCCCTGTGTACCTTGTCTCCTAACAGTGCAGGTAATATTTGTAAGTCACCCCTACAGCAGGCCTGATAGCCCTAAGGCAGGATGCGGAATATTTCATGTGAGGGCATACCTGCATGAGAAGATACAACCATGTGCTGGTCAGTCCTATTGCTGCCATTACAAATTAGCAGGAAAGCAATTTTAAAACATGTGCTGGACACTGGTGAAAACAAGTTCAACCAGCTACATGGTGGCTTTACTGAAGATAGGAATGTTTGGTATCAAACAGCTCATATTGGTAAACCCACACTGAATCCAGTGTTGGATTCACCAATGCATACACCCAGAGGACACCTTAGAGGTGCCCCATGAAAGACTATCAGCCTCTGGTGTGCTCCCGGACTGGTTTCGGCCACCCTGCGACCTGAGACACTGTTCCGATCTCCTAGAGCGAGAGCATTTGCTCTCAGAACAAAAGCCTTTTCAGAAGAGTGTGTAACACTCCCTCCCATAGGATGACCTGCTGATAAACCTTCCTAGGCCGGTAAGCTTCAAAGAGCTGCCACCTTTGAAATGCGAATCTGGCTCCCCCTCATAGGAGATGAAGCCAACCCTCTTGTCCAAAGCCCTCTTTGGCACCTGGTAAGGCAGGAAAATTAGCTAGTCAGGTAGATGTGCCACCCCCTGGTTAGTACCACCCCTAAGGTGGGCTAAACTGAGGTGGACACCATTTTTCAGAAGTAGCCATCTTTGTGATGGCATACTTAGGAATTCTGGGACAGGGTTATACCCACTTCAGACAGGAAATGGTTATATACAGGGCTTAGTGACCACGAGGGTCAGTAGCCCATTGGCTACAACTCTAAACTACACTAAAGCCCCTAAAATCAGTATTTAGGGGAATCCCTGGCACGAGGGAATCAGATCAGGATGACCTGAAGAAAGAAGACTGGACTGACAAGAGTCGCACAGCAAGCACAGAATACCCAATAACGGACTTGGCACCAACCCCAGCATGCCCGCTGACTTGGTCTATTGCACCAAAAGTGGACTTGTCCTGTAGCTGCGGAGTCCCCAAAGCCAGGGAGACCTGCCAGCCTTTGCCCAGGAATCAAGACAAGCAGAGGGACAGCAGAATTGTCCTCTGCATCCAGCAGACAGCAAAAGAAAGACCAAGAGGACTCCGGCCCTGCCAAAACCCAACGCCGCCCAGCACCACTGCACCCGAGACCCCCAGCTGTGTCGAAGTGGGCCAACAGTGTCAGCGTGGTCCCCAAGCCCTCCAAGTACAGAGCCCACTTTGGAGTGACCCCTTTTGAACTCCGCGACATCGCCTGGAGCCTCTGTTGGCAGTCGCCCTCAACCGCGATTGTTGCGGGACAGAGAAACCAGACACACCAAAGACCCTCTGCACCCAGACACCCCGCCCCGAAAATAGGACCAAAAGGTGTACCCCGCGTCCCGCAACTTCGCAGAAACCAAAGCCACTTGGTTTCATTGGACTGGTCACATAGTCCCCTCCTGCAGCCTATTTTTACAGCGACCGTTCTCCATTAGATAACATTGGGCACCAGACACTGTTTTGCACCTCTGCACCCTGCTGCCCTCGCACTGCTGGTGGAGTTCTGCTGGTGCGGCCCTGGATCTTGCCCACTGCTGGTGCGGCCCTGGATCTTGCCCACTACTCAACTTAACTCCTCTAAAATGGTCCCGTAAATCGCGGACAAGAATCGATAAACCGCATATGATTTTCCTCACATAGGTTAACATTGCAGAACTCAGAAGCTGCACTGTTGACGTTTTGAACTGAAAAATATTTCTATGTAAAAACGTACTTACACGAACAATTTTCTTCTGATGCGTAAACATATATAGGGATACTTGCTATTTTTATAAATTGGTGTGGACCTTCTTCATGAGTCGTGTGTCTCACTGACCATTGTGTGTATTCTCAGATGTCTTGCACGCCTCTGTGTTATTCCTAAGGTGCTTGACCACACTACCCCTAAACAGAGCACTTCGGGATTGCCACAGCAAGCCCATATCCACTCATAAGGGAACTCCTGGACTCTTTACACAATACATCTCATTTTGATAAACAATATTAAGAGCCAGCCTCCTACACCAGTCTTCCACTGATCCCCCACATTCCATGCCATCATATATATATACACACTAGAACACTACTACATTCTACACGTTCAGCACATTCTATTTAAAGAAGACAATACATATCTGCATACCAACTACTACACGGAAGCGGTTTCATTTAAAGTTTTTTCTTTGGGGCAGGTTGAAGTAAATAAGCACCGAGTGATTGATGCAGATATGAAACCAGCTATTTCAAAAACATGTGAAAGATAGTATGAGAAGTAATTTGTGGCTTACTATAGTTGCATAGTGCTAAGATGATTAATGAAAGAGCTCCCTAGCTCAGCCTAGCACCCCCCTTCCGCAAGTTTCCTCAGACACACTCTATATTCTCTCGGTCATTTAATTGCTCCTTAATTCCAAAAGAGTAACATGTTGGTAGACATGTAAGATTTTTTTAATCTTCCATTTAAAATCAAGCGTACAGATGGATTTTTATTTTTAAGCGAATGAACGGATTTGTGTTTTTTTCGGTAATTCTTCTGCATTATTTTACAGTGCAAATCGCAGAGTCCTTCATACTGAAAATAATTGCCTACATTATATATTTCCATCACTCAGTGAAAGCGCTCAATAGATCTGAACTGGTTTTCCTTCCACGAGCTGTGAAGGTAAGAGGGGCTGGACATACAGCAGGAATGTTACAGCATACAAACTTATGAAACTGCCGACTAAAAAGAAAATCAGCAGTATGTTAAAAAGAGCAGTAGCTCAATAGTCACGTGGCTATAAAAACAGATCATGTAGTAATAAATATTGAAATGAAGCATTTGAGAAAACGCTTTTCATAATCTCAGAATGTTCCAAAACACATAAGAATGATGCTGGTTGCCATGGAAATACAGTGTACATCTCTATAGAAAATCTATTTCTAACCTAGGTATGTTCGCTTCTCGCTTGAGCTTTTTCCCTCTGAATGAGTGAATGTCAGAAAAAAAAGCTACGGAAAAATAAAACTACGTCTCAAACACTTTCTGTTCTCCTTGGATGAGAGGATCACTTAAGAGCGCTTACACCGCTGCATCTTAATTTCATTGACAACTGTGTATAAACGAAGAGTAAGCAGTTTTCAAGTCGATTTTGTCAAAAGTTACACATTTTGTTTCATTGTTTATTAAAATGCAATGGTGCAGATGATGACTGAGAAAACATTTTGAAATCACAGAAAAGGCAGCGAATAGAGAATAATTATTAAATTCAAAAGGTACAAAACATCGGGACCCGTTGCACTTTTCCCCCATCACCATGGTGCATAGAAAGGAAGAATACGATACATTTCAATAACCCCAGTCCACGAGCTTTTCGTCAGATTCCTTACCTATTAAGCATGCTGAGAAGGCAGGCAATGTATTTTTCACATGGTTTTACATCCAAAAACTCCTCGTTCTGATGTTTTCTCAAAACCATACAGCTTTCATTTACATTTCAATTAAGAACACCAGTCACAACAGTGACACGAAGTAAGTAAATTGGTCTAACCCTTTAAAGACTGGCCACAACGTCTCGGGCTAGACTAGCCGATTCCGGGGCACTTATGACCCTTCCCGTTGCAAAGACAAGACTCACAATCTGCCATTTGCTATTGGTTCTTTCCTTAACCTACCGAGAAAGTTCCACCCGATGCCTTTTCTGCCCCTATTGTTGGGCATCAAAATCTAGTAGCAGAGAATAGTCACAGATGTTTTTGATCTACGCTTCCCTAATAAATGAGGCCCATGTTTGCCAAACTCCCAATGTACAGTTAACTTAAAATGAACAGAGACCGATGTCCAACAATGCAATAGACATTCTTCTGAGAATACTGGATTGGGATAGATTACGGGTAGGTCAATGTCCTGTCCTTCATGAACGCTCAAGACAGCTGTAGACTGGAAACGTGGCTGAGCTAGAAATCCACTTTATCTGAGGCAAAGCATAGAAAGGGTATCGAAAAGGCTATTGGCATAGTAGGCTCCCAGAATGAATACATAAATAGGGCATTTGAAAAGCCCAATTGTCACTCAAGAATGAGTATCCTGGAGCTACACTAAGCAACAGGGTGAATGAACCCTGTCCCAAGCTAAATGAGAGCATGGCAAAGAGCATCCAATGCCTGAAAAAGCTTGGTCTTAAGGGATTTTTAAAACCATATTACGTATCTATAAATTGGAGATGCAGTGGCAATTGGTTCCAGGTTTTAATGCCTAATACCATCAAAGATTTTCCACTTTAAGTTTTTAATTTGAAGGAAGGGGGCTTCAAATTTGCAGGATCTCCCATTCTGCAAGCCAATGTAATAACTACCTAAAAGATCACTTTAGAGGTAAGCAGTACCAAAGAAACTTCCTCACAGGCTCAAAGTGAGCAGGCTGAAGGTCGTTGAGGGCAAACAGAAGATTGCAAGAAGGAGCCAGGGAATGCATTACTAGCTTGCCATTTAAATTGCTTCACAGAAAACAATAACCTGGTTAATTGCATGAGACATATCTAATTATGTTTCTAGCAGCCGCCCACAGATATTCCTAATAAGATAACTCAAGCGCATCAGAAATCTAACTGTTTATTCTATAAAAGAACACCAAGCTGGAGAGAGGACAACTGACTAACCCCGTATGACAAATATTAACTTTGCAGCAAAACCACTTTGACAAAAAAAAAAAAAAAAAAAATTCTTCTGTTCTCAAATCTCGGATAAGTAGATTTGAAAAAACCATTAAAAAACCACTTCAAAATTCCTTACAATACCGTTTGTGAGAACAAACGGTTCCTGCAGCGGAATGCAAAAATGAGGTAAAAATGTTTAATAGTATGTTTGCTATTTCTACAGTGATCCGAACAGAAAAAGTCATACTACTAGAAAAGGGAGAAGCAGGAGGAATGGAAACGGAGCCAACGGCGAGAAAACATGTAGAGAGGGAGTAGGAACAGAAAACATAGTGGGAGAGAAGAGAGGGAGGAAGGAGGGTGAGTTCTACAAAACAATCTAAAAGGGTCCGCAGAGACAGGAATGCAAGCCTTTGAACACATACCACAAAAAAAATGTCTTCATGTGCTGAACACAAGATTATAGCATTACTGACGGCAATCCTTCATTCACAGGGTACATTGCTGCAAGCATCCCCTTAATTACACTTCAACTCCACAGTCTCCAGACCCCTTGTCAAAGATGAACTAGAACTAGGCCAGAAAGATGGAGGTGGCGAAGTGGGGAAGGAGGTGGTGACAATCTCCAAAGAGAGGAAAGGACCCTCTGAAAGAGTAGCATCAAGGGTTACATGGTCAATCTGTGCTATTATAATGAATTTTCTATTATCCGGTAATTTTTGGGTGAAACCATTGTTCGTCATGGATTTGGGTAAAAGACTTAAAGGAGACATCTGGATCGTGTTAGTAAAAGAGTTTGCCCACATTCATATGAAAATTGACATTCGGACATGAGGGAAAAAGCACATTCTCCTTTGATGCAATCATATATATAACTGACACTCCATCTTAGAAAACTTGGTCGTGAAAACAGTAAACAATGAAAGTGGTAACATTAGACGGTCAGCATGCCGATTTTTACTCTCCCAGTGATAAACCACTTCCAGGGCGATAAGATTAGGCCACAACCAGGCAAAGATTTCCTAAGCCAACTGGGCCTGCTTCTCGTTCTCCCGTTCTCAACACTTTGTAAATACAGGATCCGGCTACTTGCCCTAACCACCACAGCCTGACCCTGGATTGCAGGCAATAAAATACAAATGTATCCCAAGCATAACAGTCTTTTTGCTCAACAATAATTATACATAGTAACTAACTATTCTAGAACTTCCATATGCTGCAAAAGTGTCAGCAAACTCTTTGGGTTCAATCCAATTTCCATTATCTCATATACAAGATATATAGCGAAGGCTTTGCCAAGTGGAAAGGGGGTAAAACCACTTGCATATCGGTCTGCCCTCATTAATAAGGCAGACATTTAATTAGCCTGGTGTATCATCAATCAGTTTCAATTTCAAATTACAAGCAATGAAGAACACTAATCATCCACGTAAATTCCACAGATACATTTTGCAATTTTCCATTGTAATCTGTAATTTAAAATGGTAGAATAGTAAGTAATAGGCCCTGTGTAATAAATGTACTCAGTTGTATCAGATTCTGGACCTGTAGAAATAAAAAAATCACAGCCTTGGAGCACGAATACTCCTTTCACTATAAAATAAAAAGAACTTCAATCTTCTACACATTATTTCATACTAAAATAAAAGTGTTCCAACAGAATTTGGGTAAACAAGTGACTGTATCAGGTGCATACCTTCTGAAAAAGAGGTCAAACTCTTCTAAATCAAAAGAGTGATGGTACCAATCCCACAAATACCAGCACCAAGTTCCAGTCTCTGAAAGCATAACAAAAAAATAGGCGATCTTCTTTCCTCTAAAAAGTACAGATTTTCGATTCACTGGCGTGCCTACGCTGTCCTTTCTGTGGACATGCTACTTGGCTAGGGAAAAATGATTTCTGAGAAGTAAGACCGATTCGCAGATAAACAGTCCAAAAGCTATTTCACAGGATAAAACCAATTACCTTGGTGGAAATTGGGTCATATAAAAATGTTTGCGTCCTATGATCACTACTGGCCCTTGCGGGGAAGAACATGCAGCCTGTGTTGCACTTGTTTGCACAGGGTGCATCACAGCAGTGTCGTGAGCTTATCACCTAAATCACTCAAACTCCATGGGCCAGTGGCTCCTAACATGTGGTCCGGAAACTCCTGAGGGTCCGCAAAGACTCCTCAGGGGGTCCGCGACGATTTAGAAAATTGAATAACATTAACAGATTGATAAAGTGCATATAAGTAAGCTAAATGTGCAACTGAAAATATTTAAACGTACTGAAAAATATGAAAGAATTGGAGACTAAAAATTAAATTAGTAGCCTTAGATTGATTCGTGGGAGCAGTGAAAGTGCATCAAACAGTATGGATTATGAATGGCCTCAATTGAATTTAGAAAAGCGCCAACCTTCATATTAAAATTGTGATTTGTTTTATTTATATATGTTTGTGTGATTTGTTTTATTTATATATATTTGTGCATTAACTAGAATGGTCATCATTGGTGCAGTTATTTGACTGTTTTTTGTGTATTGTTTTGCAGTTCAAATCGTCAACACTGCTTATGCTGGGGCCCTTGGCTAGCAGTCATGACTCAGTGGGGAGGTCCCCAGATTCCACTAATGAGTGGAGGGGGTCACTGGGTTCCAGTAATGATTATTTTGGGGTCCCCAGAAGTCAAAAGGTTAGGAACCACTGCCTAGGCTATGATCAATCTGCCTACAGTATTTTGACTGGATTGTAAACACTTTAGCAAGTGTGCGCAGATACATCACAAAATGGAATTTCCAAGTCCAAAAACACCAACACCATTCAATGCTTGTATCAGTATCCTATTATAGTTAGTTAGAATAAAATGTTTCTTTTACATGCGTGGATTGAATTCTCATGCTTAGACAGAACCACTGAAGATAGTAGTGAATTTAACCAGGAATCTAGATGAGAGCAAACTGGAATCGCAACAATCGGACAGTTCAATCTTGATAATTTGATAGATGCACCTTAAAGAGGTGTTGTTCCATAGTGTTTTCAATAGCCTCGGACAGATCAATAAAAAAACCTTATGAACAAAGACAAATGTGACTGCTATCAGAACAAGCATTGGCATAGCCAATAGGTCTCGCCTTTGAGACCTTCAAAGTGTTTAGCTATGCAGCACATTTTCCTGGGTGTTGTGCAGCCAGGAATTAAAGAGCTATACAACTGCTACACACTAGTTCAAGTAGTCTGATTTAGAAATATATATATAAGATAGTTTTGTGCCACTGGTACATGGTACCGGCTATGTGTGGTAACAGCAGCTTTGAAATGGCCGTTTCCTCTCCAGTATGCAGTAGCTGTGCCAATATTATATGGTTCCCAGATAGCTCTGTGTCACGAAGGCCGCAGTTCTTCAGTCCTGGATTTTCTTTGAATAACCTTGTGCATTCTGGGAGTTGCGTACGGTTCCGGTTCACTTAAGTTGATTGAATCGAACCAAGAGGCCACAAACAATAGTGTGTAAATGAAAAACTTTTGTGTTTCTGCTTTCGTACTGTTTGAAAGGTGAGCTAAACACTACCGTGCTTGTGAAATTGCTGCTCTGAAATCAATTTATGAAATAAAATGAATCCTCATAAAAGTTAATCCTACCTTACTACGAAGAGTGCATTTTTTAAATTAATCACCATAAACGAACAATTTTCTAATTGTATTGTAATTGCATTTATATAGCGCTTACTACATCTGTAGAGTCATGGGGGCTGATCAGGCACTGCAGTGGTCTGCCTGCAGTCTCATTTCTGCCTTCTAGAAGGATTCGGCTCTCAGAGAGGAGGGGAAGATATGGTAGAGGTGTGGGAGTGGGAGTGGGACAGGAGGGGAGGGGAGGAGGGCTGAGGCGCGGGAAGTGTTGCCCTGGCCCCTGAGCTCTGCCTGCCCGAAGGGAAGCTCCCGCCGCATGAGAGTACTCGAGAGGCTGATTCAGCAGGAAAGGAGAGGCAGCTGTGCCAGAGAAGGAACTCAAGAGACTGCTTCAGCCGAGAGAACAGAGACAGCCAGGCCAGAGAGCGAGGGGAGAAGAGAGCTCAAGAGGCAGCGTAAACTGTTTAGTTGAAGACTGCTCAAGTGGGACAGCAGAGACAGCTGAGGCAGAGTGATAGCTCAAGAGACAGTTTAAGCGGAGATAATAAAAAGAGGTGCAAGAGCTCGAGAGACTGCTTCATCAGGTGGGCCAAGCAGTTGCATGCTAGAGTCCAAGTCAGTACCTCAGCTGAGAGCAGAGGCAACTGGCCAGAGAGAGAGAGGACAGGAGACTTCTCCAACACTAAACATATAGATAAATAAAAGACAGAGTTCAAGTGACTATCAACCAAGAACCAGAACCAGCTGTGCGGGAGAGCTCGAAAACAGCTTCAGCTGAGAGAGCAGACAGACATAATTGAGTCAGAGAGATAGCACAAGAGACTGTTTCAGCTGGGAAAACAGAGTACACAGTCAGAGCTGGGAGACCAGCGGCATCTTTGGCAGAAAGAGCAGATTAAGTGCTGATCTGGGCAGTGTGGATGCGGAGAAAGAGCAAGGGAGTGCTTCAGCCTATTCAGCCAGAAGAGCAGAGAAACATCCCTGACCCAGAGAAAGTTCCAGAGATGTCTACACCGGTTGAGCCGAGAGAAAGAGTACTGGAGACCTTCATGCAGCTGGGAGGGAGGAGGCAATTCCTCATCTTGGACAGGGTATACAGCGGAGACATAGCTTCAGGGACTGTTTGAACCTGGAGAGCAAAAACAGCTAAGGCAGAGAGCACTCCACAGACGGCCTACGCTGTGAGAGCAAGAGAGAGGTAGAAAGCCCCAGTGGATACTTCAGCTGTCGTCGGGATCCCCCCGTGTGATCTTTGCCAGTCCTCTGGAATGCCCAACCCAGAAACCAGATGCTGCAATTTCTTGACTTTCTAATTGAGGCGGGGACAGTAGTGCTTATCTCCGCGGTTTGTTGTCTCTATGGTTTTGTTGCGTTCAGATGCAAGCGCGGGAGGGTTCATCAAAGTAAAAATGCTTGCAACACGCCTAACAAAGAACAGCATCCCGCGAGTGGTGCGCTCGCGCTGTAAGGAAAAAAACGAGGAATGCAGCTGCCACCCTGCGCGCCGCTGCTCGCTCCCACAAGCAAAACACTGTGGAAGTGCACCTTTGCTAAAGAGTTGGGACATGCGCCAGCCTTTGGCCATTTGCGTGCTTTCATTATTGAAAGACACAGGCAAAGGCCAATCCAATGTGTGGGAGGAGTCAGACCCACACAGAGAAGTTTAGAGTGCTCACAAGAAGCCGCCCATAGGGCAGCGCATGCGCGCGGAGCTAGGCTTGACCTAAAAATGATAAAGGGAGACAGTGACATGACAACAGAATCCCCAGTGGCTCCTTGTGCAGACCGAGTTGAGTAACATATCTGATAGAGCACAACCCTGATGGTCCTTTCTGGTATCCAAGCTGAGATTGTGACTGGGGATACCTTTAGCAACTGTCAGATCTCATTCAAACCCCGGGCAACTTCTTCCCAAAATTGCAAAACTATTAAGTTGCAGCAGGACTCATCCTTGCAAACCGAAACTAAAGTGAATTTCTGACAAGTAAAAAGTCTCCTGCAACAGAATAATACAACAGTATCCTGAAGACAAAAATGTTTTGGGTCTGCTCTGAACTTGAGAACGTAACTATAGAATATTTATTGATATTCCTAGAAACTAGCACTAATAAACAAATCAATGAATTTTGTAAAGGGAACTCCCGCCGTTACTGTATGTTGCGACAATGTTTTACTAGCTCAGTTTAGTGAAATCGATACCTAGATCTGCAAGTATGACACTGATAATGATACTTCAAGTACTACAGAATAACCACTAAGCTTATAACCTTTATTATTCATATCAGCATGTTTTCAGTGTAACTATTTTAGTCATGCAGGGTAACTTGTTTTGAATTCTACTATAAATCTTTCAAACTAACCAATGCCTTCAGAGAAATACGCACATTCCTATAGAAGTGCCTGTAGGGAAACCTGAAGAATCTCAGAGATGAAATGGACTTCTGTAAAGCACAAAACATCTATAACACCTCTATGCAGAACCCTCAAATCATGTTAGTATTATTATCTTCTTCGATAACTTCATTTCGGTCACAGAGGGCCATAAAAGCACATGATAAAATACATAAAACAATACATTTCAATATTAAATAACAAAGAACTTATCACTAACAATCACAATCATATATATATATATATATATATATATATATATATATATATATATACACACACACACACAGCTATTTACACTTTAAAACCATCCCATATAAAATCAGAATTAAACCATTCTCAGAAGTTATCCGAAGTATACATTTGATTTCATCAATAACTAGGTCACAATTTATTTCATAAAAAATTTCTACGTTTTAGTCACATAGCGTTAAGAAAACGGGAGACGGCAAAAACGATCGGAGGGTGCGTATCGTATTTTAGTACTCTAAAAGCATTGTCACATTTTCTAAAACCCAAGTTCCTACAGATTGGTTTGACCCAACGATTATGCACCGACTGGTATTCAGGACAGAAAAAAGGACGTGAATTTCATTTTCAAAGTGGTGTTTGCACGCTGGACAGGCAGTGTTTTTGTTAAGGTCCCATTTACTAGTAAAGGACCTAAGCGGCAAACTACCTATTCCAAATTGCATGTACAACTTCCTTGCCGATGCTGGATAAATCCGGATTACTATACTTCTAGACCAAACCGAGAGATGATTGTGGCCCTTCCAAATCCAACGTTGTCCTCAAGGATGCCTTCATGTGGCATGGCCCACTAGAGACATGTCATCCTCTGTACCAGTACCAGTCGCATCAAGAAGTTATAAGGCTAAACAGGTTCTGAAAACGGTTTTGTGTTGCACAATTGTTCCAGCTTCACGCACGTTTCAGTTGTTTTACTTACATCAAAAGCATATATCGAACTATATTACTAAAGGCATGCTGACGAAAGGATCGGGAACAAAAAAAATGTGTGTTAAAACCAAGGAATCTGAATGTTGTAGTTGGACGGCAGGGTCTTTGGATATGTTAGACTGAGGCCCGATTGTTAAGTGAAGTTTCTTATTATGTTGTAAGCGCTTAATTATAGCCACATTTTAGCTCCCTTCAGGGATCCATCCTTACTCCAACTTTAACTGCAAGACTTTCCCAGTACACACATCACAGCATTCTATGAATCAGTCCGTTCTCATACAATGCACACCCAAAATTCCAGACCATGTTCACACAGTCCATGCACAGATAGACATGCCACGTTACTAGTCTCTGGGTGTCTGCCCTTTGCCCTCATCTACCTTCCGGTCGCTCCCATTCTGCTCTGCATTTCCGCTACAGTCGACTTTGCATGCGGATTGCCTTGAGTCGACGGCCTGCCTTGTCTCCTGTCGCAGGGCCGGCTCTAGGCTCATGGTGGCCCTGTGCAGGGAGCGTAATTGGGGGCCCCGGAAGAGGGGGTCCGGACGGGGCGGAGCTCAGGAAGGTGACACTAGTTAAGCCAAGTAATTAGATATTTTAGCATTATTTACTTTTCTCTTAATTTCCATTACATATGATTCTTAGATGGCAGCGACACTTCCTGTCCAAACGCACTCACCCCGACAAGGAGAGTCTTTAATTAAGTGAGTATTCAAGATGTGATTTGTGAACGTAAATCTTGTAGAATTATCTGCAAACTTCCTGTAGCTGATAGTGCAATAGTAAATCAACTTCAACCCCACATATCACAAACTACTCCAAAGTATAATCAATGGTTCAGTGAGGATTTTAGATAAATAATAACACACTCAGCTCGGCGTACTTGAAGGATGCTTCAAAAACATTTCTGAAATTGCCTCATTTATATTAAAAAACTGTCATAATTAAAAACAAATCAATGCCATTGTACTTGCACAAGGTGCCCAGCGCTGGAGGCTGCGAGACATCCGTGGTTCACTTCAGTTCATACGTATATGAACAAAGTGAACTGTAAAGTAAACGGAGTGCCAAGTCCAAGGCTTGCCCTGAGAAATTATGCCTCACAGCCCCTGGCCCCGGGCACCGTGTGCAGCCAAGTACAATGCCACTGACTGCCCGGGCCAAGAGGATAAGGCTGGAACTTAACCCCTGACCTATCACGATAACTATCCGATCTAAAAGAGGACTTCAAGCTCTTTTTCTTTACGTTTTGCGCATTTTTAAGTAAATGGTTGAACCCTCGCCAGGCTAGGCTGTGGTTCTCCGCAATGGGGCAACTTAACCCTGTGCTGACGACACGGGCCTTTCCCAACAGCCCTGTGTTAATTCAGTTAAATGATTTGTACTGCTCGACACACAAACACTTTACTCTGCCATGCTTGTCAGCAGCGCCTATTCTACTGCACATGCCAGAGGCTGGGGCCCTGGGCCTGGCAATCATTTATTCTTCATCTGCAGGAGCTGGAGCTAACGCGGTGACCGTGACGTCGCGCACAACCCACCACAGCCATGCTCATTAAAAAAAAAAAAAACACCATTAGGTCTACACTTACGGTTAGGTGATGGTGGGCAGTGGTTGTCTGCCTTTATTAATGGATAACTGCGATGGGCCTGCTGCAGTCTGCACTCGACGTCGTCACTCGTTAGCCACCAGTTACCACTCGCTTTTGTTTCGTGGCGCCGCGGGGAACAGGTGTGCCGTGCAGGGGCATGGCATTTAAAAGAAAATGTATGCAAGCTGCCTGCCGCACTGCCGTACGGGCGCGCAGAACTAAATCCAGCCCAAATTGAGTCCAAACAGGTTCCCGCCCACCGGAAACACTAAACTAAGGACGGGACGGCCGCCGCCTAAGTAAAGCAAATTCGCAATGCGCATCCTCACGACCAGTTACATTTGAATGTGGAATTTGGAAATGGAAAAATCAATAAATGAGGGTTAGAGTCGGACGGTCTGGACACAGAAAATTAATCATATAATATCATATGTGATCGATGTGAATATTTTTATTGGCTCTCACAGCCACTGCCACAACACTCGGACTTCAGCGCAGACTCTGCAGTATTGCTTCACCGGGACTCTGCCACGGGAGAAAAGCACCGACACAATTATTAAGCACTGGCTGCCATTGCCCGGAGGCCGCCAAATCCTGCCAGGGGGCCGCCACTCCAGTGATCCTTCCGATCCGATCCTCGTCGTGGCGGCCCCTGGGGTTTGGCGGCCCTGTGCAGGTGCACAGTTTGCACATGCCTAGGGCCGGCCCTGTCGTGGCTACCCTAACCCCCGGATGTTTTTTCCCCCCCCGGTCAGTGCGGTTAGGTGAGTGTGGACTACCTTTCTGCAACCCCTCTCTCGCAGGAACTGCTCCTCTTTCGGTCCAGGAGTAAGGTCTGCCCTGGTCCACTGTTTAGGCCCTTCGGGCTGCTACGTGTGCGCGTGAGTCATTTTCCTTTCCTATTCCCCCCACTACTCTCTACGCACCATAGGACTTCTTTTCTATATCATTTAATGCTCTGGTAACGTATGTAATTATGTAACAAATTATTTTCTCTATGCCTTTATTTGCTCTTGTAACTGATATAACTTTGTAACATTGTTCATTTCTAATGCTAACCTAATGTAAAGCGCTCGGATACCTCCGGGTCTAGCCAGCGCTATATAAAACTCTTCAAATAAATAAATAAAATAATATAATATATCATTCACTTTACTTAATACCTTTACTTAATACACAGGGATAACGTCAGGCCCTTGCAAACATACCAGGCAAATAATGCAACAAATTCTCAGCATTCCTCCCTCTTTTACGTGACAACATATCCACGCAGGAACACAAGGCTAGGATTCACAGCCCACTGCAGCTCAACACTCAAAATCACCCAACAGCAGGCCATGAATGAATACAAGCTTTTTAAAGCGCAAACTTAGCTCATGCAAGCTGACCAAATGCCAGAAAGCTCCTGAAGCTACTCACAAGCCCTCACCTTTTTGATACTGCATATACACCAGAAGGAACACAACAGCTCCCAGTGCACACAAAGGAAAACTATAAAAACAAAATAGCTAAACAGGTATTGTACATCCCTCCCACTCTCAATACCAGTCCACATCATTACTCCCAGCTAGCATCATAAGGTACCAAAACGAGAAAGCAACTGCCTACTATACTTGCACCATCTGGAGGCAAATCACATGCTCCCACCTGTGCACAATGTTGACTAACCCTAGTATGAGCAAGCTGATACACGCACAAAAACAAACACCAACGTAAACTGCCTCCAGAACCACACATCTGTCGTATCCTCCCATTCGTATTCTATTATGATTATTTCCAAAGCACTTATATGTGAAAACACCATCCAAACACCCCACACTAATGTACACTGCCTCCAATACAAAGTACTATTAAAACAACTACTGTCAGTATTTTTTTTTTTTACTTTTAACAAAACACAGGCATAAGGGTAAACTCGCAGTCCTCCTCTTTTGTTCTGCAGTCCCTTGATTTTGTTTGTGGCCATTTGCTTGTAGAGCATTGGAGACACAATCAGTACTAACATGAAGGGGTAAATTCACCCTTGCGTATTCACAGCCCTCCAACCAATAATAAAGAGAAGACTTACAACAAAAGATTTGTGCTAACTGCACTTTTTCACTTTGTCCCTCAAATCCAGCAATACACCGCTTCAAACACGGCAGAACTGTTATATCTTCTCCTGTACATGTGCATAATGTACATGCTGGTGACACCTCGAGCCTCTATCAAAGGGAACTCAAAATACTCACAATGCAAGGATCCAGAACCATTGACGCCAATGCATTCTCTTGACAGGTGCATAGAGCTGATGAGAATGCATCTATTGCATTATATGATGTATCTACCTCAAAAATGTATTCAGCTATAGATCCCAATGCCTACATATATCTCGTCTACACACTGCCATCGTGTTTGTATGCCTATCACAATATGTTCTGCTACTATGCGCTGGTAAAACAATATTTATATCTATATACTGGTTTTACCTCAAGAATGTATCCATCCATTCGACTGTACCCTGCAGCCCATTGTTATTTAGCTCTAGGCATGTCTCCTTATTCCCCATGTTACCCTGTGAAAATGCAACTATGCGCTGCTAAACATATATATATATATATACACACATACATATACACACACATATACATACACTAGCAGCCCGTCCCGACGTTGTCCGGGTATGAAATAGAATGTGTTTAATAGGCAAGGGAAATGTATTTTAAAATCTCTCGTTAGAGAACATTTTCAGCATGAAGTGTCACAATAGTTAGGCATGTGTGTGCAGATACTGTGTGTACCACGGAGTAAGAAGTATTAGCAGATGTCTCTAATGTGTATGTACTACACTTCCGTAGGTAAGCGTGTGTGAAAGTGCATTCAGTTGTAAATTTCGTGTCCCAGCAGGCACACTGAATCGCGTCATCCCCCACTTGGGCCCAGCTCCAGTTTTGTTTGATGTTGTGCTTGTGGTGTAAAGTCGTTGATGCAGAGAGTTGAGTGGGTGACAGCGCGCGCTGGAGACGCTGCGCGTGTGGGAAAGTGCAGTCAGTTCAAAGGTTAGTGTCCCAGCAGGCGCGCTTAGTCGCGTTAGCCGCCGCCTGAGCCCAGCTCCAGCCCTGGTTGATGTTGTGCGCCTGGTGTCAATTCGTTTATGCAGAGAGTTGAGTGTGTGACAGCGCGCAGGAGACGCTGCAGTTAGTGTCCCCGCAGGCCCGGTCCTTTATGCAGAGAGTTGACTGGCTGACAGCGCACAGGATACTGTGCAGTTATTGTCCCCGCAGGCACGATCAGCCGCGTCTGCCCCCGCCTACGCCCCGGCAATTGCCGCGCCCATTGACCACGCCCCTTGCTCCCGCCGCACCCATTGGCCTTGGCAACGCGCCCGGCCCAACGCACACGTTTGTTTTCCACACGCCCTGAAGGCACGCTTTTTTTTTGGGGGGGGGGGGGGGGGGGGGATGTGCCGCGCGATTGTTGCCGGTTGTCACGCCCATTGGCCACACCCATTGCTGCTGCGCAATTGTAACTGCCGCGCCCATTGGCCTTGTTCACGCCCCCAGCACAACGCACATGTTTAAGGAAGCTCTTTTTTTTGTCGTCATGCCGCGCCCAACCCACAACGGTTTACTTTGCTGGTAAGGTTCTTTTACCTTTCAAATGTATATGGTAGGCATCTGTATAGCCTATGTCTTTCTGCTGCAACTGCCCTTTCCAATGCTGTATTGGGTGTTGTGATTGGTTGAGAAATATATATATATTGATACCCCTCGGTTCCTTTTCGCCAGAATTTGCAGCGCTCTCTCGCCGGTTCGTAAATCCCCGCGGCAGAACCACACCGCATTTAAATCCACAACCAATTCCCCCAGCTGGGAGAAAAACGGGACGAACTCGCGTTTGTCTTCACTTATGTGCTTTTTATTTAATCCTCACACCATGGAGTTTCTCAAGCAGGCAGGCACAAATCTACGCGTTTCGGGATAGCATATCCCTTGTTCTCGATCAATTTGGCTCAAAGCTCTCAGTCTCAATATAGTGAGTCACATTATTACATCATTTCCGGTTTGATATTATTTTGGCCCTCGGACTTCTGGATGATGTAGTTTTTTGCAATTTTTTTTAATACTTTTTTTATCCGTCTGCATAGTATATGTCCTTCTGCTGCAACTGCCCTTTCCAACTCTGTATTGGGTGTTGTGATTGGTGCTGTGGTTACTGAGATTACCCGCCTCAAACGTTTGGGCTCTCTCTTTATAATATTAGTATGGATATATATATATATATATATATATATATATATATATATATATATATATATATGAAAAAAACATAGGTTTCAGGAGTTATATAGTTAGGAATTAGCTTTTAAAAAACCTTTGAAATTCACTCAAAAAACTATAAGTTTTAGTGGTGTTATAGTTAGCTGGACATTTTACTCATACAAAACCATTGAAATTGCTCCTACATAGTTAGTTGTACTAACTATATTTCGCGCACCCGCAATCCACTGCTGATGATGTCACATATTAGATCATTCATGACATGGTCAGTGACATCACTGATGACATCTCAAATGACATCACTGATGACATCATCCAGTGAATGTGGCTTGCTTTGTTATTTAAATATGCATTATATATATAGCAATTTGCATTGAAGAATAAGTGGATATATATAAATAAATATTTGGATGGAGGATTTAGTAGCAGTGTAATGGACTGTTTACTTGACCAATTTATAATGTCTCACTAAATATAGTGGATAGTGACTAAACTGTGTGAAAATCTGTATCACTTTGTCAGTTGTTGTGTAAACTGATTCTACAGTTGGTTACTAGCTATGTGAAAGTCTATATTAGTTATTGATTAGTTAACTGAGTATTTGTATGGGAGTGTGAAAGTGTGTGTGGTTCGGTGGGGGGTGTGTGACTGTCCAAAGATGTGTGAATAGTTGATTCAGTAGATATATGAAGTTAAAACTACATGTTCTAACAGTTGTTTGTGTGAGTGAATATCTTTATGGGTGTGGTGATGAGCAAATATATTTCTCAATGGTACAGGTCCAACAAACTAGAAAAATAAAAGGCAGTGTGTGTGTCAGTTGTTGTATATAAATAAGTATACATAAAACACAATGATTGTGTGAGTGACTGTATGGATAACTGTATACTTGTAATAGTGATTTTATAATTCACTAAGTATGACTTACTATCTAAATGAATAGAATAAGTGGTGTTTGTTTAAGTGTTTTGCTAAGTAAATATGTAAGTATGATCCATTGTTTGCATAAGTGAGTAGGATGACTTCATATGTGAATAGGATGCGTGCTGTTTAATGTCGATATAGATGTATAAGTATTTTTGATAGTGTTCTATTGTTCATTGACAGCATGTATGAGTGAATCCATAGGTAAGTGATTAGATGTGTGTATACATCTATGAATCACTGAGTGGATTTTTAGATACTTGTATTGCTGTGACAATGGATTTTAATATGATACTCTGTATTTTACAAAGAGTGATGAAAAATTGTAATAGTGTATGAAAAGGTGTATGTGATTGTCACGTGGATGATGTCATCAGTGATGTCATTTGAGATGTTATCAGTGATGTCACTGACCATGTCATGAATGATCTAATATGTGACATCATCAGCAGTGGATTGCGGGTGCGCGAAATATAGTTAGTACAACTAACTATATAGGAGCAATTTCAATGGTTTTGTATGAGTAAAATGTCCATCTAACTATAACACCACTAAAACTTACAGTTTTTTGAGTGAATTTCAAAGGTTTTTTTAAATGCTAATTCCTAACTATATAAGGCCTGAAACCTATGGTTTTTTTCAGTGAATTTCAAAGGTTTTTTAAATGCTAATTCCTAACTATGTAAGGCCTGAAACCTATGTTTTTTTCAGTGAATTTGCAAGATTTTTTAAATGCTAATTCCTAACTATATAAGGCCTGAAACCTATGGTTTTTTCATTGAATTCGCAAGGTTTTTTAAATGCTAATTCTATTAGCGGATAATGTTTTTATATATTAAAACGTTTTTTAAATCTGAAATGCCTGCTTTGCTAACAGAGTTTTTAAGCACAGGCTCTTTTGTCTCTGGTGGCCATCTTGGGAGAATGCATATCAGAATTTTTTTAATGAAATATAAGATGATTTGAGAAGTCACTCAAAATGTGCCCTAATTTTTCTTTCTTCAGCACTAATCATAATTTCTATGGCAAAATGAACCCCCTCATTTTGTTCCTTTGCAAATTAAATGTTTTAAGTGTTAACACTTTATTCCAATCAAGATGACTTCAGGTGTGCCATACTTTTGTCATAAGTAAGACTGTTAGCGCTCTAGTTGTTCTTTAGAACACTCTGGGACATTCTGTCATTGGGCTATAGTTGGGCTACATCTGGCTGATATTTGGTCTACATTTGTTTTTTTTGTCTCTGGTGGCCATCTTTGGGCTACATTGGGCTACATTTGGGCTCTAACATATATATAGCCCAATGTAGCCCAATATATATTTTTTCAAAGTTAATTTTCGTAAAAACCACTGGAGCACATATCTTGAGACATAGCAAAGGCACATCGGGCTACCAGTCCCTACAATTTTGCCAAGTTTGGTGGAAAACCATTCAGCCCTTCGGGCTAAAAGCGGGTCCAACCGCCCTATGGAAATTAACATGGGGAAAACACGTTTTGGGACCCCCCTTTTATCTCGGCCCCCGCTTGACGAATCCCCCCCAAACTTTCAGGAGGGAAGGACCAGAGCGCCGCGAGGCAAAGTTAAGGAAAATTTCAGGAAGATTCCTCAACCGGCGCCAAAGTTATTCCCAATAGAATGTTGCGATTTCCCTATGGAAAACAATCCTAACTATATATACCTACTGGCTATCGCCAGAAGGTAATATATATATATATATATATATATATATATATATATATATATATATACACACACACACAACTTCTACCTCAAAAATATATCAGCTACTGATCCCAATGTCCTCACACATTTTGTCTACGCATTGCCACTATGTCATTATGCGTGCCCTAATATGCGCTGTAAAAATAACATCTATATTCATATGCTATTTTCTACCTCAAAAACTTGTACCAGCTACAGATAATAACACAGTCATATGTTTCGCTGACGTACTGCCAATGTTGCCTCTATGTCTACCTCAATCTGTAAACCACATAATTATTGCTATGTAAATATTGTGAAGCGCTCCGATGCCTGAAGGTCAAATTTGTGCTATATATAAACTCTACAAATCAATAGAACAAATAAACTAACCTTATAACAAACATCACCACACAGTTTAGTCCATTTACCTGATCACCAACATGGCCGCCGTACCATTCAGGAATAACTTCTATTTGGTGATGTAAAAACATTGCAATATTCAATCCCAAAAATCTGAAAACCATGTTGAAAGAAACCAATGAAAGGCCCATTATGTTTCAAAGCAGAGTCCTAAGGTTTTTGTGTTGTATCATAGGTGACAATTAAAATCTCTCCAACCCAGAACTAAAACCAAGCAAGTATCCTAACCCCTAGTCCAATAGATCAAAGCAATCTATTGAACCCTAAGCAGAAGTTTAGAAAAGATTTCATTCTATTAAGGATTCAGTTAAGTGCGGCTGTCACGCATTAGGAGCAATCATACTGAGAAAGTCTAAAACCAAAAAACATATAAAATCAATGACAGTGATATTATGGAATGGTATTTGCCTGAATATATTTTTGTAATTTTAAAAACCACGATCCTTGACATGGGGCATTAGTGAGCCTTACAGGAGCGCCATAACATGTTACGATTTTCTTTTTTTAAGCCTTGGGGGAGATTGATTTGCCCGGAAATCACAGGACGTTGAGCCAATGGCAGTGATCAAGCCTGGTTCCTCAATTCCAAGATCAGCAACTCTACCTTCAAGGCCAAATCTGTAATAAGTCTGTTTTAAAGCATTAGGCGCATAGGGAACTTGAGAACATGTGAGGAGAAGAAGAAAATGGGAAGAAATGTATTATGAAAAGAAGAAAAAAAATGTGAGATTATATTGCTATGTACACAACAGGATTTAAAATTACTGAAGGCACTTCAAAGGGAGAACAGAAGAAGTATGGGACATGAACAAGAAATAAAGGGCTTTGAAGCGGAGTTTGTGAGAAGGTCATTGAAAAAAGTGAAAGGGACACAGGATTCTGACAAGCATAAACAGCGGGGGAAAACCCCAATTCTGGCATAAGAGAGTGGGGAAATTCCATCTTGATTAGTTGATGCCATCCATATCTAAGTAAGACCTCTTTCTAAATTCCAGGGATTGTAACAGTCAGTGTCGGTATGCTGAAGAGAGCAAAAAGTACAATGGATGGATGGACGGAATGCTTAACAATGTGAACATTCATCCCCAGTCAAAGATCTGGGTTTAATCCATTGTTTTTTGTTCAAAACACCACCCCAGTTTGAACCCAGACATATGCAAATCAGTCTTGACCCTGTTCCTCATAGGAACAGTCCAGCCCAAACTGGAAACGCAGGTGGTCCTCCATGGACCGGAAACAAGCATCCTCTGACTGGTTGAGGGGCATCACCCCTCACCAGCTAGCCAAGTTAGCTTGAATCCAGTAGCGCAGTGAGCATGGGACCCATGCCTGGGCATACCCTTCCTGTTTCAGGTGACAAAAGCAAAAAGAACAATTGATGGACGTAATGCTGAACAATGCAAACATTCACCCCCAGTCAAAAGATCTGGGTATAATCTATCGTGCGGAGAGGCAGCTTTGACAAAGATGTGCAAAATCTCAGTGAAGGTCTAAAATCGGTCTGGTGTTGCTTGTGTTCAAGTTCAGAGGCTTTGTAGTCTCATTTCAGGCTAGACTGTACTCAATGGGGCAGGACCAAGCTGATTTGGATATGGTTAGTCCTTTTGCATTCTGCCACACTGAGGAAAGAACACTAGGAATTGGGATGTAGCCAGGGCAAATCCAATTCACAGGGGCTGATGTTCAAGTATTCGAATGATCACTTTTTATTTTACTTAGGTTTGATATTTTTCACAGGCGTTGCATAGTCCCTTGTCAGACTCACGAAGAGAAAATTTGAAGAGGCCATTGGTCACTCGTGGATCTCTACGGTGTGGAGTGATATTACAGCCATTAGTTGCAACTTTTACATTGATAGCAAACGTTCAACATTACAAAAAGTTTTAAATGTACCAGACAGGAGGTGTTCTAACCCTACCTGTCCACAGCCATAGTATACTATTGTACTACAGCCCTCTGTTAATAGTATTGAAATTATATGGCTGAATAGAAATGCAGTTGTAAAACATTGCAGTACTTTTGAGATAAGTGATGAATAGCTAACTGTCCCTTGAAGAAAAGAAAAAAAAAAAAAGGTCTCTTCAATTCCAAAAAAACATTCTGCAAGAAAAGAAGAGCCTGAGAGGGCCAGAGTATGTTGTAAAAGACATTACTGTACTTTATTTTTGCCTGCACAAGCATGGGTGCAGTGAATGTGGAATCTAGGTTGAAGGAAGGTTGTTGATCTCGCTTGCCCAACCTGAGTGGAAGTCAACTGCCTAGAGTGCCTGTACTAGATAGCTTTTCATTGGCAGTTCTGCTGTCACTGTGTTGATGGAACATGGCCAGAGCACACTAGTTATAGCAGTTCCTGAACATCAGACACTATAGGACACCCTCCCATCATAAATGGTGACGTAATGCAGGCACATCGGTTTAAGTGTGGAGCATCCACTTCTGGTGCTTGAAATAAATGTTCATATTTGCACATGGAACAATATTACTAACGTTTTGTTATTTTATATTCACTTTAAAATTTCTGTTTCTGATTCTCACAGAGTAGAAGTCCTTCCAACACCTTTCATTCCACACTTGGTGAGTCTGGGTATCCTATCTTCGTAGCGCTCATACACTGCACTCTGATAGTCACTCCTCTCGGATAATATCTCTAACATAGTCTGGCGATCTTTGGACAATTATGTTCAACCCTGTGCTCAGGACTCCGAGGCATACCCCTCTAATACCTGAACCATTTTAAGATTTGTTCGCGTTTGTTTTTCTATTTTTACCTTTAAAGCAGCTGTTCCACTGGAGCAACCCTACCCCTCCTTCCCTATCTATTCCCCCTTTCTCTTTTTGTTTTTCCCCCTGGTCTATTACGGTATAATTTGATACATGGCTTGTTTCCTTCCAGTCCCTACACAATATTTCCGGATGTTTTTGGATTACATGTGCTACTTTTACTTATGTACCGTGTTTCATACTTTTTACAGGGACATGGTGTAATATTTTTCCCTTTATTGTTGCCATCGACTTTTGTTCATATCTGCTTTTGTATGTTCCTTTAAACTTTATACATATGTACCAGTTTGTCTAGCCTGTATCATTCATTCCATTTATTAATTGCATTCCCCTTTTGTTCAAACTTTAGTAAAATACTTTGATCAAAAACAAATTCTGTTACCTGACTTAGATAACTTACCAGGTTATGGCTGATAGCAATCATTGGGTAATATCACTTTTATGTCATATCACCAAATATGCTAATTAATATTCCGAAACATGAAAACTCCAGATCTTGTTGGGGTTCCTTTTATTAACCAGTGCAAATTAAATGACACCATAAAAATGAGTCTCCTAGCTCAAGGACTACTACTTTAGTTTAATTACTGACTCGTCTCACAATATTAGACTACACTGGCCAACGCTTCTCCACTCATATCGTCATTACCCGCTCCCTACAGCATTAAAGCAACACAAAAAAATAACGTATGTCCTCCAAACGTTGGGATCGCGAATCAGAGGCAAGACAGTGGCGCGAGACGTCGCAAGGATTCAGAGGTGCGTTTGCTGTCGAGTGATAAAATCAGCCGGAGTGAGACACGGAAGGAGAGGCGAGCTTTCAGTTTCGTAACATGACAGTGCAAAGCCGCGGCCTGGGGCCTCAGTACACCTCCAGGCCCAAGGGCTCCCCCAATAACACCCGCAACAGCACAACCTGGACAGCTGAGGCAACACGCAACCGTTACGACTAAAAAGCTTCAGAGTAACAAGTGCGCTGCACACACAGAACAGAGCCCTGAGCCGGATATGGGAGGGGTTATTGTCACACAGATCGGGCACCTTCATAAAAATAAATCCAATCTACAAAACACGGGCTTTAGCCGGATCAGGTCGCACACTGTCAGCGGCTCCGTGGACAGGAGCCGGGAAGGGCTCGCACTCACCCAGCTCGTCCTGCGCTGTGGCGGCTGCTGCAGGGGCGGCCATGTTTGCCGGGTGGAGAACAGCAGCAGGCGGGGTTTCTGTTCGTTATGTTGATGGTTCTCCTCTGAAAGGCTGGCTGTTGTCTCCGCCGACTTCGGTCGAGCAAGCGCGGACTTTTGTCCACCGCGAGTCTGCGTAATGCGGAAAGATGAGAGGAAAACGTCCCCCTTAGCCTCGGAGAGAGCCGGACCGCCAGGCGGCTGTAGCCGGTAAGAGAAACAGCCTCGACTCTGGCTGTGACTCCCTCTGCCTGCAGCCGGCCCTCCTTCCCCTACACTGGTATATTTAGAAAGAGCTGAGCCATCGCACGGGAACGGCACTGGGTTCTCCGGATTTTATACACAAATCTCACGTGAACTTCGCTGTAAATATTTTATTTCCATGTTACTTTTGTTTTTTTAAATAAAACGGGAATTTGCCGTTCTTGTTTACACGCGGCTTGCCACGGGGAGTTACACGTGGGCTCCTTTGACTGCAGATTGTCCTGTGATTTTAGTCAGACAATGCGAAATAAATCGAAAACAAAAGTAAAGGGTTGGGGCTGCTTTCCATTGTGTCATTGGTGCTACAGCTTAAATCATGGTGTATGCGGAAATTAATTCTGAAATATAAAGACACTGACCTGCGTCTATGTTGATGTCCATGGTGGCACACCTTCCTCTCTCACGTTGATGTCACAGATCTAAATTTCTCCCTCTATCTGCTGCTCAGTTGTGTTGTAGCAGTCCAAAAAAACAGGCCAATCAATGTATTGCACACTTTTTTAATCATGATGAATGAGAAACACGCATCACAATATACCTGCTGTTCGACTGTTGGGAGCTGTTTTGCTCAGTTGATGAAAATTATGCTTTTTAATAAATATATAAAAATGCAACTGTTGTCTCTATGTTTTTCTTTGTTTACTACCTGCTCTCCAGCTACCCTTTGTGCAGCTCAGCCTACAGAATTAGAAACTTTTGCTTAATTGTATTAATATGTGAATACAAAAATGAAATCATGTATTTGAGATGAAAATGTGCATATTTTCAGAACCTAGAAGTTGATTTTTGGAAACAATTGGTGGATTGTGGTGCAGCTATTGTTATTATGAATATATAACCCATGTAGATGCATTCCCAATTGATACAGGCATTTTTGCATTACTTATGGCAACCATGCTTAATCAGACCCTCCAGGATATCGCGATTTGCAAAAAATCGCGAAATCGGCAGTTTTGTAAAAATGCCGCGATTTTTACAAAACTGCCCGCGAAATCCGGCACTTTCTATTGGCTCCGTGGCTCTCATCACCACGGAGCCAATAGAAAGGGGTCAGGTCAAAGGGTCTCTCTCATCCCGTGCGCCTGCATTACCCCCCTCACCTGCTCCTGTCCTGCTGCTCCTCTGGCTGCTGCCTCCCCTCCCAGGATTTTGCATCGCGGGGCTGGCTCTCCTCTCGTCGGGTCTCGGTAAGCAGGGTCAAGCAAGTTCAAGTCAGAGTTTGCCTCGGGTCCCGCCGCGTGCCCGGTGTGCGGCGGGCCAGGGGCAACATTCTGTGGGGGCCCGCCGCACATGGGGCACGCGGCGGGCCCCGGAGGGCATATTTAAAAAAAAATGTTTTGCCTCGGGTCCCGCCGCGTGCCCGGTGTGCGGCAGCCCGGGGCCACATTCTGTGGGGGCCCGCCGCACATGGGGCACGCGGCGGGCCCCGGGGGGCATATTTTACAAAAAAATGGCTTTGCCTCGGGTCCCGCCGCGTGCCCTGTGTGCGGCGGGCCCGGGGCCACATTCTGTTGGGGCCCGCCGCACATGGGGCACGCGGCGGGCCCCGGAGGGCATATTTAAAAAAAAATGGTTTTGCCTCGGGTCCCGCCACGTGCCCGGTGTGCGGCGGGCCCGGGGCCACATTCTGTGGGGGTCCGACGCACATGGGGCACGCAGCGGGCCCCAGGGGGCATATTTTTTTTTTAAAATGGCTTTGCCGCGGGTCCCGCCGCGTGCCCTTTGTGCGGCGGGCCCGGGGCCACATTCTGTGGGGGCCCGCCGCACATGGGGCACGCAGCGGGCCCCGGGGGGCCCACATTGCATTCCTTGGGGCCCAAAGTCCATTTTTCTTTCTTTCCGGTGCTTTTTGTCACAGGGTTGCCCACAGATTAATTTATTAATTCATATTTTAGCTGTGCAGGTTTTATCAGCATTATTTCTCCACCACTTTCAACTGTAGATGTTAGGTGGATTGATTTTGAAGCACTTGACTTGTATTTACCACATCTTGAAATGTGCTGCATGATCTTGGTATGTTTTCTCTAATTTGTGCAGGTTTTGCAATGTACTCTGGGTGTGCATTCGTTTCTACTGACTTCAAATTTAAATTGATTTGATATAAATATTTCAATTGCTGTCCAAAATATCGGGGCCATGCAGTGAAAGGCATGGGAGGCTATCTATAGAAATTGGTGAAAATCTGAAAGTAGCTGTGACTTGATATTCTAGGTCCTGCAATTTGTAAACTGATGGGCAAGCTGTGCCAAAATTATTGTTCAGAATTTGGACCTTGTGTACAGAATTTTGACCCTTTGTCATTAATTTATACTTGCACTGTACTGAATTTTTGTCCTGAATCTTGACCCTTTGTCATGAATTTTTACTTGCACTGTACTGAATTTTTGTCCTGAATCTTGACCCTTTGGCATGAATTTTTACTTGCACTGTACTGAATTTTTGTCCTGAATCTTGACCCTTTGGCCTGAATTTTTACTAGCCATTGGGCCAGCTGCCGCAGCGCACTGGTAAGTTTGGGGTTCTGAGCCCCTCTGGTGAGTTTCCTAACTCTTTATTTTGGTTCTTTTGCAGAGCATCACAGGGAAGAATCTGCTGTTGCAAGAGCCAATTGGGCCAGCTGCCGCAGCGCACTGGTAGGTTTGGGGTTCTGAGCACCTGTGGGGAATTTCATAATTGTTTGTTTTGGTTTTGGGCAATTGTTGTGTTCTCTGTGGGGAAAGGAACTGCAGTTTCAAGAGCCATTGGGCAGGTGCAACAGCGCACTGGTAAGTTTGGGGTTCTGGGCACCTGGTGAGTTTCCTAACTCTTTATTTTGGTTCTTTTGCAGAGCATCACAGGGAAGAATCTGCTGTTGCAAGAGCCTATTGGGCCAGCTGCCGCAGCGCACTGGTACGTTTGGGGTTCTGAGCACCTGTGGGGAATTTCATAATTGTTTGTTTTGGTTTTGGGCAATTGTTGTGTTCTCTGTGGGGAAAGGAACTGTAGTTTCAAGAGCCATTGGGCAGGTGCCGCAGCGCACTGGTAAGTTTGGGGTTCTGGGCACCTGGTGAGTTTCCTAACTCTTTATTTTGGTTCTTTTGCAGAGCATCACAGGGAAGAATCTGCTGTTGCAAGAGCCAATTGGGTCAGCTGCCACAGCGCACAGGTAAGTTTGGGGTTCTGAGCACCTGTGGGGAATTTCATAATTGTTTGTTTTGGTTTTGGGCAATTCTTTCACTTTCTTTGCACGTGGCTGGCCCGGCACGTTTTGGTCCAATTTGTCTGTCTGTTTGCTCAACGCCGTTCGGGGACTGGCATTTACCATTGCAGTTATGGCCCAACAAGTTTGTCACTTTACTTGTGCTTCAGGGTTGCATGCATTTCTTATCATTGAGCACCGGCGCTTTCTGAACTTCCCATTCAACAATTGCCTTTCCCCCCTTTGAGATGCATTTAGTAATACCAACTATCTTTGTAGGTGAGTTAACTGACTGCGCCACAACAAGAAAAGCAGAATGGAGAAGTTTGTGCAGCCTGCAAAGGGTGTGAAGCACAGATCACATCTGCCCACCCAGATAACCGCAGCAGATCGGGCCAGAGACTACAGCACCGTGATGTACGCTGACGGTGGGGTGCTGTTTTGCAGTGTGTGTAATGTGGCGGTGGACCACATCCGGAAACACACTGTGGATATGCATGTGCGGTCCCAAAAACACTTGAAGCGCTGTTCAGATGATCCTGACCTTCAATCCTCGCCAAAACGTGCACGCCAGATGACTGTGAACTCGCTATTCACAAAGAGTAATGCTGCCGGTGCCGCAAACCATGAAATGATAAGTGAGTGGGTTAACGTCTGCACCGCTTTGAACATTCCGCTGAGCAAAACCGACCACTTTGTGTTGCGCAAGTTCCTACACGAGCGAGTACGGAATGGTGGAGCGATACCTGGGAAGTCATCAGCTGCAAGAACGTTATCTCCCAGAGAGATTATAAGTGCCAAGAACGAGCTGAAAGAGCTATTGAAAGATCAGAAGATCAGTGTCATCTTTGATGAAACACCAGATGTCGAAGGGCGGTGTGTTTTGAATGTGCTAGTTGCAGTAGTCTCTCCGCAGGGTGCCCGTCAGATCCATACCCACCTGGTGGACACAGTCTTCCTATCACAGTGCAACCATGGGACTGTAGCGCAAGCTGTTGTAAAGGTGCTCACAGAGTACAGCATAGACTTCCAGAACGTTATTTCCTTTAACACTGACAACGCGGCATACATGCTCAAGGCCTACAACACGGTGTTGAGGAATCTGTATACAAACTCCATACACATCACCTGCTTGGCACACATCATGAATCGTGTTGGAGAGTCATTTAGGAAGCCTTTTGTGAAGCTAAATGCTTTCCTTCTGTACTTCTCCCGCATTTTTTACATGGCCGGTAGCAGAAAGAGAAGGTACCTGCACCAACTTGCTGAGAACCATGGGATGAAAGCACGGGTGGCACCTGACCCTTGCAGTACCCGCTGGAATTCTTGGTTTGCCGCTGTCCAGTACCACTGCAAGCACTTTGAGGCCTATGCTGGGTTTGTGGAGTCTGAGATGCAACTCAGCAAGTCGCCCCCAGATTCCCTTGAAAATCTACAGAAGATTTTGCACAGCGACCAAAGGGAGTGCATTAAAGTCCAATTGGACATTGTGGCAGAAAAATGCCAAACCATTTTAAACCTGATGGAGTTATTCCAGAGTCGGACACCAGTGACCATGAAGGTATATGATTATTTGGAGGACCTCCACATGAACCTAACCAACAATTCAGTCCTCACTGTGGAGTCACTACAGCCATTTCTACAGACCACTTCAGGGGCAAAATTAAGTCTGGCACAGAAAAAAAGGATAACCGCCCAGCTTAATGACGCTTTTGAACATTCACTAGAAAAGGTGGGCAAATACATGGGGGAGGCCCAGCCAGGCATACAATTCTTGAAACAAGTGCGCATTTTTAATCCTGTGCGACTCTGCATCCTGCCTAATGAGAAGAGTGCCTATTCAGCCATCCCTGGTTTGAGCGAAGTTCCCGATCAGGAGCTTCGCCTCTACTTTGAAAATGTAGGCCCAGAAGCAGTGCAGGCATCTGTTTCTGGAGTGATTGACACTGACCTCTTTTGGCGTGGGCTGGCTGACCACATTCCAGCTCTTTCCCAACTTGCAGCTGTGTACAATGACTGTGTGACCAGTTCTGCAGATGCTGAAAAGAGCAACAGCATCTACAAAATTATTCTCTCATCCAGACGACGGTCCCTTTCAGAGCAATCGATCCGGGCATTATTGTTTTTACATTATAACCAGCAGCACAATACTGGTCTAGATTTGGAGTGCTCAGAAGAACTGAACGTACATGGTCAAGATTAACATGCCTTTTAACCAAAACAAATGGGCTGAATTGTAAATAAACAAAATGTACATAGCTCCATGTTGTAAAATAACTCAAACAATAAGATATCTGTGTTTGTTGTAAAAAAAAAAATAATAATTAAATGCCGCTAAATTTCCATTTTGTGCAGCTAAATTTTCATTTTTGTGCCGCTAAATTTGCCAATCCATGCCGCTATATCCTGGGGGGTATGATTTCTGATTAACTTAATGCACCGAGATAATGGAAATTCTTCCCCACTAAAGTGATGGCAAAAACAGATCTGTTATACAGGAAAGGAGAAGGGACTATAAGCGGCTGATCACCCATGCTAAGGCTGAATGGGACTACGATAAATGGGAGAATCTGACTATCACACTAGCTGTTAGGGACGTCCGGAAGTTCTGGCGACTAGTGAATACAGGGTCTGAGGAACCATCTCCCGCCATTGAGCCTAACATCTCAGCCAAGGTCTGGCAAGACCATTTCCGGACCTTGTACACGGATGGAGATAGGGCCCCAACCAAAGTATTGCCAACCACTGCTACACTGCTAGAGGGGGATATTTTCACAGAGGTGGAGGTACGGGCGGCCATGTCAGGGCTGGCTTCAGGAAAGGCGCCTGGCCTAGATGGGCTCCCGGGCGACATTTTCAAACAAGAACCGGATATATAGGCTCCCTACCTGCTGACAATTTTTAACGACGTTTTGAGGGGCATGGAGGTGCCCTGTACTTGGCTGGGAGCGGAAATTGTCCCTATATTTAAGAAGGGATCGCCTCTGCTTCCAGCCAACTACAGGCCCATCAGCCTTATCGATGTGTCCCAAAAACTATTCGGCAGGCTGATATTAGATCGCCTCCAAAACTGGATTGAGGAGTTCTCCATTCTCAGCCCCTATCAGGCAGGTTTCCGAAGGAAGATCTCAACAACGGACCAGATTTTCCAATTGAATCTTTTGTTCTGGAAAACTGCTATAATCGAGGGAGGCAGCTTATACGGTCTTTGTAGACCTGCGTGCCGCCTTCGATTTGGTTCCAAGATCCAGACTGTGGTCCGTGTTGGCGGAGATGGGTATCCCCCCCGACATCTTGAACATCTTGACAAGACTGCACCAAGAAAACTATGCACGGGTCAGGTGTGGTAGAAATAAGATGCTCTCAGGAAGATTCCCCCTTGACAGGGGGGTGAGAGGGTTGTGTGCTCGCACCCACCCTGTTCTGCCTCTTTGTTAACGGGGTAATCGACCACCTGACTAGGATAGCCGACATTGATGCCCCAAAGCTTAACGGTAGCAGGGTGCCCGCTATTATGTTTGCGGACGACACCCTGCTGCTGTCAAAATCCCCGATGGGAATACAACGGGTCTTGGATGGGTTCGAAACCTTTTGTGTTGAGTGGGGACTGGAGATCAATGCCCTGAAAACCAAATATATGATTCTTAGTCCTCCACCTTCAACACGCCCTAATCCCACCATAGGCACACTGAGACTAGAGAGGGTCCACACATTCGAGTACCTAGGGGTGACCATCAATCAAAATCTGACCTGGGATACACATCGGACAAAGGCTAATATTAAATTAGCGCAGCTAACGGGTGGTATCTCCAGGATGGCAAACAGATCAACTTACAATCCCCTCGGCCCAGTGCCCCAAATTTATAAAATGCAGGCGCGGGGGGCAGTCACACACGGGGGGAGTTGTGGGGTCATATACCCGCCCAAAACCTGACAACCACTGAGAATAAATTTATCAGGCTGATGGTAGCCTTACCATCAAGCACCCCACTCTTCCCGCTCAGACTAGATCTGGGCCTAAGACCAATTGAGGAAGAACTGGGATTAAAACCACTAACTTTCTGGCGACGAATCTGGAGTACCCCAGAGCTCATGAGCTACAGGATGGAGTTGCAAGAGATTTTATCCTTACCAAACATAACGAACATTCCCTGGCTAAAATATATAAAAAAGACATGTTAGAGTCTGGGAAGGCCGGAACTGTGGTTAGACCCAGCAAATGCTTGTAGCAAGGTTTCACGCAAATCTCTATCAAAGGACTATTATGACTCTAAAATAACATCTTTACTACAGAATCCACGCCTGGGGTCTTAAACACATTTTTTTATTCAATCTAAAGACTTATATCACCGGAAACTTGTCCTTGATAGAATTAGCCCTGTCCTGACAAGAAAATTATTTTTACAGTGGAGGTACGGCACACTCCCTCTTAGAGCACTTAGCAGTACCTGGTCTCAGCCCCCTACCCCAGAGCATTGTCCAGCATGCCCATACCAACAGGAAAATGATTTACATGTCATATTCTTCTGTAATGCTTACCAGAAACCCAGAAAGTATTGGCTTGTTCCCCTTCTTAAAAGCTTGGGGTTCAGGCATTACTTGCCTGCTTACAGAATATTAAAGACGGACGTATCACCCCGACTGTGTTCGCGGTAGCCACATTTTTAACTGAGATGTGGCACATACGTACCCGTTGCATGAATTTTGATACAGACTCGGTATAAGTTTTACAACAATTTTTATGTTTTGTTGATTCTTAATTGAAATACAGTGCGATCAATTTTTGATCTTTTAAATCCGACTGCGATTTGTGATAGGCAAACTATAGCAACAGCCTGAATCTGTATATTAGGATGAAAACTGCATTGTCCTCTTTTAATCTATGTTCAATGGATTTGTAATAATTAATTGCGCTTTTTAATTCTGGATGTAATCTTTTATGATCTAATCGATCGAAATAAAGAATGAAAATGAATGATGGGTGATTTGGAATCTATTAAGGATATTGATGCCAAGATTGTGACTTCTTCCTAAAAAGACTGCTGGCATGATTGACTGATTTTCTTTACTGAGAATTCCAATACCAAAGAAAAAAGCTAACATTACATTTCCATTATAGAGGGAAAATATAACTAGCAGGTCTCGAAGGTCTGCACTCCAGTGGTGCTATGACTTCTCTGTTGAACCACCAATAATAATACAGCCAGGAGTATAAGAAACCACGCAGAGCAGTAAACTCCCTGTTTGCAATGATTAAAAGTCCAAACAGATACCCTATAAATATTAGCTAAAGAGTTGCCCTTAGCCTCTTTTTTGTTGTGTGGATGTTTTTATTGAATTTCAATTAACAACACAGACATACACAGTGCAAATCACATTCTGTTTTAGCCATTATTAGCTGGTTACTTAGTAGACGATATACATTGGTACAGGGGTGATCTGGACATATCTGCTCCTCTAGTGGTGACAATCATTTGCGCATACTGAATTTATATACTCCTCACATGTTGACCTCTGGTGGTATTTGTGGTTACTTAGTTCCCTGGTGTCCCCCATTTGTTTTGTCAGTAAGTGCTAACTGTGTAGTTGTCTGCTAACAGGGGAGGCAGGCAATAATGAAACACGTAGTTGTGCATCTAACTGGAGCTCTTCCTGGTCAAGCAAATAGTGGGCGTGCGCAGAGTGGCAAAGTCCAGAGAGCGAAAGTAAGATTTTCAAAATTCTTTATTGATCATTTCTTATGAGGTTTCAAGACATTAGATTCCAGGCAACGCCTTTCATTCTCCCTGGGAGAGCTTCATCAGGGCTCCTAAGGGCAGTCACCCTTACGAAGGGAAAACCGAGTTATTTTTGAAAATAACAATGGAGATATATAACGGTCCTGATCTGTAAGGAAGTTTGGCCACGCCTGAAATATCTAGATCAAATACGAGTTCAGGGAAGGTCTAGATTGGAATTCCGTATAAAAAAGGTCCCATATGTTATTGTCAAAGTGAGCTGTGTGAGCTGTGTGATCCCAAGCTTGTCCGTAGCGATCCTAAGGTCTGTCACATGTTGTAATGGGCATGGATTTAGTTAGTCCTTCAGGCAGTAATCTAGAGTCTTAAGGGAAATTCCCCACGGCCATATAGTGCCTGTTTGTCAAAGGTCCAGCGTTTGGAGTGCCGAGGATCGCTTCCTGGTCCCCTGCATCAATGCATACTCTCTGCTCTTGTTTGTTGGATCGTTTTGATGTTCGCCCTGAAACCCAAGGCAGGCGATGCGTAAGCGCGCCCAACAGTAGTGAATCCTCAATTACATCTTTGTCAGGGCCGATGTTCCTCCCCTAGTGCATTCTCAGGGGTGTTACTATTATTTGGGATTGGTGTGCGTACAGCGGTGTTATGGGCGCTTTGCAGCTCACTCAGAATCGCATCCCAGTTTGTAGCAATTGGGGTCCTACGAATGCCCAGTGTGTTCTCCTGATGAAGCGCAACGCTCTCTGCTTTAGCCCTCGCACGTCAGCAGGGAGCGCCCCAAGCCAGTATGTGAGGGGGCTCAGGAGCCTTCCATTTCCTAGTGTTCAGCTGCTTAGCTACTGCTATCCCCAGATGTAGGATGCAGGAGAGCACCTTGTGCTTTTTACTTATACAGTAAAGATGTTGGATATAGATGTCCCATTCAAAGGTAATGGTGCGTTTCATGCAAAGGGAGAGGGCGTCCAACACCACATTCCAGTATGCCTGAAGGTGCTGACATCCCCATAACATGTGCAGCAAGTCCGCATCAATAAGGTGGCAAACAAGGGCAAGCAGTGTCCACGCAATTGAAATAACTGTTGATTTTAGGTGGAGTGAGATATGCTCTCAGCGTAATATTATTGTATATGGCAGCAGGGGATATGTATAAGGCCCTCCAGTCCAGAGGCCCATTCGGGGTCTGTGAGTGGGCAGTTCAGGTCTCTCTCCCAGTGATGTCTCAATGGTGTCAGTGTGATTGCAGTGTGCTGTCTTAGGGAAGTGGCAAACCACTGTGTGAAATGTCCACCTCGCCCCATCACATGCAAGCACTGGATTGTGAGATGTGTTGGGGGCTCGTTGGCCATTTGGTGGCTAGAGCTCCCAAAAGCGAACGATGTAGCAGGAATTGACCTGGGTGTAACCCATTTTCCTCGACTAGCGTGGCATACGGTATTAGAGCGCCTTCGTGATACAGGTCCACATTTCCTGACTCACCAGCTGCGCAGTTCAACTGCCGTAGTGATCGCATGCCCTTCAGGGCAAGTCAGGTGCATATAGTTTCACGCTCCGTGTAATATTTAAGCACCTTCAATAACATCTGTATTCCTTATTGAGCAGCAGAGGTGCCGGTGGCTTTGACTTCACACAGGGGTGAAACAGGTTAACCAGGGCAGTTAGGGACCAGGGCAGCAGTGTGGTTGCTTTGTCACGTCGTTGGCGGTCAGCCAGCCACCAGGCCACCCATTGCAGTTGTGCCGGAAGATAATACTGTTCCATGTTTGGCTCCGCTTGGCCTTCTTGACCAGTTGGCAGGTAGAGTTTCTTGATAGCTACCCGGTGGCGAGAGTTACCCCAGAGGAAGTCTCTGCTTTCTCAAGAGCACAAAAGAAGGGCGGGGAGATATATAAGGATAAGTTTGCAAAATTGTAGAGGAGTCGCGGTTGGATCACCACTTTAGTGACAGCCACCTGGCCCGCTACTGATAGTGGAAGCATGCCCCAGAAGGACATTTGGAGCAGGCAGCTGTCAATGCTCTACCCAGGTTACTGTTAATTAGGTCTGCCTGCTGATGATCTATCCTTATGCCCAGGTAGCGGAAGGCATCTGTCTTCCACTGTATACACACTCCATTAAGTATATAAATCGGGACCAGGCGTGCGCTGTTGAAAGGATACAAGCTTGACTTCGCTGCGTTAACTCTCAGTCCCAACACGGCAGCGAAATCTCCCAGAACACAAGCTAGTAGTGGGGGGATCGATCAGCATGCACAAGGATGTCGTCCTTGTACAGTGAGATCGTGTGCATGCCCTCCCCGAGTGGGATGCCCCAGTCTGCACCAGCGGAACAGCCCATGCCAAGGGTTCTATGGCTAATGACAAAGGATCTGGACAGCGGGCATCTTTGCCTAGTTCCTCTTCCCCTGGTGATTGGCGCAGGTATATATGGACCTGTCCTCACCCACCCCGTTGGTTCCCTATGTAGCAGCTTAATCATGCGGATGAATGTTTTGTCAAGGCCATAGCGGGGTAGTGCAGCAAATAAGAACTCCCATTTCAGGGAGTCAAAGGCCTTCTCCAGATCTGATATTAAGCATCCAGAGTATGGCCATCGACTCGCCGAATATGTGACAACTCTAAAAAAGCGCCTCAGGTTTAAGTAGGTGTTACGAGAGGGCACAACCCCATTTTGATCCACATGGACTAGGGTTGGCACTATGGGCACCAGTCGGTCCGCTAGGACTTTCGCTAGAACATGATATTCCGTGTTCAGTAGGGCCAACGGCCGGTAGGAGCCTAAGTCAGTGGTGTATCTGTCAGGTTTTAGCAGCGACACTAGGCGCGCTTCACGTAGAGATCGGGGGAGTCTCGACTCCTCTAGCGCCGCAGCATAGAGGGTGTGTTAGCACTGGCCAGTGTCGCAGCATACGCCTTGTAATATTCGGCAGGCAGCCAATCTGGCCCAGGGGTTTTACTTGTCGCTAGCACCATAATAGCTTCACAGATTTCTTCAAGAGCAATTGGTGTGCACAACGTCGCACACTGTTCAGGGGTGATCTTAGTCAGACTCACTGAATCTATGAAGGCGTCCAACCGTTCCCGGTCAACGAAGATTGGTAGAGTGCTGCATAGTGTAGCATAGTTTCTGTATGTATTTCGTGTTGCATATGTAGCATGCGCCCGTGTCGTTGCGCACAGCGTGTATAGGTTGGCGAGTGTATTCTTGGTGCATGGAACGCCTGGTCCTCCAGCGCCGCCAGCTGGAGGCGCCAACTGGGGATGGGTGGCAGGCCCACATCCCATTTGAGTTGTAAGAGCAGGGAATTTTGATCGGAATCTGTGCACCCCGAGTAATCTGTCTCTTCAACAAGGGGTAGCAAGGTAGGGGACCCCACTATACGGTCCAGCCTTACATGCGAGTACGCCATATGTCGACCAGGGACTAGTGGGCCAGCCATGTAATCAGCGCCTGTGCATTCAACATGGCTGTGGTGTGCGTTAGGGGTAGAAATGATCGATTTAGCGCCACATCAAGTACCGAGTTGAAATCGCCAACTATAAGCCAGTTAATTCCCCTCTATCGGGCCAAGACTTCGATCAGTTTGTGGTGTTGGGTTCAAATCAGGCCTACATACTCTGCTAAACTTTCATATACCTTAGTATAGAAGTTGGCACGGACACTGGAAAAGGCAAAAGACACGTTTATTAAGACCCCATGGGGTGGTGATACATTCCTACAGCACCCTTCGGCAATGTAAGAAGTAGCACACCGAACATCGGTGCGCGACCTCTTTTATACAGTTTAATAGCAATAAAAAGATAGGCGGTTACAAGTTACATATTTTAGGTACATATAAGGTCATTTTTGGAACACAGCCAGCATGTGGGAGAAGTTCAATAGCACTGGTCAGTTAGTGCTAACATTCCTAAAGAATGACCAGTTGATGCATAGTGCGCATGTGCGCTTGACCAGTACTAAAAATAGCCTGTTACCGAGCAGAATAGGTGACCATGGGTATCGAGAAAGGACGAAAGGGCACACTGACCACGAGGCAGCATGTTCATAGAAAATGGAAGCCAGAAGGATTCAAAATGGCCCCCGTTCGTTTTGGTCAAGTTAACGAAAAGACCGTGTAGCTGTGCTAAACGCTAACTCAGGAGCTGCCAAAACACGACAGACGGCCCTTTTAGCGTTTAGCAAAAGCTACCTCATAATGGACGTAATCAGAATGTTCATCATCAATGTTAAAAGCCATTATTTTCAATACTTCATCATTGATCAGTTTCTCTTGCTTAACAATAGCTCGTTTAGACGGAATACAGGCTGTGATACATACAGAACATAATGTAGGGCCACATTGAATACATAAACAAAGGGAAAATAGTACTCCAATAAAAATACATAGAATCGTTAATAATTTCCAACCCCAAGTACTAAAGAGGGTCCAGAACCAACCAGAAAAGGTCCATGCTCCATTTTCTGGGTGGATCTCAGCAGCTATCTTATGTAATTTCGTAATAGAATCATACACGGAAGGTGAGTTATCTGGCACGTACACGCAACAACTACTTCCGATGACGCGGCATGCTCCGCCCCTGTCAGCTAGTATCACATCTAGAACCATTCGGTTCTGGAGCGCTACAATTCTGGTAATTTGCAATTCCTCAGTAATATTCCCTAAAGCAGAGGCAGTTTCATTAGCGACAGCTTCCACCACACGTGTAAGCCGCCTTATCTTCCTGCTATTCAGTGCAGCTCCTACAAATGAAAATAAACCCAAGTTGAAATCTACATATTGTTGTAAAGTGGTATCAGTTTGGTCGATTTCATCAAGATCTAATGTTCGTTTAACTCTGTTCAGTACGAAATCATGGTACAGCACGTAATCATTGTGGTACATAGGAGGAGCAATAAATACAGGTGGTAATACAAAAGCTATGTAACACGTTCCTAACCATCCCAATGGTAGACGATGGTATCCCTTATTTCCACAAATGAAATATGTGTTACGTGAAGCTACGAATGCAATTCCAGTTGGCGTATCAAAGGTAAGTGTAATATTACATTCACTGCGGCCTACAGGGATTGTACCTTTATTTCTAATACACAGATCTGCTTTTGTATCAATAACTGTTATCATATGCAAGCTCGTCACATTTATAAGTCTTTGATTCGTATATACACGAGGTGCAGAGACATTGTCCGGACGATACTCTTCCCATTCAAATTTAGTTCCTTCAGCGTGTGGATAACCATCTTTGTCGTTATAGCATATTTTGTTCAATCGAAAAAGTAAACCACCTTTCGTTGGCCATCGCAGAGTGAAAAGAAGAGTATACCAAGCATGGCAAGAACCATTATGAGAAAACGGGAGAAGAATGAGTGGAGTTCCTCCCCTCTTCTGATGTCCGGGCAACATTCCACATACCCAACAATTGGACGTGTTGGTCATGTTATGAGTATGATGCAAAATCTGAATAAAGCTGTTATTCAAATAAGTCTGCCTATGTCTTTCTTCGTGAAAAGGCAAAGTAAAATGAAAATGTTCAGATGGGCTTGGAGTGGTGGGCAGCAAATGTTCTCGTGCAGGAAACAATTGTTCTATAGTCCAAGCTAATACTGCGATCACCACCACGGTCAAGACAAACAAAACAGCACCAAGAATTCTCCCTTTTCGTATCGAAGGAGATGCCATAGTTCACAAAACAATCCTCTTCAAGAACAACACTAAACGAAAAAATAAAACGATGGTTCTGGACCGAGGCTGCCGTTGATTTGTTCTCCGGGATTCAAGACGGGTGTCGCTACACTAGGCAGAACTGATCCCCCCCCCTTGATATTCCCGGCTTCCGTTTCACAAACCTCAGAGCGGTTACCAACCAGTTCAAAAAATGCAAAAAGGAATCTTATTTCCTGGGACGTAGATTGTACTTCACTTCATCAGAAACAGCGTGGTCCGGGAAGGCTCCCTCCAATTCATCAGGCGTAACAGCTGGGCTCTTTTCTGCATCCAAAATCTTTCTGTAGTCGGATAGCACCACAGGGATCACCAGATCCGGAGAGACACGTCGGCAGTGCGTTGAATGTATCCACCGCTTCTTATTGGTGACTCTCACAGCAGTCCGAGTCGCCAGCAGCACTTGCTCAGGGCCATGCCATCTCGGTTCCAAACTGCTGGAACGCTCGAACACTCGGATCATGACATAGTCGCCAGGACGAAGATCGTGAGCCTCACCAGTGGAGTTATCAGGGAGCGCTTCTCGAACCTGTTGATGAATAGCAAGCAAATCATTTGTTAATCGTGCCAAATAATCGTTCATCATTATACAAGGCACATCATGTATCAAACGAGGCTTAGGAACTCCCCAAATATTCATCGGCCTTCCAAACACCACTTCATAGGGTGTGAGGCCAGATCGAGAATGTGGCACTGATCGAATGGACAGTAATGCCAAAGGCAAAGCATCCGGCCATTTCAGAGATGTGGATGCCACAATCTTTGCTAGTTTTAGCTTCAAAGTCGCATTGTATCTTTCTACCAAACCTGCTGATTGCGGATGAAAGACAGCGTGGAATCGTTGCTTGATTCCCAATCCTTTCAGGATGTACTCTACTACTTTCCCAATAAAATGAGGACCATTATCATTCCACATAAATTTACAAACACCATAGCGCGGGAAGTACTCTTTGAGTAACACCTTAGCTGTTGTCAATGCTGTATTGTCTTTCGTAGGGTAAGCCTCAATCCATTTGCTGAAGGCACACACCACCACTAGGACATACTTGAGATTATTACAGCGTTCCAGCTGGATGTAATCCATCTGTAGTACTTCGAATGGTGCAGTAGGTGGAACAAACCCTCCTTTAGGAGTATGAGTCCCTTGTCCAGGATTGTGCTGTAAACATATCAGACAGGTCTGCACTACTCTCTTAGCCGTGCTAGCAATTTCAGGATTCTCCCAAACTCGTGTAAGCAATTTAGTAATTGCGAAAGCTCCAATGTGTGCCAGCCCATGTGTCATTTGCACCATTGTTTGTAAATAGGCCATGGGTAGTTTCCATCTCTCCATATCTTTACTGCGCCAGCAACCCTCATCATCCAATACTCCTTCAGTGGCCCATTTCGTAAGTTCTGCCTCCGATGCTGATTTCTGTATATCTAGTATTTCTTCTCTAGCATCATGCCACCGCTCGGCTTGTGATTTTACCACATACATGGGGAAATTATTTTGTAGCATAGCGGTCTCTCTCGCAATGTGATCTGCGAAAGCATTGCCTTGTCCTATTTTGTCCGTCACCTTTTTATGTGCACTGCATTTGACTATTGCTACTTTCTTTGGACATAATAGTGCATTCAGGAGATCGCATACCAATTCTCCATGCATGATGTGTACTCCGTGTGAAGTCAAGAATCCTCGTTCCTTCCAGAGTAGGCCAAAATCATGCACTACTCCAAAAGCGTAACGACTATCCGTGTAAATGTTCACACATAGTCCAGCACTTAACTCACATGCTTTCGTCAAGGCTATCAATTCAGCGGCATGAGCCGATTTCTGAGGTATTCGTGCTGCTTCTACCACTGTCTTAAGTGTCGTGATCGCATAAGCTGCGGAAGTCGTACCATCTGGTAACCTCACGCACGATCCATCAACCCACAGTTCCCCATCTACATCTGGAAAGGGTGTATCCTGTAAATCGATACGACCCTTTGTCTGTTCCTCAGTCAGAAAAACACAATCATGTTGTTCTTCCTTCTGAGTTTCAGCAACAGGATCCGGCAGTAAAGTAGCAGGGTTCAGTGTCGCACATCGTTTTAGTGTGATGTGCGGCGCCAACAACGTTAACTCATATCCTGTCAGACGGGCACTGGTTAGATGCTGTGTTTTCGTTTGATTCAATAACGCATCTACCGCATGGGGAACTAACACCAACAATTTGTGTGACAAAACTATTCCCTCACTTTGTCGTATCGCTACTGCTGTTGCTGCAACTGCTCGAAAACATCCAGGCAATCCTCGAGCCACAGGGTCGAGTACCGCCGAGAAGTATGCACAAGGCCTCTGTTTGTCTCCGTGTGTCTGTACTAAAACTGACAACGCGCACCCATCCTTCTCGTGTACATATAATGTGAAAATCTTCGTGTAATCAGGTGTAACTAACACTGGTGCAGAACAAAGAGCTTGTCTCAATTGTTCAAAAGCATTCTGACATTCATCCGTCCATTCAATGGGGATCGGTGTATCTTTAGACAACAATGCCTTATCAAGTCAAGAAGTCTTTATTCGATTAGTTCATCATAAAAGACATAAAATGCAATATATACATATAAACAGATAATACAATTATTAAATCATTGGACAAGCTAATCAGCTTCTTGTACATAGATACAAAAATGTACATAATAACACATGGGAGACATTGCATCATCAGATTAAAAAGTACTAAATAGTCCCCTATTAGTTATTGTTAATAAACCTGCTTCTAAGCACCCAGGCCCACCCAAGAAATTTCGCGACCCCCACAACAATAAGCGGATCCAAGCTGGTTTTTAACAGTCTGGTTGCTTCAACAGCCAATCTTGTTCCTAGCTGGCGACATACAGGTTTTAGCCATTTGGCTCTAGGGGCAGAGTATAATGGGCACACATACAATAAATGGTCCAGGCTTTCCCTGGTATCTTTACATTTTGGACAAAAACACAACCTTTCAATTCCCCATTTTTGAGTAAACTCCCCAATCGGAAGAGAACCGCATCTGAGTTGGTAAAATAATTTGCGGTCCAGGGGTTTAGTTATGATGTCCCAGTATCCCTCTAACTTGGATATATCCTTATGTACAAGGAACAGTCCAGTGAGACTACTAGGATTTGTTTCCGTATATATATTATGGGTCACCCAGTCCCAATGACATCTTTTTAAGTCCTGTTTAGAGGGGAAACTAGCTGACTCAGGCGAAAGCCACAATTCACCGAGGCCCAAGGCTAATAAGGTAGACTTAAGGTCTCGGAACCATCCTACACTAGAGGCACCAGAGCTATTTTTGACCTCCAGACATGCTGCTGCATAATGGTGGAGTTCTGGCGTTGTCCACAAACGGCGCCAAAATGCAAGCGGGCGGAATCTAGCTTGGGCCTCCACCGGTTGGCACCCTAAATCGTAAAGAAGAGGTATTATAGGGGTCGACTGGGGGAGACCTATAGACAATCTTAAGAATTTATTTTGGGCAAGTTTTAATGAGTTCAAATTGCTATTGCCCCATAGTTCCGCACCATACAAGATGGCTGAGAGAACCTTACCACCATAGATCTTTATAAGGGGAGACATAGGCCTCGTAAATGACCCTTTGTGTTCTTTGATCAAAGCTCCGCCCAGCTGTAGATGTTTCAGGGTCATAAGCTCGATCTGATGGGTCCAACTCAAGGTGTCACTAAAGGTGACACCCAGATAGGTGAAGTGTTTGGTTTGCTCCAGGGGGATATCTCCCATAGAAACCCTTGCATTAATTTGTTTGCGCCCCCTTAAAACCATAAATTTGGTTTTGGAGACATTCACCTCCAGCTCATGTTCGCTGCAGAAACTCTCAAACCTTGTCAGTGCACTTTGTAGGCCCTGTCTGGTTCTTGAAATCAGGAGAGTATCATCAGCGAACATGAGCAGGGGAATTCTCATGCCTGCCAGGGTTGGAGCATCCGTTGAAAAGTTGTCGAAGTACTTCGTGACTCTGTTAATATATAGGGAAAACAAGGTAGGCGCCAAGACGCAACCTTGCCTGACTCCCTTTGCCACTGAAAAGTTCTCAGTCACCTCACCCGGTTTACTCCATCGCACAAACGCAAATGTCTCAGCGTGGAGATTCACTATTAGGCGCACCAGAATAGGAGGCATGCCCATATCTAAGAGGCAGTTCCAAAGCCCAGCCCTTGGGACAAGGTCAAAAGCTGACCGCAGATCCACAAAGGCGGCAAATAGATTGCCTTTGCCCAGGGTGACAGTCTTCCAGTGCAGAAGCAGGGTCTAAACCCAGCCTGGAGAGGAGTAAGGATGTTAAATTCCTCAATCCAGGCCTGAACCCTTAACAAAACAAGACGACTGATAATCTTCTGGACCGCGTCAATTAAGCTGATCGGCCGGTAGTTGGAGGGAACCGACCGATCTCCCTTCTTAAATATGGGCAATATTTCTGCGCCTGCCCATGAATCAGGGATCCTAGCGCCCATGGCCAGCGCATTTGCCAATCGTACTAAGTACGGTACCCATAAATCATGGTCTTGATGGAATAGGTCTGCTGGAATGCAGTCTGGACCAGGCGCTTTACCTCTTGGGATGGCTTTCAGGACTAATTCTACTTCTTTAGCTGTAAACACAAGTGTATCGAGGCAATAGGCCAGTTAATGGAATCTTGTGTGATGCCATGGCAACTGAATTGTTCCTCAAAATATGTCACCCATTTATTTTGCTCAATGGATGCTGGGCTAGGACGATCATCCTGGGAATGACCCCACTTAAGGAGGTGCCAAAAGTGTTGAAGATTCCTGGCACCACACGCCTCAGCTAAGAGGCTCCAGCGCTCGTCGTCCCATATGGCTTTGGCCCGAAGTTTAACTACTTTATAATCCTTCCTGCAGTTTTTAATTAAGGCTTGGTTCTTGGATTTCAAGGCCTTGAACAAAGACGACTGGGATTTTCGACAAGCTTCATTATACCAATTTGCTGGCTTTTTACCCTTCCCCCTAGCCCTATTAACAACAACCAGTTTTACAAACAGAGTTTTTAGGGACAAAAATAGGCCAGCATGGATATCTGTGATTTTTGAGATTGTCGTTTCCTGATTTCCACAGTTATCAATCTCCGTTAGTGAATTTAATACCAGGGTCCTAATTTTTGCACGTGCTTCAATATCCACCGCAACCTTTGGCCAGCGCACCCTCCTTAGATCATTTGTTAATACCACTGCCTCTTGTACAGGATTAGGCTGTGGATCGACCGGCCCTGCAAAGCTGGAATCCTTCAATTCCGCTATGAGTGGTTCATGGTCGCTTTCTGGACGTGGCTTAATTGACATGTCCTGAACTAAATGCCACATTTTAATATCTACTAGGATATAATCAATGCGACTGCCATGTCTACCATTACAAAACGTTTTATTACCCTCCCTATCAGAGTTTACGCGTCCATTAAGGGCACGCAGCCCCCAGTTTAAGCAGAAACCTTTAATAAATGTAGCTGCCTGGGACCATTTGGCAATCGGGGGTAAATCGAGTTGGGGAATCCCCCAGGTCAAATCCTCATCCTCGGTCAGTAGTCCATCCTCTATGCCTAGGGGTTCGAAACAAGTATTAAAATCCCCCATGACAACCACATGACCAGATAATTGAGTGGAACCCATGAAACCATCCAAGCAAGTGAGGGTCGTTGAAACTCTGCCACCCGTTGTGCCTCTAACATACACATTAATAAGCAGTAATGTCAACCCACTACTGGTTTTCACACTAATTATCAAAATGTCAGGACAATCTATAAAAACTTCCTTCACAGACACACCTGCTACCTGGCGAACCCATATAATGAGCCCACCCATGGCCCTACCTCTGTGACCTCTAACAGCTGGTTTATTAAAATTCAAGTAGCCTGGAAAATACACTGATTTGGTCGCCCAGGTCTCCTGAAATGACCAGACATCACCCCGTCGAATGAAGTCAGCCCAATCGGGGATACTAATACAAGAATCAATTCCCGCAACATTCCAACATCCCAGGATGGTGCCCTTTTTACATAAAAGTTCACTCATTTCAGTTACAACATTAGTGTTAGATACATCAGACAGGGGGGTGAGATCAACGTGCCCCATTACAACTGCAACCTGACCAACCGTTGACAGACACTTTGACCCTGCCTGGCACAATAAACCAGAGCTTGCTCCTACAATATCAGCATCATTAACCAACATAGGTGGAGATACAAAAGTAGGTATTTCTGGCTCTCCACTAAAGGAGAGACAGCTCTCCACTGAGTGTTGGGATTGGGCTTCCATACTATCAGGCGCATTGATTAAGATACCCTGTGCAACACCCCCCCTCGAACACTCAGATTCGGGATGATCAACCCCAAATAAACGTGCTGGTCAATCGTTCGTCGAAAACCAAGATAGTGGGTCATACAAATTTCTTAGGGGGATATTCCAGAGCTCTTGGGGCCGGGTGGACCTGTTTGCAGGAGGGTAATCTGGCAAAGAACTTGGGTACTGTTGTGTCTGTAACGGGGCAGGTGGCATAAAAGCCAATGGATGCTGGAGGTAATTAGGGAATGTTTGATCAGGTAGAACTGGGGGGCCCTTGGGCTGGGTGGTATTCTTAGCCCAGCCCGGAGTCTGAACAGGACAGTTGTAATTAGATTGCATGTAGGAGCGATACTGCACCTCGGGGTTGAATTGGAATCCATGATAGTTGTTAGAAAAATTGGTCCAGTTAAGGAGGCTTTTGGTGTTATTAGGGTTATTTATAGGGAGTTGGTCTGTTGGATTAATCAGGGTTTCGGGATAGAAGTATGTAAGGTTCCTCGTAGAAATCCCTCCCTCGTTACTTCCTACATACCAGTCAGACAGATGGGATACAACCTTATGGTCCCTAAAGTTGATAATGACTATATCCCCCTCTATATCCTTAGGGCGAACCCCTACCCACCTACATCTTCTGACTGTAACAATGTCCCCATTAAGATGTGAGGGAAGGGGCCTATTTGTTTTCAGCCAAAAAATGACTTTGTTTTTTAAACTTTCGTTATTTTCCCTATCCCCTTCCGCAACCGGTGGCACACCCGTCATAACAATAACATAGTTAGAGGAATCCGGTGGCAGATCTACATTTATCTTGTGGGGAAGGGGTCTGTTAGTTATGCCAGAGGGATTAGCTGTTTTACCCATTCCTTGTCTGTGACACAACACCCTTCCCTGGAGGTTTATTTACTACCACCCTGGGAGTTTCTTTGGCATTTTTTGCTACTGCACGGGCTTTGGCTGCTAAAACTGGTGCTTTGTTAGTAATAACAATAGCATTGTTAACAGCACTTTTGGTGGGTATACTGGAAGAAGTAGTTATGGTGCCACTACCCTGGGGTGGACCAGGAGGTCTAGTCAGTGGACCATTGGCCATATCCCCGCTAGATGCGTGAATGGGGTCAATGTTTGCCAACAGACGGTCCAATTTATCTCCCAATGTCCTAACACGTTCCAACACTGGAAGCATATAGGATTTAATAAGCTTCTCTATGTTAGCGTAGGAAACCTCATGGGCCTCTTCACTAGGTGACTCCAGGGTTTCCATCACCTGTGTGTCTGAAGCCTCTGACACTACAGTAGGTGGGGGCCCCAGCTCGATGTTAGACTTTGGCGGGGCTGGTGTAGGTAACTGGCCATTGTGTCCTTTCCTTTTGACCCCACCCTTCCTCCTTCTTTTCCTTGGTGGGGAGTGCACAACCCTTTTGGCCTCATCAGACTTATGTCTGCCATTACATTTACTCGTTGTAGATATAGACTCACCTGGGTCTATACCCCCCGGAGGGAGATTGGGCAAGGTGGGACATGGGTCCAAATCAATAATATTGATAGATGGAAGATTCGATACCAAAAGGCTCGAGTGATCCACTGGCGGACAACCTAGGTGATCTCCGCTGTTAACATCAGCACATAGCGGGGAAATACTTGGAAATCTAAATATATTTGGGGATTGATTAAAGTCGGTGATATCATCCTCAGTTGAGCTCAGCCCTTGAGCGGCCATATCATGAGTAGAGTTTAAGACTGCTTGTGAATGCAATGAAATTTTCTTTAACTGCTCAACTGAACGACGACGTTCTGCTCTTCGCTCTGCTAAGAGGAGATCCCTGTCTAAATCCTTTGTAGTTTTTTTAAAAAATTTATCCAACGGACCGAGAACAGATGGTCCTACAGCGGGTGGGGCAGAGTGACTCATGACAGTTCTAAGTGGTTAGATATTACAACCCTGAAACAATAAATAAACGTTAGAGTGATCACAACACAATACCCCAGACCTATAATAGAATGAAAATGAAAATGACCTGGCCCAGCCCGGCCTCCTACGGCCCCGGACGGCCACAGACGGTCCCGCCCTTCTCCCGGGCTTCTCCCGCGCGCTCTCCCGCGCGCTCTCCCGCGCTGCGGGAGTGCTGAAGGCTAATATGGAGTGTGCACACAATAGGTGGAAGGGTAGGAGGGGTCGGGGAGAGCGGCCCAGGTGTTACTGCTCAGGGCTGGCGGGTGCTCCTGGGATATGCAGTCCCTGGTGAGCGCTCGCACTCGCTCGCAGCCCCGTGGAACACTTCCCTCGTATATCCCTTCAGCAGGCAAAAAAACAACAACTCCAAACGCTGCGGGACCCGCGGAGCGAGAGGTGGGTGAAGAAGCAGGTCAGTCCCAAGCGAGTAATTAAAATACAACAATGCCAACAACGGTTTAACAATGTGTGAAAAACCCAATATCCATTGCCTACAAAAAGACGTCAAACCTATAAAGGCACGAACATCTTTCTGAGTGCGAGGGACTGATGTATCTAAAACTGCTTCAATTCGATCTGGTGTCAATGCACGGCCCTCCTTAGACAAAAGATGACCGAGGTAGGTCACCTTGGGTCTACAATATTGCAACTTTTTCTTTGAAACCTTATGATTATTTTTGGCTAGGAAGGAAAGCAAGGAAAAGGTACTTTTCTCACATTGTTCTTGTGTGTCTGCAGCCAGTAAGATGTCATCCACATACTGAATAAGAACCACTCCATCTTGTAATTCAAAGGAATCAAGCTGCCTTTTCAAAGCCTGACTATAGATGCTAGGACTTTCTGTATAACCTTGAGGAATTCGACAAAATCTGTACGATTTATTATTCAATGTAAAGCCGAATAGATATCGACTATCAGGATGTACAGGAATCGAAAAGAAGGCATTCTTCAAATCGATGACTGTAAAAGTAGTTGCTGTCGATGGAACCAACGTAAGCAACGTGGTGATGTCAGACACCACCGGGTACTGAGGCACTACTATCTTGTTGATTTCCCTCAGATCAATAATAAAACGGTAAACCTTAGCATCTGTATCTCTTTTAAGGATCGGTAAAATTGGGCTGTTGCAAACATTGTAGGGGACTTCCTCAACGACTCCTGCCAAAATCGAAATCTTATATTGTGGGACACGTGGTAGAGATACTCCCTCCTTTACAGTAATACGTACTGGAGGAATTATCATTTGCCCTACATCCGTATCAGAAGTGGCCCACAACGTTTTTGGTAAGGAGGCTAATACTTCAGATTCATGGAGAAAACACACTCGCTCAATTTCTGGGTAATTCTCATTCAACACAACTCGTACTCCTTCTGGGGCACAGCGAATAGTAGCTCGAAAGTGTTTTAACATATCGAGTCCCATAATATTATCTGGTGTATTTGGAGACAACAAAAAGGGACATGGGGCAGCAAATTTATCAACATGAAATGCAACGGGTTGAGACAGTGGGCTAGAAGTAGGTGTTCCATCGAACCCTATAGCTGTAATTACCTCGCCAGACAGGGGAGCCCTTGGAACCAAGTATTTGGACAAAGCGCTACGAGTAGCTCCTGTATCGACCAGAAATTGATCAGTAGAACCCAAAACATGTGCTTCTATATATGGACCCCTTTGATCAACTGGTACCTCAACCGATTCCACACCCCATCCTACGCAATCCTATGCATAGTACTCATCACGTGGCTCAGCAGAGCCACCCTCATTTATCTGATATTGATTGCGATTATCAAATGTATTATAATCTGTCTGACCACGACCCCTTGCTCCATATCCTCCACGACCATTTGCTCCATATCCTCCACGATCATTTGTTCCATATCCTCGCGGCCCCCCATAATTATTCCTAGACCTTCCACTTCCTCGTCCCCTCAAATTACACTGTTCTCGAAACACCGGACAGTCTGCAATCCAATGCCCAAACTGTTTGCAGTATGCACATTGATTCACAGAAATGTCAGAACGAGGGGGAGGAGCGTTATTGTACAATCCTCGTCCCCCTCTATTGTTTCCTCTCGTAGCCTGAACCTGAGCTAACATTACCTTCGTCTTCAAATCCTTCGCTTTCTTCTCACTACTTTCCTTTGCCTCCAATTCCTGTCGTTCATAATATTGAGCCATAGTCAAGAGAGAGGCAGGGGTTGCCGTGGTCCACGAACTTTCACTCGTTTTTAATCGTTTTGCAATCTCCGGTAGGAGATTAGCCACATACTTATCAACGAATAAATGCCTGCCTGTATCTTCTGTTAATGATTGCCCACTGTAATCATGGAATGCTGCCTCAAAGCGAGAGAAAAAGTCAGAAACCGATTCATCCGTCTTCTGCTTACACGAGGCTAATATAGTCCAATCAATCTTTTTAGCGGGAGCAAGAGTCTTTAATTTTGTTAGTATGGCCCCTGGAAGGTCTAATATTAATTGACAAGGCTTACATGCTGGTTCCCTATCTAAATCAGCTTGAGCAAGATCTTTCCAAGTGGCCCCAAGAGTCGTGTGGTCATCAAACGTACGAATCGTTCTCCACATATCAGGTGGCAATATCAACCCGAAAAACAAATCAATATCAACTAACGTCATAATACACGATGAAATTGCACTTTCAACACTTTCATAGAGAGCCGCAGGATTTTTACGGGGATCAGGCAAAGCATTCTTAAGCGCCATAACATCTGCTCTATTCCAAGGCGTATAAACCCAGTTATATACAAAATACCCTTTCGCGTCTTTAGAGCGTTTATCATCATCTGTGCCATCCCCTTTGTGGGGGACATATAAAGGCGCAGCTTCTCGCATAGGTCTAACATTAATCGCAGCGATCTTATCTGTTCCAAAGATAGGCCATTCTTTGGATATTTCCGTCGCTCCGGACGCAGGCGGACCCTTCGATTTTTCCAACTCCCGTAGCCGTGTCGCCTCATTCCGTAGTTGAACCAACCGTTTGAAAAATTCATCCGCATCTGAAAGAACAAAAAGACCTTTACGAAAGTTCTCACGACCCTTAGATATATCCTTGGGTTCTAATTCTGAAGAGTATTTTCTGAACCGTTCAACAACCTCATCTCCAAAATGATCTAAGAAATACAGTCGCTCTTGATCAGACCATTGTTCCATTTGCTTACTAATTTCAGAAACAGTAACAGTATTAATATTTAGCTTTCGTGCAAACGAACGCAATTCCGCAGTTCGTTCCGCATGTAACCTTGTACGCTGTGTACGATCATTACCCTCATCTGATTCCTCGTTCGGAGCCGTAGGTGCAACGTACGGAGGCGGACAGCGATCTAGTAATGAAAAATCATCTGTTTCATTAGTAAGGACCGGATAAAGAGGAAGCCTGATAGGGAACTGACCATTAACCTGTAAATTATGTTCTCGCGTCTCCCTCTCTTTCTTTTCCTGTAACTCCTTCTCCTGTAGCTGTAAAGCTTTATCATGTGCAGCCTTCCGCTGCACCTTCTCCGCCAAGGCTTCCTCACGCTTCACTCGTTCACGCGCCTCTTTCTCCCACATACGCACGCAATCAAACATATCTTGTCTAGACCTTCGCTGAAACAAACACTGCTCCACATACTGAACCTTTCGAAGACTAAATGACCCATGTAGTGGCCACTGTAATTCACGATCAGTTTTAGTATACTTATGCCATAACGTACTATACATTATTGGTGGAATACCGAATTTAACATACATCTCACGATTTGGAGTCCCCTCTGGGGGAGCCGGCTGTGATTAATTTAATCGATAATTGGTACCATTTTCAAAACAGCACATCCTTCGGAGCGTACTAAAAACAGGCATGTTCAAAAAGTACCACGAAAACGCGATACTACACAAAAATGGCACTTAATGTGCTTCATACACGGTGTGCCGTTCAAATCAAATAAATCAGAGAAATATCCCTACATGCCTGCCTATGTGAGGTGCACTTCACATATTCAAATTCAAAGTCAAAAGATTCAAACGTTAGCTAACTTCAAACAAATTCAAATTCAAATTCAAAATTCAAAAAGCCACAGCAAGTGTCAGTAGACTACCTCACCAGTCAAAAAGCTTACCAAGTATCTTCAAAACGTCCAAGGTCCAACTGCCAAGTTCTGTGGTCGAATCAGCCAAAACGGCACATCACGACAATCCAAGATCAGAATCTCAGTCGAAGACCGGCGCCACCTGGAAGGTCAGATCGGAAGGAAGGAAAAACACACCGTGGGTGCCAAGACTCGGGTCACTCAATAGCAGCGATCGCGTCCATGGCGAGTTTCCTGACCTTCGTCACGACCTCTCCTTCGGGCATCCGAGTCACCGATGAGTCCCTTCGTGGTCGCCAATTGTGGTGTTGGGTTCAAATCAGGCCTACATACTCTGCTAAACTTTCATATACCTTAGTATAGAAGTTGGCACGGACACTGGAAAAGGCAAAAGACAAGTTTATTAAGACCCCATGGGGTGGTGATACATTCCTACAGCACCCTTCGGCAATGTAAGAAGTAGCACACCGAACATCGGTGCGTGACCTCTTTTATACAGTTTAATAGCAATAAAAAGATAGGCGGTTACAAGTTACATATTTTAGGTACATATAAGGTCATTTTTGGAACACAGCCAGCATGTGGGAGGAGTTCAATAGCACTGGTCAGTTAGTGCTAACATTCCTAAAGAATGACCAGTTGATGCATAGTGCGCATGTGCGCTTGACCAGTACTAAAAATAGCCTGTTACCGAGCAGAATAGGTGACCATGGGTATCGAGAAAGGACGAAAGGGCACACTGACCACGAGGCAGCATGTTCATAGAAAATGGAAGCCAGAAGGATTCAAAATGGCCCCCGTTCGTTTTGGTCAAGTTAACGAAAAGACCGTGTAGCTGTGCTAAACGCTAACTCAGGAGCTGCCAAAACACGACAAGTTTGGTAGGAATTAGTTTTGCTCTATATTGGGGGCATAAACGTAACAAATGAGTATACTTTGGCCATTTAGTCTGCCTTTCTTAATCACGTATCTGCCCCCTCATTGACCTTTACCTTCACCACATAGGGAGCCCCTGCTCTCACCCATACCAAGGCCCCCCTAGCTTGAGAGGGGTAGTTTGTGCCATATACCTGTCCTCGCCAGTGCCAACAAAGACAAACTGCTTCTATCTGGGTCAGATGAGTTTCTTGTAGGGGGATTATGCTGGTGGATCTACGCTGTAAGTATGAATATATGGAGTACTAGCAGCCCGTCCCGACGTTGTCCGGGTATGAAATAGAATGTGTGTATTTTGCAAGGGCAATTTATTTTAAAATCTCGCGGTAGACAGCATTTTTTGTTTCATTAGAATAGGGATGGAGAAGGGCCAGCTCCAGCCCTGTTTGATGTTAGCAGGCGCATGTAATTGATGTAGTGATCCACCGCCTGAGCCCGGCTACAGTCCTGGTTGATGTTAGCAGGCGCGTGTAATGTCGTTGAATGAGAGAGTTATCAGCCGCGGGTAAATCCGTTTAATGAGAGAGTTCAGTGACAGCGAGTAGGAGAGGCTGCAGTAATTGTCCCGGCAGACACGCTCATTTGCGTGTTCCCATGCTTGAGGCCCAGATGCATGCCTGTTTGATGTTAGAAGACGCGTGTTCTCCCGCTCGAGGCCCAGCTGCAGCCCTGGTTGATGTTATCAGGCGCTTATAATTAGTGTACTGATCCGCCGCCTGAGCCCGGCTAGAGCCCTGGTTGATGGTAGCAGGCGCGTCTAATTTCGTTGAATGCGAGAGTTCAGTAACATCGCGCAGGAGAGGCTGCAGTAATGTTACTTACCAGGCCTCCAGCTGAACGCGTTTGTCATGCACACGGCCACAGCAGACGATCTTCTGATTAATGTACGACCCACATGGCATGAAGGGCGGAACATAGCACACGCCCCCAGCGTTTCTCATGCCCCCAGCGTGCCCCTTGATACGGCGCAATTGCGTTCACATGGCATGAAGGCCGGACACACGCCCCCAGCATTTCTCACGCCCCCCAGCATGTCACGCCCCCAGCGTGCCCCTTGATGCTGCGCAGCAACGTAATTGGCGCTTGTATGTACGACTCACATGGCATGAAGGGCAGACACATGCCCCCAGCGTTTGTCATGCCCCCAGCACATGCCCACAGCCCACGATGTGATGGCTGTACCACACGCCCCCAGCGTTAGTCACGCCCCCAGCCCACGCCCACAGCACAATGCAGACACACCCACAAGGGACTACTTTGCTGGCACGGTTCTTTTACCTTGTATATGGTGGCCGTCTGCATAGCCTATGTCCTTCTGCTGCAACTGCCCTTTCCAACGCTGTATTGGGTGTTGTGATTGGTGCTGTGGTTACGGAGATTACCCGCCTCAAAGGTTTGGGCTCTCTCTTTATAATATTAGTATGGATATGGATTGACATGCAGGCGTGTGTATACCTCTCACTTTCCATGTGATGATGTTCACCTGCATCATGTTGGGGGTGTATTGTAATTACCACAGTAGAGAAGTATGTTTGTGTAGTGGGGAACCAGGTACTTGGTTGGTGCTCCGTAGGGTTTCAAAAGAAAAACTGAGGTTTGAATTGCAACTTGCACAGCCTCTTAAGGGTGAACTCGCAACAGGAGTTTGCCCAAACTGCATTGCTCTACCATGGCAACTACTGTGTGTACTGATGCCTATATAAGGGGGGTCACGTGCTATGTGATGCCAATTGCAGTCTACCCCCAAAGTGCTCTACTTTAACTTCCAAGTGTTTCCCATAGGTTCGAGTGCTAGTGTGTGAGCCGTCGCGCAGGGGGAACGTGTTGTGCTCTGAAGCTGCCTCTCCCAAGCCCTCCCAGAAAACAACCAGCCTACTGTACCATATAGGGTACCTAGCTTGGAACCACTTCATTACTACAGTTGTGAACCATGAGGTACAGTTCAACCGTCTGTCTTCTTGTGGCCACTTAAATTATATCGTCCAAACTTTGCGGTGTGACATGTGGCAAGCACAGTGAGTCTGGATCACCAGACCATATGGGAGTGAATTCATCTTTGCTCTGTGAAACGGCAGACTCCGCCTCATGGTCTAAACCCTGTGTCTTGGCCTGGATTGCCACCACTACGTGGAGGGCTTTTCGTCTTTCTGTTATTTGCTCCTGGTCAGGAGCCGCCCAGGGCCGGGCAGCTCAGGCCCATGCCCCCTCGCCAGCCTCTTTTTTCTTGTCTTGGTGCAGTTGTGTCACAAGTCAGTTTGTGGCCAGTCCTAGGCGTCCGATTGTGTGTCAAAGAAGTGAGTGGCGCCCTTCGACACCATCCGCAGTTTGGTTGGGAACAGCAGGGAGTAAGTATGTTCAATTCTCTGATTTGGCATTTCACAGTGCTGAAAAAGCTCCACCGTTTCTGCACATGTGCTGTATAGTCAGGGAACAGCATCATCTGGGTGTTTTGAATCCTGATGTCATTCAACTTGCGTGTTTCTCTCAAGACTGTGTTCATGTCTCTGTAGTTCATCATTCTAAATAGGAGAGTTCCCGTATTGGCTCCCAGCGGCTGTCTGTGGGCCGGCACCCTGTGCGCTTGTTCCACCACGAATTGGGGTGACAAGGCACCCTCCGGTAGAAGATCCTTCAACCAGCGCTTGACATAGGCCATCGGGTCATGCCCCTACTCACCCTCTGGAAGGCCCACCACCCTCACATTGTTGCGGCGTGAGCGACCTTCCGCAGGATCTTCCAAGGTTTTCACTCGGTCCAATAGCTTCTTGTAATGTCGCTGCGTGAGTGTGGGCCGTTGGTTGCAGGTCTTTTAGAGCAAGCTCATTAGCATGAACTTTTTCAGCTAGTTTGCGGTGATCGGCCCTCAGGAGCGTAAAGTCAGATTTGACTTTCACTTTTGGACTCCAAGGATGTGCGCTTTTGGTCCAGGGTTCAACCTATTTTCTCCACTGTTGCTAGAACTGAGTCCAATCTAGTGGTCAGGGATGATTGTCGGGGTTCTCGGGTTCTTTCACCATCCACACATGATGCCTCGCCCACATCTGAGTACACTGCTGACTGCGAAGCGTTCTATCGCAAGGTCAGTTTTAATGCAGAAGGCATATAGAGGCTTTGATGAGCCTGTTGCTATCTATCGTTCTATATACTGTTCTTGACTGCTTTCAGTGTGTGCTCATTTCCAGTCACTAACTGTGGTCCCTACAGTCACCGGTGTAATTTAATGACTTCCCACCCTCACTTCTGCGGCTTGGCAATGAGTGATCTCTGTCTTGGCACCTGTTCCCTGCAGTGTGGTCCCCGCCACTTCATCACCAACAGTGGGTCACCAGCAAGGCCTGACATGCATGGGAACGGTTCATTGTGAGTTCTGTGTGCAGCTGGGTCTGCCACCTGGTCTATCGTGCGCAGTAGCGTTACTCTTAGCCTCTTAAACTGGAGCACGGCAATCAGATAGATCCAAAAAGAATGAAGCATATCCCAACAATGTCATGGACAAACAGTCTCCTATGAAGATGAAATGGTTTAGAAAATTAACTGAAAAAACAAAGCACAGATAAGGGAGAGCGGTACAAAAGGGGGTGGTGATGGACAGAGCATCTGAACCAATCAAACACTCACACCCAGTCAACAGATCTGGGTTTAATCCATCACCGTTCTTGAGCCCACTCTGCCACCCCAGTTCAGACATGACCATATGCAAATCAGTCTGACCCTGTGCCTCATTGGAACAGTCCAGCCCGAACTGCCAAGCCACGCCTTCCCTGGACCGGAAACAAGCTTCCTAGGACCGGTTTCTGGCATTACAGCCGTCTTCAGCCAGGCTTGCTTGAATCCAGTGGCAAAGTGAGCAAGGGACTCACGTCTGAGCATACCCTGCCAACTTATGGCGAACAAAGCGGTACAAAAGGGGGTGGTGATGGACAGAGCATCTGAACCAATCAAACACTCACACCCAGTCATCAGATCTGGGTTTAATCCATCACCGTTCTTTAGCCCACTCTGCCACCCTAGTTCAGACATGGCCATATGCAAATCAGTCTGACCCTGTGCCTCATGGGAACAGTCCAGCCCGAACTGCTAAGCCATGCCTTCCCTGGACCGGAAACAAGCTTCCTAGGACCGGTTTCTGGCATTACAGCAGTCTTCAGCCAGGCTTGCTTGAATCCAGTGGCAAAGTGAGCTAGGGACTCACGTCTGAGCATACCCTGCCAACTTATGGCGAACAAAGCGGTACAAAATGGGGTGGTGATGGACAGGGCATCTGAACCAATCAAACACTCACACCCAGTCAACAGATCTGGGTTTAATCCATCACCGTTCTTTAGCCCACTCTGCCACACATTCAAGTTGAAACTGCCGACACCAAGGTTAGTACACCCCACAAGTTATATGAAATAACACTCCGGATGGAGGGGGACATAACTAGAAAAATAAAAGCTCTCTTTTGGGACAAGCTTTCCAAGGGTTATGACATACTTCTAGCTGAAAAAGACTGGCCACCTGTTGTTGTTAAGGAGTGCCCGCAAGGCGAAGAAATGATTATGCCTGCCTTCTCAAATCACATTCCAATTCATAAAAAATATACATATGCAAGGCAATGGGCTGTAGCTCAAGCTCCAGCATTATATAAAAATCACGTAGGATGGGATGAGGACTCTCCTCACCACAAAATACAGTTAAAAAACCAACCTACTGCACAGAGACAGTACCCTGTTAAACAGGAAGCTAAAAAACAAGTCAAGGAAATTTTAAATCAACTTGAATATCAAGGGGTGATTGAAACATGCACCTCATCTATGAACAATACTTTGTTTCCTGTTTCCAAACCAGACAATTCATATCGTCTAGTTTTGGATTACAGACACCTAAACTCCTGTTGTAAAACATTTGCAGTACAAAATGCACATAGTGCTGCACTGATGAATAACATTGTGCGCAAAAAATATAAAACCACAATGGACATTTCAAATGGGTTTTTCTGTCAAAACATTGCACCAGAAAGCAGACACCTGACCGCTTTCTCAATCTTGGGGACACAGTGACAATTTTGCCGTCTCCCCCAGGGATTTAAGAATAGTCCAGGGTTATTTTCAGCCAAAGTAACAGAGTTACTACAAATGTACGACGATGAGGCATTATCTTATGTCGATGACATCTATCTTACAGATGACGATTTGGATGTACACTTGAAAAGAGTGAACACCATAATACTTGGGTTTGCTTCTGAAGGGTATAAATTCAATTTTAAGAAATCACGAATTGGCCACCTCAATGTCCTATTTTTAGGGTACGAGTTATCAAGTGAAGGCAAAAGCCTGGCAGCAAACTTTCTTGAGAAGTGTGCGCTGCTTCAACCTCCAAAAACACTGAAAAACCTACAGTCAATTCTAGGTTTCCTGAATTTCGGTCAAACTTATGTTTTGAATTACGCAGAGAGGGTTAAACCTCTCTATGAACTAATCAAACCAGATTTCAGACCAACTAATTGGACTCAAGCACAAACAGAAATTCTGCGTTCAGTCCAAACAGACATGTTAGCTAAAAAACAGTTACAGACACGTGAAAACGTTCGCAATCTAGTGATCCGTGTCATCCCAGGAAAATGCGGATTAACATACCTAACCTTTAATGAAGGTGAAAAGGTACCAATCGCTTACAAATCACACTTGTACACACAAGCTGAAATTAAATTCTCATCAACAGAAAAAATTCTGACAGCGGTTCAAACTGCAGTAGCAAAAGAGAGAGCTCTCGCACAGGGTAAACGTATAATGATCGTTACACCTGTACCTGCCTTAGAAGCAGTGACAAGAGCTAGCATTCCCAATGCAAAAGCTTTACACCCAAGATGGATTCAATGGGTTAACTCTATTGCTGCAACAGACGTTGAATACCATTTTGACACTAATTTAAAAACACAAGAATTTCTCCAATACGAATATGAATGTCCTCTACCGACTGAAATTCTGCCTCTGGAACATTACGGATGTATAATCTATACAGACACAGCCCGCTATTGGGGGTAAACAAGCCTATAGTGCTGTGTGCGCGATTGTTAAAGGTCGCTGGTGCGAAGGCAAATTCAGACCTATGGTCACTAAAACTTAATCACTCGGGGACTGTACAGCTCACCGAGCTGAACTACAGGCATTCAAGATGGCGCTTGAAAATACTGATCGCGAATTCCCCACACTAATAGTGTGCGATTCGTATTACTGCGTACAATCTTACAATGAGTATCTGCAGAACTGGGTTCAGAACGATTTCAAGGACGCAAAAGGTGGCACAATAAAGCATAAAATGCTTTGGGAACAAGTAGTTCTTTTACAGAAAGAACTACAAAAGACTCACGTGATTAATACACTGAGTCATCAACGTGATGGCATTCACGTTGCAGGGAATTAATTGGCTGATGAAGCCGCGAAGGCAGCTGTGCAAACGGCTTCCGTAGCTGAGATTACTCGGTCAAAAACAAAAATAGACAGCGATATAATGCAAGCTGTCACTGCTTCAGTTAAAGACAGTGGTAAGACACTCCCGAAAGGCTTTCCAATAAAGTACTCATATATAACTGATGCGAATAATGTTCCTTTTGCTCGAATCCCTGGAGTGGGGGATAGGGCAATCCCAAATATAGAACATAGGTTAGGACTAATTGTAGCAGCACATGAAGGGCTAGCATCTACACATGTGGGAATTTCCGCCACGGTGTCATTATTAAAACAGAGATACTCGTGGCCACGCATGAGGAAACAAACTAGAAATTATGTTCTAGAATGTGAAATCTGCCAGAAAATAAAAGTTTCTACAGTAAAACGTCCTGCACAGACACCCCTTCTGATTTCAGACAAACCACTAGCGTGTGTTTACCGGACCACTGTGGTCCCTTAACTAGGGATGGCAACTATAAATATATTATGGTCGCAGTAGACTCCTGCACAAGATTCATTTGGATGTGGCCCCAGCTCTCGGCTGACGCCAGAACTGTTATAAAGGATTTGCGAGTCTTTATCGGCACATACGCAATTGGCACGCTACATTCTGACCAGGGTCCTGCATTTAGCTCTAGGGTTTACAAGGAGGCCATGGTCAGCTTGGGCATTGCATTGTGGTATTCTAGTCCCTTCCATCCCGAGGGTGATGCGGTAGTGGAAAGAAAAAAACGTTACATAAAGCAATCCATAACAGCCAAGGTATTAGGTTCGGGTGACGGGTGGGTCAAACATCTAATAAGTGTCCAAAGTAGTCTTAATAATCTGCCAAGAAATTCTCCGTATGAACGAATGTTTGGTACTAGAATGATTATTGGGGACCTTGATAGTCAGACTTCAGTGGTAGAACAAAAACCCTTTGATATCAAAGATCGTTTGGCTGTTTTACAGGACTTAAATGAAACTATTAATAGCTGGACGGGTCCAGCTATTATGCCTGAATGGACGTAGGACATCCACGCCTCCCCACATGAGACTCCTTGAGCTCCTTGGAACCGAACCGCCATCGCAGCGGTCCCCTCGGTCATCGAACCACGAACCCGGACATCGGGCCCGCGTGGGCACCAGGACCTTACACCTCCATTGCACACCATAGGAGGCACTCCAGCCCCCCTTCTCCTTACTGTCGGAACCATCCCTGACCTCCGCCAAGCCCATTGAAGGCTTAGTTACAAACAGGCAATTCAATGTTAGTCCTGAAGATGATCCCAGTTTATCAGGAGCTAGGGATCGAAACGTCGACTTTGTAAACAGTGCCGCAATCTAACCACTGAGTATCTGTATTGTGGTCCTTGTTGGTTTGTGCTTGCTAACGTTTTGAAATTAATGCAAGCCACCATTTGCTCCTAAGTTATTGCCTGATACTTTGTTTTCCTTTCTGTATCCCTTTGTCCTTTATGTTCCTTCCTTGACGCTGGGTACAGCACTGTGCCCTTGTTATAATTGTCGTTGCTTCCATTTTTGTTCAAACCTTTGCATTTATCTAACAATAAATCCCAATGTCCGGCTGGGCAGTGGATGACTACTTATAGTACTGATTCAAGTCTATAAATAATTTTCTTCCTTCTAAACCCTTAAGCCGAGGACCTTTGTTTTCTGAAATAACTAACTCACCCGTGGTCCAAAGCTACCTTATCGGGTCCCCTTGTTTGTTAAACTGTCTGATTTAGAAATGTCAGCAAAAATTCACAGATCATGAATACTCACAAGGTTCATCAGATTATGAACACATGTATTGTTTTAATCACTATGGTCATCATTATTTGCATAAGTCTGCTAACCCTAGAAATGTTTTTACTTACAATCAACGGGAACATTGTCCAACGCCAGCAAAAGGCAGCTCGAAAACATTTTATGTGAAATTTCAATACTTCTCAGGGTATAATGTTACCAATCCAGAAATGTTTTATTTTAGAAATGAAAATAAGACAGGAATGAAAACAATGTTGACCAACACTAAACAAATTTATTCTGCAAACTTTTATGCTCAAATGTCTACATTGTGTTTTGACTTTTGGAATGACAACATTGAGACGAAGACCGTCTGGGGTACAAAAGATTGGCAGGTGCAAGGTTTAGAAGCATTATTCAGAGCCTGCATAATACCAGAACAAATAATGTTCTTGCATGACACTGTTCAACAAACATCTTGTCTTGGCATTGCTAAGATAAAAGGTTTAAACAAACCGTCTATACCTAATCCCATACCTGACAGTAATAACAATACTGATAAGGACTTAGACGTATCCCACATTTTAAAACAAAACAGAACTGATCCTGACTGGAAAAAATGGTTAATCTGGCCCACAGACACTAATAACTGTCGAGATAGATTCCTGAACAAAACACAAGGTTTCAAAATGAACAGGCCAGATCCAAGATACTCCCAGAGACAACATCCAGGGATAGTAACTACTTATAGTGTAGGGAAGCTATGCCTTGAATGGCTACAGACATCTACACTCTCGGAGATTAAACAACACTTATCTTTGCTTAAAGAAGGCAATGATTTGCGAGATTTCTTACTGGGGCCTCGCAAACCACGTCAAAAACGTTTCATATACGCCGATATATACGCTGGGTACGACGAAGCTTGGAAAGTAATGCAAATGGAAACTGCAGAAAAGATACGAGAAATTGATCGTATTAATTTAGAGCAAAGTCTCTCTGTAGTGGACACTGGGTTAACGACTCTGTCCTCCAGAATTTATTCTTTGGACAACATTGTAACTTCTGCCATTGACATAATAGAGCAGGACTTGCTAATTCTACAACATGGCCAGTCCCAATTACGTTCTATGATGCAGTTAGGCTGGACGTTGCAAAATCTGCATTCAGGCTACGTGCCTTGGCGTCTAATCAACACAACGTCATTGTTTTCTGTATTTAACCTTACAGATAAACAAATCTCTTTGGCACAAAAAGGAGCAGACTATACTGTGCTGAACATTGAAAAACTGGAAAGGTTGCCATTGACAGTTTCTGAGAAACCTGTCACTGAATGGATAATTCATGGCACCATAACAATACCAGTGACGATTTTCCAATTTCAGTAGTGTCTACAGCATATACCAGCCTGTATGAAAGGTTGGGTAAAGAATACATTAAGTCAACCTGGACTTTACCTTACACACACAAATGTTGGAATAAGGGAACAGAGGTATTCCTTAGTGGTAATAATTGTAAAAATTCAGTAAGTGGTACACTTTTGTGCCAAGGTATTAATTTACATGGAGCCTGCAATGGTTCTGCAAATAACCTCTCATGCCACCTGCACGGAACTCCCTCCATAGTAATAGAACCAATTTTCAGACAGCTATCCAATGGCAGTTACGTTTTACTGAATGATCACAGCTGCTGTGGCATGTTGCCAGGAAAACTTTATCTCGTTAGTGTGTCCTCCAGGGTTACTTGTTGTATGCAAGTATTGTATCCAAGGAGCAAGTCAGACAGAGGGACGGCGTTATGGCCTTCACTGAATATCTCTTCTATACGGATTGATACTTTAAGCAGAATGAAAGCCATTCTTTTGCAAAAAGCGGTGCCACTGACCTCGTCTAGAGAAATGTATGATCTGCAAGTCGCAAGGACTTCGGCAGAGATACATGCCCTATTATCAACAAATTGTCCTACGCATTTGGTAGAAATGTTGAGCCAAATCTTAAACATGTCTGATACCAGCGGAATCCCACATGTATTTAAGACAATTTTTTCGGGACTGTTAGCACCTTTTGAAGCAGTCCTCTGCATTATTCCAAATTTCGTACACTCTGTGTTCGGCGGACTACCTCTCATCTTGGGACTCGTAGCTGGGATACTATTTTTATTTCTCCTGCTTCGATATGGCAAGTCCGGTCAACAACGATACCCAGATATCCATGGAAGAAGCCCTCCGTGCAATGAGGTATCGTGAGCGGATAACACAGATTCTCGGCTTGGCTCGTTTAAGAGACCTGAACACCACATGGTTTCTTTCGTTCAGACCAATCTGGCAAGATTGCATCTTACCTGTTCTGCGATGCCTGCTTTGCGGAGAAGAATGCGTGTTAGACATCTGTCTTACACTTCCATCAGTACTGTTCACGCTTTGCTAGGTCCTGTAACGGCTCATGCATCGTGTTGTCCCCAACGGCTGCCAATTCTGATGACGGCATTCATTGAGGTCGCACCGGCAAGTTTAACTGCGGGTGAGATACGAGAAACTACAGGCATACAGGTAACATCAACTGCTGACGTTGCTAATGCTTCCTATGCTGACGGCAATGATCCACACCTATGTGCATTTGATCTGCTTGATCAAGTAGTTTCACTTTTGCATACTACGGTAGACGGCTTCTTGGCCAGCCTCGATGATCTGATGTTTTCTCCTGACTCTGGAAATAACTTTTGATAATATTGACACGGCGTTCCCTGAACTCTGCAATTCGTCTTTCATTTTTCAAAACAAACCCTCCGGCTTACAAACTTTTCTACAAATGCAACTTTTGAACTTTTTCCAAAATTAGAAAAAAAAAAATTGGGGGCACAGAGTATTCTGCTTAAAGTAGAACTATTCATAGAGAACAAGATTTCTTTATAGGACTTCCTACTGACAATATTTTGGCCTAGCCATCATAACACCATGGTTTCAAATATTATGCTATGGAATGGTCTCGATTTCATTTTTCTTTTCTGTACAGACTTTATAGAAATTTCATGAATGTATATTTTTGTTTTGCTTTGTAAATATTTGAAGGCATGCTTTCTTATTAGCTCATACAGTGTACTTTCACTTTTATTTTTTCATGTAAACAAGCCTTTTCAAATGCAAATTTGTATTTTGGGTGGGATTGTGAACACTTACTTTAGATTTGATCAGTGCTTATAGGTCTAGTCTTATTGAACTTAAGATCGTGGAGTGGGTGTTGTAAACTAATCTAGGACCCTAGTGTAACTTTTCCCGATTCATGCCCTTATATAGGTATACTTTACCCTATCCTTATATAGGCATAGAAATCATTACCATATTTGGCCTGAACCTTACAGGCCAAATACGGCAAGGCTACTTCCACTAAGTTCCGAGAATTCACAACGATTTCTTGGGAAAACCCGCCTTCCGCAGCTAGGATCTTCCCCCTGCTTGAATATTAGGTTATCCAAGAAATCCTGGAGTTTTCTGGAAATTGAACCTTTGAGTGACGTTATTAAGTCCAATCATGCGTCAAACTCGGCGACTTCATGGTATAAATATGCCTACATTTGCCCAAACTAACACATGGTGGTTCTTGGAGCAGATCGACTAACTACTTGCCCGACGCCCTGCAGCAGCAAGTGCCGAAGGAAGCCGACCCTCCAGCAGACGCACTGAGAGACGCTGTTTCTTCTCTTGCCGAGAAATCCAGCTCCAGTGTTTCCAGCTTACCCTTGCGGGTATCTGGGAGATCGAGTCCTGAGAGAGAGATACAAGACCTCCTTCATTCTAAACCAAGGTACGGAGCTGATTAGACCCTTACAGAATTCTTGATTAGACTCTTGGCAGATTCCAGGCAAAGAATACTAAAGTTAAAACTACTCCTAAATGTATTTCGTCCCTTGTGCTAGGCTTAGGTCAGGTACATCGGGGTAGGCGTATTTTAGAAGCACCAGTTGAGTACTTTTAGCCATCTCTTTTATCATTGTATGTATTTTATGCATTTTATCTATTTAAAGCAACTTATGACTTAGAAACCATATCATGCATTTACAGTACTACTTTATAATACTGTTTGTATTATATGCCTTGTACTTTATAACCAGCATTACTATTGTAGCAGTACATTTCTCATGCTTGAGGTAGAAGACTGTTCAATAAATACCTTTTATTGAAAACGCCCATCTCTCTAATTTCTCAGCAACTCTGGTGAAACTAATCGTTTCTGGAGGTGCATGTTGCAGCATGTCTATGTGATTGTCACCATATTTGTGCCTGTGATCTTACACGATTGACTCAGTAAAATAGTTATCTATTGTTTCCACGACTCTGAAGATTTATTTCTTATTCTTGGGAAACAAAGTTGTCATGTTATATGGTTGTCAGAAACGAATCCCTTCTTGTACTTTCAAGAAAGTTTCTAGTGACCTCTGAGCTAGCTGGCACACACATAATTAAGTCTAATATATTCGGCAGAGACCTAGTTGACCTTAGTCCTACATCTAAGCTGCAGTATATATTATTCCAATGCGCAGAGCCTATTGAGAATATAGGAAATACACTACAATGGAAGCAGTTGGTCCCAGTTCCTCCCATCCCATGTTAGTAGATTTTTTAGGGTGAGTTTTAGGTTCCCGTTGTACCTTTCCACTAGGCCCTCAGTTTGGGGATGGTACACGGAGATTTTGATATGATTTAATGTCCAACATTTTGCAGACCTCCTTCATCAATCTAGAGACGAACGGGGTCCCTTGATCCGTGATGATCTCCCACGGAAACCCATCCTTGAGAACACCTCCATTAGTCTCTGAGCTAAGATGGTGGTGGATGCAGTTCTCAGGGGCAGGGCTTAGGGGTGTTTAGAAGAATAATCTACGACAGCAATGACATACTGATATGCCCTGGAGGATTTAGGATGAGGGCCTATAAGGTCCATTCCTATCCGATCAAATGGTTTGCCAATTATGGGTAGGGGTTGTAGGGGTACTTTCGAAGGGACGTATGGGTTACTTTTTTGACATATTGCAGACTCTTGACAGTATTTCTTTATTTGTGCGTGGATACCTGGCCAAAAGAAATTGCTTAGAATGGACTGACTGTTTTTTTCCATTTCGCAATGGCCCGCCAAAAATGGGAATGGGCAAAAAAGGATTTGGTCTCTAAAAACAGCCGGGATCAATAATTGGGGTTCATCTCCCTCTTTCGCAATTCTATACAGGAGGCCGTTTTGCTCTGAAAAACAGGGATATGTTTTTCTGGGGTTATCCTGTGTAGCTCTGGCGCTCTGCCAGGCGTTAAGGAGGGTGCTATCATTTAGCTGTGCCACCCCAAAAGTGGTTATCTATTGCCCATGATTCGGAAGTGAGAAGACTATTGTGGGTTTCTTTTTTTCAGGAATAGGTTCTTAAATTATCGACCAGGAGACTAGAAAAGCAGGAATTGTCTATGCCTAATATAAGCTGTTCAGGGAGGGAAGGGAGGACCTATACGTCGACTGTGGTTTCCAGGCCTGTTTCGGTCTAAAGGGTTACCCGGGCTACAGGGCAATTCCTGACATAGCCATGCACACAACAAATGCTAACGGTCCTCTTGTGGATAATATTGGACATAGGGATTAGCTCCTCTCTAACTACCGAGCGTTTACAACCTGAGTGAAGGAGAGCTGTTACTGTCAGATTGTTTACTCTCAGACTCACATAGTAAACTGGTCCCATCTCTTGAGCATGCAGGATAGGCCGGGGTGCATAACTGACATCTATTGGTTCGTCATCTTGTTTTTCCTTTTTCTTTCTGCAGAACCTGGTGATATGGTCCAAATCACCACATTCAAAGCATTGGGGACTTGAAGAGGAAAGCCCTTCAGTACTTCCTAGTCGGGCCCTAAAAGGCTCAACAGGGGTTCGGACTGATTTCTTCTCAATTTTCATCTGTTGGGCCCCTTTCTTATCATTTCTGGCTCCTTGAGCACGTTGCGGTATTAGGCTCGTGTGTAGGAGGTAGCCATCTCCACGGCATGGTCTAAGGTTAAGTCAGCATTTTGTCGGAGCCACCTTTGAGTCCCGTAAGGAAATGCATTGAGATATTGTTCTAAGTATATTTTATCCATCTGGTAGATTCCAATAGCTTGAGCCACCGATCGGCGGTGTCCTTCTTTTTGTAGAAAAGGGTTTTCAGGGTGTCTCCTGGCACTCTCCTTTCTTTCCTGAACTTGAGACGATGTGTCTCGTCGTCTACCCCTAATCGGTCCATTATATACTGTTTCACAAGACCATAGGTAGCAGTACCGTCCTTGTTGATGATCTGGTAGGCAGCCTGCGCTTCTCCTGTGAGTAAAGGGGCCAGCTAAAAAGGCTAGCGATTCCCTGGCCAAGCGCTGGCCCTCGCTGCCCTCTCAAAATTCTGAAAAAAAGGAACCGGGATCTTCATGCGGTGCCTACTTTTGTAGGGGGATTACCGTCCCAGGAAGTGCAGGACCCCTCCCTTGCCCTGGGCCCAGGAGCATCTTTGTCTATCCTTCTATTAGTCTGGTCATATTGTCAGCCTGGGTCAGAATGATGGAGACAAAGACAGCATGGTCCTTCTCCGCTTGATTTGTGCTTTTGTCCATGGCCCATTCTAGTTTATTTTGTCACTCCTTCAGTTGGTACACACGGTTCTCCATCCTGTGTTGGACAGTCTGTGCCCGCATTCTCCGCCACTTTGTCATGGTCCCTCTTGGGCAGGTGTAAACTGGCTGAGAAAAGGTAGAAGGATGCACAAGAGATCGGTTACTTTAGTTTTCCTTTGGTTTATTAGGGACATACAAGGTAGGTAACAGTCGGTTGAGCTAGACGTTGAGTCCTGGTTAAGTGAATGCTCCCGATTTCACCGAGGATTCACAGAGGCATGCGGAGGTCGCCAGCTTCCACCTTTGTCCCGGAGCATAAAAGAAAACAAAAACAGACTGGTTTCAGTAGGAAGGACTGAAAGTCCTTCTTAAACTCAGGGTAGAGGACATGAGGGATTTTCACCACTTGCCAGCACCATGTGAATTGCGGTATGGTCAGAATACAGTGCCCTCCCTCTACGACGTACCCTTCCCCACCCAGTGCCCCGAGAATCCCCGCAGTCTGGACTGTACCATGTCCAGCCATGCTCCTCCTGGAGAGTGGCGGGCGGTACGTGGTCTCGTTGTCGTCTTGGACGTGGATCTGACCTTCTTCTTCCCCCTCTAAGCGTTCACACCCACTTCTTTTATGCAGCCCTCACATGATAAGACCGACAAAGCAGGCGTCATATGGCACGCCCCCCAGGGCTCCTCCTCATGGGCGCTTGGTAAGGATTTAAACGGGCCGCCATGTATAGCCTGTGTGTGCATTGACAGGGTGTCAGGCACACTGTTCAAAGGGGAGTAAAGCAATACATCGTCCTGTTCGTCAACAGCCCCCTGACATGCTGCAAACCTTGGGGACCATCTGTAGTACCTCAGGTCCTAGGTACCAGGGGTACCATTTACTAGGGACTTACAGAAGATACTAAAGGTATTGACAATTGGGGGAAACAATCATACAGTTTGGGAAAGAGATCTGGCACTTGGGTCTGGTTAGCAGGAACCCAGTGCACTTACAGTCGAAATCACATCAAATACCAGGCAAAAAGTAGAGGTGACCATGTCAAAAAGGGCACTTTCCTACAAACATGCACACAGCCTGCTGGGTTCAGCACCTCAGAATAGGTAGAATCACATGTGCTCCTGTAACAACTTGCATTCTCTGTAATTACCATATTTGCGTTAAAGGGCCCAACACATCTAAAAGTTTATGCTGACAATGACAAAGGAACTCATCAATGCTCTTCTAGGGATCTATCCCCTTTTTTAAACAAAATTAAACAATTGCCAGGTCAACTTCTAAGGTTACAACAACCTTATGTGGGAGGATATGTGTTGGACGTTCTGGCCGGGGTTTATGGTTATCATATAGGTAGGTTATGCCGTCACAACTGTTTTCCGGAAACAGGAGTGAGGGTATTGTGGACAAGTACACGACCTACTAAAGTGTCTCGAATAGCAATGTCTGCAGTCAACCCCTTATCTTCACTACAGCCTCTGTCTAAACTCAGTCCACAAATACAAAAGAAGTTATATTAGGTTGGGATGTATTATTCCCAAAACTGTTATAGCATGTGGGTACCAAGTGTCATGATCATAACGGTTTAGTAAGCCCATGATTAGTTGCTTGGCTACTCTAGTAACTTTGTAGCAGTTAAACTTTGGCATTTTGCTTTTTAAAAAATCTATTTATGTGATCAACGTACTTGTGTCTTCTTTCATGAAGTTTTATGAATTGTATTTGAAAGCGATTGAGAGTGGATGTACTGAAGAAACTGGCACGTCCAACACAAAATGCAAGTTCCATGGGCATTGAAAACATTTTTTTCTAGTCTTTTTTAATATAAAAATATTCAAATTACAAGAATGACATTAAAAGCCAGATAACACGTACTGTACAAGAAGCCTTAGAAAGGGTTACATTAAAATTGGGTATTAAATGTCCTGAAAACTTTTGAAAGTCAGTTCACTCTGCAAGTTGGTCGGGAAGCATTTAACAATTGGTGTATGGGAGAAGGAGATATATTTGTGTAGAGTCCAGCCCACACCTGCTGCCGCCAAGACAAGATTTTGACCTCTTGGCAGGCAATGTGATCATTCCCAGGAGCCAGAGATAAAGGCTGGGCACAAAGGAGGTCACATCTCCCTGCTCCCCAGATGATTAGTGAATTAGCACATCAGAGTGGTGATCTTCAAGGGCTACACCACATCTGATATGCATCTAGGCTGTCTCCCTGAAGGGGGGAAACAGCCCTCCCCTTGCACCGGGCGCGACTGCACTCTGTGTACACCCCCAGGTAGGCTGGCCACACCTCTAGGGGGGGCAACCTGATCTGTACACCTAAAATTGAACTCTGCCAACTTTAAGAGGGCAGAAATAGTGGGTTCTGGGTAGAAAAGGTGACCTACACCACTGGATATGGTCACCTCAGGGGTGGACTAGCTGTAGGGGCTTGCTGCCCATTGGCTACACCCATTGTGTATACTGTAATTCTCCTAAATCTAGGATTTTAGGACACCCCTGCCACCAGAACCTCAGATCTGAAGAACTTACTTCAAGGAAGGACCAAAAGGAGACCAGTGTCACCGACAACTGGACTTTGCCCAGCAGCACAAAGCAAAAGAGGGATACTCTGTCCCTGACTCAACAGACTTGGAAGAGGGTAAACGACCCTCGTCCCTGGCTCAACACTCCTAAAGAGAGGGAAGCCAGAAGCATCCTCAATCTCCCCTGGACTAGTGGCATTAGTCCCCTGCAAACTACAGGTTGAAATGCTCACCAGATCTGGCCATCGGGCCCAACAAGGGATTGCCCAAATCCAGGAAGTCCAGTGCATTGTGGGAGTTGTAGTCTTACCTGCCCCAAAGTCTCAGGCTGCTACGTTGCTCCACCACATACAGTGAAGTTTCCAAAGCTTTTGGTTGTACTTACACCTGCCAAGGCCTGTTAGTCACCAGTCCAGGAACCAACCCCCACACTTGACACTGAATCTACAGAGAGCATTGTACAATCATCATCCAATGTCAGCAGCTGTGTACCTGTTATATTCTTGAATTTTGTTTCTTGCAGCACTGTGTAAGCTGTAAAAACAGCACCACCAGCAGCTCACGATCAGCACCAAAGACAGCCAGAACAGCCCTGCACCCGGACTTCACGGGCTAGGTAAAATTGATCTAACTGTTGTGGCCTGGTCGTGGGGCCCGCATGACCTTACCCCTTTAAGGGTTCCGAGAAACTTGGCCTGCAAGTTACCGATTGTCAGTAGTGGTTTTTGTGATTGACCGCAATGGTATTTTGTTTATGGTTTTTACTGCACTGATTTAATATTGCTTCAAAAATATATTACTCCAGTTATATGTATGATATGTTCATTTTGGTATCTAAATTAAGAAAAAAATACACTCTATTTTTATAAATTTGTGTCAGATTTATCTTGAGTCGTGTCAATTACTTATCGTCCATGTTGGTTTTCTGAAATGCTTAACACGCATGTTCCTCTAGTAAAGCCTGATTGCTCTTTGACACTCTACCAGGCAGAGTTAAGGATTTATTAGTCTGAATCCAAGGACCATCTTTGGAATATTGTGATAATACTACATTGTAAGGCCTCCCCGCCATATCACTTAATAGTCCACTTTCCTACACTAATTGGTCTATCTTTTAGTTTGCCCACACTATATATATCCTAGTGGGTAATGGGGGTTAGCTCCTGAGAAGGAGGAGAAGAGAGGAGATAAGTAGGATATGGCATCCCACTTCAACTAGACACTCACCAACAAATATCCCATAAATTGTTTTGCCACTGAATGACCAAATTGTTCAATATTAGGAGTTTGCTTGACCCTGTATAAAAGGTGCAATTGCTTCTTTTATTGTTAGACCCTCACCCACTCTATTAGTGACTTGCTTCATCATTGGATTTCCTCCTGGTCACTAAAAACCAGAATGGGCTCGACCATGTTCCAGGGAGCACTTTGGATAATCTCCTACCAGAGTCTTAAACGGAATTAACAATACAACGGAAAAACCTAGGTGTCTTATTATTGATGGGGTTTTTGGTATGGTGAAAAATACAATTAGAGTGGTGTTGTGAGAGTAATGGCGCTACACCCTCAGTAAAGCTGACATGTTTCGGCCCTACACCCACTGTAATGCCACCGTGTTTCAGCCCTACATTCAATGGCCCCATGGAATCATGGGCTTTCATTAGGACTATGAAATGAACGCCCCTGAATTACTTTTTTATGAAAGTCGATCAGTTCAGCCTAACTTATTCAGGACATAGACAAAACACATAACAAACAGAACATGCAACATACCCAGGGCAGATTTGCCCTTCTCCGACAACCTATTTGCCTTGGATCCTGCAAACAAAAAAACAATAATAAACTAAATTAGCATCAATCAGTCAACTCAATATAGTGCCATGTCATACCCAACACTTTTAGTAACCACACTGTACCCATTTCCCTGAATGTAGTTGTGCTTATTATCACCTCCCCCCGTTTTAAGGTCTCGCTGAGCCAGCGCATGCGCTGCCCTGCGAGACATTTAGTATCGGGTTTTCAAAGTGCTGCCACAGGCTTTTGAAGGCCTAGCGCTTGCGTTCACACAAGCTTGCACGCGCGCAGACGCCATCTGCCTCCCTTCCAGCACGATCACTTTCACTTTCACTTTTTAGTGCTGCTGCGCGCGCGCATCACTAGCGTGTTTTTTTTTATACATTACTACAAGCTTCTCGCGTTGGGCGGCCAATGCTTGTTTTAAGTAGTTAATCACTTCCTGCTTTGACTAGCTCCAGACAGAGCTCTCACGGCTCCTCTTATTTACTCTCTCTCTCCTCGCTGAGGCGCAGTGGCTGCTAACGATGCTCATCGGTAAAGAACCTTCCTCCAATAAAAATGGCACCGCTCGTCCCTAGGTGGGGGATGCTGGTTATAACTCACTGTCCCTTGGGGTCGGATGCAGCTAAATTAACAACACCGCTTCATCTGTTCACACCAGTGTTCTGGTATTAGTCTTTCTCAGCATCGTTACCAGCTAAGCATCAACAACCAGCATTGTTGCAGTTGGCACCCTTTATCTCCTTTCCTCTACCTCGGTAAGATGCTTTCTGGTTCTCCTTTTCAGTTTCTCCTCTGTTTGCCTCTGTTTCTCTGTCTGTCCTGCTCACAACTCTCTCCTATTTCCATTCTCTTTCACTCTTTTGTTTTTATTATTGTTGCCTCCTGTTTGACTTTTTTTTCTCTGCCTGTTTGTGGCCGTCTTTCTCGTTCTCTATCTTTCCCTTGCCTGTCTCTGCCTCTCGCTCTCACCCTGCTGCTCGCCTCTTTCTTTGTGCATCGCCTGTCTCTCTCCCTCATTAAGTTGGTCTTAAAAATAGATTTGTAGACTAGCCAGCAGGCTTGCAGTTACAGCCTTTGGTTTATGATGCAATTAGACTGGAAATTGTCGTTTTCGTGTTTTAGACATTATCTGCCACGAAACAGCAATACTAAGGGGGTAAGGTTGGTGACATGGTTAGAGTTTAACATATACTACCTAAACACTTATAAGGTCCCCCAATGAATAGCCAATAGGTCTCGCCTTTGGGACATTATAAGTGTTTAGTTATCCAGCACAATATCCTTCATTAAACAACATCAAGGGTTGCAGGGCTAATCCCTTACAAGGTCCCAAAAGCGAGACCTATTGGCTATGCCAATGCTTGTTTGATTGTGTTGTGCTTACTTCCACTGAGTAGTACATATAGAAAGACAAACTATAATCAGATTGCTCAAACATATCCGTGACATATAGCAGGTGGCACTGCAAATCATGATAAAAAACACACTGCAAGTTGTGATGTTTTGTGCACTCATAGTCCTTACCCTTTACTTGGTGATATATGTGTCAAAAAGAAGGAGGGGGGACATGCCCCTGTATAGTCACACACTTTGGTACTAGGGAGGAAATCCTTGACTGTCCAAAGCGTCCAGAGGGACCAAAAATAAACATTATGGGAGAGAGAAAATGTTGGCCATTCGATGGCAATACAATGAGTAGGAAACTTGTTGGTGAGTATCTTTAAGTTTCCTCAGGCCTCCCGCGTCTTCTTCTGACATACTGATCCGTGTGATGAGTCAATAGAGTACCTGAAGTAAGCTTATCTTAATGCTAGTCCTGAAATTCGACAAACAACTGTATCAGAAGTTGCTTCAGTGACATTGAACACACAACAATGACTTTACTGGAAATTGTGCGTCTCAAGGAACCTTTGTACATGATTGGTTTCTCAAAACCATAGGCATCCATGTGTACTTTTGTTGAAGTCAGATGTCGCCATGCATGCAAACTAATTGTTCATCAGTCATGACACTGCGTGTGCTGTCTGTGTCTATGAGAAAAGCTACTTTCACGCCACTGACAGCAGTTCCGAACACCAGGTCAGTGAGGCAATCATCTTCAGTCAGGACCCTAATTTTGATGGAAGGGACATTCCTGGTATATGGTTTCTTTCCTTCAATGGAAGACAATTAATTGGAAGAACTGCTCTATATGGTTCTGTGCCTACATCCAGATGAATGCGTCTGCTTGTTTGACTTGTATTGCTGGAACTGCTGAAATGACAAGTGTTATCTGCTTGATACAGTGAAATCACAACATTTGCATAACTTGAAAATAAAATGTGTGTTTACCACAACCATGGCACTTGTTGTTGATAGTCGGATATGTAGCAGCAAGTTGGAGACTCTAGCCACAGTGATAGCACTGTCTAAGAGTGGCTTGTGTGGTGGTGGCGTAGGTTGTCATTGGAGAGGGCGCGGCTCTCATCCTTACAATTATCCCCATTCACAGAAAGAGAAGAAAGAGTATGGGCGGAGATCGCCGCCTCCGGCTGAACCTGCTTTTTTAATCTTTCATGCTATTCACCTATATTCCCAGTAGTACACCTGGTAAGCCGTACCACATGCATATTTCCAGGTGTACTCTGCAGCAGGTTGGTTTGCTTGTCAAATTCCTGCTGTGTGTTGTAGGATCTCCTTTGAAAAAGTACATTTCTATTAATTTAAAATGTTTTTTTCACCCTGAAGGAAGATCCTGTCCTAAAACTCCACACAATCTGGGGAGATGCGTCCCCGTACATCTCTGCCTATTTACAGTGTGATAAAGGGCTGGATTAGAGTTTAGTAATACCCTTTCCTACTCCTTTTGTTGGATTTGTGGCTGTGTACAGCTACACACCCATAGCGTTGATCGCAGCCCAGATTCTGGCTATATCGGCACCCAGTTCCATCACCAACTGGATGTAGTGTTTAAAGTGACTTCAGTTGTGGCTGTTGAAAACCTTCCTCAAATTAAATGCTAGTAAGACAGAGCTCTTCACAGTCAGGAAAACGTAGATTGTGGGCAAAATACTATGGGGCCTGTGTCCTTGGGTGACCGCCCATCGTCTATCCATCACTGGGGTACTGTTAACCCATCACCTCTCCCTCAACTCCCAGATCAATGCTGTGTCTTCAGCTTACTTTTTCAGACTCCGATGTCTAAGCACAATTCTCCCATTCCTGCCTCTGGGGTATCATGCACAAGTGGTCTCTTATCTGCAGGCTATGAAGAATAGACTATTGTAACATACTTTTCTTGCGGTCTCTCAGAAACAAATTTACATAAACTTTAGAGGATACAAAACTATACAGTTAGATCATCTCAAAAGATCATATCATGTATGCCAAGCCAGAATTCAACTCGATGGGTTTCCAGTTAAGCAAAGAGTTTCCTTTAGGGCTCTTTACATTAGGTATAATACAACATGGAAAAATTATATTTAAGGCAATTCTTCAGTTACGCTTCCTCTGGTAGAAACCTGCGCTTCAACTCTAAGCGTCTCATGAATGTACCCAGAGTCAAGAGAGCAATGCTTGGTGAGTGAACTATTAGCTATTTGGGACCCAATTGTGAAACAATCTTCCTTATCACATCACTACTATACACTTTATGAGTGCCCTCAAAATCTTCCTATTGTGTTAACTCATCCAGCTGAGTCTATTCATGTCACTGGTATGTATGTCCTTTTCTTCCATGATTCATCTTGTCACTGGTACGTATGTCCTTTTCTTCCATGATTCATCTTCTCTTAGTGCCAAACTGACCTTTGAGGTGAAAAAGCTCTTTGTAAATAATAAATCAAACAACCCCCAGCCACTCAGTCCTTCCACCATTTGCAGGATGATGTGTGTCTGGTATGAGTCTGTAGTTCCACTCTTGCGGGGCCCACAAGGACTAGCTCACAGAGGTCCAAGTTACCACCTTACTTCATGGTCCCCAGCAAGGCCACCCTCTTCTGATCCTTAATAGAGTCAGGGAGGTGGTGCAACCAACCCTGGAGAGAGTCCCTAAAAGTTAGAAGACTTCCTAACACATTCCAATGTGGAATAACAATGAAACGCAATTTACACATATAGTAGATGGGGGATGCTGCGGAGACCCGGTAGGTACAGTTCTTCTCTCTCTGTGGACCCGGTGCTGATGTATGACCACAGGTTAATGCAGTCCTGGTGAAAGACAGAAGATTTTGTATCCTCTACATTTGAATGAGCAGACAGTCAACACAAACACAAATCAGAAAGCCCTCGGAGACAGAGGAAGACACAGAGGTATTTCTTAGGACACCGTTGATTGTCAACTGCACATGTCTGAAGCCCTGGCAGAAGTAATAGGCATGAATATTCTTGTGCCGAGAGACCAAATAATATCTTTCCTCTGTAATTGCATTTGGGCAGGTTTGGGGAGCAAAGCTTATTGAAAAGCAAACAATCTGTGGAAGGTAAATGGTGTCTGTGTGTCTTGTTGGTGGAAAAAAATACTGCTAAAACACACTGAGTATAATAGAAATTTGCAATAGTGAATGCAACCTTTCACCTTTTGAAATCACTCCACTCACATTATGCATGCTTTAGAACGAACAGCTGGAGGGGGGGTAAATTATTAGATACTCCAGAAGTGGTAAAAACAAAGGGCCTCATTTATGAGAAGTGACGCATCACTGCGTGAAAGCAGCGATGCGTCACTTCTCAGTGCTCCCTCCTTGCGACATGATTGATGCGTCATATTTACTGTATGACGCATCATGTCGCAAGGAGTTACACATACGTCAGTATTTCTGACGTATCTATATGGCGCAAAAGTGACGCATTGCTGGAGTGTGTCACAAAAGTGACGCAACTCCAGCAATGTGTCCTTTCACATGGGGAAAGTCCCATGTGAAAGGGCCTGTGTCAGTCTTACGTCTGCTGTGAGGCAGGCATAAGATATTTACGCATTTGCGTCCTAGAAGTGGCGTAGTGAAATCTTATAGATTTCACTGCGTCACTTCTATGACCTTTTGTTGCGTCAGAACGCCCCCCCTGCATACATTATACCTGGCGTAGGCATAATGTGGCGCAGGGATTTACAAAGTGACGCATCTACCTAGATGCGTCACTTTGTAAATATAGTGCAATAAGGCACATTTTTTTACACTGCTGGTGCGTCACAAAAAGTGACGCACTGGCGGAGTAAAAGGGACTCACGGCCTCATAAATAAGGCCCAAAATGGGTATGAAGCCGCAATTTAGATTGAATTATCCCATAGTAAGATTGCTTGAGAGCATCTCAGCATATGTGTGGATAGCAAAAATGAAGTGAGGATCACACTACCACTACAAAACAAAAGAATGACCTACAGAAGCTTTTCATGACCTTTTGACAGCTGTAGACCCCCACTGAATCATTTCTGGAATCCCAGAACCCCCACTGAGTCATTATTGGAAGGAGGGGACCCCCAGCCTAAGCAATTTCTATGATTTCGACCTCACAATACACAAACATACAAAAACAAGTATACACCAAACAGAAACTCAAATATTGAAATATTTTGTGTAACAATTAAATATAGAACAAGTTTTCACATTTTCTATTTTGATTCTTTACATATACTTTATAAATTTTAATTGAGTAATTTTAGTATTATTAAATTTTTTAAAACCTTAGTGGACCCCATGAGTAGGCCTCACGGACCTCCTGAGGTCCTCGGACCTCAGGTTAAGAACCATTGACCTACAGAATGACATAACGATAATAGGTGATAACATGGCCTAGAGGAATCCAGTAAAAGAACAGACTGAAGTAATACAGTTACATACAAAGATATCACAGCAGGAAGGTGACATTACTGAGGCATACTTAAGCAATGTATCAGCTGTTAACGTAGTAAAGGTGAACGCAGTTGGGTCTCTAGTCAGGGCAAACAGTAAATCATCCTGTAGTGAGACAGTTTACCCAAATCCTGAGCAGGTTTTGTGGTCGAGACAGTAGACTTCAACATGGAAACCCCCAATGATCCCCAGGACGCCCACACATCGGAAACCACATTAGAGCATCTGGTTTACTCATGCTAAACAATGATACACTTCAGCAAACAGGGAAAGTAGGGCAGGAAACACCAGGGAACGGAGAAGAGAGCAAACAAATGTGTCTTACACAACCTCCACTCTCCTGTGAAACTTTATTGATTTTAAAATTAATGAGGGGTAATACCCTGAAATCGGTCCCAGGATGCTTGTTTCTGGTTCAGGGAAGACCTGGCTTTGTAGTTCAGGTTGGACTGTTCGCATGAGGACAGGATCAAGACTGATTTGCATATGGCTTGGTCTGAAGTGTGGTGGCATGGTGAGCAAAAGAACGATGGATTTAACCCAGATCAATTGACTGGGGGTGAATGTGTGATTAATTCAGCATTCAATCATCATTTGTTTGTGTAACACTTTTCGCCCTAAGTGGGATTGGTATGCCCAGGCGTGGGTCCCTTGCTCACTGTGCCACTGGATTCAAGATAGACTGGTTGATGACGGGTAATACCCCGAAACTGATCCAAGGATGCTTGTTTTCGGTCTAGGGAAGACCTGGCTTGGTAGTTCAAGTTGGACTGTTCCCATGAGGAACAGGATCAAGATTGATTTTCTTATGGCTGGGACTGAACTGGGGTGGCATGGTGCGCAAAAGAACAATGGATTTAACTCAGATCTATTTACTGGGGGTGAATGTGTGATTCATTCAGCATTCCGTCCATCATTTCTTTGAGTAGCCCTCTAACCCAGGCCTTATTTGGCCCCATGGTCCCATCCCCGGGAGCCCATCTCTCAGTGGGGTTGCAAGGGGGGCGGTCCGACCCGGCGGCATGAGTTTTGGGGATGGCGGCCTCCCCTCGCCCTAAACCTACGGCCGTTGCGGGTGGCAAATGCAGGAATCGCCATCGTCTTACCCCCTGCTTCTACATGCAGCCGCTGTGGGGCGGCAAACGCAGGGGGCGTCACAAGCAGCAAAAGGTCTAGCAATGCCACTGCCATCTCTTAACACCCTCCCCCTTTTTTCATGGCCGGGCCCCAAGGGGGTGGCAGTCCTTGGGCCGAAATCAAGCAAGAAGAGGGGCTGCATGCCCCTCCCCTTCATTTTGATTCTGTGTGCGAGGCACCCCTGTGCTCTGGTGCCCACACTGCCGCATTCTCCCCCAGAGAAGCAAACGCTCCTGCATGGCGAAACCCTTGCAGGCCCTGCTGCCAGCAGGCGGGGGAGGTTTTGCTGTACCCAAACCTCCACTTTTCTGAAAATGGGGCGGGCCACACCCCTTCACGCCGGCCGCGCCAACAGAGTTTGCGGATGGCACTGGCGCCACGGCTGCCTGCTTCTGCTATAACGGAAAAAGAAACAGGAGGAGGACAGAACAGTTCAGGAAAGGAAAACAAAAAACATGTCATGAAAAACAAAGATAGAAACGTAAATACAGCACGAAAAGATAGATAGTGATAAAAATAAGTGAATAACAAGTGGGATTAAGATTGGGTTGATCGGATGGGGAGGATTTAGTAGTGTTAGTAAAGTAATAAGCAGGCCAGGAGGAGAAGCAGAAGCAGGTAAAACAAAATGGATGCACTCATGTACACAGCGTGGTGCGGTTCGCGTTAAATTTCAGTGCAGAATGCGCTACCGGCGTGAACAAAACAGCGCAAACGGCAGGAGAACCATTTTTTTGCCAGTTGGCGGAATTCACAAAAAATTCTGCAGAGTGAAATTCCATGGGTTTCGCCCAGGCCTAATACAATTCTGAACTCTTAATTACTTTGCCAGGGGTATGGATTTCTTATATAAATCATGCAATCAAATGGCCCAGAAAGTGCCCCACAAGGAGTATTATCTTTAAGAGTTTTAAGTAACAATAAGTTACTATCTGCAAAATTATGGTAAATAATTTACAACCTGTAATGCTGAAGTCGGATGTTTTTGAAGAAGAAACGTTCAATTCACTGAACTATTTTTCCAGCATGTGTGTGAGATTTATTCGATATCACAGTGTGAATCATGAAAGCATACATAGTAAAAAAAGAAAATATTCATTATTCAAGTTAAAAACGGATCAAAATTATTAAAAACAAGTGCTGTTCAGATAAAACAGAGTGGTACAAAAGGGGGTGGTGATGGACGGAGCATCTGAACCAATCAAACATCACCACTCAGTCAAAAGATCTGGGTTTAATCCATCACCGTTCTTTAGCCCACTCTGCCACCCCAGTTCAGACATGGCCATATGCAAATCAGTCTGACCCTGTGCCTCATGGGAACAGTCCAGCCCGAACTGCCAAGCCATGCCTCCCCTGGACCAGAAACAAGCTTCCTAGGACCGGTTTCTGGCATTTCAGCCATCTTCAGCCAGTCTTGCTTGAATACAGTGGCAAAGTGAGCAAAGGACTCACATCTGAGCATACCCTGCCAACTTATGGCGAACAAAGCGGTACAAAAGGGGGTGGTGATGGACGGAGCATCTGAACAAATCAAACACTCACACCCAGTCAAAAGATCTGGGTTTAAGCCATCACCGTTCTTTAGCCCACTCTGCCACCCCAGTTCAGACATGGCCATATGCAAATCAGTCTGACCCTGTGCCTCATGGGAACAGTCCAGCCCGAACTGCCAAGCCATGCCTTCCCTGGACCAGAAACAAGCTTCCTTGGACCGGTTTCTGGCATTTCAGCTGTCTTCAGCCAGGCTTGCTTAAATCCAGTGGCAAAGTGAGCAAGGGACTCACGTCTGAGCATGCCCTGCCAACTTATGGCGAACAAAGCGGTACCAAAGGGGGTGGTGATGGACGGAGCATCTGAACCAATCAAACACTCACACCCAGTCAAAAGATCTGGGTTTAATCCATCACCGTTCTTTAGCCCACTCTGCCACCCCAGTTCAGACATGGCCATATGCAAATCAGTCTGATCCTGTGCCTCATGGGAACAGTCCAGCACAAACTGCCAAGCCATGCCATCCCTGGACCGGAAACAAGCTTCCTATGACCGGTTTTTGGTATCTCAGCCGTCTTTAGCCAGGCTTGCTTGAATCCAGTGGCAAAGTGAGCAAGGGACTCACGTCTGAGCATACCCTGCCAACTTATGGCGAACAAAGCGGTACAAAAGGGGGTGGTGATGGACGGAGCATCTGAACCAATCAAACACTCACACCCAGTCAAAAGATCTGGGTTTAATCCATCACCGTTCTTGTTCAGATAAAACAAACAGTGTTCTGTTCCTTCTATGCAACTTCCTCCGAGTGATGACAGCCCATACAAACCGTGACAGAACAGCAGATGTATACAAGTTTGGAAGCAATTGTAAATATAAAAAGGCCAGTCGACATTGCATAAAAGTTAAAGGCTTTAACAGTGGCTTAACAGTTCCTTAAATTTGAATAATATTTACAGAAAAACATAATGTGCATGGTATTCTGCTTGGATAAATTATCACAGGGGCAATTCACTAAGGCGTGTGACCAATTGTTTATATTGGGAAAACTGGTTAAACGATGGAAAATATCCAACCCAAACCGTGTCAATAGAAATCTGTCTTGGGTATTGCATACATTTGCTAAATAGGGTTGCATGTCATAGGTAGTCAGGATCAACTGATTCTTAAGTATAGATGGTTTAATCATTTCAGTAGACAGCCTTAATTCCTCAAGCAGTGTTAGACACTTCAACTTTAGTGCTTTCCTGGAGATACTGATCAATGTTTACGGATAATCATAATACTCAGGTTGACCACTATCATACAGGAAATGTTGAACTTGCTTAAGCCAAATAATTTTAGAAGCACACTTGGATCTAAGGCAATCCTTTACAATAGCTCGATTGGGCTCTGTGTGCTCAGATGACCAGATTTTGTGCCAGAGCAGAACGGGCTGAATCTTAATTGGGCTGAATCTTAATCAGATCTATTAGGTATGGGGCAAAACCCCACAGCTCAGATCCATGCATAGTGAAAGGCCAGCATTTGGAATTTTATATGGTCATCATCTCTCTTGGATGCTTATGACTCAGCTTCCTAGAGAAGTTGAGCAAAGCAGTAATGGAGTTAACAAATTAGGGGCATATCACCAAGCCGAATACCGCCGGTTTAGCGGCCCTTTTGCGCCGAAAAACTGCGATTTTGTTAACCCTCAATCATCAAGGGCACGCTAACACGTGTTTCCCTAGGTGAGCAGCCCTTTAAACGCCACTTTGCATGTCAGCGATGAATATCGCTAATGACATGTAAAGTAGGCGTTCCCTTACATTCCTCCGAGGAAATCGGCGCAGACAAAGCAGCGCAATATTATCAAGCCGCGAGGAAACCCATGATAAAATAAAATAAACCGTGCTAACCGCGGTTATCGCGGGTTTGCGACGCCTGCTTTGTAACTGACTTAGCCATAATTATTATGGCAGGTGGATTGCGCGGCTGAGGCAACGGGGCATATCATCTAGGAAACGCGATAAATATCGCATTTACCGCTTTCCGCGATTCTGTTTCACGCTGCTATTGCAGGATTTTTTTTTTTTTGATTTTTTTTTTAAGGTTTTTATTGAAGAAGTTGAGAATTTACATAAATCGGGTATCATACACAGAATACAATATAAAGATAGGTGAGCGAATATACCAATGCATAGAAATCAATTCACAGAAGTATGTAGCTGTAGCAGCGATATATACATTAAAAAGGTAAAACAATCAGCAATCTAACAAGACAACAGCCTGTAAGGTTCGCCCACCCATGATTCAGGATAGTGAAGACCAAATTAGACACCCGACTAAGTAAGAAAGTCGATACAGGATAAACGACCCATCTCTTGTGAAAGAAGAAAGGAAAGAGAAAAAAAGGCCATAGAACTAAACAAAGGTAAAATAACAAACCCCTTCCCATTCCCCCCACCCTGCACCCCTGCAATGGCTACGGCCCATCGCCACCCGCAGTGTGCCTGTCGCCCCGGAACTAGACCTAAAAGAAGGAAAAAAGAGTGGAGGAGGAAATATCAAACAGGCCCCCGGTCTCCCTTACCCCCCGCCAGCGGCAACCCACCCCACACATCTCCAGAATAATAGAATGCAACGAGTAAAATCCAACAGGGGAAAGCTTGTAAGAACCACCCCACTCCGCGCCATTATGAGATACAAATCCCGTGTCAAAGAAAGTCATTTTTCAAACCCATCCAGTAAAAATAAGAGTCAACCCTGGCCGCTACGATTCTTCAAGCGAGCCCTGTCCGCTCGAACCGCCATCTCAATAGGAGAATCAAAATATAGAAAAAGTTCAAAGTCAGTACGGAAGGAGTGAGACCAGGATAGCGGTACACGAAATCCAAAAGTCAAACGGAGTTCACTGCCCACCAGAAATAGGTCGCCAGAGCGTGTTTGAACCATCTGAGAGAAAAAGGGCGAGGTATCAATCCGACAGTCACCGGAGAACTCACTCTGAAATATAAGATTGTCCATATCCATCTTGGGCGGTATCGGCGTAGGGCAGGATGCACCTTTGATAGTCCCAGGCTCGCATGCCGCCATTCGGGAGTCGAAGAAGAATACAAAGTCTGACTTCAGCGCGGGGCCCTCTGTAACAGTCGGAGCTTGCTCCGCGGGTAAAGCAGCTTGTTCTGGAACCAGCAAAGGGTCGGAGTCCGGTCTCCGGCAGACGATATCAACCGTTACGACCATCCTCTGGACGATGGCGGTGACTTGTGAATGGAGCTCCCCAATGGCGGCCATTACAGTATGCAGCAACGGTACACATTCCACCCGCTCCATCGCCCCTCACGAAGCAACCGAGCAGGTCTTTGAACCCCGGAGGTCGACTACTCCGGGGCACCAGGCACAGGCAAGGCCGATGACAACTGTGGACACTCTCGAAAGCGTGGTCTCAACACCATCGCCGCCAGCGAGGAACCAAGCCCATAGACCCCGGGAGCTCCACGGGGCCTCCGGGCAGCGGACCCCCGACCACAGCAAACGATGCGTCACGCCGCCACAGCTGCGAGAGAAAACTGCCACCGGACCACCATCCAAAACGGGCAAGAAACACTCCACTTCGGGAGACCGGACGCCACCCACGTCCCGCGGCCGATGTTATTCAACTCCAACCCAGCTGGGTTAGAAATCAAGTCCCCGGCTTCAACTCTGGGTTAGGCCGAGAATGGAACACGGCGTATCTTCGTTATTCAAGCAGCTAGAAATTCCGGGATTGAACCTTTAGAGTCAGGAACACTTCAGCTGCACGGGAGTCTGGTGAGAAATCAGGATAATCATCAGGATCTGTGAGCAACTGGCGGAGGTCGGCGGAGCCGGGAGCTTATGCGGCCATCTTGGTTGCCAACGTAGCTCCTCCCGCTATTGCAGGATTTAATCGCCGTGGAGATATGCCTTGGTAATAGCGCGATATCTTGCCGATTAATTACAGTGATACGCGGTGTTAAACAGAATCGTTGAAAGTGGGAAATGCAATATTTATCGCGTTTCCTAGATGATATGCCCCTTAAAGTCTTCTAGAGTTCATTGCACTTCTCCAGTTCCCCTCCCGGTCAAATAAAATCCCTAAATATGAAAAAGATGGTGTGTGCGTTATAATGGTACTCTCGATTAAGATGTCACAGCATTGTATTGCTCTTTTCCCCACTTTCATTTTTATTTTTTTTTGTAAATATATTTTTATTGCAGAGAAACGTTACAACTGTACATTGGTCAATGGTAAAGCAATCGGTGATGGTAACGCCGATGGTGAGGTAGCACTGTTACACGGCCATTCAGCCCACAACCCGGAGGTCGGGCGGCAATTTGGAAATAAACTTTGAGCGTGGGTCCTGTGGTCATCTAGAAACGACCAGTCATTATGCAAAATTTCAGTTCTGCTTTTTATTTTAAAAGAAAGAACCCCCCCCCCAACCCAACAAAACACACCCAGAGGTCCAGTGGCTAAACAACAGGGTCAAAATATCAAGAGCGTATTAGGAAGCTTGTAATGCTCTTTCCTCCCTCCGTCCACCCCCTCCCCTCCCCCCCACGCCATTGGTGTATAGTTAGAGCATCAGAGAGCATGTGGCAGGAAACTTTCCGCAGTCTGTAAAAAAATACAATAAACCTGTCGCATTACGGGGATGCAGGCAGGTAATTGGCATCACCTTCCATGTCGCTAGGGGTGCTATGATCGCGTAGGGCCTGCACCAATGCTTCCCATGCCTGCGCTGATTCCAATGCCCTCTCATTCTGCTGCCGCCTCGCTAGTTGATATCGCAGGGTGCTCTCACCCTCAGCCCACTTGAGGAACTCGTTGCGCCATTTAGCGCCCGTTGGACCAACTCGTGCCTTCCAGTGTCGTGTTATTTCCCGTTTCGCCAAAAGCAGTCCCATATCAATGAATCTGCTGGTCACTTTTGTCTTGGGGGTATGTGGAAACCAATGTAGGAGCCCTACTGCGATGTCGAAATGTAGGGTCCGCTCTGTAACTTCAATGAGGGTGTCCCCTATCATTGTCCAGTAGGAGGACAAGGCGGGGCAGGACCATAACATGTGGGCTAGGTCCGCTCCAATTGTCCGGCATCTAGGGCAGGCCGCAGTGTCAGAGGCAAAGTACTTTTGTATCTTCTCCGGGGTCAGGTATGCTCGGTGTAATATATAAAAGTGGACCAATTGGAACCGAGCTCCGCGCGTGCCCTTCCAAGCTCGGCGCACCAGCTGGGCCCACGTGGTTTCTGGGATGACTCTCCCTATGTCTGCCTCCCACTTGACCTTGAGTGTCTCCAATGGAGGCAACTTCTCATGAGCCATCCTGGAGTATAAACACGTTACAGCTTTAACCGTTCCCGCTGCCATCATAACATACTGACATGCCAAGGACGTCTGTGGTTCCTCAAGACCATTCTGCCAGTGTATCTGAAGTGCCCTCGTGAACGCCGCGTGTAACAAGAAATCGCCCCGGGAGATGTCAAATCGGTCCAGCAGTGCCTGGAAGGGCAAGAGCACTCCGTCCCCGTACAGGTCGCCGATAACTTGTATGCCCGCGTCCTCCCAAGCTTGTAATTGCGACCAATCCCCACCATGTGGTAGCGCCGTGAGCATTCCCAATGGGATTTCGGGGGCGTAGGGGTGGTTTATACCCGACTTGCGCTGTACGCGGTTCCAGCACGATCTGATAGTGCGTTCCTCTTGCGTGAGGTCCCTCATCGCTAGCCTCTGCTGCAGTGCAATATAAGAAAGAAAGTGTCTGGGCATGCCCAGCCCCCGCTCCTCCTCCGGACCCCGAAACTCCCGTGCTACCTCCTGAGTGTAGGTCTGCAGTTGGGCAGCTAGGTAGTATGTTTCAAAATCGGGAACAGCTAGCCCACCCTCCGCTTTAGGCCTCATCAGGGTCTTGAGCGCCACTCTGCGGCGGCGCAACCCCCAATGGAATGCCACAATTAGCGATCTCAGGGTCCGGAATACAGCCGGCGGGATCCAGATTGGAAGCGTCCTGAAATAATAGAGTAGCCGGGGAAGCGCCACCATCTTTAGTAGCGCTATACGTCCTGCCACAGACAACGGCAGGGTAGCCCAAAAAGACATGCTACCCTTTAGTGCCCGAACACATCGGGATATGTTGCCCTCCAGAACGTCAGCAGGGCAATGGTAAATGTAAACCCCCAGATATTTAAGGCAGCCAGGTGCCCATCTGATCGCCCTAGGCGTAACGGGCTGGGGTTCCCCGTTGCGAACTGGAAACAAGCAAGTTTTCGACCAGTTCACCCTGAGGCCCGATATCTCACCGAAAGAGGGGAGTACAGTGTCGGCACCAGCCAAAGCCCCCTCAGCATCCTCCAGGAAAAGCAACAGATCGTCGGCATACAGGGAAATAAACTGCTGTCCCAATAAGGTCCGCAGTCCACCGTAGTGGGCTCCGGTGCGAACTGACAACACTAGGGGTTCCACTGCCAGCGCAAAGAGCAACGGGGATTACGAGCAGCCCTGCCTCGTACCTCGCTCCACCGGATATTGTTGGGAGATCAGCGGGCCCGATCTTACTCTCGCCACCGCAGAGGCATATAGCACTGTAGTCCAACGCAAGAATCCTTCCCCTACCCCAAAACAACTAAGCACTCTACGGAGGTATTCCCACTCCAGACTATCGAAAGCCTTCTCCAGGTCAATCGAGAGGATCATGGGTTGGGGAGCCTCGTCGTGGCCCTCCTCCAACAGGCGGAACAGGCGACGGATGTTCATTGTAGTGTTTCGCTTGGGAATGAACCCCGCCTGGTCTCTATGCACCAAGGAGCCCATGTGTCCCAGCAATCTCGACGCTAGGATGCTGCTTAGTATTTTATAATCAACCGTGAGCATCGAAAGCGGCCTATAAGACGCCGGGTCGCTACCCTCCCTATCAGGCTTGAGCAGGGGGACCACGAGGGCCTCACGCATGGAGCCCGGGAGGCGCCCCAGGTGCTTCGCCTCCTTGTAGATTATCAACAGCTGCGGGGCCAGGAGGTCAACATAGGTGGAATAGAACTCTACAGGAAGCCCATCCAGACCCGGAGTTTTGTTGCGTGCCATGCGTTTCATGGCACTGCGGATCTCCCCCAGCTCCACGTCTCTTCCCAATGCTTTCGCTTGTTCGGGCTCCAGAGTAAGGATGGGCAAATCCCGCAAGAAGTTGTCAATGGGGGCAGCGTCCTGAACCCCCCTACTCTGGTACAAACCTTCGTAGTAGTTCATAAAACAACCAAGGATTTCTGGCTAGGTATAGACCTCCACCCCCACAGCGTCCCGCATGGCAACCGTGGGAGAGGTGCGTCTCGTGGGGTTAGCTAGCCAAGCTAGGAGCGCCCCCGATTTGTCCCCCTCACCAGCGATCTAGTCAGGTAGGTTTTATAGTCAAAGCTGCGTAATCTTTCAACCTCAGCAGCTACGGCTTCCCTCGCGGCTGCGGTCTGTTGGTGAAGCTCCGGACGGCCGGGCCGCAAGAGCTCCAGCTCGCGAAGCTTCCGATCTGCCTTGCCGAGGTCCTCTAAAAGGACTCGTCGCACCCCCACCTTCTTAGCAATGCAATAGCCTCTCACTACCACCTTAAAGGCGTCCCACTCCGTGGCCCTTGCCCCAGTCGTGCCCTCATTCTCCGCAAAGTAGGCGGTGATTCTGTCTCCCAGTTCACTCCGAAACACTATGTCCTCCAGCATCTCGGGGCGCAACCTCCAAGTTGGGACACAGGGGGTACCCAGGAACCATCTGAAGTCGGCTAGAAGAGGGTTGTGGTCGGAAATAGTCCTCGCTAAATACTCGGATCTCGCAGCCGAGGACACTAATTCCGCCGACCCCAAGAACCCATCCAGCCGCACGTGCAGTTCATGCATGCCAGAGAAGTGAGAATAGTCCCCGGCATACAGTGTTGGGCTCGCCAGATATCCGTCAGTCCCCATTTAGTCTTTTCCCCACTTTCATTACATCGGTTTTACTGATGTTAATTTGCAGGCCCAGGTTCTACATATAATGAACAAATTCAGTAAGTAAAAAGTAAACGCTGTAAGGCCAACGGGGTACGGACCATGAGCACCGCGTTGTCTGCATAGAGGAGGGCTAGTATGGGTCGGTGCCCAACCTGGGGAAGATCAGAACAATTACTTACTAGGGCACTGCCCAGACTATTGATATACATATTAAACAAGAGGGGGCGTGTACAAACTATTGTTGAACTCCTTTCTCTATGATAAATGGCTGAGTGCATTCTCCTTTTAAGCCATAACATACTATAAATCTACTGGATGAGTACAAATATCTAAGGAAGTTGACTATAGTAGTGTCCACACCCATGGTGAGCATGATGGTTCAAAGTTTATCGTGTGCGATGCAACTAAAAGCAGAAGATACGTCAACAAATACCAAAACTGATTGCCTAGTTTGATGTGCAGGTATTTTCCTATCAGTAGATTCAGATTAATAGCCTGCTCAGTTGTCCCTATTCCTGGTTGGAATTCATATTGTAGGTCAGAGATTGTATTTTTGGAATCAGCCCAATCCTTTAATCTACATAAGAGCATGCGGCCAACCACTTTAACTAAAGAATCAAGTAAGGAAATGGGTCTATATTGGGATGGACAGTTACGTTCGCCTATCTTGTAAATGGTCACTACACAGGATTCTGGACAGGTATTTTAAAAAAACAGTACTCCAACAGGATCTCAAGAGGAGTGTCAGGAGGAGGCCCCAGAGGTCGGTGTTAGATTAATAAAGGTCAACCGGGATGCATATGGGCTCGGTGCGTTGCCTCCTTTACTTGCCTTTAAAACTAGATTGACTTCATCAAGGGTGAAATTGGGGTAGGTCTGATCATGAGGAAGTGCCATCATGGAGGAGTCGATCGTAGACATCAATGGAGGAGGTTCAATAGCACTCTCCACTTGATTAGAATATACTTTAGAATAGTGAGCTAGCCACACAGCCTCCATAATAGCAATCTCGATTCGGGGTCTATCTGCTTTTCTTTAAAAAGGGGAGTTGATAACAAGCCAAAAGGCTGTGTTATTATTTTTACGACAAACTTCATGTAAGTCTTCCCAAGCCTCCTCCTTCAACCCTTGCTTAGGGCCATTTTAAAACTCTTGTGAGCCCTGGTACAAGCAGAGTCGAAACAGCCACAGGTCAACTTTCCTTCGTGTTTCCGATAAAAAGTTAACCCTTCTTTAATTCCCTTGGTAATTAGTTTAAATGCATCCATAATTTTTTTTGCCCCAGCAGTCTCATCTAGACAGATTTCATAGGCTTCGCTCTGTATAATGATTAACTGTTCTAAAACTTTATTAGGATTTAGCATGGACCACCGCAGGGTATATCCATTTAAATTAGAGATTTTGATGCTCTCAACTGATGATATGCAATGGTTAGCCCCCTGTTGAATAATAAGATTAATATTTAAATCTATGTTTTGGGGAAAATGGTAGCTGATTGTGAAATCGTATATAACAAATTTAGCTACCAGAGCGGAATATATATATATGTGTGTGTGTGTGTGTGTGTTTGTATATATATATATATATATATATATATATATATATATATATATATATATAACAATCCAACTTGTCGCGGTGTGCTTCACTGCACCGACAGGTACGCAGACTTCAAAAATTAGCCCGAGTCAGTCTTCAAATTTTTCTCAAAGTATTTATTTCATTGTGGTGCAAGCCATCAGACGCGTTTCGGACTTCACGTCCTTGCTCACTGATGGGGAGTGATTGAGTAACCGCTGTTTAAAAAGAGTTTTCACACACAAAAGCGCGCCATTTCATTTCAAAAGGTAAACATAAACAAAGGACTATGATTACACATATAGTCCTTAACTGAACGTTTCTAAGGGCGCCATTTTTACACAATGCATTGTCCATTTGTTGTATATAAATTTGTTAATTTCCTCATGATACACTTATAATTAACTATATACAGGCATATAATATCGTGTGTGTCCGGAGTGGTGTTCTTCAAAACAGGAGAATCTTTGAATTTATATTTCGCGCGGTCCACTAACGCGCACGAAGGACCCTCTTGCAAGTGACCGTGGGTGAATTGGAAAAATTTGATGTTAGCCGAGGTATCGGAGTAAGGCCACGGTCCGCCCCAGTTTCCTTTGAGGCATTTCCAGCTATTTGCAACATCGAGCGCAGAGGGAGCGGAGAGACACCGCATCCTGACTGCCCTGAAAGCTGTGCTAAACCCGAAGGATGTGGCTGAGAGTATGGGACAGAAAACAGACACACAAGTGTTTTAAAAGTGAAAGCCTCATCAGCCTACTTCGTATTGCCAGCCCGCTGCATCACGGAACTTGTAGTTCCTAATACAGAAGCGAGCAAAAGCAATTGGAAGCAGGTGAGCCCAGCCGCCACTAGGAGGGAGGAGCTTGAATACATAAAGAGTGAGGTACATTCACGGACTAAGGATGAGAGCACAAGAAGAAGGCACATGCCGAAACCGGTCTGCTGTGATTCCTGAATAAAGTACCTGATTTGAAGTCCCGTTGTGTCCGGAGTGGTGTTCTTCAAAACAGGAGAATCTTTGAATTTATATATATATATATATATATATATATATATATATATATATATATATATATATAACAATCCAACTTGTCGCGGTGTGCTTCACTGCACCGACAGGTACGCAGACTTAAAAAATTAGCCCGAGTCAGTCTTCAAATTTTTCTCAAAGTATTTATTTCATTGTGGTGCAAGCCATCAGACGCGTTTCGGACTTCACGTCCTTGCTCACTGATGGGGAGTGATTGAGTAACCGCTGTTTAAAAAGAGTTTTCACACACAAAAGCGCGCCATTTCATTTCAAAAGGTAAACATAAACAAAGGACTATGATTACACATATAGTCCTTAACTAAACGTTTCTAAGGGCGCCATTTTTACACAATGCATTGTCCATTTGTTGTATATAAATTTGTTAATTTCCTCATGATACACTTATAATTAACTATATACAGGCATATAATATCGTGACCCAAGTATCATATTAATAAAGTGATATGTGCATTGGATGTTATACAGAAACAAATCAAGTTTTAAGATGCATACACTACCCTGATGTCTTGCAAATCAGTAATAATGCAACAACATTGAAACCACATTTTTATATGGCACATAGATCATTGGACTATAGACAAAGGTTTGTGATTGCCTGTTATCTGTACAAATACTTGAAGTTCCTTTTTTTATTTTTATCTACCTCATTTCCCGTGCCTCGCACTAGATATCATGGTCAGATCTGTGCCAACCGTATCTATAGATACTTTGTGAACTGGTCTGCATGTGCCTGGGATCTTATTAATCGTACTAATACCCATGCGATAAATGTGCCTGAAATAATGGGCCCAAATACTCCAAGAGGATTGCCTTCTTCTGGCTATTACTAGTCCCAATGTGGATGCATTGGGTGTGTGTATGTATTTTTTGTTCAGTGGTACTCTAAAGTGCTCGGGTGCTAAAACAGGGACTCACAAAAAATTGATGGGTACCCTGAATATATGTGCAGATTCTATGATTCACATAGATGTGGTGTGCAAATAATAATAAAAAACAATACATAAACATTAAGATCTGCAATTTTCCACACTGATCTGCCTAAACGTGTTTTTAACGTTGTGAAACATCTGATGTTTATCAAAATACATAACTATGTACATCGGAGTTCCAAAGCGCCCATCATCCTGTCGTGAGACCATGGTCTCAGGTAATAGAATACAGAGGGGGTTTAAGTGGCCATTCTGCAAGATGTAAAAAAGACCATCCAATGATACACAACAGTTTTATTACAGGAAATTGGGAAGGTTCTCCCCCATGTTCAATCCTCCCGGACTTTTGCTATTGAGAAGCACGATATAGTTTGATTTGAGCTGTCGGAGACGTTTTTCATTGTCTCCTCCCTTTTTACTCGGGTTGATAGCATCAATAACAAAGTATCTGAGGTGATTGAGGTTTTGGTCATGTACATTCTTAAAATGCCGGGCTACGGGATAGCTGGGGTCAGCATTAACTATCGCCCTCAGGTGCTCTAGGATGCGCATGTGGACCGGTAATTTGGTGCTGCCTACATAGGTAAGTTCACAGCTGCATTTCAGTACATAAACGGCTAATTCCGTGCGGCAAGTATAATGATCTTTCAAAGTAATAGGAGTGATATCAAATGGGGTTGGATATGTTTTTACATTCACCCCAAACTTGCACGCCCGGCAGCTGCTGCAGCGAAAAAACCCTTTGCGGGGGGACAGCCAATTGTCCACTTTTAGCGTCTCTGGGCTACTACACACCAGATCGTTGCGCATTGCATACACGCGTCTATATGTAACCGTAGGCATTTTAGGCATGATATCTTTTAACACCTGGTCTGTGAGGATGATGGGCCATTCCCGCTTAATCAATTTAGTGATTTGACGTGCTTGACGACTGTATCCAGTTATGAGGCGAATAGTGTTTTCCTTGCTACCCTCTTGTGATATGGGATGTTTTTCCCTGTTGGGGTTTAATAGCTCTAGCCGATTAAGACGATTAGCCTTTGCCATACTTGCGTCTAACTTCTTGGCATTGTAGCCCCTGGCAATGAGTCTGTTTTTGCAATCCTGTTGATGTTTGTCTCTCATCTCAGGGGAACTGCAGGACCTGTGTATTCGCAAAAATTCCCCATAAGGGATAGCAGTAATGGTGTGGTGTGGATGAAAGCTTCTAGCGTGCATGATAGTGTTGCCTGCTGTACTCTTCCTAAACAGGCTGGTAGTTATTTTATTTTGCACTATATTCACCTGCACATCTAGAAAAGTTGCCTCATGTACGCTAATATTTGCTGTGAATTTCAGGTTCAGTTGATTGTTTTTAATGTCATTCACAAACTGGTTAGCTTCTTGTATGGAACCACGCCAAATTATAAACACGTTGTCTATATATGTCCAATACCTCACGACATTGTTGTTCCAATACGCTGCATGGTGAGTCTTGAGGACATGTTCCTCCCACCACCCCACGTGGAGCCCCGCGTAGGTGGGGGAAAAACATGCCCCCATGGCCACCCCCCTCAATTGCCTGAATACAGCATTATTAAATAGAAAAACATTGTTGTTTAAGCATTTCTCTATCATAGTGATAAGCATTTTATTATGTTGATATGATTCAATGGGGCGTTGGTCCAGATAGTATTTGACCGCTCTTATACCATCGGCGTGTGCTATACTAGTATATAGGGTGGCTATGTCCATTGTAATGAGTAACAAGTTGTCAGACCATGTGCATTGATTTAAAAGATGTAAGAACTCCGTTGTATCTTTGATGTAAGCTGGTAATGAGACAACATATTCCTGCAGATAGAAATCTATGTATTTTGATGTGTTTTCGATCGCTGACACAATAGGCCGGCCTGGCACTGGTGTTTGTTGTTTATGTACTTTGGGTACAAAGTAAATGTTTGGTAACACTGGATGGACTTTATGTAGAAATTTCAGTTCGTCTTTAGATATAAGTCCCTCACGTTTCCATAGGTATAGGTCTTTTTCATATGCTTCCTGAATCATTGTAGCAGTCTTGAGATCAGTCTTGGCATAACAAAGTTCGTCATTGAGGTGGCGGTGAGCTTCCTCAATATAATCTTGTTTGGCCCAAAGCACAATGTTGCCACCTGTGTCTGATTGTTTAATGACAATTTTATTGTCGTTTTTTAACTTCTGCATCAAATTGTTATATGCTCTCATTCTGGCATTAGGTGGTTTGCGCTGCTTCATAGTTTTTAGTTGAAGTTTTTTGAGCTCCTCAGTTAGCCTGTCAGCATAAATGTCTATGGCATCCCTAGGCATGCTAGGGTTAAATGTCGATGGTGATTTAAAGGGACTGTTACTAGTAAGGTTAATCTCAATGTCCTCCGTGTCGGCGATGGATTGAGTGTTCAAAACATTGTCATCCTCAGTACGCAGATGGTGCATAGTTCGCATCAGACCGACATCCTTAGCTTGTAATCCGCTTTTTTTGGGTTGATGGCCAATTTCCATACTCTTCTTCTCAGTTGTGCCTTTCTTAATGGCATAATATTTCTTGAGTTTTATCTTGCGGATATATTTAAAGACGTCGATTCTGGTGTTACAATAATTGAAGTTACTCTCCGGGCAGAAGGATAAGCCCAACGAAAGTAACTGTTCCTCTGCTTGGTCTAATTGAGTACTGGTTAAGTTGATTATGGTGTTTTCATTTACTGTTTCTTGTTCTGCCAGAATTTTTTCTTGGGTTGCCTTCCTTTTGGTTTGGGTGCACTTCCAGCGTTGCCTTCGTCTTGCATTCTTATTTTGGGTTGCGCGGAGTTTTGATTCCGTGGGCGCAGCGTTTGTTTTATCTGTGTGTGTGTGTGTGTGTATATATATATATGTGTGTGTATATATATACACATTATCGATGGAAAATTAGAAACTAGAATTCATCGCAAACCTACAGCTGGGAACAGCATATTACATGCTGCTAGTGCGCATCCGATGCATCTCGTTACCAGCATCCCCTATGGGGAGATGCTGAGGATTAGACGCATCTGCAGTAATCCCACAGATTTGGAGAAGGCCCAGCAAGAAAGCACGGAACGGTTTCTTGAAAGAGGCTACTCTCCACAAACAATTGAACAAGCTAAAAACAGATCTATGATGGTAACCAGGGAAGCCCTATTGACCCGAAATAAACAACAGGTAATTAACACTGACTCCAGTTTAACCAACAATACAGCAATTGATTCAGATGTCTTTAGAATTATTACAGGATTTAGCAACCAACACCGAGAAATTTACAGATTAATCAACAAATATTGGCCCGTAGTAAGAAGTGACCCTATCATAGGCAACACTCTCCCTAATAGGGCATCTGTAACCTACAGCAGGGCACCGTCTCTCAAAGACCAGATAGTTGATACTGACCCTGAACCTGTACTAAAGTCAACCTGGTGGCAAACCAACAAAGGTTTTTATAAATGTAAAACCTGCAAGGCTTGCCAGCATGGTATCAATACCAAGTCATACCAGGATGGATTCAGTGACAAGCAACATCTTATATCGCAGGTTTTAACTTGCAAGACAGAATATGCAATCTACATTCTCCTATGTCCCTGCTTATTGAAATATGTAGGCAGTACAAAACTGCCAGTACATCAACGTATTCTGCAGCAGCTTAGAGCAATCGCCAATGGGGACAATACCTACCCAGTCGCTAGACACTATCGTGATCATCATCAAGGGGATAATACTTCACTCAGATATTATGTGATAGATGCGATTAAGACTAGCAGAAGAGGTGGAGAGAGGGAATTGAAATTAAGAAGATTGGAGACCCAGTATATCTTGTTGCTTGACACTAAGGCACCTATGGGTCTAAATGTTACAGAAGACATGTATACCTGCTTACCCTAAATGATGATCTGTATAGATATATAGGAGGATATACTGGCATTGAAATTAACAACTATGCACTTATAATCTCACTCATTTAGTTTCTCCGCTATCTTCATTCCGGAGAAGTGGGGTCAAATACGTTGGATTGCCATTAATTGATACACCTGAAGAGGAAAGAATTGATATTCTTGCTGATATCTTTGTAACAATCTCTGAAACACAAAGTTGCAATCGCTACTATGTGATTTAGTTTTTTTAAACACACTTTAGGGGCACAATATAATTAGCTTGACTTGGAGGATCCTAATTTCCCAGGAGTCGATATTCATATATAATTATTATTTGCCAAGCACACATTATTTCAATTAGTTTGTTTGAGCACTATAGGGGAGGTGTGTAATGATTTCCAGGCAGGTTCCGCAGGAGCGCCAAGGATCCGAAGAATAGTCCACAGCCTTCCCCTACGGCCTTCCGACTCTATCAAACACTAGAGTACCGAGAGGTTCGCCAGGGGAAAACAGGGAGACAAAACAAGGAAAGGCGGGGAAAGAATATAATCTTGGTCGTAGACTTCTGTGTGAATGGACATACACCCGGTCAGGACCTCTGGTGGATGTAGGAGCTGAAACAAAATACAAACTTCTAACCCCTGTTAACATACACAAAAGACTGCCACCTTACTTTAGTACATGAGTGTTACATACCAATGTAAGTTAAACTTTGCTGTGGTATAAATGTGTAGTGGTTGCAGGGTTCAGGTTGGGCTAAGGTGAGAGAACAAACAAAAAAAACACAATAGTGATTACTCTATGTGGACTGTGAGCTTGTATAACACTGTTCAGAATTGTAGAATTCTTACTTGATGACCTGTAGAAGACTCCTAAATAAACATCTATATCGCAGTGGATTAAACCAGAATCAGAAGATAACATCCCTGTATAACCGAAGGTCTAAGATACAAAACAAACATCTATTAGTTCAAGTACGGTTATATATTAATAACATGAATGTAGCGCACAGCGCTGTTACCGTGATTCTGGGTGATGTGGAAGACTTCTGTGCCCTTCACGAGTCCACGCAAGTGCCCCCACACACACTGTAGGGAAGGCCAGGAACACAGGAAGTGATGGAAGATGATTACGGCCAAAAAGGAAACAAACGGAATGTAAGGAAACCACCGGATGGCGGAGACTAAGCCCGGCCGCCGGGTGGAGGGTAGGGTAAACAAACCTAAATACCTAAAGAATAATCCTGCTGGGCGGCGGAGAACAAGCCGGCCGACTGGTGAAGCAGGTAAGGGCTTAGGCTGCCAGCGAGAAATGTAGCCCGGCCAGACGGCGGAGTACAGACCCGGCCGACGGGCGGAGCCCGTAGGAAATGGGGACGTCAGAGGTACTGCCCGGCTGGACGGCGGAGCGAAAACCCGGCCGTCGGGCGGAGCCAGCAATAACCGGGAAACTCTGACCTGCTGCCCGGCCCGACGGCAGAGCGAAAACCCGGCCGTCGGGTGGAGCAGAATGGAAAAAACAGAGTTCCTAGAAAGGTCCAGGACTTGGAACAACAGGGGGAGCAAGGAAAAAGTCACAGGGCAGTGAAACGGCAAAGAGCCCGTCTCTACAATATCAATCGGAAATCAGGCAACAGGAAACAAGACAGGACTGTAGCAACGGGAGCTTGACGCAAGAACGTAAAGCGTCGCTCCAAGGGCTCTGACTGCTTATGTAGGGGTTTCTCTTAAAGGGACAGCATGTTTGCGGAACTCGAGGCATGACAAGGTGAGAAGGGGAGATATGACGCAATATGGATCTTTACATTCTGAATGAAGGTGCTGGCAGGGGAAGTCTTATAGTATACAACACAGAGATTCTGTTGTACAGTGTATAGATAAATAATGATTTTAAATTATTTATTATAGATACAATGAGAGAACCAAAGGGTGTGTCTGGTTTTAACAACATGTTGCACTATTTTGCTAATTTGCACATTTTTGCATTTTTGCACAGAATTGTTGGGAAATCAAGACCCTACAATTTTGAACAGTACAAGATTTGCGTAATTTGCACAGTAACTAAAATGCACTTGCACTTTATTACATTGCTTAGTACTGTAATCTAATTACCCTTTTCATCTGTATTATACATGTATTTTACTTTGATTTTATAATAAGGTATTTTACTAAAGATGAATTGTTATCAATGGTATTAATACTTCCCCAACAGACTAAAAGCACGATGATTTAAAAGTATTTTACGGAAATTTATTGTGATTAAAACATGTAAATATACGAAATGAAATGTTTAATGAAAACCACAGAAAGCGTCCGGTATTTTCACCTAGTATGTCTTCCCTTTCTACACACATTTTTTCAGCCCTGACACGTGATGTGAAACAATCTCGGGCTCTTTAAATAGACTGAGCAGTATGTGTAACACTGTCATGTGAACAAGGCTCGCTGAGAGCCGAAACGTCATGCGCTAAACTTGAGCTGAATAAATATTTACACAAGATGGTCCGTGTCTGCGTCTCCGTGTTCAGGGGGAGAGCCTGAAAATAGGAAGCAAGACGTGGTAATCTGGATATATATATATATATATATATATATATATATATATATATATATATATATATATATATATATATATAATTCAAAACTCTCTCTCTTCGCGCTAACTCTCTTCCTCGAAGACTGTGCCTCAACTGGCCCTCACATAATTGACCTGTCTCGTTAAAATCTGTACTAATGATGCCATAGTTGGGGTAATTGGTTCTTGTTACACGTTAAATAGCATAATTGCGCAGAAAAAGAAAATCTAGCGAATACAAGGATAGTTCCGTATCCTTAGGGCACGGATGAACTTTTTTCTCTTTACATGCTTTGTTCCTACGCCGCCCAGCCTCCGTGATGTGGGCCGAATATGGCTGTGTATTGTTGGAGCTGGTCCCATTAGCCGACTGAAGTTTGCAAGAGTCACGACTAAACGATTAATCTCCATCTCAACGTGATTAAGTACCTGTGTGAGAGGATTAAAATGAACATTCTTCACTCCCATGTGACTAACGCACCTCGTTGAGAGGACTGTCGTGTTGCGCACATTATTGTCTTGATAAAGACCCGCAGCGACTGAAAATTTTGGCGCGTTCAGGGTCGAAACGTCGACATTTTTCCCAGGCCATATAAACTTGGAGCCTCCAACGAATTGGAAAGAAATTAAAGAGTTCCAAGATTGTATTAGTTGTTGGTCTTATGAAATAATTTGTATATAAATGTATATTTTCTTGTATGAAATTTGAACAAATTTTGTTGCTCACAAGTCCATTTTTTATGATTGTCACTTGTTTTTGCATTGTATTTGATATACTGACAGTTATTGTAGACAATGTATAGAAATGATGCATTGATTTATAAAACATGATAAAGATACTACAAATGAGTATTTAGATTTATTATAGTTTTTTATTTTAAAAGATTTGTTATAGAATTCTAGAGGGTTTTTGTTGGTTCTATCAGGAGAAGTGTATAAAGGAAACCGTTTGGATAAATTACATGTGGCCGAAACCCGACAGAACCACTATTTGTTAAACTGTGTATTCTTGTAGACACTGCATGTTATCGACCTTTGCATGGAAGTGGGTTGGATGACCGTGTACCCTGTGCTTTTTTCCAATTTCGCAATAAACATATTTTCAACAAAAAAAAACTCTCTTCCTCGAAGCGGTGGTGGGCTGCCAGCAAGTTTGCGACCCTTTATCTTCAAACAGACAACCTTGTGATAACAAAGATTGCGCCGAGCTCCAATTTCGTAATGAAGCTTGCCTTATTCCATTCAAAGTTTGGCAAACAGTTCCCCGACGCGTTTCGGAACTTATCCATTAGGATCCCAGTGTTCAATAGCAATCAAAACAATACACAACTATGAATGGGTTACGTCACCCGATGGTAATGTGATTGGTACAGTACCTGTGTCACCCCACAGTAAGTTTCCCCGATGATCCTCTGCACGAGCCGCAGCCGCATACTCAGCCAACAGAAGACTGGTTTACCAAGCCTGGTAAGAGGAAGCTCAAATGTTTAGGATCGAGATTTCATCCTCCGCACGAGCCGTGGCAAATAGGCTCCCCAACCGAGGGCAATCGTGGCAATGACAAATACAACAAAGGACACTGAGTTCGTCCTCCGCACGAGCCGAGGCAAAGAGGCTCACCAACGGAGGGCAACGTGGCAAAGATCAATATCTAAAAGGAACCAGAGGTCGTCCTCCGCACGAGCCGAGGCAAAGAGGCTCACCAACGGAGGAAGCGGGAAGATGCGTTGACAAGCTCCGCTTGTTACTAACGAACTCGTCTCCCTCCGCATGAGCCGAGGCAACGAGGCTCTTCCAACGGAGGAAAACACGCGAAGATCTGACAACCGGCTTGGAATGCCGATCCGTCTCCGCCCGCGTAATCACACGGACAAAACCAAGCCTTTCTACTTCTTTTCATGAACAGACAGGCAGCCTCTCCTGAATTCCGAAAGCGCCGCCACTAGGTCGTTGAATGCAGAATATCCGACAAGAGGAACAGGAAGTTTCCTCCTATATAGAACCGCCCATCCGTTTGCTATAGGCATTCTGGGACATGTAGTTGTTCCATCTCTTCGTGACACCAGATGATTATGATGTCCTGATTGGAATCCTGACAAGGTATAGGTGTATGAGTGCATATTATAGTACTCTATTGATGAGTAACTGCATGTAGAAGTGACTGGATGTGTGTATAGACCTAGGAAATAGTGGGTGGTATGTAGTATCTGGCATCGTTGTGTGTATGGTTTCAAAAATAGTAGTCTGTATTTTACAGTGCGTGTATCAAAGTTTATATTAGGGCATCAGTATATGCATCAAATTTTCATGTGGATGATGTCATCAGTGATGTCATCAGTGATGTCATTTGAGATGTCATCAGTGATGTCCTCAGTGATGACACTGACCAGGTCATGAGCGATGTAATATGTGACGTCATCACCAGTGCATTGTGGGCGCGCGAGTTATAGTTAGCTCAACAGACTATAACAGGCAAATTACTCTGATTTTATACGAATCAAATGTTCAACTAACTATAATGTCCCTGAAACCTATGGTTTTATTTTGTGAATTTCTAAGGTTTTTAAATGCTAATTCCAAACTATAACGTCTGTAAAACCTATGGTATTTTCAGTGAATGTTTTTAAATGCTAATTTCTAATTATAATGTTCATGAAGCATATCTTTTTTTTCTGTCTTTTTTAATTATCAGCTCATTCTCAACCTGGTAAAAATTGCAAATCTCAACACTCTTCCATCAATACCTTCCGCCAACAAAATCGCCACAAACCAGAGCCACAACTAACGCTAATGATATACAAACTAGGCGTTCACATGAAAAAAAGCACGAAAACACCACTTCCCCATATTTTCAACAACCAGCTAAATCTGCAAAGCTACCTAAAAACAGATAATAGCCACACTTACCAGTAACAAATTAACATCAACCTTTAACTGATGTAAGGACTTCAACTATCACTGCGTGAATTACACCCAACTCACACCCACATCTAAAGAACAACACGTGATAGAGGTACTAATCATGCAGCTCCGACACCCAACAAGGCCACAACACCCAGCACCACCAACACCAGAACCTCCCCCCGGACCACTCCCCTGCTACTACCACCGAGGCAGCGTAAAACAGGACAACGGACCTTCCCAAAATACCATATCCCCTCAACCGCACAATAGCTGAATGTTCGGCCCGCCGCCGCCGCTCCAACCATCTGCGGCCGCTGTGCGGAGGACTGCATTTCCCGTGGGGCATTGCGGCAGGAGCCGCCTTCGTCATCTCCCGGCCCAGGAGGCGCTACAAATAGCGCGTCTCATCGAGGGAGCGGGTGTGCTCTTTTTACCTGCTTGGGGGACTTCATCTTGGTCTGCCTATCCTGCCCAGGACGCCACACGCCATTCCGGCCAAGCTTCATTGCGCAGTACTCCCGCCGCCGCTCCAACCATCTGCGGCCGCTGTGCGGAGGACTGCATTTCCCGTGGGGCATTTCGGCAGGAGCCGCCTTCGTCATCTCCCGGCCCCGGAGGCGCTACAAATAGCACGTCTCATCGAGGGAGCGGGTGTGCTCTTTTTACCTGCTTGGGGGACTTCATCTTGGTCTGCCTATTCTGCCCAGGACGCCACACGCCATTCCGGCCAAGCTTCATTGCGCAGTCCTCCCGCCGCCGCTCCAACCATCTGCGGCCGCTGTGCGGAGGACTGCATTTCCCGTGGGGCATTGCGGCAGGAGCCGCCTTCGTCATCTCCCGGCCCCGGAGGCGCTACAAATAGCGCGTCTCATCTACCTCGCGGGACGCCGGGCGAAGCCCGGGCAAAGGGTGGACCCTCTTAGGCCCTCAGAGGCCTGAGGAGACTGGACTGGGCCATAGACCCTGGATGTCAACCCAAGCCACGGACATCAGAACTGTAAGCACACCCAAGCATCTTCTGTCCCATTGGCAATCTATGTTTGGGACCCTTATTGTTGACCAGCTGCCACCCTGCAGTTTAATCAACACGGGACCTGTGTTTGTTGTTTCTTTTGTTTCCCTTTTTATTTCTGTTAAGGGAAATGACAACCCGTGAAACAAGAAGCATGGCTGCGGCGGGAGGCAAAAAGTTGACGGGCACACTGGATGATTTTATTATACGCACCAACTCCCTAATTGATCAAGGAATCGTACTAATGGAAAGAAGGGTCTCTCAAGACCTTGTACTAGCCAAAAGGTCGTCCTTGGGCCATATTGCTTCTGCACGTACCCCTGATAACTCTTTAAGTATAACCAATCCTTTGCAGACCCATGCTGAGGTCCACAATACTCTCTGTAACCAGCCAGCTTTTCAAGACCTACTGTCCCTTGATCCCCAGGCCCGACCCCTTCGGAAACTAGTTCGGTAGTTACATTAGTAGACACCCAAGTTGAGAACAGTAATAACCAAAAGAGGGGGAAAAAAGAGGGGGCCATTCCCAAATGTAAGCACACTAACACCACCACCTCTGGAGCCAGGAAAGCAAATTTAGCTAAGGGAGGGAGCACTAGTGATAGCACCAGTGTTAGGGGTAGCATAGAGGAGGGGAGGGAAACAATTGGGAAAAAAACTGGGACGGAAGAGGATCGACCTGTAACTCTACACCTACCCCTGAGCATCCTTGATGATACCATTCTGGATAACACCTTGGCTGACATCCATGCTGATAGCACCATAGCCGATAGTACAGGAGCTATAGAAGCAAAGGATATTTTCCTAGTTTGTACCTTAACAAAACGTATCAAAACCCTATTCACTCCTTTAGAAGTAAGGCTTCAGGGTATAGAAAAACAGCTCCAGGAAATACACAAGGACTTAAGATCCCAGAACACTAACCATGCTAAAGGGGCAAATCATGTAACGAACAAATGTCCAGTAGTGGTAAAAAATACAACATCCAAGATCCCCCTGCCGAATCTCCCTAACCCTGAGTGCAACAAAGTAAGTGCCAAACCCCCTGTAGCAAATGAGCCCACTAACCGAACAAAATCAGATGGTCCTATTACCCCCGCTCTAAATCTTGATATAGTCCACCATGAAAAAACTCAGAAGCGTCGAAATATTAACTTACCGCCAGATGCCTGTCGCTATGTGATAGTTTTGACAGGGGTTCCGGAACTGGCCACCTCAACTACAGAACCCTTTTGGGGACTTAAAAACAAGGTATGCCACTGGCTAGACAACAATTATTCTCTACCACTAAATATCTATAGTAATATCTTAATGGTTGAGAGAGTCCTTTGGGTGGGACATAACAGGAAAAGAACACATGGGGATTGTGTAGTAGTAACTTTTGAGGACCCCCGAACTGTGGAGCATATTTGCGTGGGGGCCTCCCGAAACAACTGTACCACAATTATGGCCAGACCTCTGTCTTATTTCTACATGCCTGTGGAGCAACAAGATAATGGATGGAGTTGGATGAGGGATATTAACCAGGTTAGGGGAGGGAGGAGGCGTGAAGTGCACAGGGACTTGAATCTCAATAGTTGGGGAGGGGGTGATGATGAGGGTTGGAATTTAATACAACGAAGAGCTGGGAGGATCAACCATGGTGGTAATCAGTGCAGTGGAGAATGGTTTGGCCCCCAGTTCATTCCCCCCCTTATCCCTGTTATAACCGGTACAGCGAATTGGAAGCTGTTGACTGACTCCCGGCACAGGTAAAGGTCTCTCAGGCCTTCCGTGTCCCATCTCCTGCATTAGACAACACGGTTAGAAGTCGATCTAGGTCGCCAGAACGTCTTGACAACCCACTTCTAATATTGTCTCCCTCGTTATGCGGGGATAATAATTCTAATGCCCAGCGCTTAAATTCCACCATGTGTTTGATGATTGATAAGGGCCACTCTGCCCTGACAGGAATTGGCAAATGCGGACAAAAGAAACTCATAGTATCTGACAACCCATCCCATCCGGTTCAGACCGATGGTAGTGGCAAAGACCCTGTCCTAATACACACCAATGGCCAAAATAGTTATCCGAATATCATCTCTTGGAACATAGCGGGTTTGGGGAAAAAAATATTACCTCCCGACTGGAATGATTTAATTGAAAAATATGACCTGTGCATTTTTCAAGAAACCTGGTGCCTTGAACCAATGTACAAGTCTGGTTACTCCACTTTCTACGTTCCAGCCACCTCTTCTGGAAGGGGTCGTCCGTCTGGCGGCCTGTTAATTTGGGTCAATATCTCTTTAAACTGTAAAATTATCCACCATTATAGTCCCTCTTCTGATATGATGAGGCTAACATCCGGGTTCCTCAAGCAGCAGTGATTCTGGAGCTCTTTAATATCTATGCCAGAGGTCTGCAAGGGGGGGGGCAAATCTCCAACTATCTCCTTGCTTGCAGATTCACTCCATTCTTGCCCCAAAGACTCTTTGCCCATAATTGCAGGCGATTTTAATTGTACTTTTGAACAGCTGGCAGTCGACGGCGCGGTAGGTTTCTCAGATGAGGACGCGAGATGGGGAATTCCGCAACTGACGACTGTGCCAATTAAAAAATGGACACCAGTCGTCATTCAACTAAATGCCTTGATAATGGAGCATGCACTGGTTGCTGTGAACGGGCGCACACCATCAGATTTTGCGGGTGCTTGCACCTATCACAGGGTCACTTGTCCCAGCAGAATAGACTACATCTTGGTCGGCAGGACACTGTGGAGATATGTGTCAGACATGATAGTTATTCCATCTATCCATAGCGACCATAACCCCTTATCTCTTAGTTTGCAGAATTTCATAACTGAGGGGAAGCCCCTGCCCACTAATAGATCAACGCTGGCGACCAGAGAAATTGCACCTTCAAACTTCAAAAGATTCATTAAATGGCAAAAATGTGCCATTAATGAACAAAAGACCAGCGCCCTGGGGGAGATCGCAAGAGCTCAGACGGAGAAGCTCTCTGCAATTTGTATTAATGAACTAGGTCTTGCCCAGGCTGATGTGGTCTATGTGGAGACAATTGACAGGATGGATGCTCTCTTTCTTGACTCTCGCGGGTCAAGCCAATTGAAGAGTAGGAAATCCACAGCCAAGTGGTACAACCAATAATGTAGAGAGGCTAAATCTAAATTGATAAGTGCCATTAAAACCCGTGATGCAGCCGAGGTTCGCTTAGCCCAAGCCGCGTACAGGCGAACACTACTGGCGACAAAGAGGGCTTGGGATGACTCCCACTGGGAAGAGCTGAAGCTGGCAGCCAGTCCAAAAATGGCGAGCGGTTTTGGGCTTTAGTTAGAAGAGCAAACGATGGTGATACCAAACCATTACCCAATCATATTACGGATAGGGACTGGTTTGAACATTTCAAAGGCTGTATGAAGGGCCAGGGGTACCCGATAGCAGTGAGCCCTCTGTATATTGTACACCACCCCTGTCCGCCACCGCGACCCCCATTGATCCCGTAGGGCAGATAGAGGTTGAGTCAGCTATTAATAAAATTGTTCAAGGTAAGGCACCAGGCCAGGATGGCATCCCTGGCGATCTGTTCCGTGCCAGTTCTAAGCAGTGGGCCAAGTTCTTCTCCCTTTTGATCAACGCCCTTCTCCATGGGTCCCCAGTCCCAAGTTCTTGGAAGGGGGCCGAGGTGATCCCTATTTAAAAGAAGGGGCCAAGGGGCGACCCTGCCAACTATCGTCCAATCAGCCTGATCGATGCTGGTCAGAAGGTGGTTGGCAGGGTTCTATTGGAAAGGACCCTCTTCTGGGCGGAGGAGAATAACATCATCTCCCATTTCCAGGCAGGCTTCAGGGCTTGCACAGGCACTGTCGACCAGGCATTTAGGCTGGTACTACTCCACTGGAAGACAGTATCCATTGGTAGAGGTGGACTGTACTTGGCCTTTATTGACCTGAAGACCACGTTCGATCTGGTCCCCCGAGAGCGCCTGTGGGTGGTTTTGCAGGAGATGGGGTTCTCTTTGCCCATTCTGAACCTGTTGGCCCGCATGCACGACGGAACGTATGCATGCATCCGGTGGGGCACGCAGGAGCAGAAGACGGCTAAAATCCCGGTAAACAGAGGTGTTCGTCAAGGATGCGTCCTGGCGCAGACCCTCTTTTCCCTGTTTGTAAACGGGGTTGTCTCCTTTCTATCTGACATCGATGCTGATGCCCCCAGCTTGGCCGGTGTTAAAGTCCCCGCTCTGCTTTTTGCTGACAACACGCTATTGGTTTCTAAAACGCCCATGGGGCTCCAAAAGCTTTTGGATCGGTTTTGTGTTTTTTGTAACTTAAGGGGCTTGGTTATTAACACCTCCAAAACAAAGCTCCTTTACTTTAACCCCAGTAGGAAAGCAAATCGTATGCTCACACTAAATGAGGAGCCACTAGAGCATGTTAAAATGTTTGACTACTTAGGGATTAGGATATCCGATCAACTCAAATGGAACCCACATATTGAAAAACTGGCCCTAAACCATAAACGTGTCGTGGGCGTTATCGGTAGGGAGCACAGATCCTCATTATCCAGACCCATAGCCCCTGCACTGGAGATCTATTCCGCAAAAGCTATAGGCAGCGCACTGTACGGAGCGAAGCTCTGGGGTTTCAATAATGTCGATTCCCTTGTCATGGCTGAAAATAAATTCTTTAGGGAGCTTCTGTCCCTACCCAGGGGCACGCCTAACAAACCTCTCCAATACGACCTTGGCCGCAGATCTATTAAAGACCTTATAATCCTGCGTCCGCTTCTCTATTGGGCTCGTCTGTGGCGTACACCTGAGCTAGCTAGCTACGCAGACGGCCTTAGAGAAGTTATGAATATGCAGGGGTCTCATTAAATTTTTTGGCTATCAAAGGTTAAGGAGCTGTTAACGGCTATTGGTTTTAGTGCTGCATGGGAGACCGGTGCATCGGTTTCTAAACTGGAGGTCAAGCGAGCATATTGGTTGTGGGTCGATGCCCAAGATTCTAGAGCTGAAAATCTGGGTAGACTCACAGACGAGTTTCGTCTGCACAAGACAGTACACTCTCTCGAACCTTATATGGACTTCATCAGAAAACCCAAAGATAGGGCCTTATACATCCAGTTTAGATTGGGAACCCTACCAGTTCGTGAACGCACTTCTAAGTGGAAACCCCCTCACCAAACACTTGCCACTTGTCCGTTCTGTAACGTGCACTAGAAACTATTCCGCACCTTTTTTTTGTTTGCAGCGCCTATAACAAACCCCGATCGAAATGGCTAAAACCTGTTTGTCGGCAGCTCGAGACTAGGTGCCATGTCTCTGCCTTAAGAATCTTACAGACAGATCCCAACACTACACTGGCCTGTTGGGGTAGCTAAATTCCTCAGCTGGGCATGGGTGATTAGACTTAAAGTCTTATGATAAATTTTACCAGGTGATTATTTTTTTAAATCATGTTCAAAGCTGTAAATGGTTTAATGTCTTTTTATTCTTGTCTTTTAATTATTTATGAAGTGTTTTTCTAATAAAAAAATGTATTGTATTTTAATCGTTATGTGATTTTAAGATATTTTTTATATCGAAATAAAGCTTTGATTGATTGATTGATTGATTGATTGAATGTTCGGACATGTGGAAACCAACTATGTGTGAAGGAGGCAAGTCGACCATCAACAATAATTCACACAATTCCACGTGTACCGGTGATGTGCTGCACATACCTCACTATGCAAAGCACAAACCTCTCCACGTGGAGATATAGTATTGATACGTGTAGTGTACAGCACAGTGGACGCAACCATATTACCTAAGGCAGTGGGTAAGATCTCGGTCATGTAGCTGTGTTGTCTTCCCCCTGAAGCGGAAGCGGAAGCGGAGTGGGCTGGTCCAATGTACGCAACTCCAGCGTAAGAGTATAAATAAATAGGCCACGCCCTGGGCGTGGTTCACTTGTGCGAAGACAAACCTGTCTGCCAGAGCAGCGGCCCTCACCCTGGCACGTGGCTGCCGCCATGACCGCAGGCCTCCTCCACACAAGCCCCTGCGAACCCAGCGCCACAACACCGCAGACTTATGTCTGTACCGACTACTGCATTCGTCTACACTGCGGACAGCAGGGTTCACAACTTGAATTCAGCCTTGATTTATTAATTGCTCAGAGAACTGTACTCTATGTCCTCAGATTTTGTCAAGAAGAAGTGACAAAAAGCATTCCTCGATGTCTATGCTAACTACTGCCTTCGATCTGCACTGCGTACAGCAGGGTTCACAACTTGAATTCAGCTTTGGATCTACATTGCGGACCGCATTGAATTCAGCCTTGATTTATTAAATGCAGAGAGAATTGTACTCTATGTCCTCAAATTTTGTCAAGAAGAAGTGACAAAAAGCATTCCTCGATGTCTATGCTAACTACTGCCTTTGATCTGCACTACGGACAGCAGGGTTCACAACTTGAATTCAGACTTGATTTATTAATTGCACAGAGAACTGTACTGTAAGTCCTCGGATTTTGTCAAGAAAAAATAACAAAAAGCATTGCTCGATGTCTATGCTAACTACTGCCTTCGATCTGCACTGCGGACAGCAGGGTTCATAACTTGAATTCAGCCTTGATTTATTAATTGCCCAGATAACTGTAATCTATGTCCTCTGATTTTCTCAAGAAGAAGTGACGGAAAGCATTCCTCGATATCTATGCTAACTACTGCCTTCAATCTACACTGCAGACAGCAGAGCTCACAACTTGAATTCAGCCTTGATTTATTAATTACACAGAGAACTGTACTCTATGTCCTCAGATTTTATCAAGAAGAAGTGACAAAAAGCATTCCTCGATATCTATGCTAATTACTGCCTTCGATCAACACTGCGGACAGCAGGGCTCACAATTCAGATGCAGTGGCGATTGCAGATGACGCAGTCCAGTTTGCAACACATGTTGCTCCCACTGCGGCCCACCGAGACCACCACTCATTGTAGGATGTGCACACACTGTGTGCTTCTGGTGCCACTAACTCACTGCACCATAAGTCATCTCCATGTGGCCTTATCAAGTCAAGACATTGCTCCCATTCCGGCCCTCCGAGACCACGTATCCTCGCAGTGTGCGCACACGTCCAGTACTCTAGGTGCCACAAACTGTGCAGCTCAAGTCAACGCCAAGTGGCTGTGCGCCCATCCTGACCACTGCCTGCGCCCTGCACTGGGGTTACACGGTTCACGATTCAAGATTAGTACAGACGCAAACTCTGTAAGAGACTATAATGGGTTAAGAAGACCAAATGCTCCCAATCTGTGCAGCTCAATTCAACGTCACCTGCCTGTGAGCCTTTGCTTACCACAGCCTCTGGCCTGCACTGTGGAAGACCGGCGACACATGGTGCCAACTAACCCTGTTCAACGCAAGCCGATCCTACATGTGTAACTGGTTCCTGAGTCCTGAATGGCAGGACCCCAACTTCGTGGCAGCGACCACAGCATCAGATTCCCTTTAATCAGTGAAGGATATTTGCATATGGAAGGCCAGCGACACGTGCTGCCAAAGAACCTGTACTTCGCAGGCCGGTGGGGCCACCAACGTATACACATGGCTATGGGCCATTGCTCACTGCTACCTCTGACCTAAACTGTGAAAGACCGTCAACACATGGTGCCACTAACCGTCTTCAACACAAGCCAATCCCATATGTGTAACTGTGTCCTGAGCAGTGGCGACTGGTGAATTTTAAAAGTGGTGGGCAGAAAGTTATGAGTGGAATATAAATTGCGAGCAAGCGTGAATCAAAGACTGGGAGGAATTTGTGCAGGGGTTCTTCCCTCGCAAGAAAATTAGAGAATAAATGGGAGCAAATTATACATTTTAAGCATATCTTTTAAGAATACTTGTTACAAATTATTGAAATAAAAGGGGCATATAGACTTGCAAAGACTCACCACTCTCCCTACACTCATGCAGTCACATCACTCCCACAGACATTGACCCACTTACCCCTGCACTCACAGACATTCACTGCTTCGCTCACACAAGCACACCTTTCTCCCTACAGTCACGGGCAGACACCATCCAGGCCTACACTCATACATGCAGGCACCTGACTCTACAGGCACAACGTTCACTCTGCAACACTCCCCATCGCCATCCGCCCTGGACACACACAGACCCCAGGCTGCCAAAGCACTAAGCCCTCCCTGCACCCGCCTAGGCCAACAGAGTGCCCCTGCAGTGTGTTTAGGGGATCACTGACATAATATCGACGACACAAATATCGAGATACACAAATATCGAGTCAAAAATATCGATTGACAAAATATCGACTCCCTATCTTCAAACAGGTAAGTACCAAAATATCGACTCCAAAATATCGACTTACAAAAATATAGACTGTCAAAATATCGATTTTTTAAAATGTCTTAAAAGTAAGTTAAAACTAATATAGTAATAAATATATTTAATATAAACTTAGAAATAATTATTAAAAAAATATAATTTTAATAAATAATTTATATAATTAAAAAAATTATATCACCAAAAATTACACACACACACATATATATATATATATATATATATATATATATATATATATTGAAACATATTATTAAATAAACATATATAACATTTTAGAAAATGTTTAAAATTTATTGTTACAACTATAGTGAGTTCAACATTAGCAAAAGTGTTGGATAGCGTAGAGGTAAAATTTACTACTCCCACTCCAGTGGGTGCAACAGTAGGGAAAGCGCTGGATAGCGTAGAGGTTAAAATTACTATTCCCACTCCAGGGATGTATGACGTTACAACGCATACTTTTACAACGCCTACCATTACAACAAAACTTTTACAACGCAAAAACTTTTACAACGCATACATTTACAACGCAAGATTTTACAACGCATATACCTTTACAACGCATACCATTACAACATAAGTATTGGTAAGTATATAATAATTTTTTGAATATAAATTAATAAAAAATATTATAATATAATTTAATATAATTTAATTTTATTAAATAAATGTAATTTAAATGTAATTTTACTTTATTTTTACAAAGTACCCCTGTACCCCAAAAACCCAAAACTGACCCTGAACCCTAAAAATACCCCTTTACCCATAAACTGAAAACTGACCCTGAACCCTAAAAATACCCCTTTACCCGAAAACTGAAAACTGACCCTGAACCCTAAAAATACCCCTTTACCCAAAAACTGAAAACTGACCCTGAACCCTAAAAATACCCCTTTACCTACAAACTGAAAACTGACCCTGAACCCTAAAAATACCCCTTTACCCCAAAAACTGAAAACTGACCCTGAACCCTAAAAATACCCCTTTACCCAAAAACTGAAAAGTGACCCTGAACCCTAAAAATACCCCTTTACCTACAAACTGAAAACTGACCCTGAACCCTAAAAATACCCCTTTACCCCAAAAACTGAAAACTGACCCTGAACCCTAAAAATACCCCTTTACCCAAAAACTGAAAACTGACCCTGAACCCTAAAAATACCCCTTTACCTACAAACTGAAAACTGACCCTGAACCCTAAAAATACCCCTTTACCCCAAAAACTGAAAACTGACCCTGAACCCTAAAAATACCCCTTTACCCAAAAACTGAAAACTGACCCTGAACCCTAAAAATACCCCTTTACCCAAAAACTGAAAACTGACCCTGAACCCTAAAAATACCCCTTTACCCAAAAACTGAAAACTGACCCTGAACCCTAAAAATACCCCTTTACCTACAAACTGAAAACTGACCCTGAACCCTAAAAATACCCCTTTACCCCAAAAACTGAAAACTGACCCTGAACCCTAAAAATACCCCTTTACCCAAAAACTGAAAACTGACCCTGAACCCTAAAAATACCCCTTTACCCAAAAACTGACAACTGACCCTGAACCCTAAAATTAAAATATTTATCAATTAATCAATTATAATTAATTACCAATAATATTTTAATTAATTACCAATTAATAATTAATTAACAATTAATTTTTTAAAAATATCAATAAATAAATTAACATATTTAATTAATTATAATTAAATTACTTCCCACCCTATTCCCCTATAAACCCACAACCCGCTACAGAAAATAAATTACTAAAATTAAAATATTTATCAATTAATCAATTATAATTAATTACCAATTATATTTTAATTAATTACCAATTAATAATTAATTAACAATTAATTCTAAATTATTATCAATAAATAAATTAACATATTTAATTAATTATAATTAAATTACTTCCCACCCTATTCCCCTATAAACCCACAACCCGCTACAGAAAATAAATTACTAAAATTAAAATATTTATCAATTAATCAATTATAATTAATTACCAATTATATTTTAATTAATTACCAATTAATAATTAATTAACAATTAATTCTAAATATATATCAATAAATAAATTAACATATTTAATTAATTAGAATTAAATTACTTCCCACCCTATTCCCCTATAAACCCACAACCCGCTACAGACTTATATTACACAAAAAATAAAAATTATTATTAACTTACCTTAAATTCGATATTTTTGTTGTCTATATTATGTCTAGTCGATATTATGTCCATTCTATATTTTTGATTCGATATTATGTCCATTCTATTCGATATTAATTTTCTCTAGTCGATATTTTTGTTGTCTATATTATGTCTAGTCGATATTATGTCCATTCTATATTTTTTACTCGATATTCTGTCCAGTCGAAATAATTGACTCGATATTATGACTGTACACCGTGTTGGGGATGGAGTTTGTTGTGGAAGACGAGCAGAGGAACAACAAGGCTGCAGGAGACAGGGAGGCCCATTGAAGTGCCATTTGGGGGCAGAGCATACATTGTCTGTCCTCTGCCACCGCCCTCCGACACTGCAGGACTCGGAGACTGGCCTTTTTGAAGATAATGGGGGCTGTACAAGTGACGTCACCTATCTGCGGGTTTGCCACCAGGCTAGTTTTCTACCAGCATGATCACTGTAAAGTCCAGACCAATAGAAACTTTGGGAAAATGACGGAATGCCGGTATTTTCCACAGCGAATACTTCAAACAGCAAAACGAAGAAAGCACTTTTAAACGTGCTCCAACTATCCTGAATATGACCTCTGACCATGTATGAACACATAGTAGTACTTCACATTCCAAAATCGGAAATTACTTTGTCAGTCGCGGCCTGGGGGGTGTATTTGAAATTGGGTCGTCGAGCCGCGGGGGAATGGGTTTAATGGAAATAACCGTGTTATAAAGACCGACGTAATTAGCCCGCATTTTCTCTGCACATTAACCGCCGGCGCTTTCTATATGGCTTATTGGCTTGTCCAATTTGCTCTGCTTTTCACACTATGGGAGAGCATGTATTTAAAAGCAGAATACTAATAAGCAATCGGAGGCCCTCCATGCGAACAATACCGGCAGCCACAGCATTAAAATAAGATTATAACTGCCACAAACCTGAGTGCTAACTTACTTAGGCAATAAAATGGGGACTGGAGCTCTGACTGAGTGAGTAGTTGCCGGTGATGATGATGACTCTTGTCGTGTCGTGTCACGGACCCCTGTCTCACAGCCTGTCTCAGTCTCTCCTCTCTCCCGTCTCGTGTAGACTAGACTACTCGTGCGTGCCCGGTGCAGACTAGACTAGGGTCAAGGGTGACTTCTGAGTTGCTCAGCATTAACGGCAGAAATTGCAGAACGACCAGTCACTGCATTGCTTAACACTAAGCCATTACAGTTATTGGCCGTCCGGTGCTATGTTGGGCCGGCCCTCCCACCTCCGCGGTGCCAACTGGCTGTGTAAGTAAACCACGCTCTGCACAAGCAGCGTCAGCCAATACAGACGCTAGAGAGTGCCAGGATTGGCATGTGTGAGCAGGCAAACTCGCCGCTCATTTTCTGACTATTGGGGACGGCGATTTCGGCCCCGCCCCCTGTCACCAATATGTTTCTGGCAGAAAAGCATTGCTGCGCATGTTGGGTTGCTGGCAGCCGGTGAACCCCACATGCGCACTGCGGTCATCCCACGGCTGCAATCACTCATTCCTGACAGTGCGCGCCGCTCGGTTCGTCTCAGGTGACGTGACGCGACTCATCCATGGGACTCGCGCGAGCAAAATAAATAAATAATGTATGAATTTGGCAATATTTTCAGCTTTCAAACTTTTAAAATATGTTCTTTTTAAAAAAGTTTGAAAGTTGAAATGGTACCAATAATAAAAGGTGCGGCAACGCCCCACCGCCCTAATGGTAAAACCGCCACTGGTCCTGAGTACTGAATAACAGTGAACCTCAACTCCGTGAGACAACTACAACAGCAGACTCCCTTCAAACAGTGAGGCATATTGTCATATGAATGGCTAGCGACACGTGCTGCCACTAACTCTGTTCAACACAAGCCGATCCCACATGTGTAACTGTGTCCTCAGTCCTGAATGGCAGTGACTCCAAGTCCATGACAGAGACCACAGCACCAGACTCCCTTCGATCAGTGAGGCAAATTTCCATATGCAAGGCCGGCGATACGTAATCCCACTAACCGTCTGTAACACCATCCGATCCCACATGCAGGGGCGGCTGGTGACATTTGAAAGTGGTGAGGCGTAAAATGATTGGCATACTGCACCGTTGCAAGCGAGCGTAGCGAGCGAGCCCGAACCCATTTTGTTTTCTAATGCACCCAACAAGCAGGTATTTCAGTACCTCCAGGAATAGTGTCCTTTCCCACCCAGGGAAAACGTGGTTGTTCAAAGAGCGAGGACTGAGAGGCAACAAAAGTAGGGCTTCACTAGCAAACACTGTAATGTGGCACTAATGTGTTTAGGTGTGAATAAATCAATCTGGCTACCTTGCTTTAGTTATTAGTTATTTTTCATATTTTGAATGTTTTATTTCTCTCCACCCTGAGGCTGCACTTAGAAATGGAAAAATGTCAGAAAAAGACTACGTTTCCAGCAAGTGTTTGTCTTTTTGGGATCCATTTCACAAGGGAGCAAATAAATGAAAGGAGGAAAGAGAAGGTAATACCAGTTTAAATAGTCAGTGGGTGAAATTAAATATGATGTCCGCACAACACCCATCATTCAGCTCTGCCAACAGCTTAACCGCCTAATCAGTGGAGGCACCTTCAGCAGACAGCTAGACACCTAGATCTCTGTCAGGCAGACTTAGATCTTTACTTATGGCAGGCAGTCTTCCACCACAGTGATAGAGATGGAGGCCTCAACTAACTGAGAGTGCTAGCAGACTGCCCACCAGACACGTGCTCACCTGATTAAACTAGGCCAGCCCCAAAAGTATCAGCTAAAACAATGGAATGGAATGCATCCAGAGTTACTGCCACTGATTTAAATCGACTCAAGCGTTCCACTCATCACATTTGTGCTCCCCAAATGGTGTGGGTGTCCCGAGACGAGCCCCAGAGTCGCCGTGCCATACAAACATGAGCTCTATCCCAGAGACAGTAACCTAATAAGGCCAACACATGTGAAGCTGCTTGTGTTTATTTCCAGGACTGTCTCTTTCTGAGGGGGTGCTGCTTTACATCTTGTTCTTCTGTAACGGTGCAGTGAGAAGATGTGCTGTGCCCATTGTCTTTAGCAAGGGGTAACATCGATTCAGGTTTCTCTAGCCATCACTTCTCAAACCTCTAAAATGAGCAGAAAGACTGATGGTGACATGAGCAGCGAGAGAGAGACTTGCTTGAGGTCACAGGCGGAGAAAGGAAGGAGTGAACAACTGAGCAGAACAAACAGTGGCGGCCGAGTAGAGTCAGACAGGAACATGATCGCAGAGGATGAAATGTTTAGAAGTGTTCACAAACATGAGCACAGCGTTCCACACAGACCATCAAACCCTAACATGAGCGGCAGAATGGCCTGTTCAGCAAGTGACGAGCACTACACCTTGAAACCCCAAACAAGCGTTCTGTGGAGCTGGTGCCTCCAGGTCCCAGAAGGCACTGATTGGTGCAGTGATAGCAACGGATTGACATCATGGCTGGATTGTTCGAATTATTAATTCACATAAAGTCAATACGAACTAAAATTCAGTTTCGTTACTATTAGTTATGATCCTGCGAGTATGAAACAACAAACGCGAATGTATTATTGGTATTTTTTATTTTACCAAGAGTTCATTTTTAATTCATAAATCCTTGATTGGTGGGAATGCTTTATGCGGACCAATCACACATGACTTTGTGATTGAATTAATTATCTCACGTTTCGTTATTTCGCTTTCTTGTGGTCTTTAGCAGAGGTTATGAGTAATTGTGCTGTAATTCTTTTCTTTGGCCTAGCAGTGGAGGGGACTACTATTTTTCATTTTTTTGCGATAAAGCGATATTTCCACTTTTCATAAACCCATCCCAGCGTTAACTCGATTCCAGCCACGTTTGTCGTTTTTGTTGTTGTTGCAAATTTCCTGTGTAGTTGATCTTTCGTTCTCTGTCCTTCTCCCTGTCTGTTTGTCACCCCTGTTTATGCATGATTGTAGTTAACACATACTCTTACAGACCCCCCTTATTCTCAAAATGAGGCAGAAAGAAACACGCACATTTATTTCTATATTTGTAAAATTGGGTATGTGATAATAAACAGTGCGTGGTACCAGCAGCTGCGGTATTTACCAGGTGCAGATTCGGTGGCACCGCTGTCCGCTGACTGTGCGTGTCACACCCTGGGGTGGGAGACTGGGAGCAATTACGAGGGCCGTCTGAGGACGGCTTCCCCTGTTCGGAGATGCATGGACTCAGGATGTATCTGCTGCTTGAAACAACGCAAAGCCCCCAACTCTGCAAGAGTCCCATGTCACAGTAAAGCAACTGCCGTTTTGTAGCACCAGCAAGCCTCTTTTCCTCATGGCTCACTACTGGTCCATGGTGTACAGCGCGCCCCAACTCCCCCCCAACCTGCTTTGGGGGGGGAGTTAAAACAAAAATACAGCATAGATACCTACTACATACATGAGCGGAGGAGACACAATCGCCAATCACAATTAGATAACAGAAGCAGAGATGGGCATCCGATTCCGAGGCAACAAAAGTAGGGCTTAAATGATCACTCACTGGCAAACACGTGAGGGAGTCGCCGATGTCGAGTCAGCTTGCTGCGCTGGGAGCCTCAGTCTGGACGTCACCACCCGAAAACAGCCAATCACTGCATGGCTTCACATGAAGTCGCACAGTGATTGGCCATACATAAGTGCGGCTGCGGCAGTGCCACCACCCCGCTGCGCGGCACCCAACAAATAAACTGCCTCATTTTGCCTGCCCTTCTGCGAGGTGGACCAGCCAATCCTGGTGCTGCATGCAGCGCCAGGATTGTCTAGGGGAGGCACAGTTACTCTTCGCCCGTAATGAGACCCGGGGGCTGCGGTCCTGGCGCTTCTGTATGAAGCAGCACCCCCTTGGGTCCCTGACTCAGTAAGACTGTTGCACGCATGTTCTGGCTAGTCCTAGCCCAACAACTCACATGCGTACTGTTTCTACTGCTGCAGGCAGCTGAGTCTGGACTGTCACTCAGCTGCTGCAGCCCAGCCCCTGTCCCACTCCCTGGCTTCAGCAGCGCATTTTCAGTCGGGTATGTCCCGGTACTACTAGTACCGGGACACGCGTATACTAATTTATTCAGCGAGATTAAGCTTGACTGACGGTGCGTCCTCTCAACTCACAGACGCAGTACTACGAGCCGTCCACGTCATTGTGTCTATCCCTGCCCTGTTCTGCCGTACGCCACGCCACTCCAAATATGTTCTAACGCGGGCCCCTCATAGCTACCTGTCGCAGGCGTACTCGCTGTTGGTGTGCAGGTCAGTGGTCTAGTTTTTGAATACTTCTGTAGTGTGAACTATGAACAGTTCGGACCCAGGCCGCACAGCGACAGCTGCGGCCCGTCCTCTCAACACACAGACGCAGTACTACGAGCCGTCCGCGTCATTGTGTCTATCCCTGCCCTGTTCTGCCATACGCCACGCCACTCTGATTACGTTCTAACGTGGGCCCCACATAGCTACCTGTCGCAGGCGTACTCGCTGTTGGTGTGCAGGTCAGTGGTCTAGTTCTCAACATCTCACAACCACTTCCTGAGGGCAAGTTAGCACACACACCACACTCATCCGGCACATGTGGCACAGGCCATGTGATCACGCAAATATAATAGATCGACAACTTCACATCCTTTATTGCAGGTGCTGACTAGCTGGTGAACGGTCCACAGGTCTTAACCATTAAGACTCCACAAAAACGTGCACATAAGGTTAGTCGCACCCTCAACTATATGGCCGTCAGCAGCCTACCATCCCCTTGGCGCAGACTTTATATGCATTGAGTTACTGCCACCCCAAACTCATGTGGCCATCAGGAGCCTACCACCACGTGCCACTAACTTGAGTTTCACAAGCTTAGCGGCACCAAACCCTAAGTTGCTCTCCGCCATTGACGACTCACGACTCAGCGACATGTGTGAGATATGCCAGGCCGCGCGGAAGTTTAAGTGGTCTCCACCATACACTACTCAGCGACAACTATCAGGTCCGCGAAGAAGCTGTTGTGGTCTCCGCCATTCAAGACTCAACGACATCTGTAAGATGCGCGCACAATGTGATGTGGTGTCCGCCATTTAGGACTCAGGACTCTGCAACACATCTGAGATCGGCGGGGTTTTGACAGGCACGTGAAGTCCGCCCACTGCTGCGCACTCCTATAGCACCAAGTAATTATTTGCAAATCGATGTGCAGAGGTGACAGTCTCTCTCTCTCTCTTTCTCTCTCTCTCTCTCTGTCTCTCTCTCTCTCTCTCTGTCTCTCTCTCTCTCTCTCTCTCTTTCCTCTCTTATCTCTCTCTCTCTCTCTCTCACTCTCTTCATTCCTTTCCTTCTGTCTCTCTCTCCCTTAGCCCTTTCTCACTCCCTTTCTTTCCTTCCCTCTCTTTTTCTCTCTGGCTTGTTTTTCCTTCTCTTTTTTTCTCTCTCAGTCCTTTCATATGCACATTACACACGTCCTTATTTTGTGCTTTATTTTCCAAGCTCTGTTGCTGACATCCATGGTCCCCACAGGAATCTTCCACCTTGTTGTTTTCTATTAGATTTGTTGAATTGTATTTATTATTTTATTTTTTATATATATTAATAAAAAAATAAAATTTGAGAATAGTTTATTGTTTATAAAACTTAAAAAACAAAAAGTTTGACAAAAAAAATTATATACCTTTTCGATTTGTTTCTTAACTGATGTGTGACTCTTTCTTGTTCTTATTACTGTTATTTGCTGGTATCACCGTGGTGTTACATTTTAGATCACTTATCGCGGGAATACTATTCATCTCTCCAGTTTGCACCAACTTCTAAATACTGTATTAGATTTATATCAACTTTAGTTGCATTAAAGTGCTAATAATGAAATGCAGAGTAGCAGTTCCTGTGCAAAAAGACACAAGGTGCACCTTTGGGATTTATTCTAAATACTAAAATCCTGTGTTGAATTGCTCTGAGGCAGTCCCTGCACTTACAGTGTACACACAAAATCAATGAAGAAATCTCATTGTATTTATATTGATTAGGAATGGTGCATCAGATGCGGGATCTTGACGGGATACACTACCCTGTCCGTATATTGTTCTACACATGAACAAATGACATCACAACTTTCACAACTACAATACAAAATTAATTCCGGCGATGACCCACATTATCACCAAGAATTTTACATGTGCTTTCTGCTGGTGTGAAGCAGGACGACTACCTGCAGCATGAAAGGAAACACAGCGAAGAGACACACCAGAACACGATACAGGGATACCCATGAGGGCCACAAGACTCACCGCAACAACCCCAGGACCACCAACGCCCCCCATACCCGCATCTGAGCAAGTGTGTTTGTGTGGTCATTGTGTTAGCATGATAAGCAAATGCCCTGCAACATCACAATGTGCTGTCTTCAGCAGATGTTACCATGTCATCTCAGCTTTAGAAGTGACCCTGGACATGTAGCTACGCACGCATCCTCCTGCAGGCACAACACACGTGTGCTGTTCCGGCCTACACAAGTCAGCGCAGGGGTGTGCCTATCCGGCAAGGGAAACGGGGTGTCTCCCACATGTCTCTGTGCAGAAAGTTCGTTAAGTGTGTCTCTGTGTTCTGATGTAGCCTGACACAAGGGCCGCAGTAGACAATGTTGTAAAGTGGCATCCACCACCACCAAACAGCACTCTCATGGTGTAGTTGAATGCCGCACAACATGCCGAAATACGCATTACAACGCTGTGCCGTTTGAGTGCACGGGATACAACAGCGTACCGTACAAAAGTATGGAGGCTCGAGGGAAGGAGGAGCAGCTGTTTGGCAACGTAACACACAATGAACCTGCCCATGTGCCACGTGCTGGACATCTCATCCATGATGACCACAGTCGCACACATCCAACAACACCCACGACCGGCCTTTGTACCCATCCTATATGAATACCGCCTGGTTTTCACTTGTATGCTCGTTCAGCGCTGTGATGTTGCCGGGTTGTGTAACTTTTGCTCCTTGTTGGTGTGTTTCACTTTGGCCATTGTTTATCTATACTTATGCTGTACTTCACTGTACATTTATGTCATTGTACCCATCTCCCCCGTCCCCCCACTCTTTGCTTCTTCCTCTTCCTGCTGCTCTTCTTTCTATAATGTTGCTCCTCCACACATAACTACATATAAAGAACAAATTAGAATAGTTCCTTGATTCTTTTAGGTTGCAAAAGTTCTCTCTATTACTGTTTTTCTAATTTTCCATATAAACAGTTTTTTTAATGTTCAAGTACACATAGAAGTATTCTATCAACGCACTTTCTAGAACATTCTACAACACGTGGAGGTCGGAAAGTTCATCAATTTTTTTAAACCTAACGATATTTTTTTGCAACATTTTCTCGAACATTTAACGACACCTTGTTTTAAGTTCGAACACTGCATTCCAAATGGAAGTAGCAGGTGTGGTTGAGTTGAGCATATTTTATACTATAATATATACTCCACGTTCAAACTGCTTTTTCTTAACCAATCACAAAGATGCTTTTCCATAAAACAGATGTGCACCCTACTTTTAAAAATTAATCCTTTTCATCTCCCAATCAGGTACCGTTTTGTATGTGAAAAAAACTAGTTCCCCATCTTTAAACATATCTCTTATTCTACGAAGGAACTGCATGAGCTACAGACATCTTTCCATACCTTCCAGCCATACCTTCAAAATGCTAGTGTGGATCGTAGGACATAGCTATGTTTTCTGGTGCAAGAGGTATACAGAACAGAGACGTATTGATTTAGACCTAGGTTTACAAAATGTGGACATTAAATGGTTTCCACAAAGAGGATTGAAGTGGCACCAATTATTCCCTTTGGTTAAAACGTGTTTGCATCTCCAACACCCTGACCTCATCATTGTGCACTGTGGTGGAAACGACCTAGGCACATTGACTGGGGTAGGTTTGGAAATGCTTACGAAAGACACCTTTGGACAATTGATGTTACTTTTGCCTCAAACTGTCTTTGTATATTCCAGTACATCCCAAAGACAAAAGTGGAAATGGTCCAAACAATTTTGTCCTTAGATTGAAAAATCTCAGAAGAGCTGTGTTGGCATACCTCAGAGACCACAAAAAGGGGTCCATCTACAACAACAACATACGTTTTGATATGGCGGATATCTACAGAAGTAATGGAAACTTCACAGATCAGGGAAACCGAGTTTTCCTGAATAATTTGAAGCTGTGCATCCGCACTTATATGTAGCTCCAACTAATGAACACAAGGTATCTTTTTAGAGCCACCCTATAGCTTACAACTTAGGCCCGCTATTTTAGGGCCACATAACGGCAACTCCCGGACCCTTGCCAAACAAATTTCTCCACACAGCTGTTGGGCAGCAGCCAGACCATCTCACTTTGCAGCACAGAGCTCTCGCTTTGATCCCTAGCTCTACTCACCCATAGGGGTGAGTAGTTTGCCCTTTACAAATACCGTATTGATTTACCTTCGCACTCCCTATACAACACCTCCTAAGCACCATATACAAGTAAAGTCCACATTTGTAAAGCGCACAATCACCCGTAAGGGTCTCTAGGCGCTGGGGGCCGTCGGGAAGATTAAGCGAGCTATTGCCCAGAGTCACATGGTGCTGGGCTAACCTGCCGCCGGAGCCGGGGATCGAACCGTGGTCGCCAGATTCCAGCGTCAGTCGCCCTGGCCGCGGCGCCACACCTCTCCCACAAGTTGGATAGGTGTGACACAGCGCCCAGAGCACATGACTTCACAGCATAGCACAGACAGTTTAGGCTCACGGTTTCATCCCCGACTCCAGAAGCAGCTCAATTTAGCAGCATGACACTCTAGGCAATACCTCACTTAATTTCCGTACCCAGCACTTTCAGACCGGTTGGGGTCAGTAGTTCAACAGCTTTACCCCGAGTCCGTCAGCAATTCAGTTTAATCCCCCAGCGCCATCATACCCATAGGAATAAGTACTTAGCACTTCACGAATACCGAATTGATTTGATACGCTCGAATTTACCTTCGTACCCCCTCTATAACACCCCCTAAACACTATACACAAACTACAATGTTCGAAACAAAAGTTCCTCCAAGTAGCTATAACTACATGCTGACGCTACTTAGACAGATGTGGCACAGCGGCCAGAGCACATGACTTCACAGCATATGACACACAGCTTGGGCTTACGCTTTCAACCCCGAGTCCTGCAGCAGCTCAGCTTACCACCAAGAGTCTCTAGACAATACCTCACATATTTCAGACCAGTACGGGTCAGTAGTTCATCCTAGTAGGTATAAACACAAGCTGACACTACCTCCAAAGTTGTAGTGCAGCGGCCACGGCACATGACTTCACACCATAAGACACACAATTTAAGCTCACACTTTAATCCCCGAGTCCGGCACCAGCTCACCTTTGCAGCATCACACTCTACGCAATACCTCACTTAATTTCCGTAGTCCAGCACTTTCAGACCAGTAGATATGAGTAGTTTGCTTCGCACCACCTGAATAGCACACCCTAAACACCCAACAAAGGTTACAGTACTCCTACCCTCCTCTTTCCAACTTTTTTCCCCTTACTCGCTACAACGAAATCACAAAATGGCGGCCAACACTTCCTAGTTCCATGAGATTCTAGACAATACCTCAAATATTTGCGTACCACAGGACTTTCACACCAGTACGGGTCAGTAGTTCATCCTAGTAGGTATAAACACATGCTAACACTACTTCCACAACTGTACTGCAGCGTCCAGGGCACATGACTTCACAGCATAAGACACACAGTTTGGGCTCAGGCTTTAATCCCCGAGTCACGCACCAGCTAACCTTAGCAACATCACACACTAGGGAATACCTCACTTAATTTCCGTATCCCATCACTTTCACACCGGTAGGGGTGAATACTTCGCTTCGCACCCCCTCTATAGCACACCCTAAACACCCCACAAAGGTTACAGTACTCCTACCCTCCTCTTTCCAACTTTTTTCCCCTTACTCGCTACAACGAAATCAAAAAATGGCGGCCAACACTTCCTAGTTGCAACCGCTCGCAGCCAATCAGCAGCAAGCTCGTGCTTGAACGCCTCAGCCAATCAGATGGCAGAATTCCCAAATATCGATATCTGTAAATTTTGATATTTCTCAAAAACTACTGACCGGATTTACACCAAATAAACAAAATCGTGCTTTCTAGACCAAGACACTGCTCCCTGCCAAATTTGGGATAATTCCGTTCACCCGTTCGACCTGTAGCCTTGTCTAAAGTTTTCTATGGAAATTAACATGGAGAAAACATGATTTGAGAGCCCCTTTTTTCTCGGCCCCCCCTTGATGAATCACCCCCAAACTTTCAACATAGGAGCTGATATCAACAAAGAATTCATTTTTAAATTTCGCGAAGATTCGTCAATCGGTGTCAAAGTTATTGGGAATAGAATGTTGCCATTTTCCTATGGTAACTAGGTCCTAACTATAACTACCTACTGGCGACCACCAGTAGGTAATATATATATATATATATATATATTTTTTTTTTTTTGGGAAGCACATGGAAAAATAGATAAAAACGGCGGCCATCTCTCAGCTGATGAGTCTCTAAAGTAGCAACCAGACCGTAAAGGTAGGCTTTAAATCATAGCTCATTTATTACATAATACGCCCGAGAGAGGATTCGCTAAGACAAATACAACTTATAACTGTATTCATTATAGAGTGTTTATTGGTTGACCGAAGAACAACAATTTAAGATACGTTACGCTGGATCCTATTCCGCCTTGACATATGATAAGACGATCTGAAAAAAGTCACAGGCGCAATCTAATAGGTATGTCGATATCTCTCTTTTAAAAAAAAAAATGTTTTTATTAACATTATTAACAAAACAGCAATGATGACAATACATAGAGAATCATATAGTACAATCAGCATATGGAAGTTTACAGCCATGTCCAGTTTATACCAGCTATACATTATGTAACGATGTGACAATCCTATCCCTGATATTACCCTCTGCATACCTCCCACCCTATTAGTCTTCATCTGAACTATCACTGTCAGGTTCTGGAAGTGGGTCACATATATCCCCTTGGTACGTATTCCAGGCTGTCCAAATCTTTGTCCATTTACGGGGGCTACCCTGACTAGCATATACTGTGCGCTCTGCTACCATAGTCAGATCCATATCTCGACACCATGTTATCAACGAGGGCAACTCTGACGCGCCCCATTTCTGCGCGATGTTCCACTTTGCCACCATTAGTCCCAGTGTGACTCATATTTGTCCATGACGGGAGAGATCGTTAGGTTCCCATATGTTAAGTAGGCACCTACGCGGTTCTGGTATCAGTGACACTTCCATGACCTGGGATATTGTTCGCATTACCTGTCTCCAGTATTCTGCCATGCTGCACATTCCCATATGGTATGTATGAATGACCCCTCTTCTCCACATCTTCTAAGGCAATATGGGTCTTGTGCCTGAAAAGTCTGGTGTAATAGATTCGGTGTAGGATTTTAAGTTGTACAAGTCGGAGACGTGCGGGGATTCCCAACTCCCTGGGTGAAGCCAGGGCGCCCTGCCAGTCTGAGTCCTCAATGTCTCCCAAGTCTGTCACTCACTTGTCCCGTAAAGAGGTGTCGATATCTCTTTTAAATACCTTTTATTTTAAATCCTTCTTTGAGGCTATTCATTGTATTGCCTTATAAGATAATATAGTTTTCTTTTATATTGTCATTCAGATAACATATTGATTCTCTTGTCCTGAAGAAAGTGACGAAATATTTGTTATCACCGAAATGCTGCGTCAACCGTTTTTAATGTATCTGTAACAGTTTTGTTTTTAAATCTTGTGTCTAAAATTGTGTCAACTTCAATTAATTGATAAGACTATGTAAATCGATTTAAGTGAATTTTGTGAATTGATTGATTAAGTTTTTAATAATAAAAAAAGCATATGTTTATAAAATGTCCTTTTTTATACTGCATGATTTGTTTGATTTTACTTAGGACTGTTCCTCACTTTAGCGATTTGGAATATTAATGATGTTGTAATTTAAGTCACAGATTCATCATATCTGGTTAGCGTGTTCTGTGGTTTACACAATTTATCAGATGCTACACCTGGGGTTGTTGAACTCACCTGCAGTCCCAGGGCTAGCCCTGTGGTGTTGGTGCCGAAGCAGGGGTCAGCTGACCTGCGCTTCTCTGTGGACTGTCGTGGTCTAAATACTGTGACAAAACCTGATGCCCATCCTATTCCCTAAGCTGATGAGCTGGTGGATAGGTTGGGTACTGCAAAGTACCTTAGTATTTTTGATATAACCAGCGATTGCAGCCAGATTGCATTAACACCTGGTGCCAAGGGGAAAACAGCATTTTCAACCCCAAAGGGCCTCTACCAATTTAAAGATATGCCTTTTGGATTGAAGAATGCTCCCGCCACTTTCCAGCGTCTAGACAACCATGTATTGTCAGGCCTGGAAGAGTTCTATGTGGCGTACCTGGATGACATTGCTGTGTTCAGCACCTCCTGGGAGGACTACATGGGACACCTGGAGCAGGTGTTAATGAGAATGCCCATGGATTGGATGGAGCAGGCTAAACCAGTGCTCCTTTTGCGACTGGAGGCCTGTGTCTTAAATCCCACAGCTGTTAACACAGCTGCTGGATTGGTGCGGCAGAAATGTGCATGTCAGGTTGGCTGTCACAAGACAGTCGGCCAATCCGACATGTGCACTACGCACTTGTCGTGTCATTCCAGCTGCTGTCAATCAGCAGTAATCACCCGCTCTCACCGATAGCAAAATGAGATTGAGTCCATTTTAATGAAGTTAATGGATTCTTCCCCCTTTAGTGCGGAGGAGCGTCGCAGCAGCCAAGGCGATGCTTCTCTGCCCTAAAGGAGGAACTGCCGCTGCCAATGGTCAAAAATTCACCTGCACTCCCTCTTCCCGCAAAACTCCCATCATGCCCTGAATGCAAAGGCCTAGCAGGGGGATTAGGGGGAAGGGATGTCAGGGGGAAAGGCACTGATTCTGGGCAGGGCGGGTCCCACAGAGTACTCTAAGGGCCAGAACAATACCTGGCCTGGCGAGACCCCATTACAGGCTTGCCCCTCCCCCGCCCATCATAGCCTGAAGTGTGATGGCCTGTGTTAGACCTGGCATCCTTGGCGTGGTTCCCCCTATCTTTTTGGCCTCTACCTCCTGTATTTTTGATGCTGTGCTGGGGTTCGTTTTTGCTGGTTTAGATGCTTTGGACACTGCTGATCAGTGCCAGAGTGTAAGTGCTCCTTATGGAAATTGTGATATTGATTGGGTACACATGATTGGCATATTTGTATCACCAAGAAGTCCCTAGTAAAGTGCACTGGGTGTGCCAGGGCTGGTGATGACAAATGCTACTAGTGGGCCTGCAGCACTGATTGTGCCACCCACATGAGAAGCCCCAAAATGGTGTCTCAGGCCTGCCACCGCAGTGCCTGCATGCAGTCTGTGAACTGCCATGTCCTCCTGGTCAGTGTGCACACTGACCAGGCCGAACCCTTCCCTTTCTGTGCACATTGGTCCCCCCTATGGAAGGCTCAAGGTACCCCCTTGGGCAGGGTGCAGTGTATCTGAAAGGTAGAGCATGTACTAGTGCAGGTAACATGCTCTGGTAGTGAACAACAGCCATTTTGTTTTGTCACTGCTGCAAGGTTATCTTGCTTCATAGACTAACATGGGGGAGGCTGGTTCCAATGGCTACCAGCCTATCTTCTCATAGGAACAAGATAAGACATAAAAGATTGGTATCCCTGAACTCAGAATTTAATAACACATCTTTTAGGAAAGGCTGTTTTTAAATTCTGTGTTTGAGAACAGTACTTTTAGAAAGTAGCTTGTCTCTTGTCTGACCTTTCTGTGTGCCTTGGCCTGTTTGTGTATTGACTGTCTGGTTTGAGAGTGACAGGGGCTGGGGATTCCCCAGGAGGTTGGCTGGGCCAGCCCTAGGCTGAATGACTGCATTTGCAACTAGAGTGGTGGGAGGGGATAGCACCTGGGATTGAATAGGGCTGTGCCTGCCTACCACAATGCTGGCTCCACCTCCTGCTGAGTGGCTGACAACCCTGCCCCTCACTCTGAAAGGAAGGAAGAAGCCATGAAAACAAAGTACTCAAGGAACACCCAGAACTGGTCCAGACCGGACTCAGGACCCACTTGCACAAAGACTTCAAAGACCTTTAGGGGTATAAGTATAGGACCCCTGACAACAGATTTTCAGATTCTACAATCAAGAGGAACCTCTGCCAGAAGAAGAACCGCTGAAGAAACTAAGGAAGACTGCCCTTGCTGTGTGCTCTGGGGCTGACCTGTTTTGCTGCTCAACTGAAGAAGAGAAGAAGGGGACTTTGCTGTGTGCTGTGACCCCTGCCTGCTTGAGCTCAAGACTTTGCTGTGTGCTGTGTCTACAAGAATCTCCAAGGGCCTGAGAAGAGCTGGCCTCCTGTCCTGCAACCCAGGGTCAAAAGGTTCCCTAGAAACTACAGAACGCCGTGAAGATTGTGCTTTGTTTCCTACTTGGTGCGTGATTTGCAACTGCTGGCCGTGCAGGAGATCGGTGTGCTCATCGGCACATTATCACCGAAGATCGGAGGATCGTTGTGCCTCCTTTCGTGTCTGACCACCTGAGGGAGCCTGCAGCTTCAAGAGCGCTCCGCCCGCCTCTTACAGCCTAAAAATCCCCGTGCCGCTTATCACTGCCGCTGCCCGATGTCTGCATTCACCCAAAAGATCTTGCTTTCCCTTGCCGGGGCCGCGGAGAAGAAGCCGGAGGAGCTGCACCCCCATTGGCTCCCAGAGACGAGCCCCCATCAGCAACGCCGAAGCCTGGTTGGCGGCGCCGCGCTGGGATTGGTCCCCGGGCCGCCGCATCATCATCCAGCCGCGCTTTGAGTGGCTGGAGCAGGGGAGAAGCGTCGGCGTCACGAGGGGCTCACCTAAGGAGCTGCGCCCTGATTGGCCTAGGATCGTGGGTTCGACTCCAAGGCCGCGCTCTCATTGGTCTCGCGCCCGTGAAGTCAGCGCTCCCGTCCGAGGGAGGCGCGCTCAAGCCTGCAGGAAGACCCGTCCTCGCCGAGGGATCCGTGAGTGTGTTCATCAACACTAAGTTGTAATCTGGCTCCCCGCCGCTCGTTGGATTGTCGAGAGCGGGCGGAGAGCTAGCGGGACCGGCACAGGCCGTTTTTGAGGTTTCCCCTACGTGGAGGCTTCGCTTGAAATAAGCACGGTGAGGCGCTTCTGTAAGACAGTGCTAGATACGGCGACTGAATTAACTTCCTAGAATATAGTGCAACCTTAAAGAAGAGTCAAGTGATTCTGTGACTGCATTACCATTGGTTTTGACTGCCTAAAATACATAAAGATATATTTTTAATATACTTACCTGTGTGGTGTCAGTCTGTGGTGCATTCTGGAATTATTGTGTGTGTTAAGTGCAACTACCCTACACATTGCCTTGGGGATAAGCCTGTCTGCTCGTGCCAAGCTAGCTAGGGGGTGAGCAGGGGTTATCTACAGTGTGTATCTCTTTACCCTGACTAGAAGCAAGGGTCCCTATTTGGTCAAAGGTACTTACCTCTGCCAACTAGAGAACCCCAGTTCTAACATTGGTGGACAGCGGTGAGGATTTGAACTGGTATTTGCACTTGACCTATAGTAATTTTGTGTACACCACTAGTTGAGTTTAGCGCAGACCACGTCGCAGCCACATACTGCACCTATTTTTTTAATCCTTTTTTTGGAAGGCCTAAGAAGCATCATGTCTCAGAAGGAAGCAGGTGAAGAGGTGGAATTGGAATTTGAGATTCAGGATTTGCTCACATACAAGAAGGAGCTCTTGAAACAATTCTGCAAAAAGCTTGGATGTCCCATGAGGGGCAGCGCAAACAAGGAAGAGCTACAAAAAGCTTTAAGGGCCTGGTGGGAGGCCAAACAAGCTGATCCAGAGGATGCTACTGGAGAGGGGGATGCAAAGGAGAATGGTTTTGGATCCCAGGATTTACCCGTGAATAGGCCAGCTTCTAGGGCTGGCAGCGCCCTCTCCAGTAGGGGCATTCCCCAGAGGAACTGGAGGGGAATCAGAGGAAGAGGGCCCATGAGTTAGAGCTCTTTAAACTCAAGGCCCAAGCAGAAGAGAGAAAGTTACACCTTGACATTGAAAAGAAGGCGGAGGAGAGCAGGAACGTTCTCGCTTTGGAGGAAAAGAAACTCCAGTGGGCTCATGAGTTGAGTCTAAGGGAGCTGGATCTCAGATCTAAACAAGCGGAGTCCAGTTCCAATGGTGGCAGCGCGCAGCCATTGCAGGCGGGTAAGGCGTACATACCCAAAGATTTGGTGCAGAATTATCAGAGGGGCGAGGCTATCTATGCATGGTTTAGATCCTATGAGCTTGCCTTGAAGATGAATGAAGTGCCTGAGAAGAGTTGGGGGGCAGGTTTGTGGAAGCATTTTGAGGCCTCTGGGAGGGTTGTCTTGGCACCCTTAGAAGCAGCAGGTACCTTAACCTACCCCGCTATTAAGGAGGCCTTATGCCTCAGGTATGGACTTACTCCAGAACAGTACCGCCAGAAGTTTAGGAACTTCAAGAAACTTGATTCTAGTACCTGGGTGGAGTGTGTGAGTTTGTACACGCGTGCACTGGAAGGTTGGATAAAGGGCAGCAAGGTAACTGATTATGTGGGGTTGCGTCACTTGATTAGTTGGGAGCACTTGAGTAGTCTATGTGTTCCAGAGCTGTGCCAGCATCTTTTAGATAGCAAGTTAACTGATCCCAGTGAGCTTGCTAAGGAGGCGGTCCGGTGGACTAGCACCAGGGTCCACCAGGGGGTGGTAAGTACCCCAGCCAAGGGTGGACAGGGTCCCCAGCCAAAGGGTGGGGAGGACAAGGGTAACAGTAAGGAGTTCTCTAAAGGGCCCCAAAATAGTTCCCAGGAGAAGGAGTCCCAACCCCCCAAGCCTAAGAGGTCCTGGCCCACTAAGGGCAGACAGGACAACTGAGCTCAGCCCACATGTTATGCATGTAGGGAAGTGGGACACATTGCCCCTAAGTGCCCCAACAAACCCCCAGCACCCACTGGTGCTCCAGCCCCAGGGTTAGCCAGTGTAGCTTTGGGAGGGGGATTTGATTTCCAGTGGGGAAGAGGGATTAGCAGGGATGGCCCTTGTCTCTTTAGGAGACCAAGAGATGGTCCAGAAAACCTTGCTGCCCCCTAACACTAAGAAATACGGGCAGAAGGTGACCATCAATGGGAGGGAGATAGAGGCTCTGAGAGACACAGGGGCCAGCGTGACATTAGTGAGGTGTCAGTGGGTGTCTGAAGAGCAGGTCATTCCCAATGTACTCCGCCCTGTAGTGGCAGCTGACAGCTCAGTGCGCCTCTGCAAAGTGGCACGTGTTCCCTTTGAATGGGGGGTCTCTGGTCCCTTGGAAGTTGTTGTCAGTGATGCCTTGCCTGTAGACTGTCTGCTAGGTAATGACCTGGAGAGTTCTCCATGGAAGGATGTGCAGCACCGAACTCATCTGGAGATGTTGGGCTTGCCTGCATGGATCTGTGTGACCACACGTGCTATGGCAGCCAGTAGGGGTGATTCAGCAGAACTGGAGCCTGGAACAATGGCCCAGGGACCTGCCAGGAGAGGAAGAGGCAGGGGGCGTGGGAAACCAGCCCCCGCTGTTCCCACGGTCCAGGAAGGAGCAGAACCTGAGGGGGATGCCCTGGAACCTACAGGGGAGCAGGTGGCCAAACTGGGGGAATTGCCTGAGCTGACCCATTGGCAGCAAGAGGGTGGTCCCTCCAGGGAGGAGTTCTGCAAGGCGCAGAAGGAATGCCCTTCTCTCATTGGTGTGCGGCAACAGGCTGCAGACCAGGCAGCAGGCTTAGGGTCCAAGGAGCATTTTGTTTACTGGGAAGGTGACTTACTTTATAGTGAGCCTAAGTTCGCTGAGCCCGGTGCAGCCCGTGTGCTGGTGGAACCCGGGCGCTTCAGGAACTTCCTAATGGGTCTGGCTCATGACGTGCCTCTCGCAGGACATCTGGGGCAAGACAAGACCTACCACAGGCTTGTCACTCACTTCTACTGACCACAGAGGAAGAAGCACGTCGGTACCTTTTGTAGGTCTTGCCAAACATGCCAGGCCAGTGGCAAGAGCCGAGGGGAGTGCCTGGCACCCCTCCAACCCTTTCCCGTGGCGAGCACCCCTTTCGAGCGGGTGGGCATCGACATCATGGGGCCCCTGGACCCCAAGACAGCCTTAGGCAACAGGTTCATCCTGGTCTTGGTGGACCATGCCACCCGGTACCCGGAAGCAGTCCCTCTCAGGACAATCACAGCACCCGTGGTGGGCCGTGCATTGATGGGGATCTTTTCCCGAGTGGGGTTCCCCAGAGAGGTGTTCTCCGACCGGGGTACCAACTTCATCTATAGGTACATGAAGTCTCTGTGGCAGGAGTGTGGGGTAACGTATAAGTTCACCACTTCTTACCACCCTCAAGGAAATTGGTTGGTTGAAAGGTTCAACCGCACCCTAAAAGGTATGATTATCGGCCTAGAAGAACCCATGAGACGGAAGTGGGACGTCTTGTTACCATGCCTGTTGTTTGCCTACAGGGAGGTGCCCCAGAAATCCTTAGGGTTCAGTCCCTTTGAATTACTGTACGGCCACCCTGTTAGAGGACCTCTCACACTGGTGAAGGAGGGGTGGGAGAAATCCCGCGGGAAAACCCCCCAGGATGTGTTCAGCTATGTGCTGGCCATCCGCAACCAGACAAAACGCTTCAGGAAGCTCGCTCAGGAGAACCTGGAAGCTAGCCAGGAGGAAATGAAAAGATGGTACGACCAGAATACCACTCTGGTTGAGTTCCAACCTGGTCAGAAAGTGTGGGTGATGGCACCGGTGGAGCCTTGCGCGCTCCGTGACAAGTGGACCGGGCCATATGAGGTGGTGGAGCGCAAGAGCGAAGTAACCTACCTGGTTAACTTGAAGACTCCTAGGCAGCCCCTGAGAGTCTTGCATGTGAACCGCCTCAAGCCGCACTTTGAGAGGTCTGAAGTGACAATGCTCATGGCTACAGATGCTGGAGGGGAAGATGATAGTGATCCTCTCCCTGACCTCCTGGCAGCCAAAGAGCAAGACGGGTCAGTGGATGGTGTCGTCCTCTCGCCCACCCTGACCCCAGAACAGCAGAGGGACTGTCGCCAGGTGTTGGGTCAGTTTGCCTCCATGTTCTCCCTGACCCCAGGTGTCACTAATTGGTGCGTCCATGATGTGGACACTGGAGATAGCCTGCCTGTGAAGCAAACATTTTACAGGGTAGCTGACAAGGTCAGGGCCAGCATCAAGGAAGAAGTTTCCAAGATGTTGGCGCTAGGGGTAATTGATCCCTCCAGCAGCCCCTGGGCTAGCCCAGTGGTCTTAGTGCCAAAGAAAGCTGCTACGCCTGGTGGCCCCCCAGAACTCCGGTTTTGCGTGGACTACCGTGGCTCAATGCGGTCACCAAGACTGACGCACACCCCATCCCCAGAGCTGATGAGCTCGTGGATCGGTTGGGAGCTGCCCGGTACCTCAGCACCTTTGATTTGACTTCAGGGTACTGTCAGATTGCCTTAACTGATGGGGCAAAGGAGAGGTCGCCATTTTCAACGCCAGAGGGGCACTTCCAGTTCAGAGTCATGCCCTTTGGTTTGAAAAATGCCCCTGCCACCTTCCAGAGACTGGTCAACCAGGTACTGACCGGGCTGGAGCAATTTAGCGCCGCATACCTGGATGACATTGCTGTGTTCAGCTCCACTTGGGAGGAACACCTGCAACACCTCTGTGAAGTGTTGAAGGCTATGCAAAGGGCAGGCCTCACTATCAAGGCCAGCAAGTGCCCGATAGGGCAGGGATCAGTGGTGTACTTGGGACACCAGGTGGGAAGCGGCCAGGTGGTGCTCCTACAGGCAAAGATTGATACCATTCTGGCTTGGGAACCCCCCAAGACCCAGACAGAGGTGAGAGCCTTCTTAGGACTCACCGGCTATTACAGACGGTTTGTCAAGGGATATGGCACCATTGTGGCCCCCTTGACAGAACTGACCTCTAGAAATCAGCCCAGGAAAGTGAATTGGACCGAGGCCTGTCAAACTGCTTTTGATGCCCTGAAAACTGCCTTGTGCACAGCACCGGTGCTCAAGGCACAACAGCTTCAACACCCAACCGATGAACGCCACGCCCGACTCAACCGAACCACCGCCCCCCACCACCACCCTCCGCGCCTGGACTCCTATCAGCACCGAAGACACCGTCCGCACGATGAACTCCATCCACTCCGGATCTCCGACCGACCCTTGCCCTCACCACGTCTTCAACAAGGCCGACGCTGTCATCGCACCCCACCTGCGGGACATCATCAACACCTCATTCGACACCGCCACCTTCCCTGAGAGCTGGAAGCACGCCGAACTCAGCGCTCTACTCAAGAAACCAACAGCGGACCCCACCGAACTGAAGAATTACCGCCCCATCTCGCTCCTCCCGTTTCCAGCCAAAGTCATCGAGAAGACCGTCAACAAGCAGCTGGCCGCCTTCCTTGAGACGAACGGATCCCTCGACCCCTCACAGTCTGGCTTCCGAGCCAACCACAGCACCGAGACCGCCCTCATCGCTGCCACCGATGACATCCGAACCCTGATGGATAACGGAGAAACAGCGGCGCTCATCCTCCTAGACCTCTCCGCGGCCTTCGACACCGTCTGCCACCGCACCCTAGTGCAGCGCCTCTACGACGTCGGAATCCAGGAGAAGGCACTGGAATTGATCATCTCCTTCCTCGACGGAAGAACCCAGAGAGTCCGCCTACCTCCGTACAAATCAAAGGCCACCGAAGTCATCTGCGGCGTACCCCAAGGATCCTCGCTGAGCCCAACCCTCTTCAACGTCTACATGAGCCCCCTCGCGGCCATCGCACGCCAACACAACCTGAACATCATCTCCTACGCCGACGATACCCAGCTGATCCTCTCCCTTACCAACGACCCCGCCGCCGCCAGAGCCAACCTCCACGAAGGAATGAAAGAAGTAGCCGAGTGGATGTCGACCAGCCGCCTGAAGCTGAACTCGGACAAGACGGAAGTCCTCATCCTGGGATCCTCGCCCTCCGCCTGGGACGACTCCTGGTGGCCCCCCGCCCTGGGAACTGCACCCAAACCGACAGACCACGCATGCAACCTGGGCTTCATCCTGGACTCCTCCCTCTCCATGACCAAGCAAGTCAACGCAGTCTCCTCGTCGTGCTTCAACATCCTGCGCATGCTACGGAAAATCTTCCGGTGGATCCCCACCGAGACCAGGAAGACTGTCACCCAGGCCCTCGTCACCAGCCGACTGGACTACGGCAACGCCCTCTACGCCGGAACCACCGCCAAGCTCCAGAAGAGACTCCAACGGATCCAGAACGCCTCAGCCAGACTCATCCTCGACATCCCACGACACAGCCACATCTCCGGACACCTAAGAGACCTGCACTGGCTCCCGGTCAACAAGAGAATCACCTTCCGTCTCCTCACCCACGCACACAAAGCCCTACACGATCAAGGCCCGAGCTACCTCAACAACCGCATCAACTTCTACGCTCCCAAACGACACCTCCGATCAGCCAGTCACGCCCTCGCCGCCGTCCCCCGCATCCGAAGAACGACAACAGGAGGAAGGTCCTTCTCCTACCTGGCTGCCAAGACCTGGAACTCCCTCCCGACCGACCTGCGCCTGACCCAAGACCACCTCGCCTTCAGGAAGAAGCTCAAGACCTGGCTGTTCGGGCAGTAGCAGCACCCCCCCCTAGCGCCTTGAGACCCTCCGGGTAAGTAGAGCGCTCTATAAATGTCTATGATTGATTGATTGATTGACTTTTCCAGTGAGTTCATAGTGCAGACAGACGCTTCAGAGCATGGCGTGGGAGCAGTACTCTCACAAACCAACGACGAGGGCGGGGACCAACCTGTAGCTTTCATTAGTAGGAGGCTACTCCCCAGGGAACAGAAGTGGAGTGCGATTGAAAGGGAAGCTTTTGCTGTGGTCTGGGCTCTGAAGAAGCTGAGGCCCTACCTGTTTGGAACTCACTTCCGTGTTCAGACCGACCACAGGCCCCTCAGATGGTTAATGCAGATGAGGGGTGAGAACCCAAAACTGTTGAGGTCGTCCATCTCCCTACAGGGAATGGACTTTATGGTGGAACATCGCCCTGGTACAGAACACGCCAACGCTGATGGTCTGTCCAGATTCTTCCGCCTTAGTGAAGAGAACTCCCAAGAGGGTGGATAGTTCTCCCCACTTTCAGCTGGAGGGGACACATGTTAGACCTGGCATCCTTGGCGTGGTTTCCCCCTATCTTTTTGGCCTCTACCTCCTGTATTTTTGATGCTGTGCTGGATTTCGTTTTTGCTGGTTTAGATGCTTTGGACACTCTGCCACTGCTGATCAGTGCCAGAGTGTAAGTGCTCCTTATGGAAATTGTGATATTGATTGGGTATACATGATTGGCATATTTGTATCACCAAGAAGTCCCTAGTAAAGTGCACTGGGTGTGCCAGGGCTGGTGATGACAAATGCTACTAGTGGGCCTGCAGCACTGATTGTGCCACCCACATGAGTAGCCCTAAAATGGTGTCTCAGGCCTGCCACCGCAGTGCCTGCATGCAGTCTGTGAACTGCCATTTCCTCCTGGTCAGTGTCCACACTGACCAGGCCGAACCCTTCCCTTTCTGTGCACATTGGTCCCCCCTATGGAAGGCTCAAGGTACCCCCTTGGGCAGGGTGCAGTGTATCTGAAAGGTAGAGCATGTACTAGTGCAGGTAACATGCTCTGGTAGTGAACAACAGCCATTTTGTTTTGTCACTGCTGCAAGGTTATCTTGCCTCATAGACTAACATGGGGGAGGCTGGTTCCAATGGCTACCAGCCTATCTTCTCATAGGAACAAGATAAGACACCTGAGCTTAAGCACGATCCTGTAATCATCCTGAGTGCACGAACTTGTGCACAGACATCACCGCTGGATCCGTGAGGTGGAGAGGATCGCTCCGGCACCAAGATCGCTGCTCCAGCTGCCCCACACAGCGAGATATCGCTGCTGGTGCCGCCCCGGGAACCCCAGCTGGAGCCTGAGCTGCTGCGGAATCGGCCGTGGCGGGCACTCTAGTCCGCGGCTTTGAGGCCTATCCTTGCGGCACCCTCCTGGACTTGCCTGCGGGCCTGAGTGGCCCCGAGACTGCCCAAGCCCTCACCCACTGCCCCCGGCGGCTCCACCGACACTCCTGGGGAAGCGGAACCAACTCCGGTCAGACCTTCCTGTGGCCTAGCCACCCGGGCCTGAAATCACCCGGGACCCTCCAGAGGCGGGAGCACACAGCTGTCTTGGCGCCCGCCCCATCTCCTAACCTGCCGCTGAAGTCACCACTGTCCGGAGGGGACTCTGGAAGGTGAGGGCCCCCTCCCCTGCCGCCTCGTGTCCGAACTGCGGAGTGCTGTGCTCCGGGCCCCACGTCACCCGGGGCCTGAGTCCGCCTCTGCCATCGGGGGCCTAGACGGGTGGTCTGTCCATCCTTCCACGGGGAGCTGGCCTCACGTGGGAAGCCGCGAAGCCTACAACCGGACCGCCTGAGACGGCGTAATACACGGACCCCCCCTCCCTCCTCGGCAGTCACTCTACAGTGCGGGCTCTGCTCGGCCATGCTCGGATTCGGCCCGAGCCACCGATACCAACAGGTACGCTTGCACTGTGGGGGGCGCTGATCTGGACCTGTGACCTCCCTGGGACCTTTGCCGGGCGGCACCGCTGTGGGCCCGAACAACGGTCATTGCTCTCCCCACCCGGCCCGTCACTTGCCCATCCACCTGGGCCGACTTACCGGCGGACCTACTGGCACCCCGAAACTCCTGGACTACAAGGTGAGGCCTGGTCTGCCACTCCCTGGGCCATCTCTTCACGTGCTTTCAGGCCCTGCTCGCTTCCACGGGGTCGCCTGCGCATTCCCGGAGCGCCCATTGGAGTTTGGGGGTGATGCCTCGGCCTGCTGACGCCCGCTACACACGGCGCTGCCTGCGCTGACTGCGCTGACCCCCAGGTGTGGTGGATCTGTGCGTGCTGTCCCCTCGGTGGGCGCTCACCATCCCCATGAAACCCGGCCTTCACCTTCTTCTTGCCCTGACTCACTGGCCTGACCATTGTCTCACCCGTTCTGGGGCTGGGCTAGGGGCGCTGAGGGGGTACCGGTGGAGCCCCTAGGGCACTGCGGCGCCCTGCACGGAAGCGGAGACCCTGCTCGGCCCACGCCTCACCTTCTGACCGGCTGGAGAGCATACATACCTAAGCGCCCCGGAGCCCTCCCTGGTTATCATCGCTGTGCCCTAGCCCAACAACCTCCTCTCCCTCCCCTGAGATCTGCGCCAGGATGGGGCGCAACGATGCCAGACAATCTAAGCTGCCATATGAGTCCCGGAAAACGGTGGACACTCAGCAGGATGTGCAGCCGGGGGCCGGTGCCACAGCGCCAAATGATGAAGACGGGAAATCTCGACTGCTGGGCATGAAAAACAGCCTCACTTCCATAGACTCCAAAATAGATGCCCTCAATTCCCGAATGGACTCAGTAGTGGCCAAAATGGACCAACATGATCACCGCTTAAAAGAGGCGGAGGGCCGCATATCCACACTTGAGGACACCTCTGTCACGTCGAACCGCCAGCTCATTCAAATGGACAAACTCCTTAAAATTATTGCGGACAAAAACGAGGACCTTAAAGCCAGGTCTCGAAGAAACAACGTCCGCATCCTGGGCCTTGCGGAGACGACCAACACTGGGCGGATGGAGGAGTTCATCGAAAAAGTTCTGATTGATTTGTTTGGCAGGGACTCCTTTTCGGCACACTTTATCGTGGAGAGGGCCCATCGGTCTCTTGCTGCCCGCCCCCCCCTGGAGCTACACCGCGTCCCGTAATAGCTAGAATACTCGACTATCGGGACAGAGACACTATTTTACGGCTCACCAGGGAGAAACAAACCGTCTCTTATGAAAACACTTCGCTATCCTTCTACCCTAACTTCACCACGACTGTACAGGAGGCACGCCGCAAGTTCACAGATGTAAAGAAAAAACTGCAGAAGATGGAAATTCCCTATGCCATGCTGTACCCCGCCAAGCTCAAGATCACGCATGATGGAAAGCAGCATTTTTTCGGCACTCCTCAACATGCGGAAGACTACCTTAAGCAGCACAGGAGGGCGGCACATGGGGGGGCGGCTGCCAGAGCTCACACCAGATCGCCCTCCCCTCTCTCCCAACCTGGCTGACCCTTAACACACGCCCATGAACCGTCAGACTCCTCGCCTCTCAACACGTTGGAATGTTTGGCTGAACCTTTTGGTGATGTATGACTTAACAGTACATTCTGAACCTTATGCAGTTGTTGTTGCACTCACTCCGACGCTCGGACTTATCTCTCCGTCCCACTAATGGGCTCTTAGTCTTGCTGAGAGCCTGGTAGGTGCAAGTAGGGAGAGATATGGGCTGGTCCAGCGCACCTAGTGACTTTTCACCCCCTTATGTGGGTGATACCCCGATTTGCTCTTAAGACTTTCTTGGTACTTTCTTATGTTCTGGGTAACTTTGGGTGGGTTTTTGTATCCGGCGAGTTGGGGCAGCTGGTGTGGGAGGAGGGAGGGAATGTTGGAAACAGTAACACAACACAAGTATATAAATGTTCTGCGACTAGTCTACACTTTCTGACACATTCACGCCATTCACTTACAGCGTCAAGTGCACTTAAACTGCACTCCACACTAGAGACAGAGGGGGGATGTAGGTATGGCCACACCTAGCGAAGATAGTCTGCACCAACACGTCACGATTGCCACCTGGAACGTTTGGGGACTTAATGACCCCAGAAAACGTCGGCAGGTGCTGAGTTATTTAGATCGCCACGACATCAAGGTAGCCCTCTTGCAAGAGACGCATCTGAACCCACGAGCGCCTGCACAGTTCACCTCCAAGTGGGCCACTAGCCGCACCTTTTCTTCTTACTCCAGTTACGCCAGAGGGGTTACTATTCTCGTCAAGAGAGGGGTAGCCTTTACACCACATGGGGCAGAGGTGGACTCAGGGGGCAGATTCTGTTTAGTATGGGAACGCCTGTATGCACATGACATCCTATTCGCGAACTACTACGGTCCTAATACAGATGACCCCTCCGTCATTCTCGCGTTATGGGGTAAAATCCAAATGCTAGGCATTACACACGTGGTGTGGGGGGCAATTTTAACACGGCACTACATCCCCAAGTGGACAGGTCGAGGGCGCTCCCTTCGCACTACACGAACACGCAGAGGACCCTCAGGGACATAATTCAGGACGGTGGCCTGCTGGACGAGTGGAGATTAGCACATCCCTCCTTGAAAGAAGGCACACACCACTCCTCAGTCCACTCCACATGGGCACGGCTCGACTACATATTTGTCTCAGCGGGGCTGACTCCATGGCTGGCTCGAACGCAACACTTAGCTCGCACCCACTCGGACCATTCACCTGTGCTATTAGTCCTTCGACTCCCCCTTGCATGCTCCCCATATTTATCTTGGCGCCTTAACCCTGCACACCTTAAAGACACGGCCTTCAAGGCTGAACTTGAACAGGACATCCGAGAGTTTTTTTAACGTAATATGTCCTCGGTGGACAGTGTGACCAGGGTCTGGGAGGCTTTTAAAGTCACCGTCCGGGGTTGGTGCATCGCCAAAGGTGGGGGCATTCTCAAGTCACTACGCACCGAGCTCCGCTCCCTGGAGTTGGAGTTGCGCCAGCTCGAGAGAGACATTTCCTCCCGCCCTGATGACTTTGCACTCCAAGCTTGAATGAGAGACAAACTCTCCAAATACACAGAATCTGCTGACAGGGAGGGCACATTTTTGGGAAGACCGCACATGGCCCGTGTTTTTGGTGAGGGCGACCGGCCTGGTAAGGCCCTCGCGAACTCAATTAAACCCCCATGGTTCCAGTCCTATGTCTCTGAAATACAAGACTCCCGAGGCAATATACAGAGAAACCTCCCCGAACAGCTCCGTACCTTTCAGGAGCATAACAGAGCTCTTTACTCGTCCCAGAGGACTGAACCCTTAGACCTCAAGAACTATTTTGCGGACACCGCACTGGCGTGGCTGGGTAAAGGCCATCAGCAATTTCTCCATTACGAACTGGAGCTGGATGAGATAGCAGACGCCATTATGAGCATGCAGTCGGGCAAGGCGCCAGGCTCAGATGGCCTGCCAATTGACTTCTATAAACTATTCGCTCCCATCCTGGCCCCCATTCTAAAGCAGGTCTTCTACTCGGCACTCGAGGAGGGCATCCTATCACGCACCATGCGCGAAGCACTCATTACGTCCCTATTGAAGCCAGACAAGCCACCCATGATGTGTGACTCATACAGACCCCTGTCGCTCTTAAACTGCGACACTAAAATCCTGGCTAAAACACTGGCGACCCGCCTTAACCTCCTCATGGAGCGCCTGGTACTCCCAGATCAAGCTGGATTTGTCCCTAACCGCGCGACGGCACACAATCTCCGCACCCTACATGCCGTCCTTCAGGACATCAACCCCAGATGTGAGGCGGCAGCTTTATTCCTTGACGCTACCAAAGCCTTCGATTCCCTGGAATGGGACTACCTACTAGGCACTCTGCGTCACATGGGGGTACCATTCTGCTTTATGGACTGGGTTCGGCTACTTTATAACCAGCCTACGGCCACGGTACTACTCAATGGCGCTAGAACTGAGCCCTTCGCCGTGCAGAGGGGAACGCGCCAAGGCTGCCCCCTGTCCCCTGCCCTCTTTGCTATTGCTATCGAGCCCTTGGCTGCAAAACTTCGCCAACACCACAATCACCGTGCCCTCAACTACCCCTCCCGTCCTTTACTGGTGTCCCTCTACGCGGACGATATCACCCTCTATATTGCAAAACCGAAAGAAAATCTCAACCCGATCTTGCGCGAGATCACTAAATTTGGAGGTCTGGCTGGAGTACAAATTAACTGGGGGGAATCAGCCATTTTTCCTCTGACCGATATCACACTACCTCACCCGCTTGACTACCCCCTGGTATGGGAGCAAGACGATCTGAAATATCTGGGCATTCGCATCTCCCGGAACAAAGAGGACATGATGCGTGCCAATTACGGCACCGTTATAGACAAAATTACTGACAAAGTCACTAAGTGGATCCATCTCCCGCTCTCAAAGGCAGGTAGGATTGCCTTAACCAAGATGGTACTCCTCCCCAAACTATTATATTTATTTGTCAATATTCCCTATTACCCAGGGAAATTCTTCTTCAGCACAATTAGATCCCAGCTTACTAGACTGATATGGGGTGGGAAGCAGTCATGCGTCAGCCTGGACACTCTTATGCTCCCCTTCCATCTGGGTGGTTTTGACGTCCCTAATTTCGAGAGGTATTATGATTGCGCACAGGCCCACTTTGCGGCCTACTGGTACTTTCCCCCTCCTTACATGGCACACCTCGCAGTGGAGGATGGCTACATGGCTCCCACGACCGGCTCAGGCTACATACACTCCAATGTGAAGCCCAGGGAACGTGACCCGTCCACAGTGGACTGTACAGTGGCAGCATGGCGACGTTTGGCGCACACCCTGGACTGTGCATTTCTCTACTCACCCAAGTTACCTCTAGCGAATGACCCCAGACTCCGAGTTGCATGTGAAGAGATAGGGCGCAAACTCCTTAGAGAGCTGGGTCTCGTCCATTGGGGAGAGTTATATCTGAACGGGACCTTTCTCACAACTGAACAGTTCTTCAGGGAGAGGTCAGCCTCAGTCATGGACACCTTCCTATTCACCCGATTGCGTCAAAATGTACGCACTATCACTCCTGATTTCCCCAGGGAGCCGGACACCTTCGCACCACTACATGCTATTGTACATGCGGATAACCCACGCCACGTAGTCTCTAAACTATACAAACATGTTCAGGACGTTCCACATCCCCCTCCCCTAAAAGCCCGGCTGGAATGGGATGGCGACCTCACGGAACCACTCACCGACGACCAGTCGGAAACTAGCTGCACACAAACAAAAGCCATCACCGGTAATAATAGACTGCGCCTCCTACATTATAAATTCCTGCATCGAGTATACCACACACCTGCGCGATTATATAGATTCCAGCTCCGAGACTCTGACTGCTGCCTTCGCTGCGGCTCCGCAGGGGCGGACTTCTTTCATTTAGCATGGACCTGCCCACAGGTGGCTGCATACTGGTCACAGGTGTTTGAAGGGCTCTCTGCCATGCTGTGTATCACCATAGACCCCTGCCCTTTGATTGCTCTGCTGGGCAAGTGGTCACCCCACACAGGAAACTCCTTGCACTCAGTCTCCTTATTGCCAAAAGGCGGGTGGCGTGCCGGTGGGGAAGGGGACGAGCGCCTAAATTTAAATGCTGGCTCCGGGATATGGCCACTTGGCAGGATTGCCTGCACGATTACGCCGAGCTAATGCCTGTGCGGTCTAAACCTAAAGACATCTGGGCCCCCGTGGTGACTTATCTGCTTGGCCGGCAAGCGGAGGAAGAGGATGCTCACGATCCTCCCATTACATGCAGTCCTGTCAGTCCTTGAGGTTCCTGGGCTGTGGTTGGACCCAGGGACTGCCCAGCTCCCCCCCCCCCTCCCCCCCTCCCTCCTTGTTATATACAGTGAGCCTCATGCGATCATTACCTTACACTGGTACACCTGCCCCTTGTGGCACCGAAAAAGGCCAGGTGGCGCGGACAGCCGGGGTGACTAGGCCCCACGCCCCTCTCTTGAGCTTACCTCCCGATTGTGCACTAAACTGTGGATGAGCTAATTTGTATATGAAACTACATTCAATGATAGAAATACTGTGTGCTAACTGTTTCCCTGGGGTTTCTGTTTAATGTTTGCCTTTCTTTTCTTGTTATATGCACTGAACTGTTCCCTGTGTCCTGCATAGCATGGGAACGTGCAACGCATTGGTATCCCATTTGACATACCATTGCCCGATCTGTATGCATAGACGTACCGTGCTTCCTAAAGAACGCTAGAGTCTGTCTTGGGAAGTAGCAAGGAACAGCGAATAAGAAAATGTAAGACAATGGCATATCCTTAGCAAACTTGCGTGATTTTAATTTACATTTCAGACTACGCTGCCGGACCTCTGGTTGTCGGCTTAACAGCTGTGTAAAATGGTAGACAACTGAGTTGAGGTCCTTACCGCTGCCGGCCCAATGGGTTGTAGGCATCAGGCTGTGTCATGCTGGCAATTACCAATAAAGGTCTTACAACAAAAAAAAAACAACAAAAAAAAAAAGGTAGAGCATGTACTAGTGCAGGTAACATGCTCTGGTAGTGAACAACAGCCATTTTGTTTTGTCACTGCTGCAAGGTTATCTTGCTCTATAGACTAACATGGGGGAGGCTGGTTCCAATGGCTACCAGCCTATCTTCTCATAGGAACAAGATAAGACATAAAAGATTGGTATACCTGAACTCAGAATTTAATAACACATCTTTTAGGAAAGGTTGTTTTTAAATTCTGTGTTTGAGAACAGTACTTTTAAAAAGTAGCTGTTCTCTTGCCTGACCTTTAGGTGTGCCTTGGCCTGTTTGTGTATTGACTGTCTGGTTTGAGAGTGACAGGGGCTGGGGATTCCCCAGGAGGTTGGCTGGGCCATCCCTAGGCTGAATTACTGCATTTGCAACTAGAGTGGTGGGAGGGGATAGCACCTGGGATTGAATAGGGCTGTGCCTGCCTACCACAATGCTGGCTCCACCTCCTGCTGAGTGGCTGACAACCCTGCCCCTCACTCTGAAAGGAAGGAATAAGCCAGGAAAACAAAGTACTCAAGGAACACCCAGAACTGGTCCAGACCGGGCTCAGGACCCACGTGCACAAAGACTTCAAAGACTTTTAGGGGTATACGTATAGGACCCCTGACAACAGATTTTCAGATTCTACAATCAAGAGGAACCTCTGCCAGAAGAAGAACCGCTGAAGAAACTAAGGAAGACTGCCCTTGCTGTGTGCTCTGGGGCTGACCTGTTTTGCTGCTCAACTGAAGGAGAGAAGAAGGGGACTTTGCTGTGTGCAGTGACCCCTGCCTGCTTGACCTCAAGACTTTGCTGTGTGCTGTGTCTACAAGAATCTCCAAGGGCCTGAGAAGAGCTGGTCTCCTGTCCTGGAACCCAGGGTCAAAAGGTTCCCGTGAAGTCAGCGCTCCTGTCCGAGGGAGGCGCGCTCGAGCCTGCAGGAAGACCCGTCCTCGCCGAGGGATCCGTGAGTGTGTTCATCGTCCCCGACCTGCCGTCCCAGCACTAAGTTGTAATCTGGCTCCCCGCCGCTCGTTGGATTGTCGAGAGCGGGCGGAGCGCTAGCGGGACCAGCAGAGGCCGTTTTTGAGGTTTCCCCTACGCGGAGGCTTCTCTTGAAATAAGCACGGTGAGGCGCTTCTGTAAAACAGCGCTAGATACGGCGAAGAGCTGATTTTGAGATCGTACAGCCTACAACATTTCTTTCCTTGATATTTGAGACTGAGACTGAATTAACTTCCTAGAATATAGTGCAACCCTAAAGAAGAGTCAAGTGATTCGGTGACTGCATCACCATTGGTTTTGACTGCCTAAAATACATAAAGATATATTTTTAATATACTTACCTGTGTGGTGTCAGTTTGTGGTGAATTCTGGAATTATTGTGTGTGTTAAGTGCAACTACCCTACACATTGCCTTGGGGATAAGCCTGTCTGCTCGTGCCAAGCTACCTAGGGGGTGAGCAGGGGTTATCTACAGTGTGTATCTCTTTACCCTGACTAGAAGCAAGGGTCCCTATTTGGTCAAAGGTACTTACCTCTATCAATTAGAGACCCCCAGTTCTAACAGCCTGTCAGAGGAGGAATGAATCAAAGGGCATGGCCTGGCATTCCGCGGGTCGGTTAACAGTGGCCCGAAAAAAACCAGCCCACAGGACACCCTAAGGCACAGGCCCATCGCCCAATGCCTATATGCCCAACTTCCCAATCCGATCCTATAATTTGCGCGCCTGCCATGCACTGCTTATGATCTCACATATGACATGACTCAGGACATTTTCTATGACATTATTTATGACATCACTCATGACATCACTGGTGACATCACTCATGACATCATCCAATGAGTGTATTAGATTATTTTATAGTTTACATAGTGGTTGGTAACTACCACATTACGTTTCTACCTAAATTTGTACAGCTTGTGTCCAGTTAATTGGTATAAGTGTTTACAAAACGTGTGTGCTCCTATTGCACCATAACGGTGTAGAGGTATTGAATATGTTATAAATGTTCACATGCAAGAGTAACTCTGTGTGAAGAAACAGTTGACTTGTCTTCATTATGCTCCATAAAACTTTTTGATTCTGCAGAAAAAGTTTCTACATATTAGAAACTAAGTTTTGTAAGTAGCATTGAGTTATTAGGGAGAATCGTGTCAGCATGATCATTTATACTTAACATGGAAGAGTGCATGTACCAGGCACTAACCTATGTACATGGGCTTGTTTTGCTTCAGACAAAGGACTATCTGTAAAGTTTTCATCACAGTATGAAGGGTGAAGATCTATGACTTTTAGCACCTTCAGATCTTGGTTATTTTAGAAAATAGTGTCATTTTTGACAACTGTTACATAGAATGTACACTGATCTTAGTAGATTCTTTTGAATACTTTGTGGTGTATTTCTCATGAGAGTTTCACAATTTGCTAACAGTGTGGTATATATTTAACTCTATCCATAGATTAAACACTGTTTACAGTTCTTAATTCTCTACTGCAATCAACTTCATTTGTTAATGAAGGTTCGGTGTATGTCTGGGTTTGATACAGATAAAAGCTGTCCATAATAAAGCATGTTTTTTTGGAATTGGCATTGACTATTTTGGCTTTCTCTGAACATTTGTATACAAATTGAACACTGTACTCAATTAGGGTTTCCCGTATATCTATGGTCGATTGTTAATGTGAACTATGCTATGTGTAAAGCCATAGGATTGTTTTTGTTTGAAAATCAACTTTATTGATTTTTTCGAAACAAGAAAAGATGAGCATTGACAGCACAATTACAGGTTTGCATATAAGGCATAATGGGGATGTCAGTATAGAAGTAATACTGTAAGCATTTGCCTTGGGGCTGTGTTCGCATGGTTCCAACTGAACAGCCTCAAGTGCAATTCCGATAAATCGGAGGTACTCTTCTTCGGGTGCGATACGGAGCCTAGCTGGCAGGCCTGGTGGCCCATCGACATGTTCCCTCCGCCCGGCTCTTCTCCCATGGCTAAAAACTTGGGGGTTAAGATGGACAAGGGGCTGACGATGAAAGCCCAGATCTTGGGGGTAACCGGCACTTGCTTCGGCCTGTTAAAAATGTTGCGGAGGTTTTTGCCTCTCTTGTCCGAGGAGCATAGGAGGCTGACGGTGCAGGCTCTGATAGGCTCCAGGTTGGATTATGCCAACATTCTTTACCTGGGCCTGCCAGAGTATCTGCTGCAAAGGCTTCAAGTTGTACAGAACGCGGCGGCCAAGGCCATCTTTGGCCTAAGTAGACGCACCAGCGCCTGTGGGTTGTTGGCGACGTTACACTGGCTACCCATCCGCAAACGGATCGCCTTTAAGGCTTTGACCTTGGCCTATAAAGCGCTCCATGCTGTGGGAGCTAAACATCTCCAAAAGAGACTGACCTTCTACCATCCGACTCGTTCGTTGAGGTCAGAATCTCTACTTTTGGCGGCTGTTCCGCGTGTGAAGAGGGCTCGCCTTGGGGGCCGCTCTTTCAGTCTGTTGGCCCCACAGATGTGGAATTCATTACCGCTCCCTTTGCGGGGGGCGTCTTCTCTCCTTGATTTTAGAAGAGGTCTCAAAACCTGGCTGTTTTCCCAACAGGTTTGCCTGTAGTTTCGCTTTCTTTCTGTTTATTTTTTACCTCTTTTAGCTGTGTTGTGTTATTCTGAAATCTGTTCTCCTTACCTAAAAGCGCCGGGACACTCTTTTTGAGTAACCGTTGCGCTATACAAAAAAATAAATAACATAACATAACATAACAAGCACAATGTGAGAAAGTGGCATCTTTCTTGCATGGTATGCCCTCACTTTTTGCTGAATTGCTGATGTACTTTGACTGAGTGTCCTGCCAATCAGGTACCCAGAGCCTGTGGTCCTTCCCTAAAAACTGTATCAAAGCCTAAACCCAATTGGCATCTCTGGCCACATGTCAGCCCCTGGTAAGTGGTACCCTAGGTACCCAGGGCCCTGTGACCAGGGAAGGCCCCTAAGGGCTGATGCACTTATTGTGCCACCCTTAGAGGCCCTGTACCCTGACACACACTGCATTTGCAGGTTGAGTTTCCGGGTGCAGAGCAAAACCAAAAGTCCACATGGCACACATCCCTGTGTGCCATGCCCACATCATACTGCCCTGGCATACCTCGGTCCCCCCTCTAGCTGGGTGCCCTATGCCAGTGGTGAGGGTACAAGTGCATGAGCCCTGTACCCCTACAGTACCCGGGTCCATTCCTGGGCACTGTAGGTGCAGTGCTGCCATTAAGATTATATGGTGCTGGGAGGTCGTCATCATGAACTCCACAGCACCATGATGGCTACACTGAAGCCTGAGGAGTTTGGTATCAAACATCTCAGCACATTAAATCCACACTGATGCCAGTGTGGGATTTAGTGTAAAATGCATGACAGAGGGCAACTTAGAGTTGCCCCCTGAAACTAACCCACAACCAGCGTCCTGACTGAGAGGCTGCCTAGGCTACCACCCAGCAGACATGTTGCTGGACCCCTGGGTAAAGAGCCATCCGCTCTAGTGGGCCTGCAACAATGCACATCCTGGGTCGGGATGCTAAGCTTCTGCCCCCTGGATGGGTAGGGGGAGCTTCAAAGGCATGCCGCCTTTGTGAGCTTCTCCAGGCCATTTGCTGTACTCAGCAACTGGCCCCCACCGGTTCTGACCCCCACTCTGGCGGGAAGATAGGCGGGAAAACCTAAGTGAGGAAAGGGGGTGTGCCAGCCTCTGCCAACCCCACCCCTCAGGTGGGGAGGTGAGGTGAAGCACAACTCCGGGCTCTCGTCATCTTGAGGATGGGGAGCCCTACCCAATCATAGACAGGCTCCTGCCCCTCTCCCACTGGAGAGTGGCAGGATAGGGGGTCCCTGACCATCCCCTACCTGTAACCCCCCTAAATTTAGTATTTAGGGGCACCTGAACCTTCCTTCCTCAGATCCCAATTCCGAAACTACCAAGAAGAACAAGAAGAAAGAAGATCTGCCATGCAGCTGCTAACAAGAGGACAACACCAACTGACTTGGCCCCAGCCCTACCGGCCTGTTGACCCTCGAACCTGCTCCTGCTAAAACTGGCATCTCCTGTGGTCAGCAACCTCGAAAACCCCAGAGGACCTGACTGGCTTGCTCATCCAAAGAGTGGGATTCCCACGAGCAGTGGTTCTGCTCAAAGATCTACAACCCCTGGTGCCAGCCAGGAACCGCAAATCCAGCACACTCTGCACCCGCCGAGCACGGCCCGTGCCTGAGTGGACAAAGACCACGAGGATGTCCCCCGGCGACTGTCACCAAGAATCCAGCACCCAAGGAGCCTCCTTGACGCTCCTGACGATGCCTGAAGCCTCGGAACCAGGGACCCCTCCAACCGCGACCAGCAGAGGGTAAGATTTCCCGACACCAAAAGACACCCCTGCACCCGGCGCCCCACGGCCCCCTGTGCCCAACTCCTGGGTGTCTACCTAACCTACAGCTTCCCAACTTACCTCTCGAAGTGGTGGTCGCACCTGAAGAATCTCCTTCCCCCAGCTTGCAGCCTTTGTTCGTCTTGCAGCTTTCCCATTGAAATACATTGGGCCCCGGATGGCCCAAAAGCACCCTGCACCCAGCCGTCTGAGTGCCACTGGAAGTGCAGCATCTGTTCTATCCTACTTCCCAACTTACCTTGTGTAAGTGACCAGGAGCTCAAATCCCACAGCCGCGTGCCCTGCCTGCTACCAGCCACCAACCAAAGGCCACTGGCCCGCCATAGGCTAACATTGGGCCTACTCACTCTGCACCAGGCTGCCCCTGTGCCGCTAAGGGTGTAACGACTGTACTTACCTGAACCTGGGAGACCCCTGAGTCTTGACCCAGAACCTTAACTTTGCCAGTCGAGTACTTACCTGAAAGCCGATAACTCACATTTTCTCCATAGGATAACATTGGCTGTTTTCACTTGGAAATTCTTCTAAGTGTTGAGTTTTGAAACTTTGAAATATTCACTAAAAATCATCCGATCAACGAAAATGAAATTACTCACCTGTTACCAGGAGAGATCCCAGTGCTGGATCTTTGTGCCCACCACTGACCCTAAAAAGTAATCACAACTGTGATTTTCCGACAACCTGATTTTACCCCATCGGATAACATCACCTGTTTTTTGCCAGAAATTCTTCTAAGTGTCGATTTTTGAAATATACAAATATTCCTTAAAAATCGCCTGTGTAACAAAAACGATTTCTTTCAACTGTTTACAGGCGATGCACCGGGGCTGAATCCAGGATCCAGACCTGATTAAGAAAAACATACGCAAACTAATTGATATTGCATTTTACTTAAAATTCCCCTTGAGCTCAATGTTATTATTGTGTTAAGTTTATGTTGCCTATTGCAACAACTGTATCTATGACATTTAAAAGTCTACTGCTCATTGAAAGTATTCAATTGCAACATCTCATTCTGAGAAAGTATTTGTATTCCTACTTGTGGTTCTAAATTAAAACAACAATATATTTTTATATACAAAACATTTGGCATAGAGTTCAGTTCTTGAGTGTGTGAGACCATTTGTTGACTAAGTGTGTACAACAAATGCTTTACACTGTCCTCTGATACTGCCTTACTGCTCAACCAAGCTACCACTTTAGAGAGTAAGGTTATATTTAACTTTTACTTCTGCCAAACCTCTGGGGACTGTGGACTCTGTGCACACCGTACCTTACTTTGCAGGAGTTTATACAAAGCTACTTTCTTACCTTGGTGGATCAGCGGTGGGATACAAACTTGCATTTGTTGGACTACTTGGTTACCATCTGAACACACGACAGAACTCTTAAATTGCCTTTAGAATTCTGATCTTCCTAAATTGGTTTTTCCAAATAAAATAAAATAAATGTCAGGGCCTTGCTTAAGTCCCCTTAGAATTTTAGAGAAATAAAAGTCACTGTAATCAAGGGTAGAGGGTTAGAACTGGTTAGAATGTCTCAAAAGAACCCAGCTACTAGTGAAGGTAATAACATGCAGGACCTGGTTGAGGGGCTCGACGTCACACCTTACTTACACTTGTCTTTCAAGGAATTGAGGTCCTTATGCAAACTTAAAAATATACAAATGGGCCTGCATCCAATCAAACAAGGGCTCAAGGAGCTCCTGGCTGAGTATGCTCAGGACCACTCCTCTGAAAATGGTGATGATCAGTCAGAAGGGGAAAGGGAGGAGGATGTGGGGGATAGTGACCCCCCCCCCCTCCAACAATCCCTCGGGGGGAAAGGGACCTCATACCCTTAACTCCAAGAATCAATCTCTGGGGACCTAGAGACCACACAGGTGGGACCAGGTCCCAGAAAAAACATTGGAGAACTCCCCAGTGAAGAGGACAGTTTTTCAGCAAAGCTGGCCAAGAGATTAGAACTAGAGTCCAGACTCCTGGCTCTAGAGAAAGAAAGGAAGGAGATGGGTTTAGCACCCATCAATGGTGGCAGCGATACTAATAATAAGGATAAAGAGCAGTCTTATGATCCCAAAATCCCCAAAGGGATTGTCACTAAATTTGAGGAAGGTGATGACATCACCAAATGGTTCACAGCATTTGAGAGGGCTTGTGACATGAGAAAAGTAAAGAAACCTGTCTGGGGGGGGCACTCCTGTTGTAACGGTTCTCTGGTAACTGCAGAGACAGGCTTCTGACCCTCTCTGGGCCAGATGCAGGGTCCTATGACCTCATGAAGAAGACTGATTGAGGGATTTGGGCTTACCACTGAGGAGTATAGAATTAGATTCAGGGGGGCTCACAAAACCCAGACCCAGTCCTGGATTGATTTTGTAGACTACTCAGTAAAGACACTGGATGGTTGCTTAACTGGACACAATGTGCATGATTTTACTGGAGTTTACAATTTGGTTATGAAGGAACATATACTAAGTAATTGCACAAATGAAAAGTTACATCAGCATTTGGTAGAACTAGGTCTAATTTCTCCTCAAGAATTGGGAAAGAAGGCAGACCATTGGGTCAAGACTAGGTGACAAGGACAACCACTGGGGGTGACCAGAAGAAGGTGGTTACAAAACCTCCCCAGGGGAAAGGTGGTGAGAATCCCCAAGATAAAAAGTCTGATTCTTCTAAAGGGCCCCAAAAACCTGTACAGGGGGTGGGACCCAAACTACTCTCTATGTGCCTCAGCACATAGGGAGTAGGGAACTTTGATCCCTTAAAGGCCTGGTGTAAAAACTGTAAGAAGTTGGGACACTTAAATGTAGATAAATCTTGCCCCCACAACAACGCTCCTAAGGCAACCAGTACAGCTACACCTGGGGTAGCAAGTCTACAGATGGGATCAACAGCGTGCCCAGAGCAAATCAGGATGCACACTGAAGCAGTTCTAGTTTCAGAAGGGGAAGTTGAGTTTGCAACTGTAGCTGTGTGGCCACCCAACTTAAAGAGGTACTTACAATACCCTTGGGTTAATGGAAGATAGAAGCTCTGAGGGATAAAGGTGCCAGTGTCACTATGGTGAGAGACACAATGGTTTACCCTGAGCAATACTTGATTGGGCGTCCTTAGCAGCCTGTCTGTGCTTACCTGCTGCTTGCAACACCAGCAATCGCCTCTCTGAAGAACCCCTGGTGGGATAATAAGGGTCCCAGGGGCTACGCCGCTCTTTCCCACTACACCAGCACCTTGTTGACATTCTGGGGAGTGCTACTCCCAGAGTGCACTGCTCCACAAAGCAGCTTCTGCGAGTGAGGGGGAGGCGTGGCCATCGCGGCGCGGACACAGCCCGGACGAAGCCCGGACCAAGGGCGGGCCTGTCTGAGCCCGTCAGAGGCCGGAAGAGGCCGGGCTGGGCTACCCCACTGACATTGACCTCCAGGTATTTATTTCATTGTTCCATCTATCCATCCACAAGGCAACGTGAAGCTGTTCGTTAGGTATTGCCTACCATTGTACTGTTCCGCGGGTTTGTAATTGGGCCTCCTGGTAATTATTGACGCAAAATAAGTAGACCGAGAGGAGTAGCCGGTAACTTAGATGCATTTATTGTGAGGGCTGAGTCCCTCCTAACGCACGAAATTGAACTGACTGAGAGATGGCTGTCCCTGGACCCTGCCACGTTACAGTCCCGTCTATCGCTAGGGGGTCCTATCCCAGTCAGTGCAACACACCAAAACTTACAAAACACATTGCCATCGAAGTCCGGTCCTGTTTCCCCTAATTCATCCGCGTTGTGCTTGGACTCACCTAATATGCTTGTAAGGTGTGTCCTGTACCAACACCTGGGCACAGGTTGCAAAGTCCCAAAGGAATACTAAACTAAATGCTCAACCCATCAAAAGGAAGAGAAACGCCGGCATTGCCAAGACCAAACCCAAAAACACAAAATGCTGTCAATCTGCTAGTAGTATAAACGACCACGTGGCTGTTATGACAAATTCTGTAGCTACCTAGACAGACACTATTTCAGAACTTTTGTGTAATGAGGTTAATACAGATATTGTTGGGGAAGCCACACTTGCAGGGCCTGCAATGAAAGTTCTTGAAACTACGCTGGCTAACATTAAAGGAGGTGATTGACAAGAATTTTGAATTACTTTGGGGGAAACTAAAGCACTTGGACTCTGTTATGGACAATCTAAGTGGTACAAAGGTGAACCATGTTGCCAATGATGTTGGGGGGAGGGAACCCTATAATATCTGTGGCTAACAAATATGGGTCTGATTCACAATTGGTGAGTACTGTCCCTTTTTAGCGGACAGTTTCTAGGGCCCTTACCTGCCATTTAATTGTTTATCACCGCATTTCGCGGGTCCGGTTCCCGGTTCTGGGTGGTGAGCTAGGAACGGGCGCCATCTTGGAGTGGGGTGAATGTCAGCAACTGCATGAGTGAGCAGTGTAGTGCTTTGGATGTCCACAGGGACTCCTATTTAAAGCTCGCTCTTCCGCGCAGCGGATCAGCGCAGCGGGCGTGCCTTCGCTGTGCCGGAGTCGTGCCTGAGTCCTGCCCATCTGCGCCAGTCAGCGTCCCGGAGGCGGGCGGAGTGGCGGGAGACTTTGACCTAGGGCGACCGTACTCAATTCGTAGCAACCATGGTCAGCTATACATCTGTGCAACTCCGGTCCCTACAAAGGGTATCGTGTGGCTGCTTCAAGGTTTTCCCTGGTCGTTATAGGGGCAAGAGCAAATGCCCTGGTTGTGGCTGGTCGAAAGGCGCTGGTCTACGGCCACCCCCTTATCGGGAGGTGGTCCCGGTGAAGCATTTCTGTATGCTATTGAACACTAGGTCAGTGCGCAGTCACGCTCAGGAGCTCTTTGACCTCCTTACTTTGGAAAAACCGGTCTGTTTGATGCTTACTGAGACCTGGCTGGGAGCTTCCTCCAACCCGGATATCGCCTCGGCGATCCCGTCAGATTATAGCATCTACAGGCAGGACAGATCGGAAGGAAGGGGTGGCGGTGTAGCCATCGTGGTGAAGAACTCTGTTGTATGTTCTATTATCCCCACTGAGGCCATCAAAGGGTCTGAGTCCCTTGCCTTTTCTTTATCTTTGGCGCCGCATCAGTCAGTGAAAAGTTTGCTAGTGTATAGACCTCCGGGTCCAGCAGGCTCTTTTTTTGAAGAACTTCAGTCTGTTATGCTACCGCTGGCCATGAGAGCCGATCATTGCATTCTGGCCGGTGACTTTAACTTTCACATGGACGATGCGCTGGACTCAGAAGTGATTAAATTATCTGATATCACGACTCCCCTGGGCTTAGCCCCCTTTCTCTTCAAACCAACGCATGACAAAGGCCATACCTTGGATCAGGTCTTCTCTTCCTCCCCCATAGAGGTGACAGCACTTATGCCGGTTCTTTGGACTGACCATCGCCTGGTTCAGTTTTATATACTGGGCAAGGAGAAACCTCGGAGTAGTGCCCCTAGGCAGCTTGGTTTAGGGATAAGGGCGTTGCACCGGGTGACTCCAGAATTGCTGTCTAAAGCACTGTGTGAACATCCCTGCCCTCTTATGGGGGTTCTGGATAGTGACCTGGAATCCTTGCAGGCCTGGTTTGAGGATAGGCTAAATGATCTGGCCCCTTTGAGGCCTCCTCGATCATTACCCAAACGGGTTTCTGCCCCGTGGTTTACTGGCGCGCTGCTTGCTTCTCGCAGGCAGTGCAAGGTGGCGGAAAGGACCTGGCGAGCCCAGTACAACCCAGAGGCCAGACTTGAATATAGAACTAGGGTCAAAGCCTATCACCGAGCCATTCTTGTTGAGAAGAAAAGTTATTTCGCCAGGAGGATCGAGGATGCCTCGAACTCCTGTAAAGAGATCTTTACGATCGCCAGGGAATATATCGCCCCGCGGTCGAATGCGGCCCAGTCTGTTCCCACTCAGAAGTGGGCGTCGGATCTGGCTTGCTTCTTTACGGCTAAAATCAAGTTGATACAGGAGTCTTTTCCACCGCGGCCGGCGGCTGCCTTGCCTGGCTCCGAGGTTGGTCCCGTTACATCGGTCCCCTCGGGGCCTGTCCTGTCAGTTTTTCCGCCCATTTCAACTGCCTCGTCTTTGACACTTTTGGCCAATCTCAAATCTGGATAGCCACTAGATCCATGTCCGGCCAAATTTTTGGCGAAGATGGCGGAGGTAGTTAACCCGCTGGTTAACCCTCTCCTGAATCGCTCTTTGAGCCAAGGCGAGGTTCCTTTGGCGTGGAAGCAAGCCATGGTTATCCCCCTTATCAAGAAGCCTGGTCTGGCTCCTGAGGTCTTGGCCAACTATAGGCCTATTTCTCTTCTTCCGGCTCTGGCCAAGACCCTGGAGAAGCACGTGCACTGCGTGCTCTCCAATTTTTTGGAATCTAATGATCTGCTCCATTCCACTCAGTCAGGCTTTCGCCCTAATCTGAGTACGGAGACGGCGCTGTTGGAGGTGTCTGAGGCCATCAAGGAGACGCTATACTTGGGTGGGAGAGCTATGTTGATCATGCTTGATCTGTCGGCGGCCTTTGACACCGTTCCCCATGAGGGCTTGCTCATCAGACTTTATGAGATCGGTCTGAGGGGGACGGTGTTCAGCTGGTTTACATCTTTCTTAGCTGGTCGCCGACAGACGATCTGGGTTTCCTCAGCCTCCGCTGAGATGCCGCCATTGGGAGTCGGAGTCCGACTCTTTTTAACATCTTTATGACCCCTCTGGCGGCTCTGGCCGAGTCTTTCGGTGCCCAGATCGTATCCTACGCGGATGACACCCAGCTGCTCTTCACCTGCCGGAAAGGGGAGGATTTTGATGGAGAGAGTATCCGTGAGTGCCTTGGGGCTGTTTTTAAATGGCTCCAACTGAACAGCCTCAAGTGCAACTCAGATAAATCGGAGGTACTCTTCTTCGGCTGTCAATCCGACCCGGACTGGCAGGTGTGGTGGCCTGCGGACATGTCTCCTCCGAGGCAGTCATCTCAGCTAGCGAAGAATCTGGGGGTCAAAATTGACAACAGCTTGACCTTAAGATCTCAGATTCTCGCCCTTACGGGCACTTGCTTTGGACTTCTCCGCATGCTTCGGAAGTTTTTTTCGTTGCTTTCCGAGAATCACAGGAGGATTACGGTGCAGGCCTTGATTGGTTCAAGATTGGACTACGCTAACATCTTATATCTTGGCCTGCCCAAATACCTCCTGCAACGGATGCAGGTGGTCCAGAATGCGGCAGTGCGCGCTATCTTTGGTCTGCACAGGCGAGTTCATGTTTCCGGCCTGTTGCAGTCGCTTCACTGGCTGCCTATCCGACAGCGGATAGTCTTCAAAACTCTGACCCTCGCGCATAAGGCCTTCTATTCTACTGGGGCAAAATACCTGCAGAGGAGGTTCATGCCATACCGTCCTTCTCGATCTCTGAGATCAGAGTCGAAGCTTCTCGCCATTGTTCCTCGTATGAAGAGGGCCCGCGTGGGAGGTCGCTCTTTTATGCCCCGGACCCCTCAGCTTTGGAACTCTCTGCCCCTCTCCCTACGTAGCAATTCTAACCTGCTATTTTTTAGGAAGGGCTTGAAAACCTGGCTTTGTGCCTCTTAGATTTTATCTTCTTCGTTCCCTTCTTTTTATTGTGTTGTGTTTGCCAGGATGTTAATAAAGCGCCGGGACACTCTTTTGAGTAGCCGTGCGCTATAAAAGCCACAAAATAACATAACATAACATAACTTGGATACTCCCCTTGCTAATCCTCACACATTTTGTTGCAACTCAAATGAATTCCCTGGGTTGAGCCCCATTCTCGAGAAGAGGGAAAGTCAAGATATGTTCCAAGTGCATAATGTAAATAATCTGAACTTGGTTCCGAAGAGTGGACCGTCACTATTGCAGTTGACTCAAGCAGGGATATTACGGACTGTTCGAGGGGTACACGCCTGAGCCCAAACACCGATGTCCTGAGCCTACCTCCGGCCTCTAGTCCCTATGTGTTAGTTCTGGCCGGTGTTCCCAATCTTGCTGGGGGTCAGAGGGAGTCCTGGGCAGGTCTTTGCAATAAATCTGCGGATTGGCTATGTAAACACAAAGGTTTTCATTCTTCTTTTATGAATGAAATTATTATGGCCAGGATAGTAGGGTGGGTTTGCCATTCGGATAAGAACATAAACGGTGACTGTATTGTTCTTAATTTCCGAAGACCACAAATGGTTCGTTGTTTACTATGTGTCTGCTAGCAATCATTTACACAAAGTACTGGTATCTGTGCACTCCCTTTAGGCTATTTCTATAAACAACCATCCATACCGATTAAGGATGCCTACATATTGCCTCTGGTGACCAACAGGTTTCAGGCACTTTCCAGTTTAGATGCTCAGGACTGACAACCACTATGGATGGCCAACCCACAGGGTCATGAGGTGGATCACCCAGGCTAACATGGGAACCAACCTGAGTTTTCTAAGCTGGAATGTAGCAGGGCTACAGTCCAGGCTTGGCGACCAGGATTGGCTGCAACTAATAAAGGAAGAAGACGTAGTCATGTTCCAGGAGACTTGGGCCACTCACAATTTATATATTGAAGGGTTCCACGGTTTTAGCGTAGCAGGCTCGAGCCCCAAATCGGGCAGACCACCGGGGGGCCTATTTATTGGGATTAATGTGGCTGCTGGGGGGAGTTTCAAGGTCTTACTAACTAATAGTCGCAACTATCAAATTCTGTTTTATAAAAGGAGAGTTAGTTTTTATTTTGCAAATTTTTATAACAATGATTTTCATTTTCTTCCTAATAGGAACTTTTTTTGGGCTTTTTGATTTTATCTCTAATTTAGTTTGCCAGCAAAGCTCGGATGGGTCCATCTGGATTCTCTTGGGTGGATACTTTAATGCAAAACTCACTGACATGGAGCATGATGTGGGGATATGTAATTTAGGTCCCCCTTTTAGTAGGGGTGCAGAGTTGGCCACGTTCTTGAGATCATATAACCTGACCAACGTTATGGATCAGGTGGGAGGTACAAATGCCACTAATTACCAAAATTTAGGGGAAGGGGTTGTTCTTCAACTATAGATTTTATTTTTATTTCCCCTTCTCTTGAGGATCAACTAATGGCCGCAGAGGTCATTGCCACGGATCATGGTGACCACAACCCTATTAAAATAGTATTGAGATTGGCACCCCGGCCCGTGCTTTCTTCTGAATGGGGGGCCAAAAACCTTATGCCCTCAACTGACAATCTAAGGCTAATATGGAGGGGTGCTGACAGTGGTGAACTGTTTAAGACACTAGTGAAGGACAATATGCATCTTATTAATTCTTGCTTGTCATTACGAACCGCACATACAGAGTTAGGCCATGATTTCTCCAAACACTGTTTGGCCACCAAAACTCTCCTGTCGATACCCGTCCACCGGGCAGTAAATGACCCCAGATGGTTCGACCGTGAGTGTTCAGAGGCCAAAAGGAACCTGTGCAGGGCGCTGTCATATAATCCAAGGTGTGCTATAGATGTGCAACTGGCAAGGAAGAAGTATAATACAGCGATCTCCAATCAGAAATGAGCCCTTTTAAATGAACGCTGGGAAGTCCTATCACAGGCCGCCACTATAAAAAAGGGTAATATTTTCTGGTCCTCAGTTAGGGACCCCCAATCCATGGGTCAGCTACTAACCCCCATTAGTTGTACTATTTCTTGTGAGTCTTGGGAAAAACATTTCTCAAAAACGTATGCTACTCCTTCACCAGAGACAGATCAATATGATTCTGGCCCATTGACCAATATAGAGATAACTACATTTGAAGTAGAAGAGGCTATCCACCAGAGAATTGGGAATAAAGCACCTGGCCCTGATGGGCTACCAATTGACCTAATAAAATGGAAACCAGACTTCTGGGCTCCGTTACTTTTGAATGTTTTTAATAGCTTAACCCACGCTATGCTACCTGATACATGGGCCAAGAGCATCATAGTTCCATATTTTAAAAAGGGGGATCGGTCCCAGCCTAGTAATTATAATTATTATATTCTTTATATAACACAGAAAGGATTGCCATGGAATCTAAGAAACCTTTTGTTCTTAGTTACATGTCTATAGAACAGTATCACCATTCCCTACCTACATACCTCACCCTACCTATGAGTCATTGGGAAAGGAGCCTATTATTCCGTTTAAGAGCAGGAACTGTTTTTTGCACTGTGTTTCCCTCTTGGTTGCCACCCCAATCTTGATCACGTACCATGTCTGTGTGATGGGGTGAGTGGCCAATCAATTTTACATTTTCTACTCTTCTGTACATACTATATGAAATATAGCAAGTGGCTTTTATATCCATTTTAAAAAATAAGAGGCCCAATAATCTGGATAATGCCTATCTGTGTTTATTCTCCCTGGTTGATGAAGAGTTGGTTTTTCGCATAAGTACATTTTTTGGAATCTCCACTCGAGCACGAACGACCATGTCCAATCCTTGTGTTTTTATTATGCCTGAATTTTTTTTTATAACTGCTTGATGAACTGAAATTTTATATAATAGTAATTTACTTATTACTAATGAAGCTCTTTTTAATTCGCTATTCAATTTGCCAAAATGTTATGTTTACATCATTGTAATCTATTTATTACCATGTATTCTTTACTCTCCGCTTGTTAAGTAATTTGTCATGATGCTGTGCTTTTATGGGTACTAAGCTATCCGAATACAGTTTTATAAACTGAACTGAACTGATTGGGCGTACTTACCCAGTCACCAATGCTGACAGTGTTACCACTAACCATCCAATGGCTATGGGGAGAATAGGCTGGGGGGGGGGGGGGTTACTGGCCTGAAACAGGTAGTGGTCTCTCAAAAGTTACCAGCTGCATGTCTGCTTGGCAATGACCTGGAAACCTCAGCCTGGGCTGAGACTGAATAAAAAACCCATGCAGCCATGCTGGGTATCCCTGAATTGGTGTGTGTGGAAACAAGAGCACAGAGCAACAGGAAGGGTGAAAAAGTAGGATTGGAGCCTGAAAGTATGGCCCAACCCACCAAGAGAAAAGGTAAGAAGAGTGGGGGACCAGCTTCTGTTCAGCAAACCACTCAGGAACCCTCTCCTCAGGGAGAGGACTTGGAAACCCCAGAAGGAACTGAGCCTATGGAGCTTGACCCTTACCAGGTCGAACTCCTGGGCCCAGGGGGACTCACTAGGGAAGAGCTGTGCCAGGGTCAGCAAGACTGTCCCACTCTTGAAAGCCTGAGGCAGCAAGCTGTTTCAGAAGCACAGAGAGATGTCAGTGGTACCCACAGAGCATATTGGGAAGAGGGATTACTGTTGGTTGAGGCAAGAAAAACCACTCCTGGAGCAACCAGGAGTATGGTAGTGCCACAGAAGTACAGGGAGTTCCTCCTAACTTTAGCTCATGACACCTCCCTAGCTGGACATCTGGGGCAAACCAAAACTTGGGAAAGGAGAGTTAGTCACTTTTACTGGCCCCAGATGCACCAAAAGGTGAAGGAGTTTGTGAGCTCCTGTGTTACCTGTCAGGCCGGTGGCAAGGCAGGGAGCCACCCAAAGGCCCCCCTGATACCACTGCCTGTGGTGGATGTTCCCTTTGAAAGGGTAGGCGTGGACATTGTGGGTCCACTTGAACCCCTGCACCCAGCCGCCCGAGTGCCACTGGAAGTGCAGCATCTGTTCTATTCTACTTCCCCACTTGCCCTGTGTAAGTGACCAGGAGCTCAGCTCCCACAGCCGCGTGGCCTGCCTGCTAGCAGCCACCAACCAAAGGCCCCCTGCCCACCATAGGCTGACATTGGGCCTACTCACTCTGCAGCTGGCTACCCCTGTGCCGTTGAGGGTGTAACGACTGTACCTACCTGAACCTGAGTCTTGCCCCAGAACCGTAACTTTGCCAGTCGAGTACTTACCTGAAAGCCGATAACTCACATTTTCTCCATAGGGTAACATTGGCTGTTTTCACTTGGAAATTCTTCTAAGTGTTGAGTTTTGAAACTTTGAAATATTCACTAAAAATGATCCGATCTACGAAAATGAAATTACTCACCTGTTACCAGGAGAGATCCCAGTGCTGGATCTTTGTGCTCAGCACTGACCCTAAAAAGTAATTACAACTGTGATTTTCCGATAACCTGATTTTCCCCCATAGGATAACATTGCCTGTTTTTTGCCAGAAATTCTTCTAAGTGTTGATTTTTGAAACATACAAATATTCCTTAAAAATCGCCTGTGTAACAAAAACAATTTCTTTCAACTGTTTACAGGAGATGCACCGGGGCTGAATCCAGGATCCAGCTCTGATTAAGAAAAACATACGCAAAGTAATTGATATTGCATTTTACTTAAAATTCCCCTTGAGCTCAATGTTATTATTGTGTTAAGTTTATGTTGCCTATTGCAGCAACTGTATCTATTACATTTAAAAGTCTACTGCTAATTGAAAGTATTCAATTGCAACATCTCATTCTGAGAAAGTATTTGTATTCCTACTTGTGGTTCTAAAATAAAACAACAATATATTTTTATATACAAAACAATTGGCATAGAGTTCAGTTCTTGAGTGTGTGAGACCATTTGTTGACTAAGTGTGTACAACAAATGCTTTACACTGTCCCCTGATACTGCCTTACTGCTCAACCAAGCTACCACTTTAGAGAGTAAGGTTATATCTAACTTTAACCTCTGCCAAACCTCTGGGGACTGTGGACTCTGTGCACACCGTACCTTACTTTGCAGGAGTATATACAAAGCTACTTTCTTACCTTGGTGGATCAGCGGTGGGATACAAACTTGCATTTGTTGGACTACTTGGTTACCATCTGATCACACAACAGAACTCTTAAATTGCCTTTAGAATTCTGATCTTCCTAAATTGGTTTTTCCAAATAAAATAAAATAAATGTCAGGGCCTTGCTTAAGTCCCCTTAGAATTTTAGAGAAATAAAAGTCACTGTAATCAAGAGTAGAGGGTTAGAACTGGTTAGAAGGTCTCAAAAGACCCCAGATACTAGTGAAGGTAATAACATGCAGGACCTGGTTGAGGGGCTCGAATTCACACCTTACTTACACTTGTCTTTCAAGGATTTGAGGTACTATGCAAACTTAAAAATATACAAATGGGCCTGCCTCCAATCAAACAAGGGCTCAAGGAGCTCCGGCTGAGTATGCTCAGGACCAACCCTCTGAAAATGGTGATGAACAGTCAGAATGGGAAAGGGAGGAGGATGTGGGGGATAGTAACCTCCCTCCAATAATCCCTCGGGAGGAAAGGGAACCCATACCCTTAACTCCAAGAATCAATCTCTAGGGACCTAGAGACCACACAGGTGGACCAGGTCCCAGAGAAAACATTGGAGAACTCCCCAGAGAAGAGGACAGTTCATCAGCAAAGCTGGCCAAGAGATAAGAACTAGAGTCCAGCCTCCTGGCTCTAGAGAAAGAAAGGAAGGAGATGGGTTTAGCACCCATCAATGGTGGCAGTGATACTAATAATAAGGATAAAGAGCAGTCTTATGATCCTAAAATCCCCAAAGGGATTGTCCCTAAATTTGAGGAAGGTGATGACATCACCAAATGGTTCACAGCATTTGAGAGGGCTTTTGACATGAGAAAAGTAATGAAACCTGTCTGGGGGGTACTCCTGTTGTAACTGTTCTCTGGTAACTGCAGAGACAGGCTTCTGACCCTCTCTGGGCCAGATGCAGGGTCCTATGACCTCATGAAGAAGACTAATTGAGGGATTTGGGCTTACCACTGAGGAGTATAGAATTAGATTCACGGGGCTCACAAAACCCAGACCCAGTGTTGGATTGATTTTGTAGACTACTCAGTAAAGACACTGGATGGTTGGTTAACTGGACACAATGTGCATGATTTTAATGGAGTTTGCAATTTGGTTATCATGGAACATATGCTAAGTAATTGCACAAATAAAAAGTTACATCAGCATTTGGTAGACCTAGGTCTAATTTCTCCCCAAGAATTCGAAAAGAAGGCAGACCATTGGGTCAAGACTAGGTGACAAGGACAACCACTGGGGGTGACCAGAAGAAGGTGGTTACAAAACCTCCCCAGAGGAAAGGTGGTGAGAATCCCCAAGATAAAAAGTCTGATTCTTCTAAAGGGCCCCAAAAACCTCTACAGGGGGGTGGGACCCAAACTACTCTCTATGTGCCTCAGCCCTATAGGGGGGAAAACTTTGATCCCTTAAAGGCCTGGTGTAACAACTGTAAGAAGTTGGGACACTTAACTGTAGCTAAATCTTGCCCCCACAACAACGCTCCTAAGGCAACCAGTACAGCTACAACTGGGGTAGCAAGTCTACAGATGGGATCAACAGTGTGCCTAGAGCAAATCAGGATGCACACTGAAGCAGTTCTAGTTTCAGAAGGGGAAGTTGAGTTTGCCACTGTAGCTGTGTGGCCACCCAACTTAAAGAAGTACTTACAATACCCTTGGGTTAATGGTACTAAGATATAAGCTCTGAGGGATACAGGTGCCAGTGTCACTATGGTGAGAGACACACTGGTTTCCCCTGAGCAATACTTGATTGGGCGTCCTTAGCAGCCTGTCTGTGCTTACCTGCTGCTTGCAACGCCAGCCATTGCCTCTCTGAAGAACCCCTGGTGGGATATTAAGGGTCCCAGGTGATACGTCGCTCTTTCCCACAACACCAGCACCCTGTTGACACTTTGGGGAGTGCTACTCCCAGAGTGCACTGCTCCACACAGCAGCTGCCGCGAGTGAGGGGGAGGCGTGGCCATCGCGGCGCGGGACGCAGCCCGGACGAAGCCCGGACCAAGGGCGGGCCTGTCTGAGCCCATCAGAGGCCGGAAGAGGCCGGGCTGGGCTACCCCACTCACATTGACCTCCAGGTATTTATTTCATTGTTCCATCTATCCAGCCACAAGGCAACGTGAAGCTGTTCGTTAGGTACTGCCTACCAGTGTACTGTTCCGCGGGTTTGTAATTGGGCCTCCTGGTAATTATTGACGCAAAATGAGTAAACCGAGAGGAGTAGCCGGTACTTTAGATGCATTCATTGTGAGGGCTGAGTCCCTCCTAACGCACAAAATTGAATTGACTGAGAGACGGCTGTCCCTGGACCCTGCCACGTTACAGTCCCGTTTATCGCTAGGGCGTCCTATCCCAGTCAGTGCAACACACCAAAACTTACAAAACACATTGCCATCGAATTCCGATCCTGTTTCCCCTAATTCATCCGCGTTAAGCTTGGACTCACCTAATATGCCTGTACCAGGTGTGTCCTGTATCAACACCTGGGCACAGGTTGCAAAGTCCCAAAGGAATACTAAACTAAATGCTCAACCCATCAAAAGGAAGAGAAACGCCGGCATTGCCAAGACAAAACCCAAAAACACAAAATGCTGTCAATCTGCTAGTAGTATAAACGACCACGTGGCTGTTATGACAAATTCTGTAGCTACCCAGACAGACACTATTTCAGAACTTTGGTGTAATGAGATTAATACAGATATTGTTGGGGAAGCCACACTTGCAGGGCCTGCAATGAAAGTTCTTGAAACTACGCTGGCTAACATTAATGAGGTGATTGACAAGAATTTTGATTTACTTTGGGGGAAAATAAAGCACTTGGACTCTGTTATGGACAATCTAAGTGGTAGAAAGGTGAACCATGTTGCCAATGATGTTGGGGGGAGGGAACCCTATAATATCTGTGGCTACCAAATATGGGTCTGATTCACAATTGGTGATTACTGTCCCTCACTTGGATACTCCCCTTGCTAATCCTCACACATTTTGTTGCAACTCAAATGAACTCCCTGGTTTGAGCCCCACTCTCGAGAAGAGGGAAAGTCAAGATATGTTCCGAGTGCATAATGTAAATAATCTGAACTTGGTTCCGGGGAGTGGACCGTCACTATTGCAGTTGACTCAAGCAGGGATATTACAGACTGTTCGAGGGGTACACGCCTGAGCCCAAACACCGATGTCCTGAGTCTACCTCCGGCCTCTAGTCCCTATGTGTTAGTTCTGGCCGGTGTTCCCAATCTTGCTGGGGGTCAGAGGGAGTCCTGGGCAGGTCTTTGCAATAAATCTGCGGATTGGCTATGTAAACACAAAGGTTTTCATTCTTCTTTTATGAATGAAATTATTATGGCCAGGAAAGTAGGGTGGGTTTGCCATTCAGATAAGAACATGAACGGTGACTGTATTGTTCTTAATTTCCGAAGACCACAAATGGTTCATTGTTTACTAAGTGTCTGCGAGCAATCATTTACACAAAGTACTGGTATCTGTGCACTCCCTTTAGGCTATTTCTATAAACAACCATCCATACCGATTAGGGATGCCTACATATTGCCTCTGGTAACCACCAGGTTTCAGGTACTTTCCAGTTTAGATGCCCAGGACTGACAACCACTATGGATGGCCAACCCACAGGGTCATGAGGTGGATCGCCCAGGCATTACACCCCCACTTTACAATGATAAGCCAGTTTCAACTAGGGCTAACATGGGAACCAAACTGAGTTTTCTAAGCTGGAATGTAGCAGGGCTACAGTCCAGGCTTTGCGACCAGGATTGGCTGCAACTAATAAAGGAACAAGACGTAGTCATGTTCCAGGAGACTTGGACCACTTATAATTTATATATTGAAGGGTTCCACGGTTTTAGCGTAGCAGCCTCGAGCCCCAAATCGGGCAGACCATCGGGGGCCTATTTATTGGGATAAATGTGGCTGCCGGAGGGAGTTTCAAGGTCTTACCAACTAATAGTCGCAACTATCAAGTTCTGTTTTTATAAAAGGAGAGTTAGTTTTTATTTTGCAAATTTTTATAACAATGATTTTCATTTTGTTCCTAATAGGAACTTTATTGGGCTTTTTGATTTTATCTCTAATTTAGTTTGCCAGCAAAGCTCAGTGAGTCCATCTGGATTCTCTTGGGTGGATACTTTAATGCGAAACTCACGGACATGGAGCATGATGAGGGGATATGTAATTTAGCTCCCCCTTTTAGTAGGGGTGCAGAGTTGGCCACGTTCTTGAGATCATATAACCTGACCAACGTTATGGATCTGGTAGGAGGTACAAATGCCACCAATTACCAAAATTTAGGGGAAGTGTGGTAAATAAATAAATAATACCCTATTTTTGACTAGACTTATAGCATAACAGATAGCTCAATAAATAAGAGTCAAGATTCGAGGTAGTAGGAGTTTCTGCAGGTTTATTACAGCATAAGGACAGGATCAGGACAACCTGCATGGGAATAGGACAATAAGGCCCAGCAGGACAACTGGGGCCCAGCAGCTGCCGGGGCTTGGTCTGGGATGAGCGCGCTGACATTTAATAACAAAACATTGACTTATATACATAGCGCAAACACATAGCATTACATTGCAGTAGGCGTAACAGTAGGTGGAGTAGAAGGCGTGACGCGTAGCAGTCGCGAGAGATAAGAGAAATAAGAGGTGTAACTGGGAGTTTACTTAGACATGTGATGCAAAACGTAACAGAATATGTCATGAATGGGCGGAAACTTTGGAGGGGGCTACCTAAGGAGCCGGGACCTCTAACCTAATGGTGCGCGAAAACTGGCAATGACGTGTTACTAGGAGAAACTGGGGGCTACGAACTCTGTGCTAGGAGCAGAGACTAGAGTCTGGAGGGTCGGAGCGACATGTACCTAAACCCTATCTGGTATCTGATGTTTAGGGAACATGTTGATATAAACTAGAAGTCATGAGGGGAAAAGCTAACTTGACTCTAAAACTGGACCATGCATTATTCTACATGTAGTACGTGAAGAATATTAAATGACCATTAAATACAGTATTTCTCTAACGTGGAGACGAGAAGGCTAGACAAATGACGGAAACTATTGATGCAGTTCAGTAGCTTAGGAATGCAGAAGAGGAGGACTGAACTGATAGCAGGAACTATAACATACTTTTGGCAGACTCAGAGGCAGAGCCGGGGTGCACCGGGCACTGCAAGGCAGGAAGTAAGTGAAGGGTCGAGGATACAGGTGGGGGCTGTATCGCTCCTCAGCGAGGCTTTCAGGAGACAGGAGCTGAATCTGTGGTCCGGGCCCTTTTGAGGCCTGGAAACGGGGACTTTATAATGGAATAACGTGCACACTGAGAAACGTGGCAACATTACTTACATAGGCCTGATATTCGTAGTATTCACGAGGACTGGAAAATGACATACCAGAGGTGGACACAACTGTAATTGCGTCTTTAATCAGACATGGGGAATAACATATGCATATTGGTCATGCACACATAACATATGGTGGATGAGGCGTAGGGACACAGAACATAGCAAAATTTACTTTTCCACATTCCCTCCTTGTCACTACGTTTCCATCAGGAAACATCAATTTTCATGATACCATCTATCATTTCATACAGTACCATTTGCTCGTCTCGAATTGTCTTGGAACGAGATTTAGAACAGGGCTTGGGACTGGGAATACAAGAGGTAGCACACATGCTGCAAATCGCAGGGCCACATTGTATACAGAGGCAGCAGCTAAATATGATCGCTACTGCAATACCTAAAAAGGACAGGACTTTCCAACCCCATGCGGAAATTACATTCCAGAACCAACCGGACCATGTCCAGGTGCCTGGATCTTGGTGTAACAGGTGGGCAATCTTATGGAGTCTGGTTATAGCTGAATAAACAGACGGCGCGTTATTTGGAATGAAAATACAACAACTGGATCCGAGAACTCTACAGGCCCCGCCCCTATCGGCCAGTATGACGTCAAGGACGAGACGATTCTGTAAAACGACAATTCTCATAAAGGATTGCTCTTCAGTTAAGTTACCTAGAGCGGAGGCAGTCTCATCTACTACTGCTTCAAGGGTTCTTGTTAACCGACGGATGAGCTTACTATTTACAACTGTACCTAAATAAGGGAAAACACCTTTATCTATATCAATGAATTGCTCTGCGGCGGTTTCAGTATAATCGACAATCGGGAGATTTCTCTTGTGTCTGGTATGTACTAAGAAAGAATTCCTATGATAGTCAGGTGGGGCTAGAAAAACAGGTGGCAGTAGGAAAGCAATGTAACAGGTTCCCTCCCAATCGAGGGGCAGACGGACATATGCAGTTTGACCACAAATAAAATAAGAATGACGTGAAGCTTTGAAAATAGATTTCCCACTGTCACTATACTGGATAACAGTAGTACATTCACTATGACCTATATGTACAGAACCATAACTACGGACACATAATTCGCCTTTGACTGGTAGTACTGAAATAGCGGGTGAGTCTGGAGTAGTATCAGACTGAACATTCAGAACCATGAAATTCGACGAATAATTACCTAAATTATATACTTCATTTTCTAGATCTAAACCTGTTCTGTGGGGGAGACCTTGCTTGTCTGGGAAACATGTACTGTTAAGAAAAGACATATCTGTTGAGGATGACGTTAACGTGGACCATGCTCCACACGAACCATTGTGTGAGAATGGATAAGGAAAGAGTGGCAGAACTCCCTTCGGTGTCTGGAAAGGGGGGAGTCGACCACACACCCAACAATTAGTGGCATTGCTGGTCTGGTGTGAATAATGTAACATACGGATAAATGTGTTATTACGCATGGCGAGGCGGTATGAATATTCGTGAGGAGGCAGATCACTAAACGTGTGCTCTACTGTAGCATGAGCAGACATATTTACATGAGGAACTGAAAAACACAGGAAAAGCGCGTAACTAGTGCAGGAAATCATTATGCTGAGAAATAATACGAAACTCAGAAAAACGATACATTTGATTGAGCTTTGACTGACTCTCTCACTATGGGGGTCTATTTTATACATGTCAGAAACAGTCTAACCGTTTCACCTAGGGGAGGACTTATACAATCAAACTGGCTGACTTATTAGACCTGAGCTTTAACTTATACTCCTGTTGCGGAGTTTTCTCTAACAAGGGAGGGGTTGTAATAATGTCTTGTGCGGGACAGTCCTTTAAAACAATGTTCTGGCAATCCTTCGAATCCTGGGAAATGTTCTTGGAAATGTTTTTGAAGACTGGTTTCGATCCTTTGAAAAGTTTTACATGAGAAAGGTGGACCCACCCCTTCCTGCCTTCCAACTTGACGGCAGTTCGGGTGGTCAAGAGGACCTGACGTGGCTCCTTCCAACGTGGTTCCAGCGGACTTGATCTGTCAAAATTTCTGATCATCACAAGGGAGCCTGGAACGATCTCGTGCGGTGCCACCTCGGTATTGTCTGGAAATGCGGCGGCAACCTGTGAACGACATGAGTTGAGGGCAGACATCAAGGAAGCTAGGTAATCTGTCAGCATATTACATGAAACATCGGTAATACTTCGGGGTCTAGGAGTACCCCACATATTAGGGGGGCGGCCGAAAACGACCTCATACGGGGACAGACCTGATCTGGAATGTGCGACCATACGCATGTAAAACAGAGCGACTGGCAAAGCTACTAACCAGTCCACACCCTTGTCTTTACAGACTTTTGCTATACGGATTTTCAGAGTCTGATTATGCCTTTCGACTAGTCCAGCTGCTTCTGGATGGCGTACACAATGGAACTTCCACTGGTACCCTAACAAAAGGGAAACATGTCTCATGAGTTCAGATGAGAATGGCTGGCCGTTATCAGAATATACGACTCTAGGGAGTCCATATCTAGGGAAGAATTCACGAACCAACTGCTTGGCAGTGGTCGCGGCTGTGTAATCTGGGACTGGATATGCTTCTGTCCACCTGGACAAAGCGCATACAACTACAAGAACATACTTGAAACCTCGACATCGCTCCATTTGAATATAATCCATCTGGAGGACCTCAAAAGGGTGGTCAGGGGGCTGGAAACCACCTTGTTCCACCGGGACACTTTTACCTGGATTAAACTGGCAACATATCATACAGGTACGGACTTTCTGCTTGGCTGCAGCTCGTAAATGCTTGTTGAACCAAATGTTCTGGATACTGTCTAACATAGCTTTTTCTCCTAAATGTGCTGGACTATGTGCGGTATTGATAATGACTTGAACCATAGAATCGGGGAGAAACCATGTGGCTCTACCCTTCGTTAACCATCCTTGATCTGTCTGGACCCCTCCTTGTACAGACCATTTCTTGATTTCATCGGGAGTAGCATGTGACTGGATATCTATGACATCTTGAGTAGGGTCCTTAACTGTCATGCATGTAGTCAGATCTGGAATATGTGTCTGATTAACTGAAATGTCTGGAGTCTGTGCTGTAAGCTTGGCTGTGCGGTCTGCTAAATCATTACCTTGGGAAATAATGTCAGTAACTTTCGTATGTGCTTTGCACTTCATGATAGCAATAGATGTCGGTAAATGTATGGCATCTAACAGGGCTTGAATAAGGAGACCATGCTGAATCTTGGTTCCATGAGAAGTCATAAAACCTCTCTCCTGCCAGAGCACTCCGAAGTCGTGTACGACTCCGAATGCGTAACGTGAATCTGTGTAAACATTAACCTTCAGGTTCTTGGCATGTGTACAGGCTTGTGTCAGAGAGACTAGCTCTGCTGCTTGAGCGGACAGAGTATCAATACGGTGTGTTTCAATAACTTCAGTGTCAGTAGTCACTGCATACGCGGCGACTAGCTCTCCTGTACTAGTTCTCATACATGAACCATCCACATAAAGTGTCAGGTCAGGATCTGGTAACGGAATATCTGTCAGATCTTGTCTTGGCTTTGTCGTAATGTTAACTACTTCCACACAATCATGTGTGTCTGGATTTGAACTAACTGATGGTAACAGTGTAGCAGGATTCAGGACGTTGCAGCGTCTAATTTCTATGTGTGGCTGGAACAGTGTCAATTCATAACCTGTTAAACGTGCAATTGTCAAGTGCTGTGTTTGTGTTCGGTTTAAAAGAACTTCTACTGAATGTGGGACCTGTACTGTCAGGGAATGTCCTAAAACTATGGAATCACTTTGTCTGATAGCTAGTGCTGTGGCTGCAACTGACTTGAGGCACGCAGGCAACGCCTGGGCGACTGGATCTAATGTGCTCGAAAAATAAGCACAGGGCTTGTATTGACCTGCTTGATCTTGTGTGAGAACAGATAATGCTGTACCTTTGCGTTCTGTAACGAAAAGTGTAAAAGGCTTACTGTAGTTCGGTGTAGCTAGAACTGGAGCTTGACATAGGGCTTTCTTTAACTCGTTGAAACTAAGTGTATGGTCAGATGTCCAAGGGAGGACAGTCGATACGGCTGCCTCCTGTGTCGTTAACTGTATCAGTGGTTTGGCTAGAAATGCATACTGGGGAATCCATTGTCTACAATAAGAAGTAAGGCCGATAAAGGCACGTACCTCCTTCTGGGTTCTGGGCTGGGGAAGACTCGCTATTAACTGGATACGGTCGGGTGTCAACTGCCTACCCCTCTTGGACAGCAAGTGTCCTAAGTATACCACTTGCTGGACACAGAATTGAAGCTTCGAAGGTGACACCTTGTGCCCCATCTCGGCTAGAAAATACAGAACTGTAAGTGATGCTCGCTCGCAAGCACGTTCAGAACGGGCTGTGATCAGTAGATCATCGACATACTGGAGCAGGGCAGTGTCAGTTGGCATGTGAATATTGTCTAGTTGTCTCTTGAGTGCTTGACTGTAAATGCTAGGGCTTTCTGTGAAACCTTGAGGAGCGCGTGTAAACATATAGCTCCTTCCATTTAAACAGAATCCGAAAAGAAACTGGCTATCTGGATGAATTGGAACACTAAAAAATGCATTCTTGAGGTCAATAACAGTGAAAAACATGGCTTCGGAATCAATGGCTGTTAACAGGGAAGAAATGTCTGGGACAACTGGGTACTGAGGAATAATACATTTATTAAGCTCTCGTAAATCAATCACTAATCGATATACTGGGGGTGCATTTGGATCAGTACGTTTCATGACTGGAATGATCGGAGAATTACACACATTGGAGTCAGTTTCTACAACTACTCCTTGAGCCATGAGCTCGTCAATAATTTTGGATAAGGCTGCTACAGCCTCAGGTGGCAATCTGTACTGCCTGATTCGTGGTAACACTACACCTGGTTTGAGAGTCACACGATAGGGTGTGATTTGCATGTAACCTACATCAGTTGGACCTTGCGCCCATAAATGCTGCGGAACATTAGACAATCTTGAATCAAAATCTCGTAACACATAGTGACCCTTAAAGTCACGTAGGAACAGACGTATTCCCTCTGGGGAACAGCAAATAACTGCACCTAATTCTTTCAATGTCTTAATGCCTAATAGATTTTCTGGACATGACTTAGTAAGTAACAGATCAGTAGTACGGGACAATGGACCTACTTCTAGAGTAACTGGCTTAGATATTTCATTAACTATGGGTTTTCCTGAAAATCCAAGGGAAACATTTCTTGAGCCTGAGAGCGGAGCCCCTGGAACTTCGGCGTGACTAATTGTGGTCCTACTTGCCCCTGTATCGATCAAAAACTTTCTGTCTTTCCCCAATACTTGACTATGAACATAGGGACCTTCTTGATCTACAGGTATCTCGATGAGAGGCAAACCTACCTCCCTCTCTAGGCTGTTTCATGAATATGACTGGTACTCTGGATACTCGGACTGTGCATACTGGTACATCTGCGGTGTAACGTGCTGTGTTGCAGCAATAGGCTGCGGTACGGTAACTGTCTGTGGTGCATTCTGTGACTGAGGAATCTGTGAAACTTGTTCTTGTCTCGGCGGACGTGGTCTTTCTTTAGTCTTACCAGTAGCTATGTTGTGTTTCAAAACTGCACACTCGTTTATAAAATGACCTGGCTGTTTACAATAATTGCAGTTCCCTTTAACGGGAGCCGCAGGATGACTGGCTTGATTCGGACCCCTCTTCTGACTGTCTTGAGGAATAGATTGTGCAACTAGCACTTTAATTTTCGTGTCTTTCATACGTTTTCTTTCGTGTTCTTGCTCTTCTCTGATTCTATTCTGGTGGTACTGGAGCATCTGGAGCATCTGGGACGGAGTATTTGCTTGCCAGGTGCTTTCGACTTTCAAAACTCGGTTTTTAATTTGTGGACTTGAATTCTCGACTAATTTGGTAACGAAAAGATGAGGGTATGACTCACTACTTGTCTTGAGACCACTGTTAATACTGAAACATTTCTCAAATCTAGAATAAAAATCACTAATGTCTTCATCTTGTTTCTGTTTACAGGCTGAGATTGCATCCCAGTCTTCTTTCCTAGTTGTCAATAATCTGGGTAAAACTTGAATCAATAATTCTGGTAATTCTTTACATTTATCTCCAAGACCGGTACCTGGTACTCGTGCCTTGTCTTCAGCTTCTAGAGCTGTCCAATCGATCTTTTTCTCTCCCACCTCCCATTCTTTTTCTTTTAACTTTTCATACACCCCTGCGGGTAGCAGGACCTTTAACATTTTAATGATATCTGGGTAAGTGTATTCTCCCATACGGAGCATGTCTTTTAATTCTCTATGGAACCCCGCTGGATCTTTGTCATGACAGGGAATTAATTTCTTCATTTCAAGAAGTTCCATCTTTGATATCGGAGTGTATACAAACACTCGTTGCATTACGCCACCCGCCCCTTGGACTGGGTGGACTTCTCGTAGCGGATTCTGTCTGTCTATGTAGAATGGTTTACTTTCTGGGGGTGAGACATGAACAAAATGCGGGTTCAGGAACGTTCTATACTTGTGGCGCTGTTCTAGAATGACACTAATTAAATCAGTACCTAGACCTCTCCATCTGTACTGGAGTAACTCGTTCAGGATATCATGTAACGGGCCTGGATCAGAATGTTGACCCTCATACAGGGTAATGAGGTGTTGGATCATATACATACCCACCAGTCGTTGCTCGGCTGGGGGCAGTTTCAGAAACATTTGTGCCACTATTTCGTCTGGAAAAGTGGTAGAATCAGTAATCCATCGGACTGCTGATCGGGCTAGTTCTTGTTCATGCATGGTACTTAATTCGCTATAACCGACTCGTGATTTCAGAATGTGATCGGTAGCTTGAAATACTTGTTCTAGGGAACCTTGTTCTGGTGCTAGATGTTGAAAAAAAGACTTGGGTTCTAGACGTAAATGGCGATCTGGAAATCTGGATTTTCCTACATACGCTATTCTGGCGGGATTCTCGTCTTCCTCTTCAGGATCAGAGATACTTTCTTTCTCGCTTACTTGTGCTGCTTTACGCTGTTCGTGTAACCTTATTATTTCTTTACGAATTTTCTTGTACATACTTTCCATGGCACTAATGGTCTTGTGCTTACCCTCGGCTATATTATCACTCCACCTTGTTAGGATTCTCATTTCGGCGGGATCTTTAGACGGGTAATCTTGTTCTCTTATTAGACAATTGATCAGGAACTTTAATATCATGAGCTGAATCTCGGCTTTCCTTTGAGACATAATCTCGCCAATACTTTCTGGATCATCCCCTGTACGGATGAAACGATATATTCTGTCTAGATCTTCTTTCATATTTGGTAAGGTGACTAGATACTCGGTCACCCTTCTTACGCGTACGGAATATAAAACCATATTATACTCGCCTGGGACTGTGTCATAGACACATTCGGCAAGGGCTTGTCTGATTTCTGTAACAGACTTATTACTTTTAGGAGTACGCTGTGATGCTTGAGCATGTAATTCGAGTGCTGATAAACGCTTGTGTGGCGGCGGGGTTTGAGGAGGACCTCCTCCTGCGGCCCCTATACTAGAATCGTCGACTGACATTCTTCGTGCTTGCAGGGTCGGTAATTGTAACGTGGGCTGAACTTGTATGGCAGGCTGACCCGGGGGTACCGTAACAGGTACTCCGGTGTCTGGAGGAACGGGAAGTGCCTGATTTACAGGGACAGGTGGAGCGCGAACTGGATTTGCATATTCTGGAACTGTGTCGTCCAAATAGGACGAAATAAAAATATCAGCTGCGGTCGGTTTGTGACGTAGCTTGGTCGGAACTAATGATGGCGGGAAATTACTGGGTGCCTCTGGGGTCGCTTTTGGCAAGCCTTCGGCAAGGAGAGGATACATACCCTTAATAAGGGCATGCCTCTGTCTGTCTGACTGTTCGACTTTGACTTGTTCACCTATCTCGATTAATTCTCTTTCTTGGGCTCGTTCTTGGGATTCTCTACTTAACTCTGACTTTCTGACTTCCTTTTCCGTTCTTCTATGCGCTTCCTTACGCCATAACTCGATGGCATCTTTCTGTGACTGTCTGGCTTTCTTTTTCCATAATGCTTCTTCTACTCGCATGATACATTCGGCATCCCATGTACCCGATACGGGCCATCTATACTTTTCTTCTAACTGTTTGGTATACTCTACCCATAAATCTAGATACATTATGGCGCTTATGCCATGTTTCTGATACATAAAATGACCTGGACTGTCCCTAGGCGGAACAGGAACTGCTGCTTCCAGCAGACCCTTTCTAGTTTTTAACTGACGTAACTTGGAAAAGAGCGGCATTCTAAACTTGAATCGGAACACAATACAATACACGAAAAACAATAACAATTGAGAAAACAATTCAGGCATACCACGACGTTGAAAATACATTAAACAACATTATAAATAACAGTTCGAACAGAATACTACCTGAAAATACTGAAAACAGAAACAGAACAGAATTCTCGAGAACGGAACAGACTAGAGTTACTGGATGCACTGCTGTAACAGTACGGAACATACCGGTCCCATAAAGGAACGCATCAAGACCCGTATCCACCTAGGTGAACACTTCGTTTGTGGGCTTGGGTACCACCAACCCACGGACCAGGAGTCAATTTAGACTGACCCTGTCTAGACACTACCCCAGCAATGGTACTCACCGGGCAGCACGGAACGGAAGGCCTCGGACGGGACTGGACTACGACGACGAACTTCGGACTTCGGACTTCAGTTACGGGTGGGCCTCCGGATACCTCGGACCTTGGACTCTCGGCTTGGGCTCTGGTCGGGACTCGCCGCGTTCCTCCACCGTCTCGTTCGGATGCTGGACCGCCTCCTCCGTCTCCTCCGTGGGCCTGAGGGATACTTGGAGCAGAAATATCTGCCAGTGCACGGTATGGTTCCGTCACGACTGCAGAGGGTCAGGGGGTCGGCGTGGCTTCACCGACGCGTGGGGAAAGGGCAAGTCCCTATTCGGGCGCCATTATGTGGTAAATAAATAAATAATACCCTATTTTTGACTAGACTTATAGCATAACAGATAGCTCAATAAATAAGAGTCAAGATTCGAGGTAGTAGGAGTTTCTGCAGGTTTATTACAGCATAAGGACAGGATCAGGACAACCTGCATGGGAATAGGACAATAAGGCCCAGCAGGACAACTGGGGCCCAGCAGCTGCCGGGGCTTGGTCTGGGATGAGCGCGCTGACATTTAATAACAAAACATTGACTTATATACATAGCGCAAACACATAGCATTACATTGCAGTAGGCGTAACAGTAGGTGGAGTAGAAGGCGTGACGCGTAGCAGTCGCGAGAGATAAGAGAAATAAGAGGTGTAACTGGGAGTTTACTTAGACATGTGATGCAAAACGTAACAGAATATGTCATGAATGGGCGGAAACTTTGGAGGGGGCTACCTAAGGAGCCGGGACCTCTAACCTAATGGTGCGCGAAAACTGGCAATGACGTGTTACTAGGAGAAACTGGGGGCTACGAACTCTGTGCTAGGAGCAGAGACTAGAGTCTGGAGGGTCGGAGCGACATGTACCTAAACCCTATCTGGTATCTGATGTTTAGGGAACATGTTGATATAAACTAGAAGTCATGAGGGGAAAAGCTAACTTGACTCTAAAACTGGACCATGCATTATTCTACATGTAGTACGTGAAGAATATTAAATGACCATTAAATACAGTATTTCTCTAACGTGGAGACGAGAAGGCTAGACAAATGACGGAAACTATTGATGCAGTTCAGTAGCTTAGGAATGCAGAAGAGGAGGACTGAACTGATAGCAGGAACTATAACATACTTTTGGCAGACTCAGAGGCAGAGCCGGGGTGCACCGGGCACTGCAAGGCAGGAAGTAAGTGAAGGGTCGAGGATACAGGTGGGGGCTGTATCGCTCCTCAGCGAGGCTTTCAGGAGACAGGAGCTGAATCTGTGGTCCGGGCCCTTTTGAGGCCTGGAAACGGGGACTTTATAATGGAATAACGTGCACACTGAGAAACGTGGCAACATTACTTACATAGGCCTGATATTCGTAGTATTCACGAGGACTGGAAAATGACATACCAGAGGTGGACACAACTGTAATTGCGTCTTTAATCAGACATGGGGAATAACATATGCATATTGGTCATGCACACATAACATATGGTGGATGAGGCGTAGGGACACAGAACATGGCAAAATTTACTTTTCCACAGAAGGGGTTGTTCTTCAACTATAGATTTTATTTTTATTTCCCCTTCTTTTGAGGATCAACTAATGGCCGCAGAGGTCATTGCCACGGATCATGGTGACCACAACCCTATTAAAATAGTACTGAGATTGGCACCCCGGCCCATGCTTTCTTCTGAATGGGGGGCCAAAATCCTTATGCCCTCAACTGACAATCTAAGGCCTAAGGTCTCTTAGCCACAGACAGCTCCTGAGGCGGAAGCCAAGAGACACGTGCATTAAAAAACTTAAGCACTGTTATTTTAGAAAACTGTTGTTACCTGTGTGATCCACCTTGCCCAGAGCACTCCCCCCTCCTCTTATCGCCGTCTCAGCACCGCGCAGCCGATATTAACGCTGCCACGGGGCTTTAAAAAGTTGCTGCCGCCATTTCCGAGGGAAAGTGAGGCCACGCCCACATTTCTCAGGCCACGCCCCCTACGATCGCTATTTAAGCCGTGCTACAGTCCCAGCACGCTTTAGCCACAGACAGCTCCTGAGGCGGAAGCCGGGAGACACGAGCATTAAAAAACTTAAGCACTGTTATTTTAGAAAACTGTTTTTACCTGTGTGATCCACCTTGCCCAGAGCACTCCCCCCTCCTCTTATCGCCGTCTCAGCACCGCGCAGCCGATATTAACGCTGCCGCGGGGCTCTGAAAAGTTTCTGCCGCCATTTCTGAGGGAAAGTGAGGCCACGCCCACATTTCTCAGGCCACGCCCCCTACGATCGCTATTTAAGCCGCGCTACAGTCCCAGCACGCTTTACCCACAGACAGCTCCTGAGGCGGAAGCCGGGAGACATGACCATTAAAAAACTTAAGCACTGTTATTTTAGAAAACTGTTTTTTCCTGTGTGATCCACCTTGCCCAGAGCACTCCCCCCTCCTCTTATCGCCGTCTCAGCACTGCGCAGCAGATATTAACGCTGCCGCGGGGCTCTGAAAAGTTTCTGCCGCCATTTCCGAGGGAAAGTGAGACCACGCCCATATTTCTCAGGCCACGCCCCCTTTCACCCTTTAAAATGTGCCTCAACCGGACGCGCCGCCAGCGCGCCAAAGGTAAGCCTGTCTGTGCCCGTCCGGGCCCAGCCGGCCCCAGGCCCTGAACCTATGCCCCACTCCGCAGGGGATCGCTACAGCTATACTCAAAGAGACCTGTTGTCCCTCAAACCCACGAAAAACGCTAACTGCCACTATATTCACAAAGAGGAAAAAACCTTCATCAACTGCAACCTACGCAGCCCACACCGCACCACCACCGTGGGACACTACGCCCTTCAATTGGGCCTCCTGAATTGTAGGTCCCTCCCGAAACACTCCCTAGAGATAAACCTCCTAATTCAGGACCACAAGATAGATATATTGTTCCTTACGGAAACGTGGCTGACACTCAATTCGGAAGCCGACATCGTAAATTCCCTCCCCCAAGGAATCTTAATCCTTTTCCAGAACAGACCCCTCGGTAGAGGAGGAGGCCTTGCCTTAATTTATAGGGAACAATTTGTATGCAAAGTAAAAGATAGTGGCATTGAAGACTGTGAGAGCTGCCATTTCGCTATACAATTATCACCCACAGTCTCCCTCTGTGGACTACTCGTATACCGCCCACCGGGGAGCCCGAATCAGTTCTCTAGTGCCCTAATAGAAACCGTTACTACACGAGCAGCCTCCACCCCCAACTTCATGATCCTAGGAGACCTCAATCTCCACTTCAATGACCCCCAGGGCTCGGTAGCGTCTGATCTCATCCTTGACCTCACTTCATATGAACTAAAACTAGTCAATTCTGAGGCGACGCACAACAAAGGTAATTTACTTGACCCTATTTTCACCAACATCCACGAGCTGAAAACTACACCTCCCCACCCACTCCCGTGGACGGACCACTTTTTGGTCCCCCTATCCTGACAAATCAGTGCCCCACCACCCCAACCACTCAAGACGCGTGTCATGGATAGAGCCTGGTCCAAACTCTCTGCTGAAAACTGGACCTCCATACTAAAACAGTCCTACCCCCCCCCTGCACTCGACCCAGTGATTGCAGATACGAAATGTGAAAAATGGCTCACTCAGTTACTCGACTCTATTCTTCCAAAAAAAAGCACCCAGAAAAAGGAGAAAAGAGCTAACCCCGCCCCCTGGTACACACCTGAGCTAAAATTACTACGGAAAGAATGTAAAAAACTGGAGCGCTCCTGGAGGAAAGACGGGACTAGATCCAGAAAAGATGAATATCGCACCGCCATGAGAACATACAAAACGGCCCTGCGCAATACCAAGAGGCAGTTCTTCGACGATAGAATCAAAAAGTCCTCCAACTCCGCTAGAGAAACCTTCCTCATCATGAAGGAACTGCTCAAAGTGCCGGACCCTCCTTTAGCTCATGACACCTCTGAGGACAAATGTAACAAACTGGCAAACTATTTTGACGAAAAAATTCAAAATATTCTTACCACCCTGCCCCAAGTCAGTCAAAGAGCAGACCTAAACTATCAACCAGCCAAATCAGCCATCCACCTGGATACTTTTGGCCCTGTGTCAGTGGACGAAGTACTCAAAACTTTGGCCATCATTAAAAGTGGCTCACCTAGCGACCCGGTTCCCATGCGTATCCTAAAAATGATTGCACCCACCATCGCCACACCTGTTACTGACCTCATTAACTCCTCGCTGCTTCATGGTGTGGTTCCTCCTGGATGGAAGAGAGCCATTGTCAAAGCCCATCTTAAAAAACCGCTTCTAGATCCAGCGGATTTGGCCAATATAGGCCAATCTCCCTACTCCCCGGACTTAGCAAGGTCACGGAAAGGCTAGTCAATAAAAAACTCTCCCACTTCCTGGAATCTAACAACCTTCTTCAGAACTCACAGACTGGCTTTCGCCCTGGACAGGGTACGGACACCGCCCTTCTGGCAGTAGTTGAGGAGGACGCATCCTAGACGCAGGAGGATCAGTGGCAGTGATTCTCCTGGACCTAAGTGCGGCTTTCGACACTGTTAACCACCAGGTCCTCATCCAACGACTGACTGACATAGGGGTGGTAGGAACGGCCCTGTCCTGGCTCACGTCATTCCTGAGTAATCGCACCTTCGAGGTTTGGGAAAGCAACACCCGATCAGCGGCAATCCCCCTCCAGTGTGGGGTACCACAGGGCTCCTCCCTTAGCCCAACACTATTTAATGTGTACATGTCCCCACTGGAGGAGGTGGTCGCCCCGTTCGGAGTTAAAATCGTGAACTACGCCGACGACACCCAACTCGTCGTTTCCCTTTCTCACTCTGACCAAGGGCCAGGCACCCTCCTCACCTGCCTATCAAAAATATTCACTTGGATGGGTGAATCTTCCCTAAAACTGAACGGGTCCAAGACAGAGATCATGCTACTAGGGAACAAAGGACCCACTCTCCCTCCGAACATCTGGCCCACCTGTTTGGGGGAGCCCCCATCTCCAAAAAAGGAGATCAAAAGCCTGGGAGTATGGATGGAACAAGATCTATACTTTAAGACCCAAGCCAAAAAAATAGCGGGAACCTGCTTCAGCCTCCTCCGATCGGCTCAGAAAGTCCTGCCCCTCCTTCCACAGACCTCCCGCAAGCTGCTCATCCAAGGACTGATCCTGTCCAGACTGAATCACAGTAACGCCATCTTCCTTGGAGCGCCGGAATCCACCCTCAACAAACTCCAACAAATTCAGAACGCCGCAGCACGGCTACTCACGGACACCCCAGCTAGATCATCAGCCAAACCAGCACTGAAATTGCTGTACTGGCTCCCAATAAGAGAAAGGATAAAGTTTAAATCCCTTGGTCTGGCACACAAACTACTACAGGACAAGGGCCCCCCCATCCTTAAAAACCTAGTCGTGCCCTATAAAGCCATCAGACCCCTCCGCTCAGATCACGAACGCCTAGTCACAGTGCCCAGAGTAAAAAAGGCACGGACAGGGGGACGGCGGTTCTCGGTCAACACAGCTAAACTGTGGAACTCCCTTCCCCTCAAACTCAGAAGCGAACCTTGCCATCTCCGATTTCGGAAACTCCTAAAAACCCATCTCTTCCCTTGACCCCCCCTCTATCCTCCCTCTTATACCCTCTGATTTCGCTGTCTTGGTCTTTAGCGCTGGGATGCTTCCGGGTTACTACGCGCTCTATAAACCCACATTCAATTCAATTCAATTCAATTCAAAGCTAATATGGAGGGGTGCTGACAGTGGCGAACTGTTTAAGACACTAGTGAAGGACAATATGCATCTTATTAATTCTTGCTTGTCATTACAAACCGCACATACAGAGGTAGTTCATGATTTCTCCAAACTCTGTTTGGCCACCAAAACTCTCCTGTCGAAACCCGTCCACCGGGCAGTAAATAACCCCAGATGGTTCGACCGTGAGTGTTCAGAGGCCAAGAGGAACCTGTGCAGGGCACTGTCATATAATCCAAGGTGTGCTATAGATGTGCAACTGGCAAGGAAGAAGTATAATACAGCGATTTCCAAATCAGAAATGAGCCCTTTTAAATGAAAGCTGGGAAGTCCTATCACAGGCCGCCACTATAAAAAAGGGTAATATTTTCTGGTCCGCAGTTAGGGACCTCCAATCCATGGGTCAGCTACTAACCCACATTAGTTGTACTATTTCTTGTGAGTCTTGGGAAAAACATTTCTCAAAAATGTATGCTACTCCTTCACCAGAGACAGATCAGTATGATTCTGGCCCATTGAACAATATAGAGATAACTACATTTGAAGTAGAAGAGGCTATCCACCAGAGTATTGGGAATAAAGTACCTGGCCCTGATGGGCTACCAATTGACCTAATAAAATGGAAACCAGACGTCTGGGCTCCGTTACTTTTGAATGTTTTTAATAGCTTAATCCACGCTATGCTACCTGATACATGGGCCAAGAGCATCATAGTTCCAATTTTTAACAAGCATTTACAATGCAATGGTCTCGGCAATATTATAGTTAGAGCTGTTGGCATTGCTCTTTTTAAAAAAAAAAATGTTTATCCCTAAATAAATTGCATTGTCATTTCTATTGGCAATAGCTTAATTCTTTGCATATGTGAGACTTATTGCATTAGCAGAGAGAGAGTGAGGTATTTAAATAGAGAGTGAGGTAGTGAGAGAGAGTGAGGTAGTGAGAGAGAGAGTGAGGTAGTGAGATAGAGAGAGTTAGGTAGTGAAAGAGTGAGGTAGTGAAGGAGAGGGATGTTGTGAGGTAGTGAGATATAAGCAGAGAGTGATGTTGTGAGGTATTGAGATAGAGAGAGAGGTAGTAAAAGAGAGAGTGAAAGTGAGTTAGTGAGATAGAAAGAGAGCGAGTGAGGTAGTGAGATAAAGAGTGAGTGAGGTAGTGAGATAGAGAGAGAGAGAGAGTGAAGTTGTTATGTAGTGAGATAGAGAGTGAGGTAGTGAGAGGGGTGGCAGGCAGGTGACCACAGACCTCTTACCTTGATCCTAGCTCCTATGCCTCGATGCCTCACAGTTTCCGCGGCGTGCCAGTGAGGCTGTGCAGAAGGTGACCAGCAGGAGACCAGACCCTAATCTCTTCAGTGCAATCATACATGGACAGCGGGGCAGAAGGCAAGAAAAACACGAGTGCAATCAGTGGGAAGAATCTATCAATGGAGCAACACTCGCCAACGAAAACAGTTAGCAGTGCAAGCTTGTGCAAGTACCTTTATGGAGGGAAGCGCTCCGCAGATAGGTTTATGTTGCACCATGCCTCCGCTTAAACGCACACCTTGCCAAAGCACCTAAGAATAAACGCAAGCACTGATCCCAGGCTACGCATGTGCAAGCTGGCCTTGAGCATCAAATGCAAGGAGGAGCGGATGCACAAAGGCAAAGTAGGAGAGCAGTCAGGTACATACAGCTCTTGCAGAGCTTCACATGTACATGGCCCGGGGTCATGCTTTCACTGAGTGTATCCCGAGAGCCGTCGGAGAGGCAGCACATGCTCATTACACCCATTGTGTGATACGTCACAGCATTGCACTGATCACTGGAAGGTTGCATGCTATGCTGAAGCGATGACGGGCGATGCCGGGCGCCAGTATCTGGAGGGAGGGGGAGGGGGGTTGTGAAGAGCATTAAATTGGAGGGGGAACATCTGGTTCCAGGGAGGGAATTCCAGATGCAGGCTCCACTTTCACAGAAGCGCCCGTATCCCGCGTCTGACACTGTTCCCTTGGTTCATCGGCGTGAGCCGAGGGTTGGCAATTTGGCCTAAGTGCCTGAAAGTGAGGGTCCTTCTGGTTGGCGGGGCGTAGAAACATGAATAACATCCTGCAGTGCACGGTCAGTCAGTGAAGGCTTCCCCGTCCCTTCAGAGCTGGCCCACTGATGCTTCCTAATTGCAAAACTAGAAGTACCGCTGCTGCAGGGAAAGTGCACATCGAACCAGATGGATTGGGGAAAGAGGCATGTGACTCAATGGATCGCAGACTGGGGAGGGGTGTCTGCAGCTGCACAGTAAGAAGAAGGGAAAATAAACGAACATGCGGAGAATGACGGATGGGCTATGGGCAGTTCTCCAACATGGTACACAGGGAAAGGTCGTGCCGATGTGCCCTGGTGGTTGAAGTGAACAGGGCGTGACTCGCCAACCCATGCAGCTTTTTTCCACGGGTGGCTGTACCTGAGCAGTTGATCTCTTTGCCGCCCTGGCCTGCTATCTAGAGGCGACATGTGTCCACAACAACCGGTTCCCTCGGCGCTGAAGAGCGTGCTGCTAATGGAAGAAATGCGAAGAACACCCAGGCGTGCTAGGCCTAGCCGCTACACTACCTCTAGGTGCTAGGTGCAGCGCTTAAATGCCACTAACCCCGGGACTTCTAGCTGTTCCTTCCAGTCTGGATCGGAAGGTCGAGTACACACAGCAAGAGAAGAAAGGTCGACTGTGTGCCTGTAATATGCCATGCGCAGGTACGGGGTGGGAGTGATGTCGGCATGGCGTGTACAACTCTCATCAGCCCAGCCAACGCTGCTTCCTGGAGTTGTGCACTCAAGGCCCTTGACGAGTCTGACACAGGCTTTCATTTCCAATCCCGTGAAAGGCTCCCAGGCCAAAAGTTGAGTTTCAGGCACTATACCTCACCCTGGCATTCCAGCCGTTTTAATCAAAGGTGTTGTGGCATTCGTTGTTGGACGCCAGGCTGATGGACACGCAGGACACGGCCAGCACCAGAAGCACCCAGGTGAGGCACAGCGGTGCCTCCGCCATGGCGGCCCGGAGGTTGGGGCGGGGCTGTGGGCCTGGGGTCTCAAGCTGAGCACAGAGCGCCACCGCCTGACCCCTCCTGCACAGGGTGGCCCTCCAGTATGCCCGGCCCACCCAACGTCCTGTGTCCAGGTCTGCCCTCAGCACCCAGTGCCTCTCAAGGGCATGTTGTGCGCCGCAGCTGCAGATTTCCTGTCCCCGTCTGGGAGCCGAGGTTTGGGACGCAGAGTCCTGGCACCGCTTTGATACTGTCACAGTGAGCGAGTGCAAATGAGCAGAATTCCCAAACTCTTGTTTTTGCCGCCCTCTCCCTTCTGCCGCCCTAGGCGACTGCCTAGTCTGGCCTAATGGTGGAAACGGCCCGTGCTTTGAAGTGGTAAAATAAAACCAGCCTCACAGAACACCCACGCAGGTACACATAATATGAGTGGCTTGCACAACATTAACCACACAGACCTGATCGGCGAGAACACGCACATGCGGAAGACAGGCACCACCCAAGTCTGTCTCCGAGATAAAATGAACGTATGTTCCGCTGAAATGCAAAAAGGAGGAATCCTCAAGGAGAAGTGGACGCACTATCTAGTGTAGCCCCAAAAGTGAGAAAAAGACCAGTGGGGTTACTACAATGGAGTATCAAAAGAAAGCACATTATTTTCACATGTAAATAGATTTTTAATACGTTCAGAGCGCCTTACATAGCACCAATTACGTTACACAAGGACACACATTCATTTTGTGAGGCACGGGGATTTGCCCAGAATCACAGGAGGTTTTCGCGAAATTCCCGAGACTCGAACCGTGTTCCCCAGGTCCGAGGTCGAGCACCCTAGCCGTTAGGCCAACTCCTCTCTTCTAACCACTGAATGCAGGAGCAGGTTAACTGAGTCATGCCTTTCGTTGCAGAAGCAACATGTACTATCTATGTTTGGGTGATGCTACAATGACCCATGCTTATCACATGTGGTGTACTTGTAGGAAGAGAAAATAAACTTAAGCACTTTCCCTCCCTCGATGCTTCGATGCACCAGAAATGCTTTAATATCAACGGGAGGCAGGCGAGCGTGGGTGAAATAAAAGAACCAGCGTTTGTCGGGCGATCCGCCCATCCTGCATAAAGAGAAGACTGCGACCTGTGTACTTTTGAGAAGAGGGAGGAACACTACAAGCTGCTCTACCAAGTCGCACAGATGAGAGAGTGCGTGCCCTGGGAGCAGGCGTGAGCACGAGCAGCGTTCTGAGTCGTGGGAGGCTGCTTTCCAGGAGGACAGCACCTGGCCACTGCGAGCGCTTTCTCGCGCGCGTGGCCGGCGCAAATCGCCTCCTTCGGCAGAAATGCGCGCGGCCAGGTGCTGTCCTCCTCGGAAGCTGAGCCGCTAACTATAGGTCTCTGGCGAGAGCGAGCTTCGAGACCTAAAAAGGGGGACCGGTCCCAGCCTAGTAAGTATAGGCCAATCTCACTGATTGACAATACTCTAAAAATACTGGGGAGAGTTCTATACAACAAGATCTTAGGCTGGTAAGAGGAAAATGGCATTTTAGAGCCCTGCCAGTTAGGCTTTCGTAGCAAGGTTGGTAAAAAACGAACAATGTCTCAATCTCAGTTTGGTAATTGGGAAATATACCATTGCGAGGAAGTCCCCGGTCTATTTGGCCTTCATGGATTTGTCCTCGGCATTTGCCCTTGTTAGTAGGTCAAAGCTCTGGACTATCCTTCTGGCATATGGGCTGGACGAGCCTTTGGTAAATTTTTTAGCATACCTCCATAAAGATCTACAGGCGCATGTGAGGATTGGCATGGGTGGAGAGGTTTCGGGAGCCATTAAGGTAGGAAGGAGGGTCAGACAGGGTTGTGTCTTGGCCCCCCTCCTTTTTATTATTTACATTATTGGGCTGAACAAATCGCTAAAAACCTCGACCCATGATGTTCCCACAATCAATGGGAAAACCCTTCCTGTGTTACTATACGCAGATGATGTGGTTCTCATAGGCTGCACCCCGAATTCTCTGCATATTTTAGTACAGACCTTTGTCAAGTGTATGGATAGTTTGGACCTATGCGTTAATTTAAAAAAATCATTTCTAATGTCCTGTGGTCGTGGGAAGCTAAGCTCTATTGTTGTGGATAGCTAGAAATTGACAAGCATCCGCACATTCCCTTACCTCGGGTTGGTCTTTGCTGCGAACGGCTTTTGGAATGAGCGTCTCGCTCACTGCAGGAGCAAGTTCTCAAAGGCCATCAATTCAATCCTTAGCCTTCCCCGTCCAAAGACCATTGGTGCCATTTTAGCTATTCAAATACATTTTAAATTACAGTACGTTTCAGTAGCCATGTATGGGGCACAGATTTGGGGCATTGCGAAAAGCTCCTGTATTCAGGAGGAAGAAAATAGGTTTTGCAGGAAACTGTGGGGTATCCCAATCTCCACCTCACCATACATCTGCCACAGAGAACTTAATCTTAATTATATGTCGGATTTTATACGTGCCCGACTGGCTCTTTTCTGGTTATCAGTTTGGAAGAATCAGGCTGCTTCCCTAACCAGAGAGATTATCACTGACTGTTAAATGTGAGAAAGGGATGGATATTCCTTAGTTGACTGGAGTGCACCTAAGCCTACGCAGCGTCAACAAAGAATGTATCTATTTAAACCCAAATACAGTTGAAACTGTGCACAGAAAGAATCTTAGAGATGCCCTCTATTCTTTATATAACACAGAAAGGATTGCCATGGAATCTAAGAAACCTTTTGCTCTTAGTTACATAGAACAGTATCACCATCCCCTACCTACATACCTCACCCTACCTATGAGTCATTGGGAAAGGAGCCTATTATTCCGTTTAAGAGCAGGAACTGTTAATTTGCACTGTGCTTCCCTCTTGGTTACCACCCCAATCTTGATCACGTACCATGTCCGTGTGATGGGGTGAGTGGCCAATCAATTTTACATTTTTTACTCTTCTATACATGCTCTATGAAATATAGCAAGTGGCTTTTATATCCATTTAAAAAAAATAAGAGGTCCATTAATCTGGATAATGCCTATCTGTGTTTATTCTCCCTGGTTGATGAAGAGTTGGTTTTTCGCATAAGTACATTTTTGAGAATCTCCACTCGAGCACAAACGACTATGTCCAATCCTTGTGTTTTTATTATGCCTGCATTTTTTTGTATAACTGCTGGATGAACTGAAATTTTATATAATAGTAATTTACTTATTACTAATGAAGCTCTTTTTAATTCGCTATTCAATTTACCAAAATGTTATGTTTACATCATTGTAATCTATTTATTACCATGTATTCTTTACTCTCCGCTTGTTAAGTAAGTTGTCATGATGCTGTGCTTTTATGGGTACTAAGCTATCCGAATACAGTTTTATAAACTGAACTGAACTGATTGGGCGTACTTACCCAGTCGCCAATGCTGACAGTGTTACCACTAACCATCCAATGGCTATGGGGTGATTAGGCTGGGGAGGGGGGGGGGATTACTGGCCTGAAACAGGTAGTGGTCTCTCAAAAGTTACCAACTGCATGTCTGCTTGGCAATGACCTGGAAACCTCAGCCTGGGCTGAGACTGAATAAAAAACCCATGCAGCCATTCTGGGTATCCCTGAATTGGTGTGTGTGGAAACAAGAGCAAACAGCAAGAGGAAGGGTGAAAAAGTAGGATTGGAGCCTGAAAGTATGTCCCAACCCACCAAGAGAAAAGGTAAGAAGACTGTTCAGCACACCACTCTGGAACCCTCTCCTCAGGGAGAGGACTTGGAAACCCCAGAGGGAACTGAGCCTATGGAGCTTGACCCTTACCAGGTCGAACTCCTGGGCCCAGGGGGACTCACTAGGGAAGAGCTATGCCAGGGTCAGCAAGACTGTCCCACTCTTGAAAGCCTGAGGCAGCAAGCTGAGAGATGTCAGTGGTACCCACAGAGCTTATTGGGAAGAGGGATTACTGTTGGCTGAGGCAAGAAACCCCACATCTGGAGCAACCAGGAGGGTGGAAGTGCCACAGAAGTACAGGGAGTTCCTCCTAACTTTAGCTCATGACACCTCCCTAGCTGGACATCTAGGGCAAGCCAAAACTTGGGAAAGGCTTGTTAGTCACTTTTACTGGCCCCAGATGCAGCAAAAGGTGAAGGAGTCTGTGAGCTCCTGTGTTACCTGTCAGGCCGGTGGCAAGACAATGGGCCACCCAAAGGCCTCCCTGATACCATTGCCTGTGGTGGATGTTCCCTTTGAAAGGGTAGGTGTGGACATTGTGGGTACACTTCACCTCCCACAGCCTCAGGGAACAAGTTCATTCTAGTAGTAGTGGATCATGCTACTAGGTACCCTGAAGCAATTCCACTCAGGACTACTACAGCTCCTGCAGTAGCCAAGACCCTCCTAGGTGTCTTCACCGGGGTAGGGTTTCCTAAGGAGGTGGTTTCAGACAGAGGTTCCAACTTCATGTCTGCTTAGCTGAAACACATGTGGAAAGAGTGTGGAGTGCAGTACAAGTTTACTACACCATATCACCCACAAACCAATGGCCTTTTCGACAGATTCAACAGGACATTGAAAGGCATGATCATGGAACTCCCTGAAAAACTTAAGAGGAGATGAGATTTCCTGTTGCCATGCCTGCTTTTCGCTTACAGGGAAGTGCCACAGAAGAGGTAGGGTTTTCCCCCTTTAAACTTCTGTTTGGTCATCCTGTGAGGGGACCACTCTGTCTTGTGAAAGAGGGTTGGGAGAGGCCTCTCCAAGAACCCAAGCAAGACATTGTGGACTATGTGCTTGGTGTAAGGTCCAGAATGGCAGAGTACATGGAAAAGGCATCCAAGAATCTTGAGGCCAGCCAGGAGCTTCAGAAGCACTGGTATGACCAAAATGCTGCACTGGTTGAATTTCAACCTGGGCAACAGGTGTGGGTTTTGGAGCCAGTGGCACCAAGGGCGCTCCAAGATAGATGGAGTGGCCCTTACCCTGTCCTAGAGAAAAAGAGTGAGGTCACTTACTTAGTTGACCTGGGCACAAGCAAGACACCCAAAAGGGTTACCCATGTGAACGGCCTTAAGCTCTACAATGACAGGGCTGACATCACCATGCTGATGGTGACTGATGAGGAACAGGAAGAAGAGAGTGAACCTCTACCTGATCTCCTCTCATACAGCCCAAAAGATGGGTCAGTAGATGGAGTTGTCTTTTCAGACACCCTCTCTGCCCAACAGCAGACTGACTGCAAGCAAGTTTTGCAACAGTATGCTGGTCTCTTTTACCTGACTCCTGGTCTTACAAACTGGTGTACCCATGATGTGGACACTAGTGACAGTGCACCTGTCAAAAACAAGATCTATCGACAGTCAGACCAAGTCAAGGAATGCATCAAAGCTGAAGTCAGCAAGATGCTGGAGTTAGGGGTTATTGAACCCTCTGAGAGCCCCTGGGCCAGCCCAGTGGTTCTGGTCCCCAAGCCTCATCCACAGGGTGGAAAGAGAGAAATTAGGTTTTGTGTGGACTATAGAGACCTTACATCTCTCACCAAGACAGATGCTAACCCTATCCCAAGAGCAGATGAGTTGATAGACAAATTAGGGGCAGCCACATTTCTCAGTACCGTTGACTTAACTGCAGGGTACTGGCAGATTGACATGGCCCCAGGAGCAAAATTAGAAAACAGCATTCTCCACACCTGAAGGGCACTATCAGTTCACTGTGATGTCTTTTGGGTTAAAGAATGCCCCTGCCACCTTCCAGATGTTGGTGAGTCAAGTCCTGGCTGGGTTGGAATCCTTTAGTGCAGCTTATCTTGGTGATATTGCTGTCTATAGCTCCACCTGGCAGGATCACCTGATCCACCTTGGGAAGGTTTTAAAAGCCCTGCAATCTGCAGGCCTAACTATCAAGGCATCCAAATGCCAGATAGGGCAGGGAACTGTGGTGTACTTGGGCCACCTTATTGGCGGAGGCCAGGGACAGCCCTTACAGCCCACGATCTAGGCCATCCTGGATTGGGCAGCTCCAACAACCCAGACCCAAGTCAGGGCATTCCCAGTTAGTTGCAAAGGCTTTTGATACCCTGAAAGAAGCAATGTGCTCAGCACCAATTCTAAAATCACCAGATTATGCCAAGCAGTTCATAGTGCAGACTGATGCCTCTGAGCTAGGGGTAGGAGTGGTACTATCCCAGACCAACGATGAAGGCCAAGACCAACCTGTTGCTTTTATAAGCAGAAGGCTTCTCCCCAGAGAGCAGTGTTGGAGTGCCATTGAGAGGGAGGCCTTTGCTGTGGTTTGGTCCCTGAAGACGTTGAGGCTCTACTTGTTTGGTACTAACTTCCACGTTCAAACTGACCACAGACCTCTCAGATTGCTAATGCAAATGAAAGGAGAGAATACAAAACTACTAAGGTGGTCCATCACCCTACAGGGAATGGACTTTGAAGTGGCTTACAGATTTGGGACTGCCCATGCCGATGCAGATGGACTTTCCAGGTTCTTCCACTTAGACAATGAAGACTCCAGGGAAGGCCCCTAAGGGCTGCAGCACCTATTGTGCCACCCTTAGAGGCCCTGTACTCTGACACACACACACACACACACCCACACTGCCTTTGCAGAACAAAACCAAGGGCCCGATTCACAGAACTAATTAAAGACAAAATCCTAAACTTACTACTTTTGGTATTCACAGAAGTTAGGATTTTGTCTTAAGTTTGTCTTAAGACAAACTTAAGACAGAGTTAAGACAGACTTAAGTTAGGATTTTGTCTTAAGTCTGTCTTAAGTCCACCTTAAGTCTTTCTTAAGTTTGTCTTGTCTGTCTTAAGTCTGTCTTAAGACAAATTTAAGACAATATCCTAACTTCTGTGAATACCAAAAGTAGTAAGTTTAGGCTTTTGTCTTAAGTTAGTTCTGTGAATCGGCCCCCAAGAGTCGACATGGCACACATCCCTGTGTGCCATACCCACAACACACTGCCCTGGCATACCTCAGTCAACCCTCTAGCTGGGTGCCCTATGCCAATGGTGAGGGTACAAGGGCATGAGCCCTGTACCCCTACAGTGCCCGGGTCCATTCCTGCGCACTGTAGGTGCAGTGCTGCCATCAAGAGTATATGTAGGCTTTCCTGTTTTCAGTTTCGGTTTTTGGTAAATTCTGGAGGTGTTTTTCAATGTTTTCCAGTGATTTCAATACCTCAAAAAAACAGTGCTTTTCAGTGGTTACTCATTTTCGCGCCATAAAAAACAACTGAAACAGTGTTTTACCAATGTGTATGGAACTCTTTGCTTTTATTATTGCTTGCTTACTTCATTGATGCATGGTATATAGACAGTGTACGTACAGTGTATACAAGTCGAACTTATTGTAGTACACCATACAATATTTCTTCAGTGAGTCTTTGGTCATTCAAGCTTCTCTTTCCTTCCCATGTAAACTTTCATTTGTGAAAAGGCCCTCTCGACATTGGCACTTGAGACAGGCAACACCAAAACAGCCAGTACACAATTTGCCAACTCTGGCCACTGACATAGCTTTCCATGCCAATTCTGGTGTACCTAAAGGTTGACATTATCTGGAACAGGTTCTGCAACATATGCGTTGAACTGGGTGCATAGGCCCTCAGAGGTATTAAAGCTGTCAATAATGAAGCTGTATTTTGCAAAGTCTGGAGAAAATTCCCCTTTACGGTAGGGATCTAACACTTGTGTAGAGTACCACAGTGAGGCTTCATTGACTTCAAAAGCCCTGGTTGGCGAAGGGACATTTCTATTCTAAAGGAGGAGCAAGAAACAAAGTCTGCAGAGGCCCGGACATAGTGAACACCTCAAATTGTCTCTACGCCCACCCAGCAGGAGCCACAGAAAAGGCCCTAGTTGCTGTGGTGGCTCTCAACCTAGGCCCGCAATTAACTCAACTGAAGTAGGTGTCTCTACAGGTTAAGATAACTTTGCCAGCTCAGTTATGAGCTCTGAAGGAGGTGACCTGCCAAAAGTTACCCCACAAAAAACTGAAAATATGTTATGTTCCGAGGCTGAGCAACAGAACAGACAAATGTAGGCTCTAAAAACAGAAGGCTCGCTGTTCAGGGAATGAAATGAGTGGGCTAACCAATGCATATTTCACAGGGAATGCAATTGATTATTCTAACTACCTTCGAAGGAAACCAGCCATGTAATCAATGGCAAATATGCACAAAGCAACGGGTGGAAAAGAAACTTCCAGTTAAAAAATCAAAGAATACTTCACAAAACACACCGTAGTCAAACAAATCTATAGAACGGTAGTGAAATAAAAACTATACAGGTGGAAACTAAAGGCTGCCTATGGCTGTTTTAATCATTACACATTTCCTTCCACAAACAATGTATATAGATTGCCAGACTTGAGACGCTTGTTGCACGTTAAATACAACACGATTTACACTGCAGGGTACATAGCGCTTTAAACAAGGATTTTATTAATTAGAACGGATCTGTGATCATACAGCGAACAGTGTATGGAGCAGTCTTGCGTTTGCCACTGTATTCCCAACAACAAAAAAGTATGCACACGTGAATTAGAAAAAAATAATGAATTACCTTTGTTTTTTAGAGGGAGAGTGCTCGAGCTCTAGCTGTTCTCCATGTAAGAGTGTAGCTGCAGGTGCTCTAAGAAGGGGTGAAGAACAACAAAGCCTTGTTAAGTAAATGGTCTTTTTAAAGACCTGTGAAGTACTCGGGTGCAGACTCTGTAAGACAGACGGCAGACCACAACAGCTCCTCTCTCCCCAAGCAGGGGGCCTGGTTGGTCAGTTCTCAAAGCTTCCAAGTGCTAGCCTTAATGTCACCATGTGTACACCCTAAGAAAACGAGACCAGTAAGGGCCGGGCCAGGGGTAACACAGAGCAAATTAGGGTTGAGTTGCAGCTGCCTTCTGTGGCAAAATGAATGTTGCATCAATGCGCGTGCGTGCATAAAAAAGCACAGAGCATAGGAAATAAATTGCTGCCATTCGTAATGGATTTGTGGCATGAAGAATGCCATGGATTTGTGGCACAAAGAATGAGTTGGTCTAACTTTTAAAGTTCTACCTCCTCAATCATTTTTGAGCAGGCTCACCTGTGAGTCAGGTTAGGGGGAAGGGCTAGAAGTCCAACTCTCCCCCGTTCTTGGTGAACATTTCTTCATAAGTGTAATTGTAGCAGTCCCATCCCTCGGCTGCCCTCAGTGACTCTCATTGAAAACATGTGTTCCATCAATCCTGCTGTCAGACTGTGGTGGTGCGTGAAAGCCAGGCTTCCAATTTCAATCAGTTTACACATCTCCAGTCAGCAATAGCAGCATCTCAGGCATGCATCCGGAGTCCTGCACACTTCACTTAGCCCTGCACCATTCCCACCTGGCATCAGAGGTGCACCTAGAGCCAAATTCCGGGTGGGGGAATCCTTAAGTCTTCCAGAGTGGAGATGAAGGGCTGAAAGCAAAGCAAAGCCTCTTTAATACTTAAATGGTCTTTTTAAAGACCTGTGAAGTACTTGGGTGTGGCTCTGTGTGTGCCCGGGAAACTTTCTAACTGGGGGGGGCTTTAGACTGCAGCCCTTTGAGCTCCATGGGCGTTGCGCGTCTGCCTGCCAGCATCTTAGCCTCCTTACTGCTTATTGATTAATTATGTTAATTTTATTATTGATAATAATCACGCAAAGACAGGTCAATTAATGCACCACTGAACGAGGCCCCACCACCTTTCCTGTAAAACAGCTCCCTCGCAGAACTAATCTGCTGAGTCTTGGAGCACCAGCAGTCGTCGTCTCCACTTGATATTCAATGCGGGCGGAGATGTTTAGGGACAAACAGTTGTGACAGCAATTAAAATAGGTTCTGTGTTGTAATACATGTGTGCCTGTGATTTTTTTTTTAGGGGGAGTGACTGTTATTAACAGTCATTCCTCTGTTAGTGTTTGAGGTGAGTGCCGGATTGAGCTCCCTGGAGGCTGGTTACCTCCCACACTGCCCTCCCACCCCCCTCCATGTATTTCATCTTCGCTCTTGGTAGGTAAGCTGGAAAGCAGTCAAATCATTAAGCGCCCACCCTAATTAGGGAGTTTAGCAACTTTAAGACTGAATACATTACCCACAGAGCACTCCACCGTGGAACACCACAAAACCTAGCGCACAAGCTGACAATATCGGGGGTCGCTCAGTACACAGTTGCCAACCAATGGGGTGCCCCTAATTTATTGGGGATGACTTTTTGTTTCCTGCTTTTTGCTTCCGCAATGCAAGTTCCAGGATAGTTCTTTTTTGTGCTCCTTTGGCTCCCTCAAGTGGCCAAGCGAAGCAACAAATATGTAAAAAATCAGTGACACTCGGTTTAAACCGGGTCATCTGATTTTCAGTCGGTAGGGTACTGTTGGGTACAGTCGGTTTTAACCGAATTCTGGACAGCCTAAGTGTATGGTGCTGGGAGGTTTTCATCATTAACTCCACAGCACCATGATGGCTACACTGAAGACTGAGAAGTTTGGTATCAATCTTCTCAGCACATTAAATCCACATTGATGCCAGTGTGGGATTTAGTGTAAAATGCACGACAGAGGGCAACTTAGAGTTGCCCCCTGAAACTAACCCACAACCAGCGTCCTGACTGAGAGGTTACCTAGGCTGCCACCCAGCAGACATGTTGCTGGACCCCTGAGTAGAGAGCTATCCGTTCTCGTGGGCCTGCAACAATGCACTTCCTGGGGCGAGGTGCTAGGCCTCCGCCCCCAGGATGGGCAGGGAAGCTTCAAAGGCATGCCACCTTTGTGAACTTCTCCAGGCCACTTGCTGTACTCAGCAACTGGACCCCACTGGTCTGACCCCCACTCTGGCGGGAAAACCTAAGTGAGGAAAGGGGGTGTGCCAGCATCTGCCAACCCCACCCCTCAGGTGGGGGAGGCAAGGTGAAGCACAACTCCGGGCTCTCACCATCTTGAGGAAGGGGAGCCCTACCCAATCAGATACAGCCTCCCACTGGAGAGTGGCAGGATAGGGGGTGTACTCAGCCCAGGTAAGGGACCCTTTGGTCCCTGAGCTTGCCCTACCTGTAAAGCCCCTACATTTAGTATTTAGGGGCACCCTGAAGCTTCTTCCATCAGATCCCGATTCCGAAAATACCAAGAAGAAGAAGAAGAAAGAAGACCTGTCATGCAGCTGCTAACAAGAGGACGACAGATCTACAATCCCTGGTGCCAGCCAAGAACCACGAATTAAGCACACTCAGCACCCGCCGAGCCCCTCAAAAACCAATAGGACGCCCCCCCGGCAACTGTGACCAAAAATCCTGCACCCAAGGACCCTCCTTGACGCTCCTGACTATGCCTGCAGCCTCACAACCAGGGACCCCTCCAAAAGTGACCATCAGAGGGTAAGATTTCCCGACACCAAAAGACATCCCTGCACCCGGCGCCCCATGGCCCCCTGCAGCTTTCCCATTGAAATACATTGTGCGCCCCATGGCCCAAAAGCCCCCTGCACCCAGCCGCCCGAGTGCCACTGGAAGTGCAGCATCTGTTCTATTCTACTTCCCCACTTGCCCTGTGTAAGTGACCAGGAGCTCAGCTCCCACAGCCGCGTGGCCTGCCTGCTAGCAGCCACCAACCAAAGGCCCCCTGCCCGCCGTAGGCTGACATTGGGCCTACTCACTCTGCAGCCGGCTACCCCTGTGCCGCTGAGGGTGTAACGACTGTACCTACCTGAACCTGGGAGACCCCTGAGTCTTGCCCCAGAACCTTAACTTTGCCAGTCGAGTACTTACCTGAAAGCCGATAACTCACATTTTCTCCATAGGGTAACATTGGCTGGTTTTCACTTGGAAATTCTTCTAAGTGTTGAGTTTTGAAACTTTGAAATATTCACTAAAAATCATCTGGTCAACAAAAACAAAATTACTCACTTGTTACAAGGAGAGATCCCAGTGCTGGATCTTTGTGCCCAGCACTGATCCTAAAAAGTAATTACAACAGTGATTATCCGATAACCTGATTTTACCCCGTAGGCTAACATTGCCTGTTTTTTGCCAGAAATTCTTCGAAGTGTCAATTTTTGAAACATACAAATATTCCTAAAAAATCGCCTGTGTAACAAAAACGATTTCTTTCAACTGTTTAAAGGAGATGCACCAGGGCTGAATCCAGGATCCAGCCCTGATTAAGAAAAACATACGCAAAGTAATTGATATTGCAGTTTACTTAAAATTCCCATTAAGCTCAATGTTATTATTGTGTTAAGTTTATGTTGCCTATTGCAACAACTGTATCTATTACATTTAAAAGTCTATTGCTCATTGAAAGCATTCAATTGCAACATCTCATTCCGAGAAAGTATTTTAATACCTACTTGTGGTTCTAAAATAAAACAACAATATATTTTTATATACAAAACAATTGGCCTAGAATTCAGTTCTTGAGTGTGTGAGACCATTTGCTGACTGAGTGTGTACAACAAATGCTTTACACTGTGCTCTGATACTGCCTTACTGCTCGACCAAGCTACCACTTTAGAGAGTAAGGTTATATCTACCTTTAACCTCTGCCAAACCTCTGGGGACTGTGGACTCTGTGCTCACTGTACCTTACTTTGGAACAGTATATACAGAGCCACTTTCTTACACACGACGACTGAGCACTTTACATGATGACAAGAAGCAGGCTGCCGAAGGCAAGAGTCCATCCTCATGGAACCCACTAACCCATTTGATCTGTCCATTTACCCTATACTCTTTGGAACTTGGCCGATCATGCCGTGGCTTCAAATAAGGGTTTCTCTTGAGCGGCACACCATTCTACCCCTCGGCGCCATTGAGCTATTGTGAGGGGGTAAGGGGGGGGGGGGGGGTAAGTTGTGTCCAGGCCATGGCAATATCCTGTGTGGCCACCATGATGGCCGTCCCCAGAAACAGTTTATCTGCCCGGGATCAATCCAGACCATCCATAATCCCAGGAGGAGGCGCATAGGGTCATGAGGTACTTGCCTGCCCAAGTTGTGTGTGAGTTCGGATGCTATCTTGTCCCAGTAATTTACGAGGCGGGGCAAGACCAGATCACATGGTACAAATCTGCTGGTTTGGGCCTGCAGCGTTAGCATTCGGACGAGACGCGCAGCCCTGCTCTATACAGTTGCTCTGGGGAGAGGTATGCAGTGTCAAGTTAATTGATCTGGATGAGTCAGAGTCTGGCAGGGGTAGTGATAGTTTTGGGGGCTATAAGGGCGTCTCGCCAGTCCTCATCCTCAAGGGGACCCAGACAATCCTCCCAGCGAACTCTAAGCAAGTCCAGAGACGTGGGGCTGTTGTTCGTGAGGGTGCGGTATGTGCGTGAGACGCCTCCCTTCCCAAGATTCCCCATCAAGACTTGTGTTTCCAGTGGACTGAAATCAGGAAGCGTGGTACCCGTCAAGATGTGTGTGGTCAGGGTGTGGCATATCTGCAAGTATCTGTAGAATTGTGAAGCATGTAGGAAGAAGCGGTTCTGTAAATACTGAAAAGTCTGTATATGGTCTCCCACCCACATGTCGCCCAGTTGGGAGATGCCGGTGTAGTCCCACTGCTTAAACCCTTGCAACGCCGCCACTTCACCAAGCCACTTGCCCTGCCTGAGTGGCGTTTTCTGGGGTCGATTTGGATTTCCATTGTGTATAATGTAGGGCGAACGCCAGGCCAGGAAAACTGTTCGGGTCACCGTTGTGAGCGTCTTAGGGATGGGGGATCTGTACATGAGAGCCTGGATTTGAGGGACGTTCATGTCTCGATGCTCAGTTCTCTAAGCAGGATCTGACCATCCTCTGGTGAATCAGTCATGAAGGACAAGCAACCTCGTGGCCAAATAATATAGGTAGAGTTCCGTCGTGCCCATACCGCCATCGAAGGACAGGTTGCAGTATCTGTCAAGAGCCATCCGCGGTCTCCTATCTCCCCACAGGAGCCGTGTGATCATGGCGTTGATCTCTCAAAATCAGCTTTGGAGATATTAGAAGAGAGTATTTTGAATAACATATAGGAACCAAGGGAGGATCATCATCTTAAATAATGCCACCCTCCGGAGGGGGTTAAGTGGGAGGGTTTGCCAGCGATTAAGGTCTTCCCTAGCCTTTTTAATAAGCGGGGTACCATTCTAGCTCCGGGAGCAAAGCCACCCAGATGCTTAGATATTAAAGGACTGCCACCTAATGGGTATGTTAGTCTGCCAGTCGAAACATTCCTTAGAGGGATGAAGAGGTACGAGTGTCGGTTTGGCCGAGTTCAGCGTGAGGCCTGAGACCTTCTCGAAGACTTGAAGGGATTGAAGGTATCTAGGGCCGGAGCGGGCCGGGTCTGCTAGGAAAAGCAAGACGTCCGCATTTAGTGCAATTTTGTCCACGTTGTGGCTTCCCCATGCCAAGCCTTGAATCAAGTCATCCGTGCAGATGAGACATGCCAGGGTCTCCATCGCGAGAGCGAAAAGGAGCGGGGAGAGGGGGCAGCCCTGTCTAGCCTCTTTGGATTGGGAATATCTCAGAGAGGGTCCCATTAATCAGCACTCTGGCTTTAGGGTTAGAGTATAGGACTTGGCGAAGCACCAACACTGTTGACCCATGCCCATTATTGTGAGCACCTCATCGAGATAGTGCCAGTCCACTGTATCGAAGGCCTTCTGGAAATCTACAAGAAGAAGCACTAGATAAGGGGTTTTGCCTGGCGATTTGCAAGCGCTAGATGGAGGCACCTTATGAAATGTCTGGTGCTATGAGCTGGCATAAAGCCGTATTGGTCCAGATGGATTCGCTTATTTAGGAGCGGGCGCAGGTGCTAAGCCAATATCGTAGCGTAGAGTTTGATTTCAGGGTTAATTAGGGAGATCGGCCGGTAGTCTACACAGGTGGACAAAGGCGGTTGGCTTTTGGTGATGACCACAATGGTTGCCATATCCGTCTCCGGGGGAAATGTCCCAACTTCTGTCACGTGCTGCAGGGCTGAGAGATGGGGGACAGGAGCTCCCGATAGGACGCATAATATTCCTGAGGGAAGCCAGCAGGGCCTGGGGTCTTCCGTGACACCATTTGGGAGACCGCCGCACCTATCTCCTCTGGGGTGAAGGGAAGGTCCAGACTAGCTGCTTCTGAGTGCGTCAAGCAGGGAATGTGGACTTGCAGAGGGTTGAGAAAGTTTGAGAGAGTATCCTCCAACTTGCGCACTGAGTATAACCTGCAAAAGCCTACACAATCTCAGCTGAGGTACGGCAGATGGTTCCTGAGGATTAACGGATATGCCAGGGGATATGAGGCCAACCTGTGCAGGAGCCTCCCATTTTTATACCCCCAGCCGTACATGCGGGCAACAGATGAGTGCCACAGCAGTTTAGCTGACTCTAAAGAGCTTTGCTTGATTTCTTCACGTAAGGCTGCCAATTGCCTATCATGAGCTCCGTTCAGGGTCCTGGCAATGTCGGTCTCCAGTCGAAGTGCCTGCGCCTCGAGAAGGGCCAAGTAACTATCTTGGACCCGCCGTTGTGCCTGAAAGTGGCTTTTGGCCACACCCCGGTGGTACCTTTACTTGATTCCTAGAGGGTGTCCAGTGAAGACACTGAACTCAGGTTCGCGAGGAAGTACTGCCGAAGTTCCTCCCCGATAGTTTTGTGGAATTCCTTATTTTGGAGAAACCAGACGTTCAATCGCCACATAGGGCGCAATCCGTCAGGGGTGTCTCCTAGATGCATGAGTAATGCTGAATGGTCTGAATTTACCCGGGAAAGAATGTACATATTGGTTATGCGTAGACAGCCTGGGGCTGGCATGAAAATCATGCTACATGCATGGGAATGGTGCGCTGCCGAAGTGTGCGTGTATTGGGATACAATAGGGTTCCAGATCCTCCATATGTCGCAAAGGCCCAATGTGTCCACCCACTCGGTCAATGTCTTAACGTGGGTCAACCTGGAGGGGATGCTTGTACTGTCAAGGCTGGGCTGCATGACCGTGTTGAAAAATCTCCTCCCAGAATCATTTGTTCCCAGGGCAAAGTGGAAATAGTGTCAGTAAGGTGCCGTAGCGTTGAAGCAAGTATCGTAGGAGGAATGTATATGGATAGGAGATTAAGGGTATTCCCACCCAGCATCCCTGAGAGAGTTACAAATCGCCCATGTGGGTCCCTGAAAACGTGAGAGGGAACAAATGGGAGGAACTTTTTGAGTAAGATGGCCACCCCCAGAGAACGCCTGAAGAACCCTGAGTGCCACATCCTAACAAAGCCATTACGTGCCAGGAAGGCGCAATGGGATCCCATGAGATGAGTCTCCTGAAGCAGGCGGATATCGGGGAGTGTTGTTGTGCATATTTCAAGACTGCCATGCGTTTGATGCATTCAAGTAGTCCGTTTACGTTCCAGGACATGACCCGGAGACAGTTATATCCTTGGTTTGTGTGTATTATGAGGAGCAGGTAATGCAAGGGGTATGGTGGGTCGTACCCTGCAATGTGCTCGTGGCTGGGTGCAAAGCGCGTGCAACCCCCCAGGCCATAGGAATTTATACAGCAATATGCAGGAGAATTGGGTTTGGCTGATGTCATTAGTGATGTCATTTGAGATTTCATCAGTGATGTCATAAATTATGTCATAAAACATGTCATGAGTGATGTAATAAGCAGTGCATTACAGGGGCGCAAGTTATAGTTAGCGCTGGCCGCAACTTGAAGGAATAGTTGTGGCTGCCATCACAACACTCAAGGACTGAGTCCTACAAAATAAAATAAAAAAGAGATATGGGGCAAGGCAGGGGTACCCTGATCCACAGGGTTGTGTAAGAGGTGTGGCGTCACGGACAGGGCGACTGACACTCAAATCTGGGGATCACGGTTCGCTCCCTGGCTCCGGCGGCAGATTAGCCCAGCACCATGTAACTCTGGGCAATAGCTTGCTTAATCTTCCCAACGGCCCCAGCGCCTAGAGACCCTTACGGGTGATTGTTCGCGCTTTACAAATGTGGATTATTATAAGTAGGGGATCCACAGGAACCCCTCAGAGGCCAATTTTATTTTTTTGTTTCTGTTTTGGGGTTCTGTAGATCTGCGGATCAACCATGAGTCTCAGCCCGGTCCCCTAGAGAATGCGATGGATCCGTGGGGCAACTAAATAAATAAAAACAAGCTTTGGCAAAGCCAATAGGTTAGGCGTTGGCCGCCAGCCTTTTGGCAATTATTTTGTCTTAGTATTTCCAAAACTGTATTGTTTGGGAAGCTGCAGACCCCTCATTAAATCTAAAACAAAACATTGGCTGAAGGCTTAAATGTTTTTCTGGTCCCAAAAGAGTACACATTACCAGGTACACCCACCACTGAAGAGTACTATCTTGTGTGTGGATGTGCTCCTATTAAAAAAAGCAGCATGCCATAACTCAAAGTGAAGTCAGTCAATGGCTGAAGTGGGAAAACATTGCCCCCTGATGCATGCTGGAGTAGGTGTAAGGACATATAAATGACCCAGTCCCAGACTAATTGATGAAGACTGGCTGAAACCCCCTAAAAGTAATTATGTTATACATACATTTAGTAAAATTAAAAGGACTTGGCTAACACAGACCTAGAAAAATTATTGGTCTTGCATTGGCTTCTAGGATCGCTTTTGAGAAAGAAGCCAAAAAAGAAGGAAGGAGAAAAGAAAGGAAGGCAGACAAAAATGGAAATGAGACAGACAAAAAGAAGGAAAGAAGGGCAAAAAAGTAATGACGCAAGGCAAAAAGGAAGGGAGGAAGGCATAAAAGGAAGAAAGGAGGGATGAATGAAAGAATACAATAAGAAGGAAGAATGAAAGAAAAAGGTAAGAAGGAAAGAAAAAAGGAAGGAAGGAAGAAAGATGACAAATATAAAGAAAGAAGGAATGGAAACAAACGCAAAAATAAAGAAGGAATGAAAGAAAAAGGAAAGAATGCATAAAAAGTCGAAAAAAGAAAGAGAGAAAAAAATGAAAGAAAGTAGGCAAAACGGAAAGAAAGAAAGTAACAAAGGAAGAACAAATGAAAAAAGGCAAAAAGGAAAGGAGAGAAAGAAGGTTAAAATGGAAGAAAGAATGGAAAAACAAAGTCAGAAGCAACGAAAGAAGGAAAGAAAGAAGGAAAAAAGGGCAAAAATAAAGATGCAAAAAGGGGGAAAATAGAAAAGAAAGAATGAAAGAAAAAAAGAGAAAGAAAGATGGACAGAGAAGGGGAAAAAAGGCAAAACAGAAAGTTAGAAGGAAAAAAGAAAGGAGGAAAGATAAATGGAAGAAGTCAAAAAAGAAAGATAGAACCAAAGAAAGGAAAAGGAAAGAAAGAAGAAAAGCAAAAAGGAAAAGCAAAATAAATTCAAGGGGAAAAAAGAAGGGGGGGAAGAGGGTTGACAGTATCAAATATTGAATACTGAAGCCCAAATTACACTCCACCTATGTTTAAATAAAACTGTTATAAGTGCTTAATATGACAAAGTTTGTTTTTCTTCCTGGGCAAACTTTATCAAAGAACTTTTGGGGAAACTGAGTCCAGGAACACAATATGGTGTGCTGTGAAATAGCAGCAGTCCACTTCAAAAGGAATTTACAACAGCAGTCGAAGGAGACAGGAACTGATAAAGCTGGAATGTACCCTGTTCTGACTGCAAATGCCTCCTGCTATCACATCAGGCAACACTGGTACTAAAAGTAACTCAAAGTGACGTTAACCAGAGGCTTAAGTAGGCTGATCCATTTGTCCCATGTTGCATGCTGTACTGGGCGGAAGCAAAATGGGAATTACATAACAGACCAATGGGTGCAGAGAGATGGTTTTAAGCCTCTTTATATAAGTATATTATACATATTATTTTAGTAAAACCAAAAGGCCGAGGATATTGCCAGACCTAGAAACACAAGTGTGTCTTTGTGTAATGTAACTGGTGCTCATATAAAGTGTTCCAGTACCTTTGGGTCGAGTAGAGCAGGAAGGGGGTTTGGGTGAAACCATAGAGGTGGGCAGGGGTGAAGGAGAGGACTGCTGACGCATGGCGAGGACTGCAGACACATGCACTAGCACATTGTGACTATAAAGCAAGCACATCAGAAGCAATTTGACAATAAAGATGTGATGTAACGGAAAGAGCTGTTGACTTGGGGAACCAGGGGCTAGATGTAGGTAAATTGGATTTACCGATTCATAAATACCGAATTTTACCGATTCGGTATTTATGATTCGGTAAATCCAATGTAGGTAAAAAATCTGTAAAAAATACCGAATCGGTAGGATTCGGTATTTACCGATTCGGTAATTGCCATTGATTCCTATGGGCCTTGAGGCCCATAGGAATCAATGTCAATTACCGAATCGGTAAATACCGATTCGGTAAAATTACCGAATTGGCAAGGGGGACAGGGTGTCACTTTGACACCCTGTTGCACCCCTGATTCTGGCTTGTGTGCCATGTGGCACACATACATGCCCTAAGGGCCTAAGAGCATGTATGTGTGTCACATGGCACAGGTGTACATGCACAGAATTCGTTATTTTCCATGTAATAGTATTGCATGGTAAATAACGAATTCTTAAGGGCCTGTGGCACTATTTTAAGTGCCACCTACATCTAGATTTACCGATTCGGTAAATTTACTGATTCGGTATTTTACCGAATCGGTAAATTTACCGAATCGGTAAATTTACAGATTCATTAAAATTGGGGCCACCTACATCTCAAAAGCCAAATACCGGTCGGTAACGGCCAAAATCGTCCGTTACCGACCGGTATTTGCCTTCCTACATCTGGCCCCAGGTTCGAGTCTTGATGTCGGCTAAAAATCCTGGGTAAACCCCGTAAGCTCCCCATTGACTTAAAACGAAAAATGAATGTGACTTTGTGTAATCTAACTGGTGCTCATATAAAGTACCCCAATACCTTCAGGTTGAGTAAAGTTGGAGGGAGGGGTTTGGATGAAACCACTGGAGCATGTCGGGGTTGGAGAGGACTGCGGACACATACAATGCCACATTGTGACTATCAAGCAAGCGCAGCAGAAGTGCCGAGAATATAATGATGTGGGATAACGGAGATAACAGAAAGAGCTACCGACTTGGGGAACTGGCACATTGTGACTATAAAGCAAGCACAGTGGAAGCGCTTTGACTATAAAGTTGTGGCGTAATTAAAAGAGCTGCTTGCTTAGGGGTCTGGGGACGAATCTCTGTGTTGGCTTAACATCCTATGATCCTGGGCAAATTATGTAACCTCCCCAGTGCCTTAAAAAACAACAACAAAAAAATGGTGTCTTTGTGTAACGTAACTGATGGTCATATAAAGCACTCCAATACCTTTCGGACAAGTAGAACGGGGGGTTTGGTGAAATGACTGGAGTGGGCAGGGTTGAACGAGAAGACTGCGGACGCATGGAGAGGACTGCAGACACATGCACTCTCTAAGAAGCATGTGGAAAATTTTAAAAGAGTACCTGCAGCCAGTGGAAGGACAATGGCCACAGGAAACAGTACTTGGTTCATTCTCCATGGCATTGACTGACTCTGAAGCATAGGAGGAAGCTGGAGACCAGAAAGAGCTGCTGACCAATACAGACAGGAAACAATAGTGACGTGGGAGCCAACCAATGGTAAGTAAAGGTAAGTAAAGGTAAGGGATGGTCGGGCTTTAGGCCTCTTTTTAGATTTCTTTTTTCACTACAAGTGATTTAGCAAACACAGAGCAGGTGAAACCTAAAAAAGTAGGTGTGGGTGCCCATGGAGGGTTGGGCAGGAGACTGGCCAAAGTCCAGGCTCTGCACCCAACAACATGCTGCGCACAGCCGAAGGCATAGCAGTGGGGTTTGCCCACTTTGGGGAGTAAGTCGCAGGGCCTCGCCACAGGCCAAGCTCTGCGCCCAACTCCATTTTACGCATTGCAATGGACATCTTCCTTTATGTTAAAAAAACTGGATTTCACTACAAAAACAAAGGTTAAAGGGATGTTATAGTTAGGTGAAAGTGTCAGTTAACTCGTTTGCTGTGGGTGTCGGCCAAAGGCTGTCGCGAGCACTTCCTCGGTAGTGCTGCGCACGTCCGTTGGCCGACGCGGCCCCGCCTGCTCAATAGAACCCTCCGCACTGGCGCGGAACGTTCGAAGCAGCAAAACCACTGAAACGCACCAGTTAAAGTTATCTCAAGTAATTATAACTTGTGCCCTAAAGTAATTATAACTTGCGCCTTCACCATGATCTGCTTCTACCTTGACATATTACATCACTCTTTACATGTTTAATGACTGCATTGATAACATCCCTAATAACATCTGAAAGGACATCATTGATAACAACACTAAGCATGGTGAGGGCAGGAGTTAAAGTTACATTATGGCACCAGTTATAGTGACTTGAGATAATTGTAACTGATGAATTTTGGTGTGGTTTTGTTAGTTTAAAACATTGTTTTAACTGACATTTTCATCAGGGGCATAACACAGGTGCCTGTGGTACTGAAGGGACAGCCAAGCCTTCAGCCCCCCACCACCAAACCTTCAGGAGGTGCATTCAGCCAAAGGCCAATGAATATCTGTGAGACTCATGGATATCCCCTTATCATATTTTGCAGTGGCCCATCATTTTGTGTTACAACACTGATATTCACCTAACTATAACATCCCTTTAATATTCCTTTTTTCAGTATATATCAAAAGCATACCCTTTCAGACATAGAGTGACACATCCAATATGTAAAAAAAAGAAGCAGAGAACTCTGGGTAGTTCTCAAGTTTAGGTGGAAAGCAGCTCCAGTATAGAGCACTCTCAACACCAGCAACACTCTAAATTTGCTCACCTCAAATCTCTGCTTTTCTATAAAAGTCTTTAAGCATAGGATTAGCACCACACCCAGATAAAAAGGGGCAAAGTATTTTGCCATTTCTACAGTAAATTCTTTAAGCATAGGATTAGCACAGTACTATCCACGCCGAGCTGTTAAATGACGCTGCACTTAAAAAACATGTTTGTCCCGTGAGTTCTAAAAATATAGACAACAGGTATAAATAACATTATTATAATCTACTTTTGAAATAATCGTGAGTCTCCTGTGTCACCCGGTAAGCTGCTAGAGGTATAAGATCTACTGCAATGATAGAGACATCAAATCTAGATTTATGTAACAATATAATGTATGATGCTTGAGCGTCACGGAGTACAATTCCAAATTGTTATGGATGTTAAAACTTTAAAGTACACACAACAAAATCAGATCCCGCCATCAGCTCAACATCCAGGGGCTAAACAATGTATAGTATAGTCTGTAGCTCATGTAACTCGCTCTCAATCCCTCGAGCCAGGTTCTCACTACAGAAAACGGGAAAAAAAGGTTTTCCGTACTACACAAATGTTTTAAATTGATGACTACGTTGAGCAGCATAATGAGAAACCATGAACAACTCATAGAAGTATGGAACGTAATGGCCAGAGCTTCCGACTTGGGAACTAGAGTCCTGGCGTGGGTTCAATATTCTGTGGTTTTGGGAAAATGTAGCGTATCCTTTGCCTTATTATTCATGTAAGTTTCCTTTAATGATTCGTGCTTGCCCGAGACATAGAATTTAGGTGTTCTCATGTAATGTTCTAGAGTTAGGACTCATTTATGTACTGGCTTCCTTGAGGTTTAGTCGTGCTGCCTGGCATTGCCTGTACCCCTTTGATATTTGCTATTGCCACAATAAATCTTCGAACTAAAACTGTCTCCTTGCCTTACTACAATTGGCGACGACTGGACAGAACCACCACTCTTTCTACGGACTTCTTGAAGTTTTTTTTAAGAGGATTTGAACTGCTACGCTGGAGTTTCTGTGGTCTGTTATTGGACGAGAAGGTATTGTGGATCACCTCATTTTTTTATTTATTCGGAATTAATGGACATTTCTGTATTCGAGTTACACTGTGTTTAACAGTTACAAGGTAAAATTACCTTCTTGGATGTGGCGTAGAGACTGTTGTTCAACCGCCATCGGCTGCATCTTTCGAGCAGTGCGCGGGATTCCAGTCTGGAACGAGGCTCGCAAATTCAGTTCTTACTGAAAGTGAGTAACCTGATGCACACGTCATGACATAATCACATGGGGTCACGTTACGTGACCTTGCGTGACGGCCATTATAGCAAGACAAACTCTTGGGATATTGATCAGGCGATCACCCACACGAGCGGGACGTTATAGCTCATGGTTGACTCCTGCAACGTGCATTTCCCTATTTCGCGCGCTTGTGGAGCAAACTGGGGAAGAGGTGAGAATGTCGGGGCACGACAGGATTATATATATATATTTATTTATTTTTTGTTGCCTTGTTCTGTGTTATCTACATTTTTATCCATGTGACTTTGCCTGTGCTTTTGTGCACTATCAGTATTTTATTTAGCAATTATAACTATTTTATTGTCAAACCCGGATATTATTTTAGTGTATGGAACAAGGTGATCAACGTGATATTGTGGAGGAACTAAACATGGCACAGCAGAATTTTAGCATTAGCCCTTCCGATCCACTTTGGGTGTTAAGTGGTTGGAATGGAAAGAATATTTTGTGAACTACATATGTGCCATTGATGAGGCTGGTAAAACGAAAGCTGAACAGAAGAAAAGAATACTTCTTCACTCCTTAAACCCTGTGGGATTAAAAATGTATTCAAGAAAGCCCAAAATTACCGATGCACATCTAGATGGTTTTGAATGTGCCCTTAAAGATACAGATAAATATGCTGCGCCTAAGGTGTGCATTTGTGTGATAAGACAAAAGTTCTTTCAAAGGAAACAAAACAAGGAGGAACTTGTTGATGAATGGCTTGATGATTTGAAGAAATTGGTGATACACTGCAAGTTTGGAGATCTCCATGATGACTTGATTCGTGACCATTTGGTGATGCAAAACAACAATTCACCTATACAGGATCGGTTATGGGTGAATTAAGATGCTTCGCGATCTGGAGGTCGCCTCTTCTCCTACAATGCATCAAAACTTTGGAATTCTCTGCCCCTCTTTCTGCGGCAAGAGCCTAACCTCCTGACCTTCCGCAGGAAATTGAAGACATGGATATTCCCGAAACCTAATAACTAAGAATACACTAGAACAATACCAGCTTCTCTGCTTCGGCGGCTCTAAGCGCTGGGATGCTCCCGGGTAGCCATGCGCTATATAAGAACAATCTCAATTCAATTCAATTCAATTCAAGATGTTTTGGCCATTATGAGAAAGTCGGAGATGTCAGGCAGATGTGCCACTGTGGTAAAAGAATCTGAAAAAGAATTATCTAAGGACTCTACAGGTGTTTTTAAGTTACAGGCTCATACTAAGGGTCAAAGGCAACAAAGTTTTGGACGTTGGCCGAATCAGTTACAAAGGAACGTATCTGGGGACAGGAGAGTGGAGGAGAGAAGATGCTACCGTTGTGACAGCAGGGAACATGTAGCTTTAAGCAAAAGTTGCCCTGCTTTAAGAAAAAAATGTGGGGTTTGTGGATTAATAGGTCATTTTAGCAAAATGTGTCGCAGGCGTAGTAATGTGAAATATGTGTATGATGAAGAGAAAAATACTGAAGGGGATATAGATGAGAAGGATAATTGCATTAAGAATTTGCAAGGAAATTTCATTCTCAATATTGGTGAGGAATCATTGAAAGATAAACCAATTTGTGAATTATCCTTAGGTGGCATTATAGTGAAGATCTACGCTGACTCAGGGTCACCTTACACTATAGTAAGTGAAGATGTGTGGAAAACAAAGTTTGTGGGAAAAATTGGTAATCATCTTAATGTTTCAGATGCCAACCCAGTAAGTTTCACGGGAGAGAAAATAGATATGCTGGGTTACAGATGGCTTACGCTCCTGTTTAAAGGAAGGTCCGCCAGAGGTAAATTGTATGTTGCCAAGGTTGGACCTTCTGTTTTGGGATGGCATGATCAGAAGAATCTACATATCAGTTTTGATCCAAACAGTGAGGAGAAAGTGCTTATAATGGATGAAACTAGCAACGTGAGTGAAGTACTGGATAAAATATTTCCAGATGTATTCGGTAAGGAGTTGGGGGCACTCAAAGAATTTGAACACCGCATTGTGCTGAAAGAGAATGCTGAACCTAAAGTGCATAGGGTTAGACCCATTCCTATGTTAATAAGAGATGAAGTTAACAAAGAACTACAAAATTTGTCGTCAAAAGGTGTTATTGAGGAAATTGACACCTCAGAATGGATTTCTCCAGTCATTGTTGCGCGCAAATCGAATGGAAAAATCCGTCTGTGCATTGATTTACGCCACCTCAACAACAATATTGTTGTTCAGAGATTTCCCCTTCCAAAAATCAATGAGATGGTGTCTTCCTTGAAGGGGGAACTGGTTTTCTACCATAGACCTTTCCACGGCTTACCATAAGGTCATGCTGGAACTTCAATCAAGAGGCTTACTGCCTTTATCACTCCCCTTGGATGCTACCAGTTTAGACGCATGCCTTTCGGTCTTGCATCGGCTGCTGCTGCCTTTCAGCGACTGATGCACAGACTTTTTGCAAAATTGAGAGGGGTCTCATTCTTTCAAGACGACATCTTGATTGCTGCTAAAGGGAAAGATGAGCATGATTTTATTTTGGATGAGGTTCTTTGCACTTTGCAGGTTGCTGGTTTGACTGTCGAACTGTCTAAGTGCAGATTTCCGCAAAGAAGTGTTTCATATCTGGGGCACATCATAAGTGAGGAGGGGGTGAAACCTAAGCCTTCACTGATTAACACTATTATTGGGGTAAACCCTCCCACTTCTAAAGAGGAAATCAGTTATTTTCTGGGAATGGCAGAATATTGGGCCAAATTTATACCAAATTTTGCATCCAAGGTTTATAATATTCGTGCTCTTTTGAAAAAGAATGTAAAATTTGAGTGGTCTGTTGAGTGCGAGAGGGAGTTTTCCTTGATCAAAAAAGATTTACAACGTGTCAATGCTTTGGGTAGTGTTGACCCAAATCTGGAATGTTGGCTAACCACTAATGTAAGCGATAAAGGGCTGGGTGCAGTTCTTCACAGAAAGGGATTGATGGTAAGGAGAAAATCATTTTGTTTGCTTCTAGAGCTTTGTCTCCTGCTGGGAGTAAGTACCTCATCATCGAAAGAGAAGCTTTGGCTTGTGCCTGGGGGTTAGAACATTTCTGCGCTTTTGTTTGGGGAAAACCTGTAGTCATTCGCAGATCATCGACCCTTGGTACGTATTTTGACCACTGAAGGAAGTGTGGGAGCTTCTGCTAGGCTAGCCAGAATTTCAATGCGGATGAAGGAGTATATTTATAAGATCATTTATGTACCTGGCAGAGAAAATATGGTCGCTGATTGTTTGTCTAGGCTACCTGTTCCTTTGGATGAGTGTGTTGACGACCCTTGTGCTAATTAAAGTATAGCTTTCATTCATGATTCTGGTACACCCGCCATCACTAAAACAGAATGGGTCGAAGAGCTACACAAGAATAGTGATTTAAGGCTGGTTTCTGATTACACATCTAAAGGGTGGGCTAGGAAAGACAATATCACAGTTGATTTGAAGTCCTTTTGGGAGGTGCGTATGGAGTTATCCTCTGACAAAGATTTATTAATGAGAGGTGATCGCATCATTCCCCCAAGAACCTTACACAACAAAGTTTTACAACTATGCCATGAAGGCCATTTTGGAATTGTTAGAACAAAATAAGTTGTTAACTTGGTGGGGGGCATGGCCAAGCAGGCTTGGATGGTGGACGTGCCTTGCTGAAGCTCCACAGCGGGCAAACATATCGTCCACTTTACAGCGTCGATTCTGGCAAAGAAACTGATATTTAGCAATCGGAACGCACAGCGCATCCGGCGGTGATTAGCCCCTGCTGAAACGGAGCGGGGCTGCAGGACACACAGAGCTGTTACGGGACCCGACGCTTAGTGGCAAGATGGCGCCCGCCCTCGCCTCTGTCCGACATCTTGAGATCTGGGTCTGCTGAGGGAGATACGACCCAGAGCACAGATCACGAGCCCAGAGAGACCGGGCTACGAAGGAGTGAGGGAGCCAATGTGCCTGACAGCAGTACTCAGCGGAGAAGACGCCACTGAAAACACTGGACGCCGAGCGGGTGCCCAGAGCCCCCGCCATAAGCGACGCATCGGGCAGAGCGCAGCCGAACGAGGCCGAGGAGAGAAAACATGCTGGGCAGCGGAGGACCGGGGATACCGGGTCGCCTCCCTCTCACGGGCCGTCAGAAACCGGAGCACTGTCTAGGCCGAGACTGCCTGACTCCAACATGGCGCCTGGTGAGCGTGACAGCTGAACCTCCCTGGGGAGGGAGCGGAGAACCGGACCGGTTGGGAGAAGAATACTCAGACTTGGAGATGGTGAGTGGTGGGGACCCCCCCTGGGGCTGCCTGATACCGGGGAGTGCGCGTGGTACCCCCCCACCGCTGAGGCCCAGTTCGACTAATGCCTGACCTTAAGATGGCGGATTAACAGCCCGCTTGGCGCCCAACTCGGTGCTTGGCCTACAACAACCTGACAGCCGCAGGGAGTACAGCAAAACACGCACCTCCTCAGCCCCATAGTGCACCGGAAGGCCGTATCGGTCTGGGCCCTCCTGGCCTAACAACAAGAACAGTGGGCGGGGAAAAAGGAAGGGACCTGCGCCCACGACGGCTGTGCCCCGCAGAGTGACCCATGCGGTGCCCACCACAGAGCGCGGTCAGGGAGAAGCATCCCCAAATCGGACAAGCGGAGCACCCGCCTTGCCCGGTGGGGCAGGCGAGGGTCGGAGCATACTCAGAACCCATATCAGAGGAGCAGAGGCCCCGCACAGTGTCTTCCATACCCCCGCGCCACAGCACACGGACCGTGAGGGACAAGGCACCCCAGGAGGCACGATGGGGAAACCTAGGGCCACGCAAACCACCACTGTACCAGAGACAGCGCCCGAAAATATACCACATCCCAAAACAGGGGACAAGCTGACAGCGACCCCGCCCGACCTATACATATCGGACAAACTGGACCGACTGTTAGCAGCTATTGAACTCTCCAGGGTGTCTATCGAGGAGCGGCTTGGCACCCTGATGACCGACATAAGCCTTATTAGGGACAACCATCGAAAGCTAGCCGACAAGGTCAATGAAGGGGGGAAGATCATGGCGGACTTGCAACCTGCAGTAAATGAGCAACAAAAGACAATCTGCGATGTCCTGACCCGTCTATCCACAATGGAGGAACGAATGGTCGACTTGGAGGGACGCTCGAGGCGCTGTAATATACGAGTGCTTGGACTGCCAGAAGGAATTTAGGGGCCAGACCCGGTGGGGCACATGGAGGCGTGGGTGAAGTCCTTTATCCCTGCTGCCGACCGGTCGGCCTTATTTTTCATTGAGCATGCCCATAGAGACCCAGCACGCAGACCCCAGCCTGGAGCACCCCCCCGACCGATGCTAGCAAAATTCCTCCACTTTAGAGACCGGGATGCAGTACTTAGAACCGCTAGACGATCAGGCCCCCTCCGGGTCGAGGACAAATAGGTAATGATCTTTCCAGATTATGCACCGGCAGTGCAGCAGCAGAGATCGCTATTCCTGGAGGTAAAACAGCGGCTGAGAGCGAATAACATTCAATATTCCCTGTTATTCCCCGCCAGACTCAAAATTATCCACAACGGGGGCGTGGCCAAGATGGCGTCGGAGTAAGTCGTACTTCTGAGTCGCTCCGGCGCCCGACTTGCTAAGCATTGTATAGCTTTGCCAGCAGGGCCTCATTCCGCTCTGAAACATCCGCGGAGGCCGGCGGCGTTGAACGGAGTGGTCCGGTGCTCTCGACGCATCCTGGAGCGATCTTAAGGCGCCATAGGGTGCTCTTCCAGATCCGGCCTACTGAGCTCCGGCTTGGCGTGAAAACGAGGCCGCCGGGGAGTGCAGTGACTCGGCGTCGGCTGGGCGTGGCTTCGCGGAGCAGCGGCCCCATACATCGGGCTAAACGAACGGAGCCCGCCCGGGTCGACCCTGAGTGCCCCCATCGAGTGGAGGACGACGGAGCTTACAGTGCGACCCGAGGCGACCAGGAGCCCACCCTGTACCTCGAGTACCGGTGCGCGGCTGCCCCGGTGAGGATGTGCCGGGAGGAGGGCGGACTGCCGGTGCCCACCCGAGTCGCCCGCAGTCAAGGGAATCGAATCGGAGCCCACCCGCATGGAAGGTGACGGCCCGTGGGCCGAAGGTGAGCCCGAGCAGCGGCCCTGAGTTTCGCACGGCCAGCGGAGTCCACCCGCGGCCTGCTGATAGCGCCCGCAGCGTGAGACGTTCTCCTGGGCACTGTGGGTGCGAGCGGAGCCTACCCGCCAAACGAGAACTTTGCCCCGCCTGAGACAGCGCCGGGCCCTGGAGTGGTGGTGGCGCACAGGACCGGGCTGCCATACTACCGGCCGCCGCTGCACAGTGCCGACAGGGGAAGAGGAGTGAGCGAGGGCCCAGCGCAGCGGCGTGCTCCTCGGAGGAGCTGGCAAACACCACCCCACCCCCTGCGGGGCCCGTGGACACCACTGCTGAGATTTTCGGTGCCGCACGGCGGGGAGTGAAAGGCTGCCCAGGACGGAGTGTGCAGGTGAGCTTTGGACGGCTGGGAGGAACCTGGACTTTGTTGCTCGGGCGACATCGGGCGTGCTGGGAGTGGCTGTCCCTGCCCGGCGCCTCGACGCGACCCCTGCGGCCTAGGGAGTTTCTCCTATCTTTGGCCACACGGTGCCGCGCGGGGGGGCCCCCCGGGCATTGCGCTGCTTGCGACTTGAGATTGTCGGTGTGTGCGGAGTGTCTGGGATTGGACATTACCGTGAAACCCTGCACGGCCTACCTCTTGGACGGCCTTGCCCCCGAGGCTTCGCCACGATGTCGAACTTGCCACGCAAAGGGAGGACAGTGAAGGAGGGGGCCTCGAAGGGATCGCAACCGCCGAACTCCCCTGGAGCGAGTAGCTCGACCAGACAATCAGACGAGGAGGCGCCAGCCACCAAGGCTTTCATGGCGGAACTCTTTGCCTCGATCAAGGAGGACATTTCTGAGCTTCGTGCTCAACTGGCGTCGGACCTACGTGAGGTCCGGAGAGATGTGGACGGCGTTGGGGAGCGGGTGGCCGTGTTAGAAGATCATGACTTGAATATGGCAAATGACGTTCACCAGTTGCAGCAGGATGTTCTTCGCCTTACAGATCAAAACCTGAATTTGCAAGCATATGCCGAGGACCTGGAGAACCGCTCCAGAAGAAACAACATCTGTGTCAGAGCGGTCCCCTGGGATGGCGAGGCTGGTGACCTAAGGGGGTATGTGCAGGCCCTCTTCCTCCAGGTGTTGGACGAGGAAGATGTTCAGGAGATTAAGTTGGATCGAGTGCACAGAGTTGGCCTACCCAGGCGGGGTGCCCCCCCCCAGACATTCTTGCGTGTGTCCATGATTTTCAGATTAAAGAACGCATCCTCCGGAACGCCAGGACCCTCGGCTCCTTGAGCTTCCGAGACCATCGGCCTCAGCTATTCCAGGATTTGGCAGCATCCACGCTTCAGAAGCGGGGGGACTTCCGGCCTGTGACTGCTTATCTAAGGGAGCAGGGCGTCTCCTACTCCTGGGGTCACCCTTTCAGGATTATATTCCGATGGCAGAACAGGTTGGTGCAGCTCCGCTCTCTGAGGGCCGCGAGAGACCTGTTGGGATTGGAGGAAGATTCATCATCGCAAGCGACACAGTCCTCTTCTTCGCGGCGCCGACGTCGCTCTTCATCCTGGCACCGAGTTGGGGCTTCCCCGGAGCGGCTGAGACCGGATCATTCTGTCAGTCTGCAGGAGAGGGGATCGGCGGTGGCGTCAGTGGCCTCGGCCACTCTTGCGGATACCCAGCAATCCTCTGGAGCGGCATGATCCCTGCCTTCTTTGATAATCGGGCGCCAGGGCGCCTCTGTCCCTGCGGCCCTGGGGTACTATGGTACTTTTGGAGAAGACACCCCGGGCCTTGGTCCTGGGGGCCCCTGATCTGGAGTCCCCACCCCGATACCAGTCTGATGTGGACCCTGTGCCCTGTGGCCCATTGGAACTGACGAACCTACATTTCAGGTTGCGGGCCTTGTGCTCTGTTTTTTTTGTATTGGGGTTGTTCCGGGGGGGCGGGTCAATTGGTGTTCTGCAAGTAGTTGTAATGGCAGAGCGCTTTGGTTTGGGGGTGGTGTTGGGGAGGGTGGTGGTGGCGACCTTGTGTGTTAGCTGTATGATGATGGTTTCTTCATCGATATTTGCTCCTACGGCTCATATTTTGCTCTGTGAGATGGCTCCCTTAGCTCTTACACTTCCTGGAGGAGTGGCCGTCCTGGGAGGTTCGGGGAATAGACGGGCGGCCCCCTTAGTATGGTTATGGCTGGGGTCTTACCCCTGGTTCCCCTTGCTTGAATGTCCTCGATGGACTTGGGCTCCAGAATGTGTCGGAGGGCTGCCTGGGTTGAGTGGCTTTCTAGGCGTGTGCATGGCGTGGTTTTTAATTTCCCATTATGCCTATTAGCATAGGAACTTGGAATGTAAAAGGCCTTAATTCCCCGCAAAAGCGGCAGAAGCTCTGGAAGTACATTGGGGACCATCATTTAGATGTGGTTGCTCTCCAGGAAACCCACTTGGCTAGGAGGGACGAACTGAGACTCCGTCATAGGCAGTTCCCTCTTATCTATAGGGCGTCTGCGGCCACGAAGCATAGAGGGGTGGCCCTTCTCTTCCGGGCTTCCCTACACTTTCAGCCCGTCGGTGTGAATGCTGATAAGGAAGGCCGTTGGCTTATGGTGAAGGGGATGTTGCATGGCCGCCTCTGTACTTTTGCAGTGCTGTATGCTCCGAATACAGGTCAGAATGGCTTTTTGCAGGATTTGCTGGATAAGATGGGGGACTTTGTGGAGGGGCATTTGATCCTGCTGGGTGACTTCAACATGGTGTGGGACAGGGACTTGGATAGTTCTGGAGCGCGCAGAGCGGACACTGGCGTTTTCTCGGAGGAAACTAAGCGTCGGGTGGGTGATCTGGGGCTAGTAGACAGTTGGCGCTTTGTTCACGCGCAGGCTAGGGACTACACTTTTTTTTCTAACGTTCATCACTCGTACTCTCGCATTGACTATGTCTTGGTTAGCCAGGCTCTTCGGGGGGATATACAACTGTCTGCTATCTTCCCGCTCTCGTTATCCGATCATAGCCTGGTGGTTCTGGGGCTGCATTGGACCGCTGGGTGGGACGGTTGGCGTAAGTGGTACTTCCCAGCTGCTCTAGTGAGGGATGAGATGTCCTGTAAGGCCTTGCGCAAGGCTATTGGTGAATTCTTTCTCCTCAATCCTCCTTCAGACACCTCGGTATATAACACGTGGGACGCGTGCAAGGCCTCCTTAAGGGGCACGTGCCTTGCTCTCAACGCGAACCTGAACAAATTGAGGCGTGAGGAGAGGGAGGCCCTTGAATCGGAACTTGCCGCCTTGGAACAGGCCCACAAGGCGAACCCTTCCAGGGTGACTCTGCGCCCCCTGACGGCAGTGCGAGGGAAGCTGAGGGCCCATTATAACAACAGAGCGGAATTTACTCTTTTGCGTCTTCGGCGTGCCTCCTACTCCCAAGGCAACAAAATTGGGAGCCATCTTGCCCGGCAGCTTCGGGACAAACGTGAACGAGATTATATAGGTGGTATACGTGACCACGCAGGCTCTGTTCAGCACAGAGACGCGGACAAAGCGGCCATCTTTGGGCGCTTCTATGCAGCGCTTTACTCGGGAGATGCTCTCGATCCGGAGGCTCAATCCAAGTTTCTGGAGGGTTTGCCTCTTCCGAAAGTCTCTACAGAATGGAATGACTTGCTGTCCTCCCCCATCACGCGAGAGGAGGTACTGGATGCCATCAAGGCCTTGAAGCTGCATAAGGCCCCTGGGCCTGACGGCTACACGGCCCTCTTCTACAAGACGTTCGCATCTGACATTTGCGATTCTTTAGTCTCTCTCTTCAATGCCATGGCGACTGATGGTAGGACCACGGACTCTATGGCCGAGGGGTTGATTACTGTTATCCCCAAGCCGGGGAAAGACCCCACTTCTTGTACATCTTATCGCCCAATAGCGCTCCTCAACCTAGACGCTAAATTGTACTCCTCCATATTGGCGGGCAGACTGCAAGACCTGATGCCTGCCCTGATCCATCCTGATCAATCTGGTTTCATTAAGGGTAGGCAGACTCACGATAATCTGCGCCGCGTCGTCCACCTCATTGAAAAAGCGGAACGGTTCCACATGCCTGCGGTACTGATAGGACTTGACGCGGAGAAAGCCTTCGATCGCGTCGATTGGGGGTTTTTACACCAGACTTTGGTGGCCTTTGGGTTTTCGCCCCACTTCGTGCGAATGATTGAGGCCAACTACAGTAGCCCTACTTCCCGAGTGTTGGTCAACGGCCACAGGTCCGGGAGCTTCTGCCACTCCAGAGGGACACGCCAGGGATGTCCCCTCTCGCCCCTCCTCTTCGCTCTTAGCATAGAGCCATTGGCGTTGGCGGTGCGGGAGAATGAGCGGATTCTAGGGCTTCCTTTTACGGGTGAGCAACATAAGATCTCACTCTTTGCCGACGACGTCTTATTGTCCATTCGTGACCCAGCGTTGTCACTCCCCCATGTTCACTCGGTACTCTCCGCTTATGAGGAGGTTGCAGGATTTAAGGTTAACTTTGATAAGTCCTACATCTTGAACCTGACCCTATCACCGGAGGAGGTACAGCGGATCCGGTCGCTTACTCCGCTTACGTGGGCGTCGTCATCCTTGCTCTATCTGGGAGTGCGACTGACTCCCACCGTGGGTGCCCTGTTCCAAGCTAATTTCCCGTCGATGTTGACATCAATCCGGGCTGAACTGGAGCGATGGAAACCCAAATTTATCTCATGGCTGGGCAGGATCCATGCGCTCAAAATGGTTCTCCTCCCCAAGCTCTTATATCTGTTTCAGGCTTTACCCATCCCGATAGGACTGGACTTCTTTCGCCGATTGAAGACCTTGATGCTGAAATATGTCTGGCAAGGTGGCCGAGCGCGGCTTCCATTTGCGGTTCTTCGACGCCCGCGATTGGAGGGTAGAGTGGGCTTTCCAGACATGCATCTATATTACAAGGCTGCCCAATTGAGAATTTTGGTGGAGTGGTCCCAACAGCTTTCGGAGAAGCATTGGCTCCATATGGACCGGAGTGTCGCGGGCCTCTCCATCTGGGATCTAGCCTGGAAGCCTAAGATGGACCGGCCCAGGAATACATACATCAGCACTCCCACGAGCACGGTTTTGAAGGTTTGGGATACGGTGAGCGGCGATGACCGTTGGACCACATTCCCATCCCCATTCACCCCAATTCATTTTAACCCGGCCTTCCCCCCGGCTCTGACGGAGGGTCCATTTGAGACTTGGAGGGAGGGTGGCTGCAGGGCCCTCACCCACCTGTTCCATGGCGCCGAACCCCTCACTTTCCACAACTGTATGAGGGACTATGGAGTTCTCCCGACGGAGCGATATAGACATCTTCAGCTCCTACACTGGGCGACGTCGCCTGCAGTTGTGGACGCCGCTACCAGACCTCTGACGAAATTCGAGTCTTTTCTCCTTCGCACTTCCACCATGAAAGGAGCGATCTCTTTTCTGTATAGATTGCTCTTAGATACTACTATGTCTCCGCGGCCGCGATATCAAGACCACTGGGAGTCCACTCTAGGGAGGGACATCTCCGTCAACGAGTGGCAGGGATTATGGCGAGATGTGATGGCACATAACCACTCTACTGACCTCAGGGAGGCCCACATGAAACTCATCTTTGATTGGTACTTATATCCGTCTAAATTACACCGCATATTTCCAACTACTTCAGATAGATGCTGGCGGGGTTGTGGGATGTTGGGGGACTTTAGCCATATATGGTGGGACTGCCCCACCATTCGGCCGTTCTGGGCCGAGATTCTCTCCCACCTAAAGGATATTTTGGGCTATCCAATCCCTGACTCCATGGCCTTTGTCCTATTAGGCCTAAGGGATCCATTGCTTGAGCACCAAACTAGGGCGGATAAGCGTGTCATGTGGTTGTGTTTGGGTGCGGCTAAGATGACTTTGGCGGCTGCTTGGAAGTCCCCATCTACCCCTGCTGTTTCCTTGTGGCATGCCCGGTTATGGCGTTTGTTGAGCATGGAACGTCTTTCTGACATATTCCGGGGGAACTTTAAGAATTTTATGTGCAATTGGGGCCCACTTGTGAGATTTCTGTCCCGAGGCCTGCCTTCGGCGGTATGCCCATCAGCGCTGAGGTCCCTACATCTCTTCCAAGTCTGAGCAACTTAGGGATGTCTTCCATAAACTGCGGGAGTCACTGTGTTGGTTTGTGAGCTTGAATGTCGCCACCACTGGGGGGGGGGTGGGTGTGGGGGGAGGACGAGGGAGGGGGGGTAGTTGGGGAAGTTAATTCTGGGTTCCTTCTCCTGTTGCGACTTGCCTGGCTCTTGGGTTGGACATTAGACCTCGGCTGAGGTTGGGGCTGCATTTCTTGACCACGAACAATGCATTCACGGTTGGAGCACCAGGAATGATCTGAACACTGTGATGGGCGGACTTCCGGCCCGAACCCTGTTGCTTTGCCTGGCTGCTGTCATCTTGTAGTGGACTTTGGAGTTCTACTGCCCCTTCCTTTGCGAACGCTTTCCCTCCCCAATTTTTTGCTCCCCCTGTGTGGGGATTTGTGGCGACCTGTCGCCTGTTCTTCCTTTCCTCTTTTCTTGATCCTATTGCTCTATCCCCCTTCCCCCTTTCCGATTCACTTGCATATTACAAAATAAAAATTAAAAAAAAAAAAAAATTATCCACAACAACTCTGCTTTATTTTTTACATGCGCACAGGAGGCGAGTGACTGGGTGGACCTGCACTGCCCGCAGCTATCTGGGACAGAAACCGTGCGAGGGCAGATGCGCAGGGCGCCACGACCCAGGAAGCACAACCCAAACAGGGGGGGGGGGCAATGAAGAGAACACTATGGCGTGTAGCCCTGCATTAGACTCCCCATATCTGGAGCAAATTATGCAGGATCGCCGAGACGCTCTATAGGCTGTGACAGCATTACATGCCTCAGACGACACGGACAGAGCCTGGCGTCTGTTCCCCTCGGCGGGTGAAGAGGATAGTGACGAGACCTCGTCTAAGGGAGACTCAATCACCCTACCCCAAGTCACTCCCCAGACAGCAGATCTCATAAATTGAGGAGCACGCAAGGTAACACAGGGGAGGGTACCACAGAGACGCTGTCCTCAGTCTCCCGCAGCACATAGACGCAGGGTAGCCCTATTAACAGCTGTTCGGGCCGCCCTACAAAGCTGCAGTTCTCCCATGATACACACGCAACATCGTTCCGACACCGCTAGGGACCAGATGACACACACTGATTCTTCAAAAGCCCGTCCAAGGACCACCCTCGCACGCACGCACCACCACCCCATGGTTGTTATTTTTATGTTGACACTCTCCTCCTTCAGGAGCGCCAGATTGGATGTATCGCTCCCAGTGATAGGTCCCCAGTATTGGGACTGTTCCCTGACCCCAGTTCTCAGTTCACCCACCCCATATACCATGATTTCTTGTTACCTCCCATATACAGGGCAGGGGCGCACACCCACAGCTCCACACAGCTTTGCCATCGACACCCATTGGCAAGGGATAGGGGACTCCACACCCCGAGAGACCCAACGCTGCCACGGCACAACTTCTTATCCAACATGGCACACGCGGATTTCCAGTTTTTAACCCTAAATGTACGGGGGATACACACAGCCAGGAAGCGCTATGTGATATATGCGTATGTTAAGCGACAACAAGCGCAGATCATATCCTTCCAAGAGACCCACCTCACTCAGGAGGAATTGCGCAAACTCCAGAAGAAGTGGCGTGGCACATTCTGCGCCACAACCTACTCCACCTTCGCGAGTGGAGCGCTGGTCTGAATTCGGTCCAGAGTGCTCTTTCGCGAAACAGGTAGAAAGGTGGACCCCAAGGGCCGCTACGCGCTACTAGGGTTATAAGATGGGCAGCCCATCCTCGAAGGTAGCATCTACGCCCCCCAATATAGATCAGGCACCATTTTGGGGGACCCTAACAAGCACCCTGGCGGGATTCACATCCTCCCCGTGGATACTAGGAGGGGATTACAACTGCTCCCTAGATCTTGCACTGGATAGATCCTACCCCCCACCAAACACCCCCCAGCCCACGCGCACACAACCGCCCTCCACGCCTGGGCTACCCACTGGTCTTTAGCAAATGCATGGCGACATACACACCTGACCACCAAAATATATTAATTTCATTCTATACCCCACAACTTACGAGTCCGCTTAGACCGCTTCATGTGCACACAATCTATCCTCCCACGCATTAGACACTCGGACTACTTGGGCAGGGTCATTTTGGATCACGTTCTGCATGTCTTGTCTGTTGCAGGGCGCCCACCCGTACCACCAATCCCTATATGGCACCTCCCCAAGGACTGACTTATAGACCCGGTGTTCCAACACGAGCAGTCAGAAACCATTCAACACTACTTTGCTGAAAATACAGGCACTACACCAGCTAGGTCACTAGAATGGGACGCTTTGAAAGTAGTCTTACTGGGAGCATGCATCCGGCAAATTACAGGAGTGAAACAAACACTAGAGAGGGCGGTATAAGCCACAGAACAACAAGTAGCGCAGTTATCTAAAGCAGCAGATCAACGGGAGCTCCCCCCGCAAAACTAGCAGAGGCAAAACCCAAATACGAGGAGGCGTGTGCCGACCTACGTCACTATAATTTTCACACATACACCACTAGAGTCCACAATGAAGGGAACCGTGCCGGCACCCTGCTAGCTTGGCTCATTAGTCAGGACACGCAAACACAGCCGATCACTGGCATTCGCAATGCCGTAGGAGCGGTGGTCTACGCACAAGTTGACATTTTATCAGCCTTCCACGAATACTACACCATACTATACAAGGAGCCGACCCAGGACAGGGGGGAACATATTCAAAATATACTAACCACAGACACCATAGCCCAAATCACAGACGAGGAGCGAACGACATTGGACCCTTTACTCAAAACGGCAGAGATCAAATTCGTCGCCTGACCAAAAACAAGGCTCCGGGACATGACGGTTTCCCCATAGCATTATACTCCACATTCTCTCAGCAGCTGGTCCCGCAGCTCGGTGCAGTCTTCCATGAGGCGTTAGAGATGGGGCTACTCCCTCAATCTATGCGAGAATCCATACTGGTAACGTTCCCCAAACCCGATCGGGATCCTCTGCTCCGAGCTTCCTATTGCCCTATCACCCTCCTGACCACGGATTGCAAAATTCTAGGGAAGATCCTGGCAGACAGACTCACAGAGATACTCCCCAGACTGATACACACGGACCAGAGCAGATTTGACCCTGGGAGAAACACCTCCCAAAATAAATGTTGGCTGTTACAGATTCAGGAAGGGGTGGGAGCAGGTTCCCACATGCGGCATGCCTTGTACTGGTTCTCGAGAAGGCGTTCGACACCCTAGCGTGGCAATATCTATTTGAGGTGCTCCGGAGGGTGGGCATAGGGCCCCAAATCATGGCGTACACCCGGCTATTATACACTGACATCACCACATGGGTAAGAATAGGCCCCCATTCCAATCATGCGCGGCACACGCCGGGTTGCCACCTGTCCCCCGTCATTTTTGCCATCGCCATGGAGCCACTGGCAGCATGACTACGGGAGGTGGGGAGCACTGGGGCATCCCCCTGGGAGGCCGCACACATTGCGTCTCCCTCTATGCGGATGATCTCCTCATTTATGTTAGGGACATCACAGCAGACCTCACCAACCGCTGGACCACACTCACAGACTTCGAGAGGGCCGCAGGGTTACGGGTGAACTGAGAGAAATCCTCTATCTATCCCCTACACCCGAATACTCCACACAAGGAAATTTGACTGGGAGATGCCTCACTGGCATGGACGGGTGACGCCCCACGTTACTTGGGGGTCAGACTCTACCATGAGCCCCAGGACCTCCTGGAAGGCAACCACTACCGAGCCCTCCGAGGACTTAAAAGTCAAATTAGTTTCTGGCGGACCCTACCCTTGGCTCCCATTGGGAGGGTAGCCTTATCCAAAATGATCATGGTGCCCCGGCTTCTTTACTACTTTGCTAATATCCCGGTAATCCTACCATGGCCCTTCTTCCAAGAGCTAAATTCATTACAAATCTCCCTGATCTGGGGAAGGGCCGCTGCAGGGTGGCCTTATCGGCCCTGCAGCTGCCCCGCGATAAGGGAGGGATGGGCGCCCCGTCATTTGAAGCCTATTTTTTAGCAGCGCAGCTGCAGTGGCTATCACGCTGGACAGCGCATCCCAACCTCGGGAAAACGTACGCCCAGGACGGACAGATAACAGTCCTGGAGCTGACCCGAATACTCCTACGGAGACCAAACTCAACCCGGCTCAGCCATTATTGGTCAAAGTGGCCATATCCTGTACCATGCGGATTTACCGTATGTCGAGAGGGACACCTATGTATTCCCCTTTACTGCCGCTAGCAGGACTCCCCAAAGGGCACGAGTTCTACACCGCGAGAGAGCTTAGGATTTGGACCAAACATCAGCTCACCAAAGCTGAAGCCTTGCTCTCCGACGACCGACTGATTTCGTTCGTAGGTTTGGCCGAAGAAAGCAGGCTCCCAACCGGCCAATTTCTGCTGCATCAGCAGCTGGTGGCGGACTGCAGACGGGCCTGGGACCTTGAGGACGGAGAACCCAAGACCCACCCGGTGTTGCACACACTACTACATATGGGGACTGGTAGACATCATATTACATGGATCTATAAATCCATTATGGAACTTACACACGTACCACTGACACGATTACGGCTCCGCTGGAAGGAGGACTTCGGCCGCGCCCTCCATGATAGAGAGTGGCTGATAGCCCTAGAACATCACAAAAAAGTATCCCGCAACCAAAGATTCGAAAATGTCCAGTTTAACAAGCTGCACCATGCTTATCTCACACCGGCGTGACTTAAACGCCTTTACCTGACATCCCACTTTGAATGCCCCCGCTGCCACACTCCGGACGCCCCATTCATCCACATGTTTTGGACATGCCCCGTGATACAAACCCTCTGGACGACGGTACAGACCACACTACAAGCAGTCACAGGTCTAACAGATTTCCACACGTGGGAGGCATGCGCCCGGGGCATATTTAAGCGCAATAAGCGAAAGAAGGTAGAGACCAAATTTTCTCTGCTGGCCGTACTTCTAGCAAAACGAAGTGTGGCAGTGCACTGGCGCGCAACAGAGGGTCCCCCAATAGCAGCATGGTGGGTGGCGGTAAAAAAATGGGCTGCGGCCGAAGAAGATCTCATCCGCCAGGAGGAAGCCTGTGGCATACGACGGCATCCTATTTCATTAGAAATAGGATGCCGAACACACACTGGTGGTGCAGAACCCCTCGCAAGACACCCAGGCAGAACTAGGACCAAGCGCATACTAATCCACCCACATTCTCCCCCCTATTACACTAGTTCACCCCCTAGGCCACTCTCTGGGAATCACGCCGTCGGTCAGGATAGAAAAAAGCGCTTACAGTTAGCGAAACAACACGGAGCTCTGCTTCACTTACCCCCGCCTCATGTGACTCCAGGCCCCCCCCACCCCCGATCCCTTACTTCCCGAGTTATGAATCCCCAAGTTCAATTTAGAACCTGGATCACCATTTAGCGATACCCTTTGCAGGGAACAATGGACTAGTGACTGTCATACGGCTAGGGGAGTTGGGGTAAGCTTACCAACGGCCACTTCCTCAATGGCTACCAGCATCTCCGACGGAGATAGTAGAGGTGCTACTCCCATTAATTAATTAATTGCCACGCTGCTCTTTGACACAGAAATGTTAACATCAAGTGTAATACTGCAGCAGACAAGTATGATTAATGTATGACATGTATAATTATAAAATCCAATAAAAAGATTTTACAAAAAAAAAGGCCTCTTTTGGTGCCTGGAGTTGACAGAGAGGTTGAAAACTTAGTTAGGGCGTGTTCGATTTGTTGCTCTGTGGAAAAGTCTTTAAAAACATTGAGACCCCCAATGAGTGAAGGTTTAATTCCCAGTCTTCCTTGGGAGACTGTTGCCATTGATATCTTTGGACTGGTTGGTGATTTGAAAGAGTAAGGTTTGGTGGTAATTGACCTTTTCTCTAAATGGCCTATTGTTAAGATTGTGGATAGAGTTGATACCAAAGCTGTTTTGAAATTTTTGGATAACATTTTTGTGGTGGAAGGACTTCCAGTTTGTGTGTTAAGTGACAATGGGGTACAGTTTGTGTCGAACTTGGCTGAAAATTATTTTGATAGGTGTGGTGTCAAACGCAAAACTACGTCACTATACAATCATAGTGGAAATGGCACTGTGGAGCGCTTCAATAGAGTAATCAAGGGTGTGATCCAAGCGGCCATGAGTAAACACTTGAACTGGAAGTTAGAGATACAGAAAGCTGTTTGGGCCTATAGGGTTACCACCCAAACCTCAACCGGGCTATCCCCCTTCATTATGATGAGAAGGAGGATGCCTAGGTGTAATTTAACCCTAGTTGGCTTGTTGAAGGGAATGTGCAACAATGGTCTCCTGTTGATGTTAAAAAAAGTTTAGAGTCTATTCATTTGAAGAGCAAACTCTATTACGACAATCATCATGGTACTAAACAGGTTCCTATTAATGTGGGGGACTAGGTTCGTATCAGAAAACCTATTAAAGTCTCCAAAGTTTCCAAATGTGAAAGTAGATTTGATACACCACAGCAAGTTATTGAGGTCCTACGCAACTCTATTAGGCTTGCTGATGGAAAGGTGTGGAATCTTAAGAATGTTGCTCTGGATGTTAATCACCAAGATGTACAATGTTCACAACAATCTGCATCTTCATCCAATTTTGATTGGGTGGAGGATTATTTTAGTAATAGTAGCTTACAATCTCATCTAGGCTCAGATGATTTTATTCCAGTAAAAGCAATAGCAGCTAAAAATAATCGGATGTATGTCAGTACATTGCGATCTTTTAGATCGCGGTACTTTACAACGCTGCCATTACAACGCAAGTCGTTACAACGACTTGCGCTGGAGGGCGCGGAATGTGGATTATAATTTTATATTCCAACACCAGTCCACGTAACAGTAGGGAAGGTGTTGGAATATAAAATTACAATATTCCTTAACCAACAGCGCCATCCAGCGCAAGTCGTAGTAACGACTTGCGTTGTAATGGCAGCGTTGTTAAGGTAGTGTGGTGTAAACACCGCGTTGTAAACGATGTTTCCCAAATAATCAGGAGTCTGCATCTTCCACCAGTCATGATACCCCCAGTGTTTCTGCTTCTGCTTTAACGGGAGGGGAAGAGTCTTCTGCTAATGTTGAGCCAGTTCATGAGTCACATAATTTGAATATTGACAATAACAACCTTGCTAAGAGGAGGAGTGTTCTCCCTGCTTGGTTGAATGAGTATGTTACATGATTGTATTTCTTTTCTTCCCTGTACCTTCTCCTTGTTCCGCTTCCTTCTGCTCCCTCATTCCTTTTCTCCCTTGATTGCATTTTTCCATTTTGTTTTTTTAGGTCTCGCCTAGCTATCGCGTAAGCGATGCTCTGCGAGATATTTAGTAAAGGGGCTTTTGAAAGTGCTCCCAAAGTCTGCAGGCGGATCGGGTACAGTGAATGTGAGCCGGGCGCGTGCATCATTTGTCAGCCTGCGTGATCACTTTCGCGGCTGCTTTGATGTTCTCAGTGAGCCGTGCGGCCACTGAGAACATCAAAGCGGCCGCGAAAGTGATCACCATTTACCATCCGGTTGTTGCAGTTTGCATGCTTATTTTAAAACGTGCAGTCTCATATGTTAATGTATTGTGTCTTTGAAGTTTGAATACTATTATCTCTTTCAGCTTTCATAATGCAACACTTTCGCTGCCACACGTTTTTTTTTCCTTTTCTTTTGGTGAGGGCTTGCTCTTTTAAGTAGTGCAGCTACACTTCAACTTATGTTATGTTTTTTGCAGCCGCACTATAAACGCTGCTCACACCATAATATGTTTTCTTTAAAGTACCTTGGTTTTAAGAGCGCTTTGTGATATTTTTGCAAGCGCGAGGCACACTTCAAGTTCCAGAATAGCAGCCACGCATTTTTTTTGTTATGCGCGGCTCACCCAAATCAATCAGCACACACTCAACAATGGCGCTTGTGGCTCACAACCCCTCCTCCCCATCCCGCCCCCGCTGCGCCTACAGACATAATCTTGTTTATCACAAAAGCCTTTCAGAAGCCACAATTTTATGCAAATAAATGTTTTATTTATTTTCCGTCATCCTGCATCTCACAAACGTAAGCACCCATCCATAGCCTTAGCAAATTCTTCATATTGATTAGAACGATCTACGGGGAAAATGTGATTGCTAATTCTCAAAGAAGAAGGAACTCTTCATCGGTTTCTTCGACTAATGCTTTTCCCTAGCTACTTCCGACACCCCCGGGCTCATTAGTAGCGTTGCAGTTGCACATTTGGGCAAGTAATGTGTTTGTTTGGTCTGCTTTGGTGTTGGTTTTGGGGATTGTGAGCTCACAAAACAGCGACAAGTTCCAATAGTGACACCCACCCTCACCCCCTTGGCGAGTGACATGGGGAGGGCCGGACAGTGCTGCCACCTGGCCTCAGCTGCATTGTTCTACAATGGGCGATGGGCTGTCAGCATTTACACGCTAATCCTGACAAGTATCTGTCAGCCTGCTTTAAAATACTCAAATTGTCTAGGACTGCTGTGAAGTACGCCTCTTATCAGGTTCGGGAGATTCATGGCTTTGTGTTTTTCACGTCTTGCGGATAATTGTAGTAACTGGAGTCGCCATGTGGCTGCTTGGATTCTCAGCAGGTTTTCCCTATCATTCAAAACCGGAAACAATGGCCTTCCCGGTGAGTGTGTGAAAAGTACAAGCTTTGTGGTCAGACTGCTCATCTTAATAATATTTTTTATAAAGTGTGGCACGCCAAGCTTGTGGATTTTTGTCGGCACATCGCTGTTTTCTCGTGGCGCCTATTCCATCCACCGTTTTCTAACATCCTCCAGATTTGCAGCTTAACCCCTCCCCCCCACCTCCCTAATTGCTGCTTGCCCTATCCTTGTTTAAGGCATGCGTTGTGCCATGGACTCTGCCTCCCAACAAATCGACTCCCAGCCTCACTCTCTTCTCTGTCCCCCCTTGCCCTGGTGAAGTCTTAATCAAATCTAGCACATCTTTGAAGAGATGAGTACAGAAGGCTGTCCCCTTTATTGCATCGCTGGGCCTCCTGACCTGAACCCAAGCTAACCCGGAACGGTCACCGCCCCAGGCACAGAGTAGCTTCAGCAGAGCCAAATGGACTGCGGGGCTTTCCCCCCCTATACTCACGATGAACGTGCCTATTTACAGCCTCCGCCGTGTAGCTAGGTTTTTCATAAACTAACTCCGCCAGTGTCTGCCACACTGCTTGTGTTGTACTGCTTTTGCAGCAGTTCTGTATATCGCATACAAACCTGGTCGAAAGGCAGCTACTGATGCCACAGCTGTTTCGTCACGGGGCAAGCCTCCACAATCCCTTCTCTAAAACGTGCATGCACTGAAACTAAAATTCCAGCTATTTTAGGGCGAAACACTGAACCAACCCATCTGAATGGAAGAGGTTTCAATGCCTTGCTGCTGCCCGTTTGACTTACAACGTGCTTTCTCTTTCCACAAACTCTATGTTTGTGTTCCTTTATTTTGAGATGCTTTTAGTATTACTGTCACACACACAACCACAACCACACACACAACCACACACAGAACCACACATACAACCACATGCACAACCACACACACAACCACACACACAACCACACACACGCCCACACACACACATTCAACCACACACAACCACACACAAGCACGCACAACCACACACACACAGCCACACACAGATACACAACCACCCACACACAACCACACACAACACCACACACACAACCACAAACACACACAACCACATACACAACCACAAACACACAACCACACACACAACCACACACACAACCACACCTTCAGTGCACGCTTTCACCGGGCACAGACACCATCAGTCGTCAGTGCACGCTTTCACCGGACACAAACACCACCAGCCGTCAGCGCACGCTTTCACCAGGCACAAACACCACCAGCCGTCAGTGCACGCTTTCACCGGGCACAAACACCACCAGCCATCAGTGCACGCTTTCAGCATGCACACACCACCAGACTATATATAAAGAAACAAGAGGAACCCTTGGAAACCCAAAGGACTAGGGTTCAGATAAGAACTATTATCAACTATTGTCCTCTGGGAGACATAAATCATTTGAAATCATTCACTTTCATCCACCATACACAGTTGGGCATTTAATTCAATTCAACTTCCCGAAACCCAAGTATTGGCACAAGACCCCCCCCAATAGTATGTAGAAATAGTTACACAATTTATGATTACAAAGAGTTTTTTAATAACATTCATTAACAACTTTATTATAAATCAAAACATCATCATTTCATAGCAATGCTAACATCATAAAATGTTATTTGTGTAACTATTTCTACATACGAAAATACGTCGTCTTGAATATCATCGAAATAATTCACTCTTGTTGATATTTTCAGTACACTCTAATTATTTCGCTTGACATTCCTCAAAGGCATTTTTGCGCCCAGAACACTTTTTGTCGTCACAAATGGGATTTATTCCTGCTGCTCCTTAAACCTTAAACCCCCAATAGTATGTAGAAATAGTTACACAAATAACATTTTATGATGTTAGCATTGCTATGAAATGAGGATGTTTTGATTTATAATAAAGGTGTTAATGAATGTTTTAAAAAAACTCTTTGTAATAATAAATTGTGTAACTATTTCTACATACTATTGGGGGTCTTGTGCCAATACTTGGGTTTCGGGAAGTTGGATAGAATTAAATGCCCAACTGTGTATGGTGGATGGAAGTGAATGATTTCTAATGATTTATGTCTCCCAGAGGACAATAGTTGATAATAACACACCACCAGACGTCAGTGCACGCTTTCACCAGGCGCACACACACCACCAGCCGTCAGTGCACGCTTTTCACCAGGCACACACACACCACCAGCCGTCAGTGCACGCTTCACCAGGCACACACCTCCAGCAGTCAGTGCACGCTTTCACAAGGCACACACACCACCAGCCGTCAGTGCACGATTTCACCAGGCACACACACACCACCAGCCGTAAGTGTACGCTTTCACCAGGCACACACACCACCAGCCATCAGTGCACACATCAATTGTTAACGCATCCATAATTAACTATTGTAGCAATCGCAGTATGGCGCACTTTACTTTTAAACATATACATCTAAAGCGCAGCATGCCACCATTGCTACAAAAATAAACACACATTTTTTTGGCCTACAATTTATAGACTAATGTTGCAATTGGTGTTGCCTTATTTAGCAATGCCAATAGCTCAAACTTAAGTAATGCGCGACCTATTGCATTGCAAATGCTTGTTTATGAAGAGAGGGGGGATGTGTAGTGTATCCTTTGCCTTAATATTCATGAAAGTGTCCTTTAATGACTCGTGCTTGCGCGAGACATAGAATTTAGGTGTTGTCATGTAATGTTCTAGAGTTAGGATTCATTTATGTACTGGCTTCCTTGAGGTTCAGTCGTGCTGCCTGGCATTGCCTGTTCCCCTTTGATATTTGCTATTTCCACAATAAATCTTCGAACTACAACTGTCTCCTCGCCTTACTACAGAAAATTACTTAATATCTCCGTGCCTTTAAAAAAATGAATGTATCTTTGTATAATGTAAACGGTGCTCATCCAAAGTGTTCAAATACCTTCTTTCGGGTCTAGTTAGCGCTATTTAAAACTGCAAATATAAATAAATAGAAACAGAATAACGTGCCACGACAGCGGAATCCAGTCTGGCATGCGGCGGTCGCCATGTTTAGATGGCTAATAACTGCCAATTTGGAAGCAGAGTTTAAGGAACAGCGTAAATAAATCCCTGTTGTGAAGACAAAAAGTGTTCTGGGCGCAAAAATGCCTTTGAGGAATGTCAAGCGAAATAATTAGAGTGTACTGAAAAAATCAACAAGAGTGAATTATTTCGATGATATTCAAGACGACGTATTTTCCCTTTAAAATATAAGCTATTACTAATGTCAGTTTATTTTAAGCAAAACTAATTAGTAATTGGAAACGTCACGCGGGTTTTCGCTTTCAATGAAATGGTGCACCTATAATTGGCGACGTGGACCAGAAGGCTGTGTTGTACCTAGATTACAGGACATAGAATAGAAACAAAACACTCCGAGCAATAGTTTGGTCTCCTTATGCTGCTCAGAGTCCTACGTATTGAACCGGGAAGTGCTATCTTGCCCCCCACTTCCCATGTCATATTTTGTATTTATAATGCAGTTAGACATCTAAAACCTACAGATCAATCCTCCTAATTTATTAGGTATTTTTAATGCATATATTTGTGTACCTACTACCAAAATCAATTTCAATAAACATATTCCCAATATTGTCTAAACGTTTTATAATATTTTACTATATCAGTGTCTTTTTACAAACTAAACATTTTTGAAGTTGTACAGAGTGTACCTAATTATTTTTAGTCTTTCGAATAATCGAAACCAGCAATGAAAGCCTCTTACCCCTCTGCTGTTATATTTGAACTGCAGAGTTTTCAACATGGCCATCTTACTATTCACGGACTGCACTTCAAACGGTGGCTCCTAGTCCCCCTTCTATGTCTATCTATCTTTTCTACGTCTCTCACCTTCTTTGAACGCTGACGCGCCGGGCTCCCGTCCCGTCCCCTGCATTCCATTTCCAGCAACTCACTGGGCATGCTGGCTGGACATGGTGGCGGGAGCCGGCGGGCCGCTCGCTGTCCTGGTGCTGCTCTTGGCGGCGGTGGGACCGGCGCGCGGTCTGCTCGAGGGTCTCTACTGTGGGACGCGCGACTGCTATGAGGTGCTCGATGTGGGGCGCACGGCCAGTAAGCAGGAGATCGCTCGTGCCTATCGCCACCTGGCAAGGCAATACCACCCAGATCGCTACCGCCGCCAGCCCGGAGATACCGACCAGACCGCGCACGAGAAGTTCCTGCTGGTAGCAACCGCTTACGAGACATTGAAGGTGAGCTATGTCTTCAGTCTAAAGGACCTGTACATCATTGTGTTGCAGCAAATTGCAGGCAAAGGTTTAGGAATTTAGGAGCATAGTTACAAGGGCTTTATCTCCGTTTTTTTAAGCCAAAAAAGCGGAGATAAAACTAACGCCTTATTTACAAGAGGGTGCTAACATGCATAATCGCATGTTAGCACCCTTATTCCCATCGCCCCCCTTTGTATCTCTAATGAGATGCAAAGTGGGTGTCACTGGGCGTACCCGGATGGACAACCTTGCAAATATCGCTGATGTTCACATTGCGATATTTACAAGGCTGCCCCAGCATTTTAGCACACGTTAGTTTTTGGAGAAAACAGCTGTTTTCTGCTTAAATGCAGACTTACCTATCACCAACATTGGGGTGGATTATGCTGTTACAACCCTGTGGGTATAGCGCACAAATCACCCCCAAAGGGGTATCTCGGTGCTGGGGGCCGTTGGGAAGGTTAAGCGAGCTATTGCCCAGAGTCACATGGTGCTGGGCAGACCCCTGCCACCGGAGCCAGGGATCAAACCGTGATGCCCAGCGTCAGTCACCCTGGCCGCGGTGCCACACCTCTTCCCTGTGAAAACCTTTAACCAGCTTGGGTTTGAAGATAACATCTTGGGTAGGATAAGTTTGAATGCACAGATTTTACCGCTGTTAGCTAAGAAACGAGGATTGCAAGGATCGTTTTAAGAGGACACTTGACAGAAGGGTGACGAGAAGGGAAAACTAAATTACTGTACATGATGGTTCTCGTATATTTACACACCAGTTAGTTCTTGTGCTCATGGCTAGCACTCTCATTCTTGTCATCTTAAACCTAGTCTATTTTTTTTATTTTATTTATTACATTTTCCATAGCGCGAACATGACTCGTGAGGGAATTGTAGCACTTTACATTAGGTGATGAACGAGATGAGTAGGAGAGAAGAAACAGTCACAAGTATGAGAGGTGCAAACAAGGAAGATTAACAGGTTGATAAGTTTGATCTCCATAGGAAGTCAGCAATACAGTGGTCATGCTCAACAAATAAGTCATATTCATTGATATGATCATGAAAGCAACTGTAATTATTGTAATGGCAACAGTAGTGATCTTAGGGCAAAAATGTGTTAGTCAGAAGTGGTTTCACTTCTTTTTTGAAGGAGGTGGTAGACTGAATTGAACAGATTTTCGGAGGCAGAGAATTCCAAATTTTCGAAAAGGTTCTCTTGCATGTTTTTCTTTTTATGGAAAGTCTGTGGTTTCAGCAGCAGGGAGCTGGTACTTTGCAATGTTCTGCATCTGCCCGATAGTTCACATTTTTGTGTCAAACACCTCGGAGTATTGAAAGGTAAGGTTTTAAGAGTCATGCACGCAATTTGTAGTTGTATTCTTGTCTCATAAGGGAGCCATTTCAAGGGTTTTAGGTCCGGGGTGATGCCTTATTTCTTTTTGTTACGGTGATGAGTCTGGCAGCAGAGTTAAGGGAGGCCCTTAGAGGGGCCAGCTTGTATGTAGGTAAGCCCTGTAAGTGTAGCACTTTCGTAGTCCATTTTGGGCAAGACGAGAGTTTGGATCACCGATTTAAAGTCGACTTGGGGAAGGAAGGGTTTATGGGGCATATTTACAAGGGGGTGCTGACTTGCATAATCGCATGTTAGCACAGTTTTTCTCAACGCCTCCCTTTGCATCTCTAATGAGATGCAAAGTGGGCATCACTGGGCGTACCCCGGATAGACAACCTTGCAAATATCGTTGATGTTCACATCGCAATATTTACAAGGCTGCCCCAGCATTTTAGCACACGTTAGTTTTTGGAGAAAACAGCTGTTTTCTCCAAAAACTAACTTATGCTAAAATGCAGACTTACCTGTCCCCAACATTGGGGTGGATTATGCTGATACGAACCCGTGGGGCGTATCAGCAAGGTAATCGCCGTTTTGCAGGGAACATCGGGTCTAGAAAGGTTCATGTAGGTACATTTCTAACAGGTTAGCAAGGCATATTTTTTTTGTACCTATGGTTCTTTCGTTTTAAGCCTTTGGCTTCACTGTAGTTATCGCAGGGAGACCATCATTGGTTGAACATTATACTTGTTTTTTTAATACAGCATTTCCAGCTTTTAAGTAAAAGTGGCGTAAGACAAGTTTCTTTATTCTCTAGTAATAACTTGCCTGATTTTTGCCTTCTCCGTCCGTCCCCATGTACGTTAAAATATGATGTGTATCGTTTCTCAACATCACACAGTAAATTGAAACAGCTAAATGCATGGCCATCCGGATCATATGTGGCAGATTATACAGTTTGTCCCTTGTCAAAAAGTATGGTAGACCTTTGTGACCCCTCCCATTCCGTTGGTTTGTGAGTGAGAGAAGGTAAAAGAATGACCATCTTTAAGCAGGTAGGAGAGGTATGCACCAAGATGTGTACGCTGGTGGGGAAATACTCATTAGTCCTGCAATTTTAGCATTAATTAGCTGTGGTAACTTTTCACAACAAGTTTCAGATTCAATGGATATTTTATAATCGAGGAACTCTGACTTGGTGCGTCTAGATCCTCAGATGAATTTGACCCTTTTCAACTACAGCTGTACACCTGCTGCAGTAGTGAATGTTATTGCCATTTATAAGTTGCGATTCAAGCACAAATGCAGGTGTTGCTGGAAGAGCAAGTGGAGCAGTTTGCTCTGTGCTTTAATATGTTACCCTTATTAGGGTGCGCTGTGCATTTGTTTAAGGTACCCCCTGTTTGATTGGATGGTAGTCTTTGAACATTGCAGATGTTTTCTTTTTAGTTATTAAAGTGTTTTGAAACCCAATATAGAAAATCCGGTTTCGGTTAATAAAGAAAAAAGTGAAAATAAAAACATCACTTAAGGATGCAGCAAAAAAAAAATCTTCCAGTGGTTGCTTACTTTAATGTCAATCACTGCTTTATAGTCCAACAACTGTCCTAAGTGACAAGTCTACAGATAGATACTAAGACCCCCTCATCAGGTGCTTTTGCCAGGTTGCACCTAATTTAAAATAAGATCTTTTTAAAAAGCAAACATCATATTCAGACTATCATTCAACCTTAGTTGAAATAGTTTATTTTCCTAGTGAAAGAAATTGACCCAATATGATGGAATTATAATCTTTCTGTATTGCCACTCTGATCTATGGAAACCCAGACCCAACTCAAGCACACCTGAATCAAAACTACCATTTTGTTTTCTTCTGAAAACCTTACTCATCACTATAATACTTCAGTTCTTGTAAGACAAGACAGATGTCTAGTAGAACATATCTCCTTCATCTTTACCACCACGGGCAGTACTATTCCAACTTATCAGGTACATCAAATGATGTTTGTGTTTTGAAGGTTGTAAAGACCTTTTGGATATCATTTTGAAGAGGGCAGTGCAGACTAGCAGAGAACAGGAACGTCCGTTCCAATCGCCATCTCAGATCTAAGGGTATACAACAATGGATCCAGATTATCTGAATAAAATGTAACCGGATGTGTAAATATCAATCTCCCCATAGGATTTAATTTCATGTGTTCACTTGTAAAGGGAATAGGAAGTACCATAGGAACTTTCTTTTTAAAAACCAGATGGACTGAAGCAATATGCCCATCAATTAGGATATCGGGGTATACCTTCAAATTCACTGCTTACCTCCCGAATTATATTATTATAATAATTGTTTCATAGATTTATAAAAAAATGATAAATATGAAAAAATTCTACCCCTCTGGGCCGTACATTGATGTATATCCTGTAGATTTCAGAACTTAAGTGAAAAAAGTTTGCTGGGTGATTTTATCTCTTTATAGTTTTTTCCGTGCCCTAGGAACCATATGAAAGCAAGGGATCACGTTTTTGAGAGTCCTTGTGAGGGTAGGCTGCCCCATCCTTTAGTTTTGTTTTGGCAGCATCTTGAAATCGTTAGTGTATAGTGTTTTTTTTTGCCTTCCTCAGGGTCAAATTAGGTGCAACACCTACCCCGTGTCTGCCCTGGAGGATGGCAGAAAGACTGGTTTGTCCCTTTCTGTGGTGGAGGCATGGTCCTGTGAATGGTGGGCAGTCCCCATCCCTATGTTTTATATATCTTCCTGATGTCTAGTGGCCTTTCTGTCCAATCCCCCCCCTCCCCCCACACACACACACTTCCAAAGGAAAGCATAGTGAGACAAAGCCTTCAATCTGCTACTCCCCGGGAAGTGGTGACAGAAAGACTGTTGCCTATTTTTGGGGTTGTGGGGGAATGACCATGCCCATGGTGGGCAACCCCTACACCAGTGTTTTTTTTCTCCTTAACTACACAGCGTCGAGTGAGTGTTGATTTGGGGTGTTTCCTCCCTGAGGTTGTGAAAAAACAGCCACCAGCCTATTTCTAGCTCAACAGAAATCCTCAATAATGAGTGATATTTTTCAGGTGTGAAAATTCTCAGGTATAAAAATTCCCATCAGATATCGTTCGATACCGCCCTTGTCATCATGAGGGACTCCTTACACCAAGGAGAATATTTTTGCATCCCATTTTTCACACGCACTGCTTTTCAGGTATCGTTTTTAGATTACCCTTACAAACCCTTTGTGACACTGGGGCATCGGTTATTCCATCAAGGGATGCAAAAATATTCTCATTGGTGTAAGGAGTCCCACATGATGACAAGGGCGGTACCGAACGATATCTGATGGGAATTTTCATACCTGAGAATTTTCACACCTGAGAAGTATCACTCATTATGGAGGATTTCTGTTGAGCTAGAAATAGGCTGGTGGCTGTTTTTTCACAACTTCTGATGATTGTAGACCCACAGTTACCTTGTGTTGTTTAAAATTGTACTCAGGGGTATGTAATTGTGCTTGGTCTTTAACCGCATGCGCGCTAGCGGTTTTCCCGCTGCGCGCTGCGATTCGCAAAAACCCGCGTTACATGACGAGCTCAGCTCGTCATGAGCGTAGGGCAGGTTACGCTCATGACGAGCTGAGCTCGTCATGAGCGCCGAAGGGGTTAAACCCCCCAGGGACCCTCACTCTATCTGTTTTCTTGGTGTTTCCTCCCTGCCCATCTGCCTCGGGGGCAAAAGACTACATCTTTTGGAGGTTGTGGGAGCACAAGCCCTTGCCTAATGAGCTGCTCATTGTATTAAATCCCTGGTGCCTAGTGCGTTGATCCTTGGTTGAGATCACTCTCCTGTGGCGAGTCCCCAAGCAGGGATCCACAATGCAGAGATACCATTGAAAAGGGGAGATTTTTCCCTTTCCAACTAACCTCCCTCAACACAAGCAGTGTGTACGAGAGGGGCTGAGATATGTCCCTGAGACCCTTATGCAGTAAAAGTATAAAATAGCTGATCAGTTTAAGTTTGTATTGCTTTCACTTTTGTGTTAATTAAATTATGTCAACGTGCCATGCACACTGATCGCCATAGAAAAAAAACTCTGTCTCGGGTTGCTCAGGATGCTGTACCTAAGCAGCCAAAATAACAAGCATTTACAATGCAACGGTCTCGGCATTGCAAAAGTTAGAGCTATTAGCATTGTAAATGAACGAGAGTTTAAGGTCTTGACATTGTAAATGACAAGGTCTTTTATTTATGTTTTAAAAACAAAAACATAAATAAAAGTCATTGTCATTTACAATGCCAATAGCGCAAAGTCGCGTAATGTGTATGGCTAACTACAGTAGCCTCCTGACGAGTGCCCTTTCACTTAATTTTTGACAAATGAAAGCCCTGGCGCTTTTTTTTTTACAAATTAAGCACGGGTGGTGTCCGTGTCTGTGCTTGGGAGTGGTGGTGTCCGTGTCTGTGCTTGGGAGTGGTGGTGTCCGTGTCTGTGCTTGGGAGTGGTGGTGTCCGTGTCTGTGCTTGGGAGTGGTGGTGTCCGTGTCTGTGCTTGGGAGCGGTGGTGTCCGTCTGTGCATGGCAGCGGTGGTGTCCGTGTGTGCATGGCAGTGGTGGTGTCTGTGTGTGCATGGCAGCGGTGGTGTCCGTGTGTGCATGGCAGCGGTGGTGTCTGTGTGTGCATGGCAGTGGTGGTGTCTGTGTGTGCATGGCAGCGGTGGTGTCCGTGTGTGTATGCCAGTGGTGGTGTCCGTGTGTGTATGCCAGTGGTGGTGTGCCATACACACACGGACACCACCACTGCCATGCACACACAGACACCACCACTCCCATCCACTCAATGTTAAAACTGACATCTACTGCCTCTCACAGACTTACTTTTAATGTAGAAATCCATACACCAATTATAGATTGATGTTCCCCTTTTACTGAAGAATATAAAACATCATAAAGATTCCCTGCTAGATGATGGTTCTGTGGTTACTCTTGAAATGCATTGCTCAGGCTTTCTCTCCTGTCTTGGCATGCCCTAAGTTGCATAACGTTGATGGATCTAGTTTTATTAACTGGAATTAATTTACCTGATATAAAAAAAGTACATTCCCGAAGAATAACAAAATCTAAGAAATATAAGAATGCAGAGCAACTGGAGACATGCCCGACCTGTTGGCGTACGAGTCTCGCATCCCTTGTGAACAGAGGAAATAATGCAGCTCTTTGTGTTTCAAGGCCACTCTTAATTACCGAAGACATTTTTTATACGCAGCCCCAGTTTTAACGAAATATTATTTGCCACAAGGAAGGAGGGAAACGTTTCGGGTTTTACAATGCGCCCGTTATAGAACACCGCCTCGGATTTACTGCAGGCGCTTTCGTACAGTACATTAGCATTCATAACTCGCTGGCCTAAACAATAGAAACTGTTCGATGAACCTTAATGATAAACAGAGGCATTTTTCACGGTCTTCCGTATTTTTGTTTTAAAAGCCAGATTTGTACCGTGCTCTTCCTTCCCCGCACTCACATTCATACGGTACTCCTTGCTGTTATCCGCCATTTTTTATTTTTAATGTATAGCGCGAACCTATCGCACGGGCATTAACACTACTAACATGCAAACAGACGACCTAAAAAAACCTGCCTGTTGATCAGCGCCGCGCGCTGGTATGCAGACTCCCCCTGCATTCCACAGAGGCGCGCGACGCGATCCGGCCTGCCATGCAAGCCGTGGAGACAAGACCTGGCCGCGCGCACAACGTTATCCTATGGAAAAACGCTGCGCGCGGCCAGGTCTTGTCTCCCTTCGGCGTCTCAGACTGCTGAGACGCCGTCAATAGTTCTCGGCGAGAACGCGCTTTCAGCGCGTTATAGCCGAGCCCTAAAAAGGAAAAAAGAAATCCCTCTGGTGTAAACACGAAAGGGTCATTTTACACCCCCTCCCCCCCCAGCGACAGCCAATGGCAGTCCGATGCACTGTTAATGCCCGCTCCTAAAAGGTTTGTACCCAATCGTCTCCAACTCTTTCCTTCATGGTTGTTTTGTCCAGTGATGTTTGTTTATTATCAGGCTGGTCTGCAATTGTGTGCAAAATAATTCTGTGGAAAGATGCATGCGTCTGTGCATGACAAAATAGGCATTAAAAATACACTGTCACCCACAATACTACGGAAAGTGAGAGAACTGGTTTGTAATGCGAGTCAGTCTCTTTGTTAAGTAGGAGACAGCCACGCCTAGTGATAAACGTGCACACTATTGAAGAAAACTGCTGGACGTTGCAGTCTGAGAAGCAAAAGTACATTCATAAAACCCAGCCACAGCAAAGGGCATCACCGATTCAGAGGCCATTCTTTTGAATCTGCAGATTGTCAATCAGAGGATGAAAAGACCTTGATCCTCCCAACTCTGCATTTGTTACCATCCATGTCATTGATTCTCTGAGGTAATGGGCTTATGGCTACAGACCAAAAGGTAATTGCAAAATAAATCTCTTCGAATATTTCAGAAAATTACTCGGGGAACATTAGAACACTTGTAGTATCTTCGTGCAGATGAAAGAAAAGGCTTCTCTGTAAGGAAGCAGAAGTTTAAGCATTACATGTACCTTCTTTCATCTATCAATAAAACATAGAATCTGGTCCATTCTCCACAAATCAAGCTGCCAACAACGCAGAGCTTATCGGGTTAGCCAGAGTTTCTTTTTTGGATCAGTGAAAAGATGAAGTGCAGAATGACAGGTTAGTTTTACAGATTGCAAAAAGCGTATCTGCCCTGAAACGGATGGACCCAAAAGAGCTACATGTAAAGTACACAAATACAGCAAGGGGATATACATCAGTGTGCCATTAACAAAGATGTGCGATGCGGCTGGCAGCACTGCTGGGGTCTTTGGAATGGTCCTCTCTAGACCCCCTGCTGCAAAATCCTTTATAATGTCCCAGAAGTATCCAGTATACGTTGAGCCTTAACAGAACGTAAAGACTCATCCGACTGATATTAAATAAAGTGTTTGAACACTTGTCCAATTCATACGTCCTCCAAGATGGAAAGTCTTAATTTGGAGCCAAAATAGGAGATTTCTTCTGAAACGAATGAAAGTTCCACCTTGCGCTCTAGGTGCTATAAATGTGTAAACAAAACAGGTAAGCATATATGCCCATGTCGTGAACTTATTCAGTGTTTCACCAACCACTTAACGTTATTTGGCGTTCATGTATTGCACACTTATAGTATAGCGGTTTGGAGTAAATGGGAAACTATAGTGCCCTGTTTGTGCATGCCACTGGTATCTGCAAGTTAGAGAATGTATGTATACAGGCTTTCATAAACGCCTGGCAGTGGAACAGAAGTACAGCTTCAGCCTAACCCTTGGCCAATTTCTACATCAAGTTTCTGTTGACTCTTCAGGAATAATGCCAAGCCCCAGTCCGATGTAGAGGAGATGATCAATGAAGTAGCGGAGAAGCAACTCTTAGATGCTTTATTCAGTATTATGCTCATTGCCCTCATCCCCAAACGGCTGGACTAAGGCAACACACTGTATGCAGGCACCACCACCAAACTCACGAGAAGACTCCAGATGATCCAGAACGCAGCAGCCAGACCGATCCTCAACTTGCCTAAGAGGACCCACATCACCCAGCACATGAAAGGCATCCACTGGCTCCAAACCAGAAGAGATGCCAATTGAAGCTCCTGATTCATGCCTACAAAGCCCTCCATGACCACGGACCTGCATACGTGAACCAACGCCTCAATTTCCACTTTCCTCTCAAGAAGCTCAGCTCACTTCGCATAGATGCCACGCTGCTCCCACACCGGAGGATGCTCCTTCTTCCACCTCGCCGCCAAGTACTAGAACACCCTCCCCCTCCCCCTCCACTTCCACACTTCAAACTCAATGACCCGCTTTAGGAAGGGACTCAAGACCTGACTGTTTGACAGCACAGCACAGCGCCTGGATACCCTCTCGGGTGTCCTACAATACACCCCAATCCTCGCATTTTGACAGTTTTTTGTAAAACGTTACGGTTGTTGAAGATGCTAGGCCCTCACCAATGTGACAAACATTGACGAAAAGCAAAAACATTTTTTGATCTAAAACGCACACATCGGCATAGTAGTCGCTGGGCCTGAAGGAAACCACTTTGGTTGCTGATGTCTTACTTGTGAAAGGGCTGCCCTCATTCCCTTTTGTGGAGGATGCATGGCCTTGTGCACAGTGGGCAGCCCCTAGCAGGGTGTGTATATAGATCTAGTCCACAGGGCCAAAATCATTTTTTTAGTAAATTTTCGGTGGGTTCAAAATCAAATTTAAAATAAAAAAAAAAACACAAGTGCGGGCTCCTGTGCTTCGTTTCATATTGGCCCCCAAGTGGGCCAGGTTCCCAGGGCATTGTAGTAAAGGGGGGCAGAGCTCCCTTCTGGGGCTCATTGATGCCCTGAGGACCACCACCTCTCCATGAGTTCTTTTTAATTAAATACAGGGTAAGCCCATAGTGCCTCCTCCGGGGACCGCCACCTCCCCGGGGCTTGTTTTTTAAAATTAATAAATGGGGTTCCTCTTGGACACCCCCCAACTCTGGAGACCACCACCACCATTCAGTTTCAATTGATGTGGGGTGCACGCACACCATCACCTTCCCGGGTCAAATTCTTAAAAAAGGCAGCCCCCTCTTGGAGCCATACAGGGCCATGGGAACCGCTCTCCTCTATCCCCCGATACCCCACTAGGCACGACTCCTGCTATGTCTCAGGATGCCCCCCCCCAGGACCAGGGCACCCACACAATAGGCCGGGAGATGCGTCCCCCGGGCCGAAATTGGTCTGGTGAGGGGGGCTGCGAAGGACCCCTCCACCATAAAAAAAAAGCCTAACCCTGGGGCTCGAGAAAAGGGGTGGGTGTACTTGGCCCTACCCCGTTAAAAAAATAATATAAAAATACGGGACCTGGCAAGTCGCTGGAGGCCTTTCTCCACTACTCAGCGAATGTTTCTTCAGGCGCACTGCTGTTTGGGTAATACAGTCCCCTTGGCACCGTAGGGTCCTTGGTGGGCAAACAAGACCTCCTGTTGCCTCCAGTAAATCCCACACGGCGGGATTGCTGAAAGTTCTTTGGAGGCCACGCCCCCCTTCTCCACCACTCTGCAAACGCGCCTCCTGGCACACTACTGGTTTGGTAATGAAGTTCTCTTGTAAGCTGCGTGTCCTTGGGGCCATGAAGCCCTCCTGTTACCTCCTAGTAAGTGTGAAACAGCAAGATTTGTGAGAGCTGGTCACAGGCCCCGCCCCTTATCTCCACTACTCAACAAACCTGACTACTGGTTAATAAAACATAGAATTTCACAGAAAAAAACAAAGGTTACAGGGACATAGTTAGGAAATAGAATAAAAAAAAAAACCCTAGAGGTTCCAGGAATGTTATTGTTAGACTGACATTTCACATGTGCAGAATCAGAGAAATTCAGCAGTTATAATAAGCTGAGCTAACTATAACTTACGCCCCTGCAATGCACTGCTTATGACCTTACATATTACATCACTCATGGTATGTATGGTCAGTGACATCACTGTTATCACCCAGTGATTGTGAATGTTTTCTCAAACAGATGTCTGTAAATCGCACTGGTGGCATTAGACAAATGTTGGATGCCATGTAGACATACATGACCTACATGAGTGATTCTAAAAACCAGGAACTGGGCTGCACTAGCAACTGACTGTCTCCATGATAAGCAGCTGGAAGCATGTGCGAAAAGTAATTTAAAAAAACCTATTTGTGAGTAGCGACTTGGTATCCACAGAGGCCATGGGCATAATGCGCAGCGGTAAGCCATATCAAAGATGACTGTTATGTCCCTATAGTAATAGGATTCAGATGTGATAGTTATTGAGTTAGCTGAAACTGACTTTATTTTATTTTTCTTAAATGACTGGCTAGGAGTGTTAAGCCAAGTTATGGCAGTCGGAGTTTATCCCAGGACTAGAAAATCCATCTTAGCTGTATTATTTCTTAAAAACCAAATTTGCTGCTGAGCTGATTTTTGGCACAATATTCCAAAGATGATCTTTATGAAAATTGTACATTTCTACCATGATAGCCTCCAAATTGAATCTTCAACGCTCCCCTCCCCTACTCGGGTTTCCCTAGTCTAGAGTGGAAGTGTAAAGGGCACCCATCAAATACCTTATAGTGAACATACAGCCTTTACGGTCACCTGCTTTGGAGAAAGATTCCTGGCAGAGCAACATGTGAAGGTTAAGGAAAGTGATGCCAGATACCTCAACAACCACATTTTCCAAGTTGTTCCCATTTGGAACTAAAACAGAGGGACAGTGGAGCCCAAATTCAGTGCATCCGGCTATACTCATTACTGGCTCGAGAAAACATTCGCATATTTCCCCAGACCTAAAATCTCTAAAATGGCTTCCTTTTGAAGCCAGAATTCAACTAAAAATTGCAATAATGACACACTCGGCGGTGCACCACAAAGCACCCAACTACCTCGCGCAAAAGTTGTCTATATCAGGAGGGTCGAGATCCAATCGTAGTACAAAAAACCTACTTTTGAAGCCTAGTAGATTCCGGAAAGAAAAAACATACAAGCGCTCCTTCTCAGGAATGGCACCCAGGATCTGGAATGCGCTCCCTCCGGAAACGAGGCTTATCTCCTCCACGGCACTCTTCAAGAAAGAGGTGAAGAGAATCCTTCTGGCCAAGATCTCCTGAACATTACAGAGACTGGAACTGAGTCTCCGCATCGCGCTGTATCTCTGATCACCCTGCCCTTTGGCACTATCCTACTACCTAGAGGGGCACTACTACGCTACTCTCGTCCTATCGACCAATATATGCTACTCTTTGTTGGATTTATATGACTTGTTTACCTGACTGTATTTTGATAGGTTTTGATATGTTTCTGTACATTATTGTTATCTATGTTACTCTATGTTTATTGACCACTATATTGCTCCCATTATTTTGTTCATTCCTGTTGCCCTTGCCCCTGTCTCTGTGAAGCGCTCTGATATCTGTAAGGATCTTGTTCGCGCTATATAAAACTTTGAATAAATAAATAAATAAATAAATACTATATTGCCTTGGCCCACTGAAGTACTTACTTCATCCAGGATATTAATTTTGAAGGGAAATTGGCTCACCAGGTTATACCACTAGATTTCACCCATACTAGGATCTGATAACTTGCACCTCCTGGACTAATTGATTTTTTTTTTTTATCATCTCATTATTTATTGTGTGCGCTTTGTAACATTTACTTAAAAAGTCATAGTTCTTGATATCTCAATTGATTTTTATCATTGTGTGCTTACTTTATGGGTCTCATGTTAAGGGGCCTAGAAGGTGAGGGATGGGTCAGGAGGGAAGTGAAAGCTACATGCCACAGCTTCATCAACCTTGTGCTTATTATTGGGTCACCAGGCCAAGCGAGCCAGTTGGTGAGATTCATGAGCAAGTTCTCAAGCAGAGTGAGCAGCTGAACAAGTTGGTGAAACAGGCAAGCAGTTCCATACCTGCACTTTCTCATGTCCACCCTAGTGTATATTATTGTGCACTTCCCCTGTCATGAAATAAAATCCTCTGTGCCTTCCAAGCCCCTAGCTAGCGGGTATAATTCTGCTTAGTGATCGGAAGGGGACATGAAAGTCAACCTTTTTCGGACCCTGATTCTTAAACAAGTGCACCTGGTGAATTTTGAATTTGAATTTAAAAATATTTCTATAGCGCACTTTTACCACGCGGTTTCTTGGCGCTTTTGAGCAGTAGGAAGGCCAACAGGAGCGGAGGGAAGACTAAGCATTGTAGGCTTGAGAAAAGAGCAGGGTTTTTAGACCTTTCCGGAACTCAGTGTAGGAGGGTGTCCCGCGGAGTCCCGCCGGAAGAGAGTTCCAGAACGCAGGAGCGAGAACTGCGAATTTTGTTCCACCTGCCTTTTTCTTTCTAAAACGTGGGATGGTTAACAGGGCCTGATGAGAGGAGCGGAGCTCTCTGCCCGGCGTATAGGGAATGATAGCGGAGCAGATGAACTCCGGAGCGGTGCCCATTCTGGCCTGAAAGGCGGTGCAGCCAAGCTTAAACAAAGCTCGCTCTTTCACCGGCAGCCAGTGCAGGGCCTGCAATAGAGGAGTGACACGATGGAATTTAGGCAGGCCATGAATCAGGCGGGCAGCCTGATTCTGCACTAGCTGCAGACGGCGAATGGCATAGGCTGGGGCGCCGTTGTAGATGTTGCCATAATCAAGGCGCGAGAGCACCATAGCCATTACTATGATCTTTAGAGCGGGCAGAGAGAAGAAGCGAGAGATCTTCCTAATGGTTCTCATAGAAAAAAAGCTGGAAGAAACAACTGAGTTGACCTGGGAGTGAACAGAAAGTGAGGAGTTCAAAAGAATACCAAGGGTTTTGACCTTGGGAACCGGGATCGGAGGGACACCAAGTGTTGGAGGCCAGTAAGAGGGGGACCAAGGACTGCAACCACCTCCAGTTAGGACTAGTTCCGTTTTGTCCGGATTGAGTTTGAGGTGGTTGCAGTTCATCCAATCCTGAATGAACAACATGATGGATTGGACGTTCAGGGATGAGGAGGAAGCGTGGGAAAGGTTAAAGATAAGCTGGAGGTCGTCGGCGTAGTTAAACACCGTGACCTCCAGCTGCTGTAACAAAAAAATAAGGGGGTAGATGTATAAATTAAACAAAAGGGGAGAAAGTGAGGAACCTTGAGGGACTCCACATACAACCCCACGAGGGGCAGCAGTGAAACCAGCTAGATGGACCGCCTGAGCCCTATCGCTCAGGAAGGACTCAAGCCAGGCGAGGGCCAGGCCCTCTATGCCTGCCGCCCTGACACGGGTAAGGAGGATGGAGTGGTCCACCGTGTCAAAGGCGGCGGACAGATCTAAAAGAATGAGGGCCTGCGGGAGGTTGGTATCAATGCCCTCGCGTAGGCAGTCCATCACTGAGGTCACCACCTTCTCCGTAGAATGGAGGGGGCGAAAACCCGCCTGCCGAGGGGAGAGGCAGTGATTAGCTTCCACGTAGGTGCTCAGGGTGCTGGTGACATGGGTTTCTAGAACCTTGCCCAAGTAGGGCAGAAGGGAGATGGGACGGTAGTTAGAAGGTGATGAAGGGTCGACACCGGGCTTTTTAAGGATGGGAATAACAGCCGCGAATTTGTGAGCGGTGGGGACCACACCATTGCTGAGTGACTCGTTCAGAAGAGTGAGGGGGGGGGTAGGGCAGTTAAGGAAGATTTCTCTCAAAATATGAGCCGGGGCAAAGTCTAGGGGGGAGCCTGACTTTATCTTGTGAAGCAGGGGAAAGAGCGTGACCTCGGTGAGGGGGGGAAAGGAAGTAAATTTGGAAGTGACGGCAGGAGGAGAAGGATTGGTGAAGGTAGAGGAGGGGGGGGGGGGGATATTGGCCTTGATCTTTGCGACCTTGTTAATGAAAAAATCATTAAGTGAGTCGCAGAGCGATTGGGAAGGGGGGATCGAGGCCATGACTCTGTTAGATGAGGCAAGCTCGTGTACCGTAGCGAAAATCTCTTTAGTTTGGGATTCTGCTGCCAGTATCCTGTTAGAATAAAACAGGGTCTTGGAGTCGAGGATGCCTTGCTTGTATGCTTTGAGAACAGAGAGATAAGAGAGTTTTTTGACAGGACAATAGTCCCTCCTCCATGCACGCTCCGCTCTGCGCGCGGCCAGTTTCTTCTCCTTAAGCTCAGAGGTGAACCAACGGTTAGCAGCATGGGCTCGCTTAACCGTGATCCGCCTCAGAGGGGCAAAGTCATCGCCTGCCTGGGTCAGCCAGCTGTCAATAGTGGCCATTTGGACCGGGGCGGCGAGGCCAGAAAGGTCGGGGCAGGAGTTGAGTAAAGATGAGCAGAAAGATGGCATATCTGCCTTGCCCCATTTCCTAACCCAGGTGTTCTTGGGAAGGGGGGGTTTGGTCGCTGGAGCTAGAGCAAGGGAGAAGGAAATTAAAAAGTGGTCCGACCAGGAGCAGGGGGAAATGGTGAGGGGGGTGGTGGGAATATTCAGAGTCCAAATCTGGTCGAGTGAGTGGCCATGCACGTGGGTAGGGCTATGAACATGGGGAGTAAAATTGAGGCAGGTCATAAGATCAGTAAATTCTTTGGAAGAAGAGCTTTCGGCCGGGTCATTAGGCCAGAAGTTGAGATCGCCCAACACCAAAACTGATGAATTGTTAATGACCAGTGTTGCGAGAATATCCTGGAGGCTAGAAACAAAAGTAGGGGTGGGTTGGGGGGGACGGTAAATCAGGACAGCAGTGAGGGGGGCCGAATAAGAGCAAAGGCGGATTATCAGGCAGTCCACTTCAGAAATGGGGGTGAAAGGGAGGATCTGAAGGTGAGAGTCAGTATGAGCTATCAAGGCCACTCCACCGCCTCTTCGGCCCTCCGGTCGGTCCGCTCGGGTGATGGAATATGAGGGAGGGAGTGCGGCTAAGACGTTAGGTGTGGAGTCGGCCTTAAACCAGGTCTCTGTTAAAAACAAGAGATCCGGATTATGAGTGTCAAGGTAGTCGAATAGCTCATACTGATGGCTGACTGCTGATCGAGTGTTAAGAAGCGCCGCAGTAGTGTTAAAGATCGGCGTGTGGGGGACGGGAGGGGGGGGGGAAGCAGGGGAAGGCATGACGGCAGGTGGAATTGCCGGGGGTCTCTGAAGGAGACTTAGGTTTTGCAGCCGATTACGCACGAGCGTGCTGATGGTGCCTGGGATCCAGTGGGATATGAGGGCGAGGGATGAGTATGACAACGCCGGGGCATAGGGAGGTGCCCGCTGCCCCGACCTGTCGCGGACGGGCGCAGACGGGCTTAACTCAGGCGCAACTCCGTCGCGCCCGCTGCGCTCGTCCGCTGCGCTGACGCATGGGGAACGTCTATGTAAGCTACGACGCGGTGGGGGAGGAGTCAGGGAGGCGGGAGGGAGGAGGTAATTAAAAGACCCAAGATGCCCGTCCGCCGCTCGCTCTCAGCGGGACGGTGATGCCAGCAAGCTGCTCGTAGTCAGCAGAGAGGTGAACCAGGTAGTTAAAAAAAGAATTAAATAAGTCACTTTCGAGCGCTCAGCGCGCAGCCTCTGCCCTCTGCCACAGGGCTTCGACCTACGCGAGAGGGAAAGTGGGCGGAGCCTTTGTAGGCTACGACGCGGTGGGGGAGGAGTCAGGGAGGCGGGACCTCCCTATATATGTTCCTTATTCTATACCATTCATATTGTATGATAGTACCAGGCTAGCTATTCAGAGTGTGGGGCAGAATGCATTGCTAGGACTGTATGAAAAATTGTTCAGAAAGATGTACCTGCAGATAAAGGCAAAGGGTTGAGGGTGCCAGACTTGACGAAACAAGTTTTCTATAACCAGCCCATGTGTAAATGTAATGGCCGAACTACCAGATAAGAGAGTAAGACCCCCCAATAGCTTGTTCAGATTTCAAGAAACACTTTTTCCCATGAAATTTGAGGCAGAGTGCAATGCCCGCTGTTTTTATCTCATCTGCTGAGATAAACAAATTGTCTTTGCTACAATGTCCTGGAGGGACTGCAAACTGTGCATCCCATTTACCGTTCTTGTTTTATATTCGTTCTTGCTGGGGGATTTGCTGGTAAAAGGCAGTTATCGTTTGTTGAGACCTGGATCTCTGCTACACCTGGTTATTTAAAACCATTAATTGCAGAATGTCAAGAAAAGCTATGGTAGTCGTTGTGTGTTCTTACTTGCCTAGAGAAGCCACTTCCATAAGACATAAATTAAGCTCAGAAGTTCTTTCTCGTGTCCATCCGAGCAGTCCTAGAATCGCGTTTTTTCCTTTCGAAAGTTAATCCTGGGCGGTGAAGTGAATTCTTCAAGAACATGGAAGTTCTATAGTAAGGGCATTGGGGCAAGTGAACATTAGCCATAAGGAAGCCTTTAAGAACTCCTTGTAGGAACGTCATGGCTATATTCTTGAAACGATTGGCCTTTTTTTTGATGAGGTGAGGAATTGATCTGACCCAACCATCTCCGTTTGAAAATTGCTTTAATCTCCCCTTTCGACTTTTCTTAGCACTCTTCCAAAGAGTCTCTGTGGGCACGTACTTAGCAATTGAAGAGAGCTGTAGAACTTGCCACCCTTTGAGCTATGTGTTTTTGGATGACCATGCATGCACCTGCTTTCTTTGTCTAGAAGAACTGATAATGAAGCTGAAAAGTGAAGACCTTTAAGCACACCAGAGACTGTGAGTGATAATTGTACCCCCGCCTAGCCATGAGGAAAGCACATCTGTTCAGCCGTCTACAAGGCATCTTGGCCCAAATGACACCATCCTCAATTTCATGCTAAGCTGAAGAAAAATCCATAAAAACTATAGTCGTTCTGATCTGATTTTTATACACCAGAAGGTGAAATGGCGGTCGAAGCGTCTGCATAGCAGCTAAGTAAACTTGAGGGAATAGATTTGAGAGAAAAGTGAAAAAATGGGGAAACAGACGTAACACCGCGGTCTGTACCACACGTGCTCCGACTACTCCAGCTCTACCAGGCTTGCCTTGACCACACATATGCCATAAGTACGCATATGCGTGAATGAGGCAGTGCGCAGTCTAGCTGCTGGAGGACTGAAGCAGGAAGATGCACCGGTGAGATAAGTGGGGCTGTTTTTTTGTTGTTGTTTTTTTTAAGGGTTGGGGGGGTCGGGTAGGTTTTAGGGCAGTGGAAGGGTTGGAGTAGTTTAAGGGATGAGGCGTGGTAGTGTAGGGTTTTAGGCCTCCGGGCAGTGGGAGGGGAAAGGGTAGTTGGGGTAGTTTTTAGGGATGGGGGGTCGGGGTAGGTGTTAGAGCAGTGAAAGGGGTTGGGTAAGTTTAAGGGACGGCAGGAGGGCAGGAGGGTCTGGGTAGTGTAGGGTTTTAGGTCTTAAGACAGTAGGAGGGGAATAGGTAGTTGAGGTAGTTCTTAATGTTGAGGGGGGTCAGGGTAGGTTTTAGGGCAGCGGAAGGCACAGTGCGGGGGAGAGGGTGTGGTCCGGGGAGGCGTGGTAGATGGCTACCTTAGCCACCCATACCCATTTTACCACTCGCGTCTATACCTCGAAATTTCTTGGAAAATGCATGTGTGGTAAGGGGATGCATGGTTAACTCATGCATGGTAGAGGCACGCGTGAAAGACCCATTTATGCTTATATCATACAACCAAAAAAATTTCCCCATCCCTACTATTAAAACAAGCATTTGCAATGCAATAGGTCTTGCATTTGTGAGTTTGAGCTATTGGCATTGTAAATGACAATGTCTTTTATTTATGTCTTTATTTTTAAAACCAAGAAATAAGACATTGTCATTTACAATGCCAATAGCTTAAACTCTCGCAAAAGCGAGAGCTATTGCATTGCAAATGCTTGTTGTGTAGTGCTACCAGTAGTGAGCCCTGCCATGACTCTGGGACAGCTGACCCCAGATATCCTATCCTGCTCAGCTGGGCAGACGCTTGCAGTAACTACTCCCGTGTGTCTCGCTCTCAGGGCTAACCAAAACACTGGTACAACAACCTTCACACTTCCCAAATTGGCTAGCTTTTGCATGTATGATTTGATTAGTGAGCAAAAAATCAAAACGCCAATGATAGGCCACTGTTCGCCTTTTGCTTGGACATAAAGCACTAGTTTGACATACAACTGACGTGTAGGTGGACTGAAAATTTGTAATAAACGACTTGGAAGCAGGGATCCATTAGCGATCCAGATTCGCGCATCAGAAACATGATCACTGAATTTGAAGGGTGAAGGGGTAGACTTAAATCAACGTGACATCAGTACAAAACAGCAACGGAGAAGGTGGAAAGGAAAGATGGTGAACAAATGAAGGCACCTTCGCAGTCAAATGGCCAAACATTTGGCCAGAAAGTCACAGAACAGGTGAAGACACATATCACTGGTGCAGACAACGTTTCGTAATTGAGAGAGGATACTAAAGAGTTCCTTGGTGGGGAGAGAGTCACAAGAAAGGCAGATGGAACAATAACTCTACTTGACTTTCAGGGTTGTTGCCCTGTGCATCCTGAAGTGTGGTCGGTAGATGGGCTAAGTTGCCTGTTAAATTACTTCACTTACACAAATGCATGGTTTATAGCATTAAGAGTTGCAATCGCTTTCAATAAATATTTTCCAGAGGGAAAAGCTGTTTTACTTACGGTATCTTCAAGTCACAGATTAGAGGCTGAAACAGCAATATTTGATCTGGTGATACTGTACAGCAGGGAAAAGATGGGCGGAGAAGTCTTATCAGGACTCTAATGGGGTATGTTTGATCAAGGCTGAGGTAGCAGTGAAGACCAAGATAGAAAGGTGGACACTCCAATAACTAGTGAATGCTTTAAAATATCTATTATCATGTAATCTGTAAAAAATGTCATGTTGCTCAATGGTTTGAACCAATGATGCGGGAAAAAAAACTGCTGCAGTTCAAAAGTATAGATTAAGGGATTTAATCGGGTTATATAATGCCTGTCAAAGAAGAAGCCAACAAGAGGTTTGTAGTGGAATCGCAAGTTTCAGTAAAGGAGAGCGGAATGCCTGGAGAGCAGAATGTGAATAGATGGAGTGAGTTTCTCTAGGCAAGGAGGGAGTCAATCAGTAGTGGGGAAAGTCTTAAAGGTGTTTTTGTGCACCTTGATTTCACTTCCAGCTCTTACGGAGTCTGAAGAAATAACTCTGGGAACAGGACACGGATATCTGCCAATCATGCCTCAGTGAAGAACAACCAATCAGACCGCTTTTCAGTGAGCGGTAAACGGACGAGTGTTTGGACAGGATTCTTACATGAAAAGGAATGCATTTCAGGGATTGCTGAAAGAAAACAAGGAGATAGGGTACAGGTAGATGCATGCAGGGTATATTAGGAAGGACTGATTCCAAAAGGAGGAGCAGGAATCTGACCATGTTGGGCCAAAAGGTCTGAGAAAGGGGCCCAATGGGAGGTTTGACGTTTAAGGGCACCCCTCTTGTTTTCTGGTAAAGTGATGGAAGGAAACTGGGCTTACCAAGGAGGGCGTGTAAAATACAGAGGGACATAGTGTTATGGAGGGTGAAAAAGAGGGCGAAATGAGGTTAGTTGGTGGCATGGAAGAGAAGTGAATGCATGGGAATAACTAAAGATGAGCTGAAGGTGCAGAAAGTAGTTTTGGAGAGGATGCTGAAATCGGCAGATAGAACTTCACATTGTCCCACATCACGGACCTGACCAGCGGAGTGCTCGGTGTAAAAATGCAAATCGAACGGAGGTGAACCACTTGTTGCGGTCAAAGCTCGAGTACTGTGCAGCAGACTGAAAAGATTCGAAATAAAGTACATCTTGTAACGAGATGATGCAGTTGGTGTAGCTGCCATAATAGAAGGTCTTCAGCAAAATGTAAATTTCCTGTAAGTGTACGGCCAAATATGAACCCTGGAAGTTAATAAAAATAACGTTCTTCCAGAAAAAAGGAGAAAGGTCAAAATTAAAGTAGAATACAGGTCGAGGACAAAACAGCACCCAATATCAAATTAAGTGCATATTGCCTCTTTGAACTGGCAATGAAAGCACTTTGTGGAGCACTCCGTGCCCTTTATGCCAAACAGTATACGTCAGTCATCCAGTAAAAGCAATGCTAAGCCATCCAACACCATATCTACAAGCTGGTACTGTGTGCGCACACAAACTGCAGAGTCAAGAGTACATAGAATAACTGGGAAGCGCCACAACCCATGCTGCATAAGAAACTGAAGTGTATGCTTACATTTTGATGCCTCAGCAGGTAAGTGACACTAACATTTTAAGCGATCAGGCAAAGAAAAACCAAACAGTTCCTGTGACCGACTCCCTGCAATAAATGAGGGACTGTGGGAAACCACATGCTGACTAGGGGCGAGAGAAGGCATATTCCTAAAGAAAACGGCAATGAAATGACCGCACGGGATAAAACACACACGCTGCCTGACATCACAGCATTCCTCTGCCCTAGGCAGCCCCAGGTGTGCTCCCCGGTGGAATATTAACAGGATGTGAGGCAGATCTGAGCCGAGGATTCCGAAGGATGAAAGGGGTAAACATGGGGGCGCACTAAAGAAGTGCTTGCACGGATACAATATGGAGTAGAAGAAAGTGGAAGCACGCGAAAGTGAAAGCGTGACATGCGCGTGCTGTGATAAAACACAGTGATGAAAAGAGACGCCTGGCGAACAGATGCACGCGAGCGTGCTGAAACACCGCAAGCCGTACACGAGGAGATGTGCACATCGCCTGTCCGGGTGCGTGCACATCTCCTGTACCCCTTCGCTAGCAAAACGACGACGATAGATCTCGCCAAGGCGAACAGCGCATGCGCCGCATCGCTAGGCGAGACCTAAAATGGATGAAGCAATGACTTTCTAAAAGTCCAAGTATCAAACAGCTCCGCTACTTGACTCCATCTTTGCTTCACAGAGTAGAAAAATTAACTTCTCTATTTACTTAGCACTGTATTCTTTAACTGTGAGGCTCCTGGATTTATCAAGTAAGAGTTGAAATGATCTCAAAAGCAGTGGGAATGCACCATTCTTTAAAAAAAAAAAGAAATGAAGATAAGATTTCCTGCCGCATGTTCTATATGGCTGACTTTTCATTTTTATTACCTGCCTAAAGATACACTGGTAACTTTTTTAGTAATGTTTTCTTTATGGTTGGAGTTACAAGAAAAATATTAATCTATTAAAATGTGTTTCAGACCTAATGTGGCTGAAAATTCCATCATGGAGAACTTTTTAATCCTAACTGAAAATACAGGAGCCAAGTAGATTGAAGAATTTATTTATTGACTGAAATGGATGCGTGTCTTTAAGCATAGAGTACAGTGTGTTCAACTGACAGCTCCTTGGTCTGGATCGCAAAGTCAGATGGAGCATTAACATTTTCGATTGAAAATATTTTATCCAAAGCTCTGAATGTGAATGGCTGTTTCATGTATTTACTTTCTGTTGTTTAGTGCATTCATGTTTTTTAATTTCGTTAAAAAAAAAAAAATTCATATTGAGAAATCTCATGTCTGAAAATCCAATTAATTTCCTTTTTATGCTGCAGGATGAAGAAACGCGTAAGGACTATGATTACATGCTCGATCATCCGGAAGAATACTACAGGCATTACTACCATTACTACAGCCGTAGGCTGGCCCCCAAGGTTGATGTAAGGATAGTCATCTTGGTCACTGTGTGTGCCATCTCCATCTTCCAAGTAAGCTATTTAGGCAACCTATGTATAAACTGGAATGATTTATATATTATTATTTTTTTTAAGTAGTGGTGTGTCAAAACATTAGCATTATAGTCGCATGGCTGTATTGAGACGGTATGACTGGCTAGTTTTTGCTTTTCTCTGCTACACCTGATGCCCAGGCAAATGCACAGCTCCTCACTTATGTTCCTAGTCACTAAAGCAACTTCCCATACATTTAGTTAAACTCATCATGTTGGAAGAATCCATCACACTCCTGAGAACACAACCTCTCAAAAGTAGAGACAACTCGTGCTTAGGTCTAATAAACAAGCACATTTGTGTACCCCTTTTGAACTAGCTATTAACTCCATTTTATTGGCAGAGTGAAGCTCGGCTTAGTTAATTGTCTGGGATTGTTTCTGATTGAAGTAAATTAAATACTTGTCATTGGCTCTAAATGTATTTAATTCCCAAGAGAGACATTTGAAACAATAGTTTCTGGTGGCATGTTGGTGCTAACAAATCTCTTTTTGCCCAAAAAACATAATGAAATGTCGGATGATTGCCACAAATCATTGTACAGAAAGCAAAGGCGGGCACATGCCACCCCCCTACTACAGTAGCTGCACTGGCTCCCGATCAAACCGAGAACAAGGTTCAAAGGTCCCTGCATAGCCCATAAAGCCATCCACGGCTGGGCCCCTGCTTACATTAAGGAACCCCTCATAAACTGTGTGCCAGGGACTTCCCTTCGATTGTCTGATTTTAGGCCTGCACACGCTTCAACACATACACCAATGGGGCAGAGCCTTTTCCGCAATGATCCCTCAACTCTGGAGCAGGCTGCCGGAAACCCTTCGCAGGGAACCCACCCTTCTTCCATTTAGGAAAAAACTTATAACGCCTCTTTTTACTGAAGCCTGGGGCACAACCTAGGCCAAGTTTTGGTGCATGTACAATAGGATATGTGAGGTTAGGCTCTCTCATAGCTCTGAGAGACCTGTCGGTGATTTTGCGCTCCAGAAGTCCCATTTAACATTAACTAAGCAAGAATGTATGCATTAGTAGCATGATTTTGAGTTTGACTCAAGATACAGCTGGCCTCCATTTTCTCTCAACACTTATTCTGTGCCTCGTTTTACAATAAATATAGAGAAAAATAAGGTTATGCTGCAGCACTATAAATATATTGGTGTCATAATTTCCCCATGGTTTAAACTCTCACCACATACTGTACAATTGACTGATAAAGGCCTTAATCAAATAGTAGGCCTTCCTTCTGTTTATAAACTAATGTGAAAAAAAAACTGTTCAATCATTTGATGATAGTTTAGAATTCCGAAAATTCCATCCTCCGTTTTATGCAACTTTGAATGTGTGCCCTCTCCAAGTTTCTTTCTTTGTGAATTTTTTGGACTGTAACATTTTACACTCATTTATGGTCTAGAAGAATCCTACATGTACGTTCAGTTTGCTTTGAATTAGGGCTCATTGGGATGGAAATATAAAGCATGTGGAGCTTTGTCTATTGAGGTTTAAAGATTTTTAAGATAGGTCTTTGTAATAAAGGAACAATGAAGTGATGCAACATTGCCCTCCACAGTAGTGAGAAATTTGACGTTTGCTTTTCAGAAATTAAGATTATCTTTAGGTCAAAACTTAAATAACCTATTAGCATCTTCCTATTGTGCAATGGTTAACCACTTGCGAGCTAGCGGTTTTCCCGCTGTGCGCTGGATTTTTCAAAAAGCCGCGTTACATGACGAGCTCAGCTCGTCATCAGCACACGAGCGCTGTAGCTGATGACAAGCTGAGCTCGCCATCGGCATCGAAGGGGTTAAAAATGCAATTTATTTGAGTTTCCAGGGAAATTATAACATTTGCAAGAAAATAAATGTACACCACGATATTGTATGTATAAATGCAGAACCAAGAACTTTGCATTGATAGATGGAATAGTTCAAATTACAATGCACTATCACCCATGGAAGTAACTTTGGGCAGTGTGGGAAAGAGGTGAAAAGAAGGCAGTCTTGCATCTCGCCTACTGCTCATGAGACTTAGTTAGCTGTGGGCCATCTTATACAGGTGATACATTGGTTATAGGTGATTTAAAGCCAGGCTGACCGGTGATAAGACAGCAGCCTTGAGAGCAAGAATATCGATATAGCCAGCCAGAAGTAAAGCCTGTTTCTGCAAGGCTGTAACTTGTATAATCAACGTGAAATTCAAAATATCAAGAGTGGTTAGTTGCAAATGTCATTTTTATACCTCACTGAGTTTATCCTTGGAATATCAATTCTAAAGCTCCTATGTGGCATTCACTGTTTTACACAGACTCTCTTCTGAAAATCTACTATCCAAATTAAATTCAAGATTTGATGTCTGCTCCATGAACTTTGTTAGTAGAAATCATGGGAGCTGTTTAGAAAGAAATTAATGCATGTCTTGACTACCCACCATTAGCAAATCAAGCCCAATTCTTAAAGTGCTGGAAGCCACTGTTCTTAAGAAGCCTTTCCTCATTACAAAGCATGAAATGTGCCTGATCCTCAAAAACCTCTTTACTCCATTGAGCATTTTAGAAACATGCCTATAGTTTTGTTTTTAACCTCTAACTCAAAAAAACACTACACAAAAGTAAGATTTTTACAGCTTCTAACTTATCCTATAGCACCGCTTTGACAGAAGTACTCAATCCCATTTATTTAAAAATACTAATCAAGCTGACCAATTCCCTTTCGATCATGCCTTTAATCTATGAGAAAAAAAGCAGATATTTACAACTCTGCTGTCCTTTGTCTGTGCTTCCCTTTTAAATAGTATTAACCTGTTGCCAATTATTAATGTATGTGTTTATTAACACTTTGCAAAAGGAAAGCATTTCTGCATTTTCGACACTGGTAGGCTCAGCTGCTGTAGTGTTGCAGTTAAAGCATATGCCAAATTTCAAATTTTCTAAAATGGAAATGTGGCTGCCATCACAAAGGTGAAAATGTGTATGTTTATAGTTCTACGCCTTCTCACCATCAATCTCCTATTGACAGTAATGAGGTAATCTATTTAATTTAGTGATTCACATCTGACCAATGGCTACTTGTGACCTGTGGCAAGGCTCTGCATGGAAAATATGCCTGCTGAGTAACAATGTACTACAGATTGGAACACCTACAAATGGTCGGTGATTGTGTCATAGTGGTTTAGAGAGTCACTTCGGTTTTTATTTTTCTCTTAGATTATGTCTGTAATTGACGAGTCCACGATGGAATGGGCGACGACTGTGCGCTTGTTGTGTATGTTAAGTAGAATCTGCTATATATTGAAATAATGCAGATTTACACTGTCTTTCGTGGAAGCTGTGCATTCACGTATCCTGCCTATAGGCTTAGCCTTTTGTGGTCATTTATGGAGGTTGTTTGTATTTGGGTCAGGAGCAGTTTTTGTCTTTTATGCTATTTTATTTGCATAGTAGGTGCTCTGCTGTTTATGTAAAATGATATACGTTCTTTTTACCTTCGATGTTCTAGTTTTACAGCTGGTGGGCCAGCTACAATGAAGCCATAAATTACCTTTCTACGGTGCCAAAGTATCGAATTCAAGCAGCGGAAATTGCCAAGCAACAAGGTCTTTTTAACCGGGCTAAAGAGAAGGGCAAAAACAGACGGTCCAAAGAAGAAATAAAAGCAGAGGAAGAAGAGATAATACGGGACATTATAAAGACTAAAATCGATATTAAAGGAGGTTATCAGAAGCCTCAGATATATGATATTCTTCTCTTCCAAATTGTCTTATGCCCTGTGTACCTGTGCAAATATATAGTGTGGTACTGCTGGTGGATTTACACATTTAACATCAAAGGACAAGAATATGGCGAGGAAGAAAGACTGTACATTATACGCAGATATATGAAGATGTCCCAGTCTCAGTTTGACACCGTCGAAGACCATCAAAAAACGACTTTCCTGGAACGAGAACTGTGGAAAAGAGAAAACTATGAGGTGAGCAAATCTGATGTGATGAGCATTAGTGGATTTCAAAATGGCAATTATAACTGAACAATTTACGTTTTCCAAAGGTTAGAGGTTTTACTGCACTTTGTCCTCTTATCCCTACAATCCCACACACGCACAGCACACATTTTCCCCTCACACTAATCAAACTACCATATCTGGTACTCTTGAAGGTTTATTGCATTCAGTTGTCCCATTTTCCATTTTTAATACAGCTGTGCTCCGTCGAATATTCTATGCAATTGATGTTAGAGATCTCCATGTATTACTAAAACAGTATTTCTATTAGACCCATTATTTACACGAAACCAAACTGACTAATGATGTAAATGTAAATCGTGGGAGATGAACAACTATGATATTTTGCTTTAACTCCTATCAGCATCTCTACAATGCTGCTTTTAAGCCCTCTTTTCCACCTTTCAGTGCAATGTATCATTCCTGAAAATACATCACCCATTATCACAAACTAATAACTCAGTAACCTCAATGATTTGTAGATTATGAGGGCAGTCTCTTGAAGCATAAACTACCTTCCTAGTAGTTGGCATCGGCCTGTGCTCTGAAAAGCAAATGTTACATCATATGAAAGAGGGAGTTGAGTTCCTTTTTACATTTCTCTATTGGTCAATTGTTGCTTAACCCACTTATGGCTCTGATGAGTAGTAAGTCAAGATGCAGAAACTTGAAATTGGATCAACTGATTTTTAGAAGATGTATCCAACCCTTTCAGAGTACTTGTTTCAGGACTTTTGGGCAAATATCATCTTATGTATATCCTTTTCACTTAGTTAGGGAGAGACTCAAATATGGGATTTGGTGAAGGGTGTGCATGGCAACACTTCTCGACTCCATTGTGGCTTTCAAACATAGAACGTTTCGTTGTGATTTACTAAGAGAATTGTAAAATTCCTTCAGTATTAGAGAGTAAACATGTAGTTCTATAAATTTGTAAACGCCTTGTGTGGCGATTTAACTTTCAGTTCGACAAAGCATGTTCATGTTGGGCATAGCAAAAGGCTGCTGACTTGAGTGATGGTGATACTCTTAAAGAGGCAACATCTGAAAATGTTCTTTCACTAAGACAAGTGTCAGGCACCTGTTGCCAGCATTGGAAATTTCTGACTTATTGTGGTGCGCACTTGGCCTAGGGTTCGCCAGCACTATAGGCACATCCCCTTGAACAGATGAGCAAAGTTTCTATGGTCTCTAGCTTCAGCCACCTGCAGTTGAAAGACATTTGTACTCCACTTGTGAATCCTAAGCTCAACATTGAATAAAATAAATTGTGATAAGTGGTACAAGAAGAGAGTGGTGCGATAGCCCCAAAAGTAGGCTTTTGGGCAGCTTGTCTGTGTTTTTGAGGCGTGTCTATACTTTGCAACAAAAGGGGCCTGAAAAATTGAGTGACCAGGAAGAGTGTTGTGTTCAAAAGTCTAGCATTCACCATGACCATAGTGGGCTGCGTAGACCAGAGGTTGAATCAATTTAAAGCTAAAACGTTCACCACAAACTTTTATCTGGGTCACTTGAAATATAAAATTTGAAACCCTTACTGGAAGCGTGTTCACTATGGGGTTGAGCCTCCTAATGATTCCTTTATTTTGTACGCATTTTTGCTAATTAATTTACAGGCCTCCTACATTTCCATTACTGTAGGGAAGGACACTTATAAGAGGTCTTGTGCATATCGAGACTCCCTTTCCTCCAGCATGCACTTATTGATGCCTTTGTATCCCTGGAAAATCCATAGCTAGGGAATTAAACCGCTGTGGGTCATCCTAGGCCTTGCAGCTTTCCGAATTTAAAATGGTTCTCAGATTATGCCATTAACTCTCACTGCCTCTAATTTCACCTAATAGACTCTTTTCCTGCAAAAGACTGGACATAGTATCTTTTGAATGTCATTGTGAACAGGTGTCACCATTTGAGGGAATCCAGCACTTTTCGTCTATCTTCATTAGAACTATAATATTGTGAAGGTGGCATATCTTCAGTCTGTTGTAGTTTCCTAGGCCGAGTTCACGCTGGTCTTCATACACATCTTTTATAGCATAGAGTGCTCGATATCCAGATTTCATGCTGCGATTTTAAGAGGAAAAGTAGTATTTAATTTAGTTTACCCTCTTGCTTACACTGTAATGTGTATTATAGTGAGAAGAGAAGTTGAAGTAAAGTATTATCCTTAATTAGGAAATTTGGTTTTGTGCGTTATTTTTAAACTCCTTTAGCTTTAAGGAGGTATGCAACTCCAGCCTTTTGTATTCCCTTAAATGTCATCAGCTGCACATAACCCAGATAGTAATGCAGTACGAAGGAGATTGGCAGATTTAGGTGGGCGTTTTATGCTGCTTAGTGAAGTATTTACATAGGTTAAAGTATTCAGTAATGTAAAGTTTAATGTACAGGTTTTAGCTCGTTTTTGGGACTTGCATATGGGGTTATAGAGAAATCCAGTCATCACGGTTCTCTACCTGTTTCTGCCTTACCAAATGTGTTGAAGATATTTTATAAGAATTGTGATCTTTGTGCATGTGCGTGCTAAAAACTGGCTATAGAAGTAGATGATACACAAATTATTCACCCCATGTGTATTAGCCAGTGGGACGAAGGACTGTGTTCTGCGTTGACGGCACCTTTTAATGGAGTCACACTTGTTACTTATTACCTCTAATTTTGGCAGCAGCTCAGCCATATAGCTCAAACAGGTCTAGAAATAGTGGTAGGCGCATGTCCTGTGACCATCTACTCTTTTTGACAGTAGCCCTCTAGCGCACGTCACAACATTCAGATAGTTCAATCCAATAACTTAAAAGGTGTTCAGTTGACAGGCAGGTTTGGTTGGTGCCTTTTTAGGTTGAGCCTACCAGCCTTGCGCATGCGCGGTCTGTTAATCGACATATTGTGGCTTGCCATTAGCATCGAGGAGCTTTTTACACTTGAATCTCACAGACTAACCTCTCTCACTAAGCCCCACTCCCACCATGCTGACATCAATGTGGCCCTTGGGCACATCACAGACCGCACTTTGCGGCCCTTGGGTAAATGTTTGCGAGCACCCATGCGTGGGCTGGACTGACACAGTCTGAGCTGAGACGGCATAATTAATTTAATACATTAATAAATAGCACGATGTAGAAAGTTCCGGGTTTTGAAAGACGGAGAGCCGAGGGAATAGGCGATACAGGGAATGGATTCAAATAAGAGGGTACAATAAATGAAAAGGCAAGATTTACCGTGCACCTTCAGTCTTTCTCTCTACACTATAAAAGGATAAGGATTATGATGGACTGGGTGGCTTCCCACAGTCACAGGATGGATAATAAGTGGAAGGAACTTTAGGGGGGGTGAAAGGTGAAGAGAATATGCGGTGTTTGGAGGAGAGCGCATACTCGTGGTTCTAAATGTGTTGAAACTTGTACAGTATTTTAAATCGTGAATTATAATTTTCCACCAGGTCTATAAACGGGAGCAGGAGGAAGAACTAAAGAAGAAGATGGCTTCTGACCCCCGATGGAAAAGATACCGGAGGTGGATGAAGAATGAAGGCCCTGGGAGATTAACATTTATAGATGATTAATGGACACTGTACCTCTATGCTGCTATTTCAGTGTATTGCAGAAAATATTTTCATAATTAAATTATCAATTTTTATCTACTCTGCCTTGTGCAACGAGCTGAATGAATGAAGTTAAGCGATCCAGCGGCTACGAATGGAAATAAAATCTTTCGTTCAAGGCAAATGAAGGTCTCTCTTTATTTTCTCATAAGATTGCTTGGATCTGTTTTCATCTTCATGGATTTGAACATTTTCCGCTTACTGTGGATTTGCTCGTGAATGATTTTATTTAAAAATAAGCAACACTAAAACCTGATCATGATGTTCATGTTTGTATTGCAGAATTATGTAAACCCATTGAAGTATATTCCGGTCCATTAGTTTGATTTGGCAGTTCATTTTATTGTTGATTTTGTTGCCAAAAACCTTAAAATGTCTTCTTTCTAAGGAAACTTCTTTTTTTAATAAAGAAGTATGGTCTTATCTGAAGGTTGCACTTAATACCCGTCATCGTCCTGCATTATGTAACTCTTCTCCCCAGATGTCGGCTATGATTGAAGAGACTGGCACCACTTCTGTTCCACACTCTTGTACAACACTGTTGCTTTGTAGTTAGGTTTGCACTCTTTAAATATTTCTACATATATAAATACATGCATAATCGTTTTGAGCTGTTTTTGTCAGCTGGAAACACGCTTTCACTATATAAATCAAGCCTAAAACCCTTAACTAACCTCACAGGCTCACCTTTTTTTCCCCCCATTTTTTTAAAACGTTTTTTTAAACAGTCTATTGCTGTTTTCCCTCATGCATCTAATGATCAAGGAACATCTAGTTCATTGATTACATTTCTGAATTTTTTAAACATCTTATTGATTTATTCATATGTTATACACATTATTACACATACTTTGTAACATCATATTTTGCTTCAGATAGCCAATGTTCAAACAGTGTATATAAGAGAAGGTTTTCTAATAAGTGTATACAATACAGCATTTTAAAGAAGCACAACATCAAGTACCTACTCTTTTATATTTAGGGTTGTTGCACCATGAGGTTCCAGCATTTTCATATCTGACAAATTCACAATGCCTGATGTCCTGGTGGTGGAGGGGGTTTGCGGACCACAGTTGTCCCACTAAGGCAGAAAATGTCACCCTCTTCACTTATCGTCTAAACATCTATTACCTAAGCCTACACTTCAGGTGTATCATGATGGTCTATAAAGCTCTGGGATACCGCTTTCCACATATCAGAAAACAGGTACCTACATATCCTCATGGCCTCCTCACATGCAATGCCTCTTCTCCAACCTGGTCCAGTGTTTCATCTCCACCCGCCCCGCTTATGAGAATTATCTCCTCCATATCCAATGCTGCAGTAATATTCATCAGTTTGTTATGTTGTTTGTATTTGTAAAGTTCAATATTCCATGTCTGCTTTGTCAAGGATCATGTAGACTTACTGAACTAGGGAGCAAGTTCCAAAACATTGTTCTGGTGTGTGAGCGATCAGAGGCAAAGCCTGGGATTAACAGTTCAAAAACACTAGAGAGAACATTAATTGGTAAAGCATATTTTTGCTAAGTGTTGGGGGATTGCAACATCCTTGGTCTTTGCCTCTTTGTGTTTTTGTGTTCATCATGGATGTGGTCAGCATGTGTGTTGCACAGCAAATGGCCTGTCTAGTTGGTTTTTGAAGGGCCATATTCTCTGGCAGTTAGGAAGTGCTCTGAGAGCCAGTGAAGACAATGGATGATGGGAGCAGCCTTGACCCAATTGACGTAAAGTCCATAATGACCAACTCCATCTTGAGCAGCCTGAGACTCCATCTTCTGTATTTTTGCTTCATCATTGTTCTTGGCTGTGACTTCGTGACCTCCTTTTGGGGACCTTTGCAGTGGAGCCGTTCCCGAACCCATTGTGATTCCCAACTCCGATACAAAACCATGCACAACTTCGGTTTTGGTGCCGAACAAGCCCACACGATCTTAATTGTAGACTAAGCCCTATTTTACTGAAGGGCTTACTGAAGAACACAAATGGTGGGGATCTGAGGATCCCTATGCCTACTGACCCTCCCGCCCCCCAGCAGTCCATGGCCAATGACAACCGGTATGAGGCCCTAGCTGACACCGGTGGTCTAGACATCTCACCAGACCCTTATCTCCTTTCTCCTTCCACAGTGGCTATAGAGGAAGGAGCTTCCTTTTAGGATGGCGGTCCGGAGGGTAGCTGAGGCCCTAGACCTGCAGCTGCCCACTGTCAAAGTCCAAACAAATGTCTTGAATGAGGTGCTTCAACCGAGGGTATCTCCATCCGAACCCCTACTACCCTTCAATGAAGCCCTCACTGATGCCCTGCTCGGGGACTGGGCTAAGCCTTGCACAGGCACTCCTGTGCACAGGACCATTGCTCGCTCAATTTCCACCTGGAGAACAACGACGACCGCAACACCACCACCGTGCTGGAAAACCTCGCTAACCTGGGACTCAAGCAACTGGTGACCACCCCCACCCACCTCGCCGGACACACACTCGACGCCGTCTTCTCATCCAGCAAAGACATCGCCTTCAGCCACGCCACCGGACCCCACTGGACGGACCACAGCTGCGTCCACTTCACCTTCAGAAGAACGACCCACCACCACCAGCAACAGGTTGCCCGAAGAAGCTGGAACAAGATCACAGCCGACCAGCTCGCCGCTTCCCTGAGTCAGCACCCTCCCGCCAGCTCAGCGAACCCCAGCCAGGCCGCCGACAACCTCACGAAGTGGATCAGCAACTGCGCGGACGAACTCGCCCCTCTGGGGACCCCGCCCAGCAGACACGGCAGCAAGAAAGCCCCATGGTTCACCGACGAACTCAAGAGCTCCAAGAAGAACTGCCGAGCCCTCGAGAAAGTCTGGAGAAAGGAACCTACACCGGACAACATGACCACCCTCAAGCTTGCCACCCGGAAGCACCACCAACTGATCCGCGCCACCAAGAAAACTGCATTCAAGGACCGACTGGACAACAACGCACACAACTGCAAGGAACTCTTCAACATCGTAAAAGAGCTCTCCAACCCCAACGCCGGTAACAACGACATCACCCCATCGCAAGACCTCTGCAACTCCCTCGCCTCCTACTTCCACAACAAGATCGCGGACATACACAACAGCTTCAGCAGTCAACCATCGCACACAACGACCGCAGCAACGCCGCCCACCACCACCCTCCGCGCCTGGACTCCGATCAGCACCGACGACACCGCCCGCATGATGAACTCCATCCACTCCGGATCTCCGACCGACCCCTGCCCTCACCACGTCTTCAACAAGGCCGACGCTGTCATCGCACCCCCCCTGCGGGACATCATCAACACCTCCTTCGACACCGCCACCTTCCCGGAGAGCTGGAAGCACGCCGAACTCAGCGCTCTACTAAAGAAACCAACAGCGGACCCCACCGAACTCAAGAACTACCGCCCCATCTCGCTCCTCCCGTTTCCAGCCAAAGTCATCGAGAAGACCGTCAACAAACAGCCGGCCGCCTTCCTCGAGACGAATGGATCCCTTGACCCCTCACAGTCTGGCTTCCGAGCCAACCACCGCACCGAGACCGCCCTCATCGCTGCCACCGATGACATCCGAGCCCTGATGGACAACGGAGAAACAGCGGCCCTCATCCTCCTAGACCTCTCCGCGGCATTCGACACGGTCTGCCACCGCACCCTAGTGCAGCGTCTCAGCAACATCGGAATTCAGGAGAAGGCACTGGAATGGATCGTCTCCTTCCTCGACGGAAGAACACAGAGAGTCCGTCTACCACCGTACAAGTCAGAGGCCACCAAAGTCATCTGCGGCGTCCCTCAAGGATCCTCGCTGAGCCCCACCCTCTTCAACGTCTACATGAGCCCCCTCGCGCCCATCGCACGCCAACACAACCTGAACATCATCTCCTACGCCGATGACACCCAGCTGATCCTCTCACTGACCAACGACCCCGCCGCTTCCAGAGCCAACCTTCACGAAGGGATGAAAGATGTAGCCGAGTGGATGATGACCAGCCGCCTGAAACTGAACTCAGACAAGACGGAAGTCCTCATCCTGGGTTCCTCGCCCTCCGCCTGGGACGACTCCTGGTGGCCCCCCGCCCTGGGCACCGCACCCACACCGACAGACCACGCACGCAACCTGGGCTTCATCCTGGACTCCTCCCTCTCCATGACCAGACAAGTCAACGCCGTCTCCTCGTCATGCTTCAACATCCTGCGCATGCTACGAAAGATCTTCCGGTGGATCCCCACCGAGACCAGGAAGACGGTCACCCAGGCCCTCGTCACCAGCCGACTGGACTACGGCAACGCCCTCTACGCCGGAACCACCGCCAAGCTCCAGAAGAGACTCCAGCGGATCCAGAACGCCTCGGCCAGACTCATCCTCGACATCACCCGACGCAGCCACATCTCCGGACATCTGAGAGACCTGCACTGGCTCCCCGTCAACAAGAGAATCACCTTCCGTCTCCTCACCCACGCACACAAAGCCCTACATGACCAAGGCCCGAGCTACCTCAACAACCGCATCAACTTCTACGCTCCCAAACGCCACCTCCGATCAGCCAGTCACGCCCTCGCCGCCGTCCCCCGCATCCGAAGAACGACAACAGGAGGAAGGTCCTTCTCCCACCTGGCCGCCAAGACCTGGAACTCCCTCCCGACCGACCTGCGCCCCAAGACCACCTTTCCTTCAGGAAGAAGCTCAAGACCTGGCTGTTCGAGCAGTAGCAGCACCCCCCCCCCCCAAGCGCCTTGAGACCCTCCGGGTAAGTAGTGCGCTCTATAAATGTCCATGATTGATTGATTGATTGCCTTGCTCTCTCTCCCATCACCCTACCTCAGAGAGCCTTGTTGTCCAGGCCGCAACCTCCTGAATTAATTAGAGCGCCTTCTCTACTGCACCATCAGCCTTGCTCATGGACATACACTTTGATGGAACCTGTCTCATCAGAGATTAGGTCTTGGAGAGATTCAAGGATAGTAGGGCCACTGCTAAGTCGTTGAGACTTTCTGTTGCCCCACAACGGCTGCATTCCACCTTCCGCGGTAACGGTAGGGACTATCCGCCGCGTCCTTTCTGCCCAGGCAACCATGGCCAGGAGGCTCAGTCCTTTTGTGGCCAGGAGGCTCAGTCCTTTTGTGGCCATGGAAGTGGCTCTCTCAAGCCTTATTGGCCCAAAGCCAGAGTTCTTCCCAGTTGGCCCCCTGGGAGCCGCACAGTTTAGTTTAGCTCTTTAGTTTCCTCTCAATCCAGCATGGGCACCTGGTTAGCAGCACAATCCAATGCCAATGAGTACTCCAGATTGTTCAGCGGGGTTACGCTGTCCTGTTCCAACAAACCTGGCCACCTCTTCCTCTGTCCCCAGATTGGCTGATAAGGACACCTTGTGCTCCTGCAACAGGTAGTACTGGCCCTTCTTTCCAAAGGAGCCATCCAGAGGGTGCCAGCATCTGATGTAGGTGTTGGTTCCTATTCCCGCTACTTTTTAGTGCCATAGAAGGATAGAGGCCTTTGTCCTGTATTCGATCTGCGCTCTCTCTTATTTCTTGAAAAAGGAAGTACTCTAGTTGCCCACATTGGCACAGGTCTTATCTGCTCTGGAAATTGGATGGTACTGTTGGACTTGCAGGATGCCTTTTTTCATATTGCCTCCCCCGACGCTACTGGTATGCCAGGATCATTATTAGTTTGCTGGGCTCTTCTTTGGCCTTACCAATGCCCCATGAGTATTCATCAAGGTGATGGTGGTGGTTGCAGCACATCTGCAGAGGTCTGGGTTCAAGTCTTCCCCCTACCTCGATGATTGGCTTTTGAAGGCAAGCTCGCCCCAGGCAATTGTCTTCCACCTCTAGACTGCAGTGGACATTATTCATACACTGGGGTTCATGATCAACATGCCAAAGTCGCATCTTCCTCTTAGATGCTCCCTTTCAAAGGAGTTGTTCTGGATATAGTGCAGTTTCGAGCTTATCCTCCAGTACCGCAAATTCTGGATATGATATCGATGTTTCAGCCTCTATCCTTGATTTTGGTGAGACTGACTCTGAGGCTGCTGGGTTACATCGTCTCCTGCATCCTGTTAAAACGTACCCATTGGCATAAGCAGGCTCTGCAGTGGGACTTGAAGACCCTGTGGGGACCGCATCAGGGAAATCTCTCAGGGAACTGCAAAAGACCTGCAGTTGTGGCTCACAGACCGTGATTGGGTCTACAATAGACTTCTCTCTCTTCCCCGCTCAGAGTGGTGACAGATGAGTCACTTTTGGGTTGGGGCGACCACCTGGAAGAGGTGGCGATGAGAGGCCTCTGGTCTCCAGCGTAGTCACTTCTCCCAATCAGTCTGTTGGAGCTGAGAGCAATTCGACTGGCATTGAAAGCCTTTCTTCCTTCCATCAAGGGAAGGCTAATTCAGGTGTTAGTGGACAACACAACTACCATGTGGTACTGCAACATGGCTGGAAAATCATGGCATAACCCTTTTGTGGCAACATCTGGCTGGCTCTTTCAACATCAGATGTGACAAACTCCGCCGACTATTCCCAGCAAATCACAAATGTAATATTCATTCGAAGGTTGTGCAAGGTTTCTTCCGAGATTGAAGAGTTTTGGTTAGATCTATTTGCCACAGCTGAAACGCACAATGTCCACATTTATGCACACTGGAGTTTCCAAGGCAACTCGCTGGGAGATGCATTTTGTCTCAAGTGAAGCTCAGGACTGCTAGTCTTCTTTTCCTGCCAATATTACTCCTGCCAGGACATTACATCTGGATCCAAAAGAGCATTCATGTTTTAGATTGCTATTACAAAAGAATACTGGGTGGAAAACCAACTCTTTGTTGGATTTGGAGGGGCAAAGAAAGGGAAGGCAATTAAAAAGAGGGCTTAAGAGCTCACTCCACCAGAGCTACAGCTGCGACCACTGTAGAGGAGTTCCAGTCCTGGACATCTGTCTGGAAGCTACGTGGGCATCATTACACACGTTTGCTAAACGTTACTACATCGACAGTCCGCAGACCCACCTCCGGGAGAGATTGCTTTGATTTCTGTTCAAATGTAAGGAGTCTGTGGCTAAAAGTCTCTATCGGAGAAACTCAGAAGTTACTCTTCTTCGGTTGCTCCTTATCTGCTAGAGACCCTTTACAGACTTTCCCCATCCTCCAAACTACCCTATTTTGTAAAAAGATCCTTTAGGACCCTCATTTGTGGCACACTGGTCAGTCCTCTTAAGCTTGGCTCCGTGCTTCTGGTGTAGAAAAACTGTAAAGAACTGAGGTTAGCGTTCGGTGGTGGCACCTATATATGTACCATGCAAGTCACTTGGGCGCAGACTATGCCATCTGCCCAACATGGAGCCACATGATTTCACCTACTGGCGAGTAAGGGGAGTGCTCAAAACACTTCTGGATTCAGTCTGACATCTGCGAATATTCTAAGTTAAGGAATCTGCAGCTATATAGTCTCCGTCGGATAAAGTCTTACTGAAGGTAAGTAACGTGTTCTATTTCTTTATAATAATGCGTCTAAGACTAACCTATTGATTTATGCAGGTTAGGTCAGGCATTCCTAAGGTTTTGTTAGATGTTCACATATCAGTAAAACCACAGTATATATGGCCCGTTAAGTGACCACTTGCAGGAGAGGTCTTATGCCGTAGATTATCAAGCAAGATACTACCAGAAGATCACCACAGGGACGGCAGTGATGTGCATGCATCCTGTCGTACGCTGAAAGCTGATACCGAGCTAAGTACGGGAGGAGAGGAGCTCACGCTAATGTGTCTTTCTTTTAAGGCTACACTTTGTCCTGGTTACTTATAAGTACAGCTGTAGTTTCAGACTTGGAAAGTTGTAACACTGGCCTGCGCACTTAAAGCATGCCAGGGTCTGAAAATCTCCTTGACTTACCAAGAACATCACACCTGCTTTGCTGGTGCATTACCAGACACACACACAAGGGTGTCTGATTGGGACCTGTGAGGAAAAGGGGTGTATTATATGGTGTGGTTAAGCCCCTTCACCGTGTAATACACCTAGCCAACCCCTTTAGGTCCAGAAGGTTTAGTCTGTAAAACCCTCAACTCAACACTTGGTAGCTATGGCACTGAGCAGCATGGCTTACACAGAGGAACACTGCTTACACAGAGGAACACATGTGAAGCATTTAAACAGCTCCATAACAATTGTAGGAGTCTACACCAATTTAGAAAAATAGACTATTTGTATAAGAATTTAGATATTGGAACAAAAAAGATCCACCGAAGAGTTCATTTTACAAGCACTAGGAAATCAAAGCAATTTCAACCGTGAGCAAACCTTGGCAACGTGAACCAATTGGACTTTTATCCAAGTTTTCTTTGAAAATGTTTCTAATTGTCAATGCGGTCAGTTAGAAGCTAGTCAGGGGGACCAACAAGGTCATGAAGAACACTTACCTTAACAGAAGAAGCAGTCCTTCAGCAGTTCCAGGCCTTTTATCCATGTGTTAATGGATTCCTATGGAGTGGTCCTGATGCAAGGGATGTAGGATGCTAAGATACTCCAAGGATGTTATGGGTGCAGTGCAGTCGACAGGAGTCTTCCTGCAGGGATTACTCTTTCCATGAAGATGGTGAGTTAGTCCTGTTTGTAAGTCAACTTAAGACGAAGTCCTCTATGAACTGGCAGAAGTCCAGTTGCCCATTTTCGTGGTCACAATCCAGTCCTCCCTGAGTTGATAACTTTCCTTCTGAGCGTCCCAGCAACTCTCCACCAGCACTCCTGGGTTCATCACCATGTGGTGCAACACTGTGTATCTGGTCTTGGGGCTGCACAGCGCTGGTGGTAGCGGATTGAGGCCTTCGGCTACCAACTTGCCCCAGCAGGCATCCTCAGCTGTTGTGTGATTTGTGCTGAGAACAGAAGGCCTATCAGCTTGCCCTTGGAGTCTCTTCGCTTTCTGGGTTTTGGTGCCTGCTTCTCTTTGAGAAGGACACGGCAGGCGCAGTTCCTCTCTTCACTAGCCACTAGGTGCATTCCTTGTTGGTGCGCTCTCTCTCTGCTGGTCCATCAGTGCAGCAGGGCAGTCCTTCGGTCCTTCTTCCAAGTTAGAGATCTGAGGTTTGAATGCCAGGAGCGCCCATCTTCTGCTTGAAAGTGCCCTAAGGGCAATATCTGGGTGGTAGCCAATGGGCTACCAGATTCCTTCCTACCTGGTGACCACTTCCTGTGGAGTGTGACATCCGGCTATCCTAAGATGCACCATTCTTTTCTATTCTAAGATGATGTGACCCCTCGCTCGGTGGTCAGACCTCCCTAGCCCACCCCTGGGGTGTGGCTACCTCAGGGCTACACGCCCCTTCAGAAAATGGTTTTGGAACTGGTTTTCCCTCCTTGCTTCATGTGCCAGCCTGTCTTCCTCAGCAATGGGACAGCCCTCCCTCTACTGTTACACGTTAGCCCTTCAAATACAGCTTCACCTTTGAAATCTGCCTTTTGGGTTAACACCAAGTGGCTACCTGCAAAAGAGCGGTGACACCTCCCTGGACTGCAATCCCTCATTGCTCTCCTTCCTGAGAGTCGTTAGTACATCTCTCCAGGAGGGCAGAACGCAGTCTCGAGCAGGCTCCACATGTGCCCCGAAAGGCACAGGAGTTTTAAATGCAAGAAAGTAGCAGCTTTGCTAAAGCTGCTCACTGCAACAAGTTACATTAATTCCGACTTGAGATGCGAGTCGGGCTTAAGGTAACAAGTTGTTTCATACCTTGGAGTGCCCACTTTGGTTGCACCATTCCGGAGTTAGCAGGGCTGAGGGGGTTAACATGTAACCCTGTACTCACCAGTTGGTCTACCAAGTCTTTCCACAGTAAAGCAGTTGTTTAGCAGGTTTTACTGTCTGGACATGTACAGCACATGCCCTGCCTGTATCATATGTTGCACCCTGCCTTTAGAATTCAATAGACCTACCAGAGGGGTGACTTACACACATGTAAAAGGGAAGTGGTGGCTTTGCTATTTGTTTAATGGCAAAGTCAGGCTAGCAGCGTGTAACTGTTCTCCCAGTCTGCAGTGCCGGACTAGGGGGCTTGTTTTACTTTATGGATCTCCAGGGTGGCACAACCAGTGCTACAAGCCCTGAGGTTTTCCCCTCTAGCTTACATACCCTGGGTACTAGGGTACCATTTACAAGGGTCTTACAGGTAAGTTAGCCATTTCCAGTTGAGTACAGCCAATTCGACATACACTTTAGGGTCAGGACACTGGCACTGAGGTCTGGTTAGCAGGCCTCAGTGCACTCTGAGTCAAAAAACCAGCAGCCTCAGTTGAAAAACGTGGTGGTGACCATACAAAAAGTGACCTTTACTTTACTTACAGGACGCTTAAGTAATGCTGGGGCTGTGTGGCCAGTATTAGCTTGATACACACCTCTTCTGCATATTGAGGCTATACCACTTGCTGATGTGGTAGGGATTCTGAATTATACAGCCTTTTAAAAAAAATTTTTTTTATATAGGAAACATACAGTTTGTAGTAGGTACCATAAACTCTAGACCAGCTCTAGTGTGACCAGTAGCACGCCCAGTGCAATAAATCAGTCTACAGATGATAATCACTATCATGGGAAAGCTACCCCTGAAGTGTGATGAGAGTTTATCCTCACACCACAGAAGAAACATGGTATACTGACTACCTCCTGGAATGGTTCCACCCGAAGATGAATGCAACACCTGGCATATTTGCATGAATCTGTACTAACACACATGGCATGCCTTCATTGGCAGTTCTCACTGAAGCGTTGAAACCAGTACGAAATGAGCATGGGGCTGCACCACCTCTGGACCCGGGAATGAAGCTTATGGGTAACTGCTCTATAAGTTTACTCAATCATTCTGAGCAACATTAAGGGAGAAGCTTCATTTCTGGCTATATGTCCGAGACTTGAAGCGTTCTAGTTCAAGATCATGAACGGGAACTACTGAAAATAATTTTGGAAGTCTAGACCTCTGTAGAACATGATACCTTCAGTATGCAACTGTCCGGTCACATGTAAGACTATAAGTGACATTGAAGTTTCCGTTGAAGAGAAATCTGCAAAGGAAGGTAGAAAGAAGCAGAGAGAGAAAGCGAAGTCTGACGCGATCGCCCGCATTTCTGTAATTTATATGGGGTGGTTATAACTCAAGAGACCACAATAGTATTCCGACAGCCACTCACTGTCTTTTCAGGACCCTGATGATAAATGAACAGAGAGGAAATTGATCCGGATACAGAAGAAGAGTATAGCACAACAATGGTGGTGTAGGATGAGAGACTGACGTCCGAGTGAAGAGGTTCGGACTCTTAAGACTCCAGTTTAGGAGAAGGCAGCGGCTGTACATTCTACGAAGCAAGGTGATACAGCTTTCGAAATTCCTGCAAAACAGGACTTGGGCAAGAGCGCATCTAGACAGCGCAGCAGAAGTCCCAATAATGTGTCAGTCTCTCCAGAAGTTTCTGGTGGTGAGTCCAAGTGATGAGTTCATACGAGTTGAAACGCCAGATAAACACTTGAATCCTCCTGATAGTGTTTATGATCTAAAGATACAGATTCAAGGGGATGTACAGCACCCCATTAAAACAGTCTTCTAGACTATTTATTTGCAGAGTATGACATCAAACTAGCTGAAGAGGACTGGCCTCCAGTCTTTATTAGAGAAGCCTCAAGGAGCGGAAGTAATAAGTTAATCGGGTGTACACAGAAACCAAGCGGGGTGAGACACTACCCCACATATTATTCTCTTATGCAGTGAACCTTTTGCGCAGGCTCAATACCCTTTAAAGCCAGAAGCAAAATGTGCTATAAAGGCAATATTAGATATATTGCAATATCGGCATAATAATGCCATCTTTCACCAATGAACAAGCCTCATTTTGTCTCCAATGCAGATGAATCCTATAGAATAGTCTTAGACTATAGGAATTTAAACACACGCATACATACATATGCAAAATGTGCACAGAACAGGTTTATTGACAAATCTGGTACGGAAATCATACAAAACAAACCTGGATAAGTCCAATACATTTTTAGTCGAAACATAGTACCTTAAAAAGAGTAACCCCCTTTAGTTACAACGGGGTTGGTTCTCATTCACGCATTTGCCTATGGGGTATAAGAAGAGCCTTAGCTTGTTTTCAACACATCATGGAGAGGAGCTATCACTGATGACTAACTAGATGTACTCATAATTAGGGTGGTCTGGATTGTAACAATATCAACTCAAATGGTTACTACATTAACTTTAAAAACTCTAAAAATACCTACCTTAAGATGAAAGTTCTTGGATATGAGTTATCCAATGACGGCAAGGGTTTGGCTTCTGTTTTGTTTTCAGAAATTTACTACCTTGTGGCCTGACGCTGAAGAAGTTGAAATCCCTGTTGGGATTCCTAAACTTTAGGTGAACTTACTTGACACACTATGCTGAGCGAGTAAAATCCTTGCATTATTTGATTTCTCCCTTGTTTTTCAGCAAACCAGTGGACGGGCAAACATATTGATATCTTCAGTGGGCTGCCAGCAGACATGCTAGAGACAACATATTTACAAATTAGGGATAGTAAAAGAAGCCTAGTGTTTACAGTCATACCAAGCCAGTCAGGGTACACTTAAGTAATATACGTGGGACAAACATTTCCCATAGCATGCAAGTCACACTTGTATTCTCCAGCTGAATCACGTTTTGCTTCCACTGAGAAAGTGCTGCTTTTTTGAAAGAGCGCCCATTGGCCCAGTTAAAACAAATAATTGTGGTTTCTCCTCTACTGGCACTAAAGGCTGTCACTAAGGCAAGCATTCCTAATGCTCAAGCTCCACACCGGAGATAAGTGCAGTGGATATGAAGTTTCAGTATGATCCCACCCTTCGTAAACCTGCTTTCCTCCAATATGAACTTTGTCACTGCAACTCCAAAAGCCTTGCTCATTGAGTCATATTAGAGTGTGTTCTATACTAACGGCTCTGCTAAACCAGTGGTAGGAATAAGATATATGTACTCAGCCTGTGTGGCTGTGCAAGCTGTAGTGAAAGATGGTGAATTCCATCCGCAGGGCACTCCCACTAAAATGTTAGGTGATGGCATTGGACATCATGCAGAAATTCATCCCCTGGTACTTGTATTGCAGAAGGCTAACCCTTCAGTTCCCACACTAATAGTGTCTGATTCATGCTTCTGTGTGCAATGGTAGAATGTTGATTTGAAATATTGGCTCCAAATCGGATTCAAAAGGAAAACCTATTAAGAATAAAACGCTCCGGGTGAAGTTAGCTGTCTTACAAGATAAACTTCTATTGATCCATGTGACGTACACTTTGGGCCATCAGAGTGTTAGGTTTCACACCAAAGGGAACTGTGTGGCTGAATTAGCTGCCAAGGCTGCAATACAGTCCTGACCAGAACCCACATAAAGATTAAGACTGTTATATTGACAGCAACACAAGCAACCATGGAGGGTGGAACACGTCCAGTGAGCTTTACTCCTAAGTATTCTTGCACCCTTAATTCAGATAAAACTCCTGTGGTTATTATACCAAGAGTGGGAGACCAGATAATTCCTAATGAAATGTCCAGATTAATCAGGTAAGCGAATGAAGAATTGGCGTCTGCCCATGCTGAGATCAATGCAAACGTACCAATGCTAGTGATGGCCCTGCTTATATATACAGGCAAGAAATTGTTAGACAAATCAATATTTGTCAACAGATCAAAACTTCTACTGTTGAAAGTCCACCACAGACTCCAATATCCTGTTCAGGGTTAAATATGTGGACCATTTAGGCCCAATAAGCGCTGTAAACCAGGTAAGTGTATAATGGCAGCAATTGATTCATGATCTTGATTCTTATGGGTGTGGCCACAGAGAAATACAAGTGCCGGAGCAGTTATAAAGGATTTGAAGTGTCTGGTAGCAGTTCATTCATTTCATTCAGACAGTAGTCCTGCGTTCGCTTTCAAGACAGACAGGGATGCTATGTCTGCTGTGGGAGGTTGTCTGCAATCTGTTTTGAGCAGAGTCCAATGAATTAGTTGAGTCTGCTAATGACATGATTTAACAAGACTTGACTGCTAAGGTACTAAGTTCAGGTCTTAGTTGGTACCATAATATGTATAGAGTCCAGAAAGCATTAAATAACTTGCGTAGATGGCTATTGGGAGGGTGCACTTCATAAGAGGTGATCTTTGGCCATACTTGGCCTAGATAATCTTTGAAAGGTAGCAGGTGAGTAAAAGTTTGACCTGGAACAACTCTTGAATGTCATACGGAGTGTCCAAGTAGTCTGAGACAAGCGGCGAAGTAGGGATCTAATTTGATAAAAGATCCACGACAACCCAGTCTTTGAACCATTCTACATACCACCCATTCCAATTGTTGGGGTAAAAGGCAAACCCACTGTGATCTTACATCCTTTGTTTAGTTCAAAGAGAAACCAACAGGTGTCCATTAACCACATGAAGAAGCACTAGGTGGGTGTTTCTGTACAACAGACCATCCTGGACACCAAGGAGAATTAAGATTAGAACCTCTCAGCCTCTCTCTACTCTGAGTGAACTACCCTTAGAAGGACACACTATCTTGAGTACCCAGCCAGGGATATTTGAGCACACTGTGTCGCCAACTTTCACACAGTAATCGATTCCATGGATGAATCTGATGCTGCCATCTTTGCAGTTGTTAATGTTCAATGGTACACTACGGTTTTTTATGAACTGCCACATGGTCAACATCAATTGAGATGATTCTTTTTGGAGAAACAACAATCTATGAGAACAAATCTGAATTCTACACCCAGAACCTTTCGCCACATTCCACAGTCTCTTTATCCTTCTCTCATCCCACAGTGCTCAAAGAAATCTCTACACTGTACGCATCGCAGCTTATCATGTGTCCAGGGGCATAGCTTTAGGAAACTGTTCCTTATGAAATTATGGGACCTTTTGAGACTTTACAATTGTCAAATGTGTTAAAGATTTCAAGTGAATGAAGTTATAATTCCTGGTTCTATTTCAGCTGATAGATACAGAGAGTGTAAAATGGATAATGTCTGGTTTGCAGGCATATACCAACTTGAACAATGAAGATCCACATTTGAATACATTGAATTATAAAGAAATGTATTGTTTCCATCATTATGCACACTACTACATACATGGAACTAGTTATCCTAGGGGAATCTATAACTATACACAGTGGGAACATTGGGAAGCTCCACCTCCTGGGAAATGTCCTTATTTTCAGAGTGATACAGGTCACAACCCTCAGCTTTTTCTTTTTCACAACAACTCCAGAAAAAAGTAATCACTACCAATAAACTGATTTATTCAGGTCAGTTTAATCAGAATTTGGATGTACAAGGATGTGGGTATTGGAAAGAAATTGTTGACGACAAAAGCATCAGGGAAATTTGGGCAGGTTCAAGGCAAAGAAGCCTCATTTTAGCATGCATTCTATCTAAAGAAATTACTTTTCTGCATAAAAACAACCTGAAGACTACCTGTCTGGGATTTTGAACCATAAACGACTTCCGAAAACCCTCTATACCAAATGTTAATTTAAACTTATTCATGAATTGGAAATCACAAAGGAACGTTTCAGATTCTGAAATAAATTATATGATTCACAATGGAACCTGTAATTCCTCTCAGTTCCCTCCCGAAGATGTGGCCTTATGGCCCTATGATGCCAATACTTGCATGCTCTGTTTTCTTTCAACCATCCCTTGTCCTACAGCTTATTGCCCTGATCGGCAATATAGCACCGACATACCTATAATCCGTTCCTTCATATAGTGTGGGCAAGTGGTGCCAAAGTTGGTTAGCACATTCCAGTCTTTCAGCTGTGAAGGAGCATTTATGTTTAATTAAAGAAAATATTGATTTTTGTGATTTCTCTTGAAACCACACCCCACTAAAATAAGCAAGATTTATAGCAACAAGAATATATATCAGTTCTAATAAATGGAACAAATAATCAGAAAAAGAAGCTGCAAAGAAATTCAACAGATAAATATTGAAAACCGGTAAACTGCTTTTAAAGTTATCGACAATGGTATGCACGTGCTTTCTAAAAGAGTATATTAATTACACAACATCATGTCCTCAGCCTTAGATCAGCCTTAAGGATACTTAGGTTTGTAACAGCATGGCCAGGCTCAGTTAAGAGCTATAATACAATTTAAATTGGGCCTTACAATCTAACATTGACACAAACAACAATGGCTAAAAAAGAATCCACATACACTTTGAGTATCGAACAAATGTAAGATACACAATTTTCAGTTAGTGAAAATCCACCTGTTACATGGCTAATACAAGGCATTATTTCCATGCCTATTCAACTTTTCATTTTCATGACTGTCCGAAATATACATGTTTAGGCTTGTATGATCCAATGCACTATTCACATCCATTCTATACTTGGAAATGTCTTTTTTTTTTTTTTACGTGTGCTTACATGAAGATGACCCTATATTGCAGAAATCCTCTAGGCCATTCTTTTATGTGATTCAATGTCCTTATATTGTATGCAATTCAATGTCTTTGCATGGAATGTGTAATACTTTAATGTCTGGATAAGTTGTGTCCTATCAGTTACTCCCATTTCTTCCATCCCCATGCACCATGGACTACCAAAAACACTTCTTATTTAATGTTGATCAACATTAGTTGCCGCAGGTTGAAACCTGGCAGTCGTTATGTGATTCTAAAACAATGCAGTGCTGTGGAAAAACCTTGTACCCAACGCCTCAACCTGTAATCTAAGGTGCCCGTTGGCCTAGTATTGATATGTGAGGCATGTATTTTGACAAACTTAGCAAATTAGTTGCTATGTTACAACAATATGTGGTCCCTTTGACTTCTGCATCAGAAACTTATAACATGGAGACAGCCAGAACTGCTTCTGAGACTCAGAGGCGGTTACAGACGCAGTACTCAACTCAGTTTGCTCATATTGTACAAACGATTGTTAACCACTTCAGCGCTCATGACGAGGTCAGCTCGTCATGAGCTACGGCGCTCCGGTGCTCATGACGAGCTGAGCTCGTCATGACCGCGCCCGTTACTTGGAACGCTCGCGTGCTGGGCTTATTCCCCAGCTTTGCTGAACGTTCCATTAGAACGGGCGCGGTCATGACGAGCTCAGCTCGTCATGAGCACCGGAGCGCCGTGGCTCATGACGAGCTGACCTCGTCATGAGCATTGGGGTGCTGTACGCGCCCCCCCCACAGCAGCGGGGTAATCCCGCCAGCGGCGAAGGGGTTAACATATCACCAACAACTGGTATTGTGCAGCTTTAAAAAAACATTGGATCTGTCTGGATTGGACTGATATCATTTTATCACTATTTAATCTCCAATCTTTTTGGAGTATTTCCCACAATGTTCCTGCTAATCAGCTCTGGTATGGTCTTCTTCCCTCTAATACGAAAAAAAAGGAAATCAACAACATGGAGTACATGTATCCAGCTGAACAGAAATGCAGAGAAACCCTAGCAAACTATCTGTAACATGCTTGGCTTTCAAAACTTAATGAAACTGGATGCTAACCATTCACAAAATGCATGCTATACAAATGAAACCTGTTTTTGGGTGTATCAACTGTCGAGTTAAAATCACCTTCGGTATACATAGGCTTTCCTGTTTTCAGTTTCTATTTTTGGTCAATTCTGGTGGTGTGTTTTCCAGTAATTTCAATACCTCAAAAAACAGTGCTTTTTCAGTGGTTACTCATTTTCGCGCCATAAAAAACAACAAACAGTGTTTTACCGGTGTTTATGAAACGCTTTGCTTTTATTGTTGCTTGCTTTCTTCATTGATGCATGGTATATAGACATATACCTACAGTGTATATGAGGTTCAAATACATTTTTACAAGTCGAACTTATTGTAGTACACCATACAATATTTCTTCAGTGACTCTTTGGTCATTCGCGCTCTCTTTTTCCCTCCCATGTAAACTTTTATTTGTGAAAAGGCCCTATCGACATTGGCACTTGAGACTGGCAATGCCAAAACAGCCATTACGCAATTTACCAACTCTGGCCACTGACGCAGCTTTCCATGCCATTACCGGTGCACCTTAAGGTTGACATTCTTTGGGACAGGTTCTGCAACATATGCGTTAAACTGGATGCATATGCCCTCAGAGGTATTAAAGAGGTAAAAAATGAAGTTGTACTTTTCAAAGTCTGTAGAAAATTCCCCTTTACGAAATGAATCTAACACTTGTGCAGAATACCACAGTGAGGCTTCATTGACTTCAAACGCCATGGTTGCTGAAGGGACATTTCTATGCATCATTGCTAGCAATTTCTCATGCATTGTAAAATAAAATTTCCTGAACTGGTCTTCAACACTTCTTTGCTTACCAAGTGGCAAGCATTCTAACAGGGAACATGTTGCAGTGCCAAAGACGCTAAAAGTGTCGCCTAGCCTACTCTCGAGGAGATGTTTCACATCTACACCAATTATGCTGAACACTTGGAAGACAAGGGTGTTTTCTGACTCTAGGTTTTGGATTATGTCCACTACAGCAGTCATGTTTTCCTGTAAAAATCTAAGAATGCAGTAGGGTGTACTTTTTTTGACATCGCTATAAATATGCGACCAAAATTCCTCACATTTCTTGCCTTTTGCATCATCACTAAGCAACGATTCAGTAAACTGTCGCCGCATAGATAATATTGCATTCACGGTCTCTAGCAGTGAGAACCACTGACTAAATGACACAGTTGGGATGACTCTTTCTTTGCTGCGATACAAACCACAGAATGTGAAATATTTGCGTTTTAGTTCCCACGCATAACGAAACTGCATCTGAATGGACCACAAAATCAGTAGCTTTCTTCATTAGCTCAGAAGATTGTAAAGATGCTTTCAGTATACCATTTAGCAAGTGGCAAGGATCTCTTACAGGGAAACACTTCAGCTCAGGTATTGCTTTTGACAGGCCATCACATATCTTTTTTTTATACATAGCTGAATCGCTGCAAATATAAACAGTATCACTCCAATCTTTGTTAAACTTGGTAAGAACTCTCTGCAGCATCATTCAAAGTGACACTGCGTTGCATGTTTCCAGTACATCTAGATGTGCCATGATGGTACGTCTGTACCATCCATTTTTTGCATCACAAAATGTGATTAGCACTACCACTGCTGGGTCGCCAAGCATCTCTGGAGTTTCATCAATGGTAACAGAGATCTTTACTTCACCTTGGAGTAACTCTGAAATATGTTCAATATCTGCAAGGAACACCTCTGATAGGTATTTGTCATACATTTGTGTTACTTTTGGTAATGTTTTGCATGCTGGTGCACGCTTGCGGAACAGATTCCCAATCGGTCCATCGGCTTGGTGTAAGCTGGTTCCAGATATCACTAGGGCACGTACAAATTCATGTGCCACATCCTTTTCTTCCTCATGTTTTCTTTGAAGCGTGTCATTGTCTCAGCAAGAGAAATCTGGCATAGGCTGTCCCTATTAGGTGGCTCTTTCAATTTCAAGTGGGTTGTGGTGACAAGATGTTTAGCAATTCGGCTTGCAGTCTTCACAGTTAGTGTTGGGACAGCCACTCTGCAAAACCTGCAAATTAGCATCTTTTGCCCACGCACTACTTCAACCATGAAATCTTTGTTTTCCAGCACATAATCTTCTGCCGTCTTTATTTTGCCCGGCATGTTCTGCACAAACTAGATCAATACAAAAAAAACACTTAGAAACCGGTTGCGTACTGTTGAGAAAGACATTTTCATGCTCTTCATGATTTTACCAAACTTGTTTACGTCCATTGCCAAATAAAAGTTCCACATCTGAATGTGTTATTTGGCAATCTGCAACCAGATAGATAAATAAACGAATATAAAGGATGCATGACTGCAGGCAGTGTGAAGTACCAGGAAGGACTCAAGAGTCCATGAGAGATCCTGCCTAATGTACTCTGTCTTAAAAGACATTTTTAAATAAATGGAATAAGGGCCATCGCCCTCCTGAATTGGCAGGTTTCATCATCCTAGGGTCTACAACTAGAGGATCTTGCTGGTCACAGGAGTTAATAGGCTAAAAGCACCCCAGGCCAGGAGCGTGAGGCCTTTATGTCTGTAAGGTTAAGTCAGCATTATCAGGCAGAGCGCATGATGAAAGGGACAAGCGACCAGCACACAAGAAAAGAGGCAGGGAAACACCTCGGGGAAAGTGTAGCAGCTGTAATGCAAGGAGTGGCAGCGTTATGCTAAATGTGGTATGTAATCCTAAGATATTTAATGATTTATGTACTGGTCTTTTCTATTGCTTGAGCTCCACCCACCCCGCACTCTGACGCTGTACAACATTATATAATGATAGTATTATTGGACAAAACTAATTAAACTATTTCGGAGCTGTGCCATACCAGGAGGAAAAGAAGCACTGGGTGAAACAAATTGCAGTCACATGGTAATTTTCTCAGTTAGTATGTTTTGGGAGATGTTTGAAAACAGTAATGGGTGAGGAAGGAGTACTGCAGACTACAAAAAGAGCATTTGGCGCTTTCAGCAATTTGCCTGAAAAGGGAGGCTCTGTGCAAGCACACTTCTTGAACTGCTGGGTACAGAGAGGACTTTTTTAATCGAAGGTTTTGTGATTCTCTAGGTATGGGTAATTTATGAGAGATTTCTGGGGGTGTTTAGCGTTGTAGGCAAGGCAGGCAGTTCTCATAGTTCATTTAGAATCAATGTGTTGTCATTTGAAGAAAGTGAGAGTTGGGTGACATTTTCATGGTTTTGGGCACTCCTCACAAATCACGTACCATGATGGCATGGCTCCGAGTAAAGCTAGCCTGGTTTTCACTGCTGTTTTTTTACCCTCGGAGATTTATATAGTGCTAACTCGACCTGAAGGTAGTGAAGCACTTCACATGAGCACCAGTTGCATTACACAAGGGCACATTCATTTTTGTTAGGGAAGGGTAGATTACGTGATTTGCCCAGAATCACAGGATGTTGAGCGTCATTTCCGAGACTCGAAACCTGTTCGCCAGATTTGAGGTCCACTGCCCTAGCCATTAGACTACATCCTCTCCTGCTGTTATTTTCAAGGTTTATGGAAGAGTCTATGCTTTAAGTGTTTGTGTTTGTGAAGTTGAAATCGTGCCAATTACCAAACAATGCCACCGTTTTGGTCTTGATGGTTATGCTGTTTATTGCTGTTCTGCATTCCACTTCCCATTATCTTTCCATCCTGCATGTTGATCAGCTTCATTACAGACTCTGCATTTTCAATTACTCTGTTAGTGCGGCACAGGGCAGCCATTTTGTCTGGAGCCTTGAAATACACCACCCTGCTGAAAAGCTGCGGGATGGTGATGTTAGGTCTCATTTCACAGAACACTGTGGACCAGCATTCTAATCAGTATGGCCTGTGCCTGTCTGATGGGCTGAGCGTTGAGCACTCTGAGGATCTGAAACTGTGCGCAAGTGAGCGCATTTTGCTCATTCTGTGCACTGGCAATTCGATGTAAACATTAGGTCTGCCTGTTGCAGAAACACATATGAATCGTTAGGATCGGAGTTTTAAAAAAATGAACATAACATTTTATTGCCATCTTAGCAAAACCATTAACACCCATAATATTAATTTCAATAACGATGATAAACAGTTTTCTAAGTGGCACTAGAGACTTGGACCAGCAGGCTAAATGTGCGCTTTTGCAGTCGGGTATCAACCCACTGAACTATTGTAAGGATTTGAAACGGTGAACTGCAGATTCCAAATTGACCTTTGCATTAAGCATTTCAAGCACATTTAAAAAACAAGCAAGAAACTTGTGAGTGCTGCCTCTTTCCCAGGGCCCACCCGTGCCTAATCCTTTATACATTTTCTGCCTACTTAAAAATTAGCTTGGGTGAGCTCAACCCCCGTTAGCGCCCTTCAAGCTCCAGCAACATCGTATCGCGGTGCTTGAATGCCCTTTGCAGGGGCTCTATGAAGGGTGCAAGAACAACAAAGTCTCATTAAATAAAAGGTCTTTTTAAAGACCTGTGAAAGAGCCACGTGCGGCCGCAGGCAGACAAATGGTAGACCACACAGCTCCTCTCCCTCACGTTAGCCAGGCAGCGGGCCTGGTGTTGCTCTGGCCCTTGCTCACGGGCCTGGACCAGGTTCAAATTACTCACCCTTTTGGCTTCTGATACAGCTGTTTGTCCCACTCCCAAAAAATGGAGCGTTACTCCAGGGTGCCGAATGCCTTGGTAGACGCAAGCATTAGCAAAACTGTCTCCCCCAACACCGTGTATGGTTCCCCATGCAGATTCCGCTGATAAAGTCTGGTCAGGATGTACGAAGATAGTAACCACCCTTTTCAATTTGGGGTATATACACTCAAGCACCTTCATTCTCGGACCTAAATTTCAGTTTAGCCTGCAATGCTTTTACCCCATCAAGTGGCCAACTGGTGCAACAACGAAAATCAGTGACACTCGGTTTAAACCGGGTCAGCTGATTTTCATCCGGTAGGATACTGTGGGGCACAGTCGGGTTTAACCGATTTCCGGGCAGCCTAGGTATGCACCTGGAGAAGCCCTCAGTGGCTTTCCTTGAGGTGGAAATGCTCCTGCAACCATTGCAATCACACCAGAAACAATGCAGAGCAACGCACATGTTCCTACTACAAGAAGCTAATTATTATGGATCAATTTCACCAGTATCACTTTTTGACAAGATTGCAGAGGATTGGCTAGCATCACTGCTGTTCAAGCCCCCAAGAGAAGTACTTTCACCATCGAGTGCTTTGGGATTTCAACCATTGCATAGTCCATCTACTTCCCGAGCTAACAACAACAAGCCTGCTTTGGCGGTTTATCTCCATAACCACATGTATGTTGCATATGAAGCTGATGTAATCGAAATATCATTGGACTAGGAATAAAAGCAACTCGTGATTTGACAAGAAACATGCACACGATCTTGTATCTATTTCAAAGACTGTTGTGAAGCAGACAGATCTCAAACAATTATTTTTTCAATTTATTTTTAAAGCCTCATTATTTTTAATGTGGCATATTCAGTACCATGCCTGATCTGTGTAATCACCAAAATGCATCTCTGTTAAACTGACATAATGCTAAAATATGTTTGTGTTTTATGATGTTTTTTTTATAACATGTTGTATATACTGTAACACCTTGAATATTTTATTCCTTTAAACATGCAAGGCTTAAGAAAAGTATTCATGCACAGCCCACTGCATTATTTTTTGCTATTTTATGCTATCATATCTTTTATGAAGTTATATTTTACGTATATTTGTTTTATACTTATATGTATGTGACAAATTTTATGAAATTGTTTTAGATATAGTTTTGTATCTCACTGTTTTGAGAGCATTGATTCCCCTATAAATTAAATAAACCCCTAGACATGTCTCCACCCCTATTATGTCACATTCAGACGTACAAGCCGAGGACAACTCCCATCTTGAGCAGACCTAAACAATTTTTTGTCTAATCATTGACATGTCTGCCTTTAATGCAGATGTCATCTGTCCTTATCTTTCCAACTACTTGTGAAAGTGTGAAATCCTCAGACAATGACATCGATACGGCACCTGATGCGACATCAGTCTGGGACAAGTGCCCTGTTATCACTATTTCAAGGTCAGATAATAATAAAATAAACAGTGGAGTCTGAAATTACATGTTTTTGCCTATTTTGTTCATAAGAATACTTCTAGGACTAGCATACTGATGCACACAGGTTATGTCAGACATTCCTAAGGTTATGTCAGGAATTCCCATATCACATAAGCCACTGTATATAAGGCCTGTCAAGGGACCACTTGGCAGGAGAGGTACTCCATCCCAGATTATCGGAAAAATACTGCCTTAAGAGTGCAATAGAGTCTGCCAGACTGCTGTGATGCTGCAGCATCCTGTTCTGCGCTGAAAGCTGATACCATGCCAATCCCAGAAGAATAGAAGCTGATGTGTGTTTTCCACAAGAGGAAACACTCTCTCCCAGCTACTGGTAATTACAGCCCCTTGCTGTAAACAGGTATGCAGTGCATTGATTCTCCTTACTAAACTCTAGATGCAAGTTTCGCTACTCCTGCTGTCCTAGTATAGCTCATAGAAGTAGGTTTTCATGGTGTTAGGTAGCTAGATTATGTTTCCACTATGGTAGAGAAAAAAGAGTAAGTGCAGGTGCCGATAATATTATTTTCTTGACTATTAAAATCTTGAGTTAATGCTAGAGACTAGATAAACGTATTCTTTTTTTTAAGCAATTTCTGCTTTTCAATGGAATGAGAAGAAAAATCAGCCAAAAACCTAGAATACAACTCCCATAAACCTAAAAAGGATGTTAACTGTTCCTTAGAGTTGGACATGGGAACTTGCTTGATGGCTTTGAGAAACTCATCTCCAGGACTAATACCTTCGGAAAAAATAGAATGACCCAGATACTCAATTTAACTTTGTAAAAAAAAGGGTCAGATATTTGCAATTTTAGTTAATTCAATTTGCTGATATGCTGCTTTAAGATCTAAGGTGGTAAAAAATGTAGCCTTTCCCATTTTTGCGAAAATGGCCTGAATTGTGGGAAGAGGTGAGTCCACTAAGATCTGCATGTTAAGGGATCTTAAATCAGTGCATAGCCTTAAATCTCTTGTTTTTTTAACGAAAACAATAGGAGACACCCACTGAGATGACTCCATAGGTTGAATTATTCCTTCTTTGCACATATTGTCTAATAATAGGGAAAGTTCTTTACAAACAGTCATGGGCAGATGCCTCGTCTTGTGTTTGACTGATAGGGCATTTTTAATATCAGGAAACTAATCCAAAATAATGTCCATGGAATTAGTCACAGACAAACACAAAATAGGATCATCAGTGCCAGGTTTGAGTCATCCCTAAATAGCTGTGATGTGTCCATCCTAATAAATGTTGTTTCTCATGAGAAACATATATTTTACCATGACATACATTCTGTTTGAATTGAATATCTGTAATAAAAAATCCTAGAAAATCAATAATATTACCAAAATACGAAAAAGCCTTAATATGTGGTTAAAAAAAAGTACATCAATCCAATTATTAAAAAAAAATCAGAAATAACTGTAGAATGAGAACTAGAGTCAGCTAATACCAAAGTAACTACATTATCAATAGTGATTTCACATTGAAGGGGTACAAATGGTTCCAAATTAATATTTTCGGTGGTATCAGGACAAGTTTTATTAACAGAAATACATTTACACAAATTATGATTCTGAAGTGTCTATTTCTATATAGGGTCTTGTTGGTCACATATGATTAGAATTAAATTGATGGCTACTTCCTTGTCCTCTTCTTCATTTTCATCTTGAATAAATGTGTCCTTCCTTAAACCATTGTCACAAACGGAGGCAAAATGACTTATCTTATAGCATTTCATATATTCTTATCCCCGAGCTGAATAAAGTTTCGAAATAGCTAAATGTAAACCACATCTGTAGCACCTGTGCAACAGCTGCAGAGAACCAGATTTCTTTGAAGACCGACTTTTGCATGACTTATCCTTTTCGTTATATTTATCCTTTTTCTCAGTAATGTTTTTGCGTTTGATTAAACAAACTTCCTTATTGAGATTTTTATGCTAGGACATTGCTTTGATGGTGAAAAGTGCGGAAGTTGGTATTCATTCCATGTCTGTGGTATCTTAATTCAGGGTTGCGATGTCTCAACAGTTGTTGCTGAATTGTTTTGTTGAAACAAAGCACAACAATTTGATCCTTTATATATAAATCAAGTGTACCATCAAATTCACACTGAGAAGCTAAAATGCGTAAAGCTGCTACATAAGAATCAATAGGTTTATTAGGTAGTTCATGACCTGTATAACATTTGTATATGAAAATATGCGGCTCATCCTTGAATTGTAACCTAAGTCTATCAATTGCCTCTAAATACTCATTGTAATCTCCAAAAGATAAACAAGGTTGTTGACATGGAGGTAAATGTTTGAATATTTGCTGAGCTTCTCTACCAAGCAGATTCAACAATACATTTTTTTCTTTTAGCACTTACATTTTTACCATCCATAGTGATTAAATAATTATCAAGTCATTTTATCCCTGAGTTCCATCACATGGGGTGTTCACCAGGTACATCCAAAAACGCAGTAGGTAGGTTACACTGACTGTTTGAGACAATAATTAGGATGAGGAATATTATGGGAATGTATGGACTCTGCTTACAGAATTATTTTTACCTAAACTGCAGCAACAGCATGAAACAGTTTTAAAATGAGTACAATCAGGTTGTAGAAAATAGAATTAAACTCTCTCCATCCAGTAGAGGAAGTGTGGAATAGTAAACTGATGCACTACCTACTTTATTTTAGAAAAATAATTTCACAAACATCGTCACACTTTGTGCATAAAACACACATGAGAATTTGAAATGTGTCATGTTATGTTATATTGATTTGTATAGCCCACTAATCACCCAAGAGTGTATCCAGGTGCTTGGGCGAGTGTGTAGGTGTGAGGTGACCAAAGTGCTTATACAAAGAGCCAGGTCGTCGGCTTCTTCTGGAACTCAAGAAATGAGGAGGAGGCACTGATGTGTTTAGGCAGTTCGTTCCATGTCTTAGGTGCAATGGAGGAGAATGAGCAACCTCCAGCTGTTGCATTTGCGGATGCAGTGAATGAGTGAGAGTGAGGCAGAGCGTAAGTGTCTGGTGGGTTGGTGATAGCGTATGTGGCTGCTCAGTTATTCTAGTCCTGTTTAGTGTAGGGCTTTCTATGTGTACGTGGGAAGTTTGAATTGGTTGCGCTTGTGCATTGGGAGCCAGTGAAGCTTCTTGAGGTGCAGTGTGATGTGCGTGGGGTGTGGGAGATCGAGTATGAGTCTTGCAGAGGTGTTCTGAATGGTCTGGAGTCTGTGTAGCAGCTGTTTGGAGATTACGGCATAGAGAGTGTTTCCATAGTCCAGCCTGCTGGTGATGCATGCTTGCGTGACGGTCCTTTTGGGGTTCTGAGGCAACCATTTGGAGATCTTTTATAGCACGTGTAGGATGTGGAAACAGGAGGGGCTCACTGCATTGACTTGAGCCATCACGCCTAGTTAGTCTTCTAGGATGATCCCTAGATTTCTTGCATGGTCTGTGGGTGTGGGTCCTAGCTCTGACGGCCACTAGGTGGAGTACCATTGGGAGGTCTTGTTGTGAAAGGCCAGTATTTTTGCCTTGCTGGAGTTGAGCTGCAGGCAGTTGGTTCTCATCCAGTCTGATACTACGAGCCAGATAATAAACATGTGTGTGCATCACAGAAATATATAATGTTAGAAATAAATTCGCTCTTCACGGATGTCACAGCAAAGATGCACAGGACTATTTTAGTGTCCACTTACTTCATAATAATGCAATATGAAAAAAGACAAAAGCATACATTCCGATTTTGTCCAGTAGATGTCGCTTGGTTATAAATATAACTCCACCTATCAGCAGAAGCAGCCTTTCTGGGAAGGAAATGCTGTGCTGCCAGGCAGGATTGCCTCAATATAAGATTGTCAGCACAAGGAGCAAAGAAGAGACGAGTCTCAGCGGGGCCCAAGAATCACAGCCAAAATGTGGGAGAAAGTGAAGACCCACATAAAAATAATAATGTAATTGTAAAACTGTGCTTTTATGATTTTTCTATGTGTCAAGATGAAAACCGAATAAAGCTGAATTCATTCATTCAATGAAGTAATCTCTTTATTAGGGCCCAACAGCCGGGCGAAGCCGTGCTTCTTAGCCACACAGAGCAACTGCCAAGATCTAAGGAATAACATAGCAACAGTACTGAAGAGCTTGCGCGAGGACAGGGAAATAACACAAGAGAAAGTATGCATGAGGGTAACAGGGAAAACAATGGAAAGAAAACAGGGGACAGGTAAGGGAAATATAATAAATACAACAATACATCACTTACAGTGTAAAACGAGGTCCAGCTTGCAAACCAGTTGGTGCAAAATCTACATCTGCTAGTTTTGGAGCTGGGCTTGTTACATGGCCCCCTATAGGCTGTCTCCTTCTATGAGGTCAGAGACCTGAGTGAAAGCAGGTCTTTCAATCACTTTCCTAAGAAGGGGCTTCTGCAGGGCGGTAGCTGACTTGATCTGTTGGCTTTGGTTGCTTTTGCTTGAAAAGTTGTCTATTGTAAGAGTTCTTGATGGTCGAGGGGAAGGTGCCTGAAGATAGTGAATTGTTAAGGACGGTTTATACTGCAAAGGAAGGCAGTAAATGCGACGAATAGGATGTTTTTGTCGATTTTTGCTCGACGGTGTTTTCACGTGGAGTGAACTAGCTCGCCTGTCTTGACCAGTACCCTGGATTCAGAATCAAAGAGTTATTAAGAAGAGGCCAGAAAGTGTTTTCTGCCTCTGGGATGTCTCTTGTTAGTCCTTGTCATGTTACACTGGTTATTATGAGTAATGCTAGTTAATGTTCCAGTTTCTTCTGTCAGGGATACGGGTGTGTCGGTTTATTGAGGGGTATCCGTTTGATAAGGCATGTTACAAGCCAGTTATAGAAGTGATCTATTTATATTATTTGATTAGAGAGAGATTAGTGCTGGAAGGTTGAGCTTGTTTCACTGCAGGTAGCTTTGAGTCACTGTGCTGCTGTATTAATTGTTGCAGTGAAGCTCACGCAGAGGAGAGGAACTAGTGTCACCCCAAATTATGGGAAGTTTTTTTTTGTTATTGTAATGAATACAAAATTTTCTAGCTATCGCGACAAGAATTTTAGATTCTATTAAGGACACGGAGACGAGGATTATGCTTTCTCATTTCTTTACTGCACAAACAGCAGCCAATGAAAGTAAAACTACAATTATGAAAAACAACATTTCCCATGAGGCTTTGAACCACGCCTCCTATAACCATAACCAATCACAGTAGTCATAAGCATATAAGATATAGAGACACTAATCTGGCCTCCTCTCTCTTTGCGCGAACAGTCTCGTCATAAGGTAACAAAGTCTTTAACTCTCAACGGAGAGAACAGTTCCTTAGTAATTCTCAACGGAGAAAACATCCGAACCCAAGAGGTATCCTCTTCCACCAGGAAGGTAGGGCAGCACCATCCACAGAAGGCAATTAACTTTTGTTGGAGTCATTTCCTGAAACAGAAAAAGAAGGTTTGAGAAAAAAGAAACCCACTACCTACATTACTCAGAGGGTGGGCACAAAGTTGTTAAACAACATCATTTCCAAACAACTTTACAGTTATCGAAACTGTCCCAACGGGTGGGATAATCCTCGCCTCCGTGTCCTTAATAGAATCTAAAATTCTTGTCGCGATAGCTAGAAAATTTTGTATTCTATGGCAGGACCGGAGGCTTCTGATTATGCTGGTTCAAAGCTCATCATCAAGCCCATCAATCACAGCATCAGAAACATGAGGAATAGGTTTATAGTAAAACACCTTAAACATGGAATCCGAAGACCAATCAGCTGCCTTCAGGATATCTTCTAAACGGGAACCCAGTAAATAGGCTTTAGAAGCCATCGCACCTCTAGCTGAGGGAGCACCATATGCAGAAATATTAATGCCTGCCTCAGACATAATCCATCTAACCCATCTGGCTAAAGTAGCAGCAGCGACTGGTTTGAAGGGTTTTTGAACACTGATCAACAGCTGACCTAAGGGATCAATCCTGTGTGTAATAGTACGTTCTTCATAACATTTGAGACACTGCAACACACACAATTTACTGTTATGCGGAAAAGCGGGATACTCAACTGAACGCGACATGGTCTTGGTCCGTCGTGTGATAACCGAGGAGACCCCCTGAGGAGAAAACATCCTACCAGCTAAATCCAAAGCCCTAACATCAGAAACCCTGCGGCATGAAATAAGGGACAAGAGCATAGTGAGCTTAGCAGAGAGCTGTTTTAGCGATAAATCACCATTGCTGGGCCAGGATTCCAACAATCTAAGCACCTTTGTAACATCCCACATTGTGGAATACCTGGGCCGAGGAGGGTTGGCCACACGCACACCTTTAAGCAACTTACAAACCAGGGGATGCATCCCCACCGGCTTACCTCCTATCAGATCGTGACCAGCAGAAATAGCAGACCTGAAATTATTAACCGACCTGTAGGCCAGACCTGAGGCTGCACGTTCTGACAGAAAATTCAGTACATCAGTCACATTTGATCCCACGGGATCCACCTGTTTTGAAAGGCACCAACCCACCCACTTCTTCCAAGATGCAGAGTATAGTTTCCGGGTGGAAGGAGCCCAAGCCTGTCGCATAAAGCCGGAAGCCTCTCGTGAAAGGCCTGCAAGGCATTCATGTCTCCGGAAAGCGTCCACTCCATTAAGGCCAACTGGTTCTGCAGGATCAAGGGATGGCAAGCTCCCACTGGGTCCTGCAGAAGCGTCGGGAAGACCGGGAGCCGGAAGGGGAGATCCACAGACAACTCCAACAGTGTGGGAAACCACGACTGAGTCGACCAGAACGGAGTCACCAACACTATTGTCGCCCTCTGCCGGCGTACCAACGCCGCCACTCTCAGGATCAGGGCAAACAGAGGAAAAGCATAATTCCTCTGCCACCCCCAATGGTGAAGGAACGCATCCGTCCCCATTGCCATCGGATCCGGTCTCCAACTGTAAAAGAGGGGAAGTTGGGCGTTGAGGCAAGAGGCAAACAGGTCCACCTGGCAGGGGCCTCGCATAGTCATGATCTGAGAGAACAACGATGGATGAAGTCTCCAATCGCTGAAGTCTCGGAGAAACCGGGAGTTCCAATCCGCCACCTGATTGAATTTCCCCGGAAGGTATTCCGCCACCACCGCGATCTTGCGATCCAGGCAGAAATGCCAAAATTCTTTCGCAATGTGGACCAGCATTCGGGACTTCGTCCTCCCCAGCCGGTTGATGTATCTCACCGCTGAGACATTGTCCATCCGAAGGAGAATACAACAATTGCTCTTCAGTGGTGAGATAGACATGATGGCAAAAGACCCTGCCAGCAACTCTAGGCAGTTGATGTGTAGTGAACGTTCGTCTGCTGACCACCGTCCTCCTGTGGTAAAGTCTCCACAGCGAGCGCCCCAGCCCCATTGACTGGCGTCCGATTCGACTACCACATCTGGGGTTGCGCCGAAGATCGCTCGGCCATTCCAGGCCGACATGTGATCCAGCCACCACTGCAGCTCCTCCCGGGCCTCGAGGGAAAGAGGGATTAATTGATCGTAGTGAAACTTTCTCTGAAGATAAAAGATCTTCAGTCTCTGCAGGGCCCTGTAGTGTAGGGGGCCGGGAAAGATGGCCTGGATCGACGAGGCCAGAAGACCTACAATCCGTGCCAACACACGCAAGGAAATCTGCTCCTTGGTCAAGGTGGACGTTATCTCTCTCTTGATGGACCTGATCTTGTGAAGGGGAAGGAGCAGTTGAGCGGACACAGAGTCTATCAGGAAACCCAGGAATTCCATCTACTGATTCGGCATCAGTACCGATTTCTTGGTATTGATCACGAATCCCAGATTCTGCAGCAAGGACGTCGTCCACTCCAGATGAGTGAGAAGAAGGGACCGGTCCTGTGCCAAGAGGAGTATGTCGTCTAGATAAATAATGAGACGCACTCCCATCTCCCGAAGGCGAGAGATCACAGGCTTGAGAAGCTTGGTGAACACCCAAGGGGCTGAAGACAGACCGAAGGGAAGCACCTTGTAACGAAACCAACGCCCTTTCCAAGGGAATTGTAAAAATCTTTGATGAGAGTGGCAGATGGGGACTGTCAGATAGGCGTCCTTTAGGTCTAAACGGACCATCCAGTCGCCCTCCAACAGAAGGTCTCGAAGAAGATGGATACCCTCCATCTTGAAGTGGCGGTAAGTAACGAAGGGATTGAAATCTCTCAGATTCAAGACAAGGCGTTGTCCGCCCCCTTTCTTTTGTACAAGAAAGACGTTGCTGCAGAAGCCCCTTGGAATGAAGGGTCCTACAGCAATGGCCTGTTTTGTCAAAAGTTCGTCCAGTTCTGAGTCTATAAAACTCTGTTCGAGACGGGAAAAAAGGAGAGGTTGGGGGGGAAAAGGTTGCAAGGGGCATTCCCCCATCTCTATCACGTAACCTTGGACGGTCTGAAGAACCCAAGTATCTGCAGTGAGGTTCGACCAATTCCTGACAAAATGACGTAACCTTCCCCCTAGCGGGAGCAACGGAAACAATTGACTTACCAGAGGACTGATTATCGAAGTTTTTGTAGCCTCTGTTGACCCCTCGATTATAGCGGCCCCGGAAGCCTCGGGATCTAGACGGGTAAAAACCGACTTGGTCCGGTTCCTGTGTGTACCCTCTGCCACGCCCACGGGCGTACCCTCTCTGAGGACTGGACTGAGAATAGCGGCCGGCCGAGCGTCCTCTGCCACGTCCGGCCCTATTGGAGACCTGATGCAAAACCCTCTTCAAGGAGGTCTGAGACTTATCCAGGGATGCAAATGTATTGACAAATTTCGCAATGTCCTTTACAAAGTTGTCCCCAAACAATTGGCCCTCTGCCAAAGGACCCGGCTCAGAGGAAGCCAACTCCACCAATTGAGGATCGATCCGCAGCAGGACTGATTTCCGTCTTTCTGAAGCAAGAGCGCAGTTTGCGTTTCCCAGCATGCAAATGGCTCGCTGCGCCCAACCCGCTAGGACTTCCGGGTGGATGGTATCACCCGTCTCTTCGGCCTGAAGGGCCAACTCAAGGATCTTGGCCAAAGGTCCCGAAAGGTCAAGGACCTTATCCTGGCACGCCCTAAGCGCGCGATCAATCCCTTCTTTGGGGTCTTTCTTATATTTTTAAAGAAAAGTGGTCATGGAGGCGTCAATATCCGGGGTAATCGCCACCTTATGGGGTAAATCCGGGCGGGGACATTCAGACTTAAGGCGAGATCTTACTTCTTTATCAAAACCTTTACGGAGGTGGGCCTCCAGGTAATCCACCACAGCAGGGGGGGGTACCCAATCAGATGACCTAGGGTGGACAATGTCGGTAGGGTCGAAGGAGAAAGAAGATGGAGTGACCGGAGAGGCATGCTTACGCTTCTTAGTGCGTTTGCGTGGAGCGTCATCTGAGGAGTCCGTGTCTGTGTCAGTATCAGTAGTGGTATCCTTGGGGGGGGGGGAGGGAGCAGGGCGGGAAGGCAAAGCCTTGTCAGCAGAAGAAGATTCTTTCGCCTTATAAACCTTCTCATAAGATTTGGCGTGGGGCCAGGCCGGGTCAAAGGCCATCTTCTTAGGGGGGGGGGCGCGGGAGGAGTCCTTGTTGGGAAGGGAAAGGGGCTTATCAGGGACCAAAAGCTCTAACTTCTTGGTCAAGGGAAGGAGTGCCGAGGAAAGGGCTTTATCCAATTTAGCGTCCAATTTTTTGTCAATAATATCCTCCATGGATTCCTCGTCATAGAATTCCTCATTGCCCTGATAGTCACACGCAGCACCCTCCTCATCGCAGTACTCAGTACTAGCCATCTTAATCAGGAACCTGCAATTCCAATTCCAGTCCCCAGAGGGAAGCTCAGTCACCAGCCCGGGCAAGGGCGTCGAAATTGGGGAGTGCCAGGCGCAGGAGCCGGTATTACCAAGTAAATAGGACGCACCAAGTCCAGATCTAGGACTAATGGAGGGAGTAACCCCTGTCTGGGCTTCCAAAAATTAGTATGCCTGCCTCCCCACTCACTGGGAGGCAAGGGGTTAATGCTGGGAAGCTCCGGTGCACAACGCGGTAAAAACCGCTGCCAATAGATGGTATAAATCGCCCTCGGCTCCTGGCCAATGCTGCGTAGATCCCCACTTCAGCCGGGGGCAGAGCATCAATCAGGCACCTTCAGGGCCTGCGCGCGCACACTGACGCGCGCGAGAACCCAGAGACGCACGCAGGGCCTCTCGGGCTCCGACGTGCGCCTCCCTCCCCGAGGGGGGGGCTAAACCCCTCACTAACGCGGACCGCGAGCCAAGCGGCCTCCGGCAGCAGCGGGAGAGAGGGAGAGAGCGGGGGCCTACGGGCGCAACACGCGCCGCCAAGGGAGTCGGAGCGCGGAGCGGGGAAACTCCGGTCCCGAGCTACAGGTCAGAAGGGGCAAAATTAAAGTGAATCAGCAAATGGTCCGCGATCGCGGCACAGCACACAAGCAATCGGGAAGCATGCATGAAGCAATCATAGAAACAGCGAAACATCGCGCGCCAAGGCAAAATCAAAAGGCATAGGCCTGACTCAGTAAATAAGCATAAAAGATATAGAGCACTTATCTGGGCTGCGGAGCAGCAAAGAAAGAGGAGGCCAGATTAGTGTCTCTATATCTTATATGCTTATGACTACTGTGATTGGTTATGGTTATAGGAGGCGTGGTTCAAAGCCTCATGGGAAATGTTGTTTTTCATAATTGTAGTTTTACTTTCATTGGCTGCTGTTTGTGCAGTAAAGAAATGAGAAAGCATAATCAAAAGCCTCCGGTCCTGCCATAGAATCCCGGCTGATTGGAGATTGTATTCACAGTATGCCCAGCTACATGTATTCCATTACAAGCTAATAGAGTAACCCAAACACGGCCAAAGGACCTGGGTGCAGTACGATATAAAAAGCAACTGATCCTATTGACAAGGATAAAAGAAAATACTCAATATTGTATTTTCATCAACCACAATTGACATGCAAGAGAAAGAAACAAAAAACAATTGGGCACTGTATCATGAAGATCAATTAAATTCTTTTATATTTTTGACAAAAAAGTGTATTTACGTACAATAAATGCTTATAGGTTGCTCCTATAAGTGCATGAGAAAAAGTGCCCGTACGAGTGCTCAAGTGATGTGAAAGAAGAGGAAAAGATGAATCTGAAAATTATAGTCAGCAATAAGAGCAGTGGCAAAGAACCATTTCACTGCGGTCAGGAAAGGTCTCACTTATATACAAAATATATCCATATAAGAGAAAGAGGCCGATCAATCGAAGCACATCTGTCTTTAGGATGATAAGAAAACAATCTAGGCTTGTATAGTAATGTCGTCCAATGTATTGGCAGGTAGGTTGGGATGGCTGAGGACATCTAGATGTGGTATGAGCAATTTAGGGTTTTGACATGCGGGTGAACCAGATATTCAGGTCTCCTGGTACCAAAGATTGTTGTGGCTTACTGTGATGTCTAAGACAACATCAAGGAAGGCATCTCTGTCTATAAATCAACATGAATGAGTAGGAGAAGGAAGGTGAATGAGTTTAAAGGATGAGGAGTGATTCTCATTCAGTTGTGCTATATTCCTGGAAGCTTGTGCTCTGTAAGGTGTTGTTCAAAATAACTGCTATCGTTCTTCGGTCTTCTTGTGATGGTTGTGAATGTGGCTCCCATCTGCAGGAGGAATGGCTTCGTGGGGGATTGCGGTACATTGCCACCTTGCCTTCTTTTGAAGATGACTAGGAGATCTGCATCAGGACCAGGTTGTAGATGTCTTAAGGGTCGTGTAGTGAAGTGAAATGGTTGATGGAGTTTGTGGTAAGCCATACTTGGGGTTGACTAGTAAGAGGGGCAAAGGAAATGGCGGAGGAGATAGAGTGAACAGTTCAGTGTCTGCCTCCAAGAGGCAAGGAAGGTCCTTTACAGGATGAAGGCAAATGGTAGATGAGGTGAGTAGAAGTTGGATGTTGAGGGAGGGCAGATGAGAGCATCAGTTGGTGTGAAAAGAACAGAATAGCCATGGTGAGCCGATGAGGGATTTAGAAAAAGATGTTCTGGCAGGGAGGGGTAGGCAGAGGGTGGAGGGCGAGAGGGGGAAAAGAAGACCATGTTCTTCTTTTGATATAGAAGATGGATGGGACCTGGAGTACGCAAAAGGTGGCGATAGATGTGATGCCTGACTAGTGTTTTGGGGTATTTGGGGAAGGTAAGGGAGAGAGGGCGGGGGGCGTATTAAGCAAAGTAGGAGGAGAGGGGATAGATATGAAAAGATAGTGGGAATGGGTGGAAGAAGATGGGTACAGTAGAATGTGTGGGGAAGAAGAGGACAAGATAAAAGAAGGTGGGTAGAATGGGATGGGTGCAGCTTGGTAATAAAGTTGAACCAATTAGAGATTCATGCCCCCAACATTGCACCAAACAAACATAGGAGCCCACACTGTACCTGAGAGCAAGAAAGGGAATAAAGAGGCATGTTGAAGGCTATGGCGAGAGACACAGGGCACAGATGAGGATTTTTAGTGAGATCTAAAAGGCGACTCCTTTATGAGAGGCCCCCCCAAAGGTGAGACAACTTATGCCCCTACTTAATAAAGTTGGGTGGCGTAGAAGAAAGAGGCTGTGTGTTGGACAGAAACTGCTGAGTCTAAGCAACAAGGGCATAGATTATAGGTTTAGACAGCAGTGCAGCTAAATCCATACTAATATTATAAAGAGAGAGCCCAAACCTTTGAGGCGGGTAAACTCAGTAACCACAGCACCAATCACAACACCCAATACAGCGTTGGAAAGGGCAGTTGCAGCAGAAGGACATAGTCTATGCAGACGGCCACCATATACATTTAAAAGGTAAAAGAACCGTGCCAGCAAAGTAGTCCCTTGTGGGCGTGTCTGCGTTCTGATGTGGGCATGTGCTGGGGGCGTGACAAACGCTGGGGTCGTGTGGTACATTCCGCCCTTCATGCCATGTGAGTCGTAATTGCGCCGCATCAAGGGGCACGCTGGGGGCATGACACGCTGGGGCCGTGACAAACTCTGTGGGCGTGTGTCCGCGCTGTGGGCGTGTGTCCGCCCTTCATATCCTATGTCCTTCTGCTGCAACTGCCCTTTCCAACGCTGTATTGGGTGTTGTGATTGGTGCTGTGGTTACTGAGATTACCCGCCTCAAAGGTTTGGGCTCTCTCTTTATAATATTAGTATGGATATATATATATATATATATATATATATATATATATATATATATATATATATATATATATATTTTTTTTTTTTTATACCCCTCGGTTCCTTTTCGCCAGAATTTGCAGCGCTCTCTCGCCGGTTTGTAAATCCCCGCAGCAGAACCACGCCGTATTTAAATCCACAAGCAATTCCCTCAAATGGGAGAAAAACGGGACGAACTCGCGTTTGTCTTCACTTATGTGCTTTTTTATTTAATCCTCACAGCATGGAGTTTCTCAAGCAGGCAGGCACAAATCTACGCGTTTCGGGATAGCATATCCCTTGTTCACGATCAATTTTGCTCCAGGCTCTCAGTCTCAATATAGTGAGTCACATTATTACATCATTTCCTGTTTGATGTTATTTTGGCCTTCGGCCTCCTGGATGAAGTAGTTTTTTGCAAGTTTTTTTATACATTTTTTTATCCGTCTGCATAGCCTATGTCCTTCTGCTGCAACTGCCCTTTCCAACGCTGTATTGGGTGTTGTGATTGGTGCTGTGGTTACTGAGATTACCCACCTCAAAGGTTTGGACTCTCTCTTTATAATATTAGTATGGATGAATGGAAAGGCAACATGGACAAAGGAAGGAGGGAGCGGGTGCAGCTGGGGGCAAGCAACACTGTGGACAACGGAGGGAGGGTGGTTGGAGGTGAGTAACTACATGGACAATTGAAGGAGGAAGGGAGGTTGGGTGCAAGCAACAACCCAAACAACAGAAGGAGGGAGGGTGGACAGGGGAGAAAAGCAACAACACAGACAATGAAAGAAGCGTGGGCAGGTTGTGGCAAGCAACAACACAAACTGAGTAAGAAGGGAAGCCTGGTAGAAGCAAGCAACAACACAGACGAAGAAAGGGATGTGGTGTGGGGCTAGCAACACTGATGAAGGGAGGCAGATTAGGGCAAGCGCCACAGACAAAGTAGGGCAGGTTGGGAAAGCAACACAGATGAGTGGTGGTGGGTGGGGGCAAGCAACACTGAAGAGTGAGAGTCGGTTGGAACAAGCAACACAGACAACAGAAAGAAGAGTGCGGGTGGGGGCAGCCAACACGTATTGGGGGAGGTGGGGGCAATCAGCAAAGATGATGTAGAGCTGAAGGAACACAGAGGTGAAAGAAGTACACAAGTGAGCCTGGTTTGAGTGCTTTAACAGAAAGTAGTGCCGAAAAATGAGCATTGGAAGGACACTAGTAATGAGTTCATTCTCTAAGGACAGGACAAACACACAAAGAGGGAGGAAGCTTATGGAGTTGACCAATAACAATCAGGCAAATGAGAGTGACAATGAGGCCAACCAAGGTAAGCAATAGGAGGTCTCTAAGTCCTCTGAAAACAATATGTCTCACAAGAGAATCCTTTAAGGATCAACAAGGTATTTGTGAAACCTCCATTTAAGGCCTAACACTGGTAGTGCCTTAGTGCTGTGTCCCACTTGTATCATTTTCTTACATATGAGGTCCCCAATGAGAACCCAGCTTATTTCTGGAAATGCATGATCCATCGCCCTCTATGATACCTTGAGGAGGATTGTGTGTTTCTTTCTGCCTATCTTGATCAGGCTGTAGTCTCTCTCTAGCCCTGATGAAGACCTGTTGTGATGTTTTTATGAAAGGGTCAAAACATCGTTGATAACAATAGGTGTTCTGTACCATTATCTCACATATCTATTAACAAGAGATGAGGAAATATATTTGAGTCTATTGAAGAATTGTAAACTGACGCCCAATTGAATATCTCTATGTTTTCTGTATATTGTCATGAGTCTTGTATTATGTTACATGTGAAGCACACTTTTGTATGGCACTAATTTATGTTATTCATGTCACATAACAGTCCTGTGTTTTTTTATATCTAGTGTCTTTGTAAACTAAGCAGTCACAATCAGCTTAAATGGCACAAAATGGCATAGCCATCGCATACCTTACAGTTGTGGTTCTTAACCATTTGACTACTCTTGATGCCCCCACTGAATCATTATTAAAATTCAGGGACCTCCACTGAGTCATTATTGGAATCAGCAGACCCCGGCCTAAGCAGTTTTGCTGATTTGAACTCCAAACCAATACACAAAATTATTGAAACACACATTCAAAAAACAAATGAGGAAATATTTAATTTAATTCTCAAACAAACATTTAAAAATCAACATTTAAATTTTTTGTGGAAGGTTGAAGCTTCTCTAAATTTACTTGAGGCCCCCATCGTGCATACTGTATTCTGTTTGATGTACTTGTCTGCGCCCACAAGCCAGTCTAAGAATACCAACTTAATTTTTAGCCTCCAATTTCAAATTCCTTCACTTTTACAGAATGCTTATAATTTTTCGTTTGTTCTTCTTTATTGATATACACTTTATTGATCTGTTAATAATATTTTATATTTTATGCAGTTGTGGACCCCAAAGGGCCCTGGATCACATGTTAAGAACCAATGTTCTACAGCATCTTCACACATTCCGCTCCTGCACATGACTATACATCTCTACATTCCGTGTGCGGTCTTTTAAAATACGTTTGTTAACCGCGGCGGCAATTCTGCGCCGGTTTAGCAGAGTGGGCGGGCCGCGTCGGCCAACGGACTGTTGGAATGCATTCCCCTTCTGAGTTGAGGCAAGGTCTAGCTAGACCACACATTCTATGCAGAAGAGAGAACACAACAGTTACGAGCCTTCAAATCAGGTGTAGGAATCAATCATTCAAATGGAAGATTTGTGATGTTCGTGTTAAGTACTCAGTCCCTTGTTCCTTTCCTTTGGTCATGGCCAAGCCGAACTTAACACCATGGGGCCGATTTATATTTAGGCGGATGGAGGCGGGTAGGGCAATTTACTCCCTCGCCTTGGATGCACATCCACCTGCCAAATTATGAAATGATCACCAAGCTGGCAATGCTTTTTGCGCAATGGAAGAGGTTCCTCCGCCCAAAGATGTTTCACATTTCCAGCATGCTGACTTGAGTGCACTCTGGGGTATATTTACAAGCCCCTATCGCCACTACAACCTCACTTTTAGTGGTGTTGTTTTGGCGATAGGGGCTTCACCTTATTTACAAGGCAGCATTTAACCACTTAATGTGGCTTACCGCTGCCTTATAAATAAGGCACCCTTTCATGCTGTATTTAGCGTGAAAGGTGTGGGCAATGGGTGTTGCAGTGGGCATTCCACCACAACAGCCATGGAATTTGACGCTGCCCCCTATTTACAAGGCTGGCGTATATAGGAGGCAGTGCCAAAATTAAGACCAGGGAAAACTGGGTCTTAAACAGGTAAAACAAGGAGAACTGCTTTATTTCTCCTCGTTTTTGCTGTTTCCATGTGTGATGCCTTGTGCAGCATACATAGAAACAGCCGGTTGTCTACGATTGTTTATGTGCAGGACAAGCGGGACAAACACTTGCTAGATAAAGCCAGCCAATAGAAGGTAAGAACATGTGATTGACACAAGATATAGCCAATAGTATGCAATGGGAGGAATGCACGCCAAGGTCAGTTTTCAGCATGTCCCCAAGAAGTATTTCGCATCCAGACAGCTTTGCTGTCTGGTAGGTCTCGACCCAAAAAAGCAGTTACTACATTGATTATGTTCCTTTTCAGCCTGTGAAAATGTATATTTATCGTTATTTCACTGCGTACAGAAATAATACAACACAGTGTGCATCAACAAAACCTTCCAATTTTTCTTCAGGTTTTTCTCTGTTTGTGGGGTTAGAGATAAGAAGGCTGGGTGGAAGCGTGTTTCAGTTCACAATGTCTCTATTAGACAGTAAATATAAGGCTACATTTAAATGGTTTAACTAAATGACCTACTTTTTTTAAGTCACTTTCTTTTTACATGAAGATAATTGTTGCATTTAATGAATGACTCCGACAATTCTTGCACATTAATTACACTTAACAGACTGCAATGCTTCTAATAGCCACTAGAGGGTAGCATGGTATAACATATCTGATATTTTCCGCTCATTGAGTGTCATCTGTTTCAAGTATATCGCGTGCTATAATTGGAAACCAATCTCTCCGAAAACCAATAGAAATAATTATCATGTTGTGACAGAGACAAGGGGATGGATGGAGTCACGAGGGACGGTGTCATGAACAGCAGATAACACTTAAGAATGGGGTGTCAAACACATCTGTCACAATCTCCCATGCTCAATCTGGTACAGTGTGAGCTACCCCATGCCCTGATGTTGTTCATGTTGACATTCAATAAGACATTGGGGGCCACATAACCAGGCTCATGGGATGGGGGACGGTCATCTAGCATGATGCTTTGATGCAGGACATGGCCATTGTCCCACTACCTGGTCATGTGAAGAAATAATGCTGAGCACTTCAAATACCAATATGTAATCAGTAAGGCAACCCACTAGAAAGGACATCACACATTTTGCAATTGGCAACATTGTCTTCCATGGATAATTTGTTAGCCCTCAACACTCAAGATATCTTGAGACAACAACATCAATAAACCTCTCATCCATTTTATTGTGTTCAAGTGGTTTGCCTCCCTCCAGAATCCCAAATGAGGATACAGAAGCATAGGGGTCATCCTCATATACACCATGATTAGTTCCTGTAACCTGTATCACATAATGTAAGAGGGAGTAACTCAGCTTACATTGTCAGGTTTGTGCATAACCTAATGCCAGAACCACACAACAATATAACACGTCCGCAATACTCCAATGGTGTCACCTCTGTCATGTAAATACATCATTGATACATTATGTTTGAGCATGAACAACATGGATGTTGTGTACGTCAAGCGAAAGCACATACCAACACTTTGCTCAGCATTCAGGTTAGCTCAGCCCTCTACACAATCACGAAGGTACAGTGGCACACCAAACATCATGATGAACCATGTGCACATCCAGATATTGTCCTGGACATTTATGTAAGCACACTTCATATTGAACATCTACAAATAGGCAATGAGAAAGCAATTTATCCTTGTTTTGAACGCAGTCGCCTAGAAGGTGTTCCAATGGGCAAGAGGAGAGATGACATTACACACTTCTATGAGTAAGCACAATAATCACAGACACCACTACTGCAACAGTCATGCTAGACAATGCTGCTTAACATAACACAACTAATGCAATACATTGCACACAATGTAAACAACCAGAAAATAATTGAGAGAAACTTCATCACCCTAGCTCTCATCCAAGGGACCTGACTGTGTAGCAACAGAACACATCACATTGCATACACACAACACATCTCCTATCACAGTTAATAACAATGTCTTCAAGGGCGTTTCGTGTGTGTCACAGTGGTAAACAGCACTGAAGGTGCCAGCGCAAACACATAACGAATGGATAACAAACAGTGTCAAAGGAATGTTATACACTTGTACCAAGATGTCTTGCCTTGCAGTGTATGCAGTATACTTGTGCCAATGTTAATGTCTAACCTCCATACACACACAGTGAATAATGTATGGTGTCTCGAAAATGGCCAATTTGCACTAACATGTGGAGCACAAAACTCACAGGGTCAAAAACATCTGCTTTCATGTCCATGTCTAACACATTGAAACTTTTACATCCAGAAATGTAAATGTAACTACATTTTTGCACTAATGGCAGTAACTCCTACAGCCATTGCCATGTGTCATGGGATCATAAGGATGATGAGTGAGAAATGTGTTTAAAGGTACCCATGTATCCTGACAATTACACTATGGAGGTAATACAGAGGACCGGGCCAATGGCATCTTAGCGATAAGTATCCTGTAAACAATAGGCAAGTTAATGGCATAGATGCAAGTCAATTTTCTGTACCACACTATGTGGAAGGTGAATGTAGGATGCAGCACGCTGGACACAAAGTAAAATAATGTAATCTGCTAACACATTATGATAATAGATATGTACCTTTTCTCCATTTTCTGTTTCAGCTGACCAAGGCTATGCACTATTGCCATGGGTGATGACACCCATCAAAGTGACAAACACACAGGCACAGAGAGATTACAATGTGGCACTGGGTCACACAGGGGCCATAGTAGACTGAACATTTGGAGCTCTCAAATCAAGGTTTCGGTGCCTGGACATTTCAGATGGAAGGCTCCTTTATAGCCTGGCCTTGGTATACGAGATAATACTCGTTTGCTGTATACTACACAGCATTTGTGTAAGGACAAACACATCTGCCTGATGACTAGGAAGAGATGCAAAATCCTGATGATGGGCTGGAGGAAGAAGTGGATCCGAGCCAACCTTTCACTTTGGCAGCTGCAACATTGAGGAGGGGTGCAATCATCAACTTCTTCAGAAGATAATGTCACCTCACAGTTATATTGTTTCAAGTATGGCTTGGCACCTATATGTTCACCTCATGATGTAGTATAATAAACAATCACTTTACAAATATCTTGTATGCGTCGTTTGTGACTTTAGAGGGTGAACAATCTGGAAAACTTAAGTTCTCCAGCCGATAGTGTCACACAGAGCAATCACCTAACAGGGTTTATGATACCAACTAATCTATGAACTGGAATACTAAAATGTTTTGTGCAGCAGGACAACAGAATGCAAATGGGCCATCATTGTAAAATACAATGTGCTTGTTGCGTTGTGCCCTAAGCACCATCAGGTCCATCTTTTCATAGGAGTTTAGGGGTCAAGACAATGTGTGTATGGTGCTTTGATGTGGCTGGGGCCACATTGCTTGAATCTATTCCAAAGTTTTGACAAACAATCTCTCTCTGTAAATTGTGCCACTGCAAAGATGTTTTCTGACAAAAGTCACAAAGATACATGACAATGGTGATCAGGATCAACTTGATGGTGAGGAGGCTGAAGAATCAAAGGTTAGTTGAGCCAGACTAATGGATAAATCAATACAGTGCAGGGACTGCGTCTTACACCAATCATACACATATACTTTGCACTTGCAGGTGATACTACCTCCATAGCTGACACGTGTCACTGTAATGACAAATTTGGAAATGTCTTGCACCACAAACTCATGACTCATATTTTAACACTGCACTGACCTTATATTGCTATAATTTAGGCAGCACAAACACTGACACATAGGTTAGCCATGGGACAACTGTGAAAGCATCAGCATTCACTATTGTGTACATAGGCCAAATGAGATGGCAATGCAATGACAAGAATGTGTGGATATCCAATGTCCACCAACATGAGTGTGGCCTGGCAATTAATGGTGTGAACTGGCACCATCCTCATCCCATCACACATGCTGTGTTGAAAACCAAAAACAGTAATCTGACAGTCATATGAGTAAAGTGCGTCAGGGATACCAACAAGTATGTCCAAGACATGTGTAGTAATCAAGTCCAGACAGGTTGATGTAGTTAAGGATGATTTATTGTAGATATGTAGATGAGATAGATAAGTCCAGTACAGGTCCTGAACTAGCCCCACCAGGAGCAGCCAGCATGCTGCTCAGCCCATTCTCAACTGTGGCTTTTCTTGACAGACTCCCAACATTACCTAATACATCATCACAGTAACATTCCACTGCCTGAGCTAGTGGTGGAAAATGGCATACATAAACATAGGCAAGATCTTAGGATACTACATATCCCCCTTTCTTATTTAACAAAAACAAGTAGGATGGAAATCAAAAGGGAGAACCATAAATTAGAAAGAAAATATGAATTAAGGATGCACAGAAAAAAACACCAAGAAGTAGGCGTGAGTAGAAAAAGACGAAGCGACAGATGAAGAAACGGATACATACAACCCATCCTCCCTTCTATAAATAAAACAGAAAAGGATGAAAAGACACAGCGAAATAAAACAACGAGAGAAAGAATTGATGGGAAAGCACCAATCACTACCCCAAGAAACACCTACTGGCCAGACAGACATGCGAGAAGGCAAAGATATCACAACACAACAAAACACTGGACTACATTCAGAAACACACAAAGTGGTGAAGGAAGAGGAACCAGAAGAGGAAGAAAGAACCCAAGAGACACACTACGATAAACGAAAGACAGAGAAGAAAGAAAAACTAACAACAAGAAACAAGAATCCACGGATGACAAGGAGAAAAGACAACACGAGGAGAACTGAAAAAGTTGGAAAATAGAGGAGATGATAGGAAAATACAATAAGATCCCCATTATAAAATTGACATTGTAATATAATATAAATATAACATTGCATTGCAAAATTGACAATCCATACTAATATTATAAAGAGAGAGCCCAAACCTTTGAGGCGGGTAATCTCAGTAACCACAGCACCAATCACAACATCCAATACAGCCTTGGAAGGGCAGTTGCAGCAGAAGGACATAGGCTATGCAGACGGATAAAAAAATGTATAAAACAATTTACAAAAAACTACGTCATCCAGAAGGCCGAGGGCCAAAATAACATCAAAAAGGAAATGATGTAATAATGTGACTATATTGAGACTGAGAGCCTGGAGCCAAATTGATCGTGAACAAGGGATATGCTATCCCGAAACGCGTAGATTTGTGCCTGCCTGCTTGAGAAACTCCATGCTGTGAGGATTAAATAAAAAAGGACATAAGTGAAGACAAACGCTAGTTCGTCCCGTGTTTCTCCCAGCTGGGGAAATTGGTTGTGGATTTAAATGCGGCGTGGTTCTGCCGCGGGGATTTACGAACCTGCGAGAGAGCGCTGCAAATTCTGGCAAAAAGGAACCGAGGGGTATCAATATATATATATACAGATCCTGCTGCGGTACTCACCCAAATCAGTGCATGTTGGGAAGTGTGGTCGGACATTGAACTACATTTCCAAAATTGCAGCAGGGTCAGCTGACCTCCCACGAATGGGAGCGCCACGGAAGATTAAAAGGAGGGAGAAGTTGATTGAGAGTTGACAGCGGCATCTGAGGAAGGCTTTTGCCGAAATGCATTATGCTACGCTGCAACCTGTGAATAAAGGGCTTCACTCGAAAATCCCCGCTGTGTCCCTGAATTGCTTTCGTTGGAAGTGATTGTTTGGAGATGTTATTTCGCGCTTGCCAGTAGCGCGATACAGGTGACCCGTCCAACAAGCAGTCCTGGAATTAGCTGGCACACAACTGTTTTTGCACCAAGGGATTGGTACTTCCAGTGACCGCCTCGAAAACGGACTTTGCATACGGCTGCTGCCACTGGCAGACTGTGACTTCACGGCGAAGAGAGTATGACTTCAGCTCTCTTTACGGCCCGGCTTTGCTCCCTATTTGAGGCTGGACGTTGGGGACTTGAGGGGAACCTGAACACAGAAAGGTCGCAATCATCTGCTGCTACACGGCCCCCCCTTTTCAAGGCACACTCAGCGCTTACAGATCCTGCTGCGGTACTCACCCAAATCAGTGCATGTTGGGAAGTGTGGTCGGACATTGAACTACATTTCCAAAATTGCAGCAGGGTCAGCTGACCTCCCACGAATGGGAGCGCCACGGAAGATTAAAAGGAGGGAGAAGTTGATTGAGAGTTGACAGCGGCATCTGAGGAAGGCTTTTGCCGAAATGCATTATGCTACGCTGCAACCTGTGAATAAAGGGCTTCACTCGAAAATCCCCGCTGTGTCCCTGAATTGCTTTCGTTGGAAGTGATTGTTTGGAGATATATATATATATATATATATATATATATATATATATATATATTCACCACAAATGCCCCATGCATTGGAGAGTCACCCACGATGTCCTGCCCTCCGGCCTGTTCATGCAGTCAGTTTGCCATTGTGGGGCATGTAGTTCAATGTGCCGATGATTAGTCCTCTTTTCGGAAAGTTCAGGTGTGTTTTCTCACAAATATGATGCTTTTCAAACTCTAAGTGAGTGTTCCCAGCCGTGGGAGAGGGCACCGTCACCAACTGAGAGAGAAGTGTGCACTCACTTAGAGTTTGAAAAGCATCATATTTGTGAGAAAACACACCTGAACTTTCCGAAAAGAGGACTAATCATCGGCACATTGAACTACATGCCCCACAATGCCATGGGCGTCAAACGGACACACCCATGGAGTCAGGCATGTTAATAAAGTTCGCAAAGAAAAACCCTTTGTGCTGTTTTCAAGTGTGCAGACTCGCCGCCCAAGAAGAAGGGGCAGAGACCCTGAAACGCGTAGGCAAGCTGATAACCAAATGCGCATTTTGCAAACTGACTGCATGAACAGGCCGGAGGGCAGGACATCGTGGGTGACTCTCCAATGCATGGGGCATTTGTGGTGAATAAGTTACGCGGCGGATCCCAGCCGTGGGAGAGGGCACCGTCACCAACTGAGAGAGAAGTGCGTCCCAGCTGGATGAAGCCGACAGAACTGAACAATCAGCAACTGTAAACGGTACGATGATCCGAAATGCACATTAGCCAGTTTAACAAATGTGCACTCACTTAGAGTTTAAAAAGCATCATATTTGTGAGAAAACACACCTGAACTTTCCGAAAAGAGGACTAATCATCGGCACATTGAACTACATGCCCCACAATGCCATGGGCGTCAAACGGACACACCCATGGAGTCAGGCATGTTAATAAAGTTCGCAAAGAAAAACCCTTTGTGCTGTTTTCAAGTGTGCAGACTCGCCGCCCAAGAAGAAGGGGCAGAGACCCTGAAACGCGTAGGCAAGCTGATAACCAAATGCGCATTTTGCAAACTGACTGCATGAACAGGCCGGAGGGCAGGACATCGTGGGTGACTCTCCAATGCATGGGGCATTTGTGGTGAATAAGTTACGCGGCGGTTCCCAGCCGTGGGAGAGGGCACCGTCACCAACTGAGAGAGAAGTGCGTCCCAGCTGGATGAAGCCGACAGAACTGAACAATCAGCAACTGTAAACGGTACGATGATCCGAAATGCACATTAGCCAGTTTTACAAATGTGCACTCACTTAGAGTTTGAAAAGCATCATATTTGTGAGAAAACACACCTGAACTTTCCGAAAAGAGGACTAATCATCGGCACATTGAACTACATGCCCCACAATGCCATGGGCGTCAAACGGACACACCCATGGAGTCAGGCATGTTAATAAAGTTCGCAAAGAAAAACCCTTTGTGCTGTTTTCAAGTGTGCAGACTCGCCGCCCAAGAAGAAGGGGCAGAGACCCTGAAACGCGTAGGCAAGCTGATAACCAAATGCGCATTTTGCAAACTGACTGCATGAACAGGCCGGAGGGCAGGACATCGTGGGTGACTCTCCAATGCATGGGGCATTTGTGGTGAATAAGTTACGCGGCGGTTCCCAGCCGTGGGAGAGGGCACCGTCACCAACTGAGAGAGAAGTGCGTCCCAGCTGGATGAAGCCGACAGAACTGAACAATCAGCAACTGTAAACGGTACGATGATCCGAAATGCACATTAGCCAGTTTTACAAATGTGCACTCACTTAGAGTTTGAAAAGCATCATATTTGTGAGAAAACACACCTGAACTTTCCGAAAAGAGGACTAATCATCGGCACATTGAACTACATGCCCCACAATGCCATGGGCGTCAAACGGACACACCCATGGAGTCAGGCATGTTAATAAAGTTCGCAAAGAAAAACCCTTTGTGCTGTTTTCAAGTGTGCAGACTCGCCGCCCAAGAAGAAGGGGCAGAGACCCTGAAACGCGTAGGCAAGCTGATAACCAAATGCGCATTTTGCAAACTGACTGCATGAACAGGCCGGAGGGCAGGACATCGTGGGTGACTCTCCAATGCATGGGGCATTTGTGGTGAATATATATATATATATATATATATTCCAGATTATCTCGCCTTCACTCCACTCAGAGACGGAAAAAACGAGCGTGGACCCAAAATTCGTGCAAACTCTTTAATCAGCCATTGCCGCCATTACGCGTTTCGGGAGATCCCTCCCTTGATCACATGACAGCGATAAATATATATATATGTATATATATATATATATATATCCATACTAATATTATAAAGAGAGAGCCCAAACCTTTGAGGCGGGTAATCTCAGTAACCACAGCACCAATCACAACACCCAGTACAGCTTTGGAAAGGGCAGTTGCTGCCGAAAGACATGCAGACGGCCACCATATACATTTAAAAGGTAAAAGAACCGTGCCAGCAAAGTAGTCCCTTGTGGGCGTGTCTGCGTTCTGCTGTGGGCGTGTGCTGGGGGTGTGACAAACACTGGGGGTGTGTGGTACGTTCCGCCCTTCATGCCATGTGAGTCGTAATTGCGCCGCATCAAGGGGCACGCTGGGGGCGTGACACGCTGGGGCTGTGACAAACGCTGTGGGCGTGTGTCCGCGCTGTGGGCGTGGATCCGCCCATCATGCCATGTGAAGCGCCAATTACACAATTGCGCCGCATCAAGGGGCACGCTGGGGGCATGACAAACGCTGGGGGCATGTGCTACGTCTGGGTCGTACATTAATCAGATTGTCTGCTGTGGCTGTGTGCTGGGGGCGTCACAAAGGCGTTCACCTCAAAGCATGGTAAGTAACCATTTGCACGACTCCCTTGGGGGACTGCCCGTTGTCTCACACATACTGGGGGTGCCGAATGCAGTGTGTGCCTTGGCCTGGGTGCGTCTGAAAAGGCCGAACGCAGTGTGTGGCTTGGCCTGGGTGCGTCTAAAAAGCACTTGGGCCGAAGACCGTCGGTGTGGGTCATAAAAAAATAAGAACAGCAGGAAACAATCATTCAAGACTCACACAATTCTAATTGTTAGACGGTCGCCGCTGGCCCTCAAGCGGGGGCACACGCGACTGAGCGGGTCTGCGGGGACAATTACTGTAGCCTCTCATGCGTGCTGTTTCTGAACTATCACATTACACCAAATTACACGCGCCTGCTAACATCAGCCAGGGCTGTAGCCGGGCTCAGGCGGCGGATCACTACACTAATTACATGCGCCTGCTAACATGAACCAGGGCTGCAGCTGGACCTCAAGCGGGGGGACACGCTCCTGCTAACATCAACCAGGGCTGCAGCTGGGCCTCAAGAAGGAGAACACGCGAATGACCGTATCTGAATACACACATTACACACATTCTATTTCATACCCGGACAACATCGGGACGGGCTGCTAGTGTAATAATAAAAAAAAAATAACGTTGAGTCAAATGGGACTGGAACCCATGAGACACACTCTATATATAAGAGTAAAGACGTAACCAACGTATGTGTAAATGGGAGGACTATAACCCAAGAGCAACCCCATACAAAGAGGAACAAGCATTTGCAATGCAATAGGTCTCGCATTTACGCGAGTTTAAATTATTGCCATTCTAAATGACAATGCCTATTATTTATGTTTTAAAAACGAAAACAAAACTAAAAGGCATTGCCATTTGAAATGTCAATAGCTCAAACTCGCGTAAATGCGAGACCTATTGCATTGCAAATACTTGTTATCTGTTGAAGCTAGAAGCAACATTTTTTTGGGGTGGTAGAATTCCATATATTTAGGCAACATAGGGCTTAAATAAACAACAAATGGTTATAAAATTGAAGGCTGTTCTAGGTGGGGCCCCTAAAATATTTTTTTGCTCAGAGCCCCCAAAATCACCAGAATGACACTGCTTCACTTCCATTATGTAGACATTACTGCCCACTGTTCCTTTCAGTATAAAAGCTGGTGGTAACAGCAGCCTGTGCAGGATACAAGCATGTGCAATCTGAACTCTGACCCTTACTGACGTTGGTTGAAAAGGTGCAAATGCCGTATTTGACCAGGTGCGAGTGTTTGGTTTCTTGTGGTCTTCTATGGTGCGACATTCCCTTTCCCTCTTTTTGTCTGTGGGGAAGTGACGCAATCAGTAAATACTGCTCATGAAGCAGTTCTTTTGTCATTTTTGGATGGGCCCAAAATCTTGGCTTGTGGTAGCCAGAGAGAGCGGCAGAGTCCGCACCTGGGAAGTAAACCAGACGGACACGTGGGGGTCACAGCACTGAAAAGCAGAATCGTGTTCTGGGCGAGGAAGAAAATGATAAAAATACCTCAAAATAAAAGCACAGTGTTCCGACACTTCAGAAGCACCCGGTGCCCCCTCTCTTTTTGGCTCATGAACAATCCTTGGGGTGGGATCACAAGTGACCCGAGCTGTGCACAAGCTATAACCACTTCAACATTCTACTGTTGTGGAAGCCTGGCTGTTTCTGGAATGAGCCCCCACCCTCCATGCCCCCCAAGAACCCCACAGAGAAGCCCCATCCCCACACCCACATCTGAAAAGCCTTCCTGGAAAGAGAGGTCCCTCTGCATCACGCTGTCTGGGCTTCAGTGGCACCATCAGGTGCTGTGTGCCCGACCCCCCAGTGCTCTAATTACAAGCCATCCCAGGCGCGGGTTACAGAGAGGGTGGGGTAGAGGGGCAGTGAGGCAGAGAGGAGACAGAGGCAGGGTGTGGGGGAGAGTAAAGAACCAAAGGCACGGAGACAGCACTGCGCTCTGGTCAACCAAGTGTTCACTGGAAAAAAACAGCACCAAACTCTGGATGTTCCCACATATCTTTATAACCATTGTACCTCTGTGCTAGCATATAAATAAAGTGCTAGCTAGTGGAACAGCACACGGATTTCATCTGGCTGCCTTGGCAGAAAAACACAGAGCCTGCCGCGATCCCCCGTACTCCTCATGACCCCGTGCACCTCCGAGCGCCGTGCCTGCTTCACAGCTGTGGTGAAGAATTTTCTTATCTGCTTGCTAAATAAACACGCAGATAAGAAAAGTCTTCACAACAGCCGCAAAGCAGGCTATCGTGTCCGGAGGGGCAGTTCGAAAAGCGTACAGGGTGTCAACCAAAAACCCTCTTTTCCAATTGGAAGTCCGCGTTTACCATAAATGGAAAAGATGGTTGGGGCTTAGAGTCCCCTTTAGAAAAAAAATTCTAACAATATCTCTCGCAGAGGTGGAGCAGCGCTTTGTGCTGCCACGCCCATGCAAGACCTAACAAGGGGTCAAAATTATCACGACTCAAACCAATGAAATGATAGCCCTTGTAAAAGCAAATTCATGTAGAAAAGACAGTGCAGTGTAGTAATGGGACTAAAACCCATACGACCCAAGTAAGAGAACTATGGGGCAGAAACCAAAGACTTACCCTAAGACGAAAAGAAAGTAAGGTATAGATAACTAATGTAAATGGGTAGGAACCCATAACCAGTCCCTAAAGATAGAAAAGATTAACTAATGCAAAAGGACTAACACCTATGCATAGATGCCCTGGGAACCGTAAGTAGCCCAAGAAGGCAAGTATATAGTGAGCAGATGGAACTAGAACCCATTGCTAGCAAATGGGACTGAGACCCATTGCTATTCCAGCGTAGGGAAAGACTAAAACAAAACAGATAGCAAACATGCAAACAGAAAAAATGGACTCTTGACTGTGTGTACCTAGGGACCATGTACGCACAATGTTCATCCCAAAGTAGGGAATAAAAACAATGTAGAAATGTAGAAGTGTGGAAAAAGGGCGGAGGCCTGTAGAAGTGTGGAAAGAGGGACTAAAACACAAATTCCTATCCCTGAAACAAATGACCTGTAACAGCCACACAAAAAGTCCGGGAACATCCTTGAGCAAGAATCCTAAACTGTGGCAACAGTAAAACATGTGTGCTGGAGATGTAGAATTTCTACACGTAAACTCTAAACGATACAAACACTTTCAAGATAGCAATAACCATAAAAAAATAAGCTCTGTAGACAAGCAATGCATCAAAATCCATAACTGTAGAAACCTGTAAAACCAGTAACCACGCCGAAAGAAAACATTAAACAGAAGTAAATGCAAAGTTCCGTGAAAGAGTGATGTGACTCCGGTGAGCGGTATCTCACCCGATCCATTACGGCTTTAAAGAAATGGTCCAACCTTTGAATACTGTGGGGTGGACGAATGTCAACTCTAGTATCATAGTTGGTGGCAAACAGAGGCTGTTGCCACTTAAAATGTACTCACATTGATGTCCAATTACCTGTATGGTCACTCCCAGAAATGCTTCATGAACCCGAAAAATGCACCACCTGGCACATACAGTTGTATACTATAGAACATAAATGACCAAAATAAAGTCATGAAAAATAAGACAGCTGAATTTAAATGTGGTAACCACTAGAAGCTGATTCACAGTCTTGTATCCAGATTTATTTATGAATAAGGTGATACTCAGTTGTAGGGAAGCCATCAAAAAATGCACAGGAGATGGCCACTCCGCTACAGATATAGTGGAGGGGTTTTCCGTCTTATCTGAATTCATTGGTAATTCTTTACACGTAAATTCAAAAAAGAAAACTTTACAAAAGAAAGGATAGTTCGAACATAGTTGTACCAGAGCCCATTCTAATCTTAAACTCGCACTACATAGAAAGGTCAAAAATAATGGAGAAATAAGTGAAGCGAGAAGGGCATATAGATACGCTTTAAAAGCAAGGAAAAAATGGCTAAGGGAGGAGGAATGGTATGCCCTACGAGTTGCATGTGAAATAAAAGACTCCTCAGCATTTTGGAAAGCGGTTAACGCACCCTTTCTAGTTGATGCAGGGAGGGCAAGCATAGATATAGCAATCTCTAGGGATGAATGGGTAGATCACTTTTCTAAATTAGATGCTAATCCTAGACCTGAACCAAGTTTGAGTGACTTAGTGGGGGACAGGATAGATCTTCAGATTGTTAATCACCATTCTCATCTCCACCTGGATCTTAATGAAATTGAGGAGGCGATTCGACTGAGCAAGACTGGTAAAGCCCCAGGGCCAGATGGCATTCCAGTGGACCTTTTTAAATATAATATAGATTTTTGGGGACCAACCTCAAGTCATCAATGCATGCATTTCGACCAGCCTCATTCCAACTTCGGGTGAATCGATTCTGGTCTCGATGTTTAAAAAGGGAGATAGGCATAATCCAGCATGTTAACGGCCTATCTCGCTCCTAGACTCTACTGTTAAAATAATCGGAAGAGTAATTTTATCTAGATTACAGGTCTAGGCAGATGACCACTCCATTATTAGTAATATCCAATATGGGTTTCGAAGGGGCCTGGGCACAATAGACCAGTGCCGAAATTTAGAACTAACCATCACTAAATATACCAAGGCCAAAGGGGCCCTCTCTACCTGGCCTTTGTGGATCTGTCCACAGCTTTCGACTGCGTCATCCACAACAAACTCTGGCCGAATATGGAGAAGCTGGGTCTGGAACCATCTTTAATCTTCTTAATGCGAGAATTTTACATCGGGCCAGAGCCAGGGTGCGATTTGGCACAGGAGGCGAGTGTACCGACCATTTTATCGTTGGAAGAGGAGTAAGGCAGGGTTGTGTCCTGGCACCCTTTCTATTCACCTTGTATATTACCAACTTAGACTCAGTGTTGAGAAAGGAGTGCCAGGACCTCCAGGGGGTAGGGAAGTGTTCACTCCCTGTGCTCATGTACGCTGATGACTCAGTGCTTATGGCCCACACCCCAAATATTCTACAGAAGGTTTTATCTGTATCGGCAAATTTTATGTCCAAGTTAGGCCTCACAGTTCATGCATCCAAAACATTTATACTGAAATGTGGCTTGGGGAGTAATAAGTGTCGCCCATTTTTTCTAGAGAAGAATTGTCTAATCTGTGCTAACACTTTCTCATATTTGAGGGTTCTATTTGACTGTACTGGCTCATGGACAAAGGCTGTAAATTTAAGGAGATTGCTATTTTCTAAGGCTGTGGTAGCCCTGATTAATTTTGGTAGAAAATTGGGTAGACGCCCCCCACAGAACTATTCCATATTTATAAAGCTTTGGTTTTTATTTATACTAGTAACATGAATCTCCATTGTTTTATGTGCTTTTATGAATCCTCTTTTAATCGAATAAAGCTTTAATGATTGATTGATTCACAGTCTCGAACCATGGTGAAGAAAAAAGGAGACTCACAAGAAGAATGTTGTGGGGAACTCATCACAAGCAAACAGCTTCTGGCACGCTCAAGTAAGACTAATCACAGTAGGTGCTATTATAACTGAGGGACCCCACCGGAGCCCTTTATATTACCACAAAACAGGTTCCAAATGCGACATAAGTTTCTACGAAGACACGAACTGCAGCCGAAAGGGAGACTGCAACTCACTGGCGGATGTATGACATTACAACGCATGCTTTTACATCGCATGCCTTTACAACGCTGTTTTTACAACGCATGCCTTTACAACGCATAGTGCTTTGGGGTGCTGGATAGTGAATAGTTTAATTTACTATTCCAACTCCAGTCCCCGTGGATAGTAGGGAAGGTGTTGGATAGTAAATTAAACCTATTCCCTATCCTAGAGCGCCCCCCAGCTCAATGTGTTGTAATGGTTTGCGTTGTAAAATCTGGAATCTGCAGGAAACCACGTAATAGACGAAAATGCAGTATTGCCCCAATCCCAAAATGGCGGCACACACCGGTGACGCTGCGTTGGATGGCTCCCGGCATCACCATGCTCCCAAACGTGCAAAACAGCAAGAAGCCTCATGGACAAGCAAACGTCACAGAGGACCAAAAGGAGGCATCACTGGACAGCTGGAGAAAGGTAAAGCAGCACGCTCTCTGTGTGGGCTCTGTGCACAGCTGCTGCCAATTTTAAAATGACATTATTTACAACAAGGGGTGGTGAGGGACAGAGTCTCTGAATTAAGCAGAATACTCTCACCCAGTCAAGAGATCAGGGCTAGATCCAACACCGTTTTTTAGCTCATTGCACCATCCCAGTTTCAGAACCTGGCTGTATGCAAATTAGTCTGTTCCTGTCCCAGTGCATGATGGGAACAGGGCAAACCAAACTACAAAAGCCAATTCTTACACTGGGAAGGAAACAAGCTTCCGGGGACCGGTTTCTGGCATTACAGCCGTCTTCGGCCCGGCTTGCTTGAATCCTGATGGTGCAATGAGCAAGGGACTCATGTCTGAGTATACCCTTCCACGCTTAGGGTGGACAAAATTATTTACAACAAGGGGTGGTGAGGGACAGAGTCTCTGAATTAAGCAGAATACTCTCACCCAGTCAAGAGATCAGGGCTAGATCCAACACCGTTTTTTAGCTCATTGCACCATCCCAGTTTCAGAACCTGGCTGTATGCAAATTAGTCTGTTCCTGTCCCAGTGCATGATGGGAACAGGGCAAACCAAACTACAAAAGCCAATTCTTACACTGGGAAGGAAACAAGCTTCCGGGGACCGGTTTCTGGCATTACAGCCGTCTTCGGCCCGGCTTGCTTGAATCCTGATGGTGCAATGAGCAAGGGACTCATGTCTGAGTATACCCTTCCACGCTTAGGGTGGACAAAATTATTTACAACAAGGGGTGGTGAGGGACAGAGTCTCTGAATTACTGGGTGAGAGTATTCTGCTTAATTCAGAGACTCTGTCCATCATCACCCCTTGTTGTAAAAATTTTAAAATGACAGGCAGCGGTTCAACTGCCATGATGAAAAGACACGCAGTGGTGATCAGTCTTCCCCATCACAAATGCGTGTATTAGCTCACCAGGGGAACCAAGCAAAAACAGTGGATCTTCTCTGTGATGACATTAGCAGGGCAATCCAACTTAAATAAAAGTGTTAGAGGCAGGAGCGCGAGTTGCGGGCGGCCGCCTAAAGGTCAGCTGATGGACAGCTTGAAAAAGTACATCTTCAGTCAACAAGCACAGACACAGCAGGAACTGGCACACTTGGGTTAGGGCAACCGATGACATGGTCACTGGTGGGGCTCAGGGGTTCCAGTTTGCTTTAGATACACAGATTAAACTTCAAAAAGGGTTCCTTTACCTTAACCATGGGTTGCCAGCTTCTTCAAGTACAAGTTAGCAGATAAGCTTGATAATGAAAGCACACGTGGGTTCTTTTCCTCAAATCGTCGCCATAAAATTGTAGTGATCAAGTCCAGACAGGTTGATGTTGTTCAGGATGATCTATTGTAGATGAGATAGATAAGTCCAGTACAGGTCCTGAACTAGGCCCACCAGGAGCAGCCAGCATGCTGCTCAGCCGATTCTCAACTGTGGCTTTTCTTGACAGACTCCCAACACTCCCTTATACATCATCACTGTAACATTTCTCTGGCTGAGCATGTGGTGGAAAATGGCATACATAAACATAGACAGAATACTAGGATACTACAACATGCAAGTAACATACAACGAATAACAGCATCAAAGGCTAATGTATTTGTGCAAGACGTACCACAAAAAACATGGCAGTACAATGAAGTGGCGTCACCTCCCTCTGGAATGCCACTGCAACATTTCAAATGTAGGTTGCATACTGTGTGTAATATAGGTATTTCTTACACTACACATGTCAACCTATCTCTCCATTTGCAAGCACAGTTGCACATAATTATGACCATACATCATGTATGAAATGGTCATGTCACATACGTTTGTATCTCCCCAGGAATGTACACAATACTCATGAACACAAACCAAGTTTAACATCTGTGTCATATCAAACAAACCCTCCATCTACTCACACAAACATGCACATATGGGTTCAGACCCATAGTGGGACATTAGCCAAAAATAGCTAAAGCCTGCTGAACACAAATCCAAATTCAATCACATGTAAAGGAACAGGAATAATGTGTGTCCAAAACAATCAGGGCCACTTTTACCAGTGCAAACTGCAAACAGAACATCACTTTTAGCACTGTTTTTATGTAAAACTCACACTCACCCAATTTGAAAATTGACTTTAAGCAACATAACTTGACATAATGTTAAAATCAATGTTAGGCACATGCTCATGCTCCACTTAGCATGAGAGGGAGATGCAAAGTATGTTGCAGTGACTCTTACGCTGTAACATACTGATGAAGCTAAAGCAGATGTAGTCACCTGATTCCCTACCCAAATATGTAATGGCTCAGATAAGTAGTTTTAAGAATGGTGATACAATGCAAAATATATAGCATTCACCTTTCAGAATGCTAAGAAAATGGTGAATGAATGTTTCTGCACACATTGACACATCATTTTAAGATTAACCTTTGTTAGGGGCAAGCTACGAGGAGAGGTGTTGTGTAACATTCATTTATATAGTGCTTACCTTGTCTTAACACACAGGGATGAGGTATGTATAGCAAAGATATATAGGGCTGCCACATGTATGCTCTTGTGGTGGTGTCCAACCATCAGGGCAGTCCATGTTCGAGCAAATTTGTGCCATCTACAAAGCGTGAATGGTCATCATTTTTAATTTTAGGTTTGTATGAAGGAACCCCTTCCAACACAATATAATGATGAAAGTAGATTTTCCACATCCATGTATGCTGCGTAATGCTGCACACAGGGAAATCTATGTAAAATCACAAAGAAACATTGTATGTCAACTGTTCTTGGCTTTCAATTGTTGAATTGACAGATTAGTGAAAGTCCACACAGCCAAGAGGTATAGTTCAGGACAAGCTGCAAAGGTTCTGCAAGTTGTGCTGAACTGTCCTATTCCACACCTACACCACAAGAAGTTACTCTATTTGATTGGTGTGGCACGGATACCATGGACCATGTGGAGTTAAGCCACATTGAGTGCCTTTGCACAAACCAGTGTAAATGTTCACATCATTGCCTCCACCTAAGCAAATACTCCTATGGGAATCTGTAGTCAACATTCACATTGTATGCATTAATATAGATCTTCAATACAAGTAGTGAATGCTTGTTGTACAAGTTAGTGTGTGTCATAAGCCCATTACTGTGGTACACACCTTACAGCAATGTGTTTTGTAACAGCCTTTTATATAGCTACACATACAACCTATGGTAATCAGTGTGACTACCACTGATGCATGCATTGCCTATCAAACAATATTACATATGGTTATGCATTATTGTGTAGTAGGAGTTCATGTTAACAGCTCAGAATTTCTGATGTCAAAACACATCAGATTAAAGAAAGTCACACATACTACACAGATCACATGCCATAGCCATATGGTGTTATTAGGCATGCAATAGGATGAAATATGGTACATTTGCTTATCACCTAGCACTTAGCTGCAATGTTCTTGCCGCTTTTCATGTAAGCGTTAATTTTTCCATTTCTGTTACATAAAATACTTGCAAAGTACCTGTGTTTACAAAGGAAAATTCCTGTTGAAACAATACCAGGAAAAAAATTAACGCTAACTCACAAAAAGGGCCGCAAGCGCACAGGAAGTGAGGTCAGCATGCATCCTGTTTCCTGGATTAATGCTGTACACTTTCACTTTTACTCACACTATTAGTGTTTTTTGAAGTGTTTGGTTGTATTTGGAGGTGTGAGGTGAATCTGTGTGGAAAAAGTGTACTTGTGGTCTGTAGCGTGCTGTCCCAACTGTCGCTGTCCAGTCCAGTATCTCTTTTTTGTCGTGTCTTTTGCATTTTTGAGAATAGTTTTGTTGGGTGTTTGTCTAGTGGGTAATTAGGTAGTATCTTGTAAGTTTATGTTCATTTAGGTGGGCTTTTCTTTTCATAGAGGGGTTAGTATATTTCAGTAGGATGTTGGGTGAAGTCAGTGAGGTCAGGATGTCAGAGGGAGCATTTGGGGCTTTCCTCTGGCAGATAAATTTTACCTCCCAAAAATGGTTGAGAGTAGGGGACGGGTTCTGCAGGATATGACGTGAAGGTCTGGAAAATGCGGTTGGAGCGCTTTCAACACCACCTGATGAGGATCTTCGATGTGTACAGGACTGTCCACCAGCTTAAACATCGGTGGCAGGATTCTGTTGGCCAGGAGGGAGACCTCCTAGACAACTTTGAAATCATCATTGACAGGCCAGGTGGTAAGTCCATTTCAAATATTGTCTTGTTTCACACTGTGCGTTTCATGTAAATAACTGTTCCCAATGTTACTAGGCCATTTTGAAAACATGAATTTGACAGAGTGTTTGAGCCAATTTTTGCAGACTAGCATATACACAGACCGTCTAGCCCCATTGTGCAAGGGTGGCTGTGTTGCAAGGAAATCTTTTTAATAAGCAGCTCGGTATTCAGCATAAAGCCTGGATATGTAGATGTGGAGACACATACGACTATGTAGTGCATAGAAGTTGAACGATGGGTAACCTTTGTATGTGAATACCACTTTGGTGCTTAGTAGAATGCCCCTATTTCCTACCCATACCAATGTTTCCTTTGAGCATATGTGAATGTCATGCCATGGGTCTGCAATGGGCCTGTAACTCACTCTGCTTGGGTAGATTCCCCTGGTATACTCTGTATGAGTTTTTTCAACTTCACATTTTTACTTAGGTGACCTTCCACTTATGTTGTATGATTCAGACATTGCTATGTGCTTCAATGAACATTAACATGAGGGTATCAATTTCATTTTGTGAGGTGAGATTTGCTTCACATGTGATGTGCTCCATCAAGGTTCATGTTGGAAAAGTTTATGTGAATGTTATTATTATTATTATTATTTGAAGCTTGTAAAGCGCACGGCTACCCCGACGGGGGTGTCCCGGCGCTGTAGACTGCAGGCTAGGAAGGAAGAAAGACACTTAAGGGATAGTGAACAACCAGGTTTTCAATTTGCTCCGGAACAGTGATTCAGAGGAAATGAACCTAAGATCCAATGGGAGGCTGTTCCAGAGCTTAGCGGTCATTACGCCAAACGCTCTGCCACCAATTCTGGAACGGCGAAAGCGAGGGACAACCAGGAGGCGCAAGTTGTTCGACCTCAGAGATCTAACCGACTGGGACAGTTTGAGCCTCTTTCTCAAGTATCCCAGGCCCAGCCCATTGAGGGCCCGAAAAGCAAAAATCAGAACCTTGAACTGAATGCGACGGGCAATGGGAAGCCAATGTAGCTTCCTTCGATAGGATGCGACCGAGAGCCGGTAAGGAATATTGCCAATCAATCTCGCCGCCGCATTTTGTACAATCTGCATGCGTTCAATTTGGTACAAGGGGGCACCTGCATAAAGACTGTTGGCGTAATCAAGGTGTGAGGTGATCAGGGCATGAATGATGGTTCTGCGAGAATCCAGCGGGAGGTACGGAAAAATCTTTTCTAATCATGCGCAGTTTGCCAAAGCAAGCTGCCGTGACCTTATTAATTTGTGATTTGCAGGATAGTGCATTATCAAATTGAAAGCCCAAATTTTGAACTGTTTGGACTGGGATAGGAGGAGGATTAAGCACAGTTGGCCACCACTGAATGGCAGGCAGCGAGGTTTTTTGATTAAAAAATAAGACCTCCGTCTTATCAGTGTTAAGTCTAAGATGATTAGCGGTCATCCAGGAGCAGATATTGCTGAGACAATGGCGAAAATTGGTAAAATTGATGTCAGAGTGATCTCTAAATGAAAACACAAGCTGAGTATCATCAGCATAAGAGATCACTCTGACCCCCCAAGATTCCACCACCTTCGCCAACGGTGCAAGATAAACATTAAAAAACAAAGGGCTCAAAGCGGAGCCCTGAGGCACGCCGCAAAGTAGAGGTTTACCCTCTGATTCAAAAGGTCTAAGAAAGACCTTCTGAGTCCGTCCTTTGAGAAAGGATCTAATCCAGGTCAATACCGAGCCTCCCATTCCAGTCTGACCCAGACGATCCAACAGTATCTCGTGAGACACCGTATCGAAAGCGGCGGATAGGTCGAGGAGGACCAACATGGCCTCCTCGCCCCTATCCACACACTCACGAATCGTCTCCGACACCTCTAGCAGAGCGGTCTCGGTACTGAAACCAGTTCTAAATCCAGACTGCGAGTCATGTAACAACTGGTTGGTGTCTAAATAATCAGCCAATTGTTTCTGGACAGCCTTTTCCAGGATTTTAGCCGGTTTAGGAAGGAGAGAAATTGGACGATAATTACTAAATTGCGCAGGATCAGCGTCTGCTTTCTTCAAAATTGGGACTAGCATTGCCTGCTTCCATGCAAGCGGAAATTGGCCAGTGCATAACGATGTGTTCCAAATAGAGAGGAGTGGGTTGATCAATAGAGGAGCCAGATTGCCCATCACCTTAGCAGGAACAGGATCTAAAGGAGACCCAGATTTGCACTGGACAAGCAGACTCAATGCAGTCTCAATAGTAAGCTATTTGAAGGAAATCAGTGACACTTTCTGTAGATCAGGGTCACTAGAAATAGGGGGGGGCCATAACAGGAGTGAATGAAGATGTTATATTAATGATTTTATCCTGAAAGTAGTCCGATAAACCATTGCATAAGAACTGGCTGGGGGTACTCTGAAACACCATGGCTGGGGGATTAACAAAGTCCCTTACAATATTAAAAAGGGTTTTAGTAGAGTTATCTGCATTCTTAATTTGTTGGGCAAAAAATTCTCTCATAGTGGACCGTTTTAATAATGTTACCTTCCGGTTGTGCCAAACTTGACTTTTGAACATACTTGTTAGCCCTTGTTAATTGTCATGGCTCTTAATTCTTTTCATGTGTGTATTTTATGGCGGACAACATGTCTGCTGAGGCCGCCAGAATTTTCAAACAAAGGAAGGAGAGGTACCAGCACATACAGAAGGTTGCCAAGGGCTACCGTGCCATGGGAAGGCGGTACAATGAGGAGAGGGCAGCAGGATGCTGCAAGTCATTCCCCCAGGGTGCCCCAAAAGCTACAGGACCGAGTGATGTAGGATCCTCCACTTCCAGCCACCATGGGGACAGAGACAACCAGCCGAGCACATCCGTTGCACAATGCCCAACCCCACCGGCCGCACCATCCACAGCAGAGCAACATGCTGCAAGTGCCACACCTGCTCCATCTGTGGCACAGATGTCATTTTCCCAAGATGCTGCACCAGCACCACCTGCACCACCATGAGCAGCTGGACAACATGGTGCACCAGCCCCACCTGCAACACAACGACAGGACACTGGTTATGGCAGGGAGGACCGGAGGATGTTATGTGAATAAAATGTCCGGGTTGCCACTTTGGAACAAAGGATAGACAAATGTATGAACCACATGCAGGACATTAGGGGAGACCTGGGGCTCCTTCTCTGAGTATCTTTCTTTTGGAAAATAGCCCTGGACAGTCCCCCAAATCCCATTATTTTTACTTTTTTGGTTTAATAGAGGTTTTGCTAAGTAGTGTTAAGTGTAGGTTTAGAGTAGGTTAGTTTAGTGATAGGTGTATTGAATGTTTTAATATATTTTAGAGTTAAGTTAGTGTTTTGGGTTAAGTTTCCTCTTCCTTCGGGTGGGGGGGTTAATATTTTTGTACTTTTATTTAAAAAAAAAAAATTATATATATATATATATATATATATATATATATGTATATGTATGTATATATATATATATACAGCAGCTCCAGTCCTTCTAAACCTTTACCCAGCCGGGTCAGGAACAAAGACACGGCACTCCCGGGCTCAATACAAACAGCGGAGGTATTTTATTCAAGCAAACTCGTTTCGGGACAGCGTCCCTTCGTCAGTGAACCACTGACGAAGGGACGCTGTCCCGAAACGCGTTTGCTTGAATAAAATACCTCCGCTGTTTGTATTGAGCCCGGGAGTGCCGTGTCTTTGTTCCTGACCCGGCTGGGTAAAGGTTTAAAAGGACTGGAGCTGCTATTTTAAACGCGACGCACTGGCGCGTTTTTTCGGCACCCGACATAAAGAGTGACCCTCGCAACGGTGCAAACTGGAGCCAGAATATATATATATATATATATATATATCCATCTCACAGTTCGCCCACCATGGAGAGGCCCACACGGAGGTAAAGATAACTGCATGTATTTAATGGAAGTTAGGGCGCGGTTGCAGGAAAAGAGTCTAAACAGCAAATTGCAGTCCCCCTCTCGACGCGTTTCGTGCTAAAGAGCACTTAATCATGAGTTGCAGGGGCCAATGTTATGCGCGTGATTGACCGGCATTCATTCAGGCAGCTGATTATATGTCAGGGTTACCGCCCAGCTGGGCGGGGCCACCCCGTGGTCTCCTGGTACTTGCAGTGCCTGTAGTTTCCTCAAGTGAGTTGCCGCATCACGGAAAATAATTCAAAATTAAAACCCAAGTGGGTCTGCAAAGTTCCAGTCCCGCAGCACACCACAAATTCAAACTTCCATTGCAGACTCCCGTTCCTGGTGCCGCAGCGTTCGCCGTGGCAGGACTGCTTGCACAGCGGGACCTCGTCGCGGCCTGAGCACGGCCGCTAAATATCCATCTCACAGTTCGCCCACCATGGAGAGGCCCACACGGAGGTGACTCATGTCTTAAGGGGGCGGGTGGATGGTGTTTAAGATGTGTTGTTACGTGTATAGATTTACATGAGCAATTGTAGGTTACTGTATAGGATAGTTAGCATAAGGAAGTATAGAGTAGGTTAGGTTAGTAAATTAAGATAGGATCTGTAGTTTTAGTCTAGGCCAATATTTGTTAACAATAAATGTATAGTTGTTCTGAATTTTGAGTGTCAATGTTTAATGTGAATCAGAGAGGTATTGAGGTAGTATTTTTCATATAGTTAATTTGACTTAGAATGTGGAGTAACCTCATCATCTAGGAACACGGAACTGTCGTAGAGCTTATTGATTGACATAAACAGACATGCATGATATATGGAATGGGCAAGCTTAATTTTGGCATTGCACGGGGATAGTATGCTAAATAAGTTGAACTATACAAGTTTACTCGAATTGGCAAAACACATTAGGTAATTGAGGAAGGGAGCTCCCTCAGCGTTCTTTCCAGAATTTCCATATATTGGCTGGTACTTAGTTACCTGCCTCTTGAAACATGTCAGTCACACATTTGCTTCTCACTTCAAAGAGCGACATTGAATGGTTAACATTTTTTTACATCGGAGAGGTACTGAGGTGGGGAAAGGCAGAAGGTTTGGAACTACTACAAAGGGAGGAAAGCAGAGGTCTTAGGAAAACACACATCTCCCTAGACTGGAACTCAATACTGGTGGAGTTCGAAACCCACGCCTCGACCAACATTGAGTGAGGCTCAATGGAGCTTCATGATATTTGACTATGTATGCACGAGCCTACCGCCTCGTGACATTGTTGTATAAACGGCACATATTACGCTCCTGATCCACACACAAAACAGGATGCAGAAACTATTAATATATAACACATTACGCACACGCTATGAAAGAAAGGAGGCTGACAGTCACGACACTCATGGTAATAAGCAGATATGAGACTTTACCTGCAAAGACATTGCCTGAAAATATTGAGATATGTGTACCATATGAGTGCTTGGGAGGGAGGGGGGTTAAGGGGTTGTTCTAAGTTCTACATTGGGAAGTGCAGAAGATAAAACTGAAAATCGCAGTATTTTGCTTACTATGTATGTTAAGTAATGTTATAATGCACAACAATGTCGTATTGATTCATGTATTACTCTGAAGTATTACTGCACCAATAAAAACAAATTAAAAAAAAAAACAAAAAAACATGTTTTTACATAATACTTTTGAAGAGACTGGCTTGTGCATAATCTTTGAGGGCACTTTAGCAATTCAACAATGTAGTGGTCCACTAGATCTTCTAGTCAATGTATGTCAGACATTTGTGTGTCTTACAACTAAAGTGGTGGAGGGCTGCGTTGAGGCACGAAGGCCTATGCTGCATTTCGTCACTATAGTAATGCAAGGCTGTGCTGTAGTTGCAACAATCCAGCGCAGCACTGGTTTTTGCTATGGACGTGTGTAATATTTAGCTGCATAGTGTCAATGCAAGCACCCTGGCACCTTGGTGCAAGGGTGCATGTGTTGTGGAAACAATTATTCATGTGCTGGAAGGTGCCCCTTCCTGCACCTAAACTGTCATTCATGGTGGTTTGCTGTCTGAATGTGTACTCCACAATGCTGCAACCATAGAAACATTCAACAAAATTCGATACACACAACATTTCTTCTATTTCTGCCCCATTTGTACATCACCCTTAGGAATATGGTGAATATTGTATCTCTATGTGTGTTTTGGCAAGACACCGATCACAACATCCATTGTACACCACATCAACGCTAAATATAGGGTGAAAGTTGTCTTCTTAGCAAGGTGGCGTTAAGCCACTTCAAGAGGCTTAACGCTGCATTGAATGGAATGCAAAGGCCCGATCCCCACCGGAACATTGGTCAAAGTAACGTTCCAGTGGCATAAGGGCCTTGGAATTATGGTCCATTGTGTACTTTACACATTGTCTAACATCTCTGTGCCTATCATGGAACCTGAGTCCGCAGACACCACATTTTCTATAGTCCACTGTATTTGATGTAGTGGCTACACCGATTAGGTATTGTTGACACCTGTCCTGTTTAATGGTCACACACAAAACACATCAGGTTCATGTTAGCGCATTTATTTACATGTGCAAAGTAGATATTGTCAGACTGAACCAGTTCTTTTGACAACAACCCCAAAATATGTACATAGCCAGGGGATGTCCAGACAGAGTCCTTGTGGGGGTGTATGTCATGAGACTTGTGGAGGTATAGGGATTCTTCAGTCAGGAGGATGATTGCAGTGTCATTGGGGATCAAAGGCCACATTGACAGTCCAAAAAATGTCCATTGTGAACGTAGCATGGTCAATATGAGGACAGTGATTGGTGATGTTCCCAGGCATGATGGTAAGCACAGGGTTGAGCAGAAACTGACCATTTGACACATGAATGCTACCACTGGCTTCTCCTTTTGAAAGATGTGCCATCCTCATCTTCCTCCTCGGATGTGTCTGGTATCTTCTGTGAGGGTGATGTGGGATTTGCAGCAGATAAGAGAGACACAGACACATCAGGGACAGAAGATGTGGATGCTGTAGGTGCAGCAGCATTCATTCGAGCCAACAGATGAGACATCACTGCAGCAAAGATTTGCTGCAGGGCTTGCAGAACTCCAGCAATGTCATGTGGTAGGCAGCCATGGCAGCCAGGTGGGAATCCTGCTTCCATTCCATGTTCTCCAAGATCTTCCTCATTGCCTCCAACTCTTTGGCCACATCGCTGGTGCCACTTTGCCAGGACAGTTGTTGCCTCTGCATCATGACACCAGCAATGTCAGCCAGGGACTGATGGAGGCCATGGAGCAGACTGTAGGTGACTCCAATGGCAGCTGAGTGGTTCATATTGGGACTGAGGCAACCACGGATCCCCTCAAGTTTGGATGTCAGGGTCTCCAACCCCGCCCGCACCTGATCTGCCATCTCACGCTGGACTTCTACCGCACTGCGTTGAAATTGTATCTCTGGGTGCTCAGAGTCCAGGTTTGTGGCTGTGGTGGTAGGTGGTGCCTGTTGGATGTTTTGCAGGGCATGTGGAGACACCACAACGCTGCTGAATTGCCCTGGATCCAGAGATGGGCTGCCTATGGAGTCGGGCAGCTCTTGGAGGGTGTCATGGTTGATGGTTTTGGGTTCTTCATCAACATCGTAACCATCATTGAACAGTGGGACAGGCTGCTGACCAGGAGGTGAGGTTTTATCCTCTACAATTTAAAGGGCATATCCTGTTGTATGTGTCTGTTACATGTTACTATGTATTTTTGCATTTGTCAATCAGTTTGCATGACACTTTCCATTGTCCTGTGTTACATCGTACTTCTGTTACACACAGCTTTGTATGTCAATGTGCAAAATACATGATTGTTACAATTCGGCTGATCTTTGATTTGGACAGTTTCCCTGTATGCCAACAGTGAAGGGCATATTTATAAGCCCCTACTTCCACTGGTACGTAATCTATTCACACCTTGCTATGGTGCTGGGTACTTCACCTTATTTACAATGCAGCCTTAAGCGACTTCACCTGGCTTAACACCGCATTGTGGACAAGTCCCCCTTACATACTACACATTGCGTATAAGTGGTGGTCACTGGGTTTTGAGGTGGACATTCCCCTGCACCTTCACTGATGTTGCCACTGCCACCTATTTACAAGTGTGGCATAAGGAGGAGGCCACTCAAGCACTTGAGCCCAGGCATACAGTTATTTTATGTCCATGTGGAAAAGACAAGGAGATGTGTTCTGATTCTCCTAATATTAGATGTATCTTTGTGGGTTAAGGTGTGCAGCACACATTCAAACAGGTCAATCCAATCAAGGGATGTGTGTGTGTGCAGGGAGGAACACCTTCCTTTTAATTAACAATCATTCCCTCTACCCCGACACCCTTGCACTTTGGTGCAAGGGTGCCTGTGTTGATGCAAGGTAACTTCGATACCCACAGGTACAATTGCAAAAGCAGGGGTGCAGCCTAAATTAGTTAATCTACCAAACCCAAATTTTTCATTATGGTGAAGAATGATGTTAGCAATTTGAACTTAAACACACACTTTGCTGTTCTGTGGTTAAGTTACTACAAAGTGGCTACATTCTAACCTAAGTTTCAAATGGTAATCACTGACAACCTTTGTTTTGCATTGTTTTTAGTATAGGTGTTAAGTAGGATGTGAGTCAGCTTAGGTATGTCTTCTGAACACATGTATTTGTCCATTGATCCCTCTGTTTGTTGAAGACTGAGGTCAGGACAAACAACTGAGTGCAACACAGTTATGTGACCATGTTGACAAGTGTTTTATCATGTAGCTACTACTCTTGCTTATTTTGTAGCTTGCCACAACAGAAAGATGTTGCAATCTGTTAGGAGGTAACATGTATCATGCAGCACATCAGGGGATGCCTTTCTTTGGTTGATCGTGTGAATTCACAACAGCACTCCTCCACCCACCTCACATACCTCGGCCCCGCCCCTCCCTACAGCGCTGGCTAAAAGCTGACAGATGTAAATTAAAACGATGCAAGAACATCGTTTTAATTTACATTTACTGACTCTGAGCTAGGCAGTGGGGCGACACTCCTCTGCCGTAGCGAAGTAGCCACCACTGGAGTAAAGATGTGAGTGCCCTCCCCTTGTGTTTTCCACAGCAGTGACAAAGATGGCCTAATGCAAGCAGGAGGCCATAGGACTTTAAGGTAGGCCTCAAGGTTTAGTGCTCTGTTGCACTGCAGACCTTTGTTGGACAGCACAGTGTTGAGCACATGTATGATACATACTGTAGTGTACATGGTCCTTCGATGACAGACATCAATAGCTATGCATTTTCTCCTTGCCACAGTTGACTTTACCTAAGGCCCATGCTCCAGGTATGTCAATATGTGTCATTGATCACCAAATCCAGGACCATGAATACAATGACATACTGCCAATGGAACATCACATTAAGCAACTTTCATGTTGATAAATGCATTTTGAGGAATAATAGCAAGGAAGCGTGTAGCCAAGGAACGAGCATTGTTGCAACATTGTGAATGATGCCCCTTCCCACCCTTCACAAACCATGAAAGGAATGGGGAATGTGTGGTTCAATGAGCATTGCATACACAACAGGCATGTTGATATTTTAAGGAACCCATTCCTACAAAGCTGGGGCAGTAAGCAATACTTACAAATGCGGAACACTTGTGCAAAAATTGAATGCACCTTGCACCTCCAGTATGTAATTTTTAATCATTATAGAATGTTCCCATCAGCAACACACTGTGCCTGCAAGAGATGGGCAGCTTTTCATGTAAACAACAAGGGTGAGTCAACTTAAAAACGTTCTATCCGACATTTTCTGATGTGGTTATGTGTGCTGCATTCTGCTGCACACATGAAACCAGCAGTTAAGCAATTACTATTGCTTGTAGCATATTTCAAAACCACTATGCACCAGGGCCGTAGCCAGGAGTGTATACTTTGGGAGGCACGGCCCCCCAGCACTGACAAGTAAATGTTCTCAGGATGGAGTAGGGACAAGTTGGATGTGGTAGCTTGCTAAAAAATGAAGTGAAAACAGTGATATGCGTGGTAAGCCAAAATAAGTTTTTTATGCTGTTTGCCCATGAGGTGAAAGTGGGCAACAAATATAACATTTTAAAGTATGTTAGTCAAAACTGCACTTACTGTATAGACATCCTTACATGAGGGGTACAAGATTCCCTCATGGAATCTGTCGGAACAGGAATTTCCGGTGTTGGACATATAGCACATTGGGCTAGTACACTGGAGTAAAATTAAGCAGAATTTGAAGTCAACTTGCATGGGAGTTGGAACAGACTTATGTATACGTATTGGCATATAGAACAGTACAAAGCTCATTGGAGCAATTGGAGCATCCCTCCCCCCCCCAAAAAAAAGGGTTATTTGAGAATATTTAAGGCACATTTGTAAGTGCAATGGGTCAGTAACACTGATGAAAACACAAAATGAAAACATAACTTCATAGGTCCGGGGTTTCAGTTAGTGGGTGCTTCAAGGAATCTAAGTAAAATATAATTCAAATGGAGTATTGTAAGCAATTATGTCAAAAAGTGTCAATACACACTGATTATGGTTTAATATCAAGCACTGAGTTCAACAAATGAAATCTTTGGAGGTAGTAAACATTAGTACCAGCTACCCACTGACGCTTAGTGACCATCAATATGTCTCAACAATATTTCCCAGTCCTCAAACAGCAACAAAAATCTGTGCCTTTCAACAGCTATCGCTATTATTCCCAAAAAAGGTGTTATTTATCAATAAATTAGAGCCCCACCAGTACCCAATCGCTCACCCACTGCACAAATATAAAAATGCAAGGCCTAAGGCCTGCTCCAAAATAGCCACAAACCTGACAGAACTATTATTTGTTTGTTCTGACTTTTTAGCTTTCCTCATTCCTCTTTCCTTGTAAGAAGTGCATACCAAACTGATAAACAAACCCAGAACAATCTTCTAAATAGCTGGACTAAAGATTCAACAGATGAAGGTAGTTTAGCGCAGCCCCTGATGCCCGTGTCAGCGCAGTGGGCATCAGGGGAACAGCACTCTCCTGGCTAGCGTCCTTCCTTCAAGGCAGGTCCCAAGCCGTCCATCTTTCAGGCTTCTCCGCTTCTCCCCGCTCAGTTGTGTGCGGGGTGCCCCAAGGCTCTTCCCTTTCCCCCCTTCTCTTCAACCTCTATATCTATCCTCTTATTCTCTCTCTCCGCGAGCAGGGGGTCTCCGTGTATAATTACACGGATGACCTCCAGCTCGTTTTTGACCTCTCTACCTCTTCGGATTCCCCTCTTTTTCTTAGCTCCACCTTAGTTTTTATTTCTGAATGGATGAGCATTAACCACCTCAAACTCAACCCGGATAAGACGGAGCTCGTCCTCATGGGGGGTCCCTCTAATCCTTGGTCCCCTACTCATTGGCCCCTATCCTTCGGTTCCCCCCCTTACCGGTTTCCTCTGTCCGCACCTTGGGCATCAAGGTCAGTAACGACCTCACCATGCATGCCCAAGTTAGCTCCGTCGTATCCTCCTGCTTCTTATCCCTCCGTCTTATCCGGAAAGTCTCCCGGTATTTCTCCACGGACGCCCTTAAATCCATAGTCATGGCCCTTATCACCTCTCGCCTTGACTATGGGAATGGCCTCTACGTGGGCATACCTGCCTTCGAAATTCAACGTTTACAGGCCATTCAAAATCAGGCAGCCCGTCTTATTTTTCACCTTCCCAAATTCTCCCACATCACGCCTGTACTCAAGTCCCTTCATTGGCTCCCTGTGCACTTTAGATCCTTCTTTAAACTGGCCTGCCTGGCTTTTCGGGCTTATACCCACTCCGCCCCCCTCTTTATTGCTTCCTTGATCACCCACTACACTCCTGCTCGCACTCTCCGTTCTTCATCTCTCTTCTCCAAGTCCCCTGCTTCCGTAAATCCAGAACAGGGGGCACCCGTTTCTCGGTCCTTGCCCCCCAGTTCTGGAATAGTCTTCCTCTCTTTATTCGTTCTATTCCCACCTATCCTTCTTTTCGCAAAGCCCTGAAAACTTTCCTGTTTGCCCAGGCCTTCCCCTGTTAGCCCTTTCGGATGCTCTGTAGAGTCAGGCACTAGTCCTCAGCGCCAGGAAGCCGCTTGGCCACAGTGCGCTTTAGCAAGTCCCTTTTCATTTCATTTCATTTCATTTAAGGGTGGAACTGAAAACAGAAAATGTTTTAATCCATAATGCTAAAACATTGGAAATGGCTGTGAAAAAATGGCCCTTTTTGTATGGTTACCCCCATTTTACCATTGGGGAAGTGTGGCTCAGGGGTTAGAGGCAGCAGACCCGGAAGCTGAGATCGGTCCTGGACCAGGGTTCAATTCCCCGCCTCGGCGGGTCTTGGGCTAAAAATTCCACAGACTCGATAATTCTCGCCCCGGTGCCTCCTCGACTCACGGGTTCACACTCTGCAACTCTGGGCAATAGCTTGCTTAATCTCCACAACGGCCCCTCGCGGCGGGATGCCTGACTTTCACCTTGTGGATACCCTGCTATCTCACAGGGGAATACCAGGAAGGGTTCCCTAAGCAAGCGCCGGGAAACCCACTGCGGGTAGCTGTGCGCTATATAAGCTCAACTACATTTACTACATTTACATTTACCTGAAATGTATTTTGGGTTATAAGACTCTCCACACTGTGGCATTTTGCTTCAGTGCCCAGTGTATGTGCTCTGACCCTCACAACATGTTGAAATTGGCTATGACGATTGGTTTATTTACCTTTTCTATATCTATAAGGTCATAGTATAACGTGTGGGAAAACACCTACTGCATTGGAAGTTGAATGTCACCTGTAGACTGCAGCACATATTATGCATAGTTTTAGGCCTACTGCAGTTGTCAGACTGCTGCAGTGTAAAACCTGCAATGAGACCTAATAAAATAACCTTTTTGATAAGTAAAAACCCCTCTTTTAATTATGTAAGCATTGTCGCCCACAAGGAAGCGTGCATAGTATTTAAAAGTGGGACATGTAGAAAATTAATGTTACCATGTCCTAAAAGTTACAAGGCCCAAAAACTATTTTCACTGTGGCAGGTCTAGCTGTACTATATAGTCAGTCAGTCAGCTTTATTTGGTTTGTCACAACCATAAAGTATACATATACAAGTTACAATTAGTAAAAAAGATAACATTAATTTTCTTAAAATATATTTCTATTTTTTTCGGTTCTTAAAAAGTAAAACATTGTTTTACAGTCCCCACTCTTAAGTTAATTCGGCCTTTGAAATCAAAGTCTCTACTTTCTTCATAAATTTCACCCCGCGGCATACTAAAATGTTCGAGCCTGTACCCATCCAGCTGGTGACAGCCTGCCTGCAGGTACGGATCTGAAGGGCATTTAAAACTGATTTCAGCAAAGTTCTTCTCTCCTCTTTTATTGACTCGCACGTACACATAAGGTTTCCGTGTGGTATCCGCATAATCTACATCTTGTTTTTTCTTGTGTGTTTTTCCAAGATGGAATCAGATCTTTAGAAGAGTGGTCGCCCAGTCTAAAAGCCATAAATTTCATTTTTATAGATAGCCGGAAATGTGCCACGAGGTAAGGTTGCTGTTTTAATTGTTTATATGAATTTAATACGGTCCATGCATGTCGACGTTTGGTCAAAGTTTTTTTGTCTTCTACCTGAGATAGAGCTTTTGTGTTTAATTTGCAGATCTTTTTAAAGGACGCTTCTTCCAGTTGGCTGTTCCATATTTCCTCTATTTTAAGGGTTTCCAAGGTTGTATGCAAATCATCACCCCAAGAGTTTGGTTCCTGTTGATCATATTGTTTCTTGATTTCCAGCCAGCATAGGTTATTTAGTGACCCTGGTTCTGCTGATCTAAGCTTCCAGCACCATTTCGCTAAGACTGCTTTCCTTTGGTATGTTTGATTTTGCAGGCCAAATTCCAGTCTTATTTGTGCTGGAGCTGATCCTTTATAAAGATTGAACACCGATTTATATATTTTTGTCTGGAGTTTGTTTAAAATGTCGATTTCTTTCCCGTGCCATATTTCTAGCCCATAGGGCAGAGATGGTAATACTTGGGCTGCCATTACTTTCAGGAGATGTTCATATGACGGGCATTGAAGTTTCTTTTGGAGTGTTCTATAGGCGAAACTCAGTGATTGGGCTGTAGCATTGATGTTTCTTTTTTGGTGTAATATAGACATTTTTTTACTTAGTGTGACCCCTAAGTATTTATATGATGTTGTTTCCTCAATATGTTTGTCCTTTGTATACCATTTGAATGATCGTCTGCTTGAGCCCGCCAATCTTACAACTTTCGGTTTTTTTATGTTTAATTCCAGACCTTCGAAATCAAAGTACTCAGTTAATTTAGTTATCACTCTTTGGAGTCCTATCGGTGTTTGACTTAAAACCACGATGTCGTCTGCATATTGTAAGAACTGGATGCATTCGTTAGCCAATTTTGGTGGGTGTCCGTTCGCGTTCTGCAGATGGCTTTCTAAATCTGCCAGGTATATGTTGAAGAAGCTTGGAGAGAGCACACAGCCCTGTTTGAGGCCATTTCTTATTTTTAATTCTGCGGATATTCGTCTCCCATCACCTAGCTTGACTTTTGCCCACGTTCCGCTGTATAAAGCTATTATAATATCAGTTAATTTCTGAGGGAGACCCCATGTTTCGAGTTTTTTTCCAAAGGCGGTCTCTTGGAACTCGGTCAAAAGCGGATTTCAAATCTATATAACATGCTAGTAGTCTGGTCTTCTTTTTTCTTGCTCCTTCGATTAGCAGCGCCAGAGCTGAGAGATTAGTTGTACAACCCGTGCCTTCCATAAAGCCCGTTTGGAATTTTGGTACTATTTTGTTTTTATTTATCCATTGTCGAAGGTGAATCAATATACAAGATGCGAAGAGCTTTGCCTCAACGTCAATTAGGGCTATCAATCTATAGTTCCCGGGTTCCATTCTGCACCCGTTTTTATATATCGGGTGGAAGATGTTACCCTGCCAGGACTGCGGTATCTTTTTTTCCATATATAGTTGATTAAATAATGGTGTGAGGTACTCTGCCCAAAAATCTGGATCGTATTTGAATAGGGCGTTTGGGAGCCCATTGGGGCCTGCTGCTCCTTCCGCTTTCAGTTTTTTTATCATGGTGGTTGTTTGTTTTACTGTTGTCAGCAAAATTAGATCTTCTAGATCGCCATTGAAAGAATTTTCATTCTAATCATCCTTTCCTTGTCCAGTTGCTGCTTCTTTCTGAACCATTCCTTTTATAGAATCTTTATTTATTTCTTTGTGGGGCTGATAGCTGTGTGTGTTATACAGGCTTTCAATATAATGTAGCCATGTGGTTTCACTGATTCCAATGTTGTGCTGTCCGCCCGTTCCTTTTGATAATTTATTTATTATGTTCCAGAATTCACTACTATTAGGTAGTTTGCTCGTCCGTAGCAGATCTTCCCAAATTTTCTCCGTGTGCGATCTTTTCGCTTTTCTACATTCCTCTTTGTATTCTTTTCTCATTTTCAGTATTTCGTTGTTATCTACTTCTTTTCCCAACCTCTTGCCTACAGCTTTTATTCTTAGTTTTTTAGCAATTTCCCGTTTTTTATCTCTTAATTTAGCAGTGTACCATGGCTCTTTGTTTAAATCTTGTCCATATTTTATTAGTGTTTTTACCGGAAATGTTCCTAGCACAAGCTTATGTAAGTTCTCCCATTTTTCTTCGAGCGATTGGTTTCCAATGGCCTCCATGATTTTTACTTGTTCGAACACCATTTCCATTATCTCTTTTTTTATGGGACCCCTCCATTTGAGTTTCTTCAGGTTGTATATTTCCGGAATAAAAGCTAATGATGCTATCTTCGTTTTTTCTTCGGTGTTTATGCTCAGTATTGTCTCTTGTGGGAAGTGATCACTTTCCGGTCGGGTTATTATTTCAAAATGATCGACCATCTTTAGTAGATCTTTACTAATTAGTGTGAAGTCTAGTATGGAGTTTTTCTTTCCACTCGAGAAGGTGATTCTTGCAGGTTGATCTCCCTTCATATTTCCATTTAAAATCGTTAATCCTAGTGATTCCAACTCATTCCATGTTTTTGGGATTTTTTTTTGTCATGCATAACTCTTGTTAGATTACTATTAAAGTCGCCTGAGATAAGCATCCCATGGAATTGGTGAGTTTTTTGTAAGGTTTTTATCAAATTTAATAGCGTTAGTAGTTTTTTAACTTTTGTAGCATTGTCAGGATGGATGTATATATTTATGATCAATAACCTCCATCCTGAACTGTTTTTACATGCTTTGTTTTCTAATTTGATGACTTGTATCCAATTCACCCCTGAATCGAGTGGTTCTGTTTTCCAGTTCAAGTCGTTTGTTATAAAAGTGGATAATCCTCCCCTTGGGTGTCCGTATTTAGCAAGTTTCTCCGCCATTACATGATGTTCCTCATATCCCATGATTTGTCTCGGGATTTCATTCCAAGTTTCCTGCAGAAGTATAATTTCGAATTTGCTCAGAAAGGCTATTGTCTCTTGATCTTATATCATTTCTTTAAAACCATGAACGTTCCACAAGCAAATTTTTATTGTCCTCTCTGGTTTCTGGCCTACCTTGATATTTTGCTTTAGCTTGTTTCGGACAGAGTTACTTCTATCAGGATCGATGCGAGTTTAGGGCTAGTGCTATCCAAGACCAATCTTCGTCTTCCTTCGACCCATGGTTCACTTGTGTTATTTTTATGCTGTTCGACTGTTGTTGCGTGATTGTTTTGTTTCTTGCCCCCTTTAAGATTGAGTACGTTTTTTCGATTGTGTTCTTAGATTGGGAAGCCGTATTGTTTAGTAAAGGGAATGGATACTTTATTGGCGTTGGGAGCTCTAATGTTATTCCCCATTCTGCAAAGTAAGATCTTGTCGAAAAAATTAGCTCTACTATATCTTTTGATGCCCACGTAGTGCTGCTTATTTCTTCTTCTTTTTCTTTTTGAATTTGAACGAATTCTACTGATATGAGGTCACTTATTGTTATTCCCCTTAATTTGGGTATCTCTCCAAACAATCTCAATATGTTCCCCCGATTCAACGTGTCCAGTTTTCCTCTTGTTTGGAATTCTGGCCTAAATAGTAGTTTACAGCCTATTTCTGTGGATGTCGTTTGGGAATTCTGTTTTTTATGGACTTCTCTTTTTCCCTCTGTTTGATCCAGTCGGATATATGGTATGTGTCGATATTGTCGTTCCGTTGTGGTTATTTCTGGTCGACTGGGCCCCAGTGATGTCTCCACTTTTTGGAGTTCCGTTAATTCTCGCTCTGCAGGTGCATTGCTTGTGTTTTGCCCCGCCTTATCATTTGGTGGAATTCCATATGAAGCATTACATGTTCTTCCTTTTTTTCCTACCATTATGGTTAGGCGTGTGTTTGTCTCCCTGACTTGATCTGCTTGTATTTTTTGGCTCTGTTCTTTTTCCATTATATTCCGACTGTATGACTCATTTTCTCCTATTGGCCATTTTGGACAGTTTTGTGCTGATTGTTCGTGCTCGGGTTTTTGTATTAATGCGTTTACCTGTACTTTTTGTTGTTCTGTGGCCTGACCGTGATCTATTTTTGCTATCTCATCTACGTTATATGTTATTTTATTCAGTGTGATTATATCAGCTTTTTCCTCGTCCTTTGGTTTTCCTTGTGAGATTGATGTTATTTCATTCTGCCTTGAACTTTTTGAATGCTCCTCAACCTCTTCTATTTTTATCTCTTGGTTACTAGCTTCTTTGGCAATCTTTTCTTTAACCAGTTCATTTGGGATCTCTTTCTTTTTTCGTTCGAAGATGGCAAAGATTTGTTTTTCTTGTTTGGTTTTAATGGCATTTTTCCTTGCCTTCCTTGCCTTCCTTGCCCGTTTACGCTGTCTTTTGGTTAGGGGTTCTATTATGCCCGATGACCCCAGTGCTTTATTTTCATCTAGTCCTTTCTAAGTTGATTCATTCTCTTCTGATCCATTTAGGGTTTTTTTCCTTTTCAATGGGGGAAATTGTTCTATTATGTTTTCCAATTTTTATTACCTCGTCATTAGAATTTTCACCTTGGGTATTTTTTAAATGAGTTACAGCTAGTATTTCTCTCAAAATGTCTGGTAATGAAGCCAACTTGTCTATTATTTCCCCGCAGATGCAATTTTGTTCCTTTAACTTAGCTTTCCATTGTTTTTCTTCCTCCTTTTCTTTTGTGAGATACACCGAGATTTTATCCACTTTGGAATTTATTCCCACTATGTGTGTTGCAATTAGGTTAATCAAATCCACCTGAACATCAAGTTTATTTGATTGAAAATTTAAAGCGTTTATCGCTTGTTGTAAGCTTTTTAATAGGGCGTCACCCCAGAGCGCGGACTGTGCTTTGGTTTGTTGCGTCCGGGTCCTTGTGGTTGAGTTAAAGCTACCTGTGGAAGAAATGGTTATTGGCGAGTCTTCTTTTGTCCCCTCTTTTGCTTCATCAGACTCCTGAATTTTAGTATTCAACTGTCTGATGGGGCTTGATGTAAGTTTTTTTGGAGCAAATGTAGTTTCCTGTTTCTCTCCGTCTTCATTTATTTCCAAATTTTCTGATTCTTTCACCTCTGCATAACTACATCGCTCTAATTCCGCTTCCTTATGTGTGTTGTCTTCGAGCATTTTCCGAAGTTCTGCTTCTTCAAAGATTGAAAAAGATTTAGACCAGTCTATTTTTTGTAAACTTCTCTGTGATTTTATTTGGGACCCTAATTGACTTTGGTCAATAAGTATTAGACTTTTTTCGTTGTCCTCGGTGGGTATTTTGTTTGGTGTAGACATCGCTTGGCAAATAGGTACGTGAATTTGTGCCGTAGTTTTTACCAACCAATTTTTTATTGTTGATTTTTCTTTAGACTGGGTGCCCAAACTTAATTCTGATTCATTTCTCTTTTTACGTTTTTTGCTTGATGAGGTTAAATGTAGGGGTTTTATTGAACTTTGTAGGGTTTTTGCTTCTTCACTTATGGTGTGAATTGCTGCCATTTGATCTTTAAAGAAGTGACATTTGTGCTTAAGTTTTTCCTCCCCAAACTTGAAAGGTTCTGCCATGGGGACTGGTATCGGGTCGGTTTGATCTTCGCTGAGCAATTCGTCTGACCTGATTTTGTTTCCTTGTTTGTTTCTTTCCTTTGCCGCCAACCTTCTTTTTATTTTCTGTATTGGTGTTTGTCGGATTTTTCCCGACCGCATATCCTATTTCTGCTGTTCTGTCCTGTGGTCTGTTTTAAGGGGTATCTGGGATCTTACTTTATTTTTCGTAGTATGGGTGTGTCTGGTTATCCCACTGTTTTTAGACTGTTTCTGTTTCCTTTCGCACAGTGTGAATTTTCATTCCAACACTTGATTTTTTCAATCAGCTCTGGGTTGTTGATTTACTGATTTTATTGATTAGCAAACAGCGTGATACGGTTTACCCCTGCAGGCTTCCCTGGGTTCCTTGGGTTCAAACTCACTCGTTGCATAGGGTGATATGATCCCCCTGGTCATGCCACACGACTACTTGCCGCTTGTAATCACCCTCACATTTGTCCTCACACTTACACTGGCACTTACACTGGCACTCCCAAACCTCCCAAGCCTGTCTGCCCCTTGGGTGTGGTACAGCTGCCGTCAGGGAGAGAGCGGGAGCGGAAAGGTAGGTGCTGGGCAGTGTGTCTGTTGTGGTGCTGGTCTTAATGGAAAAGAGTGGGAATAGGGAATAGGTAAGACGAGGTCACCTATGTCTGAGGCTGTGTCTGAGGCTGCTTTTTCCAAAGCGCTACAGCTCTAGTATTTCCCGATGTAGGGTTCTGTGTGCCTGCGGTCTGTTCGATAGGGGGTCTGGCGGGTGGGAGTCTTTTATAAGAGTCTTTTGGGAGATTATGCGCGTCTGTGAGTTTTTACCTGAAGTACAGAGCTTCGGGCAGGGGTTGGGGTTGGGAGTCTGCTATAACACGGTTTCCACAGCTCCCCCCCTCCTCTGACTCTACTCCTTAGTCCGTGTTCGTGTCCGTGTTTCACCTCCTCTGCTCCGCCCCTTTCTCTTTTTCTCTTTTCTCTTTTCTTTTATTATTCTAAACTCCCATGGGAAAGGGAGCTTGGTACTCACGAATCCTGAACCAAAACTCGCCCTCGCTGCTCCGCTTCTTCGCTGCGATTCCAGGATGTTCTGGGAGTTACCACAGCTCTTAGTCTCATCAGAAACTCCTCAAAATTCTTCTGGCTCGCGTTGGCCGGCCTCGAGTCTCAGCTCAGTGATTCTTCTCTTTTGGTCACAGACCGCTGCTCGGCCGCCTGAATACTTCACTCACTTAGGCTCTCTCACACCTCTTGCTGTGCCTGGGCTGGGCTTGGGCGGAATGTCGGGATCGGGCTGCCGTTGCCTCCTGCAAACTTCCCGAGTTTTTCTGGCTGAATCCTTGTTTTTGCCCACCTACGGGTTTCTCGCCGCGGATTTGTTTTTGTCCACCTGCGGGTTTCTCACCGCGGCTCCAGCGGCTCTTACAGCACCTGTGGCTCCGGCTCCGGCTTCAGTTCTGGCCGCAGCTCTGGCCGCGGCTCCGGCAAGTTTCCTCTTTAACCCTCTGGGTATTTCTGAGGCCCCCGGGCTTACTGCTACTTCTGTGGCTTCTGCACGCCGCCGCCGCCGCAATAGCGGCTCCTCCTATTTTCAGAAGGATCTCGGCGCTCGGTTTTCTGCGATTTTCTGAGGGACGCCAATGCTACAGCAGCTCCTCGCCGCTCTGCCCGCTCAGTTTGTTCAGTTTGCGGCTTTCTGTAGGATGCCACCACCGCCGCCGCTACAGCAATTCCTTGCAGCTCCTCGCTGCTCAGCTGCTCAGCTGCTCAGCTTGCCTCAATCTGCTCAGTCTCCTCTGTTTGCTCTCTAGCGACACTCCTGGTCCTGGTGCAAAAATTAGAGACACATTGCGAGTCGGAAAAAGCTGTACTATATAGAAAACCACAGTAAAGATCAAAATACTAATACTGCTATATCTACAATGGAACAAGCTACAAAGAAATTAAACAACTATTTTAATAGTTATTAAAAATCCAATGGTGAAGTCAGTTTTTTAATAAATAGGGAAGGTAACTTTTAGAAAGTTTTCCTTTACCTGCCTTAACTGTCAGAAGGCTAATTGGCATAATCCAAAGCATGTGCTCAAGCCTAGGAAAAGGTACAAAATAGGTGTTAAATACCTCCAAGAAACAAGCAGTAGACTGACCTGAATGGGCAGATATGACTCCTCTGTACTCAATTGAATATGCCAGGTGGGTGCTGTGAGCATCATGGTGACACCAAAGTGTCAAATCCAGCTTACAGATCTTTTGAGCTACATGCAATATTTTGGACACACTGGACAGGGAGAGAACAGGATGTCAAGACAATTCCTGTGTATCTCTTGTTTTGTTGCTGAAGGACTCCGCTTATGCCCTACCAGAGTTCTATCTCTGGGTTTGTTTTGGGTACAGTGCCTGCTTTCAAACTGGATTTTAGTATTGGATGTGGAGGAGCACTTTGATTCCCATAGTAAACTCCCCACTCACACCTCCACCTCAGAGCCAAATTTAGTATAGTCTAAGACACCATTTTGGATTTGCTCTGACATTGCATTTTGGGCCTGTTTGCAGTAAAGCAATCAGAAACGACTGCAAAAGTAGGTAGGCCAGGGCTTGGGAGGCTTTACCCCATTGGTCAGAGAGGAACTATGTGTGTCTTGCAGTACCACACACACAAAGGCTGGTGAACCCTTCAAAGCTGGACCTTAGTCCAGCCTTCCTCAGAACACTGCTGGACTTCGGATGGATTACAGACGGAGCACATTTGCTGCACTTCGCATGTGTGATCTGTGAGAAGGACCTTGCAGGGTTGGACCTGCTTCCACTTGAAATCCAAGGACAGTAAGTACTCCAAGGATCATATGGCTGAATCCCTAGGTGGGTCCAGGAACACAAAAAGGTCGAAGGGGACAATCCTGTGAAGAATTCCAGTGACCAGTGGCACCGGACCTGCCCTAGACTTTGATGAGGCCCTCTGCCTGGTACTCTGAGAGTGTATAAGTACTCCTGCTGAAGTCTTGGGAGCCTTAGAAGTGTACTTTTATGCTTGTGTGGGCACCAAAAGAAGATTATGAACTTTTTAATAAGTTTTGCTCCAGAGCTTCAAGGATATCAACTGCAAAAGGTATCCTTCTGGCAGTTCCACAGCATCAGATTGAGTTTCAGGATTGACCCACACAGAGGAGAATTTTTCCTCAGAAAAATGACAAAGTCCTTTTTCAGATTGGAACTTTTTTGAACTTCTCTTCTTCCAGGCTCTAGGAGGGACAATCTGCTTGTTATATCTGACACGCTCTCCATTGTGCTTGGCCACAAATTGCACTTAGGTCCTGGTCTACCGTGAACATTGGTTCTTTGCCCTATTTGACTCTATATTCACTTAGATCATTGAAAATTCTTATCTCTGTTATTGGATTTTCGTCATTTTTCTTATTATTATTTTCCTATTTTTATAAATTGGATTGGGGGTTTTATCTTTTTGTGTTTTCGGCTTTTAAACTGTTTTCGTATTTCTAAATGCTTTACACATTTTCTTTAAGTTGAAACTGTCTGCTCTGTACCATAGCTACTAGGGACTAAGCTCAAGATTACATTACTCAGACCCCCCAGGATATAGCAGCACGGATTCGCAAATTTAGCAGCACAAATATGGAAATGTAATGGCACAAATATGGCAATTTAGCAGCATTTTTGCAGCACTTTATTTTACTCATAATCATTCATTTTCAGTCTTAAATTACTGGAAACTGTTTTAGCAGAGTATTCCACTTTGAAATAGGCAACCTGGGATATGGAACAGAAGAAGCAGCCCACAGGTGAAGGCTGTTATCCCTTGGAAATACAATCCTCCATTTGCTTTAGTATAGGTTCTGAGAAGCCCATCAAAGATGGCCTGGTAGCATCCCATAAGAAATGGCATTCCAGAACCTACAAACCAGGCGTCAGGCTTTCTGTGTCTCTGGTCATTTACTTTCCTTCCAGGCATGTGGATCTCAGCCAATGGATATCGACTGAAGGAATTACCATCACAAAACCTGGTTCTGTGGGCCAATTTGGCGGGTTGTCGAACTGCCACAAATACGGTTTCTAGCTAAACCCCCACAGTCCCTCTAACGTGGTCAAAACAACAACGTAAACAGTTTTAACCAGTCTGCCACCAGTGCTTGATTTGAGACAGTGCTTTCAGGTGCTCTGCACCGGCACTTAATTGTTAGCACCGGTGCTTGTGACAGACTGCCCCTAGGTGGCACTGAATGGCCATATGAGAGATGCCCACAACAACAATCAAGTATTAATTAAATATATTTCAAAAATGACTATTACCTGCCGCCCAAGTCATTCTTATAGTTTAGGGGGCCTGAAATAGTTCAAATTGTCCCACTTTTGGAAGTGTGATGGTTAATAGTTGAGCTGTTACCATCATTGGCAGTGCTGGTAGCAACAATGTATAATTAATATGGTAATCAATGAATACATCAAAAATAATCAACTGACTTTGGAAAAAGCTTATGTGGAAACTGCTGATTCTTAAATACACAGCGACTGATGCAACGAGTAGGTGAAAGATACACAATTCCAAACTTGAAACATAAGGACATCACAGTTTGCACAGTATTCTAAAAGGATCATTATATGTGAGTGGAGAAAATTAAAACCACACATTTAATGTAGACGTCTGCTGTGATTAACGATATATAGTGAAGTGGTCGCACAGTGCTGTTGACACAAATGCAAAAAACAAGGCATCTTGTTTGTGAATGATGCATAAGGTGGACTTGACACAGGAAAACCCAAATGCTAAACAATTTTCACTGCTTGTAATATTGTAACATCCATGCAGGCAAGTGAAGAATTACAATTATCATAGTTATGTACAACCTTAACCTTTTTCCTGCATTCCTTCAATTTCACGAGCAATTTTGTAAAAATACGGCATTTTTACAAAAGTGCCGATTTCGCGTTAAACCGTGAAATCGCGAAAACCTTTGACTGTACCTAACAAGTTAGTGACTTTATTACTTGCGGTGGACTACCGTGCACCACAATTAATAATTCACTTTTCCACACTGCTGATCTTTCATAGTGTGTCATGTAAATACTCTTGCCCCACAGTGCACAGAGTGTGGGAGGGGAAAGCAGGCTCAATTTTCTCCAGGAATGTACTGGGAAAGGAGGCTCTCCACCTGAGAATATTTCACAAAAGCATAACTTACAAGCAGGGTGATCCCAGCCCTAAACTTCTTAATACTAAATTGTAATAATAATTTGTCTTTTAAATAGCAGATAGGACAACAGTTTTACAAGTTCAAATGATTGTAAATTACACACATTATTATTATTCAATTAATTGTAGCCAGTTTATAAACCTTGAAAGGATAAAAGGCTGAGTTAGCCCAGCTAGCGATTCAAACTCATGAAAGATCTTCCAAAACCTTAGGTGGCTCAAGAAAGGTCAATACAGGTATTGTCTGATTACAATACAATATGATTGATTGAGAAAAAACTGGCATAGACTTTGTCCAACTGAAATGTGTTAAATTGATGTTACTTTATACCGGTTTCTCTATATCTATCTCCCCTTCATTTATTTATTTTATTTATAAAGTTTTATATAGCGTGAACAAGATCCCGAGGGATATCAGAGCGCTTTACAAGTGAGGACATGAGTGTATTAACAGCAACAATTGGGAAAAAGAAGACCATGCAATAAGCAGAAGTAAGTGGGTAACGAAGGGGGCAATAATATGCAGAATAGAAGAACTGTATCAAGTGTAGGAACCATGATAATACAAACAATGTCATCCGATCCCGTGAGCCTAGCCCACTTAGGGTAAGAATTTGCTTATTAGGAATCTTTTGGTTTCCAACTTGAACGGCGTCGTTGAGGTGAGATTTCGTACTTCCAGTGGAAGAGAGTTCCAAATCCTTGGGGCTGCCCCTGAGAAGGCTCGGAGACAAATTCTCTTTTTGCTAAAGGTGCAAGGTTTCAAAAAGAAAGTAGAGGAGCTTCTTGATGCTCTCTCCCCACAGGATAGTTCAAGTTTTTGTGCCAGGTACCTGGGAGTATTGAAGTGAGGGGCTTTGTGCGCCAGTACTGCAATCTTTAGCTGAATTCGTGCTTCAAAGGGTAGCCAGTTGAGAGATTTAAGGACTGGGGAAATGTGCTTGTTTCATTTTGCACCAGTAACCAGTCTAGCTGCGGTATTTAGTGAGGCCCTTAGTGGAGTCAAGGCATATTTGGGAAGGCCACAGAGAGTAGCACTGCCATAGTCTAGCCTCGGCAGGACAAGCGCTTGGACCACCTGTTTGAAATCATTTTGTGACAGGAAAGGCTTGATATTTCTGAGAGTTCTAGTCAAGTGGTTTGCCCCCTTACAAACATTGCTGATGTGATTATTCATTTTCAGATGCTTGTCCATGGTGACTCCTAGTGATTTGGCTGAATCCATGATGATAGGGGTGCAGTTGAAAGCAGTGAGGTGAGAGAGCCAGAGATCTAATTTGGGGATGTGTTTTGGAGGGGAGATGAGCAGGAACTCTGTTTTGGAGGTGTTGAGCAGGAGATGGTTCACGGTTAACCAATTTTGAGTGGATGTCTGGACGTTGTTGAGTGAGATGATGTGTTCCTGGGATGAGATTTTCAGTAGAGTTGAGTGTCGTCGGTATACATGTGGAAGAGAATGTTTGTGGAGCTTAGTGCGTGAGCTAGAGGTTCCAAGAAAACGTTGAAGAGGAGGGGAGAAAGGGCGGATGCTTGGGGGACCCCCATGACTACTGGAGAAGGCTGGAAGAAGGAGTGGTTTGCCTTGAATCTTTGTGATCTGTGATGGAGGAAGGATGAGAACCATTGAAGCACCAGATTAGAGAAACCCATTCTGTGTTGCAAGATGGATAGAATGGATTTGTTTCTCCTTGTGGTTCTCTCACTCAGTCTTCACTCTTTTTTCCCCTTATGTTCACCCTCTACCAAGATATTCTCAGATTATTTGTCACATTTTTATCTTACTTCACTTACCATGTTCACTTCCCCCCTTACTAATTGGGTGTAAAAAGTGCAAGTTCAACATCTTACTCACCACAGGCAACAGCAGGTGGTTTAGGGTCCTGTTCTGCTTTGAATACCAAAGAAAGCAGAGACCCTTACGGCAGGTACCATTCAATGATACCTAAGGCACAGGAGCTCATATATTTGCATGACATTGCTGCTAATATGAGCCTGTATCCTTTAGGGATGGTCGGGGGTATTTGGATTATTCCCCATTCAAAATGTTACTAAATAGAACAAAAATTTACATTTTCTATCTTTATTCTTCAAATACATGGGCATCACTGGTCCACAGTAGCAATGTGTGCAGGGCAAGCTAAATGAATGAATGTGCTGCAAGACCTTGATAACGTCAGACTGTGTTCTACACAAATGTCAACAATGTAACATCATGTATGAGGCAATCAGGAAATACATGCACTCTACAGAAGCACAGAGTGTGTTGTGTGTTCCACTGGGCCAAATAGTTTCTTCTTTGCCTTTGTGTAATTCAGGAAGAAATCCTAAAAAATAAGTGTTTGTGCTTGTCCATAAGAAAGCAGCCTGTGGCTGTTAGGCGGTGGAGTGACAAGTGGTTCTAATTTTTTTTATGAATCTGTGATCTGTTTTGCAGAACATAGGCAGTGAGTAACACAGCCCTCCAACACTATTAAAGTACAATGCTAAAAACGGAAATTGTATTAAAAGCTGGGTCTCCATACATGAAATTGGACAAATTCTGTGAGGTTTCAAGTTTATTTAGTCTTACCCCTATCAGAAGTGTTAATTTATAACCAAAATAAGTGCAGTAAACAGGCTGGTTCCTTGGAGCCCACAGCCAGTGCTGCTGAATGCTGAATACCACTGATACTTCGTGTTGATTACACCTTATGCCATACCACCCTTTTTTTCTCTGTCTCACTCTTGCAGGTCCTTGTTTATTCCTGGCCTGTCCATTTGGCGGTGTTGTCAATCTTTCTCATGCTGCTCTATGCTCTTTTTCTACCTTCTTATTTCTTCTTGGTTAAATTCTGATAATGAAACATAAGCCCCACTGCCCAAAACTGAATGCTTTATGTCACTGCATAAATTAGGCACAGCCTAACAGTGGATGTCTTTAAAGTGTCTGCCAGTTCAAGAATGCAGTTTTTTATGACACACACAAACAGCAGAATCATGTTAATTGCCTAGCTTGAAAAACCCACTAGTAGGTTAAATCCAATGTCGCATCAGGAAAGGGATAGAGGATAAAATAGACCATAGCTGGATTCTGAGAACTAAAAATAGGCCAAATTTAGTAGGAAAATAGTGAGGAATTACTTAATGGGTATTTACTCGCAGCTTTACCTGGTCTGGGTGTGGGCAGCAGTTACTGGGTTACGTCACCTACTAGATGGTGGTCTCCAGGCCTGCCTGCATGTATTGGAGAGTCATTCCAACTCAAGTCTCAGATGTATGAACTCAATTGCTAGCCGGAAGGACAACCTTAGGTTTCAGCTGCCCCTTTTTTTGGGCGGTGGTGGTCCGACTTTGGAGTTGCCTGACTATAGTCACTTGGGTATCTCCAGCTATGCTGTTGGCCTAGACGGCTGAGAAGCAGAGAAGGTAAACCTGTGTCTATCACTGTGTACTGCACATGGTGTAATGGTGCAGAGGGCAGAGACTCTGGTCAGGGACGATGGTAGCTGTCAGCACCTGGACCCACAAATGGGTAACACTGGCATCTCTGCAGATGGATGACATTGGCTTAAACAAGCTTCAAGATTGAGTTAGGAGACACTGGTAGGTGGTAGTGCATGCTGCATCAGTGCAACTTAAAGCATACTGCATTAGCTGCAGCATCACCATACTCTCACTGAACAACAAATTGCAGTGGCTGCAGGGGCAGAAAGGAATCTGATGATGCCCAAACAGTGAATGTATGTGCACAGCTCCATCTTGGTCATGTGCATGGAGCATTGGCAGCCTCTCTACTGATGATAGATGATAACTCTGTCTGTAGAGGCGAGTTGGTGCATGTCTAGGCAGGCACTTGCTTTGCACTCAGCTTCCACCTCTCACTGTTGTCAGTTTTCTTTCCTGTCTAAAGGGAGCTTCCAACCTACCTGCACCCCTAGCTGACTTGACAAGCAAAGCATCGCACCATGACCTGGTCACTCTGCAGCCTCCAGCAGCTGAAGGCAGGGCCAGACTGGGAATTAAAACCATCCCCAGTAAGATTTCTTACACCAGCCGTACACTGCACAGAGCAAGTGAATCCAATGCTAATGAGTATTTGGGAGATCACCTCTAATCAGTGGTGGCTGGTAATTTTGTGAAGTGTTTGGAGGTAAATATCAACCCTGAATTGGACTGACTGAGCGAGCAAGGAAACCTGAATTCCACTGGAGTACATGAAGATGTTCTTCCACTCGGAAAGGCTAGAAAACATTAGGTCAAATTGAGTTTTTGCAACACTATTCTCAAATACATGGCAAAAAACACGACAGGTTCGGATGGTGGACTCCTGAAATATTCCACTACTTTCCTAGTGTGACAAAGAAGGCTGACCCATCCAAGTGATATTCCGGGTTCACCCACTCCAAAATATTTTAAGAATTGTTGATAAAGTGGTGTTTTTTTCTCAGCACAATTTCTCTAAGAATTCAAATGCCACACATAATACAGACAGTTCAGCAAAAGGACTTTCACATGGCAACATTCTTCCCTTCTAAATTTCTACTTCCTGACACTTTGCCTTCTTGTCCCATCTTGGTAGTTTCTAAGTTACATGTTATAACTGGAATTCTCCTTTGAAAGTGCATAGTAAGGAAATAACAAAATACACAAATCTGTCAATGTCAAGCAAAAGAAAGCAGAGCTGCAGGCAGCAGTTCTGATTATCCCACAAATATATGTTTATGTCTGTCTGTGTGTTTGTGTGTACACACAGGCACTTATTCATTTTGTGACAAAACATCAGGTTTACAATTCATAAAAATTCAGAAATTTTGCTAATACATGTTTATAGTTTTAAAATATTAAACATAATTCTCCAAAACGTAAGCTGACCACTTTCTTCAAACAAAATAATTTTGACCTGATAGACAAGCTTTTAATTTGTAGTAAATGCATGGCTGGTGCTCTACTAACAGTTTGCAGTTTTCATCCAGCATCCACATGTACTCCTGCCACACAAGGAAAGTGCCACCATCCCAAGCCAAGGATACACACGAAATACTAAGAATTACCCACAATATATCACCCAAACAAGGGTGGGCAGATGGCACATCACCCTCATATGCATTCATACTTTTATGAGGATGCTTTTCTGTTACAATAAAATGAATGTTTGTACAGCTGCCATTTTGACACCTCTATGTGCTGTACATAACGTATCACTGTATTTATTTATTTATTTATTATAACACTTATGAAGCACACTAATACCAACCGGTGTCCTGGCGCTGAAGTGGTAACTCCCTGAGGTTAAGATTCCCCGGCTAGAGGGTAAAGAGCCATGTTTTGAGATGTTTTCTGAAAGCTAACAGATTGGTGATTGATTTAAGGGTCAAGGGGAGGGAGTTCCATGCCTTTGCCGCTCCTCGGACAAAACTCCTGCCCCCCCAGCGTGCCTTCTTGATCCAAGCTGTTTTTATCAGTCCCATACTGGCAGACCTCAGATGTCTCTCTGGTCTGTACCACTGGAAATGATCCTGAAGAGACACTGGACCCAGACCATGCAGTGCCTTAAAGACAATGCAGAGGGCTTTAAACATGATCCTCTTTCGCATCGGGAGCCAATGCAATTTCTCCAGTTCCTTGGTAGCTGAGGCAAATTTGGGCAGACCTCCAATGAGGCGGGCTGCCGCGTTTTGCAGGACCTGCAGCTTATTCAACACTCCCTGTTGGGCCTCGAGAAAAAGACTATTACAATAGTCGAGGCGCGAGAGTACAAGTGCCGTCACTACCGTCTTTTTGCTTCCCTCAGGTAAGAAGGGGAGCACTTTCCTAATGGTTTTCAAGAGCCAAAATATGGACGAGGTCAACGCCATAACCTGGGGTTTGAAAGAGAGTTGGCTGTCTATGATGACTCCCAGATTTTTTACCTTTTGAGCTGGAGCGGGCGGGTCTCCCATATCTGTTGGCCACCATCTTGGACTCCAAAGATTTGAGTTGGACCCAAAGACAATCACCTCAGTCTTGGAGGAGTTGAGTTTTAAACAACTTTTTGCCATCCAAGAACTGACAGCAGACATACATTCCTGAAACCTGGCTGCCACCCCCAGCTCTTTCTCCGGATGCACCGAGACCACGATCTGGGTATCGTCTGCGTACGAGGTTAACTCGAACCCGAAGGCTCTAATCACCGGAGCAAGGGAGGATACATAGATATTAAATAAAGTGGGGCTAAGGGAGGATCCCTGGGGGACCCCCCCCCAGGGAGTTCGAAAGGTCTTGATTCGATGTCCCCCATAGCCACCACTTGTACCCGGTCTTTCAGGAAGGCCTTCAAGATGTTGAGTGCTTGCCCCTGGATCCCGCAGCCCTCCAGCCGGTCCACCAGCAAAGCATGGTGAACCGTGTCGAAGGCCGCTGTCAAATCCAAAAGGATCAGCACTGCTTGGCCCCCATCGTCAAGCACCTTCCGGATCTCCTCTGGGCGGTCTCAGTGCTGTGTCCCTCTCTGAACCTGTGTTGAGCCGGGTCTAAACCCTTTGCGTGACGCAGAAAGGAGCAGAGCTGGGAGTTCATGATTTTCTCAACCAATTTTGCAGGTAGGGGTAGTCTGGCAATTGGTCTGTAGCTGTTCGGGTCCATAGTGTCCAATGAGGGTTTTTTGAGTAGTGGACTGATGGATGCACGCTTCCATAGTGTGGGAAAATCACCTTTTTCAAACATTAAATTAAAAATACCGGTTAGAGAGTCTGCAATAATGACGGCTGCCAGCTTTGCTATTGACGTAGGGCAGGGATCTTGAGGTGAGCCAGACTTGGTTTCCATCAGAAGTTTTAAGACCTCATCTGAGTTTACTGGCTTCAAGGCCGCAAATGTTTCCTCCAAAGTCCCAGCCGGGAGGGCACTTTGTGGGTCCTCTGCCCTGCTCAAAGTCACTTGCCGTTCAAGTGTGGAAAAGATTACTTGAACTTTATTTAAAAAGAAGTCAGCCAGTGATTGACAGAATTCGATCTTGGGGGGTACAGCCACCAATTTCGGGGAGGTTAAACTGACCACCGTATCGAAAAGTTGCTGAGTTCTTAGCCTTCTCGATTTTCTCCGTATAAAAATCGCTCTTGGCTTTCCTGATGTACTCTTTATAAGACCTAAGGCTGGTTTTTAATCTCTCTTTGTCCAGTTGGTGATAATTCACTCGCCAGATTCTTTTCTAGCTTTTTGCATATTGTTTTCTTTTCTCTAAGCTCAGCTGAGTACCATGGGGCCGAGGGTACCGGCCTAGTAGGTCGACACTTTTTGGGTGGGACTAACCTGTGACAAGCTTTATCAAGCCATTCAGTGTATTTGATGGAGGCTTTACTCACATTGGTTTGCAAGAGTGGCCTGGATGCTATCAGCAAGCCCTCCAGGGCTGTCCCATCAGTGTTTTTCCAGGCCCTACACATCCTGGATGGTTGCCCCTCTCTCAACTTCTTTCTAACCAATGGACTGAGGATGGTAAATAGCACAGCTCCATGGTCTGACCAGGTCATAGGTTCAGCCTTACTAAAGATCAGGTTGGGATTGTTCGAGAAAATCCCATCTAATGTATGGCCGGCCAGATGCGTTGCCCCGACGACCCATTGTGGTCATCAATTCCATTAGGGCAATAGTGTCCGTATCGGTGTTTCAATTCAATTCATAAAGCTTTATTCGGAACATTAAAAACATGTCCATATAAGCACATACAGTTGCAGAAACAGATATTTCATTAAGAATAAACACATAATACACATATTATCCTGAGGGGGACGGAATAAATATTTTAAATAGTTAAAAACACATACTTTTTCTGGCGCTAATTGCTTTAAGCAAAAATGTAGCAGTAAAAAAACAAATGTCCGGATGGTGTAGATTAAAAAGCAGTTTCATAGAGTCCGTGATTGTTCTCACTCCAAATCTTTTCAGCATCGGCCTTAGAAAGGATTTCCGTAATTCATTATACAGTTCGCATGATAAAAGAAAGTGCTTCGTGCTCTGTTCCGTTTTGTTATCACATTGACAGGGTCCATTAGGGCGCATTTTAATATTAGGACACGCAACAAGATAATGTACTATTCCCATCCTCATTCTGGTTAGTACAAACTGATGCAAAACTCTAGTTACATGAGACAAATACGGATGAAATCCAGAAAAATCATTCATGCTGTTGTACAATATATATGTGGATAGTTTAGAATCCTTCAAAGATTGCCTATCATTGCAATAGTTCAGAAAAGTTATTTTCATATTTAATTTGGAGATATCCAAGATACTGCATGGATCATTAATCACATTAAGGCCAAAGACCTTTTGGGAACATTCAATAATGTATTTAATCCAAGGGATCTTTAAATACTGATCTAAGGAAAGGCAGTCCTCAATGATAGCTCTATTCAATGAGGTGCCATCTCTCAGCCAGATAGAGCGCCATAGTAATAGGGGTCTTAACATAATCATGTCACTTAATGTATGAATCCCCATTTCCTTATGAACTAAGGTGTTGGAGGTGGATTTGGGTAAACATAGGAGCCTTTTCAGGAAATTGTTGTCCTCCACCTGAAGGCTCCCTGCTGGTGACACACCCCAAACCCCAGCCCCGTAAAGGGCTGCAGAAAGACATCTAGCTTGATACATTTTTAACATGTCTTTGATTCGCCTACTCCCCAACTTCTTAGCAAAAACAAAGACCCCATTAGCACTCCTAATCATCTTAGTTTTAACAACTTTGTGTTCAGTATCCCAGCTACCATTTTTTGTAAATGTAATTCCCAAATAACAGAAATTTTCGGGATTTGCTTTTCATTTTGGCTCGTCCAGGCCCACACTCCATCACATATGTTTTTGATTTATTGATCACCAGTTTTCTGTTTTTGATGAACTGCACAAAGCAGTCCATTAAACGTTGAAGACCCAGGGGAGTCCTGGACAGTAACACGGCGTCATCCGCATAGAGTAACACAGGGATGTTTAAATTGTTTACTCTAGGGGCATCCGCCGCGACTGTCTGCAGGACAGAATCTACCTTGTTTATAAAGAGGGTAAAAAGCAGGGGTGCTAGAACACACCCCTGTCTGATTCCCCTCCCGATCCTGAACTTGGTCGTAGACTCCCCATTAGTTCCATATCGGACACTGGTGCTGAGCTTTTCATACAGGCGGGCCAGGAAATATATTATACCTTCAGGAGCCCCCATTTCTAACAGTTTGGTCCATAATATGGCATGGTCTACTAAATCAAAAGCGCTACTCAGATCAGCAAAACATAAATAAAGCGACCCCTTTTTGGCCTGTGTATATTTCCCTACCAGGAGCTCTAGATTCAGGCACTGCTCAATGGTGCCACGTCCTTTTCTGAATCCAAACTGGCAGTTAGATAAAATCTCATTAGTTTCTGCCCACTCCTCTAATCTTACTAAAAGGACCCGACTCATAATTTTGACAGATGAGTCCAGTAATGATATTGGCCTATAATTTTTGGCGTCACCTCGGTCACCTTTCTTATAAATAGGGACGATTATTGATTCTTCCCAAGTAGACGGTATTTTACAACATATAGCTGCATTGAAGGTTTTAGCCAACAATGGGCCCCAAATCTCCGGGCGGTCTTATACACGTCTATGGGTACGCCATCAGGTCCCTGAGCCTTCCCTCCCTTACTGGCTCTAATGCTAACCATAACCTCGTCTATAGAGATATTCAAAACTATGATAGGCCACCCTACTTCGTTAGAAGCCGGTCTGTTTCTTGAATCAAAAATAATGGAAAAATGTTGGATCCAGGATTCCATACTCACATTTGATGTGAGTTCTGGTACCCTTTCATCTTTTAGGAATGGGCTATTCACCGTACACCAAAAAAGGGTACAATTCTTCAAATCTGCTGCCTGCGTAAGGTTGTCCCACGCTTCCTGCTGTAATTCAGTTTTTCTGCGTTTGAGGATCAAATTATAATCCTGCCTAAATTGGCTGTCCCATCAGTGTTTTTCCAGGCCCTACACATCCTGGATGGTTGCCCCTCTCTCAACTTCTTTCTAACCAATGGACTGAGGATGGTAAATAGCACAGCTCCATGGTCTGACCAGGGCATAGGTTCAGCCTTACTAAAGATCAGGTTGGGATTGTTCGAGAAAATCCCATCTAATGTATGGCCGGCCAGATGCGTTGCCCCGACGACCCATTGTGGTCATCAATTCCATTAGGGCAATAGTGTCCGTATCGGTGTTTCTTTCTAAATGGAAATTGAAGTCGCCCAAAACCGTGAAATAATTGGTGCACATGGCTTCCTCCAAGATACTACCGGCTGCTTCCAAGAAGGTAGACTTCGTCCCCGGTGGTCTGTACAAGAGACACCCCTTAAAAGAATGATGGCTGGAAAGCTCCAACTTGAATCCCAGGGCTTCACAAGCCCCAGAGCTCACTGGGAAAAAGGTTCCCTGAAGGGACGCTTGATAGATGATGGCCAGACCCCCACCCTTTTTGCGAGGTCTGTCCAGGACAAAGTTACGGTAATTCGGAGGAGTAGCCTTGACCAAATCGGGGCCGGACGCTGCATCCGTCCACGTCTTGGTGATAAAGGCTATTTGAATATTTCTGTCCAAGATTAGCTCAGCACACTCAACGCTGTGCTTTACCAAGGATCTGGCGTTAATAAGGAGACAGTTGGTAATTTGATCTCCTCGACTTTCATTGGACATGTGAGAGTTGGTGAAAGCCCTAGTTCTGGCCACGATAATCTGTGGAAGAATAACTTTGCAAGCATGACAGCATTGCGTGGCTTCCTGACACTCGCTATCTGGTGCCATCGTGATGCAGCTGTAGTTATTACCTGCCCCCCGCAGCCTCAGTAACTGCGCTCGATTGTAAGTGACCTTACTGATAGGATCTAGGGAGGTCCAACCAGGGGTGGTGGCGCTGAGCGCGGGCCCAGCGCAGACGGGCTTGCCTTTGGCGCGCCGCTGGCGCGCCCGCTGCGCGGACAAGTCCCTATGGTGCTTTTATAGGGGCGGGAGGAGGGTGGGAGGCTGCGACAACTACTCCAAGATGGCGGGTCCCTGTGCCTCCTTCCGTGACAGCACCTACTCGGCTGCACGCGGGTCGGGAGATAGTGCACAGGCAGAGAGAATGCCCGGGCCACCCAGTTAGCAGTTAAAGTGGTAAGTGCAACATTAAAATAAAAACGATAGTAACTGTAACTTAGCTTACCAAACTAAGAGGGAAGGTTTATATGGTACGCCGAGATAATAACGTATGACTTGGAGGTCTTAAACAGATGCCAGGGTGAGCGTGAAACTGACTATGATAAACCAAGCAATTAAAGGTGTATTTTGTTTAAAAGAACCATGACTTGTCAGAAAACACAACTTCTATTATGAAACTGGTAAAATCCAAAGTTCTGAAAAATGGCACAGTGATTACAAACTATGGGGAATATTATCAAGGGGGCGATAGGCACTTTTTGCCGGTTTAGCTGCCGTTTTCGGCCGCTAAGCGGCAACAATTCTATCGCCCTATTATCAAGCTGTCGCTAACAGCAGTTAGCGACAGCTTGAATGCGATAGCGAGCGGTTTGGGGCCCGCTTTGCATGTCAGCGATATTTATCGCTAATGACATGCAAAGTGGGCGTACCCAACCCGTTAGCGACTGAAAGCAGTCGATAACGTCGCTATCGCCTATTCACAAGGCTGGCGTAGCGATGGAAATATTCCCGCTATCGCCAAAAACTAAGCCTGCTCTGACCAGTTCTTAGCCATGTTATCCAATGGGAGATGGATAACATGGCTAAGAGCATTTCGTCGCTAATGCGAGAATATCGCTATATTCTCAGCGATATTCTCGCATTACGCCGCTATCGGTGGATATTTTAGCGCTATGGAGAAAAACATTGCTAATAGCATGTTTTCTCCGCTAAAATATCCGGCGATAGGCAGCGATAAAAAAAAAGTTGCTAAGTGCATTTAGCGATAAATATCGCTAGTTGTGGGTAATATGCCCCTATATTACACAAACATGTCTGCAGAAGAAAGGACCTGCAGGCCGACTGGACAGAGAAAATCTTTCCTTACTTGCAGGCCCCTTATCCCATTCGAGAAAGAGCTCTGCTTCAACTTTCAACAATAAAAAGAAACTAACTCACTGTCTAGTTCCTTGTCCAAACCTTGGTGGCTGAGGAAGTGCTTCTGCATCTGGAGCGTTCTTTCTAATAATTTTCATTCACCGTGGGCCAACCCATGCACGAGGTACACAGCAGAACACTGCGCCCCCTCCACATGCCGGTATGCCGCCAGCTCTCCACATGTACTGAGGCCCACTCAAGAGGGATGTGCACAACACTTTCACTTTCTCAGCGCCAGCACACATGTTAGCCATGCGTAGTCGAGCCAGCTCAAGGAATCCAGAAAAGGTAAGCATGCTTTTAAAATGCTGCAGTGGACGGTTGTGATAAACACAGAGCCAGCTTCAACATTTTAATTGCATGTTTAGATAACTTGTGGGTGGGAGGCATGGGAGCTGAAACCAGCCTGCATGTCTTCGGGATACCAGGGAAAAGACTGATTTTCAAGTCAGCCAGCCCAGTCCTGTTCTTTAAATAATGGAAAACTTAAATAGTTTAAGGGTCCCACAATCACATTAAGAGGGGCCTGGCCCCTGTAGGCCCCCGTGGCTACGGCCCTGATTGCCACATGACCATCACTATTTTTAACTTTACTGTGGAAAAGTGTGCTTTGCCATATTTACAAGGCAGTGTTGACCCACTTGATGTGGCTTGGCACAGCCTTGTAAATGAGGCACACTTTCATGCTGTACTTGGGGCATATGTACAAGGCTGTGACGGAGCATGGCGTTAGCCTTCTTGGCTTAACACAGCGCTCAACCACTTCTGAAACGCAGGTCTGAACCGTATTTACAACAGTACGGTGCAGCATGGCGTTTCAATCTGCGCAGGCGCAAAATGTAGCTGCCTAACACCAACGCAGATACTCTTGCACCATTGTGCAAGAGTGCCTGTGCTGGCGCTAAGTGATACGCAAACAAATGATGGACACAATGCTGAATAAATCACACATTCACCCCCAGTCAAAAGATCTGGGTTAAATCCATTGTTCTTCTGCTCACTACGCCACCCCAGTTTGGACCCAGCTATATGCAAATCAGTCTTGGCGCTGTGCCTCATTGGAACAGTCCAGCCCGAATTTCCAAGCCAGGTCCTCTGTGGACTGTAAACAAGCATCCTGGGACTGGCTTCAGGGTATTGTCCTTCATCAGCTAGGCTAACTTGAATCCAGTGGCAAAGTGAGCAAGGGACCCACGTCTGGGCATACCCATCCCACTCAGGGCGAAAAGTGATACACAAACAAATGATGGATGGAATGCTAAAAAAATCCCACATTCACCCCCAGTCAAAAGTACTGGGTTAAATCCATCGTTCTTATGCTTACTACACCACCCCAGTTTGGGTCCAGATATATGCAAAACAGTCTGACCCTGTGCCTCATGGGAACAGTCCAGCCCGAACTGCCAAGCCAGGTCCTCCCTGGACCGGAAACAATCATCCTGGTACCGGTTTCAGGGTATTACCCTTCATCAGCCAGGCTAGCTTGAATCCAGTGGCAAAGTGAGCAAGGGACCCACGTCTGGGCATACCCATCCCACTTAGGGCGAAAAGTGATACACAAACAAATGATGGACGGAATGCTGAATAAATCACACATTCACCCCCAGTCAAAAGATCTGCATTAAATCCATTGTTCTTCTGCTCACTACGCCACCCCAGTTTGGACCCAGCTATATGCAAATCAGTCTTGACCCTGTGCCTAAAGGTAACAGTCCAGCCTGAACTGCCAAGCCAGGTCCTCACTGGACCGGAAACAAGCATCCTGGGACCAGTTTCAGGGTATTACCCTTCATCAGCCAGGCTAGCTTGAATCCAGTGGCAAAGTGAGCAAGCACTAGGCAGCAACATTTATCACCAGTGCAGGGTGAAACACAGGACTGAACCGTATTGTTATACATATGGCTAAGCCCTGCACTTCAAAAGTGGCGGAGTGCTGCGTTAAGCTAAGAAGGCTAACGCCGCACTCTGTCACTTTTATTATAAATATGCCCCAGAGTTAGAACTAGTAACAAAAATAGGGCTGGCTCCTATCAGTAAGGCTGAGCCTAAGAACTACAACAACAATGAGAGATTGCCAATACTGATGTGTTATTCAAGAGTAAGTAATTACACCAAAGTATAGACGACGGTTCAATACTTGGGGTTGCTATATGAGAGCTGTTTATTCAAAGATAATCAAAAAATGCCGTTTTAATTTTTTGCGCTTTAACAGGTTATATTATTCACAAACAATACAAATTCGGACACTAACAATAAACATTAAATATATATACACACTCATGTCATCACTTTTCAGGCATATCGCATTCGCACCACTTGCATCCAACCATGAAAGAAAAATTAAATAAGATGAAAAGGAAAGAAAAAGTGGGGGTCAACTATGAAATTCTAAAACAGTTATTGAAAATAACACAGTATATACACCACTATTTTTTCATTTCTGGATTTCAATTCTCAAAAGAATGTATCACACTCTAAGGGTGTATAAACACACAACCATGTGCCATATAATTGAGCACCAGGAAGGTACAAGTTGACCTGCACGGTCGGTCTACGCGTTTCGAATCCTTGTTAGTCACAGGATTCTCATCAGGACCATGGGACGCTCTATCAGATGAGCACACAAGAGATATTTGAAAGTTTTAGTAGTTCCTCAGAAGGGGAGGTGGCTATCCTTAGGAGGGAGTCCAGTTTTCAATAAAGGCGTAACCCGTTGTAGAGCCCCAGGTAATGTAAATCGTGTAGCCCTGAGGCAATTCTGTTAAAACGGGCTGGAGGTGGCAGAGGCAGCGTCGAGGACTAGATCGGATGTATGACGGTACAACGCGTACCGTCACAACGCGTGCTGTTACAACGCGTCCCTTACAACGCAAGTCGTTACCACGACTTGCGTTGGGGGCGCGGATGTCGAATAGTATAATTTACTATTCTAACACCAGTTCCCGTGGACACTAGGGAAGGTGTTGGAATAGTAAATTTACTATTTTTAATCTTCTAGCGCCCTCCAGCGCAAGTCGTGGTAACGACTTGCGTTGTTACGGACGCGTCGTAACAGCACCGCGGGGAAACATCCGCGTTGTAACGGATGTTTAGTTCAACACGCCGGTTGCGCAATCCGGCACTCTCTGTCATTGACGAACAGAGCGTCCATGGCGGCAGGCCCGGCTCCCTTTCGAAAACCGGCGTGTTAGTCCAACGCTGAGCAGCACCCCACCATCGTCAAGCTCTCAGCTGGACCCAGCCAGTGATGAAGCGTGTTGTTTCATGGAAATTCTGGTGCAAAGTCAGGTTCATGAGGTGCTCTCCGATAAATCTTTAGTTCCTTCTGAGGCTAATTATCAAACTTCAATACATCTAATAACGTGAAGTGCACTAGGCTCAACAAGGAAGAAAGAGAGTGGTTAAGTTATAAACCATAAAGGTTTATTAAATGATTAGCAAAGTTAAACATTCAAAATTATCAAATTAGTTATTAATCAATAATTGATATGTGTGTATATTCATCAATATAATAGTTTAAAGCAATTCAAAGGCATAGGACAAAGACAAACTATACTAAAGTTATCTCAAAAAGGAAAGTTAAGCAAATCACGTCTCCCAAAACGAGAGATCACCCAACTCTCCTAAGTCAAGTAAAGGCTCGGCTGAAAATCAATGAAGAGGGGGCTTCTGGGTTCTCTTCCACATTGCACTATCTTCAATCGCGCAGTAGTAACATTTGATACACCCACACATGGTTTCCATATAATGGACCAATCAGGTTGAGGCACACACAATAATATAAATGCATTACTTTCTCAAACTCCAACACAATGAGGCTACAATAAGCCTCCTTCAAACTTACAGCTATCTGGAACATCATGAGATTTGTTGGACCAAGCTGTACTCTGCATGTGCATTGCAACAGCTTGTTAACTCAGTCTACAAGAAACACGTAACAGAAAACAATTTCACATGAGAACGGAAAACCAAGGGCACACTGAGATAATATGTGTGGAATCAGCCTTCCCTGGAAAAGAAAGACAAGTCATGTGAAGCAAGATGTCAACCAGACGTTAGCCACTTTTACATGCAGGTCTATATTAATTATAGTCAGTCTAAATGTGAATAATACAAAATATCAGTACATTGGTGGGTTAAATGTTAATGTTGATTTAGGTGCAAAACACCGGGGAGCATATTTATTAAAAGTTCATGCAACTCAGGGCAGCAAGTAAAGTTGCTGCGCTGCATGGCAAAAATGGGAGAGAGCTGAAAAGCGCCATATCTACTAAGATATTGATTCTTCAACTCTCCCCTAGTGCTGGCGCACTTGTGGCTGCCTAGTGCCATCTCAGGCACCCTTGCATCATTGTGCAAGGGTGCCTGCATTACAAGCAGGATTGTTTTTGTGCAGGAAGAGATACCTTCCTACATAAAACCAATCCAAAGTAAAATATTCCTCTTTCACTGCATGATTCAGAAAACATCAAGCATAGAAAGAGGAAGTAACGAGGACACATTATATTTCTCCTTATCACGCCTCTATGAGGTAGGCGTACCAAATTCACACAATTCTAGCTTTACAAACCTTAGTAAATCTGGAGTTGGGTGAACCCCATGGGTGGATACAAGGGAGCGCTCATACTTCACTTATGGAACGCCTACCACTAGGAAACGTAATGCAAAACAGCCCAAGCTGCTGCATTCCATTGCATATCTTTACAAATCAGGCCTTGCGTGGCTTTGCCAATCCTAAGTAAGCCTTTGTGTTGCACTGCATGAACCTGCACGATGCAAGAGTGTCACAAACGTTTAGTAAATTTGGGCCATAATATGAATAGGATCTCTACCATTGGCAACCCACCCCACAGACAAGAACATTTCTGCACAAAAATACTCAGGAGCTGATTACGAGTACGGTGGTCGTTAACCGCCACCGATCCGCCACCGTAATCGGCTCCAGAGTCATTTTGTGGAGTAATATTCTTTTCTGCATCTGCCCTATTCCAAGGCAGCTTTTTGTACCGTTCACTGCTGCACCAGCTGCACCAGAGAACCGTCTTTGCCTTGCAGTGGCACAGCGTACAGGCCTATATAATATGCAAGGCTGGTCCACCGTGGCTAACTGCGCATATTATGAGTTTTCCCTCTACCAGACTTTTCATTGCGAGCTCACTGCCATGAAAAGGCTGGCAGCTGGGGAACAAAGGGGTCCCTAAAGGTCCTATGCAAATAAACAAATTTGGGAGGGTTCAAGGGGCAGTTTAACGACCAAGCACAGAAGTTATCCCCCTAGATACTATGCAAAAACAACAGAAACAACTGTGGGTCTTAGATAAAACTGTGTGTGTGGAAACTGGCTAACTGTCTGCCACAAGACATACCTAGGAGGCAGAATATTGGACAGAGAACCACTGTGAAAAATGTCCATCAGTTACACGATTCGTACCGCCCAGTACATCATTTGGTCTACTTCACAGTAGGTAGCCCATTATCTATCTCCAAATATGGATGAAGGAGACAGATGACTGGTGGAGGTTGTTAAATTGTAACTGAAAGCAGTGCATGAAATAATTAGGTGTAAAAATAGTGAGAAAAGTGTTCAAAATTAGTGTTCATAAATAAAATTGGATAGGACACGCAATATAGATTTATTCTGGAGCCGTGCCCTTCCAATTGTAAAATCAATGTAGTGCAAACAAGTCAGATGTTTCAAACAAATACCTTCTGACTGGGTTATCTGGTCGACATGTTTCTGCGGACTTAGACGGTCAATGACTGTACCCGCCGCTTCCTCAGGACCCATAAACTAGATTGCTACTGCTTAAATGTGACAAATTATAATTCGTGAAAATTAGAATTAATGATTAGGACATAAGTGACCACTAATGCTAGAAGTCACTAGTTCACTTACAGTTTTTCTCCTTTGATATGAAAGTCCATTAAAAGATTCGCCAGGATATCCACACATAGAAAAATGCAATAACACAATCATTAGTAAAGGTTACAATATAGACATTGTTGTCATATAGGTAATAGCATAAAGGGTGTAATAACCCAAGTACGCCCTCCAATGTTCAAACGTAACAAAGGACTCACCTCAATATGTGAGGGGAAAGGCCTCACCTCGCCTGGCAAACAGCTCAGGGACGTGAAGCACCGCTCTGTGTTATAAAAATATATTTAAGAGTTGATGATGAAAACGCATGACCATTCCACGATGTATCACTCGCTCGCAATCAGATATATTTTTTATCTTATATGTCAAGTTTAAAGACAGCTAAGTTACTGTTGTTACTAAATTAGCGTTGCCCATTATAATCATCGCGTAAGTTGGATAATCATAAAGTGGTCCCACTAGGTTGCAAAGAATGTAGAACCCACTTTGTCCAACAGGGAATCATTAGACCCTGATTATGTGTTAAGCGCAGTAGCTGTACGTACTCCAAAGAGGCGCTTGTTACTAAGGGTTAAAGCTCAGTGTGTCTCGTGAGCACCCTTACCTGTCCGTCGGTACTTCCAACAGCCTGCCGTGCTGTTTGGGGAGGTGCCGCGGACCAGGCAAGATGCTTCCTTATTGTTTTACGCGCGGCTCCAATTGGTCCGCTATACTTGCCATAAACTACCCTAACTCATGGGTAGTGTAGTTTTGTCAGTGCGCACTCTAAGCTGTAACGGTGGCTGACGTAGGAATCATGCGCGCGGTCGCAATTGGTCCGCTGTACTAGTCCTAGACTACCATGACTCATGGGAAGTGTAGTTTTTCCCAATGCGCACTTCTCTGAGTTCTGAAGTGCGACGATGGCTTAAGTAGGAATCATGGGTAATGTAGTATGTGTGGAGGAGTGTGTTATTGTTTCACGATCTCCCCCAGCTGATCGCTTTAATCATGTAGGTGAATATTGTGCGCTCGTTATACACAAGAAAGAGTTCATCAATGGTAAATTAACCAGACTCTAGTACACCAGTTTTAAGATCGCGATGTAAGTGAGTACCTTAGATAACTAGTTTATCGACCTCCCAACTGTGATCGCAGTTACAGTAAGGTATTCATCTGTTGGCGTGTCCATATTCTCAGGGGCACCTAGCTAGCTGATCACTTGGTTCGAAGTGCGTTAATCATGTGATTGCACTGTGGTTGCTAGGGGTAGGCTGTATCTAGGATACTGGAATGTTAGCGCATTCCGGGGAAATACACTGCTAGATACTAGTGCCTACCGTCCACATTGTGGTGTTGTGGATTTCCTGAGATCTGTTGGAGATAGCGAACATGAGCTCATATTATCTTGTGATAGAGAATGTAATTTATCAAGGGATATGTAGTTAGCCAATACAGTGGTGCGAGGTAACCTCATATGTAATGACTGATAGAGTGGTTGCAGTAATTAAGACGTTAAGATCGACGTTAATCCGCAGCCGACTCTGGTATTAGTAGGTGACCAAAGATCCTACCGCTGATTCTATATATTACCAGTTATTTACATAGTGTAAAGCTACGTAAGGTCCAGGGATTGACGCCTGTTGGCAGTATCTACAGTGTCATCCAGGGGATGTCTTCGTTCAATCCGACCTTATCACAATTAAGTCTGTACACCCATTTCTGTTCTATCCTAAATAGGTGTTTTGATACATCCGTAATATGTGCTGGTATGTTAGGCTGTTCCAGGACTGTCCATTCAAAGTCTGTAGGTTTATGACCCACTTGGATGTAGTGATTCGTTAGTCGAGTGGCTTGCTTTTTACACCTTATCGTGCTCTTATGCTCTGAAATCCTCGTTTTGATCTTTCTGGTTGTCATCCCGACATATCTGAGTGTGCACGGACATGTGATGAGGTAGATCAAATTGCTACTATTGCAATTTGTGAATCGTATTTGTTCCCATTGACGACTCGTCCCGATGTCTATAGACGTTGTGTGTTTTGTCTGGGGACATGCGGCACAATTTCCACAAGGGTGGTGTCCTTTCACCGGTGGTCTGTTCCATAATGTGCCCACTTGGTGTGGCTCTCTGGCTGCTGGTCTTGTGTGGATCAATTGATCTCTCAGGCTAGTCGCTCTTTTAAATGCAAACAGTGGCTGTTCCAGTGTGTCTTTGCCAGTGTTCAAGATCTTCCAATGCTTGCGTACTATGCGTTGGATTGCGTTGGACCTAGTACTAAAAGTGTTGACACATGTAAGTCTGTCATTTTTCTCTTTAGGTACTGGGGGGTCCAATAGGGCTTCCCGGTTATTATTAACAGCCCTTTTCTTCGAGACTCTGATCAATTTTTTTGGGTAGCTCCTCTCGCCAAGTTGTCGGACAAGATCTCCTGAGTGTCTTGCAAAGTCTTCTTTTGATGAACAGTTTCGGTGCACTCGCAGGAACTGTCCATATGGCAAGTTGTCCCGCAAGGACTTCGGGTGGCAGCTGCTATATTCCAACAGGGAATTACGGGCCATAGGCTTTCTGTATAGCTCTGATTTAAGACCCTGTGATGTCACTGTTATCAGTAGGTCTAGGAAGGCCAACGAATGATTGTTGCTTTCCAATGTAAAGCGTAAGAATTTATTACGGTTATTCAGCCACTTATGGAAGGCCCGAAGGGAGATGTCATCACCACGCCAAATCACAAGGATATAGTCTATGTACCTTTTCCATACTCGTATAGATGTCATATACAGATTATCATTGGTAAGGACACAATCTTGTTTGAATTTGTGCATATATAGGTTGGCCAGGCTAGGAGCAAAAACGCTGCCCATGCTCGTCCCAGATGTTTGTAAGTAGCACTGGCCCTCAAATTCGAAAAAGTTTTCTTTCATGGCTATTGTAGCCAAATTCATAATCAACGAGACGGGAGTTATAGAATCAAGGTCTCGATCGCCCAACAGAGTTTCTATTGTGTCCAAGGTTTCATTTTGGGGGATAGAGGTATACAATGACTCAACGTCAAAGGATACCAGAAGGTCCGTTGTAGCATCAAACTCTATATCAGGTAAGAGTCTCAGCAGGTCTTTTGTATCCTGTAGATAGGATGGCATTAATTTAACCATGGGTCTCAGGAAGAAATCAACAAACGTTGATAGAGGTTCCAATAGCGATCCAATACCCGAAATGATCGGACGGCCAGGTGGAGGTCTCTGTGCCTTATGGATCTTTGGCAAGATGTAGAAATATGGTCTGACAGGATGTAAAGTGATCAGATAGGCTACTTCTTTACTCGTTATCCAACCTTCTGCCAATGCCTCTTCCACAATGTGTCCGATCATTGTGGATAGCCTAGGAGTTGGATCTTCTGTCAATAGTTTATATGAGCGGATGTCTCCTAGCTGGCGTAGACACTCTTCTCTGTACGTGGTAGTATCCATCAATACTGTAGCCCCGCCTTTATCCGCCGGTTTGATCGTTATGGATTGATCTTTCTTAAGTTCTTTTAAGGCATTCTGTTCGGATCTTGGAATATTCACAAAGGGTTTGTGTGTTTGTTTGAATAGCACCTGTACATCATGCTGTACAGCTTCTTCAAAAGTAAGAACCTTAGCAGGTACTGTGTTTGTTAAGGGACTGAAAGTGGATGGTTTCTTTAGTCCAGTATTTACAGGGTTGTTGTCAATTGAGTCTTTTTTGTCAAAGAAAAAGCGGAGTCTCACCTTTCTAAAGAATTTTGACAACTCAATTTGTGTCTGAAATGGATCACCCACATTGGTCCTCACAAAGCCAAGACCTTTATTGAGTACCTTCTCTTCCAACGGTGTCAATATTCATGAACTTAAATTCACTATGAGGCTGGTCCCACACTCGGTCCCGCTTGTTCCTGAGGAATCTGTTTGCCACTCCGAAGTCTCATTCCTTGTTGGGGTACATTCCATTGCACTTGTCCCTGTGTCCGTCGCCTGCCGCGTGACCTCCCCCTGCCAAACCCTAAAAAAGGCACATTCTGGCCTGGTGGGAAAGATCCTGGTCCAAATGGTCCCATATTTGGGGGGAACTGTGGTAGAGCTTGCATCCAAGGGTTGAGTGGCCACCAAGGATTATACTGCCCCTGGTTGTAATTTTGTGCACCTCTGTATCTTCCCCGACCTCTACCTCTCTTGTTGGTTGTTGAATTATTGGAGGAGTCTGAATCTGTAGAGTTATCTCCAGAGGATGAGGTCCCGTAAGTCGATCCTCCTGATCTTCCATTGCGGTTAAATGCGGCTGGGACATAGTTAGTACTTGTGTACGGGTAGATCTTCTCTTTAGAGAATTTCGCTAGATCTTTTTTACACTTCTCCAATTTTGCAAATAGGATATAGTCCTTAAAGTCCTTATTTGATTTGTTGTTCTCGTCTTGTTGTTTCGTGAAGAGTTTTCCCGTTATGGTTGCCTTAATTTGTCCTTCCAATTGTTGGATCTCTATCATTATTTCATCTGCAGCTTTCTTTGCAGTCTTAATGATTAGGACCAACCAGTCTCTTGTACATTTCCAGGCGATAAGATACCAGTCTCTTATAAAATCTGGATCGTCTAGAAAGAGTCTCGGTGAATTCACAACAATTAATCCTGACGGTGCACCATTCCCTCTAAGGTACTCGGCCATGGTGATTCCGTGGATGCATGTACGTGAGTGACTTTTCTTCAGGGTTAGGATCTTTGGCCAACCATCCTGACTAGTGTCTTGAGGTTTTGATAGATTCTCTAGCATACTGGGGTTATCATCCAGTATAGACTGAATCTCCGCCTCATCGTAGGCCAAACCTAGATTAGATGCCATTGTTGTTCAGAGCTAGAGGATTTGGTCTTTAGTTATAAAATAAGCTATCTTTGAATTATTGTAACAGCTATATATCTTTCATGATTGCGAGTCACGAACACCGGTACAAGGCCACGCGTAACAGATCAATCAACTCTCAATCAAAGTCTGATTATGGACTCAGATCATTATATTCAGTTAAAAATTGAACCCGCTGCCTCAGCTGCTCTGGAACTATGCAAATAAACAAATTTGGGAGGGTTCAAGGGGCAGTTTAACGACCAAGCACAGAAGTTATCCCCCTAGATACTATGCAAAAACAACAGAAACAACTCTGGGTCTTAGATAAAACTGTGTGTGTGGAAACTGGCTAACTGTCTGCCACAAGACATACCTAGGAGGCAGAATATTGGACAGAGAACCACTGTGAAAAATGTCCATCAGTTACACGATTCGTACCGCCCAGTACATCATTTGGTCTACTTCCTAGATACAGCCTACCCCTAGCAACCACAATGCAATCACATGATTAACGCACTTCGAACCAAGTGATCAGCTAGCTAGGTGCCCCTGTGAATATGGACACGCCAACAGATGAATACCTTACTGTAACTGCGATCACAGTTGGGAGGTCGATAAACTAGTTATCTAAGGTACTCACTTACATCGCGATCTTAAAACTGGTGTACTAGAGTCTGGTTAATTTACCATTGATGAACTCTTTCTTGTGTATAACGAGCGCACAATATTCACCTACATGATTAAAGCGATCAGCTGGGGAAGATCGTGAAACAATAACACACTCCTCCATACATACTACATTACCCATGATTCCTACTTAAGCCATCGTCGCACTTCAGAACTCAGAGAAGTGCGCATTGGGAAAAACTACACTTCCCATGAGTCATGGTAGTCTAGGACTAGTACAGCGGACCAATTGGGACCGCGCGCATGATTCCTACGTCAGCCACCGTTACAGCTTAGAGTGCGCACTGACAAAACTACACTACCCATGAGTTAGGGTAGTTTATGGCAAGTATAGCGGACCAATTGGAGCCGCGCGTAAAACAATAAGGAAGCATCTTGCCTGGCCCGCGGCACCTCCCCAAACAGCACGGCAGGCTGTTGGAAGTACCGACGGACAGGTAAGGGTGCTCACGAGACACACTGAGCTTAAACCCTTAGTAACAAGCGCCTCTTTGGAGTACGTACAGCTACTGCGCTTAACACATAATCAGGGTCTAATGATTCCCTGTTGGACAAAGTGGGTTCTACATTCTTTGCAACCTAGTGGGACCACTTTATGATTATCCAACTTACGCGATGATTATAATGGGCAACGCTAATTTAGTAACAACAGTAACTTAGCTGTCTTTAAACTTGACATATAAGATAAAAAATATATCTGATTGCGAGCGAGTGATACATCGTGGAATGGTCATGCGTTTTCATCATCAACTCTTAAATATATTTTTATAACACAGAGCGGTGCTTCACGTCCCTGAGCTGTTTGCCAGGCGAGGCCTTTCCCCTCACATATTGAGGTGAGTCCTTTGTTACGTTTGAACATTGGAGGGCGTACTTGGGTTATTACACCCTTTATGCTATTACCTATATGACAACAATGTCTATATTGTAACCTTTACTAATGATTGTGTTATTGCATTTTTCTATGTGTGGATATCCTGGCGAATCTTTTAATGGACTTTCATATCAAAGGAGAAAAACTGTAAGTGAACTAGTGACTTCTAGCGTTAGTGGTCACTTATGTCCTAATCATTAATTCTAATTTTCACGAATTATAATTTGTCACATTTAAGCAGTAGCAATCTAGTTTATGGGTCCTGAGGAAGCGGCGGGTACAGTCATTGACCGTGTAAGTCCGCAGAAACATGTCGACCAGATAACCCAGTCAGAAGGTATTTGTTTGAAACATCTGACTTGTTTGCACTACATTGATTTTACAATTGGAAGGGCACGGCTCCAGAATAAATCTATATTGCGTGTCCTATCCAATTTTATCTATGAACACTAATTTTGAACACTTTTCTCACTATTTTTACACCTAATTATTTCATGCACTGCTTTCAGTTACAATTTAACAACCTCCACCAGTCATCTGTCTCCTTCATCCATATTTGGAAATAGATAATGGGCTACCTACTGTGAAGTAGACCAAATGATGTACTGGGCGGTACGAATCGTGTAACTGATGGACATTTTTCACAGTGGTTCTCTGTCCAATATTCTGCCTCCTAGGTATGTCTTGTGGCAGACAGTTAGCCAGTTTCCACACACACAGTTTTATCTAAGACCCACAGTTGTTTCTGTTGTTTTTGCATAGTATCTAGGGGGATAACTTCTGTGCTTGGTCGTTAAACTGCCCCTTGAACCCTCCCAAATTTGTTTATTTGCATAGTTCCAGAGCAGCTGAGGCTGCGGGTTCAATTTTTAACTGAATATAATGATCTGAGTCCATAATCAGACTTTGATTGAGAGTTGATTGATCTGTTACGCGTGGCCTTGTACCGGTGCTCGTGACTCGCAATCATGAAAGATATATAGCTGTTACAATAATTCAAAGATAGCCTATTTTATAACTAAAGACCAAATCCTCTAGCTCTGAACAACAATGGCATCTAATCTAGGTTTGGCCTACGATGAGGCGGAGATTCAGTCTATACTGGATGATAACCCCAGTATGCTAGAGAATCTATCAAAACCTCAAGACACTAGTCAGGATGGTTGGCCAAAGATCCTAACCCTGAAGAAAAGTCACTCACGTACATGCATCCACGGAATCACCATGGCCGAGTACCTTAGAGGGAATGGTGCACCGTCAGGATTAATTGTTGTGAATTCACCGAGACTCTTTCTAGACGATCCAGATTTTATAAGAGACTGGTATCTTATCGCCTGGAAATGTACAAGAGACTGGTTGGTCCTAATCATTAAGACTGCAAAGAAAGCTGCAGATGAAATAATGATAGAGATCCAACAATTGGAAGGACAAATTAAGGCAACCATAATGGGAAAACTCTTCACGAAACAACAAGACGAGAACAACAAACCAAATAAGGACTTTAAAGACAATATCCTATTTGCAAAATTGGAGAAGTGTAAAAAAGATCTAGCGAATTTCTCTAAAGAGAAGATCTACCCGTACACAAGTACTAACTATGTCCCAGCCGCATTTAACCGCAATGGAAGATCAGGAGGATCGACTTACGGGACCTCATCCTCTGGAGATAACTCTACAGATTCCGACTCCTCCAATAATTCAACAACCAACAAGAGAGGTAGAGGTCGGGGAAGATACAGAGGTGCACAAAATTACAACCAGGGGCAGTATAATCCTTGGTGGCCACCCAACCCTTGGATGCAAGCTCTACCACAGTTCCCCCCAAATATGGGACCATTTGGACCAGGATCTTTCCCACCAGGCCAGAATGTGCCTTTTTTAGGGTTTGGCAGGGGGAGGTCACGCGGCAGGCGACGGACACAGGGACAAGTGCAATGGAATGTACCCCAACAAGGAATGGGACTTCGGAGTGGCAAACAGATTCCTCAGGAACAAGCGGGACCGAGTGTGGGACCAGCCTCATAGTGAATTTAAGTTCACGAATATTGACACCGTTGGAAGAGAAGGTACTCAATAAAGGTCTTGGCTTTGTGGGGACCAATGTGGGTGATCCATTTCAGACACAAATTGAGTTGTCAAAATTCTTTAGAAAGGTGAGACTCCGCTTTTTCTTTGACAAAAAAGACTCAATTGACAACAACCCTGTAAATACTGGACTAAAGAAACCATCCACTTTCAGTCCCTTAACAAACACAGTACCTGCTAAGGTTCTTACTTTTGAAGAAGCTGTACAGCATGATGTACAGGTGCTATTCAAACAAACACACAAACCCTTTGTGAATATTCCAAGATCCGAACAGAATGCCTTAAAAGAACTTAAGAAAGATCAATCCATAACGATCAAACCGGCGGATAAAGGCGGGGCTACAGTATTGATGGATACTACCACGTACAGAGAAGAGTGGCTACGCCAGCTAGGAGACATCCGCTCATATAAACTATTGACAGAAGATCCAACTCCTAGGCTATCCACAATGATCGGACACATTGTGGAAGAGGCATTGGCAGAAGGTTGGATAACGAGTAAAGAAGCAGCCTATCTGATCACTTTACATCCTGTCAGACCATATTTCTACATCTTGCCAAAGATCCATAAGGCACAGAGACCTCCACCTGGCCGTCCGATCATTTCGGGTATTGGATCGCTATTGGAACCTCTATCAACGTTTGTTGATTTCTTCCTGAGACCCATGGTTAAATTAATGCCAACCTATCTACAGGATACAAAAGACCTGCTGAGACTCTTACCTGATATAGAGTTTGATGCTACAACGGACCTTCTGGTATCCTTTGACGTTGAGTCATTGTATACCTCTATCCCCCAAAATGAAACCTTGTACACAATAGAAACTCTGTTGGGCGATCGAGACCTTGATTCTATAACTCCCGTCTCGTTGATTATGAATTTGGCTACAATAGCCATTCAAGAAAACTTTTTCGAATTTGAGGGCCAGTGCTACTTACAAACATCTGGGACGAGCATGGGCAGCGTTTTTGCTCCTAGCCTGGCCAACCTATATATGCACAAATTCGAACAAGATTGTGTCCTTACCAATGATAATCCGTATATGACATCTATACGAGTATGGAAAAGGTACATAGACGATATCCTTGTGATTTGGCGTGGTGATGACATCTCCCTTCGGGCCTTCCATAAGTGGCTGAATAACCGTAATAAATTCTTACGCTTTACATTGGAAAGCAACAATCATTCGTTGGCCTTCCTAGACCTACTGATAACAGTGACATCACAGGGTCTTAAATCAGAGCTATACAGAAAGCCTATGGCCCGTAATTCCCTGTTGGAATATAGCAGCTGCCACCCGAAGTCCTTGCGGGACAACTTGCCATATGGACAGTTCCTGCGAGTGCACCGAAACTGTTCATCAAAAGAAGACTTTGCAAGACACTCAGGAGATCTTGTCCGACAACTTGGCGAGAGGAGCTACCCAAAAAAATTGATCAGAGTCTCGAAGAAAAGGGCTGTTAGTAATAACCGGGAAGCCCTATTGGACCCCCCAGTACCTAAAGAGAAAAATGACAGACTTACATGTGTCAACACTTTTAGTACTAGGTCCAACGCAATCCAACGCATAGTACGCAAGCATTGGAAGATCTTGAACACTGGCAAAGAAACACTGGAACAGCCACTGTTTGCATTTAAAAGAGCGACTGGCCTGAGAGATCAATTGATCCACACAAGACCAGCAGCCAGAGAGCCACACCAAGTAGGCACATTATGGAACAGACCACCGGTGAAAGGACACCACCCTTGTGGAAATTGTGCCGCATGTCCCCAGACAAAACACACAACGTCTATAGACATCGGGACGAGTCGTCAATGGGAACAAATACGATTCACAAATTGCAATAGTAGCAATTTGATCTACCTCATCACATGTCCGTGCACACTCAGATATGTTGGGATGACAACCAGAAAGATCAAAACGAGGATTTCAGAGCATAAGAGCACGATAAGGTGTAAAAAGCAAGCCACTCGACTAACGAATCACTACATCCAAGTGGGTCATAAACCTACAGACTTTGAATGGACAGTCCTGGAACAGCCTAACATACCAGCACATATTACGGATGTATCAAAACACCTATTTAGGATAAAACAGAAATGGGTGTACAGACTTAATTGTGATAAGGTCGGATTGAACGAAGACATCCCCTGGATGACACTGTAGATACTGCCAACAGGCGTCAATCCCTGGACCTTACGTAGCTTTACACTATGTAAATGACTGGTAATATATAGAATCAGCGGTAGGATCTTTGGTCACCTACTAATACCAGAGTCGGCTGCGGATTAACGTCGATCTTAACGTCTTAATTACTGCAACCACTCTATCAGTCATTACATATGAGGTTACCTCGCACCACTGTATTGGCTAACTACATATCCCTTGATAAATTACATTCTCTATCACAAGATAATATGAGCTCATGTTCGCTATCTCCAACAGATCTCAGGAAATCCACAACACCACAATGTGGACGGTAGGCACTAGTATCTAGCAGTGTATTTCCCCGGAATGCGCTAACATTCCAGTATCCTAGATACAGCCTACCCCTAGCAACCACAGTGCAATCACATGATTAACGCACTTCGAACCAAGTGATCTGCTAGCTAGGTGCCCCTGAGAATATGGACACGCCAACAGATGAATACCTTACTGTAACTGCGATCACAGTTGGGAGGTCGATAAACTAGTTATCTAAGGTACTCACTTACATCGCGATCTTAAAACTGGTGTACTAGAGTCTGGTTAATTTACCATTGATGAACTCTTTCTTGTGTATAACGAGCGCACAATATTCACCTACATGATTAAAGCGATCAGCTGGGGGAGATCGTGAAACAATAACACACTCCTCCATACATACTACATTACCCATGATTCCTACTTAAGCCATCGTCGCACTTCAGAACTCAGAGAAGTGCGCATTGGGAAAAACTACACTTCCCATGAGTCATGGTAGTCTAGGACTAGTACAGCGGACCAATTGGGACCGCGCGCATGATTCCTACGTCAGCCACCGTTACAGCTTAGAGTGCGCACTGACAAAACTACACTACCCATGAGTTAGGGTAGTTTATGGCAAGTATAGCGGACCAATTGGAGCCGCGCGTAAAACAATAAGGAAGCATCTTGCCTGGCCCGCGGCACCTCCCCAAACAGCACGGCAGGCTGTTGGAAGTACCGACGGACAGGTAAGGGTGCTCACGAGACACACTGAGCTTTAACCCTTAGTAACAAGCGCCTCTTTGGAGTACGTACAGCTACTGCGCTTAACACATAATCAGGGTCTAATGATTCCCTGTTGGACAAAGTGGGTTCTACATTCTTTGCAACCTAGTGGGACCACTTTATGATTATCCAACTTACGCGATGATTATAATGGGCAACGCTAATTTAGTAACAAAAGTAACTTAGCTGTCTTTAAACTTGACATATAAGATAAAAAATATATCTGATTGCGAGCGAGTGATACATCGTGGAATGGTCATGCGTTTTCATCATCAACTCTTAAATATATTTTTATAACACAGAGCGGTGCTTCACGTCCCTGAGCTGTTTGCCAGGCGAGGCGAGGCCTTTCCCCTCACATATTGAGGTGAGTCCTTTGTTACGTTTGAACATTGGAGGGCGTACTTGGGTTATTACACCCTTTATGCTATTACCTATATGACAACAATGTCTATATTGTAACCTTTACTAATGATTGTGTTATTGCATTTTTCTATGTGTGGATATCCTGGCGAATCTTTTAATGGACTTTCATATCAAAGGAGAAAAACTGTAAGTGAACTAGTGACTTCTAGCATTAGTGGTCACTTATGTCCTAATCATTAATTCTAATTTTCACGAATTATAATTTGTCACATTTAAGCAGTAGCAATCTAGTTTATGGGTCCTGAGGAAGCGGCGGGTACAGTCATTGACCGTGTAAGTCCGCAGAAACATGTCGACCAGATAACCCAGTCAGAAGGTATTTGTTTGAAACATCTGACTTGTTTGCACTACATTGATTTTACAATTGGAAGGGCACGGCTCCAGAATAAATCTATATTGCGTGTCCTATCCAATTTTATTTATGAACACTAATTTTGAACACTTTTCTCACTATTTTTACACCTAATTATTTCATGCACTGCTTTCAGTTACAATTTAACAACCTCCACCAGTCATCTGTCTCCTTCATCCATATTTGGAGATAGATAATGGGCTACCTACTGTGAAGTAGACCAAATGATGTACTGGGCGGTACGAATCGTGTAACTGATGGACATTTTTCACAGTGGTTCTCTGTCCAATATTCTGCCTCCTAGGTATGTCTTGTGGCAGACAGTTAGCCAGTTTCCACACACACAGTTTTATCTAAGACCCACAGTTGTTTCTGTTGTTTTTGCATAGTATCTAGGGGGATAACTTCTGTGCTTGGTCGTTAAACTGCCCCTTGAACCCTCCCAAATTTGTTTATTTGCATAGTTCCAGAGCAGCTGAGGCTGCAGGTTCAATTTTTAACTGAATATAATGATCTGAGTCCATAATCAGACTTTGATTGAGAGTTGATTGATCTGTTACGCGTGGCCTTGTACCGGTGTTCGTGACTCGCAATCATGAAAGATATATAGCTGTTACAATAATTCAAAGATAGCTTATTTTATAACTAAAGACCAAATCCTCTAGCTCTGAACAACAATGGCATCTAATCTAGGTTTGGCCTACGATGAGGCGGATATTCAGTCTATACTGGATGATAACCCCAGTATGCTAGAGAATCTATCAAAACCTCAAGACACTAGTCAGGATGGTTGGCCAAAGATCCTAACCCTGAAGAAAAGTCACTCACGTACATGCATCCACGGAATCACCATGGCCGAGTACCTTAGAGGGAATGGTGCACCGTCAGGATTAATTGTTGTGAATTCACCGAGACTCTTTCTAGACGATCCAGATTTTATAAGAGACTGGTATCTTATCGCCTGGAAATGTACAAGAGACTGGTTGGTCCTAATCATTAAGACTGCAAAGAAAGCTGCAGATGAAATAATGATAGAGATCCAACAATTGGAAGGACAAATTAAGGCAACCATAACGGGAAAACTCTTCACGAAACAACAAGACGAGAACAACAAATCAAATAAGGACTTTAAAGACAATATCCTATTTGCAAAATTGGAGAAGTATAAAAAAGATCTAGCGAAATTCTCTAAAGAGAAGATCTACCCGTACACAAGTACTAACTATGTCCCAGCCGCATTTAACCGCAATGGAAGATCAGGAGGATCGACTTACGGGACCTCATCCTCTGGAGATAACTCTACAGATTCCGACTCCTCCAATAATTCAACAACCAACAAGAGAGGTAGAGGTCGGGGAAGATAGAGAGGTGCACAAAATTACAACCAGGGGCAGTATAATCCTTGGTGGCCACCCAACCCTTGGATGCAAGCTCTACCACAGTTCCCCCCAAATATGGGACCATTTGGACCAGGATCTTTCCCACCAGGCCAGAATGTGCCTTTTTTAGGGTTTGGCAGGGGGAGGTCACGCGGCAGGCGACTGACACAGGGACAAGTGCAATGGAATGTACCCCAACAAGGAATGGGACTTCGGAGTGGCAAACAGATTCCTCAGGAACAAGCGGGACCGAGTGTGGGACCAGCCTCATAGTGAATTTAAGTTCACGAATATTGACACCGTTGGAAGAGAAGGTACTCAATAAAGGTCTTGGCTTTGTGGGGACCAATGTGGGTGATCCATTTCAGACACAAATTGAATTGTCAAAATTCTTTAGAAAGGTGAGACTCCGCTTTTTCTTTGACAAAAAAGACTCAATTGACAACAACCCTGTAAATACTGGACTAAAGAAACCATCCACTTTCAGTCCCTTAACAAACACAGTACCTGCTAAGGTTCTTACTTTTGAAGAAGCTGTACAGCATGATGTACAGGTGCTATTCAAACAAACACACAAACCCTTTGTGAATATTCCAAGATCCGAACAGAATGCCTTAAAAGAACTTAAGAAAGATCAATCCATAACGATCAAACCGGCGGATAAAGGCGGGGCTACAGTATTGATGGATACTACCACGTACAGAGAAGAGTGTCTACGCCAGCTAGGAGACATCCGCTCATATAAACTATTGACAGAAGATCCAACTCCTAGGCTATCCACAATGATCGGACACATTGTGGAAGAGGCATTGGCAGAAGGTTGGATAACGAGTAAAGAAGCAGCCTATCTGATCACTTTACATCCTGTCAGACCATATTTCTACATCTTGCCAAAGATCCATAAGGCACAGAGACCTCCACCTGGCCGTCCGATCATTTCGGGTATTGGATCGCTATTGGAACCTCTATCAACGTTTGTTGATTTCTTCCTGAGACCCATGGTTAAATTAATGCCAACCTATCTACAGGATACAAAAGACCTGCTGAGACTTTTACCTGATATAGAGTTTGATGCTACAACGGACCTTCTGGTATCCTTTGACGTTGAGTCATTGTATAATACCTCTATCCCCCAAAATGAAACCTTGGACACAATAGAAACTCTGTTGGGCGATCGAGACCTTGATTCTATAACTCCCGTCTCGTTGATTATGAATTTGGCTACAATAGCCATGAAAGAAAACTTTTTCGAATTTGAGGGCCAGTGCTACTTACAAACATCTGGGACGAGCATGGGCAGCGTTTTTGCTCCTAGCCTGGCCAACCTATATATGCACAAATTCGAACAAGATTGTGTCCTTACCAATGATAATCCGTATATGACATCTATACGAGTATGGAAAAGGTACATAGACGATATCCTTGTGATTTGGCGTGGTGATGACATCTCCCTTCGGGCCTTCCATAAGTGGCTGAATAACCGTAATAAATTCTTACGCTTTACATTGGAAAGCAACAATCATTTGTTGGCCTTCCTAGACCTACTGATAACAGTGACATCACAGGGTCTTAAATCAGAGCTATACAGAAAGCCTATGGCCCGTAATTCCCTGTTGGAATATAGCAGCTGCCACCCGAAGTGCTTGCGGGACAACTTGCCATATGGACAGTTCCTGCGAGTGCACCGAAACTGTTCATCAAAAGAAGACTTTGCAAGACACTCAGGAGATCTTGTCCGACAACTTGGCGAGAGGAGCTACCCAAAAAAATTGATCAGAGTCTCGAAGAAAAGGGCTGTTAATAATAACCGGGAAGCCCTATTGGACCCCCCAGTACCTAAAGAGAAAAATGACAGGCTTACATGTGTCAACACTTTTAGTACTAGGTCCAACGCAATCCAACGCATAGTACGCAAGCATTGGAAGATCTTGAACACTGGCAAAGACACACTGGAACAGCCACTGTTTGCATTTAAAAGAGCGACTAGCCTGAGAGATCAATTGATCCACACAAGACCAGCAGCCAGAGAGCCACACCAAGTAGGCACATTATGGAACAGACCACCGGTGAAAGGACACCACCCTTGTGGAAATTGTGCCGCATGTCCCCAGACAAAACACACAACGTCTATAGACATCGGGACGAGTCGTCAATGGGAACAAATACGATTCACAAATTGCAATAGAAGCAATTTGATCTACCTCATCACATGTCCGTGCACACTCAGATATGTCGGGATGACAACCAGAAAGATCAAAACGAGGATTTCAGAGCATAAGAGCACGATAAGGTGTAAAAAGCAAGCCACTCGACTAACGAATCACTACATCCAAGTGGGTCATAAACCTACAGACTTTGAATGGACAGTCCTGGAACAGCCTAACATACCAGCACATATTACGGATGTATCAAAACACCTATTTAGGATAGAACAGAAATGGGTGTACAGACTTAATTGTGATAAAGTCGGATTGAACGAAGACATCCCCTGGATGACACTGTAGATACTGCCAACAGGCGTCAATCCCTGGACCTTACGTAGCTTTACACTGTGTAAATAACTGGTAATATATAGAATCAGCGGTAAGAGCTGTTGAAGGCTCCGGTTCCCCCGGTGGTTCATGACAACCCGCAGGAGAAATGTGAGGAGCTGGTCGACTTCTTTCACTTGAAAATCGAGAAGATTTTCTCCTCATTGCCAGCGATGTCGCCGAGTGTGGGTATGGACGTCAGCTCAACAATAAGTCCCGTTGAGCTGCTCTCGTTCGGCCCATTCTCAGAGGAGGAGGTCGAAAAAGTCCTGGAAAGGATGAAGAGTGGGTCTCCAAGTGACCCGGCGCCCATGACATTTCTTAAACAGGTGGCAAAGGTTCTTTCCACTCTGCTTGCGGATCTTATTAATCTTTCGCTTGCCCAGGGCACAGTGCCCCTAAGGTGGAAATCCGCTGTTGTCAAAGCTTTATTGAAGAAACCGGGACTAGATCCATCAAATCTGGCTAATTTCAGGCCCATTTCACTCTTGCCCGGTTTCTCTAAAGTTGCAGAGAAGCTGGTCAACTATCAGCTCTCTCGCCATCTTGAAGACCACCATCTGCTAGGGGACTCCCAGACTGGTTTTCGCCCTGGTCAGGGGACAGATACAGCCTTACTGGCAGTGGTGGAAGAAGCAAGGAGCATTCTTGATTCAGGGGGGTCAGTGGCAGTGATCCTCCTGGACTTGAGTGCGGCCTTTGACACCGTCAATCATCAGGTGCTCCTCCAACGGCTGGCAGAGGTGGGTGTCAAAGGGATGGCCCTGACATGGCTGAAATCTTTCCTCTCAGACCGGTCTTATCAAGTATGGGAAGGGGGAGAGCAGTCCACCGTGTACCCTCTTCAATGTGGAGTCCCGCAGGGCTCATCTCTGAGCCCTACTTTATTTAACACCTACATGGCTCCACTTGAAAGAGTGGTCTCTCCTTCAGGAGTGAAGATCATCAGTTATGCTGATGATACTCAGCTGGTTGTAGGCCTTACCCAGTTGGTAGAACAACCTGAAGTCCTTCATGACTGTCTCTCTAGCGTTCACCGCTGGATGTCCCAATCCGCCTTGAAGCTCAACGGGGACAAGACTGAGCTGATGGTGTTGGGCAAGGCCAGTCCCTCTCTCATCACCAGCTGTTGGCCTCGGACCCTGGGTGACCCGCCATCCCCCAAGAAGGAAATTAAGAGCTTGGGGGTTTGGTTAGAGGAAGATTTATCCTTCAGGACACATGCTAGGAAAACTGCGGGGGTATGCTTTGGCTTGCTGCGTTCTGCTCGCAAGGTACTACCTTTGCTCCCGAATCCATCTAGGAAGCTCTTGATTCATGGTCTAATTTTGTCGCGGCTCGACTTCGGGAATGCGCTTTTTCTGGGCGCACCAGAAGCGACTTTTAAAACTCTTCAGCAGGTGCAGAACGCAGCTGCGAGGGTTTTGATGGAAGTGCCGCGAAGACAATCAGCTGCCCCCGCCCTGAAAGCGCTTCACTGGCTCCCTGTTAAGGAGCGGGTGAAATTTAAGGCGCTATGTACGGCCCATAAAATTTTGTACGGTAGGGGTCCTGCTATTCTGTCCTCTATGGCTCGCCCCTACAAGCCCACACGCCCATTGCGCTCGGATCAAGGTCATCTGATGCAGACTACAAGAGTGAAAAGAGCCCGCTCTGGGGGCCGACGATTTTCGGTGCAAGTGGCGACACACTGGAACTCTTTGCCCCTTAAGATCCGCGCTGAGCCCAACATCCTGCACTTTAGGAAACTATTGAAAACACACTTGTTTCCGGTGTAGGACTGAGTGAGAGCCTTTCTTTTCTGTGTTCACAGCGCCGGGATGCCCCTGGGTAACTGCGCGCGTTACAAATTTTATATAATATATAATAATAATAATCTTTGGTCACCTACTAATACCAGAGTCGGCTGCGGATTAACGTCGATCTTAACGTCTTAATTACTGCAACCACTCTATCAGTCATTACATATGAGGTTACCTCGCACCACTGTATTGGCTAACTACATATCCCTTGATAAATTACATTCTCTATCACAAGATAATATGAGCTCATGTTCGCTATCTCCAACAGATCTCAGGAAATCCACAACACCACAATGTGGACGGTAGGCACTAGTATCTAGCAGTGTATTTCCCCGGAATGCGCTAACATTCCAGTATCCTAGATACAGCCTACCCCTAGCAACCACAGTGCAATCACATGATTAACGCACTTCGAACCAAGTGATCAGCTAGCTAGGTGCCCCTGAGAATATGGACACGCCAACAGATGAATACCTTACTGTAACTGCGATCACAGTTGGGAGGTCGATAAACTAGTTATCTAAGGTACTCACTTACATCGCGATCTTAAAACTGGTGTACTAGAGTCTGGTTAATTTACCATTGATGAACTCTTTCTTGTGTATAACGAGCGCACAATATTCACCTACATGATTAAAGCGATCAGCTGGGGGAGATCGTGAAACAATAACACACTCCTCCATACATACTACATTACCCATGATTCCTACTTAAGCCATCGTCGCACTTCAGAACTCAGAGAAGTGCGCATTGGGAAAAACTACACTTCCCATGAGTCATGGTAGTCTAGGACTAGTACAGCGGACCAATTGGGACCGCGCGCATGATTCCTACGTCAGCCACCGTTACAGCTTAGAGTGCGCACTGACAAAACTACACTACCCATGAGTTAGGGTAGTTTATGGCAAGTATAGCGGACCAATTGGAGCCGCGCGTAAAACAATAAGGAAGCATCTTGCCTGGCCCGCGGCACCTCCCCAAACAGCACGGCAGGCTGTTGGAAGTACCGACGGACAGGTAAGGGTGCTCACGAGACACACTGAGCTTTAACCCTTAGTAACAAGCGCCTCTTTGGAGTACGTACAGCTACTGCGCTTAACACATAATCAGGGTCTAATGATTCCCTGTTGGACAAAGTGGGTTCTACATTCTTTGCAACCTAGTGGGACCACTTTATGATTATCCAACTTACGCGATGATTATAATGGGCAATGCTAATTTAGTAACAACAGTAACTTAGCTGTCTTTAAACTTGACATATAAGATAAAAAATATATCTGATTGCGAGCGAGTGATACATCGTGGAATGGTCATGCGTTTTCATCATCAACTCTTAAATATATTTTTATAACACAGAGCGGTGCTTCACGTCCCTGAGCTGTTTGCCAGGCGAGGCGAGGCCTTTCCCCTCACATATTGAGGTGAGTCCTTTGTTACGTTTGAACATTGGAGGGTGTACTTGGGTTATTACACCCTTTATGCTATTACCTATATGACAACAATGTCTATATTGTAACCTTTACTAATGATTGTGTTATTGCATTTTTCTATGTGTGGATATCCTGGCGAATCTTTTAATGGACTTTCATATCAAAGGAGAAAAACTGTAAGTGAACTAGTGACTTCTAGCATTAGTGGTCACTTATGTCCTAATCATTAATTCTAATTTTCACGAATTATAATTTGTCACATTTAAGCAGTAGCAATCTAGTTTATGGGTCCTGAGGAAGCGGCGGGTACAGTCATTGACCGTGTAAGTCCGCAGAAACATGTCGACCAGATAACCCAGTCAGAAGGTATTTGTTTGAAACATCTGACTTGTTTGCACTACATTGATTTTACAATTGGAAGGGCACGGCTCCAGAATAAATCTATATTGCGTGTCCTATCCAATTTTATTTATGAACACTAATTTTGAACACTTTTCTCACTATTTTTACACCTAATTATTTCATGCACTGCTTTCAGTTACAATTTAACAACCTCCACCAGTCATCTGTCTCCTTCATCCATATTTGGAGATAGATAATGGGCTACCTACTGTGAAGTAGACCAAATGATGTACTGGGCGGTACGAATCGTGTAACTGATGGACATTTTTCACAGTGGTTCTCTGTCCAATATTCTGCCTCCTAGGTATGTCTTGTGGCAGACAGTTAGCCAGTTTCCACACACACAGTTTTATCTAAGACCCACAGTTGTTTCTTTTGTTTTTGCATAGTATCTAGGGGGATAACTTCTGTGCTTGGTCGTTAAACTGCCCCTTGAACCCTCCCAAATTTGTTTATTTGCATAGTTCCAGAGCAGCTGAGGCTGCGGGTTCAATTTTTAACTGAATATAATGATCTGAGTCCATAATCAGACTTTGATTGAGAGTTGATTGATCTGTTACGCGTTGCCTTGTAGCGGTGTTCGTGACTCGCAATCATGAAAGATATATAGCTGTTACAATAATTCAAAGATAGCTTATTTTATAACTAAAGACCAAATCCTCTAGCTCTGAACAACAATGGCATCTAATCTAGGTTTGGCCTACGATGAGGCGGAGATTCAGTCTATACTGGATGATAACCCCAGTATGCTAGAGAATCTATCAAAACCTCAAGACACTAGTCAGGATGGTTGGCCAAAGATCCTAACCCTGAAGAAAAGTCACTCACGTACATGCATCCACGGAATCACCATGGCCGAGTACCTTAGAGGGAATGGTGCACCGTCAGGATTAATTGTTGTGAATTCACCCAGACTCTTTCTAGACGATCCAGATTTTATAAGAGACTGGTATCTTATCGCCTGGAAATGTACAAGAGACTGGTTGGTCCTAATCATTAAGACTGCAAAGAAAGCTGCAGATGAAATAATGATAGAGATCCAACAATTGGAAGGACAAATTAAGGCAACCATAACGGGAAAACTCTTCACGAAACAACAAGACGAGAACAACAAATCAAATAAGGACTTTAAAGACAATATCCTATTTGCAAAATTGGAGAAGTGTAAAAAAGATCTAGCGAAATTCTCTAAAGAGAAGATCTACCCGTACACAAGTACTAACTATGTCCCAGCCGCATTTAACCGCAATGGAAGATCATGAGGATCGACTTACGGGACCTCATCCTCTGGAGATAACTCTACAGATTCCGACTCCTCCAATAATTCAACAACCAACAAGAGAGGTAGAGGTCGGGGAAGATACAGAGGTGCACAAAATTACAACCAGGGGCAGTATAATCCTTGGTGGCCACCCAACCCTTGGATGCAAGCTCTACCACAGTTCCCCCCCAAATATGGGACCATTTGGACCAGGATCTTTCCCACCAGGCCAGAATGTGCCTTTTTTAGGGTTTGGCAGGGGGAGGTCACGCGGCAGGCGACAGACACAGGGACAAGTGCAATGGAATGTACCCCAACAAGGAATGGGACTTCGGACTGGCAAACAGATTCCTCAGGAACAAGCGGGACCGAGTGTGGGACCAGCCTCATAGTGAATTTAAGTTCACGAATATTGACACCGTTGGAAGAGAAGGTACTCAATAAAGGTCTTGGCTTTGTGGGGACCAATGTGGGTGATCCATTTCAGACACAAATTGAGTTGTCAAAATTCTTTAGAAAGGTGAGACTCCGCTTTTTCTTTGACAAAAAAGACTCAATTGACAACAACCCTGTAAATACTGGACTAAAGAAACCATCCACTTTCAGTCCCTTAACAAACACAGTACCTGCTAAGGTTCTTACTTTTGAAGAAGCTGTACAGCATGATGTACAGGTGCTATTCAAACAAACACACAAACCCTTTGTAAATATTCCAAGATCCGAACAGAATGCCTTAAAAGAACTTAAGAAAGATCAATCCATAACGATCAAACCGGCGGATAAAGGCGGGGCTACAGTATTGATGGATACTACCACGTACAAAGAAGAGTGTCTACGCCAGCTAGGAGACATCCGCTCATATAAACTATTGACAGAAGATCCAACTCCTAGGCTATCCACAATGATCGAACACATTGTCGAAGAGGCATTGGCAGAAGGTTGGATAACGAGTAAAGAAGCAGCCTATCTGATCACTTTACATCCTGTCAGACCATATTTCTACATCTTGCCAAAGATCCATAAGGCACAGAGACCTCCACCTGGCCGTCCGATCATTTCGGGTATTGGATCGCTATTGGAACCTCTATCAACGTTTGTTGATTTCTTCCTGAGACCCATGGTTAAATTAATGCCAACCTATCTACAGGATACAAAAGACCTGCTGAGACTCTTACCTGATATAGAGTTTGATGCTACAACGGACCTTCTGGTATCCTTTGACGTTGAGTCATTGTATACCTCTATCCCCCAAAATGAAACCTTGGACACAATAGAAACTCTGTTGGGCGATCGAGACCTTGATTCTATAACTCCCGTCTCGTTGATTATGAATTTGGCTACAATAGCCATGAAAGAAAACTTTTTCGAATTTGAGGGCCAGTGCTACTTACAAACATCTGGGACGAGCATGGGCAGCGTTTTTGCTCCTAGCCTGGCCAACCTATATATGCACAAATTCGAACAAGATTGTGTCCTTACCAATGATAATCCGTATATGACATCTATACGAGTATGGAAAAGGTACATAGACGATATCCTTGTGATTTGGCGTGGTGATGACATCTCCCTTCGGGCCTTCCATAAGTGGCTGAATAACCGTAATAAATTCTTACGCTTTACATTGGAAAGCAACAATCATTCGTTGGCCTTCCTAGACCTACTGATAACAGTGACATCACAGGGTCTTAAATCAGAGCTATACAGAAAGCCTATGGCCCGTAATTCCCTGTTGGAATATAGCAGCTGCCACCCGAAGTGCTTGCGGGACAACTTGCCATATGGACAGTTCCTGCGAGTGCACCGAAACTGTTCATCAAAAGAAGACTTTGCAAGACACTCAGGAGATCTTGTCCGACAACTTGGCGAGAGGAGCTACCCAAAAAAATTGATCAGAGTCTCGAAGAAAAGGGCTGTTAATAATAACCGGGAAGCCCTATTGGACCCCCCAGTACCTAAAGAGAAAAATGACAGACTTACATGTGTCAACACTTTTAGTACTAGGTCCAACGCAATCCAACGCATAGTACGCAAGCATTGGAAGATCTTGAACACTGGCAAAGACAAACTGGAACAGCCACTGTTTGCATTTAAAAGAGCGACTAGCCTGAGAGATCAATTGATCCACACAAGACCAGCAGCCAGAGAGCCACACCAAGTAGGCACATTATGGAACAGACCACCGGTGAAAGGACACCACCCTTGTGGAAATTGTGCCGCATGTCCCCAGACAAAACACACAACGTCTATAGACATCGGGACGAGTCGTCAATGGGAACAAATACGATTCACAAATTGCAATAGTAGCAATTTGATCTACCTCATCACATGTCCGTGCACACTCAGATATGTCGGGATGACAACCAGAAAGATCAAAACGAGGATTTCAGAGCATAAGAGCACGATAAGGTGTAAAAAGCAAGCCACTCGACTAACGAATCACTACATCCAAGTGGGTCATAAACCTACAGACTTTGAATGGACAGTCCTGGAACAGCCTAACATACCAGCACATATTACGGATGTATCAAAACACCTATTTAGGATAGAACAGAAATGGGTGTACAGACTTAATTGTGATAAGGTTGGATTGAACGAAGACATCCCCTGGATGACACTGTAGATACTGCCAACAGGCGTCAATCCCTGGACCTTACGTAGCTTTACACTATGTAAATAACTGGTAATATATAGAATCAGCGGTAGGATCTTTGGTCACCTACTAATACCAGAGTCGGCTGCGGATTAACGTCGATCTTAACGTCTTAATTACTGCAACCACTCTATCAGTCATTACATATGAGGTTACCTCGCACCACTGTATTGGCTAACTACATATCCCTTGATAAATTACATTCTCTATCACAAGATAATATGAGCTCATGTTCGCTATCTCCAACAGATCTCAGGAAATCCACAACACCACAATGTGGACGGTAGGCACTAGTATCTAGCAGTGTATTTCCCCGGAATGCGCTAACATTCCAGTATCCTAGATACAGCCTACCCCTAGCAACCACAGTGCAATCACATGATTAACGCACTTCGAACCAAGTGATCAGCTAGCTAGGTGCCCCTGAGAATATGGACACGCCAACAGATGAATACCTTACTGTAACTGCGATCACAGTTGGGAGGTCGATAAACTAGTTATCTAAGGTACTCACTTACATCGCGATCTTAAAACTGGTGTACTAGAGTCTGGTTAATTTACCATTGATGAACTCTTTCTTGTGTATAACGCGCGCACAATATTCACCTACATGATTAAAGCGATCAGCTGGGGGAGATCGTGAAACAATAACACACTCCTCCATACATACTACATTACCCATGATTCCTACTTAAGCCATCGTCGCACTTCAGAACTCAGAGAAGTGCGCATTGGGAAAAACTACACTTCCCATGAGTCATGGTAGTCTAGGACTAGTACAGCGGACCAATTGGGACCGCGCGCATGATTCCTACGTCAGCCACCGTTACAGCTTAGAGTGCGCACTGACAAAACTACACTACCCATGAGTTAGGGTAGTTTATGGCAAGTATAGAGGACCAATTGGAGGCGCGCGTAAAACACTAAGGAAGCATCTTGCCTGGCCCGCGGCACCTCCCCAAACAGCACGGCAGGCTGTTGGAAGAACCGACGGACAGGTAAGGGTGCTCACGAGACACACTGAGCTTTAACCCTTAGTAACAAGCGCCTCTTTGGAGTACGTACAGCTACTGCGCTTAACACATAATCAGGGTCTAATGATTCCCTGTTGGACAAAGTGGGTTCTACATTCTTTGCAACCTAGTGGGACCACTTTATGATTATCCAACTTACGCGATGATTATAATGGGCAACGCTAATTTAGTAACAACAGTAACTTAGCTGTCTTTAAACTTGACATATAAGATAAAAAATATATCTGATTGCGAGCGAGTGATACATCTAAAGATACACCTAAAGAAACCGGGTCTCGACGCCGAGGTTCTGGCCAATTATAGGCCAATTTCACTTCTTCCGGCCCTCGCGAAGATCACGGAAAAACACGTCCACGGTGCCCTGTCGAGCTTTCTGGAAGCTAACAATCTGCTCCACCCATCTCAATCCGGTTTCCGTCGTAATTTTAGTACGGAAACGGCCTTGCTAGAAGTTACTGAGGTCATCAGGGAGACTCTGGATGTCGGCGGGAGGGCCATGTTGGTCATGTTAGATCTATCGGCGGCCTTCGACACCGTCCCCAATAGGGCGCGCCTAGCGAGGCTTTATGACATCGGCCTTAGGGGGACGGCGCTCAGGTGGTTTACATCTTTCCTTGAAGACCGCCGCCAGACGGTCTGGGTTTCCCAGAGCTCTGCCGAGATGCCACCACTGGGAGTTGGGGTTCCACAGGGTTCTGTGTTGAGCCCCACGTTGTTTAACATCTTTATGTCCCCTTTGGCGGCCTTGGTGGAAGCATATGGGGCCTAGATCGTCTCCTACACCGACGACACGCAACTCCTCTTCACTTGCGGGAAAGACCAGGAGTTTGACGGAGGGAGAATTCGGGACTGTCTTGCTCTGGTCTTTGACTGGTTCCAACGGAACAGTCTAAGGGCCAACTCAAGCAAGTCCGAGGTTCTATTCTTTGGTTGCGTAGCCGATCCGGAGTGGCAGCATTGGTGGCCGTCTGACATGAGCCCTCCTGCACAGTCTTCCTTGGTAGCAAAAAATCTGGGTGTCAAGCTAGACAACCAGCTGTCGCTGAGAACTCACATTCTGGGTCTGGCTGGCACCTGCTATGGAATTTTGAAAATGCTCCGCAAATTCCTGCCCCTGTTGTCTGAGGAGCACAGGCGGATTACTGTGCAGGCTCTCGTTGGCTCAAGGCTAGACTACGCCAATGCCCTTTTTCTTGGCCTCCCTGATTACCTAGTCCAGCGCCTACAGGTGGTACAGAATTCGGCCGCCCGGGCTATTTTTGGCCTGCGTAGACGACCCCGAGCCTCTGGGCTGCTACAGGCGTTACACTGGCTGCCCATCCGGAAGCGGATCCAGTTCAAATCCCTGACCCTGATGCACAAAGCCCTGACGGATCAGGGGCTGGATACCTGCGGCGGAGACTCGCCTTCTATCGACCAGTCCGCTCATTGCGTTCAGAATCCCTTTATAAAGCGGTGGTCCCGCGGGTGAGGAAGGCTCGCGCGGGAGGGCGCTCTTTCAGCTGCAAAGCTCCCCAGCTGTGGAATTCGCTCCCTCTCACGCTTCGCAGCACTGCCAATTTGTTCCAGTTCAGGAAGAGCCTGAAGACCTGGCTTTTTAATCTTTAGGCTGTTCTCACCGTTTTCTGTTTAGATCTTTTCTTGTATTTGCTGTGTTGTGTTATTTTTATCGTGAGCTGCTGGTGGAAAGCGCCGGGACACTCTTTTCGAGTAGCCGTGCGCTATACAAAAACGTTATAACATAACATAACATAACATCGTGGAATGGTCATGCGTTTTCATCATCAACTCTTAAATATATTTTTATAACACAGAGCGGTGCTTCACGTCCCTGAGCTGTTTGCCAGGCGAGGCGAGGCCTTTCCCCTCACATATTGAGGTGAGTCCTTTGTTACGTTTGTACATTGGAGGGCGTACTTGGTTTATTACACCCTTTATGCTATTACCTATATGACAACAATGTCTATATTGTAACCTTTACTAATGATTGTGTTATTGCATTTTTCTATGTGTGGATATCCTGGCGAATCTTTTAATGGACTTTCATATCAAAGGAGAAAAACTGTAAGTGAACTAGTGACTTCTAGCATTAGTGGTCACTTATGTCCTAATCATTAATTCTAATTTTCACGAATTATAATTTGTCACATTTAAGCAGTAGCAATCTAGTTTATGGGTCCTGAGGAAGCGGCGGGTACAGTCATTGACCGTGTAAGTCCGCAGAAACATGTCGACCAGATAACCCAGTCAGAAGGTATTTGTTTGAAACATCTGACTTGTTTGCACTACATTGATTTTACAATTGGAAGGGCACGGCTCCAGAATAAATCTATATTGCGTATCCTATCCAATTTTATTTATGAACACTAATTTTGAACACTTTTCTCACTATTTTTACACCTAATTATTTCATGCACTGCTTTCAGTTACAATTTAACAACCTCCACCAGTCATCTGTCTCCTTCATCCATATTTGGAGATAGATAATGGGCTACCTACTGTGAAGTAGACCAAATGATGTACTGGGCGGTACGAATCGTGTAACTGATGGACATTTTTCCCAGTGGTTCTCTGTCCAATATTCTGCCTCCTAGGTATGTCTTGTGACAGACAGTTAGCCAGTTTCCACACACACAGTTTTATCTAAGACCCACAGTTGTTTCTGTTGTTTTTGCATAGTATCTAGGGGGATAACTTCTGTGCTTGGTCGTTAAACTGCCCCTTGAACCCTCCCAAATTTGTTTATTTGCATAGTTCCAGAGCAGCTGAGGCTGCGGGTTCAATTTTTAACTGAATATAATGATCTGAGTCCATAATCAGACTTTGATTGAGAGTTGATTGATCTGTTACGCGTGGCCTTGTACCGGTGTTCGTGACTCGCAATCATGAAAGATATATAGCTGTTACAATAATTCAAAGATAGCTTATTTTATAACTAAAGACCAAATCCTCTAGCTCTGAACAACAATGGCATCTAATCTAGGTTTGGCCTACGATGAGGCGGAGATTCAGTCTATACTGGATGATAACCCCAGTATGCTAGAGAATCTATCAAAACCTCAAGACACTAGTCAGGATGGTTGGCCAAAGATCCTAACCCTGAAGAAAAGTCACTCACGTACATGCATCCACGGAATCACCATGGCCGAGTACCTTAGAGGGAATGGTGCACCGTCAGGATTAATTGTTGTGAATTCACCGAGACTCTTTCTAGACGATCCAGATTTTATAAGAGACTGGTATCTTATCGCCTGGAAATGTACAAGAGACTGGTTGGTCCTAATCATTAAGACTGCAAAGAAAGCTGCAGATGAAATAATGATAGAGATCCAACAATTGGAAGGACAAATTAAGGCAACCATAACGGGAAAACTCTTCACGAAACAACAAGACGAGAACAACAAATCAAATAAGGACTTTAAAGACAATATCCTATTTGCAAAATTGGAGAAGTGTAAAAAAGATCTAGCGAAATTCTCTAAAGAGAAGATCTACCCGTACACAAGTACTAACTATGTCCCAGCCGCATTTAACCGCAATGGAAGATCAAGAGGATCGACTTACGGGACCTCATCCTCTGGAGATAACTCTACAGATTCCGACTCCTCCAATAATTCAACAACCAACAAGAGAGGTAGAGGTCGGGGAAGATACAGAGGTGCACAAAATTACAACCAGGGGCAGTATAATCCTTGGTGGCCACCCAACCCTTGGATGCAAGCTCTACCACAGTTCCCCCCAAATATGGGACCATTTGGACCAGGATCTTTCCCACCAGGCCAGAATGTGCCTTTTTTAGGGTTTGGCAGGGGGAGGTCACGCGGCAGGCGACAGACACAGGGACAAGTGCAATGGAATGTACCCCAACAAGGAATGGGACTTCGGAGTGGCAAACAGATTCCTCAGGAACAAGCGGGACCGAGTGTGGGACCAGCCTCATAGTGAATTTAAGTTCACGAATATTGACACCGTTGGAAGAGAAGGTACTCAATAAAGGTCTTGGCTTTGTGGGGACCAATGTGGGTGATCCATTTCAGACACAAATTGAGTTGTCAAAATTCTTTAGAAAGGTGAGACTCCGCTTTTTCTTTGACAAAAAAGACTCAATTGACAACAACCCTGTAAATACTGGACTAAAGAAACCATCCACTTTCAGTCCCTTAACAAACACAGTACCTGCTAAGGTTCTTACTTTTGAAGAAGCTGTACAGCATTATGTACAGGTGCTATTCAAACAAACACACAAACCCTTTGTGAATATTCCAAGATCCGAACAGAATGCCTTAAAAGAACTTAAGAAAGATCAATCCATAACGATCAAACCGGCGGATAAAGGCGGGGCTACAGTATTGATGGATACTACCACGTACAGAGAAGAGTGTCTACGCCAGCTAGGAGACATCCGCTCATATAAACTATTGACAGAAGATCCAACTCCTAGGCTATCCACAATGATCGAACACATTGTGGAAGAGGCATTGGCAGAAGGTTGGATAACGAGTAAAGAAGCAGCCTATCTGATCACTTTACATCCTGTCAGACCATATTTCTACATCTTGCCAAAGATCCATAAGGCACAGAGACCTCCACCTGGCCGTCCGATCATTTCGGGTATTGGATCGCTATTGGAACCTCTATCAACGTTTGTTGATTTCTTCCTGAGACCCATGGTTAAATTAATGCCAACCTATCTACAGGATACAAAAGACCTGCTGAGACTCTTACCTGATATAGAGTTTGATGCTACAACGGACCTTCTGGTATCCTTTGACGTTGAGTCATTGTATACCTCTATCCCCCAAAATGAAACCTTGGACACAATAGAAACTCTGTTGGGCGATCGAGACCTTGATTCTATAACTCCCGTCTCGTTGATTATGAATTTGGCTACAATAGCCATGAAAGAAAACTTTTTCGAATTTGAGGGCCAGTGCTACTTACAAACATCTGGGACGAGCATGGGCAGCGTTTTTGCTCCTAGCCTGGCCAACCTATATATGCACAAATTCGAACAAGATTATGTCCTTACCAATGATAATCCGTATATGACATCTATACGAGTATGGAAAAGGTACATAGACGATATCCTTGTGATTTGGCGTGGTGATGACATCTCCCTTCGGGCCTTCCATAAGTGGCTGAATAACCGTCATAAATTCTTACGCTTTACATTGGAAAGCAACAATCATTCGTTGGCCTTCCTAGACCTACTGATAACAGTGACATCACAGGGTCTTAAATCAGAGATATACAGAAAGCCGATGGCCCGTAATTCCCTGTTGGAATATAGCAGCTGCCACCCGAAGTGCTTGCGGGACAACTTGCCATATGGACAGTTCCTGCGAGTGCACCGAAACTGTTCATCAAAAGAAGACTTTGCAAGACACTCAGGAGATCTTGTCCGACAACTTGGCGAGAGGAGCTACCCAAAAAAATTGATCAGAGTCTCGAAGAAAAGGGCTGTTAATAATAACCGGGAAGCCCTATTGGACCCCCCAGTACCTAAAGAGAAAAATGACAGGCTTACATGTGTCAACACTTTTAGTACTAGGTCCAACGCAATCCAATGCATAGTACGCAAGCATTGGAAGAACTTGAACACTGGCAAAGACACACTGGAAGAGCCACTGTTTGCATTTAAAAGAGCGACTAGCCTGAGAGATCAATTGATCCACACAAGACTAGCAGCCAGAGAGCCACACCAAGTAGGCATATTATGGAACAGACCACCGGTGAAAGGACACCACCCTTGTGGAAATTGTGCCGCATGTCCCCAGACAAAACACACAACGTCTATAGACATCGGGACGAGTCATCAATGGGAACAAATACGATTCACAAATTGCAATAGTAGCAATTTGATCTACCTCATCACATGTCCGTGCACACTCAGATATGTCGGGATGACAACCAGAAAGATCAAAACGAGGATTTCAGAGCATAAGAGCACGATAAGGTGTAAAAAGCAAGCCACTCGACTAACGAATCACTACATCCAAGTGGGTCATAAACCTACAGACTTTGAATGGACAGTCCTGGAACAGCCTAACATACCAGCACATATTACGGATGTATCAAAACACCTATTTAGGATAGAACAGAAATGGGTGTACAGACTTAATTGTGATAAGGTCGGATTGAACGAAGACATCCCCTGGATGACACTGTAGATACTGCCAACAGGCGTCAATCCCTGGACCTTACGTAGCTTTACACTATGTAAATAACTGGTAATATATAGAATCAGCGGTAGGATCTTTGGTCACCTACTAATACCAGAGTCGGCTGCGGATTAACGTCGATCTTAACGTCTTAATTACTGCAACCACTCTATCAGTCATTACATATGAGGTTACCTCGCACCACTGTATTGGCTAACTACATATCCCTTGATAAATTACATTCTCTATCACAAGATAATATGAGCTCATGTTCGCTATCTCCAACAGATCTCAGGAAATCCACAACACCACAATGTGGACGGTAGGCACTAGTATCTAGCAGTGTATTTCCCCGGAATGCGCTAACATTCCAGTATCCTAGATACAGCCTACCCCTAGCAACCACAGTGCAATCACATGATTAACGCACTTCGAACCAAGTGATCAGCTAGCTAGGTGCCCCTGAGAATATGGACACGCCAACAGATGAATACCTTACTGTAACTGCGATCACAGTTGGGAGGTCGATAAACTAGTTATCTAAGGTACTCACTTACATCGCGATCTTAAAACTGGTGTACTAGAGTCTGGTTAATTTACCATTGATGAACTCTTTCTTGTGTATAACGAGCGCACAATATTCACCTACATGATTAAAGCGATCAGCTGGGGGAGATCGTGAAACAATAACACACTCCTCCATACATACTACATTACCCATGATTCCTACTTAAGCCATCGTCGCACTTCAGAACTCAGAGAAGTGCGCATTGGGAAAAACTACACTTCCCATGAGTCATGGTAGTCTAGGACTAGTACAGCGGACCAATTGGGACCGCGCGCATGATTCCTACGTCAGCCACCGTTACAGCTTAGAGTGCGCACTGACAAAACTACACTACCCATGAGTTAGGGTAGTTTATGGCAAGTATAGCGGACCAATTGGAGGCGCGCGTAAAACAATAAGGAAGCATCTTGCCTGGCCCGCGGCACCTCCCCAAACAGCACGGCAGGCTGTTGGAAGTACCGACGGACAGGTAAGGGTGCTCACGAGACACACTGAGCTTTAACCCTTAGTAACAAGCGCCTCTTTGGAGTACGTACAGCTACTGCGCTTAACACATAATCAGGGTCTAATGATTCCCTGTTGGACAAAGTGGGTTCTACATTCTTTGCAACCTAGTGGGACCACTTTATGATTATCCAACTTACGCGATGATTATAATGGGCAACGCTAATTTAGTAACAACAGTAACTTAGCTGTCTTTAAACTTGACATATAAGATAAAAAATATATCTGATTGCGAGCGAGTGATACATCGTGGAATGGTCATGCGTTTTCAATATCAACTCTTAAATATATTTTTATAACACAGAGCGGTGCTTCACGTCCCTGAGCTGTTTGCCAGGCGAGGCGAGGCCTTTCCCCTCACATATTGAGGTGAGTCCTTTGTTACGTTTGAACATTGGAGGGCGTACTTGGTTTATTACACCCTTTATGCTATTACCTATATGACAACAATGTCTATATTGTAACCTTTACTAATGATTGTGTTATTGCATTTTTCTATGTGTGGATATCCTGGCGAATCTTTTAATGGACTTTCATATCAAAGGAGAAAAACTGTAAGTGAACTAGTGACTTCTAGCATTAGTGGTCACTTATGTCCTAATCATTAATTCTAATTTTCACGAATTATAATTTGTCACATTTAAGCAGTAGCAATCTAGTTTATGGGTCCTGAGGAAGCGGCGGGTACAGTCATTGACCGTGTAAGTCCGCAGAAACATGTCGACCAGATAACCCAGTCAGAAGGTATTTGTTTGAAACATCTGACTTGTTTGCACTACATTGATTTTACAATTGGAAGGGCACGGCTCCAGAATAAATGTATATTGCGTGTCCTATCCAATTTTATTTATGAACACTAATTTTGAACACTTTTCTCACTATTTTGACACCTAATTATTTCATGCACTGCTTTCAGTTACAATTTAACAACCTCCACCAGTCATCTGTCTCCTTCATCCATATTTGGAGATAGATAATGGGCTACCTACTGTGAAGTAGACCAAATGGTGTACTGGGCGGTACGAATCGTGTAACTGATGGACATTTTTCACAGTGGTTCTCTGTCCAATATTCTGCCTCCTAGGTATGTCTTGTGGCAGACAGTTAGCCAGTTTCCACACACACAGTTTTATCTAAGACCCACAGTTGTTTCTGTTGTTTTTGCATAGTATCTAGGGGGATAACTTCTGTGCTTGGTCGTTAAACTGCCCCTTGAACCCTCCCAAATTTGTTTATTTGCATAGTTCCAGAGCAGCTGAGGCTGCGGGTTCAATTTTTAACTGAATATAATGATCTGAGTCCATAATCAGACTTTGATTGAGAGTTGATTGATCTGTTACGCGTGGCCTTGTACCGGTGTTCGTGACTCGCAATCATGAAAGATATATAGCTGTTACAATAATTCAAAGATAGCTTATTTTATAACTAAAGACCAAATCCTCTAGCTCTGAACAACAATGGCATCTAATCTAGGTTTGGCCTACGATGAGGCGGAGATTCAGTCTATACTGGATGATAACCCCAGTATGCTAGAGAATCTATCAAAACCTCAAGACACTAGTCAGGATGGTTGGCCAAAGATCCTAACCCTGAAGAAAAGTCACTCACGTACATGCATCCACGGAATCACCATGGCCGAGTACCTTAGAGGGAATGGTGCACCGTCAGGATTAATTGTTGTGAATTCACCGAGACTCTTTCTAGACGATCCAGATTTTATAAGAGACTGGTATCTTATCGCCTGGAAATGTACAAGAGACTGGTTGGTCCTAATCATTAAGACTGCAAAGAAAGCTGCAGATGAAATAATGATAGAGATCCAACAATTGGAAGGACAAATTAAGGCAACCATAACGGGAAAACTCTTCACGAAACAACAAGACGAGAACAACAAATCAAATAAGGACTTTAAAGACAATATCCTATTTGCAAAATTGGAGAAGTGTAAAAAAGATCTAGCGAAATTCTCTAAAGAGAAGATCTACCCGTACACAAGTACTAACTATGTCCGAGCCGCATTTAACCCCAATGGAAGATCAGGAGTATCGACTTACGGGACCTCATCCTCTGGAGATAATTCTACAGATTCAGACTCCTCCAATAATTCAACAACCAACAAGAGAGGTAGAGGTCGGGGAAGATACAGAGGTGCACAAAATTACAACCAGGGGCAGTATAATCCTTGGTGGCCACCCAACCCTTGGATGCAAGCTCTACCACAGTTCCCCCCAAATATGGGACCATTTGGACCAGGATCTTTGCCACCAGGCCAGAATGTGCCTTTTTTAGGGTTTGGCAGGGGGAGGTCACGCGGCAGGCGACGGACACAGGGACAAGTGCAATGGAATGTACCCCAACAAGGAATGGGACTTCGGAATGGCAAACAGATTCCTCAGGAACAAGCGGGACCGAGTGTGGGACCAGCCTCATAGTGAATTTAAGTTCACGAATATTGACACCGTTGGAAGAGAAGGTACTCAATAAAGGTCTTGGCTTTGTGGGGACCAATGTGGGTGATCCATTTCAGACACAAATTGAGTTGTCAAAATTCTTTAGAAAGGTGAGACTCCGCTTTTTCTTTGACAAAAAAGACTCAATTGACAACAACCCTGTAAATACTGGACTAAAGAAACCATCCACTTTCAGTCCCTTAACAAACACAGTACCTGCTAAGGTTCTTACTTTTGAAGAAGCTGTACAGCATGATGTACAGGTGCTTTTCAAACAAACACACAAACCCTTTGTGAATATTCCAAGATCCGAACAGAATGCCTTAAAAGAACTTAAGAAAGATCAATCCATAACGATCAAACCGGCGGATAAAGGCGGGGCTACAGTATTGATGGATACTACCACGTACAGAGAAGAGTGTCTACGCCAGCTAGGAGACATCCGCTCATATAAACTATTGACAGAAGATCCAACTCCTAGGCTATCCACAATGATCGAACACATTGTGGAAGAGGCATTGGCAGAAGGTTGGATAACGAGTAAAGAAGCAGCCTATCTGATCACTTTACATCCTGTCAGACCATATTTCTACATCTTGCCAAAGATCCATAAGGCACAGAGACCTCCACCTGGCCGTCCGATCATTTCGGGTATTGGATCGCTATTGGAACCTCTATCAACGTTTGTTGATTTCTTCCTGAGACCCATGGTTAAATTAATGCCAACCTATCTACAGGATACAAAAGACCTGCTGAGACTCTTACCTGATATAGAGTTTGATGCTACAACGGACCTTCTGGTATCCTTTGACGTTGAGTCATTGTATACCTCTATCCCCCAAAATGAAACCTTGGACACAATAGAAACTCTGTTGGGCGATCGAGACCTTGATTCTATAACTCCCGTCTCGTTGATTATGAATTTGGCTACAATAGCCATGAAAGAAAACTTTTTCGAATTTGAGGGCCAGTGCTACTTACAAACATCTGGGACGAGCATGGGCAGCGTTTTTGCTTCTAGCCTGGCCAACCTATATATGCACAAATTCGAACAAGATTGTGTCCTTACCAATGATAATCCGTATATGACATCTATACGAGTATGGAAAAGGTACATAGACGATATCCTTGTGATTTGGCGTGGTGATGACATCTCCCTTCGGGCCTTCCATAAGTGGCTGAATAACCGTAATAAATTCTTACGCTTTACATTGGAAAGCAACAATCATTCGTTGGCCTTCCTAGACCTACTGATAACAGTGATATCACAGGGTCTTAAATCAGAGCTATACAGAAAGCCTATGGCCCGTAATTCCCTGTTGGAATATAGCAGCTGCCACCCGAAGTCCTTGCGGGACAACTTGCCATATGGACAGTTCCTGCGAGTGCACCGAAACTGTTCATCAAAAGAAGACTTTGCAAGACACTCAGGAGATCTTGTCCGACAACTTGGCGAGAGGAGCTACCCAAAAAAATTGATCAGAGTCTCGAAGAAAAGGGCTGTTAATAATAACCGGGAAGCCCTATTGGACCCCCCAGTACCTAAAGAGAAAAATGACAGACTTACATGTGTCAACACTTTTAGTACTAGGTCCAACGCAATCCAACGCATAGTACGCAAGCATTGGAAGATCTTGAACACTGGCAAAGACACACTGGAACAGCCACTGTTTGCATTTAAAAGAGCGACTAGCCTGAGAGATCAATTGATCCACACAAGACCAGAAGCCAGAGAGCCACACCAAGTAGGCACATTATGGAACAGACCACCGGTGAAAGGACACCACCCTTGTGGAAATTGTGCCGCATGTCCCCAGCAAAACACACAACGTCTATAGACATCGGGACGAGTCGTCAATGGGAACAAATACGATTCACAAATTGCAATAGTAGCAATTTGATCTACCTCATCACATGTCCGTGCACACTCAGATATGTCGGGATGACAACCAGAAAGCTCAAAACGAGGATTTCAGAGCATAAGAGCACGATAAGGTGTAAAAAGCAAGCCACTCGACTAACGAATCACTACATCCAAGTGGGTCATAAACCTACAGACTTTGAATGGACAGTCCTGGAACAGCCTAACATACCAGCACATATTACGGATGTATCAAAACACCTATTTAGGATAGAACAGAAATGGGTGTACAGACTTAATTGTGATAAGGTCGGATTGAACGAAGACATCCCCTGGATGACACTGTAGATACTGCCAACAGGCGTCAATCCCTGGACCTTACGTAGCTTTACACTATGTAAATAACTGGTAATATATAGAATCAGCGGTAGGATCTTTGGTCACCTACTAATACCAGAGTCGGCTGCGGATTAACGTCGATCTTAACGTCTTAATTACTGCAACCACTCTATCAGTCATTACATATGAGGTTACCTCGCACCACTGTGTTGGCTAACTACATATCCCTTGATAAATTACATTCTCTATCACAAGATAATATGAGCTCATGTTCGCTATCTCCAACAGATCTCAGGAAATCCACAACACCACAATGTGGACGGTAGGCACTAGTATCTAGCAGTGTATTTCCCCGGAATGCGCTAACATTCCAGTATCCTAGATACAGCCTACCCCTAGCAACCACAGTGCAATCACATGATTAACGCACTTCGAACCAAGTGATCAGCTAGCTAGGTGCCCCTGAGAATATGGACACGCCAACAGATGAATACCTTACTGTAACTGCGATCACAGTTGGGAGGTCGATAAACTAGTTATCTAAGGTACTCACTTACATCGCGATCTTAAAACTGGTGTACTAGAGTCTGGTTAATTTACCATTGATGAACTCTTTCTTGTGTATAACGAGCGCACAATATTCACCTACATGATTAAAGCGATCAGCTGGTGAGGTGCCGGGTTTTTAGGAACCCGGTGGTGCCAGGGAATAACACCCGAAGACCTCTGAGTTCCCCTTGTTTCGGACCACAGAAACACGGAGTCTTCTAGTCGCAGTCAGAGATCAAGTTTTATTGATAGCTACCAAGTAACACGTGTCCTAGAAGCACGACAAACATGGGTCATGTGTTCTCAGGAGACTGTTCGTTTTTACAGAACCAGCCTTCTCCTTATATACAAAAATAATAGCTGCAAGCAAGAATTCTTGAGTTTATGATATGGCTATACACATATTTCTACAATAATACGAAAGAGCGAAGTCATGTAGGCAAGCCCGTATTTTAGATGTCCAATTCGTGATAGATTACCTAGCCAGGCCCGGAACTCCCATCAGATATCGATGAAACATCAATAAAGGAAGGTACCACCCAGTCATAAAACTGGCCATAAACAAGGAGTATGGACAGGTGCATGTTTGTAGAAAGCATGGTCTGTATGTAGTGAATGGTTTGAGGAATGTTATGTATTGATGCTATCGTACTTGGCCACTGGGCGAGGGGCTGCCCAAACAGGTTTGGCTAAAGGCAATGGAGTCAGTTGGGACAGGTCAGGGGGAAGTCAGGGAAGGTGGGCGTGTCCTTTTAGATCAAGCTTGACCTTTAATTGACTTATCATGAGGGCAAGACACAAGATGGATGTCGTTCACAAAATGGAGTCTAAGGGATCGGGACGGAAACTACGATTCGGGGGTGTTAGCATGTCTCGATCATGATGTAAATGCATAGGAATGATGTCCTAATCATTATCGGTTCGTCGATACCAAATTCGTCATGGTACATTGATATTTTGTGACACGGGTATTGGACCTCGATATCGGGATAACAACAGGGTCCAGATTTTCAGAACCACACTGGGGGAGATCGTGAAACAATAACACACTCCTCCATACATACTACATTACCCATGATTCCTACTTAAGCCATCGTCGCACTTCAGAACTCAGAGAAGTGCGCATTGGGAAAAACTACACTTCCCATGAGTCATGGTAGTCTAGGACTAGTACAGCGGACCAATTGGGACCGCGCGCATGATTCCTACGTCAGCCACCGTTACAGCTTAGAGTGCGCACTGACAAAACTACACTACCCATGAGTTAGGGTAGTTTATGGCAAGTATAGCGGACCAATTGGAGCCGCGCGTAAAACAATAAGGAAGCATCTTGCCTGGCCCGCGGCACCTCCCCAAACAGCACGGCAGGCTGTTGGAAGTACCGACGAACTGGTAAGGGTGCTCACGAGACACACTGAGCTTTAACCCTTAGTAACAAGCGCCTCTTTGGAGTACGTACAGCTACTGCGCTTAACACATAATCAGGGTCTAATGATTCCCTGTTGGACAAAGTGGGTTCTACATTCTTTGCAACCTAGTGGGACCACTTTATGATTATCCAACTTACGCGATGATTATAATGGGCAACGCTAATTTAGTAACAACAGTAACTTAGCTGTCTTTAAACTTGACATATAAGATAAAAAATATATCTGATTGCGAGCGAGTGATACATCGTGGAATGGTCTTGCGTTTTCATCATCAACTCTTAAATATATTTTTATAACACAGAGCGGTGCTTCACGTCCCTGAGCTGTTTGCCAGGCGAGGCGAGGCCTTTCCCCTCACATATTGAGGTGAGTCCTTTATTACGTTTGAACATTGGAGGGCGTACTTGGGTTATTACACCCTTTATGCTATTACCTATATGACAACAATGTCTATATTGTAACCTTTACTAATGATTGTGTTATTGCATTTTTCTATGTGTGGATATCCTGGCGAATCTTTTAATGGACTTTCATATCAAAGGAGAAAAACTGTAAGTGAACTAGTGACTTCTAGCATTAGTGGTCACTTATGTCCTAATCATTAATTCTAATTTTCACGAATTATAATTTGTCACATTTAAGCAGTAGCAATCTAGTTTATGGGTCCTGAGGAAGCGGCGGGTACAGTCATTGACCGTGTAAGTCCGCAGAAACATGTCGACCAGATAACCCAGTCAGAAGGTATTTGTTTGAAACATCTGACTTGTTTGCACTACATTGATTTTACAATTGGAAGGGCACGGCTCCAGAATAAATCTATATTGCGTGTCCTATCCAATTTTATTTATGAACACTAATTTTGAACACTTTTCTCACTATTTTTACACCTAATTATTTCATGCACTGCTTTCAGTTACAATTTAACAACCTCCACCAGTCATCTGTCTCCTTCATCCATATTTGGAGATAGATAATGGGCTACCTACTGTGAAGTAGACCAAATGATGTACTGGGCGGTACGAATCGTGTAACTGATGGACATTTTTCACAGTGGTTCTCTGTCCAATATTCTGCCTCCTAGGTATGTCTTGTGGCAGACAGTTAGCCAGTTTCCACACACACAGTTTTATCTAAGACCCACAGTTGTTTCTGTCCCTAAAGGTCCCCCATGGGGATGCATTCAAGGGGCACAACATGTGCCCCCCTGTTTGTATGTACCCGAAGTTCCAGCATGGTATGGACTTCACAGTCCATGCCGTGCTGGAACTTTTCCGGTCCCGTTGCGGTGCCCGTTTTCAGGGCATCATCATGGGGATGGCAAATGAAAGGACCAAAAAGAAACGCCAGACACGTGTTGTACTTGTAATCTGGTGAGCGTTCCCTGCACAGCTTTGGCAGTATTGAGCCGGCATAGAGCCAGCACAACACTGCAAAAGTCATATTCGACCCCTAAGACTGGAGGTAAAGTTTTTACTGGGACAAACGTGGTTCCTGTCGCTGACCTGCTCTCCACCACGGTCGGCTTAACTTTTGACTTTGACCCAGTCCAGCACAACTAGATAGTTGTGGCTGGCACTCTGTGCTTTTTGTCAATAGAAAACTGTAAAACTTCTAAAATTCATATCTCTGCTTTCCCATATCCAGTATTTGTCACTTTGATGTCTATATTTATTAAAACCTTTACTACTTTTATAGACTGGAGTGGGATTTTTATTGTGTTGTGTTTTTGACTTTTTAAGGGTTTTGGAATTGATAAAAGCATTACACTTGTTTTCTTGGAGTTAAACCTGAATACTCAGTGCCAAACTACCCAGGATTGAGATAAGGTTTAAATGAAAATAACATAACGGTACCTGATACAGAATAGTGATGTTATTACTGGAAATAGTCTCAACATCACCCCAACTAATAATCCACTTTCTCACACCATCGTATACTTAAAAAGAGGTATTTTCAGCTAGAGAGACAAGAATAACATTATTTGCCTATGGATAATAATGCGTTCACCTTTAGTCACAGTAGATGAAAAGTCTTTACAAAGGACCAGGTACATAAACATATAGACCTAAGGAATTAATCCCCTAACTTTAAGAGTGAGAGTCTAAACCTAAACCATGAGGCAGAATAGAATAGAGGAGGACAGTCAGTGAGGAGCGCTTAGAGGGAGAGGTAGAAAGATGTGAAAGAGAAGAGACAGAGGGAGAAGTTTCAACTTACTCTTTGGGCCATTGTATACTTAATAAGACATATTTTAAGAAAGTGTGGCAAGACTAAAATTATTTGCCCATAGATAAAAAAAAATTCTTTATCTTTATACTAATAAGTTGACACTATTTGTAATAGACCAGAACTGACAATGTAGACAGAGTCGAAGTCCCTAACCACTGGGCCACAAATGACTCTTTACTATCTTGGATCTAAACATGACTATAACGTGCAGCCCAAATACTAGAAGTGCATATAGTGCTTCATATGAGTGTTCTCAGCCCGCCACATCATTTACAGAATAGAATGGGTGAGGGAGGGGAGGGAGGTGAGAGAGGAAGGATTGGAGGTAGGGGGTACAGGAAGGTAAGAGAGGAGAAGGAAGCAAAGGGAGACATTTTTATTTCATCTTTGAGCAAGACAGAGTGGCAAGAATAACATATTGTGCCCATTAATAAAAATTACATTCACTTTTAACTTTATTCATAGTAAACCGAACATATTTGCCATAGAACAAGCATGGCCTTGTAGAAACGAGGGCTCGAACCTTTCACCTTCAATGTGAGAGTCTAAGGCCTTAACCACTGGGCTATCAAAAAATCCTTTCTATTTTGGATAAACACATAACCATGACGTATGGCTCAAAAATACAAGTGTGTTAGGTGAGAGTACACAGCAAGCCACATCATTAACAGAATAGTATGGAGGAGGAAGGTGAGGGAGGAGGGCTTAGGGGTAGAGGAAGAGAGAGGTGAAAAGGGAGAGAAAGAGTTAAAAGTTTCAACTTACTCTTTAACTGTATTCAAAGTAAATAGAAACTCTTTGAACAGACAACACATGACCATGTAGATATCAGAAGAAGAACCCTTAGCCTTCAGAGTGAGAGCCTATGAGCATCACCACGAGGCCACAAATGAATCTTTACTATCTAGGATTAAAACATAACTTTGGCGTGCTGCCCAAAAACAACAAGTCATAGGCATACACACTCCAGGATCGGAGCCCTTGACTGTCAGAGTGAGAGTCTACGATCATGACTACTAGGCCACAATTGACTATTTAATATGTTGTATCAGAACATAACTGGTGCATCTAAAGCCATGTTTGAGTTTACTCTAAAAGCCACATCATGTACAAAATAGTATGGTGGAGGGAGAGGAGTGGAAGGAGGGTGGAACAATTTGAGGTAAAGGTAGAGAGAGGTGAGACAGCAGAGAGAGAGAGCAAGAAGTGTCTTTTGATCGTTGGGCCATGGCATACTCAATTGCAAAAACTTTCAGACAATGAGACAAGAATCAAATTATTTTCCATGTGATAATATGAAATTCAGCTAAGAAAATACAATCGCATATTGTGCAGTAGGTGAGTGTACTTGGCCAGTCACAACCTTCAGAAAATAGATAGTAGGGCGGAGGGAGTTGAGGAGAAAGGGTTGGAAATAGAGAGAGAGAGAGAGAGAGAGAGAGAGTGATAGAGAGTAGAGATATTATCAGACAGAGTGGGAATATTAAAATTATTTGTCCATGGATACAATGACAATGACCTCCCTATTTATAGCAACTGTTTCCAATAGACAAAACTTTGGAACAGATACATGAACGTATAGATACCAGAAGCTGAACACTTGACCTTCAGATTAGAGTCTAACACTTTAACCATTAAAGCTTAATTAACTCTGTTCTATGTAGGTTCAAATCATAACTATAACATTCGGCCCCAAATTACAAATTGATAAAGTGCCATAGGTGAGTTTACTGAGACAGCCACATCCTTTACAGAAAAGTGTAGCATATTATTGACAAAATCCTGCGAAGAACGATAACCCCATTGTTTGGTGGAAGCACCCTTGATAATTTAGGCTAAAGACTCCTTTACGACCATTCCTTGTGTTGAATCAGAGTGGTGTGGGTGCTTGGCTTTAGAAAAACATACATTCCTCAAGAGAAAGCACAAGTTCCTTGCTTGGCTACCGAAAACAGATTTTACGTAGAATCACATCATGTTCTTTATCATCTTTTATGAACACTAATGTCATCTTGGAAACATTTTACTTTGTCATCCAAGTCTCTGAATAGGTGGAACTTGACCCATTGAAAAATGGATGCTGCTGACACAAGCCCAATGTCATCCTTTTGTATTGCTAAACAGGCAGCACTGTGTAATAAACACTGTTAGTGCAATTACACCTCTTCACATCCAGGGGATGCCCTTCTCCAGACATCCCCAACTCAGCACTTCACAGCTTGGCGCAGTCCCTTAGGCACCTACAGCTAAAGAACAAAAGTTCCAGCCACAGGATGCTGTTGGTGCCTGGCTGAGCCCTTGAGGGGGTCATTCTTTGTAAGTCACTAGAGGCTTAGGGAGGAATGTTCCATTTGTCGTGCTGGGGGAAAACTACGTGACTCCTGCAGCTCCCCTGCACCTTGGCATCCAACTTGCAGTGACCCCGTCCTCCTGGGGCCAACACAAGCCAAGAAAAAGCGGTTTTCCCCTGCAGGCCGGTCAGGGCCTGTAAGGCATTATGGGGCGCTTCTCCTTAGCTCCTTGAAAATTATAGCACCTCTGGTGGCCTCAGACTGCTTCACGACATCGTTGGGGGTCCGGTTTCACCCAGACCCCGTGTTGCCGGTGAGTGTTTCCACGGCTCGGGGAGCCCAACCCTGGCTGCTCGTCTCCTCTTTTCGGGAGCCCGGTCCCACCCGGGCACCCCGTGTCAGGCATACGTTGGAGGGCAGCTCAGAGAGCCCACATCCGGCTGCCCCCGCCGACTCCCCACCCGGCCAGCACCCTTGCGTGCTGCCGTGGGAGCCGGCACCTCAGTTCTGGTCTGCCCGCCCCTGCGGGCAGACGTGCAGACTCTCGAGGGTCTAGCCGGACCTAGGGGGAGTGCGGCGGCACTCCCCCACCTTTCTCCATCCCGGGGGAGTGCGGCGGCATTCCCCGACCTGTGTGGGACACACTGGGGCCCGGAGTTTGGATCCCGGGCTCCGCCCCCTTACAGGTCTTCATGGGGGGCACCACGGCTCTCACCCAGCTTCGGCTGCTGGTCTTTGGGGGCCCAGGCCCCATGGGCTTCTGCTTCTTCCGCCGGGGGCCAGGGTAGGCTCCTGGTACCTCCCAGGGACACCTTCACGGGGAGCGTAACAACAGCACTCCCCTGGTTTTCTTCTGGGTGTCGGGTCCAGAGTTGGGGTCCTGGACCCCTGAAAGTCTTCGCGGGGAGCACGACGGCGCTTCCCTGCTGCGTTTCTCCTGCGAGGGGGGCAACGGCATTCCCCTCTCTCCAGTGTCTTTGGGGGCCAGAGTGAGCTCCTGTCACCTCAGTCAGGTCCTTTCACGGGGAGCGCGACGGCGCTCCCCAACTTAACTTCTTTTGGGGGCAGCCCCCGGTACCTGACCCACCCCGGAGGCATTTTGGAGACTGGCGGCAGAGCCCCACGTGCTTCGTTGTCAGTCTTGTCAGATGTCAAAGGTCACCTACCTCCTGGGTGCCGTATTTCAGACCCCACGGGACTGATCTTCTCAATGTTGGCCTCTTCTTGCTCCTGGCGGTGCTCCATAGCCACTGGGAGCACTTTCCTTCACCCTCTCGATCTCCAGGAAGGTGACTTCAGCAGGGAGCGGTCTTCACTGGCTCCCTGCACCAGCTTTTCACCTGACTCTCCTCCTGGGCCTCTCTTCTCCTTGCGCTGAGGCCCAGGCTTCTGCTCACTGGTCCTGGTCTCCCCTTGTGGCACAAGTCAGGGTCCGGGGCCAGTCTGGAGGTTCTTCCTTTCAGCTGCCCATGGTGCCAGGCTCCAGCAACAGTCTTCCTCAGCAGACCACACCCCAGAGAGAGCTCCTCTTCCTGGGCAAACTCTTATTAAAGAATAGGGAATCAAACAATGACACATCACTTCTCTGCCCCTACTCCCTCCTTCCTGCCCAGGCCTCTGGGTTTGTTCAAAATGGTGCATCCAGGGGCCTCATGGTCTCTGAGAGACATTCCACCCTCACTCTCTGCCCTCCAGAGCAGATTGGTGCCTGGCACCAGGTGTCAGCTGCTGATGGATAAACCTGTAGCTCCACCCATCATCTCTTCTTGGAGTGGAGATCTTCGCCCTTGGAATGCTTGTCGTGCAGGGCTGGGCCTCTGATGCTACAGCTTGGGGAGGAAGGTAGTTAATTCAGCCTGGCAAGGTCAGCCCCAGCCAGGCCCTTGTTAAGAGCTGACTCAGAGAAATATGACATTTCTGGATGACCCAAAAGCAGTACAAATACAACTTTGGACTCTGCAGAATACTTCTTCTCACATAAGTTACAGTGGACTTTAGTGAGTGTCTGGAATTTGTGGGCCTAGGAAAGCGAAACTAGCCCATGTGCTCCCCATCCTCTTAGGAGAGTAATGGAGTGAAAAACAGTAAAGCACACTGACTTTCCCTCAAATGTTTCTTCCCATTGTAGAAAGCTTATTCCATGTCACCACCCAGTTTTGCATAAGTCCTGCCACACCATTCAATTTGTAGCTGCTCCTGGGCTGCGCACACTAGGAATCTCCCCTGTGCAGCCCTTACACTTGTGCACACGCATGTATGCACGTGTCTGCATGTAACCAGACCAGTGCCCCTTACTCCGGCTGCAGCGCAGTGGCCTCCTCACGCCAGGGGGACACTGTGGGTAAGTTCCAACTTATGAGGCTCTCCCACAGTAAAAGCTCAACAAATAGGTGTTCAAATGCAAAAAAAACGGGCGGCTCAGATGGTCAGAACCACCTTCTAATAATGAGGCACCTGGAAGTCATTAGCGCCACATAAAATATTCCAAGCAGCAGAGAAAAGCAAAACTACAATTGAGTTTAATGGGCAGCACAAGATGGGGTAGGAGTGATATAGTAACTTGAAATGCCCTGTCTGTGAAGTGTTCCTCAGCCTCCGCAGGAAAACCATCTGAAGAGATCCTGCCGCCTCTCTGAAATGCGTGTCTGCAAAGGCCAGGAATATTTTCTTCTTCAGACACGTAGCCAAGCGGATAAAGCATGCAGGAACAATAGTCTTGCCTAGACTGGTACATCCACCCACAAGGTAAGTCCAAAAAAGGCAGCAGCTGGGAAAGAGGAGTGCTGGGGCAGTGCACATTACCCACAGATAAGCATCAGAAGCATCCCACACTGTTTTGCAGTACACAAAGGAGAGGCACAAGGTCTTACACTCCAAATAGACTGCAAACGCAAAACTGTTGAAGAGAGAGCGTGAAGAACTTTGGCCAATGTGCATGAAGCAGTCTCTCACATCAAAAACCTGCACAAGATACTGATGTAGCAGTCTTCGTATTCCATCCCCGTTGCCACTGTTGTGTTATATTTTAGATAACCTGTGACACTGAGATGAGAAAAACAGCTGCTTTATTTTCAGGGCCAAGAAGGCATAGTAACATGCCACATCAAATCACAATCAGCTGACCAAGCAGTTCTCCGTCGAACGTTTTCATCTTCAGGTTCTGTGGGGAAGGTATCAAGCTGAGAAAGAAAGAAAAGGATGGGTGAAAGAAAAGCATACAGCAGAAGGCAAATTTGTTTTGATAAATAATATCATATGGGTGACCAACTCTCTCCACGTCATTATCAACATTGTTTTTAGCTCTAGACTTCTGTGTTATGCTCTAAGTCCTTCTACCAAATTGGACTAACACACCCAACATCAATGATGTGTGGGTGATAATTTCATGAGTGAAGGCAGTGACCATGATGACCAGGAGTGAGAGAGTGTAGGAAGCTGGCTCTGTATATGCTATACCAAAATGAGGTATAGTGTGCACAGACTGAGTCCAGTGGAACCCCAAAGGTAGGCAGAGATAAAAGTAGACAGCACCTTACTCTCTATTTGTGGTAGTGTGGTGAGCAGTAAGGCTGTATCAGAAGATACTGTTAAGCATTTGTTGTGCACACTCAATCAGTAAATGATGTCACACACTTAAAGACTGAACTCAGACCAATTTTGTTTGTATCAAAAATAGTATTAAGTTATTTTATTTCTAGAACCACGCCAAGCCTGGCACAGGTCAGTGAAATAAATGCTTTGCATAATATTGTGCAGTGTTTACAAGTGAATGCAAGTTCAAAATGCAGTTGTTTGAAATACTGTACAGATTACTTTTTAGATTACCTTTTCTACTCAGTGTGATATGCCTAGATATCACACTAAGACATTTCCTAGAGAAAAGGTAAGTAAAAACAGTTTTGCACAGTTGTACTTTTGCAGGCTTCCATACAAATCAACTCCACACTTAAGTACATTTTTCAGAGAAAAAAAGTCAATAGGTTCCTATGGAGAGAAATTGGTTACCAGGGAAGTACTCGGTCTTTGGGGTTGAGTTTCTGGGGTAAGAACCAGGGGTCCCCCAGGGTCAAGGATGCACTCTTGTTACACCCTCAGCGGCACTAGGGCAGCCAGGTGCAGAGTGCTGAGGTCTAATGTTATCCAATGGGGGATAGGTGGTCTTCGGTTGGTGGCTGCTTACGAGCAGGCCACTAGGTTGTGGGAGCAAAGCTCCTAGTGTTAGGCTCAGGACAAAGGGGGATCCTGTTTAGCACAAAAAGTGCTCCCGCAGGGGTGGCTGGGTGCAGGGTGCTGGTTGGGCGTTGGGTACTTGGTTGATTGCAATGGGGATTCTCTGGCTTCAACAAAGACTGCAGGCGCGGGACGAAGATCTTCTGGAGGTGACCACTGGTTGGAAAAGTAAGTTGGGATGCCTGTGGGCTTTGGATGCAGGGGTGTCTTTGGGCGTTGGGTGTCTCTTACCAGCTCCAGTGGAGGTCGGGGGTGTCTCCAGAAAGAGGCTGTAGGCTTTTCTGGGAGATTCGAGGCAGGTCAAAGATCAGCAGATCTTGGGTCAGAATCAACGGGGGAACCTCCTCGTGGTGTTGGGCTACTCGAACTCGGGCCATGGGCAACGGGTGCAGAGTGGTGCAGATTCGCAGATTAGGCCGGAGCCAGAGTCTGTGAGTAAACAAATCCGGTGTTCACAGGAGACAAAGTCTTTTCTTTGGAAGGCAGGGCAGGTCTTCAGGGTTCTTGAGGTTGCTGGCTGTAGGACACACCGGAGTTTCGCTTCTGCAGGTTCGAGGTGGGGACAGGCCGGGAGGACTGGGGCCAAATTAGTGGGCGTCCTCCTCTTCTTAGCTTCAGCATAGCTGTTTGGTCCTTATCCTTCTTTTCTTCTTCTCGTTGCTTATCTGAGAAGGCAAGGTTTGGAGGAGACACTAAATACTAGATTAAGGGGCATTACAGGTAAGTATAGGTTGGGACCAATGGGTCCCTTTCTTGGGGTGGGGACACCCCCTAATATTCCACTCTCTAGTCGGAGGGGGGCATATGATTGGCTGGGTTCCCCCATCTGCAAGATGGCCGGGACTGAGAGTTGTGCTTCACCACGCCCCCCCACCTGAGGGGTGGGATTGTGAAAGGTGGGCACATCTCCCGTCCTCACTTGGTTTTCCCGCCGGTTCTCCCGCCCAAAGTAGGGGTCAGAACCGGTGGGGACGAGTTGCTGGAAGCAGCAAAAGGCCTGAGGAAGCTCACAAAGGCTGCAAGCCTTTGAAGCTTCCCCTTCGTGGACCCTGCTCATACTGGGGGAGGAGGCTTGGCACCTCGTCCCAGGATGTGCATTGTTTCAGACCCCCAAGAGCAGCAGGCTCTCGACCCAGTAGCCCAGAGGCATGTCTGGTGGTGGCAGCTGGGGATCAGCCACTCAACCTGGATACTAGTGTTAGTTCATTTTTCGGGGTACATCTCTAAGATGCCCACTGTGGGCATTTTTCATTAGATTCCACAGTGGCATCATTGTGGGTTTAATGTGCAGAGAAGCTTGAATCCAAACTTCTCAGTTTTTAGTAAAGCCATTACGGTACTGTGGAGTTCGTTATGACAAACTCCCAGCACCATATACTCTTAACCCCTTAAGGGCTGCCCCTTAAGTGCTCCCGTCGGCCGAAGGCAGTCGCAGGCGCCACCTCCGTAGTGCTGCGCACGTCCGTTGGCCGATGCGGCCCTGCCCACTCATTAAAACCGCCGCACCGCGACAGAATTTGCGCCGCGGTTAAGGGCATTACTGCACTTACAATGTCTAAAATTGGCGTACACACTGTAGGGGTACAGGGCTCATGCACCTGATTCTCCCCTCGCCAGCCACAGAGCAACTGACTCGGGTAGAATCCCTCACATACAACATTGCAGCATGACATAAAGTAATGACCTCACCGATTGTAAGATCTACGAGTACTACAAGTTAGCTTCAGTTTTCTTCTCTTCCTTTCCACTTCTAGTTATTTTTCTTCCTCTTTCATGCCTCTTACCTCTGGGCTTTGATAGGGGAGTTGTAGTTTAGGCATCTTAAATACTCATGAGTAGGAAAATATTCAAAGACTCGATCATATCACATTCTTAATTGTTTTCCCAGAAATTAACCAGTCAAGTTCAGCAACAGAAATAGTTCTATAACAGAGGGTCTGAGCTCCCCTAATCTAGATTGACGAGTGCTTCTCTTTTTAATTTCTAGGATTGGCTGAATGCTATGAATCCTCAGGCTAGAAACTTTCCACCTCACTGGTGAAGGATGCTCCTGCTTGTCTGTGATATTTTGGATTGCTTTTGGAGTTAATTCAATTATTTATTTTCCAAAAGACTCAGTGATGTCTATAGTAGAACCATAAGCAGTGGTGTGTGTCTCAGTAAGGTTCACTCATGAAGACTGATGTCCTCATGCCTTCCTTTGGGCTCCTGTGGTCTTGATGTTCTCACAGCCCATAACTGCATATCTCCTTCTCTCTCCCTTGTGTTGGCACTTTATTTAGTATGGGGTTTCTAATATCTCTGAGTGCTCTCTCTGTCCTATCACTCCTTGATGTATTCTGTTTGTGCCTGAAGTATCTTTGAACACCCTGTAAATTTCTCCAGATTTAAGGTCACATTGGATCTTTAGGGTCTCCCATGTTCAGCCTTTGACACTGCACCTGTTCACCTTGTGAATCTGTGGCAACAGGAGACATTGGAGAAAAGGGGGAATCTACTGAAACCAACTTCCACCCCATAGGCATGTTCTAATACCACAATTGATCGAGGTAGTTGGTACTATTGTGAAGAGTCAAATTGTTATTGACAAGACGCAAGCCCTTAAACCCCGCTATATGAATAGGAAGTAACAGAACTGTTAGATATCTTAAAAGTGCTGTATAGTAATAACAGTTATTACCACCTTAATTTTACAGGCAATTTTAATTTATAGTTAGCTAAAGTAATGAATGTAAACGTCTCTATGAATCATTGCTTTGTTTTAGGTGCTTTTGAGATGGTGCTATTCCACAACAAATGTTTGATAATTCTATTGATCACTTAAAAAGAGGACGTTCTACACCCAATCTCTGCATTTTTTATGTGTGTTTTCCTCCTGACACTCACATTCAATGTACACATATTTAATTTTCCAAATGGACAGTTAAAGATTACACTCTTTCCGGCAACCAACTTCTTTAATCAGTGCCTGAATTAAGATTTTGCCAAAAGCACAGACTGGATCACCTTCCTCAGGTGACCACTTTTCATCCAGTAACTGAAAGCGTGTAAAACATTACTGAGCTAGGAAATGTATTACGTTTTTGACATATGAAGTATGTTAATGGGAATTAGAGCATTGGAATGTTGAGCGGTCCATTTGTCATATAGCTACTGTATATCTTTATAATGTGTTAAGTTAGCATAGGCTCATTAAATGTTTAAACGCCATTTTTCCTTTTGCTGCTTCTGCACACGACACTTAATTGTTGATTTAGCTTTCAACCTAGTAGTTCGTTGTGGTTTACATGAGAATAATATGTTATTACTCTGATATCAGCTTTGCTTAATAAACTATGTCTGTACAGAGAGTGCTGAAGCTTCAGGAACAACACGATACAGAATTGTTATGAGGTCTGATCTTCGCGCCTTCATAGACATAACATAAGTGCAGCTTCTGCCAACTTTGGGCTTGAGGCGGGTTTTTATATTGCTTTGCTTGAGGCACAAAAAGACACTTGATGCTGTTCGCATGCAGAGAGAGCTGGTGTATGCTGATGTGATCCCTTCATTCTAGGACACTGAGGTATGGGCCCGCCCTAATTCAACCCAAAGAGACCTTCTTAGCTATTAATATAATATGCGAGTTAGGGAGGGTGAGAAATAAGTGTTGTTAACCCTTATTAATTTACAGCATGGTAACATGCTGTCACCGTTCGCTTTCTATGGACTAGTAACTATGCTTGTAGCTTTGTTGTTGATAATATGTTTACTTGTATTATCTAAGATACTGCGCCTGAGAAGACGGCATTAGTAAATAAACATTTCAAATGCTCATGTGTTCTTCTTTACTCCATGTTCTGGTTTGTAATGATTGTATAACGAAAGAGTGCTCATGTGTTCCACGTAACCTGAGGTTGGTGAGTTCATGTTCTGGTTTGTCTAAACATTGGGAGTTGGTTATGACCAATGAGACACTGTAGCTAGCTCGGTAAGGGGTTTGTTGGGTACTAAGGTGAGTTTTGGGTCACCCTAATTCGCTGAGGTTCCAATCCTCTGTGCACAGTTCTGTGGGAGAACAGAAACCCTGCTACACATTGAAGACAATGGAGTGTTCTGGGTTCCTAACGGCTGGTAGAAGCCTGGGGCATCAAAATTCCAATGTTTTTCACAGCTGTTGCTGTGAACTAAAACCTCACAGAGCCCGAGGGTGTTTCAACCCCCTCGGGCTCCGTGAGGCCTTTGTTTTACAAATTAGAACACTCTGCCCTCTAGGGGTGCAATGTTCTAATAGTCTTAGAACCCTCTGTAGCAGGCTCTACCAGCCATTAAAGGCCAGCTCCGTTGTTAAAGACCCTCGCCCAATGCTGCTGAGGGCTTTTAGTGGCTGGTAGAGCCCGTTACGTCAGGCTCCTATAGTAGTCACTTGTCTGAAGTTGAGATAATGGTGTGATATTTCAGGCACAAAGCTGCTGCAGAATCCAATAACTGATGAAATTCTATTAATGTGAAAGGGGTGAGTAATTTATTAGTTTTTCAATTTTACAATTATTGGTGATGGTACTATATCTAAAGGTGGTGAGAATGGCTCTCTTTGCAAATGGCAAAGAGGGAGCACTATGTGTTTTTAAAAATACCCCTCACACTAAGAATCCCTTAGTGTCATGCTTCATCATAGGGGTCTTCCCGTCCCTCTACGGGTATTGATAGAATCTCATTGGTTATGTATACAATTTAGGAGGGTGATTCTATCACCACTGCCTCTACACTTCCTCGATTGTTTTTCTGAATCCAATAACTGACCAAACACAGAGTGACTCTTGTTTTCTAGTTTTGGAGCGTGGTGATCTTATCTGTTCTTCAACTGTTCTTTGGGTTTATTGTCACAACAGTTTGCAAGCTGAGGAATAGTTAGAAAAAAACAGATTGGGAGGTCAAAAGAACCTTTATGCATCGACAGTTGATTTAAGTCTTTAGACTAAAGGAATAATGGAATAATTGCATAAAGTTTGTAAATGTTCGTACCAGGATAAAAAGACCACTAGAGATTAGGGCTGCAGCTTCATATTATATTTAACTAGTTGAACAGCTGTACATCTCAATTCGGAACTTCACTCTCAGGTGCTCCTGACCCTAATGTCTCTGACATTTTTTATTTTTTTTATTGAGAGTTCATAGGAATGATACACATACTATACAGTTGTGTGTAAATACATGTTCTAGAGTATTACAAAAACAATAAATCATCTTGAGTTAAAGTGCAAAGTGCTAATTATTCTCAAATATAAATATATGTTCCAGAATAGTCAACAATAGATCATCTAAAGTTAAAGTGCAAAATGCTAAATATTATCAAATAAAGAGATATGTTCCAAAATATTCAACAGTAGAATCGATGCATTTATGTGAGGCACTGAAAAGATAATCTTAAAATAGCATAAAAAGTGCTAAATATCACAAAAGCTCTATCGCTCTATACCAGATGTAGCATAGGTTGAAATATGTTAATGGAGCGCAGCTATTATGCAACCAATAAGTAAAACGGAATACATCAACAATTTCTCTGCCTGACAGATATGACCTAATTTCGTTAGGATTATATCAGTTGGTTAAGAATTGTGATAGAGAAAATTGCAAAGTGCATGTTAACAGGTAAGCAAAAAAAAAACCTTGCTTTTGTAAACAATCCGGTTTCCACATAATTCCTCTTTATCTTCCCCTTGATATTATTGGATTATCGGTAGATCCAGATCCCTATCCTATATCTCAAATAAACTCCAATATTTCTCGTACTTTCTTATTGCACCTGATCTTATTGATTATTTTTTATCAAATTCTTGGATTTTACGTAATTTTGCTCTCCATGCATGGAGGTAGCTACCTTTTCCATTCTCCAAAGCTGTAAAATTAAAGATCTTGCTATTAATGCTGCAATAAAAAAGGTATTCTTCGTGTGTAGAGATAGTAGGTGAGCAACCCAGAACTGCAATAGATTCATCAATTAAGATAAAGGGATCCAACATGGATCTGAGATATATCTCAGTTTCCTCCCATAAACTGAGAATTTTAGGACACTCCCATATGATATGCTTCCAGGTGCCTCCTCCCTCTTTTGCGCAGTGGAAGCATTTATTTTCAATTTGTGTGTATATCTTATGGAGGAAACTGGGTATAAATCAACCATTTTGAGTAATATTGCATGCGTTTAAAATTCGCACCTCTAAATATTACTGCATTAAACTTATTATTCTGTTCCAGGTTGATTTAGAGACCTGCATATCCTCACTTTTCTTCCATCTATCTCTGGCTTTTTCATATAGTGAAAGAGATTTGTTCTCCTCAAAGATCTTAACCCAGGTGCTGATCTTCCTTTGTATTGGAGAATTCAGAGCTTCACTTATGCTAGTTTTGTAGGTTAGGTTTTTCTTATCTAATTTCTCCAACATAGGTTTTAGTCTAACGAATGACCATTTTAAGATTGTATTAGACTGTTGGAGCCCCATTTCGATCTCTAACCACGATTTCCAGCAATTACCTTTGAAAAAGTCCTGGATTTGAACATACCCATTTTCTTCCCACAGCCTTAAAATGCTGGTCTCTAACATGCATCTTTTCCTCCTATATTTATTGGAAAGCTTAGTCAAGGTGTTAACTCTTACAATGCAGTAGTCTGCTAGAAGTTGAGATTTTCGCTTAAATATCCATTGAATGGTCTTATAGCGCACTTTCTTGGGGTACTTAGTAATTCTTGTAGTGTCCATGATATTGTATTCCCTTAACATCTTTTTCATAAAATAATTATCTGCCTCTTGAAGATCTAACAGAAAAATCTAAAACTATAATGTGCAAATATTGCATAATAGTAATTTCTAATGTTTGGAAGAGACAGTCCTCCCTCTGCAACAGGATAACTTAAAGTGCTGAGTGCAAGTCTTGGTATCTTATTTGACCATAAAAAGGAAGAGAACATACTGTCTATCTCTTTAAAATAGGAGGTCTGTAATACGCATGGAGCTGCGCTAAAAAGGAAATTAAATAGTGGAAGAATAGACATTCGAATTAGCGCAACTTGTCCTATTATTGAGAGTGGAAGCTGGTTCCATCGTGCTAGCTGGGATTTCACCTTTTTCAAAAGCGGTGTATAGTTGAAGTGGAATAAGTCTTCCACTCTCTCTGTCACATAGATCCCCAGGTATCTCTTTGGGTGAGTATAATATGCCGGTCTAAATTCTGGTAATAGGGAATTAACGCAACAGTTACATAGTATGATTTCTGTTTTGGTTTTATTAATTTTATAACCTCCTATCTCTTGAAAGTCTGAGAATAACTTCATGATTTCCACTTGGGTGTCTGTTTTCGAGTCCAAAAAACATTGTCGTCGGCATAAAGCTTTATATTTGTCATCCCTTGAACAGGGACCATGTGAGCCCTTTTTTCCCTAATTGCAACTGCTAATGGTTCTATAAATAGTGCAAATAAAATCGGGGATAGGAGACAGCCCTGTCTGATGCCTCTATTTACTTGACATGTCCCTATATTTACCGAATTGATTGAAATTTGTACCTGAGAATTCTTGTAGAGCTGCTTTAGTAAAAATATAAAATCCTTTGGGAAGGCACATTTTTCTAAAATTGAAAACAGACAACTCCAAGAGACCAGGTCGAATGCTTTTTCGGCATCTAAAAAAACATACCTGGGCCTTAATCTTGTTTGTGTAAAAAAAGTCCAGTGCTTCTAATAAAAAATTTGTATAAGTATGTATCTGTTTCCCCACTATAAATCCGCTCTGATCCAGTCCTATAAGCAAGCCCGCCAATTTATTTTGGTGAGAAGTTTAGTAAAAATGTTATAGTCAGTATTTAAAAGACTTATAGGTCTGTAGGAGTTCACATTCTCACTGTCTTTATCCTTTTTAGGGCTCGGACTCTGCGTACACTGCGCATTCAGTGTCGCCCATCGAGAGTCCTATTCCCGGTGTTTTTAAATTGGACCTTGAAATTCCACATAGCTCGTGCGTGTGGATTTCCAAGGTCCATTTTCATTGGCCTTTGCGTGCGTGCTGTTTTTAAACAGAACACGCAATAGGCCATAGGCTGTCGCGTAGCTCCGCCTATGGCCTATTGGTATCTGTTACGCACACCAGAGGCCATATGTTTTGAATTATCGCGGCTTGACAGCCGCGATAATTCAAAACATATGCTGGCAGTGCCACTCGCCGTTATTTTAATTTTTTTACAAAAGCGATCACGCTGCTTGTTTTTTTTTTAAGAGTCCGGCTGAAGACCCGGTAACACGGAGAATTTGTGATTTGATGGGGGAATTATTCCAGAGTTTGGGGAAACTCACGCAAACTGGGTGTACAGCTTTTAATATGCAGGAGTGAGGGTGTGAACCACGATAAGGCGCTACTGCGCATACTTTGTAGTGAGACATTCCACGTACAAATGGTGATTTTTCCAGTCTAGTGGAACTCTTTATGCAAAGGCAGGGTCCGGAAGCGGATTCTCCAGCAGACGCCGTGCAACTATGTGCTTGAGCCTGTCACACTTTCTTAGTTTATAAAATGTTGAATTCTCTGAAGCGTCCTTAGCGAACAGTCGAATAACCCTTAAAACAGGATGTTCGAATGAATCCTTCATTGAAACCATGTGAACAGGGGCCGCTTGGGGGCTTTCTTTAATAATTTTAGATATAAAAAACAATCGGATGAAAGCGCATTAAAAGGAAGGTGGTGCCCCAGCCCTACCAGCGTGTCCGAGGTACAGGTGTGGGAAGACGTTACAGCGCTGTGTGTTGGGAGAGCGGTGTCCTTGAGAGACAGGCCTGGTGTGTGTTGATTGGTATATTGTGGGTCTCCAGCAGGGAAACGCCAGATAGTGATTGTAATATTAGCTTTTGTTGTTTAATCTGGCCGGTGCCAGGCGTGGGGCGTGGCCGCCTGCTCACACTGCTGCATGCCACACACTTCTGCCGCCTCACACTGCTGCACGCCACACACTGCTGCACGGCACACACTGCTGCACTCCACACACTGCTGCACGCCTCACACTGCTGCACGCCTCACAATGCTTCACGCCTCATACTACTGCACGCCACACACTACTGCATGGCTCACACTGCTGCACGCCACACACTGCTGCACACCTCAAACTGCTGCACGCCTCACACTGCTGCACGCCTCACACTGCTGCACGCCGCACACTGCTGCATGCTGCACACTGCTGCATGGCACACTGCTGCACTCCTCACACTGCTGCACGCCACACACTGTTGCACGCCACACACTGCTGCACGCCGCACACTGCTGCACGCCACACACTGCTGCACGCCGCACACTGCTGCACGCCGCACACTGCTGCATTACTCACGCTGCTGCATTACTCACACTGCTGCATTACTCACACTGCTGCACGCCTCAAACTGCTGCACGCCTCACACTGCTGCACGCCTCACACTGCTGCACGCCTCATGCTGCTGCACGCCTCACGCTGATGCATGCCTCACACTGCTGCAAGCCTCACACTGCTGCACGCCTCACACTGCTGCACGCTGCACATTGCTGCACTGCTGCACACTGATGCACGCCTCACACTGCTGCATGTCACACACTGCTGCACACCATACACTGCTGCACGCCGCACCCTGCTGCACGCCGCACACTGCTGCACGCCTCACACTGCTGCACACCTCACACTGCTGCACGCAGCACACTATTACGCGGCACACTGCTGCATGCTGCACACTGCTGCACGGCACACTGCTGCACACCTCACACTGCTGCACGCCTCACACTGCTGCACACAACACACTGCTGCACGCCTAACACTGCTGCACGCCTCACGCTGCTGCACGCCTCACGCTGCTGCACGCCTCACGCTGCTGCACACCACTCGCTGCTGCACGCCAAACACTGCTGCATGCCACACACTGCTGCACGCCTCAAACTGCTGCATGCATTACACTGCTGCACAACACACACTGCTGCACGATGCACGCCACACACTGCTGCACGCCACACACTGCTGCACGCCGCATGCCACACACTGCTGTACGCCTAACACTGCTGCACGCCACACACTGCTGCACGCCTCACACTGCTGCAGGCCTCACACTGCTGCACGCCACACACTGCTGCATTACTCACACTGCTGCAAGCTGCACACTGCTGCATGCCTCACTGCTGCACGCCTCACACTGCTGCACGCTTCACACTGCTGCACGCCTCACACTGCTGCCCGCCTCACACTGCTGCACGCTTACACTGCTGCATGCTGCACACAGCTGCACTGCTGCACGCTGCACACTGCTGCACTGCTGCACACTGCTGCACACCTCACACTGCTGCACGCCTCACACTGCTGCACACCTCACACTGCTGCATGCCGCACACTGCTGCACGCCTCACACTGCTGCATGCCGCACACTGCTGCACACCTCACATTGCTGCACTCCTCACACTGCTGCATGGCTTACACTGCTGCATGGCTCACACTGCTGCACACAGCACCAGGCTGCATGCTGCACACTGCTGCACGCCACACACTGCTGCACGCCACACACTGCTGCACGCCTCACCCTGCTGCACACCGCACACTGCTGCATGCCGCACACTGCTGCATGCTGCACACTGCTGCATGCCTCACACTGCTGCACGCCTCACACTGCTGCATGCTGCACACTGCTGCATTACTCACACTGCTGCACTACTCACAATGCTGCACGCCTCACACTGCTGCACGCCTCACACTGATGCACGCCTAACACTGCTGCACGCCACACGCCACACACTGATGCACACCACACACTGCTGCACGCCTCACACTGCTGCATGCCTAACACTGCTGCACGCTGCATGCCACACACTGCTGCACGCCACACACTGCTGCACGCTACACACTGCTGCAGCAGAGTGAGTGACAGCAGAGTGAGTGACAGCAGAGTGAGAGTGACTGCAGAGTGAGAGTGACTGCAGAGTGAGAGTGACTGCATCAGTGAGAGTGACTGCAGAGTGAGAGTGACTGCAGAGTGACAGTGACTGCAGAGTGACTGCAGAGTGAGAGTGACTGCAGAGTGAGAGTGACTGCAGAGTGAGAGTGACTGCATCAGTGCATAGTTTCCACAGGCACACACACCACCAGCCATCAGTACACACATCAATTGTTAACGCATCCACAATTAAGTATTGTAGCAATCGCAGTATTGCACACTTTACATTTAAACATAGTCATCTAAAGCCCAGCATGCCACCATTGCTACAATTCCAATACAACCCACATAATTCCACTACACACCACATGCATACACTCCATAACACATGGTTAAAAGACATTGCCATTTACAATGCGGATCACCTCCGTATAATAAATAATTTTCAAGTGTTAAAAATTCGGGGCTAAGTGTTGTAATTCTGTGGGAAAACCGTCCTCCCCACTAGCCTTACAATTAGGCAGGGAGCTGATAACTAAATCTAGTTTGTCTTTTGTGAGATCAGCTAGTAACATTTCACTGAATTTCTTATCCAAAACTGGGATTGTCAACTTCAGTGAAAAAAATCATTAACTGCTTCAAAGGGAACCTGGTAATGTGCTTGATAGATATCCTTGTAATGTTTAAGAAAGATTTCCCCTATCTGCGTCGTAGTCTTTAGGTGCCTATTAGTTGCTTCATTCCGAATATTCACGATTCTATTTCGACCCGCTTCTCTTTTGCTTGCCAGGCTAAAAGCCTTCCTGTATATTCGCTATCTTCATAGCCTGTCTGGAGGTAGATCCTACTTGTCATATCACCTAATTTATGATAGAACTCTCTCATTCTCATTTTGGCTTTGAGTACTTCTTGCTTAGTTTTTGGGCTCCTATTCCTAAAGTACTCTAGATTCGCAGAGGCAAGCTCATTTTCTATCGCCATTCTCTCCTCTGTTGTGGGATATCCTTTGAGGTTATTATACCTCTTAATGTGGCTTTAAATGCATCCCATATTACATTAATTGGGGCAGAATCCTTGTTTATATAAAAAAGGAGCTAATCTCCTTCTCAATCTCTGTGCACCATTGTTCTTCTGCTAGATTAAGTTTATTAAAATACCACCTTCTGGATACTCCTTCATCTATCTTTCCTACAATAATTTCTATCTTAATCAAGGCATGGTCTGAAAAAGTATTAAAAATGTGTTCATATTTACTGACTGAAAGATTATGTGAAATCAGAATCTAGCCTTGATGCTGAATCATATTTTGCTGAATGGCAGGAGTACCCGTGTTTGGCAGGGTTATTAAAGCGCCAGTTATCTATATTATCTAAATCTGTCTTACAGCTAGATAGAGCGATGGCAACTTGTGGTTTATTTTGCCTTCGATCTGTTTTTGTTGAATCAACAGCAGGGTCCTGCAAAAAATTAAAATCGCCTCCCCATATAATTCGTCCAGGTATACCTGATAGTGCTTGTTTTAATTGTAAAATAGGGAGCGGGTCATCTATCACATGTGCATAAATTGTACCAAGTATAATATTTGCCTGGTTTATTTTCCCATGGAGAAACGTCCATCTACCTCCCGGATCTGTGTGTGATGCTTCAACATGGAAATGAACATGTTTGCCTAAAAATATGCCCACACCCCTCTGGGCTGTACCTGATACAGATGCACAATAAATGCCCGCCCAGTTTTAAAACATTTTACTAGCATCAGATAAAGTTCGAAAGTGTGTCTCTTGCATAAAGACCACGTCAGGATGATGGCCTTTAAGCCAACTTTCTACTGCAGAGGCTTTACGTCTATTATTTAACCCATTAACATTAAAGGACAAAATTGTCAATTTATTCCTATTCATCATAGGTCTTTAAAAGCAGAAAGAACTAATTTGCTTAGGCCACCTACCACAACCGATACTAACTAAAGTGCGACTTGTGCTAAATGTACAAAGTTACGCATGTAAACAATAACTCTGAATAATAGCCAATGATATCTTTTCCTAATAACAGTAGACAGGCCAAAACATTTCTTGATAATGACCTGGTCTTTTCTTCCTAATGGGAAAGAAGCAGTCTGTATTGCCAACTAGTGTACTAACTATTCCTATTGTGCAAATCACGCAAATAAGACCAAGGTACTATAGTGCAAATTATGCCAATTTGTGCAAAATATGCATTTAGCAGCCTATAATAATGACCAAAGTTCAGCTTACGCTGGATGTAAAAATTTGCGCATCTAAACAATGACTCTAAATAACATCCAAAGAGTTATTTTCCTAATAACAGTAGGCAGGTTAAAGAGTCCTTAATAATGATCTGATATATTCTCCCTAATAGGAAAGAAGCTGGGTGTATTGACAACTGGTGCACAAACCAATCATATTGTGCAAAACATGCAAATATTAAACCAATGTATTATGGTGCAAATTGTGCCAATTGTGCAAGATATACAATGAGCAATGTACAATAATCAATAAATAAGTCAAACAGACATAAATCCCCCCCCCCCTCTGTTATTCCATGTATTAGACAGGTTTAAAGTGCAATTTGCAGTATATAATGTATAATACATCAACAGCATACTCAACAACAACTGGGGAGCGTTAAGTGTGCGACACTGTGACTTACATCCAAACATATTAGAATATTATGTCTCTGACATTTTTATTGTCTAATTACTAATTTCTCCTTTTCCAGTCACAAGTTACTAATTTCTCATTTTCCAGTCACCATTCAGCTATAGTTTCTGATTGTGGAATGGATAGTTTTGGAACTCGCTATTCAAGGAGGCCAATGCTAGCCTTCCAGGTAATTATTGTCCATAATGAAGCTAACACATTTTATCAATTTCTCCTTGATAAGCATATAGCATGGATCCATCAGGCCAGCTTCTTTCCCACAATCAGATGAGGTTTTATTCACAATGGAACATCGCTGATAACATTTTGATTCTGTCTGTCCCGAGTTACCACTCAGTTCAAATCTCGTAGGCTCCTCTTTTTATTTGTATTATCAATTACAATGCAAACTTATATGGTTTTGACAGGGCCTACAAAGGAAAGCATTGCATGTTTGGGGTATCTTACATACCCTTCTACATGACATTCAGAGATTATATAGTTAAAGTGGGGTGTAAAGTTGGGGAACAACTTCTACATTTGAAACACTATCTTCATAGATAAAGGTCTGAAACAGCTGTGCCTGTTACATCGTAAACACAAGGAGATGATGGACGGAGAGCTGAATACTTTCAGACACTCACCCCCAGTCACAGATCGGGGTTGATCCATCATCATACTTTAGCTCACTTCACCTCCCCAGTTCAGACCCAGCCATATGCAAATCAGTCTTGACCCTGTTGCTTATGGGAACAGTCCAGCGTGAACTGCCAAGCCAGGCCTTCCCTGGACCGGAAACAAGCATCCTGGGACAGTTTCGGGGTAACACTCCTAATCAGCCAGGCTAGCTTGAATCCAGTGGCAAAGTGAGCAAGGGACCCCAGCCACAGATCTGGTGTGAATCCATCATCGTTCTTTATTTCACTTCGCCCCCCCCAGTTCAAACCCAGACATGTGCAAATCAGTCTTGAACCTGTTCCTTATGGGAACAGTCCAGCCCGAACTACCAAGCCAGGTCTTTCCTGGACTGGAAACGAGCGTCCTGGGACCGGTTTCGGGGTAACACCCCTCATCAGCCAGGCTAGCTTGAATTCAGTGGCAAAGTGAGCAAGCGACCCACGTTTCACCATACCCCGCCAATTTAGGGCGAACAAAGCAAACACAAGGAGATGATGGACGGAGTGCTGAAACTTTTCAGACACTCACCCCCAGTCACAATGTAGCCCTTTGGTAAGTATCTAAAGAAAATATTCTTCTTCTACAGTAGGGCTCGGCTCCAGTATATGGACAACACTCTGATACCACACAATCCCAGGGTAGCATTACAGAGACCTTTGCGTGCATTCAGTAAATATGATATAGCAAACAAAATGGTGGCAAACATGCTAAAGACCAAGGGGCAGATTTACAAGGCCCTTGCGCCACGTTTATGCCTCCTTGCGTGATGCAACAGTGGCGTAAACGTGGCGCATCCCTGCGAGGCATTTACAATGTGACGCATCTAGGGAGATGCGTCACGTTATAAAGCCCAGCGCCACAATGGGGGCGTTCCCACGCAGGGTGGGCGTTCCGGCGCCTGTGCGCCTCGCAAAAGTGCCTGTGTGAAATCTACAAGATTTCACGCAGGCACTTCCGCAACGCTGCTACGTCAATTCCTTACGCCTGCTTGAAGCAGGCGTAAGGACTGACGCAACATGTTAAGTATTGGGTGGCCCTGAGCATTGCTGGAGTTGCGTCACGCTTGCGACGCGACTCCAGCGATGGGCCGCCCTTACGTCACGAGATGCGTCACGCATCTGTCTAGCCTTGCGCCACGGCGCGCCGCATTATAAATGCGGCGCATCTGCCGTGACGCAAGGGTAGTTTTGCGTGACGCATTTGTTCTGGCGCATCCCTGCTGATAGGCAGAGATGAGCCAGAACTCGTAAATATGCCCCGAAGGTTGTAGTATTCAAGAGACTGTCCAGTTACAACTACCTTTATATTTGTTTTCAGGTGATTGATGAGGTAAAATGAAAACTGGGGTGGTGGCTTAGGCATTCGGAATACCATATCTTGAACTTGTTAGTTCTCCCAGTCAACAGAATTGTCTCTGTAAAGTCATAGAAAATAATTTGTCCTCAATATTTAAGACATGGTACCTCATCCAGACACATTTGTTTGCTTAGGGGGTCTGGTAAAGTGCTCGCCTTTCAGATCTTTAATTGTGCTGCCGATCTGCTGTAGCCGATGCACAGAATAAACTAGAGTGCTACTCTCTGCACACATATTTTAAATTAGAAGCATCATTTATTCTGCTTCAGGCTATCGTCAGTATATTCAGTACCCCTGAAAGGGCTGATCCGGGCAAGATGATATGTCCATTCAATTCTCAGCCATAGAATCCCTGGTCGTTCTCTCTGGATCCTGTCTTGATTTGGAGGTGCATGCCATCCGGTACCAGAGGTGTTGCTATTGAGGGGAGGGGAGGCTGGGCTGTTTGTGTACTTTGTGCACTTTAGGCTGTTTGAGCAGAGATGGAACAGGCACAGTTGCCAGCAAAAAGTGCCCAAGCAAGGAGCAGGAGGGGAGCAGTGAGGAGGTGAGCAGGCAGGAGGAACTTGCACCTCGCCGCATTACTTTACCCTCACAGAAGTCGGAGGCCTTGGTCCCTGCAAGTAGGGGGCAGAAGTTGACACCTCTTACAGCTTCATTACAAGTGAGTGGATTGGTTAAGGTTGCACAGAGCATTACATGAGGAGGAGAAGGAGGAACAGTACCCCACTCAGGAAGGAAAAATAGATTCAGCCTGAGATCCTCTAGGGCTTCCTTGTTAGTGCAGCCGGGGAATGTTACAGGGGCCAGTGAAGGCTTAACTGATGGTAGATCTATAGCCAGATCACTTGAAACCAAGCCATCAAAGCCTCAAAGGGAGATTTAGCCTCAGAGAGGGAGTGGGGGCTCTGTGTTGTGTGAAAGGAGAGGCGATAGCAAAATAATTAGAGCTTTCAGAGAAAAAGCCTACTAAGTCATCTGTCTCAGAACCTGTATAAGATTGGAGACAGAAACCAAGGACAGTTTGTCAGTCACTAGAACTTATGAAAGAAGGGTGATTAGACACAGTAATAGGTTGATTGTGACAACTGTGAGTTTCATGATGTTGTTGTGTAAACTTGGATTCATTTGCTCATAGGTTGTCTAGATTCAGACCAGACGCTTATGGTTATTGATGTCTCCATGAAGAAGATGGTGCGTCCATCAATGCTCTCAGCAGGTGAGTCTTTCAGAACAACTCTGTCAGTCACTCTGCACCCCAACCCTGCACCCCAGGGTTGGGGTGTGGAGTGACTGACAAATTGTCCAGGGTTTCTTTCTCCAATGTTTTACAAGTTCTGAGCCAAAAGACTTGGGGCCAAATTTTGATCTTGACGAATGGGGTATTCTGTCACAACGGTGACAGATATCCAGTCCGCTGAAATATAAATCCCATAGGATACAATGGGATTTATATTTTGGTGGACGGGCAATCCGTCTCCGTTGTGACAGAGTAACCGGTCTGCCAAGATCTAACTCAGACCTTTAGTCCTGAAGAGACCCATTTAATCACTTAAGATCAAAACAGCAACATATTCCCCCTTTGGTTCTCAAATCAAATGTGAATATATTATGAATGTGTAATAATTTGCAATCAGACCCTTTCAAAATCATGTATTGAACCAGGGCTGTACAGTGTCTTATGTATATGTTTTATGCAATTATGCGATCACTTATGCACTGTGACGTCTGCACGTTGTACGTATTGTCATTCTGACTATTGCATATATTTTGGAGAATATACACCAGCAACGGAAACCTTGAAAGTAGTTTGGTTTATTTAAACACAATTCAAGCAAGAATTTTTCTCTGGTTTTTTGAACACATACACTAAGTGAGAGACTACCCAAACAATATATGGAAATTCCGACTTGCTAAATGAGACCCACAGCACATTGTATATATATATAATACTTGCCTTGGTCCCTGTGGGCGTATAGGGTTGTCCTTGTGACATATTATATATGGATGGTGTGGAAAAAAATGGTCCTCATTTACTTTCCTTTTATTTCTTAGAGCTGGCAGATATATATTACAAAGGTGGGTTAAATCAGAGTAGGCATAGCCTTAAGGAACTCCAAAATATGTTACATCACGTGGAATGTTACTGGCCAACAGGGGTACTGTTGCGCAAATTTGTCTTACATGGTCATACCAAAGCACTGCAATGGTTAGACCTGGGGTGGTGTAGACCTAATACTGATTGGGGTACTCCCCGAATATACCTGGCAATAATACATTTGTGATCAAGTTCAATAATCAATACTGAGATATTTGTCATGAATGACAGACACTGGATAGCAGTTTGAAATTGTATAACAGAAATTAATGGGTAGAGAACAGGATCTATGCCATCAACTTTTAGCAGTAAAGCATACAATCCATAAGTACAAAGAACTCATCAAAGTTCTGCATGAAATCTGGCATAGATTTGACTTTTAAAGGTGGAGAATAGGGGGTTCTGGCGTACTGGGAAATACATGTCCTCTTATAGGACTTTAGACAACGACTTTTATGCATTCAACACAAGTACATGGTTCTCAGGATCTGCACCAATGAGAAACAAGCAAGAGGAAAGATTTTACTAATTTTACTACAGAATCAGGGATTGTCTCATAGCGGCATTAAATTGGATTTTGGTGGTTCTTACAGTTTATTCAAGCATGCTAGTTGATACGGATCACTGACATTATATCGACCACAAAAATATCGAGATACATTAATATCGAGGATAAAACATCGAGGGACAAAATATCGACTGCCTATCTTCAAACAGGTAAGTACTAAAATATCGACTCTAAAATATCGAGTTACAAAAATATAGACTGTCAAAATATCGTTTTTTTAAAATGTCTTTAAATTAACTTAAAACTAATATAATAATAAATATATTTAATATAAACTTAGTTAAAATTATTAAATAAATGTAATATTAATAAATAATTATTGTAAATAAAAAAAATATATAACATAAATAATACATATATATATATATATATATAAACATATTATTAAATAAACATATATAATATTTTTACCGTAGCATAGCAAAATGGTTAAAATTTATTGTAACAACTCTAGTGAGTTCAACAGTAGCAAAAGCGTTGGATAGCGTAGGGGTAAAATGTACTATTCCCACTCCAGTGGGTGCAACAGTAGGGAAAGCGTTGGATAGCGTAGGGGTAAAAATTACTATTCCAATTCCAAAGAGTGCAACAGTAGGGAAAGCGTTGGATAGCGTAGGGGTAACAATTACTATTCCCACTCCAGTGGGAGCAACAGTAGGGAAAGCGTTGGATAGCGTAGGGGTAAAAATTACTATTCCCACTCCAGTGGGTGCAACAGTAGGGAAAGCGCTGGATAGCGTAGGGGTAAAAATTACTATTCCCACTCCAGTGGGTGCAACAGTAGGGAAAGCGTTGGACAGCGTAGGGATTAAAATTACTATTCCCACTCCAGTGGGTGCAACAGTAGGGAAAGCGTTGGATAGCGTAGGGGTTAAAATTACTATTCCCACTCCAGTGGGTGCAACAGTAGGGAAAGTGCTGGATAGCGTAGGGGTTAAAATTACTATTCCCACTCCAGTGGGTGCAACAGTAGGGAAAGCACTGGATAGCGTAGGGGTTAAAATTACTATTCCCACTCCAGTGGGTGCAACAGTAGGGAAAGCGTTGGATAGCGTTGGGGTTAAAATTACTATTCCCACTCCAGTGGGTGCAACAGTAGGGAAAGCGCTGGATAGCGTAGGGGTAAAGATTACTATTCCCACTCCAGTGGGTGCAACAGTAGGGAAAACGCTGGATAGCGTAGGGGTTAAAATTACTATCCCCACTCCAGTGGGTGCAACAGTAGAGAAAGCGCTGGATAGCGTAGGGGTAAAAATTACTATTCCCACTCCAGTGGGTGCAACAGTAGGGAAAGCGCTGGATAGCGTAAGGGTTAAAATTACTATTCCCACTCCAGTGGGAGCAACAGTAGGGAAAGCGTTGGATAGCGTAGGGGTAGAAATTACTATTCCCACTCCAGTGGGTGCAACAGTAGGGAAAGCGCTGGATAGCTTAGGGGTAAAGATTACTATTCCCACTCCAGTGGGTGCAACAGGAGGGAAAGCGCTGGATAGAGTAGGGGTTAAAATTACTATCATCACTCCAGTGGGTGCAACAGTAGGAAAAGCGCTGGATAGCGTAGGGGTTAAAATTACTATTCCCACTCCAGTGGGTGCAACAGTAGGGAAAGCGTTGGATAGCGTAGGGGTTAAAATTACTATTCCCACTCCAGTGGGTGCAACAGTAGGGAAAGCGTTGGATAGCGTAGGGGTTAAAATTACTATTCCCACTCCAGTGGGTGCAACAGTAGGGAAAGCGCTGGATAGCGTAGGGGTGAAATTACTATTCCCACTCCAGTGGGTTCAACAGTAGGGAAAGCGCTGGATAGCGTAGGGGTAAAGATTGCTATTCCCACTTCAGTGGGTGCAACAGTAGGGAAAGCGCTGGATAGCGTAGGGGTTAAAATTACTATCCCCACTCCAGTGGGTGCAACAGTAGGGAAAGCGCTGGATAGCGTAGGGGTTAAAATTACTATTCCCACTCCAGTGGGTGCAACAGTAGGGAAAGCGCTGGATAGCGTAGGGATTACATTTGCTATTCCCACTCCAGTGGGTGCAACAGTAGGGAAAGCGCTGGATAGCGTAGGGGTAAAGATTACTATTCCCACTCCAGTGGGTGCAACAGTAGGGAAAACGATGGATAGCATAGGGGTAAAAATTACTATTCCCACTCCAGTGAGTGCAACAGTAGCAAAAGTAAAAAATTCATAAATTAATATAATTAATAGAAATATTATTACCAATTAAATTTATTTTCCAATACCAATTACTTTTATTTACCAATTAAATTTTATTTAATGGACAATTATTAATTAATTAACAATTTTAATTAATTAACATAATTAATTAATTATTATTAAATTACTTCCCACCCTATCCCCCTATAAACTCACAACCCACTACAGAAAATAATTTACTAAATATTAATTATTTATCAATTAAATATTTATAATTAATTACCAATTATATTTTATTTATTTACCAATTAATAATTAATTAACAATTATTCTTAATTTACATTATTAGTTAATTATAATTCAATTACTTCCCACCCTATTCCCCTATAAACCGACAACCCGCTACAAAAAATAATTTCGTTGAAAATAATGATTTATCAATTATTCAATTATAATTAATTACCAATTAAATTTTAATTATGTACCAATTAATATTTAATTAACAATTATAATTATTTTACATAATTAATTAATTATATTTAAATTACTTCCCACCCTATTCCCCTATAAACCCACAACCCGCTACAGAAAGTATTTTACAAAAATTTAATTATTGATCAATTTATCAATTATTATTATTTACCAATTATATTTTAATTAATTAACCATTAATAATTAATTAACAATTACAATTATATTACAGATTTAATTAATTATAATTAAATTACTTCCCACCCTATTCCCCTATAAACCCACAACCCGCTACAGATTTATATTACACAATTATTACAAATTATTAAAAACGTACCTTATTTTCGATATTTTTGTTGTCTATATTCTATCTAGTCGATAATATGTCTAGTCTATATTTTTGATTCGATATTTTGGCTATTAATATCGATAGTACTCTATATTTTTGTAGTCTATATTATGTCTGGTCGATATTTTGTCTAGTCTATATTTTTACCTCGATATTATGTCCTGTCGATATTTTTGCATCGATATATGTCTGTTTACCAGTTGATACATTGAAGAAGGATAGCCTGAGACTATTGGGATGTCCTTGGTTAGGAACAGTGCAGGAAAGGTCTCTGAGAACACTGTTTATTAGAGTAAAACACACAATTCTTTACTTAGAATCAGAAACAACAGACGTAGTTGTCACATGGTGTATTTATGACATTTATTCAGGATGGGTGACAGTGTAAACACAGTTTATGTTAGCATAGACTCAGTTTATATATAATCCATCTGTTAGACTTGGCACCATTGGCGTGGGTCTCCCTTCCATTCTTTTGCTGTTGCTCTTGTGTTTTGCTGGTCTAGATGCTTTGGGCACTTTGCCACTGCTGTTCAGTTCCTAAGTGCAAGTGCTCCCTTTGCAAAGTATTTTAATGGATTAGTGATTCCATGATTGGCTTATTTGATTTACTTGGCAGACCCTAGTACAGTGTACTATGTGTGCCCTGGGCCTATAAATCAAATGCTGCTGGTGGGCTTGCAGCACTGGTTGTTCGACCCACAGAAGCAGCTTGTAAAATGTGACTCAGGCCTGCCATTGCAGAGCCTGCGTGCAGTCTGGGACTCCCATGTCGACTTTGCAAGTGCACACACTTGCCAATCCCTAAACCTTCCCTTTTCTACATATCAGTCACCCCTAAGGTAGGCCCATGGTACCCTGTTAGCAGGGTGCATTGTATGTGAAAGGTAGGACATGCCCTGATGTGTGTGGCATGCCATGCCAATTTCGTTTTTCACTAATACAAGGCTATCTGTTCCCATAGGCAAGAATGGGGAGTTTGTTTATAACATCTTATAAACATAACTGACTCTGGGAACAAGATAGGAAAATAATGTTTAGTATGCCTGAACTCAGAATGTTAAAATGCATCTTTTAGTGGGGGTGATTTGTACATTCTGTGTTTGAAAATACCACTTTTAGAAAGTAGGTATTTTCTTTCCTAACCATCCAGTGCGCCTCTGCTAGTTTTATGTATTGCATGTCTGGCTTTTGAATGACAGGGGCTGGAGAAGGGCTGTGGCTCCAGAAGTCTGATGAGACAGAGCTTGGCTGAATGGACCTGGGTTGCATTTAGAGTAGGGGGGAGATTTCCTTTCACCTGCCTGGGCCTGGTCTGCCTTCAACCATGCTGTCTCCACCTCCTGCCAGGAAGCTACACCTGTGAGGACAGAACTGGATTTGGCTGGGTACAGACACTCACTTCCTTCAGAGACCAAACGATTTGTGTGTATAAAAAGTGGGGCCTAGACTTTTACATCACTTCTGGGAAATCAAGAGCAAACCTTTGCCAAGCAGAACAGCTGGAGAAGCTGAGGAGGAATACTGCCCCTGTGCGCTGTTTGCTATCTAGGGTTGGCCTACAGTGGCTGCTTGCTGCCAAGGAATGGAGAAAAGGACTATGCTGTTTTGCTTTGTCACCTGCTTGAAGAAAAGATCTCCAAGGGCTTGAAATTGTGCTTGCCTCCTGTTCTGAAGTCTCAGGAACACATAGACGTCACCCCTTCTGTCTCTCTGCCTCTGTAACTACTGTTTCAGCTGCTAAAGAAGGAATTTGCAATTGGTTCTGTTGGGTGCATACTATTTCTTTAACTTTTTGGGGAACATTTGACAAATTATTCATTTTCAAGCGAGTTAATCAAAGAAAATGTAAATCCAAACCATCTAGGGTATCACAAAAGATTTTTATAAATGGCTTAATTTATAATTACCCTTTTGAATAAGGGTAATTATAAATGAAGCAATTTATAAATGGCAGCACACCATCAGTGCCTGTAGACGGGAAGGTTTACATTCCCAAGGATGTTATTAAGGATTTCAGCAAGCATGAGGACATTGGTCAGTGGTTTAAGGCCTACGAGATAGCGATGAAGCCCCACCGGGTCATTGAGAGAGATTGGGGAGCGGGGTTGTGGGGCCGCTTCATACATGAAGGGAGGGAAACCTTGCTAGCTTTGCCCACTGAGGATCAAATGTCCTATGCCCCCATGAAGGAAGTCTAGATAGCCAGGTATGGGTTGACCCCAGAGCTTTATAGGCAGAAATTTAGGACTTGCAAGAAGCTGGAGTCAAGTACCTGGGTGGAGTATGTATCTTATTTTTGCAGAGCATTGGATGGTTGGGTGAAGGGTAGCAAGGTAAATGATTTTAAGGCTGTTTTCCAGAGCTACGCCAGCACCTGATCGATAGCAATCTGACTGACCCCAGAAAGCTTGCAGTGGAGGCGCACCGCTGGGTCAGTATTAGGGTCCACAAGGGTTATGTGGGAGACCCCCCCAAAGGTGGGCAGGGTCCCCAGCAAAAGAGTGGGGAGACATGGGTAAACCGAAGGAGTTCGAAAAAGGGCCCCAAAGTAATCCCCAAGGGAACCAAGGTAAGGGTTCCCAGCCTCCCACTGAGAAGAGACCATGGGTCCCGACAGGTAAGTCTGTTCAGAGGGGTCCCTAGACATGTTTTAGTTGTGGTCAGGTGGATCACTTCCAAGGAAGCCCCAAGTGTCCCAACACGGTGGCCACTGCACCCACTGGTGCACCGCCCTGGGAAATGGCTAGTGTAGCCTTGGGGAGAAGTTGGGTGCCCAATGTGGGTGGGGTCCCACACAGATGTCTCTAGTCTCTTTAAGAGACAGTGAGATGGTCCCTACGCTCACATGCCTGATAACACTAAGAAGTACAGGCAGTGGGTAACAATCAATGGCCATAGTGTGGAGGCTCTGAGAGACACCGGAGTCAGCGTGACAGCTGTCAGGTGTCGGCTTGTGTCTGAAGAGCAGGTGGTCACCAACACATTCTATCCAGTAGTTGCCGCTGACAACTCAGAGTGCCTCTGCAAAGTGGCACATGTTCCTTTTGAGTGGGGTGGGGGTCTCAGGTACCTTGAGAGTAGCTGTGAGGCCAGCCTTGCCTGTTGACTGCCTGCTAGGCAATGATTTGGAGAGCTCCTCTTTGGCGAAGGTGGAGCGGAGGTCTCATTTGGAGATTTTGGGTCTGTCTGAGTGGCCATGCATGACCACTTGGTCGAGGGCCGCTGGTAAGGGCATTCAAGATGACCTGTAGACTGAAAGAGTGGCCAAGGTGCCTGCCGGAAAGAGAAGAGGCAGAGGGGGCGGGAAACCAGCCCCTGAAGTTCCCACTGTCCAGGAGGAGGCAAACCTTGGGGGGATGCCCTGGAGCCTACAGGGGAACAAGTAGCTGAACTAAGGGACCTACCTGAGCTGACCCATTGGCAGCAGAAAGGAGGCCCCTCCAGGGAAGGGTTCAGCTAGGAGCAGAAGAAGTACCCTTCTCTTGTCGGTTTGTGGCAACAGGCTGCAAACCAGGCAGCAGGTGATCAGTCTGGATCACATTGGATTTATTGGGAGAATGGTCTCCTGTATACCGAGCCTAAGGTTGCTGAGCCTGGATCAGCCCATGTGCTGGTGGTACCCCAGAGCTTCAGAGCCTTCCTACTGGGACTGGTTCATGATGTTCCTTTAGCAGGACATTTAGGGCAAAACAAGATCTTTGAGAGGCTTCTCATCCATTTTTACTGGCCCCAAATGTGCAAGAGTTCAGATACTCATTGTAGGACTTGCCAGGCAAGTGGTAAGAGTGAGAGAAAGCACATGGCTCCTCTCCAACCTTTCCCTCTGGTCAGCACCCCTTTGAGAGGGTGGGCATTGACATTGTGGGGCCTCTGGATCCCAAGACAGCCATGGGCAACAGGTTCATCCTGGTCTTGGTGGACCATGCCACCCAGTACCCGGAAGCCATTCCTCTACGGACTGTGACGGCCCCCGTGGTGAGTCGTGCGTTGATGGGGATTTTCTCCCATGTGAGGTTCCCCAGAGAGGTGGTGTCCGACCGTGATACCAACTTTATATCTATGAATATGAAGTCCCTGTGGCAGGAGTGTGCTGTAACCTATAAGTTCACCACTCCTTACCACCCCCAAGGTAATGGGCTGGTTGAGAGATTCAACCGGACCCTGAAGGGCATGATTATGATACTTGGTGAACCCATGAGGCGTAAGTGGGACGTCCTCTTGCCATGCTTTCTGTTTGCTTACAGAGAGGTGCCACATAAGTCCTTAGGGTACAGTCCCTTTGAACTGCTATACAGCCATCCTGTGAGAGGACCTCTGAGTCTGGTGAAAGAAGGCTGGGAGAAAGCTCCCAGTAAACCTCCGCAGGATGTATATAGCTACATGCTGACCTTCAGAAACCAGACTAAGCACTTCAGACTATTCGCTCAGGCGAATCTGGAAGCCAGCCAGGAGGAGATGAAACGTTAGTATGATCAGAATGCCACTCTGATCGAGTTTCAGCCTGGACAAAAAGTGTGGGTCATGGCCCCCGTAGAGCATTGTGTGCTCCAGGATAAATGGACCAGACCATTTGAGGTGGTGGAGCGCAAGAGCAACATCACCTACCTGGTGGGCTTGTAGTCTCCTAGGAACCCTTTGCGGGTCCTACATGTGAACCGCCCGAAGCCCCACTTGGAGAGGTCTGAAGTGGGCATGCTCCTAGCAAAAATGCTGGGGTGGAAGAGGAGATTGAGCCTCTTCCTGACCTCCTGTCTGCAAAGGAGCAAGATGGGTCAGTGGATAATGTGAACCTCTCTACCGCCCTGACCCCTGAGCAGCAGAGTGACTGTCGCCAACTGTTCAGACAGTTTTGACTGTTCTCCCTGACCCCCGGTGTCACCCAGTGGTGCGTCCATGATGTGGACACTGGGGACAGTCCTCCAGTAAAACATAAGATTTACAGAGTGACTGACAGGGTGTCAGAAAACTTACTTGAAGTTTCCCAGGTACTTTACAAGAACAGAATGGTGACTGTTCCCAACGCCTCTCTGAGCTTCCCTCCACACTCCCACTAATAGCTTAGGATAGTATGAAGAATTTCCCAGGGGGGAATGGGGTATGGGACAGAGAAGAGACTTCTATATCTGGTGTCTTCAATAAACCGCTACTTCTAGTTGTTTCTTGTGCAGTTTTCTGTACTAGACACTGTAACACAAAATAAGCACAGTACTACAGTCTAAGTAGAACTTGACATTGAACTGTATTTAGCTAAACCTTTTAAACAACGTCCCCTAGGAGTCCAGACTATTGCTCCTCTTCTTAGTACTGTTGTTCTTTAGATTTGCTTCACTATGGTATGAATAGTGTTGCTAATTCTGTAGAAATATAAACAAATGCTTTAGTATTTAACTTATTTGCTTTTTACTCAATTTTTTTGTTTTACTGATCTAAACTATTAACCTTTTCTTTTCTTTTGCAGGAGGGTCAAAACATACGGGAACTCAACAGGAGCTGTTTACTTTGGTAAGTCTTAAGCGGGAATTTAATATTCTAGTTCGTTGTTTTCTTTAAACTGTTCTTTCAGGTAAGTGTTCAACAGATAATTAGGTTACCGGGAAATTAACACCAGGCGCATGAAACAGAGAATATCTACTAGTTTTTCTCTTAAGGGGACTTGCGTGACTGACTGGAGACCGAGATGACGTAGGAATGGCAGGAATTTGACTGGAGTCTCTGCTATGCCGATTCAAATGGGAAGAAGCCTTTTCCTTCGCTGTGTATTCTGGAAACCCGACGATTAAAAGAATAATAAGCTTCCATCGGAAATATGCTCTAACACCTAACTACGCTGACTCTAACACGGACGTTCAGGCAAGCACTGTTACCACTGTAACGGTCTTGGTGAAGGGCGCACAGCTGAGGGTGAGCGCGAGCCTCAGCTGTGCTTGGGAGCTCGCGCTACCGTAGATAGGCTGAAATGCTAACCACAGTGCTGTCAGCCATCTTTAGGGTATGCTTCCTGACCAGTTCAGTCCAGGACTGGTTATTGTGATTCCGATGGGAACTTGGGTCTTTTACACAATTTCCTCTGTTTTAACCAGTGGTAGCTCCCACTAATTGGCATTTCTTTAGTCTATCATTTGGATTCCTGACACAGAGTCATAGCTTGCATTAAGGAGGAGGTCGCCTAGATGTTACCACTAGGGGTGATTAAGTCATCAAACAGCCCTTGTGCCAGCCCAGTGGTCTTGGTCCCAAAGACGGCCGCACCCGGTGCCACACCAGAATTCCGGTTCTGTGTGGACTAACGAGGGCTCAATTCAGTCACCAGGACTGACGTGCACCCCATCCCCAGAGCTGATGAGCTCATCGATCGGTTGGGGGCTGCCCGGTACCTCAATACGTTTGACTTAACATCTGGTTACTGGCAGATCACCTTGACTGATGGGGCAAGAGAGAGGTCAGCATTCTCCACACCAGATGGGCACTACCAATTCCGGGTGATGCCCTTTAAGATGAAGAATGTCCCTGCCACCTTTCAGAGTTTAGTCAACCAGATGTTGGCTGGGCTGGAAGATTTCAGTGCCACCTACCTGGATGACATTGCAGTGTTCAGTGCCACTTGGGAGGAACACCTGCACCACCTCTGGGAAGTGTTGAAGGCACTGCGGAGGGCAGGCCTCACGATCAAGGCGAGTAAGTGCCAGATCGGGCAGGGTTCTGTGGTATACTTGGGACACCAGGTGGGGGCGGCCAGGTGGTGCCTCCACAGCCCACGATTGATACCATTCTGTCTTGGGAACCCCCAAGACCCAGACAAAGGTGACTGCCTTTTTAGGACTCACAGGGTATTACAGGAGGTTTGTCAAGGGGTATGGCAGCATTATTGCCCGCTTGAGAGAGCTGACTTCCAGTAAGCAGCCCAAGAAAGTGAACTGGGCTGATGCCTGCCAGAAAGCTTGTGATGCCCTGAAATCTGCCATGTGCACGGCACCCGTGCTTCAGGCGCTCAACTTCTCAAGGGAATTCATTGTGAAGACAGATGCTTCAGAGCATGGTGTGAGGGCTGTGCTCTCCCAGCTGAATGAAGAGGGCTTAGACCAACCTGTAGCCTTCATTAGTAGGAGGATACTCCCACAGGAACGAAGGTGGAGTGCGTTTGAGCGTAAGGCATTTGCTTTGGTCTGGTACTGAAGAAGTTGTGCCCAGATGTGTGTGGCATGTCCTGATAGTGAAATACTGCCAATTTCATTTTTCACTATTGTAAGGCTATCAGTTAACATAGGCCAGAATGGGGAGTTTGTTTATAACATCTTATAAACATAACTGACCCTGGGAATAAGATAGGAAAATAAACTTTAGTATGCCTGAACTCAGAATGTTAAACTGCATCTTTTAGTGAGGGTGATTTTTACATTCTGTGTTTGAAAATACCACTTTTAGAAGGTAGGTATTTTCTTGCCTAACAATTCAGTGGGCCTCTGCTATGTTTGTGTATTGCATGTCTGGCTATTGGATGACAGGGGCTGGAGAAGGGCGGTGGCTCCAGAAGTCTGATGAGTCAGGGCTGGGCTGAATGGACCTGGGTTGCCTTTAGTGTAGGGGGGGGGAGATTTTCTTTCACCTGCCTAGGCCTGGTCTGCCTTCAACAATGCTGTCTCCACCTCCTGCCAGGAAGCTGCACCAGTGAGGACAGAACTGGTTTTGGCTGGGTACAGAGACTCTCTGCCTTGAGAGAACTAAGGATTTGTGTGTATAAAAAGTGGGGCCCAGACCCCAGACTTTTAGATCACATGTGGAAAATCACGAGGAAAACTTTACCAAGGAGAAGAGCCGGAGAGCTGAGGAGGAATACTGCCCCTGTGCTGTTTGCTGTCTGGGTTGGGCCTGCAATGGCTGCTTGCTGCCAAGGAAAGGAGAGTAGGACTTTGCTGTTTTACTTTGTCACCTGCTTGAAGAAAAGATCTCCAAGGGCTTGAAATTGAGCTTTCCTCCTGTTCTGAAGTCTCAGGAACACAAAGACTTCACCCCTTCTGTCTCTCTGCATCTGGAACTGCTATTTCAGCTGCTAAAGAAGGAAATTGCAACGCCGACACCGCCGAGCGACGAAGTAACCTGCACCGAAGCGGTGAGCGATGCTCCGATTTGCGACGTAGGGCTGACGCTTGCTGCCATGCCGCATCGACTCTGAAGCTGATTTCATCATCGCGGAGCCGATCCTCGACGTGGGTGATCACTTGACTTCATTGACATCGCGCCAACGTAAGGAACAGAGGCTTTGGCGCCATCGTGATGTCACCTCCCCGACGCAGTAAGTAACAGTTGTCTAACCTCCCCTGTGCTGCAGTAAGGAACAGAGGAGGACGTATGGACAAAGAAGTGGAAGTTAGATGCCGCCATGCCAGCTTGACATGCCAAAAACGAGACTGCGTTGCGTTGCGAGCATTCAGTTGACGAACCGAAAAGGGAGCGCTGGATTTTGCAGCAGATATGAGCCAAAAAAGAGAATTTGAAGAACGACAGTCAACTGGCGGCGTCTATTTGGACAAACATCAATAATGTTGAAGTTACTCCCAGGAAACACCACTCTATGACAATAAAACTTTCTTCAAGGACAATAGTGGAGAAAGGTTCTGATTGAACTCAAACAGAAGAGATCCGTTGATCCAAAAAAAATACGTTTTTTGGTCCTGAGGAGAACCCTAAAGACTAAATATTGGGTTTGAAACGCGCCGACCTTGGTTAATCCTAACAAGTGCATTTGTTATATAAAGAAAGTATCCCTTGTTATTTCTGAATATAGCATGAGTAGTAAGAATTGAATATGTTCAAGTCTTGAAACAGACAGGGAGTCATAAATTCATAGCACTGTTTGGGACATGCCCAAGATATAAGGTTGAAAAAGTTCAAGCAAGGGTGTAGAACCTATCAGGGCAGGTGTGTTTTGTCATTTCCATGTCTTTGAATGTGTGCAATTTTTTTGTCATTAATTGTTACATGTTGTCAGTTATCATTTGTGTGTGTCCAAACGTAATTCTGGAAAAATTGTCTTATATAAATTGTCTCATGTAAAATTTGGATGTGGTGTTTTATATTATTTTATTTGAAAAATTGTACAGTGTTTAAAAAAAAGACTCAAAATTATAAAAGCCTTCCGAAATATGAAATAAAAAAAGATATTTAAACAGAGGTCTCTAGGTTGTATCAAGTTGTTAAAATGCGCCGAAATGGAAAATAAAAAGGAAAATTAATATCAGTATTGGCATTTTGGTTGTTGTTTCCAGCAGTGAGGAACAGAGGCTTCACCTCCCCTGGGGTCGTAAGAAACCGACGCCGCGCCGCGCCAACGAAGCATCACCTCCCTGACGCAGTAAACTGCCTTTGTTTTCATCGTTTCAAAGGTACTGTTCTTTGTGGGCCCGACGCCGCGCACCTTGCGGTCGGTGCCGTACCTTGATATTTTCACTGGTCACGACGTCGTTATAAATCCAAGTGGAGTTATTTGTTGCTACAAGCTTTATTTGAGTGAATAACCTATTTTTAAGGATATTTGGATAACTGTACTGTGGATTTTTGTCGTTTGGTCTTGTTTTGGTTTAGATAAAGATTACTTATTTTTTATTACTCTTTTTGCTTTACTGTTTATCACTTCTACACTCTTGCCTGCTTGAACTATCTTTGACTCTTCTTCTTTTCGACTTGTGATCTCATTAACTTGCTCCTTTGCTAATTTAAACTTTAGGCCTTTGTTTTCATTTGGCCAATTATCTCCCTTCCTTGATAATTTCTTTTTGGGTTCCGCTGAATTGTATTCCACTCTCCAAGCTCTTTTCCTTGATCTCTTCACCTTCGATTCATCTTCACTTTCATCAGTCTCACTTTCTGTGTTTTCAGCTGATTCATTGATAATTAGTTTTACTGTATCAGATTCTTTTCTAGATTCAGGAACTTCTTTACTCTGCAGTTTCACTCTGTTAGGAACATCATCCCTATAGCTGGTACTCGGAATTTCTTCTTCTTCTTCTTCTTCGATTATTTCCAACTTCCCAGTTTTAGAATTTTCGTTCCTGCTTCCAGAGCTTCCAATCTGCTTTTCAATACTCTCCTGATCTTGATCTTGAATCACCACTTCTTCAGCTTCTTTTTCTGCTTCTTGATCTAGTAGATCTTCATAATTTTCATTGTCTTCAGAATCTTGTATCACAATTTCTTCATTCAATGCCTCATTCGCAATTGAATCTTCCAGATGTCGACTTTCTTGTCGATCTTCAGGATCTGAATTTCTTTCAGGATCTTCTTCCGAATCTGAATCAGCAGTTGTATCACCTTCGTCAGGATTCTCAGGTGGTGGTACACGTAAGGTATGACTAGCATGAATCCATCTTTTCAATCCCTTAACCTTTACTGCATTTGTTGTGACTAGTATCACCTGTCTTGCCTTCTGCCACCTTGGTACTAGGCAGTTTCTTCTTCGGTGAACCTTTGTCCTCACCCAATCTCCAGGTAACAGATCATGTGCTTGTTCTTTCTCTTTTATAATTACTTCAGTTCCCACCTGATGGAACACAGAAGTCACCACATCAGATAGATTTTTACAGTAATCCATTATGATGCTATCATTAATGCTCAACAGTTTATCAACTGGAACAAATGCTTGCCTCGTGACCCTACCCATTAAGATCTCATGAGGGCTCAAACCTGTTTTTCTATCTGGAATGCTTCTCAAAGACATCAAAAAGAGTGGAAGCGCATCAGTCCACTTCATTCCTGTAGCTAAACACATTTTTGCTATTCTATTTTTTATTCTACCATTCATTTGCTCAACCACACCTGATGCTTCTGGTCTGTAAGCACAGTGTAACTTTTGTTTTATGTCTAGAGCTTCACAAACCAATTGTAGCAATCTGTTTTCAAAATGTTTTCCACGATCTGTCTCGACAGTTACAGGAAAACCATACCTTGGTATGATTTCTCTCAAAAGCAATTTTGCCACAGTAATTGAATCATTGCGGCGTATTGGAAATGCTTCCACCCATCTTGAAAACAAACAGACTATCACCAAAACATATCTGAGTTTTTTGTGAGGTGGCATGCAAATGAAATCAAGCTGTAATCTGGTAAATGGACCACCCTCCCGTCCTATGGTTCCCATGCTTACAACAGTTTTTCTGTTTGGGTTAATCTGTTGGCAGATTAGGCACCTCTGACAAACGGATTCTGCAATTATTCTGAATTTTGGATTGTACCATGTTTGCCTAAATAATCTGATCATTGAATCTCTGCCAATATGTCCTGGACCATGATACATGTGTGCCATGTCAGAAATCATGCTGTCTGGCATTACTGGTCTGTCATCTTTGTAAACCCAAATCTCATCTTCTTCTCTCTGTCTACAACCTGCTTTTAACCATATGTTTTTCTCGTCATCATCTGCCTCATCTTGCAACTGTTTTACTCCCTGCCAAGTTTCAACTACAGATGTTAGCATAAGTGAGTTCAAAACATGTTCATTTGCTTTTCCCCGATTAATTGCCATATTTTCTTTAGCACAGAATTTTGCTATTGTGTCAGCATATGAATTTCCTTTTGTTATGTAATCCTCTCCTTTTTTATGTGCTGTACATTTTACAACTGAAATTTTCTCTGGCAACTGAATTCCTTCGATTAATCTCTTAATCAACTGTGCATTTCTAATTGGTGATCCCACATAAGTTAAATAACCTCTTTGTGACCAGAGTTGGCCATAGTCATGGACTACGCCATATCCATACTGACTATCAGTCACTATGGTTACTTTTAGCTCTTTTCCCAATTCACATGCAAAAATCAAAGCAATCAATTCTGCTACTTGAGCTGAACGAATTCCTTTGAGACAAGAGGCTTCAATTACGTCTGCAACTGTGCAAACTGAATATGCTGCATTCAGAACACCTTCTTCTGTTCTCAAGCATGAACCATCAACAAACAAAACATAATCAGATTCAGCTAATGGGACATCTTTTATGTCCTGTCTGGGTCTTGTGCAATATTCTAATACATCCAGGCATTCATGATCAACAGCAGCTTCATCTCTGATTTCTGTTTCAGTACCATCAGGTAACAATGTAGAAGGATTTAAATTCACACATCTCGCAATCGAAACATTATCTGAGCCAAGGATAACCTTTTCATATTTTGTTAGCCTACTGTTTGTCAAATGTTGTGTTCTGCTTCTTGTGAGGAGAATATCAACTGAGTGTGGTACATATACTTTTACAGGATTTCCCATTATTATTCCTTCACTTTGTTCCAGACTTACACTGGTTGCGGCTACTGCTTTTAAGCAACCTGGTAATGCTTTTGCAACTGGGTCAAGAACAGCTGAGAAATATGCTATTGGCTTTCTCAGTCTTCCATGTCTTTGAATCAGAACTGATAATGCACATCCTTCTCTTTCACGGCAATACAGCTCAAACTCCTTCTCGTAGTCAGGCATTCCCAATGCTGGAGCTTCACACAAACTTCTTTTTAACGGTTCAAAAGCTTCTAACTCAGTTTCTGTTAGGCTGATTGGGTCTTTTATGTCTGCTTTTGTCAATCTCTGCAGTGGTTTTGCAATTACAGAAAATCCACTAATCCATTGGCGACAATAACCAACCATTCCCAGAAACATTCTAACCTGTCTCTGTGTTTTTGGAGGTTGCATTGCTTGAATCATTTTTATTCTCTCTGTTGTCACCTGTCTGACTCCTTTTGCAATTCTGTGACCAAGATAATTTACTTCTTGTTTGCAAAACTGTAATTTTGCAGGAGATACTTTATGTCCCTCATCTGTCAGATGATTTAAAAGAGTAATGGTATCCGTTACACAATTATCTCTTGTTTTTGCAGCCACAAGGAGATCATCAATATATTGCACTAACGTAGATTTTCCAGGCAAATCTAGATTTTCCAAGGATTTCTTTAGCAACTGATTAAAAATAGATGTACTTTCAGCATACCCTTGAGGGATACGACACCATGCTAATATACGCTCTTTGAACCTGAATGCAAAAATGTGTTGGCTTTCTGGATGCAATGGAACAGTAAAAAATGCATTACATAAATCTATAACTGTGTACCATTCTGCATCATGCGGAATCTGATATAAAATTACCGCTGGGTTTGGCACAACTGGGCAACATGGAACAACAATTTTGTTAACTTTTCTCAGGTCTTGAACAATCCTGAAAGTACCGTTTGGCTTTTTAATTCCCATAATCTGTGAATTACATAGGCTGCTCTCAATTTCTTTTAGAACATCTTGTTTTATGAATTTTTCTATTACAGGAATAATTCCTTCAATCACTTCTGCTTTCATTTTATACTGAGGAATGTTTGGATAATCTGCTCCTTGTTTTACTGATATTTTTACTGGGTCTACATTTTTCATCAAACCCATTTCATCTCCAGTGAAATCCCAAATTTTAACATTCACTGTGTCTTTTATTTCTTCAGGTAAAATATTTTTATCAAACACAGGAAATAATTTGCTTTCTTCTGCCTCAACCATTGACATTGTTAATTTGTAAAGGCCATCTTCTTCTGGTGTTTGTAGCTCAATACCATCCGGTGAGCAATATATTTTACAGTTCATCTTACAGAGAATATCCCTACCTAAAAGATTTACAGGACTGCTATCACAAACTATGAATCTATGCATGTCTTTAAATTTACCTATTTCAACTTCAACTGGTTCAGTCAAATCTGTTTTAACCACTTGGATGCTAAGGTACATCCACCTCTTCCCATTGACTTTCCATTGAAACCAATGGAAACTCCATGACGAGCTGGGCTCGTCATGAGCGTCGAAGGGGTTAATTTGCTGATTAGCTACACGTACTACTTGGATCTTGTCCCCGGAGAGAGGCAGGTTTTCTATTTCCACTGATCTAACAGTAGAACGGGTAGCACCTGTGTTCACTAGGAAAGTAATTTCTACATCATTTACTTTACCATTTACAAATGGACCAGATTGATCTACCTCAAGAGTGGCTCCAAGCACACACGCTTCCTCCTCTCTCGGGCACCGTCAGAAATAATCATCAGACTCACTCCCACCATCTTCTTTCAACCAATATTGTTGTGACACATTTGACACGTTCACTTTCGGCGATCTGTTTACCTGTTCACCTCCGGTGAATCCTGTTTCTGCACTGTATCTCTGCACATTTACACAGTTTGGAAGTGGCGGTTGTGGTATCTGACTTTGCTGATTCACTACCTGTCGCTGTAGCTGTTGCTGCAGATTTATCTCATTCTGCATCTGTGGATTTAATGATGTATTTTTAAAAATTCTGGACGGATTCTTACAATCGCGCTTCCAGTGTCCAATTTCGCCACAATTAAAACATCGGAGTTTCTGTTTAACTCTTCTATATTGTCACGTCCGCACTCCGCAGAATCCGTGTGCAGAAGAAATGCTCCACCTCCGGACCTCCCAAACACCCTGAATATAAATATCACAGGGTGTTCAGGTGATACGGTGAGGGAAAAACCCCAAAAGGGGAAAAAACCCAAAAGTAAAGAATAGAAGGGAGGGCCAGCAGTGGACAAGAAGCTGCAACAGAAATACACAAGGATTAGTAACGATATAAAGTCTACTCTCAATACATTCTCGCTAAGCGCATGGTAACCTGGTTCACCTGATATGTACAATGACAGCCCCTTCATTCAGCAATAACGTCTTCTATTCCTCCTGCTCCTGCACACAACACAAGAAGCACAATATGTATAAAGCAAATGAACAAATGGCATCCTAAATACTTGCTGTCACTTAGATACATACCCCACAAGCATAAGCTAACTCCTAAAAGGAATATTCTCAAAAGTCCCAGTGAGACCTTCGTAACTTTGTCAATAGAACTTAAAGTAAATTGCAGATTCCAACTCTGCGAAGGAAATAAAACCCGGATCCAGATAAAGTCTCTAGTTCCCAAAGAAAACCTAAACACGGTATGCTGTAGTTAAATCCACTACCAACATCCGCTTTAGTACTTGTAATCCAATAAGGGGAGTTCCATTTCATGACACACGATATCAATTCGTGCCGGCATTGCGAAGGCAACCCCCCCTGCAATCCGTCACTTGCACGTTACTTGACGTTATCTGCAACCCCCAGCCAGAGGTCGCGTCGCAGTACAGAGCACAGAAGTAAATGACAGCTTAACTCTAGTAAGCCGACCACCTCGCAGCCGCGAGGTTCAAAAATAGACGCGAGCAGATTGCTCAAAACAAAGTCAGAGTAGATCAAACATGCGCGAACGCGCAAGTACTTTACCCGGCTTCACCCTTATCAGCAGCAAAGTTAGAACATCTGAGTTCTCACGGGCGATGGCTTAAGGAAACGTCCTGGAAAGCATACAGCCAGACGGAAAGGCTCCAACAAACAAAACAAAATCACGAGCACCTGAACATGGGTCTCATCCGGCTTCGCAAAGGATCATGATCACAGTAGTTCTAGACTCACTGACCATGGGAGTTGTAGTTCAGGTAGGCGCAACATGTATTAGATCCTGACATATATTACCCATCATTTTTGGTTTATTATAATTACCTTCATATTTTCCTTGATTCTGGTCAGCATTTTTATTTCCCAAAGTTGCTAATTGCTGTTCAGCCACTTTTACCTGTGAACACTTAGCTTTTTCTTTTAACTTCTTTTGTTTAGCATCTATTTCATCACTGCAGTATTTTGCTTTTCTCAGGATCTCATCTACTGAATTTGATTGCCAACCAACTATTCCAGTTCTTATCATTTCACCAATTTCAGGTCTCAAGCCATATACAAATCTGTAAATAAAATGGCTCATATCATTTTCACTTAAATTTTCATAACCACTGTATTGTTTGAAAACCAGCAGTAATCTTTCATAAAATGAATGTACTGATTATTTTGGCTCTTGGGTAGTTCTGTCTATTTTAACCCAATCTATCTCTTTTGGGGGAATCTTATTTTTCAGAAATACAATCACCTTATCATACATTCTCATTACCTCTTTTGAAGGAGCACCTGTTATTCTATTTCGAGCAAATTCTTCCTTGGGCCAATCTACAGAGATTTTGCACTCCGCCCAAAGATCTGATGGGACAACTATGTCAAAGAAACCATCAAGATCAACCCACAAAACTTTTGAAACTTTCACAAATCTGTCTACCTGTCGATACCATTCTACAGGCTTTTCTCTTAAACGAGGAAAATCATTTGTGAACATTAAAATGTCCTGTCTTGTCCATGGAACATGCACGTACCCTCCTCCTGGTATTTCTCTCATTGGAAGTTAATTTACCACTTCCTCTTTTTCTTTCTCTTCTCTGACAGGAAAAGCTGAGCTTGTTCTGTCTTCCTCTCTTTTCTTTGTCCATTTCACTCTCCATTTGGCTTAATCACCCCATTTTCTCAAGACCACAATTAAGTCTTTTATATGAATTATTCTTCCTGAGGTATTCATGTTTTCAATGTCTTTTCAGAAAAATCCACCCTGTAATGTTTCTGCATATTCTTTTGCTTATTCAAATCCACTTCTAATTCAGCAGCCATCTCCTCTAATTGATCATATTTGATTTTCGTTTTCCATGTTATGCTTTTGCAAATAAACAATAATTCATCATCCTGATACAGCTTCAAACTGTCAGTTCCAATCGTTCCAATTATTAATTCCTCAATATCTGCTTTCAATTTTGGAACATCAAGTAGTTTACATTCAGGAGTTTGTGTTAAATCTATTTTATTCGGACTCTTTTCTGGACTTCCAGAGTCCGATTCTGCACCAGATGGAGTTTTACTTGTCAAACTCTGATTAAAAGTTAAGTCAGGCATCATTAATTTTTCTCGATGAATCTCAGACAAATCTGAATAAAATGTTTCAGTCACTCTCTGTATTTCTGAATTTAGTGGAACAGTTAAAGCTGAATGTCTAATTTCTTTCTGATCAAATACTGGAAGAACAGGTCCGATTGTTACAGGTACTGTTACTGCTTCCATACTTTTAGTTAACTGCTGTATTAATTCATTCGTAGAACGAATATTTTCTGAAGTACTTGGTAATTCCTCATATCTTTCTGTTCTTTTACCATTTGGGGTTACATTTCTCTGAACTGGGGTTACATTATTATGAACTGGAGTTTCATTTCTATGGACTGGTGTTTCAGCATAATTTCTATTTTCACCAGATAAATTTGAACTACATCTTGTTTCTACTCTTTCAGGTGTTTTTCCATGATCATGATTTGTTTTAGGAGAAACCTCCTCAATAATTTCTCTGGGAGGAGCACTAGGAGATGTCCAAGTACAAACTGGTTGATAAGGTGGCGGTTTTCTAGTATAGATTTCTTCTAATACCGGATCTTCTAAATCATTTTCTTCATTATTTCTATTTGTCTTTTTGGTACACTTTTGTCCAGTTACCTCATCAATTAGTCTCACTGGGTACAAACCATCACACATGTCTGCACTTCTCCATCGACGCATTCTATCCTGATGTGTTTCTCTATTTAGATCTAATCCTCCTCTCCTTGATACTCCTCTACTTTCTCGTTGTAACTCAAACATTTCATCCTCCCATTCAACTAGAGCTTCAAATTGAGTAGGTCTAGGCTTTGGTACAAGTTTCATCATTTTTTCTCTTACGTTTTTCAAAACTGCCATGTTAAAAGATCCATCTTCCGGCCATGCTAACACACCATCATTTTTAGTATATTCCATCCAATTCTCAATCCAAAGACAAGTATGATAACCATATTCACCCATCATATACACTGCAGGTGTTTTGTACTTATGAATTAATTTTCCACCTCGCGTTGCAATTTTCTTGTCAGGTTTAAGTTTATTTTTCAATTTCTGAAACCATGAAAGCTTCTTTTTCTCTTTCATTAAATAATAATCCATGTTTTAAAACGATTTCCCTTACTTCGGAAAAGATTGTAATTACTTCCGTGTTATTTTGCAACACCAACCAATCCGTGCGTGAAACTCACCAACAAGCCAATCAGGATAAGCTACGTCAGTATTCTTGCTCAACCAATAGAATTGCTATTTTTCAGGATAAGCCAATCAGCTGTAAGCTTGCCTTAGTCACGTGAACCAATCAGTGCGCGAACACTGTGACGTATGTTAGCCAATCACAGCGCGACTCTCGTGACGTATGCAGCTGCTGTGGCTTCTCTGTCTCTCACTCCGCTCCTTAAACTGACACCTCCTTTACAATTTTAAAGCGCCATATTTACAAACCCTTCAACTGAATTCTGTTAATAACTTCACAAATAACAAACCATTTGCCTGTTTCACTAAATAAAATGATAGCTTTCCCAATCATTCAGGTATTTTTTTGCGTAAAAATGGACGACGCTATTTTCACAGAATATTTAGTTTCGTCGATAAAGTAAGGCTACTCTACCCTTCTAGCAGGTAATAACGAACTCGTTTCCTTCTGAATGCACATACAGTGATGTTTTACACCTCCTTAGAGACAATTCAGAGTTTAACTCGATCAAATATTAAAAAATTCATCTACGCACATCCATACGGAAAAATCCCTAACCACACATACATGAAATCTTTAGTAGGACTCTAACCCACCAATAGAATTCCTCACTCGCCAGTAAGATAGACAACGCTTCCTTACCCTTCACTCAAGCTTAGATAAATTCTACTACTCTTTTCACAGTGAGTTTTAAAACAGGCTCCAAGTCCCCATACTCGAAAGATACGATTTCTTAGTCAATCCTCACTATGCATTTTACCTTACACACCTAAAATCCCTAAACTTGTGTTGTACATTCACAACACTAGTGATATACGACGACACCACTATTTGAAACAGAACAAATGCACTGTGTAACTTCACCTGTCACACTTCTCTTGCCAGCATAACTAGGAATTTTCACACTGCTGGAAAAAACCTTTCGACTACATATAACAACCGAACAAACTTAACAATCTTGACATGTGTTAGACATCGATCCTATGTATTTACCATGTAACATGTCAGTTACCATAGTAACCGAACTCTGCTACCAAGTTATTGATCCAGCGCTCCTATTGAAAAACAGTCTCAATAACGCTACCTATCTCCACAATACTCACCATTAATCATGACTCACTAATAACGGCCCATAACACCAATGAGACAATTTTTGAGCAACTGAATCAGGTGGCCTGATTAATAAAATCCATTCACATTTTATCTACATATTATATACATCTGCAGTTTAAATTATTTTAACCATGATTCAAACATAAATCATTTTTAATCAAGCCACTATGGCGATTGAATCAACTGATGGTAACTAGATCATGAATAAACAAGACCAGCTTGTCATTTCAAATCTATTTATTAATTTTATTATCATAAAGAAAAAGCATTTACGTTTAGAAATCTTTATTAAATAAGCAATCATGAAAGCAGCATTTTAATGAGGAAATGAATTAATAAACTGACGTTTTAAAGCAAGTTCAGAAAACATGAATTAAAGCAGAATAACAGTTTCCATTCCCTAAATCTATTTCCCTGTCTGATTCTTTCTGCACCTAGAAAGGAAAAATCATTTAAAGTCTGCTGTCCTTACGTGCGCCAAAAGTCCGACAGCATCTCACGTCAATCAGGAGTCTGAAAGAAGAGAGTTTTTTCTCCGCTCCAAGCGTCAGGTTTTATACCTTTTTTTCTAGCTAAACTCACTACAAATTACATCTTTTCATGAAAATCCAGGCTTCTCATTGGCTGTACAATGTCAGTCCACGATAAAATGCCAAATCACGTCAGTCACTTGATCTAGCTCAGGCTTTTTCATAAGCCCTATTGTCTCACAAAAGGACGTCTTCCGACTTCCTCAGAAAAGAAACATTTTCTCCGAGCTTTAAACTTCAACTTCCTAGCCTTGGCAGTCATAACAAGTTCCTGTCCTTGAGCCCTTTTCTCCAAGAGAGAGCATGTTCAGCAAAACCAAAGAACCTTTTCAAATATTGCTGTTAACGTGGTAAAAATCTCCACTGCTGCGCATGTGCAAGGCTCCACTCTGGACAAGCTTTCGGAACTGCAGCTCTGTCAGCCATTTTCTAAGCGATCTTTAGGCCTCACTTTGGAAACTATTGTTAAACAAACACAAGACATCAATTAATTAAAGAATAAAAACCCATTATGTTACCCACCCCCTTTGCTAATTAATCCCGTTAATTATGTTACCTAGCTGAAGCACGAATAAGCAGCTTTATATCTACCATTCCTTTAGGAACTGCAAAAACTCTTTTATGCGTTTTGACACAGAAAAGACATAACATAAGCACACAAAGTAAGCACATGCCATTAATTAAACAGCCGCATTTAATACTGACAAAGACAATAAACAAGGTTAGTTTATTATTTTTCTTTTGCGTTTGCGACATGAAAGCACATTAGTTATCCCACGTGTAGTAATGCAAAAACTCTTATACTATATTGATTAATATTTTCACCACAAACATATTAATGCAGTTATGATTATGGGAGATTAACTTCGCAAGTTTGAACAAAATATTGTTCTGCACCTTGCTTCATCAGTGTGAATGTCATAAGTTTTCATGTGGCTGGCATACTGATTTGGAATAATGATGAAGTTGATAGTTATTTTAGCCCCTCTCCCTATGAACGTATGACCAAACTCCACTGCGGGCGAGCACAGACGATTTGAAAATCCTAAATCATATTTAAACATAACTTCGTTAAACAGCTCGCCCTTAGTGGTGTGTTGAAAATGGAATGATGGGTCGTCATTATCCAGAATTAAGCCGCACTTCCCAGATCCCGCCACTGGACACAGGTTTCTGTTAAAGTCCCCGCCCCAAATAGGTACAATTTCAATATTATGCTTTGAGTCCGAGTAAGCGATATCTCCACCTAGCTTCTCTAATATGGTTCCCAGTTGTCCTATTTCAATATTGTTATAGAAATTGAGAAGGAGCAGGACAATAACACGTGCCAATGAAAAAGATGGGAGAAGAGTGGGCGGAGCTTCAAGTCTAAACCTGAATACAACATGCCTGGCAGAGCAGTGCATGCATGCACTGCCAAGGCTCGACCTAACAAATTGGTAAATCCAAATGCAATGCTCAACCAATAGAAACTAAGGAAAACTAAAGTGACAAGCCCACACACAAATAAGAAGTGAATAAGATGTGAAGGCGGGATGTAAGCCCCTTTTAAGATATTTTAAATGAAATGGATTTCACAAGCACAGCGCAAGCGAAACCTAATAAGCTCCTTTTATGATATTTTAAGTACAATAGATTTCACAACTGTGCAGGCGAAACCTAAAAACGGACGAGGTCCCAAGAACTACAGTCAGACATGCCAACCCTCCGGATTCAGGGGTGAGACTACCGGTTTCAGGGCTAGTCTCCCACCTCCCGATTTCTGCAAGCAAAAACCCGATTCCTCGCTGTTTCAGCTGACAGGACTTGGTATTGTGTAAAGTGCCAATTCTTCCAGCAACAGTCAGAATGGCCATGCAGGGGCTCTAGAAGGGGTGAAAACCAACAAAGCGTCATTAACAAGGGAATGGTCTTTTAAAGATCTGTGAAGTACTGGGGGGAGGGGGGGGCTGTGTGTGTGCACAGGGAGCTGTTTCAGCCCCGGCTGTCACACAGGGGGGTGGGGAGGGAGCATGCACTGTCAGCAACCTGCCAGGCCAGTGCACACCACTTGCATCAACCTCTCTCTGCCTGCCATTGCGCCCCATGCTTATGAAAGGTTAAAAACAAAACGTGCATTTGTGTTTCAAATGTCCAATCCTGCAGCAGCACACTTTCAAAGTACCCATAGTAACCCGATTCAAGGCCCCATTCTCCCGATTTTTAAAAAAAATCTCCCTCTTTGCTCTTCTGAAATGTTGGCATGTATGCTACAGTGTGTGTTATACCTTTGGAAGGTCTCCACATCCTCTGTGTAGACTCTTAGACTCACTACAATAATTCAATCCAATAACATCGAATCTGCCTCCTTCTGACAGGAAAGTCCGTTGTGAATGTTAGACCTGTGATGATCGTTCACGCTTTATGAAATGCAGTGCACAAGCCGTTGACATTTGCGCCACGTATACCGAGCACCTATGTTGTTGGCCTTTGTCTTGCCACTTGGGTACAGCACAGAGCACCCTTCGCCCTGTAAGTAAGCACTGGCACCCTTTCTAGGTCTGCTCTGCTGTGACTTTCACATTTAGTGCCCTTGTTTGTTTTTAGTAAGTGCGCTGGTATGGTGTCCGCTTTCTATCTCTACATGTCCTCCCACCCTTTCAGGCCTAGTCGTGAGGGAAGGACGTGATTGGCTGGGAACGAGGTCCATCTTACGTTGCCCTCTCCTGTTTTCTACCGCGTCAGGCATTCCTTGTGGTCCTAGCGCCGCCGATTGTTACCGCCCTCACCCACCCGGCATCGCGCCAGTCTTCTCTTTCGCCTCCATTCTCGCTGTGCTAGTCCCGGCGGCAACATGTCCAACTCTAGCATTGGTACCATGCAGAGGCTGGTGGAGCAGCTCAAGATGGAGGCGGGCGTGGAGCGGATCAAGGTGAGCGGGGTCTGGGTTTTGCCGTGCTGTTACCGGGCGCCCCTTGGTACAGCATAGTAATCTAGCGCTTCTCATCTACCGCTGTAGTGTAGTGCATCGGTGGGATGTGTGTCGGCTGCTTCGCCGGTGCAGGGACAGAATGTGTTTTTGATTATTTTTTTTCGGCCGAAGCAGTGTTCTAAATATACTGTCGTCTTTTCTGCTTGGCAAACGGGTTGTTTCTGCGCTGCCAGCTGTGACAGAGGGCTGTCTATGCACAGTGGCTGTGCCAGCGTTTACATTCTTTAACGGGCATCCATTGGAGGATGCGCGTACGTTATTTCTGATGTGGCCGGTACTGAATCCAGACTGCCAACATTTTTGAGGACGGGGAGTGGCGTTACGCTTTACATCGTGGATAAACCTAAAATAAGTTTTAATACTCCTCATCTTTGATGCTGCCTTTATTCCTGTGCCAGGCGTTCACGCTGGACTGCCTGTTGATTGACCAAGATCAATTTTAAGCATATAGAATTTGAATATTGAATTATTTTTCAATTTTCCCTCACTTCCATCGTTCCAGGCAAGGCATGTTGCCACGTTTATTTCTGCCGCAATGTCACTTATCCGATTGTTCCCAGATGCTGCCATGTTTGAGCATGATATGTTTTATCGACTGTGCTCGCAGTGTTGGGCGCCTAGTGTGCTTGTATGTTTTTGTACACTTTACTTTTAAGAGTAGCTGTTGTTGCTGTTTGCAGCATTCACGGTAGAGGAAATAGTAGTGTAGGGATTCTTGCTTGAATACTATATACATTTTAAACAAATATGCACTTTTATCGTCATCTTACAGGATCGAAGTTATTGGGCAACACATTCAAAAAAAAAAAATTAACACGCTCCATATAGAAAAGATTTTTGAGATATTTCAGTTCTTCCACTGAAGATGGTTAATGGTGCTTTAGGTTGAGCAGTTTTTTGCCTGCTTTATAGACAGGAGCTAATATGTCGGTGTTCAAGTTATGCACTAAACACGTTTATTTTGTACTTATTTTTGAGCCCATCTATCAGGATTTTGGATATTTTTAGCAGAACAATAGTCGGTATCGCGAATCAGGAGGCAGATTTCGTGGGACAACTGCTCCTCTGTTGTATATTTAGGGCCAAGTTTGAGTTGGATCTGAAATAGGTAAACATTGTGTGAGTGGAAAACGTCGATAGAAGATTTGCAGGCAAGTTTTGGTAGGAACCTCTCGCAGTACAGATGTCAGAGGCTGAAGCACAATCAAGGCACAGGTCCGGGGTACACGCTGGTAGATGGCGTAAACCCTCTATATTTACAGGGTATACGCCGTTCACCCTTACAAGAAGTTGGGCCCCATTAAAGTATGCTGAACTTATCACAGTCTAATTTGCAGACACCATGATATGTTAAGCAGCGCCTGCACTGTTGTCTGCTTTCCATTCCTAGCAGCAACATACATGCACCTCCAGTTGGGCCGAAGTTAAGGGGACGTCTGGCTTCCTTTTGTTCCACTATGATCCTGGCTGCCGTGTCTAGTCTCACACTTGGATGCAAATGCAACAGAGAAGAAACAAAGGCACATAGCTTTTTATCACTTCACAGATACTTAAGAGACACATGCCTTTAAGTTTGTCACTGTATACAAGAGATACACATGGACTGTAAGAATTAGGCCTGGGCGGAAAACTACGCTACTCTCGCGTAGTTTACCCAACTATGCGCTACACGAATTGCACGCAGCACAGTGCAAAAACGCATAGAGTAGTTGGCATATTTTGCTCACTCGTGGTCCTCAACATCAAGTTGGCGACCGTGAGCGAGCAAAATGACATCCCGGCGAGACTTTTTCCTCATTCGCGATAATCAACATCAAGTTGCCTATTGCGAGCGTGGAAAATAAACCTCCCGGCGATATTCTCAACGCGGGGAGGTCAGGTTTCTCATTGCGAGTGGTCGCGTATGCTCGCGACCGTTCGCGATGAGAAACTACCAGTCCGCGTTGAGAAAGTTGCTGCTCGAGTAAAAATCTACTCGCGTGGCAGAAAACAGCTTGCTCTGTGCAAGATGCCATTTGCAATGATTGCACAGTGCGGGCAAGCATCGGGCACTGTGAAATCATTGCGAACAGCATTTCCCCACCGTACTACGCAGTTCGCGGAGTGCTACACGTAGCTCGCGTAGTGCAAAGTGCACTTCACGTAGCTACGTGTAGCGCTACTACGCGAACTACGCCCAGGGTTAGTAAGAATGTCAGAAATGTTGAGCTTTCCCAGTATTTACTTAAATAACCATTTAAATACCAGTATTTTATTTCTTTTATTGTCTACTCATCCCAATGCAGGGTATCAGAGCGCTTTAAGTAACATACACATTATACATTGACAATATATCAGGTAAGTGTGTAAACCAACTTATACGATGTGTTACATAAGACAAGGCTGATTATAAGATGTAGCAGTCGTTCCCTTCATAGCTCACTGTGCTATATTAGAAGGATTCCAATTTATGATCTGCAAGTAACAAAATTATATCTTTTATATGCAATAACCCACTTACCTGTCTACATAAAATAAAAACCTGTCATTTGCACGTTACATGATGTTCTTTGCAGGAGACACATTAATCTTCCATACTACTGAATTTCAAATCTAGGACTAGACAAAACACAGATCTCTCCAGCAGAAGCATTCGTCTCCAGACTTAATTTACCATTATTATTGTTCCCTGAGTTTTACTGGACACTCGAATATCTCTGCAGCAGGTGCCTTAAACCCTTAAGACATTTTAAAATGCAGACTTTGCAACCAATTAAGTAGAACAGATCTACTGCCATGTTTCTTCTTTTTGCCAGAATTTTAAAATGTACTCTGTGAGGTATATCTTTTGGGTCCAGAATGTGCCGCATTTTTTGGCGCAACTCTGATGCAAAATCTCATTTGTTAAAGCTCATAAATGCACTCAAATGTACTCATGATAGACCTGCTAAACATGAGTTCATAATATCTTATGTCACTTCTTGTGAGGCCATTTCCTGCGATGCTACGTGTGATGTGAAGTGCTGTGATGTCACGTTCCATGATGTCACTTGCTTACTGCCTAACTTGGTTGTCCCCCCTCCAAGTTCTATTTTTTTTTTTTTTGGGCTTGTGCAATGAGCACAATAAAGCTGCTGGAAACCCCACCCCAGTCAATACCTTTAAAGTTCTATAAAAAGACTTCCATGCGTTGTGGTCCCAGGTACTCTTGAATAGCCCTCTATGCACAACACAAATTACTGTCTTGGAAGTATAAATGTGGCACAACTTGTGATCAAGAAAGAGGTACATTTAGGGTATTGCGTGATGGTTTGGATATTGTTGGAGCTCAGTTCTCATGCAAGCCCTTGAGCTGGATTTTTAAAGGAACTCTTGATGTCCCAAAACAGCTGTGTAGTCTCTCTTGAATTGACCCTATGGGGAAAGCAGTGAAATAACTTTACCAGGAAGGTGTCGGCTCAGCAGAAGTTGTTTGCCTGTTTCAATGCAAATAATCTTGAAACTGTTTCCTTTTAACCTGTGGCGCAGTCAGGAAGTACATCATATTATCAATGCAAACTTTGCCTGTGCATATTCTTTGTTTTTTCTAAATATGGCCCAATTTAAAACTATGCACATTTCCAATTTGAACATAGTTTTACATCATTTTGTAATAAGAGTCGCTCATTTAGGTTTTCATGTGCTGTACACAGGTCATTATTGCATGGCGTTGGTGAATGGATTGCGCTTTTATGGCATATTTTGGGTGGTGGTAATACGAGGAGGTTGTAGATCAAGTGATGGTGGTCCAGCTCCTCATCTTGCTATCAAAGGGGAGTGCGAGATCGCTTTTAAACCAGTACATTTAGTAAAGTTGGGGTGGCAGGTTTGAGAATGGTGGTGGAGGGAGAGAATGTGTTTTCTGCCTTAGCTGCTTAAGCATTAGACCCTGGTTTATCATCCAATATCTGATTTGACAAAACAGAAAATTACATAGCTTTGAGTGATTTGGTAAGGGAAGAGGAGACATATATTTGAGCATGTTCTTTAAAGCAGTGATGGGGAAGTCACTTGACGAGGCCCACACATTGCTCCTACATGAAGGCCCTTCTGTCACAGATTTCATGTAGCCAAACCTAATTTGGTCCTTGTACCCATTAAGGCCATATGCAGCAATATCCTAATGCTGCCTCTGTAAGATGGCAAACACAAGGAGATGATAGACGGAGCGCTGAAACTTTTCAGACACTCATCCACAGTCACAGATCTGAGTTGAATCCATCATCGTTCTTTAGCTCACTTCGCCACCATAGTTCAGACCCAGCTATATGCAAATCAGTCTTGACCCTGTGCCTCATGGCAACAGTCCAGCCGGTCTATGGAAGCGTAATCAATCCTCTTAACAAAATCGGTTTAGAAAAATCAAGTGTCCCTTCAAATTCATTTTGAAAACACTCCAAAAATCCAGATGGAACTGAACATAACATAAAGTGTAACTATTAATGTTAAAGAGGATGATGTGAAGTTTCGGTCTTCGGTGGCCATTTAGATCCGCAAGACCATCCTCGGGGCTCAGCATTGAAAAGGCAAGCAATCCTGTATGTATTTGCTTCCAAAACAATTTGGCTCTACAACGGATGCCACCTCTAATACACGACCCATCTTACGTATGGGTCAATTTCTTGAACGCTCTATACAGAGACGTTCATACAAAATCTCCGATCCGATCAAACGGTTACAGTTATTTGAAGATAATGAATAGAATCACTTTTTGTGTCCAGCAAAAAAATTAATCTTTTTGAGAAACGATTCTGGAGATAACCCGATTTGTGAATTAATGCTCTAATAGTCCAGAGCAGTTAAGTGAGCTGTGATGTTGGTCTAGTTAACCATGACTGCTTTGTGCACCAGGGCCTAAGGAAAGTAACCACAAGGATCAGATTACCCTACAACTTAAAGTCACTGGTTTCAGAACACCTCGAAGCCAGAAGTAGTGTTTCACAGGTGCCGTAGTTACTACTTGAGCTCATTAATTCTCACCTTCAGAACTGACCCAACCCTGGATGTATTTATGAAGCACCTTTCCCATTAATAATGCTTGCTCTTCCACAAAACCATGCACATTGTGCACTCCTGGTTTCTTATTGACATGTTTTCCTCCATTGTAGATTTTTATGCTATGCTGATTTAATAGAGATCAATTTGTTTTGTTTCCTTGTAAATAGCGACTTGTAAAGCAGTCTCTACTTACTGTACAGCAGTCCTATAGAATACTTTGATACATAAAAGGTAGATGTAGTGGTTAAAAATACACGAATCATCCCCATATCACCAATCTTTCAGGCAGAGGCATACTCGATCAAGCAGGTGGAGTTGGGGGTGTGCCATTTATGTTGCTGCAGCCCCTTGCTAAATATTAATTGAACAGATTTTGCCATATCAGTACTTTTCTCTACCATTCCCTCAGTGGGCCTTTCCACACTCTTGTGTTCCAGTTAGCCTTAATCCTGCCTTCTGCCCTGGCCTCTTACAATGCAGTGCTTGGTTGGTTTAGCATCCCTGACTGGCTAATTCAGCCCTCTTGTGATATTTCTCGGTTACTCATTGTTTCAGGGGATACAGACAAGTACAACTCGCACTGCACAGGTCTCCTACGTACATACACTCACCTGATAGATCCCACTATCATTCGTTTTGAATCCCAGGCAGTTAACTCCGTCCACCACTCTTTCTCGTTGGCTGGTTGTGCCCAGCAAACTAGCCTCGGTGACTTATTTGTCCCAAAAATGCCCTTTGGAGTGCAGTTTCTTAAAAAAAGAAACCATTGCCATCTTTGGCCTTCACTGGGATTTTAAAGTTCAAGTGGAAGCTGAGAATGGTACTTATTGTACAATGTGAAGCAGTCTTTTTTTGGGCTAACTATGCTTGAATTAATGTTATGAATGACCAAACACACGAACAGGTCGAAGTTTTTTTTTTTAATGAATGTCTAGACACTTGTCTTTAACCGCATGCGTGCGGGCGGAGTTCTGCTCGTATGCGGAGTTTTGCGAAAGCGCATTTTACGTGACGAGCTGGGCTCGTCATCAGCGTAGCAGGAGGCTACCTCATGACGAGCCCAGCTCGTCATCAGCGTGGAAGGGGTTAAAGCAGTAAAACAATAATAGTAGTTTAAATTGACCCCCCACTCCAATCCATACAGTTCCACACACATAATTGTGCCTCAAAGAAAATCATAGTAATTTTGTTCTTACGAGGCCCTGAAACACTATACAACGATATTTGCCCTCAGCGTCACATGTAATCATTGTCCCATCTGGTTTTGAACTACAGTTAACTGTCCCATCTGGTTTTGAACTACAGTTAACGCTATCTTATCCTAAACTTCTTTTTAAACATTTTGCTAAGGCACATGTTGCATCTAAAAATTCCATGGTTACAAAAAGTGCAAGTGCTTCATTCAGGTGTATTATATTGAACATTAACATTTTGAAACCTTAGCCCACAGCACTTATTCACAACATCCAAAAATGTATAACATTTTTCAGGCCTTTGGTACCATAAATTCAGTGCAACCCAATAGTAGTAGCCAAAGTAGAGCGTCCAGGAGTGTAGATATGTACGGAGATCACCCTCTCATTTTCCCAGGATTCCAACATATAGTTGACTGATTCCTCCACATCCCGGAGCATAGACTTTCTTCTACATGCTTCTTTTAATTCATTTTTCGAAAGGCCTCAGTCAGCTTACATTTCTCGTGGGTTTTATTTTTTTAGGGCTGTAGATATTAACCCTAGACTAATTCTGACCTGCCCGTTTGAGTTCACACAGAACAATTTCATTAACACAGAAGGCTGATACATTTAAAACCTCCCAGGACCAGAGTTTGCCCAAAATCGCAGGGTTGATTTATAGGTTAAATAATTCCAAACCTGCAGATTCTCTTCCAATTTTATTCCCCCCATTGACTCCATACTTGGGTTCAGTAACTCGGCTCCATATAGACATTGAGCAGGCACCATAGCATTATAAGCACTTAAAAGGGCAATCCATGAGGGGCCTCCAAAGCTATTCTTGAATCCTATTAGTCCTCCTATCGTTGTGGCAGCACGCATCTCCACTAATATTTTATGTAGAGTCCAATTTAGCTTTTTAGTAAACATCATAATTAAGTATCGGTACGAGGTTGCAGAGAATTTGTTATTGCCTTGTTTATTGTTTGAATTTGAAAGGTCACCCATTTGCACTGTATGTCACAACAGTAACCCTTTGAATTGTCTATGTATTTGTTATCGTGTTTTCTTTGTCAGACAGCCCCCATTGGTATTATCTTTTTGGATAAAATTGTTTACACAATTGGCTAAAACTAGAAAAAACAGAACAAATAATTTAATAAATATATATTTTTGATAAAAACTTACTGAGGTGTGGTACATTTATAAAAGTCTAGTACAAATTCACTATTGATTGTGAAAGAAATAATCAGGTTCTGAACCAGTACCCTGTGGTACTTACCCAACGGAACCACTTGTAGCTTTATAACTATTAACCCAGGTTCCGAGGGATACAGGTTGACCCCATTGATCTGAATGGTTGTGCGGGTGTGATGCTATCACTCGAAGGGAGTCTGGGGTCGTTTTGTTTTTTAAATGGTAATCTGGCATAGTGGATAAGAGTGTGGAGCCTCACCTGTGATAGTTTCAACTTGTGGAGCGATGGGGCCTGGTGAATAGATCAAGTGATAGGTCAGGTTTTAGCTACTGCATGCCCCACGGTTAATTTTGGTGCTAACCTAAAAAAAATTGACAACCCGTACATTTAGTAAGAGGTTAGCTGGGTTCATTCACTTGATGACTGCATTTCTGCAGGGTGTGAACCCCAAACCCGATTAAAGGCATCATAAGGAAACGTCTAGATTCAGTTAGATTCCGTCAAGTGCATGGTCTATGAGTCTGTGTTTCTTTGGGTCTGCCACACGTTCGGCAAGCCAAGTTTTGAGTTAGGAGGGTATCCTATCTAATGGCCCATGTGCCCCTTCTGCTTTAAATAAAAATAAACTGTACAGGGTGATGGGGTCCCCAGGGCCTATTAAGGCTCGGGGAGGGGTGCCACATGGTCACTTTCTCCCCATTAAAAATGGGAAAAAAGTCCTGGAGGATGGTGTCCCCAAGGCCCTGTGGCCAATTTCCAGCGGAGCCCGGCTGAAGGACATGTGCAGCATGGGGTTGGGTGTGGCCAGCCCCCCACCATGTACTACTGAAGGCCTTGCTCAGTGTGGGGTTGTCTGCCGTTAGGGGCCAGGCCATGCACGGCTGGGGTTCGGATTTACGTATGGTAATTAAATTTTACTTTTAAAAAAGCCTAGAAATTCACACACAAAAAACCAAGATAAAAGTAACGTTATAGTTAGGTGAAATATTCAATAACAACATAATATTTAGAATTCAAAATATCACTGAAATTCACCAGTTATAGTTATCTCAAGTAACTATAACTCTTGCCCTAAGGTAACTATAACTTGGGCCCTTGCCATGCTCTGCTAATTGCCCCACATATTGCATCACTCCTGACATATTCTATGACATCATTGATAATATCACTAATATTTGTAGGTGTGGGTGGTGAACTCCGCTCCGTCTACGGAGTCTGCAGAGTTTTGCCACTCCGTGCTCCGCTTTGAGCGCAGAGTTCTTGAAAGCTCCGCCACCCTTCCCTTCTTTATGGAAAATGGCAGTTGTTAAACCCTTTCTTAAAAAGTCTACCTTAGATCCAGGGGTTTTGAAAAACTTCTGCCCCATTTCACTTCTCCCTGCCCCTGCAAAGATGCTGGAATCTCATCTAAATCGGCACCTTAGCTCCTTCCTAGGGGACTCTGCTCTTCTGGACCTCTCCCAGCATGGCTTTAGGAGATCTCATAGTACTGAGACCGCCCTTACGGCAGTTGTTAATAATATCCGCTGCCAGGTTGATAAGGGCTACACCACCCTCCTGGTCCTGCTGGACCTGACGGCGGCGTTTGACACTTTGTCTCCATCTATTCTGGTCACCCGCCTCAGGGACATAGGGGTCGGAGATCTTGCACTGAGCCTCCTGGCTTCCTTTCTAAAGGAAAGGTAGCAGAGAGCGAAGCTGGGCCACTTTCTTTCTGCCCCTAAACCTGTGCATTGTGGGGTCCCCCCAGGCCTTTCATTGAGCCCTACATTATTTAATATCTATGTGGCCCCACTTGCCAGGGTAGTTAGATCTTTCGGGTTGGAAGTACTGTCATACGTCGATGACACTCAAATAATGGTCTCCCTTACGCAGCCCTTGAAGGATTCTGCTTTGAACTTCAGGAACTGTATGGAGGCCGTGTCTCAGTGGATGGTACAGAACTTCCTGAAACTTAACGGGGAGAAAACGGAGGTGCTGATTTTCGGGGGCAGCCAGGATATCTGGTCAAAAGATTGGTGGCCTGCCTCTCTCGGGGACTGCCCTCTTCCCTGTCAGTTTGCTAAAAACGTAGGGGTTTTGGTGGATACTGCTCTCTCCTTTGAACGTCAGGTCAGTAGGACTGTCTCCACCTGCTGTGGTATCATCAGGGTTCTCAGAAAGATTGCTCACTATCTTTCCCCTGATGCCCGCAAGCTGGCCACTGTGGCATTAGTCTCCTCAAGGCTGGACTACTGTAATGCCCTTTATGTGGGCATTAATAAGAGCCTCATCCATCGGCTCCAGATGGTCCAGAATGAGGCGGCATAGATGGTTTTAAATCTTCCTAGACTCGCCTCGGCCACGACAGCCCGCAGAAGCCTACATTGGCTTCCCATTCAGTCCAGGATCTTTTTTAAAATTCTTTGTCTTGCCTATGGGGCCCTTCATGGCACGGGTGTTGTGGGTCTTAATTCACTTATTCACCCCTCCTCTCCCTGTCGACCCCTTCGCTCATCTAATAAAAATCTTCTTGAGGTTCCCAAGTTTGTGAGAGCCAAATGGGGAGGCGGAGCATTTTCCTCGGTTGTACCCAGGCTATGGAATTCTCTTCTTCCCGAACTCCTGGGGCAACCTTCGATTGCTCTGTTTCGCAAAGCATTGAAAACTTGGCTTTTTTCTGAAGCGTATTTGTAGAATACCTCTTTGGTCACCACATATTATTGGACCTGCTTAGGCGCCTTGATGCCCTTGGGCTAAGATGCGCGATATAAGATTCCCATCATTCAGTCACCCACCGGCGGAGCGAAGTTTACCGGCACACTCGCCGAGTCGTACTCAACCAGTCTTGCCTGTCAGCGCTCTGCCTCTTTGCAGCCGCTACTGGCGGGGGCAGCGGGTCGGCATTCCTGTCTAGGAGGCAGAAGCATTGCTCTGTAGTTGCTGCTGTCCCAGGAAGTGCTCAGACTCTGCAGCTGCCTGCTCCCTCTATCTACCAGAGAGACACCTCACCTAAGCTCTTGTTTGCGGTCCAGGGAAGACATGGTGTTTGATTCGCTCAAATGTTCCGTCCATCATCCACTCTAGTATCACTTTGTTCGCCCTAAGTTGGCAGGGTATGCCCAGACGTGGGTCCCTTGCTCACTCTACCACTGGATTCAAGATAGCCTGGCTGATGAGGATTATGAATCAGAAACCGGTCCCAGGATGCTTGTTTCCGGTCCAGGGAAGACATGGCTTGGCAGTTCAGGCTGGACTGTTCCCATGAGGCACAGGGTCAGATTGATTTGCATATGGCCATGTCTGACCTGGGGTGGTGGAGTGAGCTAAAGAATGGTGATGGATTAAACCCAGATCAGTTGACTGGGGGTGAGTGTTTGATTTGCTCAAACGCTCCGTCCATCATCCACTTTGGTATCGCTAGGTAAAAAACATTGGCAATTTTAATGCCAATAACTCCAACAAATGTGCGACCGATTGCATTTCCAATGCAATAGGTCTCACATTTATTAAAGTTGGAGCTTTTGTCATTGAAAATTAGTTTTTTACTATTTGCTTTTTTATAAAATTGTCAATAGTACTATGCAAATATAATAACTCCACTGCAAATAAAAAAACAAAAGTAAAAAACATTATTTTCAACGCCAACAGCTTCAACTTTAACAATTGCGAGACCTATTGCATTGCAAATGCTTGTATTTTCTTTAGCTGGGCGTTTGTTTATTGTTCAGTCGCTCTCCTAGATTCTACATGAGTGGAAAATTGTTGGGAGCTAAATTGAAAAAAAGCCAAACTCTTTCCTAAAATGCGATTATTCGGCGTTTTTGCTTCCCCATCCCTATTTGTGCTGAGTCTGCGGCTCATTTTTAAAGTCCCGCAATGCATTGTTTACATCCCTTATTTATGCTTCATCTTGTGCGCCCTAAGCCTAATTGCTTTTTCCTCTAATGCTGGGTTTGTGTGGTTTTGTATGGTAGATAGGACTCCGTCAAGGAGATGCGGCATAGTGGCTAGCGTTGTCTCGTTTGGAACTGGGGAATCAGATTCAAATCCCACCCTCGGCTCAACATAATGTGATTATGGGCAAATCAGTGCATGTACTGTCTCAAGCGAGACCTAAAAAGCTGTGTGCTCTATAATCAGTGTAAAGTGATTATGGCCAGCATGAAAATATATTTGGGGAAAATTCTACACCCTGGTAATGCTTCAGGTTCACATTTAGACAGATATTGCAATCTAAAGGGGTGCAGGAAATCTGTCCTTCCAAACCTGTGTAATCGTGTTCGAACTCTGGTATTTCGTGCTCTGACACTTTAGTTTGTCTTGGTTGTGCTCAACAACTCTTAAGAATAAATCCATTATTTAGTCCGAGGTGGGGGGGGGGGGGCATACACTCGCTATTCAGATGCACCATCTTAAGTCTGCACTAATGACGTGTGACCTTCCTAAGAATTTGCCTCGGGGACAAAGCAGAAATGTTCACGCGTTTGCCCGAAGCTTGTGGCTTGATCAGATCTGTCCAACAGAGCTCTGCTGTTTTTAAATCATGCAATGCTATTTCTGGGTTTCTAAACTGTGAATCACTCACTTTCATGTGATGAGCACCAGAAAGGAAAACAACGGTTTTCATTGTGTGTGCATGGCACTCCCTCAATTCCTAGCTGAGGCCCTGTTTTGACATGTGCTTCTTCGCCAAGACAAACATTCTCATTGTACACTAAGAGGGCACATAAAGAGTCCGGGAGTACCAGCAGTTATAAAGGAACACTTCCATGTTTCGACAACTGCCGAATCTTGCCACTTATGAGAGCAGGGTGTCAAATAAAACCAGTGCCCATCGTTATATTTTGGGAAAATAGGGTGTGTCAATGTGTATCTCTGCCTATGCAAATACCGCAAATTCTATATACAGCTCACTGGCAGTTATATTGCGGTTCACGAGTTGTCACACACTTCTTTTCTACTGGTGAGCTAATTTGTAGGCATGTACTTTTTAATTATCGGTTTTGTTTAACTAACTGTAGCCTCACATAAGAATTATGCGTTTTAGGAAAAATTTAAAGGTGCTCCTTTGGGAGCGAACATAAAAGCATTTTGCAAAAAGGGAAGGCTGACCGTATTGGGAGACCAAGTAACCTCTTCATATTTACAGAATACGCGGAAATTTATACACTAGTTAATTACCTGCCTTGAATATCTGTGCACAAATTCCAATTGTAGTGCTTATTAATAGTGTGTTGTTAAGGAACAGATGTAGCTCACTGCTCTGTCTCTTTTCAGCTAGAGGGCCTGGATTATTGTGTGGCAGTGAAGTGCTGGTATATGTTACCTCTTGAGCAGTATCTACATTAGTAAAGCACACCTTAAATTATAATTTTGCAGATTGTTGTGCCTATAATAATAATAAGTATTGCGCTCAGGAATGGAGAGTGCATTCATGCCACTTCAGTTTTAAAAATACCTATTGATTTCTTTCCAAGAAATTACGGTGGACTTAAAGCCCTCCCATTGCTGACCATCGCAACGGTTCGCTGTATTGTCATTTGTTTCCTTGCTTCTTATTAAATGGCTTGCTTTGTCCGCCCTGTGTTTATTCCCTCCCTGGAGCATAGCCTCCATACCACCCTCTTAGTTTAGCTGACTTGCATCCTTCCACTGCTCACGTTTAAAAATAAACGTTTTCCTTCTTGATTAAGCACTCCGTGAGAATGCATGTGTTTTCCAGCTCTCTCGCGTTTCCCCGAATGTCTCTGTGTTTCTCTCATGTACTCCCCCCCCCCCCCCCATGTTCTGTGGTCTCTCCCTCGTGTGCTTCTCTCCCCACTCCTAAGTGTTGCTGTCGCCCCTGCCTGCTGCTCGCTCTCTAGAGCGCTCCTCCCTCACTCCTGTGTTCTATTTACCGCGTGAGCTGCTTCCCCCCCCCCCCGCTCCCTCACCAGCGTCTCCTTTACCCCCCCCCCCTCTTTAACCCACCCTACTCATGCGTTTTTTGTTATTAAATGTTCCGCCCAATTTTGCTTCGCTCTTCGTGTGTGTGTGTGTGACAGAAGTAAGTCTTCAGCACCAGTGAAATATTGATTGCCGGGCTCTGCTGCAATGCTTCATGTATGAAAATATAAAGTTATTTGCTAACTTAATTATTTTGAATGACTTGCCATGCACTGGCTGAGATTGCACACATTCCAAATGTTCTGTGTCACCCTGCGAGTATTTCGCGGCTTGGCCGACATTAACAAAGACCTTGGAGCTTCAGGAATTAGCTGCAAAGAAAAACTAAATTGAGCACTCTTCCGAAGATCCAACTCTTCACGTGTCGATTGTTTTTGTACAGGATAAGACTCTGTTAAGGAGGAATGCCGACCGGCCGGCACTTGAATATTATCGGCATTTATATAGTGATTGCTACCTCTGAGGCTCTGGAGCGATTTTATAGTTTGTAAGGAGGCTTTCTACTGTCTACGGACTGCTATGACTGGCAATAGATATTTCCCTTCTGGTGGAGAAGCATCAGGCCACCTTTCCCAGGAGCGCATCAGACCGCCTTTCCCTGTGTGAATTGTAGAGATGCTGTGTCGAGTCCCAAGAAGAGGGCATTTAAAACGAGGGGCCTTAATTAGAAGCAGCCCATCATATCTCAACTACTTCTGCTGCCTTACTCTTAAGCTAATTCACTGTTGGCTTTGGCAATTCCTTATAGCCATGTTTTACAGCTTCCTCTTTGGGAAAGGGGGTGGGGGAAGCAACAGGGGCCAATCCGGAAAGGGGGAAAACACAGGCAAGGGACTGGAAGCAACACATAGGGTGCCGGTGGGCCGGGTGGAGCAACATGGAGTGCGAGGTAGAACAGCAAACAGACGAAAGAAGGCAAAATGGCACTACGGGGAGAGAAGCACTCCGGTAGGAGGAGAGCAACATGGTCAGCGGCGAGCACATCATGGAGTAGGGCAGGGAGAAGCACATGGGCAAGAGCAACCCTCGGAAGGGAAGACGAGCACACTTGCTACTGTTATTAGGGTGGCTTCTGAGGCCCATGACCATCAACTCCTCCCTATGGAGGTCATGACACGTGGTCATTGAGGTCCTTTATTCTGGCCAGACATCGACTGAACTTCTCTTGCACTTCAACAAGGTCCTCACAAATACGCTAGGTCTCTCGTCACCACAGGACCCTCTTCAGGCATCCCAGATTTCTTACCCCAGCATCCAACTCCTGAGAGTTTGGGGGTGCAGGCATCCACCAGCAAAGTCAACCCTACTGCCTATTTGACCTCTACCTGATGGTTCAAACACATGAAAACATTTGGTGAAAGAATGCTCTCATCGGCTATCCTACCTTGAGTCGGTCAGCACCAGCTGCCTCCTTGGATGTTACTCCCACGGACTTTGGGACATGGTTGCCGTTCCAAGAGCCTTACGGACTTCAATGACCCAAATAATTCAGGGTGACAGGGATGCGGCCAAGTTTAGCATCTGCTCAGGCCTAGACACAACCGCTTGTCTAGGAAGGACTGTTGTATAAGGGTGGTGCTCCGGCACCACACACAATTACATTCCTAGGCTTCTCCTGAGATGTCCTGATGTCCCTATTGGACTTGCCCCTTGAGGGTTCCTGCCTATTCTGTGAAAAGACAGACTCTGCGCTGGAGCGTTTTAAGGAGAGCTGACTGCACACTTTTTAGGCCTTCTGTGTAGGAGAGTAGGATCTGCTTACTATGGTTACCCCCACTTTTTGCTGGTGTTTCACTGTTTTTCGACTTTAGTCTGGCTGTGGCCCTGCTAACCAGGACCCCAGCCTAGCTGCTTCCTCTCTAAATTAATTGCATGTACATAGGTACACTCCAGATTGGTTACTGGGTTACCCTTGTGAGTCCCTAGTATATGGTACCTTAGGTACTAAGGGCATAGGTACCCCAGAGGCCTACCAGGGGCTGAAGCATGTATTATGTCACCCCTGGGAAGTTTTCCAAAATGGCACCACAGGTCTGCTACTGCAGCCTGGGTAAGGTGGTGCATGCACCCCGTACTAAGATAAAGGCTACCTATATCTACCTTATATCACTGATACATATAAACCTATAAGACCCTCCTATGGCACGCCTTCTCAATCCTGAAGGCAGAGAGCTTGTTTTTTTTTGTGAGGGTGCCCATGCATGAGCAGGACCCCTCTGCAGCTTTCGGAATCACTTCTCTGCAGCTGTTCTGTGATGCAGCCAGTCCATATACTCTTAAGTGCATTATAACCTCGCGGTTAATGCTAACTTTGGAATGGCTGCATGGAAACATGTTGTTTTGTTGTCAAACACCTCTGGGAGGTGTAATCACCTCCCAGACAGGCTTTAGTGTATTGGGGCTGGGTGGGTGCATTCAGAGAATGCTTTTCAGACAGTGCTGGGGGCACACTTGGTGTCCCTGTGCATATCCCAGTTCAAACCAGTTGCTGGGGCACTCAGCCCCTGCTCTGGCGGGAAACTGGACAAAGGGGAAGTGGTGTACCCACCCCCTCCCCAGGTTCTCCCATAGGTGGTGCCTTAGAGTTAGTCCAACCCCTAAACTTAGTATATGTATAGGAACCCTGTCCTTAGGACTTTAGATTACCCTGGATGAAACTGCAACATTGTAGTGTGGTTTCTATATTCCCAATAGGCTCTGCGCATTGGAATAATATAAACAGCAGTGTAGACGTAGGACTGAGGTCGACTAGGTCTCTACTGGCTATATTAGACTTAATTAGTTTTGCCAGCTAGCTCAGAGGTCACTAGAAACTTTCTCGAATGTTCAGGAAAGAGTTAACTCTCCGGATTTAGACAAGAAGGGATTCGCTTCTGACAACCGCATAAACATGACAACTTTGCTCCCTCAGAATAAAGAGTGTATCTCATGCAAGAGAAATGAATTGCCACAATTGCAATACTTATCATGAAGTAAAGTGCGTACAGTAAAAGGAGTATTATGAAATAATACTGTAAAAGCATTGATATGGTTTCTTAGCCATATGATACTTTAAAATGGATAAAATATATACATACATAAAAACATTGACTAACGTACTCAACTGGTGCTTCTAAGATACGCCTACCCCGGTGTACCTGACCTAAGCCTAATACGTGGGAAGGAGTAAGTAAGTAGCAGTTTAAGTTAAGTTGGTTTTTGCCAAGAATCTGAATCAAGAAATCTCTTTAAGGGTTTAGTCAGCTCCGTACCTTGGTAATAGAATGTAGGAGGTCTTGTATCTCTCTCTCTCAGGACTCGATCTCCCAGCAACCCGCAAGGGTGACTGGAAACACCGGGCTGGATTTTCTCGGCTGGAGAAAAAGACAGAGTCTCTCTCAGTGCGTCAAGGGAGGGTCGGCTTCCTTCGGCTCTCGCACCAGCTGGGCGTCGGGCAAGTAGATAGCCGCTCTGCTCCAAACCACCGTGTGTTTGCTTAAGGCAACGTTGGTATATTTATACCTGAAAGGTGCCGGGTTTGACGTAAGGTTGGACATAAGACGTCACTAAGAACTAACAGTTCTTTCTGGACTCCAGGAGTTCTTGTGCAAATCAAAACAAAAGCAGGGGGAATTCCCGGGCTGCTGGAGGCTTGGTTTGTTTAAAGAACACGTTGTGCTTTCTAGGAGTCTATGGGAGTAGCCTTGCCGTATTTGGACTGCATGGGCTATTACTAAATATGGATATGGTTCTTATGCCTTTATAAGGATATTATTTATTATAACCATACAAGGGCATAAATCGGGAATATCGAATTAGGGTCCTAGATAGAAACACAACACCCACTCCACGTATTATGTCAGTCATTACTAAAATACTAAGCAATAGTGAATATATAACAATGCATGTGTTTTTCCAACCCACCCCAAAATACATAAATTGCATTTGAAATGGTGTATGGTATATACACGAAAATGAGTATTGGTACTGTACGTTTTTTAAGCAGTGGTATCATTCAGTTAAATGCATATATATCTCAGCTGAATGAATTGCGAAAGTTACACATGAAATGGCTCTAAATACAGAAAAGAAGGTCGAGACCATTCCATCACATATTTATACAAATGCTGTACATGTGCTAGAGGCTGAGGTAAAATATTGTCTCTAGTTATCTCTAAAAATAGAAGCTCTGTTCTCTAAGAATAGTTCTACTTTAAGCAGAGTACCATGTGCCAAAAAAGGTAAATATTTTGGAAGTGGAAAAAAATAATTTCCCTTTCAGGGGAAAAATAGTTCCAATTGTTTTTCAGTAGCTGTGTTTATCAAAAACTGAAGGCCGAATTCAGAGTTCAGGGAACGCTGTGTGCTTGTCGTTTTTTAAAGTTATTCTTTTTGTTCTGGGGAGAACATCATATCAGACAGGCTTGCAAAAAATTGGTCTACAACATCAGGTGAAAGTTCGACCAGGTTCGAAAATGCTGAAATTGTGCATATGTGAGCATGATTGCTATCGTCGATGTCAGGATCAGCAATGCTCACAGAAGGTTGTACCTGTTTGGTGCTGCTTTCCTCTCGTACTTCACCGCCACCTACTCGTAGTGGTGAAGTCTTAACGAATGCTGTCATCAGAATAGGTAACCGCTGGGGACAACACGATGCATGAGTCGTTACCGGACCTAGCAAGGTATCTATATCCGTTGGTACTGCTGATGGTGGTGTAAGACAGACGTTGTCAAAATCAAAAGATACTCCGGAACAGAAGCTCTTACCCCAACTCCTCCCTTGGCCAAGACCAGGGACAACCTAGAATTTGCTGTCCATAGAATTAACCTCGAGGGGAAAGGGGAAGGGGAAGTGGAAGACAAACAAAGAGAGACAGGCTTCGGACACTGGCTCCAACCCGGACTGGACTGGAACTTAGCTGCAAGACAAATACTTATTAACCTCCTGACACAACTAAATTATGCACTTAATTTTTTAGCATTTCTTTTGAACCTTGGGGTGTCTTACCAGTGTCTAACTAGAAGCTAGCTCCTCCCTAAATATGTTTGTCTGAAGTGATGTAATATCTGATTCACAGGAAGAACAAGCTGACACCTATATGGAGCCTGGATGCGAAGAGCACCAACAAAGTCTCCTCCAAAGGTCTGCTGGTTCTACCGATATAAGTCTCTGAGTTCCTTAAGCGATCGTAGGCAAAAGGTAAATCCAATGGCAAGAAGTTCGTGAACTTAGAGCTTTGGATAAAGTCTTTTATAGTCTCTGGATGGAACTCACTAAACACTGATGCACTGAAAGTCTTTGTTTTAATCAAGCCACACACTTCTCTACGATGAACTAATCTCAGTAGGCTCGAGGATCCTCTCTTCCTTCAGAACTTGAGTTATCCGAAGATTATATCACCTCTTGTCATTGCCTTGAGACTCAAGAAAACTGTACAGATACTCTTACTTGAGAAGGTTGAGGTCTTCTCTTGACTGAAGACACTCCTGGATTCTCAGCTCCAATGTTCCAACGAACGCCCTCCAAAACGCGGAGACTGAAGGCTGCTAACTCGAATTCTCTGAGGAGAAAATATTAATTAAAAAACAATTCTTTTAACTTCGGCAAAAACATTCCATTCCTACTTCCCATATAAGTAGATGGATGCGGGCAGAAACGGAATTCTACAGAAAATCTTCTTCGAGGAGCGACAGCGAGCGTTGGGAAGCTCCTGTCAGATGAAAAAGCCGGTTAAAGTGCGCAGAGCGAGGCGCGCGCATGCGCATTAACAGCCACCCTCTCAACTACAAAATCAACTAGACTGCTACATGCCCCATTGTTCTTTGGGACTGGACACTGCCTTTTCAATATGGCAGAGTACCGCAGTACATCAACAAACGCCGTAATGACGTTTTCCAACACAGGCTTCTTTTTGAGAGTCTCTTCTTGCGAGGCATGCAAGTCCTGACAGTACCTCCCACCAAGAATGCTCCTCCCCGTCTGGGTTTGGAAGGATTGGCCTTGTGAAACTCTTGAAGGAGTTTTGGAGCATGAATGTTTTCATAAGGCTCCCACAATCTCTCCTCAGGGCCAAAGTTCTTCCAGTCAATCAGATAGTACAGTGTGCCTTTCTTCAATCTAGAATCTAAGATCTTATGTACCTCAAACTCTTCATGTGTATCTACCTGAATTGGTTTAGGTGCTAAACAAACTCTCAGCTTAGGTGGGCTCTTTTTTAACAGGGAAACATGGAAAGTTGGGTGGCCTTTTAGATAAGAAGGCAAGTGAAGTTTAACTGTAACTGGATTCAGCATCTTCTCTACCTTGAATGGGCCTAAGAATCGAGGTTGACATTTTCGATTAATCTTTAATTTCAAATTCTTTGTGGATAGCCACACTTTATCTCCTGACTGAAAGACTGGATCTTCCCTTCTTTTTTTATCTGCGTGTCTTTTGTAAGATTCCTTTGCTTTCACTAGATTTCTTTTGACTTGAAGAAGGGATTTCTGCATTTCGTTAACTATCTTTTCCACTGCCGGGACTGGACTTTCCTCTTTTTCCACAATTAAGCTGGGATGTCTATCATAGTTTACATAAAAGGGAGAGTAACCAGTGGAGGAGTGAACAGCATTATTATAAGCAAACTCTGCCGCCCACACCAAATCAGACCATTCCATCTTTTGATCCAATAGGTAAAGACGTAGGTACTGCTCAAGCTCCTGGTTCACTCTTTCCGTCTGGCCATCCGTTTCTGGATGGTAACTAGTGGAAAAACGAGTGTCAATTACTATTTTAGCAGTGAAGGCCCTCCAAAAGTGTGAAACAAACTGTGTGCCTCTGTCCGAAACCAACACCTTGGGGATCCCATGAAGGCGCACAATGTGTTGGACAATAAGCTGAGCTAGAAGGGGAGCATCAGGAATTTTCTTCAAGGGGATAAAGTGTGCCATCTTCGAAAAAACATCCACATACACCAATACTGTGGTAAACCCATGACTTGGGGGTAATTCCACAATCAGATCCATGGACACTGTATGCCAAGGATGGGGCGGGACTGGCAAAGGCCTCAACTTGCCAAGTATCCAACCAAATCTCTATTTCCTTGCTTGAGATCCAGCAACTCATTATCTGTAGCCTGCGATGCTGACCGACGATCAAATATTCGCTCGAACTCTACCTTGAAGTTGGCGTATTCTAACCAATGGGAATGATCCCATTGGTTAGAATGGGATCATTCCTGGTGACCAAGGACATGGACCATGCAGCCGCATCTCCTGTCAAGTACGACAATATGAAAGCCACTTTTGTTTGGTCGTCTGTAAAAATTATTGGGCGACACAGGAAGTGTAATGAACACTGTCAAGAAAATTTGCGCTTTCATAGGGTCCCCACCATACCTCTCAGGGGAAGCTAAAGGAATTATGGGGGAAATGGAATGGATCACCTGGGTGGAAATGCCCGTAGAGGACGAAGGTTGAGATGCAGGAATGTTACTTTTAAAAATTGACCCAGCAGACTCTAGATCATCTAATCTTTGACGGGTTTGAGTGGACTCCTGCCTTGACCTCCTAACCTCTTCTCTCAAAGCCTTATTTTCTTCTAAGGTGCTACTAAGCTGATCCTGCATATTACTCAACACATTAGTTAAAGCCTTTAGGTCTAGACTCCCCACCATTTTCTGCTCAGGAGGGGGCCTGAATCCTCAAAGAGGTAGGCACTTCAATCTGTCAAAATCAAAGGATACACTGGAGCGGCCCCCTCAGGAACAGAAGCTCTTACCCCAACTCCCCCCTTGGCCAAGACCAGGGACAACCTAGAATTTGCTGTCCATAGAATTAACCTCAAGGGGAAAGGGGAAGTGGAAGACAAACAAAGAGAGACAGGCTTCGGACACTGGCTCCAACCCGGACTGGACTGGAACTTAGCTGCAAGGCAAATACTTATTAACCTCCTGACACAACTAAATTATGCACTTAATTTTTTAGCATTTCTTTTTAACCTTGGGGTGTCTTACCAGTGTCTAACTAGAAGCTAACTCCTCCCTAAATATCTGTCTGAAGTGATGTAATATCTGATTCACAGGAAGAACAAGATGACACCTATATGGAGCCTGGATGCGAAGAGCACCAACGAAGTCTCCTCCAAAGGTCTGCTGGTTCTACCGATATAAGTCTCTGAGTTCCTTAAGCGATCTTAGGCAAAAGGTAAATCCAATGGCAAGAAGTTCGTGAACTTAGAGCTTTGGATAAAGTCTTTTATAGTCTCTGGATGGAACTCACTAAACACTGATGCACTGAAAGTCTTTGTTTTAATCAAGCCTCACACTTCTCTACGATGAACTAATCTCAGTAGGCTCGAGGATCCTCTCTTCCTTCAGAACTTGAGTTATCCGAAGATTATATTACCTCTTGTCATTGCCTTGAGACTCAAGAAAACTGTACAGATACTCTTACTTGAGAAGGTTGAGGTCTTCTCTTGACTGAAGACACTCCTGGATTCTCAGCTCCAATGTTCCAACGAACGCCCTCCAAAACGCGGAGACTGAAGGCTGCTAACTCGAATTCTCTGAGGAGAAAAAATTAATTAAAAAACAATTCTTTTAACTTTGGCAAAAACATTCCATTCCTACTTCCTATATAAGTAGATGGATGCGGGCAGAAACGGAATTCTACAGAAAATCTTCTTCGAGGAGCGACCGCGAGCGTTGGGAAGCTCCTGTCAGATGAAAAAGCCGGTTGAAGTGCGCAGAGCCAGGCGCGCGCATGCGCATGAACAGCCACCCTTGCAACTACAAAGTCAACTAGACTGCTACATGCCGCATTGTTCTTTGGGACTGGACACTGCCTTTTCAATATGGCAGAGTACCGCAGTACATCAACAAACGCCGTAATGACGTTTTCCAACACGGGCTTCTTTTTGAGAGTCTCTTCTTGCGAGGCATGCAAGTCCTGACAGACGTCCAACACGCATTCTTCTACGCATAGCAGACATTGAAGCACAGGTAAGATGCAATCTTGCCAGATAGGTCTGAATGAAAGAAACGAGGTTGCACTTAGGTCTCTTAGCCGGGCTAGTCCGAGCACTTTAGTGATGCGGTCTCGGTAGCGTATTGCCAAGATCGTTTCTTCCATTGTAGCTGTAGTTCTGTCTGTGGCTTGGCTTGCCATATCGGAGCAGAAGGATCAAAAATAAAATTCCTGCTAAGAGTCCCAAAAGAAGAGGCAGGCCGCCGAATACAGAATGGACAAAATTCGGAAAAATGCCCAGAACTGTTTCAAAGGGTGTTAACAGTCCCGAAAAAATTGTCTTAAATACATGTGCGATGCCACTGGTATCAGACATGTTTAAAATTTGGCTTAACATTTCTACGAAATGTACGGGGCAATTTGTTGATATTAGGGAATGTATTTGTGCCGCTGTCCTTGCAATTTGCAGATCATACGTCTCTTTGGACGAGGTTAAAGGCACAGTTGTCTGTAAAAGAATGGATTTCATTCTGCTTAAAGTATCAATTTGAATAGAAGAGATATTCAAAGAAGGCCATAACGCAGCCTCCATGTCTGGATTGCTGTTTGGATACAATACTTGCATACAGCAAATGACCCTGGAAGTGACGGTTACGAGATAGGCTTTTCCTGGCACCATGCCACAACAGCTGTGGTCACTTATTAGAACATAACTGCCGTTGGAAAGCTGTCTGAAAAATGGCTCTATCTGTTTTGCAGGAGTGCCATGCAGGTGACATTAAAGGTTATTTGAAGACCCTTGGCAGGCTCCATGCAAGTTAATACCTTGACACAGAAGTGTACCACTTAGTGATTTTTTACAATTGTTACCACTAAGGAATACATCCTTCTTTTTTCCCTTCACTATAACATTTGTGTGTGTAAGGTAAATCCCAGGTTGATTTGATGTATCCTTTACCCAACCTTTCATACATGCCTGCTGGTATATATTTTTGGCAATACTTAAACTGGAAAGTTGTTATTGGAATTGTAATTGTTCCGTGTATTATCCATTCAATGACAGGTCTCTCTGACATTGTCAATGGTAATCTCTCAAGTTTTTCAATGCTCAGAATCGTATAGTCTGCTCCTTTTTGTGCCAAACTGATTTGTTTATCAGTTAGGTTAAAGATAGAGAATAATGACGTTACGTTGATTAAACGCCATGGCACGTAGCCTGAACGCAGATTTTGCAACGTCCAGCCAAGCTGTACAATAGAACGCAATTGGGACTGACCATGTTGTAACATTATTAAGTCCTGCTCTATTATATCAATAGCAGATGATACAATGCTGTTCAGTGAATATATTCTGGAGGACAGAGTCGTTAACCCATTGTCCACTACAGAAAGTGATTTTTCCAAATTTATACGATCAATTTCTCGTATTTTTTCAGCTGTTTCAATTTGTGTTACTTTCCAAGATTCGTTGTAAGCAGCGTATATACTGCGTATGTGAAACGATTTTGACGCTGTTTGCGTGGTCCCAGTTTGAAATCACGCAAGTCCGCACCGTCTTTAAGTATAGTCAAGTGTTGCTTAATTTCAGCCAGTGTGGATTTCTGTAGCCATTCGAGGCATAGTTTCCCTACACTGTATGTTGTAATTATCCCTGGATGTTGTCTCTGGGAGTATCTAGGGTCTGGCCTGGTCTGTTTAAACCCCTGTATTTTGTTCAGGAATCTATCTTGACAGTTATTTGTGTCTGTGGGCCAGATCAACCATTTTTTCCAATCAGGATTTGTTCTGTTTTGGTGTAAAATATGGGATACGTCTATCTCCACATCTGTAGTGCTATTACTATCCGGCATGGGATTCGGAATAGACGGTTTGTTTAAATCTTTTATCTTGGCTAGGCCAAGACAGGATGTCTGTTGAATTGTGTCATTCAAGAATATTATTTGTTCTGGGATCATGCAGGCTCTAAATAATGCTTCTAAACCTTGTACCTGCCAGTCTTTTGAACCCCAGATGGTTTTTGTTTCAATGTTGTTTTTCCAAAATTCAAAACCAAATGTAGACATTTTGTCATAAAACTTTTCAGAATAAATCAATTTAGTATTTGTCAACATTATTTTCATTCCTGTCTTATTTAACATTTTAAAATAAAACGTTTCTGGATCACTGTTGTTAAACCCTGAGAAGTATGTGAATTTCTCATAAAATGTTTTTGAACTGCCTTTTGGCGGTGTTGGACAATGTTCCCATTGATTATAAGTTAAAACATTTCTAGGTTGAGCAGATTTATGCAAATAGTGATCGCCAAAATGATTATAACAATATAACTCTTCATAATTTGATGAACCCTGCAAATCATGTTCTGTAAATTTTGCTGACATTACTAAATCTGACATCATATTATTAATATTTTCAAAGTCCCAATCATCAGAGAAAGTACTTGGTGTCACAAAGTCACTTAAGGACACCTTAAATTGGTGTGGATATTTCAATAGCTCAATCGGGCCATAGATTTCATAATCCGTTTTGTCCCATGCTACCCCACCGGGTATTGGATTGGCTGTGATGTTCACTGGTGACAGTTCTCTTTTCTCGATGTGAGAGGATGTGTGAGGTTTTAGGACCAAGTTGATGTTCTGACTTGCTGTGTCCATTGTACTATATGTTCCATCAATGAATTTTCCCAAACATAGAACCATGATGAGCCAAAGCAGGAGGAAGTACACCTAACAAAATCCAAAATTCAATCCATGGCGAAATCAGATAAGTTTCTTTTAGTTGGTGAAAAAGTTCAGTCATTTTTTCTTTGAAAGTTTTTGTTGCTGGCGTTTCTTCATGCTCGCTTGGATCTTCAGAAAAGTCATCGAAATTGATGAAGTAGCCAGAAGCAGTTCTGTCAATTGTTGGAATTGCTTCCGGATTTTCATTTGCCTTTGGATTTTTCTTTGTTTCATTAGCATAGTCTGAGGCTACATCGTTGTAGACAGGTGTTTCTTGATGAACTGTTGCAATTTGGGTTTCAAGAGGCACAAGTTCCATGGCTTTGTTGCATAGTCCTTTTTTATTCACTGCAGGTTTATCAAATGTGATTAGTCTCTCAGTTTGAACCTCTTGGATTGTAGCAAGATTTGGTCTTATGCTATTTCTTGGGAGTCCACTGGGCCTACTACTTATTATTGGCCACATGATTGTGGTTTTACCAGGTCGATGGATACAACTCTGTTCTCCTTTTTACCAGCAAGGGGCGGTAGTACAACTGATCTTGTTCCGCTGACAGCTAAGACAGGTACTGCTTTTCTGTAAGAAGGCCCAAATTCCTTCTTCACCGCGATCTTCTCTCTGACTAGATCCCCAATCTTTGGAATCCAGACAGGTCTTGCTGGGACAGGTGGTTTCTCTTCAGTGGCTGTTGGCTTTAACTTTATATTACTCAGACTTCTTCTTGTTTCATTTAAGTCCTGTAAAACAGCCAAACGGTCCTTGATATCAAATGCTTTTTCTTTTACCACTGAAGTGTGACAATCTAGATCCTGGATGTGCATTCTAGTGCTGAACAATAGTTCGTAAGTAGTGATACCTTTTAGAGAATTTCTTGGCAGATTGTTAAGACTACGTTGGACACTTGTTAAATGTTTGACCCACCCATCACCCGAACCGAATACCCTCGCCGTTATAGATTGCTTTATGTCCCGTTTTTTTCTTTCCACTACCGCATTTACCTCAGGATGGAAGGGAGAAGAGTACCGCAATGCAATGCCCATGCTGGCCATGTCCTCTTTGTAAGCTCGAGAGCTAAACGCAGGACCCTGGTCAGAATGTAGCATGCCAATTGCGTATGTGCCGATAAAGACTCGCAAACCTTTTATAACAGTTCTGGCGTCAGCCGAGCGCTGGTGTCTGCATTTTTAGTGAATCTAGTCTTAATATTTATGGGATCCCGTTTCTCCTGCTGGATTTTTGCGTATAGATAGCCTTTATGCTTTCTAATAGAGGTGTCCTGGCACTAGTCTGGTCCGGTTCACGACTGCGATCTAGGTTGCAGTCTGGACAATCCTTTGCAAATTTGTAATGTTGCAGGCTCATCCCCGGCCATCAGTATTCTGATTGCAATTCTTTTAGAGATTTGACTATCTCTTGGTGCCTTAGACCCTCTCCCATATGTGCGTCTGCTATTAATAAGACTCTCCTGTTCATGTTTGGAATTACTCTATCCCCCACTCCAGGGATTTGAGCAAAAGGAACGGAGTTTGCATCAATTATGTATATATTATTGAGTGGATAGCCGAGAGGTAATGCTGTATAGTCACCTTTTAATGAGGCTTTTACCGCTAGCATGGTTTCTCTGTCTGTGTTTTTGAGATCGCTTTATGTGGCTACGGAAGCCGGTTGAACCGCTTCCGCTGTGGATCTATGAGCCAATGATTTCCCTGCAATGTGAACGCCATCACGTTGATGACTCAGTGTATGTATCACGTGAGTCTTTCGTAGTTCTTTCTGCAAAAGAACTACTTGTTCCCAGAGCTTTTTATTCTTTATTGTGGTACCTGTGTCATCTTTGTAACCGTTTTGAATCCAGGTCTGCATGCCATTATTGTAAGATTTGACGCAGTAATGCGAATCGCACACTATTAGTGTGGGGAATTCGCGATCGGCATTTTCAAGCGCCATCTTTAAAGATCTTATTTCAGCTCGCTGAGCTGAACAGTTTCTGAGTGATTCAGTTTTGGTAATTATCGGTCTGAATTTACCTAAGCGCCAGCGACCTTTAACAATCGCGCACGCTGTGTTGTAGGATTTTTCCTCTACATCGTAGTGTTGTGCAAATCTGTCCATGTAGATTACACATGTGTACTGTTCGAGAGGCAGAATTTCGATTGGGAGAGGATATTCGTCTTCATATTGTAGATCTTCTAGTTTTTTCATTTTCGGGTCAAAATAGTATTTCACGTCTTCTGCAGCAAGAGAATTTTCCCATTGTATCCATTTTGGATCTAATGCCACTGTATTTAAATTGCGTGGGCTTGTTAATGCCTCATGGGCTGATTCTGCTGTTAAAACAGATATCCTCCTGCCTTGGGCTTGGGATCTTTCTCTTGCTACAGCAGCTTTAACCGCTATTAGGAGTTTTTCAGTTGAACTGAATTTCATTTCAGCTTGTGTGTACAAATGTAATTTGTAAGCTATTGGTACCGTTTCTCCCTCATTAGAGGTTAGGTACGTGAATCCGCATCTTCCTGGGATGACTCTGATTACAAGGTTGTGTATGTTTTTGCGTGTTTGCAATTTTGTTTTAGTTAACATGTCTGCTTGTAATGATCTTAAAATTTCTATGTTTTTCTGAGTCCAATTTATTGGTTTAAAATCAGGTTTTATTAATTCATAGAGAGATTTAACCCTCTCTGCATAATTTAGAATGTATGTTCTTCCGAAATTCAGGAAGCCTAGTATTGATTGTAAATTCTTCAGCGTTTTTGGAGCTTGGAGTACAGCACACTTATCTAAGAAGTTGTCTGCTAGGCTTTTGCCTTCACTTGATAATAAATATCCTAAAAACAGGACAGTAAGATGGGCAATTCGTGACTTTTTTAAGTTGAATTTGTAACCCTCAGCTGCGAACCCAAGTATTATGGTGTTCACTCTTTTCAAGTAAGTCTCCAGTTCATCACCTGTGAGATAGATGTCATCGACTTAAGATAATGCCTCATCATCATATATTTGTAGTAACTCTGTTACCCTCGCTGAGACAAATCTGGGCTATTCTTGAACCCCTGTGGGAGTCGACACAATTGTTTTGCGACCCCATGCAGGAGAAAGCGGTCAAATACCTGCTTTCAGGTGCAATGTTTTGACAAAAGAAACCATTTGAGATCTCTAATTTTGTTTTATTTTTTGTTATTCATTAGTGCTGCACTGTGTGAGTTTTGTACTGCAAATGTTTTGCAGCAGGAGTTTAGGTGTCTGTAGTCCAAAACTAGACAATATGAATTGTCTGGCTTGGAGACAGGAAACAAAGGATTGTTCATTTGTGAGGTGCATGTTTCAATCACCCCTTGATATTCAAGTTGATCTAATATCTCCCTGACTTGGTTTTTAGCTTCTTGCTTAACTGGGTACTGCCTTTGTGCAGTGGGTTGATTTTTTTTAACTGGATTTATGGTGAGGAGAATCCTCATCCCATCCTACATGATTTTTATTTAATGGAGGAGCTTGGGCCACTGCCCATTTTCTTGCAAATGTGTATTTTTTATGAATTGGAATATGATTTGAGAAGGCAGGCATAATCATTTCTTCAAACTCTGGTGGCCAGTCTTTCTCAGCTAACAGGATATCATAGCCTTTCGAAAGGTTATCCCAAAAGAGACCCTTTATTTTCCTAGTCTTGTCCCCCTCTATACGCAATGTTATTTCGTATAATTTATGGGATTTGTTAACTCTGGTATCTGCAGTTTCCACTTGAATGTATTCATTCGTGTCCACTGTCTCCAGAAGATTCATCAAGATCTTGCGAGCTATGGTTACTTCTGCTGCGCTGTCTAGCATTGTCTGGGCCCACTCTCCGTTTTTCAGTTGTGTCCTCAGAATCCTCGGCATGTTTTATTTTAATACTAGCTACCTTCTTTCTTGGAAATTGTAATTTTTTACTTTGATGAGCAGGTTCCTTGTCTTTGGACTTGATGTGCTCTTTTTTGTGTTCTGACCGTCCTCTTCTTTCCGATTTCTGTGAGGAAGTCTGAAAAGATCGAGAGGGACGTGTATCAATATCTTGATATCTGTCAGGTTTTCTCAATATATCCCTATCTCTAAGGTTGTATCTTTTCTCAGAGGGCTTCCTCTGGGGAGACGTGCCACCTCGTTCTGGAGATCTATCTCTCCATTGAGGAGACCTTCCTCTGGGCTGGAATCGTTTTTCTTTGGGAGTGGATTGTTTATTTCCATCCCAACTCTTTTTTTGGAGTGTTTAGATTATTTTTAATAAATGTTTTTTCAGGATTTTCAAGTAGTTGAAGTTTAACTGGTTTCCCACCCAAACTATCTCTACCTAGTTCTTCATAGGATTTTTCTATGATTCTGGCAAGTTCAAAAGGTTGTTCTGCTATATCTGTTTCTTTCAATTTCTGGAGGTATGTTATATCGTCCAATTGAACTAATTTTCTACATGCCTTTGCCTTTAATTCTTTTAGTTTAACTAAAAGTTCTTCGCTTGACATTTTATCAATGTCGGGATGTGGTGTGTAGCTGGCTAGAACCGGCCACGTGGCTCCTGGTCTACCTAGTGGACCTAGCCTGGTGATGTGATTTTGATGTTTTAGGGCGCCATTAAACCAGAGCAGGTGCTCTTGGTAAGTTAGTGGGATTTCAACGTCCTGGAAGGGAGCGTATTCATCCGGAGGTTCCTCTATTTTGTAATAGTGGAATTCGTGTGTCACAGCGTGTGCTGCTGGAAAATGTATCCATGAATAGAATACCTCTGTCTGACGATATTCATGTGCCTCTACCACGAATATGACTGTACCACCTCGTGATGATACTCCATTTTCTATAAGTTTTTTAGTTATAGTTCTTCTTACATTTACCGGAATGATTATAGTATTCGGGTCTTCATCTTGGAGACTTGAGTCATCCGCTAGGAGTTGAGCTGCTATTCTAGCTTTCTCCCTTTCATCATCACTTTCCGCCATTTGCTGACTGAAAGTTTTGTTGCAGATCAAGTTTCAAGGAAACAAAGATTAGGTGCACAATATTTTGGAACACTGTATCCTTCAACGTTGACCAGACCAAAAACTAATACATAGGAATCTCTTCCTACTAAGTTCCGGCGGATATTAACCTTTTACCCACTCCAGACGTCTTTTGGAGTATTTACGGGAAAAGGGTCGGTGTGAAAAAGCACGACTGAGTTACTCTAATGTTTTGCGTTAGATTATCGCCTTACCAAACGTTGGGCGCCATGTAGTGTAGTTCCTATATTCCCAATAGGCTCTGCGCATTGGAATAATATAAACAGCAGTGTAGATGTAGGACTGAGGTCGACTAGGTCTCTACTGGCTATATTAGACTTAATTAGTTTTGCCAGCTAGCTCAGAGGTCACTAGAAACTTTCTCGAATGTTCAGGAAAGAGTTAACTCTCCGGATTTAGACAAGAAGGGATTAGCTTCTGACAACCGCATAAACATGACAACTTTGATCCCTCAGAATAAAGAGTGTATCTCTAGAGTCGTGTGAAAACAATAGACGGTTATTTCACTCAGTCAATAGTGCGTACTTAGTTTCACCAGAGTGCAGAGAAATAGAGAGACGGGTGTTTTCAATAAAAGGTGTTATTTATTGAGCAGTCTTCTTTCTCATGCAAGAGAAATGAATTGCCACAATTGTAATACTTATCATGAAGTAAAGTGCGTACAGTAAACGGAGTATTATGAAATAATACTGTAAAAGCATTGATATGGTTTCTTAGCCATATGATACTTTTAAAATGGATAAAATATATACATACATAAAAACATTGACTAACGTACTGAACTGGTGCTTCTAAGATACGCCTACCCCGGTGTACCTGACCTAAGCCTAATACGTGGGAAGGAGTAAGTAAGTAGCAGTTTAAGTTAAGTTGGTTTTTGCCAAGAATCTGAATCAAGAAATCTCTTTAAGGGTTTAGTCAGCTCCGTACTTGGTAATAGAATGTAGAAGGTCTTGTATCTCCTCCTCAGGACTCGATCTCCCAGCAACCCGCAAGGGTGACTGGAAACACCGGAGCTGGATTTTCTCGGCTGGAGAAAAAGACAGCGTCTCTCTGTGCATCAAGGGAGGGTCTGCTTCCTTCGGCTCTCGCATCAGCTGGGCGTCGGGCAAGTAGATAGCCGCTCTGCTCCAAACCACCGTGTGTTTGCTTAAGGCAACGTTGGTATATTTATACCTGAAAGGTGCCGGGTTTGACGTAAGGTTGGACATAAGACGTCTCTAAGAACGAACAGTTCTTTCTGGACTCCAGGAGTTCTTGTGCAAATCAAAACAAAAGCAGGGGGAATTCCCGGGCTGCTGGAGGCTTGGTTTGTTTAAAGAACACGTTGTGCTTTCTAGGAGTCTATGGGAGTAGCCTTGCCGTATTTGGACTGCATGGGCTATTGCTAAATATGGATACGATTCTTTTGCCTTTTTAAGGATATTATTTATTATAACCATACAAGGGCATAAATCGGGAATATTGAATTAGGGTCCTAGATAGAAACACAACAACATATATCTTGGAACTTCGACATTATATTTCAACTAGAAGACGGAAGAATCTCCCTTGGGGTCAAGGAGTGACTCCCCTGTTCAAACAGGCACCAAAGAGGCATCTTGCCGGTCTGCATTTCCGAGGCTCCTGCCGGATCCCGAAGGATTTTTGTCACAGGACCCAGATTTCCAGACATCTCTGAGGCCGACACGAGTTCCCAGCAAAGCTGAGACCCGTTGCCATCACGAGAGACGTGGAAGCGGAATCCCTGGACACCGTACTTATTTGCTAGTGCACCGAATTCCCGAACCTTCCAGAAGTTGTGTATTGGGCTACTTGTAGTCCAAGCCCGAGCACCATTTGCACCGAAGATTGTGGGCCTACACTCCACAAGTGTTCCGTGGGCCCGCTTCTAGCATTTCCGTTCGAGGCTCCTTCGCGATTCCTGGTCCGTCGACTGGTGGGTCCCCACGAAGGTAACGCATCTGTTTCTTGGGCTTTCCTGGTTGCTCCAGGCGTGCCCTGACTCCCCTCAAAAGGGTGAGTCCCTCAGACCTTGCTGGTCTGCACGAAGCCAATCTTTGCTTTCTAAAGTGTGGGTTGCTGTTGCCAAGGCTTGTTGGGTCCAGTCCAGAAACCGACACCGCAGCACTCGACATCCTCCGTCGGACAGCTCAAATCCAGCTCCTCGCCTTCCTCAACGCCTCCTGGACCTTGTGGCTGAAGAGTCAAGCTTCACCTTCTTCACCTGGAATCACCTGACATTGGTTGGCATCTTCTCCTCGCCTTCCTGGTCACTGGCTAGTGACCCAGACTCTGTCCCCTCTGCTTTCAGGTTCTTCTTGACTCCGATCTAGGCTTGGGTCCATCCGGACACTTTCGACTTGGTCGCCTGCAGCACTTTTCAGCAGCTCACCATTGGAAACGACGACGACGAAACCAGACACCAAAAGACACCTATACACCGGCTTCCCTAGGTGAGGTAACTCGAGTACTCCGGTGCTCCCGTGGGTATTGACTCTAGAACTGCCTAGTTCTAAAGGGGTTTGCTCCAAGTCCCCTTCTAAGTGTCCTTAACTTGTAATTTCCCCATAGAAGTTAATGATGATTCGCGGCTGTGTTTAGGCACTGCACGTGACCTCCGTGGGTCCCCTGTGTCACTACCTTGGGTGGTTCCTGGTGGCCCCAGCGGTTGTACAGGCTCTAGGCCTTGTATCTATGTCAGTCGTGGTTCTTATACCACTTTCTTAGTATATGGTTTGTGAGGTCCCTAGGGCAAAATGTATACTGTGCTAATATACTGTGTGCTAAATAAGTTTATTTGATGTACTTTTGCCTCTAGCCTCATAAAGAGACTAGAGGAGTGTGTTTAGAATAAATAAATATATTTTATATATATATACCGGGTGTGGTTCTCCTTTCATTTGGTCATTCATGAGATTATAGACTGGTAAAACAAGCTGCTTTACATTCCTTCAAGACTTAGCCTGAAGGCTGCTCTCCACAGCTACCACTAGGATAGCTTTGTATATGGGTTGTCTTTAAACCTACCATCAATAAGGGTCGTTTGGACTGGTGCAGGGTGCCCACTAGAATAGTGGACAGCATATGCCAGGCCAGCTTCTCACATTCTGCACCAGTCCGGTAATGCTTCCAACAGTTTCACCTCTTTTGCGGATATGCCAGGGACCTAGCATTTTGCTAGCATCCGGTACCACCATCCTCGTATGTCCCAATCCCCTCCTCCTCTGTAGTTTACTTCAACATCTCTTTAGTGCACCATTAGTGCAAGGCAGCCACCCAGTAGCAGACAGGATCTGCCACTTCCTTCGTAGGTGGCTAAATATAAAATCTGACAGGTGTTTTTTTCAAATTTTCCAACAGGGCTTCGTCCTGTCATTCCTTTTTGACCCACTACAACTGCCTCCTACTTCACAGCAGATTTTGGATGTCCATCTGTCTGTTTTGTGCCAAGAGGTGCCGGCTCTTTTGGCTACAGGGGCTAAAGAGAGGATACTTGCCCCAGTAGTTGACACTGGATGTTATTCCAACTACTTCCTTGTGCCAAAAAAGGATAGGGGCCTTAGTCCTATTTAAGATCTTTGTCCTCGTGACACCTTCCTGCGTAAGAACACATTCAAAATGCTCACACTGGCCCTGAATCTTTCTATCGTGGCGACTGGATGGCAGTGTTGGACCAGCAGGATGCATGTTTTCAAATCTTTGTCCTGCATGCCCACAGGCATTCCCTGTGGTAGACCGTGCTACACGAGCACTTTCAGTTTGCAGTGTTCCCTTTCAGACTCACCAGCAAGCTCAAGTATTCACAAAGGAGATGGCAGTGGTTGCTGCCTGTCTTTGGAGGTCAGAGGTCCTAGTCTTCTCCTACCTTGATGACTGGCTGTTTAAAGCAGGTTCGCCACAGTCAGTCATGGGCAGCCTCCAAACAATGTCGAACCTATTGACATTGGGTTTCTCGGTCATCCTGCCAAACTTTCACCTGGCTCTCAGCAGAGGCTTCCTTTCAACAGTCGTCTTGGATATAGTGTGATTTTCCTCTGGACCAACAAATCCGGGACATTTGAGTTATGAACTTGATGTTTAAGCCTTTTTTCTGGGATTCAGGGAGGATGGCCCTGAGGCTTCTTGGTCCGGTAGCCTTCTGCATCCTGCACACTGACCATGACTGATAGCAAATTCTGGCTCTGCAGTGGGATCTGAAGTCTCTGTTGACCCAGCACCATGGGAACCCGTCCAATTCCATCCATGTTTAGGAGGGGAGTGCAAAAGATCTGCAGTGGTAGCTGCTTGACCAAAATTGGACTATCGTCAAACTGTTCTCCCATCCCCACCCAGACTTGATGTCGTTGACCGATGCTCTAATACTGGGTTGTGGAGGCTACCTGGGAGGGGTGAAGTTCAGAGGCTCCTGGTGGGCAACCCACCTCTACATAAATCTGTTGGAGCTCTGGGCCATTTGCTTGGTGTTGAATGCCTTTCTGCCCACAATCAAAGGGTGATTGGTGTAGGTTCGCACGTGCAGCACCTCTGCTATATTGTACGGCAAAAATCTGGGCAAAGTGGGGTCCCGGATCATATGCCAAGAGACCCTGCATCTCTGTACTGGTTTAATCATCAGGGCAATTCCCTGATCGAGAACCATGTAGCGTGGTCTTTAAATGCCAGGGCAGAAAAACCTGGTCATTGACATCTAGTGGATCACAAAGGGCAGGTACATCCGGAGATGGCGCAAGGCGTCTTCACCAATGGGGAGCGCCCTGCCCATATCACTCCCCCACTGCTGAGAATGCATAATGTCTACAGTTTTGTGTGTTGGAGTTCCAAAGAAGTCTCTCTTGGAGGTGTATTCTTCTTTGAGTGGCGCTCAGGGCTTTTGGATGCCTTTTTGTCACTACCTCTCTTGACCTGAGTCCTGAAGATTAGGAACGACTGGGCCCAAGTTAGCCTAATGGCTCCTGGTTAGGCTTGGAGAGTGTGATGCCCAGACATGTGACAATTTACCCCTTGGAAGCCTGCAACTCATTTGCGGAATCCCTAACGGTTCATGGCTCAGCCTCACCCTCGCCAACGCTCTCCGTGCACATGACCTCAATATCATTTCCTATTCCGATGATATGTGATGCATTGTCTCCCTCTCGGGCAAGATCCCCAGCACAAGAAACAAGTTCAAATACCTGGCTTTTCAATTAACCAACTTAGGCAGGGCTAGGCGCACACACCTGTTCAGCGCCAGTGTACCCTCGTGGGTGAATGCACGCTTTACAAATGCACATAACATAATCGGCTGACGCTTATAGAGGGTCTTCTGTTGCAGCAGTAGGGCATGGTCTTGTTCCCAGGCTTACGCAACCTGCACCTTCATGCGTGGAGGGTAAGTGCCGAGAGTTCAGCTCTTTTGATCTCCATACTGAAGCCGTTGACGTCATCCTGGGAGCCAGGCTCCCTTTCATGAAATCTGTGTCTGTTGGGTGGTGAGATATGGGTTTGGCCTTGTGTGGTTCCTGCCTGTTAGACCCAATGCAGACCAAAATGTGAGCTGTATGGTTTGTTATGTCTTTAGCCAAGCAAGGATTTGCTGTGGGCACTGTTAAAGATTATTTGTTGGCCCTCCTAGCTTTTTTTGCGGTTATCAGATTAGCGTCCTTGTTTAGAACGCCCTTTGTGATGCATTTCCTAAACGTTTTACGTGTGTTTTTGAACCAGTGCGCAGCTGTCCATTGCACCCCTCCCTCGCCTTAAAAACTATCTTGTTGTGATATTGTCATGTCATGTAAGTGAGCTTCAAGCCCTCTTTGTTCAGCCTCCTTATACCATCATTGTTCTGGACAAACTGGTCTTAAGGACTAGCGTAATTTCTACCAAATATGGTCATGCCTTTTCACATCAGACAAGCCGTCACTCTTCTGACCTTCTTGGCTCTGCCTCATCTTTCGAAAGAGGAAGAGAAATTCTGGCCCCTAGAAGGGCACACAGCTCTTACATTGATCACATCAAGAAACATCAGGTGGAATGTCAGCTTTTTGTGGAGTCTCTGGGGCAAAGAAGAAATGAAACGAAAATTATATTTATATAGCGCATAGACTACCCTGAGGCCTCGCAGCGCTGGTGTCTGAATCAGAAAAAAGCAGGTTGGCTTGCTAGTAAGATGTTTCGAACAAATGGGTTTTTAAAAGCTTTCTAAATGCCAACAGGTTATTGTTCTTTCTGAGGGCGAGAGGAAGGGAGTTCCAGATTTTTGTGGCATTAAACGAGAACGAACGACCTCCCCAACGGGCCTTGTTTATCTTATGCGAGGTGGCCAGATATGATGAGCTAGAGCGTAAAGCTCTGTGGGGAAGATAAGGAGAGACTAAAGGATGCATTATAACTGGGCCTGTCCTCCAAATTGCTTTCTGAGTGAGACACATGGCTTTGAACTGTATCCTTGCTGCAATAGGAAGCCAGTGCAGTTTCTTGAGAGCAGGTTTGGCGGATTGCCTACGTGGAATTTGTTAGAGCAGTCGGGCGGTACAATTCTGCATAACCTGCAACTTGTTAATTGTGGCCTTTGGGGCTCCCAAATAGAGAGCATTGCCATAGTCCAGGCGAGAGAGTATCAAAGCCTGAACTCCTTGCCTGGAAGGGAAGCGGGGGGAGAATCTTCCGGAGCATTCTCATCAGACCATAACAGGTGGATGAGGTGTAAGTGACTTGGACCTTGAAATTGAGGGAACTGTCCAGCCAAACTCCTAGGCTCTTTATCTGTGTCTTAGGAGGGGAGGATGTCCCAGACATTTAGGCCACAAGGGGACAAGAATATTGGGTGGTGGATTCCCCAATAGCATAATTTCGTTTTTTTTCCCCATTTAGTCTAAGGCAGGATAGTTCCATCCATCTGGCGACTGCCTCCAGACAGGGACCCAGAGTGCTAGACGACCCCTCAGCTTGGTTCAAAGAGACCACAAGCTGGGTGTCGTCTGCATAGGTAATGATTCGGACACCAAAAGGGTGGACCACCTCCGCCAAGGGCCTCAAATAGGCATTAAAAAGCGTGGGGCTCAGGGCAGAGCCCTGGGGTACCCCACACCTAAGTGGCTGCTTAGCGGAGACAACCTCTCCCTCAAAAACCTGGAAGAAGCGCTCCTCCAGGAAGGAGGTCAGCCATGTCAGTGCTGCGCCTGACACCCCAAGCCACTGAGACGATGTAATAAGATGGCGCGGTTAACCGTGTCGAACGCAGCACTGAGATCTAACAAGATAATGGCCGCCTTCCCTACCTGGTCCAGCACGGTCCTTGTCTCCTCTGTCACAGCCACAAAGCTGTCTCAGACCCATGCTGGGGACGAAACCCCATCTGGGATGTGGACAGCAAATTATTAGATTCCAGATACTCGACCAATATGTTGTTGATGTGCTTCTCAGCCAATTTGCTCATCCAGGGCAAAAGGCAAATAGGGCGGTAGTTGGATAAGTTCCCTTGGTATAAGTTGGGCTTATTTAAAAGAGCCCGACCATTGCACATTTCCATGATGTGGGAACAATGCCTGAGGCAATCGAGGTATTAAGAACATCAAGGATTACTGGACGAAGCAGGTCAATGACTGAAATGAGAAATTGGGGAGGCGATGGATCCCTTGGAGAGCCCGAGGTGACCGTAGGAATTATTTTATTCAGGGAGACAGAATCCAGGGGGGTCAATTGTTCCAACATGCAAGTGGCCGGGGAGTTAAGACTCACCGTTCCAGCTGCGTCTGGTTCAGCAATGTCAGGCGCAAAGGAGACATAAATGGTCTGAATCTTTTGGTGGAAAACATGTGCTAAATTGTTACAGCGTGCCAATGCTCCTTCTGAAGAGACTAATTCTTGGGGAGGGGAAATCAGTGACTTGGCTATCTGAAAGATTTCCCTAGGTGAATTGGCAGCTGTATTGATTTTTGTTTCATAAAAAAGAGCTTGTGCGGCTTTGATTTCGGTCTTATAAAGTCTAATTGCTGTTCTGTATTCTGCTTTCCTGCATTGGGAATGGTCCCGTCTCCGAACCCTTTCTAGCCTACGACAGGATTGTTTCATGTCCCTCAGTTTGGGTGTAAACCATGGGGCTACTTTTTGCCTCTTTATACACTGCAGGCGTTCCCTGGGAAGGACTAGGTCAAGAGAGTTTTGGATCCAGTTATCAAAGTTGCTACTGGCCAAGATGGGGTTGGGAGCAATCACAGGCTTAAGATCAGCAAGAGCAGACTCCCATTGACTGGTAGAAAGTTTCGACCATTTCCTCCCCCATTGTTTTTTTGGCTCTTGAATAGATAGGGAGTTCCCTGTTGCCCAACTCAGAGGAATTAGGTAGTGATCTGTCCAGGGGAAAGGGAGAGGCGTTCCAGTAGTTAAGGTGTCGATATTACTGAAAACAGGATCCAGTAAATGACCCTTGTTGTGTGTCGGGGCAAATCGTTGATTAAGTGAATAGTTCTCTGACTTTAAGCAGCCTCCAAAACAAAGTCTGAGGGCTCATTCCACTAGAGTTAAAGCTCCTACAACTGCTTTGGCATGTGGAGTGCCTGTACTTATCTGTCAGGCAGCTACGTGGACATCCGTGCACACGTTCAGGAAACACTACTTCCTTGATGGTCTGTCCTGCCAGGATGGGCATTTTTGCTCTTTTGGTTCTGCAGGACTTTTTCATATGAGCCATTCAGTAGAACAACCAAGCGGCCGGCTAGGAGCTTAGGTCGCGAGCTCCGCTGAGTGAGGTGCAAGGACGTAATGTAACCGGCTCTTGTAGTTTTTGTGAAATAAAAGAATTCCCTGGGGGAAGGTCACGACCCACTTACTTCGATTGTGGAGGGTGTCTTCGAGCACGATTCCAGATGAAAACGCCGGGAATCAGCGCTTTGGCCCGCGGCAGCCGGAGATCAGCAGTATGGAGGCAAGGTCTGAAGCGGAGGTTGGACCTGGACGGAGGCCGCGTCCCAGCCATCCAAGAGCGTTTGGAAGGGTGGGAGATGTTTGGGCGGCTGCTGCGGCTGGATTGCGAAAGCAGAGGCGAGCTTCAGTTAAAGTACGTTTTAGAGGCCCCCCAAGCAGTCCGCGGGTATATTTTGGGAGTTCAAGCATTAATCTAGCACAACCTCGTAATGAAAAAGACACAAATGGGGGAAGCAAAGAAAATACAAGCAAAAGAAGCTGTAAACAGACAGTGTGTATCTATTCAGTAGAGAGGAAGGGGTAAGCGAAGGGGTCTGCCTGCTTCTAATTCTGTTACAAATTGATCGCAGGGAGATTTATCAGGCTCAATTATTTTAACACCTCAAGTGCAGGATCTCTCCAATAAGGGCACAATAGAACCAAGAGATTCTGAAAGGAAAGAAGTTACAAAAAGCTGTACTCTGGATATATGCTGTGCATTGGGAAACAGGAATTCGGAATTGCGCCCTTCATGTAACGATGCAGCTCACTCTTCGTTGACAGAGAAAGAACAAGCAACATTTTCTAAAGATAACACAGTAAAATACACCAACAAAAAACAAAGGGGCCAAAAAACAAAGGGTGGTACCGCAGCGGTGGCTTCAACCAGAGCTGCCAAAGCAGTCAAAAAAGAGCAGTCAAAAAAAATGAGCTAATTTAAAAGTAACACCTTCTCTTCACTCTTTTTTTTTTTTTTTTTTTTTTTAAAGATGCAATAAAAAAAGGACATCTAAAAACATAACACTTAAATCAGGGGGTGTCAATAGAGGGTCCCCAGTTACACAAAAGCTAATGTCTCTGCCTAGTATAACAACAATGGAAAAACCCCCAATCGGTTCCAAGTGCTTATGTCTAAAGAGCATGTGGATGAAGATGGCTTAGAAGTAGAGGAGGAGCCAGAGAGAGAAGATAATTTACATTAATCTACACCGAACAAGGATCCGGTCTCGGAAATATCTACACAGGCCGAAATCGGAGACTTGATGGGGTCACTTTTCAAAGAAATTAAGCTGAGCTTTGCAAAGTCACAAAAAAATCAAGAGAAGATACAGGCAACATGTGAAGCTCTGTAGTCCAAGGTCAACGCCTTAGTAGACCGGGTGTCTGCTATAGAAAATACGCTGGAACAGACCAGGGAACTTGCCAAAATGACATCAATAAATTAGAATCAATTGAAAAAGAGCTCCGGGACAAAGTAGAGACCTTGGAAAATAATTCAAGTCGGAATAACTTACGTCTACTAAATATCCCAGAAGACTCGGAAGGGCAGAATTTATAGACAGTGCGCCCTAGGGAACAGACTAGGGAACTTGACAAAATGACATCAATAAATTAGAATCAATTGAAAAAGAGCTCCGGGACAAAGTAGAGACCTTGGAAAATAATTCAAGTCGGAATAACTTACGTCTACTAAATATCCCAGAAGACTCGGAAGGGCAGAATTTATAGACAGTGCGCCCTAGGGAACAGACTAGGGAACTTGACAAAATGACATCAATAAATTAGAATCAATTGAAAAAGAGCTCCGGGACAAAGTAGAGACCTTGGAAAATAATTCAAGTCGGAATAACTTACGGCTACTAAATATCCCAGAAGACTCGGAAGGGCAGAATATATAGACAGTGGGCCCTAGGGAACTACATGCAAGACTTGAGAGTAGCAGGGGCAACGGTTCAAATGAAATTTCCAGTCCTCTTGAAGATCAAGTGGAATAATCAGACCTTTATCATCAGGGAGCCAAAAGAAGTGGAGATATTCTTAGAACGAATGAACACAAACAAGTAATAAAGTAAGAGCCAAAGATAATATAAATAACCTTCACGACAGCAGAACTCAAATAGGTCAATTAGGTTTGTCCAATGACAGTAGGGAGGGTTCTCCAGGGAGGGGTGAGAGGTGTAGGTCTTTTTACTTAATTTTTTCCTTTTGGGTGGGGAGAGTGCTGAAGGAGATCAGGTGCGACCGGGCCCAAGTCATCCTTGTGGCTCCGGACTGGGTACGAAGATACTGGTATCCCAAGCTACTCAGCATGTCAGTCGATCCCCCGATTCGTCTGCCTCTTCAGGAGAACCTTCTGGTGCAGCAGCAGGGGACGGTCCTCCACCTGAACCTGTCCAGTCTCCACCTCCATGCGTGGAGATTGAGTGGCGGCAGTTGAGGCCATTTGACTTGCCTCCTGAAGTCTGCAAAGTGATTCTGGCAGCCAGGCGTCCCTCCACAAAATCGGTATACGCCTGCAGGTGGAACAAATTTGTGGCATGGTGCACAGCAAAGGCTGTGGATCCACTCTCTTCTCCCCTTTCTGAGGTTCTCCTCTTTCTTCTTTCTCTTGCCCAGCAGGGCTCTGCTCTGGGCACTCTTAAGAGCTACCTCTCTGCCATTTCTGTCTTCTTAAGGCTCCCTGATCAGCCCTCTCTTTTCAAGTTCCCAGTTGTAAATAGGTTCTTGAAGGGCATCACTCATATGTTTCCCCCTGTTCCTTTTGTGATGCCTCAGTGGGACTTGAATCTTGTTCTGACTTATTTGATGTGCGCTCCCTTCGAGCCACTTCATAACTGTCCTCTTCGTCTTCTCACTCTTAAGACTGCATTCCTGGTTGCCATCACCTCTGCCAGGAGAGTGAGTGAGCTCCAGGCTCTTTCTTCTTAACCTCCTTTCCTTTCTGTCCATCCGGACAAAGTTGTCTTACGGACACGTCCCTCTTTCCTGCCCAAGGTAGTCACAGCCTTCCACATCGGGCAGTCCATCACCTTGCCCACCTTCTTTCTGCCTTCGCATCCCTCGAACGAGGAAGAGAGGCTCCACCGCCTGGACCTAAAACTTGCGCTTTCATATATCTGGATCGCACACGCCAGTTACGGGTGGGTGACCAACTCATTGTTGGTTACGTGGGGCCTAAGAAGGGACGGGGGTGCACAAACGTACCAATTTTCGATGGGTCGTTTTGTGCATCAAGGCTTGTTATTCAGTAGCTAAAAAGGAGCCTCCTGTGTGTCTGCGGGCCCATTCCACTCTGGCCTCGGCGGCTACTACTGCCCTGGGTCGGTGAGTCCCCTTGCAGGACATCTGTCAGGCAGCTACGTGGGCCTCGCTGCACACGTTTGCAAGACACTACTGCCTGGACAGCAAAGTCCGGAGAGATGGCTTTTTCAGCCGTTCCGTTCTACAGGACTTTCTGGTGTGATTATTGGTTCGCAGACCCACCACTGGGGTTGGTGTTGCTGGGGTATCTATTCTAAGGGAAGGAATCTAATACTAACCTGTTTCTTTCAGATGCACAAGTTAATTAACTTCGGTAACGATATATCTGTAAGATACAGTAGTTAGTATTAAATTCCTTACCGCCCCACCCATCCTCCCCGTTCTGTGAACCGATATCTAGGGTTAGGGTCATCCCTTATCAGGGCCCTAGTTTTATGGCACCAGTGTTGGTTTTTATCATGGCACTGCGTTTCTGGCGCGGAAACGCTGTGTATAAGAACTGACGTCAGCGCGCGAGGGCGGCGTCTAAGTACTCCGGCGACGTCATCCCGGCGCCACTGACGACGGACGCGAAGCCGCAGACGACGCCTAGCGATGCTCAGGGGTTCTGCTACATAAATGTTTCCGGATCCAGACTCTCGCCTGGGGATATTTCTAAGGTAAGGAATCTAATACTAACTTCTGTTTCTTACAGATATATCGTTACCGAAGGTAAGTAACTTGTGAGACAAGTCTATGGTCGACTTATCTCCACCAGAAAAACATCCTTTCCGCTATACTAAAATGGAATATTTTCGACAAGCCTAAAATACTCTAATTCTATTTCATTACTCCTCAAGTGTGAAGTAGTGAGCTTTTAATGCTAAACATAATTGTTCTCACTTCCTGTCAAAAGATAGGCAGATCCATTGGAGAAACATTCCTGACCTGATCACTAAAGTTTGTGAACCTTTCACCAATTCGGAGTTGGTAGAAAAAATGTAAAAGGTTTTTAGGTGTGGCCTGTCTTGCAAGACAATTGTTCATTTAAATACACTTACAGAATGCATACATATAAGGGATTTGGGTTGTTCGTCTTCATCTATTTAGATAATAAACTGTAATTCGCATTTTGATTCCTCGCAATAGCAATACAGTTTTTAGAGCATTACCAAGTGGGTCAGCCTAATTCATCAATTTGTTCGCCTCACTGAGTGACACCACTTTGGCTGAGCACAGTGAGGTTGTTCCAACATTAATTAGTGCGCTTCAGTGCCAGGGCTTGTAGGCCAATGTTTGTGTATTATTATGTGTTTTTCTTTCGTTTTGCGATTGCCTGGCAGCTCTGTACACACTTATATCAGGCCACTCTGTCACTTTTTAATTTGCACAGCATTTTGTGCGCTGTTCCAAAATGACTGTCAGTCTTCCTGAAATGGTATAATAATAATAAAGTATGTTACATCCATTCCGAGATTCATTCATGTGTGCCGATGCCATCTGTATGTACATGCATGCCAGAGTAGACTTTTTGGAGTACCTTTTTCAATTTTTAATCCGTCTTAGACTCTCCAAGATGGCCAAGGCTCTTTCAATACATTATCCATATGGAATTGGTACGCAGTCTTAAAGTATTAAAAAAAAAATGCAACGCTGGCACCCATACGTGTGCACACGGGCACCCTTCTTTTGTGACTGCCTTCAAAATGCATTATTGGTAAAAAATGGCTGTGCGCATTGAGAACACAAGCATTGGCAATGCCATGGCTTTGCCAATGCTTTTTTCGACACAGAGCTTTCTTTTAGCTGAGACTTTTTTCTCGACTTTTGATTTAAGGTATGTGACTGTTCGGCCTCTCGTCCAATGGCCACCTTGTTCATTGTGGTTTCTCAGAATCTACCAGTGTCTGCTTCTCTCGTTTTCGTTTTGGACAGCAGACTGGAAGTATTGTGATGTCTGATGATGAGCTTCCAAACCAGTTCAATGTTCCTGCAAGTCTGTATGTAGAGCCTTAAACTATATTTTTGAATTCGCTCATGTGTAATTTTTATATTTCTGCAAAGGAGAAAGACATAAACGCAACCTTCATGAAGTCAACTCTGTGGAACACTGATCCAGACACAAGCCCGTAGAATAAAATGCCCTTTTATTAGGACCGGCCTGTAGTCCTCAAATTCATTATTCTCAAATACAATACATAAACCATAAAATCTTCACTAATACATAAGGTTTCCTTACATCCTCCCCTCCCTTAATGAGTCCCAAACTTTGCAACAATTCCCCAGAACAAATTAACGCCAAGTCTCCGCAACATCATCTTTTTCATCTTTCTTTACCATACCTTCACTTGCATTACCGAATCTTTCTCACCCACCCTACCAGTTATCTCCAAACGAACTCCATTTCTCCAACAAATTCCTCTCAACCCCACTCTGAGTCCATCCTGCCCCCTGAGGGGTGGATACGTCCGCACCTCACTCACACCCCCCCAAATAAAAGTGCCTCTCAATAGCTACATCCTGTTCTATCATGGCATGCCTGCAATTAAGTGTCACTATCACATAAGCCAACTATCTTGGGTGGGTGGGCCTAGCAACTAATTGCCCTGAAGCCCCCTCACAAAATGGATACCCCAAAAATGCTGCTCCTGCGATGTAGCAGAAACTATTTGTACTCGTAGCTAGGACCCGCCCCCCACAACACTCATAAGCTATCCCTGGCTTTCTGCTTTTTGGCATGACCCAATTTCCCGAAGTCTCCCGGGGGAGACAGGCTCCCCCCCCCCCCGACCCCCTTGAGACCAAAGTATCATAGAACTGTTTATTTTCTTTCAGTACATGCACTGCGACCCTCTCGCGAAGCTCTTTTACAGATCGGCATCCTTTCACTCCATGTCCATGAGTGCCCCTGCCGTATTAAGTATGGGCAGATTTGTTCTTAAAAAGACCTTTTCTCTGCAGTGGCTATAGCGCTGGAGAAGGATCCAGAGGCTGCGTGGGTCTCAAAGATTAGACTATGGGATGGCTCATCATTGACAGCCGTTGCATGATCTAGTTTGTGATTATCCATTTGTACATCTCTGCGGTCACGTTTTACTATCGCATGTGGCGCAGCATTTTATCTTAAGCCCTCACTGAAGCAGCCTGGGTAACTCGGCACAGTTTAACAAAATATTGCACAGTGCCGGGTTTCGTGATTGGGTGCCACATGAGCTGCAGAGCATGGATGTGGCTGTTCGTGCGTCAGAGCAGCTGTCTGCCCGGGGCTGTGAAGCCACGTACAGCTAGACATCACTACAGAAAATGCTGCTTCATCGAGACAAGTGAGCGTTCAGGGTAAAAATGCACGCAGTTTTAAATGCTTGCGAAATGCTTCGGGAATAACAACATCGAGCAAAATCAAAGGAACGTATGAATGTATTCGTATCGTTTAGTCCCATCTCTATGGCCGTATTGTCTCGATGCGAGCCCCCATTTCATACACACCATCCTTTTGCCTCGTCCCTGTGATTTCATGATGTGACCAACACCGCGCTGTGAAGCATGTACTAGCCAAAAACTCAGGCCGTTTTCAACAACACAAGTGAAAGGATTGGGGTGTATATAAGGCGGAAAGCGGCGCCACCTAAATTGTTTCTTCTATCCGCAGCCAGCATTGTAGTTGCTTATGGAACAGACTGCCTTACAAAAACCACAGTGTTAACCAAGTGTCTCCTGTAGCTTTCACTCCCTCGAGGCCGCCGTTGTCTGTCTCCAGAAAGACACACTAACCTTGTGTATAAGCTAACGTTAGCTTTCATCTGTGCATAGAGTTCTTAACGCGAGACAGTCGTCAGACACCAGTCTTTGGAACAATTGCTGCATTTTTGTAATTTCTTTGTAGTTGGTAGCTTTTCCCCATAGCCTCTCCATTTCACCCTCCCTCGGCAGTGCCAATGTCGTCTCTTTAATTGATACCTCTTCTACCCGTGTCTCCCCATCATTATTGCCTGTTCCTTCTGGAATAATATGCTGTTCTCTGCATGGTGCTTCGGAACCATAACACCACCTGTTATTTCACTTTCTATTTTTAGATCTCCTCTGTGCATTTGTTTTTCAGAAGCAGTTTGGATCTAGGTGCCTGGAGACCGTATTAATTAATTGGCATTCCCTCTGTTGTTTAGCATATTGAGAGCAGTGCAACACGTTGGCGTTCTACATATAACAAATATATCTGCATGTCCACAATCACTAAGGTACCGTCTGTGGAAGTACACTTGGTAGCAGAGACATTCATTACTTTTAGGTCAGGCTTACATAACCGGTTAGGTTTTGGCTGCCTCATGTGTAAACAAATCTTATGTTTTATATATATATATATATATATCAGTCCGTCCTACTTTTGCTTCCATCCACTTCAGTATTCAACAGGGGGGCAATGGGGCAGTTCACTTTAGCCTTTGTATCTCGTATCACACATCTTTCTAAAAAGACAATGGAAGTGCACTTTAAGTGCTAAGGCTAGTGGTCCAGTATTTTACTTTGGTGTTTCTTTTTTTCTATTCCGCTCTTGTTTGTCCTGGTGAGTATAAACTACATCTCGGGCAACAGCTATCCAGAGCAAGTACACCTGCCTGGAAGTATCTATAAAAATTATATATAATAGTTCATTTTTTCATTTGAAGACTTGGCTTGGCAGTTCATGCTGGACTGTTCCCCTGAGGCACAGGGTCAAGACTGATTTGCATATAGCTGGGTCTGAACTGGGGTGGTGAAGTGAGCTAAAGAATGATGGGATGCTTATTTCATCCAGGCAAGACTTCGCATGGCAGGTCGGGCTGGACTGTTCCCATGAGGCACAATGTCCAGACTGATTTGCATGTAGCTGGGGCTGAACTGGGGTGGCTAAGTGAGCTAAAGAACGATGATGGATTCAACTCAACATATGTCACTGGGGATGAGTGTCTGAAAAGTTTCAGCTCTCCGTCCATCATCTCCTTGTTTTTGCTTTGTTTGCCCTAAGTTGGCAGGGTATGCCCAGACTTGGGTCCCTTGCTCACTTTGCTACTGGATTCAAGCTAGCCTGGTGGTGAGGGGTGTTACCCCAAAACTGGTCCCATGATGCTTGTTTCCTGTCCTGGGAAGGCTTGGCTTGCCAGTTTGGGCTGGACTGTTGCCATGAGGTCCAGGGTCAAGACTGATTTGCATATAGCTGGGTCTGAACTGTGGTGGCATGTGAGCTAAAGAACGATGATGAATTCAACCCAGATCTGTGACGGGGGGCGAGTGTCTGAAAAGTTTCAGCGCTCTGCCCTTCATCTCCTTGTGTTTGCATTGTATCTCTCTGATCACACATGCACATCTTTCTAAAAAGACAATGGAAATGCACTTTATGTGCTAAGGCTAGTGGTCAGGTATTTTACTTTGGTGTTCTTTTTTTCTTTGTATTCCGTTCTTGTTTGTCCTGGTCACTACAAACTATATCTCCAGCTACAACAATCCAAAGCAAGTACACCGGCCTGGAAGTATCTATAAAAATGATATATAATAGTTAATTTTTTTATATAGATTTTTTTTTTATGAGACACGTGCCTGTCATGTTTAGGGGGTAGTATGTTTTGTTATTTTTTTTGTGGCATAGGCTTCTATTAACGAGCATTGGCAAACGATAGACACGAGGCAGGAGCCAATCCATCCAAGGCACACCTATACCAATAGAAATGTGCTACGTTAAATTAAAGAGTGGCTTACTATTTTCAGCACACAAGTATTTTTAGTTGTTTTTTCTGATTAAAACTTATTTTTGACCAACTTCTGAAATCTTGTGCGTACATTTCTGCGTCCATTAAGACCGTAGTACGGTGCAATTGTGTAAGACTAGAGTTTCTCTTTGGATAACTTTTTGTTTGATTTTGGGTGTTCTCTGTTTTTTGTGTGGGCTTATCCTTTTATTGTACACATGTTCTAATTTAAGTACATAGTATCAGTTTTGCTGGGTGATACTATCATCAAGTGAACCAGTGGCGATGGCTACAGTGGTGCAGAGTAGAGGAGTGCAGTGGTGTAGAGTGTTGCAGAGTATAGTGGTGTAGAGTGCAGCAACATAGAATTAAGCTGCATACAGTACCGCTTTGTAGAATGTAGTGGCATGAATTAGAGTGGTGCAGAGTACAGTATAGTGATGTGGAGTGCTGCGGTGGCGTACAGTGCAGAGTAGAGTGGCGAAGAGTGGAGTAGAGTGGAGTAGAGTGGCATAGAGGGCTGTGGTGTAGAGTAGGTTGTTGTAGAGTTGTGGCCTGATGCTGGGTAGAGGGCAGTGGCATAGTATGCAGTGGTACAGAGTAGATTGGAAGAACGTAAAGTGGAATGCCATAGAATGCAAGGGAGTGGATTGGTGTGGCATAGAGTATGCATGGTGTGGTAGCACAATGCCATTACAAACCTTACGTTTTCAATTAAAATGACCATTACATTTGAGTACAGTTTTACTAATAAAACTATACAGCACACAAGCGATAATTTGTGGAAATGGCATCACCTAGTGTATTGATTTATTTTGATCATATTAAGATATTTGTTGCCAACAAACTTCAGAATTAACAACAAATGTGCTTCATTTGTGTTTTTTAATTCTGATATATTCTGAAATGCTGGCACAGTTCATTAAAATGTTGTGTGCTAGAACAAAAACCTTTCCTTTAACCCCAGTATCCAACAAGATTGTTGCATACATTTTCTCACATTAAAGTCCGAGAAAGAAAAGTAAACACCAAGCTTCCTTGAAAAACAGAGCTTGACATTTGACCTCTGTCTTTCAATGCACAACAAGTGCGACAAAATGAGAACAAGATTTACAGGCCTGTTTGCAGGGAGAATAACTTGTGGAAGAATACAATGAGAAGTAGGGTGAAAAGGCTTTGCTTATTGGGAGGGGCGAACTGAATCTGGGCAGCCTAAAACAAATAAAGCCAACAAAGAGAAAGCCAGAAAATGTGAGTTACAAACCACAAGGGTACGCAACGGGCAGAATGCATTCCCAGGGAAGCTTTGTGAATGTCCCCAACATGTCTTTAGCAAACCAGACAGCTGCGCTGTTTGGTAGGCTTCGATCTAAAAATGATATCATGCAATCATTTCACGGACCTGCCCTATTTAAGTTTTTAGGTGATTAATTGAATATTATATATTTCTTTACCTCAGGTGTCACAAGCGGCTGCTGAGCTTCAACAGTACTGTATGCAGAACGCCTGCAAGGATGCACTTCTCATAGGAATGCCAGCCGGTAGCAATCCATTCCGAGAGCCAAGATCCTGCGCTTTACTTTGAAATCAGGTACTGAGTGAGCAATAAATCCCAACTTGTGGCATGCAGTTTATGAATAATGTAAGTTTGGAGGCAATGGTTATGTGCACAAAATGGCAGACAAGATTACTCTTCTGATCCTTTAGCACGCTCACACTTAAACTGATTTTTATAGAAATTGTAATTTATGAGAAAGTGCGATATTGGTCCCAGGATAGATTTTTGCCGTGTTTGTGCAAACCCTACACTGCTAGATAAGGGCATCATGTGGTTTACTTGATTATTGCGGAGCATGTATGAAAATAGAATAACTTGTATCCAGCAGTATTAAACTTCTTACCATGACGAAGATTATTTGACCTTGATTACCTTTTAAATAACCAGGTAAATAATTGAGCCGATGATGACACTTTATACCAAAAGCAATGGATTGTGCCACCCTTTGAGCACAGTTTTTTTCTGCTGTTTGCTTCACTATTCCATTTCATTTAAATAAGCATGGGTGTTACAAACAACAATATAATGCCTTAGTGTTTTTTTAAGTTTAAATATTTTTTTCTAATTAAGGATGCACTTTAATCGAACACCAAAGTATCTTAAAATAAAAAAAAATGGCCTGCAGTTGTGTCAGAGCACAGCTGAATTGATTACGATGTAGCTTTTTAATCTGGATGCAACCAGCAGCGACAAAGTTAGCAGACTTATGTAGAGGGCAATTGTCCACTTATGGGTTACTACAGATTGTCCACAAGAAAGTAAAGTCGGTACCTGTAGCAACTAAATGGTGTTTACTCTATAACTTTGCAAATCTTTATTTAAAATCTTTCTACAACTGGTTTTGTGGGCTATCATTAGGATTCCATATCAAAGGTGTGCAGTTAAGATAAAACCATTGTCTATGCGGAAAATGACAGCAAAAGGTACATTGTATTTCGCGATGGGTTCTTCCAAACAGCACATGGGGTTTTAGATCACACCAGATAGATGGGGAAAAGCCGTTGTAATTATGTTATTGTTGCAGCTCACCTGTTTAATGGTAGTTACGCAATCCGTCCCCCCTTACCACCCTCCTTCCCAAAACTATCTTCAGGGTTCCTTACCATCTCTGTTCTCAGATGGAGCAATCTGTGTTTTTAGGCATTTCTTGGAAGCACCGTTGTCTGTACCTATTATTACCACTTCTTCAAAATATACAAGAGCTGATTTGACTATCACAGGCAGTGTCTGAAGTAAATTGGACCTACTTGTACAGTGTCCACTATAGAACAACAGTTGGCCCCTTCTCTGTTTTTGACAGCAGAGACTGAAAGTCCACAAGGACTATGTTGAATAAACTGTTTGTGCGAGCAATGAGTGTTAGATTTCTCTGTGCAATGCTGCCTCTAGTGTTGAGCATCAAAATTCTGAAGAAAGTCGTCCTTTGTAGCCATTGAAACCGAGAGTGCCAGTTGTAGCACCTGACTGCCCTTCAAGCATGGTGGGGAGTATGGACAATGAGGCATAATTTATTTCAGATATTGCACGTGACACCCATCTTCTTTCAGGTACCACTTCACCATCAAAGCAAACCTCGTTACATTCTTCCACCCAGTGTGTTTCTTAACTTGACACTGTTCTGGAATCATTGCATTCACCACTAATTAATCTTGTCGGCGATTTTAATTTGAACCCCGCATTCATACAACATACCCTGTTTGACAACTCGTCTCAGATCATGCTCTGCTGAACATGCTCTGTGCACAAAATGATAATCCCGGTAAGGGAAATCTTGCACGCTATTAGACTCTTTATCAGCATTTCCCGCCCCGCTCCCTCAGATCAAGCGGTTGTAAATGTTAAATGTTCTTGTCCACAACACTACAGCCCTCCCCCTTTTCAAAAATACCCCTCTCTCCAAAAGAAAACATCTAGATTCTTTAAATGAGAACATTTCCCTGGTGTTCCTAGGCAGTTGAGTGTTACTGGGCCTCAATTGTGACAATTGATGTTTCACACTGTTGCCTTGGGGGCCACTTCACTGTTAAACCCCAGTTCAATGACCAAATGCACCCTTTTATCCCTTGATGCGTTTGAGCAGTCCAAAGCTTTCTTAAGGAGGTGGTGTAGATGTATCAACTCACCATACACTTACAGTAGCACCAGTCAAGTTTAACACACTATTCTGTGCTTTACTTTTTAAAACAATGCTTTATTACACGTAAGAAACATATAATACACAAAAAATAAAGATCAACCATGAAAACCAGAAGTTTGTATTACTATCTCAGCCAGAGACATGACCCCAAACACTTATTGTGTTAAAGTGCCAGGGAAGGTCTTTACTGAAGATATTTGTGAAGCAGAATTTGTGACTACAATACAGACACAAAACTAGTGATTATCACTAGAGGATCATACAACAGTCGCACAAAATCAGTCTCATAAAGTTCACTTACTGGTTCCCTTCATAACAAAATTGTGATACTGTTCGACTTGCAGTGATGTAGTCTGTTACTGATGGAGGAGCGTTAGTGGGGGTTCGATGCACCTGCCATGATTCTGGGGTCGGACTTCCTAAACTGCCCTTGCACTCCTATATTTTGTCCCTTAGCAAATAATGCATTCTCTTCAGGGGGTACAGTGACACTGCTCAGTATGTTTACTAGAGTGCTGTTGGTTCGGTCTTCATTGGCCTAGTTGTAGAGGAAAATGCAGTGCACATGCCATTACACCTAGATATCTATAAAGATGGCAACACAGTTTAGGGGGGTTGGTAGCTCTGCACCCACCAGGTTTAGTCCAGTCCCACAGGGGTGGTGGCATCCACCACTCGGCATGGTACTTGCAAGGCCAAAGCTGTAGCTTGTGCCAGTCTGTGGTAGGAACTAGGAGTTCAAGTGATTATAAATTCTGAAACACTTGGGCTAGAACTAAAATAATGAATTCCCTAAACCAGGAGCGAAAGCCAAGGTCCTCTTCGAAATCTCTGGAGGCCACTAGAAGGTGCACACAAACTCCCTGTTGCATGGGGAATCATTGACAAAGTAAAATTACTTTTACGATGGTGACACATGTGTTCTTTCCCTGGAACCTAATGGTGTCGTGCAGTAGTTGATGACCCTTGAGCAACTGGATGAGTCAAATTCATGTTCTTGGAGCAGTCATAGTGCAATAGGTATCACCTGCAGTTCCCTTCAGTTAGGTAGGCACTGTACTTGGCTGGCAGTACCATCATCCACCTTGCACAGGTCAATTACAACAGCTGTTTTTCAGGCGTGGCCCAGGCTTACTTCTAGTGCGGAAGGAAGACGGCAATTAGTAAAGTCCTATTCTTAGAGTACAAGTCTTCATTGCTGTACTGTTGTGCAGCTCCTCTTTAAATGTTGGGAGAAATGTGGAACTCTCTACTGGTGAATGGGTCCGAGAACTCAAGGCCAGATCTAGCTATTTAGGCTGTACACCTCTTCTCAATCTTAAAACCTTCCCAATTTTGAAGAACCATGAGTGTGTGGTCGGCACTTGCAGGGATCAGGTCTTCCTGGAACAACTACTGGGGTGTTTTGAGATGGTCCTACAAGGATGTCCAGCAACCCAGCGTGTTCAGATTTCAAAGGTTTACAGATCACAGCAAGAAGAAAGGGGCTGCTTGTTCTCGGACATTAGAACTGGAGGCACTTGAGGGGCTGTGGTTATCTCACGCACCTATACACAGCTGTAGTTGTGGCATTAGGAAAAGGAATGCAGAACTCGCTGGCTCCCAGCTAAAGCATGGATCTTGGTTAGCCTGACCCAGAGTCATCTGCTATTCTATTGTCCACCTCACTTCACCATTCCCTCAATCAGCTATACCTAGTGACTTCACACTAGATGGCACCTCGCATACGTGTCCAGGAACTCTCTACATACTTCAAGGGCGCAAAGGACAACAATTGAACTGTAAGGAAGTTTAAACTGGAGACATCTCCATTCAGTGACCCCAAAGAATCACTGGTAAAAGGAGACTGCTTGCGTTATTAGAGCTATGCTGCCAGCATCATCAGCCTCTTGTAGCCCAGATAGAGCGGGCAGTTGCTGCACTTTGTAAGAGTAGTGCAATTAAAGTGTCCCTATGACTCTAGTCTCCACTCTCCGATCCCAAAATTTATTAAACAGAAGAACAATACTGGGCTATCATGCTCATCAAGCGTACTGGTGGAAAACACGGTCTGGCAGAAAACACACTGTGCTCTGCACCTGCCTGGTTTCTTGACAGCCTTATCTCCTCTTTAAAAGAAGCCGCCAGTATCCTGCCAGAGTCTTGCACCAGTCTGCACCCCCACCCTGCCTCCTCTCCCTCCTCCTCTCCCCCCCCCCCCCCCCCCCCCCCCCCCCCCCCATTGTATGAGGCACAGACACTCTCTGGGTTGTTCTTTCTGGGACAAATGTGACTGTTACGTGTTTTCTAACCCCCCCCCCCCCCTCCATTAAGATATTTATTTTTCGGCTGAACGCTGGGACCGCTCAAAGTCTTTGCATGTATATGATGGAGAAATTAACTATATAATATGCTTGCTAATGTATAAAAGTGTATGATTATAACAATCAGTGGTAACCTATTGGAAAAGTCCCGGGCCTGTATACTCACTCCAAGATATTATTGTGTTAAATTAATTGTGGCTGTCGTTATCAGGCTTCAAATCACTGAGTAGCGGGCGTTGTCATTGTTGGACAAATCACTGCTACTTTTCTGCTCTGCAGCAGGCACTCTAGCTCACTGGCTTGTATTACCAGTTTCAGATCCAGATGAACATTAAATTCGCCAAACTAATGATTATATTTTATTTTCAGGACGAGCTTAGAATTATCTTCCAGCAAGAAACAACTGACAAATGCCTTCCCTTCTCAAGATGGAAGCACGTTTGCTGTGCCCTTACTTTCACGTGGCCAAAACAATTTCATATATATATTTATTAGTATATGTTAACCGAGTAGCTCACTAGAACTTTTGCTAATATTTGTATCGTATTTTATACACAAACACGTTCCTTGTTTCATAAATAACCGAAGGTAGCATGCATTTTTAGCAACATCGTTTGAAATAACCAGATGTTTACATTTTACAAAAACCTCTTTTCTTGCCATTAGATAAATGTTACATTTGCCACTTTTCTCGTTCTGCTTTTACTGTTCAGAACCACAAAATGCTGTAGTATGATTTCACATTTTTGTATAAGAGCATCCCTTAAAACCATGTTAAATAATGACACTAAGAATCCAATTTTATTGAAAAGATAATGCCTTTCTTTTCTAAATGGGGTACCTTTTTTACCTTGCCCCACTTGTAGTCTGTAGTATTGAGGGTATTTGCGTTGGTGGTCTTGCTGAGCGGTAGGTGAGAACTTGACAGGGTAGACTGATCGTTGGGTGGCATCTGCACGTAGAGAGCCACACTGAGTATTTAGCCTTTGAATATACCACAACAACTTGTGCCTTCACCTATTTGGGGACACCACACAACTTCGAGGTAGATACACTTAGAAAAAGAGTAAAGGGTTACGTCCACCTACCACAACACCTGACGTAGATGGCCATCCTGCTCAAGCGGACAATTTCTGACATTGGCTGTAGAGGCTTGTGGGTGGGTCACTGAAAGCGCCAGACAAAGCAGATGAGCTCTCGCAGGGCTTAAAACAACAGATTGATTGCTGCAGATCACCTAGTTGAAAATGCATATAGCCGTACGTTGCCCTGTATTAGTTGGTTTAGAAAAAGGAACTGACCAGTAAATGTAATTGTCTGTTATAAGGTACTGTTAATTGCCCCATTGTAGCAAATTATGAATATTATGCATTTGTTGTCTGCGCCTCCATGTGCCCATTCTAACTTTGTTCCTCTCTGATCTGAAGTCATTTTACCCAGCCAAGGATCACGTGGGTGAAGTTACTGCCACTCCAACTTATTCAGATGTTTAATGGGTGTACTGTCCGGTTTAATTTCTCTTGAAAATATGCCTCTGCCATGGTTCTCCCATGCATTACTTTTCTCATTTGTTGCCTCATAGCAAATTCTGCAAACTTGCTTTTTTCATTTTGCAGTGCAGTGCAGGTTTAGTTCTGACATTTCCATTGAGCGGCATAAATGCAGTTCAAAGAATAAATGATTTGATAAAATTGTAGTACCTACTGGTGAGATCTGTTGTTGTTCTTCAAGTTTGCTCATGTGTAACCACTTTTCCTCAAAGAAAATATGCAAAAAAACGTGCTGGAGACCGCAAGAGAGAAAATATTAAGTTTCCCGTCTAGGCAGTTTTGAATGTTTAAATGCTACGAGGCCAGGCATGCTTGTGAAGAGTAATTTGCATAAAATGTTATACATGAATAACAGCACAATACATTCCAGACAGACACACGGAGGCTGCAATCAAGTGAAAAGGATTAAAATACCACCCAAATTCATTCAATGTTGTCTCATCCTTTAATTTGTTTTTTTATGTAAATCAAAGACTGATCATTTGTTGGCTGCATTCTGACCAATTTTCAATAAAATGTTGTATATTAATAACAACACAATACATTCAAGACAGACCCATGGAGGCTGGAATCGAGTGAAATGATGGATTAAAAGACCACCCAAATGCATTCAGTGTTGTCTCATTCTTTCATTTGTGTTTTTATGTAAATCAAAGAATGTTCGTTTCAGGGGTGTACGTTTGTTGCGGCAACACCTAACAAATAATCATACATATTCATCATTGTTGCGGCAACACCTAACAAATAATCTTACATATGCATCATTGTTGCGGCAACACCTAACAAATAATCCTTCATGTGCATGATTGTGTGCTTTTATTCTTAAAAAAAGCTGGACACCTTACATTCCAAAACATGGCTTTTTTAGGTTTGTGGTCTAAATGTTCGAGTGTTTTGTTGAGGTGTTTTTTTCTGTTTCTAAAATAGTTTTGATCTTGATGTGTGTTTACCTTGTTACGCTGTGATTGATGTTCAGTGAAATGCCTTTGATTTAAGCTAAATACTTTTTTGGAACAGTTTGTACTTCAATCTTTTTAACATTATCCCACCAAAGATATCCTGGCCAAATTTTGATCTTTTTTCCCCCACACATGAGGAGATTACAATGGAACTAGGGGTTGGCGATTCCCCTGGACAAAACTGAGAAATAGCCAAAATGTATCAAAAATGTTTTTTCTTATTGCAAGAATGCCATCAAAAAGGCTTGATGTGCTAAGATCACCTCTTTTCTCATCTTTCAGGCACATACCGAGTTGTAACATTTTTTTTTTACTACACTTTATGCAGTTCTCCAACAGGTAGTCAGTGTTCCTGTTTTTTTTTGTTTCTACCTATTTGCATTTTGTGATGGAACATGTGTGGATACCCATGGGTTAATGCAGAACGTTTTACATATCTGATAAGTAGATAACATTCTTAATTCAGCTAGGGGTCATTTGTGTAGATGACAATTAACTAATTGCTTAAAAAAACTAAGAAAATTAGGTAGCAAAAAAAAAAGGTAGGTGACAGTTTTTATTGGTAATTCACCCCTGGATGATTTACAAATCTAATATACTGTTAACTTCTGTCAGATTCTTCTAGCTGTAGGGAAATCTAGTGCTTGTTTGTGTCTGAAAACAAGCGATACCTTGAGACATCAATTGAGCTCCACGTTATGATGTGTCATTGTGTACTGATCGTGAATCAATTCATATGGTAACATCTAATGAATGTAGGAATAGTGGTTATATGTACAACTCAGAATTTGGGGATACCCATATACCAATAATATTTTCGAATTTAGTGGACATTGTGCAAACATTTCTTTCACAGTAGCTTACACTTGAAAGTCAAAAATGGAGATTAATTCAGTTTGTAATAACAAGTATACCACTATTATGTGTTCCAGTAAACAAAAAACGTGTGTGGCTGGGCATATTGCCCGGTTAAGAAATGGACTCAAAACACAACTTGGAGACATCCAGATTTTCCTTTGAAATTAATTAATTCTGATGATGTGGGTAGCTGGGATGTTTGGGTTTTTTGCTTTTCCGGCAACAAGGGAAACCTTCGACCACTATGCATTTCTGAAAACTAGACCACCAGTTGAGTCCAGGGTAGTTTATCTTATGTGGATCCCCACTACGTTATCCTACAAAGACTGCTCTGTAAATGTCAAACATACGTTGAAAATCTGTGATTTAACCAATTTCTCCAGGGATTCACCAATGTTTTTACCACAGAGCATTCCCATACTTCTTCATTTAAAAAAAAAAAATCTTTTTTTTTTTTTTTTTTTTCCCCCCAAAACCTTTATTGCACTTTGCATAGTACACAGCGGAATGCCTACAACCCTGTGGGCTGGCCGCTATCAGAGGATCGTTGTATACAGTGATTTTCAGCAAAAAGGATAACAAAATTACAGTTACAATAAATTCGAGATGGAGTATACTGAAAAAATAAAAGCGCCGGTTGAGCAATTATTCAAGGCAGAAATTGAGGTTTTGATGGATTTTTCACTTTTTTGGTTTTCGATCGATGCTCGAAAAATAACAAACATATAACAACAACAGTTAGGAATGACAGTGTGGTCCAACACAAATCAAAGAATTTCAAGTTTCTAGTGTCTCTTGGGAGTATGGGAACCTAACAGCCCTACACCATGCGCGCATGCCTCCACGCACCTCACCCGCCCCCGCCCCCTCGGCTCACCTGCCTAAGCTCTAAGAGGAAATCCCCTGCAGCAGCCCGGGCCTCCACCCCGTCCCCTCCTCCCGCCTAGGTTTAGCCCTCCTCTCCCTCCTCGTCTGACTCATCCTGATCATCTTCGCGCAAAGGTTCGCAGATGTCCCCCCTGTATTCATTCCATTTCAGCCATATCTTATTCCATTTCCCGGGACAGGCTCAGTTGATGTACACTGCTCGCTCGGTCAACATTACTCGATCCATGTTCAAGCACCACATGGACTTGGTTGGCAGTTCTGCAGCCCCCCAGCGCTGTGCTATGTCTCGTTTCGCTACCATTAGTCCCGCCGTGACCCAAAGTCGTTCGTATCTGGTTAAGTCGGTAGGCTCCCATATATTTAGCAAGCACCTCCTCGGGTCAGGCAGTATGGAGTGATCCAATGTCTGCGAAAGTGTGCGGAGCACTTGTTTCCAGTATTCCTGGATCTTGGAGCAGTCCCATATAGTATGGAAGAACGTGCCTTCCTCCCCACACCCCCGCAGACAGTAGGGATGAGGCGTCCTGTGTATGTGATGCAGCATCGTCCTGGTATAGTAAACCCTGTGTAAAATCTTAAATTGCACTAGCCGCATGCGTGCCGAGATGCCTACCTCTCTAGGGGACCCAAGTGCTTCGTGCCATTCAGGTTCATCCATGTCGCCAATCTCACCCTCCCATTTCTCTTTCAGGTGCGACGTGGGGTCAGAGCTGTTATTGAGTAGCTTATGGTAAGTGAGGGATGTCGCCCGTTCTAACATGTAATCGGTGAGGAGGCGATCTTCCAAAGGTGAGGACTCAGGGAGCGGTGTGCCTGCCGGAATGACTGCCAGCAGCGCGTGACGGACCTGAATGTATCTGTAGAGTTCCCTGTCATTGAGCTCATAGAGTTCCTTCAGTCGGGCGAAGGGGACCACTTCATTCCTCTCCCACAGGTCACCCACCGCAGAGATGCCTATCGTGTCCCATTGTGCGAACCCCTTGGTGTTCCTCAGGTTGCCCAGTGTGCGTGAGTCCCACAGCGGAGTCATCCCCGTGACCCTCCCCTTCCAGCCCAGAGCTGCCGTAGCTGCGTGCCATATCTGCACTGTTAATTTAATGGGGCCGACCAGAGTGCGCACCTTGCGATGATCATACAGTGGACCCAATAGACTATCAGCGCCCAACTGCACCCTATCCGAGCGAAACGCTGGCTCGGTATGTGGTGCGTGTATCCACTGATTGATGGGCTTGAGCTGTGCAGCCCAATAGTACAGTTTTAAATTCGGTAGCGCAATGCCTCCGCTATACCAGTCTCTGTGTAACTTGGACTGCGCGACTCGCGCCGGGAGGTTTCCCCAAAGTAGGTTGGATACCAGAGCCGCTACTTTCTGGAAGAACCTGGGTGGCACAGGATAGGGGGGATTGTCAAGGACATACAAGAAGCGTGGTAACGCCATCATCTTGTAAAGCGCTGCCCTGCCGAGGAGCGTTAACGGCAGGCCGGACCAGAACTCCACATCCCGCTTGAGTCTATCTAAGGGCGGCTTCAGATTCTTATCTATGAATTCAGTCGGGTCCTTAGTAACGTGTATGCCTAGATATTTAAAAGAGGATCCCGCCAGTCGCAGCGGGCAAGTATCTCCGAGATCCGGAGCCGGGCCTCGTAGGACATATATCTCAGACTTGGACCAATTTAGCGTGTAGCCGGAGATCCTGCCGTACGTGTCACAAATACGTAACAAGGCCGGTATTCCCTCCTCGGGGTCTGTTAGATACAGCAGCATGTCATCTGCGTACAAGGACAGACGGTCTTCCCAACCCCCGGTCTCCGGTATACCCTTGAGGAGGGGGGTGGCTCGTAGGAGAGTCGCAAGGGGCTCCAATGAGATGGCAAACAACAGGGGTGACAGAGGGCATCCCTGTCGCGTGCCCCGTCCCAGCGGGAAATGTGGCCGTTCGCCACCACATGGGCCACAGGGGCTGTGTACAGCAGTTTGACCCATGCTAAAAACCGAGGCCCGAACCCCATACGCGACATCGTTTCGAAAAGGTACTCCCACTCCACCAGGTCAAATGCCATTTTGGCATCAAGTGCCAGGATTACTGCCGGCGTGGTGATGGTGTCAGCTCCGGCCAGGATACCATGCAGTCGCCGCAAATTTAGCGCTGTGTTCCTGTGCGGCATAAACCCGGACTGATCCGGGTGTATAATTGCAGACAGATGGGGTAGGATTCTCTGTGCCAGAAGCTTGGCCAAGATCTTTACTTCTGCGTTTAATAAGGAAATGGGTCGATAGGAGGAGCAATCCTCTGGGGGTTTACCCGGCTTGGGGATTGGTATTATAGTAGCCGCACGCTGGTCCGGGGGAAGGGAACCCCTCTCCAAACAGTCCTTGAACATCCCCAGCAGATGCGTGCTGAGGGTGTCCGGCATCACTTGATACCATTCCACGGGTATCCCATTAGGTCCCAATGTCTTACCCGGGTTTAGTGCCTTAATGGCCAGCTGAATTTCATTGGCAGTGATGTCAGCCTCCAGCTCGCTCGACGCCTCCGTCGTGAGGGTCCGAACTTCGATTGGTGCCAAGAGCGCCCTGGCACTCTCGTGTAATATTGCGAGCCGGGGTGTATACTTGTTCAAAATGGGTCGCAAGCAGTTCAGTTATACGCCTCGGATCAGTGTGTTGCACTCCTTGCTCATCCTTTAGACGTTGGACCCCCCTGGAGCCACCCTCACGTCTATCGAGCCATGCTAGCATTTTCCCTGCTTTGTCCCCCACCTCATAAATCCTGTTCTGCGTATCGGTTATGAGACCCTTGACTACCAACCGTAGGTGATCATTGTACAGCTGTTGCTGGAGAGTGAGTGCGTGCAGGGCAGTGGGAGAAGGGTGAGACTCATGTGCCGCGGTCCGCTCCCTCAACGTAATCTCTAGATCGGCCAGTTCCTGTGATTGTTGTTTCTTATGTCCGGTTATGGTGTTAATGGCTTGGCCCCGCAGAACCGTTTTATAGGCCTCCCAGAGCATTGCTGGGGAACGCACTGAATGGGTATTTTCAAGAAAGTAGTGTTTCGTGGCAAGTTTGAGTTCTTTGCGAACCTGTGGAATTTTAAAATATGATGCGTGCATGGGGTAAATGCGCTTACGTGCTCTCGTCTGTAGTGAAAGCGTCAATGTGAGCGGTGAGTGGTCCGAAATACCACGAGGGTGAATCACCAGGGTATCCACCTGACAAAGGGCCCCCCCCAGCGACAGGAAATAATCGATGCGAGACAGGCTGCCATGCACCGTGGAGTGAAATGTGTACTGTTGCATGCCCGGGTGCAAGTGTCTCCAGATGTCTGTCATGCCCATGGCCGTGATAAATCGTCGAAAGTATGTTTCCCCCCCTGTCTGGGCGGGGGAGGGGTATCTATCTAGTTGCGGGTCTATGACCGCGTTAAAGTCCCCCCCTAGAATGGTTTCACCTTCGGGGAGGGGCAAAAGGAAGTCCCCCAGTCTTGGGAGGTGGACCGAATGCAAAGCCGGTGGAATATACACTGATACCAAATTAAAGAGTTTCCCCTCCCACTGTCCCTGCACGGCCGCGAAGCAGCCCTGATCATCAGTTTTTATAGATAGGGGCATGAAACGTGAGTTCTTCTGTACTAGAACACCGGACCCCCTGGAGCCTGACGTGAAAGCAGAGTGGGCCCACATTTTGTAGCCTCGCCTATCCAAGGCCTTCGTAGCTCCCCCCACCAGGTGTGTCTCTTGTAACAGGGCTACCGTAGGCCGCAGGCGCTTAATAGCAGTTAGTACCAATCCCCGTTTAACCTTATCCCCCAAACCTCTCACATTCCAGGACAGCAAGGTCATAGGTGGGCATTGTGTGTCAGAGTGATTCACCCCCTCCGTCGGTACGGGACTGTTAGCCATCGGGGGTTAGTAGGTCCATGATGCATTGCCTCAATAATGCAACCGGTTCATCGGCCGCGTCGTCGTACAGCAAAGCGTTCAGAGGCATCATGGGGGCATAATGTCACTGTCCGTACCCAGCAAGGTATCCTGATGCCCATAAGCACTGAAACATTGTCCTCGACCCTTCATGCACATTCCTAACATAAACAGTTTAAAACAAACCCCCCTCCCTGCACCCCTGCTTAACGGACCTCGAACTGCCCGCCACCCCAACTGAGCAGAGTGCTTTACCCATCCCAAAACCAGAGTACTTGCTTGTAGGGGGGGAGAGTGTGTCTCCAGGTAGGCGGCTTCCCAGAAGGCGTTCGGGGCAGCCATGCCATCATCTACGTGCAGCGGTGAAAATGATAAGGCAGTTCGGCGGTCGGCGAATGCTTAGTGTGTAGAGTCCGCGGTCGGAATCACTCCTCCCCGCCTCCCCCGTCAAATCCGTGTGAGGGTGAGTGACCCGCGCCCTCCACTCGACCTGATGTTTGTGAGCCAGTTCTACTGCCTTCTCCACGGTCTCGATCCGGTCTGTGTGTTTTGCGCTGTCTCCCAACGGTTTGCCAACCCTCCAGCCAGTCCCGGGCTGCACCAGGAGAGTCGAAGATCCACACTTTCTTGTCCGCTACCACCCGCAGTTTAGCCGGGAAGAGCATTGAGTACGGCAGTTCTTTTTCTCGCAAGGTCTTTTTTACTTCCAGGAACGTTCTTCTTCTCCTAGACACCTCCGCCGTATAGTCCGGGAAGAAAGCAATCCTCGAGTTCTGGACTTGGATGGCCGGTGCCACTCTAGCGGCCTGTAGAATGGCGTCCCGATCTCGGAAATTGAACATTCTAGCCAGTATCGGTCGCGGCGTGGCCCCCGACTTGGGTCTACCTCCAGGAACGCGGTGCGCCCTTTCGACGGAGAAGAAGTTTGAGAGTCCCTTGGGCTGGAGCCGCGTTTTGACCAAGTCCTCCACGTAGAGGTCCAACGCCCCCGTGTCTTCTGATTCCGGCACACCCAAAATTCGGATATTATTGCGTCGGGAGCGCCCTTCCTGGTCATCCAGTTTGTCCCTAAGCAGTTTATCGGTTTGCAGACGTTCCACTGCGGTTTGCAATTCGGACACGTCCTCGACCAGTGATTTAGTGACCACCTCGACCTGCTTGACCCTCTCGTTCATTTTTTGGAGATCCGCCCTTATCAAGGTGACTTCCGTTGCCGTGGCGCCCACCGTCGTTTGTACTTGGGCCAGTGCTGGTAGGACATCATCAAGCGTGGCCTTCCTCGCCCCCTCGGTTTCAGCCGTCTTTCCGGTGGCCTTGCGTTGGTCTTGGGACGGCGAGTGTCGCTCATATGCAAATTTGTCCAACTTGGCCTGGGTTGTGTTGTGTCTGGGGCCCCTTTGGGACATGGTGCCGCCGTGAATTCGATTGCCAGATGGTCAGAACGGTCGTCTGTGGGTTGCGCAGGGCTGCCTCTCTGCGTACGTGGTCACTACAGTAGGGGGTGGCGTCTCCCCTTAGGCATGCAGTGGTGTAACACTCCCCTAGCGATAGCGTGCAGGCCAGGCGCCGAGTCGCCCCCCAGCAAGGGGCTCAAAGGGGAGTCCGGCGGTGCGTTGTAAGTTGCGACCCACACCGGGAGGGGCTGTCGCGGTTGTCCTCTTCAGTGTCCCCCTGCAATAGGCGCTGCCCAGGTGTCTGCCCCTCTGGCGGCTCCCCTTGCGCAAGGCTCCCGGTGCTCCAGGTGGGAAGCCCACAATGCCTACTACCCGTCGACCGCAGAGGTCGCCGAGTGGCGCCGCCGGCCGCTGTGTGGCTTTGTTGGCCGCTGCTGGGGCCTGGCGTATTCCGTCAGTGTGGCCGGGTAATGGCGGCACGGGGATGCACTTGCGCAGCTCCCGTCGCGCTATTGGTGGATGCGTGCTGGACCGGGGAGCGCTGCCTGGCCGTGTCGTTTCGTTGTTTGCCCGGGTGCTTGGGTTGAGGCGAGGGGAGTTTCGCGGCTTTTTCGGGGTGATGCTCTCGGAAGACCGACGCTTCCTGCCACTCACCCCCGCCTCTAGGCCACTTCCGGCCGGATTCAGTCGCACCGTCACTCCGCGGCGTCACGGCTGCAGTCGGGCCCAACTCCTCCTCCGCCTCACGACAGTGAGAACATGCCCGTTCCGGCCGCCGCCGCTCCCAGAAACTTCAGCGCTGCTCGCCGCACGGACAACGGGTCCGGTCCGCCCCTTTCCGCCAGCAAAGAACAGGATTGTGTTGCGGATTATCGCGGAAAGCCGCCTCTGCCCAGGAGCCTCCCTAAGTTGCGGCCGCCATCGTTGGCTGCTAGCCACGCCCCCCCCAAAAAAAAAATCTTTTTATTAATAGTTTTTGCAGTTACATACATGGTACGACATTGTTATAAACAAAATATATCACAGTGAGAGAAAAAACAAAAGGAACAGTGACAATCAGCAGACCATGTTCTATAAAGATAAATCTAATCAAAAGAAGTTTCCATTCTATAATATTCCATAGCTTCACTTATATACAGTTAAATCATAATCAGCTGTCTATCTGTTATGTCTCTCACAATATTATGATAGTAGCATTTGATACATTATATCTTATCCTAAATCATCCGAGTTTTACTCGCAGCTAATTTTTATTCTATTCTCCCTTTTTCCATCGTGTAATGGGGCCCCATATTAACTTACCCAGCTTCCTTCCCCTTTTCCCTTTCCGTGCATAGATCTCTTTCTCCAAATTATATGTTGTTATTAATTTTGCCAACCAGTTATGAAAAGTAGGGGGAATAGGGTCGATCCATGCAGACGCTATACATAATCTCATAACTGACAGTGCTACAAATAAAAATTCCCTCCCACTTCCTAGTTCATCATCCTCCACATTCACTCCTAATAATATTGTTCCGGGAGTTAACACAATTTCTGTTCCTAAGATGTTGTTCATGAAGCTTTCGATATCTTTTTTAAGTGAATATAGGTGAGGACACGTTGCAAATACATGTTTTAAATCAGCTTCCAGACTTCCACACCTATAGCACTTAATACCCACCGTACCTCCCCATTGTGCTATTCTTGCAGGGGTATAATATAAGTGGTATAACGTTTTATAATGTTGCGCCTGCAATGGTGCCGAGCATAACAAAGAATATCCCTTTTCTAAAGAGATACCAAAGCTTTCCCCGCTAATATTAAGATTGTCTTTCCATTTTTCATAATCATCTTGTTTTGATTTTATCAATTCAGAGTAAAACCTCTTGATAGTACAATCTTCCCCTGATTGAACCACTTCCATAATCGGATCGTGCCTAAAGCCCAATGGGCCCCCCTTTTTGCTCGACAAGAAGCTCCTAATTTGTAAATATTTAAAAAATTGCCTGGTGTCTAGCTTAAATTTAGCCTGCAATTCTGAAAATTGAAGAACCCCTTGTTCCCCCATTACATCCCCTATACTTCTAATTCCCTTGCTTTCCCACTCATTGAATGTGGACCCCGAGAATATCTCTTGTGGAAGATTTGGATTATTTATAAATCTAGTATATACATTATATTTCCCCAAGCCTGCTCTTTTTTTAAAGCTTTTCCAAATTGTACATGCTGCTATTAGCGTCTTGAACTTTGTCCTTTTGTAATAACTGGCCTCTGTAAACTTCAAAAACACATTCTCTACTTCCAATCCCAAGGCTAGTCCATAAATTGCCAATGTTCCAAATTCACTCCAGCCTTCTGACTCTGCCCCTCCTAGCAGACCAATCATATTTTGAAGAGCTGCCGCCCAATAATAAAGCTTTAATTCTGGTACTCCACAACCTCCCCTCTCTCTCGGGAGTGTCATAAATCTAAGGGCTCTTCTCGTTTTCCCCTTTGCCCAGATGAATCTGTTGATTATGTACTCTAATTTTTTTAATAATTTGACATGGAATAATAAAGGTATGGCTCTGAATAAATATAAAATTTTTGGGAGAACCAGCATTTTTATTATATTCGTCCGTCCCACAATTGACATGTGCAAGCGGTCCCACCTGTCCAGGTCTTTCTCCACTTTCTTAATAAAGGGAAAGTATTCTTCTCTACTAAAGAGTCCAAGTCTGCCATGATAATTACCCCTAAGTATGTGCCTTCCTGCGTCACTCGGTTATCTGTACAGGTACTATAAGAGTTTTTAATTATCTGTGTTTTAGAGGTATTTAATTTATAACCCGATATCTTTCCGAATTTCATCGCCTCGATTTCCACATACTCTATAGATTCAGTAGGATTAGGAGTAATTACAGCGACATCGTCTGCATAGGCTAAGATTTTACAGTGCCCGATGAGTGTTGTTAGAGGTGTAATCATCTCAGACGCCTCTATTCTGCGGATTAATGGGTCCATGTATATAGCAAACAAAAGCGGTGAGCAGGGGCACCCCTGTCTTGTACCCCTTTTATTCGAAATTGCCCCGTGTTCCCAGCATTCACACGTAAAGTTGCTACCGGGTTTAGATATAGAATCTGTATTGCTTTGAGATATCCCTGTTTAACGCCTATTCTCTCTAATGCATACCAAAGATAATCCCAGGAGACCCGATCAAATGCTTTTTCTGCATCAAGTAACATTAGTGCCATCGGGTCTCCTGTGACTGTTGTAACATCAAATAGAGTTATTACTTTGCGTATGTGGTGAGTAGTCCCTCTTCCCGGTATAAATCCATGTTGAGCACTACTAACTATTTTGTGAATTACTCTGGCAAGTCTTGATGCTAGTGCCTTAGAGAATACTTTCACGTCTGCATTCATTAAAGTGATGGGTCTATAAGATCCTGGTTCCTCCGGATTTTTCCCTTTTTTCAATATTACTACCACCTCGGCACTCCCCCACGATTTGGGTGCTGATTCACCCAACTGTGCTAACTGTATGATCTTTATTAGCTCTTCTTCCAAAATATCCCAAAACACTTTGTAAAATTCTATCGGTATTTGGTCAGGGCCCGCTGCTTTCCCTGAGGGAAGCTTCCATACTGCCTCCTTAATTTCTTCTGTCTGCAAGACCCCTTCTAGGCCGTTTGCGTCGTACTCCTCCAATATATCTACCGGGATTTCCTGAAGATACTCCTGCATATTCTCTCTAACTCTCCGGGTGTCTCCCCCCGCTAATCCGTCATCGTATAGCTTCTCATAAAAAATCCTAAATATTTCCCTTATTTCATTTGAGTCTGTGTACCCCCTGCCTGATGTATCTCTAATTTCTCTCACTATTCCCGCTGCTTCTTGCTGCCTTGTCCGGATAGCCAGAACCCTCCCTACTGACTCACTCAGTTCATAACACTTCTCCCTTTTCATCGTGTATATTTTCGCTGCTTTGCTAGCTATATCACTCTCAGCTTCGCCTTTTGCTTTCACGAGTTCTATCAAGGCATTATCCATTTGACTTCCAGTCAATACACATTTTTCTAAATCCTCCTCTGCCTTGAGTACCTTTTCGGATAGCTCTAAATTCCTCAACTGCTCCTGCTTCCGTTTATAAGAATTAAAGCTCTTCGTTTCTCCCCGTACCGCTGCTTTAAAGGCGTCCCAGACCACCCCCAATTCCGCGCTATCCCTATTGTTGAAGAAAAAATCGCTAATCCATGTATTCATATGTTCTATATATTTATCCACTTTTAACAGCCCTCTTTCAAAAGTCCAGTTTGTATATAGTCTAGCGTTTGTTTTTGTTGCTATTGTAAGTACTAAGGGGTTATGATCGCTGAGGATCCGTGGCAGCCTTTCAATATTTGAGTTTGATATGGTAGTACTTGACACAAAAAAATAATCCAGTCTTGCACAAGTTCGGTGTGGGGCTGAGTAATATGTAAAACCTTTATTATCCAATCTCTTTTTCCCCCATACATCTGAGAGAGCATTGTTTATGACTAAGCTATGTAGTGCCTGGTTAACTCTCCTTTTCCGACCTTTATATTTTCCAAAAGAGCCCAATCCTAATCCATCTGCCCCATTTATGTTAAGATCACCTGCCAGAATGATTTTCGGTGCCCAATTAGCTAACTCCACATCTAGAGATTGAAAAATTTCGGGGTCATCCTCCGTTGACCCATAAACAGTTACGAGCGTTGTCCACTCCCCATCTATCAAACACTCAACCATGGCCCATCTTCCCCATTTATCATGTGCTTTCTTCCTAGTCAGGGTATTTTTATTTCTAGCTAAAATAGCTACCCCTCTTTTTTTTACCCCTTGACTAGAATCAATTAATAAATGAAATCCTAAATGACTAAGAAAATATGCTTGTGTTACCATGATATGTGTTTCTTGGATGCATACAAAATCCACGTTCATTTGTTTTAAGGCTACTGATATTTTTGATCTTTTATGAGCATCATTCAAACCACATACATTCCATGTTACACACCTAACAATCATAACTTAACTTGTAATATGCATATTCCCTAACCATTGTTGTTGTCCAACATCTTATAAACACTCTAAAATCGTTATTTCTTATCTTTCTTTCTTCAGATTTTCGCCTCATTACCCTTTCTCTCATTTCTGCTGTTGCCCCTTCTGAGATACATCTCTCTCTTGTGTCGTGCCGTGTCCTGTGCCCCCCCTAACTTCCCCCCCACTCCCCGCTCCCCCTCCTCCCCCCCTCCCGTACTGGCAAATAGGTCAATCCTGACCTATGTGTGACAGCCGATTCCCCCCCAGGGGACTTTCCCTCAGCCACTCCCCCATGATCCATCTCTTTAAATATTCATTCTTGGTGTAAAGAACTCGTCCTCCTTTTTCCCTAGAATTTTTACTTCTCTGTTATGCAGGCTGTTTGTCTTATGCCTTCAATCCGATCGGATTGCGTATTCCGTTCCCTATGCGTTCTCTCTTCTCGAAGAAAGGTCAAATACTCTTGTGCAACTATTTCAGAGAAAAATACTCTAAACTGACCATTACAACCTACTTTAAGGCGAGAAGGAAACAGCAAATATACTTCACACCCTACATTTTGAAATGGTATTATAAGTTGCCTCATGCGCCATCTTCTCTCCACTGTTGTGTGGCAAAAATCTGGACGAGCAAAAAAAGTTATGTCCTTATATGTTCGTTTCTTCATTGGTTTAGCCTTCATAATTACTTCCTCTCTTAACAAATAGTTTCCCACATACACAAGAATAGCTCTTGCTCTTGAGCCCACACTGCCCTTTTTCTGCGTGAGGGGAAATAGATGCGCACGTTGCACTTCCTTATCCCAGTCCCAATTATCCATCTCTGGAAAGGCACCTTTCAGCAACTCCACCACAAAAGCTCTTACATCTCCTCCCTCTTTCCCTTCCTCCACCCCAAGCAATCTTATATTGTTACGTCTCTGTCTGTTTTCAAAATCTTCAAGTTTCCAAAGTATATCAGATTCTGTTTTCTCCTGTCCCTGTCTAGCTTCCTGCAGCTTTACCACCTCATCTTCCATTTTGCCAGTCCTCTGCTCGACCTCTGTCAATCTACTAGTGACTTCAGTATACATTTCATGTACTTTGTGGAGAGATCTCTGTATTTTTTTATTAGCGCGCTTGGCTCTTTTACTCTCCAACCGAGCTTCTCCTTGTATCTGTTTCAATGTAGAAAGTACAAGATCAAATCTATCTGTGTGTGATTCTGAAAAACCTTGGTGTTGGATCTGAATCTGCTCCCGTTCCTTTACCTCATACAATCAAGCACCACTATTCCCATCTTGATGACTCTGCGAAGTGATTGTCTTATCCCAGGCCAGGTTTTTAGCTACTCCTCTTTGTAGCGTATTCTCTACTCTGTTGATTCTCGTGCGAGACCTCCCCCTGGGTTTATACGTTTTTTGAATTTTCGGGTTTCTTTTTAAAGCAGTATTCTGCTCTATCTCTAATCCTGAGGAGTAGATGTCTGATTCTTCAGAACCGCTTGATAAAGAGTGATCTAACTCGAAGAAGAAGAACTCAAACCCATTTCATCGTGATCCTCTTCCTCTTCCTCCTTATCATCATCGCACTCGTCGTTAGATGACACTGTGACAGATAATTGTCCCATACTATTTTCATTTCTTTCCTGATTCAATCTCCTAGAATCTAATAATAAGACATCAGCTTTAACAGATCTAACCGGCTTAAGAGAATTCACTTTAATATTTTCCTTGGGAATTGCACCACTGCTTGGATTTACAGTTGCACTTATTATGATTGGTGTGCTTACTGCGTTTACTGCATTTGCTGCATTTGCTGGAGTGCCAATGGATGCTTTTTGCTGGATGAGTATTTCCCTTTGGCCACTATGTTTGGTTACATACTCGGTTATGTCGGCCTACTTGTCTGTTTGCCTAGAGGATGATTGCCATTCCACCTCTTTCCCGTCCGCCTGTATGTTTAAATGCTCAACTTGCTCTATTGATGCTGCCAACCTGTCCCCTTTTAGACCACCTCGCTGATCAACCATAAGCTAAGTCACTTCTGCTTCAAAATCGCTCGTTTCCCATTGTGATTTCTTTTCCTTTTCCAAACAGACTGCACCTTCTCGCGGTTGCTCACTTGTTTGCAAATTCGATATTATTTGTGTTGCAACATCTACATCAGGTTGTACATCAGGCTGTACCTTGAATAGCTCCAGTGACGAGTTAACCCCGTCGTTGATCCTGTCTTCCACAGCATCTTTCGCAACATCGCCTCTGTTACCGCTGGCCCCGCCTACAAAGGGAGCTCCGGTCATTTGCTCTGTAACCTCGGCTGAAGCAGGGCGCGCTGTGATGGCTGCTACCTCCGATCCCGCCGATGCTCCTTCCACCTCAGTAGCCCCATCAATCATCGTGGGCTCCGCAGACGATGCCATGCACTCCGATGAGTCCAATACTGCTGCTGATGCCACGGCTTCCTTCCTTTCAACATCCGAGGACGCCGCTTCTGCCTCCATCGTTTTCAGCGGCAGATCCATCAGTGTTGTTAGAACCGGCAGCGCCCGCTCTCCGCGCGGAGAAAAGGACTCGAAGATCAAAGGCTGCCGCAGGATCGCCTCTCTGAAGGACTCGGCACCAAAGTCCACGGTGCCACCCCCAGGTAACTCCTTGCGCCGATCTTCTCTCCTTTTCTCAGATGCTATGAAGCGCTCCTCTTCACGCTTCTTTGCGGCCTCCCTCCGGGCCTGAGCTCTCTGTCGCGCCTTGGCCCTTAAATTCGCTGCAGGGGTGTCGGATTCACTCAGGAGTCCAAGTTCTTCCTCTTTCTCCTGAATCTTCTTCGCTGCCCTCTGTGCTTTCGGGGCCATGACACGTTTAACCGTTTCCCAGCTCTCAAGAAGGAGAACAATTGTCTCCTTAATTATGGATGCCGCTGATTCCCAGGCGTCGCTCTGCTTTCTCTTACGCTGTGCATCCACAGGCGACCACACGGCAGTGATCACCAGCCTGTTAAAGCCCTCGAGCATCTCCGTAACCAAAATATGCTCAGTTGTTGCAGCTCACTTTCCTCCTTAATCTCTTCGCATGGAATATAAAATACTTCTTCCAATTAAAACAATCTCCCATGTTTGCGCCTGGGCAGGTTTTCCATTACAGGAAAAGATTAAAATTGACCAAATTAAGTCCATGTGGTCTTTCCATGGCAACTGGTTTGTTCAGTTCTCGTCACAGGCAATAGCTGAGCCACGCTTGTCGGGGGTACAGATTTCATTAGAAGTATGTAAATGCAGTTTAGTTAGACATTTGCCTTGCACTGTATGTTCCTGAGGTTTTCTGTCACATAACTGTGTCAAATTTGATTTCTTTTTTTTCCCCGCAACCTTTACCACTTTTTGTGTAACCTGGTTAAGAAAACGTGCATTGGTCTATGTAAGGCACACCAAGCTGGATTCCCTTGGGTGTCCATTTTTCAGACGTCCTGGTTTATAGCTTTCCCTGAGTAACTGCCAACCCTGGGCCCAAATATTACAAGCATATCTTACATGAAGTCACTATTGACTGCCTTCAAGTGCATTGTATGAACCTTTTCTGTTCCATGCAGAAAGTACATGCATACCTGCCAGTATAACTTAGTTTGGAGCTGTGATATGGATTAATGATGTAACATCCATCACGAATATCAAGATTCAACAAATGGTGTACTCGTGACATTTCCACACTTCGTTGTTGTGTGCTTGAGTATCTTGACTACAGGATACAAACTCTGTAGGGAGGTAGACCCCAGCCCACATAGTATGGCATGATTCATAATCAGATTTTCCGTTCTAGCACTCGGGGAACTTACTTTTGTATTGTCTGGCATTTGTATAGCAGAGCAAGTTACTTACCATCGGTAACAATGTATCTGTTAGAGACATACATTAGTTATAGATTCCTTACCTTAGAATTACTGTCGGGCGTCAGACTGAATCCAGAGAAATATTTTCTTAGCAGTACCCCTGCGCGTCGGTAAGTGGCGTCTGTCGACTCTGCGTCCAGCGTCGTGGTCACCGGAATGACGTTGCGGTGTCTACTTAGATGCTGCACCTGCGCGCTGACGTCCATTCTGACACGACTTTCCACGCCAGAAGCACAGATCCATGCAAGACACTGACCACTGGTGCACAAAACGAGGGCCCTGGAAGGGAGGCACTATCCCTAGAAGTCAGTTCGCAGAACTGGGAAGATGGGTGGGGCTGTAAGGAATCTATAACTAATGTATGTCTCTTACAGACACATCGTTACCGAAGGTAAGTAATTTGGTTATCTGAAAGAGACCATTAGTTATAGATTCCTTACTTTAGAATAAATACCCCAGCAATACCAGCCCCGGAGGTGGGTCTGCAAACCAAGTTCACACTAGGAAGTCCTGAAGAACAGAACAGTCAAAAAACGCTATCTCTCCGGACTTGGCTGTACAGGCAATAATGTTTGGAAAACGTGTGCAGGGTTGCCCACGTGGCTGCCTGGCAGATGTCAATCAAAACAACAACAATGGTTCTGTTGGGGATCACAACTAAATTGAAAAACTGTAATTAATACAAATCAACAGAATATATCCAGTGAAGGATATATAAGGAGACACATACTGACCACAATGGTTCTAAAGGTAAATCTTTTAGTGTAAACCTTGTAGTGAGTTAATTCACAATTTAATGAATAGCTGTCCAAAACAAACAAACACATGGACTATGTATACATTGAGTGAATAGGTCGTGACTGGTGACAGAGTGCTGTACACAATTGAACGAAGTGACAAATTATCATACATATAGACAAAACATTACATCATGAGTGTCCACTTTAGAATACCATTGTCACAACTGGATACATTATTCCCTTGTTTTGTTGCGGATACATAAAAAGAACGTCGATGTTTCAACCCTATGTGAATGCGCAGATTTGTGTGCATCGGTGTCGGGTTTTCATCAGGACTAAAAGAGGAAGGTAGGACAGCCTGTGAATGTAGAATAGAGGTGGGCAGAGTCAGAACCTGGTGTGTGTCAGTAGTAAAACAATTAGGGGAAGGGTACCCAATTGGGCTCACCTGATTCTAGGTATATATTTCTTTAGAGCGGTCCTTCAAAGGGGGGAGGAAAATGTCAGCTGACAGACTCCATAGTCATGCTTGGCAAAAGGATTTCTATAAAATAAGGAAGGCAAAAATCAGGCCTCTGCTATAGAAAACAGGTAATGTGTAACCTAATTGCCTAATTGGAAATGTGATAGATACTGGGCATACCTGGTTTCTTTGTATACGATCTTCTACACCAGCCGGTGGAAAGTTCGGGAGTAGGGGTGCCGCCGTAGTGATTACCTAAAAGTAAAGATCAAGGGAGTCCAAGGTTAGCCCAAAGTTGGGGGAAACCGGAGCAAAGTGAATAGGTGATGGATAAATAGTGAATCCCATGCAGCTCGCAAGTGTGTGTACTATGCTTCATTTTCCAACTATAAAATGCCCCATGTGGTGGTAGCGCTATTTCAAAAGGTGGTGGTCCTAAAAAGCGTGAAGTGAGCTTAGGTGAAGTGCTTCTGCACAGTGAGCCGCATGCGTAACATCCAGACTGGCTGAGGCGGTTGTAAATGCGACAAAACGCAACTCTACTAGATTTCGGTTAAAAAAAGGTGAGGAGATGCGGGCTTGTACGAAGTCCGTCAAGCATTTTATAGGTAAAACGGAAGCATGTACGTGCCGGTATTGTGTGATAGAGTACATGCGTCCTGTGCAGCTAACTAAGCGTAGCATTCGGGAGTTGATTTAAAAAAAAAAAAAAGTTTTACCAACCGCCTGGAACCGCATTGACAGGCTCCATGGTGCGAGGCGGGCACCGTGCTTCCTAATAGTGTGCCGTTAACCATCCGTTTATGCAAAGTAGTCCAGTGGTGGTGAGATCAGGTACCCAGTGCCACGATATACGCACAGGGTATGCTGAGGAAAAATCCCGCTTGGTCTCGAGTATTAACTAAAGCAGATCATAGTGCCCTCTGGTTCACAGACAGCCTTAGGCTGTTGAGGCAGGGTTGTCGAAAACAGGAGAGGTTGTGGCGGACGCGGCTTGACCCAGCAGAGAAGGAACAGCACAAACTTCTAAAAGATTATAAGTTGGCGATTATAGAGAGAAAGAGGACCCATTTCGCTAACCTGACTGCCTTCCTTAACTCCCCCAGAGATCTTTTTAAGATTATAGATTCGCTCTCCACGACTAGGGCGGTTGACCCTGTATTGGAAAGTCAGGAGTTATGTGATGGAATATCGACCTTTTTCCACTCAAAAATTGCAGATATTTATGACACCCTTGAATCCCTCCACCATTTTCATTTTATTTTATACAACTTGTTGAGCGCACGATTACCCAAGGGTGTCTTGAGTTGGGACCTCTTCCTTCTCCTGTCCCTCCCATGGTGGGGTGCCAGGCTGATGAATCTGTTCTTAGTTTTTTGAATTTCCCTCTCCTTACTCTGGAGCGGATCAATCAGCTTCTTGATGCCACTAAATCGGGCTCCCCATTAGATCCCTGTCCTCTCAGGGTTTTGAAGGCCTGTAGGGAAGTGGTTATCCCTCCTCTTATGGAGGTGATGAACTCTGCTATTAGGGAGGGAGTCTTCCCTCTCTCATGGAAAATGGTAGTTGTCAAACCCTTTCTGAAGAAGGCCAATTTGGACCCTGGGGTATTGAAGAACTTTCGGCCTATTTCTCTTTTGCCTGCCCCTGCAAAAATCTTGGAAACACATCTCAATCATCACCTTAGCTCCTTTCTGGAGGAGTCTACTCTCCTAGATGCGTCTCAGCACGGTTTCAGAAAATCACACAGCACCGAATCTGCCCTCACTATGGTTATCAACAACATCCGCCTGAAGGTCGACAAGGGCTACACGACTATCTTGGTCCTGCTCGACCTCACGGCGGCCTTCGATACTCTGTCCCCCTCTATTCTAATCACTCGCTTTAGGGAGATAGGAGTCGGAGGTCCTGCCTTAAGTCTTTTGGCATCTTTTCTTAGCCAAAGGGTGAAGCTGGGTGAGTTCTTTTCTCCATCTAAACCTGTGCAGTGTGGGGTCCCCCAGGGCTCCGCACTAAGCCCCACACTTTTTAACATCTATGTGGCCCCCCTTGCCAGGGTTGTGAGATCTTTTGGGCTTGAGGTGTTGTCGTATGCCGACGACACCCAAATCATGGTTTCTCTTACCCAGTCAGTGAGGGACTCTGCCCTGAACTTCAGGAACTGTATGGAGGCTATCTCTAGTTGGATGATCCAGAACTTCCTGAAATTAAATGGGGAGAAGACTGAGGTCCTGATCTTTGGCGGAAAGCAGGACATCTGGTCTAAGGACTGGTGGCCAGCTTCCCTTGGGGAATGTCCCGTGCCTTGTCAATTTGCTAGAAATCTAGATACCTCGATCTCTTTTAATCGTCAGGTCAGCAGGACGGTCTCCACCTGTTGCGGTATTATTCGGATCCTCAGAAAGATCTCCCACTATCTCTCCCCGAATGCTCGGAAGCAAGCAGCCGTGGCACTTGTGTCTTCAAGACTGGACTACTGCAATGCTCTGTATGTAGGTATTAACAGGAGTCTTATCCACCGATTGCAGATAGTCCAGAATGCGGCGGCTAAGATGGTTCTTGGTCTTCCCAGATTATCTTCAGCATCTTTGGCGAGAAGAGATCTGCACTGGCTGCCAATCCAGTCTAGGATCTCTTTCAAGATTCTATGTCTTGTGCATGGGGCTGTGTATGGGACTGGTTCAGAAGATATTAGGTCCCTTCTTCACCCCTATATCCCCACGAGATCTTTACGCTCATCTAGTAAAAATCTTCTCCAAGTTCCCAGATTTACAAAGGCAACATGGGGAGGTAGAGCCTTCTCCATCTTGGCCCCCAGACTGTGGAACTCTCTTCCCTCTGATCTTACAGGACAGTTCTCATCTGTGCTTCTCCGTAAAGCTTTGAAGACCTGTTTTTTTTTACTGAGGCATACCAGTAACGGTGCATTTAGGGAATTTCACCTTGATGATCTGTCTTGCGCCTTGATGCCCGTGGGCTTAGTTGCGTGGTAAAAATCGCCTTTCATTCATTCAAGCGCATGCAAGCAACTGATCAAGCTCCGGTTTTGCTAATGAATAATAGTGCTTCCTCTACAACCCCGTGTGGTGGGCGGTATCAAGAGGGATTGATGTGTGAAGGGCAAGCCCCGTGTGAGATACTTACTTAGTGAAGCAGCGAGGACGTCTGAATCAGTCTGTGCGTCTCTTTGAATGACAACCAGAGCATGCGTGTGCTCCCTATTTGACCTGCGCCGCCCGTGGTGTACCTGTCAGGTCATGTGTGTAAGGGAAGAAGAGTGCGGAGTTACCGATTTTAAGATCAGGAAGAAATGTTATATTCATTCTCAAGCGGTATTTTTAGTATAAGCGGGAGGAGCAGTGTTATGAGAATATGGATGGAACACAATGTGTAAACTTCCTCCGATTATTCCTCACATTTACTGTTTACATATTTGGCAATTATTTTTTATTTCACGTGAAGTGTGATTTGAAAGCAAACATTTTTGACAATTCCGATTATCCCTACCAAGGAGATACCCACAGGGGTCACATAGTTGACCATTCACAACATGTTGTTAGCACGGATGAATGACCGTACATCTGGTGTGTGATATTGTGTCAATACAGTGACCAGTAGGCAGTGATTGTATAGGGCCTCCTAAGAAGTTTTACACAATTATAAAGCAGTGTGCTGTTATCTCAGGATATAATTGCTACTGTAAATCTGTATGTAAGGAGCTCAACACATAAGTTGTATTCTGTGGTTATGAACAGATATACTTGGGTATATAACCATGTGATGCGTAAAGATCGTGTCTAGTTTCAGATACCCTGCATGGATTTAAACTACAGTCTGCTCATCTGTACATATGTTTCCTCTTGGTCATTGAGGCCATGGGTCACTGACTCGATGGTATGCATCCAGCGGCATTCCTTGAAGTTAAGTGAGTTTGCCATATCGCCGCCTCTCTAATGTGGAATCACCTTTTCGAGCACCCACCACTCCGGTTGTTCGTGAGTATGTCCAGTTGAAGAGTAGTGGGGTGCTCCTTGCACCTTGCATTTTATTCTACTCTGGTGTTGGAGGATTCTGTTCTTTACTTTTTGAGTTGTCTAGCCTACGTAGATCAATAGTCATAGGCATCTTATCGAATAGATTACATTTTGACTATTGCAGTTCGTGAATTGGGTAAGCGTGTATGCTTTACCTTTGTGTGAGAAAGTTTTCCCCGTTTTGGCATATTTGCAAGCTTTGCAGCTGCCGCACCTTTGGTGTCCAGTGATTGGTGGTAGACCTAGCTGTGATCTTGTGTCAGGTGCAGGTGTTGCTTCCAGGAACAAAGAAGCTACGTAGTCTTTTACATTTTTGGCCCGCTTGAATTAAAGCATGGGAACGTCTGGTATTCCGATTTCTGGTCCCACCAGATTCCAGTATTTTTTGATGACTTTGTTTATTTCATGGCTTTGTGTGTTAAAGATTGTCCCACATATTGGTTTGTCCATTTCTCGGTTTTTTGGTTGTTCTTCTAGTAACGTCTCACATGGTCTGTCCCAGGCTCTTTTCCTGGCTATGTTGAGAAGCCCCTTTAGATATCCCCTTCCTCTTAGTTTGGAAATAAGTATATCAGTTTCTTTGAAGTAATCTTTTCTTGTGCAAATCCTTTGAAGGCACAGGAAACGCCCGTAGGGCAGGTTATCCTTAAAGTTCCTGGGGTGGTGCGAATTGTATTGTAGGAGCGTATTAAGATCTGTAGGTTTCTTGTATAGGTTAATCGCAACTCTTTCCTCCTCCACTTCCAGAGTCAGGTCTAGGAATGGAATGGACTCGTTGCTGTGGGCCATCGTGAACTGGATGTCTCTGGAACGTGCATTTAACCATGACAGGAAAAGCTCAAGTGTGTCTTCTGGGCCCGTCCAGATCATCACAATGTCCTCTATATATTGTGTCCAAGTGGTTATGTTGTCGATATATGGATTCTGATCTGAGTATATATATTGATTTTCAAAGTTATCCATGAACAGGTTTGCCAGACTAGGGGCAAATCCAGGCCCTATGGCGACTCCTTTGCATTGGTAGAAGAACGTACCTTGAAAGATAAAGTAATTTTTAGCAATAGTCAATAATTGGACCAAAAATTTTGTGGGGATCCAATGGGGTGAAGGACGAGTGTCTAAGACCTTTCTGATGACAGTGATTGCTTCCTCTTGTGGTATACTGGTGTATAATGAGCACACGTCGAGTGTGATAAAAAATTGTGTTGATTTGTTAAATGGCTGATCCTCTAGGATTTGGATAGTGTGCATAGTGTCACGGATGAATGATCTTGTTTCCCATACAAATGGTTGTAGGAAACTGTCCAGATATTGGTTAACCGGTTCCAGAATGGAGCCGCAGCTGGAGACTAACTGTCTTCCCTGTGGTTTTTGTAAGTCTTTATGGACTTTAGGGATAGTGTAGATTGTTGGAATCCTAGGGTCTGTTTTGTTCAAGAATTTAAATTCAGGTTCCGAAAGAAATCCTTCTTCTAGACCTTGTTTGGTAAGTTCTTTAATCCGTTTTATTATTTCATTTGTAGGGTCTCGTGGTATGCGGGTATAACTGTTTTGACAGTTGAGTTGTTGGGTAATCTCAGCTATGTAATCTTCCGTGTTCTGGATTACAACCGCTCCACTTTTGTCCGCAGACTATCACTATTGATTTATTATCCTTAAGTGTTTGCAGGGCTAGTCTCTCATTTTTCGTAATGTTTGATGTATTTTGTGTTATGTAGTAGGTTCATAACTTCCATAACTACTTTTTTATATGCTAGGATCTTTTAGTTCATGAGATGCGCAGCGGGGTGAAAGTGGATAAAGGACGAAAATCAGTGACTGCTGATTACTGACTGATGTACTCAGTCTCTATCACATTTCCAATTAGGTTACACATTACCTGTTTTTTATAGCAGAGGCCTGATTTTGGCCTTGCTTATTTTATAGAAATCCTTTCGCCAAGCATGACTATGGAGTCTGTCGGCTGAAATTATCCTCACCCCTTTGAAGGACCGCTCTAAAGAAATATATACCTAGAATCGTGTGAGCCCAATTGGGTTCCCTTGCCCTAATTGTTTTACTACTGGCACATACCAGGTTCTGACTCTGCCCTCCTCTATTTTACATTCACAGGCTGTCCTACCTTCCTCTTTTAGTCCTGATGAAGACCCGACACAGATGCACACCAACCTGCGCATTTACATAGGGTCGAAACGTCGATGTTCTTTTTATGTATCCGTCCACACAGTCTCAACGATACAAGGGAATAATTTATCCAGTTGTGACAATTGTATTCTACAGTGGACACTCATGATGTAATGTTTTGTCTATATGTAGGATTATTTGTCACTTTGTTCAACTGTGTAGAGCACTGTGTCACCAGTCACGACCTATTCACTCAATGTATACATAGTCCATGTGTTTGTTTTGGGCAGCAGTTCATGAAATTGTGAATTACCTCACTACAAGGTTTACACTAAAAGATTTACCTTTTGAACCATTGTGGTCAGTGTGTGTCTCCTTATATATCCTTCACTGGATATATTGTGTTGATTTGTATTAATTACAGTTTTTCAATTTAGTTGTGATCTCCAACAGAACCATTGTTGTTTAGTTTCCATACCAAGGTTCTCAGGGTTACTGGGTTTCCCCATTACTTCTAATGGCAGATATCAATCAGCGGAACTCCACGTCCCAAACCAGTAGTGACTGCCGTCCCCCTGGTAGAGTGGGCGCGCAGTCCTACAGGAGGTTCCTTTTTTTGTAAAAAATAACAGATCTTGATGCATAGGACAACCCATCGAGAGATGGTACGCTTGTGCACTGACTGACCTTTTTTGGCGCCCACGACGAGTTGATCGTCCATACGGAAATCTTTAGTGCGGTCAAGGAATAAGGACTCTGCACGTTTTGGGTCCATGCAGTGGAGTGTCTCCTCTGTGGTAGGGTGCGGTGGCGGGAAGAAGGTGTGCAATGTGATGGTCCTGACCTATGTGGAAAGAGGTAACCACTTTGGGCAGAAAAGAGGGCCTACTGCGAAGTACCACTTTGTCCGGATGGACAGCAAGAAAGGGAGGTTTGGAAGATAAAGCCTGAAGCTCACTCACCCTGCAAGCAGAGGTGATGATAAGCAAGAAAGCAGTCTCCAAAGTAAGGAGACGAAAAGGACAATTATGTAGTGGCTCAAAGGCAACACGCAAGATAAGTGAGGACGAGATTCAAGTCCCACTGTGGCTTTACGAAAGGAGAAGGAGGAAAGAGATGAGTAATGCCTTTCGGAAATCTGTTAACAATTGGGGACGTGAAAAGAGAAGGCTGATAAGAATGGCCGAAAGATAGCACTTAAAAGTGCCCAGAGCAGAGCCCTGCTGGGCCAAAGAAAGAATGAAGAGGAGAGCCTCTGAAAGAGGGGCAGAAAGGGGATCCACAGCCTTTGCTGTGCGCCATGCCACAAATCTGTTCATCTACAGGCATTTACCGTTTTAGTGGAGGGATGCTTGGCTGCCAAGTTAACGTTACAGACTTCGGGAGGAAGGACGAAAGCTGTTGACTGTCGCCGCTCAATCTGCACGCAAGGAGGTGGAGGCTGAACAGGTTCAGGTAGAGGACCATCCCCATCTGCTGCGACAGTAGATCTGATCGGAGGATTGATGGCCATGCTCAAGAGCTCGGGGTACCAGACTCTTCGTGCCCAGTCCGAAGCTACAAGAATGACTTGGGCCCGGTGACGCTTGATCTTCTTCAGCACTCTGGGTAGAAGTGGTACAGGTGGAAAGGCGTACAGGAGGCCGCAATTCCACTCGCGACGAAAGTTGCCGCCTACCAAATGCTGCCTTGGAAACTCCAACACTCAGAACTGCTGACATTGAGTGTTCTCTTTGATGGAGAATAGATCTAACCAAGGCTCTCCCCACTGCTGAAAGAGACCTTGCTCTACATCAGACTGAAGATGCCATTCGTGATCCATCATGCACCGTCTGCTGAGTTTGTCCGCCCTGACGTTCAGGGAACCTGCCAGTTGTTGAACACCAGGGATATGCCCTGACGTTCCAGCCATGTCCTAAGGCAAAGGGCCTCTTGACATAGGGTCCATGACCCCACCCTGCCCTGTTTGTTGCAGTACTGCATGTCGGTGGTGTTGTCCGTGAACACCTACACTACTCTTCCTTTGACAGAAGGACGAAATGCCTTCAGTGTCAGATGGAATGCCCGGAGCTCCAGCAGGTTGATGTGGAGACCAGAGGCCTCTGATCTCTGCCTCTCCCATGTGACCGCCCGTTCCCAGGAGTGACGCATCTGTCACTGCTGTGAACTCTGGTTGGGGAAGGGAGAAGGATCTGCCATTGACCCAATCCTGGTTCGTGAGCCACCACTGCAACTGACGTGCAGTCCCTTCCGAGATCTGGACTACATCGGAAAGATTCCCCTGATGCTGTGCCCACTGGAACTTCAGGTCCCACTGCAGAGCCTGCATATGCCATTTGTCATGATCCACCAGCAGGAGGCCATGAGGCCCAGCAGCCCGCGGGTCATTCTCACTGAAATCCAGGCTAGTGGCTGAAACCTCAGTATCATAGCCTGAATATCCCAGGCTCGCTGCTTGGTAAGATAGACCAGAAACTGCGCTGTTTCCAGAACTGCTCTGATGAAAAGGAGCTTCTGAGAGTGAATTAGGTGCAACGTCAGCACGTTGATATCGAACCCCAGCAAGTGCAGGAGGTTCGCCGTAGTCTGGAGGTGAGAGACAGCCTGGGACAAGCCCACCTTCAACAGCCAGTCGTTGAAATAGGGGAAGACTGGAACCAATGATCTTTGCAGATGCGCTGCGACCACCACCATCACTTTTGTGAACACCAGAGGGGCGCTAGTAAGGCCAAAGGGAGCACAGTAAACTGAAAGTGTGCGTGGCCTACCGTGAACCACAGGTAACGCCATTGGGCAAGCAAGTCAGGGATGTGAAAATAAACGTCCTGCAAATCCAATGCTACCAGCTAGTTTTCAGGGTTGAGGGCCCACAAGTCCAGAGCCAATGTTAATATTTTGAACTTCTCCTTCTGGAGGAAGTGGTTGATGTCCCGGAGGTTTAAGATAGGATGCAGGCCTTTGTCCTTCTTAGGTACCAGGAAGTAGTGGGAGTAGCAAGCATGACCTATTTCTGGCACAGGGACTCTTTCGATAGCCCCTTGGCCTAGAGAGCTGTAACTTCCTGACGGAGAAGGGCCAAGTGATCCTCTGACATACAATGGAGTGTTGGTGGAATGGAGGGGGGTAGTCTCGAAGGAGAGGGAGTAGCCCCTTCGGAATATCTGCAACCCACCTGCCGATGTCATGGTTTGCCAGTGGGGAGGTGATGGTGAATCCTGCCACCCACTGACCTCCAGTGGCCCTGAAATGTTGGATTAGGAGGGTTTGGAGGCTGCCGCAAGTGGGGTATGGGTGGACTGGCCCGCCCCCAGACCCGTGTCGCTGGGTCCCATGTCCACAGCCACACAGAGGCTGGGTAGTGTGCGTGGCTCTGTGGCTAGCTTGGGTGGAATGTGGCAGGGCACCCCTTCTGTAGCCACGAAAGGCAGACTGCATGAAGAGCCTCAGGGCTACGGACGTGGAAACCGTTCTACCCAGAGAGTCGACTGTATCCAGCCGACACCGGATGGTGAACTTTGCAGCATCTTGAACTCTCTCACTTTTCTCTCTCTCTTCTCTCTCTTCTCTCCTCTCTCTTTTCTCTCTCCTCTCTCTTTTCTCTCTCCCCTCTCTCTTCTCTCTCCCCTCCCTCCCTCTCTTCTCTTTTCCTCTTTTTTTCTCTTTTCTCTCTCCTCTCTCTTTTCTCTCTCCCCTCTGTCTTTTCTCTCTCTCTTTTTTCTTTTTTCCTCCTCTCTTTTTTCTCTTCTCTCTCTTTTCTCCCTTCTCCCTTCTCTCTCTCCTCTCTCTTCTCTCTTCTCTCTCCTCTCTCTTCTCTCTCCTCTCTCCTCTCTCCTCTCTTTTCTCTCTCCTCTCTCTTTTCTCTCTCCTCTCTCTCTGTTTTCTCTCTCCTCTCTCTCTGTTTTCTCTCTCCTCTCTTCTCTTTCCTCTCTCTCTTTCCTCTCTCCTCTCTCTCTCTTTCCTCTTTTCTCTTTCCTCTCTCTCTTTTCTCTTTCCTCTCTCCTCTCTTTTCTCTCTCCTCTCTTTTCTCTCTCTTCTCTCCTCTCTTTTCTCTCTCCCCCTCCTCTTTTTTCTCTTCTTTTCTCTTTTTTCTCTCCTTTTTTTTCTTTTCTTCTTTCCTCTTTTTTTCTCTCCTCTCTCTCTCTTCTCTCTTCGCTCTTTTTTCTCTCTTCTCTTTTCTTCTCTCCTCTCTTTTTTCTTCTCTCCTCTCTTTTTTCTCTCTCCTCTCTTTTTTTCTCTCTCCTCGCTCTTTTTTCTTCTCTCCTCTCTCTTTTTTCTCTCTCTCCTCTCTTTTTTCTCTCTCTCCTCTCTTTTTTCTCTCTCTCCTCTCTCTTTTTTCTCTCTCTTCTCTATCTTTTTTCTCTCTCTGTGGCCCTACTGAGCGGGATACAGTTATTATACACCCACCCCCTAGCCAGAGTACGTACCCGAATAGTGTTTTTTTTTTTACAAGTGGCAACTATACAGGGATATCAGACCGGGTTGCCCATTGCCTGTTGGTGTTGGCTCTGGAGTCCTTGGTGTACCTTATATGAGAGAGATCATGCAGCATGGCATCCCCAGGACTCACTATTATTCCCGGTAGTTGCTATACTCTATATTGAGGGGATACTGGAGGTATTTAAGTAATGTCAGGTCTGCGAGTAAACTGGGACAAGTACTGTTTGTTCCTGCTGTGCCCCCGTCACTTGAGCAGCCCCTGTATTTAAGGGCCCTCTAGGCTGGGATCCTACCTGGCCATGCAGCTCGATAATGCCAAGCATGACCTTCGAAAAGGTAACCCAGATAGATGTATGGATACCATATGGAGCAGACTCCTTTTCGGCTCTCTGGTTTCCACTCTTCCCGCCGGGACAAGTGGCCATACTCCGGATGATAGTCTTCCCTAGATTGCTATATCTCTTTATGGCCCTTCCCTTTAGTTTGGCGTGGACATTCTTCAGGGACCTTTTCAGAACTAATTTGGGGCACCCAAAGCGAGCCACCTTCAATGGATAAAGCCATGAACCCCTTAGCCCTCCAGGTTGGGAGTACCCAACCTGGAAATTTACTGTGTGGCAGTGCAGCCGGTCTTGATGGCACAATGGTTGGCGGTCATCTCTGATTTGGAATGACAGGACATAGTGCACCTCCTTGGCGATAGGGCTCTTCTTAGCACACTATATCTAAACGCCAGACCTACGGTGCCTTATACCAGAGGCTTTGAATAATAAAAACCTGCTGGGGTTTATACCTTAGAAGGGCAGGAACACCCATCCTGTACTGCCGATCTCCTACTGTGGGTGACGTCAGCACTGGCAGAAGTAGCTGACAAACACCACCCGGGCTTTGCAGCTGGCCGTTTCACCACTTTGCAGGACTTGTTCATTGGAGGTGAGCACCTCAGATCCCCTGACCTCACGGAGCACCACAGAGTTCTCGGGGGTCAGTTCTTGACATATGTGGCCTTTCAACTGGCAGTAGATGCCATTTGGGGAAAGGGAGCGGCCGAGCCTGCAAATGACAAGGCGGTATCCACTCTTCTAACACATTGGGGTAAACTGTAAGCCGGGGTCCTGCATGCACAGGGCTGTCAGGTGTGCACGACCACACTGAAATGGAAATGCGGCTAGCTGGGATATACCCTGGACTCCCATCAACATGTCCGGCAATGGAGGCAGATTTTTTTCCCCATATGGTATGGGACTGTACACATATGGTACAAGTTACTTACCTTCGGTAACTATGTATCTGGTAGAGACGATTCTAGCCGCAGATTCCTTCACATCGAATTATCCCCAGGTGTGAGACTGGATCCGGAAAATATTTTGCCACAGCAGCCCTACGCGGGGGACGGCATCATGCGACTCCGCCCAGGCGTTGTCCACGTACGTTGCGTCAGCGAGGTCACATAAGTCCCGCCCCGGCGCGCCTACGTCAGTTTTCTTCGGAGAACTTTTCCGCACCACAACGCGGAGCCGTCAGACAAAACTGTGAGAATACAGGAACAGTGTGCAAAAGCAAAAGGAAAGGTGGGGAACAACACCATAAGGAGCAGTGCTAAATACTGCTGTACCCCAGGCAGGGAAAGGGATAAAGAACAGAGCACAGCTCTGAACAGTAACCCCGCCAGTACAAAGATAGCCCCCCCCCCCCGGAGTCAAGAACATATGAAAAGTGTCATGAAAACCTAGAACAGGACCACAACACCAACCAAGTACAATGAAGAGGTACCAGTTTGGGACAAACAAGGCACGACAAGACTCCCAGACAGCCCCAAGACAGAATATGACAACCCCTATAAGGGACATGGGCAGAGGCCCAACCAAAAGATCCCAACCTACCTTAAGGATAGCAGACGGGACACCCTAGCAATGAAAGGGGCAAGAGGGGTGGCTAGGCCCCAACCTGCGGCAACTAGAACACAAAGGCACAGAAGTACCTACAAATCGATCCTTCAGAGCGCCAAAAGGGGAGGCAGGAACAAAGAAACAGGATGAACATCCTGCCAGCAAAGCACAACAGAATGCACGCACTGAAGACATAGCTACCCACAGGGAGGCGAATGCAGAAGACCAAACCAAAGGGTCCTCGCAGAATGGGGAGGAAGTGCGGGCTGTGAAGGAATTTGCGGCTAGAATAGTCTTTACCATATACATCGTTACCGAAGGTAAGTAACTCGTACATCTGATAGACTACTAGCCGCAGATTTCTTCACGTAGATTAGATACCCTAGCCATACCCAAGGGGAAGGAGGGTCTGCGAGAGGACCTCATCAGCCTGGTCATAACAGAAGGTCCCACAGGGGCGAGTCCCAAGACAGGACGAGGAGCCCCGACCCTCAGGCAAGGAGAACCCCCTGCAAGCAGAAGACCACCAACTCCGAAGGAGATGCAGGAAGGGAGAGAAGAAGAGGTAGCCTGACGTCCCTCAGCAGAGGAAACGGGGTAAGGAGAAAAGGGAGGCAAAAGCACCCCATGCCCATACAGGACGACAAAACGTCCTCTCAAGACCAAAGGAAGAGGAGCATCGAAGGAGAAGAGCAACCTAGAGACTCCAAGGAGGAGAGGCAGAGCAAACGCAAGCCTCCCTCCACCGGAAACACACTCTGTGAAGAGGGCAGCCGAGCCTAACACAGCCGAAAGGCAAAGACCAGACGGAACGGCGCCATCCGCAATAAGCAGGTGAAAGCCAAAAAGGGAAGCTCAGGGTCACCCAGGAAGAACCATCCAGTGCCCCGCAGGGACAGATCGCACCCAGAAAGGAAAAAGAACTCTGGGACCATCCCATTCCACAGGGAGGAGAGGTAGAACTGAATGCAAGGCCTACTGGAAGGAGCTGACAAGACAAGGATGACTGTCCCACCAAAGCGCCCAGAAGGCACAATGGTGCAGAAAAACAATAGGTCAGCACCAGCAACGGAGCCTGACGCCGAGAGCACCTCGGAAGGATGCGCTCAGGGCAAGCCAGACGTCAGAGCAAGAAGGCGAGAAGGTTCCGGACACACTCCAGAGAGGAGTCTGCACCCACAGGCCAAAAAGAAGTGGAACCAGGCAGAGCCAAGACGTCCGGCCGCAGACAGCATGCCAGACCAGGCATACAGTGCAATGACCTCATAAAAGGACACCCCGGGGTGCAACTCAAGCCATCCCAAGTCATCAGCAAGAGGATTGCAACTGCAACATACTGTAATGCCACAGAGAACAGAGACCCAAAGGCGATCACAACTCCCCAGCGCATAACAGCTATATAACCGCTTCCATTGCCCCACATAGGGCATGTCACGTCCCAAAACATGGGAACCTCTTAGAAATAAACGTCTGCAGCAGAGGACAACAGAAAATACCTGCGGAAAAACCCACAGAAGGCTTAACAAGCAGCCAAAGGGAAAAAAACAGCAGGTCTAGTCTCTGGGCCAGCATGTTGTAGAAAAGCCAAAGCAAAAACAGAGTCAAGAAGGGCCGGCCAGCAGCCAACAGAACCACAACCCCAACAAAGAGGACTCGAGTGGCCATGAAGCACACAGATCACACAACTGGGGCGACCCGCCCCAACGGAAGAACACCTCCAAGAACCAGATTAACACACAGGTCACTGAGGGAGAGAAGGAGGAGGAGGAGGAGGACGACGAAACCCCGCCAAGAACCTCTGGATGGCCGAATCTGCTGGGGCGTGGAACAAAAGAGTGCCATTGAAGTGAAGATCTACCAACCCGTTCCCGAACATTTTCCGGGAACACACGGTCCCGAAGCTAAGTATGGCGGCGAAGGGCAACCGAATAAGCCAAGGCACGACCAAGCACCTCCGAGATGTCCAGAGCGGAGCGGAGCGGAGAATAAACGCCGCCATCTAACGCATGGTGCCGCAAATCAACCCCAGCACCCTCCTGAGAAGCGGCAGCGCCAAGGGACTCCTCCGAATCCCACAAGCAAGAAGTGGCCCTAGCCAACATACAAAGTGTTAAGGGCCCGCAGAGCCGCACTGGTCGAAGTAAACATATTGTACCCCCAAGAATCCAGCCAGCGGGCCTCCTGAGATGGCGGAGACAACAACAGCGGCGGCAGGGAGGGAAAGGCAGTCTGCAAAAGAGGGCCTCTGGCAGAGGGGTGGAGGGAAAGACACACCGGGTCATGTACTGGAAGGTGCCAGTGCAGAAGGTGTTGGGGCACCGGATCCCCCGTTGCGGGGCGCCCCCAAGCCCCAATCAGGGAAGAATGGAGTGAACCCTCAAAGGGAGGCAGCAGCTCCCTCCCACCAGAGCCCTGGTGGAGAACTTCCAGAAGATGATCCACGGGAAAATCCCCACAGCCGTGGAGACAGCATGAACGAAGGCCGCACCCGCCTCTGTAGGGCCGCGGGCGGGGAAAGCAGCTCCTCCATAGGCGACGGCTGCAAACTCAGGCGGCCATCCCCGAAACCAATCGGAGTGGGTAAAGGCCAGGTCTGGAAAGAAAGAAGCGGGACCGAGGAGTGGAGGACCTGCGGCTCCTCTGGCGAAGGCCGCAGAGATGGCGTGGAGCCACCCTTAGACGCCGCTGGGGAAAAAGCCACGACTCGGCCCGTCTCCGGGGAGGATGACACCATCAAGCGTTGAACCTCTGGAGAAGTGGCGTCCGAGGAAGAGTCAACGACCTGGCGCCATAGAGCCCACAATCTGAGAGAGGTCGTTGTCTTCGTCCAGCGCCAAAGGGGACGCCGGGCAGGACTCCACCACGCCCCATGGCGCAGGAGACCGGGCCGGAGCCGTGGCGGCCAAGGGACGCCGACTCGACCTCCATCGAGGCAGCCGCCTGCGTGGAGGGACGAGAGGGACCCGGGAAGTGACAAGGAGTCCTCCGCCAGCCTCGACCCATGAGGGGGCGAGGGGGGCCAGCTGACCCCAATGTCGTCGCTAAGGCCAACTCAACCTCCGACTCGACCTCCGACGTGGCAGCTGCCTGCGTGGAGGGACGAGAGGGGCCCGAGGAGGGGCGAGGGGTTCCCCACCAGCCTCGCCCCCTGATGGAACGAGGGGGGTCCGCCGGCTCCTGTGGCGCCGCCAGGGCCAGCAGCCGCCAGCGCCGTAGCGGCGTCACCTCGGCCTCCGACAAGATCGACGCTTGTCCACAGGACAGAGAGTTGCTCAGGGATAAGACGCGAGCCCCGGCGACCTCCCGTGACACCACAGGGAATGCCGCGGGAGTTTGCGGCGAAGCAGATGCGCAGTGGTCCGAAGTAGGGACCCCCGAAGGGCCGCACCCCAACGGCACCACATCCTCCAAGCCTGGAACCAAGCCAGTCTGCGCCGGAGCCACTGGCGACAACGTGGAGGGCCCCGAACAACGCAAGGGATCCGCCGACATCCCAGGAGGGGAAGGAGGAGGGGGCAAAACCAGCTAGGCATGGAAAGTCCATCTGGGCTCTCGATGCCCCCTCACAGGGAAGCGTGGATAGGGGGATGATACGCGCGGCCGCATCACCCGCGGAGAGCCCACGCTCCCAACAGGCCGGAAACCAGCCCTCGGGGACAAACTGCGACACTTACGGACAGGGGAGCGACGCTCTTGTGGCATAGGAGAGGGATGAGGACGATGACGGCAACTTCGGAAACCCTCCGCAAAAGCTGATCGAGGGGACAAAGCCGATCTGGACAGGCGAGCCGAGAGAAGTTTCATCCGGTACTCCCGCTGCAACTTCGGCTTCAACCGTTGGCACGCCTCGCAATCAGTGGAGCCGTGATCTTTCACCAAGCACCACATGCAAATGAGGGGAGGGTCCGTCGCCGACATCAGGCGTCCACAAGACGAGCACGTCTTAAAGCCCAAAGGCATCCGCACACTGTTCCCTGAAACACACGCAATTGCGAAGGGAAGGCCTAAACAAGCCCAGAGCACGAACCGGATCCGCGTTGTATGTGGAAAAGGAAAACAACTGACATAGGGGCGCCAGGGCGGTACTTATGTGACCTCGCTGACGTCACATATGTGGGCAATGCCTGGGCGGAGTCACGTGATGCCATTCCCCCGGCGCGCAGGGATGCTGTGGCAAAAATGTTTCCAGACCCAGTCTCACGCCTGGGTATAATTCTACGTGAGGGAATCTGCGCCTAGTAGTCTCTATTAGATAAAGCATATTTGAGAGTGATACTGTACTTACTAGCAGACTTCACGGGTAGGCTATTACACATTACAGTAGAGGGGTGTCTATTGAGACAAGGCCGGCCAAGGCCAAAAACACAAATAAAGTTTTGGACCTGGCCCTACACCTGGGAAAGGTGAGCATAGCAATGGGCTGGAAGACCAGTATGGCACCTCCAATCTCGAGATGGGTCCAAGAGCTGATGAAATGGTGTACTGCAGAAATTAACGCAGTGACCCGCATATATCAAAAAACAAGGAATACGACTCCTACTACAGACTGAGACACACTATTACTGGCACTGCAAGCTGAGTCGGACGAAATGCCACTATGAACGCGACACTGTAACATGCAGTAGTCAATATATATATATTGGTCTGTCTCTTTGCTCCGTTTCCTGCCTATTTCTCCCGCACTGGTTAACGGGTGCCTGGTCACGCGAGGGCCTGCTCCCATTAAAATAACAGCTCCAGTTCCAGAAATTAGACCATTACTCGCGGGAGAGTTTAATCCTTAGTTAGCATTTATTTGTACAAACAACAAACTTGTTTCGGCGGTTGCGCCTTTTCTTTTTCAAGGGTGATGGGGTTGGAAAGGTGATATAACATTTGATTACAACAGACTATTACCTGAGATAATGTGGGTAATGCAATTTTGTTATTGTTTGTAACTATTCATTCTGGCTCAGCGCTGTAACCAGATGTGTATATATGATGTACAGCTGACACTGAATGCGTCAAGTTATCACTATTGCGATTTTTGTACGCAAAGTATACCTATACCTCCATAGAAATACTTATCAAGAGCTATTTACAAAAAAAGTAGGCCACAGATCTGCCCACTGTGCACCTGTTTAGTAGAGTAAGTGAAGGCACAGTAGCTCACATCCATTTCAGGAAGTATACAGATATGGATTCTGGTAATTCTTTGGGTAACAACTATTAGAATTTCCAGCTTAAATGAACAATTTGAAAGATCACATGGGCAAGCCAAGTAATTGGCCACAGGAATGATGTGCGGCTGTTTAGGTGCATACTAACCCTAAAACAGTCTTCTTAGCTTAAGTCCGTTTTACCAGAACTTTTTGTGTGGTATAAAGTGAAGCAGGTAGGAATGCACCGTCCTGACCTAGGTGGGCAAGTACAAACTCTGCATTCAAATGTGGTTTACTTTACTCGGAAGCAGGAATGCAGATGAAAACATATGAGGTAGGGGCTACTGCTTCCACAACAGTGAGACTAACCAGAATGGCCAAGGCAGTCAAGGAGAGTGTTAAACCTTGCATCTTTTGGTGTGTTTCCCCTGACTTTTTCCTCTCTGACCTCCTGTTTTGAAGGTATGCTGGACTTCATTTTTGCTGGTTTAGTGTCTCTGTGCACTTTTTCACTGCTATTCAGTGCTGAAGTGCTAGTTCCCCTACTGTAAATTGTGTTATGATTGGTTTTCCATGATTGGTATATTTGATTTATTAGTAGTTCTTAGTACAGTGCACTGTATGTGTCCAGGGCCAGTAAATCAAATGCTACTAGTGGGTCTGCAGCACTGATTGTGCCACCCACATGATTAGCCCTGCAAACATGTCTCAAGCCTGCCACTGTACAGCCTGTGGGTGCTGTTTTAAACTACCATCTCGACCTGGCATGTTCACCTACTTGCCAGGCCCAAACCTTTCCTTTTAGTGCATTTATGTCAGCCCTAGGTAGGAACTTGTGAGTTTTACATGTCTGGGTAGTGAAAAACTGTTAAATTTGGTTTTCACTACAGCAAGGGCTCCCGTAGGTTAGCATTGAAGCATTGTAACATCTTACAAGCTTATCAGCCAATTGGAAGTAGATAGAAAATTGGAGTTTGGTGTCTCTGTCCTCTCGATTTAAAAACACATATTTTGGTGAAGTTGTTTTTTAAATTGCAGGTCTGAAAATGGCACTTTTAAAAAGTTGCCATTTTCTTACTTAACCATTCTGTCCCTCTGTCTCTTCCTAGTGTACATGTCTGGGTTGGATAACAGTTGGGCTTTGTGAATTCACTCTAGACCATCACACGCAAAGGGAACTGAGGTCTGCCCTGCAGATCCTGATGGCCTATCACCAGGCTGATAAGCCTTCCTGAGATAGTGGTGGGAGGAGCTGTCACTTGCACCTGAATAGGCTGTCCCTCTCCACACAAAGAGCTGCCTACCCCCCCTTTAGTGTGTCTGGAGCCAGGGCAAGGAAGGACAGGGTCTTGTGCAGCACAAATACCTTTCTTTGAAGTCTTCCTACTTCAAAGGCTAAAATGGCTAACACTTCTGGACTGAGGATATTCTGCCAGGAAGAAGAGCTGTTGTGCTGCCAGGAGGGAATGCCACCTTTCTGGTTGCTTTGCTGTTATTGGCCTGCTTCCTGATGTTTCTGTCCTGTGAGTTAGAGGATTAGACTATTCACCCTGCTTTCTAAAGTTTCTCCAAGGGCTTCAGTTGAGCTTGCATCCTGTTGGAAGTCCCAGGGCCATCATAGACCTCATCTGTAGCACCTGGGCTCCTCTGCTGAGAGCCCTACTTGCCAAGTGGTGCCAAATCCAGTTCTGGGCTCTTGGAAGTGAGCTTCAGTGCTACAATAAGAAACTGACATCGAGCTACTGCATCAAATGAGTCAGAAATGTCTTACTGGGGCAAAAACGTAGATGCGGCTAATGTAATACTGATCTCATTTACATAGGAAAACTATCTGACTTTGATGACAGCTTGGAGAATAGGGGAATATCACAAGTAAATTCCAGGAAGTAGATAAATGTATTATTCTCTCATCTGCCCTTGGAGGTAGATGCTGTTAGGTGGGCGATGGAAGTTCACGAAGTATGTGGGTGCATCTGTAATCTGGACAGCCTTCAAACTGTAGCATGCATTCTGTTCTTTTGTAAGCCTCCCATAGAAGTATTTCAACTCGGCTGGAAGGCCCAACGACCTAATTTCATTCTAACATCAATCACGATGGACATTCTAAGAGATTTGGTGTAATTTGTCCATATGACTTTCTATGACAAGGGAGAAATAGCTTCAAATGAACTGATTACTGCACAGCTCCCGCCTCCCACACTGCAGATTTGTCAGGTACTTCCCCCTCCCCGGATTACAGAGGCCCCTCCAACACCCATTCATTGACTAAACTGCCTCTCTCCCTCATCTAGCCTTCATGTGGTCTCTGAAGATGAACTCCGTTGGGCGGTCCGGATGCGAGCGATTATAAAGCTTTAGGGCAATGACTTATTGTGACCTGAAGTTTGAGGCTGGGGCGGGTGCCTTTTGAGAATGCTGTAGTGTATGTAGACCAGGGAAGAAACGAGGCTGTAGCAGATAAAAGATAAATACACAGGCATGCAAGCAAATTCCGGGGAAGCGGAGGTGAAGTGGGAGGACGAGGAAGTAAGGGGGGAGAGGAGCAAGCAGATGCTTGTGCCAGTTGGTCACGCTACCTACCCACTGTACAATCTTCTCACAAAGCCGCTTGTGACATCTAACTCTCTACCAGTGCCAGCTTCTCACTACCAACTAATGACATCTCTTCACACCAATAACCAGTGTTAGCTTTTAACATTGTTCATTAATGACAGCTGCTTGCACTGTACACCAGGGTCAGCGTTTCATTCTACCAACCAATGCAGGCACACTATAAAACCCACAACTATTAGTTCCCACAATGCCCATCAGTGCTGGTTCCGCACACTACTCGTTTGTGCTAGCTTCTCACACCACACACCAGCCCCAGACACTCTCTGTCCACGTGTACCTTCTCCTTAAGCTGTCAATGGCAGCTTCTCACACTGCTCACCAGTGCCACTCTCTCACTGCCCACTGTTGACTTCTCACACACTCGAACAGTAGCAGCTTCTCGCACTGTGCACCATAGGGCCCCTCATGCAAACCCAGTGTCTGCTTTTTGCACTGTGCACCAATACTGGCCCGTCATACACCAGTATCTGCTTCTCACAATGTGCACCAATACTGGCCCTTCATCCACCAGTATCCGCTTCTCACACTGTGCACCAATACTGGCCTCATGCAAAAGTAAGGGTTTTTTAACAGATTTGTCTGAAACAAAATCCAACATTAACAATTTAATTGAAGACTAGGGTGGTGAAAGTATGAGTAATCAATACAGCAATTAAACACATGGCCACAGTATGTGGGTTGGGGGTGGTGAGTAAGTAATGTAAGAGGGAGAATCAAGTGTGCAAGTCTTGGTTGAGGTCTGAAGTGCGTTAATTGATTTCTTGGTGTGTTTTTTTAATTAAATAACCAAACAATTAACTTTGATTGAATGCAATTAAAAAGGAAAAATAACCATAAAGGTGACACCTTTGCCAAAGAGAACAGTTTGACAGCTAATGACCTCTCCCAGTGATGCGCAGACATTCAATCCCAAAACTGCACCTGCCTTAAAAATGCAGAGCATTGTGAAGTGAGGCTGTAAGACGTGTAGCCAGAGTGTTGGCTGTACAATTGGTGTAATCTGCGCACATGAAAGATAGCTCTGCTGTTTAGAGAGTGTACGCGCTGTACCAACACACCTCTCCCATTGTGCCATCAAGACCCGTGCTTTCAGGCGGCAGGCTACTCGGCTGTTAGAAATGTGAGCTCATAAGATATGTACTGTAAGGGCTAGCTCTGCTGTCTGGCATGCGACATGTGTATTACCTACCTATCAGATAGCTCCGCTCTCCGGGGCATCTAATACCTATGTACTCTACAAGGTAGCTCTTTTTTGAGGTTTGAGCCTTTGTGATGGTCAAGCGAAGTCGATCAGTCTCTGAGTATAGAGACCCTAAAAGTGTGTCATTCTGAAAGATAGCTCTGCTGTGAAAACTGCGTGATATGTGCCAGTGGGATGTCCGTGTTGTTTGATTTGTGTAAGCTATGGTGACAGCTCTGCTGCCTGCACCTCACACTGTGTGACATATCAGAGGAATAGCTCTGCTGTGAATAGGAATGTGTGATGTGTGCCTCCCTGGGGGATATCTTTGCTGTCTGAGGCGTGAGACTATAAAATGTGTTAAACCTATCTTGATAGCTCTGCTCCCCTAGACCTAAGATGGCACGATGGGGATAACTCCAACTGCGTGATGTGTGCATCCTGGTGGGATATCTGTACTGATGCGCAAGACTGTAAGATTTGTGAAAGGTAACATGACAACACAGCTGGTCCGGACCTCGCACTGTGTGACGTGTTGTCAGAGGGCTAGCTCTGCTGTGTGATATGTGCAAGTGGAAAGCGTCACTGCCTGAAGCACAGCTCTCCAGTCGCAGGGAGGTGAAGATCCAGTGTTCTGGGCGGGGACAAGGGTGTACGAGTGCAGGATACCTCCCGGCCATGTGCCCTGGTAATGCAGCTTGGGTGCCAGAAGAGCAGAAATGCCCCCTGTGTAGCCCTGCATGCAGCCCCCGCCCTCTGCTCTTCCCCATGGCTCCCTCACATGCAGAGCCCAGCTTTGAATAAGTACCAAATGGACCAGGTGTGAGACTTTTGAACAGGTAAATGTGGAGAGGAGGCGGGGCCTCCCAGTAGGATGCAAACTCCCGTGGAACCATGTGTACCCTTCGGACTCGCAGCTTCCCAAGCACCCTACAACTACGTCACCAAGGACACGCCATTCTAGAGTTAAAATAGCCAAAAGTTACCCATAAAGAGCTCGATTCTCGCAGTCCCAGGCACTGCGGCCATGCTTCTGACCCCTCCCCCAGGTGTCCAGACGTTAGCAGATGCCGGAGTCATTGTCGGAAACTTGGGAGCATGTGTTTCAGTGTAGGGCGCGTACCTTTTATGACTTGGAAAGCTCTCGGTCTCCTTGCTCCTTCAGAGCCTGTCCATCGAACTCTCCCGTCCCAGGGGTGTTCAAAATTATAAACAAGCATGGCCGAAGCGTACTGCGCCGAAAAGGAACAGTAATTAAGTAAAAAAGTACGTGAGTGGTGCGCGCGCGTGCCACGGCGAGACCTATTGGCTCAACCAATCAGAGAGCCTACTGCTGCATGCTTCACGCATGACTGATAAGAAAAGTCGTCACGACACACGTAAAGCAAGCCACCGAGTCTGGAGGGGCCGGACCTAAAAAGCCAAAGGGAGGCAACACAGATAGCTTATTTCCAATGGCTGGCCACCGTTTAGCAAAAACGGTGACACCAGCCAATGGAAATAAGGGGCGAGGCTTAAAGCCCTTTTCAAAATGTACTCATCTGCATTAAATCTCGCCGAGCGAGCTTCGCCTGTGCGCAGCAACGCTAGGCGAGACCTAAAAAAGGAGATCAAAGTATTCCGTTTTTTTTCCTTATTTCATGAAATAAGTTCTTTGAGAAATATTGCAAATTCCCAATTTATTAACATATTCAGCTACAAATGTCATTAAATCGGCAATACATAACACTTTATTAAATCAATTCAACCACCACATATCATCGACCTATAATGAATATAAATTTGGATAAAAGTAGAAATAGGGTGGCATGTCCTCCGAGTCCTTTTGATATTGTGGCTCATCCATAATGCACCGTTAGCACTGAAAACAAACACTGCCTCCAGAGGGATCAAAGGGTAGAAAGCTAAAGGCAAAGGGCTATAACATATGGGCTAAAGTTAGTTGCGTGAATAGCACCCAGAGTGAATAAGCAATAATGTAAGAAATATATTAGCTGGGGCTGCTGAAGAATCCGGGTCTCCCACCGCTTTTCCGCAGGTGAAGCATAACACATTACATACTACAGTGACGTTCGGTCTAATGTCCAGAGTGAAGAAAAAGAATGTCCGGCAAAAGAGGAAATAAGTAGGCTCTGGCGAAATGTCTTATGCTGGCATGATTTTGCATAATTTCTATCATTACACGTTATGCTTGATATCTGAAATTCCTGGTTCGTTAATATTCTATGTTGTGTAATTTCAAGTTTCTTTGGGTAAAAATCATATTGCGGGAACAGAATAAGAGTGGTTGTGTCATTTTTCTTTTTGTGTGAAATGTGTCCTTGCGTCCAAAATGGATTCAAGGGCACATTTTACACTAAAATATAGCATTAAATCTCAGATTTGTATTTCATATGATTTTGCTTAATATTTCTGAACCTTCATTTAATTAAGCAAAAGGAAATTACAGGAATTTCACACGACCCTAACAAAAAAAACTTAAATTCCTCATAAACAAGGAATTACAAAGATAATACATTTGGATTATGTTTGGCGCACGTACACAGAGGCACCTAATGCAGGGGCACGGTTTATCATAAACAAAGCCCAACAGCTCAAGGCACACTGATTTAAAGACAGCCTTAAAACATATAAGCACCATTGCACGCGCACACTCCAACAGACAGACACCTGTATGAAGACCAACAGTCATACATATTGTTATGCAGAAGAAAACAAAGAATGGTGTGCATTTGGGGACCAGGAGGAGATGTGTATAAAGTGGACACAGGATGATGTGTCTCAGTGGAGAGCTGAGTAATGTGCTTCTCTGGAGCACCGAGTGATCTGCCTCGTGGAACACCTGTTCTATTCAAACACTGTGTTGTACATCAGGGAAGTTCTGAGTGATGTGCATTAGTAGAGAATATGATGATGAACAGTTCAAGGGCACAGACTGATATACACTACGGGAACACGTTGATGACACCTTGAGCAAATCCTAAATTTTCGAATTTTGACCATCAATATTTTGCCTGTTGTGATTTTAAAGCTTACAAACCCTCATTAAAAGAAGACCAAAACTATTGGACTAATACCACGACGGTAATTGCGATAACCACAGCTGGTAGTCGTGATATTACTGTGAATTTAAACAACATTATGGATACAGTTTTTGTGCCCTGAAAGGAACAAAGTTAGCAAAAGCTGTTTGGTATTTCTACCAGATGTGGAGTTCCCATGCATTAAAGTGCATGACCGGATTTGTTGATGTGGTACTTTTTCTCTGTGTAGAAATTTCGGCTTAACTGGGCATAAATCCACTTACTGCACATTTAAGACACATTTTATCACTTGCAGCATTCTCTAGTTTAGGACCACAATAGTAATAAACATTGGCAAAACCAATAGGCCCCACCTATGCAAAAGCTGTTGTCTCGGTCAATGTGTTTTACCTATGTTGTACACCAGTGTGGCTGCTCTTCATCATGGCTAAAAGTCAGAGGCGTAGAGGAGAGTGGTGTGGAGGGTCACAGGTGGAGTGGTAAAGTTTGCAGTAGAGTGCTGGCGAGTGGAGTAGAGTGTCAGAGTGGAGTGGAGTGCTGTGGTGTCATTGATTGGAGTGTCGTGGAGTAGACTGGAGGGGCGTAGAGAGAAATAATGTGTTGTAGAGTGGAATGTCGAGTGGCGTAGAGTAAAGTGTCATGGAGTGGCGTACAGTGGAGTAGAATCAGAATGGAGTGGGTTAGAGTGAAGTGGAGTAGAGTGACATAGAGTGGAGAACTGTGGCATAGAGAGTTGTGCAGTGTAGTAGAGTGTTGTGAAATGGAGTGGCATAGAGTGGAGTGTCCTAGAGTATAGTGGAGTAAAGTAGAGTGGTAGAGTTGAGGGGTTTAGAGTAGAGTAAAGTGTTGTGGGGTGGTGTATTGTAGAGTGGAGTAAAATGTCGAAGTGGAGTGGCATAGAGTGCCATGGAGCATCATAGAGTGGAGTGGAATAGAGTGGCCTAGAGTGAAGTGGTATAGAGTTGCGTAGAGTGTGGTGTAATGGAGTGTTGTAGAGTGGAGTACAGTGTCATGGAGTGAAGTTGAGTTCCCTATAGTGGAGTGGCGTACAGTGAAGTACCTTAGAGTGGAGTATGTATGGTGTTTTAGTGCACTGCCATTACAGACAATACATTTTCAATTTAAACGGCCATTATTAACTATACAGCGCCCAAATGATATTGTCTGGCAATGGCATCATCTAGTATACTGATTTGCTTTGATCGTATTAAAGTAATTGCTTCAACCACACTACGGAATTACAAAAAAAATTGCTTCATTTGTGCTTTCCAAATTCTGATATATTCTGAAATATCTGCACAGTTCATTAGCAGACATTTAAATGTTGCTGTGTACTAGAAAAAAAACCTTTCCTTTAACAGTACCGAGCACGATTGTCACTTAAATCTGCACACTTCGAAGTCAGAGAATTAAAAGTAAACACAAAGTTCCATCGGAATACAGAGCCCGACATTTGACCTCTGTCTTTGAATACACAGCAAATGTTACAAGATAAGAACAAAATGTAAATGCCTGTTTACAGAAAGGGAGGACTTATGAAAGAATGCAAGGAACACTGGTGAAGAAGTTTTACTCTACGGGGTAACAAAGACGTGTTGGACATCCTAAAACAAATAAAGCCAGCATATAGAAAGCTAGAAATGTGAGTTACAAACCACAAAAGCAATAGGAGGAATCTGTGCTTAATTTGTGCCGTTGTTTTCCGGTGCTTAGCACCAGCACTTATTTCGTAACACCAGCACCTATTTTTTTTGATAATCAATTTTTATTGATTTTATACAAAATAAAATGAAAACATGACATGAACAATACAGCAAGAATCTTAACATATAGCATCTTCTAAGCAAACAAGGTGTGACAGTTTACATTTATAATTACTCTCCCACAACCTGGGAATGATCTTGGGGAGATGAGGGTAATAGTCAGGTCAACACACCTATCCATGTACCCCATATCTTGCGGTGTTTGGCCAGACAGCCTCTCGCTTCGTAAGGAGGGAGTTCCTGCGCAACGCACCAGTCGACCCCCCTGCGCCATTGAGAGATTTTGGGTGGAGAGGGAGTCTTCCAAGCCATCGCTATATCGCGTTGAAACACCTTGTCTGCTCTCGACCCATCTAGCCCGTCTGTGACTCCCAGTAATATATTCAGCAGGTTCTACGGGACTACCCACCCCAGCACCTCAGTGAGTTCGGTTTCCAGGGCTTTCCAGTATAGAGCTATGGGAGGGCATGGCCATACCATGTGGAACAAGCATTTACAATGCAACAGTCTCTCCTTTGCAAACGTTAGAGCTATTGGCATTGTAAATTACAACATTTTTATTTGTGTTGGTTTTGAAAACAGATAAATAAATGGCATTGTCATTTACAATGCCAATAGCTTAATCTTTCGCAAATGCCACACACAAACACACAGAGCCCCCTCTATATATATATATATATATATATATATATATATATATATACACACACACACACACACACACACACACTCTCTCTCTCTCTCTCTCTCTCTCTCTCTCTCTCTCTCTCTCTCTCTCTCTCTCTCTCTCTCTCTCTCTCTCTCTCTCTCTCTCTCTCTCTCTCTCTCTCCTCTCTCTCTCTCTCTCTCTCTCTCTCTCTCTCTCACACTCCAAGCCCACTCAAATAAGCCACAGCGCAGAACAAACTGATAGAATAATTTTTTTTTTTTTTAAGAGGCAAGCAATGGCAAAGCCGACATCATTTAGGAGGGACACTGCGTGTTCTCGTAACCCTCCTTCCCCAAAAATTGTCTGAGTTCTCACCGAGTCCCTCTTTCTCCATCCTGAAATTCAATGCAACCAAAGAACATTTGCCATTTGCTTTGCTATACAATATCATTAGCAAAGCAAATGGCTTTAACTTAATCAAAGGCGCGACCTATTGCATTTTCAATGCTTGTTTTTAATTAGGTGTGATTTTGTCCACACACTCAATGGCCTCGCTCCCATTGTTGTGCTCGGGATCACAGTTCCCATATTTGTGTATGCAGTTCGACCGCTGGCTAAATTAATTTCAATTTTAATAGACTTGCTTATTTACGGTAGGCGATTCAGTTTGTGGTATGAATTCAACTTGGCAGGGATGGAGGTAATACTCCCATATCCTTGGGGATTGCCTGTCTTCTCCCACTTTAGTATGAACACTCAACTATCCTCGCTCAAGCGCAAACATGCTCCCCTGTTCTCTTCCGCACATGACAACAACATTTGCATCATTTTCAGAGACTCTAGAAATCCCTTCATAGTCATTGATGGACAGCTGGCTGGCCCAGGGTATTCTTGAGTTGCAACTGACGAAGGATAACGAAATGAGGTTTGTTCTGGGAGCACCTGGTGTAGGTTTGTGTTTTATTTCAAATATAACAAATCCTAGGCAACTTGAGGGTCCTGAAAATTGTCAGGTACATCAACACAAACTGAATCAATATGACAGTGTACTGAACAAATAACGGCAAATAAGTTTAAAAATGTATTGTTCATTTATTTAAAAAAACATTTACACATGAAAATGTAAAAACCACATGGGGTGGCAGGAATACAATGAATGACAATCATATCTAATACAATATGGGACCTGAAATAATGTAGATACAATACATATATAAAATTAAATGAAAAAACTAAACAGCCAACAGTGGGTAAAAGGTAATCTCTACGCGCGTTTCGGCGTTACACACGCCTTCTTCTGGAGAACCACTGGAAGATTCTAGAAAAAACAATTTTGAACATTACAATTACAGACAGAATACACATATTGCCTTTTAAGTACACTGTCATGGATAAATAAGCTGCTTGTAGGTGGAGGCTTTGGAATAAAAAGGCTGGTTTAGATAACAGAAGCGTGAAATGGATTATTTAAGATCAAGTGCACAGTCCGACCACCAAGCAGAAGCATTGTGCATAGGATGAATTGGTGCAGAAAGAAAGCAAGTGAAAAATAAAACATGCAAATTCCCTACGGTGTCCCAATGTGACAGTAAACTACATTAGTAGAGCTTCAATGTAAAGAAAGGAAACTAGAAATCCTTACCTAAAAAACTATGAAGCATGGGCGCAAGGTTACGCAAAAGAAGAATTTCAGAAGGATAAAATGAATTCTGAACTGAAAGGAAAAAGAAATGATCTGAGAGGGGATGCTGAAATGAAAAGGTAGTCACTGATGCACCTGGGCGTTTTGTTTTTTGGGGGTAAGGGGATTTTTTTTTTTAGGTTTGTGTTTTCACACCCTTGCTCCGATTTAATATACCCTATCCGGAGTCCAAAGCCCGGAGACCCTGGGGGCTTATTTGTGGACTAAACCTATAAATACACACTTATGTCACAATTCTCCCCAGTAGAAGTGCAACTTTTATTGTATTAAAAACAAACTATTATAGTGGTTTGTTGCCCAATTTACATTCCAAAAACATTGTTCATGCTTGGATCTAAAAACAAAATCAGAACCTTTCTCTGGGTTCACTTTCCCTTGTACCTGGTTCAGCTAGCTAAGTGAGCTGAATAGACTGTAGGCACATGCTCACGACTGGAGATTCAGCTGAACTCATAGGCCCTTTCTGAGCACGGATGGCTCACCTACTCCATGGTGCTTCCCTGAGCTGCCTCATTGTGAACTGGCTGCGCAGTAGCAATGGGCCGTGGCCAAGATCTCCTAATTCCTTTATGTTATCTAACCGTGCAGGCACTCTACATGTAATCTTTGCCTTCCCTGCACGCACTACCCTTAAAAGCACTCTCCAGGTACTCTTAGCTCCATGTAAAGCACTATTTTCCCGTACAGGCACCCTCCAAGCAATCGTACCTCCCTGTACATGCAGCACTGTTATCTACCGGTACAGGCACTCTCAGCGAACTGCACAGTACGGTTATCTACCTGTAGATGCACTGTCCAAGCAACCTTCGCTCATGGACAGTACTGTTATCTGCTCTTGCAGGAACTCTACAGATAGTCTTAGCTCCCCCCTACATGCACTGTTATATACACTCTCCGGGTGCTCTTAGCTCCATGTGCAGTGTTGTTACCTACCCGTACAGACACTCTCCATGCACTCAGCTCCATGTACAGTACTGTAATCTACCTATACAGATACTCTTCGGGTACTCTTAGCTCCATGTGCAGTGTTGTTACCTACCCATACAGACACTGGCCATGTCCTCCGGCCCATATACAGTGCTATAATCTACCTGTTCAGACACTCTCCATGTACAGGCACTCTCCAGACAAGCTTACCTGCTGGTACAGTACTGGTATCTATCCGTACAGGCACTCGTAGCGCTCTGTACATTATCATTATCTACCTTTACTGGCACTCTCCAGGCAGTCTTAGCTGCCTATACAGCACAGCTCGCTACTTCCGACCCACTCCCGCCCCTTTACCCCTTTTAGTCCGAGCTTAAAATTCAAACAGCACTCGGTGGCTCTCAGTGCTTCACGAGGTACAGCCCCTCTCTCAAGAATGTTGTAAAGAAAAACGTTCTAGTTTTATTTCCTTACACGTCTTTCAAAACGTGAGAGCCGGGAAGACAGGGGTGATTGTGAGAAGCCCACAAGTCCTATATCTCACTCTAACGCTTCCAAGCAGAGATAGCGGTCAAATCTGTCTAGAAAACACAAGCAATGTAAACTTGTAAATAAAAAAAAAAACGAATAAAGTTCTGCAGGAGTGCTTCAGTTCTCCACCATGGCCACTTCACTGCCCTCCTGCACTTACCGGCTTAAGCATTTTGTAGTCCGGGAGGGGTCAGCCGGTACAGGGGTCCCACGCTCTGCACCTCTCTGGCAGCTCTGCGCTGTGGTAATCTTATGCACTTCCCCAGCGGAGGGTCTGGCAACACCCACGTGCGGGCGCCATCCTTCCGCCGTCGCCTCGCGTTGCCGGAAACTATTAGCTGCTCTCGGCGCCCCGGCCGACTCCCCAGCTCCCCGCCAGCCACGACGCTCGCAACAAAGACACAAGTCGTCTCCGTTATATTTCAATACAGGTCATTGTTTCCTAAAGTAGCACACTAATCAAGGAGCGACTTGGACACGGAAGTATTGACCTTGATTCCTTTAGCAGACGCAATATTCTGCAACAATGCAAAATATACAAGAAAAAGGCACGAGCGGATGGGGGAGCAAAGAAAAACAGACTCTTGAGCATGGCATGGCCCGAGGCAAAGAGCAGCGGAGGGGGAGGCTTGCGCCGCCTCTGCCCTCTTCCACCACACCACTTCCATCTCACGGAATACAGTCACGGAGGGAGCCACGCGACACTCGCCCCCCTCACCCACCGCACAGCCAAAAGTCCTCCAGGCAAATAAACGGAGCGCGGTGTGCCTGAAGCGGGCGCCGCACTCCGAAATACAGTAAAAAATAAAGCACGTACGAAATACAGTTAAAAACTAAGCACATATCGTTTTGAATGCCCTCCCCCACCACGCAGTCAAAAGTCCTCCAGGCAAAAGGGTAAACAAGCGCTTGCCATTTGTCAATAAGCCCCGTTCTTTTCAGACTGGGGGGCGTGTTTTTGACTGTTGTTTACAGCCTAGAAAGAAAGTAAAAAACATGCCCCCCAATCCGAAAATGACGGGGCTTAGATCCAAAGAAGAACGTCACTGGGACCGCTTCTCCAATGGCTGGCCACCGTTTAGGAGGCCAGCCAATGGAGAAGAGGGGCGGGGCTTAACCTCGCTACTCCAAGTCATTAAATCTCGCCAGTGAGACTGCGCATGTGCGCAGCCTTCGCTAGCCGAGACCTAAAAAGTCTGCTTGGTCGGACCTGCATCTGCAGGAGGGGCTCAGAGTGAGGCCTGCCGTGTATAGGTGGGCGGAAGTGAGGTAAGAGGCATGGAGATAGTATAGTTGGACCAGGCGAAGCCTGGCTGAGGTCGCAATGCTTCTAGGGGCCATCAGAGTGTCCCTCCAGTCCTCCTCCTCCTTCTCCAAAGGGCCCAGCCAAGTCTCCCATCTGGCCTTCAGTGGGTTGAGGGGTGTCAGGCCGTTATCTGTGAGAGAGCGATATATCCATGAGATAACCCCTTTCCCAAGGTTGCCCATTGTGATCTGGGCTTCAAGGGGGCTATGTTCTGGCAGGGATGTGCCTGCTTGCAGGTGTGTGTCTAGGGCATGGCACAGTTGCAGGTACCTGTAAAATTGGGATGGATGAAGTGAGTGGCAGAGTTGTAGATCTGCAAAAGAGCGGATATGATCGCTGACCCACACGTCCCCAAGTAGGGTGATACCTATGAGATCCCAGCCCCTAAAGCCCTTTAAGCAACCCATCTCCTGCAGCCATGTGCCATTCCATACGGGCGTTTGTTGTCTCAGTCTGCCTTTCCATTGAGTGTGTCGCAGGGCGGTGTTCCATGCTAGGAAGATTGCACGGGTTACTGTGGGGAGGTCTCAGGGAATGGGCGATCCATACAGCATGGCTTGAATTTGTGGGAAACCCAATTTTTGAAGTTCGGTTCTATATGGAGAGTCAGACGACCTCTCATTGAACCAATCGTGTAGGACTTGAAGGTGGGTTGCAAGGTAATAGAGGTGTAGGTTGGTGAGCCCCATTCTACTGTCATAGGGAGGAATCTGGCAGCGCGCGAGTGCCAGCCGCTCCAGAGGAACCTTGTGAGAAGGCTGTCGATACCTCTGAACGAAGTACGTGAAAAGTGGAGTGGGGTATTCTGAATAATGTCAAGGAATCGGGGGAGAGTCATCATTTTGAAGAGTGCTATCCTCCCCAATGGATTAAGGGGCAGTTTTGCCATTTCTGCAAGTCTAGTTTAGTTTTGGTGATTAAGGGAGTCACATTAAGCGCCCAGGCAAGTTTCGGGAGGAGGGCAATCCAAATCCCTAGGGGCCCGATTCACAGAATGAACTTAAGACTAAATCCCAAACTTACTACTATTTGGTATTCACAGAATGCACTTACTACTTTCGGGATTCACAGAGTCAACTTACTACTTTCGGGATTCACAGAATAAACTTACTACTTTCGGTATTCACAGAATTGATTTAAGACTACTAACTCTAAGTCCGAACTCGGGTCGGAAATTCCGGCCCGGAGGCGGAGCTTCCGGCTTGGGGGCGGAGCTTCTGGCCCGGAGGCGGAGCTTCCGGCTTGGAGGGGGAGCTTCCGGCTCGGAGGTGGGGATTTTAGCCATGGCTGAAATCTCCACCTCTGGGCCGCAAGCTCCGCCTCCGGGCCGGAAGCTCCGCCCCCAAGCCGGAAGCTCCGCCTCCGGGCCGGAATTTCCGGCGCGATTTCGGATTTAGAGTTAGTAGTCTTAAATCAATTCTGTGAATACCGAAAGTAGTAAGTTTATTCTGTGAATCCCGGAAGTAGTAAGTTGACTCTGTGAATCCCGAAAGTAGTAAGTGCATTCTGTGAATACCAAATAGTAGTAAGTTTAGGATTTAGTCTTAAGTTCATTCTGTGAATCGGGCCCTAGGTATTTTAAGGATTGTTGTCTAATGGGGATGGTGGATTGCCAGTCAAAGCACTCTTGTGAGAGATGCAGAGGAATTAAGGTCGATTTGGCCGGGTTCAGGGGTAAGCCTGACGCTTGCTCGAAGGAGTGCAGTTTTTGTAAGCATCTGAGGCCAGATCAGGCCGGGTCAGCGAGGTATAGCAGGACGTCACATGCATAGAGGGCAATTTTGTCCTCATTCGATCCCTCCCAGTTTCAGACTTGGACTTGGCTAACTGATCTGATAAAGGTTGCCAGGGGCTTCATCGCTATGGCAAAAAGAAGGGGGGTAGTGGGCAACCCTGTTGCGTTCCCCGTCCGATTGGAAAGGTCTATGAGAGGGTACCATTAACCAGTACTGTGCCGTTGGCTTGGAGTAGAGAATGTGAATCATGTGGCAAAATCTAGGGCCCATGCCCATGAATAACAAGACGTCTTCCAGGTAACCCCAGTCAACCGAGTCAAAAGGTTTCACTAAGTTGACTAGGAGGAGCGCCAAGTATGGGGTAAGCTGTTGACGATTAGCTAAATCCAGGTGTAGACGTCTCAGACAGTGCCTGTTGCTGCGTGCAGGCATGAAGCCAAACTGATTGGGATGGACTAGCCTCTCCAGGTGTGGTTTAAGATGCTGCGCCAGGATCGTGACGTATATTTTGATCTCTATGTTAATGAAGGATATGGGCCGATAGTCAGCACAGGCTGAGGAGGGGGGTTGTTGGGAATTAGGATGATCGTATCTGTATCAGTCTCCAGAGGGAAGGAACCCATTTGCAAAGCTTCTTCATACAGGGTCGCCAGATGAGGAACAAGCGTGTCACGATAGGCCGAGTAGTATTCTTACGGGAGTTTTACCCGCTCCCACCAGTGACAAAGCACCCTGTATTACCTCGCAAGTGATCGGCCTCTCCAGACCATCGGAGGCGGTCACAACAAGCCTTGGACGACGAAGGTCCCCCAGAGCGACCAACTCCTCCTGTGAAGACTCCGGTTGTAGGGCAGAGTACAAGTTGGAGTAGTAGTTTGCGAAGGTCCGGTCTCATCGCTTGGGGAGAGCGGTGGATGGTGCCTCCTGGATCACAGACTTCCGGGATGTTACGGTTTGTTAGAGGGTATGACACCAGTCGTTGTCACACTTTCCTGTTTTTGCCGGCCCAGCCGTACACTCAGGCGTTGGACGCCGGTCAGAGGATTTTCGCGGAGTCAAGGGACAGTTGTCTCCATTCAGCAAGCACCAGGGACAGTTGGCGTCTCTAAGATTCATCTGCTGAATCCGCCCGTCCCTTTCAAGTTGGAAGGCTTGAGCTTCAAGAAGGATAAGCCTTCAATCCTGTGTTTCCCTTTGAGCTTTGAAGTGACTTTTGGCGAGGCCACGAATCGTGGCTTTACCTGCCTGGAGATGAGACGGATCCTTGGTTCATGAAGAAGTATTGTTTTGATGTCATCCTGGAGTGCTTCTCTGAAGTCCTTATCCCGGAGGAACCAGGCATTCATCCTCCACATTAGGCGAAAAGCAGTGGATGGGTCGCCCAAGGTCAGGAGGACGGCGAATGGTCCGAGATACCTCAGGGGACGATACGTACGTCCCTAACTTTACGACAGTCTGGTGCCGGAATTAAGAGCATGTCAATGTGAGAGTGGCTACCATGCGCTGCTGAGGTGTGTGTATTGGGTTGCCCATGGGTTCCAGATTCGCCATACGTCACAGATACCCATGGCTTCAGTCCAAGTCGTCAGTTGCTTGGCCTGCGAGATACGCAAAGTGGAGGGGTCCCCCATGGCATAGAATAGCGGTCGGCTTGCATGACAGCGTTGAAGTCACCTCCCACCAATGTTGTGCCATGAGGAAGGGAGGAGAGTATGTTACCGATATGGCGTGTGGGTGGCTGCGGGAACATAGATGGAGAGGACACTCTGGGTGTCTTCACCCACTGTACCAGAAAGGGCTACAAAGTGGCCATTATGGTCCTTGACAGCTTGAGTGGGTACAATGGCAAGGTTTCGTTTCAGGAGAATTGCGACCCTACTAGAGCCCCTAGTGAAACCGGAGTCCCAGGCTCTATCAAAGCCATGCCATGCAATGAAGGGGCACATATTACCCAGCAGGTGAGTCTCTTGGACCATAAGAATGTCGGGGGCTCGTCTTTGAGCCTGTTTCAGGACTGCGGTCCGTTTAATCCGGTCTAGCAGACCAATCACGTTCCACGACATGACTGTGAGTGAGTGTCACCTGGATGTTATTACGTCGTGGGTATTGGAGGGAGCCTGGCGTGACCCATGGAGCCACTGTGTAGTGGGTACCCCAGGGGCTGTGGCGCGTGTAGTGTGGATATCATCTCTGGAAGTGTGCTTGCAGTGCCATTTCACAGTGCAAAGAAACTGAGATGCTGTGGACCTAAAATTGTAGACCAACTAGAAACTTGGGGCTACGGCCCGAACCCTCCCCCCTCTAACCCCCCCCACCCTATACTTCGTAGATGGAAGCATCTGTCTTCCCTAACTCTTGAAATGAATTAAACTAGAACGTTTAACATCTATGAAGCGTGGTGGACCCCTCCTATTACAGGATCAGAGAGAGCATCGGCAGAAGTATCTGATTCATGACAAGTTTGTTACTGCTCAGCTGGAGTTTGGTTGGTACGACCACTCTGCCTACAGCCTTCCATGAGGGGCTTAGCTTGGGAGAACTGGACTGCGAGAGAGGTCAGAGTCTGCGGAGTCAGTGGCCCAGACTCTGGCGGGAACGTCCACAGCAGGAGAATGATCCCGGTAATCAGAGCTCCCTCAGTCATCCGGTGACAGGGCCTGGCACCGGAGGGATAAACAGGTAGACGTTGGTGAGCCACAGTTGACGCTACCTAGCCGCCGGCCCCTGTGGGACTCTGTACGTCTCCTTTGTTGAGCCGAGTTATGCTCAAAAGCGAATTGGGTTCCGGGACTCAATGTATGGGAGTAAGGCTTGAGGGAACGCTCCTCCATCAGTCTCTGTCTCTAAAATTGAATATCCGCGCTATGATAGGTCGGTGCACAGCACCAGGAGGAGGTTTTGGGGCCAGGGAGCAGTGTGCTCGCTCCACCGCAAACCATGTAGAGAGCTTATCCTTGGGCATCCACTGATTAATCCAGTTCTCAATGAAGGACTCTATCGGACCCTGTTCTGAGCCTTTCAAGAATCCCACGAAGCGCAGGTTGTTACGCCTAGACCTGTTTTCGGCATCTTCTGCCCTCTTCTGAAGTTCCCTGGCCTGTGTCTGTAGTTGGGCTATTTGATCCTTCAAGCACAACACATCATCCTCAATGGAGGCGATGCAGGATACTGCTTCAGAGATTACGGCCATAGCATTGCGGAGGACTTGCCGGAGCAGGGCCATTTCAACACTCACCCCTCCCATCTTGTTCCCAATGGAGGCTGGAGAGGCGGAATAGGCTTGAAGTATCATGTTGAGGTCTCCTCCTGTCGGAGTGCCCCCTTCTGTAGTAGGGGATCTCTGTGTATAGTCATAATCTAGTGAATAGTCCCGCCCATGTGCGTGGACCCCGGAGCAATCAAAAATAATCTCTTACAGTGTCAAAAAATGCAGAAAAGCATAGACACGTAAGAGAGAATTTAAAGACAGATAATGCAGCCTAAAAACCTACACTGTCCAGTACTTCAACTAGAAATTCCACCATAAAATCCACAAAACAGCAAAAAGCCTGTACAGATTTCCCTTGCTTTAACAGCAAACTCCCTCAGGAATGATAGAGAGAAGAACCTGGACAGACAAGCCCCATAGGCTGCCATTATGTGGCTCAGAACAGGATACTGTGCCTTTAAGAGAATCTTCCAGAACCTTCTCCCAGTATCCCAGAATGCATAGCAGGTCCAACTTACTTTCAGTTCTTTTTTCCGGCTCCTGCAAGCAGGACCCTGGAGCATTGAGCTCTCCCTTTTCAAGGGTTTTGTTGGTGTTTTTTCACTAAATTCGATTTTGTGTACTTTTAAAGTACTTTGGTGACTTTCTTCTTGGTTTTCTGCACTCTTTTGTTGTCCATAATGCCTGCATTATTTGACAAATGCCCGGAGTGCTCCAGGAAGAAGGCCAAGTCAGACCCCCATGAGGTGTGTATCCTCTGCCTTCCCTCTTCCCACATCCCAGAGGAGTGTGTGATCTGTAGAGGCTTCTCTGGCAGGACCCTGAAGGACAGGAGGAAGATCAGACTTCAGGGACTTGAAGAAAGAAGACTGAAGGCTCGAGGTGGGTCTGGAGGGGCTTCTACTGCCCATGCTGAGGCCTCTGGGGGGCTCCCCAGGGGCAGGAAGTCCAGCAAACGTCCAAGGTCTCCGTCTGGGTCGGTTGCGCTGACCACGACGTCGAGAGGAAGGTCCACGGCCAGTTCCCAGTCTCCCCAGGGCTCTGGATTGAGAAAACGTCGCCCGTCGACGTCGAGGGACTTACACAGGCCGCCGTCGAACCCGGTGTCGATTTCTTCGTCGTCGCCGTCGGCGTCGAGTGGACGACATCGGAGGACCCGGCGTCGGCGCTCCCCGTCGAGGCGACACCGCCGTTCGCCGTCGAGGGCGAGGTCATCGTCGTCGTCGAGGGGATCCTCGTCGTCGAGGCCACCATCGAGGTAGGCGAGGTCGCCGTCGAGGCGGAAGAGGTCTCCGGCGCTGAAGAAGTCGACGTCGAGGCGATTGAAGAGGTCGACGTCGAGACGATCGAAGAGGTCGAGGCGATCGAAGAGGTCGTCGTCGAGGTCGCCGTCGATGAGTCAACGCCTGTCGTCGAGGTTTCGTGGATCGTCCATCTGGTCGGGGTCGACGTCGAGGCATAGAAGCCGGTCGACGCCGAAGCGTGTGGAACGGTCGACGCCGAAGGGCCGCTCGACGTGGAAGGAACCACGGTCGACGTCTGAACACCGGTCGTCGACGTCAGGGGGTCGTAAGGACAGGCCGAGGACTGTGGGGGGCTCCCCTCAGTCAGGTCAGGATGGTGGCTCGCCGGGAATGGCGTACTCAGAGGTGTATACCCCGAGGAAGACTGTTAAGCCGCCTCCTACTACTCCTTTGCCTGGAGGTCCTCCTCCGAGGAATTCGACTCCTCCTCCATTACCTCCTCTACCTGCTCTTCCGTCAGGACCGCAGGCCCCGGTACCGGGTGCTCCTCCTCCGGTTCCGCTGAGATCGGTGTCGATGCCCAGACTTCCGACACCTCCGAAGAAGACTCCTAAGTCGAAGGTTCCTCCTCAACCCAAGACGTCCGGCCAGGGGAAGCCGGCGGAGCGTCCCAGACCCAGGAGATCGAGGTCACGCTCCGGGAGGAGAGATAGATCTAGGAGTGGACACGGTTCCTCCTCGAGATCCAGACATCGCCATAGGAGGCATAGGTCCAGGTCCCGTTCGGCCTCTGGGACCCGTTCATATTCGCCTACATTGTCAGATTCACCGGAGACGAGGGTGTCTCCGATAGATGACTGTGAGAAGTTGGCCTGATGTGCAGTGTTCACTATTCTAGTGATCACTATATATCAGTCCAAACAACCCTTATTGATGATTGGTTGTAAGTCAACCTTATAGACCAGCTATCCTAGTAGCATGGATACGAGCAGTCTAAGGCTAAGACTCTAGAGGGCGTGTTAAGCCAGCTGTTTTACCATCACATTACCCCTTGAACACCCAGTGAAAGGACACCACACAAGTTGTTATGAAAATAAACAGTGTATTTATTTATAACAAGACTACCCTGGCTCTTTATGAGACAGGGAGCTAAGCACACAACAAAACTCTTACGAAAATACTTAAGTTAGCACGTTATACACAAATGCCCGAGGGGCACGAAAAACCATATACTCTAAAAGTGGAATGCGAATTACTAGCAGGTAAGTAACAGTTCTAATAGGCTTTGGAATCGCTAGGACTGGACTAGGGAATCGTTAGATTACTACTAGGAGGCCCAGGGGACTCGGGTGCAGAGTGTGCACTCTCACGCGGGATGCGGGACAAAGTCTATGGGAGCTAGTAAAGGCAAAGTTAGTGTTCACGGGCGAACCCGACCTGGTAGGGAGAAAACGACAGTGGATCCTGACCCTAGGATAGTGAGGCTATGCTGGGACACCGAAGTGCCGAAGTTACCTAGCCCAGGGGCTGCAGCTGCATAGGTCTGAAAAGACGTCGGGGATCTCGTTGCCGGACCAGGAGCCTGGAAGAAGGAAGTTGCTGGCAGGCGACCAGTGAAGGAAAGTTCGTTGGATCCAAGCCTGGATCGAGGAGGAAGAAACCTGAAAGCAGAGGGGACCAAGTTCTTGAATCACTAGCCAGTGATTAAGTGGGCACCAGGATGGCACCGGGCGAAGTCACCTCGACTAGGTGAGTGGGCGACGCTGGCTCTGCAGATCTCACGGACCAGGAGGCGTTGTCGGCGACCAGGATGGAGAGGCGAGCTGTCCCACGATGGATGAAGCTGGCGGCGTCGAAGTTACCCAGGATTGGGCAACAAGCCTTGGCTAATTCAAGCCCACGCGGTGGACTCAAAATGGCGTCTTGAGTGGACCAGGAGGGTCCGGGGTGCTCCTCTTTTGGAAGGGAGCAAGGGCCAGTCTGGAGCAACCAGACCCGCAGCAGAAATGTCGTCGGGCGTCGTTCAGAAGGCCACAAGCCAGCGGGCTAGTAGCCAAACAACGCGGTGAGCAGCAAAAAGCAGAAGGGCCCCACGCAGATCGTGGAGATGCTGGGAGGCTGCACTTCGGTGCTGGAGCTGCTCAGGGTCGGGGCTTCTCGGACCCCAAAGCACTCACCAGGAAATTACTCGGCGGGCTTGCTGGAAAGAAGTCGTGCAGTCTTGAAGATGGCCGGTCCCTCGAGGTCTCGTCACACCCACGAATCTCAGCGTGACTGATGATGCAGGTAGAGGTCAGAGGTGCCAGGGAAGCCGGTTCTCGTCGAGCTGGGCAGTCTTGATCCGGAGGAGAGACTTGCAGCAGACCGCAGTGTTCTTAAGATGGTGCCTGCGGATGCAGGGTGACTACTCCTTAGTCACAAGGGAGAAATCTTAGGAAGAAGTCTTGAGTTCCTTTCGTGGAAAGTAGTTTCAGGATTCAAAGATGATCTGATTTGGAAGGGGGCCAGTTCCTACCTTTATCCTGTAAAAAGGGGCTGGCACGCGACTAAGTCCTGCCCTATGGGTGGGACTAGGAGGGGGGTGGTTACACCCACTTCCTTGGCGGGCTTTTCCCCAGCACAGGGTCTGGAGTGACCCTGGAACTGTTTCCAGCCAGCCTATGCACAGTGAGCACCGGGGTGCCACGTGCAGTCACCTTCCTCTAAAGCCCTGCCTACCTACAATACACAAAACCCTGTCTGGGACGGTGCTGGCACCGCCCCTGGCAGGAAACCCTTTGTCCTTATCTCCTGCTCTGGGAGGACTCCCAGCAGCAGGAGGGCAGACTTGTGTCTCGGTGGCAGCATCCATTTTGTGGATGCTAAGGCTCTGTCTGACTTTTAACCGGGTTATAGGTTACATGCATGTCGTGTCCCTCTAGAAGGGTGGAATGCTAACCCCGTCGCCAGAATTGGCGAGGGGTTAGTATTCCAATTCGTATGACACCTTACTCGACATGTTTTGATAAAGCGATACCAGAGTTGGCATTTAACCGCGAGGATTATAATGCACTTAAGAGTATATGGTATGCGATATCATGGAAACGGCTAAGGGATGGGTCCCGAAAGCCGCAGACAGGCTCAGCTCATGCCAGAGCACCATCTCACACGATTCCAAGCACTCTGCCTTCAGGATTGTTAAGGCCTGCCATAGGAGTGACTGATAGGAGATCTGTGTGTCCATTTTAGGGTTAGATATAGGTATACTATATCTAAAGCAAAGGGTGAGTACACCACCTTGCCCCAGCTGTCGTGCAGCCAGTTGTGTCAGTTTTGGATGGCCAGCCAGGGGTGGCATAATACATGCTGCAGCCCCTGGTAGGCCCTGGGTACACCTATGCCCTGGGTACCTAAGGTACACTGTACAGGGACTGATAAGGTGACTCAGTATCCAATTTAGATATGTACCTAAGGTACATGGAATCCATTTTACAGAGAGAGCAGTAGGCCTGGGGCCCTGAATAGCAGGGTCCCAGGTCAACTAAGTCAGAAAACCAGCAAAACACCAGGCAAAAAGTTGGGGGCAACCATAGTCAGGGATCTACCTTCCTACATAACCCCCCCCCCCCCCCAAACGAAAGGAGATAAGGCTAGCCTTGCCAGGTAAGCCTATATTGCCTGAGTGGCCATATAAGGAAGTACCAGCACTGGCATGGTTACCCCCTATCTCATGGTCCACTAAGCAATCCCTCACCCTAAGGGTGTCTGAGGGTCTCCACCATAGGGAATCTCTACCTGTGGTGTGTTTTGGCAAAGTAAAAGGCTGGTGCTGAAATGGAGTACTGAAGTGAGGCTCCACTAATTTTGGGCTCAGCTTCCTCCAATCATTTTCCACCATAGAGGCCTTTCTTTCCAAGACTGAGTTGTTTTGGGCTCTCAGGGTCAACCTCTGGCTACCTACAGCTGGAGGTTGGGTCCCTCTGTTTGGCTTACTGGAGGGACAGGTCAGGTTTGGGGCCCTCAGGTCCCAGGTTTGGCTGTGCCCAACAGTGTCCATCTGTGGGAGGTCCCTAACTAAATTTAAGGGGGATCCCTCAGGAGTTGGTTTTATTTTCACTTGGCTAGGACTACTAGCTTCAGTGCCCTTAATCTGCTGATTGGGGAATTCTTTTGGACAGGGGGCCCTTTGGGGTCCACCACTGGCCTCCCTGACCTTTACAGCCCTGGGCTGACTGAGGCAGGGTAGAGAGGGGCAGGTTACCTGCTCCAGACTGGGTCCCATCTTGGAAGGGTCCACTGACATCAGGGGTTCTGCCAGGCTAGGCCTGACTACCTCTGTGGCAGTTTCTTCACAAGGGGTCAGATCAGTTCCCTGAGGAGGCTGATCTTTTCCTAAAGTCTGGTGGGAGGGAGATTTCTCTTCCTCCTCAATGCTCTCTGTCTGAGTGGAGTGATCCATAGTTTCAGGCTTCACAACACTATCATCTGTCGGAGTTTGAGCTGTGGCCATCACAACTCTCCCAACCTTTTCAGGAGGGGGCTCAGTTTGGGTGTGGGCTGTTACCATGACAGCCTTGACAACCTGTTCTGGGAAGGAAGTTGTCTGAGATTGGGTTGTGACTGGCACAACCCTCCTGACCTGTTCAGGGAAGACATCTTGGACTGGGGCTGTGGCTATCACTGCCCCACTAACCTTATCATGGGTATTTACCATTTTAGAATGGGTTTCTTGCTCAACTTCAGCCCAGGCTGAGAGCTCTAAATCATTCCCCAGTAGGCAATCTACAGGCAAGTTTGGTGACACTGCCACTCTCTTGTGGCCAGTGACACCTCCCCAGCTGAGATTGACCACTGCCATGGGATGATCTCTCTGTACTCCATCAATATTGGTCACCTGGTATGTGGCACCAGGTAAAAGTTGCCTTGAGGGGACTAGACTCTCAGTCACCATAGTGATGCTAGCCCCTGTATCTCTATAGGCCTCAACTTTTATACCATTGATGAGGGGCTCCTGTCTGTACTTGCCCAAAGTGTTGGGACAAGTTGTGAAGTTGGCAAACCCCATGCCAGTCTCACAGACAAGAGTATCTAAGTCAGGGGACCTGGTTAGGCCAGAGTCCCCAGGAACTCCCAAAGTAAATGCACCCAAATTCTTGGGGGCACTCCCACCACCTGGGGGATTACTACTAGTAGTAACAGGAGGTTTGGGAATGTTACTTGGGGGTATGTTTTCCTTATTGTTATTCTTTGGGCAACTGCTGTCAGTTTTTAAATGACCCACCTGTTTACAGGGATAACAATAAGGTTTCTTTTGGTTATTGGAAGGATTCTGGGACCCACCCCCCTCAGAGGATTTTTGGGGCCCTGATGTGGTTTGATCTGTAGATTTATTCCCACCCTTCTCTTGAGGCTTGGTTGATTCCTTTTTCTGGTCACCACCTTGGTTCTTGGGCCTAATCCTGGTTCTGACCCATTTGTCTGCCCTCTTACCCAATTCTTGTGGAGAGGTCAGATCAGAGTCTACCAGGTGCTGGTGTAATAACTGGTTCTGACAATTATTTAAGACTTGCTCTCTCATAATTAGATTATACAATCCCTTGAAATCAGTAACCTTACTACCCAGTAGCCAGCCTTCCAAAGCCTTAGTGGCACAATCAACAAAGTCAGACCAGTCCTGAGACTGAGTTTTCTGGGTGTCTCTGAACAGCAACCTGTACTGCTCAGTGGTTAAGCCAAACCCATCAACCAGTGCATTTTTCAGGACCTGGTAATTGTTAGCATCCTCCACTCTTGTAGTGAGGAGCTTATCTCTACCTTTACCATCAAAGGAGAGCCACAGTATAGCTGCCCACTGACTCTGGGGAATGCACTGCACAGTGCAGGCCCTCTCCAGAGCAGCCATCCATTTCTGGATGTCATCCCCTTGCTTAAAGGGGGGCACTATCTTAGTCAGGTGTTTAGTATCTAAACCCTTCTCTTTTTCTCTTGGGAGATTGCTGCCACCAGTGGGAGCTAACCCACTCATCTTCTGCTCTCTAGCAAATGCAAGCTTTTCTTTGGCCAGGGCAATTTCTTCCCTTTCAATCCTCAGTCTAGCTTGTCTCATCCTTGCTTCATGCTCTCTTCTCTGAGGGGAAGTCAATCTCCTCTGGGGAGAGTTCCTTCTCCCCTGAGAAGAGGCATTAGAGTGCAGAGATCTAATGGAGTCCCTAGAAGGAGATCTATCTCTCCTAACTCCAAGGTTAGGCCTCATTAGGGTGAGTACTGGGGGTCCCCCAGATCCTTCCCCAAGTAGGTCTAAGTTGGCCCTAGTTAGCCTTCTGACTACCTCAAGACCTTTGTCTACCTCATCCCCAGAGAGTTCCTCTTGATCCTCCTCCTCAACTGCAGTAGCAAGGTTGGGGAGATCTGGATCCCCAGAGGTTCCCTCTAAGGCTGGCATGTTCTCATGTAACCGAGAAAGCTTTCTGGCATCATATGTCTCTAAGAGACCTATCAGAAAGGGAATGGTGGGGTTAGACCCCTGCTTCAGTTTTCTGGAGACACAGATTTGTCTCATCTCCTGGAAACTGAGAGCTGCATATCTTGAAGTGACCTGTGGAGGGTCAACACTGACCAGGGGAGTCTCAGTAGATTCTCCCTGGGTAGACATGCTTTTCTAGTGAGGTGTAAGTGGTGCACTTACCTACACTATATGTTTGCCTACTGATCCCTTGCTAGAGTTGTAGTTTAGGGTGTGCTAGGCCCTAGGAGCTACAACAGCTGGTTCAGTAGAACTCAGAGTATTCTAAGCTAAGTTATATGTACCTTTAGTACTTATGTGATCTTTCACAAGATATTCTTAGGGCATGTGTGGTAAAACAACAGCAAGCTCAAATCCCAACCGCTGCTCACCAATGTGAGAAGTTGGCCTGATGTGCAGTGTTCACTATTCTAGTGATCACTATATATCAGTCCAAACAACCCTTATTGATGATTGGTTGTAAGTCAACCTTATAGACCAGCTATCCTAGTAGCATGGATACGAGCAGTCTAAGGCTAAGACTCTAGAGGGCGTGTTAAGCCAGCTGTTTTACCATCACATTACCCCTTGAACACCCAGTGAAAGGACACCACACAAGTTGTTATGAAAATAAACAGTGTATTTATTTATAACAAGACTACCCTGGCTCTTTATGAGACAGGGAGCTAAGCACACAACAAAACTCTTACGAAAATACTTAAGTTAGCACGTTATACACAAATGCCCGAGGGGCACGAAAAACCATATACTCTAAAAGTGGAATGCGAATTACTAGCAGGTAAGTAACAGTTCTAATAGGCTTTGGAATCGCTAGGACTGGACTAGGGAATCGTTAGATTACTACTAGGAGGCCCAGGGGACTCGGGTGCAGAGTGTGCACTCTCACGCGGGATGCGGGACAAAGTCTATGGGAGCTAGTAAAGGCAAAGTTAGTGTTCACGAGCGAACCCGACCTGGTAGGGAGAAAACGACAGTGGATCCTGACCCTAGGATAGTGAGGCTATGCTGGGACACCGAAGTGCCGAAGTTACCTAGCCCAGGGGCTGCAGCTGCATAGGTCTGAAAAGACGTCGGGGATCTCGTTGCCGGACCAGGAGCCTGGAAGAAGGAAGTTGCTGGCAGGCGACCAGTGAAGGAAAGTTCGTTGGATCCAAGCCTGGATCGAGGAGGAAGAAACCTGAAAGCAGAGGGGACCAAGTTCTTGAATCACTAGCCAGTGATTAAGTGGGCACCAGGATGGCACCGGGCGAAGTCACCTCGACTAGGTGAGTGGGCGACGCTGGCTCTGCAGATCTCACGGACCAGGAGGCGTTGTCGGCGACCAGGATGGAGAGGCGAGCTGTCCCACGATGGATGAAGCTGTCGGCGTCGAAGTTACCCAGGATTGGGCAACAAGCCTTGGCTAATTCAAGCCCACGCGGTGGACTCAAAATGGCGTCTTGAGTGGACCAGGAGGGTCCGGGGTGCTCCTCTTTTGGAAGGGAGCAAGGGCCAGTCTGGAGCAACCAGACCCGCAGCAGAAATGTCGTCGGGCGTCGTTCAGAAGGCCACAAGCCAGCGGGCTAGTAGCCAAACAACGCGGTGAGCAGCAAAAAGCAGAAGGGCCCCACGCAGATCGTGGAGATGCTGGGAGGCTGCACTTCGGTGCTGGAGCTGCTCAGGGTCGGGGCTTCTCGGACCCCAAAGCACTCACCAGGAAATTACTCGGCGGGCTTGCTGGAAAGAAGTCGTGCAGTCTTGAAGATGGCCGGTCCCTCGAGGTCTCGTCACACCCACGAATCTCAGCGTGACTGATGATGCAGGTAGAGGTCAGAGGTGCCAGGGAAGCCGGTTCTCGTCGAGCTGGGCAGTCTTGATCCGGAGGAGAGACTTGCAGCAGACCGCAGTGTTCTTAAGATGGTGCCTGCGGATGCAGGGTGACTACTCCTTAGTCACAAGGGAGAAATCTTAGGAAGAAGTCTTGAGTTCCTTTCGTGGAAAGTAGTTTCAGGATTCAAAGATGATCTGATTTGGAAGGGGGCCAGTTCCTACCTTTATCCTGTAAAAAGGGGCTGGCACGCGACTAAGTCCTGCCCTATGGGTGGGACTAGGAGGGGGGTGGTTACACCCACTTCCTTGGCGGGCTTTTCCCCAGCACAGGGTCTGGAGTGACCCTGGAACTGGTTCCAGCCAGCCTATGCACAGTGAGCACCGGGGTGCCACGTGCAGTCACCTTCCTCTAAAGCCCTGCCTACCTACAATACACAAAACCCTGTCTGGGACGGTGCTGGCACCGCCCCTGGCAGGAAACCCTTTGTCCTTATCTCCTGCTCTGGGAGGACTCCCAGCAGCAGGAGGGCAGACTTGTGTCTCGGTGGCAGCATCCATTTTGTGGATGCTAAGGCTCTGTCTGACTTTTAACCGGGTTATAGGTTACATGCATGTCGTGTCCCTCTAGAAGGGTGGAATGCTAACCCCGTCGCCAGAATTGGCGAGGGGTTAGTATTCCAATTCGTATGACACCTTACTCGACATGTTTTGATAAAGCGATACCAGAGTTGGCATTTAACCGCGAGGATTATAATGCACTTAAGAGTATATGGTATGCGATATCATGGAAACGGCTAAGGGATGGGTCCCGAAAGCCGCAGACAGGCTCAGCTCATGCCAGAGCACCATCTTACACGATTCCAAGCACTCTGCCTTCAGGATTGTTAAGGCCTGCCATAGGAGTGACTGATAGGAGATCTGTGTGTCCATTTTAGGGTTAGATATAGGTATACTATATCTAAAGCAAAGGGTGAGTACACCACCTTGCCCCAGCTGTCGTGCAGCCAGTTGTGTCAGTTTTGGATGGCCAGCCAGGGGTGGCATAATACATGCTGCAGCCCCTGGTAGGCCCTGGGTACACCTATGCCCTGGGTACCTAAGGTACACTGTACAGGGACTGATAAGGTGACTCAGTATCCAATTTAGATATGTACCTAAGGTACATGGAATCCATTTTACAGAGAGAGCAGTAGGCCTGGGGCCCTGAATAGCAGGGTCCCAGGTCAACTAAGTCAGAAAACCAGCAAAACACCAGGCAAAAAGTTGGGGGCAACCATAGTCAGGGATCTACCTTCCTACAATGACATTGGCACGTTCCAGGAGGTTCTCCTGAGAGGGGCTGCGAAGTTGGGTATCAAGGTGACGGCCCCTACGCCCACAACTTCTGTGATCTTCGAGACTTTGCACACGAAGCACCTGTCTCGCCCCCTACTGCCCTGGTGCCAGGACTGGTTGAGCCTGCTGAACAGCTCTTCCTTACGCCGGCGGTGGTGAAAGCTGCTCCCTCCAGGCTCGTCAAGAAGTACAGGGCTCCAGAGTCGGACCCGGCCTTCTTGCGGAAGGACCCAGTGCCTGATTCGGTGATTGTGACGGCGGCTCGGAAACTACATACTACCTCCCCGTCCTCCACTGTGCCTCCGGATAAGGAGAGCCGCTGGATTGACTCAGCTGGACGGAAGGCGTGTGGGACGTCTTTCACGACGATGAAGGCCTCCAGTGACTCGGCGTTGTTGGGACGATACGACCGTGCACTGTGGGATTCCATGGAACAGTTTGCGGACCTTGTCCCGCGCGACAGGAAAGAGGACTTCATGGAGATCGTCCAGGAAGGGATGCTGGTTTCGAACCAGGCCATCAGCGCCGCGGCGGATATCTCCCTGCTGGCCGCGCATGGATACTGCCACGGTATCAATCAGAGACGCCATGCTTGGCTCCGGCTGACGTCGCTCAAGCCTGAAGCGCAACAGCGAGTGGCAAATCTGCCGTTTTCCGGCGACACCCTCTTCGGGAAACACGCAGATGACGAAATGGCCAGGATGAAGGCCGAGGCTGAAACCCTGACGGCGGTGGGCTTGGAGAAGCCCAAAGAAAAGAAACCCTACCGCCAGTTCCAACGACGGTTCGGGTCGCAGGGTAGAGGAAGGGGACAGTCTTCTGGGCAACAACAGCAGCAGCAACAACAGCAGCAGCAATACAGAAGACCCTTCCAGAAACGTCAGAGGGGTAGAGGTGGACAGCAGTCCTCTACCGCGAACAAGGGCCCGGCTGGGCCTCGACCCTGAGCGGTTACTTCCCCTTCGTCCGTTACCCGCTCCGGTGGGGGGAAGCGTTCAATTTTTTCTGGCAGAGTGGAGAAAAATTACTCAGGAGGGTGCTGAATATTGTTTGCAATGGATACAGTCTTCGGTTCATCAGCCCTCCTCCATCGATTCCTCCGGTCAGCTCGCAGTATCAACTGCGCGAGCTCCAGGCGGAGGCCGACATCCTTCTAAGGAAAAGGGCGATAGAAGACGTACCTCTGTCTCAAAGAGGAAGAGGTCTGTACTCCCGGTTCTTTCTGGTCCGCAAGAAGGACAAGAACGAGCTCAGGCCCATTCTGGACTTGCGACAGGCAAACAAATGGATTCGCAGAGAAAAGTTTCGCATGCTGTCGTTGCATCAGATTTATCCTCAGCTGCAGGGGGGAGACTGGCTTTGCGCCATAGACCTACAGGATGTGTACTTCCATGTGCCCATTGCACACAAACACAGGGAGTTCCTGAGATTTCAAGTCGGCACCAATCACTATCAATACACGGTACTTCCGTTCGGGCTGAAGTCTGCGCCTCGGACGTTCTCGAAGTGCATGGCAGTGGTAGCGGCACACCTGAGGAAGAACAAGGTGTTTGTCTACCCGTACCTGGACGATTGGTTGATCAAGGCCTCCTCCTTCTCGGAAGCTCAAGCACACTTCCAGAAGACGTGCGTTCTCTTGAACAAGCTGGGGTTGCACATCAACATGTCCAAGTCTGTCCCGACTCCGGTCCAGTGCATCCAGTACTTGGGAGCCTCCATCGATACGCTGTCAGCAAGCGTGTCTCCTTCGGAAGAGCGACGTTTATCACTCCTTCGGAAGGCTCAGGCTCTCATGTCCACTCCATCCACGACAGTGAGGACAGTGTCTTCTCTGCTGGGATCGATGGCCTCTTGCATCTTCCTGACACCGCATGCGCGGCTGCACATGAGACCGCTGCAGGAGTGCTTGGGAGATCAGTGGGACCAGAGGAGAGGATCTTGGGATGACAAGATACGACTGTCTCTACATGCTCTTCAGTCTCTGAAGTGGTGGTGTTCAGCGGAGAATCTCCTCAGGGGGGTTCCCTTCCACAAGGACATTCCCACTCAGACTATCGTGACGGATGCTTCTCTCCTGGGTTGGGGAGCGCACTCCGGAGACCTGCAGATTCAAGGGGCGTGGTCCCCATCGGAATCCACGTACCACATCAATTTCCTGGAACTCAGGGCTGTTCACTTGGCGCTGAAGGCTTTTCAACCGTCCTTCCGGACCAACTCTCTGCTTGTACAGACGGACAATACGACCACGATGTATTACCTCAACAAGCAGGGGGGCTCGAGATCACGCACTCTGTCTCAGGAGGCGCAGGCGATCTGGCATTGGCTTCTGGCTCGAGGACTCTCGATAACGGCCACTCATCTGCCAGGTGTGCAGAATGTTCAGGCAGACGAGCTGAGCAGACTGATTCAGGAAAACCACGAGTGGGTCCTAAACGACGAAGTACTAGGAGAAGTCTTCGCACGGTGGGGCACTCCAGACATCGATCTGTTCGCCACCGCCGAAAACAGCAAATGCCGAGACTTCGCCTCCAGGTACTACCAGCCAGGGACGCTGGGGAACGCGTTATGGATCAACTGGTCGAACAGCTTTCTGTACACTTTTCCACCCATTCCCCTGATTCCAGCGGTTCTCATCAAGCTCTCCCAATCCAGGGCGAAGATGATTCTGATTGCCCCGGAATGGCCCAGGCAGTGGTGGTTCACGGACCTGCTTCACCGGTCTCTCCTTCCTCACATGAAGCTGCCGTGCAGGCCGGACCTTCTCGCGAAGTTCGGGGGGCGGATGGTGCACCCCAACCTCTCGTCTTTGAGTTTGGCGGCATGGCTCCTGAAATAGTGCAATATGGCCATTTGAATCTCCCAGAGGATTTATGGACATACTGAAGGAGGCTAAGCGACCTTCCACTCGGACTTCTTATGCTTACAAGTGGAAGAGGTTTTGCATCTGGTGCAAGTCTAAGAGCAAGGAAGATGTCATCCTTCCATATCTGCTACATCTGGCGCAGTCTGGCCTTAATGTCCATTCCATTAAGGTTCATCTGGCTGCTTTGACTGCCTACAGGAAATGCCCTTCACAGACTTCCTTCTTCCAGATCCCTGTGATCAAGGATTTTTTGGAAGGCTTGAAGAAAGTGTTCCCTCCTGTCAGGCTTCCTTCGCCTTCATGGGACTTGAATGTGGTGCTGTCCAGATTGATGAAGGAGCCTTTTGAACCTATTCATAAGGCTTCGTTGCAGCACCTGTCCTGGAAGGCGGCGTTCCTCGTGGCCATTACATCGGCACGCAGGGTAAGTGAAATTCAGGCGTTGTGTTGCCAAGAACCTTATACTGTATTTCATGCTGCTAAGGTTGTTATGCGTACTCACCCTAAGTTTCTTCCCAAGGTTGTTTCTGATTTTCATATCAACCAGACTATAACTTTACCTACGTTCTTTCAGAATCCTTCCTCTCCAGCGGAAAGGTCTTTGCATTCCCTGGATGTTAGGAGGGTGTTGAAATTTTATCTGGATAAAACCAAGGATATTCGTAGGTCAGACCAATTGTTCATCAATTATGGATCAGTCAGGACGGGTCTTGCTACCTCTAAACAGTCCATCTCGCGGTGGATTGTGTTCTGCATACAATTGTGTTACCAAAAAGCTAATAAGACCTTAGGAGGTAAGCCTAAGGCTCATTCCACCAGGGGCAAGGCTGCCACGACAGCATTGCTCCGTAATGTTCCGATTGCAGAAATCTGCAAGGCGGCCACTTGGAAGTCGGTTCATACCTTTGCTAAGCATTACTGCCTGGACTCTGATGCTAGGGCGGATGCTCAGGTTGGACAGGCTTCGCTGCGAAATCTATTCGCACAATAGTGGTGTTGATTCTCTTTTCTCCACCGCCGCTTTGGTGTGGGGATGGGCTTGCCATTCTATTCACTAGATTATGACTATACACAGAGATCCCCTACTACAGAAGGAGTAGTTTCTGTCCTGTAACTCAAGTTCTGTAGTAGGGGTATCTCTGTTATAGTCATAAGCGCCCGCCCTCCTCCCCGGTGGAGAGAGACATATTACTTTAAGGAATGCTACAGGTCTGGCGTGTTACGCCTTCAAAAAGAACTGAAAGTAAGTTGGACCTGCTATGCATTCTGGGATAATGGGAGAAGGTTCTGGAAGATTCTCTTAAAGGCACAGTATCCTGTTCTGAGCCACATAATGGCAGCCTATGGGGCTTGTCTGTCCAGGTTCTTCTCTCTATCATTCCTGAGGGAGTTTGCTGTTAAAGCAAGGGAAATCTGTACAGGCTTTTTGCTGTTTTGTGGATTTTATGGTGGAATTTCTAGTTGAAGTACTGGACAGTGTAGCTTTTTAGGCTGCATTATCTGTCTTTAAATTCTCTCTTAAGTGTCTATGCTTTTCTGCATTTTTTGACACTGTAAGAGATTATTTTTGATTGCTCCAGGGTCCACGCACATGGTCGGGACTATTCACTAGATTATGACTATAACAGAGATACCCCTACTACAGAACTGGAGTTACAGAACAGAAACTACTCCATCCGCAGCTCCGGTCTGGGTCCCGGCCTCGGTGACAGTGTACTGATCAATATTGGTTTGTGTCGTAGGTGGCTTTGTAGTCCGGCCCTTCCCCATGGCCGTCAGGTTAAGGTGGGAAGGTAGTGGTTTGCACAGCCATTGGATCAAACCACCTGAGAGCAAAGGCCGCCGTGCTTGGACAGTTGGTGCACCTCAGTGAGTTTTGTACTGTCCCACGGGAAATGGGTCGTCACGTGTAGCCGGTTGGGAGTCACCGTGTTATCTTGATAGGACTATTGCTGTTGAAGGGCCCCCCAGTGAGGCTGTGTCGTGGTCCAGGTCCAAGGCAATCTGGTCCATTCAACAGTTGGTCTCACCGGACGGCCTCAGGATGGCAAGCAGGGCTTACCTTCAGTGGGATGTGCCAGGAGCTAGAGGAAGATGCAGTCAATAGTGGGGACAGCGAGTCGTGTTTGCGGCGAGTAAGATTCACCTGATGCCCCGGGAGATCACCAGCACATATTTAGTAGATGACCAAAGTGTTTAACAATTAAATATACAAGTAATAGTTCAAGGGTGCTTAGGCCATTCTTAAAGCTTTGGGTTACCTAGTACAGTCGTAACTGTAACATTTGTAGGACTGTAATGGCAAATAGGTGTCGTTGGTACTATTATCTTGGGTCCCAGCACTTATTATTTTATAAAGTAATCACTGGGTTGAATACATTCTCAGGGAAGGTTTCAGAATGCCCACAAGACGTTTTTTCACAACAAGACAGCAAGACAGCTTTGCTACCTGGCATACTTCAACGTAACAAGGGAGACTAGCTCTAGGAAAGGGCCTTTTTAGCCAAAGCCTCTCTCCACCCTTTAGACTGTGGAAATGTCACTTAGACTTCCAGTCCACTCCTGGAAGATCGAATGCAATACCACCCAAGGTAGCTGTCTATGAACAAGCTGTCTCCAAGGATATTGAAGCACTGAGCGAGGATCGCACCTTCCAGAACACCAGCACAGCAGAACGTGCTGCCATACAATCCCTGAGATCCAACCAATCCATTATTATCAAACCCACCGACAAGGGTGGAGGGACAGGCATCTTGAACAGAGAGGATTATAGACTAGAATGTGAGAGACTCCTCAGTGACACTAAGAACTATGCAAAACTAACCCATGGTCCAGTCCATCACACCTATCTCCAGGATGCAAAAGATCTCCTGAGACTACTCAACAACATCACCTACAATCCAGGGACCTCCTTTTTAGTGAGCCTAGATGTAGAAAGCCTCTACACCAGCCTCCCACAAGACTACACACTAGGCATCCTGCAGACAGCTTTGGAAAAAACGACTGGAAGTACCACACGTCCAGGAGATTCATCTGGGAATGCGCCAAATTCGCGCTAAAAGACAACTTCTTCAAATTCGAAGGGCAACTCTACCTCCAGAAATACGGCACATCCATGAGGAGCGTTTTCGCCCCCAGTGTGGCAGGCCAATATGTACACGATTTCGAGTCCAAGTACATTTTCTCAAACAACGTGCCACGGATCCCGGAAATAACGTTCTATAAACAAAATATAGACGACATCCTACTGATCTGTGAAGGAGATACCGAGTCACTAAACTGCTTCTGCCAATGGCTCAATACCTGTGACCAGAACCTCAAGTTCACACATTTGTTTGACCATCAAAAAAACAACCTTCCTAGATCTAGACATCTGGGCTGAAAATGGCCATTTGAAAAGCAAAACGCACTACAAACCTACAGCCTGAAACTCACTTCTACACTTCTCCAGTTTCCACCCCAGGCCCCTTCGGGAAAATCTCCTCTATGGACAGTACTTATGGCTGCGAAGAAACTGTAGTAGGGTGACATACTTCGAAAGACCAAGCAAAAGACTTAAGCAGTAAACACCAAGACAGTGGGTACCCCAAACACATCACTGAAAAAGCCAGAAAATGGGCCCGTAACCAGGATCGTGAAGCCCTCATTGAGAAACACTCACGAGAAACCTCACCTACCCCTCTGACCTGTGTCACGACCTACAATACCATTTCCACCAAAATTTCCAATATCGTTAAAAACATTGGAAAATCCTAAAGACAGGCAACCTCAACTGAGACCTCCCGTTGGTGTCTAAAAAAAAAGCCAAATCCTTCAAAGATGCTCTGGTATCTACCAGGCCGGTCCTACAACACAGACCGGACAACATTGTCCTAAACACTTGGGAGCTCCCAAGAGTAACTGGCCACTTTGCATGTGGCAATTGAAGTGTTTGTCACGTGACCAAAACTACTAGAAATCTCCATCTGGAACCAGGAAAAACGTGGGAACTGCGACAACACACCAACTGTAATACAGCGCATGCCATATACTGCATTGTATGCCCATGCAACCTCCCCTACATTGGGATGACCAACCGGAAAGTCAAGACCAGAATCTGTGAGCATCAGAGCACAATAGGATGCAGGAAAAACACGACCAAAATGACCAACCATTTTTTGGAGGCAGGACACACCACCAACAACATGGGCTGGGTCATCATAGAGACCCTGGACCCTAACATGCCGAACATCCAACAGCAGCTATTCCAGAAAGAACAGAGATGGATATATCGCCTATCCAGTCACGAGACAGGCTTGAATGACAACATTCCTTGGAACAGTCTCAGCAGAGCATAAACCATCTACTACTGAGAACATCCTATCCAAGAGCAGAACTTATTGAAACTAGAATGTGTCCCCCTGTCGCTGTGAACACATGCGTGGAAACCGCTGCTCATGCATTTGGAGTGCACCACTAACATCAGCACTGCACCACTGTTGTACCCGGGAGTGCGCGACTAACTCCAGCTCTGCACCTCTGCTGTACCCTGACAGTCTATTAACTCATTTTGCAGGATCACTTTCCTACCTGTACCTGTGCAATCTCACAACAGGCAGGCAGAGAATACATGCTCCCAGTGACTCGATTTCTCCATACTCCCACAGGCTGGCACTACTATACTACTATACCGCCTATTAGTCCGACCAGGCAAGAGCGGCGCTGGTACATGCATGCCTACAACTTTATGAATCGATATATTCAGCTATACTTTTCATAAGTATTCCATTTCCAGAATTAAATACGGACATTTGCACTTAATGCATTTAATGACATTTCACAGCATGCCTTTTCAATTAAGGACACCTCCTCTCATGATGGCCGCCATTGTGATCTATCGCTTCCTAGCGTTACCGTCACAATAATGCAGCCCTGCTGTGCATGCGCGCTAAACTCCATGCAGAGTCATCGCCCGACCCGGACGTGTCTCTTAGCACGTATCGGGCATTACTGACTCAATATGTAAGCTGCCTACCCTTGGGACACCCAGCACCAACCAGGACTACGAGGGACTGAGACAGGTTTGCAGCGAAGGGACCACCAAGACCAAGTAAGGCTATGCGTGCTTCAAGGGGGCCCCCCTCACAGAGCCCGCAACGAACCTTTGTACTTACTTCAAATACCATTTTTAATTGCAGATCGGTTTCTTGGATGAGCAACCCTCGCCCGAGCCCCGATTTTCCTGCCTAATATCCCCATACATTGTAACTATAAATAATTTTTGTGCATGTTTACCACTGTCTCGACAGCTTTTAAAAGTCACTAACTATTGATCACAGGAGCATCCAGTCACAGCACAGTATGTACATACTCCTAGCCATACGCGCACTACGAGCCCAGGACCACTTGTCATAGCGCTAGTGGCCCTATCCCACGACACCGAGCTCTCATTAGCATAGCCCGCAGACTGCACAGGGTGTTTTCACTAGTCCGAGCAGCCTTCTCCTACAGCAGAGCCAGACAGCGTCACTGTGACAGTCTATGAGTAGCGCCTGAAACTTCTTGCATAAACATGCGCTCACCAGCCAATTGACCTTGCTCTCCTTCATAAATCTGACGCAGCATGCATAGTACCTCCTGCATGCCGCCACATGCAGGGGCTACACGCTAATCACTGTAGTAGTCATAGAGACACATGACTACAACACTTCTCTTGCCACTAAGATTGCATTTTATGTTGCGATAAAAATAAATGTTTTGTTATGTCTCTTCCTTTCCCTACAGGTATTTTTTAAGTGTCAGTGAGTACGCCGACACTCAAAACCAAACACCTTAGCGCATGTGTAGGTATTACAAAAGTGCCACGTGGCACAATTCACCTTTGCCACTCACTATTCACTCACCTGGTCCTGAAGAAAGCCCTTTTCACTTTTTTTACGGGCTGAAACATGTAGAACGCCACACATAGTCAACTTACGTTAATAATTCCAGATTAGTTGCACTATACATACTGTTTTTTAATCATATTCTGAGCCGCCGTTATTAAAGTTAGAGGCAAGGATTCTCAGAGATATTTTTAAATGTAAAAATTCACCTCACATCACGTTTATGCACAACACCAGCTCTGCTGTAATCAGGCGTCGTAGCACAACCGGGAGGCACTAGGCCGCCCGGTTGGGATCCCAATGATGAAGCATGACACCAACTAGGTTGGTGTGTGAGGGGTCTTTTAAGAACACCTAATGGGTCGATGTTCATACTACTTACAGTGATTTAATTGCATACACATAGTGGGTCCTTGGACATTGTTTAAGCATTGTCTTTGTTAGCCATGGGCACAAAGAGGCTGGAAGGCCTGCTGAGTTTGTGGAAGTGTTTGATTTTGACAACACTGAAAACTGCTACCATAGCTATTGAGGAGGTGGAATTGCTGGTGCAATTGTCTGATGGCAGCAGACTGACCCAAAGAACATCCTGTGTCCCTACTTTCCTTAAATAGTTGCAGGGCTGAATCCAATTAGTTGCCAAAAAGGCAAAAGCCATCAAATGGCATGCTCATTAAGGAAGCCTCAACATCCCTGGAGAAGCCAGTGGACCTCACCCATCGCCTGACTTAAGTAGTGAGGCATTTCCAAGCTATAGCAGATCACAAATTTGGCGCATTGTGGTCATTCTACCTAACTTGTGTTAGAGATGCTCGAAGGTCATCCAGAACTGCCAGTAAAACTTGGGCACCATGTCCCATAGGGCATGGGAGTTTAGACCTAAATGACAGCTGGTGTTTACTGATTGCAGAGCAAGTCTTGTGGAGGAAATAATTATGCTTGCCCAATGTCTCTAATCTCTTTGACTCACAATCAGGTGGGGTGGCAGGCATTTGGATGTACCTTACTTGGATGCCTGCTCTACCAATCTGTCTGGCACAGCATGTTGTTTAAGAAACGCTGCGTCACCTAGTGCCTAATGATGGCGGAGAGCGACCAGTCTAACTGATTGTCCTGAACATCGTTTGCTGAAGTGCCTAAGATTGTATCTGTGAGGTCCTCATTAAATGGTAATAGAGGTTCTGTAGGTGCTTGATCCTACTGGAGTCCCTCTGTTAAAACAGTAGTTGTCATCTCCATAGTTGGAGCTGTAGTTTTAAGATTTCTGCCGGGATGCACATAGGAGGAGCTTTCTTTAGTGGCAGTGCCAGGAAGAGACACGCTGCCAGCATCTGCAAAATTATCCAGGCCACTGGCATCTTGGAGTTCTTCATAAATGTTTTACTCATCATATTGGGGAGTAAAATCAGTCCCTTCATCAAAAAGATTGTATAAAGTTGGGCACTACTGCATGGTAAGGGCAAAGTATCATAATAAGAAGGATTGACAGTTGGCTGAGCTCTGGTGGGAGTCGGGCACGGCCTTAGTCGAAATCCTGGTGGAATTTGCTCCAAATCGGACAGCACAATAGGTTGCAAGCACTCCTCCTGTACCAGCATTTATGCAGGAGGAACCGGCGCAGAGAATGGCGCTTGAACTGAAGTTGCCACAGGAGCCGGTACTGAACCCAATGTGGGTTTGAGGAGCACATATGGTGCCAAGAGCAGGCCCACTGGCAGAAACTTGAGTGGAGGCACTTTGTATCCGTGGGGTCCAGAGGCAACGAGTAAAGATCCAAAAAATACACAGCATGGCCCTCCTGAAGGACTAAACTTGCAGCAACGTTGGCGAAGGACCCAGAAAATTGGTGCACCGGTACTAGAATCCGGATTGGCGCCGATGCAGATTGGGAGAGAGACGTGATGGTATATTGATGCGCTGACACCCTATCTGCAGTCCAAGAGTGGCAGGAAGGGGCTGATTCCCACTAATGCTTCTTCTTGGATTTATCCAAAGACGTTGCCTGTGATGAAGATCTGTTGTTGGAACGACTTCAGGATCTAACCTTCTTTTTTACTTCGACCAGTGACGGCGTGGAGTGTTCTGATGTTTGGCAACAAGGAGCTTCACCTCGCAGCCCTGTATGACTGTTTGATTATTCTGGGCGCAGTCATCACAGACCTAAGAATCATGCACCCAGGCACCATTGACATACCTTGTTTGAGTACGTCACAGACATCTGTCTGCCACACTTCCTACATGGCTTGAGCCCTGATTTCTTGGGGGGGGGGGACATTTTCCTTAGCACAATGGAAAGTTATTTGAATAAAAGACCAAGGAGGAGTAGCTTTGGATCAGCGTCGGAAGGCACAGAAAGAAAGGAAGTGACCCAACGAGCATGGGTGGCACTCATATGCGGTTCCGCTCACCACTTTCACCACCTACCAGCATGCCGGAGTACTGCTTTAAAGTTTTCGGATCTAGTGAAATTCCTCTAACTTTACTCGTTTTTTTACATTCGCCAAGCAGGACGAAAATAAATACTGTAGGCGCATTTTAGTTTTGCTATTCATAATATTTTAGAGTACTTTTCAGACATGCTTGCCGGATGCTGCTCTTCCTTGAATACTATTTTTGGTCGGCATTCTTTTGTGAAAAAAAACACATGTCCTCAAACCAAACATAATGGATAAGATAACATTCCTGCCCAATTTTGTGAATTATCTTGAAAATTTCAAAGGCCAAGGAATGTATTTCTTAAGGCCAGAATGTTTCAGTTTTCCAAGTAAGCATGCTGTATTTCAGCTGATTATTTCCCAGACACAAATGAAGAGTTTAGGGAGGAATTAGAACAGCAAAGCTGGGCTTCATTATAACAGATTTGTAATTAACAATTGGCCACAACATCATTCTAACATGTGGTAGATAATTTAAAAAAAATGAAGTATAAAGCATCTAACAATGTACCTGATGGAAATTGTCGGGGATTTAATTAGCACGACAATTTCCATCAGGTACATTGTTAGATGCTTTATACTTCATTTTTTTTACGTCACTGTGCAATAGAAGACTATCTTCTTCGGACACCTGCAGTGCTGGGCAAGCTGGAAGCATAAACAAAAGAACTATCTCCCCGCAAAAAAACAGTAATGAAGCAGTTAGATCTGTTTGTTTGTACCCATCTCTGTATCTGCCTGCATTCTGTTTCTACCTTCCTATTCGCCTGTCTACCTGCCACTCCATTTATCTGTCTCTTTTTTCTATGTACCTATCTGCCTATCTGTGCCTGCAAGTGTCTGTCTGCCAGGTAATTAGTCAGTCCGTCAGTCAGTCTGTCTGTCTGTCTGTCTGTCTATCTATCTATCTATCTCAACGTCTGTCTATGTAAAAGAGTCTACCTTTTTGCCTGTCCCTGTCCACGTGTTAACAATATGCCTACTTGAATGCCATTTGTATGGTAACACAGTATAAAGTCTGACACCTTTTACACTGAAAATAACAATGCCCTCTTAAAAGCAAGCTAATATCACCTTCCACCCTTTGCGTGCGCACATGCACGCGACAGGACATTACACGTCCATAGAAGATACAACAGGCTCCCTCCTAGCAAAACTACAAACACACACAGACACATACACATACACGAGTAGCCAGAAAAACAAAGCATCTCCACTTTGAACCACATCTCAAATGACACTGAGCAAGGTGAACAAGCCTGGCCGTCCCTAGGATAGGCTTGTTTCCTGAATGATATTTTAAACATCGAGGGACTAAATTCTGAATTGCACAGCACAATGTTTGATTTGGCAACGCGGTTCTGCATGAGCACTCGTGAAATCAACGTCCCCGGCCTCCCTAGTGGGCATCTCTAAATATAGTGGGTCGTCCTATGTGGGAAACGGCCTTTACAACGAAGCCGTTTCCACGAAATCTTTAACCACGCATGCAGTACAACGCATGCGTGGTTACCACTAAAGCCTTTACCACGCATACCTTTACTACGAGGTTTGTAGTAAAGGCATATGTGGTAAAGGTAAAAAGTAAAACGGGGGGGGGGGTTTGGGGGGGTCTACCCCCCAAATAAAAAAACTCACCAGAAGTCACGTCGGGATCTGCACATAATCAGCGTCGTTTAAGAGAAATCAGAAAAAAAATTCAGTTTCCTCTTAACGACGACGTATGACGTCACCACGCAAGTAGTCGAGGCAAAGGTTATGCGTGGTAAACGAATTCCGTTGTAACGCATGCGTGGTAAAGGCATGCGTTGCAACGGAATTCGTTGTAACGTCATACATTCCATAGGACGAATGTATGACGTTACAACGAATTCCGTTGTCAGGGCAGAGCGTCTGTTCACCTGATGGAGCCAGGGGTCACCCACCAGTTTCTAAAAGAGGCAAATAGAATTCTTATGTTACACACATTAGGGACCAAGAAAACGATACAGCAACATTAACAGTGAATGCATTTTAGTGTTTTTTTAAACATACTTTTAATGTATAATTTATTGTGAAGGGTAAAAAAGCCGTATGCGCAATAAAGCTCTCTGAACAGGACTAACCCGATGCACAAAAATACAACCCCACAGGTAAGGCAAAATAATGTGGAGCTTTCGTTTTCCATCAGTGTAGGCAGATGTTCAGGGCAAAAGCAGTATTTATGTATTTAAACTAAACCGAATCTTGAAAGCAAAGCCCATGCCGCAATAGTAAAAGTCCAAGCCACATTAAACGAGCAGTAGAACTATTCATGATGCATTATTAAAATAATGATTATAATACTGTGCAACAACTATAACAAATGCCTCTGTCTCTTTAAAGTAGCGAGTTATGCAAATTACTGGTAGGATTCACCATTTTTCTTTGTCTTTTAAAAGAACTTCAGGCGTGTTTGCCCATCACACCTCCCAGGGACCTTTTCGAATGAGAGTCGCCTTCTCTTGAGTTTCGGAGGAAGCTGTGAATAATGCATTCCTATAGAATTTTAAGGAAATAAAAAAATAAACACAAAATGTTATGCGGTACCCAGTGATGCTGGAACAATTTCAGAGGGGGGTGCTCCTGTCATCAATGTTACATCACAAAACTCGCAGCGATTCTGAACAATCCAAATTTCACATCAAGAGCAAGTGGGGCAATTGAGCCACGCCCACTCAAGAGGAGTGGTAAGGTTGTCGTATTTAGCTGGCAATGCATTTAGGAGAACACAGTCACAAATGTATCACTAAAGCATGGTGTGGTAGCCACTGCCCTTTAAAGTTGGCGCATTTCCATTGAAATGAGCACTAAATGTGCACAGACCTATTAAATGATAACAACTATTTTGTGCACGTACAATAATGTGTGGACATTGGGTATCAGCAAACATTTGTCAGTTGCACATCACCAAGTCTCTTGATTTGATCTTATTAAACGTTTTGCTTATATCACACTTAATTTTTTTTTAAAGAACTTCATGTGTGCTTTCATATTGCTTTTGATATATTTGTACAGTTCATTAATATGTATTTAAATGTAGTTGTGTGTTAGAAGAAAACGACAACTTCCAGCATTTCCTTTCACACCAGCAAGAGTGTCAAATAGTACACTTTATAAAATCCTCTCACTTAGCAGTAAGAGAAAGTAAAGTAAACACCAGTCTCCGTGTTAAAAGAATAAGCAGCAATTTGTCCGAAAACTAGACTGACATTTGACCTCTGCTTTGAAGGGACAGCAAATGTGACAAAATAAAAACAATATTTAAAGTCAGTCATCCTTAATGTTTGTTTTTGAGGGTGCTGCACCTTACAGCGCTTATGGTGGTATCTGCTCATAGATTGCTGTCACACTGATAAAGGATTTGGGGCCTTATTTATGAGAAGTGATGCATAGCTGCGTGAAAACAGCAATGCGTCACTTCTCAGTGGGTCCTCCTTGCGACATGATGGATGCGTCATATTTACTGTATGACGCATAATGTCGCAAGGAGTTACAGATACGTCAGTATTTCTGACATATCTGTAGGCGCTAAAGTGACGAATTGGTGGGGTGTGTCTGAAAATAGATGTGAAATGTGAAAGGGCCTGCGTCAGTCTTACACCTGCTGTGAGGCAGGCGCAAAGATATTGACGCAATGGCGTCCTAGAAGTGGCGCACTGAAATCTCATGGATTTCAATGCGCAACTTCTACGAGGCTTTTTGTGGGGGAATGCCCACCATGTAGCGCAAGGGTTTACCAAGTGACACATCTGCCTAGATGCGTCACTTTGTAAATAGGGCCCAACATAGCACATTGTTTACTCTGCCGGCGTGTCACAAAAAGTGACGCACCAACGGCATAAAAGTGACGCAAGGCCTCATAATTAAGGCCCTTGGTGTTGTGCTAAGATTAGTTAAAGGCAGACCTCCAGAAGGGTTGCGTGAATTATTTTTCAAAAAGCAAGAGTAGGATGTTTGAAAGTATTAATGCTCCTCACTTAACTGGATGTAGGAACAAGTTCTTGAAGGTAAAGGCGTACCTTCATTTTTTCGTTCATTGGGCAAAGGGGATGGACAAGTCACAAGTGCAGATGCTGTGCTGCAGTTTTAGGACAGCAATTAGTGGATAGCAGAGGTTGCCGCCCTTTGTTCTTTTAAGCACTGATTCCCATGAGTCATGTAGTTAGAGTGACGTGAGTCAACTGATGTCACCATTGGGAGCATATTGACATGTTCGTGTCCTAAATGTTCTGCATACATCAATGGTCAGAATTACAATTCTATTCCAAATTTAAATAAAAAAATGTAATTCAGTAAGCGGTGTCCACTGCAGCCTGGGGGAAGTATGCGCTTCAGCGTTGTGCCTTTCCCTGCTCACAAGTATCTCTCTGTGTTCAGGGATGTTGTAGGGCAAAAGGAAGAGCACAAGGCGTAACCTTCAGGAACTCCCTGCGAGAATGGGCGCCTGGATCGGCTCGTGACATTAACTAGATCAGGAAAAACTTTCTGGAAGCAGCACACTTGCTAACAAAAAAGAAAAAACACACAGGTCAGTCATTTTCAAAAAGCAAACTGGTAAACCCAATCATTTTTAACTTGTTTACCCACATTCAAACATTGAGTAAATTGTAGTAAATGCTTTACAGAATTACTTCCTGAGAGTGCAACAGTCTCACCAATTGTATTGTATTTAAATATAATGTGGCCCTTTTCACAAAGGTCAATTGACACATGGACATCTCTGCACCTCGGACTCTCCACCTACATCTAGGCAGAGGCCTCCACAAACATAGAATTAATGCATGGAATTAATCATTGTAATTCATCCTCATGTTAATTACTGTATCAGTTGTAATATGTGTGTTAGAAGCTTGGAAGGATGGTATTTTATGTTATTTTAAAATTCATTTTTATTTATCTACCACTTAATTGAACTGAAATGTAATCAGAATAAAAACAATTTACAACTATTCTAACGTGTATAATAATTAGACATAAATGCTATATACTTGTTTATTGATTTCATATTTCCCTTTTATGCTGCCTACAATGTTTTGTATGGCAGTATGTTAACATACCAGAGGTTGGTCATGTGTGGTGTTTCACTTCCTCAAAAGTTTGGCGGGAATACATTTAAGTCCGTTTTGGCAGTACTACAGCTAAAGGAGATGATCTATGTGCTTAGTTTTATGGCATCTCCCACCCTAAACTGTTCTTTAATTTACTTTAACCTCACGCAACTTGTAGCAATTATTACCTATTTTTCAAACTCTCCCTCTTGTACACCCCACATTTCCAACTAAATGCTAAACCCCTATGTGCCATCGGGTATGAGATCCCAGTACAGAAAAGGCAGGCAAAATGAACAAGTTACTTACCTTCTCTAGCTCCTTATCTGTTAGAGACTCTATGTAGCCGCAGATGACTTATTTTAGGATTATCCTCAGGAGTACAGAAATTTTAAGCAGTACCCCTGCGCACTGATAGGTGGTGTTGTTCGGCTGCATGTGGCATCATCTGCGATGGAAGTGAGGTGTGCTGTGCCTAGATGATGCAACAACAGCGAGCTGACGTCCGTTTCTTTTTGCGACTTTCCACACCAGGAGCACAGAGCCATGAAGAACATTGACCACTGGTGTGAAAAACTAGGCTGAAAGGGGAAACAGCCCTGTCCTTAGAAATCTGTTCGTAGAGTGTGATAGATGGGTGGGCTGTTGTAAACCATTTTAGGACACTATTGTAAATTTCCCGATTCATGCCCTTATATAGGTATAAATTACAATGTCCTTATATAGGCATAAGAATCATAAACATATTTAGACATAGCTCATGCAGTCCAAATACGGCAGGGCTACTTCCACTAGTTCCGAAAATCTACAACGATTTCTTGGAAAACTCGGCTTCAGCAGCTAGGGACTTTCCCTTGCTCGAGAACTGACTTGTCCAAGAACTCATGGAGTTTTCAAAGAACTGAGACTCTTTGATGACGTTATTATGTCCACCTTTACGTCAAATTCGGCAACTTCAAGATATAATTATGCCCACACTTGCCTTAGCAAACACACAGTGGTTTGGAGCAGTTCGACTATCTACTTCCCCAACGCATCCTGCTACAGCAAGTGCCGAAGGAAGCCGACCCTCCAGCAGACGCACTGAGAGTGACGCTGTCTTTACTCCTGCCAAGAAATCCAGCTACAGTGTTTCCAAGCTACCCTTGCGGGTTGTTGGGAAATCGAGTCCCGAGACTGACCTTCTCCATTCTAAACTAAGGTGCGGAGCTGATTAGACCGTAAGAGAAATCTTGGACAGATTCTTGGCAAAAGAATACTACATTTATGCTATACCTCACTTACTTCTTCCCTTGTACTAAGCTTAGGTTAGGTACACCGGGGTAGGCGTATTTTAGAAGCACCTGTTGAGTACTTTTAGCCTCTGTTAGTTATGTATGTATTTATCTATGGTTTAGGAACCATACAATGCTCTTTCAGTATTATATTATTCTACTTTTTATACTGTATGCGTTATATTTTACAACCAGTTTTACGATTGTAGCAGTTCATTTCTTATGCTTGAGAAAGAAGACTGAAGGTAAGCCACTTGTTCATCTCATAGAGACTGCTAGCCACAGATTCCTTAGCTTAGAATAGATACCTAAGCAATATCTCCCCGGAGGTGGGTCTGCAAAACAATTTCACACCAAAAAGTCCAGCAGGACTGAATAGGCAAAATGCCTGTCCTGTGGGACCTGACTGTCGAGGCAGTAGTGTTTAGTGAACATGTGTAGAGAGACCCACGTTGCCACCTGCCAGATGTCCAGGACTGGGACTCCGACGCCTAACGCAGTGGTCACAGTCTTAGCTCTGGTGGAATTAGCATGCAAGCCCTCAGGGAGTTGCTTCTTGGCCAGTGCGTAGCAGATTTTAATGCAGAGCACGATACACTGGGGGGGATGGTCCACATCTGTACGGCCTTTCCCTTCTTTGCTTTGACATACCTGTAGGAAGGTGGCTTTTTACGTAGTGGGCCAATGAAAGGGCACACCATGTAAAAAGTCCAGACGACCCCTATTAGTTTATAGGGGCTTACTTAATAATTCAAAGTGCATTATTTGTCATAGTGTGGTCGAGCAGCCTCGACTTACTTAATAATTCAAAGTGCTTTATTTGTCATAGTGTGGTCGAGCAGCTTAGGCTTATCAGAGGGGAGTGTTAAGCATTTGTTGTACACTCTGTGCCAATAAATGAGACACACACTTAAGAAGAAATCTGAGACCAATTGAAAATAACACAGATTTTTATATAAATTTAGACAACACAATCTTTGGATTCAGGTAAGTACTTACAGAGTCATAGGTTTTACAAGAAAACAGTAAAAATGCTTGAATATTAGTTTTTGAGGTATGAGCCTCGCGTGCGGTAATGTCCCATGAAAGGAAAAACATACAGAGTAACAATATACTTTCAGTCTGTGTTCAGGGGTGTTCTTTAGGACTTAAGGTGCTTAAGGGCCAAGGTCAAAAGAACTACCATTAGTTTGGGTTTTCCTGCCATGGGATGTCCGGATGCAGAGATGCTGGTCAGGATGGTAACCTTGAGCTCCACACCGGTAAAATCAATGGTACCTGAAACAAAGAGGCTGCAAGGGGGGACTTGGGGACAAAGTGGAGCTCGATTTGTGAGGACCCCTAGATTAAGGGGACGCAGTCAGGAGTCATGGCCCTGGGCTGTGGAGCATGGGATCAGAGGGTCTTGGCTGGCTGGCCACTGGAGGTCGAGGCTCTCATGGTTGTCGGTCAGGTCTGCAGAGGCGGAAAAAACATGGCTGCAGGGCCACTCTGGTCATGGATCTCATTGGTCCTGAAGTCCCTCGTAATACAGGTATGTTTTATATGGCGGTGGTGTCCAGACTGGACACAAACAAGCCTTGGCTGGTGCAGATGCTCCGGGTCTCAGGGAATTGGTGCAGGGGGGCATCCTGGAGGGTCTAGTTTCTTGAAACTCAGCAAAGTGATGGGGATAACCTCCTAAAGCCACAAAACATCCTCCAGAAGTGTTACTCCCTAGGTGAGCCCAATGGCCAAAGGGGCAGATAGGGTCAGTGCCTGCAGATGCAGTGAGATGGCTCCTTCGCTCCAAGGGAGATGCTAGATGGTTGACAAAGTGCTGGGCAGCCTTCTAAGTGTAAGGGAAGATGCACAGATGCCAGACAAGTAAGGTCTTTGCAATTGCCATGGCACAAGCAACCAAGCAGGGGTTGGTCCTTAGTTCTTGTGAGGTTGGCTCTTCTTTGTCCATCTTGTGTTCCCAGAATCTAATCTGTAATGGAAGGCTGGACGATACCAGTCAGCCAACACACTGACTATTAGGGATACAGGGGGGCACTTCTAAGGTGACCTCCTGGTACATGTCTTCATAAATCCGATATTGGCATCAGTCCGGATTTATTAAGACAAGATGGTTGATACCAAATATCAGTATTATCAGTAAAACATTATGTAGCTGGGTAACTCGTAATGGCCAGTGCCCAGTACATACCTTTAAAATGGAGTCCCGATCATTTGTAATGTCTAGCAATGGAGCTAGTAGCCAGATGGTTATGCAGTTCCGATAGAGGTGAGAGAAGGAAGGAGATTATGTGGTGTTCTAACAGGCCAGGTATATTGGAACAAGAAGGGTGGTTTTGGAAATAGGGCCTTCACACACTCTGTGACACATCTGTCACTAGAGTCACCTCCGGTTGGGGAAGAGAGAGGGGTCTGCCACTGACCAAATCGTGGTTCGTTAGCCACCACTGCAGATAGATCTTTTGCTGTTCCGTCCTTGATCAGGACTGTGTTGGAAAGATTCCCCTGATGCTGCGCCCTCTGGGACTTCAGGTCCCACTACAGAGCTTGCTTATGCCATCGGGCATGAGTGACCAGCATGAGTCAGTCTCACCACAATCCAGGATAGAGGCTGTAACATCGGAATCATAGCCTGAATATCCTGGACTCACCATTAGGGAGGATAGGCCCATAACTACACTGTGTCCAGAATTGCTCCGATAAAAAGGAGCTTATGAGAGAGAGAGTCAGGTCTGCTAGCAGGTTTGCCAGAGTCTGAAGGTGGAAGGCAGAAGAATGGGGGGAGCCCACCTTCAATGGCGAATCATTGAGGTCAGGAAAGACTATCTCCCAGCCCCTGCAGATAAGCTGTAACCACCGCCATCACTTTTGTGAGCACAGAGAGGCGCTGGTAGGGCCGAAAGGGAGCACAGTAAACCGAAAGTGCTCTTGGAACACTGTGAACCGTAGCTAACATCTGTGGGCAGGCAGAACAGGGACGTGGAAATATGCTGCTTGTAAGTCCAATACTACCATCCAATCTCTTGGATAGACAGCACACAGAACTTGGGCGAGTGTGAGCATTTTTATTTTCTCTTTCTATCGCAGAGTTTTAAAAAGCGCAGATAAAGGCTAGGGCAAAGCCCTTCGTCCCTTTTTGGCACCAGAAAGTAGCGGGAATAACAACCACAACCTTATTTGTGATGTAGGCACCTTCTCTATTGCTCCCTTGGCCAAGCGAGCCTGCACTTCTTTTTTTGTTACATTTCTTTTTATTATAACCACGGAAACATCACAGAGTGCAAGCGATACAATTCAAATGTCATGATAGTCTGCCATACACTACATACAGTTCTATATCATCACATGCTGTGTACATGCAGGGAACATTAGATTATCAGCGCGTTGATTCTCCCAGAGATAGGTGTGTTGGCAGCGTAGGTGGTTCACATATGTTCCCCCTGTACACGTACCATTTCTCCCACATGTGCCTCTCTTTTCTGGGGCAGCCTCGTGATACATATACTGTTTTTTCTCAATACATGCACCAGTCCATGTCACCTTCCCACTACTGTAGTGTTGGAGTTGTGTGCAACCCCCATCTCCGTACAACATTCCTCTTGGCGACCATCAATCCCAGGGTCATCCAAGCTTTCTTGTTACTACCTAGGTCAGTTGGTTCCCATATATTTAGGAGGCAGCGTTTGGCTTCCATAGCTATCATCTGTTCACTAACCACCCCCATACATGAATGAACTGCTCTCCAATATCTAATAATATGCGGGCATTCCCATATTACATGAAAAAAGGTGCCTTCCTGGCCACATCGCCATCGACAACTAGTCACGTTTCCATATCCCATCCGAATCAATGTTGGTCCAGTGACATAAATCCTGTGGAGTATTTTCAATTGCACCAACTTCAACTTAGAAGAGCTTGCCCCCTCCCACAGGGACGCCAGTGCCTCCATCCATTCATCTTTGTCAAGTTCAGCTAGGTCACTTTCATTTTGCCCGAAGTGGCAGGAGGGGATCAGGGGAATGATTTATAAGTTTCGAGTATGTCAAGGAAATTGCCTTTTTGGGCACGTAACCATCCAAAAGCCTGTCATGGAGAGGGGAGGCGTCAGGAGGGTCCGTCCATTAGGAATGACCGCCTGCAGTGTATGTCGTATCTGAAGGTACCTGAATCTTTCCGAGTCTATGAGTTCATATTTTTGTTGTAGAGTTGTAAAGGGAAGTACATTCCCCCGTTTCCAAAGATCAGTCACTCGCGAAATTCCAATCAGGTCCCATCTATCAAACCCTTTAGAAGTCCAGAGGTCACCCAAATATTCTGAGTCCCATAATGGGGTACTCAGGGTAATCGTCTTTGTCCATCCCATAATTTTCTGAACCGAGGGCCACACTTGTACGGAGTGTTTTGTGGGGACAGATATAGGGAACCTTGCAGGTCTTGAGTATAGCGCTTGTGTGTAATTACCCCAAGGGAGTAACCATCTATCTATTGCATAGCCCGGATCAGTGAGGGGCCGATACATACAGGGGTTGATGGCCACCAACTTCGCCGCCCAGTAATATTTCTTGATATTTGGCAGACAGATTCCTCCATCGTACCAGCTTCTAACCAATTTTGGGAATGAGATACGCGGCGGACCACTCCCACAGAGCAAAGTTCGTTGTGCACCCTCCACTTGCCTGAAGTAGGACGCTGGGACTAGAGCGGGCGAATTCTGTAAAACATATAAAAAATGAGGCAACGCCATCATTTTGAATAGTGCAGCTCGTCCCAATAGTGATAACGGAAAGGACTGCCAGTGTTCTACATCACATTTCAGGCGCCGCAGTGGCGGCAGTAGGTTAACCTCATAAAACAACATGGGATTTTTAGTAATGAAAATTCCCAAGAATTTGAACCCCTCTGTTACTATCCGGAGTTGATAGTCCTTTGCCAGGACCAAGAAGTTGTCCTTGAGTATATAAATTAGAGATTTTGTCCAGTTGATCGTGTATTCGGAGTATGTGCCAAAGTTAGCGAAGATGTTTAAGACTCTACGTAGGGATCTATTGGGGGACACTAAGTATAACAAAATATTGTCTGTGTAGAGCAAAATACGGTCCTCCCAGTCTGGGGAATAGCGCAACCCTCTTATTATAGGGTCTTGCTGAATCCAACAGGCCAAAGGCTCTAATGTGAGCCCAAACAGCAGTGGGGACAGCGGGCACCCCTGCTTTGTCCCCCTGTGTAGATGAAATATAGCTGATTTTTTGTTGTTGACCACCACTTGTGCTAGTGGGTAGGTATAGAGAAGTCAGCCTACACCGGCAGACACATTTCTGCCAATAGTTCTGTAGTTTCACCCTCCTGCCTGGTGGTTTTGGACTTGTAGATATGGTCATAGTACCTACCAAACTCGTCCGCAATGTCCTGTGGCTCAGTGAGCTTTTCCCCTGTATCTGTTAACATTACTGTGACTAGCCGGTTCGCTGCCTCCCGCTTATCTAGCCAGGCCAACAGTTTCCCCACTTTGTCCCCTAGTTAGTACACGCTACCCAGCTTATAATTAAGCATAGTTTTAGCTACCTCCCTCTCTTCGGTCCTGTATTCCTCTAGTGTCAAATTAAGAATGTGGGTTGTGTCATGGTCGGGGAGTGTTGTGATACCTTCTTCCACTTTCAGTATTTCCGCTTCTCGTTGGAGAAGTCTGGCCTGTTTGTCTTTTTTTGCTCCAGAGATCAGCGAGAGCGCCTGCCCCCTTATTACTGTTTTAAAAGCCTCTCAGAGGACCTGAGCTGATTCAACTGTGCCCTCATTTTCATTGAAGTAGTTTCTTTCTCTAATTTCAATCTTATGTTGGGAATTCGCAGATACCAAGGGTTGATGGGGGCCACCCTAGTACAGTCTCCCTTACCATATTCCATCTGCAGCCAAACTGGGTAATGGTCTGAAATTCCTCTCATTAGATGTCTTATCTCCTTCACATAGTCAGTCTGTGCTGCTGGAGCAAGGATGTGGTCTAACCGGGAAAGGCTTTTATGGGCCCCAGATTGAAATGTGTAGTGCGTCTCTGCAGGGCGATGCACTCTCCATGTATATACTAGACCCAGGGCCCTCAGCAAACATGGGAGTCGCAGCTGCGATGGAGGAATGTTTCTAAGGGGATGGCAATCTAGGGTCCCCGATACAACTGAGTTTAATTCCCCCCCTATTACCATTCTACTACTGGGAAATGTAAGCAATGCTTTCCCCAAGACCCTGAAGTCCTGGAGGCTCATACAGCGACATCAATGTCAGCGATTCATCCTCCCACTGTCCATTCACTGCAGCGTATCTCCCTAAAGTATCCGTATAGACCTGGTCTATTGTCATAGAGAAGGAACAGTTCATCAATATGGCTACACCCCTGGAGCCCGTCGTGAACCCGGAATGTACCACCAATTGATATCCTCCTCTCGATAGGGCCCTACACATGTTCCCAATGAGGTGCGTTTCTTGGAGCAGAACCATATCCGGGGTGTGTCATTTAAGAAACTGCAGTATGATTCCCCATTTAAGCTTATCACATAAAGCATTAACATTCCAGGATAATAACTTGATGCGTTTCTCATACGTAACCCCTATTTCTCGAAATAGTATTCACTAGTGGGCGGGGCACCCCACCCGTCCCCAAACACCCACAATCTGCCAACTAGATTCTACACAATCTACTATGTTCTCCACAGCATGTGCATGGTCACTATATGTCCCACGCCTAGACTCACTACATATGACTCTGTGATGAACGAAAAAAAAAATCCTGTAGAAACAAAACCCCAAACACCCACCACCCTGTAACCCTCCTTGCTCCCCTGCACTCTGGGCTTAAAACTGCCCATAACCCCGGTAGTGCAGAGTGCCTGTCGCCCTAAGTAAGAACTAACTAGAAGTTGGGGGGTGGGGATAAGAGTTGCAGATACCCGCCCTTTGGACCCAGCCTCGCTACTTTGTGTTCCCCATTGAGGAGATTAGAATATGCATTGTATACATATAGCAGCTATCTGTGCAGGAAATGTTCTCTTTGCTTGTTTGGCATGCTGTCTCGGTGTTTTCTAAGTCTGCTGAGGCAAGGCTGGCACCGGAGTGTTCCGACTAACAATACACAGTCTGGTGTAGTACGTTGCAGTTTAATTCAAGTGTCCAAGAGTCACTTTCCATTATGAACCTTCGCTGGTCTCCAGCCCTCCAACCAGTCCTGGGCCACCTCCGGTGTGTCAAAGAACCAAGCCTTCCCGTCAGCTTCCACCCTGAGCTTTGCCGGAGACAACATTGCATAGCGAATGCCCTTGTCTCTCAATCGTGTTTTAACATCTAGGAAAGTGCGCCGTTGACTCTGAACCGCAATGGTAAAGTCCGGAGAAAACGACAGTTCACTGTTGTCGATTTTTAGGGGAGGGTTAGTATGAGCTGTTTGTAGTATGCTACCACGATCTCTGAAGTTGAGAAGTCGAGCAAGAATGGGCCTTGGGGGGCACCCGGTTTAGGTCTCCCCCCGGCACTCTGTATGCTCTTTCAACTCTAAAGAATTTTGATAGAGTTTTAGGGGGCAGACGGTTCACGCTTAAATCTTCCATGAAAAGATCCGTGGCTGGCCCATCCGCTCGCTCTGGGACCCCAATAATTCTGAAGTTATTACGTCTAGCTTGACCTTTGTAATCATCCAACTGAGCATCTAGCCATTGTCGTGCCAGTTGAAGTTCTTTAATGTCTTTACTCATTCTTTGGGCGTCTCCGTTAAGTTCGTTAGTCACCACTTCTATAGCATTCACTTTCTCAGTCGTTTTGTGTAGATCCGTTTTGATCAGTGCCATTTCAAGTGATAAGGTATCCATTCTGTATTCCGGGGAGGAACGCACCCCAGCAATGGCCGCCATTACGTCTATCAACGTCGGCTCTTCTCCAGTCGGTGTTGACGATTTTTCAACCTCCCCCTTAGGTGCTTCATCAAGGTCACTTACTTTGTGGGTGGAGTTCCTGAAACAAAGAGGCTGCAAGGGGGGACTTGGGGACAAAGGGGAGCTCGATTCGTGGGGACCCCTAGACTAAGGGGACGCAGTCAGGAGTCATGGCCCCGGGCTGTGGAGCTTGGGATCAGAGGGTCGTGGCTAGCTGGCCACTGGAGGTCAAGGCTCTCACGGTTGTCGGTCAGGTCTGCAGAGGCGGAAAAACATGACTGCAGGGCTACTCTGGTCATGGATCTCATTGGTCCTGAAGTCCCTTGTCATACAGGAATTTTTTATATGGCGGTGGTGTCCGGAATGGACACAAACAAGCCTTGGCTGGTGCAGATGCTCCGGGTCTCAGGGAATTGGTGCAAGGGGCATCCTGGAGGGTCTAGTTTCTTGAAATTCAGCAACGTGATGGGGATAACCTCCTAAAGCCACAAAAACATCCTCCAGAAGTTTTACTCCCTGGGTGAGCCCAATGGCCAAACGGGTAGATAGGGTCAGTGCCTGCAGATGCAGTGAGATGGCTCCTTCGCTCCAAGGGAGATGCTAGATGGTTGACAAAGTGCTGGGCAGTCTTCTAAGTGTAAGCGAAGATGCACAGCTGCCCGACAAGTAAGGTCTTTGCAATTGCGAAGGCACAAGCAACCAAACAGGGGTTGGTCCTTAGTTCTTGTGAGGTTGGCTCTTCTTTGTCCATCTTGTGTTCCCAGAATCTAATCTGTAATGGAAGGCTGGACGATACCAGTCAGCCAACACACTGACTATTAAGGGTACAGGGGGCACTTCTAAGGTGACCTCCTGGTACTTGTCTTCATAAATCCGATTTTGGCATCAGTCCTAATTTTTAAGACAAAATAGTTGATACCAAATATCAGTATTTTCAGTAACCTATATATATATATAAAAACGAATGTATGTCTGTCTGTTTGTCCTTTATGCATTACTACACCATTCATCCGATCGTTATGAAACTTTGGGAAGTTGTTGAGTACACTCCCGTGAAGGTTTTGGCATAAAATATTGTTAAATATCAGCCCCCCCAGGGCCCTCATAATCTTTAGAATACTGATGTACGCACCAGACGGAAAAACAACAAATTGTGTATCCACAAGCACTCGAATAAATAAATTGAATTAAAACAGCATTCATACGATCGCCAGGAAACTTTGGGAAGTTGTTGAGTACACTCCCGCAAAGGTTTCTGGCATACATTTTTTAAAAATATCGGCCCCCCAGGGGCCTCATAATCTTTCGAATACTGATGTACGCACAAGACAGAAAAATAAAAAATCGTGTATCCACAAGCACTCGAATAAATAAATAGAATTAAAACAGCATTCATCAGATTGCCAGGAAACTTTGGGAAGTTGTTGAGTACACTCCCGCGAAGGTTTCTGGCATAACATTTTTTTAAATATCGCCCCCCCAGGGCTCTCATAATCTTTCGAATACTGATGTACGCACAAGACAGAAAAATAAAAAATCGTGTATCCACAAGCACTCGAAAAAATAAATAAAATGAAAACAGCATTCATCCGATCGCCAGGAAACTTTGGGAAGTTGTTGAGTACACTCCCGCAAAGGTTTCTGGAATAAAATATTTTTAAATATCGGCCCCCAGGGCCCTCATATTCTTTCGAATACTGATGTACGCACCAGACGGAAAAACAAAAAATTGTGTATCCACAAGCACTCGAATAAATAAATAAAATGAAAACGACACTTTGAAATGTTTTCCATATTAAAATGAATAAGTTTCAATAAAAATGACACAATGTAAATTGAATGTTATCATAACGAGTTTCCTTGAATTTCCTTTCTTCGGAGATCGCAGCAACGCGCGACGGGTAAGCTAGTACATTATGTAGCTGGGTAACTCGTAATGGCCAGTGTCCAGTACATACCTTTAAAATGGAGTCCCGATCATTTGTAATTTCTAGCAATGGAGCTAGTAGACAGATGGTTATGCAGTTCCGATAGAGGTGAGAGAAGGAAGGAAATTATGTGGTGTTCTAACAGGCCAGGTATATTGGAACAAGAAGGGTGGTTCCTTTTTGGAAATAGGGCCTTCACACACTCTGTGACACATCTGTCACTAGAGTCACCTCCGGTTGGGGAAGAGAGACGGGTCTGCCACTGACCAAATAGTGGTTCGTTAGCCACCACTGCAGATATATCTTTTGCTGTTCCGTCCAAGATCAGGACTGTGTCGGAAAGATTCCCCTGATGCTGCGCCCACTGGGACTTCAGGTCCCACTACAGAGCTTGCTTATGCCATCGGGCATGAGTGACCAGCATGAGTCAGTCTCACCACAATCCAGGATAGAGGCTGTAACATCGGAATCATAGCCTATATATCCTGGACTCACCATTAGGGAGGATAGGCCCATAACTACACTGCCCCCTTATTACTGTTTTAAAAGCCTCTCAGAGGACCTGAGCTGATTCAGCTGTTCCCTCATTCTCATTGAAGTAGTATTCAGTTTCTTTCTCTAATTTCAATCTTATGTTGGGGGTTCGCAGATACCAAGGGTTGATGGGGGCCACCCTAGTACAGTCTCCCATACTATATTCCATCTGCAGCCAAACTGGGGAATGGTCTGAAATTCCTCTCATTAGATGTCTTATCTCCTTCACATAGCCAGTCTGTGCTGCTGGAGCAAGGATGTGGTCTAACCGGGAAAGGCATTTATGGGCCTCCGAGTGAAATGTGTACTGCGTCTCTGCAGGGCGATGCACTCTCCATGTATGTACTAGACCCAGGGCCTCCGGAAAACATGGGAGTCGCAGCTGCGATGGAGGAATGTTTCTAAGGCCTGGTCTATTGTCATAGAGGAGGAACAGTTCATCAATATGGCTACGCCACTGGAGCCCGTCGTGAACCCGGAATGTACCACCAATTGATATCCTCCTCTCGCTAGGGCCCTACACATGTTACCAATGAGGTGCGTTTCTTGGAGCAGAACCATATCCGGGGTGTGTCGTTTAAGAAACTGCAGTATGATTCCCCGTTTAAGCTTATCACATAAAGCATTAACATTCCAGGATAATAACTTAATGCGTTTCTCATACGTAACCCCTATTTCTCTAAATAGTATTTACTAGGGGGGGGCACCCCACCCATCCCCGAACACCCACCATCTGCCAACTGGTTTCTACATAATCTACTATGTTCTCCACAGCGCGTGCATGATCACTGTATGTCCCACGCCTAGACTCACTACATATGACTTTGTGATGAACGAAAAAAAAAACCCTGTAGAAACAAAACCCCAAACACCCCCCACCCTAAAACCCTCCCTGCTCCCATGCACTCTGGGCTTAAAACTGCCCATAACCCCGGTAGTGCAGAGTGCCTGTCACCCTAAATAAGAACTAACTAGAAGTTGGGGGTGGGGATAAGAGTTGCAGACACCAGCCCTTTGGACCCAGCCTCGCTACTTTGTGTTCCCCAATGAGGAGATTAGAATATGCATTGTATACATAAACCAGCTATCTGTGCAGGAAATGTTCTCTTTGATTGTTTGGCATGCTGTCTGTGTGTTTTCTAAGTCTGCTGAGGTAAGGCTGGCGCCGGAGTGTTTCGACTAACAATACACAGTCTGGTGTGGTACTTTGCAGTTTGATTCAAGTGTCCAAGAGTCACTTTCCGGAGACAACATTGCATAGCGAATGCCCTTGTCTCTCAATCGTGTTTTAACATCTAGGAAAGTGCGCCGTTGACGCTGAACCGCGATGGTAAAGTCCGGAGAAAAGGACAGTTCACTGTTGTCGATTTTTAGGGGAGGGTTAGTCTGAGCAGTTTGTAGTATGCTATCACGATCTCTGAAGCTGAGAAGTCGAGCAAGAATGGGCCTTGGGGGGCACCCGGTTTAGGTCTCCCCCCGGCACTCTGTATGCTCTTTCAACTCTAAAGAATTTTGATAGAGTTTTAGGGGGCAGACGGTTCACGCTTAAATCTTCCATGAAAAGATCCGTGGCTGGCCCATCCGCTCGCTCTGGGACCCCAATAATTCTGACGTTATTACGTCTAGCTTGACCTTTGTAATCATCCAACTGGGCATCTAGCCATTGTCGTGCCAGTTGAAGTTCTTTAATGTCTTTGGGCTTCTCCGCTAAGTTCGTTAGTCACCACTTCTATAGCATTCACTTTCTCACTTGTTTTGTGTAGATCAGTTTTGATCAGCGCCATTTCAAATGATAAGGTATCCATTCTGTATTCCGGGGAGGAACGCACCCTAGCAATGGCCGCCATTACGTCTACCAATGTCGGCTCTTCTCCAGTCGGCGTTGACGATTTTTCAACCTCCCCCTTAGTTGCTTCATCAAGGTCACTTACTTTGTGGGTGGAGTATTTATCCAGTTTTGTCTGGAGCATGGATCGTTGCCCCTTCGGCCCCGACATGGAGCAGTAACACCCGTGGGTTCAAGCCCCAGTGCTAAATGGTGGTGTCCTGTGCACTATCTTCTCTGTGCACCCGTGCAAGTGCCATCAGACGTAAGGCACCAAATAATAGGGGTGTTGTCCACAGCGCCTCGGTGGTGCACCAGTGATCAACTTACATCTCCGTTCATCAATTAATAAAGGCCATTGGCCCCGGGTTTCCAAGTTGCAGCCTCAGTTATTTGTATCACGCACCCACCGTGGCCCATGAGCAGCGGTTCCTTTTACAAACATTTTTTGGGGCTTCCAGAGGTCAGCCAGGAGTTTTTGTCCGAAAATCAAAGCGCCCCACCACGTCGCGGTACAGCCACCCCTTCGTCAATGTTCCCTCACCTGCTCTGGATGGGTGTGTCTCTCTGCTGGTCAATTCTACCCCGGCTGGATCCTTGCACTTTCACTGGATTTTAGTTCTTGGTGATGGTGGCTTTACTCCCCGCAATCACCCCCTTCGAGGCGCCGACAGAGGTGGGGGCAGTCTACAGGCCGGAGCTGCACCACCAGGCTCCAGAGTGCTCCCGGTCTCGCCGCAGCTTGCCAGTCAGATGGTATAGCGGGAGGGGAAGCGGGAGGAACGTCAGTGTCTCAGCACTAGCCCGGATGGTGCAGGATATTGGCCGCCTCTGTCTCGGGTAATGCTGGAGCCCAACATCGATTTGTCGGATATTAATGCAGTCTCAGGCCCTTGGTTTCAGGAGCCTCACTGCCTTGCGGCCATCACGCTCGGCGGTCAAGCCACGCCCCCGAGCCTGCACTTCTTAATGTAGCCAGGAGAGATGGTCCCCCGTTAACCAGTCATAAGTGGGTGGCATGAGTGGTGGGGTCATCACAAAGGGGAAGAAGAAGCCCCTTCGGAAAATTTGGAGAACCCAGTGGCCTGATGTCACTGACCACCAGTAGGGCAAGTGATGGAGAATCCTGTCTCCCACTGGATACCCATGATGGTCGGAGGGCAAACTACTGAGGTTTGAAGGCACAGCTGCCCAGGGAGTAGTGGTTTGACTCAACTGCTGGCTGCCTATCCCATGCTGTCTGTGGGACCTGTGCCCTCAGTCACGAAAAGGCTGGAAAGGCTGTTGGCTGTGGTGGCTGAGAAGGTATGAGCACAGTAGTAGACCCTATCCATTGTCACAAAAGGGCCAGAAGGTGGATTGGGTTGGCAAGGAGCCGCAGACAAGCACTAGGACCTGGCTGTTACTCTGCAGTCCTTAAAGCGCTCCAGCGCTGAATTCACCTTCTCTCCAAAGAGCTGACAGCCATTGAAGGGCATTTCCATGCGAAAAGACTGGACATTCCCTGAAAAAAACTGTTGCTCTCAGCCAGGCGTGGCACTGCAAGGCCACTGACGCATAAATCGCTCTGCCCAGCATGTCGGTGTGTGAAAGCCCACACTGTATGGTGAACTTTGTTGCATCTTTCCCATCAGCAATAGCTTAGGTGAGTATGGCTTGGGCCTCCTCCGAGACTATGGGCAGCATTTGCACAACCAAGTCCCATATTGTATAGGAATAATGGCCCAAGAGACATGTGGTGTTCACTGACCTCAGTGCTAGGCTGACAGAAGAAAACACTCTCTTACCAACGTTGTCCAGCCTCTTGGATTCCCTATGCGGTGGGTAGGAAGGGAATACACTCTGGACATGGAGGCTCGGACCACCAAGCTCTCAGGGGTGGATTGCTGGAGAGGAAACTGGGATTTCCAGGAGTGGGGCAATGGCGGTGGGCAATCATCCTATGCACAGGACACAAGTAGGACATCTATAAGGGCATCATTGAAGTGGATAAGGGGTTCTGAAGGGGAGACTCCGGGCTGAAGCACCTTCATCAAGATGTTTCTCTTGACCACCACCGTAGGCAACTGAAGGTCCAAAATCTCAGCTGCCCTATGCACTACCATCACAAAAGAGGCACCCTCCTTCATAGTCACAGTAGGAGAAGAGACCAGGGTAGTGCCTGGTGAGGAGTCTTAACCACTGGCCTCAGCTAATTCCTCATAACAGTTGTCCTCTTTCTGTTCTTCTTTAGACAGGTGGTAACCATAAGGGTCCATGGACCCCTCCCATTTGTCTCCCTCTCCAGGCCTGTAAAATAAATAAGTGTACAAAATAGTAATGGTTGGAAAGCTTGAATTAATCTCAGCCACTGGTAATCACTCGGGCCACATCCCAGGTCATCGTTATTTTGCACATCAGGACACCTAAGTTTGGAACCAGCTATATGCAAATCAGTCTTGACCATACTCCAATAGGAATAGTCCAACCCTAACTGCTAAGCCAGGTCCTCCCTGAACTGAAATGCAAGCAACCCAGGACTGGGTTCGCCCTCGTTATGGGTTTATCAGTTTGGTTCCAGCAACAAAAAAATGCACCATCACCAAAATCCAAACCTTCACTCACGGTACAACACACACCCAACGCACATCAAAAATCCACAACCAAACGAGGCAAAGACATCAGGCACACAATCAACCGCCCAAAAATACACACACACACTTTCACAACCACAGCAACCATACCTGCACCCTCTATCTCCCAACTCTATCCGCCTTTCCTCCTTTCTCAAATCCCACCACTACTCCTCTCACAGTCCTTAAAAAGTGATCCTTGATAATTTTAGGTGCTTGGCTTCCACCTGCTTGAGGAGTGACATAAGCCCCTTTACGAGAAGGTTTTATTATCTACCATGTAGCTAGGAGGGAAGTTAGGAAGCTGTGATTCTACAGCTGTGGATTGTGTTTTCATTGTTTTTGTTTATATTTGGAAATTATTATTATTTTATGCATATACTTTTGAGAGACGTATCTTATGAAAACGTAGGTTGTGAACCATGGTCAAGCAACAGCCACAATCCCTTGCACGGTGAACCACAAAGTCACTAAATCAATCTGTGTTTAACCCTGGGTAGCTTGGTATGAAAAGCAGCCAGACTTAACTTAGAGTCAATGTGTAAAGTATTTATGTAGCACAAAAACAGAAATAAAGTGAAAACACAACATAAGAAAAATCCCACACCAATTCAGAAAAATTGTGTACATTTGAATCAATTATTTGACACCAAAATGACAAAGGTCCAATCAGTAGAACCAGAGTTATGAATTTGTAAAGCTTGTAGTAAAAACTAGCACGTAAAAAATCAAAGTCCTAACCACAGACATCTAGTTACGCAAGACAGGGCCAAAGTCGAACAATATAGCTGACATCAATGGAACGCGGTTTGGATACAAGAAGTGGATTGGGCCCGGTCAGTGCTTACCTTTGGACATAGAAGAAATTTTGAGGAGGTAAAAATCAGCGGGGCAAGGCTGCAGGAAGTGTCCGATGAGGGAGCGTAATCGTCGGGGAATCTTGGGTTGAAGCCGCTGTTAAGATATCTCTGTTTGGACTTAGGGCCTGATTTACATCTTGGTGGATCTGGTCCGCCGTCACTTATCCAGCGGTTTCTCCGTTCACCTACTAGGCGGTCCGTTCGCTCCATTGAGATGCTATGAACAATAGTCCATCCGAGTTCTGCCGTCTCTGCCAGAATTTTCCTCACATGTCGAAAGCGTTATTTCTGCTGAGCCAATTACAATGTGCCTTCCCATCAATGTAACTGTAGCGACATCGAAGTTGGCGGTTTTGAAGAGATATAAAGTAGAAATTCACCTTTTTTTTTTCCACTTCCCTTTCCATCATGAGCCTGATCATCCAAGTCCTTACTTTGATGCTGCTACTTGACCACGAAGCAAATCAACCCCGTCATCAGCGAAATCTAAGGTATACATTTTTTTACTTGTTTTCTTTTGCATTGTCTGTTTACATCTGCTCTGGACTCACACATTTTTTAATTTCTCCTACAAGCCATTTTTTCTAATGTATAGTGCATATGCGTGTAATGTTCTCATTTAACAAAGTTAAAGAAACAAACCTGTATTAACTTATTTTGTTTATTTTAAATTTGGGGCAAGCCTCCGTCATGATAATGGGCACTTACACAAACTTTTACATGAATCAAAATTCATAATTTGTTCATACATGTGTATTTACTTATGTTTAGTAAACTTTCAAATTATAAAAATATGCATTACCCAATTTTGAATAATATCATTTTAATATAATTCAGTAATTGCACTAGACAAGTTAAAAGTTTAGAAATAAAAATAAATGTAAAATCAATGTTAGTTCTAAACTTAACTCATTTTTTTATTTATGTAACATTTCCCTTTGTCTTGTGCATTTTCTGTATTTTTTGGTGTAAGTGTCCATAATCATGATGAATGCTTGCACCAAAATTGTATGGTCCATTAATTTTATTTTCTAATGTTTGACGTTTACAAATATGTAATTAAAAAAAAAAACTCTTTTGTATTTGTCTGTTATAAATGTAAGTAAGAATATGTATTTTACATTTTCGTCATTAACATTTTTAATAACCAAGGAATTGTAAATTTATAAAAATGTTAGGACAAACTTTGTAAAATATATTTATTTAAAATTGAGATCATTTTCCACAACAACATCTTGTGGCTTTGTTGCCTATAACTTGCCTTCTACACATAGTCCAAAGGTCAACCTCCTCAGGAAAGGGCATCTATTGGGTGCAGAGCGGGTACTTCAAGGATTGTTCTTGGGAGGGATGGGTTTAGGTTTGGTAGGGGTTAAGGACAGATAAGAGGTGAATTCGGAAGGAGGAGTAAGGGTAGGAGGGGTTTGAGGATTGACTTTTGGAGTTAGAGGGAGCTGGAGTGGGTGTTGTGCTTGTGTCTGTATGTTTAGCAGTTGCCTGTGGGTTTGGTGTTTGTTGTGTATGTTTGGAAGTATGTTCTTTGGCCGGTGTTTGATATTCTGGTGAGTGTGTTGGCTTGCTTTTGGTTGGTCCTGTTTTGTTTGTAGGTGTGCTTTTGTGTGAGTGGGTTGGTTTTGATGAGTGTGTTGTGGTTGTGGTGCTTGTAGATGTGGTGGTGGTTGTAGGGCTTGTGGGTGTGTTGGTAGTTGTGGGTATGGTGGTTATGATGGTGGTTGTGGTGCTTGTGGGTGTTTTGGTTGTAGTGGGTGTGGTGGTGGTTGTGGGTTTGGTGGTGGTCGTGTGTGTGGTGGTGGTTGTGGATGTGATGGTGGTTGTGGGTGTTGTGCTTGTGGTGCTAGTGGGTATAGTTTAAATATTGTGTGTATGTTGTTTGTGTGTTTGTGTATTTTTGTTTATGTATGTGTGTGATTGTGCTTCTTATGTCTTTTGGAGTGGGGGCCTGCAAAGAAGTGAGTGTGCTTGGGATCGGAGTGGTAGTTTGGATTGGTTTGAGGAAGGGACCTGAGTTCTGGCAGAAGGCTGGGCTGGTTGGGAAGCTGGGGTGAGTGAGGAGGCCGCTATTTTGGCAAGCAATCTCTGCATGCCAGACACTGAACTGTAATAATTTGTTGCATTTGGAAGGTTAGCCCCTGGATGCCATTCACTATCACAGTCTGGCCTAGAGAGATGCTGCTTAATAGGTCAACAGTGACAGGGGCAAGGGGGTGATGTGCCTGTGACAAAGGAGACCCCAACTCTTTTAGGGGTTGGGGTTTGCACAACTTGAGGGGGAGCAAGAGGGAGTGGGAGATGTGTCTCTGGGTGGTGGACAATGATGAGGTTGTTGCATTTCTGGTATGGTCCACCACCACCAGGGACTGCTCACTTGTGGAGGCCTCCAATGAATATGACAATGTGGTGGCCTCCATTCCAATCCTCTCACCCTCCATGCCACTGTGTCTATCGGTGTCTGATGTTTCACCACCTGAACCACAAAGGCCAGCTGCTTCCCCGCCTTCTTGGCCAATATCTCCTTCGCCAGCTCTTGCAGATGCAGTAAAGACTTATACAATAGTTCTATTGTATCTGAGTAAATATAACTGGTCAGACGTTTATTCTCAAAACATTTTCAATTTTTTTATATTTCACCTCCTTCAGGGCTTTTATTTTTTGGTTTATTTTTATCTTTAGCTCCTGCATGTAGGAAGCATCTCCAGAAAACATTTGGTCACAGTTTTGTAATTTTCTATTATTGCTCCAAATTTATTTTTGATCATTTTTCTTAAATATGTTCAAATCTCTACAAGAACTGGTTTATACTTCTGAATGGTTCTGATTTGTTGTTTTGAATAGTGAACTTTGAATAGTAAATGTTACAAAACTGTAATATAAAACAAAAATCCCTTAGTACATTGTGAGTACAAGGTAAAAAAAGCTGATTTTTCTTTTTCTTTTTAAAAATAACAATATGAATCAATGTGTGTTAATATTTACTGTAATGTTGTACCAATATTTATATGAACTGAAAGCCTGTTTTTATACGAGGGCATTTCACAATGTTAAAACTTACTTTAAATAACCTACACATTTTTTTAATGTTGAAATTAAATTTTTGGATTCAGCACTTAAGTTGTTAATGCATTCTGCCCTATTATTTACTTATACTGTTAAAGAAATTCTAAAATATTTTTTTTTTAGATTTAAATTATTTCTGCAGCATAAGTAAAAACATACAGCTTGATACATTTTAATTCCACTTCATTTATAATTTTCTATAAAATAACTTAATTTATTTTTAGTTTGTTTTACTATTGTGAAGAAAAAAATGTCTGGCTCTCAGTTTAGTAAAAAATCGGTAGACATTACAGTAAATTTTTTAACACATTAATTCATGTATATTTTTAAAATTAAAAATCTAAATGCAATTTACAATTTTATTTTCCTTTGATGCATTTTACATATTTATAAATGAGTCATTTTTTGTGCCTGATATCGAGTTTTGCAGATGGGATACTCCAACATGTATGTTCGGAATTTCTATCCGTCAAATTCCAAGTGCATTATAAAATATTGCCATGGAATAGGTTGGAAAAAAATTCAGTTTCATTTGTGAGGTAATATTCCATCTGCAAAAGTCCCTTTAAGTATTTTATTTTTGTTCATTAATAATTGTTCACATGGACATAACAAAGAACATAACATTTATGTTTATGGTATGTTTTACTCAATCACTATTGTGTTCACATTTCTTTCTGTTTTTTTATGTATGCCTATAGAATTAATTTTGCAATGAACAGACTTGCTTCCATGCGAGACTGTCATTGGAAGCGGACACATCCATTGGCTTTTGTAAGTTGCTTTCACACACGTTAGCCTATGGCTGTATCCATCGTGGAGTTTCACACCCACTACCCTATCAACTTCTGCCCACTTCCTTCTAATTGTAAACGTCCTGATGGCGAGGTCAGGCTTCAGCCATTTTAGATTGTTAAATAGTGCGTTTGTGAATGTTAAGAGTGTCACCAACACTCAAAATGGTGGCTAGTTGTTTAAATATACAAAATGTTAATGTTATTTATTTGTTTTGCAAAAAAATTATTGTGTAGTGCATTATTGTGGTTAAATGCAAGAGTTGCGTGGGTTTGTTTATACTTCCGGTGACGGAATTTTAGATATACATATATATATAACAAAATGTGCCAATAATGCATTCGAGATATATTCTCAACATATTTCTTTTTTTATTTTAAATACATGTCAAAAATTTAATTTAAAAAAGTCTCAAATACATTTGCAAAATTATGTAAAAAAATAATTTGTGAAAAATAAAAAGATTAGTTTTTTATGTCAAACATATGTTTGCAAAATTCATAACAATTAAAAAAATGTAATACAGACATATGAAGCCAGGGAGAGTGAGAAGACAAGTGACTCAAGTTATGAGACAATTTTCAGACCTTGCCACCATGGAAGAACAGGATATGGTAAAAATATTCAGATTAAATAGACAAACTATTATTGATTTATGTCATCAGCTGATGCCAGATCTTCTGCTCCACAATGGGAATCCCAAGTCAATAACACCAGTAGTGAAAATAATGGCTGTACTTTGTTTTGTAGCCACAGGATCATTCCAATACACTGTTGCAGTATCTGGTGTAATGTCACAACCAACTTTCAGTGGTGTGCTACAAAACGTTCTTTTTTCAATGATGAGACACATCATCAGCTTCATACAGTTTCAACAAAATTAGGATTTTGTCAATGTGAAGGTAGAATTTTAGGATTTGGGTCTTCTACCACATGTGGTAGGAGCAATTTATGGTATACATATTGCCTTAGTGCCACTCCAACACATGACAAAGTACAAGTCTTCCTCAATCGAAAAAACTTCCATTCAATCAATGTGCAAGTTGTGTGCTTACCAGATTTGTACATCACAGGCATGTGTGCGCGTTTTCTAGGATCAACACATGATTCCTTTGCACTACGGCCCATACCCTGCAAGTGTCACAACTTGGACCTGGGAGGGCCTGGCTTGTTGGGAAGTACAATCTGTCAATTTATTTTTTAGTTAATTTTAAGTTTAATGATCAAAAATACTATTAGATTTCTTTCGGTCATTTTTTTCCACATAGGAGACTCAGCTTATCCTAACCAACATCGCCAGGGAAAGTCCACTTCAATGAGGCACATGGAAGAACAGGGAGGCTAGTGGAGTGGACTTTCGGGGTCCTAAAGGCCAGATTTCAATGTCTGGATAAGACTGGTGAATCCATCCTCTACTCACCCGATAAGGGTCGCAATCCAACTGCTGGATTACAATGCCGGTGGTTGGAGCGTTGCAGGTGGGGGAAAAGACCGCCACCTCCGACAGGATCAGATGCTCCAGGACACCTCTGCTTGAGGTAGCTGTTGCGATCTACAAATGTTGTTATTATTATTATTAACGGAGATCCTGTCAGGGCGCCAGTTGGACAGGTAATCCCTGAATGGCGGCTATGCATGCGCAGGCTCTGCCGTCGGGATTACAATGTCCCTTTCCGACAGCCTTTCCTTGGCAGTCTGATTGCCATAGAAAGGCTGTTGCAAAGGGACTTTGGGGGCCCCTAGCTGGCCCCTCTCCCCCGGACCTCCACTATAGGGTCAGAGGGGGACCTGTGGTCCCCCGCCAAAACATCCTTTTTGTTTGAGGCTTGTGCTGCGATCCAATTGTAATTTGGAGGTCGGAACAGCTGCCTACTAGTCGGGTGGTCCCCATCCTGAAACGATGTTGGTTGGACACTCGATCAACTGGCATTGTAATGAGGGCCCAAGTGTGCAAATTACCATGGCACGCTGTATGTTACATAACATACTCTTGTGATGGAACCTCCAGTACATTACAGAAGAAGGAAACCATGAGCAACTAGGTGAGGAGTTTGAAAAGCCAAATGAAGATGATAGTGGTGAAGAGGAATGAATAGACTCACATCAAGAGGTTATTGCCAACTTCTTCACATGAGTATAAGTCTATATTTACATAGTATAAAAGTCTGTGCTACACATTTTTCAGAAAGGGAAAGTTAGGGAAAATCCTGGGCAAAGATGTTTGTTGATCTTAGTTTTGCACATTGACTGCTGTGTTTATTTACAATGTTAATCTTTGATTGTTTTTAGAAAATGTGTTCTCAAAATTAGTCATTTGTAATGTGTCTAAATTGTAATGTAATAAAGACATTTTGTTTTAATCTGTTTTAGGTTTCTTCACCATGTCATCTTCATTTGGACATTTCAAAGTTGTGACATTTTCAGTTATATGCTGCTATTGCAGAGTGCAAAGGAACATGGGTTGATCCTGTGAAAAAAACATGCATTTTGGATGTTCATATCGTGTACGAAGCCATCTTGCACAGTGATTGAATAGAATTTTTTTTTTTTTTACACTTCTTTTTATTGAACATAGGCTTTGCACGTGGAGCAGTACAATATATACACGGGATGCAATGAAATATACAGTGGTTAGAGGGTCCCACGTTTCCAAATCCCATGCAGCCTATCATTGTACTCATCTGAGTCCGGGGTGTTGTCTGCTACCTCAGCTCCCTTTCTTAACCCTGGTCTGTCCCTCATGCCTCCCATCGTTATGAATTGAAGTTTTTAGGTTTGCATTACACTTCTTTTCTGTTGAATGTTGACTATTTAATCTAAATTTTCCGATTATATCCCGTTCTTCCATAGTGGCAAGGCCTGAAACTTTAAATGAAAATATAGAATGAAGTATTTGGCTTCTGCGTGCTATTTGATATGTCTATTGTAGATTTTCCTTTTGCTGATAATCAATAAATAATTTTTTTAAAGTATTTGGCTTCTGCATGGGTTCTACTATATTTTAAAATTATGAAAAACAATTCTTTATTCCAATTTAATAAAATAATACTTTTTTGTGTACAATACCGATTGAGCATGTGTATGGATACGGTGGATTTCAAAGGGTTCACAGACACATAAATCTAACATAAAACATTTGAAATTTAATTATTTATTTATTTAATTATTATTCATATATTATATTTAGAGCTCCCGAATCACCCCAACCGGGGTATCTCCGCGATGAGACTGCCTTAGCTTACCCGGGAAAAGAGTATTAAAATGTGTGGTTTTTAGCAGCTTTCTGAAAACTATATAGTTGGTGCAAAGCCGCAGATGGGTGGGCAGTTGGTTCATGTAGAGTGGAGCCAGAGAGGAGAAAGCTTTCCCCACCAACCGAGTTTGTTGTATACGGGGCACGTGGAGGAGATCCTTGGACCCAGAACGAAGGGTCCTGGTTGGTATGTATCTGACCAGCTTATTTGTCAGATATTGTGGTCCTAAGTTGTTTAGGGATTTAAAGACCATGCAAAAAATCTTGTATTTGATCCTTTTGCGGATAGGGAGCCAGTGTAGCTTTTTGAGTATGGGGAGGTAGGCTGTTCTGGGGTGTGCATTGGTCACTAGCCTGGCTGCCGTATTCTGGGCTACCTGCAATTTGTTCAAGGAAGATTCCTTGGCTGAAATCAACAAAGCATTGCAGTAGTCCAGGTGGCTGAGGACCAATGCTTGCATCAGGGTCTTCCACGTGGAGAGTGGTAGGAGGGAGAAGACTCTGCGGAGGAGGCTGAGTGTGTGGAAGCAGGCCCTTGCTGTTGTGGAGTTATGCTCCTCTAGGGTGAGCTTTTGGTCAATTCGAACACCTAGACACCACTCGTTTTGGGTCGGGCTGGGCCCAGTTCCTCTGGCCACCAGTTGGGCGACCACCTCACTTCGGCTTCTTTAAATAACATAATTTCGGTTTTGCCTGCATTCAACTGCAGGTAGTTGTTACTCATCCAATCGGTAATGGCTTTCATGCCCTTCGAAAAGGTGGTCTGGATGGTAGTGTTATTTTTGTCAAAGGAGAGAAGCAGTTGGGTGTCGTTGGCATAGGAAATTGGAATAAAACCTAGGTTCCTTAGTAAACCAGCTAATGGGGTGACATATATGTTGAATGGAGTAGGGCATCATGAGCCCTGGGGTACGCACTTAGTTACACAAGTGGTCTGGGATCTGAAAGGACCCAGGTTGATGGTCTGTGTTCTCTCAGCTAGAAAATCAGTCATCCATGGTAGCGCTTTCCCCTGGATTCCTGTCTCTAAGTCTCCTAAGCAGGGTCTGGTGGGAGATGATGTTGAATGCTGCAGACAGATCAAGCAGTATTAAAAGCACTGCCTGACCATTGTCTGCTAGCATTCGGATGTTATCTGTAACTGTCACCAACGCCGACTCCGTGCTATGTTTAGGTCGGAATCCTGATTGTGAGGGGTCCAGGCAGTTGGAGGATTCAATACATTCTGACAGGTGCTTATTTATGTGCTTCTCAAGAAGCTTTTCTAAATAGGGGGAGCAAAGAAATAGGGTGGTAGTTGGAAACTACTTCGGAGGGGATTTTAGGATTTTTCCTGATAGGAAGAATCTGTGCAGCTTTCCACTCCTTGGACGTGATAACCATCTGGTAGCGCTAGTGCAATGGCCGGATTGGAGGATGGTTTAGTCCAGGTTTCCGTTAAAAATCCGATGTGGGGGAGGGAGGAGGAGAGCATTTCCCAAATGTTAACAGCGTGTTTGGGGAGTGATCTAACATTTGCCAGAAAACAATTCTAACCTCCATAATTGTGGATGGTATGTGAGGCACATTCTTGATTGTCAGAGCTGTGTGGGCAGCTAGTTTCTGAGTCATCTGCTATTATGCTATTTGTGGGTAGTGTGGATATCGTGCACTGGTAGCCACAGGCTCTGCAAGAAAAAGGACTTTCTGCCACTATCGGTATAGTACATGTGTTGGTGGTAGACATTTTGGGCAGACATTGGCTGTCTCTGATTCTTACCAGGTCATGACTGGAATAGCAATGACGGGTTCCCGTATTGCTAGTCGGTTCTGTGAGCAGAACGGCAGGGGTTGTGGCTCCTGGCGACTTACAGGCACGGACGGGCGCAGACGCGCTTGCCTTGGGCACACCTTCGGCACGCTAGCAGCGCTCACGTCCTCAGCGTGTCAGGTAGGGCATCTGTTCTTATAGTTTTAGGCAGCTGAACTGCTGACTAAATGTCGAGAATCCGGCGAGAGTGTTTTGCGTCACTTCCGGGTGGTGTCAGCTCTCTTCACTCAATTGGAACAATCCGTGGTGGAACAGGGAGGCACCCCACGAGAAACAGGTGAGTGAGAGGGGAGTGAGTGAACAAAAAATATTTAACATGAAGAACAGTTTAAAAAGCAAAGCTGGGTTAAAGCGAGCAAGCGCTAGTATTTCTAATTCAAGGAGCCCTTTCCCAGGCACTCCCAGTGAGTGAACAAAATGAATTTAAAAGTGTAGCAGTTTTTAAAACAAAGCTGAATCAAAGCGAGCAAGCGCTAATATTTCTAATTTAAGGAGTGTGGTATGTAGTCCTACTGTTACTTTAATTATTTAGAATCGTTTCATTAGAATGCTGTTAGGTCATTAGGACTCTGTATGGTTTAGTCAGTTGCTGTCTGATTCCTGTTCCTTCAACTGCTCATACCGTGGGCTCCTTTTACTGTGTACTACTTAAAATAAATAGTAGACTTATATCATTCTACGGAGTTTCCTGTCGTATTTGGCATTCCCCTCCACTACATATTGGTACCAGGAGTGGGGTAAACTCTATTCGCCTTTTCTACAATTTTCTGGATTGGAGCCCACCGGACTGCTATTCCTACATTCTGGATACTGATTCCTTACAACCCATCGGCTACATTTAGGTCGGTTAGAAATACAAGTTTTCTTTTCTACCATTGCCTACTATTTCCTTTGAGAAATTCTCTTGACTGTTGAGGCACGTGACAGCTTCAAATGTCGCTTACCTGGCTCGCTCTTTCTGTTCCTGCTTCGTTCTAAGCTGTAGAACTTCACCTGCCATTCCGTTCTTCCTGCTACTCTGTCTTCTGCCGTCATCCGTCATCATACCGCCGCGATGCATGCTGGGAGAGCGTCCTGACGTCATATGCTCTCCGGCTTTTGCCCACTACAATAAGACTACTGACCGATTTGTCTTTGTTGGTTTTTGTGATATGTGTTTATATATCTTTCAAAAGCTTCCTTTATAATTGTATATATCTCTATCAAATGAATTATTAATCTTTATAAGTATAATTTTCTATCTAAAGAGCCTACATAGGACACCAAAAATAATCAGACAACTACTGTGATAAAATAAAAATAAAAGATTCATAAAAAATATATATCTCTTTGTGATCTTATAAATATAACACTGTGTCAATGTCGTAGCTATACACACGAGGGTGTGCATGAGAGGTTTGTGGCGTTCTTTTATGAAATGTTTGCTATAATTTCTTTTCAAAACTGCCCCTGGAGGGGGAGCCACTCAAAATAATTTGTGATTGTATATAGAATGAAATGCAATTCTATTCTGATTCTTGACCAATGAATTTTTCCTGCACTAATCACAGATTTCCTTCACAACACCAGCACTTCCCCACTCCCTTTTCCCTGTTGCGCGCGTGGGCACAATTATGGTACAATAATCCAATGATTGTATTAGATGTAACACAGTTATAACCAATTGTAGGTTTTGGTATGTTGTAAATAAAAAACTGTACAAAAGGGGGTGGTGATGGACGGAGCATCTGAACCAATCAAACACTCACACCCAGTCAAAAGATCTGGGTTTGATCCATCACCGTTCTTTAGCCCACTCTGCCACCCCAGTTCAGACATGGCTATAGGCAAATCAGTCTGACTCTGTGCCTCATGGGAACAGTCCAGCCCGAACTGCCAAGCCATGCCTTCCCTGGACCGGAAACAAGCTTCCGAGGACCGGTTTCTGGCATTCCAGCCGTCTTCAGCCCGGCTTGCTTGAATCCAGTGGCAAAGTGAGCAAGGGACTCACGTCTGAGCATACCCTGCCACACTTATGGCGGCCAAAGCGGTACAAAAGGGGGTGGTGATGGACGGAGCATCTGAACCAATCAAACACTCACACCCAGTCAAAAGATCTGGGTTTGATCCATCACCGTTCTTTAGCCCACTCTGCCACCCCAGTTCAGACATGGCTATATGCAAATCAGTCTGACCCTGTGCCTCATGGGAACAGTCCAGCCCGAACTGCCAAGCCATGACTTCCCTGGACCGGAAACAAGCTTCCGAGGACCGGTTTCTGGCATTCCAGCCGTCTTCAGCCCGGCTTGCTTGAATCCAGTGGCAAAGTGAGCAAGGGACTCACGTCTGAGCACATGGGCATCCGCAGAAAATTTTCCAGGGGGGGGCGCTAACCTGGCAAATGAAGGGGCGTGGCTAATGTTAATCAATAGAGGCGGGGCTAAAATGGCAGATAATCAGGATCGGGTAATGCTCAGGCCAAGCTGAGAAAAAAGAGTGGTGAATTCTGCATTTGAAACTGGACAACAATTAGAGCACACATATGAACCCTAATATTACACCCTGCCCCCTTAAAACTCATACATTACCTAATCCCTGAAATTAGCCCCCTGACACCCCAAAACCCATAACCCATACCCGCCCTGACCCCTAAAATTGTCCCCCTGGTACCCCAAAACCCATACCCACCCTGAACCCTAAAATGTCCCCCCTTGCAACCCAAAACCCATACCCACCCTGAACCCTAAAATTACCCCCTGGTACCACAAAACTCATACCCACCCTGAACCCTAAAATTACCCATGCCCCCCAAAACTCATACCCGCCCTGAACCCTAACATTACCCCTGGCACCCCAAAACCCATATCCACCCTGAACCCTAACATTTCCCCTAGCACCCCAAACACCATACTCACCCTGAACCCTCAAATTATCCCTGGCACCACAAAACTCATACCCACCTTGAACCCTAAAATTATCCCTGCCACCCCAAAACCCATACCCACCCTAAACCCTAAAATTACCCCACTGGCATGCCAAAAGCTGAACCCTATGGGGCAGATTTACAAGCCCCTTGCGCCACTTTTGCGTCACTATTAATATGGGAAAAATGTCGCAAAAGTTGCCCAAGGGGCTTGTAAATCTACCCCTACAAGCTTACACTACATTCGCATATTCGGAGGGGACTATCCTCCTTGAGGTTTCCATGCATGAGTTGACGTGAGGTTTAAAAGAGCGGTGAACAAGGGATTGAAGACACTGAGTGGTGACCGTGATGGGGAAGACATTTAATGCAGTTTCCTTTACAAATAGGTTTATTGTACAAATCTAATTTGACATACTCGCAGATAGCAAATGCTGCTGCCTTTCCATGGTGTCTGAAAGTTTTTTTCAGGAAGTTGGGTCGACGAGCTGATCAGGTTATTTTCTTCCTTTATGTGGTGGTGATGAGTGGGTTGCAGGGCGCCTGCACTTGTCGCCTCTGTCATTGGTAGCCCACTCCATCTGAACGCCAAGGATCACCGCCCCCCCAACCACCGGCACCTGGAGGGGTCGCTGTGATGCCTAGAGTGACCAACTGGCATGGGTGCAAATTCAGGAGAGTGAGTGTAAAAATTCAGGACAAAGGGTCAAAATTCAGGACAAAAATTCAAGACAGGAGGTCAAAATTCAGGACAAAAAGTAAGGTTTAAAGACACATCAGAGAAGGTTGCGCAATAGTATATAAGTAAGTAAATAGACAACCACTAAAGTACAAGTGAAAATAAGTTTATATTAGGTTGAGACAATTGTGCACTTCATGGTTTGTCAGTATACGCGCAGCTTTAAGCAAATGTGCAGGTCTTTTTATGGTAACAAAACCGGCCCCACCTTTCCAGCTCCCAGAGAAAACGCCTGATGCCCGTTCCGACCAGTCTGGCCTTGATACCACCCTCCAATGGCGCCCCTCATCTTCACATAGACCCTCTCTCATGTGTATTTAATTTCTTGTATAGTGCTACTCATCCCAAATATGAGTTTTGGAGTGCTTTACAACACACACATTTTATATAGAGACAATCACTCATATAAATGAGAAAGTCAATATATAGGAAATGTTGCTTAAGATAATGGGGCTTACAATGTGTAATCATACTTTCATCCATCATTCAGTCTTTCACGATTCATTCTGTCCTTCCATATGTGTGCCGATCCATGTCCATATTCATCCATTTACAAACCTATCCATCACGTTTCCTTCCATCCATCTGTACACTCATCCATCCACTCTTCCTCACATCCATCCATTAACTCATCCATCCAGCCGTTCACCTGTTCAGTCATCCTTTTACACATCCCCCTTCCTCTTTTAATTCCCCTTCCACTTAGCCATCCATCCTTCCATCCACCCACCCATCCATCTACTCATCTACTCATGAATCCATCCATTGAACCTATCATTCATCTATTTTTTCTCTCATCCATCCACCCTTTCACTCCTTCCCTCATCTATCCATCCTTTTGTCCATCTACCCGCCCTTTCACTCACTCATCCAGCCTTACATCCACCCTTTCACTCATCCGTCCATCCATTCACCCTTTCACTTATCAATTCATTAATCCACCCTTTCACTTATCAATTCATCAATCCATCCATCATTTCACTCATCCATCCACCCATTCACTCGCCCGTCATCCACCCTTTCACTCATCCATCCATCCATCATTTCACTCATCTATCCAGCCATCCATCCATCCACTCATCCCTTAACTTACTTACTCACTCACCTTTTCACATTAATTATGAGACCCATCAAGGACTCCACCCTCGCTTTAGTTCCTAAAGTAAGGGGTGGGGTGGAGCAGGGTTCACTATGCCCCTGCACATAGGCAATCTGAAAAAGTGGAAGGCATGAGTCATGCATGATGCGCAGGGCCTTGACGTGGGGCGACTGTGACATGGTGTTGTTTCCAGAGCTTTAAGTGGGATGAGAAAACTAAGGGGGTCTCTTCAAAAGGGTGTTTGATGTAACAAAATGCGTGCCTTAAAACACATAAGCTAAAATTCTGTGCTTAATATAATGTGCCGCCTGGCTGGTATTTTTGTTGCTTCTGTCATTGCATCCAGATATATAATACAAGTAACGTTACACTTAAAACAAGTAACGTTACACCTACAACAAGCCAGAACTATTGGCTTTGTCAATGGTTGTTACTTGAATAAAATAAAAAAGCAGCAATCATGGTTGCTGTACTAAAACTATAATCCTTTCCTTTCAACTTCTTTCACCACCTTCCTTTGGCTTAGTGGATTCTCACCTAGCAGCAGCATGGGCGTTTTTGCACTTCCATGTGACAGAATGCCCTGGACTGAGGCTGGAGGAGGTCACCACATGCTGTGCCAGCCCAGACTGACCTATTGTCATTCTGTATGTGGCAATCAGCCCCACACAGAATGATAATGGGTGGGTGGGGCTGCTCTTGTGCTCAGAGGAGTGCGAGGCGCCCCATCAGGGAGCTGAGGCCTTTTGCAGGGTAACAGCTCTGTTCCCTGCAATGCTTAAAAGCCCCAGCGTCAGGCCTCACTCCTGGATGCATTGGTACAGATGGGCTTGCGCAGGGGGGGGCAAGGAGAGGCACTCCAGGGGGGGGGCAAGCACCCCTCCTTGCCCCCCCTGCAGACGCTCATGTCTGAGCATACTCTGCCACACTGATGGCGACCAAAGCGGTACAAAAGGGGGTGGTGATGGACGGAGCATCTGAACCAATCAAACACTCACACCCAGTCAAAAGATCTGGGTTTGATCCATCACCGTTCTTTAGCCCACTCCCACCCCAGTTCAGACATGGCTATATGCAAATCAGTCTGACCCTGTGCCTCATGGGAACAGTCCAGCCCGAACTGCCAAGCCATGCCTTCCCTGGACCGGAAACAAGCTTCCGAGGACCGGTTTCTGGCATTCCAGCCGTCTTCAGCCCGGCTTGCTTGAATCCAGTGGCAAAGTGAGCAAGGGACTCACGTCTGAGCATACCCTGCCACACTTATGGCGGCCAAAGCGGTACAAAAGGGGGTGGTGATGGACGGAGCATCTGAACCAATCAAACACTCACACCCAGTCAAAAGATCTGGGTTTGATCCATCACCGTTCTTTAGCCCACTCTGCCACCCCAGTTCAGACATGGCTATATGCAAATCAGTCTGACCCTGTGCCTCATGGGAACAGTCCAGCCCGAACTGCCAAGCCATGCCTTCCCTGGACCAGAAACAAGCTTCCGAGGACCGGTGTCTGGCATTCCAGCCGTCTTCAGCCCGGCTTGCTTGAATCCAGTGGCAAAGTGAGCAAGGGACTCACGTCTGAGCATACCCTGCCACACTAAATAAAAAACAACCATACCACTGAGATTCAATTCTTGTATATTGATTAATTTAAAGTTGAACTTTGTATGTTTCTAATTCTATTCCCAGTCTGGGACCCCTTTATTTCTAACGCTTGCTATTGTCTGGGCAGTTCAGAAATTCAAAACGTATATTTGGGGTACTTAGTGTGAGATTTTTATTGAACACAAACTTCTAGTTTCATTATTGTCCGGTAATGGTCTGGGCAAGTCTCAGCAAGACTAGTTAGTTCGTATTCTAAATTACAAGAATACAACCTCATTATAAAATATATTCAAGGAGGTAAAAACATCTGTGCTGATTGTCTTTCCCGTATTCTCCTACCTGATTGCAGTGAAGGTGAAAACGAAATCCATAAAGATTGTGTAGTTGGTATCATAGATGCTATTTCCATGTGTCAAGGCAGCATCTCACAGGATGAATGGGCATCAGCCATGGCACTTGACGAAACTCTCAAAAAAGTGGAAATTTTAATTACAAGCAAGTGGCCTGCTAATAAAAACTTGAGTAATGATGTGAAGCAATTTGCACAATTATTTGGAGAATTATCTTTCAAAAATGGAATTTGCATAATAAATGGTTTGTTTGTACTTCCCACTTCACTTAGAGAGAAGATCATTAACATTGGCCATGAAGGCCATTTAGGCATTTCTGCAACCTGCAAAAGAATAAAGGACATCTACTGGTGGCCAGGCCTAGACAAACAAGTTGATCTTTTTATAGACAAATGTCCCAGTTGTGTTGTTTCAGACAAGCAATGGAAAACCAACAAGAAGCCTTTACTTCCTGTCCTATTCACAGACTCTCCTTGGGATAAAATTGCCTTGGATTTTTCAGGACCCTTTAATTTATTACCTTTAGAGAAAATGTACTGTTTAGATGCCATTGACTATAATTTCAAATGTATATATTATTCATTTGTACAGGCAGCTAACTCCTCTACTGTTATTTCATTTCTTCAAAGTATTTTTAAGGTTGAAGGTACTCCTAATTGTGTTGTCACCGACAATGGCCAACCTTTTCTTTCTTATGAAGTCACCAACTTTATGGAAAGTCACGAGATTAAACGAGCCAACTTGGCGATGCGGGGAGCGCAAGTTAAGTGGTTTTATTTTTTATTTATTAAAATTTCCCTATTCTGCGCTCTGTCGACTTCCGCTGCTCTTACCTGTACCGGCCGCACATGGGTGCTAGACATCTGCTACTGTTTGCTCCAGGATGCTAGGATACTGATTGGTTCATGGGGTTACATCTCTTCCGGGCCCTGCGCTGATGGCTTCATGGTGCTAACCCTCTGCTACTGTTTGGCTCAAGATGTATGGTCACTGCTCCAAGGGTCCAGAAGTACACCTGGGCCCTAAAGTACACCTATGGCCGTGGAGTATGCCGTGGGCCCTGTAGAGGCCTATCACACTGGGCCCTGAAATACACCTGGGGTCCAGCCACTGACTTAGCATACTGGGCCCAGTAGTACTCATGGGGCCTGGCAGAGGCCTAGCACCCTGGGCCCACCAGCACTTTGTATCCCAGCATCTCACAGGCATCATGAGGCCAGTAGCAGCCCAGGGCAGAGACTCTGGCATGCCCAAGGGGCCCTATTCTGGACACCCCCTGTCCCCAGGCGACACTGTGTGCACTGGGTTGAACCAACCAACTGTGGTGGTCCTCGATTCTGAAAAAAGATCCTGGGGGTTAGGGGCTCAGCAGTGGAAGGGGGAGCAAGGCCAGAAGGAGAAGGGCGGAAGAAAAATACTGGTGCCACGCTAAGCCCCCTGCTCCTACCTGACCATGATCACTCTGGTGATCCAGAACTACCTGGAGAAGAGACTGATGCTCTCCTAGGTAAGAGGACTCTCCTTGTTGGCCAGCTTGTTACTTGTTCAGCACTAGGCTCACTGCATGCTATTGAAGCTGCCATTGCCAACTACAAACCCCCTCTTCCGGGGTCACACAGGCTGCAATAACCAGTTCTCACCCCTTCCAGGGCACTGTCACCAAGACACTGCTTTCCTTTCAGATATCGTTGTTTTCAGGCAAGTCTATACCAGCAGTCCATTTTAACCACATGTGGACTACAGCTCCAAGATTGCTGTTGTTAAGTGAAAGACAAGTACTGGAAACAGTGCCCCAATGAAATTAGAAGATGCGCCCCTCTGTTGCCAATACACAGAGTGCAATTTGTGCAGAAGGAATCTAGGTCCTACACTACACCCCTTAGATCCTCTTTTCTTCATCCCCTTGGGATCCCAAAGTAGTGCCTTAACTCAGTTGTATTGCTCCTGCTAGCCAATACATCCAACTTTTGAATACCGCCATAGCTTTTAAAAAACCCTCTTTATTAGTGACTCTTTGGGAACAAGCCAATGCTCCAATGTATGGTGGAATATGTTTTGCTGCTTATCCACTCCTGGCAGGCCTCGGTTTTCATCGCATATTCCCCTCGAATGAAAAAAGGTTTTGGGTATGCAGGCCAAATCCCAGTGGTGCTGGAACAGGGGGGTGCAGCAGGCCTGATATTATGGAAAAAGATCAAAAAGAATGTAACATAAAGCTGCCTTTTAAGGTGTTTGTTTTGTCCGTTCAAAGGCCTGCAGTAAATATGGAACAACCTTGTCTCACAAACTACAGCTGGAGTTTTTTGGACAACTAGATCAAGGATCTAATGACAAAACGTGTGAATTTTGAAATTTGAACTTAATAAGACTCTGGCTTTGGTACCATGGAGAGTGAAGAATAAGTTACTTACCTTTGGTAACTTCTTATCTGTTAGAGACTCTATCAAGTGGCGAACAGATCTAACCAAGGCTCTGCCCACTGCTGGAAGAGACCTTCTACCACTGCCGGATGGAGATGCCATTCGTGATCAGCAGAGTTTGTCTGTGCTGGCATTCAGAGAGCCCCCCGGATGTTGAAACCACCAGAAAAATGCCTTAAGGTTCCAGCCATGTCCAAAGACTCAGGGCCTCTTGATGGAGGGTCCATGATCCCACCTTGCCCTTTTTGTTGTAGTACCACATGGCAGTGGTGTTGTCCGTGAACACATGCACTAGCCTTTCCTTGACGGAAGGTAGAAAGATTTTTTATTCCAGCAAGATCGCCTGGAGCTCCAGTAGGTTGATGCAGAGTCCAGATTCTGTTGGAGACCAGAGGCCTCTGATCTTTACCTCTCCCAGATGGCCGCCCCATCCCAGGAGTGTCGCATCTGTCATCACCATCAGATCTGGTTGAGGAAGGGATAAAGGGGTCTGCCGCTGACCCAATCGTGGTTTGTTAACCATGACTGCAGATGTTTTGCAGCTCCCTGCGAGATATGGATCATGTCAGAGAGATTCCCCTGACGCTGCACCCCTGGAACTTCAGGTTTCACTGCAGAGCCCGCATATGCCAGGGGACATGTGACACAAGCAGGAGGCTATGGACCCAGCAGCTTCATAGTCAGTATCACTGAAATTCGGGATAAAGGCTAAAACATTGGTATCATAGCCTGAACATCCTGAATTCGTGGTTCGGAATGATAGTCCCGAAACTGCAACGTGTCCAGAACAGCTCCGATGAAGGGGAGTGTCTGAGAGGGAGTCAGGTGTAACTTTGGCGTGTTGATACTTAACTTCAGTGGCTGCAGGAGGTCTGCTTTATTCTGGAGGTGGGAGACAACAGCTTACGGGTGAGGCTGCCCTCAAAAGCAAATCGTCGAGATAGGGAAAGACTGGCACCACTGATCTCCGCAGATGAGCTGCAACCACAGGCCAAAAGTAAGCGCAGCAAATTGAAAGTGCTTGTGGCACACTGTGAACCGCATGTAGCACCTTTGGGCAGGCAGGATGGAAATGTGCAAATATGCGTCCTGCAAGTCCAACGCTACCATCCATTCTCCTGGGCCCAAGGCAGATCAGATTTGAGCGAGCGTGAGCATTTTGTACTTCTCCTTCTTGAGGAAGAAATTGAGAGGACACATGTCTAGGTTAGAACAAAAGCCTCTGTCTGTCTTGGGTATGAGAAAGTAATGGTAAGAACAACCACAACCAACTTCTGGAGTCGGCACCCTCTCCCTGGCTTCCTTGGCCAAGAGCCAAGAGAGCCGTCTCTTCCTGGCGGAACAAGGAGAGATGGTCTTCCATCTGCCTGTCGCAAGAGGGTGGAATTAGGAGGAGGGGTTGTCACAAAGGGGAGGGAGTACTCCTTTGGGCAATCTAAAGAGCCCAGCGGACTGATGTTATAGGTGTTGGTATCCTGCCTCCCACTAAGTGCCCATAATGTTAAGAGGGCAAACTAAAGAGATCTGGAAGCTGAGGCTGCTGGGGGAGTGGTGAACTGACAGGACCTTTGGCTGCCCAACCCACAGAGTCTGTGTGTACTGCTTCCTCAGCCACACCGAGGCCATGAAGCTTACGCACCATGCTGGCTGGGTGGGTAAGGACATGGCTGACAGCCCCTTCCGTGGCCACAAAAGGAGTGAAATGTGGACTGGGGTTGGCGAGGGGCCATGGAAAGGATCAAGGAACTGGCCATAGCCCTGATGTCCTTAAAGCGCTCCAGCACTGAGTCCACCTTGTTTCCTTTTTTTTATTGAAAAAAGACCTGGTATTGACAAAGAATAAATACATTTCATCCAATCATATATCTTAGCTTAAAAACAATCGTGCTTTAGATAAAAATAGGCTTGAAACAGCAATTAAAACAGCAATAAAAAACAGAGGAGAACACATAATTCATTATTAAGAATATATAAGGTTATATAAGGGGAGTGATCCAGTCCATGATTGGTCTCTAAATAGCCTGCCCCCACTCCCTCATCATTCTACTCCTACGTAAGTAGAGAGCGGATTCGATGTTATAGATTCCCAAAAGCCTAGCCAACCACATCTGATAGGACGGGGGTGATACATCTTTCCAACCAGCAGCTAGCAATAGCCGGAGGACAGCTACAGATATAAATATAAAAGCTTCATTTTCTTTAATAAGGCCCAAATTGCTGTCAGCTCCTATTAACATTAGGGTAGGGGACAGGTCAATCTTAAAGCCTAGCAGCCCCTCCCAAAATTGTTCAATCTCCACCTTAATTACAGTTAGCTTATCACAATAGTAAAACATATGTGAAAGATTGGCTGGACCTTCCAAGCATCTTGGGCATTTATCGTCCTCTCTTTTCCCCCAATCAAACAATTTGGCAGGGTGAAATACAGATTAAAAAGTGTCTTATAGTGTTGGGCTTTCAAATTTGAAGACCGGAATACCCTGTTTGATAACTGCAAAGATTTGGACAAATTCACATCCGGATCGACCAATTTGACTGGCCAAGACCTTTCACTTTTTTTCCAGGTCGTCGTGCAGGCTAGAAACCAGATTGCCATAGATCATTTTAATTTTAGATCCACCTTTTAACAGATAATCGATCATACTGATCTGACCTCCTGGAATAATCCGGGGTCTGATGTTCTTAAGTAGACCAGGAATTTGCAAGAACTTAAAACCCTGACTTGCTGGAATTCCAAATTTCTGCTGTATCTCAATGAAGCTCAGGAGAGTATCTCCTTCATACATGTCTCCTATTCTTTTAACCCCTTGTTGCTCCCACAGTGCCCCCATCCTATCATTGCTGATTTGTGGAAAGATATTAGAATTCCAAAGGGGTGTATAATAATTGATTTTAGGAATTTCTAATGTCTTTCGGATTCTTGTCCATATTTCCCATATACTCTCAGGGACCTTATAGCGTATCTTCTTGTAATAGCGCCTATTATGTTTGCGTAACAAGAGACCCAGGGCCTCTCTACCCAGCAACAGCTCGAATATTGATGGTATATCTTGATTATCGTAACGAGTGTCAGATATTTTCGTAGCCGGGTCGAATAATATCGCCATCTGACTCAACAAACAGGCCCATTGATAAAATCTGATATTTGGCATTGCCAGCCCACCCCTTAGTTGAGGAAGTGACATGAATTTCCCCGATCGTCTAATTTTGCCATATTGCCAGACAAAGTTTATAAAAACTGACTCAATTGTTCTTAACGTAATTTCATCAATCAGATAAGGAATTGAACAGAAAAGATACAATATCTTAGGGAGCATGGTCATTTTATGTACATTTACTCTTCCTATAATAGAGAGGTGAAGGACATCTATTCTCTCGAGCTCTGCATATATTGTTTTTATCAATGGATTAAAATTAGTATTTACAATGTCCGTGATCACAGAGCTAACCCTAACTCCCAGATAAACAGATGAATCCTGGTATCTTTGATCTACCCTTAAGATGTTGTTTGTACAAATTATCTATGTTTTACTTTCATTGAGAAGATACCCTGAACTCCGTCCAAACTCCTTTGCTATACCCGCAATCGCTATCATGGCTTTCTCTGGTTCTGGCGTGATGATAGCCAGATCATCTGCATAGGCTAGCAGCTTTGTTTCATAGCCCTTACAGACCACTGGTTTAATTTCTAAGCAATCTAATAGGTATCGTACCAACGGATCTATATACATTGCAAAAAGAATGGGTGAACAGGGACACCCCTGACGTGTCACTCTTGAAATACAAAATGGTTCAGAAGAACCTCCCATTAATTGGATCCTTGCTTTTGGTTCAGAGTACATTGCCTTGATTGCTCCCATAATTTTGGGGCCAAAGCCCCTTCGGCCCAATACCCCCAACAAATAATTCCATGCAACACGATCAAAGACCTTTTCGGCATCGAGGAGGATCATGGCCATTGGTCCCCCCGTGACAGCATGGACATTGAATAATGAGATGGCACGTCTAAAACGGTCCGTGGTCCCACGACCCGGGATGAACCCATGCTGCCATGGAGAAACCAGATGACCAATGAGCCCCCCCCCCCCCAGCCTCTTGGCCAAGACCTTTGCATAGATCTTGGTGTCCGAATTTATAAGGGATATTGGGCGATAAGAGCCTGTTTTTTCTTTAGGTTTGCCCTTTTTATGGAATACTATGATATTTGTCTCTTCCCATGAATGGGAAAAACAATACCATTAAATAGGTCCAACAATATGGGAGCAATTTCATTCTGCAGACTTTTGTACACTTCGAGGGGGATTTTATCTGGCCCTGAAGCCTTCCCTGGTGCCAGCTCCTGAAGTGCCTCTACCAACTCTTTAATATCAATATCCTCGTCTACCCGCGTTCTATCTATCGCTGCCAACTGGGGACCATCGTCCCTAAATTCAGAATCCAGGCAATCGGGTTGTATTTCCTCAGTGTATAACTTCTGATAGAGATTTGTAAAAACCCTCAATATATCTTCTGGCTCTGTATAATTCAGGGCGCCCTCTTCTATATCAGTTATTATGTTCTTGTTAAAACCTTGTCTTATTCTCTGCGCTAAGAGTTTCCCTGCCTGTTCCCCTGTCTCATAGACTATACCCCTATAAGTCTGATAATCATCTGCCGCTTTCTGTGCTATCCCACTAGATAACTCTGCTTTTATAGCCAAGATCTTCTGCCAACTCTTGATAGCGTCATTTCCCTGAATAATATCTTGTATGTGGCGCTCTTCACTCTCCACCAGTTGAGCAGTTAATCTCTCATTATCCTGGTGCTCTTTTTTTCTAAGTCTTTGCGGCATAACTTATAGTTTCCCCTCTAAGGGCGGCTTTAAATGCATCCCATACACTATTTCTGTTAGCACTATACCGATTCATATCAAAATACTCAGTATTCCATTTCCTTAGATGTCCTATGAATAATGGATTAGCCAACAGCTTTTTCTCAAAAAGTCCAATTAGACTAAGTCCTAGGAGAGATGCCTTTATCATACTGCAGAATAAATGGTTTGTGATCAGAAATAAGCTTAGGTAGTTTTTTAATCCCAACCCTATTCAATTCCGTAGAGGTTATGAAAAAGTAATCCAGTTTAGTATATTTTTTATATGGGCATGAGAAATAGGTATAACCCTCCTTATTAGGCTCCTTATTCCCCCAGACATCTACCAGCCCATGTGATTTCATCAACGAACTCAGGGCCCGATACACCTTGGGTTTGCGGCCACCATAAATCATTTTGTTCGTCCAGTCAGCAGAGATATTCAGATCTCCACATAAAATTATTGGCTTTGGCCAATTTACTAATTCTATCTCCAAAAAATTAAAAACATCTGGGTCATCTTGTTTTGAGCCATAAATTGTACAAACTGTGCCTCCCATTTCCAGTTCCACCAAAGCCCATCTCCCTAACCTATCCGTCAACTGGCGTCTAGCTTTAACCCCATTAGATTTAGTCAGAATTGCTACGCCTCTGATCATTGAAGTCTGTGAAGAACAGGCCAAGAGATCGTCCCCCCTAATACAGAGTAGATGTTTTTTAGACCAGGGAAGATGGGTCTCTTGCAGGCATATCAAATCCATCTGATTTGACCTGACAAAATACCCCAGGTTTTGCCTCTTCCTCCAGTCATTCAAACCCCCTATATTTATTGTGCAGATTTTAAGCATCTTCCAATTCTAGTTCATTTCCTGCTGTTTTGCCAAACCATATCATAATTACATCCAGACCATAGACATGGATAAAAGCATCTCTATATGACAAGCATACTAAGAATTTTTCTTTTGTTTGTTTTTGTTTTCCATTCCCTCCCCTTCCCCCGAGCCCCCCTCCCCTCTCCATCCCCTCAGCCCACCCTCCCAACCCCCTACAACCCTTACTTTACTGAGGCGCTCAGACCTTGGTCTGGGCATGTGATGCGCACAGCAGCAGCAAGCTAAGAGCACAAAGATTCCTTCTCTTTGATTCTCGAGCTACTAAATCCCAATATAACCATTCCTTCATGGTAAACGAGTCAACCAACACCCGTGCCCACCTGCTCAACCCCTACCCCTTGTCCCTCCCATCACTATGGCCGTTAATACCCTAACAAATTTTTTGAAAGAGAATAGAAAGTTTAAACATGGAATAAAGTATAACATATCAGCAAGTCAACAAGGACCCCTAATCCCAGCCGCCCCTAAAACTCAATATTCTTTCAGTATGTCCCATTTCAAATTAGACTTTTCCTATTTATTAACAGTCTCTAAATAGTCTTTAGCTTTAATTTCTGACGAGAAGTAACGTGTCTGTCCATTATGGACCACCTTAAGTTGCGCCGGATTGATAAGGTAGACTTGGATATTCTTGTCATTAAATGGTTTTATTAGCTGCCTCAATCTCCAGCGTCTCTCCACTCTTGCCCTTCAACCCCTTCAGAACTCTGAGGTTATTCCTCCTCTGTCTATTCTCGGATTCTTCCAACTTCCATTGGATGTCACTGATTTGTAAGGTATGCGATTCGGCCTGGGCAAACGCATTAGAGTCTTCTGCTTCCGTAGTAACAATTCTCTCCTCCAGGTTTGACCTTCTTTCCCCTATGTTAGCACAAGCCTTGGAGAGTTTCCTAACTGTCCCTTGTATCTTCCTCATCACCGCCTGGGCTTTCATGCTAACCTGACACGTTTCCTCCCTATGGGAGAGGATAGCCTGATGTATCACTTCAAGTGTCAGTGTGGCACCGCTGGATTGTGGCTGGGGATTATCCGATCCTTGAACTGACAGTGGGGTGGTTGATGAATAGTCCCATTTAAGGTCTCTCTTTCCATGCCCCTGGCCAACGATTGCATTATATCTTTGGGCCGTCATGGGAGGGTCCCTTTCATTTTCTTCCTCAAAATCAGAATCTAGGTTGCTGGTACCTGGAGAAGAGCTCTGATCTGACCATTTCCCTCCGTCTGAGAGTGACAAAAAGCAATCGCTAGGCTCCTTATCTCCCTCAAATATATCTTTATCAGCGAGCACTACATCTGTAGCCTGAACCGTACCGCTTATTTCTTTTTCCGTGACCAGCTGATGGGTTCCCTCACTATCAGCTGTTTCATTTAGCCCCGGCATTTCTTTGTCCATACTTTTTTCCACAGTCTGAGCACTGAGTTGGGTGGCCGATGGGAGAGCGGCTTCCTCTGAATTACTCCCCTGAGTTATCCCCGCCATTACCGCTATTCACTGTAATTTGGGCGCACCCCCATCTGCTCCCTGCCTCTTTGACGAGATCCCGCCCTTCACTCGTCTCGCCACACCAGGTGAGGGAGTCTGTCCCAGGCCGGTCATCACCCGCTACTGCTGCTCTGCAACCGGGACTGCCGGGGCTGTCTGTGCTTCCCCACGAACCGCGGCAGCACCCTTCACACCGGCAGATTTCGCCGCATTCTTCGGTGCCATTCTATCTTCGAAGCGGGAGCTCCCAGCAGCCGGGTGAGTCAGCCGCCACAGGTAGCGTAGGACCGCCCTCTCAATCAAGCGTCGTCCGACACTCCACCGGCACAGCCAGGGCGTATTGCAAAAACTTTGTGACCCCAGCATGGGATGGGGGGGTCGAATTTTTATCCACCTCAATCCGTTCAAGGATGGCTCGCGACGGTGAAAATTAGGGAGCTCTCTCTCTGCTAGTTTACCAGCCCATAGCTCACTGCTGCTGCTATCGACCTCTACATGGCCGCCGTCTTGCCTCCCAGAGTCCACCTTGTTTCCAAAGAGACGGGAGCCATTGAAGGTCATGTTCATAAACGATGATTGGAAATTCCCTGAAAAGCTAGTTGATCTGAGCCAGGCGTGTCACCATCAAGCCACTGTTGATGAAACCGCTCTGCTTAGCGACTCAATGGTATCTAGTCCACATCTGATTGTAAACTTAACAGCATCTCTGCTGTCAGCAACAGCTTGGGAAATATTAGGTGCATGGCCTCCAAAAATTCTCAAAGTTGGCCAGGGGTCACACCGGTTCCAGGAACCTCAGGGAGGGACAGAGCCACCAGCCCAGGCACAGGCTCAGTCGCAGAGCCAGGCCTCGAATGACAATGCTCCCTCATCCCATCTGAAGACCATGATGGATGGGGCGAAGTTGAAGAAGTCTTTGACGACTTCTTCCTCTTTTTCTTATGGGACTTGCCCGGACAACTTTGAGTGCGATGAGGATATTGGAATCCGCAACCGATTCTGGGACCTTCCTCTCGACCGGAATCGAGACTGTTGCCGAGTCGCACTTCGAGCGGCAACGAGCTTGAGGGACCACTCCCTGAACACTTTGGGATGCATGGCGTGGCAATCGGCGCAGGTGTTTGCGCCGTGGGTGCGCTCCCAACACCAGAGGCAAACAAGGTGGGGGTCCATCACCAACATCTGTTGATGACAGGCGCCGCTGGGCTTGAAGCTGGCCTTCTTAGGGGACACCCCCGCCACACCAGGAGAAGCTCTCTCAAAAAAGACTTTAATAAAAATCTAAAAAACTGTAGTCAAAAATTGACTGGGGGTAGCTTTCTTTAGATCTGCACTGACTGATGCGGAAAGCAAAGAACTGACTTCACCATGCTGAGGTGGCTCCTATATAGGCACCACGCATGTCACTTCCGGCGTGGGCGATACCTATGACACCACTTGAAGCTGAACGACTCCACCTACTGGCACGCAAGGCACTGCTCACAACAAAAGTTTTTGGATCTAGTCTGACGCCTGGAGATAATTTAAGGTAAGTAATCTGCTGCTAGAAGTTTCTATCAGATATGTGAAATTAGGCCATACATTTTTTTTAAACAGACAGACACAGTACTAAGCATGCTGGGACCTGTAGTTTTGCTTTTCTTGCTAGGAGTAGGGATCCATAGTGCCTTGCATGCTTGGTGCCAGTATTAAAGTCAGTCTTTGGATCCTCCGCAATTAGAGTTATAGATAACATGCAACACTAGAAATGAGGACAACACAACTACCACGACGCTGTTACATAGTGAACTAGCCATGTGCTTTCAGACATCAGTTTGCATTCTCGAACTTGTAGTTTCACTGTTCCTTGCATAAGCTAAATGTATTTACTTAGTGCCTCGTTCAATATAAAATATATCACTGTAGACCCGGGCTTCCAAGTTCCAAGTGTTGTTAGATAAGGGCCTGTACTGTCTGGAAGTATGTCACATGATATGGCATAACTTGGCAGCTGTGATTAAGGGCCACCAGCCTACACATGCGTGCCCGTCTGCCCATTTACACATATGCATTACGTGGACTCTGACTTTACCATTCCTTTTCAGCCCTAATTGAACAACTTAGATGTCTGGATGATCCAGGACCATTTAATTGTGATGTGATGCTTTTGTCTCAACTTCTTGTGTGTGTGTGAGTTTCAGGGTCTATCGCTCAAATTATTAATGTAAGTTTTTTAGCACAGGTTCCTGCCTTAAATATAAATATATTTTTTGGGGAAGGGCTTGGGGCCATCTTCAGTGTCCTATAAAGATTAATTTCTACGGCCCTTGGAACAGCCCCTGCCCAGCCATCATATGCCATACCCTGTCTTAGTGGCAATGGGATGGTCTCTGGAGACAGCCCCCGCCCCTGCCCGACCATCACATGCCACAGTCCTGTCTTCAGTGCCCATAAGACGATGTTTGGGGCCAGCGCCAGCTCGACTCTCACATGCTACACTCCTGTCTTCAGTGCCCATAGGACGGCCCTTGGAGCCAGACCCTGTCCGGCCCTCACATGCTACAATCATGCCTTCAGTGCCCATAGGGCTGTGGAGCCAGACCCTGCCTCAGTCATCACATGCCACATTCATGCCTGTAAAGCCTATAGGATGTTCCCTGGAGCAAGCTTCAGCTCAGCCATCACATCCCAACAACTCTGCATTTGTCTCAAGTTCAAGGTGAGCAGGTGCCCATTATGATGCAAAATGTGAAAGGCCCCCACCCTCAGGAGCGCCTGCTAATGCTCCCCCCACTCTCCCTGCGGGGGCTGCTGATGGCATCACCCTGATTTTTGTTGATATTTGTGTGGTATGAGGGCTGGAGAACCGAAGTTTAATCCGGAAGGGCAAATGGCCTTGGGATAGTTATTACTGTGTTTTATTTTTATTTAAAGGTTTGACCCACAGTAATAGTTTGTTTCTCGGACATGCTGGATGTAGACCAAACACAACATATAGTATGGAGGACTATTAACAAGTGATGTTCCATTTGCAGACCAGGGAAGGGTGAAATCCGGAACCGGTTGCATATTCATTTCTGATGCAGGAGCATTAACCTAGTATTGATAAACCATTCTTGCCCATTTAACCCAAATGACCTAGCTGGATCAGAGGTCTAGCAGTAGTCTAGCAGTGGCCAGATGGTTTATGTGATTGAAATGCCTATCAAAAATACCTAATATCGCACAGTCTTTACAAGTAAATAATGTTTATTCCTACATTCTTGCATGCTGTCTCAAAAATGTACAGCCCCTAAACCCAGCATTAAAAACTGAATTTTAATTAAAACTTCTGATTATTGCCTCTCTTTTTTTATTCCCTCCCTTTCAAATGACCCTCTCCTTCCCTTCCTTCCTTTGCATGCCTCCTTTCTCTGGGCACAACCTACTCTGTCACATAAATGTTTGCCTTATTCTTTATCACTGTATTTCTACGGTAAACATCGTTTACAACGATGTTTTCACAACGCGGTACCTTTACACCGCGGCTGTGACAACGCAAGTCGTTACCACGACTTGCGCTGGAGGGCGCTCAAGGTCTAAAAATAGTTAATTTACTATCCTAACACCTTCCCTAGGGTCCACGGGGACTGGTGTTAGAATAGTAAATTAAACTATTCGAAATCCGCGCCCCCCCAACGCAAGTCGTGGTAACGACTTGCGTTGTCACGGCCGCGTTGTAAAGGTATGCGTTGTGACGGTACGCGTTGTACCGTCATATATCCTATTTCTACACATTGCTACAGCTCATGTTAAAGATCACAATCCTCTGAAGGGCATACCTATGCAAAGTAACAATACCCAGTCTCCTCTACATCAGCTAATAATCCCACCGTGTGCATGACCTCACCTACCCCCTACTAATGACCACAACTAACCTCTATTAATGTATTCCACCATGAAGAAACTGGAATGACTGCATGGAATGATTTGCTTGAGTGCACAAGACTAATGCTGGTAACTAAGAGTAACTGATACCACTGGACTAACCACTAACCTTGGGATCTGGAGGATCCTTGCCTAAGTGCTTTAACGCCTCGTCAGGGGTAATAAGCACTATATAAATGCAATTATAATTACAATTACATATATTGACGCATCTCTCTGAAAGCCACGACATACCGGAAAGAAAATTATGTATAGCATCGAAAAACATGGGTTCAAGTCTACTTGAATAGCTAATCCAGGTTTTACTGATTTTAGAGGTGAACCAGAAAGGATTCTCGAGCAATTTCAATGTCACTGGCTGGTACAGGACGTATACTGGGGCAAAATGGTGATACCTTGATATCACTTTAAAATAAATTTGGAGGCATAAACTCGGAAACACTGTAGAGACGGGAATGGTCATTACTAATATAACTGGTGAATGATATAATTCAGATATGCATGATCCGCTGTTCTCAATTAAATGTTAGAACTGGGTCATCCCCCTGACTTTTGTCCTGGAAGCCTTCTGTTCTTAGTTTGGTTGGTCTACCACTCAACTAACTAACTTGTCTTGGGATGAGGCATCACTGACTGACAATGCCAGATGTCGGTTCCCTGGGATGGATACAGGAGGGAGCCTTTATAAGCCTGCAATATTTCTCACACAAGACTGCTCCCATTTCTTCTAATTAGGAAGTGTGCAGAGGAATAATGATACAACATGATCTCGGAGATATGTAACCTATGGGACCTGGCAAAAGTGTTATGTCCCACAAATCAATACTCTGTAGGGCTCATTTACAAGCCCTATGCGCGGTCGAAACGTCACTTTTTGTGAAATTCCAGAGGTATACAGGGCTTAGCCATATCTACATGGCCACAAAAAGCCACTATTGCCCTTGTAGATATTTGAGTAAGACAACACAGCGCAAGTCGCTGCGTTGCCTCACACTGCAATGGGGAGGAAGGTCTCCCTTCCTGCACAAAAACAATCCTCCAATTGGACACCAGGGCTGGGAAAGAGTATAGTAATGTGCTGTATCTGATAGCTATGGTGCATTCCTGCCTTTTTCTTTTACCATAGGGCAGTGCAGCAGGAAGGCTTGCTGCGCTGCCCTAGGGCAAAATATTGTAAATGATGCCCTGTGTTGGTGATCTGACTGAGAGTTTGTAGTGTCAGATTGGCTGCTACTTGCACCCACTGATTTTAACCCCCAGAATATTTGGCAAACATATATTATGCCCACTGTACATTTGGAAAGGGCCCATATTATTATACATTTCCTGGATCGGTTAAACACCAGATGGAGACTATTCATTATACTGATGAGTATGTAGTAGTGTGAAAAGGGTTCAGAGATGGACTTCTTAGTCCAGTCGGAAATGGAACACCAAAACGCAAGCTTGTCTGACTGGGGTATGGCAAGTGGCCATGCCCAAGTCGGACAGGCCCCACACCACCTGGTGGTAAGCAGGAGGTGGGGAACGATGTATGCCTGGTTTTGGTTTCCCACTAGCAGCAAACACCACCTGCCGTTGTCTACCCCTGTGCACTAAGGATCGGGTGGAGTACATTGCAACTCAATACGAATGGAGTGCGATGAAGTTTGTTAAGAATTGCAAAAAGTCCAGTATTTCAAAAACTACAAAGATTCACACCCTGCCCCTGCGCTCATGAAAAACGTCATGCCGTTTACCTTTGTGGCAAATGCGGTGTTTTTGAAGTATTTAATAAATGGAAAACATGTTTGAAGACATTGGTCACCATACCTTCTAATACTCTGCTCTCTCTATTCTCTGAAAGTGGATTGGACCTTTTCCTTTCCATCTGGGCTTCACCTGTTTGATGAAAATGCAGGTTGCTGTTATTATATGAAAATGCACTAGTGCTCTGAATTACAGCAGTGTTTTGTAGCATCGCTGGCTTCTGCTTGATTGGTGAATAAGTGTGTTGGAGCATCTTTCCTTCGCTGCGAGTTGCTCGGCCCATATACAGCATGTCTGTGAATTCATTTTGTAGGCTCCCAAAGCCCTGCTGAGATTGAAGTTCATGTACCAAGAAACCGTCTTTCTCGGATGGGGGGTCCCATAGGTCGAGTGACCTCTTCTCGGGCCTTTCCGGGTCGTTTGCTGCAAGCTGAGATTGAAAGAGAAGAGATTTTTCATTGTTTCTGAGGCTCGAATGGGCACTGCCCCGAAAATCCAAGGGTTCGTAGCTGAGATGACCCATCTCTTGATCCGTCGACCATTTCCAGTCTTGTAACTCGTTTTGCTGGTTCATTAAAATGTATGAAGGGGTGGATTTCATGCCACTGCTGCAGTAACTGAAAGGACGTGCAGTCGATTCGCAAAGGCTGTTATTTCTTCCCAAAGAAAATCCGATGGACATCAGATTGTCCAGGCGAGAAAATTGGGCTTTAGGCAAACGTTCTGTGTCCACTGTGTTTAAAGACTGAAGAAAGTGACCATCAACCTCATTGTCTTGCATATGATAAGGGCTGCTCTGTTTATAGTAAAATGGCTCGATCGCCAAAGGGCTCTGCGTCCAGAGCACTTCCGAATCAGTATATGACCTATGATCTCTTTGACTTGTCGAGGCTGCCTTTGCTGCTAGCTGCACCATATGAAGCCGTGGCCCAGCCCCTGGAGACCCCTGCAGATGTGAAGAGTGTGACCAGCAGTGACTGGTGGCACTGGAGTCGTTTGCATTTTCTGGCGGTGTAGTCACTTGTTTCCTCACTTGTACTGATGCTGAAGAGTTGAATCTATGCATCGAAGTGATATCACTAAAAGACTAAAGGAGAAGAAAATCACATTTGTTAGTCGTGATAGAGGTCCGTGTGCTGCAAAAGTCAACTAAAATATTCGCACTAAGAAACTGTGTGGTAAAATTGTCTGTCAGACACTTAATAGGGGAGATTGTAACATGCATTACTCTGCAGGCTCTATGCCACAAGTTACCAAAAGATTTACAAGACTGAGGGGCATATTACCAACGATTAGCGATATTTATCGCTAACTAGGCTTAGCAACAAATTTTTTATCGCTAAGCATCGCCGGAAATTATCGCTGAGATAACGTGCTATTAGCAACGTTTATCTCCAAAGCGATACATTTTCCGGCGTAAGCGTGAATAACGTTGAGAATACAGCGATATTCACGCATTAGTGACAAAATGCTCTTAGCCATGTTATCCACCTCCCATTGGATAACATGGCTAAGAACTGGTCAGAGCAGGCGTTAGTTTTTGGCAATAGGTGGAATATTTCCATCGCTACGCCTGCCTTGCTAATAGGTGATAGCGACGTTAGCGACTGCGTTCAGTCGCTAACAGGTTGGGTATGCCCTATTTGCATGTTATTAGCGATAAATATCGCTGCCATGCAAAGCGGGACCCAAACCGCTCGCTTTCGCCTAAAGCTGTCGCTAACTGCTGTTAGCGACAGCTTGCTAATAGAGCGATAGAATTATCACCGCTTAGCGGCCGAAAATGGCCGCTAAAGCGTGATAATTGCCTATCGCCCTGCTTGGTAATATGCCCCTTAGTTTGCCATATATTCCAGACCAATGAAGTTTTAATAAGTTCATGCAGATCAGTAGTAACATGTAGTAGTCAACTTGAAAATGAAGGAACACTGTTAACATCAAAGATTTTATTAAGCTGTTCAGCCACTTATTTGCAATACAGTAAAATAGACCACTTTCAAGTCACTTACATTTGGTTACACTATTTCTAGTACATACATAATATTCCTAAAGATTGGTTACCTTACGACTATTCCTTCGAGTCACGAAGCTGGTGTGGAAATCCTTACCTCAGCAGTGATGCTCCAGCAGAGCCAGGTGATACCACAGAGCTACAGAACTCTGTACTCTGCTTCCGGACGTGACATCACTAGAGTATATTAGGTGCCACATTCAGTGACATCACCAGACTATATAATTGCCGAATTCAGTGGCGTTAAACGAAATGATATCCCCCGCAAAATGTGATGAGGGGCCCCGAGACTCATACACCTCACAAATATTCACTGTCCTTAGGCAGCATAAGGCCACATTTCTTGTTATTGTCCGCTCCCATTCCATCTAGGAGGGGGCAGAGAGGAACAGAGAGAGCAGGGACAGCAACAAATACAGCGCATAAGACGTGTGCATACCTTGCTATCTTACTAATCATGGCATTAGCTCATCGGGCAGGAGGGATGGCTGTGAGTAATCTAAGGAAAGATCATTTATCCAACGTAAATATTGTTAATGAAGGTAAGTGCATTTTTTTTCTGGTGGGTACATATTGCCGCAGATTCCCCACCTGATGAATGAGCTCCAAAGTAGTACCTCCCTGGGAGATGGGACTCAGAATGCTGCTGAGCTGGGGGCTGATTTCGTTGATGGGGACCTGCGTGTACTAAACAAAATTCATTTTGCTTTCATTATTTCGAAGCACGCGCAGGTCTCCATGAACGAAATCAGCCCCCACTGCAGTGAAATCAGCCCCCAGCTTGGCAGCATTCCAAACTGCCCGGTAGTCAGTCCGTTCCTGATGGGACTGAGTTGTTCACATGAACAAGGAATATCATGCAAATCTCCTCATACAAAGTACCTGTCACTACATGCCTGAGAAGTGAAGCAGTAGTGATTTGCAAAACAATGCAAGGGTGAACACATAGCTGCTCAGCAGATGTCGCCAACCGGGACGCCACTGGAAAGGTCAGTAGTAGCAGCTTTGGTCTTTGTGGAACGAGAATGAACTTTGGGGCCATCACTGCTCCATACCTACAGGGTGACGTATCTTTGAGGATGCTTAACTTTTTGTCGGCATGCGTTGTTTTTTTCCTCTGTAGAAATCGTCTGCGTCACGTTAGTTTTAATATATGCAAGGCAAGCGTTCCGCCGGAAAATTCCCTGTAAAACTGATGCATTGGAATTCATGTTTTTTTTCCAAACTGATGCATTGTCTAAAAGAGGACCGCTGCGCTTGAGATACGTCAAAATGCCTATGCCTCAAAATTCCAGGCTTAAGAATGACGCATTGGCTATTTTAGAAGAATCTGACCAGCTGAAGTGTCTTGAAACTGTGTAATCTGCATTCAAGTCACATCCTCTCACTTGGTAACTGCACACATAAGGTAGATAACACAGTAAATTACACATTACACTCCATTATTGCCTTATGTATCGCATACGTGGACAAAGTGGTACACATCAATACAATATGCCCACTTATATGCTTGACATACAGGATCAATGTAATAGAGTGCAATCTGAGTTTTTCACCTTTTCACACTATTACAGTTGTCCTATACAATAGGCTACATGCGGCAATAATAACACACATCGCCTCTGTCTTTTGACGCATTTCTGTAGTAGAGTACATTTTATAACCAACTACAGCAATGCACCACATTTGGGCTGGATACCTTGCGGCATCCCTACACTCTACTAGGTTTGCTATTCGTAGGGAATATATACCTTGCGGCATCCTTCACATGAATACATCAGAATTAAGATGCATAATGAATTCTTGCGCCATGGAGCCCTGTATTATAAATACAGCGCATCCATGGCATCATAAGGATTTCTGATGCAGGCGTAAGTGATTTTGATGCATTGCTGCATTCCTATAGCGACATGTCATTTCTTGCAAATTAGGCCCACAGTTTTGAGGGCCAACATTTGAAGGGTGCAACTGTGTAGGGGCGCAAATGGAGTCCCCCTGAAAATCATGAGAACCCAATTCAAGTCCATTTGAGTAACGACAATAGGAGTGAGAGGGCAAAAGGTTAGACAGGCTGTTAGACCTGGCACCATCGGCGTGGGTCTCCCTTCCATTTTTGCTGTTGCCTCATGTGTTTTTGCTGGTATTAGATGCTTTGGGCACTGTGCCACTGATATTCAGTGCCACAGTGCAAGTGCTCCCTATTGTAAATTGATGTATTAATCAGTAGCTCCATGTTTGGCTATTTGGTTTACTTGTCAGACCCTAGTCTAGTGCACTGAGTGTGCCCAGGGCTTGTAAATCCAAATGCTGCTGGTGGGCCTGCAGCACTGGTTGGGCCACCCACAGAAGCAGCCTTGTAAAATGTGTCTAAGGTCTGCCATTGCAGAGCCGGCATGCAGTCTGGTACTGTCATGCTGACTGGGCAAGTGCACCCACTTCCCAGTCCCTAAACCTTCCCTTTTCTTCATATTAGTCACCCCTATGGTAGGCCCAAGGGAAGGGTGCATTGTAAGTATAAGGTACGACAATTCCTGATGTGTCTGGCATGTCCTAATAGTGAATTACAGCCATTTTTGTTTTTCACTATTGCAAGGCCACCTGTTCTCCATGGGCCAGAATGGGCTGTTAGATTATTACATGTTTATAATCCTAACTGACTCAGAGAACATGGTAGAAACTGGAGTTTAGTATGCCTGAACTCAGAATGATAAAATACATCTTTTAGTGAAGTTGGTTTTAACATTCTGTGTTTGCAAATACCACTTTTAGAAAGTAGGTATTTGCTTGCCTTCAAGCCTGCCTCTGCTAGGTTGTGTCTGGTTTTGTGAGTGACAGGGCTGGGGGATTCCAAGAGACAGGATGAGTCAGCCCAGTGGTGAATAGAGAGATCTGCATCTAGATGGGAGGGAGGAGTTGCACTTGAACCTTGAAGAGGGCTGTGCCTGCCTTCCACAATGCTGGCTCCACCTCCTGGGGAGCGGCTGATGTCTCTGCCCTGCACACTGAAAGGAGAGAAGGATCCTGTGAACTAAGTGCTTCAGGACTGTACTTGCCTTCCACAATGCTGGCTCCACCTCCTGTGGGGCGTCTGATGTGCCTGCTCTGCACTGTGAAAGGAAAGGAGAAGTCTGGTAAACAGAGTGCTTCAGAACGGGTTTGGACTGGGCAAAGGCCCCTCTCCCCTCAGAGAACAAAGGGATTTGGGGTATAAATATTGGGACCCTGATCCCATGAAATTAGATCACTTTGGACTCCAAGAAGAAGCCTTTACTGAGGAGAGGAACCTGAAGAAACTGAGGAGAGACTATTCCCAAGCTGAAGTGCTGCTATCGGGAATGGCCTGCTTTTAGAAGTGCCTGCTGCTGTTTTGGGCCTTCTTAGGAACTGCGTGTCGCAAGGAGCTGGAAGTGCGACGCATCGAGAAGAAGCGTGTCGCCGTTGCTGTGCCTGCCGTCGCAACTCCGAAGGAGGGTGTCGCCACTGGAACTGTCATACTGCACCGCATCATATGGCCGCAAGATGGCCGCCTAGGAGGAGCTGCCAGAAGGAGCTCCCCGTGCTTGGGGTCCGTTAACCGGGTATATCCCTGCTAGCACCCCTGCATCAAGAGTAACAGGATGAAGAGTAACAGGTTTAACCGCTAAAAGTAACAGGATGACCGACCAGCACCACAGAGGAGTCCCAGCAGCGCCGGAGAGAGGCTCGGGACGTGGACCATCGTCGTGACCGGCACGCATCGCAGCAGAGAAGCCCCGGCACACCTCGCAGCAGAGAAGCCCAAGCGGCCCCGGAGGGCTGAGAGTGGCGCGGGACGTGGTAACTGCTACCCCATGACCCCATCAGCCTGCACCGGAGCTTAGAGAGCGGAACGAACACCGGACCCCTCCCCCACCCCGAAGAGAAGTAAATATTGGTGGACACTCTGGGAGGCATCGACCCTCACGACGGCAGCAGAGGACGCTGCACCGGGACCAGCGCTGGACGAGTCACGACTGCAGACCCCAGCATACCCCCCCCTCCCCACCCTCCGCCGTTTCAGCTAAGCAGCAGAGGCGCCCCAGCGGACAGTCACCGGACCCCTCTCCCACTCGCCGGCAGCAGAGGCGCTGATTGCTGCACCGGGACCAGCGCTGGGTCGAGACAATCGCAGCGTAACACCCCCTCCCCCCGCGCCGCAGCAGAGGAAAACCAGCGGTCTGTGGGGCGAAGAGGGGCAGCAGAGGCGCTGATTGCTGCACCGGGACCAGCGCTGGGTCGAGACAATCACAGCGGAACACCCACTCCCCCCCGTGCCGCAGCAGAGGAAAAACCAGCGGTCTGTGGGGCGGAGATGGGCAGCAGAGGCGCTGATTGCAGCCTCGTAGCAGAGGCGCCCCAGCGGATGGCCGGCACCGGGACCAAAGCGGGACAAACACCGGACCCCTCTCCCACTCGTCGGCAGCAGAGGCGCTGATTGCTGCACTGGACCAGCGCGGGACGAAATCAACACAACGGATCACCCCCTCCCGCCCGCACCGCAGCAGAGGATGACCAGCGGTTTGTAGGGCTGAGAGGGGCTTGGGGACGCTGGTTGCTGCATCGGGAGCCCTACAGTCCTGGGCGGCAGTGGACGCCCCACCTGCACCCCTCACTCCCTGTCCCGTTGCAGACACAGAGGGGACTCACTCACTCGGTCATTCTCTCGCAGCAGACAGCGAGAGCTAACCTCCAATATTCACTGTGAGTAAAAATAGGTGTAAAAAAAGTTATTTTCTCTGTGTGAACTCGCCTATACCCCTTTCCTTTGTTCAAAATGGCGGGGGACTAGAGAACGAATAAAATCTAAGGCTATAAATCACCTCCTGTGCCACCAGATGCTCACGAGGCTCCTGCAAGATAAGACGCCCTCACAGCAAGGTAGAATCTGCTCAGCTTGAAAGTGAAACTGTCCACAGAGCAACTACAACAAAGAGAGGACTACTGTCTCCCTCACCCTTTTGTGGCGGCCATCTTGTCCAGTCTCTCTATTGGGTGGCCATCTTGGACTAGTCACTGCTCACTGGAGCCCCGGTCCTCCCCTCGTGGCGGCCATAGCTAGACTACTACTCTATCTCTCTATGGCGGTCTGCATGGACTAATCTTCCTGGCTATCAATAACTATCGGTACCACAGTCTCTACATAGCTCTATACTTAAATATACGTGTGCTTAATTGTCTACCTCGTACTGCAGTATCATTTTACATTGGGTATTTTGCACTCTATATAACCTGGTGCTCCTGACGTGCTTAGTGACTACCTTTACTGAAGTATGATATGACTACTGGTACTCCACACCCAATGTAACCTACACCCTTTGTCACTTTTCCCTGCCGACAGGGCACTGACTGCTACCTCATATTCTATCGGCTGCCCACCAGTGCCATAATGTTCATTGCTGTAAGTCGTCTGCACCTATATTGGATCTAGTAATTCCATTAGTAGTTTAGTCCTAGTTGTATATTGTATATGTTGTAAGTTGCACCTATAGCACTGTGATCCCTCACTCACGGATAGCTACCTCAACTAGCTGGTTATCATGTTAAACTACTTTCACTTCACTTTATCACTATGATGCACTGATTATTACCTCATTTACACCGCTATCTACCTCAATTATATGGTTATTATTGTATACTACTTCCATTAGTAGTTTAGTACTAGTTGTATATTGTATATGTTGTAAGTTGCACCTATAGCACTGTGATCCCTCTCTCACGGATAGCTACCTCAACTATCTGGTTATCTTGTTAAACTACTTTCACTTCACTTTATCACTATGATGCACTGATTATTACCTCATTTACACTGCTATCTACCTCAACTATATGGTTATTATTGTATACTACTTTCATCTCGCTGTATCACTGAGTACCACCTCAACCATCTCGTCTACCTCATGCAAACTGCACCCAGCCATTCTCGACACCTGGACTACACCGCTATTATTCCGCACATTATGTTGTGTCAATTTGGCTCCACCTAAATGGGTTGCTACCTCTCAAATTTTGTACATTGTGTAAGCTGCATCTACGCACTGCCTGACCTTGGATTGCCTCGACTGCTACCTCTATTCTTTTTGCTACTTTTGACCACGCACTAACGTCACTCCTGTGCCCTCTTGCCCAACGGCTGACTGATTACTATCGTCTTTTCTCCCACACCCATCCCTACAGCCACCCTAACATGGATCTCATCGGTAAGCACACATACAGAATCAACTACCCTCCCGCCCTCACCAAAAAAGCAGCTAAACGTTTTAAACATAGCTTCCTGAGGTCACACCCTGAAACACCCGTGGCTGACTCCTACTTCTCACCGGGCAATGGAGCCCTGAACACTGATTTCATCTTCCACACCTCACGCATAGCCCAATGGAGAAAAGCATTTCTAACCCTACTTACCGTCTCAGCCACCAGGAAAACAGCTCATGGTATAACCCTCTCAATCACACCTTCCCAACTCTTCCATGGCAGAACCACCATCACCATCTACAATAACGGGATTGTCCTAATTCAATCCACGGACAAGAACCTGGAAATACTAGACAACCTGTTCCCCAAGTTCAAAGAACACCTCTCCAAGATGCGGACCACCACCCAGAACCCCACCTGCACTATCATCACCCCCGATGACGCAGCCCCCACCCACAACACTACTAACATAGCTCAGCGCCGGATCGATACGCACCTCACCTCCTCCCTCAGCACCCCAAACAATCACCCACCCGCTGTTGCCACCCCACGCTCCCCAAGCGCAGTCACCAATCTCTCCCCTTCACACACTAGCCTCCCCTCTAACATCACCCCTACCTCGACCCCCACTCATACCCCCCCATCCCTCTCTCCCATGACATAACAACCCCCACCCACAACACCTCCTACCTAGATCAGCGCCAGAACGGCACGCGCAATGACAAATCCTACCCTTCGTTCCCCCCCACTCTCAATACCCAGGTGTGCACACCCCCTCCCATACCTCCTCGATACACCCACATTCTCGACTCCCCCACGCCCCCTTCCCCCCACGCCACACCCCCCACGAACGCTTCTGAATACGCCACTGTACGGAGTTTATCTCCCCTCCCTCTCCCTCCCCCCCAAGGCAGATCCATCTCCTTCCCCAGCTCCCTCCCCACTCTCTCTCACGACACCCCCACAGAACATACCGCCTTTCTTACCTTAACATCCCCCCCTCCTCCCACTCTCAGCCCCCACTACCCTCCTGCCACCCCCACTGTCTTCAGCCTTCACTCTCTCTTTAACTCACCTACACCGTCTCCCACTGTTGACACCACTTATGTCTCACACTCTCCACCTACTCCACCAACACCCATCGTCCACAAATATGCCCACACTCCGAATAACATCCCACTCATTATCACCGCAGAACCCTTCAACAACGCCAGCATATCCCCCCCTCCGATACCCTGCCCGCTTTCTAGCCCACTACTCAACCACTCACCAATCGCTCTCACCACCAACACCATCTCCATTACTCCTCTGGACCCGACCTTATCTACCCTCCAACAACTCAAAGAGGATCTCCTACAAGTCAAAAAGGATGTCCACGACATCAAAGACCTCCTCCTCTCACGGCCCAGCCTACCTCCCACCATCCCACTACCCTACAAACGACGCACCCCCCCTACATACACTCGCCTCAAACGATCCCCGAGATGGCCGACTATCCCCGTTCGCAATAACTCCCACCGCCCCCGTCGTGTCCTCAACTCACTGTCTGACCGCGACCTTCGCTCTCTCCTACACTCCTATGGCCCAGGTCCTGTAAAACACATATCCAACACACACATCCCCATACCCACAACTCACTCAAACCCTCTGAGGCTCCCAACACATAGCAACAGAGTTTCCGTCCCTAGCAACCTCAGAAAAATCCCCCTCTCTCTAGAAGGTTCGACCACCCTTCTCACCCCCAAACTCAAGTGCATCCTACTCAACTGCAGATCGGCCCAAAGACACTCCTCCGACATCGCTGATCTCGTCTCAGCAATGGAACTGGACCTAGCCATTCTGACGGAAACGTGGCTTACTGAAGCCTCTACCCCGATAATGGACATATTAGTCCCCCCCAATTATCACATCATTAGACTGGATAGGCCTGTCAAGACGGGCGGGGGAATTGCATGCATCTTTAGGAGCAACCTCTCCGTCACTAAAGCTGCCTCCCCCTCCCTCACCTCCTGTGAACTCCTCTGCCTCGATATCACCAGCGAGGGCAAACAAGTTTGTGCTTTACATCTCATCTATCACCCGCCTGGCGACAACATCATATTCACCCAACAACTCATGGACACGATCACCTCCAATGCCGGTCGGCAGATCACCCAAATCTACCTGGGTGACTTCAACCTCCACTGGAATGATCAGAAAGACACAGAGGTGAACAGTCTCAAAACTTTCCTTAATGCGCTTGACCTCACCCAAATAGTTGATAGACCAACACACGACAAAGGCGCAATACTCGATCTCATCATCGCCAAGGAGGACTCCACCAAACTGGAGGCGATCAAACCTTGTGACTGGTCAGATCACCACATTATCACCTTCTCTATTAACGAAAAAGTTAAACCTAACCCGGTTCAGCCCACCAAATCCAAAATCTGGAAAAGGGACATGAAGAGTCTTAACCCCACTACACTCCCTCCCCACCTCGACAATCTCCTCCTCCCCCCTCCAGGTGTCTCGGATGCCCAAGCACTGACCGACCACTACCTTGACTCTATGAAACTGATAGTCAATGAAGTCGCTCCACTGCAACTGAAGAGAGTCTCCAACAAAAGTTCTAACCCCTGGTACGATGGCAGACTCAATGACGACAAGCGCACTATGCAAATGGCAGAGCGTACCTGGAGATCTGACCCCTCATCACTGCATCTAAAGACGCTTAAAAAAAAGAGAAATGACTATTTCAGGAAAATAAAGCGCACAAAGTCTGACTTCTTTAGCCGTCTACTGGACCAAGCAAAAAACAGGCCAAGGAAACTGTTCGAACTAATCAAGACTCAAACAAAGGCACAACCCTTACAATCAAACAAAGCAACAAGCGACACCCCACACTGTGAAGCCTTCTCTGCTTTCTTTAAGCAAAAGACCGACAACATAAGAAATGACCTCGTCATGGACTTAAGCCGATTCCCCAATCACACCAGAATGTCCAACATTCAACCTAAAAACAATGCATCATGGCTGCACTTCGACAGCTACACGGAAGAAGATATATACAAACTACTCTGCACCCTGAAGCCCTCTAATCACCTCACAGACCCCCTACCTGCTAATGCGTTAAAAGACTTCACCCCCTTGCTCCTCCCTCTTTGGACCAAAATCATCAACAGCTCTCTTCAACAAGGTCTCATCCCAGACTCCCTCAAGGTGGGGCAAGTCACACCTATACTCAAGAAACCCACAGCTGATCCGTCTGACCTGAACAACTACCGGCCTATCACCAATATCCCCACCCTGGCCAAACTGCTGGAGAAATGTGTCCAAATCCAACTAACAAAACACATTGACCAATTTGACCTTCTCAACACTCACCAATCAGGCTTCCGAGCGAAACATAGCACGGAAACAGCTATGACACACATAATTGATGACGCCCTCCAAATCCTTGACCGCAATGATTCCTGTCTCCTCATCCTTCTTGACCTATCGTCAGCTTTTGACACGGTCAAACATGAGAACTTATTGGAGCTGCTAAGCACTAGAATGGGTCTCTCGGGAACTGTTCTCAAATGGTTTGCTTCTTTCCTGCATAACCGGTCGCAGAAGTTCAAGATCGACAATGTGCTATCTAAACCAGTGCCTGCAGACCTAGGTGTCCCACAAGGATCCTGCCTCTCCCCCACACTGTTCAACCTCATCATGGAACCACTCGCCACCTTGCTCCAAGCATCCAATGTTCAATTCCATATGTACGCCGATGACACACAACTGTACCTAAAGCTACAATCCCCGGAAGATATCAAACTACTGAATTCCACACTTAGCAACACTCAATCCTGGCTGGCCGTTAATCACCTCAAACTAAATGCGCTGAAAACCGAGTTCCTACTCATCTCACCCCCGGCGAAAACTTCCACCACCCAAACGTGGCTCAATAACCTAACAGCACTCAATGTCCAACCTACTATCGTGGACTCAGCGAAATCCCTAGGCATCACAGTTGACGCCAAGCTCAACATGCAACAGCACATTAGCATAGCCACAAAAGGGGCTAATTTCCATATCAACACACTGAGGAAACTCAAACCCTTCCTCCCTGCCAAAGACTTCCAAACTGCTGTACAAGCTTTAGTCATCCCTCGCATAGACTACGGAATTGTGGCCCTCAGCGGACTCCCGCTATCCACAACAGCACCCCTAAGAGCCTCCCTGAACGCTGCTGCAAGACTCATTACTGGCTCGAGAAAACATTCGCATATTTTCCCAGACCTAAAATCTCTAAAATGGCTGCCTTTTGAAGCCAGAATTCAACTAAAAATTGCAATAATGACACACTCGGCGGTGCACCACAAAGCACCCAACTACCTCGCGCAAAAGTTGTCTATATCAGGAGGGTCGAGATCCAATCGTAGTACAAAAAATCTACTTCTGAAACCTAGTAGATTCCGGAAAGAAAAAACATACAAGCGCTCCTTCTCAGGAATGGCACCCAGGATCTGGAATGCGCTCCCTCCGGAAACGAGGCTTATCTCCTCCACGGCACTCTTCAAGAAAGAGGTGAAGAGAATCCTTCTGGCCAAGATCTCCTGAACATTACAGAGACTGGAACTGAGTCTCTGCATCGCGCTGTATCTCTGATCACCCTGCCCTTTGGCACTATCCTACTACCTAGAGGGGCACTACTACGCTACTCTCGTCCTATCGACCAATATATGCTACTCTTTGTTGGATTTATATGACTTGTTTACCTGACTGTATTTTGATAGGTTTTGATATGTTTCTGTACATTATTGTTATCTATGTTACTCTATGTTTATTGACCACTATATTGCTCCCATTATTTTGTTCATTCCTGTTGCCCTTGCCCCTGTCTCTGTGAAGCGCTCTGATATCTGTAAGGATCTTGTTCGCGCTATATAAAACTTTGAATAAATAAATAAATAAATAAATCAGAGAGAAGCGTGCCTCAACGAAGAGGAAGCGTGTCGCCATCGCTGCTGCTGCCGTCGCAACTACGAAGGAGGGTGTCGCCGCTGTAGCTGTCGCATTGCATTGCATCGAGAGAAGAGTCTCGCAACGAGGTCGGAGTGTGTCGCCGTCGATGTGCCTGCCGTCGCAACTCCAAGGGAGGGTGTCGCCGCTGGAACTGTCGCACTGCACCGCATCGACAAGCGCGCCGCCGTCGGAGCTGCTGCCGTCGCATCGTGGATGTCGCCGCTGTAGTTGTCGCATCGTGCGGAAGCTTCACGCATCGTGGGAGAAGAGTGTCGCAAGTGGAGCTGCTATCATCGCATCGCAGAACAAGGGTGTCGCCGCTGCAGTCCACGCATTGAACCGAGGACTTCTCGCATCCCCGGAGAAGCGTGCCACATCTGGAAGATCTTCCCGTCTTTATTTCTTTGTACTTGAACTTTGCTGCATTTCCCTCGCTGCGACATTGCTTGTCATGGAAGCGCAACGCAACCTAAGGTACATTGACGCAAAGTGTTGCATCTCAAGAACTGAACTTAACTAAGCTAAATCTACCATCTTAAAGTGATAGTATTGTGTATTTTTGTTGTTGATGGTCTTGTGGTAACTCTATATAAAGTATACTTATTTTTTATATAAAAACCTTGTGTGGTGTCCATCTGTAGTGTTGTCACTATATGTGGTCACAAATGCTTCACACACTGCCTCTGAGATAAGCCTGTCTGCTCATGCCAAGCTACCAAGGGGGTGAGCAGGGGTTATTTAGGAGTGTAATCCCCTTATCCTGACTAGAGGCAAGGGTCCCTATTTGTCACAAGTACCTACCTATGCCAACTAGAGTCCCCCAAATCTAATACAGGCCCATATGAAAACACATGACAACATGGGACTTAAACAGGGATAGCTGATCCAGCAGACAGAGGAAAGAGGACAAGGCAGTTAACTAGGCATTCAGGGTAGCAATGGCACAGCCCCTCTGAGCCAGGGAAATCACAAACTGTAGCACTTGCAATAACTTGTCCTGGAAGGGATCACCACCATTGTCCGCACACCAGGCAACAAAGTTGCCATATCTACTGTAATAGGCCAACTTAGTGGAGGGACAATGTGCACATAAGGTGATGTCTTGGCTCCATTGGCAGCTGAAAGGAGCTGAGTTGTCCCAGCTCAATTCCCAAGCATCAATGTGGAGGTCTCGGAGGTTGGGGTGCAGAATTAGTACCCTGTCTGAGAGAGAAGGTCCGGCCTGAATGGAACGCAAAGCGGGGGACATGTGGAGAAGCGCAGAAGGTCTGCATCACACTTTTCTCAGCCAATTAAGAGCCATGAGAATGACTTGTGCCCAGTCTTGACAAATCTTTCTCAGAACTCAAGGAATCAAGGGTATGGGGGAAATGTGTAATGCAGCTGAAAGTTCCATGTCCCTAGCCTCTCCTCAACAGATATTGTATGGCGCAGAACTTCTGGCACTGAGTGTTTTCCACTGGGTGAAGATGTCCAGGAATACATCTGCCTAAGACGTCACTCATGATTGACAAGATAACGCTGGCTCAGCAATGTGAGTGTGTGACTATGAGAATACAGGAAGGCAGCAGAACCAGGAATCGCAGGACTACAACTTTTGCATCTCTGTGTACGCATGGATCCACCTCTTGATATTTTGCATTCTCTTGGAAGGAGGAAAGACACAGAGGAAGGTGGTGTCCAGTACCGACCATATAAACTAGAGTCATTGGGAGGGCCAGAGGTGAAATTTAGGCCCATTGATTGAAAAGCCATAGTCTAACAGCAGAGATGAAGTTGACAGCAAATTACGCAACACCAACTTTGGTGAACTGGCTTTGAGGAGCCAGTCATCCAGATATGGGAAAATGGGGATGCATGACCATTTAAGATGAGCTGCATCACTGCCATTGCCCTCATGAAGACTCAAGGGGCCGATGTGAAACCACAGGGTAATACCACAAATTGGTAGTGTGTAGAACCCACTACAAATCACACAAGTACTTCCGATGAGGCCTCAGGATAAGGATGTCGAAGTACACATTATGCAGGTCCAGGGACACCATCCAGCCTCCAAACTCCAAAACCAGAAGAACTTGAGCTAGGGTCAGCATCTTGAACTTTTCCTTTTTGAGTAAAAAGTTCAGGCTCTTGAGACCCTGGATCGCGTGCAAACTGCCATCCTTTCTTGGGCATCAGGAAGTATCATGTGTAACAATCTTGGTCCATTTCTTCTTAAGGAACTAACACCACCGCTTCTTTGAGAAGGAGCGCTGCCACCTCCTGTTGAAGAATGGCCTGATGCTCTGAAGGAGGGGACAAGGGAGGAAGCGGGTATGGGGGCAGAACTTGAAGGAAGGGAAGGGTGTAGCCTTTTCCTATGACGTAAAGGACTCACTTGTCTGAAGAAATGTCTTTCCAATCTAGAAGATAGAGTGGCACCCTCCCTCCCACAGGCGGTGTGTGATGCCGGGGACCGGAACCTGACCGGCTTTCCTGTAGGTGCAGGGAAGATGGTAGAAGAGGAGGATTACAAGGTAGATTTGCACCCCTTTCCTCCTTGCTGGCCTTTTACTGCCAGATGAGTGTGTTAGGGAGCTGCTGAAGAGTAGGCTGGTACTGCCTGAACCAAAAAGCAGATCCTCTCCCAAAGCCACGAAAGCAGCAATAAGACTGAAAGTCCTTGTTAGGAAGTGGAAGTTGAAGGCTGAAGGATCAGGTTGTGGCCTTTCTGGTCTGGAGCGTTCCAGCGCTGACTCTGCCTTATCAACAAAGAGGTGATTCCCAACAAAGAGAAAATCCATAAGATTGGCTTAAACATCAGGTGAAAAGTTGGACGTCCGGAGCCCATCATGACATCGTACCGTGATTGAGGTACCCACAGCTTGCTCTACGGAGTCTGCAATATCTAGCCCAGGTTTAATGATGTGTCATGATGCATTTTGTGCAACAGAAATCAGTACCTGGAAGTGTTCTTTCATATCTGGCAGGACATGCGGAAGAAGCATCTGGGCCATGTCCCAAAGAGCATGTAATGTGCAAGAAGGCAGTTGGCATTTAGTGAATTGAGAGCCGTATGCCTCGTCGAGAAACCCTTCTTGCGCCAAGCTTCCACGCGCGTCAATTTGCAATCAAAGGGGGTTGTTGTTGTAAATGCACCACTTGACTGGGTCCCTGAACAAGAAGCCTGTATGACTTAGCTCTCCAGTGCTGGGTGCATGGAGAGGAAAGCCAGATCCCCAAGGGCAGGACAATATTGGTGGGCTATCAGCCAGCTGACTGCTAGACCACAGGATGGTTTCTCTCAAGCTGCCATGATGGGATCCAGCAATGCTGCGTTGAATGGGAGAAGAGGTATGGTAGAGGCTGAAGTATAGAGGAGAAACTCAAAGAGGTTGTTAGCTTTCTCCTCAGTGGAAGGCAATTGTAATTCTAGAAACGCTGCTGGCTTCAGTACAATTTATGTAGTGAGACAACCTCGCAGTCAATGGTCCTGAAGGAAATTCTACGGCCAGCTCAGGAGAGGTAGCCAAGTCACTGGTCGAGGAGATGCCTTGAAATTCTAGAGGATCCATTTCTTTGTCAGGTTAAGGGTAAAGAATTATGGGGATTGAATCTGTTCCAAATTTCTCGTGAATATAAGGTCTGGTAGCCTCTTCTTATATCAGTCACTGAGCCTCTCTGCGAGAATGTATCTGAAGTTCAACATCAGACTGCGGCACCAGTGGAGGTGCATCTGGCACCGGTGGTGGTAGTGGAGGTGGACGCTGTGCCATCCTCAGCACCACCTATGGTGCTGAGAAGTGAAGAGCCAGATCGAAGTGGTAGGAAGTATGGTGCAGAACGGCATCAGTTGAAACAGTAAGAACAGAAGCATGTGTGCTGAGGGCACTGGGCCCGAAGGTGCGCCCGATGGAGTCGATGCTTTGGAGAAGATAAAAAAAATAGCGTTCAAGACTAATTCTGGATCTAATTCCGAAGACAGGAATTACAGAAAGGACAGCACTGATGGCGTTGAAGGCAGGAGGTGGAATCAAAGGCTCTTGGCGTGGAGGCCTGTGCGGAGTGGAGGCATGGGGGCTGTGCAGAGGGTCTCCTTGCGTCCACGGAACCAGCTCTGGTTCTGAGGTCAAGGTTCCTGTAGGAGAGGGAGAGCATCTAGGTGACTTAACTCTGCTGTGCTTCTTCTCCTTCCTCCTACGCTTTCTCTGTTTCTTACCAGAGGAAGAGGATGGAGAACGATGACAACAGTGTCTTTGATGTTGATGTTCATCCATCACCCTGGCCATTAAAAGCCTGGCCTCATGTTCCTTAATGGCCTTAGAATTTATGGGAAATGTATGAAGAGCAGAACTTAGAATTGTAGTTGGACAGCAAACACCATAAACAGATGGTATGGGGCCCATTATGGACATTGCCTATCACATTCCCTACATGGCATAAAGAACTGGGGCCAGACTGGATATGGAAATTTTTAGTAAGTAGTACCACTGCATGCTGGTAGGAGGCGTAGTTCGGCTCTGCATGGCACCATTGGTGGCATCCAGGGCAGGAGTGTCATGCGCAGTACTTATATAGGTGCCACCCCCCGAGTGCTGGCGTCAGTTTCATTTTGCTACTTTCCATGGCAGGAGCGTGGAGCCATGAAGAACACTGACCACTGGTGTTGAAAACTAGGGCCCTGAAAGTGGACAGACCCTATCCGTAGGGCTCAATTCGTAGAGCAGAGAGGATGGGTGGGTCGGTAAGGAATCTGTGGCTTGCTAGAGTCTCTACTAGATAAGGCATTAGAGAAGGTATATAACTTGTTCAGCTGATAGAGACTTATAGCAGCAGATTCTTTATCTTAGAATAGATACCCAAGCAATACCTCTCCGGTGGTGGGTCTGCAGAACAAATTCTCACTAAAGTCCTGCACGACTGAACAGGCAAAGTACCTATCCCAGTCCAGCACAAATAAGCTTTGTTTAGAGCTTATCTACTACCAAGTCAATTTATTTTCCTGCACAAAACAGTACAGAAAACCACCTGCCTGGGTTTGGCTAAAATTAAAGACATGAATATTCCAAACATTCCCTCCACTGCACGTTTTGACAACTGGCAACACTCAGCAAATTTCACAGAGGAAAAGCTCAACAACATGATACAGAATGGTACATATAATTCTTCACTTTTAGGTTCAGACGGATGGCTAGTTTGGCCACTAGATACCAATGGTTGACATGCATATTTTGTGAATTCCACAAAGGGTTTCAATGGAAGCAAATTAGACCCACATTATATGCAGACACAACACTCAAGAGCGGTTACTACCTACAGTGTAGGGAAGTTATGCCAGGAATGGTTACAACATTCGACTTTATCTGTAGTTAGGGAATAATTAAAAAAAAATGTATTTATGCAAGTTTTGTACAGACATAAGCATGTTACATACTGTTGCGCCGCATCAAATCACAGTTACCTTACAGAGTTGTTGCATTGCAGAGCTTAATGGCAAAACATAGCAAAGGTGGATTACATTACATCTTACTAGACAGCAAAAATTACAATATTAGTTACGCTTTCCAAAAGTCCAAGTACATGAGTCCTACGATTAGCGGTTGGCTTGTAAGACATGAAGTAGTTACGGGCCTATCCTACAATCCATGCAAAAGTCATGGCATTCCCCAAATACAAAGTGAATATACAGGGCATAATTTGTCTAACTGCAACCGCTCAGGACAGCATTTTCTCCAGGGTATTATGAACTAGGTTAGCAATTAGCGGAACATTGGTGGGTAGGAATTTGTGACTTATGTTGGACTATCTGCAATTGTCCCATCTTTTTCTTTAAGCCAGGTCATGAAGGGTTCCCAAATATCCTTAGGGTGGGAAGCCATGGGCATAAGGTCCTCTTGACAGTAAGGTGCTCTTGACAGTATGCCATATCCTGTACCTAAGTCCTAGTGCGGGGGGTTTGAGAGGCACCCCAAAGTATGGCTAAGCTACGTTTTGCGAGTAGTAACATCATCGCTGTGAGTCGGTGTTTCTCTGGCGGGGCATCTTCAACATACCCCAACAGAGCTACTAGCGGCGTGCAGTCAAGTGATATCCCTGTGACCTCTATAACAGTGCCATATACCTCCTCCCAAAATCTGGCTATGGATGGGCAATCCCTCGCTACGTGTAGAAAGGTTGCATTATCCTGTTTACACTTCCAACATCTTGAGTCCTGGCACAAGCCTAACTTGTGCAACTGTAAGGGGCTGTGATACACCCTGCGTAAAATCTTAAAGTGAATGTGCCTCAGTTTATAATTTGGGATAGGTGTCATATTGGGAACAGCAGAATGACCACTGCTCATCTGTGGGCATTTCATTCAGATCGGTTCTCCACTGGACAAGCGCCTTCGGGGCAACGAAAGGAGTGCCTGACGGTGTAAATTTGTATAATCTGGTGATCAATTTCTGGGGAGATGGGGTGGCCAATAGATGCTCCAGCTGCATCATAATGTTAATGTTATAGGGTATTTGTACAAGCGCAGGGCTACTCCGATGAGTGTCCCGGCGCTGAAAGAAAATTAAGCAAAAAATCCAGAAAAGAGAGACCAACGTTTACTCCTATTCATACACAGATCTCGATTATTGAAGGAACAGCCAGGTTTTCAACTGGCGTCGGAAGCTCAGAAGCTCTGCTTCTTGCCTCAAAGACAAAGGGAGCCTGTTCCACAGTCTGCTCACTACCACTTGGAAGGAGCGTCCGCCCTTCCTGGCCAAACAAAATGTTGGCACCCACAGCAGATGTTGAATTGATGACCTCAGGGCCCTGGCTGGAATATAGGGCGAGATTCTTTTTCTGATATACTGAGCCCCGCTGTTATGAAGAGCCTTGAAGGTCAACACAAGAGACTTAAAAGTGACTCTGTTCCTTACTGATAGCCAGTGAAGTGCTTTCAGATGATTCGTCATGTGGGTTCTAGGCCCGACCATGGAAATTGCTTTGGTGGCTGAATTCTGAACAACCTGAATACGGCTTAGTAAATACTCAGGGATACCCAAGTAGAGCACATTGGCATAGTCCAGCCTTGACATTATCAAGGCATGGACCACTGTATTTCTATGGGCCAATGGTAGCAATGGGAGAAAATTCCTCATCATTTTTAGCATCCTAAAGCACATACCAGCCACTGATTGCACCTGTGTCTTCATAGAGAGATCTGAGTCCATCATCACTCCCAGGTTCTTAACCGTAGTGACAGGACTAGAAGGAGCCGTTTGATCCTGAGGCCACCATTTCCGCCATTCATCATCCGGGGTATGCCCGAAGAAAATAATTTCAGTTTTAGCGGAGTTACAGGATAATTGGTTCTCACGGAACCAGTCAAACACAACACTCAGACACAAATATATTTGGTTTTCATCAAAAGTTTCACCTTTTTCATAAGTGAACAGAAGTTGCGAATCGTCCGCGTAGGTAAGAACCTTAGCCCCAAAGCTCTCGGCTAATGGAGCCAGAGGTGACATATAAATATTAAAGAGAGTGGAGCTCAAAACTGAGCCCTGAGGCACTCCCACGTTCAGTGCAGGGATATCGGCTGTAAAAGGAGGCGCCCAGACCGACTGCTGACGGCCCTCCAAAAAGGAAGAAAACCACCTTAAAACCGTGCCCCCGACCCCACATTTAGTGGCGGGAGGTGTTGGGAATAGGGAGTGTAATGTTCTGCAGGTCGCTCTAAGCTGGTAGTAAAGTAATAACTTTAGGAAAGGTATAGAGCTGCCACCTTGATTTTGCGGTGCCACTAAGAATGTATCCTGTTAGTATAAATCGCCCAACTTGGAGGGGTTCATATTTCTGGTGTGCTGTATAGTGCCAGTATCATGAAGAGTAGGGAACAATGGGTGATGTGCAAGAGGAGTGGATGGAGCATAATCCAATGGAGTGCCGACACGTTTCCTTAAACCTTCAGACACCCATCAAAGAGTCTTGACTGTGTTCACCTCTCCAGACGTTCTATGCTAGGGCTTATAGATACCAGCGTGCAACGGAATGTGGTCTGCCATGTCTTTTTCGATAGCCATGTGTGGCTGAAATGGGACAGGGTGTATCAAAAAATGAAGGAAGTTTGCTTGTGTACACATTGTGAAGAGTTTGAGATCAGGGGGCCCCAGCCCCCCCTGTGAGAGCGAGTGTGTCAACAGTTCCCAGCTCACTTATGGCTGCTTCCCAGCCCACACTAGAGCTATTAGACTAGATCGAAAAGGTTTTAAAAAGTCCCGGGTTAGAGGGATAGGTATATTAACAAATAAATTTAGAAATTTGAGGAGTACAATCATTTTTGTTATGGCAATTCTGCCAGCCAAGGACAGTGGCAGAGCTTACATTCCAGCCAGTCTAGCAGTTTCCCAAAGTTCATGCGCCAGATTTCTTGCATATCTCTGCTGAACCACACCCCTAAGTATTTTACAGCGCCGTCAGCTCAAGTAAGCAGGAATTCCAGGTCTGTTGCTAAAGGTGCATCAGTTAGTGGTGGAATTGATGATTTTGACAAGTTGATTTATATGCCCGACATGCCGCCAAATTGAAGAATTTCCTGTAACACTGGATTCAGGTTTTATCTGGTTTACGAATGTATAGGGTGATGTCGTCCGCTTACATTGAAATTATTAGGCTTCTATCTGTGAACCCCAGGCCATGAGCGGAATGGTGTTGATGTATTCTGGCAGCTAAAGGTTCCATCGCCACCACAAAAAGCAGCGCTGATAGTGGGCAGCCCTGTCTTGTGCCCCGTGTAATATTGAATGGTTCTGATAGAAGTCTGTTAGCTCTCAGGCGGGTAGGTTTGTGTAGAGCAAGCTAATCAATTTAATGAAATCGTGACTGAACCCTAATGTAGGCAGTATAGTGAATAAGAAGGGCTACTCCAAAGAGTTGAATGCCTTAGTGGCATCTAAAAATGTAGCTATGGCTGGTAGTTTGGGGTCAATCTGATGGACTGTGGCGAAAAAGGTATGCAGGTTATGGGCTGTTGATCTGCCAGGAAAGAATCCGGACTGGTCCGGTCTGGCTATAAGGGGTAAAAGCGGCGGTAGTCTGTTAGCAATCAGTTTGGCGAGGATATTTACATCCACATTAATCAAAGAGGGCGGTCTATATGAGTCACAAAGGTTGGCGTGCTTATCGGGTTTCAGCAGGGAGATGTTCACCGCCTCCCTCATGGTTGACGGCAGCGACCCGCCCTCCAATGATTCTTGGTATACATCCAACAGTCGGGGTGCCAGCTCTTCTGAGTACATTTTATAGAAAGAAGTTGTCAGCCCATCTAGCCCAGGCAACCGTCTCCTTCGGTAAACTGTTTATAACCTGTGTTATGTCTCTCACCAAAAATGGGACGTCTAAATAGACCCTATGGGCATAACTTAGCCAAAGAAGTTTTTCTGGAGATACGCACCTAACTCAGGATGAGGAGCGCTCTGCGTAGCCGTGTATAAAGAGGAATAGAAATGTGTGTGATGGTTGTGTGTGGTTTGTTGTCCCCTGATTGGATTGGAATTGTCATCTAGTAGCTCAGCTATGAAGGTTGGGGATGTGTGTTGTTTAAGCATGTTAGCAAGGGTTCTGCCCGGCATATCGCCATCGCCAAAGCTACGTGGTCTTGATTTTTTCCCCAAAAACCAGGTCTCTCTCTCTGCCTCCTCCCCAAACTCTGATATCTTCTCCAGCATGGAAGCATGGTGTGTGGGAGCCCCTGACTGGTAAACATCAGTTCCAAGGATCTAATCTCATTTTCCAATTTCAATAGTGTTGTCCTAAGTGATTTTAACACCCCTGCCTGCTTAGAGATGCAAGCACCCCTGATAACCGTACTTCACCAAGGAAAAAACTATGTAACGTTTCCAGATATTCCTCTAAAATACAACCAATCTTCAAACACTATCATAAATGATGACAGCACTACATAACTTGGTGCTAATTTTATAGATCTCAGAATCATTAAAGGTGGAGTCAGTGGAGCGTTATCAGGGAACGTGACCAACAGAAAGTAACCATTGCCTTGTTGCATCCTGGGCAAAAATGGGGGTGCCTTGAATATGAGAGTGCCTGAAATGCAAATCGAAAACGCTACAATATAAAGGCTTCCCATAGGGTGGAGGGAGAGTCCACCGACCCTTCGTTTGTGGAGAAGAATTGAATGATTTCAACTCTGATCTCTTCTTTTTTTTTTTTTTTGGTGTAAGAAGTTTATTGCACATTTCTTAATACCTACAGACATGTTATCGCCTACAACCTCATCAGGCCGGCTCTGTAGCTTTATCACTTAGCAAAATAATTGTCTGTGTACACAGCCCATCAGCCGACATACATGGGCTCGGCGGCGTGACATCAAATGTTAAATCTGTACTCAGAGTAGTGCATATGCATACAGTTCTTACGCTGGTCATCTTACTCTTCTCCCTTTTCGTTGTTATCCGCTCTGTAAACAGTCAAACCATGTTATTAGTCATCAACAGTTTCTACCGACTCATTGTCTAATAAATAGGTGCGCAAGTACATCCAAAAATCTCTAGGACGTGACCTGACTGGCAACTCTTCCTCATAAGTGACTAGCATATCTCGATAATATGTTAAATCTTCTAGCCAGTGTTTAGTCTTCGGTCCCATTTTGCTATTCCAGTGCATCGACACCCTGCGCCTGGCCATCAACAGTGCTATCACGCAGAATTTACGCTTATGTGCTCTCAGCTGTGGAGTAATGCCTAACAAGCACATCTTGGGCTCGCATTGCAGTGACGTCCCAAGCATTCCACTAAGGGCCTGCATCACTTCCCCCCAGAAGTCTGCTACACGGCTGCAACTCCACGCCAGATGGGGGAAGTCTGCATTCTCCCTACCCCACCTTACGCAGCGTGAGTCTTCTCGTAGGCCATACCTGTAGAGCCTCAGCGGGGTATAGTACATTTGGTGCAGGTACTTGTAGTGAATGATTCTCAGATTCCCATTGGGTGTCAGCATACCCGTAAGCAGACATGTCGTCAACCATTCCTCGTCTGTTAGTTGTGTGTCTAGTGCAGTATTCCATTTATCCCTCGCTTTCTCTGTTGTTCCCCCCACTTCCCGCTGTAAGCTAGTGTACAATTTCGATACCATGTGAGAGGCTGAGGGAGTGGTGAGTATTAACTGCAGAGACGCGAGAGTCTCCGGCTCAGTTGGATAGTTCGGAAAATGTTTTTTCACCGCCCTCTGCACCCTGTAGTAGGTGAAGCTAAACAATAGTGTCGGGTTAGTGACATAGTCCAGTTTATCTAGTGTCTGAAACACCCCATCTTTGTATAAGTCGCCTAATTTATCTATCCCAGCGCATCTTAGTAGATTCATGCCAACCTTCTCCTGCGTGGCTGATATTGCCGGATGGTGTGCTAGTGGAAGCGCAGGTGCATAAAGCGGCAAGCAGTGTGCGGCCTTTCCTATCAGTCTCCATGCCTCTGCAGTGGTGTTTACCGGGTTGATATCATGATCATGCAGCCTAGGCCTTTTGTGTGTTAGTATGCTTGTTAGCGGAATCGGGTCTGCATCACCCGCTTCCACCGCTACATGTGTCAGGAATGGTATTTCGTGGTACCAGTAATGCGCGAACTGCGCTTGAGCGCTCAGGTAATAAAGGTAAAAATCTGGGACCTTGAAACCTCCCTGAGCAAACGGTAGTGTCATAGTGTGTAATTCCAGCCTGGCCTGCTTACCCGCCCAGAGTAGACTAAGCACCAATTTCGTAATGTTGCGGAAGACCTCTGCAGATGGTTTTATTGGGATATTATTAAATAAATAGAGGAACTTGGGTAGTAGTACCATTTTGATGATCGCTACTCTATCTGCCAGAGACAGCGGAAGTTTGTTCCATCTGGCGATTTTTTCTTCTAAGGACACGATAGTTTTACCATAATTGGTGCGTATTACCAGTTCCGGGTCTCTATGGAACCATATCCCTAGATACTTGGTCGGTTCGTCGGACCACTCCAGTGGGTAGTCCAGTGTCATGGGATGCGTGCTGTCCGTTAGCGCTAGTACTAGGGATTTAGACCAATTTATCTGTAATCCCGAGTGCAGGCCAAATTTGATATATTCTCGTAACAAGGGATTGAGGTGTTGTTCCGGATTTTTAATATACAGCACCATATCGTCCGCATATAGTGAGATGTGTATGGGTCGTATCGGTAGTTGTATTGCCGAGTAATGATGGTGTTGACGTATTTTACATGCCAGTGGTTCCAGTATCAAAGCAAATAATAATGGTGAAAGGGGGCATCCCTGTCTGGTACCTCTACAGATCTTGATGGGTTCCGTGACATATTTGTTAATTCGTATTCGCGCTGTGAGGTTCGTGTATAGCATTTTAATCCACCCCAGAAAAATGCCTGGGAATCCCATGCGTGTCAGCACCGCATGCAGAAACGGCCAGTCTATGGTGTCGAACGCTTTGGCTGCGTCCAATAGCACCGCCACCGCCTTAATTTCTGGTGCCAAATAGTGGGCCAGCGCGAACAGTGTTCTTGTGTTGTGTATGGTGGATCTGTCTGGTATGAACCCAGACTGGTCCGGTCTTATTAACATGGGCATCAGTGGTTTAAGTCTATCTGCCAATAAGCTTGCTATGATTTTCGTGTCAACATTGATGAGTGAGAGAGGGCGATAGGAATCACACCTATCCTCCTCTTTCCCAGGCTTCAACAATGCAATAAGCATCGCCTCCCGCATTGAAGTTGGTAGTGTCTGCGCCTCATGTGCCGCTCCATATAATCTAACTAAATGTGGGGCCAGTAGGTCCGCAAATTGTTTATAAAACTCCGCCACGAACCCATCTGGGCCCGGTGCCTTGCCATTTGGGAGTCTTTTAATAGCATCTGTGACGTCTTCAACAGTTACAGGGCGTGCTAGGTATTCTCGGTGTCCATCTGCCAGCCATGCAATTTCTACGTCTGCCATATACGCCAATAATTCCTCTTGCGGCATCACGGGGCGTGCTGCATACAGTGCACTATATGTGTCCATAAATTCCTTCTTTATTCCCGTAATGTCTTTGGTGACATTTCCCTCCCGAGTTCGTATAGCCGTGATATTTTGGGGTGCGCGACCTGAGCAGATCTTATCCGCTAGTGCTTTACCTGGTCTGCCTCCCTCCCCATACACTCTAGCATTTTTACGTTTGGATACGTATTTAAGCTCGTCTGTTGCAAACTGGCGGTGTTCCACTAGTAGTTTCTGTATATCACCCAACAATTTAGTATCTCCCGTTAGTGTGTACTTCTGTCCTAATTTTTGCAACTCTGCCTCACGTGTGTGCAGTTGTCGCCGAATGTCTCTCAGTATGCCTGTGGTGGTACTAATGCTCACCCCGCGTATCGTTGCTTTAAAAGCCTCCCACAGTAGACAAGGATCATCTGTCGTGGGGCCATTCAGTTCAAAATATTCTACCATTGCTGTGTGTAGTGTGTCTACATATAGGGTGTCTTGTAACGCCGTAGCATTGAACCTCCAAGCGAATGGTGGCGGTTCATAGTGCGGGATATTCATCTCAACCAGCACCGGGCTATGATCTGACAATGTTCTAGGCAGGTGCTTAATAGCAGCGGCCCATGTTGTCACTTCAAGCGTACCCAGCCAGTAGTCCAGCCTGGACCAGCTGTTGTGCACAGCATTTATATGTGTCGCCACCTTCGTCTCCGGATGCCCCGCTCTCCACACATCTACCATGTTTAGGTCATCCATGGCATCCTGTATCATCGCTCTGGCTCTTACATGCGGTTCTAGTTTGCCTGGAGTTCTATCAAGTTCGTCTCGTAGTGCTACATTAAAATCCCCCCCCATAGCACGTGTTCTACCTGAAGGTCTGTAATGGTGTCCCACACTTTCCTAAAGAAACCCGGATCATCAATATTTGGGCCATATGTGTTAACCAGAGCCATCCGTCGTTGCCGTACTGTACCCATCACTACAACACATCTGCCTTCCTGATCAGTGTGTGTGTAATCTATCTGGAAGTGTGTCCCTTTGCGAACTAAGATGCTAACCCCTCTGGAGTAGGACGAGTAATTCGAGTTGGTAACTGACTCTGCCCATCTGGCCCCCAGCTTAGAAGCTGTGGTTGTTGCTATGTGCGTTTCCTGCAGAAAGGCTACATCAATATGCAATCTGTCGAAGTACGCGAACATTTGTCGGATTTTTTTGGGGTTACCCAGGCCTCTGACATTCCACGTGATGAACCTTAAATCATGTGACCTATTCACGTTGGTGTTATCAGTTGTCGCCCTGTTATGCCAGTGACCACCCTTATGTGCCGAGTGTCAGTATTCTGTCTCATCTCTAGATGCAAAAGGCTGAGGTTGAAATGTAGCATAGTAGTAATGACATTGTGTTTCAGAAATATGGAGGTCGCCATGCCTCTCAGACACAGTGGTGTAATTCTAACAACGCCCCACCCCCCCTTCCGCCCCCCTCCCACTTCAGCTCCCAAACTGTGCCAAAGCCTTCCCTTCATAACATTCAAAACAATTATAGAACTGGTATTGGGGCGCACCCTCTCTGGGGTGGCACCAGGTACACACATCTCCATCCACATAGTGGATGTGGACAGGAGGTAGCGGTCTGGTTAACACATCGTATATGTGTCCCTTTTCCCCATCTTACCCATCTTTCAAATGACCTTTTTCGTATAATTCAACATCTCCATTGTATTATTGCAATTTGCGTGCTGTCGTAGTCCAATTCACTTATTGACATGTGTTCTAAATTGTCTTTATCAATGCAATCAGTGGGATCCTGCAGCATGTGTTAACTGTCCATCCCTGCACTTCAAACCTGAGCCCATTTAGCACGTACTCCACTAAGTTCAGAATACCTTACCTAGGTCGGTGTCACCCAGCACCTCGTAATCAGGAACCAACCTCCCTTCACCCAGATGTCCCATGCATGTTCGGTGTACTCACTGCAGGCGCCAGCGCCGCTAGGTCAGATAACGGGCTCGGTCTTGAGTGTGCTGCAAGGGGGTCCCCCCTATCTTTTGGTATCCGGATATAAGCACAATCCATTGTCTCCATATGCCCGAAATGTCGGTCCGCACAAGCGCCTATCTGCAGCGTCCAATTGTAAAGTCATACTTCATCCTGTTGCAGATATTGGTTCTTAGGTCGTTCTCTTGGAGCTTCATTCGACGTCGCTAGTCTGCTCATCTCTTTCTTGCGATTTCCTCCATTTCCCTAGCTTCTTGATGTATTCCTGTGCTGCCTGTACCGTTGGGAGCACAACTGGTTTACCCGCATTTGTGATTTTGAGCTTCGCCGGATATAGCATTGCGTACTCCAATCCTAGTTCTCGCAATTTTTTCTTAATCGGGGCGAATTCTTTGCGTGCCATCTGCACTGCCATAGTGTGATCTGGGTAAAATTCCAGTGTATTTCCGAGATGCGTGATTTTGCCCATTTCTCTGGCCAATCTGAGAACCGTGTCTCGGTCCCTGTAATTTAGTATTCGGGCTATAATCATGCGCGGGGCCATCCCCGGCTTAGGTGTTGGCGCCAAGGAACGATGAGCCCTTTCTACTAGGAATACACTGGACAGTTTGTCGGCACCAAAGATCTCTTTCAGCAATGTTTTGACATAGGTCTCCATCTTGCCCGTGTTGGTGGATTCCGGCAGGCCAGAAATTCGTACATTGTTGCGTCTGGATCTCGCTTCCTGGTCCTCCACCTTGGCTCGAAGGGTCTCCAACGTTTTATCAAATCCGCCGCATTTCGTCAGTGCGTTTCTGGAGTCGTCTTCCACTGTAGAGATTCACTGCTCCGCTTCCGCTAATCGTCCTTCGTGTTTTTCTATTTTGGCCGCCATACTGTCTACACGTTGCACCACATTATCAAGTTTGCCATTCATCTCTTGGAGACTTTGCTGGATAGCTCTCAAAACTGCCTCCATGCCTGTATTGTCAGTCGCGCCCGGTTCGTCTTCTAGATCCGGGGCAGCCGTATTGTTCTTGGACTGCTTCTTTGCTTCGAACTGTAGTTTGGTCTGCTGTTTGTCCGGCTTACCCATAGCACCTGAGCAAACTGGAGGACTGTGCCTTAACGGGCTTACCGCTGTCTGGGTGCTTGAGGTGGATTGATTCCGGCGGGCTGGTGGCCGTGATCCCGTTTGTGCAGCGGGTCTACTCATCAGGTAGATACTCGGTCCGCGTGTCCCTCCGTGCTGCGGTCCCCGTCAAAGAATATAGGTAGCCCCTGGTCTAGCACTGATTTCCGGCGCTTCAGCAGAGTAGTAGCGCCTGTTGGCAGACGCGCATTCAGCGTAGCTCTGTGTCGTCTTAGCTGCGCCTTACAATCAGGGTGCCTCAACTGCCTCTTTGTTTCAGGGACTTCTGAGCTTGGAAAATGCTGCTGGCTCGTTGTGCAGCATCAGTCATAGCGTGAATCAGCAGCCACCCAGCACCATCGATGTGCTCCTTAGTGTAGCGGGTTTGCAGTGGAAGTGACACCGTGGTAGTTGTTCTGAGTCGCATCTCGCTCCCTCAGGTCCGTCTCCGTTCGAACCTCTGCCCTGCGCTGCCACTCATATAGATCGGCATGCCATATGAGTAGTGCATCTCCCGCCAGTGGTCGCGCCTCTTTCTGCCCTGCCCTCCGATCCTCCGGCGGTTTTTTTTTTGCTCCCTCTCGAGTGGTGTAGGTCTACATGCGCCGCTTACTCCGCACTCGCTATGTCCGCCGTGCGTTCCAGCGCCTCCGCCATTTTGGGTCCGCTGGAACGCAAGTTTAATTTCAGTGTTCTCCCTGTTTCCCCGCGTTCTCATGGAGTGCGCTTACTTGTATGTCCGAAGGGCGCCTCGGCATCTCGCACACCAGGGCAGGATGGCGCAGGGGAAGGCTGCCAGTTACCAGAGTCCGAGGTAGTTCCGATCGTCAGGCGCGGCCATTTTACATGTCCGTTCGCCGTCTCTTCGATTTTCACCGATACCTGCTTGCAGCGCCAGAGATTCCCTCCTCCAGTACTCAGTTATTGTGCGGGATGCGTTCCGACGGTTGATTTGGTCATTTTCCCTGAGCTTATGTTGCTCGATGGGGGTCAAAGGCTGCTTTTTTCCTCCCGTCCGGCGGAGCTGACTCTCTCAGCCAGCCATTCCGCAGTGCGCGCTCTAGCGCCCCCAACTCTGATCTCTTCTTTAAATGCTGCGTCGCACAAGTTACTACTTGTGTAACGATATATCTGTAAGAGACATTAGTTAGTATTAGATTCCTTACCTTAGAATATCCCCAGGCGTCAGACTGGATCCGGAATTTTTTTGCGTAGCAGTACCCTTGCGCGTCAGTAGGCGTCGTCTGCGGCTCCGCGTCCATCGTCGGCGTCGTTGGCGCCGTGATGATGTCTTCGGAGTACTTAGACGCCGCCACCGCGTGCTGACGTCAGTTCTTAGACACAGCTTTTCCGCGCCAAAAGCGCTGAGCCATGTTAAAAAACAACACTGGTGCCATTGAAACTAGGGCCCTGAAAGGGGGTAACCCTAACCCTAGATATCGGTTCGCAAAACGGGGAGGATGGGTGGGTCGGTAAGGAATCTAATACTAACTAATGTCTCTTACAGATATATCGTTACACAAGTAGTAACTTGTGCATCTGAAAGAGACACGTTAGTATTAGATTCCTTACCTTAGAATAGATACCCCAGCAATACCAACCCCGGTGGTGGGTCTGCAAACCAATAATCACACCAGAAAGTCCTGGAGGACAGAACGGCCAAAGAAGCCATCCCTCCGGACTTGGCTGTCCAGGCAGTAGTGTCTCGCAAACGTGTGCAGCGAGGCCCATGTAGCTGCCTGACAGATGTCTTGTAAGGGCACTCCCCGGCCCAGGGCAGTTGTAGTCGCCGTGGCTCGGGTGGAATGAGCCCGCAATCCAACAGGGGGCTCCTTTTTAGCGAAGGAGTAACATGCCTGGATACACAAGATGATCCACCGGGAGATGGTCCTCTTGTGCACCGCTTTCCCCTTCTTAGCGCCCACGTAACCAACAAAGAGTTGGTCATCCACCCGGAACTGGCGTGTGCGATCCAAGTAGAATGAGAGCGCACGTTTTGGGTCCAGACGGTGGAGCCGCTCTTCCTCTTTAGAGGGATGCGGTGGCGGGAAGAAGGTTGGCAAGGTGATAGACTGCCCGATGTGGAAGGCCGTGACAACCTTGGGCAGGAAAGAGGGCTTAGTACGCAACACCACTTTGTCCGGATGGACAGAAAGGAAAGGTGGAGTACAAGAAAGGGCCTGGAGCTCACTCACTCTCCTGGCAGAGGTGATGGCAACCAGGAAAGCAGTCTTCAGAGTAAGAAGGCGGAGAGGACAGTTGTGAAGTGGCTCAAAGGGAGCGCACATCAGAAACGTAAGAACCAGGTTCAAGTCCCACTGAGGCATCACAAACGGAACAGGAGGGAACGTGTGTGTGATGCCCTTTAGAAATCTATTTACAATCGGGAACTTGAACAAAGAAGGTTGATCAGGCAGCCTCAGAAAGGCTGAAAGGGCAGAAAGGTAGCCCTTGATAGTGCCCAGAGCAGAGCCCTGCTGGGCAAGAGAAAGAAGGAAGAGAAGAACCTCAGAGAGAGGGCCAGCAAGAGGATCCACAGCCTTTGCTGTGCACCATGCCACAAATATGTTCCACCTGCAGGCGTATACCGACTTTGTGGAGGAACGCCTGGCTGCCAGAATGACGTTACAGACTTCAGGAGGCAAGTCAAATGGCCTCAACTGTTGCCGCTCAATCTCCAAGCATGGAGGTGGAGACTGGACAGGTTTGGGTGGAGCACCGTCCCCTGTTGCTGCGACAGAAGGTCCTCCCGAAGAGGCAGACGAACCGGGGGATCGACTGACATACTGAGTAGCTCTGGATACCAGTACCTTCGTGCCCAGTCCGGAGCCACAAGGATGACTTGGGCCCGGTCGCGCTTGATCTTCTTCAGCACTCTGGGCAGAAGTGGTATAGGCGGAAAGGTGTACAATAGACCGCTACTCCACTCGCGACGAAAAGCGTCTCCGAGCGAGTGCCGCCTTGGAAATTCCAACGCGCAGAACTGATGACATTGCGCGTTCTCTTCGGTGGTGAATAGATCGAACCAAGGCTCTCCCCATTGCTGAAAGAGGCCCTGCGCCACGTCCGAGTTCAGACGCCATTCGTGATCCATCATGCACCGACGGCTGAGCTCGTCTGCCCTGGCGTTCAGAGATCCTGCCAAGTGTTGAGCCACCAAGGTCACGCCCTGGAGTTCCAGCCATTGTCAGAGGCGCAGAGCCTCCTGGCAAAGGGTCCACGACCCCACCCAGCCCTGTTTGTTGCAGTACCACATGGCGGTGGTGTTGTCCGTGAACACCTGCACTACACTCCCCCGGACAGAGGGGAGGAATGCTTTCAGTGCTAGACGAATCGCTCGTAACTCCAACAGGTTGATGTGGAGCCGGGCCTCCGCCGGAGACCAGAGGCTTCTGATTTCCACCTCTCCCATGTCGCCTCCCCAGCCCTGGAGGGACGCGTCCGTCACAACTACGTGCTCCGGTTGGGGAAGGGAGAGGGATCTCCCGCTGACCCAATCGCGGTCCGTGAGCCACCACTGCAGCTGTCTCGCAATGCCCTCCGAGATCAGGACGTGGTCGGACAGGTTGCCCTGATGCTGGGCCCACTGAAACTTCATGTCCCACTGCAGAGCCCGCATCCGCCACCAGGCGTGATGCACCAGTAGGATGCAGGAGGCCATCAGCCCCAGAAGCCGCAGCGTCAACCTGACCGAGACCCAGGATAACGGCTGAAAGATGGGAATCAGAGCCTGAATATTCAGTACCCGCTGTTTGGGTCGATAAACCCGAAACCGCGCCGAGTCGAGAACCGCTCCGATGAAGAGGAGCTTCTGAGAGGGGCACAGGTGTGACTTCGGCACATTGATGGAGAACCCCAGCTGGTGCAGGAGATCTGCCGTAGTCTGGAGGTGGCTGACGACTGTCTGGGGCGAGCCCGCCTTCAACAACCAGTCGTCGAGGTAGGGGAAGACTGAAACCCCTAACCTGCGCAGATGAGCTGCGACCACCGCCATCACCTTTGTGAACACCCGTGGGGCGCTGGTAAGGCCGAAGGGGAGCACGGTATACTGAAAGTGCTCGTGGCCAACCGTGAACCACAGGTAGCGCCGGTGGGCCGGCAGGACGGGGATGTGGAAATAAGCGTCCTGCAAGTCCAACGCTACCATCCAGTCTCCTGGGTCCAGGGCAGCTAAGACCTGAGCCAGTGTCAGCATTTTGAACTTCTCCTTCCGGAGGTAGCCGTTGACGTTCCGTAGGTCCAAGATAGGGCGTAGGCCCCCTTTGCCCTTCTTGGGTACCAGAAAGTAGTGGGAGTAGCAACCACACCCTACTTCTGGCCCAGGAATGCGCTCGATGGCCCCCTTGGCCAAGAGGGCCGTAACTTCCTCCTGCAGAAGTCGCAAATGATCCCCCGATACACGGTGGTTCTGCGGTGGCATGGCTGGAGGAGTCGCCTCGAAGGGGAGGGAGTAGCCCCTTCGGACGATCTGCATCACCCACCTGTCCGATGTGACGGTGCGCCAGTGGAGGAGGTGATGGCGAACCCTGCCCCCCACTGGCGTCGCATGGGCCTCAAAGCACGGACTAGGAGGGTTTTGAGGCGGATGCTGCGGGGGAAGGTGTGGACTGACCTCGCCGTTGTCCCTGACCACCACCACGGCGGTTTCCTCGGCCGCCACCGCGTTGGGTATTATCCTGCGTAGCGTGGCTGGCAGCACGTGTGGGTACACTCCTTCGGTGGCCACGAAAGGAATGAAAGGCAGCCGATTGCTGGCGCGGGGCCGAGAGGCCCAAGGACTTGGCCGTAGCCCTGGAGTCCTTAAAGCGCTCAAGCGCATGGTCTGGCTTGTCGCCAAAAAGGCGACGGCCATCCAACGGCATAACCATCAGTGTGTTTTGGACATCGGCCGAAAAGTTGGCGGACCTCAACCAGGCGTGACGTCTAACCGCCACTGTCGTTGCCATCGCTCTACCTAGTGAGTGAGTGGTATCCAGCCTACACCGGATCGAATATTTGGCTGCATCCCGGCCCTCCACAAGGGCTTGGCCGAGTTTGGCCCGTACCTCCAACGGACACTCTGGCAGCACTTCCGCAACCGTATCCCACAGAGAGTGGGTGTAGCGGCCCAAGAGGCATGCAGAGTTGGAAGACCGCAGTCCCAGACTAAGGGATGAGAAGATCTTTTTACCATACTGCTTATACCTCTTGGATTCCCTGTCCGGCGGAGCCAACGGGAACGCGGTCTGGGAATTGGAGGCCTGGATAACCAGGTTCTCGGGGGTGGGGTGGGTGGACAGGAAACATGGGCCGGGCGGTGGCGTTTGGCCACGTTCCTATCTACGGGCAAACCCGTAGCGGGCTTGGACCAAGTGCCCAAAAGAACGTTGGTTAAGGCCTCATTAAACGGCAGCAGAGGCTCGGCTGAGCATGACTGCGGCTTAAGGACCTCGGTGAGGAGGTTAGTCCTCACAGCCGCGACGGGGAGCTCAAGGCCCAAGGCCTTGGCCGCCCTCATCAACACCACACTATAGGTTGTCCCCCCCTCCGTAGCCACGGTAGGAGGCGAGACAAAGCCAGTGTCAGGCGAAGTGTCTATACCACTGGCCTCCCCAAGTTCACCTGCCCAGTCCTCTTGAGACTGGCATTCACGTGCCAGAGGGGACCCCTCCCAATCCTCCTCATCACCCATCTCCTGGTACTCAGGGTTAGGAAAAGATGGGGCCGGTTCATGGAAAAAGAATTCCCTGAACGGCGTCATATGCGGCGCCCAGCGGCGCAGCACCGGCGCCGGAACCAGGTAGAGGGAGGCGTCGGGGACGGCGCCGCCCGCGGACGGCGCCAGAGGTGACACCTGAGGGGTCGGCACCGGGGAGGTCGTCAAATCCACCGGCGACGACCCGGATCCGGAACCGGATCCAGCGGGGCCCTGCGGCGTCGGAGCCGAAGCACCCGACGGCGTCGAGGCCAAAGCCCCCGACCCGCTAGGACCCCGAGATGGGACCGCTGGGCCCGAAGGCGCCGCGGAGCCCGTCGGAGGAGAGAGGGACCTCATGGCCATGAGGAACCGCTCGATCTCCTCCGGCGTCGCGTTAGGCCCAGGGACCGTAGGGTATGAAGCCGGACGCGGCGCCTGCGACTCCGACGGAGCCGCGGGGGCGGTGCCACCTGAACCCCCGGCCGCGTCGCGCGAGCGTCGGGGGGAGTCGGAAGAGCGATGACGTCTCTTCGACTTCTTGTGCTTACCTGACGACTTCGACCCTGAGGAGTGATGTCGACTCCCGGAGCTATGATGGCTCCGCTCCCGCGACCGGTCCCTCGACCTCCGTCCGTACCGGGACCTCTCTTGGTGCGGGGCCGACTGCCGGAGATCGAGTCGCTTACGGGACCGCTCCCGTCTAGCCTTCGAAGTCAGGGCCCGGCAGTCGGAACAGGTCTTGTCGTCGTGGTCGACGCCGAGACAGTGGAGACACCGACGGTGAGGGTCCGTGACCGACATCAGCCGGTCGCAATCCTCACAGGGCTTAAAACCAGGCATCCCTACCGGCACCGTTTCGGAGTCGAAGACTCGAAAAAGGAGATCAAAAAGATCAAAAAGATTTAGTCAAAAAGTGACTAAGGTACCACTTTTTCTGGATCTGCGCTGCTGGCGCGGAAAAAAGAAGAACTGACGTCAGCACGCGGAGGCGGCGTCTAAGTACTCCGATGACGTCATCACGGCGCCCACGATGCAGACGACGGACGCGGAGCCGCAGACGACGCCTACCGACGCGCAAGGGTACTGCTAAGCAAAAAATTTCCGGATCCAGTCTGACTCCTGGGGATATTCTAAGGTAAGCAATCTAATACTAACGTGTCTCTTTCAGATTAGGAGAGCATGTGGTGGGAGATGCTAGCTGAACGCGCGGGGTATGGTCTGTGGTACCGTCCAGCACAGCACAACCGGGGCATGGTCAGAAAGCATACGTAGCAGGTGTAACACGTCTGAGGTCCAGGACACAATGTCACCAGTAACCAGCCAATAATCCAGTCTGGACCAGGCACTATGATGTGAGGTGATTCAGGTTCCCTCCCTAGTTGCAGGGTTCCTACCACGACAGATGTCAATGAGATTATGGTCAAGTATAATGGTGTTCAGTTGTTGGGGTACCCTAGTATGCAGCCAGGAAGCGGCCCCAACTCTATCTAATTTGTTGTTTAGTGTGACATTGAAGTCCCCACTCCAGATGACTGTGTCGCCCCCTGTGGCTAGAACCTTGGCCCATACAGTAAGGGAAAATTGTGGGTCATCAACATTTGGACCATACATAGCCCCTAATGTCACTTTCGTGGACATCAGCGTGCCATGTACAATAACGTATCGCCCTTCTGGATCGATCTGTGAATGTGTAGTCGTCCAGCCTAGTCCACGCCTTATCAGCACCGAGACTCCCCTTGCATAATTTGAATTTGGGGCCAAGTGTACTTCCCCCCCAGTATCTGTTTGCAGTTTGGGATCCGTCCCATCTTTCAAGTGAGTTTCTTGCAGAAAACACTTATCTATACGATTTCTACTTAAATATGAATGAATTAACCTAGAATTCCTGAAGTCGTTAAGCCCTCTGATGTTCCAGGTAACAAATCTAACCTCTGTCATATTACAATAGTCATGCTATAGAGTGTGTACGTGCATTGAACATACGCCCGGTGGAACATGGTGCAAAATCGGTAGACTCATCAACATAGTCCTTGAGTGCATAGAGATGCATACATAGGATTGATAAATAAAACAAACTAAGATCTGTTGTAGGTCGATGATGAATAGAAAACAACTGCATGTCTGAAAATGCTATAACCTTCCCCACCCTCCCACCCCCACACCAACCTTCCAATTAGGTTGTGACTCGATACCACCCACTTCCCGTAGCCCTCCCCCTTAACACAAAAGCAAGAACACATGGGAGTTCTCCCTGAGGGGCTTGGGTCACCGGCATGAAGCTGCCTAGTGGCAGGGTGGCCAGGCCGTAACAGATTTATGGAATCCGTTGCATATAAATACAATGACTTTCATAAGACCAAAGGGAGAAGATAATCTCCGGTTTAGTATTGCGGTTAACAATTTGAACACATGTTATAAGTAGTATACAGGGCACATTACTGCGAGTTACAGAAACAAGTTAATTGTATTAGTCATTATCGCTTAGGTTTTGTTCTGATCCAGTTTGCTGCGAGGAGTTGACTTTTTGGAGCATATGTGGTTGGTGTATTTTAAGGCCGCCTTGGCGTCTGTAAAAAAGTGAACTTGCCCTTCATAAGTTATCCTCAACTTAGCCGGGTACAGCATAGCAAAAGGGATGGATGACCTTTGCAGGTTACGTTTCGCCGTGGCAAACTCTCTGCGAGCAGCCTGCCCTGATGGTCTGTAGTCTGGGAAGAAAGAGAGAGAGTTCCTTTGGTGAGTGATAGGGCTCTTGGTTCTAGCTGCTCTTAGTATCTCATCTCTGTCCCTATAGTTCAAAAGACGCTCAATTATGGGGCGAGGTGCAGCTCCCAGCAGTGGTCTAGGACCCAGAGAGAGATGTGCACGTTCAACGATTATCACTGAGGAGTGAGCCGTACCAAACAGTTCTCGCAATAGGTTTTTGATGTATGGCTCCATTTTCGGGATGGCAGTGGTTTCCAGCAAACCAATAAATATGAGGTTATTGAGCCTTGAGCTCGCTTTTAAATCTTATTTTTTTGCTTTAATCACAGCCAGCACATTTTCCATGTTTGGAAGTTATACCCTAGATTCGGCTTGGCAGTCCTGGGTATCTGAGATTATGTTCTCCAGGGTATCTAGGCGGATTTCATGAATGTCCACTCTTTTTTTGACCCTATCCAGGCTCGTGGTAAGGGCATTTATCTTGTTATCGTTTGTTTCAATGCTAGAGAATACATCCAGCAGTTTAGTGCGCAAGTCCTCCTCGTGCTGCTCCCCCGTGTCCTTGGCGCCCTGGTCAGTGTTTGGTTCAGAGCTGGCATCTGTCATGTGGGTCTGGCGCTTATTTTTTAAAGGGACCTTTGTTATTTCGGGTCTGTCTTCCCCATAGTGCCTGGTGTGCCAGCTGAGCGTGCAGAGACTTAGTGGTGCAAACGGTCCCACTACTTTGGGTGATCGCGAGGTAAGCTGGGTGAATATGAGATAGTCGGATTGCAATTGCCACCACTGCTCACGTTATGGCAGTCAATCCGCTACACCAGGTTAGCTTAAGTAGAGCGGGACCACGAAGGGCGTATGGTCTGGCGCTATTTGGAGCACACCGCAGTAGAAGTGGGGGAAGTTGCAATAAGGGACTCTCCAGAGCAGTCCCAGGGGTGGAGAGGGGTCCCCACCACCAAATCAAAGCGTGACACTATGCGGCGTGTGGAGGAGCCCAGAGGCCAGCCCACAACCCTTACAACTAACACGGGGAGGCCTCGCCCTCCGAGGTCCCCTAGCTTAGGAGACCAGGCGAGGCACAGTGGAGCACGGGCACCTATGCACCTCCGCCAGCCCAAACTCAACCCCAGGGCGCATAAAAGCCAAATGTGGAGAGGCCCAAGCAGCAGAGGTGCACACGCATACCACTGACACCGGCCCGCACTCACCGCACCAGGCCCTGAAGCCTTTCCACAGCAGTCTCCCTAGGGGATCAGGTCAGCTGTCTATTCCCCACCGCACGGTCGTCTTCAGGTGTCCTCCAGCACCAGACTGGCAAAGAGCTCCCCCACGTCGGTCACAGAGTCCGGCAATAATGGCTCAGGGCTCACAGGCCTCAGTCGGCAGCACCGGGTCTCCAGCAAACCCAGCGTCGGATCGGCCACATCCTCGTGATCGGCCACAGCCTCGTTAGGCAGTTTACAGCTGCTGACCTATATTGTACCGGCGATCCGCAGTCCAGCCAAAACGAAGGGGAGCCTGGAAGCGCACCACCCGACCCGTCCTAACATCTCCGCGGCATCATGGCGGCCATGCCACTATGTAGAACAGGCCACACCACGACGGATACTACAACTCCTCTTCTGTTCAGTTCGCACACCCACAGAGCCTCACAGTCAAAGCGAAGGATGTTTACATATGCTTCCTCTCGATTGTGGCATCAGATTCCAGCCGTGAATGGTGATTTTATAGGATAAATTGGCCTGACTTGCAGAGCCCCTCTAAAAGGTGGCCATACTGCAGCACGGCGAAGCCACGCCCCCCGCAGTTAAGGAATACTTGTCTCTCTTTTCTTATGACATGGATTTCCAAGATTTCTTGTTAGGTCGTAGATCATTAGGTTCTAAGTCATTTCTATACGCCATCAATGAACTTTGGAAAGTTTCCCAGCAGGAAGCTGCTGAACTTTTAAGAGGAATTGACGGGACTAATTTGGAAAAGGCTTTGGCTGTTGTGGTTAACGGCTTGACCCTATCGTCAACTCACATTTACTCTTTTAATAATATTGTATCATCTGCCATCGAAATAATCAAAAGTGACAAGTCCCTCTTACAGCACTGGCAAAGTCAACTTTAATCGATTATGCAACTGAGTTTGATGTTGCAGATTTTAAAATACAGCAGTGTGCGATGGAAATACTTGGAGACTGATTTATTTTTGCCTTACAATTTGACACGCATACAGAAAATAATGGCAAAAAAGATGCGACTTACACAATGTTAAGTAGAGAGCATTAAAAAAATTGCCCTTTACAGTAGCTGAGTCACCATCAGCCATAAGATTAATCCACAGATTTATCTCACTACGAGTTTCTACATTTCATTTTACATCTTGTTTGAAACATTTTCAAGTCAGGAGATATGAGGTGTTAGGGGAGAGATTTGTACACAAGACCTAGGTGCTGTCTTTTGATCACAGATGTGAGCGCCACACCAGGCAGAAAAGTTTTCTCAGCGCCTAGCCTGGATGGTTTTTTAGGAGGCGGTTGGGCCGAAAGGACAACATCGACTATGGCAGCTGGCAGATCGGACATATTTAACTGCTGTTGTTCAATCGCCATGCATGGAGGTACAGGTTGCGGAGACCAGGGTGCAGTGCCATTTCCTTTGCTGAGACAGGAGGTTCTCCAAAAGTGGAAGCCAGATCAGAGGTAAAATGCTCAAACGTGGGAGCTCTTGGTACCCTACTTTCTTGGTCCAGTCCAGAGCTAATAAAATGATATGGGCCAGGTCTGTCCTGACTTTTCTCAAAGCTCAAGGCATTAGATGCAGTGGCAGGAATGTGGAGAGGAGAACATATTCCATTGCAGTTAGCTTGCGACCCGCTGTGACTTTCCTGGAGGAAACTCCAGTATGCAGTAGTTTTAACACTGCACATTCTCACCAGTAGAGAACAGATAGTCAGGGCATGCATCTCTGATCAAAGATGCCCTTGCCACCTTAAGGAAAAGATGCTACTTTTGATCTGCCAGAGGATGCCTACTGAACTCATCTGCTCTGACATCAGAGAACCTGACAAATGATTTCCCTCCAGAAAGATATTCTGTTGGTACAGCCACCTCAAGTGATGTAGGGCTTCCTGGCATAGAATCCAGGACCCCACTGTGACCCGCTTGTTAAAATACCACAGGGCAGTCATATTGTCTCTGAGGCCCTGTACCAGCATCCACTTGCTGGATGGCAAGAAGGTTTCAGGGCCTTATAAATTGGCAGAAGTGCAAAAGATTGATACAGCATAGGTTCTCTGTTGGGGGTAAGAGGCTTCTAATGTCAGTCTCCCCCCAGGAGACCCTGACACCCAGCGGTGATGCATCTGCCTCAACTGTGAAGTCTTAGTGGGGAAGGAAGTGTGTCCTGCCACAGGCCAGGTTGGTGCTTAACAGCCACCACAGAAGACCCTGAGCTGTCTCCTCTGAGTGATGGATGGAGTTGGAAAGGCAACCCTGATGCTGGGTCCGCTGAAACCTAAGGTTCCAGTGCAGAACCTGCATATACCATCTGGTGTTTGGGACAAGGAGGATGCACAAAGCTAGGAGTCCAAGAACACGCAGAGAAGCCTTCATCGAGACCTATTATTGAGCCTCAAATATTGGGATCATATTGTGTCTCAGACTCAATGACTTAATGATGTGGTGGTAATACTTGGAAATGCAACTGTGTCCAGGTCAGCCACAGTCAAGGGAATCAATCCTCTGTGTAGTGCTCAGGATGCACTTCCGATTATTGATGGAAAACCCAACGATGTCAGGAGTGTGACAGTCGTCAAGAGAAGGTCTGTGACTAACTGCAGCAAGCCCACGTTAAACAGCTATTCATTGAAGATCAGACACATATGCATCCCTGACTTCTAAAAGTGGGCAATGACCAATGCCAATTCTTTTTTATGAAAACCTGGGGGGCCTAATTGCGGAGGAAGGGAAGCATGGCAAACTGAAAGTGTTCTACAGATAATATCTGTGGTACTGCAGGATGGGTCTATAAAAATATGACTCCTACAGTTCCAGGAATCAATCTTCAGGGAAAAAGTAGGGCGTGGCTGGCCCATTTGAAAGATTTGCAAGAACAATCTGCCCGACGTGATAGATTTCCTACCAAGGAGAAATTGTTGTACCCTTCCTTCTGTATTCTGAGTTTGGACTTGCAAGGGCAAGCTAAATTGGCTTAGCAGCCGCTGCAGCAGGGCCGGAAGAGTTAGAGAATAGCTGTTGCTGCTGGCATGGTCTACATTAGCTGCCACCATAACCTCTGCCCCTAAAGGACTAGGCTTGCTGTTGCACAAAAGGTTGGAAAGGCTGTTCTCGAAGCATTCGCAGGAGGAGTATGTCTTCTCACTGAATAGCATCCCATCAACATCAAAGGGCATGTTCATAAGCATAGCCTGGAAATATCTTGAACATTCAGTGGAAAGCATGCAAGCATACAAAAGCAGCAGTGCCCATATACCAAGCAATGGTGTCTGCAGAGTCAAGGCCACCGATTCCATATGGGGTTTGCTATGCCTTGCCTTTCTGGGCATCAACCTGCTGTGTCAAAGCCTGCTTTTCTCTTTAGAGATTCCTTATCACATTGGCAAGATCTGACAATGTTATGTCTCGAGAATCCATCACACTCAGGCAGGAAGAACTATGTGGAGTTGTTGTTCTGTCAAGCACTCACCTGGAGTTCCTGCAAGAGTGAGCTGTAGTACGGGAAGTTGAATCCCAACTCCACTACTAGGCCCTAGTCACCTGGCAATGTCAAAATGCCTAGGCAACTCTAACCCAATATCGGAAAGGGGAATGGGGGATAAGAGACGCTTCGGTTATCTGCACCGTCGGTGGCCTCCGATCGTTTCCTGTCTATGGATCAACTCTCCTTCCAGTGTCCTTTAAGTAGGAGGACACACGAATGAGCTCAATATGGATAACAATGAAGAGCACACCCAATCTGCCTACCTCCCTCTTTCCCAAAGTGGGTACGAGTACCTGATCATTCCCTCTTTACCATCTGTACTACCTGTTGTCTCACAGGTGAGTTGTTGGAAAAGGGTATCAGGTAATCACTGGAATCGGTAATACCTTTATGCTGGCACTCATCTTGTACCTATAGACAATGAGTAATAATGCAATACATTGAAAACAATACTGAGAAAACAATTACTCAACTCAGCATAAGTAAATAGCACGTTGAAGAGTGATGGCCCGATGTAGTTTAGTATCTAAGCTTCCATTGGCAATTCGCATAAATTCACTTTGATCAAGGTGCCATCAATAATTAGCAAACGTTCACTGTGACCAAAGTGACATAACATTTTATGTGCTATAACAAAGTTCAGCACAACATGTGGCCGTTAGCCATTTGTCCCTGATCTAAGCTTATTAGCCAAGTAGGTATGTTATTTGTTAGAGGTTAATGTTTGCCAGAGTGCGCCACTAATAATGGGTTTCTTTTGTTGCTGACCTTACAAGTCTGTAATGAAGTTGCGCCTAAGTGTCAACACTCCAATCTAGGCGGATCACCCACACAATCATGATGAGTACACTGCGGCGGTTTACTACCATGTGGTTCTCTTTTTCCCTTTTTAGGTCATCGCGTATGGGCTGCCGGGTTGGTTCAAGATGGACAAACTCCCAAAAGAAATGCAGCAGGAAGCGCTGCGGTGAGAAGAGGTAAGCAGAAACCATGGTAAGCTCTATGTATGACAAGCGCTCATTGCTGGCTGGGTGCTGTTTAAGTAGCCTGCTGTACCCAGCCACACCCAATAAGGTCGCGGAGTCTTGTGAGTTCTCTGTGCTCGTGGGATTTCGGTCCTAGATTAAGTAAGCACAAGCCATTTCCTGAGATCAGGGAGATGCTTGTAAGTTGCGTGTTAAGTGCATTGCTATCGTGGATAGTGTGAATGGTGCATGATGTATGCTAGTATGCGCAAAGTAAATGTCCTCCTCATAATCAGCATAACATCTGCTCTCAGGCTTAGAGAGGTTGAATCAGGGATCTATTCCTGCACAATGCCTGGTTCTGCAACCATGGTTAGACAACCCTAGGAGAGGGTCCTATTTTATTCCTGGTGCCTTCTTTGAAGTAGGAGAAGTTTCTAAAGAATTTCATTTGAAGTGCTTGAAGTTTTCTACCTCCCCTGACCTAGCTCTAAGGTGGCTACATGAACAATGCAGTGATGACAAGTCCTTTGTGTGAAGGCAGGGCACAGAGTATTGATGGGCACAGAGTATTGATTTGCAAGTGGGGCTGTGCCCAGCAACACCCCTCATCCTGAGAGTGATCAACCTTCCAGGCACACCTAATCCCCCTATTGTGTGGCTGTCTGGGAGGTATAAACAAAGTCAACTGCCAACTACACTCAGTCTTTTGACCCAGGAATAGATTGCAGGCACCAAATAGCTAGGGCAGGAAAATTGCAACTTTCTTAAAGTGGGCCCTTTTTACCCCTTCGAACGGACTAATGTCCCCAGCCCAAGGAAAACTCTGCCCATAAGGACAGCAACCAAGGGAGACCATCAACAGCTGTCAGTGTCAGGAGCAAATCCCCAGGCCAACCAGGGGGTCTCTGACCTCTGAGGTTTCTGAAAGTAGGGGGAAACATCCCAGTGTGTTAGGCACCTTCCTTACACTCTCCTTCTCACCAGTCCAGAGGGGGTAGTCTGAGACTGGCCACTTAGCTCAGGGCTTGTACCATGAGGCTGAGCTTTGAAATCCAACTGTACCAACAAAGCCACTTAGCTCAGGGCTTGTACCATGAGGCTGAGCTTCGAAATCCAACTGTTCCAATAAAGAGGAGTTGAAATTACAATTTCTCAGACACCAAACATGAAATATTTAACTGTTTCCAATCAAAAGTTAGCACTTACTGAATGTAATAAGGCAAGCCAATGTTATCCTATGGGAGAGGTAGACCTCATAGTAGTGAAAAAGAAATTTAGGAGTCTTTCACTACTATGACATGTTGAATTTAAAAGTATATGTCCAAACTTTCAAATGCAATGCACCCTGCCTTTTGGGCTACCTTGGGCCTATCTTAGGGGTGACTTATTTGTAAATTAAATGGGATTTTAATGCTTGGCAAGAGGTGTATTGTGCAAGTTGGATTGGCAGCTCAAAACTGCATTCTGGCGGCAATGACAGACCTGGGACATGTCGTGAGGGGTTACTTAAGAGGCAGGCTAAATAAGTGCTGCAGACCTACTAGTCGTATTTCATTTACAGACCCTGGGATTATGATATGCCACTTAACTAGGGACTTATAAGTAAATTAACTATGTCAACATTAGCACTGTTTAGCAGTGGTAAAGTGCACAGAGTCCTAAGGCCTACAAAAACAAATACAGTAAAAATAGGAGGGTGAAAGCAAGACGTTTGGGGTTGATCCTGCAGAGAGGGCCAAGCCCAGCACAATCCCCCTCCAGCCTAAAGTCAAGGTACATTCAGCTAAATTTATTCCATCTTTGGAGAATCAGCCGTCCCCCGTGGTGCAGTCTATTATCAATCTCTCTCTTTCAGAGGGATATGTCCCACGGGAATGGAAGGTTGCCCAGGTCAGACCCATCCGCAAGAAATTTAATATTCCGTGGATAGATCTCTCTAACCTTCATCCTATTTCTCTTCTTCCATTCTGGAGCAAGATAATGGAGGAACATGTGAACACTCACTTGTCCAACTAGGTCGAACTGTCGGGATGTTTAGATCACTCCCAGTCCGGTTTGAGGCCCAAATACAACACCAAATCTGCGTTACTTACAGTAACGGATAACATCAGAATGACCTTAGATAAGGGCCATTCGACGATTCTGGTGCTGTTGGACCTATCCGCGGCGTTCAACGCGGTTTCCCATAGTGTCTTGCTCAGAAGATTGGAGGAAGCTGGGTTAAGAGGTTCAGCTCTATCATGGATGAATAGTTTCTTGTCGGATCGTTTCCAGACTGTTAACCTGGGCCCGTATCAGTCGGTGCCGGTGGGTATGACCAAGGGAGTACCTCAGGGCTCATGTTTGAGCCCTACTCTCTTTAGCATCTATGTTGCTCCCTTGGCCAACCTTATGAGGAACTACGGATTCATTCCCATATTATACGCCGATGATACTCAGCTCCTCTTTCCATTCAATACATTTTCATCCTCGTTACAACTGCCATTCTCAAACGGGATGAGGGCCATATTGCACTGGATGCAGAATAACTTCCTCCAATGCAATGTAGGAAAAACTGAGATCATGCTTTTGGCAGAAACTCCCCTCCTATGGACACTGGATTGATGGCCAACGAATCTGGGCCCTCTCCCGTCCCCTAAACTCACAGTTGAAAACCTGGGGATCCGTCCTGACCACGATCTCACTTTGAAAGAACATGTTATTCAAACAGCAGGCTCCTGCTTCCATGTTATCAGCATGCTGCGCCGAGTCGTCCCCCTTCTCCCTGACTCTGCTTGGAAAACCATAGTCCGGGCGATGGTCTTGAGCCGCCTGGACTATTGTAATGGTCTGCTGATCTCGGCAAACGATGTCCTGCTCAGCAGACTGCAGGTGGAGCAGAACACGGCGGCTCGGCTGGTTCTCAATGCTCCACGTCGGACCCCTTCACTACCCCTTCTTACGGAATTGCATTGGCTCCCTATCTTCCAACGGATTAAGTTTAAAACCTGTTGTATCATTCACAAGGCGCTGGTCAATTTGGGTCCCTCCTATCTTGCCGAAAAATTCCTGCCTTACATTCCCCCCAGATCCCTACGTTCAGGTGTCAAACACCTTCTTGTGGTACCATGAATAAAAAGGGCCAGTCGAGGTGGAAGAGCTCTTCCTTATCTCGGCCCACTCCTATTGAATGAACGCCCGCTCCACTTAATACAGTGCTCTGAACACCTGCAGTTCAGGAAAATGCTTAAAACTTTTCTCTTCTGGCGTTGCTGATCCTGTTGAATGCACTGCTATCCTTTCAAAGTCCTGCTGAAGTGCAGAGATACCCCTTAGGGGGTCGAATCTAGCGCTATATAAACAAATACAAATACAAATTAATCAATAGCTTGATGGGCTCCCCTGCTCAGGCAATAGAATATGGACAATGACCCTCTACTGCAGAGGCACTCAGCAGTTCTACGCCCTTCTGAACTGAGTTGGATCCCTCTATCTACACTCTCCTAAAAGACTGGACTGACCCATGGGGATCCCATCCCCTCACCCACGGACCCCATTTGTGTGGCACCTAATCTTACTTTGCTCACAGACACTTCTGAGTAAGCAGCCAGTAGCACCATGGCCAACATAGTGATGAAGCTCATTCCACTGGTTGGATCAGACTTCAACTCCAAACCCAAGGAAAACTCTTCCCATAAGGACAGCAACCAACAGAGGCCACTGGCAGCTGGCAGTGTCAAGAGCAAGGCCCCAGACCGACCAGGGGTTTCTGACCTTTCTCAAAGTGGACTCAACAGCCCTAAGTGTTAGACACCCTCCTTCCAGGAGTGGTAGCCTGAGACTGGCTACTCAGCTTAGGGCCTGTACCCTGAGTCTGAACAGGTGCTTGCCAAGCCAGGGCTACCGGCAGGGAACCTCCATGCCCACAGGGGGTGAAACACTGTGTCATACAGGGTCTGCCTGGTGCAGGTCATCCCACCTTCGCTGGTATAAGAGCATTGCATTGGCTTCCTATTCAGCAGCGAGTGGAATTTGAGGCACTCTGTCTGACCCATAAGGCAATCTACGGAGGTAGAGCTGGGGACATACAAAATGTTTTTGCCTGGTACTTCCTCCCCCCCGAGAAACCTAAGATCCAACAATGCAGGGGCCTCATTTATGAAAAGTGACGCATCGCGGCGTGAAAACAGCGATACGTCACTATTCATTGTGCCCTCCTTGCGACACCAATGATGCGTCATATTTACAGTATGACGCATCATTGCGCAAGGAGTTACAGATACGTCAGTATTTCTGACGTATCTGTAAGCGCAAAAGTGACGCATTGATGGAGTGTGTCACAAAAGTGACGCAACTCCAGCAATGCGTCCTTTCACATGGGGCAAGCCCGATGTGAAAGGGCCTGCGTCAGTCTTACGCCTGCTGTGAGGCAAGCGCAAGATTTTGACGCAATGGTGTCCTAGAAGTGACGCAGTGAAATCTCATAGATTTCACTGCGTCACTTCTACGACCCTTTCTTGCGTCAATACGCCCCCCCATGCATACATTATACCTGGCGCAGGTATAATGTGGCGCAGGGGTTTACAAAGTGACGCATCTAACTAGATGCGTCACTTTGTAAATATGGCGCAACATGGCGCATTTTTTACGCCACTGGTGCGTCACAAGAAGTGACGCACGGCAGCGTAAAAGTGACGCACAGCCTCATAAATGAGGCCCCAGGTCTGGTACAAATTTCTACAATCCGTACAGCTAGATGGGGAGGTAGGAGTCTATCCCATTTTGCAGCTTCTCTGTGGAACAAAATGCCAATTGCTATGAGGTTGCAGCCAAACAGACATCTTTTTGGGAAATCGCTGAAAACTTGTCTGTTTCCTCACACATAAGTAGTGAGACTGATACAGCAGCCTCTTTTTTCACACTCCTCAGCGCCAAGACGCCACGGCAATCGGGCGCTTTAGAAACCTATTTTATCTTTATCTTATCTCTCTCTCTCTGTGACAGCACAGGGAACACCTCCAGGTCAGGACTAGCCTCACTAAGGAAAGTATTGAAGTTCTCTGATTTCAGAGTTGGCAACCGCTGAGCCACTGGTCCTCCCCCTGTGGACTGCATCCACTTTCAGCCCCTCCATCAGGGCTTCTTTACTCTCCCTGTGGGAGTAGCACCTTAAGAAATCAAAGCTTTCGGGTCACTCTAGGTGGCTGCCCCTCACAGCTCTCCATCTACCAGGGCTTACTCTTTTCCCAGATTACAGTCAATGGGCATCTGGGGACTAACTATGACCCTCCTCAGGGACACTTCCCCACCCCATTCTGATGGTACCAAAACCACAAGACAGACAAAGGAAAGCCCAAGGACCTGACTCACCCTACACACCTGTCCGGTGTACTGATCTGGGGAAACCAACTTTTCCACCACCAAGGTCTGGCTGGCACTGGTATCCCTCTGAGGAGTGACATGGATCCCATTCACTGTGATCTGATGGAAATGACAAGTACCACCCTCAGGGATCATCAGTCTACCCTGTGAGTTTATCACCCAACTAAGGAAGACTAGGACATGTTCTACTATCTGCCCTTCGAGACTCCCTCCACCTAATGCCACATTGACCACTCCTGTAGAGTTCCCTATACTGGGTTGTTTCTTAGTACAGGCCTGGTCCCCTTGTTGTGCCCCAACTGGGAGCAATCAAAGCACTGGGGTTGGAAATGGGGTCCCCTGTGCCACTGTCCACTAGAGCCTCTCTTCCTATTTTTGGAAGGGTAAAGGAAGCCTTTATTTCCCCACTATTTTGGGACCTGGCTGGGTCAATGTGGACCTCACCCCTTTCTCTGCTTAGGGAATCTGAACCACCCCTTTCAGGATCATTCCCTGGTACCACTTCATACACTCTGGTATGGATTCAAAGGTCTGCCTCCTTTGCAAGATCCCTGGGGTCAGTGAACGTATGGTCAATCAGGTTGTAGCGTAGCTCTGGAAAACAATGGCTATACATGAGCTCTCAATTGTACAGCCCCCTCATAAATGTTTACCTCACTACCCTTCACCCAACAATCCAATGCCTTACAAAAGTAGTCCACGAAATCCAACAAGACTGGCGAGACAGTTTCTGACTATCCTTGAACTTCTTCTGTACTTTGCCGATGTGAGTCCATACTTTCTGATAAGTGTGTCCCTCATGAGTGGATACTTCATCCTGTCCTCTTTTCCTAGCGCTAACAATGCATTAATCCCTTCATTAGGAATCTGCATCCAGAGACTAACTCCCCAATCCACCCTGGGGACCCTGTTCATCCCTAGGGCAACCTCTTAGGCCTCAAACTACTTACCCATGTCATCAACCACAACAAGGTTAGGCACCAGCTGTTAGGGTATATGGATCCTCCTGTCTCCATTGGCCACTGTGCAGTTGCGACCACCATTCCTAATGAACTCTGAGGCATGTTTGAGTTCTAGATCTTGCTCCTTCAAACTCACCTCATGAGCACACAATAGTTTTTCTTCCGGAGCTAGCTTTTTCTCCTGCAGGGCTAAGGCTCTCTCTGATTAAGCCCTCTCTTGGATTCTCCCACACCTCTGGTTCTGGGGCCAGGGGTAGAAGATGATCCTCTTTCTCTAGTGCATGAGCTGTTGCAATGTTATCCTCCTCAGCCTCCATTTCCTCCTCCTCTTCCTCATCCATTACATCCGCTTCATTATCATCCTCCTGTGCTACAGCTTGCAGTCTGTGTACTTCCTCCAAGGCTATGAGGGCTATCTGATACTCACTTTGGAGAGCCATTGCCAGGTTTCATTCCCTTCTCTCTGCATAATGTTTTAGGCTTAGCCATACTGTAGCTTTCACTGGTGTCAATGTCCAACTCCATATTTGCAGACAAGAATCATAGGCAGTCAAATGTGAGACAGGAATTACATATGGAAAAAGGATAAATATTGTCAATCAAGTAGAATTGCAAACAAAAGTTGAATTTGGTATCAAATAATTTATATGGGATTTCTGTGTTACACAAATCACTGTATGGTACTGCATAAACACTGAACTCCACCACTGAACACCAATATGAGAAATTGGGTTATTGCTTGAGCGGGGTGTTTAACCTGTTCATGGAACAGCCACAATCATTTCAGGATGATCTACAAACATCACTCAATTAACCTGTGCTTAACTCTCTGATAGCTTAGCGCAAAAGCTGTCAATCTTAACTTACAGACAATGTGTAAGGTATTTATGTAGCACACAAACAGCAATAAAGTGAAAACACAGCACAAAACAATCCACACTAATTTGGAAAAATAGAGTAAAATTTTATTAAATTATTTGACTGCAAAACGACAAAAATGCAATCAGTTGAACTGGAGTTATGAATTTTTGAAGTAAAAACTAGCACCTAAGAGCAGAAAGCACCAACCGCCACAGACCGGATCAAAGTCGAAAAATATGGAGGATCGGGAAGGAGTGCAAGTTGGATACAAAGAGTGGATTGGGCCAGGTCTACGTTTACCTTTGGACTTACAGGAAATTTGAAGAAAACGTCTCTGAGAAGGTAGAGCTTCAGCAGGGCAACCTACAGGCGGTGTCCAAGGAGAAGGCATTGTAGTTGTGGAGCCGCTGCCTGAAGTCATGGTGAAGGTTTATGCATTTGGACTTAGTCTCTTTTTTAGAAGATGACACTCTCAAGTGGGACAAAGCTGGAGGTGGTAGCCAAGAGTTCCCACAAGTGCAGATATCCATTTGGTGAAGGACCAATGACATGATTTGCTGCTGTGGAGAAGAACGTAGTGGGAACTGATGCGAAGTAAAGCTAACCGGAAATGCATCTTGGGTGGATGGATGAGCAGGTTAGTCCCAGTCTCATCTTGGTTCTCATGGCAGTTTTCAGCTACACATTTTCTTATTCCCAAGTTTTGGATTTTTGCTATCTGTACACCTTTAACACCACTACCAAGGGTCCAGGACTGGAGTGGCACCACCTGGGGAGGCAGGGGTGTGTGGTTAAGACTCACTCAGGCTGGGTCCAGGTTGTGGGTTGCAGGTTGGAGTCTTTTCTGTCCCTGAGGCCAGCCAACTAGACCCTGGAATCATTCTGGGAGTCCTGTGCTCAAGTAGTGGAATAGGGCTCCAGCAGCAGGATGGGCCTCTAAGGGTCCAAGGCAGGCTCCGGGCAGCAAATCAGTCCTTCCAAATGCAGCAAATGAGTCTTTTGAAGTACATAGCAGGCCACAGCAGCAGGCAGTCTTCTGAGAGCCCTTCCGCAGGTCCAAAAAGTGAATTGAAGAGTGGGTCTAAGGGCCCTATTTTTATACTTGGGGCTTTGAAGCAGAAGTTTCTAGAGAATTTACTCTGAAGTACTTGAAGTTTCCTGTCTCCCCTGATCTAGCTCTAAGCTGGCTGCATGAACAATGCAGTGTTGATGAGTCCTTTATGTGTAGGCAGGGCATAGCCTACTAATAGGCTTTGCTAATCTCCTCTCCCACATCTTGACAGTGATATCCCATCCAGGCACACCTAATCACTCTATTGGGCAGCTGTCTGGGCAGAATAAACTACACCCAGCCATGTGACAAGGAAACAGCCTTCAGGCACCAAATAGGAACTTTCTAAAAGTGGTTTTTCCAAAATTCGAACTTACAATCGGACTTTACCATTAAAGAGGGTTTTAAATAACAATATTTCAGACCCCAAACATCGAATATTTATCTGTTCCCAATCAAACGTTAGTACTTTCTAAATGTAATAAGGGACACAATGTTATCCTATGGGAGAGGTAAGCCTAGTAGTATTCAAAAACAAATGTAGAAGATTTTCACTAACAGGACATTTAACACTTAAAAGTATACGTCCAACCTTTTAATTACAATGAACCCTGTCCTTTGGGCGACCTGGGCCTCCGTTAGGGGTGTCTTTTATGTAATAAAATGGAAGTTTAAGGCTTTACATGGGGTTTATTTTGCCAAGTCGATTTAGCAGTTTAAAACTGCATTCAGGCTGTAACAGAAGACCTGGGATATGCTTAAGGGGCTACTTGAGTGGGTGACACAATAAGTGCTGCAGGCCCACTAGTAGCGTTTTATTTACAGGCCCTAGTCATATGGTATACTGCTTTACTAGGGACTTGTAAGCAAATTAAATAAGCCAAACAGGTTTAAGCCAATTTTACCATGTTTAAATGAGAGAGCACATGCACTTTATTACTGGGTAGTCCTTGGGCCAACAAAAACAAACTCAGCAAGATTAGTAGGGTGAAGACAAAACGTTTGGGGGTGACCTTGCTGAAAGAGCCAAGTCCAACTGTTACAATACAGGAGGGACTGATATGACTTTTTCATAAATCCATATTTAAAAAGCTGAATATCACTGGTAAGGACCAGATCCCGTCCCAGGCTGCAACTTGAGCTTCATTATGAGTGGGGCAGTGCTAGGCATCCTGATTTCTAACTGTATTTTGTTTCTGTATTACCTTAATTACAAACTGTATTAGCTCTTGAGGTATAATCTGTACATTTAAACAAAAACAATAGTTTCTAGCTCAATTGAATCAAAAAGTTAAAAAAAGATGGCAGCATGTGTTGCCGCACAGTGGCAAGCCCCGTCTGCTGCTTATTTCTGTATTTGTGTGTTAAACTGGTACTAAAGAGGTGAAACATTTGCCCAGATAGTGTGTAAAATGGCAACAAAATGAACGAATACTACCACAAAATGTGCTGCATTACACTGCATAATTTGCCTTTTTTCTTGCTGCATCATTAAGCCAATTCTAACACATAATTTGGACATCCCATGCTTCATGATTACAGTGGCCCTGACTAACTATATCCAGTTATCTTTGGTGGTTGATCAATCAGTAGAAATAGGATCACAAATAGCTGCACCAAAAGACTTTTCAGCAAGACTTTCTTGTCAGAAACCACATTTGAAAGAATTCTACTGTAACAGTGTACTCTGTGGACACATGATTTCAGGGACCCAATGGAAGAATGCATGAGGCTCCGTATGATCCATTAGATGTCAGAAATTCTGCTATTTGATCTTAACTGCACAAGCACAACATTAGCAATACTGCAACAGATGCAGAGGCACCACAGCCCAGGGATGTAAGGGGGCCACTGCATGTCCAATGGTTGCCATTGCTTTCTACCTAACCATGGAGAAGAGGTGCTCATTTTCCTTGCTTGCATCAGAGTTAAAAGCCCATGCTCCCTGGCCTAGACTGAGCTTGCGAAACCTAGCCATCCAGGTGGGTTCACAATTAAAGACGGCAAATAGGAATTTATTAATTCACTTTCCTACTGTGCAGTTTAATTATCAGACTACTTGCTATTCACACATTTCCTGAAACACTATGGGCCCGATGTAGGTAAATCTGATTTACGGACTCTAGAATACCGAATTTTGCCGATTCGGTATTTTAAATTCGGTAAATCAGATGTAGGAAAAAATTCTGTAATTTTTACAGAATCTGTATGATTCGGTAATGACCGAATCGGTATTTACCGATTCGGTAATTGCCATTGATTTCTATGGGCCTTGAGGCCCATAGGAATCAATGTCAATTACCGAATCGGTAAAAACCGATTCGGTAAAATTACCGAATTTGCAAGGGGGACAGGGTGTCACTTTGAAATCTTGTTGCACCCCTGATTCTGGCTTGTGTGCCATGTGGCACACATACATGCCCTAAGGGCATGTATGTGTGCCACATGGCACAGGTGTATATGCACACAGATGCGCATGTACACAGGAATTCGTTATTTACCATGACAAAGTATGTCATGGTAAATAACGAATTCTTAGGGGCCGGTGGCACTGTTTTCAGTGCCACCTACATCACAAATTTGCGATTCGGTAAATTTACAGATTCGGTAATTTACCGAATTGGTAAATTTACAGAATCTGTAAATATACCGAATCGGTAAATTTAAGGCCCCCTACATCTGTAACTCCAAATACTGTCCGGTAACGGCCGATTTCGGCCGTTACCGACCGGTATTTGGCCTCCTACATCTGGCCCTTGATTCCTGAAGTTGTACTCATGCAATTCTTGCATAATAAGCATGGGTGGTGACCTCATACATACAGGTCCATCCAAAAGGCAAAGGAGGAAGACATATTGCTTCCAACCTGAGTTGGAGAATGATTTATTATTTGCGCAAATCAAAGCCATCTGTGTATGTTTAATCTGAGGAATAAACGTTGCAGTGGGGGAAAAGGGCAATGTTGAGAGGCATTTTTTTTATTTTATTTTTTTTTTTTTTTTTCAAAAACCTTTATTGTACCTTCCAAGTTACACAGCGGAATGCCTACAACCCCACGGGCTGGCCGCTATAACAGTTCAATAAGCAGTGTGTAGCATGTAACTTGCCGCGTAGACACAATTGGCATTGGAGGATAAAGATGGCGATGCCACAATGAAAGGTACAGCGTTATGCAGGTGAAATCAAAAAATTATACAGGTTTTTGGGTTTTGTCTTCTCACGAAGACAACAATTAAACAGACAAAACCAAAACATCGGAATCACAATGCGATCATATGGTGAGTAGTGTTGATCGTTAACAGCTGCCCCCTGGAATGTAGTCCCTTGGTACCTCCCCCCACGCCCGCTGTCCCATCTGGTGCGAGCGGCCCTAAGAATGTGTTCTCATCAGGCCCATGACCTCACACCACCCCCCCGTCATTTCCCCGTGGCAGTACGCTGTCCAGTGAGTCCCTGGCGACTAGTATGCACCCCTTAATGCTGTGTCGCGGGAGTACTAGCTATCATCCTCCTCCCCTTCAGAGTCCTCCAGTTCCTCCTCTGCTAAGGGCTCACAAATATCCCCTCTGTAGGCATTCCACTTAGTCCAGATTTTGTTCCACTTCCCCGGGCAGGCCCTACTGGAGTAAACCGCCCTCTCCGTTATCATCACCCTGTCCATATTTAAGCACCAATGGTTCTTGGTCGGTACCTCAGCAGCCCCCCATCGCTGAGCAATATCTCGCTTGGCCACCATTAGACCCACCGTTGCCCAGATTTGGCCGTGTCTGGATAGATCGTTAGGTTCCCACACATTAAGTAAACACCGCCGTGGTTCGGGCAACAACGATGTCTCCAGTGTCTGTGAAATGGTGCGTAGGATCCGTGTCCAATATTCCCTGATCCGGGGGCAGTCCCATAAGGTGTGAAAAAATGTGCCCTCCTCCCCACAACCGCGAAGACAATAAGGGTGTTGTGATCTGTGTATGCGATGTAGCATAGTTCTGGTGTAGTAGACCCTGTGCAATATCTTCAGCTGTACAAGTCGCATCCGAGCCGAGATTCCCACCTCTTTAGGCGACGCTATGGCTGCATTCCACTCATGTTCGTCCATTTCACTAGTGTCTCCCTCCCATTTCTCCTTCAGAGATATCAGTGGGTCTGGCAGGTTGTTGAGTAATTTGCGATATGTGAGGGACGTCGCCCGTTCGGGCATGAATTCTGTAAGCAAGCGGTCTTCCAGCGGGGAAGATTCCGGTAGGTCTGCGTGAGGGGGCAGGACAGTGAGCAGTGCATGCTTTATCTGAATGTACCTATAGAGCTCCCGTTCGTTCAGGGTGTACAGTTCTCTCAATCTTGTGAAAGGTATCACCTCCCCTCTCTCCCAAAGGTCCCCCACCGTGGAAATCCCTATAGAATCCCATTGGGAAAAGCCCCGGCTATTTCTCATATTGCCCAAAGCTCGGGAATCCCATAACGGAGTGAGTTTCGTTATTTTCCCCTTCCAGCCCAAAGCCGCTGTCGAGGCATGCCAGAGCGTCACTGTTAGTCTGGTGGGGCCCACTAATTTACGGACTCGGCGTTGGTCATACAACGGGGCCAGCATGGTATCAGTACCCAGTTGTTCCCTGTCGGCCTGAAAGGCTGGTTCCGTTTGGGGGGCGTGGAGCCAGTGGTTGATGGGTTTAAGGTGCGCTGCCCAATAGTACAGTTTCAGGTTGGGCAAAGCGATGCCCCCATCGTACCATCCCCTGTGCAACTTGGGCTGAGCAATACGAGCCGGCAAATTACCCCACAAGAGATTGGAGACCAGTGCCGACACTCTTTGAAAGAATCTGGGAGGCACTTGGTAGGGCGTGTTATCAAGAACATACAAAAATCTGGGCAAGGCCATCATTTTATATAACGCGGCCCTGCCCAAAAGCGTTAGTGGGAGTCCCGCCCAGAATTTGACATCCTGTTTGAATCTATCCAAATGGGGATACAAGTTTTTGTCCAAAAATTCAGTGGGGTCTCTAGTCACGTGAATACCTAGGTATTTAAAGGAGGAGCCTGCCACCTTCAAAGGGCAGTCCGCCGCTAACACGGGGAGTTGTCCCTTCACGACATACAGTTCCGACTTGCTCCAGTTGATCGTGTACCCGGAGACCCTCCCATGATCATCACAGAGGTGTAGCAGGGCCGGCACCCCAGCATCCGGATCCATGAGATATACCAACATATCGTCGGCATAAAGTGACAAACGATCCTCCTGACCCTCCTTCCAACTTATTCCCTTCAGTAAGGGTGAGGTCCTAATGAGAGTGGCAAGCGGTTCCAAGGATAACGCAAACAGCAATGGCGAGAGGGGGCACCCCTGTCTCGTACCTCTCCCCAAGGAAAATGTTCTCGACATGTGCCCGTTCGCCACCACCTGAGCAACTGGTTCCGTGTACAGCAGTCGAACCCACGCTATGAAGCGGGGACCAAACCCCAACCGCGACAGTACCTCAAACAAGTAGTTCCATTCCACGAGGTCAAAAGCCATCCTGGCATCGAGAGCCAGCACCACTGCCGGGGACGGAATGGAATCTGCCCTGGCCAGTACCCCATGCAGCCGACGTAAGTTCAACGCCGTGTTCCTGTGTGGCATGAATCCGGACTGGTCCGGGTGGACAAGGGACGCAAGATGCGGTAAGAGCCTAGTCGCTAGGAGTTTGGCGAGGATTTTAGCCTCTGCGTTAAGCAGTGATATGGGACGATAGGATGAACAGTCCTCAGGCGGTTTCCCTGGCTTGGGGATGGCCACAATCGTCGCCATCCTCTGATCTGGAGGAAGTGCGCCCTTATCTAGACAGTCCTTATACATTCCTAGCAGATGCACGCTAAGAGTTTCCGGTGCCGCTTGATACCATTCTATAGGTATGCCGTTGGGACCCAGTGCCTTGCCTGATTTCAGGGCCACGATCGCCATTTGAATTTCGTCAGCGGTAATGTCCGCCTCCAACTCGTCGGACATTTCCGGCGATAAAGTTCGGATCTCAATTGGCGCCAATGCTTCCCTAGCCGTCTCAGGGGCTATCACTGCTGTTGGTGTGTAGACCCCTTCAAAGTAACTTGCGAGCTGATCCACTATGTGCCGTGGGTTCGTGTACACCTGTCCCTGACCATCCTTTAATCGTGGGATTCCCTTGGAGTTCCCTTCCCTTTTGTCTAGCCAAGCTAGCATTCTCCCTGCCTTGTCCCCTACCTCATAAACCCGATCCTGAGTGTCGGTAATCTGTTTCCGTACCTGAATGCGCAAATGATCGTTGTATAGCCGCTGCTGTATGTCAAGTGCATGTAAGGAGGTTGGGGATGGGTGACGTTCGTGTGCTGTCTGCAAGGTGTGCAGTGTCAGTTCCAATTTATCCAACTCTTGTGCCTGTTCCCGTTTATGTCTCGTGATGGAGCTTATGGCTTGACCCCTCAAGACCGCCTTGTAGGCTTCCCAAAGTACCCCTGGTGAGCGCACTGAACCCTCATTCTCAGTAAAGTAATGTGTTGTCGCTCTCTTAAGGGCCTTGCGGACCTGGGGAATCTTTAGGTAGGTGGCGTGTATGGGGTAAATGCGTTTACGGGACCTTTCCTGGGAGGAGAGTGTGAGAGAGATTGGCGAGTGGTCTGAAATACCTCGGGGGTGGATCTCTATTGCGTCCACAAGTCGGAGCGCATCTCCCAGGGTTAAAAAGTGATCTATTCTCGTCATACTGCCGTGAACGGCGGAGTGAAACGTGTACTGCTGTAGAGAGGGGTGAAGGAGTCTCCACACGTCTGTTAGGCCCATAGCCATAATGAAACGCTGTAGGCGGGGGGTCCATGTCGTGGGGGATGATGCCGGGAACCTGTCCAATTGTGCGTCCACTATGGCATTAAAGTCCCCCCCTAGGATAACCTCACCCTCGGGCAGAGATAGCAGAAAATCACCCAGCTTTGGAAGCTGCACCGAGTGTAGTGCCGGTGGGACATAGACGGATACTATATTAAGAAGCCTACCTTCCCACTGTCCCTGCAGCGCGGCAAAGCAGCCCTGATCGTCTTTCCTGGTTTGTAAAGGGATGAATTGCGAGGCCCTCCGTATCATAATGCCAGTACCCCTCGACCCAGACGTAAAACTCGAATGCACCATCATTTTGTATCCCTTCCTATCCATCGCTTTGGTAGCCCCCCCTGTCAGGTGTGTTTCCTGCAGCAGCGCTATGGTGGGTCTCTGTCGTTTAAGTGCGGTTAACACCAGACCCCGCTTCACTTTGTCCCCCAGCCCCCTCACGTTCCAAGACAATAACCTCAGGGATGAGCGCTGAGACTCCGAGGCTACGCCATCTGCCTCAGGGATCTGGCTCCCAGCCATTTGGCGGCGTGAGTTCTAAGGCATGACAAAGGGAGTGGGAGTCCTGAGCGTGTGGTACGTGTACCTGTGGTAGGACGTATGAGGGGTTCGGCCAAGGGGGCCAGTCTTCGTTCACCCCACCAAGCATCTGAGAATTAAGGTGAAAGCAACGTGTTTGTGTTGACCATACATGTGAATTCCTAACTTTAACAAAACTTCCCTTCCCCTGTTCCCCCCTCCCTGCACCCCTGCCTAACGGACTTTCAACTGCCCGCCCCCCCAACTGAGCAGAGTGCTTAAACCTCCCCTTAACCAGTGTACTTGCGTGTGGGGGGAGAGTGTCTCCCCGATCAGGCGGCATCCCCACGTGCTTCCGGGGTCCACCCGTGTCAGAGTCTGCTCGCGGCTATTGCATATATCAACCATTGTTCAGCAGGTAATGCAATTCCAGGACCATGAGAGCAAGTCATTCTATTCCGCCTTTGCCGGTACGGCCGCGGGGTGGGGAGCCTCCCGCACCCCCCCGGCCCGATGTTTGGGAACCAGTTCCATTGTCGTCTCCTTGGCTGTGGTTGGACCGCTGGTGTCTCTTCGAGCGGTCGTCCGTGCGCCAACCCTCAAGCCAGTCGCGAGCCGCCTCCGGGGAATCAAAAAACCACACTTTCTTGTCTGCCACTACTCGCAGTCGGGCCGGGAAGAGCATCGAGTAGGGCAGCTCCTTTTCCCTCAGCGTCTTTTTAATCTCAAGGAACGTTCTTCGCTTTCTGGACACCTCGGCCGTGTAGTCTGGAAAGAAGGCAATCCGTGAGTTCTGGATCTGAATAGCAGGTGCCACTCTCGCCGCTTGTAGGATGGCGTCGCGGTCTCGGAAGTTGAACAGCCTTGCAAGGATCGGCCTCGGCGGTCCTCCAGGTTTAGGCTTTCCTCCCGGGACCCTATGTGCCCTTTCCACCGAAAAGAAGTTGGAGAGACCCTTCGGTTGGAGTCTGGTGTTGATCAGGTCCTCCACATAGAGGTCAAGAGCGCCCGTGTCCTCCGAATAGAGGCATTTTTTAACAATGCACATGCATTTTGAAAGGAAATTCTCTAAAGGAAGCAAATTGACATCACAAAATACTAAAAACGGTATTGCAGACATAGCAATCTATTTGTATAAATCCAACCAAAAAAGCTAATGCTGCCTCTTACGCGTTTTTCAAAGCTACTTGCCTCTAATCAAGAAGAAAGCATCATTTTTGGACGGAGCTATTGTGAAGTGAAGAAATGATTCTAATGGCAGAGCCCTTATTCAAATAGCCCTTAAATTATGGTCTGCAATTTCAGATGTGCAGTTAGGAGCCAACACTATTGCAAGAAGGGTTTTGGCATTATCAGCAAGCATGATAGAGCAGCTAGAGCAAGATTTAAAGATATGCAAATATATTTATTTTCAGTATGATGAATCTGTCGATGCAAAGTTTATGATAGTGGTTGAAGATTTCACAGATAAAGAAGAATTTTGTAACTTTTCTGCCCGTGAAAACCACAACTAGAGGAGTTTACTTTGTTAATGATGTGAGAATTATTTTGCTAAACAAAAAGTCCCATTGGAAATGTTAGTGGCAATAACTGATGGTGCACACACAATGGCATGGCCTCATTCTGGTTTCATTGCCAATTGTAAAGCATATCTTGAATTCCTTCCATTAATCAACTACCATTGTATGATATACTAGCAGCCCGTCCCGACGTTGTCCGGGTATACACACGCCCACAACCGAGTCCTGTGAACGCTTGTTTTGCAGGATTTCCACGCCCCTTTTTGCCGAATGCCTGTTGAATGCTGCGCCGATTGCTGTATGGCCACGCCCCACATGCCCACAACGGAGCCCTGTAAACGCTTGTTTTACCTGATTTCTGCCCCCAGATTTCTGCCCCCAGCACAATGCACATGCTTGTTTTACCTGATTTCCGCCCCCAGATTTCCACCCCCAGCACAACGCACACGGCCACAAGGAAGTACTAACACGTAGCGTTGGCCACGCCCCCACATGCCCACAACGGATCCCTGCAAATGCTTGTTTTACCTGATTTCCGCCCCCAGCTTTTACCTGATTTCCGCCCCCAGATTTACGCCCCCAGCACAAAACACATAGCCACAAGGAAGTACTAACACGTAGCGTTGGCCATGCCCACAACGGATCCCTGCAAACGCTTGTTTTACCTGATTTCCGCTCCCAGCACAATGCACACAGCCACAAGGAAGTACTAACACGTAGCGAATGCCGCGCCCATCGCTGTATGGCCACGCCCCCACCACAACGCACACGCCCCCAGCACAACGCCCAAGCAGAACGCCCAAGCCCACAATGGACTACTTTGCCACTAAGGTTCTTTTACCCTTCGAATGTATATGGTGGCCAGCTGTATAGCCTATGTCCATCTGCTGCAACTGTCCTTTCCAATGCTGTATTGGGTGTTGTGATTGGTGCTGTGGATCCTGAGATTACCCGCCTCAAAGGTTTGGGCTCTCTCTTTATTATATTAGTATAGATTAACAGGAAATTTGTAGCACAGTAATGGGGTTTGATCATGTGATCATTCCTGTTAAAATGACTGATTCAATTTGGGCTAAGGCGAGGCAGCACCAAAGTTTTTAGTTATTCTTTGAAGAGATATCAACCAAGTATGGTGACCTTTTTACGGCTCACTCAGATCTGACGTTTAGTGAGGGGAAATTTACCATGTAGATTCCTTTCACTATTGCTAGAAGTGAAAGCTTTAGAAATTAAGATATCACTCAGTTCCTAAGCACTGTGCGGTAGCTTGATTTGGAATTTATGACAGGTGTAACAGAAAAATTAAAGTCTGGAACTGTGAATTACAAGGTAAAAACAAGGCATACGTCAGCATGATTAGGTTTGTAAAAACATCAAAATCTAAACTTAACCTTTTTATACAGCATGTGTCGTAAAGGAAGATGAAGCACTTTCCCGTGGTGCTCCAAATTATTAAGGAAAACAAAGCTGAGGCTGAGCTCCTGGACATTGAGAAACACAATAGTCTCCTGATGAAGCTTATTCAAGAGTTCACTGACCGATTTAGTGATTTTAAGCAACTGGATGATGATAGCTTAACACCCCTTTATGGAAGTGGATGTTAATGACATTTTTTAACCAAATAACGTGCTGGTTAACCATGACTCTACCAATATGGGTATGGAGATTGTCACTCTTCAAAATGCAGATGAATTGAAAGCAAGGAAATTTTACATTAACTACTGGAGTATTGTTGATGCTGAAAAGTACAAAAACATCTTCAGAGCTGCGATTAAACTTTCTTCCTCTTCTTTGGCTCCACTTATCTCTGTGAAACAGATTTCTCTGATACCAACTTTGTAAAATCTAAGTTTCGAACTTGTCTGACTGATGAACATTTGAATGACTGCATCAGAGTTCCTTCTCAGGCTAGACCCCAGATCACAGGGGGTTGGTAGATGACAGGAAGTGTCAGGTTTCTCACTGATATGGTAAACATTTTTGTCTTTATTCATCTTTCAAAGTTGTTCTATTGGTTGAGCAGACATGAACAAAGCGATGAAAATGGACTTAAAAAAAGTAACTGGAGAGAAGAATCTTTAGCATATTTCAAAGTTTTGTATTACATGAACAAGAACAAAGCAAAATTTAGCCGGAGAGACGAATTGTCAGCATCTTTCAAAGTTTTGTTGAACACAATGCTTACTTACAACAAAGTAAAGGGAGCAATGAGAATATAATTGCCAACATAACTAGGGCCATAAAAAATGTAAAGTGAAAATGTAACATAACCTTTTCAGTAATGCAGAGCGGAGGCAGATGCAAGACTTTTCTTCATGCACCACATAGTTGCATAAAACAAAGATGAAGTTAAGCTCATCTGGACATTGACAAACAGTGATCACACCAGAGCTGCAACAGAAGAGTAATACCCGTTTGAATCCATATACTTGTGATTCAGAAAAGTTTTGCACTTGTCTGACTGCCACACGGTGTCTACAAATGACTTCTTCAGAATTACTCTCTCAAATTACCAGATTATACAGCATTAGAGGACATCTTTCAGTACCATATTGAAGGTAAGATTGATTTTCTTATTTGTTTTTTTTAACTTGAGCTGCAGTATAATGAATATTTCTGTGACAGTTATTAACTGAAAGGCCTTGAAGCATCGTGGCAACAAATCAGGCATCATTCTTATTGTTTCCAGCTAGGGAACTCAACATATTTGGTTCAAACATAGTATCTAGCTCCATGGAAATTAGGCTTAAAGTCAACAAAGTTGGGTGTGGGGTCTCTGGGAACAATGCGCAAGTTGCTTTGCCTTTAGTAGCTCACAATGGTTTTTACTGATCAGAAGTAGCTCTTAATACAGAAAAGGTTGGAGACCCCTGATCTAGAAATGTACAGGAGTTACATTTTTGTCAGTTTGTCTAATTTATGGATTATATGTAGCTCATTTAGATATTTATTGAAGTTTATGAAGAAATTAGATAAGAAATTATAAGCAAGATAATGTATTACCTTTATTATATTGCTGCTATTTATTTACTTATGATTGCTATATGTGTTAAATGATTTACATATTGAATATGTTGATTGCATTCATTGAATTTCTTTTTTTTCATATTTCCTGTTTTTTTGTGTGTATTCATTTTCTTGTTGTTTGTACAAATTTCTGACAGCCCAGAAAAATCGGTGTAAGGGACACCACAACACATATTCTGTTCTCTTTTTGCAAATATATGAATTCTGACTCTTTGCCTCTTCAGATACACCAATTATATTCTAGAGACAGAGTAAAGTTAAGACAATGACAAAAACTATGGAATATACATTGAAGTTTGAAATACTACAGTAAAATGTCTGATTCAGGAATGGAATATTTTATAGGGTTGTGTACTGTGAATAGGGGTGGGTGGATTTTCAATTCCGCTGGCAGAGTTGGAGTGATCTAACAAATCTACGTTAGTCACGTAACACGGAATTATTAATTAATTCAGCCAGTGGAATTAAATCAGTCTGGACTACCTTCGTGTTAGGCACAAAGCCCTTTTTGATCCTCCAGCAGTTCTTGTGGATCTTGTACAGATACTGGAGCTCGTCACTGCAGTTGCAGTTGGTAGTAGCTGGCTCCCTGTCCCTTTCGAACACAATCTGGGCCTCAGATATTGCAGCACAGGCAGACGACCACAAGACAGAAGGTTTAACGTTCTATACACACAGCCTGTCGGTGCCCAAGCAGTAACAGAGTTTGTGATGTCATTACTGGGTGCCTCCACGCAATTTGAATGGCACTCTCCAGAAGCTGTGTGTCAATTCTTGTAGTTTGAGACTGAGAATAGCTGAGTATTAGCCATCGTCTGCATAGTATGTTATAAACTTCACATAGTTAATATACATAGAAAGTCTAGGCATGATCCATGCTAGCAAAGAAAGCCGAACACCAATTTTTTTGCAGAGCCTCTCGCATAGTGGGTGTTGTTAATTGTGTAGTGCACATGGGAACTGTATTAACAAGTGACGTTCAGCACCGCTCCTAAGATGGTGCCCACATGGCTTTGCTACACTGCTTTCCAGGAATGAAACCTCTAATTGCCAGTCCCAGGGAGGAACTAGGTGATATGGCAGCAATTGGGTGCACCAAGCCACAAAGATTCTCGCCGACCACCAAACTACTTCTTAGACCCACACCTTGGTTGCGCCACTGAGACATTTAACCCGGGCATGGAGTCTGCACCTAGAAGCGGAGGAAGAGCCCGGGAGCGAGGGCAACAGCAATTAGCCAAGGGACCCAGAGCGACAAGGTAAGACCCAAGCGACTTCTGCTGCCCTTAATTCCTGCAAATTATAGACTTTCTGGGTACCAAGGACTGCATGTCTCCTTTCCCTGGGCACGCAATGGGTATGATTAAGTGCATGCGGTACCTCACTGTGTCATCCGTGGCAGTGTCTCCATGTGCTTGGCAAGTGTTAAAAAAGTAGAAGCGCTGGAACACTTTAAACAAAATCTTACCATAAGCACTGTCGGTAATCATCCCCCACTCTGCTCCTTCGATAATTTCCACAGAATTTTGAAGAAATTCTGCAGAATTTCACAGAATGAAACTCCACCAATTCCAACCACCCTCAATTGTGAAGTGACAATGATGTCTTTATTCTGCATGACGTTTGATGTTTTTGTTATAACGTGCATATTGTTATAGGTTATGGATGGCGTATGTGTAATTATGTGACTTTCGATATGATAGATAGTTAATAAAATGTCCAAAACATTTTAGTTACATTTCTGTATGTGAAATTTATTTGTATGACCCCCTCCTCACCAAGTGTAATACCCACTGTTCCAGTGGAAATGTTTGGAAGTATGAGAGTTGTTAAGGGAAATACAACCCAATCGATAAGATTTATAGCAGGGCCACTGATCTTAAGACGTATGCTCCAATTTTCGTACAATGACAGGAGCAATGATGATATGTAGTCCTATTTTTAGATTGCCATATCCCAACTATTTTAGATTAAATGGATGAAATTAATATTTCGGTATGATTCACTATAAAACACTATATGTAATACTATTTATTTATTGTTACGAAATTCATTAAGGTGCCCTAATCCTCAATTGAAAACTATGTAAATAATATAAAATACCAAATGTAAGGAAGCACAATAGCTTTAAAAACACAACACAATACAGGAACAAGAATCTGCTCCCAGTAAAAAGTTTAAAAATATCAGATTTTGTTACAGACAAAAATAATTTAAGACATTGATTTATACTCAAAGTGCCAAAGTGCAGGTGCTATTTAGAACATGTGGAAACACACTTAAAGTGCTAAAGTGTCGTAATGTCATAGCGCTGGGAACTGTATCAATGAGTATAGACCTTCATTCGGCTAATGAATCAGTTTGTTGGAAGCCTAGCAATGTATGTATGTATGTATGTATTTGAGCTTGTAAAGCGCACTGCTACCCGTCCTTAGGTTTCCTGGCGCTGTATAACTCTGGGGAACCCGTCCTGGCTTTCCCTGTGGGATGGTGCCTGCTGGGAGTCCCCAAGGTGGAGCCAGGCATCCCCGGAGTTGATGGGGCCGTTGTGGAGATTAGGCAAGCTAATGCCCAGAGTTGCCGAGTGGAACCCCTGATTAGAGTAAGCACCGAAGCGAGAGTTATCGAGTCCGCTGACCCAGTCCAAGACCCTGCCGCGTCGGGAATTGAACCCTGGTCCCAGGTTGACTTCTGCTCCCGGGTCTGCCGCCTCTAACCAGTGAGCCACACTACTCCACTAACTAGGTAAAAGATTATATGACGTATGTTTGCACTCATATTACCAATGCTGTTGAGCACATATGTCTGATAAAAGTGTCAAGTTTCATATTGTAGCACTAGGCGATGTTCCAGCTAGTGTGGACCTCACATTTGACTAAGGGACCAGTTCGTTGGCAAGTACTCAGCTGAAGGTGTGTCTTTTTACTGCAAGGTCTATAAATGTAATCACCTGAAAGTTGAGCATAGTATTGGGCCCCAATGTAGCACTCTATTATGGCTTGTCTGCAACCCAGCACATGCAAAAATCGGGAGAAGGAGGGAAGAGGGAAAATAAGGTTGTATCTCACCCTAGAGTCAACCTTGTATCATCTAGGGTGGGCCCATTGGATATAGAGGAAAGACCTTTTTTTTAAATGAACTTTCACTCACTGGATGTGATCCAGTAAGATACTTCATCATCGAGTTCTTCCCAACCTTCTGAGGCACTTTTTGAGGAAAAAGGTGTGGGATCTATGTGAGATCATCTTTTAATTGCTTAGGTGGTACTCAAATCAGTATTTTATTCACAGGTCCGTCTGGCAAGGGCGCAACTTAGTATCAAAGATAACTCCTTTGGGCACTGGTTTGGTTAAAGGACCAAGTTGGACTGTCCACCAGCTATCTGTCCAGAATGAGGGATTATTCCCTAACACCAAAACCTCAGTCTTGGATGAATTCTACTTCAGACAATTGTCTGTCATCCAATTGTCTGTCATCCAATTGGTTGTATGGCTCATACAGTCATAAAAACTAATGGCTGTCAGGCTGGATGGACTGCTCACAGAGACAATAATCTGTGTATTGTCTGCATAGAATACAAGGGCAAAGCCATAACTTTTTACTAGTCTGCCAAGGGGTGTAACATAAAGGTTAAAAAGTGTTGGGCTCCATAGCTCCCTAACACAACTTTCTGACACCGTTTAGACAGGAAGGTACTGAGTAGGGAGAGCGCCTTATCCCTGATCCCGATGGAAGCTAGACGGACCCGCAGCAGCTAATGATTAACAGCATCAAAAGCTGCTGATAGGTCTAAAAGGATCAGGGCAGCGCTCCCCGACCGTCTAAAGTCTGTCTGAGCTCCTCCGTAGCTGTAATAAGGGCCAACTCTGTACTATGATAAGCAGGAAATCCGAATTGGGAGGAATCCAGAATAGCATTATCATTGATAAAAGAAGATAGTTCGATGTTAATAGCTTTCTCGATCACTTTAGCAGGGAAAGGGAGTCTCGATATAGGTCTATAGTGGAGAGTCTCCTTAGCATCCAGGTTGGATTTCTTTAACAACGGAAGTATGGAGGCTTTCGTCCACTCCATTGGAAAGTGCCCTGTTGTGAACATGGTGTTAAGAATCACTGTGAGGGGAATAGCTATGATTTCAGGAGACATATGCAGAATTTTTGGGAGGCAGGAATCTGAAGGCGAGGCTGATTTAATCGCACCAATAATTTTTTGTCTGTTCAATTGTTAGGGCAGTCAGGGAATTAAAAGGTCACAACAAGAGTTTGCAGTCAGAAAGGGGTGCCGGCAAATAAACATGATATGCATTATAGATACCTGTACTTTATGGCAGCACCTGCAAGTTAAATTAGTGGTGTCAGTCAACGACCTGGGCATGTAATCCAAAATTGGAAAAGCTCCCAGACGCTGGGACATAAACTGAGTCTTGATCCATTTTGTGTAGCAACTGTCCAGGGTTACTTACCGAACTGTCTGTAGGTGTTTATCATAATCCAAGCATGAAAACCTATTTTTAGCTTCCAAGAAAAATAACTGAACACTGCAAAAGCGGGATTAGTCCCATAACTGTTGTGCTTGGAGAGCTTACAAGCTGCTGGTGAGAAAGTCTCTAAAATTGATTTTTGATCTGGAGACTTTATTTCTTGACATATTAGGTGGTCCTGCGAGGGGGAGCTAGCGGTTTTAAATTAAAAGCAGAAAATATACATATATGTTTACAGAGAGACACACACCTTTAAAATCTTTTCTGGAAGCTCAGGCATTCGTTCCTGTAGCTGGTCAAATGACGCTGACAGGAGCCACTGCAGTGAAGGACTTTTATATAACATCAGTTGAGCCACTAAGGGGTTCACACATGGAAAGGCTAGTAAAGATGTTTCTTCCTGAAAAGAAAAACGGAGAAAAAGTTAGCAGTTTACACCTTTTCATTCATTCTGATAATGTTTTCAAACTATAGTTTGGCTTTTTTTCAGTCATAATGAAAGCTCTCACTTTGCCAATGGTATGTGCCTATTCTGCGCAGGTGCAAGGTAAACATTCCCAACCAATGCACACTTGTTTAGCTTGAGGTTTTGAGCCAAAATACAGGCATAGCACACATAGCACACGGATAGAAATGCAATTATCACATTTATAATATAGCTGTTGCTACCGCATTTTTGCAAATCCAAAGCACTGTAAATATCACCAAACTCAGTGGTAGTTCTTTAGGAAGTTTCAGGACATTATGGGGCGACTATGGCTCAGTTCATATTCTTTGTTCGTCTATGTTCAAATTAACCATCCAGAAAGAGACATTTGTTGGCACATTTTGCAAACTCTGAGTCACAGAATTAGGATCCTCAGATGGAATTTAAGATTGAAGAAAAATTGGTGGTATGGCAGATATTTAGCAGTTGTAAATTAAGGAATAGAAGAGGGAATAGGAGTGTTCCAAGGGGAGGGGAAGTGCATGGTCATTGCAAATGAAAAGAACACCCACTGAATCGTTATTTGTGGGTTTTCACAAACCTTTCCAATTGCTGCTCTGACCCAATTTTTATACTTACATTTTGCTGGAGTTAATGTGCAAATTTGGAGAAAGAAGCACTCAACCACCCACATGTTCACTGTAGAAGTAGGGGAAAGGATTTCCTTCAATTGAGTAAAACAGTTTCCAAGAAGAATAAACAAGCATTCAAAATGCAATAGGTCTCGCCCTTGTTTAAGTTAAAGCAATTCTGTTTGTAATTAGGTGGCTTTTTAGCTTTGCGCTTATTAGTGTTTTTCAAACTTTCATGTACATAATGTGTCTATGTATGTATGTATATATGTATATGTATGCATGCATTTATATTTGTATAGATATGCAGATGTATATATATGTTTATATACGTATGTATATTCACTGAAAAAACCATAGGTTATAGACCATATATAGTTAGGGATTAGCATTTAAAAAACCTTATTTTACTCACACAAAACCATTGAAATTCCATATATAGTTAGTTGCACTAACTATATATCGCGCACCCGCAATCCACTGCTGATGATGTCACATATTACATCATTCATGATATGGTCAGTGACATCACTGATGACATCACTGATGACATCTCAAATGACATCACTGATGACATCATCCAGTGACTGTGTGTTTCTGTAAAGTTTAAATATGTTTTACATATTGAAGAATGAGTAGATGTGTCTGGATGAAGGATTTAGTAGGTGCCTGACTGACTGTATGAGTGAGTGATTAAATGTGTCTCACTGAGTGCATGGGTTAGTGACTAAACTGTCTTAATTTGTGCATCATTATGTCTGTTGTTCTGTAAACTGCTGCATGTGTTGATCAGTAGCTATATGAGTAACTATATGGGTTATTGATTGATTGCCCAAGTATTTGTATGGGAGACTGAGTGTGTGTGTGGCTGGCTGGGAGGTGTGTGACTCTGTGCAGATCAATGTGTACTTGTATCAATGATTGTATAAGAGAGTAAGTATGTGTTAGTATATGTTTCAAAATGTAAGGTGCTCTATGTTTAACTGTATAGATTAGAAAATGGAAGTGTGATTGATTCTTTACAGGACTGACTAGGTGTGTGAATAACTCCATGGATGAGTGACAGAGTGTGAGAGTCTGTATAGGTGTATGAGTGCATATGATAGTGTTGTAAAGATGAGTGATTGTATGTATGAATGATTGTATGGGTAAATGAGTGAATGTGTGTGTAAACATAGGAATCACTGAGTGCGTATGTAGTAACTAGTATTGGTGTGTCAATGGTTTCAAAAATTATACTCTGTATTTAACACTGGGTGTAACAGAGGTTATATTAAAGTGTGAGGAGATGCATTGTATTGTCACATGAATGATATCATCAGTGATGTGGTCATTGATGTCAAATGAGATGTCATCAGTGATGTCATCAGTGATGTCATTTGAGATGTCATCAGTGATGTCATTTGAGATGTTATCAGTGATGTCATTTGAGATGTCATCAGTGATGTCATCAGTGATGTCATTTGAGATGTCATCAGTGATGTCATCAGTGATGTCACTGACCATGTCATGAATGATGTAATATGTGACATCATCAGCAGTGGATTGCGGGTGCGCGATATATAGTTAGTGCAACTAACTATATATGGAATTTCAATGGTTTTGTGTGAGTAAAATAAGGTTTTTTAAATGCTAATCCCTAACTATATATGGTCTATAACCTATGGTTTTTTCAGTGAATTTTCAAGGTTTTGTAAATGCTAATTCCTAACTATATATGGTCTATAACCTATGGTTTTTTCAGTGAATTTCAATGGTTTTTTAATAGCAAATATCATAAGCTGTCGAATGTCAAGTACTTGGTAAGTAAAAACATTTTCGTGTTTATGCACACTGATCTGCTTTGAATGCTGCCCCCCCTCCCCCTCATTTCTATTAGGAGTACTCTCTCTTTGCAGATAGTGAAGGGTAGTTAACGCAGGCCTTTGCCCCCGTTGTAATCCGTCGTGCCTGCTTCTCTCTCCATTTGATTGATTGTTATCCAAGCATTTACTGTTTTAGAATTGTTTCTCTTTGGTTCATTCTCTATTTACAAACAAGCACAGAGTCGCAATACTCTGTTTAGTCTTTGCAGATAGTGAAAAATCGTGTTAAAAAACAAAAGGAATCGAGCAAAATCAGTAGGCCACTAATGGGATCTCTTTTTGACCTCGCTAAAATAGAAACATTAGGAACAACCCCTCATGAGAAATACGAAACTAGTGAGATGAACTGAGCTCCACACCATGATGGCTGCAAGACAGCTCGGCTCCGCCACCCACCCCGCCCAAAATAACGATAAACTCTATGCAAATATTACAAAGATATACAACACACCAGCAAAGTAACAGGGTAAAACATTTTATTAAATAACTATTTACATAACTATTTTATACTTTTTGTTGCCCGATCCGGCTAGCTCAATCGATCGAGCATGAAACTCATGCACTCTGATAATTCAAAGTTTTGAGGAGTGCTTGTAACACTGTCTGAAGCCTATTTGCACTTGCTACAGCTTCACTATTCTCAATGTAAGTGGGGGCTGTTTGAGGACGTGACTGCATTTGAAAACAATGTGATGCGGTGCCACCCTGAACCGCTTGACGGAGGCCCCCGAGGGACGGTGTCATGGCGCGGACTCGGAGGGGGCGCTTGGCTCCGGCCCCCTCCGCAAGTCGTGTTGCCCTGGTGTGGCCTGAGATCGCCCCCGACATAGGTGGCCGGCTCCCGGGGTCAAGCGGAACTTTTTGCCTTTTGGTGACTCTTCCATTCTTGACCTTGTCCCACAATCCGTTTCACCTAAAGACACGCTGTAGTGGGGCGCCCCTTTACCGTTTCAGTTGCCATTCCGCCCGCTTTTGCTACACTGTGCCTCTTCCGCTATTCAGCTGTTTACCGCCTGCTCTTTTGACTACAGCGTCTCGCTCACCATGTACTTGAGTTGCTCCCGCTCTTGCGGTGCAGCGATAGGCGGCTGCCACAGGACTCTCAAAATGGCGGCCGGCTCTTCAGATTTGGGCGTGGTCCACTAAAATAGGCCTGCAACACCTTGGAACTCGGACGCTTGTCTGCTAGAGCTTGGGCTCCATTCTCGAAAGCGTCCCCTCAGCCTTGAAGATTCTACAAAAGTCTTGGGGCCCCCGACTCCCGCAGGCTTCTGGTGGGGAGCGGCTAGCATGATTGCTCGTGGAATGGCCACGACGGAGCTACGAAATGGTGGTGCTCTCATGCTAACGCCAGCTTCAGTCTGAAACATCCAGAAACACTGTAGACTACCAATTCGATCAGTTCCGGTAGCGCCCCAACGTGACCCGGTAGAGAAGAACTTGCCCTCCCCTCTTTGACTGATGGTTCTTGTTGCCCGTCCCTTCTGTTGTCATTTAACAGAACTATTTAGCCTGCTGAAAGGGGTTGTGTTCCGACCGCTGGTTGGTGGAGACATTTTGACTATATTCTGGACCTGCGTTGTCGCGTAATGCGTCATATGACGCGCAGCGTTAGCGCATCCGGAAGTGCTCCGGTGCGCGAAGCGCAGCTTCCCGGAAGCGATCTGGGGCGCGGCGCGCAGCGCGTAACGTAAGCATAACAGGTCATGTGACTTGTTAATAAAACTTTTCATTGGTTCATTTTACTTTTCTTATTCTAATGATGAAAGGCTTGGTCATATGACCTAAAAATTACGCTTTTTATTACTTTCGAACATTATTTTTTCTTAAACATATGTTATAATGTTCCAGGCTAATGTACTTTCCCGGAAAATTTACAACTGTCCTGCAAGTAAAATATATTCCTTTTTCGAGAAAAAGGGCGTTTCTTCGTCCCATGACAGAGCCGTTGAGCAAAAGAGGCTCGGCCTGCTGTCTTAGTCGCCGATACGCCTGAATATCAGATTCTTATCGATCACTTTATGTTGCAGAAGTAGAAACACAACAGCCCTTGACCATTTATCTTTACTGCGTTCCTGCGTATTATACCTTTTACCCTTCATGTAATTGGACTGCTTTATTTCACTTGCCTTTTACTGATTCTAAAACAGTGACTATTATTAAAAACTTTACCAATGTAAATACTACTACCATGTTTTCTTTTAAAAACCTTTATTGTGAAAATGTCAGTATACAAATACGGGCCTATAACCACGTGGGCCGGCCACAGAGCAAACTGTAATCATATATGATGAGTAGACATTTACACTGTAGAGGAACGTAACGGGCAGGCCATTAGGTTGCAAGAACTAAGGTGTCTAACAGTTGCGGAATCGGTGGACGTACATTTTATAATTAAAATACGACAGAGCCAGTTACAATAAAATTATCTAGATTTACATTTGCGGGCAAGTACCATGGGTGACGTTAATTCGAACTTTCAATAGTACAGTAATCAATAACACATCAGAACTTAATATCAATAGGGATGTCGAAATATTCAATCAATTCTCGTCCCCGCCCGCCATGTGCTTCAAAACTGCATACGTATCTCGTGATTTCAAGGTTCAGCAACCAGTACACAACAAGGAGTTACGAGTCCCATTTATTCCGGCGCCATTTTGGGCGAGGACGGGCAGGTCCAGGATATAGTCAAAATGTCTCTACCAACCATCGACTATGATGATGTTCATATGCTGTATTTATTAGAGTAACACTCATCTGTCCACATGAAATTAATTTGCCACTATCTAAACATGTCATTTTAATCTTTCCAAAGTTCTTCTAAATATTTGGGACCGTTTCCCTTGCCTCTGATGCTGTCAGTGCCACTTCTTTGGTGAATGTACTGGTAGGTCGGGGGTTCTCCTCCAAATCTCTCTTTTGTGCAGCACTATAATTAATCGGTGCCACCTCTCCATATGACGATGCATGGTATAGTTACCATAACTATATTTTTTTTCGGTTCCTCTGAGAGTACATCGTGGCAGATGAGGCAGGTAACGTACCGGGCATTTACCTTTTTTGCATGTAGAGGAAAGGAAAAAAAATTCGAGCGTCCGAGTTCTAAGGTGTCCCAGGGCCATTTTAGTGGACCAGGCCCAAATCCAAAGAACAGGCCGCGATTTTGAGAGTCCTGTTGCAGCCGCCTGTCGCTGTAGCATCAAGAGCGGCCGAAACTCAGCTGAATGGCAACTGAAACGGTAAAGGGGCGCCCCACTACAGCAGACGAGCCTCCACCTGGGAAGGCCCGTTCACGCCGCCTCCCCACCCCCCCCCTTCGGGCACCCCACGCCGTTATTCGGAGCAGGATTGTAGGATGGCCACACCAGTGTGGCAACTTGCTAGACACCACCTCGGTGCCAACCGAATCTCAGCGCCTTGTGGTGTCTTCTATTCAGAAAATATTGTTGTGCTGCCTTCAGCCTATTCGCCACAAGTGCGCACGCAACTCAGCTGCATAGCGAGTGAAACACCAAGGGGCGCCCCACTGCAGCCGAGGAACCTTCATCTTGGGGGCGACGCACAGCATCACATTGCTTTCCAATGCAGTCAGATCCTCAAACAACCCCCACTGACTGACGCGAACTCACAGGCCAACGGAGCGCCCCACGCCGACTTTCGGCGCAGCATTGTAGGATGGCCACACCAGTGCGGCAACTTGCTAGACACCACCTCGTTGCCATCCGGATCTTGGCGCGTTGCGCTGCCTTTGGCCCTATTCGCACATCGGTCCGCTACTGACGCCATCTCACAGGCCAACGGGGCGCCCCACGCCGACTTTCAGCATTGTAGGATGGCCACACCAGTGCGGCAACTTGCTAGACACCACCTCGGTGCCATCCGTATATTGGCGCGTTGTGCTGCCTTCGGCCTATTCGCACATTGGTCCGCTACTGACGCCATCTCACAGGCCAACGGGACGCCCCACGCCGACTTTCAGCATTGCAGGATGGCCACACCAGTGCGGCAACTTGCTAGACCCCACCTCGGTGCCATCCGGATCTTGGCGCGTTGTGCTGCCTTCGGCCTATTCGCACATCGGTCCGCTACTGACGCGAACTCACAGGCCAACGGGGCGCCCCACGCCGACTTTCAGCACTGTAGGATGGCCACACCAGTGCGGCAACTTGCTAGACACCACCTCGGTGCCATCCGGATCTTGGCGCGTTGTGCTGCCTTCGGCCTATTCGCACATCGGTCCGCTACTGACGCGAACTCACAGGCCAACGGGGCGCCCCACGCCGACTTTCAGCATTGTAGGATGGCCACACCAGTGCGGCAACATGCTAGACACCACCTCGGTGCCATCCGGATCTTGGCGCGTTGTGCTGCCTTCGGCCTATTCGCACATCGGTCCGCTACTGACGCCGCCTCACGTGCCAACGGATTTTCTACGCTTTTTCTACCCTATGCCGCATAACAGGTCATGTGACTTGTTTATAAAACTTTTCATTGGTTCATTTTACTTTTGGTTTCCTAATGATGGAAGGCTTGATCATATGACCTAAAAATAACACTTTTCATTGGATAAAAACTTTTTTTTTTTCCCAAACGATGAAAGCCCCACCTTGTTTCTGGATGTTTCAGACTGAAGCTGGCGTCAGCATGAGAGCACCACCATCTCGTGGCTCCGTCGTGGTCATTCCGCGAGCAATCATGGCAGCCGCTCCCCACCGGAAGCCTGCAGGAGTCGGGGGCCCCCAAGACTTTTGTAGAATCCTCAAGGCTGAGGGGACGCTTTCGAGAATGGGGTCCAAGACCTAGCAGACAAGCGTCCGATTTCCAAGGTGTCCCAGGGCCATTTCAGTGGACCAGGCCCAAAAAGGAAAGAGCCTGCCGCCATTTTGAGAGTCCTGTGGCAGCCGCCTATCGCTGCACCGCAAGAGTGGGCGCAACTCAGCTGAATGGCGGATTTTGACACAGTGTACCAAAAGCGGGTGGAATGGCAACTGAAACGGTAAAGGGGCGCCCCACTACAGCAGACGAGCCTCCACCTGGGGAGGCCCGTTCACGCCGCCTCACCCCCCCCCCCCCGGGGCGCCCCACGCCGTTATTCGGAGCAGCATTGTGGGATACCAAAACCAGTGCGGCAACTTACTTGACATCGCCTGGGTGCCATCCACATCTCAGCGCGTTCTGCTGCCTTGGGACTATTCGCACAACAGACCGCTACTGACGAGCCACCCCCCGGGACGCCCCACGCCGTTATTCGGAGCAGCATTGTAGGATACCCAAAACCAGTGCGGCACCCAGGCAACATCACCTGGGTGCCGTCCAGAACTCAGGACGTTGTGCTGCCTTGGGACTATTCGCACAACCGACCGCTACTGACCATTGTTCCTTCTTTTTTCCTAAAAATGTTTAAATGTTTTTACTGTTTTTGTTGCGTTGTTTATATTTATAAGTTATTAAAGTTTTATAATCCTACTACTTTGTTGGAGTGCTATATATTTTTAATGTGACACATAATTGTAAAAACTTTGATGTACAAAGAGGCATCCCTGGAATCTTCCGCTTCAGGCTCGGTCCCCTCCCCAATCACAATACAGGATGGTTTTCAGATAGTAGGAACGCGTGTGGTGTGACGGATCTCATCGGGTGGGGGCCTTGATCTACTGTAACTCCTTTGAAGAGGGGTGATTCTTTACAGCTGGGGCCATAAAGTACATCTGCAGGGCTACCTGATAGCCTGGGACCGGCCTGGACAATCGGACACAGAGGAAGAGGAGTGTCAGAGGGTGCGGTAGTGAATAGGGCGAAAGGGAGGTGTCGGGCGGGCACAGAGTGTGATTCTCAGGGAAGAGCAGCGCAGATGGGGGGAGGTTTATTGCCCATGCATAAGACAGAGAGCGGGGGTGACCAGTGCCGGGGGGAGATGCTTGCGAGGGTGGGGAGCCATGCTAAGGATCGACAGCATGCAGAGAGTGGGTCTGGTCAAGGCATCTAAAATGGCTGCCGTGCACGACAAAAGTGTGGCATTTGAAAAAAGGCAAGATGGCGCAGACAATGTTTTTCAACACTTCCTGATTTCCTTCGAATCGAACGTTAACAGACGTTATCTCTCCCACACTACCGGTCCCCCTGGGCTTAAACGCCGAGATGGTAGGGACTGCATCCCGTGGAGATAGGCCGAGACGTCACTCAGCAGAAAAAAAAGAAAAAAAAGTCTATAAACATACAATAAGTTAAAAGTCAATCATTCTTGTTTCCTTGTAGTACGCTCCCCAGTCCGCTTCCCGTTACGCTAACCGGGCGCACCCCACCAAAAAAACGATTTTTTTTTTTTTTTTTTGCCCCGCGGAGCCCTTTTAAAGCCTCCACATCAAACCTATGGGGTCAGGGAGGATCTACTATGCCCCCTTATGGTCATTTGCCCCTTCGCTTTGGCCTCCTCTTGTCTCTCGATCCTACCGAGAGACAAGATGGCGGCCGCTCCGTACTGTTTGGAATGTTTACAGACACCGGAGAGCCAATCAGCTTCGCTTCGCAAAGCTCCGTAACGCGAAAAGTACGCGAAACGGAGCGCTACCCGGGACGCTGTCACAGATATATATCTTTTTTGAACGTTAATTTCTCAAAATCCACTGCAGCACATATATTGAGACCCAGCAAAGGCACATCGGGCTACCGGTCCCTACAATTTTGCCAAGTTTCATGCAAATCCATTCACCCGTTCGATTATTTTTTTTTTTTTGCCCCGCGGGCCCTTTTAAAACCTCCACATCAAACCTAGGGGGTCAGGGAGGATCTACTATGCCCCTTTATGGTCATTTGCCCCTTCGCTTTGGCCTCCTCTTGTCTCTCGATCCTACCGAGAGACAAGATGGCGGCCGCTACGGACTGTTTGGAATGTTTACAGACGCCGGAGAACCAATCAGCTTCGCTTCGCAAAGCTCCGTAACGCGAAAAGTACGCGAAGCGGAGCGCTGCCCGGAGCGCTGTCACAGATATATATCTTTTTTTGAACGTTAATTTCTCAAAATCCACTGGAGCACATATATTGAGACCTAGCAAAGGCACATCGGGCTACCAGTCCCTACAATTTTGCCAAGTTTCGTGCAAATCCATTCAGCCGTTCGAGCTAAAAGTGAGTCCAACCGCCCTATGGAAATTAACATGGGAAAAACGCGTTTTGGAACCCCCCTTTTTTCTCGGCCCCCCCTTGACGAACCCCCCCAAATTTTCAGGGGCTGCTCAGAAACAAAATGTTCCATTTTCCTGAAAATTTCAGCCAATTCCGTCCACAAACGCCAAAGTTATTAGACATAGAATTTTCAAAAATCCCATAGAGAAAAAATCTTAACTATATATACCTACTGGCGACCGCCAGTAGGTAATATAAACACACATATATAAATGCATATATATATATACATATGTGAATATGTGTGCGTGTAGAGAGAGGTAGAGAGTAGTTGAGAGAGTAGTAGAGTGAGTAGTAGAGAGTGAGTAGTAGAGAGTGAGTATTAGAGAGTAGTAGAGAGTGAGTAGTAGAGAGGAGAGTAGAGATTAGAGTAGAGAGTAGTAGAGAGTGAGTAGTGGAGAGTAGTAGAGAGTAGTAGAGAGTGAGTAGTAGAGAGCAGTAGAGAGTGAGTAGTAGAAAGTTAGTAGAGAGTGAGTAGTAGAGAGTAGTAGAGCGTGAGTTTTAGAGAGTAGTAGAGCATGAGTAGTAGAGAGTAAGTAGTAGAGAGTAGTAGAGAGAGAGTAGTAGAGAGTGAGTAGTAGAGAGGAGTAGAGAGTAGTATAGTAGTAGAGAGTGAGTAGTAGAGAGTAGTAGAGAGTGAATAGTAGAGAGAAGAGTACAGAGTAATAGAGAGTAGTAGAGAGTGAGTAGTAGAGAGTAAGTTGTAGAAAGTAGTAAAGAGTGAGTAGTAGAGGGTAGAAGAGAGTAGTATAGAGTGAGCAGTAGAGAGTGAGTAGTAGAGAGTAGAGATCAGAAGAGAGTAGAAGAGAGTAGTAGAGAGAGAGTAGTAGAGAGTGAGTAGTAGAGAGTGAGTAGTAGAGAGGAGAGGAGAGAGTAGTAGATAGGAGAGTAGAGAGTAGTAGACAGTAGTAGAGAGAGAGTAGTAGAGTGAGTAGTAGAGTGAGTAGTAGAGTGTGAGTAGTAGAGAGTGAGTAGTAGAGAGTGAGTGGTAGAGAGTAGTAGAGAGTAGTAGAGAGAGAGTAGTAGATAGTGAGTAGTAGAGAGTAGTAGAGAGTGAGCAGTAAAGAGTGAGTAGTAGAGAGTGAGTAGTAGAGAGGAGAGTAGAGAGTAGTAGAGAGAGAGTAGTAGAGTGAGTAGTAGAGAACGAGTAGTAGAGCGTGAGTAGTGGAGAGTGAGTGGTATAGAGTAGTAGAGAGTAGTAGAGAGAGAGTAGTAGAGAGTGAGTAGTAGAGAGAGAGTAGTAGAGAGTAGTAGAGAGTAAGTAGTAGAGAGGAGATTAGAGAGTAGCTGAGAGTAGTAGAGAGTGAGTAGTAGAGACAGAGTAGTAGAGATTAGCTAGTAGAGTGAGTAGTAGAGAGTTAGTAGTAGAGACTAGTAGAGAGTGAGTAGTAGAGTGAGTATTAGAGAGTGAGTAGAGAGTGAGTAGTAGAGAGTAGTATAGAGTGAGTAGTAGAGAGTAGTAGAGAGTGGGTAGTAGAGAGTGGGTAGTAGAGAGGTAGTAGAGAGTGAGTAGTAGAGAGGGAGTAGTAGAGAGTAGTAGAGAGAGAGTAGTATAGAGTAGTAGAGAGTGAGCAGTAGAGGGTGACTAGTAGAGAGTAGTAGAGTGAGTAGTAGAGAGTGAGTAGTAGAGAGTAGTAGAGAGAGAGTAGTAGAGTGAGCCAAATGCGATGCAGTGCACGCAACTAAATTCATTTTATTTATTTTTATGTTTACTTACCTGTAATCCCTGCCCCTCCCCCTCCCCCCCCCCCCGGTTCACTTCCTGGCAGGACTCCCACGACTGACCGCTACTGGTATTATAGGAGATTCTTCGGGAAAGTAATGATTTGTAAATGTTTCTTCGCTATATGTAGCTAGAAAAAGTAAAATTAATTATAGAGAGTTTTTTTTCTAACATTTCGCAATGACACGTTGTTTTATATGTTATATGTGGTTCTTCTCAAGAGCAGAGTGGAGGGAAAACGTTCCTAATTCGTACTGTGGCACTTGATCACCACAATCAGTTTAGATTGTGAATCGATTAGTGGGTTAGTATAGCATAACATTATTTAGGAAGTTTTAATTCACTATGCAAGTTAAATATGATGGTGGGATCTTGGTAGAGGTAATTTTCTAAATGCATTCTGACTCAATAATATGACAATAACCAAATATTTTTTAACTAAATTTAAAGTGTAATGTAATAAGGTAATGTAATATATTTTAATGTTTAAGTTAAAGGCAATGTAATGTAAAGTGAATAATTTTAATCAATTACTTCACTATACATTAAAAAATAAAATACTAAAACATTTGTATAAACACTTACATTAAAATAGTTACATTAAAGTAAATGTAAAAACAATAAATATATATCAAACAAAATTATGTAATTAACTTTAAATTTTAACAGGAACAAATGAGTTAATTTAATTTAATACTTCAAATATACACATTAAACATAAAACTACATTTATACATATTTTAAACAACAATATTACCATGTTTACTTTTTTTTAAATAACAGCAAAAACAATGTTGACATATCTAAAATATAATTATAAACAAATTAAATGTAAATATTTTCCTAAAAATATATAGAAAAAACTAATGATTAAACAAATTAAGACAGAGAAGAAAATAACAATACTAAAATAAATATAAAACCATAGTTCACAGACAATTACATAAAGTATTATACCTTGCAAAATCTAAGTTTACTATTCCCACTACATCCTATAAATCAGTAGAGTAAGTGCAGAACTCAGAGGGGTTACATTTACTACTCCCACTCTAGGAGAGAAAGGAAAATATTGAAATGCGGAGGGGTTCAATTTACAAATCACACTCCAGTAAATGTAACAGTAGGGAAAGAAATGGACCCCGGAGGAGTCAGATTAACTGTTACCACTCTAGTCTAAGCAATAGTAGGGAATGTGTTGGACTAAGGCGAGGTCAGTTTCACTAATCTCACTCCAGTTTATGCAACAGTAGAGAATGTGTTGGACTGCAGAGGTGATAGATTTACTATTCCCACTCTAGTCTAAGCAGCAGTAGGAAAAGTGTTGGACTCCCAAGGAGTTACATTTACTATTACCCCTCCTGTCCAAACAACACCAAGGAAAAAAGTAGGACTTCGAAGGAACTATAAATAACATTCCACATCCTAATAATTATATACCTAATATATAAAGATATAATAGATTTTAACAAAACTACTCCATATTTTGAATAATGAAAAAGGTCCTAAGTTTCATAATTAAAAAGAAATAAAAAGAAATAAAAAATTAAAATTAAAACGAATAAAATTCAAACCTAAACAATTTCCCTACCTACCTTAAACAGTACACACCAAAAAATCAGAACTTATATAATAAAGAAAATTATTCTGAAAAAATAAACAATATTAACTTTTAAATACAGTTAACTAAGTATACATTTTAAATAAATAATTATTAAAACATGTACCACTAAATTAATTTAAAATAAATAGTGTACACTTGTTAGACACTCTATAAATACATTCTTATCAATTAATCAGTGGAATGTAAATCAATTAATAAAGATTTTTAAACTTTAAATCATCCCACACAATTCTGCTGCAAAATAAACAAGCCACAATTAAAATATCAATTACTAAATAAACATGCCAACACATAAATATACAGTACAATTTAAAATTAAAATATTAAACAAATAACAAATAATACATTTACATAATTAATAAGCAGTTACATAATTATAAAAATATTCATATACAATATTTTATGTAAATTAACTTCCCACTCAATTCCAATACAAACCTAGCAACCTGCTACAAAAATAAAATAACCAACATTTAAAAAAACTAAGTATACATTAAAAGTAACCAATTAAATGTAAATATGTAACAAAATCATTAATCAATTAAACAATTTACATAATTATTAACCAATAACATTATTTTACTATTTCAAATTCACAATTACATTAATTATAGTTTAATTTACTTCTCACCCTATTCCCCTGTAAACCCAACCCCCCACTACTAGATTATAAAAAACGAATTGAAGGTAAAAATAAATACATTTCAAACTTTACCAAACAAACAATTAAACCACAATGTTAACAACTAAAATTAATATTTTAACTGACCTATATTTAATTAATCTAAAATTATATTTGTTCAACTATATTTGAGTAAACAATATTAAACAAAAGATTACGTATAATGACATTTACCAAAAACAATGTTCTTGGCAAAGATATTCTGTGACATGCTATTTTTGTTTTAGCCATATTCTTGCCACAATATTTAGGTATAATGATATTTACAACTCATTATTTTGTACAATCACCAGCGATCGGGGGAACAACATTATCATAATTACAGTGCAGGTATCCTTCAAAGTACAATTTTAACAGGTAAAAAGAAATGTTCTAGTGACAACCCTACTTTCTGTACTCTTTGTGACCCATAAAACTGTGATTTTAGCACAACGTTGACACTTGATCAGCACTGCTATATATAAGAGATATTGGCCTGCAAATTGCACTGCAAGATCTAAAAATGTCCAATTACAAGTCAATTTAAAAAAAAGCTTATTTAAACTGAATCGCTTAAATTGGATAAAATGGAATTAGCAGAGAAAAATTATTAATGGTATGTGATTAATTCATAGCAATCCCTGCGTATTCAGCCGTATTTGAATGTTTTTTTTCAGCGAAGTTCAAAAATACATTTTTAACGTTACGTATGGGATTAAACCCAACAAAGGTAGGCAAGCAATCTTGGATCAAGCAGTGACCAGACTTTAACTGTAGACTTTGTGGTTGGCCCCAGGAAACACTAGTCCATATAGTGTGTGTGAGTCCCAAATTGATTAAGCTTCGAAGTACAGTTTTGAGACCTAATTTCTTGGAGAGCGGGGTGAGATCTGCTCATCAGGCTTTAATCATGTCACTATCTGGCGAATCAATTCCATTATTGTGTCATTTGGTAAAAATTGTATTCGTAGTTGAAAAAATGTTTGATACAATAAGGTAGATCTCCAGTATTCTCTATGGTTGTGTTGACCAATAGTATTTTCTGGCTTATAATCTTTATTACTTGATAATAATGCCACAAGGGTGATAATTTGTCTTCTTAAAACAGATGTGCCACTACTATAGTAAATTGATGCATTTTATTATTGTTTTAATATGATGGTCATTGTAATAATCGCATATTAGCACTTTAAAGTAAATTGACGCGCTTTATTATTGCTTCGATATGATGGTAGCTGCAATAATTGCACATTAGAAACTTTTTTATTTTAGGTAATTTAGCATTTTAGCGTTAATGCTTCGAATTACAACATGTGTAAGGTTTCCCAGCTGAAATTAACAGTTATTCGTTAGAATATCTCTTTATTATGCATAAGGAAATAGTATGCTGTGCACGCTTCACCTTTAAAATATAAAATTAGCAACATTATTCTGTTAATATTGATGTTATCTGATTTGATTCCATTTTATTGATAAGATTTTAAAACTGCATATATATAGGACAGTTTCCTATTTTATGTGCTGCAAAGATGTTTTGCTCGTAATTAATTTTTAATGATTAACATAGTTATTAAGATTGTGATGTGAAGTTGTTGTGATTGCAATAATTGTAAGTAATCAAGCAATAAAGATTTATACTACTAGCACTGCTATATATCTTAGTGGGCGAACATAGCCACTATTACAACCTGCGGGCAACCTGAAAGTCATAGGTTTGAGCTGCAGTGGGTCCACTCTGCCTAGTATCCTTCAGAGGTCGAAATGAGTATCACTACCTAATTGTTAACAGTGCTTTTACACAAATCTAATCACTAAAACTGTTCAATAAAGGCAAACAGATCAGTAAAAATGATGATACAAAACTATAACAAAAACACATTTTTCCCATTTAATTTGCATTTTTTAAAAATACGGTAATTCTCAGTTGAGAAAGGGATTTTACCTGCATACACGCTTTAGTGCTTGTATATTTATTATAAAAACGCTTATGCTCACGTATGCCTTAACGTGTGCAGTCACATTTTATTAATCTTCTGCAATTTTTCAACCAGCTTAAAGACCACTAAAGCCTTAGAATTGTTGCACATTTGCACACATTTTATATTAGCCATATTTTTGTTATTCCATGCCCAACTCTGCACATTTCTGCTGAAGCATGCTAGCAAAGCATATCCTCGTTCTGTAGTTGGCAGAAGGTAGCGAGGATTTTAGAAAATAGTAGACTCAGCTCTTTTAGTGTTAACAGTATCTCTAGCCCATCGTCTTCTTTCATTCCTTATCTCTGGCCATCGTCTTCTCACATTCCTTATCTCTCGCCCATCATCTTCTCACATTCCTTCCCACTGTAGTGTCCTAGCTGACACTGTTAAGGGTTAACCATGTATGCCTACACTGAACACCCACCCACCACTGATGTCACGACATCACGTGACACAGTTAATAAAAGGAGCCGAGCGCACGTGCTCGTGGCTCACTAACCCACTGTACCACTGGTGTCTGTGTCGCAGTTCTTCTAGCATGTGGGCCTAGGGCCCACGACTATTACAATGGCGACGAGGGAGTGTTTCGGACTCCACGCGACGCAGCCACTGCTAAAAGGGGGAGAGAATCCTGCCCGAGCGAAGGGCACCCCCAGAGGAAGCAGCGCCGGCCGCCGAGTGCCCACGGGGCGTGAACCTTGCCCCGGGCCTAGCCTTTGATAAGGAGGTGATCGGGAGCTGACCCCGCACCTCTCCGGCCCCGCCGACTGCTGCTGTGCTGAGGGAGGCGTTCCTGCGCCAAGCGGACCGTGCGGTGCCCACCCGCATCAGCCGCGACTGCCCCGGTGAGGAGCGACCGGAGCGGAGCGCTGACCGGGCGGAGCCCACTCGCCACGGCCGCAGCTGATCACGAGGCCCGTAGGCCAGAGGCGAGCCCGGGTGATGTGAATGGCCCGGAGGGGTCGCGGATGCCAGAAGCGACCCCCCCTCATGCAAACGCACCAAGCGGGCCTCGCCGGGCGAGAGTGTGCCCCCAATAAACTTACATTAAAGCAGCGCCAGCACCCCTACACTGCCCCGGCAAGAAGGGGAGAAGACTGTTTGCGACCTATGAGCTATGACTCTTATGCTCCCCGCACCAGGAACACGATCCCGGGCCCCCGCGGCGGCAGGGGACGAGAGAAAAGACTGCATGCAGCAGGTCCGGACGGCAAACGTGCAAGTGAGCCAGCCCCCCCTCCTCCTGAATAGACAAGATATCTGAAACGCTTACCGGGGGGGAGGAGGAGGCCTCTGGCGATGTGAGTGCATGGCAGGCAGCATTCACCGGAGCACGGAGGTGTCAGCAGCTCTGGGGCATCAGGCTTTGCAGGGGAGGCAGCACCTGCCACGCTACGAGCTGCCCCCCATTCCTCTGCCACAACAGGTCGCCCTCCTCGGGCAAAACAGAGCAACAAATTCCACGGAACCGAGCGAGGCTCCAGAGGCAAGGAAAACGGCCGTGATCGGCTATAAACTAACCCAGCACTGCCACCTAGTGGCCGGATTGTGAAAATGCACCCAACAACATGCATTAGCTGTGCAGTAACCGCAATACTGACCAAAATCACTGAGACGTAAAGTGAAATACACAGCATCTGGACAACAGCAGCAACGTGCCAAGAGCGCAGGACTAGCACAACACTGCGATGCGCAGAACGGCGCAAGGAGTGAAGAAACTCCCAGCACCAGGAGAAGGACGACAGCAGAAGCGCAGTCCGCAAGAAGCACAGAATTAGCAAACCAGCACAAGACAAGCCAAGGGAAAGCCTACAGAGGTGAAGTAAGCCTGCAGTGACGCGGACGAAGACTGAGACCCATCATCATCACGGCTGAAGTGACGCCTGTGGCCACAGGTGCTCACCGCAATCGCAGAAGAAGACAACCTCACGCTGGACGTCGAGGGAAAGCCAGAAACGTCTACTGCAAGCAGCAAGTTTCACAGGCAACCGACTGGAAGAGCGCAAGTGTACCCCGGACGCGGACAGTACAAAACAGCGCCTGAAAGTAAGGAAGCCACACCCAAAGCACCAGAAGACGTGCGAGGCAAGTACCCAAGTGTGAAGAAGAAAAGTGCGACACGCAAGTGGAAAAGCAACAACGCCAAAGAATCAAATGAACCGCAAGGAACAAAGCTACACTGAAGATGTATCACGACGGTACCAAGTGAAGCAAGAACTTGCCACTACACTGCACACTGACGTGCACCGGAAGAGTAACGCAAAGTTACCCCGCAGCCAAAAGGAGGCGAAACAACCAAGCAAGGTGAACGCCCCAAGAAGCTAAAGAACCTCACCGGAAGCGAGCACAAGAAGTGCATCCACCGGAGAAGGTCCAGGGAGAGGTGAAGCTAACCCTCCGGAAAAGCAGAGCACACGAAGAGCGCAGGAGAAACTGCGCCAACGCAAAAAGCACTGCAGCAGAACTAATAGCGATCCCAACGGTCGCGGATAGCAAGAAGACTCACGAAGAGCAAGCTGTCCACCCCATCTGGTAGAAAAGAAGATCGCCCAAAGAAAAGGATGATCCGACAAGCCAGAGGGGCGCCCAAACAAAAGCCGATCACCCAAAATGATCGCCAGAAATGAAAGAAGAAATTCTGCCAAGACAGGATGAATATGTCCTGCCAGAAGACGTCCGTAAACCGAGTGATCAGAAGACCCGGAGAGACGGACGCAACACCAAGAGTAACTGGAAGTAATCGGAGACAAGAGAGAAGATCGTAATGACCGGTCCAGTCACTGAAGAGTGGAGAGAAGACAGTGTCCTAAAGACAGGACAGGACCCGACAGAATCAGGCAGAGTGCACGCTGCTTGAAGAAGCCTGGTCAGCAAGACAAAGGAAGAAAGGTGACCGCACTGTGTCGTGAAAAGGAGAAGAGTGGCACGAGGCCATGAAGAAGAGAACTGAAGTAAGAAGTCATGTGGCACGACGCCATCATCAACAACTTCTGGAAAAGGTGAAGAGAGGTGTAACAAGTCCACACACCTACAAGAAGAAGAAGAGGTGGCACACTACAACATCGTATACAGTGACCCGCACGTCCTGGAGAACACTGATAGCACCAAGAACAGAACAGGCACCTATTCACAAGACCCCGACGACCCGTGGACGGTAGGAGAGCACAGGCTGGACCATTGGCAACACCCACCTTTGGGATTGAGCGGAAGTCTGGAAGCTGAGGGAGCTCAGATGTCCTGAACAAGGAGAACTGACCAATCCACACCAGCCCGTGGAGATCCAAGGGGCAAAGGCCTCAGGGACACCGGTGGCAGAGGGTCCCAACACGAGAGATGAGTCCATCGCCGTCTAACCTGCACGTCCCAGGAAGATGAGGAACTTGTGCGCAAAGGCAAGAATCAACAACTACCCTTCAGGTGGAGCTACGGATTTTGTGAGGTAGTACCCCATCGACTCCTCCATTCACACGCAGACTGTGGAGTTGGAGCAACGCTGTGGAATAATACCCGGCCCAGTGGAAACCTGGTAAAAGGGCCTCCGGTGATATCTCGTGGCAGGAGAACACCCGCGAGAGGGGCGTCCTAGTGAGAAGAATGTCCTTCGAACACTCCACCCTTTGAAAAGTGAAGCCAAGCTGCCTACAGTGAAGAAACCGACGGACCAGCTGAAGACAACCCCATCCAAGTCTAACTTCTAGTCATCCTGTCTGACGTCATCCTCAAAAGCAAGATCTCCGTGGACTGACCACCACACGTCCACGGCGCAAGCAAAGAAGAACACGCCCACCGAGAACCAGGACGTCGAGCCAAGAAGAAATAAAGTCTCAGCAGCAATTTCCATCACCGTCATCAAGCAAGCAGCTGAAGAGACTCACTGTAAATTTGTAATTACTGTATATTTATGTACTTCCTCCCACAGGCTCGGACTTTTTGCCTTTCCTTAATTTTTATTAAAGTTTGGGAGGAATGTAGTGTCCTAGCTGACACTGTTAAGGGTTAACCATGTATGCCTACACTGAACACCCACCCACCACTGATGTCACGACATCACGTGACACAGTTAATAAAAGGAGCCGAGCGCACGTGCTCGTGGCTCACTAACCCACTGTACCACTGGTGTCTGTGTCGCAGTTCTTCTAGCATGTGGGCCTAGGGCCCACGACTATTACACCCACGAGAAGCTCCTGGCACCTGCACATTTGTAACTACCTGCACGTTTCTCTTCTGTCACTTGTTCTTGCTTTCATTCAATTGCAGTGAGATTTAAATTATAAATGTAACTGAAAATGTGTGGATTTTAGCACGGTTCAACTGATAAAGGGTAAATCTCTGGTACACTGAAACAGTCACCTTGAATAATTTTTGAATGCTTGCTGGCTATTGTGCATTAAAAGTAGTTTTCGCAAGGCACATAGGAACACGCTGGACCACAACTCTGCAGGGCAATCCCAGGCGCCAGAGGTAGGAGAGACATTTTTCCAGTGTCCTGCTGGGACACAAAATAGACCCGGGGCACCCAAAAATATTGGCCGGATGCAAAAACAAAGGCCCTCATTGTTGGCTCCCCCACTTATAGCTATACGGGCCCCTCCCTACAATTCTGCCCAGTGCAGCTCAATCAAAGCATCGCAGATGCCCTGTGCCCTCCTGTAGTATTTTCAAAGACCTTCTCTCTGCTCAGCCTCCTCCTGGAATGGGAACATCAGTTTGCTGAATTTGCCCCTGATTCCTCTATGCGCACCTTAAATGCGGGATAAAGCTCTAACAATGCATTTTATCCCAAATTTGGAGATGCGCAAACTTTGCATGTACGCTGTTTATTTCAGTCTTTCATACTCATAATAGATGTGTTTTGCCTACGTGGCACCGTCGCTCCACCTACTTTTATTTTGTTATCACACTAACTCTTTTTTTTCTCCTTCCATTTTTGTGCAGCTAGTATTTATAAACATACACAGGCAATGCAGGCTATTTCTGCAACGAAGCAAAACGTATCTGCAAAATCAATGGGGCTAGTTAGAAAAATCTTTTTTCTATTACTATCTGCTGATGTGCTAACGTGGCTTTGTTAGTGTAATTGCTGTTACACTGATCGAGTCTTCAACTGCCAACAGAAATGTATTTAACAGCAACTATTAAATATAATAGCACAGCAGTCCTTACCTTTGGCTTGCAGTTTTGCCCTGGCTTGTAGATGCCCAGAAAATGGATGTATGACGATGCAATGCATGCCTTTTCCACACATGCCTTTTCCACGCTGACATATTACCAAGGATGGTGAGTATATGTTAAGAGAAGCTACACCAACTGACTAAAAAGTTACTTACCTTCAGTAGTGCCTTATCTGGTAGAGACTCTATCAAGCTGCAAATTCCTTACATTAGAACTATCCCTAGGCTTCAGACTGAATCCAGATATTTGTTTGTGAGCAGTACCCCTGTTCACCCCTAGGTGGTGCCATGCAACTCTATGTGGCGTCGTCCACACCAGAAGTGATGTGTGTGGTGCCTATATAGCTGCCACTCCAGCACTTTCTTCTTGTAACTTTCCACGCCAGAAGCGCTGCAATGACCACTGGTATGTGAAGCCAGGACCCTGAAATTGGAGTAGCCCTGATCCTATAAATCCGTTCGCAGAGTGGGGAGGATGGGTGGGTCAGTAAGGAATTTGTAGCTAGATAGAGTCTCTACTAAATAAAGCGTTACCAAAGGTGAGTAACTTGTTCATCTGATAGAGACTTCTAGCCACAGCTTCCTTAACTTAGAAGAAATAGCCAAGCAATATCTCTTTGGAAGTGGGTCTGCAAACTTGATTTAAAATAGGAAGTCATGCAGGTCAGAATGGGCAAAGTGCCCATCCTGATGGACCTGACTGACCAGGCAGTAGTGCTTGGTGAACGTATGCAGTGAAGCCTACGTTGCTGCCTGGCAGATGTCATGAACTGGAAGTCTGTGTGATAAGGTAGTGGTCACAGCCTTTCCTCTTGTGGAATGAACACACAAATCCTCTGGGGGTTGATTCTTGGCCAGTGCGGAACAGATCTCAATGAGAGTCCAATCCATCTGGAAATAGTTCATTTCCGCACAGATTTCCCTTGTTTGGCTCTAACATATTCCAAAAAGAGTTGATCATCCCCCTGGAATGGTTTTGTGAGGCCAAGGTAGAATGACAATGCTCTTTTTTGGGTCCAGATGGTCAAGTCTCACCTTTTCCTTAGAGGGATGAGGTGGAGATGGAAAGATTGGCAATGTGATGGACTGGTCTATGTGGAACAGGGTGACTACCTTCGGCACACATTAGAAAAGTAAGTACATAGATAAGATACCATTGACTTATTACAAATGGAGCTGGAGGGAATACGTGTTGCAAACCTCCAAGGAACCCATTTTCGATAGGAGCCTTGAAGGGAGAAGGCTGATCTGGCAGCCGCAGGAAGGTGGAGATGGCAGATAAATGACTATTCAATGTACCCAATGCAGAGCCCTGTTGGGCCAGGGTAAGGATAAACAAAAGAACTTGGGAAAGGGTTGCAGATAAAGGGTCAACCTGTTTGGCTGTACACAATGTCACACAGTTTTTCCAAAAGGCATATACCACCTTGGTGGAGGGACGCTGAGCTTCCAACATAACATTATAGACTTTGGGCAGAAAGTCGAAAGCTGTCAACTGTCACCGCTCAATCTCCACCCATAAGGGCAGAGTGTTTTCAGGTTCTGGAGGAGAACCCTCCCTGTTGCTGCGACAGAAGATCCTCCCGAAGGAGCAGCCTAAACGGAGGACCAGTGGCCATGTTCAACAGTTCAGGGCGGAAAGGTCTACAGGAGGCCTGAGCTCCACTCGAAATGAAAAGCGAGAGCCGCCTTAGAAACTCCAGCATGCAGAAGCGCTGACATTGCACATTCTTGGCTATGGCAAACTGATATAACCGAGGCTCTCCCTACTACTGAAAGAGACCTTGCACTACCTCCGCATGGAGATGCCATTTGTGATCCGCAAGGCATCTTTGGCTGAGTTTGTCTGCCCTGGCATTCAGAGAGCCTGCTAGGTGTTGACCCACCAGGGACATGCCCTAACATTCCAGCCACTTCCAAAGACGGAGGGGTTCAATTTACAAATCACACTCCAGTAAATGTAACAGTAGGGAAAGAAATGGACCCCAGAGGGGTCAGATTAACTGTTACCACTCTAGTCTAAGCAATAGTAGGGTATGTGTTGGACTAAGGCGAGGTCAGTTTCACTAATCTCACTCCAGTTTATGCAACAGTAGAGAATGTGTTGGACCGCAGAGGTGATAGATTTACTATTCCCACTCTGGTCTAAGCAGCATTAGGAAAAGTGTTGGACTCCCAAGGAGTTACATTTACTATTCCCCCTCCTGTCCAAACAACACCAAGGAAAAAAGTAGGACTTCGAAGGTACTATATATAACATTCAACATCCTAATAATTAAATACCTAATATATAAAGATATAATGGATTTAAAAAAACGACTCCATATTTTAAATAATGAAAAAGGTCCTAAGTTTCATAATTAAAAAGAAATAAAAAATTTAAATGAAAACTAATAAAATTCAAACCTAAACAAATTTCCCTACCTACCTTAAACAGTATGCACCTAAAAATCTGAACTTATATATTAAAGAAAATTATTCTGAAAAAATAAACAATATTAACTTTTAAATACAGTTAACTAAGTATACATTTTAAATAAATAATTATTAAAACATTTACCACTAAATTAATTAAAAATAAATAGTGTACACTTGTTAGACACTCTATAAATACATTCTTATCAATTAATCAGTGGAATATAAATCAATTAATAAAGATTTTTAAACTTTAAATCATCCCACACAATTCTACTGCAAAATAAACAAGCCACAATTAAAATATCAATTACTAAATAAACATGCCAACATATAAATATACAGTACAATTTAAAATTAAAATATTAAACAATTAACAAATAATACATTTACATAATTAATAAGCAGTTACATAATTATAAAAATTAATTAATATTCATATAAAATATTTTATGTAAATTAACTTCCCACCCAATTCTAATACAAACCTAGCAACCTGCTACAAAAATAAAATAACCAACATTTAAAAAAACTAAGTATACATTAAAAGTAACCAATTAAATGTAAATATGTAACAAAATCATTAATCAATTAAACAATTTACATAATTATTAACCAATAACATTATTTTACTATTTCAAATTCACAATTACATTAATTATAGTTTAATTTACTTCCCACCCTATTCCCCTGTAAACCCAACCACCCACTACTAGATTATAAAAAACGAATTGAAGATAAAAATAAATACATTTCAAACTTTACCAAACAAACAATTAAACCACAATGTTAACAACTAAAATTAATATTTGAACTGACCTATATTTAATTAATCTAAAAATTATATTTGTTCAACTATATTTGAGTAAACAATATTAAACAAAAGATTACTTATAATGACACTTACCAAAAACAATGTTCTTGGCAAAGATATTCTGTGACATGCTATTTTTGTTTTAGCCATATTCTTGACACAATATTTAGGTATAATGATATTTACAACTCACTATTTTGTACAATCACCAGCGATCAGGGGGAACATCATTATCATAATTACAGTGCAGGTATCCTTCAAAGTGCAATTTTAACAGGTAAAAAGAAATGTTCTAGTGACAACCCTACTTTCTGTACTCTTTGTGACCCATAAAACTGTGATTTTAGCACAACGTTGGCACGTGATCAGCACTGCTATATATAAGAGATATCGGCCTGCAAATTGCACTGCAAGATCTAAAAATGTCCAATTACAAGTCAATTTTTAAAAAGCTAATTAAAACCGAATCGCTTAAATTGGATAAAATGGAATTAGCAGAGAAAAATTATGCATGGAATATGATTAATTCATACCAATCCCTGCGTATTCAGCCGTATTTGAATGTTTTTTTTCAGCGAAGTTTAAAAATTCGTTTTTAAGGTTACGTATGGGATTAAACCCAACAAAGGTGGGCAAGCAATCTTGAATCAAGCAGTGGCCAGACTCTAACTGTAGACTTTGTGGTTGACCCCAGGAAACACTAGTCCATATAGTGTGTATGTGTCCCAAGTTGATTAAGCTTCGAAGTACAGTTTTGAGACCTCATTTCCTGGAGAGCGGTGTGAGATCTGCTCATCAGGCTTTAATCATGTCACTATCTGGCGAATTGATTCCATTATTGCGTCATTTGGTAAAAATTGTATTGGTGGTTGAAAAAATGTTTGATACAATAAGGTAGATCTCCAGTATTCTCTATGGTTGTGTTGACCAATAGTATTATCTGGCTTATAATCTTTATTACTTAATATTAATGCCACAAGGGTGATAATTTGACATCTTAAAACAGACGTGCCACTACTATAGTAAATTGATGCATTTTATTATTGTTTTAATATGATGGTCATTGTAATAATCGCATATCAGCACTTTAAACTAAATTGACGCACTTTATTATTGCTTCGATATGATGGTAGCTGCAATAATTGCACATTAGCACTTCGAAATGTAATTTGAGCATGAAATGTACATTAGAAACTTTTTTATTTCAGGTAATTTAGCATTTTAGCGTTAATGCTTCGAATTACAACATGTGTAAGGTTTCCCAGCTGAAATTAACAGTTATTCGTTAGAATATCTCTTTATTATGCATAAGGAAATAGTATGCTGTGCACGCTTCACCTTTAAAATATAAAATTAGCAACATTATTCTGTTAATATTGATGTTATCTGATTGGATTCCATTTTATTGATAAGATTTTAAAACTGTATATGTAGGACAGTTTCCTATTTTATGTGCTGGAAAGATGTTTTGCTCGTAATGAATTTTTAATGATTAACATAGTTATTAAGATTGTGATGTGAAGTTGTTGTGATTGCAATAATTTTAAGTAATCAAGCAATAAAGATTTATACTACTAGCACTGCTATATATCTTAGTGGGCGAACATAGCCACTATTACAACCTGCGGGCAACCTGAAAGTCATAGGTTTGAGCTGCAGTGGGTCCACTCTGCCTAGTAACCTTCAGAGGTCGAAATGAGTATCACTACCTAATTGTTAACAGTGCTTTTACACAAATCTAATCACTAAAACTATTCAACAAAGGCAAACAGATCAGTAAAAATGATGATACAAAACTATAACAAAAACACATTTTCCCCATTTAATTTGCATTTTTTTAAAATACGGTAATTCTCCGTTGAGAAAGGGATCTTACCTGCATACACGCCTTAGTGCTTGTATGTTTATTATAAAAACGCTAATGCTCACGTATGCCTTAACGTGTGCAGTCACATTTTATTAATCTTCTGCAATTTTTCAACCAGCTTAAAGACCACTAAAGCCTTAGAATTGTTGCACATTTGCACACATTTTATATTAACCATATTTTTGTTATTCCATGCCCAACTCTGCACATTTCTGCTGAAGCATGCTAGTAAAGCATATCCTCGTTCTGTAGTTGGCAGAAGGTAGCGAGGATTTTAGAAAATAGTAGACTCAGCTCTTTTAGTGTTAACAGTATCTCTAGCCCATCGTCTTCTTTCATTCCTTATCTCTGGCCATCGTCTTCTCACATTCCTTATCTCTCGCCCATCGTCTTCTCCCATTCCTTCCCACGAGAAGCTCCTGGCACCTGCACATTTGTAACTACCTGCACGTTTCACTTCTGTCACTTGTTCTTGCTTTCATTCAATTGCAGTGAGATTAAAATTATAAATGTAACTGAAAATGTGTGGATTTTAGCACTACACGGTTCAACTGATAAAGGGTAAATCTCTGGTACACTGAAACAGTCACCTTGATTAATTTTTGAATGCTTGCTGGCTGTTGTGCATTAAAAGTATGTTAGACTTCTATGCACTGTCCAGAGTGTTTCTTTCACAAAACCTGGTGATTGTGTGCAGGGAATAGTTTTCGCAAGGCACATAGGAGTGCGCTGGACCACAACTCTGCAGGGCAATCCCAGGCGCCAGAGGTAGGAGAGACATTTTTCCAGTGTCCTGCTGGGACACAAAATAGACCCGGGGCACCCAAAAGTATTGGCCGGATGCAAAAACAAAGGCCCTCATTGTTGGCTCCCCCACTTATAGCTATACGGGCCCCTCCCTACAATTCTGCCCAGTGCAGCTCAATCAAAGCATCGCAGATGCCCTGTGCCCTCCTGTAGTATTTTCAAAGACCTTCTCTCTCCTCGGCCTCCTCCTGGACTGGGAAAATCAGTTTGCTGAATTTGCCCCTGATTCCTCTATGTGCACCTTAAATGCGGGATAAAGCTCTAACAATGCACTTTATCCCAAATTTGGAGATGCGCAAACTTTGGATGTATGCTGTTTATTTCAGTCTTTCATACTCATAATAGATGTGTTTTGCCTACGTGGCACCGTCGCTCCACCTACTTTTATTTTGTTATCACACTAACTCTTTTTTTTCTCCTTCCATTTTTGTGCAGCTAGTATTTATAAACATACACAGGCAATGCAGGCTATTTCTGCAACGAAGCAAAACGTATCTGGAAAATCAATGGGGCTAGTTAGAAAAATCTTTTTTCTATTACTATCTAAAGTGGCTTTGTTAGTGTAATTGCTGTTACACTGCTCTAGTCTTCAACTGCCAACAGAAATGTATTTAACAGCAACTATTAAATATAATAGCACAACAGTCCTTACCTTTGGCTTGCAGTTTTGCCCTGGCTTGTAGATGCCCAACAAAATGGATGTATGACGATGCAATGCATGCCTTTTCCACACATGCCTTTTCCACGCTGACATATTACCAAGGATGGAGAGTATATGTTAACCCCTTCGCTGCGGCGGCCATACCGCCGCAGCGCTAAGGGGGCGGGGCGGCCGCGCGGCGGCCGCATGCTGGTGACGGAACCGCTCCGTCACCAGCCGTGGTTGAGCTGTGCTCGTGACGGAGCGGTTCCGTCACGGCCCCACCCGCTCAATAGAACGCGCAGGCGCGGAATTCGCGCTGCGCGGGCGCGCCGAGCGGGCCGTGACGGAACCGCTCCGTCATCAGCACAGCGCAACCGCAGCTGATGACGGAGTGGTTCTGTCACCAGCAGGGGAGGGGTTAAGAGAAGCTACACCAACTGACCAAAAAGTTACTTACCTTCAGTAGTGCCTTATCTGGTAGAGACTCTTTCAAGCTGCAAATTCATTACATTAGAACTATCCCTAGGCTTCAGACTGAATCCAGATATTTGTTTGTGAGAAGTACCCCTGTTCAGCCCTAGGTGGTGCCATGCAACTCTGTGGCGTCGTCCACACCAGAAGTGATGTGTGTGGTGCCTATATAGCTGCCACTCCAGCACGTTCTTCTCGTAACTTTCCACGCCAGAAGCGCTGCAATGACCACTGGTATGTGAAGCCAGGGCCCTGAAATGGGAGTAGCCCTGATCCTATAAATCCGTTCGGAGAGTGGGGAGGATGGGTGGGTCAGTAAGGAATTTGTAGCTAGATAGAGTCTCTACTAAATAAAGCGTTACCAAAGGTGAGTAACTTGTTCATCTGATAGAGACTTCTAGCGACAGCTTCCTTAACTTAGAAGAAATAGCCAAGTAATATCTCTTTGGAAGTGGGTCTGCAAACTTGATTTAAAATAGGAGGTCATGCAGGTCAGAATGGGCACAGTGCCCATCTTGATGGACCTGACTGACCAGGCAGTAGTGCTTGGTGAACGTATGCAGTGAAGTCTACGTTGCTGCCTGGCAGATGTCATGAACTGGAAGTCTGCGTGATAACGTAGTGGTCACAGCCTTTGCTCTTCTGGAATGAACACACAAATCCTCTGGGGGTTGATTCTTGGCCAGTGCGGAACAGATATCAATGAGAGTCCAATCCATCTGGAAATAGTTCATTTCCGCACAGCTTTCCCTTGTTTGGCTCCAACATATTCCAAAAAGAGTTGATCATCCCCCTGGAATGGTTTTGAGAGGCCAAGGTAGAATGACAGTGCTCTTTTTCGGGTCCAGATGGTCAAGTCTCACCTTTTCCTTAGAGGGATGAGGTGGAGATGGAGAGATTGGCAAAGTGATGGACTGGTCTATGTGGAATAGGGTGATTACCTTCGGCACACATTAGAAAAGTAAGGACATAGAGAAGATCCCATTGACTTATTACAAAGGGAGCTGGAGGGAATACTTGTTGCAAACCTTCAAGGAACCCATTTTCAATAGGGGCCTTGAAGAGAGAAGGCTGATCTGGCAGCCGCAGGAAGGTGGAGATGACAGATAAATAACTATTCAATGTGCCCAATGCAGAGCCCTGTTCGGCCAGGGTAAGGATAAACAAAAGAACTTGGGAAAGGGTTGCAGATAAAGGGTCAACCTGTTTGGCTGTACACAATGCCACACAGTTGTTCCAAAAGGCGTATACCATCTTGGTGGAGGGACGCTGAGCTGCCAACATAACATTATAGACTTTGGGCAGAAAGTCGAAAGCTGTCAACTGTCACCGCTCAATCTCCACCCATAAAGGCAGAGTATTTTCAGGCTCTGGAGGAGAACCCTCCCCTGTTGCTGCGACAGAAGATCCTCTGAAGGAGCAGCCTAAACGGAGGACAGGTGGCCATGTTCAACAGCTCAGGGCGGAAAGGTCTACAGGAGGCCTGAGCTCCACTCGAAATGAAAAGCGAGAGCCGCCTTAGAAACTCCAGCATGCAGAAGCGCTGACATTGCACATTCTTGGCTATGGCAAACGGATCTAACCAAGGCTCTCCCTACTGCTGATAGAGACCTTGCACTACCTCCGCATGGAGATGCCATTTGTGATCGACAAGGCATCTTTGGCTGAGTTTGTCTGCCCTGGCATTCAGAGAGCCTGCTAAGTGTTGACCCACCAGGGACATGCCCTAACATTTCAGCCACTTCCAAAGATGCAGGGCCTCTTGACGGAAGGTCCCTGACCCCATCCTGCCCTGACTTGTTGCAGTACCACATGGCAGTGGGGTTGTCCCTGAACACATGCACTGACATTCCCTCGATGAAGGGCAGAAAGGCTTTTAATGCCAGCCTGATCGCGTGGAGCTCTAGGAGGTTGATGTAGAGTCTGGATTTGCTGGAGACCAGAGGCCTCTGCCCTCCACCTCTCCTAGGTGGCTACCCCATCCAGGAGTGATGCATTTGTCACCACTGTCAGATCTGGTTGGGGAAATGAGAGGGGTCTGCCACAGATCCGTTCAAGGATCGTTAACTACCACTGCAAATCTTTTGCAGTTTCCTCTGAGATCTGGACCATGTTGGATAGATTTCCCCGATGCCGCGCTTACTGGAACTTCAGGTCCCACAGCAGAGCCCGCATATGTCAGTGAGCATGTGTCACAGGCAGGAGGCAGGAGGCCAAGAGGCCCAGCAACTTCAGAGTCAGTCTCACAGAAATCCAGGATAAGGGCTGAAACATCGGTATCATAGCCTGAATACCCTAGACTCGCCATTCGGGGGGTTAGGCCCGAAACTGCACCATGTCCAGAACAGCTCTGATGAAAGGAAACATCTGAGAGGGAGTCAGGTGTGACTTCAGCACATTGATAGTGAACCCCAGAAACTGCAGGAGGTCTGAAGGTGGGAGACAACAGCCTGGGGTGAGCCCGCCTTCAACAGCAAGTTGTCGAGATAGGGGAAGATTGGCACTTCTGATCTCTGCAGATGTGCTGCAATCCCATTGGTGAACACCCAAAGGGTGCTGGTAGGGCCAAGAGGAAGCACAATGAACTGAAAGTGCTCTGGCACACCGTGAAATGCAGGTAATGCATGTGGGCAGGTAGGACAGGAACGTGGATGTATGCGTCCTGCAAGTCCAACGCTACCATCTGGTAGCCTTCAACACCGTCTCACATCGCACACAAGCCGCCAGACTCCACAACACAGAAATACAGGGGTCCGCCCTCGACTGGATCCGATCCTTCCTCTCTGGCAGAACCCAGATAGTCAGACCCCTCCCTTTCCTCTCCGACCCAACCGACACCGTCTGCGGAGTACCCCAAGAATCCTCAGTAAGTCCGACGCTCTTCAACATCTACATGGCCCCCATCGCCGCCATCGTCAGACAGCATGGGCTCGGCATCGTATCCTATGCTGACGACACCCAACTCATCCTTTCCCTCACCAAGAACCCAGAAACCACCAGACTCAGCTTCCAGGAAGGAATGAGAAACGTAGCAGACTGGATGAAGGACAGGTGCCTAAAGCTCAACTCCGAAAAGACCGAGGTCCTCATCCTCGGACCCTGCACCTCCGCCTGGAACAACACCTGGTGGCTCTCCGCCTTCGGGAGCCCACCGACCCCGACAGACCACGCTTGGAACCTCGGCATAATCCTCGACTCCTCACTCTCCATGAACCGCCAGATCAACGCCGTCTCCTCCACCAGTTTCAACTGCCTCCGCATCCTCCGTAAGACTTACAAATGGATCCCCCGACTGCAGAAAGACTGTCACCCACGCACCCATCACCAGGAGACTTGACTACGGCAACGCCCGCTACACCAGAATCAACAAAACTCTTTTACGCAAGCTCCAAACCATCCAGAACGCTGCCACCAGGCTCATCCTAGGGATACCGCGCTACAAACATATCACCCAACACCTGCAAGAACTCCACTGGCTCCCCATCGAGAAGAGGGTCACCAACAAACTCCTCACCCACGCCTACAAATCCCTCAACTACATCGCACCCAAATACCTCAATGACCGAGTATGTTTCCACGCACCCAAGAGGAACCTTCGCTCCGCCGACCTCGGCCTAGCAGAGGTCCCCCGCATTCACAGAAGCAGAACGGGCGGGAGGGATCACTGACAAAATATAGACTACCCAAAATATCGATGCCAAAATATCGACAGACAAAATATCGAATTCCTATCTACAAAACGGTAAGTACCAAAATATTGAATCCAAAATATCGTTTAAAAATATATACTTTGTAAAAATATCGAATTTCTTAAAAATAATGTAAAATAAAAAAATATTACAAATAAATAGCTAAAATATACTTAAAAATACTTAAATTACCTTAAAATTATTAAATAAACAATTTAACTTATAAAACAAAAAATATACAATCATATCTATTATTACATATATATATATATATTAACATAATATTAATAAAAAATACACAATATTATTACCGTAGGAAAGCAGGAGTGTAAAAATTACTATTCCCACTCCTGGAAGTGCAACCATAGGGAAAGCGTTGGATAGCGTAGAGGTAAAAATGACTATTCCCACTCCAAAGAGTGCAACAGTAGGGAAAGCGTTGGATAGCATAGGGGTAAAAATTACTATTCCCACTCCAGAGAGTGCAACAGTAGGGAAAGCGTTGGATAGCATAGGGGTATAAATTACTATTCCCACTCCAGAGAGTGCAACAGTAGGGAAAGGGTTGGCTAGCGTAGCGGTGAAAATTACTATTCCCACTTCAGAGAGTGCAACAGTAGGGAAGGCGTTGGATAGCGTAGGGCTAAAAATGACTATTCCCACTCCAGAGAGTGCAACAGTAGGGAAAGCGTTGGATAGCGTAGGGGTAAAAATTACTATTCCCACTCCCGAGAGTGCAACAGTAGGGAAAGCGTTGGATAGGGTAGGGGTAAAAATTACTATTCCCACTCCAGAGAGTGCAACAGTAGCGAAGGCATTGGAAAGCGTAGGGGTAAAAATTACTATTCCCACTCCAGAGAGTGCAACAGTAGGGAAAGCGTTGGATAGCGTAGGGGTAAAAATTACTATTCCCACTCCAGAGAGTGCAACAGTAGGGAAAGCGTTGGATAGCGTAGGGGTAAAAATTACTATTCCCACTCCAGAGAGTGCAACTGTAGGGAAAATGTTGGGTAGCGTAGGGGTAAAAATTACTATTCCCTCTCCAGTGAGTGCAACAGTAGGGAAAGCGATGGATAGCATAGGGGTACATTTTACTATTCCCACTCTAGTGAAAATAAATAATTATAATTCACATAATTATCAATTAATAAAAATTAATTATCAATTAAGAATTAATTAATTACCAATTAAAAATTAATTAACAATTTATTCAAAATAAATACCAATAAATTAATGAACATATTTAATTAATTATAATTAAATTACTTCCCACCCTATTCCCCTATAAACCCACAACCCACTACAGAAAATACATTAATATTATTCACATAATTATCAATTAATCAATTAATAAAAATTAATTATCAATTAAGAATTAATTAATTACCAATTAAAAATTAATTAACAATTTATTCAAAATAAATACCAATAAATGAATTAACATATTTAATTAATTATAATTAAATTACTTCCCACCCTATTCCCCTATGAACCCACAACCCGCTACAGAATTAAATTACGCAAAAATTAAATAACATAAAATGAATTACTTAAAATAAATTACAAAAAAATATACACTTTTCACACATATACTAACATACAAAACACTTTAAAAAATTCGATATTATTAAAAATTCGATATTTTTAACAACCTATAGTATGTACTTCGATATTTTGACTGTCTATATTTTTTAAATCGATATTACATTACTTACCTTCAAAATGATATTTTTGATGTCTATATTCTGTCCATTCGATATTTTGTCCATTCTACATTTTGGAGTCGATATTTGTGTTACTCGATATTTTGGAATCAATATTTTGACCATATACCGGGCGGGAGAGCTTTCTCCTACATACCAGCCAAAACCTGGAACGAGCTCCCGGTCAGCATCAGATGCTCCCCAACCCTCCACACATTCAGGAAAGACCTCAAGACCTGGCTCTTCGAATGACCTGGAGCTGCTTTACCCCCCACCCCCTCAGCACCTTGAGACCCTCGCGGGTGAGTAGCGCACTCTATAAACCACTCATTAACTGATTGATTGAAGGCAGATAAGACTTAAGTAAGCCTGAGCATTTTGAACCTCTCCTTCTAGAGGAGGAAATTTATAAGGCACAGGTCTAGGATGGGACGAAGGCCTCCGTCCTTCTTGGGCACCAGAAAGTGGTAGGAATAACAAACACAACCTACTTCTGGCATCAACACCCTTTCTATGGCCAAGAGAGCCATCGCTTCATGGCAGGGCAAGGAGAGATGGTCCTCTTTCAGCCTGTCGCAAGTGGGTAGCATGGATGGAGGGGTAGTCATGCAGGGGAGGGAGTAACCCCTTTGGACAATCTGAAGAACCCAGCAGTCTAAAGTGATAGACCTGCAGCAGGGCAGTTGATGGCGTATCCTGCCTCCCACTGATGCCCATGATGGTAAGAGGGAAAATTAAAGGGGTTTGGAGGCAGCAGCTGCCGGGGGAGTGGTAGATTGGCCCGACCTCTGGCTGCCCACGGGGTCTCTAGGTACTGTGTCCTTGGCCAAGCAGAGGCTGGGGAGCATACAAACTGTGGTGACTGGGCTGGTAAAGAAGCAGCTGGAAGCCCTTTATGTGGCCTCAAAAGGCGGACTAGGGATGGAGAGGGGCAATGGAAAGGCACAAGAACCAGGCAGCAGCTTTGCTATCCTTTAAGGGCTCCAGCCCTGGGCCCGTCATGTCTTTGAAAATACGAGAGCCATCTCGTAGGGAGAGAATGTAGCCTTACGGGCTAGAGCGGTTGACCTCAAAGCATGGGAACCGGCTTCGTGTCTCGGCAACGATACTCAACATCCTGTGATTCAGGGCACATCACTTAATCTCCCCATGCCTAACAAAAATTAATGTGTCCTCCTGTAACGAAACTGGTACCGTCTCGGGTCTAGTTCATGCTATATAAAACTCAACAAAACTCAACAAAAAAAAACAATAATATAAGGGCATGTCCATAAGCAATGCCTGGACATCACCGGAAAAGCCAGTTGTTCTTAGCCAGATATGGCACTATAAGACCACTGATGATGAAATTGCTCTGCCAGTGAGTCTGTCGTGTCCAGCCCACGTCAAATTTCGAACTTAGCTGCATCTCTCCCATCAGTTATAGCTTGAAAGAGTTTGGCCCAGGCCTCCTTCGGGACATAGGCGTCCCCTGTGCAACTGAATCCCTCGTGGAATGGGAGTATCAGCCTAAAAGGAACGCGGCGTTCATAGACTACAGTTTCAGACTGATGGTAGAAATTTTTTTTTTTCCTAAGATGTCCAACCTCTTGGATACCCTATCCAGTGGGGTGGAAAAGGCACCATAATTTAAACAGGAGGTGGAGGCTTGGACTACAAAACCACTCGGGATAGGGTGTGATATGATGAAATTGAGAGCCCCTGGGGCGGGCGTGGCAGCAGACAATCATCCTGTTCCCAGGAGCCCCAGGGCAGGGTCCGGACCAAGTCCACAGCAGGGTGCCCATGAGGGCTTCGTTAAATGGAAGAAGCAGTTCTGAGGGGGTCACTCATGGCTGAAGCACCTCTGTCAAGACGTTAGCACCATAGCCACGGTAGGAGGAGAAAGCATGCCAGTCTCTGGAGAGGTGTCCAGTCTGCTGGTGTCTGCCAATTCTTTGTACAAGTCCATGTTGAGGTATAGGGGCTGGCATTCTTCAGGGGTCAGGGTTCAGGGTCCAGTGACCCTGCCCCAATCCTTCCTGAATCCAAGCCCATAAGAATAGGGCTTGGACTCTGGCCTGGAAGGCATGGCTACAGTTGGCACCGGAGTCGGCATCAGACAACGCCCCTCGGGTTCAGTGTCAGAGTCGGGGCTGAGAATGGGGTTGGTGCTGCCAGAAGCGTTTGCATCGGGCCCAGCACCAGGGAAGATCAAGGTGGTACGACTGGCATCGGTCCAGCTCCATCAGTGGATCCAAGGGGCCCGTCTGGAATTGGGGGCAGAGACGCTGGTGAAGAACTAGTAGGGGCCCCTCCCAAACCTGCAGTGCCTGAAGGCATGCCAAAGGGAATGGGCCATCCAAATATGAGGTGGATGGCTTCATAGATCTCAGGGAGTTAGACAGGGGTCAGTCCAGCTCCTGGAAACTCAGAGAGGCACGGAGCCAGCCTTGGCGCAGACTCAACCACTGAGCCAGGCCTTGAATGATAATGCTCCCTCATCTCGTCGGATGATTTCAATGGATGTAGTGAAGTCGAAGACCTCTTCGACTTCTTACTCTTCTTGTGCTTGTTGGACTTACCTGATGAATTGGAGTGTGACTAGGATCTTGGGCTCCACGACCGATCCCAGGACTTTCTCTCAACTTGGATCGAGACCGTTGTGGGGTCAAACTTTGGGCAGCAAGGAGCTTGAGAAAGCGCTCCTCCGAGCCCTTGGGATGCAGGACACTTCAGTCGATGCAGGTTGGCGTGTCATGGTTGTGCTCGAGGCAACAGAGGCAAACTTAATGTGGGTCCGTCTCTGACACCTGCTGATCACAGGTGCCACAAAGCTTGAAGCCAGCCTTCCTAGTGGGCATCCTGACACACCAGGAAAAAAATCTCAAAAAGACTTCAACAAAAATCTGGAAAAGGCGAGTCAAAGAAATGACTGGGTGTAGCTCTCTCCAGATCTGTGCTGACTGGCATGGAAAGAAAATAACTGAGGTCACCGCACTGGGGTGGTACATATTTAGGCACCGTACACATTACTTCCGGCACAGGCGATGCCAACGATGCCCGGGGATGCCGAATGACATCACCTACCGACACGCAGTGATACTGCTCATGAAAAGTTTCCGGATCCAGTCTGACACCAGGGGATAATCTAAGGTAAGGAATCTGCAGCTAGATGTCGCTATCAGATAATATTATACTTTTTGAATCACCCCTCCCCCCAATGAATACAATCTTCCCACTGATATGGTGTTTCACAAACATCAAAAACAAGGTTGGTGGAGGGTCTAAGGGGAAAATCATTTAAAGACCAAAGGTCAGACAAACCCCTTATTCACAGTATAACAATACAAAAGGACTGTCACTGGTCTGTACAACTAATACGGGCAAAGAAAAATGTGACGGACTCTGTGTCTACCTGTAAAGTGTGTACAACAAAAAGGAAATGAATCCCATCAGCTCACCCATATGGCAGAGCTTCATCATCTGGGATAGAACCAAAGATGGTCCGGTTAGGGAGCCACACACCTGTTGGAATTATGTGCTTCTCCAACCCAAGTAACCACCAGTGATGGATCATACCAAAAGTCAAATCAGTTTGGAATTGTGTGGGATGTTAAATTGTTGTGAGAAAAAATGTGTGCAAAAAGAATCAAAAAGTGAGATGTAAAATTGGCTACCATGATTTAAGGAAAACTTTATTAGGGAAAATCATGGTGTCAAAATTAAAATGACTGTGAGACAGTTTGACACAATAACTGTCTATTAAGGATGGTATTTGGTCAACATGTTTCAGCCGTTGTAGGAAAGTTAAGCCTACCGGGCTTTCGTCAGGACCTCTTGAACACTACTGCAATTAAGCTTGACCTAAGCTTGGTGAAAAAAGCAAAAATTAACACAAATTAATGAGACAAAACATCCTACCGTACATTGGATTTTCCAGACGGGGGATGTCTGTTTCATAAAGTATTTAGGATTCTTTCCCAAAAATGCTTGGGAGAAAGCCTCACCTCATCCTGGCCACTGCTCAGGGTTGGAGGCCCCGCTCTGTACCCCTGGACTAATCCTGAGCCGAGGATTAGTCCAGGATTAGTCCAGGATTAGTCCTGGGGTACCGACGGACAGAGCGGAGCCTCCAACCCTGAGCAGTGGTCAGGATGAGGTGAGGCTTTCTCCCAAGCATTTTTGGGAAAGAATCCTAAATACTTTATGAAACAGACATCCCCGTCTGGAAAATCCAATGTACGGTAGGATGTTTTGTCTCATTCATTTGTGTTAATTTTTGCTTTTTTCACTAAGCTTAGGTCAAGCTTAATTGCAGTAGTGTTCAAGAGGTCCTGACAAAAGCCCGGTAGGCTTAACTTTCCTACAATGGCTGAAACATGTTGACCAAATATCATCCTTAATAGACAGTTATTGTGTCAAACTGTCTCACACTCATTTTAATTTTGACACCATGATTTTCCCTAATAAAGTTTTCCTTAAATCATGGTAGCCAATCTTACATCTCACTTTTTGATTCTTTTTGCACACATTTTTTCTCACAACAATTTAACTTCCCCCACCATTCCAAACTGATTTGACTTTTGGTATGATCCATCACTGGTGGTTCCTTGGGTTTGGAGAAGCACATAATTCCAACAGGTGTGTGGCTCCCTAACCGGACCATCTTTGGTTCTATCCCAGATGATGAAGCTCTGCCATATGGGTGGGCTGATGGGATTCATTTCCTTTTTGTTGTACACACTTTACAGGTAGACAGAGAGTCCGTCACATTTTTCTTTGCCCGTATTAGTTGTACAGACCAGTGACAGTCCTTTTGTATTGTTTCACAAACATCGACATCAAGAATCATATGCTCAATTTATCTGTGGAACGAAAGCTTATCCCCGGCAGCCTCAGCAGTGGGCTGGTGTCTTCCAATCTGGCTGTTATCATCCCTGATATTAGACATCCTGTTTTTCTCCCCCTCCAAAGACTGTGGGGCTTTCGCGACATCTCTGAAACAGATTTTTCTCCATTCTATTTACCAACTATGGTGTAGGATCGGCTTTCCTAGAGATTAGATGCAAAGATTAGATACCAGAAGAAGTGTGGAATGCCACAGGCCTACCCCTTGGCTCCATAACAGATCAGTAAATATATCAAGAAGCCTATGCTCCTGCAGGATAGACTGGCTTCATATTACCTCTAGGCAGTAAAGGGGGCATCTGTGAGATAGAAAGCTCTGAGATTTGTACACTCCTCTGAAAACCTCACTTAGTATACACAGACTGATCAACCACATTAACAATAGTGTAGCAAAGTTACATAAGATTCAAAACAACTTTTATTTCAACTTGACAGTCATGGGGTCTTGGTTGTTGGGATATTCAGGAATTGGGAAATGACATTTTTTGAAATTGTGTCAGTAGTCAATCTGATCATAATAAGTTCATAAGTGTTGAATAAACTGGTAATGTGCATCATCCGATGCGCTTGCATTAAGAATGTCTTTGTCTCTGCTTATTCATTAGTACATTTGAGGACAAAGACATTGATAATTAGGGGGATATTTTCCAGCAACTGACCCGTCCTGAACTGGGTGACAGGATGGGGTGGGCCAGGGCTGTTGAGTGGCAGCAACTGGAAAAGTAGCACTTTAAAAAATGTTCATGTCTCTTTGGCCGGCCATCACGGGTTGGCCAGCCAGACATTCGCATTTTAAAGTTCTCTAACCGAGCTGTCTTAGACAGCTGGGTTAGAAAAAGTGCAGTCCAGTGATTGGCTAGAGCAGTTCTCGGGTCTCAAATCCTGCCTAGGCGAGAGACAACAGTGAGGACGTCATGATGCACCTCAAGGTAAGTGTTTTATTTGTATTTATTTTTTCGGTCCCCCCTCTCCACCACCCTCGGTACATAGCAGCCGCCACTGGTGATAATGCATAAATTGGAGTTAAAATTGTATGCATATATGCTCTCGATGAAAAAGGGAGCCCAGAGAAAGTGATTTTACCTTAATGCTTATATGTTTACTATGAAAATGCTAATGCTCACATATGCACTAACATGTGCGGTCACATTTTATTAATTATTCGCGATTCTGTTTTTGCATCAGCCTGAAGACCACTAAAGCCTTAGAAGTGTGGCACATTCACATGTATTTTAGATTAACTATATCCCGTGCGACTTGTTTACTCCTGAGCCTACAAAATCAGGATCCTACTGTATTTACTCACTAATTCAATACTAGGGTGTGGTCATCTGTCTAATTCCTGGCACCTCAAGGAGATGATCCCCATCAGGAGGATAGTCGAGATGATCCATGTAACTACAGGCCAATCAGTCTAGTTAATGGGCTACACAATTTCTTTTGCTATCAACTTTTGGGGAGACTCACAGATTTGCTTACCAAGAATAATATTTTATCTGACCTCCAAGGGGGCTTTTGGAAGAAGATCAGTACAATGGATCAAAGCTTTCTCTTCTGTACTATATGCTGGTAAACAGTGATTATAAAGAAGGGCCATTCATATGTAGTATCTGCCGATTTAATAACCGCTTTTGATTCAATGCTCCAGCAGAAATGTTCCGAAATTTTAAAAAACATGGGGGTTCTGGACAATATACAATCAATGTTTGTTAGACTACAAGAGCCTATGCTCATGTCAGGTGTGGGAAAAGGGGTGAGATGTCAAATTGTTTTAGGATTGAGAGGGGTGTTCGCCAGCGTTGTGTGTTGGCCCCAACTCTTTTCACATTATATATTAATGGGCTAGTGCAATATTTTGATTTCCCCAGTAATGATGTACCAAAAGTAGTTTTTTTAGAATTCCATCACTGTTGTTTGTGGATGGCACGCTTCTTATTTCCAAAAGTCAAGCTGGTTTACAACGTTTAGTGAATGTTTTTTTTAAATTTCTGTACTGAGAGGTAGTTGGAATTAAATATTAAGAAGACCAAGTTTATGTTTTTTAATTCTTATAAATCTGTGAAAAGCTGCATCAGGGGATATGATGAAGTGCACAAGCAAGTCCAAGATGTTGATTATTTAGGTGTTAGATTGACTAACATGTTATCGTAGTCCTTACAGATTAGCAAGAGTCCCCTAAAGCTCCAGCAGGAATCCAGGGCAATTCTGAAGCTGGTAAAGAGTACTAAGTCGATGTCCCTCACCCCTACAGTGGAAATTTATAATTTTAAAGCTAAAGGGTCTGCTCTCTCTATGGTTCAGAGCTTTTGGGCTATGTAAAGGATATGGGATTTATAGTGTCCGAAAACAAATTTGTTAGATCTCTACTAGTTCTCCCACAGAGTGTGCCTGAACTACCCCAAATAAGGGGCCTATTACAATTGCGGGTTTTCCGCATCCCCCGGGCCGGCGGAAGCCACCGCCGGCCCGGAGGATGCGGAAAAACCGCAGCGGACCCACCAAAGACCCACCGCCACATTAGGATGGCTGGTGGGTCCTGGTTTCCGTCCGCAGCTTTTCCGCCGCGGTTGGCTTACAACCGCGGCGGAAAAGCTCTAATATGGTGACGGTGTCTCTCAGACACCGCCAGCCCTATTAGGATGGGCTTTAAAAAGGCTTTTCCGCGGCGGGTTTTCCGGCGTGAAAAGCATGTGGAACTTGACTGCGGGGGCCCGTTGCGGGCCCCCTGTTTGAAGGGGAGTGGGGGTGCACATGGGGGGTACCTATGGTACCCCCCTGCATATGTGTGCAGAAATCGGCAGGCACCGCACGGTGCCTGCTGCTTTCTGCATACAAATGCAATGTATGCATTTTTACCATTGCGGCGGGTGCAGCTTGAAGCCGCACCTGCCGCAATGGTAAAAATAGAGGATGTGACCGCCAGGGTGGCGGTCACATCCTAATTGGACAGGAGAGAACTCCGCAGGCCATGCGGAGGTTCCCTCCTCCTCTATGGTCGCGGACGGACTCAAGTCCGTCCGCGATCATAATGGGCCCCTATGTGTTACAGGTGTGAACCTGATGTCCTCAGTGTACAAACAGAACACTAATGTCTTGGCACAGATCGTGGTTTAATTGTGAACCCTTTCTTGATAAGATTCTGTGTACCTTGGCTAAACAGTTGTATATAAAGTTCAGACATGGAATATTACACATTAACAGTTTCTGTATTTGCAGGGGAGATAAGTACTGCACGAGCACTTTATGCCCGTCGTCATCCAGAATCTGAATCTGTACATCATTTTCTTTTCTTCTGTAATACTTTTACAACAACTCGCAAGAAGTGATTTACACCAGTTTGTATTTCCTCAGAAATTAGACAGTATGAAATTGCAATGAAGATCCTGAGTACTGATACGAACGAAATGGTTTCCATTAATTTTGCTAAATATTTATTTGCTGCCAGGATCATATGTAGGAATATGTTAGAATGTAATGCTCGTCAGCTTCCTAATGCGTTAGACACCTAGTTGTAGCTCCTAACTGCACTGTACTGTTATTATTTGACAGCATTTTATTATTCATGTGCAATTTTTTTTACATGTCCTCTCGAAAGGACTGACACTTCTCTGTTTCACCCTCTTTTTATGTGAGATTAAGATCCGCATTTACAATGGTTTCGCAATCTTACTGGCTGTTCTGCTGATGTGTACTTCTGCTATTTTCTGTCATTTTTATAATCCACCAAGCTGTTTTCAATTGTTGGGTTGTGTCGCTGCATTGTATATTTTATTCTCTTCTCGATTTTTTATTACGTACATTGTTGATTGTGATGATTTATTAGCAATGTATGTTTGTTTTATGGATCTCTGGTTACGAAAAAAATTAATTTGACGATGATTAACTATAGTTACACATTTCTACTGAACCATCCAAACCAAGCATAGCCTCATTCTGAAGCTGGACAACGAAGCAAGGATTTTAGCAAATAGTAGACTCGGGCCCTGTTAGTGTTAACTGTAACTCCTACAGTCTTCTCATATTCTTTCCCACTCGGGTACATTGAAATGTCAATTGCCTTGCTTAATTTTTAAATGCCGTCTGGCTATTTTGCATTAAACACATGTTAGACTTCTAGGCACTATTCCGAATACTGTGTTTTCATTTACACTGGTGGTGTATGTGGCAACTTTTTGTTAGGGCTTTATTAACCAATAGCTAAACATCATTACCTCGTACAGAATACATGACCAATTGCCAAATTAAGCATTTGACGTTTTTCTCTAGGTAGGAAGGTTTATTATAGATACAATACTATTACCCTCCTCTGAATCAGGTAAAATGTCTGCAGGCAGCTGAGACAGCTCAGTGGGTTAACACATCTGCTGTTGGGTGAACAAGGTTTCTAACATTTTTTTGAACACCGGGAGAGGCTACACTTGCAGGTAGTAGGCTTGAAACCTGGATGTTTACAAAGGCTACTGACTCTGGAAGTGCTTTTAATATTAAGCCCAGAAGAGAAAATATGTTTCCCCAACCTGACTCCTAATTGTTTGAGCTGGTTGACAATCTGCTAAAACGGTCCCTCATTAGTTACTTACGCATGTACGGGCTACACAGTTTAAGTTAGTTTAAGTTACATTATCTGTAGTCAGTTCCTAGGAGAATGTCAGATAAACAATGTTGAAAGTGATTTGACTCATTAAAACAAGGGGCCAGATTTATTAAGCTGTCACTCAACGCAGCGCAGCAGCCAAAAATGCTGTGGTGTGTTGCGTCACAGGGAGGGAGCAGGAGAGAGTCATATCTACAGCGATATGGCACTCTCCTCCCCTCTCTTTAGAGCAACCACACTAACACCTTCAGGCCATAGTGCAAGGGTGTGTGGGAGAGAAGAGCATAGATTTGTACTTAAGGGCAGCCGCGGCCCGTGGAGGCAGTTACGGTGGGGCAGGGAGGCGGGGTAGGGGCAGGGTGGAGGGTGCTAAAAACCGGCATATGGATAATTGCAGGTAAGTAAACAATTTAATTAATAAAGCGAATTTCGTAGCGCGCACTGCATCGCATTTTGCGATGCAAGGCGCACTACCAAATTTGTTTTATTAATTAAATTGTTCACTTACCTGCAATTATCCATATGCCGGTTTTTAGCACCCTCCACCCCGCCCCTCTCCCACCCCGCCTCCCTGCCCCACCGTAACTCCCTCCACTGGCCGTGGCTGCTTAAGGGTTCCCTTCCAGTTTCTTTCCTACTTTGTATGTGTGCTGTACAGTGCAGCACACATGAAACGACGGAATAAAAAGGAGAAATGAACGCATTTCTCCTTTTAACGCTTGGTTTCAAAAGGGGTTCTTTTTTTACACAAAACCCTGTCTCACATCTTTTGTAGATCGAATTTTGTGGCAAAGAAGTTGGGTGATTGCATGGGAATGTCCATGTAACGCCTCCTTGACGCTAAGTAACGCAAAGCAGCGCTTAGCATTACATTGAGCTACTTTTTGTCAATTTTCAGTGCAAAACAAGTTTTGCGCTGTAAAGTGTGCTGGTTTGCGTCACTTTTATGATGCAAACCCAGCGCAAAAAGTTAGTAAATCACCTCCAAAGTATGAAGTAAGTAGGCAAAGCAGTGTCTCTCAGAATTGACTTGGATTTGTCTGTTTGAAGACCATTTTAGTTTATTTAAACAATTGTTATACCTGTACTTTTGAAGTAACCTATAAGAATCCTATCAGCTTCTCGGTTTTCTATTGATTTATAAATGTGTGTATCAAATTTAAGCACTGCATGCACTACTGTACCTGTTCAATAAGGGAGGAAAGCTTGTGCTGTGCTGCACACTATATGTGTTTTGTGATGGATGAAAGCTTGTACCGCTACTGTAGACGTCCTGTAAGGGAGGGATAATTGAACGGTTTACGCCCAAGTGGTAACTGTTTATTGTGTCTCACTATAGCTTGAGGAAACCGTATCACTATTTAAGTTACAAAACTATTGGCAACCCCAAATGTTAGTTTCAAGTCCTATCAGTGGGGTTCCTGCAAAGGTTTAGCTGGAATCTAAAACAATATCCTGCAATAAAAGATCCTGTGTATCAAGAAGTCCTTCCCTGATCCAAACCCACAAAGGATTGTGAATTTGGACTCAGATTTATCAGTGTGTTGTGTGAGCGCTCCTGTAACACAGTGACACAAACAGTAGAAACAATCACAATTCACACACAAAATACTTTTTACCCAGTACAGTGTGTTACGTTGGGTCAAGTATCCGATATTGCAAGAGAAGTGAGCATGACAGGACGGGAACAGTACTAACACATAAACACCAACCCAAAGCTACTAAAATCCTGTGATGTTACATGACTGAGTGCTGGAGCTAATTGTGTGAAAAGCTTCACAATATGAAAGAGGGTTGCAACATGTTGTGCTATCATGATATAATATTAAAGGCGCTTTTCTCTCTCTCTCTCGAATCAGCTAGCCAAAATGAAGGCTGCAATATGCAGACAGACTGCCAGTGCTACATCTGGCCTGTAAGAATCACAGGAGAAGGCTGAGCAATGAAGACAATCTACAGGCTGATGTTGACACCATTTGGAAAACCCAAAGAGGAGACTAAACGCCTAAAGGTTATGCAGTGACAAATAGTGATGCACTTAGATCACACTGCACCCTCCCTTAATCCAACAACGCGTAGGTTGCATGCAGACCAGCTCATGATAAACAAAACTCCTTCCAGAGCATGGGTGTCAAAGTATCAAGAGCATTACGTAGTGCACTCATCTGTACTCTTGCCACATGTGTTGGAGGCAATCCTATCTGTCACATGCCAGTGCTTAATTTGTAAAATGATGAGTGCTAGTGCCCAAAACGCTGCTATTAATTGTCAACACAATGAAAACTAAGGCTGCATGGTTCTGATTCCACCTCAGGCCTCTTTAATCCACTGCCAGATACTCTCTACTCCTTTATCTCACTCTTGCAGGTTCCTGCTTTCTCCCTTTGACAGGTTTTCCGTCTTTCTCTTCCCCCTTTCCTGTAAGTGTGTGTTTTCCCCTCTCTTGCCCTCGGGAAATGTGTGGTGAGGTAAAATAATTGCAGGGCCCCAAGAATGAGTATCAACGGCCCCCTCCGGCAATCACCATCTCACATTAAGCACTGATCAATTCACCCTAGGTTGACTATACCAGGCCTTAGTCAGCTAGAATTCAAGTCCAGCAATCTTGTCCTGGTCCAATGCACACACACATCACCCCCAGAACAGCTGCAGAAACTGAAATATCATCACTGACAAGGACTGGAACAGCAGTCTCAACACCCCCTGACCCCAACACAGCAACAGCTTCCCTAAAGCCACCAGAAATGTAAACAATTGAATCAGCTCCTCCGCTGACTCCCTGGCCCCCCCCAACAAACATGGCAATACAATATGATCTAGACTCCAGGCAAGTTGGTACACAGAGAGAGTCAGACTTATGAAACACCACTGCAAACATCTGTAGTGCAAATGGAGAATGAGACACTACAATACAGACAAGAGCTCGTTCAAATCCGCCCTGAGATGCTACAACTAAATGATCTATACCACCAAATGCGCTGCTCTGGCAGACTACATTGAGTCCAGCACCAACAGAAGCAAAGAAATGTCTTTGCCGTTGTGATGGATTTTACCTCACCACCAGCCACATCCAACTCGATTACGCCTTTGCAGGACTTATGCAACAATCACTCTCCATTCTTTAGCAACAAAATCACCTCTGTTTATAGCAACTTCTCAGGGCTCGAAAAATCCACTCAACCGCTCACACATGCGAGCTAAATTTAACGAGGAAGAGCTGTTTTTAGGTCCAACTCGCCCTTTCTGGCAAGTAGGAAGACAAACTAACTTTTGTCCTCTGTCTGTGAAAACTGAGTAAATGTGACAAGATAACAAGATTTAAAGGCATTTTATCGCTCACAAAGTTAATGAGCAATAAAGGTGCCTTTAAATCTTGTTATCTTGTCACATTTGCTCCGCTTTCAGAGACAGAGGTCAAGTAGGTTACAGTTAGGTCGAGGAGATTTTTCAAGGTACTAGTCCTGCAGGACTAGTACCAACTATCTACAGCTGAACACCGACAAGACAAAAATCACAATCTACGGAAACAGCCCTTCACCATGGGACTCCATCGCGTGGTCAACAAAGCTAGGGCCACATCCACTCCCACCACCCACACCAAGAACCACTGGATCGACAGTAAACTCAACATGACTGCCCAAATTAAGGCTGTCACCGCCTCATGCTTCCATATCCTGAAGATGCTGAGGAAGATTTTCAGTAGGCTTCCAATCAGCACCTGGAAAATCTTCATGCATGCTCTCGTCACAGGCAAGTAAGAATATGGGAACACCCTCTATGCCAGGATCAACAAAAAAAACTCACCAGAAGGTTATGTAGACTATTCAGAACTTTATGGCCAGAATCACTTTCAACCTCTAGTTCGGGTTTTGCAGAGGGCAGAGTGAGCTCGTGAGCAGAAGTGAGCAGAGGCAGATGCAACAGGGCAGTGAGGTGGTAGCGGGAAAACCGTTAAAACTGCAAACTTGGAGGTACACGAGTTTCCCATGAGCGAACCGCGAGCCACACCGGTAAGCCGCACAGGGTGCCACAGCAAAGGATGAGGATTAGTACCATTTTAGGGATTTTTCAAGCCCTGCTTCTACTTGCAACCAGACCCGACACACCATGCCACATGCCTCCGGAACTCATCCAAAGAACCAATGCTAACCACATGGCCCATCATTACCCCAGAAGAAACTGCCGCCATTATGAATTCCATCGAATCAGGGCCCCCATCGGACCCCTGCCTCCACCACGCGCACTTCAGAGGACTGCAATCTATCAGCATCATGCTCACACTCATTCAATGCCTTCACCTCTTCTGCAAACTTCCCAGACGCTTTAACATTGCTGAATGTTCTCCCATTGCTGAAGAAACCCTCTGTGAACCCTTTAATGCTTGCCAACAACAGACCAATCTCTCTGTTTCCATTCCCGGCCAAAGTCTTAAAACAAATCATCGACAGATACCTCACCGAAAACCTCAATGATCACTAACTCCGCAACACAACAGAGTCCGGCTTCAAACCTAACCACAGCATGAACACTGCCCGCATGGCCCCCACGGTTGACAGCATTACTCTGGACAGAGGAGACATGGTGACCCTCATCCTCCTAAACCTCTCTGCAGCATTTGACACAGTCTCCCACCCCATCCTAATCATATGCCAACACGAAATTGGAATGCATCTGCTCCTTTCTGACTGGAAGGACCAAGTCAGTCAGCCTGACACCATACACCTCGGATGCCTAAGACCTCATTTGCGGAGTTCTACAGGGATCCTCCCAAAGTCCGACCCTCTTCAATAAATACATGATCCCTCTAGCCAGCGTCATCCCCTGTCAGGACATCAACGTCCTCTAATGCACCAACAACATACAACTCATTCTTTACCTCACGGACAATAAGCCTAGTACCTGAATCAAGTTCAATGCCTGCACAAATTCAATTGACCTCTGGATGAAGACCAACTATCTACAGCTGAACACCAACAAGACAAAAATCACAATCTACGGAAACAGCCCTTCACCATGGGACTCCATCGCGTGGTCAACAAAGCTAGGGCCACATCCACTCCCACCACCCACACCAAGAACCACTGGATCGACAGTAAACTCAACATGACTGCCCAAATTAAGGCTGTCACCGCCTCATGCTTCCATATCCTGAAGATGCTGAGGAAGATTTTCAGTAGGCTTCCAATCAGCACCTGGAAAATCTTCATGCATGCTCTCGTCACAGTCAAGTAAGAATATGGGAACACCCTCTATGCCAGGATCAACAACAAAAAACTCACCAGAAGGTTATGTAGACTATTCAGAACTTTATGGCCAGAATCACTTTCAACCTCTAGTTCGGGTTTTGCAGAGGGCAGAGTGAGCTCGTGAGCAGAAGTGAGCAGAGGCAGATGCAACAGGGCAGTGAGGTGGTAGCGGGAAAACCGTTAAAACTGCAAACTTGGAGGTACGCGAGTTTCCCATGAGCGAACCGCGAGCCACACCGGTAAGCCGCACAGGGTGCCACAGCAAAGGATGAGGATCGAGGAGCGGGAAACTGGCCTGCAGCAGTTTTTGCGGCGTTTGCGACTTGAGGTGCTGCGGTAAGCCGGTAAGCCGCGAATCCTGTGAACAGCAGCAGGATTGTTGCATAGAGACGCATAAAGACTGCACTTAGAGGTCGCAGTGTGGAGGGTTTGAGGAATCACAGGAGGCAGGAGACTGCGAGGAGGTTATAGCGGTCCTTGTTCAGCGGGCCCTACCAGGATAGCGGAGCCCTGCCATGCTTTACAGAGTGCAGTGCTGTGTTGTGTTGTGCAGTGCTGCTTTGGAGCGTTGGAGCAGGACCAGGAGCCAGGAGCCAGAGACACTTAGAGCACCGTGGTTAAGCCCACACTCAGTGCCGTTTTTTGACCTGGTCTAGGTACCAGGCACAAGTTCAGCAAGTCCAGCAAGCAACCTCAGCAACCTCTGCACCCACAGCAACCCCGGGTGATGCACTGAACTTTCTCTTGGCATTACGAGGGGATTACCTGCCACATTCCTTAATCACTTCCATACCGCCGATAAGCCGTGAGGGAAACGGCCGAAGCGCACCACCTGCTCTACTCTCAAGCCATGAGGGGAACGGCCAACGATAGAACTACATCTCCCAGCGGCCCCTGGTATTCGGGCACTGGGTGACGCGGAGACGGCGACGGTGGTGAAGCATTAAAGCCGCGCCGGTCCCCCGCATCGCGGGACACGCGCGGGTGGCGCCCGGGCAAAGCCTGGGCCAAGGGCGGGCACGTTTGAGCCCATTAGAGACCGGATGAGGGCGGGCTGGGCCCCCCTGTGAACATAGCGGTTCTCCAGGTTAGTTTGTTATTACTTTTGCTGTTCCCTCGGGATACTAACATCCTGGGCTTCTCGTTGTCACCGTACCCAGCTTGAAATGAATACTCATAAAGGAAAGAGTAGAACTGCACCATCTGGGGAAGTGTGGCAGGGACTTTGGACCAATTTTCAATCAGGGCCAGCTCTGTCCCAGCCCATTAGATTGCATTAACTGAGCATCGACTATCTTTAGATATTTTGCAAACCAAACGATCATCATTGGGCGGTCTGACATCTGCTCGTACACCTGAACGTTGTTTGGCCGCAGGTACTGATTCTTATGGTTTAGCTGAAGGTGCTAGTTGGACCCCGCCCGTCCCGCTGGATTTTTCTGCAATAGCGGAGGTTCCATATAGCCCCCCTCCTGATGATTTGGTCCGCGAAGGTACATCTAGTGGCACCTTACCACGTATTGCTACAATGTCTGTTCCCAAGTCTAAAACTCAAATTAAGGAAACTATGGTACCAATTCCGGAGCCATCAACAAAGAGGAAGAGGGGAGGGGGACTGCAAAGGCAGAAAAGTGCAAAATTGCAGTAGACAAATAAGAATGGCGGGACAGTGACTATGACATCCCCATTGATAACAGAGCCTGCTACTTCTATCCCTGGTACTTCGAACTCTGACCCACTGGGTGTTCCCCCTGAAGCTTCTGAGGTTTTATGGGTCAGAATGTGGGCTTTAATTGCGTCATCTCTTTCCCCTTTTCTTGATAGGTTAACACGAATTGAAGAAAGATTGATACATTTTTGAATTGTATGTTGTGCCTAATCTTTGTACTATTGAAGACTCTTTAACAAGAATTGGTCGGCCGATTGAAATTCCAACAAATGTACTGTGCAACCCTGTAATCCCAAAATCTCCCCCCCTATTCCCTCAACATCCAATTCTAAGCCTTCATCTTCTAGCAGAATTGGTGGGGTAGGCACAGATCCTGTTGTGGGGTTGGCAGCTTCGGGTGGCTATGTGGGTGAGGTAGGGAACATCTCTAGTGAATTTGCTCAGTTAATACCGAGTACGCCAAGGGAGGAGGGAAACAGACCTCGGACTAGATTAGTAAGCAACATTATACAAAATAGTTCTAATCATGGCGCAGGTAATCAATCAACTCTGGTTTATAGGCAGTCTGGCCGGGATCCCCCAGCCGTGCAAAATGGTCTGGTCCATAGCTCAGTCGAAAATGGTCTTAGGGCAGTACACCTCCCACCGGCCGCCGCTCCTTTGGTAGTGGTCCTGAGGAATGTACGTCCCTATATGCTGGGCAGTTAGAATCTACTGATCAGCTAATGTCCAAAACAATGCATTGGCTCACTGTACACCTGAAGGTAGCAGGAGTACGGGGCTGGGACATTTGCAATCAAATGACAGTGGCAAGACGGGCATCGTGGGTTCGACAATGAGCACGTTGTTAGATTCCTATTAGAGCATCTAGGGAGCAGGAAGCAAGGGTATCATCGTGGGGAAATCTCCCTCCTACCTCTAGAGTTTTTTTTATAGACCCAGTCATTTTTCTTTGCTGGGGGGGAGGCCGAAGTATACCCCATAGGCAGACCTTTTGACCTTGAACTAGCTAATAGATGTGCCCCTTTGTCCGGCTTAAATGCCTGCGATTGACTGCCACCAGTAGTTGTACCATTGATAAAGAAACCTGTTATCCAACCTGCTGCTTCTCCCGTGTTTGACTCAAGTCCCCAGCCAGCTTTAAGTTTAATGGTAGCAAGTCCCATTACATCTGAGGGTATTAACATGGGTAGTGTGGACTGTAATTCTGATCCATGTCCTATTGATTTGCATGGGGATGAATGTGCTGGCGATTATACCTATAATTGTAGAATTGTGAGCTGGAATATTGCAGGTTTAAGATCTAAAAGACACGACCCCAACTGGCTATCTTATATAAAAACATATGATATTATTGCCCTCCAGGAGACCTGGGATAGGGGGGATAACTTCTGGTTGGATGATTTTAGTTCTAGCGGGCAGAGAAAAGGGTGGCCTCATGTTTCTCCTTTCTATGGACTTAAGGGACTCCATAAAAAGGATAGAGATATATTCTCCCCACTGTATGATACTGGAGCTTACCAAGCAAAACTATCCAAAGCTATTATTAGTAAACCTCTACAACTCAGGGGAGTGTGATTACGTGAATCAGCACCTAAGTACTTTAAATCATTTTTTAAATGAATGTAGGTTAAAGCAATTCACTTTTTATTATGTTATATTAATGGGTGATTTTAATACTCATTTGTGTGATTCGTATTGTTTAATTGATGACCCATATGGTTTCAATTATGCCATGGTTCCACACTTCGAACACTCTGCACGTGGCGAGGGCCTTGAGTCCCTTTTGACTGATGCCGATTTTTTTTAACCCAGTTTTGCCAACTCCCAAGATCGGTGTTCCACGTTTAAATCTAAGGCAAGAAATAAGATTATAGATTATATATTTGTCCCCTATGCTACTGAAGAAGGTTATCATTTATAATGCTTAGGAATTGCCTTTTAGCGATCATAACTTGGTCATTTTAATTTTGGACAACACCTGTGGCATTTTGGGCAAAGAAGTTAGGAATTTGGTTCCAAGTAGGGTGGTGACATGTGATCAGGGGTGGAGGCTTAGATGGGCTAAGGTACCCCCGGATACCTTCCTTAAGGGCCTATGTGAGAAATGTGTAGATAATATCACAACTTGCAGCGACCCTTTAAGTACTAAGGATGCGGTTCTCAGAGCCTTTGAGGGCATTTGTAGTCAGATAGCCCGCAACCTAACCCTAAACACAAATCTGAGAATCACATATGGCCCAAGATGGTTTGATAAGAAATGTTCACATGCCCACCGCTCCTTAGTTTTAGCTTTGAAAAAACAACCTCGTGATAGGGAATTGATAGCCAGGCTGAGGAAGGAGTATAAGACAATACTTCACAGCCGGAAAAAAGAGATCAAGGATGAGGCATGGAATACACTATTATGTGTGGAGGTGTTAAGGGACAGCACTAGATTTTGGTCTATTATAAACACCCCTTTACTTTGTGGTGAGGATAATGAGGCTCAGGAATGTAACATTACAGAGGCCCAGTGGCTTTCCCATTTTGAGGCAACTTATAAGTCCAGGGGGCCATCGGATTGCATCCCCTGGTCTTCATTTCATCAAGCTAGTGCCCCAATCGAGTTTAAAGATGGGGAAATTGAGAAAGCCATAAGAGATATGGCCAGTAATAAAGCACCGGGCCCAGACTGTGTTCCTGCAGACCTCTATAAAAGTAATCCTCAATTCTGGGCTAAAATCCTTGCCAATGTGGGTACAGCAGAGTTTCCAGCATCTTGGTCAAAATCAATTATTATTCCTATTTTTAAGAAGGGGCAGAGAGGGGATCCTCGGTGTTGCAGACCGATATCCCTTATTGATTCCTCTGTGAAAATTTTAGGAAAGGTAATTTTAACTAAACTGATAGATTGGGCAAATGAGAGGGGGATCTTGTCTAACCTGCAAAATGGATTCAGATGTGGGAGGAGCACAATGGATCAGTGCTTGAATCTGTATTTACTAATAGGCAAATATACCATGGCTAAAGAGGGTGTTTGAGGATGGCATTTATGGATCTATCCTCTTCGTTTGACCTGGTTAATAGGTCAAAGTTATGGAATATTTTGTTGGAAAAAGGACTTGATCCTTGTCTAGTTTTTTTTTTAGCCACTCTTCATCAAGACCTTACAGCTTCGGTCAGGATATCCCAGGCTGGTGATTTTACTAGTTCTTTTAAATCGGGCAGGGACGTCCGGCAGGGATGCATTTTGGCACCCCTGTTTTTAACTCTTTATATTAATGATAATGATCTGGATAAATCACTTGTGGGGGCAGCCCTAGATATTATGCGTTTGGGAGACTGTCCAATCCCCATTCTCCTATACGCGGATGACGCTGTACTTTTAGCCCGCACTGCTGTAGTCCTTCAGCGACTTTTAGATGCCTTTGGGGCGTATATGCACTCTCTGGACTTGATTGTGAATATTGGGAAGTCACACACTATGTCAGTAGGTCACACAGGTAGAAAAACTAAATCCTTCTATTGTAATGGAGTGGAAGTTTCCTCCGTGTCCTCTTTTACTTACCTGGTGGTCCTATTGGATGATAGGTCATCTTGGGTATTTCAACAAAAAGTTAAAAAGAACGCAGTTACACGATCTTCTTTATCTCTCTTAGGGTTTGCACAGCGTTTGGGGGCTAGACCGATAGAGGCTATTCTAAAGGTTTATAGAGCAAAGTGTCTGGCCATTGCTGCCTATGGATCCTCTATATGGGGCTACAAAGATCAGGCTGGGATACAGATAGTTGAAAATAAATTCTTACGGAGTCTTCTGTCTGTACCACAATCCACCCCATCGTATGCTATACATCAAGAACTAGGGCTAGGCTACGTCACTGATATTTTGAGTACAGCTCCATTGCTTAGTTGGCTCATAATTTGGCTGAACCCTGATTTAACTCTTAATCATATGATTTTACAGGACTGCGTAAAGTTAGATAAATCTTCTAAAATTAAGTGGCTGTCGTATGTTAAAAGTATGTTATTCAAAATAGGACGGACAGAACTTTATGAGGACCCTGATAAGATCCGGAAGGAGGATGTGTCATGGGTAAAATTGAATTTTAAGAATTTTTTTATGCTGGGGCGAGAAGACCAGGAGCTATGCAAACCTTTAGTTAGGGCTCATTCCTTGTTAAAAACAATCTTTAATATGGAACCCTACCTGTCAATGATAAACAAGCCTTACCATCGCTGGCTCGTAATTAGGCTCCACTTTAATTTGATTCACTTCACATTGGGGGATTTTCAGGGATGGTGTAATCCTGATGACGCAGAACCTTGCCAATGCGATAATTTCTCATCCCAGGATACTTTACATTTTATTATGTTCGGTGACTTCTATTCTAATATTCGCACAAGATTTGTGGTACCTATCCTGAGAGGAAGGGGTTTTTCTTAGGTTAGACCATCGCTAGTTTTTCTACAGTCATTGTGTAACCCAGGTGATATCTTTAATATTGCATCTTTTCTCGTAACTGCTGTGAGGCTAAATAAAAAAAGAAATTTGATAATGATTTCTCCGTAATTAAAATGTTATGGACTGTTGTAATTTTTAAAATATTGGCAACTTGGATAAGATGTTTTATTCTGTGATACTGTTTTCAAACATTATGCCCAAATGAACTGTAATATTGTCTATGTATTTTAAACATTATGCCAAATGATTTGTAATATTGTCCATGTCTGTTGTTTTTTTTGGTACTTTTATGATTTTAATTAATCGAATAAAGTGGATTGACTGACTGACACTCTCAACCTTCTATGTTGCACTCACATCATACCACGCTTAAAAGTAGCTGCACTGGCTCCGCATCCACAAACAAGCACAATTGAAACTCTTCACCCACACTTTTAAGGTGCTACATAACACTGGCCAAGCATACCTCAACAATCGTATCTGCTTTCATAAACCTTCCAGATACCTCCGCTCGTCCAGACTCCTACTCGGACACTTCCCACCCATATGGGAAACCAGACCCAGCATCAAGCCTTGTCCTACATTTTCCTAAAATAAGGAATGACCTGCCCAGACACATGAGTCTCCTCCACACTTCTTGAATTTGGCAAGAACCTGACTTTCTGGCTTAGGTCTTAGGTTTGGCTAGGCTCACACCTGCTCAGTGTCAGGATAACCTCCCAGGTTACAGTGCGCTCTACAAATCTGCATAACATACCAGAGAGATTTCTAGGATATTGCCAATTTCCCACCCATCCTAGGTGCCCTTTATTGTAAGCATGCCACTTCATTGCCACATTTAGAAATGGCACAATTATATAGGGACCAAAAACATACGCACTTCATGAATGTATTGGCAGTTTGTGTTGCCTCAAGATGGTCTGTGGGATGGCTGTGTTATGTGTTGCACATCACACAATCTAACTGTATGAGGTAGAAAGTCTCTTGCAGAATAAACAGACTGCAATGTGCAACCACATAAGGGCAATACCAGCACAAACTGGAAATCTGACATAGGTTCAGAGGTAGGACGGATGAGGAAATAGGAAATCATACAGAGCTTTTTTGTTGCAAATTCCACACAGCAACACATTTCATGCATTCGTCACTGAGCAACATTAGTATCCCCGTGCGGCCACAACTGAACATGTGCAAAAGAATGTCAAAGGAAATCATGAGAAAGTAAATGAACCAATGTGTCAAAAAATAATTTACAAACAGGTCATTGCTAAAGTGGCATTATTTTGGGAAAACAGTGATCACACATAACAAAGGATAGTTTATCTGTGCTATAAATAAAGCGAAGCCTGACTTCCGAGCCACAATGCAAGCCAAAGTCCTCTCCTACCAACATTGTAGCAATCTTGGCATGATCACCGCATTACAATGAAGAACATCTTGAAAATCACCAAATGACTCATCAAAGGTCTAAAGAAGTATGACTACATCACCCACCTGACAGAACTACATTGGCGCATCCAGAGGACCACATCATTTTTAGATAGCATTAAATACGAACATACCATCATCTGGACACAAAAATATGTTCCCAGGTAGCTAACACAGCACTCGCCATTTTAACATGGCCAGACTACGGATCAAGAGCTGGAAAAGGGATGGACCTAAAGACAAGGGGCCTTATTTATGAAGGCCTTGCGTTGCCGGTGCGCCACTTTTAAAATGGGAAAAGGTGACGCACCGGCGGCGCAAGGCCTTCATAAATAAGGCCCAAGGTTTTTCAAACAAAGTACTGTGCGTATATCACACCAATATTAGGACTCACTGCAATTTTCCTCCACTCCTGAAAATAGCTGAAAAAGTTTTTCTTCAAAGATCACCTTACTTGCCATCAACAGAGTCTAGCAGGATCCCTGATTATCCAGACATACACCCGAAGGTACCCCACTACGTGTATATAATCTTTCATTATTTTCTGTACTATGAAGAACACTATGTGACTTCCCAGCTAAGCATGCTCTATAAAAGATCCAATGCAAAGACACATTGACTGAATTATTGATATTAATATTTAATGCAGTGTAAAGTCGCAAACCCACCTTACATGATAAGACTGAAAGCCATGACTTATCCATCCACTCCTGAGGATTCCTCTTGCAGGACAAAAGGGTGTGGTCAGCAATCTGGCGAATCAGCACAGCCGTCTCCTCAAATCCAGGTGTAAGAATTACCTTAAAATATGAACATTGTATGTAAGTATTTTTTCCTAATTTTACGCCATCGACTGTTTATATAGCTATAGAGTAATTACTGATTAGTTTGACTCTAACAGGGATAAAAAAGTTAGAAATATAAGTAACAAACATTTAATTTAAATAACAAGTCAAATTTCGTATGCTTAGGGAACGAAAGGTATGTGTATGTGGTTTAAGCTTGGATGATAAAGGGCATTTCCAAAACCTATTACTTCAGAAATATCAAAAATTAACAGTTTGAACTTTGGACCTGGTTTACTAAACTTTTTCCCTGGCTTAATGAAGTCTGAAGGTTATTTCAGGAGAGAAAGATGTCACTAAATTGTGAAGGGTTTTGTTCTATCTAGCTTAAGAGCGTAAAGATACGCTTCTGCCAGGCTTAAGACACTGTGCTCTATCTTAAGACCGTCTCATATCTGGGTTAAACTAAAATCTAGTTTAAGACTGGGAAATAACTTAGTAGCCTAGGCAGATCTATGTTGAGTCAAGATATTCCTAATTAAGACTTGCTTCCACCAGTAAAACCATTTATTAAAGTAAGACCTAAATGATTAAAAATTAATACCATTGATACAAGTTGACTCAACAAATCATGATTCAAACAAAATTCGATTTGAATTATTCACAGTTATTCTACTTTTGCGTTATTAGAAATGAAAATTAATTTAATGAAAATTAAAAAAAAAACGGAAACCAGGAAAGAAAGGGAAAAAAGATAATGCATAACAGTAATAGCAAGACAGGTAACTAGTTCAATAAAGACATGAGAAGAATAAAGGTTTTCCATTCACAAAAAAAATCTAATCTGGTCTTTTTTTTTAACAAATATTTTTTAGATTTTACATGACTTTTCAAAAAGTCAAAGATGTTAAAAATCAATATCAGCACATTTGGGTTGATACTGTGTGATTGTAATAATCCTGGAGATAAAGAGTTCTGCTAGCGGAAGGATCACAGAAGGTGGATGATTGAAGACTTCACATGAATGAGAAGGGCATAGAAGCATCAGCAGGACCCCACTGGGATTTGTATTAGTGGTGTGGTAACCTGTGGTATGTTTCCAATAAGTGATGACCGTAATTCGAAGTAGGGAGACCTGGTCTAGTGCCAATATAAGACCAAGAGACACGATCACCATACCAAACTCAAGTTTAAGGGGAGTTGCAGATGAATCAGGAAGGGGGCAGCACGAATGTATTCATGAAGCATGTAGTGGTCAAGCCCGAAAAGGCCCACACCCGATGGTGGTGGTGCCTTCTTTGTTTTTTGCCTCTGATATTGAGGGAGATGAGATAGGAGACAATCATCCTTAGGGTCAACCATATTGATGAACTATGATACCTCTAAACTTCGATGAGGGGAGAGGGGATGGGTAGGCAAGGTCACCAGCATACATAGATATATTACTATTATGGGGTGGAAAAGCGAAGTTGTTTTTACCAGGCGAAGCGACAGAGTTGTATGCCACCTCTTTGTATATGTTGTGGTACATGGATGATGTTTTGGCATGAGTACAGTCCTGAATCATGGTAGCATGGCATCCAGCCAACTTCAACATCAGGAAAGTGGTGGTGGGGGGGAGTAATGGTGCGGTGTTGATGAGATGACAGTCGATGTGAAGATGTAGGGCAATGCATAAGATTTAAATAAAGAGAGGAAGCCGAATATTCAGACTGAGCAGGCCTATCCCGGTGTCACAAAATGGCCACAGATTGCATTAAAGATACCAGACTGGTCATTAGGTTTGTATAGCCTGCATTTGAGCCCATTCATCATCCTCATCTATGCAACCAGGGTGTGTGTGTTGGCACTAAATGAGCCTTCCAAAGTGTGAGAATGCTAGCAGCATGTTGAACCAGTTTCTCCAATGTCTGGCCATTCAATGTATGCTGGCTACGTCATGGAGCATCACCAAGGATGCAGAGGCTGTAAAGTGGGATCAGCTGGAAACCCTCATAGGTGCCCATATTTGAAACCAGAACTAGTTAAGATTAGGAGAGGACTACAGATTGCTTAATATGCCACCATCAGGTTGCCTGTAACTCCAGCACTGCAAAGACAGGCTTATATGAGCTGAGTGCAGTTTGAACGTGGACCAGTGCCGCTCAAATTTTGTCTTGAAGTCACTGAATTTTAGTTGAGCATCCCTAAGCAACTTGTCATGAGATAAAAGGATATCTGACCATTCCTTATCTGTTAACAGTTTCTCTTCTCATTGGGTACTGCGAGCGTCTGCTGTAGGTGTGGAACATAATGGGTCTGTATTAGCCCTATATAACGAAAAACACCCCCCTGAATTTGCCCCATTTCCGAACGTGCTCAAAGATCAACAAGAAGGCTACAGTCAGGTTTTCAGCGAGGATTTGACAATCTCATTTCTTTTTATCACAGTCGAATTTCACTGGTTGCATAAATGTACGAGTTACTTACCTTCGGTAACGATGTATCTGGTAGAGATGATTCTAGTCGCAGATTTTTTAACATAGAATTATTCCCAGGTGTGAGACCGGATCCGGAACATTTTTTGCCACAGTATCCCTGCCCGCTGGGGGGACGGCATCATGCGACTCCGCCAAGGCGTCGTCCGCATACGTGACATCAGAGAGGTCACATAAGTTCCACCCCAGCACGCCTACGTCAGTTTTCTTCGGAGAACTTTTCCGGGCCACAACGCAGAGCCATCAGACAAAACTGTGGGAGTATGGGAACAGTGTGCGAAAGAGCAGAAAAAATGGAAAAAGGAATGGTGACGAACAACACCATAAGGAGCAGTGTCAACACTGCAGTACCCAAAGGCAGTGAAAAGAAGAAAGAACAGAGCACAGCCCTGAGCAGTCACCCTGCCAGTACGTAGACAGCACCCCTCTGGAGACAAGGAACATATGTAAAAATATCATGACAACATGTAGCAGGACTACATGTAGTGTAGTTCCTATTATCCCAATAGGCTCTGCGCATTGGAATAATATCTTCAATAGTATAGACGTAGGACAGAGGTTAACTAGGTCTTCTACTGTCAATATTAGACTTAAAGTTTAATGTTTGCCAGCTAGCTCAGAGTTCACTAGAAACTTTCTCGAATAGACAAGGAGGAGTTTAACCTCCCTGGATAGACAAGAAGGGATTTAGTTTCTGACAACCATAGAACATGACAACTTTGCTCTCCCCTAATCAAGAGTGTATCTCTAGAGTCGTGTGAAAACAAAAGACAACTTATTTTACTCAGTCAGTTCAGTGCATTCTTAGTTTCACCAGATTGTAGAAAAAAGGAAGAGACGGGCGTGTTCAATAAAAAGATGTTATTTATTGATCAGTCTCTTTTCTCATACAAGAGAAATGAATCGCTATTATTGCAATACTTATAGTTAAGTAAAGTGCATACAGTAATAACAGAATTATAAAATAATACTGTAAAAGCATTGATATGGTTTCTTAGCCACATGATACTTAAAATGGATAAAATAGATACATACATATATACATTGACTAATCGTACTCAACTGGTGCTTCTAACTACGCCTACCCCAATGTACCTGACCTAAGCCTAATACGTGGGCGGGAGTAGATAAGTAGCAGTTTAAGTTAAGTTTGTTTTGCCAAGAGTCTGCTTCAAGAATTCTCTACAAAGGGTTATTCAGTTCAGTACCTGGGATTTAGAAGGCTGGAGGGTTGGTATCTCTATCTCAGGTCTTGATATTCCAGCTGCCTGCGAGGGCGGCTTGGAAGCGCCGGAGCTGGATTTCTCGGCAGGAGAAAAGGCAGCGTCTCTCTCTCAGCGCGTCAGAAAGGAGGGGCAGCGTCTGTGGGCTTCGCGGTCATCTGGGCTCCTCGGCAAGTCTCGCTGCTCCAATCTTGTCACCACCTCGTGTGTTTGCTTAAGGCAATGTCGGTATTATTTATACCTGAAAGGTGCCGAGATTGACGTAAGGATGGACATAAATACGTCAATAAGGATGTCATACGAACTGATCGTTCGCACATTCTTTACTGAAGTTCTCGGCTAAATCAAAACAATGGCTGTGGGGATTTCCCAGGTCGTGGTAGGTTTGATTTGTTTTGAGAACACCGTATGCCTATTAGGGGGCTGGAGAAATAGTGGTTGCCTAATGAGATGGCATGCGCTATGACCTAATCAGATAACGGGTGTCTGTGCCGTTGTATGGCTAATCAGATAACGGGTTTTTGTGCAGTTGAATGGCTGCTAGTTAATTATTAACCAGACAAGGGTCAGAAATAGGGGGATCGATACAGTACCCATAGTAAATACATCACACCCACTCCACGTAATCTATGTCCATATTTACAAATCTAGGCATAGTAAACAAAACTAGTAGTGCATGTGTATACCGAACCACCCCAAAATACAATCAAATGCATTTTGAAAATTGGAAATGCGAAATACACGAAAAGATGAGTATAGTTACTATATGCACTTCAAGCAGTATAATAATGCTAAATCTAATGCGCATATTTTGAAATCAGTATGAACGAAATGCGGAAATTACACATGAAATGGCTCTTAATACAGAAGAAAAAATTGGAGACCATCTCATCACAAAATCATAAATACTTGCGAACATGCTAGAGGGTAGCTAATGTCTCTAGAGTAGCTAAAAATAGAAATTTTGTTCTCTAAGAATAGTTTTACTTTAAGCAGAAGATAAGTGTCCCAAAAAATCGTAAATATTTGGAAATGGAAGGGGAAAAAAAAATATTTCTCGCTCTCCGTAAAAACTGGTGAGAAAATTTCTTATTGCTTTATTTTCAAAGTTGAAGGCCAAATTCAGGGTGTAGGGAACGCCGTGTGCTAGTTTGCTCAAAGTCATTCTTTCTGCTCTGGTGAAAACATCATATTGTTGAGACTTTCGAAAAAACTGTCAACTGCTTCTTGCGAAAGTTCCACTAACTCGGAAAAATTTTGTAACATGCATTCATGAGCATGATTGCCTTCATTGATGTTTCGATCAGCATAGCTGACAGAAGGTCGTACCTGATCGATGCTGCTTTCATCTTGTACTTCACAACTCTTCAATCGTAGTGGTGAAGTCTCCACGAATGCCGTCATCAGGATTGGTAGCCGCTGGGGACAGCACAATGCATGAGCCGTTACCGGACCCAACAAAGTCTCTGCGTCCATTGGCACATCCGATTGTAGTGTCAGACAGGTGTCCAACACGCATTCTTCGCCACATAGCAAGCACCTTAATACAGGCATAACACAACTTTGCCACATCGGTCTAAATGAAAGAAACCAAGTCATGTTTAAATCTCGTAGCCGTGCTAGTCCAAGGACTTTAGTTATGCGGTCCCGGTAGCCAATAGCTCGGATTGTTTCTTCCATTATCGCTGGTGTCTTATCTGTGACGTGGTTTGCCATAGCGAAGTAACAGGATCAAAAATAGGATGCCTGCCACTAGTCCCAAAAGGAGAGGAAGTCCGCCAAAGATGGAATGGACAAAATCAGGAAAAATACCTAGGATGGCTCTGAATGGGGTTAAAGCTCCCGAAAACACTGTCTTAAATACACTCGCGATTCCACTTGTATCAGAAATATTTAAGATTTCGCTCAGTATTTCTGCGAAATGTATGGGGGAATTGGTTGATAACAGTGAAGGAATCTCAGCAGTTGTCCTTGCAACTTGGAGATCATATGTTTCTTTTGATGACGTTAACATGGTTGGCGTCTGTAGGAGCACTGTCTTCATTCTGCTTAAAGTAACAATTCGAATAGAAGAAATTTTCAAACTGGGCCATAACCTTGCCTCCCTGTCTCGGGCATCGTTTGGGAACAATACTCGTTCACAGCACATGACCTTCGTAGTCACGGTTATGAGATAAGGTTTTCCGGGCAGCAGACTGCAACATCTGCGATCTACAATTAGAATGTAACTCCCGTTCGAGAGTCTCCTAAAGAATGGTTCTATTTGTGTTGCAGGTGTGCCTAGCTGGTGACATGAAAGGTTATTTGAAGTCCCTTCACATGCTCCATGCAAACTAATACCCTGACACAGAAGTGTACCGCTTAGTGACCTTTCACAATTATTGCCACTAAGGAACACACTTTGTCCTTTATTACTAACACATGCGTGTGTATAGGGCAAGTTCCATGTTGACTTAATGTATCCTTTACCCAACCTTTCATACTGGCCTGCCTGTATATATTTTTGGCAGTATTGAAACTGGAAAGTTGTTATCGGAATATTTATTATCCCATGTATTATCCATTCAATGACAGGTCGTTCTGACATTGTCAATGGTAATCTCTCAAGTTTTTCAATGCTCAGAATTGTCTAGTCAGCACCCTTCTGTGCCAAACTGATTTGTTTATCAGTAAGGTTAAAGATATTAAATAGTGACGTTGTGTTGATTAAACGCCAAGGCACATAGCCTGAACGCAGATTTTGTAACGTCCAGCCAAGTTGTACAATAGAACGCAATTGGGACTGACCGTGTTGTAACATCAGTAAGTCTTGCTCTATTATATCGATTGCTGAAGACACAATACTGTCCAGTGAATATATTCTGGAGGACAGAGTCATTAACCCATTGTCCACAACAGAAAGTGATTTTTCCAAATTAATACGGTCAATTTCCCGTATTTTTTCTGCTGTCTCAATTTGAGTTACTTTCCAAGCTTCATTGTAAGCTGCATATATAGAGGCCGCTATGAAACGTTTTTGACGCTGTTTGCGTGGTCCCATAATGAAATCACGTAAGTCAGCACCCTCTTGAAGTAAAGTTAGGTGTTGCTTAATTTCTGCCAGTGTGGATGTTTGTAGCCATTGAAGGCAGAGCTTGCCCACACTGTAAGTAGTTACTATCCCTGGATGTTGTCTTTGGGAATATCTAGGGTCTGGCCTGGTCAATTTGAACCCCTGTATTTTGTTCAGGAATCTGTCTTGACAGTTATTTGTGTCTGTGGGCCAGATCAACCATTGTTTCCAATCAGGATGTGTTCTGTTTTGGTTTAAAATATGGTTCACGTCTATCTCAACATCTATAGAGCTATTACTGTTCGTTGTTGGCTTTGGAATAGACGGTTTGTTTACGTCTTTGATTTTGGCTAAGCCAAGACAGGTAGTTTGTTGAATAGTGTCATTCAAAAATATAATTTGTTCTGGGATCATACAGGCTCTGAACAATGATTCTATACCTTGTACTTGCCAATCTTTTGTACCCCAAACAGTTTTTGTTTCAATGTTATTGTTCCAGAAATCAAAACCAAATGTATTCATTTGCTCAAAAAATGAATCTGAATATATCAATTTCGTGTTTGTAAGCATGGTCTTCATACCCGTCTTATTTGACAATTTGAAATAAAATGTTTCTGCATTACTTGTGTTAAACCCTGAAAAATATGCATATTTATCATAAAATGTTTTAGAACTACCCTTTGGAGGAGTAGCACAATGTTCCCATTGGTTATAATTTAAAACATTTCTAGGTTGTGCAGATTTATGGAGATAATGGTTACCATAGTGGTTGTAGCAGAACATTTGATCATAATTAGACGAACCCTGCAAATAATCATGTTCTGTAAATTTAGCAGACATTACTAGGTCAGACATCATATCATTTATACTTTCAAAGTCCCAATCATCAGCAAATGTGCTTGGTTTTACAAAGTCACTTAACGAGATCTTAAATTGATGTGGATACTTCAGGATTTCAACCGGGCCATAGATTTCATAATCAGTATTGTCCCATGCTACACCGCCTGGTATAGGATTGGCTGTGAAGTTTACTGAAGAAAGTTCTCTTTTCTTGACGTGTGAAGATGTGTGTGGTTTAAGGACCAAGTTGATTTTCTGGCTTGCTGTGTCCATTTTAGCATATTTTCCCTCAATGAAATGTCCCAAGCATAGTACCATGATGAGCCAAAGTATGAGGATAAATGCACCTAATGTCACCCAAATTTCAATCCATGGAGAAGTCAGATAGGTTCCCTTTAGTTGATGAAAAAGTTCCTTTGCTTTGTCTTTAAAAGTTTTTGTTGATGGCTGTACTTCTGGTTCACTTGGATCTTCTGAAGCATCATCGAAGTTGATGAAGTAGCCGGATGCCGTTCTGTCAATTGTTCCAATTGCTTCTGGATTACTTTTTGTTTTGGGATTTTGCTTTATTTCATTAGCAAAGTCTGTAGTTACATCATCGTAGGTTGTTGTTCCTTGATGAAAAGTTTTTATTTGGGTTTTAAGAGGTTCAAGTTCCATTGCTTTGTTGCATAGTCCTTGTTGTTTCACTGTAGATTTTCCAAATGTGATCAGTGTTTCAGTTTGAACCTCTGTGGATGTAGCAAACTTTGGTGTTCTGCTACTTCTTGGGAGTCCACTTGGCCTACTATTTGTTATCGGCCACATGATTGTGGTTTAACCAGGTCGATGGATATGACTCGGTTCTCCTTTTTACCAGCAAGGGGCGGTAGTACTACTGATCTTGTCCCGTTGATAGACAAGACAGGAACTGCTTTTCTGTAAGAAGGCCCAAATTCCTTCTTTACCGCGATCTTCTCTCTGACCAGATCCCCGACTTTTGGAATCCAGACAGGCCTTGCTGGGACAGGTGGTTTTTCTTCAGTGGTTGCTGGCTGCTGTTTCAACTTTATGTTGCTCAGGTCTTTTCTTGTTTCATTTAAGTCCTGTAAAATAGCCAAGCGATCTTTGATATCAAAGCATTTTTCTTTAACCACTGAAGTCTGACTATCTAAGTCCTGGATTAACATTCTAGTCCCAAACAATAGTTCGTACGGACTGAGTCCTTTCAGAGAATTTCTTGGCAGGTTATTTAGACTACGTTGGACACTTATTAAATGTTTGACCCACCCAGCTCCTGAACCTAATACCTTTGCTGTTATAGATTGCTTTATGTCACGGTTTTTTCTTTCTACGATTCCGTTTCCCTCGGGATGAAATGGACAAGAGTACCGCAATGCAATGCCCATGCTGGTCATGGCCTCCTTATAAGCCCGGGAGCTAAAAGCAGGACCCTGGTCAGAATGTAGCATGCCAATTGCGTATGTGCCGATAAAGACTCGCAAATCTTTTATAACAGTTCTGGCGTCAGCCGATCGCTGGGGCCACATCCATATGAATCTCGTGCATGAATCCACTGCGACCAAGATATATTTATAGTTACCATCCCTTTGTAAGGGACCACAGTGGTCCAGGTAAACACAGGCTAATGGTTTATCTGAGATTAGAAGGGGCGTCTGTGCTGGTCGTTTCACTGTTGATACTTTCATTCTTTGACATATTTCACATACTAGAACATAGTTCCTTGTTTGTCGTCGCATTTGTGGCCACCAGTATCTCTGTTTTAATAATGATACTGTGGCTGAAACGCCAGCATGTACAGAAGCAAGCCCTTCGTGTGCCGCTATGATGAGTCCTAACCTATGTTCCATGTTTGGAATTGCCCTATCCCCCACTCCAGGGATTCGAGCAAACGGAACATTATTGGCATCAGTTATGAATGAGTACTTTACTGGAAAGCCTTTCGGGAGTGTTTCTATCGCATCTTTTACTGTAGCACTGACAGCCTGCAATATTTCGCTGTCTATTTTTGTTTTTGACCGAGTGATGGCAGCTACGGAAGCCGTTTGCACAGCTGCCTTCGCGGCCTCATCAGCCAATGAATTCCCTGCAACGTGAACGCCATCACGCTGATGACTCAGTGTATGTATCACGTGAGTCTTTTGTAGTTCCTTTTGCAAAAGAACTACTTGTTCCCAAAGCATTTTATGCTTGATTGTGCCACCTTTTGCATCTTTAAAACCGTTCTGAACCCAGATCTGCAAGTATTCATTGTAAGATTGGACGCAGTAATATGAATCACACACTATGAGTGTGGGGAATTCTCGATCAGTATTTTCAAGCGCCATCTTAAATGCTAATAGTTCTGCTCTTTGAGCTGTACAGTCTCCTAGTGATTGTGTTTTAGTGACCATAGGTCTGAATTTACCTTCGTGCCAGCGACCTTTAACAATCGCGCACGCAGCACTGTAAGCTTGCTTATCCCCTACTGCGGGTTGTGCTGATCCGTCTGTATATATTATACAGCCGTAATGTTCTAGAGGCAGAATTTCGGTCGGCGGAGGACATTCGAATTCATATTGGAGAAACTCTTGTGTTTTTAAGTTGGGATCAAATTCGTATGCCACGTCTGTTGCAGCAAGAGAATTAGCCCATTGTATCCATCTCGGATGGAGTGCTTTAGCATTCGGAATGCTTGCCTTTGTTACCGCCTCCAGGGCTGGTATCGGTGTCACGATGATTATTCGTTTACCTTGAGCTAGGGCTCGTTCTTTTGCTACAGCAGTCTGTACCGCGGTTAGAATTTTTTCCGTTGGGCTAAATTTCATTTCAGCTTTTGTGTACAAGTGTGATTTGTATGCAATTGGTACCTTCTCTCCCTCATTAGAGGTTAGGTACGTGAATCCGCATCTTCCTGGGATGACTCGAATCACAAGGTTGCGTGTGTTGTCACGTGTTTGTAATTTTGTTTTAACTAACATATCTGTATGTAAAGATCTCAAAATTTCTGTGTGTTTTTGAGTCCAATTGATTCTTTTAAAATCTGGTTTTATAAGATCATAGAGAGGTTTAACTCTCTCTGCATAATTTATAATGTAAGTTCTTCCGAAATTTAGGAAACCTAGAATTGATTGTACGTTTTTTAGTGTTCTAGGTGCTTGGATTACAGCACATTTCTCTAGGAAATTGTCAGCCAGGCTTTTGCCTTCACTTGATAGTTCATATCCTAAAAACAGGACAGTTAGATGGGCAATTCTTGACTTTTTAAAGTTGAATCTGTAACCCTCTGCTGCGAACCCAAGTATTATGGTGTTCACTCTCTTCAAGTGAGTATCCAAGTCATCATCTGTTAGATAGATGTCATCGACATAAGATAATGCCTCATCATCATATATTTGTAGTAACTCTGTTACTCTTGCTGAGAATAATCCTGGGCTGTTCTTGAACCCCTGGGGCAAACGACAGAATTTTTTTTGCGCGCCATTTATTGAGAACGCGGTCAAATATCTGCTCTCTGGTGCTATATTTTGACAGAAGAATCCATTAGAGATGTCTAATGTTGTTTTGTATTTTTTGCGCACTATGTTATTCATTAGTGCAGCACTATGCGAGTTTTGTACTGCAAAGGTTTTGCAACATGAGTTAAGGTGTCTGTAGTCCAAAACAAGACGATATGAATTGTCTGGTTTGGAGACAGGAAACAAAGGATTATTCATTTGTGAGGTGCAAGTTTCAATCACCCCCTGGTATTCAAGTTGATCTAGGATCTCTTTTACCCGTTTTTTTGCTTCTTGCTTAATTGGGTACTGCCTCTGAGCAGTAGGTTGTGATTTTAACTGGATTTTGTGAGGAGGAGAGTCCTCATCCCATCCCACATGGTTTTTATATAATGCAGGAGCTTGGGCTACTGCCCACTTTCTTGCAAGTGTATATTTTTTATGAATTGGAATATGATTTGAGAAGGCAGGCATAATTATTTCTTCGCCATGAGGGCACTCCCTGACAAACTCTGGTGGCCAGTCTCTTTCAGCTAGAAGGATGTCATAGCCCTTGGAGAGATTATCCCAAAAGAGACCCCTTATTTTCCTAGTCTTATCCCCTTCTATACGCAATGTTACTTCATATATTTTATGAGGTTTGCTAACCCTGGTATCTGCAGTTTCCACCTGAATGTATTCATTCGTGTCCACTGTCTCCAGATGATTCATAAGGATCTTGCGAGCTATGCTCACTTCTGCTGCGCTGTCTAGCATTGTCTGAGCCCATTCTCCGTTTTTCAGCTGTGTCCTCAGTATTCTCGGCATGGTTGATTACTTTAATACTGGCTACCTTCTTTTTTGGAAACTGTAATTTTTTATTTTGATGAGCAGGTTCCTTGTCTTTGGACTTGACGTGCTCTTCCCTGTGTTCTGATCGTCCTCTTCTTTCCGATTTCTGCAAGGAAGTCTGAAAAGATTGAGAGGGACGTGTATTAATATCTTGATATCTATCAGGTTTCTTCAGATTATCCCTATTTCTAAGGTTGTATTTTTTCTCAGAGGGCTCCCTCTGGGGAGACTTGTGTCCTTGGTCCGGAGATCTTTCTCTCCGCCGAGGAGACCTTCCTCTGGACTGGAATCTTTTTTCTTTAGGAGTGGATTGTTTATTTCCATCCCAGCTCTTTTTTTGAGTGTTTAGATTATTTTTAATAAATACTTTTTCAGGTTTTTCAATAAGTTGGGGTTTCACCGGTTTTCCACCCAAACTATCTCTTCCTAGTTCTTCATAGGATTTTTCGATGATTCTGGCAATTTCAAATGGTTGGTCTGCTATATCTGTCTCTTTCAACCTCTGGCGGATCGCCACATTTGCTGCTTCTCCCTTTATATTTGCTAATAATATTGCCGAGACCTGCTTGAAGTCTTTTAGTAATTTCATACCAAGAGTTAAGGCAGGTTCTGGACCGTATTCATCTTGAATTTGTTTTAGCACATCTGGTATTACTGACATGGATGGAACACCATGTGTTTTTGTGTAAATGGAAGCAAAGACTGTACCCCAAGTGTCACAGTCCTCCACATGTGGTGCGATTCCCATTGGAAGACAGATAGTCAGAATTCTGTGTTTCTCAACCGGGGTGGTATCTGGAAATACCGCCTCTATTTGAGTGATTTTTTTGTGCTAACCAGAATGGAATTTGTTCCCGTTTTGCGGGTACTTTACCTAGACAGGACTGTATGTTCTGTGGTGTAATTTTATTTGTGTTCCCCTGGTGAGGGATCAGCTGTGGAATTTTAATAGCTGGTTGGACTGTTGAAGCCCGCATTCCATATTGGACTAATTGTCTATGTATTTTAATTAATTGTTTTAGCTGTGCTAAAAGTTCTGGTGCAGACATTTCTTCAATGTCTGGATGTGGTGTGTATCCGGCTAGGACCAGCCACGTTGCTCATGGTCTACCTAGTGGACCGAGCCTGGTGATGTGATTATTATGTTTTAGGGCGCCATTAAACCAGAGCAGGTGCTCTTGGTATTTGAGTGGTATTTCCACCTCCTCGAAAGGAGTGTACTCATTAGGAGGTTCCTCTATTTTGTAATAGTGGAAGTCCTTTGTTACAGCGTTTGCTGCTGGAAAGTTTATCCATGAATAGAATACCTCTGTCTGCCGATATTCGCGTGCCTCAATTACGAATATGACTGTACCACCTCTCGGTGTCAGCCCATTTTCTATAAGTTTTAAGGTTATAGATTTCCTTATGTTGACCGGGATGAGTATTGCATCCGGGTCTTGCTGTAGGAGACTATTGTCAGCCGCTAGGAGTTGAGCTGCTATTCTAGCTGTCTCCCTTTCTTCTTCAGCTTCTGACATTCTACTGTCAAGAAAGTTATTTTGTTTATTTGCAAATCAGGTTTCTATGGAAACAAAGATTAGATGCACAATATTTTGGAACAGTGTATCCTTCAACGTTGAATAAACCAAGAACCATACATAGGAGTCTCCTCCTACTAAGTTTGGCGGATTTAACCTTTCACCCACTTCAGACGTCTTTGGAGTATTATGGGGAAAAAGGGGTCTGTGTGAAAAAGCACGACTGAGTTACTCTAATGTCTTACGTTAGATTTATCGCCTATCCAAACCGTTGGGCGCCATGTAGTGTAGTTCCTATTATCCCAATAGGCTCTGCGCATTGGAATAATATCTTCAATAGTATAGACGTAGGACAGAGGTTAACTAGGTCTTCTACTGTCGATATTAGACTTAAAGTTTAATGTTTGCCAGCTAGCTCAGAGTTCACTAGAAACTTTCTCGAATAGACAAGGAGGAGTTTAACCTCCCTGGATAGACAAGAAGGGATTTAGTTTCTGACAACCATAGAACATGACAACTTTGCTCTCCCCTAATCAAGAGTGTATCTCTAGAGTCGTGTGAAAACAAAAGACAACTTATTTTACTCAGTCAGTTCAGTGCATTCTTAGTTTCACCAGATTGTAGAAAAAAGGAAGAGACGGGCGTGTTCAATAAAAAGATGGTATTTATTGATCAGTCTCTTTTCTCATACAAGAGAAATGAATCGCTATTATTGCAATACTTATAGTTAAGTAAAGTGCATACAGTAATAACAGAATTATAAAATAATACTGTAAAAGCATTGATATGGTTTCTTAGCCATATGATACTTAAAATGGATAAAATAGATACATACATATATACATTGACTAATCGTACTCAACTGGTGCTTCTAACTACGCCTACCCCAATGTACCTGACCTAAGCCTAATACGTGGGCGGGAGTAGATAAGTAGCAGTTTAAGTTAAGTTTGTTTTGCCAAGAGTCTGCTTCAAGAATTCTCTACAAAGGGTTATTCAGTTCAGTACCTGGGATTTAGAAGGCTGGAGGGTTGGTATCTCTATCTCAGGTCTTGATATTCCAGCTGCCTGCGAGGGCGGCTTGGAAGCGCCGGAGCTGGATTTCTCGGCAGGAGAAAAGGCAGCGTCTCTCTCTCAGCGCGTCAGAAAGGAGGGGCAGCGTCTGTAGGCTTCGCGGTCAGCTGGGCTCCTCGGCAAGTCTCGCTGCTCCAATCTTGTCACCACCTCGTGTGTTTGCTTAAGGCAATGTCGGTATTATTTATACCTGAAAGGTGCCGAGATTGACGTAAGGATGGACATAAATACGTCAATAAGGATGTCATACGAACTGATCGTTCGCACATTCTTTACTGAAGTTCTCGGCTAAATCAAAACAATGGCTGTGGGGATTTCCCAGGTCGTGGTAGGTTTGATTTGTTTTGAGAACACCGTATGCCTATTAGGGGGCTGGAGAAATAGTGCTTGCCTAATGAGATGGCATGCGCTATGACCTAATCAGATAACGGGTTTCTGTGCCGTTGTATGGCTAATCAGATAACGGGTTTTTGTGCAGTTGAATGGCTGCTAGTTAATTATTAACCAGACAAGGGTCAGAAATAGGGGGATCGATACAGTACCCATAGTAAATACATCACAACAACCCCACCCAAGAACAATGAAGGGGAACCAGTCCAAGACCAACAAGGAATGACAAACCTCCAAGACAACAACATCACAGAAAGTGACAACCCCCCAAACGAACAAAGGGCAGAGGCACAGCCAGATGACCCCCACCTAGAGGATAGCATAGGGGCCAGGATCCTTAGTAATAAAGGGGAGAGGGAGGGGAGGGAAGAGATTGAAGGTAGGCCCCAATCCTGGAGCAACCAGAGCAGAAGGGCACAGAAATACCTATCAACCCATCCTCCAATGTGCCAAAGAGGAGGAAGGAACAAGAAACAGGACGAATCATCCCATCAAAAAGAGTGAAAGAATGCACTCACAGAAGACATAGCCACCCACAGGGAGGCGAATGCAGAAGACCAAGCCAAAGGTCCTCACAGAATGGGGAGGAAGGGCGGGCCGTGAATGAATCTGTGACTAGAATCATCTCTACCAGATACAATGTTACCGAAGGTAAGTAACTCGTACATCTGATAGAGACTACTATCCGCAGATTCCTTAATGTAGAATAGATACCCTAGCCATACCCACGGTGAAGGAGGGTCTGCGAAAGGGCCCACCAGCTTGGACTTAACAGGGCCCACAGGGGACCAGGCCAACGGACAAGGCAAGGAGCCTCGACCCCGCATACGAGGGGAAACCCCAAAGCAGAACGCCACCGATCCCATGGGGGGCGGGGGGAAGGAAAAAGAGGAAACCCATTCCACTCAACCGAGGAACCAAGGCAAGGCCAGGGGAAGGGGAAGCTGCAGCACCCCACTCCCTTAAAGGGCTACAGAACAGCCGTCCATGGCCAAGGCAAGGAAGAGGAAGAATAACAACCCAGAGGCTCCAAGGAGACAGGGACAAAAAAGGAAGTACAGCCCGGGCACCCGGGGGGTCCGGTAGGCTGCACCCCAAAAAGAGGGAAGAACACAAGAACTTTCCCAACTCCCAGGCCAGCAAACATAAGGGTGAAGAGACCCTGGACACACCACAGAGAGGGGTGCGCACACATGACCCAAACGGAGCAGAACCAGCGTCCCGACGCCATGCCGCAGACAGCAGGCCAGAGCTGACGAACAGCGCAGGAACCCCAGAGAAGGACACCTCGGGGCGCCATCCAGGCATTCACATTCAACACAAAGAAACTGCACCTGCACGTACATAAGCTCCACGGAGGGCAGAGACCCGAAGGCAACTCCCCAGCACATAATTAGCTATATAACAGCTACCAGTACCCCACATAGGGTATGTTAGTCCCAAACATGGAAACCCTCTTAGGAAGAAACTTCCGTTGCAGAGGACAACTGAAAGAGCTATGAGGGGGAAAAAAACAGCCGAAGGCTTGTCAAGCAGCCAAGAGAAGAACAGGAGGCCTAGTCTCAGTGCCAACCTGGTGTGAACAACCTTCAACAACACTCATACAAGAAGGGCCGGTCAGCAGCCAACAGAGCCCCAGTCCCAACAAGAGGACTCTCAGACATATGAAGCACACAGAGCACACAACGGGGGCGACTCGCCCCAACAAAAGAACAGCTCACAAAATCCAGACCAACCCAAAGGTTACTGAGGAGGAGAAGGAGGAGGAGGAGAAGGAGGGGGAGGAGGAGGAGGAGGAGGAGGGGGCCGAAGCCCCGCCAAGAACCTTCAGATGGCGGAGTCCGCCGGGGGGTGGAACAAGAGGGTGCCATCAAAAGGAAGATCCACCAGCCTCTCCTTCACATTCTCTGGGAACACACTGTCCTGGAGCCAAGTATGGCGGCGGAGGGCAACTGAAGAAGCCATGGCACGACCCAGCGCCTCCGAGATATCCAGAGGGGAGTGAAGAATAAACGACTCCAGCTACCGGCCATCCAATGCATGGTGTCGCAGGTCAACACCAGCACCCTCTTGAGAAGCTGGAGATGCAAGGGGCTCTGCCGAGTCCCACAAAAAGGCCCGAGCCAGCACACATAAGGTGTTAAGGGCCCGCAGAGCCACACTGGTCGAGGCATACATATTGCGGCCCCAGGAGTCCAGCCAGCAGGCCTCCCAGGAGGGTGGAGCCAGGGCGGTCCACAAGAGGGGGCCACTGGCAGAGGGGTGGAGGTGAAGAACCTTCAAAAGATGGTCCACAGGAAACTGGGCAGCCGCATCTCCCATGCGCAAAATTCCCACAGCCGTGGAAACAGCACGAGCGAAGGCCGCACCCGCCTCCGTAGGACAACGTGGTGGAAAAAGCAACTCCTCCGTGGTGGACGTCTGCAAACTAAGACGGCCATCCCCTAAACCAAGCGGAGTGGGAAAGGGCCAGCCCTGAAAAGGAGAAAGAGGCACTGAAGAGTAGGGGACCTGTGGTTCCTCTGGCGAAAACTGCTGCCGCAGCAACTGCAAGGAGCCGTCTTTCGATGACGTCGGGGAGAAGGCCATGATGTGGCGGCCCGTCTCCGGAGAGGACGACAATAGCAGGCACCCAACCTCTGGGGAAGAGGGAACGTCCGAGAACAAATCCACGACCTGACGCCTGTCCGGTGCTGTAGAATCCGCAACCTGGAGCAGGGCATCATCGTCATTCAACACCACAGGAGATGCCGGACAGGCCTCCATCTCGGCACACGATGCCGGGGACCGGGGCTGGGCTGGAGCCGAGGTGGTCAAGGGGCGACGCCGGAACAGTGCCGACTCGATCTCCGACGAGGCCGCCGCCTGCGTGGAGGAATGAGTAGCACTTGGAGAGTGACAAGAAGTCCCCGCCAGCCTCAACCCATGGGGGGGCAAGAGAGATCTACCGACCCCCACAGCAGTGCCAAGGCTGACTCGACCTCCAGCGAGGCAGCCGCCTGCACGGAGGGACGAGAGGGACTCGGGGACTGACAAGGAGACCGCTGCCAGACTCGACCCATAAGGGGACGAGAGGGGCTCGCCGACCCCTGTGGCGCTGCCAAGGCCGACACGACCTCTGTAGAAGGACGGGAAGGGCCCGGAGAGGGACAAGGGGTCCCTATCCACACTCGACCCATGCCGGGACGAGAGGGGTCCGCTGACCCCTGTGGTGCCGCTCGGGCCAGCAGCTGCCGGAGCAGCGTCACCTCGGCCTGAGACATAATAGCCACCTGCCGAAAGGGCCAAGTGGGGCTTGGGGATGCGATCCGAGCCCCGAGGACCTCCCTCGACACCACAGGGACTCCGGCAGGAGTTTGTGGAAAGGCAGAGGCGCCGTGGTTCTAAGGAGGGACCCCCAAAGGGCCGCACCCCACCGGCACCACATCCTCCAAGCCTGGAGCCAAACCAGCCGGCACCAGGGCCGAAGCCGCCAGCGACGCCACGGAGGGCCCATATGGCGCTGAAGTACTGGGTTTTTCAGAACCGGTACTGATCCGGTAACCCAGCGGTGCCAGGGACAACACCCTATGACTTCGGGTCCTTTCTGTTTCAGACTACAGAAACACAGATCCTTCTAGGTGAAATCAAAGATCGAATTTATTGGCTGCAACCAAGTAACAGGTATCCTAGAAGTACAACACGGTGTATATTCTCAGGATCGATGACTTCACCAGAAGACTCGTCTATCGTTTCGCTCTACCAATCATCAAGGGTCCAAAACAGGGCGATAGTCAGGGCAGCAGTCCTTCGTAGCCGTCGGGAAGCGGGGAACCTCGCAGCAAAGACTTTCGGACCACGTCGACATGCAGGGGTCGATGAAATGGCGGCCTTCCTCCAGAATTTTCACACGAAGCTCCTCACGAACCTCTGGCTTGGACCGGTACCGCTGATATCGCCCCACGTTGGGTGCCAACTGAAGTACTGGGTTTTTCAGAACCGGTACTGATCCGGTAACCCAGCGGTGCCAGGGACAACACCCTATGACTTCGGGTCCTTCCTGTTTCAGACTACAGAAACACAGAGTCTTCTAGGTGAAATCAAAGATCGAATTTATTGGCTGCAACCAAGTAACAGGTATCCTAGAAGTACAACACGGTGTATATTGTCAGGAGACTGCTCAATCTTACAAAGCCAACCGTCTCTTTTTATACAAAATATTATGCTTCAGGCAAACATTCCTAATTTTACAGTTGACCATTCACAAATTTCCACTACAAAGAAAAAGCAGAGTTATGATGACAATCCCACATTTCAGTTTGTTCAGCCCACAATCAATTACCCGGCAAGGCCCAGTATTTTCATCAGATATCGACAGACCCCCAATAAAAACGGGCACCTCCTCCTCGTAAAGCAAGTCATAAAGTAGGAAACAGGGACAGGTGTGTGCGAGATTAGGCATGTTTTGTGTGCGATGAAAGGTTTATGGCACGTTGTGCCTTGATACTATCTCGTTTGGCCACTGGGAGAGGAACTGACCGAACAGGTTTGGCCTGGGGCAGTGGAGTCAGCTTGCCCAGGTCGCAGAGAAGTCAGGAAAGGTGTACGTGTCCTTCAGGACCGTGTTTGGCCTTTATCATTGACCTATGTGAGGGCAACTCACAAAATGGCTGCCGTACACAAAATGGAACCCGAGGGTTCAGAACAAAAACTACGATTTCAAGGTAAAAATCGTCACTCGAATGTGACGAAAATGCTTGTGCATAGTGTACTAACCATTCTCGGTCTTCTGATATCAAAATCGTCATGGTACGTTGATGTTTATAACACGGGTCTAGAATTTTCAGTACTGCAGACCCTCCTTTTGCCCTTACATAGGCAATACCTATACTCACGCTAATCTGAGTCCAGGTCTATATTCCTAAAGTCATTGAGATGTTGCTGTAGCATCATCCAATTACTTAGCTCGTCCCTCGATACAGTTTTCCTTACACATGTTGTAGCACAGAGGCCACATAGTGCAGGAGCACACTGTATACACAGACAGAACAGGAAAAGAATGGCTAAGATCATTCCAATGACCATCAGAATTTTCCATCCCCAGCCGGATACCAGTTCCCAGAACCATCCCATTAACGACCAATCTCCTTTATCGACATGAATAGATTCGGAAATCTTATGCAGTTTGGAGATGGCCTGGTACACTGTTGGAGCGTTATCCGGAATGAAAACACAGCAACTCGATTGGATCACTCTACATACCCCACCTCGGTCTGCAAGTATGACGTCTAACGCGACCCTGTTCTGAAGGGTCATAAGACGATCCGACTGGAGCTCAGCAGTCAAGTTACTAAGGGCACCAGCAGTTTCAACCACGGTGGATTCAACCACCCTTGTCAATTGCCTTATGTTCCTGCTGTTAACCATGGGTCCCCAGAACGGCAGAAAAACCCTCACGAAGTCTCCAAATTCTTGTTCTGCAGTGTCCTCTTCACTGAAGACACCTCTAACTATCCTCGTCTTATGGTAATCTGCCACCGCTGTGTAGGTGGGGGGCAACAGGAACAAAACAAAGCATGTACCCGAAAAGTCAGGGGGCAACCATGTATAGGCTCTATCATGGCAGATGAAATAGGTACCCTTAGCTGCTAAGAACGAAGGGGAAGTCTGAGACGCAAAAACATATGTCTCAGTGCAGATACTCTTCCCTAACTGAGCTCTGGGATTCTTGCCAATACCTTGCAGACATAAGTGACCCTGATGGGGTACAATCCAAATTGGGGAAGATCTCTTAGCTTGCTGTTTCTCCCTCAGAGTGACTCCATATCCGGTCACGTTCCATCCTATATATACTAGTGTCTCTTCCCTCGGTATAGTCTCATAGGAGATATCTTCCTTAACCATGTCTACTATACCCTTAACTAGGGCACTATTCTTAGGATTATCTTCCACAGAACGTAGGGGGTAGGTCTCATGTGCGTAGATGAACATTGTTCTGTATGCCCACACAGAACCATTGTGGCTGAAAGGCAGGACCAGATAAGGGATACCTTTATCCGTTGTGTGAGGCATAAGACCACACACCCAACATTAAGTAGTGTTCATTAGTAGTTGGTGTTGGTGCAAAAGCTGAACGAAGGAGTTATTAATAAACTCTAATCTCCTAGCGGATTCATGTTCAGGAAGAGGTTGAAAAGAATGTGAGGAAATAGTAGTAGGGGGAGGTATGGGCGATGAAGTGGGTGTAAGTGTGACTCGAAAAGCAAATAAAACATATCCTATTAAAAACATCATAACACTGAACAACATAAAAATGCATAGTATCAAAAAACGTTTCTTGGTCATCATTCTGCAAATTGTAGTCTTAAAGTTCATTTTGTTTGGCAGGTCTCTCCATCTCGAGAAACTCCATCCTCTCTAAAATGCTGCTCGCGATGGTAGGGTGTTCTATGCTAAAGGATGCTTCTGTCAGCCCAGGGCAACTCCCTTAGACCAACCAGAACCGTTGACCTAACGTCTTCGGCTGCACCCCAAAGACTTTGGGCAACCGCGACCCTACAGCTGAACCCGGATGGTGGTTCGAAAAACAAAAATAAAAAAAAAGTTTCTCAGATGAGAGAGCTGCACTTCCAAAAATAGCAAAGAAAAAGGAATATTTATTTGTCCATAGTTCTCGACTTCAGATTATATCTTTTCTTTCCAGGTACTGTCTGGTCTTGAAAAAGGAGTTCAGGCTCTGTAGTGTCCAATCGAATTGACGGTGGCACAGCTTCTTGCAAGAGATTGTCACTTTCTTGTTCAGAGATTGTTCCTTATATGCGTGCATCACTGAAAGGCAGAAATCGAGGCACAGTTTCAGTCTCTGAGTCAGCGACACCCTCCTGGACCCACCGGTCGTACGGTAGAGGCAAAGGCACCCTCTTGCAATGTACGCCGTGGATCCAGTTTTTCTTCCCCTCCACTCAAACAGCTGATCTTGTTGAGAGAAGAACTAGATGAGGGCCGGTCCACCGGGGCTGGTCATTCTTTGTTCGCTGGAAATTCTTGACCAGCACCCAGGATCCAGGATCGATCGGATGTCCTGGAGCTTCAGAGACCTGAGGCAGAGTATCGTGAACCTGTTGGTGTAAAACACGCAATTTAGCCGTCAATTCATACAAATAGTCAAGCAGTACAGGGTGTTCGATCTCACAGAATTTTTTCGGCCTTGGCACTCCCCATATGTTGGCCGGACGGCCGAACACTATTTCGTACGGACTAAGTCCCACTCGCGAGTGCACAGTTATTCTGGTTGATAGGAGTGCTAAAGGCAGAGCGTCAGGCCATTTAAGACCAGAGCTTGCTTGAATTTTGGCCAATTTTAGCTTTAACGTGCCATTGTAGCACTCTACTAGTCCAGCTGATTGGGGGTGATTTGCAGCGTGGAATTTCTGGTGGATGCCTAGCCCTTCACATACTTTCTTCATCACTCGACCCACAAATTCACTCCCATTGTCACTCCAGACCATTCTCGGCATTCCGAACCTAGGGAAGAACTCTTTGGCAAGGGCTTTAGCTGTGGACAAGGCAGTGTTGTCCTTTAAGGGATATGCTTCTATCCATCTTGAAAAGGCACAAACAACAACGAGTACGTATTTCAGATTGTTGCACCTTTCCATGTGGATGAAATCTAGCTGCAAAACCTCGAACGGATACGTTGGAGGCGCAAAATGACCAGCTGGAGTTGGGGTTCCCCTACCAGGATTGTATTTCAGACACACCATACAATTCTTGACCACATTCTCTGCACACTTAGGAATTCCAGCATTTTGCCATACTGGAGCCAACAACTTACAAATCCCTTTCATACTGATGTGAGCCATTCCATGAGCCATTGTAACAACTGCAGGCACATACACATAGGGTAACAACCATCTCTGATGCTCCGACAATTCAACCCAACAACCAATTGCATCCAATTTACCCGTACTTTCTCTCCACACACTCAACTCTTTCTCTGTAGCTTCAGCTTGAATGGACTTTACACTTTCTATTGTGTCTTCACACATTCCTACGTCACCAATCCAACTTGCAGGGCCTGCAACATACATTCGACTCATCACATCCCTTGCGGTTTCTTTTGCGACTTCGTCAGCAAATGCATTTCCACGACCAACATCATCAGTCACCTTCTTGTGTGCACTGCATTTCACAATCGCAACTTGCAACGGCAAAGTAAGTGACTCGAGGAGCTCATTCACCAATTGACCATGCTGAATCTTAGTTCCATGCGAAGTCAGGAACACACGTTCTTTCCACAATCCTCCAAAACTGTGAGACACACCAAATGCATACTGGCTGTCGGTATATATGGTCACTTTCATTCCTTTCGACAACACACACGCTCGTGTAAGTGCAATCAATTCTGCTGCTTGAGCTGAATTATGTGGGATACGTGCAGCTTCAACAATCGTATGCAAAGTCGTAACAGCATATGCCGCAGTCGTATCTCCATTTGAAGCTTGAAGCATGAACCATCCACCCATAAGGTACCATCACACTTTGCAAGAGGAGTGTCACTAAGATCTATTCTGCCTTTCGTTTCTTCTTCTGTTCTGAGAAAACAATCATGCTGTTCAGAAGTATCTAACTCAGTCTCAATCGGCAACAACGTAGCTGGGTTAAGCGTGTTGCATCTTTTTATGTGCACATGACTCGCTAACAGTGTCAATTCATAACCTGACAACTGAGCACTAGTTAAGTGCTGCGTCTTGGTTCTGTTTAACAACGTGTCCACTGCATGTGGAACCATCACAACCAATGTATTATTCATCACTAAACCAGCAGACTGTCGAATAGAAACAGCTGCTGCCGCTGTGGCTCTCAAGCAACTCGGCAACGCTTTAGCTACCGGGTCTAAAGTCGACGAAAAATACGCACATGGACGCTGTTTGCCTCCGAACAACTGTGTCAACACTGACAATGCACAACCTTCTTTCTCATGGACATACAATGTAAAGGGCTTACTATAGTCGGGGGTACCCAACACAGGAGCTGAACATAATGCATTGCGCAATTCGAACAAAAACTTTTCTAACACTCTTCAGACCATGGAAGGGGATTCGGTGTATCTTTACAAGTTAATGCCACCAAAGGTTTGGCCAACAACGAAAAATTTGGTATCAATTGTCTGCAATATGATGTAATACCCAAGAAAGCACGCACTTCTCTCAGTGTCCTAGGCACACTCAATTTCGCTATTGCCTGAATTCTTTCTGGGGTCAGTTTCCTTCCCTCCTTCGATAAGAGATGACCTAAGTAGGTCACTTCTTGTCGACAATATTGCAATTTTGAAAGAGACACTTTGTGATGTAAATCAGACAAATGACGCAACAACGACAACGTGGCTTCCTTACAGACTTTCTCAGTATCTGCAGCAACAAGCAAATCATCAACATACTGAATAAGGGTAGCGCCATCAGGTAAAACAATTGTGTCAAGCTGTGCTTTTAAAGCTTGACTATATATCGATGGACTTTCACAGTAGCCCTGGGGAGCGCGTTTGAAGCGGAAGCTTCGACCTCCTAAACTGAAGCCGAAAATATCCCTACTCTCCTCGGCAATCGGGATGCTGAAGAAAGCATTCTTCAAGTCGATCACCGAGAACCAAGTCGCAGAAGCTGGAATCATAGTCAATAGGGCAGTGATATCAGGAACAACTGGAAATTGTGGCACAACTGTTTTATTCACCTCTCTAAGATCAATCACGAATCTGTAAACAGGTGGCTGAGAAGGGTCAGTGCGCTTCAAAACAGGCAGAACAGGACTATTGCAAACGTTGCCTCTTGTCTCTTCAATTACATCTTTTTCAATCTAGTCATAAATGATCGCTAGTAACACTTTTTCACCTTCACTAGAGATCTTGTATTGGGGAATACGTGGCATTTTAACATTGGCTTTTATTGTTACAACATATGGCGGTATTTCCAAAAGACCCACATCATTAGGACCAGTAGCCCAAAGAACTTCAGGAAGAGACGACAACTCTGTCGGAAGTTTATCCTTCGACAAATACATTGGGGAGACTACTTTCTTGCCTAGTGTAAGTTGCACTCCTGAAGGAGAACAATTCAAAGTCGCATACAATCTTTTTAACAGATCCAATCCTAACAAGTTTTCACCACAACCTGTGGTCAGAATAAGGGGTGCTTCTAATTCACGAGGTCCAACAGAAAGTGACATAGGACTAGAAATCGGGTTCCTAACCGGGGCGCCAAAAAAACCTACTGAAACATTCATTTCGCCAGACAAAGGTGCGCCAGGGAGTTTAGAGTGCATAATAGAACTCTTTGTAGCACCAGTATCCAATAGAAAAGGCTCTGACACACCTGATGTAATCACCTCAACATAAGGTCCACTCTGATCTACTGGAACTGAAACAACTCCCTCTCTTTGTCTATGGCTGTTCTAGCAATCATTACCCTCCATATTCTCATCTTCTGCATAGTAGTCATCAGCATAGTACTGAGCTGTCCTATTAGACGCGTTATTCTGCTGATCAAACCTATTCATTGAATTTTGAGGCGGGAATGAACGCGCGTTCTGGGGGAAATTTCCACGTCCTCTACCTCTAGGCGCTTGTGGAGTACCTCGACCTCTTGCGCTAGAAACACCATTCATACGCTGTAATAAAGCAGGGCAACTACTTTTAAAATGGCCCTCTTCTTTACAATATGCACACTGATTAGGACCCACAGGAAAGCGTTGTTGAGGATATTCGGTCCTTTGCGCATTTCTCTGAAACTGCTGAGGCTGCTGATAGTTACTCTGACCACCACGAGGCGGGTACGCCTGCTGTAAAAGAACCTTTGTCTTTAACTCTTTCGTTTTCTTGTCTGTTCTATCTTTCTCATCCTTATCTCGATTTTCGTAATACTGTGACGTAGCCAATATCTGTGCTGAAGAGGAAACGGCCCAAGAACTTTCCGAATCTTTTAATTTCTTACACAACTCGGGAAGCAAATTGTGCTCAAATTTGTCAACGAACAACCGTTGACCACCTTCTGTACTCATATCTTGACAACTGTGGTCGACAAACGTCTCTTCAAACCTAGTGAAGAAATCAGACAATGTTTCATCTTTCTTCTGCTTACACGCAGACAACTTGTCCCAATTTACTCGCATCGCAGGCATTAAAGTCTTCATGTAATTAATGATCCTACCAGGGAGCTCTGCTACTAAAGGCTCGGGTTTAGCACCACCATCTTGTCGGTCATCTGCAGCACTAATATTAGCCCATGTGTCACCTAACTCCTGATCATGATCCGCATGACGAATCTTTCCCCATAAAGGCTGTGGAACAATATTTCCAAACAACATGTCTATGTCGGCTAAATTCATAATGCAAGAGCCTGCAGTCTGTGTCAATTCCTTGTAATACCCTGCAGGATTTTTACGGGGATCAGGCAATGTCTGTTTAAGGGCCAAAACTTCAGCGCGTTTCCAAGGAACATGTACCCAAACACGCTGAAAGTGCGCTGGAACAGCTGGGGGAACATTATTCAGACCAGCCACTACTGCTTCCTTCCATACTGGGGGAACCTCTCTCATGGGGTATCGTCTTACCTTCTTTTTAACAGAGGAATCAGACCCAAACAACGACCGAGAAACACCTTCACTCCTAAACGACAACAATGTCGCAACTGCTTTCTTAACATCTGAACCCACAATTGCGCCTTTCCCAAACTCGAACCGTATATGACATAACTCAGGTGGATTGGGCTCCAAATCATTCTCCTCTAAATCCTCACTCAGGAAGGTACACATTGTCTCAAAAACGTATCTCTGTTTTGGTGCTTCCCACTGATGGAAGACATCCATAACAGACTCTAGCTCATATTTCGTCGGTTCAGTAACCCATTTATGTGCCAAATAATTCAAAGTTTCCTTCTCCCTAGAATCAGGCAGTTGGCTACGCAACTGTTTACGCTCTGAGACAGGAGATACACCTGTTGCTCCAAAGAGAGGATATAGAAGGCTAGCAACAGTGCTAGTCATTCTCTGTCGAACAGAAGGAGAAGTCGATGAAAGGACAGGCGGAAAAGCAGAGTGAGGCAAAGCAGACGCAGAGGCAGTATCAGGAGGAATACCAGGAGTGGTAGTCGATATAGTTGTCAAAGTTGTAGGAAGCAAAGGCAGAGCAGATGTCAAAGTCGGTGGCCCTTGAGGAGGCTGCACCGGAAGGGTAGGAGCCAACTGCAGAGCAGCTGGTGGCTGTGGAGGAACTTGAGGCACAACAATCTGGGGTTGCACGACTAAAGGTTGCGGAGGAGCTGTAGCACTCTGCGCATAAGGGGGTGGCGAACTCAATAAATGCGACATTAGGGGGTCTTTTTCAATGTCTTTTGCTGCATCTTGCTGAAGAGGCGGCAAAACAGGGTAACATTTATCGATAACCATTTTACGTTGCCTGTGCAACTGCTCACTCATCTGTTCTTCTTCGTTATCTTTAAACTGCATAGCAGCTTGCATTATTGAGATACCCTTTTCCCTTTTATTTTCTTCTCTAATTTAATTTCCTTCTGTTTGGCTTCCTTTCGCCATAGGCAGAAAGAGTCAAACATCGCCGGCCGGGCTTTCTTCTTGAAAAGTTTAACTTCTAGATTATCTAGGATTTCCGTGTCAAAGCTACCATATTGGGGCCATTTTAAGATACCATCTTTCCTGGTGTATTTGATCCACACCTCGTTATAGGTGATGGGGCCTACGCCATGTTTCACATAAAGTTCATAAGTTGGAGTTCCAATCGGAGGAACCGGACACGAGTCCTCCAATCGGGAATCCCTATTACAACCAAGACAAAACAAATTTCCAAGTCTACTAAGACCAGGCATCTTCGCTCACTAGTCTAGCTTCAAACTTCAAGGGTTTATCGAATACGATATTCTCGTGAATACACGAGTCCCTCGGCTTTGGTACTTGCAAGTTCCAAATCAAAGATCCCAAGGGAATAACCAAACTAAGGACTGGGAGACGCTCCACTTATACTTAACTGAAGGATCGATGACTTCACCAGAAGACTCGTCTATCGTTTCGCTCTACCAATCATCAAGGGTCCAAAACAGGGCGATAGTCAGGGCAGCAGTCCTTCATAGCCGTCGGGAAGCGGGGAACCTCGCAGCAAAGACTTTCGGACCACGTCGACATGCAGGGGTCGATGAAATGGCGGCCTTCCTCCAGAATTTTCACACGAAGCTCCTCACGAACCTCTGGCTTGGACCGGTACCGCTGATATAGCCCCACGTTGGGCGCCAACTGAAGTACTGGGTTTTTCAGAACCGGTACTGATCCGGTAACCCAGCGGTGCCAGGGACAACACCCTATGACTTCGGGTCCTTCCTGTTTCAGACTACAGAAACACAGAGTCTTCTAGGTGAAATCAAAGATCAAATTTATTGGCTGCAACCAAGTAACAGGTATCCTAGAAGTACAACACAGTGTATATTCTCAGGAGACTGCTCAATCTTACAAAGCCAGCCTTCTCTTTTTATACAAAATATTATGCTTCAGGCAAACATTCCTAATTTTATAGGTGACCATTCACATATTTCCACTACAAAGAAAAAGCAGAGTCATGATGACAATCCAACATTTCAGTTTGTTCAGCCCACAATCAATTACCCGGCAAGGCCCAGTATTTTCATCAGATATCGACGGACCCCCAATAAAAACGATTCAGAAAAGGGGGTGGTGATGGACAGAGCATCTGAATTAAGCAGAACACTCATACCCAGTCAAAAGATCAGGCCTTGAGCCATCACCATTTTTTAGCTCACTGCACCATCCCAGTTCAGAACCTGGCGACATGCAAATTAGTCTGTCCCTGGCCCAGTGCATCATGGGAACAGGGCAGACCAAACTACCAAGCCAATTCTTTACTGGAAAGGAAACAAGCTTCCGGGGACCGGTTTCTGGCATTACAGTCGTCTTCGGCCCGGCTTGCTTGAATCCTGATGGTTCAGTGAGCAAGGGACTCACATCTGAGCATACCCTTCCACGCTTGTGCTGGCCAAAACGATTCAGAAAAGGGGGTGGTGATGGACAGAGCATCTGAATTAAGCAGAAAACTCATACCCAGTCAAAGGGATCAGGGCTTGATCCATCACCGTTTTTTAGCTCACTGCACCATCCCAGTGCAGAACCTGGCTACATGCAAATTAGTCTGTCCCTGGCCCAGTGCATCATGGGAACAGGGCAGACCAAACTACCAAGCCAATTCTTTACTGGAAAGGAAACAAGCTTCCGGGGACCGGTTTCTGGCATTACAGCCGTCTTCAGCCCGGCTTGCTTGAATCCTGATGGTGCAGTGAGCAAGGGACTCACATCTGAGCATACCCTTCCACGCTTGTGGTGGCCAAAACGATTCAGAAAAGGGGGTTCAGAAAAGGGGGTGGTGATGGACAGAGCATCTGAATTAAGCAGAAAACTCATACCCAGTCAAAAGATCAGGGCTTGATCCATCACCGTTTTTTAGCTCACTGCACCATCCCAGTGCAGAACCTGGCTACATGCAAATTAGTCTGTCCCTGGCCCAGTGCATCATGGGAACAGGGCAGACCAAACTACCAAGCCAATTCTTTACTGGAAAGGAAACAAGCTTCCGGGGACCGGTTTCTGGCATTACAGCCGTCTTCAGCCCGGCTTGCTTGAATCCTGATGGTGCAGTGAGCAAGGGACTCACATCTGAGCATACCCTTCCACGCTTGTGGTGGCCAAAACGATTCAGAAAAGGGGGTTCAGAAAAGGGGGTGGTGATGGACAAAGCATCTGAATTAAGCAGAACACTCATACCCAGTCAAAAGATCAGGGCTTGATCCATCACCGTTTTTTAGCTCACTGCACCATCCCAGTTCAGAACCTGGCTACATGCAAACTAGTCTGTCCCTGGCCCAGTGCATCATGGGAACAGGGCAGACCAAACTACCAAGCCAATTCTTTACTGGAAAGGAAACAAGCTTCCGGGGACCGGTTTCTGGCATTACAGCCGTCTTCGTTCCGGCTTGCTTGAATCCTGATGGTGCAGTGAGCAAGGGACTCACATCTGAGCATACCCTTCCACGCTTGTGGTGGCCAAAACGATTCAGAAAAGGGGGTGGTGATGGACAGAGCATCTGAATTAAGCAGAACACTCATACCCAGTCAAAAGATCAGGGCTTGATCCATCACCGTTTTTTAGCTCACTGCACCATCCCATATTAGAACCTGGCTACATGAAAATTAGTCTGTCCCTGGCCCAGTGCATCATGGGAACAGGGCAGACCAAACTACCAAGCCAATTCTTTACTGGAAAGGAAACAAGCTTCCGGGGACCGGTTTCTGGCATTACAGCCGTCTTCGGGCCGGCTTGCTTGAATCCTGATGGTGCAGTGAGCAAGGGACTCACATCTGAGCATACCCTTCCACGCTTGTGGTGGCCAAAACGATTCAGAAAAGGGGGTGGTGATGGACAGAGCATCTGAATTAAGCAGAACACTCATACCCAGTCAAAAGATCAGGGCTTGATCCATCACCGTTTTTTAGCTCACTGCACCATCCCAGTTCAGAACCTGGCTACATGCAAATTAGTCTGTCCCTGGCCCAGTGCATCATGGGAACAGGGCAGACCAAACTACCAAGCCAATTCTTTACTGGAAAGGAAACAAGCTTCCGGGGACCGGTTTCTGGCATTACAGCCGTCTTCGGCCCGGCTTGCTTGAATCCTGATGGTGCAGTGAGCAAGGGACTCACATCTGAGCATACCCTTCCACGATTGTGGTGGCCAAAACGATTCAGAAAAGGGGGTGGTGATGGACAGAGCATCTGAATTAAGCAGAACACTCATACCCAGTCAAAAGATCAGGGCTTGATCCATCACCGTTTTTTAGCTCACTGCACCATCCCAGTGCAGAACCTGGCTACATGCAAATTAGTCTGTCCCTGGCCCAGTGCATCATGGGAACAGGGCAGACCAAACTACCAAGCCAATTCTTTACTGGAAAGGAAACAAGCTTCCGAGGACCGGTTTCTGGCATTACAGCCGTCTTCGGCCCGGCTTGCTTGAATCCTGATGGTGCAGTGAGCAAGGGACTCACATCTGAGCATACCCTTCCACGCTTGTGGTGGCCAAAACGATTCAGAAAAGGGGGTGGTGATGGACAGAGCATCTGAATTAAGCAGAACACTCATACCCAGTCAAAAGATCAGGGCTTGATCCTTCACCGTTTTTTAGCTCACTGCACCATCCCAGTTCAGAACCTAGCTACATGCAAATTAGTCTGTAATTATTTTGGCCACCATGAGTGTGGAAGGGTATGCTCAGACATGAGTCCCTTGCTCATTGCACCATCAGGATTCAAGCAAGCCGGGCCGAAGACAGCTGTAATGCCAGAAACCGGTCCCCGGAAGCTTGTTTCCTTTCCAGTTAAGAATTGGCTTGGTAGTTTGGTCTGCCCTGTTCCCATGATGCACTGGGCCAGGGACAGACTAATTTGCATATAGCCAGGTTCTGAACTGGGATGGTGCAGTGAGCTAAAAAACGGTGATGGATCAATCCCTGATCTGTTGACTGGGTAGGAGTGTTCTGATTAACTCAGATACTCTGTCCATCACCACCCCCTTTTTGTAATTATTTTGGCCACCATGAGTGTGGAAGGTTATGCTCAGACATGAGTCCCTTGCTCATTGCACCATCAGGATTCAAGCAAGCCGGGCCGAAGACGGCTGTAATGCCAGAAACCGGTATTCGGAAGCTTGTTTCCTTTCCAGTGAAGAATTGGCTTGGTAGTTTGGTCTGCCCTGTTCCCATGATGCACTGGGCCAGGGACAGACTAATTTGCATATAGCCAGGTTCTGAACTGGGATGGTGCAGTGAGCTAAAAAACGGTGATGGATCAAGCCCTGATCTGTTGACTGGGTAGGAGTGTTCTGATTAACTCAGATACTCTGTCCATCACCACCCCCTTTTTGTAATTATTTTGGCCACCATGAGTGTGGAAGGGTATGCTCAGACATGAGTCCCTTGCTCATTGCACCATCAGGATTCAAGCAAGCCGGGCCGAAGACGGCTGTAATGCCAGAAACCGGTCCCCGGAAGCTTGTTTCCTTTCCAGTGAAGAATTGGCTTGGTAGTTTGGTCTGCCCTGTTCCCATGATGCACTGGGCCAGGGACAGACTAATTTGCATATAGCCAGGTTCTGAACTGGGATGGTGCAGTGAGCTAAAAAACGGTGATGGATCAAGCCCTGATCTGTTGACTGGGTAGGAGTGTTCTGATTAACTCAGATACTCTGTCCATCACCACCCCCTTTTTGTAATTATTTTGGCCACCATGAGTGTGGAAGGGTATGCTCAGACATGAGTCCCTTGCTCATTGCACCATCAGGATTCAAGCAAGCCGGGCCGAAGACGGCTGTAATGCCAGAAACCGGTATTCGGAAGCTTGTTTCCTTTCCAGTGAAGAATTGGCTTGGTAATTTGGTCTGCCCTGTTCCCATGATGCACTGGGCCAGGGACAGACTAATTTGCATATAGCCAGGTTCTGAACTGGGATGGTGCAGTGAGCTAAAAAACGGTGATGGATCAAGCCCTGATCTGTTGACTGGGTAGGAGTGTTCTGATTAACTCAGATACTCTGTCCATCACCACCCCCTTTTTGTAATTATTTTGGCCACCATGAGTGTGGAAGGGTATGCTCAGACATGAGTCCCTTGCTCATTGCACCATCAGGATTCAAGCAAGCCGGGCCGAAGACGGCTGTAATGCCAGAAACCGGTCCCCGGAAGCTTGTTTCCTTTCCAGTGAAGAATTGGCTTGGTAGTTTGGTCTGCCCTGTTCCCATGATGCACTGGGCCAGGGACAGACTAATTTGCATATAGCCAGGTTCTGAACTGGGATGGTGCAGTGAGCTAAAAAACGGTGATGGATCAAGCCCTGATCTGTTGACTGGGTAGGAGTGTTCTGATTAACTCAGATACTCTGTCCATCACCACCCCCTTTTTGTAATTACCCCAATAAAAACGGGCACCTCCTCCTCGTAAAGCAAGTCATAAAGTAGGAAACAGGGACAGGTGTGTGCGAGATTAGGCATGATTTGTGTGCGATGAAAGGTTTATGGCACGTTGTGCCTTGATACTATCTCGTTTGGCCACTGGGAGAGGAACTGACCGAACAGGTTTGGCCTGGGGCAGTGGAGTCAGCTTGCCCAGGTCGCAGAGAAGTCAGGAAAGGTGTACGTGTCCTTCAGGACCGTGTTTGGCCTTTATCATTGACCTATGTGAGGGCAACTCACAAAATGGCTGCCGTACACAAAATGGAACCCGAGGGTTCAGAACAAAAACTATGATTTCAAGGTGAAATCGTCACTCGAATGTGACGAAAATGCTTGTGCATAGTGTACTAACCATTCTCGGTCTTCTGATATCAAAATCGTCATGGTACGTTGATGTTTATAACACGGGTCCAGAATTTTCAGTACTGCAGCGCCAGGGATCCGCCGACGTCCCAGGAGGTGAAGGAGGAGGAGGAGAAGCCAGCGAGGCCTGCAAAGCCGCCACATATGTCTCCATCTGGGTTCTCGACGCCCCCTCATCGGGGAACGGTGGATAGGGGGACAATACACTGGGCCACATCACCTGCGGAGAGCCCATGCCGTGACAGGTCGGAAACCAGCCCTCCTGAACAAACTGCGACACTACCCACAGGGGAGAGATGCTCTTGTGGCACAGGAGAAGGATGAGGACAACGATGACGATGATGGCCGCTCCGAAAACCCTCCGCAGAAGCTGAGCAAGGTGACAAAGCCGATCTGGACATGTGAGCCGAGAGAAGTTTCATGCGGCGTTCCCACTGCGACTTCGGCTTCAACCGTTGACACGCCTCGTAATCAGTAGAGCTGTGATCCTGCCCCAAGCACCACATGCAAATGAGGTGAGGGTCCGTCGCCGACATCAAGCGCCCACAAGACGAGCACGTCTTGAAGCCCGAAGGTATCCGCGCACTGTTCCCACAACACAAGTAAAGTCGAAGGAAAAGGCCTAAACAGGCTCAGAGCAAGAACCGAATAAGCATTGCACGCGGAAAAGGAAAATACTGACGTAGACGTGCTGGGGTGGGACTTATGTGACCTCGCTGACGTCACGTACGCGGACAGAGTCACGTGATGCCGTCCCCCTGGCGAGCAGGGATGCTGTGGCAAAAAAAATTCACGGATCTCACTCTTGGGAATAATTCTACATTAAGGATTCTGCGGCTAGTAGTCTCTATCAGATGTGCAGTCTACAGGCACACCAGCATTTGAAGATGAGCACCAACAACTGAGCTTAATGTCAAATTGTTTTACTCACGAACAAAGGAGTGTTATTGATGGATTATATGGCTTAATTGCAAGGCATCTCTAAACTGGCTTTCAATTAAGCCAACTCGGGGTTGGTGCTGGTAGAAGACAGTTGATGGTGATCAATAAACTTTATTGTGTCTTATGTACATTGGCGATAGAATAAAGCTTAGGGCTGGCATAGAAACAGGTTTAACTGTTGTGCCAGCGTCATGTTTTCTAAAAAAAGAATTATAATGAATACAAACATATATACGTTAAAAAAGATGCTTTTAGTCAGCCCTCTTCATTCATAGGTCTATTTAAGTATTATTCACATTTTGCTTCCACCCACTACAGCACACAGCATTGGACAATTGGTCTGCCACTTCATCCACTGGCTACCTAACACCACGAATAGAAAGCATTTGCCTATGCGAACAAACGACTGAAAGGGTGCGCGAGTCGTAGCAGGGTCTAACATGCCTGGGCTGCTTGCTTTGTAATTTTCACACTTTTTTGCACAAAGCATACGTTTGCACAAAAAAAAATGCCAAGCTTTCCAAGGCCAGACAGACTGGCTTTGTCAAAGCTTGTTGTCAAAATGTCATGCCACGGTCAGTGCACACCTTGACGGCCGCTACGCCTCTGCACCCTCGTCCATAATAGGGTGTGGCACAAGTGCAAAAATGTTCCCTCATCGGCACAGGGCCACACCCCATGCTAATGAGGGAATTCGTTCTGAAGATAGCACCTGCATTCTATGTGTACAGGCGCTATTTTTATTATGGAAGAAGGTGTCAAGCGTCTGTGTCTTCTGTAATATTAAAGTGGCCTGGGGGTGCAGTTATGCGGCCAAGGGCACTGTTTGATATACAGCTCCTGGAGTCAGATAAACTTGAAAATGCAGATCCACATTTGTGTCAGTGCTGATATAAATGCCCTTGAAATCTATTTTAAGGGTGGTTACCCTCACCTTATATCAGGGCCAAGATGTGTGTATTTTATTTTAAAACTACCACCAAGGAACTTAAGCTTAGCTGTCACCTAAGGATTGCCTCAGGTGATTTAGGGCCAGCAGAGTCCACAAGACCTTACACATGGATTCTGAGGCCAAGGGTGGACCTCACAACAAAGTCAATGTAGGTAGCGTTAGGCCTAAATGATGCCTTGTTACAGGAGGCAGTGGATTTAGGCTAAACAAAAACCTCAAGCGTGCCATAGTGTTAAGTGCAGGTTGCACAGCAGAGTTTTCCTCAGGCAGGCTAGCAGTGGCTAGCTTGTGGAATGAAGGTTCCGTCCCTGATTGTTGCTATAATCTGTCTGTAATTAATGAATCACCTGGTTGGGGAGTATTTAAAAACAAGGGAAACTCCCTGAGGGCATTGGAGCCTCCTTTACATATATGCGATCAAATAAATACAGATGCCAACATGTCTATGAATAAAAACAATTCTAGCATCCACAACAAGTATTTTCAATTCTATTAAAGACACGGAGGCGAGGCTTATGCCTCTCTTTCAAATTTCAGCAACCAATCATATGGAAATTTTTAAAGACACTACATTTCCAGTGACCACCTCATAGTCAAGTGATCAACCATAGAGTCCCAGCCCTACAAAACCCTCTTGCAGCAATACCGTTTCCTCTTTCTTTCCTCCAGTACAAGGAAAAACAGTTAAACAGTCTGAGACCCTGTAATGACATAAACTTTAACCAACTGAGAACATCACTTGTGGAAGAGGTGTGGCGCAGCGGCCAGGGTTCCTGACTCCAGACTACGGGGTTCACGGTTCGATCCCCGGTGCCGGCGGCAGGTTAGCCCAGCACCATGTGACTCTGGGCAATAGCTTGCTCAAGCTTCCCGAGGGCCCCCAGCACCGGGACACCACTTTGGAGGTAGCTGTGCGCTTTACAAATACTGGTATCACCATCAGCCCCAAAGGGAGCTTAACTCAAAGATCCTGGCTTCGCAGGACCTGCATTACACCATCTGAAACATTAGGAAACGATCATTCAAGAGCGAACTACAGAAACAGCGAGGCAAACCTCCAAAATTTCAGAATGTTGTTGACAAACAAATCACTTGTCTCCAGTTCCTGGCAAGGAAGTAAAAACACCAAAGCCGTAAACACTAGTCTCACCAAAGACCTAACATAGCTAATACACAATGTCATTTGGGAGGGGAAAGAACAATTTCAAATAAAGCACTTCATCAAAATACATAGGTATGCAAAGAACTGTATGCAGATAAAGACAATTACATGGGTGGAATATTCCTTGCCTCCGTGCCTTAATAGAATTTAAATTTCTTGAACCGAATGCTAGAAAATGTTTTATTCTATGTCAGGACTGGAGGCTCCGATTATACTTCTTTAAAGCTGAGCCACAGCCACAGAAGCAACATCCACAATGGGCTTATAATAAAAGGACTTACATGTAGATTCTGACGACCAATCAGCCGCCTTTAGAATATCATTCAAACTAGAACCCAAAGCAAATGATTTTGGAAGCCATCACCCCTCAAGCTGAGGGGGCGACAAATACAGAAGCATCAATACTGCCGTCACTCATAAGCCATCGCATCCATCTGGCAAGAGTGGCAAATGCCATTAGGCAAAAAGGCTTTTGCAAGGAAATGAACAATTGACCTCCCATATCTGTACAAAATACAGCAGTACTCACCTCATAGGCTTTCAGACATTGCACTATTCAAAGCTTAGAATTATCCTGAAAAGCTGGGTAAGCTACTGACCTGGAATTCCATTTGGTCCATTGAGAAATCGAGAAGATAACACCCTCAGGATAAAAAACTCCCCCGCCAGATCTAAAGCTTGTACGTCAAACGCAAGTTTACAAGATATTAGACACAAGAGCATGTTCAATTTGGCTGACAATTATTTCCGTGATATATATTTATTGTCTGGGCTAGAATTTAAAAATCCCAGGACTATATTAACGCCGCATGAAACAGAATATTTAGGAAGAGGAGGCTTTACGATACGGATACCCCTTAACAATTTACACACTATTGGGGGTTCGCAGGTTTACCATCAATCGGCAAATGACCCACCGAAATAACGGACCTAAAGATGTTCACTGATCAATATGCCATGCCAATCAAAAAAAAAAATTCAACAGTTTCATAGAAATAAAGGTGAAAGAATAATTGATTTACAACCAATGTTATTTAATCACATTGGTGGAAAGTTATTCACAGAAATTCACAGGAAAACAATTTCACAGAGTAAAAAATCACATGAATGGTGCCCAGAAGGGAAAGGATGGGAAGTGTAAGGTAGTCAGTGATGGGGATGAAATTGTTTTCCTGTGAATTTATGTGAATAACTTTCCGCCAATGTGATTAAATAACATTGGTTGTAAATTATTCTTTCACCTTTATTTCTATGAAGCTGTTGAATTTTTTCCTGATTTGTGTTTTTTTCCCTTGTCTGTGCAAATATTTCAATACATTGGGACCACTTTAGTGCATTTCGTTCAGTACCCAGGTCCCAGTGATTCCGGGCTTACCCTTTTTTGTAACCAATATGCCATGCCAGCGGAGGTCAGGGTGGACAGAAAATGTATGACCATACTACAATACATTCCAACAGGATCTCCACCCCACTCACAGCACCAGCCACACCAGCATCCCCAAGCAGAAGCATATCGCTTGTGTGTGTTCAAGAACCAGGCTTGAAAGCATTAGCCTTTTGTAAATGTCAGAGGAGACTTCATCCTTCCTGCAAACTCTCCATGCCACTAGGGAGAGGTGTTGTGACAGGATTAAGGGGTGCAGAAGACCCACTGTATCCAAAAGGAGGTTCCAACATAAAGGAATCAGAAGCAAACAGGCACACGCATTTCCAGAATTACCGGAAACCATGCTTGTGCTCTCCAAAGCAGAGTCACTAAGATCAGTTCCACTCTTTTGTATCTCAACTCTGTAAAAACCCAGGGAATCATCATAAATGGGGAAGAAGCTTAACCCAGGAAGGGAGACCAGTCCAGAAGAAATGCATCTGTGGCCTGGGCTTCCGGACACCAACTGAAAATTGTCTGGATCTACTGGTTGAGTCAAGATGTAAAAAGGTCCACCAAACAGGGTTCCCACAGGCGGTGAAGTGCATGGAATACTTTTGGGTGGAGTCTCCAGTCACTGAAGTCCCGAAGCTGGCATGACTGCCAGTCCGCAAAGGTATTGTTCTGGCCTGAGAGGTACTCTGCTACCACAGATATCTGATGTTGGAGACAAAAATGCAAAAAGTCTTTGGCTATCGCCGCCAGAAGGCAGGATTTTATCCTGCCAAACTTATTCACAAAATGCACGGCCGAGATATTGTCCATATGAAGAAGTATGCAACAATCTGACTTCGCCAGGGTGAGGCTCCAAATCGCAAACAAAACTGCCAGGAGTTCCAAGCAATTGATGTGGGATGCCCCAAGTGGCACAAGCTTTGGGGCAGTGGCCTCCCCTCGCTATCACCTGCCGTCCCCGACTTAAATTCAGCACTGACTGAGACCCTTACGGAGATATTGAATTTTGAGCCTCTAAAGGGCACGATAATGGAGAAGACTGGGAAATATGGACTAGATCAATGAGGCTAACAGTCGTATAATGCTATCAACCTCAAGGATAGACTCTGCTCAGTGTCGACCTTAATTCTTTCTTGATACACCAGACTTTCTTGGAGGGGAGAGAATTATTTGGGACCGGAAGGAGTCTACTTGGTGCACAAGAGTGAGTCTTTGGATTCACAGACTACAGCACATTAAAGGATGGCACATACGAATGTCACTGGGCGCTAATACTAAGGCCTCGGTATGCGCATTAAACAATACCTACAGTGTCTCAATAGTCATAAGCAGTCCTGTTTTTTGATTTTCAGAATCTTAAAATCGAATCTTTGGTTAATATGCTTTACGTTAGTGCACTAAATGTAAAGGTGGTTATTTACCATGTTTTCTTCTTTTAGGTGCGGCGTTGCAAGGATTGTGTTTCCTGCATTGCTGGATATGCAGTGGAGAAGATGCCCGCAATGTTGGAGATTTGCTGGAGAGCTGCAATGCAGAAGAAGCTCGGCCAGTTCGTGGAGACGTTCAGGTGAGTGGGATTGCTGAAGATGATCCGTCCTCTCCAGCTAGTGGGTAAGCCAAGCACTTCCTCATGGTTTGAGTGCAGTATAAATACCGTTCCTAAATCCGGAATAGTCAGCCCAAATATCCCCATAGTCATGTGCCTATGATTCAGCCCAAATATCCCCATAGTCATCTGCCTATGAGTCAGCCCAAATATCCCCATAGTCATGTGCCTATGAGTCAGCCCAAATGTAACAATAGTCACAATGAATCAGCCCAAATATCACCATAGTCATGATGAGTCGGCCTGAAGACAGTGGGGTTGTTACTGTTTGTACTTTGGTATTTCATGACTCAGTGGCCCAGGGCTTCGGGGATAATACCCTGCCAAGAATGTTGTAAAGCCTATGGGGCAATGAGTCAGATGAACAGCCAGGGAGTCATTGAGATGTGTGCTCGATCCTGTAAGCCCCCCACACACAAGGTACAGGAGAAGTGAGAACACAAGGAGGTCAAGGTCATGACATATTTAATAAGTGATAACTTTTGACCAGGAACTGGTAAACATTTCATGTTTGGTGTCTTTAATAGTAAAGTTGGATTTCAACTTTATAAAGCTGGAATTGTTTTCCTGCCCTATTAGTGCTTGCAGCGTGATTCTGGGTCTCAAGACTGCATGTAGGTGGCAGTTGGGCTTCATTCCTTTAAGATGGTCACACAATAGAGGGATTATATGTGCTTGGATGGGCCATCAACTAGCAAGATGGGGGCAGAGCTGGGAACAGCTCCACTAGCAACTTAATAGGCTGTGCTCTGCCTCCACACAAAGGACTTGCCAACCCTGCATTGTTTCTGCAGAAAGCTTGGAGCCAGTGCAAGGGAAGCAGGAAACTTCAAGCACTTCAAAGGGAATTCTCTAGAAACTTCTACTTCAAAGAAAGGACCAGGTATAAAGCATAGTACTCTCAGAACCACTCTTCAGTGCACTTTCTGGACCTGTGGACTTTGACCAAGTCTCGAGTGACTAGTTGCCCGCGGTTGGTTCTTTAATCTTTTAGGCACTATTTTTTACCTTAAACTTTGAAAACTCATAACTCTGGTTCTACTGATTGGATGTTTGTCATTTTGATGTCAAATACTTTATTAAAAATTAATTTACTCTGTTTTTCTAAATTGGTATAGGATTTCTCTTGTGTTTTCACTTTCTTGTTGTTTGTGTACTGCATAAATACTTTACACATTGCCTCTAAGTTAAGTCTGACTGCTTTTATACCAAACTAGCAGAGGGTTAAGCACAGGTTAATTTAGTGATTTTGGCAGTTTACCCTGACAGGGCTTGTGGCTGTTGCTTGACCAGAGCTAACGCCCCAGTCCACCAACAACCCAATATCTCAGATATTTATCAAAATAATAATTTAAAAAGTACTCCAATATGTAAAACAAAATGAAAGAAAGTAGGCACAGGGTCAGCACAGCTTTACAGAAAAAAATGTTACTCTGTATCTTTAAATCCCAGGCAAGTCCACTGACAACTTATGCAGCGATTTTCTGGTCACGTGAAACACTTTCCAGTTTTCATATGATTAAAGTAGACTCTAAGGGCCTGGGCTGTGTTTTCAGGTTTAAATTGTGCATCCCCTAATTGTTCACCTGTGTGAAATTTCCGGATAACACAACAGCAATGTATGCCAAAGTGTAATCCTATTTTAAGTGTATACAGCACCCATGGACCAAAATGGGTTTAGTGACCCAATCATGATCTGGGTGTAAGAGTTCTGGCCCTGTCATTGGCAGATCGTAAGGCTAAGGGGTCAGTTATGATGTCCGGACAAAGGACAAGATGCTCAAAACCTTTTTGAGTTAGGAAACCTTGCAATTCTCAAAATCACAGGGTGTGAACCAGGTAAGGGAATTTTAGAAAGTTCAAAGCTGTTTGTGACTCATAAAAGGGCTTATTGGATCCTTTCTGAATCACAAATAGGAGGTAGCATGAAAAGGCTTCCCTCTTCATATTGCCAATTCAGAGAGGAATGTATCAATGGTTTGCGACAGCATTTGTAGTCACCAACCATTGATGAGTTGACAATCCCTGAGTTGGGGTGGAAACTGATTTGCAATGGGGAAGGTGTCCCCTTTGTGAATCGTGTCAATAGCCATCAAGGAATGTAGGCCGCGGTCCAAGGGACGCTTTCTGCTCGCCACAATGTTTTTACGAAAGGGAAGGATTTATTAGTGCAGCACTGGTTCCACCAGAACAAAAATGCTGTCGTTTTCTAATGCAATCACAGGGAAAATGGTATGCAGTTCCTTGCAGGCCACAGTGTCATGAACACTGTGATAGTTCCAGTTTAAGTCTGTGCTGGCTTTCAGAGAATTTAATATTTTTTTTAAAAGTGTGAAGATTCCAGAAATGCACGGACATGTTGACATAATGTCTGCTTACGCCAGGACGCCCCTTGATGCAGTTGTGTGCCTTACAAATTAAATTTTATATTACCATCTAAGCTGACATTTTATTGTTTTCAATTATGAATGTTGCCATAACACCATGCGAACTCACCTTATAAGTTGACTTATTTTTATTGTTTTAGTTATAGGAGAATATTATCATCATACAAATCGAGATAAAGCATTTTTTGCGTTATTAGTTTTTTTTTTTGAAAATCTTTTTATTAGCAAAGTTGAAGAGCAACAACAGCGTATAGATGTGTTCATACAATACCAATTGTAAACTCCGTTGTACATGTATGCGGTCACTCATAGCAAATATACAAACTTGGCAAATTCGATTTTTCATTTTGTCGATGAATCATAACAACCGATAAACCCCGGTCATTCCCGATCCCACCCTCCACCCTGCGAGTTCCCACTATTCACTCTCTAAATAGGCACATGATCTAAATATCACTATTTGGGTCACACTCTAGTCATTTACACATAGTTGAGGTTAATACACAGATTGGTTAGGCAACGGAATGTGACAGACGGGTTCGATCTACCCGAGTTGCCTCATAGTGCACCGCAGTTACTGTTCGTGGTAGTGCATAGGAGAATGAGTACGGGCGTAACCGCACCCCAATTGGCTAAACACTAATATCCTCATCATCACTGTCATTGCCAGCCTCAAATACCCCCAAAGTAGCAAACCATTCCAGCGAGATAGGTGTCTTGCGAAGGCCCCTACTCTCTTCCCTTTTTAGTGCCTCGCCCTCAGCCTTACCCCAACGTACAACTTCCGCCCTCCACAGGTCAGGGTCGGGCGGTGTCGATGACTTCCACCGTATCGTAATGGCACGCTTAGCCAACAACAGGGCCAGATCAGAGAAGCGCGCCGCCACAGACCTGGTGCGGGTCGATGGACCTAGCCCTAGGAGCATGTGTTCCAGTGTAGGTGATCGGGCCAATGTACCAGCCTTCTCAAGCGAGTCATGGACAGTGGTCCAGAAATACCCCAGTTTGGGGCATTGCCACATCATATGTACCAGAGATGCGTCGTCTGCATCACATCGGGGGCAGTTGCTCTTAGATGCAGGGAACATCATATGTAGGCGGTGTGGTGTTAGGTAGGCTCTATGCAGCAACATCAGTTGGATGAACTTGTACTTGGGATTTCTAGCTACCTTTCTGGGGAATTGCAGTATGCGCTCCCACTCCTTATCTCTTAATGGCCTCCCAATATCCGCTTCCCATGCTGCCCTTAGTGGTGCCAGTGTAAGCGCCCTCCCCGATTTAATGCTAACAGTGAGCCACTTAGTTAGATGGCCGCCCGTCCCCATGAGGTAAAGCATTGTGACTAGAGGATTTGCAACAGGCTCCCGTCCGTCAGTTGACCAGTTGCGTAAAATATAGTGTCGGAGACCGGCATGCAGGAGAAATGAGCCGCCGGGTATGCCCTGCGTGGTTCTAAAGTCTTCGAAGGACAACAAGTGCACCTCCGCAAACAGGTCACCCACATGTGTCACACCCGCGTCATGCCAGGGCTCCAGTAGAGTCGTTGTAAGTGTGCCCGGGCCCAGTGGTATTCCCAAGAGTGGTATTGTGGGGGCATAAGATGATCCAGTGCACGTATATTTCATTGCCCTTCGCCAATATGTGATCGCCAATTTGAGGAGTGGCGTAGTGTTTCTAGGTAGATCCGATCCAGGCAGGAGCAATATGTGTATTTTCCCCTTAGCATGGTCATCCTGGGTCAGATTAATCTCATGAAGATTGCGGCCCGCCACCCAGTAAGCCAACCATTGTAGCTGACATGCATAATGATAAGCCCTAAAGTCCGGTAAGCCCATGCCTCCGGAGTTGGAGGGAAGCTGCAACTTAGCCAGCCCTATTCGCCTGCGGCCATGTCCCCACACAAGTTCTGTGAGCAGAGAGTCGAGGGTCTTGAATGTTACCGCCGGGATCTGGAACGGCAGGTTGGTGAAGTAGTAGATAAGACGGGGCAACATCACCATCTTGGAAATTGCCACTCTGCCGGGTACGGAGAGCGGCAATGTAAGCCAAAATTGAACTTGTGACTTCAGTGCTCTAATGGCCCTCCCCAGGTTGCCGTCTATCATCAGGCTCGCCTCTCTATATATCTGTATTCCCAGGTAACGGAAGGTGGTTTCCGCCATCTGGAATACGTGTGGGACAAAAGACAGGGGGGTCGAATCACCCGTATCTACAAAGGCGAATCCGTAGGACTTAGACTCGCTGATGGTGAGGCCAGATATTTCTCGAAAATCCGCAAAAACCTGGGAGACTGGGCCCAGCTCACCCCTCAAATCTCGGAGATATAATATGATATCATCCGCGTACGCAGAGACAATGTGGTCCGTACCATGCCGCCGTATACCGTAACGGGGGGCTAGTAGCCTAAGTCTGCAGAGCAATGGCTCGAGGGCAAGAACGAAGAGGAGAGGGGAAAGTGGGCAGCCCTGTCTGGTGCCCCTGGCAATGGCCATGGGGCCCGAGATTTGGTTGGAAGTGCGTACCCTCGCCGTGGGGATTGTGTATAACAATCTGACCCAAGCGAGGAATTCCGGCGGGATCCCATATTTTGATAATGTGGCAAACATATAGTCCCATCTCAGGGAATCAAAAGCCTGTTTTAAGTCCAGAGAGATGCACCCCTCGGAACCCACGCCCGCATCGCTCCCAAGCATGAGCTGGGCCAATCGCCGAAGGTTCATGGCCGTATTACGGCCTGTGACAAAGCCGCATTGATCCTGGTGGACCAAATGTGGCACGTATTGTACGAGCCTTGATGCCAGTATCTTGCTCAAAATTTTTGAGTCCGTATTAAGAAGGGACAGGGGTCTGTAGTCGGCCAACTGCAAACCTTCTTTGGCCGGTTTCAAGAGGGAAGTAATCATAGCTTGCATGGTTGATTGTGGTAGAGAGGCTGTGCGTAGAGCTTCCAGGTAAACAATGTGTAGTCGCGGGGCCAGGAGGTCCATGTAAGTGGCGTAGAAGTCGGTTGGCAGGCCATCCGTTCCAGGGGCCTTACCCTTAGGGAGGGTTCTGATTGCCTGTCTGATTTCAGCCAATGTTATTGCACGCTTTAAGTCTTCATTCTGACCTGCAGTAAGCTGCGGGAGAACCAGGTCCGCCATGAAGGCCACTAACGCGGGTTCGGACAGGGGTAGTGGGGGGCCATAGAGCACGGTATAGTAGTCCTTGAATGCTGTATTAATCCCTACTTGGGTGGTAGCCAGTTGGCCAGAGCGGTCCAAAATTCGCAGTATGGGTTGGCTGATCGGGGAGTCCCGCAGGATGCGGGCAAGTAGGGGGCCGGCCCGATCGGCCTGTGTGTGCTGCCTATTCGTGAACTCCCTATGGTCAATTACTCGCAGCTCTTCCAGCAACTCTGCATGTCTAATACGTGCCTCCTGCAGAGGCGGAAAGGGAGCGTTGGTACCCGCTGCCTCGTTCTCTAAGGATGCAAGTGAGCCCTCCACCTCCTGAAGCCGGCTAATTACCTCCCGTTTCCTTCCCACCCTAGTAGCCATAGCAGTCCCTCTCAAACATACTTTGAAAGTATCCCATTCTACCTGCCGGGAGCTAGCCGTGCCCGCATTCGTGGAGAAGTAGGTATCGATAGTGTCAGAGAGGGAGGACCGGAAAACCGAGTCCTCAAGTAGTTCAGGGTTTAGCCGCCAGGTCGGTATGGGGGCTAGCCTCCTACCCCACTGCCATGTAATTTCCACAGGGCTATGGTCCGAGAACGTTTTCCCCATGTGTTGTGTTTGGACAATCAATGCAGTAAGGGACCTTGAGCAGAAAATATGATCTATTCTGGTGTGAAGCTGGTGGGGAGGGGAGAAAAAGGTGTATTCCCTGTCCATGGGGTGAATGCTACGCCACACATCTGCCAAGTCCCAACCCTCAGCCCAGCTCGCAAGCGCAGCAGCCTGTTTCCTGCTCTCAGTAGCCAGTAAGGGGGGGTGCGACCTATCCAGCAAAACATCAAGTACAGCATTAAAATCTCCCCCTATTATCCAGCGAAGGTCAGCCCAGTCTGCAAGCACCCCGTTGACACTGGACAGAAATTCCAACTGGTTTGTATTAGGCGAGTACATGCATCCCACAACAACTTCCTCCCCATCCAACAGACCCCTCACAAACACATAGCGACCCTCCTTATCAACCCGTTGCTCCAACAACTGGAAAGGAAGAGACCCACGCATCCAAATTGCCGCCCCCCTTGAGAACGCGGAATATGAGGTGGCATAGAGCTGTCCTCTCCACTTCTTGCGCAATTTCACCGCTTCAGCAGCGTTCAAATGAGTCTCTTGTAAGCAGGCAATTTGTGTCCCCCTCCGGTTGAGTTGTGCAAGGATTCTATGACGTTTATGCACTGATCCCAAGCCACGAACATTCCAGGTGCATAAGTGGTAATTGTTAAGAGGTCCCATTCCCATCTGTGCGGTGTGGCAAGGTGTAACAACTGGGCGACCCCACATGTCCTGCTGTGCTAAAATAGAAGAGTGTCTCGCAATCAACAAACCCCCAAACAAAAAGGTCCCTGAGCCAACGTACCCAGGAGCCAAACCATGGTGTCCAACGTGGGCACAACACAGTCAAGTACGTGTGCATACCGGGGGGTGGTGGACCTCCGACGGTTGGCACTGAACTTTTTGCGTGGGCGTGAGAGCCCACAATATGATAGACCCCTGCACACTCAACCCACCATATGTGAGGGAGGGGATTTGACATACGTTACCACTTGGAGAGAAGTAATCGTGTCGTGGCTCAGAACTCCGCTGCCATCTGTGCCGTGACTTTCGGGAAAAGTTGCAGGCTGTCCACTGAACCAGACACCTCAGTATGAGTGTCAGTGGTAACGGTGAGTCTGTCTCCGGTTGCTTCCGCGTCGTGGGCAGCCAGGGCCTCCTCAGTGAGCCGCTGATGTTTGGATGATGGCGTGTGGTCCGTCGCCCGGTGTCCGAGAGTATGCGCCGCCCCAGATGTTCCATGAGTTGAGTGATGTTCAGGGCTGTGAGCGTCGTTCCGTCGGTCTGGCGAGCCCCTGCGGCCGCTGCTGTGGTGGTCTGTGAACTGGTCCTGCGACGTCGGCGGGGTCAGGGCGACCTCCATCCATTCAGATGCTTCCTCAGGCGAGTCAAAAAAGTGGGATTTGTTGTTATGCAGGATCTTTAGTCGAGCAGGGAACAAAAGGGCATATTTCATGTTCCTGTCACGCAATCTGCGCTTCACCCCCATGAAGGTGGACCTGGCTCGCTGTACAGTGGGCGTGAAATCAGGGTAGACCGAGATGGTCTTGTCCTCGAAGCGTATCGGCGCTTCCTCCCTGGCCGCCCGGAGGACAGTGTCACGATCTTTGAAATGGAGGAGACGAGCGATCAGTGGGCGCGGGGGAGCCCCAGATAGTGGGGGCCGTGATGGCATCCTATGCGCCCTCTCTACACTGTAGAGAGCGGTGAGAGCTCTCTGGCCCACCAGCTTCCTAAGCCAATCCTCTACAAACTGTGTGGGGTCTCTCCCCTCGCTTCTCTCCGGAATGCCCAGGATGCGGACATTGTTGCGGCGGGCCCGTCCTTCCGCCTCGTCCACCCTCCCCCACAGCTGCTTCAGTTGCTTCTCCACATTTTCCAGTTTCGCGGAGTGTACCGTTTGCTGCGGGATAATGTCATCCAGCGCTATTTTCTGCTCCGCCACTCGATCCGCCAATTTGTTGTGGTCCGCTTTAAGTAAGGATAGGCCGGTCGCCATATTGTCTATGCGCAGTTCCAGCGCTTCGCGCGTCGCGCGTATTTCATTCAGGATCAGATCTAGCTTGGCGTCTTGTGACCCCTTACCGGTCGGCGGGATGATGTCCATATTGGAGGAGGCCAGTGGGTCCTCCGAACTAGTGGATTGCATGTCCGTTCGGGTGCTCTGGTCCTGCCGTCTGCCCTTCGTCCTGCCCATAGACCTTGTCTGCAGTGTGGCGCTGTAGTAAAGGCAGCAGCTCGCTGCGTTCCCACTGAATGTACGGCAGTTGGTATGGTCTGTCCGCTCTGTACTGCAAAGAGGTAGATGCAGCGTATATCCCAGTGCTGGTAACGGTGGTGTAGGATCCCCAGTTGAGGCGTCAATCAAGGATGAGTCGATGCGCCGCCTGCGCCTCGGTGAGGGTCGCGGAGGTAGCAAGGGTGACGTGAACCAGTGCACTTCTAAGTGAACGTAGCGTGGCTTACTAGAGCGCAAAGATGTCCGGGCCGCAGTGCTGCATGAAGGCGCCCATGCGCGTGGCACACCACCTCTCTACAGTCCCCCACCACCGTGTGCTGCCGGATTCCAGTGTTCGCCACCCTGTGTCACGTGGCCTGAGTGATCAGGGGTTCAAGAGTCACCACTGTAGCCCCAACGTGGTAACAAGATGGCGCCAAAGTGTTGTTGACGTCAGCCCGGACTGCTCATTGACTCCGGTATCCCGTGCGGGACAATGCAAGGATGCGGCGCAGGCTATGCCTTGTGTGTCGTCCTTCCCAAGTGCACGGACCCAGTGGTGGTAGCGCCGGAGCTCCTCCGATCACTTTGGCGAGTCATGGGGGACAATACGGAGACGGGTCTCGATGGGGCTGCGCAGTAGCGCAGACAGCCCGTGTCTCATCAGCCGAGGGGGGGGGGCAACAGAGCCTCGGTAGGGGGTGTAGGCACCTTGTCGCACCCCGCGTCCCTTGTCGGCAAAGCGGCCGCGGCCCGATTCTGGGTCCCGATTGGACCGCGAAGAAGTATGAGGGTAGGCCGGCCAGGCCAATCACGCAAGTCCGGGGCTTCACTTTGCGCAGCAGGCCTCAGCAGGGTCCGTCGGTCGAACTTCCCACCGGAGCGGTTCCAGAAGGGCAACGCGGCACCGTTACACGCCGCTTGTCCCCGGAGACAATCTGGATGTGAATCTGGTGGGTTGCAGGCAGGGGATCACAGGATAATTTAGCTGGTGTTCAGGGCACAGGACGGAGCCGTCAAACTACACGACCACCATCAACAGCTCCAGGCCACGCCCCTGCGTTATTAGTTTAGGTTTGTTGATTCTTTAGTGTCTGCAAAGGCAGTTTTATTCTATAAATATACAGATAAGATAGGTGATCAGATATCTGGCCTTAAGCTGGACAGACTTTGCACTCGGACTACCAAGCCAGAGGGCACGCCGGTTTAGAGTGCCTGCCAGCCAGTGCCGGAGCAGTGCAGATAAGTGGCCAACAGGCCAGCACGGTTTGTCATTTTAGGGCAATCTGTGATAGAGAATAGCTATGTTGGTATTTTTCTAAACAAAATGGGTATGCTGTGCGATCCATTTAAGAAACTCAAACCATAGGCTCGCTATTTGCTGCTTCTGCAAAAATGTAGCATAGCAGCAAGAAATAGCATTAGAGTGTTAGGAACTCGCTAACCATTTTAGAAAGGTTCATTGTTTTCGCTGACGACTGCATGCTTTGCAGCATTTCTTTTTGCATGCTGTGTGGTTACCATATTCTATGCACTAGACTGGGTTTTTAAAATAAACATTTTAAACAACCTCTCCCATTTTGTAGTGCTATTTTGAGTGTGGTATTCAATACCGAAAGAGGGTTCGCTGTTTCTTCGTGCCCCTGATCTAATCTTATGGGACTGATTGTTACCAAGAAATGCTGAGCTGTTCCTGAAAAGGGGGGAATGTATGCGTCAAGAGATGCGGTGGATATAGTTACGGTAAAGAAGAATTACACCTGGGAATCCATTTTGTAGGATTTAATGCCCTCACACACCTTTGCAGGTGTCATGCTTCATCATTTGGGCCTGCTCCTCGTTGGGTCGGCGGTGCAATACCCAATGGGCAACACCTCGAAGAGGGGCTCTTTAGTGGAGATCTTCTTCCAACAGCCGTGTAGGTGAAGTGCGGGTGTGGGGCCAGTGAAGGATGTAGACGTAATTAGGTGATTAAAATAAAGCTAGGGGTACCAAGGAATGATTTATTCTGGCAGTCCGCTGCTTTAATTAAAAGGAGAATCTAGAAGGTAAGCCTGGAGTATTATGCTTCCAGAGATCTTCCAGAGTGTGCTAATGTCCGGTCAACATGTTTCTCTCTAATGTTTACTAACAGGCTATTCTTCAGGACCAATGGAACTATTTAGCAGGTATCTACGGAGTGACTGTCTACAGGAATCCCTAAGGTATTGTGAGTATACACTAGTGGGAGTTAAAACCATAAAATAACTGGAAAAAACGGGGGAGATTAGTTGTATCCCTATGTTACCGTTCTTCCCCGAATACCCTCTGTTAAGCTGGCAAAACCTGTTAAGGGAAGAGGAGAAGCAAATCACAGCAGGAAATTCAACAACGCATCAAATGACTACATATTACATGCCAGTGTAGTGTATCACTAGCATGCACCGACACACTAGTAGTTGTGTACATGCACTCTCCTATGTGGAACATACAGTGGGAGTGCTCCTGTGGATAAAAGCAGTAATTCAAGGAATTAAACATTAAAATACCAATGTGGTATGAGATGCAGCGTGCGTTCCTTAGGTGATGGAGGATGTAACTCACCTAAAAAGTATAATGTTCAGATAACAACAGTATCCAGCGGGTAAAGCTTCAGGTTAGGTCTTCTACCGCAAGGCTATGTACAGGGGGGGAAACTTAGGTTAAACAATACTAACATTTCCTCTCTGTATGTTGATATTGTGGTATAAACAGGTAAATATGAGGTGTGGCCATTGTGAGGCCTATGATAGTGTATGACATGTAGTTCCTAAAAGATCAATGTTTAAAGTGACCCAAATATCCACACCACAGTGGTCGGGGCTGGTGTGATGCAGAAGGGTGCTTGTAAAAATGGAGCACTGGTAGGGGATGCCGGTGTGCACAGGTCAACAATCTAGGCGAATGTCTCTATGCTGCACTCAGTATATTATGTTGGGTGTACCTATTAGCTAGACCGTAAGATAGGTTGGAGCCTATGGGTAGGACAAGCAGAAAACCAATGAACAACCCACTAGAAAGTATTATCACATTTGTATGTTGAATATGTAGCTTGTATAACTGGCAGTGTTATTTGTGTAAATACTGCGTACGTTTAATCACAGGGCAGGGGTTAAGATCTGAGGTATGTCAATCAGTATGGAATGCCGCTCCTTGGGTCAATCAGGGTGCTGCCGCATATGCTCATTAAAAGCGGCCCCGTTTTCAAAAGTGGTGGTCAAGATTGCTGAATCCGATCTGTAAAGCTGCACATCGCGTAAAATACCAATTCAAGCAGTGTTAGCAGGGCTTATATGAGCGCGGTTATTTAAACCAAACCCAAACGCACTGGCAGCCAGAAGTCACTGTAGTTGTTAAAAACCGGGATCACTAGACCTCAGTCTTGCTCAAAAAGCCGAGTAATACGGCGGCTGTCTCACACGTGTGTACCTGCATACGATTGTAAAGCCACACAAGTAAACTGAGCTATTCTAAACAAGTTCGTTTCAGCTCAGATCTCTCCGACATGGCCGAATATTAACTCGGTTGTCTCGTGAAATCCCCGTTATAATCTAACCGGAGATTGATACAACCCGGTAGTGACACTCTAGCTCATTCAAATGCTGCCACGCAAGAGTGACCAATGGGGCGTGAACGTGTTTTTCAAAGGCACTTACTTGGGAGTTCCTGAGCTACTCGTCTAGCACCTACCCGTCGCAGCTGGATCCGGGTGGAGGCGGAAGGCGGGGTAAAGGTGTATATAAGGCCTAACACGAGAATCGCGCTGCATCTAAAACGTGCAAGGTCACGTGATTATGGTGTGAGTGGCGCGGCCATCTTGTAATGTCTAGTGTTGTAGTGCAAAAGGTAATGGATTGCCAGTTGGAACGTCTCTAATGTTTTTATGTAAAAGACGTGTGGCGAATATCAAGACTGCCTATTGTGGTTGCCCTCATCATCTGGTATTGTCTAAATGGTAGCGTCTAATCTTCCCTATTATGTATTATGGATGCTCAAACATATCGCCCAACATATTTTTTGTTCGGGTACCTCTATCCTCCGTTTTAAGGAGATGGATGGGTTAGGGGTCAGTGTCTGGAGCATAGTATTATCATTAATGGTCCTGTGCTGGTGATGCGGTGGTGACTCACAATTTGGAAGCCATCTTGGAACCGGCCGTGTGGCTCCTGTGTTATTTGTTCTATTATATGGAGCCTGTATGTTATGTTCCTTAGGACCCCATAACAGTGGGATTATGCCAGCAAGTGAGTAAGCAATATCTAGACTGAGAATGAATGCAGTGATTGCGGTGGGTCATGGCTTGGGAGGTTAGCTACCTGTGCAATATCGACACAAGTCCACCCCTGTTGAACATAATGGTCTAAAGGGTACTCCAAGGGATGTCTCCGTTCAAGCCAAAGCTGTCAGAGGATAACCTATGTATCCATCGTTGTTCTTTGTAGAACAAACTCTGTTTTGATATCTTCTGGTTGGCTTCGAGTATCAACCACTGGAGTGAGTCAGGGGTATGGTTCATTTCCAAATAATGCCTGCACATTTTTGTATTGTTCTTCTTACACCAAAAGTTGCTACGGTGTTCAGAGATTCTTGTTTTCATGGTTCGGGTCGTCATGCCGACGTAGTAAAGTGAACATGGGCATATAAGCACATAAATACAGTTTGTACTGTTACAGTTAGTGTGCCCTCTCATCTCCCACACAAAGGAGTCTCTTTAATGGTTTTGTATATTTTGGTGAAGGGGCACGCAGCACACCCACCACAGGGGTAGTGACCTTTAACTGCTGGTAGGTTCCACAAGGTAGTTTGTAGAGGTGTCTGAATTGTCTTTTTAGGTCTAGTGTGGACCAGGATGTTCTTAATATTTTTGGACCTTTTAAAAGCAAATCTAGGTTGGTCTAATGTGAGCGTCCCTGTATTCAGTATTGACCAATGGGGTCTCACAATTTTCCTCACCTTATTCGATGCTGGTGCATGGGCTGGTTAGATAGGGATTGGGATTCTCTTTCTCTAGGCTCTAAGAGGCCCTGTCTGTTATCATTTTGTGCCCTTTTCTTGCATTTCTTTATCTCACTTGTCGGATAACCTCTCTCTGCGAGGTTCCCCGAGAGGATGGATGCCTCTGTTTTGTAGTTTTTCATTGTACTGCAATTCTGTCGTATCCTGAGGAATTGCCCAAATGGGAGGTTTGTACGTAAGGCAATGGGATGGTGGCTCGTAAAATGTAGCAGACTGTTTCGGTCTGTGCTCTTTTTGAACAGGCTTGTACTGACGGATCCCCCTTCAATACTGATTTTAAGATCCAGGAATGCTATGTCTCTGTCAGAGGCAGTAATCGTGAATTTCAAGTATGGGTTTAGTGTGTTGATCCATACGAAGAACTCCCTATATGATTCTTCATTGCCCGCCCAGAATATCAAAATATCATCTATGTACCGTTTCCATAGTTTGATATTATTGAAGTAGGGGTTCGATATTACGGATATGTGCTTTTCCTGAAAGTCAGCCACATATAGACATGCTACACTAGGGGCTACCGTGCTCCCCATACATGTGCCTTGCGTCTGGTGGTAGTGCTGTCCCTTGAATTCGAAATAATTTTCTGTCAATACCTTTTCTCCACACTCCATAATGAAAGTGGTAGGGGTAGGTGATACCCATGGGACTTTGTTGAGTACTTCCTCAATGACCCCTAAGGAGGCCCTCTGGGGGATGTTAGTGTAGAGGGCCTCTACGTCAAGTGTGATGAGGAAGTCAATCGAAGGTGCGTCTTCATAGTCTTGCAACAGGCGCAACATATCTGTTGTGTCCTGTATGTAGGATGGAATTTGTTTTACATGGGGTTGGAGGAAGTGGTCGCAGAATTGGGATAAAGGTTCCAATATTGAATGAATGCCTGAGACGATTGGGCGTCCAGGGACTGGTCTGAGTCCCTTATGAATCTTTGGGAGCGTATAGAAATACGGGACCTTTGGATTCTTCTTGACCAGAAACTCTGCCTCTTTTTTACTTATCCATCCGTTGCATTCAGCCGATTCCACCATACTTATGATGGAGATAGTGAGGCGTTCAGTGGGGTTCTGTGCGATGGCCTTGTAGTAGCGGGTGTCATTCAATGGTCTATGACACTCAATGTCATAGTCGGTGGTGATCATTAGTACCGTCGCTCCCCCCTTGTCAGCCTGCTTAATGGTGAGGGTAGGGTCATTAGCCAGTAAATCCAAAATGTCCCTTTCTTCCTTGGATATGTTGCTGTGGGACGGGGCACTAGTCAGGTTTCTGACATCCTTTAACACTGCCTGTTCAAATGTGAGGACCTCGTTGGGTACCATTCCACTGTGTGGAGTGAATGTGGAAGGGTTGTGTAGCCCGGAGTCGTCACAAGGTTCCTGGGGTTTGCCCTCGAAGAAAGCATGAAGTCTTAAGTTCCTAAAGAATTTTTGTAATTCCACAGATTGTTGGCATTTATCTGCTATGGGCGTAGGGACAAATCCAAGGCCCTTTTGTAAAACTCTCTCTTGTTCAGAGGTAAGTTGGTGTGTGGAAAGATTAACCACCAGGCTTATTTCTTGCTCGTTTTGCTCCGAGTATCCATCACTTGTGGTGGCATGTCTTCGCACTGCACTCGTTTGTCTGTTGCGTTCCCTCTCTTTCGCCCTCTCCCTCTGCCCCAACCTCTGTCTAAAAAAGGTCGGTTACCATGTGGAGCAAATTGAGGGGGGTATTGCGGGCCGAACTGGGGCATTGTTTGTGGAAACGTGGGATATTGCCAAAGTGGGGGTCCCTGGTAAGGTATCTGAGGGTGAGGAAAGGTATATTGTCCTCGTCTCCCTCCCCTTCCGCCTCTGTGTTGACGTGGTTGCCAATCGTCACTGCTTGAATTACTATCGCTATTGGACCCTCTCCTAGAGAAGTTATTGCTGGAGTCTGAGAGGTAACCTGTACCTGATGGGGTGTAATCGGCTTTCAGGTATGGGTATACTTTCTCTTTTTCAAAATGCTTCATGTCCTTCTGTAATTTGGTCACTTTTTGTTTCATAAGGTGTTCCTTATGTTGGCTTATGTCTTTGTTGATCTCGGCTAATTTAGTTTTGAAGCCGGGGTTGGGGACGGCGCTTTTTAATGTTGATTCCAATGCCTGGATACGTTCCAGTAGAGCATCAGCGAGTCGTTTAGAGGTATTCACTATCAATATCAATAGGTCATGCGTGCACTTCCATGATATCTGTGACCATTCAATCTTAAATTGGCCATCCTCCCAAAAAATCCTTGGGAAGTTTTTTACAATAAGACCATTTGGTGCTATTTTGGCCTTGAAATATTCCGCCATAAGCGCACCATGTAAGCTGACTCTTATCCATTCTCTTTTTAAGTCTGAGAGACTTTGCCAATCAGCTGTGTTACTGCCTGTCCCGATATCACTTTCCACGGTCAGAATAGAGGGAGTTTTAAGGATGTGGAGCCCGGAACCTTTATCCCAATTCTGCGACCACTTCCTCCAACCCCTGGTAAAACAAATTCCATCCTACATACAGGACACAACAGATATGTTGCGCCTGTTGCAAGACTATGAAGATGCACCTTCGATTGACTTCCTCATCACACTAGACGTAGAGGCCCTCTACACTAACATCCCCCAGAGGGCCTCCTTAGGGTCATTGAGGAAGTACTCAACAAAGTCCCATGGGTATCACCTACCCCTACCACTTTCATTATGGAGTGTGCAGAAAAGGTATTGACAGAAAATTATTTCGAACTCAAGGGACAGCACTACCACCAGACGCAAGGCACATGTATGGGGAGCACAGTAGCCCCTAGTGTAGCATGTCTATAAGTGGCTGACTTTTAGGAAAAGCACATATCCGTAATATCAAACCCCTACTTCAATAATATCAAACTATGGAAACGGTACATAGATGATATTTTGATATTCTGGGCGGGCAATGAAGAATCATATAGGGAGTTCTCCGTATGGATCAACACACTAAACCCATACTTGAAGTTCACGATCACTGCCTCTGACAGAGACATAGCATTCCTGGATCTTAAAATCAGTATTGAAGGGGGATCCGTCAGTACAAGCCTGTTCAAAAGGAGCACAGACCGAAACAGTCTGCTACATTTTACGAGCCACCATCCCATTGCCTTACGTACAAACCTCCCGTTTGGGCAATTCCTCAGGATACGACGGAATTGCAGTACAATGAAAAACTACAAAACAGAGGCATCCATCCTCTCGAGGAACCTCGCAGAGAGAGGTTATCCGACAAAGGAGATAAAGAAATGCAAGAAAAGGGCACAAAATAATAACAGACAGGGCCTTTTAGAGCCTAGAGAAAGAGAATCCCAATCCCGATCTAACCAGCCCATGACCTGTGTAACAATATTTACACCAGCATCGAATGAGGTGAGGAAATTTGTGAGACGCCATTGGTCAATACTGAATACAGGGACGCTCACATTAGACCAACCTAGATTTGCTTTTAAAAGGTCCAAAAATATTAAGAACATCCTGGTCCACACCAGACCTAAAAAGACAATTCAGACACCTCTACAAACTACCTTGTGGAACCTACCAGCAGTTAAAGGCCACTACCCCTGTGGTGGGTGTGCTGCGTGCCCCTTCACCAAAATACACAAAACCATTAATCTAACAGACTCCTTTGTGTGGGAGATGAGAGGGCACACTAACTGTAACAGTACAAACTATATTTATGTGCTTATATGCTCATGTTCACTTTACTACGTTGGCATGACAACCCGAACCATGAAAACAAGAATCTCTGAACACCGTAGCAACTTTCGGTGTAAGAAGAACAACACAAAAATGTGCAGGCATTATTTGGAAATGAACCATACCCCTGACTCACTCCAGTGGTTGATACTCGAAGCCAACTAGAAGATATCAAAACAGAGTTTGTTCTACAAAGAACAACGATGGATACATAGGTTATCCTCTGACAGCCTTGGCTTGAACAAAGTCATCCCTTGGAGTACCCTTTAGACCATTATGTTCAACAGGGGTGGACTTGTGTCGATATTGCATAGGTAGCTAACCTCCCAAGCCATGACCCACCGCAATCACTGCAATCATTCTCAGTCTAGATATTGCTTGCTCACATGCTGGCATAATCCCACTGTTATGGGGTCCTAAGGTACATAACATACAGGCTCCATATAATAGAAAAACTAACACAGGTGCCACACGGCCGGTTCCAAGATGGCTTCCAAATTGTGAGCCACCACCGCATCACCAGCACATGACCATTAATGATAATACTATGCTCCAGACACTGACCACTAACCCATCTATCTCCTTAAAACGGAGGATAGAGGTACCCGAACAAAAAATATGTTGGGCGATATGTTTGAGCATCCATAATACATAATGGGGAAGATTAGACTCTACCATTTAGACAATACCAGATGATGAGGGCAACCACAATAGGCAGTCTTGATATTCGCCACACGTCTTTTACATAAAAACATTAGAGACGTTCCAACTGGCAATCCATTACCTTTTGCACTACAACATTAGACATAAAACTAAGACTAAAATTATCAATAGCTCACTTCAACAAGGAACCATCCCTGACTCCCTCAAAGTTGGACAAGTTACACCTTTACTGAAGAAACCAACAGCCGACCCCACTGTTCTAAGCAATTACCGTCCGATTACCAACATTCCCACTCTCGCCAAACTTTTAGAAAAATGCGTCCAACTACAACTGACAAAGCACATAGAACAGTTTGATCTTCTCAACCCACATCAATCAGGCTTCCGAGCAGGGCACAGCACTGAAACAGCTATGACTAACATAATTGACGACGCCCTCCAAATTTTAGACCAAAATGATACCTGTCTCCTCATCCTTCTTGATCTCTCTTCAGCATTCGACACAGTGAAACATGAGAACTTACTCGAACTCTTAAACACAAGAATGGGCTTCTCTGGGACTGTATTTCGTTGGTTCACTTCCTTTCTACACAACCGGTCTCAAAAGTTCAAGAGCAAAAACTTGATGTCTTCCCCAGTACCGGTATCGCTAGGTGTCCCTCAAGGATCCTGCCTATCCCCTACTCTGTTCAACCTAGTTATGGAACCTCTCACCACCTTGCTACAAGCATCCAATGTACACTTCCACATGTACGCCGATGACACTCAACTATATCTCAAGCTACAATCCCCCAAAGACATCCTGAGTCTGAACCCAACGATCAGAAGCACCCAATCTTGGCTGGCCGATTACCACCTCAAAGTCAATGCTATGAAAACTGAGTTCCTCCTAATCTCACCTCCCACGAAAATATATTCTGCACAAACATGGCTTAAGCACCTAACAGCACTCAATGTCCAACCGACCATCGTGGATTCAGCAAAATCTTTAGGCATAACACTTGACACCAACCTCAACATGCAGCAGCATATCAGCAAGGCAACTAAGGGGGCGAACTTCCAAATAAATACCTTGAGGAAACTTAAACCCTTCCTCCCAGCAAAAGACTTCCAAACCGCAGTAGAAGCACTAGTCATCCCTCGCATAGACTACGGCAACGTGGCCCTCTGCGGACTCCCCCTAACTACAACTGCACCCCTCAGAGCGTCACTAAACGTGGCAGCAAGACTCATCACTGGATCAAAAAAACATTCGCATATCTCCCCTGACTTTAAATCCTTGAACTGGCTGCCTTTTGAAGCCAGAATACAGCTGAAAATTGTCTGCATGATGCACAAGTCTATACACCTGAAATCACCCGGCTACCTCACTCATAAGTTGACAATTTCCGGCGGGTCCAGAACCACCAGAAGCACAAACAATCTACTGCTGAAACCTCGAAGATTCCGGAAGGAAAAAACGTACAAACGCTCCTTCTCAGGAATGGCGCCTAGGATCTGGAACGCACTCCCTCCTGAAACCAGACTCATCTCCTCCACTCTTCTTTTTAAGAAAGAAGTCAAAAATATCCTTATGGCTAAATACACTTGAACAACTACGCTTGATTTACAAGGCGTCGATCAGTATTTCCGGTCCGATTCCTATGCACATGTGTTTTTACTTGTAGTAGACTAAAGTGTTTAGATTCTTGCTCCCTCATATCTGTATTATCTTCTATCTCTGTATTATCTACATTGTTTTGATGACCTACGTTCCAACTATGACATGCAACCTCACCTCCCGGTTATCCATGGTTGTCTTTCTTCTATTCCCCGGCTTACTGAAGAAGTGTTCCTGGCAATACTTCCAAAAGTAAAGTCTGGATCTCCGGCAGATACCTGCCCAGCTCACATTTTAAAACAAATTTATACTACTTGTCCCAATCCGCCTATCTCCTTCCTCAATAGCTCGCTGGCTCAGGGTGTGGTAATTCCAGCTCTTAAATCTGCCACCATAGTGCCCATCCTGAAGAAGCCTGGTGCGGATCCTTCCGCTCCAGCTAATTACCGCCCCATCTCTCTCTTGCCCTATTTGGGCAAGGTGTTGGAGCGACATGTAACATCGGTCCTTAGTGCCCATGTAGAAGCCAATGGAGTCCTAGCATCTCGCCAGGCAGGCTTTCGACCTAGGCACTCCACCGAGTCCGTCGTGGTGTCGGTCCTGAACAACCTCAGGGAGGGTATGGACCAAAACAACTACCAGGCCCTGGTACTCCTCGATCTCTCCGCCGCCTTCGACACGGTTGATCATACCATCTTACTTTCCCGTGTCGGAGCGGCGGGAGTCGGGGGCTCTGCCCTGGTTTGGCTATCATCCTTCCTGAGGGACCGCACCCAGGCGGTCCGGTTGGGGGACTTTTCAGCCACACAACTCAAGGTCACTTGTGGTGTTCCCCAGGGCTCTTCTCTATCCCCTCTTTTGTTCAATCTCTATCTCTATCCTCTGATCTTTGCTCTTCAACAACTGGAGGTCACCGTTTATAATTATGCGGATGACCTCCAGCTTATCTTTTCCCTCTCTCCTTCCTCCCATTCTATTTCTAACTTTCAGACTATTATGATTTTCATCAGGGACTGGATGGACCACAACCATCTGAAGTTGAACCCTGATAAAACAGAACTGGTCCTTACGGGTGGTCCCTTCAGTCCCTGGAACTCTTTATTCTGGCCTTCTTCCTTAGGATCCCCTCCCACTCCCTCTTCCTCAGTTAAAACTTTGGGCGTCAAGATCAATAATCAACTTGATCTTCATTCACAAATTAATTCTGTTGTCTCTTCTTGCTTTCTTGTTCTCCGAACTATTCGCTCTGTTTCTCGTTTCTTTTCCTCCCCTGCACTTAAACTAATCATGTCCGCTCTGGTGATCTCCCGGCTGGATTACGCTAACGCGCTATACAACGGCATACCGGCGTATAGTCTGCGGAAGCTCCAGCTGGTTCAAAACCAGGCGGCCAGATTGGTGTATGGTCTGCCTCGTTCCCATCACTCCACCCCCTTACTGAAGGCATTACATTGGTTACCAGTTAGGGAGCGATCCCTTTTTAAAACTGGCTGCATGGTCTTCCAGGCGCGCCAGGGTACGGCTCCTGCCTTCATTTCTTCCTTGTTAAAGGAGTATACCCCTGTTCGGGAGCTTCGATCATCCTCCCAATCTCTTCTCCATGTACCCCGCTACCGACGCAAGAAATGGGGCGGAACCAACTTCTCAATTTTGGCACCATCCTTTTGGAACTCCCTTCCCGATCACTTACGTCTAGCTAGACATTATTCCCTCTTTCGAAAAGACCTCAAGACTTTTTTGTTTACCCAGGCTTTTCCCAACGTTTTCTGACTTTAAATTCCCCTTCACTGGCTTGTTGTTCTCACTGTCAAACTAGCTTTCATAAGCGCCAAGAAATAGCATGGTGTATGTTGCGCTATACAAATATTTTAAATTCAATTTTAAATTCAAATTCAACCTCATACCTGTACTATATGTAATATTTTTATTATTTACATTAACTTGATGACCTACCTTCCTACTATGCTCCCTTGTTTCCCTACCCTTCCACCTGCCTTTGTAAAGCGCTCTGTTATCTGCAAAGATCTTGTTCGCGCTATATAAAACTTGCAAAATAAATTACAAGATGGCCATGCCACTCACACCATAATCACGTGACCTTGCACGTTTTAGACGCAGCACGATTCTCGCGTTAGGCCTTATATACACCTTTACCCCCGCCTTTTGCCTCCACCCGGATCCAGCGGCGAGGGATAGGTGCTAGACGAGTAGCTCAGGAACTCCCAAGTAAGTGCCTTTGAAAAACACGTTCACGCCCCATTGGTCACTTTGCGTGGCAGCATTTGAATGAGCTAGAGTGTCACTACCGGGGTGTATCAATCTCCGGTTAGATTATAACGGGGATTTCACGAGACAGCCGTGTTAATATTCGGCCATGTTGGAGAGATCTGAGCTGAAACGAACTTGTTTAGAATAGCTCAGTTTACTTGTGTGGCTTTACAATCGTATGCAGGTACACGGGGAATGGGTGTGAGACAGCCGCCGTGTTACTTGGCTTTTTGAGCAAGACTGAGGTCTAGTGATCCCGGTTTTTAACAACTACAGTGACTTCTGGCTGCCAGTGTGTTTGGGTTTGGTTTAAATAACCGCGCTCATATAAGCCCTGCTAAAACTGCTTGAATTGGTATTTTACGCGATGTGCCGCTTTACAGATCGGATTCAGCAATCTTGACCACCACTTTTGAAAACGGCGCCGCTTTTAATGAGCCTATGCGGCAGCACCCTGATTGACCCAAGGAGCAGCATTCCATACTGATTGACATACCTCAGATTTTAACCCCTGCCCTGTGATTAAACGTACGCAGTATTTACACAAATAACACTGCCAGTTATACAAGCTACATATTCACCATACAAATGTGATAATACTTTCTAGTGGGTTGTTCATTGGTTTTCTGCTTGTCCTACCCATAGGCTCCAACCTATCTTACGGTCTAGCTAATAGGTATGCTCAACATAATATACTGAGTGCAGCATAGAGACATCCGCCTAGATTGTTGACCTGTGCACACCGGCATCCCCTACCAGTGCTCCATTTTTACAAGCACCCTTCTGCATCACACCAGCCCCGACTACTGTGGTGTAGATATTTGGGTCACTTTAAACATTGATCTTTTAGGAACTACATGTCATACACTATCATAGGCCTCACAATGGGCACGCCTCATATTTACCTATTTATACCACAATATCAACATACAGAAAGGAAATATTAGTATTGTTTAACCTGGTGTTTCCCCCCCTGTACATAGCCTTGCGGTGGAAGACCTAACCTGAAGCTTTACCCGCTGGATACTGTTGTTATCTGAACATTATTCTTTTTAGGTGAGTTACATCCTCCATCACCTAAGGAATGCACGCTGCATCTCATACCACATTGGTATTTTAATGTTTAATTCCTTAAATTACTGCTTTTATCCACAGGAGCACTCCCACTGTATGTTCCACATAGGAGAGTGCATGTACACAACTACTAGTGTGTCGGTGCATGCTAGTGATACACTACACTGGTATGTAATATGTAGTCATTTGATGCGTTGTTGAATTTCCTGCTGTGATTTGCTTCTCCTCTTCCCTTAACAGGTTTTGACAGCTTAACACAGGCTGTTCACGGAAGAACGGTAACATAGGGATACAACTAATCCCTCCCTGTTTTTTCCAGCTATTTTATGGTTTTAACTCACACAAGTGTATGCCCACAATACATTAGGGATTCCTGTAGACAGTCACTCCGTAGATACCTGCTAAATAGTTCCATTGGTCCTGAAGAATCGCCTGTTAGTAAACATTAGCGAGAAACATGTTGACCGGACATTAGCACACTCTGGAAGATCTCTGGAAGCATAATACTCCAGGCTTACCTTCTAGATTCTCCTTTTATTTAAAGCAGCGGACCGCCAGAATAAATCATTCCTTGGTACCCCTAGCTTTATTTTAACTACCTAATTACGTCTACATCCTTCACTGGCCCCACACCCGCATTTCTCCTACACGGCTGTTGGAAGAAGATCTCCGCTAAAGAGCCCCTCTTCGAGGTGTTGCCCGTTGGGTACTGCACCGCCGACCCAACGAGGAGCAGGCCCAAATGATGAAGCATGACACATGCAAACGTGTGTGAGGGCATTAAATCCAACAAAATGGATTCCCAGGTGTAATTCTTCTTTACCCTAACTATATCCACCGCATCTCTTGACGCATACATTCCCCCATTTTCAGGAACAGCTCAGCATTTCTTGATTTACATTGATCTTCTGGGCATTAGCTGTAGCTGGACCTTCTACTTACCTCTAAGTAGTAATAGCCTGTTTCTCCTCTCTTTGTACCTATACTGATTGTTACCAGCAACACTTCCTGTGTGGTATTGCTCAGCGGGTTGATGTATGGGTTGCAGTCCAATTTGATTTCTAATTCTTAAAGGTACATTGACTGAGTCCTCATGCCAAGGGGTTGGAAATCCTACACCTGAGGCTCTGGGGGTGAAACACCCAGAGAATGTATCAACAGGGTGTTACAAATAGCGACCTGCCTTATTAATATTTATTAGACTCCCTGCAACTGGAAATTTTATGACGCAATGTATTTGTACATACGTCACACTGCAAAAGCAGGGACAGGTTACAGATAACAGGTGCACAATATGTGACCACTATTTACACCTGTCTCTTAATACAGCTGCCAAAAAATGTAGGGCCTCATTTATGAGTTTGCGTTGCAGGCCTTCCTGCTGTGCTGCTCTACGGCACAAGAAAAGGGCAGGAATGCGCTGCATATAGGAGATACAGCGTTGGTGCTCAATGGGCTGTCATGTGCCAACGCAGGCACCTTCGCACCATGGTGCAAGGGTGTCTACGTTGCGGGTGATTGTTTTTGTACTATCACAAGAGGCTTTTCCCTCTTTCTATGTGTGCTTGCAGAATGCAGCACACAAAGAAAAAGGAAAAACAAGGAGAAATAAATATATTTCTCCTCGTTGTGCCTCCCTTACACCTCTCCTTTTCTGAGGAGACGTATGTTTTTGGCACTGACTCAGATTTTTGATTTCTCTTAAATTTGGGGCAGTGTTAAAAAGCTATGGATGTTGCTTGGAACGCCCCCAGCAACACCCATTTCAAGCCCCTTTAACGCAGAAATCTGCATTAAAGGGAACGATATTTACGAGGCAAAATGAAGGCCAAAAAAGTGGCTTATTGCTTCCTGGTAAATATGGACCAGGCTCCTGTGCCACCGCAGGGTCACAAAAAGTGACGCACCTGCAGCGCAAGCGGCTTGACGCACCGGCAGCACAAGCGGCTTATAAATAAGCCCCGTACTTTTCACTCTTACACTGAAACAAAGTCAACACTCAGTCGTAGCAATGCACTTTACTTTAGGATAAGATTTAGGGGCTGTGCAAACATCTGAATGTTTAATTTTCAGTGTAGTGTGAGTAGAATATTCTAGAAAACGCAGGAAAATGACATGAAGTAACTCAAAAACGTTTCATGCAACCTAGGCATTAGTGTAACCATTTTTTAAAGTTAACTATCGGCTGCAATAAAAGCTTTTTCTTTTAAAGGTAATAATTTGTATTTGAAGTACAAAGAAACATATTATAATGTTAGTTGAGAAGGGGGATAGAAATATGTTGCTTCCAGCAAAGATGCGTGTGCCGAACAAGTATCCTCCAGCGAAAGCCTTCAAAATTTCAGTCTTGTAAAAAACAAATGTCAAAATCAATAAGCACAACATGCAGCAACTTTCATAAATTGGTGAACGCATTCTCTATAAATAAATGTTTGCAGATGCCTTATCAGATTTCAAGTTGACATCACAGCAAGTTGTTAACAGTTTTCCAATAAGGTGGTCGCAGGACACAAAAATAATTTCAGAAAGGTGCATATACTAAGGATTTGATTAGTAAACAATCGCAAAGCACCAAGAACTGCTGGTTTAAGTTCTGGCCTTCTCAGTCTTTCTATTTTCTGGTTTTACATTGACAGCTCTTCAATTATGCTGGTCTCTTCGGTGAGTTAGACAAAATATAAACTAATAGATTAATGAAGAGCTAAAAAATGTATGTGCATATATCATTAGGGATTATCCAGGATCTAACATACCTTCACTTCCAGTTCCTCTGATTTCAACGCACTTGGAATCAAAGCAGCATAAATTAAAGCCATGCTATGTAAGGTGGATCCTTTCAGGCTGTACCTAAAATAAAGAACGGTAACAAAGCAACATATGACACCAGCAGTGCAAAAAAAAAACCCCATAGTTTTAGTGCAGCAGCGTGAAAAAGACTCCATGCATGACCATTCTGAGCGCCCACATTGATAAGACCACACTGGACATATATGGCGCTGAGACAATCCAGGGTAGGTGTTTGCGATACCTGGGTATCGCCCTTGGGCTTCCAGATGCAGTGTTATCTTAAGGATTTTGAGGGCCCAGGGCAAAATTATTTCGAGAAGCCCAGTTCAAATCAACATTGAATTTTAGTACCCATTTTCTGCAAATGGAAACTCCATGATACAAAACACCATAGGGCATATTAACAAGGGACGGTGATAAATAACGCAAAGCGCGATTAGCACTTTTTTATTTATGGCCATCTATCTCTGGAATTTATCGCCCTGGTAGCGCGTTATTTGCAACGCGTTTCTCCAGGGCGATAAAAATCCCAGAGATAGCGGGAACATCGCTGGTTTTACAGCGATGTTCCCTGCAAAACGGCGATAACCTTGCTGATACGACCCTGTGGTTGTATCAGCAGAATCCACCCCCATTTTAGGGATAGATAAGTCTGCATTTTAGCAGACGTTAGTTCTTGGCAAAAACAGCGGTTTTCTCCAAAAACTAAAGTCTGCTTAAATGCTGGGGCAGCCGTGTAAATATTGCGATGTGCACATCAGCGATATTTGCAAGGTTGTACTGCCCAGTGACGCCCACTTTGCATCTCATTAGAGGGTCAAAGGGAGATATGGGGTAAAAGGGTGCTAACATGCGCTAATGCATGTTAACATCCTCTTGTAAATAGTGCGAAAAGATTATCTCCGCTTTTTGGCTTTTAAAGCGGAGATAGTGCCCTTGTTATTATACCCCCATGTTATTATAAGATAACAGCTGAGACAGGAAAATAAACCAAAAATAGACAGAAGTTTGAGGCTAAGGACCAGATGTCCAAAGGTTTTTACAGGTCGCAAACGGCCCGATTTGTAAAATCGGGCCGTTTGCGACCGAAAAAAAAGAAAGAACATGTACAAAGCCCCATTTTGCGATTAAGTAACCTGTTACATAGTAAAATAGGTTTGTGACTCGATATTAGGAATGGGCATGTTAAGGGCGTTCCTTGCTAATACCGAATCGCAATGGTATTTGTGAATGTTTTGTGACCAAAATTGCAAAGGATATTATTTCACAATACAGTCATTTCTGGTACAGTGGCAACCACCTTAATTATTTTTATGGCAAACAAAGAACCATAGAAGAACATTTAGAACATTATTATATGGGCCAATTACTACTTTTGTTTCTTACACTACGAACTTTATCCAAAACAGGTATACTCTTATATGGGCTAACTCCTATATAGACCTCTAGGGTCACATGTATGACCATTTTTAGTGTCACAAAAGGAGAATCTGTCAGTTTGCGACGCTAAAACGGTTTCTAGCATGTACTAACCCTATTTTGGAGTCTGTAATCTATTGCTGACTCACAAAATAGGGTTTGCATGTCTGGATTAGGACGGGGTGTGCCAAGGGCACCCCTTCCTAATAGTGAGTCGTAGAGGCATGTATGAATGCTTTCCACCTGAAATGCAGTCGCAAAACATTCATATTTTACCGACTTCGTGAAGGAGGTGGTAATCCATTGGCAGGGACCCTTTCACCCTCATGAATGTGGGCGCCAAATTTTTTTAAGAGCCGACGGTGGTCCCATAAACCACTGGCTATTAAAAAAAGAAAGGGTAGCTTTTCATTTTTATTTTTGAGAATCATCCCATTTCGATGCATTTCAATAAAAAAAATGTTTTATTTAACAAGAAATCACAGACATGGTGGCTTGCTGACCCCAGCAGGCCACCATTACTGTGATTACAGGCCATTCCTAATAGGTCGCAAATTGCAATCAGCCTCATGAATATTGACGAGGCAGGTGAATGGCAACCCCTATTGGGAATGGCAAACAGTGCTTCAGAGTTTCTAATTGAGAGTTGGAAAAGTCACAATTAGGGACTCGTAAAATGCTACCATCATACATGTGGCCACTTGTTCCACATGGTGTGGTCAGTTCTGAAAACCATTTAGCAGACTGTTATGTGGCAAGTAGTGTATAGCATACACTATAAAGCTACAATGGTCTATTCAAGCAGGCACAGTGGCAAACGTTTTGAAAAGCCTCTAAGGGCACATGTATGTACCTTCTAAGGTCACGAATCGGGCCGTTTGCAACCGGAAAAAAACGCTATCCCAATGTACCAAACCCTATTTTGCAATTCAGTAACCTTTTATCAAATATCAAAATGGGTTAGAGATTGGCTATTAGGAAGGGGTGTGTTTAGGTTGTCCCTTCCTAATACTGAATCGCATCGGTATGTAGGAATGTTTTGTGACCGAAATGCAGCTGTAAAACATTTGCATTTTACCCCAAGGGACTCACTTTGTGAATGTATGCAAAAACTTTGTTTAAGAGCAGGTAGTGGTCCTACCTTTGCCTACTCTTAAACAAGCATTTACAATGCAATGGTCTCGGCATTGTTAAAGTTAGAGCTATTGGCATTGCTCATGATATTATTTTTCTAGAAGCAGCAAGACACTGTACAGGGCAAATTGTATTGCAGCAGGAGTCAATCACCAGATGTTAGACACAGAGCAGTGGGGGCCGGAAACCGGCTGAGACTGGATTACAGAACCAGGGGATGATGGGGGGAGCATGTGTCACTGGGGACTGGATCGACACTAAACAGCACTCTTCGGGGTTTGTTTGGACATTTTTACATGATACTGATTTGCAATTTGGGATGGATGTACCTCTGGTGCAAAGAGGCGCAAAGCATCGGGACAAATGATTTACTATTAAAATAGTCTGAGGTAGCAACTGCACCGCACAAGCACCCTGGCTGCATGGAGCAAACACACACGCATCTGGACAGGGACAATATATCCAGGATTACACGTGTCTGTAAAGTGCTGCGGCCAAAGTATGTGGTTCAAGCTGTCCCATATACGATCTGTGCTCAGAGGCACACCATGGGGCTTATTTACAAGAGGCCTGTGCCGCCAGAGCATCACTTTTTTTTTACGCTGCGGTGGCGCTGGCCTCTCAATCATTCCTATGAGGTGAAGGCAGGCCACCCTGCGGTGCGTTGCCTTACTCTGTGTCAAGGAGGTGTTCTATCGGGCTTTGATGTGGAAGTTACAACACCCATGGATTTTCATGTTTCCTCAGATTTACAAAGTCACGTAAACCTAGTAGTGCAGTGCCAAAACCTAACGCCTCCCCAGAGCAGGCGTAACGAGGAGAAATGTTTTAATTTCTCCTTGTTTTCTCCTCTTTCCATGAGTGCCTCATCCTCCATGGATTGTTTTTGTGCGGGAAGGCGACTGACTCTTCCTCGAGCCTGGCGCTGGCTGAAAGGACAGGAGTCTGTCTATCTTGTAAATACGGTGCATTTCTGCCCTTTCAAATTGGCATGGGGCAGGGCAGCAAGAAGACTTGTGGTGCTGCCCTATGCCAATTTTTTGTGAATGAGGCCCCGTGAGTTTATACTAAATATAAATATGTGTGGAAAGTAAACAAACGAAAAAAGAAATAGAAGAGTAAGCGTGACAATAAAGGCACAGAAAATAATGTAAAATAAGCAAAAAAGGGCAGGATAAATAGAAGAGAAGAAAAAAAGAGAAATTAAAATAAACAGAAGACAGGAGAAAATTAACAAAAGGCCACTAAATACAAGAAACACAAAGCAGGAAAGAGTAAACAGGCAGTGGGAAGATAATAATTAAAAGTGAAGTAAAGAGGGGAGGGAGAAATAAGCAGTAGGGAAGAGTAAAGAAAACAGAATTGAGGCAGCGGAAACAAGAAGAAGAAATAAACGAAAAAGAGGAAATAAACCGCACATTGGCAAATGAAAGCGTGAACATGTGACTTTCAACAGAACAAGCATTTTACATTTTACCTTTTTCCAAAATATGCAGCTAAAAACGCATAATAACGTTACCAAAGCGAAGCGCTCAGCTCTTTTAAACGAGTTGCCTCTAAACACTTTAACTGTGAATGTTAAGAATAATAGAACCAACGGGAGTAAGGCACTAAACCTCAGAAGGATAAGCGGCTGAGCTGGCCCGGCCAAGACTGGACGAAAAGGCTCGACAGGCAGTTTCTCTGATAGTCACTGCAACCACTGCCCAGGTCACTGAGCTGTCTCGTTAAAATAAAGGTCAATTAACGAAAAATTCAATTTAAGGAAAATTCCACAAATGACTTGCAGGGAGAGAAAATAACAGAATAAACTCAAGAAATATAGACAGAAAAAGAATAGAAAATGCTAACAGAGACAAACGTGTGCCCGAAGCGCTGCCTGATCTCATCCACTCTTCCTAATCACAACCACCCAATTTGCATAAAAAGGACAGATTACCCAACACGCAGTTTCTTTGCCGAATTTGCGTTTTCGTAGCACGAATCGGGTGGTAGATTGTGGTGCTAAAATCTGGAATTACCTGCTGAAGCTTTTAAAGAACGCGTAAAGCGCAAGTTTATAACTATTTATATCAATGCTCACTCGTGGCATGGAAGGGGGTTTACAAAAGTCACCATTTTCCATATAAAACACAATTTATCGCCATTCATTCCTGACCACAACTTGGTAAAACAGCCGATAACTGAAATAAATAAATAAATAAAAATAAAAAAATTAACATTGGAGTGGTACAAATAAAGTATGGGGCCGTTTTTGTTTTATTCAGATCAAAGAGAGAGAGAGGACTAGGTAAGCTAGCCCGTATCCCCTGTGTTTATATGTAAGTATCAATGGGGGCTAGCTAGCTTTAAAGGGAAGGTAAAGGGTGACTCAGGTACGTCAGACAATACAAGGAAAAAAGCAATATTTTCCTTTGAAAGCCCTCACCCACCGACCTAGTCGGTGGCATGCTTCATCATCGGGCCCACCACAGTGGCACCGAATGTGCCCCGGGTGTGCTGCAACGCCAGGAGACTGCGGAGCTGGTATATTGCTGCGTGTGCAGTGAAGGAGTGAGATGTGAAAGATTAAAAAGCTATACAAGCTGTCCCAGCACCCGAGGGTTAACAAGTATTTAATAAACTGGGCCTCCGTTAGCTGTTTAAAAAGGCGAATGGACAAAGTGGAGTGATTAATGATCTCCCATGTCCAGTGTGGTCTACATGTTTCTGCCAGTGCCTTTTCTATTATAAGCTGGCTTTCCTCAGGACCAAAGAGTTAAGTGAAAAGGTGCAATTAAATAATAAACTAATAAACTATATTAAGTGATTGTGTTATTTGTTGGCTATGTGTCGCGCTCGCTAAGGCGCTGTAGCTGTTAGAGGGGGATTCCCTCAAGCTTTTTCTGTTATTTCTTTGTAAAAAGCCTCATGGGTCGCCTGGCAGAGAAAGAGACCGAGTAGTTCGGTCAGGTTCCTCCTTGGACCTATTCGTCCTTCCGCGGCGCCCGGTGTGACCCATGAGGCTTTTTACAAAGAAATAACAGAAAAAGCTTGAGGGAATCCCCCTCTAACAGCTACAGCGCCTTAGCGAGCGCGACACATAGCCAACAAATAACACAATCACTTAATATAGTTTATTAGTTTATTATTTAATTGCACCTTTTCACTTAACTCTTTGGTCCTGAGGAAAGCCAGCTTATAATAGAAAAGGCACTGGCAGAAACATGTAGACCACACTGGACATGGGAGATCATTAATCACTCCACTTTGTCCATTCGCCTTTTTAAACAGCTAACGGAGGCCCAGTTTATTAAATACTTGTTAACCCTCGGGTGCTGGGACCGCTTGTATAGCTTTTTAATCTTTCACATCTCACTCCTTCACTGCACACGCAGCAATATACCAGCTCCGCAGTCTCCTGGCGTTGCAGCACACCCGGGGCACATTCGGTGCCACTGTGGTGGGCCCGATGATGAAGCATGCCACCGACTAGGTCGGTGGGTGAGGGCCGTTTTTGTTTTAACATGTTTAATTTCCGTCTGCAGCTTGTAAGCGAACGCTTTACACGTAGACACCCCCCCCACCCCCAACCCCAACCCCCCAACCCCCCAACCCAACCCTGTCGCGGCTGAAAAAGCACAATTCAGGTAGAATGAGTGTGAATGCTCGTGCACCAATATGAGTGTTTCACTAATGACCCGCATGGAATGAACGCCAAAGCGGGGTCCGCGGCGCTGTCTGTTCACAGCACCCACGGGTTAGGGCCAGGCGGGGGCAGGTGCGCGCACAATGCAGCGCAGAGGGGGGAGCTTTAATAGCTGCATTTCGAGAGATTCACAAAGAGTTGGACAACTGCTGAGGGCAAACAACGGAAGCGTGCTCTTGTAAAACGGAACGAAAATAACAAGGAAATAAAAAGACGGGAGCAAACGATCAGACATTAAGAGAATGGCCAAATTGTTAAGGAGGGAAAATTAACAGAATGGACGAAGGGAATAGAAAAAAAACAAGAGGTAGCAAAGGGTACATTACAGGAGAAATAGACTGGGACCTCAGCGAAAGGGAGGGTGTAACGCCCACCACTAGAAAAGGGGCGGGCTTAAAAAAAGAGAGACAAACGCCCCTGAATCGCGTCAAGGCAGGGCCTGAACTGAGTGACGCTCCTCTCCTCCAATGGCTGGCCAGCATTTACGAGGCCAGCCAATGGAGAAGAGGGGCGTGTTCAGGCCCCCATACTACACAACATAACATTTCGGCTCCGCCCACTGCTGACGCAGTGCGATGGTAGCCTCAACCTAAAAATGAAAAGAAAGCTTTTTATTTTTTTTCTAAAAGGAACCCGTTTTCCTTTATGGAAAACGGGCTGCATTTAAAAAAAAGAAAATATTGCTTCATTTAAGAGCAATCCCAAACATGGTGTTCTGCTGACACCAGTAGGCCACCATCCCCATGATTTTCGCGAATCCTAGGGGTCGCAAATTGGGATCTACCTCATTAATATTAATGAGGTACGTCGATATGCAACCCCCAATGAATCGCTATATGAAACTCTTGGAGTTTCATACATTTGTAATAGCGATTACCTAATTGCAATTCGAAGAAAATCACAATTAGGTAATCGCTATTACAAATGTTGATACATGTGGCCCTAAATGTCACATTTTGTGGGGGGGCGTGGCCAAGCCGGAGACTGAGATGATCGCTCGGCTTTGAGGCTCTATAGAACGGTGTGGCCTGCACACGATTTCCCGGCTTCCAGGGACTGCATTTCCCGGGGGCAAACATTAAAATGCGTCGGAACACATCTGGAGCCCTCTGGACCCCCGGCTGGCTTGGATTGAGGGCATTCGGTGGAGTATCAAGAGGTTCCTGTGTGGCACTGGCGTGATCCAAAATGTTGGCTCGACAGACTAAACAGCATCGGGAGAATCGTCCAGGAGCCTGCAGACGCAGCCTGGGTGCGGTGAGTCGGTGGGCGGCGCTTTTGGGCAGTGAGCGGCACGCTATCCATCTGCTGGGTGCTCGTATATGGCGGGAGGTCCGATTGGCCTCCCAACCTCTCGGGCGCTAAGCATTTGTGGGGCGGGGCTGCGGTGGAGCGTGGGGATAGGGCCTACGCTCCCATAGCTACCATCGCGGGAGCAATCCCACTCTAGCGCCCGGGAGTCCCCCCCTCTTCTTCCTGACTGTGCTCCTGCTTGGCCGTTGCCCGCTTGGTGCCCCCTCCCTCTTCCCTGCTCAGCTTCCTGGCCTCGCTACCGCGCCCTTACAATCGCCTGGAGCCCGCGGGGGCCCCTGATCTGGGGCTGCACATCTGTCGCCACCCACAACTGCTACCACGACGATCCTGCCACAATCTGCAGGTTCCTGTCCTCCTGATCACCCGCCAGCAACTTCTGGACTAACCTGTGCTGGCCTAATTCAACAGTGTGCATTTAATGGGGGGAGCTGCGCACGTGGAACTAACACATCATAGAGACTGAGACACCAGCTTGCTTAGCGCTCTCAGTACACTACATCTCGCTTCCTAAGAGGCCTCCATACCTGCTCTCCCGCTGCCTCAGTCGCAACGCGGTGGTGAGCATCCGGGCCCTTGACCAGATCTCGAAGGCCTTTAGAATAATTTACAGCTTGTCCGTCCTCAACTTCTATCTACACCGGCTCATGCCCCGCTCACATCTGCCTCTATGACCCAGCTGCGGCCTCGACCGGAATTAACGCTGATATGGGTCTGCGTGGCACTCGGTGGTGGAGACTGCGGAATGGCCCGCAAGAATCCTAAGCAGCGACTTCTCCTTTTTCAAAAGATCTCTGACGCAGCCCAAGACCACGTCGACTCCATGGCTGAAAGTGGCCAGAAAGCTCCCGCTCCGGAAGGGGATGCTCCTCAACTGGGCTCGTTGCTACAAGAAATGAGGGCTGGATTCCAAGCCTTAGATGTATGGTTCGACACCCGGACAAACATATGGTGGAGCTGAGGTCCAAGATATAAGCTCACGACCGAAGGCTGGACGCGGTGGAATCCCGCACTTCTGACTTAGAGGATGGGACGGCGCAATCCTTGAAAAGACTTGATCGAATGGAACACATCCTCAATGAAGTTGCGGTCAAGAATGAGGACTTAGAGGTGCGCAGCCGTCGCAACAACTTGCGCATACTAGGTGTACCAGAATCTACAGCCACTGGTCGCATGGACACGTTGGTGGAAACGATCCTGACCTGTTTGAGAGAGAGGCCGTCACTGCTGGTTTTGTGGTCGAACGTGCTCATAGATCGCTGGGGCCGAGACCCAACCCTGGATGCCCGCCTAGACCCATAATAGCACGGATCATGAACTTCAGAGACCGCGACATGGCTCTCCGATGGCTAGGGAGCAGGGCGAAACATTGTGGCAGGGGTCCAAACTATTCTTCTACCCAGACTTCACCATCATGGTGCAAGAAGCCAGGTGGAAATTCACCGGAGCCAAGGCGACCCTAAGGAACCTAGGACTGAAATATGGCATGCTGTATCCTGCCCAATTACGTGTGGAGGTGAATGGACGATCGCGTGTGTTTGACAACCCCACGGAGGTGCAGGAGTTCTGTCACAAATACAAACAAAGCACTCTACCGAAGAGAACAGACTGCCCCCCTCCCAGACTGGTTCAGATGCCAGCTTTGAACTTTTTTCGGGTGCTGGACTTGAGTGATTTAGTTTTCTGGTGTTGCTCCATGTGATGTATTAAGAACTGCAGGGACTTCGTGATTTCATTCATTATTGCTATACGTCAGTTGCCGCGTTGTTGGTTGGGGCGCTGCCACTACTCCACATGGTGTTAACCTTAACATGGTTGTGTGAATTCCACAAGTATTACCTATGTTTTCTTCTCATTATTACAGTGATAACCTCTTTATTGCTCTGTAATTCGTTAATAATGTTTTGGCCTCTCTGGTCAGGCGGGGAGGCTGGGAGGAGGGAGGGGGGTATGGGAGGGACAACGCTTAGTTGCACTGGGACTTCTCTGTCTGTACGGTTTTCTGATTGTGATGAGTGCGTGAGGTCAACTTTCTTTCAATCCTCGCTCCAGATTCCCCCATGACACAAATAGGACATAATGCTGGACCCTCAGACTTTGTTCTAGCTACTTGGAATGAGCGAGGCTTGAATAACACCAGGAAAAAAAGACAAGTAGCACAGTATCTGATACGGCATAGAGTGGACGTGGCCTTTTGCAAGATACAAACCTGCCCCCCTCGGACCAGACCCGATTTGCCGTTGGCTTGGGCATGCATAGATATGTTGCTAACTACAGCAACTACGCTAGGGGCACATCCATAATCCACAAACAACTCGCTTTCCACTTGCATTCTGTTTCACATGACAGCAAAGGCAGATACGTCATTGTCCCGGGCTCCCTGTTGGGTCGCAAATTAGCCTTAGTCTGTATATATGATCCCAATGTTGATTCTCCAGACTTTTATTATTCCCTGCTCTCCAGGCTGGCGCAGCCGGGCCCAGTTCCCATTTTGGTCAGGGGCGTTTTTAACATTGTCCAGGATATATTGTGTGACACCACATCTACTGCTCCAGATCCCAAACGACGTGCTAGGAAGGCCCTAAGATCCCTTTGCGAACACTTCCGCCTAATAGACATTGGTAGGAAGCTAAATCCTCTCCACACTGACTTCACACACTACACCAGCTGTCATAATACGTGGACTAGACTGCACTATTGGTTAGTTTCCCCTGATTCAGTCCACTGGTGCCAAGCAGTTAAGACGCTCCAGCGAACATACTCAGACCACTCCCCAGTATTATTGACCTTGACGATACCACGTCCAGAGGGTTTTGAAAGACAGTGGAGGTTGCCCAGCCGCACGATGATGAGGTATTCTGGGAGGGTCTGCTGGAGGCGATAGAAGACTATTTCCCCCTTAACACTGGTTCAGTAGACACTGCAGCAATGCTTTGGGAAGGCTTTAAATCCTACATGAGAGGGGTGTGCATACCTAAAAATGCTGGAGTTCTGTGAAAACTGCGTGCCACATTAGCCTGGATAGAGCGAGACTTGGAATCACTGGACACTGCACAGTTTCGGACTCCCGGGCCTGAACTGGACGAACGTAGACTCTCACTCCTGGCAGACTTTAGAGATAACGCTGAGAGGGAGATACTCTATATGGGAAATTACAATAATGCTAGAGTGTATGGGAGGGCGAGCGACCGGGCCGTTTGCTGGCCAAATTGGTCCGACCCCCTTATGGCAAGGCATGCATACCTGAATTGGGATCCACACTAGGGCAACACCTCACTGACCCATTGGACATCCAAGGGGAATTCATTTCCTATTTCAAGGCTTTATACACCACTAAACTGAGCACCAACACAAGGAATCAAGAGAATTATCTATCTGAGGTGTGCTGGTGTTCCTTGAAAAGTTCATGCAGAACTTCCCGGCTGTCCCGATAATGGTGGAAAGCATAGATGAGGCGATATCTGCATTGAGGAGTTCGTCCGCGCCGGGGCTTGATGGCTTCACTGCAGATTTTTATAGGGCCTATAAAGATTTAATGATTCCCCAGCTCCTCACCATGTATGCGGAGGCCCTTGAACTACAAATCTTACCTCCCACTCTCCGAGAAGCGGTCATCATTTTGCTCCCCAAGCCAGGTAAGGACCCACTACTGTGTGGCTCCTACCGACCATTGTCATTACTCAACCTAGACTACAAAATATTGGCAAAAGTTTTGGCCTGCCGTTTGTCCTTACTGATGGAGTCCATAATCTCCCCTGCCCAGTCTGGTTTCATACCTCACTGCTCGACGGCTTTCAATCTACGCACGTTGTTTAATACCCTACATAGAATCAACCCTGAAACTTCTGCTGCGGCCATCCTGCTCGACACGGAAAAGGCTTTTGATTCCCTTGAATGGCCTTTCATTCGGTCCATCATGCAGCGCATGGGAATGCCGTTCGGTTTCATAGCCACCACTGCTCTACTATATAGTCGACCGATGGCCTGGCTTCAACTGAACAGCACATTGTCCCCCCATTCACACTGTCACGCAGCACCAGACAAGGCTGCCCGCTGTCACCACTGCTGTTCATTTTAGCTATGGATCCCCTATAGGACACTTTCAGGAAAAACATCTACACAGAGGATTGCAATTTCGTACAGGCCCTCTGTTAGTCTCATTGTATGCCGATGACACAGTGTTGTATGTTCGCAAACCCCAGATTAACTTAGACCTTCTCATTTGGGAGATATTACGATTTGGTGCATATTCTGGCTTGGGAATCAACTGGCGCAAATCTGTAATTTTCCCGCTCACTGCCAGTACGGTCAGTTGGGACATGGAGTTCCTCCTGGAAAGGAATACTGACTCGGTCAAGTATTTAGGCATTCACACTCACCTCAACACGAACAGATCATTCGACATAGTTATGGGACGGCTGTTGCCAGATTGGAGTCCAAGTATGAGAAATGGCCCCAGCTCCCACTGTCCATGGCAGTTCGGGTATCGATAATTAAAATGATTTTGCTGCCTAAATTTTTATACTTATTCCAAAACATCCCTATCCCGCTCACTAAAAAATTATTTTTAACTCTGCAGTCCCATTTGATAAAGCTGGTATGGGGTGGTGGTCAACCCAGGGTCAGCTGGAGAGTGATGACTCTCCCCTGCGACAGAGGCGGGTTCGGGGTTCCCGACCTTCGATTATATTACCTAGCTGCGCAGTGCAGTTTTGCACAGGCATGGTACCACCCTGACGCCAGAATCCCTTATCTTTGGCCGGAATCAGATTTAGTCTTACCAGATACGCTTGCGGCAATCTTACCGAAGGGTTTCCCCAGAGACCCTACGAACATCCAACCAGCCTCGACCACCAGTTGGGCTTGGGACCAATTGCGTCGCATCACGCACACTCCACTGCTACTCCTCAGGTCTCCCGCTCCCAAATCCTAAAATGATCCCCGTCACTGGCGAAATATTGATACAGAAGACATGCCTCAAATTCGGCATTGTAAAGCTAGGCGACCTATTCCCCAATGGGCAGGCTTTCGATCCTGAGAATGAAGCCCTCTTTCCCGACACCACCTTCATGGACAGATTTGTCCCTTCTCGAATTTGCTCTGCCCTTCGGGCTATCTATCCTGACTACCCTTTGGAGCCCCCTTCCTTCCCACTGCTTACTACGGTGATTGGCAGTGAAAGAGGGGTGCACATCGTATCCCAGCTCTATAAGGCGTGCGCTGCTATTGTACCACTCAATGAGGATAAAATAAGCAAAGCCTGGGAGGATGATTTGGCAAGCTCGATTTCAGACGAACAATGGGCCGCCTGCTGTGCGGTCACCAGCAGGGTATCCCTCAACAGCAGGCACAAATTGCTTCACTTTAAGGTTTAACGTCGAGTGTACATATCCCCAGCCAGACTCCACAGAATAGACCCTAACAGATCACATCATTGCACCAGGTGCAACGCCCCAAATGCCAATTTTGCCCACCTGGCTAGGACTAGTCCGAATGTACAAAAATATTGGGTGGCCGTGCACGAGAAAATGAGCGAGATGGACAAGGTTGCGATGACTCCATTGCCCGAGATTGCGCTACTGGGATATGGTATACAGTTCCCGCAGGCCATGCGCAGATTTGTTGCTATTAGTTTGCTTCTGGCCAAACGGAAGGTGGCTCTTCACTGGGGTGGTAAGAGGACTCCCTCGTTGGACAGTGACGTTTATGCAACGATACTCCCCCCATCCTCCAGACCCAAAGATATATGGGGGCCCCTTGAGAGCGTACATACAAGCCTGGCAACTGACCCCTTCCACACAAGCAGATAATGGAATAGTCTCCACCCTAGTGGGCTAAATTCACACACTGCGTTTGATGCAATCCACCTTTTTGATGGGGTGTTAGCTACCAGCTGCTTAATCATTGTACTTGTTTTACCCCTCAGTTAAAAATGTGATTGTAATGGATTGTACAGTAAAATGTGGGAGATCTGAGGAACTTTCTCTGGGGCGGCATCTGTACACCACGTTATTGTTGTTTACATCATGGGAAATGTATATTTGTGCCTGCACATACTTGTCACTCTGTTTTGTATCTTTTTTGCTCATCTGATCCCAGTGCACCATTGTAACCGTAACGAAAATGCTAAATAAAGTGTTAAAAAATGTCACATTTTGTATTAGTACTTTTGTAAGTCATTCAATCTCTAACTTTATTTCACCAGAATTTTATAGTGGGTAAAATGATAAAGAATAACATTAATAAACAAAAGAGGAAGGCAACAACGCATTAAAGTGACTTAAGAACCATGTCATATGGTGAAGAGTAGCAATAGCTTCTTAAGAGTGAGGAGCAATGGTGGGCAAGTGCTGGCTTACTTCGAATTCTGTTGCTCCTTTGAATACAGGATGATCCAACAGCAAGTGTACTGCAAAGACAGTGTGGCCAGTCTTAGGGTGACGTGATCAGCAGACCTTTCTTCATCCAGCTCATCCAAGCTCTAGAGGGAAATATCATGATATGGTCAAGTCAACAAGCTAACAAATAGTAGCATGAAGGCAAAATAAGACAAAACTATTTTCCACTCTGGGTCATCTCATAGAAAATGAAAATGGTCAGGCACAATAGAAAAGTAATTGTTTTTGTTGTAATGACTGATTCAGGTTAGAAGACAAACTACAACAAGAAAGCATTAGAAAGTGTGCAACTGAAACCTAACTTAAACCAATCAATAAAGTATTCTGAATCTTAAGCACCTCCAAGAGCTGCAGTGGCTGATGTCACAGTCTTTTGCCACAAGAGAAGCCCACACTCTAGGCATAACAAGTCTGGCTGACACCTAGAGTAGCTGGAGCAGGCACTGTGCAGGTGATGCAGGCACTGCTATGAGGACTGAAGTGAACAGGGGGGTCTCATAAGGTCTATAACTTGCAGAGTGAAACATGCTTGCAAATGCTGAGGTACAGGGACCAGCAAAGTGTTAGGGACTGTAGTGGCCACTTTGATGGAGGTATCAGATTCTCACCTCTAAGTAGTGCATATCAAAGAGGATGGCTGTGAGCCATTTGAGGTAGGAGCTAATCCTATGTATCAAAGCAGCTATGTTGTGAACACAATGAAGCTTCTTATCGAAACCCAATAAGAGCTCTGTCCACAAGGCATTGTCATAGTCTGAATCCAGCATGACGAAGGAATGGCCCAACTACTCTGAAGATGACCCTTCAAATAATATTTTGCTTACATCAATAACAGTCTTACATACTAGCGCTTCCAGTGCAAACATTAACATTCAGCGGAAGCTTTCAGCAAAATAGCCCTAATTAAAATTGGAAGATGTGCGAAAGACCTTCTACACAGTTCCCCTACACAAACGAGGATATTAAAAAGAAATGCCAATAAACCCACAGAAACAAACTATAAAAGGTGCATCAGTTCTACCAGAGGCTAACCTTATGGCTGAATAAACCTTCCTTTATGCTAAAATATCAAACTAGTCCAATTCACCTCTGACTTTGTTTCAAAAAGATACATTTCATAGTCAATAGGACTTCACTGTCCACCTTCACAAGCTCCATGTGATAACATTACAAACTGCTACACAAAAAAGGTTGATAAAATAAGCGAGGCCCTACCTGAGATTGCTAAGTAGCATATGTTCTTAACAAATGGTACTTCCTTGCCACCTTAACCACCTTTCAGGTTAACACCAGTGTCCAAATAATGCATATCAACACAACTAAATTGCAGCATGCCCTCTATCATCCCTTTAAATCCACTTCAGACTTTGTTACCAAAGAAAATACTGAGTTTTGTCCCTTAATTACCAAAATGTTTAACAAATTAATTCAGGACGGGACCTTCGCTCAACTCTTGCACCATGCTGTGGTCCATCCCTTATTGGCATATGTTCCTGGAAACTACCCTTCTGCTATTTTCCTTCTACTTTTTTATGCCACTACAAAGCCATCAGCTTCAGGCCCACATGAAACAGTATCACCTTTAAACATCTACCAGTTAGGCTTTAGAACTAGACACGCGACAGATACCGTCCACCTTTAGTTTCTGAGTAATGTTTTGGAGGAGCCTAATTTGAAACACCATCCCTCCTGCGCTCCCTGGATGCTTCTGATGCTTTCTACATAGGTAGATTTCTTTTTTTTTTTAATTTCAACATGTTTGTATTGTTTTTTTCCCCTACAACATAAAACATACAACATGCAGTCATCGTAGAAATCTCGTTACAGGGTTCCCAGCCATAGGTCACTGTTTTGGAGGCTTCTCATTACAGATTTTCCGTGCTAGGCTGACCCCCTTATCCAATTGCCCCATTGAGGGTAGGGGGAGGTATGAGAAGGAAAGAAGGAAAAAAAGGGGAAGAAGAATACAAGAAGTTTGCTATTTCTTGATACTGACTTGGACCCTGGGTGGGGTTATCTTGCGCTCAGGCTGTTTGCTTTGTGAGGGTGTAGCTTAAGGGGGGTCATATGTGTTCAGGTATTTGTGAAGGGCCTCCCACATGCCCCTGTGTGGATGTTTCCACGGTGAGTGCTGGAGGGCGATTGTGTCCGCCCCTCTCAGGTATGTCACCCAGTTGAGCCAACCTTTGAAGGTTGCCTTAGATGTGTCTTTCCATTTGATGAGAACTATTTTTACTGCCGCTGTCAGCAGCAGGTCCAATAGGTCTCTGTCTTGCTGCGAGTCAAGCTCTGTAGTTAGAAATGCAGTTGTGAGGGAGGCGAATTCTGGTTTAAGTGTACATCTTAGTGTTTTGTTTATAAAGGTGAAGATCTTATCCCAAAATGTTCTGACCTTGGGACAGTGATATATTAGGTGTGTATGGTCTCCCTTCCCCTTATCACAATTCCAGCAAAGGTCGTTTTCTCTGAGCCCTAAGACCGCCAAACGAGCTGGCATCCAGTAGATCTTGTGTAGTAGCCAGAATTTCGTCTGTGCTAGCACTGGGGAGATTTTGTTTTGTGTGGGGGAAGACCATAAAAGGTGTAGTTCATTTTTGCTGTGTGTGGCCCCTAGTTCATTCTCCCAGTATGTGGTTGCTCTGTTGTTTAGTTTTGTGGAGCAGGGTCCTAGTAGCCGGTATAGGTGTGACACCTGATGTCCTGTTCTGTTAATGTTAGTCACGTATTGGATGATTGAGGGTTTGTGCTATTGAGTTTTGCTTTTGACAGGGCGGTTCTAATCTTAAGGAAGTTATAGAATTCTAGGTCAGGGAGGTTAAGCTTAGCTCTTAGCATATTAAAGGTGGACGGGTTATCCCCATCATCCAGCTGGCCTGGGTAGGAGATGCCCATTCTTTTCCATGTGTCTATGGATAATGATTTTCCCTTGTACTTTATCTTCCTGTTCCCATATAGTGATTCCCATCTCGTATTCTTAATGCTAACATCCATTTACTGGTCTAACTTGAGCAGGGCATTACGTGCGTTTTTGAGTATTGGGTTTGTTGATTGTTGGCTGTGAGGAGGGTTATGGGCTCAAGGTTGTCTAGCAGACTCCTCTCAATTGTGAGCCAGACTGGTGTGTAGACTTGTTCAGGCAGAACCCACTATGCCCCTTGTTTTGCCAGGAGGGCAGTTTGGAACATTTTGAAGTCTGCGAGGTTAAGCCCTCCCAGCTTCTTGTTTAGCCTCAGTTTATTTTGACTTATCCTCGCTCTCTTGTCCCTCCACAAAAATTTGTTGATCAGCTTGTCTATCTTTTGGTGGAAATCGTCTGTTAATGTTAGGGGAAGCATATTAGCTAAGTAGTTGACCATTGGCGGGATCATCATCTTTATTGTCTCTATCCTCCCCCACCATGTTATGTATCTGGGTGACCATGCCTCCATGCCAAAGCGCTGCAAGGCCTCCGGGTAGTCAGGCGCTATATAAGTGCAATTTTTCATTTCATTTCATTTCATTTCCAGGAGCCCCTTTATTTTTGCAACTAATTGATTCTCATTCTGATCTAGCATGCTGCTGTGGTCCCTGCCGAATTGTATCCCCAGGTATTTAATGAACCCGGTCTGCCAGGCAAGGCCCGAATTCCCCAGTGTTTCTTTGGTGGTGTGAAAGTTAAGGGGCTTACATTCCGATTTGTCCTTGTTTAGCTTGTATCCAGATTGGCTGGAGTACTTTCTTATGGTCTCCATTAGGGCTATAATAGAGGATTGGGGACTCTCCGTGATTATGAGGATGTCGTCCGCATATGCGGCAAGTTTAACCGTCACCTCATTGATGGTAAAACCCCTTATCTCATCATCGGCAGCGATATCCCTGATCAGTGGTTCTAGGGCCAGCAGGAACAGTGAGGGTGACAACAGACAGCCCTGTCTTGTCCCTCGTTGCAGATCGAAGGGTTCTGAGACCGCTCCGTTGATTACTATCCTTGCACTGGAGTTTTTATATAGGGCCATTACCTTTTTTGTGAATGCCTCCCCCAGGATGAATGCCTGCATGCACTGCTCAAGGAAGTGCCAAGATACTCTGTCAAAAGCTTTCTCGGCGTCTAATGTTATCGCCACCGCTGGCTCATCAGTAGCCGCAGCTCGCTCCAGTATGTGACACAGGAGTTTAGTGTTGTCATGTGACATGTGCGTCCTTTGGAATCCTACTTGCGCATTGATTATTAACTTTGGCAGTACTATGTTTAGTCTTGAGGCCAGCATTTTTGCATACATTTTACAATCAACATTAATTGGTGAGATAGGCCTAAAGTTTTGAGGTAGTTGTGTGTTTTTGCCTTCTTTCGGGATGACTCCTATATTTGCTTCCGACATGGACTGTGTCACTGCTCCTGCCTTATCATGATGGTTGAACACTTTCTTCAAGGTGGCCTCAGTAGGCCTAGAAATGTTTTATAGCATGTGGCGTGTATCCATGCGGGGCTGGGGCCTTGTTGTCTTTAAGAGACTTCCCTGACCCCTCAATTTCTGTTGCGCTTATCTCCTGGCCTAAGGTGCGTGCTTCCTCGTCTGTTATCTTTGGTAACTTTAGTCTTTCTAGGTATCTTGTGCATCCCTCTCCATCCACGTTAAGGCCCTCAATCACCCAGTTAAAAATAAAAAGACTCCAGACTATCTGGCGAAGACCAAAGGTGACGTTCTCCTACTGCAGGAAACCAGACTCTCACTACAAGACACAGAAAGACCAAGAGCAAGGTGTATTGGTCAGTTGGCCTGCTCCCCAGCAGCTGGTAAGAAGCAGGGAGTGATCATGCTGGTATCTAGGAACTCCAACATTAAGATAGTTGACCAACAAAACGATGACACAGGGAGGATACTAATCATGCAGCTGAAGAGAGGAGAAGAAGCAATACATCTTGTTAACCTATATGGCCCGAACAAGGATGACCCGGAATTTTGGGAGGGAGTCTCGAGGAGACTGGAGGTAATCCCCAAAAACGAACTACTTGTAATGGCAGGGGATTTCAATTTAGCGCTAGACCATACATTAGACAGACAATCACACTGCCACTCATTAACGCCCAAAGCTCAAGGCACCTTAAGGAACATTTGCAACAAATAGATCAACTGGACCAAATGGAAGGAGAAATAAAAAGACTAGAAACAGCACATATCAAAGATCCTAAGAACATTTCCACCTTAGCAGCACTCACAAAGAAGAAATACAGGTATAACAAAATCCTGAGCGAAAGGGAAGGACTTTGGGTAAACAAGTATAAGGCAATCAATTTCTGCGAAGCAAACAAAGCAGGGAAGATTCTAGCCTCTTACCTAAAGCACAAACAAAAGCAACACACCATATCCTCAATCGCCTACTCAAAAAAACAACACACACATGAGACATAAGGAGATATTAAGAACCTTCAGCAAATTCTATCAGGACCTACATAGGTAGATTTCAACATTCTGATAGAATGTTGATAACTGTGTTGAGAGTAACAAACTCATCCTTTGTGTATACGTTTTGACAGAAAATGCCAATCATGTCCAAAACTATTAATTTGGTTCCACCGATAACACTTCTTCTCTTTAATAATTAACCTCACCGCTCTTTTTGGCCATGTCCAATGATCTGTCCCAATTCAATTTAAACCCTGAGGATCCCTAACTGATGATCCAGCTATCATGAGCTGCTAATTATTAGTCAGCAATGAGGCTTTGCATACATAAGATTAAAACATGGATTACAATTAGTCAACTGCAAATAAACCACAGTAAAACATATTTATATTTATAAAGGATTAATAGAAATGCCCAATATCTTTAGTCAAGATACCCAGATTCACAATCCAGTATTCAATCTGGTGCCTTTTAAATCCTGTCTTGAAGGTGAAGGTCCTAAAGAAGTAGTAAAGTCAGTCTTCTTTCAATTATCTTTATAGAAACCTCCTTTCGGTCTCGCGTCCCTAACATGCATCCCCTTTTAGTGAGGGTTTTACAGACCGCCTACATAGATCACACATCCTCTTTATTGTTTAAATAGATTTGTTCAGGAGTACAACAGTGAAACAAACAATCATAAGAAGTACTTGATCTCAAATGCTGCTCAGTTTGAAAAGCACTTCTCCAAGTACAGGAACGGAATATAAATACAGCTTAAATCAATCTGACCCCCAGAGAAAGCATAGAGGAGGAAGAGAACAGTGGGGTAAGGAAGGAGGCAGAATGCAGTGAGAAAAAGGTTCCAGAAACATTCCAGATAGTGCTCACTTAGTTAATTTCCTCCCCAACATCTCAATAGGGGTAAAGTTATATGTGCACTTGATCATGTCACAGGCACACACTTTTCAAGTTGCCTACCCCTGCTCATTTGGGCTGCGGCCAGTTCAACACCAGAAAGCCTCTCTCACTCAGGTTTGGCTACGCACCCCTGAGAGTGTCTGTGTGGATCATCAAAACACATAGGAAAGGTTCCCGCACCAGATCCCTCTCTAAGGAACACACCTGGGGATAAGCAATGCTCTACGGATTTCCAGCTTAGTCTTAAAGCAAAGTCAAATAGACTTTATTCAGATTTTTACAGAAAATTCAAAAAAGCACAGCAAAATTAAATAAATACATTTAAGATTCACACCCAGAGCCAGCACAAACGTTTGTGAATACAATGTGCCAGCATAAAATGGTAAAAGACATACAACATAATAAAAGGGTTACGTTAAACGCTCGCATAAACTCTTGCACATAGCCTGCATATGAAGTAATAGTCAGAATTCATTCCTACAGTTTGAAATATACACAATTTGGATTGTAAACATATTTAGTGCAATTTTCTTGATAAAATGTAACTCAATAAAACAATTATTAAAAACAAATCAATGTAGATAATAGAGCAATCTAACAAGCTCCATGTAAAACCAATAATCATTTAGACTGTGCGAAGGGCTATACACGTTAATTCATTCAAGCGGGTACTTTTGTTTTTGGATAACAATTCAGGCCCTTACTTTATCTACCTCATAACACAGCCCTGCTAGGTGACTCAGTGACTTACGCCTCCTAATTGCATCTTTAATATAGGTCGCAATAACTTAACAAGTGAAAACATCTGACAATTTTCGACGGAAATCAAATGCAAAGGATGGTAAATGAGACCCTGGGTTAACAATAAGGGTTGGAGTACTCTTAGTGCCTTATTACGACCAGGACCGCCGTATTCGCGGTGGCGGTTCGACCACAGCCACCACTGGGGGTCCACCTGCTGTATTAAGAGTCTGGCGGTCAGACCGCCACAGGACCACTGCGTCTCCTGGGGATCCAGGATCCCACGGTGGGCGAGCAGCGGAAAGGGGCAGAAATATGCTTTCCATGCCGCTGTGGCACCGCCAAGCATAATACGAGTTGCCATGTGAATGGTGGTGGAGAGGCAACTAAGGGGGCCCTAACAGGGACACGTGTCACTCCTGGGTCCGGGGGTGCATGCCAGGGCCACATCTTGTGCCCTCTTGTTATTGGACCCCAGTTGCTGCACGGTGTGGCATGCTTTCCACACCATGCAAGAACGTGCTGCAGGTGCTGTCACTGCAGCGGTCTACTGTGAAAGCTCTTCTATGAGACTAACACAGCCGCCTCCATGAGACCACCGCAGCACGACCTGGCCCACCTGAATTCAACTCTGATTCCTGCGGGCACCGCACCGCAGCATTGGCGGTCCTCCTGTGGACAGTGTGGTGGCGGTGCCGCAGGAGGACCGCCAAAGTCTTAATATGGCCCTTAGTCTAATATCTTTATAAAATTTGCAGAACAACATAAAGTGCATTGTAGATTGCCTAGCTTTTACATCACATGGGCACATTGGTACGTTTGATGACCATGCCTTTGAATTGGGAAATGCAACTGTTTGATGGAGTGACTGGATGCGTAGTCTGGTCAAGTAAAATCTGCACTGGTAATTAATCACGCTTATCAGATAACCTTGTATCCCTTGTTCTAGCAGGCACTTACAATAACTCTCCATTGTGGCCTTACTTATTTCACCTAATTATCTGTGGGCCTACTTTTTTTTTTTTTTAGAAAAAACATACTTAATTCTTTCTTACTAAATTGCAAGATACTAGCTGGAACCTGGATACTACAGTTTCCTCCACTTCCTTCAATAGACCATTTATATACCGAAGCCAGGTCTAGTTCTAGACAATCCCTTATGATGTCTCTATTAATTGTTTTGCCTTGTTTACTCCAGATACTGTGCCACTTAATCGAACTACTAAGATGAATGTGATCTTCTATGTGCAAAATGTTTAGTTCTTTATGGGTTAAGTAGGCTTAGGTTGATAGCGGGACTGCTAAAAGTCTGAATAGAATGGAACTCTCCTCAATCGGAATTTGTTTGCTGTTAATTGTACCCCGAATTGGAGCAACTGGGAGACATTTCCTTTTATACAATTTCACCATTTCTCTAATGGGTTTCGTACCAATTTTGTTTGCAAATCTAAAGACCACGTCAGAAGCTCGAATACATTTTAGATTTCCGGTCTTTAGATGATGTCTCTAATGAAGAATAAAATGAACACATAGCTGAAGGTCTTTACCTGCTCTAGCTTTGGGCCTGTTACAAATTGTATCTTGCCCTTCTTCCACCCATTGCCACAGACCATGGTGTACATTTTAGTTAGGTTAAGTTTTAAGCTCTACCCTCCATAAAATATACAAAGTTATCAATTAAAAGCTGAAGGTATTTGCTGTCCTGGCTAACAGCTCTGCATCGTCTGTGTATAATAAAATCGGGGTGACACAAAACCGATTCATGGTGCGTCCGCATTTAAACTTTAAAGTATGGCGTCGACTTGATTGATGTATAATGAAAATAAACAAGCATTGGCATAGCCAACAGGTCTCGCCTTTGGGACCTTGTAAGTGTTTAACCATGCAACACGAAGTTGTTGCACCAAGGATAATGTGCTGGATAACTAAACTCTTATAAGGTCCCGAAGGCGAGACCTATTGGCTATGCCAATGCTTGTTGTTTTTGTCATCTGGATGGCCAGACATCATGATGGTCGTGCAGACATGATGAACAAAAAGAAACAATTAGGAAGCCATTTTAAGGTCAGACTTGCACGTGAGTAGTTACAAAAATAACTAAAGCAAATTCAGGCTATATAGCTTTGCGTACAACAGGCATGTATGAGAAAGAATGTAATAAGTGATGACTAACAGTACTTTGGAACATAAAATGGTCCCTCGTTAAATATAATGCAGGGTTGGTTACATCCAAATAGCAACAGCACGAGGTGATAGCTTCTCTTCCTGGGATGAGACAGGTCCGCGCTACACCTATTGGTAACAATAGGCCTTTCAAGCCTGACCTAGAAAAGTGTTCCTTTACAGGAGACCAAATAACCAGCACAAACCTATTCATGTCATTAGGTTCGAAAACTCGAAGTGCGTTTACAAGAGCTGACGAGTTATATAGTGCACATCACAAACTGAACTGCTTCATGGCACTTATCTATCCCTCAACCAGGTACATTTCACTGCCCTTAACTATACTTACGTTAAGTCTGTGTCACACACATCCCTTCAGTTACAATACCAAATATTTAATACAAAATGTTACTGCACTAAGTATCTGAACATCACTTGAAAGCTGTAGATTCTGACCAGGAGAGTTTCTGCTGTGGACATCCTCAATCTGAATCAAAGTCACCTTAGACTCTCACTACTCCGAAGTTGATAACAAGCATCATTAAATCAGATTGTAATGGGGCTGCCAGTGCGTGATTACAACTAGCGCCGCAGCCGCAATTAGGCGAGGGACACCGCTTTTCCTTTCACTCGCGTGGTCCCGACTGCCGGAGCCGGGCCACGCCCCATTATTTTATAGCCGGCGTGTGATGACACACGCTGGGACTAAACAGCGTCCTCCGAGCGCGGGTAGACTGCACCGCTACCCGGCTGGAGGATACTACATTCCTTCCAACCTTTATTAAACAATAAACAGTTAACAATGAAATGACAGCGTAGAGTTATTACCAGTTCCTTGAAGGGTCTAGTCCGTGGTTCATCACACCAGGAACTCTGCCAGGCGGAAGGACGGTACCGGGTTGCGTCTCAGGTCATACCCGGAGTGTTCTCCCCGGGAGGAGGGCAAGGATGGAGCCATTTCTTGTGAGTCCTCCCCCTCCAGAGGTCTTGGCTGGGCTCTGTCTGGCGTTCCCAACAGCTTAGGGGTACTCTGGCCGGACACATCTGGAGTCCCTTTGAATGTTATCCCCTGGGCACCACCCGGTTCTGCTTCTTCCGGTCGATGATTGGGTCTGGCGTCCAAGTTGTCCGCTGACGGTTGCTCCTGAGTTCCAGCATGTACCCTCTTGAAGAAGGAGATACTGTGGGTGATTTCTTCAGCTCCTCTAAGGGCCGTTATTAAGGTGCCAGAGTGGCGAGTGACAGTCCAGGGTTGGTGTTCAAATGGAAGCCGGAACTTGCTCCCTGGGTACCTTTCCTTGACGTAGACTCTGTCCCCCCTTTGAATGTCCAACACCCTGGCTTGGTCATTGGAATTGGTCCTGTTAGCTAATACTTTTCCAGCGTCAATCCGAGACGGGGTCCAGCTCGGGTGATGTGGGATGGTGTCTCGTACTACTCGGCCGATGCTTGCCGGCCCTGGAGCTGCTTCAGTCGTGAGATGGGGTGTCAGCCATTACTCCCGCAGGAAACTGCATATGGCTCTTTCAAGGGGTGCTTCATCCGCATGCGCAATGCGTATTACCTTGTTGAGGGTGCGCATGAATCTTTCTACCTCCCCGTTCGCTTGGGGCCAGCGGGGGGTCACTTTCCGGTGTTGAATGCCCCATGCCTTGAGGTAATCCACAAAGTCTTGCCCATGGAAAGGTGGGCCGTTGTCTGTTTTCACCACTTCGAAGATGCCATGGGTCGCAATGGTTTTCTCAAGCTTGGTGATCACCTCCGTGGCTGTCTGGTTCCCCACAATCTCGACCTCCGGATATTTTGTGTAGTCATCAATGATCACCAGTGCATACCGTCCATCTGGGAGGTGTCCGAAGTCTACGCTGACACATTCCCATGGCCGCTGCGGGTTGTCTTCCGTGATAACAGGGTGGGGCCAGTCTGGCTGGTCCGACGCTTGGCACCATGAGCATGTCCTGACCGTGAGTTCCACCAGGGGGTCCATTCCTGGGAATCATACTTTTGTCCTTAACCGGATCTCCGTCTTCACCATGCCCTGGTGTCCTCGGTGTGCGAGGTCCACAGCTTGTTGAGCAAGACTCGAGGGGATCACCAGTCGAGGGCCTCTGAGTAGACAACCACTGCTGTCCACCGACAGTTCGTCTTTTACTTTCATGACGGCCTCCAGGACAGTTCTTGCTTGTTGTGTCCGCCTGGTCATGGTGGATTGGATGTGGCGCCAGTTGTTCGATTGGACTGCTCCGATGGCTAGTTGCAGACATTCATCTGTCCGGGTGGCTTCCACAATGGTTTCAAGGCTCATGGGGAGCGGCCGCGACCTCTCGGACACCAGCAGGACATATTCTTCCGTGTCCTCGGCGTCCTCCTCTTCTGCTCTAGTGGCGGCCCTGGGATGCCGCGACAGGTAGTCCGCCGGATTGGAGGAACCTGGCTTGTATTCCACTTGGTAGTCATACCCTTGCAGCTGGAGGATCCATTTTTCAATCCTCAGGAGAGGCTTGGATACTGACCCCTGGAACAGGGGGATGAGGGGTTTGTGGTCTGTGGATACGGTGAATGGATGGCCATACACGTATACATGAAAGTGCCGGCTGGCCCAGTGGATGGCAATCGCCTCTTGCTCGATTTGAGAGTATCTCTGTTCCGTGTCCGTCAGTGAGCGACTCGCGTATGCGATCGGGGCCCATTCTCCGTTGTTCTGTAGTTGAGTGAGCACTGCTCCTAGCCCATAGGGGCTGGTGTCCACAGCAACATTGGTTTGTCGGGCTGGGTCAAAGTATGATAGTGTAGTGTCTGCCGACAGGGCTGCTTTGGTGTCTTTAAATGTTTGCTCCTGTTCTGGGCCCCATTGCCTCGTGGTGGTAGATTTTGTTAGTTCTCTGAGGGGCTTTGTGAGGTTGGACAAGTCTGGAATGAAACGCCCGCAGAAATTCACCATCCCTAGGAAGCTTCTGATTTACGAGATGTTGGACGGTGCTGGGGCTTCTTTGACATCCTTCACTTTGTTGGGATCCGGGGCCACTCCTTTATCGGAGAAGGTGTAGCCAAAAAAACGGATCTTGTTCCTCAAAAACTGACATTTTTCTCGGTGAAGGGTCAGCCCGGATTCCTTGATCTTTTGGAGGACCTTGTGAAGTCAGCGGTGGTGTTCTTTCATCGACGAAGCATATATTAGCAGGTCGTCACTCACATTCAGGACTCCCGTGATTCCACTGAGAACCTCGCAGATGGTGTTTTGGAACACCTCCGCGGCACTCGAGATTCCGAAATTCAAACGTCGGTATCTTCGGAGACCGACGTGCGTTGAGAAAGTGGTGATGTATCGAGAGTCAGGGTTTAGTGGCAGTTGGTGATAACCAGATCGTAGGTCCATCTTCGAAAACCATTTCGCTCCGTTCAGCTCCCCCAAGATGTCTTCGATGGTGGGGGTTAAGTGACGTTCTCTCTTCACCGCGGCGTTCGGAAGGCGCATGTCGACGCAGATGCGGACCTGTCCTGGTTGTTTCGGTTTCCATGCTACTACAATCGGGAACACCCAGGGGGTGGGCCCACTGACATTCTCGATAATCACTTGTCTCTCTAGTGCCTCCAGTTCTTCTTTAACCTTCTTCCGCAGATGGAACGCAATCCGCCGGTGTCTCAGCGCCACTGGTTGAACTGACGGGTCGATGTGGAGAGAGACTTCCTTCACTTTTAGGCATCCAATGCCTTTGAAGACGTCTTCGAACTCCTCCATGATGACCTCAAGTTCTTCTTCCTGTACTGCCATGGCGAACGAAATTAGCTTCAGCTCCTCTGCTGACTGCCCGCTCAGCAGCATTCCGCTTCCTTCCTGGGTCACATACACTGTGGTTGGGATTTTGAGGTCCCGGTGCCTTAGCTCAGTCTTGAAACCTCCACGGAGCGGGATGGGCTTCTTTTGTCCGTTCGCGAACACCCTGATTCTGGCTTCCTGCAATGGTGGGCGTGGGCTTAACTGATTGTATACATTCACAGCCATAAGTTCGATCGAGGCCCCAGTGTCTATGGTGGCTCTCACGTCCTGCTGGTGGATTTTGATCCTGCACTTTGGAAGTCGTCGCCTCTTCATTCGTGGCTGGTCTATTGCAAAGACGTAGTGGACTGGGTAGTCCCCTGTGTCGTCGTCCGTGTCCTCACTGTCGTGGGCTTCCGCTACAGCTTGTGCTTCTTCCTTCCGCGATTTCGTGGATCGGCATACCGCCGCGAAGTGGTTCATCCATCCGCAGGAGCTGCACTTCTTCCCTCTCGCTGGGCAATCCTGCATGCGGTGGGGCGTGCCTCTGCAGTATCCGCACTCCTTTTTCTTCTCCTGCGGTCTCCTCCCTGAGGCTTGGTGCGCTTTGGGCCTCACTACATTTATCGCTTCTACTGCATTTACCTGCTCTGTCCATGTGGGACGCCCTGGCTTGTGATAGTTCCTTCGATCGGCCCAGGGTGGGGATATCAGCCAAGGGTTTCCCATCTTCCTGAAGGATGTTCACCCTGAGTTTGGACGAGTAGCATCCTTGGATTATCTGCCCTCGGATTTCTTCCTGTTCGTCCCTAAATCCGCATGTACTTGCCAGTTCCTTCAACCGCCCATGGAATGCGTCTAACGACTCCTCCGCTTCCTGTTTGGCCTGGTGAAACATAAATCTCCCATAGTCTCTATTCGCCATTGGTTCAAAATGTGCATTTAGGGCGTTCAGCAGCGTCATGTAGGTTTTGGGTGAAGCCTCCACTAAGGTTTTGCAGATGCGGTGGAGGTCCTTGCCTCCCAAATGGAGCAGTAGGTCCCTGCGCCTGTCTCGGGCTATGCCTGCCCCCTCAAAGTATATCTGGAGCCGGTCAGTCCAGTCTCTCCACCGCGGGGCGAGGGAAGATGGGGCGCCATCAACTGTGAACGGCTCAATGGCCGGGATCAACGCCATTTCCGCGCAGTCGCCGACACTCTTCGTGGCACGTGCTTGGCCTACCTTCTCGGCTCAGTAACCTCCCCTCTGCACTCTGGGTGGCAGGCTTTACCGTGATATTCTTCCCTCCAGAGGAGCCTGAAATGCTTGAATTAGGGTTCTAGCAGGGCAACTAGGGACACTTCCGTCCTTCTCCAGGCACCCCATGGGGCTGGGGGTCTCCAACAGCCCAGGGCAGGTCTCATAGGAGCACCACAGTAGGCCTCTGCAGATCTACCAGTACCCCTGTGGTGATATGGCCCCCATTAAGGGCTCTACACCACTGCTGGGGACCGAGTGCATGCAGCAGGGCACATAGGCTCTTTTCCGCCTCGTCGCCAGTGTAATGGGGCTGCCAGCGCGTGATTACAACTAGCGCCGCAGCCGCAATTAGGCGAGGGACACAGCTTTTATTTTCACTCGTGTGTTCCTGACTGCCGGAGCTGGGCCACGCCCCTTAATTTTATAGCCGGCGTGTGATGACACACGCCGGCGCTAAACAGCGTCCTCCGAGCACGGTTAGACCACACTTGTAGCACAAACGTGCGCTATTAAAATCCATATAAAACATTTTTTTTTATCATTCGACATGGTGTACGAACATACAAAATGTAACCAGTTCTTGAGTCAAGTGAATAATTTTGTTTACTCCGGGGAAGGGCATCTTTATAGTCTGGTGAATCGGGCAGGGGAGTTTCTGAATTAACAAGAGAAAACAATGCCTCCTAAGTTTCATGTTTAAATATCTCGTCCATGTCACTTCTTTTCCACAGCTTTCTGGTGACAATTGTCATTGTTAAAAAAAGAGGATAGAAGATGAAAGAAAGAAAATTGTATACCCAATAGCCTAACAATCTTCGAAAATATTATACAAAGCAAATTGAGTGCAGCGCATCTCAAAATGTCGCACAATGCGGCGAACCAATCATCGAGCCTGGCACACACCGAGCCCACTACTTCATGAGTGTTTTATAAATATCTGGTCCTAGAAAGCAAGAAAAAAATGCACTGAATCTTTCAATTATATTTTGCTCAGCATCGAGAGAATGGTTTCTCTGCTGTCTGAACTTCTCTTTCAAAGACAGCATCAATAAAACACAAGGAAAAACGCGCTTAGAATTGAGAACCACCAGAACTCAGAGGGGAGGGGTGAGAATAAAGGATAACTGATGATACCATAACCTCTACGGCCATTAATAGCCATGCCCCACCTAAACAAAGGAGAAAATACTACAAGCATATTGGAATTCACCTCCATAACTCTCTCATCCCACTATACTAGCCCCAAATAATGCGCTTACTGCACCGGTTGAGGACAACCATGTCTAGTTTGAGGTCAATAGGTCTGACCTTTTCAAGGGTGAGATATATTTGTGTTATGCATGTTTTTTGGAAACGTAAAAAATCTGGGTGCCCCAGTATGCCAGGCACACCACCCCGAGCCCTAAAGTACACATGTGCTCAGGAAAAATGCCATCACTCACTGCAAAACAGCCAATAGAGGAAGAGTACTGACACGGTAGATGCTCAGATGGACGAAAGCAAAATGTGAATGACTCTTGAACAGAAGAGTGGACGAAGAGGGATGACCAAAAGCAGCTGTATGTAGAGAGAGAATAATAGTAGAACATTGCCTATTTGGAAACAATGGGGCATATTATCAAGGGATTTATCTCCGCTTTTTTGGCTTTAAAAGCCAAGAAAGCGGAGATAAAATTATCTCCCTATTAGCAACAGGGTGCAAACACGCAAATTTGCATGTTAGCACCCTTTTTATCTACACTTCCCCTTGCATCTCTTATGAGATGCAAATGGTGCGTTCCAGAGAAAAATAATAGGAGAAATGTTGTTAAGCGACATTTCTATTATCATGGATTTCGCTAACCCTGTTAGTGATAAAAAAAGCAGCGCTAACCGCGGTTAGCACTGCTTTTTTTACACCTGCTATTTCCTGACTTAGCCATGATATCCTATGAAAGGTGGATATCATGGCTAAGTTTGTGAGCCCCTATCATCAAGCTAACGCCAAACTTCGAGAGATTATCGTTGGTTTTCCAGCGATAATCTCTCATTTGGCAGTTAGCGCAAGGATTTTTATCACTTAAGAGATAAACCTTGCTAATAGCAAGTTTTCTCTGCGATAATTTCCGGCGATGCTTAGAGTTAAAAAATGTATTGCTAAGCATCGTTAGCGATAAATATCACTAATCGTTGGTAATATGCCCCAATGAGGCTTGTGAGACATCCAGGGCAGTCTCTAGGCAGGCCAACTCCTTAAAAATAGGGTCCAGATAGGCCTTTAATTTGGATTATTTAATTCCCTTACTATGGATTGAGTACAATTATTTTTAATTTTAGAACAGTATATTTTTGTACAAACCATAGTTTAAACTGCATTTTCGCACATGACAAGGAACCAGATAAAGGCTGTTTTTACCTGGAGCTGCTGCAGGCACGGATGTTAAGTGGACATGGAGCAGTGCAGGTAAACAGGAGGGTACCTCATTAAGTAGTTCTGCAACAATAATTTGACTTTAGAGAATACAACGGGGGTATACAACTTAAGTTCTCAAGTTTATGTAAAAAAAGGGGGGTGGGCAGGATCTTATATTCATAATTTTCCTGAATCTGGAGTGGGAAAGAGGTCAATTAGAGATATATTCATCCCAGAGGCAACAACTGACTTTGTAAATTAGATTTAATGTACAAAACGGGTTCTTACATGGATATTTTACATGGTTTCAACCCTCTTGTATGTATATAGAAAATCACTGTGTTAAAGTTATGTTATGTGTCTTGATAAAGCGCACTGTCACCGGCGAGGGTATCTTGGTGCTGAACATGTGTGTGTGCTTAGCCGAGCCTATGGTAGGTTGCCTAGTTGAAAAGTTAAGCCTTCACCTTCATGCAGAATTGAAGAAGAGAGGCGGCTGCTCTGATGTGGAGTGAGAGGTCATTCCACACTTTAGGACCGATATAAGAGAATTCCTGCTCTCCTGATCTGGTTCTATGTAAGAGAGGGATGTGTGTAAACAGGAGTCCTGATGAGAGGAGGTGTCAGGATGGTTGGTGGATTGTGATGAGACCGTTCGAAAATGAATAGAAGTTTGGGGATGAACTGGGAGACACTTAACCACCATAAAAATTGCTACCACTGTTTAGATTTTTGATTGGTGTTTACATTCCTTACTATGTCCAACTCTACAGGGAAATGAGGGCATATTGAGAAAGCACAACAGGCAAATTAGGGCACATTGAGAAATCACAGAGGAGAGGTACTGGATCAAAAGGGTGGAAGTGTGACAGTAACAGCATGCAGGTTTTCAACAGAGGAATAAAAGGAGACTAAACACAAGAAAGGCAGCACAGAGATTTAAAATTGAATGAGGCTAACAGCGTGATCACCCACAACACTTTTTCGACGCACAATTGTCCCTCAAGCGTGCCAGCATTGACTGAATTCCACAAGGAGATGCTGCTTATTTGCACACATTTAATTTTAACATATTTATGCTTGCACAATTCTTTGTTTTTTTGTACTTGGCACGTTAATGGACTTGATTGTCTAAATAAAGTATTTTAACACAGAGTAGCATGATGAGAAACTTCTCTTGGCACAGACAAAGCCCACCCACCCTGATTTACTAACGCTCCGCGCATTATTGATGGGGAGTCGATGTGAAAGATTTTACTTCTTTGATTTGCTACTTATCAGCAAGTCGAATAACAGCCAGGGCCCCATTTGGTAATGATTTTGCCCTCTTCCAGTGAGTGCCAGGAGCCCCCTGGGGCTCGTGCCTTCGGTAAATATACACATCCAAAGTACCATGACTGAAATAAACACAGCTCACTGGCCCTTGGCCCAGGCTCAGGAGTGAGCGGTTTCCGCAAGGGAGGAGCCCAGCTGCACATGGTATATCTAACACAAATATGGCTTATTAGGTTCAGGCGCGATGCAGCCGTATACACCTATCTGCAGGCACTCACTCACTGTGTCAACCCTTGAAAGCGAGGCAATGGACAGGATTGAAAGGTATAGTAAATACAGTACGAGAACCCGTGCTACAGACATGCCCATGAGGGCACAGGCGACTAGCATCTCTGCAGCGGAGGCACCAGGAACCCAGGCAGATGGGCACCCTCATCAAGCTTTCATGAGGTGAGCTTCCCTGCTTGCATTATTGTTACATCACTACTGCTGCACCACTGAATCCCTGAAACTAGTCAAAGCTGCAGCTTCCTTCAACTCATTCATTTTAAAGGAAGGACTGCTGGCCCCAAACATTATCTCGGTTTTGGATATATTAGTAAGCAATCGTTTTCTCTCTAAGTAGTTTGATTCATGTAATAGTGTGACAAGGCACCGACTGGTAGATGCCCACTAGCAGAGGAATTTCAATATGTCGTCTCCCCCCCCCAAAAAAACCAGAATAGATTAGCTAGCACAAAACATGCCTGCAATGCATGGTAAAAGCAAATGTTCCGATGTTTTGCAGAGTAGCTGCGGAGCGTACATTTAAGGAGCGTCTGATCTAAATATTGCATCGAATCACCATATAGCAGTCAGGCGAAACACTGCCCGACAGACTACGACAAGCATTGGCCGCGCGGCCGTAAAAGTAAAGCCGCGCGGCTGCGAAATTAAATTTAAAAAAAAACGTGTCTGGTGACGCGTGTGGTACGCACGCGTGTCACCGCAAGTGCTACCTTGCCGGCCATCAGCTTGCTATTACGCGCATGCATGTGCGCTCTTGTGCACGTGATAGTAAGCTGGTCGCTGGGAAAGTAGCACTTTTCAAAGCAGCTACTAAATGTCTCGACGAGACCAGCGCATGCGCTGGCTCAGGCCGAGACCTAAAAGGGGGCCAAGACACAGCCCTACCTTATGCATTTTATCACCCTGATTTTATCTGTACATTCCCCATATTTCTCAAAGCACACGCAGGCTGTTAAAGAAGCCTACTGCTGTTAGAGATGGCATATAATCTCGACTGGGGTGCCAATTTCAACTAAAGTCTGCCACAGTTTAGAGTGGTTCACTAAATCAATTATGCTATTCAAGACGGCAAAGCATAGATGGATGTGCCCCTGGCGTGCTATTGTATATTTACTGATTATCTGTTGCAAATGAATACCCTGCTCCACTGTGCCAATTTCTTTCCTGAACCCATATTGGCAATCAGTCAATACGTGATTTTCCTGGGCCCAGGCTTCTAATCTGGCCAGAATAACTGCGCCCATTATTTTTACATATGCATTTAGTTAAGATTTTGGGCTATAGCACCTTGGGTGTTCGTGTCTCCTTCTTTAAAATTGGTATGATTGTAGTATCACTCCATGTTTTGGAGAAGTGGCCATGTGGTGCCGCATTACATACTTGTGTTAATATCGGTACCCATAGAGGTTCAACAAACTTAAAAGTATCAATGGGTACCCCATCTAGCTCTGGCACTTTTCCAAGGGTGCTATTATTAAGTTCTATGGTAACCTCTGCGATACTGATAGACTTCAGGGGTTCAAAAGCTACCACCTTAAATAGGACCTGAGGTAGACCAATGTCTGCATTGTTTGGATTAAAAATCGCTCCAAATTGGCTCTTCCATGCTTCTGGGGCAAATGAGACCTCCAGGGTCAGCAGAGAATTATCTTTATGAAAAGGGGAGTTAACTGTCTTCTAAAACAAGATGCAGTCACCAGTATCTGCTGCCTGTGATAAGTTCTCCAAAGCTTGCTCTTGAAGTTACTTCCTTTCTGGTAGATAAGGTCAATTTATAGTTCCTTCTTAGTCCTTGAATTTGCCCCCTATTTCACAGGCATTTCTGTAGCTCTTTCCTTAATTCAGTTTAACTGCAACTGCAGTTGCAATTTTCTGCAAATGCAGTTAGTAGCCTTTCATTATTCACTCCCCATTCAGTACAGATGTCAACGGCTTTGGCGTACTAAACTATGGATTCTAATAATGTTTCCATTTATACCAGCCCATTTTAGGCCAGCCCAATTCCCCCTCCCGCTAATTTAATGGGTTTTACTTGGTTTGGGCCCCTTGTCTTATGGTTGTTGCTGTTAAGTGTGAGCTTAAGCACTGACTGATCGCTAAGTTTTGAAGATTCTGTCTTAAGGGATCTGACCAGATTTGGTTGGGTTACCGAGATAATTATGTGATCTACATTGGAGTAATGTCCGTTTCCATGGAATGTGGGAACGAGCCTCGATTTGGCCCTACCTCTTGCTCTAATAACTCCACATTTAATCTATACAAGGTTTCATTTGTATCATGAGGGAAATGGGGTTGTTCTATCCTGTAACAGTCTGAGTAGCCACATGCTAATGGTGTTTACTTATATTAAAGTCCCCGGCATAAACATACATGTTGTCATTTCCTTTTGTTCACAAAAAACCTGATTTCCTTACCCATTTCTACAACGACCATGATTGGTGTGCTATTAAAAACATTATTATAAGAGTTAATCAAGATGACCTTATATTTCTGCTCTATCGACAGATACATCAGCAGGTAAAGAGGGGAGCTATTGAATTGTTTTCTGATGACAATAGGAGCTAAAGATAAAATAAGCGTTGCCAGCCGACCTTTTTTTTCCCTACAGCCAGAAGGAGTTGCTAGGGTAAGGATGGATACATAACCATTTATATGAAGGTCTTCCCTGATCCAGGTTTCCTGCAAACAAATATTGTGGGCAATATCTATGATGTTCAGCCAGTCTGGGTTGCCCATTTAGCATTTTTCCCCAGCGACATTCCAGGATTTGATTAACATGTAAGCTATGGTGTTATTTACGGGAAACATCCATTACAACGCAGTCATTACAACGACGTACCTTTACAACGCAACTGTTACATCACAACTGCCTTTACATCGTTTGCCATTACAATGCATGCCATTACATTGTCACTACAACGCATGCCATTACTACGAATACCATTACAACGCATGCCATTACAACACATAATAAGTTAAGTAATGGAGATTCTTTTAGTATTAGGGTGGGTATGGGTTTTGGGGTATGAGGGAATAGTAATTTTCACCCCTACACTATCCAATACATCCCCTACTGTTGCACTCACTGGAGTGAGAATAGTAATGTTTACCCCTACACTATCCAACACTTAGTAATGTTTACCCCTATACTTTGCAACACTTACCCTACTGTTGCACTCATTGGAGTGGGAATAGTAATTCTTACTCCTACACTATCCAACATGTACCCTACTGTTGCCCTAAAAGTATTATGTGTTGTAAAGGTATGCGTTGTAACTGTAGTTTTAATAAAATGCGTTGGAATGGCATGTGTTGTAAAATCATGCAATGTAATGGTAGTTGCAATGTAAAGACTGCATTGCAAAGGCATGTGTTGTAATTGCATGCGTTGTAACGTCATATATTCATCATTTACTCCCACTGGACTTACTGTTGAATAACATTCAATCTGCTGTTGCACTCGGGCCTTGTCACAGGTGCCCAGCCCTATAAACTCCTCCAGTCAATTCTGTTCATCAAGGTGGGTTAATGGGGAAAATCTGTTTTTTGTTGTAAGGGGAGTATAAAGTATACCATTCTGAAACTGTGACACAGCATGTTATCTGTCAAATGGACGATAGGTTTGCTCTTTAAATGGTCAGACATTGAGGGTACTTGTCTGAAGGGAATGCTTGGTTATAAAAAAAACCTTACGGGAAAGGCTTGATCTTACTTGTGAAAGATGTCGTCTGAACGATACCATGTAGAGCATTTCTACACGTCAGGGACTCCAGAAGTTGATGATTATACAATCCCCTGCTCCCTCCTTTGGGTGTATACCAAGCCAAACTACCCTTCTCACGTGCACCACCACTTGAGTCAGATCTTCCACCCAACCCAAATTCATTTTCAGCCAATGTAATGACTTATTTTTCAATGTCATGTAGTCTTCTTTAGAAACATTTATCAGAATGATAATGTAGGGGGGTACATTAAGGTGGTAGTTGTGGGTAACGTGATGGCTCTCAATCGATAGCAGAAGGTAGTTTGCTGGTGAAGAAATAGGTCTTCCCAGTAACCTTTCTTTGTGGTTCGGTGCTATCGGCGGTTGCTCTGCATAGTGGGGCCATTTGAACTAAAGGTGTATTGGATGCAGAAGATACAAGGGGTGAATTTAATGGGTTTTTGTCACTGGTCTCAATGTTTGGGGCCATGGCGATATTGTGCACCTCTGGCTGTTGGATTTGGCTCAACTCTACTCTGGGGGAATCATTTCCAATCGATGATTGAAAACCTAGGCTGCTGGACTGCAGAGGTTTTAGAGCCATTAAATATGTCTCCAAGACATTGAGGCTTACAAATAAGGGGGAAAGTTCCTGCTTTATTAGGGCTTGAAAGCGCTCTAAATCAGTTGTCAAAGAAAGAGTCCCAGATGGCCTGGTCAATGAGAAAAGGTCCCTGTCCCCAACAAGCACGTTATTGTGTTCCAAACATACGGCAGGCGGTGGTACTTGGAAACTTCTTTATTAACTATTAAAACTCCTTCAGACAGCATATCAGTGCGGACGCAGCCGCCAGTTTCGGTTTCTTTCTCTACAGTCCTCGCCTACCCCAACACTCTAGAATCACTCCATCCTATCATCAAAGCACGCATGTACTTGAGCCTTCCACATACATCATGATTCGGCTCGAGCACATGAGCGAATCCAACACTACACTCCACCCTTACAACAACAAAAACAGAAAAAAAACTAATAGTTAAATAAATTTCTATTAACATATAACATAATCTTTCAAATGCTTGGGCTTGGAGCATATACGTTTGGTACGAGGAACCACGGCTGAATGATCAGACGCACACATACCATGTATGCCTGAGGCGGCAGATGTGGTGGGTCTCAAATGTTGTTCATCATCATTAATCGCCACTGGTTCAATGTGGGAGGTATTTCTATTAATAAGAGTGTCATTGACATCATCAATCCAATCATATTTAATAGACTGTTTAACATTGTCATTCTACTTCTTTATGTCCTTTATATAAAGCTATTCTGTTTGCATTCCAGACTTTTCCATTGCTCAATTTTGACAACTTTGAGGTGACCTGAAAATGAGCTCTCATCCTTAAGTCCAATTTTTCCCTTTTTAACCTTCACTACATCACCCACCTGTAAACTAACTTTCTTCTTTTTACTAATCTCCAATTGTTTTTCAACCAGAAGGGCCTGGTTGGTTTGTAAAAATTGCTTAACTTTTTCAAAAGAACATGGAACACTTTTAGTGCACAAAAGACAACCCATATTGTCTTTCGTGCAGTGAAAAAAACGTCCTCTCATAAGTTCAAAAGGTGAGTGACCAGTAGATTGGTATTTGGTAATTCTGTAGGCAGCCACTGTTTTCCTCAATTCAACTCCCCAATCCTTTTCATTACTGAAAGAAAGTTCAATAACGCCTTTAATAACTCTACTAAAGCACTCAACGCTACCATTCCCTTCCGGGTGATAATTAGATAGGGTTCTTTGTATAATTCCAGTATCCTTTAAATATAATTTTTTTTAATTTCTCTCTAACAAATTGTCCACCGTTATCAGAAATCAAATCCTTGGGGAGGCCTTCCCTGGCAAACACATCGCCCAGAAAATACAACAGGCTCTCAGAATCAGCACTCTCCTCAGTCCTGTACTCAGGCCATATAGAAACATGCTGGTAAACAACAAGAGAGGAAGGGCTTAAGGACACTCCTCTACCCCAGTTCAATTATATCTAACAACAAAGGAGTGACTACTGTTATGACTAATCTAAGGTTTTAGCCAACAAACAAATGAAAGTACAGAAAAGTGAAGTGTGTACAACGTGAAAAACCCGAAAAGTTTTTATATAAAACCCTCACTCATCCGTCTACTGGGTGACATGCTTCCTCATCGGGTTTCACCGGGCGGGCCAAATGCCTACCCAGTGTGGTACGACACCTGCAGTTGCCGTGGAGCTGGTTTATTTCAGTGTGAATGGTGCTGTACATGATGGTGGTGAAGTTTAAAAGAGAGCGAACTTTAACCAAGACCAAACTTTAATGAAGGTTGAAGTGAGCACACGTTAAAATAGTTGTGGACCGGCTTGACTATAGATTTGAGCCAAATTGTCCATTGGGTGTGTCAAAAGGTCGACATGTTTCTGCTCAATATAGCCGAATTGGCCAAGTTTTCATCAGGACCAAGACAAATAAGTAGTGAAAACACTGGGCGGTGTACGCAAGCTAAGGCGTACCCTAACCTCAGTGTAAGAAAAGATGTAGAACTCACGGTTTCTTTACCGGACCGTCCTGGTATTGCTAGGTGTCCGAATGTGATAGCACTTTGTGCCTCACTTCATGAGACCGGTGGCAGGGGTTACTTCACATCGGAGAGTGTTCACTCCAGATGGCTCCCCGCGTGTGACCTTCAGTGATTCACATCCACCACCCGAATACCATTATTCGGGCAGTGGATGTGAATTCTGTGAGTTCTACATATTTTCTTACACTGAGGTTAGGGTACGCCTTAGCGTGCGTACACCACCCAGTGTTTTCACTACTTATTTGTCTTGGTCCTGATGAAAGCTCGGCCGATTCGGCTATGTTGAGCAGAAACATGTCGACCTTTTGACACACCCAATGGACAATTTGGCTCAAATCCATAGTCAAGCCGGTCCACAACTATTTTAACGTGTGCTCACTTTAACCTTTATTAAAGTTTGGTCTTGGTTAAAGTTCGCAGTCTTTTAAACTTCACCACCATCACGTACAGCACCATTCACACTGAAATAAACCAGCTCCACTGCAACTGCAGATGTCATAGCACACCGGGTAGGCATTCGGCCCGCCCGGTGAAACCCGATGATGAAGCATGTCACCCAGTAGACGGGTGAGTGAGGGTTTTATATAAAAACTTTTCGGGTTTTTCACGTTGTACACACTTCACTTTTCTGTAGTTTCATTTGTTTGTTGGCTAAAACCTTAGATTAGTCATAACAGTAGTCACTCCTTTGTTGTTAGACATATAGAAAAATGGTCAATTACTACAAAGATTTATTTTTGTAAACCATCCTTGGTTTTAACTGGACCAAACATGTCAACACCTATCCTTTCCCAAAGCATGTCAAGACAACAATGGGATGTAATTTAGGTTTGAATGTGGTTAAACTTTTGTCCGAGTTAGTACACTCACAACAATCTCTTACAACTCTTTCAATGTCTCTGTCGACCCCAGGCCACCAATACAACTGCTTAGTTCTGCATTTACTTTTCACAATTCCTAAGTGACCTTCATGGCACAAATTAATAATTCTAACACGAAAAACCTTAGGTGGTACAAGCGTACCACCCCTGAATAATAAGTCATTTTCAAAAGACAATTCATTTCTAATTTCCCAAAATGGGATGACAGTTTTAAGTAAGGAAAATTTGTCAGGCCAGCCTTTGAGGATAAAAACACGAACAGCATGAAGTTCTTCATCTAGAGAAATTCTATTCACCCATTCATCATGAGAAATACTAGCTAATTCTTTATTAAACACACTAGCAACAGACCATTGGGCCCGATCATCACCACGGTTCCCATCAACAGGTAAGGGACACCTACTCAAAAAGTCCGCAATTCTATTTCGAATGCCTGGGACATAGACAACATCATAAAAACTCCAAAAGTTATGCTGAGAAACAAGAGATTTTAGGGGAAACATTGTTGAGACTATGTGAAGTAAGAACTTTAGTGAGGGGTTTGTGATGAGTACATAAGGTGACACAGGTACCACAAATAAACTGTCTGAAATGCTTAAGTCCCCATAAACACCCTAGAGCTTTTCTCTCTATCACTGAATATTTTTCCTTCGTCGGAGTAAGGGCTCTTGATGCAAAAGCGACTACAAACTCAAATCCATCACCCTGTAACTGGGAAAGTACTGCCCCTAAACCTCTCCCAAAGGCATCCGTAGTGATATAACTTTAAGTTTATGATCAAAACTTTGAAGTGCTGGGGCAGAGCAGGTGTCTTTATACCAGTACAAAATGGGGTGGTGATGGACTGAGCATCTGAACCAATCAAACACTCACACCCAGTCAAAAGATCTGGGTTTAATCCATCACCGTTCTTTAGCCCCCTCTGCCACACTAGTTCAGACATGGGCATATGCAAATCAGTCTGACCCTGTGCCTCATGGGAACAGTCCAGCCCGAACTGCCAAGCCATGCCTTCCCTGGACCGGAAACAAGCTTCCTAGGACTGGTTTCTGGCATTTCAGCCGTCTTCAGCCAGGCTTGCTTGAATCCAGTGGCAAAGTGAGCAAGGGACTCACGTCTGAGCATACCCTGCCAACTTATGGCGAACAAAGCAGTACAAAAGGGGGTGGTGATGGACGGAGCATCTGAACCAATCAAACACTCACACCCAGTCAAAAGATCTGGGTTTAATCCATCACCGTTCTTTAGCCCACTCTGCACCCCAGTTCAGACATGGCCATTTGCAAATCAGTTTGACCCTGTGCCTCATGGGAACAGTCCAGCCCGAAACTGCCAAGCCATGCCTTCTCTGGACCAGAAACAAGCTTCCTAGGACCGGTTTCTGGCATTTCAGCCGTCTTCAGCCAGGCTTGCTTGAATCCAGTGGCAAAGTGAGCAAGGGACTCATGTCTGAGCATACCCTGCCAACTTATGGCGAACAAAGCAGTACAAAAGGGGGTGGTGATGGACGGAGCATCTGAACCAATCAAACACTCACACCCAGTCAAAAGATCTGGGTTTAATCCATCACTGTTCTTTAGCCCACTCTGCCACCCCAGTTCAGACATGGCCATATGCAAATCAGTCTTACCCTGTGCCTCATGGGAACAGTCCAGCCCGAACTGCCAAGCCATGCCTTCCCTGGACCGGAAACAAGCTTCCTAGGACCGGTTTCTGGCATTTCAGCCGTCTTCAGCCAGGCTTGCTTGAATCCAGTGGCAAAGTGAGCAAGGGACTCACGTCGGAGCATACCCTGCTAATTTATGGCGAACAAAGCAGTACAAAAGGGGGTAGTGATGGACGGAGCATCTGAACCAATCAAACACTCACACCCAGTCAAAAGATCTGGGTTTATTCCATCACTGTTCTTTAGCCCACTCTGCCACCCCAGTTCAGACATGGCCATATACAAATCAGTCTGACCCTGTGCCTCATGGGAACAGTCCAGCCCGAACTGCCAAGCCATGCCTTCCCTGGACTGGAAACAAGCTTCCTAGGACCGGTTTCTGGCATTTCAGCCATCTTCAGCCAGGCTTGCTTGAATCCAGTGGCAAAGTGAGCAAGGGACTCACGTCTGAGCATACCCTGCCAACTTATGGCAAACAAAGCAGTACAAAAGGGGGTGGTGATGGACAAGAGTGTACCATCCATACACTTTTGACATTCATCCGACCAGGAGAAAGTGCAACCCCTCTTCAATAATTGTCTAACACAATACAATTTGTCAGCAAAATCATACACAAATTTAGAATAAAATTTGGCTAATCAAAGGAAGGATCTGACTTCCTCCTTATTTTGGGGCGATGGTGCATTCTTGATAGCATCAATAAGTACTAACTTGGGTCGAATACCAAAAGCACTAATTTCGCAACCTAGGTATATGGCGATTTTACACTTGGATTTTTCAGCTGTCAACCCTTTAAGTTCCAGAATTTGTAAGACTTTACTTAAAACTTTGTTAGGTTCTGCTAGATCTTTCCCCATGACAAGAATGTCATCTTGGAAAAACATTACATTTTTCATATCTTTAAACAATTGGTACATGATGCATTGGAACATCACGGCAGCTGATGCTAATCCGAAAGGAACACATTTAAATCGAAAAATACCAATGGGAGTGACAAACGCTGTAAAATGTCTACTCTCTTCATGCAAGGGGACTTGGTGGTAGGCAGACGTTAAGTCTATAGTGGAGAACCATACCATGTCTTTAGTCGCTAAAAGTAGTTTGGATATCTTAGGGAGGGGAAATACATCAATAAAGATATTTTTATTTAGTTCCCTCAAGTACACACATAAGCGGATTTTGCTGTTGGCCTTGCGCGCAACGACAAGGGGGGGGGGGACCCAATCAGATGACTCGACACTTTCAATAATGTTTTTAAACCACTAGTTCATTTAATTCTACCACTACTTCATCTTTGACACCTAGGGGAATGTTCCTAACCTTATTGCTGCACAGTCATTGAGCACAATTGTATGGGAAAAACCTTTGAGTTCACCGATGTCCCCTGAGAAGACCCTGGGATATTTACTGAACATATCTTCACATTGGTGTACCTGTGGGGGATCAATTATTAAAACTGGATCAGAGTTATTAGGATCAAGACGTATAACGAGTTCACCTTGATCCCACCAGCCTAGAACACAAGGTCCTACAACAGACAAGTATAGTTTACAAACGGCAACTCTACCTTTGCATTCAAAGGTACGTTTCCTAAAACCAAGAAGGTCTGTGGGTTCCTCATTGTAACTTACAGGTCGTATGTCAGGGCTTTCGAGGTGGTTACCAATTTTCTTACAGAATAACTCCTCCCCACTTGTTTTTATGTACAATAGTGAAGGGAGACTTTGGACTTGCGGCAAGTGCGTGCAAAGTGTCCAGACATCTTGCAATAAGCACACCTTTGGCCTAAAGCTGGACATCTTCTGTCATTAGCTAAATGAGATGTACTACCACAACAGTAACACATACCTGTGGTGTCAGAGACAGTGCGTTCTCTATTTTTTTATTTTTCTTTTGGTAATTGAAAATAATTTTTCTTTTTTTAACTTTATCTAAACTGGGGGGGGGGCTAGGTGGCGCACGAGCGAAATGGCCGCAGATCACTGAGGCTCCCGCTGTCCGGCTGACAATCCTTAATTTATCCTGGCTTAAGGACCCTGCTGCCCACTGTACAAGCGGTAGATTTCTGCCGTACAATGTGCTGCAGGCATCGTGAGGCAGGCGGGCGAGTGAGGTGCGATTTAAACTCTGCTTACTCTCAGCGAGAGGGAGAGCGGCTGGTACTGGCAGATGCAACGGAGCCTGTAAGCAGCGATTACAACTACGCAACTACGCAACTACGCAAGTACTGAGGCTCACACGTGGGACATGGGCCCCGAACTCGGAGAGGCCTAATAACTCGGGAACGCGGAGTTGCGGCCTGGCTGTGCTGCATATGGTGGGGAGATCCCTACATTGACGGACCGGGAGAATTGCCTGCTGTCATCTACCACTCAAGTAAGGAAGGGTGACTTTGGAAGTGTCGGGGGCCGAGGCAACAAAATGGCGGATATCACTGGGGCTGCGGAGCTGTGATCGCCTGATGGGCTGCTGCCTCTATACCGCAGTGTCTTTACATGCGGCACGCTGATACAGCTTGCTGACTGGCGCCCTGCTATATGTGCATAAAGCGCCTCATTGACGGCAAAACTTTTCAAATGCCTCATAGTTCCCTGACGCCCCTGCACATTTAGCTCCCGACTGCTGACTGCTACTGCTGGTATTTCCCATATTACTGGTGGATATTCTATGGCGATCGCTGACACTTGATGGCTGAAGGCTATGAGGAATGTTATCAACAGAGCTCTTCTAACAGGGTGCATTACTGAGCAGCCGAGACTATAGAGGTTATTTCAAGATGGTGGCTGGAGCTGCGCTGTTCTGAACGGGTGTAGAATGTCGTTATTATGGAGGCCTGGTGAAGATTGAGATGGATTGCCAGTGCTCTAGCAATAGTGCTGCTTGAAGTCCTAAATAACATTGCTGTGGCGAACTGAGGATTGCTTATTTGTGCCGCTGTACCCCGACTGCTGCAAACTTTTCTCTTTGTCATTTGAATTATTGACTGTTGCCCTGGGTATATTCCTCGTGCCCTCATAGGCCCTTCTCCCGAGGCACTGGTGGCGAATATCTGCGACCTCCCTGCGTGGGCTTAACCTGACTTTTTGGTACCGTCAGATCCCTTGTCGGCATTTACCTAAAATCCTCTGCCTTTTCCAAGCTGATCAATCCTTTGCTCCCGTAGTGTGCGATACGCACATAGGAGATTTCTACTGTGGAAGACTAGACGCGCGGGACGCCATGGGTAGGCCAGACCCCAGACAGCTGCGCATTACATTCGAAAATAAAAAACTGCCAAAAAGGTGCCTGAGATGGAGGAAGAAAGACCTGATGAGACAGCAGGTGCGTCATCTCCTGCCCCGGATTCCGACTTACGCACCATCCTGACTGAAATGCGACAGTGATTTGCGACCATTGCGAATAAGGTGGATACGCTGAAGACCCGCATGGATAACATAGCACATAAATTGGATGCGCACGAGGGGCGACTCAGGGAGGCTGAACAACACATATCTGACTCGGATGTCAACGACCAGCTCAAGAAGGCAGTCACTCAAATGGACAAGCTGATGCACATCATAGATGCTAAGAACGAGGACATAGAAGCGCGCAGCAGAAGAAATAACGTTCGGATTTTGGGTATTCCCGAAAGCACCAACACGGGGCGGCTGGAGATCTACGTCGAGAAGTTATTGATGGCCGTTGCTGATGAAAGGACCCTCTCAGCCCAATTTATAGTTGAGCGTGCACATCGCTCACTCCGCCCGAGACCGAAGCCTGGAATGACTCCAAGACCCATTATAGCGCGACTGCTTAACTATCGGGACCGTGATGTTGTCCTTCAGGTGGCTCGGGAGAAGAAACAGCTCAATTATGAGGCCGTATCCTTTACCATCTTCCCTGATTTCACTGCCAGGGTGCAGGAGGAGCGTCGAAAATTCGCTGTGGTGAAACAGAAGTTGCGCCAGGCCCAAGAGGACCACGCCTTATTATATCCGGCAAAACTGCGTATTACATATCAGGGAACACAAACTTTTCACACCACGCAGCAGTCCGTTGACAAGTTCCTGAAAACATTGAAGAAACGTTCTAATCTCCGAGATGATCCAGATGCACTTGATGAAGGGTCACTATTTGGTGTGGAATGAGAGAGATTGAACAGAGTCGCTGAGGACTGCTTCTATTCGTGGGCCTCCAGGTCTCTGCTGCTGCGATGCAGGCCGATGGAGTCCTTGCAGATACCAGACTGTAATGTATAGTTTTTGTTCCGCTAGATGCTATAGCGCACCTGGTTGGTGCCCATATGCGAATGTTCTTTATGACTAGGGGGTTCAAGGCCACTGTCCTTATAGTATGTCGGACACCCCTGCTGACATTGGGACTTGATAAGACCCAAGGTGTCCCTAAGTACCAGCAGGCTTAACGTGTGCCAACTAGGTGTTTACCCCAATGGGTGTACCCCTTTGGCGTTTTGAACTTTCTTTGGGATGGGTGAGAGGGGGGCATGGGTTGCTGCTGGCATGATTGGGATGCAGCAGTGGGAGGGGGAGGTGTATATCTGTTGGGGTTCTTTTTTTCACAGGGGGGCGGGACAGCAGCATGTTCTATATGGGGATCTGCTTTATTGGAGGAGAGAATGTGCTGAGAGTGCATACAAGGCGCATCACAATTTTGCATTGTTCTTTGAGATATGGCAGGGATAGCCACGGACACACAATTGAAATGTATGTCCTGGAATATCAGAGGGCTTAATGACGCTCGGAAGGGTTGTAATGTAATGGCATACTTAGAGCGCCATCGGTTCATATTGCCATGTTGCAAGAAACACACTTGACACCACATTCACGCGCGACATTTGCCAGTAAATGGGCTAATACTAGACTCTTCTCCTCTTACTCCACTTATGCCAGAGGGGTTGCCATCTTGATTAAGCGTACTGTGCCATTCCAGGTGATAGGTGAGATCCTTGATAATGATGGTCGATATATTATTGTATGGGGTCGCCTTGGGAGTGATACTGTGACTTTAGTGACTTGCTATGCCCCCAATGTTGACACACCCACTTTCTTCACAATGTTGTGGGGCAGGATTGTGGATATAGGCTCCCAGCACATCATTTGGGGGGGTGACTTCAATGTGGCACTGGTTTCTGCACAAGATAGGGCGGATGGGGTTGCACTATACGAGACTAGATTTAGGGAGTCCTTGATGGGGATTTATTTATTTATTTATTTATTTATTTATTTATTTATAACACTTATAAAGCGCGCTAATACCAACTGGTGTCCTGGCGCTGAAGTGGTAACTCCCTGAGATTGAGCCTCCCGAACTAGAGGGTGAAGAGCCATGATTTCAGATTTTTTCTGAATGCCAACAGGTTCGTATTTTGTTTGAGGGTTTGAGGAAGGGCATTCCATGCCTTTGCTGCTCCCCACACAAAGCTTCTGCCCCCCCAGCACGCCTTCCTAATACGGGCTGTATTAATCAGCCCCATACTGGCCAACCTTAGTTGTCTCGCTGGTCTGTACCATTGAAAGCGATCCTGAAGGAACACCGGGCCCAGACCATGCAGTGCCTTGAAGACGTGGCAGAGGGCTTTAAACAAAATCCGCTTCCGCACCGGGAGCCAGTGCAGCTTCTCCAGTTCCCTGGTGACTGATGAGAACTTGGGCAGACGCCCTATGAGGCGAGCTGCCGCGTTTTGTAGGACCTGAAGTTTATTGAGCAACCCCTGTTGGGCCTCTAAAAGAAGGCCGTTGCAATAATCAAGGCGAGAAAGCACGAGTGCTGTCACCACCGTATTTCTGCTCCCCCCCCCGGTAAGAAGGGGAGAACCTTCCTAATAATTTTCAAAGTCCAGTGTATGGAAGAAGTAATCGCCTTGACTTGGGGTTTAAAAGAGAGTTGGTTGTCAATGATAACTCCAAGATTCTTCACCATTGGAGCCGGAGATGGCGGAGATCCCATATCTGTAGGCCACCACTTAGAGCTCCACAGGTTTGTGTTTGACCCGAAGATCAGCACCTCGGTCTTGGAGGAATTCAATTTTGAACAACTTTTTGCCATCCAAGAGCTAACTGCTGACATGCAGTCCTGAAACCTGGCTGCCACACCCAGCTCTTTGCCCGGAAGCACAGAAACCACAATCTGGGTGTCGTCTGCGTAAGATGTTAACTCGAACCCAAAGGATCGGATTACCGGAGCAAGAGACGATACGTAGATGTTGAATAAAGTGGGGCTTAGGGAGGATCCATGAGGGACCCCCCCCGGGAGTTCGAAAGGTCTTGATTCAAAGTCTCCCATGGCCACCACTTGGACCCGGTCTTTCAGGAAGGCTTTCAGAATGCTGAGTGCTTGACCCTGGACCCCGCAGTCCTCCAATCGGTCCACCAAGATAGCATGGTGGACCGTATCGAAGGCTGCAGACAGATCCAGAAGGATCAGCACTGCCTGGCCCCCATCCTCCAGCATGAGGATCATGGAGGAAGGGGACCTAGTGGATAGCTGGCGCCGCCTTTACCATATCCGGCAGGAGGGCACCCACTTTACATCTTCGACAGGCACATGGGCTCGACTGGATTATTTTTTGATGACCAGAGGTATCGCTGCGGGTCTGGTGAGGGCGGCGCATCTGCCCAGAACATACTCTGATCACAGCCCGGTCCTGATACATTCACGCTTGCCGGGGTGGGACAATCCCAGACCACAATGGCGACTGCAACCCACGGCCTTGCTAGATGAAGTATTCCGCACGGAATTAGGTGAGGAAATTACTGACTTTTTCCCTCGCAATAAAGATACGGTGGACACTGTTGAGGTTATCTGGGAGGCCTTCAAGGTCACGGTCAGGGGATACTGCATATCAAAGAGTTTTGGCGTCCTACGCGATATACAAAGGACAATACGCACCCTGGACCACGAAATGAAGGAACTGGAGACCCGTATGGCGGGGGGCGAGTGGACACAAGTGCAGGCAGAGTTTAGGGACAAGCTGACTAAATACGAGGAGGAGGCAGCGAGAGAAGCCAAATTCAGAGGTAAATACTGGACGGCGAGAAAATACTGTGAGGGTGACAGCCCTGGAAAGGCCCTGGCAGTTTTGACTCGTAATCCACATCTTCATAATACGATTCTCGAAATACTGATGGGGAGGGTCAGGTCGTCAGGGACACTGAGGGTATTTTAAACATATTCACATTGCATTACAATACCTTGTATACCACTACCAATTCAGGTGATATGCAGTATGATGACTTCCTTGGTGATGTTGCTCTTTGTTGACTTAGCGACGTACATAGGACCTTCCTAGGTGCCCGCTTTGAACTGGACGAAATAAGAGACGCCATAATGTCCCTGAAAAACGGTAAAGCTCCGGGCCTGGACGGACTCCATGCGGAGTTCTACAAGACATATATTGACACGCTGGCCCTTGTACTTCGTGAGGTCTTTGAAGAATCCTTGGGCGAAGGGATTCTGCCATGCTCTATGCGGGAGGTCATGATAACGTCTCTCTTAAAACCCGGGAAAAACCCTAACTCCTGTGATTCGTATCGACCTCTCTCGCTGATAAATTGGGATAAGAAAATACTCGCCAAGATACTGGCCACTAGACTGTCCCTATTGATGACTAAGATCATATTGCCAGATCAATCTGGATTTGTCCCTGGACGTTCCACTTCCCTTAATCTCCGAACCCTGTTCTCCTTGATTCGGACGGTGGCTCCTGATTTCCCCGTGGCAGCGATATTTCTGGACGCCTCTAAGGCGTTCGACTCGGTCGAATGGAACTACCTATTTACTGTGATGATCCGCATGGGATTCCCTAGGTTGTTTATATCTTGGGTTCAACTGCTCTATACACAACCATCTGCGAAAGTACTTATTAATGGTCGTCTGTCCCCCTCGATTGCTATCACACGGTGTACTAGACAGGGGTGCCCACTGTCCCCCCTCCTGATCGCCATAGCCGTGGAGCCGCTCGCCTGCCATCTGCGTCAACTGCACCCAGATGGGGCATTTCGATGCTTCCAACATCAGATCGCTGTGTCACTCTATGCAGATGACATGAGGCTCTTTGTCACAAACCCGATTCGTAATTTAAATCCCTTGTTGCGGGAGTTCGTGGTATTTGGCAGGCTGTCTGGGGTACAGATCAATTGGACGAAGTCGCAATTCTATCCCCTCACTGATGCGGTTCATGAATTCCCTTTTGATTTCCCTTTGGAGTGGTCCCTCTCAGATCTGCGATATTTGGGAATACAGGTTTCTAGAAATAGAGATGAGACACTTCGGCTCAACTATGGTCTTGCTATCCCCAAACTGACCGCCACGGTAGACCGTTGGCTTTCCCTTCCCTTATCTATGGCGGGTAGAGAATCGCTTATCAAAATGGTGGTGCTGCCCCGGTTCTTATATCTGGTTTTAAATATTCCCTATTATCCGGGTGCTTTTTTCTTCAAAACATTGAGAGCCGAGCTGTGTCGCTTGTTCTGGGGGGGCAAACAGCCGAGGCTCCGATGGTCGGTACTGGTGCAGCCATACGAAAAAGGAGGTTTTGACCTCCCTGATTTTGAAGTTTACTACATCAGTGCCCAAGCGCACTACGCTTATCACTGGATGATACCCACGCCCTTTATGCCTCAGTTGGCAGCCGAGGACTGGGTGGCAAACCCTCTTCCTTTGAGTGGTCTTATACACTGCCCTGTGGCGGTCATAGAGACGCCATTCACAACTGTCACGTGTACGATTGACGCTTGGAGGCGTATAGCCAAGATGCTGAGCTGTACCTTGTTGTATTCGGCGCGTATGCCCCTGACATACCACACCAGGTTGGCTCTTCTGCAGGAAAAGGGTTTTCAATTGCTGTGCCAGCGACTGCAAGTGCACACATGGGGCGATCTGTTTACTGCTGGGCAATTTAATGCCATGGATTTGTTTTTTAAAACTCATCGGCCCACCCCACTTGACATTTTTTATTACATACGGCTGCGTCAGGGGATGAAGGAGATATTGCCGGAATTCCCCAAGGAGCCTGAAGTCTTGACCCCACTGCACTTTATGCTAGGCTCACAGGATAGCTCGCACCTGGTATCGGGCATTTATGGCCATATTAGAGCAAGGAGAGAGTGTTTTGCACGGTATACTCAGTATGGGGACTTAAATTAATAGGCTGTGTGAATTCATGTTCTTGTTCTCGCAATCGGTTTGGGGGCACAAATTCAAGTTTCTTTTTTCTGAGTGATCGATTTCCATGTTTACTACTACTATGGCCCATTCCAGCATTTGGTCTCTGGCGGTATGCTTTACCAAGACGCTCAGTAAGAAGTTACCCCCAGGTGGTTTCCTTTTGACCGTTTCTCAATGAGGACCAGGACTCTCCAACTGTAATGCTTTAAGTAGGACGTGAGACAAGGTATTAATTAAAGATCATCCACATGAAGCAGGCACAGTAAAGTACTCCTTCGCACCTGATGGTAGCAATTAGAGGCTAGACTAGTGACTTACAAGAGGAGCCGTTGTAGGGGGGTGGCCCATCTCAGCAGCATCTGGGCTCAATGGGCCCACCCTTGGCTCGAGCTTTGCCCGGTCACGTTCCCTGCGCACTCTACATTGCGGGCGACAACAACACCGTATTTATCGCTGACGCTGTTCAGGTGCAGTAGATAGGGCTGAGGCCTCCTCCTCAGGTACAGTAGGTGTGGCTGGGGCCTCCTCCTCACCCTCCAAGCTCCCTGGGACAGTAGTCTGTGCGTCCAAAGCCAGCAGCTGAACCATGGGTGTCCAGGAGCACATGCTCTTTGAGAAAGTAGGGTCTAAATGACTTCTTTTCTAGCAACAGGGAAGGCACTCAGTGCACCATAATTGTGAATGCACCGTCTAAATTTCCTATGGTGAATAAGGATTAGTTACTTACCTGTAATCCTAGTTCTCTTCCAGGGGTATACTCATTAAAGTCATAAGCACTGAATTATCTCCGCCCATGAGCGGGAACCCGGAACACATAACAATATACATATATATGTGTAAATATATCAAAAAGTACATCGTACTAAAATAATTATACACATATACATGTATAATAACCATAATATGCAGCCTAACATATACACATAGGCTAATAAAGCCAACCTTACACACGTTCTGAAGCATGAAAATATGCTAAATATAAATGCAATAAACAGGCATGAGCCCAAAATGCATTTCATAACCATGAAAAACTTTATTTTCATCAAAGAACCTGTTGTAAACAGTTATTAGCCTAAAAGGCTGCATATGAAAAATTGTCTGTGTACAGAAAATCAGACTGGCACCCTGCCTTTAAGGCCCCAGAGAATCTGCACACTTTGCCTTTAAGGCCTCTAGGAGAACTCTGTTCCCATCATACACCACAGGTGACAGTTAGGTCAGTTCTTTTGTACGGTACAGTAAACTTTTAGCAGGAATCTGCACTTAAAAACTTCATAATACATATTGAAAAAACTTCAATGCTACTGCTCGCCCGGGGAGGCGGGAGGGTGCTTATGACTTTAATGAGTATACCCCTGGAAGAGAACTAGGATTACAGGTAAGTAACTAATCCTTCTCTTCCAGGGGATACTCATTAATAGTCATAAGCACTGAATAGAGTATCAAGCTCATACCCACTAGAAGCGGGCGAACAGATAAATGCATAGATGCACTTTTAACAATGCAGTGTTTAACTAGAAACAGCAAACACATTTCTGAGTGATGCTTGTCCCACTTGTGCATCAACCTGCGCATCAGAATCCAAGCAGTAATGACGTGTAAACGTATGCACTGAACGCCAAGTAGCTGCTTTACATATCTCTGACATAGCCACATTCCTAAGGAGAGCTGTGGTAGCAGCTTTCCCTCTCGTAGAATGAGCCCTAGGTCGACCTGATAAAGACTTGTGGGCTAGCTGATAAGCCAGTAAGATACATGACACTATCCATCTAGAAATGGATCTCTTGGATGCTGCCAAACCAGTTTAGTTCACAAACAAACGGTCCGTGTGTCTCAAAGACTTCGTTTTATCTAAGTAAAATTTCAAAACCCTCTTTAGATCCAATGAATGCAAAGTCCGCTCAGCCGGACTCGAAGGGTTTGGAAAGAAAGTAGGCAATGTTATGGATTGGTTCACATGAAAATCCGATACCACCTTTGGTAGAAAAGCAGGATGAGTCCTAAGCACCACTCTGTTTCCATGAAAAACTGTGTACGGTTCCTTGCAACACAGAGCCTGAATCTCGCTAACTCTACGAGCAGAAGTGATGGCTACCAGGAATGCTACTTTCCAAGATAAGTGTTGCAAAGAAGCTTTATGTATGGGCTCAAATGGTGGACCCATCAACTTAGTCAATACCACATTAAGCTCCCAAGGTGGAGAAGGAGACCTGACTGGAGGAAACACCTTCCTTAACCCTTCTAGAAAATCCTTCACCACAGGCATCCGAAAAAACGATATCTGTGTTGGCGATTTTCTATAAGCCGTTTCCACTTAAATCCGTAGGATTGTCTTGTAGAAGGCCGCTTTGCCTCCTTAAGAATGTTCGTACACTCCGGATTCAGCTGTAAATGTCCGTACTGGATGACTTCAGGAGCCATGCTGCCAAGCGCAGGGAGGGCAGATTCGGGTGAAACACTCGCCCCTGCTGCTTGGACAGAAGATCCGGGCGACAAGGCAATCTCCTGTGTGGCCTGATGGACAACTGGAGGAGATCTGGGAACCACCACTGGCGTGGCCACTCCGGGCAAATCAGTATCATTCTGGAGTTGGTCTTGTACATCCGGTTGATCACTGCTGGTATCAACGGTGTCGGTGGAAAAGCGTACAGCAAATTTTGACACCAGTCTATCAAAAGGGCATTCCCTTGAGACCCTTTCTGGGAAAACCTGGACGTGAAGACGGGGCATTTTGTGTTTGCCGCGTCTGCGAACAGATCGATGTCTGGTGTTCCCCAAGATTAGAAAATGCTGTGCGCGACGTCTTAGTTGAGAACCCAGTCGTGCGCTTCGACGAAGTCTCTGCTGAGGCCGTCCGCCTCTGAGTTGAGACTCCCTGGTAGGTGAACTGCTTTTATGGACAGGTCCCGTGCAAGTAACCAATGCCAGATGGTCTGGGCTTCTATGGACAGAGTCCTGGATCTGGTACCCCCTGCTTGTTTAGATAATACATTGTTGTGGTATTGTCTGTTTGTACCAGAAGGGACCGAGTCTGTAGAGATGGAGCCAGAGACTTGAGAGCAAGATGGACCGCTCTGAGTTCGAGTAGATTGATGTGATATCCTTTCTCGAAGTCTGACCATAGCCCTTGTACCTGAAGAGGGCCCATATGTGCCCCCCAACCAAGGAGAGAGGCATCTGTGATTAGAGTCTGCGTTGGTGGGTCCTGATGAAAAGTAACTCCCTTCATCAAGTGTACCTTCTTCATCCACCACCGAATGGAATCTCTTGCCGACTGTTGGAGATGAATTCGATCCTCCCAGCGTCCCGTCCTCTGTTTCCACTGATCTTCCAGACACTGCTGCAGAGGACGCATCTGCAAACATGCGTTTGGCACGATGAATATGCATGATGCCATGGACCCCAGGAGAGAGGATACTTGCTGAACTGTCGGACGAGCATACTGGAGGAGAAGCACGCACTTCGCCTTGAGAGATGACCATCTCTCCTCCGAAGGACACACGTTTTCTTTTTCTGTGTCCAGCTGCGCACCCAGGTAGTGGATTTTCTGGGTGGGATTCATTATGGACTTCTTGTAGTTGACTTGCAGACCAAACTTGCACATGAGTTGGAGGCATATCGATAGATGTTCTTCTAGTAGTAATGGGGATGAACTCTTCAGAAGCCAGTCGTCTAAGTACGGATATATGAAAATCCGTCTCTTTCGAAGACAAGCTGCCACTAGTGCCATACATTTTGAAAATGTTCTGGGAGCTGATCTCAGGCCAAAAGGGAGTACTGAGTACTGGTAATGATGAACCCCTACTTGAAACCTGAGGAACTTGCAATGCTTTCTGGATACCGGAATATGAAAGTACGCATCTTTCAGATCGATGGAGCACATCCAATCCCCTTGGTGTAATTGAGGGAAAATCTGATGAAGAGCCAGCATTCGAAATTTCTCCTACCGAATGAATTTGTTCAATCCTCTCAGATCCAGAATGGGTCTGAAGTCCGTAGCTGGACCTTTTTTCTTTACGAGAAAAAATCAAGTATAGGCCTTGACCTCTCTGTTGAGATGGTACTGGTTCTATGGTGTTCTTCTTCAGAAGGACGTTCGCTTCCTGCTGCAAGCGCCTCATATTCCACGGAACCATCTTTAGGGGGCGAATGAAAGGAGGGGGCTTCTTGAATCTCAAAAGGTACCCGCTCTGAATGATACTCAGCACCCATCTGTCCTTTGTGATTTGCTTCCACTCGTCCAGATACCACACAATACTTCCTCCAACCGGAGTGGCACACGGTTGTGGAGGAAGCATCCGTTCATTGCTTTTGAGGCTGCTTGGTAGCAGAGGATTGCTGTCTGTTTCCAATGCCTCGCCCAGGTCGTCACTGTTGAAATTGCGACCTCTGCTGATTCTGGCCTTGATTTTGCGAGGACCAATTCGACTGTTGGCCCCTCTGCTGAAAAGATCTTTTGTCAAAGGGACGAAAATTACCCCGACGTCGAAATTCTTTTTTCTTTTCAAGACCGACAGCTTTCAGGGTGTCCAACTCCACTTTCATTTTAGACATTTCGTCGTCAGCGTGAGAGCCAAATAGAGTCGAACCATTGAAAGGTAAATTCACCATCTTTCTCTGCGCCTCTGGCTTTAGTCCCGTAAGGCGAAGCCAAGCCGTACGTCTAGCACAAACACCATGTGCATAGCCATGAGCTGACAGATCCGCCGCATCAGCAGCCGCACTAATACTCTGGTTAGCCACCAATCCTCCTTCTTCCACTATTTCCAGGAAGTCTTTCTGATCCTCCTTAGGGAGTTTATCTGCAAAACGAGCCACTGAGTCCCAGAGCAGACGATCATAGCGGCCCAATAAGGCTGACGCACTGGCCACTCTCATGACCGAACCTGAGGTGTTGCACATTCTTCTCCCCAAGGAATTCATACTCCTACTATCCTTTTCAGGTGGAGCAGAAGAGGTAGATGCCGCAGAATGTGCTTTTCTGACTGCCGCCACAATAAGTGAATCTGGAGGCGGGTCAGAACGCAAAAATAAAGGATCTTCTGCAGGAGCCCTGTACTTCTTAGCAATCCTAGAAGGACCAGAACCCACCGTGGCCGGAGTTAAGAATGTTCTCATTGCTGGTTCTATCAATCCGGGCACTAACGGCAGAAGAGGCCTACCAGTCGTCTTGTGATGTAGGGTTTCAAAGATGACTGACGTTGCTATTTGAGGAACTGCCATCTTGATCTTGAACTTATTCGCCCCACGACACAACACATCATTAAATGTGCCCAAATCATCCACTGGAGACACTCTGGACGGAGGAGTAGATGAGATTGTGGCAGAATAGTCTCTATAGGAAGATCTTAAAGAAGACTTCGATGACCTAGAAGATGAGGAAGGAGACCTACTCCGCCTCTGAGGAGTTGCCGATCCCTGCCTCCTTCGTTCCCGTGAACGTGATTTCTCTCTCACTAAGGACCTAGAGCGTGATCTTCTATGCAGCTCCATCTGAGGGACTGGAGCCCTCATCCCCATCAGTCCTGCATCTGGACGCATCTTCCAATGTCTCAGGCTTTCCAGCCACCTTGGAGACAAGTTACTAGGCCGCCCTACACGCTCAGGTGAAGCCTCAGGTGACACCTGCACAATATTCAGTCCAGTAGAAGACTTGGAGGTTCTGGAAACTACACTGTGCTCAGAAACCAATGAGCCAGATGGAGTCCGTTGTCTGGGCACCAATTGTCTATCATCCGACACCTGCCCTGAGGTTGAGCCCGAATGAGCCACCACAGACGAGTCCTGGTGCACTACCTCTTGCCCCACCGCAGACCTGTCGTCTTGCTGGTCACGCGGGGAAGACAAATGTTCTGGACTGATGTCTGACCTCGACAAAGACCTAATTGAGGTCCGAGAGGCCGGTCTGGATAGTCTCGACGCCGACCCATGTTCAGGTGGGGGAGACCTAGGCACTCCATGCTTCGAGCCCGAAGCAGACTTCGACATCGACCTATGTCGCGATGGAGACCTTGATCTTCTCTTTTTAGGTCTCGACGTCGACTCCTTCGACGTCGTCCTTTCTCTCGACGTCGACCTCTTCTTCGAAGACGTCGTAAGTCTCTCTCTCAACCTCGGTCTATCCTTCGACGCCGACACTTTCTTCGACGTCGACACACCATCCTTCGACGTTGACACACCATTCTTCGACGTCGACATACCATCCTTCGACGTCGACACACCATCCTTCGACGTCGAATGCCTCTCTTCTCTCGACGTCGACTTAGCCTTCGACGTCGGACGTGGCACCCCCGACGTCGTCTTTACAGCAATCGACACCAGATGTCTCGACGTCGAGAAAGATTTCGACGGTGACTGCCTCGACGCTGAACCTTGCCTCACCGGCGAAGTCGACGGAGCCCTCTTCGACCGCACCTTTTTTGACGGCGACGCTCCCTGGAGTCGAGTTTTCTTAGTTCTACCTTCTGGAGATGCTGATCTTCGACGTTTAGGATGAGAAGATGGCTTGGCAGATGAGAATAAGCCCTTGGAACTCTTCTCACCACGGTTTTCTCTCTCCAGGAGGCCCAGCAACCTCATTTTCTCCCTTTTTCTTAAAGTTCTACTAGAAAGGTTGAGGCAGTGATAACAATCCTCCACCTTATGAGAAGCTGGAAGACACACCACACAAACAGAGTGTGGATCCGTTTTTGACATCTTCTTCCCACAGGAAGGACATTTGTAAAATAAAGGTGGCATTCTGACTAAAAAAATACCAACAGTTAGTCAGAACAAGATAGAAAACACCACCAAAATAATCTTTTGTCAAAAAAAGGTAAGAAAAAACCAACTTCTGACAGAAAATACTACAAATGAGCAGAGCTCAAGTTCCAGGTTCCTCACAGAACAAGCCGGAAAAAAGAACTGACATAACTGTCACCTGTGGTGCATGATGGGAACAGAGTTCTCCTAGAGGCCTTAAAGGCAAAGTGTGCAGATTCTCTGGGGCCTTAAAGGCAGGGTGCCAGTCTGATTTTCTGTACAGAGACAATTTTTCATATGCAGCCTTTTAGGCTAATAACTGTTTACAACAGGTTCTTTGATGAATATAAAAGTTTTTCATGGTTATGAAATGCATTTTGGGCTCATGCCTGTTTATTGCATTTATATTTAGCATATTTTCATGCTTCAGAACGTGTGTAAGGTTGGCTTTATTAGCCTATGTGTATATGTTAGGCTGCATATTATGGTTATTATACATGTATATGTGTATAATTATTTTAGTACGATGTACTTTTTGATATATTTACACATATATATGTATATTGTTATGTGTTCCGGGTTCCCGCTCATGGGCGGAGATAATTCAGTGCTTATGACTATTAATGAGTATCCCCTGGAAGAGAAGCTCCTCTCTGAGACTGTGCCAAGGCCTCCAATCCAACCACTTTCTTTTCCACTTCTGGAAGTATGTCTCTGCATCAGTGATTCTTGAAGACAACTCTGACTTCCTACTCTCTGCTTTGTGCAGGAGTTGGAGAGCCACTGCTTCACCTCGATTTATGGAGCACTGCTAGCGTGTCCCCTCCATCTGGGTGGCTGCCCAAACACCCTGATCGTATTGGTTTTCTATATTTGGGGGAGAGGAATCAATCATGAAAAGGCGATCATTTGGGCGGCAACCAGTTCCCCCACGAAAGACACACATACCCCAGACCACTAAATTGCATAGCTGCCCCAAAAGAAGAGCTCACGGAAGACTCCTTCACCACTAGAAGAAACTTCCACAATGCTTGACCAGTGTCGCAGACTGGATGAGGACCAACTGTCTGAAGCTGAAAATGGACAAGACCAAAGTGGTGATCTTTGGGAAGAACACCTCCCCATGGGACAACACCTGGTGCCCCCCCTGAGCTCGAACCCACACACACCACCACATACCACGCCCGCAACCTCTGCATCATCCTATTTTTTAAACAAATATTTTATTTGTTACTCAATTTAATACATCTTATAGTCATCATTATCACAATATCGTTTACATAAAGTAGCAGAGTGAGTCATCAATAGATTTGTTTAAACATTTCCTCAACACCCCCACCCCCCTAGCAGCTCATGAAACACTGCTTTTCCAGTTTTTTACTTCTATTAATGGAAGAGATGTGGCAATGTTGCAGCCTTGCTCCGTGTCGTGCATTTATATCAGCAGGTTAGTTATGCTTGTGACCATGGTTGCAGTAGCCTCTCACAACCAAATGGCTCAGTATGTACATTTTCCCACGCTAACCTCTCATTATACATCCTCAATGTGGTCCTCTGATTCAGTCTCAAACCCACGCAAGTCCAGAAGCATATGTCTCCATGCTACCAAGTCATCTTCCAATCTTTCATCCCTTCTTACATGTTTCATCCTGATCTCTTCTGCCACCGCCCACTCAGACATATCACGTAGCCACTCTGCATAACCGGATACCTCAGCATCATCATTTACAGACACCTCACTATGAAGCGCCAAATCAATGCAGTCACCTCCTCCTACTTCCCCATCCTCTGCATGCTCCAGAAAATCTTCGGATGGATCCAAGCCAACACCAGAAAGACTGTCACTCTGGCCCTCGTCACCAGCAGGCTAGACTATGGAAACGTGCTCTACACTGGTATTACTGCTCAACTCCTCAAGAGGCTTCTGACTATACAGAAAGCAGCAACCAGGCTCATTCACAACCTCCCTAAGCGGACCCGCATCACCCTCCACCTCAGGATCTTCTACTGGCTCCCCATCCAGAAGAGATGCCAGTTCAAGTTACTGACACACGCCTACAAGGCCTTACACAACCAGGGACCTGCATACATAAACCACAGCCTGAACTTTCATCAGACACCTATGCTCCACTGCCCTAGACCTTGCGTACACTCCTGCATTCGCCGAAGCCACAGCGGAGGTTGTTCCTTCTCCTACCTCGCAGCCAAGGTCTGGAATGACCTGCCCCTCCATCTACGCACATCACCCTCCCTGGTGGAATTGAGAAGAGGACTCAAGACCTGGCTTTTCGACTGAGACCAGTGAAACCACAGTTCCCGGATAACCTCTGCGGTGAAGAGCACTACTTTATAAATAACTGATTGATTTATTAATTGATTGATTGAGCTTTACTGAAGCCCATCAAGTCCACATACCATGGAAACTCCTTATATGCAGGACTGCTTCAGTACCACATTCAGACATTTCATACTGTTGGGAATGCTGAGGATGTTGTTTGGTAAAAAAAATGGGATCACGTGCCAAATGCATTTCACTTGAGTCCCATGGCAGCTTAAGTTACATTTACGACATTATGGGCTAGATGTGCGAACATTAATTTTGCGATTCCCAATGTTTCGACTTTTACCAAATCACAAATTGTGACTCACTAAACTGTATGTAGGTAGGCATAAGGTTATGAAATAGTGATCCATTACCATTCACAAAACAGAGACTCACAGTTCAGTAAAAGTTGCAAATTACTACTTGTACATTGACAGTTACTGATTACATCAGCAAAGTGAGATCACTGCCACACCAATAGAAAGACTGACTTGAACACACTTCTACAATGAAGCAGGTGTGCCAGACCTGCGAGAAATGTCTGCCCAGAACACAGCAACCATACAAGGAGAGCAGAGGGGACGAAGAAAGAGGTTTTCAGAAAAAAAGATGGATATGCTAGTACAGAAAGTATCAGCACAAGAAGATCAACTTTTTTGGAGGACAGGAAGAAAAGCTCCTGGTTCAACAAAAAAACATATATGGACGTGCAATTCAATCTACTGGCAAGTCTGATCACAATACACTTTTGAAGAAAACTACACTCAGGGCAACTAAAGTCTTAAAATATTTATGAACAGAAGAACCAGCTGAAAAAAAGGTTGTCCCAAAACTAAAAAGTGAACACTACTAAGCAAAGGTTAGACATGTATGTAACAAATTTATAACCTGGAGTCCAAAATGGCCGACCGAACGGGAGCGCTCCTATGAGCTCCTGAGGGCTGGGATCACCATTGGTGCAAATCCCTATATGCCCTTCACAATCCAACTGCCCAAGTGCATTAATCTTGCATGTGAGCTGTTTACTCCTGCCTGACTCCCTTTCCCGAGGTTTGACCCTGCCTTTTGAGGTCTTAAACAGGACGACGGCCCTGGCCGCATGCACCCGTGCATCAGCCCAGAACACAATGGAGAGCTGCTGCCCGGGAAGCGCTCAGGAGCGGATGACTGCCGGCTTCTGCTTCGACCTGAAGGCACTGGGGTGCCCTGGAGGTGGGCTGACCCATGCATAGGTGTTGGAGATCGGATGGATAATAGTGGCAATTGCGCCATAGTGTTTTAAAATAGCAGGAGGCTGTCAGCCCCCCTCAGCGGCACCCAAATCGCGCCCTAGTGTAGACAGCGGGAGGCTGCCAGACCCCCCATCATTAGCTCGTGCCTAGCATGCGGTGTAGCATGGTTGGGCTGCAATGGAGGCGCTGGGGACTTCTGGTCCGGATGATGAGTTCTTAGAGGTTTGTCTGATCCCCTCTCCCAAAGCACTTACCTCGTTGGTAACTCCTTGCTGGACCTCACCTGGTGACTCCCTCTCTCCACTGTGCCTTACTGCATGACGGAATGGCTAGCTGCAGACTGCCTCTATGTCAACCATCTGCTTGCAGACCTTTTGATTCCATATTGCGCGGTATGGGGTCTCTGACACTAGCGTTTTCGGCTGGCTCTATTCCCTGAGGCGTGAACGCTGCCTCCACTGCCTCACTCGCTGGGGGTGGCCTGCGTATGAGCATTTTGAGCTGTGGGAGGCAGTCGATCTGGCTGCTTGATGCCTTCCTGGCATGGCCTCTCAATGTCTCGCTTGAATAAACGCAGTTGCTTTTGGTTACTCTTTGGATCCTTGGCTCGCTTGTATAGGTAAGTCTCCGCGCCCCTAATGTCTTCTGTAAAGGCTGGTTTATATATACCTCGATCAACGTTTTAAGTGCTACTCGTGAAGCCTGCACATTCTTAACTTTGGCAGCCATTTGCCCCTTGTCCTCAGCTCGGCCATTTTGTAGGATGTGAACCAGAATCATTTAGAAATAGAAGAGGTTCTCACTGCTCTTCTATGTCTATATTTCATAGGCAGCACTAGATACATTGAAACAGAGGCTGAATCTGCTTGGGAGGGCATGGAAATTGAAGGAAGCCTCCCCCTCCCCCCCGAATTGAGCTTTGGCGCAGGAATGCCTTTAGGTGGACATTACTTCAGAGTTCCCTCGTCTGAATCTTTGCCGGCTTCCCTGAACTCTCATTGTTGGTAATAGGCTGCTCCATCATACTCCTGCATAGGGACCCCGTGCTCCTCACTCTCTGCCATGCTTAAGCTAGCTCAAGGGGAACACGTAGAGCTTTTCACTAATTATTCCTGGTTCTACAACCATATGTGCCTGTGATTTTGTTCTTTCATTCAACAGCTGTCAGAAGCCCGGTCATGGCTTCTAAATCCTAAATCTATCTCTATGAGGTTGGCGCCTTTGGGCCATAACGCTTGTACAATTATTTACCCGCTAAGCCTATCAAAAAATAAATATAAAAACTTCCAGCACTCGACTCCTAAAATCACACCCAGAAACCCTCATCTTGGATCCCTATTTCTGAATAAGACAGGGTGAGACAATAAGCAATCTGATCCTCTTTACGAAAAGATGGGCTAAAGGGAGGTTGCCATTTTATTCACTGCTATAAATCACCACATCCAAGAAAAACCCTTGTGGTCTTAGACTTATGGTGACCCCCTCACCTACTTTCAAAGTTGAAGCAACCATCTCCCTTTATAACATTGAGACTATCCAAATTCCTCTGGCAACAACCGAAATCCATTAATTGTGGCCTGTCATTACCTCGGCATCTCAGATGGTCATTCCCCATTTCTTCCTTGCTTTGTTGGTGGGACCTGTATACTAAATAGCAACTCTGCGGTGACATCAGTTGGACCAGAATTTCTTCTTTCTTTCCCCTACTAGTCAACATGCACACCCCTCTCATAGAGCAACCAGGCCTGAGTCACTTAGCCCATTAGGGCATATCTTCACCACTTCTACTTCCACAACCCCCACACACATTATTGCAGACACTCCTACTGTGTCCATGTCTCTCCCCATAGCCCCTCCAGGGTCACACACTTACCATGTTCCCCCTAACCAGGTCAGCAATGTGACTCTTAAGACCCTTGAACCTCTGCTTAATCAGACGCTCATCTTCCCACTTAATGATGCAACTCACATCGCTACCTCACCTCCACATCTTTCTATCCTCTCCTCCCCTAGACCACCCCCAATCATAACACACACAGCTTTTGAATCTAGACTGGACGAGATCTCACTTGCCCTTCATCAGCTCAAGGCTGATGTTTAAAGCCTCTTACACATCACCTCTAAGCTATCTGAGAATGGGAAATCTAGTGGATCTTCGAAGCCTGAGTACCTCAACTACATACTTCCCTCTGAATCCCGCCCCAGGCCCTTTGCACATCCCTCTTCACTAATGGCCTTTACACACCACTGATGGGAAACCTCTCCCCTCCCTAATGACGCCTCTCGGCCTTACAGAGTTAAAGACACACTTCAAGATAAGGATATTATCACCCTTCTTCTCTCTTACGATACTTCTTATGCAGTTAACACAGAGAATCTGTCTTGTGACCCATCTCAACACAGAGAATCCTTACCAAATTTGAGCAATCCGTTTAGAGAACCTTCGGTAAACTTGAGATCCTTAAATAAGAACAAACTCATTCTTGTCTCCACCACTACTCCTCACTCAGCTGATCCCAAATCACAGCTTAAATGCATGCTTCTCAACTGCAGATAAGAAACAAGTTACTTACCTGTAACTTTAGTTCTCCAGTATTGGTAACTTTCATAGATTCCCATTGCTTGTATCATTCCCCGTCGTCGGAATGGGAGCCTCGGTAATTATATATATATATATATATATACCTAGGTAAATACACCCTAATAGGTGCAAAAAGTAAAAAAAATTAGGCCTAGGCCTCATTACATTTTGTAACCTATAGGTGTCCTTATGTAAAAAGACCCAAACTTACACTAGCAACCAATCAGATTAGCCTCACCCTGTGGAACCTTCCTGAGAAAGCTCAGAGCCTCAGATTTTCGTAGCCGTTGCCTTGCCACCGAATCACCTAGACCAAGAGTGAGCTTTCCCAGGGGAGGAGGGTGGGCGCATGGGAATCTATGAAAGTTACCAATACTGGAGAACTAAAGTTACAGGTAAGTAACTTGTTTCTTACTCCAGTATTGGAACTTTCATAGATTCCCATTGCTTGTATCAGAGTAGATAGCAGTTAGCCTGCCTCAAACATTTCGTTCCTAGTTACTCATTATCATCAACAAATAATACCACATATCATCATAAATATAAATTAGTAACCATAGCATAATAAACGAAATGTGAGAAAAACACAGGAAGGAGGAAAGAGAGGAAAGCTCACCTCTTACTGGAAGAGATTTCTCAGGACAGCTTGACCAACAGCCGAATCCCCCTTTGCATCCGCGTCCAGGCAGTAGTGTCTCGTGAATGAGTGAGTACTGCTCCATGTGGCCGCTCTGCAAATATCCTTTATCGATACTCCTGCAAACAGTGCTGTAGACGAAGAGATCGATCGTGTGGAGTGTGCCTTCACCTGTCCTTCCAACGGTTTGCCTGCCGCTTGGTGGCAGAAACGGATTGCACTCGATATCCATCTAGAAATCCCTTGTTTTGACAACGGAAATCCTTTCCTTGGGGCTCCAAAGGCCACAAACAGCTGGGGCGTCTTCCGAAATCCAGCTGTGCGTTGAAGATAGAATTTTAAACATCTCTGAACGTCCAGAGAATGAAGTGTCCTCTCAGCCTGGGTTGAGGGCCGAGGAAAAAAAGAATGCAGAACCACCGGTTCATTAAGATGAAAGTCTGTCGGTACCTTCGGAATGAATTTGGGGTTCATCCGGAGGATCAATGTATCGTTCTTGAACTGTAAGTAAGGTTCTTTGATCGTCAAAGCCTGAAGTTCTCCCACTCTCCTTGCCGAGGTGAGTGCCAGCAGAAGCGCCACCTTCCATGATAGGAACTTTAAGTCTGCCTTATGTATTGGCTCAAATGGCGACCTCATCAGCTGAGCCAGGACCACATTCAGATGCCAAACCGGGGGTGGAGGCCGAACTGGCGGAAACACTCTAAACAGTCCTTTAAGAAACTGCTTTATTACTCGTGCTGATAACAGAGAAGGACCAGATCTTGTTTGCCTATATCTGGAAATAGCTGCCAAGTGGACCTTGATGGAAGCATGAGCCAGACCTGTCTGAGCCAAAGAAAGAATGTATGGTAAGAGTTGATGTGGAGCTGATGAGAATGGCTGTACTCCTTCTCTCTGGCACCATAAACAAAACCTTTTCCACTTAGATCTATATGTTTTATTAGTGCTAGGAGCTCTTGCTTGTGCTAATATGTTTCTGCATTCCTCCGGAATGTCTAGATCCTTAAACTCTCTGTGTTCAGGAGCCATGCTGTCAACTGAAGCGAGCTCGAAGGACCTGGCCGTTGGACATAGATAGAAGAGTCTGGTTGGTGTGAAGCTGAATGGGCTGTTCCTCCGACAGAAGAAGCAACTCCGTGAATCAGAACTGGCGAGCCCAGGTGGGCGCAATCAGTATCATCCTGCACCTGTCCATCTTGAGTTTCTTGAGGACCCGAGGAATGAGGGGGAATGGCGGAAAGGCGTAAACAAATGCGCCTGACCAAGACATCAAAAGGGCATTCCCCAGCGATCCTCGATGGTGTTCCCTGCTTGCGTAACACTGGCATTTCTTGTTGACCGGAGTGGCAAACAGGTCGATCGCTGGGGTCCCCCAGCGGGAGAAGATGTCCTTGACTACTGCGTCGTCCAATTCCCACTCGTGTGAGACTGCCTTCAGGCGGCTTAGCGTATCCGCCTTCGTGTTGCATACTCCTGGAAGGTGTTCCACCACGAGCCTGATGTTCTGCGAGATTGCCCATTCCCATAGCAGCTGGGCCTCTTGAGAAAGCAGTGGCGATCTTGTGCCTCCCTGCTTGTTGATGTAATGCATTGCGGTGGTGTTGTCCGTACGCACTAGGATGGCCGAATTTGAAATCTTTGGAAGGAAAGCCAACATTGCCCATCGAATAGCTCTCAGCTCCAGAACATTGATATGTAAGCGACGTTCTCCTGGCGTCCAGTGTCCACTTACTTGAAGATCCTGCATGACCGCTCCCCAACCCTGAAGGGAGGCGTCTGTTGTAATGACGCGAGGAGCTGGCGTCACTCTGAAACTGAGGCCCACCGAGAGGTGAGATCCTCTCATCCACCATGAAACTGACTGTTTCATCCGCTGGGTGACAGTTACCCTGTCGTTGAAGGACCCTTCCACCTGCTTCCACTGAAGGTCCAGTTCCTCTTGCAAGGGGCGCATTCGCAGCCTGCAGTGCGGAATCAATTGAATACAGGAGGAAATCGGCCCTAGAAGAGATTTGTACCTCCTGACTGTCATCCAACTTCTCTTTTGTAATCGAGCGGCTGAAGACATGAGTTTCATTTGTCTCTCTTCCGATGGGAAGGCCTTGCACACCTGAGTATCGAGTATTGCTCCCAGGAACTTTACTGAACATGCTGGTTGAAGAACCGATTTTTCTCTGTTGAGTTGTAAACCCAGGTGAGTGAAGAGATTCAAACATGGCTCCACCGCCTCTGACGCTGCTTGTAAACTTGGTGCCTTCAGCAGCCAGTCGTCTAAGAACGGGAATACTTCCAGTGACTGTCTTCTCAGAAAAGCCACTACAGGGGCCAGCACCTTCGTGAATATCCGGGGTGCGGATCTTAATCCGAATGGGAGCACCATGAACTGGAAGTGACTCTTGCCTACTGTTAAGCGAAGGAAACGTCTGTGAGCTGGGTGGATCGGGATATGAAAACAGGCATCTTCCAGGTCTAACGTAGCCATGAAATCGCCTGGATTCAAGAGGCACAATATGTCCTGGAGTGAAATCATCCGAAACGACAGTTTCACGAGATAGGTATTGAGCTCCCTTAAATCCAGGATTGGACGCCACTTGTCCTTTGCTTTGCGGATCAGAAAAAATCGTGAATAGAAACCTTCTCCTCTTTGTGATAGGGGAACACGTTGGATCGCCCCTTTCCGAAGCATTTGTTGAGCTTCCAACTGCAGAAGGTTGAGATGTTTCGAAGTAGTGGTGTGGGGAGCTCTTGTAGGTGGAAATTCCTGGAATTCTAGCGTATGCCCATGTTGGATGATATTCAATACCCACTGATCCAATGTTATTTCTTCCCAGCTGCTCAGATGTTGAGTTATCCTGCCGCCCACTGGAGAACCATGGAGCGGAGGAACAGTTGGCAGAGTCAGGAGGCCGCTATTGACGCTTGCTAGCGTCCCTGCCCTGACGCCCTTGACGTCCACGAGAACTCTGACGAGAGAAAGACTGAGATTGTGACTGCCTCTGATAATACTGATTGCCATACTGAGGTCTGTACGACTGTGACTGCTGAGAGTACCGTTGTTGCTGATAGCCACCTCTTGGCGAAGTGAAGCCTCTTCCTCGTGCTCCACGGAACGGTGTCTTCCTATATTGTAGGGTACCAAGAGCCCTAGCAGTCTCTGTGTCCTTCTTTATCCCCTGCAGGGTGTCATTGACATGTTTTCCAAATAACATGTCCCCATCAAAGGGTAAGTCAAGAATCTTATTTTGAACTTCCGGCCGGAAGTAAGTTGCTCGCAGCCAACCCTGCCGTCTAAGAACTGCCGCGCTACCCAGAGCACGGAACGAAGTGGTTGCGATGTCCATCGCGCAGTCAATCATTTCTGAAGAAGAACGTTGGCCTTCTTCAAGAAGTTTCAGTGCTTCGGCCTTAGGGTCATCTTCCAGTAGTTCGATATATGCCGCGACATCACTCCACATCTGGCGGTCGTACCTAGCCAGAATAGCTAATGCATTGGCCGCCCTGACCAGCAAGCTCGCCATTGATGAAAAACGCTTCCCAGCGTTGTCCAACCTTCTATACTCCTTGTCTGGTGGAGTTGTGAGGGTGGCTGAAGGATTCCGCTATCTTTTCTGCGCTGCTTGCGATATGACTGAGTCCGGTCTTGGTTGTCCAATCAAGCAGGCAGGACTGTCATCAGGAGCTTTGTACTTCTTTTCTAGGCGCGGTAGAGTTGGAATAACCGTCGCTGGGGCTTGCATTACCTTCTTTCCTTCTTCCCATATGTGCTCTACAATGGGAATCGAACGCACTGCCTTACGGTAAGCCTCTTTAAAATCATATAAAAAACAATCCGTAGATGGCGTAGGCATTGCCAGCTTGAAGCGTGCCGTGGCTCTCTCCATTAAGTTGAAGAAACCTCCTACATCCGCCGGAGGTGAATCTATCGGGTCCGGCACCGGAGCAGCCGAATCCGGAACAATATACTGATTCCATTCACTATCCGGGTTTTGATCACGATTGTCACCTGCTCCATCCTCATCTGAAGTGTCATCCTGGTCCGGTGTTTGCCGATGACATTCCCCCTCTTCTTCCGCATGTGCCGGGCGCACCGACTGAGTCAACACCACCTCTGGCTGAACATGCACCTGACCTTCCACTGGTCGCGACACCTTTCTGCCCCTATATTCCTCCAGCATAGCCCGTAAGTCCGTCAAAAGGCTCATGGGCATAGAAACCATGCCCGGCTGTACTTGGGCTTCCTGATATGCGACTTGAGTTTGCAGTCGCTGCTCTTGCTGGCCATAATACCCATCTTCCTCATCAGACTCATGGTACTTAAGATGCAACTGCGATGGACTATAAGCATCCCCATACATCTCATTCTCCTCTTCAGAATAGTCGTGTTCTTCCAATAACAGGGCTGGGGGAATGGGGTCACCTTTCTAGGTGATGTCATGTCAGGTGTTATCCTCCTTTTCCTGGGACTGCCGTCGACGGCGTTATAAACGAGTCCACATTATCCGGTGCCATGGCCGTCGACGAGATCATCTTCATCGTCGACTGATTCGCCATCGTCGACGGGATCGTCGACGGCATCATCTTCGTCGACGAGATTGCCATCGTCGACGTGATTGCCACCGTCGACGGAACTGTCGTCGACGACGGGATTGTCTTCGTCGACGAGGTGGTTACCGTCGACGTAGTGATCGTCGTCGCCGCCGTCGTCGACATATTCTTCGTCGACGGCATCGTCGTCGAAGTTTTCGCCGTCGTCGTCTTCGTCGACGCGGGATGGCTCGTCGACGGTTGAGGAGACAAAGTCACTGAAGAGGCCTTAGAGCCTTTCTTAACCACTGTTGAAGCCTCTACAGATGGTTTCTTGAAGGACTTAGAAACTTTATCTTGATGTGAAGGCCCAGCCGAGCCCTCATCAAGTTTTGCCTTCTGCACCTGAGGTGCTTGCATTTCCCTCTCCTTTACACTTCCGTGAGGAGATTCGCCAGGCTCGGGCTTGCCAGACCTATCAGAGGTCCCACGCACAGCCTTAGAGGGGGGTTCAGATGATACCTCCACAGATGATCTACCCCTCTTCAGAGATGTCTTGGAAGACGTCGACCTGGCATCCTCCTCATCACTGGAAACCACAACTTCTTTCTTTTCCAACTTCCTGAGTCAAATTAGTAATCTTCCCTCACGGTCCCGGAGGGTCTTAACAGACATCATCCTGCATAGTTTACATTCCTCTGCCTTATGGTCAGGATATAAACAATATATACAGTCTTTGTGCTTGTCTTCTGCATAAAGTCGTTTTTTACCACAACTGGCACAAGACCTGAACAGGCTCTTCTTTTCCTTATCAGCCATAGTTGAAACTTAAACAAATCCTCACAGAAAAACTGTGTAAATAATACCTCAAAGTAGAAGTTAGAGCAGAGCTCTAAGGAGACTCCCTGTCACCAACGATGCGGTAGAAAATCGGAGGCTCTGAGCTTTCTCAGGAAAGTTCCACAGGGTGAGGCTAATCTGATTGGTTGCTAGTGTAAGTTTGGGTCTTTTTACATAAGGACACCTATAGGTTACAAAATGTAATGAGGCTTAGGCCTAATTTTTTTTACTTTTTGCACCTATTAGGGTGTATTTACCTAGGTATATATATATATATATATATATAATTACCGAGGCTCCCATTCCGACGACGGGGAATGATACAAGCAATGGGAATCTATGAAATTCCAATACTGGAGTAAGCAGACATCCAGACATTTTAGTGTTGACTGGAACCTGGCTCAACAACTCTTCTGCACCCATTACGACATACTAGTACCCCCTAACATTGACATCATCAGGCTAGACAGATCCGGTGGACAAGGAGGAGGTATCGCTTGTATACATCATAATAATCTATCAGTTAGACAACTGCACTCTGATCCCATACCATCATGCGAAAACCTGTACTTCGAGGTATCATGCAACAACAGGCAAGCTTGTAAATTCCAGGCACTCTACCACCCTCCATAAGACAATCTACTCTTCCAAGAACAGATCATGGCAATCATCTAATCGAACACGGTGTGTCATGGCACCCAGATCTTCCTTGGAGACTTTAACCTCCATGGGAATGATAAGAATGACTCGTCAGTCAACAGCCTCAAATCTTTCCTATCAGACCTCAACCTCACTTAAATATGTGATAGCCCTACTCACATCAAGGGAGATACCTTAGAACTGGTCATTTTTAAGATCAACTCCATCCAACTTGAAGTTATCGCCCCCTGTGTTTGGACGGACCACCATTGCGTCTTCTTCCTCATCACAGAATTGGTGAGATTCAATAAAGGTCAGCTAAAGAAACCTAGGAACTGGCAAAGAAGACTTAGAAACATTAACCTATATGATCAGACTCCCCCCCCTCTCCCCCATCCCGGATATGTCTGATGTTGGTGATCTTACAGATCCATGGCTAACATATTCGACAGCTAAAATGAATGCCCTCCAAAATCTCCAAACCCTGGTGTAATGGTAGCTTAAATACTGAAAGAAGAAATCTTAGACTGGTGGAACGTTTGTGGAGAACCTCTCCCTACCTTGACCATCTCACTCAGCTGAGATCATTGAGAAATCTATACAACAAACGCGTCAGATGCTCTAAAGCTAGTTATTTCAGAAAGCAAGTAGAGCAAGAAAAGAACCGTCCAAAGAAATAGTTTAAACTCATCAAACTTCAATCTACCAGCCAACCCAATCCTTGCCCAATGGATCTCTGTGTGCAGCCTAATTGTGAGGAATTTGAAGCATTCTTCCAATAAAAATACAACAAAGATTGAACTGGAACTAGGAGTAGCTTTGGAGAACCTTCCTGTCTCTTATCCTACCTCCGGATCGGGGATGGCCTCTCAAATTTGGGAGCATATTCCAAACCTTGGACAAAAGCACCATTCGCAAAACTATGGCCTCTCTGAAACCATCCAAACATTTCAGTGATCCCTTGCCATCGCATCTCTTCAATGAAATCATATCGTCCTTACTCCCTCTTTGAGGATAATTACCGCCTCTCTGATTCAAGGTACAATTACGTATTGCCTTAAATCGGGACAGGCCGCCACATCCTTCAAAAACCGACGGCAGACCATACTAACCGTCCCAATTTCCAACATTCCTACACTGGCTAAGCTCTTAGAGAAATGCGTACACATCCAGCTATGTAGCCACATTGAAAAATTCCGCTTGCTGGACCAATTCCAATCGGGCTTCCGTCAGGGGTATAGCACGGAATCTGCTCTTACCCACATTGTTGATGATGCTCTACAAATACTAGACTTAAATGAATCATACCTTTTGATCCTCCTTGACCTATTGTAAGCTTTTGATACGGTCCACGCTATCACCGACCCTCTTCAACTTGTTCATGGAGCATCTAAAAGAAATCCTGAAATTGTCCATCATCTATTACCACATGTATGCTGTTGACAATCAATTGTAACTGAAAGTGTCCTACCCGAGGACATCAGGTCCCTCAACTCAACTCTTCAGGAAACACAATGCTGGTTGACTCTCAATCACTTGAAACAAAATGCTCTCAAAACTGAATTTCTCCTTTTCACCCCAGCCAATCACTCTCCACATGTTGAAGAATAGATGCGTCAACTCACAGCTCTTGATTGCTCTCCAAACATCATCGATTCTGAGACTAATGCTAGATTTCCTAAGGAAAATAAAACTGTTCCTACCCCATAATGACTTCAAGAATGTGGTGCAAGCCCTAGTTCTAAACTGGATTATGGTAGTGCTACCCTCTGCGGCCTTCCTAGAGTGAAGACGGTGCCACTTAGAGCCTCTCTCAACTCCTCTGCAAGGCTCATTACAAGGCTCCAAACGCTATCATCACGTCATGCCTCAGTTGAAATCTCTTAAATGGCTCCCGTATGAAGCAAGGATTCATCTGAAAATTACATGCAAAGCTCAATTTATCTTGCGCAAAAACCTCAACTCTCTGGGGACTCTCGACTCTCTAGAGCCTCTAGCACCTTACTGCACAAGGCACCCAAATTCCGTAAAAAGAAAACCTACAATCGAGCATTCTCGGGTATTGCACGAGAATTTGGAACTCCTTGCCACCAGGAATAAGACATAACAATCCCATGGCTTCCTTCAAAAAGGAAGTGAAAGAGTTACTGATGTAGAGATTTCTGGCCTAGTTCCTAATCACCTTAGTATGCACTTGTGTACATTTGTTCTTTATAGATCTGTTATGTTTGTTTCTTGTTCTGGTTGTGTTATGGTTTCCACTGCTTGTACCTTCTGAATTGCCAAGATGTAAAGAGCTCTGTTACCCATATGTGGTCTTGTTCGCGCTATATACAACTCCTTAAAATAATAAATAAAATAAACATTTAAAAAATAGACTTTGAATGGGAATCTAATGGTTTCGGGAAAACAGATTAACTACTCAAATGCGAGTGACTGAGATCATAAGAAAAGAAGTCATCCTTCAGTTATAAGAACGTAAACTTTTTGGCTACGCAAGCTAATTAACACTTTCTCGTGTCAAGACTCGAGATGTGAAAGAGAGGGCGAGGCTCTAAATGTCTCAAAACGGCATATCAATCATGAACAAGCAAACATGGCTGCAGCTGTTACAGTTACTCTAAAGCAATGGCTTGCATTTTGCACCTCTAGCTATGGCACTTTTTATTAGTGCAATGTAGGACACATCAGAAATCATTAAACTATTTAACTACAAATTAATTTCAGGCTCAAAGATTTTAAAGAACCATAATCAGATTGTGAATCGATTTCACCACAATCACCAACTATTTCTTTCTTTCTTTATTTTGTTTTAAAAATCTTTATTAAAAACAAGTAGCATTTAACACAGCGTGGTTCCTACAGCTCTGGCCGGGCTGGCAGCGTAAGGACTTAAAATAATCAACTATTTCAAAGTGTAAGATGGAGAAGCATAATTTGTGGGAGCAATGTCTTTGATGAGGTCACACAAACTTAAACAACAATGTAAAGCAATATATGGATGACAAGAATGGGCAATACAATTGCAAGAATCTTCATTTCCAAACTCCACCAATATCTTTCAGCCAAGAGCAGATATTCCACCATTAAGAACCCATCCAGTCGTCAATGGTGTGTAAGGTCTTAAAGCTTTCACTAATTGTACTAATCTGTTCATGTAGGCCTAAAGAAAGGTCTATAAGTGCAACATTCTAGAATTGCAGTACCACCGCCTTTGGCAACCAGGACAAAAACAAGAGTCATCTATTCTGTAAAAGTACAGTTTGCTGTGCTTCTAATTGGTCAGACATCAACCTAAAAACTATTGCAACCGAATTTTCTACCTCCTCCAGTACGTTAGCTAGTTGTTGAATTCTGTAGATGGATACTCCTACATCATAGACAGTAAACTGGATAGCAAAGACACAGGCAGACTCTTAAATTTCGCTCAAAAATCTTTTATGGAGGGCATAAAGTCTAGTCTAAGTGTGCCTTATGACATTTACAATATAAGCAGGATCCAGGCCAGTCCTTCATCAACCAAGTGAATGCCCTTTTGCCAGAGATGAATAAAGATTCCAAGCTGTGGATATAGAGTACGCATGATGGTAGTATGAGGAAGTAGGGTTGCAGTTTGGAGAAAGACTGAGCTGTGTAGTAGAAGCCACAGATCCCTACGGCTTACAATGATGTTACCATTTCTACCTTCACAGTCTAGCCCATAAGCAGTGCAGGCAGGCTGAACAGCAGGTGATGAAATTTGCTGGCCCGCAAAATAGAAGCCCCCTGTTGAAAGCGAAATGTGAACAGTTACCTCATCACATTCAGAAACAGGGTTGGAGAACCAACTTTCGCTGATTGACCTTCATATGGACCCATTCACCAGGCTGCAGATAGGTTGGACAGAAGAGGAGTGCATCTTGTACCTGAGAAGGAAAGCTGTTGAGACAACAAACCAGTTGCTTGCAGTATTGTAGACTTACCTCATCGTTCCAGTGCAAATCAAGGAAAGCATGATACATCAAAGGCGTAGACGGAAGCACCAGAGGGTTACTGTAAGAAATTGGGTAAGTGGTTGACGGGGTGGAGACTCCACCCAGGCAACCCCCACAATCCTTGTCAGGGTGAACCACAACAGTTCCTGAATTAACCTTTGCTTAATTATCTGGTAGGTTGCTATAAAAGCAGTCAGGCTTAACTTAGAAGCAAAGTTTATAAAATATTTATGCAGCACACAAACACTAATAAAGGGAAACACAAAAAATTAAAAATTCCAACCCGAAGAAAAGATTACGTGTCTGTAGAACCGGAAATATGCAGTTTCAACATTTTAGGTAAAAAGTGTTTATAAGCAGTCATGCTGGACCGGGGTAAAGTGACAAGCTCAGACAGACCGTGATGGAGTGTGGCCCAAGTACAGGACCGAGTTACGTTTGCTGAGGAATGCAACTTGTGTCTTCGGTGTCCAGATGCAAGGTTCTGTGCTGCACTGCATCGGTATCGCTGGAGCCATCGAATAGGAGCTGCGGTGCGGGGTCCTGCATCGAGATGCATCACACTGCGTCTGTGCTGATGAAGCCGGCGATCAGGAGCTGCGATAAGAGGTCTGGCATCGAGAAGCGTCACCCTGTCTCAGGGCCGAAGAGTTCACCAGTCAGGAGCTACGATATGAGGTGTTGAAATGCTTTGCACTATGTGGGTTGCGAAAAAGGTACAAACCAAGAGCTGCGATGCCGAGCTAAGTCGGACTGCGTCGATTCCGATGGGCTCTCAGTTGCGTTGGGAGGAGTAGTCTCTGATGTCCAGAGCCTCAGGAGGCACCGCTTGGGGATCAGGAGCTCACTTCAGCAGGGAACAGCAGGGCTCAGGCAGGTCCAGTTGCAGGTCCAGTGCAGCATGTCAGCTGTGCAGTTACAGGGAGGCCTCAGGAGCTTGTTGTGTCCTTGTAGCTCAGACAGAGTCAGTCACTTGACCCTTGGAGTCATTCTGCTTAGCCTGGAAGGGTGGAAGCAGGTCCATTCTTTCTTCTCATAGAACAAGGCTGTCCTCCACCAGCTGGGAAATCATCTGGAAGCAAGGCAGTCCTTCTGTAATGTCCACAGGTCCAGGGCTGTGCTGATAAGTGGCTCAGAAAGTCCACTATTTATACCTGGTGGGGCCTATGTTTGTGAGGGTGACGGGGTTCCTTGTCATACCCCCACATCTGAATTTGGAAAGTCTCCCCTTCCCTTGTCAAGGCTGCAAACTGTCTGAGTGTGAAAAAAAACTGGTAGACCTGGTATTAGGGTCCTTTGTGTGTGTGTGTGTGTGCTTGTGTGTGTGTGTGTGTGTGTGTATGTGTGTGTACAGTAAATCCCTTTGAGGTGCAGGAGGGACTGGGTACAGTTCCTCCCAGTCTTCCTGTCACGATGGCCCAATCCATCCAAACCTAAGCCCTCTTTGTGTCAATGTCTGGCAGAAATACACAAACGCCCAGCAGCACAGCCATTCAGTCATGAGATCTAGGATACTGGTAGAAGGCCCTTTGGGGGCAACCACTGCATCTAGGTCCTGTTTACAGTCCTCTTTAAACACCATACACTTCTCCCATAGGCACATTCTTGTAGTTCAACAAGATAATTTATGACATATGTAAATACTACTGGACTGTCCAACTAACAGTTAATGTAGAGGCATTTTCCTTTCAAGAAGAGACTACTATTAGATCAGACAGACATGTGAAAGGAGAACATGTGTAACTACGGGGCATATTATCAAGAACGGCGTTAAAATTATCGCCGCTTTAGCGGCAGTTCCCTGCCACTAAAGCGGCGATAATGGGCTTGATAATATGCATTTGTGAATTCCCATAGAAGCCCATGTTCACACCAGAAGATGGGCTTCCATGGGAATTCACAAGGGAATATTATCAAGCCCCTTATCGCCGATTTACCGGCAGTTTCCTGTCGCTAAAGAGGCGATAATTTTAACACCATTCTTGAATTATCAAGAATGCCCTTACGTCACTTATAGAAAAGTAAAACATTGGAGATTCTCCCCAATTACACGACAACATGAATTACAACTTGGCACCACCTCTTGGTATATAAACCTTAATAGGCTTAATGAGAGTATGGAGGGAGATCTTGGAGCTATAGAGAACTTGGAATGGGAAGAAGAAATCTAATGGCCCAGAGAGGTCGCAATTAACGCAGGATTTTGCTGGGTGCATCACAAAATGCTACACTGAGTGTATTTCTCAAGGATCCAAATGGTTATGCTTCGGATGAGTTTGAGAGAGAGACTACAACCAGGTGGGAATTGTTTTTCACATGATCTGTGACTGGCCAAAAATAGAGAGATTCTGCTCGTGGTGCTGGTAGCATACTGCCCCATGGGATCAGAACTCATATTCTCTATCCCGGGAATACAGCTGGAGGAGATCGTTTCCAAATGCTGCAAAGGGATTTGCAATATAGGATTTATGGATGACTATAAAGAATCAGAAGGTACGAGGGTAGCACGGCTGATCTTAAAGATCCATCTGTTGGATGTTTTATATTGCCACCCTTTGAGGATATGTTTGATCCTGCCCCCACTGGGTGGTCATGTTCTATTATCGGTCAACTAAATTGCCTTGAAAGCGGATGCTGCAAGGAAAGGTGACTGGGAAGTTCACTGTCCCTGGTGACCGGGAGGCAGTCTGCTTTATCTCTGAACATGACTCTGAAAGGGCTGGGGTGCATATTGCCCAGGGGGTGGGCCTTGGTATTGCAGGTACACCAGACTTCTGGAGTAGCTTCAAAATCAGCAAAATTGCTGAGGGTACTGACTTGCTGGAGTGGAAAGGCGTAAGGAGCGCCTCGTGGCTCAGCTTCCTTTAAAGCACTCTTACACTGAACCTGCCTTCTTCCCTAACAAGTGAGGTCTGTCAAATGGCATATCATTAATGAGGCCTGCACAACACCACACACACTTGTGGATCTCATCAAAGTGTGGTACCAAATCACTAAGCTAGGACTGACCACTCTGCCCAAACAGTCAGTAGTATCTTGTCAAGAATAGATGATATTTTTGGCTTCCTCTTGACCACCCTGGATTTTTTGAGGCAAGTTGGCATGAAGTTCTTAAGGAAATGTGAGCAAGACTTCACCAACCATGTCCTATAAAGCATGAAAAAATTAGAGGTGGTGTGGCACACCTAAGTGTAATATAAGTTCAACAGAGAAATCTATAACAAAAGGTTTCTAGTCGTTTCTGGGCGCCTCAGGAATCGTCCCTTCTGGCTAGTGAAGGACTTAGATAATACAAACAATGTCAGAGGATGTGGGAGATTCCCACACTAGTTCCTGTGGAGCTCCTACTGGGCCATGAATATAGCTTCTGTGGGTCTTTAGGGTAATCAGGTTCATGAGTCAAAGGCAGTTCATTATGAATTTATTCATGAGAGTCATATATTTCAGTCATATCGACTCCAAAATTATTTATCCAAAGTTTCACAATAATGATATTTCAAGCGCGGAAATCCCTATGCATTTCGGGCCAACAGTCCCTTCATCAGGGGACTCGGGTAATCTAAAAGGAAGGAGACACTGATTTAGGAAATGGACACAACCCTATGTTCGAAAACGAAAAGCCGGGAACCAACCGAAAGGAAACCACGTGTAAGGTGAATAAAACGTGATGTTAAAGAAGCTCAAACGAAGTGACAATGAAAAGGTAAACGTGGTAAAAGAAAAAGAGGCTTCACAGATTTAACCCATGAAGGTGTGCAAATTAACACTGGCATGTACGAGTGTATCAACAGCTCGTTTGAGTAAGTGACCCCGAAGAAAATCACCGCTGTGTGTATGTATATATATCAGGCTCTTGGTGCAAAAACGAAAAAAGAAAAAGGTAAGGTAACATAAAAGTGAATTCTCACCAATGTTCCACAGTAACCGCGTTCCGTGACGGGTGTCGGGGAAAGTCAGTACACGGAAGTGAGGAGATGCGTCTAAACGTAACTGAGTGAACATAGAAAACAGACTACGGAGAGTGCAAGACAGTGTCTTTAAGGTAGTTAGATTGAAACACTCGGAATTCAAGAAAAATCTCGGATATACTAAGAAATAAAAAGATAAATAAAATCATGCCAACTAAAGCAATTAAGGACTATCTGGGATTAAACAAACATAAATGCTGGATGCAAGATTGGCTATGCATTCTAGTATCGGCCATCTTGGGATAGGGAAATCATAACAGAGCATTCAAATGAGGTATTGCGTGAAGTCAGGAGAAAAAATAAACATCAATATAAAATGAGTGAAAAGAACGAAAGAGTGAATAAAAAGAATATGCAGTCTGGAAAGTGAAAAAAATGTTAAAAAGTGAGAGCGTTAGTATAATTCAAGGTAAAGGGGAGAGGATCATCACAGAGTATGGAATGAAGGTAAAAATGTAAAGGAATGAATAAGAAATAAAAGAATTGATGGTGAGGGGTATGAATGAAGAAAATAGGAAAGAGAGGAATCAAGGGTAGGTGTGTCAAAGAAGAAACAAAGTAAACACAGTAAAGTGGCAAGGAGATCAAATGAATGGAAGAAGCATGTTAAAGGAAGCAGCTGTACTCAATACGGTCATTGAGTCCTTTAGGTTGGCAAGAGTCCAACTTCTTTATCCAAAACAGTTCACACTGAAGTAATTTTTTCCGATTGTCTATGCCCAGTCTCATTGGGACAACCTCCAGTACATGGAACCTTAACTGGCAGATGTTATGTTGAGATGAAGTGAAATGTGCAGCTAGGGGAGATTTCATGGTTTTGTTTCTTATGTTGCTTTTATGCTCGGTCAGACGGACTTTGATCTTCCTTTCTGTCTTCCCGACATATGGTAGGCCACAAGGGCATTTAAGTTAATAGACCAAGTTCATAGAATCGCAAGTTGCGTTAGTTCTTAGTTTAACCTGTTTGCCAGACTGAGGGTGGTTAATAAAAGTGCCTCTGATGATGTTATTGCAGTAAACGACCCATCTGTATTACAACGTACAATACGGTGTCAAATGAGGTGTCCAAATTGGTGAACAGGCATTGGAAAATACTTACGTGCGGCGAACTAAACCTGGAAAAACCGATGTTCGCACACCGCAGGGGACGTAATCTCAAAGACATTCTGGTCAATACCCGACCGAGAACAACAATGGCACCAACACAACCAACAATGAGTATCCAAGGACATTACCCATGCGGTAATTGCAGCAGTTGTCATCTCACCACGAAAAGTACCAGACTCAACTTCAGCAATGGCTCCACATGGGAACAAAGGAGGTTCACCAATTGTAATTCAAGGAATGTAATCTATCTCATAAAATGTCCATGCAATCTGGAATATGTGGGCATGACCACACGAGCCATAAAAACGCGAATAAATGAACACAAGAGTAATGTGCGGTGTAAAAAAAGCACTACCAAAATGGCTGCGCATTTCCTGACCTCCCAACATTGCGTTAACGATCTAAATTGGACCATTATTGAACAGCTACCAACTGATGTGGGCCTCTTCCAAAAGGAACAACGTTGGGTGTTCCGTCTGGGCACCCATCTACATGGGCTTAATGATGACGTCCCATGGAGCCAATTATCAGTATAATGAGACCATAGAATAATGATTGGGCAGAACTAACAGTTTGGTTTGGTGGGTCAGATACAACAGGACCATTTTTTTCGAATTTTTAAATTTTTTTTCGAATATTTGAGACCCTGTAACAAAATAAGGTCCGCTGTATAGGTACACACTCAACGAGACGATCGTCCTGTTTCTGGAATCTAACCGAGCCACCAGAATCCCAATCGTACCACGCACACTGGGATGATCGAGGGTAATCTGCCCATTATGACATTGCTGTTACGAACCTGGACTCTACCAAGCAGTATGAGGCCAATAGTTTGTCACACTAGTCCTTCCGTCTAGACCTTTGACAAGATCGGGACTCTACATTTCTCAGAAGCGCACTGTGGCCACCTAGCCTGACGTGCGCATATGAACAGCGCATGCGCGAAACAGAGACAACTCCAGAAACAAACATGTTGTTCAGATCAGTGTGACGAGGCTGCGCATGCTCACTACCAACCAGCGGCACTCGCAGACACTGATCGCATGCTATCTTGCTTGGAACATACAGACGCCCTGTATGGCCACAGGGCGGAATACCCATACATGGAACGATCTTTGCTTCCGCCTAATTAACGCAATGGGCTATAAATACACGATCACCGCTACCTGTCTCCACATCAGCGGAGCAGCGTGCGGGGTAAGACGGTGACCAGAGCGTCCTGAGTCTGTGAGTATCATTGGCAAAAAACAGCTTTAGACCACGAGAATCAATAACCATCTGAATAAGTAAGTGCAATCAGAATGAATTATGAATGCCTCATTCTTCACTACAGAAAGCCATTGATGCCACACCCCGACGTCCTACTTGCTCATGAAACCAGCAAATTAAGCTTCAGAAGTATGTAAGAACTTACAGTAAAAACCTAGTATCCTGTGTGTTTTATGTTGTTTGTGTTGTGAGTCGTTTTATTTTATTTTCAAAGCTTAATATAAGCAAAATGGTTAGGTTCCAGGTGACTGCACCTGCTTGAACTACCCGCTACATGGGTAACCATTAGGTGACACATCTTTTGTCCTTTTTGTCTTTCTACAGGTCATTGTGCCTCTAGCAGACCGCTGTAGGCACACTTAGCCAATTTAAAACTTTTCACTTTTTATGTAAATACACTTTTTATGTAAAAAAGACGTGAGTAGGGAAGGGAGTTTGTGCCCCTGTCCTGAAGAAGGAGCTTGTCTCCGAAACATGTCGACACAAATAGCACACTAGAGGTCCTGTTCATTAACATAACAGGTCAGACCTCACCCTGCACTTTCTTTTAACAGTACCAGCCAGAGCACAGAATAAAAAAAAATTCTTTTCACTCTAGCGCCAGGTACTTTTTAACTTTCACTGCACACCCTACTCACTTATAAACATATCCCACACACTGGACACCACACATAGCCAACACCTGTAGTGCTCCCGCGTAGCCGTAGGTCGCAGCACGCCGCATCCCGATAGAGGGGTGCGAAGACCCCGATGATGAAGCATGACACCAAGGGGCCTGTTGGTGTGTGAGGGGTATTTTTACAAACAATGAGTGTTTCGTTATCCTTTTGAACACTCAACCTCCACAACCTTAGTTGGATTTCTTTTGTTTATTCATGTACCATTGGAGCACGAATCCAGCGATTGGCTCTACCTCCCCCCTTTGTTTTTGATATATGTTATTGCAGTGACTGCAGTTGTGGCATGGTCGGGTCCCTGAATAGTCTATGCCAGATAATTTGGGTTCACGTTCCAACGGACTTTTCAAATTATTGGCTCTTTGGTATGCGAACAGTGGAGTGCAGTTGAATATTCCACCAAAATCTTGTTCGAATTGAATCATCTCCCAATTCTTCAGGATGATGTTTTTGATGGACAAACTTCTAGATGAATATCTGGACACGAAGACGGGTCTTGCACTGTTGGTTGAGTTAACACGAGGGGTTAAGAGATCATTTCTGTTCTTAGATTTAATGTGTTCTCGAGCAGCTTGCAAGGCAGATTCAGGGTATTTTCTCTCTCTGTATTTCTGCAAAATGTTGTTTTCATTTTTTCACTTTTTAACATTTTTTTCACTTTCCAAACTGCATATTTCTTTTTATTCACTCTTTCGTTCTTTTCACTCATTTTATATTGGTTTATTTTTTCTCCTGACTTCACGCAATACCTCATTTGAATGCTCTGTTATGATTTCCCTATCCAAGATGGCCGATACTAGAATGCATAGCCAATCTTGCATCCAGCATTTATGTTTGTTTATTCCCAGATAGTCCTTAATTTCTTTAGATGGCATGATTTTATTTATCTTTTTATTTCTTAGTATATCCGAGATTTTTCTTGAATTCCGAGTGTTTCAATCTAACTACCTTAAAGACACTATCTTGCACTCTCCGTAGTCTGTTTTCTATGTTCACTCGGTTACGTTTAGACGCATCTCCTCACTTCCGTGTACTGACTTTCCCCGACACCCATCACGGAACGCGGTTACTGTGGAACATTGGTGAGAATTCACTTTTACGTTACCTTACCTTTTTCTTTTTTCTTTTTTGCACCAAGAGCCTGATATATATACATACACACGGCGGTGATTTTCTTCGGGGTCACTTACTCGAACGAGCTGTTGATACACTCGTACATGTCAGTGTTAATTTGCACACCTTCATGGGTTAAATCTGTGAAGCCTCTTTTTCTTTTACCACGTTTACCTTTTCATTGCCACTTCGTTTGAGCTTCTTTAACATCACGTTTTATTCACCTTACACGTGGTTTCCTTTCGGTTGGTTCCCGGCTTTTCTTTTTCGAACATAGGGTTGTGTCCATTTCCTAAATCAGTGTCTGTTTCCCTTTAGATTACCCGAGTCCCCTGATGAAGGGACTGTTGTCCCGAAATGCATAGGGATTTCCGCGCTTGAAATATCTTCATTGTGAAACTTTGGATAAATAATTTTGGAGTCAATATGACTGAAATATATGACTCTCATGAATACATTCATAATGAACTGCCTTTGACTCATGAACTTGATTACCCTAAAGACCCACAGAAGCTATATTCATGGCCCAGTAGGAGCTCCACAGGAACTAGTGTGGGAATCTCCCACACTCCTCTGACATTGTCTATAAAGCATGAACACATCTCCTGCAAACAGCTGACATTACTAACCAGAGGGCATCATTTTTGCAAATTATTCAGATTTTTTCATCTCTATGTCTTAGGGTGCCACAGAGAATGAACTGGAGTTCATCCTGCTGGTGGAAGTCTGAACCAAAAAACTTTATGGCATAGGGTGCTGAGTCAGGGTCTCCTGGTGCTGGCTTCTTGAGCCTGGCAACCTGCCTGTTCACAGATGGACAGGAACAAAGCTTAGACCAAGTGCAAATATGGTGTGTGCCAGGGCTACTTTGAATGGTAATAAAGGCTGAGAGGAGGTCTGTCCAGGTTGCAAAACCACCATTAACACATTAGTTTTGACTTCCATAGTTAGCAGCTGTAAGTCTAATATCTCCTCTGTCCATCTAATAACCACAATAAAGGAGGCATTCTCTTCCATTAATGGTCCAGGGCAGAACACAAAACATTGTTCTGGGAAGTGTCCAACCAACTGGCCTCCTGCCAGTCCATGTATCGGTTGACATCTTCATAGTGTTGGGGAAAATAGTCCACATTGTCTCCATTGTCCTCTCCAAAGGCTGGAGTGCAGCTTAGAGGCAAAACGAACTTCCTACCGAAGGGGTAGCCGGATAAGAGTAAAATGCTCAGGCTCAGGAGATCGGGGTACCACACCCTCCTGGCCCAATCCGGGGCTATCAAGATGACTTGGGCTGGGTCTGTTACAACCTTAAACAAAACGTTACCCCAGTGTGCAATAGCCTTGACATGTTCTTATGGTGGCAAAAAGATACAACCAGTGCACGCCCCGCCAGTGGTGCAACACAAAATGTGTGCGCCCACCTGCAGAATGTGAAATGTGGTACCTGAGTCTCCCATATCTCAATGATATTCCTTGGCCTTCGGCTGAATTGGACGTCTCACGGAGCGGGCCCCTGAAGGGCTGAGGGCCCCCTGTACCGAAAGGGCTGCAGTTGTCTGTGTTACACCCCTGCGCCATACAAGTCAAAGATGTAATGAAAGACCATGGGATGAAGATGCCATGTGTGGTCTGCCAGATGACATCTTCACAACTTGTCTGCTCTGGCATTCAGCGATCCTGCCGGGTGCCTGGCTGCGCGGAGGATCCCACGTTGATCCAGGCCCCTCTAAAGATATAAAGCCTCCTGGGACAAGAAAGAGGATCCCACGCCGCCCTACTTGTTGCAGTGCCACATGCCTGTGTGCACCTGCATCAGTAATCTCTTGATGGATGGTGAAATGATTTCAGGGCCACAATTGACTGGGGTGAGCCCACATTGAGCACTGCACATATGCCAACCTGTGAAGATGAGTCATGACCACCACCACCTTCGTTAACACTCAAGGGGCAAAGGTGAGGCAGAAGAGTAAGGTGGCAAATTGGAAGTGTTCTGACCCCACCATAAACCGTGAGCAGCTGTGGGACTGCAGGATGGGCACATAAATATTCCTGCAAGTCCACTGGCACGGTCCAGTTGTCTGGGTCCAGAGTAGAAAAAACCTAGGGCAGAAAATCATTTTCCTTTGAAATATTTACCTTCCTCCACACCAAATCAAGAACATTGGACCGACCATTTCACACCTTGTACAATCGAAATCCCTTGAATCTCCTTTAAATGTCTCTGAAATATTTGAGCCTATGACTGAATGCACACACCTCAAAACTGCCGGACTGAAGGTGTGAACCCATCAAAACAAAAGAATCTTAGCCAGAGTTTTACAGGTTCTACAAATAATGAAAAGAAAACAAAGATTTGGACCAGGCAAGGTAGCAAAAGTCACGTCCTCATCAAGTGCATTTCAAAATATGTTTACTTTCAAATTTCTCAACTGACTGTAATTGCTCACCTAAAGGAGCTTATTGAAATCTAGCCATTGCATACATTTTTACAAATTGATGTGCTGAGCTATCTTGTTTTGTTTACATTAGCTGCTGTAAGGAAATGGGATGTACTATATGGTGTGGTTGTGCGACCTCACCATGTAATGCACTTACCAACCCCTTTAGCCTCAGTAAGTCTTGTCTGTCAAACCCTCAGCTCAACCCTGGGCAGTTGTGGCACTGAGCAGCAAGGCTTACACAGAGGAACAAGTGTGACACATTTATACAGCACCAAAACAACTGTAGAAGAAATGGATGCAACACTCAAGATATCAGACACCAGTTTATAAAAATATACTGTATTTTTATAAGAATTTAGACACCACAATGAAAAAGATCCACTGGATGGTTCCGGAGATACAGGTTTTACAAGAAATAATAAATCAAAGCATTTTCACTCGATTGTGAACAAGCCCTGCGAAATCGAACAAATTTGACAAAGAAACTTTTTCAAGGAAGACTTGGATAAGTGTAAATGCGGTCAGGTAAAAGTACTTGGGCTGACTAACTCCAGCAGGGAGCTAGTCAAGGGAACAGCAAGTGCATCAGAAACAGTTACCTTCACAGAAGAAGCAGTACTCAAGCAGTTTCTGCCACTTTAACTGCGTTGCAATGGATTCCTAAGGAGTGGTCCTGATGCAGGGGTTGAAGGATGCAGGAGATGCTCTAAGGATGCTGTGGATACAATGCGGTTGATGGGGGTCTTCCTGCAGGCACTCCTCAGTCCACCAAGATGGTGAGAGCATCCTAGCCACCCCTTCCTAGATTGATACCTCATCTTCTAAAGGTCCCAGAAGCTCTCCAACAACACTCCTGGGTACATCAAACTAGGGCGCAACTCTGTGCGTCGGGTATTGGCTCCTGGTTGCTAAATGGTGGAGGTGGTAGCGGCTTCATGACTTTGGGCTACCAACTTGCCCCATTAGGCTTCTTCAGCTGTTCTGTCCCTGTGCTGCGAACAGGAGGCAAGTCGACTGGCCCTTGGAGTCTCTTTGCTTGGCTGGGCTCTGGTGACAGCTTCTCTTTGTTGGGATTTTTCTCAGTTTAGGAGTCCTAAAGTTAGGGGTCCTAACTTTACTACTCCTAAACTGAGAAAAATCCTAACTTTAAAACTTTTGGTATTCACAGAAGGCATTTAGGAGTCCTAAAGTTAGGAGTCCTAACTTTACTACTCCTAAACTGAGAAAAATCCTAACTTTAAGACTTTCGGTATTCACAGAAGGCATTTAGGAGTCCTAAAGTTAGGAGTCCTAACTTCTGTGAATACCGAAATGAGTAAGTGCCTTCTGTGAATACCAAAATGGTAGTAAGTTTAGGATTTTGTCTTAAGTTAGTTCTGTGAATCGGGCCCCTCATCTGTAACTCTGCTGAACCAATGGCGCATTTAAGAAATGTAATATATCGTTAGGTCTGTCTGACCCTTTTGGTCGCAGGGATATTGTTGGTTGTCCAAAAACAAGTAATAGCCAGAGCCAGCACTGCAGCTCTAGCAAATAATTATATTTCATTGAGTAGCAACCATACATCAATTCATATGGTGCAATCTAATGAATGAAAAATGGATGCAGGAAACCTATGTATGTTTGAGTTGTCTCCAAGGTGCTAAATTTAGGAACAGTGGAATATCTGTAGAACTCTGAATTTGGGATTAACAATACTATCATGTAATTTACTGTGCATTTTGCAGAACATGATCTTTCGTGAATGTTGGCTTACATTTAGAATCCAAAAACTGAGAGAAATTCAATTGATAATGATAAATGTTCTAGTATTCCGCATTCTCATACTTATCCTGACAAAAACGCGACCCAGCTTTTGCGGTTAGGCCTATTGCTCATGATAGGTTTGACGCCAAAATGCAACATGGAGAGATCAACATTTTTTTGTCTTGCAAACAGACCCACTTTGGCGATGTAGGTATCTGTGGAATTTGGGAAGGGCTAGACCACTACCCAGGGAAACCTACTACATGTCTGAAAAGCAGACCACCAGGAGAGTCCAGGATGGTGTGAATTGTACAGAAATGTGTGGAAAATTAATGGTTTTAGCTAAATATTTAAATTTGCGGGCATTCCGGGTAAGGAAACTTCATGGGATTCACCTGACCCTGGATTTAGCTTTCAGGGTTCTTAGGGCTACCTGGTTGCTGACTTACCAGAGCCTGAAAAGTACAGACATTTGCATCTGCTGCCCCACATGTCAAAATTATACCCAAAGCCATCCAAATGTCCTCTCGCTTGTCATGGGGGATCAGGATGGTTTGGGCCTGAGGGGGGTAGAAAGACTGTTGATTCTTTAGGGCAGGGACGTTTTAAGGATTTTAGGGGCCCTGGGCCAAATGTATTTTGTGGGCCACTGTTCGGAACAACTTTGATTTTATGATCCAGTTTCAGCTCTTTCATGCCCTTTTGGTCAAATTCTAAATGTGTGTATTTCTGATGTTCAGGGATAGTGATGTGTGTTTTCAATATTGTAACACAGCAGCAGTTCACTAATATTATTGCAAATAATCTCTGTCACACTCTCCAATTTCTCATATGTGAGGTCCTGTACTGATCTAAAAGAAACTTCTTTTATGGATTTTGCATGAAACATAAATACATTTTGTCAGCAAAATGTCTGTGATAGACTCTTACACATTAAAAATAAATGATAGAAAAATGCTATTTACAACAATCTGTTTAAAAATTATTCAAAGTAATCATGGCAAAACTCTGCAGAACAGAGATGGCTCTATCAGGGGGCCCCCTGAAAGGCGGGGGCCATGGGCTTGAGCCCACTTTGCCCATGCCTTAAAAAGTGTCTGCTTTACGGCAGAGGTCTTTAACCTGAGGGCGTGACCCCCTAGGGGGGGCTCCGGAGTCCTGGGAAGGGGGTCACACAATTCCAGGCCTAACTACAGCCCGGAACACAAAACGTGCTCTTCCTTTTGGACAAAGTCAACCTCATTCGTTAAAATGCTTCAGCTGAACTTAATGGAGTGTCATGTGCAGTAAGATGAAGAGGCCCAGCAGGCAGATAAAACAATCCTTCAAATACCTGGCTAAATAGGTAAAACAATCCTTCAAGTAATCCTTCATGCCAGGGTGCCTGCTTTCCTGAATGAAATGCATATGTACGCTAGGAGTTCATCTGCAAATGTAAAGGATGCTTGGGAGAGGTTCTGGCTTTAATTGCTCAAATCACTTTAAGCATTATGATGGCACAGATGATTTGTTTTGTGTGGTGGTTAGCAACTGGGCTGTGAAGTGTGTGCTTTTAATTATAACTGTATTTAGACGGCACTTAGTACCCCTGAGGAGGTGTTGAAAGAACAGTTATGCAAAACAAGATGCATTACTTCTAGACTGATATTACACAAATCTACATTTGGAAGCTCCATTTTATCCTGCACATTTTGTAGCAGTCTATTTTATAATATGTGTAATGCAAGTATAAAATAAGGTCTTTTAGATTTTCAATGCTTTCTGTCACAAGCTGTGACCTCATAGCACTAAAAATACACACATCACTATTTTCCACTGCATCAACCACATTTTATTCTGTGGCTCTTTGGTTACACACAGACCTTTGCAGTGCATTAAACAACAGAGGTTTTATAATGTACTATATCGTGCTTTTCCCACTGAGTAACAACTTTCTACATTTATCTTATTATTATGCTCATTATTTTATATATAGCTACCTGATGGTGAAAGACCTAAAAAACGAACAAAATATTTTGGGGCTGATTGATGAGAGGCTTCTACCGCTGGAGCGTCAGTTTTTTTTTAAGCTTCAGCGGCACAAGCATCTCAATCATATCTATGTGGCGAGGCCAAGTCACCCTGCATGCCTTTGCATGCCCTCATAGATATGGAGTAAGACAAAACAGCTCAAGTCGCTGCGTTTCCTTACTTTATGTTAAGTAGGCGTTGCATAGGCATTACAGTGGGTGTTCCCACACAACGCCCATGGATTTTGACGCTGCCCAAGATTTACAAAACCATGTAAACCTGGGGCAGTGCCAAAACCTTACGGCTCCCCGCAGCAGGCGTAACGAGGAGACATTTTTTCATTTACCCTTGTTTATTTCCTCTTTCCATGTGTGCTGCTGCAGCACACATAGAAAGAAGAAACCCCTATCAGGATTGTTTTTGTGCAGGAAGGTGCCCCTTCCTGCACAAAAACCATCCTGCCTATGCTGCAATTTGTGTGCCAACATAGGGGGAAAGGTACAAGAATAAACCATATTTCATAAATAAGGTACATTCCTGCTCTTTCATGTTGGCGTAGGGCAGCACAGCAATAAGACATGCTGTGCTGCCCTACGCCAATGCCTCATAAATGAGGCCCTTTGTTTTTAGCCTCACCTTTGACCACGCCCCCAACCACTCACCTTTTTTTGCTAAACACTGTTTAATTTATTTCCCCAATGTATAAATGATTTGCTGTGGGAATTGGGGACGTTTATGGTTGTTGAATGTTGGCAATGATGAGGTGGCCTAAGTTCTACACATTTTTGTCAAGCAGCGGTCCTTATGCCTAAAAGATTTTGACAGGGGGATCTTGGCATCAAAAAGTTGGAAGACCTCTGCTTTAGGGGGTGAGGGTACGACTATATGTCAGCATCACAGTAACAAAACAAAACAAATCAGGGTACATGGGAACCTCTTCCCTCAAGATCTGAATTTCATTTTTTAAAGAAAATCCTTCTGTTGTCCACCACACTACAGAGGTAATGTGGTGGATGTGAAGGGTTCCCCGTTGCATTTAAGTTGTTTACCAAAAAAACATTGGGTAGCTAATAGTAAGGCATGATACACGTACTGTAAAGGATTCCCTTTAAGTGTACATTGTAGTGAGATAGTAGCATATGCTTTTCTTCCCAGCATGTTTCTTGTATCTTCAAAATATAAGGCCTTTAAGAGTCAGTGGGGAACGCTAGAGGGCAAGACATTTTGAAATATTGACATTTTTTTGATCTGTGAAGTGCTACTTCGCTTCCTTCTTAAACAACTTGCTGCGCAGTTTCAAAACACAAAATTCAATAGGACAAAAAATAAGGGCACAAGGAGGGAAATTTAGTTGCGCCTAGAAAACAGGTAAGCCCCTTCCTGAAAAGCAAACTGTCCGTTTGAATCTCATACTTAGCATTTACGGATTTCGGTTTCAACCAAATGCTATGGGCTGAAATCCACTGCTGAGCAATGAATGATAGATTCTCAGTTGAAACTGAAAACCACACATTTTACCTACTAGATAGCAGCAGAGCCTTACAGTACTGAAGCAATCCAGGCTCACTTTAAATCGTTTCACCGAAAAAGCATATGTCTTCCCGTAACAAAGCGCTAGCAGTATGTAAATACTTGTGATGGACCTGAAAGAGGAGCGCTCCAAGGATCTTCAGAGGGCACGTCAGTCAAGTGCCTCATTCAACCTTCACTGTGAATGGTGTCTGTCAGTGTCTCTTAGTCCAAGTCCACACTTTCAAGAGCTACTATTCCTTCTATGTCCCACTCTCTTAATTAACACTATCCTTCACTTCCACACTCACTAACATGGTTCCTCAATTGTTCATTCCCAGCCTTGCTGGCCGTCCAGTATTACTTGTTCTCTTCTCTTTTAATTTCCCTTTCCTTTTCCCAGGGTCTTTTTATCCCCCCCTCCCCCCACACACACCTTTTGTGAAACCTTGTGTGTTCCTTTTCCGTCTCTTTTTTTACTGAATTACTATTTATTCATTCTTGCAGTCCTAGGAGTTCCCTTAACTAATGACTGCTCCCTTGACCCCGTATCTCAGAAATGGAAGAGGAGGATGCTGTGTTCCACGCGTTAAGTGCCCCAGAGTCAATCGTTTGATTCTTGTCAGGGAGAAAGTGGCACTAAGTGGTTTAAATTAATTTTCGCTTAGCCATCCATCACAGAGCAATCAACCCCCATCGTGTATCTAATCAAACAATTGAAGATGCTAATTGATCTAATTACATATCTCGTATGCTACTCAGATTATAATCGCTTCAGCACTCTTCATTTCACCCGCCTCTTTCTTCACTACAATGATGATTTCCAGCTCATTGCAACAGAGTAAAAAAAAGAAAAGCACAATCATTATTATTTGGTGCACCTTCCTTTCGCTTTAAGTGTTATGCTTAAACTTGATTAAACGTGTAATTGTTATCATTCTTGAAACATTGTGTAACCTAATGTAAAGCGCTCTGATACCTACGGGTCTAGCCAGCGCTATATAAAACTCATTAAATAAATAAATTAAATGGTGTGTAAGAAAAAATAGCCAGTTGAAGGTGGCTTTCAGAAGGAAGCATTGAGGGCAATGGAGCATTAGAAGGGAATCAATCTGGAAGCTACCTTGACATGAAGTTGAGCTTCTGTATTTAAAAATCATTGGTAAATACAATAGGTGTTGCCTATGTTAATGCTAACTATTTTTTTGTTGTAAGTTTTAGCTTGCTGAATAGTTGTGCAATATAAATTACTGAAACTGCATAAAAGTGTTGGGACTTATTTATTGAGAAAGGCAATATATTGTATAGTAAATGGTGTTAATATAAAGTAGTGGTATTAGGTGAAGGGCAGAGGATTTAACTAAAATGAAATGCAGCCTACAACGTTCTCCACATAAAAATGTGAGAAACATGTTTTAGTATGTTGTGATTTAGGGGGTAGAATGGGGCATAGTAAAAACTACAAGAAGATGAGCTAAAAGGCGCTGGAGAAAAAATAGTAATACAGCTCACAAGCACGCTTGAAATGTAAGCAAATCATATGCAGTCCTATCAATTATGAATTGTCTTTAGGAAATAATAGTGTGGAAATGAAGGGAAGGCAAAATCTTTTTCCCATAGTACTTGGGTGTTAACTTTTTAGTGATGACAGAGGAATAAAGAATACATTTATTGGCTCATGTTTTATGTCGAATATTAATCGTTGTTTACTAAGCTTTGTCAGTTGTGCCAAGGTCGGAGCTCACACTAACACTCTTTAGTGGCCTTAATGTAATACTGGAGAAGCTCAGCAGTAAGTGTTGGTCTCTGAGCTTGGATCCCCAGCTCCAAAGTTGGCAGCTGTGGCCCTCGTGCCACATCCTATCTCTAGTGGGTCTCTTGCTGGCCGAGGGACCTCCAACAGCCCATACATTGGGTGCCAGAGACGTTTCTTCAGGGTTTTCTTCTTCGTGTAAAGAAGAAGAGGAGAAGGTTTAACCCGTTTACGAGACAAGCAAGGGGGGGGCAAGGTAAGAGTTGTTACCTTACTCTTGGTAAAAGTGGGTGGCAGATTAGCCCTTTTTTCAAGAGTGTGAGGCTCTGTCACAAGACCCTTGGATACTTCACACTGTAATAGGGCTTTAGATAGATTTTCTGTTTCTCCCTAATCAACACAAGGAACCCTTTCCAATGGTCTTTTCTAAAGAAGAGAGGGGTTTCAATATCCAAGGAAGTCAGGGATTGTCTTTACACGGGTGCAATAAAAAATAGGAAGGTTATGCCTAAAGGACTTTGTCAGCAATGACCTCCTGGTCCAGAAAAATCATTAAAAAAATTCAGACCTGTCATAAACCATAGATTGTAAACCATGTTTTAGAATATAGGCATGCCAAAATGGAGACAGTGATAGCCCTAAGGCAAATACTCTTGCTGGGTGACCGGATGATGAAAATGGATCTAAAAAATGGGTATTTATTGATTTCAATCTTTCAACCTTACAGGAAGTATTTCCAATTTTTGGAGGGAGATCATGCATACAGGTTCAATACCCTTTCTTTCAGTGTCTTCTCTCCACTATGGCACTTTACAAACATATTAAAACAGTAGCACCATTCCTCGAATCAAGGGGCATACAAATGATTATTTATTATTTATGGGGCAAGCCAAATATCTATTGGGGGCAGGGGCAGTGGGTCTAATCCAGCATGTGGATTTCATTGTAAATCTACAGAGATCAGATTTAGTTCCTTCAAGGACTATGGATTTTTAGGGTTTTTGGTAGTCTTAGAAAACGGTTTGTTATAACTACCAGAGACAAAACTGAACACTCTCAGGGAGGAATTGTGGAATATGTTAAAGTATCCTCTCATATGTCGGAGACATCTAGGGAGAATGGTAGATGCCTTAGCATCCTCAATTCGGACAATGTTCCCAGGGCAACTACATTAGAGAGCAGTTCAGACACTGAAAATAAAATATAAACATGTTGCCTGCCATATTCTCAACCGATGATTCTTCGCAGAAGCAAGGAAAGAAATAGGATGGTGGTACATCATATGGAGGCTTGGAACGACTGAATCACCATCCCTACATCACCAGGTATAGTATTAGAATTAGATGCCTGTCTTCAGTGATGTGGCACAAGGTGTGGCACCGTCTAGACTGGGGGAGGAAGTCAGAGAAGGTGTCCTTGGAGCATATACATTGTTTAGAGCTTCTTGCAGGCTCCTCTGCAACTCAAGGCCTGCAAAAAGAAAGGGAAAGGTGTGTGATCCTCTTGCGAATGGATAATCTGACTGCAGTCAGATATATGAACAAGCTGGGGGGGGATGAGGTTGAAGCCTCGGATGAAAATAGACAAGTCATTTTTGGGTTTCTGCCTTCAACAGCAAATATCTGTGAGGGAGGAACATCTCCCAGGGCAAATCAATGTGGTAGCAGACTGGTACTCACAGATACTGTACGACAACAGCGAGTGACTGTTGGACGTCACAATTTTCAGACAGTTGAAGGACACCTATGGGCCATTCAGTATAGATCTGTTTGCTTCCAGACTGACAGTACAATTAGACAGTTTCTTCCGCAGGAGACCGGATCTGGAAACTTTGGCTACACATGTGTTTTTCCAAGAATTGTCAAAGGGGATTCATTATACTTTTCCACCACTGTCAATCAAATCCAGATGCCTGGCAATGCTCTGTAGACAAATGGCAAAGGTAATTATGATAACTCTGCTTTTCAAGACCCAGCCATGGTGTCCAAATCTACTAGAATTGGCAGTGGACTATCCAGTGCTGCTGCTTTACAAAGATTTTGAGGAACCCAAGGGGCAGCTTCACAGTGTAGCTGAAAGGGGCAGGTTGCAGTTGGTGGCATGGACTCTTTCAGGGCGATTGCAAACGTGCTTAGAATTGCAGAGGTGACTTCAGAATATATTGAAGCTTGATGGGCCAGAGGAATGCTTAGAGCATATAAGTCAGATTGGAGGTGTTGGTGTAGCTGCTGTTTGGAAAGGAGTAAGCATCCTATTTGAGGGGGTGTTGTGGGTATTTTTAAAATGTTCAGCTTCTTTATGAGCTGGTCAGAAGTCCTATAGAACAATTAATAAATGCACAGCAGCTATCTCTGCAAGACATACAAAGGTGGAAGAGAAGACCGTAGGTGAACATCCTCTGATTTGTAGGCTGATGAAAGGGGTTAGATTTATGAATCCTCTGAGATGAACATCAGAAATTAGACATGGACTTGGCACATTTCTATCCGGCTTGCAATAGGACTCCTCAAGTGGAACTTGGTCAAACATGGGACTATTCTATTTGGTTCTGTTTTGAACTTCTATTATGTTTGTTTCTTAAGGTCATGCACGGACATACCCTTTTTCGCATCAAGAAAAGAGGAGGAGCCAATGATTAATGACCCTTACATAGCCTTAGTGTATTGGTTGTTTTCTTTGTCATGTGGGAAATTTAGTTTTTGTTAAAGAGCTGTGAAGAAAACAGTAAAAAAAAAGACTGCATAATAATCGTCTCCTTGGCCTTATTAAAATCAGGACTCCCCATCACAACTGGCAAGGAGAATCCGCAATTCCTCAAAATTAAAATAAGTAAACGAGTCCAGATCTACAAGTGGACCAATCTTCCACAAAATGAAGTGCTGTAATTCCTAACTTCCTTTGGTAAACAGCACTGTTGAATAATGAACCGATACAAATAATTAACGTGTCAGGAAGCTTCACTGAGAATGCACATGCCAGCCTGCCTATGGCACTTAACAAGTCAGTGAGTCTTTGGGTCATATCTGAGAGATACACAAGGATGCACAAGATGCACAACATCATGCGATTCTGGGCAAATCACTTAATCTCCCTGTGCCTAGCAAGAGTGAATGTATCCTTGTGTAAAGCAACTGGTGCTCTTGTAAACCGCTATGATACCTTCGAGACAAGTTCGCGCTATATAAAATCCAGCCCACCCCCCAAAAATAAATTTCACCAGGCAATCCACTGGACCCTTTTGTACTCTGTTACACGAGGTAGAACGGCATGAGTTATCCCTTTGTTTTCCCCAAAGTAAAACATTTGACTGTGGGAAAGCTACTGGGAGTAAGTGGTGGGAATGAAGAATTGTGAGTGCATCAGTAGGTTTCAAGAAAGCGAAAGTCAAGGCATCAGCATCAAAGAGGCGTGTTGCTACCCATTGCTCTTCCTGTGTTCTGCCAACTGCAACTATCATATTTTCCACAAATTGGGTGAACGGAATAGAAGAGAGAAGGGTGAAGTTAAAAAGTGCCTTTACCTCACATTGGCAGACCATTATTCTCTAATATGCAATTCGAGTATATCAAATTGTGCTTTTACTACTGGTTCTTAAGGCACTCTATCTCACTATTATCATGGAGGCTACTTTTTATTGTCAGTTAGGATCGACAACCATGGTCGCCACAAAGAGAGTTAGCAAGGAGGTTAGTGGCTGTGGAGAAGGCAATACCTGTTTTCACACAATTTAAAGGAACTAAGGTTTAAATAGCAGCCAGGAGGTTACAACTGGGTGTAAAGAGAGGCTAGTTCAATGCCTTGTCAGCTGAATGCTCACTGCTAGCAAACTGGATGTTCCGTAGGTCATGAGTTTGAATCTTAGCAAGGTAGACTCAGCCTTCCATCGTTCTGAGGTCAGTAAATTGATTCAAATAATTTGATTAATAAAAACGGTATTTAATTAGTTTTAGGAAGAGCAGTGGTGCAATATGTAGCGTTGTTATGACGTTGTTGGTGGTCTGTTAGCCTTGACCAGGCTCCATCTCCCACCTCATTTTCCTAGCTGACACACTTAATGGTTTGAGGGTATTACCTGCATTGAAGGTTTTCCTCCCTACAACAAAGCTGCTCCACCTGTTATTTATGGCTGATGTTAACATTTCTTCTTATTAACAGCTCTGAAGAAGAAACTGTTTTTTCTAATGCTGATCGAAGAAGACAGTTTATTTATTTGTATTTATTGGGAGGAATTAAAATAAATACATCGACATAATAATACATAACGAGTTACGAGCAAAACACAATATTGATTGGTATACCCACAAATACCCTCAAGACAAACACAGCATTCATTTAGCATCATCTGTTGAAGCCAGGGGTTCTCATTTCCTTTTAAAGTGCTGAGACCTAAGCTTCCAAGAAATTCCTCCATTCTCTTTATTGTTGATTCCATTTCATGATACCTCAGACTTCAAAATTTACGAATATTATGGGGTGGGGGGTACATGTGGTCTTCGCCTGTTGTCTCTACGTAATATCTGGGACATTTTAAGAGCTCGACATTTAAATCTGTATAACTTCAATAGACTTTAATAGGTCCAATTAGTATTTTGAATTGCTATAAATGATGCACTGAAGATCTAAATGTTTTTTAACCCATTTTCAATGCATTCATAATATTTATACAGCTAACAACATGTTCTTACTGCTTGACCATTTCATATTCTGTTACTATTTTACAAAAATCTCTAATTTTGACATTATGTTGATCGGACTGCAATAGAGTTAGCAATTCATTTGGCTGCAGTTGAATAATAGACCAAATTTAAGTAGGAGATTCCAAACATGAAGTATTCCCCCAAAAATGTTTTGTGAAATATTATTCTGCAATTCTGCAAATGAACAAAGTGTTCCCTTAGGAATGAGTGCCCAAAAGCCACAAGTCCTAATTCAGCCCAATTCTTTACATTCTTATCAGAAAAGCATGCTAGGGAGAAGGGGGTTGGTTTACAATGATAACAGATAATTTAAAGATTTCATCCCATATAATCTAAACCACTTATTCTAAGATTAATAGTGCAAGGGATGGTCTTAAGATCTCAAGATAGTCTGACCCATCCTCATTTGACACATCACAGCAAACTTATAGTTTACTTCAGTACAACAATTTAAAATGAGATGTGTCACTATTGCCAAACGACAATGCTAAAAATCCAGTAAGGTCAGCACTATCCGCACAGTTGGCATGAATCTAAATGCCCTTCTAGCTTTCTTATGCCCCCATATAAAGCTATTGATTGCTGATTCAAGCCGTCGAAAAAGTGTATTAGGAATATGTGGTAAAACGACCTAAATAAATGTAAGAATTTACAGAGCACATTCATTTTAACTATATTGCATCGTCCTATATTAGCAATGAGCAATCGGTTTCAATTTTAAAAATGTCCACATCATTTTAGGTAGGGATTCAAAGTTTATCTTAATCAGTTGGCTGACAATACAGCAGACCTTAATACCAAGATAAGTAGCCACCCCCACCACTCTTGTGCCATGCTTTTGAGTCATATAATTCGATATAATATGCATCTTCTTTAAGTTTATAGCAAGAGAGTTCTGCAAATCCATTCTCCTACCCTCCATTGTTTCGACAGCCAGATTGACATTGGGCGAATATATATCAATGTGGTCAGCATAAGCTGATGCCTTTCGATTAACACTGCAAGAGAGTGGGGGTATAGTCATGTCTTTTTTAATGCATTCAGATAAGATTCCAAATATAATGCAAATAATAAATAAAATAAGGGGATAACCTGTCTTGTGCCTTGTGTGATATTAAATGTTTTAATGTATTCCCCATTATGACCACAATAGGGGTTGGCTTGACATGCAATGCCTGTATGTTACTGATCATTTTCGCCCAGAGCCTATTTTACCTAGAGTAAATCATAAATATTGAAATGACGTATGGTCAAAGGCCTTCTCAGGTTCCAGTAAAATCATACCTCAATTTTTATTTAATAATTGCACTGTATCAAGCATAGCAACAGCATTATTTATGTGTACAGTGGTGTCCCAGCTGAGAACTAAACCATGTTGTCCCGGACTCACTAACTGGCTCACTATCGATACAGCCCTGCCAGCAATGATTTTAGCATGTATTTTTGCATCTGCATTGAGTAACAAAATTGGTCTATAAGATCGTCAATCCTTCACCAGTTTTCCCTTTTTAAGAAACACTGTTATATTGATACTGTTCTATGACCAAGGGATTTCAAGCCCCTTATCTATATCTTGTATTACCAGCAGAAACACTCAAATCATCTCAGAAGCAAAGGCTTTGTAAAATTCAAGAGGGATTGCATCTGGCCCTGCCGCATTACCTCTTGCAAGTGAAGAGATAGCTTGCAGGATACCTGAGCTCATGATTTCGCTATCTAACTCTTCTGCACCTGCCTGTGATAATCGTAGTACCCTGGTAGTATTTACATACTTATGTATGCATGCCTCGTCACTCTTATATCATTGGTATACAATAACTTGTAAAATTCCTGAGATACACTTAAGATTTTAACAGAATTATTAAGGATATTGCCGCCTTCATCTTTGGTTCCAGTTATCCTGGTATTGCTAGGATTTATTTTCAGCCAAGGTGCTGAAATTACAGTTAATTTTGTACCTTACTTCGAGGTGTTCTCTAAATATTTCCATCGTATACCTGTCACTCCACTTAATGGCCACAACATGCATGACTTCATAATTTTGCAGCTGCCTGAAATCTTCTTGAATGGTCTGCATAAGGTTTTTTTGCTTGGTTACAACATACTGCGTGGTCATATCCCAGACCTATGCTTTCATTGTGTCCCATACTATCCTTATTGAAGCGCTATTTATATAGTTGTTTCAAAAATCTGCTAATGTCAAGCAGATACATTGAATATATGACTGATCTTTGATTGGGCTCTATCAAAAGTCCATTGTCTAGATTAGCTACTAGTTTAATAGAAGCAAAAAGTGGATTATGATCAGATATGACCTTAGGATGGAGTTCATCTCTAGAGGCTGCTCTAGAGAGTTGAGAGAGCAAACCAGGATTTTACAAGGATGGTGACATCTGGAGATGATATTCATAAAGTGAATTATACTATCTATTTTGTAGGTGTTTTTTAGGTCAAGCCTATAGCGGCAGTGCGCATGCACTGCTCGCTCTGCAAGGTATGCAGTAATGAAGTATGGAGTGGAAGCTCCGCCTATGTTTTTAATTGGCTCATGTCAATGTCTTTTGTAAATGCTGCCTTCTAATTGATTGTGAGGCTTGTTAGTCCCTCCTTATTATGGCCATGTCATCATTTGTACCCTCTCATGGCTACTGGCCCCTTTACTTTGAGTGTTGCACGGTACGTGTTACTTAGACTGTGAGCAGTACTTTATCCGTGCCTTCTCGCCCCCTTCTCCCCCTCCCATCCGCCCACACTCCCATTGTCCGTGCTCCCCCCTCCTGTTATCCGTGATGCAATGCAATGCGTCTTGCGTAAATGCGAGTCTTATTCTACTGCAAATGCTTGTCTTCTTTAGCTCATCCTATCCATGATTTGGCGAGTTAATGGAGGTTTGTTGCTTTAGTGTGCCGCAGTTTTCTTAGCTGTCTTGTTGACATTGTTCGACATGAGCGGCGTTTCCCTTTCGGCGGCCTGCATGTTTTGCAGGAACTGTGATGGCAATGATGTGGGTGGAGGTGCAAGCGCAGATGCAGTCGAAAACCCAGTGTCTGCCTGAACGTTAATAAACAGCAAGAGCTTGCTGTGTGCCCTGTGGGCCTCAAATAGTTCAGTATGCAAAAGGGAGTGCAGGCCCAGCACGAGGATGGAACCAGTAGTATTGAGTTACAGTTTGAAAATATCGCTGGAACACGTTGGCCGCTGCCACATTATTAACTGGCTGTGCAATTACGCTGCTTATTTGTGAAATAAAATTTTTGCCTGACTTTCCCAATTAACGTGGGTGTTGCTGCAGGGACCTAGGCACTTGTGTGTGCAGCGTTTGACCTGGGTCAAAACTCATGCTTGTTTTCAATCGTGTAAGTACATCTATTTTTAACCTCTCTAGTCGTACACTAGCCTCCAAGAATGTTGCCGACCTGTTTGGATGTCTCTTCCTGTTGTGCACAAGGGCTTCTGTTTACCAAACCACAAGGGGAAGCGGAAGTGACATCAAATACCCTTAGACCTCTAGCAACCTCACAAGGGTGGGTACCAACCTTAGTGCCTTCACAGCACACCTCTTATTTGCTACCCAGGGACTAAAATAAGAACTAAGCGTGGAAAATACAGACATAAACAAGAATCGTACAGCTTCATATTGAGTGCAGTGCAAAACGGGACGCAAAAAAAACACCTGAGGAAATCGTAACATTGTACTGTATAGTCAAGGTTTTACCACAAATTAGTTGTTTTCCGTGTATTTGGGATTTATGTATGTGACTGGTCCTAATGCAAATCTTTATTCGCAGTCTACTCTGCACGTATTTTGGAAATTTCGCTTGTAAAACAAACATGGGGCACGAAATTTGTGAGGTTCCAGGTTGAACACAAAATTATTATTATTATTATTTTTTTTTGTCCAAATCTGTTTTATTTTGAACACAGCGTTAAGCCTACAACCTCATGCCGAGGTCGGCCGCGTATGGGATAACTCTCGTGATTCAGTGCCAGCTTGGACGGGGAAGGAGCTTTAACACAGCGCCTTGCCTACAACCCTCCCGGGAGGGCCGGCCGCATGGTTTAGGGGTGCATTGCGCAGAGACTTGTCGCATGCGAGAGTATATCTGCTTTTGCAAGAAGGGCACGTGGCGGGCAACTAGCCCAACTGTCGCAAACTGCCCAACAGGGCGCAACTGTCTCGTAGAGAGACGAGGGCCAGAGTGGCAAGTAGGAGAAAAGGAAGTAGGAGAGACAAAGGAGCCTGAGAGTAGGCAGAGAGAGGGAGAGAGGGTGGTGGGTACGCGCGGCATGGTGATGAGCAAAGTGTAGGGGGGCGTGTGTGGTAGCAGTAGCATCTGTGGTGTGTATGGTAGTCAAGGACACAGCCTGGCCGGGTCCGCAGGGACGATTGCATCCTCGAAGAGGTGCAGAGCGCGGAGTCTAGTGGGCATATGTTGCGCATATTCTATAGAGCAGAGGTGCCGCACTAAGGGTTCCCAAACCGCCTTGAAGCGTGTGCCACGCGCCTGTAACCTTGCCGTGAGTAGCTCCATCGCCAGGACCTGCCAAAGGCGCATAAACCAGGAAGCTATGGGCGGCGCCTCTGTTCGCTTCCAGTATAAGGCGATGAGTAGTTTAGCTGTACCCAGCATTTGGAGCGTAAGGATCCAGTCGCTGCGGGTGAGTGCCTTGAGCGCGGTAGGGCGAATGCCGAGTAGGATCGTGCTCACTTCCTCAGGCAGGGGGAAACCCAGCACCCCTTTGATATGGCTAAGCACCTCCTTCCAGAAAACAGCCAGGGTCGGACACGTCCACCATATATGCACAAAGTCACCAGTCGCAGAGTCACATCTCCAGCACGTCGGCGAGGCGTTGGGAAACATCTTGCTAAGGCGCAGAGGGGTGTAGTACCATTGCGTGAGCAGTTTATAGGCGTTTTCCCTCTGTGGGACACTGCGGTATACCATGGGTATATCCCGCCACAGTCTGTTCCATTGGGAGAGGTCAATGTCTGTTTCCGACGCTAATTGCCATTGTCTCTGATAGGGGTGTGCAGGCGTCGATGCAGGGTGATACAGTATGTAGTATATTTGCGAGATTAGCCTGCTCAGCCCCCCAAGGGAGCGTGCCAACTTCTCGAAGGGCGTGTACGCCCGGGTGGCCGCTTGGTACATGTCGTCACTCGCAGTCCAGTGGCGTAGCTGAGCGTGCTGCAAGCCAGCCGTCGGCGGTACCCTAAATTCCTCCCTGCAGTCCTTCCAAGTTTTGGGCGAGCCCCCAAGGAAAAGGTATCCAACTACTCTGCAGTCCCCTTGAGTCCATTTGTCAAACGCCTGAGTCCGGTGAGCCGGGGGAACTGCGGATTCCCCGCTATCGGGGTGTGTGGGGATGGGAACGTGGTGAGACCCCTAGACACGGCTACACTATCCCAGATGTCCAGTACCGTTTTTGTGGGGACTGCAAGGTATGACCACACAATTTTAAATCATAGGTAGAAATAGTAGAATGTGCAGAGCCCCTCTCCCCCATTTGCAGAGCTCCCCTCCTCCACTAATCTTTATGCTGGCCTTTACATAAAAATTTCAAAAACGACTCTTTTTTTCAGTGACACAGACCATGGCAATAGCCACTAACTATTTTTCGTTTTTGAATGTAAACATACATCTAAATTTTCTAGGACGAAATGATTATAAAGGCATTTTTAAATTATCTAAATTGTCTCAAAGTTATTATTAAACAGAAGCAGAATTAGCATGTTTAAAAAAAAAACTGAAAAATAGTGAGTACTTTCCACAAATCCTATTTAAGTATTATCCCGGCCCATTCTATATTCTCAAAACATAAACAAGTGTCCCCTCTAATTCTCAGAGAAAGGTGCGACCTTTGTTCCAGAGATGTAGCAAAGTCGTGGTTGGAGTACCAACTGCCAAGGCAGTTGATAAATGACATCTATTGAATAGTGATTGTTTTTCAAGATTCTAGAATGGACGTGTAAGGAGAGCTGGTAAAAATTCACAACCCACATGTTCAACAAGGAACTTCTCCCGGAGTGCAGTTACATAGATGTAGCTTAGCCATCAGATGCTTTTGGGATGTTTCGTGCCTATGTAGTATTTATTTTTCTTATGTGCCAACATTTTCTATGCCTACTTTTAAAACTTTGTATTAATTAGTGCGTTTCGTTGCTCGGTTCACACACACCTCATGCTAGGTACATGCAGATCTGCAACCCTTGCGAACACCCAGGGAGTTATGACTGTTTGAGTGCACACCCACTTTGGATTACATGTCACTACTCTTTGGACTTTATCTTTCGAACTCCACAATCAATTTGGAAATTGCATGTATGTAATGTACACATGTTGGTTGCGTACATTGCAAAGGTAAGTAGATCTTACTTTACTTTGCTACGTGAATTTGATCCACTTTACACATGCGTATATTCCCATTCCCTGGTATTACCATGCCATGCCTGGGTAAGGATTTCTAAATCACTGCCTACGATCTTCTGGCCGGGTGCATGCAGGTAGGGCACAGCTCCCTTGCCTGTCCTCCGGAGGCGCTATCATCCCAGAGTCCAGGCACTAGTGGAAGCCAGTGGTATCACTGGCATAATGAAAAGTGAGGGGCCCTCCCTGCACGGTACTTAGAAGGGCCCCCTCTGGGCTCAATCAGGAGCTCTCTGGCCACAGTGCAGTGCTGAGGGGGCCCCTTAGAGCTATTGGCCCCCCCGCACCGCGGGGGCTGCGTGGGCCTGTGTTACGCCCCTGAATGGTATGCATGTTTTCACAGCCTCTTCAATGACGTCTTACTGGCTGGTAAAGCCCATTGGCGGCAAAGAAACCCTGTTACTGCAGGCCCAACATTTTAGGTTGAGCATTCAAGACCTCTTGTATATATTTTAGTATAAACTTATGTGTGTATGCACTTTGTGGACTCTGGAGATCAGCCCTAGGACTTGTCTCCTTCTGCTTAGGGACTTTCTTTCTGTTTAACTGCCTCTATTTAACTGTCTTGATAGAAAACGACCAAGTAGAGGTCAGTAAAATACCAGAGTTGCTTTCTGCTTGTTCAACTGCCTCTATTTTTTTTGTTTTTTAACAAAAGGGAGGAACCGAAATGGACTTTGTTTAATGGGGTCCAGTGTACAAGTCCAAACAACTAGTAGCACACAAGAGGGTACAAAGTTCCCCGGGGAAATACAAGGTCATGTGAATGTGGTAAAGAGCGAAAAAAGGAAGGGGGGAATTCCCTTGTTGGAACTAAAACCCTCACACACCTAGTAAACTAGGTGTCATGCTTCATCATATGGGTTCTGCTCCTCGTCAGACTGGCGCTGCAATGTCTGACGGGCTCCCGAGACCGGGGCTCTTTATCGGAGATCTCTTGTTCCAGCCATATGGTGCATGCATGTGAGAGGGCAGGGAGAGTGTAGTCGTGAAGTGAATGTGGATAAAAAAGGTGTGGGAGAGAGAGATGCCAAGCGGGGGGCATGTTTAAAAGACCGGAGACAACTAATGGCAAGTGTTGTCAAGCCGTAGTAGTGGAGCCCAACAGGCTCATCAGTGACAGCTCAAGTAGGTAGTAAACTCTCCTCGAGCCCAAAGTCTGTCTGGTGTAAAGAACAGTTTTGCCTATTAGACAATACGTGGTAACCGAGGCCAATCGTTCCCGCGAGGGGACGCCAACCCACAAGGCTGCACACTGCCCGTTTCCACTGCCAGTTTGGCCTGTATTTATATGGCCACCTTTGAAGAGAGTACCATTAGATCCGCAACCAACCCCTACTGTGACAACATAACACTTTGGCGCAGGTACATAGACGATATCCTCGTACTATGGAAGGGTGACCATCCCACCTGTGAGGCCTTCTGTTCCTGGATTAACCAACAGAATCCTTTCCTCAGGTTTACTAGAACCATTTCAGAGCTAACTATCCCATTTCTGGATCTATGTATCAATCTAGATCACATTGGGCTCAGCACCACCCTGTATCGCAAGAGCACTGATAGGAATAGCCTCCTACTCTATGAAAGTCACCACCCTCGGACCCTGAGGGATAATCTTCCGTTTGGACAGTTCCTTAGGGTCTGCAGGAATTGCACTGCTAAGTCTGATTTCCAACAAGAGGCCACCCTTCTCCAGCACAAACTGCAGGTTAGAGGGTACCCAAGCAGACTCATACGTAATTCTCGTAAACGAGCCCTAAATAATCTAAGGGAGAGCCTGCTTGAAACCCACCCCAAAGTTTCAGATGAACTGATCACTTGAGTAACTTGTTTTACCAAGAATTCAGCATACATAAAGAAAACTATAAACAAACATTGGAATATAGACAACTCTGGTGACCTAGATATTCCCCGCGCCCGATTTGCTTTCAAGCGCACTGCTAATTTGAAGGATGCTTTGATCCACACACGATCTAAAAAACAGCACCTGAACAACCAGAACACCCTTTGGGGCCTCCCCCCGGTAGTGGGTCACTTCCCATACGGTTGCTGCGTAGTGTGCCAACAAACAGTACAGTGTAAGGAAGTCAGACTGACCGATACCTTCATGTGGCACCTTCAAAGACACACAAACTGCAATAGCACTAAATGTATCTACATGCTCACTTGTCCCTGTGGGAAAAACTACATAGGGATGACAATGAGACAAGTCAAACTCAGGATTATGGAGCACAAGAGCAATATCAGATGCTCCAAAACACACACAAGACTGTAGGAACACTACTTACAACATGGCCACTCAGCTGACAGTGTCACATGGCTGGTGTTAGAGTCCCATCCGGCCATTACTAAACAAGCACTATTCAGGATCGAACAAAGATGGGTCCACCGACTTAAGCTTGATTCAATGGGGCTAAATGATTCGGTCCCCTGGGCTTCTTTAGCACGGTAGGTAACCTATTTATTCCTTGAGGGACTCCCACCCACTGTGCTGATCACACAATACACCATTTGGGTTCACTGATTACGAATAGACCATCTGACTCCACAATTCTTCTTGTGGGATTCATGATTACGCATTGACTACCTGTCCCACTGGCATTTAACTTAGATTACTCCACCTATCGTCAGTTGTCATTGGGACACATACCACGTCAATATTCCCATACACTGACCTAACAGTCGCCATAACTCTATCTTGAAGAGGCGATCAATATAATAATTGCCATTGTCTTCCTTTCTTACTTTGTAGATGCCATTACTCTCAATTGTGCCCACCTTTTTAATCTGAGACTCATTATTTCCCCATTACTGGCATCACTGTTGATTGGTATACCACTGCGATGCGCCTCCTTGCGCCCCACCGAGAATTATCGCCCTTTGTTCCGGCTGGGATGTAGGATGACACCCTTCAGTCTACAGCAATTATCATTTGGCCAACCCCTTCCTGGACATCGTTTCCAGTTTCATTATCTACCTGCACTTTCTTTGATAGTTTTCGCTCCCAAGATGGCCGCCGCATTGACCTGGTTGTTTCTTTGGCCCAATCTCGATGTAGTGTTCACACCGTGTACCGGGACCGGCGCATGCGCAGTTCCCGATGCGAGACGCCACGCCCCCGGCAACAATGACTCGGCGGATTAGCAATGGCTCTTAAACCCGGGCTCTTCTCCGGGCCCGCCACCAGCTGCTCTGCGCCCTGAGCAGGCGCTGCTCGTGGGGGTAGGTCACTCAGTTTGGACCGCGCGCCGCCTGAGGTAAGCAGTAGGGGTTTCTACACTTTGAGCAATGCCCAGAAACACGCCGTTGACATTTGATAGTAGGAGTTGAGCTTCGCCTCGTGTTACCCTTTGTCGGCGGTTGAGTGGAAGACACTTGCTTCCCGGATGGCACTGTCTATGTGAGGCTCTTCCGTTTCTCACCGATGGTTGCCGCCAATCTACTTGCATGGCACGGCCTCACTCCTATCCGCCCGCATGTTCTCCAGCGGGGGCGGGAAACGGGCAGTGTGCAGACTTGTGGGTTGGCGTCGCCTCGTGGGAACGATTGGATTCGGTTACCGCGTGTTGTCTAATAGGCAAAACTGTTCTTTACACCAGATAGACTTTGGGCTCGAGGAGAGTTTACTACCTACTTGAGCTGTCACTGATGAGCCTGTTGGGCTCCACTACTACGGCTTGACAACACTTGCCATTAGTTGTCTCCGGTCTTTTAAACATGCCCCCGCTTGGCATCTCTCTCATCCACAGGTACCATACCATTATTGCCGGTCCCACGGGAGCAGTCTGCGGGGCACCTTAGGGAACTTCCCAGGGTAAGCACTGAGCGCCCCTCCCCCCCTTTTTTTCCTTTTTCCTCTGTTCCTTCATTCGCAGCGAATTTATTCGCACTCTCAACTGAGATTGTCTCTGCATCACTAAGGGCAGTTTGATTTTGAAAAACTCTGCTTTTGGTTATGCTTTTTAACTTTTCTGTGTGTGTATCAAATATAGAGCACTTGCGAACTAGTTTCGAACAGAGTATTGCACTCACCACCATCCCCTGTTACATGTCTTTTATTTTCTCTAGGTTGCTTTACTATAGTAGGACCAGTTGGCCTGCCCATCCACAGACCTATTCAATAAGGTTGTAATTTATTATTATTACTTTTCACTGTGTAGTACCAATTACCTAGGTCCTGAAGAATTGCCATTAAGGCAAGAAACATGTTGACCTGACCTGAGGGTAGTAGATATCTTGCTCTGAACCTTCTTGGCATTTATTTCCCCTCCCACCCCTTTTAACCAAGGGAGTCAACCACGCGAATAAAGTACATTGTGGATTGACCCACCTTTTTTCTCCACATTCACTTCAAGACTACACTCTCCCTGCCCTCTCACACACATGCACCATATGGCTGGAACAAAAGATCTCCGATAAAGAGCCCCGGTCTCGGGAGCCCGTCAGACATTGCAGCGCCAGTCTGACGAGGAGCAGAACCCATATGATGAAGCATGACACCTAGTTTACTAGGTGTGTGAGGGTTTTAGTTCCAACAAGGGAATTCCCCCCTTCCTTTTTTCGCTCTTTACCACATTCACATGACCTTGTACTTCCCCGGGGAACTTTGTACCCTCTTGTGTGCAACTGCCTCTATTTGTCAGGATTCAGCCTGGTGCGCCTGCCTGACCGCTGGGTACAAGACTACAATTCCCATGAGCCTTTGCTGCGTGCTTGGATATGGTGTGGGCGGAGCGGGTGAACGTTGTACGTGATTTTGTATCGATTCCGGCGAGAGCGGCTGCTCTTGAGTTGGTGAAGGTTTCCCCCGTTTTCCTTCGTCGAGCCGCATGGAAGCGGCGTCCTGTTGCGGTAAAGGTAACGTGTATGTTCGTGCTTCGCTCAGCGGGAAGATTCCTGAGCGGTAGCTGAATTCTTGAACTGTTTTGTTTGCTCTGAGAAGCCCGTGGTCGGTGCTGCTCTGGGTTTTGTGCAGTGGGTGGCAGCTGGAGTTTAGAGAGCGGAATGCAGGAGGGGCTCCTCCGCATTGCCGTCACGAAGAGTTGTCATACTTTTTGATTTACGTGTGGATTACAAGTGCCAAAGCGGAAGGAGGTAGTGACTCAACTACGCCTTACCGTGTTTGGAGATTGCAAAGTGGGAGTATTTGAAGTCCGTTGTTGTGCGGAGGACAGTGGTAACTGGTACTACATGCTACCGTATTTTGGGCATTACAAGAGACTATGACATGTCATGTATTGGATGATGGAATCCATGAATGAGTCAGAACTATAACTGAAAAGAAGATAGGATCTTCTGTTAGAGGTTTTTTGCTCTCTGGAGAACTAATTGGAAAGCGATTAAGGTCAAGAATCTATTGACATCCTCTGGAGTATTGTGTTTGCTGAATACATTTATGTTTAGAGGGTGCGTAGTATACATAAACACACAACAAACACACATGTGTACATACACGTTACTATTGCCAATACTAAAGTGTTTCTTGTGTTGTTTAGGAAGGAAGGCATTTGAGAAGTACACGCTTGCTGTTGCAGGGGACATAGACCGCCCAGGTGAATTACTATCAGTTAGCGAGAATGAAGTGAGAGTAGGAAATGTATGCATTTTAACCTGAGTTGTGGTTTCTTTTACAGCTTCCCTTCCCCGCTGTCCCCTTCCCTTCCTTCCCTCGCCAGATCACTTGAACACCCTGTGAATCTATATTTCAGTGTGTTTGGGAGGTCGGGAGGTGGATCATATTTACTACAATCGAATCCTGCGGAGTGCCAACCTGACAGAATCACGTACCCACGTATTACACTCTGCCTGGTTCGATTGTTGTGGGTATGGCTACCATGGAGCACGTATTACATGCGTTGATATTAGTGCAGCAAGAATTGGCTTCCTCAAAGGCAGAAACTGCTGCATTAAAAGACAAGGTAGAACAGTTGTCTAGAAATCCCTTTAATGCCTCCTCTACCACTTCTCAGATACAAGTTACGGTACCCCCTCCTATCCTGTTGGCCAACCCCAAAAGGTATGCGGGTGATCCCCGTAAAATTCAGGTATTCCTGACACAGATATTGCTACACTTCTCGTGCAAACCGGCTTCATTCCCAACCAATAATTTTAGGGTGGCCTTTGCCATATCTTATCTGGTAGGGGACGCTGCTAATTGGGCCGTGCCCTTAGTTAAGAATAATGATGCCATACTGTTGGATTGGTCTGCTGTTTTTCGGACCGAATTTGAGAGGGTCTTTGATCGCCGTGCCACTACCTTTAGTGCAGACAAGGAACTGCTTGAGCTAAGGCAAGGAAAGAGCGAACTAATAACCTATTTGACTACCTTTAACCGTTTGGTGGCCGAGGCGGAATGGCCTGAAGAGAAAATGATGTCTCTCTTTTATCAAGGGCTAAAGGAGGAGCTAAAGGATGTGGTGGCTCAGATTGATCCTCAGCCAACCACTTGTGTGGATATGATCAACCTAGCCTTAAGGCTGGATAGTCATATGGCTGAGAGAGGGGGGAATAGGAGGAAATGGGAGAGAGGGACGTTCGGTTTTGATCGTTCACCTCGTAAAATGCAGGGGGTGTCTGAGAATGGCCCAGAACCAATGGAGATTGGTTCTATCAGAGCCCCATTATCCAGAGAAGAAAGGGAGGTCAGAAGAGTACAGGGACTTTGTATGTACTGTGGGAAGAAGGGGCATTACGTTAGAGAGTGCCCTTCTAAACCTAAGACTCCCAGTGTTGGGAACAGATACAAAAAAGTGGCAGTATCATCCACAGTTCCAGAGACCGGCGGAAAGCCAGAGAACCAGAGACAAGGGAATGATGATAGACAGGATTGGAAACTTACATCCTTATCCACTAAAGGGATAGGAGAAACCGAGTCACATCTTGTAATTGGAATGACGCTCGAATGTGAGCGTAAACTCCATCAAGTAATGGTTATGCTTGACTCAGGGGCTACGGGCAACTTCATAGACAAAGGCCTGGTATCTCGTCTTGATTTACCCCGGATACCTAGGGAGAACCCTGAAGAGGTTTTAGCAGTAGATGGCCAGCCTCTTAAATCAGGTCAGATAATAGATAGAACTAGTAATGTGGTGTTGTCTGTAGAGGTACAGGGGGAAAGGCACTCGGAAGTATTATCCTTAAACATTATTGAAGCTCCTCAGTACGAGGTGATCTTAGGCATGCCCTGGTTATGTCACCATAACCCTGCCATAAATTGGACCTCGAAAACCTTCAAGTTTTTGCCTGATTTTTGTCAGGATCATTTTGTGCCGTGTCTCCCAACGCATGTAGCGGTTTTGACCACCCCTTATATAGCAGCCACTGCGATGGAAAAAGATGTCCAACTCCCTGATGAATATGTGCTCTACAGAGACGTATTTAGCGAAATCAAAGCGGAAACCTTACGACTGTCGCATCGACTTGGTGGATGGGGCCACAATCCCTACATGTCGGGTGTATGCAGGGCCGTTTCTAGGTGTTTTGCCGCCCTAGGCGAGAATTGAAAAATGCCGCCCCCTCCCTTTTACTATCATCACTCTCTCCCCCTGCAATGAACAGACTACGGCTGCCGGTCCCAGTCACTCACTGTTACAGTTAGCTGAGCGGACTGCCTAGCCCGCAAGGGCACCAGGGATGCCCGAGGAGAGCAGTAACGACACATGCTCAGACTAGCCCTTTATAATTAAATAACTGTACAATGCAGGAAGGTCGGATATTACAGACCTGTATGTGTGAGCCCCGCAGCGATAACCTGTTTCCAGCAGCCTGGTCCGGTCGAGGGCGCATTGTGATGGGAGGCACAGGGAAGGGGGACATCATGAATCCATGATGAGAGGTAGTTGTGGCGCAGGCTGCAACACTAAACTTCAGAATCATAAATGACGCCTCCCTAGCGCCGCTGACGGGGCGCCATGCCCTCTAAGTCCTGTCTTCCCAGGCAAAATATGGACAATGTTGCAGTCCTGAGGCGCCATGAGTTCACGTGACGTCTGCGACGGTGATGCAGCCAGCTATAGTCGCTGAGCCCAGCCTATTCACATTTATTAATTCAACACCAGGGCAGACCAGCAATGCACTGCGTGGTGTAGAGCAGCACTGTCACACGCACTGCAGCTGCCAGAGCACCACGCGTCTGTGCTTTGCTCAATGAATGACTTTAGCGCAGTCCGCTTTTCCCGCTTGTCACCAACTTCACAAAGCCCTATAAATGTGTGAACTTTCTATTATAGGGGAGGGGGATAGCTCGTGGGTTATAAAAACCTGTGTCTCGAAAACTGAAGTACAAATACCAGCCATCATTACTTACAGGCGCCGCACGGTCTCCATGTGTGTCTTTACTTCCGCAGTGTGAACTGTATAATTTAATGTTCACGTAAGTCCCAAGGTATAATAACTGTAAACTGACATCAATTTCAGAAAGAACAATCCTTGAACCAAGGCAGGAGCTGCAGAGCCACTGCCTGAATGTTTTTAATAGCTCACCCTTTGTATCATCATAGTGCACGTTGTTCACAGAAGGCGTGGGCACTCCTTCGGACACCACACCAGCAGAGCTCTTTCCACTGAGCGTCTTTCCCCATCATCACACACCTACACTGCCTGCTAGGTCAGGCCCATTGCACAACCCAAAATCAGCAGGAAAAGACTGTGCCCAAGACATAAATATTCATGCTTAAACAGAACAAGCACGTACATGTTTTAAATCACCGGTGGTAGAGAAGCTGCAGCAATACATTGCAAATTTCCTATTTTCAGAAAAATAAGCACAACTAGAAGTACCGCAGCTGTAGGGAAAGTGCACATCGAACCAGATGGATTGTGGAAAGAGGCGCGTGGCTCACTGGATCGCAGACTGGGGAGGGGTGTCTGCAGCTGAATAGTAAGGCGAGGAAGGGAAAATAAACTAACATGCGCATTGGGTAGATACATGTGGAGAATGACGGATGGGCCTCAGCCCTCGCTCTGGTGGTTGAAGTGAACAGGGCGTGACTCACCAACCCATGCAGCTTTTTTCCACGGGTGGCTGTACCGAACAGGGCTTGACTCACCAACCCATGCAGCTTTTTTCCACGGGTGGCTGTACCTGAGCAGTTGATCCCTTTGCCGCCCTGGTCTGCTGTCGAGAGGCGAACCATGTGTCCACAACAGCCGGTTCCCTCAGCGCTGAAGAGCGTGCTGCTAAGGGAAGGAATGCGAAGAACACCCAGGCGTGTTAGGCCTCTAGGTGCTGGGTGCAGCGCTTAAATGCCGCTAACCCCCGGATTTCTAAGTTCTAGCTGTTCCTTCCTGTCTGGGTCGGGAGGTCGAGTACACTCAGCAAGAGAGGAAAGGTCGATTGTGTGCATATGTTTGCAATATGCACCGGGAACCCTCAGCACGATACTGTCACAGTGAGAGTGGAAATTAAAAGGATTCTCAGACTCTGTTTTTGCCACCCTCTCCCTTTTGCCGCCCTAGGCGGCCGCCTAATCTGGCCTAATGGTAGAAACGGCCCGCTTTATCTGTGCCAGATACTATACATTTGAAGGAGTATCTAGATCACTATCTTCGTTTGGGGTTCATCAGACCATCCCGCTCCCCTGCAGCCTCTCCTTTATTTTTCATTGCGAAAGCCAATGGGGACTTGAGGGCTTGTGTTGACTATCGCGTCTTGAATAAGAACACCATACGCAACAGGTATCCTCTCCCCCTCATTCCTGTATTGCTTGATCAGGTGAGGGAAGCTAGGATTTACACCCGTTTGGACGTACGGGGAGCTTATCATCTGGTCAGGGTGCGTGAGGGGGATGAGTGGAAAACAGCTTTCAAGACGCGATACGGCCTATATGAATATTTGGTAATGCCTTTTGAGCTATGCAATGCCCCGGCGGCTTTCCAATTTTTCATCAATGATGTGTTAAAGGAGTATGTGGACCACTTCATGGTGGTCTACATAGATGATATCTTGGTGTACTCGATGGATGAATCCTGTCACTCTGAACAAATGTGTAAAGTGTTGGAAAGACTACGAGAACATCGATTGTATGTGAAATTGAGCAAATGCGAGTTCGGAGTACATGAGGTGGAATTCTTGGGGGTGGTTCTTAGCCCAAAGGGATTACAAATGTCAGACTGCAAAGTCCAAGCAGTACAGAACTGGCCAGCCCCGACAAACGTGAGGGAGGTACAGAGTTTCTTAGGATTTGCCAATTATTACCGCCGGTTCATATTACAGTTCTCACACACGGCGGTTCCCATCACAAGACTGTTGAGGAAGGGGGCACCATTTGTTTGGTCTAGAGAGGCTGAGGAGGCATTCCAAGTATTAAAAACGTCATTCATCACTGCTCCTGTGCTGGCACACCCCAATTTGGAACATCCTTTTGTGGTCGAAGCTGACACTTCTGATGAGGCGGTTGGGGCTGTGCTCTCTCAAAGAGATCCACTCACTGGTCAGCTCCATCCGGTGGCCTACCTCTCTAAAAAACGGAGTTCTGCTGAATCTAACTACACCATAGCCGAGAAGGAACTCTTAGCCATCAAGAGAACATCTCAGGAGTGGAGGCAATATTTCTAGGGGGCACGTCATACCGTGACTGTGCACACAGATCACCGTAACCTCCAATATATGACTTCAGCTAGGCATTTGACGCAGAGACAAATGCGTTGGATGCTCTTTTTTTGCGGAGTTTGACTTTGTGGTGACATTCAGGCCTGGCATTGACAATCGAAAGGCTGACGCTTTGTCTAGACAGGTGATGCCTGCTGAGCATAGGGAGGAGGAAACGCAGGCCATTATTCCAGCAGTCAAGGTGGTATGTGTGGTACGTGCTGAGAAGTTCCTGGAAGAGGTGAAGGTCCCTAAGACTCTTGGGGCTTGGGAGAACTGGGCCGCTCTGAAGTCTGGACGAGTGATAAGACAAGGGCTGCCCTTTTATGAGAACAGGATGTTTCTGCCTATGGGTGAGTTACAGAAAAAGGCTTTTTAATGGTGTCACGTGGTGCCACTGGCGGGACACCCCGGTATAACTAAGACGGTGTGTTTGCTCCAGAGACATTTTTAGTGGGACACGTTGGCCAAAGATGCTGCTAGATGGGTGGCGGGTTGTGAGGAATGCGCCAGAGCAAAAGGAGAGAACACCAGAAAGAAAAGCAAATTGATACCTATGCCCACACCTGCTCGCCCGTGGCAGAACATCAGCCTTGATTTCGTGTCGGGCTTACCCACCGATCAGGGGTGTTCGGCCATTCTGGTGGTGGTGGACAATCTGACAAAAATGGGGCATTTCATCCCATGTAAGAACCTCCCCACAGCGGGTCAAACTGCCCAGTTACTGGCTACCCATGTTATACGGTTACACGGTATTCCAAAGGTCATTGTGTCTGACCGGGGTCCTTAGTTCATTGCACGTTTCTGGAGGATGTGGTGATATGCCTTGGGTATCGAATCAGCCCTCTCTACTAGCTTCCATCCGCAGACGGACGGACAGACTGAGAGGCTAAATCAGACAATGAAGAAATATCTGAGATGTTACTCTAAAGAAGCTCATGAATCATGGGTTGAGTTGTTATGGATGGCAGAACTGGCGTATAATAATGCATGGCATTGTTCCACAGGGATGTCTCCGTTTAAAGCCAGTTATGGTTACGACGTAAACACCTTGCCAGTCGATATTCCCATTGACTTACGTAACCAGCCATCCGTGATGGAGAGAGTACGCGCATTGAGGAGGGTTCACAAGGGGGTACAGGAGCATCTGTTGAAGGCTAAGGAAGTCTACAAGCGTTGGGTGGCTAGACACAGGGTACAGGGCCCTCAGTACAAGGCGGGGGACAAGGTGTGGTTGTCCACCAAGTACATTCGCTTTAAGTTACGTAGCGTGTTCCATCCTCGCTTTATTGGTCCCTATCCCATTGTGAAGCAGATAAACCCTGTTGCATACAAACTGAAATTGCCTGGCTCTCTGAGGATACACCCAGTGTTCCACGTTCATCTTCTGAAGCCGGCACTCACTTCTCGTAGGAGAGCTCCACCGTCTGTGGAATGTGATGGGGGGCTTGAATATGAAGTGAGATCTATTCGGGACTCCAAGATACGCAGGGGTGCTCTCTGGTACTTGGTTTCCTGGAAGGGTTATTCCTTGGAGGATGATTTTTGGGAGCCGTGGAACAATGTGCATGCTCCCAGGGCTGTCCGTTCATTCCACATGCGGTTTCCTGCTAAGCCAGGTCCTAGGAGGCGCTTGGAAGGAGGGCGTACTGTCAGGATTCAGCCTGGTGCGCCTGCCTGACCGCTGGGTACAAGACTACAAGTCCCATGAGCCTTTGCTGCGTCCTTGGATATAGTGTGGGCGGAGCGGGTGAACGTTGTACGTGATTTTTTATCGATTCCGGCGAGAGCGGCTGCTCTCGAGTTGGTGAAGGTTTCCCCCGTTTTCCTTCGTCGAGCCGCATGGAAGCGGCGTCCTGTTGCGGTAAAGGTACCGTGTATGTTCGTGCTTCGCTCAGCGGGAAGATTCCTGAGCAGTAGCTGAATTCTCGAACTGTTTTGTTTGCTCTGAGAAGCCCGTGGTCGGTGCTGCTCTGGGTTTTGTGCAGTGGGTGGCAGCTGGAGTTTAGTGAGCGGAATGCAGGGGGGGCTCCTCCGCATTGCCGTCACGAAGAGTTGTCATACTTTTTGATTTACGTGTGGATTACAAGTGCCAAAGCGGAAGGAGGTAGTGACTCAACTACGCCTTACCGTGTTTGGAGATTGCAAAGTGGGAGTATTTGAAGTCCGTTGTTGTGCGGAGGACAGTGGTAATTGGTACTACATCCTACCGTATTTTGGGCATTACAAGAGACTATGACATGTCATGTATTGGATGATGGAATCCATGAATGAGTCAGAACTATAACTGAACAGAAGATAGGATCTTCTGTTAGGGGTTTTTTGCTCTCTGGAGAACTAATTGGAAAGCGATTAAGGTCAAGAATCTATTGACATCCTCTGGAGTATTGTGTTTGCTGAATACATTTATGTTTAGAGGGTGCGTAGTATACATAAACACACAACAAACACACACGTGTACATACACGTTACTATTGCCAATACTAAAGTGTTTCTTTTGTTGTTTAGGAAGGAAGGCATTTGAGAAGTACACGCTTGCTGTTGCAGGGGACATAGACCGCCCAGGTGAATTACTGTCCGTTAGCGAGAATGAAATGAGAGTAGGAAATGTTGTATGTATTTTAACCTGAGTTGTGGTTTCTTTTACAGCTTCCCTTCCCCGCTGTCCCCTTCCCTTCCTTCCCTCGCCAGATCACTTGAACACCCTGTGAATCTATATTTCAGCGTGTTTGGGAGGTTCGGAGGTGGATCATATATACTACAATCGAATCCTGCGGAGTGCCAACCTGACACTATTCAACTGTCTTGATAGAAAATGACCAGTAGATGTCAGTAAAATACCAGAATTGCTTTCTTCCGAGGAACTTTCTTTTTTTCTAATTATTCTGTCAACTGCCTCTATTTAACTTTCTTGATAGAAAACGACCAGCAAAGGTCAGTAAAATACTAGAATCGCTTTAGCATTCGCTAGATTCCAGTCCATAGAAATTGTCTTCCACAAGCACCTGTAGACAATATTTTTTTCAAATCTTGTATTTTCAGTGATATGACTAACCCCTGGCATAGTGGGCGTAGCGGGGCTACGTGGAGGTCCACTGAGTTGCAAAAAAACTCTGTGGAACTTCGCTACGCTACGCTTCGCCACCCACCTCCTATATTATAAATTAAATTTACATTACTTAATATTACATTTAAAAAACTTACCTGGCATGCGGTGTCCCCGGGTTGCCATCCTCTTCCTCGCAGGATTGGTAATCCTTAAGAAAACTGCGCATGCGCAGTTTCCTCAAGGATTATCGATACTGCGATGAAGAGGAGGAGGGAAGCCCGGGGACACCGCATGTCAGGTAAGTGGTTTAAATTTAACAGTATGTAATGTAAATTTAATTGATAATATAAGGGGTGGAGGTGGGGGCTGGCCAGCTCCACTCCGCTGCGGAGTTGCGGAGATTTGCCTTCTCCGCGTTCTCTGTGGAACGCGGGGGAGGCAAATCTCTGCACACTCTGCGGGCGGAGTGGAGGGCCCCGCCCAGGGTTAGATATGACCACAAAAGGCCCTGGTTTTATATTACAAACAGAGCTTTGGACTATACCATTTACACTGAAATGCACTATTTCTCTCCATGTGTTCCCATACCTCTATGTAAAAGAACAGTAATTGTTTCAGCACCCAGGCTAATGTGCTGCATAGCTAAATACATATAAGGTCCCAAAGGCAAGACCGATTGCATTGCAAATGCTTGCTCTTCTACCCGTGTCCTGATGAGGCCCGATTCACTGGGCCGAAACGTATTGACTTTACAGAATGGAGTAGTCTGACTGATTATTACCGAATATATTAAAACTGGATTCACACTTTGGACTTGGTCGAAGCTCGAATTTTTCCCACTAGTGTTTATTGGACTACCTCTAATTTGCCTATGGACTAGTGATTCTTTCAGCAACCGATATGTATAAATGAGTGGGAAGGAAAGAATAATGCATTTGTAAAAAATATAATTTATGTGATGTGATTTTGAATGTTTTGGAAATTTGTTATTAGGATAAACAACTTTTGATACCCTGTTTTTGAGTTGGCTCGTGAGTCTAGCATTATGTGAATATATACAGGTTGGGATTAGATTACCCAAGAGTAGGGATTAATAAATTTTTTCTCCGGTAAAAAAATTCTTTACAACTTGTTCCCATACATCACTATGTTTTTTTGACATTTCTCTTTCCCAGATGTGGTGGGATCATTAGGGCAAACCCCTGTATTACTAGAGCATAGCTGATCAAAATGGCATCTCCATACGGACGTCGTGCAAGGTCTCTTTCAGCTGTGGGTAGAGCCTTGGTTAGATCTGTTCATTACTGCCAAGAACATGCAATGTCAGCAGTTCTGTGAACTGGAGTTTTTAAGGTGGTTCTCGCATTGACACACTTTTTGTCTCGAGTGGAGCCCGTGCCTGCTGTACAATTTTTGCCCATACCACTCCTGCCCAAATTTCTCAAGAAGATCAGGAACTATGGGGCCCAAGTCTCAAATGTTGCTCCGGACTGGATTTGGGACAGTTTGGAATTTTGAGCTGTTGAGCATGGCCATAGGTCCTCCAATGCGGCTGCCTTTTTGGGAGGATCTTTGGTTGCAGCAGCAGGGTAGGGTTCTCCACCCAAACCTGTTAATGCTCCTCCTTCATGATTGGAGCTAGCTGGAGTGAAGACAGTTGACAGCTTTCGACCTTCCACCCGAAGTCTGTACTGTTATCTTGGCATCCAGGTATCCACCCAGACTGTGTGCGCCGGCCATTGTGGCAAGGTTGTGGCATGGTGTGCAGAGAAACAGGTTAACTGACTTTCTGTTCCCCTATTTCCGTTCCTTTTCTTCATCCTTTCTGTTGCCCAGCATAACTCTCCTCTAGGCACCCTAAAGGGCTATCCTTCTGTCATCTCAGCCTTTCTACAGTTGTCTGATCAGCCATCCCTCCTTCAATCCCCTGTTGTAAATAGGTTCTTGAAAGGTTTGCAACACTTTTACACCTTTGCTCTTCATTATACCTCCGTCCATCACCACCCCCTTTTGTACCACTTTGTTCGCCATAAGTTGGCATGGTATGCTCAGACGTGAGTCCCTTGCTCACGTTGCCACTGGATTCAAGCAAGCCGGGCTGAAGACGGCTGAAATGCCAGAAACTAGTCCTCGGAAGCTTGTTTCCGGTCCAGGCAAGGCATGGCTTGGCAGTTCGGGCTGGACTGTTCCCATGAGGCACAGGGTCAGACTGATTTGCATATGGCCATGTCTGAACTGTCTTGGCGGACTGGGCTAAAGAACGGGGATGGATTAAACCCAGATCTGTTGACTGGGTGTGAGTGTTTGATTGGTTCAGATGCTCCGTCCATCACCACCCTCTTTTGTACCACTTTGTTCGCCATAAGTTGGCAGGGTATGCTCAGGCGTGAGTCCCTAGCTCACTTTGCCACTGGATTCAAGCAAACCGGGCTGATGACGGCTGAAATGCCAGAAACCGGTCCTCTGAAGCTTGTTTCCGGTGCAGGGAAGGCATGGCTTGGCAGTTCGGGCTGGACTGTTCCCATGAGACACAGGGTCAGACTGATTTGCATATGGCCATGTCTGAACTGGGGTGGCAGAGTGGGCTAAAGAACGGTGATGGATTAAACCCAGATCTGTTGACTGGGTGTGAGTGTTTGATTGGTTGAGATGCTCCGTCCATCACCACCCTCTTTTGTACCACTTTGTTCACCATAAGTTGGCAGGGTATGCTCAGAAGTGAGTCCCTTGCTCACTTTGCCACTGGATTCAAGCAAGCCGGGCTGAAGACGGCTGAAATGCCAGAAACCGGTCCTCGGAAGTTTTTTTCCGGTCCAGGGTAGGCATGGCGTGGCAGTTCGGGCTGGACTGTTCACATGAGGCACAGGGTCAGAGTGATTTGCATATGGCCATGTCTTAACTGGGGTGGCAGAGTGGGCTAAAGAACGGTGATGGATTAAACCCAGATCTGTTGACTGGGTGTGAGTGTTTGATTGGTTCAGATGCTCCGTCCATCACCACCCCTTTTGTACCACTTTGTTCGCCATAAGTTGGCAGGGTATGCTCAGACGTGAGTCCCTTGCTCACTTTGCCACTGGATTCAAGCAAGCCGGGCTGAAGACGGCTGAAATGCCAGAAACCGGTCCTCGGAAGCTTGTTTCCGGTCCAGGGAAGGCATGGCTTGGCAGTTCGGGCTGGACTGTTCCCATGAGGCACAGGGTCTGACTGATTTGCATATGGCCATGTCTGAACTGGGGTGGCGAAGTGGGCTAAAGAACGGTGATGGATTAAACCCAGATCTGTTAACTGGGTGTGAGTGTTTGATTGGTTCAGATGCTCTGTCCATCACCACCCTCTTTTGTACCACTTTGTTCGCAATAAGTTGGCAGGGTATTCTCAGACGTGAGTCCCTTGCTCACTTTGCCACTGGATTCAAGCAAACCGGGCTGAAGACGGCTGAAATGCCAGAAACCGGTCCTCGGAAGCTTTTTTCCGGTCCATGGAAGGCATGGCTTGGCAGTTCGGGCTGGACTGTTCCCATGAGGCACAGGGTCAGAGTGATTTGCATATGGCCATGTCTTAACTGGGGTGGCAGAGTGGGCTAAAGAACGGTGATGGATTAAACCCAGATCTGTTGACTCGGTGTGAGTGTTTGATTGGTTCAGATGCTCCGTCCATCACCACCCCTTTTGTACTACTTTGTTCGCCATAAGTTGGCAGGGTATGCTCAGACGTGAGTCACTTGCTCACTTTGCCACTGGATTCAAGCAAGCCGGGCTGAAGATGGCTGAAATGCCAGAAACTGGTCCTCGGAAGCTTGTTTCCGGTCCAGGGAAGGCATGGCTTGGCAGTTCGGGCTGGACTGTTCCCATGAGGCAGAGGGACAGACTGATTTGCATATGGCCATGTCTGAACTGGGGTGGCAGAGTGGGCTAAAGAACGGTGATGGATTAAACCCAGATCTGTTGACTGGGTGTGAGTGTTTGATTGGTTCAGATGCTCCGTCCATCACCACCCCCTTTTGTACCACTTCATTATACCTCAGCGGGACCTTAACCTGGACTTAACTTTTCTGATGTATGGTCCCTTCAAGCCATTGCACAATTGTCCTCCTCTCAGGCTTTTTCCCACCAAGACAACCTTCCTGGTGGTAATAACATCTGCAAGGAGGGTCAGTCAGCGTCAGGCTTTGCCATCTAAGGCAGTGTACTGGAACATCTACCCAAGCATGCTGGTTCTTTGCACAAGAGCTTCGTTTCTGCTAAAGTTGTAACTCAGTTTCAGGTAGGTCAGTCCATCACCCTGCCTACTTTTTACACTCTGCACCATCCCTCCAAGCTAGAGGAATGACTTCAGTATCTGGACTCAAAAATAGTGTTATCTTTCTACCTTGACAGCACAAAAGAGTTCCAGGTGAACGACCAACTCTTCATGGGGTATGTCGGAGTGAAGAAGGGAAAGGCTGTGCAGAAACGGACCAACTCCAGATGGATAGCGCACTTCATTAAACTCTGCTACACATTGGCCAAAAAGCAAAACTGGTGAGGGCTTGCATACTCATTCTATCAGAGCCAAGACTGCGACTACTACATTAGAACATGAAGTCCTGGACATCTGTCAAGGAGCAATGTGGGCCTCCATTCACAAGTGCACAAGGCACTACTGCCTGGACAGTCAGGTTCATCTGGATGGGAACTTTGCCTGTTCGGTCCTGCAGAACCTTTGGGTGTGAAATTGTTCAGCAGACCCACCTCAGAGCAGGTATTGCTTGGGTATCTCTACTAAGGTAAGGAATCTGATACTGTAAAGTTCTATCCAATGAACAAGTTACTTTCCTTCGATATCTCCTTATCTTTTACAAACTCTGTCTAGCCACAGATTCTTTACTGATCCACACATCTTCCACACTCTACAAACAGATCTGTGGGGACAGGGCTTTTCCCTTTTAGGGGCCTAGTTTTCCAAATCAGTAGTCAGTGTTCTTCGTGGCTCCGCGCTGCTGGAGTGTAAAGTCGCGAAAAGAAACTGTTCTTCAGCTCGCTGTGGTGACACACTGTATGGGCACTGAACAAGTCACTTCCGGCACAGACGATGCCTCCGATGCCATGTGACGCCGAACAACGCCACCTACAGGCGCACAAGGGTATTGCTCACCAAAGGTTCCGAATGCAGTCTGACGCCTGGGGATAATTCTGCAGCTACAGAGAGTCTCTACAAGATATGGCGTTTCGGAAGGTAAGTAAATCGTTGAATGTGAACAAATCACCAGATAGCTCAGGGAGTTCTAGGCTGTACAAAGCGTCCATTTTCTCACAGGCAAACTGTTTCCTCCACTGTGGATAATCATTACCTTTTAGTGTTTAAAAGCAAGTACTTTCACAAACTGAAGCATAAAACTGCTCTATTTACAGATAGCGAATACAAATCATCATGTAGACGTAATTAAACAGCTTATAGATTCTGCATACAAATTTTGTTCTTATGGAAACAAAAGTTTGCCCATGACAAACAGGAAAAGCATTCGTTTGCTGAGGCTTCACTATGTATAAACAGGCTTCTTTAGGAGGTAGAATAAGCAAGCAATTTAAGTAATGAGAGACTAGAGATATGGCTTTAAACTGGGTAGTTAGGCCTTAGGTAGTTAGGCACTCTGTTAAGATAGTTAAAAAGGGTATAGGAATGAGTATGAGTATAGTTGGTGGTGGATTGTAAAGGGTTTGGCATGGTGGGCCTTTGACCTGTAGTTCATAACACGGATCTATAAGGGGCATTGCTATTCTTAGGAATAGGAAAGCTAGTCTTTTCTGCTTGAGCATTCGGAGGATAAGGCTGAGCCTAGATCACAGCGCAAATCAAGGTTGGGTTGCAGATATTTATCATGTGTTATATTTATGGCCCCAACACAGGGAATCCACAACTCTTTGATAAGCTTACAGTTGAGCTTTCTGGGTGAAGAGGAGAATTAATGTTATTGGGAAATTTCAGCTGTTTAGTGGATTATAAAACAGATTAATCTAATCACTCAGCTACTCCCAGGACATCAAGGTTGTGTAGCTCCTTTAGAAACTTATACACAAACATGGGTTTATGGACCTATGGAGGTGGTGTAAGGGGGAGCAGAGTGTTGTTACATTTTATTCTCACACCCATCATCTTTCCTCTAGAATAGATATGGTATTTGTGACACCTGATATAACTAGGCAGATCTTCATTGAACTCCATTCTAAGGCCATATCTGATCATAATCAACTTTTTGCTTCTATTAAACTAAATGGCAGTAGTAGCGAATCTAGACAAAGTACTTTTGATAGAGCCTGATCAATTTATCTGCTTGACCTTATCAGAATTTTTAAACAACAATACAAATAGCTCTTCAATAAGGCTAGTATGAGATACAATGAAGGCATAGGTCTGGGGTGAATCACTGACAAAATATCGAAGGTCACAAAAAATCCACCTACAAAAAATATTGGAGCAAAAATATCGATGTCAAGAATATCGACATCCTATCTACAACACGGTAAGTACAAAAATATTGAAAAAGAAATATTGATGTCAAAAATATCTTTATAAATAATATAGTTTTTTTAGTTAACAAAATATGGAAAATAAACTAAATAATACTGATAAATAAAATAAACATAGTTAAAAATATTTTATAATATTTAGAATTAATAAGTAATATATATATAATTTAATAAAACATTATTTAAACATATACATATAATATATAATATATATACTTAATATTCAGTTTTAATAATTATTTTAATAACTTATACATTATTAACACATATTATAAATTACAAATACATCTATACACATAAAAGAATAACATAAGTAAAAAATTACATAGTTATTTATAACAAATTTTAAAAATGAATTTACTCTTAATATTTTTTACAATTAATTATATACAACATTAGCTAAAATAATACAAAAAATATTAAATAGCTGAGGGAATAAAACTAGTATTCGAACTCCCAAAAAAGTTGGATAGCGTAGGGGTAAAAATGACTATTCAAACTTTAAAGAGTGCAACAGTAGGGAAAGTGCTGGATAGCGTAGTGGTAAAAATTACTATTCCAACTCCAGACAGTGCAACAGTAGGGAAAGTGTTGGATAGCGAAGGGGTAACCATTACTAATCTCGCTCCAGAGAGTGCAACAGTAGGGAAAGTGTTGGATAGCATAGGCATAAAAATTACATTCCCACTCCAGAGAGTGCAACAGTAGGGAAAATGTTGGATAGCGTAGGGGTAAAAATTACTATTGCCCAGAGAGTGCAACAGTAGGGAAAGTGTTGGATAGCGCAGAAGTAAAAAAAAAAACTTAGAAATAAAAACACATTTTAAAATAATTGATGAATTAATTGTTTAATAGCTCTAAACTATTTACAAATACCAATAAGCGTAGGGGTAAGAATTACTATTCCCACTCCAGACAGTCAACAGTAGGGAAAGTGTTGGATAGCGTTAGGGTAAAAATTACTATTCCCACTCCAGAGAATGCAACAATAGGGAAAGTGTTAGATAGCGTAGAGGTAAAAATTACTATTCCCACTCAAGAGAGTGCAACAGTATGGAAAGTGCTGGATAGCTTAGGGGTAAGAATTACTACTCCCACTCCAGAGAGCGCAACAGTAGGAAAAGTGTTGGATAGCGTAGGGGTAAAAATTCCCATTCCAACTCCAAAGAGTGCAACAGTAGGGAAAGTGTTGGATAGCGTAGTGGTAAAAATTACTATTCCAACTCCAGACAGTGCAACAGTAGGGAGAATGGTGGATAGCGTAGGGATAGAAAGTACTATTCCCACTCCAGAGAGTGCAACAGTAGGGAAAGTGTTGGATAGCGTAGGGATAAAAATTACATTCCTACTCCAGAGAGTGCAACAGTAGGGAAAATGTTGGATAGCGTAGGGGTAAAAATTACTATTGCCCCAGAGAGTGCAACAGTAGGGAAAGTGTTGGATAGCGCAGAAGTAAAAAAAAAATACTTAGAAATAAAAACACATTTTAAAATAATTGATGAATTAATTGTTTAATAACTCTAAACTATTTACAAATACCAATAAGCGTAGGGGGAAAAATTGCTATTCCCACTCCAGAAAGTCAACAGTAGGGAAAGTGCTGGATAGCGTTAGGGTAAAAATTACTATTCCCACTCCAGAGAGTGCAACAATAGGGAAAGTGTTAGATAGCGTAGAGGTAAAAATTACTATTCCCACTCAAGAGAGTGTAACAGTAGGGAAAGTGCTGGCTACTTTAACAAATTTTAAAATAATTAATGAATGAATTATTTAATAACTCTAAACTATTTACAAATACCAATGAATAAATATTAAGAACATAATTACCAAAAAATAATTAATTAACAATACATTTATAAGAAATACCAATAAATAATAATTAATCAATATTAATTACCAATTACTAAATATTGAACACTAAATTATTTTTAATAGTAATTACCAATTACCAAATATTGAACAATTAAATAATTTTGTATACCCAACAATAATAAATATTAAACAGTAATTACCAATTAATAATTACTTATTAATATATTAATTAAACATATCAATAAACAATATTTAATATTATTTGGTTACCAATTTATGATAAAACAACAATACATTACTTTTCATAACGAAAAAATTATATTTGTAAATAATTACCAATTAATAATTAATGTCCAGTAGATTAATTATCAATACCCGACAATACATTTAATAATTACTTAATTAGATTTATATTACTTCCAACACTAAATGCACAACACACTCCAATAATAAAATAATAAACTTAACATAATTATCAATTCATTAATTAATAAAAATTAATTACCAATTAATACAATTTAATTAGCAATTAATAATTAACAATAATATAATTAACAATACACATTAATGAAAATAAATTATTACTTAATTACAATTAAATTACTACCCTCCCAATTCCCCTATAAACCCACGACCCGCTACAGAACTAACGCACAATTATTTAAACAAAAATATTTAATAATTCATAATAATCATTATATAATTTACTATAATTAAATTACTTCCCACCCTATTCCCCTATAAACCCTCAACCCGCTACAGAACTTAAATGCAAAAATGTATTACAATTATTTTATAATTCCTAAAAAATTTATAATTAATTTAGTGTAATTAAATTACTTCCCACCCTATTCCCCTATAAACCCACAACCCGCTACGGTACTAAAATACAAAATTAACTTAAAAAACATTATTAACATATACAAATTGCATACATATATTTTAAAACCAGTAGAACACTTAACAAAACACATATTAGATTAGATTAGAATGTTTATAAAGCGCATGGTTGCCTCGGCAAGGAGGCGTCCCAGCGCTGAAACCATACCAAGCAGGGAGTATAACAGAGGGAAATCTTCCAGGGGCGGGACCGGAACAGGGCGGACGGGGAGGATCAGGCCTGGGAGAAGAGCCACGTCTTCACAAGTTGTCTGAAGGCCTGATGGTCAGGATTACTACGGCTATGAAGGGGAGAGTGTTCCAGAGAGTAGGGGGCCAGGCGTCTGAAGGAGTGACCGCCGGATCTCTCTCTGCGAATGTGAGGGATACAGGCAAGACTCTGGTTTGCCGAACGTAGGGCACGTGAGGGGGTGTACCGAGTGCAAAGGCCACTTAGAATGTCAGGTGCACTGCCTGTTAGTATCTTATGTGTGATACAAAGCGTCTTAAATTGAATACGCTGTGCCAGCGGGAGCCAGTGTAGACGGCGGAGGAGATTCGACGCATGGCTGAATTTAGGAGGGGCAAAAATAATACGTGCTCCCGCATTCTGGACCCTCTGCAGTCTACTAAGCACAGATTTGTTAGAGCCGAGCAGAAGCACATTGTAGTAGTCCAGGCGGGCCAGTATAGAGGCTTGGATAATCAGTTGGCGTGTTTGGGCATCAAAGAGGCCCAGGATTGGTTGTAGGCCGCGCAGTAGTCCAAAGCATTTCCCGGCTACTTACTTTGCATGTGTTTCAAAATTGAGATTTGTATCCATTAGAAAGCCTAGGTTTTTCACTGCAGGTTTGGGATCAGGGGGGTCACCTAGCGCCTGAGGCCACCAATCATTCGTCCAGAGATGGGACTCTTTGCCAACCAGAAGAATCTCTGATTTGGTGGAATTTAATTGCAGGAAATTTGCTGTCATCCATTCTGCAATTGCCGTGATATCTTCTTTAAATTTTAATTTATCCTGCTCTGGGTCAATAGACAAGGCAATCACTAACTAGGGGGCCAATTCCAATCCGGTAAAATCCCCCTCAATTCGCTGTGCGGAGCATTTTTCCCGTACGATTCGTACACCTACAACGTCCCCGTACGTACAATGAAGTACGATAACAAAGCATATCTACATACGAATCGTACCAAACACCATATGACACAAAAATACATACGATTCATATCCGGGTCACGCAGTACGTGCCGTCCGTAAGTAAACAGCCAGCAGTTTCCGGCCCAGCAAGTACGATCCATGTTGACGACACTCCGTATGACCCTTCTGCTACGGGAGTGGAAAACAGCCGTAAAAGCAGATTCCTGCCCGAACTGCACCCCGGTACCCGCCATGAACCCCCTCGGCCGTGTCATCCCAGTCCTGTACTCCTACGACCTGGTGCATAGAAATCGACGACGGCGCATATGGTGAGTACAACGTACCACAATAACGGAAGTGTATTTGTACGGTGCATCACACGCTCGCGTACAGCATCATTGCAGTAGTGATAAGAGCCGCACAGACGTCACTAATGTTGGAGTACGGTGCGTCACACGCACGCGTACAGCATCATTGCAGTAGTGATAAGAGCCGCACAGACGACATCAATGTAGGGGTACGGTGCGTCACACGCTCGTGTATGGCACCAGTGCAATAGTGACACGAGTCGCACAGACGTCAATATTGTTGGGGTACAGTGCGTAACATCTGAGTGTATGGTGGATATGACTCACAGCAGTGCTCAGACATAGGAGGGGTGGGTGGATATGACTCCCAGCAGTGCACAGACATGAGAGGGGTGGGTGGATATGACTCCCAGCAGTGCCCAGACATATGAGGGGTGGGTGGATATGACACCCAGCAGTGCCCAGACATGAGAGGGGTGGGTGGATATGACTCCCAGCAGTGCCCAGACATAGGAGGGGTGGGTGGATATGACTCCCAACATTGCCCAGACATAGGCGGGGTGGGTGGATATGACTCCCAGCATTGCCCAGACATAAGAGGGGTGGGTGCAGAGGACTCCCAGCAGTGCCCAGACATAGGTGGGTGGGTCCAGAGGACTCCCAGCAGTGCCCAGACATAGGAGGGGTGGGTGGATATGACTCCCAGCAGTGCCCAGACATAGGAGGGGTGGGTGGATATGACTCCCTGCAGTGCCCAGACATAAGAGGGGGGGTGCAGAGGACTCCCAGTAGTGCCCAGACAAATGAGGGGTGGGTGCAGAGGACTCCCAGCATTCCCCCAGCCATGAGAGGGGTGGGTGCATATGACTCCCAGCAGTGCCCAGACATAGGAGGGGTGGGTGGATATGACTCCCAGCATTGCCCAGACATAAGAGGGGTGGGTGCAGAGGACTCCCAGCAGTGCCCAGACATGGGAGGGGTGGGTGCAGAGGACTCCCAGTAGTGCCCAGACATAAGAGGGGTGGGTGCAGAGGACTCTCAGCAGTGCCCAAACATAGGAGGGGTGGGTGCAGAAGACTCCCAGCAGTGCCCATACATAGGAGGGGTGGGTGGATATGACTCTCAGCAGTGCCCAGACATAGGAGGGGTGGGTGCAGAAGACTCCCAGCAGTGCCCAGACATAGGAGGGGTGGGTGGATATGACTCCCAGCATTGCCCAGACATAAGAGGGGTGGGTGCGGAGGACTCCCAGCAGTGCCCAGACATAAGAGGGGTGGGTGCAAAGGACTCCCAGCAGTGCCAGACATAGGAGGGGTGGGTGGATATGACTCTCAGCAGTGCCCAGACATAAGAGGGGTGGGTGCAGAGGACTCCCAGCAGTGCCCAGACATAAGAGGGGTGGGTGCAGAGGACTCCCAGCAGTGCCCAGACATGAGAGGGGTGAGTGCAGAGGACTCCCAGCAGTGCCCAGACATGGGAGGGGTGGGTGGATATGACTCCCAGCATTGCCCAGACATAAGAGGGGTGGGTGCAGAGGACTCCAAACAGAGCCCAGACATGAGAGGGGTGGGTGCAGAGGACTCCCAGCTGTGCCCAGACATAGGAGGGCTGGGTGCAGAGGACTCCCAGCAGGGCACAGTTATAGGGGGGGCATTGTCATCATCATACCACAACTACATGGGGGCATGTTTACAACCCTAACCTGTGAGAGTCCTGATAGTGCCATAGTAACACATCACTTACAGCAGTGTCACACTACACGGATGATGGATATCTGTCACACACAGTGTGACACACCACATGTGGGTGTGATGTCAGATCCCACATGCATATCCACCCATGGAGGTTGCAGGCAACCTACACACCCTACCATCATGACACAATAGTGTATAGTCATGTAACAGCCCAACAAACAAAGACAGCAAAAGGGATCACACACTGTCATGTACATCCCTGGGCTGATATGGATGTCCAGGTGCTGGTCAGACCACCAACATGTACTTGCTCATGGAAGGAATACGGTTGAAAGACCTTAGATACAATGCACAAATTTTTGATTCATGTGCACAATTACCCTGCAGAACCAATACAAACATTGGGGTAAGGCTGTGATTATACATCTGCATATTGGGGAAAAGGGTGAATGTGTCCATGAAGGCATTTCTACATACGCTAAATACAAGTACAGTGAGTCGCATGGATGGCACACAGTCATGATCAGTAGTCATCTGTGAGCAGGCATGGCCATTGTTGAGGGAACGTTCAACAACATAGGGAATATGCACACATGTCAGCACAACCATTGTGCAACTGTCTGTAGTGAACTTCTCATTGTATAACTGAGGAATGGACACTCCTTGGGACAATGTCTGTAGGCAAACTGAACACACACAACCAAAGATTAATTGCTCCTACTTTGTGATGGCACATAGATACCATGGTCCACCTCATTAACATCATAAAATATACATAATTCACAATCTCAAAACATTAACATGACATCAACTCTTAGGCACACAACACCTAAAGCAAGTACCTTAAATGCAATAGTTTAGAATGAAAAAGAAAATGCTTTATTCAGCTCCAAAGTAAAAGTAAATAAAAAATGAGTCCTGTCTCAAACAAGGCCAATGGCCAGTTCATTTTCAAGTCTGTTTGGGGGACGTTGTGGAGGTTGTCGACCCCCAACTTGCCTGCACATTCTGGAGCTAAAGGTGGGTTGACCCCTGGGGGGCATCATCAGGGTCAGGGTCTGGCACTGCAGGGACAGTTGAGGGAAGGGTAGGTGTTGTGGGTGCAGGGGGGGGAGGAATCCTCCTCAGTGGCTTGTGCAGCGCCAAAGGTGAAAAGAAATTCAGCACTGCACACTGCTGCCAGTACCGCCAGACCACCACCTGCACCCGGGGACACAATGGGAGTGAAGGTAGAGGGCTGTGAGTCAGGCTTACTGTCTCTGTGGCTTTGTGTCTGCCGTCTGACCCCTGGCCCTGTGGGTGTGCCTGCATCCCTCTGAGATTGTGTGCCAGGAGATCTGCGCTTACACTTAGGTGGTGGTGGTTAACCCTGGGCGTAGTGTGCGGAGTGGGGCTCCGCGGAGCCTGGTTGTGGGTGTTGGCATGCATGATCTTGTGCGTCGGCGTGTGCTTAGGACAGGTATGGGAGAGGGGTGTGTGGATGGGTCTGAAGGAGGGGGGACTGACCGCTGCAGGAGTGAAATTGCTGTCGTCAGTAAGGAGTCCATGGGCGCTAGTTTCCGACGTTGGTCAGACATCACAGCTGACATGCCCTCCATGAATGACAGCAACTGTGTCAGAATAGCAGTGTGGGCATGGAGGACAGTCAGCATTGATGTCTGACCAACATGAATCTGCCGGAGTAGGTCCACAGACTCGGCACTGAGGGCAGCAGGGGAGACAGGGGCAGGGGATGCGGTGCTAGGGACAAAGGAGACATGGGGGGCTGCACGGACAGAAGGGACAGGAGCAACTGGGAGGGTGGATATGGGTCTGGAGGAGGTGGGGATGGACACAGTGAGGGTAGCGGCTGTTGCCGCTTACTCCCCCTCCTGGGAATCAGAAGCCAAGCCGTCCGCATGGTAGGAGGTGTCGCATTCCAAAGGTCCGGCCGTCTGACTCCCCTCACCCTCCGTGCCACTAGCTCCCTCCAACTCCTTTGCGCTGGTGGCACTGCAGCTGGGTCCCTCCTCCTGGTCCTTGCTGATGTCTCCTCCTGTGTCGGTTGATGATGCTGTGGGCAAGGAGAAGAGACAAAAATGCATCAGTCACCTGTACACATCTGACACAAGAGCACAAAATCATTTGGTCACACTGCAAATCATGGCAGGCATCATGAGTAATAGCCAGATAGCTCAGCACAGAATTGATACTAGTACTGCCCAGTTGGTATAGACACAATTCTACTTGGACACAAGGATCCAAAGAACAGACCAGGCCACAACTTAAATGAGAGTCACACTGAGTAGCTTCTATTTGTTTGCAGGAGAGCAGACCTATACAATAAAGTGATGCCACCTCAAGTTCACAAAGAAATAAACAGTTGTGTTGCCCCTCAGGGCAAACTAACACACCTCACTCACCAAGGTGACACCACACTCTGAGCCCTGTAAGTACATTTTGGTGAAAACTAATGTCACAAATTGTTGGCATCTTGAGACTCACCATACTTCACACATTCAACATGCATTGCATGTGTAAATTTGCCATCTTGTGAACATAACACGTAGGTGCCTGCATGAAAGATCTCTCACAAGGAAATGCACACCAAAAACATAGACACATTCATTGAAACAGCTGACACACTTTTCAATGAAACACTGTCACAAACAAATGGCGTGGACCATGTATCATATACATGCTCCAACGGATGTCTTGATGGCTTGACACGCATTAGTCTGTGCAATTGACAACAAAGGACTCTCAAGCACTCCAGAACACTGTGTGGACATGTCTATGTAGATCAAGGCACACCATCAATCACGAACACTATCCTCCTCCAAAATCTGCCTGCTAATCCAAAACATTGCAAATGTTTTTTGGTGTGCACTACCTTGTGAAACAACTATAATGCAGACACATAAGTGTTACCTACACAATTTGTCATATGAACACATTCAAAACATGAACAACTCTTAACAAGTGTTGGGAGTGCCAAGGTACATACCTCAATGTGAGACAACTTCTCATGTGTCAGTCCACACAGGGGCATCTATCACCAGATCATACAGTTGCTAGCACATATGACCCACTGGATGTCATGTGAATTGGCCCACATGTCCCAAATCAGGACAATACGTAAGCTAATGTGCCTGCAATTGTGTAGTCCAAAACCATTGCTGCATCGTGGAAACACCCTTATCCACATGCTAAATGTCAACGCCTTAGTGTGCACACCAAGACAAAACAGCGTTGCACCAGAAGTACATACATGTGGCTAAAAATATTGATTTTTTCATTAAAGACTTAGTCCATGATACTGCCACCTACATTAAGGACACTATGCATCTCATTAACCTTATTGAATCACAGCCATTTCATCCCAACAGTGAAATTCTTGTAACTCTTGACATAGAGTCACTTTATACGAACATCCCACAACAGAAAGGGATAGCTGTGATCAAAAAACATCTAGACAACCGTCCGGCACCCCATCAAGTGCCTACCGAGTTTATAATCAGCCTCCTTGAAATTGCCTTAACTAAAAACTACTTTTTATTCAAAGACACATACTACAGACAGTGCAAGGGAACGTCCATGGGGGCGATTTTTGCCCCAACTTTGCCATTCTTTTTGTGGATGACCTTGAGTCCAACATCATCCTAACCAAAAGCAACCCCTACTATGATCAAATTAAATTATGGCGCAGGTACATCGATGATGTCCTTATGATCTGGGGTGGCGATGAGGAGACATTACATAGTTTTTGTGACTGGCTAAACACTAATCAACCTGATCTTAAATTTACCTTCTCACATGACAGACATCAAGTTGACTACCTAGATGTAACTATTAAATGCGAGGATGAACAATTGTATATCACCTTATTCCGTAAGCCCACAGAACGTAATACTCTCCTAGAATACCGTAGCGCACACCCAAGGGCACTGAGGGACGGTCTCCCTTACGGCCAGTTTTTGAGGATCAGAAGAAACTGTGTAAATACAAAAATGATTTTTTCACAGAGGCAGAAATCTTATGCAAGAATCTAACTTCCAGGGGCTACCCTAGAAAACTAGTTAGAAAGGCAATGAAAAGAGCGTGGTATACGCATAGAGAACACCTGCTTGAACCACACCCCAAAAAAGCACTATCAAAAATCACCTGTGTTACAACATTCAATACAGTCAGCAATCAGTTATCCAAACTAATTAAAAAACATTGGACTGTACTGGACCCCTTATAACTTAATACAGGTTTCCCCTTTTTCTCCTTCAAAAGAGGTCGTAACCTTAAAGATCACCTTGTAAGAGCAGCAGTTGCGCCCAGCAGGAACAATACAATTGAAACAAGTCTCAACCTACCACCCGTCTTAGGACATTTTAAGTGTAATAACTGTATGGCATGCGAATTCACAAAGAACACAAAAGTATTCGAGTATGAAAGTTGTAAGCACACTTTTACATTTTTCACTAATTGCAACTCAAATTGCATTGAATGTCCGTGCAAACTGCTCTATATTGGCCAAACGACCCAGCAAGTCAAGACACGGATTTCTCAGCACAGGAGCAGGATCCGGTGCAAAGTAACAACTGCACCCCTTGTCGAACATTTTCTTGAATTTGGACACTCGGAAAACGATCTTAAGTGGCAGGTTATTGATAAACTTGCACCAAATGCAAGGGGTGGAAATCAACAGACTATCCTGAATCGCCTGGAATGCAAATGGATTTACCATTGCAAGACTATTGAAAAAGGACTCAATTCCCTTGATGAATGGAATATGTGTATCTGAATACAATCCACCAAATGGCATCCTGCTACCCACTATATGAATATGCTGTGTAACCTTACAATACTGGTAATTTTATAGTCTTTGTTAAGATATCCTAATGTATTTATAACTTTGTACATACAATGATGGATGTCTCACTGTAACTCTGTTCCGACATTGACTCTAATAGAACACCATACAGCTAAAGTTTAAATTTATATCTAGTAACTCCTCAATTTCGAGGCGTTACAAATCTACGAAATCGACCTAATTTCTTTCAAAACAATATAGCCTTCTCTTTGAATAGTGTATTAGTCTCTGCTCTTGCGCGCTGGAATAAACTACACTCCATTGCCACGCATGAACTACAAGCCCTTTAACGTGCTTGCGCGCAAACAGGACATTTCTACGCTTGCGCGCACAATCCGGAAGCTTTGAAATCGCGCTACTACTCGCAATCAAGTGTGAGAGCAGCTAAGCAGCGAGGCACTCGGACCCCCCTTTTCCAGCCGCCAGACCGCCGAGATTAAGTAAGTCTGTCGCCTGTCACGCCCTTAAATCCACCGCATTAGTTGCTTTTAACTAATCTATTGCACTCTTGCTCCCCAGCTCCAGGCGGCTCGATTTAAATAGGACAAGTTATCTTCCTCCACAGCGATAAAGCCGCTATTAGGACCCCCAATTACGAACTACGGTTTTAATAAGACCCAGTAAGTCCCTCCGATTTTTATTTCTCACCACCAAGGTCCTGCTACTACCCAGAAATTAATTTGCATGCTTGATTTTTGCCCACCCAGCTCCAGAAGGACCCAAATATAACCTACTGTGATCAATTGCCCAGACACGCAGGATTTTGTTTAGTAAGTCTTATACCTTTTAAGTGGGTCTCTACTTGAAGCGCTTCCCCCACCCTAGGTCTAGTTTATTGATTTAATTATAATTTTTATCCTACCTCACAAATTGCCCCAATGAGCAACATAATAAGTATACCTGTTCCTGGCTGTATGAGTATTTTAACCTCCACTACAAATTGCTATACTATTTATTAAATATTAACTGCATACCCCCCTTCATTGGTTTGCAGCCGAATACCCTATCCTATTGCAGGATAGTTACCACCATGACCACTGGACTGTCACTGAAATTGTCTACAAGTAAGTCTAAATGCTCCGCAGTACGAACGTATACTCGGCGCCCTAGGAACTATGATAAGGCATTCAATTCCCTCTGTTCCTTTCAGAATAAGAAACTAATCCGGCCATATCGGCTTGATATCCCGGTTATACCGATTCAAGCTCCTACTACTTTGTCCAGATGGATTGTTCCACTAGCATATCCAGCTAGAGAGTAAGTTATACTCCAATTCATATGTCTACGCATGCAATTGAATGCCCCTCACCCCCGTGAATAATACCCAGCGCAGCACACACCTGGTTTGGATACTAAGCACCCCCTCTCCTATTTTAAGTTAAGCGCGCATGAAAATGAAACATGCCACTGGGAGCACAAAGATCACTATGCTAAGAAATTGTTGTGTAGGTCTCCTTGCTAATCCTACTTACCTCTCTGCAGTTTCAGGCAGCTCATCAGTCCTGAAGATGATCTAAAATTATTATAGATCGAAACGTCGTCGACCCACCGAGGGAAATACCCCCACTCCATTGTATATATTTTTGTGGTTTAGACCTTGTTGTTGTGTGACATTCTGTTTCGTTTTCACTATGTTCACTTGTGTCACATTATGCACTCTGTCACTCATATGAGCACCTGAAACGTCATGATATATGCTAAAAATGAAAATAAATGACGGAGTTTATGTTTACCTACACTTTCAGCTCCCCAGCGTGAATTAATTATACGCTCTATTCTCTCAAGGACCTGTTTAGCCACCCCTGAACCATTGTTCTTCTAAAATATAAATATAATAAAAATATTGAGGCACAATCATCTCTGGAAGCAAATGACATAGCCAGTAAAGCCCCTAATTAGAGCACTGTCCACCATCACAGGGGAAGTGCCTAGTTAAAAATTCCAACACACAATTTACATCCACAGGTCAAAACTGCCAAGGGCAAAACAGGCAGGCCCATTACACCACTCCAGCACAACACCCACATCACTCAGTCAATGTGATTGATACAGCCCAAAAAGTGAGAACTCAGAATCAGGGTAACATAAACAGTGCAGCAACTTCACAAAAACTACACCAAGGTCACCTCGTGGGGCTGGCAATACATATTAGTCACAACCAACCAGCAACAGATTTTACTGAATAGGCACACAGGATCTGGCCAGTGTGAGTATGCACAAGCCAAATCTTGTATCCATGGCCAGTGTGCACATGTAGCAGACACATGATAAATACAAACTATGCAAGGCACCAATCCCACAGACGCTGACCCATCATGAACACACATAGAATGGGCACAGTGTTGCATTAAACACATGATTTGGATACCAGGGTGTCTCAGGGGACTTTAGTGGGCACACAGATCCATGGGTCTAGAAAATGCTGACCGTCTCAGGATTACCCGTCATGACAATATGCATATCTCACAAATGATGTCTGAGAATGCAACATGGTTCATGCATGCTGCAAGTGTGTTTATTTTAAACCGCACACTCCTATGTTGAGACTCATCATCAGTGTAAACACATGTGAAGGCCAAATACAGTGCACAGGTCGGGGCACAGGCAAGGTAGCAACCACCCGCGTAGCTAGGGGGGGGCGAGGGGGGCGGACCGCCCCAGGCGGCACTGTTTTGGGGGTGGCAACAGCGCGACACTGGTGTGCCCCGTTGCGGTGGCCTTTTTATTGTAAAGTGCTCTGACACCTTCGGGTAAGTCCGCGCTTTAATGCATTAAATAAAATCCTGACATTAAGGCAGTGCAATGACACATCCATTAGTCTGGCACGGTGGGCGGACGTCACGCCACGTCCTGCTTCCAAAGGCGGGGAAGTTGGTTTTTTTTTGGAGCAGGAAGCGGCTCGGCCTGGCTCTGCGGGCGCCACTTCTATTATGGAGCTTGAAGCACCTGCCTCCTGCTCACAGCTGCAAGGCCGCCGTCGTGTGCTGTCTCATTACCGAGGCGAGCTGAGCTCACATCATGGAGTCGGTGACCGGCGGTTCCAGCAGCGGACACCAGGACAGTCGAGACTCTGAGCACAGACAGCGCTGGACCAAGAAAGCAGGTGGCAAACTGACTTGAAGTAAGTTCCAGCCACCCGACTTTCTATTAACACCATGCTGCTGCAGAAATACACGATTTTTAAAACGGTGCCGTCTGCAGAGGCACACGCTCTTTGGGGGATGAAATAATGAATACTACCTTTACTACCTCATGTATTTCACAGTTTTTACTACCTCATGTATTTTGTTTGCTCACAATTGTCACTATTACCTTGTGTAAGTAACGCATGTTTTTGCAATCTGTTCTTTTATAATGTTTCTCATTATGTTTCATCTCTGTTCCTAATGTGAAGCGCTCTGACGCCTTCGGGTAAAGTCCGCGCTATATAAAAATGCATAAATAAATAAATAAATAAAAAAGAACAGAAGACTGGTGACTGGCAAGATGGGATGTACCAAAGAGGGCTCTAAATAGAAAAAGAAAGTAAAGAAATAGGCGGCCATCAGGGAGAGGCTGCTGCGAGCAGAAGGAAGAGAGGGGGCACAAGAGATGATAAGTCATGGAAGAGGGAAAGAAAGCACCAGCAGCAACAAGGAAGATGATGGCGGAGTGAGATAATTGAAGAGGGTGAAACATAATGGCATGGAGAGCGTGAAATGGAGATCGGAATAAGACACAGGTTTGGGACAGTGGTGAGTGGAAGGTTGGTGATGTAAGAAGTTATGAAATGAAGGGTAGGGGAGAAAATGAAAAGTAAAGCAGGAGGGGCTTGCGCGCAAACAGGACATTTCTACGCTTGCGCGCACAATCCGGAAGCTTTGAAATCGCGCTACTACTCGCAATCAAGTGTGAGAGCAGCTAAGCAGCGAGGCACTCGGACCCCCCTTTTCCAGCCGCCAGACCGCCGAGATTAAGTAAGTCTGTCGCCTGTCACGCCCTTAAATCCACCGCATTAGTTGCTTTTAACTAATCTATTGCACTCTTGCTCCCCAGCTCCAGGCGGCTCGATTTAAATAGGACAAGTTATCTTCCTCCACAGCGATAAAGCCGCTATTAGGACCCCCAATTACGAACTACGGTTTTAATAAGACCCAGTAAGTCCCTCCGATTTTTATTTCTCACCACCAAGGTCCTGCTACTACCCAGAAATTAATTTGCATGCTTGATTTTTGCCCACCCAGCTCCAGAAGGACCCAAATATAACCTACTGTGATCAATTGCCCAGACACGCAGGATTTTGTTTAGTAAGTCTTATACCTTTTAAGTGGGTCTCTACTTGAAGCGCTTCCCCCACCCTAGGTCTAGTTTATTGATTTAATTATAATTTTTATCCTACCTCACAAATTGCCCCAATGAGCAACATAATAAGTATACCTGTTCCTGGCTGTATGAGTATTTTAACCTCCACTACAAATTGCTATACTATTTATTAAATATTAACTGCATACCCCCCTTCATTGGTTTGCAGCCGAATACCCTATCCTATTGCAGGATAGTTACCACCATGACCACTGGACTGTCACTGAAATTGTCTACAAGTAAGTCTAAATGCTCCGCAGTACGAACGTATACTCGGCGCCCTAGGAACTATGATAAGGCATTCAATTCCCTCTGTTCCTTTCAGAATAAGAAACTAATCCGGCCATATCGGCTTGATATCCCGGTTATACCGATTCAAGCTCCTACTACTTTGTCCAGATGGATTGTTCCACTAGCATATCCAGCTAGAGAGTAAGTTATACTCCAATTCATATGTCTACGCATGCAATTGAATGCCCCTCACCCCCGTGAATAATACCCAGCGCAGCACACACCTGGTTTGGATACTAAGCACCCCCTCTCCTATTTTAAGTTAAACGCGCATGAAAATGAAACATGCCACTGGGAGCACAAAGATCACTATGCTAAGAAATTGTTGTGTAGGTCTCCTTGCTAATCCTACTTACCTCTCTGCAGTTTCAGGCAGCTCATCAGTCCTGAAGATGATCTAAAATTATTATAGATCGAAACGTCGTCGACCCACCGAGGGAAATACCCCCACTCCATTGTATATATTTTTGTGGTTTAGACCTTGTTGTTGTGTGACATTCTGTTTCGTTTTCACTATGTTCACTTGTGTCACATTATGCACTCTGTCACTCATATGAGCACCTGAAACGTCATGATATATGCTAAAAATGAAAATAAATGACGGAGTTTATGTTTACCTACACTTTCAGCTCCCCAGCGTGAATTAATTATACGCTCTATTCTCTCAAGGACCTGTTTAGCCACCCCTGAACCATTGTTCTTCTAAAATATAAATATAATAAAAATATTGAGGCACAATCATCTCTGGAAGCAAATGACATAGCCAGTAAAGCCCCTAATTAGAGCACTGTCCACCATCACAGGGGAAGTGCCTAGTTAAAAATTCCAACACACAATTTACATCCACAGGTCAAAACTGCCAAGGGCAAAACAGGCAGGCCCATTACACCACTCCAGCACAACACCCACATCACTCAGTCAATGTGATTGATACAGCCCAAAAAGTGAGAACTCAGAATCAGGGTAACATAAACAGTGCAGCAACTTCACAAAAACTACACCAAGGTCACCTCGTGGGGCTGGCAATACATATTAGTCACAACCAACCAGCAACAGATTTTACTGAATAGGCACACAGGATCTGGCCAGTGTGAGTATGCACAAGCCAAATCTTGTATCCATGGCCAGTGTGCACATGTAGCAGACACATGATAAATACAAACTATGCAAGGCACCAATCCCACAGACGCTGACCCATCATGAACACACATAGAATGGGCACAGTGTTGCATTAAACACATGATTTGGATACCAGGGTGTCTCAGGGGACTTTAGTGGGCACACAGATCCATGGGTCTAGAAAATGCTGACCGTCTCAGGATTACCCGTCATGACAATATGCATATCTCACAAATGATGTCTGAGAATGCAACATGGTTCATGCATGCTGCAAGTGTGTTTATTTTAAACCGCACACTCCTATGTTGAGACTCATCATCAGTGTAAACACATGTGAAGGCCAAATACAGTGCACAGGTCGGGGCACAGGCAAGGTAGCAACCACCCGCGTAGCTAGGGGGGGGCGAGGGGGGCGGACCGCCCCAGGCGGCACTGTTTTGGGGGTGGCAACAGCGCGACACTGGTGTGCCCCGTTGCGGTGGCCTTTTTATTGTAAAGTGCTCTGACACCTTCGGGTAAGTCCGCGCTTTAATGCATTAAATAAAATCCTGACATTAAGGCAGTGCAATGACACATCCATTAGTCTGGCACGGTGGGCGGACGTCACGCCACGTCCTGCTTCCAAAGGCGGGGAAGTTGGTTTTTTTTTGGAGCAGGAAGCGGCTCGGCCTGGCTCTGCGGGCGCCACTTCTATTATGGAGCTTGAAGCACCTGCCTCCTGCTCACAGCTGCAAGGCCGCCGTCGTGTGCTGTCTCATTACCGAGGCGAGCTGAGCTCACATCATGGAGTCGGTGACCGGCGGTTCCAGCAGCGGACACCAGGACAGTCGAGACTCTGAGCACAGACAGCGCTGGACCAAGAAAGCAGGTGGCAAACTGACTTGAAGTAAGTTCCAGCCACCCGACTTTCTATTAACACCATGCTGCTGCAGAAATACACGATTTTTAAAACGGTGCCGTCTGCAGAGGCACACGCTCTTTGGGGGATGAAATAATGAATACTACCTTTACTACCTCATGTATTTCACAGTTTTTACTACCTCATGTATTTTGTTTGCTCACAATTGTCACTATTACCTTGTGTAAGTAACGCATGTTTTTGCAATCTGTTCTTTTATAATGTTTCTCATTATGTTTCATCTCTGTTCCTAATGTGAAGCGCTCTGACGCCTTCGGGTAAAGTCCGCGCTATATAAAAATGCATAAATAAATAAATAAATAAAAAAGAACAGAAGACTGGTGACTGGCAAGATGGGATGTACCAAAGAGGGCTCTAAATAGAAAAAGAAAGTAAAGAAATAGGCGGCCATCAGGGAGAGGCTGCTGCGAGCAGAAGGAAGAGAGGGGGCACAAGAGATGATAAGTCATGGAAGAGGGAAAGAAAGCACCAGCAGCAACAAGGAAGATGATGGCGGAGTGAGATAATTGAAGAGGGTGAAACATAATGGCATGGAGAGCGTGAAATGGAGATCGGAATAAGACACAGGTTTGGGACAGTGGTGAGTGGAAGGTTGGTGATGTAAGAAGTTATGAAATGAAGGGTAGGGGAGAAAATGAAAAGTAAAGCAGGAGGGGCTGATTGGGGTAAAAGAAAATGACGAAAAGAATGTAAGGGGAGAGCAATGGAATGAAGAGGGAAGGAAAGGAGAGTGTAAAGGAGACAAGGGGAGTCTTCCTGGTCCGGGGGACATGATGACTGCAGACAGAAGTGTGAGAAAACGAGAGTAAGAAAGAGAGAAGGAGGCGAGAAGGGAAGGACTGAGGACGTGAGAGAGGGAAGGGTAGGGTGGAGATACAGGGAAAGAATTAGGAAAGAAGTGAGAAAAGAATGACCGTGTGAGTGGGAGGGAAACAGAAGAGGAGGCAAGAGGGGGAAGATTTGGTGAGAAATAAGCAAGGAACTGGAAAATAGAAGGAGAGAGGGGAGGAAGGGTTAGAGAAAAGGGATAGGGGCCGAGAGGGGCGGAGGCTGTCCTATCATGGAGAGGGGGTCTGTGTAAATAAGGGAACCAGGCAAGAGGAATAGGGGAGGGGTAAGGGTCGAAGAGGGAAAGAAGGGGTGTAAATAAAAGTACGAAGCAAATGTAGGAATCCAGGAGGGACAGAAGGAGAAAAGATTGTGAGAGACCCGGTCCACTTAAAGCCCTGCCTGAGGCTTTCATGCACCCCCATACTCTATTGTGTCTCAGTGTTAATTGCTTAGACTAGCAATACAAGTTCAGCCTCAGGTTGTGAATAAATAACGGTCGGCACCGCACACCTTGCTGTTATCTGCTAATTCATTTTTATCAAATTGCTCAGTGTGTCTTTTTGAGATAAATTACAGTCTGCAGAGGGGTTGTGACCTCTAAGGTACGCGTGTACCCTTCCATTTCCAGTGCTTTGCAGTCGTTTAACAATCTTCTTACAGTTTCTTGTTGCTCAAATGGGTGTAATTTCAGATATTTATGTTTCCGTTGTTTTTATTGCTTGATTTTAGTTGCGAAAAAAGTGTCACTCATAGTTGTTGAAATGTCACTCATAGTTACGCTGACATTATCAAAATGTCACACTTAGCAATCTGAAACCTTGGCAGCTATGCTTCCTTTATGTCCGGCCTGCTGTTGTTAGCTGTACTTCCAGTGCCAGCTGCGCCCCTCCACGTGCACAAACCATGAGCTGAACATTGCAGGCATTGCCCTGCAACTGCAGAAACGTAGACATTGCCGTCTGTTGTATAGTGGGGTGTCGGAGAACATTCCATAAAGTATAGAACCCAGTGAATGCTGGTAATTTCTAACTTGCACAGACATACATTTTTACAGATAAAACTAATACAGCGCACAAACGATGTGTGGAAATCAGGTGTCAATTCATCAAACAAACAGGATTTGCATAGCGCTACATATCACCTGTGAGGTTATCTAGGCACTGTGGGGTGGGGGCAATGCTTCTGCTGAGAGACGTTAATCGAATAACCATGTTTTTAGGCCCTTCCTGAAATCCTGCAGGGTGGCAGTCTGTGTGCTCTCCTTTGTACTGCCGGTCACCGGTGTATTTAACTGTGTAGCCTTGGACCGTGTCATGTATGTGCATGTAACTCGCATGATCGAGGTAACTATTAGCAGCAATACTACGTGTCTCTCTGACATCTTTCAAAAGTGCTCACCGTCCTTTTTCCCAAGCACCCCCTATCCTCCCCCCCCGTTCCCCCTCCCCCCTAAGGGGCGGCAATCTGAGGGATAGCCCCGGGCGCCACAAGCTCTAGCTACGCCCCTGGTAGCAACACATGTCACAAACCTCCCTGACACATGATGCGCTAATCAATGTGCAGTCTAATTACCTTGCACCCTAGAGGAACATGATCAAATGTGAAAACACACAGACCAGGGGACACCCGTGGAGGAGGGGAAGGGATGAAAAAGAGCACGAGCTGAATATGTGGAATTGAAAATACAATGCACAAATAGCCTATCTGACCAGACACCCCAGCTGTGGGAGTGTTTCCAGGATTTAGAGCACCTCAATTAGCAGCTGACACACAACACTACAAACAGCCATGTACCTACCCCCTCCTTGCTGCTGTCCCTCCTGCAACTGCCTATAGAGGTCTGGAAAGACCACTGCCAGGACCCGGAGCATCTGGGGGGTGAGGTGGCGGCTTCCACCATGTCGGCGTGGGGCCTCCATCTTCAGCTGGACCCGGGCGAATAGCCGGGTCCAGCACCGGATGTCTTGCCACCTCTTCCTGACGTTCCTCAGCCGCCGGCAATGGCCCCCCCACACTCCTGACAGCCCTGACGATCTCCATCCATATCTCTCCCTTCTCATAGGCAGATACCTTTCAGGAAGAACAAGTGAAACAACACCAGCACACCTGCTCCATGTCCCAGAGACACACACTTGCACACCATTGATAATGTGAATAGGGCATAGGATGCTGACAGGACTTGCATTATTGTCCATGTGAATTAGGCATATGGGTAAACCCAAACACACCAAATACCTTTGAAAGTTAACATATGGCATAATGGGTGCAACACACTCACTGATCATGGCACACACTGTACAACACATGCAAATGCAGGTTGTGGGACAGCACGTGACAACCTGTTACATATCCTACTTTATTTAAGAACCCTCAGCAGACAGACAAACCCTGGCACAGATCACTCGCCTGTCAGTGTCAACAGTATATAAAACCTTCATTTTGCATATGTCCCACTTGACAAAGAGGTGCCACAGGTGTTGTGCTAACTGTGCAAGTCAGGCACACAACATAGCATACTTGTCACATCAGATGGCTACAGCTGCTGCATACGCCATGCAGCTGTGGTGCAAAACATCACATACACACTCAGCCAGGTGACAAGGAACATTCACACTCTTCAATGTCCATGAAGGGTCTCCCTGACATCTATTCCGCCCCTTTCGGAGGACGAACTTACCCGGCTTAGTGGCAAAATTAAGTCAGACTCCCCCTTGGACCCCTTACAACCATCTCAATTTAAGAACTTCCTCTCAGTCTTTAAGGGGCCCCTCTGTAACATAATTAACAGTTCCCTATCAACTGGAACTGTACCGACCTCCTGGAAGCATGCTTGGGTGTCTCCAATTTTAAATAAAACCAATGCAGACCCCAACAAACCGGAAAATTTCCGACCAATATCCCTTCTGCCCTGGGTGGCAAAAATTACGGAGGCTCATGTTAACAATGTACTGACCCAGTTTGTGAATACAAACTGTATCCTAGACCCTTCTCAGAATGGGTTCCGAACGGGTCATAGTACAGAAACGGCCCTTCTGGCCACTACGGAGCAGATGCAGTCTCTTGTGGACAAAGGTCAAAGTGCGGCGCTGATTTTATTAGATCTCAGCGCCGCCTTTGACACGGTGTCCCACGAGATTTTACTCCAGACACTCGAGGAAGCAGGGATAGAAGGCTTAGCCTTGGATCGGCTCGGCTCATTCCTGACCAATAGATCATTCCGAGTCTCATTACCCCCATACACATCTCAGACCCGTGCCATTGGTCAAGGGGTGCCCCAAGGCTCGGCCTTGAGCCCACTGCTCTTCAACATATACGTCCAGCCTCTAGCTGCGGTCGCCAATCGATGGGACCTTACGATCGTCTCTTATGCTGACGATACGCAGGTAGTGGTCACCTTGGCTGACGGTGCCTCACCCTCGGCCTCCAAATTCAAAGACGGCATGACGGCAGTGGCCAATTGGATGGCAGCCAACTGTCTAAAGCTAAATGCCGGAAAAACGGAGGTTCTGTTGGTGGGTAAGCACGTCAATCTATGGAATGATCAGTGGTGTCCGGCAGGCCTGGGCTCAATTCCCACCCCAAAAAATGGAGTGACGAACCTGGGGGTCATGATGGACTCTTCACTTTCCTTTCAGGACCATACCAAGCAGTTAGCCGCATCGTGTTTTGGCATCTTGTGAAGCTTAAGACCCATTCATAAATACTTCGCCCCCTCGATCCGTCAACTTATCGTGAAAGCTACCATAATTTCACGTTTGGACTATTCAAATTCTCTTCTCCTGGGGGCAAACAAAGTAGAGATAACAAGAATGCAACGCATTCAAAATGCGGCGGCTAGAGCCTTGGTGGGTCTGCCACGTTTCTGCTCAGCTTCCAGCACTATCTGTAAATTGCATTGGCTCCCCATTGACAGACGCATTCACTATAAAACACTTTGTATTTCTTTTACGATTCTGAAAAGCGCTAGCCCAGCTTTGCTGAGCAACTTGATCTCGCACTATGTTCTGTCGCGCCCCCTTCGCTCAGCAGAGCTACACTTAGCAACGGTGCCTAGAATTAGGCTTTCCAGGACAAGAGGTCGGGCTTTTCGATATCTTGCGCCTAAGCTATGGAATTCTCTTCCGGTTCACATCTGCGCTATTGACTGTTTGACATCCTTCAGAAAGGCTATTAAGACCTTTTTGTTCCCATCACCTTAGTCTCTACTGGTAATTCCTTTGGCTGGCCCATATTGTTATCGTCTCCTCATGAGGTAGCGCCGGGACGCCCCTTAGCTGGGGCAGCTGTGCGCTTAATAAAACGGATAACATAACATAACATAACATGAGTTCAAACACAGCATTTGTACAACATCACCCGAGGTCCACAAAAAACATAAACATCAGTGAGTACATTCAGCTGTCACTCTGGGGTGAACACTATTACAGATCAGTAAATAATGGGGAAAAAACCTGCAAGGTGTGGCACAACAGAATGTGTAAATCAGTTTACATTGAATGTCACAGTTAGCATAATGGAAGTAAGGAGGAAACACACTTTAACTACAACATGCTCTGCATGGGAGACAGCACAATGTACACACCCGGCGCTCACTGCCAAACCACATTGCATGTCTGATCCACAAATACACAATGGCCGTAGTGCCACTCACACAACAGGTGCACAGTCAAAGCAAGTGCAGTCATCACTCAACTGCTCCCCCGGTCTCCCATACAGCTTGCTGTAATTTGGTAGGAGGGCATCCAGCAGGGCCTGGTTCTCCTCCTCACTGAATGCAGGTGCCCTCTCCATGGCCAGCAAATTCAGAGTCCAGGGATTGCAGAGACAGCAGCAGTGTGGTCCACTCCAATGTTGTGCAGGCAAGTGCTCACTCACAGACACATGCAGGCTTAAATCTGTGCTGCTCAGGGGCTTTCTGTTTCTGGAGTATAGTGTGATAGGCCAGAATACTTTGCATCCTATGTTTCATCCAATCCCTTCAAACATAAGGCCCTGACTCACATTTGCATGCTTTAAAAGGTGTGCTTCAGCTCCAAATACTAATTGCAACATTGTATATTCCTGCCCAACTGACTTTTGCAGAACACCTGTAGAACACACTCAAATCTCAGTATCCATGACAACCAGGTTGCATTTAGGGCCCATTATTTGCCCCATAGGTGTACCCTGGCTAGTTTCTGAGATCAACACACGTCTACGGTGCTTTCCACGTCACGTATTGCACCATTGTAGTAGTGAAACGAGGCGCACACACGCACGTCAGGTCGGGGTACGGTTCTCTCGCGTATGGCACCATTGTAGTAGTGAAACGAGGCACACACACGCACGTCAGGTCGGGGTACGGTTCGATCGCGTATGGCACCATTGTAGTAGTGAAACGAGGCGTACACACGCACGTCAGGTCGGGGTACGGTTCGCTCGCGTATGGCACCATTGTAGTAATGAAACGAGGCGCACACATGCACGTCAGGTCGGGGTTTGGTTCGCTCGTGTATGGCACAATGACAATAGTGAAACGAGGCACACACACGCACGTCAGGTCGGGGTACGGTGCGTTACACCCGCTGTGGTGAAGGCAGGGGTACGGTGCATTGCACACGCTCACGTACTGCAACATTACAATAGTGTTACGAGGCGCACACATGGCACCAATGTTTGTGTACTGCTCAAACCAGGATGTATATCAGGTTTTTGTCATTGCATACTTACATGAGCGGTGCCTAGGTGTAGCAGGCTGTGACATAGCACAGGGCATCTGACCCTTTCCTCAATCAGTATGACGACCTGTTGACACCTGTCATGTGTGATGGGGCAGTAAGTGTAACCCATCACCTTAACACTTGTCCCCTAGGTATCATTATGCGCATTTACTCATTCACATCAGCACTGGGATAGCACAGTCATCACTATGGGCAGCTGTCTCATTATGCCAGTGGCCGGGGCCCCTTCTCACTTTTCATTTTGACGCTCAGCATGACACTATCTGACAATGTCATGTGTGTGTCATGGTAAGAGTTGCAATAGCTGGTTGTGTTGCATTAACTGCATATGATTTTGGTGCATCTCTAATGCGTCTGTGTTGTGATTGACATGGTTGTCCATGTACGCACACCATGCCACATGTGCTTTTCAAAGGATTTTGTGTCTGATGGCATCATACATCATTTATCCCCAGGCATACATGTCTGCATCGTGACAATGGCTGTTGCTTTAACACATGCACACCTCATTTTCAATTTGTCCGATATGAAATGTTGGAGTGCCAGCAAGATGCCATATGTGTCCTGGATGTCTTGCACACGCCAGACCCCATAGTGACTTGATGTGTAGTTGCAGTGTTGCATGTGCTATGTACATTGGTATCATTGTTGGCTGACAGTTGTGCTCAATTCTTAACAAATATGTCCTGCAGGGCACCGCCTCTACCAAGGCCTTTTCCTGACTTGGAGACCATAAGGGAACGTGATTGCATCCGATTTTACCGATTCACTCGAGTGTTGATTCAGAACTTGACGGTCAGGCTGGAACCACATCTCCAACCACGACACAGGTATCCGACTGCGCTGACACCCAAGCTAAAGGTGATGGCAGCACTACATTTCTTTGCTACAGGTACGTTTCAATTTATCATAGCTGATGTTGGGGGATGTCACAAACCATGTTCAGCCGTGTTCTACGTGAGGTGTTAGCTGCTATGTTGCAGCACATTGATGAGTTCATAACATTTCCAACTGCTCAAGAGTTGACAGATGTCAAGGGTGACTTCTATGCCCTGGGAGGGATGCCACATGTCATTGGGTCCATTGATGGTACACATGTGGCTTTGGTGCCACCACAGGCTCAGGAGCAGGCCTTCTGCAACAGGAAACATTACCACTCAATAAATGCCCTGGTTGTGTGTCTTTTTAACATGCTGATTTCCCATGTTTGTGCACGTTTTCCAGTAATCGTGCCATGATGCATTCATCATGAGGCGTAGCAGGGTACCACTGATGATGCTGCAGCTGCACAACGAGCGGGCATGTCTTGTTGGTGGGTAACTATGTTTGTCCTGTATCTCTCATTTATGTTTTATGTATGACGGCACCTCATTACACACTTTTTTGCATGATTTTTACTTGTAGGAGACGCGGGATATCCCAACATGCCGTGGCTCATGACACCGCTCCGCAATCCCAGAACAGCTGCAGACCAGTGGTACAACAATGCACACGGACAGACCAGGCGAGTGATAGAGCATACTTTTGGACTCCTGAAGAGTTGATTCCGATGCCTTGATAAGACCGGTGGATCTCTCCCATATGCCCCACAAAAGGTGTGTGACATCTTCATCGTGTGCTGCATGCTGCACAACATGGCAGTTGAGGAGGCTATGCAACTCATTCTGGATCCTGACGAGCTGGAACATCCACCGGTTAAGGATGCCGGCCTTGGCCACGATGAAAGTGATGAGGAGAAGGAGGAGGATGATATCCGGAGTCAGCTCATACACAACTTCTTCTCTTAATGGTGAGTCATTGTGAATTATTGTACAAGCTTGTAGCATAGAGTGGCATGTGTTGCAAACTGTGTGTCCAGCCGACTCTATGGAAAGTCACTTTGATGTATGTTGTGATGTGTCAAACAAGTGCTGATGTTCTGCCACACACATATGCACAATGAGTGATCGTAAAATGTACATGTGTACTACATTGTTGGTGTATTTTACATGACCATGCCTGTAGGATATTGATTCTCAATGTAAAGTCTTGTGTGCCTGTTATTTGCAGGTTGCTCTGCCTGTTGTCTGTTCGTTCGTGTCATCTTAGTCCTCCTGCTATTCCCCATGATGATTGCAATGTGTGCCGAATCAGCGTGCCATGCACAGACATGTGGAAATGTCAGTTTTGGTAAGAAATAAAAACAGGCTGTATTGTGTTGGTATGGTTTTCGAATGTGTGTGAACTGTTTCTGTGCATGTTGTTGAACCATACCTACATGTCCCATTCCCATGGATCAAACTGCATGTTGCACCACTCCAAATGACAGAACAGTCACCCTTCTTGACAGTCATCTGTTGTGGACTTTTGACTCTGGTGAATGCATCATTGTGTGTATACCTTGCCCCAGACACATTGCGGCTGACACCAGTTGACATAGCGTGGGACATCTCAACAACAGGCTCTGTGTGGAATTGCAGCCTCACTGTGTGCAGCAGGATGTGTCTGGCTCATCCCCTTTATCCTGTGTGCCAATACAGTTTGATCTGCAAACAACCATGTTGTGAAGTTGTTGGACAGTGTATGTCCCACATGGTCTGTCAACTGTCCTGTGAGTCTGTTCGTAGGGATGCATTGCCCCCTGTGCCCGTATGTCATGTCACAGTCATGTTGCTACCCCTGTGCCGGTGGAGAACACTGCTTTGCAAGCCTTCTCTGTAAGTTGATGTTAACTTTCTATTCCCATGATGGCAGGTATGTAGCACTGATGACGTCACAACGTTGTGCTGTGGCTAATGTTTACACTTCTGTGGCACCAGTTGGGTGACGTCAATTCCAGGATTCTTTTGTGCTGTGCTGCATATCCTGGTCATGGTAGGGGTGGTTTATTGGATTTGTTAATCATTTCTCTCTTTGTAGTTTGTTGCGACCTGCTTGTCATGTTAGGCATCGTAAGGCACAGTTGGACGAGCCAATGACAGGCTCTTGCGGGGCTACCTTGTGTTTAGATTATTCCCTTTCTCGTAGGTTGAGCTTCTTAGGGCTCTTGCGGGTGATGTGTCATTTACCTTCATGACCGTGACTGATTCCCTGCGATGACTGCAGGTTGTGGGCTTTGTGTGAGTAGCATTGCCACACATTATATTCACTGTAGGTTTGAGCCTCATTCGTAAACAGTGAATCAATAGATGAGCGCATGGATCTCATTGCTTTGATGCTGTCCTGGTGAGCGTTACACCCCCTTCATTTAGGTCACAAACTCTGCTACCTTTTATGTGTCCGTGTTCAATGTTCTGATCTTGTATCATTTCCAAATATGTGACCCCAATTAGGATACAGTGGCTGTGATTATACTTCACATGTGTAAATGTTACAGTATAGGTCCAGAGCTATTCGGTAAATCTGTGACAGGAAGTGTGGTATGCTTATGCTTCTTTACCTTTGTTTCAGATCTCACTCCCTGTTGTTCCCATCCTCCCCTTCCCTCGCCTGATCACCCTTTGTGTCTGTCATTTATGCTCAGACCAAGGGGCCACTGCTGGGTGTCATATCCACTCACCCCTCATATGTCTGGGTACTGCTGGGAGTCATATCCACCTACCCCTCCTATGTCTGGGCACTGCTGGGAGTCATATCCACCTACCCCCATACTGTTGGGCACTGCTGGATGTCATATCCACCCACCCCTCCTATGTCTGGGCACTGCTGGGAGTCATATCCACCCACCCCTCCTATGTGTGGCCACTGCTGGGATTCATATCCACCCACCCCTCTTATGTCTGGGCACTGCTGGGAGTCATATCCACCCACCCCCATACTGTTGGGTACTGCTGGGAGTCATATCCACCCACCCCCATACTGTTGGCCACTGCTGGGAGTCATATCCACCCACCCCTCCTATGTCTGGCCACTGCTGGGAGTCATATCCACCCACACCTCTTATGTCTGGCCTCTGCTGGGAGTCATATCCACCCACCCCTCCTATGTCTGGGCACAGCTGGGAGTCCTCTGCAACCACCCCTCCTATGGTTTGGCACTGCTGGGAGTCATATCCACCTACCCCTCCCATGTCGGGGTACTGCTGGGAGTCCTCTGCACCCACGCCTCTTATGTATGGGCACTGCTGGGAGTCCTCTGCACCTGCCCCTCCTATGTCTGGCCTCTGCTGGGAGTCCTGTGCACCCACCCCTCCTATGTCTGGGCACTGCTGGGTGTCATATCCACCCACCCCTCATATGTGTGGCCACCGCTGGGAGTCCCCCATGTTACATGAGTTGTTGGTATACTCACCAGTCTCCACGACTCCTTCAATTCCATGTACTCCCACCGGTGGTAGCAGGGCCATGACCTTCTCCTCCCAGGGATGGTACTGTACTGGTCTTCGGGGACCACCACCTCCAGTGGACTGGCTCTGGGCGTAGTCCTCGTCCATCTTGCGCTTCACCATCCTCCGCAGATCGTACCACCTGGCCTGGCAAACCGACCTGGTGCGCCTGATGGGTGCAACAGCATTGACCCTATTGACGACCCTCTCCCACAGGTGTGTTTTGTCAGCTATGCTGGTCTGTCTGACCAATGCGCCAAACAGCTGTGGCTCGACTCTGATGACCTCATCTACAAGGATCTCCATCTCCTGGTTTGTGAACTTTGGATTCTTTGGTGCAGACATGTTGTGGGGTGATTGTGATTGGGGATGATGGTGTGTATGGATGGGGTTGTGTGGATCTGAGTGTGAAAGGGGTGTGTGGGTCTCAATATGATTGGTGGTATGTATGAAGGCGGATGTGTGAAGTTGTTGGCGTGTTGTCAGTCTCTGTTGTAAAATGTGAATGTTGCAAAGGATGCTGGTTTTTGTGTGTGGGCTCTTTTTATTGGTCCATCTGTGGGTGTGGCTTATTTTGAATTTTTGGTGGGTGTGTTATATGGGGTAGGTCTGAGTTGGGCCCTCTGTTTGGCAGTTTTGATCTGGACAGGACATTGTTTTGCAATGGTTAGTACTTATGAGACATGTTTTGGAGTGCTGTGCGACTACTTTGCACCTTCCTTGTGCTTTCTTAGGGGTAGGCGTGCGCTTTGTTGGGGGTGTTTGTTTCGTGATTTACTGTGTAGCTCTCTCTAACCGATGTTTTTGCGGGATACGCGTGCGCTTGGTTGGGGGTTCATTTCGTGATTTACTGTGTAGCTCTCTCAAACGCGACGTTTTTGCGGGGTACACGTGTGCTTGGGTGGGGGGGTTCGTTTCGTGATTTACTGTGTAGCTCTCTCTAACGCGATGTTTTTGCGGGGTACGCGTGCGCTTGGTTGGGGGGGTTCGTTTCCTGATTTACTGTGTAGCTGTCACTAACGCAATGTTTTTGCGGTGTACCCGTGCGCTTGGTTGGGGGGTTAGTTTCGTGATTTACTGTGTAGCTCTCTCTAACGTGACATTTTTCACAGGGTATGCGTGCGCTTCGTTGGGGGGGTTCATTTTGTATTTGATAGTGAGTCTCGCTTATATGTGATGTTTTCGTACACATCCGGGTTCATACGCGACGTTGTTTTCCCGTACGTATGGCGTTCTGGGTACCCGGTTCGGATCGTACTTTGCGGGTCGTACGGCATGTTTACAAATCGTACGGTTCAATTCCCGAGTCAGTAACGTATGGAGCTTCGCTCGTTTTTCGTACGGTTCGCAGACATTCGGACTTATATTTCGGAAACTGATCGTACTACGCGATTCGGATGGATTGGTACGGAAACGGCTACGAATACGATTTGCCGGACGTTTTTTTATCCCGAATCGGAATGGACCCATAGGTGTCCTCACTGTATGACACCAGGGATATTCCTCGAGCTTTGGCCATCCGTGCCAAAGGGCTCATATATATATTAAAGAGCGTAGGGCTCAATGCAGAACCTTGAGGGACCCCACATCGGAGAGAATGGACTTGGGACGAGAAAGGAGGAGAGGTCACTTGAAAGGTCCAGTCGCTCAGAAAGGAGGAAAACCATTCTAAGGCTTCATTCCCAATACCTGCTTCTTCCAAACGAAGGAGCAGGATTTCATGAGACACAGTGTCAAATGCCGTGCTTAGATCCAGCAGGACCAATGCAGCCAGCATCTAGCGCAGATAACACATATAACACATACATATTAAATACATAATAAAATTCATAACAATAATATAAATATTGCTATTAGTAACATCGATATTAGTAACATCAATATATTTCACATCGATATTACTAACTTCGATATTACTTATATCGATATAAATGAAATCGATATTACTTACCTTAGGGTCGATATTATGTCCATCGATATTCTTAACATCGATATTCTGTCCCTTCGATATTGTCACCTCGATATTATTGTAGGTCGATATTTAATTCTCGATATTTTGACTGCCCACCGTCTGGGGTATGACCACGCAGTATGTTGTAACCAAGCAAAAAAGCCTCATGCAGATCATTCAAGAAGATTTCAGGCAGCTGCAAAATTTTGAGTCATGCATACTGTGGCCATTTAGTGGAGTGATAGGTACACAATGGAGATATATGGAGAACACCTCTAAGTAAGGTACAAAATTAACTGTAATTTCAGAGAGAATGGGGAGCGAAGGGAAGGCTGTGGGATACAGGAAGGTAGATGGCAGGGTATCGGCACACTGGCTGAGAAAATAATTCTAGTAATACCAGAATTACTGGAATCAAGGATTCAGGAGGTAATATCCATTATAATCTGGGGTATTCTTAAGTGTATTTCAGGAATTTTACAAGCTATTATATACCAATGATATAAGAGTGACCAGGCGTGCATACATAAGTATGTAAATACTAGTATGGTACCACGATTATCACAGGCAGATGCAGAAAACTTAGATAGCGAAATCATGAGCTCAGGTATCCTGCAAGCTATCTCTTCACTTGCAAGAGGTAATGTGGCGGGTCAGATGCAATCCCTGTAGAATTTTACAAAACATTTGCTTCTGAGATGAACTGAGTGTTTCTGCTGGTAAAACAAGAAATAGATAGGGGGCTTAAAATCCCTTGGTCATTGAACAGTATCAAAATAACAGTGTTTCTTAAAAAGGGGAAGCTGGTAAAGGATTGCTGATCTTATAGACCAATTTCGTTACTCAAAGCAGATGCAGAAATACCTGCTAAAATCATTGCTGGCAGGGCTGCATCGATAGTGGGCCAGTTAGTGAGTCCAGAACAACATGGTTTAATTCCCAGCTGAGACACCACTGTACACATAAATAAAGCTGTTGCTATGCTTGATACAGTGCAAATATTAAATAAAAATGGAGGTATGACTTTACTGGATGCTGAAAAGGCCTTTGACCATATGTCATATCAATATTTATGGATCCCTCTACGTAAAATAGTCTTTGGGCGAAAAATATCAGTAGCATACAGGCATTGTATGTCAATCCAACTGCTATTGTGGTTATAATGGGGAATAAGTTGAAAACATTTAATAAAACACAAGGCATGAGACAGGTCTTCCCCTTATCTTCTTTATTATTTGCATTATATTTGGAATCGTATCTGTTGGCATTAAAAAGGAACATGACTATACCCTCAATCTCTCTTAATGTTAATCGAAAGGCATCAGTTTATGCTGACCACATTAATATATATTCGCACAATGTCAATCTGGCTGTCAAAACAATGGAGGGGAGGCGAATAAATTTGCAGAACTCTCTGGTTATAAACTTAATATAAAAAAGATGCATATTATATCGAATTATATGACTCTAAAGCATGACACAAGAGTGGTAGTGTTGGCTACTTATCTTGGTATTAAGGTCTGCTGTATTGTAAGCCAACTGTAAATCCTTCACTGGGCCTCATAGCTCCATCCCCACAATGTGGGGGTTCAATTATATATATTATTTTGTTTGGGACAGATGTTTGGAAATTGTTCAAAACAAGAAGGCAGACCATCTGAATGCCGGCATTCAAGCGAGAACGGAGTGAATTTAAATTCCTGGAAGACCAATGGTCCTGTGGGTGGAGAGATTTTAAACAACTCATGACTGGTGATAGAGCTGACATGGCTATTTCCAAAGGGCTATTTCCAAACATCTATCCCAAACAAAAGAATATATGTAATTGACCCCCTACATTGTAGGAATGGAGATATGAGGCCCAGCGAAGAATTTACTTACCCATAAGGACTTCACTTTTTAAGACAACCCAATGAGTTTGATCGGTCATATTGAAAAAGGTTTTTAAAGAGAGATATAGAAAAATTCTGTCTTGAAAAAGATGTTTACTATCCATAAGAACACCGCCAAAATGCATAGATGCACTGAACTAAATCCATTCAACAGGCTGGCATAATCGATAAGGACGTTTGTACTAATCATATGTCTGTTGTCTGATTTCTTTTATGGATTAGTACACAAACTATAAAGAAGTGAATTGTCGTATATTTTTTGTGTCTCTCTCTTTTTTCTCTTCTGCTTTTATCTCTCCTCCTTGTTTCAAAGTTTTACTGATGTTTGATTTATAAAGTAGTTTATTGAACTGTATAAGCTATCTATGCATTGGAATTTGTTTGTTCTTCTGATTTTTTTTATAATCATGTACCATATAAGGAATATTTTACAATTATGAAATGGTTTTTAATGTGTGGGGAAATGTTTTAATTCATGACTTATTGATCTTACAATACAATTTTTAAGTATTAATCTAAATGAAATACATCTTTCATCATTTGAGTATTTGTGGCACTACAATTTTAGACCTGTTGGGCTGTGACATGTGTGGAGTATGAATGTGTGAGGTTTTCTAAATGGGAATATATGACAAAATCACCAAAGGGAATATTTATTTGTCTTCACTAGTGATTCTTTCAGCAACCAATATGTATAAAGTAGTAGGTAGGAAAGAATGTTTTGAAAATTTGTTTGTAGGATAAACAACCTTTGATACCCTGTTTTTCAGTTGGCTCACAAGTCTAGAATTATGTGAATATATACAGGTTGGGATTAAGTTACCCAAGAGTAGGGATTAATTAATTGTTTCTCTTCTAAACAAATTCTTTACAATCTTTTCCCATAGATCATTATGTTTTTTTGACATTTGGGATCCGCTAGGCATATTCAGTTGAGTTCGTCTGCACAGGCATTAAGAAACCCAGCAAGGTGAAATGCCCTGATATTCCAGCCATGTCCAGAGATGCAGGGTCTCTTTACAAAGGGTCCACAACCTCAGCCCACCCCACCCTATTTGTTGCATTAACACATGGAGGTGGTGTTGTCCGTGCAAACCTGCACTAACTAGCCTTCCCTTGATAGAGGGCAGAAAGGGTTTTAATGCTAGCAGGATCGCCCTGACCTCCAGTAGGATTCTGCTGGGGACCAGAGTCCTTTGATCTCCACCTCTCCCAGATAGCCACCCTATCCGAGGAGTGACGCATCTGTTGCCACTTAGAGCTGGTTGAGGTAACGGGGGGGCTGCTGCTGACCCAATCGCGGTTCCTAAACCACCACAGCAGATATTTAGCAGTACCCTCCACGATCTGGACGATTTCAAAGAGATTCCCCTGATGCTGCGCCCACTGAAACGTCAGGTCCCACTGCAGAGCCTGCATATGCCAGCGGGCATATCTCAAAAGCAGGATGCAGGAGGCTATTAGGCCCAACAGCCTCAGGACCAGTCTCTCTGAAATCCAGGATAGAGGCTAAAATATTGGTATCATAGCCTGAATACTCAGGACTTGCCATTCGGGAGGATAGGCCCAAAACTGCACGGGTCCAGAACAGCTCAGATGAAAGGGATCATCCGAGAGGAGTTGGGTGTGACTTCAGTACCTTGATAGTGAACTCCAGCGAGTTCAGGGGGTCCTCCGTAGTCTGAAGGTGGGAGACGAAAGCCTGGTGCAAGCCCGCCTTTAACAGCCAGTATTCGAGATAGGGGAAGACTGGCACTCCTGAACTCCACTGATAAGATGCAACCACCGCCATCACCTCAGTAAACAACCAAGGGGCACTGGTAAGACCAAAAGGAAGCATGGCAAACTGAACGTTTTTGTGGCCCACTGTGAACCACAGGTAACGCCTGTGGGCAGCCAGGATGGTGATAATATGGAAGTAAATGTCCTGCAAGTCCAACTCTACCTTCTAGTCTCAGGGGTCCTGGACAATAAGGACTTGAGCAAGCATGAGCATTTTGAAGTTATCCTTTTTGAAGAGGAAATTGAGAGGCCACAGTTCTAGGACAGGAAAAAGGCCTTCGTCCTTTTTGGGCACCAGGAAGTAGCAACAACCCCAACCTACTTCTGGCTTTGGCACCCTCTCCTTGACTCCCTTGGTCAAAAGAGCGTCACTTTATGGCAAAGCAAGGAGATGTGGTCAGCCTGTTGCAAGAGGGTGACATAGGTGGAGGGGTAGTCACAAAGGGGAGGGAGTAGCCCCTTTGCATAATTTGAAGAACCCAGCAGTTTGATGTTATAGACCCACAGCTGTGCAGGTGATGGCATATCCTGATCCTACTGGGTGCTCATTATGATAAGAGGACAAACTCAAGGGGTTTGAAGGCTTCAGCTGCTGGGGTAGAGGTGGACGTGTCCCGACCTCTGGCTGCCCAACTCTCAGGGTATGGGAGTATCACATCATCGGCCAAGTAGAGGCTGGAAGCATGTGCTCCGTGGTGGCTGGGTTGGTAAAGACGTGGCAGAAAGCCCATGTCGTGGCCACAAATGGAGCGAAAAGCAGACTGGGGTTGACAAGGGGCCATGGAAAAGCCCTAGCTCTGCTATCCTTGAAGCACTCCAGAGCTGAGACCGCCTTCACTCCGAAGAGATCGAAGCCATCAAAGGGCATTTCCATAAGCGACACTTGGACATCTCGGAAGAGCTAGTTGTTCTCAGCCAGACGTGACACCATAAGGGAACTGATGAAGAAACCGCTCTGCACAGCAAGTCAGTCGTGTCAAGCCCACATCAAATCATGAGCTTCACTGCCTGTCTCCCATCAGACATAGCTTGGCAGAGTATGGCCCGGGCCTCCTATGGGACCAAGAGCAGCACTTGCGCAATAGAATCCCACATGGCATGGGAGTAATGGCCCAGAAGGGACGTGGTGTTCGCAGACCACAGAGCCAGGCTTGTGAAAGAAAACATTTTCTTTCAAAAGATATCCAGCCTCTTGGATTCCCTATCCAGTAGGCTGATAGGGAAAGCGCCAGGATTTACACTGGAAGTGGAGGCTTTGACCCCCAAGCCCTCTCGGGTAGGGTGTTATGCGAAGAAGGTGGGGTCTCCTGGGGCGGGGAGACCTTGCATCAGACACATTGCGGCTGACACCGGTTGACATAGCGTGGGACATCTCAACAACAAGCTCTGTGTGGAATTGCAGCCTCACTGTGTGCAGCAGGATGTGTCTGGCTCATCCCCTTTATCCTGTGTGCCAGTACAGTTTGATCTGCAAACAACCATGTTGTGAAGTTGTGGGACAGTGTATGTCCCACATGGTCTGTCAACTGTCCTGTGAGTCTGTTCGTAGGGATCCATTGCCCCCTGTGCCCGTATGTCATATCACAGTCATGTCGCTACCCCTGTGCCGGTGGAGAACACTGCTTTGCAAGCCTTCTCTGTAAGTTGATGTTAACTTTCTATTCCCATGATGGCAGCTATGTAGCACTGATGACGTCACAACGTTGTGCTGTGGCTAATGTTTACACTTCCGTGGCACCAGTTGGGTGTCGTCAATCCCAGGATTGTTTTGTGCTGTGCTGCCTATCCTGGTCACGGTAGGGGTAGTTTATTGGATTTGTTAATCATTTCTCTCTTTGTAGTTTGTTGCGACCTGCTTGTCATATTAGGCATCGTAAGGCACAGTTGGACGAGCCAATGACAGGCTCTTGCGGGGCTACCTTGTGTTTAGATAATTCCCTTCCTCGTAGGTTGAGCTTCTTAGGGCTCTTGCGGATGATGTGTCATTTGCCTTCATGACCGTCACTGATTCCCCGGAATGACTACAGATTGTGGGCTTTGTGTGAGTAGCACTGCCACACATTATATTCACTGTAAGTTTGAGCCTCATTCGTACACTGTGAATCAATAGATGAGCGCATGGATCTCATTGCATTGATGCTGTCCTGGTGAGCGTTACACCCCCTTCATTTAGGTCACAAACTCTGCTACCTTTTATGTGTCTGTGTTCAATGTTCTGATCTTGTATCATTTCCAAATATGTGATCCCAATTAGGATACAGTGGCTGTGATCATACTTCACATGTGTAAATGTTACAGTATAGGTCCAGAGGTATTCTGTAAATCTGTGACAAGAAGTGTGGAATGCTTATGCTTCTTTACCTTTGTTTCAGATCTCACTCCCTGTTGTTCCCATCCTCCCCTTCCCTCGCCTGATCACCCTTTTGTGTCTGTCATTTATGCTCAGACAAAGGGGCTATTGGGAGATGGACCCCTTTCAGCATCGCACAACACTGAGGGCCATAGGTACTGACAGTCCCTGGCAGTCGTGTGGCTATTGGTTTAACAGCATTACAGGGAACATCATTGCATGTCTGTTATCTTCATCAGAGCAATGCCACTGGCCATATCAATTGTGCAAAGCAGCATGGCCTCATAGCAAACGTGATATTTTTTTGTAGTGAATGAGTTACCCACAGTACGTTGTGCATCATTACTGTAACCGGAGATCTTTAGCCAGTTTCCATGCGTCATCTATGTTTTTATTTACAATGTTTGTATATATGTGGTTATGTGTAATGTGGCAACATGCATGCTGTTTTTTAAATGGCTAATGGTCCATATAGTGTATGACGTACATGGTTGAGTATATCTTGTTTAGCTGGCTAACCACAACGGGAAGGCAACACCAGATGACGCTGTGTGTCCTGTGACCCCCTTGTCCTTTTGGTGCATGATCTTGTGCCCATCATAATTTGTGAGTGTTCAACACGTTTTGTGCAGTGACACATGAGTAACCACACACTCCTTCCTTTGCATACACATGTTACAGGGTGCCTTGCAATAATCCTTCCCTTTGTGTACTCAACACCGAGTGCCCTGATTCTGCAACATACACACCTCCAAGATGTCCCTCCAGCCATCCATTCTTAAGGCATTCCACAACTTGTCTATGCCACTGTTGCACCAACTACGTGCAAAAGGCAGGACCATCAGCGCATGCAACGTGCACAATGCAGGACCCTCTGGGCCTTCCATGACGCAGGTATCACAACAGACTCATGCTCCAGCCACCCTCCACACAGTGCAGGCCACACATTCATCCACCTGTGATCAGACAACCCCTAGGTGCAAACATGACACCTTTGCAGGCTGTATGTGCGACTCATACTGCCAACAACACGCTGCACCACATAACAGTGCATGTCCGTACAATGAGGTCCTGTGCCTCATACTGCACACACGCTAATTCCACCACTAGCTCATTGTTATCTGTCAACTCACCAACACAACAGCCCCACACATCGCCTTCATTCAGGTGACCTGTTTGTCCACAACCTCAGCACACTACTTCAACATTGCCATCATAGACAGATAGTGGATCACCCGCAGGGACCGGAACAAGATTCCAGGAGTATGATTTGCCAGACTCTACGAGGTACACCCTCTGAGTCACATACAACACCAAGGACACACTCCGCATTGTCAAACTTCTGAACTTCACCTTTCACACCAACACCTTGCCCACCCTCAGTGTAACTATCATCAACAGCTCTCCAAGCCTACACCCACATATCTGCTAAGCCATCTAGTATCATATTAATAGTCATTATTGGGCGCACATTTAACCCGATGGGCTGTTCTAGCCTTTACTCAAGATGGGCCGGAGTAACGGGTGTCTGCAGGCATCCGGATTAGTGGCCAATCTGAGGTACAGGTTACAAATGGTGTACAAATGGTGTACAAATAGTGTTTGGGAATATTAGCAAGGATGTTGTATTGCTTTGCGGGCATGGGGTCCATAGGGGAACTGGATTGACACATCTGCTAATCGAGCAGAGAGGCTTCACCATTAATTATGTCAAAATCTGAGACTACTGAGCTTGGAATCGACACAATTGATTGCTCCTCAGATATTGGAGTACTACATCAGCACACAGGTCCGCACCTACACAGACTACATGGGTCAGAGGTAGACCAAGTCCTGGCTGGATGAGATGCACACCAACATCCAGCATTGGTACGTCAACGTTTGCATCCAATTACCCAAGACAACACCATCATTACCTCATGCTACAATTCTCTCCACATGCAGGAAATGATCTTCAGATAGATCCACTCCTAGTCAAGACAGACAGCCACCCAGGTCCACGACACCAGGCAGCTGTACTACGGCAACAACATCTATGCAGGAATAGGAGCCATACTACAGTAGTACTTGTGCACATACAGGGTGCATGCGCACACATCATCCTCAACTTCCCCAGCCACAGCCACATGACCGTTCACCTTAGATACGTTCAATAGTCCCACAGTCAACTGCAGGAACACCTTCATACTCCTCTGCCACACTCAGTAGGCACTCCACAACCCAAAACAATAGTAGCTGAAATATGTACGTCTGCCAACCTACACCCCGTTGCCTAAAGTCCGTCAGCCACCGTTGCCCTGGTGACCATTCATCACATCCACAATACAACTGCATGTGGGTGATAGTTCTGCCACCTAAAAAAACAGACCTGGTACTCCCTCCCTGGACACCTACACATTACACATGACCTCTACACATCCATGGGACTGTTCCGTAACTGTCTGTCATAGCAGTATGGCAAGCCACCTCCCCACCTCAGCAGATATTAACCATCACAGGTGAGTATTGCCCTCCATGTATGTAGTTGATGATACATTGTGACCTATGCGTGTCCTCAACCGGACTCAGACTCCACTGTATGGATGGCTTTAGTTTGTTCTACACTCTGGCATACTTTGACATATCCCCACACGTAGGTTGTTGAGGCTGGGAAAAATAATTAGTACATCAAAACGTATAGTGGTTGTCAAATTTATTTGACCATCTTGTGCGTGAAATGTGGTAGGTGCTGTACAAAAACGTTAGGAATCCAAAGTTCACAAAGGGAGATGTGATGCCTTGCAGTTTGAATCAACAGAGTCCAGCACACATTGCTTGGCATCATTGGTCACACTGCGACCAGCAAAGCCATGTGGGAGAGTTGGAAGGTCAATATGGTGATGCTGTTGCAAAGAAAGGCAAGATGCCAGACCAGGTGACCGGGGAGATACGCATGGCCCACTGCCTCTCAACGTCCTCTCCGTGGTTACTACCCACCTTCCTTGGGGGACTCTCATATGCAGGCCTTGACAATGCCTGGGACGCTCCGTCGGACAATTATGCCTCCTCTTCCCTCCCTGTGCCTGTTGTCAGTCTATGCCTTGATGTTTCTGGCCTGGTGACACAAGGAGGCTGCTGCATGCTGTCAGCAATCCGACGGAGTGAGTGGCTTATATCCCTCTGCACCGCCAAGAGCTCAGCCAGTTTTGCCTCCATCCGTACTTGGTGCCGTCGTTGACTGGCATATTGCTCGGCCTGCTGGTTTTTTAATTCGATGAGGGCCCCCACTCCCTGGCTGAACTCCCTGGTGTCCCGCCGGTATACCACCATGATGTTTCTCAGTTCAGATACACCGGGCCCTGCAGCTTGCTGGTCAGGTTCTCACCTCCGCCTTGTGCCACTCCCACCACCCCTGCCCACACGAGCCTGGCCTGCTGTAGTGGGCACATCGGATCGCCGGGACTCCTGACGGATGACAGTGGTGGTATTGTCTGCCACCTCCTGGGTGTCCGGTGAACCTTGTCCCTCATTGTCAGACTGGCTCAGTAGTGGATCGTGGGCAGGGCTCCGAGCTGTCTGTTAGGATGTGGCAGGAATGGGTGTGGTGGTTGGCACAGATGGCCCTGATCCAACTGCTGCACGGGTTTGGGAACCAGAGGTGCCAGGTTGGTCTGTGTCATCCGTGGAGTGGTGAGAGGCGTCGATGTTCGTGGGATCAGGATCCTGCGGAACCTGGGACTGTGATCCATCTCCCCCTGGTTGGAGGTAGATACTGCACGTTTCCCTGTGGGTGTGAGAGACAGCAGATGTTAATGCCATGTAATGCAACATCAAATTTCCTTATACATTGTCATTGTCACTGTGCCACCTGCTTTGTTTTTTCATATTGATCACTTGTGGATGTTTATTTTGTGGGGTCAGATTGATCTGTGCTCAGGAATCATTGACATGTGAGGGTCTATTTACAATAACTGGCAGAGCCAGGCATATCAGCAGTGATTTGGCATTCATCATGCACCACAGCTATGTCCAGATGGATGCAACACATTAACACTGCGGATCACCATGATGGAAGAACAGAACAGCTGCTTCACGTATTTGTGCCATGGAAGTGGCACATTGCTGTAGTTGGGTAGCTGGCACAAGGCAGATCCTGTTATGCTCTGTGTGGACCCATCTCCACAATGCTGTGTCAATACTTACGTCTGCTTCAAGCATGCACAGGATTTTGAGGCAGCATGTGCATAGAAGTGACTGAGTGAAATCTTTAAGATTACAGTCAGCCACTTTTAGGAGGTGTTGCTGCGACATGACAGGCAAACACCGCGCACCACAACACAACCAGTACACCGACTTCTGGCGCTGGGCTTTAGTACAAGGCACATCTCCAAGGTGCATCACCTTGACATTACCCAGCACCATGGCATGATTTTTTGCATCCACTGCTTCACTGAGGTGAATCTACGGTGTTGTGAATGTTTTGCTTGGATGCTTCATTAGATCTGTATTTGTTGTGTTACATGACGATTGTGACAGTGGGGCACTCCATTGCCTGTCCTAGGTGGCTAAGTATATGTAAGGGGTGTGAGTGACAGGCTGTGCTGGTAGTTTGAGTCAGGTTTGCAACTGGGCGTCCCTCATGGTGTGGCTGTTCCCCCATAGGGAATGCTGCCATGACAGTGGTTGAGAATTCCTGTTCAAGATATCTGTCCTTGTTGTCCTGGTGTTGGTATTTACAGTGGTCACATGATGGCCTTGTGCTGCCTACACCAGGGCCCAGTGTCAGCTATTTTGTCAGTACTTTCACTCTCCCTGTACATTGAGCATGATGCATTGGTGTGTACCTGGGCCATATGGGATGAGTGCAATTGTGCATGGATGTACACAGTATTGTTAATAGGGGTTAGCAGCTATTTAGATTATTCACAATCCCTCTTGCACCATCTTACACTCCCACTTGCACCCTTATCAGTTTCCCCCTTGCAGCCTTCAGGCCCTGCCCCTTGCACCCACCCCCATACTGTTGGCCAATCCTGGGAGTCATATCCATCTACCCCCATACTGTTGGCCACTGCTGGTAGTCATATCCACCCACCCCCATACTGTTGGCCACTGCTGGGTGTCATATCCACCCACCCCTCCCATGTCTGGGCACTGCTGGGAGTCCTCTGCACCCACGCCTCTTATGTCTGGGCACTGCTGGGAGTCCTCTCCACCTGCCCCTCCTATGTCTGGCCTCTTCTAGGAGTCCTGTGCACCCACCCCTCCTATGTCTGGGCACTGCTGGGTGTCATATCCACCCACCCCTCATATGTGTGGCCACTGCTGGGAGTCCCCCATGTTACATGAGTTGTTATTATACTCACCAGGCTCCACGACTCCTTCAATTCCATGTACTCCCACCGGTGGTAGGAGGGCCATGACCTTCTCCTCCCAGGGATGGTACTGTACTGGTCTGCGGGGACCACCACCTCCAGTGGACTGGCTCTAGGCGTAGTCCTCGTCCATCTTGCGCTTCACCATCCAACGCAGATCGTACCACCTGGCCTGGCAAACCTGCCTGGTGCGCCTGATGGGTGCAACAGCATTGACCCTATTGACAATCCTCTCCCACAGGTGTGTTTTGTCAGCTATACTGGTCTGTCTGACCAATGCGCCAAACAGCTGTGGGCTCGACTCTGATGACCTCATCTACAAGGATCTCCATCTCCTGGTTTGTGAACTTTGGATTCTTTGGTGCAGACATGTTGTGGGGTGATTGTGATTGCGGGGCGATGGTGTGTATGGATGGGGGTGTGTGGGACTGAGTGTAAAAGGGGTGTGTGGGTCTCAATATCATTGGTGGTATGTGTGAAGGTGGATGTGTGCAGTTGTTGGCGTGTTGTCAGTCTCTATTGTAAAATGTGTATGTTGCAAAGGATGCTGGTTTGTGTGTGGGGGCTCTTTTTATTGGTCCATTTGTGGGTGTGGCTTATTTTCAATTTTTGGTGGGTGTGTTATATGGGGTGGGTCTGAGTTGGGTCCTCTGTTTGGCAGTTTTGATCTGGACAGGACATTGTTTTGCAATGGTTAGTACTTATGAGACATGTTTTGGAGTGTTGTGCGACTACTTTGTATCTTCCTTGTGCTGTTTTAGGGGTACGCGTGCGCTTTGTTGGGGGGTTCATTTCGTGATTTACTGTGTAGCTCTCTCAAACGTGACGTTTTTGCGGGGTACCCGTACGCTTGGTTGGGGGGTTTGTTTCGTGATTTACTGTGTAGCTCTCTTAAATGCGACGTTTTTGAGGGATACGCGTGCGCTTGGTTGGGGGGTTCGTTTCGTGATTTACTGTGTAGCTCTCTCTAACGTGATGTTTTTGCGGGGTACGCGTGCGCTTGGTTGGGGGGGTTTGTTTCGTGATTTACTGTGTAGCTCTCTCTAACATGACATATTTGCAGGGTACGCGTGCGCTTGGTTGGGGGGTTCGTTTCGTGATTTACTGTGTAGCTCTTTCTAACTCGACGTTTTTACGGGGTACGCGTGCGCTTCGTTGGGGGGTACGTTTTGTATTTGATAGTGCGGCTCGCTCGTACGCGATGTTTTCCGTACAAATCTCAGTTCGTACGCGACGTTGTTTTCCCGTAAGTACGGCGTTCCGGGTACCCGGATCGTACTTTGCGGGTCGTACGGCATGTTTACAAATCGTACGGTTCAATTCCCGAGTCAGTATCGTACGGAGCTTCGCTCATTTTTCATACGGTTCGTAGACATTTGGACGTATATTTCGGAAACGGATCGTACTACGTGATTCGGACGGATTTGTACGATTCGTACGGAAACGGCTACGAACAAGATTCGTCTGACTTTTTTTTCCCGAATCGGAATCGACCCCTAGGTGTCATCACCGTATGACACCAGGGATATTCCTCGTGCTTTGGCCATCCATGCCAGGGGGCTCATGTAAATATTAAAGAGCGTAGGGCTCAATGCAGAACGTTGAGGGACTCCACATCGGAGAGAATAGACTTGGGACGAGAAAGGAGGAGAGGTCACTTGAAAGGTCCGGTCGCTCAGAAAGGAGGAAAACCATTCTAAGGCTTCATGACCAATACCTGCTTCTTCCAAACGAAGGAGCAGGATTTCATGAGACACCGTGTCAAATGCCGCGCTTAGATCCAGCAGGACCAATGCAGATGTGCAGCCGGCATCTAGCGCAGATAACACATATAACACATACAAATTAAATACATAATAAAATACATAACAATAATATAAATATTACTATTAGTAACATCGATATATTTCACATCGGCATTACTAACTTTGATATTACTTACATCGATATAAAAAAATCGATATTACTTACCTTAGGGTCGATATTCTGTTCATCGATATTCTTAACATCGATATTCTGTCCCTTCGATATTGTCACCTCGATATTATTGTAGGTCGATATTTAATACTCGATATTTTGACTGCCCACCGTCTGGGGTATGACCACGCAGTATGTTGTAACCAAGCAAAAAAGCGTCATGCATATAATTCAAGAAGATTTCAGGCAGCTGCAAAATTTTGAAATCATGCATACTGTGGCCATTAAGTGGAGTGATAGGTACACAATGGAGACATATAGAGAACACCTCGAAGTATGGTACAAAATAAACTGTAATTTCAAAGAAAATGGGGAGCGAAGGGAAGGCTGTGGAATACAGGAAGGTAGATGGCAGGGTATCGGCACACTGGCTGAAAAAATAATTCTAGCAATACCAGGTTTACTGGAATCAAGGATTCAGGAGGTAATATCCATTATAATCTGGGGTATTCTTAAGTGTATTTCAGGAATTTTACAAGCTATTGTATACCAATGATATAAGAGTGACTAGGCATGAATACATAAGTATGTAAATACTAGTAGGGTACCACGATTATCACAGGCAGATGCATCATGAGCTCAGGTATCCTGCAAGCTATCTCTTCATTTGCAAGAGGTAATGCGGTGGGTCAGATACATCCCTGTTGAATTTTACAAAACATTTGCTTCTGAGATGAACTGAGTGTTTCTGCTGGTAATACAAGTAATAGATAAGGGGCTTGAAATCCCTTGGTCATTGAACAGTATCAAAATAACAGTATTTCTTAGAAAGGGGAAGCTGGTGAATGATTGCTGATCTTATAGACCAATTTCGTTACTCAAAGCAGATGCAGAAATACCTGCTAAAATCATTGCTGGCAGGGCTGCATAGATAGTGGGCCAGTTACTGAGTCCAGAACAACATGGTTTAATTCTCAGCTGAGACACCACTGTACACATAAATAATGCTGTTGCTATGCTTGATACAGTGCAAATATTAAATAAAAATGGAGGTATTTCATATCAATATTTATGGATCACTCTTCGTAAAATAGTCTTTGGGGGGGAAATATCAGTAGCATACAGGCATTGTATGTCAATCCAACTGCTATTGTGGTTATAATGGGGAATAAGTTGAAAACATTTAATATCACACAAGGCACGAGACAGGTCTTCCCCTTATCTTCTTTATTATTTGCATTATATTTGGAATCGTATCTGTTGGCATTAAAAAGGAACATGACTATACCCCCAATCTCTCTTAATGTTAATCGAAAGGCATCAATTTATGCTGACCACATTAATATACATTCGCACAATGTCAATCTGGCTGTCGAAACAATGGAGGGGAGGCGAATACATTTGCAGAACTCTCTGGTTATAAACTTAATATAAAAAAGATGCATATTACATCGAATTATATGACTCAAAAGCATGACACAAGAGTGGTAGTGTTGGCTACTTATCTTGGTATTAAGGTCTGCTGTATTGTAAGCAAACTGTAAATCCTTCACTGGGCCTCATAGCTCCATCCCCACAATGTGGGGGTTCAATTACATATATTCTTTTGTTTGGGACCGACGTTTGGAAATTGTTCAAAACAAGAAGGCAGACCATCTGAATGCCGGCATTCAAGCGAGAACGGAGTGAATTTAAATTCCTGGGAGACCAATGGTCCCGTGGGTGGAGAGATTTTAAAAAACTCATGATTGGTGATAGAGCTGACATGGCTATTTCCAAACGGCTATTTCCAAACATCTATCCCAAACAAAAGAATACATGTAATTGAACCCTTACATTGTGGGAATGGAGATATGAGGCCTAGCAAAAAATGTACTTACCCATAAGGACTTCACTTTTTAAGACAACCCTATGAGTTTGATCGGTCATATTGAAAAAGATTTTTAATGAGAGACTTAGAAAAATTCTGTCTTGAAAAAGGTGGTTACTATCCATAAGAACACCGCCAAAATGCGTAGATGCACTGAACTAAATCTATTCAACAGGCTGGCATAATCGATAAGGAAGTTTGAACTAATCACATGTCTGTTGTCTGATTTCTTTTATGGATTAGTCCAAGAACTATAAAGAAGTGAATTCTCGTATATGTTTTGTGTCTCTCTCTTTTTTCTCTTCTGCTTTTATCTCTCCCCCGTGTTTCAAAGTTTTACTGTTGTTTGATTTGTAAAGTAGTTTATTGAACTGTATAAGCTATCTATGTATTGGAATTTGTTTGTTCTTCTGATTTTTTTTATAATTATGTACCATATAAGTAAAATGTTACAATTATGAAATGGTTTTTAATGTGTGGGGAAATGTTTTAATTCATGACTTATTGATCGTACAATACAATTTTTAAGTATTAATCTAAGTAAAATATATCTTTCATCGTTTGAGTATTTGTGGCACTACAATTATAGACCTGTTGGTCTGTGACATGTGTGGAGTATAAATGTATGAGGTTTTCTAAATGGGAATACATGACAAAATCACCAAAGGGAATATTTATTTGTCTTCACTAGTGATTCTTTCAGCAACCAATATATATAAAGTAGTAGGTAGGAAAGAATGTTGTGAAAATTAGTTTGTAGGATAAACAACCTTTGATACCCTGTTTTTCAGTTGGCTCATGAGTCTAGAATTATGTGAATATATACACAGGTTGGGATTACGTTACCCAAGAGTAGGGATTAATTAATTGTTTCTCTTCTAAACAAATTCTTTACAATCTTTTCCCATAGATCATTATGGTTTTTTGACATTTGAGATCCGCTAGGCATATTCAGTTGAGTTTGTCTGCACAGGTATTAAGAAAGCCAGCCAGGTGTTGAACCACCAGTGAAATGCCCTGACATTCCAGCCTTGTCCAGAGATGCAGGGTCTCTTTACAAAGGGTCCACAACCTCACCGACCCCACCCTATTTGTTGCATTAACACATGGAGGTGGTGTTGTCCGTGCAAACCTGCACTAACTAGCCTTCCCTTGATAGAGGGCAGAAAGGGTTTTAATGCTAGCAGGATCGCCCGGAGCACCAGTAGGTTAATGTGGAGTCTGGATTCTGCTGGAGACCAGCGTCCTTTAATCTCCACCTCTCCCAGATAGCCACCCCATCCCAGGAGTGACGCATCTGTCGCCACTTAGAGCTGGTTGAGGTACTGGGGAGGGGTCTGCCGCTGACCCAATCGCGGTTCCTAATTCACCACAGCAGATCTTTAGCAGTACCCTCCAAGATCGGGATGATTTCAAAGAGATTCCCCTGATGCTGCGCCCACTGAAACGTCAGGTCCCACTGCAGAGCCTGCATATGCCAGCGGGCATGTCTCAAAAGCAGGATGCAGGAGGCCATTAGGCCCAGCAGCCTCAGGACCAGTCTCTCTGAAATCCAGGATAGAGGCTAAATCATTGGTATCATAGCCTGAATGCTCTGGACTTACCATTCGGGAGGATAGGCCGAAAACTGCACGGGTCCAGAAAAGCTCAGATGAAAGGGAGCATCCGAGAGGAGTTGGGTGTAACTTCAGTAACTTGATAATGAACTCCAGCGAGTTCAGGGGTCCTCCGTAGTCTGAAGGTGGGAGAAGAAAGCCTGGTGCAAGCCCGCCTTTAACAGCCAGTCATCGATATAGGGGAAGACTGGCACTCCTGATCTCCACAGATAAGATGCAACCACCGCCATCACCTTAGTAAGCAACTGAGGGGCACTGGTAAGGCCAAAAGGAAGCATGGCAAACTGAACGTTTTTGTGGCCCACCGTGAACCAAAGATAACGCCTGTGGGCAGCCAGGATGGAAGTATGGAAGTGAATGTCCTGCAAGTCCAACTCTACCTTCCAGTCTCTGGGGTCCTGGACAATCAGGACTTGAGCAAGCATGAGCATTTTGAAGTTCTCCTTTATGAAGAAGAAATTGAGAGGCCACAGTTCTAGGACAGGAAAAAGGCCTTAGTCCTTCTTGGGCACCAGGAAGTAGCAACAACCCCAACCTACTTCTGGCTTTGGCACCCTCTTCTTGACTCCCTTGGTCAAAAGAGCGTCACTTTCTGGCAAAGCAAGGAGATGTGGTCAGCCTGTTGCAAGAGGGTGACATAGGTGGAGAGGTAGTCACAAAGGGGAGGGAGTAGCCCCTTCGGATAATTGAAGAACCCAGCAGTTTGATGTTATAGACCCACAGCCGCGCAGGTGATAAGAGGACAAACTCAAGGGGTTTGAAGGCTTCAGCTGCTGGGGGAGAGGTGGACTTGCCCCGACCTCTGGCTGCCCAACTCTCAGGGTATGGGAGTATCACATCATCGGCCAAGTAGAGGCTGGAAGCATGTGCACAGTGGTGGCTGGGCTGGTAAAGACGTGGCAGAAAACCCATTTCGTGGCCACGAATGGAGCAAAAAGCCGACTGGGTTTGACGAGGGGCCATGGAAAAGCCCTAGCTCTGCTATCCTTGAAGCGGTCCAGAGCTGAGACCGCCTTCACTTCGAAGAGATCGAAGCCATCAAAGGGCATTTCCATAAGCGACTCTTGGACATCTCGGAAGAGCTAGTTGCTCTCAGCCAGACGTGACGCCATAAGGCAACTGATGAACAAAGCGCTCTGCACTGCAAGTCAGTCGTGTCAAGGCCACATCAAATCATGAGCTTCACTGCCTGTCTCCCATCAGACATAGCTTGGCAGAGTATGGCCCGGGCCTCCTATAGGACCAAGAGCAGCACTTGCGCAATAGAATCGCACAGGGCATGGGAGTAATGGCCCAGAAGGGACGTGGTGTTCGCAGACCACAGAGCCAGGCTTGTGAAAGAAAACATTTTCTTTCAAAAGATATCCCTATCCACTAGGCTGATAGGGAAAGTGCCAGGATTTACACTGGAAGTGGAGGCTTTGACCACCAAGCTCTCCCGTGTAGGGTGTTATGCGAAGAAGGTGGGATCTCCTGGGGCGGGGAGGTGGCGGCATGCAATCGTCCTGTTCACAAAAGCCATGCGCAGGGTTTCAACCAAGTCCCCAGCAAGATTTTCGTGAGGGCTTCATTAACAATGGGAGAAGCTGTCACTCGCGGATGAAGCACCTCCGACAAGAAGTTAGTCTTGACTGTCACTGAGGGTAGGATACGGTCTAGGACCTCAGTCACCCTTCTCACCACCATAGCAAAAGAAGCCCTCACCTCTGTAGCCATGGTAGGGGGAGAGAGCATGTCAGTATCTGGAAAGGTGCACAGTCCGCTGAGGTCTTCAATTCGTTACACCAGTCCATGTTGGGGTCTAGAGGCTAGTATTCTTCAGGGTTCAGCAACCCCTCCTAGTCCTCCCCAGGTCCCACCTTTTAAGAACAGGGCTCAGATTCTGGTATTAAACACATGGCTCTAGTCAATGCTAGAGTTCCCATTGGACAATGCCCCTTCAACTCCGTGTCAGGGGTGAGAATGAGGACAAAGCCCCCCGGTAGCGTTGGCATTGGAACTGGTGCCAGAAAAGGTCAAGTTGGTAACACCGGCACTTGTCCCGGATCCATCCTTTGATCCAAGAGACCTGACTGGAACCAAGAGTGGAACATCCGGCAGATAACCAATGGGGCTCCTCCTGAACCCAAGGGCCACGTAGACACGTCAGCGGGAACAGGCAGCCCAAATATGCACGGCACTAAACTGCCCTCCTACCATTGTGGACTCGGCAAAATCCCTTGGTATAACCCTTTACGGCAGCCTGAATATGCAAGGCCATATAAACTCTATGGCCAAAATGGCTTGATTCCACCTGAGCTACCTAAGAAACCTAGAACCCTTCCTCGATGCCTCCGACCTTAAAACGGCAACCCAGGCCCTAGTCATTTCCAGACTTGAATATGAATGCTCTACTCTCGCAGGGCTACCCAAAAATTCTCTGGCCCCATTGAAAGCCTGCCTCCTCACCGCCTCCAGACTCCTAACGGGCTCAAGAAAATTTTACCACATCTCTCCCCACCTCAAAGCTCTGAACTGGCTTCCCCTAGAAACCAGAATACAATTTAAACTAGCCTGCATCACTCACAAAGCTCTATACTCGAATTCCCCTACATTTCTCGCACAAAAACTCCTGATATCCGGAGGAGCCAGAAACTCCTGATCTGCCAAAAACCTGCTGCTGCAACCAGCACGCTTCCAGAAGAAAAAAAACTGCAATCTGGCCTTCTCTGGGGCCGCACACAGAATCTGGAACTCTCTTCCTCCCTCCATCAGAAGACTTCCGTCCCTGGCACACTTTAAGAAGGAGACCAAAACCTTCTTAATGGGAAAATACCTCACCTAAAGAATACTTTTCAATCACCTCATCGACTTGTTCCACCCTCCTCCTCGGTATTATCCACGACCTCCACCGATGACATATTTTTCTGCACTCTGGGGCATCCCCCCATGAGATGATACAGCGTGTATATTATACCTGCCTGCTTTAATTTTTATCTGCTTTAATTTTTTATCCCACATGTAGATTGGACCTTTGACGGTGTGCACCTCCTGTATATTCTGCTTTAATTTTATCCCACATGTAGCTTGGACTTAAGACTGTGTGCTCCCCCTTACAATGTATGCTTGGCTCTCCCAATGTGATCCCTCCCATCCTCACAACTTGTATTCCTCCCACTCAAGCCTGTAAAGCGCTCTGATACCCTCACGGGTCTGGTTCGCACTCTATAAAACTACAAAATAAATAAACCTGGTGGAGTTGGGTGGGGGTAGCTCCAGCTCACAGAAACTCGGGGAGGCGTGAAGCTGGCACAGGTCCAGTCTCAACCATGGAGCCAGACCTTAAATGACCTCTCTTCGGATGACTTCAAAAGATGGGGAGAAGTCGAAGGCCTCTTCGGCTTCTTATTCTTCATACACATGTGGGACTTACTCAAAGACGATTTAGAGTGTGATGAAGATCTTGGGCTCCGTGACCGATCCTTGGACCTTCATCTCGGCCGGGATCGAGACGGTTGCGGTGTCACACGTTGGGCGACAAGGAGCTTGAGGGAGCATGACGTGGCAGTCAATGCAGGTAGTACGTAGCCTTGTGGTTGTGCTTGAGACACCAGAGGCAAACAAGTTGACAGGCGTCGCAGGGTTTAAAGCCGGCCTTCTTAGTTGACATCCTGCCGCACCTGGAGAAAAATCTGGACCAAAAGCCGAAAATGGTCAGTAAAAAATGTACTGGGGGTAGCTCTCTCCGGAACTGCACTAACTGGTGCTGAGAGAAAAGGGCTGACGTTGGTGGGGTGGTGCCAATATAGGCACCGCACATGTCCCATTCGGCGTGAATGACACCGATGACGCCATGAAGAGCCGAACGACGCAACCTACTGAAGCACAGGGGTACTGCTCATTAAAAAATCTCCGGATCCAGTCTGACACCTGCGGCTAATTCTAAGATTAGGAATCTGCGACTGGACTAGAGACAATGCAAAGCGTATAAAACACTTATGTGCTGTGTAAATGCAGATGCTGTTTTGTTACCAAGATCGCAGCCAATGTGCAAGCTACTGCTCCTGCTCATTATTGCAGCATTCAAAGTCAACCTAGCTACTTTGCGTTGTCAATTTTAGCCAATATGTATGTTAAAAATCAAATCATGAGGCTGATCACCATATGGAGAACCTAAAACCATATCTCTGGCTTTCGAAATTGTTTGAGAAATGACAAGTACAAGCTGCTATGCATGTGTCCTCAAGGTGGAGACTGATCTGCCACAATAAAAGTTATATTTAGTAGTTCTGTAACCATTTGACTCTAACATAAGTTTATGGTTCTAAAGTGTATAAACACTGATAGGCAATTTTGTTCAGAATTTGCACCAAAAAAAATGGAAAACACCCACTGTAATTCACAAAAGAAAACACTGAAAACAGGACACTTAACTCATACATTCCCATCCTGCTGAAATTTTACCCAATTTTTTTCTCTGTAAATTTGTAAAGTTTTGCAATTAAATTCATATAATATTTCGTTGAATGTTGGTACCGATATGCACCCTTTACTCCACCTGAGTTAACAGTAGGCAGTTTTAGTGAAAATGTTTGCAGAGAGGCAGTTTTTTGCTCTATGTTATTCCATAAATGTCTATAATCCTAATCTGATAAAGCCTGAAAATGCTATCATACCTGCATAAAGATGGCGGTACACTCATCCACGGTGATCACAACATATCTGTCCGTCCCACCTAACTGTTGTAAAGACTCGTTGCATCTTCTTTCTATAAACGTGACGTTGTACCTGTAGGAAAAGTAAATAGGAACTGGCTTGTGTCACTGCAGCGATGCATACGGTTCACAAATGGTTAGGCGGATCCATGGTCATAGAATAAACTTAAACATATTGGTCAATCTATTTTAATTACCTGGAGTTTACATTTCTCAAACCTTTCACTCTTTTACGCTTTAAACTGAAATAAATAACTGCACAAAGGAAATGCACTGGTATGCAATATAAAGTCATTTTGATATTTTAAACGAGTGATGGATGATGTATTAAATGCGTTTAATGCTACACTAATACAGTCCCCATCAGATGCCTATAATGTTAACAAACTTGTATTAAATATGTTCATGCAAAGAAGCGAATGGAAGCATCAGGCATTGGACAATTCAATATCCCAATATGCATATTTATAGAAGTACAAAATATTCATACATCAGGGCCCTTTACAGCCTTGGCAGCCCGGAATTGAATTCCATGTTGAAGTGCCTGGGTTCTGCAGAACGAAACTTGATATAATTGTAATCAATTTAATCAAGCAAAAACGTGATTGATAAATAAGATGGACATGATAGAAATGTTCCAATGCCTCAGATGGAATCAATAATGAAACAAGCATTCACAATGCAACGGTCTCGCCTTTGCTAAAGTTAGAGCTATTTGCATTGTAAATGACAACATTTTATTTATGTGTTGGTTTTGAAAACAGATAAATAAATGGCATTGTCATGTACAATGTCAATAGCTTAATCTCTCGCAAATGCGAGACCCATTGCATTTGCACCCACACACACAGAGAGCCACACACACACAGAGAGAGCCCCCCACACACAGAGCCCCCCACACACAGAGCCCCACACACACAGAGCCCCACACACACGGAGCCCCACACACACACAGAGCCCCACAAACACAGAGCCACATACACACTGAGCCACACACAGAGCCACACACACACACACACACACAGAGCCACACACACACACACACACACACACAAAGGCACACACACACAGAGCCACACACACAGAGAGCCTCACACACACACACACAAAGCCACACACACACACACACACACAGAGCCACACACAGAGAGCCACACACACACAGCGAGCCACACACACACACACACAGAGCCACACACAGAGAGCCAACAACAGAGAGCCGCACACAGAGAGTCACACACACACACACACACACACAGAGCCACACACACACCCACACACACAGAGAGCCACACACACACACACACAGAGCCCCAGACACACAGAGCCCCCACACACAGAGCCCCACACACACAGAGCCCCACAAACACAGAGCCACACACACACACAGAGCCACACACACACACACACACACACACACACAGCCACACACACACACACAGAGCCACACACACAGAGCCACACACACACACACACAGAGCCACACACACAGAGAGCCACACACAGAGAGCCACACACACACACACAGAGCCACACAGAGAGCCACACACAGAGAGCCACACACACACACACACACACACAGAGTCCCCCCCACACACACAGAGCCACACACACATACAGAGCCACACACCCACACACACACACACTGAACCATACACAGAGAGCCACACACACACACACACAGAGCCCCCCCACACACACACACAGAGCCACACACACACAGAGCCACACACACACACAGAGACACACACACACACACACACACACACCGACACACACACAGAGAGACACACACACACACACAGAGCCACACAAAGGGAACAGAGGCCAGAAAAAACGATCACAACGAGGGAATAGGGGGCAGAAAAACAAGCACAACGAGGGAACAGGGGGGGGCAGAAAAGCAAGCACAACGATGGAACAGGGGGGGCAGAAAAGCAAGCACAACGAGGGAACAGGGGGCTCAAAAGATCGCACAACGATGGAACAGGGGGCAGAAAAGCACGCACAACGAGGGAACAGGGGGCAGAAAAGCACGCACAACGAGGGAACAGGGGGTCAGAAAAGCAAGCACAACTAGGGAACAGGGGGGCAGAAAAGCAAGCACAATGAGGGAATGGGGGGCAGAAAAGCACGCACAACGAGGGAACAGGGGGGCAGAAAAGCAAGTACAACGAGAGAACAGGGGGGCAGAAAAGCACGCACAACGAGGGAACGGGGGCAGAAAAGCAAGCATAACGAGGGAACAGGAGGGGCAGAAAAGCAGGCACAATGAGGGAACAGGGGGGGCAGAAAAGCATACACAATGAGGGAACAGGGGGGCAGAAAAGCACGCACAACGAGGGAACAGGGGGGCAGAAAAGCAAGCACAACAAGGGAACAGGGGGGGCAGAAAAGCAGGCACAACAAGGGAACAGGGAGGCAAGAAAACGGGCACAATCAGGGAACAGAGGCAAGAAAAGCGAGCACTCATTGGCTGGGGCGGAGGACTCGGCAGCTTCTCTACTTCTTCCGGCGGCGGTCCAGCAGAAATGGCTCTCCGAAAAGCCCCGACATTTTCGGACTGGGGGGCGTGTTTCTCTTTCTCTCCTCTTCCCATTGGCTGGAATGTAAAATTCCAGCCAGTGGTAAGAGGAGAAAAAGAACCTAAACAAACACGCCCCTCAATACCAAAAACACGGGGCTTAAACAGACAGACGCCCCTCTCCTCCAATGGCTGGCCTCCGTTTAGGAAGCCAGCCAATGGAGAAGAGGGGCGGGTTCAAGCCCCACACTCCAAAACATGAGATCTCCCCAGTGAGACTGCGCAAGCGCAGCCTACGCAGGAACTCGGACACCGGCCCCTCGGGCATTGCCGGAATGCCCGCGTTACCAATCCAACGCTGGGTCCACAGTATAACATAGGAAACATTATTAAAAGCAGCCGGTTTGCACTATGTGACTAGCATCAGTTTGGATTTGCATACAGTTGACTCCTCTTTATTGATGTCAACGGAGAACAGGCAATTATATGAGGTATCTCAGTGTCCCCCATCCTTGAAAGACTTCACACCACAATCCCTGGGGAGCCAGCCCAGGTCAGAGTTGTTTTTTCCCCTCAATCAAATTGTTTCCATTTAAATCCATTGTACAAGGGACTGCAATCATCACAAAACCGTTTTCCATCCATAGGCAACTTTTAATTTATTATAGTAAACAGCATGTGCGTCCAAGGTGTGATGTCAAAATTAAGTCAGCATGTATAAAATAGGCCCCTTTAATCCAAACCAGCTGCAACATGTCTAGAAAATGGAGGCTACATAAGCCAGAGGTCTTCTGCTCATTTGCATTACGCAGCAAATCATTCGGAGAACTGCACCTGCTGTAATTCCTTTAACAGTCATACAGTCTGATAAACATACTGGGTTAGAACAGACACTGACCATTAGACGTAGTGGAAAATGGCAATTTCGTTTTATATATAGGAACATGGATGCCACAGATTTAGCCCTGCAAGAAATTAAACCTGGCAGTACGCCATATTACCGGGACACTGGCAAACAAGGTCCATTCATAAGCAAACTGTTTACCAGAAATACATAAAATTTGTTTTTTCAAGAATAAACTATATTCCAGTAATTGCAGTATCTCTCGATACTCAAAAAGAGGCAGAGGACTTTTTCTTACCCCTCTTCAATCGTTTAAGCAAGTAACTATAAAAAATAGCAACATTTAATTACTTTTAAGACACCTACACCGAATTTTTGTGGCAATGGCTGTGTAATTAAATCATCCATTCGGCGCCAGCGAAAACAGTCATATTTTTTTCTTTCAAAGTATAGAAATTGTATTCGCTTGAAAAAGCGATTTTGAAGAAAATATTTTTAAAAACGATGTGACGCAACTCGTTACTTTCAAGTATTCTTTTTTTTATAGGGTTCCCTCGTTCAAGTGAATTCAATTGTGATTGTGTTACGCTGTCTTCATTTTCCAGTTCTCACAGGTGACTATTAAAAATGTACAGCACTGCTGCATTTGCCGAGCCCTCGCTGTTGCAGGGGACTGACGCAATGCTCCAAGGGCGCCCGTTTTGTGTAGACAATGCAGGTTTCATAATGCAAACAAAGGTATGAATCGAGAAGCGCGAAACCACAAAGGGCAGGGGCATTCCCTCCAAACCAATCACTTATATACTCACTGAACCACACTATAAATGCAGCTGTAAATATCTCCTACGAGCTATGGAGTAGATGGGTGTGTGTGTATTTGTTTACAAATCTTCTGGACTTTGCAAGGGTGTACTCGCCGGAGTTTTGCAAGTGACAGACACGTTTGCCGCCTCTTGCAATAAGTGACGAAGCCGATGGTGTAGGAAGCTGGCGATTGTACGTATTCATTAGCGCAATGTGTTTCCGGAGCACAGCTCAAGCCAGATCAGCATTTCCAGAGGACTTTTGTTAAAAACCCTAACAGTTTAAGGACTGCGCACACCCGCAGACGCCCTTCAGTATATGTGGTAGACTCCGATATCCATCATAAAACCTCCATTCGGTATCAGTGCAAGTGCAGGCGCACAACACGGATCACATTTTAATCTAGTGTCAGAGTGCACAGTAACCGTTTGCTTTTATAGTTGCCATCACCTACAGTGCATGCAAGCTTCTAAACTGTTCGCCTTTCAAAGTGTTGCTAGAGTTCTCGTAGTGTGAAAAGCTGGTCCATCTTGAACTTTACATTGAAGTGCAGCGGGATTGGCACGCGTTGCCGAGACGGTTTACAGATCTGTGTTTTTCCCCAACTAAAATTGTTCTTTCACACCAGGGTCAAAGCTATGGCCTCTGAGGCGTTACACAATGGCTTTGAAGGGAACAACTGCAGTGGTCCTTTGTGGGGTATTTCACCTGGACTGTCCCTCCCAGGACATCCCCCAGTTGACTGTCCCTCCTTAATTACTCTGATTTCCCAAAGGAAACACGCCGCTCCTTGTGCCGACGATATCGCGTGCTGCAAATAGCCCCCTCCCCTGTGGAATGAATGTCTTTGACCCGAATGCTGTGTTCCTTTGCATTGAAAAAACAATGGTCTCACGGGGTCGTCGTGCCTCCAACTGCTAAGTATGATAGAAATCCCGTAATAAACAATCATTCAAATATTACTTACAATGATCTTCCATGAATTCAGCTTAGTATGTTGTCCCGCGCTCATCTTAAAATGGATATCACGTTTCTGAAATGTTACCACTTCCGGGTTACATAACAACCAATCCCACAGATAAGAATATTCTGGGAACTACCTGGGAGTGGGCGGTACCACAATGTGTAAACTGACGTAGAAATGGATCATTTGATCTAACGTTCGCTAATGTAAAGCACATCGTAAATCCTGAGCTGTGGAGTTTATTTACTTACCTCTTCCCGAGCCGATTTTGAGGAAGTTGGCGGGCGACAGCTAATGACGGACTACCTTTCTGGAATGGATTATAATCCTCTACGGGGCTGGGCTGACCAGAATAGGCGCCATCTGGATTAAAAGGGTGGTGGCGCGAAGCAGGACTGATCTCTAGTGGTCTGCCTGAGTGATTGTTGGATCAGTTCGTTCAGGGAGCCAGGTGACGGACCGTCTGCTCACTACTGAAAGCCTGTTCACGGCCGACTACTCACTATTGATAGTCTGTTCTTTTCTGGCTGGGTGTGCCCATTTGACTGGCACCGGTGTTCTCAGTGACTGCTGTACGAGAGACGCATAGTGACCCTGCATGTTACGGGGGTATTACATTATGTGCAATGTTATTACTTGATATCTGATAGGCCATTGTAGACCAGAAGGCTATGACAGGCGGGTGGAGCGTTCGATGCTCACCCGTTGCTCTAGGAGGGGAACAACAAGAAGAAAAACAAGCACTGCCATTTGTATCTAAGCCCTGTCCTTTTGCGATTGGGGACGTGTTTTTTACTTTCTTTCTCGGTTGTAAAAGCCCCTGCCTTTTCAGACTGGGGGCGTGTTTTTGACTGTTGTTTATAGCAGAGAAAGAAAGTAAAAAAACACGCCCCCCCAATCAGAAAAGGACGGGGCTTAGATACAAAGAATGACAACACTTGGGCCTCTTCTCCAATGGCTAACCTCCGTTTAGGAAGCCAGCCAATGGAGAAGAGGGGCAGGTTTAAGCCCCCATACTCTAAGACATAAAGTTTCGGAGCGAGACTGCGCAAGCGCAGCCTTTCGCTAGCCGAGACCTAAAAAGGAGGCACACTAAATGGAAACAAATGACCTAGATTCAGGAGATCCAAGAGACTTTAATTAGTAAAAAGGCAGCTGAGATGAACTTTCAGAAGTGAAAATTTGTCTCTATAATTTAAGAATGATTTTGAATTTCACAAGAAAGATAAGCCACACAGGTCTTTTAGTAACATCGTAGATACATTAGTGAAGTGAAATAACTGGTTTGGAACAGCAGACGAGATCTGCTGTGAATTAGTTTGTTTGTAAAACAATTCTACAAGGTTTTCCACATGATATATCATGTCCCAAACAGAAAAACATAGATATTACAAAGTTTTCTGGGAGAAAACGTTCAGCATGTCAGCGACATTTATTTTTTGTTTAACAAAATTCCACTTTGTGAGTATGTTGTTGAAGAAGAAAAAAAAATCTTTGCTCAACTGAAGAATTAAATATGGGGTTCAATCGACAAAGCATATGTGCCTTAAAAGGGCCACACGTGGTGGTGGCTTTGCTGAAGGCAAAGAGATCTCCGTCTGCTTGCAGTAGATCTCTCAGTATGGTGGTTAGTCTTCTGGCACGGCAGCAGAGAACTTCCCTCTGCTGCCCAGGTGGACCAAGTACCGGATGTACTCTAAATGAGCACTCAAATCTGTATTAGAATCCACCAACAAACGTGTATCCATCATATCATGGTGGAGGAAATTCTGCTGGCCGATTCACTACCATACTAAGGTGAATGAAATCCACAGGGATTGTCCTCCAGATTTAGGGGCTTATTTACAAACCGGTACTTCACTTTTTCCCATGCTAAAAGTGACGCACTGGCAGCACAAGGTGCTTGTAATTTAAGCCCCTTAGTGTGCTCGCTGGAGAAAAATCTACAGCCAGAATTTCCTCCACCTTCCAAAGATGGTGGGAATTTCATCAGTGGATTTACCACCATACTACAATGAAGTAAATCTGGCTCAGGATTTAGAATTTCCTTCAGAAATCGGAGGATTCTATATTAACACCTAACTCTGTGTAAAGCCCAATAGGTCAGAGTGAAATCTAAGATATTTAGGGACTTATTTACAAGCCCCTTGCGCTGCCGATACGTCACTTTTTCCCATATTAAAAGTGACACACTGGCTGCACATGGGGCTTGTAAATAAGCCCCTTAGAGTGTTAGTGCCAAGAAGGTGTTGGTTTTTCTCACCAAACTGGGCGTAAATCTGCCTTGGGCGGGCCACCTTGGAGAGAACATCTATGGATTAAAATACACCAATTAACATTTTCATTTGTGTAGGCCACCCTTTCCATAGCACACTGCCACATAGGTACATTTCCAAACACCAGTTGGGTGGTAACTGAAAACCTTCTAAGTTCTGCAAGAAAAGTTAATACCGGAGCAAAATTTCTTCCACTGTGCTATCATTGTAAGAGAAGGAAATTGCACTAGTGGAAACCGCTTTGAAATTAGCACTTTCTCAAGGAATTTAAAAATGAACACATTAATTACTAGTAACGTTCCAAATTATATGTCTACACATTGTCTCATCTTTAACGCTTTTAAATACACAAGGCTTGCTGTGGACGATTTTTTAGCAACTCTCCATCAACTAGGCCAGGTGGCACTGTTGCTGTGTCTCCTTTGGAGCTGTGAAACATCATCTTCAGAAGCGATGCCGTAGGTCCCTAAGGCGTTCATCGGTAACATCAATTACACATTGAATTTCATGAATCCCAGAGGCCAGCATAGAAAAAAAGCTGAGCCAAGCAAAATTCATATTAAAGAGGAATATCTGCTTGAATGAACCAATGAAGAACGGCATCCTCTCAGCAAGAAGGGAGGTGGGAATGGCATGAGGAATATGAAGAAGATATGTATCCACCAGAAATCACATTACCAAAGTTAAGTAACTTGTTTGTCTAATAGATACTCCTTCCCAGATATTCCTCATATTTACCAACTCATGAAGCAGCATCCCAGAAGGAGGGACGGCAGAGAAAAATCAGTTAATTATGAATGAGAACACTGCAAGGCTGCATATACAAAGCAAGTGGTTCCTCACTTTGTGTCAAGGAAGCTATAAAAATAGGTACAGTCTAAATAAGTGCCAAAGTAGCCTCTAGGCAAATGCACAAACACGGACTCCCCCAAGGAGCAGAGATAGCGATTGTACGTTTGATTGAATGAGTACTTCACCTTCAGGAATATGGAAGCTTTTGTTTCGCTTGCACCTGATAACCAGATGTATAAATGGCTTATCTATTCTCAATGCCTGTGTTATAAGTAAAGAAAGGGCTCTCTTATAGACAAATCTATGCAAATGTGCAAATGGTCCTCCGCTTCAGAAGTATAAGGAAGAAGATACAAGGTTGGAAGAGCGATATTTTAAGAAAGATGGAGATCTAAAATGACCTTTGAAAGGAAAGTGTAACTTTTAAAACTATTCTGTACTGGTAGAACCGGGCATGAGGTGGAGAGGAAAAAACTGCCTTCAACCCCCACCCTCCAGGCTAATTTAATGCAAAAGGAAGAACGGCTTCATTGTAACATGTCTAAGGGGCAGCAGTGCAGGGGTTTGAATATTAGAACCAAACCCACATCCCTTAGAGGAACACCAAATTGTTTAGAATGGTTCCAATTCCTTAGGCCTTCAAGAATTTTGACACAATAGATAAACCGTAAAAGCAACCTGTTGAATCCAGGGACTGTGGCTAGATTTTTATTTACAGTTCTAATGTTCAAATCCTTGGCCTTTAACGATAATGCGAATCACATGATGGTTGGAATGGCAGAAGACTGAAAATCAACGCTCTCAATTGACCACCACAATGAGAAAATGTTACACCTGCTAGAGTACACAGCTTTAGTCTAAGTTCCTCTGTCTGTTAACATCATTTTCATTACATTCAGATGAAGGGAATTCTGTTGTAAAACCTACTGACCAATTTTACAGGTGCCTAAGGAATTAGAAGAAAGCACAAGTCTATAAGATCAAGAAGTGAAAAAGTCAACCTGAAAAACAGAAGTAGACAAGAAGAGAACTGATCATATGTCAGATATCCTTGCTTATCTTTGGCAGAGTAAAGACACAAAGGCAGGTGGTTCCTAACATTGTTCTAATGACCTTGTGAATCAGTGACAGATTTAGCATATATGTGGCCAAATTTATCAACTGACCACATCTGTTCAAAATTCCTGTTGCCGCCTGCAAGGGGAATATGGTCCGTTCTTTAAAGGTGGATTTGATTATCCGTGAAAAGCTAAGGGGATGCAGGGGCAGGTTCTTCAACGAGGAATTCCATTAACTTTTTTGTGACATTCTCAAACAGGGTGTTGAATTATATTACTGATCCCGAAGCACCTGAAGAATCTCAGAAATCTGTTCAGCAATCAAAGATTTAGGTGAGACCTCTGCTTTTCTGGAAGTTTGGAAAGCTCTCTCATCAATATATTTGTATGGGAGGTAGAAAGGAGGGATAGGAGGAACAGCTCTGGGCCTACCTCTGGGCCTACTACAAAATGTCAGGGAGTAACCAAAATGAATAATTTGAAGGATCCACAGAACCAGAGTAATCTGCTTCTACCCGTTCAAGAAATCTTTCATGCTCCTGCCAACAGAGATGCCAACCCACTTCTGAGCAAAATCATTAAGCGGTGAATGGGTTTGAGGAGGCAGACGAGGAAGTAAAGAGGTGCTGCTACACAACCCAACTTGTTCCTATGCATCTGTATGTTTCAAACATTGCTCAGGGGGTGGTACTGGTTGATATTCTGATAAGTGTATCCTTTACATTTATAATACTGTTGGTCTAAAATTGTTTTGGATAGCAAGATCAACTATACAGCACATGCTGTAGTTCTGTTTTGTGTGAATTGCTTGAGTGAGCTATGAGCCTTTGTGCCAAAAAAGGTGCTAACCTAGAAAGGGTAGGTAGTACAGTCTTGCCTGAAAATGAATGGAATGCATCTGATCCAGCGCCCATATAGAAAATATGTCCTAACAACACTACCCAACTCCACAATACTCACCATTAAATATATACACTCACAAGGCCCATAAACTAACAGGACATATTTTGAGCAACTGAATCATGTGACCTAATTAATAAAACTTATTCACAAATTATATACACATTTATATACAATTGCGGTATAATGACTTCACTATAGTTCTTGTAAATATTGCATTTAATTAAGCCACTTAGGCAAATGGATCTGCTGATGGTAACTAAAATTCATGAAATAACAAGGCCTGATTGTATTTCCAAAAATCTTATTTATTAACTATTTATTCAAAGAAAAGTGCATTTATTAGAATCTTTTTATTTAAGCAGCATGGTTTGAGGAATTGCAAATTAGTCAGACAGTTTCAAGTAGAATCAAATATCATGTGTAAAGAAGAATAAACAGTTTTTCCATCACCAAAACCCTTTTTCCCTGTCTAAAACTCACTTTGCCCTAAAGAAATAAAGAATAAAAATAATTTAGCCCTATTAATCCTTACGTGCTCCAAAGTGTCCGACAGCACGTCACGCCCTTCTGGATTTGGAAAGCGAGAAGCCACCCTCCCTCTAAAGGGGTCAGTTTATATACCTTTTTCTCTAACTAATCTAAGTAAAATGAATACTTTTCTCAGTCATCCAAAACTCTGATTGGCTGTCACTTCGTCAGACCACAATATGTCATCACATTTTTGACGCCCAGTTACGACTCTCTCTTAGAGTCTATTGTCCCTTTTTCTCATGTCACGTAGCTTCCTCCAATTTGCAACATCTGAAATAGTCAGTCCGTGACTTCCTTAGCTTGACAATCTCTCTGCCGGTTCCTGACCTTGGCCAATCCGACCAAAAGCACGAATAGTTCATTATTCAATTAAGTTAGCATTTTTTCCTTTTAACACGGCAGAAACTTTCCACACTGGGCTTTTGCTTTCTCTGAGCAGGACTGTGCCAACTGCATAATAAAGACGAGCTAGGCCTCAAGCCTCTTTCTCAGTAACTAGTATATAAACAAACACAAAAGAATAATTAATGCAAGAATTAGAAATCATTCTGTTACCCACCCACCTTTGCTAATTATTAACCCATTAATCTATGTTACCTAGCAGAAGCAAATAAAGCAACAAACAGATTTATGCAACATTTAAAACGGAAAGACAAAACATGAGCACACAGAAATAAGCACATGCCATTAATAAAACAGCCGCATTTAATATTGACAAAACAATAGACAGAAATAGTTTATTATTTTTAAACAAACATGCATTTGCACATAAAGCACATATATGAGCACATATATTAGTTTCCCACGTGCAATGATCTGTAATTTTAATCTAAGTTGATTAGTAATTCTTACTTCACACATGTTAATATTATTATTTATTATGGAAGTTTAACTTTGCGAGTTGAAATAAATATATTTCTAAATCTCGCTCCATCAACTCCCTCATCTGGTGATTTCAAAATCACCAAACCACACCCAAAATTTAGCAAAATGTTATCTCATAGATTAACATGTTTGATTTTCACTGTGTTCGTATTTCTAAAGACTTGTCTCATCTGTTTGTCTGCAATTCTCATATTGAGTTCTACGAAACTCTTCCAGTTCTATCTGCTTCTCTTGTTCCTTTATGTTCTTATATATTCTCTTCTTTTCCCTCAGGTATTTCTTTCTCTTGTGTAACATGCAACTGATCTTTAACAACAGTATCACAAAAACTATAACTAATAAAGGTGTCAGTATTTTGCCAAGAATTGAACCACCAATCTCTTGAAACCAGGTTTTGATTGCTTGAAATCTTTTGGACAGACGTTCTGAAAAATCATCCTCTTCTAAGGGAACAGTTTCTGATTGCAGCTCAGTGATATTTTTTATATACATCTCAATACCCTGACTCTTATCAGGGATATAAGTACAACAGTGTTGGACATGTAAAATGCACAGACTCCTCCCTCTTTTGCTAGCAGAATGTCTAAAGTAAGACGATTCTGCATTACCATAGACCGAATAGCAATAACCTCAGTATCCACTAATTGAAAACCACTAGCTGTGTCAGTTGACAATCTGTCAACAATTGTAGACAATTTTCTGATTCTACCTGCATTCAGAGTTATACCTACTAGAGGTATCACTGCTTCAAAGATGTCTCCCAAAATTTCTGAAAAACTTTCTCTTTTGTATCTGTTCAAATGTTTGCTGATTTCAAATGAACCTTCTGCATTTCTGTCAACATGAAATATTTTTGGAAAAACCAATCCTATAAAACACGCCCCATACCAGTGATCTGGGAGGTTGTAGTAAGATGTATCTCCACAAACAAAATAAATCCCAGGAAAAATTGGATCTTTGCCACCTTTGAATCCCCAACCCCCCATGATTTGATAAGTGTCCTCACAATGACTCGCACCCACAAATTAGTTGTCAAACAAAATATTGTCTCTTCTAATGCAAAATTTACCACTTATTGGTTTATCTATGTGTATAGCAGCATTTTCAAAAGATTTGCCATGAAGTTTCTCGTCCTCTTTTTGCCAAAACTTGGATTTGGTCTGTTTAAGCATTTCGTTCCTCTTATAAATTGCTCTTCTCTCCTCAACTAAATTCAGGAAAGACTTTACCTCAGATCTCAATTTACATGTCAAATTATCTCTGAAAGCATACTCATAGGTAAGTTCATTTGTCACAATAAAGAATTCCCTCATCTGTTTAGCTTGTTTGTGCTTATTTAGACTTTTCTCAATTTTCAAGTTTGCAAAAATGTCATCATAATTAGAATAATAATACTCTAAACGACCAGTTTGATAAAATAAGCTAGCTATCACACTGCAGGTTATGCCATAAGTAAGAGGAAGCATATTATAAGTGACTCCCTCTGAAACAGAAGCAGGCAATTTCACACAAATATAACAATCATTGACTTCCATGACCTTTACATATTTAGCCAGGAGTCTTGAAAAAGTATTGCTAGAAAAATCACCAACAGATCTATCTTGATGAATCTCTGGTCTATGATCAATAACTCTGTTAGTTTTGCATGTTGCACTATGTTTATCTTGTTTACCTGAAGCTTTGCTTGTCATATTGACCTTATAAATTTCCTTGTCAATTCCAAAAGGGAAAATGACAGCTAGAACTAACCATAACAAGATTATTAAAACCACACAAATCAAAGACATCTTACAGCATCTCTTAAGGATGGAGCATCTTGAACTGTTATTTACAAAAACGTAAGGCATTGTCACCATTTAACAAAGAAAAACAAAAATCAAAAATTTTAAATTGTCTAAATTTTCTAAATTCTAACACCCCCCTATTTTAGATTTTTTTTCTGAAAACCCCACCTTCTAACAGCTTTTCTTCGACCTTATGTCACAATTTGTTTTCCAACTAACACAATTTCTTCGACCTTGTGTCACCTAACACAATTTCTTCAGCCTTATGCCAAAAACAAAAACCTAAAATTTTAACAGAAAATATTTCAATCGTTGTCACTATTGTCATCTTCTATTTCTTCCTGACTGCTACTATTGATTTCCACTACAGGTGGAATAATTATATAAGTCCACTCAGGTGACTTATATTTTTGGTTTGGTTTCACAATTCTCTTTGCCCTTCTATTAATGACTTCTATTTTCTTTCCTGACTCAGTTTTCTTTTCAAGATCCTTTTGACTTGATATCTCGTTGATTTGCTCCTTTGATCTGTGTACCAACTTGAACTTCAGGCCTTCATTTTCTTTCGGCCAGTTATCACCTTTTTCTGGTAATTTCTTCTTTGGCTCGGTCACATTACACTCTGTTCTCCAAGCTCTTTTTCTGAAATTTCTTATTTGAGAATCTTCGTCACTCTCATCAGTTTCACTGTCAGAAATTTGAATTCTGGACTCAGGTACTTCTTTACTCAGCAGTTTCACTCCGTTAGGAACATCATCTTTATAGCTGGTACTTGGTAATTCGTCTTCTTCTTCTTCAATTACCTTTAACTTCCCAGTTTCAGAATTCCTGTTCCTGCTTCCAGAGCTTCTTTTCTGCTTTTCAATACTCTCCTGGTCTTGATTCACAACCTGATCAGACTCTTCTTCTGCTTCTTTTTCTAGCAGATCTTCATCATTTTATGAGTCTTGTATTATAATTTCCAAATCTTTTTCATTTAACGCTTGATTTCCATTCAAACTCTCCAGATGTCGACTTTCTTGTCGATCTTCAGGATCTGGATTTCTTTCAGGTTCTTCTTCAGAATCTGAATCAGCAGTAGTGTCACTCTCTTCATCAGAATTTTCAGGTGTAGGTACACGAATAGTATGACTCGCGTGTATCCACCTCTTCAAACCTTTGCACTTTACTGCATTTGTTGTGACTAGAATAATTTGTCTTGGTTTCTGCCACCTGGGTACTAGACAGTTCCTTCTTCGATGAACTTTTGTTCTCACCCAATCACCTGGTAACAGATCATGTGCTTGCCCTTTTTCTCTTGTTTGCACTTCAGTTCCCACCTGATTAGACACAGAAGTCACGACGTCAGACAAGTTCCTGCAGTACTCCAAAATGACGCTATCATTAATAGACATCAATTTTCCTACAGGAATAAATGCCTGTCTCATAACCCTGCCCATGAGAATATCATGTAGGCTTAAACCTGTCTTTTTATCAGGTGTACTTCTCAGAGACATTAAAACAAGTGGAAGTGCATCTGTCCACTTCATACCTGTAGCTAGGCACATTTTTCCAATTCTGTTTTTAATAGTTCCATTCACTTGTTCCACAACACCTGATGCTTCTGGTCTGCATGCACAATGTAATTTCTGCTCTATGTTTAAAGCTTCACAAATCAATTGTAACAATCTGTTTTCAAAATGTCTTCCACGATCACTCTCCACAGTCACCGGGAAACCGTACCTAGGTATAATCTCCCTCAAAAGCAATTTTGCAACAGTGATTGAATCATTGTGACGTGTGGGAAACGCTTCAACCCATCTTGAAAACAGACAGATTATCACAAGAACATAATGCAATTTTTTGTGTGGAGCATTTCAATGAAATCCATTTGTAACCTGGTAAAATGACCACCCTCCCGTCCTATGGTTCCCATGCTCACAACTGTTTTTCTGTTGGGGTTCATTTGTTGGAAAACTAGGCACCGTTGACAAAGAGATTCTGCAATAATTCTGAACTTTGGATTGAACCAAGTCTCTCTAAAAAGCCTAATCATAGAATCTCTTCCAATATGTGCCTGACCATGATACATCCTAGCCATGTCAGCAATCATGCTATTTGGTAAAACTGGTCTACCATCTTTGTAAGTCCAAATTCCATCCTCATCTCGCTGTCTACATTCTGCTTTCAACCATGTGTTTTTCTCCTCATCACTTGCTTTGTCTTGTAAATCTTTAACTCCCTGCCATGTTTCAACTACTGATGTTAGCATAAGTGAGTTCAAGGCATGTTCATCATTCTTTTCCCGATTAATTGCAAAATTGTTTCTTGCGCAATATTTTGGTATCTCATTTGCGTAAGTATTTCCTTTGGTAATGAAATCCTCACCTTTTTCATGAGCTGAACATTTTACGACAGCAATCTTTTCTGGTAATTGAATGCCATCAAGTAATCTTTTAATCAGTTTTGCATTTCTGATGGGAGTACCTGCAGAGGTTAAATAACCTCTTTGGGACCAAAGCTGTCCATAATCATGCACAACTCCATATCCGTACTGGCTGTCAGTTATTATGGTGATTTTCAAATGTATTGCTTTTTCACAGGCACGAATCAAAGCAATCAATTCCGCTACTTGAGCTGAACGAATTCCTTCGAGACATGATGCTTCAATCACCGTAGCAACTGTACAGACAGAATATGCTGCTCTCAGAAAACCCTCTTCTGTTCTTAAACAAGAACCATCAACAAAGTAGACAAAATCTGATTCAGGCAAAGGAACATCTTTAATGTCCTGCCTTGGCTTGGTACAATATTCCAAAACATCCAAGCACTCATGATCAACATCATTCTCATTTCTGATCTCTGTTACAGTACCATCAGGCAATAATGTGGAAGGATTTAAATTTACACATCTTGCTATTGAGACATTATCTGATCCCAGAATAATTTTCTCGTATTTGGTAAGCCTGTTACTGGTTAGATGCTGTGTTTTACTTCTGGTAAGGAGAATTTCAACTGAATGAGGTACATAGACTTTTACAGGAAATCCCATGATGATTCCTTCACTTGGCTCAAGACTCACACTAGTTGCAGCTACTGCTTTTAAGCAACCTGGTAGTGCTTTTGCAACTGGATCAAGCACTGCTGAGAAATAAGCAATTGGCTTTCTCAGTTTTCCATGTCTCTGAATTAACACAGACAATGCACATCCTTCTCTTTCACTGCAATACAGCTCAAAATTCTTTTCGTAATCTGGCATGCCTAAAGCAGGTGCTTCACACAGGCTTCTTTTTAGCTTCTCAAAAGCTTCCATTTCAATTTCTGTGAGAACAATTGGATCTTTTATATCTGATTTTGTTAGTCTCTGCAGTGGTTTCGCAATTACCGAAAATCCACTAATCCATTGTCGACAATAGCCAACCATTCCTAGAAACATTCTGACCTGTCTCTGTGTTTTAGGAGGTTGCATTCCCTGAATCATCTTGATTCTTTCATTTGTCACTTGTCTAATTCCCTTTGCAATTCTGTGACTAAGGTATTTTACATCTTGTTTGCAAAACTGTAATTTTGCAGGTGACACTTTATGTCCCTCATCTGCCAAATGATTCAAAAGAGTAATTGTATCTGTGACACAATTATTTCGCGTTAAAGCTGCTACAAGTAAGTCATCAATGTATTGGACCAATGTCGACTTTCCTGGCAAATCTAAATTCTCCAAAGATTTCTTTAATAACTGATTAAAGATAGATGGACTCTCCGTATACCTTTGAGGAATACGACACCATGCTAATGTGCGACCTTGGAACCTGAACGCAAAGATTTGCTGGCTGTCTGGATGCAATGGAACAGTTAAGAACGCATTGCAAAGGTCAATGACAGTATACCATTCTGCATCATGCGGAATCTGGTAAAGAATCACTGCTGGGTTTGGTACAACTGGACAACATGGAACAACTATCTGATTATTCCTTCTCAGATCTTGAACTATTCTGTACGTTCCATTTGGTTTTTTGATCCCCATGATCGGTGAATTACAAGGACTGCTTTCAATTTCTTTTAGAACACCTTGCTTTATGAATTTATCAATTACAGGAATGACACCTTCAATTGTTTCTGCTTTCATTTTGTACTGAGGAATGTTTGGGAATTCAATTCCTTGTTTCACTGTGATTTTAACAGGATCAACATGTCTCATCAAGCCCATCTCATTTCCTGTCAAATCCCAAATTTCAGTTTTGACTGTCTTTTTCAATTCTTCTGGAAGATTATCTTTATCAAATACAGGAAACAATTTATTTTCCTCTGCTTTGACCATCAACATTGTTAATTTGTAAAGCCCATCTTCCTCAAACGTCTGTAGCTCAATACCCTCCGGTGAGCAATATATTTTACAATTCATCTTGCATAGGATATCTCTTCCCAGCAAGTTTACAGGACTGCTGTTACAAACTACAAATCTGTGTTTGTCTTTGAATTTTCCAATTTCTACCTTTACAGGCTCAGTCAAATCTGTTTTAATTTGCTGATTAGCTACGCCAACTACTTGGATGGTGTCACCAGAGAGAGGCAGGTTTTCAATTTCCACTGATCTAACAGTAGAACGGGTAGCACCAGTGTCCACAAGAAAAGTGATTTCTACATCATTCACTTTACCATTTACAAATAGACCAGACTGGTCAACCTCAAGAGTGGCTCCAAGTACACAGTCTTCCTCCTCTCTCAGGCACCGTCATAAGTAATCCTCTGAATCACTTCCTCCATTTTCTGTCATCAAGAACTGTTGAGAAACATTCGGCACATTCACTCTTTTTCGTCTGATTACCTCATCAATTATACCTTTGACCACCTCCACAGTTAGGAAGAGGAGGCTGTGGAATTTGACTCTGCTGGTTTACTAACTGTCGCTGTTGCTGCAGATTCAACTCATTTAGTTGTCGCTGTAGCTGTTGCTGCAGAATTACATCATTCTGCATCTGTGGATTTAATGATGCATTTTTAAAATTTCTGGGCGGATTTTTACACTCATGCTTCCAGTGTCCATTTTCGCCACAATTAAAACAAGGACATTTTTGTTTCAGCTCTTCAATATTAACACTACATTTTGGCTTATTATAATTACCTTTAAATTTTCCTTGACCCTGATTCTGATTAAAATTTACATTTTTATTCTCCAAATTTGCAATTTGCTGTTCAGCTACCTTCACCTGTGCCCACATAGCTTTTTCCTTTAATTTCTTTTGTCTGGCATCTATCTCATCACTGCAGTATTTTGCCTTTCTTAGAATGTCGTCAACTGAGAGTGATTGCCAACCGACAATATTATTTCTAATCATCTCACCAATTTCAGGTCTGAGACCATAAACGAATCTGTAAATAAAGTGGCTCATATCCTTTTCATTTAATTTTTCATAACCACTGTATTGTTTAAAAACCAACAATAATCTTTCATAGAATGAATGAACTGATTCTTTTGGCTCCTGATTTGTTCTGTCTATTTTGACCCAATCAACTTCTTTTGGGGGAATCTTATTTTTCAACCAGTAAATCACTTTGTCATACAATCCCATGACCTCTGATGATGGAGCACCTGTCACTGCATCTCGAGCTGGTTCTACCTTTGGCCAACTTACAGCAATTTTACATTCTGTCCAAAGATCTGAAGGGACAACAATGTCAAAGAATCCATCAAGATCAATCCACAGAACTTTTGACACCTTTATGAACCTGTCCACCTGTCGATGCCATTCTACAGGCTTTTCTCTCAGCCGAGGAAAATCATTTGTGAACAATAGAATGTCTTGTCTAGACCAGGGCACATGAACATAACCACCACCTGCAATTTCTCTCATTGGGTATTGATTAGCCAACCTTTCTCTTTTTTCTTCCTCTTTTTTCTTGGTCCACTTTACTCTCCATTTGCTCAAGTCACCCAATTTCTTAACGTACACAATTAAATCTTTTATATGTACAATTCTTCCCATTGTATTAAAATTTTCAATGTCTTTTTCAGTAAAATCCAATCTGTAATGTTTTCCCAAATTCTTCTGTCTGCTCAAATCAATCTCTAATTCTGCAGCCAATTCTTCTAATTGATCATATTTGTTTTTCGTTTTCCATTGTACACTTTTACAAATGAATAACAATTCATCATCTTGATAATGCTTCAAACTGTCAGGACCAATTGTGCCAATAATCAATTCCTCTAAATCTGCTTTTAATCTTGCAACATCAAGCTTTGAGGATGAATCTGATTTTTCAACACTCTTTTCTGGGGATTCAATATGTGATTCTGCACCCATTGGTGTTCTACATGATGAACCTGGATTAAAAGTTAAATCAGGCATCATTGTTTTCTCTCGATGTATTTCAGTTAATTCTGAGTAAAATTTTTCCGCCACTTTCTGAATTTCTGCATTTAATGGGATTGTTAAACCTGGCTGTTTAATTTCTCCTTGATCAAAAACAGACAGGCTGAACAGGACCAATCGTTACTGGAACTGTTACTGCTTCCATGCCTTTAGTTAATTGGCGAATTAATTCTTCTTTTGATCGTAAATATTCTGAAGTATTTGGAGTTTCATCATCTCTTCCAGCACCCATTAAACTTCTGGAAGGAATCTCATTTCTTGAAACTGGAGTTTCAGGAAAATTTCTACTTTCACCATATGCACTAGAATTAGTTCTTGTTTCTAATCTTTCAGGAGTTTCTGTATTATTCGGGTAAAATCTGGGTGATTCTTCATTTAATGGAGGTGCACTTGGTGTGGTTCCTGTAGAAACCATCGGGGTAGACCATGAACAAGCTGGTTTTAAAGGAGTCTGTTTTTTATTTGTCATATAAATCTCTTCTAAAACTGGATCTTCTAATTCACTTTCTTCAATGTTATTTTTCTTTTGAGTATTCTTTTGACCTGGTATTTCAGTAATCATTACTCTCACTGGGTATAAACCATCACACATATCTGCCTGTCTCCATCAACGCATTCTATCTTCATGTGTTTCTCGTTTAAAATTCGATTTTGGAGGTCTTTTTATACCACAGCTTTCCCGCTGCAGTTCAAACATCTCATCCTCCCATTCAACTAAAGCTTCAAATTGTGTAGGTCTAGGCTCAAGAGCCATCATTTTCTCTCTCAAGTTTTTCAAAATTCTCATATTAAATGAGCCATCCACCGGCCAAGCCAAAACACCATCATTTTTGGTACAATCCATCCATACATCAAACCAAAGGCAAGTATGATAACCATATTCACCTTCCATATAGGCTGCAGGTGTTTTGTACTTATGGAGTAATTTTCCACCTCGCGTCATAATTTTCTTATCAGGTTAGAGTATATTTTTTAATTTCTGAAGCCAAGTAAGCTTCTTTTCTTCTTTTCTATAATAATAACTCATGTTTTAATCAAATTCGTTTAATTTAGAATGATTGTAATTATTTCCTGGTTGTTCCACTAATTTATCCAATCCGTGCGCGAAACACACCAACAAGCCAATCAGGTTAAGCTACATCACCACCTTGCTCAACCAATAGAATTGTTTGCTTTTCAGAAGAACCAATCAGCTAACAACTCATCAGAGACACGTGAGCCAATCAATGCTCTAGCTGTGATGTATGCTAGCCAATCACTGCACGGACCCTGTGACGTACACAGTCGCTGCAGCATCTCGTGTCTCACTCCTAGAGCTCACCCCTCCTTCACAAAAACTTTTCACAGCGCCATTTTAAGAAAACTTTTCAATGAATTTTTATTAATGACAACAGAAAACAAACCATTTGTCTGTTTCGCTAAAATAAAGTGATAGCTTTTACAATTATTCAAGTATTCTTTTACGTAGAATAGACGACGCTATTCCTACAGAATATACATTCGTTGATAAAGTAAACTACTCTACCCTTCAAACAGGTAATCTCGAACTCATCTCCCTCTGAATGCACATAAAGTAGCAATTCAAAGTTTGACTCGAACGGAATTACAAATCATTTACGCACTTTCAAACGGAAAGTTTCCCTAACCATACATTCATGAAATTCTGGCAGGACTTTAACCAACCATAGAAATCCACATTTGCCAGTAAGAATAGGCGACGCTACCTTACCCTTCACACAAGTTTGGATAAAATTCTATTACTCTTTTCACAGTGAGTTTTAAAACAGGCTCTGAGTCCCTATACTCAAAAGCTACAATTTCATAGACAATCTTCACTATACATTTTACCTAGCACACCTAAAATCCCTAAACTTGTGTTATACGCCCACAACACTAGTGATAACAATATCACTATTTTGAAACAGAACAAATGCACTGTGTAACTTCACTTCTCGTTACACCACTCAAATGCCGCGGCAAGCTAGGAATTTTCACACTGCTGGAAAAAACCCTTCGACTACATGTAACATGTGAACAAACTCAACATATGTTAAACATCGATCCTATGTAATTACCATGCAGCATGTCAGTTACCATAGCAACCGAACTCTGCTACCAGATAAATTGATCCAGCGCCCATATAGAAAATATGTCCTAACAACACTACCCAACTCCACAATACTCCCCATTAAATATATACACTCACAAGGCCCATAAACTAACAGGACATATTTTGAGCAACTGAATCATGTGACCTAATTAATAAAACGTATTCACAAATTATATACACATTTATATACAATTGCGGTATAATGACTTCACTATAGTTCTTGTAAATATTGCATTTAATTAAGCCACTTAGGCAAATGGATCTGCTGATGGTAACTAAAATTCATGAAATAACAAGGCCTGCTTGTATTTTCAAAAATCTTATTTATTAACTATTTATTCAAAGAAAAGTGCATTTATTAGAATCTTTTTATTTAAGCAGCATGGTTTGAGGAATTGCCAATTAGTCAGACAGTATCAAGTAGAATCAAATATCATGTGTAAAGAAGAATAAACAGTTTTTCCATCACCAAAACCGTATTTCCCTGTCTAAAACTCACTTTACCCTAAAGAAATAAAGAATAAAAATCATTTAGCCCTATTAATCCTTACGTGCTCCAAAGTGTCCGACAGCACGTCACGCCCTTCTGGATTTGGAAAGCGAGAAGCCACCCTCCCTCTAAAGGGGTCAGTTTATATACCTTTTTTTCTAAGTAAAATGAATACTTTTCTCAGTCATCCAAAACTCTGATTGGCTGTCACTTCGTCAGACCACAATATGTCATCACATTTTTGAAGCCCAGTTCCGACTCTCTCTTAGATTCTATTGTACCTTTTTCTCATGTCACGTAGCTTCCTCCAATTTGCAACATCTGAAATAGTCAGTCCCTGACTTCCTTAGCTTGACAATCTCTCTGCCGGTTCCTGACCTTGGCCAATCCGACCAAAATCACGAATAGTTCATTATTCAATTAAGTTTGCATTTTTTCCTTTTAACACGGCAGAAACTTTCCACACTGGGCTTTTGCTTACTCTGAGCAGGACTTTGCCAACTGCATAATAAAGACGAACTAGGCCTCAAGCCTCTTTCTCAGTAACTAGTATATAAACAAACACAAAAGAATAATTAATGCAAGAATTAGAAATCATTCTGTTACCCACCCACCTTTGCTAATTATTAACCCATTAATCTATGTTACCTAACAGAAGCAAATAAAGCAACAAACAGATTTATGCAAAATTTAAAACGGAAAGACAAAACATGAGCACACAGAAATAAGCACATGCCATTAATAAAACAGCCGCATTTAATATTGACAAAACAATAGACAGAATTAGTTTATTATTTTTAAACAAACATGCATTTGCACATAAAGCACATATATGAGCACATATATTAGTTTCCCACGTGTAATGATCTGTAATTTTAATCTAAGTTGATTAGTAATTCTCACTTCACACATGTTAATATTATTATTTATTATGGAAGTTTAACTTTGCGAGTTGAAATAAATATATTTCTAAATCTCACTCCATCACATCCATGTGGGACACAGTAGCACCAAACCTGACAATATTAGATGTTTTGACTGGGACACGGTGACCAAATCAGCCATCCTCACAAAGGCAAGAAAATAATGCCTTTGAGGCATGTTACAATTGAATCTAGGATAGCAAAACTACCTGATGCACATACTTTAGATCCCAAGACAACTATCCTCTTTGAAACTGTAAAGTGTAGGTTTAGCCAAGGATGTTTTAATAGTTACATTCTCCTGCATTGGATGGGCAGTTAGAAAAATTTAATCCAAATGAATCATTTTTAGTTCTCTGGTATGCTAATTGTCAGTGCAGTCTGATGCTTCTCCCAAGCTGGATAAACAGTATCCAGGGGAACTTCTTCAAATGGTAGCAAAGTCTTGAACTCTTACAGTATGTTTGTCAGAATTCAAGTGCGCAGATTCGATTTGGTCAAAGTGGTGTGTACTGTGTATGGATAATTTTCATGGATAATTTTAACACTTTTGTCCATCTTGTGAATAGGCATGAAATAGGAGTGCTCCTCAAAAGTGCACCTTCTAAAGCAGGGAATTCACCATCAGCATTGTAAAGACCACTTGCAAGTTGAGAAGTCATCACTCCCATACGAAAAAAGGTAGCTAGTAGGTAGACATCAAAAGATCAACGAATATTTAATTATGTCCAGGTTATACAGCCAGCCTGGGCAGTTCCCTCATCAAACGTCACTTCAGAACTCCACAGTGTCATCAGAACCGTGTAGGATTCCAAGTCTCAGCAAGAATCCTAAGCACCACCATAGTTACAGTTCACAACACATTTCCCTTCCTATACAATGATAAAGAAAAAAACAATGTGAGAAACAAAAACAATGTGATATGCTAGTTCACTTGAAAGTCCTTGCTGTAACATTTAAATATAAACATAAAATCTCTTTGGTGCTTTCATAACACATATCCTGGAAAGAGCAACAGGATACTCAGATAGGTCTTCTTGCTTTCTTCACTCAACTCCCTCTCTCTGCATTTAGGCACACAACTTTTATTCCATTTCCATTCACTTCCCAATACAACACTATGCTCCTTGATCTCCTTTACATGTTTATGAATGGACAATATAGAAACACCCTTCCTCATGCGTGCTCTCCTTCTCACTCCTGCGTACTCCACCTTTCTTTCTATCAATGACCCTCCTGGAATACCTAATATGCTTCCCTCACATTTTTTCAGGCAGATGAGGCCTATCAATGTAGCTTATCTCCATTTGGTTGATCCACCCTGGAGAAACACTGGAAAGGAGACTACTCCATCATGTGCAACGTGGTTTTATAATTAACACTCTATTGATGCATTCCACTAACGTATATTCCGTGAGGGTGGTACAATGCTGTGTTGTGCCATTGTGTGCCAATCCGCGATGTTTCAGGAATCCTTCAAACAACAAATTACGGGTCATTGTCTTTAACCACTTCATCAGAGTATCTCTCTCTCCTAAAAACCTCTTCACAGAAGTTCACAATGTGTAAAGACTTCACTTTACTCGAGAAACTCACTTTGGGCCACTTCGAATAATAGCTGATGAGCACAAACACATACCACATGCCCGTGTCCAGAACATGGGACCACATACTTCCATTGTCACAATCTGACATGCTCATTTGGGAACATTCATAGGAACCACAGGAGATTTTTTCACAACAGGTGATTTGTAGCTACATACACATGTCACACTAAATCTCACACACTTCTTTAGCACCTGGTCTTGTCCTGGCCACCGAAAGTCAAAGTGTGTCCCCCTCCTCATGGCAGATATGCCACCATTGCTTCTCTTAACATAGCATCAAATAGAAAAAGAACATATAGCGGCTCCATACAATAGGGTCTGATTTAGAGTAATCAGCCAGACTCTGTCCAGGCCAGGGGCCTTTTGCCTCTTTTGTTTGTCTAGAGCAGCCAAAATTTCAGTCAATGTAAAAGGCCCAGTTTTTATGGGACACTGCACAACAACCCCGGGATTTAGACCATTCTCTGAGGATATTGAGGAGTCTAGTTGAACCCTGTAAAATGGGCATGCCAGCAGTATCCATGGATGATGGACAACTGGCCAGCTGAATGATGTTGTCTGTTTTGGACGGTGATATGCCAAAAGGCTTGTGCATCCCTCCAAATGACAGCCTTAATAAGCTACGCACATTTGGAAAGCTCCCATGTTCACTAAATCATTGTACTTTTGGGACCATAAGTAATGAGTCCAGAGAAGGTTTTTAAATCTGGAGCACTGACTGTGCATGTAGGAGGTTGGCTTACTATATGGTGCACAATTCTTCAAGTGTTAGACTCTGCGGTAATCCAGGCAACTCTTATGGTGATTTTAGTGGTCTTTGTTAACCTTTGGCTCTCAAAGTCGTAGCTATGGAGCACAGCCTTCAGGTTTATCTTGAAGGAGTGTAAAGCAGCTTGTTTTACTAATCTTAATCTATAGTGTAGATTAGATGAAAAGAAACCACAAAGTGTTTATTAAAAAAAGTCTATTTATTACATACACAATCACTAACACATTGGTATACACCCTACCCAGAGATATCAACACAATACACAAAAATACTTCAAAATAATCAGGTAAGTAGCACAAACATACACTGGTCTTCAGGGGCAGACCAAACCATATGTTAAGTAAGTGGAATTCAAACTACAAAGGATAATGGGACTTGGACCAGAAAACTCAGAGGAGCTGTGGAAGCAAGAAACCACCCAAGGTAAGTACCCAGGAACTCTATGGAGGCTGTGTACAAAGTGGAAATACAGCTTCTTGCCTAATAAAAGTCAATGGAGAAGTTGCAGTTGCAGCTTTAAAGAAGAAGAATGCTTCACAGATGACCCAGAAGAAATCCCTTGGAGGATGGAAGGTTGGAGAGTCAACCCACCCTTGGATGCCCCAGGAACCGGTTAACTGCACCAGGGAAGCCAGGTGCATAGGGGTGAAGTAACGTTGGTACCTGCTGTAGTCTACAATGGAAGACTTTGGAGCAAAGGCCTCTGGAGGAGTTCAAAAAGAAATCCAGTGCAATCCAAGGATGGATCAAGAATAGAAAAAACTGTAAGCAGAGGGGACAGTCTATGCCACTGGGAAGTGACCAGGAGGTATGAAGACACAATGCCCACCGACGTCGGGAGGGTCAGGAGTGATGACGGTGACCTTTCAATATAGCTGTGAGGATCAGGCGATGCTGAAGAAGACAAGGAGCCGTGCAAGAGCTTTTCCACATTGGATGTCGGTGTCAGGTGGGAACACCAATAATCCTTGGTAGCCGCAACTGCCGTGGAAGACGAAAAGATGCAATCGTTAGGACCAGCAAGGTCCAAGGGACTCACCAAGTGCAGGAGAGTCGGAGGAGGCCCTGAGCAAGCAGAGGAGCTCATCAAAGCAGAAGAAGACCCTCAAGAGGACCCACAGGCCACAGGCACAGGAGTCAGAAGAGGACCTCAGGCAGCTTACCAAAGATGGAGGCCCACAATGCAAGGACTGCAGGGAAGAGGCTGATCTTTGAGGGATAAGGTGCTGGAGGCTGGAGCTTCTTGTAGCCTGAAGATCTCTGCAGTGCAGAGCTAACAAGCCTTGGCAACGGCAAATCGGCGCAGGGCACAGGGGTTTGGTCCCAGCGGCTTCAACAAGGGATACTGTCCTCCAAATTGCAGAGAAGACAGGTCAGGCCTCTGGAGAGCCACAGAACAACCATCTGTGCTGCTCAGCCTTAGGACGTCCGTAGGGCCACAGGAGCAGCAGACTGGTCAGCTTTGTTGCAGTGCCTGCAGATGCAGGGGAGTAACTCCTTCACTCCAAAGAAGATTTCTTTGCATGCCCTTGATGCCCACAGGTCTTCTGGAGAACCTGAGTAAAGCACAGATACAGACCAGGCAGAATACTTGCAGAACAGCGAAACCAGGAGCAGCAGAAGTCTTCCTTGATGCAGTCTTAGTTCCCGGTACAGTCCAGCTAAGTTCAAGTGTCCAGACAATTGAAGAGTGTACGGTTTTACATTTTCTATGTGTTAAACAAAAAGTTAATGTTGAGGTAATACGGCGAACACAGTTCCGGCTCTAGATTACCTATACCCTCACTCTAAAGAACGGGCAGGTCCTAATTAAATGAGAAATACGTTCTGCCGGATGATAGCATTTTCTACCACCAGGCTGTTGTTCCCAAGCAACATGTGTTTACTGCTAGGGAGAATAGCGGCTGAATAACCTATCATTTCATCTGTGAGATAATTTCCTGCTGGCGCTCCACTGATGTGCCAAGTGAGAATGTCACAGCTTAGCAGCTTGTTCCTATGGACTGACCTCCTTACTGGGGGGATTAGCCATCTAAGGCCCATACTTTAGAGAGTGTTGCACAGAGCCACCAGTGCCCACTGCCCTGGTGTAAGTGCTACTTGTGGCTGCAGTGGAAGGGCACAGGAATGTAAATGCTTGGAGCAGGCCACTTCACGAATGTGATCACGTCTGCCACCTGCAGAGCATTGCCATTTGTTTTAAGAGGTGAGCAGTGCCACCTGCCGGTGCAAGAGATACACCGTTGGGTGATATCACTCAGTTCAGAAGGCGTTTGTGCATTTGGGAAATTGTTTCTGTCCATACCTACCTAAGGCCTGTAAATACCGCTCATTTAAGTTAAATAAACCAGGTGCTAAGCTCAACCGTCAGTCGGAGAAGGTCCAGCTAAGTAAACGGATTTTCAACTTTTTCTTGAACCGTCCAGGTAATGTGGGTGGTAAGACCCTCCTGGAGAGCACTGAACACAGGCCCCATTCTGACCAGTGACTGCATGTAATTATTTATATTGAGGTTTTTTTATACCTGTTTCTTGTATTATTTGGTCAACAAATGCTTGCACGTACTCAAGATCCACCTAAAGTAGCATTAAAGATCGTGTGGAGGGCTAGAGCGTTTGTCTACTAATGTACACTGTGAAACAGTGGTTTGCAATTAGGACAAAAAGAAGCATTCAAAACATAAAGAGACAAACAGATGTAGGGAGAGAGCAAAAGAGAAAAAAGTGAAATAATGAATAAAAAGAAAACTAAGAACACAGACACACACACACATATCTTACTTGGACTCCATTAGTTGCAGGATTCGGGGGGTGTTAATTAGTCCTTCAGATGCGATAAACATGTATGGAATCCGAATGTCTAGCATAGGACTGTTCATATTATCCAGTGATGAATTTCCTAAAACGTAAAAAACATATTTTCAATGAAAGATGATCGGACAGGTTAGGCCACCATGACGCACATAATAAATTGAAAATAAAGGCATAAGTAAGTAGAGAAAATGATCTACAGGGACTAACAGGACACGGCTGGGCAGGCGTGACATGGCCACTGAATGTGACATATTTTTTTGATGGCTGATTTTTACTCTGTTTCAGAAAGAATGAAATACATGACTAGGGAAATTTTCAGATCCCTGCAGAAGTGGGACTAAGCACCGAGCAATAGTTTTTATACACGAAAAGACAAACGTTGGTTACCCATAACTACTTTTCTCTTCCAATGGTATCTTTGATAGACTGGCATGCTTGAATAATTTCCTGTCGACGGGTTGGGATCTCTCGGTAGTAATTTTTAGGCCTCGCCCACGCAGCGCGCATGCGCTACATATGCAAAAAGACCTTTAGCTATCGCTTTGGCTTTTCAGCCAAAAACGTGCATGCGTTCCATTGCCTTCAATGGCAACGCATGCACGTCTGACGATTCACTTGCGGGAGCGAGTGCCTCCATATGGTAGCAATTATCACTCTCGCAAGGGAATCGCGCAGCCCCCCCCCTACCCCGCATGGCGCTTGCTTGCTTGTGCTTGTTAATCAATTACCAGCACCTTAGAAATGGGTGACCTCTTCACTTCAGGTTATCCCGACACACTGTTCCCAGTCCGGGGCTCTTAATTGATAAATCAGTGCTATGTAACCTACAAATCATTGCCATTGTGTGTTAATCTGGTTAGCTCAATAACATACGTCCCCTTGGTGCCGCATTTCGGCACCCGCACCATCAGGCTAGTCTGCGGGGTGCCAGGAGAGTCCCTCGCTTTTGGCCTAACCCAGTCATGTCCGGCGTCTGGCGCGTTGGGGCCTGCCCGCACACCTGGCGGTCATGCGGGTATGGTATGGGAAGGTGGGTCCCGCCTCACAGAGTTTCCGCCCTCTTTCTTTCTCAGCTGTCGTGTCGCAGTTGTGTTCCTGGAGGCTTCGTCGGGCGTTGGTGAATTCCTATGGTGAGTCCAGCCCCTCTCCCCCTTTCTCGGAGGCCTCCTGGCGATGCCCTTATGGTCGGTTGCTCCGGCCTTCGGCTGTTTGGGTTGCTTGATTTAGCGCAATATGACGAGAATTAGCGGGCAGGGGCCGTGGCTCAGCCCGTGCTGACAGCATTGGTTTCCAGCGCTCCAGCATGGCCGATTCGCTCAGCTGATGTGGGGTGGGTGCCTTCTGTTGGAACCAGCACTCCCCGCTCCCCCGTCTTAAATAATGATATTGGGCAGATTTGTTATTGCAACAGTTGCCTTGTGCACAAATGTATTTGCTCAGCCATTTGTTTCTTTCTGCACGATTAAAACAGATGAAAGACTGATCCTTTAATTTAAAAATAGCACAAAGTAAGTTATCAAATAGCTCAAAATGTGGCAACCCGCACAAACAATTTTCTTTACAGCGCAACCAGGAAAAATATAGCAACACTGATTGAGCGGCGTACGTGGGGTGTTATGTAAGTATTATTATATAATCTATTTTGACAGTCCCTCACTTGAGACTGCCAGTGCTAAATTGTTCCTTTCCACAGGATACTTTGATTTCAGCAGTGTGCTGCAGAGCGATTGTCACCCTTTACCAGATAACTTTCCCTCAATATTCATCCACTCTGTACTTAATCTAACACTATTGGTACAATCTCTGCAGACTTCCAAACGCTAGTGAAAGTGGCACATGGGACCCGCACGTAAAAAGGCAGCACTTTATAAACATATATGCTGGTTCACCTTTTTTAAGCTACAATCCTTTTTATTCTGATACAATCTGAAAACATATTTAGAGACTTAAGGAGTCCTGAGGGCTCTACATAGGCTTTATAGTTGGTAATACCATTCAATTACTTATACGGACCCTCCTTTTAAGTATCTGACCCCCACCCCTGGGGAACAGTTTTGAAAACTAGACAACTGTGAAAATTCAGGGTGTGGTGACTTGTGTGGCTCTCACTAGCTGTTCATACATAGAAGCCCTTGCAAACCTCAACGTTCGAATGAAAACACATTTTTCTCATATTTCTGTAATGCAAAATTCTAGAATCTGTGAGGACTCACACATTTCCTACCACCTATCATTTTTCCAAGTGGTTAACACTAGTGCCTGTGACAGAAAAGGGGGGGGACACAACATGGCACACCACATTTTTCCTTTAAAACTGACCCTCTTTTTGCAATGCTACTAGCTGTAGATTTTAGTCCCTTGATCAACCAACATCTACGATATTCTTGTAAACCTGCACATTTTGTAATACTAGATATCTAGAGAAATCCAGGATATGGCAACTTGTTTGTCTCTTACCTGCTTTTCTCACGCAGATTCCCTTGCAAACATCATACTTTGAATAAAAAATACATTTTTCTCACATTTCTGTGATGGAATTTCTGGTCTCTGGGGAGATGCAAATTCCCTACCACCTATCATTACCCCACCTCTCGATAACAAGCATTGGCATAGCCAATAGGTTTCACCTTTGGGACATTATAAGTGTATAGCCATGCAACAGTTAATGTTGTTGCAGTAAGCATATTGCGCTGCATAATTAAATACTTAAAAGGTCGCAAAGGCGAGACCTATTGGCTATGCCAATGCTTGTTAATATAGCAGTGTACACCTTCACTAAACCGTTTTCACGATGACTAAAGAATGTTGGCAAATGCCTCCTAAAAGCAGGGAGAGATTTCTTTAAATCGAGATGGGATCACAGGACACCTCCTCCCTAGAGCTACAAGACAACCACTAAATATCCTGTACCCTTATCTCTGGGCAAGAAACCACGTTACTGCGTGCTGATCTCAATTACAAAATCATTAGTGGGGTTTATTTTTGACCCTCATATTGGTGTCATGCTTCATCATTGTGTCTCATACTTGTCCCTAAATGACAGGATGGACTTGGCCATGTTTCAGGGAGTACTTAAGATATTTCCTCCGATGGGGGCCTAGGTGTTGTAAGATAAAAAAATACCTAGGGTGCATCCCAGTATCTATTTAGTTTATTGTGCCCTAGTATAGTTAAAAAACTGCATCGGTGTTACAGCTTGGGTATAATGTCCCCACATCCTAATAACTGTCAACATGTTTCAGGCTTCGATCTGCAGGCCACTCAGGGTCCGGACTAACACTAGTACCCCACTCTCTATTCGTCACTATGACACGTGTCCCTGGTCCCTACAGTCAGAGCTCTCTAAGACAAAATCAGACGAACAACATAAAAACGCACAGACTACTTGTCTGTCATTGGAGCATATATTAATGTATGTTTTTCAGAAAGGGAAGCAAGATCAACAAATGATTTGTGCAGTTTGCATACAGTAATGCAAACATAAAGCACAAGCCTATTTTACACTTTTTTAGGGACTGATGGACAGACACGCTGCGCAGCGGGGACTCCAGACTGACGCCGGAGTTACGCCAGAGTTCAGCCCGTCTGCGCCCGTCCGCGCTGAGGACGGGCTGCGGACTGGCTTGGACTCTGAACTACCCCCTCTCCGCTCGACTGATACCAGGTATTCAAGGTCAGATTTTATGGCACTTAGACCTGCCTCTCTGCCCTGCTTCCACCGTTATTCACCTGAGGGGATTTTGCACTCCCCTAGCTGCTGGGCCTGTACAGCCCCTCTTGATGCATCCTGCATAGGCATTGTAACATCTCATTTCTCGGCGACACTACCTTCTGTACCTATGAGATCGGGATTTCTGGTTAATGCTCGATCGCTCATCAAGCATAACATCGCCTTCCATGATTTTGTTGATGAACGACAGCCAGACTGGGTGTTCATTACAGAGACCTGGACCTCAGATACCTCAGGACATGACCTGATTTTGGCCATTCCTGATGGGTATTCCCTTTACAGGCAGGATAGACCCCTGCGTAGAGGAGGAGGTATTGCCATTCTCCTTAAATCCTCCTTTCCCTGCCTGATAAAATCTCTTTCAATGCCCTCTGATCGGTTCTAAGCCCTCTACTTCTGCATTACCCTTTCCCCATCGGTCTCGTTTTCAGCAATCTTGGTATACAGACCTCCTGGTCTTAGAGCCAGTTTCCCATCTGAATTATTGACATTATTAGAACCCTATTTTGGAAAAGCCGCCTTTACCATTCTTGGTGACTTTAATTTTCACCTGGATGAGGCTGACTCAAAGGACACTATATCTCTTGTCGACTCGCTTGCAGCATGTGATCTTGCCCAGCTTGTTAATTGTTCCACCCACAAGGCTGGGCACATACTTGATGGGGTATTCTCTAACTATGCCAGGCTCTCTACCGGCCCCCCATTTCCTTTGGTATGGACTGATCATTTTGCCATACCATTAGAGCTGTCGCTCTCGGCTACATGCCCTACCAATATGGAAACCGCTCCATTCATCCTAAAGCGAAACTTTAGGAAAATCTCTGATGAGGCCCTTGCTCCCTTTGTCCCTACCTCCGAATCTTTAGCTCTAAAAGATGCAACTGTTGCAGCTCAAGATCTGATGGACTCTATTGCCAATGCAGTGGATCTACTCGCTCCCTCATCTCTGTGCTATGCTGCTCGTCGGAAACCTACGGCACCTTGGTTTTCTGACCGGTTGCGACTCTTGAGGCAGGGGTGTAGGAGCAGTGAGAGAAACTGGAGGAAATCTTGGGACTTGAACGACCGGGAGGCCCACAAGTCGGCACTGCGGGAATATAAACGGAGAGTGGTAACAGAGAAGCAGGAGTACTTCTCCAACCTCACAAGTTCCCTCTCCTCTTCTAGGGAGCTCTTTAAAATCGCCGACACCCTATGCTCCCTGCAGTTACCAGATCCCGTAGTCAGTTCGCAAGAACTCTGTAATAACATCTCCGATTTCTTTCACAATAAAATCCTGGATATACATACTTCTTTGGAAGCCCAATACCAATTGCTGGACCAAGCCATTCCACCTGTCATTTCCAACCTTGACTCCCTAGGAACAGATTCCCCCTGTTCCCTGGTAGAATTTCCTTTTTTATCCTTGGAGGGTTTGAACCTGTTGCTGGATAAGACTAAATCTGCTTCCCCCCTGGATCCTCTACCTCTGAAAAAACGTAAAGAGTGTAGAAACTGCCTCCTTCCTCCTATGCTTCAGATAATGAACAAGGCTATTATCCAGGGCTCTTTTCCATCGGTATGGAAGAAGGCTATTGTGAAGCCTCTCCTCAAGAAGCCATCCCTCGATCCGGCCCTTTTGAAAAACTTTAGGCCGATCTCCCTTCTTCCTGCCCCTGCCAAGATGTTTGAGGCGCATCTTAATTTGCATCTGTCCTCTTTTCTGGAGTCATCTGGATACCTTGACAACACGCAACATGGTTTTAGAAAACACCACAGCACCGAGTCCGCTCTTACTTATGTAGTCGATAATATCCGACGTAAAGTGGACTCTGGTCTTACCACGGTCTTGGTTTTGTTTGACCTCACGGCCGCGTTTGACACCCTTTCCCCGGCCATTCTTACATCTCGGCTTAGGGAGGCGGGTGTCGCGGGGTCGGCCCTGAGTCTCCTCAACTCCTTCCTGTTGGGAAGAGAGCAGAGAGTGATGCTTGGGAACCACCTCTCCCCTGCTAAGTCTTTGCAGTGTGGGGTGCCACAAGGGTCGGCCCTAAGTCCGACCCTGTTCAACATCTATGTGGCTCCCCTTGCAAGACTAGTAAGATCACAGGGGATGGAGGTGGTGTCCTATGCAGATGACACCCAGATAATGGTGTCACTGGCTCACTCCTCCGTCAGGTCATCTGCTGCCAGTTTCAGGGTATGCATGCAGTATGTGGCAAACTGGATGACTATAAACTCCCTGAAACTGAACGGCGAAAAGACGGAGGTGTTGATTTTTGGGAAGGACCAAGATGCCTGGTCTGATGAGTGGTGGCCACCTTCTCTTGGCATCTGCCCCACTCCCTCCCAATCTGCCAGAAATCTGGGTGTAATATTCGATACTTCGCTCTCTATGACCTTCCAAGTCAACAGGACCGTGGCCACCTGCTGGGGGGTGATTAGGATACTCAATAAAATCCGTGGGTATCTTTCCCCCCAGGCCCGTAAACAGGTTGCGGTTGCCTTGGTAGGATCTAGATTAGACTACTGTAATTCTTTGTACATTGAAGCCAATAAAAGTCTTGTTCACCGACTGCAGATAGTGCAGAATGCTGCAGCTCGGTTTGTCCTGGCCCTTCCTAAATCCTTCTCTGCCACTGCAGGCAGGAAAGAACTTCATTGGCTCTCTGTTCACCAAAGAATTTCTTTCAAGATTTTGTGTTTGGTCTACAGAGCCTTGACGGAAGGCCCCTCGAGCGCCATTGGCTCCCTTCTCACGCGCTATGTCCCCATACGAGATCTTCGTTCCTCGGGGCTCTGTCAACTGGTTGTTCCTCGTGCTAAACTAGTTAGATGGGGAGCCAGAGCTTTCTCCGTGGCAGCTCAGAAGCTCTGGAATTCCATACCTATCCTAATAAAAACCCTTCCCACAATTGAGACATTTAAAAAGGCTCTTAAAACCTGCCTTTTTAAGAGGGCATATCAATGAGAGAAGGCTGTAGAATGGGGGATTTTGCTGATCTATTTGATTTAGGCGCCTTGACGCCCATGGGGCTAAGTTTGCGCACTATAAGATTCGGTTCATTCATTCATTCATTCTTCTTAACATGCACAATAACATGCTCAGAACCGGAAACTAACTCTAGGGAATCATTGCACACATAAATCACTCGTAGAGCATGCTGTGAAAAAATCCTATAGTTGTGCTTACCCCAAAGGTTATTTAATATCATTCCTTGAAAGGATAGTCCCGCGGGCACGCCACTGTAGTCACACTTTACAATAGAAATATCAATAATGCTGGATAGGGGCCACTTACAGGAAAGAGACCTTCCCTTTTAGCTTACTTGTTATCAATCAAGAATCTTGTAGTCAACTTACTACTCCAAGGGAGCAGTGCCTCTAATACACCCTTCTGCCCTGTCCCACTTTCGATTGTTCCCTGAGAAGCTACCCATGTTTTTCGAGGATTCTGCATGGTTTAGGGTCTTGTGCATGCTGCTACGTCATCCAGCATGCGTCCGTCATACCACATGAGCGCCTCTTGGAATGATGGGCAAATGTATTTCTCGTCTCTCTCTCCCATGCCCCATAGGTTCTTACACAAACTGCGGAGATTGCTGTCCCATACTTGCTAAGATAAGCGTCATATTGCTATATGCCCATTGTCTTTGTCGATTTGTTATTTGGTATATGACGTACTTCATAGTCTTATTTTTCTGAGGGATCTTTAGTATCATCTGCGATCACAGGGCCTTTCTATTACTCTTCATGTTTAAATCAGTAAACATGAATGTACTTTTAAAATTGTTAATTGAATTGCATTTGACTTCATACCTGCAGCACTTCCTGCCTTTCGCCAATAACCGGCATTGCATAAATTGGCACTTCCGCTTGCTGAACGTGCTTAGGGGAGCAAAAGATGCCGCACAGCAGAGCTGATTGGTTGGTGGGTGGAGGGAAGCTGTTTAAAACCCTTCCATGTTTAAGACGAGCCCAGCTCGTCATGAGGCACAGTGGAGCTGTGCTCATGACGAGCTGGGCTCGTCATAACGGCCGCGGCACTTCCACGCGTAATTGATTCCCCGCCTGTGCAGGAGAATCAATCAGTGGGCGGAGTTGTGACGAGCCCAGCCCGTCATGAGCACAGCTCCACTGTGCCTCATGAAAAGCTGGGCTCGTCACAAGCACCGCGGCGCCACAGCCCTCCCATCCCCCCACGTCGTGGGGGAATTACCTCCGCGGCGAAGGGGTTAAAGGCCGCGCTGAAGCGGACGCGCACCGAGAGCTAGTGACATGCTGCAAGGTGGTCCGTACTGGTAACGCTAATAGCAAGTAACGAGAGACACTGCTGAAAGCTTTATCGTTGTTTTAAAAATTGATCCTTGCTGCTGTTAAATACTGTTGCGCAATTTAAACCATTTTAGAAACTACCTGAATGTACTTTTAAAATTGTTAATTGAATTAATAATAATAATAATAACAGAGTTTATAAAGCGCATGGTTACGCCATCTCGCGTGTCCCATTGCTGAGGTGAGAGAAAAGTAGCATCACCCAGCTCCAAGGCACTCAAACCTTGCTTATCCAGAGAATAGATGGGTTTTAAGCGCCTTCCTAAACCTAACTTCAGAGGTCTCTATACGGAGGTCTAGCGGGAGTTTGTTCCAATTCTGGGCTGCCAAGAACTGTAAGGATCTACCTCCCATTCTGGCCTTCTTCACCTTAGGCACTATGAACAGGCCAGTCCCACTAGATCTTAGAGACCTTCCAGGTACATAGCTGGTGACAAGGTCCTTCAGATATGAGGGACCCTTGTCCTGGGTGATGCGATGGCATGTACATATTGTTTTAAACATCACTTGCTTCCTAATAGGTAGCCAGTGCAAAGTATCTAAGGCTTTATTTGAGGCCGCCCTCCTAGGTTGTGCCAGCACCAGTCGTGCAGCAGCATTCTGCACAACCTGCAGTCTCCCAAGGCATTTAGCAGTGGCGCCCAGATAAAGAATATTGCCATAATCTAGGCGAGATGTAATGAAGGCATGCACCAACGTCTTCCTAGCCTCTAAGGGAAGGAGATCCATTGGTTTCCGTACGTTTTTAAGGAATCCAATACATTTCCCCCCTACACGTCTCGTGTGAGTTTCATACGAGAGAGTGGGGTCCAACCAGACTCCAAGTTTGTTTGCCAAGGTTCACGGTACCGGAGTGGGGCCTAGGCTAGGAGGCCACCATGCCGACGTCCAACTTGATGCATTACCCCCCACCACAAGCACCTCAGTCTTATTGCCATTTAGCTTCAGGCAGTTCTTATCCATCCAGGAGGCAAGCTTCTGCATGCATGCCCTGAAATTACAGGCAGCAACATCTGGTGCTCGAGATAGGGAGATCACCAGTTGGGTATCGTCAGCATATGAGACAACCCCCACTCCAAAGCCCTGCGCTATCTCTACCAAAGGAGTAACATATAAGTTAAACAAGGTAGGCCTCAGAGCAGAGCCCTGCGGCACACCCTGCTCCAGCTTGACATCCTTGGAGTAGTGCGCTCCCTGTCTGACCTGAAAGATTCGCTCTACCAGGAAGGATTTCAGCCATTTCAAATCCAGGCCAGAGACACCGCCTTTATTCAGACACTGCAGCAAAATGTAATGTGCTAAAGTGTCAAAGGCAGCGCTTAGGTCCAACATAACCAGGGCCATCATATGCCCAGCGTCTGCCCCGTTTGATGGATTCCGTGGCCAGGAGTAAGGCAGACTCTGTAGAGTAGAAAGCCCGGAAGCCCGATTGAGATGGGTGCAGAAGGCTGGATTCCTCCACATAGGTCATCAGCTGTTGATTGACCACCTTCTCTGCTACCTTGGCCAGGTATGGTAGCAGCGAGATAGGTCGCAGATTCTCTAGTATGTCTGGACTGATGTTCGGCTTCTTCTGGAGTGGGAGAACAATGGCGCTTTTCCACCTGCCTGGCACCGTATGTGAAGTAAATGAGACCTCCAAAACATGCCTAATATAGGGCTTAAGGATATCCATACTCTCGCCCAACAGCTTGGGTGAGGCGGGGTCTCTGGGTGAACCAGACCTGAGACATATTTTACTGAGAAGCTCGGGGGAGGGAATGGTAAAATTATTCAATCTCTGACCCACCTCAGCTTCCCCAGTCTTTTCCTCATAATCCACACCCCTCCTTCCAATCCCTGGAAAGGAGGAGTAAATTTTCTCCACTTTCTCTGCGAAATAAGTCGCCGCCCGATTACACGACTCGGCCGAGCCAGCTACAGGTGCAGTGATAGTATCAAGGGAAGAGATCTCCTTATAAATTTTAAAAAGTTCTTTCATAGAGTTTTCCGCGGTTCTAATTCTAGCCTGATAGTAAGTGGCTTTAGCCCGCCTAACAAGACCATAGTATTTTTGTTGCTCCTCGGTATATTTCACTTTATCATGGCGCAGAAATCCCTTTCTCCACTGTCTCTCCAGGCGTTTACATTCAGCTCTTGCAAGACGCAGAGCTGGAGTGAACCAGGGTGCAGATTTCTGAGCCCTACCCGTGGATTTATTAGAGAGCGGTGGGGCCACCATATTAAGAGCATCATCTATACGCCTCTCCAGGTTAGAACAGCCAATTTTGCTATCTGTGCCCCCTGGGAGCCCGTCCATAGTCAATGCTCTATTAAAGTCATCCCGCACAAAGTTTTTCCAATTCCTGCGTAGATGGTTACAAGCCCCTTTTTCCAAACCGCCAGTCTCTGGCACCCTCACCTCAAAGGGAATCAGACAATGGTCCGACCAATGAACCGGGAGGGGGGAAGTTACTCCTACATCCTCCCACCTGGCTAACACAGGATCTAGAAGGTGCCCATGCTGATGTGTGGGGCAACAAGATTTCATACTCATGTGGAGTGATAGTAGGTCCTGGCATAGGTTAGTGGCCTCCTTATCCAAAGGATCCTCCAAATGCAGGTTCAAGTCACCCAATACCAGAAGTTTATCGTATCTTTAGGCCAAGTGGGCGACACCCTCGACTAAGCTCGGGAGGAAACATGTAGGAGGGCCAGGAGGTCTATAAACCAAGAGCCTTTTTACCGTAAGATTGGCATTCATTTTAAGCGTAAACGAGCCCGCCTCACTCTCACAGATTATCATTGGCTTGAGAAGGCACTCAAGGGGGGGTTAAATATGACTGCTATCCCTCCACCTCTGCCTGTCACACTATCTATTCTGGCTATAGTATAGCCTGGAGGAAGTGCCTCTAGGATATCCGGCTCTGAATCATTATTCAGCCAGGTCTCCGTACGAAACAAAATATCAAGCTTTTTGTCAGAGAGCAGGTCATAAATTTCCGTTTTATGTTTGCATAAAGATCTACAATTCAGTAGCCCGAAACAGAGGACCTGCCTTATACGATCACTATTCCACCTGAACGAGGCAGCAGGCTTCGACTTGGGTGGCTGTCATGTTGTGCCTACAGCCGCTAGCCATACTAGGGCACAATGCCTGCAACTCAGTAGAAGTATAAAGAATTCTTGCCGCTGTCGGAGCAGGGTTTCTGGCCCCGGTCCCCGTACGGCCGCGGACGGGCGCAGACGGACTTTCATTTGGCGCGTCCCCTGTGCGGCCGCTTTTGCATGTGACCGTTATCCCCATTCTCCTGCAACCACTAGACCGCTAACCGGCCCACCGGAAGTGTCTTGGCTCTCCTTTCCTCGCCCTCCACGCAACGGCGCTAATCGCCGCGTCGTACCGGGGCAGGAAGGATGAAAGACTCAGCCCAAGCACAGAGTAAGCCCTGGAGCCCCTTAGCCTCAGGACAAGCAGGAATTGAGTCCCCAAAGTAAGTTCCTTGCAGTTTTGTTTTTATTTTTAATTAAAACTCCAGTTAGATTTTCCTTCGATTTTAAAAAGCGAAATAACCGTAAAATGCCAGTTAAAACAGTAAGTCAGCCAAACAAACAAGCAGAGCGCCAGCAGTTCACGGGCTCTGCCACCGCCCACTCACTTGCATTTGACTTCATACCTGCCACACTCCCTGACTTTCGACAATAACCGGCATTGCATAAATTGGCACTTTCGCTTGCTGAATGCGGTCTAGTGCTTAGGGGAGCTACAGCTGCTGTACAGCAGAGCTGATTGGTTGGTGGGCGGAGGGAAGCTGTTTAAGGGTCGCGCTGGAGCGGACGCGCAGCAGGCGTGCCACCAGTGTGCCAAAGGCAAGCCCGTCTGCACCGTCCGGGACCAGGGGCCGGAACCCCTGGCCCTCCGCTGACCTGCTCGGCAACGGAATTGCGGACCCACGCCACAAGCAGCCACGCTTTAGATGCCAACTCAAGAGCCATGCTGCTAGCAGAGGACTTACTGAGAAGAAATGGGGCAGAATGTAAACCTATGTCCCCGCACATACTAGCCCAGAAAAATACACCTCCTACAAATCCACCTGGTCTGAAGGTGGCGATTCTTAACACATGCTCCCTACAGAAGCACCACTTTGAAGTTTGTTTTACTCCTGCAAGATGGAGAGATAGACATTCTGGCCCTCACGGAAACCTGGCTGGGGGATTTGTCAGCCCCAGATATTATTGCAGCTCTTCCAAAGGACTTCAATGCCCTCTGGCAGAACAGATCAGGGGATACTAGAGGGGTGGGGGGCATCTTCTTTAAGAAAAGTTTAATGGTCACTAAAATAACGGCCGAGACCTGTGACAATGCAGACATTTTAGGGGTCAAACTCTCCTTTGAATCATCTTGCAGTTTACTCTTAGTAGTATATCGTCTCCCGCGGACCACCTCCAGCTTTAAGGACCTTTTTTTGGAGCTCATCACTGATTTATGCTCTAGATATAGACGTCTCCTAGTAGTTGGAGATTTTAACTATCACTGGGATAAAGCAAAAAGAGCCAATTTGAGACGTTATGCTATTAATGGACCTCCACCAACTGGTCAATAGCCCCACCCATGTAATGGGCCATACCCTTGACCTTATCTGGACATCGTAGCCTTGGGCGGCCATAACTGATGTTAGTCCCTGTGCTTGGTCCGATCATTCACTATTTAGATGCTGGGTCCCGAGTGACAGTCAACTGCTGCAACCACCACCAGTGTGGAGAAATGTGAGAAACTGGAGAAAAATCGAGGCAGATCACCTGGTTCCCACCCTGCTCACACTCCCGCCCTTAACAACTACGATAGCGAACATTGATCAGGAGAGTGAAGCTCTTCTGGCTGGCCTACGTAAAGCCACAGACAAAGTAGCTCCAGAACGGGACGAGAAAGTCAGAGACAAAGGAAAAGGGGCCCCTTTGGTTTAATGAACCTCTGAGGGAAAGAAAACAAAATCTTCGCCAAGCCGAGAGGCGATGGCGCAAAAGCTATGACTCAGCTGAATTGGTTGCCTACAAAGCCCTTCTCACCTCCTATAAACTAGCCATCATAACTAGGAAAGCGGGGTACTATGAGGGAAGGATTACTGAGGCAACTAATATATAGAAAGAGACGTTCATAATTCTGAAAGAACTAAGTCAAAAGGCTGAGAAAAAATCCACGATCGCACCCATCGACTGTAACGTCTTTCAGGCTTTCATTCTTTAGAAAGTTAGGGATATAATTTAAGAAATTGCAAACACCCAGACCAACTTTGGTTCCTCCTTCCAGATCCAGTCCTCTCCTACATCTGGTAGTAAACTCACAAACTTCCCTAAAATAGATTCAGCCTCTCTGTCTTTATTAATGAATCGCACCAAATCGGGCTCCCGGCACACCCCTGACCTCTGAGGAATTTCCAAATGGGCATTCCAGGGCTGGAAAAACTGATTCTTAGGCTATTAAACAATTCCCTGTAAACTGGCTATTTACCGGCCAATCTAAAAGAAGCTAGGGTCACACCCCTGCTTAAGAAGCCTGGTGCGGACGCTTCCACTCTTAAGAATTATAGACCTATTTCCCTGCTCCCCTTTCTGGCAAAAGTGTTAGAACAACATGTACTGAGGACACTCTCGAACTACGTGGAGGATCATCAGCTACTCCAAGCAAGACAGGCGGGTTTTAGAGCCTATCATAATACTGAGCTAGTGATGTTGTCGGTTCTTGATGAGCTCAGAATTATGGCTGACAACAAACAACCGAGTGCCTTGATTTTATTAGACCTACCAGCGGCATTCGATACAGTCAGCCATAAAAAGTTGCTGTCCAGTCTTCTTGACCTGGGCATCAGCGGGCTAGCACGTCAATGGCTAGAATCGTTTCTATCAGACCAGACTCAGAGGGTTCAGTTGGGTGAGCATACATCGGCTAAGGGCACTCTTTCCTGTGGCGTGCCCCAGGGCTCCGAATTATCTCCGCTCCTCTTTAATATCTACTTGCAACCCCTGGTGGAGACACTGACCCACATGGACTGCTGAGTCTTCAACTATGCTGATGACACCCAACCCCTCATCCGGATCAGCAACTGTAGTCAGGCCCAGGAATCGGCCCAAAAGCTGCTCAGTTTCACAGTGAATTGGATGACGGCCAATTCTCTGAAAATAAACCCTGACAAGACTGGAGTGCTCGTCATTTCCTCAAAAAGCAGCCCTTGGTGTGACCTTTTTTGGCCACCGGAACTGGGTACCGCCCCCTGTACCAGTCCCGGTTGTAAAAAGCTTGGGCATAAAAATGGAGTCCGAGCTGTCCATGTCCAGCCAGGTGCCCACGGTGGTGGGAACCTGCGTAGGACTGTTGAGGCAGCTACGAAAACTTGCCCCTCTTCTGTCAACCTCCTCACTACAAGCAATTGTCTCCACCACTGTTATCTCTAGGCTAGACTATGGGAATGCCCCTTATATTGGCCTCCCCCAGAGACTTATCAAGAGACTGCAGGTAGTGCAGAATGATGTGTCCAGGCTCATTTCCAGACTTCCCAGAAGGACCCTCGCTACCCCTTTACTACATAAATAGCACTGGCTCTGCATCAAACAGAGAGCTCAATTCAAAGGCCTCTGTATTGCTCACAAAGCAATTTACGAGCACCAGTATATATAAAAGAAGGCCTGCAGAAATATGTTCCTGGCAGGACACTGCGATCGTCTGAGGCCTGCCACCTGGTCGTTCCCCGTTATATCACCAAATCCAATGGGGGCAGAGCGTTCTCCGTCTTGCTCCCACAAATCTGGAATAAGGTACCTGAGTACCTTTGTAGAGAACTGGTCCTCCTCACATTTAGGAAACAACTGAAAACATTCCTATTTAGAGAGATGTTAACCACAGTGGAACTTCCGCTTGCTGTTTTGTGTTTCCAGTCTTCGCCAGTGATTCTGGTCACTCTCTCTAAATGCGCTTAGAGACCTGAAGGTGATTATGCGCTATATAAAATGCATTTAACATAACATAACATAAAGTCCAAGGGATCTTATCATTAAGACCATTTTGTTGTGTTCCCAATCTCTAGAACCACATTTGCTCCCTTTCCAGTATTCCAGTAGGGTTTTTGTAATATTCCCTATTTGTATTAACTGCTCAATTACTGTCCATCTCAAATAATTTTCATCATGGTCACAAATAAAACCCACTAGGTATTTTGAATTGAGGTCAGCAGGAAGTAACTGGGTTCCTACCTAGAGATAAGGGTACAGGGAACTCAATGGTTGTCACCTTCACTAAACAACAGTAAAGCAGCCATCAACTACATGTAGTGTATCCACCTACATTTATGACCATAACCACAGTCTCTCATCATATCTTGAGCTTCACTCCCTCCCAGAGGTTGCTCATATTTTAAAGTCTATAATCATACTAGGAGACCCAAATGGGAGGATCGCATAAAAACCTGGGAAAGATAATAATGCCGGGGAACTGTTATTACAGGTAAACAACTATTTTCTTCTCCAGCCTTGGATCTTTCAAAGATTCATATGCTTGATTTTGAATAGCAAAGCAATTTCCAACAATCAAGTGGATAGTGGGAAGAGGCTCCCATGGATGAAAGAAGTTGCGTAGCATTGCATGTCCTTTTGCTGTGTTCAATCTGGACAGGATGTCCAAGTAGTAGAGCTTCGTGAAGGTGTGCATCAATGCCCTTGTTGCTGCTCTACATATGCCCTTCAGTGGCACACCAGCAAAAAAGCACTGCTGTAGCTGCCATGCCTCTTGTTGAGCGAACTCAAACAGTGTACTGTAGATGCCTGACGGCTTTGGAATCGGAGAAGGAAATACAAGAGGTAATTCAGTGTTAGGTACTTTGTTTGCAGATAGCGGTGCCTGTGTGGTGCAGTCAAATGGTACAACATTTTTTGGTTCGACGTGAAGAACTAACTTGTCTTGTCTATGTAATATGTTAGACAGCTTTTAATATTCAGTGCATGCAATACTCTTTCTACTGTAGTTTTTTTTTCAAGATAAGATCGGGACACGCTCCAACTCCCTTGGGGTATCTGAGCGCATTGAATTGAGGGAGGACGTGTCACTGTTATAGCCCCTCCATTTATTTGTTATTTCAGCAAGCCAAACGGACCCTGCCATCTGAGCAAGGGGAGCATTTCTGAGCAAGTCCTTTCATTATAGAGAACCGTGGAGCAGGCGGGGATACACCGAAGGTGGTCTTAATACAGGTATTTATTGGTATCCGTGCTGCATGCCACTGCAGTTTTATGCATGAGTGTGTAGGGTGGAGAAGTGTGGCTCACTGGTTAGAGGAGGCAGACCTGGAAGCAGAGGTCAGCCTGGGACCAGGGTTCAATTCCCGGCTTGGCGGGGTCTTGAGTCCTAAAATGTCCATGGACTCGACAATTCTCGCTCTGGTGCCTACTCGATTCACGGGTTCACACTCTGCGACTCTGGGCAATAGCTTGCTTAATCTCCACAACGGCCCCTCGTGGTGGGATGCCTGGCTTTCACCTTGCGGATACCCTGCCGGGGTTATCTCACAGGGGAATACCAGGACGGGTTCCCTAAGCAAGCGCTTAGAAACCGCTCGGTGATTTGCGCTATATAAATTCCTGTACATTTACATTTACATTTAGGAGAGTTTATAAGTTGTTTCCTTTTCCATAGACCTCTAGTGGTGACAATTTTGAAGCCTGATTACAAGTGCTGATTGGAAATTAGTTTCCCATACCGGCCGTGCCACTTGACATAAGTTTGTTTGCTCCTTATGTACATCTGACATTAGAGTTCTATTAGCTTTTCTCTTGCTCGATCTTTACTTTGAACTGATGTGGGATAAAATAAATCTCCATGCACTTGTTCAAGAACATTGATTTGTGTGGTATTGCCAACACTAGCTTGAGTCATTGAATCTTTGTCACCCCGTCCTCTAAGTCACGTTGTTAATTTTGGTGTTTTCTTTCAGTGTGCAAAACTTTTTTTTCACACCTGGGAGTTTTTTAACCAATAAGCACATAATTGTACAGAGGTATATGCAACTGACATGTATTGTTTTTGAGAGAACTGTTATTTTGTAGGTGTTCTCCTTGTACCCATGTCCTGACGAGGCCCTAATGACTGGGCCGAAACGTGTCGACCTCACAGAATAGAGGAGTCCGACAGAACAATAGTATCAATAAGAAAAAAAACTTGCACTGAGTCCGAGAGTTGAACTTTCCCCTCGTGTGTAGTGGACTACCTCATTTTGGATTGATTATAATTATGTAGCAACCTTTCGCTTCACAGTATGGGTAGGAAGGATTGAGAATTTAACTGAACAGATTTGTTTGTCTCTTGATGTTTATATAAATGGAAATGGTCCAAATCCTTTTTTGTGTTTGATGTATTTTATATGTTGTGATAAAGGATAATAATTTAAGAATTCCTTGTTTCAATTGGATTTGGGGGTGATATGTGACTAGAGAAATTAACGCAAATAAACATGAAAGGACTGTGTACCTATAAGTAGGAATTAATTCATGTTTTACCTATGTTAAATTGTGCTGTATCTATTCCTCCCCATCATTCCATTGTTCTCCATTCTGCTGTAGTTGGCAGTTGTAAGGTAACAGGTTTTTCAGGTTCATCATCACTTTTTCCCCCATTGTGACTACTGGGTACTGGTGTAATGACTCTGAAATGCCCTGAGCCCTCAGGACTCAGTGAATGTGTTCTGACCCTTAAAATGGTATATGGTTGATTGGCTTATTCCCAATTGGCCAGCCTAACTTACTTGTAAATCCAATGTATATAGTACTAGGGGTACCTAAAGCCTGTAAGCTAGAGTGTCCCCACAAGGATTGAAGCACTTGTTGTGCCACTCTGAATGGTATAAGGTAAAACATGACTCCCAGTCTGCCACTGCAGACTGGTAGGGTAGTTTAAAACTGCTAATTCGGGGCATGGTCTGGCCACGCAGGAAGATGGCCGCCTGCTAAGAGAGCTCCGTCGAGGTACGGACCCCTGACGAGCTTCTTTGACTTACCTGCTCGAGTGGGTCGTCTCTATGGCTATGGCAGGACTCCGGGATCCATGAGGGTTGCTGCGGTATTCTTCTTTCCCAGCTAGCGGCTTTTGCTACCATGATAGCGGAGTGACGGTGAGGCGGCCGTCTTCAGCAGTGTACGCCTCGGCATTCGCGCGCTTCTGTGGGCGCGCCTCTCCTCAGCTGAGGCGGCACCTGCGCTACTACAGGGCAGCGCCTCCTCAGATCCAGGGCCGCGCCTCCTCAGACGGTGGGAGCCCGCTTCGTAACAGCTAAGGGTTCCCGTTTTGTGGTTTTTCAATGCCCATGTTGTGACAGTAAGCAGCGCCCTCCTCAGGCTCCTTTCATGTTCGTTTTCCCCACTAGTTTCCAATAATGTCTTTTTGACTGGAAAAGACACCATCACAGGAAAGAAGAGAAAGCTGAAAGTCTGGCATCTTTCTTATTCCACTGCAGCGTGTCTACTTAATTCAACGTGCACATATGCCCAGCGGTCATATCAGTACTGGCAGAGCTAAAATTGCCTGAATTATTACTTTTAATTGTTGCATTACAAGTGGAAGCAAACTGTGAAGGTCACAAGGGGCAAAGATAACGGTACTGGCAGATTCACGTGCAGGAGTACTGGTCCATTTTTCCCTTTGACTTTCACCAACTGGTTTTGGCATTTTTGCTTAGCTGCTTTATGTTCCATAAGTGACATTTGTGTCAGATTGACTTGACCTTATCAGTTTTATCATTTCTATTACATATTTTCTCCTGTTTTTCCAATATGTTACCTTGCCAGTTCTGCTTTTACAGGGGGAGGCAGGCGGTAGGGACAAAGGGCTAAATTCTCATTTACAATAACTGCTTTCTATTATAAGCTCATGGGCTTTGTTTTGTTTGTAGTGGTTCTGGTGGAATGGTAACTTTTTGCCCCCCCATGTTCCGCCCTCATATGTGAGAAGCATTTTATTATTGTTTGCAGACCTCCATTTGTTTGTAAACCGTTGCAGGTTTGTTACCTCATCTTATTCGCACTTTTGACTCTCATTCACTGTCATTGCTGTATATGCCAGCACCATACTCTCATGTTTTCTTTGTGGCTGACCTGAGTGTATGATACTTCTACTATCTCATATACTACCTTTCATTTGAGAAACGCTTTATCTTCACATTCAGTGCGTACTCTCACATTATGTACAATTACTTTGTCATCACTGCATTGATAATCCACTGTTGTACTCATTTACTGTATTGTTTCTGAGGTACTTTTGGTACGTGTGACTTGACACTTCAGCACTACCTTGGTTTACTGGCATACTATTTGTTATTTTGTGGCAATGCTATAATGATTTTTTCAAATTTCAGGCATTAATTGTATGCTGTTAGTTTTGGACATTCACTTGCTGCTCATATTTGACTACTTTCCTGTTATTTGATATATTTCATCATTGCCTCATATTCCAATATTTCCTCTATTCGCTATTGTAGACCACCACTACAACGGTGCACGGAAATGTCTAATATTAGGAATGGTGGTCGTGGGCCTAAACAAACACTTTTTACTAATGTGGTTAAACAATCCTCTACTTCGACAGCTAAAGGTAATGGATCTGCGTCACCTCCTACACCGCAAGCTGCATCATTTCAGAGCGACAAATCCCTATCTGATACTATGCAACGCATTTTGCAAGAACTCTCTGGAGTTAGCTGGCGATTGGAGGGTCTGGATATTGCCATGACTTCATTAACTGCAGAGACTAAGTCTATCAGGGCAGAACTCACTACTTTCCACACAAGGATTGACGTAATTGACTCTAAAATAGTGGATATAGAAAGCCGACTAGATTCTGTTCAGGGTTCAGATCAAGATCTACTTTTTCTACGCAGTAAGATCATTGATCTGGAAGATCGCAGTCGTAGAGACAATATCCATTTTTTTGGCTTTCCAGAAAATATCAAAAAGCAAGATATGAAGTCCTTTCTTTGTAATGCCCTTCCCACTTTGACTGGAATTTCTTTTGCTCCTCCTCTTGAGCTCCAACGTGCTCATAGACTGGGACCACCGCGTTCTGGTCCTTCGGCAAGGCCCAGGCCAATTATTGCTTGTTTTCTTCGGCATGAGCAAACCAGACAGATATTATCATTGGCTCGCACTCATGGCTCCTTCCTGTTTCAAGGTCATACCATCCATATGGCTGCAGATTTTTCTAAAGAAACGAATGAACGGCGGAAAGCGTTTCTTTCTATGCGGCCCCAGTTACGTCAAATGGACATCAAATATGGTTTATTTGAACCTGCACGTTTTCGTATTACCAGGAATGGAGAGTCCAAAGACGTTTATGACCCTGCACTTCTACAACAGTTCCTGGACGATATCAAATCCAATAATATGGAAACTCAGTCTCCTTCCTCTGCCCAACCTCCTCAGTCCAAGTCCTCCTCTATGAATCTACCAACGTCTCAATCATACACCTTTCCTGAATCTAGACAACGTGGCAGGGATCTCACTCGACTGTCTCGCTCTCAGGAGGACAGGGATTCAGCTTTACATTCTGTCTCCTCTCTCACTAATACACAGCAAAGAGACAAGTCTAGATCGCCTCTTAAGACGCCTTCTGATGCTGACTGAATTCTCTTTTATGTTCAAATTTTTTCTTATTCTATACGTTTATAGCAGTATTTGTTGTTCATAATGCTTTTGCTGTTTGTTTGGTCCACTGAGACTTTCATGCATGGTATAATATGGCTCCTTATACTTAGTGTTCTGTATAATGCCTAATGCCTTACTGTTATTCTATATTCACTATTAATATGTGATTTTCAGTTTTACGGTCATTTAATCATTTTCAGGTTTTGCTTATTATATGCTATAAGGCTGTTACCTTCCCACAGGTAGTTTTCTTTCTTCCTATTCATTCTCCTTGTTATAGTGATGTTATTGTTGGTCAGGTAATCACTCAATATTTCATTTAGTAATTGTTTCGCTTTTGAATGACGTCTATTTGTTTCAATGTTTTCTATGTTTAGATTGTTTCTGATCATTTTCTTTTGTTTCTCTTCCGTTGCATGATTTTATGGTTCTCCCTCCTTGTCTTTACATGCTATCTCTTTCCCTCTTTTTATGTCCCATTATTGTTTGTCAACTTTTCGTGTTTTTCATCTTCTTTTTCTTATCCTAATATTCTCGTCTAGGTATTATTCTAACGCCGTCTTTCTTTTTGTGGTGTGATAACTTCTGTTCTCTGTTTCCTACTGTGTTTTTTTTTTTTTTTACCTTCCTGTTCTTTCATGGTTTTATACTACGCGTTCGGCCTCCTCGGAGTGTATCTCTGTTTGTAGGCTTGCCTCAAAACTGTTACCTTTACTACGGTGATCATCTTTCCAATCATTCCTTCCCTATGATATTTTACTCGTTACTTAACGTGACATTATTCATTTTCTTCAGTGGTCACTCCGCTTTGGATACTTTCATATATTTCTGGTATTTTCCTATGCTTTTATCCCCATGCTTTATTAGCTGTACTTTCTATTCTCTTTTCTCCCCCTCTTTATGACGGTGCTGGATTTCTCTATTCCTCTCATTTAACTTTCATATTTCTTTCATTCTATCTTTCACACCTCTTTTATTGTGTAATGTATCTAGTTTTTATTCCATTTCCCTTGCTTTTATTTTTTCTCCTCCTGTTATTCTCTTATTGTATGGTTCTTATGTCATGATTTTTTCCATTGTACTGCCTATATTTCATGATAATGGTATATGGTTTTCCATATTTTTCTTGTTGTAATCATATTCTAAATGCGTTTTACATATTCAGTTTTATTACTTGTTCCCTGAATCCCCATTCTTTGCTCGGAGGGGGTCCGGCCTCCCTTGGTGCTGCTGTAGGTGCACCCAGACCCGTAGTTGACAGTCTAGGTTTCTTTTTCCTTTTCTTTCTCTTTCATTCTCTTCTTTGCATCTTTAATACTTTTTCTCTCTCTATTCATATTTGCTTTGTCTGTTCCACTCTTCACTCTGCCTTTATAATCTACTTTCCCTTTTCTTTTTCTTCTTTCTTCTTCCTCCTTGCCCAGAGTAACGAACTTCTTCTCTTATCTCTATTTATTTATTTTCTCTTTCTTTTTCATCTTCTTGTTCAATTTTACTGTCATGTCTTCTACCCATCCGTTGTCGGTGATTTCCTGGAATGTTCATGGCCTCACCCATTATATTAAACGAAAGAAGGTTCTTTCTTATTTGCATTCTAAACATGTAGACGTTGCCTTACTGCAGGAAACCCATTTGGACAAGATCGAATCTAGTAAGCTTGGCAGGGATTGGGTTGGTAAAGTCATTCATAGCAGTGTTTCTAAACCGGATTCCACTAATCCCAACCCTGTTCGTAAATGTGGCGTTGCCATCCTCTTTCGAAAGTCACTTCCTTTTACGATCATCAAGACATGGACTGATCCGGATGGTCGGTATGTATTTGTTAAGTTGAAACTTGGACATTCTTTCATTTGTCTTGGTTCTGTCTACGCTCCATTAGGTTCCAAAAAGCAATTTTTCCTTCGACTCAATCGCCTCCTCACAGAAATAAATGCTACCCAATTTCTCATTGGAGGTGATTGGAACTTGGCTCCAGATCCAGCCCTTGACAGAACAGGTTGCCTTGATACCGTAAATGCATCCGATAGAGCCATTTTGCGTGACATTCTTCTTGATACTGGTCTTGTTGATCACTGGAGACTCAGTCACCCTCAGGATAAAGAATACACATTCTTTTCTTCTACTCACGGTACATTCTCCCGTCTCGACTACTTTCTTCTTTCGCAACATACAGTCCGGCTAGTTACAGAATTGAAAATTCTAGAAGCAGCCATTTCTGACCACTCCCCTGTTTTCTTGTCTCTTGATTTGGGTCTTTCCAGTCCGGGGCGCAAGGCCTGGCGTTTAAACATCAATAAATATAAGATGCCAACAGGTAAACTTCTCCTACAGTCACACCTGCGGGACTACCTTTTGAATAATGAGGACTCAATTCCCTCTAAAAGAACGGTATGGGCAGCTGCTAAGGCAACTATCAGAGGCCAACTTATGCGGGACGCTGCTCTATATAACAAGAAAAATGCTGCCAAACAGGCTGATTTGGAAAAAGACATTTGCCGACTTTCCCAATTATATGTTTCAAAACCAACCCTTCAAAATCGTAAATTGTTGGAGCAGGCACGCATGTCTCTCAATAGTCTTTTTACTTCTAAGGCCGAACATGCCTTACAAAGGTTGAAAGGGCGTCACTATGAGCAAGGTGAAAAAGCTGGCCGGCTACTGGCTGCGCAACTGCGTCAGAGGGAGGCTGCTATGGCAATTCCAGCTATTAAATCAAGTTCTGGCGATATGCTTACTCAACTGCAAGAAATCGTCGATGAATTTGCTTCATTTTACAGATCCCTCTATTCACCAAGCACTCACATAGACACGTCAGAGATGTCCAATTTTTTGGATACGGTACATCTTCCACGACTTTCTGATGATGGTAGAGCTCTACTTGACGGAGCTATTACGAAGGAGGAAATTTCCTCAGCTATTGCTACCTTACCGTACCATAAAGCACCAGGTGAGGATGGTTTTCCCCCTGAATTTTTCAAGTGGACTGGTCAGAGTATGGTTGATACTCTACATGCCGCATTTGCAGAAGCCACAGAGGAATCCTCTCTTGGTTCTATTTCCAACAAGGCCATCATAGCTGTTTTACCAAAACCTGGTAAGGATCCTCTGCTGTGTGGTAGTTACCGCCCCATATCTCTTTTAAACTCTGATGTTAAGATTCTCGCAAGTATCCTCGCATCACGTCTTCGTAAGGTTTTACCTTCTTTAATCCACAATTCACAGGTAGGCTTTGTTCCTGGTCGTTCATCTCGAAATCATTTACGCACTCTCTCTCATGCTTTATGGTCAGCTAAAAATCTCGCTAACAATGCCCTACTCCTTTCTTTGGATGCCGAAAAAGCATTCGACCGTATTGAGTGGGAGTATCTTTTTACCATAATGCAACGATTTGGTTTAGGCGACCAATTTATAGCTAAAGTGCGTCTGCTTTATAATAGTCCTTCAGCTCAAGTTAACTGCAGCGGTTTCCTTTCTGCTCCATTTCCAATTAGATGGGGTACTCGTCAAGGTTGTCCTCTTTCCCCTCTTCTTTTCCTTCTGGCAATGGAACCTCTGGCTGCTGCAATACATCAATCACCCGCAGTGGTTGGAGTTCCTCTTCCAATTGGTCATTCAAAAATGTATTTATACGCAGATGATATTCTTCTCACACTTACTGATCTTCCCCGCTCTCTCCATGCTCTCCTTCGCATCATAAATAATTTCTCTTCTTTTTCCAGTTAATAAGATTAACTGGGATAAGAGTGAAGCATTGCCCATGTCCATTGGTACTACAAAAGCTGCAATTTCTGGTTTTCCATTTCACTGGCAATCTTCCTGCCTTAAATATTTAGGAGTATTGATTAACAGAGGATTGGATAATATAGTTATGGACAATTTAACACCGTTGATTGCACAAATGCAACGAGAATTCGATAAATGGAAAGTCCTTGGCTTATCTCTTTGGGGGCGGGTTCAGGTGGTTAAGATGGTCACCTTACCGCGCTTTCTTTATGTTTTAGGTATGCTTCCTCTAAACATCCCCCTCACTATTCTTCGGACCATTGACTCCAAAATTAAATTTTTTATCTGGGGTACGGCTAAGCCGCGTCTTACCTTGGCCAAATTAAAATCCCACCAGTTACACGGTGGCTTGGGTCTTCCCTCTATTGAGCATTACTCACTCGCCCTCCATCTTTCACAACTTTCCTTCTTTTTGCCCAAGTCTAAAGACATACCTCAATGGGTCCCACTTGAACGTCACTTATTATCTTCTAGTCTTGGCTTGTCCCTTTTATATGCTAAAGGTTCCAGTTCTTCCAACCCTAAAATGCCTATCTTATCTGCTATGTATAAATCTTGGCAAAGAAGTCATCGCTTACTTAAATCTAATCCGCGGCTTCACGTCTAAGCTCCTTTATGGTCCAACTCGGCTATTCGTGTTCATGGTCGCATGTTATCATGGCCTCTGTGGCAGGAGGCTGGTGTTCACTCTTTGGAACAACTGTTCCATGACAACAACTTTAAATCTTTCTCCCAAATCAGTGAGGAATTCCATTTACCATCCACACAATCCCGTCAATATACTCAACTTCAACAAACCATCACAAAACATTGAGGTTCTCCACCCGAATTGTTGGCCGCGTCTCCTATTTTGTCTTATTTACATTTGTGGGGAAATTTTAAAGGTGTGACTTCTGGTCTCTATAAAACTTTCCTGCATCCTCTTTTTTCGCAACCCCTCTCGAAAGCTCATCAACTAAAATGGCAATCTTGCTTCTCAGTTACATATTCCATTACTCAATGGGATCAAATTGTGGAAGGTTTATATAAAGGTGTCCGAGAGGCTCGTCTCAAATTTTGCATTTTCAAAATCATTTATGAATGGCACTGGTCTCCATCTAAACTACATCATGCTAAATTAATAACACACTCTTTGTGCTGGAGATGTTCTGCTTCTGGCTGTGATATTACACACATTATTTGTGAATGCCCACGTACTAGATCATTTCGGCTTTTTGTAAGAAAGACTTTGGCATCTATTATGTCATTACCATTACCCTTTACTTCTGCAAATATTATTTTACATGATTTTCGAGGTCTTCCAACATTGTCTAAACCACAGACTCGTCTTCTTCATACTGCTTTGGCTACGGCCAAAATCTGTATATAACGTCATTGGAAGTCCTCCTTATCTCCTTCTCAGGAAGAGTGGCTGGTGGCTATGGTACAAACAGCCTCTTATGAACGTGTAATTTATAATTTGCAAGATCAGGCTTTTCGTTTTTCTTCAAACATGGTCCCCATTTATAGAAGCCACGGTGGATAGTGACTCTGTCTCCATTCCTTCCTCGCCAACATCTGTTATCCCTCCTTAATTATTTTTATTTTGCGTTTGTGTACTCTTCCTGGGTTTTTCTGCTTCTTAATCCTTTTCATTTGTCTTGGTCTCATCTCCTTTTCTCCTTTCTCTTTTTACTCTGGGATTCCTTGTTCTTTGTTCTTTTTCCTTTTCTTTTCTTTTCTCTTTTCCTTTCATTCTTTCGCTTTCTTCTTTTCTGCTATTTTTGCTTTATAGCTTATAGAATACTTGCTATTTTTGCTTTTCCACATCCATTATATTCTATGTATAATTAAATCATTTTCATATCTTATTTTATAATCTATTTATATATGTACGTATTTCTGTATTTTCATCTAAAAACTTTCAACACAAAAAAAACCTGCTAATTCGACTTTGCCATTACCTTGGCAAAGCCCAGACCTTCCTTTTAAATATATTGTTACCCCTAAGGTAGGCCTGATGAGCTCTAAGACTGGGTGCTGAATATTAAATGGTGGAACATGTACTTTTACATGTTTCAGCAGTAAAAACTCTAAATTCTTATTTTTACTGTAGAAAGGCTAGTAGCCCCAATGGCAAGTACAGAGTTGCAGGCTCACATCATAACCTTGCTAACTTCTGAATGAGGCTAGTAAAGTTGGTACTGTAAGGAATCAAAAGAATCAGTGCATTAAATCTGATGTAATGGTTAAATCGAATTTAATGTCACCGGTGGGCACAGTGCAGCTTTAGAAGTTGCTACTTTGGTTGCTCAAGGTTTCCAGTGCCCAGTTACAGTTGCACACAAACACGTCCTCACAGACAGCATTTTGCCCTCCTGGGGAGATGCATGAACAACTTCCAGGAGAGGATCAAATAGAAGCCTGTCATTGGAGGAGATGTTACCTCTCCCAAGCAGAAAGCAAAACGGGGTGTTAGCCCAAAAGGCGAGCTCCACAGGAGGTGCCTCCTTTGAAGGGCAAATGGTGAGCACACATGGGAGGAGCTGCTCTATTATCTGGGTAGACAGGCTGGCAGCAGAGACACAGAAGAGAAGCCAGTTGCCAAAAAGGTTTTTCCATGTGTGTGGGTAGCCCAGAGCTAGCTATATCCCAGAGGTGATCTATTGCTCTAGAGACTAACGGAGGGGTTCTGCCATCTTGAGAGTGGGCAGAATAGAGACTGCTGGGATAGTGAGACGTCACACTGCAAAGGAAGTTGCAGTGGCGGCTGGTGAATTTTTAATATAGTGGGACAATAACACACAGGTATTGCGGGTATTGCCAAAATTCCTGAAGGGAGTTAGAAAGACCACCAAGTAGCACTTTTAAAAAGCATTGTAGTGCATTTAACTACACATTTCCCAAATAAACTAAATGAAAAACTATCGGTCTAAAAGGCAATTCAGGAGAGGTACTCATTAAATATTCTGATGCTTCTGAGTTCGCCGTTGAAGCAGTGCGTATTTGCAATAGTAAATACTATCTCCCGATGCAATACATTATGACACAAAATGGAAAGTAGTAGCAGTAGTAGTGCAAGTGGAGAATGGGCTTTGTTTAATAAAGGTCATAGCCGTTCATCTATCAAGACAATCTTTAATCACCTCACCAACTGATGTATAATGAACATTTCACATTTCTCATGTAGAGTGTAGAGACGGAATGCAAGCGTGAATGAGACAAAGTTGGCTCGCTTGTAAAGTGTATGCTTTATTGACTAGCTTCCTTAATTATCTTCAATTAAATCAACATCCACACTTTGCCTATGTCCTCGAAAGGGATATGATTTTAAAGGTAACATTGCAGGAACTTTCTCAAATTTGGAGTGTGAAGTGTGAAGTATTCAGAACATTGACTACTCTGCAGTGCTAAAGTGGTTTCCCATCTGCATTCTCGATTGTAGAGTAGGTAGAAACGGTGAAAATATTAAAGCAAGCTAATGGTTAACGAACCTTGTGAATTCTTGCAGCTGCTTCACAGACAGATTTATGGATTAAACAACATATTTGAAATTATTCGACAGATGAATGAAGGTGAAATCTGTTAAACCCGAGCGGTATTTATATTTATAATACTGGCAACTCATGGATTGAACTAAGCAAAAGTTGCTGCTATTTGTATGATCCCAAAGCTCTGCCAAAACTAAGAAATGTGTATCTGGTATAGCGCTGTTGTGTGCGTGTAGTCAATCGATAGGGCCTTGCAGCAGCTGGAATAAAAATTAAGAAAGACACATATAAGAAGACTATCCATTGCCTTTGACGATACGGCTGAGTTTGATGAAAAGAACTTCCAATTGTTGCTTGACTGAAAGATAGTTTAATATGCTAATTATCAGGAAGACTGCATTGAAATAAGCACTGAAGGCAGACTGGAGGAATCTGTTGAATGCGGGGTGGAGCACTTGAGACGTATGGCGCAGAGCTGCAGCCGGCAGCGCCTGGACAAGCCTTATTACATCAGCGTCATGCTCTACTACAGAGCCGCCTCTCTTTTATTGGAATAAAGGGTTGCTAAACGTAAGCCCTGTGTAATGGTGTCTACAATCTGTGCATGCGCACATGCACAGTATCGAATTGCCAGTTCTGTCTGCCGGGCCCACATCCGAACCTCAAATCAGGCAGTCCGACCCAGGTATATTGAACTTTAAAAAGAGAAAAAAGTATAAATAGAGCTTATCTATTAGAAGGGCAGAGCCCTCAGTGCTCTAATGCACGAGCCATTGCAGGGAAGTTGTCAGCAGGTGGGACGAACCTGGTAGCCCATTGGCTAGTGACCACGATCTCCCCTGAGGGCCTTTTCTGGGCATAACAAGGACACTCCTGGCACCCAGAACTTAGATCTCATTGGGTTGAAGAAGAGGACTGAAGAAAACTGCCGTGCTGCACCAAAGACCAGGTAAACAGAGGCTGCACAGAGGTGGACTGCACCTGCTGAACCTACAAAGAAGAAAGGGACTGTGCATGCTGAGTACTACTTGTAGAGAAGTTGACTCCTGAGCCCAGCCAAAGTACCACATTCTAAGGGTCAGTTGGCTGGTCCCATGTTTGCAGCACAGGGCTACAACTGCTGAAGAAGCCTGCTGGGGTGAGTTGGTAGCCCAGATCGTTGCATCGCTGCTCTGTGCCACAGTGCAGCACCAGGGATCAGGCCTCGATGCTCAAAGGTTTCCCCCATGAGATGCCACCTGTGAGAGTCGTCAGAGTGCAATTTGGGCACCCAGAAGGCAATTTACTGCCATAAGAAGGGAACTGCTGCAACCACTGTAGTCGGCGACTTGTATTCCAGTTGCGACTGGACTTCTCCATAGCTCGAGAGGACTTTGAGGGACATCAACACCAGTGACCAAGATCGCCTCACCAACTCTGTGGACCAGGGAGTAGCCAGAGGAAGGACCCATCAACCGAAGAATCTTCAAAATCCTTGAGCATCTTCAGCGTCCTTGCACCAGGACCACTCCATAGAAGTCAATGGCAAGGAGCTACTGACGCTGGGACTGTACTCAAGACTGCTTTATTCTTGAGGTAACTGTTTCTGAGGACCTGCTGGAGCTGGTCATGTAAAGTAACTTAAAGTAACCACATTGATACTTACCAAAGTCTTTCTTGATAACGTTTCTAAGTGTCAAATTCGTTGAATTTGCCAGTCCTTGTTCACTGTTAAGTACAAAGTGTTGATTTACTATTCCTTGTAAATTCTGTACCTCCCGAACCATCCAGTGGATTTATTTTAATTTGGTGTCTAAAAATATATAAAAAAACAAATCTATTTTTATTAACTGGTGTAGGATTTCTTTGGAGTGTGGTGTATTTCTTCTTCCAGTGTTTTTGGTGCTGTTTAAATGCTTTACAATTGTTGCTTTGAGTAAGCCTGACTGCTCAGCGACACAGCACCCAAGGTTGAGCTAATGGTTTAACAAATGAAGCCTACTGGCCCTAAAAGGGTTGGCAAGTGTACTATATGGTGAGGTTGCACAACCACACCATATAATACCCCCATTATCTCACAGAAGTTGAGTGAAGAAAGTTGGTAAGTGAATCTTTTCATTCAAATGAAATGACGCAGGGCCTTTTTGTATAAATGTCATGTCGGTGGATAAAAAGAACATATATATTGAAAACTTTATGAAAGGTGATTGAGCTGAAAAATCCTTAATCTCTCTAACTTGCCTGGCAGCAGTTACTGGAAAAAGGATGCAGTTTTCCATGACAGCATTTGTAATAAAAGGCTTGCAGAGAGGTTAAAAAAAATGCCCACAAAGAAGGCTGCTTGGTCCGTGGGGCAAAGAGTGGAATCATTCCGTCATGAATTCTTTTATCATTCTTTTTTTTTTGAGAACCTTTATTGTCACTTCAAGTAAATACAAGTATGGGCCTACAACCACCTCGGCCGGCCGCTAGTAAAGTCATAAGTACAGCAAATCAATGTAGAAAAATACAGCAGCCCAAAAATGAGGGTCGAAATAGTGTCCAGGAGAGAACTTGTATTCAACGCACTGTACGAGAATCAGGATGTGAGAAGGTTCATTTTACAAGAAAGAAAAACTCAGAATCAATGCCACACGGTCATACATGGTCCTACAGTAGCAAGTATGAAACAGGAAATCCGCAAATAGCACTAATACGTCTGAAACATTGGGGGTAAGGCACCCGAGTCAGGATAAATGTAAAAACAAACACATTACGGAGCAGCTGTACCCCCACCCCTCAAGACGAGACATACTGTAGGAGACACGGAAAACGACAACACCAAAAAGAAAGAAAGACAAAGGGCCATAGAAACAAAGAAAAGACAAATTAGCAGACCCCATCCCCCTACCCCCCCACCCAGCACCCCTGCAGAAGGCCACGGCCTACCACCCCCCCAGCAGCGTGCCTGTCGCCCTAAATGAGAGACCCGAAATATAGAAAAAGGGAAAAAAAAGAAAAAGAGGAAAAACGTGGGGAAGGGCCATCGATCTGGCCACCCACCCCCCCCCCCCCACCACCGCGCACAATAAACGTCCCAACAGCAAGATCAGAATAGACACGGAAGACATTAATCACCGATAACACAAGCAAGAACATACCCGCCGAGTGTCCCCCAAATCACAGTCAGCCAACAATAAGTGTCACTATGAACTAGACGGTCTCAACCCAGGCCCTTCCTATCAGTAGTACCAACATACGTCCACTGATCAGCCAGCATACAGAGCAGAGTGGAGGGTCCAAACAATCCGGGCGGAGCAGGCAGCGCTGTTATTCCATGGGACTTCAGCCACCTGAACCCAGCCGAGTATGAATGGCGGAAATCCGTCAATGTCAGTATCAACTCCGGAAGCATCCTCCAGTCCGAACACAATCTCACCAGCCAGGGAAAGAGAGTCACACCATCCGGCAAGCGCAGAAGCACCACCAGGGCAGCCCAAACCATAGACCGACGTTGTTTCCCCTGCCGCCGAGCAGAGAAGTGCCCCGACGAGGCACTCACATGTACAACAGATCTGTCCAAAGGAATCTCATGAACCGGGTCTCGCAGCGGCTCCACGATCTTAGGCGTAGCTGGAACACTCATCACTGACGCAGAGTGGGGCCCATCGGCGCCTCCATGAAATCGAACTATGCCCGTTTGGAACGGTGGGACAACAATGGCGGCCATCCTCCTTCCCAGATCCCGAGCGTCCCGGATCAGGGTCGTATGCAGGGTTGTTAACGCAGCCAATATATCTCTGAACGTGGGTTCTGTCTCGTATCTCCAGACCCCAGGACTCTCCCTCACAGCGGCTTCTCTGCCTGGGTGTGGTCTGTGGAGGAGGGCGCCGTCCGCCATCTTAGCTGATCCGGCCTCGTCTTTCTCCACTTCACCTCGGGACCGGGCCCCACACCAGGGTGCAACCGGAGTCACCACGAGGATCTCGAAAGGCAAGGCAGGCGTCCCAGCGAAGAATCACCAAAAGGCTAAACAAAATCTCCGCCGCTCCCTGGGAGCCGCCCGCCGATTACTGGAAAAGCCATTGGCCCTGTCCGGATACAACACTGGAAGGGGGGCCAAGTATCATGCAGTCCCTTCGACCCTGCTTCACCGCACATCCCACAAGGCACTCCACAAGATGAACTGGGTCGGCACTGTCGTCATTGGCCCATCAGATCTCCGGCGCCCTCCGGCCGGCTCCTCGCCCCCACCAGAGGCCGCTGTTGTCGCAGTCCCGGTCGGCCACCTTCCACACTCGACACCCCGGGCTCAGCTCCGTGAAGGCCGCAAAACAGTCGGGGACATTTCCACGGGCCTGCCGCATGGAAAAGCCTCAGGAGCAAACGGTCAGTGAGAGGTGTCCTTCGCCTACTTAAATATGCCGTTATGGCTCAGGATAGTTGCCAGGATGTATGCGCGGGGTGAGAAGGCTCACGGAGCCGAGTGTCTACGCAGCCATCTCGGTCGCCAGCTTGGCTCCTGTCTTTTATCATTCTTGAGGGGAAAATTGACTGTCTATTTTGAGGTTGTAGAAATATGTATATCGCTGCCAGATGGACCTTTACTGAAAAGTACGAAAACCCTGACTCAGCTAAACCAAGCAAGGAAGGAAGCAATTATTGGGGTTTTAACTCCAGTGGATGTAGATCACGTGTTTCTTACCGGATACAGAATTTCTTCCGCTTCAAACCAAAGATTTTATTTGTAAAACCAGCCCTTGCAAGATCTTTAGACACTCTGAAATGGCAGTGCTTCACCACTCACTTGTCTCCGAGTGATCACTACAGTATCTAATATGGGAAAAGGAGAAGAGAACGTGAGGATAGAGCTTGGGTGGGTTGAGTGTGAATGAGAAGATGTAAACAGAGAGTCAGGCCGTCACCCTAGTTTCTCACATGTTCTACATTTTTCATGTGAATATTTAACTCCTTCACTGTCTGTCCAACTTTTATGAGGAACAGATAAGTGTACTTGTAGAATTGCAAATAAGTGTGGGGAAAATTCTGCATACCTTTTTGAATAGCTAAAAAGTGACGGCCCCATTTGCATTGCTCGGCCCCCTTAAAGAATGCCTGTTTCAACACCCAGTTTCACCTGTAACTGCAGAAATATCTACACACCAGGGTGATGTTCATCAGTTGTAGGTGAGGTAACATTGATGTTTGTCATAAAAAACAAGATTCTGCCATAGATAGAATGCACACAATACAGGTTCTAGTGTGTGCTTCTCAAACTCTCACTAGAAGCATACACAAATGTCAGAAATCCTGATTTACTTCATGGTGGGAAAAGGATAAATTCTGTACTTCATTCCTAAGTCTGACCCAGCATTATAGCTCAATTACATCTCCTGTGCCATCTCTTTACTTATCAAAATAAAACTACATAATCCCACCCGTTTAAAGATTTTTGAACGGTAATATAAGAAATGCCTTCAGAGTAAATGCTGCTTCCATGTAGTTAGTTACACACTACCACTCACATATGTTACAATCTAGCAATAAACAAAAACGAAATTACATGTTTTAGATTTTTGAGGCTCTCTTACCTTCTAGAGCTGTTTCAGGAAGGGTGCTTTTAAAAGTAATGTAAAAAATATCCAGGCTTTTACAGACATCAATCCAGCAGGAGTTCTCAGTAAAATCATATTCCACCACCAACGAGAAAAGTTTCCAAGGAAAGTTAGCTCCAATATGTTGATTGCTTGTTATAATGCAAGAAGCTGTCTGCAGACTACACGGGAGTGAAAGCACACAGAACACATAAACTCGATACCATCAATTATATTATGAAACCCAGCTCTCAAAAACATGCTGTGCATAGAGTTACTACAAACATACTGTATAACACAGTATCCCCCACAAAGAGCAGGTTAGCTGTAAGAGATGCATGGACGAATGAATGAAGCATGTTAAAGAAGGCTATTGAGTTAAGTGCTGGCTGCTGACATTTTTGTGTTACCAGTGGTTGATGACCTTGAATCGCAGAAGGGTGAAACAGAAACGTTCCTGCTTCTGAGATAAATAAACTGAACATCTTTAAATTAAGTACAAAAATAAAACACTCGACTTGTCAGGGCTTAGACACAACAACGTTGCATTTTTAAGAACCATGTGCATTTAACTGTACATTGAGAATTCGTAAACACCCCTGAAGTAGCCAAAAGATTAACAAGTAGTGCTATAAACAGCTCACAATAAAAAAGATAAAGCATTATCTATATATATAAAAATGAATGTCTGTCTGTCTGTCTGTCCTTTATGCATTACTACACCATTCATCCGATCGCCATGAACCTTTGGGAAGTTGTTGAGTACACTCCTGCGAAGGTTTCTGGCATATGCATTACTACACCACTCATCCCATCGCTATGAAACTTTGGGAAGTTGTTGAGTACACTCCCGCAAAGGTTTCTGGCATACATTTTTTTTAAATATCGGCCCCCCATGACCCTCATAATCTTTCGAATACTGAATTTTTCCATTTATGTATCCACAAGCACTCGAATAAATAAATAGAATTAAAACAATACTTTGAAATGTTTTCCATATTAAAATGAATAAGTTTCAATAAAAATGACACAATGTAAATTGAATGTTATCATAACAAGTTTCCTTGAATTTCCTTTCTTCTGAGATCGCAGCAACGTGCGACGGGTAAGCCATCAATGGCGGCCCGTCCATTGGGGGCGTTGGGGCGTTGCCCGCCCCCCCGCACCTGCAGCTCCCTCGGCGTACTGCTCTGAACTGAAGTAAACTCTCAGTTTACTTCAGTTCTAAGACGCCGAGGGACAACGCCTGTCAGCATGATGCAGGACCGCCCACCCCCTTCAGAGTCTGAAGGGGGTGGGCGGTCCTGTGTCATGTTGACTGACAGGCATAAGGCATTGTCTGGGGCAGACAGCAGCACACAGCTGCGCATGAGTGGGGACGGAGGCACATTTTTCAGCCTTGCCCACGCATGCGCACTTGTGCCTGCTCGCATGCCCATTAGAAGAGCGAAACCTCGCTCTCCTAATGGGCAGGCGGGCAGAAAGCAACCATGCTCTGTGTCAGGATTGGCTGAGGACGGAGGGCGGGGTTTCCGCTCCAGCAGTTGTAGGCGCCAAGGTCCCAGAACAGAAGATGCAGCGCTGTCCGGCGGCGTTCAGGTAATTTTTCTTTCTTTAATTCCCCGGTACCCCCCTCTCCCCTCCCCCCCGACCCCCGGGCCCTCACGAATGATGTACAGTGCTCCGTCCTGCCACCAGCGCATTTTAGCTTGAGGTTAAAATGACCGGATGGGGTTACGTTTTTGCAAACAAACTCTGACTGCCCTTGACCCCAGTACCGAGTCGAATAAAAGGCCCTCTCGGGTTTAGTATGAAGAAGATGGCGTCTCTACTTCTAGTGTGCACGTAGAAGCGAAGACGAATGAAAACTGTGCCGATTTTTACTTGATAATTAGGGGCAAAGAGCGGACATGTTTCCACAATCTGGTGTTTATAATTCCAATTGGTGTAATGTTCTGTGATGCATAGCATTCCACCTTATAGACACTGGATTAACGACTCCTTCTCAAGTAACTGACTGCTGCTTTTAAACATATGTTGGTGGAGGATGTTATGATACTTTGAAATGACCAGTTCTGTTGCTTTTACTTCCAGTGAGCTAAAAGGATGTCAGTCGTGTATATGCACATATAAAACGTCTTGCAATTCCGATCTGGAAATGATGTGGCCTGACGTTATCTGTGGAAAGCACACATTTTGATGGGGTTCACCACTCTTGGTGGAGGTTAGGTTAACCAACAGGGATAGTGTCATGCTGCAGGCGGTTCGGATTTTTGTGCACACCATACCTGTGTTAAGCAAGTAGCTCGAGTAACAAACACGAATGAGAAGGGCGTTGTGTGCCTTTGTTCATGCCTCTGTGTGTTTGACATGCGGTGACACTTGTCTTCACACGCACACATAATATGTGTGGTTAGCCCACAGCAGTGTTCCACCCTTGTTTTACTTTGTTAATATGAGACAGTTTGCGTTTATTTATTGTGTATTCTCAATCTCAGGTAACACTGGCGGAGCCTACTACAAAATCTCCCCTTCAGCTACTACTAGGTGTGTTGATACCAAAACCAATTTTGTTCTGTCTACAGCAGGTGGACAGCACACCTGTCGGCATACAGGCCGCGTATTTACATATTTACTTTGAGCACAGAAATCTATAGCCATGATTTAGTCCACTTTGTTTATTATGCTAAGCGATCTTTGTAAACGCTCACATGAAGATTGTAATTGTGTTTTCATATTAGAATCCGCATAATTCCTTTACCAAATGTACATTACGTTTGTAATACTCTTTGAATCTTCTACGTTTAAACTGTCTCAGATTACACGCTGTTATCCAACTCCGCCTTTCATACTTTTGTTATAGTAAATACCACTAATTCAAAAACATGTGTTGTTTAAGGCACTGAGAGAGTGCCGGGTCTTCAGTTTATGGAGTAAGGGTGCTGTGTATTGTGTCCAAGAAGATAAGGTGCCGACTGAGTACTGATTAAGGGGTGGGAGGAGAATGCAGGAGGGGTGAGAGAGCGACAAGAGAAACATAAGGGAGAGAATAGAGCGTGTGGAGGGAGAGAGAGAAAAGTAGTGGAAGAGGGGAGGAGAAAAAGTGTGAGCACTTGGAGGAGAGAGAAATATATGGAAAGAGTGACAGGAGATACTGAGGGAAAAGAAAATACAAACCACAAAGAAAGGAGAAAGAGGCAGACTAGAGTGAGCAAGCAGAGAGAGTAAGCAAGAGCAAGACAGGTAAATAATGGGAGGTGGAGAAAGAGAGAGGGAACGAAAGAGGAAGGAGGAACAGAGGGGAGAGACAGAAGTGTAAAAGAGAAAGAATAGAAGATGAAGCTAGAGCAGGAGAGGAGTATAAAGAAAGAAAAAGACAGAAAGATAGAGAAGAGTTAGAAGGATAAGGGAAGAGAGAAGACGAGTCAGGGAAGATGAGAGAGAGAGACCAAGTGCTGTGATTTCTGTAATAAACACAAGGTGATGGACGGAGTGCTGAAACTTTTCAACCACTCACCCCCAGTTAAGACAGCTGAGTTTAATCCATTGCTCTTTTGCTCACCGTGGAATCCTAGTGTGGACCTAGTCATATGCATATCAGTCTTGAACCTGCTCCTCATGGGAACAGTCCAGCACAAACTACCAGTTTGCTATGTTTGCCCTAAGTGGGACGGGTACGCCGGGCTCGCTCGCAGCGGTTCAGTATGACAATAATTTTACGCATCACCACTTTCAAATGTCACCAGCCGCCACTGTAAGCCATGAAACTTTGGGAAGTTGTTGAGTACACTCCCGCAAAGGTTTCTGGCATATGCATTACTACACCATTTATACGATCACCATGAAACTTTGGGAAGTTGTTGAGTACACTCCCGCGAAGGTTTCTGGCATAAAACATTTTTAAATATCGGCCCCCAGGGCCCTCATAATCTTTCGAATACTGAATGTTTCCATTTATGTATCCACAAGCACTCGAATAAATAAATAGAATTAAAACGACACTTTGAAATGTTTTCCATATTAAAATGAATACGTTTCAATAAAAATTACACAATGTAAATTGAATGTTATCATAACAAGTTTCCTTGAATTTCCTTTGTTCTGAGATCGCAGCAACGCACGACGGGTAAGCTAGTGTTAAATAACGGCACATAAATTAAGTGGCATGAGAGGTATTCCAAGAAGATTGTAGAAAACAGTACAATGTAAATCACATTAGGGTAGTAACAGTGAGCAAAACGTGTTAGGGTTTACCTATAACCTTACAGAGGACGTTAGAGATTATTACTGAAAGATTTTGGCATGAATGTAGTGGAGTACATTAAGACAGTAACATTGGTCAAGACGTTGTAGGATTTGAACACTACACAGCTTTGTTAGTACTTCTATAAAGAATTATAATGAGACGTAATAGCAAATTCTAATAACATTAGACAGGTGGGATTTAAAGAACATTCTACATTGGTCAGGCCCGGACTGGCCATTGTGGGCACCGGGCAATCCCCCGGTCGGCCGCAAGGGTGGGGGCCGGTTTTGGGCCCTGGGGGCCGTTTTTGTTGCAAAGCCGTGTTTGCAGCATAGCTGCAAAAACGGCCCTATAACAAAACCGGCTGAAAAGCGGCCCTGGCAAAGCGCTCGACCCCCTCCCCCCCGGGGGGTGGGGGGGCTGGCCGAGCACTTTGCCAGGGCCGGTTTTGGTTCCCAGTCTGGCCCTGACATTGGTACTACAGTGGACTGTTCTAGAGGGTACGAAAATATAGCTGCTAACCTATGTTTTGACGTCAGATAGCTCTCAAATGACTCTCATGTCGAAGATTTGATCGTCATTTTTGTACCAAAAAAAAGAACTCAAACGTACTACTGGTATTGCAAACATACTGGGCAGACGGGGAGTTGGCACTTTTTGCATCTGGCATCAAATATTACTATCATAAAATATGTTTGGTGTAAAAGGTACATGGGTATTATTTGTGATTTGATTATGATGACGGGTATCTCTGTACTGGGTTGCAGGTGTTCCAGTGCTGAGGTAGGTGGGGTGTAGCAGAGATTTTGTATGTCAATCAATCAGGAGTTTGTAAAGCCCGGCTACTCACCAATGAGGGTCTCAAGGTGCTGGGGGCTGATCTGTCTGGGCATGGAGGTTCAGTTGAAGAGCCAGGCCTTGAGATGCTTCCTGAATTGGGTCAGCGACAGGATTGCCTGAGGTGGTGTGGTTGTAACTTTTTGTATTATGTCCCTGCGCTGGATGGCAGGGTGTTGAGATGATTTTATGCTGTCTCTGTTTTTGGTGGACGGGGGTTGTAATGTCGATGCTGGGTGTATATGTGTCTGTATATTCTCAATGCTTCAGAGGCAGAGTTAGTTGTGACCACAGGATTCTACCCACGCAATTCGTCAGATTTCTAGTATATTCATACTTTTGAGGTGACTATTCTCCAAAAGCCCATCAATGGCACTTCAGCGTACATAGCCTCAATTGCAGCAATGCTTCTTGCGAAATGGGTGATGATCTTGCCTTTTGATTTTTCTTAGAAATACATTATCTCCGGTCCCTCCCTCGCCTTCCTTCCTAACACATGAGGCCCCCGCCTCCCACTAGACTCACACCAGCCCATAAAAACTCCGCCCGCCACCAACTCCACCTCTTCTTTTCTGTCTCCCTAGGAGAGACTTACCTTTGGTTTTCCTCCCTTTGGCTGTGCTGTGGGGTCTTCGATCTGGTTCTCAGCGACGGTGGGGCCCTCGGCAGCATTCTGGCGATGCTTCCTCTCCCCATTCTCCTCAAGGTCAAGGGGCAGTGTTTCCAGGTCAGGGTTGCGAGGCAAACTCTCCGCCCCTGTCTACACTCGTCGAGGAGACCTGGTAGGACAGGTTTATGCCTGGTATTTTATTTCTGTTGGAAAATTGTGTTTTTTTCGGTTTAGTGATGTTTCCATGGAGGTTTTTTATTGGTTGATGGCAGGATTAGTTCTCTGCCATATAGACAGTTGCTGGGGGCTGGCTTCTTAATTATTTACCAAACATGGGTCGCAAGAGGTTGTTCAAGAGGAACAACCTGTTGTCATGTTCCTCCTCTTCATATCCTGATGCATATACGGTTCCCCTAAAGCTCCCTAGAAGCCAGAGCCTTTTAGGGGGTGACGTGTCGCTCATGTCTAAAGAGGAGGTGCAGGGCATGATTGCTGTGACTAGAGCTCTGCAGGCTCGTCCAGTGCCTTCTGGATCATCTAGACCTTGTGCATTGGATCCTGTGGGCGATTTATCCCAGTTGGATGGTGAGTGTTCTTCTACCTCCTCTGGCGGAAAGTATTTCTCCAGGGGGGAGATGTGGGATGTTCTGGCTCATGTACGGGACAATTTGGGGTTCCCTCCGTTCCAGCTAGGCGAGGACACTGGGAGTCTTTTTCCTCAGTACACTAGTCCCTCTCGGTTGGGCATGCCTTTTCAGGGCCCGGTGAAAGAGATGGTGCTAAGGGAATGGTGTGCGGTGGACAAATTACAGATCTCTCGCTTCCTCCAGAAACTTTACCTGTTGGAGGGGGAGGACCCCTTGCCTCACAGTGTGAAGTTGGACTCTATCCTGGCCACTCTGATTGGCAAAACAGCTATTTAGCCTGAGGACTTTACCCCGACTGGTGCTACAGATAAGAAGGTAGACTCTGGCCTTAAAAAGGCGTTTGCAGCGGGAAACTTAGCACTGAGGGCTAGCCTTTTCTCTGCTTATTCTGCACAGTCCTTGGTTCAGGATTATGAGAAATTGGAGGCGGCTGTTTAGGAGGGCTCAGAATTTTCTGACCTTCTGGCCGCAATGGAGCAGTAGGCTAAGCTATTGGCTGACATTTCTGCTGATGTTATTAAAATATCTGCTATGTTTAGGGGGGCCTTGGTGGTGGCAAGAGATTCTCTATGGCTCATCACTGGACGGCTGATCCAGGGGAAAAGGCGGCCTTGTTGAAATTACCATTTGATGGCCAAGCTCTTTTTTGGGGATCATTTGCCGGCCATGATTGCTAAGGCTTTCAAGGAGTGGAAGCATGCCTTGCCTTACAAAAGGGGATTCAGCTTTGTCTGTTAAGCCTTCGAATAGAGTCTCTCAGTCATCCCCAAAGCGCGAGTCTCGTCAGTCTTTCTGGAGGAAACGGTTTCAGGCCCTTTTTTCTCCCAAGCATGCGGCCTCCACGCCTAAGGGCTCTGCCAAGAAGGGTCCATGACAACTACTGTTTGGACAATTCCCTGCTAGTTGGAGGCCGGCTCAGGCATTTTCTTTCGAGGTGGCAACAGGACGTTTCGGATTGCTGGGCCCTGAGCACTGTGAATCATAGTTACGTGAAAGACTTTTGGCAAGTATCGCCGGATACAGGTGTTCGGATGACTCCTGCACCTATCTCTGGTCCACGCATAGTGGCTCTGCTGGAAGGGGTTTCCACTTTGCTGGTCAAATGGGCCATCTGCGGGTTCCAGTCGCAGACATCGGCACCAGAGCCTATTCCATTCTGTTTCTGGTATAGAAGGTATCTGGCGGTTTTTGTCCCGTTCTGTATCTCAAATGGGTCAACTCCTTGGCTGTGACTATTCACTTTCGTATGGTGACCCTTCGGCGATTATTCCACTGTTTCGGACGGGTTAATTTTTGGCCACCTTGGATCTAGAGAACGCCTATCCCCACGTCCTTGTCGCCGCCTTTTCTCAAAGTTTCCTGAGGTTCGCAGTGGGAGACGCCCATTTTCAATTTAGCGTTCTTCCCTTTTTCCTCATGTCCTCTCCCAGGGTCTTCACGAAGGTCCTGGCTCCTCTCATCACTCTCCTTCATGCGAAAGGGGTATTCATTCATCCTTATTTGGACGGCCTCTTACTGCATGCAGCCGAAGAGGTTCTTTTGCTCGCTCAGGTCGGGAGGGCCTTGGAGGTTTCTCAGGGACAGGTTTTTTGGTAAACTGGGGAAAATCTTCTTTGACCCCCTCTCAAGACATGTTGTTCATCGGGCTCGTTTTCAGACTCTGGTCGGCCAAGTTACTCTGTCCAGCCGGCACCTGGTCTCTCTTCAGTCGCAGGTTCTGGCCTTGATGTCCCTGGAGGCTCCTCCGGCAAGGGAGTGGCCGAGGGTACAGGGGCATTTGGCCTCTGTGGTGTTTCTGGTTCCCTGGGCTGGTTTTCACCTTCTTCGCCTGTCCAACTGGATCCTGTTGAGTTGGTTTCTGGGGTCTCAGAGTCTATTGTCTCCACTGCCAATGACTGTCCAGATATGGGAGGAGCTCTCCTGGTGGCTCTGCCGGTGTCATCTTCTGGCCGGGATTTACTTGCTCCCCTGCTCCGCTTATGGTGACTTCGGATGCCAGCCAATACGGGTGGGCTGCTTGGCTGGGGTCGGAACAGGTTCAGGGGTGCTGATCCCTGCACGACTCCTGGAGGTCTTTGAACTGGAGGGAGTTAGGGCAATTTGGCTGGCCCTGGCTCAAAATCAGGACTCTCTGAGGGGCCATTGGGTGTTGGTTTAGGCGGACAATCTGATGGTGAAGTCCTATGTCAACAAACAGGGGGGGACCAGATCCATGTTCTTGAACTTGATACCCAGCAACATATTTTAGGGGGCGCAGGTCTGTGTGCTGGGTCTGTCTGCTCTCAACATTCGGGTGAGGAGAATGTGCGGGCCGATCGCTTAACCAGGGACATTCCCTCATCAAAGGTTTTCTCCCTCCTGCCAAGTTTGTTCAGCCAGTTGGTGGGTCGGTGGGGCCTCCCTGTCGTGGACCTGTTTGTGGACACAGTAAATGCCAAGGTGGGCCTGTTTTGTTCTCTCGGGCGGTGTCCCGGGGCTCTGGGAGTCGATGACTTGATCTCTCCTCTGGGTCTTCTATATGCCTTCCCCCTTTTCCGCTGCTCCGGTCCTTTCAGGTTCGGGTCCAGAGGGACCCTGCTCAGGTGGTGTTGATTGCACTACATTGGCCTTGGGCGAATTGGTTTCCTCTCCTGGCCTGGTTATGTTGCAACTAGGAGTAGGTCCTTCCTGTGGTTCCATCTCTTTTGTTGTTTCCGGCCTTTCCCCTGAGCACCTTGAAGAAGTTACACTTGATGGCCTGGCAGTTGAGCGGCAGGGCTTAGCTGGTTTGGGGGTTCCTGAACATTTGGCTGTGACTTTGCAGGCTTTTCGTAGGTCCTCCGATCTTCTGTCCTGTGCTAGACATTGGAGGGCCTTTTTGGCCTGGTGTGCTGATAAGGCCCTGTCCAGTCTTTTCCTTCTTGGAATTTGCAGCTTGTGTTGGATGTCCTGTCTGGTCATCCCTCTGAGCCTCTTGAGTTGAAACTCTCGACTTGTAAAACGTATTTTCCGGTGGCCATTACTTCGGCATGGTGCTTGGGTGAATTGGGGGCTTTGTCCTGTAAGTATCCATTCTGCAAGGTCTTTTCGGAACAGGTGGTTTTGGTTCTGGTGAATTCCTTTATCCCTAAGGTTACTTCGGCTTTTCATCTCAGTCAGGAGGTGATTTTTCCGGAGTTTTGTCCTGATTCTTCCTTGACTGAGGAATCTCCTTTGCACTGTCTGGATGTGCGGTGTATATTGCTGTGGTATCTGCAAGTGCTGGAGTCCTCTCGGAAGGGGAGGGGACGCTTTATTTGTTCATTTTGGTCCTGCTAAAAAGGATGTTAAGCCGTCCACGGCTACGCGTTGGATTCGGTCCACGGGCTTGATGACTTACAATCCTCCTATGGGGGTTCAGGGGCGTTCTACTCGCAGTATAGCTGCTATGGTCGCTGAGTTGCAGGGTATGTCTGTGGTGGAGAGCTCTAGGGCTGCAACCTGGTCTTCCCCTGTTTGTCCGTCACTATCAGATTGCTGGTCTGGAACGTTTGGATAAAGTTCTGGGGCACAGGGTCCTGTCCTCTATGAGGGATTAGGGATGTTGATTTGCTGGGTTTTGGGCAAGTTAATAAATTGGTGTTCTTTTTTACTCAGTTGTCCGTCTCTGTTTTCTTCTGCTTGCTATGTCTTCAAGTATTAAGAAGGAAGGCGGGGGAGGGACGGGAGGTAATGCATCCATTACTATTGATAATGGCAATACTCCTAGTCCTACTCCCTCCCCTTCCTTCTAGGACCTTCCCACTCTCCCGGTGGTGTACATCTGAGTGCTAGCTCGGCTTGTTCAGGTAGAGGTGGAGGTGGGCTGGCAGAGTTTTTATAGGCTGGGGTGGGTCTAGTGGGAGGCGGTGGCCTCATGTGTTATAAGGAAGGCGAGGGAGTAGGACTAGGAGTAATGCCATTATCAATAGTAATGGATGCAGTATGTCATGGCCACTTCTAGTCATCTGGCCTCTCCACACTTGTAGAGAGGGCAACCTTATTTTTAGTTTCCGGAAGAGGCAAATACATTGATCTGTCTTTCTGAAATGTTGTGTCATAGCAGTATAAATGTCAAGCATCTCCCGATACCCATGGAGTCAAGGACTCTCATCGTTGCAGTAGACTGATTTAAAAGAAGGATTGCAGGAGGAGTGGTTCATTCAAGTGAAGGTCCATGGGTATAATAAGAGCAAACTTTGTTATAGTATGAAAAATAACGATGTCCTTGTATAAGGAATGGTGGTGTGATATTTTGTGCTTGAATCTCACTGAACCTTCTGAACCTCACTGAACCTCCAGCTGTCAGAGCCAGCAACACACCCTCTTTTAAAAAGACCACATGTTTTAAAAGGACTCTTCATAAGCTCCCTTTTGACAGGCAGTTGACAGACTGGAGGTAGGTTTGTGAACCAAACATTTAGGAAGTTCCTTGACAATCCAACTGGATAATAAAGAGAATGAATCACCAGAACAGTGGACGCTGAAACTCCTACAAGGTATGATGAAGCTTTAGCTTAGGAAAGTACCAACTGGCAATCACCCGGAATATATGGATGAACAAAATCAACATCCTTTGGAGCCAGCCACCAAATTCAAGGATGCAGGACTGTGAGCCAGAACCCGACCTTTCAGTTCGACAGGAGTGTCTAGTGATCTCCTAAAGGAACGTGAGACTTCCAGTAGATGAATAAGATCCATGTACTGCCTTGGCTGGGCTGCGACTGTCAGTATAATGTATTGTGCTTCCCACTTGATTTTTGCCAATCATCCTGATAAGAGGATATGGCAGGAAGGCATATACAACAGTTCTGTACCAAGTCATCAAAAAGACATCTCTTCTCATCCCTAGCTGTCAATACCTGTTGGCCAAAAAATTGTTTTTTTTGTTTTTGGTTGCAAACAGATCAAGTCTCTCCCATCTGTCAAGGATCTTAGCCAACTGTGCCTGACTCAGCTCCCAACAGCCGCACTTCAGCAAACCTGCCCACTTGGTATTGATCCTTGCCTTCAGAGAGATTCTTTGTTGTTTTGTTGACAACACAACATCTACAGCTTCTTTGGTAGGGTCTGAGAATGATGTCCTCCTTTTTGTTTATGTAACAAATCAGAAGTTGTATTTTCTGTGTGTACCCATACTAAATACTTTGCAATTAATTTGTAATCTTGGTAGAAAAGAACCCAGACCTCTATTCAGATTACTCCGAGCTCCAAAACATTTACATGCGTCAATGCCTCTAACTGGATCCCAAGACTATTCCAATTATATACTCCCCAGTCATCCAGGGTTGCTTGGTTGTCATGACGAATGCAGAAGGCCTACATTCGAAACATAACCTGATTGAGATGTGGTCACTTTGCGGGCACTGTTTTCTTGCATTTTGTTGTCACAATTGCTCACGGCTTGCATCCCGTGCTTTTCAAGCTCCTCCTGCAAGTGATGCAACTGCTGTCATTAATATAAAAATGAGCGGAATGCAGGACAACATCATTCCTTTAAAGATTAACAAGTACGAAGTGAAGTCGTCTCAAGCCTTAGAAAATGGCGAGCAATACTTTATATGTGGTATATATCTTCTTCAGATATAAACACCTTCACTCCTTTGGCATCTAAATACAATGTCTTCCAAGGAATCTATTTGGCTAGATGGATTACACTAGAAGCTGTTTCTTAGCCAGGGCATAGCACATCTGAATGCAGAGAATTACCCAGATTGTTCACATTTACACAGTAGCGCTTTTTCTAACCATACAGATCTGTTTATTCTTATGGAATTTCATGTATTGTTAATTTTCCTAATTTTTGGGTAACTTTAATATGGTGACCGCAGCAGCGTCTAACACACCATCACACGAGGTAGTCCAGTATCTATTTCTATCTTTTAAAACACTACTTTTTGCAGGTCACTGTCACAGTAACCATACGCCACGACTGTCCACTCCAGTAATTGTCGTCGTCCTATGATAGTTGGGATAACCAGTTCAGTTACACATCACAGTTTCTCATCACTTTTTGCAGAGACACCTTGCAGTATTTTATTGCCTTGTTTTGAGCGTATTGGGATACTATTGGTTCCCCATGGGGACACAAGTACAAGGTATGATTGGTCTGCATTCAGATTATTTTTTCTTTTAACTAGACAGTTCTTCTAAGATGACAGTTACATCTTGAATATTGGTCATCTCGCAGGGTTTGCTTGTGAACCACGTAATTATGGAATTTGGCATTTAGTCTCATTTTTAAAGTAAGTCGCACTTCTTTGAAATCACTTCTGTATGATTTACCATCCTCGGCTCTTAGAAGGTGATAGTATTTTTCTTTTTCTATACTCTTTAGACTCCACGTCCTTTCAATCTTTTCTATACTCTTTACACATTCGGCATGTCACGGGTGATGGCATCTTGTTCATTTATTTCACAGTGGTTGAAGGAACGTTAAGACTAGTCTACTAATCAGCTGCACCATTAGGTTCTTTTTTGGAGACCATTTTACACCATTCGACAAAAGCATTCTTTCCTGTATGTTGGAAAATATTTATATTAAAATGTCTGTTGATTATTCTTCCACATTTTCCCCTGAAGAAGGGATTTCCATTCCGAAATGCATTGGACTGGCATTATTATCCTTCAGGAAATGCATAGCTATCTCTGTTAGAGAATAATTCATTATGTTTTTTTCATGCACATTTATGTCTGAAGGTTTGTAATTCTGTTTCTTCATGAAAAGTATGTTAAAAGTATGAAAAATTATCCATTACAATAAACAAGTGTAAAGAACTTGATACATTTTGATTATATTCTTACGAAAGTGTGAGGGTTGTGGCTACAAAAGTTATATTGACCTTTTTGCTGTGCGGTCAGGCCAAGTGGCAGTCTACACTTGTATCATTAAGTTGTTATGTGTATACCGTGTGTCATAGGCAGCCAAGGACGGAATTGAGGGAGGATTCAAATTTTTAGCAGTGGCCAATTCAAAACATGTAGTCTGTTGTACTATCTGATTCAGAAACATACGTTGAGATGGAATCAAACATGCATGATGCAACAATTCAATGCCTCGCACTTGACAATGTTTGGTACCCCAAATAGATTTTAAATAAATTGTGTCCTACCAGTAATCATAACCTTTTAGGGACAAATCAGCTATGAAAGAGGAGGAATAGACCAATTTAGTATGGGTCAGCATGAATTTTGTGTGTGTAGACATATTTAATTCATACAAATAGGATACTGGGTCTGACAGATTCTAACCCGTAAAATATATACATTTATTTTTCAGAGTTTTCGATCCTCCCTTTAATTTTGTTGGGCAATTCTCCCATTGTGTATAATTAAACTGCGGGCTCTGAGTATTGGTTTTGTGTAAAAAATTATGCCCATAATGTTGGTTACAGAATAAATCAGCATAGGTGGCAGAATTTAATACAGATTTTCAGTATCAAAGGCAGTACAGTATTTCAAATCAGAAAACAGTGAGTATACAGTGTTAACATCCCAGTCATCGGAGTGTATTTTGGTCAAAACAACATCACCTAACAATACTCAAAACACGTATAGAATTTGTAAAGTTTCTGTCAAACAATAGATTTCGAATGGTACTTTATCCCAAACGATACCATCAACAATAGGGAATGCTGGAATATTAACTAGAGTTTGATCCTGTTTTGTTTTGTGAGGTGACGTGTGAGGGGCTAAAATTCCGCCAACTAAGTCGACAGCAGAGCATTCAGGTAGGTAATGGCCATTAATCAACAGGAAAAAAACAGTCACACTGGCCCGGATCAGATACCTGTCGAGTTTTATAAGCTTTTCCAAAGGATCCTTAATAAGGATATGCATGATACAATACTGCAGGCACAACAGGGAGACTCCATTCCAAACTCCTGGGGGGTGGGGGGGCTGACATTGTAGTAATTTTGAAAAAGGGTAAGCCTCCAAAGGAACCGGGATCTTATAGACCCATTACCTTGATGAATGCTGATGCGAAGATTTTCTCTAAAACTCTTGCCATGAGGTTGTCTAGAGTGATTGAGGGCATGGTTAGTACTAGGCAGCACGGCTTTATACCAGGGAAGGGCACAACACAACATATAAGGCAAGTTTTTACTCTATTTGATGCTGCAGAAGTCTCATGGGACCCTATGGCTGTCCTGCTACTCGACGCAGAAAAGGCATTTGATAGGGTCTCCTGGGATTACCTGTGGATGGTCATGAGGTGGAGTGGTATAGGCGAGGGATATATTAAAGCCATACAGGCTCTCTATAGAGACCCTACAGCTCGGCTCAGAATTAACAAAGGGTACACAGCCTCACTGCAGATCAAGAGGGGGACTAGGCAGGGGTGCCGTTCCTCGCCGCTCTTGTTTGCGCAGTACATGGACCCACTTTTGCGCAGATTAGATTGCAATTTGAGGATTCCCTCTGTAATAATAAACAGCCAGGAGTTCAGGACGCTGGCTTATGCTGATGATGTGGCAATCGTCACCCCAGACCCTGTTCTCACTACTAAAGAGGTTGAAGTGGAAGCCCAGCTATTTGGTCAGGTTTCAGGGTATAGACTTAACAAGGCTAAAACCCAGATAGTTAAAAATGCTGGCACAGATTGTGACGATACTCGCGTAGTTACCTCTGCTGTTTACTTAGGGATCAGTATCTCGTCAGATCTGGACGGTGGAATATCAAGCCTTTGATTACTAAAGTAAAGTTGGATCTCGAGAGGATGTATAATCTCCAGTTATCATTAGTGGGACGCACTAACTTTATTAAAATGATCATTTTGCCCAAATATCGTTATTACTTCAGGGCAATACCGCTTTTTTTTTTAGGCTAAATTGTTCTCTACACTAGAACTAATTTTGAATAGATTCATATGGGCACACGGCAAAACAAGAAGGGCATATAGATTACTCTCTCTAGGGGTGCCCCGGACTTCAGAATGTATTATTGGACGGCGGCCCTACAGGACATGCAAGGGCTATTATGGGGGGGAGAAAGGGATCCCAAAGTTATATTTACCTCTACCAAGGTTTATGCAACGGCGCTGGGGTAGATGTAGAGAACTGTATTCTTAATTGTACAGATTTTAGCTATTACAAAAGAACGAGGTTCAATGCAGCTAATAAAATTTGGGCAGCCTTTGAAAAAAAAATTTGGTCTGGGAAGATTTAACAGATACACTCGCATGTTTAAAATATATATCCCTTCCAGTGGAGATATTTACAGACGTGGTGATGGCTGAATGGGCGAAAAAGGGGATATTGAAAATGGGGGACATTATTGGCCCTGGTGGAGTGCTGTAGTTTACAGAACTACAGGCTGTATTCTGCATCATTAGGAATAGCTTTTTCAAATACTTGCAGGTACGGAGCTTTATTTGTAATAAACATGGGGGGACCGCAGGATACGGAAATAACAGAATTGGATGATATTGAAAAGGGAGGGGACTGTACAATTTGTATATTCTATTCAAAACTAGTAGCAACAAAGCCTGATGACTTAGAGAACTATGGAATTAAATGGTCTGAGAAATTAGGTATCAAGCAGAATTGGTTTCAGGACTCATTGCAACTGGGCCGGACGATCCTCTGCTCGGCTGCGCTCCAGGACCAGCACTATAAGACAATTTATTCCTTATACTACACACCTGCAAGAATAGCTCAGTGGGGGGCCACTTCTGGTATTACCTGCTCACGATGCGACTCCTCGGAGGTGGATATAATTTACATATTTGCAACTTATCCGCAGCTTTATACACTTAATAGAGCTATCAAATCATTTATTGATAGATCTTTAGGGATCACAACTATTCTTTCACCAGTTTTGATATTACTTGGGGTTAACCCAGAGTCTGGTGGTCCTCACGAGGAGTTTTTATTCATAGCCATGGCGGTTCTCCGACTTTGTATAGCTAGGGCATGGTTAGACAAGGCATCCCCTACGCTACAGCAATGGCTCGCAAAGCTATTGGCTGTCTATAATCTGGAAAAGGGAATATACACTAGGAAAGGAAAAAGGGGTAGATTGCTGGGGAGAAGAATCTGGGAACCTATACAGAGGTGGAAAGAGAGTCTGTGAATGGATTGAACGTATATGCTTTGTTTGGGTATTAATTTTGAACTGCTTATGTTGTGCCGGATGGGTGAGGGTATTGCCCTTAAGGGATTGATCTTTTGTGTTTATTTCTTTGTTAATATTCTTTCTGCTGTGCTGTATCACAATTTCTTTTTTTAATAAAAATATTTATTTTTTTTTAAAGGAAAAAAACTGTCACAAATCCAATCCACATGAAGAGAAACATCATCGTCAGCAGAATCCTGATGTATGTCCATGGCGGTACCAGGTAAGTTCTTCTTTACCAGGAGATGAAAACACAAATTCGTGTAGAAGGCTCTGCCACAGATGATGATAACGAAGATGAATCCGAAGAAAAATTATCTTGGTCCATATAGTAACCACTGGAATTAAGCTGAAATGACGGGGGCTGTTCTTCATTGGAATTTGAATAAATTGCAGTATCAGGAATGTCAACTATAATTTAAAATAGTGGAGAGACAGACCCGTTCTCCACATGAGTAGAAGTAGAAGGCAAAACAGGCAATACATCAATGAAAGACTCCATTTCCTCCTCCATCTGTTGGGGAGTAGTCGAGGAAATAGAAGCCATAAGATGAGGTGCAACATCCAGACGCAAAATGCTTGCAGGCATACTATTCAGTATCGGCGGTATGGTGTAGCATGACATGCTCCATTGAAATGTATCGATTCTCCTTGCGACCGGGTAGCAGAGGTAGAATCACAGTACGTGTGCCTTTCAAACCAAGGGCTGGGACCTGTGCACGGTACGATGGACCAATTTCTTTTTTGTTCTCCACTTTCTCTCGGACCAGATCTCCAACCTTAGGAAGCCAGCCAGAAACAGGAATCAGCACCGCTGCATCCATGGAAGAGGGCAAATTTGCTTTAGATAGTGAGTCTTATGCATTTTGTAGATCCTGTATCATAGCACAATGGTTATCTACATCAAACGTTGCGGCTGCCACCACAACGTCTAGACCTTCAAGGTCTGGCACAAGCATTTTAACGCCAAAGAGCATTTTGCATGGGGTCCGCCCACCCAGAGATCTTCTAGGGAGATTATTAAGTGCACGTTGGACCCCATATGGATGAGTCAGCCAGCCCCGTCCAGTACCTAAAACTCTAGCTGTTAAAGATTGCTTAAAGTCACGGGTCATCCGCTCCACAAATGAATTGCCCTCAGGCCGGTATGGAGACAAGAATTGCACCTGCACCCCCAGAGACTTCATCTCATCCCAGTAAGCCTTAGAGGCAAAAGCCAGACCTTGGTCTGAATGGAAGGTGCCACAGACAAACGTCCCTACAAAGACATGCAAATCTTTTATATCAGTTTGAGCATCAGCACTGTGTTGCGGCCAAACCCAAAGGAATCTAGTGCATGAATCCACTGCAACCAAGATGTATTTAAAAGCATTATCAGATGTTAAAGGACTGCAGTGGTCAAGATACATACAACCAAATGGTTGATTCAAAATATAAAGCTGAGTATGAGGTGGTTGTGAAACTGCAGAAGGTTTAATCTGTTGACAAATGTCACAGGAAAAAACATATTTACGTGCTTGCTGGTCAAGCCACCAAAAAACAAGAAATAGTGGCTGACACGCCAGCATGGGCAGGAGCAACGCCTTCAAGAGCAGCCACTATTCAAGAAAGTCTGCGGTCCTCATTGTGAATCAAACGATCACCATCAGTTCGAATGGTGACAAATAGAATTTGATCGGGCTTTAAATGATAGGTATGACACACGGGAAATCATAGCGGAAACTGTGTTCCATCTTTCGTTGCAGCAATAGCTGCCAGTTTCATCAACAAATTTAGTCATGGACCTAGTAACTGCTGATACTGATTATGTGGCTACTGCAGATTTGGCTGCCTCATCAGCCAACAGCTTCCACACACTGATGGCCGAATGTATGTATAACATGTGTGAGTTGCAAACATTTCTTAAGAACAGCCACTCGGATCCAAAGCGTTTTATGCTTAATTGCGCTACCTTTAGACTCACTAAAATAATTTTGTGTCCAAAGGAATAAGTTGTCATTGAAAGATTGTACACAGTAAAAAGAATCGCACACTACAAGTGTGGTGACCTCAGGGCCAGCCAACTCAAGAGCCAAAACCAAGGCACGTTACTCAGCCAATTGTGCTGTGCAATCCCCAAGGGATTGTGTGTGTACTAAGGAAGATTTGAAATCGCCATCTACGATAGTGCCTGCCAAAATAGCACAGGCTGCAGAATAGGCATGCTTAGAACCAATGGCAGGCTGTGTAGAACCATCAGTGTAAACAATGCATTTGTACTGATCAAGAGAAAGCAATGACAACGGAGAAGGATGAACATGTTCATATTGTAAATACTCCTGTGTTTGCAAAGAAGGGTAAAAAAATAAAGCTGACATAAGTAGACGTCAAAGAACTAGCCCATTGTATCCAACGTAGATGCAAGGCTTTAGAATTTGGAACACTAGCCTTCATAACTGCTTCTAAAGCAGGCACAGGCGAAACCATGAAAATGCATTTACCCTGAGCCAGAGTGCATTCTTTCATAATCGCCATCTGGACTGCTGTCAAAATCTTTGTTGTAGAAGAAAAATGCATTTCAGCTTGAGCAAATGAGATTTATAAGCAATGGGAACCGTGTCCCCTTCATTAAAAGTTACGTAAGTAAATCCTAATGCACCTGGTACAATCCTTATGACCAAATTTGTTGTATTGTCTCTCGTTAACAAGAATTGAATCGCAAGCAGCTTAGACTGCAAAGACCTAAGGATATCGGTATGTTCCGGAAGCCAAGTGGAAAACATAAAAGAGGGTTGTATCAACGCATAAAGCGGTTTGATACGCTGGGCATAATCAGGAATGTAAGTCCTGACAAAATTTAAAGAACACAGCACAGATTGCAATTTTTTCAGGGTAGATGGAGGTTAAAATTGAGCACATTTCTCCAGAAAGTGGAGGAGCGAACCCCCTACCTTCGTTATTAAGTTCATAACCAAGAAAAAGAACTGCCAAACATGCAATGTGAGAATTCACAAAATTACATTTGTAGCCTAACTTTGTAAAATGTGTGACAATGCAATCTATGCACATAAGATGAGGATTTATCTCTTCATCAGTCAAATAAATGTCATCCACCTTCGAAAAGGCATCAGGGTGAATCTCATGTAAAATCGAGACTATGCGAGCCGCAAACACACCTGGGCAATTCTTATATCCTATAGGCAATCTCACATATCGTCTCTGATTGCTGAGAGCGCTGAATGCGGTGAAATCACGGCTTTTGGCAGCCAAAGAGTGGCTGAAAAAACCATTGGAAATATCCAAAGTGGTTGTATACTTTTTTCAAACAATGTTGTTAACTAACAAAGCGCTATGTGTGTTCTGTACTGCAAATGTACTGACATGGCTGTTGAAATGTCTGTAATCTAAAACAATACGATATGAACCGTCCTGTTTCAATATCAGAAAAGGAGGATTATTCATCGAAGAAACACAGGGCTCAATCACAAAATATCACCCACGGATGCCTTAGCATCTTGTTTGATTGGATATTGCGGTTGGGACTGTGGCGTAGAACGCAAAGGAATCACATGTACCTGAGAGTCTTTGTCTCAACCCGGCTGATTGTAATACAATGCAGTAGCCAGGGCTAATGCTCACTCCGTAGCATAAGCAATTTTAGCCCCATCCGGAACATATTGCGAAAAACTTGGTAGGATGACCTCCTCCCCTCTGGAGGAAGCTAAGACAAATGGGGAAGGCCAATCAATCTCCGCCAACAAAATATCATAAGATGTCAGATTGTCCCAAAAGACTGCCTTAACAGTATGTTTAATATCACCCTCAATCTGGAGGCTCACTTCATAAAAGCATATCAGGAGGAGCAACATAAGTGTCAGCTGTTTCCACACTAATGAAAGTCTCAGTTAATTTCGCCTCCAGACGCTGATGGAGAGTCTGCCGCACTATGGTAACCTCAGCTGCGCTGTCGAGGAGGGTTACCGGGCAACTCCTGTTGAGGAGGAGGGTTCTCACCGACTGAGGCATACTTTGCAGTCAAAGCGGCAACTTTTTTCTTCTGATAGGGGGCTCGATAATGAGGTGGTTCCTCCGGCTTGACTTTTACGTCAAACTGGCGCTGGGAGTCACGTCTTGTCTGCGTGGACTCGCCTTGTCTGCGATCCTGGCACCCTCCTCTGCTGAATTTTTGATCCAACGATTCCTGAAAGGAATGAGGAGAACGAGGATCAGGAACCTGAAACCTCTCTGTATCTTAATTTAAGAGCAGTCACGCAAATCATATCGACGTTCAGAAGTGTCAGGTGGAGGCGAACCTGTACGAGAACCAGGCTTTTGTGGTTGCCGCCACTGGTTCTTGTTCCAAGCCTTTTTAGGAAAGACCGGATGACCCTCCTTGTCAGGAGAGGGATTATTCAGTGCCTGCGTAAATGGTCAAACCCCCAAGCGATTGCGACCCAAAGTGTTACACACATCTGCAAAAATAATCGGCAACAGTCGCTGCCGATGCACGTGCGCCACCGCCGCCTGACATTGACGAACTTGCAAGCAAACTGCCTCGCCTTTAATGTTGGACAGAATCATATTGGAGACAGTAGGAAACATGCCCCCTAACTTCATCCCCAAATCCAGGGCTGGACCAGCCCCATGCCCATCCTGTTCTCACTTTAGCATGCTCAGCAAAACGCTCATGGAAGGGGTGCCAAAGCACAGTGCATACACTGAAACAAACACCGTCTCCCAGGTGGTGCAGTCAGCTAAGGAAGGAATCAGACCACTCTGCAAAGTCATTATATGGATCCTGTGTTTTTCAACAGGAGTCGTATGTGGAAATACCGCCTCAAGCTGCTCAAATTTTTGTGTAAGCCAAAATGGCAAGTCATCACGATTTTGAGGGTGTTTGCCAATTACAGAGTTATTCATGACAGGAATAATCACAAAACCTCCGCCATGATCTGGTGGCAGAGGAGCAGCTCCAGCTAGAGCTGCCTGCAGTGCACGTGACATAAACTGTATGACACGTCAAGACGTACCAACTGTGCATATAATAAACGCAGCTCTGCAATAGTAACATTGAAATAATTAAGATGTGGTGTAAAACCTGCCAAAAGAGGCCAGGTTTGAATGAGCCCCATCGTAAGACAAGGGGCCCCATTCGAACTAAAGATGAAGGGTGAGGAAGGGTGCCATTCAACCAAATGGTATGCACCTGTGATGTCAATGGAAGTTCAATCAATGCATAAGGAGCAGTATATTCATGAAAAAAATTTAATTTGCATCTACTGTGGGAAATGAAACTCAAGAATAAAATAACTCAAAGGGATAAGCTGGATCAGCCTCAACTACAAAAATAATGTTCGTCCCTGCATTGGGGACTCCATGTTGAGTTAGGTACGGTGTAACCATCGCGCGGTTAAGAGCCGCAATAGCGACCAGTTGTGCCATGTTGAAAGCAAAAAGAACAACAGAAACGGTAGCGCAAAATATGGTCTGAATACCTTTTAACATTCAAGCTTGAAAAACCTATAGAAATAGGGATACCTTACGAACATAGGAGGCTAAGTCCCCCCACTATGGATATCTCCGGGAATTGGCAAGAGGCTATCATGGACAAGTGCTACTCAGGGGTCTCCTGTATAAGTACCACACCAAACGTTGGTGGCGCCATGTTGCAGGGATTCTGCCTAAAAACAGCACTATGCGCTAGGATTATTGGACCTTAGTGTATATTACAAATATGGTCAACATAGCAGTTAGTCCTTATATCAGGAAAGGCAAAGTGATTATGAAAAGGTAATATTGCCTAACCTCACTCCCTTTGCATAGAAGCAGTATTATTATATGAGACGAGCTCTGCGCTTTGTCTGCAGACCCCGTACCTTAACCTATAGATGGTAGATGAACATCCCAGGTGCTATATCACTCTTCTCTCTGGAAAGGTCCCTCTCCATGTGTGTGCTACCTATTTGTGTATTCCAAATACGACCAAAGTACGCTGTCCCAAAGAACCGCTGCATCAGTATGTTTTGTCTAGGTTCTAAGGCCTAGCCAGAACAAAATAACAAGGAGCATTGTTGTTCGACCTTGCTCACATTGTTCAGACAGAATTTCAAGAACCTGCAGAGTGTAAACCCAGCGATGGGTTCTCATATTAAAATGGCATTAGAGGCAATTGCAAAAATAAAGTATTGTAGTAACATGTGCAAAGCAGCAAGCAATCTACAGCGTACTCATGCTAACTTGAAACCTATGTACAATCGGAGACCTAAAGAGAGAGGGCTGGTCTGGCAGCCAAAAAAAGCAGACAAAGCAGAAAGATAACCGTTGAGAGTTCCAAAAGCAGAGCCCTGCTGGGCAAGGGTTAAAATGAACAAAAGAACAGTGGGAAGAGAACCAGAAAGAGGGTCAATAGACCTTTTTGTACAGTATAATATAAATATCTGCAAACAGCAGGAATATACCATCTTAGAGGAGGGCCGCCTTGCTGCCAAAGTAACGTTACATACTTCAGTAGGAAGATCAAAAGCCATCAACTGCCACAGCTCAATCTCCATGCATGGAGGTGGAGAGTTGACAGGTTTGGTTGGAGGACCCTTCCATGTTGCTGTGAGAATAGACCTTCCTGAAGGTGCACCCTGATGGGAGGATCAATGCTTATCTTCAGAAGCTCTGGATACCAGACTCTCCTCGCCCAGTCCGGAGCCATAAGGATGACTTGGGCCAGGTCACTCCTTATCTTCTTCAGAATCCTGGGCATGAGTGGTATGGGCAGAAAGGCATACAGCAGGCCTGAGCTTCACTCGCGACTAAAGGCGTCGCCGAGCGATAGCCGGCTTGGTAACTCCAGTGCACAGTATTGCTGACACTGCGTGTTCTCTTCGGTGAACAAATCTAACTAAGGTTCTCCCCACTGCTTAAAGGGACCTTGCGCCACCTCTCACTGGAGTTGCCATTCATCATCCGCCCTGGCGTTCACAGATCCTGCCAGGTGTTGAACCACCAGGTTATGCCCTGCTGTTCCAGCCATGTCCAGAGGTGCAGGGCCTCTTGGCAAAGGGTCCTAAATCTCACCCTGCCCTGCATGTTGCAGTATCACAGGGTGGTGGTGTTGTTCGTGAACACCTGCACTAACTTGCCCTTGACAGAGGGAAGAAATGCCTTTAATGCCATTCAAATTGCTCGAAGCTCTAACAAATTGATGTGGAGCACCGACACTGCCTAAGACCAGTGTCCCCTGATCTCTACCTCTCCCAGATGGCCACCCCATCCCAGAAGTGACACATATGTCACGACTGTGAGATCTGGTTGAGGAAGGGAGAGGGTTCCGCTGTTGACTGAATTGTGGTTCTTTAACCACTGCTGCAGATCTTTTGCAGTTCCTTCTGAGGTCTGAACCGTGTTGGTGAGATTTCCCTGATGCTGTGCTCACTGGAACTTCAAGTCCCACTGCAAAGCCTGCATAAGCCAACTGGCATGCTTTACCAACAGGATGCAGGAGGCCATGAGGCCCAACAGCCTCAGAGTCAATCTCACCAAAATCCAGGAGAGAAGCTGAAACATCAGAATCATAGCCTGAATATCCTGGACTCGCTGCTCGGGAGGTTAGGCCCAAAACTGCACTGTGGCCCTCTGATGAAAGGGAGCGTTTGAGAAGGAGTCAGGTATGACTTTGGCACATTTATAGAGAACCCCATTTACAAAAAGGAGCCAAAGAGAGATACAGATTAGTTCGCCCCCCCACTCACAATATTACAACACAATATGGACCTGATCCTTTAGCTGAACATAATGGTTGGATTTCCCTTCGCCATCATTGGTCATACAAAATTGTGTAAATCAACAGCAGCTACAGTTATACTGTCTGTTGTGGGGAATCCATGTGTGCCTTTATAAAAAATACTTGTACTTTGTATCCCCCAGTCAATCCCATCTTGTAGTGCAAAGAGTCAAGAGTTTAAGAAAAAGTGGTGGAAAGTCTGGCAGTGCCTCACGGGAGCAACACCATGGGAGTTTACAGGTAGGTTCTCAACCATAAACTCAGGTTTTCATCATCAGCAACTACCATGCCACAACAGAAAAAGTGTAGAAAAAGTAAAGAAAAAGTCACATCCTCAGTGTGGTGAATCGTGAAGACGGTAATCGGATAACTTATCCGTATGCCCACCTATTCTGACTAGATCAAGGAGTAGCTGGATCTGGACATGAATACCGCTATTCCGAAACTAAAAACGAGCTAGACAACCACTGGCTATACTATTTTATTTTATACTGTGGGTATGCTCACATTAAAACCAATCAGAAAGTAGTAGGAATAACAGCCACTGCCTACTTCTGAAATCTGGACCCATTCCATATCTTCCTTGACCAAGAGAGCTGTAACTTCCTGCTGGAGCAATTTTAAATGATCCTTCATCAGCCGTTCCTGATTTGGCTGAATGCGAGGAGGAAAAGAAAGGAAAGGCAGTGAATAGCCCTACTGAATGATCTGCAAGACCCACTTGTCCGATGTTATGGACCTCCAGTGGAGGAGCTGATGATGGATTCTCCCGCCAACTGCAGTGGTGTGGTCTTGCAAAGTCAGACTAGGAGTTATTCGAGGCTGCGGCTGCTAAAGGCAGGGTGTCCAACAACTTCTGACTTCCGTTCCTAGGTCAGAATGAACCACGTCCATGTCCCCGCACAGTTTGGGAAGCCTGTGCAGGACAGTGGCTAGGATAGGGTAGAAAGGTTGACTCTCCACGAGGAGTAGAAGAGAGGCCTAAGGATCTGGATGTAGCTCGAAAGTCCTTGAACCTCACTAGGGTAGAATCTGCCTTTTCCCCAAAAAGGCGGGTTCCATCAAAGGGCATGTCCATCAAATTAGCCTGGACATCAACCGAGAAGCCAGTCGTCCTGAGCCAGGTGTGGTGCCTCAAGTCCACTGTCGTGGAAATCGATCTGCCCAGTGTATCCATTGTGTCAAGGTCACAACTTATGGGGAATTTTGCTGCATCTCTCCCGTCCTTAACTGCCTGAGAGAGCACCGTCAGGGCCTCCTCCAGGACTTGTGGCAGCACTTCCGCAACCGTCTCCCAAAGGGAGTGGGAGAAATGGCCCAATAAGCCTGCAGTATTCACTAACCGCAATGCTAGGCTGGAGGTAGAAAAAATGTTCATACCAAATTAATCCAGCCTCTTGGATTCCCTATTTGGGGGGCGGTAGGGAACATGCCCTGTAGATGTAGAGGCCTGCACCACCAAATTTCTGGGGTGGGATGATGGCTGCGGAACTTTGGGTCACCTGGAGCTGGGCGATGGCAGTGTGTAATTGTCCTATTCACAGGAGCTCATGTGCTAGGCTTGGACCACATGCCTAAAAGGACATCGGTTCATGCTTCTTTAAAAGGCAAAAGGGAGTCTGAGGTGGAAGCCCCAGGTGAAGCATTTCAGTCAGGAGATTAGTCCCGACCTCCATGGAGGGCAACTCCATTCCAAGGACCTCGGCTGACCTCTTGACCACCATGGCATAAGATGCCCCCTCCTCTGTAGCCATAGTTGGTGGAGAGAGCATGCGTGTATCTGTAGAAGTATCCAGTCCACTGGCTTCCTTAAGCTCCATATACCAGGACAACTGTTTTGCAGAGTCATCCTGGTATTCCAAAGGGTCCATAGACCTCTCCCATTCCTCTCCCGAGCCTAACACATCTTCAAAGTGTTCAGGTGAGAACATGGAACCCCTGGGTTCGATCGACACCAAAATCGGTGTCGAGCGACGTTGTGACGACTCCGTGTCGTCATGGATAAGGATGAGGCTGGTACCGGTGATTGGCACCAGCTGCACTGAAGGCACCAACTTTGGGTCCGATGCTGGGGGAGGTCACAGTGGCACGAACGGCATCCACCCAGATCTGTAATTGGATCTTTGAGGCCCCACATGTGCCGTGGCCAGAGTCAACGGCATCAAATCCAATTGGGCCCCTTTTGACCCTGCGGGCCCAAGGGCTCACTTGAGGGGTTGGGCCACTTAAAAAGGCAGCGCATGGCCTCATAGAATTCTTTGATTTGAGCTCCCAGAAAGGGAGGGAGGCGCAAAGTCGACCCTGACTACGGCTCCGTAGAACTGCGCCTAGAGCATTGGTGCTCCTTACCTCCTTCGTCAAAGGATGACATTCAAGGTGAAGATGAAGTCAGTTTGGACTTCTTCTTCTTCATGTGCGTCTTCCCCGAGTGTCCAAACAACCTCGAGTGGGACGAAGAGGACTTTGGGCTACGGGAGCAGTCCTGCGACCTCCTCTTCTTCGATCGGGACCGGGAACTCCGCGGAGTATCGGACGGTGTCGATTGCCGGGCCACATGGAGCTTCAACACCCACTCCTGCAAGGTCTTCAGAGCCATAGCCCAACAGTCCGAGCACGACTTTGGATCGTGGCCGCCCTCGAGACACCAGAGGCCGGCGAGGTGGGGACAGGCAGGGACAGGCTCTGCACGGCTTGAACCCTGTCTTCCTCGAAGACATCCTTGCACACAATGGAAAGAATTTCGAATTGGACAAAAAGTCAAGAAACGGCCTGTCAAAAAGCGAGAGTGGGGTAGCTCTTCCCGGATCAGCACTTAAATGGTGTGGAAAGATAAGAACTGACGTCCGGGCACCTGGGCGGCACTTATATAGGTACTGCAACGTCATATCCGACAACGTCACGTGGAGCCAAATGGAGCCACCTGACGGGGCAGCAAGGGATATTGCTCAGCAAAAGTTTCCCGATTCAGCCTGACACCTGGAAAATTCAGAGATAAGGAATTTGCAGCTAGAAGTCTCTATCAGATACAAAACAACAAAAAAAGACTGTTGGGCAGACTTATATCTCATGTAAGTTATTGCAGATACTAGTGAGAGATGATGAGGGCTGATGTAGGGTGTGGAAATATGTTCTTCAGTATAGTCAGTGGCACATTAGAGAATAAAGAAAGACACGTGTTATTTATTTATAGAGTTTTGTATAGCGCGAACAAGACCCGTGGGTATCAGAGCGCTGAACATAAAAAGATTACAGAAGTGACAATTATCACACCAATTATAACAACAAACAGTTGTGAGGTAGAAGCGGTATGGTACAAGGTGACTAGATAAAAGGCATTGAAAGGTGCATTAGTCTCAACTTGTGTCATAGTCATATCTTCAAGCTCGTTGAAGTAGGGTTACATAACATTATCAATACAAATACTTATATAATTAGCAGTTAAGAGTTGAATAGGTTTAGCTTGTCATAGTAGTCATAAATATAATAAAGTGAGGTAGGGGTTATATAGTTTGAGCTGTGAGATGTTATGTTATGTTATCCAGATTTGTATAGCGCGCGGCTGCCCCAGCCAAGGGGCGTCCCGGCGCTGCGAACTGACCAGAGTGCAAAAATGAAGGTGCACAAAAGAACGGATTATTGGAAAAGATGGGTTTTGATGGCTTTCCTAAAGGCTAAAAGATCATGCATCCCCCGTATGGTTACAGGCAGGCTGTTCCATAGCTTGGCAACAAGGAGGCTGAAAGAGCGTCCCCCAACTCTAGCAAGTCTGGTGCGTGGGATGGTCACTAGATGTTGTCCCTCTGAGCGAAGAGATCTGCTGGGTGTGTACTCAGACAGGAGGGGGCTCAGCAGTGGGGGGGAGGCGGTTTTAAGGATCTTGAAGGCTAAACACAGAGCCTTAAACTGGATCCTTCTTCCCACCGGGAGCCAATGCAGTTTCCTTAAAGTTCCTGAAACAGAAGAGTGGCGAGGGAGGCCGACCAGAGCTCTGGCAGCCGCATTCTGGACTCTCTGCAGTCTGGTGATTTCGGCCAGGTTCGCTCCCAAAAGGAGAGAGCTGGCATAGTCCAGTCTTGAAAGGATCGTCGCCTGGACGATGAGCTGGCGGGTGCGGCAGTCAAAGAACTTCAGGATGGGCCTGATGTTGCGTAAAATGCCGAAGCACGTGGCGGCCACTTTCTTGGTGTGGATGGTGTATTTTAGAGCCGGGTCGATCCAGACGCCTAGATTTTTAACACAGTCTTTTGGCTTGGGGGGAGAGCCCAAAATATCAGGCCACCAGTTATCTCCCCAGGAAGCGGTGTTTTTTCCCAAGAGGAGAATCTCGGTTTTACCGGCATTTAGTTGGAGAAAGTTCGCCGTCATCCAGTTGGTGATGTCGATGAGTGTCTGTTTAAAATGACGGGCTTCCAGACCACTGTTGTTATTCAAAGCCACCACCAACTGGGTATCATCTGCATATGATACTAAAGCCATTCCATTCCTTCTGGCCACCTCCGCTAACGGGCGGACATAGACATTGAACAGGGTAGGGCTAAGGGACGAGCCCTGCGGCACTCCCTGTCCAATGCTATGCTCCTTCGAGATGTAAGGGGGGGTGGAGACTCTGAAAGACCTGTTAGACAGGAAGTCTCTAAACCACCCCAGGGCTGCCCCTGTGACTCCGATTTCCTCCAGTCTCATCAAGAGGACCTCATGTGACACCGTATCAAAGGCAGCACTGAGGTCCAATAGGACCAGTGCTGCAGTACCGCCGGCGTCAAGGATGGAACGGAGGTCCTCAGAAACACTGAGCAAGGCTGTCTCGGTGCTATGACCAGCTCTAAACCCGTGTTGGGAGTCGTCCAGAATGTTATTGGTCCGGAGGAAGTTGGACAGGATGTTATTGACGTGTGCCTCGGCCACTTTAGCGGGCCAAGGGAGCAGGGAGATCGGCCTAAAGTTTTCCGGGAGTGAGGGATCCAAGGTGGGTTTCTTCAAAATGGGGGATACCCATGCCTGCTTCCATTTGATAGGGACCCTGGCAGTAGAGAGTGACCGATTGATGAAATCACGAACGTGGTCTGTGATGAGTGCATGAGCGTCACAGAAGAGGTCAGGCTTTAAGGGATCTGCCGGAGACCCGGATTTAATCTTTCTACAAATTTTAGAGAAAGTATCCCGGTCAAGTGTGGGAAAAGAAATGAGGGAATGCCTGGAAGGATCAAAGGTGACCGGTACCTGTGGGTCTTTGGGGAAGGTGTCGTAAATCTTCTTGATTTTATCTATGAAGAAATTAGCCATGTTGTTACAGAGGTCAGGCGAGGTAGTGATGGCGTTGACAGTTTGTTTTGCCGTGAGGTCTTTCAGAATTTTAAAAACCGATTTTGAGGTGTTAGAGCTGTTGTTGATGTCACTGGCATAATATGCCGCTCTCACTCTGCAGACTTTACGGTGGTAAGATTTTTGGTGCAGGACATAGTCTTGTTTAAGGCTGGCATCATAACTTTTCCTCCAGCGTCTCTCTGCCTTCTTACATTCCTTTTTCAAGGTGACAAGTTCTGAGTTGTACCAAGGGCTCGCCGTATGGGTGCGGGTCTTGGTCCATCTGGCAGGGATAAGAGTGTCGAGAGCCTGGGTAATCCAAAGGCAGAACTGGTCGTATCCTGCATCCAGGTCTTCACTCGGAGGTAGGGGATGTAATGCCAGAATGTCATGGAGTTCATCAAGATGGAGTACAGTGATACAGTGTATAAGCTCCCAAATATATGAGGTAGCAGTACAGGGCGTAGCCGAGGCTTGGACGGGAGTCTTTCATTTATTTGATATTGAACTTCAAATTATTCATGATGAATATCCCCTCTTTGGAGTAAATGTTCAAATCAATCAATAGTCTGTAGTTTTCTCTACGTGGGGTATTTACTCATTAAGTGGCTCTTTAGTTCCCGTTTGAAAGTTACCGTACTTTGAATCTTCCTGATGTTTGGAGGGAGTGAATTCCAGACTCTGGGTGCAGCTCCGGAGAAGGCTCGATCATAGGTCCTTTTCTTACGGAAGAAGGCCGGCCGCAATAGCAGCTCATTAGCGCTTCTGCTTGGTCTGTTGCCTCCCGAAAGTTTAATTTTCTTGGCTAGGTATCTAGGCATGTTGTAGTGAACCGCTTTGTGGGTAATACAGGCCATTTTCATTTGAATTCTGGCCTCATACGGTAGCCAGTTTAGGGCTTTCAGGTGGGGCGATATATGATCGAATTTCTTCGTTCCCGTGATGAGTCCTGCCGCTGCGTTGAGACAGGCTTTTAGTGGTGCTATGGATGTCTTGGGTAGGCCAGCTAACGTGGTACAACCATATTCAATCCTTGAGATAACTAGCGATTGGGTGGCCAGTTTTAGATCTGCCTCAGAGATAAAGGGTTTTAGTTTTCTTAGATAGTTCAAATGGAAGCGGGCACTCTTGGCCATTGAGTTAATATGGGCTTTCATGTCGAGGTTCTCATCTAACGTGATTCCCAGTGATTTAGCTGAGTTAACTAGGGTCGGAGTGCAGTTTAGCACAGTCACCAATTTCACCCATTCCTTTACCTCCGGTTGGCTCCTTTTTGGTGAGATTAGCAGGAATTCTGTTTTGTGGGCATTTAGTTTCAGATGATTATTTGTTAACCATTGCACCGCTTTCTTTAGTGTGTCATTCATTCGGTCGACGTCATCACGGGAGGTGATCTTTATGTATATTTGCGTGTCGTCTGCATACATGTGATAGGATATCCGTGATTTTTGAAGAATCTCCGTAAGGGGTTCTACATATAAGTTGAATAGATCTGGTGATAGAGTTGAGCCTTGTGGGACCCCGATTGTGTTAGGGCATGGGGAGGAGGTTGCTTGGTTGATCAGGAATAGTTGAGTCCTGTTCTGTAGGAAAGAGTTGAACCATTTCAGTACGTTTCCGGACAGACCCATCCTGTCTTGAAGCCTGGTCATTAGTATTTCGTGATTTACCGTGTCAAAAGCTGATGACAGGTCTAGAAGGATCAGTAGGCATGCCTGATTTTGGTCTAGGGCTTGTAAGGCGTCATCAACAATATGCAGGATCGCAGTTTCAGTACTATGTCCTGTTCTAAATCCTGATTGGCAGTCGTCTAGTAATGCGAACTTAGTGATGTGTTGACTCAGTTGGCCCTGTACGCATTTCTCAATCAGTTTGGCCAGTAAAGGTATGTTGGTCACTGGTCGATAGTTATTCGGGTCTGTTGCATCCGCTGTTGGTTTTTTGATGATGGGTACTACCTGCCCCGTTTTTAGGCAGTCAGGGAGGGTCCCTTGTGTAAGTGAGGCATTTATTATCTCGGTCCAGATCGGAACTAGAGTGTGGCTGATTTCTCTTACACACTTTGACGGTAGAGGGTCTTGATAGTGGTTGTTCGGTCTAAGTTCGGCTAGCTTTCTGGTAATCTTACCCTGGTCATATAGTTCGAATGTGTCCCAATTTGCTTTATTTTTTGTTTGAGGACCCTCTGTTGTCTCATTAGCCTCATTTTTAGGTGAGGGAAGGGCCCCAAGGTTGGCCGCTGCACTTGTGAGCTCGACTTCTAGTAGTTTGGTTTTTTCCGAGAAAAATGAGGAGAATTCCTCACAGCTTATGGGAGTTTTTGAGTTCTCGTGGGTTGTTTTGGCTAGTTTGTTTGACTGTTGTTTTAGGATCTCGAAGAGTTTTCGTGGTCTGTTTATGGCATTATCCAGTTCGGCCCTTATAAATTCTTTTTTGGAGTTGATTATCTTTTTGTTATATTGTTTTCTGGTTTTTCTGAGGGCTTTCAACTCGGGGGAGGAGGGATGTTGTCTCCATTTCCTTTCGGCCATTCGTAGTTTTCGCCTGTCCTCGTTCAGTGCCTCATTAAACCAAGGATTTTTTGGCTTTTCTGAGACGTTTTTCAGTTTTTGAGGCATGGTGTCATTGACGATGTTACCGATTGAGGTTATGTAATGGTCAGTCAGCTCATTGACATTCTGCCTGTTATTAGGTGGCTTCAGGTCTTTTTCACATCTTTCAACTAATAGTTGAATATTGGCTTCTTTTGTCTCACGAATCAGTCTTTTGAACTTGCGAGGTTGCACGGTCTTGCCCTTTTTTATTGTAGGTATCGAGAATGTTATGGCGTGATGGTCCGACCAATCGCATGGATCTATAGCAAGGATTGATGTCTCATTATTTCTTGAGATAATCCAGTCCAACGTCGCTCCTTGTGAGTGAGTGGGCTGGGTGCATGCTTGAGTAAGGTTTAGCTCATTGAGGAAGTCCTTCATCGAGTTAACCAGCTTGTCATTGTTGTTGTCCCAGTGTAGGTTAAAGTCACCTAGGAATATAGGTGTTAGATCTATCATCCTCATGGTGGTCTTCCCAGAACATTTTGCTTGGTTACTTCCTCTTTTTTCTATATCTTTTTCTTGGCCTTAGGATTCTGAGCACTCTACCACTACTAATCAGTGCTTACGTGCATGTGCTTCTCCCCTATAACATGGTGACATTGGTTTTTACATGATTGGCATATTTAGGTTACTTATAAGCCCCTTGCAAAGTGGTATGCCATGTATTCAGGGCCTGTAATCTAAATGCTACTAGTGAGCCTGCAGCACTGTTTGTGCCACCCACACAAGTAGCCTTTCAAACCTGTCCCAGGCCTGCCATTACAAGGCTTGTGTGTGCAGTTTACTGCCACTTTGACCTGACATTGAAAACCCCTTGCCAAGCCTTAAATTCCCTTTTTATTACACATAAGTCACCACTGAGGTAGGTTCTATATAGCTCTAAGGGCAAGGCACTGTGCAAACTAAAAGGTAGGACATGCACGTTTACGTGTTACATGTCCTGGTGGTGACAAACAGCTAATTAGTTTTTCACTACTGTAAGGCCTACTCCTCTCATAGGCTAGCCTTAGGAATTCCTTAAAAAACAAGTTACTTACCTTTAGTATCGCCTTATCTGGTAGAAACTATATATCTAGCTGCAGATTTCTTACCTTAGAATTTCTCCAGGCGTCAGGCGTGATCCAGAAGATTTTTCGTGAGCAGTTCCCCTGCATCAGTCGGCTTCGTGAGGCAGCGTCTGCCCAGCAGAGATGTCCACGTCACCTATAAAGGTACTACCTATGTGCGTTGACATCAGTTACTTTTCTTGACTTTTCACGCCAGAAGGGTGGAGCCATGAAGTGCGCCGTCATTGGTGTGTCCATACTAGGGCCCTACAAGGAATCAGCCCCGACCCTAGAGATCAGTCCGTAGATCCGGGAGGATGGGTTGGTAAAGAATCTGCTGCTAGATACAGTCGCTACCAAATAAGGCATTGCCGAAGGATAGTAGCTTGTTCATCTGATAGAAACTTCTAGCAGCTGATTCCTTACCATTGAATACATACCCAAGCAATACCATCCCTGGTGGTGTGTATGCAGACAAAGTTAAACTGGGAAGTCTTGCAGGACCAAACAGGCAAAATGTCCATCCCTGCAGACCTGTCTGTCCAGGCAGTAATGCTAGTAAACATGGGCAGGGAAGCCCATGTTGCTGCCTGGAAATCCAGGACTGGGACTCCATGTGCTAACGCAGTGGTCGCAGCTTTAGCTCTGGTAGAATGAGCCCGTAAGCCTTCAGGGGATGCCTCTTGGCCAGTGTGTAGCAGATCTTGATTCAGAAAACATCCCATCGAGAGATGGTCAGTTTTTGCACTGTCTGACCTTTCTTTGCGCCAACATACCCCACGAAGAATTGGTCATCCACCCGAAACTCTTGTGCACGGTTAAGGTAGACCAACAACGCTCTTTTTGGGTCCAGACAGTGAAGTAGCTCTTCTTCCTTAGAGGGATGTGGAGGAGTGTACAAGGTGGGCAAGGTGACAGATTGTCCCACATGAAATGGGGTTACCGCTTTCGACAGGAAAGAGGCCCTAGTGTGAAGCACCAGTTTGTCCGGACAAACTGAGAAGAAAACCTGCAGCTCACTCTCCCTCTGGGATGCCACAACAAAGGCTGTTTTGATGGTGAGCAGCCTGAGGGGACAATTGAATAGAGGCTCAAAAAAAGCATACATGAAGAATATGAGTATCAAGTTAAGGGCCCACTGAGGCATAAACAAAGGGGAAGGGGGAAATAAATGTACAAGACCCTTCTAAAACCTATTTACAATAGGGGCTTGAAAAGTGGGGGTTGATCTGGCATCCTCAAGTAGGCAGAACAAGCAGAAAGGTAGCCTTTGAGAGTGCCCAGCGCAGAACCCTGCTGGGCACAGGAAAGAATGAATAACAGTACCTCAGAAAGAGGGGCAGAAAGAAGATCAATTTGCTTGGATGATCACCATGCCACAAATTATTTCCAATGACAGGCATATACCGTCTTGGTGGAGGGACGCATGGCTGCAAGAATAATGTTACAGACTTCGGGAGGAAGGTCGAAAGCTGTCAACTGCCACTGGTCAATCTCCATACAAGAAGGTGGCGAGTGGACAAGATTAGGTGGAGGGCCTTTCACTGATGCTGTGACAGAGCATCCTCCCGAAGAGGCAGCCCGATCCGAGGATCGATTGCCATGCTCAGTAGCTTGGGATGCACAGTTGAAAACCACTTTCGTTAAAACAAAAGGAGCGAAAGGCAGGCTGGGGATGAAGTGAGGCAGCCGAGAGGCTCAAGAACTTCGCCTGTGCCCACGAGTCCCTAAAGCGCGCCAGGTACCGAGTCTGCCTTGTCTCTGAAGAGATGGGTTCCATCGAGGCAAGTCCATGAGGGAAGCTTGGATATCCCCTGAAAAGCCAGACTTTCGCAGCCAGACGTGACGTCTGAGGGCCACTGTCAATTTGGGCACCCTGGAGCGAGTGGAGGTGGGGGCAATTGTCTTATTCAGAGGAGCTCCTGTGCTGGGTTTGGACCAGGTTCCCTGAAGAACGTCAGTGAAGGCTTCATCAAACGGGAGTAGGAGGTTCAGAGGAGGAGATTCCCAGTTGCAGCACCTCTGTCAAGATATTGGTCTTGACTGTCATCGAGGTAAACTGAAGGTTGAGGTCCTCCGCCACCCTCCGCACCACCATTGCGTATGTAGCATGTAGCTCCATCCTTCTTAGCCACGGTATGGGAAGAAAGCATGCCGGTATCTGGAGATCTGGAGACGGATCCAGTCTGCTGGCGTCACCCAGTTTCCCACACCAGTCCATATCCTGATCATTAGGCTGGTATTCTAAAGGGTACAACAATCCCTGCCATTCTTGCTTGAGACCTAGCCCTTTGGCTCTGAACTAGGACACAAGGGTCCTGTTGGCACCGGAATCAGCATCAATAGACGCGCTTTGGCTCTGTGTCAGTTGGATTTAGGAATGTCAATGGGGCTGGCAAAGCCCATGGGGGGCGCCAGGAGCAGCGCATCAGGGCAGGCACCGGGGAAGATTGGAATGGCACGACTGGCACCAGTCCAGATGCATGACCAGATACATGGGGCCCATCAGAGCTGGGGCCGGAGCTGCCAGCGTGGAACCAAATGGGACCCTGCTGTGCCCAAAGGCATGCTGGAGGGGTTGGGCCACTCAAATATGAGACGAATGGCCTCATAAAATTCTTTGATTTGAGCGGAGGTCGCTCCACCTCCCGGTAAATTGGAGAGTCAGCCTAAGCACAGGTTTCAAGGAGCCAGGCCTGGAAAGTCGATGTTCCTTCGTAGCATCAGCCGACAAATGAGAAGTCAAAGTGCAGTTCTTATGTTTTCTGTGCCTCTTACCTGAAAGCCCTGATGATTTTGAATGGGGCAAAGAGGACTTAGAACTCCTAGAACGGCCTCAGGACCTTCTTCTCAAAAGGAATTGTAATTTCCATGGAAACGCATGCCGGGCCACTAGCAGCTTCAGGGACCACTCCCTCAAAGCCTTCAGCACCATTGCCCGGAAATTAGAGCACGACTTGGAGTCATGATTGCTAATCAGACACCTCAAATAAACGAAGCATGGATCTGTCACCAACATGGTGCAGTGACAGGTGCCACAGGGTGTGCAGCCTGTTTTCCTCCAAACACCTGTACGAAAAAACCCTCAAAAACAATAAAATGTTGCAAAGATACTGGTAAAAACTGACAGAGGTGTAGTTCTTCTCTCGGATCAGCACTCGCTGGCGTCGAATGAAAGGAACTGACATCAGTGCTCCAGGGTGGCATCTATACAGGTGAAGTGGACGTGACATTTGGTGGGGACGACGTTGACGCCGATGTGCGGAGCCAACAGACACCACCTATTGGCACACAGGTGAAATGCTCACAATAAATCTTCCGGATGCGGTCTGACGCCAAAGGGACATTCAAAAGTAAGGAATCTGCTGCTAGAAGTCTCTATCAGATACACCTTTAAGCTGTAATAGCTGATTAGAAAGGAGCAGCTTCAATACCTTACAAGGGTTTGGCCAATTTAATGTCAGCAATGCTAGGCCACTATAATGTAAAAAGAACCAACAAACGTCAGTGCTGACTCTGTTTGACAACACAATGATTTTAATTTGTGGTCACAAAACTTAATTATTGTGATCACCCTTTAATTTTTCATTGCTCATAAGAAATTACCGCACCATTTTGCGTGCAACTGTCAATGACAGAGATATGACCCTACTCCTCCCTGTTTGTTGATGTACCACATCTCGGTAGTGTTGCTGTTAGAACGTGAACCGTCTGACTACGAAGGGAGGGAAGGAAGGCACTGAGAGCCAAACTTATTACCTGCAATTCCAAATGATTGATGTGAAACAATCTTTCCTCTGGAGATCAAAGACCCTTGACTTTCAGATCCCCTAAATGAGCTCCCCAACCTAGAGTGGAGGCATCCGTTATCACTGAGGCCCCTGGAGAAGGAGGGTGAAATGCCTTCCCTTGAGACAGGTTGCCTGGAACACTCCACCGTAGCAGATCGGTTGCAGTGTCTCTCAAGTTTCTGACCACCACCTCGAGATCTCCATTGTGTTGAAACCACTGCTTGCGGAGGCACCACTGGAGGGTCCTCATGTGCTAGTGTGCATGGTTGAACAACGGTATGCAGAAAGCAAACAGACCGAGCAGGCGCAAGACCTTAAGGAATGGAACAGCTGCTCCATTCTGAAATAGTAGACTAATAGCCTGATGTTTTGAATCCTCTGTGGAGGTGGGACAGGCACGCAACACCCATTGGGCACACGGTGCTTCAGCCCCCCCAGTCGTGTGTGTCAGCCCAGGCTGACACAGCTTCGCGGGCTGGCGAGCATCTAATTGCAGCCGCACCCAAGTACTTAACAGGTCTTTAAAAAACCATTAATTGTAAATGAGGCTTTTGTTGTGTGTTCACCCATTCTTACAGCCACTCTGTCTGTGGTTGGAAGAATTAGCCGCCCCCAAAATATTTTTCAGCCCCCCCCCCCCCCCAAATTTGGTTCTAGTTGCCCGCCTGAAGTGGGAAGGCACGACTTACAGTAGGTTCCAGTACTGCCCTTATAAACAGGTTGTGCTGAGAGGGCACCAGGTGAGATTTAGGTACATTTATCAAAAACTCCAACTTGAACAACAGTTTTGTTGTTACCTGCAAATGATGCAGCACCATTTCTGGTGACTTTGCTTTGAGCAGCCAGTCGTACAGATAGGGAAAGACAGGAATCCCAGACCTTCTGAGATGAGCTGCTACCATCACCATGACCTTTGTGAAGACCCGAGGTGCGGAAGTAAGGCCGAACTGAAGGACCGTAAACTGGTAATGTTGAGACCCCAGCATAAAATACAGCTAGTCTTGATGCGATTTCAGGATGGGAATGTGAAAATATGCATCCTGTAAATCAATCAACACCATCCAGTCTTCCTTCTCCAGCACAAGAAGAACCAGAGTAAGGGTCAACATTTTGAATTTCTCCTGTTTGAGATAAAAATTCAAAACCCTGAGGCTGAGGATCGGGCGTTAACAGCCGTGCTTTTTGGGTATCAGAGAGTAGCACCCTGACCCCTTTCCTGCTCCAGAAGCACCTAGATTGCACCCATTTGCAGCAATGACAGAACCTCCTGCTGGAGAAGCAGATGGTGCTCTTCTGAGCAAAAGCCCTGTTGGGGAGGAAAATAAGGGGGAAACTCTTGGAGGGTAGGGCATACCCATTGTCTCCGATGTTCAAAACCCAGAGATCTGTAGTAACAGACCTCCCATGTTGTAGAGAATAGGGCACCCATCCTCCCAAGGAACAAGCATGCTCTAGGATGGCGGAGTTAGAGCTGCTTCCCTGCAACAATGGCAGGAGAGGCAGAAGAGGCGGATGAGGATGAGGAATATGAGGAGGAGACTTGTTATCACGGAGCACACTGGAGACAACCTCTGCCCTTTCCGCTGTAGGACCTGTACAAGGGAATTGCCTGCTGCTGCTTCTGTTGCCTAGCATGAAAGGACAGTTTTCTCGCAAAGCCACAAAACTTGCGGAACTGCCCAAAGCTCCTGGGTTGAATCTGAGGCCCCAAAGACCCTGGCGTAGCTTTGCTGTCCTTAAAGCGCAGCAGCATCAAATCCGCTTTAGCCACAAATAGACGGGACCCATCAAAGGGCAAATCCAGCAATGTAGCCAGGACATCAGGTGAGAATCCTGAACCACACAACTAGGCCCGCCTCCTTGTTGCCACAGTTGATTCCATTGCTCTGGCTTCAGAGTCGGCTGTGTCCAGACTAGATCACTTTGCGGGCAGCAGCTTGGACAACTGATAACACCTCCAGGAAATGCCCTTTTGCCTCCTCAGCCAACTGTGAGACAACCTCCTTGGCTGAGTCCATGAGGGCATGATGTAACAACCTAAAATATATGTGGCACTTGTGGACTTAAGTGCCATACTCCCAGATGAGAAAACCATCTTTGCCGATTGCTCCAGGCTCCATGCATAATTTGTTTGCTTGCTGGAAATAATTGTTCATTCACATTTTATCTAAAAACAAACCTCTTTCACTCTATTTTTGTATTCAGTCTCAAACAGAAAAAACACACGCAAGAAGAATTCTGTCATAGGACACTACTAAAACTCGTGTAAGTCAAAAAGTGAGATGCTTTTAAAGACCCACATTTAAAATTAATCAGATTTTTACTAATCAACTTATAACATGTATTTGTTCAATTTTTCTGTTTTCTACAGTGCTGTGTCCTGAAGAGAAACCCATATCAACGCTGGGCTCGAAACGCATCAGCAGTTTGACATCTATGGAGGGTGTCTATGTTAAAGAGAAATGCCGGCTTACAGGGAATTCTGGGTGAAAATAAATTGAATAGTTAGATCCTTGTGTGATGCCTTAAACTAAAAGAAAGGTTACGTTGACACCCCTAGGTTCTAAGCCAATAAAGTAGGAAATCAGTAAGGGCATTCTACCTTGTGCCCCTTTGGTTGCTTTAAAATTCAGAACTGATACATTCAATGTTACATGTCTTTGTCGTGTGTTTTCATGTCGTGCACATTGACTGTTGTCTCAATGCGTTGATGTTATTTGATCTGGAATATGTAATATATAACATTGTATATATTACATGAAGGTGTTGCTCCTCTGTCATTGACAGCTGTACACAAAATGGTATAATAATTTGTTCTGTACAATCAAAAATTAAAGGGTGATCCCAATAAGTAAGTTGTGTGATCACAAACTGAAATAATTGTGTTGTCAAAACAGAGTCAGCACCGGCGTTCGTTGGTTCACTTTACTTTTAGAAAGTGGACATATCTCTGCTCTTACTGCTCTGTGTGCCTTGCAGCCTGTCTCCAATACATGCCTGGGATGGGTGTCAGCTACACTTTGTGCATTCCCTCTAGACAGCCACAAACACAGCAAGGGTGGGTGTGTCAGAGAACTCATCTGTATTCATCTACATTTTAATAGCTCTTCCAGGGCAGGAAGAGGAAGGTGGGAACTGACATTTACACCTGCCCAGTGTCCTGTGTCCCACACAAAGGGCTAATTACCCTCCACAGATAAGCTGGCACACAGGGCTGGGATGAAAGGGGACCGTGTGCACTTCATGGGCTGCTTTAAAGCCACCCAAACTTCAAAGACACATTTGGGTATAAGGACTGGGGCTCTGACCCTACCAAGACAGTACACTACTGGACCTGTGAAGAACTATGCCAGGAGTAAAGATTGCTGTGCTACAAGGATTGCCACTTTGCCCGACTACAGCTCTGAGGGAACTGTTTTCTGCTTAGCTGAACAACCCTGCTGCCTGCTGATCTCTGCCCTGTTGAGGACGAGGACTGGACCCATCTCACTTGAACCCAAGAGTGACGCCAAGGGCTTGCTGACTTGCTCCCTGTTCTGAATCTCAGGGCCATCAAAGACTTCCTCCAACTCTGCAACAGCACCTGAACTCTGCCATCCATGAATCCTTCCCTCCCAAGTAGTGCCAATCCAGTTATGGGCCATTGAAAGGGGATTTATGCTGTCCAGAACCATCAAAATCAATGCAGTGACAATTTTGCACTGATCCGAACCGACTCATTACCTTTTGACTTTCACGCTGATCTATGACATTGCCTCAATGGACTGCATGTCTCAATGAAAACAGACAGTGCAGTGCCTACTTCGTAAAGGAATTCTTTATCGTCTGGGCGGATCGGCACTGAAGCATCAAGACTTCGACATCGATGCTTTGCTCCATCCAAGGTACTTTCTCAGCTGGACCTGCGTGAGTCCTGTAGCTGGCCTGCCCTTCATCGCCGTTGGCCTGAACTTTTAATTTGCCCCGGTCCAGCGCAACTTGAAGTAACCGCTTAGCGCTACTGACCTCTAAGTACTATTTTTGGTTTATTCTTTAAACATTCATAACTCCTGTTCTACTTACTGTTTTTTGAGCGTTCTGGTCTTGTTTTACCAATAAAATTATTCTCTACTTTTCTAAACCTATGTGGAGTATTTTTGTGGTGTTTTCATTAGGTTACTGTGTGTATGGTGCACAGACATAATATCGACTCCAAAATATCGTTTGGACAGAATATCGAGTTTTAAATATCGTTTGGAGAAAATATCGACAGGACAGAATATCGACAGCCAAAATATCGTTTTTAAGGTAAGTGAAGTAATATCGACTGTAAATAATATCGAAAGTAAAAAATATCGTTTTTTATATAATATGTAATTATTTATAGTGTTTTTATGTTATAATATGTGTGAAAAGTGTCATTTTATGTTATAATTATTTTTAATTAATGATTTTTTTAAAATTATTGTGTAATTTTATTCTGTAGCGGGTTGTGGGTTTATAGGGGAATAGGGTGGGAAGTAATTTAATTATAATTAATTAAATATGTAAATGTATTAATTGGTAGTAATAATTAATTAATTGGTAATTAAATATTATATGTTAATTATTTAAAATTTAATTGGTAATTAATTTAATTTAATTGATTAATTGCTAATTATGTAAATTAAAATAATGTATTTCCTGTAGCGGGTTGTGGGTTTATAGGGGAATAGGGTGGGAAGTAATTTAATTATTATTTATTAAATATGTAAAAGTATTAATTGTTAGTAATATTTAATTAATTGGTAATTAAATAATATTTGTTAATTAATTAAAATGTAATTGGTAATTAATTTAATTTAATTGATTAATTTCTAATTATGTTAAATTAAAGGGGTATTTTTAGGGTTCAGGGTCAGTTTTTAGTTTTTGGGTAAAGGGGTATTTTTAGGGTTCAGGGTCAGTTTTTAGTTTTTGGGTAAAGGGGTATTTTAAGGGTTCAGGGTCAGTTTTTAGTTTTTGGGTAAAGGGGTATTTTTAGGGTTCAGGGTCAGTTTTTAGTTTTTGGGTAAAGGGGTATTTTTAGGGTTCAGGTTCAGTTTTTAGTTTTTGGGTAAAGGGGTATTTTTAGGGTTCAGGGTCAGTTTTTAGTTTTTGGGTAAAGGGGTATTTTTAGGGTTCAGTGTCAGTTTTTAGTTTTTGGGTAAAGGGGTATTTTTAGGGTTCAGGGTCAGTTTTGGGTTTTTGGGTAAAGGGGTATTTTTAGGGTTCAGGGTCAGTTTTTAGTTTTTGGGTAAAGGGGTATTTTTAGGGTTCAGGGTCAGTTTTTAGTTTTTGGGTAAAGGGGTATTTTAAGGGTTCAGGGTCAGTTTTTAGTTTTTGGGTAAAGGGGTATTTTTAGGGTTCAGGGTCAGTTTTGGGTTTTTGGGTAAAGGGTTTTTTTAGGGTTCAGGGTCAGTTTTGGGGTACAGGGGTACAGGGTTACAGTGTAAAAATAAAGTAAAATTAAATTTACATCAATTTAATTTAATGAAATTAAATTAAATTATATTTAAATAATTTTAAATAATTTAAATTTAAAAAAATTATTATATACTTACCAATACTTACGTTGTAATGGTAGTGCGTTGTAAAAGTTGCGTTGTAACGTCATATATCCACTGTTGCACTCTTTGCAGTGGGAATAGTAATTTTTACTCTTTTGTATTTGTACGTTAATAATATTGGCTATTATTTAATTAAATTTTGTTACTATATATATATATGTTTTAAGAAATATGATTAAAAAAATATTATTTTTTTACTTTCATTAATTATTTAATTATTAAAAGTTATTTTAAGTATTGTTAATTATATTTTAGTAATTAATTTTTTATATTAATGTAATTAAACATTGTTTTCATTAAAGTCGATATTTTTTACAACTATATTTTTGTTAACGATATTTTGTACTCGATATTTTTGTACTTACCTGTTTGTACATACAAACTCGATATTTTGGTTGTAGATATTTTCTCGTCGATATTTTGGGTAGTCGATATTTTGGTAGTCGATATTATTTCAGTGATCCTGTGTGTATATTGCACAAATACTTTACACATTGCCTCTTTAGATAAGCCTGACTGCTCTGAGCCAAGCGGTTGAGCACAGGTTATCTTTTAATGTGTATTTAGCTTACAAAGACTAGGACTGTGGTCCATACTTACTTAGACAGGGTGCATACCTCTGCCAACTTGAGATCCCATTTCTAACAGGATATTGATCAAATACACTTTAAGGAGAAGAAAAACATTTTAGCAATGCACCACTTTAGGAAATATCCATTTCTGAAAAGTATTTTGCTCAAATATGTATGGCTTTAGGTCTGAACCATGGAAGAAGTTGGAGGAGTTGCTTTCCTTGAAGAATTACATAAACTATTTATAGGAATGTGTTCTGGTGGATTCCCCACAATTTGCCTACATATGGAAGTCTGTCATAGAACAACACAGCTGGAAAACAAGATAAGTCTTTGTCAGAAGAAAAATGTATTAATGATGCACATATTACTGACCTAACAATGACAGTTTGGAGCTCCAGCAAATCGTGTTCCTCTTTTGGGTACAAAGCCATGGCTTTTAAACCTGTCACAAATAGAAACAAAATGATTACAACAAATATCCTGTTACCTGTAAGTGTATGTATCTGTCTGTGTGCTAATGCTTCGTTGCTACTGAGTTTGGGTTCATATAGCTGCCTGTCTGTTGTCTTGTTTTATTGAGTGTCTTATCCACTGTCTCGTCGATTCAGTATATATATATGATATAGTGGACCATTTGTATAGGACACATTGAATAAATAAAACATATTTTGGGCATTTAAACTGATAATTTTTATTTGCAATCAAAGAACGCTAAAACCAAATAGTATCTAACCCTTGGCAGTTGCATACAATTTTAGAAAAGTAGATTTTTAGCTTTTTTTAGATATTAGCAGATTATCATATTTACTTAATTTATATGTTGGTTTTATCCCAGAGTTTATCTTGCTTTACAGCTAGTATTCTACCTCCTAAAATGACTTTCAATAAGCCAGCCTGTACTGTGAGAACATCTTTCCTACAGTAGGGGATGGTTGAGACAACTCAAAGTAATTGAAAAAAACGTATGAAATGGAACCTAATTCCAGATGCTCTGAATTAAACTTTTCTCTACGTGTATAAATCGCTGGGTGGTACCTAACCGTAATGTCTGTCTACTTAGCAGTTTACTTTCTCTACCATATGCTGAACTTGGGAAAGTAGACTGTTTTAATTAACGTTTAATTTATTTACAGTGACCCTGGGGGGCATTTGTACAAGAACTCCTGTGATTCTGGGCAAATCACTTAATCTCCCCGTGCCTAAAATGAATGTGTGTCCGTCCTTATGTAACGTAACTGGTGCTATGTAAAGCGCTCTGATACCTGATTCGGTTCGGGTCTAGTTCGCGCTATATAAAACTCTGCAAAAAAAAAAACTGCCACTAACAAGCGTTAGCAGTAGTTAGCAGCACTTTTCCTAACGAGGCCTATCACCCTGTTAGTGATGTATTTACAATATGTCGCTACATGGTGATAGTAGAACAAGAACTAACCTCTCCACTGTATTGACTTAGTATTTAGGTAATATATCCATTATACAGTATTTAAATCAACATTGTCCCAACAACAAACATTATTTAGAAAAGCATATTCTTAGTTTATCATTATCAAATCACAAAAAATGATCATATTATTCAAAACATTCAATTCTATACAACACTATCTACAAAAGCCCCACAAGCACAACCAACAATATTCATTCATTCAAAAAAATCATACCAAACATCCAGAGCACCCATTCAAAAAACCAACTCAACTACCATACCATGAAAAAAGACAATAAACAAAAACATACATAGAATCATATACATATCAAAACAACAAGAAAAAGGAGCGCCGACGCGCGTTTTGGAAAAGGACCAAGTATCCACAGTTCCTTCGTCAGGGTGCAATAATACCATTCTTGGTAGGCATCAAAATGTTCTTTTTTCTCTGATAAGATCAAGTTCATCGATAAAGAAGAATATATTTTATATATGTATTTAAACGCAGGGGCGTAATTTCGAAGAAACATCCAGATTCAGTATTGTCATCAGTGTGGGACAATAAAATACAATTTAACATTACAAGTATACATATATTGATCATTTCTTTTTCTGTAAGCTAAACGTTGCTGGAAGATCCTTCACCAAGATCTAAAAGGATATTAATACATGACACCATGTTATAGCAAATCTGCACACTCAAGGCCTTGGTAGAGAGCGACAGAAAAAAATATACAAGACCAAATACCAGTGACAAGATGGGAAAAGCAGAAAGTGAATCCACTGTGAAAACACATACATTCCATACATTACAATAGTGTGAAAAAGATAATAATCACACAGCCCTTGCAAGCACCCCCAAACATGCCATTAACTCATACCATGGAGTTCAGAGATCCCCAGATATAATCATACTAGGAGATCTTCGGTCTCGGGGAATATTTCTTAGGAGATAATCCTGCTCTAAAAACAAAGAAGAATCTTAAATGCCGCGTCCATCCAAAAGGTCACATGTCCTATATACATGTAGCAGAGAACAGGCTACAATGCAAAACTATGTATATCCATACTCTGTCCATCGTGCGAGTTGCTAATAGGGAGACCATTTCTGAAATATACCCATTAGGAGAACTACAAAAACTAAAAAATAGCCCGCCATCCAATAAACAACGCGAGCATATGTTATTTACATCAAGAGATAGCAAGCCAACACACCGCACACGGATGTTGATACAGCGTATGATGCTGGTCGTCAGATGTCCAAATGAAGGCGTGCGTTTAGGGTATCCTAAGACCGGCTGCATTGGACAAAATGAGACAGCAAAAAAAGCAGAAATTAGCCAAAATCTGCCAAAATCACGTACAGGGGGATGTTCACGGCCATAGAGTAAAGGAACACATACCTCTACATATAGAAGCCTGGTCGCCCAGATTGAAATATTCAAAAAATTTCGAGAGACCGGGTTCCACAGGAGTCTTCCGAGTACTCGAACCAGAGACAAGGAGGGGTGCGGGCCAATGCCCTCGTATAATAGGCCCACTCTGTAGATAGAGAACGTGAAACCTAACTATTAATATAAAACCAGGTAGGAGGCGTTCAGATTCACAGTAAGTGTTTATAAGATCGTTGCCCGAGGAACGAAAAAGCCGCCTCCCATTACAGGAATGTACGTAAGACTAAGTAACCACCAGCCTCTGGGATTGAAAAAAGAAAGAAAAGATAGAACTCCTCCTTACCTGAAGAAAGTTTCAGCAGTTCTGCAAATGGTACGACGTCCACGGTTTTGTAAAAATCAGCGGATAAGAGTCCTTTCAAGAACCCCCGTGTATATATACGTGTAGATCAACAAACGGCTACACCTGAACGACCCATATGTGTCATGGACCTGGAAACGGGACTAACGTAGCCCGAGAATAGAAAAACGGCTGCCATATTAGAATGGTTAGACCCCACCACAGAGGGCCCTAGGGGCAATATCACCGAGGCGGCTACATCGTAGTCTAAGAATTGCAAGGCATATGAAAAAAAGAGGGAAAATTCTAAAGCACTAAAATATACTAATAATAATCGCAAAAGAGGGGTTATCCAGGGGACCTGGAATAACAGAAACTATCCCGATACACGCAAAAAAAAACAATCAACACAAAGAACAGATAAATATGGTACAAAGGCCATAACACTGCACGTTAATACTAACGCTGCTAGTTAGGCGATAGCCAATGAGGGCACAGAATCTAAAAGAGAGAACCTGTAATGACGGGGTATAATCAGATAGACAAAGCAAAATTCGAAATGTGGTACATAGGTCGAAAGGCTCTACAAGTAACCACTATTCATTCTCCAATAAGGGATAAGCTCCATCTGTGGTAGACAGGCCTCAAAAAGCAACCAATGGAAAGTACAGTGGACATGGGGCATAGGTCAATCTTTAGGCCTATACACCAAATATCCCAATAACCCATCCAAAAATCGGATAGATTCATAATAAGGCATTAGACCAAGGTATGGATTAATTCAACCCATTAACTGCTGTTTGGAGGGTATAAATCCAATATACTTCTCTTTTTCCTCTCAAACCGTTGATGTTATTATCTTTTGGGTTATGGACCTTTTCCAATATGATCCATTTGATGTCCATTAGCCTATGTCGCATTTCCTACCAATGTGCCACTAGAGGATCCCCTCTCTTGCTGTTTCTTATAGCTGATTTGTGTTCAGTGAGTCTCACCCTAAATTCACAGCTCGTCTTTCCTACATACCCCTTTGCACATGGGCATAGGATGAGATAGATGACGTTGGCCGATCTGCAGTTAGTCTTCTCGTGAAACGTGAACTTTCTTTTGCCCCATGTAAGTTCAGCAGAAACAATTGCTGAACTAAAGGCATGGCAGTTGCCGCATCAATGCGTACCGCAAATCGAATTGTTACCAGTAATCGATTTCTGTACCATACGACCACCGTAATCAAACTTAGAATGTACTAGATGGTTATGCAAATTCTTATTGCGACGAAAGGTGAACAGCGGTTTCGGCATCAACGTCTCTTGTGTGCCTGCATTCAGGATATGCCAATGCGTTCAAATGATTTGCTGAAGCTCGTTGTTAATATTCGAATGGCGGGTAACACACACCAATTTAGATTCACTTGAATCATTTTTCTTCTCGAGTAGGGCATCTCTATTATAGTACTTGGCCCTCTTATATGACTCCTTGATGAGTCTAGGTGGATATCCTCGAGACAAAAATTTTGTCCTTAGTTGTTCTGCATGGAGTTCGAAATTACTCATGCTGGTATAGTTGCGTCGCAACCTTAACAATTGTCTAAACGGAATACCATCTTTTTGGCTCCGCGGGTGGAAACTTTGGTATTGTAAAAGGGTATTGCGCGCAGAGGTTTAGTATATAACGACACTTCGATGACTACCTCTATAGCTTGAATCCATATGTCCAGAAACTAAGCATGGGTGGATTTAGCGAATCTGGGGTACGCGAACTTGCGTATTTACGGATTCGCAATCCGCAAAATCCGCGAACTCTCGCGAATTTGCGGATTTTTGTGTTTTTTTGTGTTCGCAAGGGTTTCTGCCAGTTCGCAAGGTTTGTTTACCAGTTCGCAATTGCGAACTTACTTTTCGGCTCGCAACGGCCGCGACTATGTTGTTTCTACGTCTGGTTCATCATCACAGGTTCACAGCACCCTCTGTTTCACCACTGCCACCCTCTGGTACACCCATGCCACCCTCTGGTACATCCTCACTGCCACCCTCTGGTTGGTTTATCACTGTAGATTATGGGGGTGAAAAAAGCAAGCACACCTGCCCTGCTTCAACTGCCATGAATTAATTTGGGGTTGATTAATGTGTCACTGATTTTTAAACTTCCAGTCTGGCTGGCACCTGCTTCCTTCCTTATCTGTAATTTGCTTTCTGTTGCAGTGCATTTTTTTTTCACAGGACCTTTATGGCCTACTTGTAGCTATTCTATGAGCCTGCTGTGAGGGTCAGAGCAGGGTCATAGAATAGTTGCAAATAGGCAACTGAACTCTGGAGGGGCCCCTCAGGAAGCACTAGAGTGAATGGTTACTAATGTTAAGATTGAACTTTCGCACCTGCTGATTGCTTTCAGTTTTGCAAAAATCTTTTTTCTGCAATTTCGCGCAATTTGCGGGGCGCGAATCCGTGCGAGATCGTTTTCGGAAGCCGTGAATTCGTGTGAATACACGATTTGTGTTTTGCTGCATGTTTGTTCGCGTGATTTTTTGCATGTTCGCAAGCCGCTTGTAGCGCAACGTTTTCGAAGTTACCCTAGCGGTCGTACATGGGCGCGGCCATCTTGTTTGCGTGACGTAATTCCGTTTACGGGCGCTATGTGTAATCTCGCGAAGTGTGCGGCTCGCTCGTACATGTTCGCGTGTGATCACGAGGAAAATCTCGTGCGAACTTACCCACGCGGTCGTGAACGGGCGCGGCCATCTTGTTTCTCATTCATTGCTATGGTTCTGGGCATGCTCTCTGTATCCTTTCTTAATCTATGCCATCCTTTGCTTGTTTGAAGTTTATTTTGATCTATTTTACTTATTATCTATCCCTCTATTTTTCTAGCTCTATATTTTTGTGTTTTCTGCTACTTTTTGTTCATTTTAAACTACTTTTTTAAACGCTTTTCTTTTCTTCTTCCCTGTTCTATTTCTTATTTCTTATTTTGCTTCCTTTCTGCCCAGACCATGGCAAAGGGAGCCAGGAAGAAGCCCGCAAAGGGGAAGGGTCCCGCACCCCGTGCCCGGCTCCCGTGCGGGCGTTTGAGGGGGGAGGCAGTTGTAGCTCGGGAGATTTTTAGCGCGGAGGAGGTGGCCGCACTAGTCTTTCACGTCCAGCGCCGCCTCCCCAAGACCATCATGGGAGGCGGCAGGATCGCTACCGGCTACGGGATCCGGGAGTGCCGGAAGCGGTGGGAGAAGGTGTGCCGGGCCATGTTTGAACACTCTGGGGTCCGGCGCACCTATAACCAGGCCACCCACCGCTGGACGGATCTCATGGACCGGGAACACGACTTGCTGGACGTGCTCGGCGTAGAGATCCCCGGGCTTGGTGAGTAGTAGTAGCTATTTCTATCTATTTCATCACTACTCTGTTTTATCCCGCTCTGTGTGTTATTATATTGCAAATTTTTGTTTTTTACCAAGAGCAATAATGCTGCCGATTACATTGTAGGTAAATTATATTTCAAAATCTTCTATGCATTTCAGGTGCACTGCTCTCCTTCTCAGTAGCCTTGCTACTATGCTTATTTGTTTTCTATTTTGTGTTCATTTCATTGGCCTGAGAAATTATGTATGAGTGTAGTGTAAAGAACTGCGTAATGCTAGACACTAAGGGTCAGATTTTCAATTACCGGCGCATCCCTGCAAAGTAGCAGGGATGCGCCAGTAATTGTGCGCCATGCCACCACCACCCATGGTGCGCTGTATTTACAATGTGGCGCACCATGGGCCCAAAACGTCACAGAAGCCTTACGCATCTGTGCCGTAAAGGCGGCGCATTGCTGGAGTTGCGTGCCAACGATGGCACAGCTCCAGCAATGCTCTGGGGTGCCCTATCTCCCCAATGCTGCATCAAGCCGTACGTCGGCTTCAATCAGGCGCAGGGTTTGAGTCACGCATCATTGTCCTAAAAGTGACTGATTGACATCTTGCAGATTTCCCTCAGCCACTTTTAGGATTCGTTCCTGCGCAGGAACGCCCTCCCTTGCGCCGGAACGCCCCCTGATGGCGCAGGGCTTTACAACGTGATGCATCTCCCATATGCGTCACTTTGTTAATATACGCCGCACCATGGCGCCTCTTTTGTTCTGCCGCTGCGTCACAAAAGTCACGCAACAATGGAGCAAAAGAGCCGCAAGGGGCTTCTAAATCAGCCCCTACAGACTCAAGTCCAGTCCTTCCTTTAGACACATGGCTATAAGAAGAAATAGTGGTGGTGGTCGGTGTATTGATAGTTTGAGTATTCACTGATCTGCAAGCACGATGGACTTTTTCTGTCACTTCGCGTGCTGCGGACTGCTGCCTGCCAGGCCTAGGCAAACCTTTTTAGTAGTTTGTTTAGTGAGTTACATAGGAACTTTCCAAGTCAACGGTCCGCAAATCAATAACGTAGTAGACCACATGAGATCGGTCAATATATCCCGTGGAATAGTTGTCCATTTGCTATTTCGCCAAAATATTTTGTTATTGTTCTTTTGAAATGTTTGATTTGGTTGACAAATATCATCCATGTTTTCTGGTCTTTCTTTCTTTCATGTTGTACATCAGCTCCCCCCAGGGGCAAGAGGACACAGGAGGAGGAGAAGGGTGCTGTTCAGGATGCAGGCCAGGAGCGATCAGGCGAGGGCTCCTTTGCTGGCCCCAGTAAGTTTTAATTTTAATATAGAGTACCTATTTTTTCCTAGCGTTCCTCATTCGATTTTTTCTAAATCGTCTTTGATCTTCTTGTAGACTTTTGGTTTGGCTAGTAGGACAATCCATTCTACTACTGTTGCAGGGACAAATCTGCACAAACAGAACTATGGAACTAAATAATGCATTGCTTAGCTTATCAATTATAATAGGTGCTGATAGACTTTCCACATACCTCAGTGATAACAGACTTTGTAGTTGAACCCCCAATCTCCTTACTGACTAGATAGTGTGGCAGAGTCATTTAGCGCCCAAAGTCACCGATGATTGATCCCCAATGATGATTAGATTATCCAACGCAGAACAAGAGTACGGAGTCAGAGTCAAGAAGTGTCAGAGGCACGGACTCATGCTTGCAAAAATTCCACAACCTTTAGCTCATCCACTCTAGTCTGGAGGACCAAAAACCACAGAGTCTATTTAAGTTTAAAAGCTTTATTAAAAGTAAACACATTTCTAAAAATCAACTTTGTCATAAAACTAAACGTTTAACTGAAAATGGAAAAGTGCTTAGTGCTGACGATTAATTGGACACATTTCTTGTGGTCGAGCCGAGCTCTCACCTGGTTTGAACTTGATCCTGATCGTGTTCTTAGAAGTCAAGCTTCAGTCTGTTAGGAGAAAAAGTGGTGCGTGTTAAAAATAAAAAGCAAGCATTCATCAGTTGTGCCAAAAAGTGCAGCAAGACAACAGCCTTCCCTGGAAAAAGGGACATTTTTACTTTAGAGTAGACAGACACAAATGATTACATTGTATTCTGTTTTTTTCACATTTCTTTATTCCTCCTAGACCAAATATTATATAGTAGTGAGTGGTGTATTCTAACATTCTTAAATGTACTTTGTAGGTGGAACATCTGGTGGCGGGGCCAGCGCGGAGGTGGTGGTATTGGACGAGGGGGACAACTCTGGGGAGGAGGCGGTGCAAGTGCCGGACGTGCCTGTGAGGGTTCACACGGTGGTGGCGGGCAGAGGTAAGCTATATATTCCTTACTTATTGAGATTGAAGACTGCATAGTGTGCTTTCTGCATGGGTGTATTATAAATCAACCAGGTAGTAGCCTCCTCTAAATGTACTTCGACTTAGCTGTGAAGTTTTTGGCAAGAAGAATCCCAATAAGATCTGAGATGAACTTGATGGATGGGATGAATGAAAGCGAAAGAAGGGTGTAAGTAAGTGTGGAAGGACGAGAAATTTAATGATGACTGGCAAAGAAGAATGATATGTGTTTGCTTGGTCCCCGAGGTGGCTGGGAAGGAAAGAATATGGTATGGTGCATGGCTGGGTGAATGATGAAGCAAGGATGGGTGGAAGGAGAACAGCCTGGGTGGGTGAAACAGAAACTGTATGTGTGCATATACTTTGAATGGATGGATGCCAGGATCATGGTATTATCGGACTCTTAGATAGCATATGTGTACCTAGAGAGAGTAGACGGTCACTGGATGAACTAAGTGTTACTTTGAAGAGCATGTAACACCGCACCCGCACGTCCGTTCCAGTCTAGGAAAGGCAAGGAAAAGAAGTTGTAATTTTGTCCAAATACTACCATGAATAGTAGCAGTAGTTTGTATTGCAACTGCAAGCACAGCATATACCCGGTTATTACGGTGGACACTCCCTACCTCTCTTAATAACGTTAGTTTAGTAGTAGTACGTCATTCATGTGTGGGCACACTGTTCACTCAATAATAAGCAAAGCACCTAAAGTCATCCCATATGTCATCAAATACATCCCATGTGAAGTGATAGATAATCAGATTATTTAGCTTCTTCATTTTCCTTTTCTAGTACTCATTTGCACTGTAGGGTGAAAGCTAAATTAATTAAGCAGTAGCCCTTTTACCAGAGTATTCTCAGTGCCACCCGTAATAGAAAAGTAAGAGCTTCACCACCTGCATGTACTGGACCGGTACAGTAACGCAAGTCTGTCTCACTCATCATGTTGTGCGTCTGTTTTTCTCGGGTGCAAGTTCACTGCGCTGGCATTATGCTGGCTTGCATAAGATAACGTACCAATTTTTCTAAACAAGAGAGAAGAAGAAGAATAACTGGTGTACTGTCATAGTCGACTGTAATGGAAGTCCATAGTGCTCGTAGAATTTGTTCCTTAAACTCCCACTAATGTTAGAGCAAGGATGAAGAAGTGGGAGGTTAGATAGATAATGTCCTCAATAGTTATGTACTGTGCTTTCAATTTGCTACTTGTACTGTGACACAACTTTCTGCTCAATCATTTTGTGTTAATCTTAAGGAGCATTGATTACAGAGTGACTATGTCTTTCTTTCTTCATATAGTTGCTCCTTCCAAATCAACCAGAAGAGCATCAAGGAGGGAGCTGGCTCACATGGCCCGGCAACGGAGGCTGGATGCCACTGTTGCCGAATATCGGCGGCTGGTGGCCCGGGAGGAGGAGGAGACGCAGTCTACCGGTACAACATCCACTGGTACAGCTGCATCCTCCTCCGTGCACCCACGGGCTGCCAGCCAGCGCAGTGCTCCAGCGGTATGGAGCCGGGCTACCAAAGCCAACCGCCACCGCCAAGCAGCAAAAACAGCAGCTGCCCCCCACAGGAGTTGCAAGGCACGCCAGCGCCGCTTATCCCTAAGAGTGTCCTACCTGGAGCAGGAGGTCCATACCTACAAGAACTTGGTGGAGGGCCTCCGCTTCGACCATGTCACCCTCCACAAGGAGTATGATGCCCTGGCCGCTAAAGTCAACAGCACCCTCCCGTAGTGTAGTGTCCCTTGCCCCTTTTTTAGAGACTTTTGGGGGGTGGGAATTGGGAGTTTGGTTGTGGGACTTTTGAAGGACAATCGTTGGGGTTAGGGAGGGTCTTGCGGGAGATTATTTTGTTAGGGCTACAAAAATATACTTTTTGAAACTTTATCTGACCATACCTGTTTTTTACTGCTTTTGAGTCTGGTGGGTGGGGGTTTAACAGTAAGTTTGTTTTCCTGAAGAGTCCTAGGACTTTAGTAGTACTACCGTCAATCTCTCGTCTATTCCTAATACTCCATTATACTACCTCCCACCAAACGCTTATCTTACCTGTAATTTGTGTTTGAAAGTAGGACTAGGCCCAGGGCTGGCTCCACGGGAAATGGCGATTAAGGTTGGCAATCCTGGGCGGATGAAATGTCCTCATTGCGGTGGTACTAGTGGTGTGACACAGTGGCAGTTGCATGCCTATGGAAAAAAAGAAAATGAAACCTGGTTTGTCCTTACTGTAGCATTACAACGGTACGATAGAGAATATAGCAGGTGACAGTACACTAGAACAGTGCCACACAGAGCCTAACAAATGGTAAAGTATTGGAAGTATAACTAGTACTTACGTTGAATTTCTTTGACATTGGCTACTACTACAAGAAATAGTATTGAAGCTGAGTAAGTCTAGAATATATCCTCGGATTCCTTCACCAGCCTGTTGCTATGACCTTATCCTCCCCAGCAAGTGTGTGGAATTATTAATGTCATTTAGTCACACATCAAGCAAAACCACACAGCCCGGGGGAAGAGGGTTAGGGTTTGGAAAATGGATGGGAATGGGGGTTTCTTTTTGGGTAGGCTTTGTTGAGAGAAAAAAAAAAAGCACAGCATGGACAAACAATATTCAAGATAAAGAAATCTTTGGGTACAAAGCTAACCATAAATCTTTTTAAGTGACATAAAGGAAGTGCATGCCCTACTGCATGCATTGTTACTGAAAAGTAAGTAGTACTAGAATGCGACAGTACAGGGCTGCAGCGTTTTCACTTGCCTATCTCTGCACTCAGAGAAACACTTCTTATTCTTACATTAAATTAGGTTTAAAAATTAGCCGAAGTAAAACCTATAGAATGGCTGTAGGGATCAATTTAGAAGCAGAGAGAGATCCAAGAAATGGAGTCACACTCATAGAAGAAAACAATGGATACTGTATCTGTATGTTGTTGTAGTTGTCCTGTTGAATTTGGTAAGTAAGTTGCATGCAGCAAACAATTCCTCTTATTAGCGGCACTCCTCCATTCCAGCTGACGCTTCGTCCATCAATGTTGGTGACCAGAAGACACCCTGTCCACTGCTTGCCTGGCGGATGCTGAATTGCGGCTTGCTAATGTGAAGCCTGACTCACTCCATCCTTTTTTCCCCATTGCACAGACTGAAACCCGGCCTGTAATTATTGAACGAAAAATAGGAAGTGCTATTACAACACCACTGATAAATAAATACAAGGTGTGTGCGCTGTGTAGTGCAAAAAGTCACACTTTGATTTTCCAAATAGACAGTACAATATTTTTGAAAGTGCGTACTCTGTCTGAGTCACCTTTTGAAGGATAAATAAGTATGGGCAAATTAATTTAGCGGATCTTTCCCCTCAAGCTAGGTGTACTGTAAACTGTGTTTTAGAACAAAATTAGACCTTCCCAGCAGTGCTCCCGCCTCCCACCCAGACCCTTACTAAAGCCAGTCGCAAAAATGTAGAAGACCCCCAATCAGATCTCAAAAAAAGAGGCCTAGCAGAAAACTGGTGACAAAACGTACTTTGAAAGTAAAAGTAGGCCCAAATACCCCCTTACCCACCGTGGATTGTATTTCCAAACCACTTGCAAGCAAGCAAAAGTATCCATAGCCAGCATCGCTCCAAGACTCGAAGGCCCCTCCACCCAAACACATGCAATAGAAATACTGCTAACCCTAACGAGCCCTAAGTTAAGAATAGTGGCAAAGGCTTTCTTTAACTATGCCAAATCCCCCCTTTCCCACCATACTACTGGTTTAGAGTCTGGTGGGTGGTGGTTTAACAGTAAGTTAGTTTTCCTGAAACTTAAGTCTGTGTCATTTTCTTCCTTTAAGTGTAAATGGCTAAATGTTTTCAACAGTAAGTGCCTCTCACCGAGTAAGTGATCCCCCCTTTCCCACCATGGATTTTCTTCAAATCACTTGCAACAAAAATTACACATTCCCACGAGTGCTCTAAAACCCCAGAACTCAGTTGCAAAAATCAAGAACACCCAAACACAGGCAGTCCTGCTGCTAGGGCTAACCCTAACAAACCCTAAGTTACAAAAAGTGCCAAAACCTTTTTCCTCATGGATGTTGTTTAAACCAGTTTTATCCGGTATTAGACCTTCCCAGCAATGGCCCCAGAGCCGTCAACCCAGGCGAAAACAAGTAGAAGACCCCCCAAACAGCCAAAAAGCAAAAGTACAAAAATGTGGACTTTGTCACTTTTGTGAAAATTTCCAAAATCACTCAGCGCGCGCTCTGCAGCTAGGCTCTAACTCCCCTCTGCCTCCATGGATTTCCTTCAAACCTCTTGCTATCTAAACTATCCATACCCAGTAGTGCTCCCAGACCCCAAAAACCACCCACAAACACCAGGAAGCCCCCAAACAGGCCCCTGAAAACGCTACATTGAGCGAAAAGTCAGAAAAGGCAAAACCTTTTTTCCTCATGGATGTTGTTTAAACCAGTTTTATCCGGTATTAGACCTTCCCAGCAATGGCCCCAGAGCCGTCAACCCAGGCGAAAACAAGTAGAAGACCCCCAAACAGCCAAAAAGCAAAAGTACAAAAATGTGGACTTTGTCACTTTTGTGAAAATTTCCAAAATCACTCAGCGCGCGCTCTGCAGCTAGGCCCTAACTCCCCTCTGCCTCCATGGATTTCCTTCATACCTCTTGCTATCTAAACTATCCATACCCAGTAGTGCTCCCAGACCCCGAAACCCACCCACAAACACCAGGAAGCCCCCCAAACAGGCCCCTGAAAACGCTACATTGAGCGAAAAGTCAGAAAAGGCAAAACCTTTTTTCCTCATGGATGTTGTTTAAACCAGTTTTATCCGGTATTAGACCTTCCCAGCAATGGCCCCAGAGCCGTCAACCCAGGCTAAAACAAGTAGAAGACCCCCAAACAGCCAAAAAGCAAAAGTAAAAAAATGTGGACTTTGTCACTTTTGTGAACATTTCCAAAATCACTCAGCGCGCGCTCTGCAGCTAGGCCCTAACTCCCCTCTGCCTCCATGGATTTCCTTCAAACCTCTTGCTATCTAAACTATCCATACCCAGTAGTGCTCCCAGACCCCGAAACCCACCCACAAACACCAGGAAGCCCCCCAAACAGGCCCCTGAAAACGCTACATTGAGCGAAAAGTCAGAAAAGGCAAAACCTTTTTTCCTCATGGGTGTTGTTTAAACCAGTTTTATCCGGTATTAGACCTTCCCAGCAATGGCCCCAGAGCCGTCAACCCAGGCGAAAACAAGTAGAAGACCCCCAAACAGCCAAAAAGCAAAAGTACAGGTGATTAAAGTTTTAATTATATTAACTTGTGCAAAACAAAGAAAGACAGAAACACAGGAATAAAAGTCAATAAGTACGAAAAAGAAAATGTCTGAATTCATTGGCTCCTTTTCAGGCCTCGGTGTCAGGGAAGAAGAGTTCATCCTCATACTCTGCGAAATCATCAGGCAGGAGTAGGTCAGTGTCACCTAACACAGAAGAAATTCCCTCATCTAAGTAGCTGTCCTCCTCGTCTTCTTCCATCGTGCAATCTGGTACTTTGAAATCTGGTGGTATGAGGTGCTCATTCATCTTGATCATTGTCAATATCTCCAAATTTTTGGGCGAGAGGCGGGTCCGTTTGCAAGTTACAATGCCACCAGCAGCACTGAAAACACGTTCAGAAGACACGCTTGCGAGTGGGCAAGACAAGTAATGTATAGCCAGGCGGGAGATCTCTGGCCACAATTCTTTTTTCCCATGCCAATACGCCAATGGGTCAGCATTAACATAGACCTCTGTTGAGTCATTCAGATAGTCCTGCACCATCGACTCAAAGTTCTCCACGTTTCCTCCACTTTGCTGAATTTTCGCTCGGACCTTTTCAGAACCATAACCAATCTCAGCTAGCCAATCCTCTTCATCACCGGATATTTCTGTTGTGTCTGGTGCAGATGATGCGGTTGCCGGTGTCTTTAACGGCTGAGAGGTCACTTCTGCCACAGGTGCAGAAGTGGAGTCTTCTGACTGGGGATGGCCTGCTGATGCTGATGTACTGCCTTTTCCTTCAATTTGCTTCCGTTCTCTTTCAAACCTGATGGCTGACCAGGCTACCCAACGTTTGTACTTTGTAGCATCTTCATCACTAAAAGGAAATAATGCAGAGCCTGCCAGCGCCTTTTTGTAGTGTGGATGCAGAATAGTAGCACAAATGTAATGCTGTTCTGAGTGGATCTTTTGAAGACGTTCATCGCCACGTAGACACTCTAATAATTTCTCCGCCAAAAGAAAAGCTTGTTGCTTTTCTTCATCGTTTTGAAACTTTGAAGACACCGCCTTCAGTTTGTGCTCCAGCATGCGCAACAATGGGATAGCTTTTCCCAAATTACAGTCCTCCCTGCTGACTGCACGCGTGAAGAACTCAAAAGGACGAAGCATGTCTGTCAGGCTTTTAACTAGCTCCCATTGCGCCGCATTTAACCTCAAGTCCTCCTTCACAGCTGTACCCATTGTTAAGAAATACTGATCGAGTACCGTAAACTGCTCATACAGACGCTCAAGCATGTAGAAGGTTGAGTTCCAACGTGTTGGCACCTCCTGGATGAGTGCTTTCACTGGCATTCGACGTTCATGTAGCAGGCTCCTCAGATGCTTCCGGGCCTTAAAAGAATGGCTGAAATGGTTGCACATTTTTCGGCAGGTGACCACTAACTGGCATGCTGGACTTTCTTTCTCCAAGAATTTTTTAACAACCAGGTTTATACAGTGCGCCAAACACGGCACTCTGAAATAGTCACCCAGTTCCATGGCCTTAACTACATTGGCGCCATTATCCGTGGAAACATAACCAATGCCGCGTTTTTTTGGAGACAGCCAGTGAAATACCTTTGTGTTGAACTCATTCAAAATGTTTTCTGCTGTATGACGTTTCTCCAAGCCAAACATGGCTAGTGTTGCATGTTTCCGAGCAGCTTTAAAAACTTGGTCCAGGTCAGCACCTGCGTTTAGCTTTGCTTTAACCCCTGAAAAAGAGACCCAGTGTGCAGTGATGCACATGTAATCAGTGCCTGCGCCACTGGTCCACATGTCTGTTGTGAGATGTATAGTGTGAACAGCACTTTTCTGCAAAGCTGCCCCAATCACCTCCAGCACATCTTCATGTAGTGCTGGAACCGCAACTCGGGCAAAATAGTACCGGCTAGGAACCTTCCATTTAGGGCAGAGCGCTGCCACTAATTCGAGAAAACCAACCCCTTCTACAAAAGAAAAAGGTAGAAGATCCAGCGCTAGCATTTTAGCCAGCTTAGTGTTATACAGACGCACCATTGGGTGGTTCCGGTCATATGGCGCGTCTGAAAACAACATTGTTTTAATGTTGCCCTGGACCATTTTACGGGATGATGATGATGACTTCTTCGACCCAGTTACGCTCGCTGATGAACTTTTTCGCATTGGTGTCTCACTCTGTCCCACACTCTTAGTGTGGCTCCCAGGGGTACTGGGTGTAAGTGAAGTGTGTGACACTTCTTCCTCCTCGTCATCATCAGATGGAACATCAACGTTTTCTCGACTTGCAATTCGGGCTTCCTTGATCTGCTTTAGGTGCGCCAACCATTGGACAGTGTGCTGTCTCTTAAGATGACCTCTCTGGCCTCCAGTCCCATAGTTGGTACCAAGCTTACCACGACTAACTGCAAGCTTACAAATGCTACAAATGGCTATGTTTTCCCTTTTTGTGGAAACACTAAAGAAGTCCCAAACTGCGGACTTGAAATGTCTGTGGGGGCCAGAGGAGGCGATACTGGTGGTGGCCGTGCTGCTAATGCCAGATGAAGTGGAGGATGTGTATTGCTGAACTTTACTATGTTGTGCACTTTCACCACCACTAATTGAGGTCGAGGTGGATGGAGGTCCCTTCTGGCTAGTAAGAAATATGGAAGCGGCACGTTGTGGTGTACTAGTTAACATCAATGATTCTGGTGTTCCCATTGCCTCCTCGTCGACTTCATCATCACGCTCAGCAGCTTGTCGGGCTAGGGTCAAAATGTCTGTTTGCTGCATGCCCGCTGGGGCTTCAGTGACGTTAGTGATGATGACTGCGTCGTCGTCGTGAGAGTCTTCAGCAGCAGGAGTATATGCCACTTCTTGTTGAGCGTCATCACACTCCATAACTTTGAGAGTTTCGACGACCTTCCTTTTACGCTTTGCTACCTTTGTCAGATCATGGTGTGCCTCCTCAACCTCAGTCTCAGACGGCAGTGGTGCTGGTTCCCAAGTAAGATCCATATCATCAGAAGGAGGTGGGCTTAAAAAAGATGTAGACACCAACACCCTTGATCTTTTCCTTGCTCGGGATGTGGACGACAATGAATGATCATCAGGAGGAGTGGCTTCCTCGAATGATACCTCGGCTTGATTGTCGATTTCCAGATGTGCCCCTACTTCTGGAGGAACAACTATTGTGGCCACTTGTTGTGCCCCTCCATGCACCTCCGCTTGCTCCTCTCCTTGCGCCGCCTCTCCTTCCACATGTACTTGGGCTTGTACTACTTGCGCATGTGATTGTTGTTGCGGCTGTGGTTGTTCAACACTCGTCAGATGAGTTACAACAACCTGTCTTGATTCTTGAGGGACATTGCTGCTACTTTCTTGCGATGAGCCAACATCACTGGTCGATGGTGATTGAACAACTATACTGGCTGCCTCTGCAGCACTCAAGGGCTTGGACCTAAGTTGGCGTGGTGGTGGTGGCACTGAGCCCAATGGAGCGGAGGTGCTGCTCCCAGCTTGGTCCCCAGCAGACCCCGCTGCTGCAGCAGGCGTACTTTTTTTTCCCCAAAAAATGTGGCGGTCGTCATCACACCAGTCTCCTTGGCAAGTGGCGCCACTTGCTTCTTCTGCTCCTTACTGGCAACTTTCTTGCTAGAGGAGCTACGGGCAACTTTTTTTGGGGCCATCTTCTTCAGATGTCACTCTGAACAGCAGGCCGCAGTTGCACAAGTTGCAGAGCTGTCTGTGGCCACACGTGACGTTGTGCTGCACACACCGCAGCAGGACTTCTTCCTGGCACTGGTGGTTCTCTTGTGCACCTACAAGCAATGGAAGACAGAGGAACATCAGTTATACAACCCCAAAAAGTCGAAAAAACACACAAAAATCAGCACAATCCCAGCCCATCCATGGCCTCAATGGTGTTTAAATTCAAGACAACCCACAGAAAGACTAGGCCCATGCACCACTCACTACCCCTGGCCAAAAGGCCCCACCAGCAGCCCCAAAAAAACGACAAAAACCACAAAATTCAGCACAATCCCAGCCCATCCATGGCCTCAATGGCGTTTAAATCCAAGAAGACACCCCACAGAAAGACTAGGCCCATGCACCACTCACTACCCCTGGGCATAATGGATGAAAGCTAGGCAAAATAAGTGCAGGCCTCAGACACTGCCTCTCTTCAAAATGGCCCCTTGCACCCCAAGCACATGTTGCCTGTACCAGCACTCAAGATGGCCACCACCACCACCCACATGGCCAGTCCAAATCAACAGTAGCACCCCCATAAAAACGAAAAACACACAAAAATCACCACAATCCAATGCCATCCAGGATGTTTACATTAAAGAGAGTGAGACCCCTCAGGCAGACACAGTCCATGCACCACCCACTACCCCTGGCCAAAAGGCCCCACCAGCAGCCCCAAAAAAACGACAAAAACCACAAAATTCAGCACAATCCCAGCCCATCCATGGCCTCAATGGTGTTTAAATCCAAGAAGACACCCCACAGAAAGACTAGGCCCATGCACCACTCACTACCCCTGGCCAAAAGGCCCCACCAGCAGCCCCAAAAAAACCGACAAAAAACACAAAATTCAGCACAATCCCAGCCCATCCATGGCCTCAATGGTGTTTAAATCCAAGAAGACACCCCACAGAAAGACTAGGCCCATGCACCACTCACTACCCCTGGCCAAAAGGCCCCACCAGCAGCCCCAAAAAAACGACAAAAAACACAAAATTCAGCACAATCCCAGCCCATCCATGGTCTCAATGGTGTTTAAATCCAAGAAGACACCCCACAGAAAGACTAGGCCCATGCACCACTCACTACCCCTGGGCATAATGGATGAAAGCTAGGCAAAATAAGTGCAGGCCTCAGACAATGCCTCTCTTCAAAATGGCCCCTTGCACTCCAAGCACATGTTGCCTGTACCAGCACTCAAGATGGCCACCACCACCACCAACATGGCCAGTCCAAATCAACAGTAGCACCCCAAAAAAAACGAAAAACACACAAAAATCACCACAATCCAATGCCATCCAGGATGTTTACATTAAAGAGAGTGAGACCCCACAGGCAGACTCAGTCCATGCACCACTCACTACCCCTGGCCAAAAGGCCCCACCAGCAGCCCCAAAAAAACGACAAAAACCACAAAATTCAGCACAATCCCAGCCCATCCATGGCCTCAATGGTGTTTAAATCCAAGAAGACACCCCACAGAAAGACTAGGCCCATGCACCACTCACTACCCCTGGCCAAAAGACCCCACCAGCAGCCCCAAAAAAACGACAAAAAACACAAAATTCAGCACAATCCCAGCCCATCCATAGCCTCAATGGTGTTTAAATCCAAGAAGACACCCCACAGAAAGACTAGGCCCATGCACCACTCACTACCCCTGGGCATAATGGATGAAAGCTAGGCAAAATAAGTGCAGGCCTCAGACACTGCCTCTCTTCAAAATGGCCCCTTGCACCCCAAGCACATGTTGCCTGTACCAGCACTCAAGATGGCCACCACCACCACCCACATGGCCAGTCCAAAACAACAGTAGCACCCCAAAAAAAACGAAAAACACACAAAAATCACCACAATCCAATGCCATCCAGGATGTTTACATTAAAGAGAGTGAGACCCCACAGGCAGACTCAGTCCATGCACCACTCACTACCCCTGGGCAAAAGGCCGCAACAGCAGCCCCAAAAAATCGACAAAAAACACAAAATTAAGCACAATCCCAGCCCATCCATGGCCTCAATGATGTTTAAATTCAACAAAACAGTTGTATAATGCATGCACCCATAACCAACCCTGGTCCTACTGGATACTGTGGCTACCCACAATATATTTTATTTAATGTTCTGAAAAAGTTCCAAAATTGTAGTTGCAGCAACTGTAATGCCCCAACAAACTTACTTGTGAAAGTTGATTTCTAATCCAAAAGTGATCCAAAGAAAGTCAAAAAGGCCTCAAATCCAAATATCCAGCAGCACCCACAAAAAGTAATCCTTCCAGGTCAAGGTCCAAATGAAAGTGACCAGCACATGAAGAAAGCACTGGGAGGAGCCTGCTGGACAGGAACAGGAAGTTGGAGACTGTGGGGCACTTCCTTCCTCTCCCCCCCCCCAAAAAATGGACTCCTTGCAACAAAAAAGTGCAGGCAAATGTCAACCTGAGGAGTGATTCTGATAAAAATCATCATTTTCTGAAGGTTTATGCTGTTTGCTGGTGGATTTCTTGTGCAGAATTGCAAAATCTCTATTTCGCGAGTGCGAGATTGTTCCTGCCCGCCGCACCTACGTGTTCGCAATTGCGAACTCTCGCGATGCGTGCTGTGCAAGGTAAGGTGGCAAGCCGCGATGACATATTCGCGGGCGCCAACTCCCGCGGGATCCCGCAGCAAGATCCAAAATGGCGCAGCACTCGCAAAATATCGAGAAAAACAACTCGGCAAACGCTGAATGACAGAAAGTGAACGCCGTGCGCCACGCAGCGCGCCGCAATATTGTATCACCAAGCAAAAAAATCCGCCGCGTGCGAATCGACGGATTTACGGCAAATTCGCTAGAGTTCGCGGATTGCGAATTTACCGAAAATCCGCAAATTCCGCGAGCGGAACGGATTTTACGCCCATGCTTACCATAAACTCAATCCTGTTCCTACTTAAGTTTGTACTAAACTTAAGGTTCGGGTCACACAAATTCAGCCACAATGTGAACTCAGTAAGTTGTTCCTCTAGTCCACTCCAAATAAAAAAGATATCATCGATAAATCGATGCCAGTGGCTTATGTTTTAAAAAACCAGCACGATTTTGTTAAAAATAAACTGATCTTCAAATTCGCACATATACATATTAGCTACATTAGGTGCGCAGGCCGCACCCATACTTACACCGTAGATTTGCTTAAAGATGGACTTATTAGACTCAAAATAGTTTTCCTGTAAAACAGTACTAAGGCATTCCAGGATGAAAAGATTGTCCATATGGTTATTGTTGGTTTCCAATGCCTTCTTCACTGCTTCTAACGCTCCCCGTTGGGGGACATTAGTATACAATGCCTCTATTTCCATAGAGACCAAAATGTCAGTATGGTGATTAAATCCTAGTCCTTCTATGAGGCTGATGAGATGTCCCGTATCTCTAATGTACGCTGGAAGTGCATATACCGGAGGTCTAAGGAATTTATCAACATACTTAGACAGCGGTTCGGTAATACTGGATTTGTAATTTTTTGTGATTTGATAATGAATAAATAAGAATATGCTTTTCTAAATAATGCTTGTTGTTGGGACAATGTTGATTTAAATACAGTATAATGGATATATTACCTAAATACTAAGTCGATACCGTGGAGAGGTTAGTTCTTGTTCTAGTATTTTCCCTGGCTTCCTCTCCTGGTAATAAGCATGTCCAGGGACCCTCTACTGTTCTTTGAAGCTACATGGTGATAGTTTCAGGTATCTGCTGTTAAAAATGCCGCTAGCACTAGCATGGAGGCGGGCGAAAACTAGTGACTGGCCCATTAGCGGCAAATAAACTCATGTTAGTTAGCCCAACGTGACCCAAGAGGCAAATATGGCCTATAAGTCCACCTCCAATGAAAAATAGAAAACAAAACCAACGGAATGGAAAATGGAGCAGCCAGGGCCAAGTGCAACACAGATCAACAACCCCTCAAGCCCCTCAACAGCCAGTATGACCAGCCAGAGTCCCAGGGGAAAAGGACATTGAGGGTTACAATCACGAAAAGAGACACATCGCTGGGCAAAACCAGTGATGCATCACTTATCATTGCGCACTCATTGCAACACCATGACATCCAAAACCCTAAAAGCATGGACAGTCCCTGGGGCCCAGAGGCCTCGCTGGGCCTGCGTCTGGGACCCGAAGTGGGATGTTGAGTTGCTGTGGATTTGCTGGGCCGTGGTGGTAGACATAGAGGCGTTGGCGATCGCCTTTACCTGATGGTGAAGTCTGCCATGTCGCATGAAGGCACATTGCTGACCTGTGTGAGATGACCGTCTGGTGCCCCTTGAAGTTGTGAACTGTAGAGATGCTCCTGTACACCAGGGTGCACGGAGGGGATTACCAATGGTGGGCCTCTCTGCATCACAGACCGGTGGTTGTTGCGCTGGCCGGAAGCTGTGGAGGGTGAGGCCCCTGAGCTGCACCGAACTTATGTGGTGGGAGCGCTGCAACTTCATGCCTAAGGGGGCCCTGTTGCATCACCTGCATCAGGAGACTCCCCAGCAGACTTGGCAGTGACTGCTGTACACAAGCTTGTGAAATCCCTCCTGGCTGAGGTTCCTGCTGGCTCAGTCACAAATCTGGAGAGAGTGCAGCGGATTGCGCTACAGTGTCAATGTCCAGGTGAAGAGAAGGTGGGACGCGTAGCGGAGGAGGCTTGGGAGTCGAGCCGGGCCCAGGCCTAGCACCTGTGAATGACGCTCCCCCAGCGGCGGTTCAACCGGTATGGCGGAAGAGCGTCGCCCCACTGCTTTCAAGCAGTGCAAGAAGAGGAAACATAACATGATGATAACTTTCTGATGTACTCATGCTATCTTCCCTTCGCGGGCGGGAAGGTGGGTGGGGCTGGTCTACTCAAGGAGCAGGGCAGGGGCAGAGTGGTATGCCCACTCAAGTGCACAATGACTGTTTGGTTGGCCCTCTCAGGCTGCCCAAAGCAGTCATGCGCACATCCCTGTTCGCAATGCAGGCTGTATTACAGCCTGCAGGTAGAACATGCCCACCCCTCCAGCCCCTGGCTGAACGCCTTGTCACGGTGCTCAAGAACAATAACAACTCCGCATTGCAGCGTTGTGATTGGCTATGGGGAGGGAGCCTGGCTGCCTGCTTCCTGTTCCTGGAAGCAGACTCAGGTGAGCAGGAGCCCAGAAGACGCAGGACCCGGTCTTTAGGTAAGAATTTAAAAAATATATATTTACAACCCCCACTCCCCAGGTCCCCACCTCCTCCAGTGTCCTTTCCCGCGTTTCCTGCCTCCCAGCTGTCCAGTCCCCCCCGCAGCACTACATAATGGCAGCTGCTGGGCGGCCATGCGCAGCGGCCATACCACTGATGCACCAAAGGCAAGTCTGTCTGTGTCTGTCCGCTCCTGGACCATGCCCAGCACCAAGGACCCTTCCTTTCGGACACTCCACCGCTGCTACGATGCCAGCACCCTGCTCACTATCAACCCTGGATGCCACACCACCTGCAATCTAACAACACTGTAGAATTCTCTTGCACCCTGCGCCTGTCGAAACTGCAAACACACCTGCCACATCAGCACACCAGCGACTCCTGATGCCCAGTTGACCAACAGCCCAGCCGACCGGCTCAAATGCATCCTCCTCAATGTGCGGTATCTCCACAAACAAGCAATAGAAATCTGGGACCTTCTCAACGCCACCTCTTCAGACATCGCTTTCTTCACGGAATCCTGGACCAACCCCTGCTCTGGACCGGACATCGTCATCACCATCCAAAACGGCTAAAAATTCACCCGCATGGACCACCCCGAGCGGCCAGAAGGAGGCATTGCCAATGTCTAAAAAAGGCACACTCCGACTGACCACACACTCTAAGGACCCAATGGTGACCATGGAACACTTCCACTTACAGATCCGCACCAACCCCAACACCACCCTCCGTGGCACCCTCATCTACAGGCCCCCGGGCCATGAACTCCCAGTCACCGATGCCATTGTAGACCTCATAGCACCCCAGGCTCTCCCATCCAACGACTACAGAACCAACCATCATTGTTTACATCATGCCTTCACCATTCCCACCATACACCATCGCCATTATTTCCCCCGTCGCAGCTGGATCAAGGCCACAGAAGAACTTCTTATCAACTCCCTCAGCACCAACACTGCACCAACGCTTACAGATGTCAATACTGCAGCGGCCAACCTCCACCGATGAATCTCCAACGGCACCAACACCCTGGCACCTCTCAAGAAAAGACCAGGCAAACACCACTCCAAGAAGGCCAACTGGTTAACTCCCGCCCTCCACTAGTCCAGCCCCAACTGCCGGCGTCTCGAGAACAGATGGAGTCACAACATCAATCAACTTCGCAACACAGTCACCCTTGCAACATGGCGCAAGGGTGCCTGTGTTAGCGCATTGCAGCCATTGTGGGTCAACGTATTGGAAAAAGACAGGGGGGCTTATTCATGAGCCCATTCCGACAGTTTCACCCCACTGGTGCGTCATTTTCTTGAAGCACTTGCAGTGTGATTCTTGCACCATGGTGTGCCTTATTTGCAAAGTGAGGCATTTAGGCATATGTGTGACCTTGTGAAGCCCTGTGCCACATTATAACTGCCTCAGGTATGATGTGTGGAGGGTGGGCGTTTCCACACAACTAAGCCTCATAGGAGTGGTGCAGGGAAATCCATCCGATTTCACTGCAACAATTGTAGGACGCCACTCGTCAGTACCTTACGCCTGCCTCATGGCAGGCGCAAAGGTGACGCAGTGCCACAGAGATAGGCTGGCCCCATGCATTGCTGGAGTTGCAGCATGCTTGTGACACAACTGAAGCAATGCGTGACTTTAGCGCTGACAGATACGTCAGGATTCCAGATGTATCTGTCATTAATTACGACATGAAGCAGTGTACAGTGAATACAGCGCATCCATGGTGTCTCAAGAAGGGCACAGTGAAAAGTGTTGCAAAGCTTTTTTGTTGCAGTGATGCAACACTTTTCATGAATGAGGCCCAGGATTGCGCCCTATCTTAATAATGGTGCGCATTCCTGCCCTGTAGTTTTCTCGCAGGGCAGCGCAGTAACATTCCTTGCAACACTGTCCAGCACCAAAACCTTCTGAATTGAGGCCCCAAGTGTTTGCACCATTTTAAAAACCAGCTATTTTCTGGTCTAAAATAAATGCCTCTAACAGGAGTTAGAGGCATTTTTTTTTGTTTTGCACCTTACAAGGAATTCTTTGTAAATATCACAAAGTGCGGTTAGGTGCAGTTTTCGCACGGGAACGCCTACCTTGCCTCCCTTTTTCGTTAAGTTCCACCAATAGAAGTGACGATCTTGAAAATTCATGTTTACGCTGAAAAAGTGCTGCTAGCTACAGTTAGCAGCAACTTGTAAATAAGGCAATAAAAAAAAGCTACCATAACGTCAAAAAATGTACGCTACAGCAGCATTAAGTTCTTGTACATATGCCCCTGAGTGGTTTGATAAAAAACTATGTTAAAATCCTTCAAAATAACAAACAGGTAGGTAGTTTGATCTAACTTCCTTTTTGGTCTTCTTTTTATCGGGACATTTTCTTAGAGAAGTCTCCAGGTCATTGTTCCAAATAATTAAAGCATCTCCCCTTGTTTGCAAGATGTTAAATGATTTTCATTTGAGCTCCGGTTATCAATTCTAATTCTCTGCTGGTACCTTTGAGAGAGCGCCAAGCAGAAGTAAAATTTGTAGGGGTGTATCATATGTACAAGTAGTTAACACCCGCATATATAAAGGATTTACTAATTGTGTTCAAATGCAATGTAGGGCTGAGAACTAATGTACTTGGTATTAGAATTATATGGAGAGCTAATGATAAGAGTTGAAAATCAATAATGCTGTTTTAACATAGAGATGCGTTTGGTAGACCATTGTAATTCTAGATCTGCTTTATTAAAATTCATAGTTGTACCTTTTAAACCGTGATAAAATTGCTTGAGATAGAAAATGTATTTTGCTTTAAAGATGGAGGCTACAAGAACGAAAGATATTACTCATGTTAGGATGTTGGGCCTATTAACGCGCAGAGGCCTAGTTCATGGAAATCGTGTAGGCCTGATCGAAAATGTCTTGCTTAGCATTAAATCGTAGAAATGTTTTAGAGAAAGCTGCCTTTAGCTAAAGTCAATTGCAACATTAGGAATTTGTGAGCCGATTCACATGTATTCCTTTGCAGGTGCAGAGCTAAGCCGATAGTGGAGTAGAAGGGCCCATTGTGTATGAGTGTTAGGATGCTAGGCTCAGACGTGGAGGAGTAGCCGAGGAATTTAAGAAAGCAACTTGAAGCGAAGGAAAGCCTGGGACTCAAGGACGTTTTAACGGACAGGGATGGAGAGGTGCCATAATGGAAAAATCTGAAAACCAACACCTTCGAGAGGGGCGTACCTGAAGGCGTGTCGTCCGCATTGTGGGGTTTTGTATTAGGGACAGCACCCCGAGGGAGAAGGCAGAACAGATGAGCTGATAGACGAGAGGGAGCGGTTGGTTGCCAGAGAGCTTAGCTATGACTGAGGAGACTCTAGACTAACAGAGAGAAAGTGAGTGAACTTCTTTGGAAGTCGCCACTGCTGACACCTTGATTAGGTTGGGCTATTGTTGAGTAGGGATGTCACTTAGTATAGCGTAGGGACAGATTAACCTGAATTTATACCTTCTATAAATGCATACTAATACTCAGGTTATAGCAATTCTTGTTAACCTGATGATTCTTGAATTGATCCTTGTATTATTCCTGAGCCGTCTGAGACTCTTCCGTAGGATTATGTTTGTATTAGTGCCTGTTTATCTTCTGAACCTTTTGCTGAGGTGTTTATACCTTCAGTTGATTTTGGCTTTGTAATAAATCTTCAAACTTACTCTTTGGTTGGTGGCTCTTTTGGGGAAACAATTGGAAGTGTTGAAATTTGTTGATTATTGGTAGATAGATTGCCTAATTCATTCTATGACAGGTAAAAAGGTCCAGTCGACCTGTGACGGGAATTTCCAGAAAATGGTAATCAGACTTCAGAAGGAAAATCCCGCCCTTACAGTTGGTAGTAGAGTAGGATGGTTTATCTTCTGGAGTGAGGGTAATCTAGAGTAGGTTGAGATTTCCCCGAGGCCCATAGAGATCCAATGACGAGCATCCAGAGAGTCGCGGACGGAGGATGGCATTCCTTGGAAACTGATGGAAAGTGACGGTGCGGCAGAAAGCAGCAGGTCGTAAGAGAGTGAGTATGAAAAAGGGTCATGCGTTGTTAGATTGCGGTGTTTATGTTGTATTGTTGTGTTGTATTGTTTTGCGGAGTTGAGTGCCTGTAGTGTGAAAGGAGATCAGGTTGTGAGCGCGCGCAACCGGTGAAAATCTAAGACTAAAGGGGAGTTTAAGTGGTTCGGCTGTATCGAACACCCATAAGTAATTGTCGACCAATGTTAAGGGGGTCATGAGGTACCATTGATCGCCCGCAGGACCGAGATAGGGGGAACGAATGTGTGAGTGCGTGAGTAACGGACGCTGGCCGGAAGTTGCTGTGTGTTTGTAACCTATCAGTTGAGGCGATTGTCCGGTCGTTCATGGACAGACATTTGCCAGTTCGGTGACAATTACAGTTAGACTGTGGACGTACAGTCAAGGAAGTGGTTGCTTGGTCGGAAGTGATCATTTCCAGTGTATGATTGGGATGCATGCGTGACCGGGAGACGAGCCGAGAGAGGAGGGGAACTGCTGCAAAACGGAGGCGAGTGATGTCAGAAGGCGCCGCGCTGGGATAGGGCGGTTAGTGTGGAGCCACACTGGGATAGGGCGGTTAGTGTGGAGCCACGCTGGGATAGGTGGATTGTCATCGGGAAGTAAAAGAGCGCTGTAAACAAAGAAACGTTGTGGTTTTCATCATGAAATGCTTAAAAGTGTTGCGAAATTGTTTCAAAGGTGAAAAGAAGTTAGAACCTCGGGGTGGGGAAGAGGCTCCACCCGAGGATACCCCAGCCCATTATATGGCTACGAATGTTGGGTTGCATACCATATTGTGGCTTGAGAATTGGTGTAAGATGACTGACGGAAATGAGGAATTGACTTTTCCTAAGTACGGAACATTTAGATTGGAGGTGCTGTATCAGTTAAAAGCGATTATGGCTGCGTTCCGACCTTTGCCCAGACCAACACAGTTTGAAGCACTAAATGCGTGGATCAGGGCAGCCCATGAAAAGAACAGAGATAGGAGACAAGAAAGAGTGAAAAGAACAGTTAGGGCGGTTCAAGATGCGAGATGGGATGCACTAGCCAAGAGGTGGAGAGTGCAGACCATCGAAGGGGACAGGTTATACCCGTTGTTTGTCAACACAGGGGATGCGCAGAGAAGGAGTACTGAGGATGAGGACAGTGAACAGACGACAGCCTGATAGAGAGACTGCTGTCGGAGAGACCACCTCCATATAATCCCGAGATGGAGGAAAAGCCAGCACCAGCAATGAGCAGGGAAGCATCTGTTGTGGACGGTGGCGTCCCAATGGAGAGCAGCTTGGGCCCCTTAGGGGACATGTTCGGCTCAGGGGAGGAAGAAAGGGCACCTCAACTTTCTCCAAGGACGAGAGTAGTGGGAAGATTTACGGTACAAAATGTACCAGAAGAAGAGGGTGTTGACTCTCAGAGACTGCCAGACGCTCTTACGGTACCTGTTACCATAGGTCCCATAGTATCAGTGTACAATCCAGAACAGATACAAAGAGAGGGTCCACCACAAAGAGAGGGGGAGAGAAGTGACAGTGAAGGAAGGAGTAATGTGGCGGACAGATGGTGCCAATTGCCAAAACCAGTAGAAAGGAGCACCCCTTTGGCAGCATCGGCAGACTCTTCTGGAGAGCAGGGGGGTTTGAGAGGACCGATGGACTTGAGAGGACCACGGCCAAGGTCACTTAGGGAATTAAGGCCTGATTTGAGAACTTGGGATACGATTGCGGATTCCCAGAGCAACAGGTCGAGGGATGATTTTGACCATGGAAACCAGGAACATAGGGGGGTGTCTCACTGCGCGTCTAGCGGAAGCAACCAGGAATGGGATCGCGGAAGTGTGGAAAGTAGGGGGGCGTCCCATCACGCGCCTAGTGATCATAGACAGGAGTGGGACCGCAAAAGTTGGAAAAACCAAAGGGTTCCCCATAACACACCTGAGTAAGACAGACGAGTGAGTCAGGACTGTGGAGGTTAGGGACTCTAATGGAACTTCTAGCCAAGGTACATTGAGGGCGGCGATAAAGGCAAGAAGGATCGATGTGATGAGACTTAAATCAGAAGTGGAGGAAATAGCGGAAGGCACATTGCCACTAGAGAGAATCGAACTCTATGAACCAGATGAGTTGTTGTTCGTGGCGAAAGATGTTACTCGAAGGGCTAGGACAGCTCATGAGAAATTGTCTGAATTAGTGAATAAGTATGCTGTGGATTTGACAAGGACAAAAGCAATACAGGGTGGCCATAGATTGCAGTACTCGGACCAGGATCTAGAAGAGAAGAGGGTGATCGGATTAAAAACCCACATCAAGGAATTGATTGTGGGACTCCGAACCTGGACCCAATTGGACAAATGGGAGGAAAGGTGGTCAAGGAAAAAGAGTGTTAGGCGAAGCACCATTGAGACATCTCCGGGAGGAGGGTTGATGCATATGGAGGCGTACCCCTTGCGGGAGGTGGCTCACGGGGGATATGTACATGTACCCTGGAGTAGGGGAGATTTGGCTGCCTTTACGAACTCGTTTCCAAAGTTGCGCGAGAGTCCAGTAGAATGGTACAAACAGGTGGAGAGGTTTGTTAAGATCTCAAAGGTACTGTGGATTGATCTAAATACACTGTTTGACATTGTGGTTCCAGGAGACCTGTGGATAGCATGTAAGGTCAGTGTTGAGTGGCCCACAGTGGAGCCAGACCGAGATGCTACCACGAATGGACCCTCACCCAGGGTGATGGTAAAGTATGAGCAGGCGATCACTTGGTTGAAGACTAAAGTGCCACCACAGGACATCGACTGGGTGAAGATAGATCGGACTAGGCAGGAACCGAAGGAGACAGTTCACGAGTATTATGAGCGATTATTGCAGATTTTTAAGCAGTACAGTGGGTTGGATGTGATGGATCCAAAGGACATGGGACAGTTTGTGTCTAAGTTTGTTCTGGGATTGAGGCCTGATATCTGTCTCATGATACAACAACATTTAATTTGTTGGCAGAACAAGCCTCTGGATGAGATCTTGAGGTACGCGAGGTATTGCAGTGACGAGATAGATTCTAAGACAAAGAAGCTTAAGGATAAACTGATGTTAGTCCAGATGCAATCGGGAGGACAAGGTCAGTCAGGAGGTGGAACATTGGGGAGAAAATCAGGACAGAAAAGGGACCACGAGGACAGCCCGAGACCTAGGATAGATCAGGCGACTCTGAAAAAGATGACTAAGTGTCACCAGTGTCATGAGGTCGGGCATTGGAGACGCGAGTGCCCCCATAACCCAGAAAATCAAGTACAGGAAGAGGAGGAGGAGGTACAGGCCCCTCCGGTACAGAAGGTAGCAGTAACTCAGTTTAAGCTGGCTAAAGGGGGGACTTCAGCACCTAGAGCTTCAGTTCCCCAGCCACCGAAGATTTCGACAGGAAACAAGGTTTACAAGCAGATGCCTTTCATAGTAGAAGGGGACGAGTACTATTACTTTGATCCAGTGACAGGACGGTACCTAAGTGGGGAGGAGGACTGTACCCTCGGGGCAGTTCTGGAGGTAGATCAGAGGGGACCATTCGTGGAGGCTGATGTAGATGGGCACCCCACCACCTTTTTGGTTGATACTGGTGCTACCCGTTCTACTGTACGGTCTGCAGTAGTCCCCAACTTACCCCTTTCAGGACAGACTATACAAGTTGTAGGTGTAGCAAACAGAAGAATGACGAATCCACTGACTGAGCCGGTCCCGGTGAAGATCGGAAGTTTCAGTGACAAACACCAATTCGTAGTGTGTGATTCCAGTCCTGTGTGTCTGTTAGGGAGAGATCTCCTGTGTAAACTCAATTGTACCATCTACTGTACCCCCAAGGGAGTGGAGTTGCAGACGAATGATGATGATGCTGCTTTTAAGGTTGCAAATACGCGCGTGTGCATAGAATTGTATCCTGCTTTAACAGTAGAGGAACTCCCTTGGGATTTGAGGGATTCAGTCCGACAGGAAGTGTGGGACTTCACAGGAGAGGAGATCGGGTTGATTAGAGGAGTTGAGCCAGTTAAGATCCAAGTAAGGCCGAATGCTGAGTTCCCAAGAACACCACAATACAAGTTGACTCCGGAAACGATTGCAGGAATCAAACCTGTGATCGAATCCATGATTAGACAGGGAATACTGAAGGAAGTCATAGGCAGTCCATGTAACTCCCCGATCATGGGCTTGCAGAAGCCTAGCGGGAAGTTCAGGATTGTGCAGGATTTGCGAAAGGTGAACAACATAGTTGTTCCATGTTGTCCAGTGGTACCGAATCCATCAGTGATACTGTTTCAGATACCGTTCCAAGCTGAGTGGTTTACTGTGATTGATCTGTGTCAGGCTTTCTTTTCGATCCCCTTGCATGAGGAGAGCCAATTTCTTTTTGCGTTCAAAATAGAGGATCGTGTTCTAACATGGTGTCGTATCCCTCAAGGGTACACGGAGAGCCCATCGATCTTTAATCAGTTGCTGAAAAGGAATCTAGAGAGTCTGGTACTGCCGCAGAACTCTGTTCTCGTACAGTACATAGACGACCTCCTTGTTGCGTCAGAGACAGAAGACGCTTGTAGGATTGACACCATTGCCTTGTTGAACCATTTGGCAGAGAATGGACACAAGGTATCCCCCAGCAAGTTACAATACTGTTTGCCTGAAGTACAGTATCTGGGACACAGAATAGAGAAGGGAAAGAGGAAAGTGTCACCCGACAGGATTGAGGCGATCATGAAAATGATGGTGCCCTCGACCCAGAGAGAAGTTAGGATGTTCCTGGGCATGGTTGGCTATTGTCGCCAGTGGATTGCCAATTTTTCCCTGAAGGCAAAACCATTACAGAAACTGACGCACAAGGATGTGAGTGATCCGGTACCATGGGACAAAGACTGTATGATGGCTTTCCTTGGGCTGCGAGAGGACTTGTGTCGTGCTCCGGCCCTGGGAATGCCCGATTACACCAAATCATTTTCACTGTTCTGTTGTGAGAGAGAGGGGTGTGCTTTGGCAGTCTTAGCACAAGATCATGGAGGAGCCCGTAGACCAGTTGCTTACTTCTCGTCTATCTTAGATCCAGTAGCCGCAGCATTGCCCGGATGTCTTAAATCCGTTGCTGCAACAGGTGTCAGCATTGAAAGGTGTGAGAGTGTTGTGATGGGTCATTCACTGATTGTACATGTTCTCCACTCAGTGGAATTGTTGATGACCAGGACCAAGACGCAGCACTTGACAAATAATAGGCTCACACGCTACGAGCAGGTTATACTTGCTGCGGAGAATGTGACCCTTAAGAGGTGCTCGGTCTTGAATCCTGCCACTTTGATGCCATTGCCAAATGCCTTAGATGAAGATTGTGAAGACCATGATTGCCTTGATGTGACTGAACTGTGCACCAAACCTAGACCGGATATTGTTGATGAGCCACTGATAGACCCTGATGAAATTTACTTTGTCGATGGCTCATGTGTAAGAGACAATACTGGTCAGTTGAGAGCAGCTTTTGCTGTTTGTACTATTTCTGGAATCATTGAAGCGGCCTGCCTGGAAGGAGTACACTCTTCTCAGGTGGCTGAGATAATTGCGTTGACGCGTGCCTGTTTGGCAGCCAACAAGATTCGGATCACCATATATACAGACAGTCAATATGGGTTCGGTGTGGTTCATGACTTCGGTCAGTTGTGGTCTCAGCGGGGTTACATGACATCATCAGGTTCCCCTATCAGGAATGGAGAAGTTGTCCGGTTGCTGCTGGAGGCTTTGCAAGGTCCAGCAGAAATAGCCGTTGTGAAATGCACTGCACATAGCAAGGGTACCGACTTTGTGTCCCTGGGTAATCGTTATGCTGATGAAGTTGCACGTTACTGCACCGAGCATGGATACTCGTTTACTGAACAAACTGTTGAAGGGGCGCAGGGAAGGACTGAGTTAAACATGATGCTTGAGGTGGCTGATACCTGGGAAGAGCTGAAGAGCATGCAGGAACAGGCGTCAGACTATGAGAAAAGAGTGTGGGGGACAGCTGGTTGTGTCAAAGGAGAGTTGGATTTGTGGGTTTCGGCTGATGGGAGAGCGGTGCTGCCGAATGAACTGGTGAGTCCGATGGCACGACAGATACATGGTCCTGTACATCTAGGAAGAGATGCGATGATGTGTGTGTTCAGACAAACTTGGTACAATCCAAAATTTCGAACAGCTGCGGAAGCAGTATGTCAGAGGTGTGTTACATGTCAACAAATGAACGTTGGGAAAAGAACACCAGTCTCATTGAGTCACATTGGGAGGTCCGCCGGACCTTTCAATAGGATGCAACTGGATTTCATTGAGATGCCGAGGTGTAATCGCCTCAGGTATGTCTTGGTGATCGTGTGTGTGTTTTCCAGGTGGGTTGAGGCTTACCCAACTCGTAGGTGCGATACACTCACAGTAGCAAAGTTATTGTTGAGGGAGCTTGTGCCACGTTTCGGGGTTCTGACCTCTTTGGAATCGGACAGAGGGACGCATTTTAATAGCGAAATTGTGAAAATGCTCTGCTCTGCATTGAACATTGACCAGAGACTGCATTGTAGCTATCGACCAGAGGCTTCTGGCATAGTGGAGCAAATAAATGGAACTCTCAAGGCCCGAATGGCGAAGGTGTGCTCATCTACGTCCCTGAAATGCCAGATGCATTACCGTTGGTGCTGATGAGCATGCGTAGTACGCTAGACAGGAGGACAGGTCTCTCACCTCATGAAGTATTGATGGGGAGGGCTATGAGACTGCCATATATTCCTTCAACAGCCTTGCTAAATATCACAGATGATTTGATTCTTGATTATTGCAAAGGACTTTCTGATGTCATCCGTTCTGTGTCCCTTCAGGTGCAGGCTGCAGAAGTTCCGGCTTCTAGAGACCTTTGTCACGACCTGTGTCCGGGTGACTGGGTCCTGGTGCGGAAACACGTCAGGAAAAGCTGCCTGGATGTGCGCTGGAGAGGACCGTTTCAAGTTATCTTGGTGACGAATACTGCTGTAAAGTGTGGAGGATTGCCAAACTGGGTCCATGCTTCTCACACCCGACGAGTTCCAGCACCTCTGGAAGAAACAGCTCCCCTTGTAGATGAAAATCCAGCTGTGGAGGAAGATCCACTAGAGGGGACAAGTCAAGCAGTGGAGGTGTCTGACAAGGCTGGTAACTCATCTGATCAAACTGAAGGAAATCACGACAGCAGTGACACTGAGTCTGCCTCTGAATGGGGAAGTGCCTGTGAAGGCGATTTGAGTGCAGAGCAAGCTGATAGTAGTGATGAGCAGGGTGTGAGAACGAGAAACAGAAGAGCGAGAGGCGCAGAGGCTCATTGGCCTGAGAGGCGGAGGCGAGTGAACGTACGACTGCTTCCGAAAGAGATCTTTCCCCTGTATCTGAAGAATCAGACCCGGAAGAGGGAGAACAAGAAACAGAGCAAGGAGGTCCGAGAAGGTCAAGGAGGGTGAGAGTACCTTGTCGAAGATACGCCACTCCCGAGTGGACCTACTCTGTGACAGATGCCCGGTGTACTGAGATCAGGGAGGGTGAGGGCTGTGACAGTGACCAGTATGAATCCCAATGTTAAGTTGGATGTGGTGCTGTTGGTACCAGGACTTGAGATCGAAGGCGTACTGACACTCACCGTTCCTAATCCCCCTTACCTAAGCAAGATACGTGATTTAATCCTGAATAGACTGATATTTTCTACATTTGGTCCAGAAATACCATCTCACGAATCGATTGTGCTTTGCATGGAACTTCTGGAATACGTGCTAAGTGCAGTTGGAGCAAATATTATCATTGATTATTAAAGACTTTTGTAAATAGGTGTTGAATTAACCTAGAGCCGAGTGGAAGAAGAAGAAATTTAGGGACTTTCCACAGAGGACGGAGGAGGGTTAGGGTTGCCTATTGTTGATGAAAGTGAAGAACAAGAACGGGGATTTCCTTTTTCCGAAGTGTGGTTCGAGAGGCTCAAATAACCAAGAAAGAGACTTTGGGTTGTTGCTGAAAGCCAGCTACATTGTTCCGAGACCATGGAGGCTGGAAACCTGACTCATAGGGCTAAGTGCATTGTAGGCACCCTTTTAGGAGGAGTGATATTCTTTATTTTCTTAGTAGTTATAATTTCCTATGTAGTACCACACGAGCAGGCAGTGAAGGTTAAGGGAACACCGACACCTACCACTCCTAGCAAGAAAGAGGTCAAATTAGGAGCAGAGAAGGCGTTGCTAGCAGAAGAGAGTCGTAGATACATACAGATCTGTCTAAGGGTAATTTTAAGCAGAATGCGTATGCAAAGTTGTTGTATGATTACATTGATGCGATGGATGCGAAGGACTGCCATGTGTGTATGCAATTGCCAGCTTCAGTAGATGAGGGTATTAGATACCATCACCTTCCATTGACATATGGGATTTCATGTAGTCTGCTGCTTATCATATTTTATGGGCGAAACCATTTTGAGTATTTCTTTTCAAATTATGATGCTGTGCTTCCAGAGGTCCCTGCTTATAAACACCTGAATAAGTTCGATTATTATAAGTCAGAGGATAGACTTGGGTATTTTTTCATTCCAACACAAGAGTTAGACACCTCATACGCTCACCGACACAATTTGACATGTTTGCTATCAGAGACAGAGAAAAAGTTCATAGAACAAGTAGAGGACAGGTACAAAAAGCAGAAACAGTTGCGAGATTCAGGGCAAGGTAAAGTTGATTGGACGGATGAGGAGAAGCAGCACAAGTCAAGAGGGAGTTATGGTCCGATAGCTCTAGATGAAGTGCAGAAAGGGAAGCTATGCATTCACAGACCACAGACGTACTATGAAAATGTGTATGTGGGTCAGACTACCTGTGAACACACTTTCACATTGGAGTATTACACGAAGGATTTCTTGCAGAGCGTGGTGCAGGTGATTCCTACCGTTTATTTTGTTTGCGGGAGGAATGCGTATGTAAGATTGCCAGAGAAGTGGTATGGAACGTGTTATCTAGCGATTATTTTTCCCAAAATTTACCATACTGAGGATTTTGCTCTCTTGGAAGGAGGACATCAGACCAGGGTACAGCGAGGGGAAAGTGCTGGTGCAATAGTTGGAGACGTGTTTGGAGCAGTGATACCCATGGTGGGAGTGATTTTGAATGACGTAAAGATACGGCGGTTGGCAACTGTGGTGGATAAACTGTCAATGAGTACAGCTAAGTCATTAGTGTTAGTTGAGGGTGAGATGTTGTCGATAAGGACAATGGTTTTACAGAACCGTCTTGCCTTAGACGTCCTTCTAGTAAAAGAGGGAGGCGTCTGTAAAAGTTTGAAGGTCCAGGAATGTTGCACATATATTCCAGACAATTCCAAGGATCTGGAGAAATATATGAGTAACATTACTGCCATTCATTATGAGATTGAGGATTTGACACAAGAGAACGTGTGGGAGAAGGTTGGCAAGGGAGTTGGACATGTTGGAAACTGGTTTGCCAATCTGGGAAGGAGTTTCCTTGGGTTTGTACTGAAACCCCTCATCATAGTTGTGGCATGTGTGATTGGATTGTGGGGTTTGGTAAGAGTGTACAAGTGGTATAGGTCAAGGAGATTGGAAAGATCGATGAGAGTGCAAGAGCAAAGAATGGAGAGACTGCAGGACAGTCAATATCGAAGCTTGAGAGCGTTGGAGATGCTCAAGTGGGGGAAAATGGCGACAGGCTCTGTTTAACTCGGTTCCTACCCTAGGGATGATGTGATGGTGGTGATGTCACAGGTCATCAAAGGGGGGGAACTGAGAGAGCGCCAAGCAGAAGTAAAATTTGTAGGGGTGTATCATATGTACAAGTAGTTAACACCCGCATATATAAAGGATTTACTAATTGTGTTCAAATGCAATGTAGGGCTGAGAACTAATGTACTTGGTATTAGAATTATATGGAGAGCTAATGATAAGAGTTGAAAATCAATAATGCTGTTTTAACATAGAGATGCGTTTGGTAGACCATTGTAATTCTAGATCTGCTTTATTAAAATTCATAGTTGTACTTTTTAAACCGTGATAAAATTGCTTGAGATAGAAAATGTATTTTGCTTTAAAGATGGAGGCTACAAGAACGAAGGATATTACTCATGTTAGGATGTTGGGCCTATTAACGTGCAGAGGCCTAGTTCATGGAAATTGTGTAGGCCTGATCGAAAATGTCTTGCTTAGCATTAAATCGTAGAAATGTTTTAGAGAAAGCTGCCTTTAGCTAAAGTCAATTGCAACATTAGGAATTTGTGAGCCGATTCACATGTATTCCTTTGCAGGTGCAAAGCTAAGCCGATAGTGGAGTTGAAGGGCCCATTCTGTATGAGTGTTAGGATGCTAGGCTCAGACGTGGAGGAGTAGCCGAGGAATTTAAGAAAGCAACTTGAAGCGAAGGAAAGCCTGGGACTCAAGGACGTTTTAACGGACAGGGATGGAGAGGTGCCATAATGGAAAAATCTGAAAACCAACACCTTCGAGAGGGGCGTACCTGAAGGTGTGTCGTCCGCATTGTGGGGTTTTGTATTAGGGTCAACACCCCGAGGGAGAAGGCAGAACAGATGAGCTGAGAGACGAGAGGGAGCGGTTGGTTGCCAGAGAGCTTACCTATGACTGAGGAGACTCTAGACTAACAGAGAGAAAGTGAGTGAACTTCTTTGGAAGTCACCACTGCTGACACCTTGATTAGGTTGGTCTATTGTTGAGTAGGGATGTCACTTAGTATAGCGTAGGGACATTTTAACCTGAATGTATACCTTCTATAAATGCATACTAAAACTCAGGTTATAGCAATTCTTGTTAGCCAGATTATTCTTGAATTGATCCTTGTATTATTCCTGAGCTGTCTGAGACTCTTCCGTAGGATTATGTTTGTATTAGTGCCCGTTTATCTTCTGAACCTTTTGCTGAGGTGTTTATACCTTCAGTTGTTTTTGGCTTTGTAATAAATCTTCAAACGTACTCTTTGGTTGGTGGCTCTTTGGGGGAAACAATGGGAACTGTTGAAATTTGTTGATTATTGGTAGATAGATTGCCTAATTCATTCTATGACAGGTAAAAAGGTCCAGTCGACCTGTGACGGGAATTTCCAGAAAATGGTAATCAGACTTTAGAAGGAAAATCCCGCCCTTACACCTTCTAGACCTATTGTTTTTTGTTCGAGGATGCACTTGATTACTCAATATCTGCAATTGATACCAAGTCCATTTTTTCACAGAATTAAGAATGAACCGTTTTTTTCCCCGGAGTTTTAGCAAACTTGACCCGAAGGTAGCAGGTATCAGAGCGCTTTACATTAGCACCAGTTGCATTACACAAGGACACATTCATTTTTTTTTTGTTAGGCACCCGGAGATAAAGTGATTTGCCCCGAATCACAGGATGTTGAGCGTCATTGCCGAGACTCGAACCGGTTACCGAGATTTGAGGTTGACCGATTTAGCCTTCATACCACATCATCTCTTTACTCATTGTGCCAAAGTGATGTCTGTTTACTTGTAAAAAAGAAAGAGGGAGTGAAAATAATTGCTGAAGTCAAAAAGAGAAGTAACATGCCATGTGGTGCAACAAGTGATGGAAAATGCACTGATTTGAACTATTCTTTGTTCATATACAGTACTTACTTTATTATTGCCAAAATATATTGTGCGTGTCCTTTCATATATGGTTCTTGCCATCCTGCATGAATCCATCCCTGGAATTCATTAGGGCTGATATTTGCTTACATTTCTCGTAGATTGTGGCTCTATAGAAGTCCAAGGTATTTACATGAAGGGACTCCTGATTGTTTTTATTTGATGTGCATGTGTCGAAGCCTAAAAAATATGATCATACTCCTTCCCCTTACTTCGCACACATTCAGTATCTAAAAGTGTGCACTCTGATCAGGTATGCACCCAGTCCAATGTCACAAGACTACGAAAATTCTGAAAAGACTCTTGACATGATCACAGAAGTAAAGCTAAAGTCAGGAAAGAAAAGCAAAACAGTCATCATTCTTTTGCTGTCAACAGTTGTGGAAATGCATACGTTTGTGGAAAGCAAATGACACCTGAGCACAAACAGGGTCTACAAATGTAAAAAGCAAAATATATACTTTATACAGTATTCAAGAAACTCCTACAAAAAAGGTTCCAATACAAATCTACTTTTTGCATAAATGCAGAGTATATTCTGCCCTAAAAAAATGTTTTAATACAGCGAGAACTAAAACATTGTATGTTAAATGCAATGTATGTATTACTCTGTCAATAACAAATATTTTTTAGCTTGTCCTAAGGCATAAATCATGAGAGTGCAGCGGCCAATTAAATTATCCGTTGTCTTATTACACAGTGTGAGAACAAAAGAAAAGAAAAGAGTATCGGAGGGCACCATGAAAAGGTATGACCCAAAAATTTCTGCCAGGTGAATCTGCTGATCTCAGTTGGTCTGGTTTTGAATGAGAAAAACAAAGTAAATCTTGTTTTGTTGCTTGATTCATTGCTTAATTGGTTCTTTCTCTAACCCGACCTGTAATCTCCCTTCCAAGAATGAAGGACAAATAATTAACTCTTGATGTCAGAAAGAGATGCCTATCTAGTGGCTGGATTGCACAGTGTTGAATTGGGGAATCTGGGATCAATCCTAGCGTCCCTGCTTGACCAAACTGCGTGACCTTTAGGCAATATTATACTTCACAAGCCTCGCTTATGTTCATTGTCACATACGATAACACCTTCGAATACTTGAGTTCCGGGCGTGCCCTGTACAAGAACATCTCTTGTGTTGTATTTAACAGTCTGCAATGTTGCTCCAAGTATAATAAGAATCTCAGCCACAATTGGGTACACAACCGACTAGCATCCAAGCTCACTAGTGCCATTATCGTCAGGACAGTGATCTGGGGGCAGGAATGCTCCTCAGTACATTTTTAAAAACTCGCACTTTTTAAATAAATATTTTTCAAATAATTTGATGTTCTACGATTTTGCTTTTGCCTGTTTAAGAAATACTTTTTTTTATAATTTGAAAACAATGTCATACTATAACTTTTTGTTTGTTGATGATTTATATGGCAAATATTTTCAAGGTTCGCCATGAGAACATATTTTTAAAGCCAGAGCCGACCCTTGACTTGGCTGAGTGATTGTGTGCCAAGTAACCAACCCCTGTAGCACGAGAACAGCTGCCAAGCTGCATGCCCTTTTGTTAGCAGCACATACAACTGCACAAGTCCTTCGCACTGTAAGCCAAATGTATGAGTGTAAAGTTACTAAAGACAAAAAGGAATCATGGGTAAAACCAGCACCACACATGGCCAACCACTGGTTCCGCAAAATCATTCTATAGAAAAAAAGAGACAGAGGCTTAAAATAGAACCCTATTTTATTTATATTTATAAAGTTTTATATAGATAGTATACATTGTTAAAATACGTTCATTTGTTTCGACTTTTAAATATATTACTACATTTAATTTAATGTTAAAATACTTTGTTGCTGCCTTTCATTGTTATATGCAGTGTAAATCATTATCATTATAATCCACCATTATCTTTGCTTGAGTTGGAAAGGAAAGACGTCTGAAAGAGGGTAAAGTCCTCCTTGCCCTATATTGAGATTGAAAATAACACTTTCAAAAAGTTGCAGAAGATAATACAAATGCAATCAGATGTGAATCTGGCTCCCTTTTATGAGGTACAAATGCCAATCATAGGCTATTGTGGAGCCAAATTGAGTTTTAAAGAATGGGAAACTTGTGGCAAGATAAACATCATTAGCAAGATGAAATATTCTTAGTTTGATACGAGAAGGGAAATTTTGGATTTAAAAAAAAGTCCAAACCATAGGGTGATTGTCACGCTGGTTGATAGTGTGGAGAAATGGAGATTGACGTTTCGGATGGGATGTTTAAAAGGATTTACAAAAAAAATCAGGCTGTAAGTCGAGGTGATCCCCAAAGGCCAGAAGGTTAGGAATGTTCCCCGGCCATTGAAGGATTTACAGATTTATTGAAGGATGAATTAAGCAGTTATTTGATGGTGGGAAAATAGAACCCATAACAACCTCAGATGGTTAAAAGCTATTGTGCTTGCACGAAAATAAATGGCAACATTTGAAATTGTGTAGACTTGCATGGTCCAGACAGGGCCGGACTGGAAACCCAAAGAAGCCCCGGCAAATTTTGTCAGTACAGCGCCTGTATGGGCATGGCGAGGAAGTGCCGAGAGCGAGCCTGACAACTACAAGGTGGGGAATGTGGGGCTATCCCCCAAGAAACTTTGGGAAAAGACTGAAACAATGGTGCATTCTACAACACATTTTTCATGATATATTCAATTGTATTAGCTTTTAGAGCATAGTAAATGATGACCTTACAGTGTACCAGGATACCCAGTCATATCCACAGACATTCTTATGGAGAACACAAACAATAAGATGCCATGCATGAAACATGAATTTAAATATAATATAAGTGCATACATTCACTGTAAAGCAGTCACAAAGCGAAGAACACAATAAACCATCATTTCAAGGGACGTTAGCATCCTCTACCCCAACAAGCGGTAGGTGGTAAGCCCAGCCAAGAAACAGTGTTAAGCACAGCCAAGAAGCTGAGAACAAAATGAAGGACCATTTCTAGGGATCTTAGCATCCTCCACCCCAATTAGGGGCTCGACAGAGCCGCTTTAGCGCTGGTGCAAAAATGTTTTTGGGCACCCTCTCCCCCATGACCTCCACCTCCACGGATTCCCTCACTGTCACTCTCCAACAGTGTCTCTCACTTCTCCATAGCCACTCTCTCACATGTATCTCATTTGTTTTATAGCAACTCTCCTACTAGCATAGGGTGTTGGAGCACTTTACATTACACACACATACAGAGACTATGAGTCATATGTGTGTAAATCAGTGTATAGAAAATGTTACATAAGACAAAGGTGATTACAAGAGGTAGGTTTCAAATGTCTTCCATACGGGTATGCATTTTGTAAGAGTGGTTGGTCTGGGAAAGCACAAAGGATTTAAAACGTAACTTGGTGTTTAGGGTTGGCTTTACTAATAATAAGTTATGTCTACCCAAATAAACCCTTTTTAGCAACATTAAGATAATGAAAGACTGGGAAAGAGCATAACTTTCTAACCTGTATCGTGCAGTTTGAATGCAGCCCTTTGATGGCAGTTCATAGCTCACTGTTCTATATTACGATTATTACTAATGAACTGCAAGTAACAAAAGGGTATTGATGACAAAAGCAGTAAACCACTGAACTATCCACATAAAATACAGTTCTGTGATCTGCTTGATACATGTTCTTGCAGCAGGAATGTTAACCCTCACCTCTACTTTAGATGAGTCAAAACGGCCACTAGACAAAACTCTGATCCTTCTCCAAAAGGAACATTAATCATAAGAGTTGTCTTTACATTTTTATTGTTACCTCAAAACTGCTGCATATAGAAGGAACTCTGCAGTGTGTGCTTTTAAACCCATAACAATTCAGTGTCCCCAGCTCAGCAATAAATCAGCCTTTAGTAACAAAACCAGCAACCACCCTTCCAGCCTCTCGGGGAAACGCCTGATGCCTGATATGGCCAGTCCGTCCTGGGATCTAGAAGAGTTTATCTTGTTGGACAGGCATTCATTGCAAAATTTAAATTAGCTGCTGGCAACAATATTAGAAAGAAACCCCAAGGTTGCACACTTCAAGGGTAGTATCTTGGTCAGAGGGTGGATCAGAGGGAGCATTATTGCCTACTAAGGATGGTGATAGGCAGTTTGAGAGAGGTAGCACTAATGCTGGAAGCAGATAAGTGTAAGTTTGACATTGGAGAAGTAGATTACTTAGAAGATCATAAAGTACGTGCAAACAGAGTTAGACAGATGCTGAAACTAGTGGCGGTGAAAGGGCTCCCAGCCTGGAGGATAAAGAACAGCTGAAGCCATTTTGAGGGCTTGCAGACTAGCTCAATCTTGTGAAACACTTCGTTTAAAGTACACAGGTGATGAGGGAACTATTCATAAAAGGTGTATAGTATCTATGGTGACACAAGTGTGAGAAAGCATTTTGTGATGTAAAGGAGGCTATTGGGGCCTGGCAGGAAAGAACCCTATGATTCCAGGGGTATAACCATAATGCCAATGGATGTGAGTGCCTATGAGTTGGATGTGGCTATGTGTGGAAAGAGTGGTAGCCTTCACATCTGGAACGTTCAAATGAGCAGAGACATGCTACTCCATAGTTGAGAAAGACCCATCAGCGTGCTGGTAGGAGCAGGGTTCAACATTTCTACACTGTTTTATGGGGAAAAACCTCTAGTTGCACTTATTTTCAACATACTGTGTGAGACACTTAATACCAAACATTATGAAATGTGTTTACTGACTTTATAAGTATAGTTTTAAGACCAATGTGTGCCAAATTTGGAAAAATGGATGTGGACTGTTTGTCCAGACTGCCAATCCAACGTAGCAATGAATCAGAGGATAATTAATGGTAAGTAGCTAGTGTGGATGTATGTTGTGTTGGAGCATTTAGTAAGCAGTCTCAACTGGTGGCAGTTGAAATAGATGAGAAGTTGTCAGGAAATGAGAAGTGCATTTTAAACTGTTGGTCGAGAACAGTGGAGAACATGAATAATGTTAACAGTTTATCGAATCTATCTGATTGAGTACTAGGAAGAGGAGATGAGTTAGTTCTGGGACTGCTGAGGAGGGAGACGATAGAGTTGTTACACAAAGGTCATGGAGATATGTTTGCAAGTAAACGAAGAATGGTGTTATGATTTGTAATGTACCCCAACATAGGCCTGGGTAGTCACCTAACCTTTCACCTACATTTACCATGTCATTGTACTACATTACGGGTTTGTTCTGCCCTTTTACCTAGTTAGGTGCTGCATAAATGTCATGTGGTTTTCCACGAAAACTAGCCTAATTTATTATGCATGAGGATTCTCAGAAACACAGCAGAACTACCATCTACTGCATCTTCTGCATAATAACTATATAGAAGGGTCATCCCTTTCGCATTCCTCAACCGACAGGATACAGCAAGGTAGAACCCCTGAGGGTACCTATATAAGCACCACTTCTCTGGTGGGGCAGGCAGAGTAGAAAGACTTCCATGCTGACACACTGATGTGGGACGCTGAGGTTCCTGCATGCAGATATCCCAGCATGCAGTGGTCTGACATCCCTCACGGGGTGTCCATCTCAAGACCAAGATGGGGTCCTTCATTCTCTCACACCAGGTAATGAGGTTGGTTATAACCAACCTCATTACCTGGTGTGAGATATATGTAGGATATATCCTAGGGGTATTCTTGGCTATAAACATCCATACATGCTAGGGACATTTAGGTACATCTAGTTAGGGTCTGCATCGTAGGAGTACGCATTATTACTGTCATGAATTCATATGCCTGCATATATTCATTGTTTTAGCACTATGGTAGAAATCTTCCATCCATTTACTTTGTTGGTGCTTATAATCATTTATATCTGCTTCTGTGTTATTGTTGTTGCAGCACACATATTTTACACTAGAATGACGCTGGTTCAATAAATGCTTATTGAAAACGTCCCCACCGTTTATTCTGTGTATCTCTCTGAGACAAAGTGAGCACGAATGACTGAGCGAAAACTACTGTACTGTTTTCACGGTCCCTGAGGGGACAGGGTTGTCATGTTCAATAGTTGCCAGAAACGATTCCCTCCTTGGTAAGAGGAGTTCATAGTGGCACTGTGAGCTAGCTGGTATACAGGCAAACATATGCGGTGAGGGTGTCTGGAATCAGTCTGGACACCACTCCCATAGTTTATGTTGTCTAAATGAGCAGGTCCTATATAGGTTTATAGGAACTACATAACATGGTTCTTATTTAATGGTCAAATCTGATTAGTTCAGTTGTGCTTTCTCAGAGACCCCTACTCACATCTATCCAGAGACATCTGGAGTGGGAAGGGAACAATCTGTTGCAGCTGAGTAGGCATATCCTATGTATTGGCTGCAGATTTATTCAAGCTTGAAGGATAATAGCTCCCTAATATGCATAAAACTTTATCTCAGTTTCCTTGAAACTCTTTCAACAATGTCTGAAGAAGAGAACGCTGTGACAGCATTACGTTCGAATGCAGCAGGGGAAGGGGAACAAGAAGGTGCTATAAACATTTCAGAAATGTCAGAAATGCACTCACTTTAAAACTAGCTGAATTTGCAGTCTCAGCATTAAGTGGGACTGTAACATTAGTGATTGAGGCACACAAGTCAGTCAGGACAGAGGTATTGTACTCATGGGTTAAATTGCAACCGGCAGATGCACGCACAAATACATTTCATGCTAACACTTCGGATGAAACACTGGAAGAATATTGTCCATATAAGAACATTGAAGTTCCGCTCACCTACCAGGACCACATAAACTGGTTTACAGGTGCCCTCCCACACACAACAGATAAAGTAAGACTCTGTCCGCTCAGCAGAGACAGAGCAAATTGGCCCATCCTAGCGGCTTACACACTGCATCCAGACATTGGCAGAATGCTCGTAGCAGATTTATGTCCACTTCACAAATCAATAATAAAACTGTACAGAAATTTAACACAGTTCATTATAAGAACACTCACACTGCAACCGACGAAGGTTACACCAGCAGGTCAACTACAAGGGACTGCAAATAAAATCACCCCACAAATGCTGAACGTGGTTATGGGAAGAATGCCCACTAAACGTCAGCAAATGCCATTCTGTATAGCACGGAAAATCACACAGTTATAGGCAGTTCCCACACACAGGTCCTCGAGAAAAACATAGAATGCTAACAATCTGCTTGCCAATAGGGATAGCTCCTCCAAAAGAGGATTGTACCTCTTGGGGTATAGTTTTTCCTGACAACTATACCAGAACTCATGGTATCTCTTCAATTGCCATGATATCAGACGTATTGAGACAAATACAGAATGAGTATGGAGCAGAACCTGCTCTAAACTTAGGGATGAAATTGTTAGGGAAATTCTGCACAGGCATCCACAATTATGTTGGCTAACATAAAAGAGGAGGCAGCAGCGGTGGCGATACGCCAACGCTTCAGGGATTGCACTCCTGTACAACAAGAGCGAGAATTACCAAAAATTATCGAAGATACATATGCCGAATTAGGTAGGGATAATTTGCGAGCTAGAGCAACAAAACCTCAACTCATGGGTGGTCCTGAAAAGGATAACACCAAGCAAGCACCTGATTCTTACAAAAAGAAACGGGATAGTAAAAAACAAAATAATAGATATAATACACAATCAAAGGGTGGCTCTTCTCAGCAGGAGCCTTCCGAAAGGAGGTACAACCTTAGGAATCGTGACAGCATTAAAAAACCTGACAGGTATCAGGACACTGATACGCGTTCCTTTCAGGGTTCATCAAAAAACTCCAAGACGGAAGGATGGCCAGAGCACCGATCAGAAGAACGAAAAAAGTCCAGAGACACACAACACACTTCAGACTATAATATAAAGAAAAAAGATAAACCAAGATCAAAACCTCAATTTAAAAAGAAGAAAGGCTGCTGAGAACTCAACTTCTGAACGGGAAATGGGCTCTGACGATGCTAGACAGCGCAGCAGAAGTAACGATACCTTGCCAGAACCTGATGGAATGTATGGTGACAGCGGCATTGAATTAATATATCACGGTGGAGACACCTGATACTAGGGTGTCCCACACCTGTTGTATGAAATAACACTCCAAGTCGAGGGTGACAAGCCCAGAAAAATTGAAGGTCTTTTTTTGGGAGCACCTGACTCAAGGCAATGACATCCTATTGGCTGAAAAAGATTGGCCGCCTGAAATCGCTATGGATTGCCCAAAGGGAGAAACAGTAATTTTACCAGCTTTCTCTGACCTCGTTCCCAAATCACTAAAATATTCATACTTGCAGGAGTGGGCGGTAGCTTTAGCTTCTGTATTATTTTGCAATCATGTTGGGTGGGATGCTGGGTTACCTCACCATGTAATCCCAGTAAAAACTACTCCAACTCCACAGAGACAGTACCCGATAAAACAAGAAGCAAAAAACAGGTCAGGGAGATCTTAGATCAACTTGACTACCAAGGTGTAATAGAAAATTGCACCTCCTCCAAGAATAATCTTTTGTTTCCCGTAATGAAATCCAATTAATCATATTGTCTAGTTTTAGACTACAGGCATTTGAACCCATGCACAAAGACATTTGCAGTACAAAATGCACACAGTGCCACATTGTTGAATAACATTGTGCGGAGAAAATACAAAACAACACTAGATAGCTCAAATAGATTCTTCTGCCAAAATTTAGAGCCTGAAAGCAAATATTTGGCAGCATTTCGGCCGTAGGCTCTCAGTGTCAATTCAGTGTCAATTCTGTTGACTGCCCCAAGGGTATAAGAATAACCCCGGGTTGTTCTCAGCTAGGGTAACCGAGTTACTTTAAAATTTTAATGAGGAGGCATTGTCCTATGTCGATTATATTTATCTGACAGATGACAATTTATTGAATCATTTGACAAGGGTGAGCAACATCGTTTTGGGATTAGCTTCTGAGGGCTACAAATTCAACTTTAAAAAATCAAAAATAGCCCTCCTCAATGTCCTATTTTTGGGATACGAGTTATCAAGTGAAGGAAAACCCTAGCAGCTAACTTTTTAGACAATGCACACTGCTCCAACCTCCAAGAACTCTGAAAGATGTACAATCTATATTGGGATTCCTCAATTTTGGCAGAGCATACATTTTGGATTAAGCAGAAAAAAGTAAAAACTTTCTACAATTTAATCAGACCTGATTATCAGTTCGACATTGGACACAGGAACACACGGATATCCTTCGTTCCTTACAAGCTGACATGATAGCTTCCAAACATCTACACACACGTGTAAATACCATAAATCTGGTGACCTGTGTAATCGCGGGTCAATCAGGGTACACTTACCTAACCTTCAATAAAGGCAAAACGTTACCCATAGCATACAAATCACACTTGCACACAAATGGTGAAATGTGTTTTGCTTCTACAGAAATATTCAGACAGCAGTACAGACTGCTGTAGTGAGAGAAAGAGCATTGGGTCAGGGGAAATGAACAATTGTTGGCCTCAGAGGCTGTTACAAAACCAAGTGTTCCAAATGCAAAGCACTGCATCCTAGATGGATACAATGGGCTAATTTTCTCACTGCAACAGGTGTGGACTACAAATTCGACTCTACATTGAAAACACACGCATTTCTACAGTATGAACAAGAATATCCTCTCCCGAATTAAATAATGCCTCTAGATCAGTATGAATGCATTATTTACACTGATGGTTCTGCTCAGCCTGCCAAAGGGAGTAAATATCAATACAGCAGTACAAAGACACAGTCTCAAGGAGACTGCATGGCATAGCTGGCAGAATTAAAAGCCCTATTACTGGCACTAATAGATACGGATCGGGAATTCCCCACACTGATAGTGTGCGATTCATTTTACTGTGTCCAGTCTTACAATGAATATCTTCACTACTTGGGTCAGAATGGGTTTAAAGACTCAAAAGTTTGCACAATAAGGCACAAATTGATTTGGAAACAAGTGGCAGAACTGAAAAAACTCTTTCCAAGAGCTCATGTGATACATACGCAGAGTCATCAACGTGATGGCGTTCACGTTGAAGGGAATTCATTGGCTGCTGAAACCGCCAAGGCAACAGTACGAACTGCTGCCATAGCTGCAATCACTTGTTCTAGCACGAGAATGGATGGACAGATAAAGGTAGCTATCATCGCTTCATGCAAAAACAACTCAGCCTTACCAAAAGGCTTTCCACTTAAGTACAGTACTGCTCAGCCTACACAAGGGGGAAAATATCAATACAGCAGTACAAAGACACAGTCTCAAGGAGACTGCATGGCACAGCTGGCAGAATTAATCATTGCTTCATGCAAAAACAGCTCAGCCGTACTAAAAGGCTTTCCACGTAAGTACTCCTACAAGTTAGATGCACAAAATATTCCATATGCTCAATGCCATGAGTGGGGGACAGAGTAATACCAAACATTTATCCCAGATTAGGTTTAATTGTAGCTGCACATGCGGGTCAGGGTTCAGGGCACATGGGGATTACTGCGACGATTTCACTATTGAAACAACGCTATTGGTAGCCAGGTTTAATGAAACAGGCACAATTATTCCTCCTTAAGTGCGGCATCTGTCAGCAGATGAAGGGTTCAACCGTAGCAATGCCCACCACAAACACCACTACTGACTTCTGACCGACCTCTTGTCGTGTCTATTTGTGCCACTGCGACCCCCTAAAATCTGACAGGGCTTACAAGTATATATTGGTGGCAGTGGATTCAGGCTCTAGATTCCTGTGGGTTTGGCCCCAGTGCTCGGCTAACGCCCAAACTGTTATAAAGGATTTGGGAGTCTTCACAGGGACATACCAAGTTGGCACATTACATTCTGACCATGGCCCCGCGTTTAGCTCTCTGGCTTACAAGGAAGTCATGGGAAGTTTGGGTGTTGCACTGCGATACTCCTCTCCATATCATCCCAAGGGAAATTCGATTGTGGAATGGAAAAACCGAGACCTAAAGCAATCCTTAACAGCAAGGGTATTAGGCTTGGGTGATAGTTGGGTCAATCACCTACATGGGTCCACAGGGCACTAAATAACATGCCAAGGAGTTCCCTAGGAGGCCGTACTTCTCACAAGGTCCTGTTTGGGACACGAATGTGGGATCCCGATCTCGATTGTGGCAGCACAGTGGCGGATGAACAAGTATTTGACGATAACCGTTTGGCTGTTTTACAGGAACTCAATGAATTCCAGGCCCTACAAAGCAACGTCCAAGTAAAACGCATCGCAACTGGGAAAGTAAAAACAGTAACAGCAAGACCTGCCTGGGTCCCAAAAATCGTGGATTTGGTCAGAGAAAAGATTGTGGACAAGAAATAATTTAGACCATCTTAGAGAATGCCTGTACCTTTCCTGGCTTTTGAAGGAAAAAGAACAGTAATTCCTCCGCCTCTTGCCGGCAAGAAAGAAACGATATGCGTCTCCATTGACCTGATCAAATCACACTATGTGGCCTATACTGAATAGTAGGCCACATGGGCTCCTCTGTAGCCGCCGATCTCCTCTCGCTGCCATACAGGAGGTTCAGGCAGAAAGACTGATATGATTTGAAGAGTCTTCTATACGTAGTAATGGAGTTACCAACAATGAAGTGGAACTTGTTCCTATTGAAATTGAACATAATCAAAACATAAATGAAACATAAATATTAATTCGCCTTACCACAGACATATACATCAAAATGCCTCTACAGGAGAAATCTGCAAGTACAACAAAACCTGCTGAGCTACCAAAGATAGATCGAACTGCATCTGACTATTTCATAGATTTTGACACTTTTTCTCTGATCAAAGTGAACCTGAATCACTGCCAGCTCCAGTTTCCCGCAAAGAACAGCTTCATGATTTCTACCTTTGGGTGGAAAAGACATACCTAGTCTCACCATGGCTATAGCTCTGGATAGCAACTGGCATACTGTTCCTACTCTTTTGCATAGGTTAAATCACTGTCTTTTTCTGGCTTGTGAATAGACATTATCTCCCAGTACATTCTGCAGATTCACATGTGAACTTGGTACTGAAACTTCATATGTCATCTCATCATGAACAAAGAGATTTGTCTTATGTGAACATTACAGCAGTTCCAGTTTCTGACAGAATAGTTTGGGATAGAGTTTCATATGATGTATTTGGTCCCACCGAATGTGAAAATACCACTTGTATTTAAAATTTCTGATATCACCTCCAGTACCTACTCTGACAATTGGGATTTTAAAACTTTGAATAGTATGCTGTCTGATTTATAACTGTCTGCAGCATTTTCGAAAAATACAATGTTTGATGATCCATCTGATTTTTACACCATGTATTGTTACCAGCATTATGGTCATCATTTTTTTTCATAAAACGAGTGCATCACGTAATCTTTGCATATACCACCAATGTGACCATTGCCCAATACCATCCAAAGGTAGTTCACAAACGTTGCACAAAAGTTTTCTTATGTTTCTGTGTATGATACATCAGATCCACGCTCATATTATTATAAGCTTGTTAACTACATCTGCAAAGAAAAATGTGCTTACTAATACAAAACAGATATACTCTGCATCCTTTACTTCCCAACTGTCTGAACAGGGTTTCAACTTATGGAAAGACACTATAGACATAAAATCAGCCTGGGGGACTAAGGAATAGCAGGTTCAGGGAACTGAGGCATTGTTTAGAGCTTGCCTCTTGCCACAACAGATTATCTTCCTGAACGACACAGTCCAACAGACTTGCTGTCTTAGGTTAGCCAAGATTAAAGACTTGAACACACCTCATATTCCCTCGCTTCCACACTTTGAGGGATGGCAAAATTTTACAGAAATTGGTGAAGGTACACTAGATGACATTGTGCATAGCATTTAATACAAATCGACAATTGCAAGGAATGGTTGGTTTGGCCTAGCGACACAAACTGGTGTCAGTCAAGATTCCAGGATACCAACGAAGGGTTTAGTATCCATAGGCCGGACTTACGCTATGTACAACGAGAACATCCGGGGGTGGTGACATCATATAGTGTTGGGAAGTTGCCAAGATTGGCTAAGAACCTCAACACTGTCACAGCTGAAACAAAGCTTGTCCTTACTCTCAGATGACATGGATCTTATGAATTGTTTGGTAGGTCCCCGAAAGCGACAGCATAAATGCTTCTTATAAGCCATTTACAATGAAGTATGGAAAATCTTTCAACAGGAACCTGCAGAACAAATGTGTGAAATTGACAGAGTTAACCTAGAAAAGGCTTTGGCTGTGGTTGACAATGGTATGACCACACTGACTTCCAGGATGTATTCACTGGGCAACATTGTATCTTCTGCTATAGATACAATGGAACAGGATCTGTCCATTTTAGAACATGGGCAGTCACAGTTACGAGCCATTCTATTATTAAGCTGGACGCTTTAATCATTGCGCTTTGGCCATGTGCCCTGGCGATATATTAACAGTACGTCCCTATTCTCCGCGTATAATCTATCAGAAAGACAGACAAGTGTGGCACAAAGAGATACACAATATTCAATGCTGCACAATGAAAAATTAGACCAATTACCTTTCACCATGGCTGAGTCACCGTCCACTGAATGGTTAATTCATGGCCATATAACATTGCCAGTAACAACTTTCCAATTTCAATATTGCCTAGAACACCACTAGGTAGGCAGATATAAAGCAATGGGTAAGGACTTCATCATGAATCTTGGGAATTACAGTATAGATTTAGATGCAGAAATGGGGACACTGAAGGGTTTCTCACTGATACAGACTGCAAGAATTCATTGAGTGGATCTCTTCTTTGCCAGGATATTATGCTTCACTGGGCATGCAACGGTTCAGTTGCAAACTTATCCTGTCATTTAAAGGGTTCCCATGCTGCTGTGATTAATCCAGTGTTCAAACTGCTCTCAAATGGGAGTTACTTGATTCTGAATAATTAAGGTTGTTGTGGGATGCTTCCAGGCATGGCATATCTAGTCACGGTAAGTTCCAGGGTTACTTGTTGTATGCAAGTATTGTTTCCACCTACCCACACAGTCAGGGAGGCGCAGTTATGGCCTTCGTTGAATCTTTCCTTTATACGGTTTGATACTCTGAGCCGAATGAAAGCAATGCTTTTACAGAAAGATGTGCCCTTAACCTCAGCCCGAGAGACTTTTGATCTTCAGGTCGCAAGGTCCTCAGCAGAGATACAGGCACTGGTACAAACTAACTGCCCTTTCCATTTTGGAGAAATGGTACAGCGTATCTTTAACATGGCTGATACGAAGGGTATAGTACACAGCTTTCAAACACTCCGTATTAGGAAGAGTTTTCGTAAGGCTTCCGCTAATCCTGCTACTGATAGTGGGTATTCTGATTTTAATTTTTCTGCTACTCAATGGATGTGCCAGCCACCAAGGAGATGGAAAAACGCTCTTGGAGCGCCATTAACGTGACCATAGGGTACTCCATCTGGGCACACCTCGACTTCGGGAGCTAAGTGAGTCTTGGTTCCTATCATTCCGACCTGTCTGGATTGACTGTGTTTTGCCTGTTCTCCGCTGCTTGCTCTGCGGTCAAGAATGCATGTTGGATCTCTGTCTAACTTTTCCATTGGTTGCGCCGCCAGACGTGGATGCAGTGCTGGACCCATTAAAGGCCCACATAGTGCTGTGTCCTCAGCGTATTCCCATGTTGATGTCGGCATTCTTAGAGCCACCACAGGAGGCTTCAGCTCCTGTTGGGTTGGATACCAGCACTACTACAGGCACACAGGTTTTGGATGTTTCAAATGCTTCCCCAGCATTGGCTGTGGGAACTGAAGAAGATCATATTTGCTCTATTGACCTGATCTGTGAGGTGTTACAGGGACCGTCGTCTATGAAGGCAAGCAGCTGTGATGTTGCGTCTCCCACACAGGACACATAAACATTTGGCTCTCCATGTGCTGGGAAGAATTCAGCCTTTTTCCAAAACAACCGAAATTGGAATAGTAAACAATGTTTTTTATCTTGTACTCTCACTGAGCAACATGGCTTTCAGACGTACTCAGCTGCTCATACCATGTATGAACATATTTTAAAGGACTGATAGAGCATTCTAACATATATGAAGGTCTTGTAGAGTTTTCATAAACTTTTAGAATTTTTTTATCCTGGACATTTTAACTATGTTAGAAGAACATTCCCTTTTTAATATAACTCCTGGTTGAATGAGGAGTGGGTGCTTTGATTTGTAATATACCCCAATATAGGCCTGGGTAGTCAACTAACCTTTCACCTACATTTACTGTGTGATTGTACTACATAACAGATTTGTGCTGACCTTTTAACTAGTTACGTGCTGCACAAATGTTGCGTGGTTTTCTCCAAAAACTAGCCTCATTTATTATGCACAAGGGTTCTCAGAAACACGGCAGGACTACCATCTACTGCATCTTCTGCATAATAACTATGTGTAAGAGTCATCCCTTTCACATTCCTCGGCCGACTTGCTACAGCAAGGTAGAACCCCTGAGGGTACCTTTTGGGTATATAAGCAACATATCTTTGCTGGGGCAGGCAGAGGAGAAAGACTCAATGTCTCAAAGAATTGAAAAAAAAAAGAGGAGAAAGACTTCCATGCAGACACACTGACGCGAGACGCTGAGGTTCCTGCACGCAGACATCCCAGCACGCAGTGGTCTGATATCCCTCGCGGAGTGTCCATCTCGAGACCAATACGGGGTCCTTCATTCTCTCGAACTAGGTAATGGGTTGGTTATATCCTCGGGGGAGTCTTGGCTATACACATAAATACATGCTAGGTACATTTAGGTACATCTAGCCAAGGCCTGCATTGTTGAAGTTTGCATTATTACTGTCATGAATTCATATGCCTGCTCTTAAAAATTACAAAAGCGCCATTCTCAGGACTAAATCTGAATACTTTTTTCTAAAATCCTGGGATCTACTAATAATGGCGAAGGAAATTTTTACGATAGTAGATGAACTTGTCAAACCTGATTGCGTTACAGCAAAGTCCACTCCGTCACAATCCCTCTGTGATTCCCTCAATATTTACTTTATTGAAAAAATTGCTAACATCAAATCCAGTATTCCTCGGTCCTCGGTACTATCAGATCCCTGAGGCTCACACACTAATCCTTACCATCTGGATCAATTCCCTCTCATCACCCAATAGGTTTTTGTCTCTTTACTTAAGAAGGTTTGCTCTGGCTCCCCCACGGACAGCTGCCCTCCTCATATCCTTCGGGAAGTTTTCCTCCATTGTCCTGAGCCCCCTTTGTCGCTTCTTAATAATTCCCTTACTAAGGGCATTGTCCCCAACATTTTTAAGAGTGCGGAAGTTGTACCTATTTTTAAAAAAAACAGGCTCTGATCCTTCTATCCCCAGCAACTTTCGTCCTATCTCACTGCTGCCCTTCTTGGGAAAAATCTTGGAAGCCCAAGTGGCAAACTGTCTCAGCACTTTTGTTGAACAGTCACACTATCTAGACCCACACCAAGCCGGTTTTAGACCCGAACATTCTACAGAGTCTGTCATTTTAGCAGTCCTCGATGAATTATGAAGGGGGGCCAGCCGGAGCTCCACGCAAGCCCTGGTACTCCTGGATCTCTCTGCTGCTTTCGATACGGTCGACCACCGTTTGCTGGTCGACCGAGTCGAGAGTGCGGGGATCCGGGGCCTCTCACTGGAATGGATATCTTCCTTTTTCAGTGACCGCTTTCAAGCAGTCCGTCTCTTGCTGAGAAAAGGAGACTGACGTGTGGGGTCCCACAGGGTTCATCGCTTTCTCCCCTCCTTTTTAACTTGTATATTTTTCCCTTAATTTGGCCCTTCAAAAGAGAGAGGTGGTTATATTCAACTACACTGATAAGCTCCAGTTAGTGTTTAACATTGACTCTTCCTCTTCATCCACGGAAAACTTTCAGTCTACCATGATATTCATTAGCAACTGGAAGAATACTAACCATCTCAAGCTAAATCCTGATAAAACCGAGCTGATTCTCACTGGTGGCCCAGTAAATCCCTGGAACACCAACTTTTGGTCATATTCACTGGGGTGCCCTTCACCTCCTGTCAGCTCGGTCAAAAGTCTGGGAATTGTGATTAGCAATGACCTCACGATGAAGGCACAGATAAATGCTGTGGTCTCTGCTTGTTTCTTTCACCTGCGGAGAATTAGTAAAATAAGCATATATTTAACCATCGAAGCCTGGATTCAAGTTATACTTGCCTTGGTTATGTCGCGTATTGATTACGCTAATTCCTTGTATACCGGCATACCAGCCTACCTATTACGTCGGCTTCAACTGGTTCAGAACCAACCGGCTAGGCTTGTTTACGGTCAACCTAAATCTCACCATGTGAAAACTTTGTTGAAAAACTTACATTAGCTTCCCGTGACCCAACGCTGTCTCTTTAAATTATTCAGAAAAGGGGGTGGTGATGAACAGAGTGCCTGAATTAAGCAGACCACTCTTACCCAGTCCAAAGATCAGGGCTTGATCCATCACCGTTTTTTAGCTCACTGCACCAACCCAGCTCAGAACTTGGCTATATGCAAATTAGTCTGTTCCTGTCCCAGTGCATGATGGGAACAGGGCAAACCAAACTACCAAGCCAATTCTTGTACTGGGAAGGAAACAAGCTTCCGGGGACCGGTTTCTGCCATTTCAGGCGTCGTCGGCCCGGCTTGCTTGAATCCTGATGGTGCAATGAGCAAGGGACTCACATCTGAGTATACCCTTCCACGCTTATGGTGGACAAAATGATTCAGAAAAGGGGGTGGTGATGAACAGAGTGCCTGAATTAAGCAGACCACTCTTACCCAGTCCAAAGATCAGGGCTTGATCCATCACCGTTTTTTAGCTCACTGCACCATCCCAGCTCAGAACTTGGCTATATGCAAATTAGTCTGTTCCTGTCCCAGTGCATGATGGGAACAGGGCAAACCAAACTACCAAGCCAATTCTTGTACTGGGAAGGAAACAAGCTTCCGGGGACCGGTTTCTGCCATTTCAGGCGTCGTCGGCCCGGCTTGCTTGAATCCTGATGGTGCAATGAGCAAGGGACTCACATCTGAGTATACCCTTCCACGCTTATGGTGGACAAAATGATTCAGAAAAGGGGGTGGTGATGAACAGAGTGCCTGAATTAAGCAGACCACTCTTACCCAGTCCAAAGATCAGGGCTTGATCCATCACCGTTTTTTAGCTCACTGCACCATCCCAGCTCAGAACTTGGCTATATGCAAATTAGTCTGTTCCTGTCCCAGTGCATGATGGGAACAGGGCAAACCAAACTACCAAGCCAATTCTTGTACTGGGAAGGAAACAAGCTTCCGGGGACCGGTTTCTGCCATTTCAGGCGTCGTCGGCCCGGCTTGCTTGAATCCTGATGGTGCAATGAGCAAGGGACTCACATCTGAGTATACCCTTCCACGCTTATGGTGGACAAAATGATTCAGAAAAGGGGGTGGTGATGAACAGAGTGCCTGAATTAAGCAGACCACTCTTACCCAGTCCAAAGATCAGGGCTTGATCCATCACCGTTTTTAAGCTCACTGCACCATCCCAGCTCAGAACTTGGCTATATGCAAATTAGTCTGTTCCTGTCCCAGTGCATGATGGGAACAGGGCAAACCAAACTACCAAGCCAATTCTTGTACTGGGAAGGAAACAAGCTTCCGGGGACCGGTTTCTGCCATTTCAGGCGTCGTCGGCCCGGCTTGCTTGAATCCTGATGGTGCAATGAGCAAGGGACTCACATCTGAGTATACCCTTCCACGCTTATGGTGGACAAAATGATTCAGAAAAGGGGGGTGGTGATGAACAGAGTGCCTGAATTAAGCAGACCACTCTTACCCAGTCCAAAGATCAGGGCTTGATCCATCACCGTTTTTTAGCTCACTGCACCATCCCAGCTCAGAACTTGGCTATATGCAAATTAGTCTGTTCCTGTCCCAGTGCATGATGGGAACAGGGCAAACCAAACTACCAAGCCAATTCTTGTACTGGGAAGGAAACAAGCTTCCGGGGACCGGTTTCTGCCATTTCAGGCGTCGTCGGCCCGGCTTGCTTGAATCCTGATGGTGCAATGAGCAAGGGACTCACATCTGAGTATACCCTTCCACGCTTATGGTGGACAAAATGATTCAGAAAAGGGGGTGGTGATGAACAGAGTGCCTGAATTAAGCAGACCACTCTTACCCAGTCCAAAGATCAGGGCTTGATCCATCACCGTTTTTTAGCTCACTGCACCATCCCAGCTCAGAACTTGGCTATATGCAAATTAGTCTGTTCCTGTCCCAGTGCATGATGGGAACAGGGCAAACCAATCTACCAAGCCAATTCTTGTACTGGGAAGGAAACAAGCTTCCGGGGACCGGTTTCTGCCATTTCAGGCGTCGTCGGCCCGGCTTGCTTGAATCCTGATGGTGCAATGAGCAAGGGACTCACATCTGAGTATACCCTTCCACGCTTATGGTGGACAAAATGATTCAGAAAAGGGGGTGGTGATGAACAGAGTGCCTGAATTAAGCAGACCACTCTTACCCAGTCCAAAGATCAGGGCTTGATCCATCACCGTTTTTTAGCTCACTGCACCATCCCAGCTCAGAACTTGGCTATATGCAAATTAGTCTGTTCCTGTCCCAGTGCATGATGGGAACAGGGCAAACCAAACTACCAAGCCAATTCTTGTACTGGGAAGGAAACAAGCTTCCGGGGACCGGTTTCTGCCATTTCAGGCGTCGTCGGCCCGGCTTGCTTGAATCCTGATGGTGCAATGAGCAAGGGACTCACATCTGAGTATACCCTTCCACGCTTATGGTGGACAAAATGATTCAGAAAAGGGGGGTGGTGATGAACAGAGTGCCTGAATTAAGCAGACCACTCTTACCCAGTCCAAAGATCAGGGCTTGATCCATCACCGTTTTTTAGCTCACTGCACCATCCCAGCTCAGAACTTGGCTATATGCAAATTAGTCTGTTCCTGTCCCAGTGCATGATGGGAACAGGGCAAACCAAACTACCAAGCCAATTCTTGTACTGGGAAGGAAACAAGCTTCCGGGGACCGGTTTCTGCCATTTCAGGCGTCGTCGGCCCGGCTTGCTTGAATCCTGATGGTGCAATGAGCAAGGGACTCACATCTGAGTATACCCTTCCACGCTCATGGTGGACAAAATGATTCAGAAAAGGGGGTGGTGATGAACAGAGTGCCTGAATTAAGCAGACCACTCTTACCCAGTCCAAAGATCAGGGCTTGATCCATCACCGTTTTTTAGCTCACTGCACCATCCCAGCTCAGAACTTGGCTATATGCAAATTAGTCTGTTCCTGTCCCAGTGCATGATGGGAACAGGGCAAACCAAACTACCAAGCCAATTCTTGTACTGGGAAGGAAACAAGCTTCCGGGGACCGGTTTCTGCCATTTCAGGCGTCGTCGGCCCGGCTTGCTTGAATCCTGATGGTGCAATGAGCAAGGGACTCACATCTGAGTATACCCTTCCACGCTTATGGTGGACAAAATGATTCAGAAAAGGGGGGTGGTGATGAACAGAGTGCCTGAATTAAGCAGACCACTCTTACCCAGTCCAAAGATCAGGGCTTGATCCATCACCGTTTTTTAGCTCACTGCACCATCCCAGCTCAGAACTTGGCTATATGCAAATTAGTCTGTTCCTGTCCCAGTGCATGATGGGAACAGGGCAAACCAAACTACCAAGCCAATTCTTGTACTGGGAAGGAAACAAGCTTCCGGGGACCGGTTTCTGCCATTTCAGGCGTCGTCGGCCCGGCTTGCTTGAATCCTGATGGTGCAATGAGCAAGGGACTCACATCTGAGTATACCCTTCCACGCTTATGGTGGACAAAATGATTCAGAAAAGGGGGTGGTGATGAACAGAGTGCCTGAATTAAGCAGACCACTCTTACCCAGTCCAAAGATCAGGGCTTGATCCATCACCGTTTTTTAGCTCACTGCACCATCCCAGCTCAGAACTTGGCTATATGCAAATTAGTCTGTTCCTGTCCCAGTGCATGATGGGAACAGGGCAAACCAAACTACCAAGCCAATTCTTGTACTGGGAAGGAAACAAGCTTCCGGGGACCGGTTTCTGCCATTTCAGGCGTCGTCGGCCCGGCTTGCTTGAATCCTGATGGTGCAATGAGCAAGGGACTCACATCTGAGTATACCCTTCCACGCTTATGGTGGACAAAATGATTCAGAAAAGGGGGGTGGTGATGAACAGAGTGCCTGAATTAAGCAGACCACTCTTACCCAGTCCAAAGATCAGGGCTTGATCCATCACCGTTTTTTAGCTCACTGCACCATCCCAGCTCAGAACTTGGCTATATGCAAATTAGTCTGTTCCTGTCCCAGTGCATGATGGGAACAGGGCAAACCAAACTACCAAGCCAATTCTTGTACTGGGAAGGAAACAAGCTTCCACCACCCCCTTTTCTGAATCGTTTTTGGCCACTATAGGTGTGGCAGGGTATACTCAGACATGAGTCCCTTTCTCACTGCTCCATCAGGATTCAAGCAAGCCGGGCCGAAGAGGCTGAAATGCCAGAAACCGGTCCCCGGTAGCTTGTCTCCTTTCTGGTGAAGAATTGGCTTGGTAGTTTGGTCTGCCCTGTTCCCATGATGCACTGGGCCAGGGACAGACTAATTTGCATATAGCCAGGTTCTGAGCTGGGATGGGGCAGTGAGATAAATAACGGTGATGGATCAAGCCCTGATCTTTGGACTGGGTAAGAGTGGTCTGCTTAATTCAGACACTCTGTTCATCACCACCCCCTTTTCTGAATCGTTTTTGGCCACTATAGGTGTGGCAGGGTATACTCAGACATGAGTCCCTTTCTCACTGCTCCATCAGGATTCAAGCAAGCCGGGCCGAAGAGGCTGAAATGCCAGAAACCGGTCCCCGGTAGCTTGTCTCCTTTCTGGTGAAGAATTGGCTTGGTAGTTTGGTCTGCCCTGTTCCCATGATGCACTGGGCCAGGGACAGACTAATTTGCATATAGCCAGGTTCTGAGCTGGGATGGGGCAGTGAGATAAATAACGGTGATGGATCAAGCCCTGATCTTTGGACTGGGTAAGAGTGGTCTGCTTAATTCAGACACTCTGTTCATCACCACCCCCTTTTCTGAATCGTTTTTGGCCACTATAGGTGTGGCAGGTTATACTCAGACATGAGTCCCTTTCTCACTGCTCCATCAGGATTCAAGCAAGCCGGGCCGAAGAGGCTGAAATGCCAGAAACCGGTCCCCGGTAGCTTGTCTCCTTTCTGGTGAAGAATTGGCTTGTTAGTTTGGTCTGCCCTGTTCCCATGATGCACTGGGCCAGGGACAGACTAATTTGCATATAGCCAGGTTCTGAGCTGGGATGGGGCAGTGAGATAAATAACGGTGATGGATCAAGCCCTGATCTTTGGACTGGGTAAGAGTGGTCTGCTTAATTCAGACACTCTGTTCATCACCACCCCCTTTTCTGAATCGTTTTTGGCCACTATAGGTGTGGCAGGGTATACTCAGACATGAGTCCCTTTCTCACTGCTCCATCAGGATTCAAGCAAGCCGGGCCGAAGAGGCTGAAATGCCAGAAACCGGTCCCCGGTAGCTTGTCTCCTTTCTGGTGAAGAATTGGCTTGGTAGTTTGGTCTGCCCTGTTCCCATGATGCACTGGGCCAGGGACAGACTAATTTGCATATAGCCAGGTTCTGAGCTGGGATGGGGCAGTGAGATAAATAACGGTGATGGATCAAGCCCTGATCTTTGGACTGGGTAAGAGTGGTCTGCTTAATTCAGACACTCTGTTCATCACCACCCCCCTTTTCTGAATCGTCTCTTTAAATTAGGCTGCATAATCTACAAAGCCCTTTCGGATTGTGGTCCGGCTTTCATCGCGTCTAAAATACGGCGCTATGTCCCCTCCTGCGTCTTACGCTCTGCAAACATGAACCTGCTGACCCCATGTTCATTCAAACGTAAAAAACACCGGGGTCTAAGATTCTCATCTCTTGCACCCTTAATTTTGGAATTCTCTTCCCCCCGAATTACGTTTGTCCACTTCCTATACTCAGTTTTAGGAAGTCTCTCAAAATGTAGTTATTTGTTCAGGCATACAATTGAAATCCCCATTTTTCTGTCCCAGCAACTGATAGACCCCGCTTAGCGCCAAGAAACCGTTGGTGAACGTGCGCTTTATAAATTGGTTTTAACATAATATAACATAACATTCATTGTTTTAGCACTATGGTAGAAATCTACCATCCATTTACTTTGTTGGTGCTCATAATCATTTATATCTGTTTCTGTCTTAGGGTTGTTGCAGCACACATATTTTACACTAGAATGACGCTGGTTCAATAAATGCTTATTGAAAATGTCCCCACCGTTTATTCGGTGTATCTCTCTGAGACAAAGTGAGCACGAGTGACTGAGGGAAACGTACTGTACTGTTCCCACGATCCCTGGGGGACAGTGTTGTCATTTTCGATAGTTGCCAGAAACTTTTTGCTCCTTGGTAAGAGGAGTTCCTAGGGGCACTGTGAGCTACCTGGTATACAGGCGAACAAATCTGGTGGGGGTGTCTGGAATCAGTCTGGATGTCACTCCAACAGTTTATGTTGTCAAACTGCGCAGGTCCTACATATGTTTATAGGAATTACACAACAATAGCATCTGATTGTGGTGGCTGAGAATTGCTTGGGGCACATAAGAGGTTTGTGAGACATTGCATGTCTTGTAGTGCAAGTGACAAATCAAATGTTGTGAGAAAAAATATTTTTGGGCCAGTCAAGTACACACAGAGGGCATGGCACTGTGTCAGATTGAACATCAACAGTCCGTACAATAGTCCTGGCCTGAAGGGAATAAATGTGCTAGCGTTAATGGATTACTATTCAAAGTGGCCAGAGGTGAAGGGTCAGAGGTCCTGCTGAGATTGGGACTAAACTAACGAACTAAAAGGAAGAGCTTGCTCTTGGCAAGGACAGTGCAATCCTGAAGAAGGGTTTTAGTGTACACAAAGAGGTACCTGAAAGCCTAAAAGAAGGACAATACCGAATCTGAGGACTAGAACGGGTTGCTACCGACTAGGACACTGGGCATGAGCTGGGTAATGCTTGGAAAGATAAAGGCACATATGGTAAAACAAAAAATAGGAAGGCAATCAGAAACCACAAAGCAGAAGAACAACAGACAAACAGAAAAGCTAGTCTGTGTGCTCCTTCCAAAGTTCTCCATCAGTGAGGGAAATGGATCTTGTAGTAAAGCAAGGATTAATTAATCTCACAGAGTCTTTGAAGAGACCTAACATATCTTACGGAGGAAGGGCGCTGGGTGTGTCTCTGAGCAAGAGGCATCAAGCCTCAGAATCTCACTGGCACCCTCGGTAACAATAATGAAGATAGGACAAACGGAATAAACTAAGGCTGGATTTTAAGTATAGGAACGGGACGGGGGTGGTGCACACAGAACTAAGAACACTAGAATCCAACCCTAGAAATTCTTCTCACAAACAAGCACAGGACATAAGTATGCAGGCATAACTAGGAACACTAGAAAATAAGGCAAGAAACATTCAAACATAAGGCAAGGGGACTGTATAACATTAAGGAAAGAAACAGAAATGTGGGGAAAAAACTTGACACACTGGCATACAATAGAAATAGAGAGACAGCAACTTTGATTTAATTTACGTGACCTGTGGCTGCCAACTGTGGACTTGCTGGCGTGCTGCGGGGGGGGGGGTGATTCAACCTGCCCACACTTACTGTGTTGCTCTTGACGCCCTGGTGGGACCCGTGGTTCCAGGGTGCACCGTGCTGTTTCCGACGCTGGTGGAGTGCCTAATTGCTCACTGCTGCTGGGGGAGGCGCTGTCATCGCACTTAAAGTGCCGCCTTCCCCCACGCAGCGCGGGGCCCTATGATTTAATTTTCGTGACCTGTGGCTACCAACTGCGGACTTGCTGGCGTGCTGCGGGGGGGTGATTCAACCTGCCCACACTTACTGTGTTGCTCTTGACGCCCTGGTGCCTAATTGCTCACAGCTGCTGCTGCTGGGGGAGGCGCTGTCATCGCGCTTAAAGCACCGCCTTCCCCCACGCAACGCGGGACGCGCGCGGGGCTAAGCCCGAGCAAAGGGCGGGCCCTCTGTGGCCCTCAGAGGCCAGAGGAGGATGGGACGGGCCATAGACCCTGGATCATTTTTTAATGTTGAAAGATTTACATCATTCATGTGAGACTTTAAATTATATTAAGTTTAATAATCGTTTTAATAGTATTTGTTTTACCGGTCTTATTTACTGCTATTACTGCTGTATTGACTGATATCAACGTAAGATTATAGCTCACAGCATAATGCCTAGACTCACCAAGGATATGCCAGTAGCTGGTCTGACTACTATGGATAACTTTCTGGTAAAAAAAGTTAACCAAATTAATAATGAGCGTAGGGCCTCTTTGGGACGTAGTAGCAATCTTCCTGTATCACCTGAAAATGTGCCCACTCAGGTGATAGAAGGGACAGAGGGTATCACAGAAGGGAACCCAAACTCTAGCACTGAAGGGGCGCACAGATCTGTGGTTCAAGTACAGGTACATGCAGAGGTGCATTCAGATCTGCAAAACTCCTCCAGTGAAGACTCAGACTCGGCTCGCCGCACACTAAGACCCATAAGGAAGTGTAGGAAGAATCAGGCGAAGCGAGGGGGAAAAAATATTACAAAAAGAGCTGATACTTCCCGTCCTAACGCTACAAATGCTGGTAACCCAGTTATAAGTGTTAGTGACGTGGATGGTAATAGTGAGGGAGGGTTAAGCTTAACCTCTATCCACTATGAGAATTTAATCAGCACACTACTAAGTAAGGTGGAGGAGAAAATCACAGAACTAATGAACCCATTACTAACCAGACTGGATGCAGTAGCATCAGAGGTAGAAAGGCTGGGAGGATTACTGGAGGCACATCTGGCTCATGCCACTGCCATAAAAGCGACTGTCCCACAAACTAATTCTAGCACTACCTCTAACAAAGCTGTGAAGGGAAAGGTTGACAGGGCTAAGAGCGCACAGAAGCGATGTGCCCCAGGCTTGATAGAAACCAGGGCTGTTAATAACCCGCCACCAGCAACCCAGCCAAAAAATCAAGCGCCAGCACCTCTGATTGGCAGATCAGCGCCACACCAGAGGAAAAAACTTAGGAATGTCAATCTTCGCCTGACTGTGTACCCTATGTGGTGGTATTAACAAATGTTCCATGCTTTGAAGAACACCCTGCTCTGCCACATGGGGAGTCTCAAGAATCACTGAAAAACAGAACAGTAGCTTGGTTAAACAAAAATTGTGGTTTTCCAACCCATTACTATGACCAAATTATTTCAACAGAAAGGGTCAATTGGGTTGGCCCCTCTCGCAAATCAACATTGGGGGACTGTGTGGTTATTAATTTTAAACATCCACAACATGTTCCCACAGTGTTATTGCGTGCATCCGCACTAATGTATAGCCCAAACAGTGTCTGTGTGCGTCCATTAGGGTATTTCTATGAGCCTGGGCCAATTACACCCAAACACTCTCGAAGTTTCAGGCTAAAGACCCAAACTCGTTCTCCCACATCGGCAGGACCATACATGTGTAATACTGCTAGCCATGGGGTGAATGGATGGCAGATGCCTGTACAGAATAATAATGGTGTCAATTATGGATGGAGAGGGAGTAATGTGGCCACACAGAACAGATTTGAAGTATTTTCAGGCCTGGATGCTTGTGATTGACTAGTGGAGCAGGAGGGTCAAAGCACTACATGTGTTTCAGCAGATCAGCTTATAGAGGCAAGTCAGTCTAAAACACATAAAAATAATGTTATTAGTTGGAATGTTGCTGGGTTGGCCACTAAATTGCAAGATGAGAACTGGATTAAATATATTAAATGCTTTCAGATTATATGCTTACAAGAGACATGGTCAGTAGAGTGTGACCTTTTTATTGAAGGATACAAGGCTTTCTTTGTACCCGCTACAGCAGTAGGCAGGGGTAGACCAAAAGGGGGGTTGGTCACGTTTATTTCTGTAGCTATGACATGCACTATACAAAGAAGGGCATCAAGTAATTATGGTATTCTAGGCTTAGTTTTAGCCAGAGATAATTGTATGGCTGGTCTGATCAATTTTTATAATTCTACTAATACATGCACAGCATTGAATAACCTAAATATCTTAAATGATTATGTTAGTTCAGCAATGAAGGATTGCTCACGTAACCTAATGATCATGGGTGATTTTAATGTTCACCCCTGCGGGGACCCTCTAATGAAAAACCTTCAGGAAATCCATTGTGCTAGACATGAGGGCCTGCACTTGGAACACACATTGGAGGGGGATCTTTTTAATGATTTACTAAATGCCCATGATCTTACTTTAACAATGGCACTGTGTGATCCCAGGAAACGCTTTGATACTCCAACTTTCAAAGGGCATGGGAAAGGGACATTTATAGATTATATGTTGTTGTCTTTGCCTATGCAGGTTTTTGCTGACTCTTTCGCTATTGAAAATAACGAATTTAGCGAACCACAATCCTTTGACTATCCATCTCAGGGGGCCTTGGGTGGTTAATACAAGTTGCAGCCAGTCCATGGGCAGTGTAAGGGCAACGGACGGAAGACGCCGCCTAAAATGGGCATTGTGTACTCCGGATCTGATTTATAAAAACATTAAAGACACCTGTAGTGAAGAAATTAATAGTTGCACTCAGGATGATTCAGATCCAACGCAAATCCTGTCTGCCTTTCAAAATCTAACAGATAAAGTTTCTATCATATTGACAGACCGAGTAAAGAAGTCTGTGCATAATGGTCCGCGTTGGTTTAATCAAGAATGCTCTAAAGCTGAGCGTAACCTGAGATCTGCCCTGGCAACAAACCCCCGTAATAAGGAAATGGTCAAAGGGTGTCGCAAATAATTCAAATTAGCCACTGCCACTCGCAAAGAATCTCTGAGGAACGAGGCGTGGAATGAGATCTTGGACCCACAAACACTGAAAAATAGTGCTAGGTTTTGGGCTGTAATCAAGAAACCTTTTCTGGTGCAAGACCCAGGAGAGGGACTTGAAAGCGTTATAACTAAGGAGGAGTGGGTAGTACATTTTAAGCAACTATATGGAGGTACGGTAGACAATACTGCGAATACAGTCCCCAATAATGGGGTAGTCCCATTCAGAGTAAGTAGAGGAGAGGTAATGGTAGGGATAGAGGGGCTGACAGCTGGTAAAGCGCCAGGCCCAGATGGGTTACCCCCCTGACCTTTTTAAATTTGATCCCACTTTCTGGGCACCGATTGTTGAGGCTGTTATTAATGCATCTGCTAGAATCGGGTGCCCATTCTCCTGGGGGGTTTCCACAATTGTCCCGATTTTTAAAAAGGGGGACAGGGACAGCCCACTCTGTTATAGGCCGATCTCCCTAATAAATTCTATGGCAAAAATAGTGGGTAGAATTGTACTGCAGAGACTTTTGGATTGGGTGACGGACAACAACATCATGTCTATCTCACAGTATGGCTTCTGCAGTGGTAGATCAACCATAACACAATGTATAAACCTCTACTCCATACTCAGTAAATACTGCACTGCCCAAAAAGGTACAGTCCACCTAGCCTTCATGGACCTATCCTCAGCCTTCGACTGTGTGAACAGGGGAAGGCTTTAGGGGTCGATGAGGGAGAAGGGTGTAGACAGTGGGATTGTTAATTTTCTTGTTGATCTACACAGTAACACAAATGCGAACGTTAGGTACTCTCAAGAACTGTGCGTTACGGAGAATTTTAGAACTGGGAAGGGAGTGCGTCAAGGCTGTATACTAGCCCCTTTCCTTTTTAATTTTTATATAAACGAGCTTGATAGCGTTTTGCAGGAGGTGAAAGCTGATTGTCCTAGGGTGGGGAGAAGGAGTATCCCCGTCCTTTTATACGCAGATGATGCGGTTTTAATATCCAGAACTGAGAAAGGCCTCCAATTGTTACTTAATGCTTTTAAACAGTTTATGGAAGAAAGAGATCTGCTGGTTAATAACTCCAAATCTTTCATTATGCAAGTTGGTAATCGTCCAAAAAGACACTATACATTCAAACTAGATAATGTAGTAATTCCATTCTCCAATATATTTTCTTATCTAGGAGTTCTTTTTGACTCTAAACTGACATGGGGCCCTCAACTTGCAAAGAAAAGATGTGATGTGGTTAGGGTTAATGCTTCTATTTTTAACTTTGCTTCAAAATTAGGAAAAAAGCCAACGCTTGCAATGACGAAATTATATGATGCTAAATCAGTAGCAACTGCAGTCTATGGTTGTGAACTTTGGGTTTATCTGGCCTGTGAACAATTACAGAATGCAGAAAATGCATTTCTCAAACGCCTTTTGTGTGTTCCGGCCGCCACTTCCAACTTTGCGGTACATGAGGAGTTGGGAGTAGAATATTTGAGCGATATTCTCTCCTTACGTCCACTGACATGCTGGTTGAAACTATGGCTGAGCCAAGATATCCCATTAACACACCTGATTGTAAATGACTTTATTTCGCATGATGAGGCATTAGGCACTCCGTGGCTGAAGTACTTAAAAACCAGCTTTCGTGAGCTGGGTCGCCCTGAATTATTTGATCGCCCGACTGAAATTGTAAAAGGGGATGTTGAAGCAATTAAGCAGTCTTTCCTTCTGCGTCGGAAGGCCTTGAGGGAGGGTGCGGAGTTTCAGAAAACAAATGTAAGGAAATATATTATGGTTAAAACCTGTCTGACAATGGAGCCTTACCTACTCGGCACATTTAGTACCCATGAAAAGTTCCTTTTAACAAGATTCAGATTGAATTTGTTTCATCATCTACTTATAAGACCAAAAAAAAAATAAAAAAAAATGATGCTTTTAATAAACTTCCTGCATCTTGTGGCTGCGACGGAAAGTCTCCACAGGATATGATGCATTTTATGTTTTTATGTAGATTTTATGAATATCCACGTAAACGTTATTTACTTGCACTTTTAAAAAAACTTAATTTTAATCAGATTCGTCCAGCCTTTTTATATTTGTAATTGTTGCACAGTGATAGTGTCCTTCAAATCATTGAATTTTTAAAACTGTCTCTCAGAATGAGAATTTGTCTGGATCTATGAATGTTAATATATTAATGAATTACAGTTCAGTGGAACCAATGTTGACATGGAAAGTTATCTTTGTAAATATATTTTTATGAATGTTTTATGTATGTACAGTATGAAATGTGTACTTTTATGGTTGAACCAAACCGAAATAAAGTCTCTTTTAAATTTGAGAGACAGCAACACCAATAAACAGAAAGATATACGACAAAGTAGGAAATCAGTGAAAGGGAAACAAGTATTTAGGAAAACCAAGGCACTGATTAAAGGACCAAGCCTGGAATCAGAGCAGCAACACGGCAAGAGATCAAGCAGAGCCTCTGCAGTAAAGACTGTTGCAAGCCACTGCACACTGAGTATAGAGAGTTGAAACAGCCGGAAGCTCAGAGGAGGAGGAGAGGTGCTGGGCGACAGGCAGGTGGGAGTAATCAAGCAGGTGCTGGGAATCAGGCAACTACTAGTACAGGAACTAGGAGAGTGTAGTGTGGGTTTACTACCAAGTAATCCACTTGGATTACTTGGTAGTATACCCATACTACACTCTCCTAGCTCTTAGTCGGAAAAGACTAACAGCCAGATTCATGAAGCCAAAATCGGCTCGCAAAGGGCCAGATTCTGCGAATCTGGCCCTTTGCAAGCGCTTTTTTTGCATTTGGGATTCATCATCCCAAATGCAAAAATCGCAAATTTTGAAATCGCTAAATTTCGAAGCATTGCATTTAAGGAATCTCTATTTGAGATTCCTTAAATGCAATTCATGAACCATTTTAGAATTGCAAGTTCGCAATCCTGGGCCGCTATTTACCGCAAAGTCTGACTTTGTGGTAAATAGCGAAAACTTAGAAAAATGCACTTTAGTGCATTTTTCTAAGTTGGATGTTACACACACACATGTCCTTTGGACATGTGTGTGCGCAACACCAGTGTAAATCACCATTTCTGGGGAGCTACAGGGTGTCCTTTGGACACCCTGGCCCCCTTGAAATCGCTTCCTTATTTGCGATTCACTAATTGCTAATCGCAAATAAGGAATGACTCCCCATGCATTCCTATGGGCCTTTGGCCCATAGGAATGAATGGGGAGTCATTCCTTATTTGAGATTAGCAATTAGCGAATCGCAAATAAGGAAGCAGTAGAAATCGCTATAAATTTTGCAATTTCTATATGCATCCCGTTTTGCGAGTCTTTAATAGCGATTGCTTAATAATCGCTATTAAGGACTCACAAAAGAGGAGCATGATGAATCTGGGGGTAAGAGCCTGATTTAGAGTCAGCCGATGGGGTGCCCCCTCAGAAACGTGATGGATATCCCGACCGCTGTATTACACCCTATGGCACTTATGGTACAGAAGACAGGATATCCGTCATGTTTGTGAGAGAGTATTCCGTATTCCAAACAGAATCAGGCCCTATTAAAGCCAGAAGGTACAAAGTGGGAAACCAGGAACATAGTGTGAATTTTTAGTTGGGAGAAACAGATGTCCAGAAAGTATGTATGTATGGGTTTAAATATCCTTAGGGACCTGCAACAGTGATATGGAATAAACGTCCACCTCCAAAACATGATATAGGTAAGGTTTGGCAAGAGAAAAAACTGTACATGCCATACTGCCTTCGGATGGTGGTGTGGAAACTAAGGCGAGAGTGTAATGTGGATAAAGATGTACAACGTGCTAGAGACTGTTTTGAAATGAACAGGGCTAAAGGCAATGTCCTTGAGACAAAATCTTTACTTAAAACTTGTGAAGAAGTGAAGAATGGAAATATAAAATTGTCTGTGACATTTTTGAAAGGGAAGGATTTCCGGAAACAATTGTGATGGGCAATGGTCCACAATATGTGTTAAACAAATTAAAAATGTTCTGAAGAAGTTTGGAACTGATCACCATAAGACTGTATCTCGCAAACGAAAATGGCATGGTAGAATGTTCTAAAGTGTGTTGAATGAAAAGATACAGAAGGTTGACAAAATAATATAAATATTAGGTATGAGATAAGGAAAGTGTTATGAAATTAAAGAATCACAATACATTTTGTTACAGATGACGAGTCCCTTTTCTTATTACAAAAATAGTATCTGTAGAGAGGAAGAGTGGCACAAATCATGGATCTTTTGTAGTGAGTATTTGATCTGTAGCCCAAAACATGTCATTCGAAAGTATGCGAATATGGTGCCAGTGGAAAGAGGAGAGGTTTGCAGTGTAACAAGGGTGCCCCTATTGTGAAATGGAAGAAAAAAGATTCGAAAGGACTCCCACACAAGTGCAAAGGTGTGGTGGGAAATGACTAGTGTGGGTTGCAAGCACAGAAGTAAATCAGAAAATGCACAGATGATGTATAACCTGTGTTATAATTTCATGCACTCTGGAGAGCATCGTAAAGACTTCTACGTCTTTTTATTGAGGGAAGTGGGAACAGCAAACTAAGCAAAGGTCCACTGCTAATGCGAAAGTCAAGGTGGGACAAGTGGGAGAGGAGAGTAAATGGATTGTACATAATTTCAACTGAGAAGAAGGGAAAAAGCCCCTGGGCTACAATACAGTTTTTTATCTTTCATGAAAACCTTCATGCTAGGGTCCTACACCTCTTCAGGGATCTCATTGAGGTGGACATTCTTCCTCAGTGAGTGGCCTGCAGCATTCTCTACTCTTTACTATAGGAACAAAGTGTGTTAATGATCATCTGCTTGAAACAGTTGTTCAATTGCTTGATGTCACTGGTGACTTCCTTAAGGCTCTGTTCAGTTGTGCTTATAAGATCTGATATTTAGATAAAATCTATAACTTATTGATTTAAGTATTCAGTTAATTAATTATATGCTCAACATCGTTCAGAAGTTATTTACTGCTATCAATACCGCTAAGAAGGAGAGTTCAGTATCATGGGAGCTACCTGTCTGTGTCAGGGCTGACTCCAGTTCTCCATCCCCATGCTGCCCTCACGCAGCTTTTCGAAGAAAGCATACTCGTCCAGTCAGCTTAGCTGTCAGGCATGGTTTGCTTTCCTATCTCTACCCATGACTGGTCTGCTCCACTCAGTGATCACCTACATCTCAGAAAATCTTTTGAATCCAGAGAGCCCATCAGTGTGCCTTTCCCCTTTCCGGTAGAGTCAATTTACTTTGAGTAGTCGTACTATAGGAATTCATGACTGAAATTAACAGACTCCATCACTCCCTCTCCAGAGGATCACAGCATGTTATAAAGGTTTCACGCCATGCCACGCACTGTGCCTTCCAACTGTGCATATGATGCCTTGTTTCAGGCAACTGATGCTCAAAGTCAATCGGTTTGTGAGTCTGGATATGTCTATGTCCAGTTCTTCTTTAATCCTGTAACTGGGTTTCTCCATCAGTGAAAGTTTTTCCACTTTTAACTTCTGTCCTTCACTGACTCCAGGTTCTTCAATCACAGACCTCCCATGGTCTCAGCATATGGCTCCTGTTGCATTCTCGTTCACTAGTCAACTCATGACCTTCTGCTGTTTCTCCAAAACCCACTTTGCAGAGTTCACACTGGGCATTTGACTGGAGGTGCTCTGGCCTGCAGCTCCTAATGCTACAAACCAACCAACCTCCTGCATTGCCTCTCTTTCTTGTCCTCCATCGTTCACCATTTCTGGGCTCACGTCTTGAGCTGCATTGCGACCACAATCTTTCTTCAGCTTTTTTGCTCCCTCCCTGCATACTCCAGAGCATACAAGGAGATGATGGATTGGGTGGATGGCCACTCCCCAAGGTGCCAAGTGGGAAACTGCTTAGCAAGGCTACATCAACCCACTCCAACCAATATAGCAGCTACCCAGTTATAGCCTTTGAGAGGCACTACAAAGCAATAGCTGTCCCTCAGAAGGTCCCCTCACATTTTTTTTTCCCACCACTAACAGACTGTACAGCAGAGGGAAGGGGTTGATCTTTCACCACTATGTTCTAGTGGAAGGCTCTGGCGAACCTGTCCACCTTAATACCAGCATGAGTGCTTACTATGCACATGGGTCATCTATCTTTCTTTCCTTTCACCTATTTCCCGCAGGAGATTGGATGGGAACGGAGCTCTCCCAGTAAGCCTCACTTCATGTCAGGATACTCTCCCCACTCCCTAACCATTCGTTCATATTCATACTAAATACATTGGAAATCAACTGTGATGTCTAAACACTTTTAAAACCTGTAACATTAACGAATCACTATTTTGTAGCTGGGTTGTTCGTTCACTGGAGAATTCCTGAACCATTGGTGTGACTGCTGGCAGCAGTTGCAGCCTGTGTTCAAGCACAGAGTAACTGGTGAATTTATAACGCTTCCATTTTTAACATGTCCAGAAAAGATGGCAAGTATGCTCTGAAATGTCTTACAATACCCTAATTGAATTCAGTGTATTGCTAATTATTTAAAATCATCGAAATATACAGGCATGACTATAAAATAAAAAGAAAGCACGGTGAACCGTACATAGACCATACCTATGTAGAATTGTGGCGTTATGTCCCTTAAACTGTCCCTTAAACCATTTATAATACTAATTTACACATTTGAAAAATACTCCACAGTCAATAGGAATATGTATCAATCACTGCTTACTGGTAAAATGCCCTCATCCTGCCCTTTCTTGGTCCTTCATAGAAAGCCTTCGGGTGCGTTAACCAACTATAACCTACCAGGAGAAGTAACATTTGATTGTCCAAATTACACCTATATGATGAAAAACAAGGGTAAACCAAGAACATCTGATAATCTTTCTAAAATTGGCAGCATCATACATCAGCTTTCCTAAAAGCCGCATAGAATAATGCATGAACGAAGGTAGCAGCATTTTAGAATAACTTCTTATCCATCAAATAGATTAAATCGCTTGTGCGTTTACCATCTTAAGCGTCTGCACAGAGATACCTAGCTTGTTTCAAAGTACTGTCCTCCAATCTTCGAAAAATAGGACGAAAAATAGTTTCAGATTTGCACCGCACTTCCCACAGCATCTACATGTGTGCCTTTCATCTGTTTATCAGCCTGCCCCTATCTCTCCAAGCGGGAGAAGCTACACCACAGGAAACTTTACGAATTTTGCATTTTCACAGTTTTTTTTAGATTGACAAGGTATATGCATCTAGTGTGAATTGGGCTCTTTCATACTTTATGAATCTCTCCAGATTAGCCCCAAAAGAAATGAGTTTAATTTTCATTCTATTTTTGACATTAGAGATATGATAATACATTCATCCAGTACTCCAAAGTTGCTAGTTGGACTAGGATTCTAAATTAAATATACCCATGTACAGGATCGTCTAAATCTCTTTGGGTAAGCTCTTTCCATAATAGTGGCTTTAATGTACCTCACTGGCTCCTCTGAGGCAATGAAAATAATTCCCAAAACCAACTAGAACCTTTCCTAGTAGTGTGGAAACCCAATTAATTAAGTTCACAAAAGTGTGTTGACGGACAAATGAGTAGCACGTTATTGCTCTAGGATGAAATCAGAGATTTACATATGGCAAATACTGATATAAAAGAGTAGAAAGCAAGAGTACCGAAGTGAAAAACATCACATGATCCCTAAGTGAAACAGATGAATCCTCTAAGAACTCTACTTAATTCTATGATGAGTCAATCCTGATAAGCCAGTTGCAGCACTGACAGTAGAAGCCTGCATCTTACCCACATGAAGATCACTCATCAGAGGCACTAGAGCCCGGCCTATACAAGGATTGGTGTCACTACAACGCGGTTTATAACAACGCATTCCGTTACATCGGAATTTTTACAACGCAGGATCCATTACATCGGATGCCATTACAACGCATGGCATTACATAGCAGATGCTATTACAACGCATGGCATTACATCGTAAGTATAGGTAAGTATACCTTTTTAAAAAAAATGTAATTAAGTTAATTTAATTAATTTAATTTAATTAATTTAATTAAAATACATTTTAAAATAGTAATTATTTTTATTTAATAAATTTAAATCTATTTATTTAAATTAATTTTAATAAAAATTGTAATTAATTTTATTTAATTAATATAATTAAATTAATTTAATTTAAATATTTTTTTGATTGTAATTAAATTAAATTATTTAAAATAATGTATTTAATTTAATTATTTTAATTAAGAAATGTAATTAATATAATATAATTAATTTAATTTAACCTAAAAACACCCCTGTACCCCAAAACCCAAACCCTGCCCTGAAACCTAAAAACACCCCTGTACCCCAAAACCCAAACCCTACCCTGAAACCTAAAAACACCCCTGTACCCCAAAACCCAAACCCTACCCTGAAACCTAAAAACACCCCTGTACCCCAAAAACCAAACCCTACCCTGAAACCTAAAAACACCCTTGTACCCCAAAACCCAAACCCTACCCTGAAACCTAAAAACACCCCTGTACCCCAAAACCCAAACCCTACCCTGAAACCTAAAAACACCCCTGTACCCCAAAACCCAAACCCTACCCTGAAACCTAAAAACACCCCTGTACCCCAAAACCCAAACCCTACCCTGAAACCTAAAAACACCCCTGTACCCCAAAACCCAAACCCTACCCTGAAACCTAAAACACCCCTGTACCCCAAAACCCAAACCCTACCCTGAAACCTAAAAACACCCTTGTACCCCAAAACCCAAACCCTACCCTGAAACCTAAAAACACCCCTGTACCCCAAAACCCAAACCCTACCCTGAAACCTAAAAACACCCCTGTACCCCAAAACCCAAACCCTACCCTGAAACCTAAAAACACCCCTGTACCCCAAAACCCTAAAACCTAAAAACACCCCTGTACCCCAAAACCCAAACCCTGCCCTAAAACCTAAAAATACCCAAACACCCCAAAACATATACCTCAGTACCCCAAAACATATACTCCTATACTCATACTTATTAAAAAAATTACTTAAATTAATAAATTTAATTTATAATATTTAAAAACATAAATAAATATTTTTATTTATTTATAATTAATAATAATTAAATCAATTATATAATATTAAATAAAATAAAAAAAAATTATATACTTACCAATACTTACGATGTAATGGTATGCGTTGTAATACCATCTGCTATGTAATGCCATGCGTTGTAATGGCATCCGATGTAATGGATCCTGCGTTGTAATAGCTGCGTTGTAACAGCATTACGACGTAAAAGTTGCGTTGTAAGTGATACACACCCTATACAATAATGGTCAGACGGCCCCCTCTTTCTAAATCCCATTCAGCACCTGCCTGCTTATGTTTAAGCATGAAACAACTGCATATTCATTTACTAGAAAGAACCTCAGATACACGAGACACAACCTATGCAGCTCTGTTTTCAATGTGTAGTATAACTAAATAATACATTGGTAAGTCTGATCTTCCCTTTTGTTTAAACAACAAGTTGTCATGTGAGGATTACCCTAGTGGAAAAAAGCACAATGATGCCTTCATTACAGTCAAGTGATTGGGCCTGAGGCGACACATAACATATACATATGAATCCTTTTAAGTATTCATGGCTTGGTAGTCAAAAGGGCCTCGGGTCCCATGATAGAAATGAAAGTCCGCACCCGTGAGTGGTTCAAAGCCACAAATAACTATTATTAGCGTCCTGGTGTTATTTGGATCATGACTTCTGCGGTACAGCATAATCAGAGCAAATGAACTATTCCCACTAAGTAGAGGGGCTGCAGAGGCGGGTACAATCGCACCATTGAGGATTGTCCTCTGAGATATGTAAGGAATATAGTACATCTTTTTTTCTGCTCAGGCCAGCTGATCTCTGACGTTGCGGTCGTTTTTAGACTAATGTTCTCAAAACAAACACAATCACAACAAACTATGTGACTTTGCACTTACCTGTATCTTTCGTCGTGCCCAGGCCCAGACAAGGTGACATAGGATCGATCACATGTAACACAACTTTACTTCACTGACTGATTTTGTCACTGCATAACAGCAGCCCACACCATAAACTTACTGGGCAGCGGGCTAGTGCACCATGCACAGTAACAGAGTATTTACCTACCAGTGGCACTGGCACTGCATGTACAGCATGTCGCAGTGGCCATTGCCTCCCCAGCAGCGTCAACACGTGAGCGGACACCTGGTGTCCCATGTCTGCGGCTCCCTAGTAATTGCCTCCTAGACATTGATGGGAGAGGAATCGAAATTTGCCTAGCTTTGTAACGGTAAGTTTCAATTCTATTAAGGACACGGAGGCGACCAAATGTATCTGGAGAATATGTGGTGGGCCTACATGTTTCAAACCGTAATAGGAATTACCGGTTTTTCTTCAGGACCAGATCAAAGAAATGGGTGGTCAGGGTACACTAACACCCTGCCGTACCAGCATTTCCTTGTGCCTAGGTAACAAAATTCGTGGTACCAGGCAAAACAAAACAAATAGAGGTATAACCCGGTGGTGGTTATCCCGAAAAGACTCCTAATGAAGGGTCATAGGGCAGCACGGGATGAGGGAGGGGAGGCCTGTGTTTGAAACATATTAGTTTCGCAGGTCTAAAGAGGCAGAGTACCTATGGGGTCCCTCCACGCGCCACATATTCTCCAGATACATTTGGTCATAATTATACCTATAACTGTATCGACACTTACATTTTATTATTGTCCAGTAGTCTTAAGAATAAAGTTTTTTCAAATAAGTCATACCAGGACAATTTTTAACTCACCTACTTCTTTTTCACACTCATCACTCACATACCAGCTCCACTGTAGTTCAGGTGTTGAAGCACACCTTGATGGCACTCGGCCATCAAGGTGGCCCCGATGATGAAGCATGTCACCGACCAGGTCGGTGAGTGAGGGGTTATTAATAACCAAAGAAGGACTTTTCTTCTCTATGATAGTGAATCATCCCGCCGGAATCGCTCTTTGAGCACCTTTTCTGGTGGTACTCCTCATTTTGTTAATTGAGAGAAGAAAGGAGCCTTATTTTGATTCCATACTCTGCACTACAATGGAGAAGCGCAATTTTTTTTACTGTGGGTATCAAACTCAGGAGAGTCACTATATATAGGCCTATCCAGCAACTTTGTACATCTACGCATCTAAGTGTGCCTTCAAGAACACTGATGAGAGTTGAGATGATACTGGATAACACAGTGATGAGAATCACACCTGCAAATACACCCTAAAGCTTTCTGTGCCACAAGGACCCAAGTTCAGATAACGTCATTAACACCATAACAAGTGTAGAACACCCGGTCAAGAGGATAAAAATGCTGAGAAAGCCTAATTCACAAGTCACCAAAGTCAATATTGTGTGAACCAAGAAAGAACTTACCAAGGCTATAGCCAAGTAAATAAAAATGTGTGCTACTGGTGCGGAGATAGTATCCACCTGCCATCATTTAGGAACAGAGGCCTAGCTTGGTCAGTAAGATAATGGGTTTTTTTTGAGGGGGGGGGGGGGTGTTCACATTTTCCCACAATCACGCTGGCATAGCATGGCAAAATACATTATTTGAAAACCAGAGTATGAGGGGACTTAAGAGGAAGTGGGAAGGGAATATGTTGTAAAATAACCAACAATTTTAAGAACTCCAAAACAGAGAGGAGTTAGGGTATGTATAGATGTATTTGTTTTGTGTGCATGTAAAAATTCTAAGTGAAATCCGACAGCCACCACACCATACCCGACTGAAAGCACCTTTCCCCAACTATTTACCAGAAAATAAATTTATTAGGGTGGGTGTAACACCCAGAACGCCGCCCTGAAGCTACGCCCCTGTTTAGCAACTGTCCTGTTTTGGGTAAAGACTGCTGCAAATGAATAACAAGCATTGGAAATGCAATAGGTCTCGCATTTGTTTAATTTAGAGCGTTTGGCTTTGCTAATGGTATTGTATTGGTATTGTATTTTAGCCATGTGTTATTCAGTGTATGTATGTGATGTCTAGTGGAATTATGTGGTTTGGATTGTAATTGTTAGCTGTGTAGCAGTATGAAGCACAGAGTTAGGAGGAGAAGAGCAGTGTTTAAGATTTGGGAAGGAGAGTGAGGAGGAGAAGAATAGCACGAGGGGGGAGGGGGAGGGTGTCAGTGAAGCCTTGTTGTCCTCTTCCTCTTTTTTGATTGTTTTTGGGCAGCGAGCCATGTCGAATAGCATCTGGAAAGTGAAACATGGTGATAGCAGTTTGCCTAGGACAGATAACAGCACCCTCCTTTGCCTTTGTGTGCGGAACAACACCATTGTCTCATGTCATCGCCGTCACGTTTAAAAGGCTTCTATCCTAGGTCTATAGGTTGGGATCATTCAGTAATTTCTTCTGGGTTTAGAGATCTTTTAGGTAGTGTGTTCTCTTTGGGGGGGGTACCAATTCATATCAGCATGGCTGTCTGAAAAGGAGCAGGGTAGCCACCTATTTTCGGGAGCTTATTTTGTCCCATAAAACTCAATCATAATTTGACACTGCAACCCATTACTCGCTCTTCGTTTGGTGGAGCCATTTTTAGGTCTCTCAAACCAGCGAGATGCCGATGATAAACCAATTTTGGCAAAACCTAGACAGCTTTTTCTGTGACAGAAGAGAAAGCTTGAATGCACAGTGACAGCAGCGGGAGGAATGGTCGCTGAGACGGGAAGGGCGTAGCTTCAGTAGACATATAACTTTGAGAGGAAATGCCACGTTTACTTTAGTTGCTTGTGAAAGGGGAGAGGAGCAATGGGTGCAGAACCTTGTCTGTAACACAACTTTACATCACACTCAGAACTTTAATGAAGATGCAAGGAATGTGCACCTTCCCTCGGAAGACCAAGCCCCCTTCGTATCAATGTAGGAATCAATGGTGGCCACCTGTCCCCTCTACACAAAGCTGTTTAATTACCCCCATCCTCAACCTATGAACTTATTCCCACCTGTTTTCAGCTGGAGTTGGGCTATCTGATACCTCCAATTCCAGGCATTCATTGAACGAAAGACCGGGACTGGACCCTGAGTGTACTCAATCAATCAATCAATTATTTGTAAAGTGCACTACATACCCGTGAGGGTCTCCAGGCGCTGGGGGCTGGCGCAACTGATCAAACAGCCAGGTCTTGAGTATCCTCCTGAAGGTCAGCAGGTCTTGGGTCTGTCGTAGGCTCAGTAGGAAGCTGTTCCATGTCTTGGCGGTGAGGTGGGAGAAGGATCTACCACCGGTTGTTGTTTTTCGGATGCGCGGGACAGTGGCGAGTGAGAGGTCGGCGGAGCGTAGCTGGCGGTTGGGGATGTAGAAGGAGAGCCGTCTGTTGAGGTAGGCTGGGCCGGTCTTGTGGAGTGCCTTGTGTGCGTGGGTGAGGAGGAGCTTGAAGGATATCCTCTTGTTGAAGGGGAGCCAGTGCAGGTTTCTCAGGAGGGGGGTGATGTGGCCGTGGAGTGGTACGTCGAGGATCAGTCGTGCCGAGGCATTTTGGATGCGTTGTAGTCGTTTGATGAGCTTGGTCGGGGCTCCCGCGTAGAGGGCGTTATCGTAGTTGAGTCTGCTGCTGACGAGGGCCTGGGTGAATGTCTTTCTTGTATCTGTCGGGATCCATCTGTAGATCTTGTGGAGCATGCAGAGGGTGTTGAAGCAGGAGGAGGAGACGACGTTGACTTGCTTGGTCATTGAGAGCGTTGAGTCGTGGCTGATTCCCAGGTTGCGTGTGTGGTCGGTGGGTGTCGGGGCTGCCCCCAGTGCCGTCGGCCACCAGGAGTCATCCCAGGCTGAAGGGTTGGAGCCGAGGAGGAGGACCTCTGTCTTGTCCGAGTTCAGCTTCAGACGGCTGGTCTTCATCCAGTCGGCGACGGCCTTCATTCCTTCGTGGAGGTTGGCTTTGGCGGTGATGGGGTCCTTGATGAGGGAGAGGATCAGCTGAGTGTCGTCGGCATAGGAGATTATGTTGAGGTCGTGCTGTCGGGCTACGTGTGCGAGCGGGGCCATGTAAATGTTGAACAGCGTCAGGTTGAGGGAGGATCCCTGGGGAATGCCGCAAATGATCTCAGAGGCTTTGGAACGGAATGGGGGGAGGAGGACGCTTTGGGTTCTGCTGGAGAGGAAGGAGGTGGTCCAATCCAGAGCCCTGTCTCGGATCCCTGCAGTGTGGAGGCATGTGCATGTAGTGTGCGGTGGCAGACGGTGTCGAAGGCGGCAGAGAGGTCTAGGGGGATGAGTGCTGCGGAAGTTCTTGAGGTCTCTTGGGTCAGCCTTAGTTTTTTTGAGTAGGGCGTTGATCTCGGCGTGTTTCCAGATCTCTGGGAAGGTCGTGGTCTTGAGGGAGAGATTGATGATGTTACGCAGGTGAGGTGCGATGGAGCTGCTTGCTCTGTTGAAGACGTGGTGCGGGAATGGGTCTGACCAGGGTGGATTGTGCGCATGGTCTTGATGGTGTCATCGATGCTCACGCTGGCCCAGGCTAGCAGGGGGTCGTGGTCGATGGTGTGCGGAGGGTCTGTTGTGTTGCTGTCTGTTGGGGATGTCTGGGTGTTAAAGCTGTCGTGGATGTCTGCTATCTTGCGGTGGAAGAAGGTGGCGAGGGAGTCACACAGAGCTTGCAATTGTGGGATGTCGTTGGTGTTGGAGCTGGGGTTGGAGAGTTCCTTCAAGATGTTGAAGAGCTCCTTGCTATTGTGTGCGTTGTTGTTGAGGCGGTCTTTGAAGGAGGTCCTCTTGGCCACCCTGATGAGGTGGTGGTGGTTGCGGATGGTGTCCTTGTGTGCTGCGTGGCTGTCCGGAGTTTGTTCACTGTGCCATTTCTTCTCCAGTTTCCAGCAGGATTGCTTGGAGGCTAGGAGTTCTGGGGTAAACCAGCTGGCCCTCTTGCTGGTGTCTCTGTGGGGGGGTTTCTTCAGCGGGGCGAGGGTGTTGGCGCAGTCCTCGATCCAGCATCTGAGGCTGTGGGCAGCGTAGTCGGTGTTGGAGTGTTCAGTGGGTGGGCTGAGAGCGAGGTTTGCATGTAGTTGGTCTTCATTGATTTTGCTCCAGCAGCGGTGGGGGTTCTGTTGGGTGCGGTGGTGTGTGGTGGGCTTCTGGAAGGCGAAGTGGATGCAGCGGTGGTCGGTCCAGAGGAGTTCGATGGTGTGGCTGACGGAGACATGCAGGCTTGAGGAGAAGACGGGGTCGGGCGTGTGGCCGGCGGAGTGGGTGGTCGTTGTGACGAGTGGCTTCAGTCCGAGGTTGGCAAGGTTATCGATCAGGGTTGTGGAGCTGTTTCCATTGTTGTTCTCAAGGTGAAAGTTCAGGTCACCGAGGAGGATGTAGTCAGTGGAGGGCAGGGCGTGCGTGCTGATCAAGTTGACGATGGAGTCGCTGAACTGGGGGCGGGGTACGGGTGGTCGGTAGACGAGGGTGCCTCTGAGGGTGGAGTTAGGGTATGTGTTGGTCTGGAAATGCATGTGTTCGGCGGTGCTGAGAGCGTCGGTGCTAGTCGAGACCCTGATGCGGTTCTTGTGGACGATGGTGATTCCTCCTCCGACTCCGTTGGTACGGTCTCTGCAGGTGATCTTGTAGCCATCTGGGATGGCAAAGGCGATGTTGGGTGCGGAGGAGTCGTTAAACTGGTGGCACAAGACTCAGCTGGTAATCCTCTTCACCTGCCATGCACTCGCTGCTGCACGCCCACACACCTGGCGTCTTAGCTCTGCAAATTAACACTCTCTTGCATGCACCTTCATGCACATGCCCACACAGATCCCAAACAAACCCAGCCCTGCAACTGCACACAAATACAGACAGCCCGCACGCTCCTGCAATCCCTTCTGACCAACCAATGCTTCCCTGCTAAGCTGCACTCTCAGAGCTCGCGCTGTGCGGCACTTACATGCTTTCCACTTCTTGTATTATCAGTTGTACTTATTCCAGTACTTAGAGGACAGATGCTCCCTCCACTGCACTCTTCACACACTCACCTCCTGCTTTCCCACACTCCCCGCTTCACATGCTGAACCTCACATAGCCCCTCTGCTCCCACAAAGCACTGCTCTGACAGTAGGGGAGGGACTGCTGCAACAATACCATCCCACATGGCTCTGCTCCACCACTGAGCGGTAACCCTTTCACTGCTGGCTTTGGAGTCACGCGCCTTGTGTAGCCTCTGGCCTCCGATCGATACCTCGCACTCTGACCAGCCCCCTTCTCGGCCTCCCTTATCTGCGCCGAGGCCGCTTGTCTTTCATGTCTGATTCAGAGCCGAACAGTACGCAGGAAAGTTGCCCCGCCTTCCCTATTGCTCCCCTCTGACCGACTTTGATCCCGCCCTTACAAGGCTATAATCCGTGAATCTGACCCCCTCCCCTAACACAGCCCCTCCTTCTCAAATGCCTCTAGGGGCCCTCACCACGCGCTCTCCCTGAAGCAGACCAGACCCACTTAACAAGTCCGGGAGTGGTGCATGCCAACTCGTACTAATCAAAACAAGACTTTAGAAACATGAGCCGCCACTACACGCCCCCTATAGATAAGAAATTCCTTCATGACAGCCGTGAAGCTAACAACCTAGTCTAGATGAGCCCTCCAAAAGGGAGACAGGGAGGTAACCAAGAGCATCCTTTTCAAAGGGAAGCAAGCGTTTAGCATAAACGCTTATACGACCCAATGAAAATAGTGGGCGGGCTTCAAGTTCTCTTCTGAAATCTCCTAATCACAATAGCCCTCGCAGAGCGACAGCACATGTGCGCTGCAATGCTAGGCAAGACCTAAAAAGGACTGTTTTTCAAATGTATGTAAAGCAAAGAATCAACCTAAGAGAGTTTTCACTATTCAGGAGGAGGAAAAAGACCCATTGGATATTGATAAGCATATGGAAGACCTTGTCTTGGTGGTGGCAATCCTTGGCAAGAATGATGACATCAACTAATCAAGGTGTGTTGTGCATGTGAATCAAGCCAAACTGGACGTTATCATGGACACAGGGTCAGGAATCGCCATCACTTCCATGGAAATTTACAATAACTTACATGTGAAGGAGGAATTGTGCTGTAGTCGTGTAGTGCCTAGTGCCAACGGAGGACAGAAGAACAAGTCTGAAGGTGTCTTCAAGGCAGAACTATACTTCGAGGGAAGAAGTATCATTGCAAGAGCATAATCAAGCTATAAAGGAATACAGCACCATACAGGAGCAACGAAATAGAAAAGGGAAAGAAAGAAGGAATATAGAATGGAAGGGTAAGAATGATGGATATATGAGTGGGTTTTTGAATGAGTGAGTGAAAGGATAAGTGAATGGATAGGTGGATAGACAGGTGAAAAGTTGGCAGAGTAGAGATGGCTAAGTAAGTGAGTGAATGGATGGGTGGATGGACAGATGAAAGGATGGCAGAGTAAAGGGACGGATTGGCCTCCGGACGGGGTGTAGTTTCTGTCTACTGGGGTCTGGAGACACTCCTTAATTGGCCGCCCTGCTACTGCCTTGATCGCCCGCTCTGGGCTGTGGATACCTGAAGACTCCGGTGTGGCTTGGAGCCGCAGGTGCATGCCTAGTGTGGGCGGTGTGTCCCGGGTCTCGGTGGCCATATCGGACCGTGAGGCCCACGGCACCAGATCCTGTTGTGGCCTTCGGTGTCCTACTGTGGGACCGGTTGTGAGGCGTGTGATGCCAGCTTGAGAGGTGAAGTGCCGTTCAACCCAGCGAAGCCTGACTGGGGCCCAGGAGCAGGAAAATACTTGCGTCATCCTGGTGAGGGTATTGCGACCCCGGTTGTTTCTTCTCCATGCCGCTACCGAACCCGGGGCCTGGGACACCTCTCCTTCTGTTGTGATGCCGTCGGCATTGCTCTGCATCCATAGAGCGGGCCGCCATATGGAGTTGGTTTGGCTGTGGCCTAGTCCCACCGCGATTCTAATTTGATCTTGAGGGAAGCCGGAGGTACTTACAGTGGAGACATCGGCCCGGCTCCTGTTAAGGTGTTGAGGGCTGGAGACACTCATTGGGGGTGGGGGTTGCTGCCTGCGGAGGCGGCCTGGCTAGGTCCTGGTGTGGCTTGTGGGCTTGTGGCCCTTGCCCGGTAGCCACCCCTAGATGCTTGGTGGTGTGACTTCGGGGTGTTTGCCACGTGTTGGTGACCTACCAGCTTTCAACTGGCAATAGACATTTATCTTGCAGTGCACCTCCTCAGACCTGCGCCAAATGGCTGAAGATAACCCCTCCGGGGCCACATCCAAATAATCTACTATGGACAAGTACACTGGTGCTGGTGCCCAGTCATCGTCCTTCGAGAGCATGGCGACAGCTATTCCTAACAATGCTGAGTTGTTGGCAGCTATCACGCAATCCAGGGATGCACTGGAGGCCCAAATCGGCACGGTCGGATCGGATGTCTTGCTCCTTCGCCAGGACCTCCGTAACACAGTCCAGAGAATCACCGAAATTGAATCACGAATTTCCGTGGCAGAGGATGCAGTTACCACCCTTCAAAAAAAGATGCCCAACCTGGAGTCGCTGACGTGCGGCCTAGCTGCGAGAGTGGAGGATGCGGAGGGCCGAGCACGAAGGAATAATCTTTGCTTTGTGGGGTTTTCCGAGGGCTATGAGAACAACGAGTGAGTACGATATAGTATGGCATAATCGTGCTGATAACGCCCGAGGGGGGGGAGTAGCAATTCTATTTAAGAAATCCTTAATAGTAACCAAAATACTGGCAAAAACTGTGGATTTAGCCGACATGCTCGCAGTATAGATTATGTTTGATAATCTTTGTCTGGGGATCCTCACAGTTTATCGCCCACCTAACTCTACCCCAGTTTTTAATGAATTATTCATGTCTACTATATCTGATATCTGTTCACGATATGAAAATATAGTAGTAACTGGAGAATTTAACTTACACTGGGATAAGGAAATAAAAGAACCAGCAGCTCGCTTCTTGGAGACTACCATGTCCTCACTGGGCTTTAGACAGTTGGTAGAAACCCCTACACATATAAAAGGACATATCCTTGATCTGATCTGGACTCTAGGTAGCTCTTCTGAGGGTGTCACCTTGTATCTGGTCCGATCATCACTTAATCTATTGTGACGTTCCTATCAACGCGAAGCCGATGCAATTACCACCTAAAATGAAGAAGGTCCGTCAATGGAAGAAAGTTGACTCACAAACTTTGACATCAACCCTTTCGGAACTTGTTCAACCAGTAGCCCCTAATTCTGACGTTGATCAGGAGTATAGGGACATTGTGTGCAGTCTGACCAGAGCGATTGATCTGATTGCACCAGAGAAGCAACAAAGAGTTAAAGGAGCTGGAAAGGGAGCCCCATGGTTTACACCAGACTTGAGGGAGCATAAAAAGAAGCTCCGTAATGCAGAAAGAAACTGGAGGAGGAAAAAAGATGAGGAAGGTCGAGAGCAATATAAAAACTTGCTCAACATCTATAAAAAGCTCATCCTGGACATTAAAGCAAAATACTATGAAAATCGCATAAAGCAGGCTGAAAATTTCCAGAAGGAGACTTTCAAAATATTAACTGAATTGAGCAAAAAAAACGAAAATATGGAAACAACAATTAGCTGTAACACCTTCCAAAACTACTTTCTGGAGAAGGTAGATACCATCTTACGGGATATTAGGAACGGTACCGTGACCGGATCCATCAAGTCACAGGTTGCCCAGATCCCTGCGGAAGTCCACATTTCAAATTTTCCACTGATTGACGTGATGAGTCTCGAGCAACTCATGAGCAAAATCAAATCAGGATCTCCAGCGGACCCCAGCCCCCCTAGTGTTTTTCGCCTAGCACGCCCTATTTTAGAAGACCATATCCTCTCTCTTCTGAACAACTCATTAGAAACAGGGCGGTTAACAGCCAGCTTCAAAGAAGCTCGAGTGAAGCCTTTAATAAAGAAATCAGGAGTCGATCCTAAGACTTTGAGGAATTATAGGCCTATCTCCCAACTCCCGTTCTTGTCCAAAATCCTTGAACGACATGTGCTAAAATCCCTGGCCTCGTTCCTAGAGTCACACCACCTTCTCCATGAGCTGCAGGCGGGGTTTCGTGCACATCACAGCACCGAGTTGGTGCTGGATGAGCTCAGAGGGATGGCTGACAGTAAGAAGCCGAGTGCCCTGATACTTTTAGATCTATCAGCGGCGTTCGATACTGTCAGCCATACCCTGCTCTTGGATAGACTGGCCAATTTCGGGATTCGGGACATAGCCTACCGGTGGCTGGAATCCTTCCTGTTAGGGAGGACACAGAGGATTCAGCTGGGGGATAAGGTATTGGAGGTGGGGAACTTGACATGCGGGGTCCCTCAATGCTCCACATTGTCCCCACTCCTATTCAACCTGTACCTGCAACCATTAATCAACTCCCTGGCAAAGATGGGTTGTCGTGTATTTAACTATGCTGACGACACCCAGTTGTTATTGAGCATAGATAACACAGTGCCGGCGCAGAACCATGCGCAGGATGTTCTTAGATATATAGTCAGTTGGATGACCATGAACCTTCTGAAGATTAATCCTGAAAAAACAGAGGTTTTAGTGGTATCATCTACATGCTCCCCATGGAGCGACTTGTACTGGCCCCAGGAACTAGGTCCGACCCCTAAACCAGCGGATAAGGTGAATAGCCTGGGTATCAAGATTGACAGCGAACTGTCAATGGCCAGTCAGATTTCCTCCATAGTGGGGACCTGTACCGGTCTAATCAGACAATTGCGCAAATTAGTCCCCCTTCTTTCCCGGTCCATGCTTCGCACTGTAGTTTCTGCTACAATAATTTCGAGGCTGGACTACGGAAATGCGCTCTATTTAGGTCTTCCAAAAACCCTGATTAACAGACTGCAGGTGGTCCTAAATGACGCTGCACGACTTATTTTCAGGCTCCCAAGAAGATCCCATGCCTCTCCGTTGCTACAGAGCCTCCATTGGCTGCCTATTAGGCAAAGGTCTGATTTCAAAAGCCTATGTATAGCCCATAAGGCAATCTATGGGCAAGCACCTGCCTATATTAAGGAACGGCTGGAGGTGTACAAACCTGAACGAAGACTTAGATCTTCAGATGCACAGTTGCTGGTTTGCCCCCGGGTAAGATTGGCCACAAAAGGCGGGAGATCTTTCTCTGTTTTGATACCTAAAATCTGGAACAAACTACCCGAGCCCCTCCGTAAAGAAGGTAACCTCTTTCGTTTTAGGAAAACCCTAAAAACAATTCTATTTAGGGAGGCGTTGAGCTCAGTCTAACTACTCTGGTATTTTCCTCATCCTGCCAAATAAGTGGTTGTGCCTTTCGGTCATAAGCGCCTTGAGACCTGCCGGTGAGTTGGCGCTATATAAACCGGAAATAACAATAACAATAACAATAACACTACAGTGGAATTCCTAACCAGGTGGCTCAGCGACTGGCTCCCCCCGACTACTTGTCTACATGCTTCATAATCGAACGGTCACATCGTGCCCTGCAGCAGAAACCGCCTCCCGGGGCACGTCCCCGTGCAATAATTGGCCATTTCCTTAACTACAAGAACCAAGATGTGAAACTGAAATTGCAGGAACATCCCACAACAAAGGAGATCCTGGAATTTTTCAAATAAATATTTTCGAGGACTGGATTTCCCAAACGGGTTGTCAACGACAATGGGACCCAATTAATCTCTGCTAAAAGCTCCTCATTCTTAAAGATCAATGGTATCTTCCACCGTATGCATCCCTGTACCACCACCAAGGTAATAAGCAGATCAAACTTGGATAACTAAGTAATAACGGGGACCACAATGTTAAGTCTAAAATTGGCCTTGTCTGTGAAGAATACATTGAGCACAGCGGTGGGCATACCACACCTCATCTTACAGTGTGACTGACAGAATGTCACACTCATAGACACATTTAAAACACTGCCCTGCTATACACTGGAAAAGGACACAAAGGAGACTTTTCTAAAATATGGTGTTACAGGAAGCAATTGGCAAAGATTAGAAAATAATGTCAAGCAAGTTAAAAGAGGAGGCATAGCAGCATTTAAAATACATACACACCAGACCACAGGTTGTGGCACAGGGCAGGCTTCAAAATAATAATTTAAGTTTCAAACCTTAACTGCTCTCATTCAATTAAATAAACAAAAGCAGAGTTTGCTTCATTGCGTGGTGTCTGCAGAGCTCTGTGAAAACGAAACTAATGAGTTATCTTCCAAGGAGACCTAATACGTAATTCATCACTTTTGCCACTTCTGGATATTTAAGCCACTTGGAGACAAACATTTCTTGCTTCCCAAACACTTGCAAGTTACAGAAGCCTGCAGTTGTTCCTGATGTATTTATTCCTTCAAGAAGGTGAAACCATTTCATTTTGTTTAATTGTTGTTCTGATCCGAAGAAAGAATTATGGGGCATATGTAGGTAATTTCCATTTTGCGATTCTCAAATAGCGATTTTTAAGGAATCGCTATTTGAGAATTGCAAAATGGAATGTAGGTAATAAATCACAATTTTTTTGCGAATCTCTAAAATTCCTTAATTGCGATTAGCAAATTGCAGTCCTAATTAAGGAATGAGTGTCCCATTCATTCCTATGGGCCAAGAGGCCCATAGGAATGAATGGGGATACATTCTCAAATTGCGATTTTCTATGAGAAAATCGCAATTTGAGAATCGCAATTCCAAGGGTGCCAGGGTGTCCGAGGTACACCTCTTGCACCCCTGGAATGTGCCTGTAAGTACATGTGGCGCACATACATGCCCTAAGGGCATGTCTGTGCGCCACATGGCACTTTGAATTTTTTTTAAAAATGCATTTTGACAGGAAATCGCAAAATACCATCTACTTGAAGTAGGTGGTATTTTGCGATTCCTTCAGCCAAAATCGCAATTTAAAAGGCACCCCTACATTGAGCAAAACAAGGAATCACAATTTTTGCGATTCCTTATTTTGCTATGTGGCACCTACATACCAAAATGGCGTTTGCGAATCGCAAACGCCTTCCTACATATGCCCCTATGTTCCTAGAACTCTAGAAGAAATCGAGAAAGGCTCTGAGGAAAGTTGCCAAACATTTCATTTTAGGTTTCGGCTACCGTCCCACTGCGTGAGTAGTGGGTGGGCGGAGCCGAAATCTTATGTCTCTACATATGGGGCTTTGGTCCCGCCTTGTCTTCCATTGGCTAGCTCCATAAATGGAAGCTAGCCATTGGAAGAGATTGCCTGTCAATCACGCTTTCCCCTGAAAACGCGATTCGGGGGCGTTTCTGTGTCTTTTTTTAAGTCCCGCCCTCTCCTCTTCCCATTGGCTGGAATTTTACCTTCCAGCCAATGGGAAGGGGAGAGCGCGAAAAACACGCCCCCGAATCTGCCGGCCGGGACACCCCCGTGACGTCATTCCCCGGGCCGCGCTGTGATTGGCTGCCGGCCCGGGACTGACTTGTTTTTCTTGCGCATCCATTTCGGTGCTCAAACGAGGTCTGATTGTTTTTAATATCCATTAAGCACACCACTCGATTGATCCCTGTATTTATTCGGTCCTGGCATACGCTTGCTTTTTAAAGAAAACTATAGCTATAGACTAGCTCCAGATTTTGCATGGCAAAGTTTAAAGCAGCCCTGCACACACTGCCTGACATCTTAATCCTGTTCACTCTTGATCTGAAAACTATACCGTTCTTTTAAAAAGCTAAGTCAAAGGGCGCTATTGCCCTTGTGTTTACTCATCCTTGGCATTCTGAGGGGGTAGGGTGCATTCTTTGCTGGGTTTACCGCTTTAAATACCGATCTTAGCAGACTGCGCTGAGATGCCCAATCCGAAAAAAAGCATTTGCGGCCAACTGTCCCTTTAAGTTGACTAACTTAAAAACTCCTTAAAGGGTCTCTAACCCGCAGTCACGGAAGATAGCAGTCGTTGTTTCGAAAGGTAAAACGAAATGTTTTTAGGGCTTCTGCCTTGGCTCCATGATTTGTATCTGCGCAGATATTTCTACCCCTCAGGATTTTCCTAAACGCAGCACGTACCGTGTTTGAGCATATTTGGAATTGCCCCGACGGCACGCGCACACATGGGATGTGTCCCATATATGGTGCTCAGACAGCAAAGTTCATTCAGTGTGACCAGACACCCTGCACATTTCAAGAACATCCAGCGTGCTGGCAGGGACCTGTAATCTGTTTTTTCAAGATCGTCTCTGCAGCGGCAAGAGAATACGTGAAATATTTGCTAATTATTTTTTTAAAGTACATTTCTTTGTTTACTCGCCTGTAGTTCCAGGGGCGTAGCGTCCATTGTAGCAGCAGGTGCAGTGGTACCAGGGCCCAGAGGCCTGCGGGGGCGACTAGACCGTGATAATTGCCTTATTTTACAGTTCAAAGAGCGGCCACGCGGCCCATTGCCTTCCTTGCTCAAGGGCCCGTGACACACTGTGCGTGATTGTGCGAGCAGGCGGAAGGAAGGCCTCTGCAGATCCCCGACTGTCCTTTTTCAAAATCATTTAAAACGCTTTTGCGATGTGTTAACAGTCTAAACTGTTCTTTAGAAAATGCAGCCTGAAAGGCCTGTTCTGGCCTACTTCCCTCCGACTTTGATTCACTAAAATCCCAGGTGTTGCGGAAGTGACGTCCTTGACCTTAACGGAGCTATCTATGAGAATTGATTGGATAAAGCCACATGCTTTTCAAAATGACTGCAATACGTTAACAATCTAATTGTAGAAAGTATAGAAAAACACAATTGTATTTAGCCCCCGATCTCATTGAAATTGTTTACTGGACAGTGCTAACACTCTTTGGATTCCTCAGATTCAATGACACGCTGAGCATATATCTCAAGGTTCATGTGGCAAAGGATTTGGAAAGCCATACTGGATTTCGACAAATTGACAGTACCATAATGCCAAAGAAGGGCTCTTGGATAACACCCAACCTCTGGTGAGGAGCTCTGCAGTCTCGGAGAACCTTCACTCCATGCTTCCCCATCACCATCAGGGGGTGGTGGTAGGGGAGGAGGGTGAGGGGGCACTCCATTTTACGCCAAAGAAGCAGAAAACGCATGCACTGGGGCTGTACCATGGCCTAGTTGTAGGAAGGTAGCACACATGGGCCTTTGTGGGGCTCGGGAAGCAGTGCAGTAACGAGGGTGCCATAAGCTCAAATGGAAGCAAGGAGAACGCCCCCCTCCCCGGGTTTAGTTATGCCACTGTAGCCGCGGCACAGGTGAAGGCTACGCTCTGTCTGCTATTATGTTGTGGCAATGCACAAATAAAATCCGTCGTAACAAAGATAGGGAAAAGCGAAGGGTTGTGTACTTGTGCAAGATAATTAGGTGCTTTTTTGCCTCAAAGTTCTGTTTGTGTAGTACCTCCTTGACAAAATAACAGTTTAGTTGCTGAAACCGTACAGAGCCTCTATCTGATGTCGGTCTTGCAAGTCTAACTGAGCGTATTAGAATCCTGTCTTACCCTCAGATTTAAGATCTAGTCTTACATGCCCCTATCAAACTAATGGATGAGATGTAGGATGTTAATCCCATAAATGTCAAGGGTTCCCCTTCCCTGCCTAGTGCTGAGCTTTTGTTTTGACATTTGGGACATTTCATGCTGTGAGCCTTCATAACTTTTTTTCTCCTTAAAACATGATATCGAGGCGACATATGCGTCCCTTTTATCCACATGTTTGTGATTGTAAAGATACAGCTTTTTGCTTTTCACCATCGTGGAAACAATGAATAATATCCATATATGGAACTGTGTGTGTTAAAAAAATGAAAAATTGGGTGTAAGGATTCATTGCACACAAACAAGTGCACTTCACTCAGTAACTGCCATATTCCTCTTGCTGTATGTCTGTTCCACTGTGATCGCTCGTTCTGTACATTTGTGTTATAGCAGCTGCTGCGCCCTGCTGCTCTGTCAAATGTTCGATGTCTTCAAGATATAGGCACGGCACCTTCTCCGTTGTGTGACCACACGACTTTCATGGTTTTTATATGGCACTTCTACTATTTCTATAAGCACTAGACCTTAGTAAAGTCTTCCATTTTGCCCGTTCTTCTATATTTGAAAACACCAATGATCTCACCCGCTGTCTACACATGAGGGAAACCCGAGTGTGTGCGTGCATGTGACTTCTCCAGTGTGTGCGTGCATGTGACTGCTCCAGAGTGTGTGTGTGTGACTGCTCCTGGGTGTGTATGTGTTGGTTTTGAAAACAGATAAATAAATGGCATTGTCATTTACATTGCCAATAGCTTAATCTCTCGCAAATGTGAGAACTATTGTACCCTACGGACGAGCTCAGCAGACAGCAATTACTACCACCCACACACACACCCAGAGCCAGCCACACACACACAGAGCCAGCCACACACAACCAGAGCCAGCCACACACACAACCAGAGCAGTCACACACACACACACACACACACACACACTGGAGCAGTCACACACACACACACACACTGGAGCAGTCACACACACACACACACACACACACACTGGAGCAGTCACATACACACACACACACTCTGGAGCAGTCACATACACACACACACACCCAGGAGCAGTCACACACACACACACACTGGAGCAGTCACACACACACACACACACACACACACTGGAGCAGTCACACACGCACACACACACTGGAGCAGTTACATACAAACACACCCTGGAACAGTCACACACACACACACACACACACCCAGGAGCAGTCACACACACACACACACACACACACTGGAGCAGTCACATACACAGACACACACCCAGGAGCAGTCACATACACACACTCTGGAGCAGTCACACACACACACACACTGGAGCAGTCACACACACACACACACACACAGACTGGAGCAGTCACACACGCACACACACACTGGAGCAGTCACATACAAACACACCCTGGAGCAGTCACACACACACACACACACACGCCCAGGAGCAGTCACACACACACACTCTGGAGCAGTCACATTCACACACACACTGGAGCAGTCACATACAAACACACCCTGGAGCAGTCACACACACACACACACACACACACCCAGGAGCAGTCACACACACACACACTCTGGAGCAGTCACATGCACGCACACACTGGAGCAGTCACACACACACACACACACACACACACACACACTTGAGCAGTCACACACACACACACTGGAGCAGTCACATACACACACACACACTCTGGAGCAGTCACATACACACACACACACCCAGGAGCAGTCACACACACACACACACTGGAGCAGTCACACACACACACACACACTGGAGCAGTCACACACGCACACACACACATGTTTGCACACCAACGCTATGAGGACCAGTGCGCTATGAGGACCGGAAAGCCGGTCCTCATAACGTTTACAGTGCTTACATACTGAGGGGATCTCTCTCAGCTGTCTGAGTGAAATTTTGGAGAGGGCTTCATAATTCCTATTTTTCAGACAGTGTGTGTGATGAATGCCCTCCTATACACACAAAAATATTCTCTCTCTACACACACAGACAGTGCAGTTGCTAAGGACAGAAAGCAACCAATCAGATCAGGGGTGTGTCTTCCTGGTCCTCATAATATCAATAGAAGTCTTAAAGTGTGTGTGATGTTGCAGGTTCCCATACTGTCAGTAGAAGTCTAGGAGAGTTTGAATATATCCTTCTAACCTTCAGAAAGTGTATTTTAATTTATCACTTTTGCAAAAAAAAAAAACATTTTTATAGCTGGAAACCCAGCTCTAAACATTATAAATCCTAACAGCCAGAGTTTAAAAAGGGGGATTTTTTTGTGTGACATAGGCTCGGAAGAAGAAGGGGTTTTGAAGACTCCAATGATGTGTGTTTTTTATGAAAAGTACTAACATAGAGCCAACCATAAAAAAAGATATGTATTATAAATAGTCATTTCAACTTCTCAAAATTGGGACTGGGAATGTCCCTCCTACAGTGAGATAGCTGAAGGTGTACACGCTTCAGAATTTCAATTCAAGTGCTATTTTCTCACTGGAAAGCACCTGCCAAACGTTTTGGTGTGTCAAAAACAAAAAATGTGAAAATTAAAAGCACAGGCTCGATTCTGCACACAACAATGTGATGTGAAAACGTCTCAGTGGTTTCACTGTTTTGCTATTCAGTTCCAAGGATGAATTCTGTCCGGCCAGTGCTCACATTCTTTCATCTCCTTACTATAGCGGTGCTCACCTCTGCGCAGCTGTAGAAAGAGAGGAAAGTACTAGAGCTTGACCTGATCTGAAAGTGCTTAGAATTGAGGATAGATCTGGGATGTTCTGTCAGAGACTGGGATGATCTGTCAGAGGTAGAAGAGAGCTGTCAGAATTATAACAGTTTATAGATGAGGAGCACAGAAGACAGTAGGAAGGATGTCTATGACAATGATTAGTGTAAGAAGTGGCTGAGAAGTGGCACCTGAGACTCTGGCTCACACACCACATAGACATTCAGTCCATGGACATACAGTAGACCTCCATGTTGTAATAGGCTGACATTTGAGGTGTAGCCATTATTCCAAACCATAAGCAATATAACCCCCAGCAAACACCCCCCCCCCCCAGTTGATCTGGTGATAACTTGTACGGGGGTAGTCCAGTCTTGTATGCTACCTGTACGTTTGGGACATAAACTGCAAATATATATATCTTTTGTCCTGGTCAGCAGAGTCCAGGAAACTTACAATATGAGTCTCACAATGGTGCAATGACAACATCAATAAAATAGGCTGACTGCAATCCTCAGTAAGGTGTTTTTTATCATGTCACAGCAGAAAATAAGCAACTCAGCTTATATATAACCCATAGCTATTTGGCAAACCAGATACCATAAGCAATCTTTCAGGCAGGAAAGCATCATCATATCATTCAATGCAAACTTGCCCTAGAGTATCAGATATCACTTTGCACTCATTACACATCCATCACCCATTTGTAATAGTTATGTGTATCATCATCAACTGGACTAAGTACTGATGACAGTGAGCCAGGTAGCAGTAAATGGCGCAATAAACAGTGAGGGGAGTGTTTCAAGTTGAAATCTTTCTTTCCAAATTCATCTCTATCACCAAAGTGCTCGACCTGCAAACTTTTACTTTCAATTACAAATCAGGCTAATTCCAAGTCTCAGTAAACATTTTAATCAAGAATCAAAAAACTCAGACAGAAGCAGAGTCCGGATATGCAATGATTTTGAGGAGGCCTAGATGCAGGGAGAAAATTGTCCTTATGCATTTTCCCCACATATTAATGCTGTAACTAAGCGAAAACAAGCATTGGCATAGCCAATAGGTCTCGTCTTTGGGACCTTATAAGTGTTTAGCCATTCAACAGTTGATGTTGTTGCACCAAGGATATTGTGCTGGATAACTAAACACTTATAAGGTCCCAAAGGCGAGATCTAATGGCTATGCCAAGGGAAGCTAAACCCCCACTGTACACTCATTACACATGTGGCTATTCATTCTATGCCAAAACTGAACATAAACTTCTGTAGCCCAAGGAGAGTCTGGAGAGAGATTTAGAGAGAGAGAGATTTAGAGAGAGAGAGATTTAGAGAGTGAGACATTTAGAGAGTGAGATATTTAGAGAGAGAGCAAGAGATTTAGAGAGATTTAGAGAGAGAGAGATTTAGAGAGCAATTTAGAGAGAGAGAGCAAGAGATTTAGAGAGAGATTTAGAGAGAGAGATTTAGAGAGAGAGATTGAGAAAGATTGAGAGATTTAGAGAGAGAGAGAGAGATTGGGAGAGGACTTGCGGGTTTCAAAGTGCTAGTTGGAAAATAATGTAAGATTCTGGATGAGTTTGAAAGCGAGAAAATGCCGACAGGGGGAGGAAAGATTGAGAAGAGGGGGGAGCTGAGGGGGGGGGGGGAGAGAGAGAGAGCGATTTAGAGAGCGAGAGCTTTAGAGAGAGAGATATATATATATATATAGAGAGAGAGATAGATAGAGAGAGAGAGATTTAGAGAGAGATTTAGGGATAGAGATTTATAGTGAACAAGAGATTTAGAGAGAGAGAGAGATTTAGAGAGAGAGAGAGAGAGAGAGAGAGAGCGATAGAGATTTAGAGCAAGAGAGATTTAGGGAGAGATTTAGAGAGAGAGATAGATTTAGAGAGAGAGTTTTACAGAGGTTCAGAGAGAGAGAGAGAGAGAGAGAGATTTAGAGATTGATTTAGAGAGAGATTTAGAGAGAGAGAGAGAGAGAGACAGAGATTTAGAGAGAGAGAGAAAAATAGATTTAAAGAGAGAGTGATTTAGAGAGATTTAGAGAGAGAGATTTAGAGAGAGAGAGAAAGAGAGAGAGAGAGAGATTATCCAGTCTGGCGCCTGAAGAGTATGAAGGTGATGAATCTCACATCAGAAATGGCAGAGGAAGGCTTGTTCTTATGATGCATGTACCACTCCCCATCGTACCCTTTTAATCTGTGAATAGTGGACTTGTAACAAAAGTTATGTTTGACATGTGGTAGGTGAGCTATTTCTTTTTTTTTTTTGCCCTTGCATGCATCCTTAATATATGATTAAAAAAAACCTGAATATTTAAAAAGGAAAATCCCAAATGCTACACTTGCTATTCAGATTTCTGAGCTAATGTCTGGGGTGGTGTCTGTAGGACAAATAAGTGAAAAAACAGAAAAATACTCCCATTCAACCCACATTCAGAAGTTTCTAAAAAAGGCAATAAGTAAGTAAACACAGCACATGCGTTGACTGGTCCAAATGCACCACATGTTCTGCTCCTCAATGGAGAAGAGCGACAGAAGGGACACTTGAGGAGACTGTTGCTTGAATATGATTATCCATTTATGAGCAGTGTCTATGCAGGTGTTTTGGCAAGGCATTCTAGTCACTCACCATACCATCCTCAAAATGTAAACGAAAAGTTCTGCACTTAAATCGTACAAGAAAAGCAGGCCATTAAGTCTTCCAGCGCTGCAGCTTTCACCATTGTTCGAGTATAGAACATGGATTTGTTGTGCTTGAAGACTGCTGTATTCGAGGGAAACTATTTTATTTAGACATTAATTAATTACCATGGGTTCCCTTTGCATATTTAGGCTGCTTCATTAACAATTCCAAAACATATGTGAAGGTCGCAGTGGCAGAGGTAAAAATGAAATGGAGCCATCTCTCCCAACATGGCGAGTGGACAGAAAATGATTGAGGAGGATGGAAGCATGAAGGTTAGGAGATGCTAAATTAAAACAGCATGTAAAGAGCACAGACTTCTGTTCAACCACATAGAAACTGAACGGGTCACTCTTTATTCTTATAAACTAGCAGGAGCAGTGGCGCGCAGCCCATGTGCGCGCGCTAAAAGAGTGCCCGCGAGCCATGCGCTTAATGAGCCATGATGATGGAGTGAGTGGCGCGCGCGCAAGAGCGAGCACCAGACCATATGTTTTGAATTATCGCACCTGTGTCTGGGCACGATAATTCAAAACATATGGCGCATGTGTGGGTAACGGCAAGCAATAGGCCACACACGCACGAGCCTCTGGTGAGCTTTTCAAAGCCCCTTACTAAAAGTCTCGCCAGTGCAGGGCATGTGCGCTGCTGCAGGCTCAACATAAAAATGAAAGTAAGAAGAAGAAAATTGGCCCGTGCAAAGTGATGACTCCTGCCAGATCTGAGCCAGTGACGTGAAGATAGAGATAGGGACTTTGCAATCATGTGCCAAAGGAATTTTACGAGCACTCGACTGCCAGATAAGAGACCCTGCTGAAGTGACCGCAACTCTCCTGGAACATTCTGCCTTCATGAGAAAAGGAGAGAGTGGTAAAATTGCTAAATCAATTTTTTTCTGGAGACAGGTAAAATTCACATATCTAGACAGCGCTCTCCTTCACGCTTCAGTAGTGAAATGGCGAGCAGACAGGTGGGATTAAAGGCAATACGTCTGTGAGGCTTGGAGGAGGACGATCATCCAGTGCATGAGAACCACAGCCCTACTGTGAGTTGGATCAACTGGTGGGGTCAATATGTGAGAAGAAGCCAAAAGCCCAGTTTGCGCACTGAACCATGGATCTCAATTGGACAAGTCTAGGCTGAGCCCGTGATGGCACATGGACCTCGTCTCATCGACTCGCTCCATCGAGGTCCAATGGCTGCATGCAGAGCCGATGTATTCTGATGTTCTCGTGAATATGGGATGTTCCAAGAATACTAGTCTACCTAATTGAACAATGGCGCGGAAACCAAAAACAGGCTGAAGATCATACACTATGGAGGCAGTAGTCATAGGAGGACCAGACTAATGCGTGTACAAGGATTCCACACAGACCAATCCCAAACAACAGCTGGAAATTAAACAAACATACACATGAACATTTCCATAATATTGAAATTTTCAAAAGTGACAGTTTTCCGGCTGTCCACCAGCCTAATGACTGTGAAAGCTGCAAGGAAGATAAAGCAGACGAAGTGATAGTACCAACCAAAAAGGTGCTAGCGCATCACCACTCAATGGTTTCTGTCCAATAGAAACAGATGGTCCATGGTGTGTTTGCTACACAAGGGCTTTCAAAATATGAGGAGGACGTGTGGTACCACCAGGTGAGATGAGAGAGACTGCTGGAACAAGCAGCAACTGCATCCATCCAGTACAGAAAGCGCCTCATCAGTAGCCACCCTGTTGGCCGTGCTTTCCTGACAATAGTGTTTCGTAGTGACTATTTTTTGCCCACCTTCACAGGTTTCTAAGTCAACTACACGCATACAAAAAGGGTTCTTGGTGGCTGGTAGTTCAAAGACTCTAACGGATTCTGAAGTCAGGGCACTAAAGCGTGCTCTTTAAGTCAAAGCAGAGGATACAGATAACAATGATTTTAAAAAAAGGGAAATAAGTTAAGCCCTCACTGCTGATAGCTGGAATCAGCAGATCGACCTGGAATCCCAGCATGGCCATCTAAGCCTTTCATCCTTCAGATGTTAATCACCATTGACAATGGCCTCAGTAGAAAATACACCATTAATGCATCCTGAGGCCACAACAACCATCTTGGACATCACTTACATTTTCTTAGCAAAGGTCAAATGAGCCCTAACAAAAAAATCCACACTTTACCCCAATGAGGGGGGCGCTAGAGAGCGCGCAAGCAGCATGGCCACACTGATGTGAGGCTCCTGCTTCCTGGAACTGATATCCTCCACTTATCCTGAACAATTGGGCGCTAATTGGGCTAAATTGTTGAGAGATCGGTGGCGCTACCCTGCGGCTACAAGTGGAGTGAAGTGCGGAAGGATCGGCGGCGGACAACCAGAGCAGCGGGCTCCTGAAATCTGAGCCGCGCCGCCCGCCTGACCTGCATGGAGCTGTGACTCGGCTGCAGTGGCTGGGAAAGGTCGGGGATTACCACGAGGCAACCAGGCCGCGCGTCCGGCAACAACACAGTGAGTTAGTGTTATCGCTAACGACCGAGTCACGGCGCAGAGGCGGACTGCCCGTGCAACATGACGCCAAGGAGGCATTTATGGAGATAGTACTGCTGGGGGTGGCGGCGCAGGTTTCCATGAGGCCACTGCCCGAGAGACTTCGCTGAGAGCCATAATGGTGTTGCGATGTGATTGATGGATGCGGACATACTGACGGAGGCGGCGAGGACTGTGTAGCTGAATTTGTGGGGAGCCCACATTGCGCAGCGGTGGAGGATTGGCGCGTGTCCCCCCCCCCACTGTGAAGATCTAGTGAACACCGGGGCAGGATAATAAATATACTGAGGAGGCCGGACATCCCACGGCGGCTGCGGGGAAAGCGCCTTTGGCAGGAGAGCCGTTCTGAGGTGTGGAGACAGCCTTCGCGAAGATACTGAGCAGTGTTCTTCCCCTACACGCCTCGGTTACGGTATGGAACAGTCTGTGTGATGCCCGTGGCGAGAGGGGAGATGGGCAGTGGCAGTGCGTGGATAGCCGGCTGAGACAAGAGTGCAAGAGGAGTGAGACCCTTACTGGCCGGTGCGGAGCACCTGAAGCGACCTGCGACAGGCGCGATAAACCCCCTTGGAGCGGCAGAGCATTGGGCGGTGGTTTGACGGGGACTGTGACTGCCGGGCCGCCACTTGTACTCCCCCCACCATATTGTGGGTGCTGGATGTCGCACGCTGCTGCGGTTTTACGGACTTAGCAACCTGCTGCCGTTGTGCCCTACAGGGCTTTGGAAGGGGCACAAGTAGCTCCGTGAATCGCCATACATTGGTGGAGAAGGCAGCTGGCGATTATGAGGTGATGCTTCAGCGGGACACAGTCTTGGGCAAGTAGCTGACCCAGTGAGGTCAGAGCAGCTGAGAAGCACTGGACAGAGCAAGCTGACGCGACAAGAGTACGGGGCAGGATCAGCTGCTGACGACGAAAGGGCCACGTGGTGACTCGGGCTGGCCCTCACACTTCACCCTAGACTGGTGGTTGCCTTGATTACTCCTGATACATACGCAGAAGGCGTCGCACTCCTGCTTAAATATGGGGAAGCCCGACACTCGTCAACCAAAACTAAATTTCGAAGCTGCAAAAAGGGAAGCAAATCTACTGCTGACGACCAGGAGCAGGACTTGGCTGAGCGCGCTGGAGGGGGAGCCAATTCACAGGCCTTGGACATGGCCAATATACTACAAGAGATGCGGCAAGGATTTGCAACAGTGGTGGACAAGGTGGACCGGATGTCCTCTAGGATGGATGCCATTGCACATAAGCTAGATGGCCACGAAGACTGCATTAAGGAGGCGGTAGGACACATATCAGAATCAGATGACGTCACTGCAACCCATAGAGTGCAACTTACGAGAATAGATAAACTGCTACCCGTCATAGCCACAAAAACGAGGACTTGGAAGCGCGCAGTCGGCGCAACAACATACGCGTCATAGGCATACCAGAATCGACAAATACTGGTAGAATGGAGGACTATATAGAAAAACTACTGCTGGAGTCCATAGGCAAAGACGCCTTTTCCTCGCAGTTCATAGTGGAAAGGGCACACAGAACCCTCGGTCCACATCCGGTGCCGGGAAGCCCCCCACGACCTATAATTGCACGATTACTTAAGTATAGAGACCGGGATGTAGCCCTCAGAGCTGCGAGAAACAAGCAGAAGTTGACATATGATGGTAACACCTTTTCCATATATCCAGACTTCACACCTATCGTGCAAGAAGAGCGCCGCAGTGCTTGTGGAAGTCAAGCGGAAGTTGCGATCGGAGCAAATTAATTACGCACTCCTCTACCCAGCAAAACTCAGAGTGACGCACCAAGGGAAGCAGCGATTCTTCACGTCTCCCCAGCAAGTCGAAGACTTCCTCTGAACATTGAAACGAGCAAACCGGGGTGGAGTGTGACTGGAGGCCTCGCAGCGGAATGGTGACATGAATGAAAATGAGGATCTGGAATGACTGACTCCAGCAAAGTAATCTGCACACATCCAAGAGAACTATTACGGATTGGTAGGCTGGGTCGGACAATCTAGCTGATGCGAGGTGAGATCCTTCCAGTATGGCTCAATTGTTTACATGTTTTTGTGGTTCAAGGCATGCTCCCCCTCCTCATGATAGGGCCGGCAGCGCCGTCGGAGGAGAACTTAAGGGGAGCGAGGAGACTGCGTAGCTGTCTAGAAGGTCCCCCTATGGGTATTACCCCATGGAAGTACAAGTTTTGAACTATGAGGGGAGGGTAACGGAAGTGGGGTTCCAATTTGGAGGCAGGGTGGGAGGGTGGACGTGGGATTCTGGCAAGATTGGGTTGCTTCAGTGTGTGGGGGGAGGGAATTTGCAGTTCTTGTTGATTAGACGTAGGTCTGTGGGGGGTTTGTTCGAGGGGGTTATTTGGTACATGTGGTTATCAATAAGCACATCTAAGGGATTTACTGTATGGTCGTACACAAAGATTAATATTACTTTGAAATGTCCTTGTTGTACTGGAGCCGCAGTTGTTGAGCGACTAAAGGTGGTTGATCTGGAACAGCGGCAATGCTATCCGATGGAGCACTGTAGAGATGTACAAGGCCTAGCTCATGACCCTCATTGATAGCACTAAACTAAACATAATTACATGGAACGTACGGGGGCTGCGTGACCCGCGTAAGAGACGCCAAATACTATCCTATCTTGACAGACACCAGGTATACGTAGCAATGCTGCAGGAGACACACTTCAACCCAAGACGTAACATCACATTTGCTTGTAAATGGGCGGCACACAGGATCTTTTCTTCTTTCTCTTCCTATGCGAGAGGTGTGGCGATTCTGGTTAAGAGGGGCACTCCGTTCACACTAGCAGGAGCCACGTGGGTTGCCCAGGGGAGATATTGCCTGACTTGGGGGAGGTTGGGGTCTGATTCTGTTACCCTGGCCTGCTGTTATGGTCCTAATGTGGACGGCCCCCACTACTTTACAGAACTATGGGCATAGATTGTGGACATTGGGTCCAACCATATTGTGTGGGGAGGTGACTTTAACATTGCGCGGAGTCTGGATATTGATAGGTCCCAACCAGCTCCCCATCATTACACAAAAGCCTGTGCCATGCTGCATTCCACACTCACGGACCACAATCTGATAGATGCGTGGAGACACTTGCACCCTAACGACCTAGAGGGTACCCACTTTACTGCGCAGGCGGCGACATGGCCGAGACTGGACTATATTTTCTTGAGTGTCGGGCTGTGTCCGGCGATTTTACAAGTGCAACACTTAGCCAGGACTTACTCGGATCATGCACCGGTATGGCTTATATTGTCCTCCACAGATTATGGTCCTCCCAGAAGCAGCTGGAGGTTGCAACCTACCATACTACTAGACACTGTGTTTCAGGAGGAGCTCAGAGTGGAGATCAAAGATTTTTTCATACGTAATAAGGATTCGGTAGATAGCGTAGAAATTATCTGGGAAGCTTTCAAAGTGCCGTTACAAGGCTTTTGCATAGCAAAGGGTGCTGGGATGCTTAAAGATATTTTGAACACGTTACGTACACTTGAGACCGAGCTTAAGTCATTGGAGAGCAGATTAGTTACTAGGCCGGATGGCATAACACAATCTCAGTTTAGATCGAAACTCACAGCCTACATGTATGAGGCTCGCAGAGAGGCGAGATTTTGAGGGAAGTATTGGAGGGCCCGCCGCTATGGCGAGGGGGAGAGGCCTGCGAAGGCACTGGCAGAGACGATTCGGAGGTCATGAGGCTCTAATGTAATCCTAGAATTGGAAGGGTTGGACGGCATTGTATATATGTACACTGTGACCACACTTAATGCCTTCACTGAGCACTACACGGCATTGTATACAACCACTAGGATGGGAAAATTGAACCTAGATGCATATTTGGACGACATATCGCTGGGGTGGTTGAACGATACACAGCGGACATATGTGTGTGCCCCGTTCGAGCTTGACGAGGTCAGGGAAGCCATCATGCATAAGCAGTTGGGTAAGCCCACGGGGTCGGATGGTATCCCAGTCGAGTTTTATAAAACCTATACTGTGTGAGGTCTATGAGGATGCACTGGAGGTAGGGCGTCTTCCCCCTTCCATGAGAGAGGCGATCATCGTCTCCCTATTAAAACCAGGGAAAACACCGCACCACTGTGATTCGTATAGGCCCCTGTCACTGCTCAATTGTGATGTTAAAATATTAGCTAAGCTCATAGCTAATCGTCTCAGTCTACTCATGGAACATTTAATACTGCCTGACCAGTCGGGATTTGTGCCCGGGCATGCAACATCCCATAACTTGCGGACCCTATTCACAATATTGAATAACGTTTCTTCGGAGTTACCTTTGGCAGCAGTTTTCCTGGATGCCACAAAGGCTTTAGACTCCATTGAGTGGGACTATTTATTTGGTGTGATGTCCCGAATGGGATTCCCACCCTTTTCCTTTCCTGGATACGTTTGTTGTATTGCTCACCTACAGCTAGAATAGTGATTAATGGCAAAACTTCTGAGGGTTATTCAATAACGAGAGGTACGAGGCAGGGTTGCCCCGTCTCCCCTGTTGTTCGCGATCGCGGTGGAACCACTGGTGGCTAAATTGCGTCAGCACCACCGTGACAGAGCATTGCAATGCAACATGAGGCAGATATTGGTTTCCCTCTATGCGGACGACATTACACTCTACATACGAAACCCCCAACAGAACTTAAATATTATCCTTCGAGAATTTATAGTGTTTGGATTGCTTTCAGGGGTCCAGATAAACTGGGGTAAGTCCAGTATCTTTCCCCTTACTGATGCAATGAGTCGCTTTCCCTTGGACTATCCGATGGCATGGTGCTTGGATGAACTGAAATATTTAGGCATCCGTGTGACGAGGGATAGAGATGAATTGATGCGTCTTAATTACGGGACCGCTATGGTTCGAATTGCGGATAATATATCAAAATGGATTACCCTCCTCTCTCCATGGCGGGCGTGTGTCTTTGGTAAAGATGGTTATATTATTTCAACTATTGTATATGTTTCTTAATATACCCTTTCACCCGGGGTCATTCTTTTTTAAACAGTTGCGGTCAGAACTGACGCGATTAGTGTGGGGGGGGTAAAACCGCAAGATTACGGTGGGATGTATTGACGAGGCCCTATTCTCAGGGTGGATTTGGTGTACCTAATTTTGAATTAAACTATTACAGCGCACATGCGCATTATGCCCATTTTTGGGTGCATCAACCACGTTATATGGCCCAGGTGGCGGCGGAGCATTGGCTCACTCTTCCCGTCCCCATTGAGGCGGCGGTGTACATTCCGACCCCCACGCGGGATAAGACGCCGACCACAGTGAGTTGCACGGTGGTGGCCTGGGCACATGTGAGTAAGATGTTGGATGCGCCTATGCTTTACTCGCCATTGTTACCGCTGGTATATCATCCCGCCATGCCTCTTCTTCAGGAGACACTTTTCCACAAGTTTAAAGATCGCACTAGGATACACAACTGGGGGGACATGTATCAAGAGGGGTTATTCCGCACAGTGGCACACGTGTTCCAGAATATAACACAGACACCCCTAGAAACCTTCCTATACATTCGCCAGCGGCAGGGAATTCGCTCTATTACTCCTGATTTCCCTTCAGAGCCACCGACTTTTACACCGCTACAGCTGACACTTCGGAACGAGAAGGCTAAACGGCTGGTGTCAATACTATACAAAGCAGTACACACACAGAAGATTGAGCAACCTGCAAAGGCAAGGGAAAGGTGGGACCTCGAACTGGGTATAACTCTGACGGATAAACAGTGGGAATTCTGCTAGCTGCAGACTGAGCGAATTTCAGCTAGCAGTAGGTTTAGGATTATCCACTATAAATTCCTACAAAGACTGTATTATTGTTATTGTTATTGTTATATGTACTTCTAAAGCGCGACACTCATCCAACAAGGATATCACGGCGCTAAAATTGAACAGTAAACCATAAGCAAATTTCCAGGGACTACTATCATTCTATTTAGGGAATAATGCAGTTTTTAGTTTTTTTCTGAAAGTGAGGTAACGATAGGCAAGTCATTCCAACACTTAGCGGCAAGGTGCAAAAAGGCACGTCCACCCATCCTGGATAATTTTATTCGTGTGGTGACTGCTTTAGCTGTGGCTTGTGAACGTAAGTTCCGAACTGGGGCATAGAGCTTGATTCTGTTCCGCAGGATGTAAGGACCAGTATTATGCAAAGTTTTATGAGCGATGCACAGCATTTTGAAAGATGTTCTTTGCCTCATAGGCAGCCCAGCCAGAATGTATAGATACAAATTGAGGGATACCGACTCGTGTGATAGGTGTCATGTTGAAGGCGCTGACTTCCTGTACTTGGCATGAGGCTGTCCGGAGATATATAAGTATTCGGCGCAGATTTTTCAGGCTCTGTCCACTATGATTAATGCCCGGATTGACATGTCCCCACTGATGGCTTTATTGGGGGTAAGTGGAGCGGCTAAGGGCGGAACATCGTAAATTTGTGGCCTTGGCGTTGCTTCAAGCTAAAAGGGGAGTGGCATGCCACTGGGGAAGAGGGAGAGCACCCAAGTTTAAGCTGTGGCTTCATGATCTAATATATTGTCAGGAACAGCAGACGATCTATGCGGAACTTCTGCCACCTACATCAAGGCCCCCGCGATATTTGGGTACCACTGCAATGTTATCTATTGTCCCACTCTCCGAGCAGTCCTTCCGGGGCGGAGTAAGCCTGTTCGAGAGCAGGAACTATTAAATGTCAATGTGTACTATCAGGAGTTGGTTACACCAGCTGGACTAGACCTGAGGGAGGGTTTGGGTGCTAGCTGCCTCACTAGTGGTTGACCTGTTGGGTTGTGGTGGAGGTGCCGCCTTGCCCACCTACCCTTTCCTCAATATGACCTGTTCTAGTCCCTGGGTTTCTATTGTTTCATTTCTTTTGTAATGGGTGTGTAATTTATCTGACTGGTTTGCTCTGATATAACAATGTTGAACAATGTAACAGGAAATAATTGATTTGCAAGACGAACACTAAATGTATGTTTATGACACATTGAAATAGCTGTATGTATATGACAACATGTGTACCACGTTTATGGTTGTTTTCTAAAAATCAATAAAAAGATTTTCACAAAAAAAAAACACTTTATCCAAATGAGCTTCCCATGACAGCATCATCAAACACCTTCCCTTCCAGCGGAAATCTCAAACATGACAGTCGCTGGAAATCTTCCAGACAGCAACTTCGTCTTCAGGCCCAGCTCCAACCCTAGGAATCGGGGTCTCCCTGCTACTGTGGTAAATAGACTTCCACCACACTGTCAGCAGACACACTAGAAATCATTGCTTATAGCAGGCACACTGCCCACTGTTGGAAATGGCAGACACGCTATCAACCAATGGTAATGGCAGACACGCTATCGACCAAAGGTAATGGCAGACACACTGTCAACCAACGGTAATGGCAGACACGCTGTCAACCAACGGTAATGGCAAACACGCTGTCAACCAACGGTAATGGCAGACACTCTGTCAACCAAGGGTAATGGCAGACACACTGTCAACCAAAGGTAATGGCAGACACGCTATCGACCAAAGGTAATGACAGACACGCTGTCAACCAAAGGTAGTGGCAGACATGCTGTCAACCAACGGTAATGGCAGACACGCTGTCAACCAACGGTAATGGCAGACACGCTGTCAACCAACGGTAATGGCAGACACACTGTCAACCAACGGTAATGGCAGACACTCTGTCAACCAACGGTAATGGCAGGCATGCTGTCAACCAAAGGTAATGGCAGACAAGCTGTTAACCAACGCTATTGTGGTAAACAGACTTCCACCACACAGTCAGCAGACACACTGGAAATCATTGCTTATAGCAGGCACACTGCCCACTGTTGGAAATGGCAGACACGCTATCAACCAACGGTAATGGCAGACATGCTATCAACCAAAGGTAATGGCAGACACGCTGTCAACCAACGGTAATGGCAGACACGCTGTCAACCAACGGTAATGGCAGACACGCTGTCAACCAACGGAAATGGCAGACACTCTATCAACCAAAGGGACTGGCAAACACGCTGTCAACCAAAGGTAATGGCAGACATGCTGTCAACCAAAGGTAGTGGCAGACACATTGTCAACCAACGGTAATGGTAGACACGCTGTCAACCAACGATAATGGCAGACATGCTGTCGACCAAAGGTAATGGCAGACACGCTGTTAACCAAAGATAATGGCAGACACGCTGTCAACCAACGGTAATGGCAGACACGCTGTCAACCAACGGTAATGGCAGACACTCTGTCAACCAAAGGTAATGGCAGACACGCTGTCAACCAACGGTAATGCAGACACGCTGTCAACCAACGGTAATGCAGACACGCTGTCAACCAAAGGTAATGGCAGACACGTTGTCAACCAACGTTAATGGCAGACACGCTGTCAACCAACAGTGATGGCAGACACTCTGTCAACCAAAGGTAATGGCAGACACTCTGTCAACCAAAGGTAATGGCAGACACGCTGTCAACCTACGGTAATGGCAGACACGCTGTCAACCAACGGTAATGGCAGACACGCTGTCAACCAACAGTAATGGCAGACACTCTGTCAACCAACGGTAATGGCAGACACGCTGTCAACCAACGGTAATGGCAGACACGCTGTCAACCAACGGTAATGGCAGACACGCTATCAACCAAAGGTAATGGCAGACACGCTGTCACCCAACGGTAATGGCAGACACGCTGTCAACCAACGGTAATGGCAAACACTCTATCAACCAAAGGTAATGGCAGACACGCTGTCAACTAATGGTAATGGCAGACACACTATCAACCAACGATAATGGCAGACACACTACCAACCGCTGGCAATGGCAGACACACTATCAAACAGTGACAATGGAAGACACGCTATCAACCATTTGTAATGGTAAACAGACTACCCATTATTGGTAATGACAGACACACCATCCATCATTGGTAATGGCAGTCCATGCTTCTTGGGGCCACTAGGCAATATAAGATTCATTAATATCATCAACCAGTTTTTCTTGCTTAGAAATTCTCCCTTGAAATGTGCTTACCACTGGCTTTATCATAAATTGAGAAACCTCCTACCTCTTAGGACAAAAACTATTTGCAGTGAAATTCCTATATACCAGGAAACGAAACCCCAGCTCATACTATAAACATCCCTGCATGACTCTATATCCTGGCTAATTGACAAAGTATGATGTTACAACGTTCATACAGGGTGTTTTTATAAAAAATAAACAAAACCATGAAATTGGACTCTGCCTGTTCAGACTTCTGTCCTCCCTGCTGCCTGATCCATCAACCCTACTCTTCCGCGTGGGCTCCCTGCCTGCTCAGCACTCTGCCTGCTCCTTCATCTGCCCTCTCTGCTGCCTGCTTCAGCCACCCTGCTCATCTGCTTGCGCTCTGCCTGCCCAGACCTCTGAGATCTCTGTGCCTACTCGGCCTCTAATGTCTGGGTGCCCGGGTGAGGTAAACTGCGCATCAGAGAAGGCAGACACTTTGAGGAGTTGTGTGCACGGGGTATTCAACACTTGCCAGCTTTTTAGCCTTCCTCGCTCTGAAATTGTCGCTGCACTTACAAAACTACAAATGAACCGCAGGCGCCCTTCGCAGGGACCCACAGCAGCAGCGCAGCACTCTCTGTGCAGGCACACAAAGTAGACGCACTGACAGACAGACACAAACCTATCCATGCACAGTGTGCCCTGCCCGCATGTACGCTGCTGTCACATTGGATAGCGCTCCCTACTTCTGTTTAGGTGCAGAAGAGCTTTGTACAGAACTGTGTGAATGTATGCACACGGGTACAAACTGCGTCCGTATGTTAAAACAGACACCGTGCATGAACACTGCACAGGGAACTAGCACACGTAGAGACGTGAAGTAATCTGGTATTTGTACATAGACACGCACATGTATGTACACACCTAGATATCCACACAACTTGTAAATCACGGTCCAAAGACCACGAACGTGTACATATGGAAACGTGTTAGACATCCACATTTAAAAATTAAATCGTATCTTAGCAGTATTCTACGGACGCTTACACGCCCGGCACCCCCCACACATGCGGGCAATGCATATGTATGTCACGTATGCCCTTCCGCAGGGAAGATGACACAGCAGGAGCGGGGCCTTTGACATGAAAAGTTTTGCGTTTGCAATAGGGTACAGTGGACAGGACTTGATTAGAAGCAGCATTCCGGCCCGGAGGCCCACATGGGTATGAGTGTTATGTTTTGAACAGATGGTGTTTGTCAACGGTGCCTATTGAAAATACGTGACTTGCTATCAGTGACTACAAGTACCAGCATGCCGGGAGAACCGCACACCTGTGAGCCATGAAATGAGTGCATGTGCATAAATACTTTCAAGCCGTTTAAGCTGTTGAACACCATTTTCCTCTGATGAAGGAGCCATAGTGCTCTGAAACGCGTCAGGATTAAAGGACATTACTTTGAACTCTGAAATGGTATGCTGTTTTTATATCCCTTGTCCTGGTCAGCAGATTCCAGGAAACCTACAATATGAGTCTCACACTGGTGCAATGACAACATCAATAAAATAGGCTGACTGCAATACTCAGTAAGCTTTTTTTTATCATGGCACAGCAGAAATTAGGCAACTCAGAATATAGGCCATGGTCATTTGGCAAACCAGACACCATAAGCAATCTTGCAGGCAGGAAAGCATCATCATATCATGCCAGTGCAAACTTGCCCCTGGGTTTTAAAATCTTGCACATTTAAGGTAACATTACAGATTCATTATAGGCAGGATCACCTACTCTTTCACTAGTGATAGTTGCCGAAAAATGTTGTACACCTTCTCTGGGGTGTATAACTAGAAAAGGTAAGGAAGCAATAAGTACCTATTGTGCTGTTCCTATTGAAGCAGGGTCAAGATTGATTTGCAGGTGGCATGGTGGGCAAAAGAACAATGGGTTGGAAAGCTATCCAGAACAATTGCCAGTGGTTAGATATATTGCAAGCATCCTCTCATCACCTTTTGTGAGTTTGTTGTAATGGTCCAAGTGGCTATATGTATGCTCAGTCATGGGTCCTCTCTCATGGCGCACTGGAGTCAAGCTAAAGATGACTGAAGAGCCCCAAACATGGTGAAACCGGTCTTGGGTTGCAAATGGCTGGGTCCAAACTGGGATGGCATTGTGGGCAAAAGTGATTAGACAGAACATTATTTTCATTACCTTTTGTGCTTTTCTGATCTCGGATTTTCATGTCCTCTTTGTTCTGATTCCCCTGGTCATCTGGTTTTCTTTGCCTTGGTGTGAGACTTCCTGGGCCTGCTCCTCCTGGGCTCCATAGTGATATTCCTGGTCTCCTTTGTCCTGGTCCTCCTAATGCTGGTCATGTGCAAATGCCTATGCATGTAGGAATTGGAATCAAATGTGTGATTCCTTAACATTGGCTAATAGCGATTCGGAAGTTGCGAATCGCTATTAGCTAATGTGACTCCTTTCTTTCCTATGGGCCTGCAGGCCCATAGGAATGAATGGTAATGCATTTGCAAACTGCAATTACCAAATTGGTAATCGTAAATTGCAAATGGAAATCCAAGGGTGTCGGGGGCCTAAGGCCCCCCTGAAGCACCCCCCCAAAAAAAGTAAGTGTGCGCATATGGAGCAAAGTGCGCTACATGGCATGCTTCGAACAATGCATTTTTGTGCATTTTTCGAAGCATGCACAAATTGCCATCAACTTGAAGTTGATAGTAATTAGCGTTTCCTAATTGCACAGTTCGTATTTAGGAAAGGCATAAACGCCTTGGCATTACGGAATCGCAAGTTGCGATTCCCTAAATGCATTCGCAATTTAGATAAATCTGATTACCAAAATAGCAAATGCCAAAAGGTACCTGCATTGGAAAAGGCCTTTTTCCATTCGCAAACGGGCCAATTCTGCAAATCGGCCAGGCTTGATGCATGTCCCCCTAAGGGAATAAATTAAATGCAACTTTTAAATCCAGTACCATGTGCGTTAATTGAATTGCTTTCTGATAAGCATGGCGTGAAAACTTCACTCCCTTATTTTCAGTTGACCCGATTTGGGGCATGTGCTAAATTTACTAAAATCTGCTGTGACATGGGGCAGAAATCGGGACTGTTCTGGCAAATCCAGGACATCCTACTTATAAAGTACTGGGAAAATAAATACTAGACTTAAGGAAGCACAAATGCAGTTTCCATCTTCCGAGCATATTACTGATGTAGCTGCCTTTTTTTTATGCTGAGGTTGTTGAGAATAATGAGAAAATCAACAAAACAGATATTTTTCCCAATTCACTGTACATATCAAAAAACAAATATATGAAGAAAACACTTCAAAAGAATTTTAGAGCTATCTATTCCTAAATTATTACCAGCGCACTCTCAGTGTTGCCAAGCTAACAAATTAACAGAAAATCATATTTAATTATCAGCTCCATGCCATACTAGAATCTGGCAACATAAATAAAAGAGCAATATTTTTCTTCTGGGACCTTATTATATTACTGATCAAAAATGGGGCAAACATGCAAAGCAGGTTCCCTGCGCTCCCGTGGACTGACCACTGGCTAGTCCCTCGATTTTGGAACACTCATAAACCCCCTGCTCTGATGCCAGGATTACAGGACGCACAAAACTGGTCCGAACTTTAGATAAGTGGGCCGATGAGCTACAAGCCACAACACCATCTATTAACGTAGATCCCGTAGTAGCTAATGATGAATTCAACAACTGGATAACCAAATCGCTGAATATCATACTCCCAGTTAAGAAAACCTTGGTAAAGAGATCTAGGACCTCGGCCCCCTGGTATTCTGAGGAGTTCAGGGATATTAAACGCAAGTGCCAAAGGTTAGAGAGGAAATGGCGCCTGGGTTATACTGACCCAGATAAAACCTTGTACAGAAAATCCATCAGGGACTACAAGAAGGAAATAAAGAAAGCACAAGCCCTGTACTATACACAAAAGATTTACGAAGCCAGCTTCAACTCTAAGGAGATCTATCTGATTGTAAAAAGTCTCACTAAACTTCCCTAGCTCCCCGTAAATAGTGAAGACTTACAAGCTCGCTGTAATGATCTAGCGGACTTTTTTTTATAACAAAGTGGATCTCATCTACTCATCCTTTTCAACCACCATTCCAAACGCTTCAGTAGACATCTTGACGTATTCTAAGCAGGATACAATAGGCAACTTGTCATCTGTGCTGGCTGAGTTCCCTTTGCTACACTCGGACCTACTGGCCACTTTAATGGCGCAGGTTAAATCAGGCTCCACCTGTGATCCTGCTCCTCCGAGCTCTTTAAAGGCCGTTGGCCACACTATCCTTCCTGTCCTGTTGGAGGTACTTAATGCCTCAATCTCCACTAACACGGTCCCACCAGCATGGAAAGAGGCTAGGATGTGGGCACTCGTGAAGAAACCCAACATGGACATTAATAACTTCAGTAATTACTGTCCCATTTCCCTGCTCCCTTGGGTCAGCAAGATATTGGAGAAATACATCAACAGTCTTGTGACTAATTTTCTAGAAAATAATCAGTTGCTTGACCCTTCACAAATGGGTTTCCGCCCCAAACATGGGACGGAATCTGCCTTGCTGGCAGTTCTGGAGGAAACTAGAGGTATCTTAGATCATGGGGGGATCGGTGGCAGTCATTCTCCTCGATCTGAGTGCCGTTTTGACACTGTAAATCATGAAATCTTATTGCAGCGTCTCTATGACATCTGGATTCAGGGAGGAGGGTTGAAGTGGCTCAGGTCATTCCTGAGTAATAGAACTGTTCAGGTCTTTGAGGGAAATACCACCTCCACTAGCAGACCTCTGGGCTGTGGAGTCCCGCAGGGCTCCTCGCTTAGCCCAACGTTGTTTAACGTTTATATGAGGCCGCTGGCTGGGATCGTCCGTCCATATGGTATTAAGATCGTTACCTATGCGGACGGTACCCAGCTGGTGGTCTCTCTGACTCGGACAGAGGGCTCTGCGGCCACGGTAGATCTGGCGGGCTGCCTAAGCGAAGTAAACAGCTGGATGACCCTGTCTTGTCTCAAACTTAATGGGGACAAGACAGAGGCCATGCTGCTGGGCCGCTTGGCCCCATCCTCGGTGGGCTCGATTTGGCCAGCCTGTCTGGGTCCCCCTCCAGCCCCCAAGAATGCCATTAAGAGCCTGGGCATCTGGCTGGATAGGTCCCTAACGTTAGACTATCAGGCTGTCAAGCTATCTGCCACCTGTTTTGGCCTTCTCAGAATGTTAAGGAGGATTCTCCCCCTGCTACCATTCAAGGCCAAACAAACTGTCGTACAGGGATTGATCCATTCTAGGCTGGATTTTGGAAATGCACTCTATCTTGGAGCTCCTGACTTCACACTGCGGAAACTGCAAGTTATTCAAAACTGTGCGGCCCGCACCCTACTTCAAATTCCCCGTAGGCTCTCCGCCAAACCTGGACTAATAACACTGCACTGGCTCCCTGTCAGGGACAGGATTAGTTTCAAGTCCCTCTGTATTGCCCATCAGTCATTCTGGGAAACTGGTCCAGCAATCAATCGTCCTTTAATCACCCCCTACCTCCCCAGCAGACAGCTACGTTCCGCCAACGCGTTTCTTGCTGTCGTGCCCAAGGTTAAACGGACCAGATTGGGAGGCCGTTCTTTCACCCTGAATGTTGCCAGGCTGTGGAACACTTTACCCCTCCACTTAAGGTCCAATCCAGATCTAACTTCCTTCAGGAAACACTTGAAAACTTTTTTGTTCAATAAATAGGTCCCTTTCAACCTCTGTGTCATCCGCCCAACTGTAAGAACACCTTTTTAGTCACAGCGCTTGGACGCCTCCGGGCAGCTATTCACGCTTTACAAAACGCATTTTCATTTCATTTCATTTCAGATGAATGCCACATTTAAAATAGTTTAGCTTAGCCACTTGCACAGGCGGTACCTCACTGCTTTTTGGCTACATAAAACACTTCCAGTCCAAGCAGATACACACTTTTAAGCCATCTTGTGTGTAGGTGTGCTCTAAAAAACAAAGATTCATTATGCTTTTGCCCCTTTTTAAGAGAAGCAATACAACATTAGCTGTAAAAAAAAAAGCTATAAACGTGTAGCCTTACGTATGTTATGTTAAAACACTTTACCGTTTACGGATTGGGACTGAAAATTCAAAAGCAAAATATTATTCTGTTGTCACATTAGGTTTTTGGAAACATCTAGTGCTTGATTTCAAGATGGCCGCCCCTTTTGTCCAGCAATGGGAGCCATTTGGTAGTCCTTTTTGTATTTACTGATGTTGTAGAATTTTCCAGAAGCAGAAGACATTCAGTTGTTGTACTGACTTGTGAGAGATTCTACAGTTGTTACAGCTCCATTGTACAGTGAGTGCATGTTTCATTTTTATTTATTTGTCCTCAAAGATAGAAATCTTTATTTATTTATTATTTATTATTAATATTTATATTTTATAGAGCGCGTAGTCACCATGAGGTATCCCAGCGCTAGCAGACCCTATCTCCTAAGTTCGGTGGACAGGGGAGAAACGAAGGGGGAAGGGGGCAGAAGATCAGGGTTACGGGCGAGCATGATTCATTGGGGAAAGAGGTGAGTCTTGAGCCGCTTCATGAAGCGAAGGTATTGTAGTTCAAGTCGCAGGTCGCGGGGGAGTGAGTTCCAGAGACGTGCAGTATGGACTGAAAAACGTCTTCCTCCTGAGCGGGCTTTCTTGAATCTGGGGATAGTGATTAAGTTTTCCGTGTCCGAGCGGAGGGGTCTTGTGGATTTATAGGGTATGATGAATTTCCTGAGAACAAGGGGGCCTTGATTTTGTAGCAGTTTGTGGGCTAGGCACAGGGCCTTGAATTTGACCCGCTCCCTTATCGGAAGCCAGTGGAGGAGTTTTAGGGCAGGTTTAGCCGAGGCTCTGGCAGGGGTATTTGTGAGAATCCGAGCCGCAGTGTTCTGGATTCTCTGAAGCTTGTTGAGCGTCGCTTCGGGGGCGCCCAGGTAGATCACATTGCTGTAATCAAGCTTTGAGAGTATTAGGCCTTGAATTAGCAATTTTTGGGAGTTGGAGGGCAAGAGGGGCAGGACTTTCCTCAGCGATTTCAGGAGCCCGAAGCAGGTCCCGGCTACTTTCTTTGCCTGTACAGTGAACGAGAGGTCTGTGTCGAGCCACACACCAAGGCTTTTTACTTCTTCTTTTGGGTCAGGGGGGGGCCCAGACAGGCTGGCCAGATGTTCGGGGAGAGTTAAGTCCTTTCGGGCCAAGGAGCAGAACCTCGGTTTTTGTCCCGTTTAATTTTAAGGCTGAGCTGTTCATCCAGCAGTGGACCTGCGTAAGGCAGTTAAATAAATCTGCTGATTGTTGTCTGGGGTGAGATAGTGACACCACTAGTTGTGTGTCGACAGCATAGCTGACGACGCTCACTCCGAACGGGGTGATGACCTCCTCCAATGTGGACATGTAGATATTAAATAATGTGGGGCTCAGGGAGGAGCCCTGAGGCACACCACATTGGAAGGGAGTTTCGGAGGAGCGGGCGTTCTTCTCCCAGATCTGATAGTTCCGTTGGGCCAGAAAGGATGAGAGCCAGGATAGGGCCAAGCCTTCCACACCAACTCTCTTGAGTCTTTTAATGAGAAGTTGGTGGTTGACGGTATCAAAGGCCGCGCTTAGGTCGAGGAGGATCACTGCCACTGATCCTCCTCCGTCCAATAGTGCTCTGGCCTCCTCTACCGCTGCCAGGAGGGCGATGTCAGTGCCCTGCCCTGGGCGAAAGCCCGTCTGGGAACATTTTAGCTTGTTGTTGACCTCCAGGAACTGGGAGAGTTTTTTATTAACCAGTTTTTCAGCAATCTTGCTGATTCCTGGGAGTAGGGAGAGGGGCCTTTAATTAGCAAAATTTTCAGGGTCGAGGGAAGGTTTCTTTAATAGAGCTTTCACGACTGCCGTCTTCCAGCTCGGGGGTACGACTCCCTGTTGGAATGAGGCGTTGATCAGATGAGTCAGGGGGGGAATAATCGTGGGAGCTACCTCCTTGAGGATCCGAAGTGGGGTGGGGTCCCTGGGGGGATCCGCTTTTTATGGATTTTAACGTGTTTCCTACTTCTTCGATGGTAACTTGACCCCAAGAGGAGAGACAACTGGGTGTTAGGGAGTGCGGGAGATCGTTTTACTCGCACGGATTCGCGGTGGGAATTGAATCAAAATTTTTTTGAATTTTTTCATGAAAGAAATTGGCCAGTTGTTGGCATTTTTCCTGATCGGCTTTGGGGTCTGTGGGGTGTCTCGGTCCAGGTTCTGGGGTTTTCAGAAGTTCTTTTAGGATGGCGTAGGATTCCTTACTTGAGCATACCGCTTTCTCTATTCTTTCCTGGAAGAAAGTACTTTTAATTTTTCGAATCGTAGTTTTATACATTGAGAGAGAAATAGAATAAGCATCTTTGTTTGTTTCCGATTTGTTTTTTCTCCAAGAGCGTTCCGTTCTCTTGCACTCTTGGCGCAGAGGTTTAAGCTCTGGAGTGTACCATGAAGCGGACGATACTCTTTTGGGATGTTTAAAGGAGGCAGTTTTGGGGAGGAGTGTATCAAGAGAGGACGTGATCCACTCATTGAACTGCTTATCGGCCGTGGCAGGATCGGTGGATAGCTCAGGGATGGAGTCTGCGAGGGCAGTGGCCCACTCCCCGGGTATGAGTTTCTTCCACCGTCTATCGGTGACCTGAATTTTAGTAGTTTGAGGGATCATGGTGGGTGTTTCCCAGGAGATAGGGACCAGAGAATGGTCCGTCCATGGAAGGGTCAAGGGTGGCCTGGTGGTGATGGTTGCCACATTAGTAAGGATGGGATCCAGTAGGTGTCCCTTCTCATGGGTAGGCTCATTATTGACCAGTCGGATATTGAGTGACAATAGGTCTTGGAGGAGGTCGGAGGCTATCCGGTCAGTAGGGTCCATGAAATGAAGGTTCAGGTCGCCTAGAATAAGAACGTTGGAGGCAGAAGATGCTAATTGTGAAGCAGATTCAGTAACGGCATTGAGGAAGTTCCCAGGGGCACCTGGGGGGCGGTAGATCAATAGCCCTGACAGGGAGTGAGCTGGGGAGATTTGGATGGAGAATTGACAGCTTTCGCAATCCTCGATATGGGCGTTGGAAGTTTTACAGGTGAATTGTTCCCTGAAGATTATGGCCACCCCCCCTCCCCTCCCTTTGGGTCTGTGTAAGGCTTGACAGAGGTACCCTGGGGGAAGGGCCGTGACGATGTCCGAGTCGGAATTGTCTGATAGCCACGTTTCCGTTAAAAACAGCAGATCGAAATCATGATCTTGGATTAACAGGTATGTTTCGAGCGCATGTTTGGGAAGGGAGCGGCAGTTGAGAAGTCCCATCTTCAGTCCGGGTTTTGCTGAGCCCAAGGGAGTCGGATTGCAGCGCATACAATTAGAGAAGGGTTTACCTTCAGTGTGCGTATGGTAGCAGGCCAGGATTTTCTTAGGTTGAAGTGCGCGGAGCATGTCTCCAGTATACACCACGCGGTCATGAGGGACATCCGACAGAGTCTCTGGGCCTGGGTCCGTCTGGGCCCGGACGGGCCCAGACGGGCTTGCCTTTGGCGCGCCTTCGGCGCGCTGACGGCGCGCCCGCTGCGCCCGTCCTCTGCGCTGCCTGAACTGACACATAATTTATGGAAGGAGAATGAGCGTTGGAGGGGTGGGCGTGGCCACGAGAGGTGGGCGTGTCCGTGGCTCCTCGCGGCGGGTGATGGCGGCGTGCGAGTGGAATCCTGTCCTGACAGTGTTGAAATCGACTGTCTAGGGGGATATGAGGTCAGTGCTGGGGGGGGGAGTGCGCAACGCGATTAAAATACAAAGTTATCACAGTTTTTAAAATCAATGTCACAGATTTAGCAAGGTTTCACTCCCGGCTTTCCGCCTCAGGAGACTCAGGTCAAATGCGGCTCTATCATTCAGGGCGCGCTTTTATCTGCTTGGTGAGGGGTGGGCGTGGCCACGAGAGGTGGTCGTGTCCGTGGCTCCTCGCGGCCGGTGATGGCGGCGTGCGAGTGGAATCCTGTCCTGACAGTGTTGAAATCGACTGTCTAGGGGGATATGAGGTCAGTGCTGGGGGGGGAGTGCGCAACGCGATTAAAATACAAAGTTATCACAGTTTTTAAAATCAATGTCACAGATTTAGCAAGGTTTCACTCCCGGCTTTCCGCCTCAGGAGACTCAGGTCAAAAAACACCTAGAACACCTAGCTGAGTTTTTGATGCAGAGTGCAGGATAGTGAATTTTGCTGTGGGTTCAGATTTGAGTGCAGGTTTCAGAAGTGAATCTAGCATGTGCTTTAAGTTTTGAGGAAACAGTTGTATTGATTTGTATTGCAAGTGCAGGAATGTAGAGAATGCAGCACTGCTGTTGAGGCACAACCTGGATTTAAGCTCCATTGTACAGTGAGTGCATGTTTCATTTTTTATTTATTTGTCCTCAAAGATAGAAATCTTTATATATATGTTTGAAGAATACCTAGCTTTTGATACAGAGTGCAGGATTGTGAATTTTGCTGTGGGTACAGATTTGAGTGCAGGTTTCAGTAGTTATTCTAGCCTGTGCTTTAAGTTTTGAGGAAGCAGTTGTGTTGATTTGTATTGCAAGTGCTGGAATTTAGAGACTGCAGCACAGCTGTTGAGGCACACTCATAGCATGATTTCAAGGTGCAAGTTGATGGTTGCAGTTTATGGTTGCAGGGACCATGTTGCAGAACTCGAGTGTAATTCATTTTAAAAGTAGTCAAATATTTTGGAAGTTACAATTCAGCCATGGGTGCAGATGTCTCAAGCTAAAGTGACATGCAGTATTTCTTCTCAAAGTGACTACAAAGCAGTGATATTTTGATTCAAACATATGATAGGTAAATTGTATTGCAATCTCTGGTTGCATCTTTTGTGCAGGTTACTTTACAAAAGTCCTCCATATTATGCCATGCAAACCCGACAAGCCTCAACCTTTTTAAAATAAGTTAATAATAATGAAATAATTTAGGAATCATTCCAGATTCTCTGGGCTGCCAAGTTCTTGACCTGCTTTTACAAAACATATTTTTGCCGCTAGTGGGCTTATCTTTTTATTCATGTGAAAATACACTTGTAAACTAAAACTCAAAGCGCATAAGTAAATGTCTACCATAAAATAGATCAGTCATAATTTGTCAGAAGTGTGTTTTATTTAAATTGTGTATTTCTTTCCTGTTCCTCTTTCATGCTAGAAATCTGGGAGCACTCTTACCTCAGCATTGATCACCGTCGCTTGGATGGTGCTCTTCTGTGCGTTTGTCAGAGCTCTGTCGCTAGGACTTGGCTGTGTTCCTCAGCCAATCACAGCAGATGGAACATTCTGTGTTGATGCTCATTAGGTAGTACTGTTTAGCTGTCACTGACATAACCCATTCCTTAGCCCACAGTCAAATGATATATAGAACCTAAACCTCCCTTTACAGAAAGATAATTTGGATGTCATTATTTAAACTTTGCGGTAAAACTATAATGAAAGGAATAATCAAGACCATTAAAGTACAAAGTGCCTAAAATGAGTAATTTGTCAACCTCTGGTATGTTTTTCATCAGGGCACTGAAATTCTGTGGCAGGGAGGGGCCAAATTATCTGGCATGGTTGGCTAAATTATGTGGCAAGAAGATGCAAATTATGTGGCATAGTATGGCACATTGTAAGGCAATTTTATTTTGACTTTTGTAATTTTTAATACATTTTAAAAGTGTCTTACCGACGTTTTCATCTCAGAACTACCAATTTAATACTTAGAATCAGCAGTTAGCAACTGAATGGTGACCAGTCTTTGCAACTTGCATTTCAATGTGCAGAAGCACGCGTTTCCACACTATTATTTTTTGTTAAAATCTGCAAACATGCACCAGATAATGGATTATGTACAAATGCTTTGAATCCATAACTATGCAGAAGACGCTGGAGCTTCTGACTCACATAATTCAAATGGCCTTGGTTTGAATAGGGCTGTACACTTTTCATCTCACAAATGAGATTACATGTGTGTGCATTAGATTATAGATATTAGTATCCGATTCCTACCACATCCTTCAGTATTTCACATCTTATTCTGCAGCAATAGAGGTTGAGGTTACCACTATAACATTAATCATAAGGTTATTTATGTAAACCTTTATTGAAAGGCATAACTTGAGGGCAAAATCTCGTTTAAGAACAGATTGCCCTAGTGTAGTAAAATAACCCTGTATAAGGGCCAGAGAGCCCTAATCTGCAGGCAGATTTTGATGTAAAGACCAAGGGCACAAAGTCAGATTCTAATATAAAGTCAGAGATCTCTAACATCTACTAGCTGATCCTAATATGAAGGACAGAAAACCCCAATCTGTAGAGAATATTGGGGTTTCCTGGAAACACCTAACCTTAGGTCAGACACTCATGCCAGATGCATAGAGTCATCACCTAGGAGTAGAGTGTATATAACATAAATGGTAGTGAGAGCTATAACCTGAGAAAGAACCTGAAATAATAGGGAGAGGACCAGAACCAAGGACTACAGGTGCTACAGGGAGATCAGAATAGATCACGATACGTGAGTCAGATAACTCTAACCTGGAAGCTGATCTTAATATATAGGCCACCAAACTTGAAGGCGGAACCTAGAATAATGGAAAGAAACCTCTAACACACAGTGAGATCCTGATGTGACATGAATAGGGGCTTAATCTGGGATGAGATCTCTTAACAGGAAACCTATACGGGCAGATCTTAATATGAAAGGCAGAGTTTACCTTTTTGTAGGGTAGAGAAAGTAGGTGCTGGTTTCTGATGCAAGGGGCAGGAAACCATAGAAAGAGATAGTGCTTGATATAAGATGCAGAAGTATTTTACCATTGAATATATCCTTTACTGTGTGCAGAGAGTTCTAAGCTTGGGAAAGACACTTTTGTAAGAATTAGAGGTCCTTCCCTGAGGATAATGTGCACCCTTATCAACCTTTTCCTAATGGAGAGAGGGGCTGGCCTATGAGGCAGATATGATGACCAAGGAGAGAGTTAAGAAGTACAAAATAAAAATGTGGATACTTCCAAGTGTAGATTCCTCCCTTTTGAAAGCACCAGACTGCATCCAGAAATGTTTTCAGCAGTGCACCTGCAGGCTGCTATGTGGAACCGTGTGGCTCTGTGCTGGCTCTGCCCTTCCCCGGAAGTAAGGGAGTAGTGCCTCATATAAGCACTATATACAAGCTCACCCCTTGTTCAATACACCAACCCATGCCCACGTCATTCACACACTCATTTGCTTTTCACTATAAGCTCACTGTTCACTTGTCTGCTCTCATTTCTTATTCCTTGCTTGTCTACTCATGTATTGACATACTCGCAAGTTTCTCTGCTTACTAACATAAACTCCATCTCTTAAGCTTCAATAAATACTCACTCGTTTCATTTCTCCTTACTCACTCCTTTAACATGCACACATTGCACCAGAGTTGTCAATTAGCTCCACATCGCCATTCTTTTCTGGCTAGTCCTGCCTTTTTACCTACCAGGAGTTTGGATTCTACTACCCTTGCTGTTGCTTTCCCAAATTATGATATATATAGGACCAGAACTATAAATCAAAATGGTATTGTATAGAACAACTCAAGTGTCGTTAGGTAACTGATAACATTGCGCTTATTGGTAATTCTGTCCCTCACATATCCATTAGCTCACTCCACAGTGACAATCTATACTTATCCTTACTTAATACTCAAAGCCACATGAATCAGTCCTTAGTCACTCAAAAGTCACAGATACTGTATTTGCTCTTCACACATACAGCACACACCTCTGTCTCACTTATTTCTTCCATATAATATCATCTTTTGCTAACTTCTTACTCATTCACAGCTATTCCCACTCATACTTGTAGGAAAGTAGGATCTGGGTTTATGCTTACCCCCACTTTTCGCTTGGTGTTATGCTGTTTCTGCCAATTCTGACTGGGATCTGCTAATCAAGACCCCAGTCTCTGTGATTTTGTCCCCTGAATTGGATATGGTGAGGACTTGGGTACATCCCAGATTGGCTACTGGTGTACACTTGTAAGTCCCAAATATATGGCACTGAGGTACCCAAGGCATAGGCACACTAGGGGCCTCCCATGGGCTGAATCATGTATTATGCCACTCATGAGAGAACACTCAAAGTGTGACACTAGACCTGCCATTGCAGCCTGTGTTTCTCTATATCTGAGGTCACTGCACTTGAAACCTATAAGTCACCCCCTTAGGCATGCCTTTAAATCCCGAAGGCAGGGTGCTTGGTTCTAAGTGTGAGGGTACCCCTGCATGTGCAGGACACCCCTACAACCTTTTGAGTCCATTCACCGAGTTGTAAGTACATCAGCCATTATTATATATAGAGTGGCCATGCGTCATTACACAATGACCATCTCCAAATTATCCAGAAGAAACCATGCTGTGTTTGGTATCAAACATGTTGGAATCATACCCCCACACTGTTTGTGTGAGAGATATGACTCCATGTACTGTGAATCTCCTCCGGGAGGCCCTCAGTGCTCCCTGTACCAGTCTTTCAGAACCGGACAGCATGCTAGGGCTGCTGCCGGCCAGAGACATGTTTCTGCCCTCATGCTGCTGAGCCAAGCTCGAGCAGGGGAAGGCAGAACAATAGATATCTTGTCACAGAGGGGTGTGACCTCCTCCCAGACAGGGCTTAGTATATTGGGACAGGGTAGGGGCGCTTGCCAGTGCCACTAAGACTACTTGAAGGGCACACTTGGTGCCCTCTTTGCATAGTCCACTTCAAACCAGTTCAGGGAGCCGTTGGCTGCCACTCTGGTGCAAAACTGGACAAAGGATATGGGAGTATCCTCCCCATTGTGCAGCCCCTCCTATGGGAGGGACCCCTGAATCGTCCCAACCCTTTCCTTAGGGTACGTAAGGGCTTACCTATGGGTGGGCCCCTAGATTCATTGTGGGACAAGATTCAGATCAGACACCACTTCATCTTTAACCGTCTGGGCACTCTGTACTTCGATGGGCGTTTGCTCTGGACATCGAGACTGCAGCTGGGAAGACTTCTGCTGCTGCTGGTCTCGTTGTCCTGCTCATCCACTGTAACGTCTGTGCCTGTGCTCCATACAGGAACCTTCCAAGGCCTGTGGACATCCAATACACCTGAAGGATTATCCCTTGAAGTGAAAGAGTCACTTCCCTGCATCTGCAAGCACCACAACTAATCTAACCGGTCTGCTGCTCCTGGGCTCCCAAGGACTCCAGAAGGCTCAGCAACACAGGTGGTGGTTCTACAACTCCCTTGAGGCCTGCCCTGTCTTCTCCACGAGCTTGAGGCCAGTATCCCTCGTCGGAACTGCAGGAACCAAACCCCTGTGCACCGGGTTGACTTGTCGTTGCAAAGGCTTGTTAGCTCTCTTCCTCAGAGATCTTCAGGCTCCAAGTAGTCATCAACCACAAGCATCGGCTGTGACTAAGATCTTTGTCCTCACCGCATCTCTTGCACCGTGGGCCTGCATCTTTGGTGAGCTGCTTGAGGTCCTCTTACGACTCCAGTGCCTCCCAGCCTGCGGGTCCTCTTGAGGGTCTTCTTTCATTCCAGTGGGCTCCCCTGTTTGAATGGGCCTACTCTGACTTTTCTTCTTCTGGCAAGTCACTTGGACCTTGCTGGTCCCCACACTGTACCTTTTTTTCATAGTATTAAATTAAAAATATATATTTTTCAGTAATTTTACTAACTCCAGGGAGCAACAAGATAGGGCGATAGTTTCCCAGGTCTGAAGGGTCAAGGCTTGATTTTTTAACAGAGCCTGTAAGCAGTAAGCAGCATTACACATTATCCCCTCTTACCCCGTGGATCTGTGAGGATTTCCCCTTCTGAGCTAGGGGCCCTGCTTCAGACGTCCTCCTTCAAGCTTCACAATCGGGTTGAGGTGGCTCTTGTCCACCTTGTGATACAGCTACACTCATGCTTGTGATTCCTTGGCTTGATCTGACCCATGAACATCGTGCTCACGCTTACAATGGGCTTGTCTAAAATCACAGTGACTCAGAAGACAGAGTTAGAGAGGCACTTTGTATAACCATACAGAGCCAGATACCCAAATACAACTTTAGAACTCAGTTTGCCGCTGACTACATGTAACATAGGCACAACTGGTTGGCCTCTACAAGCTGGCATCAGTCTAGTTGTCCTTCAATCATAGTTGCTGCAGGAGTAGATCTAAAGGCAGTGCATTGAAGCCAATATCGTGACCTAGCAAAGCATCCCGTTACAGGTCATACAAGAGGGTCTAACTAGGCCCCTGTTATGCACTGTTCAGTAATGATTATCAATACATAGACAAATATTGATTATTGTCTCTATCACACAGATAAGCTCTACTGTTTGGTAAATGAACTCCAAGTGTCACTGTGGATTCCCACCTTGTGCAAGACAGCTCATGTCTATTCAGCATAAGCTTCAGGCACAAGCAGGCACACCATTAACACCAACTTAACCACTCATAATGAGAAATGTAAAATACCAGTTGACTTGTGTGCGAGTGTACCTTGCACGTTTACAACCCCAAAAGGATTTTCCCTGGATATTGTAATAAGTAGTTTGGTTAAGGGAATGTTGTTGCTGCAGGTCAGTGTAGATGCAAGACAGGCTAAGGCAATTTCCTTACAGCAGCTTTCCAAAGCAAAGTTGTCAGTGATACACTATTGTTGCTAAATAATATGTTGTTTACCAGATCCATAATCCTATTTACAGTTGTGGCCATTGGTGTCTGTGCTCGTGCTAATTTTGAGTTGTGAATGCCACTGTCACATGTGTTCCCCTTCTTAGAAGTGTTTTCCTTGAGTAACGGTGGTAGATAAAAGCAAAGTTGGTGTCTTAACCCCTAAAAGTCTGGTCTCTTCACTGGTCCCTGGCATTAAGACTTACAGAAACTGTTCATTTTGTTGTCATTCTTGTTTCAGGTTTAGACTGGACATCTCCATGGAAATCTCTTCACTTTGTTTCAATTTTGAATGTTTTCTGTTGTACCATTTAGTCATTGTCTGGCAATGCACACATTTTATTGTTTTGTTCATGCCCTTTCTTTGTCTCAGTTGTAGTCATCTACCCGTTAAGGTCTGCACTGCACATAGTGGTGCAATGTTCTTCATATGCAGCACATTTAAAAGTGTTGTGTCAGGTACTGATTCTATTCCATGGCCTTTTTTGCTCAGTTTGGTGTCTGGATATATTTCTCTTAATTGCCAAGTTTCATATTGCATCATACTGACTCAGTTGTTGTCCATTTGCTTACATATTTATCAATTCTCTCATCCTCTCCTTTTGATAATCTCACCTATTAACTGCCCATCCTTCTATTAAGCCTCTTTTTGTTCCCTTTTCTATTCATTCCTAAATGGTTTACTATTCACACCCCCTTGTTGCATTCATTTGCCTTGCCCATTTATTTCCTATGCTGGTTCTCTGTGAGAGAAAGAGAGTGGCCTCAGTGAGATTTCCCTCAGCACGGCGGCCATCTTGGACTGCCTCTGACTGCATTAAGTCTCAGTTCACACAAAATGGAGGTTGGTCTTCAGTGCACCCATATACAAATTTACAAACAGCTGTGAGCTTCAATTCTTTAATTTTAGCTAAAGAATCGTAAACAAAGGTTAGTGTTTTCAGTGAAAACACACTTTCATCTTTCACAAATGATAGCACAGCTGATTCACATTTCCCTCACTAAACATTTGCTTTTTTAACAATGTTTTTGTTGCCATCCAATACATAACATGATTTTCATAAAAACATAAATTTTCATTCATATTCTTTTAGGTATTGCTGTGGCATCACACCTTTTATCCTCAGCATAGGAGGCAGTTATTGTGGTTCTCACACAGGCGAAAACCAAAATGTATAGTTGTAAACATGCTTTTCATTTACACATCCAGTCAGAAAAAACGTGTTCCTTTGGTTATATTAGATACAAATTATTGGACTGTGGTTTTCTCACTGTTCTGCACTGTTGCATTGATCACCTGGCCAGATTTGTTGTTCTTGGCCTTTCCTATTTAATAAATGACTTCATACAAGATACAGCTTTTGTTTGCCTACCCTGTATTGAGACAATGGGAGTCCACTTTTGGCTTTATTGTGGTTCAGGGGAGTAGGGTAAAAGGATTTTGTGACGAGAGGTGCCATCCTATAAATGCGAACACTTAAACTCTCTTCAATGAGCATACATGCCAACATACCTGGTTCAAGCTTGAGACTACCAATGTTTAAGCCTAAATGGCTTTATCTGTTTCCGACCTGAAATTGCTCCTTCTTTAATGTATATCAATTGGCAAAATACATTCCCCCTAGTTTGTTTCCAAAATATCTACTTTTAAAATGTTGACATGTCTGAATGAGGCTGAACCGAATATATGATGTTACAACGCAAACAGTTACAACGCATGCCTTTACAACGTGGCTTTTACATCGCAGCATCCATTACAACACATGATTTTACAACGCATGCCATCACAACGCATTTTTAGAAACTACATTTGCAACGCATTCCATTACAACGCATACCATTACAATGCACAATACTTTTAGGGCAAGAGTAGTGTAAGTGTTAGATAGCGTAGGGGTAAAAATTATTATTCCCACTCCAGTGAGTGCAACAGTAGGGTAAGTGGTGGATAGTGTAGGGGTAAAAATGTATATTCCCACTCCAGTGAGTGCAACAGTAGGGTAAGTTGGATAGTGTTGGATAGTGTAGGGTTTGAAAATACTAGCCCCATGTACCCCAGAACCCATACCCACCCTAAAACAAAAAAATCCCCATTACTTACCTTATAATGCGTTGTAATGGCATGCGTTGTAATGATATTCATTGTAATGGCATGCGTTGTAGTGACATGCATTGTAATTGCATGCGTTGTAATGGTATGTGATGTAAGGGCAGCTGCGTTGTAATGACTGCGTTGTGAAGGTAGTGCGTTGTAATGACTGCTATGTAGAGGTTGTTTCCCGGCTGAACTAGTTGAAGACTGTAGAATTCTGACCTGAAATTGCTTCTTCTTTAATGTATTTCAATTGGCAAAATACATTCCCCCTAATTTGCTTTCACAATATCTACTTTTAAAATGTTGACATGACTGAATGAGGCTGAACTGAATATATAATGTTACAACGCAAACAATTACAACGCATGCCTTTACAACGCGGTTTTTACATCGCAGCATCCATTACAATGCATGATTTTACAAAACATGCCATCACAACGCATTTTTAGAAACTACATTTACAATGGATTCCATTACAACGCATACCTTTACAACGCATGCCATTACAACACGCAATACTTTTAGGGCAAGAGTAGCGTAAGTGTTGGATAGCGTAGGGGTAAAAATTGCTATTCCCACTCCAGTGAGTGCAACAGTAGGGTAAGTGTTGGATAGTGTAGGTGTAAAAATGTCTATTCCCACTCCAGTGAGTGCAACAGTAGGGTAAGTGTTGGATAGTGTAGGGCTAAAAATGTATATTCCCACTCCAGTAAATGCAACTGTAGGGTAAGTTGGATAGTGTAGGATAGTGTAGGGATAAAAATACTATCCCCATGTACCCCAGAACCCATACCCACCCTAAAACAAAAAAATCCCCATTACTTACCTTATAATGCGTTGTAATGGCATGCGTTGTAATGATATTCATTGTAATGGCATGCGTTGTAGTGACATGCGTTGTAATGGCATGCGTTGTAATGGTATGTGATGTTACGGCAGCTGCGTTGTAATGACTGCGCTGTGAAGGTAGTGCGTTGTAATGACTGCTATGTAAAGGTTGTTTCCCGGCTGAACTAGTTGAAGACTGTAGAATTCTGACCTGAAATTGCTTCTTCTTTAATGTATTTCAATTGGCAAAATACATTCCCCCTAATTTGCTTTCAAAATATCTACTTTTAAAATGTTGACATGTCTGAATGAGGCTGAACTGAATATATGATGTTACAACGCAAACAATTACAACGCATGCCTTTACAACGTGGTTTTTACATCGCAGCATCCATTACAATGCATGATTTTACAACACATGCCATCACAACGCATTTTTAGAAACTACATTTGCAACGCATTCCATTACAACGCATACCATTACAATGCACAATACTTTTAGGGCAAGAGTAGTGTAAGTGTTAGATAGCGTAGGGGAAAAATTATTATTCCCACTCCAGTGAGTGCAACAGTAGGGTAAGTGGTGGATAGTGTAGGGGTAAAAATGTATATTCCCACTCCAGTGAGTGCAACAGTAGGGTAAGTTGGATAGTGTTGGATAGTGTAGGGTTTGAAAATACTAGCCCCATGTACCCCAGAACCCATACCCACCCTAAAACAAAAAAATCCCCATTACTTACCTTATAATGCGTTGTAATGGCATGCGTTGTAATGATATTCATTGTAATGGCATGCGTTGTAGTGACATGCATTGTAATTGCATGCGTTGTAATGGTATGTGATGTAAGGGCAGCTGCGTTGTAATGACTGCGTTGTGAAGGTAGTGCGTTGTAATGACTGCTATGTAGAGGTTGTTTCCCGGCTGAACTAGTTGAAGACTGTAGAATTCTGACCTGAAATTGCTTCTTCTTTAATGTATTTCAATTGGCAAAATACATTCCCCCTAATTTGCTTTCACAATATCTACTTTTAAAATGTTGACATGACTGAATGAGGCTGAACTGAATATATAATGTTACAACGCAAACAATTACAACGCATGCCTTTACAACGCGGTTTTTACATCGCAGCATCCATTACAATGCATGATTTTACAAAACATGCCATCACAACGCATTTTTAGAAACTACATTTACAATGGATTCCATTACAACGCATACCTTTACAACGCATGCCATTACAACACGCAATACTTTTAGGGCAAGAGTAGCGTAAGTGTTGGATAGCGTAGGGGTAAAAATTGCTATTCCCACTCCAGTGAGTGCAACAGTAGGGAAGTGTTGGATAGTGTAGGTGTAAAAATGTCTATTCCCACTCCAGTGAGTGCAACAGTAGGGTAAGTGTTGGATAGTGTAGGGCTAAAAATGTATATTCCCACTCCAGTAAGTGCAACTGTAGGGTAAGTTGGATAGTGTAGGATAGTGTAGGGATAAAAATACTATCCCCATGTACCCCAGAACCCATACCCACCCTAAAACAAAAAAATCCCCATTACTTACCTTATAATGCGTTGTAATGGCATGCGTTGTAATGATATTCATTGTAATGGCATGCGTTGTAGTGACATGCGTTGTAATGGCATGCGTTGTAATGGTATGTGATGTTACGGCAGCTGCGTTGTAATGACTGCGCTGTGAAGGTAGTGCGTTGTAATGACTGCTATGTAAAGGTTGTTTCCCGGCTGAACTAGTTGAAGACTGTAGAATTCTGACCTGAAATTGCTTCTTCTTTAATGTATTTCAATTGGCAAAATACATTCCCCCTAATTTGCTTTCAAAATATCTACTTTTAAAATGTTGACATGTCTGAATGAGGCTGAACTGAATATATGATGTTACAACGCAAACAATTACAACGCATGCCTTTACAACGTGGTTTTTACATCGCAGCATCCATTACAATGCATGATTTTACAACACATGCCATCACAACGCATTTTTAGAAACTACATTTACAACGCATTCCATTACAACGCATACCATTACAACGCATGCCATTACAACGCGCAATACTTTTAGGGCAAGAGTAGTGTAAGTGTTGGATAGCGTAGGGGTAAAAATTACTATTCCCACTCCAGTGAGTGCAACAGTAGGGTAAGTGTTGGATAGTGTAGGGGTACACATTTCTATTTCCACTCTAGTGAGTGCAACAGTAGGGTAAGTGTTGGATAGTGTAGGGGTACACATTTCTATTCCCACTCTACTGAGTGCAACAGTGGGGTAAGTGTTGGATAGTGTAGGGATAAAAATACTATCCCCATGTACCCCAGAACCCATACCCACCCTAAAACAAAAAAATCCCCATTACTTACCTTATAATGCGTTGTAATGACATGCGTTGTAATGATATTCATTGTAATGGCATGCGTTGTAGTGACATGCGTTGTAATGGCATGCGTTGTAATGGTATGTGATGTAAGGGCAGCTGCGTTGTAATGACTGCGTTGTGTAGGTAGTGCAATGTAATGACTGCTATGTAAAGGTTGTTTCCCGGCTGAACTAGTTGAAGACTGTAGAAGTATTTTGCTTGTTAGGAGTGCCCAGTTATTGCCAAAAAGTAATATGCAGTTTATCCAGCAGTCTGGCTGAAAGAGGGCACACACTTTGAGTGGTATCTCTATCAGCTGAGTTGAACTTTTGACCTCTTCTGCCACCAGGACAGAGGCTGGCATGAACATTCTGAAAGAAGAATGCCCTGTGTCAGTATTCTGTGCCAACATTCTAAAGCTTCCCTGCCCAGCCCCCGCTTCAAGCACCCTTCTCAAAGAGGAACATGAAAAGTGACAGAAGCTTTAGATACAGAGATCGGTTCTGGCTCATGTCACTCTTGCTTTGGCCAAATGATTGAACCTTACAACAACCTTACCCAACACTCTCCAGGTTATCCCTTTCCCTCACTTCACTCACGTCATATTCATTACATACACCCGGTATTGTTCCCTTTTCTATTCATTCCTAAATGATTTACTATCCACACCCCTTGTTGCATTCATTTGCCTTGCACATTTATTTCCTATGCTGGTTCTCTGTGAGAGAAAGAGAGTGGCCTCAGTAAGATTTCCCTCAACACGGCGGCCATCTTGGACTGCCTCTGACTGCATTAAGTCTCAGTTCACACAAAATGGAGGTTGTTCTTTAATGCACCCATTTCCAAATTTACAAACAGTTGTGAGCTTCAATTCTTTAATTTTAGGCTAAAGAATCGTAAACAAAGAATAGTGTTTTCAGTGAAAACACACTTTTATCTTTCACAAATGATAGCACAGCTGATTCACATTTCCCTCACTAAACATTTGCTTTTTTAACAATATGTTTGTTGCCATCAAATACATAACATGCTTTTCATAAAAACATTAATTTTCATTCATGTTCTTTTAGGTATTGCTGTGGCATCACACCTTTTATCCTCAGCATAGCAGACAGTTTTTGTGGTTCTCACACAGGCAAAAAACCAAAATGTATGGTTGTAAACATGCTTTTCATTTACAAATCCAGTCAGAAAAAACGTGTTCCTTTGGTTATATTAGATACAAATTATTGGACTGTGGTTTTCTCACTGTTCTGCAATGTTGCATTGATCACCTAGCCAGATTTGTTTTACTTGGCCTTTCCTATTTAATAAATTACTTCATATAAGATACAGCTTTTGTTTGCCTACCCTTTATTGAGACAATGGGAGTCCACTTTTGGCTTTATTGTGGTTCAGGGGAGTAGGGTAAAAGGCTTTTGTGATGATAGGTGCCGTCCTATAAATGCAAACACTTAAACTCTCTTCAATGAGCCTACATGCCAACATACCTGGTTCAAGCTTGAGACTACTAATGTTTAAGCCAAAATGGCTTTATCTGTTTCCGACCTGACATTGCTTCTTCTTTAATTTTTATCAATTGGCAAAATGCATTCCCCCTAATTTGTTTCCAAAATATCTACTTTTAAAATGTTGACATGTCTGAATGAGGCTGAACCAAATATCTGATGTTACAACGCAAACAGTTACAACGCATGCCTTTAGAACGTGCCTTTTACATCGCAGCATCCATTACAACGCATGATTTTACAACGCATGCCCTGACAACGCATTTTTAGAAACTAAATTTACAACGCATTCCATTACAACGCATACCATTACAATGCATGCCATTACAACGCACAATACTTTTAGGGCAAGAGTAGGGTAAGTGTTAGATAGTGTAGGGGTAAAAATTACTATTCCCACTCCAGTGAGTGCAACAGTAGGGTAAGTTTTGGGTAGTGTAGGGGTATACATTTCTATTCCCACTCCAGTGAGTGCAACAGGAGGGTAAGTATTAGATAGTGTAGGGATAAGAATACTATCTCCATGAACCCCAAAACCCATACCCACCCTAAAACTAAAAAATCCCCACGACTTACCTTATAATGCGTTGTAATGGCATGCGTTGTAATGATATTCATTGTAATGGCATGCGTTGTAGTGACATACGTTGTAATGGCATGCGTTATAATGGTATGTGTTGTAAGCGCAGCTGCGTTGTAATGACTGCGTTGTGAAGGTAGTGCGTTGTAATGACTGCTATGTAAAGGTTGTTTCCCGGCTGAACTAGTTGAAGACTGTAGAATTCTGACCTGAAATTGCTTCTTCTTTAATGTATTTCAATTGGCAAAATACATTCCCCCTAATTTGCTTTCACAATATCTACTTTTAAAATGTTGACATGACTGAATCAGGCTGAACCTAATATATGATGTTACAACGCAAACAATTACAACGCATGCCTTTACAACAAGGTTTTTTACATCGCAGCATCTATTACAATGCATGATTTTACAAAACATGCCATCACAACGCATTTTTAGAAACTACATTTACAATGCATTCCATTACAACACGCAATACTTTTAGGACAAGAGTAGCGTAAGTGTTGGATAGCGTAGGGGTAAAAATTGCTATTCCCACTCCAGTGAGTGCAACAGTAGGGTAAGTGTTGGATAGTGTAGGTGTAAAAATGTCTATTCCCACTCCAGTGAGGGCAACAGTAGGGTAAGTGTTGGATAGTGTAGGGCTAAACATTTATATTCCCACTCCAGTAAGTGCAACTGTAGGGTAAGTTGGATAGTGTAGGATAGTGTAGGGATAAAAATACTATCCCCATGTACCCCAGGACCCATACCCACCCTAAAACAAAAAAATCCCCGTTACTTACCTTATAATGCGTTGTAATGGCATGCGTTGTAATGATATTCATTGTAATGGCATGCGTTGTAGTGACATGCGTTGTAATGGCATGCGTTGTAATGGTATGTGCTGTAAGGGCAGCTGCGTTGTAATGACTGCGCTGTGAAGGTAGTGCGTTGTAATGACTGCTATGTAAAGGTTGTTTCCCGGCTGAACTAGTTGAAGACTGTAGAATTCTGACCTGAAATTGCTTCTTCTTTAATATATTTCAATTGGCAAAATACATTCCCCCTAATTTGCTTTCAAAATATCTACTTTTAAAATGTTGACATGTCTGAATGAGGCTGAACTGAATATATGATGTTACAACGCAAACAATTACAACGCATGCCTTTACAACGTGGTTTTTACATCGCAGCATCCATTACAATGCATGATTTTACAACACATGCCATCACAACACATTTTTAGAAACTACATTTACAATGCATTCCATTACAACGCATACCATTACAACGCATGCCATTACAACGCGCAATACTTTTAGGGCAAGAGTAGTGTAAGTGTTGGATAGCGTAGGGGTAAAAATTACTATTCCCACTCCAGTGAGTGCAACAGTAGGGTAAGTGTTGGATAGTGTAGGGGTACACATTTCTATTCCCACTCTAGTGAGTGCAAAAGTAGGGTAAGTGTTGGATAGTGTAGGGGTACACATTTCTATTCCCACTCTAGTGAGTGCAACAATGGGGTAAGTGTTGGATAGTGTAGGGATAAAAATACTATCCCCATGTACCCCAGAACCCATACCCACCCTAAAACAAAAAAATCCCCATTACTTACCTTATAATGCGTTGTAATGGCATGCGTTGTAATGATATTCATTGTAATGGCATGCGTTGTAGTGACATGCGTTGTAATGGCATGCGTTGTAATGGTATTTGATGTAAGGGCAGCTGCGTTGTAATGACTGCGTTGTGTAGTTAGTGCAATGCAATGACTGCTATGTAAAGGTTGTTTCCCGGCTGAACTAGTTGAAGACTGTAGAAGTATTTTGCTTGTTAGGAGGGCCCAGTTATTGCCAAAAAGTAATATTCAGTTTATCCAGCAGTCTGGCTGAAAGAGGGCACACACTTTGAGTGGTATCTCTATCAGCTGAGTTGAACTTTTGACCTCTTCTGCCACCAGGGCAGAGGCTGGCATGGACATTCTGAGAGAAGAATGCCCTGTGTCAGTATTCTGTGCCAACATTCTAAAGCTTCCCTGCCCAGCCCCCGCTTCAAGCACCCTTCTCAGAGAGGAACATGAAAAGTGACAGAAGCTTTAGATACAGAGATCGGTTCTGGCTCATGTCACTCTTGCTTTGGCCAAATGATTGAACCTTACAACAACCTTACCTAACGCTCTCCAGTTTATCCCTGTCCCTCACTTCATTCACTTCATATTCATTACATACACCCGGTATTGTTCCCTTTTCTATTCATTCCTAAAGGATTTACTATCCACATCCCTTGTTACATTCATTTGCCTTGCACATTTATTTCCTATGCTGGTTCTCTGTGAGAGAAATAGAGTGGCCTCAGTGAGATTTCCCTCAGCACGGCAGCCATCTTGGACTGCCTCTGACTGCATTAAGTCTCAGTTCACACAAAATGGAGTTGTTCTTCAGTGCACCCATATCTAAATTTACAAACAGTTGTGAGATTCAATTCATTAATTTTAGGCTAAAGAATAGTAAACAAAGAATAGTGTTTTCAGTGAAAACACACTTTTATCTTTCACAAAAGATAGCACAGATGATTCACATTTCCCTCACTAAACATTTGCTTTTTTAACAATATGTTTGTTGCCATCAAATACATAACACGATTTTCATAAAAACATTAATTTTCATTCATATTCTTTTAGGTATTGCTGTGGCATCACACCTTTTATCCTCAGCATAGCAGGCAGTTTTTGTGGTTCTCACACAGGCAAAAAACTAAATGTATAGTTGTAAACATTCTTTTCGTTTACAAATCCAGTCAGAAAAAATGTGTTCCTTTGGTTATATTAGATACACTTTATTGGACTGTGGTTTTCTCACTGTACTGCACTGTTTCATTGATCACCTGGCCAGCTTTGTTTTAATTGGCCTTTCCTATTTAATAAATGACTTCATACAACATACAGTTATTGTTTGTCTACCCTGTATTGAGACAATGGGAGTCCACTTTTGGCTTTATTATGATTCAGGGGAGTAGGGTAAAAGGCTTTTGTGACAATAGGTGCCCACCTATAAATGTGTACACTGAAACTCTCTTCAATGAGCATACATGCCAACATACCGGATTCAAGCTTGAGACTCCCAATGTTTAATCCAAAATGGCTTTTTTTGATTCTGACCTGAAATTGCTTCTTCTTTAATGTATTTCAATTGGCAAAATACATTCCCCCTAATTCGTTTTCAAAATATCTACTTTTAAAATGTTGACATGTCTGAATGAGGCTGAACTGAATATATGATGTTACAACGCAAACAATTACAACGCATGCCTTTACAACGCAGTTTTTACATCGCAGCATCATTAAAATGCATGATTTTACAATGCATGCCATCACAACGCATTTTTAGAAAATACATTTACAATGCATTCCATTACAACGCATAGCTTTACAACGCATGCCATTACAACACGCAATACTTTTAGGGCAAGAGTAGTGTAAGTGTTGGATAGCGTAGGGGTAAAAATTGCTATTCCCACTCCAGTGAGTGCAACAGTAGGGTAAGTGTTGGATAGTGTAGGGGTAAAAATTTCTATTCCCACTCCAGTGAGTGCAACAGTAGGGTAAGTTGGATAGTGTTGGATAGTGTAGGGTTTTAAAATACTATCCCCATGTACCCCAGAACCCATACCCACCCTAATACAAAAAAATCCCCATTACTTACCTTATAATGCGTTGTAATGGCATGCGTTGTAATGATATTCATTGTAATGGCATGCGTTGTAGTGACATGCATTGTAATGGCATGCGTTGTAATGGTATGTGATGTAAGGGCAGCTGCGTTGTAATGACTGCGTTGTGAAGGTAGTGCGTTGTAATGACTGCTATGTAAAAGTTGTTTCCCGGCTGAACTAGTTGAAGACTGTAGAATTCTGACCTGAAATTGCTTCTTCTTTAATGTATTTCAATTGGCAAAATACATTCCCCCTAATTTGCTTTCACAATATCTACTTTTAAAATGTTGACATGTCTGAATGAGGCTGAACTGAATATATGATGTTATAACGCAAACAATTACAATGCATGCCTTTACAACGCGGTTTTTACATCGCAGCATCCATTACAATGCATGATTTTACAACGCATGCCATCACAACGCATTTTTAGAAACTACATTTACAATGCATTCCATTACAACGCATACCTTTACAACGCATGCCATTACAACACGCAATACTTTTAGGGCAAGAGTAGTGTAAGTGTTGGATAACGTAGGGGTAAAAATTGCTATACCCACTCCAGTGAGTGCAAAAGTAGGGTAAGTGTTGGATAGTGTAGGGGTAAAAATGTCTATTCCCACTCTAGTGAGTGCAACAGTAGGGTAAGTGTTGGATAGAGTAGGGGTAAAAATGTCTATTACCACTCCAGTGAGTGCAACTGTAGGGTAAGTTGGATAGTGTTGGATAGTGTAGGGATAAAAATACTATCTTCATGTACCCCAGAACCCATACCCACCCTAAAACTAAAAAAATCCCCATTACTTACCTTATAATGCGTTGTAATGGCATGCGTTGTAATGATATTCATTGTAATGGCATGCGTTGTAGTGACATGCGTTGTAATGGCATGCGTTGTAATGGTATGTATAGTAAGGGCAGCTTCGTTGTAATGACTGCGTTGTGTAGGTAGTGCGTTGTAATGACTGCTATGTAAAGGTTGTTTCCCGGCTGAACTAGTTGAAGACTGTAGAATTCTGACCTGAAATTACTTCTTCTTTAATGTATTTCAATTGGCAAAATACATTCCCCCTAATTTGCTTTCAAAATATCTACTTTTAAAATGTTGACATGTCTGAATGAGGCTGAACTGAATATATGATGTTACAACGCAAACAGTTTCAATGCATTCCTTTAGAACGTGCCTTTTACATCGCAGCATTCATTACAACGCATGATTTTACAACGCATGCCCATACAACGCATTTTTAGAAACTAAATTTACAACGCATACCATTACAACGCATGCCATTACAACGCATGCCATTACAACGCACAATACTTTTAGGGCAAGAGTAGGGTAAGTGTTAGATAGCGTAGGGGTAAAAATTACTATTCCCACTCCAGTGAGTGCAACAGTAGGGTAAGTGTTGGGTAGTGTAGGGGTATACATTTCTATTCCCACTCCAGTGAGTGCAACAGGAGGGTAAGTATTAGATAGTGTAGGGATAAGAATACTATCCCCATGAACCCCAAAACCCATACCCACCCTAAAACTAAAAAATCCCCACTACTTACCATATAATGCGTTGTAATGGCATGCGTTGTAATGATATCCATTGTAATGGCTTGCGTTGTAGTGACATACGTTGTAATGGCATGCGTTATAATGGTGTGCGTTGTAAGGGCAGCTGCGTTGTAATGACTGCATTGTGAAGGTAGTGCCTTGTAATGACTGCTATGTAAAGGTTGTTTCCCGGCTGAACTAGTTGAAGACTGTAGAATTCTGACCTGAAATTGTTTCTTCTTTAATGTATTTCAATTGGCAAAATACATTCTTCCTAATTTGCTTTCGAAATATCTACTTTTAAAATGTTGACATGTCTGAATGAGGCTGAACTGAATATATGATGTTACAACGCAAACAATTACAACGCATGCCTTTACAATGCGGTTTTTACATCGCAGCATCCATTACAATGCATGGTTTTACAACGCATGCCATCACAACCTATTTTTAGAAACTACATTTACAACACTTTCCATTACATCGCATACCTTTACAACGCATGCCATTACAAAACACAATACTTTTAGGGCAAGAGTAGTGTAAGTGTTGGATAGCGTAGGGGTAATAATTGCTATTCCCACTCCAGTGAGTGCAACAGTAGGGTAAGTGTTGGATAGTGTAGGGGTAAACATTTCTATTCCCACTCCAGTGAGTGCAACAGTAGGGTAAGTGTTGGATAGTGTTGGGATAAAAATACTATCCCCATGTACCCCAGAACCCATACCCACCCTAAAACAAATAAATCCCCATTACTTACCTTATAATGCGTTGTAATGGAATGAGTTGTAATGATATTCATTGTAATTGCATGCGTTGTAGTGACATGCGTTGTAATGGTATGCGTTGTGATGGTATGTGATGTAAGGGCAGCTGCGTTGTAATAACTGCATTGTGTAGATAGTGCAATGTAATGACTACTATGTAAAGGTTGTTTCCTGGCTGAACTAGTTGAAGACTGTAGAAGTATTTTGCTTGTTTGGAGGCCCCAGTTATTGCCAAAAAGTAATATGCAGTTTATCCAGCAGTCTGGCTGAAAGAGGGCACACACTTTGAGTGGTATCTCTATCAGCTGAGTTGAACTTTTGACCTCTTCTGCCACCAGGGCAGAGGCTGGCATGAACATTCTGAGAGAAGAATGCCCTGTGTCAGTATTCTGTGCCAACATTCTAAAGCTTCCCTGCCCAGCCCCCGCTTCAAGCACCCTTCTCAGAGAGGAACATGAAAAGTGGCAGAAGCTTTAGATACAGAGATCGGTTCTGGCTCATGTCACTCTTGCTTTGGCCAAATGATTGAACCTTACAACAACCTTACCCAACACTCTCCAGGTTATCCCTGTCCCTCACTTCACTCACTTCATATTCATTACATACACCCGGTATTGTTCACTTTAATATTCATTCCTAAATTGTTTACTATCCACACCCCCTTGTTGCATTCATTTGCCTTGCACATTTATTTCCTATGCTGGTTCTCTGTGAGAGAAATAGTGTGGCCTCAGTGAGATTTCCGTCAGCACGGCAGCCATCTTGGACTGCCTCTAACTGCATTAAGTCTCAGTTCACACAAAATGGAGGTTGTTATTCAGTTCACCCATATCTAAATTTACAAACAGTTGTGAGCTTCAATTCTTTATTTTAGGCTAAAGAATCGTAAACAAAGAATAGTGTTTTCAGTGAAAACACACTTTTATCTTTCACAAAAGATAGCACAGCTGATTCACATTTCCCTCACTAAACATTTGCTTTTTTAACAATATGTTTGTTGCCATCAAATACATAACACGATTTTCATAAAAACATTAATTTTCATTCATATTCTTTTAGGTATTGCTGTGGCATCACACCTTTTATCCTCAGCATAGCATGCAGTTTTTGTGGTTCTCACACAGGCAAAAAACTAAATGTATAGTTGTAAACATTCTTTTCATTTACAAATCCAGTCAGAAAAAATGTGTTCCTTTGGTTATATTAGATACACTTTATTGGACTGTGGTTTTCTCACTGTACTGCACTGTTTCATTGATCACCTGGCCAGCTTTGTTTTACTTGGCCTTTCCTATTTAATACATGACTTCATACAACATACAGTTATTGTTTGTCTACCCTGTATTGAGACAATGGGAGTCCACTTTTGGTTTTATTATGATTCAGGGGAGTAGGGTAAAAGGCGTTTGTGACAATAGGTGCCCACCTATAAATATGTACACTGAAACTCTCTTCAATGAGCATACATGCCAACATACCGGATTCAAGCTTGAGACTACCAATGTTTAATCCAAAATGGCTTTTTCTGTTTCTGACCTGAAATTGCTTCTTCTATAATGTATTTCAATTGGCAAAATACATTCCCCCTAATTTGTTTTCAAAATATCTACTTTTAAAATGTTGACATGTCTGAATGAGGCTGAACTGAATATATGATGTTACAACGCAAACAATTACAATGCATGCCTTACCAACGCGGTTTTTACATCGCAGCATCATTAAAATGCATGATTTTACAACGCATGCCATCAACGCATTTTTAGAAAATTCATTTACAATGCATTCCATTACAACGCATAGCTTTACAACGCATGCCATTACAACACGCAATACTTTTAGGGCAAGAGTAGTGTAAGTGTTGGGTAGCGTAGGTTTAAAAATTGCTATTCCCACTCCAGTGAATGCAACAGTAGGGTAAGTGTTGGATAGTGTAGGGGTAAAAATTTCTATTCCCACTCCAGTGAGTGCAACAGTAGGGTAAGTTGGATAGTGTTGGATAGTGTAGGGTTTTAAAATACTATCCCCATGTACCCCAGAACCCATACCCACCCTAATACAAAAAAATCCCCATTACTTACCTTATAATGCGTTGTAATGGCATGCGTTGTAATGATATTCATTGTAATGGCATGCGTTGTAGTGACATGCATTGTAATGGCATGCGTTGTAATGGTATGTGATGTAAGGGCAGCTGCGTTGTAATGACTGCGTTGTGAAGGTAGTGCGTTGTAATGACTGCTATGTAAAGGTTGTTTCCCGGCTGAACTAGTTGAAGACTGTAGAATTCTGACCTGAAATTGCTTCTTCTTTAATGTATTTCAATTGGCAAAATACATTCCCCCTAATTTGCTTTCACAATATCTACTTTTAAAATGTTGACATGACTGAATGCGGCTGAACTGAATATATGATGTTACAACGCAAACAATTACAACGCATGCCTTTACAACGCGGTTTTTACATCGCAGCATCCATTACAATGCATGATTTTACAACGCATGCCATCACAACGCATTTTTAGAAACTACAATTACAATGCATTCCATTACAACGCATACCTTTACAACGCATGCCATTACAACACGCAATACTTTTAGGGCAAGAGTAGTGTAAGTGTTGGATAGCGTAGGGGTAAAAATTGCTATTCCCACTCCAGTGAGTGCAACAGTAGGGTAAGTGTTGGATAGTGTAGGGGTAAAAATGTCTATTCCCACTCTAGTGAGTGCAACAGTAGGGTAAGTGTTGGATAGTGTAGGGGTAAAAATTTCTATTCCCACTCCAGTGAGTGCAACTGTAGGGTAAGTTGGATAGTGTTGGATAGTGTAGGGATACAAATACTATCTTCATGTACCCCAGAACCCATACCCACCCTAAAACTAAAAAATCCCCATTACTTACCCTATAATGCGTTGTAATGGCATGCGTTGTAATGATATTCATTGTAATGGCATGCATTGTAGTGACATGCGTTGTAATGGCATGCGTTGTAATGGTATGTGATGTAAGGGCAGCTGCGTTGTAATGACTGCGTTGTGTAGGTAGTGCGTTGTAATGACTGCTATGTAAAGGTTGTTTCCTGGCTGAACTAGTTGAAGACTGTAGAATTCTGACCTGAAATTACTTATTCTTTAATGTATTTCAATTGGCAAAATACATTCCCCCTAATTTGCTTTCAAAATATCTACTTTTAAAATGTTGACATGTCTGAATGAGGCTGAACTGAATATATGATGTTACAACGCAAACAATTACAACGCATGCCTTTACAACGCGGTTTTTACATCGCAGCATCCATTACAATGCATGATTTTACAACGCATGCCATCACAACGCATTTTTAGAAACTACATTTACAATGCATTCCATTACAACGCATACCATTACAACGCATGCCATTACAACGCGCAATACTTTTAGGGCAAGAGTAGTGTAAGTGTTGGATAGTGTAGGGATAAAAATTACTATTCCCACTCCAGTGAGTGCAACAGTAGGGTAAGTGTTGGATAGTGTAGGGGTACACATTTCTATTCCCACTCTAGTGAGTGCAACAGTAGGGTAAGTGTTGGACAGTGTAGGGGTACACATTTCTATTCCCACTCTAGTGAGTGCAACAGTGGGGTAAGTGTTGGATAGTGTAGGGATAAAAATACTATCCCCATGTACCCCAGACCCATACCCACCCTAAAACAAAAAAATCCCCATTACTTACCTTATAATGCGTTGTAATGGCATGCGTTGTAATGATATTCATTGTAATGGCATGCGTTGTAGTGACATGCATTGTAATGGCATGCGTTGTAATGGTATGTGATGTAAGGGCAGCTGCGTTGTAATGACTGCGTTGTGAAGGTAGTGCGTTGTAATGACTGCTATGTAAAGGTTGTTTCCCGGCTGAACTAGTTGAAGACTGTAGAATTCTGACCTGAAATTGCTTCTTCTTTAATGTATTTCAATTGGCAAAATACATTCCCCCTAATTTGCTTTCACAATATCTACTTTTAAAATGTTGACATGACTGAATGCGGCTGAACTGAATATATGATGTTACAACGCAAACAATTACAACGCATGCCTTTACAACGCGGTTTTTACATCGCAGCATCCATTACAATGCATGATTTTACAACGCATGCCATCACAACGCATTTTTAGAAACTACAATTACAATGCATTCCATTACAACGCATACCTTTACAACGCATGCCATTACAACACGCAATACTTTTAGGGCAAGAGTAGTGTAAGTGTTGGATAGCGTAGGGGTAAAAATTGCTATTCCCACTCCAGTGAGTGCAACAGTAGGGTAAGTGTTGGATAGTGTAGGGGTAAAAATGTCTATTCCCACTCTAGTGAGTGCAACAGTAGGGTAAGTGTTGGATAGTGTAGGGGTAAAAATTTCTATTCCCACTCCAGTGAGTGCAACTGTAGGGTAAGTTGGATAGTGTTGGATAGTGTAGGGATACAAATACTATCTTCATGTACCCCAGAACCCATACCCACCCTAAAACTAAAAAATCCCCATTACTTACCCTATAATGCGTTGTAATGGCATGCGTTGTAATGATATTCATTGTAATGGCATGCATTGTAGTGACATGCGTTGTAATGGCATGCGTTGTAATGGTATGTGATGTAAGGGCAGCTGCGTTGTAATGACTGCGTTGTGTAGGTAGTGCGTTGTAATGACTGCTATGTAAAGGTTGTTTCCTGGCTGAACTAGTTGAAGACTGTAGAATTCTGACCTGAAATTACTTATTCTTTAATGTATTTCAATTGGCAAAATACATTCCCCCTAATTTGCTTTCAAAATATCTACTTTTAAAATGTTGACATGTCTGAATGAGGCTGAACTGAATATATGATGTTACAACGCAAACAATTACAACGCATGCCTTTACAACGCGGTTTTTACATCGCAGCATCCATTACAATGCATGATTTTACAACGCATGCCATCACAACGCATTTTTAGAAACTACATTTACAATGCATTCCATTACAACGCATACCATTACAACGCATGCCATTACAACGCGCAATACTTTTAGGGCAAGAGTAGTGTAAGTGTTGGATAGTGTAGGGATAAAAATTACTATTCCCACTCCAGTGAGTGCAACAGTAGGGTAAGTGTTGGATAGTGTAGGGGTACACATTTCTATTCCCACTCTAGTGAGTGCAACAGTAGGGTAAGTGTTGGACAGTGTAGGGGTACACATTTCTATTCCCACTCTAGTGAGTGCAACAGTGGGGTAAGTGTTGGATAGTGTAGGGATAAAAATACTATCCCCATGTACCCCAGACCCATACCCACCCTAAAACAAAAAAATCCCCATTACTTACCTTATAATGCATTGTAATGGCATGCGTTGTAATGATATTCATTGTAATGGCATGCGTTGTAGTGACATGCGTTGTAATGGCATGCGTTTTAATGGTATGTGATGTAAGGGCAGCTGCGTTGTAATGACTGCGTTGTGAAGGTAGTGCGTTGTAATGACTGCTATGTAAAGGTTGTTTCCCGGCTGAACTAGTTGAAGACTGCAGAATTCTGACCTGAAATTGCTACTTCTTTATTGTATTTCAATTAGCAAAATACATTCCCCCTAATTTGTTTTCAAAATATCTACTTTTAAAATGTTGACATGTCTGAATGAGGCTGAACTGAATATATGATGTTACAACGCAAACAATTACAACGCATGCCTTTACAACGCGGTTTTTACATCGCAGCATCCATTACAATGCATGATTTTACAACGCATGCCATCACAACGCATTTTTAGAAACTACATTTACAACGCATTCCATTACAACACATACCATTACAACGCATGCCATTACAACGCGCAATACTTTTAGGGCAAGAGTAGTGTAAGTGTTGGATAGTGTAGGGGTAAAAACTACTATTCCCACTCCAGTGAGTGCAACAGTACGGTAAGTGTGGGATAGTGTAGGGGTACACATTTCTATTCCCACTGTAGTGAGTGCAACAGTTGGGTAAGTGTTGGATAATGTAGGGATAAAAATACTATCCCCATTTACCCCAGAACCCATACCCACCCTAAAACAAAAAAATCCCCATTACTTACCTCATAATGCGTTGTAATGGCATGCATTGTAATGATATTCATTGTAATGGCATGCGTTGTAGTGACATGCGTTGTATTGGCATGCGTTGTGCTGGTATGTGATGTAAGGGCAGCTGCGTTGTAATGACTGCGCTGTGTAGGTAGTGCGTTGTAATGACTGCTATGTAAAGGTTGTTTCCCGGCTGAACTAGTTGAAGACTGTAGAATTATTTTGCTTGTTAGGAGGCCCCAGTTATTGCCAAAAAGTAATATGCAGTTTATCCAGCAGTCTGGCTGAAAGAGGGCACACACTTTGAGTGGTATCTCTATCAGCTGAATTGAACTTTTGACCTCTTCTGCCACCAGGGCAGAGGCTGGCATGGACATTCTCAGAGAAGAATGCCCTGTGTCAGTATTCTGTGCCAACATTCTAAAGCTTTCCTGCCCAGCCCCCGCTTCAAGCACCCTTCTCAGAGAGGAACATGAAAAGTGACAGAAGCTGTAGATACAGAGATCGGTTCTGGCTCATGTCACTCTTGCTTTGGCCAAATGATTGAACCTTACAACAACCTTACCCAACACTCTCCAGGTTGTCCCTGTCCCACACTTCACTCACTTCATATTCATTACAAACACCAGGTATTGTTCCCACCTTTCTGAGAGAAACATACTGGGTATCTCTTCATTTTCAGCATTCTGCAATGGCCTGGACATGTTTCTTAAGTAGATCTTAAAATGAAAATATCTATTCTTTTTTAACATTGCCTTTCTGACTTTTTTTACTTTAGTTACCTGTCAGGGGTTATTAGGGCAGCTATAGAACACATTTAAAGTGTTTTCTTCCTACATTTACTCTTTCAAATATGTAGTGCGAGGGGGAATAAATACATTCTTTAGGTGATTTTACCTGTCATGCTGCTATAAAAGTGGCCAGGTGGCACGAAAAGATACCTAGTATTTAATTTGCTCACTTGCTTTTCACTACGAATTCCATGTTCTCTCATCTGTCCTCACTTCTTATTCATTGCTCGCTCCCCCATGTATTAACACAATTACAAGCATTGTTTCCTGTGCTAGTTTTCCTCTGTATGTGGATTGCAATGTTCTACTCTTGTAGAAAAGTGGGTTATTGTTGCAGTAACCCCCCCCCCACCTTTTGCTAGAATTCTGATGCACTTTGACATGATGTGCCCTGGGGCACTGCCAATCAGGTTCCCAGGGCCTGTATTCTCTCCCAAAACTGTACCTTTGTACCCCCAATTGGCACCTCTCTGGCCACATGCAAGTACCCTGTAAAAGGTACCATAAGTACCAAAGGCTCTGTGACCAGGGAAGGCCTCTAAGGGCTGCAGCACATATTGGGCCACCCTTATAGGTCCTGTACCTTTAAGAGATACACACTGCCATTGCAGGCTGCGTGTTTTGGTGCAGAGAAAAGTGAAAAGTCAACATGACACACATACCCGTGCGCCATGCCTGCAACCCATTGCCTATTGCATAGATAAATCACCCCTCTAACTGGGTGCACTATACCATTGATGAGAGTACAGGTGAGACATTCTGAGACATTGTAAGAGCAGTAAAGCCACAAAGAGTATATGGTCTGGGAGTCTGTCATTACAAACATCACAGCACCATAATGGCTTTACTGAATTCTGGGACGTTTGGTAGAAAAGAAGATGCCCAGCAGAAAAGACTGCAGAGAAGAACTGACTTCGCTCCAGCCCTACCGGCCCGTCTGTAGTTTCTGGAAATGATGCGCCAAAAATGGCCTTGTCTTGCAGCCAGCTACCTCCAGAACCCCGGGAGGACTGACAGCCTTGAACAAAGACCGAATCTCCTGTGAACAGCAGCTCTGTTCAAAAGAAACTCCAAAGACAGACTCTGAGTCTACTGAGGCAAAAGAAACTCCATGCCTGGAACCACCACTGCACCCAACGCCTTTGGCCCGAGTCCAAGTTTCCCACCGGTTCCAGCGAGGTCCACCAGTGCTCCAGAGTCCGAGACCACTGTGGGTTGACCCCTCCAAGACTCCCCGACGTTGCCTGCAGCCTCTGCACGGAGAACCCCTAACCGTGAGTAACCCGATTCGGTGGAATCTGACCTCAAAACGGCCCCCTCTGTCCGGCCGCCCTGCACCCTGTAGAAGAGGACCTGAGGTGCACCTATGTCCCCGAGCCCTCCAACTTACCTGCTTAGCTGTTGTTTCCTCCTGGAAGACTTCCTGGACCGAGCATGCAGTCAAAGCCCAAAACCGGCAACATCCATTGAAAACAACGAGTCAACCAACGCCAAGCCAGCACACTGCACCCGGCCGCCCCTGTGCTGCTGTGGGTGCACCTTGTTCACGAAATCTAATCCTTTGCCCTGAGCTGAACCTTAGGAGCCTGGCTCCCACAACCTTGTGGCCTGCCCATGAGCAGCCACCAACAGAAGGCCCCCAATCCCCAATGGATAACATTGGGACTCAGCTCTCTGTACCCGGCCGCCCTAGTGCCGCTGAGGGTGTTCTCTGAGTGCATCCTTGACCCTGGGGAAACCCTGATTCTAACCCAGAAACACAACTCTACCAACCAAGTACTTACATTTATTCATTTCCTCCTATAGGAACGCATTGACTGCTTTTCTGTGAAAAAAGTTATGCGGAGTTGGAAATTGTATGAGAACCTAGAAACTGTGTATTTACAAAAACTGACTTACTTACCTTTGAGTTAGTAAATGTGCCAGTGTGATATCTAGGCATATCACACGGAGTAGAAAAGGTAATCTGAAAAGTAATCTAAAAAGTAATTGCAAAGTAATCTAAAAGTAATTTCAATTGTTCCTGAACATTTGGCCTACCTGTATCTATGTTCAACTGCATTCAACTGTATTATTAGAAAGGTACTAATTTTACATACCTGCACCAAGTCTGGCTTGGTCCTAAAAATAAAATACAATAAAGAATTTTTTTTATACAAAACAATTGGGCGGAGTTCAGTCTTTCAGTGTATGAAATCATTTGTTGCCTTAGTGTGTACAATACATCCTTTAAACTACCCTCTGATTAAGCCTTACTGCTCGCCCACACTACCACAAATAGAGAGTGAGTTGCTATTTACTTTAACCTCTGTAAGCCTTTGCTGGATCCACTGGACTCACACTATACCTTCATTTGGTATAGTATATACAGAGTCAGAACTTTGCATTTGTTTAACTGACTTGGTCAACATCTGACCACATGACTGAATTCCTAAAATTACTTTAGAATTCTGGTTTTTTTTTTTAAATTGGCAATTTTTTTCAAAACTACAAAGTCTTGTTAGGGCCTTGGTTAACTCCTTTAGAATGTTTTAGAAAAATAAAAACTTACCATATTTAGGGGTAAGAGGGTTTAGTTTTGTTTCAGAATGTCTCTTAACAAGACCTCAACTGTTAGTGAAAACCTACCAAATGGCATAGCGAACATGGTTGAGGAGCTCGACCTCACCCCTTACCTCCATCTAGTATTTAGGGAGTTAAGGTCTCTATGCAAACTGAAAAACATTGTCACGGGGTCCCAACCCTCCAAACAAAAGCTGCAGGAGCTGTTGGCAAGGTGAAGACCTCTCAGATGGGGAAGAAGATATAGGGGATGAGGATAACTTCTAACCCCCCTTACTTCCTATGGAGGAGAAGGCCCCTGTGCCCCTGACTCCAAAAATACAACTCAAGGCACCTAGATCCCACACAGGTGGGTCTGGTGCTTCTGAGTCCATTAAGGACTGCCTCAATGAGGAGAGCAACCTCTTAGTGACGTTGGCCAAAAGATTGGACCTAGAGACCAGACTCCTGGCTCTAGAAAAGGAAAGAGCAGAGATGAGACTAGCTCCCATCAATGGTGACAGCAACTTAATAAATAGCCCCAAATCCCTATATTTGAGGATGGTGATGATATCGGTGGAGTAGTGTGGCTCACTGGTTAGAGGCGGCAGACCCGAGAGCAGAGGACGGCCCGGGACCAGGGTTCGATTCCCGACGCGGCAGGTTTCTGGACCAGGGTCAGCGGACTCGATAATTCTCTCGCCTCGGTGCCCACTCTGATCAGCGATCACACTCGGCAACTCTGGGCACTAGCTTGCCTCATCTTCACTAACGGCCCCACCAGACCGCCGGGGATGCCTGGTCTCACCCTGGAGATACCCATTAAGGGACCATCTCTCAGGGAAGCCAGGAAGGGTTTCGCAGCGGTCGAAGCGCGGAGGTACCCCTTCGGGAGTGATTCCAGCGCTATATAAGCACATAATTAATTAATTAATTAATCGCCAGGTGGTGCACAGCCTAAAAGAGGGATTGTGTAGCCAGAAAAGGGAAGAAAACTCAGTGGTGAGCACTGCTTTGGGAACTTTTCTCTGGTAAGTGCCCTCAATGGGGCAGAAGCAGAGTCCTATGAACTCATAAAGGTCACCCTGATTGAGGGATTTGGCCTCCCTTTTGAGGAGAATAGAATTAGATTCAGGGGGTCTCATAAAACCCAGAGTAAGCCCTGCGTGGAAATTGTAGACTGCTCAATGAAGACACTAGGTGACTGGTTGACTGGAAGTAAAGTGCAATATTATGATGGTCTTTATAATTTGTTTATGAAACAACACATATTAAGGAAAAGTTGCATCAGTATCTGGTAGGCATAGGTCCAATTTCTCTCTAAGCATTGGGAAAGAATGCGGACCACTGGTTAGACAAGGGTGACCAGGACGTCCACTGGGGGTGACCAAAAGAAAGTGGTTAAAAAACCTCCCCAGAGGAAAGACAGTGAGCCTCCTAAAGATAAAAGTAAGGAGTCCCAGGTAGCCCCCTAAAAAACCTGTCCAGGAGGGTCGGCCCACCGAACCAGCACCCCCTATCACCACTCTCTGCAACTGGACCCCGATCAGCACCGAAGACACCATCCGCACGATGAACACCATCCACTCCGGATGTCCAACCGACCCTTGCCCCCACCACGTCTTAAACAAGGCCGACTCCATCATCGCACCCCATCTGCGGGACATCATCAATGCCTCCTTCCACACCGCCACCTTCCCGGAGAGCTGGAAGTACGCCGAGCTCAACGCCCTCCTGAAGAAACCCACAGCGGACCCCACCGACCTCAAGAACTTCCGCCCCATCTCGCTCCTCCCTTTTCCTGCCAAAGTCATTAAGAAGACCGTCAACAGACAGCTCGCAGTCTTCCTCGAGACAAATGGATCCTTGCCCCTTCGCAGTCCGGCTTCAGAGCCAACCACAGCACCGAGACCGCCCTCATCGCAGTCACAGATGACATCAGATGCCTGCTCGACAACGGGGAAACAGCAGCCCTCATCCTCCTGGACCTCTCCGCAGCGTTCGATACTGTTTGCCACTGCACCCTAATACAGCGCCTCAGCAACATCGGAATCCAAGAGAAGGCCCTGGAGTGGATCATCTCGTTCCTCGCCGGAAGAACCCAGAGAGTCCGCCTCCCCCCGTTCAGATCTGAGGCCACCGAAGTAATCTGCGGCGTACCACAAGTATCATCACTCAGCCCAACCCTCTTCAACGTCTACATGAGCCCCCTTGCAGCTATCGCACGACAACACAACCTCAACATCATCTCCTACGCCGACGACACCCTGCTGATCCTCTCCCTCACCAACGACCCCGCCACCGCCAGAGCTAGCCTACACAAAGGGATGAAAGACGTCGCCGAGTGGATGAAGAACAGCCGCCTGAAACTGAACTCAGACAAGACAGAAGTCCTCATTCTGGGATCATCGCACTCCGCCTGGGACGATTCCTGGTGGCCCCCTGCCCTGGGCTCCACTCCCAAGCCAACGGACCACGCACGCAACCTGGGCTTCATCCTGGACTCCTCCCTCTCGATGACCAGACAAGTCAACGCCGTCTCCTCATCGTGCTTCAGCACCCTGCGTATGCTCCGTAAGATCTTCCGCTGGATCCCCACCGAGACCAGGAAGACGGTCACCCAGGCACTCGTCACCAGCCGACTGGACTACGGGAACACCCTCTACGCCGGAACCTTAGCCAAACTGCAGAAAAGACTCCAACGCATCCAGAACGCCTACGCACGACTCGTTCTGGACATCCCCCGTCACAGCCACATCTCCGGCCACCTGAGAGACCTGCACTGGCTCCCCGTCAGCAAGAGGATCACGTTCAGGCTCCTCACCCACGCACACAAGGCTCTCCACGACCTAGGCCCCAAGTACCTCAAAGACCGCCTGACCTTCTACACGCCCACCCGCCAGCTACGATCGTCCAGCCTTGCCCTCGCCGCCATACCACGCATCCGCAGAGCCACCGCCGGAGGAAGATGCTTCTCCTACCTGGCAGCCAAGACGTGGAACTCCCTCCCCATCCACCTTCGGCTGACCCAGGACCACCTTTCCTTCAGGAAGCAACTCAAGACCTGGCTGTTCGTGCAGTAAAGTATCCCCTACCCCAGCGCCTTGAGACCCTTCCGGGTGAGTAGCGCGCTATACAAATGGCTTGATTGATTGATTGATAGACACCTCACAACCTAAAACTGGGTACTAAGGTAAGAGTTGGGATTCCAACAGGTATGGTGTCACAACTGTCAAAAGACAGGTCACCACACCAAGGACCCTAGCTGTCCTCAAAGCAGAGCCCCCTAGTGCAGCTCCAGAGGTTGCCAGTGTAGTCTCTGAGGGTGGTTTCTCAGATGAGGAAGTCCTTCTAGCCTTCAACTGGAAAATGGGCACAAAAGGGTAGTTGGAGATTCCAGAGGGGAGTTGAAACTTCCACTACCTACTGGTGAATGGAATCCCAGCCCGTGTCCTGAGAGATACATGTGCCAGTCACACAGTGGTGCATGACAGGTTGGTGCTCGCCAACCAGTATGTCCCAGGAAAAACAAAAAGAGTAAGGGCTCCCTCAGGGGAGGCCACTGTGGCTGTGGCTATAGTACCCCTAGAAATGGATGGGTCTTTTATTTCGAGAAAGGTGGTAGTTAACAAACACCCTCCCCTTGATTGTCTGCTTGGGAGTGACCACTCAGAGGTTGGTCGTAGCCACAGTGAGGTACTGGTCCAGTGCCAGACCTCATGCAAGGACTGGGGGGGGAGGGGCTGAACGTACAGCTAGTGCATAGAAGCCCCAAAAGAAAAAGAAGACAGTGTACAGAAGGTGGACAACTGTTAGCCACAGTTCCAGTGGGTCAGGGAGATTCTATCCTAGTAAGGTAGACCTCCAACTTGGAACTGGTGTAGTCCTCCTTAGCTCACAAAAAGACCTGACTAGTCAGGCAACTGTCCAGCCTGAGTTGGTGGCTCCTCAGATGGAACAACAGAGGGTGGAAGAAGGGTGTTCACTACATAGTGAAGTGACCCCCTACCCTAAAACAGCAGACAGACAACCAGAACTCAAAGAAGTCTGTACGTAAGCCCCTTCAGAGCTAAAGGTGTGGTTCTGGGTGCTGGCAGCTGTCAGTGGCCTCTGCTGTGTGTTAACCTTCATGGCAGCACTGTCCTCGGCCTGGTGGTCTAACCCCCTGCCAAATAGCAAGTTAGGTACCCTGACCCTATTGGTCATGGTGGGGTTACTCAAGCTGTGGGTAACCTCTTTGGGTAAGCTGGGACTTGCCCTAGCTATGTTAGACTTTTGCAGAGGTAGGCACCTGTGAGCCCAAGATAAAAAGATGGGGTAAAGAAACTAAAGAGCTAGGAATGGAGCATTGGGAAGTAGGTCCCGAAACTGTTGAGGTAGGCCAGCTCCCCAAAGGGACTGATTTGGGGAAAAAGGATGCGAGGCAGAGTAGGCCCTGTAACTTGCAAACCACTTCCACTACACTTCCTCGCCTCAAAGACTAGGAAGACTATCCCAGGTTTGACTGAGTCTCCTGGCCTTTGGAGCTTTGGAAGGTGGGGGGGTTCTTGTGTAGGAAAATGGGTTTCTGTTGCAGTACCCCTCCCCTCCCCCACTCTTTGCCAGACTTCTTGATGTACCCTGGGTCCCGCCCAATCAGGTTCCCAGGGCCTGTGTGTGTTCTTTTCCCAAACTTTACCTTTGTACCCCCAATTGGCACCTCTCTGGCAACATGCAAGTCCCTTGCAAAAGGTACCATGGGTACCAAGGGCACTGTGACCAGGGAAGGCCTCAAGGGCAGCAATAGAACACATTTAAATTGTTTTCATCCTACATTTATTGTTTTAAGTATGTATTGAAAGAGGGAATAAATACAGTCTTTAGGTGATTTTTTCATACTTTTGTACCTGTCATGCTGCTATAAAAGGGCTACAAGCAGTGGAGGTCCATAGACGGTCGGCCGATTAAAAGAGACTTATCAGGGTCTCGGATTTTCTTCGCAATACAGCAGAGCAACCTCCACGCAGTAATAGTGATTCACTTATAAAAACTGAGAATTTTGACCTTGATTACAAAGTGTCAAGTTCATATCTAGTAGGTGATTTGTGGTAGCCGAATACAAGTCCGTGTTGCCCAGATACTTGTGGGATTACACCCAGGTGGTAGACGGGACCATCCTTACCATGTTTTCCCTTTTTTTCAGCGATACGGGTCATTTTGATCAAGATTCCTAATACTACGTCTTGACCCATTATTCTTGGGATTGCACCCAGGTGGCAGACGTCACCAGTATTGCCATACTCTTACCCCTTTTTTGTGCGACACGGGTCAATTGATCAAGATTCTTAACTATACGTTTTGCCTTGAAAAAGTCTCCTTGAGACGAAACGCGTGTCGGCGGTGTGAGCTGGAAAGTTTTTATATCTATGAAAATAAAGATTTGGAAGTCTAATATCGGGTCTGGATCCATAATTTGGAGTCTGTTGTGATAAATTGTTATATACTAATGAATAAGGAAAAAATTCAAAATACAATATCATTGATTGACAAATCCAAGAAACTAGTTTAAGATATTTTACAACAATAGATGTAACGTAACAAGCATTTGGGAGTGCTGTATGATCCTATTTCTTTTTTCTTGATATTGGCACATTTTGTGCATTTTAACATCTTAGGTGGTGGATGTATTTCAGGCGATAATAGCACCACTTTGAATGATATAAACACAAATTTGTCTAAAATACTTCACGTTAAATGATCTTTTGAGATATGTATTGACATTATGTGCGGACGTTTTCTCCTTTGATGGGGAAACACTACCACCAATCCTCTTTAGAATGCTGCTATAAAAGTGGTCAGGTGGCACCAATAGATACCTATGTCATTAATTTGCTCACTTGCCTTTCATTATTCGCTGTTCACTCATCTGTCCTCACTTCTTATTCATGGCTCGCTCCCTCAAGTATAGAGACACTCATAAGCAATGTTTCCTGTGCTAGTTTTCCTCTGTATGTTGGATCGCAATATTTGTATGCACCTTTTTATCACTGTGTGCACAGCAGTATGTTGCGGTAAGCAGAGGTAAATAGTGTGAGAAACAGTGCCCACTTCACTCCAGGCTATTAGGAACACTCTCTTGTAGAAAAGTGGGTTTCTGGTTGCAGTAACCCACCTACACACTATTTGCCAGGTTTCTGATGCACTTTGACTTGATGTACCCTGTGTCCCTGCCAATCAGGTTTCCAGGGCACTATACTCTCTCCCAAAATGGTACCCTTTTGCCCCCAATTGTCACCTCTCTGGCCACATGTAAGTCCCTTAGAAAAAGTACAATGGGTACCAAGGACACTGTGCCCAGGGAAGCCCTCTATGGTCTGCAGCACATATTGAGCCACCCTTAAAGGCCCTGTACCTTAACACACACACACTGCCATTGCAGGCTGTGTGTTTTGGTGCAGAGAAAAGTGAAGAGTCGACATGGCACACATACCTGTGTGCCATGCCTGCATCCCACTGCCTATGGTACAGGTCAGCCACCCCTCTAGCTGGGTACACTATACCACTGGTGAGAGTACAGTTGCATGAGCACTGTACCCCTACAGTGTTTAAGTCCATTCTTAGACATTTTAAGTGCAGTGAAGCCATATAGATTATATAGTCTGGGAGTTTTTCATTACGAACTCCACCGCACCATAATGGCTTTACTGAATTCTGGGAAGTTAGGTATCAAACTTCTCAGCATAATAAACCCACATTGATGGCAGTGTTGGGATTTATTATACCATGCACTCAGAGGGAATCTTAGAGATACACCCTGAAAAAGAGAACAGCCTCTGGTGGGTTCCCCAACTGGTAACCACCAGCCTGCCATCACAAGACATGTTTCTGGACCAATGGGATGGGAGCCTTTGCTTCCTCAGCCCAAAAACTAAGCCTTTCCTGGGCAGAGGTGGTCACAGCCCCCCCAGGTTATCTGTGGTAGGGGAGCTTCAAAGGCCTTGCCGCCTTTGTAACATGACCCGAGCCTCTCCTGCTATCAGGAGCTGGCCCTCTTCCTGTCTCTCCCCCTTTTCGGTGGGAGGACAGGCAGGAAAAATTAGAACAACCCAAAAGGTGTGCCCACCTATGCCAACCCCACCCCTCAGGTGGGAGAGGCGAGGTGAAGCTCACCCTTCAGTGCCCACCATCTTGCAGATGGCAGGCACTCTCCAATCAGTGTTAGGGATTGTGCCCCCTCTCCCACATAGGGTGAGCACACCAAGGGTGTAGTCACCCTAAGGTCAGAATTTTATTGGTATCTGAAGCAGAGACCCATAAAATGCCCCCTAAATGCAGTATTTAGGGGGCAGCCCTGAACCCAGGAGGCAGATTCATAATACCTACAAAGAAGAAGGATGAAAGAAGATGGCCAGCAGAGGAGAATGCAGAGAAGAACTGGCTTGGCCCCAGCCCTACTGGCCCGCCTGCAGTTTCCTGAGATTCTGCGCCAAAGAGGGCCTTGTCCTGCAGCCAGTAATCTCCTGAACTCCTGTAAGGACTGACTCCCTTCAACGAAGACCGGATCTCCAGCAGCTCTGTTCAAAAGAATCACTAAAGAAATACTCAGAGCCTGCTGAGGACAAAGAAACCTGACGCCTAGAACAACCACTACACCTGATGCCTACGGCCTGTGTCTTGAGGTTGATGTAGATATCAAACAAATGAACACATCATCCTAACTTGGGGAAGATCTGATAATGTCTGCGTAAAGGTTTCATTTAAATACAAACATCTGAGAGCAGATGGTCCTTCCCTTTGAAGCCTTATATTTCTGATTGACTGATTGTTATGAATCAATCACGTGTGATAGTAATTGTGGCCACAAATGATTAAAATCTCACCAATTTTTCAAATGGGATGTTAACTGATTAACAGAGGGTTTTTTCATAATAGGATCCAAAACTTGAAATGCATAATTCTGAAGGGGAGTATAAATAACCATAACACTATTGTTATTAAATGAATATTTTCAACATTGTATTTATATGAAAGTTATAGTAGTAACATCTAATTTTTAATTTAGTTTCTTGTGTGTTACTCAGGGAATTTTTTCTGTATCACATTTACTAACACAACTTTTAGATTAGTTCCCAGTCAATTTACAAAAAATTATGTTCACGATACATTCATCTTTCCTAAGTGCTTAATGATTTAAAAACTAAACCCAACACGTCTTTATTGTTATGTGTTACTATAACCCCTTCTTTAGGGTGTGAAATTTTTAATAGTACTAATACTCATATTAACTTAAATCCTGAGCATCACATAGTGCCCCCTGCAGCTTTCTTTTTTTTATACTTCTTAGCAATTTGTCCATTTACTACATACTTTCATAATCACCTATAATGAGGGCATTCAGTTATCAGGTTGCTGCAGTCACTTAATACACCCTTTATTTCTAGGTAATTTGTACTTAATAGTTGCCAACACAAGTTTTTTCCTGATATAAATTCAAACAGTTTGACTAGGTGTTCATCACACCAAGATCACATCTCCTTCGTGCCACTATCTCATCACAGATCATAAACTGTTTTGACTTAAAAGAAATATAGCAATCAGAGCGAAAGAGCTAACTTTTTCTCTCAGGTATATTTTTTCCAGGGGAGAATGTTTTCTTTGCCTGCCACAAGTTGTGAAATGTCTAAATAATAATCATAAGGTGATTTTTACACTTTCCCTGGGAGCACTAAGAAGTGAGTACTGATTATTGCAATTCAAGATGCTGGTAATTATAGGTCTGTGGTTGTCTCCAGAATATTGTTTACACTGAAAACAATGGTGGGCTTGCTTTATGAGAAATAATCAATAATGGTAGAGTGAAAGCCCCAAATTAGCTTTTCTACAAATAGCTTCCTACCTAGCACCCAAATCCGCCCTCTAAAGTACCTTATCAGATATTGATCCTTTAGGTCTTTAAACCTTGAATTTAAGTATGGCATGTGCTGTCTTATGAGCATTTAATCAAATTCTTCACCCCTTATACATTTCATGTTGTTTTTTCATCAGCAATGAAAAGTATGTTTGGGTTGCTCATTACTTAACCTTATTTATGCTCTATCGAAAATATTTATTAGTCTAGTTTGATGGTTCTATCTCCGCACACTGCACTTTTGAACTTAGCTTTGGAATATTAAATGTGAAAACATGAAAACATGAGAACATTTACTGTATATGTATGTTATGTATTCTTTCAATTCTAAACAAAATCTTTTGGCTATTTGAACCAGTTTATTAATTGTCTGCTCTTACACAAATGTGCACTTTATAACTTAAAAGGTTAAAATGACAATTTGTATGAATGTGTTTCAGCTTTTTTCCTCCGCGTACTGTGTTAATTGGATTTCTATTGTATTGTATTGCTATAATTGAACTCTCAATAAAAAAAATTTAAAAAAAAAGCAATGAAAAGTATGTTTGGGTTGCTCTTCCTCAGAGGAGCAAGAATGCTGTTTCCCCTGTGCTGCTCTGTTGCTGATAATCTGATATCCAGTGCTATTGAAGATCTGTGAATACCTCTATCTTTTTATGCTTCTAATCTACATTGACCATTCCCAGAGCTAAAATCCTTTCGGTCATAAATTATTGCCTATATTGAGTGCACCAGAAAAAAATTATTGAAAGTGGTATTATAATGGCCATTTGGGGACGGATTAGAGCCAAAGGCCTAATATGTATAGCATGAGTCCATTTTGTCTGGATTCTGATACTTGTATGGTTGTTGACTTCACTCAAACTTCAAAGTGCTGCTGGTTACAAAATAGAGCTGTTTGTCAGTGACAAATAACCTGGGGCCATTTTGTAACGTACTCCTCACTTACACAGTTATTCACTAACTATAACTAACTGATTGCTCATTATGTCACTTTCCTCACTCACCTCATTTAATCCTTGTTAGTTTATACATTTCTTCACTCATTCTTCCTCATTATCTTCTCTACTCACTCAACTTACTCCTCTGTCTCTCTCATGCTCTTAACTCTGACAACATCTCACAGATCTTTACTTTCTGATGGATACTTCTACCTGCAAATTCCTCATCTTTTTGAATATCCCCAGTGCCAATCAGGATCGGGAAACTCTTCAATAGCTCTCCTATGCAAATATAATGTGCTGGCTCCACTTCATTGCCATACATGGCATCACTGCGAAGTCATTAGAGCCATAAAATTCACCTTTAGGAGTGCTGACATCAGTTTCCTTCTTTGTGCTACACCTGCACATTCTGGAGCACTACAAACTCTTCTTAGGAGTCTTGATGTCATGGGCGATTTCTTAAAAAATATAAAAAGTTTGGTTACAGTTACCTCACGATGATACCAGCCGAGCGGTATGGCTTTAAACCATACAGAGATTGTAATGGCCAAATCTCCATCAGAAATCCTGCAACATGTGCCTTTGGTGCCTGGGATTTGACCACGACCCGCAGGCCTGCAAATCATGTCAGTGTATGCATACAAAGGTGATTAAAGAACAAGAGGCCAAGATGTTTATGGCCTAGCACAAGACAAGCATTGGGGACGTCAAAATCGAGACAGTGATTGAAGTTGCTGCAGTAGCCATCTTCATCAAAGTCACCAAAGAAAAAAGAAAAAATTATAGAAGAGGCATGAGTCTCTCCGACATACTTCAAGAAGTAAGTCTCCACAACCCTGACTTTGCCACATTCAATGTCGCGAACCTGACATAATATCGACAGACAAAATATCTACATACAAAAATATCGACACAAAAATATCGACATCACAAATATCGGAGTTATATCTTCATAAAGGTAAGTACAAAAATATCGGAAAAAAATATCTTAGTACAAAAATATCGAAATTAAAAATATCGTTTTTTTAAATGTATTAATAATAATGTAAACATTTTTTAAAAATACATATAATTTTTCAAATATTAAATAAAAACATTAAAACATATTTAAAAAATAATAACTAATACATATACGTTTAAAATAAATTAAAAACTCTACATATAAATGAATATATATACTTACACCACATATTGCAACAGTAGGAAAAGCGTTGGATAGCGTAGGGATAAAAATTACTATTTCCACTCCAGAGGGTGCAACAGTAGGGAAAGCGTTGGATAGCGTAGGGGTAAAAATTACTATTCACACTCCAGAGGGTGGAACAGTAGGGAAAGCGTTGGATAGCGTAGGGGTAAAAATTACTATTCCCACTCCAGAGGGTGGAACAGTAGGGAAAGCGTTGGATAGCGTAGGGGTAAAAATTACTATTCCCACTCCAGAGGGTGCAACAGTAGGGAAAGCGTTTTATAGCTTAGGGGTAAAAATTACTATTCCCACTCCAAAGGGTGCAACAGTAGGGAAAGCGTTGGATAGCGTAGGGTAAAAAAATACTATTCCCACTCCAGAGGGTGCAACAGTAGAGAAAGCGTTGGATAGCATGGGGGTAAAAATTACTTCCCACACTACTCCCCCTTTAACACACAACACACTACACATCCAAAAACACAATTAATATAAATATCAATTAATCAATTAATAACAATTAATATTATTAAATTGATGCAATTATAAATGACCTAATTAACACATATTAATTGCCATTTTATTAACAATAAATACAAATAAATAAATACAATCTCTTTAATTAGTTAAATTTAATTATATAACACCCTATTCCCCTATAAACACACAACCCACTACACATAAATAAATCACATCATTTAATCACTTAATAATAATTAATTACCAAATAATTATTAATTAACAATAACAAAACATTATTTATATTAGAACATTAACTATAATTAATTTAATTAACTAATTAAAAATAATTAATTAACAATTAATTATTAATTAACAATAACACAAAATTAAATATATCAGCACATTAACTCTAATTAATTAAATTAACTAATTAATAATAACTAATTAACAATTAATTATTAATTAACAATAACAAAAAATAAATATATTAGCACATTAACTCTAATTAATTAAATTAACTAATTAATACTAATTAATTAACAATTAATTAATAATTAACAATAACAAACAATGGTATATACTACAATATTAACTGTAATTAATTCAATTAACTAATTAATAATAATTAATTACCAATTAATTATTAATTACAACTATTTTTTTTTAAATTATTAATTCATTCATTATTATTAAATTACTTCCCACCCTATTACCCTATAAACCCATAACCCGCTCTGATACTAAAACGCAAAATGTAAACAAAATTACTAATTTCAAAACATACATTAAAAAACATATTTAACAAACATATAAACAACATATTAAAATACATAACACTAAATAAAATTTCGATATTAGTAAATTTCGATATTAGTAACATACATACCTTAAAAACGATATTCTGTCTGTCGATATTTTGCACTTCGATATTCTGTACCATCGAAATTAAAACATCAATATTATTGTATCTCAATATTTTTATTTCGATATTTTGTCTCTCTACCCAAGCTAACACCTGGTGCCTTTCCCACAACATAATCTGAGGTTTCTGCAGGGGATTTACTTTTGGGACCATCAGCAATACACCCAACAGCAGCCCCAACAACAGGGGATCTTCCCTCTACAAATAGTACAGAGGACAAAGCAAGGGAAGAGCAGATGCTCTACCCCTTTCTCCTTCCTCCTCTTCTTCCCCAACCACTACAGGGAAACAGCCATAGTTACCCTTGTCCGAACACACACAGTCATTTTGGGGACAGACATCCCATTTTCACACGTTTGGAGGACTTCAGACCTTTCACAAGTTTTGAGGATTCCAGACCTTTGGGTCTTGTAGATTGTGGGAAGGGGTATGCCCTACCCTTCCAGCAGAACCCTCAACCATCTCTTCCAGTTACCAGTACTCCTGCTAGACCATCTGACTGTCCTTCAGCAAGAGGTTCTGACCTTACTAGTAATGGGTACTCTGGAGTGTGTTCCAGAGCAGGAGAGGGGCTAGTGATCCTGTCCCTAGCTCTGGTTCTTCTAGCACTGGAAATGGAAGTCTAGATTGTGTCTGTTGACCTGCAAGATATCTACTTCCACCTTCCTATCCTGCAGATACACAGGAATTTTCTAGGCTTCACGGTCCGATCCGAACACTATTAGTTTGCTGTTCTCCCATTTGACCTCACTTTGCTCCTCCAGTCTTCACAAAGGTGGTGGTGGTAGATTCAGACCATCACAGATGACAATTAATTCCAGAATTCCTTTACCGGGATAACTGGCTCCTAAAAGCCAACTCACCAGGGATGTGTCCTACCATTTGCACACAACTGACAAGTTGTCGGTCAATATGAACTTTTCCATCAACAATTCTACGTCTCCCCTAGTTACATTACAGTGCATCCAGAGGCATATTTATCAATGTTTTGCATTGCCCTTTACCCGCGCAAGGCAGTGCAGGGCTACACAAAACCTAGAATGAGATTTACCAAGCCTGGCTGGATTAACAAAAGGCTGCGCAAGTCATTGCCTTGCGCTACTCTGCCCTGACAAGGCGTTCCATAGGTGAAGCATGGATATTTCTATGCATCCATCCATTGATTTTGGTGCATTCCCCGAATAAATCTGGGAATGTGTCAACATTCTACACCTTCCCAGGGGAGGTACAGCGAGGAGAAATGTGTCTATATATTTTCATTGTTTCCGCTATCTAAGTGTTCGGCATTCTGCAACACACTTAGTTGAGGGAAGTGTCTTTCAGCGTTGTGTTTGTGCAGGAAGATGACCCTTCCTGCACAAAAACAATACTGAACCCCTGTGCAAGGGTGCCTGCTCTGGTGCAAGCAGTACATGTTGCGCCATCACAAACAGAGGACAGGAATATGCCAAATAATGTTAAATATGGCACATTCCTGCTCTCTCCCTTTTGTGCAGCGCAGCAAGGTATCTTGCAGCAATGCTTTGCTTGAAGACGTGATAAATTGGAAGGGACGGGATGGCATACCATTGCAAAATGAGCCTTCCCATCTTCTCAGAAGGTTCACAACATCCAGGCTATGATTGTGATGTTTCAAAATGGAGTGATTGTTCCAGTCCTGATGGTCTTATGCCTCTTCGATCTGCAATCCTCCTTCATCCTTCTGGTCACCTATGCATGCTGACACATGAGGGCACTCCAATGATGTCTTTGCAGGCAGTGGTTCAAGCACATTTTATAACACTTTAGTGGCCTTACAGTGGTAGAGGATGGACAGCAATCTATCCCAAGTAAGTCCATTTCACTCTATCCCTCCGGTGGCAACAGGTATCACTGATGCCTCCACTCTAGAGTGGGTAATATATCTGGAAGAATGTGAGATCAGAAGCCCCTGGTCCCTAGATGAACGGAGATTGCTCATTAACCTCTAGGAATTACAGGTCATAATTTTGGCACTCAAGGTCTTCCTCACTTCCCTCAGTGATCAGTGTTTTCAGATCTTGATGGACAATAAACTATGTAGTATATCATCAAGCAGGGGTGAGTAGGGTCATAGTTCTCTACCAAGAAGCTCTGAGACTCTAGTCTTGCGTTCAGGAACATTAGATTTGCCGGGTGGCACATCACCTTGCAGGTATGCTCAATGTGCTAGTGGATAGTTTCAGTAAGATTCATCTTGCCAACCACAAGTGGCATCTGGAATCGGAAGTAATCCAGGACATATTCCAGCTCTGGAGGACTCCTGATATTGACCTGTGTGCCACTCACGAGAAAGCTCAATTCCTGAAATTCTGTGACCTCTAGTTTCCGATGCAGGGAGCATTGGGGGATGTGTTTCAGTTGAAGTTGAACTTTTCGCTTCATTATGTGTTTCCTTCCATTCCCTTGAATGCTCGAATTCTAAGGAAAAGTTTTCTTGATCAGGCCCAAGTAATCCTCATTGCCCCCAGATTTGCCACAAAGGGTGTAAAATGTAGACCTTATTCGCTTCTCCCTGTGCCCTCCGCTCTGTCTCCCTCACAGAGTAGACCTCTTGTTGCAGTCACATGGCGGGTTCTTCATCCCAACTGCTAAAGCCTCCACCTGTATTTCTAGAGATTTAACGGGCAACATGAGATCTCTTTCTTTACCTTCTGAAGGTGTGGATATTAATTTGTGTGCCCACAGTCATGTCCCCAAGATAGTGTACTGAGGCAGATGGAATTCATTTACCAATTGATATGTAGACAGCTTAGTAGACCCTCTTCAGGTTCATCTGTCTAACATCTTAGGATTGTCCTTTCACTAGCTCAGCAGTGGGGCGCAGTGGGTACTGCTAAAGCTCACTTATCAGACTTTTCGGCTTTTCTTTGTTTACCTGACCGGCTGTCCCTTTTCAAACCATCCATAGTTATGAGGTTCCTAAAGGGACAATTAACAAGTTTCCACCAATCCCTTTTAGGATGCCTCAATGGGGCTACAACTTGGTTCTCGTGTTTCTTTTATTGTCCCCTTTTGAACTATTACATAGTTGTCCTTTACGTTACTCACATTTAAGGCAGTCTTCCTGATCACTAACACACCAGCTAGACGTGTTAGCAAGTTGCAAGCGTTTAGTGTCAAACATATATTCATTTCTTTCAGTCCTAACAGATTGGTGTTAAAACCAAGGCTGCCTTCCTGCCAAACAGACTCCCAACCTTCTTCACTCATCCACAGGCAACCAAGTAAGAACAGAGACTGCATCGTCTTGCTCATAAGAGAGCAGTTAGCTTCTATGTGGACAGAACATGCGAGTTAAGGCTAGATGATCAGCTGTTTGTGGGCTATATGGAGAAGGTGAAAGGCAAAAAAGTGCATAAGAGGACATTATCAAGATGGATAACCCTATGAATTACAATGTGCAGTGCTCTGGCTAACAAAGAGCCATCAGAAAGTATTCAAGCTCATTCCACCAGAGCAAGTTTTGTACTTCTGCAATGGCAACAGGAGTTCCGATAGCACACATCTGCAAAGTGGTGAGTTGGGTGTCCCTCTACACTTTTGCGTAGCATTACCATTTGAACTCAGAAGGGAGAATGGAAAGTCACTTTGCTCGCTGGTTCCTTGAGAAGTTCTTGGTAAAAACAGCCATGCACCCACACCTTGTCTCGTGACTATTGGGGGAATTTATTCAAAAGGTGACGAATCTGCAAGTAGAGCAAATACGCCCTGGAAATTTCTCTATCCACCCACACAGAATTATGTACTCAATCAATCAATCAAATCAAGCTTTATTCGGATCATACAAAATGTCCATAAAAGCATTCTATGAAATACAATAAAATCCATTTATAACCAAGACTATGCAAAAGAAACATTATCTTAACATAATTAAAATAAGCACAATCATTATACATGTATACCTATAGTAATTCTTAGTTCAATTTTTCTAAGTGAACAAGGTCATTACTTTGTTTTTTTGCTGACATTATTTAACAAATGACTGCATTGCAGACTGGTATTCTTTCCAAATTCTGTAAATAATTAAAAGAAGTTTTATAGGATTACAGGCAATTATCTTTAAAAATTGGACGGAGATACATTTTTCTAATTTCTATATACAAATTACAAAAGAGTCAAAAGTGAAGGGTGCTTTGTTTGGATCTACCATCACACGGGCAGTTTGGAAGATTAGCACACCACTTGCCCCTTTTAGGAAAAGCAAAAAGATGGTGTAATGTATTCATCCGTATCTGGTTAGGTAGAATCTATGCTGTACATTAGTTATAAAAACGAGGTATGGCTGCAGACCCATGGCGATTGGTCCCTTAAGATAAGATATAGCAATTTTCTTAGAACCTGAAACCTCATCTCTTAAGGCTGTCCTAACATTCAGGAGACTCCTTTTCAAATCAACCTTACTGATGTGTTGTATGTCTTCAGGTTGATTTCCATTCAGGGGCAAGTTGCATTCTTCTAAGAGACCACTAATATACTTAACCAAGGTATTTTCTTGCATCGGTCTGGGGACAAACAGTCTAAAATAATATCCCTCGTAAAGCGAGTTTCTTCCCTAGTCCAGATATGGTGCCACAAATTTAAGGCGGCTATGGTAATCAAATCGTGTATATATGGTGTTCCGGTTTCTCTATGCAAGATAATGAAAGGGGTAGAGGCCGGTACGGCTAACAAACGTCTTAAAAAGTTGTTTGCAAGAATTTGTAATGGCAAAGTATCCGTCTGGCCCCATAGTGCTCCCCGGTGATGCACTTTGCTCCGTATAGCTTGAGAATCTCCCGTACAGGTTTTTTACCAATTTTTTGGGAGAATCTAAAAATAGCCTCCCCCAAGTTCACAAATTTCAACTTGCATAGAGTTATATGTGTATTCCAAGTACCTTTACTGTTAAAAGGAATCCCTAAGTAAGAACATGTAAACATTCTCTCTATTAATGTAGCGTTAATATAATGTGATTTTGTTTTAATATTCCTTTTACCGCAGGACATAACCAAAGTCTTACTCAGGTTAATTTTTAAATGTTTTCCGTCATAAATCTAGTAAAATTGTCCATCAGGGACTGTAATCCGTTCGCTGTCCTTGAAATTAGGACAGCATCATCGACGTACAATAATAGGAGTGTTGCCCGCTTACCGATCATTGGGACATCTACCCCCAAATTCTGTAGTAAAATATCAACGCCATTTATATGAAGTGAAAACAGAAGAGGTGCAAGTGTGCAGCCTTGTCTTATTCCATGTGTAATATTAAAGTGCTTTTTGCATTCCCCATGTATTCCATAACGTATCTTTGCGGACAGACGAGCATAGATTTTAGATAAGAAACTAATAATATCCTCCGGGGCTACCATCCCTCCCAACGTCTCCCATAAAATGCACTTGACAAATCTACAAAGCAAAGGTGCAAGTATCCTTCCCTAGCGAAGGTGTATTTTCCTATTATTGTTGTAATACTTTATTCGATATAATCATATCATAAAAGTACAAACATTCAAGTTAATGGCATACATGATAAAAATGTACAATTCATAAGATAAAAACCAATAAAAATATTATTTACACTTTTAAAACAACTCTGATAGCGGTACTAAAGTGCAACAACGGTAATATACATATGGGCTTTCTGTACATGCAGGATCTATACTTTATTAGTATTTAGCAATCTGGTGCGAGTGAGCCATGCACTTGATAGGTACTTTGCAACTCCGCATACAACAAATAAAGATGTTGTATCGGTTAAGAGAATGCGGAGGGCGACCCTAAAATCTCTAACCCCCAACTCCCTGCATACTGGCTTCAACCATCGCGATCTCGCCCTCTTGTATGCTTTGCAACCAAACAGAAAGTGTGGTAGGGATTCGGTCTCACATGGAGAGCTTGGACAGGTGCCATTTGAGACCCGTGTTCCTTTCCATCCCCTAATAAATTTGTTAAGGGGTAGTGTCCCATACCTCATTTAAAAAAAAAATGATTTGTCTTTTGGTATTTGGATGAAATCTAATAATGGTTCAAACCTCCTAGTGGGCTTATGCTCCAAAAATTGTGTGGTTAGAGCTTCCAATTTTGTACTCTTCTGTTCCTCAGTGTGTACCCACTCCCAGTAGATTTTCTTAACAACTTGCTTTGGAGGAGGGGACTGTGAGGTCCAGGATTCAGCCAATCCCAGCTTCATGACCATTTGCCTCAATTTGTTTAGCCACTGGATCTTATTCGCACTATTCAAGGCTATCAGTTCGTCCATCACCAGGGCGTAATTTGCTAGTTCTGGGGTCCTTCTCAGGCGCACCCAGAACAGCACAGGGCGAAGGAGTACTATGTCTAAAATCAAGCGTTTGCCCATATCATGAAAAAGGGGCTTCAATGGGGTTGAGATAGGAACGGCAACTAAGTCCCTTATAAACGTATTCTCTGCTCTAGCCAGAACGGTGACATTTTCGCAGCCCCACAGTTCCAACCCATAGACTGCGGAGGACAGCACCTTCCCTTCATATACAGCTAGAGCCCGGGCTATAGGCCTGCTGACTGACATACGCTGACTCCTCAGACTGGCTCCCGAGACTCTCTTGAGGTTTAGCAGCATCTTGGCAACATGGGAGTTCCATTTCATTCTATTGTTAATCCTGATTCCCAGGTAGTCAAAATCCTCCACCACCTCAAGAGGCGACCCATTAAGGGTGATATTAATTTTCTTTACTTTTTTTGAAGGGGGCAGCACCATTAACTTGGTTTTGGATGTATTAATGGTCAGCCTGCGTTCATCGCAAAATAGACTGAATCTGTCCAGTAGTTTCTGCAGCCCCGAAGGGGTTTTGGACAACAGGAGGGTGTCATCTGCGAAGAGGAGGGTTGGTGTTTTCTCCCCCGCCAGGATAGGGGCATCGGCATTGTCCTCCCTCAAATGGTCTACCACCCCATTGATAAAGAGGGAGAACAATGTCGGGGCCATCACACAGCCCTGGCGTACCCCCCTATCCACAGGCACCCTCCCTGTTAGCTGTCTCTGATTCCGCCATCTAATTCTAGCATAATTATCTACGTGAAGTTTAACTATAAACTCCAGGAGGTAACGCGGGAACCCCATTTCCAGCAGCACCCTCCAGAGTTTATCACGAGGCACCAAATGAAAGGCCCTTTTGAGGTCTATGAAGGCCAGATATAAATTCCCCTTCATAATGGTTACTGATTTCTAGTATATTGCCCAAAACCTGAAAACCTGGTCCATAGTACCCACATTCTGGCGGAAACCCGCCTGGAAGTGGGACAGTATATTCCCCTCCTCTAGCCACATACCTACTCTATTTATAATGATCCTGCCAATTATTTTCTGAGCAGCGTCGATTAAACTAATCGGCCTGTAGTTGGCAGGGTCCTCCCTATCGCCTTTCTTATGGATAGTAACAACTTCAGTGCCCCTCCACGAGTCAGGGACCATGAAGGATCCATGAAGGATTCTATTCATTAGAGGAGCAATAAAATCAGACCACAGCTCAGGGTCATGTATGTATAGATCGCCCGGTAACCCATCCGGGCCTGCCGCTTTAGAGGGGGGTTATGCTCCTGATAGCATCAGAAACTTCTCGGTCTACAAATTGTTCTACAGGTGTAAGTTCCTCATTAATAAAGTCATTTTGTACCCTCCATAATTGAACTAAATCATCTTCGCCACAATACAGATTTGAAAAATGGGAATGCCATTGTTGCTCAGTTATATGGTTAGGGAGGGGCTCTACTCCCCTCCTGTCAAGTTTGTTTATCAAGTTCCAAAACAGGGTAGAGTTCTTCGAACTGGCAGCGATCTTAAGTTGTTGCCAATATTCTTCCTCCCAGTCCTTCTTTGCACTTTTAATGCAATCGCTATATTCCCTTCTAGCCGTCCTAACTGCTATAGCGTCCTTTCTCCTAATGGCATTTGCTATAGCCCTTCTCTTTTCCCTACAACCTGTTGTATACCATAGGGTGCCACTTTTTGGTGGATTCTTCTTCCTTGGTCCACTAGTATCTCTTATAGTGAAGAATTAACCAATTTTCTCTATTAGACTCTTGTAGGAGTCTATAAAATTCCGACTTTGTTCGGTTGACTGGGCGGAGGTATGGGATAGGAGTTCCCTAGTTTCTGCCTCTACTAGTTCTTTAATACGGATCAAAATATCTTCTTGGCACATCACCCTGTTCCACTTTAATCTGCGTTTGCAATTAGATGGAACTACTTCTTTTGTGATCATAAGTGGGCCATTTAATGCTTCCCTCTCATTACCCCATCTTATTTCCATGCAAAGTGGATTATGATTGCTATCCTGTGACTGTCTGACTTCCATGTCAACTAGTCTGTTCCAGGAACCGGTATCGAGCAGAATGTAATCAATACGGGATGGACAACTAAATCTGTTATAGGTCATCATACCATTTGGGTCTGAGGTTGTCCTACCGTTCAGGGTACGTAGGTTATATTCTAGTGTTAGGGAATTTATTTGGATCGCTCTTGGCGTCCATTTTCTGAATGGCGCTATGGTTAGAGGCGGGATGGACTGTCTAGAATCCTCTTCGATAAGTCCCAGGAGATCTTCTTTACTTAAGGGTTCATATGTATAGTTAAAATCTCCCCCTACAATAATGCTAGGCAATGGGGGGATACCTGCTAGCGCCACCTCGAGTAAGGCTATAGTGGGTGAGGTTTGACCTCCTGGGGAACCTATAGCATAAACATTAAACAGCTCCATCGAGCTTCCAATATGGGAGCCCTTAGTGGAGATATGTAGTATGTCCTGCGACTGTAAAGTATGCGCAGTAAGTGCCCAATTCAAAGCCACACTAAACCATACGTGCAGTCCTCCCGATGGGCGACCTCTCCCTGAACTAATTGCCGGAATAAAGTGGGTGGAATATCCGCATTTATATAGGGGAGACATGCTCCATGTTTCCTGGAACATACAGATGTCAAACGTATCTATGAATTCTTTCCATTCTGGATTTGCCATATTTTTATGACGCCCAGCTATGTTCCAGGAAAGCAATTTAATCATGTTTGTGTTTGTAACCCTCTCTGTGTGAACTACTTCTGAAGCTAGTCTTCCAACTGCTGTTGTTAGGGGATATTGAGCGTTGACCACTTCATTAGACCTTTCTTCCCCCCGAGGAACAACCTCATCATTAATCTTTATAGCCTATCTATAAGGCTTGTGGTGAAATTGGTCTGACGTTCGGGCTTCCACATATTGTGTGTTTGTGTTACACTATTCAGATAGTTATCCTTTAATGGTCAGTCTATGTTGGTTAGACCCGATGCATCCTCGGGCCTAGATTTAGACCATAGAGGTGCGTGTCTGATTTGTATGTTACAATTCCTAGGGGGGCATGTCCTATACTGTAGGGCTATTAGGTTCTCTGCAATTGCTGTGTTACCAAACTATATCTCAATACATACTGTTGATGAACTAGGCAAGGAAATTCTTTTAACATTAAACATATCCTCCATAATGACTGATCTGCGCAATGGCTTTATTGCGTATGAATTCACTGTTCTCATAAGTGTTAGCAGCTCCAAGCTTGGTGACCCCGGTCATGTAGACAATACCACAAGGGGATCTGTATGGTGTGTTTATCTGTTTGTTACTCCAATTAGTTGTTTCAGCCATGTCACTATAATATTTAATATCCCCCTGCAGGATCCTGCATTGTGATATTGACCCCCTCAATTTTGCTACTTCGGCATATGAGCCCGAGGTGTTTTGCCTGGCGGGTATTTTAGCTAGGGGGTCATGAGCTGGGATTTTGGGTCGTAACTCTACTACAGTTTTGGAGACACATAATGGGGCTGTTTGTGTATTGGGTTTAGATAGGGCCGCTCCTGCTGTTTGGTTTGGTGGGGCCGATCGCAAGATAGGGGCTTCCTTTTACCGGGTTGGACACTAACACTGGGTGTAGAGTGTTTGTTATGTGTAGTTCCTCCCGTTTTGTAAAGTCCATCATGAATTTCTTAATAATAGATATATATCCCTTACCAGGCTTTCCATTTTCATCATGATTAAATTATTAAAATTCAAACATCTGGAGCATTCACCTGGACTATTCACAGCCTCCACAGTCCCCCCCAGCCCTTGTGATAAGACCTCACTTAATTCCCTTGATTCCCATTCCAACACTGAAAAGCGATTAGTACAAGTGATGCCCATTTCACATGCAATCACCTGCGAGGACCTGTCTATATTCCCAGTTGATATAGCTGGAAGTTCGGCATTAGCACTCATGTTTGCCCCTCTTAATGCCTCTGTAACATTTACCTCAATGGGGCTAGCAGGGTTAGAATGCATATCATCTACTGAGCACTTGGATTTTGATCTTTTAGAAAAAATAGCTAGGATCACTTTGCTCTTTATCTGCAGTAAACCGTCGACCAGGGGATCAGGATTTTCCACATTACTTAAGGTAGGAGCCGTCAATAGAATGTCCTCACAATCTTCAACAATAGATTTGATGCTTGACATAACACCATTAGCGGCAGCATGTAGCGACTTTTTGACTTCTTCCTTTTTTTTGTTGCAATGGCAAGGGCTCCCCCCCCCCCTCCATTACCTTCCTTTTACCCATTGCTAGCTACAACTTTCCCTGGTAAATGGGATAATATCCAACAACTCGAAGGTGGCCCAACACCATCTTGTGTATCAGGGAACAGTCAACTTGACGAATGAGCACAGTACCTTTTTTTTTTTGATATGGGTGGTTCAAGTTCTCACATGTAAGGGGCGGGGCCCTGCCCTGCCTCGATCTGCCTAGGACGGCTGCAGACGGCCCCACCCTTGTCCCGGTCTTCTCCCGGCGCGCTCCCGTGCGCGTCCCGCGGGACGAGGTTCCAAGGGATCCTTTATGCGCCTCCTGGTGCTTCCGTGTGATGTCTGCGGCGTCCTGGCCTCTAGTGGGGCTGCTGGGAGGTGTAGTCACAGGAGTGGAAGGGGCCCGGCGGAGCCAAGCCTGGCCGGAGGAGCGAGCGGAGTAAAGCCCGACCCACAGGTGCTGCTACAGGAATGCGGGGCTCGGCGGAGCCAAGCCCGGCCAAGATGATGAAGCAGGGCAATGCCCGGCCCTCAGGAGCGAGTACAAGCAACAGGTAAAGTTCCCCCGGACTAAGCACCAAGGGAGTCTTTATGCGCGTCCTGGCGCTTCCGTGTGACGTCCACGGCGTCCTGGCCGCTAGTGGGGCTGCTGGGAGGTGTAGTCACAGGAGTGGAAGGGGCCTGGCGGAGCCAAGCGCGGCCGGAGGAGCGAGTGGAGCAAAGCCGGCCCACAAGTGCTGCCACAGGAATGCGGGGCTCGGCGGGGCCAAGCCCAGCCAAGATGATGAAGCAGAGCAATGCCCGGGCCTCAGGAGTGAGTACAAGCAACAGGTAAAGTTCCCCCCGGACTCGGCACCAAGGGAGCCTTCATGCTCCTCCTGGTGCTTCCGTGTGATGTCCCCGGCGTCCTGGCCGCTAGTGGGGCTGCTGGGAGGTGTAGTCACAGGAGTGGAGGGGGCCCGGCGGAGCCAAGCCCGGCCGGAGGAGCGAGCGGAGCAAAGCCCGGCCCACAGGTGCTGCCACAGGAATGCGGGGCTCGGCGGAGCCAAGCCCGGCCAAGATGATGAAGCAGAGCAATGCCAGGCCCTCAGGAGCGAGTACAAGCAGCAGGTAAAGTTCCCCCCGGACTCAGCACCAAGTGAGCCTTTATGTGCCTCCTGGCGCTTCCGGGTGACGTCCGCAGCGCCCTGGCCGCTAGTGGGGCTGCTGGGAGATGTAGTCACAGGAGTGGAAGGGGCCCGGCGGTGCCAAGCCCGGCCGGAGGAGTAAGCGGAGCAAAGCCCGGCCCACAGGTGCTGCCACAGGAATGCGGGGCTCGGCGCAGCCAAGCCCAGTCAAGATGATGAAGCAGAGCAATGCCCGGCCCTCAGGAGCAAGTACAAGCAACAGGTAAAGTTCCCCTATTAGTTCTAAGTTCAGAAACTGTTCGACCTCCCCAACACCTCGTCTGAAGCCATACTGAGCTACAGATAAGATGTTCTTTTCTTCTACCCATTGCTCTAGGCTGGTCAACAGCATTCTTGCCATTACTTTAGAAGTAGAGTCAAGCAAATGTATTGGGCAATAGCAATTGGCACTACTCCTATTCCACTTTTTGAAAATGGGGACTATCAGACTCTCTGCCCAAGTGGCAGGTACCACCCCATCAATTGTTGCATTAAAAAATTTGTACACAACGGGTACCCAAAAATCCATATTAGATTTAAATATATCAATTGGGACTCCGTCAGGGCCAGCCGCTTTGCCACTAGCGCTATTCTTAAGGGCTGTTACAATTTCATCTTGACTGATACTCCCTATTTTGGTGTTTTTTAAGATTATGACGGATTTATCCTCTTTATTTAAAAAACCCTGATCAGTTTCATAAAAAATTGCTTCAAAGTGGATTAACCAATCCGCTGGGGTCACTACCATATCAATTTTTACTGATTGGACATCTTTAAAGAAAGGTTGATCCAATGTTTTCCAAAAAAGGGCCGAATCTTTAAGATCGGCAGCTTTGATCAGATTCTCCCAATCATTATCCCTAATCTCCGAGTTTCTTCGGGTAAGGGCTTCTTTATATGACTTCCGTAGGATACTGTCCTCCTCCATATTACGCCAGATGTTTTTATTGCAGACTTTAAATCTCTATTTAATCTAGAGCATTGATTATCAAACCATCTTGGGGAATGCGAAACATCTGTTTTAGGATTCTTTCGCAAATTATCAGAAATTGCAGTAGAAATACTTTAAAAAGCCTTAACTATGTCCATACTATTTGAGGAATTATCAGGGCAGGTTAAAACATGATCATTAATTTTTAATAGGATCCTATTTGTAAAAGCTTCTGGGTCAACGGCAGCCCATTTGATTGAGATCCCATTCTCGCCCTGTGTCTTTATATCCATAGCATGGGTACTTGCTTCCGGTTGTTTTAAAAAGGGAGATTTTAAGGTTATCAGCACAGGATGATGATCATTCAATAAACTTGGGGAGACAAAAAATTCAGCTATTAGGGACCGAAGGCTTATTGAGGTGATAAAGTGATCAATACATGAGGATGATCTTACTCCTTCAAAGGTGTAAATATTACCCCTATCCTCACGTCCGCTCCTTTTATAGCCCTACCTGCCTTTGAGGGGATAGCATTTGTTGAAATCGTCTTAAACCCGTTTACGATGAAATTATCTGTGAGCCAAGTCTCTTGTAATAAAACCACATCGCAGAGTTGGATGCTTGTAAGCCAATTTACATCCTGCAGTTTATGCCTAGCCCCATCAACATTCTATGTCATTATATGGAGACATTCGTTCTGAGGATAGCTAGAAGGATCCGTCTCAACTTCTGTGACAGACCCTTTCTTGCAACTATCAGTGCTAGCCTCCCTAGCTTTAGTTATCTGACTCATACTCCTCCCTGCATAGTTTAATGTATCTAGCTGGGTAGGCAAGTTAATCGCAGGAGAAGAGGGAGACCGATCGATGATGTTCTCCAACAGTGGGGGACTTAGAGGTTGTAGTCAATCACAACCATCTAGACCGGACAATGTGGCAAATCTGTTAACTAGATTTAGAAAGGGTGGTCTCTTGGTAGGACCCTACAGTGCTCTCCGGTAAATCCGGTTGTCCACCCTTTCCAAATAAAATGGCGTCTATAAAAAAGCCCTAATGGCAAAAGAGAGATCTTACTGAAATGATCCTCTAAATTAATACTCCCTATACGGTCCAGCAGAAATCTCACAACCTGCTCGTTATTAAAGTTGGCAACTATGCAGTCCCCTCTCAAGTCCTTGCTGGAATGTCCTATCCAAGCATAACATCTAGCCATGATCATCTGATTACAGATGTTCTAATCCCAAACCCCGACATGCTCCAATTTAGTTGTGAGCCAGTACATAGTTTTGGCCATCAGCTGATCTGTAGTTTCTAACTGTCCTTCCTGTGAAACTGGGATATTCCGCAAGATCACTGCCAAAGGGGCAGCAGCTGGAGGAAGATGCAAGACCTGAGAGCCCTCCAAGGCTATACTATTATCAACACCCTCAAACGTCTGCTGCGGTTTTCGACGCTGAGGCCCCGATATCAAGCTTGGTGCTTCATCACCCACAGTCCCCACACATGGACCACTTTCCTCCCCTTCCTGACTACAAAAGCTAGCCTGAGTAGGGCCACTAAGATTAACCCCTTGCTCAACCCTTTTAACACCCACATGCACTAAACCAACATCATGATTACCGACAACATCCTCATTCATCCCAGGTACCGACGATGTTGAGGGTATTTGCCTCGCTACGAGGGATTTAGGAGGAATGGAGTTCCCAAGTACCACGTTGCTTAGCTCATTAGATGTATTAACCATTAACCTATTTCTAGAGGCTAAAAAACCCTCTAGGTTAGAAAGGTTATTCATAACCTTCAGTTCAAAATCGGTTAATCCTTCCTCAATTTTAGAGAGCCTATGCATTATTGGAGACAGAGATGATGCAATTAAATTACCCAATTTGGACCACATAACATCATTGACTTTGTCAGGGGAATCGCCTCGAAGATCTAAAGTCGAGTCCGGTGGCAAACTTGGCTGTGAAAACACCGTTGTTAGAGATGGCGATGCTACAGTTTCTCCATTTTTATTAATCTTTTTAATTTTTGCCAGTTTGTCTCTGTGGGCCCCCTCCCCGCTTCCTCTTTTGTGAAGAGTCTGAGGGTACGGCAGAGGAGTTAGTTTTACCATGAGGTCCAGATCTTGTAGCAATACTTGGGGGTGGACTGCTTCGGGTATTTACAGTAACCGTCTCAACCAGTTCAACAGATGGCGTAATATTATGTGTTCCCTGTCCGCCTTGTTTTTCCGATGGTTCATTTTGAGACAATCCAGGGTCACTTACAATGACGGGAGAATCAGGAACTGCAACCAAGGAGCAATCAGGGGTACGAGCACAAGCCAGGGCGCCCAGAGAGGATCGTTTAGCTGTTTGTAGATCAAGAGACTCACGACGCTCTGTCAGTGCTATCTCCTGAGCAAGGACAGAGATGGCTCTAATTAAAAACTGATCCAAAGTCCCCACCACGCTGCCAGAGGGCTGTGCAGATCTTCCCTTGCCCTCACGCCAATTCATCCTCACTAAGCTTCTGAAATGATGGGAGGTCAAAAAAACAACTTAATAAATTCCACCTTCCCAATTAATAACACTTTTCCCTAGACCAACCGTATGTCAAATTGAAATGACCTTCTGATTATGACTGGCTTTTGTGAGTGAGCCTGGCCTCATCCGGTCTCTAACGGGCTCAAACAGGCCCGCCCTTGGCCTGGCCCGCGCCCGCTAAGAGGGAGCCGCAAGCACCTTTATGCGCCTCCGGGCGCGAGAGAATGGCGGCGGCGCCTCCTGGCGGGGTAATCAGGCATAGCAGTGTGGGCTCTGAAGTCCAGTAAAGCGGTTCCTGCGAAGCGGGAGCCGCGAGCACCTTTATGCACCTCCGGGTGCGAGAGAATGGCGGCGGCGCCTCTTGGCGCGGTAATCAGGCAAAGCAGCGTGGGCTCTAAAGTCCAGTAAATGTACTCACATAGAAATCTACATGCTAGTCAATCTTTTCTAAGTCTACACATATACTTTATGCACAGTAGCACTAGGGTTTCCTTACTCTTCATTTTCTTTTGAGAATCCCATTTTTCCTTGAACATGTTTAAATGTTTGGAAATATTGTGAAGCAAGTGGAAGAAGTAACATTTGAAAAACATGTTTCACTGTTGAGTAATCTCATCTATGCCATCTCCGAAATTCCTTCCTATTCCCACTCTGGAAATAAAATTTATTCCACCTCTTGTTAGAAGTGTATCTTAAATTGTTCCCCGAGTGGTGATCGGCAGAGAAAGTGTTTGTGGACAGTTACAAACTCACAAGTTTGCAGGCACACGTAAACTTTGTAAGGCAATAAAGCCCTTAAAATTTCTCTACATACCCACATAAAAATATTTATTCACATAGATATCTGTAAGTTTTAAAATCTTTTTCCAAGTGTACACATGTACTTTGTGCGCATTAGCACTTTGTCTTTCTTGGAATTGAGATAAATGTATGCCATATAGACCAGGCCATTACATAGCCATATTTGTGATGGATAGGTACACATATTTCCAAGATAAAATGCAATGTAGTTCTCTTTGAGTTACACATTTGTAATATAGTGCTTAATCTGAAAGGCACTTAGTGTTAAAGGAATAATGATAATATGGTACTCTTAATGATGGATAAATTAACATGAACTTTTTCAATACAACATGACGTGAGCATCGATGACACCATCAAGACCATGCACACAATCCACTCAGGCTCTCCGTCAGACCCATTCCCGCATCACGCCTTCAACAGAGCAAGCAGCTTCATCGCACCCCACCTGCGCAACGTCATCAATCTCTCCCTCGAGACCGCTACCTTCCCAGAGATCTGGAAGCACGCCGAGAACAACGACCTAATCAAACAAGCATTTGCAATGCAATAGGTCTCGCATTAGGAAAGTTTGAGCTATTGGTATTGTAAATGACAAATTTTGTATTTATGTGTTGGTTTTGAAAATAGCTAAATTAATAGCTTTGTCATTTACAATGCCAATAGTTTTAGCTTTCGCAAATGTGACACCTATAGCATTTGTAATGCAATATGTGCTGTATTTACGTGACTTAGATGTATTGAAATTACAAATAACAAAGGCATTTTTAAAAAAAATAATTAATACTTAAATAAAAGTTATTGTAATTTATAATGGCAATAGCTTAAACTTGTGTAAATAACTTGTGAAGAATATGTTTGTGACATTTGTAACATTTGTAATAAAGCTTGAAACATGGAGAGAACATATTTGAACCAGTTGTTGTTGAATGGTTGCACAGATTGATGCTGTGTTAGCGCATAGTGATGTTGCGGTATCCCTGAGTGATGATGCATCAGGGGGGTGCTGAGTGATGCGGTGGTGATGCGATAGATAGAGTGAGTGCGATAGATAGATAGAGGGAGGGCAATAGATAAAGGGAGGGAGGGCAATAGATAGAAGCAGGGAGGGTGATAGTGGGAGGGCGATAGATAGATAGATAGATAGAGGGAGGGCGATAGATAGATAGAGGGAGGGCGATAGATAGAATGAGGGAGGGCGATAGATAGAGTGAGGGCGATAGACAGATAGATAGAGGGAGGGCGATAGATAGATATTTTATTTATTTATAAAGTTTTATATTGCGCGAACTGGACAATGGATAGAGTGAGGTTGATAGATAGAGTGAGGTCGATAGATAGATAGATTGAGGGTGATAGATAGATAGATAGATAGATAGATAGATAGAGTGAGGGCGAAAGATAGATAGAGTGAAGGCGATAGACAGATAGAGTGAGGGCAACAGATCGATAGTGAGGGCAACAGATAGAGTGAGGGTGATAGATAGAGTGAGGGTGATAGATAGAGTGAGGGCGATAGAGTGAGAGAGAGAGATAGATAGATAGATAGAGTGAGGGCGATTGAGTGAGGCAGATAGATAGATAGAGTGAGGTTGATAGAGAGAGGGGTGTGTAGAGAGAGAGGTGTAGAGATAGAGAGGGGTGTAGAGATAGGGGTGTAGAAAGAGAGAGGGGTGTAGAGAGAGAGGGGTGTAGAGAGAGTGGGGTATAGAGAGAGGGCTGTAGAGAGAGTGGGGTGCAGAGAGAGTAGGGTGCAGAGAGAGTGGGGTGCAGAGAGAGTGGGTGCAGATAGAGTGTGGTGCAGAGAGAGTGTGGTGCAGAGAGAGTGTGGTGCAGAGAGAGTGTGGTGCAGAGAGAGTGGGGTGCAGAGAGAGGGCTGTAGAGAAAGGGGTGTAGAGAGAGGGGTGTAGAGAGAGGGGTGCAGAGAGAGAGGGGTGTAGAGAGGGGGTGTAGAGAGAGGGGTGGAGAGAGAGAGGGGTGTAGAAAGAGGGTATAGAGAGAGAGCGGTGTAGAGATAGGGGGGTGTAGAGAGAGAGGGGTGTAGAGAGGGAGGGGGGAAGAGAGAAAGGGGTGTAGAGAGAAAGGGGTGTAGAGAGAAAGGGGTGTAGAGAGAGGGGGCAGAGAGAGGCGAGCAGAGAGAGAGGGGGTGTAGAGAGAGAGGGGTGTAGAGAGAGAGAGGAGTGTAGAGAGAGAGGGGTGTAGAGAGAGAGGGTGTAGAGAGAGAGAGAGGGGTGTAGAGAGAGAGAGAGGGGGGTGTAGAGAGAGAGAGGGGTGTAAAGAGAGAGGGTGTAGACAGAGGGGTGTAGAGAGAGGGGTGTAGAGAGCTGTGCCCCTGGGTGTCAATTTGACACTAAAAAGGGTGATAACAGTGAGTCAGGGGGTGGGGGGGCATTCAAAGGTTATGGAGCAGACACAAGGGAAAAAATCTCATACTGTGGGTCAATGTGACACTAAGAAGGGTGCTAACATTGGGCCCTGGGGGTCAATGACACACTAAGAAGTTTGCTAACAGTGGGTCATGGGGGGGGGCGGGGTATTCAAAGGATTGAAGCAGACATCCTTATAAAAGTGATAAAAATAGCACGTATCACTGGCGTCAATTTATATTTAAATCAAGATAAGGAAAACTGACAAGTGTGTAATACGTCCCGTGTTCAGTTTGCACACCTAATCATTAATAATAATAATACGTGTAGTGCTTGCTCTCATAACACTACTAGTAGTAGCGGTCACTGTTGCCCAAAATAATGGTACTTCTTTTATAGGCTTGAGGGAGATGAAAGGCAGAGCAAGAGTAGGGAGGATACATATGAACCCAAGACGTGCAGGTTGCACACTGATTTCAGTAGTGAGCTCTTAACGCGCTGAGCTAGATTTTGAGCCATTGGGCTTCCCTGCTCCATCATTTGAAGCGAGTTACGCTGGATGCTTTCCATGTTATGTGCGTACGAGTAGATTTGCACTGCTTGTAACTACTGCATGAATAGGGATGCTGCTCGTCCCTTTCAAGCTGTTTGCGCTTGTTTTAAACACTTTACGTTCGTATGAGCTGATTTGCACGGTCCGTACCTTTCGTCCGCCTTATTAATAAGAAAAAAGCAGGTATGGCATTACGTGTCCTAGCGCATATACAGACAAACATGCAGAAATAATGAGCGCATGCAATAATAGCACATTAAAGGTAAACGGTTGGCTTTGCCGACAAAGAGAAGCGCTGTCACGCTGTTCCCATCCCAACTCCCAGTGGCTGGCGAGTTAAGAGGTGAAGGGGAGGAGGAGGGCATTGACTAATGGCAGCAAATGGGTCCGCGCTATATAAAAACGCATAAAATAAATAAATAAAAGGAAGGTAGTGATTCCTAATGGTGAGTGTAGGAGGAAGCCTTGTGACAGATGTTGAGAGCCTTAAAGAGCTGAATTGATATGGGTAAGCAAAGATTTAAGTGGAAACGTATTTAAGAGTATGTGCGGAAGGGAATGAGATAACAAGCTCTGATGCTCTGAAGTCTGATGCCTAGGCACAGACAAATGGTGGTGCGCGATGTGCACGAGGGGGGGAGGGGGAGCGGCAGCCTTTGATGTCTGATGCCGAGGCACAGACAAATGGTGGTGTGTTATGTGGCTGACGTGCACGCGCCTGTCTCACATGAACTGTATGGGATCCGCAGCCGTTTTGGTAGACTTTTCTTTTCCACTTACTATAATTCTCGCCAGCAATGCGCAAGCGCATTGGCAGGCGAGACCTAAAAACCTAAGGCAGACCCAAGAGACCTCAAGAACTTCCGGCCCATCTCTCTGCTCCCCTTCCCAGCCAAGGTCATCGAGAAAGCCGTCAACAGGCAGCTAACCCGATACCTCGAAGAAAACAGAATCCGGACCCTTCCCAGTGAGGGTTCCGCAGCAACCACAGCACAGAGACTGCCCTCATCGCCGCCACCGACGACATCAGGACCCTGCTGGACAATGGCGAGACCACAGCACTCATCCTCCTAGACCTTTCTGCCGCCTTCGACACCGTCTGCCATCGCACACTACGCGCACGCCTCCACGCCGCAGGGATCCGAGACAAGGCTCTGGATTGGATCACCTCCTTCCTCTCCTGCAGAACCCAGAGCGTCCGCCTCCCCCCATTCCATTCCAAAGCCTCCGAGATCATCTGCGGTGTACCCCAGGGTTCCTTCCTCAGCCCGACGCTGTTCAACATTTACATGGTTCCGCTCGCACACGTAGCCCGACAGCACGACCTCAACATAATCTCCTACGCCGACGACACTCAGCTGATCCTCTCCCTCACCAAGGACCCCATCACCGCCAAAGCCAACCTCCACGAAGGAATGAAGGCCGTCGCCGACTGGATGAAGACCAGCCGTCTGAAGCTGAACTCGGACAAGACGGAGGTCCTCATCCTCAGCTCCAACCCTTCAGCTGGGACGACTCCTGGTGGTTGACGGCACTGGGGGCAGCCCCGACACCCACGGACCACGCACGCAAGCTGGGAATCATCCACCACTCAACGCTGTCAATGACCAAGCAAGTCAACGCCGGCTCCTCCTCCTGCTTCAACACCCTCTGCATGCTCCGCAAGATCTACGGATGGATCCCGACAGATGCAAGAAAGACAGTCACCAAGGCCCTCGTCAGCAGCAGACTCGATTACGGAAACGCCCTCTACATGGGAGCCCCGACCAAGCTCATCAAACGACTACAACGTATCCAAAATGCCTCGGCACAACTGATCCTTGACGTACCACGCAACGGTCACATCACTCCCCACCTGAGAAACCTGCACTGGCTCCCCGTCAACAAGAGGATATCCTTCAAGCTCCTCATCCACGCACACAAGGCACTCCACAAGACCGGCCCAGCCTACCTCAACAGACGGCTCTCCTTCTACTACCTTAACCACCAGCTCCGCTCAGCCGACCTCTCACTCGCCATCATCCCGCGCATCCAAAGAACAACCACCGGTGAGAGATCCTTCTCCCACCTCGCCGCCAAGACATGGAATACCCTCCCACCGAACCTACGACAGACCCAAGACCTGCTGACCTTCAGGAGGGTACTTAAGACCTGGCTGTTCGATCAGTAGCGCCCCCCCAGCGCCTTCAGACCCTCACAGGTATGTAGTACGCATTACAAATGATTGATTGATTGATTGATTGATGTGACTCTGTGATAGAAGAAGCACACATGTCCAAAATGCACCAAAATGTGGTCCTCATTGTGTTGGATAAAAACACACAATTGTGACACACATCTTTATACAATCCTCATTGTGATGGGAAAAACACCAATCTCTGTAATAGGCAGCATACTATTTCTTGTGATAGATAAAGGCACACAAACCTGTTGTACAGAATTTAATATGGTTCTTAGTTACACCACTGCCTATCGGACCATAGGTCACATTTAAATAGGAGCTATTGTAAAGCACCAGAGAGCACAATCTTGTGACACACAGTATGAAATGGTTTTCAGTGTCCAGAACAAACGTTCATATGCTTGAAACATATAAAGTCGTGGCAGTGTGTATTACACGTTTAAAATATCAACACAAAACTGTAACATGCGTCATGATGTGCTCCTTTTTGCAATGGATAAAAGCTCACATGCTATACACATGGTCACATGAATTGCATAACACGATGCAGTCTTCATTGTGATGGATGAAAATATGTGTGAGATGTTGTTTTCAGAGTGAGGTGTTATAGCGCAGAGTTAAAACACGCACTGTGATGTAATTCATATTCATTGACAACAGAGGGGACCAGTCTCTCACAGGAATGCACATGCAATGAGGAACAGGTTAGTTTCTATTAGGTATCTTAAGACATCTAGTGCTTGATGCACATGATGAACTCAAATGCATTTGTAGCTGTGTCACAGGGTCGAGGATGACTTATTGGAGGAGATTCCATACTCCCCGGTGACTAGGGTGAATGAGGCACTCTTCCTCTGTGTGCAGGCTTTTTCTCCGGTCTGTCCCTTTAAGGAACAAGACTCTGACACCCAAGAAGAAGGCGGTCAGCAAGTCCGGATGACGTCTCTGCCCCTTACCAATGGGAAGAGAGAGCCCCGCTGATGAAAGCGGAAATGGATGTTGGAACGGATGCTGAGGAAGAAGTGAGACCTGAAGAACGCGGAGAGAGCCAGGTGAACCAGAGCGCTTGGAGGAGAAATGGGACCTCATCGCCTGCAACAAGTGGGGAGGTAACCCCTGCAGAGGAGGAGTCGCCAGGAGGCCAACCGTTTCACGCTTCGCTCTGCCACGCTCTAGGAGGAATGTGACTGAACAAGATACAGTCCGGCTGCGGGCTGCTCACGGGCACTGGGCTGGAAGGCAGCAAAGTAAGTAGAGGGCACACCTCTGCTAAACCGATGGGTTAACCGGACTACACTTGGTGGTGGTGGCTTCTTTGAGTGTGGTGATAGTCCCTGCACTGGCCCTCTACACTTCTACATATTGTCGATGTCCCGACGTTCACCGGTGGTTTTCTTATTTTCTTACCGAGGGACATACAAGTCCATGACTGACCTGGTGGCCTCATAAGAGGAAGAACAGAAGCTGTATTCATACCTAACCTCTACTAGCTGTGTAAACAGATGCACTAGGACGTGAAAAATAAAAACATATTCAAACCATACCTAATAAAAGGGATAAAAGAACCAAGTCGCACGTTGATTCCTACCGGGGCTTAACCCCTTCCTTGACGACCCGGTGACAAAAATATAATGTAATATAATCCTATTTGTGATTGAAAGAAGTTTATTCTTGGCAACAGTAGTTTAGATAATAGCACAACTTTGCAACAGACCCAGTGGCATGGTCATTGCTGTGATGGGAAAAAGCTAAGATATGTAATACACAACATTACACGGTCCTCGTTGTGATGAATAGCAAAAACCATTCGTGACACACACTACAATGTGATCCCAAGTAAAATAATAGTAGCACACTTATATAACACAAAAAAAACCTGTAACACTCAAAACTAAGGTCATTATGCAGGATATGAGCAATCTACTGGCATGATTGGGATTGTGACCCTGATGTGATACAAATAGCAACATACCTTAAGGCTTCTAGATCCTCTTCAATTCACAATACAAAGTGCTATATTTATTGTCATTGATTATTAGTGTGCTTGGATTACACGAGCATGCTGTTTTTTTTAATTTGCAAAGGTTCTCTTGATTATTCTTAATATGCTTCTGCAGTAGCAGTATTTCATTATTTCTCATTTTCTTTTGAGAACATAATTTTTCCTTGAATAAGCATAAATGTAAAAAAAATGTGAACTATTCAGAATCAAGTAGAAGTAGTTAAATATTTCCTTTCTGCATATTTGCCTGTTGAGTGATCCCTACATCTATGCCATCTCCAATTTTTATTCTGATTCCTTCCGCTTCCCACTCTGAAACCCCATTATTCCGGCACTTATTAGAAGTGAATCTCAGATTGTTCCCTGGGTGGGAATGGGCTGAAGAAATGTTTGTGGACAGTTACAAAGTAACACATTTGCAGGCACACAAGTACTTTGCAGAGCACTAAAGCCCATGAAGATCACTATCCACACACACACAAATATTTACTCACATACAATAGTTGTCTTTTTCAAATTGTACATGTATATTTGTGCATATTAGCCCTTGGGCTATTCAGTACTGGAGATAAATGCTTTTCTATTGACCAGGCCTATATATAGCCGTCATTGTGATGGATAAGTGTCCACATTTCTATGATACAATACAATGTAATTTTATTTAGTTCCATAAGATCCATAAGATGGATCACTGACATAATATCGACGACACAAATATCGAGATACACAAATATCGAGTCAAAAATATCGATTGACAAAATATCGACTCCCTATCTTCAAACAGGTAAGTACCAAAATATCGACTCCAAAATATCGACTTACAAAAATATAGACTGTCAAAATATCGATTTTTTTAAATGTCTTAAAATTAAGTTAAAACTAATATAGTAATAAATATATTTAATATAAACTTAGAAATAATTAATAAAAAAATGTAATTTTAATAAATAATTTATATAATTAAAAAAATTATATCACCAAAAATTACACACACATATATATATATATATATATATATATATATATATATATATATATATATATATATATATATATATATATATATAAACATATTATTAAATAAACATATATAACATTTTAGAAAATGTTTAAAATTTATTGTTACAACTATAGTGACTTCAACATTAGCAAAAGTGTTGGATAGCGTAGAGGTAAAATTTACTACTCCCACTCCAGTGGGTGCAACAGTAGGGAAAGCGCTGGATAGCGTAGAGGTTAAAATTACTATTCCCACTCCAGGGATGTATGACGTTACAACGCATACTTTTACAACGCCTACCATTACAACAAAACTTTTAGAACGCAAAAACTTTTACAACACATACATTTACAACGCAAGATTTTACAACGCATATACCTTTACAACGCATACCATTACAACGTAAGTATTGGTAAGTATATAATAATTTTTTGAATATAAATTAATAAAAAATATTATAATATAATTTAATATAATTAAATTTTATTAAATAAATTTAATTTAAATGTAATTTTACTTTATTTGTACAAAGTACCCCAGTACCCCAAAAACCCAAAACTGACCCTGAACCCTAAAAATACCCCTTTACCCATAAACTGAAAACTGACCCTGAACCCTAAAAATACCCCTTTACCCGAAAACTGACCCTGAACCCTAAAAATACCCCTTTACCCCAAAAACTGAAAACTGACCCTGAACCCTAAAAATACCCCTTTACCCCAAAAACTGAAAACTGACCCTGAACCCTAAAAATACCCCTTTACCCCAAAAACTGATAACTGACCCTGAACCCTAAAAATACCCCTTTACCCCAAAAACTAAAAACTGACCCTGAACCCTAAAAATACCCCTTTACCCAAAAACTGAAAACTGACCCTGAACCATAAAAATACCCCTTTACCCCAAAAACTGAAAACTGACCCTGAACCCTAAAAATACCCCTTTACCCAAAAACTGAAAACTGACCCTGAACCCTAAAAATACCCCTTTACCCAAAAACTGAAAACTGACCCTGAACCCTAAAAACACCCCTTTACCCAAAAACTGAAAACTGACCCTGAACCCTAAAAATACCCCTTTACCTAAAAACTGAAAACTGACCCTGATCCCTAAAATACTCCTTTACCCCAAAAACTGAAAACTGACCCTGAACCCTAAAAATACCCCTTTACCCCAAAAACTGAAAACTGACCCTGAACCCTAAAAATACCCCTTTACCCAAAAACTGAAAACTGACCCTGAACCCTAAAAATACCCCTTTACCCAAAAACTGAAAACTGACCCTGAACCCTAAAATTAAAATATTGATCAATTAATCAATTATAATTAATTACCAATTATATTTTAATTAATTACTAATTAATAATTAATTAACAATTAATTCTAAATAAATATCAATAAATAAATTAACATATTTAATTAATTATAATTAAATTACTTCCCACCCTATTCCCCTATAAACCCACAACCCGCTACAGAAAATAAATTACTAAAATTAAAATATTTATCAATTAATCAATTATAATTAATTACCAATTATATTTTAATTAATTACCAATTAATAATTAATTAACAATTAATTCTAAATAAATATCAATAAATACATTAACATATTTAATTAATTATAATTAAATTACTTCCCACCCTATTCCCCTATAAACCCACAACCCGCTACAGACTTATATTACACAAAAAATAAAAATTATTATTAACTTACCTTAAATTCGATATTTTTGTTGTCTATATTATGTCTAGTCGATATTATGTCCATTCTATATTTTTGATTCGATATTATGTCCATTCTATTCGATATTAATTTTCTCTAGTCGATATTTTTGTTGTCTATATTATGTCAAGTCGATATTATGTCCATTCTATATTTTGTACTCGATATTCTGTCCAGTCGAAATAAAAGACTCGATATTATGACTGTACACCCCATAAGATCATACACATTGGTAATATACAGCATTATGTTATAGGAGCTTTCTGTTAAAGTAATAAGTGATAATACTAAATCACATTAATGTGGTACTTTTTACGATGTCTAAAATAACATGAACCTGTTCAGTACAACATGATATTACTGCGATAGAAGCAGCACACATGTCTAGAATGGCCCAAAATGTGGTCCTCACTGCGTTTGATAAAAGACACAATTGTGACACACATCTTGATACGGTCCTCATTGTGATGAATAAAAGCACTTACCTCTGTAATAGGCTCCATAATAGTTCCTGTGTCAGATAAAGGCACACAACATTAGCCCTAGGGCCTTTTTGTGATGGAGATAAATTCATGTCCTATGTAACAGGTCTGTATAGAGCCATAATTGTGATGGATAAGTGGATAAGTACACACATTTCCAAGATAAAATACAATGTAGTTTTTTTTGAGCTACCCAAGATGATGCAACCTACAAAAACACAGCATAATGTTAAAGCAGCTTACTGTTAAAGGAGCTTTCTGTTAAAGGAATATGCAATAACACTAAATCACATTAATGTAGTGTTTTAATGATAGCTACATTAACATGAACTTGATCAATGCAACATGGTATGACTCTGTGATAGACTCCGCATAGTCGCTTGGCACGCCCTGCCATTGTGCAGACGCCGGCATTAATTTCGGGATTGTCCGAATTTTCAAGTCTAAGTTAAGAGCCAGTACTTTCTGAGCCCTATTGCATCTTGGCCGCATCGTCCGTGATAAGAATCGCTTCATCTGTAGCACTACCAAGTGCTCAGAGGTATTTTTGAACCTTGGTCGAACTCCAGGAAGCGTTAGAGAATCGGCTTCTCATAATTACACCGCATCTAGTCACTACAGGGGTCCCGGCTGGGATCTCTGTAAGTTGCTTTTATTCACTCACTTCACGGTGTCACCATTATTGGATGCATACCTTACTAGTGTTGAGCAGGTGCCCCACACACAGTCAGTCCTGAAGAGACCTTTTATCCACATAAGGTCGAAACGTCGTCGACAACTCCTAAAGAAGCAGACCGTTCTTTAAAATAAGTTGTCATCATTGGACAACTTAAATATTTATTTGAAAATTAATTAATAGGTCGCCTCTTTCTTTTGCAAAAAACGACTCCATATTAGTAACTTCATGTCACTCCTTTTTCACTATGTTTTGTTGTAATATGTTTAGTTTTTTTGCTGGTAATTATTCACTTGGGACACACATTCACTGTTTTCAAAATTGTATAAGTGTACATAAATGTGTAAATTGTTTATATATGTAAAATCTGTATTTTTTGTTGCTGGTATCTAAATATATTCTTCCAGTGTATATACCACTTACTTGTCTTTCATCTTTTCCTAATCACCCACATTGCCATTGTGCATTAATGTTATCATACCTTTAGAGTAATTTTCCACAGGAGCCATTGTTTTTGTGTGAATACTTTACCCAGGCTCCCAGTGAGTAGGGTTCCCCTGTTAATTGTCCTATCTGTGATAGAAGAAGCACACAAGCCTAAAATACACTAAAATGTGGTCCTCATTGTGTTGGATAAAAACACACAATTGTGACACAAAACTTGATATGGTCCTCCTTGTGATGGAGAAAAAAAACAACCATAGTAATAGGCAGCATATTTCCTCTGGCAGACAAAGGCACTCAAACCTGTCTCACACAATTTAATATGGTCCTCAGTTTAACCCTTAAAGTGAACATAGGCTGAGGGAGAGGGGGGTGAATACCACTGAGGAGTTGCCTGCGGGGTGCATGACATGAGACCTGGCCTGTATTCCTCACGAGTCTCGTAATATGCTGCTCAATATGCTACATGTACTTCCTTGTTTTCAGATGTTGTCCTATTCCGTGATGTGCCATAATGAGTCAGGCGATCCGTATACAACTGTTTTTAATGATGCCTGCGTGGGGGGTGGGGGGTTTTGTCTTTTGTATTTTACAAAATTGGAAATAAAGTTAAAAAACAAAAAGAAAAAGTGAACATAGGAGCATAATCTCAAAATCTCAACACAATTCTGTAACATGCGCCATGATGTGCCCTTTTACTGCAATACATAAAAGCTCACATGCTATACACATGGTCACATGAATATTCGCCTACCATGATGTAGTCCTCATTCTGATGGATAAAAACATGCACTTGATTTTTTTCTTTCAGAGTGCAGTGTAATATCACACAGAGTTAAAACATGCAGTGTGATGCTGTAATGAGTTTGATGGACTACAATTCATAAACAATTCATATTTACCAACAACATAGGGAACTAGTCTCTCACTGGAATGCAGTCTTAATGAGGAACAGGTCTGTTTCTATGAAGTATCTTAAGGCAGCCTTATGATGGTATGCAAGCACATCACAAATTCTCGTCAATGAATTACAAATGAAGAGGTAAACCATCAGGCAGTTTTAGTGCACTGAATGATATTGCCCTCTTGGTGATGGTTAAAGCATGCACATCTTTGTAAAACAGTGCATGAGATTGTCCTCTGTTATACATAGATACTGTCTCATATTACTAACAGACAGCATGATGTGCTACTTAATGTGATGTATCAAGGCAAACAATCTTGTAACACTTCAAGGCATCTAGTGATCATTGTACTTAATAAACCACATTAAATTGTAATATACTATGTAATATAATCCTATATGTGATGGAAAGAAGTTCATTCTTGGTAACAGTAGTTTAGATAATAGCACAACTCTGCAACAGGCCTAGTGGTATCGTCCTCGCAGTGCTAGGAAAAAGCTCAGATATGTAACACACAATATCATACGGTCCTTGTTGCGATCTATAAAAACAAACAATTGTGATGCACACCAAGACTTGATTCAAAGTAAAATAGTAGCTCACTTATATAACACCCTAAAACACCTGTAACATTCCAAGCTATGGTTATTGTGCAGGGTATGAGCAAAGCACTGGAAAGATTATGATTGTGACCCTGCTGTGATTCATGTAGATAAACACCTTTATACCCCTTCATCATTGGCTCAATTCACAACACCTTGGGCCAGATGTAGGTAATTCCGATTTAACGACTCTTAAATACCGACTCATACCGAATCGGTATTTAAGAGACGGTAAATTGGAAGAAGGCAGATGTAGGTAAAAAATTACCGATTCTGTAAGAGTCTGTATTTACCGATTCTGTAAATACCGAATCGGTATTTCACATTGATTCCTATGGGCCTTGAAGCCCATAGGAATCAATGTGAAATACCGAATCGGTATTTACAGAATCGGTAAATACCGAATCTTGCAAGGGTGCAGGGGGTGTCACTTTGACACCCTCTAGCACCCCAAATACAGGCATGTGTGACATGTGGCACACATACATGCCCTAAGGGCATGTCTGTGTGTCACATTGCACAGGTGTGCATGCACACATGTGCATGCACACCTGAATTCGGTATTTTACCACCCAATAGGATAGGGTGGTAAAATACAGACTCTGAAGGGCCTGTGGCACTCTTTGGAGTGTCACCTACATATGAATTTACAGAATCGGTATATTTACCGATTCGGTAAAATACCGAAGTGGTAAATTTACCGAATCGGTAAATATACCGATTCTGTAAATTCAGACCCACCTACATCTCAAAAGCCAAATACCGGTCGGTAACGGCCGAAACACACAGCATAATGTTATACATGCTTTCTGTTAAAGGAACAAGTGATATCACTAATTCACATTTATGTGGTACTTTTAATGATGGCTAAATTAACATGAACTGTTTCAATACAATATTATGTTACTCTGTGATAGAAGAAGCACACTTGTCTAATATGCACCAAAATGTGTCCTCATTGTGTTGGATAAAAACACACAGTTGTGACACACATCTTGATACGGTCCTCATTGTGATGGATAAAAACACTAACCTCTGTAATAGGCAGCATATTATTTCCTGTGGCAGATAAAGGCACACAACATTAGCCCTTGGGATTTTTTGTGATGGTGATAAATTCATGTCCTATGGACCAGGCCTGCATAGAGCAGTCAGTGTGATGGAAAAATGCATTCATTTCCAAGATAAAATACAATATAGTTTTCTGAGTTACCTAAGATCATACACATGACAACTAAACAGCATATTGTTAAAGCATCTTTCTGTTAAAGGAATATGCAAAAACTATAAATCACATTAATGTGGTATTTTTAATGATAGCTACATTATCATGAACTTGCTCAATGCAACATGATATTTCTCTGTGATAGAAGCACACATGCCTAAAATGCCCCAAAATATGGTCCTCATTGCATTGGACAAAAACATACAATTGTGACACACATCTTGATAAGGTCCTCATTGTGATGGATAAAAACACCAACCTCTCTAATAGGCAGCATATTTCCTCTGGCAGATAAAGGCACTCAAACCTGTCTCACACAATTTAATATGGTCCTCGGTTTAACGCTTAAAGTGCACATAGGAGCATAATCTCAATATCTCAACACAATTCTGTAACATGCGTCATGATGTGCCCTTTTTTGCAATACATAAAAGCTCACATGCTATACACATGGTCCCATGAATATTCGCCTCCCACGATGTAGTCCTCATTCTGATGCATAAAAACATGCTTGTGATTTTTTTTCTTTCAGAGTGCAGTGTAATAGCACACAGAGTTAAAACATGCAGTGTGATGCTGTTATAAGTTTGACGGACTACTAATCATAAACAATTCATATTTACTGACACCAGAGGGGACCAGTCTCTCACTGGAATGCAGTCTTAATGAGGAACAGGTCTGTTTCTATGAAGTATCTTAAGGCAGCCTTATGATGGTATGCAAGTACATCACAAATTCTCTGCAATGAATTAGAAATGAAGAGGTAAACCATCAGGCAGTTTTAGTGCACTGCATGATATTGCCCTCTTGGTGATGGTTAAAGCATGCACATCTTTGTAAAACAGTGCATGAGATTGTCCTCTGTTATACATAGCTACTGTCTCATATTACTAACAAACATCATGATGTGCTACGTAATGTGATGTATCAAGGGAAACAATCTTGTAACACTTAAAGGCATCTAGTGAACATTGTACTTAATAAATCCACATTAATTTGTAATATACAATGTAATATAATCCTATATATGATGGAAAGAAGTTCATTCTTGGTAACAGTAGTTTAGAAAATAGCACAACTCTGCAACAGGCGTAGTGGTGTCGTCCTCGCAGTGCTAAAAAAAAGCTCAGATATGTAACACACAATATCATACGGTCCTCGTTGCGATGGATAAAAACAAACAATTGTGATGCACACGAACACTTGATTCAAAGTATAATAGTAGCTCACTTATATAACACCCCAAAACACCTGTAACATTCCAAGCTATGGTCATTGTGCAGGGTATGAGCAATCCACTGGAAAGATTGTGATTGTGACCCTGCTGCGATTCATGTAGACAAACAGCTTCATACCCTTTAATCATTGGCTCAATTCACAACACCAAGTGCTTCGTTTATTATCATCATTTTGGGATACAGAGCAAGCTGCTTTTTAATTCACAAAGGTTGTCTTGTGGACTGTTAGCTTATAGCTAAGGAGGATGTATTTCAAGGAGTACCCTTCATTTTCTTTTGAGAATTCCATTTTCCTTTGAACACGTTTACATGCTTACATTTCTGGAAATATTACAAAGCAAGTAGAAGTAATAACATTTGAAAAACATTTTCCCCTGCCAAGTAATCCCTTCACCTATGCCATCTTCAATTTTTAGTCTGATTCCTTTCACTTCCCATCCTGGAAACAGATTTAATCCGGCACTTGTCAGAAGTGAATCTCAGATTGTTCCCTGGGTGGGAATGGGTTCAAGAATTGTTTGTGGACAGTTACTAAGTAACACATATGGAGGCACACACATACTATACAGAGCAACAAAGCCCTGTGAAGATCACTATCCACACACAAAAAATGTTTGCTCACATTCAATAGTCATCTTTTTCCAAGAGTACATATGTACTTGTTCACATTAGCCTCTGTGCTTTTTTGTGATGGATCGTTCGATGGATGATGCATGTTCTATGGACCAGGCTGTATAGAACCGTCATTGTGACGTATAAGTGCATGCATTTCCAAGGTACAATACAATATAGTTTTTTTTGTTACTCAAGCTCATACATTTTACTAATACACAGCATAATGTTATACATGCTTTCTGTTAAAGGAACAAGTGATAACACTAATTCACATTTATGTGGTACTTTTAATGATGGCTAAATTAACATGAACTGTTTCAATACAATATTATGTTACTCTGTGATAGAAGAAGCACACTTGTCTAATATGCACCAAAATGTGTCCTCATTGTGTTGGATAAAAACACACAGTTGTGACACACATCTTGATACGGTCCTCATTGTGATGGATAAAAACACTAACCTCTGTAATAGGCAGCATATTATTTCCTGTGGCAGATAAAGGCACACAACATTAGCCCTTGGGATTTTTTGTGATGGTGATAAATTCATGTCCTATGGACCAGGCCTGCATAGAGCAGTCAGTGTGATGGAAAAATGCATTCATTTCCAAGATAAAATACAATATAGTTTTCTGAGTTACCTAAGATCATACACATGACAACTAAACAGCATATTGTTAAAGCATCTTTCTGTTAAAGGAATATGCAAAAACTATAAATCACATTAATGTGGTATTTTTAATGATAGCTACATTATCATGAACTTGCTCAATGCAACATGATATTTCTCTGTGATAGAAGCACACATGCCTAAAATGCCCCAAAATATGGTCCTCATTGCATTGGACAAAAACATACAATTGTGACACACATCTTGATAAGGTCCTCATTGTGATGGATAAAAACACCAACCTCTCTAATAGGCAGCATATTTCCTCTGGCAGATAAAGGCACTCAAACCTGTCTCACACAATTTAATATGGTCCTCGGTTTAACCCTTAAAGTGCACATAGGAGCATAATCTCAATATCTCAGCACAATTCTGTAACATGCGTCATGATGTGCCCTTTTTTGCAATACATAAAAGCTCACATGCTATACACATGGTCCCATGAATATTCGCCTCCCACGATGTAGTCCTCATTCTGATGCATAAAAACATGCATGTGATTTTTTTTCTTTCAGAGTGCAGTGTAATTGCACACAGAGTTAAAACATGCAGTGTGATGCTGTTATGAGTTTGACGGACTACTAATCATAAACAATTCATATTTACTGACACCAGAGGGGACCAGTCTCTCACTGGAATGCAGTCTTAATGAGGAACAGGTCTGTTTCTATGAAGTATCTTAAGGCAGCCTTATGATGGTATGCAAGTACATCACAAATTCTCTGCAATGAATTAGAAATGAAGAGGTAAACCATCAGGCAGTTTTAGTGCACTGCATGATATTGCCCTCTTGGTGATGGTTAAAGCATGCACATCTTTGTAAAACAGTGCATGAGATTGTCCTCTGTTATACATAGCTACTGTCTCATATTACTAACAGACATCATGATGTGCTACGTAATGTGATGTATCAAGGGAAACAATCTTGTAACACTTAAAGGCATCTAGTGAACATTGTAATTAATAAACGCACATTAATTTGTAATATACAATGTAATATAATCCTATATGTGATGGAAAGAAGTTCATTCTTGGTAACAGTAGTTTAGAAAATAGCACAACTCTGCAACAGGCGTAGTGGTGTCGTCCTCGCAGTGCTAGAAAAAAGCTCAGATATGTAACACACAATATCATACGGTCCTCGTTGCGATGGATAAAAACAAACAATTGTGATGCACACGAACACTTGATTCAAAGTATAATAGTAGCTCACTTATATAACACCCCAAAACACCTGTAACATTCCAAGCTATGGTCATTGTGCAGGGTATGAGCAATCCACTGGAAAGATTGTGATTGTGACCCTGCTGCGATTCATGTAGACAAACAGCGTCATACCCTTTAATCATTGGCTCAATTCACAACACCAAGTGCTTCGTTTATTATCATCATTTTGGGATACAGAGCAAGCTGCTTTTTAATTCACAAAGGTTGTCTTGTGGACTGTTAGCTTATAGCTAAGGAGGATGTATTTCAAGGAGTACCCTTCATTTTCTTTTGAGAATTCCATTTTCCTTTGAACACGTTTACATGCTTACATTTCTGGAAATATTACAAAGCAAGTAGAAGTAATAACATTTGAAAAACATTTTCCCCTGTCAAGTAATCCCTTCACCTATGCCATCTTCAATTGTTAGTCTGATTCCTTTCACTTCCCATCCTGGAAACAGATTTAATCTGGCACTTGTCAGAAGTGAATCTCAGATTGTTCCCTGGGTGGGAATGGGTTCAAGAATTGTTTGTGGACAGTTACTAAGTAACACATTTGGAGGCACACAAATACTATACAGAGCAACAAAGCCCTGTGAAGATCACTATCCACACACAAAAAATGTTTGCTCACATTCAATAGTCATCTTTTTCCAAGAGTACATATGTACTTGTTCACATTAGCCTCTGTGCTTTTTTGTGATGGATCGTTCGATGGATGATGCATGTTCTATGGACCAGGCTGTATAGAACCGTCATTGTGACGTATAAGTGCATGCATTTCCAAGGTACAATACAATATAGTTTTTTTTGTTACTCAAGCTCATACATTTTACTAATACACAGCATAATGTTATACATGCTTTCTGTTAAAGGAACAAGTGATAACACTAATTCACATTTATGTGGTACTTTTAATGATGGCTAAATTAACATGAACTGTTTCAATACAATATTATGTTACTCTGTGATAGAAGAAGCACACTTGTCTAATATGCACCAAAATGTGTCCTCATTGTTTTGGATAAAAACACACAGTTGTGACACACATCTTGATACGGTCCTCATTGTGATGGATAAAAACACTAACCTCTGTAATAGGCAGCATATTATTTCCTGTGGCAGATAAAGGCACACAACATTAGCCCTTGGGATTTTTTGTGATGGTGATAAATTCATGTCCTATAGACCAGGCCTGCATAGAGCAGTCAGTGTGATGGAAAAATGCATTCATTTCCAAGATAAAATACAATATAGTTTTCTGAGTTACCTAAGATCATACACATGACAACTAAACAGCATATTGTTAAAGCATCTTTCTGTTAAAGGAATATGCAAAAACTATAAATCACATTAATGTGGTATTTTTAATGATAGCTACATTATCATGAACTTGCTCAATGCAACATGATATTTCTCTGTGATAGAAGCACACATGCCTAAAATGCCCCAAAATATGGTCCTCATTGCATTGGACAAAAACATACAATTGTGACACACATCTTGATAAGGTCCTCATTGTGATGGATAAAAACACCAACCTCTCTAATAGGCAGCATATTTCCTCTGGCAGATAAAGGCACTCAAACCTGTCTCACACAATTTAATATGGTCCTCGGTTTAACCCTTAAAGTACACATAGGAGCATAATCTCAATATCTCAACACAATTCTGTAACATGCGTCATGATGTGCCCTTTTTTGCAATACATAAAAGCTCACATGCTATACACATGGTCCCATGAATATTCGCCTCCCACGATGTAGTCCTCATTCTGATGCATAAAAACATGCATGTGATTTTTTTTCTTTCAGAGTGCAGTGTAATTGCACACAGAGTTAAAACATGCAGTGTGATGCTGTTATGAGTTTGACGGACTACTAATCATAAACAATTCATATTTACTGACACCAGAGGGGACCAGTCTCTCACTGGAATGCAGTCTTAATGAAGAACAGGTCTGTTTCTATGAAGTATCTTAAGGCAGCCTTATGATGGTATGCAAGTACATCACAAATTCTCTGCAATGAATTAGAAATGAAGAGGTAAACCATCAGGCAGTTTTAGTGCACTGCATGATATTGCCCTCTTGGTGATGGTTAAAGCATGCACATCTTTGTAAAACAGTGCATGAGATTGTCCTCTGTTATACATAGCTACTGTCTCATATTACTAACAGACATCATGATGTGCTACGTAATGTGATGTATCAAGGGAAACAATCTTGTAACACTTAAAGGCATCTAGTGAACATTGTACTTAATAAACCCACATTAATTTGTAATATACAATGTTATATAATCCTATATGTGATGGAAAGAAGTTCATTCTTGGTAACAGTAGTTTAGAAAATAGCACAACTCTGCAACAGGCGTAGTGGTGTCGTCCTCGCAGTGCTAGGAAAAAGCTCAGATATGTAACACACAATATCATACGGTCCTCGTTGCGATGGATAAAAACAAACAATTGTGATGCACACGAACACTTGATTCAAAGTATAATAGTAGCTCACTTATATAACACCCCAAAACACCTGTAACATTCCAAGCTATGGTCATTGTGCAGGGTATGAGCAATCCACTGGAAAGATTGTGATTGTGACCCTGCTGCGATTCATGTAGACAAACAGCTTCATAACCTTTAATCATTGGCTCAATTCACAACACCAAGTGCTTCGTTTATTATCATCATTTTGGGATACAGAGCAAGCTGCTTTTTAATTCACAAAGGTTGTCTTGTGGACTGTTAGCTTATAGCTAAGGAGGATGTATTTCAAGGAGTACCCTTCATTTTCTTTTGAGAATTCCATTTTCCTTTGAACACGTTTACATGCTTACATTTCTGGAAATATTACAAAGCAAGTAGAAGTAATAACAATCGAAAAACATTTTCCCCTGTCAAGTAATCCCTTCACCTATGCCATCTTCAATTTTTAGTCTGATTCCTTTCACTTCCCATCCTGGAAACAGATTTAATCCGGCACTTGTCAGAAGTGAATCTCAGATTGTTCCCTGGGTGGGAATGGGTTCAAGAATTGTTTGTGGACAGTTACTAAGTAACACATTTGGAGGCACACAAATACTATACAGAGCAACAAAGCCCTGTGAAGATCACTATCCACACACAAAAAATGTTTGCTCACATTCAATAGTCATCTTTTTCCAAGAGTACATATGTACTTGTTCACATTAGCCTCTGTGCTTTTTTGTGATGGATCGTTCGATGGATGATGCATGTCCTATGGACCAGGCTGTATAGAACCGTCATTGTGTCGTATAAGTGCATGCATTTCCAAGGTACAATACAATATAGTTTTTTTTGTTACTCAAGCTCATACATTTTACTAATACACAGCATAATGTTATACATGCTTTCTGTTAAAGGAATAAGTGATAACACTAATTCACATTAATGTGGTACTTTTAATGATGGCTAAATTAACATGAACTTTTTCAATACAATATTATGTTACTCTGTGATAGAAGAAGCACACTTGTCTAAAATGCACCAAAATGTGTCCTCATTGTGTTGGACAAAAACACACAGTTGTGACAGACATCTTGATACGGTCCTCATTGTGATGGATAAAAACACTAACCTCTGTAATAGGCAGCATATTATTTCCTGTGGCAGATAAAGGCACACAACATTAGCCCTTGGGTTTTGTTGTGATGGTGATAAATTGCTTTCCTACGGACCAGGCCTGCATAGAGCAGTCAGTGTGATGGAAAAATGCATTCATTTCCAAGATAAAATACAATATAGTTTTCTGAGTTACCTAAGATCATACACATGACAACTAAACAGCATATTGTTAAAGCATCTTACTGTTAAAGGAGCTTTCTGTTAAAGGAATATGCGAAAACTATAAATCACATTAATGTGGTATTTTTAATGATAGCTCCATTATCATGAACTTGCTCAATGCAACATGATATTTCTCTGTGATAGAAACACACTTGTCTAAAATGCCCCAAAATATGGTCCTCATTGTGTTGTATAAAAACATACAATTGTGACACACATCTTGATATGGTCCTCATTGTGATGGATAAAAACACCAACCTCTCCAATAGGCAGCATATTTCCTCTGGCAGACAAATGCACACAAACCTGTCTCACACAATGTAAAATGATTCTCAGTTTAACCTATAAAGTGCACATAGGAGCATAAGCCCCATATATATAGGAGCAATTGCAAAGCATAAATGAACACAATGTTGTGACACACAATATGAAGTTGTTTTTAGTGTCCTGAACAGATGTTCATGTGATTGATACACTTATAAAGTTGTGGCAGAATCTATAATATGTTAAAAATCTCAACACAATTCTGTAACACGCGCCATGATGTGCCCTTTTTTGCATTACATAAAAGCTTACATGCTATACACATGGTCACATGAATTGCCTACCACAATGTAGTCGTCGTTCTGATCGATGAAAACACTGTTGTGTTTTTGTTTTAGAGTGCAGTATAATAGCACACCGAGTTAAAACATGCAGTGTGATGCTGTAATGAGTTTGATGGACTACAGTTCTTAAACAATTCATATTTATTGACACCAGGGAGGACCAGTCTCTCACTGGAATACAGTCTTAATGAGGAACAGGTCTGTTTCTATGAAGTATCTTAAGACAGCCTTATGATGCTAGGCAAGCACATCACAAATTCTCTGCAATGATTTACAAATGAAGAGGTAAATCAACATGCAGTTTTAGTGCACTGCATGATATTGCCCCACTGGTGATGGTTAAGCATGCACATCTTTGTAAAACACTGTATGAGATTGTCTATTGTTATACATAGATATTGTGTCATATTACTAACAGACAGCATGATGTGCTTCTTAATGTGATGTATCAAGGCAAACAATCGTGTAACACTTCAAGGCATCTAGTGATCATTGCACTTAATAAACCCGAATTAATTTGTAACATACAATGTAGTATAATTCTATTTGTCATGGAAATAAGTTCATTCTTGGTAACAATAGCTTAGATAATAGCACAACTGTGCAACAGACCTAGTGGGGTGGTCCTCACAGTGATATACAAAAGCTCAGATGTATAACACACATCATATGGTCCTCGTTGTGATGGATAAAAACAAACAATGGTGATGCACACCAAGACTCGATTCAAAGTATAATAGTAGCTCACTTATATAACACCCCAAAACACCTGTAACACTCCAAGCTATGGTCATTGTGCAGGGTATGAGCAAACCACTGGAAAGATTGTGATTGTGACCCTGCTGTGATTCATATAGACAAACACCATTATACCCCTTTATCATTTACTGGAGAAGCGTGGCTCAATGGTTAGAGCGGCAGACCCTGATGCAGAGGTCTGGCCCGGGACCAGGGTTCAATTTCCCCGGACCTGATAATTCTCGCCTCGGTGCCTAGTCTAATCATGGGTCCCACTCTGTGACTCTGGGCAATAGCTTGCTTAATCTCCACAACAGCCCCAGCAGCGCTTGGATGCCTGGCTTCACCTTGGGGGTGCCCAGGAGTGGACATTTCACAGGAAAGCCAGGATGGGTTCCACAGCGGTATGAATACAGAGCTACGAGGCCTCTGGGTAGAAGTGCGCTATTTAAATACTATACATTTACATTTACATTTACTCAATTCACTACACCAAGTGCTACATTTATTATAATTTTGGATTACATGAGCAAGCTGCTTTTTAATTCACAAAGGTTGTCTTGGGGACAGTTAGCATACAGCTACAGAGGATGTATTTCAAGGGGTAGTCTTCATTTTCTTTTGAGAATTCCATTTTCCCTTGAACAAGTTTGCATGCTTAGATTTTGGGAAATATTCTGAAGCAAGTAGAAGTAATAACATTTTAAAAACATTTTCCCTTATGGAATAATCCCTTCATCTATGCAATTTCCAATTTTTTGTCTGATTCCTTCCACTTCCAACCCTGTAAACAGATTTAATATGGCACGTGTTAGAAGTGAATCTCAGATTGTTCCCTGGGTTGGAATGGGCTGAAGAAATGTTTGTGGACAGTTACAAAGTAGCACATTTGCAGGCACACAAATACTTTGCAGAACAACAAAGCCCTCTGAAAAATCACTAACCCCACACACAGAAGTATTTACTCACATTCACTAGTCATCTCTTTGCAAGTGTAAATGTATACCTGTGCACATTAGCACCTGTGCTTTTTTATGATGGTCGATTGGCTGGATGATGCATGTCCTAGGGACCAGGCCTGTATAGAGCCCTCATTGCGATGGATGAGTGCACACATTTCCAAGATACAATACAATATAGATTCTTTTAGTTACTTAAGATCATACACATTACTAATACACAGCATAATGTCATAGGAGCTTTCTGTTAAAGGAATATGTGATAACACTAATTCACATTAATGTCGTACTTTTAATGATGGCTAAATTAACATGAACTTGTTCAATTCAACATGATGTGACTGTGTGATAGAAGAAACCCACTTGTCTAAACTGCACCAAAATGTGTCCTCATTGTGTTGGATAAAAACACACAGTTGTTATACACATCTTGATACAGTCCTCATTGTGATGGATAAAAACGCTTTACTAATACCCAACATAATGTTAAAGAAGCTTACTGTTAATGGAATGTGCAATAAAACTAAATCGCATTAATGTAGTACTTCTAATGAAGCTACATTAACATGAACGTGTTCAATGCAACATGATGTGACTCTGTGTTAGCAGAAGCACACATGTCTAAAATGAACCAAAGTGTGGTCCTCATTGTGTTGGATAAAAACACACAATTGTGACACACATCCTGATACAGTCTTCATTGTGATAGATAAAAACGCCAACCTCTGTAATAGGTACCACAATATTAATTGTGGCAGATAAAGGTACACAACCCTGTCTCACACAATTTAACATGGTCCTCAGTTTGACCTATAAGTGCACATAGGAGCATAAGCCACCTTTATATAGGAGTAATTGTAAAGCATAAAAGAGCACCTTCTTGTGATACACAAAATATGAAATGGTTTTCTGTGTCCATAAGAAAGGTTCATATGCTTGATACACATGTAAAGTTGCGGCAGTGTCTATTACATGTTAGAAACACAAAAGAAAACTGTAACATGTGCTTTGCTATGCTCCTTTTTGCAATGTATAAAACCTCACAATTTACACACATGGTCATCTGAATTGCATACCACAATGTAGTCCTCATTTTGATGGATAAAAACACGCAAGAGTTTTTTTTTTTTATCAGAGTGTGGTGTAATATCACAGAGAGTTAAAACATGCACTGTGATCTCGTTATGAGTTTGATGGACTAAAAGTCTTAAACAAATCATATTTATTGACACCAGATGGGACCAATCTCACATGAATACAGTTGTAATGAGGAATTGGTCTATTTCTATTAAGAATCCTATGGTAGCCTTGTTATTGTATGCCAGCACATCACAAAGTCTCTGCGATTAATTACAAATGAAGAAATAAGCCAACATGCAGTTGTAGTGCACTGCATGATATTGCCCTCCTTGTAATATTTAAAACATGCACATCCATGTAAAACTATATGAAATTGCCTTCTATGATAAATAGACAATCTCTCATGTTGTAACAGATAGCATGATGTGCTCCTTAATGTGATGTATCAAAGCAAGGGATCTTGAAATCTGTCATGGCATCTAGCGCTCATTGCACTTGATAAACACAAATTAATTTGTTACATACAATGAGATATATTCCTATTTGTTATGGAAAGAAGTTAATTCTTGGTAACAGTACTTTAGGTACTAGCACAATTTTGCAACAGACCTAGTCGTGTGGTCATCACAGTGATAGGAAAAAGCTCAGTTGTGTAACACACAACATCATGCGGTCCTCATTGTGATGGATAAAATCAAACTGCTGTGATGCACAACATGACTTGATCCAAAGTATGATAATAGTAGCTCACATATATAACATACCAACACATCTGTAACACTCAAAGCTATGGTCATTTTAGAGGGCAGGAGCAAACCACTGGCAAGGTTATGATTGTGACCCTGCTGGTTCTTTTTTTTTTTAAGGTTTCCCAAGAAAGTTTTATTCGGCTGACGCGTTTCAACCAAACTGGTCTTTCTCAAAGCCAATACATACGTGGTGATTATACCCTATCACCTATAAACACCAAGCTCACATATGAGTAAACATAGTGAAAAGACTTTGTTGGACCTTGTACGATGCCCAGAACCTTTGGAAGAAGGCCTGATATAAATAGGTCTAGGCAACGTAAATAAATTAACACAAGTGCATGATTTACCTTATGCTTTCACATGATCACAATATATAGGGTCATCAAAAATATATATAAATATTTATCTTAATAACAGATAAACATTTAAGTTCTACTAAGTTTCTAAACTTGTATAATTAATGAAAAGCACATACTCGACACGGGTACATTGAGAAACGCCACCCGAAAATAACAAATCCAATGCCTGTCTTCCCAGCACACCATGCGCAGCCGCCACGCCGCCCCGCAACCATGACTCTGCTGTGATTCATGATGCTTTTTCAATAAAGGATTTAATAGCGCACAATGTTGCAATATGAAATGTGATATAATCATTTTAATGGACTAAACTATCAAAAACAACTCCTGCTTATCAGCACCTAAGGGGAACAATCTCTGTCAGGAGTGCACTCAGAATCGGGTACAGTCCTACCTCTATCAAGCATCTTAAGGCAGCCTTATGAAATTTTTGTGCAGTGAAATGCCGGCGGTGGGGAACGCGAGTCTTTCAATGAAGGGCTCAGCTCCTTCAATTATAAGTTCCCGATCGAGGTCCTCCTCTGCTGCCTCGTCTCTCCCTGGTATGCCAACAATGCGGAAGTCCTTGAAATACTTGTGTTCCCCACCGCCCGCATTACACTGCACAAAAATGTCAATGCATCACGGGTTCTGCCAGAAATCATACGCTTCACATGGGATGTACATCGTACATGAGGAGAAGAACCATGTGAGGCCCCCATGAGAACCATTCACAAAGCTACAGCTTGAAAGCCATTAACAAGTCCCCCCTGTCATCATCTAATTATTTTGAAGCGTGAATATCATATTGAAGCACCAGCAACCGCCGCGGTCGTTTCTGGACACAAGAGAAAAAGGACCACACCCCTTGAGTTCATAAGGCATCATCACCCGTGAGAATTCCCTCACCTCAAATGTGAATGACCAGGTCCTGGTCCTGAGGAGAACCCTGAAATCAAATAGGGTTCTGAAATGTGTCGACCCCACCCAGCCAGCAATAATTACCACCAATCAACCGACCCATACCGAGTACAAACAGGACATTTAGGCCTGGTGTAACTGTTTAACTGCGTCGCTGGTTATGGCAGGTGTATGTAGTGAAACACATAACTGAATTGTACCGCCATTGTTCTTTATGTTAAAATAAGGACTGGTCTATTGTTTTGTCATGTTTGGCCATTTCCTAAGTATTTGTTATATGTCCAAAGTACTGTTACCATTGTGTTGTTGATATATGTTTGTACTAATTGTTCTTCTTTAAGACATGAAAGAAATATCCATCTTGTTTGTTCCACAAATAAATGAACAAATAACAAGTGTAATGAAAACAATATAACTACTTGAGAATCTAAGGTGGTTATTTATGAATGTATTTATTCCAAAATGTACGTCCAGACCTTTTTCTTGTTTCCAACTTTCTAAAAAGTGGCATTTTTAAAATTGAGGATTGAAATATGAATTTACCATTCAAGATGGTTTTAAATTACTCTGACACCATTCATGACTTTCCTACCTGCTCCCAATCAAAAATTAACACTTATTAAATGTAATAAGGTACCCAATGGTATGCTATGAAAGAGGCAGGCCTTGCAATAGTGACTACCAGGACATGTCAGATTAAAAACTACATGTCCAACTTTTTAAAGTAAACTGCACCTTGCCCTATGTGCTTTTGAGGGCCTACCCTTTAGGTGACTTATATGTACTCAACAGATTGGTTTATGCTTGGTAAAAGGTTTATTTTGACATGTGGAAATGGCAGTTTACAATTGCACCCACAAGCTGCAGTGGCAGACCAGGGACAGGTTAAAAAAAGTCTACTTAAGTGGGTGGCTCAAAAAGTGCTGTAGGGACACTAATAGCATTTAATTTACAGGCTGTGGGTGTACATGCAATATCACTTTACTAGGTACTTGCAAATAAATTAAATGTGACAATGGGGTCTGTAGCCCAATTTTATCATGTTTTAGGGAATGGGAACAAGCACTTTAGCACTGGTTAGCAGTCCTAAGGCCAACAAAAGCAAATTCATAAATATAGTGGGGGTGAAGGCAATAAGCTTTGGGGATGATCACCCTAAGGCTGACTGGTCTAACAAGCATTGACTTGTAACACACTCCATAATATTTTTCTCCTGGTGATGTTTAAAGCATGCACAACCCTGCAATACACACAGGACTCGACAAATCCACTCGCCCGCTCGCATTTGCGAGTGAGAATGGATGAGGACGAGCTATTTTTAGGTCCTACTCGCCCTTTCTGGCGAGTAGGAAATCAAACTAATTTTTGTCCTATGTCTTTGAAAACAGAGCAAAAGTGACAAGATAACACGATTTGAAGGCATTTTTATTGCTCACAAAGGGATTGAGCAATAAAGATGCCTTTAAATCTTGTTATCTTGTCACTTTTGCTCCGTTTTCAGAGACGGAGGTCAAGTGGGTTGCAGTCAGGTCGAGGGGATTTTCCATGGCACCAGACCTTCAGGACTAGTACCATTTTTCGGATTTGTCGAGCCCTGACAGTATGAAAATGTCCTCTGTGATGAATAGGCACACGCTCATATTACTAACAAACACCTTGATGTGGCCCTCAATGTGATGTATCAAAGAACAAAATCTTGTAGCATGCCATATTATCTGTTTCTCAGTGTAAATGGTACAACCACATGCAATTGTAATATACTAGTGATATAGTCCTTATTGAATAGAAAAGAAATTCATGCTTGATAGCAGTAGCATTGATAACAGCACAAATTTGCATCAGACCTAATGGTGAGGTAATTGTTATGAGAATAGGGTCAGATGTTTAACACACAATATCATATGGTCCTTGTTGTGATGGATAACAGATCACACTTTTTTGACACACACTAAGATATGATCCATATGATGGCAATAGAAGCACAGACATATCAGGCACCTAAACATGTGTAAAACTCATAGCTACTGAAAGACAAACACCTATGTTTCCCCATTTTAAAGATCAAAATAGGTTCAGCTCTACTCTTGCCTTCCAGGTCTTATCTGAGCGACCTCAAGTTCTTATGTTGAAGTTGACGTTTAACCAGATTTTCACAATTTATGGACAGAATTTACTTACAAATTGTCAAATGCCATAATTAGAGTTGGACGAATGGAATACACCTTCACAAACGAGATGGAGATCCCGTCTGCAGTTTTACAAGTGCTACAATGCTTAATCCGGGCCCTACATTTTTTACTACTTTAAGAAAATAGCACATGTGGCTGGAAACTGAAAAGCAGCTCTTCACTTCGCAAATGTTCAAAATACCAACTGAATTGAGGATGCAGAACTACACAAATTCAAAGGGAAACACAGTGAAAAGATGGATATTTAGCAGTTAGGAACTATTTTTTAAAGGTATTGTCTAAATAATACACTATTTTAAATCCAGTATGGTCAGTTAAATATTCGCTGGATGAAATAAGAAAGCAGTGTTTGCTAAATGCATATGTATTCTGTAATAAATTGTCAGTCACATACGAAAGGGATCCAAATAAAGACTGTTTGTTTTTACAAATATATACTGTGCCAAATAGGAAGACACTATATGTAAAATATAATCTGGTCCTCATAAACAGACTTGTAAAAAAACACACACCGGTCCTCGTAAAGCTGTTTGCTGTCTTTATGTAGTGTGTAAAAATGGTCTTCATAACTCTTGGATACGGGACATGTGCGGTCCTCATAAGGGGGTTATGTCAGAAAGTCTCAAAACTATTCCCATAATCGTTTTTTGAAAATCTGATATAACTTTCATACTGTCATTAAAGTATAAACATAAAATGTATGATCATTTTGATTCTCTGATGATCAGAAAGGGTGGCCCTCATAATGTAGGTTTTTTTCACTGGTCTTCATAGAGTGATATAAACATGTATGTGTGTGTGTGTGTGTGTGTGACTGCTCCAGGGTGTGTTTGTATGTGACTGCTCCAGTGTGTGTGTGTGTGTGTGACTGCTCCAGTGTGTGTGTGTGTGTGTGACTGCTCCAGTGTGTGTGTGTGTGTGACTGCTCCTGGGTGTGTGTGTGTGTATGTGACTGCTCCAGAGTGTGTGTGTGTGTGTATGTGACTGCTCCAGTGTGTGTGTGTGTGACTGCTCCAGTGTGTGTGTGTGTGTGTGTGTGACTGCTCCAGTGTGTGCGTGCATGTGACTGCTCCAGAGTGTGTGTGTGTGTGACTGCTCCTGGGTGTGTGTGTGTGTGTGTGTGTGTGACTGCTCCAGGGTGTGTTTGTATGTGACTGCTCCAGTGTGTGTGTGAATGTGACTGCTCCAGAGTGTGTGTGTGTGACTGCTCCTGGGCGTGTGTGTGTGTGTGTGTGTGACTGCTCCAGGGTGTGTTTGTATGTGACTGCTCCAGTGTGTGTGTGCGTGTGTGACTGCTCCAGTGTGTGTGTGTGTGTGACTGCTCCAGAGTGTGTGTATGTGACTGCTCCTGGGTGTGTGTCTGTGTATGTGACTGCTCCAGTGTGTGTACCAAACTCCCCACTAAGTTATTCTCCACATTCCTTAGCGTGTAGGGATTCAGTGAATGTACATCTACATTTGAAATGCATCGAGTTGTTGCGGATGGAAAGGTTCCTAAATAGTTAAAAGGGAGGGTAGTCAGCAATGCCATATCACCCAGGTGTTCTTTTTTTGTTGCTTTACTTTCATGTGCCGTTCGTAATTGAACTGAAAAACACCACTGGGTATGGACTCCCAAGCAGCAAGGCCAAGTCACAGCCTAACGTAATATAATCACCAAATTCGCCAATGCTGCCAACACTATTTTACCAACACATTAGTTACTTTCCTCACTTACGAATAGAACATAAGGTGGGCGGCATCTCATTTCCTTGAATCAATCTTAAATTTTTATTTTTTCTTTTACTTCATAGCTTTCTTTAGTTTGTTTAATTTTTTACAAAACAATTTTTTCAATTTACAAATAATATATAACATACAAAATTATTCATTTATGAAAACATTTACATCTCTTAAAACACTCCCTCTCTCTCATTCATACCAAAATTTAGTGAGTGAACCACTTGCATACACTAACATACACTCTCAGTAGACATCAAAAAATTAATTAACAATGTTTTTTTGAGAAAAATCATGCACTGTTAATACAACGTTGCCATAGATGCCAAATTGCTTATATTTTTCAGTTCATTAATGCAAATTAAACATTTCAAATCTTATGGCATATTATCCATACGGTCTACGCGTTTCGAACTCTGTTTACTTTGGAGTTCTCATCAGGACCAAACTCGTTTTTTAGTCACCTTCACTTGTGAGCTATATCAAAAAGAGACGACGCTGGACAACCACTAATGATTGTCGACCCTTTTCTTATGTAGCCGGGATCCCCAGATCTTTACAATTGCTTTTTAAATTGATGTCTCTTATTTAGCGAGACGCCATGCCGGGAGCCAGTTCGAGAATCTTATGATCTCCGTAATGCCACTTTGTACGCTGGCTCCTTGGGGTCCGTGTGTGCACCAGTCAGGTTCGGATCGAGTGCGCACTCGATCCGAACCAAGGAGCCAGCGTACAAAGTGGCATTACGGAGATCATAAGATTCTCGAACTGGCTCCCGGCATGGCGTCTCGCTAAATAAGAGACATCAATTTAAAAAGCAATTGTAAAGATCTGGGGATCCCGGCTACATAAGAAAAGGGTCGACAATCATTAGTGGTTGTCCAGCGTCGTCTCTTTTTGATATAGCTCACAAGTGAAGGTGACTAAAAAACGAGTTTGGTCCTGATGAGAACTCCAAAGTAAACAGAGTTCGAAACGCGTAGACCGTATGGATAATATGCCATAAGATTTGAAATGTTTAATTTGCATTAATGAACTGAAAAATATAAGCAATTTGGCATCTATGGCAATGTTGTATTAACAGTGCATGATTTTTCTCAAAAAAACATTGTTAATTAATTTTTTGATGTCTACTGAGAGTGTATGTTAGTGTATGCAAGTGGTTCACTCACTAAATTTTGGTATGAATGAGAGAGAGGGAGTGTTTTAAGAGATGTAAATGTTTTCATAAATGAATAATTTTGTATGTTATATATTATTTGTAAATTGAAAAAATTGTTTTGTAAAAAATTAAACAAACTAAAGAAAGCTATGAAGTAAAATAAAAAATAAAAATTTAAGATTGATTCAAGGAAATGAGATGCCGCCCACCTTATGTTCTATTCGTAAGTGAGGAAAGTAACTAATGTGTTGGTAAAATAGTGTTGGCAGCATTGGCGAATTTGGTGATTATAGTTCGTAATTGAACAGCGCCTAAATCGCCTTGAGGCTGCTTCAAGTGCTTTAGATCAGGCTAAACTGAAAATGCGGACACAAAGCCTTCTAATTATTATATTGTGATCTCTCATGTGGAAGAAGACGCAATTTTCAGAAGAGATCTCCACCTCTCTTCTCATTTAGCACGGTACGAAAATAAAATAAATTGACATTTAAAAAGAGTCGATCAAATCTTGAATTTGTAGAATAACTCCAGGTGTGAGTCACAGTGTGCAAAAAAGTAATTTTTATTTTGGCACATGATGCACTGCATTATTGAGTCTGCGGAGTCGACACAAGAATGTTACGCTGATGATATGAATGTACATATTGAATACATCAACATCTGGATTGGGTTGCTATTAGGAAAGACGCTTTCAAAGCACACCAGCAGCCAATTAGGACCTATGTTCAAATCAATTACAAATTAACTCTCAATTGGGGAGTTTAACTTAGCCAGGACAAAAAGAGGAAAGTATGCATTTGTGTGATCTATGTAGTGCTAACATGCTCCAAAAAAGCTCAGGGTGCTCTCCCAGCAGTCGAGTCGTTTATAGAAATGGATCATGTCTATTTATTGCATCCACATCTAATAAAAATGCTCAGATGTTGACATGCCAACTGCACTGCTTCCCTTTGCAGGAGCTGGTAGCAAATAAGTAAAGGAAAGAGTGGGACATATTTTTACATCCTGTCAGTAAATTGTAGACACAATAATAATTTACTAACATGTCAAAGTAATTGTTTTTCTTATATAATTCATAACATATTGCTGCCTGCCTTAAATGGGTGAACAGAAGTTGAATTTTGAAACAGCTTTGCCTCTCTGCACCCTCACACGTGAAATGATCTTCTTTGAGCCGTTAATGGAAAGGAAATTTGGATAGGACTTCAATTACATGTTTCATAATGCATCTTGTTGATACATGCCAATTAAGAGTCAGGGTGTTTTCCAGTCCCCATACTTGAGGCGCAGTACAGCATCGGGCTGGCCTTTAGGGCAATCAAGCAGTGCCTGAAGGGCTGATCTGATAGGTCATAGTTTGGGCTGGTGTTTAGGTCTCGCCTAGGCAGCACATGCACTGTCTCTTCGAGACATGCTGTATCAGGTTATGGGCTTTAAAAAACACCCATCTTTTTCATTGGTTCCTCTTGCTGTCTTTTAAAAATGCTGGCTTTTCATTGATGTATACACTTAGTAGTCCCTCCTTTTGGAATTTTGTATCCTCCCATGAGGACTGCCCCGGTTACATGTGTTCTTACTCTTCATGGTATTTATACTTTAAGAGAGCTCTTTTTTTGGATGACCTGCCTCTTTGCTCGTTAAGTGTATTCTTTACTTGTGCAATGAAACTTCGGTTTGCTTCATTCCTATGCTGTCCCTTAATCTCCCAGTGCCTCCCCCTCACCCTTCCCACAACACTGCTCGCAGGTACCCACTACCCCTCCGAGGCCACTGCTCGTCTTTTCGTTTGGTTAATTTACGCATGATTTGCAGTGCAATGCCATCATTTAATCTCCATTTGCCGTCTCCCTTCACCCCCTCGCACAACACTGCTTGCCCGCCCTCACCTCCGTGATCACTGCATTGATTTCTTAGTATTAATTTAAATTAGTAGATTTCATTTATATAGTGCAGCTTTCTAGGACCTCTGAGGAAATTAAATGATCAGCCCATAATCACAGGATGTTGAGCTGACACCAGACTTGAACACGGATCCCCAGCTGCCCAGTCAGCAGCTCTCACCGCTGCACCATATCCTTTCCCTATCCAAGTTGCAGGGTGCAGTACCTTATGTGACTAAAAGGGGTCCCAAGGGACACCTAGTGACAGCCTGTGGTACTGCATTCGCACAGCACTGCTTGCCGCCCCCACCTCCGAGATCGCTGCATTGATTTCTTAGCGTTATTTTAAATAAGTAGCTTTCAGATATCCAGGTGCTCAGGGAAAATGAAAGGATTTTGGGACGACACCTGACTCAAACACGGATCCTCAGCTCCCCAATCGGCATATCTGGCCGCTGTGCCATATAATTTCTCTAACTAGTACCTTATGTGGCCAAAAGAGGTCCCAAAGGACACCTAGTGACAGCTTGTGGTGTTGTAATTTAACAGCGATTAGATTAAGCATTAGCAGAAGACATTTTAGTTCTAGCCGTTATCTTGCCATTTAGTGGACTCCATTTTGTATTCATGGCAGCCATTTTACTTGCTACATGCTGCCTCGTGCCGACCATGTGCTTTGTCCTATCTTCCTGTTCATGGCGCTTGGAATCTGCCCGGCAACAAGTTATATTTAGCATCCCCCACTTTGCTGATGTCTATTAGGGTCCACATCTGTTAGTGATTAGTTCCAGATAGGAATGTGTTTGTCAGCCCCAAGACTGTTAGCTCCTCCCACTGATCGATTGTGCTTCTCGATATTACCTTATATGTACATAAGTTGTGCTCTTGTTTTTTGTACCGCCTTCTTTTGAGTCCCTGTGCGGGTATAAATAAACCATGCTTTCTTGGCTCGGGGTGCTACTTCTTGCAATACCGAAGGGTACTGTTTGAACCGTAGCACCACCTCATGAGGTGTAATAAATGTTACTTTTTCTATTCCAGTTTCTGTGCCAACTTCTTCCTATTGGTCTGAGGACTTTTGTGCAGAGAAGGGCAAACCCCTTGCACTAGCGGGTCTGGCTGAGGCTTGCTACGACAAATTGGCGCCCGGCACGTGGGGCTCATCGGCGACTCGGATGCCCGAAGGATTGGTCGTGATGAAGGTTTGGAATCTCGCCGCGGACGTGATCACTGCCAGAAGAGACCCGAGTCTTGGCATCCAAAGCGTTTCTTCCCTTCTTTCCGATCTGACCATCCAGGTGGCACCGGTCCTCGACTGAGATCTCTTCTGTCGATTCGCTGTGCAGTGGCCGTTTGGTCGAATTTAGAACTTGGCAGTTGGAATCTGGACACCCTATGATTGGTAAGAGCTGTTTTGCGGCACCTACTATGGGTTTTGGATGCCCTTGTATGGTAAGGTAGTTTTAGGAACACTTACTGTGGCATATTTGTATTTGGAAAAGACTAGTCTAATTTGTATTTTGTATTTGACAGATATATGTGTTGCAACTCATATAGGCAGGCAATGTGGAGATTTTTCTTCAACGAGTCGAATTTGAACGGCGCAACGTACTAAAAGTACTTTAAGTGCTACTTTGTGTATAATACTGCATATTTTGCATTATTTTTGGCATGCCTGTTTTTAGCGCACTTCGAAGGATGTGTTGCTTTTGTAATGGTACCAGACTGGGACTCGAGGAATCGCAACCGGCTCCCCCAGAGGGAATGCCTAATAGGGATATGTATGTAAAATTTGGTCTTTCTCCCATAATGTACAGCACGTTATGGCATAAATATACTCGAAAGGATCCTGAATTACGTTGGCCCATGCATGGGTCATTTGATATAGGAAAGATTGAGTATGTGGAGCAATGTATGTTTGAGCGGAAGTCTAGACGTGATATGTTTGAATGCGTGCGTATGTGGGAAAAAGAAGTGCGTGAACGAGCGAAGCGTGAGCAAGCATTGATTGAGAAAGAGCAGCGGAAGAATGTGTATGAGAAAGCGTTGGAGTTGAGAAAGAAAGAAGTGAAAGAGTTGAAAGAGAGAGAGGAGAAAGAACACAGATTACAGGTATCTGGCCAATACCCTGTTCGCAACCTCTATATCCTGTCCTTAATAAACCACAAGATGATTTTTTGTTATTAGATCGACCTCCACCTCCGTATGCCGTTCCGTCCGCTCCGTCCGAAGACGATGAGGATTCTGATGCAGATCAACGAAAGGCGCGGGACACTCGTTCTATGTTGCCTACTCAACGTGTGGCCGATATCAGACAGGCTGCTCGTAAAGCATTACGTAGCACTGATTCTGCTTCCGATCTTTTAGCTAGTATACAGGGGTGGTCGGAGAAAGAGCAGAAATATTTCACTGAGACGTTTGCCTCAGAAGTTGTTGAATTATTTCGGAAATTCTCTCCAGATTTAGAACCTGATGATGTAGCAGCTGATTGTAAAAACAGGCAAAATTGTCTTTTTGTTTTCTCTCAGGTGGCTGATACGATTAGACGGTTGGTTAAATTACGAACTGATGCGGTTCACTTGAAGGAGAAGAAAAAGCTTGCAGACACAGCTGTGCAGAAATCTCAGGCCGGAGAGTCGCAGTCTTCTATCATCGGAACAGATAAGACAATGACAGTCGATATGAGGCCTATGCGGGAAGCCGCACCCTTGTATGTTCCTTCTAAAGGAGCGGGTGACAGTGATGATAATAATTCTGTTGATGCTAAAGGTTATTTCATTTATAATTGGGTGTATACTCCTTGGAATAGAGCAGATGCAATGGCGCTTAAAGCAGCATTACCCGATCCACTTAAAAATCCAGCCGCTTTCTATCAGGACGTTCAAGGCGCTATAAACTCTGAACCATGACTTTGTGCGATATTGATTTATTTTTCGGATTCATATTACCACCAGATATGTGGAGGACCGTCCGTAAAATTAATGATCATGCTATTTTTGGCGCGGAATGGAAGGATCTAGAACAATTGGATGTGGAGAGGGAGCCCGCTAAAAAGCCACATAGGTTAATATTAGATCTCCCTGCAGCAATATTAACTAAGCTTAAAACAGTTATCCCCCCTAAAAAGATAGATTGGACTGTTTTAGCATTGTGTAAATAAAAAGTAGACGAATCGGTTTCTGATTTCTTTACGCGATTTGAGGAAGCTTTTCACGATTTTAGCGGTCAGTCTTTGACGGATGATACAGGCAGACATCTTTTTGTCGACAAATATGTTACGAATCTGTTACCAGGGATAGCTAGATGTTTAAAAGCCAGTGAAAGTTATTGGACTACATCTTCTCCAGCATCTGTTTTAACAATGGCTCAATATTATGAGCGTCAAGAATTAGAAGCGAAAAGTAAAGAAGAAAAGATTTGAAAACGAAGGTTATGTTAGCCCAAGTTTATGGTCCGCCCTCTAGAGGCTATGATAGAGGCGGACGTGGATCTTTTAATCCCCCCTATACTCGTACGAATCTGTCTATTAATCAATGTGCGTATTGTAAGAAATGTAGTCATTGGATGGCTGATTGCCCAGTGTTGCGTGCCCAACAGAACTCACGATGGCGGGGACAAATGAGGAATCGTTCAGGTTATTCAGGGCCTAGGGGAAATACGAATGATCGTGCTCGATTTGATACTAATGTACGAACACAGGATGGGTTTAATACCTTTGACAGACGAAATCAGTATCAAATGTCTGATTATGTTCAGCCTGACCTTTACGATTCTGTTCATGCATAGGATTGCCTAGGATGGGGTAAGGAATCAGTTGAAGTTCCAGTAGATCAGACAGGTCCCTATGTTACAGCACATGTTTTGGGTTCTACTGATCGGTTTCTGGTTGATACAGGAGCTACTCGTAGCGCTTTGTCTAAACAATTGGTTCCAAGTGCTCCCCTGTCTGGCGCAACTATTAATTCTATAGGTTTCGATGGAACACCTTCCCTTAGCCCATTGTCACAACCACTTGCATTCCATGTTGATACATTTAGTGCTCCTTGTCTGTTTTTGCTTTCTCCAAACACACCAGACAATATTGTGGGTCTTGATATGCTCAAGTATTTCAGAGCCACAATACGATGTTCTCCTGAAGGAGTGGGTGTCATTTTGAATGATAATCATCCCGTAACTGAAAGAGCTTGTTTTTTCAAAGAGGATATTGCATTGGCCTCACTCCCTAAAACTTTGTGGGCTACCTCAGATACTGATGTGGGTCAAATGGTTATCCCACCGGTACATATTAGTGTCAAGGAGGGGGCTGTGTTGCCACGTTTGCCTCAATATAGGATTTCACAGGAGGGTGAAGAAGCACTCATACGAATTGTACATGATCTCATTCAAGTTGGGGTTGTTGAGGAAGTCCCATTTAATGTTTGTAACAGCCCGATTCTTCCGATTTTGAAAAAAGATACTGACACTAGGGTTTATAGGTTTATCATAGACCTGAGAGAGGTAAACAAGATTGTTGTACCACAGTACCCTATGGTTTCTGACATTACGACACTTCTTACTTTGGTTCCCCCGACTGCAACCACGTTCTCTGTTATAGATTTGAAGAATTATTTCTTTTCGATCCCTATTCATCCTGACAGCCGATATTTGTTCGGTTTCACTTTGAATAATCAATCGTATAGATTTTGTAGAATTCCTCAAGGCTATACCGAGAGTCCGAGTATTTACAGTCAAGCATTGAAAAGACAACTTGATTCCTTTGTCTTGCCTGAAGGTGTGGCTCTCATATAATATGTCGATGACATCTTGTTGGCAGCCGATACCCCAGAACAATGTGAAACGTGCACTCTATCTTTGCTTTCTTTTCTTGCTTCACATCATCATAAAGTGTCACGAAAGAAATTGCAATATTGTAGATCAAAGGTAACCTACTTAGGCCACCTTTTGTCTAAGGAGGGATGTGCATTGACATCAGATCGTATACAAGCAATTTTAGATACTCCAGTACCTACTACACAGAAAGAAGTGCGTGCATTTCTTGGTCTTACTTCCTTTTGCAGGCAATGGATTTTGGGGTTTTCATATATTGTTAAGCCTTTGCTAGCACTTTTGACAAAAGACACTCCAATACCCCTTCCATGAACAGATGAATGTGAAACCTCCTTTCGACAGTTACGACAAGCCCTTTGTTCAGCACCAGTGTTAGATACACCAGATTACACGAAGCCTTTTACACTTTACGTGCATGAGAAAGATGGATGCACATTGTCAGTTTTAGCCAGTTACATGGTGATAAGCAACGTCCCTGTGCTTATTTTTCAGCAGTACGTGATGCTGTTGCCCGAGCATTACCTGGGTGTTTTCGCTCAGTTGTGGCAACAGCTGTGTAAATACGATAGAGTGAGGGAATAGTTTTGTCACATAAGCTGTTAGTGTTGGTACCCCATGCGGCTGATGCTCTTTTAAATCAAAAAAGGCGCAGCACTTAACTAGTGCTCGTCTGACAGGATATGAACTGACATTGCTAGCTCCTCACATTACATTGAAGAGATGTGCAACTTTAAACCCAGCTACTTTGTTGCCCTATCCGGCGACTCAGCCTCAGTCGCAAGGAACACATGATTGTATATTCTTGACTGAGGAACAGACAAAGGGTCGCATTGATTTGCAAGATACGTCCCTTCCAGATGTGGATGGTGAATTGTGGGTTGACAGGTCTTGTTTGAAATTACCAGATGGCACGACCTCAGCCGCATATGCAATCACCACGCTTGAAACAATAGTGGAGACAGCTAGCATACCACAGAAATCGGCTCAAGCAGCTGAATTGATAGCCTTGACACGAGCATGTGAGCTTAGTACTGATTTATGTGTGAATATTTATACAGATAGCCGTTATGCTTTCGGAGTGGTGCATGACTTTGGCCTGCTCTGGAAAGAAAGAGGCTTTCTTACATCTCACGGGATGCAAATAATGCATGGAGATCTAGTGCATAATCTTTTGATTGCATTGACATACCTGCAGAAAGTAGCCATAGTGAAGTATAGTGCGCACAAGAAAGTGACAGATAAGATTGGACAAGGTAATGCCTTTGCAGATCACGTGGCACGTGAAACTGCGACGCAAAGAAACACTACTTCCATGTATGTAGTGAAGTCACAAGCTGAGCGTTTGCATGATGTTAGGCAAGAAGTTCGAGAGATACAGAAATCTGCTTCTGTAAAGGAACGTGAACAATGGTCAGAAGAAGGAGAGTTGGATGATGAAGGTTGGGAGGGGGGATCAGCCCTGCGTAGTGTAGTGACACCCGTCTTGATCTTCGGTGAAGAAAACAACGTCTACCCACGGGAGAAGAGCTCCTACGATTAGTTTTGTTTTTGTTTTTGCTTTTAGAAAGAGTTGATTTTGTTGCTGAAATGAATAAACAAAGGAACATTTTAGGTGTTATAGGGGTTTTTGCTGTTTTGACAATTATAGCAGTAATCACCTGGTCTGTTGAAATTATGGCTCCTGCTCATGAGTTCTTTGTAGTTACTACTCCAGTCCCAGAAGAACACCAGCATTTCACTCTTCCGTATCATGAGCAGAAACACCGTCAATCTTATCTCAATAACACATTTGTTCAGATGCTGCACCACACCCATAATGCCACAAACATTACTAACTGTTGGGTATGTGGAATGCTTCCAGTACATCAAAAGAAAGGAGGAACACCTTTTATCCCACTTCCTTTCTCGCATAATGGTTCTTGTCGAGCCCGGTACACTCTTTTGTTTGCAACTAGAAAACCTGCAGTAGGTGGACTTCTTTTCCGTTTAAATAAGGAGTGTTATCAGGACACAGATGGGTATCCTCAAGCAAATGGAACTAAATGGGAATGGGAGGAATACCGACCGGACAATATTTCTACTCCATATGTTTTCACCAACACAAGAGACTTTGCCACAAGTGAACAATCTGTGATTACCGTTACAAGGACTAAAGCAGATTTATGTGTACAAAGTATTGGACGAATCCCAGTTGGAATAAGTGATTGTATTACAGTTTTAAATATAGATGGAATAAATAATAGTTCTTTCTTAGCTTCGCAAAACACATATCTAGTATGTGGCAGTCATGGATATCATCGACTACCAGTTGGGTGGTCAGGTGTATGTTATGTATCTTTTTTGTTACCTCCTGTTTTTCTGGCACCTGCATCATATCATCGAGATTTTAAACTGTTCAAGAATATTTCATTAAATCGAAACAAAAGGACAATAAGTACTGATGAAGTAGACCAGACAGATACTAGTCTACAGCAATATGTTGATTTTAATTTAGCTCTGTTTTCTTTTGTGGGCGCTGCATTAAATAGCAGGAAAGTGCGAAGGTTAACTAGGGTTGTGGAAGCTGTTACTAATCAGACTGCTATAGCACTTGGAAACATCACTGAAGAATTACAAGTTGCCAGAATTGTAGCGCTCCAGAACAGAATGGTTTTAGATGTGATGCTAGCCGATAGAGGTGGTGCATGTAAAATTCTCGGTAGTAGTTGTTGTGTTTTTATTCCTGATAATTTGCCCTCAGTATATGACGCAATTTTTAAACTGCATAAGATAGCTACAGACATTCACACCAAGAATGGCACCTGGTCTTTTGCTGGATGGTTTTGGGCTTTAGTCTCTGCTTGGGGTTGGAAATGACTGACTATTCTCTGTATTGTAATTGCAGTGATTTTCACCTGTTGTAGGTGTATCCATTGTGGCCCAATGCTATGTTCCATGTGCATTACTGCTTGTATACCAACCAGGAAGGATGCTGTAGAAATGAAAGAACAACACATGCTAGACAAGGAGGTAGCTGACATGATGCGTATAAATATACAGGATGAATATTTAGACTATCCTAGAAAAGCAAATGCCTTCAGCTAATGCTGAAAGGGTTGTCTGTTGTAATTTAACAGCGATTAGATGAAGCATTAGCAGAAGACATCTTAGTTCTAGCCGTTATCTTGCCATTTAGTGGACTCCATTTTGTATTCATGGCAGCCATTTTACTTGCTACATGCTGCCTCGTGCCGACCATGTGCTTTGTCCTATCTTCCTGTTCATGGCGCTTGGAATCTGCCCGGCAACAAGTTATATTTAGCATCCCCCACTTTGCTGAGGTCTATTAGGGTCCACATCTGTTAGTGATTAGTTCCAGATAGGAATGTGTTTGTCAGCCCCAAGACTGTTAGCTCCTCCCACTGATCGATTGTGCTTCTCGATATTACCTTATATGTACATAAGTTGTGCTCTTGTGTTTTGTACCACCTTCTTTTGAGCCCCTGTGCGGGTATAAATAAACCATGCTTTCTTGGCTCGGGGTGCTACTTCTTGCAATACCGAAGGGTACTGTTTGAACAGTAGCACCACCTCATGAGGTGTAATAAATGTTACTTTTTCTATTCCAGTTTCTGTGCCAACTTCTTCCTATTAGTCTGAGGACTTTTGTGCAGAGAAGGGCGAACCCCTTGCACTAGTGGGTCTGGCTGAGGCTTGCTACGACAGTGGTGCTGCACCCTTTCACTGCTTTGTGCACAGTAGAATACTAAATGTACCTGTACCCACAATAATGTGCTGCATAGCAAAATACTTAGAAGGTCCCAAAGGCAAGACCGATAGCATTGCAAATGCTTATTTAGAGGTTTGCGAACCTGTGTTTATGATCTGGTGGGTCGGATTTTACTAGTGATTTCACTGATATTAGCACAAACATTCCCTGTAGCAAGCATAAATGCATGCAGTCTTCAATACCTTGAAAAACACCCACACACCGTGTCTTTACAAGTTCAGAATGGGCATATTTGGAAATGTGGGAAACTTTTTTTTGGCTATCTGATTCACTAATGGTGGGCACTTTTATTTTGGTGCATCGGCCTATTTTCTGTACCAGTCCGACTCTGGGCACACACACTATTATTAGCATCAAAATGAGTGGGGGATGAGGATAGGATGGCTTTTTTTCCCTGTTGGCCTTACCACATGGTGTCTCGTGGGAGGTGGGCACACTTTATATAATTATAGGAATAAGGGAGGGCATGCAGAGCAATGCCGACTACCGGTAAGTAATCATCTCATTCCTGATGACAGCCTTCTGCGTCACACTATTTAGTTACGTGGAAAAGGGCTGTATGTGACTTTTGTCAGGTCTTTTGGTCAAAATCTGTCTGTTGTCTATATTTGGAATGTGGCTGCACATACTCCAACTTCATCTGTTCTAGTCCTGATTATAATGGTGCAGGAAACCACTGTGGTTTTCTTCATGTTCATCATCGACTTTCTCTACTACAACAGTAGCACCTGTAATTACATAATACATTTGGATTTTAGTGAAATGGTTCACTGTGTGCTTAGTGTATCTTTTTTTTTGTAAAACAGATTTTACTGACTGCGAACGAAGCACATGTCCTGCGATGCTCTGCCATCCAGAGACAACCGCCATAATCAAGTCCCCAATAGCAATTACAGTCATTTTTTGTAATGAAGCATAGTTACAAAAAGAATAGCACAATTAGGAAAGCCCCCCCCCCCCCCTCCGCCCACCCTCAATAACCCCCCCGCGCGCGTGCCATTGCCTGCTCTACCTGTAACATGCCTAGCAAGAGAATGTACTCCATACACACCAAAGCGCCATCATTGTCCTCATGACTATCAATCTGTCAAGGGGGCTGGAGGGCATTGTCTTCAGGCGGCGGATCCAGCTCAAGTCCACGATAGTCCGCCCACCTTTTCCAAATTTTGTAGTGCTTTTGAGGGCAGCCCCTTGCAAGGAATATTGGTTGTTCCATCCCCATACAGAAGTCCATCCCACGCATTCAGGCCAGAAGCGATGGTGCTCGGGGCGCCTTCCATGACTGTGCAATGTCTCTCTTTGCCAGCGTTATACCCAATAAAAGCAAGTGGCGCTTGTACCTATTGCCCCCTACCCCAGCCATGACGTGTAACAGGGCCAGCTTAGGCTCTCTCTGCAGCACCCAGGCCAGAGCCTCATTTAGACATTGGAACACGCCATCCCAGAATCTCCGTAGAGCCCTGCATTCCCAGACCGTGTGCAGCAGCGTCCCTACCCCAGTCCCGCACCGAAGACAGTTGGGAGACGCTACCAAGCCCGCCCTCCACAAGCACTGTCTAGTGTAATATGTGCGGTGTAGGTATCGGAATTGGATTAGATGCAGGCGTGTGGATATTGCCGCCCCTCTGGGCCCCTCCAGTGCCTCCACCCAGTCTTCCTTGTCTAATTCCCCTATGTCCTGTTCCCATGCATCTTTAAGCCCCTGCAGGTCTGAGGAGCAGTGTCGCACAAGAGTCTGGTATATGCGTGACAGTTTTTTATCAGGCAGCTCCCCCATAAAGATTTTAGCTTCTAGCGGACTAAACTCAGGGAGGCGTTCCAATCCCGTAATATACGGCGTTAGGGCATGCCGGAACTGGAGGTATTTAAAAAATTGAGAACAAGGCATTCCAAACTCTTCCCGCAGATTATCGAATGATTTAAGCACACACCCTGACATGACGTCCCCGAGGGTAGAGATGCCAATCGCATCCCATCCCCGGAAGCCCACTAGGTTGTCCATCTGGGGCAACCGGCCATTTCGCCACAGCGGGGTTTCCTGAGTAAGAACATTCCACAAGCCCATTCTATGCAGGGCCTGTCTCCACACCCGAAAGACCACCTGCGTGATAGAAGGAAGGGACCTCCTGAGCGGCGCTGAATATAGGAGTATGTGAACGGACGCAGTGCCCATCAGGGCCCTCTCAACGGCATACGCAGGGTCGCCCCTGTCCACATACCACCAGTCGTTTAACACTAGGAGGTGGGACGCCTGATAGTACGACAGGACATCTGACGTGGCTAATCCCCCAGTATATGTTGATAGAAAGCACGTCCGCAGAGCTAGTAGTCTCCCCGGTGCAAGAGAACAGCCCACTCCCACAGTCCAATCTAACAACATGCCTGGAACAGGTCAAGAGTTAGATGATGAAGTCCTGTTTGAAGCTCAATGATGACAAAACAGATCTCATGCTCCTAGGCCCCTCAGCCCCTTCTACCTTGGAGCTGCTATGGCCTCTGAGAATGGGCGCAGCTCCCACCCCCAGAGACAACATCAAAAGCCTGGGGGTGTGGATGGACAAATCACTGACCTTCGATATGCAGGCGACTAAAGTCTCAGCGACCTGTTTTGGTCTCTTGAAGATGATTAAAAGAATTCTCCCACTTCTTTCCTTTGAGGCCAGACAGACAGTAATACAGGGCTTAATCCAATCTCGCCTTGATTTCAACAATGCTCTGTACCTGGTGGCGCCGGAGTACACGCTACAAAAACTGCAGCATACCCAAAATTGTGCAGCCCGCACATTGCTCGGAACTCCCCGCAGAACCTCAATAAAACCTGGCTTAAGAGCGTTGCACTGGCTGCCCATCAGAGAGAGAGTCAAGTTCAAGGCTATGTGCATTGCCCATCAAGCTTACTGGAAATCTGGACCAGAAATTAACCACCCTCTGGTATTACCCTACCAACCCACTAAAGCCCTTCGCTCCTCACATGCTTTCCTAGCCCAAGTTCCTAGGATCCGTAGAGCAAGGGCTGGAGGCCGATCCTTTGCTAATAAAGCCCCTAAATTATGGAACACTCTACCCTTCTATCTTAGAGCTGACTCTAATCTGCTGAGCTTCCGCAAACAGCTCAAGACTTTTCTTTTTAATTAGTGGTACTTTTCCCTGTTCTTTTTTCTGAAGGCACGGTTGTAGTTTTAGCGCCTGGACGCCTCAGGGCAGCTGTTAGCGCTTTATAAAATTGGTTTTCATTTCATTTCATTTCACCCGCGCAGCTCCCCCCTCCCACAAAAATCCACTCAGCGCCGAATTTAGGCGCCGGAACCAACCGGGCGAGATTATTAAGGGATGATTTTGTAGTTGGTATATCAGGCGCGGGAGCGCCACCATCTTGAAGATGGCAGATCTGCCAAGGATGGAGAGCGGCATCTTAGACCACACTTTCAAGTCTTTGCGAGTTCGATCCCAGACCGGGGTAATATTGCGCTCTCGGGCTATGACCGCGTCCTCAGACAAAAAGATGCCCAGATATTTCACACCATCAGCGGCCAACTGGATCTCTCGAGCCCAGGCTCCCACCGTCCGCGAACCTCCCAGTATTCAGAGCGTGGATTTCCCGGGATTCATATAGAGGCCAGAGGTTTCGCCAAAGATTTGCAAGATACGCAGGAGTCGGGCCCAGATCGATCCAAGTCAGTAAGGAAAAACAACACGTCATCGGCGTATAAGGCGATTTTATCCACTAGGCCCTCCGACCACCGAAATCCCTTAAGCTGAGCATCTATACGTACCCATGCCGCGAGGGGTTCCATAGCGAGCGCGAATAGATATGGAGAGAGTGGGCAGCCCTGCCGCGTCCCATGCCCGATACGGAAGGAACGGGACACCCCTCCCCCCACTCGCACCGAGGCCGTGAGATCTGTGTATAGGAGCCGCACATATGCCAGAAAACGAGGGCCAAGGTTTAGGCGACCCAACAAGGCAAACAAATAAGTCCAACTTAGGGAGTCAAATGCCCTGTCCATATCCGGCAGGAACAGGGCCGCCTGCTCCCCAACTCGTCGCCACGCCGAAATTGCTAACTGGGCTCGCCTAATATTGTGGCGAGTGGCTCGCTGAGGCATAAAGCCCGCCTGGTCCGGGTGAACTGGATCTGTGATGTATGGTTTAAGTCTATTGGCCAAGGCCTTAGCCAGGATCTTGGCCTCCGTATTGAGCAGGGAGATCGAACGGTATGACGCGTGGCTCTCCGGAGGCCTCCCTGGCTTTAGGAACACTACTACTACCGCATGCCGCCAGTCCGGGGGGAGCGTGCCGCTCTCGCGCGCTTCTTCTATCCCCGGGCGGAAATAGGGGCTCAGCTGCGTCGCAAAGCGCTGGAAGAATTCACTAGGGAACCCATTGGGTCCCGGTGCCTTGCCTGGATTTAGTTCACCGAGCGCCGTGGCCAATTCATCATCTGTCAACGGACGATCTAACAAATCCCGAATCTCGTCTGAGACAGCCCTCGGTGGGAGATCGTCAATAAAGCGTTGCACGACCCCAGCCTCTAGGCTCTCCCGGGGCGCATACAGCTCCTCGTAATAGTCAGCAAAGCTTCCAGCCAGCGCGGCCAGTTCTAAGATAGGTATCCCATCCGGGCACAATATCCGGGGCAGCGGCTGGGCATGCATGATGCCTTGACACAAGCGATGCAGCATCTTGCAGGACTTGTCACCCCATTGGTAAATACGACTGCGTGTGGCCAACCAAGCCTGTCGTGCCTCATCGAGCAATACCGTAGCATATTGCTGTTGCGCCAGTGCCAGCTGCCGTCTAGCTGCTCTACCGTTACTCTCCCGACCCCTGCGCTCCAACGCTTCCAGGTCCGCCTCCCGCTGCACCAGGTCTCTACGCTTCTCCCTACGCGCCGCCGCACACCATGATATATCAATGCCACGCAATGAGGGCTTCATTGCTTCCCACAGCGTTGCCGGGGAGTCCACCGTACCTACGTTCACAGAGAAAAACTGGGCAATAGCGCTAGTCATATGTGCGCGGTAGGCGTCCTGCATCAATTGCCAAGCTGACATACGCCACCGAAATGGCTGCCGAGTGCGACCGATATTAAACACCACATACACCGGCGAATGGTCGGAAAGAGCTCAGGGAAGAATCTCAGCAGACAACACCCTATTGGCCAGCGGAACAAACACATAATCCAGCCTAGAGAAGGATTCCCGCGACGTGGAAAAGTATGTGACTTCCCTAAGGGACCCATGCTTAAACCTCCATGCATCTACCCAATCGAGACCCGTGGCCAGGGCCCGCAACTTGGTCGCTGGACCCTCCATCCCCCCCGGGTCCTGGGCGTCAGCAGCCCTTCGCCACCTATCGCACGATACATCCATGACGTCGTTCCAATCCCCTCCTACAATGGACAGAGCAGTGGGCATGTCCACCCATAGGGACAGTAACCTCTCTACCAGTGGCCACTGTAGCGGTGGTGGGGCGTACACGCTGCCAAAGAGTACTGTATCTCCTCCAATCTCACCCTGCACAAATATATATCTACCCTGCGCGTCAGTCCAGGTACGTTTATGAGCAAAGGGGACTCTACTATGAATGAGGACTGCCACCCCCCTGGATCCCCTTGTAAACCCTGAGTGATATGCGTGCGTAAATCCATGTCGCTGGAGGCACAATGCTTTCGTACCAAGTAAGTGTGTTTCCTGCAATAAGAGTACGTCCGTCCCCTTCCTCCTAGCCCACGTAAACACCACCCCCCTCTTCACCTTATCTAACATCCCCTGTACATTCCAGCTCAGAATCCGTATCCCACCCGGGCCTACCCGCCCTCCCTCACCATCCAGAGACATTTATGTATAACATCATATTGCAACCTAGTGTTATGCGAGCACCATCGGCATAATCTGAGACAGGCAGCAAGCAACAATGTCAGCGCGGCCACACCCGCCCCCCCTGAACCAATCCCCAGCTCCTCCCCTCCCCCCACCCCGCACCTCCCAAACATGGAAGTACCTGTCGTGGTCGGAGTGTGGCCCAAGCCCCAACGGGGAGCCGAGTACCACCCCCTCCAATGGATCCCCTCACGCCAGCCCATAGAGAACTAGGCTGTCGCTCCCTCCCCCAACAAGGCCAAGCGTGACTTCCAGCCTAAACATATATGCGCCTGGTCATCATTATCAGACATATACAGAGAACCATGAGTCAGTTCCCCCAAAGTCAAGGCACATCTTCCTGCTCCTCCGGCATAGCCTCATTCCTGTGGGAGGTCGACCCAGAACGCGAGCCACGGCTCAAGCGTGATCTCCCACGTCGCGGCCATTGATTCTTGAGGCCTCCCTTGGCAGCGCTGCTCGAAGAGGAGTCCAATTCCCCCCTTTCGCCGTGTTGGTCAGAACCTTCACCGTTTCGTCCGTCCACTGAAAGACCTCTTCTGGAGTGTCAAAGAATACCGTGCGAGACTGGAACAGTAATGCGTATTGAATCTTTAGGCTCCTGAGGCGAGCCTTGGCTGCGAGAAAGGATTGGCGTTGCTGTTAAACCAGTTTTGTGTAGTCCGGGAAGATAAGGATATTTGCGTTCTCATAGTTAAGCGTACCCTTCAGTCTTGCCTGCTTCAAGATAGTATCTCTATCGGCATAGTTCAGAAATTTAGCTATCATTGGTCGCGGGCGCCCACCAGTCGGGGGCTTCTGCATCAGTGCACGGTGGGCCCTCTCGACCACAAAGCAGCGAGAGAGGGCATCTGCAGGAATCCAGCTCTCTAGCCATTGCGTCAGGAAGCGTTCCGCATTACTCCCCTCGCAATTCTACGAAAACACAATAAAGCGAAGGTTGCAGCGCCGGGTGCGCCCCTCTGCATCCTCCACTCTCAACGCCAGGCCTTTCTGTATTTTCTCCAGGGCCAGGACTCTCTTCTTCAGGGTGACAACATCGTCCTCTACCTCTGATATACGCGTTTCCGCGCCTGTGATGCGTTCCACAGCGTTCCGCAAGTCTTGGCGAAGAAGCATGACATCGAAACCCACGGCGCCGATTTTAGCATCCAGGGCGTCTCTGGACTGTGTAATCGCGGCCAAGAGCGCCGCGTTATCCGGCATCTGCGCCTGTGGTCCCCCTGTGCCAACCGCCCCCGTGAATTTATCTATTGCCCCTTGTTTGCTCTGGCTGCCACCAGCTCCGCCTCGTGTCATTCTGCCTGCTGTGTGAGTTGCGTAGTATTAGCAGTCGTATAGCCGGTGTCTTCCGCGGGCCCAACACCCAAGTGCGCGGCTGTCCGCTGTTGGTTACCCGCCTGATGGGGGACGAGGGGGGGAAAGGTCCCCACCCGTCGCTATCAGTGGCGGCTCTCTCTCTGCAGCAGTGGCGTGTCCCCCTGGTAGGCGCACTCTCAAAACTCAGCACAGGCTCCCCGATCGCACCGGCCCAGGACTGCGTCACAGGTGGGTTCCCCTCCGGCCAGCCAGTTCTAAGGAAGTATGCACCGGGGCCCGGCCTGACCCCCGAGATCCCAAGCTCCAGCCACCCTTATCTCGCCTCCTATCACTAGGCCGTCAGCTACAGCTAGTCAGCCCTGGGTCATCGGCTCTCCTCACTGACCTGGTAGTCCGGCAGCGCCGCTCGTCTGTCTTGGCGCTCCCTCCAACCGATCAGCGCTGTAGTGGGGATCTCTCAAGATGGCGTCCCCTTTCTCCAGCTGTCCCCGGGCCGGACCTCCGCAGGGGTCCACAGCGTAGCCGAGCCTTCCCGTCGCCGCCCCACAGGCTATACGGTCCCCAAGGTGTTCTGGCTCCCGGGTTGGCGGTGGTCACAAGTTGCGCCGGCGCCCGACCCCAGTAGCCGCCGCCAGCCTGGCCGCGCCAAAATCGAGGCCCCGGCTTTATAGGCCCCACCGGACCTCGCAGATCGCGGCTCTCAGCCTGGCCGCTCCGCGACTGTCGGAGCCGATTTGGGCGCCGCTTTTCACCGTCGAGTGTTGCCCTCGGGTCCAGGCACCAGGACAGGCACAGTGGGCACCTTTCAGATGACCAGGGCAGAATTATGAAGCAGGATAATTGCCGGCTGGTCGGAGCTCACGCTCTACACGACCGCCATGCTCGCCAGCTAAGCCACGCCCAGCTTAGTGTATCTTTATGTCTATTAATGTGTAAAACTGATTCTTTCTGTGCTCCCCTCGATATATTTCCAACATTAATGCAATTTCAACCACAGTCTGTAACTTATCTACAGTCGCAGTTTCAGCACAGCGGCTACTCCTGTGCATTTGGCAGTCTAGTAATCTACTACAAGTGCAGAGACATGCCTTTACATGTCATGCCATATTTTATTATGCAGACTTCTGTTTCTCTCAATACTGGAGACATTACACTGATATTGTCACTAATACCGTCCCATTTGCTCTTGCATACAATAATGGATGTGCTGGCCAGCATACATCTAAACTGAAGTTTTTGCTCATTCACAATCTGATTAGCTAGTAAGTCCAGTTCTGGACGCATGAACACGATTTCCGTTGTCTTAGTCACAACATGCTGTATTCCTTGTTGCTTCAGCTGAAACAATAGCTGTAATCTGTTCTATTTTTCTGTTTTTCTGCTACAGGGTCCCCTCGTGTTCCTTTTGGGGTCTTCCAGGATCTGTTTAGCAGACGTTTAGTGAATCTATTTCTGAGTGAGATGGTCTACTTTTTTGCCCTCATTCATAAATAAGTAACTTTATTGAGAAGTGGAGACTCTGGACGAATCTTGGGTGGTGGAAGGAGGAGGCGCTAATTACTCGAGAGGGGAGGGCCCTCCAACACCATATCTCGTTTGGTAAACAAACCTCTTAAAGACCTGGCAAACTGAGGAGTTTTAACAAACTGGGGACCCCACCTCCTAGTTGCCGGTATTTTACTTATTTCTGAATCATTGGACCATTGATGATAAAGGCCAGACAGCTTAATTAAGTTTTAGTTACCCATGCTTTCTATGCCACCCACATAGCTGCTCTTTTATTTGAAGAGTCAGATCTATCCAGGGCATTGACTCTGTTAACGGATTTGACCCATCCCAACAAGTCTGGTGATACAGGGATACCCATTTTAAACAAATTTCCTGTCTTGCCAGTACATTAAGACAAATAACAATTGAGCATGTCGCTTCATTAGTTTCACTTGAAACCCACCCACTGGGCAAGACCCAAAGATGACCAAGGCCAGGCTTACATCGATTTCCTTCCCCAAAATCTCTGAGATAGCCTTACCAATATCTTGCCAAAAGACCTGGAGCTGTGGACACTGCCGATATATATGTACAACATCTGCATCCCTTGCTGAGCTGAGAGAGTGAGAGAGATGGTTTTGCGATGCACTTTATTATTATGTAAATATGCAACTATACCGCACATGTTCCATTTTTTGATATATGTCAGCAGTCTTCTTCAACATATGTCTCTGCACACAGGTGGAGCTGCACCACATATATATGCGAATCACTTGCATAGGACAGTTTTCTGCTGTTGTCAACGCTCTTGTGCAAAGACCTAAATTGAACAAGATGAGTCCAGAAATCTCGATTGGTAATTGAAAATGGGTTTTTAGCTGGGGAGGATGTGAGTCCTACCCAAGTAATAAGTCCCAAAAAAAGTCCCAAAATTCAAGGTGAAACATACAGTTTCAATCATTTAAACCAAGGCTCAACTCTTGGTAGCTATGGCACAGAGCAGACAGGATTAGCTTGGTAAAATGTTAAAAGTATTTACCCACTCTAAAACAGTTGAAAAATCAAAAAAACAATACAAGAAAAATCCAACACCCAATTTCTAAACATGAAGACAAATGTATTGAAATAAATACCAGCAAAGGAACAAAAATCCAGTAAGGGGCACAAGAGATACAATTTATTAAAATATTAGGGCAAAAAGTGCCAGAAGAAAGTAAAGCGGCAATCAGAAATCACTGTTTGCGGATGACTGGGACTGAGGCACAATTTCAGGCCAACCACGATAGAGCGCAGGTCGGAAACAACAAGCAGGTCATCACAGTCAAAATTTGTATCTTCTGCCTTAATTATTGGAAGTGGAATCCTCCAATGGGGCATGTTTGAAGCTTGTATGCAATGAAGTCCCTTCTAATCCTGATTGCTGGTGGATGAGATCCCACTGAAGCTGTTGATTTTGGTGAGAAAAACCACAGAGTGGGAAAATTCAACTTTCGTAACCACTGTGATCCTCTCATCAGGTTGATACTTTTCATGTCATGATGATTTCTATCTTCAGACATAGTCTCTATAAAACCTCAGGCGGGGCAAACATTAAGCTGTATGTGATGAAGTCCTTGTGAAATCGGACATCTTTGTTGAGATATGCCGCTAAAGATATGGACGTCTTGGATGCCCAAAATTATGTGCTAAGTCCCATCTTTTCAGACTTTCTAGGCTAGCTCTTCTTAGTCACCTTTAAGGATCACAAGCCCTCAGGGACAGCACTTCTTGCCAAGGACACACCTCAGCAGAGTCTACCAGCATAGGTCCAGTCCATTTCCAGTTGCAAATGGCCTACTTGTTGTTTAATATTGGAAGGATTTGTTAGCATGAGCTGAAAGCCATTTTGTATTTCTGGCAGCCATCTTGTTTGCCATGTGCTGCCACGTGCTCGCCATGTGCTATGCCCTCCCTCAGTGTTGACTGCTCTTGTAATCTACCTGGAAACAAACTATATTTAGCATCTTCCACATTTGCACATGCTCAGTTGAGCTTGCAGATGTCCTTGCAACTGTTTCTAGTCTGTAACTGTCAGGATGTGTTCACCAGAATTAGCAACTGTTAGCTCCTCCCACTTGGTTGAGCAAGCAGATCTTGCATGCCCATATTAGTCATTTTTGCATGCTTACAAGTGCCAGGACTGCCCCTTGGTCTTATGCTGACTATGTAACCATACATTAAACAACAGGGGGTTTTACCCAATAAAGTCACTAGGGACCTGGGTGCTGTATGATACAAAATAGGGGGTCCCAGTGAAAAGGTATCCAAAGTGCACAAGCGAAAACTTTATGTAAACAAATTTTTGAACAAGAACAAATCACAAACAAGTACTTCAACACACTGTTATTTAATCACAATGTGCTTGAGATACACGTGTTTGAGCTCTGTGACATATTGTGTGTATTACATAAGATCCTTAATTTCTACCATTATCGTTTCTTTAGAGTACGAATTACCCTGTTGAGGGACAGACACATCCCCTCGGAGCTTTGGGTTTCCGCCAGCATACAGTGAAGGTGGTCACCTGTGCAGTTAGGTATGTACAAGGCACCTGAGTGCGGCTTCAATGATGAGTATGTTGTCTATGTACACAGGTGGAATTGGATTTCCCCACTAATTTACGCCCATTATTGTTTGTAGAGCACGAACACCGCGACGACGGTTACAGTTTCCTCTGAGATTGGTTTTGCGCACAGCTGAGAAGAGCAATTGCAGGTACCTTTAGGTACAAACGGGGCACGCATCTGTGGTGAAGTTATGAGTTATCAACAGGGCCGGACTGGCTACCGGGCAGTTGTGTGTGCTGCCGAGCAGGGAGATGATTTCTCCGTGGTGTGGGCTTATTTCGTTGATGGAGACCTGCGTGCGCTTTGAAATTAAAAAAGCAAAACGAATTTCGTTTTGCACACACAGGTCCCCATCAACGAAATCATTCCCCTGCTCGGCAGCACACACAACTGCCCGGTAGCCAGTCCGGCACTGGTTATCAATATACACTGGGTGAATTTATGATCAATCCCCTAATTGCCCCATTATTGTTGCTTTTTAGCGTATGAATACCGCGGCTGCAGACAATTCTACTTGATGAGGCACGGACACATCTTCTTTGGCCCGTGCATGTAAGTCGTCAATTTGGTGACACCTGTACAATGAGACTACGAGTTGGTCCCGGACTTTTTATAGCTATAGTGGTTTCCTGTTTGTGTTTTTATAGTGATGGAAAACCTAGGATGGAATAACTACCTCCTAATATGTTAAGGTCTGAGCCAGCTTTGAAAATATGTAAGTAACAGTCCATTGAAGCCTCTGGACAGCCACCATGTCTGAACTGTTTTTGGATTTTGCGGTTGTTGAGTACAATTTATATGTCCCTCCTGGTCTTTGTTTTCCTCTGCAGAAATCCGATGACCACCTTGGCATCTTACTGACCTTTGAATTCACAAGTGAATTATCGGATCCAATATATATTGATCCCTGGAATTGCATTCGGATATCTTGATTTACTCCTTTTTCGTTCTCCTGCCCGTGTTGAGAGCTCAATAGCCCAACTTTCCATGGTGATTAAATCTTCTTTTCATTTGATTATGTTATGTCGCTCTGTAGCGCGGTTTTAATACATTTTTTACCACTGTAAGTAGTAATACATATTTCACTTCACTTTTCACAGAGAAATCAATGTTCCCCTGGGTCTCTTTTGTCCTGATGAAGACCCCACTCTAAGGTGTGACGTATACCTACCATTATAGTCTTGGGGTCGAAACGTCAACGGCTACTACTACACACCAGTCAATGCAACAATCATTATAAATATTAAATATTAGCGTCGATAGCATGGTTTCCTTTTAATTGTTGAGCATTAGTTGCTCCCCTATTTTACTGGCTCAGTGCTCTGAAGCCAGCTGTATCGGTTTCTCATGAATTATGTACTTGTTTGCACTATGACCTACCTTGCACATCCCTCCCTTTTTAAACAAACACTGTACCCTACCTTTCCCTCCCCTGGGGCACTATGACAATTGTGCAACTGATCTGTTATATGTAACATAAATAAGCACATTGTGATTAAATAACAGTGTGTTGAAGTACTTGTTTGTGATTTGTTCTTGTTCAAAATGTTGTTTTCATAAAGTTTTCGCTTGTGTACTTTGGATACCTTTTCACTGGGACCCCCTATTTTGTATCATACGACTATGTAACCATATGCATATATAAGGCCCCAGTTTTCTGTACTCCTCATACTGCCTCATTCAGTTGCTAAGACTTCTGTGTGACGTAGTCTCCCTCATTTGAGGTTAATAAAGATGTTCTTTTTATATTTCAGCTTCTGTGCCAATTTCTTCTTTGTTGGTTCAAAAGGACCAAGTATCAGTGGGACCCCTGAGAAGGTTTCTATTTTCTACATTGTCACTACAGGAAAAAAAGGTCTCTTGCAGTTTATTAAGTCCATGTAGCTACTCAGGAGGGCATCCAACTGGCCCCTGGAATCCACTTCTGAGTCATGGGTACAAATGGGAGCAGGTTCAGCCCTTAAGGGAACCTCAGAGGTTACAGACAGCAGGTACATTCCTTTTCTGTTCCGTCACAGGTCCAGAAAGTGGTCTGAGGAGATGGAGGTGAGGTCTTAATTGTTTTCACTTTACTGGTTAGTAGGAGAGAGTGACTCCTGGATACTACCTGACCAATGGGAAAACGGTTCAAAAGGGCAAATATTCTGGTGCCTCACTGAAAATCCTCGAAACAATGCACCATTTTCAGTAAAATTCATTATGGAAAACATGTTTTGACCCTCTAGAGATCTTCTGACACACCCCTAGGTGTGCTTAAGGTAGTGAGCAGTCCTCTCCCAATCAACCATTCCAAACCAGTTCTGGGGTCAGCTTCCACCTCCACTGAAACTAAAGGCATAAATGTTTTTTGAAGCAGGGTCTAGTTTTACCATATAGTGCTCCAGGCCCATTCTGTCCACATCTGAAGCATAAGAGTCTCAATTTTCCCTGCCAGCCCATAGACAGGGTTGTGTTAAAATTGTCCACACTGCCTTGAGCATCTACAGAGGCAGTAGACCCCATGCCCTCCTGTACTCTCAGGTGTATCTCTCCTATTACCTCTTCATGCACATCTATCTGAACATCAAGATGTAGCAATAACAGGATGCGTCTGTCATTTGGGAGAACAGAATTTGCCAAGAGTAGAAGTCTGGGCCGACTGGGTCAACTGGGACTTTCCACAGCTTTAGTAATTACAAGTGACCTCTAACCGTATGTAATCTTCTGCTTTCTTAGAAAGTTTCAGAGAAGTGACGCAAATCATTTTCAATAAATGTTTAATTTTGTTATGACTGACGGTCAAACCTGTGTCATCATCAAGACTTGTGGTTAGCAGTTCTTTATTAAAATAATACTAAAGACCTGCCCACATTTCATTCGATGGACTACCTCGCACAAGTGAACAAATGGGTCATGACGCGTGTGTGTGCCCCTTTAGCCTTCTTATCTAGCATCTTTGGCTGAGGCTATAAGGCTTATTGTATTTTGAAATTCATTTTCTCTCTCTCTTACTTTCCTTTGCGTTGCCATGATTTTAGAACTTACTGGATTGCATGTTTTTGATCTTCATCTAAAGTGAGTCTTTGATACTTATTACTTACTAGATTGCTTAGAGTTATTTTTGACTAGAGATGTGTCTCTTTTTATTGTTTAAATTGTTATTACTTACTAGGGGGCATATTTACAAGGGCCATATCTCTGCATTTTTGGCTTTTAAAGCCAAAAAAGCAGGAGATAAAAATATCGCCCTATTTACAAGAGGGTGATAACATGCATTAGCTCATGTTAGCATCCTTGTACCCGACGCCTCCCTTTGCATCTCTAATAAGATGCAAAGTGGTTTTCACTGGGCAGTACAACCTTGTAAATATCGCTGATGTGCACATCGTGATATTTACAAGGCTGCTCACGCATTTTAGCAGACGTTAGTTTTTTGGAGAAAACCGCTGTTTCCGCCAAAAACGAATGTCTGCTAAAATACACACTTAGCTATACTTATCATTGGGGGTGGATTATGCTGATACGACCACATGGTCGTATCATCAAGGTTATCGCAGTTTTCCATGGAACATTGCTGGAAAACCAGCGATGTTCCATGGAAAACAACGCTATCACTGGGAAATTATCACCATTGCGCTATGCGTTGTTAATACAGCGCTAGCATGGCGATCATTTTCTGTGATAGCCGGCGATAACTATTTTCTCACTAAGCGCGGCCAGCGATAATTATCGCTGCCGCTTGTTAATATGCCCCTAAATTGCATAGAGTTATTTTTGACTAGAGATGTGTCTCTTGTTATTGTTTAAATTGTTTTTGAATAAACGGTGCCACTCTGACTCAGTTCCTGCATCTCACATGTGTATTTCTTTATTTTAGAAAGAGCAACCCTGCTCAGATTGAGGTGGTGTAGTGCATCCTTAATACCACCCTCTAACAGCTGGCGACCACGAAACAGACATGCGTAGATGTCCAGCCTGGTATAGAGTCAAAATATCGAGTTTTTAATATCGACTAGACATAATATCGAGTAAAAAATATAGAATGGACATAATATCGACTAGACATAATATAGACTACCAAAATATCGACTAGAAAATTTTAATATCGAATAGAATGGACATAATATCGAATCAAAAATATAGAATGGACATAATATCGACTAGACATAATATAGACAACAAAAATATCGAATTTAAGGTAAGTTAATATTAATTTATATTTTTTGTGTAATATAATTCTGTAGCGGGTTGTGGGTTTATAGGGGAATAGTGTGGGAAGTAATTTAATTTTAATTAATTAAATATGTTATTTTATTTATTGTTATTTATTTAGAATTAATTGTTAATTAATTATTAATTGGTAATGAATTAAAATATAATTTGTAATTAATTTAAATTGATTAATTGATAAATATGTTAATTTTAGTAATTTATTTTCTGTAGCGGGTTGTGGGTTTATAGGGGAATAGGGTGGGAAGTAATTTAATTATAATTAATTAAATATGTTATTTTATTTATTGTTATTTATTTAGAATTAATTGTTAATTAATTATTAATTGTTAATTAACTAAAATGTAATTGGTAATTCATTTTAATTGATTAATTGATAAATATGTTAATTTTAGTAATTTATTTTCTGTAGCGGGTTGTGGGTTTATAGGGGAATAGGGTGGGAAGAAATTTAATTATAATTAATTAAATATGTTATTTTATTTATTGTTATTTAATTAGAATTAATTGTTAATTATTAATTGGTAATTAATTAAAATATAATTGGTAATTAATTTTAATTGATTAATTGATACATATGTTAATTTTAGTAATTTATTTTCTGTAGCGGGTTGTGGGTTTATAGGGGAATAGGGTGGGAAATAATTTAATTATAATTAATTAAATATGTTTTTTTATTTATTGGTATTTATTTAGAATTAATTGTTAAATAATTATTAATTGGAAATTAATTAAAATATAATTGGTAAATAATTTGAATTGAATAATTGATAAATATGTTAATTTTAGTAATTTATTTTCTGTAGGGGGTTGTGGGTTTATAGGGGAATAGGATGGGAAGTAATTTAATTATAATTAATTAAATATGTTATTTTGTTTATTGTTATTTATTTAGAATTAATTGTTAATTAATTATTAATTGGTAATTAATTAAAATATAATTTGTAATTTATTGTAATTGATTAATTGATAAATATGTTACTTTTATTACATTATTTTCTGTAGTGGGTTGTGTGTTTATAGGGGAGTAGCTTGGGAAGTAATTTAATTGTAAGTAATTATATTTTTAAAATATTTTTTTGTGTCTAATTTTCATTTTTTTATATTGTAAATTAATGTATTGGTAATTGGTAAATAATTAGTATTGTAACCAAATAAATACTTAGTTCCCCAAACTAGAAAAAAGGAAAGGAAAGGAACGAGGTGTATGGAGATGGGAGAGAGTCAGGGAACAAGGTGTTCCCTTGTTGGAACTAGGGGACCTCACACACCCAGACAGAAGCCTAGGTGTCATGCTTCATCATTGGTCTCCTGCTCCTCGTCAGACTGGCGCTGCAATGTCTGACGGGCGCCGTAGGCGCTCTTTGTTGGAGATCTTCTGTTCCAGCCAATTTTTTGCGTGCGTGTGAGGGGTCTGGTGTAAGTGTAGTCGTGAGTGAAAAGGTGAGGTTAAAAAGAGGCGAGTCAGTCCACAATAAACTTTATTTGGGGTGGCTGGCTCCATAGTTTAAAAGGGTGGGAGGGGAGGAAGGGACTGTATAGACTACAGTGAACTTGCTCAACCCTCTAAGAAGGTCGACATGTTTCATGCCTATGTGGCAATTCTTCAGGACCTCAAGTGTTGGGTACTACACAGTGAAAAGAAACAATGAAAATTAATAAAGATTCTAAATACAACCTCATTGGGTCAATCAGGGAGCAAGCCAGCAGGTCTTGCTCTGGAGGGGAACCTAGAAGAGACAAGTGGAAGGGTTGTAATCTAACAGAGTAGTATGCATTACCCTTCAATAACTAGGTTCCAAACAGATACTCCATACACCATCTAGCATCGATTTACAGTGTGGCACATCAATCACACAAAAATGGGCACATAGGTTATTGGTGAGACCACTCAAGAGTTAATTAGGAAGTGTGATTGCAGGCTAACACTGCGAAGATAATGCATTCAATTAAAAGTAAAAAATAACGACTAAACGGAAGGCTAAAAAGAAGAGGGCTAAAAAGGTACAACATCACATATATAATGATGACTCGATAGGTGCTTACCCTAAGAACAACCCTAAAGGGCCCCGCAGTCTGTTCCCGTGGGGCAGTTCATGTGGTGAAATACCTGTAAGAGAGAAACACATACAGGCACCCCACCGGGTTTGTTCATAACAAGAATGGTAGAAAGCAAAGGTCAAGATGGTATAGGGACCCCCTGACCAATACGAGGACGGAAAAAAATGCGGATGGAAGACCCAAAGAGAACTGATTCAATCCCCCTCTGGGGCCCTGGAGTGAGCCCTCGACGCATGCGTGCCCTGTGTTGGAGGCGCCACAAGGCTGAATGGAACACCGGCCCCACACGGGTGTAGAAGAGGATCAGTAACCGCAAATGTGATGGTCACAAATTTCCAGGCACTGGGCAATCCTCCAGACCTTGGCACGGCAATCCAACCCAGAGGCATACATCGTGCCAGAGACCGCGTGTCAGAGCTGCGCCGAGGGAGCTGGCCAGTATCTCCCTTCAGTGAACCAACCCGCAAATAAACAAATCCACTAATGGGAAGGGCATGGTTACGCTCCAACGCTTACCTGATGCGATGAACTGCCATGGCGGAAACCTACCCACACCACGAAGCGCTCCTGCCGGTAGCGCGGAACAGCTGGTGTAGTCTCGGCGGAGACACCGTGTTTTTAAAGCTGTGGTCCGCGACTCCGCCGATTAACGCCCCGCTGGTGAGCGTGTCCCACGTGAACCCCGTCACATCAGTGCGTCAGAGCGCAGGAGCATAACGTGTCTGGGTGGTGGAAAAAAGTGCCTCTAATGTGGCGGCCATCTTAGAATGGGGTGAAACCTTAAGGATAGATACTGGAAGGTTAGCACTGTCTGGCATTCATGGCCACGGGGGACTACTAATGAAAGTGTCGAAGCTATACTGAATCTGCTAAGACGAAAGGTTAAAGTCTTTAAAAGAAATTCTGGTAACCAGCGGTTCAAGATTTATAATCCATACTTTGTCACTGACGTGGATGAGAGAACCGGCAGGCCGGGTCGGTTAGCTGTCTCATTGGCAGTGTTGAGGTGGTATGGTCCAGTAATATACATACTGGGATATATCAACGGGTGATATTGCGGTGGTAGAAGTTTCTCCATAGGGACCAATATCAACGTTGCCAAAATGGGTGTGATTCAGTGATGGTAGTGTGGCCCACATGGTCATAGTTTCATAAGGCAAAGATGAGGGTGGAGAAACTGGACACAGTCTGGTGACGGTCAATGGTGACGGTATAAGTCTTGACCAAGACTGAAGTAGTGTCTCTGTAGGAATCAGTTATGACGGACTAAACAGGGAACTGTATATAAGTGAATACAGAGTGTGGTATCGGCCATGGTATAGAGCCAATAGGAGGCTATCAAGGACTCTAAGTAAATATGCACATGAAAATGAACAACCCAAACGGCCTGGAGAAGGTATGCTGATCAAGGTAAGGGTGGTTGGGGGAGAGATTGGGGGAGAGAGACTCCCGGTATAAGGAGTTATCTCGCTAGTAATGTCCAGGCCACGGAATCGTTGAGGCCCTGGATGTCCAACTGAAGGCGATGTATCCACCGTTGTTCAATCCTGAACAGTGCTTGGTGGGTAATCGAAGTATGGGATTCAAGGACCACCCATTTAATGTTGTCAGCTTTGTGGCCATGTAGTGCATAATGTTCGTAAAGTCTGGTATGGGTTTTAGAGCAACGAATGTTGCTCTTGTGTTCCATGATCCTTAGTTTGACTGGTCTCATCGTCATGCCTATATAGTGTTTGTCGCAAGGACAGGTCAAAAGATAAATGCATCTTGAGCTGTTACAGTTGGTGTGTCTGTTAAGGTGCCAGGTAAAATTGTCTGAGAGTTTTATCTCTTTACATTGTGTTGTTTGTAGACATGCAACGCACCCACCGCAAGGGTAATGACCCACCACTGGTGGCAACTTCCACAGAGTACTCTGGTTGGCAGTCATTTGTTTTTTGGGGCGTGTGTGGATCAAGGAGTCTTTTAAGTTGGCCGTACGCTTGAAGGCAAAGCGGGGGCGTGGTATTTCTAAATCCCCTGTATTTAGTAAACCCCAGTGTTTGTTGATTGTTCTTTTTATACCAGTAGAATTCTGTGTGTAACAGGTAACACAGGTGATGACATCATCAGGCTCTTTCGGGTGTGACTCCAAGAGAGCCTCTCTAGGATTGTTGAGCGCTCTTTTGCGTGAATTGTAAATAAGTCTGGCGGGGTAGCCTCTGTCTTGTAATTTGTGTTGCAGCGTTATGGACTCTTTCTTGTAGTCAGAGGTAGCTGAGCAGTTTCTCCGGATTCTCAGGAACTGCCCAAATGGGAGATTCTCTCGTAGAGATCTGGGGTGGTGGCTCCCGAAGAGCAATAAACTGTTCCTATCAGTCTCTTTCCTGTACAGAGAGGTACTGAGTCCCTCCTGATTGAGGCTGATTGTAAGATCTAGGAAGGGTATCTTGATGTCTGAGATAGTGGCTGTAAATTTGAGGAACTGGTTTTGTTGGTTGATCCAGGAGCAGAAGGCTTCACAGCTCTCCCAGTTCCCATGCCATAGAATCAGAACATCATCAATATATCTGCGCCACATTGTGATGTTCTGGCTATAGGGATTATTGTTTGAATAGATGTGGAGGTTTTCAAAGGTGGCCATGTAGATGCATGCCAGACTAGGAGCAAAAGTCGAGCCCATAGAGGTCCCCTGTATTTGATGGTAAAGTTGGGACCCATATTGGAAAAAGTTTTCAGTTAGTGCTATACTAGCACATGCCATTATGAAAGAGATGGGCGTGGGCGAACACCAGTTCTCTGACCGGAGGGTGAGCTCAACAGCGTCCAGGGTGGCTTGTTGTGGAATATTCGTATATAGAGCCTCCACATCTAGAGTTAGGAGGAGGTCTACATTCTCTCTGCCATCAATTGATTCAATGAGGCGGAGCACATCCCTAGTATCTTGTATAAAGGATGGTATTTTTCTCACGAGGGGTTGTAAAAACACGTCACAAAATTTGGATAGGGGCTCAAGTAGTGAGCCAATACCGGACACTATTGGTCTACCCGGGACCGGTGTGGTACCCTTGTGTATTTTGGGGAGGGTGTAAAAATAAGGGACAACTGGGTCCTTTGTGACTAGGAAATCAGCCTAAAATATTGTAATTATTTTGTAATTGGTATTAATATTTATGTTATTTATATTTATATATGAAGTATTTACTTTCCCTACTATTGCACTCACTGGAGTGTGAATAGTAATTTTTACCCCTACACTATGCAACGCTTTCCCTACTGTTGCACTCACTGGAGTGGGAATAGTAATTTTTACCCCTACGCTATCCAACGTTTTCCCTACTGTTGCACTCGCTGGAGGTCGAATAGTAATTTTTACCCCTACGCTATCCAACGCTTTCCCTACTGTTGCAGTTTCTGGAGTTGGAATAGTAATTTTTATCCCTACGCTAGCCAACGCTTTCCCTACTGTTGCACTCACTGGAGTGGGAATAGTAATTTTTACCCCTACGCTATCCAACGCTTTCTCTACTGTTGTGCTCACTGGAGTGGGAATAGTAATTTTTACCCCTACGCTATCCAACGTTTTCCCTACTGATGCACTCCCTGGAGTTGGAATAGTAATTTTTACCCCTACGCTATCCAACCCTTTCCCTACTGTTGCACTCACTGGAGTGGGAATAGTAATTTTTATCCTTACGCTATCCAACGCTTTCTCTACTGTTGCACTCACTGGAGTGGGAATAGTAATTTTTACTCCTACGCTATCCAACGCTTTCCCTACTGTTGCTCTCTCTGGAGTGGTAATAGTAATTTTTACCCTCTCACTATCCAATGCTTGCCCTACTGTTGCACTCTCTGGAGTTGGAATAGTGATTTTTACCCCTACGCTATCCAACGCTTTCCCTACTGTTGCACTCACTGGAGTGGGAATAGTAATTTTTACCCCTACGCTATCCAACGCTTTTCCTACTGTTGTGCTCACTGGAGTGGGAATAGTAATTTTTATCCCTACGCTATCCAACGCTTTCCCTACTGTTGCACTCTCTGGAGTGTGAATAGTAAATTTAACCCTATCGCTATCCTACGGAAAAAAATATTGTATATGTTTTGTTAATAATATGTATATAAATTTTCAAAAATATATAAATATTTTTTTTAAGTTACATTAATTATTTATTAATTTCAAGTTTATTTAAGTATTTTAAGTATGTTAAAATTAATTATATTTATTATTATATTACTTTAAAATTACTTTTAAGATATTTAAAAAATTCGATATTTTGACTGTCTATACTTTTTCCTATCGATATTTTGGAGTCGATATTTTTGTACTTACCTGTTTGTAGATAGGAAGTCGATATACTGGCATTCTATATTTTTACCTCGATATTTTGGCAAGTCGATATTCTGTCAGTGATCCGTCCAGCCTGCAAGTAAACGGAACCTGTTCACTGTGACAATGGACGAAGATCACCCCTCGGTGCCTCTTCCTGACTGAGCAGACAGAGGTAATTCAAAGAGTCTCTATCTCTCCTTTCTCTTTGCCGTGTCCTGATGTGATGTTTGGCTGTACTGTTGGTTGAGCACTTGTAGGCGTGCCCGTGTCCGAACCACAGCTCATTGCTTCCTGGCATCTCGCCATGACAAAACAACCCTTTTTTAGGTTTCGACCTGGCGAGAGCACGCAGTGCTCCGCCCAGGCCGAAATCTTTTGAGTTACAGTATGGATGTTCGTCCCGCCTCTGTTTCCCATTGGCTAGCTCCATAAATGGACGCTAGCCATTGGCAAACAGAGGCGTCCGTCATCCTGCGAGGCGACTCGTGGGCGTTTCTGGTGAATTTTTCTCATCCGGCCCCTTTGTGCACGTCATTCTGGCCAAACACGCCCCCGAATCGCCTCGCCTTCCTGCACCGGCTGATGCGTGATTTGTGAGATCCTCGGCAGTACCAGTAGGGCAGTCCGTTCTGTACAGTCCTCAGTGAACTCCTTATATTAGGTAAGTGCTAATACCTCTTGCCTGCCCGCCCCCCTCCCGCTGTCCGTGTGCCCGCCCGCCCCCCCTCCCGCTGTCCGTGTGCCCGCCCGTCCCCCCTCCTGCTATCAGTGTGCCCGCCCGCCCCCCCTCTCGCTATCTCACGATTTGTGAAAACCTAGGTTAGTTAGATCCTACGATACCTCTTGCCTGCCCGCCCACCTCCCGCTGTCCGTGTGCCCGCCCGCCCCCCCTCCCGCTGTCCGTGTGCCCGCCCGTCCCCCCTAACGCTATCAGTGTGCCCGCCCGCCCCCCCCGCTATCTCACGATTTGTTAGTTAGATCCTACGATATACAATGTGTCTTGTCCAATGTCCCCACAATGTGACGCAAAGCTTAAAACATTGGCCCTCCTCACCCATGCACCATTGGACTTGCAGCTCATAAAATGTGTTTAGAATCACCCTTGCACAGTGGGAAGCAAGGATTAACACAATTACTCTGTGCCACCCCTGCATGACGGCAACTGCAGCTCAGCAAAAGTGTTTTGTGCTACATCGTCTCAATAGGAATGGAGCTCACAACAAATCTTTTCTGTCCTCCTGGAGCAATAAGGGCTACAACTTAAGAAACGTCTTCTGGGCCTCCCCTGGTTTAAGCTCAACTAAAGTGTCCAGAAGTGACCAGTGCCACCTTTGTGCAAGCGAAAGAAACTACATGATTACATTGAGACCAGAGGACTATGGTCGGCCTCCAAAACCACGCCATAATGTTCCCGATGACACAGAAATGGGATCATTGCAGATCTCTGCACCTTCGAAGCCCCCCCTTTGGATGTATCTTCCATTGCATCTTGGCCACGAGCCAACCAGCAGATGATCTGAAAACAACTGATGACCCACTTCTTCTGCAAACTTTAGCTATCAAAGACTTGTTCCTAGTCCCCCCCTCCTTTTCCTTGTCTATCTGGTGCTCTGCAGAGCCCATTGGTCATTTCAGCGCATTAAAAAAACTATACATAAAGTATTCCAAAGTAAACTCTTCAGATTTGATAGTTTATTCAGGTGTGTTGACTCTGTGCATCCAGGAGTAGGCATTGGCCTCAGAATGAGCAGCATCACAACCCTAAGGGGAGTGGCACGTCATAGCTGTGTGACGAAGGTGAAACAGAGGACTGCTTTCGCAAAGGTGCAGCTTCATGTTATAGCTCTACAAATGGTCTCAAAAGAGCGTTAGGCAACCTCGGAACATTACACAGTTGTAATAAAACCAACCTAACTACACCTGCTCGCAGGATGGGCTGAAGCATAACTATGGGCCCTGGTTTGTAAAAGTGCCCGCCCGTCCCCCCTCCCGCTATCGGTGTGCCCGCCCGCCCCCCCTCCCGCTATCTCACGATTTGTGAAAACCTAGGTTAGTTAGATCCTAGGGAGGGTGCTAACGTGGGCGGATCACATGGACACCCACACCCGGGTACCATGGCACCTGGGGTGCCTCAACGGATGGAAAGGGGGGCGGGGGTGGGGAGGTCTAGGGTGGGAAGGGGGGGTCATACAATCAGGGACAGCTAGGTAGGGGGGGGCAGAACAGGCTGGAAAATACTTACATTGGAGATACAGATCATACTAACTGTAGCAAAATAGAAATAAATAAAAAAGCAAAGGATTTTTTTTTCAGAGTACATGAGAAAAACTCCAATGGCTAAGATTAGCATATTGTCAATGAACATATGCGGCCTCAATGATATAAAGAAAAGACAGAAAGTCACAGAGGGTCTAAGAATATCTGGGCCGAATATCGTGTGTCTCCAAGAGACACATATTGAAGGTTCGCAGCAATATCTGTTGAAATCCCTAGGATATCGACTTATAGCAGCTACATCACAGGGGACACGCACTAGGGGGGTCGCAATTTTAGCAAAGGGTGGGGGGCTACAATTTTCACGGTCCAAAGCGGATACTTTAGGTAGATTGGCAATTACAGAATGCCATCTTAATAATGGTGAAGGTAAATTCACATTATGTACAATATATGGGGATATTGTTGACGATCCGGAGGTATTGATTAAGGTGTCCAACGAGTTAATTCACTGGCCTCTCCCATTGATTCTCTGTAGAGATCTTAATATTCATTTACCCTATAATTGGTCCACAGATCCTGGGTTTATTTATCAAGGCAGGAAACCGAAGGTCTATGTCGCTCTTAAAGACTTATGTTTTCAACACGGCCTTTTAGATGGCTGGGCTATGAGTCACCCGGGCGACCCTGGTTATACTTATTATTCATTTCCACATTCAAAACATGTAAGATTAGATTATATGCTTCTTTCGAATAGCTTACGCTCTATATGTCAAATCAATAAACTACCTAGAATTCTGTCGGATCACAACCCGCTTAAGCTTAATCTAATGAAGGGTCCCGAAAAATCTAATATAAATATATGGACATTCGAAAGAGCTTTGCTATACAATAACGCATATAATTCCCATATGAGAACATGGATTCCAGCTTTTCTATCAGATAATATCGGGTCTACCTCCATCGACATAGTCTGGGACACTTTGAAAGCAGGGGTTAAGGGCGAAACGATGAAATTCTCCTTTCACCACAACAAAACAGAAAAATTAAAAATGGCTTCGCTGGAAGAAGATTTGCGTAAAGCAGAAGGACTTATTAAAACAATACAGGAAGGTAACCCAATTGCTAATGCAGAGCGTAAAGTGGCTATCGCAAAAAATAACATCTTGGCAATATTAACTGATAGAGCAGCTAGTAAGGCTAACGTCAACAAAGCTAAAATATATGAGCTTGGGGAAAAAATGGGCCACCAATTAGCTGTTAGAACCCGTGAAGAGATATCTTCTGCTCTAATTAAAGAAATTAGGGACCCGGATTTGGGTCTAAGGTCAGATCCATCTGAAATAAGAACATCCTTTCAGAGATTTTATAAAAATCTCTATCACGAGGATAATACAGAATGCGGTGATCCCAATATTTATTTGGAATCATTTACCCCATCACACTTGGAAACTCTGATCAGGAGATATTAGATAGTACAATTAGCTTTGATGAAATACTTCTAGCAATTGAGGGCCTGGCTAATGGAAAAGCTGCGGGCATTAACGGGATTCCTACTGAATTCTACCTTAACTTCGCCCCTCAACTCGAGAATATCATAACCCTCCTTTTCCAAACTATCTTCTCCGGAGGGAACCCGCCTAGGTCATGGTCCATTGCCAAGATAATAGTATTTCCCAAAAAAACAAAGATGAGAAAGAATTAGGCTCATATCGACCGATCACACTGATTAACGGTGATTCTAAAATATATTCAAAAATACTGGCAGATCTATTGGCTCCCGTAATTCATAATATTGTCTCAGAACGACAACATGGTTTTGTTCCCGGAAGGTCTACGATTGATCACATACAAAGGGTTATTTCCCTCTTTGATTATACGGGGGTGACAGGAGACCCTATGGCTCTTATATTGCTCGACGCAGAGAAAGCGTTTGATAGGGTCTCCTGGAAATTCCTATGGGCGGCCCTATCAAACTGTGGGATAGGCGGAAATTATTTAACAGCAGTCCAACAACTTTATGTAAACCCCAGTGCCCAAGTATTAATCAATGGGGCTCTATCAGAAAGCTTTGCCATCACGCGGGGTACAAGACAGGGCTGCCCCTGCTCGCCCCTCCTATTTGCTATTTATATTGATGTATTTATACACAACTTGGAAAATAATAATTTAATTCCCCCAATTCAAGCTCGCAAAGTAGAAACTAAATGTCTGGCATATGCCGACGATATAGCTATAATCACAGGTGACCCTAATAACGCTATTAAGTGGATAGAACAAGAAGCCCATGCCTTTGGCAAAGTCTCGGGGTATAAATTAAATTGTAGTAAAACTCAGATCATCATAAATAATAAAATTACGATGCAAGATCCACGTATAATTAATAAAGCAATTTATTTAGGCGTGAGTATTAACGCTAATATCGAAAAAATGGTTGACGATAATCTTAACCCTCTCATTAGTCGCACTAAGAAGGAACTACTACGCCTACACAATTTACAACTCACTATTGGGGGGAGAGTTAATGTAGTCAAAATGTTGTTTTTTCCGAAGTTTCTCTATTTTTTTCGCACAATAAACCTAGAATTCTCCCAAACAGTTTTTAAAAACATAGACGATATGTTTTCACGTTTTATATGGGGATATCATAAGCCACGAAGAGCACTCAAGTGGATCACTTTACCTAGAGATCGGGGGGATGGGCACTGCCAAACTTTAAACTGTATTATTGGGCAACAGTGTTGAGATTTAGTGTATACCTTTTGAAAGAAGACACTGATGTCCATAATATCCCCACTTCGCAAGAACTTATTTTGGGAGATGGTTGTGCAGGTTGTTTATGGCGTCACTCTAACGATGACTATTTTAAAAAGGTGAAATTCAAGACTATCTCTAGTGTTGTTAAAGTGTGGCGGAATGTTAAAAAACTAGTTGGTCTAGGTCGATATTCCTTTTATACACCTGCAACACAGAATTTGGATCTTCCGGAAATATTTCGAGATTCAATATCGAATAGATGGGCAGAATTAGGGATAAAACAACTAGGGTGCTTTTTTTCTGTGAATGGCTTCAAGTCTTTTGAAGAACTAAAAACCGAGTTCAGACTATCTAATAGAGATTTCTTCAAATACCTCCAAGTGCAGGATTTTATTTTAAAGAAAGGAGGAGGTCGCTTCAAATTCCAATCGTGGCAAACGATGGACAAATTATTATCTATAAAAAACCCTAGAATTGGCGAGATATATGAAGGACTTAATTTACTTTTGCCAGACGACATGGAGAAACATACGGAGGCATGGCAAAGCAGACTTGGCATCTCTCCACGAACCTCCTTGGAAGCCTTGGAGATGTCAATATCAACCCTAATGTCCATGAAACTCCAAGTACAATTTTATAAAACATTTTTTTCACTTTATTACACCCCAGAAAAAATGGCAAAATGGGGGACCGGAAATTTAACACACTGCCCTAGGTGTTCACTTTCATCAGCAGATCTAACCCACATGTTTGCTACATGTCCTATATTAGGGAATATCATATCGACAATCTCTGACTTTCTTTCCAACCTCGCAAATTGCCGTATTAATATATCAACCGAAGAAATTTTATTAGGTACGTCTAACATACCACGACCACATTCTATGCATGGGCTTATCTTCGTGGCTATGGCTGTTCTAAGATTGTGCATTGCGTCAGCCTGGATAGATCCATTAGCACCTTCTTTTGTAGAATGGAGAAACAGGCTGTTTGCAACCTGCAACCTGGAAGTGGCGATTTATAGAAGCAAAGGGAGAATTAAACGGAATAAGGGCATGATGATATGGGCACCTCTGCTAGACTGGATGCAAGAGGAAAGAAATGTTTGATTTACTTAGGTTTTATATTTACTGTCCCTCTTCTCCCCTTTTATTTATTTATTTTTCTTCTTCTTTTCTTTTCTTCTTTTATTAGCTCAGTTTCATGCTCACTGAACAAATGTATATACTTTTCTCCATATCTTCTATAATCAATAAAATGTAAGATTTTGCTACCTGTTCTGCAGGGGTGGGGGGGTAATGCTGTTTATAAATCTCAAATGCAAAAAAAAAAAAAGATCCTACGATACCTCTTGCCTGCCCGCCCCCCTCCCGCTGTCCGTGTGCCCGCCCGCCCCCCTCCCGCTGTCCGTGTGCCCGCCTGTCCCCCCTCGCGCTATCAGTGTGCCCGCCTGCCCCCCCTCCCGCTATCTCACGATTTGTTAGTTAGATCCTACGATATGTTTAAAAAGTGTTAGGAAGCCTTCTCTTTCAGTATCATTTCCAAGAACAAAATACCTCTTTCTCTATGATGTAATGTCAGAAATAGGCAGTCTATTTCATCCTGAGCACTTTAGTCATTCATAGTAACTGCCTCATATCATCATATTATATACTTATTTTTTTAGATAATTATATGTTTTGTTACATGTATTACTTTTTCCACTGTTTGCTCCAAGTTGTCCCTGTGCACAGTCCTCTGCCACCCATTGGGAGCTGTCCATGTTTAGAAAACTGCAATTTAATGAATGAATTGGTATCACAGACTATGAGGTAGTCTGCACGCTCACAAGGACACCATTTCCAAAAAAACACAAGATTATCACCATCTTTTTGACAAAAAGCACAATATACTTAATTCCACTTTATTTGCCCAACTCTATTAATTACTGAATCAATAACCTAAGATTCGGGCATATTGCTTAAATTTGCATTTTATTTTATAAACAATCACTGCTATACTATTCGTCTGAGGTTGTATCAGTCCTCTGTGGCATTTTAAGCATTCTTTCATTCAAAGGCACTATCCGGTGTCTTTAGACCTCCTTGCAGCCAAGTCTCAATGAGGATTTCTCCATGCTCCTGTTTTTTCCATCCTAGATAATCCCTGTTTCCACACAGAAGCTTTTCAGGATTCGTAACACAAAGGGTATTATCTTCAACATGATATCACTTTACCACGGCGGCTACATGCAACGTGGAGCCCGAGTAAAAGGAACGTACTGTGTGACCAGTTTAAGCCCATGTCTGTCTGTTTCACTTCCTGTCGAGCAGTCTAGAATACCCTGTGATGAGCCATCAGGCCCAGTACCGTATAGTGGGGCACCTCCTTTAATCCTATATCCAAGGAAGTGATGTGGTAGAACTGATTTTCCCACATGCGAAGATGTCTGTCTCCCGAGGTGGTACAGAAGCAAGTGCTGTGCTATTATGGACACTTTCTAAAGCTTTAGCCTAGTGACTTCAGCACCAGTTGGTGGGGATTCTATTGAAGTGTATCTTTCATAACACTGATTACACTCCTCTTTTGGGAGATATTTTTAAAGCGCGAACTCGACCCGAAGGTATCAAAGCGCTTTACATGAGCACTAGCTGCTTTACAGACGGTGCAGAGTGCTAGGGAGTGCAGAGTGACTGCAGAGTGCAGAGTGACTGCAGAGTGACTGCAGAGTGCTAGGGAGTGCAGAGTGACTACAGAGTGCTAGGGAGTGCAGAGTGACTGCAGAGAGACTGCAGAGTGCTAGGGAGTGCAGAGTGACTGCAGAGTGCTAGGGAGTGCAGAGTGACTGCAGAGTGACTGCAGAGTGCTAGGGAGTGCAGAGTGACTGCAAAGTGACTGCAGAGTGACTAGGGAGTGCAGAGTGACTAGGGAGTACTAGGGAGTGCAGAGTGCTAGGGAGTGCAGAGTGCTAGGGAGTGCAGAGTGTTAGGGAGTGCAGAGTGACTAGGGAGGGCTAGGGAGTGCAGAGTGACTAGGGAGTGCTATGGAGTGCTAGGGACTGCAGAGTGACTGCAGAGATTAAGCTAATGGCAATGTAAATGACAATGCCATTTATTTATCTGTTTTCAAAACCAACACATAAATACAAATTTTGTAATTTACAATGCCAATAGGTCTAACTTTTCCAAAGGCGAAACCATTGCATTGTAAATGCTTGTTTTAAGATTGAGGTTTGTGGTCAAGCACCTACGATACTTAGAATGAGTTAGGCAAGGGGAGTGGCGCCTTCCGTCTCCCAGCTCCTGCGGGTTCTGAACAGGTCAGGACTACTAAAAAAGTGATCGTCAGTATATATTTGATGACTGGAAAGGGAATTTATAGTGCTTATGAAAGTATTACAAATGTCCAGCTTCTGCAAGTGATCGTCAGTATATATTTGATAACTGGCAAGTGGATTTATAATGCTTAAGAAAGTATTGCAAATATCAAGCTTCTGCACGGGATCTCAGTCTACGCCTGGCATGGGAGTTTGTTTTGTGCTAAACAGCATTACTAATATCCAGCTTCTGAAACAAATAGTTAACGGCTGTTTAAGAAGAATAAATAAGCTTTGTAGTGTTGCATTAAATAAGAAGTGTTTTTAAACTGCGTAGCAAGTTAAGGGAAAGTTCTTTACTTTCAACAATGCCTCCGTTTGTGGCTTCCTGTTCTTATCGTGTGAAGCCCAAATAAATGCTCTTCCCTTTTTTGACATCTCTTACTTCGTGCAAATTCGCTTGTTCTTTCTATTTTCTGGTAAACAAAAGTGTACTGTTTTTGATTTTTTAATAACTCATAAAATAATAGTCCACTTTCTTACACAATTGTTCCATACCAGCTAAAATAGTGGTTTCTCTGACTTCTCACCTTTCATTAACTCTGCTGCAGTTCTTTCTAAAACATCGGTCCCTGGTGTACCCATTACAATTGTGTTCCATTTGTTTGTTTGTTTAGCGAGAAAAACAACTAGGTGTATAAATGTATATGTATATTTTGTGTGCTTGTTGATTCTATATGTGGCGGCTGTTAAACTTCCTGTTACATTGAGCACGCCCTGCCACCTCCGGTCCCCTGCCCAGGACTTATTAGTACTAGTCTTTAAATAGTGCATTGTCACATTTAGTTTCCAAATAGAAGCCTTCACAACACTTAATTACGACTTTTGAGGACAATTTTCAATAGGCTCCCCTACTTAACTCTTACACCCTGAATAAAGTACATTCAGTTCCTTGACCATCACCCCTCACGCTTCTCACCTTACCTTTCCTGCGTGCTTGGCCCCATAGTAATTGATGGATCCTCCCACTTGACAGACAGCGGGAGTGGAGGAATTTCGAAGGCATTTCTTAACCACAACACACACAGCCATCTTTTTACGATTCTGGTCATTTATACGCCCTAGACTTGGCCCCAACTTCAAATGATAGGCCAGCCAAGGGTTCCCTTTAAATACCAGATGACCTTCTCCTTCCATCCCCTCCCCCAATGAACAATGGCATAATAAATTCAGGTCAAACACAGCAATGTCTTACTGGCCCCAGCTCAATGATAGAAGCTGTAGTTCCAGGGCTGCTGGTCAAATAGATGCACAATTCACACTGAAGCTTACACCAGCACAAAATACTGCAGCACCAAGCAACTAACAGCCTGATTCATCAAGCTGATTTGCGCTCGCAAAGGGCCAGATTCTGAGAATCTGGCCCTTTGCGAGTGCGATTTTTGCATTTGGGATTCATCATCCCAAATGCAAAAATCTCTATTACCGAAATCGCATATTTGCGAGGAATTGGATTTAAGGAATCTCTAATAGAGATTCCTTAAATGCAATTCATCAACCAATTAGAAATTGCGAAATCGCTATATTTGGTCGCAATTTACCACCAAGTCTGACTTGGTGGTAAATTGCGAAAATAGTGTAAAAAGCACTTTAGTGCATTTTTAGGTTTCGGCTACCGTCGCACTGCGTAAGCAGTGGGCGGAGCCGAAATCTTATGTGTGTAGTATGGGGACCTGAAGACGCCCCTCTCTCCATTGGCTGGCCTCGTAAATACTGGCCAGCCATTGGAGGAGAGGAGCGTCACTCAGTTCAGGGCCCGCCTTGACGCGATTCGGGGGCGTTTCTGGGCCTTTTTTTAAGTCCCGCCTTCTCCTCTTCCCATTGGCTGGAATTTTACCTTCCAGCCAATGGGAAGGGGAGAGGGCGAAAAACACGCCCCGAATCTTAAATTGACCTTGTTCTGTTTGTGTCTGTTACAGCTATTCATTTGCTAGTAGTCCCCACGCATTGCGACCTTGACTGGGATTGGTGTATAAAAACTATTGGCGATGATCATTGGTCCGAGAAACTGCACGTGCCTATGATAGTGTGTTTTGAGCCTGAATAACAACGCAAGCGGAAGTAGTTCGACTCTTTACTGAGCGCCTTGTTTTCTCTGCGGTCAGGGCAGCCCTCTGCTGGTAGGAGAGGGATTGTTTTAATCTTTTGATTTTCGGAGATGTCCCATAGCCCAAGCATGGCCCGAGGGCATTGGAGCGCTTTTCAATGGGTCACTTTTCAACAGTCACGAGACGGATGTCGAACTAGCAAACATACTCAATAGCTGTATTTTTTCACTGAAGAAGCATGGTATGAAACGACACTGTCACGCTTATATTCTGTTGTAGATGATCCGTTGACACTTATGCCGCCCAAAGCCAAAGAGGAGAATCGCGGCCACAGGGCTAGGTAGAGTTAGTTGGCCCTTCATCAAGGCTCCCTACCAGACAGGTGAGACGGATAACCGTGAGGCTAGTTCACTCGGTCAAAGTCCCTGCTGCAGATATCGGAGTGACGCCTGCAAGTCACCCGTTACCGTCCCTATATTATAATTTAACGTGTTAATGTAGCTGTTGTAGGACGCTAACTAAACTCGGTGCAATGTGCAGGCAACCGATGACAGCCTAATCTAGCCGCTGGTGAATGCGGGGTGAGTGTGGCCCACTCATTCAGTTCTAGCTTTCTAACCTAACGCACATTGCATGCTGGGGTTTTAGAACCCCTCAAAGCTGCACCCCACAAGTCACACAGTGCGAGCAATGATTGGCAATAAAGTTGACTGATTGACGCTGTCACACACAAGCGGCAGCTCTGTCAGGGCATGACACTCCGGCAGATTACTACCCCCGCCTCGGAGAGCTGCTTGAGATCTACAAACACACAGTTTCTCTCTCTTTTTATTTAATGGGACTTCTGATCGAGACTTCCCAAGTGTTTGCTTGAACATGTTAGCAAAAACTAGCTCGACGGATACATTATCATGATTTTAGTAGCGCTATGAAGAAACAAATACCGTGGCAACAGGCGCTATACAAAAAAGGCATCGTTATTCTTGAACAATAGAAGCTATCCGCAGTCATAGGAGCAAAAAATGATTTATGCAATTTTGATTTTTTTTAGGATTGGGTCGGTCAGAAACTAGAGGACAAAGAGAGATGGGAGGAGACAGGATACAAGAGGCGGGGAGAGGGAGATGAAATCGAGTGAAGTGGTCAGAGAAGGTAACAATGGATTTAGAATGAGAAAAAAGACAAAAAAAGGAAGGAGCGCGGAGTCAGCAGGAAGTGGGAAAGGGGTGGAAAGCCTTGCAGAAAAGAAAAAAGTAAAGTCATCTTTGAAGGGAAAAAGCAGGCTGTCAGCAGCAGGGCCAGCTGGCGCCCATCTGTGGGAGGCAGAAAATTATTTGTCGTTTTTTTTTTTTTGCTGATAAGGTGTATTATTTCGTTTACTCTTTGGATTTGGGTCCTTCGGAAAAGGAAGGCGCCAGGTGACCTTCAGTATAACTTGAGACGAACCAGACGACTAAGCAGAGCTTTTTGAAGTGTCACTGGGAAGACCAAATCACGCATATTTTCGCAGAAAAAAGTTACATCCACTTAAACGAGCATTCGCAAAGCCAACAGGTCTTGCGTATGCGAAATTTATTGGCTTTCTCCGTGGACTTTAGCCATGTGTACATGGCTGAAATGTAGAAAGATAGCGCTTTGATGCAGCCAGAGCGCAATAGGTCTCGCATTTGTTCGAGTTTGAGCTATTGGTCTTTTATTTATGTTTTGTTTTTTAAAACAAATAAATGAAATGGATTGTTATTTACAATGCCAATAGCTTAAACTCGCATAAATGCGAGACCTATTGCATTGCGAATGCTGGTTAGTTTATTATGTTAAGCATTTTTATTATTTAACTTTCGGCATTATTTATTCAAACACTTCTGTTTTGAAGTAGAAAAAAATCCGACACTTACAAATTTTAGTTTGCACAGTGGCACGTTTTTAGTCATGTCAAAGAAGAGTAGATTAATACGGTTTTCCCTGCGTGCGACAGGCAGGACAATTTTCACACCTACAATTCATTTGGTCACCCGTGTCGGGTATGGTTGAGTTGAGGGTACTGTTTATCAAGTAATGAGCATGGGCGGGAGGTTTTTAAGTTTCGCCTGTGTGTGTGTGTGTGTGTGTGACTGCTCCTGGGTGTGTGTGTGTGTGTGTGTGACTGCTCCTAGGTGTGTGTGTGTGTGTGTGTGTGACTGCTCCTGGGTGTGTGTGTGTGTGACTGCTCCTGGGTGGGTGTGTGTGTGTGTGTGTGACTGCTCCTGGGTGTGTGTGTATGTGACTGCTCCAGAGTGTGTGTGTGTGTGTATGTGACTGCTCCAGAGTGTGTGTGTGTGTGTGTGTATGTATGTATGTGACTGCTCCAGTGTGTGTGTGTGTGTGTGTGTGTGTGACTGCTCCAGTGTGTGTGTGTGTGACTGCTCCAGTGTGTGTGTGTGTGTGTGTGTGACTGCTCCAGTGTGTGTGTATGTGACTGCTCCAATGTGTGTGTGTGTGTGACTGCTCCAGTGTGTGTGTGTGTGGGGGGGGCTCTGGGTGTGGCTGGCTCTGGGTGTGTGGGTCTGGGTGTGTGTGTGTGTGTGGTAGTAATTGCTGTCTGCTGAGCTCATCCGTAGGGTACAATAGTTCTCACATTTGCGAGATATTAAGCTATTGTCAATGTAAATGACAATGCCATTTATTTATCTATTTTCAAAACCAACACAAATACAAATTTTGTCATTTACAATGCCAATAACTCTAACTTCTCCAAAGGCGAAACCGTTGCATTGTAAATGCTTGTTTTCTTTTGCATGTTACACACACACATGTCCTTTGGACATGTGTGTGCGCAACACCTGTTCAAATGTGCATTTAAGGGGTGCTACAGGGTGTCCTTTGGACACCCCTGGCACCCTTTAAATCGATATCTTATTTGCGAGTAGCAAATTGCTAATCGCAAATAAGGAATACTCCCCATTCATTCCTATGGGCCTTTTGGCCCATAGGAATGAATGGGGAGTTATTCCTTATTTGCGAATAGCAATTTGCTACTCGCAAATAAGGAATGTGTAGGAATCGCTATTTATTTAGCAATTCCTACATGAATACCGTTTTGCGAGTCCTTAATAGCGATTCGCTATGAATCGCTATTAGGGGCTCGCAAAACGGGTGAATGATGAATCAGGCTGTAAGCCCCAAATAATTTACTCCAACCTACGTCCAATTCAACAACAGCCCAGGCAGTAAAAAGTGCCACCTCTCCAGGCACAAGCAGTAGCCTGAACGCAAGCACCGATCCAGGAGGTACAACCACAGAGCACACACAGTTAGCTAATACAAATGAGATTTTTGAAATTGTGGCTCATGAACAAGGAAGTTAGTGACACTGGACTAAGAGCAACGTAAATATCGGAGCAGATGGTGATCATTAGACAGAAGAAAGGAATTAGTGAAATAAGGCTGTTCTCTCCCAATTTCATGTGCACAGAACTAGGGAGACAAGAGGGGAGACAAATTGATGGAATGAATGCACACTAACTACACCAAGTTTTTGTCTTGGATAACATATACCATTTCCTGGCTGAAGATTTAATTTTACCTATCTCCTCTATCCACAACAATATGCTTCAATATATAGGTCCAATACATTACTCCAGGCCCTTAGGCGCAAAAGACTAGAAAATATGGCGTATTACACAACATGCATGACACATAATGAATGTGAGTTGGGTTTGTGGGAGCCTATCTTTGACTTCATGGTCACAGGTTCAAATGTTACCAGGTCTACTCAGCCTTTCATACTTCTGAGGTGGATATATGCAGGGTCTGTTCAGCCCTTTATCATTCTGAGGTGGATAAAATGAGTACTATTCAGTTGGGGAACAGTAAAGATCTGCTTTTTAGTGCCAAAATATCGTTCTGAGTGAACGTGTGCTTTACAAAAAAAACATGTAGTGTTAAAATAGGCTCTATTTAGCATAACATACACTGAAACACAACACGTTTTTTAGATTATGAGGTGTTGAAGGGTTAAAAGATTTTTGGGGGCTGCGGTTATATTAACTCCCCTAGCTGGCCACAGATTCTGGGCATTGAGCCCAGGCAAGAAAAGACATAATGCAATAGGTTTCCTGTGGTCACAAATGCAACGGGAAAAATAAAAAAATAAAATATATATAGTTAGTAGAACACGAAGAGCTGTGTAGATGTGTGTATGTATATACAAATTTCCTGTCAAGTGCGTTGAGAAATATTATTGTTGTTTCAAGGAATAGTTTTAAAGAATTAATTCAGAGATACTGATTCTCTCCCCCACCATGACAGACGTGCCTATATTGAACTAAGAGTAAACTATAAAAGGAGAATGAAAGAAATGAAATGCCTTGGATCACACAGTTTGGTAAAATGGGGGAGCCGCGATTAAATACAGGGTTTCAGGTTTCACGTTATTCAGTTTAGTAACTGGATATGTATATATGTGCATGTGTGTCCATATGTCTGCATGTATATGTATATATATTCTTCGCTCCCCTATGACCACTGTACTAAAGACACACTACTGACCGACCACCTCTTTGCCTGGCATCAATTAAAAGAATTGTGCTGGGTTCGGTGTGAGCTTGGTTTGTGAATAAAAGAATTGAGCCTAATGGCACAGCACATCAGGGCTTTGCTCACAGACTTCCCTCATTTTAAGTATATGTATTAGACCCCTCTAGAATTCGGTTTTAGGGTCCACTTTGGTACAGAGACCAGAGATCCGTAGGAATAAATTACCACAGATAGCGGCCACACCAACTTCCCCCACACAAGCCCCAGTGCTAGGAAATGTGAGGAATAAATAAAAAGTGCTAATATAAAGTGTATTTCAATGTAGAAGGATAATATGCCTGAAGTAGCGATGCTCTGTATTGCAGTATTATTCAAGAACAAAATATGTTTAGATTTAAAAATGCCTTTTGGACTGCAGGTGCAGACTTTAGTGGTGGTTACAATTATTTTGCAGTTCGAACACTATGGGGTTGATTCCGATCCGGTAAAAAGCGCTCCGAATCGTCGTACGGAGCGTTTTTCCCCGTACGAATCGTACCTGTAAACGTCCCGTACAAAGTACGATTTGTACCAGGAGCCGTACTCCGTACGAGTCGTACAAGACACCATACGACTCTAATCTCCGTACGATTCTACCTCGGAACCCGCTGTACGCGACATCTGTATGGTTCGCGGCTGGTTTTTACTACCCAGCAAGTACGATACGTGTCGGGTACGCACCGTACGACCCTTTTTCTACGGGAGCTGAAAACAGCCGTAAAAGCAGAGTTCGCGCCGAAACAGGTACGGAATGCCCCCCCCCCGGGTATCGTGCGTACCCCCCATGACCGCAGGGGTACGCACCGTACCCCTGCCATCATGGGGTGTACGAGCCATACCCCCATTGTACAATCGGTGTACGAGCCGTACCCCCATTGTACGATCGGTGTACGAGCCGTACCCCCCTTGTACGATTAGTGTATGAGCCGTACCCCCATTGTACGATCGGTGTACGGCTCGTACACCGATTGTACATGGGGTACGGTTCGTACACCGATCTTACAATGGGGGTACGGCTCGTACACTGATCGTACATGGGGTACGGCTCATACACCGATCGTACATGGGGTACGGCTCGTACACTGATCGTACAATGGGGGTATGGCTCGTACACCGATCGTACAATGGGGGTACGGCTCGTACACCGATCGTACATGGGGTACGGCTCGTACACCGATCGTACAATGGGGGTACGGCTCGTACACGATCGTACATGGGGTACGGCTCGCACACCGATCGTACAATGGGGGTACGGCTCTTACACCGATCGTACAATGGGGGTACGGCTCGTACACTGATTGTACAATGGGGTACGGCTCGTACACCCCATGATCGCATGGGTACGGTGCGTACCCCTGCGATTATGGGGGATACGGACCATATGGTGTGTATGTGTTTGTGTGCTTTCCCATACGACTCGCCCTTACCTAACGTGGACCGTACGAATCGCGTCCTCATACCCCGGTCCGGATCGTACTCGTCGGGTCATACGGCATGTGTACGAGTCGTACGGTATGTGTACGAGTCGTACGGTTCACGGTTTCAGCCTTGCAATACGTACGGATCGCAACGATTCGGACGGATTCATGGAATAAGGATCGTACTTCGCGACTCGGACGGACGGGTACGATTCGTACGGAGAGGGCTCCGGATACAAATCGTACGGACGTTTTTTTCCCCGAATCGGAATCGACCCCTATGAGTTTTTATTTTTCAATTGTGTTACTGGGATGGAGATTATTAAGACGTTCCTATATCTTGTGAACAATTATAGTACAATGTTTTGGTTCTTCTTTCGCTTTCGGAGTTAATTGATGTTTCAAGGTTTTGCAACATTATTATTTTCAGGTTCTTTCCTATGTCCCTAAGAAGTGTACTAGGTTTCCTGTTTTTGGGATGTTTGCATACATACGCTCAATGTTCTTGTTTCCACCACCTCATGTCTCGTTAGGAGTTCCACCAGTGCATTTGTAATTTTTTTAAAATATATTTTGCCTGCACAATTACACAGCTACTATTTCACACCTAGCCACGGGTCATAGACAGAGAATGGTTGGCGAGGAGTAGACAACACATTGGTACAACCGTGAATTAGATGTGAAAGTATTTAAAACAAAAATAAGAAGAAGAGAGGAGTACAGTTAGATCCCTAGATTTTATCTATGGGCAGGCTGTAACAGGAACATATGTCATACCGCAGGCCCTACTACAAGTTTCCCAAACATTTGGATCAAAGATGGACTACGTGGCCATTGTGATATTAAATCAGCAACAAATTTCAGCAATGCCTGGTCAAAGAACCAAAGATAAGTGCCACAATTGAGGAAAAGAAAGAAAAAGAATAAATGAATAAATAATTAAGAACACACTAAAATATAGTTTATTGCCTTTGAATTGCCCTGTTTTCACCACTTAACTCCCCATCAGCTTGTCACTGAACAATTAATAAATGTATCAGTGCCAGCAACTAGACCTAAAACTGACACTGAAAGTTCTTCTGAAATTATAAAAACTGAAATGTAAGAATAGTTGTATGAGTTAACACACTCTGCAAAGGATCTTTCTACTCAGGTATCCAAGCGAAGGAAAAGGGCCCCATCTATCCTGAGCTCCCACATTTCCATCCTAGAACACAGATTTTTGTCCGGAAAAATGTCAGACGGTGATCCAAAATTTGAAGGACAATTTAAATTCATAGGCTCTTCACCCACAGCTGTTCGTATTGCCGAAAAGAAAGCATGGATACATCGCTTGGTTGTTTATGGATTCAGACGCAGCAGCAACACCGGCCGCACAGAAGTGTCCTATGCGAAGTTATGTATTTGTATAATATTTTACATTATTGTCAGAGTGGCACTAGGAATATTTAATTATTTCACTGTTATTTCCCATTGTGTTGATAGAAAGGCTTCCATTCCTCAAAATGTTGAAGGTGTCAACACCACTGTGCACCCCATACCACCTCCCCATCTACCTGCTAGCACATGCACTGAAAATTGGCACCATACTAATACCACAGGTTCAAATTCCTCTGCCAGCACCCAAAATACCTATGCACACTGTGTGTCCTCATCAACTTCCCCTGTTGAAAATAATACTGAAGGGGACGGTACCATTAATATCACACCACGCATCCCACTATTGTCTTGTCATTGTAGGGATGCCCCACTAGATAGACAGCATGCCGCTCATGACTCCCTTCATGACAACATGTGGTAAAGGCAGATGACAATAGTAGGTAGACAGAAGACTAAGGAATACTGTTATGTGGCTCATACATTCCTCATGCAATATACTCATTTTCCTAGGGAAATACCACCACACACTGTAGAATATCTCCTACACCTGTTCCTCTACAGAATACAGGGGCAAGTTCAGATTATTGAGGCCAACATCTCTTGGTAAATAGAACAGTATGGGACCACACCCCAATGATGCATGAGGTTATCACTGACAAATCCAGAATAGAAGGGAAGGTAACAAAGATGTTTAAGATAGGAGTTCTTGATATCGACCTTTGTGTAGCTTTTGGTAGGAACAATGGGTTTTTGATAACAGGTTCACTATCAGACTGTAATAGCTCTTTGCCCCACACCCTACAATGCCCATGCAAAAATGGAACTGCCTTACGCTTATTTGCACAAATTTACGTCCATGACAAGTGGAATGAATGATCCCGGCTACGTGGTGTGCGGAGCAGCATCCTTAGGGCCCCCTTGGATAGACTAAGATTATGAAGATGGGATAGACTGGAAGTCTACTTGGGGTGGGGAGAAAATGTCCAAAATTATAAAAAGATTACAAATTATAGTCACCTCTTCTCTGTTTTCTAGGAAATGGCACGGTACCTGTTGGGCGCAACTCTGGATGCAACATCGCCATCTATAATTTGGACATGCAGTATGGCACCTCCAGCCTAATGGACTTCTACCGGGCATGCGGAGAACTTCTCTATCTCCAACAGCCTCCTCGATGGAGCAGCCTGTGCTCACTGGAATGATGCACGAAGTTTCCCTGATTGGTCCAGCAGCAAATATCTCCCACATCCATGCCCATCTCTGGTCTGTTACCTTGCTTCACAGACATTGGTGGTATGCTGAGTACTATGGGTGGACAGCTTTTACCGAAGGAGTTCTGACTATTAAATAGGGTCCAGCTCTTTTTTCCAACACCATCATTGTGATGTTCCAGATAAAGGCAAATGCACTCTGGCTTTGAAATATCAAGAGGGCGGTATGTCTTCGGATAGGGAGTTCGTGCCGCACATTGCCAACGATGAAGAAAATGGCTCCATAACCAAGGCCATTGAGGACTTGAACAACATAGAAAAGAAAAGGATTGCTGGAGGAGGAGGTGCCATAGCACACACAGCCACTGATTGGTTGAATTTTGACTGGATACCTTTGTGGCTATCTGCCATTCTAAAAGCTTTTGTTACCGGTTTTTAGTGTGCTTTTGTGTTGTGGAGCATTTTAGAATCCAAGCGTAATTTACAGATTCATGCCCTTATATAGGTACAATTCACATTGCCCTTATATAGGCATGAAAATCATGCCCATATTTAGACATAACCCATCCAGTCCAAATACAGGCATGGCTACTTCCACTTGTTCCAAAAAGCCACAACGATTTCTTGGGACACTCAGCTTCAGCAGTCGGGGAAATCCCCTTGCTTGAATATTGATTTGTTCTAGAAATCATAGAGTTTTCAAAGAACTATCATTCCCTTGGGGTTCTTTGGTGACGTTATTATGTCCGACTTTACGTCAAACAAGGCACCTTCAAGGTATAAATATGCCTACACTTGCCCTAGCAAACACAAGGTGGTTCAGAGCAGCTCGACTATCTACTTGCCCGACGCAGCTCACTACAGCAAGTGCCGAAGGAAGCCGACCCTCCAGCTGATGCACTGACAGAGAGGCTGCCTTTCTCTTGCTGAGAATCCAGCTCCAGTGTTTCCAAGCTCCCCTTGCGGGGTGTTGGGAAATCGAGTCCCGAGACAGAGATACCAGACCTCTGACATTCTAAAACCAAGGTACAGAACTGATTAGACCCTAAGAGAAATCTTGGTTAGATTCTTGGCAAAGACAAACTAAACCTATGCTACACCTCACTTACTTCTTCCCTCGTACTAGACTTAGGTTCGGTACATCGGGGTAGACGTATTTTAGAAGCACAATTTGAGTACTTTTTAGCCTTTGTTATTTATGCACGCATTTATCTATGGTCTAGGAATCAAACAATGCTTTTACAGTATTATTTTATAATACTCTTCTTCCTGTACGCATTATACTTTGCAACCAGTATTACGATTGTAGCAGTTCACTTTACTTGCATGAGAATGAAGACTTTTTAATAAACCCTTTTATTGAAAACGTCCGTCTCTCTATTTCTCTGCACCTCTGATGAAACGAAGCATGCACGATTGACTGAGTAAAATATCTATCTATTGTTTCCACGACTCTGAAGATTAGTTGTATTCTTGGGGAAACAAAGTTGTCATGTTTATGCGGTTGTCAGACACTAATCCCTTCTTGTTTATTCGAGAAAGTTTCTAGTGACCTCTGAGCTAGCTAGCACTCACAATTAAGTCTAATATATTCGATTGAGACCTAGTCGACCTAAGTCCTACATCAAATCTAAAGGATATATTATTCCAATGCGCATAGCCTATTGGGAATATAGGAACTACACTACCTGGCGCCCAACGTTTGGTAAGGCACTGCAGGAACTCCTGGCTACGCTTGTGGTCAATAATTCATCTGTGCTCCTTTTGGGAGACTTTAATTATTGGCCGGGCGACCCCAGGGAAGACCAGTTCTCTAAGGATTTCTCGGCCACTCTCCAGTGTCTCAACTTCCTCCCCCACGTTCATTCCCCTACCCATGCTCATGGCCATATTTTAGATCAAATATGGTCAGCCAGCCGCACTATCCTCGCCCCAACCATTCTCCCATGCACCTGGTCCGATCATTTTTTGATCTCATTCTCTATTGAGCTTGGTGCACCAGAGAAACTTCTTTTACCCAAGAATATTTCTGCTCGCAATTGGAATCGGGTCGATTTCAATTCTCTCTATGCTTCCCTCACTTCCTCTCCCCCTGATCTCTCTAGCCTCCCCCTCGATCTTCAAGTCAACACCGTGAATCATTGGCTGTCCTCTTCCTGTGACCTGGTTGCCCCCCTCAGGAAAGTCAAGATCTGTCGCCCCCATGATGCCCAAAAGTGGTTTACAGACAAGTTGAAAATAATCAAATTGGACCTTAGGCGTTCTGAACGCCATTGGAGGCTCAACTACTGTCCTCTCTTGCGAGCTAAATATAAGTCTCTCCTAGCTAATTACAAGAGGGCTATCCTCTCAGCTAAAACCACTTACTTTTCGGAGAAAATTACATCATCAGCTAATAAACCTAAAGAGATTTTATCCATAGTTCGCAACTTAGTGGCTTCTGATAGGGCCAACCCTAATCTTATCCCCTCCCAAGCTCTCTGTCTGTTCCAAAATGACTTTTTTTATAGAAAAGATTGCGAAAATCAAATCTAACATCCCATCAGTATGTTCACCACCTCTTTCCCTTGCTCTTCCTTCGCCCTCTTCCTCTCTTGATCAGTTCCCCCCTATTTCTATGGACTCCTTCCTTGCTCTCCTTCAGAAAGTGAAGTCAGGTTCCCCGGATGACTGTGCTCCAGCCCGCATTCTGAGAGAGCTTTTTTGTCACTGCCCTGACCCCCCCTTTCCCTTCTTAATGCCTCTATCTCCTCTGGCCTAGTCCCTAAACTCTTCAAATCGGCCATAGTTTTCCCTATTTTAAAAAAGCCTGGCTTAGACCCCTCCCTTCCATCTAATTTTAGACCAATTTCCCTTCTTCCATACCTAGGGAAGATATTGGAGAGTTACATCACAACCTGTCTCTCTACTTTTATTGAGGACAACCATCTTTTGGCTACCCACCAAGCGGGATTCCACCCGGCCCACTCTACTGAGTCAGTGGTCCTGTCCGTTCTAGACGATCTAAAGAGCAAGGCCGATTCTAACTTACCCCAAGCCTTGGTGCTCCTTGATCTGTCCGCTGCGTTTGACACGGTCGATCATTCCATCCTTCTCGGCCGTGTCAGCGCAGCGGGCGTTCGGGGTACTGCTCTCTCTTGGCTCGCCTCTTTTCTTAAAGAACGGACCCAGGCGGTCCATCTTTCTGGCTTTTCTGCCCCCTCCCGCTCGGTTCCATGCGGGGTCCCCCAAGGTTCCTCCCTGTCCCCTCTTCTTTTTAATCTTTATATTCACCCCCTTATTCTTTCTCTTCTTGACATGGGGGTCTCCATGTACAATTATGCAGACGACCTTCAGCTAGTATTTGATCTTTCCTCTCCCTTGGATTCCCTGCCTAAATTCCACTCTACCCTAGTTTTCATCTCTGAGTGGATGAACCATAACCAACTTAAACTCAATCTGGACAAGACGGAGCTGGTCCTGACTGGCCCTACCATCTCCCCCTTGTCTGCCGACTTTTGGCCTTCCATATTCGGCACCCCGCCAGTACTGGCGGCCTCAGCAAAGACCTTGGGCATTAAAGTCAGTCGGGACCTCTCCATGCATGCCCAGATTAGTTCTGTTGTCTCTTCCTGTTTCCTTTCCCTCCGGATTATCCGGAAAGTGTGACGTTTCTTTTCTCCCGATGCTCTCAAACTTATTATTTTGGCAATGATTCTCTCCCGTCTTGATTACGGGAATAGCCTCTACGTGGGCATTCCAGCCTACGAACTACGCCGTCTTCAGGCTATTCAGAATCAGGCCGCCCGTCTTATCCACCACCTTCCCAAGTTCCATCACATCACTCCTGTTATGAAATCCCTTCACTGGCTCCCCATTTGCCAGAGATCCCTATTCAAGATAGGATGTCTGGCCTTCATGGCCCGTGCCTGCACTGCCCCGGCATTCATTAATTCCCTTATCAGTCCCTACATTCCCAGTCGTGCCCTCCGCTCCTCCAATCAGGCCTTTCTCATTGTCCCTCGCTTCCGCAGATTCAAAACTGGAGGTACTAGATTCTCTGTATTAGCCCCTCGCTTTTGGAACAGCCTTCCACTGTCCATTAGATCTACCCCAGTTTACTCACAATTCCGCAAGGCCCTTAAGACCTTCCTGTTCTCCCAAGTGTACTCCTGCTGATTTCCTTCCCGGCAGATTTCTATGCCCCTCAGTCCTTAACTTTAGCGCCAGGAAGCCGCTTGGTCACAGTGCGCTCTATCAAGAACTTTTTAACTAACTAACTAACTAACTAACATTTAACGCTAGATACTTGAGTAACACAGTCGTGCTTTTCACTGAGACCCCTTTTCCCCGTAAAATACTCCAATAGACGTCTGGAGTGAGTAAAAGGATAAAATATCCGCCATTACCAAGTAGGCCTAAAAATCGTATGTATTAGTTTTTGGTTTGATTCAACGTTAAAGGATACAGTGATCCAAAATATTGTGCACCTAATCTTTGTTTCCTTGAAACTTGCTTTGCAAACTTTCAGTCAACAAAATGTCCGACGAGGATAATCCCGGGCCCAGTGGAACTGCAGCGTCTACAGCCCGACCGGGTTTAGACGTTACAGGTCTCCAACAAAACGACCCGGATGCTATAAACATCCCGGAAAACCTAAGGAAAACCATTACTATGAAACTTATAACAAATGGCCTATCACCTAGAGGTGGAAGGATAATTTTTGTCATAGAGGCACATGAATATCGGCAGACAGAGGTATTCTATTCATGGATAATCTTCCCTGAAGTAAATGCAGTAACACATGTGTTTCACTTCTACAAAGTAGAGGATAATCAAACGGAAAACGTTCCTTTCGAGGACATTGAAATTCCACTAACTTACCAAGAGCATCAGCTCTGGTTTAAAGGTGCCCTATAACATCAAAATCACATTACCGGGCTCGGTCCACTAGGTAGACCAGGAGCAACATTGCCGGTAATAGCGAGCTATACACCACATCCTGACTAAGCATGGGCGGATTTTGCGGATTGGCAATCCGCGAACTTGCGTATTTACGGATTCGCAATCCGCGAAGATCCGCGAACTCTAGCGGATTTGCGGATTTTTCCGTTTTTTGTGTTGGCGCGTGTTCGCGCCGATTTTGGGACAAGTTCGCAATTGCGAACTTATTTTTCGGCTTGCAACGGCCGCGACTATGTTGTTTCTACGTCTGGTTTATCATCACAGGTTCACAGCACCCTCTGTTTCACCACTGCCACCCTCTGGGACACCCATGCCACCCTCTAGTACATCCTCACAGGCACCTATTAGGTTTATTTATTACTGTAGATTATGGTGGTTGAAAAAAGCTAGCACACCTGCCCTTCTTCAACTGCCATCAATTAATTTGTGTTTCATTAATGTGTCAGTAATTTTGAAAGTTCCAGTCTGGCTGGCACCTGCTTCCTTCCTTATCTGTAATTTGCTTTTTGTTGCAGTGAAATTTTTTTTTTACAGGACCTTCATGGTGCTATTCTATGAGCCTGCTGTTTGGGTCATAGCAGGGTCATAGAATTGTTGCAAACTCTGGAGGGGCCCATCAGGAAGCACTACCTTGAATGTTACTAATGTTAAGTTTGAACTTTTGCACCTGCTCATTGCTTTCATTTTAGCTAAAATCGTTTTTTTTGCAATTTCGCGCGTTATTTGGGGCGCGAATCCGTGCGAGATCGATTTCGGAAGCCGCGAATACGTGCGAATACAAAATTGTTTTTGTTGCGACGTGTATGTTCGCGTGATCTTGCGCGTGTTCGCGAGGCGCTTCTAGCTATTCGTTTGCCAAGTTACCCTATCGGTCGTACACGTGCGCGGCCATCTTGTTGGCGTGACGTAATTCCGTTTCCGCCCGCTATGTGTAATCTCGCAAAGTGTGCTGCTCGCGAGTACAATTTCGCGCGTACTCGCAAGGAAAATCTCGCGCGAACTTACCCACGCGGTCGTGAACGGGCGCGGCCATCTTGTTTCTCATTCATTGCTATGGTTCTGGGCATGCTTTCTGTATCCTCTCTCAATCTCTGCCATCCTTTGCTTGTTTGAAGTTTTTTTGATCTAATTTTACTTATTATCTAACCCTCTATTTTTCTAGCTCTATATTTTTGTGTTTTCTGCAGCTTTTATTTACTTTTAAACTACTTTTTTAAACTCTTTTCTTTTCTTCTTCACTATTCTATTTCTTCTTTATCATTTAAGTTTATTTCTGCCCAGACCATGGTAAAGGGAGCCGGGAAGCACCCTGAGAAGGGGAAGGGTCCCGCACCCCGTGCCCGGCTCCCGTGCGGGCGTTTAAGGGGGGAGCAAGTGGTCCCGAGGGAGATCTTCAGCGCGGAGGAAGTGGCGGCACTGATCTTCCATGTCCAGCGCCGCCTCCCCAAGACGATCCTGGGAGGCGGCAAGATCGCGACCGGCTATGGCATCCGGGAGCGCCGCCAGCGGTGGGAGAAGGTGTGCCGGGCCATGTACAAGATCTCTGGGGTCCGGCGCACATATAACCAGGCCACCCACCGCTGGACCGATGTCATGGACCGGGAGCGGGACTTGCTGGACGCGCTCGGCGTAGAGGTCCCCGGGCTTGGTGAGTAGTAGTAGTAGTACATTTACTACTCTGTTTTATCCTGCTCTGTTATTTGCAAATCTTTGTTCTTTACCAAGAGCAATAATGCTGCCGATTACATTGAGGTAAATTATATTTCAAAATCTTCTATGCATTTCATTTTCAGGTGCACTGCTCTCCTTCTCAGTAGCCTTGCTTGCTACTATGCTTCTTTGTTTTGTATGTTGTGTTCAGAAGCATTTCATTGGCCTGAGAAATTATGTATCAGTGTACTGTAAAGAAAAGAACTGCGTAATGCTAGACAGTAAGGGTCATATTTTCAATTACCGGCGCATCCCTGCAAAGTAGCAGGGATGCGGCAGTAATTGTGTGCCATGCCACCACCACCCATTGGCCCAAAACGTCACAGAAGCCTTACGCATCTGTGCCGTAAAGGCAGCGCATTGCTGGAGTTGCGTGCCAACGATGGCGCAGCTCCAGCAATGCTCTGGGGTACCCTATCTCCCCAATGCTGCATCAAGCCGTACGTCGGCTTCAAGCGCGCAGGGTTTGAGTCATGCATCATTGTCCTAAAAATGACTGATTGACATCTTGTAGATTTCCCTCAGCCACTTTTAGGATTCGTTCCTGCACAGGTACGCCCTCCCTTGCGCCGGAACGCCCCCTGATGGCGCAGGGCTTTACAACGTGATGCATCGCCCATATGCCCATATGTGTTTTTTTTTTTAATATATACGCCGCACCAACACCATGGCGAGTCTTTTGTTCTGCCGCTGCGTCAGAAAAGGCACGCAACAATGGAGGAAAATCAGCCGCAACTTCCGCAAGGGACTTATAAATCAGCCCCAACAGACTGAAGTCCAGTGTCCTTCCTTTAGACAGTCACATGGCTATCAGAAGAAATAGTGGCGGTGGTGGCGGGTGGATTGATAGTTTGAGTATTCACTGATCTGCAAGCAGGATGGACTTTGTCTGTCACGTGTTGCGCACTACTGCCTGCAGTGCCAGGCGTAGGCAAACCTCTTTAGTAGTCTGTTTATTGAGTTACATAGGAACTTTCTAAGTCAACGTTCCGCAAATCAGGCAATACGAATAACGTAGTATACCACATGAGATAGATCCCGTGGAATAGTTGTCTATCTATTTGCTATTTTTCCAAAATATGTTGTTATTGTTCTTTTGAAATGTTTGATTTGGTTGAAAAATCTCATCCATGTTTTATGGTTTTTCTTTCTTTCATGTTGTACATCAGCTCCCCCCAAGGGCAAGAGGACACAGGAGGAGGGTGCTGAGGATGCAGGCCAGGATCGGGCAGGCGAGGGCTCCTTTGCTGGCCCCAGTAAGTTTACATTTTACTAAACAGTACCTATTTTTTCCTAGCGTTCCTCATTCGATTTTTTCTAAATCGTCTTTGATCTTCTTGTAGACTGGATATAAATTCTTATCCTGCCTCGAATATGACTCCCTGTGGTATTACTAGACTATTCTTATTAGTCTGTCTGTGTAGCTAACTAAGATTGGACATTTGGCAATTCCATTGGACTCCCATTATATTCAGCAATACCTCTATGCACTGTCTCCTTACTGACTAGATAGTGTGGCAGAGTCATTCAGCTCCCGAAGTCACCGATTATAGATCCCCAATGATCTCTAGATTATCGTACGCAGGACAAGAGAGTAGTACGGAGTCACAGCACAGTCAAGAAGTGTCAGAGGCACTCATGCTTGCAAAAATTCCAAAACCTTTAGCTCATCCTATCTAGTCTCGAGGAACAAAAACCACAGAGTCTATTTAAGTGTAAAAGCTTTATTAAAAGTAAACACATTTATTAAAATCTACTTTGTCATAAAACTATTTAACTGTAAACGGAAAAGTGGTTAGTGCTGACGATTAATTGGACACATTTCTTGTGGTCGAGCCGAACTCTCACCTACTTTGAACTTGATCCTGGTCGTGTTCTTAGGACTCAGGAGTCAAGCTTCTGTCTGTTAGGAGAAAAAGTGGTGCGTGTTAAAAATCAAAAGCAAGCATTCATCAGTTGTGCATAAAAGTGCAGCAAGACAACAGCCTTCCCTGGAAAATGGGACATTTTTACTATGGAGTAGACAGTCACAAATTATTACATTGTATTCTGTTTTTTTAACATTTCTCCTAGACCAAATATTATATAGTAGTGAGTGGTGTATTCTAACTTTCTTAAATGTACTTTGTAGGTGTAACATCTGGTGACGGGGCCAGCGCGGAGGTGGCTGTGTTGGACTTGGACTCGGAGGCCTCTGGGGAGGATGCGGCGTTAGAAGAGCTGGTGGCCGTTCCTGTGGTGGATCAAACGGTGGTGGCGGAAACAGGTAAGCTATATATTCCTTACTTATTGAGATTGAAGACTGCATAGTGTGCTTTCTGCACGGGTGTATTACAATTACAAATCAACCAGGTAGTAGCCTCCTCGAAATGTACTTCGACTTAGCTGTGAAGTTTTTGGTGAGAAGAATCCCAATAAGTTCTTAGACGAACGTGATGGATGGGATGAACGAAAAGCGAAAGAAGGGTGTAAGTAAGTGGGACGCGAACTTGTATGATGGCTGGCAAAGAAGAACGATATGTGTTTGCTTGGACCCAGAGGTGGCTGGGAAGGAAAGAATATGGTATGGTGCATGGCTGGGTCAATGATGAAGCAAGGATGGGTGGAAGGACAGCAGCCTGGGTGGGTGAAACAGAAACTGTATGTGTGCGTATACTTTGAATGAATGGATGCCTGGAGCATGGTATTCTCTGACTCTTACATAGCAAATGTGTATCTAGAGAGAGTAGATGGTCGCCAGGTGAAGTAAGTGTTACCTTGAAGAGCATGTACCACCGCACCCGCACGTCCGTCCCAGTGCAGGGAAGGCAAGGAAAAGAAATTGTAAATGTGTCCAATACTACCATGAATAGTAGCAGTACTTTGTATTGCGTTTGCATTCACAGCATATATCTGGTTATTACGGTGGACACTCCGTACCTCTCTTAATAACTTTAGTTTACTTGTAGTACGTCATTCATGTGTGGGTGTATCACTGTGTTCACTCAATATTAAGCAAAGCACCTAAAGTCATCTCATCTGTCATTAAATACGTCCCATGTGAAGTGATAGATAATCAAATTAGTTAGCTTCTTCAGTTTCCTTTTCTAGTACTCATTTGCACTGTAGGGTGAAAGGTAAATTAATTAAGCAGTAGCCCTTGTAACAGAGTATTCTCAGTGCCACCCGTAATAGAAAAGTAATAGCTTCACCACCTGCATGTACTGGACCGGTACAGTAACGCAAGTCTGTCTCCATCATCATGGTGTGCAACTTTTTTTCTCGGGTGCAACTTCACTGTGCTGTGTCCATGTCATTCTGCCGGCTTGCATAAGATAACGTACCCATTTCCCTAAACAAGAGAGAAGAAGAAGAATAAGACTGGTGTACTGTCATAGTCGACTGTAATGGAAGTCCATAGTGGTCGTAGAATTAGTTCATTAAAGTACCACTACTGTTAGAGCAAGGATGCAGAAGTGGGAGGTTACATAGATACTGTCCTCAATAGTTATGTACTGTGCTTTCAATTTGCTACTTGTACTCTGTGACCCAACTTTCGGCTCAATCACTTTGTGTTATTAATAAGGAGCATTGGTTACAGACTATGTCTTTCTTTCTTCATATAGTTGCTCCTTCCAAATCAACAACAAGGAGGGAGCAGGCTAGATTGGCCCGGCAACGGAGGCTGGAGGCCACAGTCGCCGAGTATCGGCGGCTGGTGGCCCTGGAGGAGGAGGAGGACACGCAGTCGAGCGGGCAACATCTTCGACTGTGACCACTGCATCCTCCTCCGTGACTAAACCAGCGGGACCGAGCCGGGCTAAGAAAGCCGACCGCCACCGCCAAGCACCCGAAATACCAGCTGCCCCCCACAGGAGCTGCAAGGAACGCCAACGCCGCCTACGAGTCCGCATGTCCAACCTGGAGCAGGAGGTCCTGAGGTATAAGACCTTGGTTAAGGGCCTCCGCTCCGAGCTTGCCACCCTCCGCAAGGAGTATGATGCCCATGCCGCATCATGCACCAGCACCAGCACCCTCCAGTAGTGGAGTGTCCCTTGCCCTTTTTTTATAGACTTTTGGGGGGTGGGATTTGGGAGTTGGGATCGTTTTGGGACGTTTCAGAGACAATCGTTGGGGTTAGGGTGGGTGAGGGAGATTATTTTGTTAGGGATAAATAAATATATTTTTCAACTACTTTATCTGACCATACCTGTTTTTTACTGCTTTTCAGTCTGGTGGGTGGGGGGCGGGGGTGTAACAGTAACTTTGTTTTCCTGAACAGTCGTAGGACTTTAGTAGTACAACCGTCAATCTCTTGTCTACTCCGAAATAATACTCCATTATACTACCTCCCACCAAACGCTTATCTTACCTGTAATTTGTGTTAGAAATTAGGGCTAGGCCCAGGGCTGGCTCCAGGTGAAATGGGGATTAACGTTGTCATTCCTGGGCGGGTGACATTTCCTCATTGCGGTGTTACTAGTGGTGTGACACAGTGGCAGTTGCATGCCTATGGAAAAAAAGAAAACGAAACCTTGTTTGTACTCCTTACTGTAGCATTACAACGGTTACGGTACGATCGAGAAAATAGCAGGTGACAGTACACTAGAACAGTGCCATAATGTAGCCTAACAAATGGTAAAGTATTGCAAGTATAACTAGTACTTGCGTTGAATTTATTTGACATTGGCTACTACTACTAGAAGATATAGTACTGAAGCTGAGTAAGTCTAGAAGATATCCTCGTATTCCTTCACCAGCCTGTTGCTGCTATCACCTTATCCTCCCCAGCAAGTGTGTGGAATTATTGATGTCATTTTAGTCAGACATCAAGCAAAACAACACAGCCCGGGGGAAGAGGGTTAGGGTTTGTAAAATGGATGGGAATGGGGGTTTCTTTTTGGGTAGGTTTTGTTGAGAGAAGAAAAAAAAAGCAGAGCATGGACAAACAATAATTGAAGATACAGAGTTTACAGACAATCTTTGGTTACAAAGTAAAGGTAAGCACATGCAGTCACACTCATAGAATAAAAGACAACAATGGATACTGTATCTGTATTGCGTATGTTGTTGGAGTTGTCCTGTTGAAATTGGTAAGTAAGTTGCATGCAGCAAACAATTCCTCTTATTGGCGGCACTCCTCCATTCCAGCTGACGCTTCGTCCATCAATGTGGTGGTGACCACTGACAGAAGAGACACCCTGTCCACTGCCTGCCTGGCGGATGTTGACTGAAACCCGGCCTGTAATTATTGAACGGAAAACAGGAAGTGCTATTACAATACCACTGATAAATAAATAAAAGGTATGTACGCTGTGTGGTTCAAAAAGTGACACTTTGATTTCCCTAATAGACAGTACAATATTTTTGAAATTGCGTGCTCTGTCTGAGTCACCTTTTTAAGGATCAATAAGTATGGCCAAAATATTATAGCGGATCTTTCCCCTCAAGGTGGGTGTACTACTGTGTTTTAGAACAAAATTTGACCTTCCCAGCAATGCTCCCACCAAGACCCTTACTAAAGCCAGTCGCAAAAATGTAGAAGAACCCAATCATATCTCCAAAAACGATGCCTAGCAGAAAAATGGTTACAAAACGTACTTTGAAAGTAACAGTAGACCCAAATACAGACCGTGGATTGTATTCAAACCACTTGCCTGCAAGCAAAAGTATCCATAGCCAGCATCGCTCCAACAGTGCTCTACAACAACAGAACCGCGTTGCAATAGAACCCCCCTAAACACATGCAATCCTGCTGCTAGGGCTAACCCTAACGAACCCTAACTTACAAAAAGTGCAAAAACTGGTGTTTCCTTATGGATTTTGTCCAACAAACTTCTAGCCGGTATTAGACCTTCCCAGGAATGCCCCAGGCAAGACCCGCCAACCCACCCGCAAAAAAACACGCGACACAACACCACCAAACAGCGAAAAAGCTAAATCTCATACTTACAATGTCTCTCGGCCTTCGGTCCAAACGCGGCGCTGTGCAGCTAGGTCGTCATCATCATCAATCATCATAACTCCTGTTTTCCACCACGGATTTCCTGAAAAGCAAATGCAATCAAGATTAGACTGTCGCAGCAGTGCTTCGACAGAGACCCCGGCCGCAACCCACCCACGAACAGCAGGAAGCCCCCCAAAACGCTACATTGAGCAAGATGTCTGAAGAAATGGCAAAAAAAAGGCTTTTCCTTAAGGATTTTGTCCAAAACACTTCTATCCGGCATTAGACCTTCCCAGGAATGCCCCAGCCAAGACCCGCCAACCCACCCGCAAAAAAACACGCGACAACACCCCCAAACAGCGAAAAAGCTAAATCTCATACTTACAATATCTCTCGGCCTTCGGTCCAAAGTAACGCGCTGTGCAGCTAGGTCATCATCAATCATCATAACTCCTGTTTTCCACCACGGATTTCCTGAAAAGCAAATGCAATCAAGATTAGACTGTCGCAGCAGTGCTTCAACAGAGACCCCGGCCGCAACCCACCCACGAACAGCAGGAAGCCCCCCAAAACGCTACATTGAGCAAGATGTCTGAAGAAATGGCAAAAAAAAGGCTGTTCCTTATGGATTTTGTCCAAAACACTTGTATCCGGTATTAGACCTTCCCAGGAATGCCCCAGGCAAGACCCGCCGGCGCCAACCCACCCGCAAAAAAACACCCGACAACACCCCCAAACAGCGAAAAAGCTAAATCTCATACTTACAATATCTCTCGGCCTTCGGTCCAAAGTAACGCGCTGTGCAGCTAGGTCATCATCAATCATCATAACTCCTGTTTTCCACCACGGATTTCCTGAAAAGCAAATGCAATCAAGATTAGACTGTCGCAGCAGTGCTTCGACAGACACCAAAAATTACACACAAACCCCCGGAACCCCGCCAAAGAGCACCTCAAAGGCAAGCAAGTCAGCAAAAACGGCAAGAAATTTCCACCTCATATTTGGTCCAAAACACTTTTGTCCATTATTAGAGCTTCACAGCAATGGGCCCAAAACCGTCAACTCACCCGCAAAGAAGTACAACACCCCCACAAGTGCTGAGTCTTTCTTCATTGTGCGTAATCCAGCACTCTGCTTGGAGGGAAATCGCAGTCTGGAGGAGGAGGATAGAGGAGCATGTTCTTCAGAACTTGTGAACCTGAGGAATGTAGACTGCGGCACCTTCAAATCAATAAGCAAACAAGTGAAGACAGTTCTGATGATGGTCTTGTTTTTGGGATTAGGTGATTAAAGTTTGAATTAAATTAACTGTGCAAAACAAAGAAAGAGAGACACAAAGCACACAGGAATAAAAGTGAATAAGGACGAAAAAGAAAGTTCTTGATTGATTGTCTCATTTTCAGGGCTCGGTGTCAGGGAATAAGAACAAGATTTCGTCATCATACTCTGCGAATTCAGGCTGGATGAGGTCAGTGGCACCGAACAGAGAAAAAATCCCCTCATCTACGTTGCTGTCCTCATCGTCTTCATGTGGCGTGCTTTCTCGCACTTTGTAATCTGGTGGTATGAGGTGCTGATTCATCTTGATCATTGTCAGCCGCTCCACATTTTTGGGCGATAGGCGGCTCCGTTTGGCAGTTACAATGCCACCAGCAGCACTGAAAACACGTTCAGAAGACACACTTGCGAGTGGGCAAGACAAATAGTTTATAGCCAGGTTGTAGAGCTGTGGCCACAATTGTTTTTTGCTATGCCAATACTGCAATGGCTCCTCATTAAGAAAGACCACTGTTGAGTCATTCAGATAGTCCTGCACCATCGACTCAAGGTCATCAACTGTTCCTCCACTTTGCTTACTTTTTGCTGTGCCTGTGACATTTTTTCGAGAACCATACCCCATCAAACTTAGCCAATCCTCCTCCCCAGCCACTGTTAGTGTTGTCATTGTGTGTGGTGCAGATGATCCAGTTGCCGGTGTCTTTAACGGCTGAGAGGTCACTTGTGCCCCAGCCACAGGTGCAGAAGTGGATTCTTGTGACTGCGGATGGCCTGCTGATGCTGATGCTGATGTACTGGCTTCTCCTTCAATAACCTGCCGTTCTTTTTCAAACCTCTTGGCTGACCAGGCTAACCAATGTTTGTACTTTTGAACATCTGCATCAGCGAAAGGAAAGAATGCGTTGTCTGCCAGCGCCTTTTTGTAGCGTGGATCCAGAATAGTAGCACAAATGTAATGCTGATCTGAGTTGATGTTTTTAAGACGTTCATCACCACGTAGGCGATGTAATAATTTCTCAGACAAAATGAAATGTTTTTTTTTTTTTTCATCTTTTTCAAACTCAGAAGAAACCGCCATCAGTTGGTGCTCCAGTATGCACAACAATGGGATAGCTTTTCCCAAATTACAGTCCTCCTGGCTGACTGCACGCGTGAAGAACTCAAAAGGACGAAGCATGTCTGTCAGGCTTTTAACTATGGCCCATTGCGCCTTACTCATCCGCAGGTCCTCCTTCTGAGATGTAGCCTCTGTCAAGAAATAGTGATCGAGTACCGTATACTGCTCATGCAGACGCTCAAGCATGTAGAAGGTTGAGTTCCAACGTGTTGCCACCTCCTGGATGAGTGCTTTCACTGGCATTCCACGTTGAAGTAGCAGTCTCCGCAGATGCTTCCGGGCCTTAAAAGAATGGCTGAAATGGTTGCACATTTTGCGGCAGGTGGCCATTACCTCGAACGCTGGACTCTCTTTATCACTCAAGAATTTTTGAACTACCAGGTTGATACAGTGCGCCAAACACGGCACTCTAACATGGTGACCCTGTAACATGGCCTTAACTACATTGGCGCCATTATCCGTGGAAACATAACCAATCTTGCGTTTTAGCGGGGATAGCATTGACAACACCTTTTTGTCAAACTCTTCCAAAAGGTTTTCTGCTGTGTGACTTTTCTCCAAGGCAAACATGGCTAGTGTTGCATGTTTCCGAGCAGCTTTGAAAACTTGGTCCGGGTCAACACCTGCGTTTAGCTTTGCTATAACACCTGAAAAAGAGACCCAGTGTGCAGTGATGCACATGTAATCATCGCCTGGGCCACTGGTCCACATGTCTGTTGTCAGATGTATTGTGTGAACAGCACTCTTCTGCAAAGCTGCCCCAATCGCCTGCAGCACATCTTCATGTAGTGCTGGAACCGCAACTCTGGCAAAATAGAACCGGCTCGGAACCTTCCATTTAGGGCAGAGCGTTGCAACTAATTCAAGAAAACCTACCGCTTCTACAAAAGAAAAAGGTAGAAGGTCCACAGCTAGCATTTTAGCCAGCTTAGTGTTATACAGACGCGTCAGTGGGTGGTTGCGTTCATATGGCACCTCTGAAGTAAGCATTGTTCTAATGTTGCCCTGGACCAAGCATTTACGGGCTGATAATGACTTCGTTGACCCAATTTTGCTCGCTGGTGAACTTTTGTGCGTTGGTGTCTCACTCGCTCCAACACTCTTAGTGTGCCTCACATTGGGTGTGCTGCTGAGAGGGGTACTGGGTGTAAGGGAAGTGTTTGACACGTCTTCTTCCTGCTCGTCAACATCAGATGAAACATCAACGTTTCCTTGATTTTGGCCTTTCTTGATCGCAGCTAGGTGCGCAAACCATTGGACAGCGTGCTTTCTGTCAAGATGACCACTCTGGCCGCCGGTACCATAGTTGCTACCTGGCTTACCACGACTAACTGCAAGCTTACAAAGGGTACAAATGGCAAACCTTGGATTTTTGGGACAAACAGTAAAGAAGTCCCAAACTGGGGACTTGAAGTGTCTGTGGGACCTGGAGGAGGCGGCGATACTGGTGGTGGTGGTGGTCATGAAGCTAATGCCAGATGAAGTGGAGGATCTGGATTGGCCAACTTTTGTACGTTTTCCACTTTCACCGCCACTAATTAAGGTCGAGGTTGACGCAGGTCTCTTCTTGCCAGAAAGAAATATGGAAGCGGGACGAGTTGGTGTACTACTTAACTCCAATGATTGTGGTGTTTCCACTGCCTCCTCATCGACAACATCATCATCATCATCATCACGCGCAGCAGCTCTTCGGGCTAGGGTCAAAATGTCTGTTTGCTGCATGCCCGCTGGGGCTGCAGTGACCTTTATGATGACTGGGTCGTCGTTGGCAGAGTCTTCATCAGCAGCAGTATCCGCCACTTCTTGTTGAGCCTCATCACACTCCATAAGTCTGAGACTTTGGACGAGCTTCCTTTTACGCTTAAGTACCTTTGTTGGATCATGGTGTGCCTCACTCTCAGACGGCTGTGGTGCTGGTTCCCAAGTTTGATCCGTATCATCAGAAGGAGGTGTGCTTGAAGAGGATGTAGACACCACCCTTGATCTCTTCCTTGCTAGGGTTGTGGAAGACAATGAAGGATCATCAGGAGGAGTGGCTTCCTCAAATGATACCTCGCCTTGATTGTCGATTTCCTGATGTGCCCCTACTTCGGGAGGAACAACTATTGTGGGCACTTGTTGTGACCCTCCATGCACCTCTGCATGCGCATCTCCTTGCGCTGCCTCTCCTTCCACATGTACTTGGGCTTGTACTTGCACATGTGATTGTTGTTGCCGCTGTGGTTGTTCAACACTCGTCAGATGAGCTACAACAACCTGTGTTGATTGAGGGACATTGCTGCTGCTTTCTTGCGATGAGCCAACATCACTGGTCGATGGTGATTGAAGAAGTATACTGGCTGCCTCTGCAGCACTCAAGGGCTTGGACTTAAGTTGGCGTGGTGGTGGTGGTGGCACTGAGCCCAATGGAGCGGGGGTGCTGCTGCCAGCTTGGTCCCCAGCAGATCCCGCTGCAGCTGCTGCAGGCATACTTTTTTTTTTACTCACAAAAAAAGGGGCGGGCGGCACACCAGTGTCCTTGGTAACTTGCTTCTTCTGCTCCTTACTGGCACCTTTCTTGCTAGAGGAGCTACGGGTTACTTTTTTTGGTGCCATCTTCTTCAGAGCAGGTCAGCAGGCAGCAGTTGCACGAGTTGCAGAGGGTTCTGTGTCCAGACGTGACGTCGCGTGACGTTATGCTGCACACACCGCTGCAGGACTTCTTCCTGGCACTGGTGGTTCTATTGAGTCTTCTTGTGCACCTAAAAGCAATGGAAGACAGAGGAACATCAGTTCAGTTATACACCCCAAAAAATCGACAAAACACAGAAAAATGAGCACAATCCCATGCCATCCATGATGTTTACATTGAAGACACCCCACAGAAAGACTAGGGACATGCAAGTATGCAACACTCACTACCCCTGGGCATAAGGGATGAAAAGTAGGCAAAATAAGTGCAGGCCTCAGACACTGCCTCTCCTCAAAATGGCCCCCTTACACCCCAAGCACATGTTGCCTGTACCAGCCAGCACTCAAGATGGCCACCACCACCACCCACATGGCCAGTCCACATCAACAGTACACCCCCAAAAAACAGAAAAACTGCCAGAAATCACCACAATCCAATGCCATCCATGATGTTTACATCAAAGAGAGTGAGACAACACCACAGGCACACTCAGTCCATGCACCACCACCACCCCTGGGCAAGCAAAAGGCCACACCAGCAGCCCCCCAAAAACGACAAAAAACAATAAAATAAGCACAATCCCAGCCCATCCATGGCCTCAATTATGTTTAAATTCAAGAAGACACCCCACAGAAAGACTAGGCCCATGCAACACTCACCACCCCTGGGCAAAGGGCCACACCAGCAGGCCCAAAAAAACGACAAAAAACAATAAAATCTGCACAATCCCAGCCCATCCATGGCCTCAATGGTGTTTAAATTCAAGAAGACACCCCACAGAAAGACTAGGCCCATGCAACACTCACCACCCCTGGGCAAAGGGCCACACCAGCAGGCCCAAAAAAACGACAAAAAACAATAAAATCTGCACAATCCCAGTCCATCCATGGCCTCAATGGTGTTTAAATTCAAGAAGACACCCCTCAGAAACACTAGGCCCATGCAACACTCACTACCCCTGGGCATAAGGGATGAAAAGTAGGCAAAATAAGTGCAGGCCTCAGACACTGCCTCTCCTCAAAATGGCCCCCTTACACCCCAAGCACATGTTGCCTGTACCAGCCAGCACTCAAGATGGCCACCACCACCACCCACATGGCCAGTCCACATCAACAGTACACCCCCAAAAAACAGAAAAACTGCCAGAAATCACCACAATCCAATGCCATCCATGATGTTTACATCAAAGAGAGTGAGACAACACCACAGGCACACTCAGTCCATGCACCACCACCACCCCTGGGCAAGCAAAAGGCCACACCAGCAGCCCCCCAAAAACGACAAAAAACAATAAAATAAGCACAATCCCAGCCCATCCATGGCCTCAATTATGTTTAAATTCAAGAAGACACCCCACAGAAAGACTAGGCCCATGCAACACTCACCACCCCTGGGCAAAGGGCCACACCAGCAGGCCCAAAAAAACGACAAAAAACAATAAAATCTGCACAATCCCAGCCCATCCATGGCCTCAATGGTGTTTAAATTCAAGAAGACACCCCACAGAAAGACTAGGCCCATGCAACACTCACCACCCCTGGGCAAAGGGCCACACCAGCAGGCCCAAAAAAACGACAAAAAACAATAAAATCTGCACAATCCCAGCCCATCCATGGCCTCAATGGTGTTTAAATTCAAGAAGACACCCCTCAGAAACACTAGGCCCATGCAACACTCACTACCCCTGGGCATAAGGGATGAAAAGTAGGCAAAATAAGTGCAGGCCTCAGACACTGCCTCTCCTCAAAATGGCCCCCTTACACCCCAAGCACATGTTGCCTGTACCAGCCAGCACTCAAGATGGCCACCACCACCACCCACATGGCCAGACCACATCAACAGTACACCCCCAAAAAACAGAAAAACAGCCAGAAATCACCACAATCCAATGCCATCCATGATGTTTACATCAAAGAGAGTGAGACAACACCACAGGCACACTCAGTCCATGCACCACCACCACCCCTGGGCAAGCAAAAGGCCACACCAGCAGCCCCCCAAAAACGACAAAAAACAATAAAATAAGCACAATCCCAGCCCATCCATGGCCTCAATTATGTTTAAATTCAAGAAGACACCCCACAGAAAGACTAGGCCCATGCAACACTCACCACCCCTGGGCAAAGGGCCACACCAGCAGGCCCAAAAAAACGACAAAAAACAATAAAATCTGCACAATCCCAGCCCATCCATGGCCTCAATGGTGTTTAAATTCAACAAAACAGTTGTATCATGCACCCATAACCAACCCTGGTCCTACTGGATACTGTGGCTACCCACAATATAATTTATTTAATTTTCTGAAAAAGTTCCAAAATTGTACTTGCAGCAACTGTAATGCCCCAAACAAACTTACTTGTGAAAGTTGATTTCTAATCCAAAAGTGATCCAAAGACAGTCAAAAAGGCCTCAAATCCAAATATCCAGCAGCACCCACAAAAAGTAATCCTTCCAGCTCCAGATCCAAATGAAAGTGACCAGGAGATGGACAAAGCACTGGGAGGAGCCTGCTGGACAGGAACAGGAAGTTGGAGACTGTGGGGCACTTCCTTCCTCCCCCCCCCCCAAAAATGGACTCCTTGCAAAAAAAAAGGCCATGCAAATGTCAACCTGAGGAGTGATTCTGATAAAAATCATAATTTTCTGAAGGTTTATCCTGTTTGCTGGTGATTTTCTTGTGCGAAATTGCAAAATCTCTATTTCGCAAGTGCGAGATTGTTCCTTTCCGCCGCAACTACGTGTTCGCAATTGCGAACTCTCGCGAGGTGTGCTGTGCAAGGTGGCAAGCCGCGAGTACGTATTCGCGGGCGACAAACTCCCGCGGGAACACGCAGCAAGATCTAAAATGGCGCGTCACTCGCAAAGAAAAACAACTCGGCAAACGCTAAAATGACGGAAAGTGAACGCCGTGCACCACGCCGCGCGCCGCAACCAAGCAAAAAATCCGCCGCGAGCGGATTCACGGATTTTCGACAAATTCGCGAGCGTTCGCGGATTGCGGATTTGCCGAAAATCCGAAAAATCCGCGAGCGGAGCGGATTTTACGCCCATGCTTAATCCTGACATTGAAGAAATGTCAAGTGAAGAACTATTAGTTCAACTAAAACAACTAGTAAAAATACATAGACAATTGATTCAATATGCCATGCGGACTCTAACAGTCCAACCTACAGTTTGAGTTTAAAATATTTCTTAAGCGCGCGTACACCTCCTGTAAGGATTCCACAGCAAACCCCTCACCAGGGGAACACAAATAAAATCACACCACAGACTATACAATCAGTCATTGGTAAATTACCCGCAAAAAGGGAACAAATTCCATTCTGAATAGCTCAAAAAATTACTCAAAACGAGGCAGTATTTCCTGACAGTACACCTCATGAGAAACACAGAATTTTAACAATCTGTTTACCAATGGGGATCGCACCACATCTGGAGGACTGCGCCACTTGGGGTACAGTCTTTGCTGCAATATACACAAAAACACATGGTGTTCCGTCTATGGCGTGATACCAGACGTCCTGAAACAGATTCAAAATGAACACGGGGCAGAGCCTGCTTTAAATCTGGGTATGAAATTACTGAAAGATTTCAAACAGGTCTCAGCTATATTATTAGCTAATATTAAAGTTGAAACATCATCCATGGCGATCTGCCAAAAAATAAGAGAAATTGATATAACTGAGCAACCATATGAACTCGGCAGAATAATTGAAAAATCCTATGAAGAACTAGGTAGAGATAGTTTGGGTGGGAAACCAGTAAAACCCCAACTAACAGAACATCCTGAAAAGGTCTTTATAAAAAAAATACTCTCACTACTCCTAGAAAGATATCAAGATACTGATATACGTTCCTCTCGTACCTTTCAGACTTCCTCACAGAAATCGGATAGAAGAGGACGGTCAGAACACAAGGAAGAACAAGTGAAGTCCAAAGACGATCAACACGTTCCAAAAAATAAGAAAACCCAATTCACCAAAACGAAGGTAGCAGGTCTAAAAATCAAACATGCCGAGGATCTTGAGGACACAACTGAAGAACGGGGAGTGGGCCCAGACAATGCTGGACAGCGCAGCAGAAGTCACGGTAGCTCGCAAGATCTTGAAGGATCATCTGGAGACAGTGGACTTGAATGAGTACATTCAAGTTAAAACAGCTGATACCAGGGTTAGTGTACCCCATAAGTTATATGAAGTAACGCTCCGGATGGAGGGGGACATAACTAGGAAAATAAGAGCACTCTTTTGGGAGAAGCTCTCTAAGGGTTATGACATTCTTCTAGCTGAAAAAGACTGGCCATCAAAATTTGACAGGGAGTGCCCACATGGCGAAGACATCATTATGCCAGCCTTCTCAAATCACATTCCAATTCATTTAAAATATACCTATGCCAGAAAATGGGCTGTAGCCCAGTTTCCAGCATTATATAAAAATCGTGTGGGATGGGATGAGGATTCCCCTCACCACAAAATCCAGTTAAAAACGCAACCAACAGCACAGAGGCAGTATCCAGTTAAGCAAAAAAAAACAGGTCAGGAAGATCTTAGATCAACTTGAATACCAAGGGGTGATTGAAACATGCACCTCATCAATGAACAGTCCTTTGTTTCCTGTCTCCAAACCAGACAATACATATCATCTAGTTTTGGACTACAGACATTTAAACTCTTGTTGCAAAACTTTTGCAGTCCAAAATGCACACAGTGCAGCACTGATGAATAACATCATACACAAAAAATATAAAACCACATTAGATATTTCTAACGGGTTCTTCTGTCAAAACATTGCACCTGAAAGCAGGAACTTGACCGCTTTCTCCTTTATGGTGACACAACGTCACTTCTGTCGTCTCCCCCAGGGATTCAAGAATAGTCTGGGGTTATTTTCAGCCAGAGTAACAGAGTTACTACAAACGTATGATGATGAGGCATTATCTTATGTCGATGACATCTATCTAACAGACAATGATTTGGACAGGCACTTGAACAGAGTGAATACCATTATACTTGGACTAGCAGCCCATCCCGACATTGTCCAGGTATGAAATAGAATGTGTGTAATGTGTGTATTCAGATACGGTCATTCGCGTGTTCCCCCGCTTGAGGCCCAGCTGCCGCCCTGGTTCATGTTATCAGGCGCGTGTCCCCCCGCTTGAGGCTCACCTGCAGCCCTGGTTCATGTTAGCAGGCGCATGTAATTAGTGTAGTAATCGCCGCCTGAGCCCGGCTACAGCCCTGGCTGATGTTAGCAGGCACGTGTAATTTGGTTTAATGTGATAGTTCAGTAACAGCGCGCATGAGAGGCTGCAGTAATTGTCCCCGCAGACACGCTCAGTCGCATGTGCCCCCGCTTGAGGGCCAGCGGCGACCATCTAACAATTAGAATTGTGTGAGTCTTGAATGATTGTTTCCCGCTGTTCTTATTTTTTTATGACCCACACCGACGCTCTTCGGCCCGAGTGCTTTTTAGACGCACCCAGGCCAAGCCACACACTGCGTTCGGCCCTTTCAGATGCACCCAGGCCAAGGCACACACTGCATTCGGCACCCCCAGTATGTGTGAGACAACGCTCAGTTCCCCAAGGGAGTCTTGCGAATGGTTACTTACCACGCTTCGAGGTGAACGCCTTTGTGACGCCCCCAGCACACAGCCACAGCAGGTGATCTGATTAATGTACGACCCAGATGGCATGAAGTGCGGAACCTAGCACACGCCCCCAGTGTTTGTCACACCCCCAGCGTGCCCCTTGATGCGGCGCAATTGCGTAATTGGTGCTTCACATGGCATGAAGGGCGGACACACGCCCACAGCACGGACACACGCCAACAGCGTTTGTCACGGCCCCAGCGTGCCCCTTGAGGCGGCGCAATTACGACTCACATGCCATTAAAGGGTGGAATGTACCACATGCCCCCAGCGTTTGTCACGCCCACAGCAGAACGCAGACACACCCACAAGGGACTACTTTGCTGGCACGGTTCTTTTACCTTTTAAATGTATATGGTGGCCGTCTGCATAGCCTATGTCCTTCTGCTGCAACTGCCCTTTCCAACGCTGTATTGGGTGTTATGTGATTGGTGCTGTGGTTACTGAGATTACCCGCCTCAAAGGTTTGGGCTCTCTCTTTATAATATTAGTATATATATATATATATATATATATATATATATATATATATATATGTGTGTGTGTGTGTGTGTGTATATATATATATATATATATATATATATATATATATATATATATATATATATACATACATATCTTGATACCCCTCGGTTCCTTTTCGCCAGAATTTGCAGCGCTCTCTCACCGGTTCGTAAATCCCAGCGGCAAAACCACGCCGCATTTAAATCCACAACCAATTCCCCCAGCTGGGAGAAAAACGGGACGAGCTCGCGTTTGTCTTCACTTATGTGCTTTTTTATTTAATCCTCACAGCATGGAGTTTCTTAAGCAGGCAGGCACAAATCTACGCGTTACGGGATAGCATATCCATTGTTCACGATCAATTTGGCTCCAGGCTCTCAGTCTCAATATAGTGAGTCACATTATTACATAATTTCCTGTTTTTTTAGTGACTTTACACGGATGGACTCACTGGAGTACACCGTTCCCGCACTACGGGACCCATAATGCCGTCAGGCCACGCCCACCCGGGCGGAGTATACAAGTTGTGCTGGAAACACCGTCCGAAGCCAAATCAACAAGGAGCCATTGAGAAAGGGAACCTTTGTTCCCGAAACGCGTCTGGCAACCTGTGAATACCTGAATCTGTGTCCGCGACACAAACTGCTGGCAAGTTGGTCTCTGAATAAAATGAAGAATTCACCAGCATGTGGTTTTCCTTTTTTTGGGGGCGAACTCTAGTTTTGGATATTTAGCGGCTGAGCGGCTGAGCCCAGCCGCAAAGGAAGACCCACCGCATTTCAGCGGACTCATGCTGGCGTCCACATGGCGCCAGCACTCGAGAGAGGCAGTGCTTCAAGATTCCAACCACAAAGCGGGGCAGTTGGTGTATCGGGACTCAGCTTCGCCCCACTTGGGTTTCATGAATTTTTAGTGACTTTACACGGATGGACTCACTGGAGTACACCGTTCCCGCACTACGGGACACATAATGCCGTCAGGCCACGCCCACCCGGGCGGGGTATACAAGTTGTGCTGGAAACACTGTCCGAAGCCAAATCAACAAGGAGCCATTGAGAAAGGGAACCTTTGTTCCAGAAACGCGTCTGGCAACCTGTGAATACCTGAATCTGTGTCCGCGACACGAACTGCTGGCAAGTTGGTCTCTGAATAAAATGAAGAATTCACCAGCATGTGGTTTTCCTTTTTTTTGGGGCGAACTCTAGTTTTGGATATTTAGCGGCTGAGCCCAGCCGCAAAGGAAGACCCACCGCACTCCAGCGGACTCATGCTGGCGTCCACATGGCGCCAGCACTCGAGAGAGGCAGTACTTCAAGATTCCAACCACAAAGCGGGGCAGTTTATGTATCAGGACTCAGCTTCGCCCCACTTGGGTTTCATGAATTTTTAGTGACTTTACACGGATGGACTCACTGGAGTACACCGTTCCCGCACTACGGGACCCATAATGCCGTCAGGCCACGCCCACCCGGGCGGGGTATACAAGTTGTGCTGGAAACACTGTCCGAAGCCAAATCAACAAGGAGCCATTGAGAAAGGGAACCTTTGTTCCCGAAACGCGTCTGGCAACCTGTGAATACCTGAATCTGTGTCCGCGACACGAACTGCTGGCAAGTTGTTCTCTGAATAAAATGAAGAATTCACCAGCATGTGGTTTTCCTTTTTTTTTGGGGCGAACTCTAGTTTTGGATATTTAGCGGCTGAGCCCAGCCGCAAAGGAAGACCCACCGCACTCCAGCGGACTCATGCTGGCGTCCACATGGCGCCAGCACTCGAGAGAGGCAGTGCTTCAAGATTCCAACCACAAAGCGGGGCAGTTGGTGTATCGGGACTCAGCTTCGCCCCACTTGGGTTTCATGAATTTTTAGTGACTTTACACGGATGGACTCACTGGAGTACACCGTTCCCGCACTACGGGACCCATAATGCCGCCAGGCCACGCCCACCCGGGCGGGGTACACAAGTTGTGCTGGAAACACTGTCCGAAGCCAAATCAACAAGGAGCCATTGAGAAAGGGAACGTTTGTTCCCGAAACGCGTCTGGCAACCTGTGAATACCTGAATCTGTGTCCGCGACACGAACTGCTGGCAAGTTGGTCTCTGAATAAAATGAAGAATTCACCAGCATGTGGTTTTCCTGTTTTGTTTGGGGCGAACTCTAGTTTTGGATATATAGCGGCTGAGCCCAGCCGCAAAGGAAGACCCACCGCACTCCAGCGGACTCATGCTGGCGTCCACATGGCGCCAGCACTCGAGAGAGGCAGTGCTTCAAGATTCCAACCACAAAGGTGGGCAGTTGGTGTATCGGGACTCAGCTTCGCCCCACTTGGGTTTCATGAATTTTTAGTGACTTTACACGGATGGACTCACTGGAGTACACCGTTCCCGCACTACGGGACCCATAATGCCGTCAGGCCACGCCCACCCGGGCGGGGTATACAAGTTGTGCTGGAAACACTGTCCGAAGCCAAATCAACAAGGAGCCATTGAGAAAGGGAACCTTTGTTCCCGAAACGCGTCTGGCAACCTGTGAATACCTGAATCTGTGTCCTCGACACGAACTGCTGGCAAGTTGGTCTCTGAATAAAATGAAGAATTCACCAGCATGTGGTTTTCCTTTTTTTTGGGGCGAACTCTAGTTTTGGATATTTAGCGGCTGAGCCCAGCCGCAAAGGAAGACCCACCGCACTCCAGCGGACTTATGCTGGCGTCCACATGGCGCCAGCACTCGAGAGAGGCAGTGCTTCAAGATTCCAACCACAAAGCGGGGCAGTTGGTGTATCGGGACTCAGCTTCGCCCCACTTGGGTTTCATGAATTTTTAGTGACTTTACACGGATGGACTCACTGGAGTACACCGTTCCCGCACTACGGGACCCATAATGCCGTCAGGCCACGCCCACCCAGGCGGGGTATACAAGTTGTGCTGGAAACACTGTCCGAAGCCAAATCAACAAGGAGCCATTGAGAAAGGGAACCTTTGTTCCCGAAACGCATCTGGCAACCTGTGAATACCTGAATCTGTGTCCGCGACACAAACTGCTGGCAAGTTGGTCTCTGAATAAAATGAAGAATTCACCAGCATGTGGTTTTCCTTTTTTTTGGGGCGAACTCTAGTTTTGGATATTTAGCGGCTGAGCCCAGCCGCAAAGGAAGACCCACCGCACTCCAGCGGACTCATGCTGGCGTCCACATGGCGCCAGCACTCGAGAGAGGCAGTACTTCAAGATTCCAACCACAAAGCGGGGCAGTTTATGTATCAGGACTCAGCTTCGCCCCACTTGGGTTTCATGAATTTTTAGTGACTTTACACGGATGGACTCACTGGAGTACACCGTTCCCGCACTACGGGACCCATAATGCCGTCAGGCCACGCCCACCCGGGCGGGGTATACAAGTTGTGCTGGAAACACTGTCCGAAGCCAAATCAACAAGGAGCCATTGAGAAAGGGAACCTTTGTTCCCGAAACGCGTCTGGCAACCTGTGAATACCTGAATCTGTGTCCGCGACACGAACTGCTGGCAAGTTGTTCTCTGAATAAAATGAAGAATTCACCAGCATGTGGTTTTCCTTTTTTTTTGGGGCGAACTCTAGTTTTGGATATTTAGCGGCTGAGCCCAGCCGCAAAGGAAGACCCACCGCACTCCAGCGGACTCATGCTGGCGTCCACATGGCGCCAGCACTCGAGAGAGGCAGTGCTTCAAGATTCCAACCACAAAGCGGGGCAGTTGGTGTATCGGGACTCAGCTTCGCCCCACTTGGGTTTCATGAATTTTTAGTGACTTTACACGGATGGACTCACTGGAGTACACCGTTCCCGCACTACGGGACCCATAATGCCGCCAGGCCACGCCCACCCGGGCGGGGTACACAAGTTGTGCTGGAAACACTGTCCGAAGCCAAATCAACAAGGAGCCATTGAGAAAGGGAACCTTTGTTCCCGAAACGCGTCTGGCAACCTGTGAATACCTGAATCTGTGTCCGCGACACGAACTGCTGGCAAGTTGGTCTCTGAATAAAATGAAGAATTCACCAGCATGTGGTTTTCCTGTTTTGTTTGGGGCGAACTCTAGTTTTGGATATATAGCGGCTGAGCCCAGCCGCAAAGGAAGACCCACCGCACTCCAGCGGACTCATGCTGGCGTCCACATGGCGCCAGCACTCGAGAGAGGCAGTGCTTCAAGATTCCAACCACAAAGGTGGGCAGTTGGTGTATCCGGACTCAGCTTCGCCCCACTTGGGTTTCATGAATTTTTAGTGACTTTACACGGATGGACTCACTGGAGTACACCGTTCCCGCACTACGGGACCCATAATGCCGTCAGGCCACGCCCACCCGGGCGGGGTATACAAGTTGTGCTGGAAACACTGTCCGAAGTCAAATCAACAAGGAGCCATTGAGAAAGGGAACCTTTGTTCCCGAAACGCGTCTGGCAACCTGTGAATACCTGAATCTGTGTCCTCGACACGAACTGCTGGCAAGTTGGTCTCTGAATAAAATGAAGAATTCACCAGCATGTGGTTTTCCTTTTTTTTGGGGCGAACTCTAGTTTTGGATATTTAGCGGCTGAGCCCAGCCGCAAAGGAAGACCCACCGCACTCCAGCGGACTTATGCTGGCGTCCACATGGCGCCAGCACTCGAGAGAGGCAGTGCTTCAAGATTCCAACCACAAAGCGGGGCAGTTGGTGTATCGGGACTCAGCTTCGCCCCACTTGGGTTTCATGAATTTTTAGTGACTTTACACGGATGGACTCACTGGAGTACACCGTTCCCGCACTACGGGACCCATAATGCCGTCAGGCCACGCCCACCCAGGCGGGGTATACAAGTTGTGCTGGAAACACTGTCCGAAGCCAAATCAACAAGGAGCCATTGAGAAAGGGAACCTTTGTTCCCGAAACGCATCTGGCAACCTGTGAATACCTGAATCTGTGTCCGCGACACAAACTGCTGGCAAGTTGGTCTCTGAATCAAATGAAGAATTCACCAGCATGTGGTTTTCCTTTTTTTTTGGGGCGAACTCTAGTTTTGGATATTTAGCGGCTGAGCCCAGCCGCAAAGGAAGACCCACCGCACTCCAGCGGACTCATGCTGGCGTCCACATGGCGCCAGCACTCGAGAGAGGCAGTGCTTCAAGATTCCAACCACAAAGCGGGGCAGTTGGTGTATCGGGACTCAGCTTCGCCCCACTTGGGTTTCATGAATTTTTAGTGACTTTACACGGATGGACTCACTGGAGTACACCGTTCCCGCACTACGGGACCCATAATGCCGTCAGGCCACGCCCACCCGGGCGGGGTATACAAGTTGTGCTGGAAACACCGTCCGAAGCCAAATCAACAAGGAGCCATTGAGAAAGGGAACCTTTGTTCCCGAAACGCGTCTGGCAACCTGTGAATACCTGAATCTGTGTCCGCGACACAAACTGCTGGCAAGTTGGTCTCTGAATAAAATGAAGAATTCACCAGCATGTGGTTTTCCTTTTTTTTGGGGCGAACTCTAGTTTTGGATATATATATATATATATATATATATATATATATATATATATATATATATATATATATATATATATATATATATATATATATATCTCTTGATACCCCTCGGTTCCTTTTCGCCAGAATTTGCAGCGCTCTCTCACCGGTTCGTAAATCCCAGCGGCAAAACCACGCCGCATTTAAATCCACAACCAATTCCCCTAGCTGGGAGGAAAACGGGACAAACTCGCGTTTGTCTTCACTTATGTGCTTTTTTATTTAATCCTCACAGCATGGAGTTTCTCAAGCAGGCAGGCACAAATCTACGCGTTACGGGATAGCATATCCCTTGTTCACGATCAATTTGGCTCCAGGCTCTCAGTCTCAATATAGTGAGTCACATTATTACATAATTTCCTGTTTGATGTTATTTTGGCCCTCGGCCTTCTGGATGATGTAGTTTTTTGCAATTTTTTAATACATTTTTTTATCTGTTTGCATAGCCTATGTCCTTCTGCTGCAACTGCCCTTTCCAGCGCTGTATTGGGTGTTGTGATTGGTGCTGTGGTTACTGAGATTACCCACCTCAAAGGTTTGGGCTCTCTCTTTATAATATTAGTATGGATTCGCCTCTGAAGGGTACAAATTCAATTTAAAGAAATCGAGAATTGCCCACCTCAACGTCCTTTTTCTATGATATGAGTTATCAAGTGAAGGCAAAAGCCTGGCAGCCAACTTTTTGGAAAAGCGTGCGCTGCTCCAACCTCCAAAAATGCTGAAAAACTTACAGTCAATTCTAGGTTTCCTGAATTTCGGAAGAACATACAATCTAAATTATGCAGAAAGGGTTAAACCTCTCTACGAATTAATCAAACCTGATAACAAAACTGCTAATTGGACTCAAAAACACACAGAAATGTTGTGTTCAGTGCAAACAGACATGTTAGCAGCATCACATTTACAGACACGCGTAAACGTACACAACCTTGTAATCAGAATAATCCCAGGATGATGCGGATTTACGTACTTAACCTTTAATGAAGGTGAAAAAGTACCAATTGCTTTAAAATCACACTTGTACACACAAGCTGAAATGAAATTTACTTCAACAGAAAAAATTCTGACAGTGGTTCAAACTGTAGTAGCAAAAGAGAGAGCTCTCGCACAGGGTAAACGTGTAATGGTCGTTACTCCTGTACCTGCCTTAGAGGCAGTGACAAAAGCGAGCATTCCAAATGCAAAGGCATTACATCCGAGATGGATACAATGGGTTAACTCTCTTGCTGCAACAGACGTTGAATACGTTTTTGACCCCTATTTGAAAACTCAAGAATTTCTACAATATGAACAAGAATGTTCTCTGCCCACTGAGATTCAGCCTCTAGAACAGTACGAATGCATAATTTATACAGACGGATCAGCACAGCCCACAATTGGTTGTAAACAAGCTTATAGTGCTGCGTGCGTGATTGTTAAAGGTTGCTGGCGCGATGGTAAATTCCGACCTATGGTCACAAAAACACAATCTCTCGGAGACTGTACCGCTCAGCGAGCTGAACTACAGGCTTTCAAGATGGCGCTTGAAAATACCGATTGCGAATTCCCCACACTCATAGTGTGCGATTCGTATTACTGCGTTCAATCTTACAATGAATACTTGCAGAACTGGGTTCAAAATGGTTTCAAAGATGCAAAAGGTGGCACAATCAAGCATAAGTTGCATTGGGAACAAGTAGCTCAATTACAGAAAGAACTACAAAAGACTCACGTGATCCATACACTGAGTCATCAGCGTGATGGCGTTCACGTTGCAGGGAATTAATTTGCTGATGAGGCCGCGAAGGCAGCTGTGCAAGCGGCTTCCGTAGCTGCAATCAGTCGTTCAAAAAAAAAAAATAGACAGAGAAATAATGCAGGCTGTCGCCGCTTCCAATACAGACAGCGGTAAAACGTTGCCAAAAGGCTTTCCACTCAAGTACTCCTATATATCTGATGTAAATAATGTTCCTTTTGCTCAAATCCCTGGAATGGGGGATAGAGTATTTCCAAACATGGAACATAGATTAGGACTAATTTTAGCAGCACATGAAGGGCTTGCCTCTGCACACACAGGTGTTTCCGCGACAGTGTTATTATTAAAACAAAGATACTGCTGGCCGCGCATGAGGAAACAGACCAGAAACTATGTTTTGGAATGTGAAATCTGCCAGAAAATGAAGGTTTCAACAGTGAAACGCCTGGCGCAGATACCCCTTTTAATTTCAGATAAACCATTAGCATGTGTTTACCTGGACCACTGTGGTCCCTTACAGAGGGATGGTAACAACAAATATATCATGGTCGCAGTGGATTCATGCTCAAGATTCATTTGGATGTGGCCTCAGTGCTCGGCTGACGCCCGAACTGTTATAAAAGATTTGCGAGTCTTTATCGGCACATATGCAGTTGGCACGCTACATTCTAACCAGGGTCCTGCGTTTAGCTCCAAAGCTTACAAGGAGGCCATGGCCAATTTGGGCATTGCATTGTGGTATTAAAGTCCATTCCATACTGAGGGAAATTCTGTAGTGGAAAGAAAAAAATTGAACATAAAGCAATCTATAACAGCTATGATATTAGGATCGGGTGACGGGTAGGTCAAACATCTAATAAGTGTCCAACGTAGTCTAAATAATCTGCCAAGAAATTCTCTGGGTGGAATCACTCCATATGAAATCCTTTTCGGTACTAGAATGCTTGTCCAGGACCTCGATCATCATACTTCAGTGGTGAAACAAAAACCATTTGATATCAAAGACCGTTTGGCTGTTTTGCAGGACTTAAACGAGAAAAGGAGAAGTCAAAGCAACACAACACAGAAGCCAACCACCACTGAAGGAGAACCACCCGTCCCAGCAAGGCCTGTCTGGATTCCAAAGATTGGGGATCTAGTCAGAGAAAAGATCGCGGATAAGAAGGAATTTGGGCCTTCTTACAGAAAACCAGTACCTGTGTTAGCAATCCACGGATCAAGAACAGTGTTACTGCCGCCCCTTGCTGGAAGAAAGGAGAACAGGTTTGTATCCATCAACCTGGTAAAACCACATCATGTGGCCGATAATAAGTAGTAGGCCCAGTGGACTTCAAAGATGTAGCAGAAGACCAAATCTTGCTGCTATTTAAGAGGTTCAAACTGAAAGACATCACTTTTGAAGAATCTGCAGTGAGAAAAGAAGGACTAAGCAATAAAGCAATGGAACTTGTGTCTCTTGAGACCCATATAACAGTTCGTCAAGACACTCCTGTCTACAATGATGTAGCATCTGACTACACTGATGTGACAAAGGATCCAGTAGCTCCAGTGATTTCAAGTAATCCTGATGCAATACCTACAATTGACAGAACTGCCTCTGTCTATTTCATTAACTTTTATACGTTTTCTGAAGATCCCAGTGAGCCTGAAACTACGCCAGCAAATACAACTTTTAAAGATCAAGTAACATAACTTTTTCAGCAACTTGAAAAAACCTATCTGGTTTCACCATGGGTTGAGTTTTGGATTGTGCTAGGCGTACTTTTTTTCCTACTTTGGCTAATCCTTGTATTAAGGGGCCGATTAGGATCGCGGTTTTCCCGCATCCTCCGGGCCGGCGGAAGCCACTGCCGGCCCGGAGGATGCGGGAAAACCGCTGGGGAGGCACAAAAAACCCACCGCCGCAGGATGGCGGTGGGTCTCAAAATCGGTCCGCAACTTTTCCGCCGCGGTCGCCTTCCGACCGCGGCAGAAAAGCTCTAACATGGCTGGGGGTGTCTATCAGACACCGCCAGCCATATTAGGATGGCAGAAAACAGATGCCTTTCCGTGGTGGATTCTCCGCCGTGGAAAGGCATACGGTGAATTCTTTGGGGGCCCGTTGCGGGCCCCCAGGGTGAGTGTGGGCGTGGGGGTGCACATGGGGGGTACCTATGGTACCCCCCTGCGTTTGCGTGCACGAAGCGGCAGGCACCGCGCGGTGCCTGCCGCTTTTTGCATGCAAATGCTAAGCATGCATATTTAACCTTGCGGCGGGTGCTGCTTCAAGCAGCACCCGCCGCAATGTTAAATATTGAGGATGTGACCGCCACGCTGGCGGTCACATCCTAATTGCACTGGAGGGACCGCCGCTGCCCCTGCGGACGGTCCCTCCTCCTCTAGGGTGGCGGACGGACGCAGGTCCGTCCGCCATCCTAATGAGCCCCTAAGTTTGGGAATGCTGATAAATGGAAAATATAGTAAAATGGACACAGCAAGTAAGAACAGCAACTTGCTCCTGAAGCCACACAAATCATCTCATCGTGAACAAAGAGACTTGACATCAGTGAACATCAAAGCCGTTCCTATACCTGGTGGTATAGCATGGGACAGTACTGATTATGACATCTATGGTCCTGCAGAGCTGTTGAAGATTCCACATCAATTTAAGGTTTCCTTGAGTGACTTTGTTTCACCCAGCACGTTTTCAGATGATTGGGACTTTGAGACTGTTAATAATATGATGTCAGACTTAGAGATGTCTGCTAAATTCACAAAACATGAATACTTAGATGGTTCATCAGATTATGCACAAATGTATTGGTATGATCACTATGGTCATAATTACTTGCACAAATCTGCAAACCCTAGGAATATTTATACTTTTAATCAATGGGAACATCGTCCAACGCCACCAAAAAGTAGCTCCAAAACATTCCATGATAAATTTCCATACTTCTCAGGTTTTAATACCACAAATCAGGAAACGTTTTACTTTAAAAATGTTAATAAGACAGGAATGAAGAGTAAGTTAACAAATACAAAGCAAATTTATTCAGCAGCCTTTTATGCCCAGCTGTCCTCATTAGGCTTCGACTTTTGGAGTGACAACATAGAAACAAAAACTGCCTGGGGCTCAAAAGACTGGCAAGTGCAGGGAATAGAAGCTTTATTTCGAGCCTGCATTATCCCTGAACAAATAATGTTTTTGAATGACACTGTTCAACAAACATCCTGCCTTGGCCTGGCCAAGATAAAAGATTTGAACAAACCGTCTATACCTATACCTACACCTGATAGTAAAAACACTTCAGAGGGAGGGGTCATTGTAAAATTTATTTTTCTAAAAAACAGAACTGAGCCTGATTGGAAAAAATGGTTATTCTGGCCCACAGACATGAATAACTGTCAAGATAGATTCCAGAACAAGACACAAGGGTTTACAGTAACTAGGCCAGATCCAAGATATGTCCAGAGACAACATCTAGGGATAGTAACAACATACAGTGTAGGAAAACTGTGCCTTGAGTGGCTACAAAAATCTACACTTACAGAGGTTAAACAACACTTATCTTTACTTAAAGATGGCGTTGATTTAAGGGACGTCTTACAAGGTCCGGCGAACCGACGTCATAAACGTTTCATATACGCAGGTATATATGCCATTTATAATGAAGCTTGAAAAGCGACACAGGCAGAGACTGCAGAAAGAATACGAGAAATTGATCGTATTAATTTAGAGAAAGCACTCTCTGTAGGTGACAATGGGTTAACGACCCTGTCATCCAGAATTTATTCTTTGGACAGCATAGTATCCTCTGCCATAGACATAATGGAACAAAACGTGCTCATGCTACAGCATGGACAGTCGCAATTACGTTCTATAATGCTTTTAGGCTGGATGTTGCAAAATCTTCTTTCTGGATATGTGCCATGGCGTCTAATCAACACCACGTCATTGTTTTGTGTATATAACCTTACAGATAAACAAATTGCTTTGGCACAGAGAGGAACAGGCTATGCTGTGCTGAGCATTGAGTAACTGGAAAGATTACCATTAACTGTTTCGGAAAAACCTGCAACAGAATGGCTATCACACGGGATAATCACTCTGCCTGTCACAATTTTCAATTTTCAATACTGAAACATATACCAGTTGCCGTGTATGAAAGGTTGGCTAAGGAATACATAAAGCCAACCTGGAAATTACCATATACACACAAATGTTGGAGTGGGGGAAAATAAGTATTTCTTAGTGGTACACAATGTAAAAGCACACTAAGTGGTACACTTTTATGTCAGGGTATTAATTTACATGGAGCCTGTGAAGGTTCTCCGAACAATTTATCCTGCCACCTGCAAGGGTCTCTGGCAGCAGTGATAGATCCAATTTTTAGGCAGCTTTCAAACGGGAGCTATATAATGTTGAATGATCACAGCTGTTGTGGAATGATGCCAGGAATAGCCTATCTCGTAACTGTGTCAGCCAGGGTCACTTGTTTTATGCAAGTATTGTTTCCTAAAGCTAAGACAGACGAGGAGTTGCAGTTATGGCCTTCACTGAACATCTCCTATTCGAATTGATACTTTAAGCAGAATGAAAGCTATTCTTTTACAAAAAACTGTGCCACTGACCTCGTACAAAGAGACGTATGACCTACAAGTAACAAGGTCCTCTGCAGCGATACATGCCCGATTATCAACAAACTGCCCTGTATATTTCGTAGAAATGTTAGGTCGTATCTTAAACATGTCTGATACCAGTGGTATTGTACATGTATTTAAGACAGTTTATTCGGGACTGTTAGCACCATTTGAAGCAGTCCTCTGCATTTTTCCAAACTTCGTGCACTCTCATTTTGGGACTCGTAGCAGGAATACTATTCTTGTTTCTTCTGCTCCGATATGGCAAGTCCGGTCAGCAGCGACACCCAGATTACCATAGAGAACACTCTCCTGGCAATGAAGTGTCGTGAGCGCATGATACAGATCCTGGGCCTGGCTCGCTGAAGAGACCTGAATACCATGTGGTTCCTATCAATCCGGCCTATCTGGCAAGATTGCATCTTACCTGTTCTACGATGCCTGCTATGTGGAGAAGAATGCGTGTTGGATATCTGTCTAACACTTCCATCAGCACTGCCAACGGACGTTGATACCTTGCTTGGTTCAGTAACGGCCCATGCATCGTGTTGTCCCCAGCGGCTACCAATCCTGATGACGGCATTCATTGAGATCTCACAGACGCAATCTGCTGACGGTGAGATACTTGGATTGACAGGCACACAGGCACCACCTCCATCTCCATCTCCGACAAACATTGCTAATGCGGCTAAAGCTGACAGAGATGCTTCACATTTTTGTGCTATCAGTTTACTTAATGAAGTGGTCCAACTTTCACCTACTGTGGTAGACGATTTCTTTGCCTGCTTAGAAGATTTGATGTTTTCTCCTAACAACGAGAATGACTTTTGAAGTTAGCACACTGCATTCTACGGGACTCTGTATTCGACTTTCACTTTTCATAACAAAACTTCCAACTTTAGAACTCTATTTTTTTGCGATTCGACTTTTCCAAAATTGAACTTTTTTGGGGCACAAAGTAATCTGCTTAAAGTAGAACTATTTTTAGAGAACGAGAATTCTTTGAAACACTTCCAAATGACAATATTTGACCTTGTCCACCACCTAAACAGTTTATATATTCTGTCATGGCATGGTCTCGACCTTTCTTCTGTATTTAAGAGCCATTTCATAAATGTTATTTCATGACTCATTCTGATAAAGCATTTTCCAATGGTATACTACATGCTTTGAATGAAAATATTGCTTTTTTAAATGCGTACAGCGCAAATGCTCATCTTTCGTGTACAGCCATTTCAAATGCATTTTATGTATTTTGGGAGGGATTTTTTACACATCGTGCTTTAGATATGTTTAAAAATGCTTAGAATGTAGTAATATCGAACATAATAAAGTGGAGTGGGTGTTGTGGAGCGTTTTAGAATCCAAGCGTAATTTACCGATTCATGCCCTTATATAGGTACAATTCACATTGCCCTTATATAGGCATAGAAATCATGCCCATGTTTAGACATAACCCTTCCAGTCCAAATACAGGCATGGCTACTTCCACTAGTTCCAAAAAGCCACAACGATTTCTTGGAAAACTCGACTTCAGCAGTTAGGGACATCCCCTTGCTTGAATATTGATTTGTCCTAGAAATCATGTGTTTTCAAAGAACTACCATTCCCTTGGGGTACTTTGGTGACGTTATTATGTCTGACTTTACGTCAAACAAGGCACCTTCAAGGTATAAATATGCCTACACTTGCCCTAGCAAACACATGGTGGTTCGGAGCAGCTCGGCTATCTACTTGCCCGACGCAGCTCGCTACAGCAAGTGCCGAAGGAAGCCGACCCTCCAGCTGACGCACTGACAGAGAGGCTGCCTTTTTTTCTTGCTGAGAATCCAGCTCCAGTCTTTCCAAGCTCCCCTCGCGGGGTGTTGGGAAATCGAGTCCCGAGACAGAGATACCAGACCTCCGACATTCTAAAACCAAGGTACGGAGCTGATTAGACCCTATGAGAAATCTTGGTTAGATTCTTGGCAAAGACAAACTAAACCTATGCTACACCTCACTTACTTCTTCCCTCGTACTAGACTTAGGTTAGGCACATCGGGGTAGGCGTATTTTAGAAGCACCAGTTGAGTACTTTTTAGCCTTTGTTATTTATGTATGTATTTATCTATGATCTAGGAACCATACAATGCTTTTACAGTATTATTCTATAATACTCTTCTTACTGTACGCATTATACTTTGCAACCAGTATTATAATTGTAGCAGTTCACTTTACTTGCATGAGAAAGAAGACTGTTCAATAAACCCTTTTATTGAAAACGCCCGTCTCTCTATTTCTCTGCACCTCTGATGAAACGAAGCATACACGATTGACTGAGTAAAATATCTATCTATCGTTTCCACGACCCTGAAGATTAGTTTTATTCTTGGGGAAACAAAGTTGTCATGTTTATGCAGTTGTCAGAAACTAATCCCTTCTTGTTTATTCGAGAACGTTTCTAGTGACCTCTGAGCTAGCTGGCACTCATAATTAAGTCTAATATATTCGATAGAGACCTAGTCGACCTAAGTCCTACATCAAATCTATAGGATATATTATTCCAATGCGCAGAGCCTATTGGGAATATAGGAACTACACTACAGTTGCTCCTCTGTTGTGGCATGCAGTTGTTCTGTCCTTTTGCTAAAAATACTAGTAGTAAATTAGTGGGTAAGAAATAGGTAGGAATAGAGAACATTCAGAAGGCCTATATACACAAGAAGAAGAAGGGTAGAACAGGGAATAGGGATAATTTAGCACTTATAGAAGTAGTAGAAGTCACAACAATAGGACTACACTCAATTCAGCCTGCTACCATTACTCAGTGCCAGGTCAATAGCCCCTCACCACTAGTAGATACCAACTGAGATAGGATTTGAATATAGATCCATCATCACCTACACCAACACCATATACATCCCTCATTGACAGACCTGAATGAGAGTATATAGAGTTAAGGAAGACGCAGGAGAGCCAATGTTCCAAATGTGCCAATTTTCCAATGTGAATGACACCCGTGGGATATACCAACTAGAAGGAGGGTCTGAAAGGTATTCTGTAAGACTGTTATTCAAAGAATGAACAACAGGAGGGAATAGTTTTACCATATAGTGCCCCAGGTCCATTATGTCCACCCCTGAAGCATAAGAGTCTCAATTGTCCCTGCTAGCCCATAGACAGGGTTGTGTTAAAATTGTCCACACTGCCTGGAGCGTCTACAGAGGCAGTAGGCCCATGCCGTCCTGTACTCTCAGATGTATCTCCCCTATGACCTCTTCCTGTACATGCAATAATACCGCACGTTCCATTTTTTGATATATGTCAGCAGTCTTCTTCAACATATGTCTCTGCACACAGAAGCAGCTGCACCACATATATATGAGAATCCCTTGCATAGGACAGTTTTCTGCTGTTGCCAACGCTCTTGTGCAAAGACCTAAATTGAACAAGATGAGTCCAGAAATCTCGATTGGTAATTGAAAATGGATTTTTAGCTGGGGAGGATGTGAGTCCTACCCAAGTAATAAGTCCCAAAAATAAGTCCCAAAATTCAAGGTGAAACATACAGTTTCAATCATTTAAACCAAGGCTCAACTCCTGGTAGCTATGGCACAGAGCAGACAGGCTTAGCTTGGTAAAATGTTAAAAGTATTTACCCACTCTAAAACAGTGGAAAAATAAAAAAAAATCCAACAAAAATCCAACACCCAATTTCTAAACATGAAGATAAATGTAATGAAAAATATTACAGCAAAGCAACAAAAATCCAGTAAGGGGCACAAGAGATACAATTTATTAAAATATTAGGGCAAAAAGCACCAGAAGAAAGTAAAGCGGCAATCAGAAATCACTGTTTGCGGATGACTGGGACTGAGGCACAATTTCAAGCCAACCACGATAGAGCGCAGGTCGGAAACACCAAGCAGGTCATCGAAGTCAAATTTTTATCTTCTGCCTTAATTATTGGAAGTGGAATCCTCCAGTGAGGCATGGTTGAAGCTTGTATAAAATGAAGTCCCTTCTAATCCTGATTGCTGGTGGATGAGATCCCACTGAAGCTGTTGATTTTGGTGAGAAAACCACAGAGTGGGAAAATGATGATTTCTATCTTCAGACATAGTCTCTATAAAACCTCTGGCGGGGCAAACATTAAGCTGTATGTGATGAAGTCCTTGTGAAATCGGACACCTTTGTTGAGATATGCCGCTAAAGATCTGGACGTCTTGGATGCCCAAAATTATGTGCTAAGTCCCATCTTTTCAGACTTTCTACAGTAGCTCTTCTTAGTCACCTTTAAGGATCACAAGTCCTCAGGGACAGCACTTAGGGCCCAGGACACACCTCAGCAGAGTCTACCAGCAAAGGTCCAGTCCATTTCCAGTTGGAAATGGCCTACTTGTCACTACAGGAAAAAAAGGCCTCTTGCAGTTTATTAAGTCCATGTAGCTACTCAGGAGGGCATCCAACTGGCCCCTGGAATCCACTTCTTAGTCATGGGTACAAATAGGAGCAGGCGCAGCCCTTCAGGGAACCTCAGAGGTTACAGACAGCAGGTACAGTCCTTTTCTGTTCCGTCACAGGTCCGGAAAGTGGTCTGAGGAGGTGGAGGTGAGGTCTTAATTGTTTTCACTTTACTGGTTAGTAGGAGAGGGTGACTCCTGGATACTACCTGACCAATGGGAAAAAGGCTCACAAGGGCAAACATTCTGTTTGCCTCACTGCAAATTCTCCCACAATGCACCATTTTCAGTCAAATTCAATATGAAAAAAATGTTTTGACCCTAGAGAGAGCTTCTGACACACCCATAGGTGTGCTTAAGGTAGTGAGCAGTCCTCTCCCAATCAACCATTCCAAACCAGTTCTGGGATCAGCTTCCTTCTCCACTGAAACTAAAGGCAAAATGTGTTTTGAAGCAGAGTCTAGTTTTACCATATAGTGTTCCAGGCCCATTCTGTCCACATCTGAAGCATTAGCGTCTCAATTTTCCTTGCCAGCCCATAGACAGGGTTGTGTTAAAATTGTCCACACTACCTTGAGCATCTACAGAGGCAGTAGACCCCATGCCCTCCTGTACTCTCAGATGTATCTCTCCTATGACCTCTTCATGTACATCTATCTGAACATGAAGATGTAGCAATAACAGGATGCGTCTGTCATTTAGGAGAACAACATTGGCCAAGAGTAGGAGTGGGGACTGACTGGGCCAACTGGGACTTTCCACAGCTTTAGAAATTACAAGTGACCTCTAACCTTTTGTAATCTTCTGCTTTCTTAAAAAGTTTCTAAATGACGCAAATCATTTTCAATAAATGTTCAATTTCGTTATGACTGATGGTCAAACCTGCGTCATCATCAAGACCTGTGGTTAGCAGTTCCCTATTAAAATAATATAAAAGAGCAGCCCACATTTCATTCGATGGACTACCTCACACAAGTGAACCCATGGGTCATGACACGTGTGTTTGCCCCCTTAGCCATGCTATCTAGCATCTTTGACTGAAGCTATAATGCTTATTGTATTTTGAAATTAATTTTCTCTCTCTCTCTCTTACTTTCCTTTCCGTTGCCATGATTTTAGAACTTACTAGAATGCATGTTTTTGATCTTCATCTAAAGTGAGTCTTTGATACTTATTACTTACTAGATTGCTTAGAGTTATTTTTGACTAGAGATGTGTCTCTTTTTATTGTTTAAATTGTTTTTGAATAAACGGTGGCACTCTGACTCAGTTCCTGTATCTCACATGTGTATTTCCTTATTTTAGATAAAGCATCCCTACTCAAATTAAGGTGGTGTGGTGCACCCTAAAAACCACCCTCTAACAGTTTTGGGATCAAAAGCCCCCTCTTTTCAAGGCTTCCCATATTACTAAACTATAAAAGAACAGGTCTCCCTCTGGTCCATTTTAGGTTAGTGAAGTTCCTAGGTACTTTTGAACTGTACTGCCTGAGTTAAGCTGGGTTACATTCCTCCTCGAGTCATTCTTCCAGGCGCAAGACATTGTCTCTGCTGTGAGAGCAGTATTTCACACCTCATCAAAGCAGCACTAACAAGCTAGTAGCAGGCAGGCCAAATGCTAATTAATTTGCAGGGGCTTCAGGCGGGGAAACTATAACTTTTTAAAAGTTACTTCTCCTGTATATTTATCAAACATCCAACTTCAACATTGAATTGGGTTTTTATACATATTAAAACAGTGGTTGAACTGTCTCTATAGCTTATTCCAAACCAAATAGAGTCAAATTAACATATTAACTGTACTATAGCTTTTTCGTCCAATGAAGCAGCTACAGCACTAACAGTGAAAATAGCTTTTGGAGACTGAGCATTGTAAAAATATGCAAATGTTACATTCTTACAGGTTTTACTTGTAACTCCCAGACACTCATGACGATGTCAGATGGAAAGCCTCAGACCACTGGTCAGAGGTTTTCTGCCCGACATGATAGGTTTAAAGTCCAACACCATATTAGGATGATGGCCGTCGGGATTATGATGTCGGTTTCCAACAGCCATTCCATGTCAGCCTTTACAACATAGAAAGACTGTTGGAAAGTGACCTTGGGGGTCCCAAGCAGGGCCTCCCTGGCCCTCTGCATACTGCCTCCTCAACATCCCTGCACCATGTGGCAAGCAAATGAGGTGCCTGCCACTCGGTGCAGGGATGTTTTCAAACTTCCATTTTTTTAATGGGAGCTTGTGCAACGGGCTTTTTCAGCCTACAAAAAAACGCAAGTCCTCCGAACATCATAATGAGGGCCTACATTGTGGGCCACAAGTCCTACTTAAGCGTGACTTACTTAATATTTAAAAGTAGGGTTTGCCACTCATCAAAAGGTTTATTTTGGTAGGTCAGCCTGTAGGTTTAAAAGTTGCAGGATTCAGGTTACTTTTCTTTTCCAGCCAAGAGTATGGGGCAATAGATGCTGAAGTTCACATATGACCTTTAACTTTCTGTGCCATTGGGGTATATTCTTACACAATATACTGTGACCTTACTGGAAAGTTAAATATGCTAAATGGGGATTTGACCATGTTTTAGTGGTCAGAGCACATGCACTGAGGACTAGATAGCAGGACCCATGGGTGCAGGGTTATAAAGCATAGCAGTAACAGTCAACATGAAATGGGAGTAATGGAACAAAACGAGGCACTTTCTCACAGTAAAGCTATTTGCTTTCATGTATCTGCAGACACTTCCCTATTATTTTCCGGGATTATTGTAAACTACGTAACAAGATCGCCAACATTAGAACAATTCAGGTATGAAAAAAGTCTATACATTGCTTACCTTTAACTTTGTTGAGGATGTTAACAAGTGTAGATTTGACATAGCTAGTGTCCATTCTTGTTATTATTAATACCTGACAGAGGAAAAAGAAAACATTATATTTTCCACACTGTAGACTTTCTTTGTTAGATGGCACATAATTAGTTTTCAACATCATTATTGCCATGTGCAAAAGATGCAAAAATGTTTTTGGGGAATTTGGTCTGGCAGGTTGGCAGGGTTTTTTCACCTTTTTTAATTGGCACACTAATTCCTCAGCTCCTCAACTCCACGTTCCTTGTGTTTTTTCGTTTGGCTTGACTGGGCAGCTGTCTGAAAGGTTTATTGTTACCCATTCTTTAAATTGTAGTTAGAGTGGGGTTTAGCTCTATCCAGAACAGTAATGATCTCACGCTGCACATTGCTGGCTATATCATTCTATCTCCGTGGAATGTGTGCATTAGAAATGCAAGATGGACTATTTTACATTTTAAAGGTACACTTACACCACACATTACATTTTTTTTATCTCACAAATGCATTGTAAACACTTTTTTCGTTATTCTTTTCAATGCGGCTGCCTTTTCTTTTATGTTTTATTCAGGATTCAAAATGAAATTCAGACCTATGGGCTTTGCCAACGCTTGTTCCCCAATGGAGTTGTTTCACTACTTTTTTATCCCTTACCACGGCCTCTTGGGTGCCTTTATTTTTCTTCTGGTGCAAGTTCTCTATTCTGCTTTAGGTATGCAGGGAAATCACTGTTTTGAAAATATGCTGCTTAATTAAGCAGTTTTTTCACCAAAATTCACACATGTTATGATGTTTTTGTAATAAAGCTTTAAAAAACCAAAAGAACATTGGCAAATTTCTCGGTGGGCAGAGGAACCAGGTAAGGCTGCCCTCTGTCCCCCTTGCTCTTTGCGATTGCAATGGAGTTTCTTGCCGTCCCCCTCCGCATGGAGGGACAAAACTGGGGTATCTCCCTGGACGATGGCACACATGCAGTGTCCTTATATGCAGATGATTTACTTTCACTCCTTTTTCGCATACATACACGCCACACTGACCCATTCGTATGTGCTGCGGGTCTCTTCGTCAATTGGGCTAAATCATGTGTATACCAGTTGCGCTCTTGTGCCTCCCCACAAGAGGTACAACAGGCGCATTCTGCGCAGCTGGTGAGGTGACACAGTCAGATACCTCGGAGTGCATCTCTACTACTCACCAGCTGATCCATTAGACAGAAACCTGAGAAAAGCCCTGTCCTCACTGAATCTGAGAATACGGTCCTGGAAGCATCTTTCTTTGGCGTAACAGGGAAAATATGCCTGCTGAAAATGGTCATCCTGCCGCAGCTCCGAAAGGTTATGTTATGTTATTCCAACTTATTGAGCGCACAAATACTCTGAGGTGTCTTGGCGCTAAAGCTCAAAGCAACTAAACACAACTAGAACCGGGACCTAGATCTGAAAGAGCCATGTTTTAAGGCACTTCCTAAAGGAAAGCAGAGATCGTGACGATCCAATATGAAAGGAAAGAGTGTTCCAAAGTTTTGCTGTTTCATGACTCAGGCTGCGACCACACCAACTGTTTTTTTTTGGAATCTAGGAACAATCATGTATTTAGCTTCAGTGGACCGAAGGAGTCTACTGGGATAATACCAATTGAAGAGGTTTTTGAGAAAAGAGGGCCCTGTATTGTTCAAAGCTTTCTAAGCCAGGCATAAGGCCTTGAACTTGATACAGCTTGCCACTGGGAGCCAGTGCAAATTCCGAATTTCTTTAGAGATCGATTGAAATTTGGGAAGATCCAGTAAGAATCTTGTGGCTGTATTTTGTATCATCTGTAACTTTTTCAGATGTTGACTTTGAATGTTTAGATACAAGCCGTTACAGTTATCCACTTTAGACAGAACCAATGCAGAAAGAACAGTCTTCCTGGAGTTGGCTGGCAGATAAGGGAGAATTTTCTTTATCTTCTTAATTATGAGAAAATAAGAAGAAACCATTGCAGTTTGTTATCCAACAATATGGCCAGATTATTCGCTTTGGTTACTGGTTTAGGGAGCTCACCCATCCACCAAGTGGGATCTCAGGTTGGCAAAAGGCTGCCGAATATCATAACCTCAGTTTCATCTGAGTTGAGCTTTAGGCAGTGCTTACTCATCCAGTTACTTATTTCTCACATGCACTGCTGAAAATGAGGTGAGGTGGTAGGTTAAGATTTTAATTTATGGATCAGAGGTGCCAGTTCTGACACGTAAATGTTAAATAATGTCGGTCTGAGGGAAAATCCCTGTAGGACCCTGCAAGGCAATGCATAAGGTGCTGATTTAAAATGGTCAAATGCTACTGACTGTGTTCTATCCTCCAAAAACGAGGAAAGCAGTGAAAATGCCAAATCCTTGATGCACAGAGTTTGTAAATGCAGTTTAAGCAATCTATGATCAACAGTGTCGAAAGCTGCAGATAAATTGAGGAGTATCAGGGCAGCGGCCCAATCCTTATCCATCACTGCCCTAATCTCCTCTGTAGCTTTCATTAGTGCAGTCTCTGTGTGTTCTGACCGGAAACGAAAATTCAGTGGGATCAACTAAAACGTTTTCCTGAATGACTTGGGCCAGCTGTTGAGTCATCAATTTCTCCACTAGTTTTGCAGGCAGTGGTAAGCAGGAGATCTGGCGATAATTACTGGTATTGGAAGCATCTAAATTAGTTGGTGACCGGAAAGAAGCAGGAAAATACATTGTAATTTAAGACTATTCCAGGACTTTCCTCATTAGAATCATTAGAAGTTGCAGCCTCAAATTGTGCATTCATCTTATTCACTTTCAGCCAAGTGCATCAAGCATTCATTTTGCGATTCCTTATTAGCGAAAAATAAGGATTCGCTAATAAGGAATAGCAAAATGCTATGCATGAAGAAATCGCTTAAAGAATAGCGGTTTCTTAGAATTCCTTAATTGCGACTCGCAAATTGCGAGTCGCAATTAAGGAATACCTCCCCATTCATTCCTACGGGCCTAGAGGCCTTAGGAATGAATGGGATGACAATCTCAAATTGCGAATCGCAATTAGCGATTCGCAAATTGAGATTGCGATTTCAAGGGTGCAGGGGTGTCCAAAGGACACCCTGTTGCACCCCTGAAATTGATCTGTGCACATATGTTGCGCACACACATGCCCTTAGGGCATGTGTGTGCGCAACATGAAACTTTGAAAAATGCACTTTGGTGCATTTTTCTAAGTTTTTGCAAATTACCATGAAGTTGTACTTCGTGGTAATTTGCGTGCCCTATTAGCGAATTCACTATTTTTGGAACTTTCATGCATTGCATTTAAGGAATCTCTATTTGAGATTCCTTAAATGCAAACAATCGCTATTTAGCGGATTCTCAAATTGCGATTTTTGCATTTGGGATGATGCATCCCAAATGCAAAAATACCGGTCGCAAAGGGGCAGATTCTGAGAATCTACCCCTTTGCGACCGGTTTTTAGCTTGATGCATCTGGCTGTTTGTCCCTAAATGTACTCGCAATGTTATTGCAAAATGATTGGCTGTTCATTTTCATTATTTTACTAGTTAATGTGGTAAGTTTGTTTATCACCTGAAATACTTCTTGGTAGGAATTGTTGGCATTTTCAATTTGTTTTGTGTAGAAGGCATCTTTTTCGTTTATTAAAAGGATTTTGATTTGGACAGTGCTCAGTTATAGCTTTCTTTTTCTATGTCATCATACAGCGACCTCCAACGTCTTTCTAATATCCTACAATTTTGTTCTTCTAATCTCGGTGCCTCCGAGAACCAAGAGGGAGTCTTCCTATTTCCTGATCCCTTTATAATCGGTGTTGCCTCAAAAAAGGCTTAGTTCAGCCACTCTATATATTCTATGACTGCTATCTCTGGACCACCGAAGCTGCCGGTCAGCAGAGGCAGCCTTGGTGTCTCTTTTTCGAGGCATACTAATTAGCAACCCAGCTGCAGTGGGCCTCGTGCTTGCAGGCAGGGCCAAATATGGGCGAAACATGCCAGGGGACAGGCCCCTTCACGTTGGCTTTGATCAGAAGCTTTCTACTCCTCAAAAGGACACTGCGTCCCCATGGTCTCTACAGGTGACGGTAGCATGGTTAGTGTTCATTTTGTTAAGCACCAGATCCCATCATATGCTCCAGCGCTACAAGGCCTCCCACATTTCCCTGGCTCATACTCCGCTACAGACCTGAGGTGCTGGCACGAGCGATCTTTAAACACGGTTGGTGATCTATTTGCCAATGGCCTCCTACTGACCTTTAAGCAACTTATTTCTGACTATGCTCTACCAACAGGGCAGTTTCTCACATACAGATGAATACACAGCACATGTCAGATCCTCTGGTCCACACAAGAAGAGGAACCCCAAATCCATAAAATCCTGCAAACACTACTTCACATGAGGGAGGGATGCCACCCAATTACATGGATTTACAAAGCGATCCGAGAGCACGCTGGGTTTCCATTGTCAATTCTGGTTACTCGGAATGTCAAGTTTGAAAACAATAAATTCTCCATCCTCCACTGGGCCTGTTTGACCCTGGAACAACTCAATCGCTACTTCCCAAATGCGCATTTGCGGTATAACCACTGCCATTTACCACAGCCGATATGTTCCACATGTTATGGTTGTGTCCGGCCCTCTCCACATACTGGCTTTCAGTACACAAGGCCTTGCAGGAGGTTATGGAACTAACCGACATTTACTCATGGGAGGCCCGCACCTTGGGCATATTGAAATGCAGAAAACGCCACGGGGTGAGGACACGCTTTGCCGGCATGGAGGACCGAATTGACGCTGCTGGTGGCAGCTTGGAATGGGGGCAATGTGTAGATTGAGGAGATTTGAGGGGGAGGCTCTCCACTACATGGAAGCCTGCCGCCTGCGGCATGGGATACTTTCCTCGGCCAGCTTAGCCAGCTCGTGCAGAATGCCAGCTCATCTCCATGACCCCAGACAATCCTGTCCAGACCTTACCCTTGCCTAATCCAGACATGGCGCTGCCCCCCGTCTTCCCTACGGTCTCTCTTCCGCAGCAGTGTTGCCCACTTTCCAGCCACGTGATATCCCCACATGAGCTAGACTCACAACCGCCCCCCACACCATTAACAAGGTCCCAGTTGGAGTTCTGTTTCAGCGCTAGGCATGGTCGGATTGGTAAGGCGGGCAATGGCCAAAGGGCCGGTATCCGAGTTCCAACAGGGGCTGCTATTTTGGGCAGACTGGGGGGCCGATTTGGGCTGTCTGTGTTGTTTGGAAGCCACCAGCGGCTTAGTGGGTGCCTTGGTGGCCTTCCTGGAGGCAGATGGGTGTCCATTACCTCCCTTCTATCAAGGGGCAGAGGTGTCACTCCCTTTCTCTTGCTGGGCTGGCGCAATAATGTATGCATTTTGAGCGGGTGCAGCGGGCCTGAGCAGAAGTGGCCTCACTTGTTTTCAGGTGTGTTTCACCAGTGTGAACTAATTCATGTATTTTTTTGTATTCTAAGTAAACTTAAGAAAACATGCCTCTGAAAGAGACCCCCCCCCCCTCCTTTTTTATAAAACTTCGCAGTGTTTTGCAGCGAGGCAATATGCAAATGTGGGCCACTTATTTTTTAGCGTGCCCGGGTCAATTTTAAATCCCAATCCAACCCTGACACTAGGCTGATATCATCCCCTGCCTCAAACCCTCCTGTCCTCACACTTGGCCCATCTTCTACCTTTCCCAGGTCAGAGGGCAATAAGCGAGTTGGAGGAGTAACTTCATATAAGCACAGCAGCTACACGCTGACACACACACAGTCTTCCAAGGAGCGACAGCCGTCACTGTCTGCTCGAAGTTATGGCAAAGTATATCTGTCCAGGTATTTGAAATGTACTGTACTGTGTTAAAGTGCCTTTTCGAAACCCTTTTGTAGGGGAATAGGACTGCCACAACCCCATGTTTTTAAAAGCCCAAAAAAAGCAGTTAAAAAAAAGCACTGGCAAAGCCCGACCTATTACATTTTCAATGCGTGTTTGTTTTTCTGGCAAGCTATATGGCTTTTCCTTTAAGAACTCGACCCTTCCAGTCATCCAAGTGAACTAAACGTCCGATTTTATGTTCAGTTCAGTTCAGTAAGCTTTATTCGATTATTAAAAACAATCATAAAAGACAGGCAAAGTTAAAAACATATACAGTACAATATATGGTATGGCAACAATCAGGGTACAAATATTAAAATATCATACTCTTTCTGGCAGTAATTGATTTTAAGATATAAGTTGCAGTATAAAAACAGATATCCGGCTCATGTACTAAAAACAGCAGACTCATAGCAGCATTTACAGATAAAGTGCCATATTTTTTAAAAAGGGGTTTGAGAAAGGCAATACGAAGGTGCAGAAATAAATCACAAATGTGGAGAAAGTGCATAGTGCTCTGTTTAGTGACGCCGTCACATGGACATGGGACAGTAGGATATTTTTTAATACATGGGAATGCCACCAGATGGTGTACAATACCTAGTCTCATTCTGGTGAGTACAAACCGATGCGATGACCTTGTGACCGTTGTTAGGTAATGTTGAAAGCCAACAGTATCCACATGTAAAGTATAAAACTTAAAGCTTATTGACTGCCCACTTGTGCATTTGCGGTCAGAGGCTATCTTCCTCATATAAGTGTGTTTGATTTCTCTCTTTGGGATTTCAATTACACTGCTGGGATTTTCCATAATATTTAAATTAAAAATATCCTTAAATGTTGTTGCTATATATTTGCGCCATGGGATCTGTAGGCATTTGTCCAGGCGGAGACAGTCATTAATAATACTTCTATTAAAAATGGTTTCCTCCTTCAACCATATAGATCTCCACACCATCAGTGGTCTTGCCTGATTAAATCTGTCAGGTATTCCATCCCTAGTTCGTTGTGTGTGAGCTCGGTGGAGGCTGACATAGGTAAACAGAGTAGTTTTTTTAGGAATCTGTTTTCCTCAGTTTGTAGTTCTACATGGTGACAATGGCCACAGACCCCGGCTCCATAGAGTGCTATCGACACGCATCTAGTTTGATAAATTTGTAGCATATCATGGATACGACGGTCCCCAAGTTTAGCAGCAAATTTAAAAACCCCATATGCACTTTTTGCCAATTTGGCCCTAACATTTATTACCTCCTGTGTCCGCATTCCGCTGCTTGAGAAGGTTACACCCAAGTAGCAGAATTTCTCAACAAATGAGATTTTTGGGCGATCTAAATAGAAGGATTTCGTTTTTACTGCTCGGTGGCCACAGATCAAAGCATATGTTTTAGTTTTGTTGATCTGCAGCTTTCTGCCCTTGATAACATCTGCAAACTTATCCACCAATCTATGGAGGCCTAAAGGAGTCTTTGAAAGAAGTACCGCGTTGTCTGCATATAGCAGCACTGGTACATCATGGCCCTCCACCTGTGGTGCATCACATTTAACCATTTTAAGTTCAGCATCAATAGCATTAATAACAAGCATTTACAATGCAATGGTTTCGCCTTTTGAAAAGTTTGAGCTATTGGCATTGTAAATGACAAAATTTGTATTTATGAGTTGGTTTTGAAAACAGATAAATAAATGGCATTGTCATTTACAATGCCAATAGTTTAATCTCTGGCAAATGCCACACAAAAACACACAGACCTACACACACACACACAGACCCATACACAGACCCACACACACACACAGAGCCACACACACAGAGCCACACAGGACAGGAAGATACCTTTGAACTGTGGTGTTGGTAGAGACTTCTAAGAATACTATGAACAGCCACTGAAAAGAGATGTATCCATGACTGACTCAATGCAGAACTTTCATTTGAAGCGGACATGACCAGATTGAAGCTCTCATACCCTGGACACCTAATGTGAAAACCTAATTCTCTGGACAGGTCTGTGAGGCTCAGCAAAGTCGACAGAAAATGAGACAGAGTACAAACAGGGGAAATGAGGATGGCCACAATCCGGGCACTAGTGAGTGCGCCACTGAGAAGCTGGTCCTAGGATGCTTGTTTCCGGTCCAGGGAGGACCTTGCTTTGCAGTTCGGGTGGACTGTTCTCATGAGGCACAGGGTAAAGACTGATTTATATATGACCAGCTCTAAATTGGGGTGGAATGGTGAGCAAAAGAATGATGGATTTAACCCAGATCTTTTGACTAGGGGTGAATGTTTGGATTTTTTCTGCATTTCGTCCATCAATTGTGTATCTTTTACTAAGAAGTCTGAAGCACCAAATATCCCTCTGAATGGTCACCAGGACACATTGTGAACTTGCGGTACCCAACAAGCCAGACTTAAAAGAGTAACTTCCCTAGTATAACGGAGAACAGTGTAGGATGTTAAATTTGTGTGGTTGTCCCATGACATTTCTCATGCACATGAACTTCCTTCTTTCACATTGCTAGAGGCTCTTGTGTACACAGGAGGAGGAGTGAGGCCTATGTTTACACTGCAGTGAGGACGTATGCACTGCCATGGTGCTTCGGGCACAGCCGATGCCCCCACATGCTGGTGGGCACTAGACTGCCGCTAGAAGCATCAAATGTAGGCACACTCTCAGGAGTAGGAATGGCAGTAGGTTACTTCAGCTAACTAACAAAAGCACTGATTGGGTCCTGCCCTGATGGCTCTAAACAATTCTGCTAATAGTGTAAATAATGCATGTTCGGTGCTGCGTCTGTAGCCTTCGGTACTGTACGGGGGCATAGCTATAAATGGTGCAGCAGGTATCGGGGCACGGGGGTATGAGGGAACCAATGAACCCTTATTATTCCTCAATCTTACAACCGAACCACCAGTCAGAAGGCCTCTGTTCTTGCTTTCATTGGGGTCTAAGGCCTCCTTGCTACATGCCTTTACACCGCGCGTTAGTAATTCTGCAGTAACGAGACACAAACAAAAGCACTTGAACCTGACTTCCTGTCTGGTGGGGGAGGGGTGGCAGGTTGTCAGCCTTTTCACGCAGGCTCACGGCAAGCACCGCGCTCATTATTTCTCAAATGCAGGGTTACTCACAGGGGGAGGCGCGTGCAGGGCCCAGGCTCAGCGCAAGGTGCAGGCACAGCAGCAGGGCGCCGGGGGAGGGGCCTCCTCTTCTGGACCTCATTCCATGACACATTGTGGGCAGCAGGGGGCATCCGGGGGCCGCTATTGTCTGCAAGAGAAGAGCAGCAGCGCCGTCAGTCCCGCGAGGCAGCGCGTCACCTTGACAGGACCCTCTGCCCCCCCCCCCCCTGGGGGCCCGGTCATTGTTTGACAGAGGCTGCTCTCCTGACAGGAAGCGGAGCACAGGCAGGGCTTTCCTCCCCAAGCTCTGCCTGCAGCCGCCCTCGTCTGCACACACATGGCCACGCGCCTCTGGGACACATCTTTTCTCCGACTCTCGCGCTCCCTGGCGCACGCGGCATCCCTCCTGGGAATGCACGAGCCCTGCCGTTCAACTCGCCCCTGGGTCTCCCATTGTGCATGCAGGATTCCTGCTGTTCAACCCCGTGATCTCGTCTGCATTCTCTTGTCGGTGCACAAGCCCTTCCGGTCAACCCCCTAATCGCCTATACTACTATTGTGCATGCACGAGCCCTGCCGTTCAAACCACAGATCTCCCACACCTCTGCTTGCATGCATCAACACTACTATTACTTCTCGTCAGTATACATTGCATGCAAGATTCCTACCTTATAAACCCCTGCCCTGGGCGTCCTCCACAGAGCAAGCATGCATGCACCACGTCGTGCAAGCCACCTGGTCCTCACCTCCTGCAGCATGCATCAATTCCGTCGTGGCCCTCCCATCATCATCTCTTGTGCACGCAACACCCTGTTTTCCCATACATATGTAGTTCTTCATGCAAGCGCTCTGCCATATATCCCCTTCCCCTGACTCCTATAGCACTGCTGTGCATAGACGAGCCCCGCCGCACAGCTCCTGGTATCTCTTGTGCATGCACATACCTTTGTATTGAAAGTACAACCCTTTTCAAACCCGTATTCCCCCTCAGCGTCCGTGTGCATGCCGGAGTGCGTGCATTCGTCCCTTGCAGCTGCAAGCCTGCTTTCCCGGGTTACCTGTTCCGACAGACCCCAGAGCAGCCGCCGGTGCACGGCCTCTGCGCGCGAGCCGGGGGCCCTCCCCTCTTCTCACGTTGGACCTGGGATCTGAGGTGCGCATGCGCGAATGCACACCTGTCTGTGACCGAAGCCAAATAGGGTCTTTCACCTGTGAGTGCCTGCGGCGTTCACCGGGAATTCCCTCCCCCTGGGCCAGTTACATTTGCAGCACACCCCCTCTGGGGTGAGCCGAGCGCGCGCCCACCGCCAAGGACATAGCATCCTCTGGGCTCTGCCGGGGGGAACCGGTTCAGTGCCCGCGGCTCCAGCAGCCGCTCTGCTGAGGAGGGCTGACTCAGCCGCAGATGCTGCGAAGGGCGGTGATTGAGTACCGTTAAATGAGATCGCAAACTTGTTAATTACATATCGTAGAATCATCAGAATTGGGATATAAACAACTACAAAATCGTTATTAAGATATAGGAAATAAATGACTCACAGGAAATACATTTCTTTGAGACTTAAGAAATAGGCCATTTCGAGGGTTTTTTGGCTGCCTCGCAGGTGCGTGCGGGGAGGGGCCTAGCAGGCGAGCGCATACATGAACAAGTCATGTCCCGGGCCGGTCAGCCAATAACAGCGCGGCCCGGGGAATGACGTCACAGGGGTGTCCCGGGCCGGCAGCCAATCACAGCGGGGCCCAGGACAAAGGGGCGGGGCTTAAGAAAAGACCGAGAAACGCCCCTGAATCGCATTTTCACGGGGAAAGCGTGATTGACAGCCAATCTCTTCCAATGGCTAGCCTCCATTTATGGAGCTAGCCAAGGGAAGACAGAGGCGGAACCAAAGCCCCATATGTAGGATCATAAGATTTCGCCCTGGGCGGAGCAACGGCCAGGGCGAAACCTAAAAAGGGTAAAGAGAAGAGGCGCAAGTACACAGCCTTGCCTAATGCCTAAGTTGACCTTTAATTTAGAGGTGCATTCTCCAGCTTGTCCATAACGCACACGGGCAGTTAGTTTAGTATAAAGTCTAGCCAGAAAGAAAATAATTGGCTCTGGGGCACCGAGACCCAATAAAATCGGCCATAGTAGGGCATGGTTTACTAAGTCGAATGCACTACATAGATCTGCAAAGCAGAGGTATAATGATCCTTGCTTTGCACGCGTGTATTTCCCTATTAAAAGATCTAAGTTAATGCATTATTCCAATGTTCTTCACCCTTTCCTAAACCCATATTGTGACTGAGCCAAGATCCTGTTATCCTCGGCCCACTCTTATAGCCTGACCAGCAAGACCCTGCTCATGATCTTGACTGATGAGTCTAGAAGAGAAATGGGTCAATAGTTCCCGGCTACAGATCTATTTCCTTTCTTAAATATGGGGATAATTGTGGACTCGCCCCAGCTAGATGGTGCACCCTCCAATACAGATGCATTAAGAACTCTGGTTCCCAGAGAGCCGGTTCGACATTATACAGGTCAACTGGCACACCATACGGCCCAGGTACTTTCCCCCCCTTGCTACTACTAATGCAGTTTTCTACCTCTGAGAGTACAATGTTAAGAGGGAGGATTGGCCAGCTGTCTATATCCCGACCAATTTTTCCGGAATCTTAAAAATGTGCTACCCATGCTTCCTCACTAACATGGGTTGTTAAGTCAGGGGGACCCTCATTTCTTAAAAAAGGGGAATTAACTGTATCCCAAAACAGCTTGCTGTTAGATAACTCTACTGCCTTGGTCAGTTTATCCCAGGCATCTTTCTTCCTGTAGCTCCTTCTTCCTTCGTTTTAAGTGCTCTTTATAAGCTGATCTCAGTTTGGTAACAATTGACCTATCCCTAGGTCTACTTGATAGGGCTTGCTGCAGCAAGGATTGCGTGCAAGCATGGTTAAACCACCCTTTATCCTGCACTAACCTATTTACCTTAGTTGCAGTTAGAAAGTTATTGATTTTACCATTAATCTTACTAAAGCATATTAGAGTATGCAAGGAATCAATATTGTCATCCAGGCAATTGCATAGCTCGGCTTAGCATGCCGTGACAATACTTTTTAAAAACTTGTCAGAATTTTCCCCTTTCCACTTAATCCTAGGGCCATTAGGTCTACATGGGGTAATATCATCTATGGCGGTTTGGGTAATCTGATCTCTAGGGCCCCATATACAGAGTTTTGAAACAATACAGTTATGGTCACTAATAGATAAATCTATTGTCTTCGGGGTGGTGCAGCTTGCACTAATATTTACAGAGGTCAACAGGTGATCTATGATAGTGTAGGCATTCCTGCCTGTGAATGTCGGTACAGAGTTACCATCGCCATCTTTGGCACACTGCAACACCTCCATATCAAATTTGGCCATAACAGAGTTCAGCGCCTCTCCATAGGCACTGTGCAGAAAGTGAACACATTCGTCACCTGAATCGTTATTAAACCCATAGACTTTTGTTAGGGAGAAGGGACAAGTGGAAATATTAAAATCACCCCCCCATATAAAATCAAAATTGACAAAGTTGTCAGAACACAATTTATCTAGAACATTTTCTAATTCAATAACCACTTTATATCGCATGGAATTAAACTGGTTGTTATAAACGTTAATTAACAAAACGTTACTGCCATTTTTGTGTTGTAGCCACAAAACTTGTGAATGGCATCCAACCATTTTATACAGTTTAACTTCCACTGGCAGTTTAACAGATACAAGTGTTAAGAGGCCTCCTTTTGCTCTGCCAGCGGCGGATCCCAGGGCAGGTAGATTAAATGAAACATACCCATCAAAATTGATATGCTCCGTACACCAAGTCTCCTGGAGACATAAAATGTCGTGGCTATTTACAAAATTCTTCCAGCCCAGGTAATCTATCTTCCGAGACCACCCAGCAATATTCCAGGTAGTAAAACTGTACCCGTTACCAGTACCATAATCTCCCGCCCTGGGTTCTACTACTTCGCCCGGTGGAGGCCTAACAGCACTGGTTTCCTTTGGTATATCAACCACTTCCTTAGGAAAACAATTCTCTGGACTTTCTCGATCTTGATTAAACGCTCCTGTTAGCCTGTTATCCTCTGCGTTATTGTCAACCTGGGTAGGGCTTTCTGGCAGTCTCGCGTCCCCTTGGGAAATCATACTGTCTTGTTCCACCATGCAAATGCTATGGCGGTCAAGATAATGTCAATCTATCTCCTCTAGTGATGTTAATGGGAGATATCTGTTGGACGTCGGGACAGCGTGGTAATGTACTACCGGATTATGAGGGTTTAAACTCTTCCTGTACCAGTCTTGTGCCATTGAACCATCTACTTGAAGGTGTCTGTAAAAATACCCCAACGGGAGTAAAGAGGTACTTCCAGCATTAAGAGGCCGAGTAGGACCTTTCTCTAAAACTATCCGGGCATAATGGGGATTATTAAAACTTACAATGATATAATCCCCCTTGAGTGTTTTATTGAATGTGCCAATCCAATTGACTCTCCTAGTTGTAAGGATTTGGTCGGCGCAAGCTATGGGGAAACCCCAGTTGCGATGGACCCAATCCACAAACTTATTTTTAAGTGAGTCATGTGATTCTAAGGCACCAGATGTAAGTGGGGGGACATTGGCCAGTACAGTTACGTACGGGCAACATGTTGGGGGTAGGTCAATTGTCCTCGGTCTTTTTACTCCCTGTGAATCTTTTTAAGTTCAAGTTTATTGAAACCAAGTAAAATAGGAAATTACAACAGTGCATCCAAAGGGTAAAATACAATGTATGCAGAAACAACTGGGCAGAAAGCAAAAACATAATAAGTGGGATCAATAAACACTTATTCTAAATAACAGAAAAAGGATAAGATCAAAAAACAGAAGTAAGGTGTAAAAGCAAATTATACATTGTATGTGTAAAAGCTATATCAGGTGAAAGTAAAATAAAGGCAATAAAATACATCTGGCAAAGTTGCAAAGGAAAAGGATCCGAAAAAAGACAACAAGTGGGGAGCTCAAGGAGGTTTGCGGACTTCATCAGAGCCAGCGATGGGATTAGTGATGACGGTGGAACCGGAAGTGGAGCAGCTGGATAAGTATGTGTTGAGAGGAATCCACAGCAGATATCTTTTAACAGCCAGGGAGATGGGGGTGACATAGTTGGTATCAAGCCTATGATTGAAGCAAATCGCATTCCACCATGCGGAATAAGTGACGTTTGAGGAATCCTTCCAATTGGAGGTAATCAGGTGTAAAGCAACTGCAAGAAATAAATCTATTAATTTAAAGTGAGAAGGGTGCTGAGGGAGATTTGGGTAGAAGGAACCCAATAGGATATTAGAAGGGGAAAAGGGGAGTTGTATAGAAAAAATAGTATTTATACGGGACCAAACTGAGTGCCAAAAAGTGGTGATATTGGGACAATGAAAAAACATATGAGGCAAATTAGCATGAGCGCAAGGGCATGACCAGCAGGTAGGGGAAATGTCAGAGGAAAAGGAGGCCAGTTTAACCGGAGACAGTAGCAGACGGTGGTATACATAATACAAGGTTTGAGTGGTGTTAGCAGCTCTAGAGGTCTTATGAATTTTTAACCACAATTTATCCCATAAAGAGGTAGACCAAGATACTGATAAATCTCGTTCTCAAGCCAACTCAGTCTTTGTTTTAAGACGCCGAGGAGATTTTAACAAAGAATTATAGATGCAAGAAGCCGAAGGAGAGGAATACAACAGCGGGGAGAGAGTATCACAGAGAGGAGGTAAATCACAGAAGGAAGGAAGAGAATGAAGGTAAAGTAGAAGGGCAGGACGCAAAAGATCATATTGTTTCCGTGAAGAATTAGAAAGATGAAATTGTGACTGAAGATCAGCAAAAGGAAGGGGAACATCATTATGAAGGAGCTGGGAGATCCACATGAGACCTTTAGTTTTCCAAGAATTCCAGAAAAAGGAACGATTCTTAATTCAAAGCAATTTATTGTGCCAAATAGGTTGTTGATGAAGAGAGGCACGGGAGGGATACAAGGAAGACAATAAAGGAGCCAAAAGATGCTGAGAATGAGCAATGATGGGAGAGCGTAAGAGGGATGTAGCAGCAGAAAGAGTCAGAAATTCGGGGAAATCAAAGGGTGAGAGCAGAGCTTTTTCCAAAGATAACCAGACTGGGGGATAAGTAGGAAGATCAGTAGACAACCAACGGGAGGCTTGTTTAAGAATAAAGGAGTAGTGATAAGATTTGAAATCAGGAAACTTAAGACCACCATTAGATTTATCTTTTTTAAGTGAGGACAGAGCAATGCGGGCGGGCTTGTTCTTCCAAAGGAATTTGGATAGAACGGATTCCAAGCTTTTAAAGTAATATGAAGGAATCCGAACAGGATTCATAGATAGAGAGTATAAGATAATAGGGGCCAACATCATTTTAATAGAATCTAATCTTCCCCACCAGGAAAGGAAAAGAGGATGCCACCTGGAGATAGAGTCTGATAATTTTTTCTTAATGTAGTCAAAGTTAGCTTTCAGAGTACCGGAAATAGTAGGGCAAAACCATAAGCCTAAATATTTTACTTTGGTCGGTTGCCAGGAGAAGCCAGTTTGATCAAAATAATGTTTGAGACATAAAATATTAAGGGGTAGAACTTCACATTTATCCCGGTTCAGACGATAGCCCAAAACTAAAGAGAATGCGTTAACCTGGCGGAGAAAAGAAGGGATAGACGAGTCAGGATTCGAGCAGTATAAAAGAATGTCATCTGCATATACAGATAATTTAACCTGATTGGGGCCCGGGTTGTAACCTGTAATTTGAGAGTCTTGACGAATCTTAGTAAGAAAAGGCTCAAGAGCTACAATAAACAAAAGGGGAGATAGAGGACAGCCTTGACGGACTCCTCTTGAAAGGGAAAAATAATCAGAAATTTTCCCATTAGCAAAAATGGAAGCTTTAGGACCAGAGTAAAGAAGAGAAATAAGGGAAATTAGCTTGGGAGGCAAGCCAATCCAGGAAAGAGCGCGAAACATAAAATCCCAACTAATCCTGTCAAATGCCTTCTCGGCATCCAGGGTGATAGCCGCGAGGGGAGAGTTAAAGGAAGAAGCCTTGCTGAGAACATTGAAGAAAACCCGGGAGTTGTCAGAGGAAAGACGTCCTTTAACAAAGCCCGATTGCTCAGGGCCAATAAGTTCGGGAAAAATAGGGTCAATACGCAAAGCTAGCAATTTGGCAAATATTTTATAATCAGTATTTACAAGGGAAATGGGGCGGTAATTCTTGCAAAAAGCAGGGTCTTTACCCTCTTTAGGGATAAGACATATCATTGCTTCTTGAAATGTACCTTGAGAGAGACCGGTGGCAATAAAAGAGTTAAAGAGAAGGAGCAAACGGGGGAGGAGAAGTTTAGAAAAATGTTGATAGAATTCAATGGTGAAACCATCCGGGCCAGGGGCCTTACCATGTTTCAGGACCGAGATAGTGTGAGAAATTTCTGCTAAAGAAATATCCGCTTCAAGTGAGTTAAAGTCAACAGTAGGAGAAGGGGGAGGAGCAAGTGAGTGAAAATAGGAAGAGAGATCCGAAGGAAGTGGAATAGATTCAGGAGTATAGAGCTGTTTATAGAAAGTAACAAACTCCTGTAAGATATCAGCATCTTTGAAAAGAGACGTACCAGAAGAGTCAGTAATGGAAGAGATCCGGGTTCTATCCTGTTTAATCTTCAAATAGTTAGCCAAAAGTTTTCCCATTTTGTTTTGACCTCCGTAATAGCGGGCACTGCTTTTCAGAAGAAAGGAAGACGCGGCGTCAGTAGACAATTTGTTAAAGGTAATCTTGGCAGAAAGTAAATCTTTTAGAGATGAGTCTGAAGGAGCCCGATAATAAGAATATTCCAAATTTGTAATCCTGGCAAGGAGAAGAGAAGACTGCTTCTGAAAGGATCTTTTTTTCTGAGAAACATAGTTAATAAAGAAATCCCCTAGCAGCAGCTTTGAACGAGTCCCAGATCATAGTTGGAGAAGATTCAGAAACGGAATTAATGAGAAAGAACTCTTCTGCGAAAGAATTGAATTGGCTAGGGAACTTGGGATCAGTAAGAAGGGAATTATTAAATCGCCATCGTCCAGAAGGAGGGGAGAAGGGAATAAGGTCAAAATCAACCTATACTCTTGGAGATCGGGATGACATAGTCTCCAAATATCAGTGAGGGAACTTCGTTTGATGGCGGAAGTAAACTGGTTATGCATTTTTGAAGGGACAAATTGAACAGGGGAATGTCTGTCAAGAATTGGGTCATGAACTTGATTGCAATCGCCACCAAAAATAATATAATTATCAGTAAAGGAAAGAAGTTTGTCTGAAATAAAAGGCCAAAAAGTATTGTCAACAGAGACAGGGGCATATACATTAAATATAACAATAGGAACACTGTCAACAGTCAAAGTGGTAATCACCCAATCACCATCAGAGTCTATTCCCTGTTGAGTAACAGAGACATTAAACTTTTTAAGAATTAGAATAGCAACTCCATTCTTTTTCCCTAAAGCAGGAGAGGAAAAAACATGGCCCACCCAAAGTCGTTGCAATTTAGCAGCTTCAACATCGGAAAGGTGGGTCTCTTGGAGCAAGACAATATCAGATTGCAATCTAGCCAAATGCGAAAGCACTCGCTGTCTTTTAATGGGATTATTCAATCCTTTAACATTCCATGAAATAACTCGGAATGTAACGTATGAAAAACAACCATATTGGAAAAAAAAGCATACAATTCAATAAGCGAACATGAAATCAAATTATGCATTAACCTGGAAAAGAAATAAATCTGAGAAAAAAAGAAGGAAAAAGGAAAAGGACACAGAGGTGAGAGAAAATGGGAGCAGAGAGGAGGAAAGGGAGAGAAAGAGAAAGCATCAGAAAAGGAAAATGGAAGAAAAGAGAGAGGAGCATAAAAAGAGGAAGATGAAAAGGAGAGAAAGTATGAGAGGAGGACAAAAGTATGAGAAAAGAAGTGCAGGCAAAAGACAGGGAAAGATGTAAAGAGTACAACCTACAGAAAAACAACCAAAGAAATACAAGGGAGAATAACATACCTACAAAGAGATACGAGGGGGGGGGGGGAAGAACCAGACGGGACGGCTGGCACAACCGGGAACGGACAAGACGGAGGACCGGGAGGCATCACATCAAAAAAGTGAAAAAACTGTGGGGAAAAATATAAACACAATATGAAAACTCGAAGTCAAACAAAACGGAACAGAGAAGGTCAGAACACATAATATTCAATAAAAGTGAAACAATAACGATACAAGAAGAAATTAGAATACACAATATTCAGCTATCAAGACAAGGAAAACTGCGACAACGACCAAAGGAGGGAAACAAATAAAAAGGAATCAGCCAACACTGGAGGAGGAAGCGTCCATGGAGTCGGTATGATGAGCATTTATGAAACTCTGGAGACGGAGTGGGTCTTCGTACGTAGTGGTCCTGTTGTTAAAAGTAACCTTAAAAAGGCAGGGGTGGAAAAGACCATACTGGGCGCCCATTGCACGAAGAGCAGGTCGCAAGTTGAGAAAGGCCTTCCTCCGATTCGCAGTAGCCTTGGCGTGGATCCAGACCAAGTAACACGTTGAGAGGATTTGGCAGCAGAAAGGTCCTTCAATAGATCTGTGTATTCCAAGAAATACAGGATTACCCCTCTAGGTTTTGGTGAGGGAGCAGTAGGTGAAGCCGGGCGACCCAATCTATGTGCTCTCTGGATGTTAAGAACAGTGCCCTCTGGCATACGAAGAACTTTAGGAATGAAGGATTTAAAGAATGTGATTGGATCAGACCCCTCCTGTCCTTCCTCAAGGCCGTAAATGCGGAGGTTGTTACGCCTGTTACGATTTTCCAACTCCTCCACGTGGCGCTGAAGCAGAGAGACTTGACCTTGAAGAGGAGAAACTTTAGAGCAAGTGTCCGTGATGGAGGAAATGGACTGTTCAACTGCTGTGACTCTGGTATCAAGTTGAGACCAAGTATCAGTGAGAACTTGCAGCTTAGCATTGGTGTCCTCCAATTTGGAACTAGTTTCCTCCATAAAGGGACGTAATGCCCTAATTTCCTCTAACAACACCTCCATTGAAACAGGCGAAGAGGATTTCGGTGGAGAAGATGAATTCTGCCTAAGACGTTTGGTGAGAGATTTCCCCGAAGGCGCTGATGCAGTTTCAGAAGCTGCCATGTCGTCAGACAGGGGGAGAGAGTCTTGTAGGCGTGAAAACTGAGTAAAAACCTTCGAGTTTTTAATAAAAATATGCTTTGCTGTAGGTACTGTGGAAAAAGAGCCTTTGGACCTGCCCATGAAAAGAAATAATACAGAGGTGGCCAAAAAACGAATATAAAGGTAGAAAAAGCACAAAATGTCCGCCACAAAATTTCAAGTACTTCAGGCAAAGTCAATAGCGCTGTAAACGTACATGAGACCTCCAAGTATCCCAGATAATAGTAAGAAAGCAGGAAAAAAGCCAATAACTAAGTTAGGAGTCACAGCAATGCATTATGAGATAGAAAAATCCGCACCTCAGCGCTGCGAGAAAAAACAAAATGGCGGTTGCGATATTGCGACAGGAGAAGAAGACTCACATTGTCCCGAATATGATGAAAAAATCATGGAAAGAGGACCAGAGAAGTCTGCAGCCGTTCAGGAGAGGTTCCGACGTCTTTTCATGAAGAAAAAGCGCCGAGGCAGCACGAAGAGAAAACAGCCGCCCGGTCCCGCCGAGGAGCCTCAGACGGGAGCCGCCATCCCCGTCAGGCGCTAAGCCACGCCCCCCCTCCCTGTGAATCTTTAACAGATTTGTTTATGTCTGCCTGTTTTGTCTCTTTATTTCTTCCTAGAGTACTATTTCCTGGTAGAACCTTACGCTGTCCCGGGCTAATTGGGATGCTTCTAGTATATTGCAAATCTGGGGTTGGGCTATTAAATAGCCCTTCCCCTTCTGTCATTATACAGGGGCCTTCAATCCCCAGGGTAGCTACATGTCCTTGAATGGGAAACCAAACTCTCTGTTATGCTCACTATCTTGCCTTGCCAATGTTGTGATTTCATCCTTTAATCTACTCACTTCTTCGTTAAGTTCCTCTATTCTATCCTCAAGAGGCTTAATGTGTGTTACTAGGGAGCTTGTTACTAGGTCTATGATCATAGTGACCTGCTCTCTACTGAGGGTTCCTGTTGTCGTTGTACTTCCACTAGAGGTGGGTGCGTGGGGGCATTAGTACCTTTTTTAGCAGGGCCCTGGTTTGGTGGTTTAGGCTGAGCCCTCCTACAATTGCGCTTTCTTTTAGGGGAAGGGGAACCATTATTTGAGAGAGGACAAAGAGGTCCACCTGGCTCGGAATTACTTGTGACACCTGAGAGTGGTAGGTTGGGGTTAAGGGGAATGGCAGTAGGTGTGTTGGTTATAAAGCCAGATTGGGTGGCAACCATAATTACAGGGTCAGGTAGGTTACCTAGACCCAACGAGAGTCTTCGTTCTGCCTTATCGATCTCTTGATTAATAGCGCTAACAGCTTTTACCAGGTAGCAGTCTATTGTAGTTCCGGGGGTCTCAGGGATACCAGAGATCCCCTTGTTTAGCTTACGTTTATTCATGGTCAAGAGATCCAACGATTTCCTTAATGTTACTATACAGTTCAGGTAATTTAAAATGAATATGTCCTTTACATTACAAACCTAATCCAATATTTAAGCAGTAAAAAGAGATTACATTTAAGCTTACGAGTCAGAATTGATAGGGGTAGAATACGTTAAAATGTCAATGATAAGTAATAATAATAGAATACCAGTGTCTATGTTCCACAGTGATCAACTGATTCAAGTCTGATCTTGTCCGGACGGCCAAAAGGGGTGGCCCAGCCCAGCCTCGGCCGGCCCCGGTCGGCCACAGACTGTCCCGCCCTTGTCCTGGGCTTAACGCGGCGCGACCCGCGCGTGGTCCCGTGGCGCGGGGGCGCAGCTGTGATTTATGACCCTCCAGGCGCGGTGAGTGCGAAAGCGGCTTCCGCCGCTAGGGATGCTGGGGGTTGTGGTCTCTCTGCTCGTCGCTCGCCTCGCTGCGATGTTGCGGGCTGAGGCGGCGGGAGGGGACCAACACGGGCGGCAGCAGGGCAAGGAAGAGGAGAAGCAGCAGCTCCAAGGTGATTGCCCCCACACCGGTAAAGAAACTGGACCCCCACTCCACCGGGGCGCAGCTACGATTTATGCACCTCCGGGCGCAGTGAGGGCATAGGCGGCTTCCACCGCTAGGGATGCTGGGGGTTGTGGTCTCTCTGCTCCTCGCTCGCCTCGCTGCGATGTTGTGGGCTGAGGCGGCGGGAGGGAACCAACACGGGCGGCAGCAGGGCAAGGAAGAGGAGAAGCAGCAGCTCCAAGGTGATTGCCCCCACACCGGTAAAGAAACTGGACCCCGCTCCACCGGGGCGCAGCTGTGATTTATGGGCCTCCGGGCGCAGTGAGGGCGTAGGCGGCTTCCGCCGCTAGGGATGCTGGGGGTTGTGGTCTCTCTGCTCCTCTCTCGCCTCGCTGCGATGTTGTGGGCTGAGGCGGCGGGAGGGGACCTACACGGGCGGCAGCAGGGCAAGGAAGAGGAGAAGCAGCAGCTCCAAGGTGAGTGCCCCCACACCGGTAAAGAAACTCGACCCTGATTTTATGTTTGATTCCCCAGAAGTCTCTGATAGAGAGAACCCCCAACAGCGTACCTCCACAAATTGTAAGAGTGGCTATTGCACTCTCAACAGCTATAAAGAGATTGGTGTTTGCTGGCAGCTAATTTCATATATTTTGCACGAGACAATGAAACTCATAGGACCTTATTCACAAAGGTAAAGTTAGACGAAAGTCTAACTTTATGAAAGTCTACCATTACGACTTTCGGTATTCACAAAGGACATTTATTTAATACTCGGGAGTACTAAATGCCCCTTGTGAATACCGAAAGTTGTAAAGTTGACATTCATCTAACTTTACCTTTGAGAATCAGGCCTATAGTTTTCCTGGCTTACAAATGGAAAACAGAGCCTAGACTGGTGCAGGTTTCAAGACGAAAAGGGGACGTTTTTTGAATTTCTCAAATGAGAAGATATGCCTTTATGAGAGGTCACACATCTTCAGGGACAGATGAACTCATTTATTCAAGAATCAGGCTCTAGGACCCCTCACCTCTCTGGTGTAAGAAGTCTAGTGCAAAGCTGCCCCAATTTTATTTTAACTGAATGCTTCTCCTGACTGTTTCCAAAATACCACCAAAGCCCCCAGTTTTAGGTATATCCTTACACATTGGAGCTCAGAAGTTGCATTTGTTTGCTCTTCTGAGGCACTTTGCAGCATTAGCCTTCTACTAGCACCCCTATTTCTGACTTGCCTCCCCTACTTTTGATTAGCAGACTAGTGGGCTATGAGCATGATCGCTGCAGTTCTAGTTCAGGCCTATGGAGCTACTAGCTATTCTCCTTTCCTGTGCGATGCAGAAACATCAAGAGCATGCAGCACCATCTCAGCATTACTTCTAAGTAAGTGAGATTGATACACTGAGATCTTCATCATGAGCAGGTCAGTTGATTGCGATATGTGCTAAGGGGCATATCAGCAAGGGCCTGCGATAATTATCACTCAGCGCTCTTAGCGCAAGATAATTATCGCAGGCTAACGCTGGATTCTATCGCGGAGATAGCGTGCTATCAGCAACGCTTATCTCCCAAGCAATAGAAATCCATGCGTCAGCCACAAAACAGTGCGATTATCACTGGAAATCCAGCGATAATCGCACTGTGACAGGCAATACCTTGCTGATAGGGCAGGGTGGACTTAGCCATGTCATCCAACTCCCGGTGGATTACATGGCTAAGTCAGATCGGCGGCAGGCATAAAGAAACCTGCGTTAAGCGCAGTTAGCGCTTCTTTTCCAGTCACTAAGCAGGTTAGCGGTTCCCTTGATAATTGGAGAAATGTCGGTTAGCGACATCTCATTAGGGATGCAAAGGTGGGCGTTACGGGAAAGGGCGCTAAGGCCCGGATTTACGCGATAGCGTGACCTTGCTGATAAGGCGATAAAATTATCACAGCTTTTCGGCCGAAAACGGACACAGAAACGGTGATAATTTTATAGCGCCGCCTTGCTGATACCCCCATGTTCGAGTTTTGTGATAAATATCGACAGGTGGGAAAATGTCCATTATATTTCGGAACTTGCAGCTTTTGGTGCAGTAAGCAGTAAAATTCACATTATTCCCGAAAACAATTGTAATTCGGTAGTATTTATAGCACCAGACAAATTCGGACTCACTGGAGTCAGATTTTATCAGGTGGGATAAATATCTCATAATTTTTACCGGGCAACTCGTAATATAGGGCCTCAGAGGCCTCATTGGAATTACCCGAATACAGATCGTGACCTGCTTAAGACACTGCTGTTACCCGCTGATGTACATAATAAAAACACATACAAGCAGATTTTTAGCTTCAAGTCTATAACTTTATAAGCGTTAAAAACTTGAAACCTTTCAATGGTAACAAACACAACTTCAGCGGGTGTTAGGATGTCCTGTTTTTTTATGCTGTTTATTTTAACTGAATTTTTTTGTACCTGTAAACAAATATCAGTCGTTTTCTAAAAATAATAGCTCTCCTGGTACAATGAAAGTCGTATGTGTGTGTGTTACTGCGACATTTTGTATCTAAGTTAGAGACCTACCTCCAACAGATTTCTCAAAATACTTTCCTTTGAGTCAAGAGAGCAAAGGGAGTCCCTCATTATCCAATCGCAGTGTAGTTTGGGAGGCCCGGCAATAACAACGGTAAATGACAGTACTCACTACGGATTCTTGCTCTCTAACCAATGAGTACTCCAGACGTCAGAAAAAGAGGCCTCAGATCTTCCTCGGCTCTAATCTTAAATTTATATTGATACACTGACATTTAACATCTCCAGATCATGTAAGCTATCACTGAAATTACTAATTACATGCTGGTTCCTAGAGCTGACTTTTTATGCAGAGCATCAATTTAGGGGCACCATGAGAAAATTGTGGAACACCTGTAGACCTTTTCCTTAGATGCAAACGGCCATTGCTATCCTTGAAACTCAAAATCTACAAACAGTACTATGACACTAGGCCTCATGGGTTCCCAGTCGCCCTAAAAAACATAGTTTAAAAATAAATACAATATTAAACAAAATTGTATTACCAAACAGACAGGAATCGCTACCATAAATAATGCTTGAAGGAAGACAGGCGGTGGGGGCTTGTTTTAGTTTAACAGACTCTGTAGAGCTATTATTGAATGTTACTAACTTGCCAGCTCCTAGTTTAGTGCCACAACATTTTGGAAAGTATGGAGGAGTACATAATAACTGTATCTGATATCCAGTGGAGGAAGTCAACTTCAGTTAGCAACATTCTTTCATGGAACATCTGGTACAGGAGCACTGTTATTTTTAGATGCGTTTGTGATGAGCTATTTTTAATGTCTGAACTGCACGACGCTTAATGGTTTGCAGATGTCATCATTACTTTTGCTTTTAGTTAAAACATCTGTACTAAACAGGCATAGCAAATGGACAGCATACGGCTGAACAGAATCTCTAGTTTCCTTTCCAGATCCCACTTTCTAGGCTCTAAACATTTTTTTTTGCAATAGGCAGTTGTGTAGTGAAGGTTCAATCAACACATATGAATTTCAGTATTGTCTCCATTCCAAACTAAGTAAACAACATCGTGACAATCTCAGTATTTAAATCTACCATTAAACTGTTTACTCCAAATTTGTTCTCTCCACGTAATCTCCTTCTCTTATAAATCTTAACTCCACAAACTTCACCTAGTACATCCCGTATAAGTGACTATGGTCCAGTAATTCCCCATTATACCTTTAAGATAGACTAGGTTAGGCAATGACGTTTAGTCAGTAACATACCGTGTTTATTGTATGCTATTCAAAGCAGGCTACTCTTCACTAATCCGCTCTAAAAAAGATAGGCATGTATACTAAGAAATTGACACAGGACTTGGGATTCACAATGTATTGTATTGTAATTGTAATTGCATTTATATAGCGCTTACTACCCCTGATGAGGCATTAAAGCGCTTTTTCGGTGAGTAGCACGCTACTCCGGGACCCATAGAGGATTAGTGTTGAATAAGTATAGTGAATCATGCAAGTACATTTTAATTGGTGGATAGGTTAGTCAGTTATTTGGATTTGGAATGAGAGCAGAAGGATAGAGGAGGACAAAGGTTTGTAGTTATACAGCGCTTCTTGACGCACGCTATTCAGGAAGCCTACAAAGGGTTAGTGGTGAATTAATATGGTGAAATATGAAGTAATTTCAGTGGTGGATATCAGTCAGTTACTTGGAGTCAGAAGGATTGCGGAGGGATAAAAGGGGAAGAAAGATTTGCATTCATATAGCACTTGTCACCCCTGATGGGTGTTGAAGCGCTTTTCTGGCGAGTAGCACGCCACTCCAGATCCCATAAAGGATTACTGTTGAAAATTAGTATAGTAAAAAAATATATATATATGGAGAAATTTGAGTAGTGGATATGTTATTCAGTTATTTGGGTAGTATATTAGTATAGTTTAATATAGAATTTGAGAAGTGAACATGTTAGTCTGTTAATTTCGATTGAAAAGGATAGTGGAGGGATAAAAGAGTGAAAGATTATTATTATTTTTTTTTAGGTCTTAGCAATAGGAGGAGGCTTTTGGATGAGTAAAAAAGGAGTTTTGGAGGGGAGGACTTAGTGGATTGGGTATTGCTAAATGAGAAAAAGGGCAGCATTTCTGGCCCTAGTCCCGACCAGTCTCGAACAGGCTCCAACAGGGACCTGCCCTTGTCCTCCCCGCCCTTAACAGGCTCAAACAGCGAACTGCCCTAGTCCTCTCCGCCCTTAACAGGTTCAAACAGGGAACTGACCTTGTCCTCCCCGCCCTTAACAGGCTCAAACAGGGAACTGCCCTTGTCCTCTCTGCCCATCGCCTCGACGCCCGTGCTGAGACGCCCTAACCATGGCCTTTTATAGCCCTAGTAATCAGGTGACCCCCTTCAGCCAATGGGGTCCCTAGCCCTAACACTATCCAATCACAACACTAGCCCTAAAATCTAGAACCAATAGGAGACCAGGACCTCACAGCCAATCTTAGCCCTAGTCCAAGCACTCAATCAGTTCAAAATCCCTGATCTCTACGTCCAATAAAGGCCCAAGCCCTACCAGCAGTCTCAAAACAAGTCCATGCAACCAATGTCACAGGTAGTCCTAGTCCCACACCTAGTCCAGCAACCAATCACACCAGAAGCCCTAATCGCTACTTCCAATTAAAGGTCTAAACCTAGCCCTAATCCCACCCTACTCCCAACAACCAATAACATAAGACGCCCTAGTCCCTACTTCCAATAGAAATTCTAACCCTAGCACTAGTCCAAACCCTACAATGATTGAATCACAGACCCAGAAACCAATCAGAACCCTCAAATAGCCAACCAATGAGGACATTAACCCTAATCCAAGAGAAACACCAGACACAACCACCAATCAGTGTAGACATGTACCAACCACTAGCAGACCATATAAGGTCCCAGAGACCTCAGACAAGGTTTGCTGGCCAGGGAGTTCGAAGCTGCTTATCCTGTTCAGAATCTCCTAGGAGACAGACATGCTCAATCCACACTTTGGACTTCAGCAGGTAAGGGCCTCACTAACTTGAAATCTAACAATACTGTTTGAATAAAACTTTACTCACCCTGCTGGCCAAAAAACGAAGTGCACAGGCCCTAGTAAAATACAGTTTAAACAGATCACAGAAGCACCCTCTGATGTAGAAAATCCCTGTTGCTGGGGTTGGGGGAGGCAGGGGGCTGCTTTCACTGGCTTGTGAACACAAAATGGTGGCTGGGAGTGCACTGTTTTAACATACAGGTCTTAGCACAGAGAAAAGGAGAAATTTGGAGGGAAAACAGAGTTCTCACCAATCAATGAGAGGGACAAACTACAGAGCTTGGACTGCAAATCCCACAATTCAACACTCTAAATGGAGGCAATCATGGGCAGGGAAAACCACTAGTTTAAAACACAACACAGGTGATAAAATATGCAATTACAGGCAGGCTAGAACTACAATTTTTAACTGTAACAACCATAGGCAAAGACAGTAAACACAGAAAGTGAAAATCGTTTTTTAAACAACTTTTTGTCTTGGGAAGAGACCGCACTAGTCTGTCTCCTGACCACTTCCTGGACTCTGCTCACTGCAATCTGGGGCCCAGGTAGGCTGCAACTCACAAGATGGAGGAGAATGATTTGGGGTGCACCAAGCAAGGCCTTAAGGGGACTGGGCTGGTGTGAGAGTAGGACTCAGACTTGCCTGATAGCTGAATAGCCAATGGTCAGCTGGCCTGGGGGTGGGGACTGGGCAGCTGCTTCTCTTGTTCAGAATCTCCTAGGAGACAGACAGGCTCGATCCACACGTCGGACTTCAGCAGGTGAGGGCCTCACTAACTTGAAATCTAACAATACTGTTTGAATAAAACTTTACTCCCCCCTGCTGGCCAAAAAACGAAGTGCACAGGCCCTAGTAAAATACAGTTTAAACAGCTCACAGAAGCATCCTCTGATGTAGAAAATCCCTGTTGTTTGCGGGGGTAGGGAGGCAGGGGGGCTGGTTTCACTGGCTTGTAAACACAAAATGGTGGCTGGGAGTGCACTGTTTTAACATACATGTCTTAGCACAGAGCAAAGGAGAAATTTGGAGGGAAAACAGAATTGTCACCAAGGAATGAGAGGGATAAACTACAGAGGTTGGACTGCAAATCCCACAATTCAACACTCTAAATGGAGGCAATCATGGGCAGGGAAAACCACTAGTTTAAAACACAACACAGGTAATAAAATATGCAATTACAGGCAGGCTAAAACTACAATTTTTAACTGTAACAACCACAGGCAAAGACCGTAAACACAGAAAGTGAAAATCGTTTTTTAAACAACTTTTTCTCTTGGGAAGAGACAGCACTAGTCTGTCTCCTTACCACTTCCTGGACTCTGCCCACTGCAATCTGGGGCCCAGGTAGGCTGCAACTCACAAGATGAAGGAGAATGATATGGGGTGCACCCACCAAGGCCTTAAGGGGCCTGGGCTGGTGTGAGAGGAGGGCTCAGACTTGCCTGGTAGCTGAATAGCCAATGGTCTGCTTCTCCTGTTCAGAATCTCCTAGGAGACAGACAGGCTCAATCCACACTTTGGACTTCAGCAGGTAAGGGCCTCACTAATGAGGAACCAGAATTAGATTAGGCCTCGTACGAGGAATTAGAGCGTGGTTTCTAAGTCAGTGTTCAGCGTGATGCCGCCAATTAAGATACTAAGAACGCCCCTATGGCATTAGACACCCTTCTGTTACTGTTCCGACATATATCCTGTAATCATATTCTTTGCCCTCCTTGTAAATAGGTTAGCGTCGGTCGGCAGGACCGACGCCATTTTGATTAAGCCAACCCACAGCCCTGTTCTAAAAACCACCTTAGCTCTGCTTTTTCACATCTCCCCGTTCTCATGAGAAATAGCCACGCACATGTAGCGAGCAGCTGCTTCTGCTTTTGGGCCCTGCCAAGGTTATAGGAGGGGGCTAGTCAGATAAGCACATTCTTGCAGGCGCTGCGCCGACTCTCACCAAAACTAGCAGAAGGGAGTCAACCGGCCTGACCTTGCTATACTGAGCTCAGTTAGACGCTTTGTGTGCCATATATGGGCATACCCCTGCCACCTCCTTTACCAACCTGTATTTTTTCATTTTGGGTAACGGTTGCAAATTGTGATAGTATATATGTGTTGAACTGACAATGTGCCAGCAGTCTCTCTGCGGTCCTCGGGGTGTGAGGTCGTTGGGCGCTCCTCTGGCAGAGTATGTTTTGTCTAATAAACGCTTGAACTTTCTACACTGCCAATCGACTGATTATTGATGAATGGTATTTTGGTTATTGTAAGTATAACTCTTTAGGGGTTTGTAAATTTCGGTACTTCAGTTGGCGACTCCGCCGGGACTCTGCGTTGGGGTCGTCCCTCCATACTCGGAAAGGAAAGGGACATTAAAGGGGGTGTACTCGGTCAGGGGGGTGGACTGACCAAAGAAAAAGGGTTGCTCGGCTTTTCCGATCGGGAGAAGCCTCAGCTGCTAAGTGACCCCACGCCGGAGTCCTACGGGTGAAACCCGGAAGAATAGATCGATTGGCAGTGGAGAAATCTGCAACCGGACCTGAGTGCACCAGGTGAGTGTTTGTCTCGTTTTATGTCGGATATCCTTCGGTACTTGGTTTTGGAATTTGGTGGTCTTTGACCACGGAGATCGCGGTATTTTGGGAGGTGGTCTGACGGGGCAGTAGTGAGACTGCACTGGTGGACACCTCTAATTTGTATCTGATAGAGATATAACTAACACGCCTAGGTATGAACCGTGAAACGTTCATACCTGGCCGGATCGCCGTCTGAAATGCTGATGGTCGTACTTGGGTAGCACTCGGACTGATCTGGAGCGGTGCTTGAAAAAGCGGGCTAACCCAGCATCGTCCGGGAAGTGAACCAAGCGGGCCGTCGGTTAGTCGGTAGGTCGGTCTGTGGTAGTAAAAACCTGTGTAGCTATCTCTAGGCAGCCCCTATGGTGAGGCTGTTTTGACCTTTGGTTCTTTGACTTTGGAATAGACCGGTTCTCCACAGACTGGAGTCGACGGGCTCCGTCTTTTGATTTGGGCTAGCATTCGTTCTCACTGGTTTGTACTGTCTGTATATTGGTCCATGTCCTGTTTTGTTTTATTTGTATTCCGGATGACCAGATGAAATTTTGGTTCTGAATAAGTGATTGAATGAGTAAATGAACATGGCCATGTATGTGTGAAAGGTATTGTGAATAATAAATTTCCTTTTCCTTTTAACAGGTATAAATTGAACGGTAGTAATACAATGCCGTGCTTTAGCCGATTATGTTTTGGCTGTACAAGCCCAAATAGTACTAGATTAGACGAAAGCCAGCCGGCCCCTCCGGAAGGTACTTCCAGCCATGATCTATACTGTAAGCACGGGATTGGACCCTTGATATTTAATCGACTATGGCACAAGTATACCAAGGATAATGTAGAACTGCAGTGGCCTCTGACAGGGTCCTTCGATGAGAAAAAGATTAATTATTTGCAAGAGCGTCTGTTTGCAAAACGCAGCAGACAGTCCATGTTTGATACCCTGAGAACATGGCAGAAAGAGGCCACTCGCAGAAGAATGAGGGCCGAAATTGGTACAAATGAAGCAAGGACAGACCATTACCCAGAAAGCAATTGCACATGATAAAAACCAAACCGAGCAGAATATCGAGTACCTAGATAGACAGTTTCGGCTGGAGGTAGATAAGACCTATGTTGTCCGAAAAGAAGCCGAAGATGAGATAGAAGATCTGCTGGACGTTCGCCACCCTCCGCCATATGCTCCGCAGCGGATATATCCAGCAGTGCCCTTAACGGCGCCCACCGCCCCTGTGGCATTGGCTCAAGATGGGGCCGCCCCGAACCGGGCTCCCACCAATGTATCGGGCGCCGTTGCTTCTGCCCCTAGGAATTTAGCCACTCTGCTCCCGGACGCAAGCCACCCTTTGGGGGCGACTGGTGTCTCTCCAGCGTTATCGAACTTGTGTAGCCCGGTAGGAACTTCCCAGTCAGCTAGCACGACACCCGAATGTCAGAGTCGGGCGCCGCTTGGGGACTCGGAAGGCTCGCATGTCAGGCGCCTGTTCACGGGAGGTGCTGTCGGCTACGGAGAGAAAGAGGCGATAGCGGAGCAGGCAGTTAGATGGATGTACAAAGACATCTATACCTTAACTGACATATGGAGTACCATGAAAGACTTTGAACCGGTGATGCAACAAACTGCCTTACAACACATGTCCCGATTTCTCATCGAAATATGGGAACAAAGTTTTGGAACACGGGGATTAGCCCCACAAATTTTATATGACATAAAGGATCGTGCTCATAAATTCCAATTGAGTCCCGAGGAAGTATATAAGAATGTCGACACCTTAGTAGGTTTTCGAGGCAGACTCTTTTTGAAGTTCCCTGAGTTAGGTTCCCAGCACCCCATGATGGAGGTACACCCTATTTTTCATCCCGAACTACGTAATGATCAGAATGTAATAACACGAGACCGAGTAGAAGCCAGGTTTCAAGAACAGTGGGTGTACACCCCGGGGAAACGACGTGAAGTGTTGGCTTTGAAAGCGCAACTTCCTGACCCCCGTAAGAATCCCACTGCCTATTATAAAGAATTAACGGAGGCAGCATCCTCCGCTGTCATGCCTTTAGCTGATATTGAACTATTTTTGGGACTATTGGTTCCTGTAGATATATGGCGACAAGTCCATGATACTCCCCACGCGGCCGAGTTGGGGGGTACCTGGGATGAGCTGAAAGGATGGGATCAAGACCGTAAGCCGGGGGATAAGCCGAGGGCTGAAATAATTGCCCTGCCAGCAAAAATTATAGCTTATATGCATACCCTGATCCCTCCACGAAAGGTGGACTGGGATAAACTGACTGCTTGCAAACAGAAGAAGGATGAAAGTGTCTCCGATTTCTTTACCAGATTCGAGGGAACTTGCATCGATTTTAGCGGTCAGGACCTTGCTAGCGAGGGGGGATACGATTATTTGTGAATAGATTTGTAACAAATCTGATACCTGAAATTTCGACCCGACTGCAAGCTGCTGAAAGCACGTGGACTACGTCCACCCCTTCTATCATATTAAGTATGGCCCAGTATTACGAACACAGGGAGAATGAGAGCAAGGATAAAGATGGAAAGAAGATGAAGGACCTCAAAACTCGAGTGTTACTACAGCAGGTTTTGAGGGGTCGAGGCACAGGGAGAGGCGCCAGGGGGCCCGGATCGAGCGGGCCAGTCTCCAGAGGGGGAGGAGGGTGTCAGCCTCCCCGATGAGGACCCAATCAGTGCGCGTATTGTAGAGAGGAAGGCCATTTGAAAGATCAGTGTCCGTGGCTATTAGCGCAGTACGGAGAGAAAGCACAGAACGGAGCGGCCCGAGGAAGAGGTAGAGGACGCGGCGGAACGGACCGTAGTGATATGCACGGAGAGGAGGCAGTAAGGGGAGAGAACGAGCGAAATCATTTCGATAAAACCCAAGGCCCTGCACGAGGCACAGGTAGGCAGTACTACAACGAAGATTATGGTTTCGAGGACCAGAATAGATTTGGGGATGTATAGGACAGTCAAGGACAGAGTGGGGACCAAGTGTCGATACCGGTCAATCAGCAGGGACCCTATGTGACAGGGGAATTGATGGGGACCACTGACAAATTTTTGATTGACACAGGAGCCATGAATAGTTTGGTTGCTCGCTCGCTGGTCCCAGGGGCCGCTCTGTCCGGGCATTATAATGTTTCAGTGGGATTTTCAGGAGTTCCCGTAATCAGCCCCATCTCTCAGCCTATCCCTTTCACGATTGGTCCGTTCACTATGAACACTCCGTTCCTTTTGACCTCCAGTTGCGGAGAGAATCTCTTGGGTTTGGATATGTTAAAAAGATTGAATGCTAAAATACATTGCTCCCCCGATGGTGTTTACTTGACCATTCAAAATCCTGATGTAAGTACTAGACAAAGTTTTGCCAAAAATGACCCATTACCACCTGAATTTGCAGATGTACTGCCTAGTCTATGGGCAACAGGAGATACGGATGTCGGTAAGCTAGATATCCCTCCTGTTCGCATTACATTGAAACCCGGCGCTAGATTGCCCCGTCTGCCCCAATACAAGATCTCCCCAGCGGGAGAACGAGCTTTGTTTTCCACAATCCAAGACTTGATTGATAAAGGGGTGGTTGAGGAAACTGTATCGAACATCTGTAATAGCCCTATTCTGCCTATTTTGAAAAAAGCTCCTGAGACAGGGACCTCTGACGCTGTTGATGTCTACCGTTTTGTGATTGATTTGCGGGAAGTTAACAAAATAGTGGTGCCCCAATTCCCGGTGGTGTCGGACATCACTACAATCCTTATGATACCCCCTACTGCTACATATTTTTCTGTCATTGACCTGAAGAACGCCTTCTTCAGTATCCCTATCCATCCTGATAGCAGGCAGGTCTTCGGATTCTCATTATCTGGTCAAAGCTTTAGATTCTGTCGCGCTCCTCAAGGTTATACCGAAAGTCCTAGCATCTACAGCCAAGCCCTTAAGGCAGTCTTAGATGACCTGTCTTTGCCAGATGGTAGCGTGCTCTTGCAGTACGTTGATGATTTATTGATAGCGTCTGATACAGAAGAGGGTTGTAAGGAAACCACGGTTAAGTTGTTGCACCATCTGGCGGACAGAGGTAATAAGGTTTCCCTGTCCAAGTTCCAATATTGTCGACAGGAAGTGACCTACCTCGGCCACTTACTATCGAAGGAGGGTAGACGTTTAGCACCTGATCGAATTACTATCATCACTAACATGCCTGTGCCTTGTACTCAGCGTGAAGTCCGTGCTTTTCTTGGCATTACCTCTTACTGTCGTCAATGGATCCCTAATTTTTCTCTTCTTGCTAAGCCTTTGCTACACTTAACCACTAAAGATGTGCATGAACCCCTCCCTTGGACTGATGAATGTCAATCTGCTTTTTCCGCTCTAAAATCTGCTTTGTGTTCTGCTCCTGTCCTTGGCACTCCTGATTACCGTAAACCTTTTGCACTATATGTGCACGAGGTCGACGGTTGCTCACTTTCAGTGTTAACACAGGACTTTGGTGGTAAGCAAAGACCGTGTGCTTATTTTTCGACCACATTGGATAATGTGGCCAGAGCACTTCCCAGCTGCTTGAGGGCCACGGCGGCTGTAGCAGCGGCCATCAGGCAGTCAGAAGGGCTCGTTCTAAATTCTACTTTAACGGTGATGGTGCTGCATGCTGTGGACGCATTATTGAACAAAACAAAGACTCAGCATCTGACAAGCACGCGCCTCACTGGTTATGAATTGACTTTGTTCGCCCCACATGTGACCATTAAATGTTGTGCCACATTGAATCCGGCTACACTGTTACCCCTCCCTTCGGGAGAACAGGCGAATGATGTTCATGATTGTATTTTCAGAATAGAAGAAGAGACGAAGGGAAGAATCGATCTGACAGACATTCCCTTATCTGACCCCCAAGGGGAACTGTATGTGGACGGTTCTTGTTTTAAATTAGCAGATGGCACAACGACAGCTGCGTATGCGATCACTACTCTAAAAACAGTAGTTGAAACATTCCGAATACCCCATCGATCAGCTCAGGCTGCTGAGTTGATGGCTTTACTACGAGCATGTGAGCTGAGTGAGGGACTAGAGGTCAACATTTTCACGGACACCCAATACGCCTTTGGCGTGGCTCATAGCTTTGGGAGGTTATGGAGGGAGCGGGGATTCCTCACCTCACATGGTCAGAAAATACAGAATGGACCCTTGGTGTTGCGATTACTGGCTGCTTTGACCCTCCCCAAGAAAATAGCAATTGTAAAATGTAGTGCACATAAAACAGTGGTGGATGAAGTAGGGGAGGGTAATGCTTTTGCAGACCAGATGGCCAAACAGACAGCTCAGTCAATGATGTCCTCTATGTACGTAAACTCCTCTGCCTGATGGGTAGGGGAGACAGACCTATTTGATAATACAATTGAAAGTGTCCGAGACATTCAGAAAGAAGCGACTGCAGTGGAACTAGAGAAATGGGAGCAGGAGGTGGGGAGGTTGGATGAGAATAATTGTTGGGTGGATCTGACAGACAAACAGCGATGGTTACTGCCCAATGCAATGGTACAGGCTGTTGTCACCATGGCCCATGGACCAGCCCATGTTGGAGCTAAAGGCATTTGTGCCTTGTTGGACCCAGTGTGGAATAACCCCAATATACATAAAACAGCTGTACGACTTGTTTAATATTGCATGGTCTGCCTGCAACATAACTCAGGGAAAGGGGAACCTGTCCTGAGCGGAAATTTTGCACCTACGACATTGCCATTTGAAGTGCTCCAGATGGACTACATCCATATGGAGCGCGTCAATAACTACAAATACGTACTGGTGGTGGTGTGCGCCTTCAGTAAATGGGTGGAGGCATACCCTACCAAAGAAAACACGGCCCTAGCGACTGCAAAGGCCCTTATAAAAGAGTTTCTCCCACGCTTTGGATTGCCTCGCCTGATCTGGTCAGACAACGGCGGGCATTTCCATGGGGCCCTTGTACAGGCCATATGCAATGGGCTCCAAATAAAACAAAAATTCCACGCAGCTAGACACCCCCAATCTGCAGGATTAGTGGAAAAATGTAACGGAATTCTGAAGTTAAAGATGGTGAAAATACAAGAGAGTACTGGTTTGAAATGGCCTGACACCCTCCCATTAGCTCTTATGTCACTGCGGGTTACCCCTCATTCACGCTCGGGACTATCTCCCTACGAGATAGTTTTTGGGCGACCCGCGAATATATGGGGTGTGCCTAGGCCAAAATCGTTTTCTGACATTGAATATCCTATGTTGATAGATTACCTGTATACTTTGACTAAAGACCTTCGTTTTATTAATCAGCAGGTATCATCTGTACTGCAACCCCTGCCAGAGGGCCCCGGTGACCGCCTGGAACCCGGCCAGTGGGTTTTGGTCAAGAAATTCGATCGAGACTCCAGTCTGGCTCCGAGATGGTCTGAGCCACACCAGATCCTGTTGGCCACGCGGACGGCTGTAAGAGTGGCTGGAAAACGACACTGGATCCATGTGTCACATCTAAAAAGAATTCCTCTTCCACTCCCCTATGACCAGCGACACCCTGAGGGAATCCTGACACAGGAAAGCGAGAGAGCTGTTGCCTTTGTTCCTTTCTCCGACGCTTGTGTAATCGGAGCTGAAACAGAGACAGGTCCGGTTGGGGCAGCCTCTGGAGAATCAGCAATCACCCCTGGCCCTGTCCATGTTGATTTGGCTGGCAGCAGATCTGACGAAGGTGCTGTACCTTCCCCTGTCTTATTCCCGGATCAGGAAGTGCCAGGCCATGTCCGCTACAACCTGCGGCCGAGAAAGCATCACGGTACCTCAGATGACGCTGTTAGGAGATACGGAAAGACTTGGATAAAAGTAGGGTTTGCTAGTTTCTAATCAGAGGTACTGAGCAAGACACTGGACTGAACTAGTTGAGAGCTGGAACATTGATATTGTGCTCTGTTCAAAAAGAAAGACTCTGTTCTTATCACCGGCCAGGTTGTGGGAGCAAAATCTTTTCAGGAAAATTCTCACCGTGAAACTCCGCCGGATGTGTACTTAGATTACGAGCCTGCCTGTGAGGCTTTGAAGGACACAGGAAGAAGAACCCTCTGGCAGGAAGGTTGTTCTAGCCCCATTAGTTAGTTTGGACTTTTTAGCTAGGAATGTACCCTTTTGGTCGTTTTATAATAGAAGAAGAACTCCCTTTGGCTCCTAGGTATTTGCCTTTTTACAAACCAATGTTTTCTAGTTGGACCATGCGTGTGAAAATAGCTTTCGTAGTTACAATCGCAGTAATTTTAGCAATCTTCATGGGGGTTTTTATATACTTAGAATATAAGCACCCAATGCAATCAATGATGACATCGACTGTTGCTCCCCCTGAGCATTTTCTGTATACTTTAGCGCCCCACAAAGAACGACATCGCCAGACCTATGCGAAAAATGTATTTGTTGAAATGTTGCACCAAACACACAGCACCACCAACACCACTGACTGCTGGGTTTGCGGACTTCTGCCCTCTGTTGTACACAATCATGATCTGTTCCTCTCGTTACCTCTCTCCTATTTAGGGAGTTGTGAAGCATGGTTTAAACTGTTCTCTGCCATGTACAACCATTACATAGAAAATTACAAGCAATTTGTTTACACTGAAAAGGATTATAACATGATTCTAGCGTACATTAGGGCACATCAAGGTTTTGACCCACAAGGCAATGGGGGGCGGGGATCCCTAGATCCACAGGCACGTATGAATAAGTATATGGAGGTTCAAAATAGTACTTGGTTACAGGATGTACTCTATGATTTTAATGATTTTAATTCGACCAAATATTTTCAGCTTTTTGTTGATCGAAATGTCACCAGCGAACGTATTGTACCCATTCCTATTCTGAATACTTCCTCTGATTTTTGTGTCCAGGGATTGGGGCATGTGCAGGTTGGTGACAGTGTTTGTAATTATACCTATCAGATGAATATACTTAGCAGTCCACCGTTGTTGACACCCCCCAATGTGTATTTCGTATGTGGAGAAAATGCTTATACTTGGTTACCCCGGGGGTGGGCTGGGCACTGCTACCTATCCTTCCTGTACCCACCTGTGTATATAGCACCATCTGACTACCATAGAACACACCAGTTACATTCAACAAGATCAGTACCCAACAGGCAACGTAGGCAGCTCATAGCAACCAAAGTTGATCAGACCGATACCTCCTTGGAACAGTTCACAGACTTTAGCAAAGGCCTGGTTTCCTACTGGGGACCAATCTTTAACAGCAGAGAAATAAGGCGGCTGTCTAGAATAGTAGAAAATGTTATTAACATCACTACTGATATCATGGCCAATCTAATGGTTGAACTTCAGGCGACTAGACTCGTGGCGCTTCAGAACCGTTTGGGTTTGGACGTTATCTTGGCTGATCGAGGCGGAGCATGCCGGGTGATCGGCAGCTCTTGCTGTGTGTACATTCCAGACTCCGCCCCTACTGTCCATCTGGCCATTCAGAAGCTCCATCGAATAGCGGCGGAGATGCATGTAGATAATGGGTCTTGGTCCCTGTCTGGGTGGTTCTGGGGTATCCTGGGGACTTGGGGATGGAAGGTATTGTTGGTTCTGGGTGGAGCTGCAGGCATCCTTTTTGTCTGCTGTCTCTGTCTGCAGTGCGGTCCTGCGTGCTGCTCATACTGTGCTACTAGACTAACAGCGGCAGTTACCCCTTCGGTAACCCCCACTAAAGCCCAGATGCTCCAGCAGGAGGTCCGTGAACTTATCTGAAGAATTAGATTAGGCCTCGCACGAGGAAATAGAGCGTGGTTTCTAAGTCAGTGTTCAGCGTGAAGCCGCCAATTAAGATACTAAGAACGCCCCTATGGCATAAGACACCCTTCTGTTACTGTTCCGACATATATCCTGTAATCATATTATTTGCCCTCCTTGTAAATAGGTTAGCGTCGGTCCGCAGGACCGACGCCATTTTGTTTAATCCAACCCACAGCCCTGTTTTAAAAACCACCTTAGCTCTGCTTTTTCACATCTCCCCGTTCTCATGAGAAATAGCCACGCACATGTAGCGAGCAGCTGCTTCTGCTTTTGGGCCCTGTCAAGGTTATAGGAGGGGGCTAGTCAGATAAGCACATTCTTGCAGGCGCTGCGCCGACTCTCACCGAAACTAGCAGAAGGGAGTCAACCGGCCTGACCTTGCTATACTGAGCTCAGTTAGACGCTTTGTGTGCCATATATGGGCATATCCCTGCCACCTCCTTTACCAACCTGTATTTTCCATTTTGGGTAACGGTTGCAAATTGTGATAGTATATATGTGTTGAACTGACAATGTGCCAGCAGTCTCTCTGCGGTCCTCGGGGTGTGAGGTCGTTGGGAGCTCCTCTGGCAGAGTATGGTTTGTCTAATAAACGCTTGAACTTTCTACACTGCCAATCGACTGATTATTGATGAATGATATTTTGGTTATTGTAAGTATAACTCTTTAGGGGTTTGTAAATTTCGGTACTTCACTAACTTGAAATCTAACAATACTGTTTGAATAAAACTTTACTCCCCCAGCTGGCCAAAAAACGAAGTGCACAGGCCCTAGTAAAATACAGTTTAAACAGCTCACAGAAGCACCCTCTGATGTACAAAACCCTGTTGCTGGGGGTGGGGGGGGGGGGGCAGGGTGAGGGGCTGTGTTTACTGGCTTGTGAACACATAATGGTGGCTGGGAGTGCACTGTTTCAACATACAGGTCTTAGCACAGAGCAAAGGAGAAATTTGGAGGGAAAACAGAATTGTCACGAAAATGAGAGGGACAAACTACAGAGGTTGGACTGCAAATCCCACAGTTCAACACTCTAAATGGAGGCAATCATGGGCAGGGAAAACCACTAGTTTAAAACACAACACAGGTGATACAATATGCAATTACAGGCAGGCTAGAACTACAATTTTTAACTGTAACAACCATAGGCAAAGACAGTAAACACAGAAAGTGAAAATCGTTTTTTAAACAACTTTTTGTCTTGGGAAGAGACCGCACTAGTCTGTCTCCTTACCACTTCCTGGACTCTGCTCACTGCAATCTGGGGCCCAGGTAGTCTGCAACTCACAAGATGGAGGAGAATGATTTGGGGTGCACCCAGCAAGGCCTTAAGGGGACTGTGCTGGTGTGAGAGGAGGGCTCAGACTTGCCTGATAGCTGAATAGCCAATGGTCTGCTGGCCTGGGGGTGGGGACTGGGCAGCTGTTTCTCCTGTTCAGAATCTCCTAGGAGAGTGACAGGCTCAATCCACACTTTGGACTTCAGCAGGTAAGGGCCTCTAACAATACTGTTAGAATAAAACTTTACTCCCCCTGCTGGCCAAAAAACAAAGTGCACAGGCCTTAGTAAAACACAGTTTAAACAGCTCACAGAAGCACCCTCTGATGTAGAAAGTCCCTATTTCTTGCCAGGAGGGGGGGCAGGGGCTGGTTTTACTGGTTTGTGAATACAAAATGGTGGCTGGGAGACATACAAGGCTTAGCACAGAGCAAAGGAGAAATTTGCAGGGAAAACAGAATTGTCACCAAGGAATGAGAGTGACAAATTACAGAGGTTGGACTGCAAATCCCACAATTCAACATTCTAAATGGAGGCATACCTACGTTATATAGTTCCTCTCCTAAGGCTTCAATGCCAGGCCATAATGATAGGGCACAACATTGTACAAAGGGTCAAGGATTAAGGGAACCCATCTTAAGGAATTTCTGCCCACATGAGTCAGCAGTGTTCCCATTGGCTTTCCCTGTATGCTAATAACTTCCACACCCTCGGCTTATGGACAGTTGCAGATACATAAAATATGACGGGAAAAGGCATTTTTAATTGATATCATGCATTTATGGAATATTCCCAAAGGATTCTGAATGATCCGAATGATATCTCAAATAGGACATGTAACAATTTCTTTGACTTACACTTTGCATTGCACAGCACATATTTTGTTGGCCCAACTAGTTGTACCTTTTGATATCCAAAATTATTGGACAGTGAATACAATCAACTTTAGAAAGCATCTCTCATACTGTTATGTAGCAGCAAACGTGCTGCTCAGGTCAGCAATCGATAATAAAATAAGCCTTTACTGTACAGAATGTGAGCTTTCTCTGAGAAAGACAAGTCTTTGATTGATTTACGTGAATTTAATGTATGAATTCGCTATAAGACCTATGGGTGCAGAAATGTCTGTCTTGCAAGATTTGCAGTTGCCTAGGTGACTTCTATGGTACTTGTTGAAGCAACAGACAATTAGCGTAGCTCTCAACTCCCCACAAAGAAAAGCAAAGACCTCAACAATGGTCTTAGTTGGTTCTAGACAAGAACATGTATACAGAGGGAGCCACACACTTCTTCCTAAAAGCTTAGGATTCTAAATGCTTGCACGATTAATACCTAATACCAGTTGCACAAGGAGAACTTATTTAGAGCTCATGTTATTCAGAGCAGGTTAAGCACAACTCTTATCCAATAAAACGTGTAAAAGGAAGAAGCCCGCAACAAAGTTCAGTGCAGGAGAATTTCTCTGCAGTACTTGACAGTGTCTGGTTAATACCAAGAAAAGTAAGCACTAAGAAATTCTCTATCCAAATGAGAGGGTAAGATACAGAGCACCTGTAAACTTTCTTTGAGATTACCATTTACTAAGCGGTATAGAGATTGAGCTTTTCAGTAAATACCTTTGAAAGATGAATGACCCTAGCTTCTCACACCTTTCCCTATGTCACCTCTAGCAAAAAAAGGCTAGTTAGTGTCATACCGATATGAGAGCAAAGCCTAAAGTCAGGATAAATACCATATGGAATTAAGTGTGCTATTTAATTTTGACTTTGGGCTCAAAATGTGGCCTTAGTGGATTCTCTTTGAACACACTGAAGGTGATGGGGTCCTCCTTCCAGAGTTCCTTAGCCAGGTCACCTTGGTAAGCCATCAAACTATGCCTAGCTATCCAGATTAAGAGAACACAATTTAGGGGCTCTTTCAGTCTGCTCATCACTGACATTCTCCCAAGTATATTGTCAGCTTAAAATTCAGAGCGTATGTTGGAAAAGAGGGCGTTGCATCTTTTTCATAACAGACTTGTTCCCAAAATATCTATCATCCGTTGTTTTCACTGTGGAAACAGAAGTCAGGCTATTACTGGTGTTAAAAAGGTTTGGAACAAGCACTTGTATTATATACGAACAGCACTCTGGCAAAAGACTTTTGATTAGGTTTGTGATTCTGAGACTGTACAGTACATTAGGTAATTTTCAATGGGTTTACACTAATTCTGGTGCTGATATGTAAGTGTGTTAGAAACTGACGGCTTCTAGTGCATAGCAGAACTCGTTTCAGAAATGATTACATAACCCTCTGCACTTCTGTATTTTTAATTTCATGAACGACAATGGGTCTCTCGATTCTGTCAGCCACTTGGATCCAACAGCAAAACTACATCTATTGCAATCCCTGATCAAACTGAAGGCACTTTTATTTAAAGTATATCCTTATTTGTGCACATGTGAAGTGAACTAAACTGAGTGATTTAGTCTTTTATGGGATGTCTGTAATGAACCAGGTTCCAGCGCCAATAGGAGATCTCACATGTAGCCAGTCTGGCTTCCACCAGTAATACTCTGCCTCGACTCTTCCGGCTATGACAGAACCAGTCTGGATGAACAATATTGTTAGACCTGGCATCATTGGCGTGAGTCTCCCTTCCATTTTGACGGATTGCGGCCTCTGTTTTGATATGTTTTTGCTGGTTAAATGCTTTGAGCACTGTGCCACAGTGCAAGTGCTCCCTATGTTAAATTGATGTACTAATTGGTGATTCCATGATTGGGTTATTTGATTTACCTATCAGCCCCTAGTACAGTGCACCATGTGTGCCCAGAGCTTGTAAATCAAATGCTGCTGGTGGGGTTGCAGCACTGGTTGTGCCACCCACAGAAGCAGCTTGTAAAGTGTGTCTCGGGCCTGCCATTGCAAGGCCTGTGTGCGGTCTAGTACTGCCATGTCGACTTGGCAAGTGCACCCACTTGTTGGTCCCTAAACCTTCCTTTTGCTTCCTAGTAGACACCCATACGGTAGGCCCAAGGGCAGGGTGCATCGTAGGTATAAGGTAGGACATGCCCTGGTGTGTGTAGCATGTAATAATAGTGAATTACAGCCATTTTTGTTTTTCACTATTGCAAGGCTACCTGTTCTCATAGGCCAGAATGGGCTGTTGGAATTGTTACATTCTATGATCCTAACAGACTCAGGGAACATGGAAGAAATTCGAGTTTAGTATGCCTGAACTCTGAATAATAAAATACATATTTTAGTAAAGTTGGATTTAATATTCTGTGATTGAAAATACCACTTTTAGAAAGTAGGCATTTTCTTGTCTAACTGTCCAGGCCTGCCTCTGCTAGGTTGTGTATTCCTTGTCTGGGTTTGTGAGTGACACGGCTGGGGGATTCCAGGAGACAGGCTGGTGCAGCCCAGTGGTGAATAGAGAGATCTGCATCTAGATGGGAGGGAGGAGATTCACCTGGGACCTGAATAGGGCTGGGCCTTCCCTCTACAATGCTGACTCCACCTCCTGTGGCTTGTCTGATGTCTCTGCCCTGCACAGTGAAAGGAGAGAAGGAATCTTGTCAACAAAGTGCCCCAGAGCTGTATCTTCCCTCCCCTGTGCTGGCTCCACCTCCTGGGGGGCGGCTGATGTCTCTGCCCTGCACAGTGAAAGGAAGGAAAGAGTCATGCAAACAAGGTGCTCAGGAACTGGTTTGGACTAGCCAGAGGCTTCTCTGCCTTCAGAGATCAAAGGATTTTGGGGTATAAATATTGGGACCCTGATCCCAAGAAATTAGATCACTTCTGGAACAAGAAACCTTTTGCCAAGGAGAAGAACCAAGGAAGCTGCAGGAGTTTGACTGTCCCTCTGCCAGTGTGCTGTTTGTTGGGTCGGCCTTCAGTGGTTGCTTCATTGCCAAGGAAAGTAGAAGGACCTTTTTAAGGACTTTCATAATTTACAATTTACACACAACTGTGCTTGCCTCCTGCTGAAGTCTCAGGGACAAAAAACTTCCTCTCCAGCTCCCCTCTGAATTTCCTTGCTGGGAATTCTCAATTCCAGACATTTGCGTGTCGCTGGGAGCTGGAAGCTCGACTCATCGAGAGGAAGTGTGTCGCCGCCGCAGCTGAAATCGTCGCATCGCCGGAGAAGCGAGCATTCGCCGCATCTCCCTGGAAGCGTGTGTTCATCGAAGCTGCCTGCTGTCGCATCACCGGAGAAACGTGACGCCATCGCATCACCGGAGAAGTGTGTCGCAGGGCCTGCCGCGGCTCCAAAGTACAGAGTCGTCGCAAGGCTGCCAGGGCATCTACGCATCGTCATCGCACCCCCGCATCAAGGGCGCCATCTTCTCGCATCGCAACCGGATCATTGCATCGCATCAAGGCGCCATCTCGCGCACCGCAACAGGCACGCAGGCCGAGAATCTACGCATCACCTCCGCACCGGTAAGGATCACGACGCATCCCTTACTCTGCGCAAGCATTGAGGTAAGACACATCATCTCCCCCGGATCACGAAAGCGACGCATCTCCCCTTTTGCGAGCCTTTTGTTCCAGGTACTTTGTTGAGAACTTTGTCGCATTCATCATCAACTTGAACTAAGTAACTTTTATCATCTTTAAGGAATCTTAAGTGTAGTATTGTGGATTTTTGTCATTTGTGGTCTTGTATTAAGTCTATATAAAGAATACTTATTTTTATAAAACCTGTGTTGTGTCCATCTGTAGTGTTTTCACTGTATTACTGTGCATATTCACAAATGCTTAACACACTGCCTCTGAGATCAGCCTGTCTGCTCGTGCCAAGCTACCAAGGGGGTGAGCAGAGGTTATTAAGGAATGTAATCCCCTTATCCTGACTTAGAAGTAAGGGTCCCTATTTGAACAAAGGTGAATACCATTGCCAACTAGAGACCCCCAGATCTAACATTGGTGGTCAGCGGTGAGGATTTGGACTTTGCATTTGTGTTTCATATACAGTGATCGGTGTACACTACTAGTAAGTGCAGACCAAACGTGACCAAAAATGTTGTTTTAGAATCTTTTTCCTTGGACTGTTAGTTATTCCTGAAAACTCCCAACTTTTACTACCATGAGTAAACCAGCATCTGTTGCATCTATGGATCTTGAATTTGAAGAAGAGAGGTTGGATACCTACACTGTGAAACAGCTCAAACATCTGTGCAGGAAATTGAAAGTTGCTACACCCGGCATTTCTAAAAAGGATGACTACCAAAAGGCGCTGAGGGCCTGGGTAGAAGCAAGAAATGCCCCATATCTTGTGGTGGAGCCAGTTGTGGATGCGGATGGGCCCATAGGGGAGGGGGACTCTCTCCACCTGGCAGCAGTATCTCTTCCAAAGACCTGTCCCCTAGAGATCTGGAAGACAGGGAGAGAAATAGGGCACTCAAGCTGGAGTTGGCTAAGCTTAAAATGGAGAGTCAGAGGGAAACAGAAAATAACAGGTTGTCTTTGGAAAGAGAGAGAATGAGAATGGAACATGAGAGGATGTTGAGGGAATTAGAGATCAAGGCCAAGGGCTTAGAAATCAATCCCTCTGGTGGCAGTGCACCATCTGTGCCTTCAGAATGCAGGGTACATATTCCCAAGGATGTCATCAAAGATTTCCACAAAAGTGAAGATATTGGGCAGTGGTTTGCAGCCTATGAGATAGCAATGTTGGCCCACCGGGTCCGTGAGAAGGATTGGGGAGCAGGGTTGTGGGGCTGCTTTTTAACTGAAGGCAGAGATACTTTGTTAGACTTGCCCAGTGATCATAGGATGTCTTAAGCCCACATGAAAGAAGCACTGATGACAAGCTATTGGTTAACTCCAGAACTCTATAGACAGAGGTTCAGGAATTGTAAGAAGCTGGAGAGAACCACTTGGGTAGAATATGTGTCTTTCTTTTGCAGAGCTATGGATGGTTGGGTGAGGGGTAGCAATGTTGATAATTTTCAAGCGCTCTATGATTTGATTGCAAGGGAGCACTTGTCTGCTAATTGTTTTCCAGAGCTACGCAGCACCTTATTGATAGCAAGTTGACTAACCCTAGAAAGCTTGCTAAAGAGGCGGATCGCTGGGTCAGTACCAGGGTCCACAAGGGTCTTGTAGGAGACTCCGCGAAAGGTGGGCAGGGTCCCCAACAGAAGAGTCCGGGGAGACAAGGGTAAACAGAGGGAGTTCCAGAAAGGGCCCCAAAGTAATTCCCAAGGGAACAAAGGTAAGGGTTCCCAGGCTCACACTGAGAAGAAGTCAGGACCCCCGACAGGCATACCTGCTCATAGGGGGCCTGTTACCTGCTTTCAGTGTAAGCAGGTGGGACACCGTTAGTATGATCCCCAGTGTCCCCAAAAGGGTCAGTATGTGCCCCCCCGTGCAGTGTAGCCCTGGGTGGGAAGGAGAAGGGTGCCCAAGGTGGGTGGGGACCTGCAGAAATGTCCCTTGTCTCTATAGGAGACTTTGAGATGGTCCCTAGAACTCAGCTGCCTGATAACACTAAGAAATACAGGCAGTGGGTGACCATCAATGGCCATAGAGTGGAGGCTCTGAGAGACACGGGAGCCAGTGTGACAGCTGTCAAGTGTCACTTGGTGTCTGAAGAGCAGGTGGTCCCCAATGCATTCTTCCAAGGTGTTGCCACTGACAACACAGAGAGCCGTTGCAAAGTGGCTCAAGTTCCCTTTGAGTGGGGGGGGGGGGTCTCTGGTACTCTTCAAGTAGCTGTGCTTGTTGATTGTCTGATAAGCAATGATTTGGAAAGCTGCCCTTGGGTTAAGGTGGAGAAGAAGGCGTGTTGGAACTGGGGTCACCAGCTCCCCGAGGGTAGCATGGCACGAGCGGGTAGGCATCCGAAAGCTTTTGTGTAAAGCGACCATACAGCACACGCAACCACTGAGACAGAAAAATGGGCACGCAATAAGTGACGCCACTCCAGTGAACTTGTATAAAAAGCAAATAACTTTTATGTAGAGCAGGATCAGGGTAATCAAGAATTGCAATATTGTTAGCTTATTAGCTTTTCCCTTAAAATACATGTGTTACAACTTTTTGTAATAAATAGTCAGATGAATAAATATTAAATATCAGATAAATATTGAATATTAGATAACATTAAGTGTCAATAACCACAGGCCTGACCTTAGCTTTGTTTCTTGCCAGCACCTGTAAGAAAATATTTAGAAGACAACCAAATGACATTACATCTCATTGGTTCTGCAGGCATTCTACCCACTTCTCACCAAGCAAGGGTGAACATTTCCTTAAACCATTTCAGGAAAAATAACCAAGCACTTAGCCAAGAGTGAGCGGCTCATTTTGACAAGAACCAACATTTCAATAGTACATTTCAGTGTTCCAATCAGGAAAGAAATAACGTTCCGCTATACAGCAGTAAACATGTGAATAGGTAACTGTAGGCTTCCAGTAAATGCAGCACTAAGTGGGAGAAAACCATTTCATTAAGAATAAACATCCCCTTGTGCAGGTATAACCCACTCCTTAATCAGAAATAACCATTTTAGGAATCACTCCTAGTATGAATAAGCGTTTCCTAGATTAGGGCTACATATTTCATAAGCTACAATACATTTCTGTAGGCCAGAAAGAACATTCTCATTGAGCAGATGTAGAACTTCCTATGAAGCCAGTGTAAAACATTTCATTAGGCCAGAATTACATATCTCATCAAGTAAGACAAACATTTCCTTCAATCAGGGTAGCCTTTCTCTGAGCAGAAGTAAACATTTAATAATAGATCAACCATTTCATGACTCAGACCTGCACATTTAATTGGGCCTATGCAGAGCATTCCCTCAAAGCAATAATAAATAGGCCTATTGTAATATGTGCATTTCCTTAAGGCAATTCCAAAGTTACTACAGCCTTAACTCCTTATGCATTTCATTAGGAGCACAAACACTGCATTTCTCAGCATTAACATTTCCAAAACCGCAGGAATAAACAATGCCTCGAATGAGGGTAAACCATTCAATTGGCAGAAGCAACCATTTCCTTAATCAGGAATAAACAGGTCATTAGAACCCAGGCCCCATTAGCAATGTTGCGCAGCAAGCTCCTCGAATCGGCAGGGCCTGTAATAAGGTTTTGCTAGCTCCTGCAACTTAAAAATAACAGCCCCTTATGTAGGACTAAACATTTCATTTACCCAAAATAACATTCTCCTCAAGCATGGATCAACCTTCCATTAATTATATCTAAACCCTGTGCCCAAGAACCAGTAAGACAATGGCACATGAGCAGGAATTCTCAGGTTGGAACAAAACCTTTCATTAGACAGGCACAATTAACCAATTCCTTGCTCTGCAGTTCTTGACGCAGGGATAAAACATTTCAGTATTCAAGAGTATCCCTGTTGGTAGGTAGAAGTTAGAACACTGGGGCAGGAGTATAAAACTTTCCATTAGCACAGGTAGTGCAGGGTGCTAGCGCCAGGGAATAAAAGCGCTTAGCCAGCAGACAGTTTATTTTAGTTGGAGTCAGATCAGCAGGTTCCACAGGACAGTTCACACAACAGTGGCAATCCAGAAAAAGGGATCCCAGGTGGTGTCAGGGAGCGCAGGGAGTGTTACAGTGCCAATACCTGGTTGATTTCTCAAAAGTCCTGTGGTGATTTGGTTTCTTCTTGGCGCTTTATATTTCTTGCGCCCTTGTAAATTTCAGTCTCTGGGTTCCTTGAAGGGGGGGAATGTTGAAGTTGATGGTTGATATCAAGTCTCCTCAGCCAGTTCCCTTCAAGCAGACCTGGGGTTCCCCTTCCGCCAGGCCAGGTCAGTGGGGGCAAATTCAGGATACCTCAACACTTGATAAGCAGCACCTAGGCCCTGTCTCTACCAGTGTCATAGGTCCCCGTCTAGGCCCCCACCGCCTAAAGCTCCTGCGTAGGTTCTCCCCCAGGTCTGTGCTCCCTCAGTCTGAAAGGAAAGTTTTCCTCCCTTTCCTTATTTAGTGCCAGTTGACAGTTGGCAGTGGCAGTTGGTGTCACCTCACCTGTTCCAGAAGGTTCCAGGAGGTTCTAGGAGGTTCCACCATTCTGGCTATGGGCAGGCTGGCAGGCTAGTATTGATACATTGTTTGGAGGGTTCTAGCCTGCTCCTGGCCACTAGAATGCGCCCACAAAGACCGCGCTGCAGTAGCAGGGGTCAGTGGCAGCCATGTTAGGGGAAGAGGGCACCTGCACCTTAACATTAATTTAACATTACACAGGGCATCTCCACTACACAAGGTCTATACACTTTTTTTACAATAGGGGGCACCCTAAATTAAAGGAATAAAAAACGAAAAATTTCTGGGAAAAGGGCCAAGTCCTACAAGGCGCATTTAGAGATGTTGGGTCTGCCTGAGTGGGTGTGTGTGACCACTCGGTCTATGGCAGCTAAGGGTGTTCCAGAGACCCTGGAGCCTGAAAGTATGCCCCAGGGAGCTGCCTTAAAGAGAAGAGGTAGGGAGTGCGGTAAACCAGCCCCCATTGTTTGCATGGTCCAGGAGGAGTCAGACCTTGAGGGGGATGCCCTAGAACCTACAGGGGAGCAAGTTTCTGAACTGGGGAACCTACCCGAGCTGACCCATTGGCAGCAAGATGGGGGTCCCTCCCGGGTGGAATTTACTGAAGAGCAGTAAAAGTGCCCTCTCTTGTGGGTTTGAGGCAACAGGCCACAAACCAGGCAGCAGGTGATCAGTCTGGATCACATTGGATCTATTGGGAGAACGGTCTCCTGGGTCAGCCCATGTGCTGATGGTACCCCATTGCTTCAGAGCCTTCCTACTGGGTTTGGCTCGTGATGTTACTTTAGCTGGTCATCTGGGGCAGAACAAGACCTTTGAAAGGCTTGTCTCCCACTTTTATTAGCCCCAGATGTGGAAGAGTTCAAATACTCATTGTAGGACCTGTCAAACTTGTCAGGCAAGTGGGAAAAGTGGAAGGAGGCACAAGGCCCCTCTCCAACCTTTCCCTGTAGCCTTTGAACGGGTGGGCATTGACATTGTGGGGCCACTGGGCCCCAAGACAGCCATGGGCAACAGGTTTATCCTGGTCTTGGTGGACCATGCTACCCGGTACCCGGAAGCCATTCCGCTCAGGACAGTATCGGCCCCCGTGGTGGGACGTGCACTGATGGGGATCTTCTCCAGTGTGGGGTTCCCCAGAGAGCTGGTGTCTGACCGAGGTACAAACTTCATTTCTAATTATATGAAGTCTCTGTGGAAGGAGTGAGTGTTACCTACAAGTTCACCACTCCTTACCACCCACAAGGTAATGGGCTGGTTGAAAGATTCAACCAGACCCTCAAAGGCATGAGCATGGGTCTCGAGGAACCAATGAGGCGCAAGTGGACGTCCTCTTGCCATGCCTTCTGTTTGCCTACTGTGAGGTGCCACAAAAGTCCCTAGGGTTCAGCCCCTTTGAGCTTTTGTATGGTCACTGATCTAACAAATATGTAATATTTCTCCATAGAAATCTACACTGAATTCATGAACATCAAGTAGCCCGATTAATGTAAACTTTAAAAGAGAAAACTCTTGTTTTGATATAAGTGCTTTTTTTATTCTAAGTTTTCAATACTTTTCATTAATACAGAAAAAAGTACACACCTTTATTACCTCTCCAACAGGCACTGGCAAAACCAACAGATCCTAACTCTAAAAGGTTGAGCTAGTGCCTATGCTTTTTCCAGTTGCATTCTAATGAAGAAAACCCATTTAAAGATGACAGCCGTCACAGCGCTTGTGTATTCACACATCGTGACACAAGCACTGTGACACATTTGTCGTGATGCATGACTGCACATGCGTTATGGCATAGGCGGCCATTATATATCTACCCGTTGTACATGGCTGTCTCCCAACTTAGATTGGTAAATCGTAATATATATTAAAAAAAGATTAAATAAAGGTGCGGAAAGTGCAAAAAGGTTGCAAAAAGTTGAATAGAAAGCAGCATTGGGGATCATGAAACACATACACTCCTAAGGAGAGATTACAAAAAAACTAAAATGAGTTCCCAGAAAGCAAGCAAGGTCTGCAGTGGAAGGACAAGTCATCCCATCAGAACACTGTGAGAACAAAATACCATGGGTGAAACATATACATGATGAATAAGGAGGAAAGCCATCACAAGTCATCCAATCATGAGCCAGGGCCTGAGAAAAAACCTGCTAGGCTTCTACCGGAAACAACATGTCAGGCCAAAGCTGTCTGTAGTTGAGTCCTAAAAAGCACAAAACTCAGGAAATTGCATGTATTAGATATCACCAGTAAAACAACACTAATCAGCAATGCCCATTTGTAGATTTGAAAGATAAAACGTTAAGAATACAATGCTTGGAATATCTTGGTATCTTCATCACACCTGACCCGAAGGTATTTCATGACCGGAATTTGCTAGGCCCCCTACGCAGACTCCACAGCGACGTTGCACATTGGCGATCCCTCCCGCTGTCTCTTCCGGGCAGAGCGGGTCTGTTTAAAATGCTAGCTCTTCCGCGCTTTCTCTATGCCCTGCAAAACTGCCCCTTCTTGATCCCAGACTCTTATTTTCGCATGGTGGAGGGAGAGCTTCGTCTTCTACTGTGGGACGGTGGTGCCGCTCGGATTGCCCTGTCTAAACTTTTTCAGGGCTGGTACGACGGAGGCATTGCCCTGCCCAACCTCCGCCTCTACTATTGGGCGTCACAGTTGGTGGCCGTCAACCATTGGATACACGGCTCACCCCTTAATCCGGCCTTCCTCCTTGATAGAATCCAAACTGGACGGGAGGGCTACTTGGGAGCCCTCTACAGCAAGCCCGCTAAACATAGATACGTCGGCCCTATGGCCCACACAGTTGCACTGTGGCACAAAGCCAATAAGAATCTGGGGTGGGCTGACACACTCACTAAAGCTACCCCCTTGTGGTCGTCACAACGCTTGGGATCCCTCTGCTTTTCCCAGGGATTCGGTAACTGGGACATGATAGGGATTTCTGAGGTGGGGGATCTGGTCCACAAAGGTTCTATTCTGTCTTTTAAGGCTCTCCACACCAAGTACTCCTTGGCGTCCACTGAATTTTTTCGTTATCTGCAAATTTCTCATGCCATTCGGTCCGCCATTCCAGACTTCTCTTCGATTCCTCTTATTTCTCCCCTAGAAGACAGATTGTTATCAGAACCGCTCCCTGAGAAGGCTATCTCCTACACTTATCGGAAACTGTGTAATAACCTTCCCAACTCTTTCCCGTCACTGCGAGTCAAATGGGAAGCTGACCTGGGCCCCTTCGATGAGGAAGAATGGCGTTCGGCCGTCATGTCCCCTAGACAAGCGGCTATCTGCCATAGGTTTCGCCTGATACAACTGAAGGTGTTGCATAGGGCTTACATGTCTGCTCTTACTTTGGCAAAAATTGGACGGCGCCCTGACCCCTTGTGCCTGCGAGGCTGTAACTTACCTGGCACCTTCTTTCACATACTGTGGGACTGTCCAAGAATACAGGAGTTCTGGGGCCGCGTTCTCACGAAAATGAGCGACTCTTTGGGTAAACCATTGCCACCGCTGCCGAGACCATGTGTCCTCTCTGTCTGGGGTGCCAACGACCTTAATGTTCAAGAACTGCAATGGGCGACTCTGGGTTTTCTACTAGCCAAACGCTCCATTGCAATGAAGTGGGGTTCCCGAGATAGACCCTTAGTGGTGGGATGGGTGGCTGAGATGGATCGATGCATGATAGCGGAGAAGACTGTCTACAAGATACGGGGTTGCCCTAAGGTGTGGGACAGGAAGTGGGGGCACTGGAATGTATACAGAGGCGAACTGTGTGATTCTCCGTCTGCTGAACTGGCTATGTCACGTGCTGGACCGGTGGGAAGGATTCGACATTAATTATTGCTGCGTCCTTACTGTGATGTCCCTTCCTATTTGATACTACAAGTGTGACTATTATGTGACTCTGCTTTTTTTTTTTTTTTTTTTTTCCATTTCATTTTTATTTTATTTTCATGTTTCACTTCTGTGGTTGTTGTTGCTTTTATAATAGAAAATACTGAACAGTTGATTATACTGCCTTACGATCGCATCCCTGGTCTTATCATCACGTCTTGACCTGTACTTGCCGCCGAGCCTCCGGGATGTCGGCATGCGGGCTGTGTCCGATTCTGTGCTTCAGTGGCTACTATACGCTGCCGGCCCCAGGGTTGTAGGCAATCACCAGCTGTGTATACCATACCTATTGCAATAAAAAACTGTTTAAATAAAAAAAAAAAAAAATACAATGCTTGGAAATTCCTGCCACAACTACAATCACAAATCCTTTATCAAAGTCAACTCAGTTCTCTATATGAGGCACCGACAACAGAATATATCTCAGAATCACCACTTAAGATTTTTAACAGGAAAACTGCAACAGTACTCCTAATGAACACTCAACAAATAAAGGGGAAACAGCATAGCACTGAGAAGCCTGGTTATCCCAAGCTCAAAGAAAAGGAAATACAGACTTGTATCTAACTAGCCCCTGTCAACGACTAGGGTGGAGCACCCCTCAAGGTCATGGAATATTTGCCTACAACAGTAGCATACCGATGCAGAGGAGCAGACAAAGGCATACACCAGGAAAGAACAGACAGAAACAGGGTAAAGCACAGGAACAGAACATACAAAGCAAAGCAACCTTAATGTTAACAAAAAAGGAACAGAACCAATAATGGACAAACTCACTGTGTTACCACTAGGGTTGTATACAGATAAGACTCACAACTTCCCACAGCAACAGCGAATGTAAATGTATCTGTGCAGATTACTCTTACAGATTGTCAACCTGGAAACCCCATAGAAAGGAGGAAGCTGAAGTGGTTCTTTATCTGGACCCTAGGGCAAAAACAAGGATTGTACTTACATACATGGGATATGTCCCTGTGGGTCTAGCAGGAGGCACAGTGGTGATTCCCGAGAAAATAGAAATGCCACACAGTCCCAGGTAAGGCACTTAAGATTACATGTCATAGAAGACAGGGGATGGGGTAGGAACTGCTTCCTGGAAACCGGGAGTCATCCCCTGTACAGTGCTGTAACCATAGCCCCCGCATTCCCCACAGTGCTGGGGGGGGGGGAATCCTGAAAGACATCAGATACTGTGCACAGGCGGCAGGCCCCTGGCCTGCAATCTCCTGAATCGATCCGGAGCATGGGGGGCCTGCTCCATGTACTTTTTAGGAGGGCCCTCTCAAGTTGTGTTACACCATTGCCCCTGTACAAATGAAAACACTTATACACAGCGAAGGACAAAATAGCTCACTTACCAGACACAAGAGCCCAAGAGGAAACCACAGAGCAAGCACTAGAAAGGAATCTTAGAGCTGAGGCACTCAATCAGGAACAGGGCATACATGGAAAAACTGGAACACAAACAGGGCAGGAGAAGCACAATGATTGTACAAACTGAAAGAAGCAAGAGATTGGAGCGGCCAACTGCTGAAAATGGCGGACTTGTCTTTTTAGAGCTCTTCCGATGAAAATGAAGACAAAATGCAGACCAATACCCTACAATAGAGAGGAGCCTCCAGAGTGGCTTTTGATCTATTGTCACCAGTTTTGCCTAGGCCCGCAACATTCTGCGATGCTCTAATGGAGGTGAATGCATGGTGCACGGTCTAGCCGTGTGAGCCGACGTGGATGAGCTACACCCTTTATCATCACCACTACCGGACCCTGATTGGGATGCCTGCTCTTCCAAGGTGCAGACCCCCTGTTGGAGACAGTCACTGGTGACCCGCATTGTAGACTATTACTGGATCATCCATGATTTGTGTATGATACCATCATCTTTAGTTTCTACATATTAGACATAAATGAGGGGGTACTGACACCCACTACTTGCGCCTATCTGCCTACTGCCTCTTCCTGAATATCAGGGGCAGATCCTATTTCAATGAGGAAGTGACACCTGCTCCTCAGCAGTGTCTGGAACTTGGTCTTCTTCTGGGAGCCGCTGCTGCTCCATCTCTTTATGTCAGCCCTGAGATGAACTAATTTGGTTTTGTAGGAAGGTAGGATCCTTCTGCATGGTTACCCCCACTTTTGCCTGGTGCTATGCTGTTTTTGACTAGTTTGACTAGGATCCTGCTAATCAGGACCCCAGTTTCTCTCCCTTAAATTGTTTTGGAAAGTACTTAGGTACATCCCAGATTGGAAACTGGGGTACTGTTGTCAGTCCCAAGTATATGGTACTAAGGTACCCAGGGCATAAGTACCCCAGAGGTCCCCCAAAGGCTGAGGCATGTAGTATGGCACCTATGGGAGACCATTCAAACTATTTCTACAGGCCTGCCATTGCATCCTGTGTAAACTGGTGCTCGCACTACTTATGAAAGATATAGGTTTCCCTATATCTAAGGTCACTGCACTTAAAACCTATAAATCAGCCCTATAACAGGGCTTTTCAATCCTGAAGGCAGGGTGCTTGGTTCTAAGTGTGGGGGTGACCCTGCATGAGCAGGACACCCCTACAGCCTTCGGAGTCCATTCTCCCGGTTTGTGAGACAGCCATATAACATATAGAGTGGCTGTGTTATTATGCGATGACCATCTCACAACTTGCTGTAACGAACCTTGTCGTGTTTAGCATCAAACATGTTGGAATCATACCCACACACTGTAACGGTGTGGGAGGTATGATTGCAAGCACTGTAAAGGCCCTCCATTAGGTCCTCTGTGCTCCCGGTACCAGTCTTCTAGACCTGGACAGCACAACATGGCTGCTGACGACCAGAGACACGATTCTGCCCTCCTGCTGCTGACCAAGCTCGAGCAGAGGTAGGAAGAACAATAGGCATCCTGTCACAGGTAGGTGTGACTACCTCCCAGACAGGGTTTAGTGTATTGGGTCAGGGCGGGAGCTCTTGCCAGCACCACATAGTCTGTATGCATGGCACATTAGGTGCCCTCGATGCATAGTCCAGCTCAAACCAGTTCAGGGAGCCATTGGCTCCCGCTCTGGTGCAAAACTGGACAAAAGACATAGGAGTAAGCTCCCCCTTGTCCAGCCTCTCCTTAGGGAGAGAACCCTGTATTGTCCCAACCCTTTCTTTAGTGTATTTAAAGGCTTACTTATAGGTGGGTCCCTAAATTCATCATGGGACAAGATTCATTTCAGACACCCCTTCTTATTTGACCATCTGGGAACCCTGGACTTTGCTGGACTTTGCTCTGGGCATCAAGGCTGCATATAAGAAGACTCCAACTGCTCCTGATCTCGTTGCACTGCTCGTCTGCTGCAACGTCTGTGCCTGTGCACCATAAAGGAACTTTCCAAGGCCTGTGGTCATCCAAGACACCTGAAAGAATCTCCCTTGAAGTGAAGGAGTTGCTTCCCTGCATCCACAGGCACAGTAAATAAGTAGACTGGTCTGCTGATCCTGAGCTCTCACAGACTCTGAAAGGCTCAACAACACAGGCGGTGGTTCTTCACTTCCATTGATGCCTGCCCTGCCCTCTCGCCAAGTTTGAGGCCAGTATCCCTTGTCAGAGCCGCAGGAAATGAATCCCTGTGCACCGCGTCGACTTGTAGTTGCAAAGACTTGTTGGCTTCCTTCCATCAAGATCCTTGGGATCCAAGTAGAACCAACCTCAAGCATCTCCAGTGACCAAGATCTTCATTCTCACCGCATCTCTTGCATCATAGGCTTGCATCTCTGGTGAGCTTCTCGAGGTCCTCTTACGACTCCAGTGACTCCGGCCTGTGGGTCCTCTTGAGGGTCATCTTCGTATCCTTTTGGCTCCCCGGATTTCTCAGGTCCTGCCCTGACTCCCCAGCTTGTGGTGAGTCAAATAGACCTTGCTGGTACTGACATCGCACCTTTCTCCACTTCTGTGTTTGTGGCAGTTGCCAAGGCTTGTTGGTGCTCCCACCGGACACCGACCCCTCAACTCTTGACATCCGTTGTGGGACAGCTTGTGTACTGCTCCTGGTCTTCCACAGCATTGCCGGGTCCCCATAGCTGCAGTTCTAAGGTCACCGTCAGCTCCCCTGCCACACCCACCATTGGTGGGCATTCGTCTTCCGTGCCTCCTGGTCACTCCTGAGTGGCATAGACTATGTCCTCTGTGCCTGCAGGTTCTTCACATCTTGAATCCACCTTTGGGTTCCGCCTGACACTTTCACCTTCTCCAGTAGCAGCATCTTTCTGAAGTCCTCCATTGGAATCAACCGCAGTTTCTGACGCCATTTCACACCTATGCACCCGGCTTCCGTAGGGCAGGTATCCCGGTTCCTAAGGTATCCACGGGTGAGGTGGCTCTCCAACCTTCCGTCTTCCTCACGGTTTCTTCAGAGTCCACTAGGAAGGGTCCTTCTTCTTTAAAATTGCAACCGCAACTTACCGGTTGACTTGTATTGATCAGGAGGTTGCGTTCCCACTTAGCACACGATCTCCGTGGGGCTCCTAGTTACTTACCTCAGGTGGTTCCTTGGGTCTCCGACATTTCTACGTCTTCTGGGTATATTCTTGACTTGAGTCATTGTTCGCATACCACTATATTAGCATATGGTTTGGTCCCCCCCGTGACCACTGTGTATTCTGTGCAACTTACCTGTTTCTATTGTATTGAGTGTATTGTGTATATCTCCGGCTAGGAGATATCTATATGTGTTAGTGAGTGTCTTATAATAAATACATATTTTTATAAACACACTGTGTGGTTCTTTTTCACTTAATCTATACCTATAAGATTGTGTTCTGGTAAAACAAGCTGCTTTACCCCCCTCTGGACTAAGCCTGAAGGCTACTCTCCACAGCTACCACTTAGAGAGCTTCCTGCGGTTCTCTAAGACCACAAAAATCACCATAAAGGTTGTCTGTATCAGTGCAAGGTGTCCACTTACATAAGTGTACATCATATACTGAGCCAGCCTCTCACATTCGTGTGCAAAGGTTGGGATTCAAGCCTGCATTGTTTTATCAGATAATCTTGGTGTGGATTAATTGAAAAACCATTAGTAATATTAAGCACATATAATGCAAGCTTAGAATAAGTACGTTCTACAGAAGTCAGGGTTGGGTAGTTAAGGGTCTAGCACAACCCTTTCTTCAATCTCAGAGAGTTTAGTTTCCACTAGGTTAGGTAGGTGCAACACCCCACTACACATAGTATGTCTTCTAAAGGAGATGCCAGTAGCTCTCTGCCTTCTGGATACAGTGACCTCACGTTCCTGGAACTGAGGGCCCTGTGTTTCTCTAGGAAGCTTAAGACGGGGCAAGAACCCAATACTCAACGCCTCCTAGAGGGGTTACAGTTGGATGACCTACAGACAGCTAGTGGGTCAGATGAACAGGACAGAGTGGGTGGGCCAGGGACAGAAGATGGGTCAGGAGGGAATCCCGTTGTTGGCCTTAATACTGACCCTGACCAGGAGGAGTCTCCTGACTCTAACCTGGAGAACTCAGATCCCCAGATCATAGTGCAGATGGCACAGAGGGTGCCCCCAGAAGTGGGTCTCCCTTTGATTCTCTTGGAAGGGTTCAGAGTAGACTAAGTAGGTCTAGATCCTACTCTAGAGAATCCAATGCTTCAGGACATTCTATAGGGACGTCTATATCTAGTAAGAGGGACAACTCTTTGACCAGCTGCTTGAACTTGAGAAAGCAAGAATTAGGCAAGATCAGTTGGCCCTTGACAAAGAGTCCTTTGAAATCCAGAAAGTTAGGAAAAAACTTGGGGCTAGAGTCCCATGGTGGTAGCCACAGTATCCCTAGAGCCAAAGAAACTTCTTTCGACCATAGGAACCTGAACATGATAGTCCCTCCTTACCAGGAGGGGGATGATATCCATAAATCACTGCTTTGGAGAGGGCCAGTAAAGTCCCTCAACAACAGTGGGCAGCTATCTTGTTGCTCTGGGTTGCTAACAAAGGTAGAGATAAGCTCCTCACTGTTAGGGAAGAGGATGCTGACAATTACTCAGTACTGAACAGTGCTCTCATAGATGGGTTTGCCTTAACCACTGAACAGTATAGGATTATGTTTAGAGACACCCGGAAGGCACACACCCAGGACTGGGTAGATTTTGTAAACAGTGCTATTAAGGTTCTGGAAGGCTGGCTTCATGGAAGAAAGGTACAAGACTACCAAGGATTGTACAATTGTCAGAACCAGCTTTTGTACCAGTACCTGGTAGACTCTAATCTGACCTCTCCCCAACAATTGGGAAAGAAGGCAGACAAATGGGTCAGAACCAGGGTTAAGCACAAGAACAATGGTGGTGGAGGTGACCAGAAGAAATATACGCCCAAAACTCAAGAGAGCAGTGGGGATAAATCTAAAGAGAAGTCCTATGAAGGTCCCTAAAAGTCTTCCTCTGGGGGTGGGACCCAAACTTCTTCTTCCTCTGGTAAGAAACCTTATTGCTTTGTGTGCAAACAGCAAGACCACAAAAAATATTATTCTAGTTGCTCCAAGGCCAGCAATAAGGATACTGCTACTAATACTACAACAACCCCTAGTACCCTCAGTAGTAGGCCCTTCAGGTGGTAGTAGCACACCCAAAATTTTAGTTGGGTTCTCACGGGGTACTGAGGTGGATACTGGCTTAGCCAGATCCCCTACACAGGCCACCTTAGTCTGTGATGGTGGCCTTGGGCAAGTACAGACAGGAGCCTTTGATCAATGATCAGAAAGCTGTAGCCTGTAGGGACACAAGAGCTAGTGTCAACATGGTGACAGGAAAACTGGTGTCCCCACTTCAGCTTTTTCCTGGATGCATGTACCAGGTGACCAACACTGATGGTGTTAGGACAGATCACCCCATGGCAATAGTGAATCTCAGATGGGGAGGGGTCACTGGACCTAAAAGGGTTGCAGTGTCACCAAACTTGCCTGTAGAATGCCTCTTGGTCAATGATTTGGAAACTACAGCCCGGGCTGAAGTAGAACTAAAGGCCCAACTAGAAATGTTAGGCCTCCCTGAGAAGGTTGGTGTGACCCTTAGGGCCCCAGTCCAACCCCAGAGAAATTCAGGAACAGTGGAGCCTGAAAGAATGGCCCACTCTGCTCCAACAGAGAGCAAAGGGGAGAAAGAAAAGTATTTACCCCAGACTTTAGGTGAGGGTCAGCCTCCGCAGGGAACTGATCCTACCCCTTGTGAAGAAACTGTCTAGACTCCTTCACATTGCCTAGCATTCCCATTAACATGGCTCCCCACCTTGGCTTACAGATGCCTCAGTGGGATTAGGCCTCTCGTGCTCGATTTCAATCGTCCCTACAGCTTGGGGATCTTGGGTTGAAAACATCTTTTTTCTTCCTCACTGCCTTCTTTTTGTTTTCTTAGGGCACCACAGTCTCATTCGGGACTTTCCACTGGTAACCCACCTTCTCGGGTTCAAGAAGAGAGACCCAAGGCATGGCTTTACCGCATCTCCTCACAGCTACAGCATCATTTTGCAGAGGGACCATCTTTCACAATTTTAGAGCAACATTTCTGCCACCACACTTCATCCAGCATCAGGGAAAATGTCACAGAACTAGTTCATACAAGTGGCTCTATGTGGCTTAAACACACCCTTCCTGCTTCAAATCACAGCTTCCCACACTTCGGACTCTCGGCTCCGCAAGGCCGCCCCTTACGTCCTCTTTTGAGTATAGGGAAAGGGCTTAGTTTGAGGCTATATTTATTTCTCCCAATAGGAGCGCTGCAAATTCATGGACAAACACTTGGTAGGCCACTGCCTCCGCCATCCAGAATGCTCGAATACTAGAACCATGTATTCCTCATCGCTGTCGGTATAGGCTGCACAAGATGCCATCATCTCTGTGCATATTAGACTCCACCACCCTTCTTGCATGTTGAGATGATCAATTATACCATTTAATTCAAATTAATGAGGCAGCAGCCCATATATGTTCCTAATACTTCCCTTCTAAAAGATAAAAACACAAATGAAAGTGAAGAGATACAACAGTGTTACAAAAAGAAAAACTTCACAGTGCCTTCAAGTTCAGAGGTTGGCCATGTATCCCAGGAAGCACATATCTTTATTGGCTGGTGGCAATCATTTTTTCTGTTCTATGAAGTTGGATAATTGAACACTGTGATCTACCCATTGAACATCAATCAGACTTGGCTAATTTTCTTCCAAAGTCGAGAAATATTCACACCGCTCACTAGCTTATGCTTTCACTCATAGTAAAATTTTGTAAGGATACTTTGAGTTTTATACATTCACCTAAAAAATAGATCATGCATCCTTCATACGGCAAGAAAATAGTCTAATAAAAATGTCTGTTGTCCTTGCGTGTCCTTGCCTGTTCTGACTGCCACAGTGTACAGGAATCCCTACCCACCAGAACAGTGAGACAAAGGGAAAAAATACGGCGAAGTGGTAGGGAACATCCTGAAACCTCTTTAGAGTCTGCTGCCCATTCTCAGGTAAAAAGGTCAAGTATGACAACTGCCTTTTGAGATAACCTTTAAACCATCTCAGGAGGGACCAAAGAAGAGGCATGATCACCATTTGCAGCGTTTCCTCTATGTCCAATAATCGCCAACGACAAAGAAAAAAGAGGTCATCAAACCTCTCCTCATGAAGATGACATCAAACCACTTAACCTAAAGTCATACATATTTGAAGAAGCAGACCCAATTAACTCAGCATGAAGACATATGCTCATATGATTGCAAACAAGAAGGCACACACCCTTGAGACTTTCAATATGAAGCGAGAACATTGTTGAGGTTTTTGGTTTACATAATGTCGACCCCCCCATTCAAAATGTTCATTCACATTTTTTAAGAGACCCTCACAAAGGTGTCTGATTAATATTTCACAAATGTCCTTATCAACTGAACAGGTTGAACAGGTTTGGAGGCTTGCCTAGTTGCCTTGTTCCAGGTAGCAATATAATGCCAAAAAATGGGTTACTTTTCTTATGAGGACACGACTAGTGTCCAGAGAAAGGAAAAGAAAAATAGGGAAAGGAGTTTCTAGGGTCTATTTTCAAAGTGAGACAATCACAAATTATGTCTCTTGTTGCCGTCACACATCTCAAGGGATGTCATGCTTCATCATTGGGCGTTGATCCTCATGGGGCCGGTGCCGCAATGCCCTACGGGTCCCCCAAAGGGTCTCTTTATCGGAGATCTTTTTATTTTGCCAAATGATGAGTGAGGGTGTGAGTTTTTACGAGGGGTTGTGAAAGGTGAGCCAGTATTTAAAACTGGCTAGGAGATACCTTAAATATATTTTAATATGTTGCCTCCCCTGTCAGAGTAAAAAGAAACCCGTAGGTTGTTGTTACTGGTGGGGTAGTGATGTACCTATGTAACTAAAAGGTGGACATGTTTCGCGCCCTGTAGTGGTCAAAACGATCCTTGGCGCTTCATCTGGACCAAATACATTTATTTTTAGTTGTGAAATTCAAAAATAGATAAGCCCTGTATATTGAAGTGGTAGAGCGGTCCCCCTAGTGTTTAGTATCGGGTGGTGCCAGTTTATTGTAACCACTGGTATTATCAACCTATTAATATTGTTCAATAGGCTCCATAGGCTATCGCATGGCCGCCCGCACCATAATGGGGGTTGTTGCCGAGTGCGCGAGTCTGCTACATCTACCCTCGCATGCGTGCCTGGACATCCGTTACGGTGTGGACAAAGAGATACAATTTCCCAAATTTCTTTTCTGAAAGACACACAATTTTAGCCTTCAAAATACCAGTTTTCTTTTTTTGGTTTATTTAGATGAGAAGATCGGTTTATTTTGTGTATGCAACAGACTTTTACAGCACAAAGAGTAACCTTCATAAAATTCCCAGAAATTAAGTGTAATAGGTTGGATCCATGTCACTAATATTACGTGACATTGCATCCTACCCAGATTTCAGTATTGCTGTCGTTTTTTTTTTTGTAAACAATTTTTATTGATTATGAAAAAGACAAGGTACAGTGCACTGGTGACATAGTGTATACGTCCATTATGAAAGCACGCAACATACGGCCAATAAAGTGCATCATGCGCATAGATCATCACCACATTTCCTGTCAAAAACAGGAGGAGCATAAACAACAGTGGCAACAGCTTATGTAGAGACATAATGCCATTCTTGGTAGGGGCCCTCCCCTTTTTTACTGCAGACAATAGGGCAATCATACCGATACTTCTGGGTGGGAGCGTGTCCTCAAAGCCGGAGACCTCCAGGATGATCTCGCTGCAGTTCAATGGTAGGGACACACACAGGTCGCCAATATATTTGTTCCATCTCTTCCACTTGATCCCATTTTTTGGGGCAGCCTCTATGCTTGAAGAGGTCTTTCGCAGGGATCACTGCCCTGTCCATATCGATTGCCCAGTCCCTGAGGGATGGTTCCATCTCCACCCCCCATTTCTGAGCTATGTTTTGTTTGTTTAGCAATGGACCACCCAGTGGAAGCCCATGTCTGATATGCCTGTGTGAGATCCGTGGCTGCCCATATGTTGAGGAGACAGAGGTGGATGGTAGCCTTCAGAGATTTGCGACACGCCCTTTCCATCTGCTGTGTAATTTTCTCACAATATGTTTGTATTTTGGGGCACTCCCACAATATATGAAGGAAAGGGTCCGTCAAGTTACAACGCCGACCAGTTTTCATTTTTAATAAATACGCGGTCACTAAACATCAGCTTGTTTTTTTTGTCAAGTGCTCAAATACATAAATGCTTCACACGGACTGAATCTCCTTCAAATGTACTGGCTTTACAATCACATGCTATGTACAGTCACCACAATGCCAAGGATGCCTCTAGTATGCCACCTTTATGTGGCATACTAGAGTCACAATGTGCTAAGGCTCAACATCATAATGACCAGAATGCTCACAATACATTAATCATGGACAATAGTATGTCAGGGGAGGCAAAACTATGTCATGCTCACAGTGTTTCAATAATGACTGTGCTTTATTGCACAATTAGACAAAGGGTATCCAAAATATGACAAGGATGACAATTCTTATGTTAGGGCCACTACATTGACAAGAAAGGACACAATTGTTCCAGAGACTAATCCCATATGGTGGGGAGCCACTTACATTTGGTGGTTATTGACACCAGGCATAGCTTCCAGTGACCAACCATGTTTATTGGAGACACAAAATGCCAAATACACACGCAGATTCATAAATAAATGTGCACACATGTATAGGCATACAAAGATGAAAGGAGTGTGAGTTTCTGAAGTGGATCTCCACTATGGATCTAGTGCCTGCTCTCCTCAGCTACTGTGCTGATCCTTTGCCCAGCTCACACACTTTCTCTCAGGCTCCTGCCGGCTGTTAGAAATTGGGTTGCTGGTTGACTGGGATGAGCCCTGGTCAAGCAACAGCCACAACCTTTGCAGGGTCAACCACAAATAGTCACAAAATTAACCAGTGCTTAACCAAGTTGTTGGTGAAATCTAGCACCTAAAAGATCAAATTGCCAACCGCAGACATCTGGTTATACGAGATTGGGTCAAAGTCGCAAGTTAAGGCAGACCACAATGGAGCGTAGTTCGGAACAAGAAGTGGATTTGGCTCGGTCAGCGCTTATCTTTGGATTTAGAAAAATTCTTGCAGAAAAATGTCTGAGAAGGTAGAAGGTCATCAGGACTAGGAGGAAGAGTGTCCAAGGAGGGAGCATTGTCATTGAATGGCTGTGGAGTGAAGCCACAGTGAGAACTTTTACCTTCGGACTTGGGCGCTGAAATGGAAGTCGAAAATCTCTAGCGGGATGAGGCAGAGGCTGTAGATGAAGCCACTTCCACGGGTTCGACTACCCCTTTGGCAAAGTACCACTAACAAGGATTTACTGCTGTGGAGAAGAGCGTAGTGGGAGAAACCGCAAAGTCAAGCCGACCAGCGATGCACCTCAGGCAGACAGGTGAGCAGGTTGGTCCAAATTTAGTTTATGTCCTCAGTTTTGGAAATTGGCCATCTGGGCACCTGTAGCACCACAACCAAGGGTCCAGGACTGATGGGACACCTCTTCGGGATGCAGGACTCATTCAGACTGGATCCAGGTTCGGGTTCGAGATGGTGGGAGCCTGTTATGTTCCGGTGGTTTTGAATTGGAGGCCAGAAAACTAACCCTTGAAATCTCGTCTGACAATTCTTAGGGCAGTTGAAGAGGCAGGGTTCAACAGCAGGGCTGGCCTTTGAAGGTTAAAGGCAGGCTCAAAGCAGCAAACCAGTTCTTCCAGGTACAGCAGCAGTCTGGCAGAGTGCACAATAGGTCACAGCAGCAGGCAGTCTTCTCAGAGTCCTTCCACAGGTCCAGTAGTGACCCGAAGAGAGGGTCTAAAGGTCCTCTTTTCATACCCTGGTGCCGTTCTTCTGGATGGTGGGAGAAGCTTCTGGAAAGGTTACTTTAAGTGCATAGGATTTCCTCACTCCCCTACCTTGGCTCCAAGCTGGCTGAAGTGACAATGAAGGGTTGTAAGGTCCTTTGTGTGGAGACAGGAAACAGCCTATTCAGGTGCAAGGGGGGTCGTGGTCAGCTTCGCCTCGCTATCGTGCCACCTTATGGCCCATTGAGGCACACTTAATCACTCTACTGTGTGACTGTCTGGGGTACATTCACAAAGTCTATCAACTACACCCAGTCATATGACCCAAGACATGATACAGGCACAAAGGGCTGAGGGGCAGAAAAATGAAAACTTTCTAAAAGTGGCATTTTCAAAACTGTAATGAAAAATCCAACTTTACCATTAAAGAGGATTTATCACTGCAATTTTATAGGTCCCAGACATGATATATCTGTCGTCTCACAATCGGAAATTACAGCTTAATATTATGTAATAAGGAATCCCTAATGCTATCCTATGGGATGGGCAGGCCTCACAGTAGTGAAAAACGAATTTGAGGGTTTTTCACTACCACGACATGGAAAATGTAAAAGTACACGTCCTCCCTTTTAATTATCCAGCACCCTGTCCTATGGGCTACCAGGGCCTACTTTAGGAGTGACCTATATGTAAAAAAAGGGGAGTTTAGGGCTTGGCAAGGGGGAAGACCACCCTAAGGTTGATAGGTCTAATACCAGCCCACAAGTAGGTGACTCTACCCTGGCACCTCCTCTGGCTACTGCTGGCTCTCTTCTTTCTTGGTACATTGTACACAAAGTGTGACTGATAGAGTGGGGTCTGTAGCAGATCTAAACTCCATGTGACTTTGCGAGCTTGAAAATGTATACAGATGGTCATTTTGCAAGCTTCACAGACCAACACTGTGTGTATTTGTGTGTTAGCCTGAAGCACTGACATTGGCTTGGCTGGCTGGCCCTTAAATGGGTCTTGAGGTGGCCAGGGCTGATTTATTCAACATGCAGAAACTCTCTGAATTATATACTGGGAAAAGCTTCACTTTGGCGAGCTTCTTCAAGGGTTGGGTGAGCTATGAGTAGCTCGCAAGCTGCTAGTTGGAGACCCATGGTAATACAGCATGAGCTAGCAGTAATTTGTAAAGTACCTGGAGTCTCTCAACACAATGCCAATCCCATGAGCCATCTTCACACACAGGACTTGCAGCATAGCAGATCATATTGACCTCATGTTAAAAAAATGGTCCCAGTTGAGAAATACATGATTCAGAGAATAGACAAAAGTCTTTATGTGTTTGTAGCATCGTTAAGGGATAAATGAGAAAACTTAAATGCACAATCGGTGCCTCTGCAATTGCTCACAGGCAGTCTGATACTCACGTTGATGACCATGCTCCTTGATGGAATTATGTGAACAACCTAAACCTAGATATAAACAACCATGACTCTATCATATCAGTGTACCACATGAATTTCAGCATTATTTGTAAATTGATATTTTCAATATCCCAACTGTATGTGGGCCATATTTTAATGTACAACATATGTCTCTGTACCATCATCTATCTTCTTAAATAGTTTCATGATCATTACAAAACTCTTGCTATAATTTCGCTGAATTACAATACAAAAGACACACAATTGATGGACGGAATGCAGAACAAATCAAAACATTCCCCCCAGTCAAAAGATCTGGGTTAAATCCATCATTCTTTTGCTCACCATGCCACCCCAGTTTAGACCTGGCTATATTCAAATCAGTCTTGACCCTGTGCCTCATGGGAATAGTCCAGCCAGAACTGCCAAACCAGTTCCTCCCTGGGCCAGAAACAAGCATCCTAGGACCAGTTTTGGAGTTTCACCCCTTATCAGCCAGCATAGCTTGAATCCAGTGGCACAGTGAGCCCGGGACCCACGTCTGGGCATACCTGGCACACATAGGGCGAGAAAGCAAAAGACACACAATTGATAGACAGAATGCAGAACAAATCAAAACATTCACCCCAGTCAAGAGATGTGGGTTAAATCCATCATTCTTTTGCTCACCATGCCACCCCAGTAGTTTAGACCTGGCCATATGCAAATCAGTCTTGACCCTGTGCCTCATGGGAACAGTCCAACTCGAACTGGCCAATCAGGTCCTCCCTGGACTGGAAACAAGCATCCTAGGACCGGTTTCGGGGTTTTGCCAATCATCCGCCAGGAAAGCTTGAATCCAGTAGCGCAGTAAACCTGGGACCCATGTCTGGGCAAAAATAAAAAAATACGATGGATTTAAGCCCACATCTCTACTGGGGTGAATGTATGACATTGTTCTGCATTCTGTCCATCAATTGTTCTTTTTGAATTATAATACAAGACTGCTATCTAAGTCTCACAGACTCATTTGATAGCCAGAATTCTTTCATAAGTATTTGATAGCCAGAATTCTTTCATAAGTAAAATACTGGAATCCTTTCCATTTATGCACACAGATCCTTTCTTTGTCACCCTCCCTTAATCACTCTCGCACACCTTATAAAGTGAAGAGGCTGTTTAGTACATTTCACTGACACCACCTAACACAAAAGGTCTTTTCACAGCTCGTTCAACAAAATCAAAAGGAAGTGATAAAAAGCTGAAAAGGCCTAAATGTTATTATGTAAGTAAAGTAGAAACTACAACTAAGTGATGCCCATTTGCTTGGGTGTTCTGCTACTAACTATTCACTGACTTTCTGTGGAGTAAGTTATTATTCGCATGCGTACACTGCCTATTTTGGGATATTAAAGAAAGTTGGGCTAAATTAGTTTAACAGATCAAGACATTTCTGAAATGTTGTTCGGAAACGTTTGTGAGGTTCTCTAAAATAATGATTTTGAATGGGAGAGAGCTTAAAATATATTCTACTCACATTAAATATCATTCCAGCAATCTACTATCTTCATTTGCACCATTTTAATGTTGGGGCTTCATTTTAAGAATATAACATCCCACAATATTAGAGGCTCTGTATTGGTTCTTAAATTTGACTTACTTTGCTTCATACCTGAATAATCATTTTTGTGCATTTCAAGATAAATTTACATTTTTAATGCTTGATCTTAGAAGATTGCGTGACAGTAACCACCTGAGAAGCCTTTTTAGTGATTCAGCCTTGAATGATTCCCAATTGTTACCTAGGAAAGCAACTGGTGGGTCATTGATTTAAAAGATTCAGCATCAACTGAGCTACAAAAACGTTCTTGAGAAGTAAAGTGATGTATGCATTTTTTCTACAATGTCTGTATTATCTATGTAAGCCAGAGAAAGTTACGGATTCTGTTGATCTTACATTACATCTACATAGTACACAATATGCAATGATAGAAAGAGTAAGAGAAAGTGAAGTCACTCATTTAGAGATGCATAACTCAATACAGCCTGAAGACCAGTTTCAGGTATTGCTGCTCTGATTTTCTGATAGGGACAAATCATCCCTTGGTTTTGCAATTTAGAAAGTGTACTATTTGTAAGTTACAATCTATTTTCCCATATTCAACATGGGGTGATGTGTTAAGATTAATATTTTCTTAACACACTGCAGAAGTTTATGTATCAAAGGGCAGAACCATGAATATTTATAAAACAAACACTATAGGCCTGACTAGGATGGCTGCCGGACCATCACCAACTGACCACCATTGAGCATAGTGGTCCGACCTCAGCATTATGATGTGGTCAGTGTGACCGCTGCGGTCGGTGGGACCGACCAACGCATCCGATAGGCTCAAGGAGCCCTTTGGGCCGTTGGTTGAATCATAATCCCTACAATAGGGGTGGTGCCTGTGTAGGCACCACCATAGGGATTGCAATGTCCCTTTCCAACAGCCTTTCCATGGCGGTCCAACTGCCATGGAAAGGCTGTCAGAAAGGGACTTTCCTAGCAAGGCACCTGTCCCCTGAGGCCCTCCGATATGAGGCCCGGGGGGCACCTGTGGTGCCCCCCCAAAATCCGCGACCCACATGGTGCCTGGTACACGGGCATGGATGTTTCAAAACATCCCCTTTTCCAATGAAGCTTGTATTACGGCCCTTTTCCAGGTTGCAGAACAAAGCGCAATGGAAAAAGGGTTGTTTCCAACCTCCTATAAGGTGGTCGCATCTTAATTTAGTAGTAGTAATACTTTATTCGGTAAATATTTTTATCATAAAAGTAGACATTCTTACAACCATTAGTATTCGTCAGTCCATACATCAGTCCAAAGTTAAAAGTACAAAATACACTCTATGTTTATAATAATTTCTATATACATTAAAACGTGAAAATAGCAGCATAAAAACATCATGAAGGAGCACGAATAAAGTGTATAAATGGACTTCGATTAAGACATTTGTTTTAACCTGCGCAAGCGAGTCAACCATGCGCTACCCAGAAATTTTGCCACACCGCAGACCAAGACTAACGATGAGGAGTCCGTAACGAGCACCCTCATGGCCATCTTGTGACATCTAAGGCCCAACTCCCTACATATCGGCTTTAACCATGTCTTTCTTGCTCCCCTGTATGCTGGGCAACCAAAAAGGAGGTGGGCCACAGTCTCCTTCGGGGCAGCACACCCAGGGCAGGATTTATCTGGAGAGTTTGAAGCATTCCAGCCTGCCGTGAAATCCTTCACCGGCAGAGTCCCAAACCTAAGTTTTAAGTAAAGTGCTCTGTCTAGGGGTTTTTGTATATAGTCAAGGAACGGTTCAAGTTTCCTTACAGGCTTAAGCTCAAGGAACCGCTCTGTTAAAGTACCCCCAATGTTTCTGCGTAAGCCCTCCTCCTGCACCCAATCCCAGTAGAGTTTCTTCATTACATCCTTTGAGGGTGGTGTTTGGGAGGCCCATGCTTCATTCAAACCTAGTTTAAGGACCAGCTGTCTAAGGCTATTTAGCCACTTGATCTTCTTGCCTGCGTTGAATGAAATTATTTCGTCCAGGGAGGCCGCATAGTTTGAGAGTTCTGGGGTCCGCCTCAGACGAACCCAATAAAGTAACGGGCGCAGACAAACTACGTATGCTAGGGATCGTCTACCCATATCTTGACGTAATGGTTTTAACGGGGTCGAAGAGGGAAGGGACACCAAATCACTCAGGAACTTATTGTCAGATTTCACTAGGTCAGATATGTTTTCGAACCCCCACATCTCTACACCATACAGTGCCGAAGGCAATGCTTGGCCTTCATACATCGAGAGTGCCGGGGCTACAGGCTTGCTCATCGATTCTCGCTGCTCCCGGAGAATCACTCCAGAGACACGCCTATGATTTAAAAGCATTTTGGTTAGGTGGTCCTTCCAGTTCACCCGACTATTGACCATTACCCCCAAATAGTCAAATGAATCTATCAACTCCAATGGGGTACCATTAAGGGAGACGTTATTCTTAAATCTCTTGGAGGGAGAGAAAGCCATAAGCTTTGTATTGGAGGTATTAATAGTAAGACCTCTATCCTCACAGAAGGAGCAAAAGCGATCTAACAACCTTTGAAAGCCGAAAAGTGTTTTCGAAATCAGAAGTGTGTCATCCGCAAAGCGCAGGGTGGGAATTTTTTCCCCCGCCAGGGATGGGGCATCGGCTGGGTCCTCCCTCAAATGGTCCACCACCCCATTCACGATGAGGGAGAACAAAGTCTGCACCATTACACATCCCTGGCGTACTCCTCTCTTCACAGGCACCCTCTCTGTGAGCTGTCCCTGTAAGCCCCATCTGGCCCTTGCATAATTCCCCTCGTGTAATTTCATATTGAATTCTAGAAGAGCAGGGGGGAAACCCATTTTTTGTACTACCCTCCGTAGTTTAGGTCGTGGGACTAAGTCGAAGGCTGTTTTAAGATCTATAAATGCCATATATAAAGACGCCAATCGGTGGTTCAACAACGAGCTGAAAGAACTGAAGCTTACGGTTCGAAGGGCTGAACGCAAATGGAGACTGGACTACTCCCCCAATTCCAGGACCCGTTACGTCCATCTCCTGGGGACCTATAAGCAAAACATCACTGAGGCCAAGAAAGCCTATTTCTCGGCCAAAATTTTGGCGGCCGAGAACCAACCAAAGGAGATCTTTGCCATTACCCACGATCTGGCTTTCTCCGACAGGACCTCACTTAAACCCCCTCCCTCCCAGAAACTCTGTGATTCGCTGAATTTTTACTTTGTCGAAAAAATTAAGACAATTAAATCCAACATTCCCCCTCCCTCCTCTTTTTTTGTTGACCCCCTCCCTCCCCCTGCCCCAGCTTTTTTTAATTCCTTTCCTCCTCTCTCTGAAGAACTTTTCCTGTCCCTCCTCCCCAAAATTAAGTCCGGTTCCCCGTCTGACATATGCCCGGCACACATCTTACGGCAGATTTATACTGTCTGTTCTCTGCCTCCTCTGGGTTTCCTTAACGACTCACTGGCTCGAGGGGTTGTCACTCCATCGTTAAAAGCCGCTTCCATCGTCCCCATCTTGAAAAAGCCAGGAGCCGACCCCTCCGTGATGGCCAATTATCGCCCCATCTCCCTTCTCCCCTTTCTGGCGAAGGTGCTTGAGCGACATGTTACATCTGCACTCAGCTCCTTTGCCGAGGAGAATGGGAGGTTGGCTCCGTGTCAGGCTGGGTTTCGGCCCAAGCACTCGACAGAGTCAGTGGTGGTGTCAGTATTAGACACCCTCAGAGAGGGTATGGACGCAGGCAGATCTCAGGCGCTGGTCCTCCTTGACTTGTCCGCCGCTTTTGACACGGTGGATCATTCCATCTTGCTTTCCCGTGTCAAGGCGGTGGGCATAGGAGGCTCAGCCCTTATCTGGCTTTCCTCCTTTTTGAGGGACCGGACCCAGGCGGTTCACCTTGGGGAGTTTTCAGCTACCCCCTGTCAGGTCCAGTGCGGTGTTCCCCAGGGCTCTTCTCTCTCTCCTTTACTGTTTAATCTTTATATCGCTCCTCTCATCTTTGCCCTACAGCAGCTGGAGGTCACGGTATATAACTATGCCGATGACCTCCAGCTCATCTTCAATCTGTCTTCTACCCCTGACTCTATTTCTAATTTCCAATCTATCCTATCTTTCATCAGGGACTGGATGAATTTCAACCACCTGAAACTCAATCCCGATAAAACGGAACTTGTGGTGACGGGTGGTTGCTCCAGTCCCTGGAATTCTCTCTTTTGGCCCCCCTCCTTTGGTTCTCCTCCTACCCCTGTTTCCTCTGTTAAGACTCTTGGCATCAAGCTAAATGATCAACTCACTATGCACTCCCAGATTGGTTCGGTGGTTTCTTCCTGCTTTCTTACTCTTCGTACTATCCGCTCTATCTCTCGTTTCTTTTCTTTTCCTGCACTCAAACTAATTATGTCCGCACTGGTCCTGTCCCGCCTGGACTACGGGAACATTTTGTTCAATGGCATCCCTCAGTACAGCCTCCGTAAACTGCAACTAGTGCAGAACCAGGCTGCCCGCCTTGCCTTCGGTCTTCCCAAATTCCACCATACCTCCCCCCTCTTGAAAACCCTCCACTGGCTCCCTGTGCGGGAACGCGCCTTGTTTAAATTAGGCTGCATGGCGTTTCAGGCCAGGACTGGCCTGGCCCCCCTTTTCATATCTTCTGCCATCAAGGCTTATGTCCCTGGCAGAGACCTCCGCTCCTCGGCACAACTTCTTCTAGCAGTACCCCGCTACCGGAAAAAAAAACAGGGTGGCTCAAAATTTTCCACTCTTGCCCCCATGTTCTGGAACTCTCTCCCCTTCCATCTTAGGTCCCTTACCCAGTACTCCAGTTTCCGCAAAGCTTTAAAGACCTTTTTATTTTCTCAGGCTCTTCTTTCGTAAGCTCTGCCTGCCTTTCCAGGCGACGTCTTTGCGACTGTTCTTGCCCAGCTGGCTGCCTGCTACTTTAGCGCCAAGAAACCGCCCAGGTGTACGTTGCGCTTGATAAATATTTTAAACTTAAACTTATATATAGGCTACCCTTCCCAATTGTCACGGTCTTCCAATAAATGGTAAAAAATACGGAAGACCTGATCCATTGTGCCCACCTTTGATCTAAATCCCGCTCGGAGATGGGAGAGGATATTCTCCTCATCCATCCAGAGCCCAGCCCGAGCAATGATAACCCTGCCAACCACATTCTGAACCACGTCAATCAGACTGATCGGTCTGTAGTTGGCAGAGTCATCTCTTGCCCCCTTTTTATACACAGTTATCACCTCGGCTCCCTTCCATGAATCCGGCACTGGATGTCCCCTGGCGATTAAGTTCATAATAAGGGAAATAAGGGATGCCCAGGTTTCAGGAGTATTTAAGAGAAGGTCCCCAGGGAGCCCGTCCGGCCCAGCCGCCTTACCCGGTGTCAGATGAATTATGGCCGTCTGCACCTCCATACTGGAAAAAGGGTCTTCGGGGGCTATAACTACACCGTCACCATTCTCAATAACTGGTGGTGGAGGACATAACTCTACTCCTCCACAGTACAGCTCATAAAAATGAGAGTACCATTGATGTTCAGTAATGTGGTTCGTGAAAGGCTCGGCTCCCCCTCTCCTAGCTTTGTTTATTAAGTCCCAGAATAGGGAGGAGCTCTTCATCTAAGATGCGGATTTAAGATCCTGCCAATGTTGTTCTTCCCAGTCATGCTTTGCTTTCACTAGAGACCTGGCGTAGTCCTTCCTAGCCGCTCTAACTAGTGAAGGATTCTTTGCAAGCAGAGCTGCGGTTAACGCCTTCCTTTTTGTGGAACATTGAGCCGAATACCAGGGGTTACTAGATTTTGTCTGGGCATGATTCTGCCTGCCACTGCTACCGTGAATAGTAAAATATTGGCCTACTTTCTCAATTACGTTCTTATAGACGGACGAGAAAGAAAGGGCCCGGTGGCTTTCGGGATCAGCTGCCGGTTGCTCTAAGTCTATAGTCGTCACTATTAAGTGCTCTCTGATCTTACTCAAGTTCTCTTCCTGTGATTTAACCCTGTTCCATTTCAATCTGCGGTTGGCGTTCAAAGGTACCAGCTCCTTCGTTTGCATTAAAGGGGCTTTATTCCTAGCTTCGTTTATGGGACCCCACCTTAACTTCATGCACAAAGGGTTATGATCACTATCCTGGGAAGGGGTTAGCACCATGTCAATTAGATCGCGCCAGAGCCTTGTGTCCAATAAGATGTAATTTATTCTTGTTGGACCGTTTTGCCTGTTGAATGTATGTGCCCCGTCTGGATCAGAGCTTGTCCTGCCATTAAGTGCTCTCAGGTTGTATTCCAGAGTCAGGGCATTAATCTGAATTGCCCTTGGCGACCATTTTTTAATTGGATCTAACGTCAAAGGTGGTATGCCGTATTTAGAATCTTCCTCTTCTATCCCCAGGGGATCTTCCCTGCTTAGAGGTTCAAAGGTGCAATTAAAGTCACCTCCTACAACGATTTTAGAAGGGGGATGCTTGTTAGCTATTTCTAGCTCCAGAGTAGATATTGTGTCTGACAATTGGGCCCCCAAGGATCCCCGTGCATAAACATTATATAGGTCAATCTTACTATCTTTCCCCTGCCCTTGGATTCAAAGATGTAAGATATCCTCCGAATCTGATTTATGGACAGTTATTTTCCAGTTTAATACGATCCTAATCCAGACATGGAGGCCCCCCACTGGTCTACCCTTCCCACAGCTTATTGCGGAGTATAAAAAGTAGAATACCCAGTTTTAAAAATAGGGAGCAAGCTCCATGTCTCTTGGAACATACAAACATCAAAATCCTCAATGAAGTTGTTCCACTCGGGTATAGCCACCTTTTTATGTAGCCCCGCGATGTTCCAAGAGAGCAGTTTAATCACCTTCCGATTTATTACGGGGGTGACTGATCTATCTCCCCTGGTCTGAGTCCTCCCGCATTGGCCGGGGGCTACGCTGTCTGTACCACATCTTGTTTGGGCCCTGGGGAAGGGATTCACATTATTTCCCCTCCTAGAAAACCTTGACCGCTACTCTTTTGGGGTAGGGGACTTTGACACACCGGGCATCAATCGACCTGCTCCAGCACGCTATACCTGTTACTCTGATCAAAGTGGGAGAATGGAGAATAATAGGGTCAAGAGACCTCCCATGGCGGTTTACTACATCCAAATTTAGGTGGTATGGTGCTCCAGCGCTCCCTTGGGAAAACACTTTTTGTTTTACCATGTCTCTGATGGTAAACTGGGTAGAAGAAAGATAAATGCAGAGGAACAATTTGTGAGGAGACCCGGGATGGCGACCTGCTACAGATGTATTCTACTGCCCCAGGGCTCCTGAAGTTAATCACTGAGCAATTTCCCACGATAGTTTTGGGCCCTGTCCCTACCCAGTCCACCCTTCTTACACCCAGTATTTAGCCAGAGACATTAGGGGGAATGGGCCGATTTAGATTAAGCCATTGGATACACTTGTTTTTTAAATCAGTGTAATCCTCTCTTTTCTCCTGGGTTAATGGGGGACCCCAGCCAGGACCACAACGTATGGTAAAGATTCCTCCGGAAGTTCTAGATTGGGCAGGGCTGGATGGGACCCCTCCTTCGGGTTATCTCTTTTGGGTCTTGATTGTTGATTTGCTGAAGCTGTACTATGATCCATTGCTCCCCTTGGTGTAACGCTTGGCCCCGCCACTGCACTATCCTGGGCCAAAGCAACTGAAGCGTTTATATCACCTTCTAGAATTATGGGGTCGAGTGTAGGTATGGGGACAGTCGAGGTAGAGTTCCCTGCAGGCCTACTCGGCTGTAATCTCCCTCCCCCTCCATTATTGGTCATAGAGAACAGTTTGTCAAGTCTAGAAGTTAGTGGTTTACAGTAGGAACTGACAATCAGTTCAATGCGAGCTTCTAGGTCAGATATAAAATGTGAGGCCCAGACCGGAGTTCCCGCATTATGTGAAGGGGGGTCTATGTGGGTGAGCTCAGACTCCGCTGCGGGTTGGTATCTTCTGGCTAATTTCATGTGTTTACACTTTTTACTCCTCAGCCGTGGTTTATGAATTTTCCTGGCTACAAGTTTCGGGGGGGACTCGGGAGCTACTGAGGTAACACTTACATCTTGTGCAATTTGCGCGCAGGGTAGCTCCGCAAACGAACACACGATAGAAGAACTAAAATATGGGGGGTTGTTGATACCAGGTGAGAAATCCCCACCAACCTTAGGGGGGGAAATAGCAGGTGTTATAGACATTCTCCTCTCTGTGTTCTCAATTGCAGAGGCCACCACTCAAATAGTCTTCTGTAACATTTTATCAATGGCAGTAAGACTTGGGAGGGGTTGACCTGCAGCGGCCTGAAGCCTAGTCATGCGACGAGAGGAGGTTGGCTTGGACAATTTGCTCGTGTCGGGCATGTTTACAAATGTGGCACTTACTTCAGCCCTATATTAACCCGATAACAGAACCCCGGGGACAAAGATAAAATCTTAAGAATTCTACCTTGCTACTACTGCATAGAACAAGGATAAAACAATGACAAAATAAAATAAGGAGAGATAACACCTTAAATACAGTACTCGTAGTTGTGTCCAAGTCTCTGGAACATTAGAGGGGTGGCCCAGCCCAGCCACTTCTTGCCTCTGAGGGCCACAGAGGGCCCGCCCTTTGCCTGGGCTTAGCCCGGCGCGTCCCGCGCATGTCTCGCGGGGCGAGGATCCCAACAGAGCTTTATGCACCTCCTGGCGCTGGGGCTTGACGTGTGCGGCGTCCTCGCCGCTCCCGGGAGACTTGGGAGATGTAGTCCAGCCCCTCAGTGTCAGCAGAGTCGGCAGAGCAAAGCCCGGCCCAAGAACAGGCGGCAGAGCAAAGCCCGGACCAACAACAAGGTGGCGGAGCTAAGCCCGGCCCAGCAGCATACCGACGGAGCAAGCCCGGTCAGTGATTAAGGTTCCCAGGAAGCTCGGCCCCCAACAAAGCTTTATGCACCTCCTGGCGCTGGGGCTTGACGTGTGCGGCGTCCTCGCCGCTTCCGGGAGACCTGGGAGATGTAGTCCGGCCCCTCAGTGTCAGCAGAGTCGGTGGAGCAAAGCCCGGCCCAAGAACAGGTGGCGGAGCAAAGCCCGGCCCAACAATAAGGCGGCGGAGCTAAGCCCGGCCCAGCAGCACACCGACGGAGCAAGCCCAGTCAGTGATTAAGGTTAATTTGGAAGGTGGAATCGGCAACTAAATGTCGGTCAGTTTCCAAATGTCGGTCAGTTTCCAACCCACTGTGATGGCGGTCAGACTCTGGTCTGACTGCCATCGTAATTAGGCCCTTTGTCAAAAATATTTGCTGCTTAATAGTGATTTTTAAAACATATATTTTTTTTATTGCCATTTATTTTAATATCCAATCATTATCATATTGTTCAGCATGTTTTCAACATTATAATACAGCTCAACTATGGCATGCGTAAATTTGTTACAGGCATCTTTCGGTTACATTCCAAGTAGGCCATAGGAGTAGTCTATTAGTTCAGGTACATATAAAACATAATAACATTTGTTACAAACTCATTCTGCCTGTAGGGTTAGGAAAGGATAATGTTCACTATACATATAGGGTGGTGAGTTTACAACGGGGTATACCCTAAGAACTCCCTGACCTGGGTCAGTTAAGATAAGTATGTATGCTGTGGTCAGGGTCTATTGATTATCACAAAGAATTCATCATAGAAACCTTTACATTAATAAATTATTTTGAGATTACTTCTGTGTAGTACAGAAAATGTATTCAAACATTTTAGTAATCAGTATGCTTGGTAATATTTTCAAATGAGTCCCACAAGTTATACAAAATGCAAGAGATCAATTTCTTCATTGGGTCAAGCAAAACCTGGAAGTAAGTCTCAATAGAGTTGGTGTGGAGAAATCCTTGTGGGTTCAATTCACAAATAATATCTACATAATAAATATTTCAACGCGCTCAAAGTGACAAGGAAAGGAGACAGTTAGGAGGGATGGGTGTGGTTGGGTAATGGTGAGGACTGGGTAAAGGATGTTGTGACCATACTACAATCACAGTGATAATGCAACCTTTACAGACTAATTTTGTTCATTAGTTCCATATAACTCTTTAACATAGGATCTGTATGTATCCATGGGTTGCTTCCTATGTTAAGAGGGTAAGTGCAATCCGGTCTACGTTTCGACCCCTGGATTAAGGGTTGATTGAAGCCTCATGCTGGGGTCTTCTTCAGGACTTGAGAGTGCAGGAGCGCCTAAAGGTGATACAATTATGAAAAGGAATGTATCAAGACTTAGGTTGTGGTGCACAGTTGTACTACAACTCGCTTTATATAAAGGTAGGCTTCTTACTTAATGTTGGGCCATCCAGTGGCCTGTTAAGGTTGGACCTTCATCGGTTCCTCTGTAGTTTAAAAATGACCTAAAGGTGATTAAAAATTGAGGGTATGGGTTTGAGTACCGGGTTAGTTATGTAACCGTGTCAGTGATGTGCTCGGCGAGATATGAAAGGGGACACTTACTGGGACATCCGGGGCTTTCCAGTCTGTCAGTGCATATTTTCATGTCTGTTTGTTTGGCTCCATCAGATGCATTATTTCTGAGGATTCAAAAAAAGAAAAGAAAGATGTCGTTTTATATAAGCGAGTCCTATTGTAAAAGAGCTGGTTTGTTTTACAGGTTAAATCGGCGGGAATAGTAAAGGCGCTCACAAGCTATCTAAATGGTGCATTAATCAAAAGACGCGTGTCGAGAAGAAATTAGAAAGTCAATCTCGCGTCTCAAAACAGGTCACTAATACCGCATTTTAAACAAGCCTCGCTCGGACACCACGCCGAGCATATCTGAGGCATTATTGTTAAAAAGTAATCGAGGCGTATGGAATTCCTCATTATGGGGATTGTCTGCCGCTTACCATCAGGACTTCATCAAAGCGAGTGCGTTCAGCAGCGCTGCCCAGCCGCGAGTGAACAAACCGCGAGGTGCAGGCGCTGAATACTTCCTGGAGGCTCGTCCCGATCCACCAATCAGGAAAGAGCATCCACGTCATGTTTAGGGAGTGTGTAGAAAAAGCTTAAATGGGAGTTTGCCTGGTCCGTGGAACCTGAATTAGAGGGTCCGCTTCGAAGTGTTTAACAAGACACGGAGCATATTCATATGTAATGTCTTTGGAATAACAACGAGTGTGTTGTAAATGCAGAGTCCTCTTTGCTCATATGCAGTTAGCCCTGGAGGGGTGCTGAGTAGGTACAGGACACGTTTTAGACATGATAGTACATATGTGTGTATTGTCTTTGGAGAAACATAGAACATTGAGATGTTCATGCGGAGTCCTTATCGCTCATATGCAGTTAAACCATGCAGGGGTACTGAATAGGTACAGGACACGTTTAGACATACTAGTACATATGTATGTTGAACATTGGCTTATTAGGTGGTAAACATCAGTAGAGCATATTACAATAAACAATATTTGGTGACTTTGTATAGGCATAGTACTTGAAACGGCGCGTGCCAAATCGTTAATATCGAATAGAGATACTTGTTACAGGATACATTTAACCATAGGAGTACAATCCATATTGGCTTATCTGAACGTTAAAAGTATGTACAAACCATTGTAATAGGCAGCATATGGTAGGTCGATTCGGGAATGTTAGTGCTCAAGAGGTGTAATATTCATGCCAAACAATTATGGTGGAATGCAGAAAATTGTTCCCAAAAGAATCACATAATTATTTTACGCTTGCCATGGCAGCACATGGATGTGTATGACTTTCAAATACAACAGAGATAATCAGAGATACTCAAAGCATGTAAAACACTATAAGTGTGCCCCGGGGTTCAGTCACAGTTGATCAGAGCCATTTGGGAGAAGGTTACATCCATCTCATTCAATCCATTCTGTACAGATTCAAATCGCTGCATCCATTTACATTCTCTTGTGTTCAAGATGGAGTCTAGATCCCCACCCCTCGGTCCCAGTGTGATTTTTTCAATGACCACCCATTTAAGGGATTCAGGTGTGTGGGTCTTTGCCAGAAAATGGTCAACTAAAGGTGCCCCCATTGTTTGGCATCTAATTCTGCTGCAATGTTGCAGTATTCAGTTTTTAATCTTCTGCTTAGTTTGGCCTATGTAGATCAGCCCGCATGGGCAGAAGATGGCGTAGATCACTCCATTGCTATTACAGTTTGTTAGTGTTTTCAAGTCAATGGTAATGTTATTATGTGTGATAGCCTTTGTTTCTATGCAAAGTGTACAGGCTTTACAACTACTGCATTTGTAATTGCCAATTATGTTCGGTAGATTCCACATTGTTTGTATTGTTGGGGCCGGTGGGGTGTCCAACATGGAACGGACCACAAGATCTCTAATGCTTTTGGCTTTTTTGAAAGCATGCATAGGGGGGTCCGGTGCTTCAATCACATCTGATATGATGCTCCAATGGTTGTTGATTATTTTACGGATCTCGTTGCTCTTGCTACAATAGGTGGTGACACAAATCATCCGGTCTTCCGGAAGTTGTCGGTTCCTCGGTATAAGCAGTGTTTCCCTGTCGCTGAACCACGCTCTCTTGCGTGCTCTTTTGACCAGTCTTTTGGGGTATCCTCTTTCCAACAGCCTGCAGATAAGTTCATCAGATTCAGCAAAATAATCGTCTTTCATGGTGCAGTTCCTCCGGATGCGGAGGAACTGCCAAAAGGGTAGATTATCACGTAGGGCCCGAGTGTGGTGGCTAGTGTATCTAAGTAGAGTGTTCCTCTCACTAGGTTTCCTGTATAAGGTGGTGTATAGCAGTCCCTCCCGTTCCCTGATGCTGATGTCCAGAAAATCAATAGATTCATTACTGCAATTTGTGGTAAATTTAATATCCTCTGATTGGGTGGTAAGCCATTCAGTGAATGTTTCAAGATCTTGTTTCTGTCCCGTCCAGATCATCAAGATGTCATCGATGTATCTGTGGTATTCCGACATGTTTCTGACAAAAGGATTGTTTGGTGTAAGGATATGGTGCTGTTCGTAATCACTCATATAGAGGATCGCCAGATCTGGGGCAAATGCTGCCCCCATAGCCACTCCTTTTGTTTGCATGAAAAATTTGTTCTGGAATATAAAAAAGTTTTTTGTCATTGCGATCTCCAGTAGATCAATCAGAAATTCAGTAGGTACTCCAGTTGGTTGTGGTCTTGTTTTTAGGGCTCTCCGTATTGTTGTTAATGCCGGTACCTGAGGAATACTCGTGTAAAGTGACACGATGTCCATGGTGACAAGTAGTTGATTGTTTTTATTGAAAGGTTTTTGATCTACTAGATTGATAACCTGCATGGTGTCCCTCAGGTAGGTGGGTGTTGCCTCAGCCAGATGTTTAAAAAAAAGTCCACATATTTACAGAGTGGTTCCAGAAGGGAACCACACCCAGATATGATTGGTCTTCCAGGTGGCTTAGTAGGGTTCTTGTGGACCTTTGGTAAGACATAGATCGTGGGAATGCGTGGTTGATCCACATTCAAATATGTGTATTCTTTGTCTGTGAGGAAGCCGGCTTCTTTCCCTTTTTGGGTTATAGCCTTGATTAAATTCCTGATGTCCGAGGTTGGGTTCGTTGCTATCGGCCGATAGCTCACTCCATCATTCAGCTGGGAGTAGATCTCTTGTTTATAGTCATTCACGTTCATGATAACAATTGCTCCTCCCTTGTCAGCTGGTTTGATGACTAAGGTCTTGTTCTTCTGTAGACCATCCAGGGCGGTCCGTTCATTCTTTGTGATGTTATGTTTCACATAGCGTTTAGTGCCACATAACTTAAGCACATCTTTTAAGACCAAGCTCTCATAAGTCAAGATCCGATGGTTGATCATGGCGGTCTGGGGAGTGAAGGTAGAGGGCGGTCGCAGGTTGGTAAACGCTTTAGTTGTACTCGGAGCCTTGTGTAGAAAGAAGTTCCTTAGGCGAATCTTACGGAAAAATTTGGTCAACTCCGTCTTGATATTGAACCCATTCATGTGGGATGTAGGCACGAATGACAGGCCCTTGCTGAGAATCTGAATTTCATCCTGTGTCAGCGTTTGATTGGATAAGTTCATAATTGGGCTTTCTCTGCTTACCAGCGATAAGTTTTTCTCCTGGTATTGATCTCTCCGTGATTGTCCTGTTGGAAGCATACTTGTTTGTTGTTGTACCCTTGTTGCCTCGAGTCGTCCCAATTCTGTGGGTTCTGACCCCTGGTAGGTCGTCTGTTCCAGACCCCACCTCTGCCGCGGGGGGTCTCCAAGTGCTGTCCTCTAAAAAAGGCTGCTGTTGTCTGTTCTGTGGATCTTGAGGGGGTTGATACCATTGTTCTTGGTTTTGGTAGTTGCTGCTAGTTCCAGCTCCTTCGTTGTCACTACTCCCACTGTATGAAGAATCGGAGAAATTTGTATATCTTCTACCTCCTCGTTGGCCGCCCCTGTATCCTCCTCTCCCTCTGTTAAAGAAACGGCCCTGGTTGTCTTGTTTGAAGTAGTCCTCCGCCAGGTATGGATATGTTTTCTTTTTATTGTAGTATTGGATGTCTTTGGCCAATTTTTCAAGTTTTTTGGTCTGTGACTCTACGTCGAAGTCCTTAAGAGTTTTGTTCAGACGTTCAAGTGTTTCCTTCGCACTTGCGAAGGCTGAGTGGCTGGTAATTTCCGCTTTGAGGTCAGTTATCTCCTTCGTTAACTGTTCCACCTGGTCCCGTGCGGTTTCCACCCCAAGGACCATCCAGTGGCGAGAACAGTTGTTCTCCACAAAACTGAACCCCTCCTTAAATTTAGGGTTGTCCACAAATATCGCTGGCTCGTTGCGGACCTGCAGACCAGTAGGTATTACATTCCCTCTGAGATAACCATGCAATTTGGTGCGTACTAGTTTTTTCTCCAAACGTTCTAGCTTGTTTATTTTCTCATTGAGTGAGAAGTCGACTGAAGTGGTGTTTGTTGAGAGGAAAGCAGAACAAATTTTTCATGCAAACAAAAGGAGTGGCTATGGGGGCAGCATTTGCCCCGGATCTGGCGATCCTCTATAAGAGTGATTACGAACAGCACCATATCCTTACACCAAACAATCCTTTTGTCAGAAACATATCGGAATACCACAGATACATCGATGACATCTTGATGATCTGGACGGGACAGAAACAAGATCTTGAAACATTCACTGAATGGCTTAACACCCAATCGGAGGATATTAAATTTACCACAAATTGCAGTAATGAATCTATTTATTTTCTGGACATCAGCATCAGGGAACGGGAGGGACTGCTATACACCACCTTATACAGGAAACCTAGTGAGAGGAACACTCTACTTAGATATACTAGCCACCACACTCGGGCCCTACGTGATAATCTACCCTTTGGGCAGTTCCTCCGCATCCGGAGGAACTGCACCATGAAAGACGATTATTTTGCTGAATCTGATGAACTTATCTGCAGGCTGTTGGAAAGAGGATACCCCAAAAGACTGGTCAAAAGAGCACGCAAGAGAGTGTGGTTCAGCGACAGGGAAACACTGCTTATACCGAGGAACCGACAACTTCCGGAAGGCCGGATGATTTGCGTCACCACCTATTGTAGCAAGAGCAACGAGATCCGTAAAATAATCAACAACCATTGGAGCATCATATCAGATGTGATTGAAGCACCGGACCCCCCTATGCATGCTTTCAAAAAAGCCAAAAGCATTAGAGATCTTGTGGTCCGTTCCATGTTGGACACCCCACCGGCCCCAACAATACAAACAATGTGGAATCTACCGAACATAATTGGCAATTACAAATGCAGTAGTTGTAAAGCCTGTACACTTTGCATAGAAACAAAGGCTACCACACATAATAACATTACCATTGACTTGAAAACACTAACAAACTGTAATAGCAATGGAGTGATCTACGCTATCTTCTGCCCATGCGGGCTGATCTACATAGGCCAAACTAAGCAGAAGATTAAAAACAGAATACTGCAACATTGCAGCAGAATTAGATGCCAAACAATGGGGGCACCTTTAGTTGACCATTTTCTGGCAAAGACCCACACACCTGAATCCCTTAAATGGGTGGTCATTGAAAAAATCACACTGGGACCGAGGGGTGGGGATCTAGACTCCATCTTGAACACAAGAGAATGTAAGTGGATGCAGCGATTTGATTCTGTACAGAATGGATTGAATGAGATGGATGTAACCTTCTCCCAAATGGCTCTGATCAACTGTGACTGAACCCCGGGGCACGCTTATAGTGTTTTACATGCTTTGAGTATCTCTGATTATCTCTGTTGTATTTGAAAGTCATACACATCCATGTGCTGCCATGTCAAGCGTAAAATAATTATGTGATTCTTTTGGGAACAATTTTCTGCATTCCACCATAATTGTTTGGCATGAATATTACACCTCTTGAGCACTAACATTCCCGAATCGACCTACCATATGCTGCCTATTACAATGGTCTGTACATACTTTTAACGTTCAGATAAGCCATTATGGATTGTACTCCTATGGTTAAATGTATCCTGTAACAAGTATCTCTATTCGATATTAACGATTTGGCACGCGCCGTTTGAAGTACTATGCCTATACAAAGTCACCAAATATTGTTTATTGTAATATGCTCTACTGATGTTTACCACCTAATAAGCCAATGTTCAACATACATATGTACTAGTATGTCTAAACGTGTCCTGTACCTATTCAGTACCCCTGCATGGTTTAACTGCATATGAGCGATAAGGACTCCGCATGAACATCTCAATGTTCTATATTTCTCCAAAGACAATACACACATATGTACTATCATGTCTAAAACGTGTCCTGTACCTACTCAGCACCCCTCCAGGGCTAACTGCATATGAGCAAAGAGGACTCTGCATTTACAACACACTCGTTGTTATTCCAAAGACATTACATATGAATATGCTCCGTGTCTTGTTAAACACTTCGAAGCGGACCCTCTAATTCAGGTTCCACGGACCAGGCAAACTCCAGTTTAAGTTTTTTCTACACACTCCCTAAACATGACGCGGATGCTCTTTCCTGATTGGTGGATCGGGACGAGCCTCCAGGAAGTATTCAGCGCCTGCACCTCGCGGTTTGTTCACTCGCGGCTGGGCAGCGCTGCTGAACGCACTCGCTTTGATGAAGTCCTGATGGTAAGCGGCAGACAATCCCCATAATGAGGAATTCCACACGCCTCGATTACTTTTTAACAATAATGCCTCAGATATGCTCGTCGTGGTGTCCGAGCGAGGCTTGTTTAAAATGCGGTATTAGTGACCTGTTTTGAGACGCGAGATTGACTTTCTAATTTCTTCTCGACACGCGTCTTTTGATTAATGCACCATTTTGATAGCTTGTGAGCGCCTTTACTATTCCTGCCGATTTAACCTGTAAAACAAACCAGCTCTTTTACAATAGGACTCGCTTACATAAAACAACATCTTTCTTTTCTTTTTTGAATCCTCAGAAATAATGCATCTGATGGAGCCAAACAAACAGACATGAAAATATGCACTGACAGACTGGAAAGCCCCGGATGTCCCAGTAAGTGTCCCCTTTGATATCTCGACGAGCACATCACTGACAGGGTTACATAACTAACCCGGTACTCAAACCCATACCCTCAATTTTTAATCACCTTTAGGTCATTTTTAAACTACAGAGGAACCGATGAAGGTCCAACCTTAACAGGCCACTGGACGGCCCAACATTAAGTAAGAAGCCTACCTTTATATAAAGCGAGTTGTAGTACAACTGTGCTCCACAACTTAAGTCTTGATACATTCCTTTTCATAATTGTATCACCTTTAGGCGCTCCTGCACTCTCAAGTCCTGAAGAAGACCCCAGCATGAGGCTTCAATCAACCCTTAATCCAGGGGTCGAAACGTAGACCGGATTGCACTTACCCTCTTAACATAGGAAGCAACCCATGGATACATACAGATCCTATGTTAAAAAATTATATGGAATTAATGAACAAAATTAGTCTGTAAAGGTTGCATTATCACTGTGATTGTAGTATGGTCACAACATCCTTTACCCAGTCCTCACCATTACCCAACCACACCCATCCCTCCTAACTGTCTCCTTTCCTTGTCACTTTGAGCGCGTTGAAATATTTATTATGTAGATATTATTTGTGAATTGAACCCACAAGGATTTTTCCACACCAACTCTATTGAGACTTACGTCCTCCAGGTTTTGCTTGACCCAATGAAGAAATTGATCTCTTGCATTTTGTATAACTTGTGGGACTCATTTGAAAATATTACCAAGCATACTGATTACTAAAATGTTTGAATACATTTTCTGTACTACACAGAAGTAATCTCAAAATAATTTATTAATGTAAAGGTTTCTATGATGAATTCTTTGTGATAATCAATAGACCCTGACCACTGCATACATACTTATCTTACACTATACATATAGGGCCAGATGTAGGTTGGTCGGTAACGGCCGAAAATCGGTATTTTCGACCGTTTCCGACCGGTAATTCAGAAATGGTATGTAGGGCCCTGAATTTTACAGAATCGGTAAATTTACCGATAGGTAAATTTACCGATTCTGTAAAATACCGAATCGGTATTTTTACCGTTTCAGTAAATTTGAGATGTAGGTGGGACTCTTCTGAGTCCCACAAGCCTTACAGAATCGGTATTTTACCATCAAATCCAATTTGATGGTAAAATACCGATTCCGGTGTGCATGCTCATGTGTGCATGCACACCTCTGCCATATGACAGGCAGACCTCCCCTTGGGGCATGTATGCCTGCCACTTGGCACCCGAGCCTATTCTTGGGGTGCCAGAGGGTGTCAAAGTGACACCCCCTGCACCCTTGCTAAAATCGGTAATTACCGATTCTGTAATTACAGAATCGGTATTGCCCATTGATTCCTATGGGCTTCACAGCCCATAGGAATCAATAGGAAATACCGATTCGGTATTTCCAGATTCGGTAAATACCGAATCTTAAAGATTCGGTATTTACACATCTGGAAATACCTACATCTCCCCCCTTCATATTTACCACTTCTTAAATACCGAATCGGTAAAATTCGGTATTTAAGAAGTGGTAAATATGAATTACCTACATCGGGCCCCCTGTCTCATATTCAACAAAGAGGGAGAGGGAAATTATGATTAATTCGGCTTCCAGGCCATGTACAGTATAATCAAGGGAGAATGAATCACTTGTCCTGTGTATTACCAGGGTCAGGGTTCCGGATCGTCTTAAAAAACCCTCATTCATGGATTAACCATTTGTGTGGAATATCTTGGTTCTCCGCAAGAATGCTTAAGTGAAAAGCATCATCATTAGGTCTTAGTTATGCTTTCCTCCACCTGGAGGAGGACCAACTATTATTGACAGTAGTGATTAGGGAAAGTGAAAGTAAGGTGCAGTGCAGCTAAAATTGCCTACATCTATCGACCCAGGCACGGCAGACTGCAACAGAACAAGTTGTTCCTGAAACTCAGAAAGAGAGTCAAGCCGCCTATCCTCCGATGGAGGCGAATCCCCCCATTTTTAAGTTGTAGACACAGTCGTATCTACAATACGTAAGTGTCCGAATATGTTCACTTAAGAAGAAGGGTAAGTGCACTACTTGCCCCAGCACATATTCTCAATTCAACGTGCGTTCCTTAGTCATGAAGAAAGCCCATAGACCCGATTGGGCACACACAGGCTGAAACATGTCGACTACTCACATACAGGTGCGATAGAACAGTAACCCTTCTAGCATTGCACCAGCACGTTATTTTTTACCTTTGCCCCATCTACCGCAGAATAAACACTGGGTCGATAGATGTAGGCAATTTTAACTTCACAGCACTATACATTTAATCACACATTATGTGCCAGTCTATAAATGTCCCACAGTTAAAATCCACAGAAGGAGTAGGGGTCTCATAAGTAACAATAATTAGGATAATTCATCTGAGTCTCACCAAAGAGGGGAGGGGCTGCAGGGAAGGCTGTGGCGTGCAATCTTCTCAATGGACCGTCCACCACCCACCAGTTCCCGGGTCTGTAGCACTCCTGAATTGCATATGAGAGCCAAGCCACACAAGCAATCTCTCTGGTCAATTATGAACAAGCAACATGTCAGGGTTTATCTACAGCAATGGATCTGTGTAGGGCGATTCAACACTACTGGAAAAGTCTTCCCCCCAGTCTTCTGCACCGCTCGTCTGAGTCTTGTCCCCACTTTCCCCTCTGCCTATTGTCTCCCCACCCGGGCTTTCCCACACCTCCAGTATCTCCATCCATAGATCAGCAATAGGGTGTTTTCTCAGTCCTCGCGCCTCCTCCCTCATCAGCAGTGCACCCTGCTCTCTGCACCAGCCCAGTGAGTAACATCCCGCTTCCAAGCTTCGACTGCTGATCCAGACACAGATTTCCAAGCCAGCGCTATACATCTTTTAGCTAGTACCATAGCTAGGTCAAGGAACCTATTTCCTGCCTTTATCTTGTGGGTGTGGGGAAAAAGCCCCAGCAAGCATGTCCCTATCGCTGGCTCCAGCATGCGCCCCATCGCTGCTCCCATAAGATGCAATGTTTCTTCCCAGAACCGCCATACTGGAGTACAGTCCCAAACCATGTGTATGAAATTTGCATCTACATGCTCACATCTTGGGCATTTATATTCGGTGCCCCCAAAGGCGAGCTGAAGTTTATGAGGTATCATGTACGAATCTATGACATAATATCGGAACACACATTATCGTAGTACAAAATTATCGACACTAAAATATCGACATCAAATATATCGTCATCCTATACTTATTTAATCACATACACAAATATCGAAATTAAAATATCGCAATACATAAACATCGATATCAATTATATCGACCACATATATATCGCAATATTTAAATATCGATAATTAAAATTTATAAACAGTACGTTAAAAATATCGAGAGTAAAAATATCGACTACAATAATATCATTATTTAAGCAATATCGAACAATTTTATTATTATTCTATAACACTTTTAAACATTAAAAAATTACTATTAGCACTACAATTAACATTTTACAACAATTTATAAATAAAAATATTTTCACATTTAAAAATAAATGATTTACACATTTATAAATTATTTCTTTAACATATTATATAAAGGTATGTATGCTCAACATTAATTAGCGTTTACCATATATGGTAATTAATTACACCAACAGTTTTTCAAAAATACAAACCAACGAATCAAAACAGTACAAACATAAACTCACCAATAGCTAACTAATTACTAACTCCAAAACACTATATAAACAATTACATCCAACAAACAAATTACCTGAGAAAAGTAGAAGACAGGAAAGAATACTGTGGATACATCTGACAACGCCTACAAGAAAACTAAGATTCAACCTACCATTAAGAGGATTGAAAGTAAGTAACAAAATGTAACTTAATTAAAGGAACTGCTAAAATTACACAGTTAGTAAAAAGGACAAATTACTCATACATATGTATTGTATATTATCTCCTACCACTACAGAAAACTTCACTACTAAAGAACAGAAAAACCTAAGAAGAAAACAACGAAACTACTAACAAAGTAATCATTTTCTATTTTTTCTCAAACAACATTAATTAATTGAAGCTTTAACATTAAAACAGCAAACAGACCTGCTACCAAAAATATGTTTCTAAATATGGATTTTAATGAATAATATTTTTTTTTACAGATAAAGACATCAAAGAAAATACAGGCCACAACAGAAAATTGAACAGATTGCCTTACACCTACAACAGCATTAAAACTCTGCATAACAAGCAACTAATACAAAGTAAGTCAATTAAATGATGTGACAAACAGTAACTCCTAAAGAATTAAAAATTGCTAACATATTGTAATAATTTATGCATATATCCTTCTTTTTTTCTAGTACCACTACAACATCCACTAACAACAAATATCAAAGAACAGAATTCAACAAACAAAGATACCACTACCAAAGTAAGTATATCCAAACACTTTTCCAAAAGATAAAATAAGTAAAAGCTTTAACTTATAGGAAAACATGTAAAAGCTACCCAAAAAAATATAACTAAACAATTAACACAAATAAATGTTTTTTTTCAAGCAAAGAAACACCAGAAAAGACAGACCACAAGGAAAAGAGTAAAGAACATCAAAATCACAGACTAAACTTCAACCAAAGGTAAGCATGCACAATATAAATATTTATAATTCCCACTTAAAATACATATAACTATAATAACTATACCATACATTTCTTATAGATTTAAAAAGGAGAAAATGACAGAAGGAGCTGAATTTGTTACCAGTCAAAAAGGGAAACTATTACTCTGCTACATGGGTTATACTTATACCCAAGAGAAACAATTTGGGATGAAAGTAAATTGGAAATGATGCAAATATTACTCTAACAAATGTTATGGAAGAGCAACAACTAGAGAAGCAACTGTCCTTTACACCAGGGAACACAACCACCCTCCAAATGTAACAGAAATAGAAGTCAGAACAGCATTAGAAAACATTAAAGAAGCTAGTACAGGTTCCCAAAAACCTACAAGCCTAATTTTAAAAGAACAAATTCCACAAATCCCAAAAACAGCCACTACCCAAATGCCTAATATAATTTCTCTCAAAAGAACAATATCACGTACCAAAAAAGCAACTACTACTACCACTCCACCACCTAAAACATATAGTGATATAAATTTAACTCATGACCAAACTGTAACTTTAAACAAAATACCTTTTATAATTTACGACAATAAAAACAATGAGAAAAGAATAATAATCTTTGGTACTGCTATAAATTTAATAAAACTCCAACAATGCCAAATTTGGATGATGGACGGTACTTTTAACATCTGTCCCTGACCTTTCTACCAACTTTACACAATACATGGCTTATATCAAAACTGTAACATACCTCTACTATATGCACTGCTTCCAAATAAAACTAATTCAACATATATGGATTTATTAAACATTATCAAACAAAAAACAAATGACTATTCCCCTGAAAAAATTATACTGGATTTTGAACAAGCAATGCTCTCAGCTATTTTAAAAATACACCCCCATACTTGTATCCAAGGCTGCTATTATCATTTTAATCAGTGTCTTTGGAGGCATTTACAAAAAACTACTCTAAGCATAGAACATGCTACAAGCTCATCTTTTGCATATCAAATAAAAAAACTGATAGCACTAGCTTACGTCCCTGAAACAGATGTGGCCGAACACTACAACCTTTTAATAGACAGCCAATTTTACAAACAAAATGAAGCAAAGTTAAGTCCTCTCTTAGACTACTTTGAGGACACTTGGATAGGTAGACTCCATAGATCTGGCCACAGGAGAAATCCTAAAATCTTAATACCCTGGTGGAATGTTTACAGAACCACCTTAAATGGAGAATCTAAAACAAACAACGCAGTTGAAGGTTGGCACAATGCCTTCCTCCAATCAACAGGCCGAACTAAACCAACATTAGAAAAATTCATTACATGCCTCCAAAAAGAGCAAAGTTATCAGGAATTCAGAATGGAGCAATCCATTACTGAACTAACTCCAAAAACATCCAAACAAACAAAACAAATGCACAAATACCTAGAGCAACAAGTAAAGCTGTACCCTAGCACAACAGGCATGGAATACCTCAATATAATAGCCAAAACACTACTGTAAACTACTGTAAGCCACAAACAATCTCAATAGAAAAATGTTCTAATACAATAATATTACATTCATATAATTTATTTCGAAAAAAATTAATGTATGGAATATATAATATATAATTAAATATATATATATATACACACATTAATTATGTTTGAAATAAATAAAACTAAACAATAATCATTAAAACATTACCCACCCACAATTATAAAAATTTAAAATAACTTACCAAAGATATTCCAAATGATGTAGAATCCATTTCCACCAAAATAATCCAGTTTCGAATACCAGTTACAAAAAAAAATGAAAAAATACAAGTGTCCCAAAATAGATAAATCCATTCCACAAAGCCCTTTCGAAATACCATAAAAAACACGAAAAATGTAAAAATTTAGAAAAAACGCTCCAGGAAAACCGGAAAATTTGAAGAAGTGTCTACAAACAATTAGTTAATAAAACTAACGAACACTTCTCCCCCCAAAAAAATGCTTCCTTCGGACATCAGGAACTCCTGCAAGTGAAAGACATAAAAGAAATATTCCCACCCACATAAAATAACATATACAGTCCTACTAAAAGTAATAGCAACATAATATTTCGAATAATAAACTTAAACATCGAAACACTAACTCTACACACAAGCCAATACAACACTAAAAAGTACGTTAAATGTACATCCGCAAACACAACATATCATAATCTCCAATACAACACATTTACTTCTAACAACACTAAATACGACCAAACTACTCTCAAAATTAATTTAAAACACAGTTAAAACATATTAAATAAACCTTACCTTCAGAGACGTGAAGTGTTTCCCAACCGCTAGCTGAACTTCCTGAAAATGACACAAAACGACCTAAAGCGGTTACAAAATAAAGGACCCAAAACTAAAGAAAATGATAGAAATTACACACTTATTATTTAATGCAAGCAAAGTATTTGTTAATTTAATAAACCAAGGAATACTATGAAAAAATAGTAATTTTTTATTTGTATTAAATTACTTAGAAAAAAGTACACAATTTGTAAAATTATAAAAATAAATATTATAAAATACATAATATTTATTATTATAATTGTAAAAATGTTGAAATGGTGTTAAAAAATTTAACAAAATGTTTAACAAAATGTATATAAATACATCTATTCTACAATATTTTCTTCAATTAAAAAGTTTGTTACAAAATGTAATATTAATATATTTATATTAATATAAATACTAAACTATTGTTTACTAACAACATGTATTTGAATATATACATTGTATATGTATTTTTCAAACAGTATATTTTATTTGGATGTATGATGTTACAACTCATACTTTTACAACGCATACCATTACAACGAAATTTTTACAACGCAAAAACTATAACAACGCATGTATTTAAAATGCATGTTTTTACAACGCAGGTACCTTTACAACGCATACCATTACAACGTAAGTATTGGTAAGTATATAATAATTTTTTTAATTTAAATTAATTGAAAATAATATAATTTAATGTAATTTAATTTCATTTAATTAAATTAATGTAAATTTTATTTTATTTTAACCCTGTACCCCTGTACCCCAAAAACCCAAAACTGACCCTAAACCCTAAAAATACCCCTTTACCCAAAAACTGAAAACTGACCCTGAACCCTAAAAATACCCCTTTACCCAAAAACTGAAAACTGACCCTGAACCCTAAAAATACCCCTTTACCCAAAAACTGAAAACTGACCCTGAACCCTAAAAATACCCCTTTACCCAAAAACCCAAAACTGACCCAGAACCCTAAAAATACCCCTTTACCCAAAAACTGAAAACTGACCCTCAACCCTAAAAATACCCCTTTACCCAAAAACTGAAAAGTGACCCTGAACCCTAAAATTACCCCTTTACCCAAAAACCCAAAACTGACCCTGAACCCTAAAAATACCCCTTTACCCAAAAATTGAAAACTGACACTGAACCCTAAAAATACCCCTTTACCCAAAAACTGAAAACTGACCCTGAACCCTAAAAATACCCCTTTACACAAAAACCCAAAACTGACCCCGAACGCTAAAAATACCCCTTTACCCAAAACTGAAAACTGATCCTGAACCCTAAAAATACCCCTTTACCCAAAAACTGAAAACTGACCCTGAACCCTAAAAATACCCCTTTACCCAAAAAACCAAAACTGACCCAGAACCCTAAAAATACCCCTTTACCCAAAAACCCCAAACTGACCCTGAACCCTAAAAATACCCCTTTACCCAAAAACTGAAAACTGACCCTGAACCCTAAATATACCCCTTTACCCAAAAACCTAAAACTGACCCTGAACCCTAAAAATACCCCTTTACCCAAAAACTGAAAACCGACCCTGAACCCTAAAAATACCCCTTTACCCCAAAACTGACCCTGGACCCTTAAAAATACCCCTTAAAAAAACCCAAACATATAAAATTTAATTTATAATTATATACTTACCAATACTTACGTTGTAATGGTATGCGTTGTAAAGGTACCTGCGTTGGTAAAAAATGCGTTGTAAATACATGCGTTGTAATAGTTTTTGCGTTGTAAAAATTTCATTGTAATGGTAGTGCGTTGTAAAAGTTGCATTGTAATGGTTGTTTCCCATTTTATTTACTTCTAACAATACTTATGTTTATTAAATATGTATTCTTTGAATTAAGTAATATTACCAATATTGTTTGAAATGTTTAATAAAATTTACACAACTTACACAAATATATTAATAAATATAAATGTAAAAAATATATGTTATACTAATGTTTATTGTTGTTCTTTCTCACGTTAATAAAAAAATTAATTTGTTCCAAAAAACACTACAGTATTTAATATTTTACTTCACTAAAATATTTATTTAATGACATTTCAATCTACATAACTTTACTATTCCCACTCCAGTCTACATTAATTTGGTGTAGGTGCTGGACACTAATTAAATATAATTTACTATTCCCACTCCAGTCACCATTAAATTTGGGTAGGTGCTGGACACTAATTAATTATTATTTAATATTCCCACTCCAATCTACATTAATTTGGGGTAGGTGCTGGACACTAATTAAATAAATATTACTATTCCCACTCCAGTCTACATTAATTTGGGGTAGGTGCTGGACACTAATTAAATATAATTTAATATTCTCACTCCAGTCTACATTAATTAGAGATAGATGGTGGACACTAATTATATATAATTTACTATTCCTACTCCATTCTACATTAATTAGGAATACTTTAGTACACTATTTACATATACATTTAAATTCCCACTCCAAGGTACATAAAATGCATGTATATATATGTTTAGTTAAATAAAAATACATACCTTAAACACTATATACAATAATAATGTATTAAAAATAATCTTTTCTAATTAATAATTTTTATTTTCACTATTCAAATGTAGTATAATATACAAAACTGTACAGCAATATAGATTGTTAACAATTTTACTCACTCCATACACTCAACAAACAAATATACTTAATCCGAATGTGTAAATATGAAATAAATTAAAAAAAATATTCCAATTATTTATATCAAATAAATTGTTAAACATATTTTAAAGTAGAACAATATTGTAAAATGTAATAGAAAAAATTTCGCAATTTATTTCAATTTTTTTTCGAAATTCGAAATTTTAAATTTGTATTTAATGTACATATTGGTTTAATAAATGTTTTTACATATTTTAAAATTTTGTTTTAAAATATATATATTTAAATTAAAAAATATTGTGATTTATTTATTTAATTTTTTCCAAATAAATTTAAAATTTTAAAAACTTTTTTTAAGCAGAATTATTGAACCATTTTAATTTTTTTTCCTATTTAAATATATTTATTTATAAACATTTTTTATATTATATTAATTTAAAATAATTATTATAAAATAACATCTATTTCAAATATCAACATTTAAAAAAAATATATTTGAAAACATATATTTTAAATAATTTTTTTTGTAAATTATAAATTTTTAAATTTTAAATGTTTTTTTAATTTTATTATATTTTTTCAATTAAATGAAAACATTTTTTTTTTTAAAACACTCCCCACCCTTATCCCCTATAAACCCAACATCCCGCTCCTAAATTTATATATCAATTAATTAATTTTTATATAAAATTTATTTTTAAATTTTTATTTTTTTAATATTTTCTAATTAAAATAAAAATTCTGCAATTTTATATTTATAATATATACATTTTTAATACACTCCCCACCCTTATCCCCTATAAACCCAACATCCCGCTCCTAAATTTATATATCAATTAATTAATTTTTATATAAAATTTATTTTTAATTTTTTTTTTTAAATATTTTCTAATTAAAATAAAAATTCTGCAATTTTATATTTATAATATATACATTTTTAATACACTCCCCACCCTTATCCCCTATTAACCCAACATCCCGCTCCAAAATTTATATATGTTTTTTTATTTTTTTAAATTATATTTTATAGGTACACATTACTATTAATACATTCTAAATATTATTAATTATTACACAACAATAACACATATTAGTACATAATTATTACTATATATTTTATTTCGATATTTTTACTATTTATCGATATTTCTTTACAACGATATTTTTACTTAGATATTTTTGTTATCGATATTTCAGCACACATACTTATTACAATATTTTTGTAATCGATATTTGTGATTCCGCTATTTTTCATCATCGATATTTAAACTTCGATATTATGTCACTTCGATATTAAAAGTTCGATATTATGTCTGCGTACCATCATGTACGTCATGTGGACGTAGTTAAATTGGGTATTCTTCAATCTGGTATTACGCAAGATTTTCCTGGGGTTCGTCAGGATTTTAAACAATCGGGGTCTGTAATGGTTCTGCCTAGAGCTGTCTCCCAACGGGTACGCAGTTTCGTCAGAGGTGTGCGGGTCATCTCTAGCTGCGATATATAAAACCATTGAACCTGATATCTTGTAGAACCTAGTGTAAGTAGTGATTGTAACATTGTGTTTGCCTTAGGCTCATCCAGTCCACTCCCCTCATAACCCCCTGAAAGTACGCAGTATTATCTCATAGGTTAGGAAGTGACCTGGTTGCAAGTCATAGCTCTCAAGCAGGTCCTCGAATGGAGTCCGGGTCTCCTGTTGATAGCAATCCCCCACTTCTTCCAATCCAGCTTCATTCCAGGGTCTCAACAGTATTGGGGTTAGTATCATCCTGGGAATCCCAGGGGGACACCCACTAGTGGCAAGTCCGGGGCATACAAGGGAGATTGTCCTACTTTAAAAACACAGCACTTCCAACAGCATAAGGGTGTGTTTTGTAACAATGAGAGGTGAGGGATGGCAATGCTTGCATCTAACATTTTAGCTAGTAACCAGTCTGTACGGACCCCCTGGTCGATAAGATCAGTACTTATCGAGCCTGTGTCTGCTAGCCCCTGCACCAACCATTGGAGTTGAGAGGCTAAGAAATAGAACTCGAAATTAGGCACTCTGAGCCGTCCCTCCGCAGAAGGACGCTGTAGGATCGACAGAGCTACTCACCGCCTCCCCTTGTCCCATATCAGTTCTCGCAGTAGAACGTCTAGTTGTCGGAACCATGAAGCGGGAACACTGATGGGGACATTAGTGAAAAAGTACAGCAGGTGTGGCAACATGACCATTTTAGTGAGGGAGACCCAGGCCATGATCGGCAGTTGTAGTGTACACTAGAAGGAGACGTTTGATCTCAAGGACCGAAGAGCTTTACCCAAATTGCCCTGACGAAGATCATCCAGCGAGTGGAAGACCGGAATTCCAAGGTACCGGAAGGTAGTGGGGGCCCAGTTAATGCCCGTAGGGCAATCTAGCGGGGGAGTCCCATTAGCCGAGATCCGAAAAAGGTAGGTTTTACTATGATTAACAATGATTCAAATTGTTTCATCAGTCGCAAGGCAGCCTGGGTACCTACCATTAAGGTAAATCAATAGATCATCGACATAAAGTGAAACGATATGAGTCTTCCCCCCCAACGAGATACCCAATCCCTCCCACCTTGTCTGAATAATGCTGCCAGTGGCTCCATCGCTAAGGAAAACAACAGTGGCGATAGCGGGCAGCCCTGTCTTGTGCCTCTAAAAATCTCATATTGTGCTGCTTAATCGTGATGTGCTATTGAATCCATGCATGGCTCCATCTATGAGAGGCAACATGATACCAAACAAATGTTCAGCAGTAGAATAAGGAAGTAAACTATTTTATTGTTTTTAAAATATGTTAAAAAGAATACATTATTAAATAACAAAGAGGGTGGATGAGGTATATTCAGATAGTTAAGTAGCAAGAGAGTTAACATAACATAACTTTACATCCATGGAGAATGATTGGTGTTGTTTGATGGAGGCTAGCTGAATTATTTCAGTGAAGTTTGAGAATTTCTGGAAAAGTCTGCCGATGTTGGTGAGCAAAACATGAGAATGTATCAGTTACAAGCTATCTTGTCTATTAATTCTTGGTGTCCATTGGTCCTTGATCCCTCATTCATGATGGGTTTGTCAGAGCTCATTGATGTAAACTCTCTTGCCAGTAAGTATTTTGAATATTTTGAAACTATGTGTACATGAGCATTTGGATATAGTCATCCATTTTCCTGGAGGTTTAACTGATGGAAGTATTTATCGAAGCCCAGAGTGATATAGTGGAAGATCTGAAATCTTCATTCCCCTTTGCAATATGTCAATGATGATCTGTGTAGAATGATGTATGTTGTTGGTACCAATAGGGCCAGAATTTTTTATCTGAAGGCCATTAACTTTAGAGGTGGAAAAGGCCCTGTGTTGAAGTCACTTTCAAGTATAGTTGGGTGTCATCAGAGTAGAGGTGGAAAGATTGGGGCAGAATATGGACCCCTGTGTGACTCCTTGGGTAATGCGGGAGGAACATGAAAGGGAGTCTTCAAGTTTTAACTATTGAGATTGGTCAGGCAAGATTGAAATCATCTGGGCACAGTGACAATTATTCCCTTCCGTTGTCCTAGGATCTTTAAGAGAATTGCATGATTGACTATATTACATGCCACTGGCAAGATGAGGAGGGTGAGTAGGGAGGATTCTCCATTGTCTAGGATGCAGAGTCTATCATAAACTATGTGAAGCATGGCCGATTGCTTTGCAGGTGGTTCTGAAGCCAGATACTAGATCACCAAGAGCTCGTTTTCTTTGATGAAGAGTGCCGGTTGTTTGGCAACACAGCCCTTCTAGATCTTTGCTAGAAAGGGGAGATTGGTGATAGCTGAAAGTTGCTCAGCTCTTCCATATCTGCTTCCTGTTTTTGATAAGAGGTGTGATTTGGCAATCTTCAGCGCATCAGGGACTAATGGCCTGATTTAGATTTCGGTGGATGAGTTACCCCATCAAAAATGTGACGGATATCCCATCCTTAGTATTACAAGTGCCATTGAAAGTAAATGACTTGTAATATGGCAGATGTGTTATCTGTCAAATTTGTGCCAGAGTAACCCTGCTGCCAAATTGTAAATTAGGCTCTGTGTTTTGCCTGAGAGTTGACTGCTAGGATTAGGAATGGAGTGAGGGGGATGCTGATGTCAAACAGTCTGGCTGCTTTTGGGTCCGATAAATGCGAGTAGGGTTTAAAATCTGTATTGATTTTCTTCTTTCATTGCAAACTCCTGGAATGAGGACTGTGTGGTTGTTTGTTTACATAGTATGTTGTCGAATGATGACTGAGGCAGGTCAGAAGAGAGGGAGTGGTCAAGCTTTCTTATTTTGCTTTAGAAGAAAAATGAGATTTTCTCACAGTCCTCCTTGGTGGCAGGATAGTCAGTGAAGGAAGAGTGGGTGGTATTTTTTCAGATGGTGGTTTTTCAACATGTTGATTTAAAATTTAATTATGGAAGTTTTAGCCCCAAATATGTTCTTTTTTGAATGGTTTACAAATGGTTTTCAGGTTTGCAACCAGCATTTTGTTTTATCGGCCAGTCAGGAACAATATTCAATTTAATATCATGATGATAACCTCAACTCAGCAAACACTTGCTGCTAGTCTTTATTTGCCTATGGGTGCTGCTGCTCTACAAGACTGCTGCATGCTTGATTTGGGCTTTATTTAATGAGAGCGTAGGAGCAGAGAGCAGAGATTAAGCTGCCATCTTGGTTGGATGCCAATCCAAGACCCCTCTATTAAATATCAGATCGCATTAGATGTACTTAAGATTCTACTAGAATTGTGGTTCATAATTTGAGGGACCAAATATATTCATGATCCATACAGGTTTGCTGCTTTTAGTCAGGAGGCATAGGCTCCATCTCCCCAATATATTAGCTACAAATGAGACTACTTTTATGTATGTTTTTTCAGATGTTTATTAATGGCTAATCCAATTTTTTACATGATGAATCGGAAGCTAAGGCATCTTCAATCTAGTTAGACTGCAGTTTGGAAGCCTCACTTAAATTTAATGTGGCCTCATGTAGGTGGATGATATCACACGTGAGCTTTTCATATAGCCTATCATTTTCATGTTTTTTAAATTGGAACCCGAGTAATGCAAAAACTGAAGAAAAAGGAAGACAGTTGATACATTCTGAAATAAGAAATGAAGCAATAGATCAGTAGCATTATTTCTCATGAACTACAAGGGCTAAAGAACGAACTTTGCAAAATATTTCCCTAGGCTAGTGCACAGCATAGCCCTCAAATTATATTTGAAGTTCAAATATTAGACAAATAATGGCTACTATTTCTCCTCCTTTTGGGGAACTACTGGTATGTCAAGGTTAACCATAGCATCAAACTTTCTTTTACATCTTAACACTCTGTCATTCAGGCAAGAGTGTGTCTTCCAAGATCTTGTGTTAGGAAGGTGTAAAGACAAGTCATGAACTATAGAAAACACTTTATGAAAGGTCCTTTGGTTGCTAGTCGATGTCCAGCACAACAGAGAGGAACGGAAGCTAAGGTTGTTTGTTTGGCATACACTAGCAGCAGGGGAGCAGGATGTATATCTCCCAATGCACCAGAGAATGACAAAGTTCTGGGGACAGGGCCAGAAAGCCATTGTACACACAGGTTGCCACATCCATATTGAAAGATAAAGACAATCTGTAGTGGACCACAATTTTGTGAGAGCACTTACTGTATCCTCGATTCAACACTGTTCACTCTGCAAATTATCGCCCAGTGACACAGAATGTGAAACTTGCCAAACAAGACAGTTATGAAGGACTGCCTTTAAAGTTAAAAGGTCAGTAGGCATTCTCTCCTCCAGTGGAACAGGCCGAAAGACCTCTGACAATGAACCCATATTCAAATTTAGGTGCAGTCCATTTAAAGCAGAGCCACCACAAGCAGGTTATCACAGCTTTTCAGGAGTTACATACGGTAAGTTACAATGAGTTTTTATATAGCACAGAATTTCACAATTTTCCTTCATCTAAGCACTGCAAACAACAGGTTTTACTATTACCAAATTTAGTGTTACTCAATTGACAGACATTAGAGAGATTCAAGGCTAAGTTGATCTTGGAGCCTTTCCCAGGCTACTGACTCCTCTGTTAATCAATGAACCCCTAAAGCCCCTGGGTAGGCAGCTGTTACTTTTGTTGGCTTACCAGCAAATACTTCTCACCCAGAAGGAAGACAAATTTCACCTAAAATTAAATGAAGCCTTAGAACCTATGGGGTAGCAGGCACTTTCTACACCAGAGTAGGACACAAGTACAATTATTTGTTATTATTATTTGGAATTTTATATAGCGCGCGGTTACCCTCGGGCATCCCAGCGCTTGTTCATAAATCAGGAGGGTAGGACTAGAAAAAAATGCAGCATTAAGCGGGGAACAGGTGGGTCTTAAGTAGCCTCCGGAACCGAATAGTACAAGACTCTGCACGTATGTTCAAAGGCAGAGCATTCCATAAATTGGCTGCGTTCACAGAGAATCTTCTACCACCCGTCCTGACTCTTTTCACTCTGACCACTTGTAGCAGACATTTGTGATCCGAGCGCAAGGCTCGCGTAGCCTTGTAGGGGAGCGCCATATTGCACAAGATAGGAGGTCCCTCCCCCCGAAGGATTTTATGGGCCGTACAGAGGGATTTAAATTGTATCCTCTCCCTTACCGGAAGCCAATGCAGCGCTCTTAGTGCCGGTTTTGCTGATTGTCTCCTTGGAATATTCATCAGCAGCCTTGCTGCTGCGTTCTGCACTTGTTGGAGTTTATTGAGCGTTGCTTCCGGAGCGCCCAAGAAAATCGCGTTGCTGTAGTCCAGCCTCGAAACAATTAAACCCTGGATAAGAAGTTTCCTAGAAACCGGAGGAAGGAGGGGCAAGATCTTACGGGCTGACCGGAGCAGACCAAAGCAGACTCCAGCGGTTTTTTTGGCATGGGTCTTGAAAGACAGGTCTTGCTCCAGCCACACCCCCAGACTTTTGATCTCCTTTTTGGGGCTTGGGGGATCGCCAAGACAACTAGGCCAGCTGCCTGGCGGTAGGGAAAGCCCCGAATGTCCAAGCAGCATCATCTCAGTTTTAGAGCCATTCAGTTTTAATGCTGAGTTGCACATCCATGTGTGCACCTTGGACAGACAGGAGTGAAGTAGGTCCGGCTGATTTACCAATTGGGAAAGGGCCACCACCAACTGGGTATCATCAGCGTAGCTGATAGTTTTAATACCAAATGGTGCCACCACATCCTCCAGCGGGGCCATATAGACGTTAAACAATGTGGGGCTCAGGGAAGAGCCCTGAGGCACACCACACTGGAGAGGAATAGAGGCTGATTGTGCACTACCTTCCCAGACTTGGTAGGTTCGATGGTTCAGAAATGACGCGAGCCACTTCAAAGCCTTCCCTGTCAGGCCTACCTCTGACAGCCGCTGGAGCAACACCTGATGGTTCACGGTGTCAAAAGCCGCACTGAGGTCCAGGAGGATCACTGCCACTGATCCTCCTGAATCCAAAATGCTCCTGGCTTTTTCCACGACTGCCAGCAGGGCGGTGTCAGTGCTTTGGCCCGGCCTGAATCCCGTTTGGGAATTCCGCAATAAGCCATTGGACTCCAGGAAATGTGACAATCGCCTGTTGTACAAGGATCCCAAAGGAGATTTGGTTGACTTTGACTCATATAGAAAAGTCTTTCTCAAGAACTCAGACCCATACCTGTGGCCCTGGCATGCTGGTTTGTCTGGAGATTCTGGCAACTCGTTTGCTCCAAAGTGCCCTCTCCTTGGGGGAGCTCCCTGGCAAAGAGGAATCTGATGAGCAGACTGTGAATCCCAACTCCAGGCGCTAAGCAAAACCTTGGAGAACACCAGGACGGGACTCAGACTTCGGGCATGTTTGACCCAAACTACCTTTATCATCCTAAGTCCTTGGAATGGACCACACAGGCAAAGGTCACCTCTATTGAGAGCAATAAACTGCAGAGATCTCTACACAAAGAGGTTCGCAAACATCTTTGGGCTGAGTGCCCCACCTCTTTTCGAGGGCAAAGTAGTCCTTATTGCAAAAATCAGTATGGCACTTTTCTGGTGAAGTTTAGCAAGGATCCCAAGAAGGGGATAGAAAGGTACTAGTGTGCGAGGAGAAGCTCCTGGATGTCATAGAGGCCCTGATAAAAAAGCCTAGATATACTGAAAAGGACAAAAGGTTTGGTAGTCTATGAACCCTTGAAATCGTATCTCTTAAGTGCACAATACCCCATGTGTCTGCCAAGGAACACAAACAGTGCTCTATCTACAAAGAAACATCTCCAAAAAAACATAGTTATTTTCAAGCATTTTCATCATATGCTGCAGACGAATATACAGGTAAACACTAACATGTATTTTCTTTCTAACGTTAGATAAAAAGTTGGGTTTGTTCACTGACGGGTTGTGCAGGCAGACAGGGGATCCATGTGTTCTCTCGAAGGATACAATATTTCACATTCAATTCTGTGGTTCCACGGGTCAAGAGAGGAGAAACTGCATAATAGATGACATTACCACGTTTTCAAATTCATTTTAATGAATGTTTCAATACCTTGAAATTGTATTTTCTAAGTTAGATTTGCAGATAGGTCACATTTTTGCTATTTCATGTTCAGTATCCTTATTACACTATCATACCTCATTGTTTTTTACCATTTTACTCTATCCCCTTTTTACTTACGCCCAGTGTTACATCTGTGCAGAGAACTGTATCAGTGACAGGGGCTGTGCCAAGAGCTTAAAAGAGTTTACATGGGTCTGGGAGAAGCCCTGCTGTCCCCGCTCTCAGGCATTTTGTTGCTGAAAGCCACATTAAGAGTGTGATTCAGCATGTGTCCTGCATTGACCACACTGACATCGCTGCACTCGTGGTAATTCACAGGAGGGTTCTGCAAGCTACTTGGAACATCACGTATGAAGGGCAGCAACGAGCTTGCAGAATTCAGCACTGAGCAAATGATCTTAAACATGACGTTCTTCGTCTGTCAAATGGCTGCCCTGAGGTTCAGCAAAGGGCTTTGAACAAGCTTTCAAATCTGGCCTTTCCAAGATGGTGGTCTTTTCACAAAGCGCTATGCCAGGTTCTCAATCAAGATGAAGCAGAGTATTTTCCTGTGATGTCTTTTCCTGTCTGATACATATATAAGGAAGAATTTCCAAGTGTTAGATGTGTCACCACACCATCTTTCACCTATTTTTGTGGTGTTCTTCTCCCACTTTCTACTATTTTCCCCCTGATTTTTGCATCTAGCAGTCAAACCTTCTGCTAGATCTAATTCTGGATATTCTTACTTGGCTCCTTCCTCTTCCCTGATGGCAGGGAGAGGTTAGTGACTTGTTCATAAATGCAGTATTAACCTTCATATTGAACCAGAAGGTACAAGAATGGCAAGCAGGTTTTTTACACTTTGTGTCTTTTCCTCCTATCTGGAACCCTCTTAAGACACTTGACACCTTTTACTTGTACTATTTAGGACAGGGTGGTACAGAGGCTACGAAGTGGAATCTACCTTTCCTCGGGCAAACAAGAACGAGACACAGCAGACTTTCTCAGACTTAACTCCATGACCCCTAGGCACGCTCTCCAAGTCTTTCTACTCCTCTTCCCTTGTCATATTTCTCCTAATATAGCATTCACTATTTATTTTTACCCCACTTCTTTTTGTACTGGTATTCAGAAATCTCCTACTTCCTTTTGATTTTAATTCCAATTTCAGGGGACAGCTCTTGAAGTCGCTCATGGTCATGTTCGCAGTGAGACATCCTCTATAATCCTTAAATCTCGCCCTCATTCACACGCTCTCTTTTTCGCTCCTGCTATCTACTCCTATCCAGTTCTTTTTTCCTAATGTTGATCTGAGAGGTTACTCATTCCATTTTTCATCACCCTGTGTCCGCTATCATTTCCTCCTATTTTTGTGTTACTGTCCTTCCTCAACACTTCAAATTTGTTTTCTACTTTCCTTTCCTCCTTACATTGTTTTTTTTGTAACTGTTCCTCCTTAGACCTCTTTTCTACTCAATGGTTTAAACATTTTCCAAACTGTAAAGAAAAAATTTGCATAATTTTCCAATGTCATTTTTGGTGAGAATTTAAGCATGTTTTGTATGCATTATTTAAATAGTGACTAATTTTTCAGACAGGGATTATAACCTGGTTCCGTGGTAATTATTGTCATGTTTTTAGTGTAGTATGAATTGTTTGTGAAAACTGGTCAACATTTTGCATCTGCAAAAAACTGGTTTTAGAAAAACTTAAATCAATATTTTGTGTTTTCCCATTATCCTTCTACCCAAAGGACATGAACAACTTCAGACCAGTTTCAAACCTTCCGCTCTTATTAAAAATTCTTAAAAGATGTGTGCTGTCACAGCTAACCCAACACCTAGAGAACACGAATCTACTCGACCCACACCAATCAGGGTTCAGAAAGGGCTGCAGCACTGAAACCGCAATCCAAAATGTCCTGGATGATCTACACATGCCGCTCGACTCCAACCAATGTAGCCTTCTCATCCTCTTAGACCTCTCGGCTGCGTTCGACACAGTTGATCATACCCTGTTACTCAATGTCCTCCAGGAGAGAGCGGGCTTGGAAAAGACGGTTCTAAAATGGGTCTCCTCCTTTCTCAACAACCGCACACAAAGAATGAAAATCAAAAGCTTTGAATCGGACCCTCTCCCCATTAGTAGAGGAGTCCCACAGGGGTCAGTACTCTCACCACAACTTTTCAACATCTACATGGAGCCCCTCACATCAATTCTAAGGAACTCCAACATCCCCTTCCACCTCTACGCGGACGACACACAACTCTATCTGGAAACCACTTTGATCGCAGGCATTCACAGACTGAATGGCACACTCACAGAGGTTCAACATTGGCTCTCATCCAACCACCTCAAACTCAATGAAGAAAAAACTGAAGTGCTCCTCATCTCGAATAAAGATGAAAACCCCCAAATAGTAGAATGGCTCAAAGCCTTAAACACCCGTAATGTTCCTCTTGTACCTACAGACTCTGTAAAATCCCTAGGGATCACTCTTGACCCCAAACTGGACGTGAAAGAACACATCTCAAAAACTGCCAAAAGTGCTTTCCTTAAGCTGAAACTTCTCTACAAACTGAAACCCTTCCTCCCCACGAAAGATCTGAAACAGGCCACTCAGGCACTGGTGCTCTCCAGAATTGACTATGGCATTGCAGCACTGACTGGAACAGCCAAATCTCACCTGGGACCGCTGACCACTACCCTCAATGCCGCAGCAAGAATGGTCACGGGAATAAAGAAATAGGAGCACATCTCCCCGGCTCTCAACGATCTGAAGTGGCTCCCTATTGACCAACGAGCCAGCTTCCGTACAGCTTGCCTCACACACAAAGCCCTGCATACAGGCAAACCAGAATATCTGGCCACCAAACTCAAAAGGGCCGGTCAGTCTAGGAACCTCAGAAGCGCCAACATGCTCCTACTCATTCCTTTGAAATCACAGAAACACAAAACATCTAGTAAATCCTTTGTGGGTAATGCTCCCAAGATATGGAACTCCATCCCCCCCATATCAGAATGACCGCCTCTTTCCCGAAATTCAAGATGCTACTCAAAGCCCTCTTCCTTGAGCGCTCTGGATCGTAACGAGAACCCCACGTTTGACTTTGAAAGGCTACTATCTCTATGATCCCAGAGCCGGACGATTTGCTCTCGATCTCCGCCCTGTAGTGCGCTCATGTTGTTATTGTGCAGACTTTTACTTTCCGCCTGTGCTCCCTGCTCTTGTTTACCGTCTTCACTGTCTTGTTGGTGCTTATTTGTATTGGATGTGAAGCGCTCTGATACCCTCGGGTCCAGCTAGCGCTATACAAAACTTCAATAAATAAATAAACTACTATAATACAACCACAAACATAAGTATACAGCATGTGTCATCAGCAGGTATAATTTAATAAACATGCTACTGCCAATGCTACCCTAATGTGAAAGGTGCGGGTGTCCACAGTTACTTCAAGTACCGTTTGGGTCTCAAGCTTCTTACTTTGTGATACATTTAGAATCCAGACAATGGATCAAAGGTGTCAGACAGAAAGATAAAATGGTTTTGAAGCTGCTTTTCATTGGTCATTGTCAGCACTACTACTTCAACCCTGGATGTTCTCTTGTCTTCAATGCTCCTGTGGAATGTAGTCTGTGAACTCTTTTTAGTGTTGGCTCCAAGCCCTTTGATCTGGCATATTATGTGACTGGTTAGCCCTAAGTGGAGGAGCCTGCAATGATAAGCATGAGAAGGCAATACCAATCCTGGCTGCCTGAAAGCCTACAGCCAGCTCTGTGGTTTACCTGGTGATTGGGAGTCAACCACCACAGTAAAATCTATATGTGGAGTAGTAGGGTGAGGAAGGGTGAATGCTACAGCTTAAGCAGTGCTAGCACTCAGGCCAGAAGCTCAACCTGCTCCAGGACACCCCAGCAGAACTGCCCACAGCTGCTGAATCAATGTCATCATCAGGTAGTCCCCTTTATCCTTGTACTTCTGCTCACTCTCTCTCTCTTTCCCTTTCCCTGAAAATTCCAGTTGCTGCAGTGGAGAAGCCAAAGAGTATGTTCAATGTCAATAACGGTTTGTGCTGTCACCTGAGTTTAACAGTGAATCTTCTGACAACAGAGGGCTGGACCATGCAGCTGCATGACGGAATTAGATGTGCTTCATTGTACTTCATCTTCAACCACAGGGCAACAAAAATGTAATAGGTGGGAAGATAGGTTACTTCTTTTTGAAACATTAGGTACAGGCTCCTGTATACCCGTCATTATGGTGGTACTGGATGCAGCGTCAGGTTCACATTTCCAGATGGACTACTTTTTTTTCTTCCCTGTGGTGAAAGCCATTTCGCTATGCCCCCATTATAAACCATTTCTGTTCCTATCCTGGAAGGCGAGTTACTTTAGTCTTTGGCTGGGATAAATCTCTGACCATTCCCATGATGGAAAGCGGACGGAGAGGAATTTGTGACTGAGCACAAATGTACATGTTTGAGAGCATTCTTAAAACTTCCAAGCCAAATCATGTATTGGAACACACTCTTCCCACCTCTTGAGTGGGGTGTTCTGGTGAGGATTTCTTCACATTTCACTGAAATTTTTAACAAAATGAATAAATCTGGCTTCTTCCCAACACAATGGAAGTAGACATCAAACCTTCCACTTAAAAAAATTTAAATCTTGATCTTATGGACCACGATAGCTATCGCCCTATCTCTAGGCTTCCCTTTCCTGCAAAAATTGTAGAAAAGTCTTGAATCAACAGTTGCCTATTTTTATTCAGAAGCATCAGTTCCTGGACCCTCACAGTTTGGGTTCAGGAATGGCCACAGCACAAAAACGGCACTGTTAGGGGCCATGGAGGAAATTAGGCCACTCTTGATAAGGGTAGGAGAACAGTTCTAAACCTATTAGATTTGTCAGCGGCCTTTGACACGGTCAACCACGATTTGTTGTTTGACCGTCTCCACAATATGGGGATTAAGGGAGCAGCACTGGCCATTCTGAGATTCTTCCTTAGTCAGAGAGAGCAAACTGTATATTTTAAGGGGTTTTAAACGAAACCCTTTTCATTGCCTTGAGGATTCCCTCAAGCGTATTTGCTAAGTCTGCCTCTTTTCAATGTATATGTGGCAGCATTGGCAGGTTTGCTTAAACAATTCTATTTCTCTCTCACATCATACGCGGGTGACACTCAGATCGTGGTCTCTGATTTGGGTAAGGATAATACAATCAGTAATAGATTTAACAACTGTACGTCAGCAGTTCGTGACTGGATGTACAAAAACTGCAGAAGACTGAACTCAGCGAAGACTGAGGTCCTCCTATTCGGCAAAGAGGTCTCTTTTTGCTCACCAGCTTGGTGGCCTCAAGAATTAGGAACTCTCCCTGAGCCAAAGAATCTTGGTGTTCTTATGAACAACAAGCTTGCCTTTGGGGATCAAGTGAAAGCCACTATTTCATCTTAATGTTCTACACCAAAGATAGTGAAGAAAATTCTTCTTCATATCCCAACGCCGTTGCAAACCACCATTGTGACAAGTCTGGTAATGTAGAAAATAGACTATTGCAGGGACTTTATTTGAATTTGCAAAAGCAGTTTATAATGAAACTTCAACCCCTCCGAAATGCAGGACCAAGGCTACTGCTGAATATTTCCAAATTTCATTCAGCAAAATCCGCCTTGTGGAAGCTGCACTGGTTACCGATCGAACAAAGGATATGCTTTAAAACCTTATGCCTCACCTATAAAGCATTGCACAACATAAGCCCTAAATCTCTGAAAGATAGTTTTAATTGGTAGTATTCCAACAGGCGTCTTCACTCCAGGACTGCCAGAAATGTCATTGTCCCTACTTTCGAGCGCTCAACATGGGATGGGAGAAGCATTGTGGTGTGTGCTTCAAGACTCTGAAATACTCCCCTGTGCATATTAAATCTTTGCCTTATCTTTTGTCTTTCAGGAAGCTTTTGAAGACTTGACTTTTTGACTATTAGTTGTGATTATGAACTCTAAATCAAGGTTTAGGACCCAGACACCTCCAGGTAATTGTTTCGCTTTAGAAATACCTATAACATAACATAAATGATGGAGAAATCCACACTCATTAAAGAGAAATTAGAACTCGTAAAACCATGTATGCCTTTCAGATATCCTTTTATGAATTCCTGCCGGGTTTAATAAAGGTAACTTTGGACATAAACTTACATCTATGACTGAATTTACCTTTGTGATTATGCCTCAATATGTCTCTCATTTGAAATTTTGCTAACATTTTTCTTGCATACAAGTGATGTTCAGCATGTACTTTACAGTACGTATAAACAGATATAACACACACACAGACACACAAATGGAATTTAAAATAATTATATTATTTTAACATTATTTCCTATAGGGTGTTCCTTCATTTCCATGCCTCTGCTATTTTCTATGGGAGTGTGTTGCAGCATCTGCGAGTGGCATGTGTGTTTGTATCAGAATGTCCCCCACAAACCCCCCTTTAAATTTTCGTAAACCACTCCAATTTAGGAGAAAGTATTCTCCAGTTTACAGTCACACTCCTTTGTCACTCCCACATTTTACGACTGTGTGTGAGAGTCTCTGCCACTATGGCAGAGATCTCCAAACAGAAAAGATACGAGAGGTAGGGGCAGAGGTCTCTGCAAGTAGGTTTGTGAATAGTATTTTGTAGTACGTGAGTAGTACTTTATGTTTGTGATTAGGCCCCTTCATGTTAATGCAACCTACTGGATAATGCTCAGTCTTTGTTTTTTTGTACATTTGGTTGGGCTTGTTTGGTAGCAGACATTTAATTTGGTGAAGTGCTATATGCAATATGGTTATTGCAGGTCATGCTCAATTAGTAATGGTTAGAATTTTGAAATGGCAGGCTATGTGTCATAGTCCTTTTTAATGTGTTGCTTTTAATATTGGGTGCCATTTTATGAAAAGATTGTGGATTGCTGAAGCTCCCTCCACATTCTCGGAGCAGTAGGGCATTCTTTCTGAAAAGGGTACCAAATATATCAACTACAAAGTTCACAAATACCAGATATCGCCTGATGTGATTCTTCCATGATGATCTGCTATAGGCATCACCCTAATAATGTTTTTCCTGAAGCTTTCAGGGTGGAGGATGTGGACTGTAAGAATAATTCCAGGCGGGTGGCTCTCATTTCAAAGTGCATTTGTGATTATGGGAACAATTTGGGCTCTGGGCTTTTTCTTGCCTTTTGAGATCCCTTTAATATTGTTTTGTCTTTCTCATGTATTTTTTTCCTTTTTTGTATATAATGCATGTAATCTTTTTATTTTACTGGCCTTATTAATTCAGCTCGAATACACAAAAGAGCTCATCAGCAGAGATATTGGCAAAAGTTACTCACTTCTAACTTTCGGAAACGGAGAGGGAACGGAAGCCAACACAGATCTCCTTTGATTGGCTCAAAGGTCTCTAGTTAGAAAAACAAACCTTATTTACGAGGGAAATCTTTCTCGGCCTAGTTGGTGGCACCCCTCTACAGGTTGTTATTTACATTTGTGTGCTCCTTATTCTTTCCTCTATAGCTACCTGATCTTGGGTGTAATGCGGGTTGCCTACCTCTCTCTGCAGACCCTGTACTATGGATTCAAAGTCCTTTATCTTATATTTTGTTTCCTTATACTTATTTGCAGCATTACTAACCATTCTTCCTCTAATGAAGGCTTTGTATGTGTCCCAGGTGACGTGCAAAGGGGCTGAGCCTCTATTCATCTGAAAAAAATATTTTGTATCTTGCTTCAGGTAATCAATTACTTGTGAGTCTAAAAAGAGTGTTCAATTCACCGACCATCTCACAGGAGGAGGTTTTTTGTCTAACAGGAGCTCTAAGAAGACTGCAGAGTGATCAGAGAGTTGTTCCCACACGTACCACTTTATTAACTTTATTATTTATTTTGAAATCCACAAAAAATATGTCTATTCTAGCAAAATGCCAGTCTGGTTATTGGAAATAAAGCTTTTCTCTCTTCTCTTCTTAGTCTCTGAATATCGACTAGGCCCAAGTCATCCATTAATTGTTTAACTTGTGCTCTCACTTTTGGGGAACCTGCAATATCTCTAATAGTAGATTTATCTAAGACAGGCTTTATTAGCACATTGAAATCCCCTCCTAATATTATGGGGAGAATAACCTCCAAAAGCTGATTATATAAGGCCCCAAGTTGGGCAGGGTCATCAATGTTTGGTTCATAATATCACACAAAAGCGTACCATGAACTGTATATTTTTGCCTTTAATATTACCGATCTCCTCCCTGGATCCACAATGAATTCCCTCAAAGTGGCCTGAATAGATTTTTTATTAAGGACTGCCACCCCCTTAACACAACATGACTGATTGGGGCATATGTGTGGTAGACCCATTTTAGTTTCTTTACAATATCCTCCCATTCCTCTTTTAACAGGTGGGTCTCTTGTAGAATTATGACTTCACTATCCGAAATCCTCCTTGATTCAAAAATTCTTCTCCATCTATGTTTAACCCTAAGTCTGTTGACATTCCATGTTAAGACCTTTAAAGGGTATGGAAGTTGACGGATTTGGTATGTTAACTTGCCATATGGAGGGAAATAGATTATACCTAAATGAGCTTCAGTCACATCTACGTATTATCTCTTTATCTCTTTATCAATAAGGAATTGAAATGTTTTTCTATTTTCTCCCACATGCTCCCTCACCCAGTGCTTTAAGAAAAGACAAAGCTCCTGTCATGACAGTGACCCTCCAACCCCACCCTGGGGGATCCTCCCTGAAACCACTAAGTATATATTGAAAAAGATACCCATTTTAACTCTCTTTTTACTTCGGTGATGTCCATTTTATTTCTGGTGCACTCTGATTTGTTCCACTAGAATTCCTCCTTCCGCTGGGTCCCTTATATTATACATTTTGTTGTTTCACACGAGTTTCAAAGTGGCAGGAAAACACAACTGGACAGGGGCTCCTTAAGAAAGTATGACTTAAAATTAATCAAGAGCTTCCTTGGGTTTTACCTAACTGCCCCTTTTGAAAAAGGATCCCAATGGATCCGCTGTATGTCTTCTTGCAGTGCCATAGGGTCAATACAAGGAATAAAATCCTTCGGTAGAATGATCATGAAGCCTTTGATGTTTTGTCCCTCTCCTTCTGGAACATTCAGTACTCTAATGTTTTTCCTTCTCGTGGTTTTTTTCTAGTGTCTCAATTTTGTCACAGAGATCTTTGTCTCCCATTTTCAATGTCTGGATCTCCTTTTGATTGGTTTCGGCCTCTCTATTGAGTTTCTCTAAGGAAATTTACATCGTACACATTTTGTTCCATTTAGGAATTCATCTTGGACTCTAAGGCATCACATGACCCCTGAATTTTTCCTTGATTTCACAGATATCGCAAACTTCTCTCTGACTTCATCTATCACACCTAGCTGACTTTCTTGACCCAACAGCTGTGGGTTTAGATTATGTAGTTGGGAGTAGTGTGGTCGTGCCTGATCCTGCTCATCATTAATTGCTAGTAGATGAAATCTGTTACTAGTCTCAAGTACCACTTTACTCACCCCTGTCTCTTCTATGTCAACACTGTAGCTTTGTGGACCTGATCCTGAACCTGCCCTGCATATTTGTTGGACCCGAGGGGGTAAGGAAGTGTGTCCCTCCTCTCCTTTCGATTGAACCTTGAAAAAAGAACACAAAGAAGGGGTAATCTTGATGAGCTCTATTAATTTACCACCTTTCCCCCAAACCTCCTTTGGATTAGCCTGTTTTACGGTTTGGTTACACGGCCAATTGTGGAAGACCTGAGAGGCAAAGTTTCTTTTTATTAGATTAGGCTCTTCTTGTCTATCACTTTTCTTCTTGGAAAAGGAGAATGAGGTTGGTTTTGCTCGAGCCAGAGCACCCAACACATTTTCCACCCAAATATGTTTGTTTCTTAGAGCATTTCTAGTTATTTGGGCATCTGCAATGGTTTCTTTCAAATCCAAATCCCCTGCCCCTGGGTGTGTTGCCCGTTTACCTGATGCTTTTATTCCTGTAGCGGGAGAGTTTGAGGAAACTTGTGGGGTTTTTTCTTCTACGGCCCTTTCCTCCTCCCAAATTCATATGTGTCCTGCTGTCATTTTCCCCCTTTTTGCTCCTAAAAGACGCTCCTGAGACAAAGGTAATGAAGCCCAGCTTCCCCAGCCGGCATCAACACTGTCTGGAATGCCACGATGCAGCCTCCGCCCACAGACCTGCTCCACAACACTGGCTGTTGCTGTCCAACACCGCCCAGACTCCACTTAGAGATTGTGGGCTTATCATGAGCAAAATACAGGACGGAGGACCTTGCAATTCCACTGCAAAATCTTCCCTACACTTTAGGGTACGGAAAGGACCCTTTTTCTTGCAGCGCACACTTACATTATGTGGCATAGTTCACTAAAGAGCTCCCGACCAGCTTAGGAATGTACAGTATAGATGGGTTTGTATGTTGGAAATGCAATAGGTCTCGCACTCGTTGGTGTTTTTTTACCGATGCAATAGATATGTCCTCCCCACCCCACCTTAATAAAATAAAGAACTCTGTTGTGTGTTTTTTAAAAGTTATACACCTGCAATGGTGCCATAGCGCTGGAAGTGAAAATGGCCGTTCCACCTCCACGTTAATACAAGAGACGTTTCGATTCAAATTTGAGGTCACAGAAGTAAAGGGCCTACCCCATGACATTAAGCCAATTTTAAGGTATGTGCTGTTGCATTTGGCTTGGGTAGGACAAAGCTTTGACTTTGGCAGAGGTTGGTTGGTGGGGGCGATGTGGTGGAAAGCAGAAGATCGTGGTATGTTAAAGGAGGGGGTGTTCCTGGGATGACAGGCATGTGAAAGGGCGGCTTCTGGGTTGGAAGCTGATGCTCAGGTGAGAGGGGGTACAGGCTCGAGGTCTACAGTGGTGCAGGGCATTGTAATGGGTCTTTTAACTGGCAACCATTATTGGCAATTGGTAAACAATATGGAGTATGCTCCATTGTAAGGCTGCGGAAGACCTCTTCAAAGGCCAGCACGTTCACCTTCTTAATTAACTAAAATCATGCTGGTACCATTCCTCTAAATGTTGATACTGAGTTGTCTGTGGGTACTGCAAGTGGAAACAACGTCAAGTCTGAAGCTACTTTGAAAGTACTGGTTAGTTCTCTTTCTAATACCTTTGTGGGATGGGGCTTGGGGAATGGTACTAACACCAAAGATTCACAATCTGAGCGGGGTGACACTCCACACTTCCTGAATATGAGCCTCTGAGAAACACTGATTGGGCCACCACTTCTATTAAACCAGCGGTATGAGTGTCTCTCTAATATGAAGGAATTAAGTATTTGCTTATGTTGTAAAGTATGCTTCTGTACATTAATGATACCAATAATATTGTTTACTTTTCAGAGTATTGCCTTGCTCTCACTGGCAGTTCAACCACCACAGCAACCCTATAGCCTCCAAATCACACCCCTATTCTTCACACTATGTAGAATATAACATAGTGATTGCTGGAAATGTTGATTGACACCCTGCCTCACTTACTAGACGTCCAGTGCACATATGTGCGATCAAAGGAAAGGCCAACTGATAAACACGCGGTGATAACATGGTATATTTGTGCCGCAAAAGTGGGTTAGCACTGTCCAGGGTAAATAAAACTGATCAGGCATGGACAGCGGTGCCATTGTTTGACAAAAGTATCTATCACGAGTGCTGCGGATGCTGTGTCTTGTAACACAGGGGCTGGGCAGCCACACAGAAATTGTAGTAAAACATGCCTAATTCAAGTGATTTTTAAAAAAATTAATACACTGATATGTGACTAACCAGGTTGCATATAAATGTCACTTACATTCTAATTCGCAGATAAAAATGTGTGCACTTTTAGTCACGTACTAAATATTTTTCATGACTGCAAGTAATATGATTCATGGAATGCATACACCGATTCTTTGGTTTACTGTGGTTTTGCAGTGGTGTCGTTGAGGGGGTGCTGTGGTGCCCGTCTCACAGCTCTGTTTCGCTTGGGCCTGGCCCTCTTAGGCCCTATCACAGCAGCTTGTCAAGTGGTAACCAGAAAGCAGAAGCCACATGTAAATTTAAGACTTTAGGGAAATGTGGCCATCAGATAGTAAGATGCTCTAAGCACTGGGGCCAAGACCTGAGAGTGGCTCCCGATCAACATCAGACACACACCTTCAGGAAGGCGCTCAAGACCTGGCTCTTCACTGATCGGAACTGCTGACCCCACCTCCCCCAGCGCCTTGAGACCCTCACGGCAGCCGCGGCCAGCAGTGGGAGTACCTGCAGGGCGGTGACGTGGGGAGGGGCAGGGTGAGCGGTAGTAATGTATGGATTACGGAGCTTCCCAGGTAAGTAAACATTTAAATGAATGAAACGAATTTCGTTGAGTGCACTGCATCCTCAAAATGCAATGCAGTGCGCGCAACGAAATTCATTTTATCTATTTAAATGTTTACTTACCTGTAAAACTCCATAATCCATACATTACTACCTCCACCCTGCCCCTCCCCCTCCCTACTTCACAGCCCGGCAGGTACTCCCACTGTCGGCCGTGGCTGGCTCAGGGGTGAGTAGCGCGCTTACAATTCCCCAGATTGATTGATTGACTGTTGCCTCCTGAAGCTTGGGAACAGTTTGTAGAGTAACAGGGGCTCAGTGCAGATGCATAACTTTTAGCTTCTGTGTAGTTTGCACTTACCTGAGCGGAACTTGCTGCGATCAGGTTGAGCGCCCCGAAGCGAGTAGCGTCATTTCGGTCAACATTCCAGGCACACTCCAGGAGAGAGGGTTGTGAAGAGACATGGCGGCAGCCCCGCGGGTCGCGAGTACGCCTGGGAGAATAAATGCAGCAGGGACTGCAAGCCACTATATGTAAAGATAAAGCGTGGTGTACCGCACTGACATGCAGAAGGAAAAGTGGGTGGGGCACCAAATTTTTAGTGTAAGTGCGTCACGTTGTGTAGATGCAGACTGCTGTTTACACATGATGGCGCCACAAAGCAGCTAGAGACGTTCACTCTGGGTGAGGGAGGGGTAAGTGTTGAGGGAGAGGTGAGGGGGTTGGGAGAGACACAAGGAGGTTAACTGTAAAGCGTATTTTTAATTAAAAGGTAAAAAAAAAAGCTCTTGTCTATGGCAAGTCACTGTGGGCCACATGTATGAACCTAGTATGCATTCAAAAACAGGCCTATTTGCAGAATTGACCCGTTTGTGAATGTAAAACAGGATTTTCCTATGTGACAAACCCTATTTTGCTATTTGGTAACCTGTTACAGAATAACAAAATGGGTTTGCGATTCGGTATTTGGAAGGGGCGTGTTTAGGGCATCCCTTCCAAATACCGAATCGCAGCGGTATGTATGAATGTTTTGTGACCATGAATGCGGTCACAAAACATTCACAAACTTCAAGTTGGTGGTAACTCATTTGCAAATGGGAAGGGGTCCCCAAAGGCCCTCTTCCCTATTGGGAATGGTGGCGAAAACCTTTTATAAGTGCAGGCAGTTGACCCAAGGACGACTGCCTGCTCTTAAAAAATGAAAAGAAAACTTTACATTTCTTTCTTTTAATCACATCCCATTTTCCTTTAAGGAATAAAGGCTGTATTTTTAAAAAAAAATTGCTTTATTGAAGAGCAATCATGGACATGGTGGTCCTCTGACCCTAGCAGGCCACCATCCCCGTTAATTTAGTGATTCCTAGGGGGTTGCAAATTGCGACTTACCTCATTATTATTAATGAGGTAGGTCAATTTGTGACCCCCTAGGAATCGCTAAATGAAACTCTTGGAGTTTCATACATTTGGAATAGCAATTACCTAATTAGGATTCCCTGAAAATCGCAATTAGTTAATTGCTATTGAAAATGTTGATGCATGTGACCCTTATTCTCCTGCCCCGCTCCACTAATTTAAATAAAAATAAAAAATGTAAAAAAAAAGGCATGTGGCCCCATTCGGGGAGCGCAACAAACAAAAGAAAAGCGTGGCCACCATTAATCCACCAGAGGCGTGCTGCGGTGGTTAAATACATTTAAAAAAAAGTGATGCAAGAAAGTGAGTCCTGCCTGCAACAGCAGGCAGGAGATAGCCATTCATGAAAATAGTGCTCCAAGGCTGTAATAAAACATATCGAGTAACAACACATGTAACAGGGGGTGTCCTAATAGGAGGTTACAAGAAGAGAAAAGCTGAACTAAGGAGGGAATACTAAGCCTGTTGACCAATGAAAAGCCACCATTTACAAAGAACAGTGACAGGAGTCAATTAAAAAAATGGGCGGAAAGTGGGTGGAGCCTAATGCCCATGTCCTGAATACAGCAAGTCTCAAAGAGACAGCGAAAGCGCTGCCTAGTAGAGACCTAATAAGAATGGTAACAAGCACTCTGTGTGTTGCTTTTTTTATATAATGCAACTTAAAAAAGCTCAAAATGTTTTTAAATTACCCAGGTATAACTTGCTCTTGTGTTTAGGATTTATCATCATTGTCAAGACAAACTCTACATTAATATCTACCTTACGCTCATCTTCAAGATCAGAGTTATTTTGCAACCAATTTAGAAGCTGGTCTTGCAGTGCAGTGGTTTTTGGGTTGATTTCTTGCTTATTCTTCTCAATGTACTGCAGAACAGCCAGTCTCCTCCAGATTTCATCCAAGCAAGTTCCAAGTGTACTTTTATACATGTCTTTTGCCTTCAATAAATATCCTAGCATAAAACAAAAGCAACGACATTAAGCAGAGACTGTATATTGCATGTAGCAGGTGAGATATTTAGGAAGAAATAATAACAATTGATACTGATTTGTGAATTGTTTAAAACTGGGTTACGCTTAATGTTTTCACATACAAACTAATTCTAGGTGCAGTGATGTTTTGTTAGGAGTTGTTTGGCCTAGCACTGCATTAAAGGATTGACCAAAAGGTTTCCAATTTTTGGGAGTTGCATGATTTTTTTTTAGATTCTCACAGTGATTCTGAGACACCATTTCAAAATTATGCAATAAGAAAAGAGATGGATCTGATACCCTCACTTACAAACCTTAATACTGATGCTTCTTGATAAAACCTATTGCTGACCTTGTGGGGAAAGTTCCTATAGAAGTGTAAAAGCTTTTTTTTTAATTTGCAAACAAAATATTGTTTTTATTTTTCTACTGATTTATACATTTCATTTTGTTTATTAAAAGTATTATTGCAATGAAAAATAGAACAGATACAGAGTACAAACCACACAGCAGGTGGTTAAATCAGACAAGACAACAATGTCACACAGTAAGCCACTGACCCGGTACACATAGTGAAGGTCCATCATTGCCCTACCGGTAGAGTTCCCATAGCATAGCAAGATAGTAGCCATCTCCTCTGGATTCCATCTACTCCCCTTGTCTGCCATGAGGGCTCATACCCCCATCACATTTCCACATGGCAGGCCAGAGTATATCCAGTTCATCGCGTCTAAGACCCAGGCAGACACAGTTTAATGGTGTTGAAGACCGGCACATGGAGAAATAACTCATTCTGCACTCAGTTCTGCAGTGTTTTGCACCAAGGGCCCAGAAATCATTTGGGGCGAGAGAACACAGGCATAGTTCCTAGTAGGTGTCCAATTGCTCTTGGCAGTAGGCAGCATCCCGCAGCTAGCGGGCTACCTACTGTATGGCCACCCAACATTTAGCTAGCATTAAGAAGGGAGCTGTGAGTTTTTGCACCCCAAGGCGATGTCTTTCACATAGCTGAGCAAGGGCATCCTCCCAAGTGCATTATCCGTAATAGTATCAAACACCTCAGACGAAAAGCACGCCACTCTGGGCATTACTACATCAGATGCAGAAAAGTAGCCTCAGGCACAGCGCATCCTGGGCAGAGCGCCTCCTCGACAAAGCCCATTTTGTGTAGTTGTACCAGCGTACAATTTACTCTAATCAGATATTTAAAATGTATAAGGCACGTCAATCATTTGGAGAAAGGTCTTTATTGATGACAGCAATAGCGCCACTGCACCTCGCTAATAGGGACATCTAAGTCAGTAGACCAGTTATCCCGTGCAGCGGGAGTACATGCCAGCCCTTTCTCCTGTATCAAAGCATAAAGCCGGATAATGAACTTGTGAGGGAACAGATTGATAATCATAATTTCTAACGATAAAAACAACAGAGGGGCATTCCGAGGAGGTGTCATGCAGAGCACTCATTGTCGCCCGTAGTTAGTAGTAGGTGAGCAAATTCAATGAGGAGGATTCAGGTGTAGTGAAAGAGCCACTCTTGTGATTTGGCACCCTATGATGACCTTCGACTACCACCATTTTAATGGAATTTAGTGTGTTATTTTACCCTAGCCTTAATGTAGGACGGTTATGCATATGCCTGCTTCTCTTCTGTCTTGTAATCTTGCTGTCTTTTAGTGGAAGCTGTCACAATGTAGAACAGTACTATTGGCTTTGACATGGCCTCATGTCATCTTGTTTTCTGACTTTGCCTTGCTTCTGCGTGCACAGCAGTGCTTGCAAGTTGTTTGGGTTAATTATGGGTTCTTACTTTTGGCATTGACATGGACTCATGTCATCTTGTTTTCTGACTTTGCCTTGCTTTAAGTTGTTTGGGTTAATTATGAGTTCTTACTATTGGCTTTCACATCACCTCATGTCATCTTGTTTTCTGACTTTGTCTTGATTCAAGTTGTTTGGTTTAATTGTGAGTTCTTACTATTGGCTTTGACATGGCATCATATCATCTTGTTTTCTGACTTTGCCTTGCTGCTCGCACATAGCTGCAAAATGGGGAGGGCATGTTTCTGTCCTCACTTGTTTTTCGCTCTTCACTGACCAGAGTGAATTGGATATTATCAGTAGAATGTGCAACTCTGCCTCTAAGTCAAAATACGGGAGCTTGGCCAGCCTCCGTCTTGGCCTTGACGCAGACTGGTGCAGCCAGCTCGGTTCTTTCTCACAAGAAGGTTTTCTAGAAGCTTCGTCTTACGTTTAGTAATGTATGTAAGCTGGGAACGTTCAAGGGCCAGGTGGAAATTCACCACAGAATAGACGTATTGCTGTGGGGGTGACGGAACTTGAGTACTGATTGAACTCCTTCATGGGCTGTTGAAGGGCTTTCCCAGCTTGAGTTGGTGAGGATGATGCAAATTCAATTGGTGAGGCATTTCTTACCATTTTTGTATATATTATCTACTCTTTGCTACTTCTATATACTTCATTGTATTCTAATTGTACATTTTAGTCACTTGACATTTGGGAATTTGCATTTACTGATATATTTGGCCTACCGTTCTAAAAAGTTGCATTAATAAACTTGTGTGTGTTATTTTAAATGCACCTGGATTTGTTTTCTTGCCTTGCCTAAAGGGAGTGCTGTGTCTTTTCCTCGTCTTTAGGGAGTGCTGCTCAAACGGTGTTATTTAAAGGTGCAGTGGTATATTTGCCTCCAAAGTGGGAGTGCAGGGTTTGGGTGTGGCTTATTGGTGAGAAGTCACATTCATTACATCTTGGCGTCACAAAAAGGATAAGAAAACTAAAGGGGAGAAATGCTTTCTAAAATGCCATTGTTATCCGAGTCCCAGACATCAATTGAGTTATTTCTTAGGGAGCTGGTCTCTCCAAAGAGGTTAAACTATTTGGTATTTCAGACAGAAACAGTGGTATCATTTTGAATGCATTGTTTAGTACGTATTGAATGTTTGAACATTTAGAACAAGAATGTATGGAGCTGAGACAGGAGTTGGCTGATTTTAAAAAAGAATTAAACATGTACCAAGCTTGGAAGGATTGTTTTGACCAGTTATGAGGAGTCATATGTGAAAAATGTGAACTTAGAGAACATGCCAGTTAATCTGCAGGCTTCACAGATGGTCTTAATTCTTTTGAGGATGTTGCTCAGCCAGAAAGGAATGTGCAGGCAGATAAACAAGCCTGTTTGTTAGACTTAATTTTCGCCGGTTGCAGGTATAAATAAAACATGTCAGTGAACGATGAATATTGCTCTACATGGTAAACATTATCTTGAATTGTTTTTTTTAAAGCATAGTCAATTCAGTAGAGAGACAGTGTATCATGTGTGCCACTTAAGCAGCAGTGTGATATTTGTAGTTAGTGTGAAGAACAGGGAAACAAGAGGATACTTTTAAATTCAGATGCTGGACAAATACAGATGCTTTTGTGCTTTTGCGCATTAAAAGACACTGGACAAAATATGATTTGTCAATGGTAGGAAGCAAATGTTATAAGTGGCATATACAGACAGAGACAGCGGATTTGCATGACCAGTTTGTGCAGGTCCCAATAGAAAGTCCAGGGGTAGAACTTGAGACACAGGATTCCCCAGTGAAGTGGCAGATTGTACTGCAAAGCACATCTACTGCGCATGACAGAACATTTAATTTCCTTGCAGATGAAAAGGCTCAAATCTTGGAGACAGAGGTGGTGACACAGGATTCAGATTTGGTGTACATGAATAAATTGGAGCACCTAGGAGTTATAGACCATACAAACAGGTGGGCAGAAAATGAAGGGATGTATATTCACCTAGATTTACTCAGAACTGTGATTCTTTGGTATCAGAATGCACAAGCCAGACCAGTCCCACAGAAGGTGAAGGGCGAGTTGAAGAAAAGAAAATTACCAGAGCAGACAGAGTAGCTTTACTGCCCTGGGCTTCTGCCAATTGACAAAGGGAACACGTATCCAACAGTGAGTGGAGAAATAGTCAGGAAGGAGACTGCCCCGGCCCTTTTTACTGTGCTGGGAAAAAGAGAGTTTCATTCCAATACCCAGAATTCATAGGCTAAAGCGTGGGTAGAATTCTCAGACAATTCCCCAGAGCCAGCAGTGAACCGTGCAGACAGTTATGATTAAATGAGGCCTTTAGACTTAAAACGGGGACATGAAAACGTGCGCTTTAAAAAAAATGTTTTTTGCAAGAAGAGTGATGCTTGTTTCTTTTCCAGGTCATCAAACTGTGACGTGTTGGTGTGCTTGATGCCAGTGTCCCCGAATGAGTGGGACCCCCTCCCATCCCTTTCCCCCCTAAGCCTGGAGTAAACACTGGACAGTGCAAGCTGACATCCTGTGGCTGAACAAACCAGTCGTACCAACCCAAGCCAATGAACTGATTTTAGAAAAATTAGGTTAAAACAAAATGTGAGAAGGTTGTGTGTCACGCAGAAGGACTGTTTGTTTAAAAGAAAAAGAATGACAAAAATGTTCTGCATTTGGAGAAAAATGTTAGAAGATGTTGTTGTTGCTTTTATTTTTTGGCACAAAATATATATAAATTTGGCTGCTTTTTCAGTAGAAGTTTCAGTATTATCCATTAGAGACACTAGGAGCATTACTGAGTTCATATGCTTGATTCTAGAGGCATCATTTATTGTGTGTATCCATCAAACATTTACTCTTGTTGAGTATCCAGATATGCATGAGCTACTTCTACATGCTTTGAAGTGATTATCACATGCTTTTATGATTTCAGTGTTTTTCAAACATAGTTGTGTTTTTCAGTTAAGAAATTCAGGGCCCGATGTAGGTAAATCTGATTTACCGACTCTAGAATACCGAATTTTACCAATTCGGTATTCTAGATTCGGTAAATCAGATGTAGGAAAAAATTCTGTAATTTTTACCAAATCTGTGTGATTCGGTAATTACTGAATCGGTATTTACCGATTCGGTAATTGCCAGTGATTCCTATGGGCCTTGAGTCCCATAGGAATCAATGGCAATTACCGGATCGGTAAATACCGATTCGGTAAAATTACCGATTTTACAAGGGGGACAGGGTGTCACTTTGACACCCTGTTGCACCCCTGATTCTAGCTTGTGTGCCATGTGACACACATACATGCCCGCATGCCCTTAGGGCATGTATGTTTGCCACATGGCACAGGTGTACATGCACGGATGTGCATGTACATAGGAATTTGTTATTTACCATGACATAGTATGTCATGGTAAATAACGAATTCTTAAGGGCCTGTGGCACTGTTTCCGGTGCCACCTACATATAAATTTAGCGATTTGGTAAATTTACCAAATCGGTATTTTACAGAATCGGTAAATTTACCAAGTCGGTAAATTTACCGATTCTGTAAAATATAGGCCCCCTACATCTCAATCACCAAATACTGGTCGGTAACGGCCAAAATCAGCCATTACCGACCGGTATTTGGTGACCTACATCTGGCCCTCAGTTCTTCAATGGTAGTTGTGTTTTTCAGTTGAGACATGCTTTGAAGTGATTATCACATGCTTTTATGATTTTAGTGTTTTTCAAACATAGTTGTGTTTTTCAGTTAAGAAATGCAGTTCTTTAATGCCAGTTGTGTTTTTCAGTTGAGATATGCAGTGCTTCAATCATAATTGTGTTTTTCAGTTAAGACATGTTTTGAAATGATTATTACATGCTTTTATGATTTCATAGTATTATACTTGTGCTTTCAGTTCAGTTTTGATATATGTAAATTATGATAGTCAAAGGTCATGGGGTGGAATGTAGTGAAAGAGCCACTCTTGGGGTTTGGCACCCTATGAGGACCTTCGACTACCACCATTTTAATTGACTTTAGTGTGTTATTTTACCCTAGCCTTAATGTAGGATGGTCCTGCATATGCCTGCTTCTCTTCTGTCTTGTAATCTTGCTGTCTTTTAGTGGAAGCTGTCACAATGTAGAACAGTACTATTGGCTTTGACATGGCCTCATGTCATCTTGTTTTCTGACTTTGCCTTGCTTCAAGTTGTTTGGGTGAATTATCAGTTCTTACTATTGGCTTTGACATGGCTTCATGTCATCTTGTTTTCTGATTTTGCCTTGCTTCTGCATGCACAGCAGTGCTTATAAATTGTTTGGGTTAATTATGAGTTCTTACTATTGGCTTTGACATGGACTCATGTCATCTTGTTTTCTGACTTTGCATTGCTGCTCGCACGTAGCTGCAAAATGGGGAGGGCATGTTTCTGTCCTCACTTGTTTTTCGCTCTTCACTGACCAGAGTGAATTGGATATTATCAGTAGAATGTGCAACTCTGCCTCTAAGTCAAAATACGGGAGCTTGGCCAGCCTCCGTCTTGGCCTTGACGCAGACTGGTGCAGCCAGCTCGGTTCTTTCTCACAAGAAGGTTTTCTAGAAGCTTCGTCTTACGTTTAGTAATGTATGTAAGCTGGGAACGTTCAAGGGCCAGGTGGAAATTCACCACAGAATAGACGTATTGCTGTGGGGGTGACGGAACTTGAGTACTGATTGAACTCCTTCATGGGCTGTTGAAGGGCTTTCCCAGCTTGAGTTGGTGAGGATGATGCAAATTCAATTGGTGAGGCATTTCTTACCATTTTTGTATATATTATCTACTCTTTGCTACTTCTATATACTTCATTGTATTCTAATTGTACATTTTAGTCACTTGACATTTGGGAATTTGCATTTACTGATATATTTGGCCTACCGTTCTAAAAAGTTGCATTAATAAACTTGTGTGTGTTATTTTAAATGCACCTGGATTTGTTTTCTTGCCTTGCCTAAAGGGAGTGCTGTGTCTTTTCCTCGTCTTTAGGGAGTGCTGCTCAAACGGTGTTATTTAAAGGTGCAGTGGTATATTTGCCTCCAAAGTGGGAGTGCAGGGTTTGGGTGTGGCTTATTGGTGAGAAGTCACATTCATTACATCTTGGCGTCACAAAAAGGATAAGAAAACTAAAGGGGAGAAATGCTTTCTAAAATGCCATTGTTATCCGAGTCCCAGACATCAATTGAGTTATTTCTTAGGGAGCTGGTCTCTCCAAAGAGGTTAAACTATTTGGTATTTGAGACAGAAACAGTGGTATCATTTTGAATGCATTGTTTAGTACGTATTGAATGTTTGACCATTTAGAACAAGAATGTATGGAGCTGAGACAGGAGTTGGCTGATTTTAAAAAAGAATTAAACATGTACCAAGCTTGGAAGGATTGTTTTGACCAGTTATGAGGAGTCATATGTGAAAAATGTGAACTTAGAGAACATGCCAGTTAATCTGCAGGCTTCACAGATGGCCTTAATTCTTTTGAGGATGTTGCTCAGCCAGAAAGGAATGTGCAGGCAGATAAACAAGCCTGTTTGTTAGACTTAATTTTCGCCGGTTGCAGGTATAAATAAAACATGTCAGTGAACGATGAATATTGCTCTACATGGTAAACATTATCTTGAATTGTTTTTTTTAAAGCATAGTCAATTCAGTAGAGAGACAGTGTATCATGTGTGCCACTTAAGCAGCAGTGTGATATTTGTAGTTAGTGTGAAGAACAGGGAAACAAGAGGATACTTTTAAATTCAGATGCTGGACAAATACAGATGCTTTTGTGCTTTTGCGCATTAAAAGACACTGGACAAAATATGATTTGTCAATGGTAGGAAGCAAATGTTATAAGTGGCATATACAGACAGAGACAGCGGATTTGCATGACCAGTTTGTGCAGGTCCCAATAGAAAGTCCAGGGGTAGAACTTGAGACACAGGATTCCCCAGTGAAGTGGCAGATTGTACTGCAAAGCACATCTACTGCGCATGACAGAACATTTAATTTCCTTGCAGATGAAAAGGCTCAAATCTTGGAGACAGAGGTGGTGACACAGGATTCAGATTTGGTGTACATGAATAAATTGGAGCACCTAGGAGTTATAGACCATACAAACAGGTGGGCAGAAAATGAAGGGATGTATATTCACCTAGATTTACTCAGAACTGTGATTCTTTGGTATCAGAATGCACAAGCCAGACCAGTCCCACAGAAGGTGAAGGGCGAGTTGAAGAAAAGAAAATTACCAGAGCAGACAGAGTAGCTTTACTGCCCTGGGCTTCTGCCAATTGACAAAGGGAACACGTATCCAACAGTGAGTGGAGAAATAGTCAGGAAGGAGACTGCCCCGGCCCTTTTTACTGTGCTGGGAAAAAGAGAGTTTCATTCCAATACCCAGAATTCATAGGCTAAAGCGTGGGTAGAATTCTCAGACAATTCCCCAGAGCCAGCAGTGAACCGTGCAGACAGTTATGATTAAATGAGGCCTTTAGACTTAAAACGGGGACATGAAAACGTGCGCTTTAAAAAAAATGTTTTTTGCAAGAAGAGTGATGCTTGTTTCTTTTCCAGGTCATCAAACTGTGACGTGTTGGTGTGCTTGATGCCAGTGTCCCCGAATGAGTGGGACCCCCTCCCATCCCTTTCCCCCCTAAGCCTGGAGTAAACACTGGACAGTGCAAGCTGACATCCTGTGGCTGAACAAACCAGTCGTACCAACCCAAGCCAATGAACTGATTTTAGAAAAATTAGGTTAAAACAAAATGTGAGAAGGTTGTGTGTCACGCAGAAGGACTGTTTGTTTAAAAGAAAAAGAATGACAAAAATGTTCTGCATTTGGAGAAAAATGTTAGAAGATGTTGTTGTTGCTTTTATTTTTTGGCACAAAATATATATAAATTTGGCTGCTTTTTCAGTAGAAGTTTCAGTATTATCCATTAGAGACACTAGGAGCATTACTGAGTTCATATGCTTGATTCTAGAGGCATCATTTATTGTGTGTATCCATCAAACATTTACTCTTGTTGAGTATCCAGATATGCATGAGCTACTTCTACATGCTTTGAAGTGATTATCACATGCTTTTATGATTTCAGTGTTTTTCAAACATAGTTGTGTTTTTCAGTTAAGAAATTCAGGGCCCGATGTAGGTAAATCTGATTTACCGACTCTAGAATACCGAATTTTACCAATTCGGTATTCTAGATTCGGTAAATCAGATGTAGGAAAAAATTCTGTAATTTTTACCAAATCTGTGTGATTCGGTAATTACTGAATCGGTATTTACCGATTCGGTAATTGCCAGTGATTCCTATGGGCCTTGAGTCCCATAGGAATCAATGGCAATTACCGGATCGGTAAATACCGATTCGGTAAAATTACCGATTTTACAAGGGGGACAGGGTGTCACTTTGACACCCTGTTGCACCCCTGATTCTAGCTTGTGTGCCATGTGACACACATACATGCCCGCATGCCCTTAGGGCATGTATGTTTGCCACATGGCACAGGTGTACATGCACGGATGTGCATGTACATAGGAATTTGTTATTTACCATGACATAGTATGTCATGGTAAATAACGAATTCTTAAGGGCCTTTGGCACTGTTTCCGGTGCCACCTACATATAAATTTAGCGATTTGGTAAATTTACCAAATCGGTATTTTACAGAATCGGTAAATTTACCAAGTCGGTAAATTTACCGATTCTGTAAAATATAGGCCCCCTACATCTCAATCACCAAATACTGGTCGGTAACGGCCAAAATCAGCCATTACCGACCGGTATTTGGTGACCTACATCTGGCCCTCAGTTCTTCAATGGTAGTTGTGTTTTTCAGTTGAGACATGCTTTGAAGTGATTATCACATGCTTTTATGATTTTAGTGTTTTTCAAACATAGTTGTGTTTTTCAGTTAAGAAATGCAGTTCTTTAATGCCAGTTGTGTTTTTCAGTTGAGATATGCAGTGCTTCAATCATAATTGTGTTTTTCAGTTAAGACATGTTTTGAAATGATTATTACATGCTTTTATGATTTCATAGTATTATACTTGTGCTTTCAGTTCAGTTTTGATATATGTAAATTATGATAGTCAAAGGTCATGGGGTGGAATGTAGTGAAAGAGCCACTCTTGGGGTTTGGCACCCTATGAGGACCTTCGACTACCACCATTTTAATTGACTTTAGTGTGTTATTTTACCCTAGCCTTAATGTAGGATGGTCCTGCATATGCCTGCTTCTCTTCTGTCTTTTAATCTTGCGTTTTTTTAGTGAGATCTGTCACAGAGTAGAACAGTACTATTGGCTTTGACATGGCCTCATGTCATCTTGTTTTCTGACTTTGCCTTGCTTCAAGTTGTTTGGGTGAATTATCAGTTCTTACTATTGGCTTTGACATGGCTTCATGTCATCTTGTTTTCTGATTTTGCCTTGCTTCTGCATGCACAGCAGTGCTTATAAATTGTTTGGGTTAATTATGAGTTCTTACTATTGGCTTTGACATGGACTCATGTCATCTTGTTTTCTGACTTTGCATTGCTGCTCGCACGTAGCTGCAAAATGGGGAGGGCATGTTTCTGCTCCTCACTTGTTTTTCGCTCTTCACTGACCAGAGTGAACTGGATATTATTTGTAGAATGTGCCACGCTGCCTCAAAGTCAAAATACAGGAGTATGGCCAGCCTCTGTCTTGGCCTTGACGCAGACTCGTACAACCAGCTCAGTTCTTTCTCATGAGAAGGGGCGAGGTTTTCTCGAAGCTTCCTCTTATGTTTAGTAGTAGTATTTAAGCTGGGAACCTTTGAGGGCCAGGTGGAAGTTCACCACAGAATAGACGTATTGCTGTGGAGGTGACGGAACTTGAGTCCTGATTTAACTCCTTCCTGGGCTGTTGAAGGGCTTCTCTATCTTGAGGATGATGCAAATTCAATTGGTGAAGTGTTCCTAACCATTTTTGTATATATGTTCCACTCTTTGCTACTTCTATATACTGCATTGTATTCTAATTGTACATTTTAGTCACTTGACATTTAGGAATCTGCTGTTACTGATATATTTACTCAAAACCAAAGCACTCTACGCCAATTACTCTGCACCACTGCACCTTACGCCTCTATACTCTACTCTGTAACACTCTATGCCACTCTAAACTATTAAGCTTTATATCACTGAACTCTACACCACTCTATTCTACTCTGCACCACTGTACCCTATGCCACTGCTATCTGCACACCTCTACTCTGCAGCACTGCCCTCTGTACACACGGCACTCAGCACCACTGCACTCTCTCTCACTGAACTCAACGCCACTCTACTCTGAACCTCTGCACTCTATACCACTGCACACTACGCTACTTTATAAAATTGCACTCTACATCATTGTATTCTATGCCATTCTTTTCTACTATGCACACTGTACTCTAAGCTGCTGCTCTCTGCACCACTCTACTCTATGCCAATGCACTCTATGCCACTGCACTCTACTCTGCACCACTCAAATGTAGGCCTCTCTACTGCACTCTAGGCGAATGTACTCTACGCCACTACACTCTGTATCACTCAATGGCACTCTTTACTGCACCACTGGAATCCACACCCATGCACTTGGCACCACTCTACTCTATGTGACTGCACTTTACACCACTCTACTCTACACCACTGCACTGCACTCTGAACCACTCCATTCGACCTTGCACCACTCCACTTTACGCAACTTCAGTCTACTCTCAAACAATCTAGTCTACACCATTGCACTCTATGCTACTGCAACCTACTGTGCACCACTCAACGCCACTGCACTCTATACCACTGTACTCAATGCCAATGCACTCTACACCACTTTACTCAAAATCAATGCACTCTACGCCACTGCATTTTACACCGATCTACTCTGCACCACTGTACTTTATGCCACTTCACTCTAGGCCATTCTACTCCACTCTATCAACTCCACTCTATGATACTCCACTCTACTCCATTAAACTCTACTCCACTCTCTGCCACTCTACAACGCTCTATGCAATTCCACTCCATGCCACTTTACTCCACTATATTCAACGACACAACACTCCACTCTAGCCCACTCAATGCCACTCACCCCACTCCCCTCTATGCCACTCTTCTCCATGCCTCTCGACTTAACACTCTACTCTATTTTATGCCATTCCACACTCGTACACTATTCCACTCTATGGCAATCTACTCTGCTCTACGCCACTCTACTCTACAGCACTCGACTCCACTTTACACAACACCCTTTATGCCACTCCACTCTGCTCTATACTACTCTACAACACTCTATGCCACTCCACTCTATGACTCTACTCCATTCTGAGACTTTATTCGACTCTATGCCCTTCCACTCTAGGGCACTCTACTCCCTCCATGTTGCTCCATAACACTATAAACCACTACAAGCCGCTCCATTTCTCTTTACTCCACGCCACTCAACTTTACTTTACACCACTCTACGCTACTCAATGCCACTCCATAACCCAGCCCCACAGCAACGAAAATTATAATGATAATAACTTAGTTATTATCATTTTATTTTTCACCTTTTCCGCTGCTCTGAGAGCAGTGGGGCAACGCTCCTCCACCTTAGTGGAGGAGCCGCCCCTGCTCAAAATCCATGCAGTGTTTCATACATTGAAAAACACTTGTTCAGCGTGTCTTTACAAGTTCAAAAGTGCCCTAATGAATTTACAAGTTAAAAACTGCCCGAAATGGTGGGCCACTTTTTTAGCTTTCTAGTGCATTAATGGGGTTCACTTTTATTTTAGTGACCGGACTTATTTTCTGTCCCAGTCCAACGCTGCCCACCTTTAGACATATGCACAACATATAAAAATTCAGCAGAATTACTAACGGATTAAAAAAACATTTACTGTATCAGCCAGTGGTGCTGGAACAATTTTCAGAGTGGGGGTGCTGCAAAAAATGTTACATCGCTGAAGTCATAGGGATTGTGAAAACTCCAAACGTCGCACAAAGAACAAGTGTAGCAAATAAGCCATATGAATTCAGCTAGATAGTGGTAAGGTGTACTATATTGGGCATGGTGGTGGTGCACTGTTATTTACAGACAGCACATTTTTAATTGAAATGGCCACTAAATGTGGACAGGCATGCAGTTTCACTGATAAAACTATGTAGTGCACATGCAATATTATGTGTAAATTGGGTTTCAACAAATATTTAGCATTTTTGCATCACCAAGAAAAGCGTCTTGCTTTGTTTTGACCCTATTAAAATTTTTACTTCTGACACAATTCAGAATTATAAAAAGTATTCTTTGTTGCTTTCCTAATGACTTATGTATTCTGAAATATTTGTACAGTTCCTTTACAGGTATTTTAATCTTGTGAGTTAAAATATAATTAACATTCTAAAACCTTTCCTTTCATACTCTGTGTGCCCCATCAATATTGTCACATAGTTAATTCACAAAATACTCTCACTTTGCAGTCAGAGAAAGAAAAGAAAACACCAATCTCCATGGTAAATAAATAAGGAGCAATTTGTCAGACATAGCCTGACATCTGACCTCTGTCTCTAAACACAATGAATGTGACAAAATAAAAACAAAATCTAAAAGCCTCTTTATCACTCTTTCACATTCTGAACTCCGGCATGGTTAATTTAGGGGTACTGTAGCCCCCTACACCCCTACTGCCAGCCCCTATGGTACCAGCACCAACGCTGTTTAGTTGGGTTGAATGAAAGGTTAGATGGTACACAGTACTCGTGTATCCTCAATTAGGATGCACATATGCTGCTACACAGACAACATCACAATGTGTCACCCTGAAGGCTCATTATATTGCCACTCACCACGCCGTTGGGGGTATGTGAGTGTGTTTTCATTCACCTGCTTTTAGATCATTTTTGTGTCCCTGTCTGTGCCTGTGTCAAGATGTGCTAATGTTTAAAATTATGAGTGAGCGAATGTTTGTTTTGCACATTTATCAGTGACTTTATATCTTTTGGTCTGTGTGTATTTGTCCCAGAATGTATATTAATTGGTGTGGGGTTTTGGATGCTTATTTGCCTTAAGAGAAGGGCAGGGGAATTTACACGTAGTTTCCTCAATATTAAGGATAAAATACAGCAGAAGATTTCTTGAATCGAATAGAACCACTATTCGCAAAATCACTATACCTAAAAGTCAGGTATGGTATTCTTCCAATCAACAGTTTCGTCAGTAACTGGAATGGTGTTGATACTTTGCCCAATTGCCGGGGGTGTGAGGCCGCACTCGAAACAGAAGAACACTTCCTATTTTTCTGTACTATGTACAAACAGACACGAAGAACCTGGCTAAGTCCAATTTGTCGGATTCTGGCAGCCAACCAGTTAACGGAAATTGTTAGAATGCTGAAAATTGATAGCATAGAATATTTAGTATTTGGATTGTCTAGATATTTGCCTAATGCATGGATAATAAGAAGTAGGACACTGAAAATCTTAGACATTAAAAAAAACTTGTGCAGGGTTGCAAGTGCACACTGAGTAGGGAAGATGAACTAAGTGCATGAATATGGATTACAATTAATGGGAACTGTGGTACGTAATTTTTTTATCACTCTGTTGACTAGAATACGCTAGACACTGGAGTGTAGCCAAAGTATACTTGCTCATGATACGGCAACCGATCACTGACAATGCCATACAAAGTGACAACAGGATTTTATCACGTGAGGGTTCAATAGGTAGCATTGTTATCTTAACAAATGATATTCTCATACTTGCAACGATAGGTCTAACTATTGATGTTACTGTATATATTGTTATTTTAGCATCATTTTGTTGTAGATGTTTTATTGGTATTAGCACTAGGCACTTCATTAAATACTAATATATGTATGGTTGTCAATGAAATGTTACTCAGGATAAATAATGGTCCTGCACTCTAAATGTATTGAAATTGATCTTGGGTACTTGCTTGTAATCGTTTAGGTGGTGCTGAGTGTGCAACCTCTCTCTGAGCATAGAGTATAAAACTGGAATAGATGTGTGTTTCTTGATCACAAGATTCACTCCACACTCGCACTCAATACTCTGTGTCTTCATGTAATCAATAAAGTTCGTTGATATTTGAATCACTTTAGTGTTTATTTCATCTCATTTGACTCATGAGTTTTTTCTCTTCAATTTACATTTGTATATTTTCCATAATGTTATGCCCGATGCATTTCGAGCTGAGCTCTTCCTCAGGGGACTTTGAAATCTACAAACAACAATATATATCCTTAATAACCAAAACATAAGCATGTGATTAGCACATTAACGTTATCTGCCTCCCATCGTATGTATCTTTCTCATGCTATCACCATCGTTGTGCACACCTTATATCCCTATGTGCTCGCCTGTCATATGCATGTACACAACACTGACCTTCAATATCTCCTGTGTACTTTCATAGTTCAAATGTATATTGACACTTTACACGCGACTCTGTGGAAAAAATATTCATAAACATCCGCTTGTTTGAACCTTCAACAAAGACGCGTTACTACAAGAACACATAATTTTAGCCTTCCGAAGTGGCTTACCCGTGTGGTTGAGTTTGTCTCCTCACTCGAGATCCGCGTGTGGCGCTCTAGCTGTCTTAGCTCTATGATCTATGTTTATGTGCGCGATAAACGTAACCCTGTCACATGGTATTCAACTAAACACTAAAAACGGACTATCAACACGGAGTGGGTGTATTTGTGCCCTGTTATTTAAATACGAGTGTACTAAGCATTTATTTCGATGTTTCTAGCGCGTGCACATGTTATGTGTGTATAATTAATAACGCGCGCACCCTATTGAAACGCGCGAATTTATTAAACATAAATAGAAAATTAAAAGAATAATTACGTGAATGATAGAAATATACTGACAGTGAACACTAATGGTGTAAGTGACTCTAGAATTAATAAGTGTGCAAGATGGGGGCAACTGGTGTAAACTGCAACCATGGCCCAGGTACTATATGTCAAAACTAACTAAGGCATAACAGCCTATTAAATCCAGTACAGACAACTCATTTATATACATTACTACTTATCATATGCACGCATATATAGTCCATAGTAATAACCAGAAAGTTTACAAATAACAACTAAAATCTATTCGTTCATTGAGCCCTTTAGGCTGTAATGTACATAAGAAGTTCATCCAAAAAATTTCCCTTTTCAATAGGTTTGTGTGATTGTCTCTTCCCGGTAGTATATTCACCACCTCCAGTATGCAGTATTTTAGCTGTGATACATTGTGACATGCTTCCGCAAAATGTACGGCGATGGTTGACTTCAGGTTCTTCAACCTGATGTTACTCTTATGTTCAATAAGTCTGGTTTTTACTTTTCTCTGAGTCTTACCTACATAAGAGAGTCCACACGGGCATCTTAGCAAGTATATAACGTTACTTGTGTCACAGGTACCTGATACTTTCAAGTTCACTGGTGTGCCTTTAGTAGGGTGATTGATGGTGTTACCTCTGATAATTGCTGAACAATTCCCACAATTGTGACACGGAAGTGTGCCAGTGTATTTTGAGGTGATCAGTTCTTTAGGAGTTTTAATCAGTTCTTTGATGTTCTTGGTGCGTTCATACGCAAATATAGGTGCTTTAGAAAACAAACCTTTGAAATCGTCTTCCAAGGCCAGTAACGGCCAGTTCCTTATGATAGTTTTTTTGATAAGATGACTTCTTGTCGAAAATTTTGACACAAAAACTTGTCTTTGTTCATCTGGTTTAGGAATTGACCTTAATAGATGTTGTCTTTGTAGTTTATCTGCACGTTCTGCAGCGGATTCCAGGATGGGTTGAGGATAACCCCTTCTTTTGAATTTCATCAGAGTTTCATTCTTGTGTTTAATATACAGATCTTGTGTTGATGCTATTCTTTTAATCCTTAGTAGCTGAGAAAATGGTAGATGGTTTTTTAATGAAGGTTGGTGGAAACTGTTAAAGTGTAATAAGTTGTTTCTGTCAGTTTCTTTAGAGAATACACTGGTCACTAGAACGCTACTCACATTTGTAATTAAAACATCCAAGAATGATATTTGCTCTTTGTTGATATTGTATGTGAATTGTATTCTCGTGTTGATGGTATTGAGTTCTTGCAAAGCTTCAATTAGAGTATTTTCCGGTCCTTTCCACAGTACGAATATATCATCGATATAGCGTTTGTACAAAATTAAATTTTCTTGCCATATCTCCTGATTCAGAATGTGATCCAGTTCAAACCTATGCATAAACGTGTTGGCGTAGGTGGGCGCCGCACAATTGCCCATAGAAGTACCAGAGCATTGGACAAAAAATGTGTCTTTCCAGGAAAAATAGCTGTGAAACAAAGTAAAATGAATTAATTCCATTAGGAAAATTTTGAGATCTTCATTTTTGTCTTCATTCACCAGAAAACTCTCCACTGCTGTCATTCCTAGGTCATGCGGGATTGATGTATATAGGGATTTGACATCCACTGTAGCCATGATCATGTCTGATGTGAATGATGTTTTGTGTTCATCCAATATATTCAAAAAGTGGGTGGTATCTTTGATATACGTTGATGATTTTTGAACAACGTTTTGGAGGTGTTTATCAATGTATTTGCCCACTGGTTCATGAATAGATCCGATCGTAGATACTATTGGTCGTAGTGGTGGTTTGGTAGGATGTTTGTGTATCTTTGGAGTCATATATATATAAGGAACTGTAGGGTCCTTTTTTAACAGATACTCTCTCTCTTTAGAACCGATGGTACCATTTTCCATAGCTTTGTCGATGATCGTGGTTAGTGTTTTTAAGAATTCTTTGGTTGGATCCATACTCAACGCCATGTATGTGTTGGTGTCTTGAACGTGGATGTTAACTTGTTCCTCATAGTAACTAGTATCCATAATGATTAGTGCTCCACCTTTGTCTGCTTGCCTTATGGTTATTTGATGGTTGTTGGCAAGATTTTGCAATACTCTTTTCTCCTTCTGAGATAAGTTCGTCCTTTTGGGTTTGGGTTTTTTGAAAATCTCGTCAATATCTTTTGATACTACCTTTTCAAAGGCGTCCAGTACTTTGTGGCTGATGGGTGCCACATATTTACTTTTGGGTCTCAATCCCATGAGTGTATTTTCTTTTTTGTCTTGTGTAGTGGATGGTTCAATAATATTTGCAAAGAAATGGCGCAATCTGAGGGATCTTAAGAATTTATATAGGCAAACTTTTGTTTCCAACAGATTCGAATGGTATGTAGGTACATACGATGATCCTTTTTGTAACGTTGTTGATTCCTCTTTGGTAATATGATGGTGTGAGATGTTAATTACATCTATTCCAGTTTTATACTCTATGCTCAGAGAGAGGTTGCACACTCAGCACCACCTAAACGATTACAAGCAAGTACCCAAGATCAATTTCAATACATTTAGAGTGCAGGACCATTATTTATCCTGAGTTGTATTAATGAACACTGAGCCATTGGCCCTCGCACCACGACAATGCAATTTGAAGATATATCACATACCACAGAACAAAGAGCAACGACATTGGCTTTCAGCGAAGCAGACACCAATAGAATATATTCATTGATAGAAGAAGCGGAAATAACAGGCTCTGGAACGGAATCAAAAGAGGCAAACATAAAACAGCTACTATATATGTCAAAGAAAATTGTTAATCAAAAATTGCACGCCAGCACGTTAATAAAATACCATAAATCACAACGAATTCCTAGAGGATTGAGGATTGCATTAAAATCTACGTTATGTAAAAACAATGCCATTACAGAGAGATGGTTCGCAATCCTAAACAAATGTTCGTTAGATCTAATACTACTGATAGTAGATGAATTGGCAAAATTAATAGAGGACCTAACCAAGGAAATTAACATTCTCAAAGATGATCTCCACAAAATGGTTACAAAGGAAGAATGGGAGCAAGTGTTGGAAGACACCAACAAAAAACTCAATGAATACACGAAAGAAATAAATGACAGAAAAATCAGGAAGTTTAAAAGAGATACAACCGACTATCGGTTAGGAGAAGTATATACTTGGGCTGATATCTATGCACGTAGGAGACAACAAAAACCATATGGTGATAAAACTTCGGATGATACATCCTCGGATGAGTCACAACACAGAAGGGCACCTTACGATAACAGAAGGTCGAAATTTCCCCCTGGAGGAAAACAGTCGGGTGCAACATCAACCAGTACTCTAATAACATCAGAAACAGATGAACAAATGTCAGCATCCACTTCTACCTCTACTTTTTTAGAGAAAGGCCCTGCCCCTACAATAGAACCAGGAGGGGGAAAAAACAGGCAACCACAGAAACAGTGGCCCAACACACTCGGAGTCAGAAAACCTTGTAATTAACATCTCACACCATCATATTACCAAAGAGGAATCAACAACGTTACAAAAAGGATCATCGTATGTACCTACATACCATTCGAATCTGTTGGAAACAAAAGTTTGCCTATATAAATTCTTAAGATCCCTCAGATTGCGCCATTTCTTTGCAAATATTATTGAACCATCCACTACACAAGACAAAAAAGAAAATACACTCATGGGATTGAGACCCAAAAGTAAATATGTGGCACCCATCAGCCACAAAGTACTGGACGCCTTTGAAAAGGTAGTATCAAAAGATATTGACGAGATTTTCAAAAAACCCAAACCCAAAAGGACGAACTTATCTCAGAAGGAGAAAAGAGTATTGCAAAATCTTGCCAACAACCATCAAATAACCATAAGGCAAGCAGACAAAGGTGGAGCACTAATCATTATGGATACTAGTTACTATGAGGAACAAGTTAACATCCACGTTCAAGACACCAACACATACATGGCGTTGAGTATGGATCCAACCAAAGAATTCTTAAAAACACTAACCACGATCATCGACAAAGCTATGGAAAATGGGACCATCGGTTCTAAAGAGAGAGAGTATCTGTTAAAAAAGGACCCTACAGTTCCTTATATATATATGACTCCAAAGATACACAAACATCCTACCAAACCACCACTACGACCAATAGTATCTACGATCGGATCTATTCATGAACCAGTGGGCAAATACATTGATAAACACCTCCAAAACGTTGTTCAAAAATCATCAACGTATATCAAAGATACCACCCACTTTTTGAATATATTGGATGAACACAAAACATCATTCACATCAGACATGATCATGGCTACAGTGGATGTCAAATCCCTATATACATCAATCCCGCATGACCTAGGAATGACAGCAGTGGAGAGTTTTCTGGTGAATGAAGACAAAAATGAAGATCTCAAAATTTTCCTAATGGAATTAATTCATTTTACTTTGTTTCACAGCTATTTTTCCTGGAAAGACACATTTTTTGTCCAATGCTCTGGTACTTCTATGGGCAATTGTGCGGCGCCCACCTACGCCAACACGTTTATGCATAGGTTTGAACTGGATCACATTCTGAATCAGGAGATATGGCAAGAAAATTTAATTTTGTACAAACGCTATATCGATGATATATTCGTACTGTGGAAAGGACCGGAAAATACTCTAATTGAAGCTTTGCAAGAACTCAATACCATCAACACGAGAATACAATTCACATACAATATCAACAAAGAGCAAATATCATTCTTGGATGTTTTAATTACAAATGTGAGTAGCGTTCTAGTGACCAGTGTATTCTCTAAAGAAACTGACAGAAACAACTTATTACACTTTAACAGTTTCCACCAACCTTCATTAAAAAACCATCTACCATTTTCTCAGCTACTAAGGATTAAAAGAATAGCATCAACACAAGATCTGTATATTAAACACAAGAATGAAACTCTGATGAAATTCAAAAGAAGGGGTTATCCTCAACCCATCCTGGAATCCGCTGCAGAACGTGCAGATAAACTACAAAGACAACATCTATTAAGGTCAATTCCTAAACCAGATGAACAAAGACAAGTTTTTGTGTCAAAATTTTCGACAAGAAGTCATCTTATCAAAAAAACTATCATAAGGAACTGGCCGTTACTGGCCTTGGAAGACGATTTCAAAGGTTTGTTTTCTAAAGCACCTATATTTGCGTATGAACGCACCAAGAACATCAAAGAACTGATTAAAACTCCTAAAGAACTGATCACCTCAAAATACACTGGCACACTTCCGTGTCACAATTGTGGGAATTGTTCAGCAATTATCAGAGGTAACACCATCAATCACCCTACTAAAGGCACACCAGTGAACTTGAAAGTATCAGGTACCTGTGACACAAGTAACGTTATATACTTGCTAAGATGCCCGTGTGGACTCTCTTATGTAGGTAAGACTCAGAGAAAAGTAAAAACCAGACTTATTGAACATAAGAGTAACATCAGGTTGAAGAACCTGAAGTCAACCATCGCCGTACATTTTGCGGAAGCATGTCACAATGTATCACAGCTAAAATACTGCATACTGGAGGTGGTGAATATACTACCGGGAAGAGACAATCACACAAACCTATTGAAAAGGGACATTTTTTGGATGAACTTCTTATGTACATTACAGCCTAAAGGGCTCAATGAACGAATAGATTTTAGTTGGTATTTGTAAACTTTCTGGTTATTACTATGGACTATATATGCGTGCATATGATAAGTAGTAATGTATATAAATGAGTTGTCTGTACTGGATTTAATAGGCTGTTATGCCTTAGTTAGTTTTGACATATAGTACCTGGGCCATGGTTGCAGTTTACACCAGTTGCCCCCATCTTGCACACTTATTAATTCTAGAGTCACTTACACCATTAGTGTTCACTGTCAGTATATTTCTATCATTCACGTAATTATTCTTTTAATTTTCTATTTATGTTTAATAAATTTGCGCGTTTCAATAGGGTGCGCGCGTTATTAATTATACACACATAACATGTGCACGCGCTAGAAACATCGAAATAAATGCTTAGTACACTCGTATTTAAATAACAGGGCACAAATACACCCACTCCGTGTTGATAGTCTGTTTTTAGTGTTTAGTTGAATACCATGTGACAGGGTTACGTTTATCGCGCACATAAACATAGATCATAGAGCTAAGACAGCTAGAGCGCCACACGCGGATCTCGAGTGAGGAGACAAACTCAACCACACGGGTAAGCCACTTCGGAAGGCTAAAATTATGTGTTCTTGTAGTAACGCGTCTTTGTTGAAGGTTCAAACAAGCGGATGTTTATGAATATTTTTTCCACAGAGTCGCGTGTGAAGTGTCAATATACATTTGAACTATGAAAGTACACAGGAGATATTGAAGGTCAGTGTTGTGTACATGCATATGACAGGCGAGCACATAGGGATATAAGGTGTGCACAACGATGGTGATAGCATGAGAAAGATACATACGATGGGAGGCAGATAACGTTAATGTGCTAATCACATGCTTATGTTTTGGTTATTAAGGATATATATTGTTGTTTGTAGATTTCAAAGTCCCCTGAGGAAGAGCTCAGCTCGAAATGCATCGGGCATAACATTATGGAAAATATACAAATGTAAATTGAAGAGAAAAAACTCATGAGTCAAATGAGATGAAATAAACACTAAAGTGATTCAAATATCAACGAACTTTATTGATTACATGAAGACACAGAGTATTGAGTGCGAGTGTGGAGTGAATCTTGTGATCAAGAAACACACATCTATGTCAATGAAATGTTACCACAAGGTCCTTGGTTGCATCCCAAATGGAAATAGCTACTAGGGGATCTAGGTACTATGGATCCAACAGTATTACTTAACTCTAAGGGGCTCATTAGGATGGCGGACGGAAGTGCGACCGCCGTCCTGGAGTATGCGGAAAATGCCTTTTCCGTGTCCGCCTGCCGTGGACAGTCCGACCGCCATATTAGGATGGGAAAGACTGTCATAACTCCGTACGCGGCGGAAGAGAACGCACCGCTGCGGAAGTACTCCCGACCCCGCGGCGGACGTAACCAATCCAGAGACACCGCCGTACGGAATGCGTCTCCGACCGTGTCCCAAATCACGATGGTGGTAAACACACATAAAACCGCTGCGGAAAAACAACCTGCCTTAACACGGCGGAATCCCCACAGCGAACACACCACACATTGCCAAGATACCCACCACAAGCAGCTTGCCAACATGGACCCAGCGCTACAAGCTTTTCCAATACTCTTCGCGATCCTCCACCAGCAAGTCATGGACCATCATCGACGACGACGCAGGTACGCCAACTCACTTACTGCTGCCGGAAGGGGAGTACTTGCCAGGGCTGTGGCGTTGGAAGGGGGAGTGGCATGTGATAGGAAATACATTGATGATCTCACAACAATATACACAATTGAAGTACACACCAGGAATGACAACGACATACCACAAAACATGATTTATTAGCTTCATTCAACATATTAGGTGCATAATATCAGAATATCCAAGAGCATGGGCATTGTATACAACAGATCATGTACATCATTGGCATCACATGAGAGGGGCTAAGTGCATCAACAGTCCATGGCAAGGCACAGGTCCATCAGAGGCAGCACATGAGAGGGGCTAAGTGCATCAACAGTCCATGGCAAGGCACAGGTCCATCAGAGGCAGCACATGAGAGGGGCTAAGTGCATCGACAGTCTATGGCAAGGCACAGGTCCATCAGAGGCAGCACATGAGAGGGGCTAAGTGCATCGACAGTCCATGGCAAGGCACAGGTCCATCAGAGGCAGCACATGAGAGGGGTTAAGTGCATCGACAGTCCATTGCACAGAACAGGTCCATCAGAGGCAGCACATGAGAGGGGCTAAGTGCATCGACAGTCCATTGCACAGAACAGGTCCATCAGAGGCAGCACATGAGAGGGGCTAAGTGCATCAACAGTCCATTGCACAGAACAGGTCCATCAGAGGCAGCACATGAGAGGGGATAAGTGCATCAACAGTCCATTGCACAGAACAGGTCCATCACAGGCAGCACATGAGAGGGGCTAAGTGCATCAACAGTCCATGGCAAGGCACAGGTCCATCAGAGGCAGCACATGAGAGGGGCTAAGTGCATCGACAGTCCATGGCAAGGCACAGGTCCATCAGAGGCAGCACATGAGAGGGGGTAAGTGCATCGACAGTCCATAGCACAGAGCAGGTACATCATTGGCAGCACGTCAGAGGGCAGAATGCAGTATCAGAACAGCAACAGGGCATTGTGGACAACAGAGCAGGTACATCATTGGCAGCACGTGAGAGGGCAGAATGCAGTAGCAGAACAGCAACAGGGCATTGTGGACAACAGAGCAGGTACATCATTGGCAGCAAATGAGAGGGCAGAACGCAGTATCAGAACAGCAACAGGGCATTGTGGACAACAGAGTAGGTACATCACTAGCAACACCAGTACGTGGGTGAAGCTACCCGTCCCAACGACAACACCAGTGCAAGGCTGGTTACAATGGACAATGTACACACCAAGTCAAATCACATGGGAGTGAAGTGAACAGCACCTCACATCACAGAATCAGGTGGACTGCTTGAACTACCTGCCTCGGACACGCTGCCAGCACCAGAAACAGGAATGTGAGACACAGCCACAGAGCTACTGACTGACACATGAGCCACAGACCCAGACACACTGCCAGCACAAGAAACAGGAATGTGAGACACAGCCACAGCTCGAGTGACTGACATGTGAGCCACAGACCCTGACACACTGCCAGCACCAGAAACAGGAGTGTGAGACACAGCCACAGATCTACTGACTGACACATGAGCCACAGACCCATACACACTGCCAGCACCAGAAACAGGAATGTGAGACACAGCCACAGCTCGAGTGACTGACACGTGAGCCACAGACCCTGACACACTGCCAGCACCAGAACCAGGAATGTGAGACACAGCCACAGCTCAAGTGACTGACACGTGAGCCACAGACCCTGACACACTGCCAGCACCAGAAGCAGGAATGTGAGACACAGCCACAGCTCGAGTGACTGACACCTGAGCCACAGACCCTGACACACTGCCAGCACCAGAAACAGGAGTGTGAGACACAGCCACAGATCTACTGACTGACACATGAGCCACAGACCCAGACACACTGCCAGTACCAGAAATAGGTGAGGGCACAACAGACACAGTGCCACCATCTGACACATGAGAGTCAACTGCAGCTGCACCACTGGGACCAGTGAAATAATGAGCCACAGGGCTGTATGGGCCAGGAGGCAGGGTGGCCCTGGGAGTTGGGGATAGCTGTACTTGAGCGACATCGGGGTGCTCAGGTGTCAATGGTGTGTGTCTACGTTTCTTAGGGATATGTGAGTGCACCGTGGACATGACTGGACTGGTAAGTGGTGTGGCCTCATCTGAAACATCACCCAGCGCAGGTGGATCATCTGCTGGTGGGGGTCTGCTCTCTGGGGACGTGCTGGACCCTGCTTGTCATTTGCTGTGGGCCTGCCTTCTGCCTTCTAAATCATGTGTAATGGGGGATGCGACTACAGGGTACTCCTTCCTCTGCTTCTGACGGGCGTGGATGGGAGTAGAGGTATGGGGGGACTCCACCGCGGACACATCTTTACTACGTTCCTTCAACAACATCAGCCTCAGTGCAGCCAGGGGTGATGTATGCCTGTCCTTGATGGAGCTAGTGTCTATGGGAGAAGCCCTGTCCCTTGGATGTGCCTTGGCCGTAGGAGGTGTCCTGTCCCTGGAAGTTCCCTGATCCCTGGGCGGTGCCCTGTCCCTGGGTGCAGACTTTTCCCTTGTAGTGTACCTGTCTCTAGAAGCAACCTTGTCCCTTGTAGTGTCCCTGCTCTTGGGAGTTGCCCCTTCCTTTGAAGTGTCCTTGTCCCTGGGAGTGTCTCTTCTCTTGCGAGTTGCCCCTTCCTTTGTAGTGTCCTTGTCCCTGGGAGTGTCTCTTCTCTTGGGAGTTGCCCCTTCCTTTGTAGTGTCCTTGTCCTTGGGAGTGTCCCTGCTCTTGGGAGTTGCCCCTTCCTTTGTAGTGACCTTGTCCTTGGGAGTGTCCCTGCTCTTGGGAGTTGCCCCTTCCTTTGGAGTGTCCTTGTCCTTGGGAGTGTCCCTGCCCTTGGGAGTTGCCCCTTCCTTTGTAGTGTCCTTGTCCCTGGGAGTGTCTCTTCTCTTGGGAGTTGCCCCTACCTTTGTAGTGTGCTTATCCTTGGGAGTGTCCCTGCTCTTTTGAGGTGGCCTTGCCTTTGTAGTGGTCTTGTCCCTGGGAGTGTCCCTGCTCTTGGGAGTTGAACCTTCCTTCGTGGTGTCCTTGGTAGTGTCCCTGGACTTGGGAGTTGCCCTTCCCTTGGGACTACCTTTTGTGGGTGATGCCTGTGTAGCATGTGAAGCCATTTCCACCCACACCCCATGAGGATCCTGTGTGTCAACTCCAGTGAAGCTCACGTCGTCTTTGGTGCCAGATTTACCAGTCCTAGGGGATGGGATCTGTGCTCTCCGTGCCCTGCCCTGCTGCCTGTGCCTGCTCCTAGTGCAATAACCTGTAAAAGAGTCCTGCTCTGAGAAGTCACTCCCCCCTGAGACATCAAGTGGTGTGGATGGGGGAACAGAAGTACCACCTTGTCTTTGCGACTGTACAATGGCAGAAGACACAGTGTTTGCTAATGACTGAACTGTTCTGTGTAGACCGGCAACATCGCCATGCATACCCTCCATGAATGCCACCAACTGCCCCAACTTCCTATCCTGGTCTTGGAATGCATTGATCATGTTGGTCTGCCCTACACACAGCTGTCGCAGCAGATCTACAGCCTCTGCACAAAGTGCACTTTGTGTCACCGGGGCAGGGGCGGCGGTTCCTGCACCGAAGGCCACTCTGCTCCCCCTCCTCTGGCGAGCACGAGCAGTACATGTTGCAGTGGGTGGCAGTGTGGGCCCTGTGTACTGTGTCCCGACTGAAGGTGTCGATTGCCCACTCCCTGTCTGTGCCAACAGTGAGGACTCACCAACACTTTCTGAGGATGAGGGCGAAGGTGTTTCCACATGTGAGTCCTCAGGGACGGTCCTGTCCCCCTCTCTGGGGCTGCCCTCTTCAGTGTCAGTCTGCGTGTGTGTGACCTCTGATCCGGAAGCATTGCCACCACCTATATCCGTCGTCTGTGGGTCAGTGCCCTCTGCCACAGCTGAAATAGAGAGAAACGAGATGTGAGTAAGTGCCACACTCACGTACTGAAGGACTACAGATCTAGAATTCCATTACATACATAGTACATGTAGCACACATCCTGCACACGTCCCCCCCTACCAGTCATCCTCACATCAAGGATCCGGCGTTGGCTGTCAAACATGTACATCATACGAACATGGCAAGTGCCTGTAGATCTGCACACATGTCATGCCATGGGACCACAGACCTCAACGGCATGTCCTGGAACCCTCAACTACTAAGCAAGTGGGCTGTCCACCTGGCGGACATGGATGCCAACGCTCACTCCGCTAATGGCACCAGCATGGTATTTCAGCTAAACATACGCACCACGGAAGTCACTACTGTGTCTGAGCACCAATACATGCATTGCAGGCCCAAGTAACAAACACATACATTCTGCTTACCGCTAGTTTGCTGTGGATCCCCACTCAGCCGGGGGGACTGCTCAGGATGCGTCACAGCAATGATACGGTGCATAAGAGGGGTCATGGTGCAGCGGGCCAGACGTGTAGATCTTGGAATCATCCCCAGTGTCATCTCCGCCACATTCTTGCTAAGCCTGGATATGTCATCCCAGCGCTTGTGGCAGTGTGTGTGTCGTCTATTGCACCCCCCACTGCCCGTACATCACGTGCTATGGTCCTCCACACGGCCTTGCGAAGGTGCAGCTTGACCTACCATGATGGGAGACAAGAGGGTAACGTAAGTGAACAGTATGACATGCACAAACATCATAGTAACACGTTTCTACATGCAGCCATGCCCAGCACTACACATGTGAAGGTCCCACAGCACACCGCCGGGCATGCAGAAGACAGGAGCCACTGTACACCTCATGTCCAACAACATGTACACCACTGAACTTACCACCTGTCCGGGTGCACCGTAGAGCCGTTGGTAGTTGCTGCGCACACCGTCCACAAGGACATCCAGCTCCGCTGCGGTGAAGGGACGAGACCGGGTCTCTCGCACTCCCTGCATGACAAGGTCCTGGACTGTGGCATAGCAGCAGCAGCCGTTGGTCAGCTCAGCAGCAGCAGGTCGAGGTGATGGTAACAGGCAGCAGCCGTTGGTCAGCTCAGCAGCAGCAGGTCGAGGTGATGGTCACAGGCAGCAGCCGTTGGTCAGCTCAGCAGCAGCAGGCCGAGGTGATGGTCACAGGCAGCAGCCGTTGGTCAGCTCAGCAGAAGCAGGTCGAGGTGATGGTCACAGGCAGCAGCCGTTGGTCAGCTCAGCAGCAGCAGGTCGAAGTGATGGTCACAGGCAGCAGCCGTTGGTCAGCTCAGCAGAAGCAGGTCGAGGTGATGGTCACAGGCAGCACTGGATCCAAGCAGTGAATGTGTGCTTGTGAAAGTCACACATATATAGGGCCCTGAGCCCATGTCAGTGGCACACGTCGCCAGCGATTGGTTCCCCTGGATGCCTCATTTGAAAAGGGCCAATGACAGGCCCTGGTGTGGCGGTGCACGGCTTCCGCCATTGTCGATGGCGCATACGCACCCCGCGGTACCTCTTCCCATTGGCTGCCTGTGCACGTGCCGTCACGGACACACATCTGCAACCGCAAGTGCGCACTTCCGCAACGGTTGCATCTTTTGCAACAATGTTCAATCAGTGGTGCCACCATGGCGGTGCACGCCTTCCGCGGGGGAGGTGCAGGCCAACACATACTTGTGATCATGGAAATCAAAATGGCAGTTCATGACCCCCCTTACAGTCACCTTGCATCATCCACCGTAGACCGACCGTGCCAGCCCGGTCACCCACCGCCGTCCCAGCCCGGTCACCCACCGCCGTCCCAGCCCGGTCACCCACCGCCAGGTGTTGACTGGCCTGGCCCGGCGGTGGGTGACCGGGCTGGGACGGCGGTGGATGACCGGGCTGGCACGGCGGTGGGTGACCGGGCTGGGACGGCGGTGGGTGACCGGGCTGGCACGGCGGTGGGTGACCGGGCTGGGACGGCGGTGGGTGACCGGGCTGGGACGGCGGTGGGTGACCGGGCTGGCACGGCGGTGGGTGACCAGGCTGGGACGGCGGTGGGTGACCGGGCTGGCACGGCGGTGGGTGACCGGGCTGGGACGGCGGTGTGTGACCGGGCTGGGACGGCATGTGTGTGACCATGCATGTAATGTGAGGATGCTCACCATTGTAGGAGTGATGATTGGTGCATGAAGACATGGAGAGTGTGTAGCATTGTTTTATTGTGTGTGCACGTGCATGTGTGTCTGTGATGACGCTTGTCCACATTAGGGTCATTAGGCATGTCTTGTTGGCAGTTCTTCTCACGTGTGAGTAAGTTACATTGTACATGTTGACAGACATCATGTTGTTAGTGGCTGCACATTGTTTGCATGCTACTCTGTATTGTAGGTAATTTCCGACATGTCACACATATGATAATTGTCGACGACATTTCTCATTTTGATTGTGTTGGCCTACATGTGATAGAGTTGCACAGCTATGCGTTGTTGGTAAATTGACATCTACTACATCTACTCCCACACAGGAGGGCTCCAAATGTGCATCGCCCATACACTGTGCTGGAGGACATGGTTGACGAGGAGGTGATCAGGAAATTCCGGCTTGATCGACTTAGATTGCTGGAGCTTGTAGACCAATTGTCTCCTCATCAGCAGCCACGGAGAACATATCCTGGTTCCATTACACCCACAGCAAAGGTGATGGCAGCACTTCACTTCTTTGCTACTGGCACCTTCCAGTACACAGTTGGACATGCCGGGGGGATGTCACAGTCCATGTTCAGCATGGTACTGCGGGATGTTCTCAAAGCCATGATGATTTACAAGGATGATTACATCCATTTTCCACGGGCGGCAGAGTTGGCAGCAGTCAAAGCAGACTTCTATGCACTGGGCCAGATACCACACGTAGTGGGTTCCATTGATGGCACCCATATCAGTCTCATTCCACCCCGGGCACGTGAGCCTGTATTTTGCAATCGGAAACACTTTCATTCGCTCAACGTGCAGGTGGTGTGCCTGGCCGACAACATCATATCCCATGTGTGTGCCAGATTTCCATGCTCCGCACATGACTCCCACATCATGCGGAGCAGCATTGTCCCCCAACTGATGGCAAATCTGCGTCCAGAACGTGCGTGGCTTGTTGGTGAGTATGCTGTGGGGACAGTTGTGCATTCTGTGTGGCATGGGGTACCCACCAATCCAGGTAGTGATATCTGTGTCTGTCATCCCACCACATAGGCGATTCTGCGTACCCAAACCGGCCCTGGCTGCTGAGTCCCATACGTAATCCAACTACAGCTGGTGAAATGCGATACAATGATGCCCATGGAAGGACACGTAGAGTGGTGGAACGTACATTTGGACTGCTAAAGTCTAGGTTTCGATGCCTGGATAAAACCGGAGGAGCACTGCCTTACTCACCAGGCAAAGTATGCAGGATCGTGATTGCCTGCTGCGTGCTCCACAACCTGGCCTTGCGCAATGACATTGAACTGATCTTGGACCCTGAAGACCAACAAGTCCCTCGGCCTCCCATACCACCCATGTCGACTGATGAGGATAGTGGTGAGGAAGAAGGTGTGGACCAGAGGCGTCATCTCATTGATCGCTATTTTCCTTGAAGGTGAGTGACTACCTCTTGTGCAGGTTGACAATGCGTGATGTATGTTTGCTGGTGGTGTGTGGATGTGGTGTTTTAAAGCTGGCTGTTCTGGTATGTTATGTTTGCATGTGTGTGTTGTATTTATTGAGGACATGCAAGGCTCCATGATGTGTGTCCTCTCATCCACAGATTTGGTGGTGAGTGTTGTTTGTGGTATGTTGCAGTACAGTGTGTTGTGATGGGTGTGAATCAGTTTCCTGACGTGTGTTTGTTGTCTCTCATTTTCCCTAGGTCACTCCCACTGAGGCATAATTCTCACCGACATACTTCCCTGCGCCTTGTGACGTCAGATTCTGAGACAATCATGTGATTAAAACATGGAGGCAACACATCATTGAGTGTGTAAGTGAAATTTATTTACAGGTTGTGAATTGATGCTGGTGGATATTTACAAGTAAGTGTTGGGTGGGGGAGTGTGAATTGAAGGTCATGGTAGATGAAAAGACCGTGGTGACACCACATTGGGTGATGTCCAGCTAGTCCAGCAGACCGGTGCCAATACTTGGCGTTGTGGGACAGGATAGTTGGCGGGTGAATGGCAGGGCCAGGCAAGGTTAATGTCATTGGCGGCCCCTCTTTGAGCGGGTGAATGGTGCATCCCTGCTGCTCTCACCTACTTCCAGCCGCGGAGACAGCTGGGGGGCAGGTTGGTCAGGGGCCACATCCATGTCCATGGGCTCAGGTGGCGGTGGCGGTGGTGTTGGCGACCGTGGCGGCTGGGCACCTGGCTGCGGGGGGGGGGTTGGTGCGGGATAACCAGTCCCTCCACAGTGCTGTTACCTGGCCCATGATGTCCACTAGTTGCCCTATGCGCCTGTCAATTGACCGCAACTGATTTGTGTTCTCCACTGAGTCCTGGTGGGCATGATCAGCCTGTGCCTGCCCCCGGTCATAGGAGGCCTGGACTCTGGCTAGGGCTTCCAGTGTTTCTGCAGCAGGATGGGGTGGGTGTCCTTCCACACCTCGCCGGTGAGAAGCACTCCTGTTGGTGAGATGTGCCCTCTGGTCTGTCCTTTCCCGTCCACTCTCCCTGCTTGGCTGGGATGTAGATGGCCCTGCGTCGTGCGATGGGTCAGGCAGGGTGGCACAGGCAGGAGTGGTGGTACTGGTGGTGGTGGAGGTGGTGGTGGTGGTGGCTGCACAGGTCACTATGGCAGGTGTTGTTGGGGTGACACAGGCCAAGGTTGTGGAGGCAGGGATGTCCTGTGAACCTGATTGCCCTGGGAGTCGGCTTGGGCCCGCTTCGTCCTCCGCACCGGAGCTGACAGCGGGATCCTCCCCAGAGAGTCCGTGCTGTGAGTGGGGCGACTGTTGCAGGCGGTTGCTGGTTTCGCCAGTCAGGTTGCAATCACCTGAGGGACAAGATTTTAATGATCAATGCAGTGGACATGACATGTTTTCATCTTTGCAACATTACATATCACTGACCTCTCTACACACCCCACCCACCTCCCAACACACCCCACCCACCTCCCAACACACCCCACCCACCTCCCGACACACCCCACCACCCTCCCTGTGGACATGGGAGCCTGTTGGGAGTTGTAGTGCTGGTCTCTCACACACCCCGCCCACCTCCCAACTCACCCCACCCACCTCCCAACACACACCACCCACCTCCCAACACACACCACCACCCTCCCTGTGGACATGGGAGCCTGTTGGGAGTTGTAGTGCTGGTCTCTCACACACCCCACCCACCTCCCAACACACACCACCACCCTCCCTGTGGACATGGGGACTGTTGGGAGTTGTAGTGCTGGTCTCTCACACACCCCACCCACCACCACCCTAACTTTTGACATGGGGGCTGTTGGGAGTTGTAGTGCTGGTCTCTCACACACCCCACCCACCTCCCAACACACACCACCCACCTCCCAACACACCCCACCACCCTCCCTGTGGACATGGGGGCCTGTTGGGAGTTGTAGTGCTGGTCTCTCACACACCCCACCCACCTCCCAACACACACCACCACCCTCCCTGTGGACATGGGGGCCTGTTGGGAGTTGTAGTGCTGGTCTCTCACACACCCCACCCACCACCACCCTCCCTTTTGACATGTGGGCCTGTTGGGAGTTGTAGTGCTGGTCTCTCACACACCCCACCCACCAACACCCTCCCTTTTGACATGGGGGCCTGTTGGGAGTTGTGGTGCTGGTCTCTCACACACCCCACCCACCACCACCCTCCCTTTTGACATGGGGGCCTGTTGGGAGTTGTAGTGCTGGTCTCTCACACATCCCACCCACCTCCCAACACACCCCACCACCCTCCCTGTGGAGATGGGGGCCTGTTGGGAGTCGTTCAAATTTTGGTGAGTATGTGGCCCACATGCATGGTTTGGGGCCTGGGGGATGTGTCCTCTCAGTTGTGTGAGGCAGACCATGTCGGTGTGATAGAGGTGCTTGGTTTATACTTACCAGCCTCTTCTCCCTCGTCGATTCCTTTAAGGCTCTCTGGGTGCAGTATGCCCAGCACCTTTTCCTCCCATTCTGCATAGGGTATGGGCTCCGGGGATGTGCCTGCAGGTGATTTTTGGCACGGATGCCTTTGACCCTTGTTTTGAGGTCGTGCCACCTCCTCTGGATGTCGTGCTTGGTTCGTGGCACGGTCCCTGATGCATTCACCCGGCTGACTATCCTGTCCCACATGTGGTTTTTGGTTGCCACGGTGGTCTGCTGGACTAGTGTGCCGAATAGGTGGGGTTCGACACGGATGATTTCATCCACCAGGACCTTCAACTCTGTGTCAGTGAATTTAGGATTTCTCTTTGGTGCCATGGTGTGTGATGTGCAAGGTGTGGGTGGAGTGGGTTGGGATGTGCAGGTGTGTGGTGTGTAGGAATGGTGTGGTGGGTGTTTGTGTGGTGGGTGTGTTTGTGTGCAGGTTGTATGTGTGGACTTTTGTATCTGCTGTTAGTCGTATTGGGCCTCTTGCTTGCAGCTATGCTGTGGTGCAAAGGATTGTGGTAGTGGGTGGAAATCTTTTTATACTCGGTGTCGTGGTAGTGTCCCAATGGTTGTTGCCAGTCAGGTCTCTTCCTTTTGGATACACCACTACCGTGTCTCCCTCTCTAGCTTGCTAGGTGGGTGTGTTGACTTCAGTGGATTTTTAGGTGTTTGGGGGGGTGTCATTGTGGCTTGTGATTGGTGTGGGTGTTTCAGGTGGGTGGGTGTCCTGTGTAGTGTGTTTTGTATTTACTTCCGTCAGCCATTTGTAAATTGGTTTGACGGTAGGGATGGTGTTCGTGTTGTCCTTCCGCTGGGATGCTGGGTTTATCGTTGCATTGTTTCCGCAGCGGTCGTGGATGGAGGTGAGTTCCGTGGGACTGGCGGCGTTATCCTAATCGCGGGCACGGAGCCTCCGCAGGTATTGCGGTGGCTGTGCCTGTTCCCGCAGTGATGTTCTTCCGCGGCGGATGGTGTTTCTTAGGTTCCGTCCGCTTGCAGCGGTCTCAGGTGTACTCCGTCCGCCGCAGACGGGGTTTGATGTACTCCGTCCGCGGCGGACGGAGTTTCATGACATTTTCATCCTAATCGCAACGGCGGTTTATCCGCGGAGCGGTCGGGAGTATCTTGGCCGCGTCCTTGGCGGTCGGAACCCGTTTCCGTCCGCCATCATAATCGGCTCCTACGATTTCAATGAGAGGGGTGTTTTTTCTTCTACTCGTTTAAATGTATTCCAGATTGATGTGCTTTTATGATTTTTATGATAAAATCAAATAAAGATATTAATCTATCTATCTATCTATCTATCTATCTATCTATCTATCTATCTATCTATCTATCTACTTATTGGTCTTTTGTTGTGCATCCTCAAGTCATCACAGAAATATATGGTTTGTGAGTGTCCTGCTGTATTGTACTGAGGCATTTTACAGAGCTTTATACCCATGACGCCGTCACAAAGTGGTCTTTGACCTATTTGTACATAGATGTGTGTAAACTATGCCATGATGAGACCTATAGCTTTGGCCAATTTTTGTTTTAATTTCCTTACTTTTGCTGCAAGTAAATACAGGCCTATTCTTTGCATGAGTGATAGCTCTGACTCGACATCCTGTAGCACTCCACTGCTTCAGGAAGAGTGTGAAATGTGGAATGGTGAGGAAACGAGGCTCAGGAGTAGAGAGAGCCGATGGAGACAAGAGGCAGCAGTTACGGGTGCCAGTCCATATGCGGCAAATTGCTTAAATAAAGAGTTCAGTGATAAAATATCGATGTAACAAGCATTGATGTTCTAAATATCGAAGTAAAAATATAGAATACAAAAATATCGACTCCCTATACTTAAACAGGTAAGTACAAAATATCGAAGTAAAAAATATCGATGTAAAAAATATTGAATACAAAAAATATAAAATAAAATATATTAAATGTATTAAATATTAATATTATTTTTAACAAACTAAACTAAATGTAATATACATTTTAAGAGAGGAGTTAGCCTAACGGCTAGGGCGGTCGACCTCGAAACTGGGGAACTGGGGTCGAGTCTTGGCAATGACACTGAACATCCTGTGATTCTGGGCACATCACTTAATCTCCCGGTGCCTAACAAAAATGAATGTGTCCTCATGTAAATCAACTGGTGATATGTAAAGCACTCTGGTACCCGATTCGGGTCAAGTTCACGCTATATAAAACTCTGTTAAAAAAAAAAAGTAAGTATAACAAATAAACTTAATTAAAAAAAATATAAACATACAAACACAATAATTTATACATATACATATATTTAACTATTGCACAAGTTACTTACCTTCGGTAACGATATATCTGTAAGAAACAGTAGTTAGTATTAGATTCCTTACCTTAGAATATCCCCAGGCGTCAGACTGGATCCGGAAATTTTTACGTTGCAGTACCCTTGCGCGTCGGTAGGCGTCGTCTGCGGCTCCGCGTCCGTCGTCGGCGTTGTTGGCGCCGGGATGACGTCGCCGGAGTACTTAGACGCCGCCCTCGCGCGCTGACGTCAGTTCTTATACACAGCTTTTCTGCGGCAGAAATGCAGAGCCATGATAAAAACCAAAACTGGTGCCATGAAACTAGGGCCCTGAAAGGGAATGACCTTAACCCTAGATATCGGTTCGCAGAACGGGGAGGATGGGTGGGGCGGTAAGGAATCTAATACTATACTAACTACTGTTTCTTACAGATATATTGTTACCGAAGGTAAGTAACTTGTGCATCTGAAAGAAACAGGTTAGTATTAGATTCCTTACCTTAGAATAGATACCCCAGCAATACCAACCCCGGTGGTGGGTCTGTGAACCAATGATCACACCAAAAAGTCCTGGAGGACGGAACGGCCAAAGAAGCCATCCCTCCGGACTTGGCTGTCCAGGCAGTAGTGTCTAGCGAATGTGTGCAGTGAGGCCCACGTAGCTGCCTGACATATGTCCTGCAAGGGGACTCCCCGGCCCAGGGCAGTAGTAGCTGCCGTGGCCCGAGTGGAATGGGCCCTCAGCCCAACAGGAGGCTCCTTCTTGGCCAAAGAATAGCATGCCTTGATGCACAACACGACCCACCATGAGATGGTCTGTTTGGGCACCGCCCGCCCCTTCTTAGCGCCCACGTAACCAACAAAGAGTTGGTCATTCACCCGGAACTGGCGTGTGCGATCCAGATAGTATGATAGCACACGTTTTGGGTCCAGACGGTGGAGCCGCTCTTCCTCTTTCGAGGGATGCGGAGGCGGAAAGAAGGTGGGCAAGGTGATGGACTGCCCGATGTGGAAGGCTGTGACTACCTTGGGCAGGAAAGAGGGTCTTGTCCGCAACACAACCTTGTCCGGATGGACAGAAATGAAAGGAGGTTTAGAGGAAAGAGCCTGGAGCTCACTCACTCTCCTGGCAGAGGTGATGGCAACCAGGAAACCAGTCTTAAGTGTAAGAAGAAGGAGAGGACAGTTATGAAGCGGCTCAAAAGGAGCGCACATCAGGTAAGTTAGAACCAGGTTCAAGTCCCACTGGGGCGTCACGAAAGGAACAGGGGGGAACATATGAGTGATGCCCTTCAAGAATCTGTTAACAGTCGGGGACTTGAACAAAGAAGGCTGATCAGGTAGCCTCAAGAAGGCGGAAAGGGCAGAAAGGTAGCCCTTGATAGTGCCCAGAGCAGAGCCCTGCTGGGCAAGAGAAAGAAGGAAGAGAAGAACCTCAGAAAGGGGGGCAGAGAGTGGATACACAGCCTTTGCTGTGCACCATGCTACAAATCTGTTCCACCTGCAGGCGTATACCGACTTTGTGGAGGGACGCCTGGCTGCCAGAATCACATTACAAACTTCAGGAGGCAAGTCAAATGGCCTCAACTGCCGCCCCACAATCTCCAAGCATGGAGGTGGAGACTGGACAGGTTCAGGTGGAGGACCATCACCTGCTGCTGCGACAGAAGGTTCTCCTGAAGAGGCAGACGAATTGGGGGATCGACAGACATGCTGAGTAGCTCTGGATACCAATATCTTCGTGCCCAGTCCGGAGCCACAAGGATAACTTGGGCCCGGTCGCACCTGATCTTCTTCAGCACTCTGGGCAGAAGTGATATAGGCGGAAAGGCGTACAACAGACCGCAGCTCCACTCGAGACGAAAAGCGTCTCCGAGCGAGTGCCGCCTTGGAAATTCCAACGTGCAGAACTGATGACGTTGTACGTTCTCTTCTGTGGCAAATAGATCTAACCAAGGCTCTCCCCACTGCTGAAAGAGGCCTTGCGCCATGTCCGAGTTCAGACGCCATTCGTGATCCATCATGCACCGACGGCTGAGTTTGTCCACCCTGGCGTTCAGGGAACCTGCCAGGTGTTGAACCACCAGGGTCACGCCCTGATGTTCCAGCCACTGCCAGAGGCACAGAGCCTCCTGGCATAGGGTCCACGACCCCACCCCACTCTGTTTGTTGTAGTACCACATGGCGGTGGTGTTGTCCGTGAACACCTGCATTACACTCCCCCAGACAGAGGGGATGAATGCTTTTAGTGCAAGCCGGATCGCCCGCAGCTCCAGAAGGTTGATGTGGAGCCAGGACTCCGCCGGAGACCAGAGGCCTCTGATCTCCGCCTCTCCCATGTGGCCCCCCCATCCCTGGAGGGACGCGTCCGTCACAACTACGTGCTCCGGTTGGGGTAGGGAGAGGGATATGCCTCTGATCCAATCGCGGTCCATGAGCCACCACTGCAACTGTCTTGCAGTGCCCTCCGAGATCAAGACATGGTCGGACAAGTTGCCTTGATGCTGGGCCCACTGAAACTTCAGGTCCCACTGCAGAGCCCGCATCCGCCACCGGGCGTGATGCACCAGAAGGATGCAGGAGGCCATCAGCCCCAGAAGCCACAGCATCAACCTGACTGAGACTCGGGATAACGGCTGAAAGATCGGAATCAGAGCCTGAATATCCCGAACCTGCTGTTCGGGAGGATAAACCCGAAACTGCGCCGAGTCTAGAACCGCTCCGATGAAGAGGAGCTTCTGAGAGGGACACAGGTGTGACTTCGGCACATTGATGGAGAACCCCAGCAGGTGCAGGAGGTCGGCCGTAGTCTGGAGGTGGCTGACGACTGTCTGGGGCGAGCCTGCCTTCAACAACCAGTCGTCGAGGTAGGGGAAGACTGAAACCCCTAACCTGCGCAGATGAGCAGATGAACTTTCGTGAACATCTGTGGAGCGCTGATAAGGCTGAAGGGGAGCACGGTAAAGTGAAAGTGCTCATGGCCTACCGTGAACCGCAGGTAACGCCGGTGTGCCGGCAGGACTGGGATGTGAAAATAAGCGTTCTGCAAGTCCAACGCTACCATCCAGTCTCCAGGGTCCAGGGCAGCTAAGACCTGAGCCAGTGTCAGCATCTTGAACTTCTCCTTCCGGAGGAAGCCGTTGACGTTCCGTAGGTCCAAGATAGGGCGTAGGCCCCCTTTGCCCTTCTTGGGTACAGAAAGTAGTGGGAGTAACAACCACACCCTACTTCTGGCCCAGGAACGCGTTCAATGGCCCCCTTGGCAAAGAGGGCCGTAACTTCCCCTTGTAGAAGTTTCAAGTGATCCCCCGACACGCGGTGGTACTGCGGTGGCATGGCTGGAGGGGACGCCTCGAAGGGGAGGAAGTAGCCAGGGGAGGGATTTGCAGCACCCACCTGTCCGATGTGACAGTGCGCTAGTGGTGGTGGTGATGGCGGACCCTGCCCCTCATTGGCATCACATGCGCCTGAAAGCACGGACTAGGAGGGTTTTGAGGCGGATGCTGCAGGGGCAGGTGTGGACTGACCTCGTCGTTGTCCACGACCGCCGCCACGGCAGTTTCCACGTCCGCCACCACGCTGGATGGTAGTCTGCGGCCCGTGGCTGGCAGGACGTGTGGGGGTGCCCCTTCCTTGGCCACGAAATAGGCGAAAAGCAGCCGTTTGCTGGCGCGGGCCGAGAGGCCCAAGGACTTGGCCGTAGCCCTGGAGTCCTTAAAGCGCTCAAGCGCATGGTCTGCCTTGTCGCCAAAGAGGCGACGGCCATCAAACGGCATGTCCATAAGGGTGTTTTGGGCATCAGCCGAAAAGCTGGCGGACCTCAACCAGGCGTGGCGACGAATCGCCACCATCGTTGCCATCGCTTTGCCCAGTGAGTCCATGGTATCCAGCCCACACCGAATGGAATACTGCGCTGCATCAAGAGGGCTTGGGCGATTTTACTCCGGGCCTCCTCCGGACATTGTGGCAGCATGTCCGCGACCGTGTCCCACAGAGAGTGGGTGTAACGGCCCAAGAGGCATGCGGTGCTGACTGACCGCAATCCCAAACTCAGGGAGGAGAATACCTTCTTCCCGTATTGCTCATACCTCTTGGATTCCCGATCTGGGGGAGCCGACAGGAATGCGGTCGGGGAGTTAGAGGCCTGGATGACCAGGCTCTCAGGAGTGGGGTGGGTGGACAGGAAGCAAGGGTCGCCCGGAGTCGGGCGGCGGCACCTGCCCATGTTCCTATCTACAGGCAGACCTGTAGCGGGCTTGGACCAAGTGCCCAGGAGAACGTTTGACAAGGCCTCATTTAAAGGCAGCAGAGGCTTGGCCGAGCTTGTCTGCGGTTTAAGGACCTCTGTGAGAAGGTTAATCCTCACGGCCGCGATGGGGAGCTCAAGGCCCAAGGCCTTGGCAGCCCGCGTCAGCACCACACTATAGGCAGCCCCATACTCCATAGCCACGGTAGGAGGGGAGACAAAACCAGTGTCGGGCGAAGTGTCCAGACCACTGGCCTCCCCAAGCTCACCTGTCCAGTCCTGAAAAGACTGACACTCACATGTCAGAGGGTCCTCGCACCCCTCCCAGTCCCCCTCGTCACCCATCGCCTGATACTCAGGCTCAAAGGACGGGGCCGGGTCGTAGAAGTAAAATTCTCCGCTCCGGCGCCAGACCCGAATCGAAGGTTGGACCGGGGACGGCGGCGTCCTGGGATGGCGCCGGGGGCAACACCCTGGGCGCCGGGGCGGTCGTGAGGTCGACCGGCGGCGACCCGGATCCAGGCCCTGCGGCGCCAGACCCGAATCGAAGGTTGGACCGGGGACGGCGGCGTCCTGGGATGGCGCCGGGGGCAACACCCTGGGCGCCGGGGCGGTCGTGAGGTCGACCGGCGGCGACCCGGATCCAGGCCCTGCGGCGTCGGGACCAAAGTCACCGACGGCGTCGGGGCCGAAGCACCCGACGGCGCCGGGGCCGAAGCATCCGGCCCGCTGGGGGACCCAGTCGGGCCGCTTGGCCCAAAGGCGCCGCAGAACCCGACGGAGGAGTGAGCGACCTTATGGCCATGAGGAAGGACTCAATCTCCTCCGGCGTCGCGTGCTGCCCAGGGACGGGCGGGTATGGAGCAGCCAGCGGAGCGCCAGAGGGGGGTGTCGCCCGAACCCCCGGCCGCGTCGCGCGAGCGTCGAGGGGAGTCGGAGGAAGGATGTCATCTCTTCGACTTCTTGTGCCTCTTACCTGAGGACTTCGAGCCCGAAGTCTGATGACGACTCCCCGAACTGTGGTGACTCCGGCCCCGCGACCGTTCCCTCGACCTCCTTCCGGACCAGGACCTCGAGCGGCGCGGGGCTGACTGCCGGAGTTCGAGTCGCTTGCGGAACCGCTCCCGTCAGTCGGAGCAGGACTTGTCGTCGTGGCCTGGGCCCAGACAGTGAAGACACAGTCGATGGGGGTGGGTAACCGACATCAGTCGGTTGCAATCGACGCAGGGTTTGAACCCGGGCATCCCTACCGGCACAGTCGGAGTCGAGAGACTCGAAAAGATGATCAAAAAGGATTGAAAAAGTTAGTCAAAAATTGACTAGGGTACAACTTTTTCCTGGTCTGCGCTTGCTGGCACGGAAAAAAGAAGAACTGACGTCAGCGCGCGAGGGCGGCGTCTAAGTACTCCGGCGGCGCCATCCCGGCACCAACGACGCAGACGACGGACTAGCGAAGGGTTAAAAATTACTATTCCTACTCCTGTGAGTGCAACAGTAGGGTAAGTGATGGATAGTGGAGGGGTAAAAATTACTATTCCCACTCCAATGAGTTTAACAGTAGGGAAAGTGCTGGATAGCGGAGGAGTAGAAATTACAGTTCCCAATCAAGTGAGTGCAACAAAAGGGAAAATGCTGGATAGCGGAGGGGTAAGAATTACTATTCCCACTCCAGTAAGAGAAACAGTAGGGAAAGTGTTGGTTTGTAAGAGGAGAGGAAAAAATTACTATTCCCACTCCAATGAATGCAAATGTAGGGTAAGTGCTGGATAGCGGAGGGGTAAAAATTACTATTCCCACTCCAGTGAGTGCAACAGTAGGGAAAGTGTTGGATAGCGGGAGGGTAACAATTACTATTCCCACTCCAGTGAGTTTAACAGTAGGGAAAGTGCTGGCTAGAAAAGGAGTACAAAATACTATTTCCACTCCAGTAAAAGAAACAGTAGGGAAAGGGTTGGATAGCGGATTGGAAAACATTACCATTCCCACTCCAATGAGTGAAACAGTAGGGAAAGTGCTAGATAGCTGAGGGGTAAAATTTACTATTCCTACTCCAGTGAGTGCAACTGTAGGGAAAATTCTGGATAGGGGAGGGGTAAAAATTACTATTCCACTCCAGTGAGTGCAACAGGAGAGAAAGTGCTGGATAGCGGAGGAGTAAAAATGACTATCCCCACTCCAGTGAGTGTAACAGTAGGGAAAATGTTGGATAGCGGAGGGGTAAAAATTACTATTCCCACTCCAGTGAGTGCAACAGTAGGGAAAGTGTTGGATAGCGGGAGGGTAACAATTACTATTCCCACTCCAGTGAGTTTAACAGTAGGGAAAGTGTTGGAAGTGGAGGCGTAAAAATTACTATTCCAACTCCAGTGAGTGCAACAGTAGGGAAAGGGCTGGATAGCAAAGGTATAAAAATTGCTATTCCCACTCCAGTTAGTGCAACAGTAGGGAAAGTGCGGGATAGTAGAGGGGTAAAAATTACTATTCCCTCTCCAGTGAATGCAACAGTAGGGTAAGTGCTGGATTGCAGAGAAACAAAAATTACTAATAACAATTAAACAATAGAAAAAAATAACTAATCATAAAAATAAATAAACGGTATTAAACAAATATACATTTAAAAATATTAAACATATAAAAAGAACACTTATTATAATATAAATTACATATAAAAAAAAGCATTACAAAAATGAATCCATACTTTTATTATAAAGAGAGAGCCCAAACCTTTGAGGCGGGTAATCTCAGTAACCACAGCACCAATCACAACACCCAATACAGCGTTGGAAAGGGCAGTTGCAGCAGAAGGACATAGGCTATGCAGACAGCCACTATATACATTTTAAAGGTAAAAGAACCGTGCCAGCAAAGTAGTCCCTTGTGGGCGTGTCTGCGTTCTGCTGTGGGTGTGTGCTGGGGGCGTGACAAACGCTGGGGGCGTGTGGTACGTTCCGCCCTTCATGCCATGTGAGTCATAATTGTGCCGCATCAAGGGGCACGCTAGGGGCGTGACACGCTGGGGCCGTGACAAACGCTGCGGGCGTGTGTCCGCCCTTCATGCCATGTGAAGCGCCAATTACGCAATTGCGCCGCATCAAGGGGCACGCTGGGGGGGTGACAAACGCTGGGGGCGTGTGCTACGTTCCGCACTTCATGCCATCTGGGTCGTACATTAATCAGATTGTCTGCTGTGGCCGTGTGCTGGGGGTGTCACAAAGGCGTTCACCTCGAAGCATGGTAAGTAACCATTCGCAAGACTCCCTTGGGGAACTGCCCATTTTCTCACACTTACTGGGGGTGCCGAATGCAGTGTGTGCCTTGGCCTGGGTGCATCTGAAAGGGCCAAACGCAGTGTGTGGCTTGGCCTGGGTGCGTCTAAAAAGCATAGGTGTGGGTCATAAAAAAAATAAGAACAGCGGGAAACAATCATTCAAGACTCACACGATTCTAATTGTTAGACGGTCGCCGCAGACCCTCAGGCGGGGGCACACGCGACTGAGCGTGTCTGCGGGGACAATTACTGCAGCCTCTTAAGCGCGGTTACTGAACTATCACATTAAACCAAATTACACGCGCCTGCTAACATCAGCCAGGGCTGTAGCCGGACTCAGGCGGCGGATCACTACACTAATTACCTGAACCTGCTGCATGAACCAGGGCTTCAGCTGGGCCTCAAGCGGGGGGACACGCGCCTGCTAACATCAACCAGGGCTGCAGCTGGGCCTCAAGCGGGGGAACACGCAAATGACGTATCTGAATACACACATTACACATATTCTATTTCATACCCGGACAACGTCGGGACGGGCTGCTAGTAACTACTAAAGTTTTAACACATATAATAAAAATACCAACAATTCTAATACAAAAAACATACATCACTTACATATAAAATATATACTAAAATACACACCAATAATAAAAAAAAAATCGATATTTTTAACAACTATATTTTGGCAAACGATATCAAACACTTTGATAATTTAAATATCGATATTACTTACCTAAAATCAATATTCTTGACCACAATATTTTTTCTGACGATATTTCTGACCCACAATATTTATACCACGATATTTGTGCAAGTCAATATTTTTACATCGATATTCTGTTGCTGCACCTAAATGAAGTCTGTTTCAATTTACCATTTTAGACGCTTCACTGGCAATCAGCAAGGAGACCTAATGCTGGGAAAGTACGTGCATAGTACATCTCATCATTACATGCTAACTGCACGAGTGAAACGAAGGGCCATCGACAATGGCACCGGACGCTGAAAGCCGGTGAGTGAAGGCTGGTGATGGTGACACGGAAAAACTAAGTAGTGGGTCACTGTTGGAGGCCAGCCCGAGCAAAGTTGGTCCGACTCTCCTCGACTGATCTCCTCCCACTAGTTTGGAGAGTGGATGTACGCATAGACGGGAGGTGGCCATATTGCAGCAGAGCGTTAGCATCAACAACTGCATCATGCCACACCCATAGAGGAAATTCCTTTAGCTGCGTGATGCACATGTATGTTAAAGGAGGGCAACAAACAGCCTTTGAACTGACACCAGGTAACACGCACACCATTTTCAAGGTATTTTCAGTTAAGTACATAGATTTCTATATAAGTAACAAAATAAAATAGGAAAAATATGGACTGTGCAACAGCTCCACCATCATGTTTGCAGCCATCGGGTCAACCTGTTTTAAAATGGAGAAAATGGAAGGAAGGTTTTCAAGCAATGGGTGGTGACATTTTCACAGGAAAAAATTGGAAGTTAGCCCTTCTTAAACATTATTTGGGTGTAGAGGGTAGATAGATACTGAAACACCTTCAACATCTATTGATGAAGATGAGGAAGAAGAGGAAAAAGACAAATATATGGGCCATGAAGAGACTAGATATGAAATATGAAAAGAAAAAAAAAGAAGTGGAAGAAAAACATCATTTCTTGATGCGACAACAGTTGCCAGGAAAATCTGTGAATGATTTTGTTGCAGCTTTAAGAAGTTTTGGTGCAACTTGTAACTACAAGAAATTCCATGACAAAATGCAGTTGGTTCAGCCGCGGACACAACAACACAGTCCTCTGCTGAGGATGAGACGTATGCTGTGCTTGAGTGATGTGAATCGTGATGCACCATTTTAAGGAGTGATTGTCAAAGGTACACCTGTGAGGATGATGGAAGATTCTAGGACGAAATATACTTTTGTGAGTGAAAATCTGACACATTTGTATGAAGATGAGGTATTAGTATGGTCAGATGTGTGGTTGATGGCATATGGTAGGGAAAGAAAATGAGGATGCAGGATGTTTTTAAACCAACATTAATTTTGAAGGTCACAACACCCAATATAAAATATTTGTTTAAAAAATGGTGGCTGTTTGCTTGGGTGGCCACAACAAAGGAAAGTAGGTTTTACGTTGGATCCCAATCAAGTATTATGTATGGAAACTAATGTGGTGGAGGACAAACTAGAGCAGAAGTATGTAGTGGTAAACATGTCTCGAAGTGTTTTAGGCACAAAATAACGTTGTGCAAGGATGCTAATGCAACTGTGCGTAGAGCGCGACCAGTGGCACTGGCATTGAGAGAAGAATTAGGATCAGGGAATCACAGAACCCATCACAGCATCTGAGTAGTTGGCACCAATAGTTTTAGCTCGAAAAGCTGGTGGGGACTGAGGATGTGTGTGGATTTGAGAGATTTCAACCAGAGCATATGGATTGATTGCCATCCCCTTCCCAATATAAATGAAAGTATGAAGTATGAAGTATTTTTAGCTCTAAATTTATCCGAAGCCTATCATCAAATAGATCTGGATGAAGAATCCAAAACCTTGACCTCACTCGTGAAACAGAAGGGGCGTGTAGAATTTGTCACTTGCTATTTGGCTTGCCTCAGCTTTGGCTGTGTTCCAATGGGCAATGCACCAAATGTTGGGAAAGGTGAAAAATGTCACATATGATCCCAAACTCATCCTTTTCCAAATAACAGATGATCTGGGGTGAACACGCTATCAGAGGGCGCTTCTGTGGATTGGATTAATTGTCGCTAAGAGGAGGTTAGTAGGGCTTGGAAGAAGACAGAGCCTTCCCGTGGAAATCTCAGCCAAGGGCATGGATCACTGCATGACAATGGAATGTCTGATATATTTGTCACAGGGCTACTCCAAGAAACACTTTAAGATCTGATGATTTGGGAAAAATACAGAGGGAAACAGTTAGAGCCCTGCACAGACAGGCCATGGGCTAATGAAGGGGATACGGGACTCTGCAATGTTGGCACTCTTAATGCAGAAACAAGGAGGTCGGGCCATGCCCTGCTATAATATTGTCTGTAGTTTTGGTGATTTGGGTAATGGGGTAGTTTCAATGCCTTTTTACTGTTTTACAATGTCTTAATGTTCTTTATATGTGTACCGTGCTTGATGTTCCACTTCTTTCTTGTGCAATAAAATCAATTAAATGTTTTTTTTTTAAAAAGACTGGCCGTGATTCTTTCCAGAGCTGAGATGCCGACAGGACATGGTGGACTTGAAGCAAAGTTTTTAATAATTCAATTGTTCATACCAACCGTGATTCTTCCACAAGACATTCGGTAATATTGCTTTCTGGATATCCATTCGGATCCCATAGCCCTAGCCGGCACACACCCTTATTGACTTATATTTTAGTAATATCTTGTGACGCCTTTGGCAGACCGACAGTTTGGTCCCCATTAAATTCCGGCACTTGTGTTCGATACACTAGGTGTGGTGTTCCTTCTTCGTGTTCATTGTGGAGATCCACTGAGAAAAGAAAGTGGACGCTCTTATATTTGAAGTCTTTTTCCTGAAGATGACCCCTAAAGTACCCGTGGGTCGAAAAGCCATCGATGCTTGAAACGTGGTCTAAATAAGAGAGGACACAATTGTTATATTGTTTATTTTTATACCTGTTGTTTTGTTGTGTTTTTTCTCTGCCATTGTTTGTTCAATTTACACTTGTCAGTGTTCACACTTTTATCATTGTTTGTGTAACTGTATGAGAGCCATTAATATTTTGTTCATCTTTTGTTTAATTGAAACTACATTAAATATTTATTTTTTTTAGATAATTTTGGTACATGGTTATTGTGAAACTTAGTCAGCACTGGTTTTTCCCCTGTTTAACTATCTTCTGTCTATAGTTTATTTTATTTTGTTATTTTAGCTCATGAACCGCTGTTTGGAATGCAGTATATATTGCCCCGGGGTTCTAGTTCTAGGGTTGCCCTTGTTGTTTGTAAATAATGTTTTTAAAAAAGTCACATATTCCAAGATGACTTATTGATCTATGGGAGGAACTCTGAGGAACACGATAACATCTTAAAGACAGTTTTAGAGATTCTTATAGCAAATGGTTTAACCATTAAGGCAGACAAGTTTCACATTGGAATGTCTGGGGTTGATTATTTAGGTTATCACATTAATTGTAATGGTGTAAGGCAAAACGAAAGTCTAGTAAACTCAATGTAAGAAGAGCAAAGAAGCATAAATAAGGGAAGGCAAAGTAATATTCCAAATTGTATTGCTGTAAGAACAAAAGAAAGTATAGTAAGACAATGCAAGAAGCAAAAAGCTGCATAAATAAGGAACAACTTTGCTCATTTTTGGGGACAGCAGAGTACTATTCCAAATGTATTGCCAATTATTTCTGAAAAAACCAACAACATGCGTAGATGCTGAAGAACAATGTAACATTTTTATAATGTGCTATGTGTAAAGGTGAATTTGAGAGCAAAGAATGAAAGTTCTACTGCTCCATGTCTTAAACCTTTTAATAGCAAGTTACTCACGGTCATTATGATTGATGCAAGTATTTATGGTCTGGACACAGTGCTGATGTGAGTGGATAAGAGCAAAGATGTTGTTGTAGCCTATGCATCTAAAGCCTTAAGTCAAACGGAATATAATTAGTTGGATATTCTGAAAGAAGCACAGAGATGTTACAAGGGGGAATAGACACTTTAGGCAACATGTGTGGAGAAACAAGTTTTCTGTAAGATCAAACCATTAACCATTATCCATTAGTAGATTTTTTCAAAATAAAAGGGGACGGTCAAGCTACTCCAGCATTGCACATTGGTTGTTCAGGCTGTAAGCATGGTGGATTGTTTGTTACATCTTCCTTTGCAAGATGATAACAATAATGTAATGGAAGAGGAATGTATGGTTGTCAGTGTAGTTGGCGTGGCAGAGGTGAGTATTAAACAAGAAACTTGGATGTTAGAAACTGAGGTGGATGATACCCTTAAGAAGGTTGCACGGTTTGTGACAGAAGGGTAGCCCCACAGGAGGAAGTTGGATGATGAGTTAAAGCCATATGAGACTATCAAACAAGAATTGTACTGGGTCAAAGTAAGAGGGTCAGCGAAGCACAACCCAATTGCAAACGTATAAAGTCTTGACAGTCTCAAGATTTTTTATTCAAGAAGTGAAGTTGTGTTATAAAAGTACAGGATATAAACAATGACAAAGACAAATTTTAAATTTCATCAGGACAAGATGACCAAGTCAGGATGTTTGTGCGTGTAGTTTTCGTTATTCGTTGTTCAAATTCAAACGTGAGATGCAGCCAACACGTGTTTCGTCTGTACAACGTTGGTACTCAGACTTTCTCAAGGCAATAAGGCGTTCAGAAGTATCATAAATAGTTCAAGTCGCTTCAGGATAGACGGATTGGGAACCAAATCGGGTGGTAGGTTATGGTGGGCTGGAGCAGAGAGGCCCAAACGTAAAACGGGTTGGGGATAAGGCTCCAATGTTGTGTCGAGCCTCCTATAGTGTAATACCCCCTCTGGGAACAAAATACAAATGCTCCAAGGTGAACCTTCTTAAAACCAGATTGTGCATACATAAAATCCGAAGTAATAAGGTCCCAATCTTAAGTAAGATAATGTAGAACGCGACCCGGGTATTTAAAAAGCGTGCATACAGGTGAGTTTACGAACCAAGACTCAAAACAAGCCCTGTGCATGGAAAATGTTTAAAAAACTACTACCACAAAAGCGGAAGGTTACAGTACTTGGCCACCAGGAAACTGATAATTGGAGAAATGAGGAAAACATAAGGAGCAACAGGAAACAGTGTGCTACAGCCAATAGAAACGGAGGAAAATTAAGTGGCAAGCACATGAACAAATGAAAAGCAAGAAAAGCAAGGGGCGGGATGTAAGCCCCTTTTAAGATTTATATTAAATACAATAGATTTCAAGCGCTGTGCCGGCGAAACGTAAAAGTAGGGACATTTCAATGAAGTCACAGAAGCTGACCATAGTATATTTGCCTGTTGAACAATGCAATTTATTAATTTGTGTTGCGTATGATTTTTCCTACATCACTGACTCTGGAATGTCAGCAATTCTTTCGTTATTACCAAAAATTCCCTTTGAACTGCTAACATTTTTGATATACTAATTTAAATTTGCTATACTAATTTTATGTTCATTATAACTTTCCGTTCCAATGTCGATGGGTTTCGTACATTTTCAATGCTTGATACGCTGTTTCAATTGTTTTTTAATAATTGATTATAAATACCCCAAATTAGGGTGTACTTGTGTGGCCATTTAGCTTGTCACTGACAGACAGCGAACACATTCCTGCAAACACTGGCAATCCGAAATTAACTAGGGTCGAGAACGAATTAGAGTGACTTCCATCCAACAATGCCTCCATAATTGCCCACATCCCAGGCGCATGTCATTGCGAATTGCTGCAGCTAGAATATTCATTGCAGGGGTGAGCAGAATTTGCATAATCGCGTTACGCAAATCTCCGCGAAATGGTAACAAATCTCCCCGAACATGCAGAAATTCCGCGAACACGTGGAATTGCTTGTTCGTGATGCTTTTTTCCTGTTCGCAATTGCTGTTTGTGTGTTCGGGCGGAAATATCTCAGGAACACTCATTTTGAGAACGCGAACAAGCAAAAATTTCGCAAAGTCTCGGACAGCAGGTTTTTGGGCACTTTCGCGTTCTCCGCGGAACGCGAAATTACCCAAATTCCGCGAGCGGAACGGAATTTACCGCCCAGGCCAAGTTTTACCTATCAAATGGGGTAAAATCTGCTTACTGCACTAAAATCTATGTGTCCTAGTAATTCTCAAGAAATTGTGCTGAAATTTAAAAGGAGACCCGAGATGCAAAACACAAAAACTACCTTTCCGATAGGTGCGTTGACAAAAGTTACCGCACATATCAGTAATTATCGGCCCACTCGTAATGAGTGCTTAGCCTTGTGTAGTCTCCTTCACTTTGCCATAGTTCTACACCTTTTCTATCAAAATTATTGACAACTAGTTTGCCTCGTTGCACACACCGGTAAGATACTATTTCATGTCAGACAAGAGTAGTGATGAGTCCTTTGTAGGTAACATCACCTGCAATGCCGCTATGGACAATCAATCCACCATCCAAGTGGGGCATTTACAGAAGGCAATGTCACACCACTGCACGTCCACTGCCACAGCGATCCCTGTAGAACTATCTTTGTTGTGCCAGGAGCTTGAACCATGGATCTTTGTTGAGCCAGAACACACTGTTTTGTGGAGCCGAGTCCACCACACACTTATGTTGCCAATTGCATGTCTCAGTTTTATGAACTATTGGTGTTAACATTAATATTTTACTAACCTAATGCAGTGTCCAAGTTGCACATTAGTAGCAAATCTCTCACTGTCACCAGAAGATGCACCAGAGCTGCATGCTTGAATATTGTTACCTCTCGCTCATCACTTTTACCTGAAAGAAAATCAAATCCTAATGTAAGAGACTTACAAAATGGGCAGCAAGAAACAACTTTTAAGATTAGTGTCTTGATATATTTAATTAAGCTTTACTACCAATGAATTCACTCAGTGGCGTCACTAGGGTGGGTGTCACCCGGTGCGGGTAACTCATGGTGTCACCCCCTCACAACTTACCGGATGGACCAACTCACCCTCTGCTTGCACCATCTCTCCCTCTGTCCGCATCATCTCCCCTCTGCCTGCACCATCTCACCCCCTGCCTACACCATCTCTCCTTCTGCCTGCACCATCTCACCCTCTGCCTGCACCATCTCTCCCTTTGTCCGCACCATCTCTCCCTCTGTCTGCACCATCTCTCCCTCTGCCTGCACCATCTCTCCCTCTGCCTGCACCATCTCCCCTCCGCCTGCACCATCTCCCCTCTGCCTGCACCATCTCTCCCTCTGCCTGCACATCTCTCCCTCCGCCTCCACCATCTCCCCTCCGCCTGCACCATCTCTCCCTTTGTCTGCACCATCTCCCCTCTGCCTGCACCATCTCTCCCTCTGTCTGCACCATCTCACCCTCTGCCTGCACCATCTCCCTCTCTGCCTGCACCATCCCTCCCCCTCTGCCAGCACCCCCTCCCCCGCCTGCTGCTCTTTGAACCCTTTCCTCGTCGCCTTCTCCACCCCACCCCCCCACGGTTTCTCCCTCGCGGTTCTCGGCTTTTCTCAATGTGACTGAAATAAACTCATGAAATGTGTTTTGAATTTGTGCGCGCGACACTGAGGATAAGTTTAAATAGACACAGAAGACACACTCGCCCTCTCCTTCGAGTAGAGGCGAGGCTGCAGAGCTGTGTTACATACACAGCGTAACCAGATGGTGTCACCCCATGTGAGGGTGTCACCCGGTGCGGTCTGCACCCCCCGCACCCCTCTAGTGACGCCACTGAATTCACTGCATCCTAATCACTGGAGAATCGCAGTGTTGTAATGTCAGAAACTGGTAAACAATGCCTTAAGGCAAGCAAAACGCAAGCTCAACTATGCGACCACTCACAAAAGATGGGTGGAGACCAGAGAATAAAAAACAGTACAGTTAAATCCCCACTGGCGTGGCGGCGCCCCATTTTATGAATGAACATTAAAATCATATGTTGAATTAATAGGATTATGGAGTGTGACAATGATAGAGGAATAAAAAATAAGTAGTTACATTCAGTTTATACAGAAGCATCTTAGAGTGTAAGCAAACAGAGACATGCAATTATAAATATCCAATTTCTTATGAACTATATATTTGAACTTTTTAGACTTAATTAGAGAGTACAATAATTACACAATATTTACTTGAAACATGCTTATAAAAAACTGTAGTCAAAATGCCAAAATAAATAAATCCTGTTAATTTATTCTTTTGAAGTGTTTATCTACAACATGTAACTTCTGAAAAAAAATACAATTATCAGCTTTTTTTTACCTGTTACTTGTTACTCGAAAGAAAGCAGTGATTAAATACGTTGGGGCATATTTATGGGAGGGTTTGCGTCGCGTTTACAGAACACAAACCCGAAATGTGATTTATGAAGCCATGCAAGGCCACTTTGCGTGGCCCTGAGTGGCTTCATAAATCTGGAGTAACGCAACACAATTTGCTTTACTCTGCCTTGGGAAGGCATTCCATGGGAGTTGCGTGGGTTTTCCCATACAACTCTCATGGATTTCCAGATTTACCAGAACTGATGCAAAAAAATGCTATGCCTTCCCAGGGGAGGCGTAACAAGGAGAAAAACCTTTATCTCTCCTTGTTACTTCCTCTTTATATGTGTGCTGTATTCTGCAGCAGCACACATAGAACGAAGAAAATATCTCAGGGATTGGGTTTGTGCAGGAAGGTGCCCCTTCCTGTACAAAAACAATCCTGCATGCAACAGAAGCACTCTTGCAACATGGTGCAAAGGTGCCTGCATTGGCTCTAGGTTGTCAAAAGGGTGTCAGCGCAGTGACAAAAGTAGTAAAAGCATTGTATTCTTTTAAATACAGTGCATTCCTGCCCTCTCCCTGTGACACAGTGCAGCAAGATGACTTGATGCGCCACAATCCCATAAATCTGCCCCCTTGTCTACTGATTACCTACTCTTTCCAACTACCCTTTAAGTTGATGAACTTTAACACCTTAACAGAGAATTGGTATAAGGGGTATTCATAAACACTTGATAGAATACTATGCCCATGTCTTCCTACTAGCCATATGAAACAGAAGTGAAATGTATATATATTCAGTAGGTTAATACACTTACAAGTCAGTATTATAGCCCCTAACAATAAAACTATAGGTAAAATGATTCCTAGATTGCACAAAGTATGGAATCTTCCCCTCAGAAGAAATGGAAGCTGCCAGTAAAATAGTGGTTACAATCAACGGAACTTATTGCAAAGGCCTCACAATTAAGGATGGATAAGACTTTATAAAGTAATACCATGCACACTCTAGTACAGTGTATATCTCCAGCATTCTTATACGTTACACTTTATACAACAGGATTATTGGATGACAACACCATATTACGAATAACAACATTAACATAGACATAGGTAATATATAGGTTATCCTATTTTAGGTTTAAACTTATAGAACAAGTTACTTACCTTCAGTAACAACGTATCTGTAAGAGACATACATTAGTTATAGATTCCTTCCCTTAGACTTACTCCCAGGCGTCAGACTGTATCTGGTGAATTTTTCTGTAGCAGTATCCCTGCACGTCGAAAGGTGACATCGGTTGACTCCGCATCCATTGTCGGCGTCATGGTCACAGGGATGACGACACGATGTATTAGATGCCACTTCTGGGAGCTGATGTCAGTTCTGACACGACTTTTCACGCCAGAAGCGCAGAGCCATGCAAGACACTTACCACTGGTGCACAAAACTAGGGCCCTGAAAGGGAGTCTCTTTACCTAAAAGTCAGTTTGTAGAACGGGGAAGATGGGTGGGGAGGTAAGGAATCTATAACTAATGTATGTCTCTTACAGATACATAATTACTGAAGGAAAGTAACTGGTTCATCTGAAAGAGACCATTAGATATATAATCCTTACCTTAGATTAGATACCTCAGCAATGTCAACCCGGGAGGTGGATCTGCGAACTAAGTTCACACCAGAAAGTCCTGGAGAACAAGTAAAGAGTAAAAAAAGCCATCTCTCCGGACATGTCTATCCAGGCAGTAACGTTTTGTGAATCTGTGTAGGGATGCCCAAGGGTCTGCCTGGCAGATGTCAATCAGCGGACTCCACGTCCCAAAGCAGTAGAGGCTGCAGTTGCCCTGGTAAAGTGGTGGGTGCGTAGTGCTACTAGAGGTTCCTTTTTGCCAAAGAATAGACGATTTTAATGCATAGGACAACCCATCGAGAGAAGTTCGTTTATGCATGGACTGACCTTTCTTGGCACCCACATAACCGACGAAGAGTTGATCGTCCACCCGGAAATCTTTAGTGCGGTCAAGGTAGAAGGACAAGGCACATTTTGGGTCCAGACGATGGAGTCTCTCCTCCTCTTTGGAAGGGTACAGACGGGAAGAAGGTGGGCAATGCGATGGTCTGACCTATGTGGAAAGAGGTAACCACTTTAGGCCGAAAAGAGGGCTGAGTGCGAAGGTCCACTTTTTCCGGATGAACTGCAAGAAAAGGAGGCTTGGAGGACAAATAAATACCTGCATTGTTTTGGGGCACGTGACATAAGAGCCACACGCCCGGACCGAGATCCACTTCCTGGCGGTCCCGCATTTTGTGAGTGGACCACCATTTTGGAGAGGTCAGCATTCTAGTTGCTGAGCAGTTTCCCTACACCTCATCCTATCAAAAGGCATGCTCTCGCGACCGCGCAGCGATGCGCGAAATCTTGTTTTTGTTTGGGGAATTGAATATAGCAGCTGGGGGGTACTTGCTATCTGCCTAAGTTAAAATCGTTTTTAAAATTGAAAGCTATCCTGAAATCGTTTGTCACCACATTGATTTGAGCACATTGATCTTAATATTTTTAAAACTGGATGCCTACATTTGAGTGACTGCTGTGTTTTGAAATAAATACCTGCATTATTTTGGGGCAAGTGACATAAGAGCCACACGCCCAGACCAAGATCCACTTCCTGACGGTCCGCATTTCGTGGGCGGGCCACCATTTTGGGGAGGTCAGCATTCTAGTTGCTGAGCACTTTCCCTACACCTCATCCTATAAAAAAGGCATGCTCTCGCAACTGCGCAGCGCTGCCTTAAATCTTGTTTTTAGTGTGGGGAATTGAATACAGCAGTTGGGGGGTACTTGCTATCTGCCTAAGTTAAAATCGTTTTTAAAATTGAAAGCTATACTGAAATCGTTTGTCACCACATTGATTTGAGCACATTGATCTTAATATTTTTAAAACTGGATGCCTACATTTGAGTGACTGCTGTGTTTTGAAATAAATACCTGCATTGTTTTGGGGCACGTGACATAAGAGCCACTTGCCCGGACCGAGATCCACTTCCTGACGGTCCCGCATTTCGTGGTCGGGCCACCATTTTGGGGAGGTCAGCATTCTAGTTGCTGAGCACTTTCCCTACACCTCATCCTATAAAAAGGCAAGCTCTCATGCCCGCGCAGCGGGCGCACCAAAGGCAAGCCTGTCTGCGCCTGTCCGTGGCCGGATCGCGCCATGCGCCACACCCCCTGATCAAAATTCTAGAATAACCTTTGCCAAATCAACATTGATGAATTTACAGAATACGACTAAGGGCAATGTATGTCAGCCCTTCTTTCCAGGAAAGGACTCTCAGTCATTGGTTTGTCCCACTTGCAATCTTGCCTTAAATAAAAGCCCCTCTATGCCCCTTTTTTCAGAAGAGGCAGACACTGCTCGGTTCGACACGTGTTTCGGTAATAAGCGTGCCTTAACAAGTGTCCTACTGAACACTAGATTTCTTCCTAAACATAGGCATGAACTTGCTGATTTTATTGAGTTTCACTCGCCAGACATACTGTTTCTTACAGAGACTTGGACTCACTCCGCCTCTGAACTAGACCTTAACGTCGCCATACCTTTAGGTTATGATTTATATAGGGTTGATAGGAAAGGACAAAGAGGCGGAGGGGTCGCCATTGTTTATCGCTCACACATTAAAGCAATCTTTTCCGACATTCCCTAATTTAAAGAAGAGGCCATCTTGTTTAGTTTCAAAGCTACCAGTACTGATGTCCTTAATGGACTCCTAGTCTATAGACCACCGGGACCTAGAAATACTTTCATCGAATCCATCTCAACTGTTATGGAATCGTGCATGGTACACTCTAATATCACTGTGTTGGGAGACTTTAACTTTCATTTGGAAGCCATTGATAACATGGACACCAAGGAGTTAACAGACCTTTTTTTAGCTTAGGTCTAAAGCAAATAGTCAATAGGCATACACATACAGGTAAACACACCCTGGATGGTATTTTTACAAATCACCCACAGATAAATTTTATTAAAACCTTACCCTTTCCATGGACGGATCACAGCACTGTCTTCTTCAAAGTCCACACAACTGGTCTCCTGAATAGGAGCTTTGGTACAAATAGAACAAAGGTATCACGCCCCTGGAAACAAATAAACACTCTTGATCTTCAGACTACTCTGCAATCACAGAGCACCTCTCTAGACACTGATCTGATCGAGCAGCACTACATTTCAATCACAGGATGGAACAGGCTGTGGTAAGCCTAGTATCTGAAACTAGTGTACGTGCCAAAAATAGATTGTCATCGGTCCCATGGTATAATATCAAGCTAAAAACCTTAAAAAAAAATCTGCAGAGCCAAAGAAAGACTTTAGAGAAAGGAATACTCAGAATCAGATAAAAAACAATACGGAGACGCATTAGCAAAAAACAAGTAAGCAATAAATGAGGCAAAATCCACTTACTTTACCAAGAAAACTATGGCTTCCAAAAATACCTCTCGAGAACTTTTCAAGACAGTTTCAAAACTAGCCAATTTTGGCAACACTAAACATTTTAAATCAACAAGTCAGTTTTGCGACAAACTTGCCAAATTCTTCCGTGATAAAGTGGTAAAAGTATATGAAGAATTTGCTACTGATACCAACAAGACTAGACTAGCTCATTGCCAGCTGGACATATCAAACATACAAGTGTTCCTAAAAAAGTTCAGGCCTTTCACACAGGATAGAGTAGAAAAACTCATCATGGCAATTAATTCAGGCTCTCCTTTGGACCCCTGCCCGGCCATGGTTTTTCATATGGCAGCAAGGAGGTGGAGACTGGACAGGTTCGGCTGGAGGACCGTCCCCTGCTGCTGCAGGATCGATTGCTATACTCAAGAGCTCGGGGTACCAGACTCTTTGTGCCCAGTGCGGAGCCACAAGAATGACTTGCGCATAGTCGCGCTTGATCTTCTTCAGCACTCCGGGCAGAAGTGGTACAAGCGGAAAGGTGCACAGGAGGCCGCAATTCCCCTCGCAACGAAAAGCGCCGCTGAGCGAGTGCTGCCTTGGGAACTCCAACGCGCAGAACTGCTGACATTGTACATTCTCTTCAGTGGCGAACAGATCTAGCCAAGGCTCTCCTCACTGCTGAAAGAGACCTTGCACCACCTCTGAGTGAAGACGCCATTCGTGATCCACCAGACACCGGCGGCTGAGTTTGTCCCCCCTGGCATTCAGGGAACCTGCCAGGTATTGAACAATCAGGGATATGCCCTGATGTTCCAGCCATGTCCAAAGGCGAAGAGCCTCTTGACATAGGGTCCACCACCCCACCCTACCCTGTTTGTTGCAGTACCACATGGCGTGGTGTTCTCTGTGAATACCTGCACTACTCTTCCTTTGACAGAAGGAAGGAATGCCTTCAATGCAAGACGGATCGCCTGGAGCTCCAAAAGGTTGATGCAGAGAGGGATCTGCCCCATACCCAATCCTGGTTTGTGAGCCACTACTGCAATTGACATGCAGTCCCCTCCGAGATCTGGACGACATCGGAAAGATTCCCCTGATGCTGCGCCCACTTAAACTGCAGAGCCCGCATATGCCATCTGGCATGATCCACCAGCAGGATGCAGGAGGCTATGAGGCCAAGCAGCATCACAATCATTCTCAATGAAATCCAAGATAGATGTGGAAACATCGGTATCATAGCCCAAATATTCTGGTCTCGCTGCTCAGGAGGATACGCCCGAAACATCGCTGTATCCAGAACAGCTCTGATAAAAAGGAGCTTCTGAGAGAGAGGGAATCAGGTGTGACTTCGGCACGTTGATAGTGAACCCCAGTGAGTGCAGGAGGCCCACAGTAGTCTGGAGGTGGGAGACGACAGCCCGAGGTGAGCCCGCCTTCAACAGCCAGTTGTTAAGATAGGGGAAGACTGGAAGCCCTGATCTGCGCAGATGAGCTGCGACCACTGCCATCACTTTCATGAACACCTGAGGGGCACTGTTAAGGCCAAAGGGGAGCACAGTAAACTGAAAATGGTCTTGGCTACAGTGAACTGTAGGTAACTCCTGTGTGGTGGCAAGACGGGGATGTGGAAAAAGACGTACTGCAAGTCCAACGCTACCATCTAGTCTCCGGGATCGAGGGAAGGCAGGACCTGCGCTAACGTGAGCATTTTGAACTTCTCCTTCCGGAGGAAACGGTTCAGGGCCCTGAGGTCTAAGATAAGACGCAGGCCTCAGTCCTTCTTGGGTACCAGAAAGTATTGGTAATAGCAACCACAACCTACTTCTGGCATAGGGACCCTTTCGACAGCTCCCTTGGCCAAGATAGCTGCAACTTCTTAGCGGTGAAGGGTCAACTGATCCTCCGACATGCAATGGAAGGATGGTGGCATGGAGGGGGGTAGTCTCGAAGGGGAGGGCGTAGCCCTTTTGGACTATCTGCAAAACCCACCTCTCCAACGTGATGTTTCGCCAGTGGGGGAGGTGATGGCGAATCCTGGAGTCCTCTGGCTTCTGCTGGTCCTGAAAGGTCGGACTAGGAGAGTTTAGAGGCTGCTGCCGGTGGGTTATTGGTGGACTGGACCTCCCGCTGGCCCCCAGACCCGCGCCACTGGGTCCCAGGTCCGCCGCCACGCATAGGCTGGATACCTTGTGTGGCCTTGTGGCTAGATTGGGTAGAACGTGGTGGGGTACCCCTTCCATAGCCACAAAAAGGCCGAAAGGAAGATTGTGTGGGGCGAGAGGTTGCTGCGAGGCCGAAGGATCTGGGCATAGCCCTAGAATCCTTGAAGTACTCGAGTGCTGAGTCCACCTTGTCACCGAACAGGCGACTGCCATCAAAGAGCATGTCCAGAAGGGTGGATTGGACATCCCCAGAGAAACCAGACGTCCTGAACCAGGCGTAGCGCCTCAACTCTACTGACGTGGAAACCGTTCTGCCCAGAGAGTCGGAGGTATCAAGCCCACATCGAATGGTGACCCTCTGTCACTGCACGAGCGAGAATGGCCCAGGCCTTCTCTGGGCACTGTGGCTGCACTTGCCCAACAGTATTCCACATCGTATGGGTATAACGGCCCGAGAAGCATGTGTTCACCGACCACAGTGCTAGGCTGGCAGAAGAAAACATCTCCCCAAGGTGATCCAGCCTCTTGGATTCCCTATCTGGGGGAGCAGTAGGGAATGCGCCCTGAGAAGATGAGGCTTGGACCACCAAGCTCTTGGGCTCAGGTGTTAGGACAGGAAAAGTGAGTAATCCGGGGCAGGGCGGTGGCAATCATCCTGTCCACAGGAGCCCCTGTGCTGGGCTTGGACCAAGTGCCCAGAAGGACGTCGGTGAGGGCTTCATTAAAAGGCAGCAGGGGCTCCGAAGAGGACGCTGCCGGTTGAAGTAACTCTGTCAGGAGGTTAGTCCTGACTGCCACCTTAGGAAGCTCCAGGCTCAAAGCATTAGCCGCCCTACGCACCACTGCCGCCACATTCGGCACCGGGGGCATCGTCACTGGAATCGGCGCTGGGGAAGGTCAACCGACGTTGATCCAGATCCAGACCTGGACTTTCGGGGGCCTCCGGCGCCAGGGCCAGGGCCGCCAGCATCGAAGTCTGCGGGGCCCGAAGGCGCACCAGTGGAGTTGGGCTGCCCAAAGATGCTGTTAAGTGCTTCATAATAAGCTCGAAGCTGGGCAGGGGGGGCGCCCCGGCTCCAAGAAAGGGAGGGAAGCGCGGAGCCGTCCCAGAAGCAGGCTCTGAAGGCAGAGCTGGAGAGCGATGACACTCCGGATCCCACGTCGTGTCGGCTGACGGACTGGGAAAAGGCGAAGAGCGACGATATTTCTTCACCTTCTTATTGTGCTTCAACTTACCAGAGGAGTGAGAAAACTTCGATGATGAGTGGTGGTGGCCCCACGACCAGTCCCAAGAGCTTCCTCTCGACCAGGACCTCGAACGACGCAGAGCCGACTGCCGGGCCTCCAAGAGCTTTTGGTAAAACTTCCACAAAGACTTCAGATTCATGGCCCGGCAGTCTGAGCATGACTTTGGCTCGTGGTTGCGCTCCGGGCACCAGAGGCAGACGAGGTGCAGATCAGTCACGGACATAATTTTTCCTCCCACTTAAGTAGCATCTTAAAGCATGTCCCAGGTCGGCCACTGCAGCCTGAATTCAGTTTTACACTGCCATGGCAACTTGGCATTGAAACCCTTGTGCCAAGCCTTAAACACCCATTTTATTACATATAAATCACCCCTAATGTAGGCCGTAGGGCAAGGTCCTGTGTAATTAAAAGGTTGCCCATGTACTTTTCACTTTTACATGTCTTCTTAGTGAAAAACTCCCAAATTAATTTTCCACTACTGTGAGGCCTACCCCTCCATAGGATAACATTGGGGATTCCTTATTATATCTAATATGCTGCAATTATTAATTTAGAGGAGGTAGATATGTCATGTTAAGGTGACTATTAATTGTATTGATAAACCCTTTTGAATGGTAAAGTAGGATTTTTTATTGCAATTTTAAAAATGCCCTTATGGCTGCAGCCTTTCCTCGGTCACATGATTGGGTGTAGCTGACAGACCGTGTGAATTTCTTCCAGGCAGTCGCACAATAGAGTGATTAGGTGTATCTGAATGGGCCATCTGCTGGCAGGTAGGGGGCGGGGCTGAGCACAGCCCAACTTACACCTGATCAGCCTGTGGTCTGCCTTAACAAAAAGGGCCTAACAGTCCTGTATTGTTACTGCAGCCAGCTTGCAGTCAGGACATTCTAAGCACTTCAAAGAACCTTTCCAGAAACTTCTCTCACCTTCCAGATGATGGGCACCAGGGTATAAAAATAGAACCTTCAGTCCCACTCTTCAGTTCACTATTGAACTGTGGAAGGACTCCTACTGATAAAGCAATCAGCGTGAGAGACCGACGGAGGAGTAAAAGTTCTCCAGGCTTTGTCCATAAACGAAGGCTATGAGGCAATACAAAATAGAAGATCCATATGAAAGTACCCATGGCTTTGTCTCAAATGATTAACTATGGAAATCTACATTGAGGCTAAGTGTGCCCCTCGACATTTCTAACCAACATAAGACAAAATGACTAGGTCCTGAAGAGACACCCTTAAAAGACTCAGGATTTGAAACACGTTGACCCCCTCTTCCGGGAAAGGGCATTTGCAGTGTGTCTGGGACAGACTCTGTATTGCTACCACTCTCCATTTGACAACAATTTAAGCTTAAGCTCCTGGAACTACACACAGGGCAGGATATATACCCATTTTGAAAGTAAAACTTTCCGCCTAGTGTCTCATATGTCAGTAAGGGACTGGTCAATTATGTATTGTAAAGTAACATGTTAGTAAGTTGGTATATGTTACTTATGTAAATACAACTATGTTCTATGTATGTTTATATTTTGTTTTCAAGTGTGTCCAAAAAATGAAGTGTTGCCATTCATGATGACATGCTTTAAATGTGAAAAACATTTTTCTGAATAAGATGAAGAATAGTTAAATAAATCACGCAGACTAATGAATTAAGGACATTGGTTGGTGTATTTTTGAACTTCTTATAAACTTTTAGAAAATTGCCATTTTATAGCCCTCGTGGCTGCAGCCTGTCCTGCGTAACATGATTGGGTGTAGCTGACAGACTTCGTGAATTTCTTACAGGCAGTCACACAATAGAGTGATTAGGCGTGTCTGAATGGGCCATCTGCTGGCAGGAAGGGGGCGGAGCTGAGCACAGCCTCAATTACACCTGAATAGCCTGTGGTCTGCCTTGACAAAAAGGGCCTAACAGCCCTGTGTTGTCACTGCAGCCAGCTTGGAGTAAGGACTTTCTAGGCACTTCAAATAACTTTTCCAGAAACTTCTCTCACCTTCCAAATGATGGGCACCAGGGTATAAAAACTGAAATGTCATACCCACTCTTCAGTTCAATACTGGACCTGTGGAAGTACTCTGAGAGGATTGCCTGCTGCTGTGACCTGCTGTGCACCCTGTCAGACTGCTGTTGTACCTGGAAGACTGTCATGCTGCCTGGTGCCTGCCTTGAACCTTCACAGGCCAACCCTGCTGTTGAGCCCTGCATCTGCACCCAGGACTACCAGTAGTGACACAAAGGGCTAGTTTCCTGCCCTCCTGTTCAGAGCTGAAGGGATATAACAGGCTCTCACCATCTTTATCCTGCACCTGAACCCTGTCTGAGTGAGTCCTGAACCACCCAGAGGTGTACTACCAGTGCTGACCCGGTGCTTAAGGTGCCCAGATGCCCAATTTCCAAAACTGAGGACTTAGAAAAAATCTGGACAAAAAGTGCTCTGAGAACCAGGAAGAGACCGGGACAAAGATGATCGCCTATCTGCCTGAGGTGCATCATCAGTTGGATTGATTTAGCAGTTTCTCTCACATGTTCTTCTCCCTAGCAGCAAATACATGCCAGCGGTCCTCTGCCAAAGTGATAGCCGACCTTGTGAAACTGTGTTCGGCTACAGCCCTTTGCTTCGTCCCACTGGAGTTTTTCAACTTTCATTTCGGCAACTAAGTCCAAATGTAGAAATCTTCATCACAGCCTCAACCCAAGGCCATCCGACGACAACGCTCCGTCCTCGTCCACCTCTGAGCTTTACCTGCTATTTTTTTCAGATTTTTATTTTAGTCTGACAGTAAGCGCTGGCTGGGTCCAATCCACTTCTTTTATTCAAAACACACTCTATTGCGGTTGGCCTTAACTTTCTACTTTATAGTAGGAGGATGGCTCCAAAGTGATTCCATACATATAGCATGAAGGTTAGATTTTATGTGGCATAGCAACAGAATACAGTGTGTGTGACCATTTGTCTAAAACCTCAATTAAGGTTCTCCTGTAAGGTTCTAACTTTGGAATTGCCCCCAGTCTAATCCAGGATAGGCGTGGTTTTAAAGCAGCTATAAAGCCTATTAGTTTGAGCCCTGTGTCAAACAATAATGGTACTATTGGGGTGCTTTGAGGTAAAATAAACAAAGCCCTCAGAACAGCATTTTCTTTAACAGTCAGCTCCTTCGTATTCCCATGTCCCCAAATTTCAGCACCGTACAAAGCTGTGCTGTGGACTTTAGCTAAATAGATCTCGATAGCCGGCAAAATGTCGCGGAGTTGCTATTTTAATCTTTGGATAACTGCAGATGCACCATGTAACAAAGTAATGCTGTTTTTATGTAATGGTGATGACCAAGTAGAGCAGTTTTTTTATCTAATTCCAAGGTAATCAAGTCTATCCACCTTCAGCAGTATAGATCCCTTCATCTTACAAATACCTCTAAAAGATTAGAACATTTGTCTATAAGATTTTGTAGACTCATAGGGGTGCAGCTGATTTGGAGAGTATCATCGGCAATCAAATCGTGGACGCAATCATTCAACAAACTTATCACATTATTAATATAAAGGGATACTAAAATAGGAGCCAGCACACACCCGCTGGCGTGCTCCTCTCTCAATTGGTATATGATCAGTTAACTCACCCCGGGATCCCAAACACACCTGGGCAATGTTGGCCTCATGCAATCTAACAATGATATTAAACATATCAGGGCTCATGCCCATTGACCCTAATTTGACCCATAGGTATTGCCTTGGAATCAGATCAAATGCTGCCCTAGGATCTATGAATTGCACATATGGTATTTTGTCAGCTGGAGATATTTCCAGGAGATTAAAAGAAACCAAAATATCTGATCTACTGTGCTGATTCTGGAACGAAAGCCGGCTTGCAGGGGAGGCAATGTTTTGGTTTAATTTATCCAGTGTTGCAGTTTATTTATCTTCTGGAGGTTATCAGTCAAACTAATGGGGTGATAATTCACAGGATTAGTTCTATCTCTCTTTTTATACACAGGTATGATTTCCGCTTCCCGCCAAGAGTCAGGGATACGTTCACCTCCCATGATTCTCTTTGACAGTTTGTTAATATAGGAGGCCCAAACAGCTAGCTCTGAGCGATAAAGATTTCCCATTATTTTATCAGGGCGTGGTGCTTTTCTGGGATGCAATCAGCTCATGGCTCTTCGTGTATCTTCTAAGGTAATAAAGGTGATCAATACATTTTACCTATGAGTAAGTGTATCCTCGTGATTAGGCACTAGTTCAATTTAGCCATTCTAATTTCTGAAATCCCAACAATGAGCATGTGTATACTATATGGAGCTGCAAAATATTTTTCCCAAAGGTGTGAGAGAATGTAGAATTCCAGGGGGCTGGAAATCGATACACATCCATGGGTTACGATATGCCAGAAGGCTTCAACATATCTGGATCTGAAGCTTTCCGCAAGGTCGGTCCAGTTGGCATTAATCCTGTTTGGTGTTGGAAACAATTTTCTTGTACCTTGCTCTGGAGTCTTTAATCTTCTGTATATCAAACTGCGTAACAGGCATGATTAATTCTGATCTATCCTTCATGCAGCGCATATGGATCATAACACACTAAACAGACTAGGATTCAGCTCCACAAAGGAGTTTTTGCTAGATGGAATGTCAACTAGGTGGCCAAAGATTTAATTAAATGTATTATATATTTGCATCATGGTATCAGGCTTGGAAGCAAGTTTAATCAATTAATCGAACTCCTATTGTTGCTGAGCAACAATGTAGACTCGGCTCTATTAAAGCTATCAGCTTTGTTGGAAAAATTGTTTGGCTGTAAAGATAAGTTTATAGGCTAATGGTCACTGACACATCTTACAAGTACACCAAAATTTCACATTGCATAATATATTTCTAGGTTCAATAGGATGTGATCTATCCTGCTTTTACTTCTTCCCCCATGAAGGTATATTCTCAATGGCCATCTGATTTGGGTCTAGCATTACATTCCCGCATATCATACTTCAGTGTTAAAGACTTGAGTTGTATAGAAATAGTAGACCATTTTTTGAGTGGCTCTGCTTCCAGTCTTTGGATACCCCTAGTTGCATATTCTAGCAATGTAATTAATAAAAGCTATAAGTTCAAATGTTACTTTCAAATCTCCAAAGCTATAGGTTCGAATGTTACATTCAAATCTTCAGCAATAATTAATTGAAAGTGTGATTGCCTGTTTAGTAAATGGTGATCCAGCTTAGCCAACGTAAAAGACTCCTTATTCGATCCCACAGAACAATTGTACATTTTGTATACACTTACAGTTATACAGTTAGACCTCCTTATAATCAGACCAATTACATCAGGACAATCAATTGGTAGTTGCTTAACAAGCGGATTTAATGAAATCCGTATCCAGATTAAAATATCACCGGATGGACTTCCAGCTCTGGACGGGGTTGCTTTAATGATACAATTTGTGTAGCCAGAACTGTACAAAGATTCTGTGGACCAGGTCTCTTGGAGCAATATCAAATCAAATCAACTAAATTAATTGATCCAATCAGCCATCTTAGCATGTAGCCCTGCTACATTTCATGACAGCAGCTGTGAGATGGAACAATTGGCAGCTGCCAATAGGGAAGTAGGTAATTTTATCGATTGAGAATCGTGTTGGTTTACAGTACAAGCAGGGAAAGAGGGAATCTCCAAGCAGGCATGGACATTTTGATAAACTTTGTGGAATCGTGGAACATGTAAAATGGGCTCAGATGGAAGATCAAGTAGCTGGTTTTGAGGGATGGCAATGTCCACGACATCTTGATGGAGTGGAATGCTAAGTGCAGAAATGGGTCCGTGATCTCCTCTCTTAGGCTGGCCGGTCTAAAGTAATTCCATTTCATACAGAATACAGGGTGCGTCCATAACAAATTATGTCCGAAACCCATTTGACTGAGGTTAAGAAGGTAGTGTTTCTCCCCCAATAAAAGAAGGGTCAAAGTAAAGTAGCTGGTATGGAGTCACTGCCATTGAGAGTTGTACACTGGAGGGACAGCTTCTTATCTACTTGGTGTGGGGAGAGAACTTTTGTTGTGATATGGGCAAGTCCTTGTAGTTAGTATAGCTTTTTATTGTGCAAGTATTAGACTGCATGCATAATAAAATCAAGCCTGCAGAAGGTCTTCAGATTACATTTATTTCCTTACGCGTTTCGAGGCCACAAGCCTCTTGTTCACAGGATTTCCTCATTCTGAGCAAAGGCACTGCAGGTAATACGTGTAACTATTCCTCATTAGCAGTTTGTAGCCCCCTGGTGGGCAGGTCCATTTGTATGCTTTCTGGGACACGTAGTTGCTCACAGTTCAAATTTTTCCCCTGTGTTGGGGTCTGTGCAGACTGGCCTCGAAACGCATAAGAAAATAAATGTAATCTGAAGACCTTCTGCCGGTTTGATTTTATTATGCCTGCAAGCTGAAAGGAAACCCTGTGAAAAAAAAATATATATATATACAGGCATGGTATTGTAGGATCACAGGAGGCAGAACTTTTGAATAGTCTCCTCCTTTTTTGTCTATTTGAATCTCCCTTGATATAATAAGGTTGGATTGCCTAAAGACATGCTATTCAAAATAACCTTTTCCTTCGCGAAATATTAGTAAATTGGTATCATGTACATATATTTGTCGGATTTCACAGCATAGCGAGAAGCTGCAGTTTTGCACATTGTTGCGTTATTTGCACATTTAAATAGCTTGTTTGCACATTTTTTGCGTAATTTGCACTGTAAATTGGGTACATCAACATAACCCTCTTTGCCGATTTATGCATTTGCACTTTATTGTAAATATAGCCATGTTGTGATTAATCCGTATTTGACGCATGATTACAAAAAGTTTGATATTGGCAACCAGTTATCATATACTTATTGAATGTGATTCTAACAGAATTTCCCATGTCATACAAACCCCCATTTAAGTATTGTACTTTTATAAAGTGGTATTATATTATCATATTTTAATGAAATGCCAAGAATAGGATGATTGCGAGAACCAGTTGAAAGTATGTCTGCTATGTCCTTGTTACATGCACACACATTTTTTTAACACGTGACCTCATTACTGGCACTTTAAAAGGTTGCACCCGCACATTAAACGTTGTCAGGTGAACAAGGCTCGTGGAGCCGAAACGTCTTTGACATACCGCACTGAAATAAATTGAAGAAAAGGCTTCTGTGGTCCGTGTCCGTGAGTTTTTCTGGTGTGCCTTGGCTAGCTATTCTGGAGCGGGGCGGAACTGCGGAGTATCGAATATATGTATATATATATATATATATATATATATATATATACTGCTCCTGGGTCTGCCACACTATGAAGGAGCACTCGGACAGCTGAGAAAGGTTTGACCCTTAACCTTTATTGTTCGGTATGAACTGCACACGTTCGTAGGCTGGATCTGCAGAAACTGCGTCTCGCCTGACGCGTTTCAAATACATTCTTCCTCAGAGGCTTTTAACGAAGTTTACGTGCGACACTCCCACATGCTGCCTGATTGGGCCATGCCACGCCCCAAGCATTGTGGGATTTGAAGTCTTTATTGTTCCTCTATGGACGCACTTTCTTTACTGCCACTCTGTATGAGCCCAAAGCTCTAGATGAGCCCCCACTTGCGCCGCAGTTCTCATCCAGCTCAGCTGTTTCCACAAATGAGGTAGGTAACATCCCATCTCGTGGCCCCCGTGTTTAACAGGGTGGTGCTCCCTCGCGGCTAGGCTGCCGCTATTACATCCTGCTCCTGGGTCTGCCACACTATGAAGGAGCACTCGGACAGCTGAGAAAGGTTTGACCCTTAACCTTTATTGTTCGGTATGAACTGCACACGTTCGTAGGCTGGATCCGCAGAAACTCCATCTCGCCTGACGCGTTTCAAATACATTCCTACTCAGAAGCTTTTAACGAAGTTTACGTGCGACACTCCCACACGCTGCCTGATTGGGCCATGCCACGCCCCAAGCATTGTGGGATTTGAAGTCTTTATTGTTCCTCTATGGACGCACTTTCTTTACTGCCACTCTGTATGAGCCCAAAGCTCTAGATGAGCCCCCACTAGCGCCGCAGTTCTCATCCAGCTAAGCTGTTTCCACAAATGAAGTAGGTAACATCCCATCTCGCGGCCCCCGTGTCATACCGAACAATAAAGGTTAAGGGTCAAACCTTTCTCAGCTGTCCGAGTGCTCCTTCATAGTGTGGCAGACCCAGGAGCAGGATATATATATTGACTTTGCTGTATATGTATTGGTGTGTTCCTGTGGTAAGAGATATGTGGGTTCTACAATTCATCCAGCACATGTGCGGATTCTACAGCACTTGCGAGCCATTTCAAATAATGACCCGGCATATCCGGTAGCCAGACACATTCACGAGGCGCATAAAGGTAATGCGAATAATATCCAATACTTTGTGATTGACAGCATTCCAAAAAACATCAGAGGAGGCAACCGCCCACTGGCGTTGCGCCGCTTGGAATCAAGGTACATCATACTTTTGAATTCCAAGATCCCATTCGGTTTAAATGCGGACGAAGCCTTAAGTGTCCACCTGTAATTCAATGTCTGCCTAAGTTTTTCCTCCCTTAGCACCATTCGTAGAACATCTGCAGTTCACATACTACACGAATCACGGGATTTCACATGGGCACCTAAGAGCACACCACAGACATAAGTCGTGTCAATAGAATACACCGCTATGTCAATATTTATTATTTTTTTAGCACAGTCACCAACACATTAACACATGCCCACGATGTGTCCCCTTAGCCATGACTTTATTGAGAGTGTATCACTATGTACTTTGTTCAAAAATAAGTCCCTCGGGCTACTGCCTTATAACCCCAGGGCGAACAGCCATGATAATCGGAAATTAATACATCAACCCGAGAACACAGCATTGAGTTTAAAATCCACACTTATGTGGCTTACTCTTTCGAATTCAGCTGATTCAGTAACTGTCAACCAGGCACTGTGCCGCGGAAGCCGTAGCGGTTGGTCATTCATGAGCAAAACCACCGGGCAAGCACTGACAGAGACGGGCTGGTTTTCTAACTTTAGCAACAGACAGCCAGCTTTCGTATGCCGCGGTAGCGTAAACCCTTTACTGCCCGCGAGCGAGCGAACCCTAACTCAAACAGGCTGTTTGTTACATTTCAGGATTAGTATTCAGTAACTTCATTTTTTCTGCCATGAATAGCGCTACACATCTAGCCACTCACCCCGAATGTGATGAGACTGTCGATTCGACTCAGTCCTAAGCGCCTTTCCCCGGGAACTGGCTGAGGGAAACATGTCCGTGTGTGTGCCTCCAGCGTCCACATGGCGCGGCTGATGGTATCAGATACAGGCAAACCAGATGGGCTACTAGTGCAGGACCTATATACTGGAACATTCATGGCAGGGACTAGCAGAATAGGATAGCAAATTGTGTTAATTTATATGTTTGCACTCATTTGAATTTTCTTTCTGTTTGCTTTCTATAAACCTTAAATTCAGCTGTCATTTGTGTATAATGTTGAATGATGAAAAGGTTGAAACTTTTTAACACTTATATTTGGTGACACGTAAAACATATACAAATTGTTTCCAATACAATGCTCTTGCTGTGTAAACAAAAGTGTAAAAAGACTATCTAAGACAGGTACTGCCACTATGTAACCATGGCAACATCTGGTTCAAACCTGTCACACTAATTGAGAGACACACCCATGTTTCTGTGCATATATGTATGCCCCCAACATAACAGCAGATGTAGTGAACAAGGCGGTAACGCCGAAACGCGTTTAAGCAGCAACTGATCTAAAGAATAAAAGTTTGGATTCAGATTCACGGAGTCAGCGCCTTCTTTAATCGCGAAGTATGGCATGTGAGAATATATATATATATATATATATATATAAATTGTGACTTGTATTCACCTTACTTTCTTTTGTGTGCATATCTTTGTAGTCTCCTTCTGGCTTGAAACTGAATAGCTTGGCAAGTGGTGTCATAGACACCTTACTAGGAGAAGTGTCATATGGCTGCAGTACTGGGGGGGCCTGAGGGAAGGTGACAAGTATCACCATAGGTACTGTTGGCCGAAATGCATCAGTCGTTGCCTTGCCTACTGTCAATGGAGGTGCTTTTGACACTGAAGTTGTTTACAAGGGAGGCCGCAACAGTGGAGCTTTTGGCAGTAGAGCTTTGGTGATGATTTAGCTTTTTTTCAATGTGATGTTTGGTGACGTGCCACGCTTGCCTGCAAATGGATGGGGCATCACAGGGGACTTACGCAACAAAGATGATATGCTCAATGAGGACATCAATGGTGATGTGAAGAGCTCATTTACACAGTGCAGTTGCAGATGAGGTCTTTGTTGGTAATGGTTCTAACTAGAAACCAGGTGAAGTATCCTTTTCCTGCTTGGAAGCCTGCTTGTCTGCCAGCTTGGGAGTTCTTGAAGGAACGTTTATTGATGACAGATCATCTGCTGAAGATGTCCTAGCCTGCTCTTTGTCCTTGTCTCTTTAGTGGGTCTTCTTTGAGGGGAGGCTACAGCAGCACTCCAGGTGAATCCATTTCTTAAGATGGTAGATTTTGCCCTCTTAAAACGGTGGAGGACCCTGCTCTTTTGCTTCTGAAGGATCTTTCAGGAAACATTTTCGAAGATCTCACACTCTGAGATGCTGTGCTAAGGGGAGAGGCAGTAAATACAACTGCTGTGCATGTCCTTTGTGGATAGACTTCTTTCCTCATAGTAGCTGATGAAGGCCTTCTTTGGTATGATGAGAAAAACAAAAAGACACAGATCTTGGTCCAAATCTCACAAAGGCAGAGATACAGTGAGAACACCTGCCAAGAGTTTGGATGATTCCAACAAGAGAATGCCAAAGTTGATGTCCTGAAGAAATCTGAGCCAAGCTCAGAGGAGACTCCCTTTAATCACAATGTGTGGTGAAAATGATAGGTATGGTGGCTTTCAGGAGGACTTGAGTTCAACACTCTTCCATCTCATTGACTTGAATTTGGCCATTCCAAAGGGGTTCTAAATAAACATGAAATGTTTCATCCCGTTTCTATGGAAAACTAATTTCTGTAGTGCTTTAATATTGAACTAAAAGCTCCCACTTTAACCATGAGTAGAGTCAGGCACGGAAATCTATGAAAAATCCAGTGCTGGAGAAATTAGCTTAGTCATAGATGTGTATGACTCAACTGACAATTAATCAATAGGATGCAATGACAAGAATAGTTCAATTGATATTGCACAAAAAGGATTTCTGGTTACTGGTCCATGTTTCCCCTTCTACGAAGTCAATATAGCAGCATGCCACGAGGGATTAGTAGCAAATAAGAACAGAATGCGCTGGAGTATAGAGTGGTAGGCCCTATACAACGTGAGCTACAAAGATATCTAGGTTAATTAAACTATAATATACTAGCAGCCCGTCCCGACGTTGTCCGGGTATGAAATAGAATGAGTGTAATGTGTGTATTCAGAACCGTCATTCGCGTGTTCCCCCGCTTGAGGCCCAGCTACAGCCCTGGTTGATGTTAGCAGGAGCGTGTCCCCCCGCTTGAGGCCCAGCTGCAGCCCTGGTTCATGTTAGCAGGCGCATGTAATTAGTGTAGTGATCCGCCGCCTGAGCCCGGCTACAGCCCTGGCTGATGTTAGCAGGCGTGTGTAATTTGGTTTAATTTGATAGTTCAGTAACAGCACGCATGAGAGGCTGCAGTAATTGTCCCCGCAGACACGCTCAGTCGCGTGTGCCCCCGCTTGAGGGCCAGCGGCGACGGTCTAACAATTAGAATTGTGTGAGTCTTGAATGATTGTTTCCTGCTGTTCTTATTTTTTATGACCCACACCTACGCTCTTCGGCCCGAGTGCTTTTTAGACCCACCCAGGCGAAGCCACACACTGCGTTCGGCCCTTTCAGACGCACCCAGGCCAAGGCACACACTGCATTCGGCACCCCCAGTATGTGTGAGACAACGGGCAGTCCCCCAAGGGAGTCTTGCGAATGGTTACTTACCACGCTTCGAGGTGAACGCCTTTGTGACACCCCCAGCACACGCCCACAGCAGACGATCTGATTAATGTACGACCCAGATGGCATGAAGTGCGGAACGTAGCACAGACCCCCAGCGTTTGTCACGCCCCCAGCGTGCCCCTTGATGCGGCACAATTGCGTAATTGGCGCTTCACATGGCATGAGGGGCGGACACACGCCCACAACGTGTACACACGCCCACAGCGTTTGTCATGGCCCCAGCGTGTCACGCCCCCAGCGTGCCCCTTGATGCGGCGCAATTACGACTCACATGGCATGAAGGGCGAAACGTACCACACGCCCCAGCGTTTTGTCACGCCCCCAGCATACGCCCACAGCAGAACGCAGACACGCCCACAAGGGACTACTTTGCTGGCACGGTTCTTTTACCTTTTAATGTACATGGTGGCCGTCTGCATAGCCTATGTCCTTCTGCTGCAACTGCCCTTTCCAACGCTGTATTGGGTGTTGTGATTGGTGCTGTGGTTACTGAGATTACCAGCCTCAAAGGTTTGGACTCTCTCTTTATAATATTAGTATGGATTGCAGAATAATAATGTTAATTAGACAATAATAATAAACAGCAGTTATGCAAGATAAACAAATAACTAAATAGATAGATAAATTACTAAAATATATATTTACGAACTACACACTTGTATACAGCAATAGATGATAACAGTATTAAAGAAAAATTATATGTTACGTTAGTTTATTTATAAAGAACTGACTGTTATTAAAGGCATTTTGGTGATAGTATCCAAAATCACTTTAGGGGGAGGACATACATGCGAGTGCTGCTTACTAGAAGAGGAAAGCGTTCAGTTGTTTTCTGAAGAGAGGTTGCTGTTCTACATGTTTAAGAGTGTGTGGGAGATGGTTCCACATTTTAAAAGTGAGCCGGCTGAAAGTTCGGCCAACATAATGTGTTTTCTTGACAAAAACAATATCAGATTGGTGTGCAAATGAGTGGAGGACACGAGAAGGAGTGTACATATGGAATTAGTCCTGTAACTACCATGGGCCGAATTTGTTTATGGCTCGATGAACTCAACAAAATGACTTAAAGTGGGATTGCTTGCAACTGGAAGTACATGGAGTGCCTGACTGTAACGGGTAATTTGAGCCCTCTTCCAACTCTATGGATAAGATCTAAGGCCAAATTCTGAAGTGATTGTAAGCTTAGTAACCACCTTCGTAAAAGTCCCCTAAACAAGACGATTCAAATAGTAAAGCCTTGGAAGAATAAGAGGTTGGGTCATCAACTTGCTGCAGTCAGTAGGCAAGTAAGGAAAGATTTGGTTTATGGTCTTAAACTAGACAAAAACAAGGAGAATGTGTCTTATTGACTTTGGTAAATAAGGATACCTTATCATCTAGATGAAAGACAAGGTTTTCTTACGCGGCAGGAGCAAGACCTAGATTTGAAGGCGACAAGCAAACTATCGGTAGTTGTGGAGATGCGCTTGGACCAGTGCTTAATTTGAGCTGATGGGTAAAAATGGGGTCCATCTGCATTTATTTTTGGGGATCAGCACTTATTTCTCCTCCACAGACGTATGGAGAAAAATACAAAACGGGCAAAGAGGGAGAAAGAGAAAGATTAAAAAATAGTGAACAAGGTAGAAAGATGGGATGAAACAGAACCTGGAAGAGTTAGAAAAAAGGGCAGTGAGAGTATGGTGGTGGATGACAGTCATGAGGTGAAATTATGATTCCTCTGCACTCTTTGTCTTCAGCTTCCCCATAATCCTATAGAACTGGGTGTGGGCTTTAGATCATTTAGAGCAAAACTTTGGACCCTGGCACTTAGGACCCGATGTAGGTAATTTATTTTTACCGGTTCTTAAATACCGATTCATACCGAATCGGTATTTATGAATCGGAAAACCAGATGTAGGAAAATAATCGGTACAAAATACCAATTCGGTAACATTCGGATCCACACTCGGTAAATACCGAATCGGTAATCACCGATTCGGTAATCTCCGATTCGGTAACACCCATTCAACCCTATGGGCCTCCAGTCCCATAGGAATGAATGGGAGACACCGACTCGGAGATTACCGAATCGGTATTTACCGATTCGGTGAAATCCGATCTCGAAAATTCGAATAGATGACATGTGAGCCAGTGAACCAATCAGGGACACCCACCACACCCCACAACAAAGCAACTGAGAAAGCAACCAATCAGATGCAAGTACCACACCCCAGTACCTGGAGGTGGCCACACCCATGCAGGTGCAGAGCATCAGAACTGTAGAGAGAGCTGGAGGGGAGACAGAGGAGCAGGCTGCACTGAGCCCAGCAGAGCATCACCATGGAGTTCCAGGAAGCCCAAAAGGATGGAGGTGACAGAAAGAGGAAGCTGAAATTCAGCGCAACTGAGCTCCAGGTGCTGGTGGAGGAGGTAGTGCAGCATTACAGCCAGCTTTTTGGGAGACAGTCCCTGCAAGTAGCAGAGTCTGTAAAGAGGAACACCTGGCTGGCGATCCAGAGCAAAGTAAATGCCCTAGGAGTCACACATCGTGAAATAGATGACATTAAGAAAAGGTGGTATGATCTGAGGATCACCACCAAAAAGAAGATCGCCACCCAGAGGAAGGAATCCGCAGCCACAGGTGGGGGGAAGAGCCGTGCACCAAGCCTCACTGAACTGGAGCAGCTTGTGGAATCCACCATGGAGCCTGAGAGCATATACGGGATTGGGGATGCTGACAGCTCAGCCAGAGCTGCAAGAAAAAAAGGTAAGATGCAGGGACATGTACCCCACCCATTCCCTGGCCCCTTCCCCTATGTGGGTGACTCACTCACAATCCAGTACACATGACAGTATACACCAGCAATGCATCATGGTAGTCGTAGTCATAGGAACATTCATCAAAGCAGCCAAGACTGAACACTGCATGCCATGCCACACTCCCCATACACAAGCAGTTGCGGCATATGAAATTGTGTGTTGGGTATTTGTGTGATGAAAATACACAGCTGATCATTGTCCATGTCTGCCCACAGGAGAGTCATTGCGCAGTGCAGCACAGGGAGGGGAGTCAAGTGCACCAACAACGGCTGCGAGGGAGAAGCCCACAGACACAGCAGGACCTAGCACTGTCCCTGAAGACACTACCACAATGCACGCACCCAGAGCAATGGAGCAAGACACTACTGCACAGCCACTGTCACCCCTGCTGTTTGAGACACAGACTCCGGCAGCACCTGCAGATGCCACAACACCAAGCTCAGGGTCCTCTGTGCATGTGAGGCCAAGGAGGCAGGACGTACCACCATTCAGGATCATGGAAAGCTCTGATGAGGAAAAAGTGGAGGCGCCCAGACCTAGCACTCCACCACTGGCTGGCAAAGCAGGGAAACAGGGGTCATTAGGATCTCGCCGTGCAAGTGACCGTGTCCGTAGGGCACGTGAGCAAGAAGAGGGGCAGAATGTGCAGGGGGTCTTTGCTGGTCTGGAAACCACTATGGTTAAGGTCCAGCGCATGCAGGCCAAAGGGATCATGGCAGTGCACAGACAGCTGCGCATCCTGAACAGCAGAATGTCAAACATTGATCGGGGGATATGCGCCATGGCAAAAGGAATGGAGTCCATGGCCAAAGGAATGGAGTCCATGGCAGAGGGGGTGAGGGACATGGGTGTGCGCATGGGTTCCCTCTGTGACATGCTGGAGAGTGACCACACAGAAAGGCGCAGGTATAGGTGCGAAGTCAAGCAGCTGAATCAGTCAATCAACCATCTGGCAACTGCAACCACACTGCTATGCCGCCGGTCAGTGAACATGCAGACTGACATTGTGCACTGCTGCAGTGACTTGTCCAGGGTGATGGGGAGGGTGACCTCTGCTATGGGGGTACTGCTGACACAGCAGACAGCCACTGCTGGTAACACGTGTGTTGGGGACACAGAGGAGTCCACAAGCAGGAGTGGATCCAGCACGTCTGTACAGGACATTCGTCGGAGCAGCAGAATCCATGCAGATGACACTGGCACCACCGCGCAGGTTGACCCCCTGCCCCGTGGCTCCCACAACATTATGCGTAAGCGCAAACATTAAAAAATCATCATGAACACAGGACAGGTCACAGTGAAGTGAACTTTGGCCACCCAGTGTGAAAAGTGAATTTAATTTGGCTTATGTGGTCTTGAATAGTGCAGTAGTGCATATTAAAGTGAGTGCTTCAAGACCTGAACATGCCAGAAGCTTGTAGCGCGAACGAGCCAGCAGAGAGCAGTAGTGAGCAGCAAACGTGAGAAAGCGGAGAGCAGTTTACAGAACGGGCGAGCGAGCGGGCGAGCAGGACGCCAAGCAGGACGCCGTGTAGGACGCTGTCGACATCTCCGCAGTGCCCGAGGTCCGGTTAAGCCTTTTCCGGCAAAAAACAACAAAACAGCAGCGGGGGTACGGCAGTGAGGCAGGGCGTGCGAGGTACATTGAACCGTGCAAGGCACATTGCGCCGGCGCATTGGAGCGCTCTGCCTCAGCCTCTGTCTCCAGCATCCAGCCTGCAGCCTCCTTCTTCCTCCCAGCCCTTCCCAGCCCTTCCCAGCCCTTCCCGGTACACGGCGAAAGCCGAGCCAAGTCGAGAGAGAGCTGAGACGAGAGAGTTGAGCAGCAGCTGCTGTGGCAGCGCAGCGGAGTTTGTCTGAGTTGCGGAAGTAGGAAGCCGAGAAGACCCCGAGAAAACCTCCCTACAGTACTATTGAATAGCATGCGGCTCGGAGTTCCGAGTTCAGAGTCCTGCTGCCAGCCGCCCCCTGAGCCCGTGTCTCTGTCTGCCGCCCCCACCGCCAGTCGCCGCCAGCCATTACACACAGTAGCACGGTGCAGCACGGTGCGAGGAGTGGCACGAGGTGTCGAAAACCGGGGAGCAGAGCAGAGCAGAGCAGAACAGTGAGTACCGGCGGAAAGAGGAGCAGGGGATCGGGGGCTCGGCGGGAGGCCGGAGGGGGACCTAGCGGCGGTGTGCGGGTTGCCGCCGCGCTCCAGTCTGGTCCCCCCTGGTTTCCACGGCCGTGACGGATGGGAAGGTGTCGCATATAAAAAGCCATTAATTTGCCAGGCTGCCAATTCGCCCTCAGAGACCCCAGAACCACAGAGCTCCAGGTTTAGCAGGTCTGAAAGTGACGAGTGAGAAGAGCGTGGTCCAGCAACAAGGGGCTCCTTGGAAATACTCAGTTTAGTCCTGCCAGGCTCCCAGTATACAAACTTTAGCCCTGCCCATCCGCAACAGCTCACCAGCGGGGGTCCAGCAGCGGCAGAGGTAGGGGGGCTTGGCAGAGAGATCCCGGGACCCGTGTGTTAACCAGGCGCCCAGGAGACACAGAGGGAGCGGTATCCAGGTGCTCCAGGTGCTCATGAGACACAGAGTGGATTAGTGGATTATGTGTGGATTTATGCCGTACCCTGTCTCATCTTAAGGACACCAGAGAGCCTACCAGAGCAGAGCCTACCACGGTTATCACGCCATTGTCACCTCATCTCCACTTCATCCCCGGAGCCAGACGGGGGTCGGTGTGTGGTTCTGATTGGTCTTGATTGGGCCACTGCTGAATCGCCCAGGCTCCGGGTAAGGTGGTATGTGATTAGTAGTGGGGTATCTGCGAGGCAATTGAGGCGCACTTGAGGCAGGGTTAAGTGGCGTTACATCACTGGGGCAATGGTAATGTCTGTTAGACGACTGCGTTCACAGTCAAAAGTAAAACTAGCAGAAACCCTAGTAACCAGCAATCAGAGTGCCGAGAGTCCTATTAAACCGAAGAAAACTATCCGTCGACGCAAAAGCGGAGCGCATTTGTCGTTATTGAAATCCTATCCATCGGTAAGGTCAATGTTTACCAAAAAGAGAAGAAGCCCTAGGTATGGACCTAATCAAAAAAATGGAGATGAAGGAGAGGAGGGGAATCCAACAGAGGTCTCAATGGACTCCGAACCAATAGCTAAGAACGGAGTGGAGAGCCATTTAATAGGTCCAGAGGTGCTTTTCCCCGTTGTAAATATACTAAAGATAAATGAGGTCGAACGTAATGCTACACCCCTTTTATCAGTAAGAAGTGCAGATCTGAAGCAAGAAGAAGGATTGGATAATATTTTTGAAATGGAGATGGAGATGTCCCCTTCCAAGCTTGAGGTAGTGGATCCTCCTCAAGTGAAGGGCAGTGAAAGAAAGGAAACCATCCCAATTTCTCCATTAGCAGATCTGATATCCCTTTTTGAAAAGTCAGATGTCAATGTTAGTGCTCAGAGGCCTATGTCGGAATGCTCATTAGTAAAAGTAAGTGATTTCACCCCTAAAATGGAACAGGAGAGAGATTACAGCTTATTTACTGGGCAGGCGAAAATAGAGGACTTAACTCTTCCGGACATTGCCATCCCATTAGAAAAGAACGCTAATCGTGTGAAGCTGCTAGGAAAATTGGATGCTCAAGGTTTGGACTCAGAGCCTCATACTAACAAAGAAGTAGTGACATCTCAAGAAGGAGCTCACACTTACATGCCTAACATGTACTGTAGTACTCCTACTGAATTATCTTTGGTTTCGGACTCATATAATTTTTCAGGTGAAGAACTATCAATGTCAAGCGATAAAAGGATAAGGAATACCCTGTATTCATTGCTTGCAAATGAGAATGCAGGGGTAGAGGGGCTAATGAACACGTTTCTCAAATTGGAAAAAATCCTATCCGCAATTTTGTCCGTGCTGGAGAAAAGTACTTCTAATTCTGATCATATTCTCAAATTCCTCACGCCTATTCTTGGTGGGGTTTTAGATCTTAAACAGCTAAGTCAAGCAAGCGTGAAATGTACTTCCTCTACGTCTAGTAAAGCATGTCAAACGTATACTATGATAAATAACCCTGATAAAGTATACGGGATTGGGGAGTCAAAAAAATTGCTGGTAGACTTTGAAAGTTCGACACCTGATTCAATCCTAAGTCCGTTCCAAGTTAACCTTAATGATTCCATAACGGTCTCCAATTCGGGGGAAAGGTTAAATGTAAGTGTCTCACCTGTAATAGACACAGTGCGAGTCTTTCCAATCTTTAATATGTGTAAGTTAAAAAAACCTAAACCTCAACAACCAGATGAAATAATTAACATCTTAGAGAGTTCTGCTGAGGGGGAAGTCTCAACAGTAAGTAAGGGAAACACTAAAAATGGTCGTGGGAGAAAAAAAGAAGATGAAAAATCGCAGGTTTCCAAAACGCAAGCAGAGAAAGCTGCGGTTCCAACCAGTAAATGATAAGGAAAACACTTACATAGCCCCTGTGGAGGAAAAAAATACAATGTTTGTGGGGCAACTGAATATGAGTTTGAGTGTGAAACATGAGCAGGATCCTGCCCTTCAGCAGAATAGTTTGTTTGTTAGGCCGAACACCAATCAGTATAATGATGGGGTAGGAGAAGGCAGGTCAAGTAGGGGCCCTATCTTGCATAGTAGTTCAGGAATTAAAGAGGCCAATTTAAAAAACGCCGTAACATACCTGAGTGTAGAATTAAGTGATGCCGCACAGGAGTCAACTGGACCTGCATCTTCACCAACGAATCCGGTATTAAGTAATAGTGGGGAAGTCAGTTGGAGAATGATTATAGCAGGTTCTAAAAATAAGGGGTGGAATTTAAATGACAATTTCCCCAGTAGCCTGCAAGATACTAATTTAATTAGGCTTCCCGAAATATTTGCACGGCAAGCGAACAAGACTTTAATTTTTATCCCCCTTTTTGATGCTGAGCTAATGACACTGAATAGAAGCGCCCTTCTTAGAATTATATCAGAAATAGACGATTTAAAGTCAATTTCCAGTAATGATATCGAACTGGTTCATTTAGATTGGAAGAACAAACCCTATGTAACTAGAGCTATTTTTACATCTGGGGTAGTGTATTCGCTCGTTTTAGCAAATGTAGACGGTTTCAGGAAAAGAGGCATAGATGTTCTTACTAGTACGGTATCACATGGGGCCCCGCCCAAGAACCTCGAAATACTTTATCACCAAAAAGGGAAAAGCTTCATTGTACATGAGAGGTAGAATACACCTATAAAATTTGAGGATTGGAAATTACAGTAGGTAGGGTACCGGGTGCAAGGGAAATTAAGCTTTCAGCACCCGAGGTCCAAGAGGTCGTTAGTATAGATGAAGGAGACGAGGTGTCTAAATGGAGATGGATAGCAAGTACTTTGAATGGGGCAAAACAACTAACATAAAACCCACAGAGCGGGGGTAGCCTTCTGGGGACTATTGTGTCATGGAACATGGCGGGGCTAGGTAAAGAAAAACAAAAGCTTAAATCTTTAGAACATCTAGCCCCCAAGATAATTTTCCTACAGGAAACGTGGGCAAGGGAAGAGTTTCAATTAGAGAGCTACTATGTGTACTGTAGTGAAGCAAAAAAATCTATAAAGGGGCACGCAAGTGGGGGTTTAGCCATTCTGTTAAGCTGTGAGTTGGCATGGGACCCGTGATATACATACATACATCAAATTTTTGTATCTGCGCTAAGTTAAAAATGGAAAAAGATCATTTTGGATTTGCAACTTTTTTACTTTTGGTAAACATGTATATTCCACCTGGGAAAGTGTTTACTCCATTGGTTGATTCCATTTGCTCTTTTGTGCAAAACTTATGTAGTAATGGAGAAAGAGTAAGTATAATGATGGTAGGGGACTTTAATGCTAAAGTAAGTAACAGCTCCATCGCGTCTTTTTCCGATGTGGACTTGGAGGAGGTCTGGTTTATACCAGAGTCAATATTCCCGGCAAATTTAAAACCTGACAAACGTGGCCTTTCGCTCTTGCAAAATCTTAGGAATCTTGACCTTGTATTATTAAATGGTAAATTCCTAGAGGATTCACCCGCAGCGCTTACCTTTCATGGGACATTTGGCCACTCCTTACTTGATTATATGGCAGTGTCTTTTCAACTGTTTGGGGCATGCTCACAGTTTAAAGTGCTTCCAACTAAACTGAGCGACCACAACATTTTGGTGGTAAATTTTGCATTAAATTTCGAGAAACCTGAACTCTGGAACCAGAGGAATGACAACGTAACTTATTCTCGAAATAATGGTCGCACATGCTGGTCACATAAGAACCTTCCGAACCTCCAGCAGCGGGTATTTAAAAATATTGTGCCCAGTTTAATCTGGGAGACCCCGATAGTGAGATATGAAAGAGTAATGGCTGCTGTAAGAAATCTGGGAAAAAAGAAGCAAGGTGAAAGACCTGCCCCTAAAGCTTTATTCTCCATTGAAACTAAAAAGCTTAATAATAAGATAAATGGGCTGATTAGAGCCCAATTTAGAGATCCTAGTCCATTAAGACAAAAAGAAATATATAGATTAAAACAGGTCCGGAAGAGAAAAGTGGCAGCTTACCGTAGGGTCCCCGAAGATGAAAAATGGGTTAACCTTCGGGAAGTTGTACTTACTGGTGATTCTAGAAAATACTGGGCCTTAATAGCCAAACTCTGTGACAGTAGAGAAAAATCTCAACCCATGTTAATCCCAGAAACAGAGTGGTCAATTTATATATCCCTATTGTATGCCCCTAATCTACTAGACGTCGAGGGTGAGGGGTCCCTTAATACCATAGCAAGAGGAAGCGATGTAGAAGCGCCTACAGAGAGGGAAAATGAAGGATACATTAAGGGGGCGAGACTCTCGGGCGCAATGGGTCCGGATGATGTCCCTGTAGCAATAATAAAAAAGGATTGTGGCGAGTGGGCAAAAGTATTACATCCTCTATTCGCCCATTGCTACAATTTCGGGGACATCCCTTATTCCTGGAAGGGAAGCATAATAGTTCTGCTATTTAAGAAGGGCCCTAAAAACTCCCCAGCTAGTTTTAGGCACATTTCCCTTCTAGATGCAATGGGAAAATTGTTTGCAAAAAGTATCCTGGTTCATTTACAAGAGTGGGAATTTGGAAATAATTTAATTCCCCTTGAACAATCAGGGTTTCGGAAGAACAGTGGGACTCTGGATAACATCTCTGTTCTGCAAACATTAATTGATAAATATCCCGTTGGTCGGAGGACCCCATTGCATACAGCATTTATTGATTTCTCCACAGCGTTCGATAGGGTAGATCGGGGGACGCTGTGGAAGAAATTGATTAGTATGGGGATCCCAGGAAATCTGCTAAAAGTGATAATTGCTCTTCGCTCCTCCACATGGACCCAAGTTTTGTTAGGGGGGACTCAAGGCCTTTCAAAGACAATTTCCACTAATAATGGGTGAAAGCAGGGGTGCCTATTGGCCCCTTTACTCTTCTCAATCTATATAAATGACCTGGCGAGTCGGATAGGGGAGAGTAAAGGGGATTCTCCACAAGTGGGTAACCTAAAAATACGTTTTTTGCTGTACGCCGATGACGCTATAATAATGGACTTAACCCCAATTGGGCTGCAGAGACGACTGTCGGAATTGGTTAGGTACACTAAGGAATACTTTCTAAAAATAAATGTCTCAAAGAGTAAAGTGATGATTTTTAGTTATAAGGGCTGTAAGGTTAGATCAAACTTAAAATGGTTTTTAGGAGATGAAATGATGGAAATAGTAAAATTTAACCCTTATCTAGGAAATTTTTTGACAAATAGGTGTTCTGTTAAAAAACATATGGACCATTGCAAAAGTAAAGCTATTTCACAAGCTTCAGCAATAAATCGCTTGTACTTGCAATGTGGGAAAAGACACTTTTCTCACACCATTGCCGTATATAAAATAAAGATTCCACCAACTTTGAATTACGGCAATGAAACGATAGATGAATGTGAATGGGCAAAGTACGAGAAAGTGGAAGGTAAAATCTGGCGACAATTATGCAATCTGAGTCACGCTGTGTCAATTTCGGCCCTTAGGCTCGAATTTGGCCTTCTTTCAACATATGTCTTAACAATGGCAGCTTGCTTAAGATGGGGTAACGCATTGATAAATTCTCAGGAGAGCCTATTAAGGTTGGCATTGCATAAGGAAATTTTTGTTAATATGCTATCAAAAAGTGTAATTTTTAGGAATTATTTAAAAGCTTTAAGCAGTTTTGGTTTAGATTTTGAAGGGGCAGCAGGTTTGGATAAAATAACATTAAAACATATAATTAAAAGAAATATATATGTGATTTCACTGGAAAGAGATTTGAAAATATGCCGCGTGAATGGAAGGTTGGACTGTATTGCGGAGAGTTCTATAGTTAAAAATCCTCAGCCGTACATTCTCTGGAACTTGAATCATGGAGTTCGAAGAGTGATTTTATTATTAAGAATGAACCTGCTGCCTTTGAGGATTGTAACAGGTGCCTGGGAGGGTATCCCCAAAAACGAAAGATACTGTGATTTATGCAACGGTGGCATACAAGACCTTAACCATGTTTTGATTGTGTGCCCAGCACTTCTTTCAATACGCCGCAAATATTTAAGGCATGTTTTTTTACAGTATAAAATCGCAACAGCAGAACAGGCCCGTCATTTTCTTCTGCTCCCACCATCTGAACTGATTTGTTTTAAAATGTTTCGCTTTTTTAAAGAATTTTTGAATGTATATTAAAAAATTGTTTTCCAGACGTAGGTAACCCTTATGCCTTTATAGTACTGTGTGATGCGTTCTCAGGCATTTGCACTTTGTTATGCACTTTAAGCACTGTAATTAGACATTAAATACGAAAATCAATGCTTATTCCTACTGTGTTCAAGCACTCCTGTAAGATAGTTAATCAACAAAGTGCAATTCTTTAGAAGCATACGGGCACATGCATCAACCTATTTAGGAAGTGAAAACGTTGCAAATCTGTAAATTCGGCCATTTGCGCTTCCTAAATACGTTTTTGGGATGCATGAAACAGAGTTTCCAAATTCGCTATTTTTTGCATTTCCTAAAAATGCGAATGCATTTAAGGAATCACATTTGTGCGATTCCTTAAATGCAATGCACCATTTTTTTTAAAAATTGCGAATTTTGAAATAGGAAGTGCAAATTTACACGAGGTTGACCCTCGTTTTAATTTGCGAAAATCTTTAAAAAAGCAAAAAAATGCATTTTTTAAACTTTCATGTTACAGACACACATGTCCTTAGGACATGTGTGTGTGTGAAACATGCACTTTAAAATACATTTCAGGGGTGCAGGGGGGGTCCTTTGGACCCCCCTCTGCACCCTTGCAATGCATCAACAAATTGCGAGTGCAAAAAAAAATGCAAAACGGCATTGATTCCTATGGGCCTTTAGGCCCATAGGAATCAAAGTAATGCCATTCCTTAATTGCGATTCGCAATTAAGGAATCGCAATTTCCGAAAATTAAGAAATCCTAAAAACGTTTAGGATTTCTTGTTGCATAGGATTTTGCAATTCCTAAATTGCGATTCCTTAATTTTCGCAATTTAGGAAGTGCAAAATCCTACAATGATGCATGTGCCCGATAGCCCCTGGGTAATTATCTGTGAGAAATGTCCTAGAATAGGGTATTAATGCACTAGCACTTTTGTATTGCATTAGCACTTTATTTGGCACCTTATAAATATACTTGCTGCTACTTCCATTTCATGATCACCCCCCCCCCCAAAAAAACGGGTTTTAATTATTTATGAAAATTGTTATGTGTATATTGGATGGTAATGGTATTTTTATCTTAAATGTTGTAGCCCACCGTAGTGATGAACTTATTGAAGAAAAGAGAATTTGACTACTTGAGAATTATGCAATTAAGGAAAATTGAATATGTAACTCTTTGTGGTTTAGAGGCTGTCCTCTGTCATCCTCCAGAGTGTAGAGTCTATTGAAGAAAAGTGATGATGTACTCTTGGGTGTAACCTAGAAAAATTCATGTTGTACCTTTTCCTGTTTTTAACTATTGTGATTTGAATGAAATGTTGTTTTATCTGTATTTTATGTGGAATTCCTCAGAATTCCAAATCATAATAAAATAATTGAACATGCCTGTGTTTCATCACTCTATTAAAAGTATCTGTTGGTGATTTCTGCGCGTCGCAGTCTACCATCTGTTGCTGGTGCTGCTCCTGCTGCATTGTGATCGGCTTGTCCTTGCTCTTTTTCTCTTGTTTGCACTTCAGTTCCATTTTCATTAGACACAGAAGTCATTACATCTGATAAATTCCTGTAGTACTCCAAATTGATGCTATCATTAATAGTCATCATTCTTTTCACTGGTATGAATGCCTGACTCATTATCTTGCCCATCATAATATCACGTGGGCTTAAACTTGTCTCTTTATCAGTAGTACTTCTCAGAAACATCAAAACAAGTGGAAGGACATCTGTCCACTTTATACCTGTAGCTAGGTACAATTTTACATCTCTGTTCCTTATAGTACCATTCTCTTGCTCCACAACATCTGAAATTTCTGGTCTATCTGTACAATGGAGCAGTCTGTTTTCAATATGTCTTCTACCATCTGATAACTTTTCAACAGAAATTTCATCATTATGTCGCGTAAGAAATGCTTCCACCCATCTTGTAAACAAACAGATAATCACAAAAATGTAGCACAGTTTGTTATGCAGTGCCATCTCAATGAATTCCATTTGTAATCTGGTGAATGAACCACTCTCCTGTCCTTCTATTCTCATTCCCACAACGGTTTTCTTAATTTTGTTCACTTGCTGGCAAGTCAGACACTTCTGGTAAAGACATTCTACAATTATTCAAAATTTTGTATTGAACCAAATTTCTCTGAAAAGCTTGACCATTAAATTGTTTCCAATATGTTCCAAACTATGGTACATTCTGACCATGTCAGCAATCATGCTGTTTGGTAAAACTACTCTGTCATCTTTGTGTGTCCAACTTTCATCCTCATCTCGCTGTCTATATTCTGCTCTCAACCATGTATTTTTCTCTTCATGAGTTGCTTCATCTTTTAAATCTTTGACTCCCTGCCATGTTAAACTACAGATGTTAGTATTAGTGAACTCAAAGCATGTTCATCATTCTTTTTGTATGCTGCACATTTTATGACAGCAATCCTTTCTGCCAACTGAATGTCATCAATCAATCCTTTAATTAAATTTCCATTTCTGATAGGTGAACTTGCAGAGGTCAAATAACTTCTTTGGAACCAGAGCTGTTCAAAATCTTGCACAACTCCAAGAGTTCTCATAAAGCCTTTCTCTGTTCTTAGACAAGAGTCATCAGTGAAATAGACATAACCTGACTCTGGCAGAGGAACATCTTTAATGTCCTCTCTGGGCTTTTTGTGAAATTCTATTACATCCTGACATTCATCATCATTTGTCAAATTTGTTTTAATCTGTTGATCAATTTCATCTATTACTTTGATGTCTTCACTTAAAAGACCATCAGATTCATTCCAAGATACTGAAAGTACATTTATTTCTTGTGGACTGTTTTCCTGTTCTTTACTTAATCCTGTATCTGTATTGTCTGTCTGCTTAATAACATAATTTTGCAATGGCGGTGAAGTCATCTCATCCTGCTGAATCATCACCTGTCGCTGTATTTGTAGCTGTTTATTTAGCTCATTTATCTTAATCTTCTTTTCCTTTGACCATAATTTTGACTCATCAGACTGTGTCAAATCAATCAGATCAATATCAGAGTTCTCACTAGCTAGAACTGGAGTCATCACTCTTTCTTGCTGAGTTGGAATCATTACTGGCTCATTTTCATATACATTAGAATAAAGTTTTTCATTAAAATTTCGAATTTCAGAATTTAATGGGACCTTTAAAACTGCGCAATTAATTTCATCTTTTCCAAGCACAGGGACTGTCACTTCTTCCATATATTTCGTTGACTGTTTTAAATCATTTGATGAATTCACATGATCAGGAATATTAATTCCAGAATTTTTAGGCATTTCATCATACTTTTCTGTTGCGTCACGTTGAGAAGAAGTCTGATTTGGGACTCTATTAATCTGAACCGGGACTTTTGACGTTACATTAATCTGTTCTGGGGGTCTTCTTGAATTTCTGTCCTGATCTGTATTTACAACATCAATTTTACACTGATCAATATTTTCTACTCTGACAGGTTTATTATTTATTTTCGCTAATCTGGGAATCATTAATTTGCTCTCACATTTAGCAACAACTTTTTTCATTTTCCGATACCAAGAAATCATCTTCTTTTTCTTTAGATAATTTTTATCCATGTTTTTAAATACTTACCTTTAATTAAACTTAATCAACAGATTTTCTCTCTTTGCTGTGTATTTACTTTAAATTGGGCAGTTGCAAATAAAACCAATTAAAAGCACCAATGAAAGTAATCTAATCAATAAATCAAAAATAAGGACGGAACTGGGTATTTTTAAAATAATTCTTCTGCATGCGCGACTACTTTAAACACAGGTAACCTCCCTAATATATTCTGCCTAATTTAGTAATGGATAGCTCCTACTCTGTTGCTAATAAATTATATACAGTCTTGTGGGATATAATAATCACACTAGTAATACAGCAGCCAGCAAAAGGCTCAGTATTTTTTATTCATTTAATTATGCTGCATGATTCTCCATTTTCCCTTTTTCAACCAGCTTTTTAAACCAATAATTTAATTTTTGACTTAGAAATCACGAATCTCTAATTGTATTTATGATAAAATGTTTGTTGACTACTATAACACACATCAACCCAATGCTGTGGTCCCTATTCTAATAGAAGCTATTGTTATTGCCACTATTGTTACTGCTGTGGCTGTATTTGCAGTTGCAGCACGTGAGTTTGCTAATACTATACTACTAACAGTTAATATTACAGCATGTCTGCTGTGGTGACTGCTATTTAACAGCTAGTCCCACCTCCTCAATATCGAGATTAGTTTTAAAACAAAGCTCCAGGCACTAGTGCTAGTAAAATCAAAGCCTAAACAGTTTCTAAAAGAAACTCTGGGCACTAGCGCTAAGGAAATAATGAGTATTAGTCAATTTCAGCACAATAAATGTTTGGGCCAATCAGCGCCGCTGCTACAACTCTTAGCCAATCATAGTGTTTCGCATCAGCCAATCACAGTCCTGCTTTTGTGACACTCAGCCAACCTTTTACTGTGACATGCACCACCACCGCTGTAGTCTTCCTCCCCTTCGTGCAAACATCAGCCTTGACAAACTCCCTCTTCAATAGCGCGGCGAGTAATGGTTTTCACTTCAATTGTATTCACCACACAATAGCATCGCCCATCAGCCAGTCACTGCACTATCGGTGATGTTCCAGCCGATTACACAACGCGGCCTCGCTGTGATTCGCCGGACCTCCCAGCCAATCAGAGCTCTCCCTTCAATGCCTCCTCCAATCACATCACTGCTTGGCCTATATTGCCTTACAGTCTTTCCCTCTCCCCTCGTGCTTTAAACAATACACAATAGCGCGATAAAGAGGGAACTGAAACGGGGACTTATCTCTATATTTGAGTGTTTTCTGTAAACTTGGGGACACTTGTTAAATATTAATAAAATTTTCGGCAGGCAACCACTCTAAACACTGAAGCGCTGTCAGCGAATCACAGCGCAGCTCTGCTTTTACACTCCAACTCTTTAACCAATCAGGGCGCGGCCCTGCTATGACGCTGCGATTACCTTGACCACTGAGAGCGCGGCGGCTGTGACGTAGACAGCCGCTGCAGCTGACAGCTCTCCCCTTGCGCTCTAAATTCTCTCTTCTTATTTGCAAAATAGCGTACAATGCTTGTTACACTTATTAGCTGTTACACGCTTCAAATTTATACAATAGTGCATTTAGCCAGAAAAGAAACCAAATTGGGTATCTTTGTGATTTATGCAAACTACTCGGTAGCTCAAGCTAATCACACCATAACTTTGCTGTGACGCTCCGAACGCCCCAGCCAATCAGAGCGCGGCAATATTATGACGCGCAGGGAGCTTTAACCAATCAGAGCGCGGCGGCTCTCACACACACAGCCGCTGCGGCTCCAGCTCTCTCTCAGCGCTTCTACTCCTTAGACAGCCCCTCCCTTACAAAGAGAGCCCAACACACGACGCACAACGCTCGTCGGCCGCCACCACACAGAAATAAAACTTTAATTCGGGAAAACTCATTTATTGAAAGCTGTCACGGCAAGCAGTGTCCACGCGCATCAGCCCCGACCACCCCAAAATCTCCTGAAATGAATTTTGTCAATCACAGCGCCCCTAGCAACGCCTTAGCCAATCACAGCGCAATTTTCCATTATGACACGACGGACATTTCCACCAATCAGAACGCGGCGGTTCTGAAGCACACAGCTTCTGCGGCTTTTAGTTCTTCGCGTTCTGCCTCTCTTTGTGTAAATTGAGCTAAAATTTTAATACAATGTCAAGGAATTTAAAGCGGGGACAATTTAAAATGTAAATTAATCATTTTGACATATTTTTGTAGCGCGTATCAGTCAATTTCTGCGCAACTATTCTAAATTAATGAAACCACTTCAGCGAATCATAGCGTTTGCTTTACTATGACGCTCCGGACGCCTCACCCAATCAGAGCGCGGCTGCTCTGACGCATACAGCTGCTGCAGCTTCAGGCTCTCCCCACACACTCTCGCTCTCTAAAACAGCCCCTCCTTCACAATTTTCGATCGGCACACTTTTTAATCGATTTAAATAGTGTTCAATACTTTCAAATGTATTTAAATGGCGCAGAACACTTTACAATGGTTTAAAATAGCGCGGAATGTTTTAAAACAGCGCGTATTTTTCTTCAAAAGCTCCAAAACGTTTTAAATTTACTTTTGGTACAATTTAGTAATTACATAAAACGAACTCATCTGCCTGCTTCTCTAAAAAGGATAGTTTTACACATTCGTTCAAGTATTCTCAGCTTGGAATAGACGGCGCTATTCTCATAGAATGATTTCAATCGTCAGTAGAACAATTCTTACCCTACCCTTCTAACAGGTAATAATCAAAAGAGTTTCAGTTGAATGCAGGTACATTTAACAATTCAAATTCAACTCAATTGACATTACAGAGCATTCACACACTTTCAAACAGGAAAACCCTAAAACATACATACATGAAAACTTCGGTATGGACTCTAACCAACCGTAGTAATCCAGAATCGCCAGTAAGAAAACAACGCTTATTTTCTTCTTCAGGACTCTCACCTTAGGAGAGAAAACAACGCATATTTTCGTCCTTAGGACTCTAACCTAATTTTGGAAGAGGAATTTTTCTTCCTCAGGACTCTAACCTTTGGAATGAAAAATAAACACTTACCCTTCACTCAAGTTTAGATATATTCTATTACTCTTTTCACAGTGAGTTTTAGAACGGGCTCATTGTCCCTATACTCATGCTGCTCAAATTTCTTAGACAATCCTCACTATGCATACATTCACACCTATCCCTAACATGTGTTGCACGGCGACAACACGATGATATGCGGCGATATCACCTTCTGAAGCAGAACAAATGTACTTGTGTAACCTGCTAACATATCAGCGTCCTGATCACAGCGTTACACAAACCTAGCCATGGCTAATCTGGGAATTTTCACACTGCTGGAAAAATCCCTTACATTAAACAAACTGACAAAATCACTAATTCAACATATGTTAAACATTTATCCTATGAATATACCAACATATATGTGTCATGCATGTAACATGTATGTCAAAAACAACATATAACCATCCTCTGCTACCAGGGAATTGATCCAGCGCTCTCACCAAAATTATGCATAAATGACTACCTACTACCACTAAATTTACCATACAACACTAGGCCCATATCAACAACAGAGCGACTGAATCATGAGGCGATAAGATCTATATATGTTGTTTTAAACTACCCACAATAAACAAGACCAGCTTGTCATTTAGAAAGTTTATTAAACATATCTAGAAAAACTCAGGTTTTGGAATTTTATTAAACAAGCATTAGAAAAAGTCATAAAGAGAGTTTTATTCAGAATTAATAAAGAGAGAAAAAATCAAGAAATATTATTCATTAGCAGAAATAAGTAAAATTAAGCATTTCCAAACCCTAACTATCTCACTGTCTCTACCCTCATCACCTAGAAATAAAGTATTTAATAAAAAGCTCTTTTCCTTACATATGTTGTCCATCAGCATAGCACGTCCCTCAGGAATCTCGAGCGTAAGCCAAATGACTGTTGTCTGAGCCCATTCTTATACCCTAAAACTATGCTGAGCTAACTATTTTTCACATTCCATCAGACGAATTCTAGCTCTCCATTGGCTGAGCCACCTCATGCCACAGTAAATTGTGACATTTCCTTTCCACATGTCCGGGCTTATTCACTAGTTCATTGTTCATGCAGAAGTCTTGGCAACACTTCCTCAGGCTGCTACATTTTGTAGCGAAAGAAGTTCAAGCAATGCAAAATCTATCACGTCTCTTCCTTCCAACCTTGAGCCTGTCCGCTCTGAGCTCCCGTGGCACGTTAGCAAATTTCTCCACAGAGTCACTTTTAGCAGTTCTTTCCAAAACCTTTCAAAATAAAAGCTCATAGGCTTTTCATCCTTTTCAGAATTATTTTCTCTTGTGGTAGTTTCATCAATAGGCCTCTTTTCAAAAAGCGTCATTTTTCTGCGCCACCTTTGCTTGCGTCAAATTTTAGAAGTGACTATTTTTCTGCAGCCTTCTCTAAGCTTCATTTGTAAAACTATTATATAAACAAACACAAAAGAGAAATTAATGAAAGAAATACAGTTTGTTCTGTTGCCACCCACCATTGCTAATAATTAACCCATTAATCTAAATTACCAAGCAGAAGCAAACAAATAAAGCAGCATTTATATCTACCATTCTTCATTTAATCCAGCAGGATTCTTTATGCACCTGTAAAGAATAGAGTAACACCACATAGACAAAATGCAAAATAAGCACATGCCACTTTTAAAAACAGCCGTAATTAGTTATGACATGACAATAGACAGATTTAATTTATTAATTTTCACAAACAGAAAGATGCAACAATAATGCACGTTTATGAGCACACATGTTAATATCCCGCGTGTACTTTAATGTAATGCAACTTTAATCTAGGTTGAATTAATACACACACAGCACAAAATGTTAGCATGATTATTTTATTATGGAAGTGTGACTTCACGAGTTGAAATAAAATTATTTCTAAATCTCGCTCCATCACCATCATCTATGTCCTCATGATATGTTAGTTCTATCTCTGTGCCCTCCTTGCTGGCAAGATTGTGCAGCATGGCGCAGGTCGCAATAATCTTGCGACAGATAATTGGCGTGTATTGCCGTGCACCTCCACTCTTATAGAGGCACCTAAATCTACTTTTCAGCAGTCAAAAAGTGCGTTCCACCACGCAACGTGTTGTTCTGTGTGCCACGTTGTAACGCCTTTTGCTCCTGGTGGATGGGTTCAGGTAGGGGGTGAGCACAAATGAACGCAGGGCATATGCACTGTCACCTGTTTGGAAAATAAAATTATGATTACTCACATACTCATGATTGCTCCTTCTGCATGACTATCAGGGTGTCTCACACATACTTACCTAGCAGGTATCCATCACCAAAATCACCAGCCACAAGGCGTCTGTATATCCCACTGTTCTGGAATATGTAGGAGTCGCGGGTACTCCCAGGAAATTTGGCTACAATGTCCGTAATGATGTTGCCAGCGTTGCAGATCACCTGCACATTGATTGAATGTGTGGACTTCCGGTTTCTATATATGTGTTCAGTTGCTGCAGGTGGGATGTGTTAGGGGTGTTACAGGTCGTCTTAATTAGATTCTGACCCAGTGTAAATATTGAGAATCAAAAGGTTTTATTTTGCTTTGTGTTTTCATTTAAAATATTATTTTAATGATAAGTTTAATTAAAATTCTGTTTAGGAAAGAAGTTGGTAGCAATTGCCTTTAGCAATGCTTGTTGGTTATTTTGTGCAGTTACATAGATTGTGCGCTCTGAGAGACAGGCTCGGGGCTCCCTCGCGCTAGGTGCTATTAAGTAAGAGCCTCGCGCAGGTCTCGTGGCTGAAGCTATAAATACTAGCTTCAGCCAACTGTCAAATGCTTTGTCTCTCGTTGTTTCCTGCGAGAGCTTCTGTCCCCGTTTAGAAACTTCCCTGGCCTTGTGGTCGTCTCTTCCCTTGCTTCCAGTGAAATCTTTCAGTTCCTTTTAGGAAAGAACAGTCGGCGGGATCCTGAAACCCTCGCCTGCTATTTTAACTGAATTTGCTGCCTGCGCGACGGCGTGGCAGAGCTCCGGTATTTCGGTTGACAGCCGGGAGGTTTGTTAACCCGCTTTCCTTTGCCGGTCGGCTGTTCGAGTCTCCTGTCAGCCTGACAGCGAGTAGTCGGCTGAAATCCAGGAAGAAGGGCAGTAAGATTTAATTTAATTTCTAAGAGGCCACGAGCAATTTTAGCCTATAAGTACGTGGCAAAGTGTAATTTTAAGACAATCCTCTGCTCTAGACGTTTTAAAAGGTTTGGCACGTCGAGTAGAGCTGAACTAAATTAAACCTTGACAAAGACTAATGACTCTGCGCAGAGAGCAGGAATTACTTACATAAAGTGAAACGCTAGTTACACGGAGTGTTTTTCAGCAAGAACATAAAGAGATTGTTGTCTGCCTTTGAACTGAGACAAACTGTGATTAGATTTAATCACGCAAAAGGCGGATTGCAGAGTAAACAAGCCTTGGTTAAGGCAAATGTGTTAAATAGGCAAATTAGCAGACAAATAGGACAAATGTGTACAAATGGTGATATGTAAATAAAATTACTGATGTATTTTTAAAAGGTTCACATATTTACAAGTTGGGCTCAAATTAACAAGCCTTGGTAAAGACAAATATATAACATGGTCAAACGGAACTAATGTGTACAGTCGTGAAATGTAGACCTTATTGCAGAGGTATATATATATATATATATATATAAAGGGTTCGCATATTTACAAGTAGGATCTGGAATAATTATCTAAGATAGTAGAGAGAGTTAGATAGGCTGTATTTCTCTATTTCTCTGTCTTCCTACTACAGAACCTCGCATCGAAAGAAATAACTAAAGACTCAGGTATGATCCTGCATGAAGCTTTCGAGTTCAGTTAAAACTAACCCAACTAATCTATCAGCCTGTCTTGTTAGTTAAAGTATTAAGTGATTCTGACATGTTATGTTTATTTGAAGGTGTCAAGATTCTGAGTCAGTGCTAAAACTTCAGTAAAAGTGCGAACAAGGGTCAGACGGATTAATGGTCAGTAAGCATTATGTTAGTTGAATATAGAAACTAGTTAAGAAGTTGTCAACTGAGTAATAGCTGTTAAAATTGCACCATAGCGTAACGCGAAGACAGCGCAGAACATCTTTGAGAGAAGATTCTCGGCCTGGAGCACTTTCTTGAGAGAGACTCAACTGAAGACTTAACATTGTATAATTTGTTGTGAGTCTCTCTGTCCACTTCCCCTTTCCCTGAGGGAGAAGTCAATCCAGTCAGTGTCTAAGTCCTGATTGGGTTGGTAGATCCTTGAGGGAGTTGGGAGTTTGCAGCTCGAGAGGAAACGTCAGAAGAGTCTCACAGGGCTCCTCAACAGTAGACAAAGCCTCTCTTCCCTACTTTAAAATCGTTTCCTTTCGAGTCTGCAAACTCACCCTCATGGATGTTTCACAGTTATCACAGTTAGTCCAGAAGATGACAGTGGAGATGGAAAATCTACGTTTAGAGAATCAATCGCTTCGTCAGGAACTAGATGAGACTAGGGTTGGATTCTCGTCTTGGAGGGATTCTTCTAAGGAGAAGAAACCGGTTTTAGCTCCAGCTAGATTTGGTGTTGATGTTAATCAGCCTCATACCTCAGAAGTTCAGTCAGAAAAACAACCAGTTCAAGTTACTGTTGTTACTCCTACCTCTGTCCCTTTGGCTAATCCTGAAAGGTTTACTGGTGATAATAGCAGATTTGCGACATTTTTTAGTCAATGTCAATTGCACTTCATGTGTAAACCTCAAATTTTTTCTTCTGATTCTGCTAAGGTGGCATTTATAATTTCTTATCTGGGAGGGGTGGCTGCTAATTGGGCCATGCCTTTAGTAGATAATAATGACCCTTTGCTTCACAATTTGCAGAATTTTAAATTGGCCATGTCCAGTCTATTCGCCAAACATACCTTAATTCAATCTTCTGACAATGAGTTATTGAGTCTTCGTCAAGGGACCAAGGACCTGGTATCCTATGTAACTACCTTTAATAGACTTTTGTCTGAAACTCATTGGCCAGAGGAGAAGAGGATTTCTTTATTTTATAGAGGTCTAAAAGATGATTTAAAAGATTCCATTGCACACATAGTGAATTTACCTGATGGGTTTAAGGAATTTCAGGATCTAGTGATTAGACTTGATCACAGATTGGGGGAACGTAGGAATGAAAAAACTAGGAGTGAGTTTAGAAGTCCTCTAGTTAAAGTTGAGAAAAAAGAGTCAGAAGCTAAGAATGTTTTTGTTGAACCTGTTTTTTCGGGTGGTTTCAAAGGGCCTTTAACTCCTGAAGAAAAAGAACGGAGGCGTAAGGGCAATTTATGTTTATATTGTGGCAAACCTGGGCATTTTGCCAAGGATTGTTCTGTGAAACCCGCCAAAAAGAAAGTTTTAGCTGTTGAAACTTTTCCCATTAAACCGTCGGAAAACTGAAGTTCTCGAGGAAAGCAGAGATCGTTTCCTCGAGCAAAATTTCTGCTAAGATCTCCAAATTTGTCACTAATGTAACTACACATATTCCCAAACATTTTACTATTCGGATGGTCTTTATCTTAACCACTCTTCAAAGACATAGCATTCCTGTACTTTTGGATTCTGGGGCTACTGGGAATTTTTTCGATATTGGGTTTGCCCATAAATTGAATCTGAAATTTGTTTCTAAGGAGGAGCCTGAGTCTGTGAGAGCAGTTGATGGTTCTGTTTTATCTTCTGGTATGATTCAATTTAACACCGAACCATTAACTTTGGTAGCAGATAATGGGCATACGGAGAAAGTGGTTTTTGATCTTATTGATGCTCCAAGTTTTGGCGTCATCTTAGGCATTCCTTGGTTGGAATTACATAATCCCAATATTGATTGGATCAAAAGGACTGTTACCTTAGAGTCTTCCTTTTGTAAGTTACATTGTTATCAAGAGACCAAGGATCCAGTGATGCCCCTTTTTTGTGCTGCTTTAACTACTGAAGATAATAAAATTCCTGTAGAGTATAGGAATTTTTCTAAGGTTTTTGATCCTGTTGAAGCAACCAAATTACCACCGCACAGAATTTTTGATTGCAGAATTGATTTAGTTCCGGGTGCTATTCTGCCATGTAGTAGAATTTACGCCTTAACTGAACCTGAAAATGTTTATTTAAGGAGCTATTTGGATGAGCTTTTGGAATTAGGTTTTATTCGACATTCTACTTCTCCTGTTTCGTCTCCTCTTTTCTTCGTTGCGAAGAAGTCTGGTGATTTGAGGGCTTGTATTGATTACAGAGCGGTAAATAAGGCAACCATTAAGAATAGGTATCCATTGCCTTTGATTCCTGTGCTTCTTAATCAAATTAAAGGATCTAGTGTCTACACCAAGCTGGATCTTAGAGGAGCATATCATTTGATTAGAGTCAAAGAAGGCGATGAGTGGAAGACCGCTTTTCGCACGAAATTTGGTCTTTTTGAGTATACGGTTATGCCTTTTGGTCTTTGCAACGCTCCAGCGGCTTTTCAATATTTTATTAATGAGGTCCTGCATGATTTATTGGATGTCTGTTGTATTGTTTATATAGATGACATCTTAATTTATTCTAAAAGTATGGAAGAGCATGTACAGCATGTTCAGTTGGTATTACAGAGATTGAGAGATCATTCTCTGTATGCTAAATTGGAAAAATGTGTTTTCCATGCTTCTCAAGTTGAATTTCTTGGCTATTGTTTGTCACCAGAGGGAATTCATATGGATCCTAAGAAGGTTGAGGCAATTTTATCTTGGCCAATTCCTGCTTCAATAAAAGACACGCAGAGAATTTTAGGATTTGCTAATTTTTATAGGCGTTTCATTTCTAAATTTTCTGAAATTGTTACTCCTATTACCCAGTTATTGAAAAAAGGGAAAGTCTTCTCTTGGACTGAGGAGGCTGACCAGGCATTTTCTTTGTTGAAGAAGGCTTTTACCTCGGCTCCCATTTTGGTTCATCCTGATCCTAATAGGCCTTTCTTTGTGGAAGCAGATGCTTCACAGACTGCTATTGGTGGTGTGTTGCTTCAAAAGGATGCAAATACTGGTCATCTTCATCCTATAGCCTTTTTCTCTAGGAAGTTACTTTTGGCTGAGCAAAATTATACAATTGCAGAACGAGAATTGTTAGCTATTAAAGATGTGTTTCAAGAATGGAGGCATCATCTTTTGGGGGCTAAACACACTATTACTGTTTATTCTGACCATAAAAATTTGCTATTTTATTCCACTGTTAAGGCGTTTACTTCTAGACAAATGAGGTGGTTACAATTTTTTAGCGAATTTGATTTTTTGATTATGTATCGACCAGGGAAGAAGCAGCTGTTATCTGATACACTTTCACGTCTAGTTTGTGAAAAGGATTTAAATTCTATGAAGGATCCTCCCAGCATTTTGCCTTTAGAAAAAATTGCTGCTGAAATCCATTCAGAAAGTTTCTTGGATTCAGTAAAAAAAGAATTAAAGAATTTTGAGGTTCATGAATGGTTATTAAAAAAAGGTAATTCCATTAGAGATGGGTTTTTCTATCACAATGATAAATTGTTTATTCCCACAAGAGATTTACAGGATAAGGTCATGCAATGGAATCATGATTTGGCGATTGCTGCACATCCTGGTATTAACAAAACCTTGGATTTGTGTCAACGTCATTTTTGGTGGGAAAGAATGATTTCTATTATTCAGCAATTCGTGAAAGCCTGTCCAGTTTGTTCTCGTCAAAAGGCTTTACATGAGGTTCCAATGGGTTTACTTCGTCCTATGACTATTCCTCCTCACCCTTGGCATACAATCAGTTTAGATTTTATTACTGATCTCCCTAAGTCTAATGGTTTTACTACAGTCCTTGTGGTGGTGGATCTGTTATCCAAAATGGGACATTTTATTCCATTACATAAGATTCCCTCGACAACTGAATTTAGTGCTGTATTTTTATCTAATATTGTGAAACTTCATGGTCTGCCCTCAAAGATTATTTCGGATAGGGGTCCTCAGTTCATTTCTAAATTCTGGTCACAACTTAGCAAACTTTTGGGAATTGAGTTGGCTCTGTCTTCTTCTTTTCACCCACAGACGGATGGTCAGACGGAGAGATTGAATCAGCATGTTGAACAGGGTTTAAGATGTTTGTTAACTACCTCCTCTCACCCTTGGGATGAAATGTTACCGTGGGCTGAATTTTCCTATAATAACACCACTCATTCAGCTTTGGGTTGTTCTCCTTTTTATTTTCTCACTGGTCAACATCCAAGATCTATTCCTATACTTTTACCTGATGAACAATTGTCTATGCCAGCAGTTACTGATAGGTTGACTCATCTGTTGGATATTCAAGATAAGGCTAGAAAACAATGGGTCAAAAGTAAGGTATCTATGAAAAAGACTGCTGATTCTCATCGTAAAGTTGCTCCTTTGTATAAGGAAGGTCAGTTGGTATGGTTATCCACTAGAAACATTCAGAAGGAAGGTCCCAGGAAGTTGAAGCCTAGATATATTGGGCCTTTTGAAGTTAAGAAGGTTTTGAACCCTGTATCTGTAAAATTAGTTTTACCTGAGGAATATGCTATTCATCCTGTTTTTCATGTTTCTCTGTTGAAACCTTTTGAACCTTCTACTCGTGCTGATAACCCACCACCGCCGGTAATTGTCGGTGACCATGTTGAATACGAGGTTAAATCCATTTTAGATTCCAAAAGGATTCGGGGTGCCTTGTTTTATTTAGTTGATTGGAAGGGTTATGATCCTTCTGAGCGATCTTGGGAACCTGAGAAAAATGTTCATGCTCCTAGACTTGTTAGATCTTTTCATGCTCTGTATCCTGATAAACCTAGACCTGTAAGACGACCTTTGGGGGGAGGAACTGTTAGGGGTGTTACAGGTCGTCTTAATTAGATTCTGACGCAGTGTAAATATTGAGAATCAAAAGGTTTTATTTTGCTTTGTGTTTTCATTTAAAATATTATTTTAATGATAAGTTTAATTAAAATTCTGTTTAGGAAAGAAGTTGGTAGCAATTGCCTTTAGCAATGCTTGTTGGTTATTTTGTGCAGTTACATAGATTGTGCGCTCTGAGAGACAGGCTCGGGGCTCCCTCGCGCTAGGTGTTATTAAGTAAGAGCCGCGCGCAGGTCTCGTGGCTGAAGCTATAAATACTAGCTTCAGCCAACTGTCAAATGCTTTGTCTCTCGTTGTTTCCTGCGAGAGCTTCTGTCCCCGTTTAGAAACTTCCCTGGCCTTGTGGTCGTCTCTTCCCTTGCTTCCAGTGAAATCTTTCAGTTCCTTTTAGGAAAGAACATTCGGCGGAATCCTAAAACCCTCGCCTGCTATTTTAACTGAATTTGCTGCCTGCGCGACGGCGTGGCAGAGCTCCGGTATTTCGGTTGACAGCCGGGAGGTTTGTTAACCCGCTTTCCTTTGCCGGTCGGCTGTTCGAGTCTCCTGTCAGCCTGACAGCGAGTAGTCGGCTGAAATCCAGGAAGAAGGGCAGTAAGATTTAATTTAATTTCTAAGAGGCCACGAGCAATTTTAGCCTATAAGTACGTGGCAAAGTGTAATTTTAAGACAATCCTCTGCTCTAGACGTTTTAAAAGGTTTGGCACGTCGAGTAGAGCTGAACTAAATTAAACCTTGACAAAGACTAATGACTCTGCGCAGAGAGCAGGAATTACTTACATAAAGTGAAACGCTAGTTACACGGAGTGTTTTTCAGCAAGAACATAAAGAGATTGTTGTCTGCCTTTGAACTGAGACAAACTGTGATTAGATTTAATCACGCAAAAGGCGGATTGCAGAGTAAACAAGCCTTGGTTAAGGCAAATGTGTTAAATAGGCAAATTAGCAGACAAATAGGACAAATGTGTACAAATGGTGATATGTAAATAAAATTACTGATGTATTTTTAAAAGGTTCACATATTTACAAGTTGGGCTCAAATTAACAAGCCTTGGTAAAGACAAATATATAACATGGTCAAACGGAACTAATGTGTACAGTCGTGAAATGTAGACCTTATTGCAGAGGTATATATATATATATATATATATAAAGGGTTCGCATATTTACAAGTAGGATCTGGAATAATTATCTAAGATAGTAGAGAGAGTTAGATAGGCTGTATTTCTCTATTTCTCTGTCTTCCTACTACAGAACCTCGCATCGAAAGAAATAACTAAAGACTCAGGTATGATCCTGCATGAAGCTTTCGAGTTCAGTTAAAACTAACCCAACTAATCTATCAGCCTGTCTTGTTAGTTAAAGTATTAAGTGATTCTGACATGTTATGTTTATTTGAAGGTGTCAAGATTCTGAGTCAGTGCTAAAACTTCAGTAAAAGTGCGAACAAGGGTCAGACGGATTAATGGTCAGTAAGCATTATGTTAGTTGAATATAGAAACTAGTTAAGAAGTTGTCAACTGAGTAATAGCTGTTAAAATTGCACCATAGCGTAACGCGAAGACAGCGCAGAACATCTTTGAGAGAAGATTCTCGGCCTGGAGCACTTTCTTGAGAGAGACTCAACTGAAGACTTAACATTGTATAATTTGTTGTGAGTCTCTCTGTCCACTTCCCCTTTCCCTGAGGGAGAAGTCAATCCAGTCAGTGTCTAAGTCCTGATTGGGTTGGTAGATCCTTGAGGGAGTTGGGAGTTTGCAGCTCGAGAGGAAACGTCAGAAGAGTCTCACAGGGCTCCTCAACAGGATGTGCGTCCCATCGATACAGCCTATGATGTGCGGGAACTGTGCAAGTTGATAGAAATCGGTTTTAGTCTTTGCTAGTTCTGCAGGTGTGTCAGGGAACTCAATGTAGTGTTCCATCCTCTGCATCATGGCGTCAAGAAATTTTCTGAAAAACTGTGACAGGCAGCTCTGGGACACCCCACCTACTGTAGCTATCACGTGCTGGTAGCTCCCAGAAGCAAGAAGGTGTAGACAGGACAACACCTATCAGTTGGAAGAGGGTGATCCTCTGCCTATACACCTGCTCCTCCCTTAGCCAGACCCTCTCTCCTGCTGCCTGTATCCGTAGTCGCCTTGCAATAATGTAGAAAGCCGCCATTGTGGTTGCACTGTTGCATTTTGGGGCCTTCTTACATATCCTGTTCCTGGTTTCCACCTGCTTCCAATCCATGGTAAATACAGACTCTTAAATACCGAATTTCATGGTATTCGGTATTTTTGGGATTTGCTACATCTCAACAAGCCATTTTTACCATTTCTTATTTACCGACTCGGTAAATAAGAATTCGGTATTTCCCGAATTGGAAAATTACCATTTCTTAATTACCGAATCGTAAATATGAATTCGGTATATTCCGAATCGTGTAATACCGATTCGGTATTTTACCGACTGGTATTTACCGATTCGGTAAGTTTTTAGTTATATACATCTTGATGCTCTTATACCGGTCGGTAAAGGCCGAAATTACCGATTTTTGTCCGTTACCGACCGGTATTTGGCTACCTACATCGGGCCCTTAATCTTTTAGAAATTAACCACTGCCTAGGACAAGAACCTCAGTCTTTACAGTGGTCATTTTAAGATCATTGCTATCCATCCATTTGGCCACTCCTGAAATGTATCCAAATAAGAAAGAACTGTTCTTATCTTTACACTTCTCAAGGTTGATAACCAGCTGGGAGTCATACGCATTAATCATAATAAAATGGCCAAATGAGCAGATTAGCTGTCCCATCGGGGGTCACATAGATGTTAAAACGAGTGGGACTCAATTAAGAGTCCAGAGGCACCCTGTAGGAAACTGGGAATATCTTAAACGTGGATGTTTGAATATCGACCACCTGAGAATACCAGAGGTAAGTATGCTAGTTTCATGCTTCTCCACTGATCCCTATCTCAAGGATCCTGTTGAAAAAGATCTTATAGGAAATGGTATTGAAGGTAGTGGACAGATCAAAGAGAATCAGCCCTGCACTATTGTCTTAATCAAGCACCTAATGAAGTTCGCCCACAGCCAAAAAGGTGCCAGGTCAGTGATGTGTAAAATTCTGAAACCCAATTGAAATGCGTCCACCACAGAGTGGGCTGAGAGGCAAGGTGTCAGAATGTTGGTAACATGTTTTTTCAAGATCGTAATAGGTACTGAAAATAACGAAATTGGCCTTAAATTGGAGGTGACAGCAGGGTCTACAACTGTCTTTTTAATGACTGGGGGAACTACATCATGTTTCTGACTGACTGGAACTACAGCAGACTCAAGAACCGAGATGCATAGGAGTGTGAAGGCAGGGACAACAGAGCCAGTGCCTGGTTGCAGCAGGAGAGCTGCACAGGGCTTGCATGGCGATCCTAATTTGATGGAAAGTGAAAGGGAACGAAGAAGAGATGGGGAAAGGGGATCTAAGAAATACAACCCGGGACCGGATGAGAGGAACCAGATCAGAGGTTAGTTAACACTAATAATAATGTGTTTTAAAACATGGATACACGACTGCAGAAATATGAATACCTCTATCTAGCTATTTCTGAATAGGCCTTATGCAATACTGTTGTGCTTTAAAATGATTGAGCTAGAACAGACTCACCTTGCTTACAGCTATTGTTGACTGCTTTCTCTTGCTGCTTCAAGAAAAACCTCGTGCGGTCAAAATGAATGTGGGCAAACTTCCAGTCCGCTAGTAAGCTTATGCCCAAAGACAATAGCTTGTTCATTACAGGGGTGGCAGCTGCTTCAAGGAGGCGGTATGCCTGGCACTGGCTGTCTGAACCAATGAAAAAAACATGCAGAAATAAAGACCATATGTGTTAACCACTAGTAGCTCTAATGTTGTTTTCAAGATATTACTATATAAATCATTTCTGTTACATCAAATCTTTTGACAAGTAGGAAAATGATAATCATGTTGGAATACGTGTTTCACATTCCATTTTTTCAGAATCCTCTGTCATTGTCATAGTACAACGTTTTGAATATGGGCTCATAAACAGAGCCAAAAATTACTTACAAATGGAAGTAGCTGTTTTAAATGATTCATTTCTTGAAAGAGCACGTCCTCTTGTCTTGGAAATTCTTAGAATCAATACACATACTTCATTTTGTCATTTTTACTTACATGAAAAACAATTTGGCGTACATAGTTTTATGTTTTTCCATGACGAGTGTCTACTTCATTGCAATCTGTCAATTTTGTCCCATTCATTGTTGTTTAATTGAACAAAATACGGTGCCATAATGTAATAATTTCTGCTATGCTATATGAAATAAGGAATAGTTTCTTACCTGTAACTCCAGATCTCTTGAAGGGGTATTTCCATGATAAGTCATAAGCATGTGAATAGTCCCGCCCACATGTGGAGACCCCGGAACACTTCCTTAGATAAATCTTCTTAAGTTGTCATCTTTCGCCTTTCTTCGGGAAGGCCTGTGTAGACACTTAAGAGATAGAAAGACAATAATGCAGCCTAATTAACTAGGCTACACTGGCCATTACTTAATTCTGAAGTGAAAAAAGGTAGTTAGTACTTCTAAAATATTTCAATTTATGGAGTTTAATACATATAGAAAACTCCCCTTCACAAAATTAATTTTTTCATGATAGAGATAAAAAGGTTGGACAGAGAAGCCCCTCATAGGCTGCCATTATATGTCTGAAAATGGATACGGAGTAAAGCCGCAGTAGCAACTTTTCCTCTGGTAGAGTGAGCCCTAGGCTTACTATCAAGGGTCTTGTTGGCTTTCTGGTAACAAAGTTGAATACAAGACACAATCCATCGAAAGATGGATTGTTTGGAGGTAGCTAGACCTGTACGGATAGAGCCGTAGTTCACAAATAACTGATCTGATCATCTAATATCCTTAGTTTTGTCCAAATAAAACTTCAAAACCCTCCTAACATCTAGGGAATGAAGCATCCTCTCAGCAGGAGAAGAGGGACGCTGAATAAAGGTAGGTAGTGAAATAGTTTGATTTACGTGGATATCCGAAAGAACTTTAGGGAGTGAATTTCGGATGTGTCCTCATCACCACCTTAGAGGAATGGAACACTGTGTACGGTTCTTGACAACATAGAGCTTGGAGTTCGCTAACCCTGCGGGAAGAAGTTATGGCTACCAGGAAAGCTGCCTTCCAAGACAGATGCTGCAGAGAAGCCCTATGAAGAGGTTCAAAAGGCTCCCGCATCAGTCGAGAAAGAACCACAATAAGCTCCAAATGAGGAGACGGATGACTGAAGGGAGGTAAAACTTTCCTCAAACCTTCCAGAAAATCCATAATGACAGGGATATGGAAAAAGGAAGTTTGTGAAGGGCAGTTCCTATAAGAAGGAAGGGAATTTGAAGGCCCGGTTGTGCCAAATGTAGCAAATATGGGAGTATCACATCTTCCTGGCAGGAAGTAGGATCAGCATTCTTTGAAACGCACCAGATGCAGAAACTTTTCCATTTATACGCATAGGAAGTGCATGTGGATGGTCTTTCCGCTATGGTCATGCAGTCCTGAGGCAAATTCAAATGTCCATATTGTACTACCTCAGGAGCCATGCCACCAAATTCAATGATGAGAGATTGGAGCGCACCATCTGTCTGCCGAACTTTGAGAGAAGGTCCGGCTGACATGGAAGCCGGAGATGCGGCAGTAGAGACCTGTGGAGAAGGTCCCTGAACCACCACTGAGGCGGCCACTCAGGGGCAATGAGTATCATCTTGGCCGATGACTGCAAAAGATTGAATGATGCCTGCTGGGATCAAGGATATCGGAGTAAAAGGCGTAGAGAATTCTGCCTGACCAATTTATCCACAGAGCATTCCCCAGAGTTCCCGGTTGGTAGAACCTAGAGGCGAAGTTTCGGCATTTGTTGACTTCTGCGGTGGCAAAGAAATCAACCTCTGGAGCGCCCCATCTTCTGAAGATATCTCGCACCACATTGTCGGTTAAGACAAATTTGTGGTTTTCCTGAATGAGTCTGCTTAGAGCGTCTGCCTGAGCATTTTGAACACCTGGGAGGTGAGTTGCTGTGATGTTCAGGTTTCTGGCCAAGTGCCATCTCCAGATAATCTGGGCTTCCTGAGACAACGGTCGTGATCTCTAGCCCCCCTGCTTGTTGAGGTAGAACATTGTTGTCATATTGTCCGTCTGGACAAGCAGGGTACTGGAGTGGAGCGATGGTTGAAAAGCTTTCAGAGCCAAATGGACTGCTCATAGCTCCAGCAGATTGATGTGGTATGTGGATCCCTTCGTCACTTGCCCTGTATCTGAAGGTGGTCTGTATGTGCACCCCAGCTGAGGAGAGACGCATCTGTTACTACGATTTGTTTTGGTATCTCCTTGTGGAATGGGATCCCTCACAGGAGATTGCGGGGAGAACACCACCATCAGAGGAACTGAAGGGCATGCTGTGACAGACGGATCCTGTCTTCCCAATCCCCTATGCTCTGTTCCCATTGATCCTCCAAGCATTCCTGCAAGGGTCTCATGTTTAGTCGTGCATTGGGAGTGAGAAAGATACTGGATGCCATGGCGCCCAGAAGGGAGGAGACCTTCCTCACTGTTGGAGTGGACATGTTCATGAGAGCTTGAGCCTTCCGAAGGATCGATAAGCGTCTCACCTCCGAAGGATACACGTTTGCAGTGCGAGTATCTATATTTGCTACCAGATATTGAAGACACTGTACAAGTGTCGAGACGGACTTCGTGTGGTTGATGTGAAGACCCAAACAAAGGAGAAGATTGGAGGTCCAATTGAAATGCATCGAGCTCCCTGAGACGTTGATGCTTTGATCAGCCAGTTGTCTAGGTAGGGGTAGACGAACACCTTGTGCTTTCTCAGATGTCCAGCCACTACTGCCATGCATTTTGAGAATGTCCTGGGGACTGACTTCAGGCCGAGTGGAAGCACATAGTATTGATAATGGTTGTTTCCCACTGTGAATCTCAGGAACTTGCAATGCTTCTTTACTATGGGGACGTGAAAGGATGCGTCTTGCAGATCATTCGCTCATAACCAATCCCCCTGATGGATTTGGGAGTAGATTTGATGCAATGCTAACATTTGGAATTTCTCCCTCCGAACCCACTTATTTGGGTGCCGTAAATCGAGAATGGGTCTGAACACATTTTTGGCTTTTTTTTGGGCCAGAAAGAACCTGGAATAAAGCCCTGTTTCTCGCTGTACGGGAGGAACAGGTTCTATTGCCCTTTTTAGTAAGAGAATGTTGGCCTCCAATTGCAACTGACGTAGTCGGTACCTTGAGTTTGTTGGACGGACCAATGGAGTTGGGCTGATGAAACGTAGCGAGTGTCCATTGCGAACAATATTCAGCACCCAATTTTGTCCTGAGTTATTTTTTGCCACTCTGCAAGGAAATTTTGAATGCTTCCCTCCACCGGAGTGGGTAACAGTAGAGGGGGAAGAAAAGTTTCAGGGCTTAGACCCAGCAGGTGCCTTATTCCCTTGTGCAGGTTGCTAGCCTCCTCATCCCCTAGGTTGATGTTTTCCAAACGGTTGGAATGACCGCTGATAAGATTGTTGCTGATTTGTCTGATGGCCCTGGTATCTCTGGATCCTCTGTGAAGAGTAACGTCTTTGGAAAGTTTGGCTTTTCAAGACCTACTGCCATCAAGGTCACCATTTCCGCCTTCATGCGAGCCATCTCCTCGTCCACATGAGAGCCAAAGAGGGTAGTGCCAGAAAAGGTTAAATTCATAATCATCTGTTGAGCCTCAGGATTAAGAGAGATGAGGTGCAGCCAGGAGTGTCTCCGGAGAGAAACTCCATGACAATAGCCATGTGCTGACAGGAGTGATGTGTCCGCCGCTGCACTTATTATTTGGCTGGACACCATAAGTCCTTCATTCAATATCTCTGTAAAGTCCTCCCTCTTATCCCTTGACAGGAGGTCCGCAAACTGTTGAGGGATTCCCAAAGGGAATGGTCGTACCTGCCCAGCAGGGCTGTAGCACTAGCAGCCTTCATTGCAATTGATGCCGTGTTACATACTTTCCTCCCCACCAAGTCAACTTTACGGCTTTCCTTATCAGGCGGTACGGCTGACGTCAGAGCCATAGTATGTTGCTTCTTAGCTGCCACAAAAATAACAGAGTCTGGCATGTGATCCGTCCGAAGGAATGTGGGATCTTGCTCATGCGGGCGGTATTTTTACTGCAGCCTGGAAGGAGAGGATTTGATGGAAGAAGGTGTTAAAAACAATTCCATCACCGGTTCCTATGAGCCTGGCACCAGAGGGAGCAAGGGACGCAAAGCTTGTCTTTGTTGGAGAGTTTCGAAGATGACTGAAGTTGATGGCACAGGGAAGGACAATGGAATATTTAGTTTGGACGCTCCTCATAATAGAACCTCTTGGAAGGTGGTAATGTTATCAATCGGAGCCACCCTTTGAGGAGGAGAGCCCGAAAGTGTGGGCGAATATCTCCCAGTACTTGTGGAGGATGTGTCTCTGGTGCGCCGGGAGCGAGACCTCTCATAACGATGTCGGTGATGAGAGCGTGTAGACGAACGTCGTGGCTGCGAGATTGATCCCTCGCATGAGACCTAGACCTCCGTCTTCTTGGCGATGCAGGATTCTTAGTCCGAGGAGCAGCAGGCCCGGAAGGAGGAGGCGGTGGTGGTGGTGGAGGAAGCGTTGGAGGAGGTGGAGGCGGTGGTGGAGGAGGAGGAGGCGGCGGAGGAGGCGGTGGATGTTCCACTGGTCCAGGAGGATCAGAATGAGGTGGAGTCCTTGTACGAGAATAAATCAACCTCCTCCTTTTTCTTGCCTGAAGAGAGGAAGGAGCCAAAGATTCATTTCCAGATCTTCGACGTCGACTGTCGTGGCTTCTCGATGGCAATTGTCGGTGCCTCTTCGATGGCGATCGGCGGTGCCTTTTCGACGGCGACCGGTGATGTCACGTTGACGCGATGGTCGGTGGCTAGTCGATGCCGATCGGCAAGCATAGTGCGCATGTATTCTGGTGACTCGGACAGCACTCTTGACCCCGGCTTCCAAGGCAACCAAGTCCTGCCTCTTGCACATGGATTCTCAGGGTTTGACCTGCATCAGTGATCTTGGCTCCTTGCCAGATACCGGAGGCAGCTAATGTTTGAACCCTTCTCCCCAGAGGACACCGGAGACTGGTGCAACACCAGGGAAGAAGAGGCCACGGCAGGGAACTCAGTGGGGTCGAGTACATAAAGAACAGGCAGATGAATCCTGCCTCCCTTGTCCCCTGACGTAAACCTTCCAGAAAAAGACGTACTTGCCCCACCTGTCAGGTATGCCCAGGTCGAAGGTTACAAGTGACTTCATGTGATTAGAGACAGCAGTTCTGGGGTTTCCTTATGAAGGGCATTATCTTTGGTTGTTTTATTTCATTAGAAATGCACTGACTACAACCCCAGAATGCAACCGGCTGTCAATAAAAGTACAGGACTGGCGTTCCGCTGGTGACCTGGAGTTATCTGGTAAACTCCCCACTTTAATATCATCAAATGGCAAAAATTAGCTCACAGCCCCAGCTGGTAAACCGAACAATGTTAAAGTGCCCCTGCAGGGCACAGTAGCTCGTCCACCAAGTGACATTTTAGTACAAATTGAGGAGTTCAAAGGTAGCACAAGACGTGCAAATCAACATCTCATATGTGAGGGGGGGGGCATGCCCTCAACCTTATATATTAAAGTGGTGCCTCAGGTGAAATGTTAAGTGTATTCTGCCCCAGACCCCAATTCCAACACACTTCCACCCCTCCACTTAGGTTGTTTCCGAGTAACGCTGGGGGGGAAAGCCGCGCCGTCAAGATAACACATCTTTTGATGGGAGATAAAAACCACTGACATCCGTGGCATTTATTCTAAGAAGTCGGTGCTGATAACCCAAAAATGTGGCACAGCAGGTGGTAACTCCACAGGGGAGAAAAGGAAAATAACTCACTCACTTTAAAGCACACACTACAAACGAATCTCCTCCAAACTCCAAATTAATTAAATAAATAAACCAAGCGTGGCCGCTAAAGTCAGCGGACCGCGCTCCAAATTAATTAATTAAATATGCAGGGGGCGCACTAAAATGGTGCCCCTGCATGTTTTCCTTATGTGCATGGCGGCCCTTGAAGCAGGCCCCTTGGTAAAAAAAAACAAGTGAAAGCACTGACCTTACAATGTAGGGCTCTCTTTTGGGCTCTTTGAAGAACAGTTTTTATTCTCAACTGGTCGAACAATACTTAATTAACAAATATTACATTCTTGCACGTATTTAACATATTATACGTAATTATTTCGAATGCAGTCTTTATCCATGATAGTTTTAGTTTAGCAGACATAGTTTAGAATAGCACGTTGGGCGTTTACTCCTGTTAACAGCGCAACAGCCCCCATTATACAAATGCTTACAGTTCATCAGCAGCCGCAGAGAATTACGTTTACCTCGAAGCCATTTCCATCGTACAATAGGTGACAGGAAACGTATTTTTTGCTGGAGCAAGGGCGACACCTATAGGCCCACTGCAGGACTATTTCCACGCCATCTGGTAAACAGATGGCACACTGCACGCAATTAAAAAAAACAAGTGCGAGGGGAGCGGACGAAAACTGTAGTTAGTCGCTGCTGCTGCGGGACTACACGGAAGTTACCATACAATCAACAGCCAACAGAAAGCAAGATAACAACAGCAATGGCACAGGTAAACCAATCGTAAGCGTGAAAACAAATTACACTGAGTTTAAGCCAACATACAGACTACTTTATGTCTCGCTGAGACAGCGCATACAGCGCATGCGCTGCCAAGGCGGGACCTAAAAATAGATCTTATTTGTATGAATTTTTATATTGATTTTTAAGTAAAGCGTTAATAGCTGCTTTTTACTCAAATTGTCAACAAGCATTGGTAACTACAGCAGTTATCGGAAACTTTGGAAACTTTGTAAAACTTTTATAAACTTTGGTTTGGATACTAATGGCCCACTTTGGGTGACCAACTCCAACAGGGAGCAAGTCAAGGGGACAAGTGAGGAATTATAGAACATTTGTCTTCTCACCAAGGCAGTCTCAAGTCACATTCCAAACTCTATGGATGATTCTTCACGGACATCAATAGAGTGGACCTGATGCAAGGGATACAGGATGCTGAAGATGCTGTATGATACTGAGGATTCTGTGCGGTCGGCGGGGTTGTCCTCAGGCTACCCCATGGTCCATGGTCTTGGTGGGGAGACATTGGACTCAAGGGCCGATGTCCCTCGAGTCCTTTTGGGTCCAGCAAAAGTCCAATTGCCACTGGACTACTGGTATCCAATCACAAACATCTCACTGATTTCCCTTGGTGCAAGTTAGTGTCCTTTTTGGGTGACCAAACTGCATTCCGACAACTCCCTCTGATCCTTCAGACTCTACTGCAACTTTTCAGCATTGGGTCTTGGTCTCCCAGGCTGCACGCTGGCGGACAGTGTCGATCAAGCAATGGTGGCAATGGACTAGCCAGGTGGAGTTCTTCAGCGTGTTGTGACCCTGTAGCTGGCAACAGGAAGTCAGTCAACCGACCCTTGCATCACTTCCTCTGTCTTGGGTTTCGCTGTAACATTTCCTCAAGTCAGGCATCACAAGCACAGCCCTTCTCTCGGTGTGTGGAGCTTGGTAGCCCATCCTAGAGTTGTGTCTACATGAAGGCTAAACACACGCAGGAAAATCGCTTTGACATCTGGTTTCCCCTCCCTGTACCAAACACCAAGCTGTCTAACAGGATAAATGAGCACGCCCTCTCGTGTGTGTCCACCATTTGCCCTTCAAAGGCAGCTTCCCCTTTGAAGCTCACCTTTTGAGCTCACACTTCATGTGGCTTCCTGCCACCTCCTCCAATGGCTGGCCTCTAGTTTTGCATTTCCTGGGAGTCATTCACACTTCTCAGGAGAGAAGAAGGCTGTCTTGTGGCCAGCATCTGTAAATAGCCACTGAAAAACTTAGGCAACAGAGTAGCAACTTCCTAAAAGTTGCTTTTACAGAAAAGTTACATTAAATTTGAATTGGGAATCAAGTTAGGTTTAATGTAACAAGTCTTTTGATACCTTGAAGTACCAACCTTAGTAGTCCCATTCAGAAGTTAGCACAGCCGAGTTGTCAGCATGTAACTCTGTACTTGCCAATGGGGTTACTAGGCTCCCGACAATAACAATAACATCTTGGGGTTTTTACTGTTAGGACATATGCCCTACCTTTTAATATACAGCACCCTGCCTTAGGGCTTGGTAGGGCTACCTTAGGGGTGACATATATTTTCAAAAGGGAAGTCTGGGGTTTCGCTGCAACTTTTCCTCAAGTCAGGCATCACAAGCACAACCCCTTCTCTCGGTGTGTGGAGCTTGGTAGCCCACCCTAGAGTTGTGTCTACCTGAAGGCTACACACACCTAGGAAAATCGATTTGACATCTGGTTTCCCCTCCCTGTACCAAACACCAAGCTGTCTAACAGGATAAATGAGCACGCCCTCTCGTGTGTGTCCACCATTTGCCCTTCAAAGGCAGCTTCCCCTTCGAAGCTCACCTTTTGAGCTCACACTTCATGTGGCTTCCTTCCACCTCCTCCAATGGCTGGCCTCTAGTTTTGCATTTCCTGGGAGTCATTCACACTTCTCAGGAGAGAAGAAGGCTGTCTTGTGGCCAGCATCTGTAAATAGCCACTGAAAAACTTAGGCAACAGAGTGGCAACTTCAAGTTAGGTTTAATGTAACAAGTCTTTTGATACCTTGAAGTACCAACATTAGTAGTCCCATTCAGAAGTTAGCACAGCTGAGTTGTCAGCATGTAACTCTGTACTTGCCAATGGGGTTGCTAGGCTCCCGACAATAACAATAACATCTTGGGGTTTTTACTGTTAGGACATATGTCCTACTTTTTAATATACAGCACCCTGCCTTAGGGCTTGGTAGGACTACCTTAGGGGTGACATATATTTTCAAAAGGGAAGTCTGGACTTCGTCATTACTTTGAAAGGCAAAGTCGACATAGCAAAGCAGTTTACAGGTGGTCTACCAGTCTGCAGTGGCAGGCTGAGAGATGTTTCACTTAGTCACTTTCTGGGTTGCCCAATAAGTGCTGCTGTCCATGAGGCACACGTTAACCTACAGGCCCTTGGTACACCTGGACCATATTTTAGGGACTTTATGCCAACTGGGTATAAACCAATAAAACATACACTTTTAAGGGTAAGAGCACTAGCACTGAGGTATGGTTAGGAGGCTTCAGTGTACTTTCAGAGTCGAAAAACGAGAAAGCATCAGTCCAAAAATGTGGGCGTGATCATGCAGAAGGAATGTTTTCTTACCTGTAACTTATTTTCTCTCGCAGGGATATTTCCATGATAGCCATAAGCGCTGAATAGTCCTGACCATGTGCGGGGACCCTGGAGCAATTGTTATATATATATAGATATCTTCTAAAGTGTAGATTTTTCACCTTACTTCGGGAACGCCTTCAAAGATACTTAAGAAACAGAGACAGATTATGCAGCCTATTTACTTAGGCTACACTGGCCAGGTTCTTCATCTTGAAGAGAAAACAAGGGGCCAGAATAAACAATTTTTCAGATACTTTTAGTGTCAATCGGTATAAATATTTCTCAAAAACCCCTCTTATGATAGAGATGAAAGGAGCAGGACAGAGTAGCCTCATAGGCAGTCATTATATGTCTAAAAAAGAACACTGTGCCTTTAAGGAAACAGGCACCGCCAGAATCCCATCATGCATAGCAGGTGGCAGTTACTTCAGCTCTTTTTGGAGGCTTCTGATAATAGATATGTAATAAAGCAATTCCTCTATCCAATCCACCGGGGAGGAAGGAGGGTCGCTTATGACTATCATGGAAACACCCCTGTGAGAGAAAAGAAGTTACAGGTAAGAAACCAATCCTTCTCTCGCAAGGGATTTCCATGTATTAGTCGTAAGTGCTAAATAGAATAGCAAGCCCATCCCTAAATTAAGTGGCAGACTAGACAGAGCATAATGTAGAGAACCTAAGCAAAGAGATTTCCGAGTGAAGGCTGCCCTACTTGAGCATCTGCTCTAGCGTCAGAATCTAGGCAGTAATGGTTGGTAAATGTATGTCCTGAGTTCCAGTTAGCTGCTTTACAGATTTCTGGAATGGAAATATTGCACAATAAAGCCGTAGTGGCTGCCTTCCCTCTAGTAGAATGAGCCTTAGGTTTGTCTGAGAGACTCTTGTTAGCTTTTTGATAGCATAATAGAATGTAAGACACTATCCGTCTCGAAATGGATTGTCTAGCAGCAGCTAGCCCTGTACGGACTGGACCAAAGTTGATAAAAAATTGTTCTGACTGGCGAATGTGTTTAGTGTTGTCTAGATAGAAATTAAGGACTCTCCTTAGTAGAGTAGAGGGATTCTGGAAGAATGTTGGTAGAGATATTATTTGATTGACATGAAAATCCGATACCACTTTGGGGTGGAACTTAGAGTGAGTTCTTATAACTACTTTGTTTGAATGGAAGACAGTATATGGTTCATGAGAACAAAGAGCTTGGATCTCACTAACCTTGCGGGCCGAAGTGAGTGCCACAAGCAAAGCCGTTTTCCAAGACAAATGTTGGAGAGATGCCTTGTGTATGAGTTCAAAAGGATCCTGCATAAGGTGCAAGAGCCCTAGATTAACCTCCCGTGGAGGGGAAGGGCATCTGATGCGAGAAAAAACCTTCTTTAAGCCCTCTGAGAAATCCTTAATTACAGGGATTTAAAAAAAAAGAGGTTTGTGAGGGACATTTTCTGTAGGCAGTCAAGGCTGCCAGGTGAACTTTTATTGAAGATATTTGTAAATCAGATTTTGCTAAATGAAGTAAGTGTGGAAGAATAACATCTTCCTGCCAAGTGGTAGGGTCCTTGCTTTTGGATGAGCGCCATATGCAGAATCTCTTTCACTTGAAAGCATATGGGAGGCACGTGTGAGAGGCCACTTAGCTTCTTTGAAAATTTCCATGCAGTCCTGAGGTAGATTTTAGATGACCATATTGTATCAGCTCAGGAGCCATGCTGCCAAATTCAAAGAGGTGAAATTGGTATGCATTATCTGGCCTCCGAATTTCATCAGCAGATCTGGTCTGCATGGCAGCCTCAGATGTGACCGGCGAAGGAGGTCCATGAATAACCATTGATGTGGCCACTCCGGAGCTATGTGGATCATCTTTGCTGAGTACTGAGTCAACTTGATGAGAACCTCTGGAATCATGGGGATCGGTGGAAAAGCGTAGAGATATCTGCCGGATCAATCGATCTATAGGGCATTCCCCAGAGTCCCTGTCTGGTAGAACCGCAATGCGAAGCTTTGGCATTTGCTGTTTTCTGCGGTGGCGAAAAAGTCGATGCTGGGCGTGCCTCATTGCTGAAAAATGCTGAGTACCACGTCATCGTGCAATACCCACTCATGATTTTCTTGCAGGAGTCTGCTAAGTAAGTCCGCTTGTACATTTTGGGCACCTGGTACGCTTGATGCTGTGATTGTCAGCCCCTGGCAAGAAGCGATTTCCAAATTGTCTGTGAGATAAGAGTCTGGATCTTGTCTCTCCCTGTTTGTTGAGGTAGTACATAGTTGTGGTGTTGTCCGTCTGAACAAGCAGGGATGGGGAGCTGAACAACGGGCAAAAAGCTTTCAACACAAGATGGACTGAACATAGCTTCAGGAGATTGATGTGGTCCGTTGCTTCCTTCTCTGATCATTTCCCTTGGATGTGGAGATGGTCCATATTGACTCCACAGCCCATTAATGACGCATCCGTGACTATGGTCTGAGATGGAATCTCCTGATGGAACAGATTGCCCTGGAGAAGATTGGATGGGGAGCACCACCATCTGAGGGACAACTTGGCATGGATGGATAACTGAATCCTGTTCTCTCAGTATCCTGTCAGTTGATCCCACTGATCCTCAAGACATTCCTGTAGAGGCCTCATGTGTAGACGAGCATTCGGTGTGAGAAAAATGCAGGAAGCCATCGAGCCGTTAACCCCACCCATGCTCGTGACGGTACCACTCCGTCAAGAGCCTCGGGTGGGCTGTGCTGGTGACGGAACGGTTCCGTCACGGCCCGCTCGGCGCGCCTGCGCGGTGCTGATTACGCACCTGCGTGGCACTGATTACACGCCGCTCCGTCACAAGCACAGCCCACCCGAGGGTCGTGACGGAGCGGTTCCGTAACGAGCATGTGAGCGCCGCGCGGCCCCCCTCCCCCCTAGCGCTGCGGCGGAATTGCCACCGCAGCGAAGGGGTTAAGGGAGATATTGTCCTCAGTGTTGAATGCAAAGATTCATCAGACCCTCACATTTCCAAAGGATTGATACGCATCTCTCCTCCGAAGGAAGCACTTTTGCCTTTAGCATGTCAATGAAGGCTCCTAGATAGAGCAAGGTCTGAACTGGGGTAGAGATAGACTTGCTGTGATTGATTTGAAGGCCTAGTCTCTATAAGAGATCGCAAGTCCAGTTGTAATGAAGCTGAGCTTCGTGAGCCGAGGACACCTTGATGAGCGAATCGTCTAGGTATGGATAGACGAATATTCTGTGTCTCTGGAGATGGGCAGTGACCATTGCCATGCATTTGGAGAATGTTCTGGGTGCTGATTTCAGACCAAATGGGAGGATTTGTTTTTGGTAATGGTCCTGTCCTACCAAGAACCTCAAGAATTTGCGATTATTTCTGGCGATTGGAATGTGAAAGTACTCCTTTTGTAGGCGGATTGAGCATAGCCAATCCCGCTTGATATAATTGGGGATACATTTGGTGTAATGCAATCATCCTGAACTTTTCATAGCTGAATCCCCTTGTTGGCCGTCTTGAGGTTTAGAATGGGTCTGAATTTGTTTTTGTCCTTCTTCATGACAAGGAAGTATCTGGAATAAATGCCTGTTCCTCGCTGTTGAGGAGAAACTGGTTCCACCACCAACTTCTGTAAAAGGATGTTGATCTCCGCTTCTAACAGAGGAAGATGGTAATTGCATGGTTTCAGAGGAATGGAAGTTGGAGGACTGATAAACCGTAGACAATATCCATGGCAAACAATATTTATCACCCAGGAGTCTTGTGTTATGTTTTGCCATTCTACCAGGCAGTGACTTATGCTTCCCCCCACAGGGTGGGAAACAGAACAGGGGGAAGTAGTGATTCAGGGTTTCGGCCCTGAAGACTGTTTTCCCCCTTGAGCAGGTTGCTGGGAAGATCTCCCTCTAGGCTGTCTTCATTGATACGACTGGTAGGGCCATTGGTGCTGCTGTTGAGCACCCCCTTGTTGGTGGATTTGATACCATGAAGAAGAGTGGCCTCTGTGAGAAGAGAAACGGCAGTGATAAGGCCCAAAAGATGTTCTTTGTTGTCTAGGCCTCTCTAGACCGACTGCCTTGTGAGTTTCCATTTCCGCCTTTATTCTTGACATTTCCTCGTTAGTGTGACCTCTGAAGAGAGTAGTACCCGAAAAGGGCAGATTCATAATTCTTTGCTGAGCCTCTGGTTTGAGAGATGTTGGACACACCCAAGATTATCGTCTGAGAGCTATCCTGTGGCAGTCAGTATTCATGAACGGCTAATAATGAATAATCTGCTGCAGCACTAATGACTTGATTTGAAACCATTAAAACTTCATTAGGGATCTCCATGAAGTCTTTCCTTTTTTATCTGGGCAGATGGTCGATAAACTGATTCATGGACTCCCAAAGAGTCCTGTCGTATCTGCATAGTAAGGCCATGGCACTAGCTGCTTTCATGGACGTTTCTGCCATCCCACACATCTATCAACCCACAGAGTCCAACTTACGACTCTCTTTGTCTGGAGAGGCTGTTGAAGAAGTAGTGGCATGTTGTTTTCTTTCGGCTACCACAATCACAGAATCAGGTGATGGGTCAGTGCGGAGGAAAGCTGGATCCTGCTCTGGAGGACAATATTTTTTGTGAAGTCTAGAAGGTGCTGTCTTGACGGAGGCTGGAGTGAGAAAGAGCTCCATGATTGGTTCACGAAGGTCTGGTACCAGTGCTAACATGGGCCTACCTATTGATCTCTGTTGCAGGGTCTCAAAAATGACAGATGTCGGTATCACAGTTGATAAAGGAATACTTAGTTTAGTAGCTCCCATCACTAGAACTTCTTGAAAAGTGGAGGCATCATCCACCGGTGAAATACGTGGTGGTGGAGAGTCAGTTAGTGTTGGGGAGTAACGACGCGTAGACATAGAGCATCTTGAGCGTGAATGATGACGACAACGATGATGGGAACGTTGAGAAGAAGTCGAGGTATGTCGAGAACTGTGACTATGGTGATGGAGCTTAGAATGATGGTGTGATCTAGACCTTGATCTCCGTGGTGTTCTTGGAGCTTGTGGTGGAAGAGACTTTGGTGGAGGTGATGGAGGAGGTGGAGGAGGAGGCAGAGGAGGAGTTGGCGGAGGAGGTGGAGGAGTTGAAGGCAGTGCTGGATGATGCTCATAGGACAGGAAGTAGGTTCTGGAATGCTCAGAGTCCAGAAAGGGGTAAATGCGCCTTCTCATCTTCCTTTTCTCCTCAAGCCTGGACGACGTCAATAGAGTTCTTGATGTCGATGACCCTTGATGCCTTGACGTCGACCTGCTTGTTGATGGTTAATGGCGACGGCGTCTCGACTTTAGAGAGCGCTTTGACGTCAATCTCCGGCGATGCCTCGCCGGCGAGCTGGACCTAAACGGTGCAATAAACCTGGTCTCAACGCTGATCTTCGGCGCTTGCTTGACATCTTACCTTGAATCGACGGTGAGCAGGTCGGCGCCGTACCTCTTCTCTGTGTCAATGTCCTTGGCGTCGACCGGGACTGGTATCATTTTTGAGCCCCTTTCTTCTTGGCACACTCCCTAGAGCCTGGTAACAGAGACCTGGTAGAGGTTCTACCCTCTCCATGCCTTGAGGTCCCACCTTCAGACTGGGATTGCAGCCTTTTTCGCTCCTCCATCCCATGAAGGTGAATCTTTTCTCAGTCTTTCAGGGTACGTCTGGTAAAGTTCCTGCAGTGTTGGCAAGACTCAGGAACATGGTCTTCTGGAACACAAATTACACAGACATCGTCTGTCTTGGCCTTTTTCTCCCGCAAGCTGGGCTCTTGTCAAAGAGAGATGGCATTATCTTGACAAAATGCTTGTAATTTCTGTCAGAAATACAGAAACAGGCAGGGAGAGACAAAAGATGTTAAATTAAACCGTAATTAACACATTTCAATTAAAAAGTTTGAAGAAAACACCAATTTTGGTTGAGCTCAATGCTCCAGGATCCTGTCAGCAGGATCCAGGAAAAAGAACTCAAGTAACTGTCACCTGCTATTCATGATGGGATACTGTTGGTGCCTGGTTCCTTAATGGCATAGTGTTCTTTTTTAGACATAGAATGACAGCCTATGAGGCTAGTCTGTCCTGCTCCTTTCGTCTCTATCATGAAAGGGGTTTGTGAGAGATATTTATACTGGTTGACACTAAAATTATCTGAAAAATTGTTTATTCTTGCCCATTTTTTTCTCTTCAAGATGAAGAACCTGGACAGTGTAGCCTGGGTAAATAGGTGCATCATCTGTCTCTTTTTCTTAAGTGTCTTTGCAGGCCTTCCTGAAGTAAGGTGAACATCTAAACTTAAGAAGATATATATATATATATATATATATATATATATATATGTTTTGAGCAAAAACCTTCCAAAAGAAGACGCCGCACACCACTTTGTTTCTCAATCCTTATTTTATTTTCTGTAGGTTCCCCACCTACGCGTTTTGGACAGCAGCTGTCCCTAATCACGGTACAAACAATTGTCCTTCATTCCTGTTTACTATTTAACTGATGACACCACATGACGTATTAGGATGTATTGTGGGCTCAGTAGTTCATGTGTGCATTTAACACATTCTGGCACTTTGTATCAACGGACTGTTGCAGTTTTCAACACAAGCGGATCTCTAATTATTCATGTTAGTCATGTATAATGATTGCGCATAGCGAAGACAGGTAAATCCTTGTCGACATTTGTATCATTTAAATAGCGTGCTATTCAAACATTGGTGGACTAAGTGTCCAGGTTGTAGTTGCGGCTAAGTGCCTGAATGATTCGATTGTGTCGTTGGTGCCCCAATCACAGTATCAACAATGCCAAAAGAGAATTATTTATCAATTTATATATTAGTCGCATGAGTTTCATTATTCTGTTTTTCACCACTCATATCTAAACCAGTTGTCATGAATACATTACAATTCAATTATCATTGGATTCAGTTAGAAATTCAAAGTTAATTAATTTGACCAGAGTTTCACAAATGAACATATAGTTCTTCATCCATGTTCAATCCCCACGGGCTTCTTGTTTTGAATCTTATTATAAGCTTGGATTCCAAACGTCTCAAATTTCTAATTCGATTCCCTCCTCTTTCATTCTCGCTCACCATAGCAATCCCAGCATACTTCATGTCTTTCCAAGTTTTGCCTGGGTGAGTTTTCAGGTGTTTAGCAGTCGCATAGCTGAAATCATTGTTCTCGATAGCTCTTGTATGCTCAAGTATTCTCTTCTTGAGCGGGCAGACTGTTGAGCCTATATACCTTTTTCCACAAAAGCATTGTATCTGGTATACCACGAATTGTGAGTCACAAGTTATTTTATCTTTAATTTAAAAAATCCTGCCCTTTGGATCTTTGATGGTTTTGATGTTTTGACCGATCTTGCATGCTTTGCATGTTAAGTACTTGGTAAATCCTATTGGGCGTTTCTCTAACCATGTCAGAGTTCTTACTTGTTTAAAGTGACTGTTCACTAGAGTATCCTGAATCAAGGGTGCTTTTCTATATGATATTATTGGTCCATCACCAATTAGTGTGCCTATTTCTGTGTCTTTGTTTAGCACATTCCAGTATTTCATCAGGATTTGTCGTATATTTTATGACTTTCTTTTGAATAAGTCAAAATCAATCATGGTTTGTCATCATCCATTTTTATTGAAGATCTGTTTTTTGGTATCAGAAGTTCTGCTCTTGATTTGGCTCTTGCTTTTTGTTCACCTCTTATTATGTCTGCATGTTTATATCCTCGTTTGGAGAAGCGATCTTTAGTTTCTTTAAATTTGTTTTCCATTTCATTTACTTCAGAACAATTGTGTTTCATGCGTATAAATTCTCCGTATGGGATGCTTTGTTTTAATGAAGCAGGATGAAAGCTTGTCCCGTGAAGTACACTGTAGTTGATGTTTTTTTTCTAAATACAGTACTTTCCAATTTATTGTTCATTATATAGATTTTTGTATCAAGAAATTCTATCTCTTGTTTCTGAATATTAGAGGTGAATTTCAGTCCTACCTCATTATCATTTAAGATGTCAATGTATTCGCTCAGTTTTTGTCTAGAACCCTTCCACAGGAGGAACAAGTCATCAATAAATCTCAGCCATAACACCATGTCCGTGGTGTATGGCTCGTTTTCATCTCTCCAAGCTATGTTTTTCTCCCATCACCCCATGGTGAGATTAGCATAGCTTGGAGAGAATGAAACCCCCAAAAACAGAATAATGAAACTTATGCGACTAATATATAAATTGATAAATAATTCTCTTTTGGCATTGTTGATACTGTGATTGGGGCACCGACGACACAATCGAATCATTCAGGCACTTAGCCGCAACTACAACCTGGACACTTAGTCCACCAATGTATAGCACGCTATTTAAATGATACAAATGTCGACAAGGATTTACCTGTCTTCGCTATGCGCAATCATTATACATGACTAACATGAATAATTAGAGATCCGCTTGTGTTGAAAACTGCAACAGTCCGTTGATACAAAGTGCCAGAATGTGTTAAATGCACACATGAACTACTGAGCCCACAATACATCCTAATACGTCATGTGGAGTCATCAGTTAAATAGTAAACAGGAATGAAGGACAATTGTTTGTACCGTGATCAGGGACAGCTGCTGTCCAAAACGCGTAGGTGGGGAACCTACAGAAAATAAAATAAGGATTGAGAAACAAAGTGGTGTGCGGCGTCTTCTTTTGGAAGGTTTTTGCTCAAAACATTGATTGCGAGGACGTCCCGGACCTCGCCACCAGCACCAGCCATCAAGTCGCTCCTCTCGTATTGGGACATTTGCTGAAACAATATATATATATATATATATATATATATATATTTTCGTCACCAAAGTAATCCAGTTACCGAGAGCACTCCTTGAAACAGCCGGTGCGAGTGTTCAGGGACGGGCTTTCCCTGCAGTTAATTTTCCACCAAAAAAGAAATTATACTCGCACTCCACCAGGAACTTAGTTAGTAGCAGGTTTATTTATGTGCCATCACAACACACAGCCTTTACCAAAAGGCTGTGTGTTGTAATGGCACATAAATAAACCTGCCACTAACTAAGTTCCTGGTGGAGTGCGAGTATAATTTCTTTTTTGGTGGAATATATATATATATATATATATATATATATATATATATATATATATATATATATATATATATATATATATATATATATATATATATATATATATCAGAATGCAAGGTCGCCCAATGAGGAGGAGCCACACATGAAGAGGTGAGCCGTTTATTACTGGGCAACATCAGAGGAAGCATGCCCCCCATATATATATATATATATATATATATATATATATAAAACAATTGCTTCGGGGTCCCCGCACATGGGCAGGACTATTTAGCGCCTATGACTATACATGGAAATTCCCTGCTAGAGAAAGAGACATTTCCTTACAGCTTTGTTAAAAGAAAAGCCAGGAATAGTAGCCACTTATAGGCATTATCCTAAAGTCTAATGACAGAAGGATGTGAAGGCAGTCTCTGAAAGTTACTTAGCTCTGACTAACATATTGTCTATTTCACTTACAAAGCACTATTATATTTTAACTACTGAATCTCTCATCATAGATGCAAGTCCAGGCATTCACATGGCGTTAGAATGCTAAGACATGTTGGCCTGTCCGATTTATCAATATATTATTGCCTTCTGAAAATGAAACAGTGCGAAATATGCTGATACTATCAGATACAGAACATTATAAATAAATACCTGAAGCAGGAATTTCAATTAAGATGTTGTCTTGCTTAATTTGAGCTTCCGCTGTTTCTTCAGAGTCATCTTCACAATGTACAGTGCTGTCCTCTTTGAGGGAAAAAACATTGGCCTCGGATGTCACCACTTCTGAAACACAACAGAGCCTTCAGTGCTATGCAGTACCATAACTGTAAGTAGCAAACCAAGCAGTGAAACCAACATTTAACCAATCAGCCACACCACCACTGACTCAGAATAAGAAAGGTGAAAGGACAAAAATGAGCCCATAGAACAAGGAACTAAGGGCCTGATTTAGATCTTGGCGGACAGGTTACTCCGTCACAATGGTGATGAATATCCCATCCATTGAAATATAAGGGGTATAATGGAATTAATATTTTGGTGAACAGGGTATATGTCACCGTTGTGATGGAGTAACCCATCCACCAGGATCTAAATCAGGCCCTGAGTTATGTTATCATTCCGCTCAAAGACCAACTCTTGGACAAGCTGTAGGACATTGCTAGCTGTGGAAAATGCAAGGATGTTAAAATCGAAACACCTGAAAGCTTAAGCTATTTTCCTGTAACAGAAGATCTCCATTGTGGATATGTTAATCATAATCATTTGGTTATGATATACCTGCTGCTCCACTGAGATCCTGTAATGACCATAACATACAAATGATGTTTCTCCTTCATGAGAACTTATTCATTAGTCAAAACTACTAGGATACAGTAACAAGAAATACTCATGTACAGACTCACGATGAAAAAGTAGAAATTTAATGATTTTGCAAAATAAAGTTTTGAGTGAAATTTGTTATACTTAAGAAATCAATCAATCAATCAATCAAGCAAGCTTTATTCGACAAATGTCATAAAAGCATAAAATACATACAATTCATCTTGAAAGGTAAACATTTTTCCAACTACACGTTATAGTAAATTCATAATATTATACAATATAACTTTGTCAGTAAGAGTTGCAGATGCATAAAATGCATGATACCTAAAATATACAATATACTAAAAAAACATAATATGGTCAAGTCAACCCCTCATCACTTTGCTCCTAATGGTCAAAGACCACCCTAGATACTTTGCCACTGCTAAGTAAACCAAAGGGTTAGTACTCGTACAGATAATTCTAACTGCGGCCATGCCACTCCTAGTACCTAGTGATTTACACATTGGGCGCAACCAAGCCCTACACGGGACGAAATACGCTGGGCACCCATATAGCATGTGGGTAATTGTTTCCATAGGGGCTGGACAACAGGGCCAAGTGACCTTTCCACCATCTGACCACCTAGATGTAAATGCTCTAATTGGCAAGCTACCAATTCTAAGCTGGAAGTAGAGCTTTCTATCCAGTGGCTTGGTTATATCAAACCAGAATGTTTCTAGGGTGGTCACATCTTTAAAATCAAGAAAAATCCCTGTAAGCAAAAGTGGTGCACTAGTCCTAAAAGTTTTTGAAGCTACCATCTCCCAGTATATACCCTTGAGGTCCTTTTTGGGTGGAAACCTAGCATTAAGGGGATCCTCCCATAGCTCTTGCATTTCTAGTTCTCCAAGAATCCCCCTAATGCCAGATAGCCATTTGATGTTATGGAAAGAGTCACATTTAATAATATCCATTAGTCCTGTGGCAAATATTCTTAATTCAGGGGTTATCCACAGGCGCCTCCAGTATAATACCGGACGCAGATTAGCAATAAATTCAATTGGCCTCATTCCTAAATCATAAAAAACAGGACACATAGGGGTACTCTGAGGTAAGTTAATAAGATTGCGTAGGAACTTATTTTCAGATACCGTCATTTTGGCTAAATTCTCGAATCCCCAAATCTCTACTCCATAGAGGGCTGATCTAACCACCTTTGCGTCATAGACGCGGAGAGCAGGGGCAATTGGTTTAGTAAGTGACTTAGCATGCTCAGAGCTCAATGCTCCAGCCAGTTGGCGATGTTTGAGCGTTGCCTACTCGGTCTGTTGGGTCCATCGCAAATCATGTTGGATATTAACACCCAGGTAGCTAAATACCTTTACTTGTTCCAGGAGTAAAGTTTTGAGTGAAATTTGTTATACTTAAGAAATCATCTTTGGCTGCCTAACCAAAGTAGTAATGAGCTTAACAAGTGTGCACTTTATCTTATTTAAGAATGTTTCTTAACAAAGCTAACATGTTTTTGTCTTAAGTGAAGAAAAACCTTGATTTGTCTGGAGAGGCTTGAGGCAAAATAATATAGACTGTTTAGCCTAGAATGCAAACTTATCTCTATAAAAAATGGTGTTCTTTCCCAGAAGATCTGCAGCTAACTCTTATGTTTTATGGTATGGTAACAGAAAAGTCACTTCCAAATCAAATACTTTAACTCTGTAGTTAATGTTGAGTGCGAGTGGAGTACACATACGTTTGTGAAGATGACATTCAACTCCCAAGAGAGAATGCGTCTCCTGACTGGATAGTAACCCTTGTAAGCTCCTCACACAGACAACTATAGCCATAGGGGCAGTAGAAACAATTCTGTGAAAGGTTAATTCAGTAAGCAATGATAGCCAATGAACAGATGCTAAGGCAAGAATGATGAACATCAGGTCTCGGATTTAGAAGAAACCATCTAGCAGTGAAGCAGGCCTGGAATAGCACTACCTGACACAGGTTGCTTTTTCGAAGCTGGTGGGGTCTGGGTTTGTTGCTGTAGGCTGAGCTTGTCTCATTTCCTATTGTCCACCACTTTAAAAATAAACAAAACAAATAAATATTTTTAAAGCATGCTTGGTCAACGCTCGCATCAAAATTAACTGATTTTGCATTTGGTTTGTTCCTGTCTCCTGTATAGGGACCACAGGCAACGGTGACCGTGAGGGCTTTGGGAGGGGAGAATTGAGGGGTCTGCTGTTACTTGGCTCGTAGAATCCAGTACAAACGATAAGTGTTCTTCAGCATTCAAAATAGTGAATTTCGTTATGATGTGATCTTTGCAAAGCATTGTATATTAGTATATTCAATTATGCCATTGGATTTAGTGTAAATTCTTAGAAGTGACACATTCTAATCATGAACTGATCATCATGAACTTAGAAACATTCATGTCCCCACTTTTACTGCCCTAACAACAGTTCTATTTGGTCAACCAAAAGGAAAGTCAGTTGTCTTTTGCACCCTATATGTGGGCTGGTGTGTTACTATAGCTGGAGTAACATTATAGTCTTTTGCTTTTGTGCAAGAATGCACTGTGAAAATAGTAATTGCCTAAGATCACACAACCGAGTCAAGTAGGAGCTGGGAAATATGAAGGGTTCCCTGGTTTCACTTTGTGCAATTTAGCCACTACATGGTTATCTCTTTCTCTCTCTCATTTTAGATACAAGCTTAATAATTTGAGTTTAAATCTTTGAGGTGCTAAAACAGCGCACTGTGTTAAATGCATTCAGGCTATGCACGTTTCACAATAGAGGGAGAAATGTTGCTAGAAAATTTGTTGTGGTCAAAAAGGGTAATAGATCAAACGGAGGCATGTATCTTAAAAATATTTGAGACACTTTATACGCGACGGCTATGGTGGATATCACAGAATTAGCTGAATGGCTAAAAGATAAGCACATAACAGGGATTTTGGATTCAGATTTGTCAATTTCTGCAAGAGGAAATTACTGCCAGTAATTGTAAGGCAGCAGGAACAGACGCCCTGGCTGGTGAATTTTATAAAGCCTTTCAGGATATTCCAAATCCAATATGGAAATAATTGTTCAATACAATATTTGTACAAGGCAGAGATACCACCATCATGGAATGAGGTCACTATCTGGCAGATGCATCAACGTAGCCTTTTGCTATTCCTAAATAGCGATTTTTAAGGAATCGCTATTTAGGAATAGCAAAAGCCTATGCATTTAGGAATCGCTATTAAAATAGCGATTCCTAAACATTCCTTAATTGCTACTCGCAAATTGCTAGTCGCAATTAAGGAATGCTGTCCCATTCATTCCTTAGGGCCTACAGGCCCATAGGAATGTATTGGAGATTGCATGAGCAATTTGCGAGTACCAGTAGGTACTCGCAAATTGCTCATGCAATTTCAAGGGTGCAAGGGTGTCAAAACGACACCCTGTTGTACCCCTGAAATTGATCTATGCACATATGTTGCACACACACATGCCCTAAGGGCATGTGTGTGCGCAACATGAAACTTTGAAAAATTCACTAAAGTGCTTTTTTCAAAGTTTTAGCAAATTACCATGAAGTCCAACTTCATGGTAATTTGCTCCCCCTATTAGCGAATTCGCTATTTTTTTTTACTTTCATGCATTGCATTTAAGGAATCTCAATTTGGGATTCCTTAAATGCAATCGCAATTTAAGGAATCTCAAATCCCATCCCAAATGCAAAAATACCGGGAGCAAAGGGGCAGATTCTGAGAATCGGCCCATTTGCTCCTGGTATTTACTTTGCTGCATATGCCTGTAAATCTTTACTCCTAAACCCAAATAAAGACCCAAAATTGCTAGACTCATATAGGCCTATTTCATTGTTAAACTTTAATTATAAGATATATTCAGGAATCCTCGCCAGGAGGCTCCAAGAGATAATTAAATATATACTAAATTCAGATCAGAAAGGATTTATTGAAGGAAGGCATTTGCATGATTTAACCTACCTTTTAGTCTCTTGTATTGATTTGGCTACCACAAAGTCTAACCCACTGGCAATAATTACCATCAATGCAGCCAAGGCATTTGTGTAATGCCAGCTTACACGGACCAGTGAAGGGCAGCTTTTGGGCTACCCGCAATTTTTACTGTAGCAATAAAGCAACTATACAGCATGCCACCTACGAAGATCTTGATAAATGGGAATTTGACTAGAAGGGTTAATATCTCTAAAGGTACCAATCTGGGATGCCCACTCTCCCTGCTTTTGTTTAATATTTAAATTGAACTGCTAGGCCAAGCATTTAGAAGAAATGGGTGCATAATCACCTTCGTGTTTGGGAATTTAAAGAAGAAGATTCCCCTGTAGGCTGCCAATATCACATTATATACTAAGGACTCCCGAAGGACGTTGCAGAGGAAATGGAGGAAATCACACATAGTTTTTTTTTTAATTTTCAAAAACCTTTATTAATAAATTGTGCGGTACATCAGTGCAGTAATAATACAGCAAAACTCCATGTACATTATGTTCCACAGGGAGTGGCACCTTCCCGCATCAATCTATATAGAACATCAACTCCCCCCCCCCCCCCTCGAGTGTCTTTGATGATTTTGAGCATTCTGGCATCGCAGTCCATACCATAATAGACAGACATGCTGTTCGCGTAGTGCAAGTCAATTAACAGCAATGTGCTGTACATGGGTTATATAAAACAGTTTACAATAATCACATATATCACGCAGCTTCCCTCCTTAGTCCCCGACCCCATTCCCCCCAGTATAGCAGTGTAATTTAACTTTTCAAAAACAATGCCTGCCTTCCCCCCAACAGTAGCATCACACCATGGCATACGCTAATCAGTGCCATCATTGTTGCCCCGGGTGACATTCACGGGGACGTCCCTGCCTCTTGCCTCCAATTCTATGACTACTGCCTCTCCCTCGCGCTCCACCTCTTGCGCAAGTAGGTAGGAGGTGAGTGGGCCCCAGATATCCTTCGGACGTGACTTAGTGGGAAGTAGTTCTGTGTAGGAGCTCATGTTTTCTTGCCAAGTTGACATGTTATGCACCCAACACTTGAATTTGGGCGCACGCACTCTCCCCCACCGGCATGCCAATTGCCGCTTTGCCAGGAGTAGCCCCATAACGAGGAACTTCTTATGTGGTGTGCTGCTGTCATGTGACACACCCAACAGTGCAACCAGTATACATGGCGTCAGTTGAATCCCCAACATGTTTGAAAGGCCACCAAACACTTGTGTCCAGAATTTCGCCACCAGGGGGCAATCCCACGCCAGATGTAAGAAGTTCGCCCCCTCCCTACCACACCGGGCACACTTATCATCATCCCTGAGGTGAAATCTATGGAGTTTGGCCGGGGTGTGGTATAACCTATGTAAAAATGTTAAATGAATAAGTCGCAATCTGCTGTTACTCGTGATAGCAACCATCTGTCCACAGCTGCTTTCCCATTGGTCATCCGTCAGTGGTGTTCCCAGGACTCTATCCCACTCCTGCCTGGCTCTAATAGGACGCGACGGGGTAGCAGCTTGTGTGTGTTTATATAGAAGAGATATGGCATGTTTAGGAGGGTCTATCTGCAGGAAAGCATGCAAGGAGTCCAACACAGGTGGTTCCTCAGGAAATGCAGGGGTGACTGCCCTCACACTCTGGCGGAGTCGGGTGTACAGAAAGGTATCCATTATTGTGGGCGAGCGTGTTGTGAAAAACTGCTCCTTAGTACGGAACTGCCCCCCTGTGTAGAGGTCCCCTCAAGTGGTATAGTTGAGATCCTCAAGCATCCTCCGGCAGATACCCTCACATGTAACTTGTAATAGGGGATTGCGGAGCAAGGTCATCTTGGGAGAGTATAGCATCGGGGACTCAAGTTTACGGGCTATTTTTTGCCATGCAAGAACGGTACAGTCTACAGTAGACGGGTCTCCCTCCCGCTCCCTCACTGACTTGAAAATGTAAGCTGCAGGGGGTGTCGGGCCATATAGCCATCCTCTACCGCCAGGTGAGGCATGAAGGGCGGCGGGTGGAACCAATATGTTGCGAAGTGTGCCTGCACACAGTAATAGTAATATTAAAAATCAGGCACATCGTACCTTCCTTTGTGATAGGGCAACACCATTGTGGGTAGATTAAGATGTGCCTGCTTTCCTCCCCATATAAGCCTTGTAAGTTGGGATTTAAGTGTGTTAAAGAAAAATGTACCGGGGTGATATGGGATATTGATGAAGAGGTACAACAACTTTGGCAAAAGTACCATTTTGATCAGCGAGATTCTTCTCGCCATGGAAAGAGGGAGCCTTAACCATTTCGTGATGAAGTCCGTAATCTTGTCTATAGCGGTGCCATAGTTAAGTCTCATTAACACATCCCTATCTCTGGTGATATGTATGCCTAGGTACTTGAGCTCTTCTGATTCCCAAACTAATGGGAAATCTAGCTGATGCGGCCGGGTTTTATCTGTAAGGGGGAAAACTGCAGACTTGGACAAGTTTATCTGTATTCCTGATATGGCCCCAAATTTATTGGTTTCCCGCAATATTGGGTTGAGATTATCCTGCGTTTTTTTAACATATAGCGTCATGTCGTCCGCATATAATGAAATAAGCAGTTGCCTGGAGGGGTATATCAGCGCCCTGTCATTGTGGTGCTGGCGCAATTTGGCAGCTAGTGGTTCTATTGCCAGGGCAAACAGGATAGGGGATAAGGGACAGCCCTGTTGTGTGCCCCTGGACACATGGAAGGGGGGGAATCTTGTACCATCTTGTACCATTTAGGAGCACCGATGCTACCGGTTGGGTGTATAATAATTATATTCATTGGAGGAAGGCAGTGGGCATTCCCATGCGATTCAATACTCCCAGCAGAGTTGAACGCTTTGGTAGCGTCTAAGAACACCGCTACTGCAGAACAATTGGGGTCTATATCTTGCAGTACCGTGGCCAGAGTTCTAAGATTGTTTGCCATAGCTCGATTCGGGATAAATCCCTCCTGGTCACGCAGTACAAGTCGTTGCATCAACAAGTTTAATCTGGTCGTCAGGACCTTAGCTAGTATCTTAGTATCACGATTTAGTAGCGATAGGGGCCGACATGAATCACAGTACACTGGGGGTTTCCTGGTTTTAGTAAGGTGGTGATTAAAACTTCCCGCATGCTAATGGGTAAACATCCTTCTTCTAGCGCCAGATAAAATACTTCCTTCAGAATAGGGGATAGAGTTGCGGCGTATGTTTTATAAAACTCAATCGGCAGTCCATCAGACCCAGGAGCCCGTCCGGATTTCATCTGCATGATAGCATCGGTAATCTCGTCCACCTCCAAATCAAAACCAAGGAATTTCCGCTGGGTATCCAACAACCAGGCCAAAGCAGTATCCTCCAGATAAGCTGTTAGGTCAAGCGGGGAGCCCCTCTTCGATGAGTACAAGTAACTATAAAAATCTTTGAACGCAGCTAGTTGTTCAGGGAGATTTCTGTGCACAGAACCCTGCATATCTTGTATAACTGTCACATAATTGGAAAATTTAGGAAGTCGAGTCGGGAGTGCAAGAGCTTTACCCAGCCGATCTCCTTCCCCATATATTCTCGCCATATGCGGTTTACCCCGGAATTTGCACACCCTATCAGCAAGTTAAATGTTAAATGTCGTATACTTGTAAAGCGCACAGTTGCCCCAGCAAAGGGGCGTCCCGGCGCTGTATACCGCTGGGGAACCCGTCCTGGCTTTCCCTGTGGGATGGTCCCTACTGGGAATCCCCAAGGTGGAGCCAGGCATCCCCGGCGTTGATGGGGCCGTTGTGGAGATTAGGCAAGCTAATGCCCAGAGTTGCCGAGTGGGACCCCAGGTTAGAGTAGGCACCGAGGCGAGAATTGTCGAGTCCGCTGACCCTGGTCCACGACCCTGCCACGTCGGGAATTGAACCCTGGTCCCGGGGCGACTTCTGCTCCCGGGTCTGCCGCCTCTAACCAGTGAGCCACACCACTCCACCATCCTCATATTCTGACAGTGTAGTATGCATACATGCTCGAATTGCGTGGTCGTCAGGGTTAACGCAGAGTTCGCATTCTAGTGTTTTAAGTTTCTTTTCTAATGTTGCAATGTCAGTGCGCAGCGTTTTAAGGATACCCCCCTTGGAGATACACCATTCTCGCAATGTGACTTTGAATGCATCCCTTACCCCTGTAATGCTAGGGACAGATTCCACGTTGCATTTGAAAAATTCCTGTATATCCTGCTCCATTTCCGCCTTTAATACTGCATGCTGCAAGTGATGAGGGTTAAGGCGCCAATTAGCATATGGGGCCAGTTTAAGTGGGACGCGAATCTCTGCCACAACTGGGGAATGGTCTGAATACGTGCGGGCGAGATGCGTCACATTTCCCCGCTAGCCCATCATTCCCACTGTCATGAACACATAGTCGAGTCTAGCCCAGGATGTGTGCCCTCCATCGATGTAGGGTGCATATGACTCCAAGTGTCGAACAGGTAATTGTCAGCAATGAGATCATGCAGTGCCTGACATGAAGTGGTGTAGTGTGCCGACTGAACTCGGGACCTGTCCACTCGGGGCTGAAATTCTGTATTAAAGTCCCCCTCCACACCACATAAGTAGTGCCTATCTCTTGAATCTTGCTCCATAATCGGTGGAGAGCCTGGGGGTCATCAGTGTTTGGACCATAGTAGGTTGCAAATGTTACGTCATGAGAGTGTGGTCTCCCCCGGAGCAGGCAGAACTGCCCCCCCGCATCTGTCTCCACCCCGCTAGGCACAAAAGCCAATCCCCTCTTAATCAAGATAGCGACTCCACAGGAATATGTTGAGTATGATGCGAAGCAGCGGTGTGAAGCCCACCTAGAGGCAAACAGAGGGGCAGAATCAGGGCCTAAGTGTGTTTCCTGCAATAGCGCAACCGTGATTTGGTGTCTATCTAGGTAACCCAGTACCTGTTGTTTTTTTCCTCAGATTGTTTAGTCCACGACATCACCTTAACATTATTCGTAGCACTTGAGTTATCTGTCATCTATATACTGTCGATATATTATGCTCAATCGTACATGATAAGACAATAGTAGTTGCACATTCAGCAAGTAACACTCAAGATACATTCTCCCCCCTCCCACACCGGCATCCCCAATTTGCCAGGTACATAATATCTTCCCACCCAAAAAACCATTTTACATCAACTAGTACTCCTCCTTTCCTCAACAAAACTATTTGGGGTATGCCCTTGTAGGGAATACACCAGGGGTACATGACCTGCCCCTTAACCACCTTAATTGCACCCACCCATCACTGCACAGCTGAGCGGGCAGTTTCGGCGGGACGGAGGTAAGTTGCTGAGCATATCATATGGCAATACAGAGCGTAAAGTTATACATCGCCATTATAGATCAGTCTGTGAAAAGCAGACGGTCGAGAAGATCCGAAGTAGGTTCCTGCTGGAGTGAAGTGCTTCAGCCTGGGTCCGATAATGGGGAGTGAGATCTGGAGCGGTCACATGCTTCTCACCCTTTGGTCACAGCCCTGCGGTGTTTTTTAAAATAGTCGTCAACCTGCTGCGGGTTCTGGAAGTAGTGTTGTTTCCCTTGATGAGTGATCTTCAACATCGCAGGGTATAACATGGCGTAAGGTATTTCCTGCGTTTGGAGCTTCTTCTTGACTGCTGAAAATGTTCGTATGGCCTCCTGTACTGCCTGGGTAAAATCTAGAATAAACGCAAGCGTCTTGTTCTCGTAGGGAACTTGCTTCATTTCGCGGGCTCTGCGCAGTACTGCATCCCTGTCTCGATAGTTTAAGAACCGGGCTATCACTGGTTATGGCGGTGCCCCCGGAGGGGTGCCCCTGGAGTCGCCAGGGATCTATGCGCTCTTTCCACCGTAAGATGTGTGGAGAAGAAATCCCTACCAAACAGATCTACCACCAGCTGTTCAATGAAATCCTCCATCCGGCCTACATTGTGGACTCCGCAAGGTCTAGTATGCACATGTTGTTTCTTCGGGAGCGTGCCTCCAAATCCTCGTTTTTCTCAGCAATTATCCTGAGCAGCCTATCCATTTGCGTGATGTGCCCCTTGTTAGCAGTTGCACCATCTTCCAGACCAGACACCCTGGTCTCTACTTCTTTGATCCGTGATTCGTGTTGATCCACTTTATTGACTACCGCTTCCATTCTCAGGTTCATCGTGTCCATTTTAGCGTCAATACAGGTAAGACTTTGCTTCATTCTAAGGAGTATCGCCTTCCAATCCTCTTCCGGCGTGTCCGCTGCGTCAGATTCCGCTTGTTCCGCAGATTGCGACCTGGGTGTTTTCGTGTTTCGAAAGGAATCTTGGTTTGTTTGGCTTCGGTGCGTCCCATGTTGCGAGCCTGCGAGGGTGGACGGTGTCTGTAGGCAAGGCCTCCACAGGAGGGTGCGGCACGCCAGTACTGTACAGTGTGCTGCGGTATGATCAGAACAATTATGTCCATCCAGAGCCTAGAACAATGAAACTCAGTAAGTTACGTGACCCTGTAATCACTTCTGCAGCACTCAAGATGCAACTCAGGTAGTCTCCTCCCAATGTAGGTGCCACCGCGCCCCAGCCGCACCCCCCAAGAATGATGGAGCAGGGTTCCAGCAACTGCAGCTCAGGAAACCCATATGGGGGCCCAAAAGCGCCCCAGTTAAATCCAACAGGTAGGTAGACACGCGCCAGTAATTGAGGAACACTGGGAAGTAAATCTTCAAAGCGTTTTGCCGAGTCTGCAAGATATCCTCCGCGTGCCGCTCCTACCAACGGCGCCGCCTCCACAACATTAGCAAAGTCCTCACAACATGGCTGCCGGGACACGGGAGCGCAGTCACCCCTACCAAAGCTTATTTGCGGCATCCAGCGGTGTCAGGGGACGGAAGCAGCGCGCATCAGGCATCCAGCAATAGTAGAGCGTATACTCGAGCAGGTCTGCCTCAGGGTCCTGAATGCTTAATTACGGGCTCAGTTGCACTGGAGAGTCAAAATGGCGGCCACCCTCTCCTTCAGCCAGGACAGGCATGTGAGGGAAATCAGCATGCAATAAAAGAATACGCATTTCATGGGGATCTGCTATTACAGCCCCTGCACTGTCAGTGATGATTGCAGGCGCCTTTCATTACCGGTTGTGCACTCTAAGCCGCAGCTGCAATGCTCCGTCAGCAGCCCGCCTCGGGACCGCGAGCGCCTACGGCTCTCCTCATAGCCTTCAGTAGCGCTGCACAAGTCAGCAGACCTCGCGCCAAGGGGGGGCCCTCCGTTCTTCAGCACAGCCGCTCACCTTCCTTACTGCGGCTCACCTCCGGGATGAATTTCTATCCCCATATGCCGCAGCGCGGGTCTTCCTCCTTCCCCCTCCGGCGGCCTCGGTGTTTCCCAGCAGGCACAGCCACGCCACTACTTCCATGTTAAGCTGCCCAGGTTGTTGCTTCCAATTCAGCAGCTATCCGGCAGCCCAGTCTCAAAAGAAGGGTACCATCAGGATCAGTGTGACTCAGGCTATTTATGGTGAGTTCAGTAGCATGCTTTTGCCATTCAGGATGGTGATGAAGGATAGATATTAGCTCGCCGGGCTGGAGCCTCACTGGTGCGCAGCCATCCTGGTCGTGCGCCACCTAGCGCCTCCAGGAAATCACACATAGTTTTGTTATATTCTCACGATACACGATCAATGGGGCTGATTCACAGAACTAACTTAAGACAAAATCCTAAACTTTCTACTTTTGGTAATCACAGAAGGCATTTAGTAATAGTAAAGTTAGGATTTTGTCTTAAGTTTGACTTAAGACAAACTTAAGACAGACTTAAGACAGACTTAAGACAGACTTAAGACAAAATCCGAACTTAAGTCTGTCTTAAGTCTGTCTTAAGTTTGTTTTAAGTCTGTCTTAAATTTGTCTTAAGTCAAACTTAAGACAAAATCCTAACTTTACTACTACTAAATGCCTTCTGTGAATACCAAAAGTAGTAAGTTTAGGATGTTGTCTTAAGTTAGTTCTGTGAATCTGGCCCAATAAGTCTAATACAGAGATAATGGGGTGGAATTTGGAAAATATAAGGCTTTGTAGGCAATTTTAAAATTAGATGTTTGGCACAAAAGTCATATAAAAGCTAGAGGAAATATCAAAAGTCAATCTGAGTAGAGTGATGTTAGAGGTTCAAAATCAAATTCACCTCAGTAATGAGGCAAATCTTACGTTGACCACATATGGGTGGAAACATGTAATAAAAATGACCTTCTTGCCTAAATGAATCTTTCCCTTGGTAATATCCCACTCTTATTCCCTAAGAGACTTATCGCTAAGTTAGAGGGGAAGATTGGTACCTCTATTGGGCTTCAAATGGTTTGAGACTTGCATGGAAAAAAATTGGAGATGAAATTTAATAAAGGGGGCTTATCACTTTTAGAGGTTCTGCTGTATTGCTACACCTTCCAATTTAAGAAATGCAGAACCTTACTCTCACATGCAGATGACACATGCAGAGGAGAGGCTCTATTCCTGTATCAGAGGTGATACAGGTCTGGAGGATTTTCTTAATAAATATAGGGATCCACATTTTTTATTAAAAAGTTGCGGTTGAAAGAATTGTGCACCTTCTTAGAGACATGGTACAATGTTAGGAAAATACTATGTATTGAATATTACCCTAGCCTTGCTCCAATTTGAGATTCTCCGAGGACTTATCCTTTGCTAGGAGATAAGCTTTGTTTTTGGAATTCATTGGTTATTAGCATCAAGTACAGACAAAGAGCAGAGCAAAACAAGCTTCAAGTTCAACACAACCAAGAAAAAATCAACAAGACACTCAGACAGGCCACAGATTAATACAGAAATCAGCACTGATCACTTCAGGAAAAGTAAATATCCCAGCAAGCAGCCCGGCAGTGCACATACAATTTTTATCTCACAATCATGTTGGATCTCCCCAAAACCAAAACCGACCAAATAGTGATTCTAGAGAGTGTATACTCCTCCCCAAAACATAACTCCAGTAGATCATACAGCAGTGGACATGATCATCACTTCCCTCCGCATCCAGTCGCGCCATCAGGTAGGCCACCAATGGGGACCAAATATTGTTAGGTAGAGAGCATATTGCCATTAGTCCCTAATATATGTTCGATTGCTCCTGGCAATATACAGCATCCTGCAGCCAGTGGGCCAGTATAGGTGCGCGATACCTCCCCAATCAATGGCTACCATGCACTTAGTCAGCAGCAGAAAGATAGCAAGAAGTTTGCGCACAGCATCAGGGGCATAGTTTACATATCCAAGCAACGGCATCATCAATGTCTGCTCTGGCGTATAGTTTGTGATCAGCATGAATAATATCAAAAACTTTAGACCAAACGTGCGCAACTTTGGGGCACTCCCATGCCAAATGCAAGAAGTCAGCATTAGGCACAGCGCAACTCAAGCAGCACGAGTCATCAAGCAGAACCATCTTGTATAATTCTGTGCGTGCACTGCACTGTAAAGTCTGTGCAGGTATTTAAAATGAACTAATCAAAGCCTGTTGTTTTGGGAAAGGGGAAAGGTTTGAGAAAAACTATAAACAAGCAGTGCAGCCTACACTTGATGATAAGTAAGCATATCTAAAGGCATGCAGGCAGAGTTGCCCGATACTCGTTGTGGAGAACGAAGGTCCCCTCCGGGTACACGCCCCCAATGGCCAGAAGCTGCTGCCATCTCAGATGATTACAAGTGCCCGAGCCCGCAGTGAAGAAGAGCAGGGGGTGACATAAGTGGTACCACTGGGGCGTACAAATTATCTAATCTCGCCCATTGACGCAGCCTTCCCCCATCCCCAAACCATGTAAGCTCAATCTGGGCATGAGGGTGCAGAGGAAGAAGTTACAAAGCAGCTCGCAGAGGACTGTCTGCTCGTGCTCAGGCCCTTTTGTGTATTTGAAACTGAGTGAGGTGTAACCAGTAATGAGCAAATTGATCCTGTGCACAGTAGAAATAGAGGTCAGAACCCAGCCTGCTCAGAAGGGAGAGTCAGTACCTCCCAAGGCTGTTTGCCTGCCCATGCCAATGTAATTAGGTGACATCTGAGGCGCTTGCGAAAATGAGCCTTGAGAGGGAGTGGTAAAATAACAACAAGCATTTGCAATGCAAAAGGTCTCGCATTAGGAAAGTGTGAGCTATTGGTATTGTAAATGACGATTTTTTTTAATATGTGTTGGCTTTGAAAATATATAAATTAATAGCATTGTTATTCACAAAGTGTAGGAGAGTAGGGTCTGCTATCCTATGGTCACCCCAAATTTTTGCTTTTGCTTCACTGGTTTTCGACTACTGAGGCTGTGGGCCTGCTGATCAGACCCCCAGCCTGCTGTTCTCTCACTAAATTAATGATACATGTGCTATAGGCCCATACCACAATTGGAAATGGACTCCTTGTCAGCCCCTGTATAATGCACTATAGGTGCCCAGGGCATATGGGCCACCAAGGCCTACCAGGGGCTGCAGCATATCTTTTGCCACCCCTGGCTGGTTCTTAAATTGACACAACTGGCTGATCACTCAGCTGGGGTAAGGTGGTGTAATCACCCCTTACTTAGATATAGTATACCTATACCTAAACCTATATCTGGACACATATAAACCTGTGAGCCACTCCTATGGAAGGCCTCATCAATCCTGGAGGCAGAGTGTGTGGTTTAATGTGAGATGGAGCTCTAGCATGAGCTGAGCCTGTCTGCAGCTGTCGGGAACAACTCCCTAAGCTGTTTCAGGATAATGCCATACCATATACTCTTAAGTGCCTTATAATCCTCGCGGTTATATAGCAACTTTGGTTTGGCTTTATCAAAACATGTCGTGTAAGGTGTCATACGATTTGGAATACTATCCCCTCACCAGTTCTGGCGACGGGGATAGCATTCCACCCCTCTAGAGGGGTAAGACATGTTACTTTACTTAAATGCGGTTAATTTCTAAAAGGGCCTTAGATCCACAAAATGGATGCCTCTGCCACAGACAAGAGTCTGACCCCCTGAAGCTGACCGAAACTCAGCCAAATGGGGCCTGGACAAAGGGTTTCCTGTCGCAGGAGGGTGTTACCACCCTCCAGACAGGAGATAGTGGATTGTAGCAGGGAGGTCTGAAAGAAACCAGACACTGCCTGGGGCGCACAAGGCTGCCCCTTGCATAATCCGGCCAAACCGGTTCTGGGGCACTCCAGCCCTCGTGCCAGGGCGGCCTGGATCAAAGGAAGGGGGTGTATCCACCCACTTCCTGGGTCCCACCCATAGGAGGGGACCTAGCAGGTAATCCAGCCCCCAAAATTAGTATAAGACTGGGAGCAGTGCCAATGCACTTCAGATTATCCTGAAGAAACATAAGAAACGAAATTCTGGACCCTTCGACATCCTACTCGACGTAGAAGCCCAAAGAATCTCCCTTGTGGTCAAGGAGTGACCACCCTGTGCAAACAGGCACCATCCAGCTATCGACGTCTACTTTGTTGCAGTTCCCGCCGGAACTCGAGCGACAGAGATCAACGAGATCAAGCTTGCCTGCTTTCCAACAGCCCGATCCACAGTCCCTGCAGAGCTGAGACCCGTGGAGGCGACCGGAAGCGTGGGGCACGCCATCTTGAATTGACCACGAGACGCTGACCGTGCAGCCCACGAGTGACCCTCGAAGCTGTACACCGGGGTTTGAGAAGCCCCAACCCTGAGCCACACTTGCACCGAAGTTCAGCCCTCCACACTCGACGAGTGCTGCGTGGGGCCCTTCTGCTTCTTTTGGCTCAACGCGTTGGCCCGGTCACTTGCCAGCCGGCTAGTGGCCCCTGTGCCGACGAAAACTTGAAATCGACTTGTGAATCTGGTTGCTCCAGATCTGCACCAGCTCCTCTGAAAAGGAGCCCCCACTCTGACCCTCCTGGTTTGAGTGAGAAGCAATCTCCCGGTTCCGCGTGGATTGCTTTTGCCAAGTGTTGTTTGCTCCAATCTTGAAGCCGACAGCGCCGACGGCGAGAGCCTGCGAGGGACAGATCGTGACCTGCTCCTGGACGTCGTAGATGCCCCAGAGCCCACGTGACAGCGGAGAGAAGCACCTCGACAGCGACCTGATTGCGCCCGACATTGCCTGGTTCCGTCCTGGTTCCACCCTGGTCACTGCTGAGTGACCCAGACTCTGTCCCCTCTGCTTTCAGGTACTTTTCGACTCGAGTCCACCCTTGGACTCCACCGGACACTTCTCTTTCACCCCGCCTGCAGCCCTTTCAGCTTCAAGCACCAAGAGCCTGCGTGACGAAACCCGACTCAACTTCGACCCTGTGCACCCGCTTCCTGTGGGTGAGGTAACTTTGCTCCGCCGGTGTTCCCACACTGGTACACATCTCTAGGGTCTGTGTCTTAAGTTTTGTTCCTCTAGGTTCAGCGGAAGTGTCCTTAAACTTTAACTTTGTAACTTTTACGCACCATTGGTTAACATTGGTGCATGCGTGCGCTTTCCGCACCGCTCCCGAATCCCGTGGGCCTCTCCCGACTTCAGCACTGCTTGTCCTGACTGCTCCCAGCGATTCCCTAGGCCCTAGGCCTAACCACTGTTCGATTGGTATCTCTTATACCACTTGTTTAGTATATGGTTTGAGTGGCCCCCCGCCCTCATCCATAATTGTGCAACTTTGTATGTTTAAACTGTGCTTTTGATTTAACGCTTGTGCCCCTTTATTCATAAAGAATACTGGGGATTGTTTTTAGTAATAAACACATATATTTTTATAATATATACTTGTGTGGTGTCCTTTCATTTGATATTACAGGATTGTATGTGGTAAAACAGCTCGCTTAACACGACCTCTTAAGTTAAGCCTTTAGGCTGCTTAGTCCATGCTACCCCTAGGATAGCTTGTCTAACAAGGTTGACTTACAACCTGACACCATAGGGGATTGTTTGGTCTGATAATAGGTGGTTCCAGAATTGGAAACATCACCTATCAGGCCAACTTCTCACATTGGTGAGCAGCGGTGCGGATTTGAGCTTGCTGTTGTTTTACCATTGCAATCTTTTATCAAATTGAAAGATCACATCAAGTACCTCTAGGTACATATAAATCAAAAGCTTAGCATATTAAGTTCTACTGAACTTAGTAGTTGTAGGTTAAAGGGATTAGCACACCCTGACTACAACTCACTAGCAAGGTACAGTAGGAAAACACTTAGTGTAGGTAAGTGCACCACTTACACCTCACTAGCAGTCATGTCTGACACAGGAAAAGCCTCAGGGTCTGCTCCTGTGACAGTTGACCTTACCAAGGCAACTTCCAGCTATGACAAGTTAACCCGAAAGGACTTGATTGCCTTGTGCATATCAAGAGGGTTAAAAAGGGGCAGAAGTCCCACCTGTCCTATCCTGATAGCCATTCTAGAGCAGGATGACTTAGAGAAGGGAAATGAACCTCCCTTAGAATCAGGAGAAGGAGTGAACCCCCCTGTAACTGATACCACTCCAGAGGAGGAAGAAGAAGAGGAAGAAGAGGAGGAGGAGGAGGACTCAGATGTAGAGGACCCAGAGAATCAGGATCAGAGGGGTAGCCAGGTCCAAGTTGCCAGGCTTAACCAGGCCAACTTAGACCTACTGGGGAATGGAGAGGGCCAGCACCTCCCCAGATCCCACCATGTCATTCTCCCAGGCAACAGAAGAGTGAGATCTCCCTCAGGGGACTCTCATATTTCTAGTGCCTCAAGAGAATCTCAGAGAGGCATGACTGCTTCTCAAAAGCTAGAGCATAGGGCCAGAATGAGGGCTGTCAAACTCCAAATAGAGAGGGAGGAGGTAGCCTTGGCTCAAGCTAGACTTGCCTTGGCAAGAGAGCAGAAATTGTGTGGCTTAGATGCCACTGGTGGCAGCAATATTCCTAGAGAAAAAGACAGGAGCTATGATAATAGAAACCTGACAAAAATTGTGGCCCCCTACAAGGAAGGGGATGACATCCACAAATGGATGACTGCTCTTGAGAGAGCCTGCATGGTACAGCAGGTTCCTCAGGATCAGTGGGCTGCAATTTTATGGTACTCCTTTTCTGAGAAAGGGAGGGACAGGCTCCTCACAGTTAGACCTGAGGATGCCAACAACTACACTGTCTTGAAGAGTGCTCTTATTGAAGGGTTTGGCCTAACCACTGAGCAATACAGGTTGTTGTTCAGAGACACCCAAAAAGCACAGACTCAAGACTGGACTGATTTCGTAGATTGTGCCACTAAGGCTCTGGAGGGTTGGTTGCAGGGAAGTAAAGTTTCAGACTATACAGGATTGTACAATCTTATAATGAGAGAGCAGATCCTTAATAACTGTACAGACCAGCTGTTGCATCAATACCTTATTGACTCTGATCTGACCTCTCCCCAAGAATTGGGAAAGAAGGCAGACAAATGGGTCAGAACAAGGATTAAGCAGAAACCCCAGAACCAAGGTGGTGACCAGAAGAAAACAGACCAGAAGGATGGAAATCAGAAAGATAAAGAAAAAGACCAGAAGTCTTCAGGCCCCCAAACTAATAGTAAGGAGGGTGGTTCCCAAAATGGAAACAAAAAGAAGAAGAATAATGGCCCAAAGAAGCCTTGGTGTAATAACTGCAAATCAGTTTCCCACTGGGGCAGTGAATGCACCAAGACAAATCCAGTCCCCACCACTGCAGCTCCTAAAGCACCTGCACCCCCTAGTACAGTTAGCAGTGGTGGAACACAGCCAAAGGGTGTAGTAGGGTTGACCCTGGGTACTGAAGTAGGATCTGGCCTAGTCAGAATCCCTACTCAGGCAGTTCTCCTATATGATGTGGACCTAGCTTTGTCCACTACAGTGAGTCCCAGTAACCTGGGCAAATATAGGCAGACGCCTTTAATCAATGAGAAACTGGCTCAGGCCTACAGGGACACATGTGCCAGTGTCACAATGGTGACACCTGACTTTGTGGACCCTGAACAGATTGTACTAGGTGAAAGTTACCTAGTGACCAATGCAAGCAACTCCACTACTTCCCATAGTGTGGCAGTTGTGAACTTCTCCTGGGGAGGGGTAGATGGCCTAAAGAAAGTTGTTGTGAGTGCAGACCTTCCAGTAGACTGTCTGTTAGGCAATGATCTTGAAAGCTCAGTTTGGTCAGAAGTGGAGTACAGGACTCATGCAGAAATGCTAGGGATTTCAGCTCATGTCCTTGCAGTGACAAGGTCTCAGGCTAAGAAGTGCCTTCCTGAACCAGTGGTGGATCTTGGAACAATAGACCAACCACAACCCAAGAGAAGGAGCAAGAGAGGAAAGGCTGAGCCTTCCACCTTGCCCCAGGTTGGGGATCAAGTTTCAGAGGAAACTGATTCTGCAGTCCAAGAGGAGACTGTCTCTGAGGAACTTGAACCTGACCAGGTTGAGTTTCTGGGGACAGGGGGACCCTCAAGGGCAGACCTGAGGCAGGCTCAATTAGATTGCCCTTCCCTTGAACCCCTCAGACAGCAGGCTGCTGCTGAGGCTGCTGGGGATGCCCAAGGTACCCACACTGTGTATTGGGATGATGGACTCCTTTACTCAGAGGCTAGAGACCCCAAGCCTGGCATGACCAGGAGGTTGGTTATACCTCTGCAGTTTAGGGGGTTCCTCCTTACCTTGGCCCATGATATTCCCCTTGCAGGACACTTAGGCCAGAACAAGACGTGGGACAGGCTTGTTTCACACTTTCACTGGCCTCATATGTCAGAAAATGTCAAGGAGTTTTGTCGCTCCTGTGTCACTTGCAAAGCCAGTGGTAAGTCAGGTGGCACAACAAAGGCCCCCCTAATACCACTACCTGTGGTGGGGGTACCCTTTGAAAGAGTTGGAATTGATATTGTGGGTCCCATGGACCCCCAAACAGCATCTGGGAACAGATTTATACTGGTGGTAGTGGATCATGCCACCAGGTATCCAGAGGCTATTCCCCTGAGGACCACCACAGCACCTGTGGTGGCAAAAGCCCTCATTGCAGTTTTCTCAAGAGTGGGCTTCCCAAAGGAGGTATTATCAGATAGGGGCACCAATTTTATGTCCAGCTATCTGAAAGCAATGTGGAAGGAGTGTGGGGTTTACCACCCCCTACCACCCACAGTGCAATGGGCTTGTGGAGAGATTTAACAAGACCCTAAAAGGCATGATAAAAGGATTACCAGAGAAGCTCAGGCGGAAATGGGACATTCTTTTACCTTGCCTGCTCTTTGCTTACAGAGAGGTCCACAGAAGGGGGTTGGCTACAGCCCTTTTGAACTTTTGTTTGGCCACCCTGTAAGGGGTCCATTGTGTTTGGTGAAGGAAGGATGGGAGTTACCTCTCAAAAAGCCTAAACTAGACATAGTGGACTATGTACTTGGTCTCCGCTCCAGGATGGCTGAATACATGGAAAGAGCATCCAAAAACCTGGAGGCCAGCCAAGAATTACAAAAAGCTTGGCATGACCAAAAGGCTGTACTGGTAGAGTTCCAACCAGGACAGAAGGTGTGGGTACTGGAGCCAGTGGCCCCAGCAGCACTCCAGGACAAATGGAGTGGACCCTATCCTATCATTGAGAAAAAGGGAGAAGTCACCTACTTGGTTGACTTTGGAACACCCAGGAGCCCTCACAGGGTAATCCATGTGAATCGTTTGAAAGCATTTGTGGACAGGGAGGACATGAGCTTGCTCATGGTCACAGATGGGGATCAGGAGGAAGAGAGTGACCCTCTCCCAGACCTGCTTTCTCAGAACCCTGATGATGGTTCAGTGGATGGAGTAGCCTTGGCAGGCAGCCTCACTGACCAGCAACAGAGGGACTGCAGACAAGTTTTGCAGGCCCACAGGCATTTGTTTTCACTCACACCCAGCCAGACTGACTGGTGTACCCATGTGGTGGACACTGGTGACAGTCTGCCTGTGAAGAATAAGATCTACAGGCAACCTGACCATGTCAGGGATTGCATCAAGGCTGAGGTGCAAAAGATGTTGGAGCTTGGAGTGATTGAGCCATCAGAGAGCCCATGGGCCAGCCCAGTAGTCCTTGTGCCAAAACCTCATACCCAAGATGGAAAGAGAGAAATGAGATTTTGCGTGGACTACAGGGGTCTCAATGCTGTCACTAGGACAGATGCTCACCCCATTCCAAGAGCAGATGAGCTCATTGACAGATTGGCTTCTGCCATGTTTCTGAGCACATTTGATCTGACAGCTGGCTACTGGCAAATCAGACTAGCTGAGGAGTCAAAAGCCAAAACAGCATTCTCTACCCCTAGTGGACATTATCAGTTTGTGGTAATGCCCTTTGGTTTGAAGAATGCACCTGCCACTTTCCAAAGGTTGGTGAACCAAGTCCTTACTGGGTTGGATGACTTTTGTGCAGCATATCTAGATGATATTGCTGTCTTTAGCTCCACCTGGGAGGATCACCTGATCCACCTGAAGAAAGTTCTGGAGGCCCTACAAAAGGCAGGGCTGACTATCAAGGCCACCAAGTGCCAGATAGGGCAGAGTAAGGTTGTATACCTGGGCCACCTAGTAGGTGGAGGTCAGGTTCAGCCACTGGAGAGCAAAATCCAGGCCATACAGGACTGGGCTCCTCAAGTTACCCAAACACAAGTCAGAGCCTTCTTGGGCCTGACTGGGTATTACAGAAAGTTTGTGAAAAACTATGGGTCTATAGTGACACCATTAAATGACTTGACATCCAAGAAGATGCCAAAAAAGGTTAAGTGGACAGTTAGCTGTCAGAAGGCATTTGATGACCTGAAGAAGGCCATGTGCTCTGCACCTATCCTGAAGAGTCCTGACTACTCCAAACAGTTCATTGTACAGACAGATGCTTCTGAGTTGGGGGTGGGAGCTGTGCTCTCACAACTTAATCAAGATGGTCAAGACCAGCCCATTGCTTTTATTAGCAGGAGGCTGACCCCCAGAGAGAAACGTTGGTCAGCCGTTGAGAGGGAGGCCTTTGCTGTGGTTTGGGCCCTGAAGAAGTTGAGGTCCTACTTGTTTGGAACTCACTTCCTAGTTCAGACAGACCATAAGCCCCTCTTGTGGCTCAATCAGATGAAGGGTGAAAACCCCAAACTGCTCAGGTGGTCCATTTCCCTACAGGGGATGGACTTTACAGTGGAGCACCGCCCAGGGACTGACCATGGTAATGCAGATGGTCTCTCCAGGTACTTCCACTTAGAACATGAAGACGTATCTGGTCAAGGTTAGTTTAATGTCCCTGCGTTTGGGGGGGGTTGTGTAGGAGAGTAGGGTCTGCTATCCTATGGTCACCCCAAATTTTTGCTTTTGCTTCACTGGTTTTCGACTACTGAGGCTGTGGGCCTGCTGATCAGACCCCCAGCCTGCTGTTCTCTCACTAAATTAATGATACATGTGCTATAGGCACATACCACAATTGGAAATGGACTCCTTGTCAGCCCCTGTATAATGCACTATAGGTGCCCAGGGCATAGGGGCCACCAAGGCCTACCAGGGGCTGCAGCATATCTTTTGCCACCCCTGGCTGGTTCTTAAATTGACACAACTGGCTGATCACTCAGCTGGGGTAAGGTGGTGTAATCACCCCTTACTTAGATATAGTATACCTATACCTAAACCTATATCTGGACACATATAAACCTGTGAGCCACTCCTATGGAAGGCCTCATCAATCCTGGAGGCAGAGTGTGTGGTTTAATGTGAGATGGAGCTCTAGCATGAGCTGAGCCTGTCTGCAGCTGTCGGGAACAACTCCCTAAGCTGTTTCAGGATAATGCCATACCATATACTCTTAAGTGCCTTATAATCCTCGCGGTTATATAGCAACTTTGGTTTGGCTTTATCAAAACATGTCGTGTAAGGTGTCATACGATTTGGAATACTATCCCCTCGCCAGTTCTGGCGACGGGGATAGCATTCCACCCCTCTAGAGGGGTAAGACATGTTACTTTACTTAAATGCGGTTAATTTCTAAAAGGGCCTTAGATCCACAAAATGGATGCCTCTGCCACAGACAAGAGTCTGACCCCCTGAAGCTGACCGAAACTCAGCCAAATGGGGCCTGGACAAAGGGTTTCCTGTCGCAGGAGGGTGTTACCACCCTCCAGACAGGAGATAGTGGATTGTAGCAGGGAGGTCTGAAAGAAACCAGACACTGCCTGGGGCGCACAAGGCTGCCCCTTGCATAATCCGGCCAAACCGGTTCTGGGGCACTCCAGCCCTCGTGAGAGGGCGGCCTGGATCAAAGGAAGGGGGTGTATCCACCCACTTCCTGGGTCCCACCCATAGGAGGGGACCTAGCAGGTAATCCAGCCCCCAAAATTAGTATAAGACTGGGAGCAGTGCCAATACACTTCAGATTATCCTGAAGAAACATAAGAAACGAAATTCTGGACCCTTCGACATCCTACTCGACGTAGAAGCCCGAAGAATCTCCCTTGTGGTCAAGGAGTGACCACCCTGTGCAAACAGGCACCATCCAGCTATCGATGTCTACTTTGTTGCAGTTCCCGCCGGAACTCGAGCGACAGAGATCGATGAGATCAAGCTTGCCTGCTTTCCAACAGCCCGATCCACAGTCCCTGCAGAGCTGAGACCCGTGGAGGCGACCGGAAGCGTGGGGCACGCCATCTTGAATTGACCATGAGACGCTGACCGTGCAGCCCACGAGTGACCCTCGAAGCTGTACACTGGGGTTTGAGAAGCCCCAACCCTGAGCCACACTTGCACCGAAGTTCAGCCCTCCACACTCGACGAGTGCTGCGTGGGGCCCTTCTGCTTCTTTTGGCTCAACGCGTTGGCCCGGTCACTTGCCAGCTGGCTAGTGGCCCCTGTGCCGACGAAAACTTGAAATCGACTTGTGAATCTGGTTGCTCGAGATCTGCACCAGCTCCCCTGAAAAGGAGCCCCCACTCTGACCCTCCTGGTTCGAGTGAGAAGCAATCTCCCGGTTCCGCGTGGATTGCTTTTGCCAAGTGTTGTTTGCTCCAATCTTGAAGCCGACAGCGCCGACGGCGAGAGCCTGCATGGGACAGATCGTGACCTGCTCCTGGATGTCGTAGATGCCCCAGAGCCCACATGACAGCGGAGAGAAGCACCTCGACAGCGACCTGATTGCGCCCGACATTGCCTGGTTCCGTCCTGGTTCCACCCTGGTCACTGCTGAGTGACCCAGACTCTGTCCCCTCTGCTTTCAGGTACTTTTCGACTCGAGTCCACCCTTGGACTCCACCGGACACTTCTCTTTCACCCCGCCTGCAGCCCTTTCAGCTTCAAGCACCAAGAGCCTGCGTGACGAAACCCGACTCAACTTCGACCCTGTGCACCCGCTTCCTGTGGGTGAGGTAACTTTGCTCCGCCGGTGTTCCCACACTGGTACACATCTCTAGGGTCTGTGTCTTAAGTTTTGTTCCTCTAGGTTCAGCGGAAGTGTCCTTAAACTTTAACTTTGTAACTTTTACGCACCATTGGTTAACATTGGTGCATGCGTGCGCTTTCCGCACCGCTCCCGAATCCCGTGGGCCTCTCCCGACTTCAGCACTGCTTGTCCTGACTGCTCCCAGCGATTCCCTAGGCCCTAGGCCTAACCACTGTTCGATTGGTATCTCTTATACCACTTGTTTAGTATATGGTTTGAGTGGCCCCCCGCCCTCATCCATAATTGTGCAACTTTGTATGTTTAAACTGTGCTTTTGATTTAACGCTTGTGCCCCTTTATTCATAAAGAATACTGGGGATTGTTTTTAGTAATAAACACATATATTTTTATAATATATACTTGTGTGGTGTCCTTTCATTTGATATTACAGGATTGTATGTGGTAAAACAGCTCGCTTAACACAACCTCTTAAGTTAAGCCTTTAGGCTGCTTAGTCCATGCTACCCCTAGGATAGCTTGTCTAACAAGGTTGACTTACAACCTGACACCATAAGGGATTGTTTGGTCTGATAATAGGTGGTTCCAGAATTGGAAACATCACCTATCAGGCCAACTTCTCACACAAAGCCAATAGCTTACACTTTCCTAATGCCAGTCCTATTGGCTATGGCAATGCTTGTTGGTAGCAAGCGAGGACAGTGCTGTTGTGGTGCTGAGTAATGGTGTGGTTGGGCTGGTTGGGCTGAGTGATGTGGTGGTGTATTAGAGTGATGTGGTGGTGTATTAGAGTGATGTGGTGGTGTCCAAGAGTGATGTGGTGTTGTCCCAGAGTGATGTGGTGGTGTCCCTGAGTGATGTGGTGGTGCGCCTGAGTGATGTGGTGGGGTCCCCGAGTGATGTGGTGGTGCCCCTGAGTGATGTGGTGGTGTACCTGAGTGATGTAGTGGTGTCCCCAAGTGATGTGGTGGCGTTCCTGAGTGATGCGGTCTTGTCACCGAGTGATGTGGTGGTGTCCCCGAGTGATGTGGTGGTGTTTCTGAGTGATGTGGTGGTGTCCCTGAGTGATGTGGTGGTGCCCCTGAGTGATGCGGTGGTGTCCCTGAGTGATGTGGTGGTGTCCCTGAGTGATGTTGTGGTGTCACTGAGTGATGCGGTGGTGTTCCTGGATGATGTGGTGGTGTCCCTGAGTGATGTCCCTGAGTGATGTGGTGGTGTCCCTGAATGGTGCCCCTGAGTGATGCGGTGGTGTCCCTGAGTGATGTGGTGGTGTCCCTGAGTGGTGTGGTGGTGTTCCTGAGTGATGTGGTGGTGTCCCCGAGTGATGTGGTGGTGTCCCCGAGTGATGTGGTGGTGTCCCCGAGTGATGTTGTGGTGTTCCTGAGTGATGTGGTTATGTTCCTGAGTGATGTGGTGGTGTCCCTGAGTGATGTGGTGGTGCGCCTGAGTGATGTGGTGGTGTTCCTGAGTGATGTAGTGGTGTCCCCAAGTGATGTGGTTGTGTCCCCGAGTGATGTGGTGGTGTCCCTGAATGATGTGGTGGTGTCCCTGAGTGATGTGGTGGTGTCCCAAAGTGATGTGGTGGTGTCCCCGAGTGATGTGGTGGTGTCCCTGAGTGATGTGGTGGTGCCCCTGAGTGATGTGGTGGTGCCCCTGAGTGATGCGGAGATGTTCCCGAGTGATGTGGTGGTGTCCCCGAGTGATGTGGTAGTGTTTCTGAGTGATGTGGTGGTGTCCCCGAGTGATGTGGTGGTGTCCCTGAGTTATGTGGTGGTGTCCCTGAGTGATGTGGTGGTGTTCCTGAATGATGTGGTACTGTCCCTGAGTGATGTGGTGGTGTCCCTGAGTGATGAGGTGGTGTCCCTGAGTGGTGCCCCTAAGTGATGTGGTGGTGTTCCTGAGTGATGCGGAGATGTTCCCGAGTGATGTGGTGGTGTCCCCGAGTGATGTGGTAGTGTTTCTGAGTGATGAGGTGGTGTCCCTGAGTGGTGCCCCTAAGTGATGTGGTGGTGTTCCTGAGTGATGTGGTGGTGTCCCAGAGTGATGTGGTGGTGTCCCCGAGTGATGTGGTGGTGTCCCTGAGTGATGTGGTGGTGTCCCTGCTGAGTGATGTGGTGGTGTCCCTGAGTGATGTGGTGGTGTCCCTGAGTGATGTGGTGGTGCCCCCGAGTGATGTGGTGGTGTCCCCGAGTGATGTGGTGGTGTCCCCGAGTGATGTGGTGGTGTCCCGAGTGATGTGGTGGTGCCCCTGAGTGATGTGGTGGTTCCCCCGAGTGATGTGGTGGTGTCCCCGAGTGATGTTGTGGTGTCCCTGAGTGATGTGGTGGTGTCCCTGCTGAGTAATGTGGTGGTGCCCCTGAGTGATGTGGTGGTTTCCCCGAGTGATGTGGTGGTGTCCCCGAGTGATGTTGTGGTGTCCCTGAGTGATGCGGTGGTGTTCCTGAATGATGTGGTGGTGTCCCTGAGTGATGTGGTGGTGTCCCTGAGTGATGTGGTGGTGTCCCTGAATGGTGCCCCTGAGTGATGTGGTGGTGTTCCTGAGTGATGCGGAGATGTTCCCGAGTGATGTGGTGGTGTCCCCGAGTGATGTGGTAGTGTTTCTGAGTGATGAGGTGGTGTCCCTGAGTGGTGCCCCTAAGTGATGTGGTGGTGTTCCTGAGTGATGTGGTGGTGTCCCCGAGTGATGTGGTGGTGTCCCCGAGTGATGTGGTGGTGTCCCCGAGTGATGTGGTGGTGTCCCTGAGTGATGTGGTGGTGCACCTGAGTGATGTGGTGGTGTTCCTGAGTGATGTGGTGGTGTCCCCAAGTGATGTGGTTGTGTCCCCGAGTGATGTGGTGGTGTCCCTGAATGATGTGGTGGTGTCCCTGAGTGATGTGGTGGTGTCCCAAAGTGATGTGGTGGTGTCCTCGAGTGATGTGGTGGTGTCCCTGAGTGATGTGGTGGTACCCCTGAGGGATGTGGTGGTGCCCCTGAGTGATGCGGAGGTGTTCCCGAGTGATGTGGTGGTGTCCCCGAGTGATGTGGCAGTGTTTCTGAGTGATGTGGTGGTGTCCCCGAGTGATGTTTTGGTGTCCCTGAGTTATGTGGTGGTGTCCCTGAGTGATGTGGTGGTGTTCCTGAATGATGTGGTGGTGTCCCTGAGTGATGTGGTGGTGTCCCTGAGTGATGTGGTGGTGTCCCTGAGTGATGTGGTGGTGTCCCTGAGTGGTGCCCCTAAGTGATGTGGTGGTGTTCCTGAGTGATGTGGTGGTGTCCCTGAGTGGTGTGGTGGTGTTCCTGAGTGATGTGGTGGTGTCTCAGAGTGATGTGGTGGTGTCCCCGAGTGATGTGGTGGTGTACCTGAGTGATGTGGTGGTGTCCCTGCTGAGTGATGTGGTGGTGTCCCTGAGTGATGTGGTGGTGCCCCTGAGTGATGTGGTGGTGCCCCCGAGAGATGTGGTGGTGTCCCCGAGTGATATGGTGGTGTCCCCGAGTGATGTGGTGGTGTCCCAGAGTGATGTGGTGGTGTTCCTGAGTGATGTGGTGGTGTTCCTGAGGGATGTGGTGGTGTCCCTGAGTGATGTGGTGGTGCCCCTGAGTGATGTGGTGGTGCCCCTGAGTGATGTGGTGGTGTCCCCGAGTGATGTGGTGGTGTCCCTGAGTGATGTGGTGGTGTCCCTGAGTGATGTGGTGGTGTTCCTGAATGATGTGGTGGTGTCCCTGAGTGATGTGGTGGTGTCCCTGAGTGGTGCCCCTGAGTGATGTGGTGGTGTTCCTGAGTGATGTGGTGGTGTCCCTGAGTGGTGTGGTGGTGTTCCTGAGTGATGTGGTGGTGTCCCAGAGTGATGTGGTGGTGTCCCCGAGTGATGTGGTGGTGTCCCAGAGTGATGTGGTGTCCCCGAGTGATGTGGTGGTGTTCCTGAGTGATGTGGTGGTGTTCGTGAGTGATGTGGTGGTATCCCTGAGTGATGTGGTGGTGCCCCTGTGTAATGTGGTGGTGTTCCTGAGTGATGTGGTGGTGTCCCAGAGTGATGTGGTGGTGTCCCCGACTGATGTGGTGGTGTCCCCGAGTGATGTGGTGGTGTCCCCGAGTGATGTGGTGGTGTCCCCGACTGATGTGGTGGTGTCCCCGAGTGATGTGGTGGTGTCCCCGAGTGATGTGGTGGTGTCCCCGAGTGATGTGGAGGTGTTCCCGAGTGATGTGGTGGTGTCCCCGAGTGATGTGGTAGTGTTTCTGAGTGATGTGGTGTTGTCCCCGAGTGATGTTTTGGTGTCCCTGAGTTATGTGGTGGTGTCCCTGAGTGATGTGGTAGTGTCCCTGAGTGATGTGGTGGTGCCCCTGAGTGATGTGGTGGTGCCCCTGAGTGATGTGGTGGTGTCCCTGAGTGATGTGGTGGTGTCCCTGAGTGATGTGGTGGTGTCCCTGAGTGATGTGGTGGTGTTCCTGAATGATGTGGTGGTGTCCCTGAGTGATGTGGTGGTGTCCCTGAGTGGTGCCCCTGAGTGATGTGGTGGTGTTCCTGAGTGATGTGGTGGTGTCCCTGAGTGGTGTGGTGGTGTTCCTGAGTGATGTGGTGGTGTCCCCGAGTGATGTGGCGGTGTCCACGAGTGATGTGGTGGTGTCCCAGAGTGATGTGGTGGTGTCCCCGAGTGATGTGGTGTCCCCGAGTGATGTGGTGGTGTTCCTGAGTGATGTGGTGGTGTTCGTGAGTGATGTGGTGGTATCCCTGAGTGATGTGGTGGTGCCCCTGAGTAATGTGGTGGTGTTCCTGAGTGATGTGGTGGTGTTCCTGAGTGATGTGGTGGTGTCCCAGAGTGATGTGGTGGTGTCCCCGACTGATGTGGTGGTGTCCCAGAGTGATGTGGTGGTATCCCCGAGTGATGTGGTGGTGTCCCCGAGTGATGTGGTGGTGTCTCTGAGTGATGTGGTGCTGTCCCAGAGTGATATGGTGGTGTTCCTGAGTGATGTGGTGGTGTCCTTGAGTGATGTGGTGGTTTCCCTGAGTGATGTGGTGGTGCCCCTGAGTGGTGCCCCTGAGTGATGTGGTGGTGCCCCCGAGAGATGTGGTGGTGTCCCCGAGTGATATGGTGGTGTCCCCGAGTGATGTGGTGGTGTCCCAGAGTGATGTGGTGGTGTTCCTGAGTGATGTGGTGGTGTTCCTGAGGGATGTGGTGGTGTCCCTGAGTGATGTGGTGGTGCCCCTGAGTGATGTGGTGGTGCCCCTGAGTGATGTGGTGGTGTCCCCGAGTGATGTGGTGGTGTCCCTGAGTGATGTGGTGGTGTCCCTGAGTGATGTGGTGGTGTTCTTGAATGATGTGGTGGTGTCCCTGAGTGATGTGGTGGTGTCCCTGAGTGGTGCCCCTGAGTGATGTGGTGGTGTTCCTGAGTGATGTGGTGGTGTCCCTGAGTGGTGTGGTGGTGTTCCTGAGTGATGTGGTGGTGTCCCAGAGTGATTTGGTGGTGTCCCTGAGTGATGTGGTGGTGTCCCAGAGTGATGTGGTGTCCCCGAGTGATGTGGTGGTGTTCCTGAGTGATGTGGTGGTGTTCGTGAGTGATGTGGTGGTATCCCTGAGTGATGTGGTGGTGCCCCTGAGTAATGTGGTGGTGTTCCTGAGTGATGTGGTGGTGTTCCTGAGTGATGTGGTGGTATCCCAGAGTGATGTGGTGGTGTCCCCGACTGATGTGGTGGTGTCCCCGAGTGATGTGGTGGTGTCCCCGAGTGATGTGGTGGTGTCCCCGAGTGATGTGGAGGTGTTCCCGAGTGATGTGGTGGTGTCCCCGAGTTATGTGGTAGTGTTTCTGAGTGATGTGGTGTTGTCCCCGAGTGATGTTTTGGTGTCCCTGAGTTATGTGGTGGTATCCCTGAGTGATGTGGTGGTGTCCCTGAGTGATGTGGTGGTGCCCCTGAGTGATGTGGTGGTGCCCCTGAGTGATGTGGTGGTGTCCCTGAGTGATGTGGTGGTGTCCCTGAGTGATGTGGTGGTGTTCCTGAATGATGTGGTGGTGTCCCTGAGTGATGTGGTGGTGTTCCTGAGTGATGTGGTGGTGTCCCTGAGTGGTGTGGTGGTGTTCCTGAGTGATGTGGTGGTGTCCCCGAGTGATGTGGTGGTGTCCACGAGTGATGTGGTGGTGTCCCAGAGTGATTTGGTGGTGTCCCCGAGTGATGTGGTGTCCCCGAGTGATGTGGTGGTGTTCCTGAGTGATGTGGTGGTGTTCCTGAGTAATGTGGTGGTGTTCCTGAGTGATGTGGTGGTGTTCCTGAGTGATGTGGTGGTGTCCCAGAGTGATGTGGTGGTGTCCCCGACTGATGTGGTGGTGTCCCAGAGTGATGTGGTGGTATCCCCGAGTGATGTGGTGGTGTCCCCGAGTGATGTGGTGGTGTCTCTGAGTGATGTGGTGCTGTCCCTGAGTGATGTGGTGGTGTTCCTGAGTGATGTGGTGGTGTCCTTGAGTGATGTGGTGGTTTCCCTGAGTGATGAGGTGGTGTCCCCGAGTGATGTGGTGGTGTCCACGAGTGATGTGGTGGTGTCCCCGAGTGAAGTGGTGGTGTCCCTGAGTGATGTAGTGGTGTTCCCGAGTGATGTGGTGGTGTCCCCGAGTGATGTGGTGGTGTCCCCGAGTGATGTGGTGGTGTCCCTGAGTGATGTGGTGGTGCGCCTGAGTGATGTCGTGGGGTCCCCGAGTGATGTGGTGGTGCCCCTGAGTGATGTGGTGGTGTACCTGAGTGATGTAGTGGTGTCCCCAAGTGATGTGGTGGTGTTCCTGAGTGATGCGGTCTTGTCACCAAGTGATGTGGTGGTGTCCCCGAGTGATGTGGTGGTGTTTCTGAGTGATGTGGTGGTGTCCCTGAGTGATGTGGTGGTGCCCCTGAGTGATGCGGTGGTGTCGGTGGTGTCCCTGAGTGGTGTGGTGGTGTCCCAGAGTGATGTGGTGGTGTCCCCGAGTGATGTGGTGTCCCCGAGTGATGTGGTGGTGTTCCTGAGTGATGTGGTGGTGTTCCTGAGTGATGTGGTGGTGTTCCTGAGTGATGTGGTGGTGTCCCAGAGTGATGTGGTGGTGTCCCCGACTGATGTGGTGGTGTCCCCGAGTGATGTGGTGGTGTCCCCGAGTGATGTGGTAGTGTTTCTGAGTGATGTGGTGTTGTCCCCGAGTGATGTTTTGGTGTCCCTGAGTTATGTGGTGGTGTCCCTGAGTGATGTGGTGGTGTCCCTGAGTGATGTGGTGGTGCCCCTGAGTGATGTGGTGGTGCCCCTGAGTGATGTGGTGGTGTCCCCGAGTGATGTGGTGGTGTCCCTGAGTGATGTGGTGGTGTCCCTGAGTGATGTGGTGGTGTTCCTGAATGATGTGGTGGTGTCCCTGAGTGATGTGGTGGTGTCCCTGAGTGGTGCCCCTGAGTGATGTGGTGGTGTTCCTGAGTGATGTGGTGGAGTCCCAGAGTGATGTGGTGGTGTCCCAGGGTGATGTGGTGGTGTCCCCGAGTGATGTGGTGGTGTCCCTGAGTGATGTGGTGGTGTTCCTGAGTGATGTGGTGGTGTCCCTGAGTGATGTGGTGGTGCCCCTGAGTGATGTGGTGGTGTTCCTGAGTGACGTGGTGGTGTTCCTGAGTGATGTGGTGGTGTCCCAGAGTGATGTGGTGGTGTCCCCGAGTGATGTGATATGGTGTTGTTCCTGAGTGATGTGGTGGTGTCCCTGAGTAATATGGTGGTGTCCCTGAGTGTTGTGGTGATGCCCCTGAGTGTTGCCCCTGAGTGATGTGGTGGTGTCCCCGAGTGATGTGGTGGTGTCCCTGAGTGATGTCGTGGGGTCCCCGAGTGATGTGGTGGTGCCCCTGAGTGATGTGGTGGTGTACCTGAGTGATGTAGTGGTGTCCCCAAGTGATGTGGTGGTGTTCCTGAGTGATGCGGTCTTGTCACCAAGTGATGTGGTGGTGTCCCCGAGTGATGTGGTGGTGTTTCTGAGTGATGTGGTGGTGTCCCTGAGTGATGTGGTGGTGCCCCTGAGTGATGCGGTGGTGTCGGTGGTGTCCCTGAGTGGTGTGGTGGTGTCCCAGAGTGATGTGGTGGTGTCCCCGAGTGATGTGGTGTCCCCGAGTGATGTGGTGGTGTTCCTGAGTGATGTGGTGGTGTTCCTGAGTGATGTGGTGGTGTTCCTGAGTGATGTGGTGGTGTCCCAGAGTGATGTGGTGGTGTCCCCGACTGATGTGGTGGTGTCCCCGAGTGATGTGGTGGTGTCCCCGAGTGATGTGGTAGTGTTTCTGAGTGATGTGGTGTTGTCCCCGAGTGATGTTTTGGTGTCCCTGAGTTATGTGGTGGTGTCCCTGAGTGATGTGGTGGTGTCCCTGAGTGATGTGGTGGTGCCCCTGAGTGATGTGGTGGTGCCCCTGAGTGATGTGGTGGTGTCCCCGAGTGATGTGGTGGTGTCCCTGAGTGATGTGGTGGTGTCCCTGAGTGATGTGGTGGTGTTCCTGAATGATGTGGTGGTGTCCCTGAGTGATGTGGTGGTGTCCCTGAGTGGTGCCCCTGAGTGATGTGGTGGTGTTCCTGAGTGATGTGGTGGAGTCCCAGAGTGATGTGGTGGTGTCCCAGGGTGATGTGGTGGTGTCCCCGAGTGATGTGGTGGTGTCCCTGAGTGATGTGGTGGTGTTCCTGAGTGATGTGGTGGTGTCCCTGAGTGATGTGGTGGTGCCCCTGAGTGATGTGGTGGTGTTCCTGAGTGACGTGGTGGTGTTCCTGAGTGATGTGGTGGTGTCCCAGAGTGATGTGGTGGTGTCCCCGAGTGATGTGATATGGTGTTGTTCCTGAGTGATGTGGTGGTGTCCCTGAGTAATATGGTGGTGTCCCTGAGTGTTGTGGTGATGCCCCTGAGTGTTGCCCCTGAGTGATGTGGTGGTGTCCCCGAGTGATGTGGTGGTGTCCCTGAGTGATGTGGTGGTGTCCCCAAGTGATGTGGTTGTGTCCCCGAGTGATGTGGTGGTGTCCCTGAATGATGTGGTGGTGTCCCTGAGTGATGTGGTGGTGTCCCAAAGTGATGTGGTGGTGTCCACGAGTGATGTGGTGGTGTCCCTGAGTGATGTGGTGGTGCCCCTGAGTGATGTGGTGGTGCCCCTGAGTGATGCGGAGGTGTTCCCGAGTGATGTGGTGGTGTCCCCGAGTGATGTGGTAGTGTTTCTGAGTGATGTGGTGGTGTCCCCGAGTGATGTGGTGGTGTCCCTGAGTTATGTGGTGGTGTCCCTGAGTGATGTGGTGGTGTTCCTGAATGACGTGGTACTGTCCCTGAGTGATGTGGTGGTGTCCCTGAGTGATGTGGTGGTGTCCCTGAGTGGTGCCCCTAAGTGATGTGGTGGTGTTCCTGAGTGATGTGGTGGTGTCTCTGAGTGGTGTGGTGGTGTTCCTGAGTGATGTGGTGGTGTCCCAGAGTGATGTGGTGGTGTCCCCGAGTGATGTGGTGGTGTCCACGAGTGATGTGGTGGTGTCCCCGAGTGAAGTGGTGGTGTCCCTGAGTGATGTAGTGGTGTTCCTGAGTGATGTGGTGCTGGCCCTGAGTGATGTGGTGGTGTTCCTGAGTGATGTGGTGGTGTCCTTGAGTGATGTGGTGGTTTCCCTGAGTGATGTGGTGGTGCCCCTGAGTGGTGCCCCTGAGTGATGTGGTAGTGTCCATGAGTGATTAGGTGGTGTCCCCGAGTGATGTGGTCGTGTCCACGAGTGATGTTGTGGTGTCCCCGAGTGATGTGGTAGTGTCCCTGAGTGGTGCCCCTGAGTGATGTGGTGGTGTCCCTGAGTGATGTGGTGGTGTTCCTGAGTGATGTGGTTGTGTCCCTGGGTGATGTCGTGGTGCCCCTGAGTGATGTGGTGGTGTTCCTGAATGATGTGGTGGTGTCCCTGAGTGATGTGGTGGTGTCCCTGAGTGATGTGGTGGTGTCCCTGAGTGGTGTGGTGGTGTTCCTGAGTGATGTGGTGGTGTCCCAGAGTGATGTGGTGGTGTCCCAGGGTGATGTGGTGGTGTCCCCGAGTGATGTGGTGGTGTCCCTGAGTGATGTGGTGGTGTTCCTGAGTGATGTGGTGGTGTCCCTGAGTGATGTGGTGGTGCCCCTGAGTGATGTGGTGGTGTTCCTGAGTGACGTGGTGGTGTTCCTGAGTGATGTGGTGGTGTCCCAGAGTGATGTGGTGGTGTCCCCGAGTGATGTGATGTGGTGTTGTTCCTGAGTGATGTGGTGGTGTCCCTGAGTGATATGGTGGTGTCCCTGAGTGTTGTGGTGATGCCCTTGAGTGTTGCCCCTGAGTGATGTGGTGGTGTCCCCGAGTGATGTGGTGGTGTCCCTGAGTGATGTGGTGGTGTCCCCAAGTGATGTGGTTGTGTCCCCGAGTGATGTGGTGGTGTCCCTGAATGATGTGGTGGTGTCCCTGAGTGATGTGGTGGTGTCCCAAAGTGATGTGGTGGTGTCCCCGAGTGATGTGGTGGTGTCCCTGAGTGATGTGGTGGTGCCCCTAAGTGATGTGGTGGTGCCCCTGAGTGATGCGGAGGTGTTCCCGAGTGATGTGGTGGTGTCCCCGAGTGATGTGGTAGTGTTTCTGAGTGATGTGGTGGTGTCCCCGAGTGATGTGGTGGTGTCCCTGAGTTATGTGGTGGTGTCCCCGAGTGATGTGGTGGTGTTCCTGAATGACGTGGTACTGTCCCTGAGTGATGTGGTGGTGTCCCTGAGTGATGTGGTGGTGTCCCTGAGTGGTGCCCCTAAGTGATGTGGTGGTGTTCCTGAGTGATGTGGTGGTGTCTCTGAGTGGTGTGGTGGTGTTCCTGAGTGATGTGGTGGTGTCCCAGAGTGATGTGGTGGTGTCCCAGAGTGATGTGGTGGTGTCCCCGAGTGATGTGGTGGTGTTCCTGAGTGATGTGGTGGTGTCCCTGCTGAGTGATGTGGTGGTGTCCCTGAGTGATGTGGTGGTGCCCCTGAGTGATGTGGTGGTGCCCCTGAGTGATGTGGTGGTGTCCCCGAGTGATGTGGTGGTGTCCCGAGTGATGTGGTGGTGCCCCTGAGTGATGTGGTGGTTCCCCCGAGTGATGTGGTGGTGTCCCCGAGTGATGTTGTTGTGTCCCTGAGTGATGTGGTGGTGTCCCTGCTGAGTGATGTGGTGGTGCCCCTGAGTGATGTGGTGGTTTCCCCGAGTGATGTGGTGGTGTCCCCGAGTGATGTTGTGGTGTCCCTGAGTGATGCGATGGTGTTCCTGAATGATGTGGTGGTGTCCCTGAGTGATGTGGTGGTGTCCCTGAGTGATGTGGTGGTGTCCCTGAATGGTGCCCCTGAGTGATGTGGTGGTGTTCCTGAGTTATGTGGTGGTGTCCCTGAGTGGTGTGGTGGTGTTCCTGAGTGATGTGGTGGTGTCCCCGAGTGATGTGGTGGTGTCCCCGAGTGATGTGGTGGTGTCCCCGAGTGATGTGGTGGTGTCCCTGAGTGATGTGGTGGTGCGCCTGAGTGATGTGGTGGTGTTCCTGAGTGATGTGGTGGTGTCCCCAAGTGATGTGGTTGTGTCCCCGAGTGATGTGGTGGTGTCCCTGAATGATGTGGTGGTGTCCCTGAGTGATGTGGTGGTGTCCCAAAGTGATGTGGTGGCGTCCTCGAGTGATGTGGTGGTGTCCCTGAGTGATGTGATGGTGTCCCTGAGGGATGTGGTGGTGCCCCTGAGTGATGCAGAGGTGTTCCCGAGTGATGTGGTGGTGTCCCTGAGTGATGTTTTGGTGTCCCTGAGTTATGTGGTGGTGTCCCTGAGTGATGTGGTGGTGTTCCTGAATGATGTGGTGGTGTCCCTGAGTGATGTGGTGGTGTCCCTGAGTGATGTGGTGGTGTCCCTGAGTGGTGCCCCTAAGTGATGTGGTGGTGTTCCTGAGTGATGTGGTGGTGTCCCGAGTGATGTGGTGGTGCCCCTGAGTGATGTGGTGGTTCCCCCGAGTGATGTGGTGGTGTCCCCGAGTGATGTTGTGGTGTCCCTGAGTGATGTGGTGGTGTCCCTGCTGAGTGATGTGGTGGTGCCCCTGAGTGATGTGGTGGTTTCCCCGAGTGATGTGGTGGTGTCCCCGAGTGATGTTGTGGTGTCCCTGAGTGATGCGGTGGTGTTCCTGAATGATGTGGTGGTGTCCCTGAGTGATGTGGTGGTGTCCCTGAGTGATGTGGTGGTGTCCCTGAATGGTGCCCCTGAGTGATGTGGTGGTGTTCCTGAGTGATGTGGTGGTGTCCCTGAGTGGTGTGGTGGTGTCCCCGAGTGATGTGGTGGTGTCCCAGAGTGATGTGGTGGTGTCCCCGAGTGATGTGGTGGTGTCCCTGAGTGATGTGGTGGTGCGCCTGAGTGATGTGGTGGTGTTCCTGAGTGATGTGGTGGTGTCCCCAAGTGATGTGGTTGTGTCCCCGAGTGATGTGGTGGTGTCCCTGAATGATGTGGTGGTGTCCCTGAGTGATGTGGTGGTGTCCCAAAGTGATGTGGTGGTGTCCTCGAGTGATGTGGTGGTGTCCCTGAGTGATGTGGTGGTACCCCTGAGGGATGTGGTGGTGCCCCTGAGTGATGCGGAGGTGTTCCCGAGTGATGTGGTGGTGTCCCCGAGTGATGTGGTAGTGTTTCTGAGTGATGTGGTGGTGTCCCCGAGTGATGTTTTGGTGTCCCTGAGTTATGTGGTGGTGTCCCTGAGTGATGTGGTGGTGTTCCTGAATGATGTGGTTGTGTCCCTGAGTGATGTGGTGGTGTCCCTGAGTGATGTGGTGGTGTCCCTGAGTGGTGCCCCTAAGTGATGTGGGGGTGTTCCTGAGTGATGTGGTGGTGTCCCTGAGTGGTGTGGTGGTGTTCCTGAGTGATGTGGTGGTGTCCCAGAGTGATGTGGTGGTGTCCTCGAGTGATGTGGTGGTGTACCTGAGTGATGTGGTGGTGTCCCTGCTGAGTGATGTGCTGGTGTCCCTGAGTGATGTGGTGGTGCCCCTGAGTGATGTGGTGGTGCCCCCGAGTGATGTGGTGGTGTCCCCAAGTGATGTGGTTGTGTCCCCGAGTGATGTGGTGGTGTCCCTGAATGATGTGGTGGTGTCCCTGAGTGATGTGGTGGTGTCCCAAAGTGATGTGGTGGTGTCCCCGAGTGATGTGGTGGTGTCCCTGAGTGATGTGGTGGTGCCCCTAAGTGATGTGGTGGTGCCCCTGAGTGATGCGGAGGTGTTCCCGAGTGATGTGGTGGTGTCCCCGAGTGATGTGGTAGTGTTTCTGAGTGATGTGGTGGTGTCCCCGAGTGATGTGGTGGTGTCCCTGAGTTATGTGGTGGTGTCCCCGAGTGATGTGGTGGTGTTCCTGAATGACGTGGTACTGTCCCTGAGTGATGTGGTGGTGTCCCTGAGTGATGTGGTGGTGTCCCTGAGTGGTGCCCCTAAGTGATGTGGTGGTGTTCCTGAGTGATGTGGTGGTGTCTCTGAGTGGTGTGGTGGTGTTCCTGAGTGATGTGGTGGTGTCCCAGAGTGATGTGGTGGTGTCCCAGAGTGATGTGGTGGTGTCCCCGAGTGATGTGGTGGTGTTCCTGAGTGATGTGGTGGTGTCCCTGCTGAGTGATGTGGTGGTGTCCCTGAGTGATGTGGTGGTGCCCCTGAGTGATGTGGTGGTGCCCCTGAGTGATGTGGTGGTGTCCCCGAGTGATGTGGTGGTGTCCCGAGTGATGTGGTGGTGCCCCTGAGTGATGTGGTGGTTCCCCCGAGTGATGTGGTGGTGTCCCCGAGTGATGTTGTTGTGTCCCTGAGTGATTTGGTGGTGTCCCTGCTGAGTGATGTGGTGGTGCCCCTGAGTGATGTGGTGGTTTCCCCGAGTGATGTGGTGGTGTCCCCGAGTGATGTTGTGGTGTCCCTGAGTGATGCGATGGTGTTCCTGAATGATGTGGTGGTGTCCCTGAGTGATGTGGTGGTGTCCCTGAGTGATGTGGTGGTGTCCCTGAATGGTGCCCCTGAGTGATGTGGTGGTGTTCCTGAGTTATGTGGTGGTGTCCCTGAGTGGTGTGGTGGTGTTCCTGAGTGATGTGGTGGTATCCCCGAGTGATGTGGTGGTGTCCCCGAGTGATGTGGTGGTGTCCCCGAGTGATGTGGTGGTGTCCCTGAGTGATGTGGTGGTGCGCCTGAGTGATGTGGTGGTGTTCCTGAGTGATGTGGTGGTGTCCCCAAGTGATGTGGTTGTGTCCCCGAGTGATGTGGTGGTGTCCCTGAATGATGTGGTGGTGTCCCTGAGTGATGTGGTGGTGTCCCAAAGTGATGTGGTGGTGTCCTCGAGTGATGTGGTGGTGTCCCTGAGTGATGTGATGGTGTCCCTGAGGGATGTGGTGGTGCCCCTGAGTGATGCAGAGGTGTTCCCGAGTGATGTGGTGGTGTCCCCGAGTGATGTTTTGGTGTCCCTGAGTTATGTGGTGGTGTCCCTGAGTGATGTGGTGGTGTTCCTGAATGATGTGGTGGTGTCCCTGAGTGATGTGGTGGTGTCCCTGAGTGATGTGGTGGTGTCCCTGAGTGGTGCCCCTAAGTGATGTGGTGGTGTTCCTGAGTGATGTGGTGGTGTCCCGAGTGATGTGGTGGTGCCCCTGAGTGATGTGGTGGTTCCCCCGAGTGATGTGGTGGTGTCCCCGAGTGATGTTGTGGTGTCCCTGAGTGATGTGGTGGTGTCCCTGCTGAGTGATGTGGTGGTGCCCCTGAGTGATGTGGTGGTTTCCCCGAGTGATGTGGTGGTGTCCCCGAGTGATGTTGTGGTGTCCCTGAGTGATGCGGTGGTGTTCCTGAATGATGTGGTGGTGTCCCTGAGTGATGTGGTGGTGTCCCTGAGTGATGTGGTGGTGTCCCTGAATGGTGCCCCTGAGTGATGTGGTGGTGTTCCTGAGTGATGTGGTGGTGTCCCTGAGTGGTGTGGTGGTGTCCCCGAGTGATGTGGTGGTGTCCCAGAGTGATGTGGTGGTGTCCCCGAGTGATGTGGTGGTGTCCCTGAGTGATGTGGTGGTGCGCCTGAGTGATGTGGTGGTGTTCCTGAGTGATGTGGTGGTGTCCCCAAGTGATGTGGTTGTGTCCCCGAGTGATGTGGTGGTGTCCCTGAATGATGTGGTGGTGTCCCTGAGTGATGTGGTGGTGTCCCAAAGTGATGTGGTGGTGTCCTCGAGTGATGTGGTGGTGTCCCTGAGTGATGTGGTGGTACCCCTGAGGGATGTGGTGGTGCCCCTGAGTGATGCGGAGGTGTTCCCGAGTGATGTGGTGGTGTCCCCGAGTGATGTGGTAGTGTTTCTGAGTGATGTGGTGGTGTCCCCGAGTGATGTTTTGGTGTCCCTGAGTTATGTGGTGGTGTCCCTGAGTGATGTGGTGGTGTTCCTGAATGATGTGGTTGTGTCCCTGAGTGATGTGGTGGTGTCCCTGAGTGATGTGGTGGTGTCCCTGAGTGGTGCCCCTAAGTGATGTGGGGGTGTTCCTGAGTGATGTGGTGGTGTCCCTGAGTGGTGTGGTGGTGTTCCTGAGTGATGTGGTGGTGTCCCAGAGTGATGTGGTGGTGTCCCCGAGTGATGTGGTGGTGTACCTGAGTGATGTGGTGGTGTCCCTGCTGAGTGATGTGCTGGTGTCCCTGAGTGATGTGGTGGTGCCCCTGAGTGATGTGGTGGTGCCCCCGAGAGATGTGGTGGTGTCCCCGAGTGATATGGTGGTGTCCCCGAGTGATGTGGTGGTGTCCCAGAGTGATGTGGTGGTGTTCCTGAGTGATGTGGTGGTGTTCCTGAGGGATGTGGTGGTGTCCCTAAGTGATGTGGTGGTGCCCCTGAGTGATGTGGTGGTGCCCCTGAGTGATGTGGTGATGTCCCCGAGTGATGTGGTGGTGTCCCTGAGTGATGTGGTGGTGTCCCTGAGTGATGTGGTGGTGTTCCTGAATGATGTGGTGGTGTCCCTGAGTGATGTGGTGGTGTCCCTGAGTGGTGCCCCTGAGTGATGTGGTGGTGTTCCTGAGTGATGTGGTGGTGTCCCTGAGTGGTGTGGTGGTGTTCCTGAGTGATGTGGTAGTGTCCCAGAGTGATGTGGTGGTGTCCCCGAGTGATGTGGTGGTGTCCCAGAGTGATGTGGTGGTGTCCCCGAGTGATGTGGTGTCCCCGAGTGATGTGGTGGTGTTCCTGAGTGATGTGGTGGTGTTTGTGAGTGATGTGGTGGTATCCCTGAGTGATGTGGTGGTGCCCCTGAGTAATGTGGTGGTGTTCCTGAGTGATGTGGTGGTGTTCCTGAGTGATGTGGTGGTGTCCCAGAGTGATGTGGTGGTGTCCCCGACTGATGTGGTGGTGTCCCCGAGTGATGTGGTGGTGTCCCCGAGTGATGTGGTGGTGTCCCCGAGTGATGTGGTGGTGTCCCTGAGTGATGTGGTGCTGTCCCTGGGTGATGTGGTGGTGTTCCTGAGTGATGTGGTGGTGTCCCTGAGTGATGTGGTGGTGTCCCAAAGTGATGTGGTGGTGTCCTCGAGTGATGTGGTGGTGTCCCTGAGTGATGTGGTGGTGTCCCTGAGGGATGTGGTGGTGCCCCTGAGTGATGCAGAGGTGTTCCCGAGTGATGTGGTGGTGTCCCCGAGTGATGTTTTGGTGTCCCTGAGTTATGTGGTGGTGTCCCTGAGTGATGTGGTGGTGTTCCTGAATGATGTGGTGGTGTCCCTGAGTGATGTGGTGGTGTCCCTGAGTGATGTGGTGGTGTCCCTGAGTGGTGCCCCTAAGTGATGTGGTGGTGTTCCTGAGTGATGTGGTGGTGTCCCGAGTGATGTGGTGGTGCCCCTGAGTGATGTGGTGGTTCCCCCGAGTGATGTGGTGGTGTCCCCGAGTGATGTTGTGGTGTCCCTGAGTGATGTGGTGGTGTCCCTGCTGAGTGATGTGGTGGTGCCCCTGAGTGATGTGGTGGTTTCCCCGAGTGATGTGGTGGTGTCCCCGAGTGATGTTGTGGTGTCCCTGAGTGATGCGGTGGTGTTCCTGAATGATGTGGTGGTGCCCCTGAGTGATGTGGTGGTACCCCCGAGAGATGTGGTGGTGTCCCCGAGTGATATGGTGGTGTCCCCGAGTGATGTGGTGGTGTCCCAGAGTGATGTGGTGGTGTTCCTGAGTGATGTGGTGGTGTTCCTGAGGGATGTGGTGGTGTCCCTGAGTGATGTGGTGGTGCCCCTGAGTGATGTGGTGGTGTCCCAGAGTGATGTGGTGGTGTCCCTGAGTGATGTGGTGGTGTCCCTGAGTGATGTGGTGGTGTTCCTGAATGATGTGGTGGTGTCCCTGAGTGATGTGGTGGTGTCCCTGAGTGGTGCCCCTGAGTGATGTGGTGGTGTTCCTGAGTGATGTGGTGGTGTCCCTGAGTGGTGTGGTGGTGTTCCTGAGTGATGTGGTAGTGTCCCAGAGTGATGTGGTGGTGTCCCCGAGTGATGTGGTGGTGTCCCAGAGTGATGTGGTGGTGTCCCCGAGTGATGTGGTGTCCCCGAGTGATGTGGTGGTGTTCCTGAGTGATGTGGTGGTGTTTGTGAGTGATGTGGTGGTATCCCTGAGTGATGTGGTGGTGCCCCTGAGTAATGTGGTGGTGTTCCTGAGTGATGTGGTGGTGTTCCTGAGTGATGTGGTGGTATCCCAGAGTGATGTGGTGGTGTCCCCGACTGATGTGGTGGTGTCCCCGAGTGATGTGGTGGTGTCCCCGAGTGATGTGGTGGTGTCCCCGAGTGATGTGGTGGTGTCCCTGAGTGATGTGGTGCTGTCCCTGAGTGATGTGGTGGTGTTCCTGAGTGATGTGGTGGTGTCCCTGAGTGATGTGGTGGTGTCCCAAAGTGATGTGGTGGTGTCCTCGAGTGATGTGGTGGTGTCCCTGAGTGATGTGGTGGTGTCCCTGAGGGATGTGGTGGTGCCCCTGAGTGATGCAGAGGTGTTCCCGAGTGATGTGGTGGTGTCCCCGAGTGATGTTTTGGTGTCCCTGAGTTATGTGGTGGTGTCCCTGAGTGATGTGGTGGTGTTCCTGAATGATGTGGTGGTGTCCCTGAGTGATGTGGTGGTGTCCCTGAGTGATGTGCTGGTGTCCCTGAGTGGTGCCCCTAAGTGATGTGGTGGTGTTCCTGAGTGATGTGGTGGTGTCCCGAGTGATGTGGTGGTGCCCCTGAGTGATGTGGTGGTTCCCCCGAGTGATGTGGTGGTATCCACGAGTGATGTTGTGGTGTCCCTGAGTGATGTGGTGGTGTCCCTGCTGAGTGATGTGGTGGTGCCCCTGAGTGATGTGGTGGTGTCCCCGAGTGATGTGGTGGTGTCCCCGAGTGATGTTGTGGTGTCCCTGAGTGATGCGGTGGTGTTCCTGAATGATGTGGTGGTGTCCCTGAGTGATGTGGTGGTGTCCCTGAGTGATGTGGTGGTGTCCCTGAATGGTGCCCCTGAGTGATGTGGTGGTGTTCCTGAGTGATGTGGTGGTGTCCCTGAGTGGTGTGGTGGTGTCCCCGAGTGATGTGGTGGTGTCCCCGAGTGATGTGGTGGTGTCCCAGAGTGATGTGGTGGTGTCCCCGAGTGAGGTGGTGGTGTTCCTGAGTGATGTGGTGGTGTCCCTGCTGAGTGATGTGGTGGTGTCCCTGAGTGATGTGGTGGTGCCCCTGAGTGATGTGGTGGTGCCCCTGAGTGATGTGGTGGTGTCCCCGAGTGATGTGGTGGTGTCCCGAGTGATGTGGTGGTGCCCCTGAGTGATGTGGTGGTTCCCCCGAGTGATGTGGTGGTGTCCCCGAGTGATGTTGTTGTGTCCCTGAGTGATGTGGTGGTGTCCCTGCTGAGTGATGTGGTGGTGCCCCTGAGTGATGTGGTGGTTTCCCCGAGTGATGTGGTGGTGTCCCCGAGTGATGTTGTGGTGTCCCTGAGTGATGCGATGGTGTTCCTGAATGATGTGGTGGTGTCCCTGAGTGATGTGGTGGTGTCCCTGAGTGATGTGGTGGTGTCCCTGAATGGTGCCCCTGAGTGATGTGGTGGTGTTCCTGAGTTATGTGGTGGTGTCCCTGAGTGGTGTGGTGGTGTTCCTGAGTGATGTGGTGGTGTCCCCGAGTGATGTGGTGGTGTCCCCGAGTGATGTGGTGGTGTCCCCGAGTGATGTGGTGGTGTCCCTGAGTGATGTGGTGGTGCGCCTGAGTGATGTGGTGGTGTTCCTGAGTGATGTGGTGGTGTCCCCAAGTGATGTGGTTGTGTCCCCGAGTGATGTGGTGGTGTCCCTGAATGATGTGGTGGTGTCCCTGAGTGATGTGGTGGTGTCCCAAAGTGATGTGGTGGTGTCCTCGAGTGATGTGGTGGTGTCCCTGAGTGATGTGATGATGTCCCTGAGGGATGTGGTGGTGCCCCTGAGAGATGCAGAGGTGTTCCCGAGTGATGTGGTGGTGTCCCCGAGTGATGTTTTGGTGTCCCTGAGTTATGTGGTGGTGTCCCTGAGTGATGTGGTGGTGTTCCTGAATGATGTGGTGGTGTCCCTGAGTGATGTGGTGGTGTCCCTGAGTGATGTGGTGGTGTCCCTGAGTGGTGCCCCTAAGTGATGTGGTGGTGTTCCTGAGTGATGTGGTGGTGTCCCGAGTGATGTGGTGGTGCCCCTGAGTGATGTGGTGGTTCCCCCGAGTGATGTGGTGGTGTCCCCGAGTGATGTTGTGGTGTCCCCGAGTGATGTGGTGGTGTCCCAGAGTGATGTTGTGGTGTCCCTGAGTGACGCGGTGGTGTTCCTGAATGATGTGGTGGTGTCCCTGAGTGATGTGGTGGTGTCCCTGAGTGATGTGGTGGTGTCCCTGAATGGTGCCCCTGAGTGATGTGGTGGTGTTCCTGAGTGATGTGGTGGTGTCCCTGAGTGGTGTGGTGGTGTCCCCGAGTGATGTGGTGGTGTCCCAGAGTGATGTGGTGGTGTCCCCGAGTGATGTGGTGGTGTCCCTGAGTGATGTGGTGGTGCGCCTGAGTGATGTGGTGGTGTTCCTGAGTGATGTGGTGGTGTCCCCAAGTGATGTGGTTGTGTCCCCGAGTGATGTGGTGGTGTCCCTGAATGATGTGGTGGTGTCCCTGAGTGATGTGGTGGTGTCCCAAAGTGATGTGGTCGTGTCCTCGAGTGATGTGGTGGTGTCCCTGAGTGATGTGGTGGTACCCCTGAGGGATGTGGTGGTGCCCCTGAGTGATGCGGAGGTGTTCCCGAGTGATGTGGTGGTGTCCCCGAGTGATGTGGTAGTGTTTCTGAGTGATGTGGTGGTGTCCCCGAGTGATGTTTTGGTGTCCCTGAGTTATGTGGTGGTGTCCCTGAGTGATGTGGTGGTGTTCCTGAATGATGTGGTGGTGTCCCTGAGTGATGTGGTGGTGTCCCTGAGTGATGTGGTGGTGTCCCTGAGTGGTGCCCCTAAGTGATGTGGGGGTGTTCCTGAGTGATGTGGTGGTGTCCCTGAGTGGTGTGGTGGTGTTCCTGAGTGATGTGGTGGTGTCCCAGAGTGATGTGGTGGTGTCCCCGAGTGATGTGGTGGTGTACCTGAGTGATGTGGTGGTGTCCCTGCTGAGTGATGTGGTGGTGTCCCTGAGTGATGTGGTGGTGTTCCTGAATGATGTGGTGGTGTCCCTGAGTGATGTGGTGGTGTCCCTGAGTGATGTGGTGGTGTCCCTGAGTGGTGCCCCTAAGTGATGTGGTGGTGTTCCTGAGTGATGTGGTGGTGTCCCGAGTGATGTGGTGGTGCCCCTGAGTGATGTGGTGGTTCCCCCGAGTGATGTGGTGGTATCCCCGAGTGATGTTGTGGTGTCCCTGAGTGATGTGGTGGTGTCCCTGCTGAGTGATGTGGTGGTGCCCCTGAGTGATGTGGTGGTTTCCCCGAGTGATGTGGTGGTGTCCCCGAGTGATGTTGTGGTGTCCCTGAGTGATGCGGTGGTGTTCCTGAATGATGTGGTGGTGTCCCTGAGTGATGTGGTGGTGTCCCTGAGTGATGTGGTGGTGTCCCTGAATGGTGCCCCTGAGTGATGTGGTGGTGTTCCTGAGTGATGTGGTGGTGTCCCTGAGTGGTGTGGTGGTGTCCCCGAGTGATGTGGTGGTGTCCCCGAGTGAGGTGGTGGTGTCCCAGAGTGATGTGGTGGTGTCCCAGAGTGATGTGGTGGTGTCCCCGAGTGATGTGGTGGTGTTCCTGAGTGATGTGGTGGTGTCCCTGCTGAGTGATGTGGTGGTGTCCCTGAGTGATGTGGTGGTGCCCCTGAGTGATGTGGTGGTGCCCCTGAGTGATGTGGTGGTGTCCCCGAGTGATGTGGTGGTGTCCCAAGTGATGTGGTGGTGCCCCTGAGTGATGTGGTGGTTCCCCCGAGTGATGTGGTGGTGTCCCCGAGTGATGTTGTTGTGTCCCTGAGTGATGTGGTGGTGTCCCTGCTGAGTGATGTGGTGGTGCCCCTGAGTGATGTGGTGGTTTCCCCGAGTGATGTGGTGGTGTCCCCGAGTGATGTTGTGGTGTCCCTGAGTGATGCGATGGTGTTCCTGAATGATGTGGTGGTGTCCCTGAGTGATGTGGGGGTGTCCCTGAGTGATGTGGTGGTGTCCCTGAATGGTGCCCCTGAGTGATGTGGTGGTGTTCCTGAGTTATGTGGTGGTGTCCCTGAGTGGTGTGGTGGTGTTCCTGAGTGATGTGGTGGTGTCCCCGAGTGATGTGGTGGTGTCCCCGAGTGATGTGGTGGTGTCCCCGAGTGATGTGGTGGTGTCCCTGAGTGATGTGGTGGTGTCCCTGAATGGTGCCCCTGAGTGATGTGGTGGTGTTCCTGAGTTATGTGGTGGTGTCCCTGAGTGGTGTGGTGGTGTTCCTGAGTGATGTGGTGGTGTCCCCGAGTGATGTGGTGGTGTCCCCGAGTGATGTGGTGGTGTCCCCGAGTGATGTGGTGGTGTCCCTGAGTGATGTGGTGGTGCGCCTGAGTGATGTGGTGGTGTTCCTGAGTGATGTGGTGGTGTCCCCAAGTGATGTGGTTGTGTCCCGAGTGATGTGGTGGTGTCCCTGAATGATGTGGTGGTGTCCCTGAGTGATGTGGTGGTGTCCCAAAGTGATGTGGTGGTGTCCTCGAGTGATGTGGTGGTGTCCCTGAGTGATGTGATGATGTCCCTGAGGGATGTGGTGGTGCCCCTGAGTGATGCAGAGGTGTTCCCGAGTGATGTGGTGGTGTCCCCGAGTGATGTTTTGGTGTCCCTGAGTTATGTGGTGGTGTCCCTGAGTGATGTGGTGGTGTTCCTGAATGATGTGGTGGTGTCCCTGAGTGATGTGGTGGTGTCCCTGAGTGATGTGGTGGTGTCCCTGAGTGGTGCCCCTAAGTGATGTGGTGGTGTTCCTGAGTGATGTGGTGGTGTCCCGAGTGATGTGGTGGTGCCCCTGAGTGATGTGGTGGTTCCCCCGAGTGATGTGGTGGTGTCCCCGAGTGATGTTGTGGTGTCCCTGAGTGATGTGGTGGTGTCCCTGCTGAGTGATGTGGTGGTGCCCCTGAGTGATGTGGTGGTTTCCCCGAGTGATGTGGTGGTGTCCCCGAGTGATGTTGTGGTGTCCCTGAGTGATGCGGTGGTGTTCCTGAATGATGTGGTGGTGTCCCTGAGTGATGTGGTGGTGTCCCTGAGTGATGTGGTGGTGTCCCTGAATGGTGCCCCTGAGTGATGTGGTGGTGTTCCTGAGTGATGTGGTGGTGTCCCTGAGTGGTGTGGTGGTGTCCCCGAGTGATGTGGTGGTGTCCCAGAGTGATGTGGTGGTGTCCCCGAGTGATGTGGTGGTGTCCCTGAGTGATGTGGTGGTGCGCCTGAGTGATGTGGAGGTGTTCCTGAGTGATGTGGTGGTGTCCCCAAGTGATGTGGTTGTGTCCCCGAGTGATGTGGTGGTGTCCCTGAATGATGTGGTGGTGTCCCTGAGTGATGTGGTGGTGTCCCAAAGTGATGTGGTCGTGTCCTCGAGTGATGTGGTGGTGTCCCTGAGTGATGTGGTGGTACCCCTGAGGGATGTGGTGGTGCCCCTGAGTGATGCGGAGGTGTTCCCGAGTGATGTGGTGGTGTCCCCGAGTGATGTGGTAGTGTTTCTGAGTGATGTGGTGGTGTCCCCGAGTGATGTTTTGGTGTCCCTGAGTTATGTGGTGGTGTCCCTGAGTGATGTGGTGGTGTTCCTGAATGATGTGGTGGTGTCCCTGAGTGATGTGGTGGTGTCCCTGAGTGATGTGGTGGTGTCCCTGAGTGGTGCCCCTAAGTGATGTGGGGGTGTTCCTGAGTGATGTGGTGGTGTCCCTGAGTGGTGTGGTGGTGTTCCTGAGTGATGTGGTGGTGTCCCAGAGTGATGTGGTGGTGTCCCCGAGTGATGTGGTGGTGTACCTGAGTGATGTGGTGGTGTCCCTGCTGAGTGATGTGGTGGTGTCCCTGAGTGATGTGGTGGTGTTCCTGAATGATGTGGTGGTGTCCCTGAGTGATGTGGTGGTGTCCCTGAGTGATGTGGTGGTGTCCCTGAGTGGTGCCCCTAAGTGATGTGGTGGTGTTCCTGAGTGATGTGGTGGTGTCCCGAGTGATGTGGTGGTGCCCCTGAGTGATGTGGTGGTTCCCCCGAGTGATGTGGTGGTATCCCCGAGTGATGTTGTGGTGTCCCTGAGTGATGTGGTGGTGTCCCTGCTGAGTGATGTGGTGGTGCCCCTGAGTGATGTGGTGGTTTCCCCGAGTGATGTGGTGGTGTCCCCGAGTGATGTTGTGGTGTCCCTGAGTGATGCGGTGGTGTTCCTGAATGATGTGGTGGTGTCCCTGAGTGATGTGGTGGTGTCCCTGAGTGATGTGGTGGTGTCCCTGAATGGTGCCCCTGAGTGATGTGGTGGTGTTCCTGAGTGATGTGGTGGTGTCCCTGAGTGGTGTGGTGGTGTCCCCGAGTGATGTGGTGGTGTCCCCGAGTGATGTGGTGGTGTCCCAGAGTGATGTGGTGGTGTCCCAGAGTGATGTGGTGGTGTCCCCGAGTGATGTGGTGGTGTTCCTGAGTGATGTGGTGGTGTCCCTGCTGAGTGATGTGGTGGTGTCCCTGAGTGATGTGGTGGTGCCCCTGAGTGATGTGGTGGTGCCCCTGAGTGATGTGGTGGTGTCCCCGAGTGATGTGGTGGTGTCCCGAGTGATGTGGTGGTGCCCCTGAGTGATGTGGTGGTTCCCCCGAGTGATGTGGTGGTGTCCCGAGTGATGTTGTTGTGTCCCTGAGTGATGTTGTGGTGTCCCTGCTGAGTGATGTGGTGGTGCCCCTGAGTGATGTGGTGGTTTCCCCGAGTGATGTGGTGGTGTCCCCGAGTGATGTTGTGGTGTCCCTGAGTGATGCGATGGTGTTCCTGAATGATGTGGTGGTGTCCCTGAGTGATGTGGTGGTGTCCCTGAGTGATGTGGTGGTGTCCCTGAATGGTGCCCCTGAGTGATGTGGTGGTGTTCCTGAGTTATGTGGTGGTGTCCCTGAGTGGTGTGGTGGTGTTCCTGAGTGATGTGGTGGTGTCCCCGAGTGATGTGGTGGTGTCCCCGAGTGATGTGGTGGTGTCCCCGAGTGATGTGGTGGTGTCCCTGAGTGATGTGGTGGTGCGCCTGAGTGATGTGGTGGTGTTCCTGAGTGATGTGGTGGTGTCCCCAAGTGATGTGGTTGTGTCCCCGAGTGATGTGGTGGTGTCCCTGAATGATGTGGTGGTGTCCCTGAGTGATGTGGTGGTGTCCCAAAGTGATGTGGTGGTGTCCTCGAGTGATGTGGTGGTGTCCCTGAGTGATGTGATGGTGTCCCTGAGGGATGTGGTGGTGCCCCTGAGTGATGCAGAGGTGTTCCCGAGTGATGTGGTGGTGTCCCCGAGTGATGTTTTTGTGTCCCTGAGTTATGTGGTGGTGTCCCTGAGTGATGTGGTGGTGTTCCTGAATGATGTGGTGGTGTCCCTGAGTGATGTGGTGGTGTCCCTGAGTGATGTGGTGGTGTCCCTGAGTGGTGCCCCTAAGTGATGTGGTGGTGTTCCTGAGTGATGTGGTGGTGTCCCGAGTGATGTGGTGGTGCCCCTGAGTGATGTGGTGGTTCCCCCGAGTGATGTGGTGGTGTCCCCGAGTGATGTTGTGGTGTCCCTGAGTGATGTGGTGGTGTCCCTGCTGAGTGATGTGGTGGTGCCCCTGAGTGATGTGGTGGTTTCCCCGAGTGATGTGGTGGTGTCCCCGAGTGATGTTGTGGTGTCCCTGAGTGATGCGGTGGTGTTCCTGAATGATGTGGTGGTGTCCCTGAGTGATGTGGTGGTGTCCCTGAGTGATGTGGTGGTGTCCCTGAATGGTGCCCCTGAGTGATGTGGTGGTGTTCCTGAGTGATGTGGTGGTGTCCCTGAGTGGTGTGGTGGTGTCCCCGAGTGATGTGGTGGTGTCCCAGAGTGATGTGGTGGTGTCCCCGAGTGATGTGGTGGTGTCCCTGAGTGATGTGGTGGTGCGCCTGAGTGATGTGGTGGTGTTCCTGAGTGATGTGGTGGTGTCCCCAAGTGATGTGGTTGTGTCCCCGAGTGATGTGGTGGTGTCCCTTAATGATGTGGTGGTGTCCCTGAGTGATGTGGTGGTGTCCCAAAGTGATGTGGTGGTGTCCTCGAGTGATGTGGTGGTGTCCCTGAGTGATGTGGTGGTACCCCTGAGGGATGTGGTGGTGCCCCTGAGCGATGCGGAGGTGTTCCCGAGTGATGTGGTGGTGTCCCCGAGTGATGTGGTAGTGTTTCTGAGTGATGTGGTGGTGTCCCCGAGTGATGTTTTGGTGTCCCTGAGTTATGTGGTGGTGTCCCTGAGTGATGTGGTGGTGTTCCTGAATGATGTGGTGGTGTCCCTGAGTGATGTGGTGGTGTCCCTGAGTGATGTGGTGGTGTCCCTGAGTGGTGCCCCTAAGTGATGTGGGGGTGTTCCTGAGTGATGTGGTGGTGTCCCTGAGTGGTGTGGTGGTGTTCCTGAGTGATGTGGTGGTGTCCCAGAGTGATGTGGTGGTGTCCCCGAGTGATGTGGTGGTGTACCTGAGTGATGTGGTGGTGTCCCTGCTGAGTGATGTGGTGGTGTCCCTGAGTGATGTGGTGGTGCCCCTGAGTGATGTGGTGGTGCCCCCGAGAGATGTGGTGGTGTCCCCGAGTGATATGGTGGTGTCCCCGAGTGATGTGGTGGTGTCCCAGAGTGATGTGGTGGTGTTCCTGAGTGATGTGGTGGTGTTCCTGAGGGATGTGGTGGTGTCCCTAAGTGATGTGGTGGTGCCCCTGAGTGATGTGGTGGTGCCCCTGAGTGATGTGGTGATGTCCCCGAGTGATGTGGTGGTGTCCCTGAGTGATGTGGTGGTGTCCCTGAGTGATGTGGTGGTGTTCCTGAATGATGTGGTGGTGTCCCTGAGTGATGTGGTGGTGTCCCTGAGTGGTGCCCCTGAGTGATGTGGTGGTGTTCCTGAGTGATGTGGTGGTGTCCCTGAGTGGTGTGGTGGTGTTCCTGAGTGATGTGGTAGTGTCCCAGAGTGATGTGGTGGTGTCCCCGAGTGATGTGGTGGTGTCCCAGAGTGATGTGGTGGTGTCCCCGAGTGATGTGGTGTCCCCGAGTGATGTGGTGGTGTTCCTGAGTGATGTGGTGGTGTTTGTGAGTGATGTGGTGGTATCCCTGAGTGATGTGGTGGTGCCCCTGAGTAATGTGGTGGTGTTCCTGAGTGATGTGGTGGTGTTCCTGAGTGATGTGGTGGTGTCCCAGAGTGATGTGGTGGTGTCCCCGACTGATGTGGTGGTGTCCCCGAGTGATGTGGTGGTGTCCCCGAGTGATGTGGTGGTGTCCCCGAGTGATGTGGTGGTGTCCCTGAGTGATGTGGTGCTGTCCCTGAGTGATGTGGTGGTGTTCCTGAGTGATGTGGTGGTGTCCCTGAGTGATGTGGTGGTGTCCCAAAGTGATGTGGTGGTGTCCTCGAGTGATGTGGTGGTGTCCCTGAGTGATGTGGTGGTGTCCCTGAGGGATGTGGTGGTGGTCCGTACAGGGAGACGGCGACCGGGAACCACAGGAGGAGGGATACCAAGACAGAGCGCACCGCCTGTTTAGAGACGCACCTGTCTCTAGCGAGCCCTAAGTAAGACGGATCCCCTCCCGGCTACCTCCTGATACACCAGGAGTCAGAGTGAACAAACACGAAGATTTGTGACATCCAATAGGCAGACTGCCATTTCATAAGTACTTTCTACGTGACTATCCTAAAGGGACAGACCGTTTCTGTGTAGTCACATTTGAATTGTGTCTCTCTCCGACAAGTAACGTCCAATACATGGATATTAGCCCAGACCTAATGCCAAGTACCACGAACATACCAATCTTCAAGCCCTGAAGAGTCGTGTTGACTCAACTGTACACGACGAAACACGTGTCGACTTTGCATAACATTTCTTGAGTCTGGAGAGAATAAACCATCTTCTTGCTGTATCAAGAACACACCAAAGAATCTGCTTCTGTCTTCTTAAATACTCATCAGTCACTGTACTGTTTGTAATACTTTTTTGTAGTAGCGAGAGCACAATTGTATATATTTGTTTAGTCCCTTGACTTTTTAGACGGTTAAGGGTGTTTTTCCGCCTGCTCTTCACGCACTACATTGCTACCTGTCAGTTTACACTCTGTAACGTCTAACCGAGGTAGTGCGCCCGAGTGATCTGAATTTCTAAAAACCCCACTGAAGTGTTTCTTGAGTGCCCCTGAGTGATGCAGAGGTGTTCCCGAGTGATGTGGTGGTGTCCCCGAGTGATGTTTTGGTGTCCCTGAGTTATGTGGTGGTGTCCCTGAGTGATGTGGTGGTGTTCCTGAATGATGTGGTGGTGTCCCTGAGTGATGTGGTGGTGTCCCTGAGTGGTGCCCCTAAGTGATGTGGTGGTGTTCCTGAGTGATGTGGTGGTGTCCCGAGTGATGTGGTGGTGCCCCTGAGTGATGTGGTGGTTCCCCCGAGTGATGTGGTGGTGTCCCCGAGTGATGTTGTGGTGTCCCTGAGTGATGTGGTGGTGTCCCTGCTGAGTGATGTGGTGGTGCCCCTGAGTGATGTGGTGGTTTCCCCGAGTGATGTGGTGGTGTCCCCGAGTGATGTTGTGGTGTCCCTGAGTGATGCGGTGGTGTTCCTGAATGATGTGGTGGTGCCCCTGAGTGATGTGGTGGTGCCCCCGAGAGATGTGGTGGTGTCCCCGAGTGATATGGTGGTGTCCCCGAGTGATGTGGTGGTGTCCCAGAGTGATGTGGTGGTGTTCCTGAGTGATGTGGTGGTGTTCCTGAGGGATGTGGTGGTGTCCCTGAGTGATGTGGTGGTGCCCCTGAGTGATGTGGTGTTGTCCCCGAGTGATGTGGTGGTGTCCCTGAGTGATGTGGTGGTGTCCCCGAGTGATGTGGTGGTGTCCCCGAGTGATGTGGTGGTGTCCCTGAGTGATGTGGTGGTGCGCCTGAGTGATGTGGTGGTGTTCCTGAGTGATGTGGTGGTGTCCCCAAGTGATGTGGTTGTGTCCCCGAGTGATGTGGTGGTGTCCCTGAATGATGTGGTGGTGTCCCTGAGTGATGTGGTGGTGTCCCAAAGTGATGTGGTGGTGTCCTCGAGTGATGTGGTGGTGTCCCTGAGTGATGTGATGGTGTCCCTGAGGGATGTGGTGGTGCCCCTGAGTGATGCAGAGGTGTTCCCGAGTGATGTGGTGGTGTCCCCGAGTGATGTTTTAGTGTCCCTGAGTTATGTGGTGGTGTCCCTGAGTGATGTGGTGGTGTTCCTGAATGATGTGGTGGTGTCCCTGAGTGATGTGGTGGTGTCCCTGAGTGATGTGGTGGTGTCCCTGAGTGGTGCCCCTAAGTGATGTGGTGGTGTTCCTGAGTGATGTGGTGGTGTCCCGAGTGATGTGGTGGTGCCCCTGAGTGATGTGGTGGTTCCCCCGAGTGATGTGGTGGTGTCCCCGAGTGATGTTGTGGTGTCCCTGAGTGATGTGGTGGTGTCCCTGCTGAGTGATGTGGTGGTGCCCCTGAGTGATGTGGTGGTTTCCCCGAGTGATGTGGTGGTGTCCCCGAGTGATGTTGTGGTGTCCCTGAGTGATGCGGTGGTGTTCCTGAATGATGTGGTGGTGTCCCTGAGTGATGTGGTGGTGTCCCTGAGTGATGTGGTGGTGTCCCTGAATGGTGCCCCTGAGTGATGTGGTGGTGTTCCTGAGTGATGTGGTGGTGTCCCTGAGTGGTGTGGTGGTGTCCCCGAGTGATGTGGTGGTGTCCCAGAGTGATGTGGTGGTGTCCCCGAGTGATGTGGTGGTGTCCCTGAGTGATGTGGTGGTGCGCCTGAGTGATGTGGTGGTGTTCCTGAGTGATGTGGTGGTGTCCCCAAGTGATGTGGTTGTGTCCCCGAGTGATGTGGTGGTGTCCCTTAATGATGTGGTGGTGTCCCTGAGTGATGTGGTGGTGTCCCAAAGTGATGTGGTGGTGTCCTCGAGTGATGTGGTGGTGTCCCTGAGTGATGTGGTGGTACCCCTGAGGGATGTGGTGGTGCCCCTGAGCGATGCGGAGGTGTTCCCGAGTGATGTGGTGGTGTCCCCGAGTGATGTGGTAGTGTTTCTGAGTGATGTGGTGGTGTCCCCGAGTGATGTTTTGGTGTCCCTGAGTTATGTGGTGGTGTCCCTGAGTGATGTGGTGGTGTTCCTGAATGATGTGGTGGTGTCCCTGAGTGATGTGGTGGTGTCCCTGAGTGATGTGGTGGTGTCCCTGAGTGGTGCCCCTAAGTGATGTGGGGGTGTTCCTGAGTGATGTGGTGGTGTCCCTGAGTGGTGTGGTGGTGTTCCTGAGTGATGTGGTGGTGTCCCAGAGTGATGTGGTGGTGTCCCCGAGTGATGTGGTGGTGTACCTGAGTGATGTGGTGGTGTCCCTGCTGAGTGATGTGGTGGTGTCCCTGAGTGATGTGGTGGTGCCCCTGAGTGATGTGGTGGTGCCCCCGAGAGATGTGGTGGTGTCCCCGAGTGATATGGTGGTGTCCCCGAGTGATGTGGTGGTGTCCCAGAGTGATGTGGTGGTGTTCCTGAGTGATGTGGTGGTGTTCCTGAGGGATGTGGTGGTGTCCCTAAGTGATGTGGTGGTGCCCCTGAGTGATGTGGTGGTGCCCCTGAGTGATGTGGTGATGTCCCCGAGTGATGTGGTGGTGTCCCTGAGTGATGTGGTGGTGTCCCTGAGTGATGTGGTGGTGTTCCTGAATGATGTGGTGGTGTCCCTGAGTGATGTGGTGGTGTCCCTGAGTGGTGCCCCTGAGTGATGTGGTGGTGTTCCTGAGTGATGTGGTGGTGTCCCTGAGTGGTGTGGTGGTGTTCCTGAGTGATGTGGTAGTGTCCCAGAGTGATGTGGTGGTGTCCCCGAGTGATGTGGTGGTGTCCCAGAGTGATGTGGTGGTGTCCCCGAGTGATGTGGTGTCCCCGAGTGATGTGGTGGTGTTCCTGAGTGATGTGGTGGTGTTTGTGAGTGATGTGGTGGTATCCCTGAGTGATGTGGTGGTGCCCCTGAGTAATGTGGTGGTGTTCCTGAGTGATGTGGTGGTGTTCCTGAGTGATGTGGTGGTGTCCCAGAGTGATGTGGTGGTGTCCCCGACTGATGTGGTGGTGTCCCCGAGTGATGTGGTGGTGTCCCCGAGTGATGTGGTGGTGTCCCCGAGTGATGTGGTGGTGTCCCTGAGTGATGTGGTGCTGTCCCTGAGTGATGTGGTGGTGTTCCTGAGTGATGTGGTGGTGTCCCTGAGTGATGTGGTGGTGTCCCAAAGTGATGTGGTGGTGTCCTCGAGTGATGTGGTGGTGTCCCTGAGTGATGTGGTGGTGTCCCTGAGGGATGTGGTGGTGGTCCGTACAGGGAGACGGCGACCGGGAACCACAGGAGGAGGGATACCAAGACAGAGCGCACCGCCTGTTTAGAGACGCACCTGTCTCTAGCGAGCCCTAAGTAAGACGGATCCCCTCCCGGCTACCTCCTGATACACCAGGAGTCAGAGTGAACAAACACGAAGATTTGTGACATCCAATAGGCAGACTGCCATTTCATAAGTACTTTCTACGTGACTATCCTAAAGGGACAGACCGTTTCTGTGTAGTCACATTTGAATTGTGTCTCTCTCCGACAAGTAACGTCCAATACATGGATATTAGCCCAGACCTAATGCCAAGTACCACGAACATACCAATCTTCAAGCCCTGAAGAGTCGTGTTGACTCAACTGTACACGACGAAACACGTGTCGGCTTTGCATAACATTTCTTGAGTCTGGAGAGAATAAACCATCTTCTTGCTGTATCAAGAACACACCAAAGAATCTGCTTCTGTCTTCTTAAATACTCATCAGTCACTGTACTGTTTGTAATACTTTTTTGTAGTAGCGAGAGCACAATTGTATATATTTGTTTAGTCCCTTGACTTTTTAGACGGTTAAGGGTGTTTTTCCGCCTGCTCTTCACGCACTACATTGCTACCTGTCAGTTTACACTCTGTAACGTCTAACCGAGGTAGTGCGCCCGAGTGATCTGAATTTCTAAAAACCCCACTGAAGTGTTTCTTGAGTGCCCCTGAGTGATGCAGAGGTGTTCCCGAGTGATGTGGTGGTGTCCCCGAGTGATGTTTTGGTGTCCCTGAGTTATGTGGTGGTGTCCCTGAGTGATGTGGTGGTGTTCCTGAATGATGTGGTGGTGTCCCTGAGTGATGTGGTGGTGTCCCTGAGTGGTGCCCCTAAGTGATGTGGTGGTGTTCCTGAGTGATGTGGTGGTGTCCCGAGTGATGTGGTGGTGCCCCTGAGTGATGTGGTGGTTCCCCCGAGTGATGTGGTGGTGTCCCCGAGTGATGTTGTGGTGTCCCTGAGTGATGTGGTGGTGTCCCTGCTGAGTGATGTGGTGGTGCCCCTGAGTGATGTGGTGGTTTCCCCGAGTGATGTGGTGGTGTCCCCGAGTGATGTTGTGGTGTCCCTGAGTGATGCGGTGGTGTTCCTGAATGATGTGGTGGTGCCCCTGAGTGATGTGGTGGTGCCCCCGAGAGATGTGGTGGTGTCCCCGAGTGATATGGTGGTGTCCCCGAGTGATGTGGTGGTGTCCCAGAGTGATGTGGTGGTGTTCCTGAGTGATGTGGTGGTGTTCCTGAGGGATGTGGTGGTGTCCCTGAGTGATGTGGTGGTGCCCCTGAGTGATGTGGTGTTGTCCCCGAGTGATGTGGTGGTGTCCCTGAGTGATGTGGTGGTGTCCCTGAGTGATGTGGTGGTGTTCCTGAATGATGTGGTGGTGTCCCTGAGTGATGTGGTGGTGTCCCTGAGTGGTGCCCCTGAGTGATGTGGTGGTGTTCCTGAGTGATGTGGTGGTGTCCCTGAGTGGTGTGGTGGTGTTCCTGAGTGATGTGGTGGTGTCCCAGAGTGATGTGGTGGTGTCCCCGACTGATGTGGTGGTGTCCCCGAGTGATGTGGTGGTGTCCCCGAGTGATGTGGTGGTGTCCCCGAGTGATGTGGTGGTGTCCCTGAGTGATGTGGTGCTGTCCCTGAGTGATGTGGTGGTGTTCCTGAGTGATGTGGTGGTGTCCCTGAGTGATGTGGTGGTGTCCCAAAGTGATGTGGTGGTGTCCTCGAGTGATGTGGTGGTGTCCCTGAGTGATGTGGTGGTGTCCCTGAGGGATGTGGTGGTGCCCCTGAGTGATGCAGAGGTGTTCCCGAGTGATGTGGTGGTGTCCCTGAGTGATGTTTTGGTGTCCCTGAGTTATGTGGTGGTGTCCCTGAGTGATGTGGTGGTGTTCCTGAATGATGTGGTGGTGTCCCTGAGTGATGTGGTGGTGTCCCTGAGTGATGTGGTGGTGTCCCTGAGTGATGTGGTGGTGTCCCTGAGTGGTGCCCCTAAGTGATGTGGTGGTGTTCCTAAGTGATGTGGTGGTGTCCCGAGTGATGTGGTGGTGCCCCTGAGTGATGTGGTGGTTCCCCCGAGTGATGTGGTGGTATCCCCGAGTGATGTTGTGGTGTCCCTGAGTGATGTGGTGGTGTCCCTGCTGAGTGATGTGGTGGTGCCCCTGAGTGATGTGGTGGTTTCCCCGAGTGATGTGGTGGTGTCCCCGAGTGATGTTGTGGTGTCCCTGAGTGATGCGGTGGTGTTCCTGAATGATGTGGTGGTGTCCCTGAGTGATGTGGTGGTGTCCTTGAGTGATGTGGTGGTGTCCCTGAATGGTGCCCCTGAGTGATGTGGTGGTGTTCCTGAGTGATGTGGTGGTGTCCCTGAGTGGTGTGGTGGTGTCCCCGAGTGATGTGGTGGTGTCCCCGAGTGATGTGGTGGTGTCCCCGAGTGATGTGGTGGTGTCCCTGAGTGATGTGGTGGTGCACCTGAGTGATGTGGTGGTGTTCCTGAGTGATGTGGTGGTGTCCCCAAGTGATGTGGTTGTGTCCCCGAGTGATGTGGTGGTGTCCCTGAATGATGTGGTGGTGTCCCTGAGTGATGTGGTGGTGTCCCAAAGTGATGTGGTGGTGTCCTCGAGTGATGTGGTGGTGTCCCTGAGTGATGTGATGGTGTCCCTGAGGGATGTGGTGGTGCCCCTGAGTGATGCAGAGGTGTTCCCGAGTGATGTGGTGGTGTCCCCGAGTGATGTTTTTGTGTCCCTGAGTTATGTGGTGGTGTCCCTGAGTGATGTGGTGGTGTTCCTGAATGATGTGGTGGTGTCCCTGAGTGATGTGGTGGTGTCCCTGAGTGATGTGGTGGTGTCCCTGAGTGGTGCCCCTAAGTGATGTGGTGGTGTTCCTGAGTGATGTGGTGGTGTCCCGAGTGATGTGGTGGTGCCCCTGAGTGATGTGGTGGTTCCCCCGAGTGATGTGGTGGTGTCCCCGAGTGATGTTGTGGTGTCCCTGAGTGATGTGGTGGTGTCCCTGCTGAGTGATGTGGTGGTGCCCCTGAGTGATGTGGTGGTTTCCCCGAGTGATGTGGTGGTGTCCCCGAGTGATGTTGTGGTGTCCCTGAGTGATGCGGTGGTGTTCCTGAATGATGTGGTGGTGTCCCTGAGTGATGTGGTGGTGTCCCTGAGTGATGTGGTGGTGTCCCTGAATGGTGCCCCTGAGTGATGTGGTGGTGTTCCTGAGTGATGTGGTGGTGTCCCTGAGTGGTGTGGTGGTGTCCCCGAGTGATGTGGTGGTGTCCCAGAGTGATGTGGTGGTGTCCCCGAGTGATGTGGTGGTGTCCCTGAGTGATGTGGTGGTGCGCCTGAGTGATGTGGTGGTGTTCCTGAGTGATGTGGTGGTGTCCCCAAGTGATGTGGTTGTGTCCCCGAGTGATGTGGTGGTGTCCCTTAATGATGTGGTGGTGTCCCTGAGTGATGTGGTGGTGTCCCAAAGTGATGTGGTGGTGTCCTCGAGTGATGTGGTGGTGTCCCTGAGTGATGTGGTGGTACCCCTGAGGGATGTGGTGGTGCCCCTGAGCGATGCGGAGGTGTTCCCGAGTGATGTGGTGGTGTCCCCGAGTGATGTGGTAGTGTTTCTGAGTGATGTGGTGGTGTCCCCGAGTGATGTTTTGGTGTCCCTGAGTTATGTGGTGGTGTCCCTGAGTGATGTGGTGGTGTTCCTGAATGATGTGGTGGTGTCCCTGAGTGATGTGGTGGTGTCCCTGAGTGATGTGGTGGTGTCCCTGAGTGGTGCCCCTAAGTGATGTGGGGGTGTTCCTGAGGGATGTGGTGGTGTCCCTGAGTGGTGTGGTGGTGTTCCTGAGTGATGTGGTGGTGTCCCAGAGTGATGTGGTGGTGTCCCCGAGTGATGTGGTGGTGTACCTGAGTGATGTGGTGGTGTCCCTGCTGAGTGATGTGGTGGTGTCCCTGAGTGATGTGGTGGTGCCCCTGAGTGATGTGGTGGTGCCCCCGAGAGATGTGGTGGTGTCCCCGAGTGATATGGTGGTGTCCCCGAGTGATGTGGTGGTGTCCCAGAGTGATGTGGTGGTGTTCCTGAGTGATGTGGTGGTGTTCCTGAGGGATGTGGTGGTGTCCCTAAGTGATGTGGTGGTGCCCCTGAGTGATGTGGTGGTGCCCCTGAGTGATGTGGTGATGTCCCCGAGTGATGTGGTGGTGTCCCTGAGTGATGTGGTGGTGTCCCTGAGTGATGTGGTGGTGTTCCTGAATGATGTGGTGGTGTCCCTGAGTGATGTGGTGGTGTCCCTGAGTGGTGCCCCTGAGTGATGTGGTGGTGTTCCTGAGTGATGTGGTGGTGTCCCTGAGTGGTGTGGTGGTGTTCCTGAGTGATGTGGTAGTGTCCCAGAGTGATGTGGTGGTGTCCCCGAGTGATGTGGTGGTGTCCCAGAGTGATGTGGTGGTGTCCCCGAGTGATGTGGTGTCCCCGAGTGATGTGGTGGTGTTCCTGAGTGATGTGGTGGTGTTTGTGAGTGATGTGGTGGTATCCCTGAGTGATGTGGTGGTGCCCCTGAGTAATGTGGTGGTGTTCCTGAGTGATGTGGTGGTGTTCCTGAGTGATGTGGTGGTGTCCCAGAGTGATGTGGTGGTGTCCCCGACTGATGTGGTGGTGTCCCCGAGTGATGTGGTGGTGTCCCCGAGTGATGTGGTGGTGTCCCCGAGTGATGTGGTGGTGTCCCTGAGTGATGTGGTGCTGTCCCTGAGTGATGTGGTGGTGTTCCTGAGTGATGTGGTGGTGTCCCTGAGTGATGTGGTGGTGTCCCAAAGTGATGTGGTGGTGTCCTCGAGTGATGTGGTGGTGTCCCTGAGTGATGTGGTGGTGTCCCTGAGGGATGTGGTGGTGGTCCGTACAGGGAGACGGCGACCGGGAACCACAGGAGGAGGGATACCAAGACAGAGCGCACCGCCTGTTTAGAGACGCACCTGTCTCTAGCGAGCCCTAAGTAAGACGGATCCCCTCCCGGCTACCTCCTGATACACCAGGAGTCAGAGTGAACAAACACGAAGATTTGTGACATCCAATAGGCAGACTGCCATTTCATAAGTACTTTCTACGTGACTATCCTAAAGGGACAGACCGTTTCTGTGTAGTCACATTTGAATTGTGTCTCTCTCCGACAAGTAACGTCCAATACATGGATATTAGCCCAGACCTAATGCCAAGTACCACGAACATACCAATCTTCAAGCCCTGAAGAGTCGTGTTGACTCAACTGTACACGACGAAACACGTGTCGGCTTTGCATAACATTTCTTGAGTCTGGAGAGAATAAACCATCTTCTTGCTGTATCAAGAACACACCAAAGAATCTGCTTCTGTCTTCTTAAATACTCATCAGTCACTGTACTGTTTGTAATACTTTTTTGTAGTAGCGAGAGCACAATTGTATATATTTGTTTAGTCCCTTGACTTTTTAGACGGTTAAGGGTGTTTTTCCGCCTGCTCTTCACGCACTACATTGCTACCTGTCAGTTTACACTCTGTAACGTCTAACCGAGGTAGTGCGCCCGAGTGATCTGAATTTCTAAAAACCCCACTGAAGTGTTTCTTGAGTGCCCCTGAGTGATGCAGAGGTGTTCCCGAGTGATGTGGTGGTGTCCCCGAGTGATGTTTTGGTGTCCCTGAGTTATGTGGTGGTGTCCCTGAGTGATGTGGTGGTGTTCCTGAATGATGTGGTGGTGTCCCTGAGTGATGTGGTGGTGTCCCTGAGTGGTGCCCCTAAGTGATGTGGTGGTGTTCCTGAGTGATGTGGTGGTGTCCCGAGTGATGTGGTGGTGCCCCTGAGTGATGTGGTGGTTCCCCCGAGTGATGTGGTGGTGTCCCCGAGTGATGTTGTGGTGTCCCTGAGTGATGTGGTGGTGTCCCTGCTGAGTGATGTGGTGGTGCCCCTGAGTGATGTGGTGGTTTCCCCGAGTGATGTGGTGGTGTCCCCGAGTGATGTTGTGGTGTCCCTGAGTGATGCGGTGGTGTTCCTGAATGATGTGGTGGTGCCCCTGAGTGATGTGGTGGTGCCCCCGAGAGATGTGGTGGTGTCCCCGAGTGATATGGTGGTGTCCCCGAGTGATGTGGTGGTGTCCCAGAGTGATGTGGTGGTGTTCCTGAGTGATGTGGTGGTGTTCCTGAGGGATGTGGTGGTGTCCCTGAGTGATGTGGTGGTGCCCCTGAGTGATGTGGTGTTGTCCCCGAGTGATGTGGTGGTGTCCCTGAGTGATGTGGTGGTGTCCCCGAGTGATGTGGTGGTGTCCCCGAGTGATGTGGTGGTGTCCCTGAGTGATGTGGTGGTGCGCCTGAGTGATGTGGTGGTGTTCCTGAGTGATGTGGTGGTGTCCCCAAGTGATGTGGTTGTGTCCCCGAGTGATGTGGTGGTGTCCCTGAATGATGTGGTGGTGTCCCTGAGTGATGTGGTGGTGTCCCAAAGTGATGTGGTGGTGTCCTCGAGTGATGTGGTGGTGTCCCTGAGTGATGTGATGGTGTCCCTGAGGGATGTGGTGGTGCCCCTGAGTGATGCAGAGGTGTTCCCGAGTGATGTGGTGGTGTCCCCGAGTGATGTTTTTGTGTCCCTGAGTTATGTGGTGGTGTCCCTGAGTGATGTGGTGGTGTTCCTGAATGATGTGGTGGTGTCCCTGAGTGATGTGGTGGTGTCCCTGAGTGATGTGGTGGTGTCCCTGAGTGGTGCCCCTAAGTGATGTGGTGGTGTTCCTGAGTGATGTGGTGGTGTCCCGAGTGATGTGGTGGTGCCCCTGAGTGATGTGGTGGTTCCCCCGAGTGATGTGGTGGTGTCCCCGAGTGATGTTGTGGTGTCCCTGAGTGATGTGGTGGTGTCCCTGCTGAGTGATGTGGTGGTGCCCCTGAGTGATGTGGTGGTTTCCCCGAGTGATGTGGTGGTGTCCCCGAGTGATGTTGTGGTGTCCCTGAGTGATGCGGTGGTGTTCCTGAATGATGTGGTGGTGTCCCTGAGTGATGTGGTGGTGTCCCTGAGTGATGTGGTGGTGTCCCTGAATGGTGCCCCTGAGTGATGTGGTGGTGTTCCTGAGTGATGTGGTGGTGTCCCTGAGTGGTGTGGTGGTGTCCCCGAGTGATGTGGTGGTGTCCCAGAGTGATGTGGTGGTGTCCCCGAGTGATGTGGTGGTGTCCCTGAGTGATGTGGTGGTGCGCCTGAGTGATGTGGTGGTGTTCCTGAGTGATGTGGTGGTGTCCCCAAGTGATGTGGTTGTGTCCCCGAGTGATGTGGTGGTGTCCCTTAATGATGTGGTGGTGTCCCTGAGTGATGTGGTGGTGTCCCAAAGTGATGTGGTGGTGTCCTCGAGTGATGTGGTGGTGTCCCTGAGTGATGTGGTGGTACCCCTGAGGGATGTGGTGGTGCCCCTGAGCGATGCGGAGGTGTTCCCGAGTGATGTGGTGGTGTCCCCGAGTGATGTGGTAGTGTTTCTGAGTGATGTGGTGGTGTCCCCGAGTGATGTTTTGGTGTCCCTGAGTTATGTGGTGGTGTCCCTGAGTGATGTGGTGGTGTTCCTGAATGATGTGGTGGTGTCCCTGAGTGATGTGGTGGTGTCCCTGAGTGATGTGGTGGTGTCCCTGAGTGGTGCCCCTAAGTGATGTGGGGGTGTTCCTGAGTGATGTGGTGGTGTCCCTGAGTGGTGTGGTGGTGTTCCTGAGTGATGTGGTGGTGTCCCAGAGTGATGTGGTGGTGTCCCCGAGTGATGTGGTGGTGTACCTGAGTGATGTGGTGGTGTCCCTGCTGAGTGATGTGGTGGTGTCCCTGAGTGATGTGGTGGTGCCCCTGAGTGATGTGGTGGTGCCCCCGAGAGATGTGGTGGTGTCCCCGAGTGATATGGCGGTGTCCCCGAGTGATGTGGTGGTGTCCCAGAGTGATGTGGTGGTGTTCCTGAGTGATGTGGTGGTGTTCCTGAGGGATGTGGTGGTGTCCCTAAGTGATGTGGTGGTGCCCCTGAGTGATGTGGTGGTGCCCCTGAGTGATGTGGTGATGTCCCCGAGTGATGTGGTGGTGTCCCTGAGTGATGTGGTGGTGTCCCTGAGTGATGTGGTGGTGTTCCTGAATGATGTGGTGGTGTCCCTGAGTGATGTGGTGGTGTCCCTGAGTGGTGCCCCTGAGTGATGTGGTGGTGTTCCTGAGTGATGTGGTGGTGTCCCTGAGTGGTGTGGTGGTGTTCCTGAGTGATGTGGTAGTGTCCCAGAGTGATGTGGTGGTGTCCCCGAGTGATGTGGTGGTGTCCCAGAGTGATGTGGTGGTGTCCCCGAGTGATGTGGTGTCCCCGAGTGATGTGGTGGTGTTCCTGAGTGATGTGGTGGTGTTTGTGAGTGATGTGGTGGTATCCCTGAGTGATGTGGTGGTGCCCCTGAGTAATGTGGTGGTGTTCCTGAGTGATGTGGTGGTGTTCCTGAGTGATGTGGTGGTGTCCCAGAGTGATGTGGTGGTGTCCCCGACTGATGTGGTGGTGTCCCCGAGTGATGTGGTGGTGTCCCCGAGTGATGTGGTGGTGTCCCCGAGTGATGTGGTGGTGTCCCTGAGTGATGTGGTGCTGTCCCTGAGTGATGTGGTGGTGTTCCTGAGTGATGTGGTGGTGTCCCTGAGTGATGTGGTGGTGTCCCAAAGTGATGTGGTGGTGTCCTCGAGTGATGTGGTGGTGTCCCTGAGTGATGTGGTGGTGTCCCTGAGGGATGTGGTGGTGGTCCGTACAGGGAGACGGCGACCGGGAACCACAGGAGGAGGGATACCAAGACAGAGCGCACCGCCTGTTTAGAGACGCACCTGTCTCTAGCGAGCCCTAAGTAAGACGGATCCCCTCCCGGCTACCTCCTGATACACCAGGAGTCAGAGTGAACAAACACGAAGATTTGTGACATCCAATAGGCAGACTGCCATTTCATAAGTACTTTCTACGTGACTATCCTAAAGGGACAGACCGTTTCTGTGTAGTCACATTTGAATTGTGTCTCTCTCCGACAAGTAACGTCCAATACATGGATATTAGCCCAGACCTAATGCCAAGTACCACGAACATACCAATCTTCAAGCCCTGAAGAGTTGTGTTGACTCAACTGTACACGACGAAACACGTGTCGGCTTTGCATAACATTTCTTGAGTCTGGAGAGAATAAACCATCTTCTTGCTGTATCAAGAACACACCAAAGAATCTGCTTCTGTCTTCTTAAATACTCATCAGTCACTGTACTGTTTGTAATACTTTTTTGTAGTAGCGAGAGCACAATTGTATATATTTGTTTAGTCCCTTGACTTTTTAGACGGTTAAGGGTGTTTTTCCGCCTGCTCTTCACGCACTACATTGCTACCTGTCAGTTTACACTCTGTAACGTCTAACCGAGGTAGTGCGCCCGAGTGATCTGAATTTCTAAAAACCCCACTGAAGTGTTTCTTGAGTGCCCCTGAGTGATGCAGAGGTGTTCCCGAGTGATGTGGTGGTGTCCCCGAGTGATGTTTTGGTGTCCCTGAGTTATGTGGTGGTGTCCCTGAGTGATGTGGTGGTGTTCCTGAATGATGTGGTGGTGTCCCTGAGTGATGTGGTGGTGTCCCTGAGTGGTGCCCCTAAGTGATGTGGTGGTGTTCCTGAGTGATGTGGTGGTGTCCCGAGTGATGTGGTGGTGCCCCTGAGTGATGTGGTGGTTCCCCCGAGTGATGTGGTGGTGTCCCCGAGTGATGTTGTGGTGTCCCTGAGTGATGTGGTGGTGTCCCTGCTGAGTGATGTGGTGGTGCCCCTGAGTGATGTGGTGGTTTCCCCGAGTGATGTGGTGGTGTCCCCGAGTGATGTTGTGGTGTCCCTGAGTGATGCGGTGGTGTTCCTGAATGATGTGGTGGTGCCCCTGAGTGATGTGGTGGTGCCCCAGAGAGATGTGGTGGTGTCCCCGAGTGATATGGTGGTGTCCCCGAGTGATGTGGTGGTGTCCCAGAGTGATGTGGTGGTGTTCCTGAGTGATGTGGTGGTGTTCCTGAGGGATGTGGTGGTGTCCCTGAGTGATGTGGTGGTGCCCCTGAGTGATGTGGTGTTGTCCCCGAGTGATGTGGTGGTGTCCCTGAGTGATGTGGTGGTGTCCCTGAGTGATGTGGTGGTGTTCCTGAATGATGTGGTGGTGTCCCTGAGTGATGTGGTGGTGTCCCTGAGTGGTGCCCCTGAGTGATGTGGTGGTGTTCCTGAGTGATGTGGTGGTGTCCCTGAGTGGTGTGGTGGTGTTCCTGAGTGATGTGGTGGTGTCCCAGAGTGATGTGGTGGTGTCCCCGACTGATGTGGTGGTGTCCCCGAGTGATGTGGTGGTGTCCCCGAGTGATGTGGTGGTGTCCCCGAGTGATGTGGTGGTGTCCCTGAGTGATGTGGTGCTGTCCCTGAGTGATGTGGTGGTGTTCCTGAGTGATGTGGCGGTGTCCCTGAGTGATGTGGTGGTGTCCCAAAGTGATGTGGTGGTGCCCCTGAGTGATGCAGAGGTGTTCCCGAGTGATGTGGTGGTGTCCCCGAGTGATGTTTTGGTGTCCCTGAGTTATGTGGTGGTGTCCCTGAGTGATGTGGTGGTGTTCCTGAATGATGTGGTGGTGTCCCTGAGTGATGTGGTGGTGTCCCTGAGTGATGTGGTGGTGTCCCTGAGTGGTGCCCCTAAGTGATGTGGTGGTGTTCCTGAGTGATGTGGTGGTGTCCCGAGTGATGTGGTGGTGCCCCTGAGTGATGTGGTGGTTCCCCCGAGTGATGTGGTGGTATCCCCGAGTGATGTTGTGGTGTCCCTGAGTGATGTGGTGGTGTCCCTGCTGAGTGATGTGGTGGTGCCCCTGAGTGATGTGGTGGTTTCCCCGAGTGATGTGGTGGTGTCCCCGAGTGATGTTGTGGTGTCCCTGAGTGATGCGGTGGTGTTCCTGAATGATGTGGTGGTGTCCCTGAGTGATGTGGTGGTGTCCTTGAGTGATGTGGTGGTGTCCCTGAATGGTGCCCCTGAGTGATGTGGTGGTGTTCCTGAGTGATGTGGTGGTGTCCCTGAGTGGTGTGGTGGTGTCCCCGAGTGATGTGGTGGTGTCCCCGAGTGATGTGGTGGTGTCCCCGAGTGATGTGGTGGTGTCCCTGAGTGATGTGGTGGTGCACCTGAGTGATGTGGTGGTGTTCCTGAGTGATGTGGTGGTGTCCCCAAGTGATGTGGTTGTGTCCCCGAGTGATGTGGTGGTGTCCCTGAATGATGTGGTGGTGTCCCTGAGTGATGTGGTGGTGTCCCAAAGTGATGTGGTGGTGTCCCCAAGTGATGTGGTTGTGTCCCCGAGTGATGTGGTGGTGTCCCTGAATGATGTGGTGGTGTCCCTGAGTGATGTGGTGGTGTCCCAAAGTGATGTGGTGGTGTCCTCGAGTGATGTGGTGGTGTCCCTGAGTGATGTGGTGGTACCCCTGAGGGATGTGGTGGTGCCCCTGAGTGATGCGGAGGTGTTCCCGAGTGATGTGGTGGTGTCCCCGAGTGATGTGGTAGTGTTTCTGAGTGATGTGGTGGTGTCCCCGAGTGATGTTTTGGTGTCCCTGAGTTATGTGGTGGTGTCCCTGAGTGATGTGGTGGTGTTCCTGAATGATGTGGTGGTGTCCCTGAGTGATGTGGTGGTGTCCCTGAGTGATGTGGTGGTGTCCCTGAGTGGTGCCCCTAAGTGATGTGGGGGTGTTCCTGAGTGATGTGGTGGTGTCCCTGAGTGGTGTGGTGGTGTTCCTGAGTGATGTGGTGGTGTCCCAGAGTGATGTGGTGGTGTCCCCGAGTGATGTGGTGGTGTACCTGAGTGATGTGGTGGTGTCCCTGCTGAGTGATGTGGTGGTGTCCCTGAGTGATGTGGTGGAGCCCCTGAGTGATGTGGTGGTGCCCCCGAGAGATGTGGTGGTGTCCCCGAGTGATATGGTGGTGTCCCCGAGTGATGTGGTGGTGTCCCAGAGTGATGTGGTGGTGTTCCTGAGTGATGTGGTGGTGTTCCTGAGGGATGTGGTGGTGTCCCTAAGTGATGTGGTGGTGCCCCTGAGTGATGTGGTGGTGCCCCTGAGTGATGTGGTGATGTCCCCGAGTGATGTGGTGGTGTCCCTGAGTGATGTGGTGGTGTCCCTGAGTGATGTGGTGGTGTTCCTGAATGATGTGGTGGTGTCCCTGAGTGATGTGGTGGTGTCCCTAAGTGGTGCCCCTGAGTGATGTGGTGGTGTTCCTGAGTGATGTGGTGGTGTCCCTGAGTGGTGTGGTGGTGTTCCTGAGTGATGTGGTAGTGTCCCAGAGTGATGTGGTGGTGTCCCCGAGTGATGTGGTGGTGTCCCAGAGTGATGTGGTGGTGTCCCCAAGTGATGTGGTGTCCCCGAGTGATGTGGTGGTGTTCCTGAGTGATGTGGTGGTGTTTGTGAGTGATGTGGTGGTATCCCTGAGTGATGTGGTGGTGCCCCTGAGTAATGTGGTGGTGTTCCTGAGTGATGTGGTGGTGTTCCTGAGTGATGTGGTGGTGTCCCAGAGTGATGTGGTGGTGTCCCCGACTGATGTGGTGGTGTCCCCGAGTGATGTGGTGGTGTCCCCGAGTGATGTGGTGGTGTCCCCGAGTGATGTGGTGGTGTCCCTGAGTGATGTGGTGCTGTCCCTGAGTGATGTGGTGGTGTTCCTGAGTGATGTGGTGGTGTCCCTGAGTGATGTGGTGGTGTCCCAAAGTGATGTGGTGGTGTCCTCGAGTGATGTGGTGGTGTCCCTGAGTGATGTGGTGGTGTCCCTGAGTGGTGCCCCTAAGTGATGTGGTGGTGTTCCTGAGTGATGTGGTGGTGTCCCGAGTGATGTGGTGGTGCCCCTGAGTGATGTGGTGGTTCCCCCGAGTGATGTGGTGGTGTCCCCGAGTGATGTTGTGGTGTCCCTGAGTGATGTGGTGGTGTCCCTGCTGAGTGATGTGGTGGTGCCCCTGAGTGATGTGGTGGTTTCCCCGAGTGATGTGGTGGTGTCCCCGAGTGATGTTGTGGTGTCCCTGAGTGATGCGATGGTGTTCCTGAATGATGTGGTGGTGCCCCTGAGTGATGTGGTGGTGCCCCCGAGAGATGTGGTGGTGTCCCCGAGTGATATGGTGGTGTCCCCGAGTGATGTGGTGGTGTCCCAGAGTGATGTGGTGGTGTTCCTGAGTGATGTGGTGGTGTTCCTGAGGGATGTGGTGGTGTCCCTGAGTGATGTGGTGGTGCCCCTGAGTGATGTGGTGTTGTCCCCGAGTGATGTGGTGGTGTCCCTGAGTGATGTGGTGGTGTCCCTGAGTGATGTGGTGGTGTTCCTGAATGATGTGGTGGTGTCCCTGAGTGATGTGGTGGTGTCCCTGAGTGGTGCCCCTGAGTGATGTGGTGGTGTTCCTGAGTGATGTGGTGGTGTCCCTGAGTGGTGTGGTGGTGTTCCTGAGTGATGTGGTGGTGTCCCAGAGTGATGTGGTTGTGTCCCCGACTGATGTGGTGGTGTTCCCGAGTGATGTGGTGGTGTCCCCGAGTGATGTGGTGGTGTCCCCGAGTGATGTGGTGGTGTCCCTGAGTGATGTGGTGCTGTCCCTGAGTGATGTGGTGGTGTTCCTGAGTGATGTGGTGGTGTCCCTGAGTGATGTGGTGGTGTCCCAAAGTGATGTGGTGGTGTCCTCGAGTGATGTGGTGGTGTCCCTGAGTGATGTGGTGGTGTCCCTGAGGGATGTGGTGGTGCCCCTGAGTGATGCAGAGGTGTTCCCGAGTGATGTGGTGGTGTCCCCGAGTGATGTTTTGGTGTCCCTGAGTTATGTGGTGGTGTCCCTGAGTGATGTGGTGGTGTTCCTGAATGATGTGGTGGTGTCCCTGAGTGATGTGGTGGTGTCCCTGAGTGATGTGGTGGTGTCCCTGAGTGGTGCCCCTAAGTGATGTGGTGGTGTTCCTGAGTGATGTGGTGGTGTCCCGAGTGATGTGGTGGTGCCCCTGAGTGATGTGGTGGTTCCCCCGAGTGATGTGGTGGTATCCCAGAGTGATGTTGTGGTGTCCCTGAGTGATGTGGTGGTGTCCCTGCTGAGTGATGTGGTGGTGCCCCTGAGTGATGTGGTGGTTTCCCCGAGTGATGTGGTGGTGTCCCCGAGTGATGTTGTGGTGTCCCTGAGTGATGCGGTGGTGTTCCTGAATGATGTGGTGGTGTCCCTGAGTGATGTGGTGGTGTCCTTGAGTGATGTGGTGGTGTCCCTGAATGGTGCCCCTGAGTGATGTGGTGGTGTTCCTGAGTGATGTGGTGGTGTCCCTGAGTGGTGTGGTGGTGTCCCCGAGTGATGTGGTGGTGTCCCCGAGTGATGTGGTGGTGTCCCCGAGTGATGTGGTGGTGTCCCTGAGTGATGTGGTGGTGCACCTGAGTGATGTGGTGGTGTTCCTGAGTGATGTGGTGGTGTCCCCAAGTGATGTGGTTGTGTCCCCGAGTGATGTGGTGGTGTCCCTGAATGATGTGGTGGTGTCCCTGAGTGATGTGGTGGTGTCCCAAAGGGATGTGGTGGTGTCCTCGAGTGATGTGGTGGTGTCCCTGAGTGATGTGGTGGTACCCCTGAGGGATGTTGTGGTGCCCCTGAGTGATGCGGAGGTGTTCCTGAGTGATGTGGTGGTGTCCCCGAGTGATGTGGTAGTGTTTCTGAGTGATGTGGTGGTGTCCCCGAGTGATGTTTTGGTGTCCCTGAGTTATGTGGTGGTGTCCCTGAGTGATGTGGTGGTGTTCCTGAATGATGTGGTGGTGTCCCTGAGTGATGTGGTGGTGTCCCTGAGTGATGTGGTGGTGTCCCTGAGTGGTGCCCCTAAGTGATGTGGGGGTGTTCCTGAGTGATGTGGTGGTGTCCCTGAGTGGTGTGGTGGTGTTCCTGAGTGATGTGGTGGTGTCCCAGAGTGATGTGGTGGTGTCCCCGAGTGATGTGGTGGTGTACCTGAGTGATGTGGTGGTGTCCCTGCTGAGTGACGTGGTGGTGTCCCTGAGTGATGTGGTGGTGCCCCTGAGTGATGTGGTGGTGCCCCCGAGAGATGTGGTGGTGTCCCCGAGTGATATGGTGGTGTCCCCGAGTGATGTGGTGGTGTCCCAGAGTGATGTGGTGGTGTTCCTGAGTGATGTGGTGGTGTTCCTGAGGGATGTGGTGGTGTCCCTGAGTGATGTGGTGGTGCCCCTGAGTGATGTGGTGGTGCCCCTGAGTGATGTGGTGGTGTCCCCGAGTGATGTGGTGGTGTCCCTGAGTGATGTGGTGGTGTCCCTGAGTGATGTGGTGGTGTTCCTGAATGATGTGGTGGTGTCCCTGAGTGATGTGGTGGTGTCCCTGAGTGGTGCCCCTGAGTGATGTGGTGGTGTTCCTGAGTGATGTGGTGGTGTCCCTGAGTGGTGTGGTGGTGTTCCTGAGTGATGTGGTAGTGTCCCAGAGTGATGTGGTGGTGTCCCCGAGTGATGTGGTGGTGTCCCAGAGTGATGTGGTGGTGTCCCCGAGTGATGTGGTGTCCCCGAGTGATGTGGTGGTTTTCCTGAGTGATGTGGTGGTGTTTGTGAGTGATGTGGTGGTGTTTGTGAGTGATGTGGTGGTATCCCTGAGTGATGTGGTGGTGCCCCTGAGTAATGTGGTGGTATTCCTGAGTGATGTGGTGGTGTTCCTGAGTGATGTGGTGGTGTCCCAGAGTGATGTGGTGGTGTCCCCGACTGATGTGGTGGTGTCCCCGAGTGATGTGGTGGTGTCCCCGAGTGATGTGGTGGTGTCCCTGAGTGATGTGGTGCTGTCCCTGAGTGATGTGGTGGTGTTCCTGAGTGATGTGGTCGTGTCCTTGAGTGATGTGGTGGTTTCCCTGATTGATGTGTTGGTGCCCCTGAGTGGTGCCCCTGAGTTATGTGGTGGTGTCCCTGAGTGATGAGGTGGTGTCCCCGAGTGATGTGGTGGTGTCCACGAGTGTTGTGGTGGTGTCCCGAGTGAAGTGGTGGTGTCCCTGAGTGATGTAGTGGTGTTCCGGAGTGATGTGGTAGTGTCCCTGAGTGATGTGGTGGTGTCCCTGAGTGATCTGGTGGTGTCCCTGAGTGGTGCCCCTAAGTGATGTGGTGGTGTTCCTGAGTGATGTGGTGGTGTCCCTGAGAGGTGTGGTGGTGTTCCTGAGTGATGTGGTGGTGTCCCAGAGTGATGTGGTGGTGTCCCCGAGTGATGTGGTGGTGTTCCTGAGTGATGTGGTGGTGCCCCTGAGTGATGTGGTGGTGTCCCCGAGTGATGTGGTGGTGTCCCGAGTGATGTGGTGGTGCCCCTGAGTGATGTGGTGGTTCCCCCGAGTGATGTGGTGGTGTCCCCAAGTGATGTTGTGGTGTCCCTGAGTGATGTGGTGGTGTCCCTGCTGAGTGATGTGGTGGTGCCCCGAGTGATGTGGTGGTTTCCCCGAGTGATGTGGTGGTGTCCCCGAGTGATGTTGTGGTGTCCCTGAGTGATGCGATGGTGTTCCTGAATGATGTGGTGGTGTCCCTGAGTGATGTGGTGGTGTCCCTGAGTGATGTGGTGGTGTCCCTGAATGGTGCCCCTGAGTGATGTGGTGGTGTTCCTGAGTGATGTGGTGGTGTCCCTGAGTGGTGTGGTGGTGTTCCTGAGTGATGTGGTGGTGTTCCCGAGTGATGTGGTGGTGTCCCCGAGTGATGTGGTGGTGTCCCCGAGTGATGTGGTGGTGTCCCTGAGTGAAGTGGTGGTGCGCCTGAGTGATGTGGTGGTGTTCCTGAGTGATGTGGTGGTGTCCCCAAGTGATGTGGTTGTGTCCCCGAGTGATGTGGTGGTGTCCCTGAATGATGTGGTGGTGTCCCTGAGTGATGTGGTGGTGTCCCAAAGTGATGTGGTGGTGTCCTCGAGTGATGTGGTGGTGTCCCTGAGTGATGTGGTGGTGTCCCTGAGGGATGTGGTGGTGCCCCTGAGTGATGCGGAGGTGTTCCCGAGTGATGTGGTGGTGTCCCCGAGTGATGTTTTGGTGTCCCTGAGTTATGTGGTGGTGTCCCTGAGTGATGTGGTGGTGTTCCTCAATGATGTGGTGGTGTCTCTGAGTAATGTGGTGGTGTTCCTGAGTGATGTGGTGGTGTTCCTGAGTGATGTGGTGGTGTCCCAGAGTGATGTGGTGGTGTCCCCGACTGATGTGGTGGTGTCCCCGAGTGATGTGGTGGTGTCCCCGAGTGATGTGGTGGTGTCCCTGAGTGATGTGGTGCTGTCCCTGAGTGATGTGGTGGTGTTCCTGAGTGATGTGGTGGTGTCCTTGAGTGATGTGGTGGTTTCCCTGTGTGATGTGTTGGTGCCCCTGAGTGGTGCCCCTGAGTGATGTGGTGGTGATCCTGAGTGATGTGGTGGTGTCCCTGAGTGGTGTAGTGGTGTCCCCGAGTGATGTGATGGTGTCCCCGAGTGATGTGGTGGTGTCCCCGAGTGATATGGTGGTGTCCCTGAGTGATGTGGTGGTGCACCTGAGTGATGTGGTGGTGTTCCTGAGTGATGTGGTGGTGTCCCCAAGTGATGTGGTTGTGTCCCCGAGTGATGTGGTGGTGTCCCTGAATGATGTGGTGGTGTCCCTGAGTGATGTGGTGGTGTCCCAAAGGGATGTGGTGGTGTCCTCGAGTGATGTGGTGGTGTCCCTGAGTGATGTGGTGGTACCCTGAGGGATGTTGTGGTGCCCCTGAGTGATGCGGAGGTGTTCCTGAGTGATGTGGTGGTGTCCCCGAGTGATGTGGTAGTGTTTCTGAGTGATGTGGTGGTGTCCCCGAGTGATGTTTTGGTGTCCCTGAGTTATGTGGTGGTGTCCCTGAGTGATGTGGTGGTGTTCCTGAATGATGTGGTGGTGTCCCTGAGTGATGTGGTGGTGTCCCTGAGTGATGTGGTGGTGTCCCTGAGTGGTGCCCCTAAGTGATGTGGGGGTGTTCCTGAGTGATGTGGTGGTGTCCCTGAGTGGTGTGGTGGTGTTCCTGAGTGATGTGGTGGTGTCCCAGAGTGATGTGGTGGTGTCCCCGAGTGATGTGGTGGTGTACCTGAGTGATGTGGTGGTGTCCCTGCTGAGTGACGTGGTGGTGTCCCTGAGTGATGTGGTGGTGCCCCTGAGTGATGTGGTGGTGCCCCCGAGAGATGTGGTGGTGTCCCCGAGTGATATGGTGGTGTCCCTGAGTGATGTGGTGGTGTCCCAGAGTGATGTGGTGGTGTTCCTGAGTGATGTGGTAGTGTTCCTGAGGGATGTGGTGGTGTCCCTGAGTGATGTGGTGGTGCCCCTGAGTGATGTGGTGGTGCCCCTGAGTGATGTGGTGGTGTCCCCGAGTGATGTGGTGGTGTCCCTGAGTGATGTGGTGGTGTCCCTGAGTGATGTGGTGGTGTTCCTGAATGATGTGGTGGTGTCCCTGAGTGATGTGGTGGTGTCCCTGAGTGGTGCCCCTGAGTGATGTGGTGGTGTTCCTGAGTGATGTGGTGGTGTCCCTGAGTGGTGTGGTGGTGTTCCTGAGTGATGTGGTAGTGTCCCAGAGTGATGTGGTGGTGTCCCCGAGTGATGTGGTGGTGTCCCAGAGTGATGTGGTGGTGTCCCCGAGTGATGTGGTGTCCCCGAGTGATGTGGTGGTTTTCCTGAGTGATGTGGTGGTGTTTGTGAGTGATGTGGTGGTATCCCTGAGTGATGTGGTGGTGCCCCTGAGTAATGTGGTGGTGTTCCTGAGTGATGTGGTGGTGTTCCTGAGTGATGTGGTGGTGTCCCAGAGTGATGTGGTGGTGTCCCCGACTGATGTGGTGGTGTCCCCGAGTGATGTGGTGGTGTCCCCGAGTGATGTGGTGGTGTCCCTGAGTGATGTGGTGCTGTCCCTGAGTGATGTGGTGGTGTTCCTGAGTGATGTGGTGGTGTCCTTGAGTGATGTGGTGGTTTCCCTGAGTGATGTGTTGGTGCCCCTGAGTGGTGCCGCTGAGTGATGTGGTGGTGTCCCTGAGTGATGAGGTGGTGTCCCCGAGTGATGTGGTGGTGTCCACGAGTGTTGTGGTGGTGTCCCGAGTGAAGTGGTGGTGTCCCTGAGTGATGTAGTGGTGTTCCGGAGTGATGTGGTAGTGTCCCTGAGTGATGTGGTGGTGTCCCTGAGTGATGTGGTGGTGTCCCTGAGTGGTGCCCCTAAGTGATGTGGTGGTGTTCCTGAGTGATGTGGTGGTGTCCCTGAGAGGTGTGGTGGTGTTCCTGAGTGATGTGGTGGTGTCCCAGAGTGATGTGGTGGTGTCCCCGAGTGATGTGGTGGTGTTCCTGAGTGATGTGGTGGTGCCCCTGAGTGATGTGGTGGTGTCCCCGAGTGATGTGGTGGTGTCCCGAGTGATGTGGTGGTGCCCCTGAGTGATGTGGTGGTTCCCCCGAGTGATGTGGTGGTGTCCCCAAGTGATGTTGTGGTGTCCCTGAGTGATGTGGTGGTGTCCCTGCTGAGTGATGTGGTGGTGCCCCGAGTGATGTGGTGGTTTCCCCGAGTGATGTGGTGGTGTCCCCGAGTGATGTTGTGGTGTCCCTGAGTGATGCGATGGTGTTCCTGAATGATGTGGTGGTGTCCCTGAGTGATGTGGTGGTGTCCCTGAGTGATGTGGTGGTGTCCCTGAATGGTGCCCCTGAGTGATGTGGTGGTGTTCCTGAGTGATGTGGTGGTGTCCCTGAGTGGTGTGGTGGTGTTCCTGAGTGATGTGGTGGTGTTCCCGAGTGATGTGGTGGTGTCCCCGAGTGATGTGGTGGTGTCCCCGAGTGATGTGGTGGTGTCCCTGAGTGAAGTGGTGGTGCGCCTGAGTGATGTGGTGGTGTTCCTGAGTGATGTGGTGGTGTCCCCAAGTGATGTGGTTGTGTCCCCGAGTGATGTGGTGGTGTCCCTGAATGATGTGGTGGTGTCCCTGAGTGATGTGGTGGTGTCCCAAAGTGATGTGGTGGTGTCCTCGAGTGATGTGGTGGTGTCCCTGAGTGATGTGGTGGTGTCCCTGAGGGATGTGGTGGTGCCCCTGAGTGATGCGGAGGTGTTCCCGAGTGATGTGGTGGTGTCCCCGAGTGATGTTTTGGTGTCCCTGAGTTATGTGGTGGTGTCCCTGAGTGATGTGGTGGTGTTCCTCAATGATGTGGTGGTGTCCCTGAGTAATGTGGTGGTGTTCCTGAGTGATGTGGTGGTGTTCCTGAGTGATGTGGTGGTGTCCCAGAGTGATGTGGTGGTGTCCCCGACTGATGTGGTGGTGTCCCCGAGTGATGTGGTGGTGTCCCCGAGTGATGTGGTGGTGTCCCTGAGTGATGTGGTGCTGTCCCTGAGTGATGTGGTGGTGTTCCTGAGTGATGTGGTGGTGTCCTTGAGTGATGTGGTGGTTTCCCTGAGTGATGTGTTGGTGCCCCTGAGTGGTGCCCCTGAGTGATGTGGTGGTGTCCCTGAGTGATGAGGTGGTGTCCCGAGTGATGTGGTGGTGTCCACGAGTGTTGTGGTGGTGTCCCGAGTGAAGTGGTGGTGTCCCTGAGTGATGTCGTGGTGTTCCGGAGTGATGTGGTAGTGTCCCTGAGTGATGTGGTGGTGTCCCTGAGTGATGTGGTGGTGTCCCTGAGTGGTGCCCCTAAGTGATGTGGTGGTGTTCCTGAGTGATGTGGTGGTGTCCCTGAGAGGTGTGGTGGTGTTCCTGAGTGATGTCGTGGTGTCCCAGAGTGATGTGGTGGTGTCCCCGAGTGATGTGGTGGTGTTCCTGAGTGATGTGGTGGTGCCCCTGAGTGATGTGGTGGTGTCCCCGAGTGATGTGGTGGTGTCCCGAGTGATGTGGTGGTGCCCCTGAGTGATGTGGTGGTTCCCCCGAGTGATGTGGTGGTGTCCCCAAGTGATGTTGTGGTGTCCCTGAGTGATGTGGTGGTGTCCCTGCTGAGTGATGTGGTGGTGCCCCGAGTGATGTGGTGGTTTCCCCGAGTGATGTGGTGGTGTCCCCGAGTGATGTTGTGGTGTCCCTGAGTGATGCGATGGTGTTCCTGAATGATGTGGTGGTGTCCCTGAGTGATGTGGTGGTGTCCCTGAGTGATGTGGTGGTGTCCCTGAATGGTGCCCCTGAGTGATGTGGTGGTGTTCCTGAGTGATGTGGTGGTGTCCCTGAGTGGTGTGGTGGTGTTCCTGAGTGATGTGGTGGTGTTCCCGAGTGATGTGGTGGTGTCCCCGAGTGATGTGGTGGTGTCCCCGAGTGATGTGGTGGTGTCCCTGAGTGAAGTGGTGGTGCGCCTGAGTGATGTGGTGGTGTTCCTGAGTGATGTGGTGGTGTCCCCAAGTGATGTGGTTGTGTCCCCGAGTGATGTGGTGGTGTCCCTGAATGATGTGGTGGTGTCCCTGAGTGATGTGGTGGTGTCCCAAAGTGATGTGGTGGTGTCCTCGAGTGATGTGGTGGTGTCCCTGAGTGATGTGGTGGTGTCCCTGAGGGATGTGGTGGTGCCCCTGAGTGATGCGGAGGTGTTCCCGAGTGATGTGGTGGTGTCCCCGAGTGATGTTTTGGTGTCCCTGAGTTATGTGGTGGTGTCCCTGAGTGATGTGGTGGTGTTCCTCAATGATGTGGTGGTGTCCCTGAGTGATGTGGTGGTGTCCCTGAGTGATGTGGTGGTGTCCCTGAGTGGTGCCCCTAAGTGATGTGGTGGTGTTCCTGAGTGATGTGGTGGTGTCCCTGAGTGGTGTCTTGGTGTTCCTGAGTGATGTGGTGGTGTCCCAGAGTGATGTGGTGGTGTCCCCGAGTGATGTGGTGGTGTACCTGAGTGATGTGGTGGTGTCCCTGCTGAGTGATGTGGTGGTGTCCCTGAGTGATGTGGTGGTGCCCCTGAGTGATGTGGTGGTGCCCCCGAGTGATGTGGTGGTGTCCCCGAGTGATATGGTGGTGTCCCCGAGTGATGTGGTGGTGTCCCAGAGTGATGTGGTGGTGTTCCTGAGTGATGTGGTGGTGTTCCTGAGGGATGTGTTGGTGTCCCTGAGTGATGTGGTGGTGCCCCTGAGTGATGTGGTGGTGCCCCTGAGTGATGTGGTGGTGTCCCCGAGTGATGTGGTGGTGTCCCTGAGTGATGTGGTGGTGTCCCTGAGTGATGTGGTGGTGTTCCTGAATGATGTGGTGGTGACCCTGAGTGAAGCCCCTGAGTGATGTGGTGGTGTTCCTGAGTGATGTGGTGGTGTCCCTGAGTGGTGTGGTGGTGTTCCTGAGTGATGTGGTGGTGTCCCAGAGTGATGTGGTGGTGTCCTCGAGTGATGTGGTGGTGTCCCCGAGTGATGTGGTGGTGTCCCCGAGTGATGTGGTGTCCCCGAGTGATGTAGTGGTTTTCCTGAGTGATGTGGTGGTGTTCGTGAGTGATGTGGTGGTATCCCTGAGTGATGTGGTGGTGCCCCTGAGTAATGTGGTGGTGTTCCTGAGTGATGTGGTGGTGTTCCTGAGTGATGTGGTGGTGTCCCAGAGTGATGTGGTGGTGTCCCCAACTGATGTGGTGGTGTCCCCGAGTGATGTGGTGGTGTCCCCGAGTGATGTGGTGGTGTCCCCGAGTGATGTGGTGGTGTCCCTGAGTGATGTGGTGCTGTCCCTGAGTGATGTGGTGGTGTTCCTGAGTGATGTGGTGGTGTCCTTGAGTGATGAGGTGGTGTACCCGAGTGATGTGGTGGTGTCCACGAGTGATGTGGTGGTGTCCCCGAGTGAAGTGGTAGTGTCCCTGAGTGATGTGGTGGTGTTCAGGAGTGAAGTGGTAGTGTCCCTGAGTGGTGCCCCTTAGTGATGTGGTGGTGTCCCTGAGTGATGTGGTGGTGTTCCTGAGTGATGTGGTTGTGTCCCTGGGTGATGTGGTGGTGCCCCTGAGTGATGTGGTGGTGTTCCTGAGTGATGTGGTGGTGTCCCTGAGTGATGTGGTGGTGTCCCTGAGTGGTGTGGTGGTGTTCCTGAGTGATGTGGTGGTGTCCCAGAGTGATGTGGTGGTGTCCCAGGGTGATGTGGTGGTGTCCCCGAGTGATGTGGTGGTGCTCCTGAGTTATGTGGTGGTGTCCCTGAGTGATGTGGTGGTGCCCCTGAGTGATGTGGTGGTGTTCCTGAGTGACGTGGTGGTGTTCCTGAGTGATGTGGTGGTGTCCCAGAGTGATGTGGTGGTGTCCCCGAGTGATGTGATGTGGTGTTGTTCCTGAGTGATGTGGTGGTGTTCCTGAGTGATTGGGTTGTGTCCCTGGGTGATGTGGTGCTGCCCCTGAGTGATGTGGTGGTGTTCCTGAGTGATGTGGTGGTGTCCCTGAGTGATGTGGTGGTGTCCCTGAGTGGTGTGGTGGTGTCCCCGAGTGATGTGGTTGTGCCCCTGAGTGATGTGGTGGTGTCCCTGAGTGATGAGGTGTTGTCCCTGAGTGATGTGGTGGTGTCCACGAGTGATGTGGTGGTGTCCCCGAGTGAAGTGGTGGTGTCCCTGAGTGATGTGGTGGTGTTCCGGAGTGATGTGGTAGTGTCCCTGAATGGTGCCCCTTAGTGATGTGGTGGTGTCCCTGAGTGATGTGGTGGTGTTCCTGAGTGATGTGGTTGTGTCCCTGGGTGATGTGGTGGTGCCCCTGAGTGATGTGGTGGTGTTCCTGAGTGATGTGGCGGTGTCCCTGAATGATGTGGTGGTGTCCCTGAGTGGTGTGGTGGTGTTCCTGAGTGATGTGGTGGTGTCCCAGAGTGATGTGGTGGTGTCCCAGGGTGATGTGGTGGTGTCCCCGAGTGATGTGGTGGTGTCCCCGAGTGATGTGGTGGTGTTCCTGAGTGATGTGGTGGTGTCCCTGAGTGCTGTGGTGGTGCCCCTGAGTGATGTGGTGGTGTTCCTGAGTGACGTGGTGGTGTTCCTGAGTGATGTGGTGGTGTCCCAGAGTGATGTGGTGGTGGCCCCAAGTGATGTGATGTGGTGTTGTTCCTGAGTGATGTGGTGGTGTCCCTGAGTGATATGGTGGTGTCCCTGAGTGTTGTGGTGATGCCCCTGAGTGTTGCCCCTGAGTGATGTGGTGGTGTCCCCGAGTGATGTGGTGGTGTCCCTGAGTGATGTGGTGGTGTCCCTGAGTTATGTGGTGGTGTTCCTGAGTGATGTGGTGGTGTTCCTGAGTGATGTGGTGGTGTCCCTGAGTGATGTAGTGGTGCCCCTGAGTGATGTGGTGATGTTCCCGAGTGATGTTGTGGTGTTCCTGAGTGATGTGGTGGTGTCCCGGAGTGATGTGGTGGTGTCCCTGAGTGATGTGGTGGTGTCCCTGAGTGAGGTGGTGGTGTCCCCAAGTGATGTGGTGGTGTCCCTGAGTGATGTGGTGGTGTCCCTGAGTGATGTGGTGGTGCCCCTGAGTGATGTGGTGGTGTCCCTGAGTGATGTGGTTGTGTTCCTGAGTGATGTGGTGGTGCCCCTGAGTGATGTTCCCGAGTGATGTGGTGGGGTCCCTGAGTGATGTGGTGGTGTCCCTGAGTGATGTGGTGGTGTCCCAGAGTGATGTGGTGGTATCCCTGGGTGATGTGGTGGTTCCCCTGAGTGATGTGGTTGTGTCCCTGAGTGATGTGGTGGTGTCTCTGAGTGATGTGGTGGTGTCTCTGAGTGATGTGGTGGTGTCGCTGAGTGATGTGGTGGTGCCCCTGACTGATGTGGTGGTGTCCCTGAGTGATGTGGTGGTGTTCCTGAGTGTTGTGGTGTGTGAGGGTGTGTGGGGGGTGTGAGGGGGTGAGGGTGAGAGGGTTGTGAGGGTGAGGGGTGTGAGGGTGTGAGGTTGTGATGGTGTGTGAGAGTGGGTGAGGGGGTGTGAGGGTGAGGGGGTGAGGGAGAGGGATGGTGACCGGGGTGAAGGTGATGGGGTGAGGGTGAGGGTGTGTGACGGGGTGTGAGGATGAGGGGGTGTGAGGGTGAGGGAGAGGGAGGGTGACAGGGGTGAGGGTGATGGGGTGAGGGTGATGGTGTGTGAGGGTGAGGGTGTGTGAGGGTGACGGTGAGGGGGTGTGACGGTGAGGAGGTGTGAGGGTGAGGGTCCGAGGTAAATGGTGGCAGGGCAGACATCATAAGACAGAGAGAAGAGACTGCGTGGTGACTGCGTTGGTCAGTTTCAGAATCAGGAGGGGCAGAGTCAGCACAGTTTAAAGGCTAAGCATAGTGGATGCAGCATTGCAGCTAGCAAGTCAAGTGTTTTCAAGCTGAGTGTCCCTAGAGAGATGGCAACACAGCAACAACATTTGAGGAGCAAGGCTACTGTAAACAAGCACGGTAGGCTTTCACTTTCGTCCAGAAACAAGCTCTCGGCATTGATGTGGCGGGGGGGGGGGGAGTGGCAGCCTTTGAAGTCTGATGCCGAGGCACAGACAAATGGTGGTGCGCGATGTGCACGCGGGGGCGGGGGAGCGGCAGCCTTTGAAGTCTGATGCCGAGGCACAGACAAATGGTGGTGTGTTATGTGGTTGTGCACGCGCATAGATCACATGAACTGTATGCGATCCGCAGCCGTTCTGGTAAACTTTTCTTTTCCGCTTACTATAATCTCCCCAGAGCAATGCGCAAGCGCATTGGCTCAGGCGAAACCTAAAGAGGTACAAGAATTTAGTGAGTATTACCATTTTGCCCAAAGCAAACTCCCTGATAAGGGACAGCAGCAGTCTCGGCCATGCTGACACGCGGCACTCGAGCCATGCCATCAACCGTCAGTAATTTGCATGCCATAGTTCGTACAGATCTCAATTGAGCCAAACCCCCAGGTATTTGACTGGGTCTGCCCCCCGGGTCCAGGGAAACTTGCATTCAAAGGGTCATATGGCATAAGTAAGCAGAAATATGATGGATTTAGACCAATAGTGGTCCCAGCAAAGCTGCTGAAATTAATAATTTCCTGAATAAGAAGGTTCAAAATGTTGTGCGGTACTGGACATACAAAGCAACGCCATCCACATGTACATAAACACCAATATCCTCCTACGGGTGAATGCAAGCCCGTGGTGCAAATGATGCTGCGGCAGCCGGACGGCTAAGGCCTCCATTGTGATGGCAAAAAGAATAGGTGACTGTTGGCAGTCCTCATTCATGGCCAAGAGATTGGGGGCAAGGAGATGAGCATATTCTTTATAGAAAGCTGCTGTCAGGCTGTGTAGGCTCGGCGCCTTATCTCCAAGCCTACCATTAATGACCTGCATTACATCCTCCACTATAAAGGGTTCATTTAGATAGCAAGGGTGTCCATCGTCTAACCATAGCAGCTGCACAGAACTCAGGTAGGAGGTAAGCTCAGACAAGATGGGTGGCAGGAATGAAGTATATACAGTAAGATATATTGGTTATAGTACGCTGTATGGCAGCAACTCACACAATGGTAGTCTGTTGGTCGTCCACTAGCTCCACAATGTGGTCACCAGCCCAAGGTTTGCACAGCAGGCCAGAGTCTTTCCTGCCCTATCTCCTGCCCCATAACGCCGAGCGCGTGCCTCCCTCCCAATGCAATGTGTTTCTTGCAGCACTGCTGCATCATAGTCTAAAATCTTACTTCGGATGGGCGCTAGAATGGTCTCACTATTCGTGATGAAAAATTGAAGCTCCAAATCCCTAATGTCTGCCTCCAAGCACGCAAGTTCTCCATGTAGTGTCTTAAGTGCCTCTGCCTGTTTAGCAATGCATGCCCTGCAAATCACTCCCTTGAACACAAGAGTGTGGATGAGGATTCTAAAGATTGCTTATTCTGTTCAAAGTATTCAATGATGGCCATCCTAATTTCAGCTCTAAAAAACTGATCCCTGAGTGCGTTAGGAGGAGGCCTCCAAGTGAAGGCTTGAGACACAAACTCTTGTGGGGGAAACTCCAGCAGGACAGGGGCGTGATCAGACAGTGTCCTAGGGATGTGGATTATATTAGTGTTCCAGGTGTTTTGTTCTGTTATCCGGGGTGAGTATGACTGAACTGGACAGAAAAACAAGTGTGCAGAGCGCAGAGTATTTCATTATTGCTGAAACAGCCATGATTTTAGGGCTTTTTATGAAAAGAAGCAGATCCTGAAGAAGGCTCACAGCAAGTGGCAAATCATTCCATAGCTTTGCCACTTTGAGCCGGAAGGAGCAGTCTCCAATTCGAGAATATTTCACAGCCGGAGTACAGACTAGGCCAATGAGGCGGAGCGAAGAGAGCGTTGCGGATGATAAACTTGCACTCTCTTCCTCAGGTAAGGGGCACCATACCCATGTAAAGCCTTAAAAGCCAACACCAGGCCATTAAACTGTATCCACTCACGGATCGGAAGCCAATGTAGAGACTTCAAATGAGCAGACATCCGGGTCCTGGGGCCAAGAGAAGGAATAGCTCTGGCCGCCACATTTTGCACTACTTGGAGGCGGGTAAGCAGATACTCTGGAAGCCCTAGATAAAGAATGTTTATGTAGTCCAGCCTAGAGTCAATCAAGGCCTGGACCACGATTTTCCCACAGGGGATCGAAAGTAATGGAAGAAACTGTTTAAGCATTTTCAGAAAACCAAAGCACTGGCCAGCCAGTGTCTGAACCTGTGGTTCATACTCAGAAAGTCATCCAATTGTACACCAAGGTTTTTTGTAGACGATACTGGGTTAGCAGGAGGATGCGTGTCCTGAGGTCACCAGATACGCCATAAGTTGTTAGAAGGACAACCAAAGAAAATGATCTCTGACTTATTGGAATTACATGTAAGTTCATTCAGTTGTAGCCAGGAGAACAACGCCGACAAGCAGGCCTTAATAGCTTCCCCCTTAAACTCCAAAACCTTGTCAAATGTAAAAATGAGTTGGGTGTCTTCAGCATACAACACTATTTTGGCTCCACGTGACTCAACAAGACTGGCCAATGGGGACATGTACAGATTGAATAAAGTAGGAGTAAGCACCGAGCCCTGAGGTACACCTACCTCCAAAGGGGAGATTAAGGCGGAAAAAGGAGGAGCTCACACCGTTTGTTGGCGTCCTGACAGAAAAGAGGCAAACCATTTGAGAACCGTCCCTTTAAAGCCGGCCTCTTGGAGTCTCATCAGGTGTCGGCTGTGAGAGAGGCTGTCAAAGGCTGCTGAAAGATCTAACAATATCAGCATAGACTTGCCACCTTTATCCAAGAGGTCCTTAATGGATTCCGAGATTTCCAAAAGTGCCGTTTCGGTGCTGAAATTCGGGCAGAACCCAGATTGGTTTTGATGCAAAATGTTGTTCGTCTCCAGAAAGGCAGAGGTGACTGAGTGAGCATATTTTTCCAGTAATTTGGAAAAGAAAGGCAAAAGGGAAATTGGCCTATAGTTAACGGGAAGCTCTGGATCCATATTGGGGTTTTTCAGAAGGGAAGAATGTGTGCTTCCTTCCACTTGCCAGGAACCAGCCCCTGCTGCAGGGAGGTATTCAAAATAGACGCAGGGCAAGGGTCAGAAGGAGCCCCTGATTTCAGGATCTTCAAGATACCCAATGAGGTTGCCAATGTAAGAGGAGGAAACTTCGTGATGAGAGGGGACATTATCCTGAATATTAGCCTCATGGGAGCTAGGGAAAGTGTCCTGGATCTTTCTAATTTTGTCAGCAAAAAATAGAGCCATCTGATCCAACCATAATGTTGAGGGGGAAAAAGACCTAAAGCACAAGTTACTTACCTTGGGTAACTACTGTTTCTTACAGATATATCGTTACCGAAGGTAAGTAACTTGTGCATCTGAAAGAAACAGGTTAGTGTTAGATTCCTTACCTTAGAATATATACCCCAGCAATACCAACCCCGGTGGTGGGTCTGCGAACCAAGATCAGAAAGTCCTGGAGAACGGAACGGCCGAAAAAACCATCTCTCCGGACTTGGCTGTCCAGGCAGTAGTGTCTAGCGAACCTGTGCAGCTAGGTCCACGTAGCTGCCTGACAGATGTCCTGCAAGGGGACTCCTTGACCCAGGGCAGTAGTAGCCACCGTGGCCCGAGTGGAATGGGCCCTCAACCCAACAGGAGGCTCCTTTTTCGCCAAAGAGTAGCATACCTTGATGCACAACACGACCCACCGAGAGGTGGTCCGTTTGTGTACCGCCCGTCCCTTCTTAGCACCCACGTAACCAACAAAGAGCTAGTTGTCCACCCGGAACTGGCGTTTGCGGTCTAGATAGAATGAGAGCGCACGTTTTGGGTCCAGACAGTGCAGCCTCTCTTCCTCTTTCGAGGGATGCGGAGGCGGAAAGAAGGTGGGCAAGGTGATGGACTGCCCGATGTGGAAAGCTGTGACTACCTTGGGCAGGAAAGAGGGGACCGTTCTCAAGACAACTTGGTCCGGATGGACAGAAAGGAAAGAAGGTTTGGAAGAAAGAGCCTGGAGATCACTCTCTCTCCTGGCAGAGGTGATGGCAACCAGGAAGGCAGTCTTAAGAGTGAGAAGACGAAGAGGGCAATTGTGAAGTGGCTCGTAAGGAGCGCACATCAAATAAGTAAGAACAAGGTTCAAGTCCCACTGAGGCATCACGAAAGGAACAGGAGGAAACATGAGTGATGCCCTTCAAGAATCTATTTACAACAGGGGACTTGAAGAGAGAAGGCTGATCAGGTAGCCTTAAAAAGGCTGAAATGGCAGAGAGGTAGCCCCTGATAGAGCCCAGAGCAGAGCCCTGCTGGGCAAGAGAAAGAAGAAAGAGGAGAACCTCTGAAGGGGGGCAGAAAGGGGATCCACATCCTTTAGCTGTGCACCATGCCACAAATTTGTTCCACCTGCAGGCGTATACCGATTTTGTGGAGGGACGCCTGGCTGCCAGACTCACATCACAGACCTCTTTGCAAAAAGAAACCATGCATGGATGACTCTAAACACGTACAAATCCCTGACACCTCAACTTTACTTCAGCCAGGGCTACCCAAAAATCACAAAACTGAAGTTCTTGAAATACAGATTAGGGATTCTGCCCAGCAGAGAGCACCAACCACCATGGCTCAGGACCAACGGCCATGAAGTCTGCCCGCTCTGCAACCTAGCAACAAGAGACATATCCACATGACCTGCCTCTGTGAAGAGCTCCGACAAGCCCGCCGACACCTACTCAAGGATCAGTTCAGGAAGATAGGCAGCAGCACGCGAAGGCAGGCTGTGCTTGCATGCTTGAATCCTGCGAATACAAAACTGAACTGTAGATATGTCAAGTTTTTGACCACGATAGAGCAAAGACTGCCAAATACACAACTGGCATCAATCATTGGTTCTGGCACCTAACGGACGAACTTTGGGCTACAAATGCCTAGCCCGCCCCAGGTCAATGCAAACTGTTACACAATAATTCCGGGTCTCTCACTGCATGGTCTTCGAAAAGGACGACTACACAGACTATATCCTTTTACCACACTCTAAGAAATTGTTTTAATATAACGATTGTATTGGTTTAACTAACTATACACAACACGATAGAGCAAAGACTGCCAAATCTCCAACTGGCGGTAACCATTGGTTCTGGCACCTATCGAACGAACTTTGGGTCCACAAATGGCTAGCCCGCCCCGGCTCAGGGATCACTGCCAGATTACAACTCCTGGTCTCTCACCGCACGGACTTCGACAAGGAAAATCATACAGTCTACATTCTTTTATTACATTTTAAGAAATTGTTTTAATTGTAACGTTTGTACTGGTTTTAATTAACTATACATAATAAAATTTACTTACTTATATCACAGACCTCAGGAGGCAAGTCAAATGGCCTCAACTGTCGCCGCTCAATCTCCACGCATGGAGGTGGAGACTGGACAGGTTCGGGTGGAGGACCGTCCACTGCTGCTGCGACAGAAGGTCCTCCTGAAGAGGCAGATGAATCGGGGGATCGACTGACATGCTGAGTAGCTCGGGATACCAGTATCTTCTTGCCCAGTCCGGAGCCACAAGGATGTCTTGGGCCCGGTCGTGCCTGATCTTCTTCAGCACTCTGGGCAGAAGTGGTATAGGTGGAAAGGCGTACAATAGACCGCAGCTCCACTCATGACCAAAACCGTCTCCGAGCGAGTGCCGCCTTGGAAATTCCAACGCGCAAAACTGATGACATTGCGCGTTCTCTCCGGTGGCGAATAGATCTAACCAAGGCTCTCCCCATCGCTGAAAGAGACCTTGCGCTACGTCCGAGTTCAGACGCCATTCGTGATCCATCATACACCGGCGGCTGAGTTTGTCCGCCCTGGCGATCAGGGAACCTGCCAGGTGTTGAACCACCAGGGTGACGCCCTGGTGTTCCAGCCATTGCCACCCCGCCCTGTTTGTTGCAGTACCACATGGCGGTGGTGTTGTCCGTGAACACCTGCACTACACTTACCCGGACAGAGGGAAGGAATGCCTTCAGTGCAAGTCGGATCGCCCGCAGCTCCGGAAGGTTGATATGGAGCCGGGACTCCGCCGGAGACCAGAGGCCTTTGATCTCCGCCTCTCCCATGTGGCCCCCCCATCCCAGGAGGGACGCATCCGTCACTACTACATGCTCCGGTTGGGGTAGGAAGAGGGATCTGCCGTTAACCCAATCGCGGTCCATGAGCCACCAATGCAACTGTCTCGCAGTGCCCTCCGAGATCAGGACGTGGTCGGACAGGTTGAACTGATGCTGGGCCCACTGAAACTTCAGGTCCCACTGCAGAGCCCGCATCCGCCACCTGGCGTGATGCACCAGAAGGATGCAGGAGGCCAGCAGCCCCAGAAGCCGCAGCGTCAACCTGACCGAGACTCGGGATAAAGGCCGAAAGATCGGAATCAGAGCCTGAATATCCCGAACCCGCTGTTCGGGAGGATAAACCCGAAACTGCGCCTAGACCAGAACCGCTCCGATGAAGAGGAGCTTCTGAGAGGGACACAGGTGTGACTTCGCCACATTGATGGAGAACCCCAGCAGGTGCAAGAGGTCGGCCGTAGTCTGGAGGTGGCTGACGACTGTCTGGGGCACCCCATATCTGCACAGATGGGCTGCGACCACCGCCATCACTTTCGTGAACACCCGAGGGGCGCTGGTAAGGCCGAAGGGGAGCACGGTAAACTGAAAGTGCTAGTGGCCTACCGTGAACCACAGGTAACGCTGGTGGGCCGGCAGGACGGGAATGCGAAAATATGCGTCCTGCAAGTCCAACGCTACCATCCAGTATTCTGGGTCTAGGGCAGCTAAGACCTGAGCCAAAGTCAGCATCTTGAACTTCTCCTTCCGGAGGAAGCCGTTGACGTTCTGCAGCACCCACCTGTCCGATGTGATGGAGCGCCAGTGGAGGAGGTGATGGTGAACCCTGCCCCCCACTAGCGTCGAATGGGCCTGAAAGCTCGGACTAGGAGGGCTTTGAGGCGGATGCTGCGGGGGTGGATGTGGACTGGTGGTTACCACGTCCGCTGCGGTGCTAGATGTTAGTCTGCGGCCGGTGGCTGGCAGCACGTGAGGGGGCGCCCCTTCCTTGGCCACAAAAGGAGCAAAAGGTAGAAGTCTGCTGGAGCAGGCCCGACAGGCCCAAGGACTTGGCCGTAGCCCTGGAGTCCTTGAAACGCTCAAGCGCACTGTCTGCCTTGTCGCCAAAGAGGCGACGGCCATCAAACGGCATGTCCATGAGGGAATTCTGGACATCAGCCGAAAAGTTGGCGGACCTCAGCCAGGCGTGGCGGCGAACCGCCACCGTCGTGGAAATTTCCCTGCCCAGCAAGTCCGTGGAATCCAGCCCACATCGGATAGAATACCGTGCTGCATCCCGCCCTTCCTCAAGTGTTTGAGCGAGTTTGACCCGGGCCTCCTCTGGGCAAGTTGGCAGCACGTCCGCGACCGTGTCCCACAGAGAGTGGGTATAACGGCCCAAAAGGCAAGCGGTGTTGACCGATCGCAACCCCAAACTAAGTGAGGAGAATAGCTTCTTACCGAACTGCTCATACCTTTTGGATTCCCGATCAGGTGGTGCAGTCGGGGATGCGGTCTGGGAGTTAGAGGCCTGGATAACCAGGCTCTCGGGGGAGGGGTGGGTGGAGAGGAAGCTAGGGTCACCCGGGCGGTGGCGCCTGGCCATGTTCCGATCTACAGGGGGACCTGTAGCAGGCCTGGACCAAGTGCCCAACAGTACGTCAGTAAGGGCCTCACTAAACGGCAGTAGAGGCTCCGAAGAGCTTGCCTGCGGTTTAAGGACCTCGGTGAGGAGGTTAGTCCTCACGGCCGCGACGGGGAATACAAGACCCAAGGCCTTGGCCGCCCTCGTCAGCACCACGCTGTAAGCAGCCCCCTCCTCCGTAGCCACGGTAGAAGAGGAGACAAAGCCAGTGTCGGGTGAAGTGTCCAAACCACTGGCCTCCCCTAGATCCACTGCCCAGTCCAGAAATGACTGGCACTCTCCTGCCAGAAGGCCCTCAGACCCCTCCCAATCCCCCTCCCAATCCCCCTCGCCTCCCATCTCCTGATCGTCAGGTTCAAAGGATGGGACCGGATCATAGAAGAATTGCTCTTCTCTCGGCGTTGAATGCGGCGTCGAACAACGCCAGTCCGACGCCGGATCTGGACCGAGGGAGTGACCGGGGACGACATCGTCCTGGGACGGCGTCGGGGGCAACACCCTGGGGTCAGCGCTGGGGGAGGGGTCGTAAGGTCGACCAGCGGTGACCCGGATCCAGTGGGGCACTGTGGCGTCGGGACCGGAGTCGTCAACGGCGCCTCAGGCCCGAAGCACCCGACGGCAGAGAGAGCGATCTCATGGCCATGAGGAAGGCATCGATTTCCTCCGGTGTCGAATTCATCCCAGGGGCCGGCGGGTATGGAGCTGGCAGCGGCGTATACGGCTCCGGCGGAGCCGCGTGGGTGGTTTCGCCCGAACCCCTGGCCGCATTGCGCGAGCATCGGGGGAGTTGGAAGAGCGATGTTGTCTCTTTGACTTCTTGTGCCTCTTACCTGAGGTCTTGGAGCCCAATGAATGGTGTCGACTCGCCGAGCTGCGACGACTGTGGCCCCGCGACCGGTCCTTCGACCTCCTCCTCGACCTGGACCGTGAACGGCACGGGGACGACTGCCTGAGCTCGAGGTGCTTACAGGACCGCTCCCGCCTAGCCTTCGATGTCAAGGCCCGGCAGTCGGGGCACAACTTGTCGTCATGGTCGGCCCCAAGGCAATACAGGCACCGGTGATGGAGGTCGGTAACTGACATCAGTCGGTTGCAATCGGCCCAGGGCTTGAACCCGGGCATCCCTACCGGCACCGATAGTCTAACAACTCGAAACAGGATCAAAAAGATCGAAAAAGTTAGCCAAAAAGTGACTAAGGAGCACTGCTTTTTCCGGGTCTGCGCTTGCTGGCGCTGAAAAAAGAGGAACTGACGTCAGCACGCGAGGGTGGCATCTAAGTACTACGACGACATCATACCGGCGCCAACGACGACGACGACGGACGCGGAGCCGCAGACGACGCCTACTGACGCGCAGGGGTACTGCTACGCAAAACTTTCCGGATCCAGTCTGACGCCTGGGGATATTCTAAGGTAAGGAATCTAACACTAACCTGTTTCTTTCAGATTACTGCATTCGGGGATGCAAATTCCTTTACAATTTTAAAAATCTCTTTATTTGTATTCCCGGCAGCTTCTATTCTAGATGAGAAAAAAAAAAAATTCTCTTTAAAGATAAGTTTGTGGTGCAGTTTAATTGTTTGTTAATATGCAGTTTTCTCCCTGCTCTCAACGTTTTTCAGCCAAGCTCTCTCGAGTCTTTTGCAGGTCCTCCTGCTTTCTTTAAGAGCAGGCGTAAACCAAGGAGCCGAGATTCAGCAGGGCGAGAAGAGGGTGGGGCAAGTCTGCTGCCCAAAGCAGGAACCAGTTGTCCAGGTCAGTGAAATCTTCTTCCACATTACCACTCAAAGCGAGTGGATGGGAGTCAAGGGCCGCCATCACCGCTTCGGGTGTAATACAATGGTAGGGTCTAAAACTACCCATATGAGGCTTACTCAGAGTGTTAGAGGGTACGGCTTCACGATGGACTTTAAACTCTAAAAGAAAATGGTCAGACCACACCAGAGGCCGAGGGGGAGAGACCTGGTCAAGAGTATGGCCCTTATCGTGAGTCGGAGTCAGGAAACAAGGATTTAAGTTGAAGATGTTCAACGCCTCCATTAAACTAGTAGCATCAGGATCGTTCATTTTATCCATGTGGACATTAATGTCCCCTAATATTAGACACTGTTTGTGTTTGAGCACAATGGGGGCAACGGCATTACAAATGGCCTCACTGAACCGCCCAGCGGGACCCGGTGGTCTGCAAACAAGTAAACCGGCTATAGATTGATGGGGAGATATTACCAAATGGAAACCTAAGGTTTCAGCCCCTGCAACATCATCCAAGTGGAGAAGCACACAGGAATAGGTGCTCTTAAAGATAATGGCTATGCCACCACCCCTGCCACTGGGGCGGTCTTTCCTGACCACTTGGTAGCCCCTAGGAATGGCTGAGGCAACTGCAGGATTAGATGAGTTACACAGCCATGTCTCTGTTAGAAATAAAAAATCCGGACTGACCTCTTCCAGCAATTCAAATATATTGAGGGTGTGCTTATGCATAGATCTGCTGTTAAGGAGCAGGCAAAGCAATTTACCTTCAGTCCTGGCTCTGTTCAAGTTAGAGAGCAGAGGAGAAGCTTGAGTCAGGGGATTACCAATAGAGTCAAAGGATAAGATTGGCGCCCAACCGCAATTGGAGCACAGTATTCCCTTAGGTATACTATAAGGGGGCAGTGGGGTGCAACAACTCACATCTTTGCTCCGTTCCCTTAGTCTATCTATAGAAAAGGTCCGTCGAGCACAGTACTTACAGACCCACCGGCAGCATTTCCAGCGCCAGAAACTTGCAGGACGCGGAAGGGCGTGGACGGGCGCGTACGGGCACAGACGGGCTTGCCCTAGGCGCGCCTTCGTGCGCCGGTGGCACGCCCGCTGCGCGTTCGCCCCAGCATGATTTTTAAAATCCACCCTCAATTAGCGCTAGCGCGCTGACCCCGGAAACGTGGTAGGCCCACTCACACAGACGGGCGCCACCGGAAGAGAGCAGAGGCAGTGTGCAACAAGGACAGTATGTTTAAAAAGTTAAAAGAAAGCGAGATTTAGGCTTTCATGTGTGCAAATAGGCTAAGCAGCAGTTTTGACCCTTCAAAAAATACAGCCACTATGACCACTCTTCTAGTGACTGACCAATAATTTATTCTGGACCAGGTGTTATGAGTCAACCCTATATATGTGACCTCTGTGCTAGAGGTGTGGTGAGGGTGCCAGATGTCAGTGAGATCATTGTCCGCCATAAGGGTGACAGTTGAGCTGCAACTCCCGGGTGCGGGCACAGAGAATCACTCGACCTGTCTTCAAGTGCATCTAAGACCACATTAGAGTCCCCTCCCCACAGCACCACTCCGAAGCCCATTGTGCCAGCTAGCCAGAAAACTTCAGCAAAAAATGCGGGGTCATCAATATTTGGGCCACAAACTGATATAAGCCTGACAGTATGACGAATCTGCCCAGCACATCACACAAATTGAGAGAGCGCAAGGGAGCCCCCTGCAGATTAGCACAGCCACTCCATACGAACAGTTTGAGTAACGGGAGACATGCGATTTGGCAAGCTAGCCGGTCCGCAGGTGAGCCTGAGTCAATTCAGGTAAGTGTAACTCCTGCAGCAGGCAGATGTCAATATCGTGTCGCTGCAGGCATGCTAGCACATGGCGCGCCTTGCGGCAACCGTTCAATACACGTACATTGCAGGTCAAGCATTTACTGGAGTGCATCAGTATTCAGGGGGATGGTGTGTCATGCATGCTGTGCAGCATACCCAGAGCAATTGCATCAGTGGTGATGAACAGCTGAATGACAAGGGAAAGAGGAGTCAGGTCAAAATAGAAAACAGTATCTGCACTTCGACCCCCTAATCAAGTCGACTGCCTCCATCACTCCCCCCGTACACAAAGGTAGGAGCATACATCGAATCAATGAAGGGAAACATTCCCAGAGGGCGACAAGAGGTCACAGCATACACCTAATCCACAGAAGGACAGAGAGTCCAGGAAGGGTAGGTATGAGGAAATGCTAGGGTAATGGGATGGCTGCCCCCATTGTCCTCAGTGTGAACTGTCATAATCAATCGGGTCAGCTGAGTTAGCCAGTAGGTTCTCCATACACAGCCTGGATGCAAGGGACCGCCCCAGCTCGTGGCCTAGACCGGGGGAGGACAACATGAATTTTATCTGGCGATTATACTTTGTCACTGAAGTGGCCACAGCTGGAACCCCCAGACAAGGGTGCAGGCCTGGCAGTTAGAGGGTCCATACCGCAAACATACTTGATAGCTGTCATGGGATTTGCAAAATTGTATGTTTTCACATGATGCAGAACGTAAAGCTTGGTCACGTAGGTCAAGGAGTATTTCGCACCAACTTTCTGCAGTGATCACTTTACTTGAAGGAATTTGCGACTGGAAGCCTGCACGGCCAATGTAAAATCTGGGAAGAGAGATACAGTGTTTCCCTGATACTGGAGAGGTCTGTGCTCTCTGGCAAGGTGCAGTGCAGTGTCCCAATAATTAAAAAGTTGGGCAATTGTCAGGCATTCTGGAGCTCCAGGAAGCACACGAGGGCCCAAGGACCAGTGTGCCCTCTCCACTATGAACATGGGGAGAGATAATCTCCAAAGAGCGAAAGCAGCATAATTTCTCCGTAAGTTTCCACATGATCTACCGCCATTGATTCAAAGGCACCCATAAAGCGCAAATGTGTGAGCACACCTCAATGTCCTCATTCTTGCTTTCAATAACTTCATGCACTCTTTCCATCTAGAGTAGTTGTTCACTAGCAGTATACTGTGTACCCTCAGCCTCCGACATGCAGCTCTCAAGCTGTTCAACACGCTCCTCATGTTTGTCTACTTTTTTCCTTTAGTCAATCAAATCTGTCAGTGAGGATGTTGACCTTCGAGTCAATGGTATTCAAGCTGTGTTTAAGATCTAGAAACATTGAATGGATGCTATGTGCATCCATGGGCTCTGCCCCAACCTGTCTATCTTGTCCATGGGCTGCAGTGTCTGACTATACAGTGCGTGTGAGGTGGCGCAGTGCAAAATAAAGTTTTGTTTGTTTGTTGTCATGCTTTCCAATAATGATAGTAAGAGAGTCCAAATCTAGCGCCACCCAGGGACACTAGCACCATGGAGGGTGAGTTGCGCTATGTACTTGGCCCAGATACTCTCAAGGTACAACCAGCAGGGGGCACAAGCAGACCCAGCCATCACCCACTCAAGGATGCATCCAGGGTGGGCCCAGAGCGTCCACTCAGCCAAGCTCAGGTGAGGGGGTTGAACTTGTGCCCTCAACTCAGGCTATAGCCAGCCTTTCGAGCTACACGCAGAAGACCCCGCAATAAGTGTGATATCTAGCGTTTCGAGCAACACGCAGAAGACCCCGCAATAATTCCATAGAGGACTCACACAACCTTCAAGGTGTAATCACAAGAACCAATGATGGTTTGATTGAAGCGCCGCCGAGTGCGCATACACGATATATCATCCAATTTTGCAGCATCATTAATAGAGCCAGAATCCCAAAACAAGCCAAGCAGAAACTACCGGACATAACGAAAAGCGACTTGGGTTTATTTTAAAATAAAAAAGAAACGCGTGCGGTTGTTCTTCAGCTTCAACCTAACCGCCGAAACGCTATTGAATTATCACCAATCGAATTATCACTAAGAGCGCATGCAGATTCAAGAAACACGAGCCAGCAGCTGCTTTAAGATTTCACGCGTTCATCACTACGCCATCTGCGCCCCCTGCCCACTTTTGAATTCCAATAGACTATCCTGTTTCATGTTTGAACAAAAGAAACTTTATTGATCACGCTGGGATCGATAAATAGTTGTCTTTGGTCCTGAGGAGAACGCCAGAACTAAGGTGGTTCGAAACGCGTAGACCATTTTTTTGTTGGATACCAAATAATTGAAACGTTGGAATAGATTGGGCTGATTGTGCAGTCAAAAAATATCTTTGTGATCTTTTGTTGACATGTAAAAGTGGTTCACTGCACATCTAAGTCATGACATTAGATCTTTGCATTGTTTGGTTGATGCTCCTTGGTCCTTTAGAGAATAAGAAAATTAATTCCCCTTCTTTTACCAAGGAGCCATGAAGGTGTGTATGTTTGAAGATCAGTGTGAATGAGTAATGAGTTTTGACTGGTGAAGCTTGAGTGTAAATATTGTGACACCTTTTCGGATGGGTCGGGTCTTGTGCATATAAGTTTATTCTTTCTTTAATTATATATTGTTCTTTAATCATTTGACGTAGTGTTTGTTCTATTTTGCTACATTGAATGGGAAATGTGTTGCTTATTTATTCACTCTTTGAAAAAAGAAGTAAGTTGTACAAAATAAAAAACTTTATTAAGTAAGACAGGTGGATACTGACTCAACGCTTTTTCGCCTTGCTAAGCAGGGACAACTAAATAGCAGTATGGGCATTTGTGGTTGTTTTTCTCTTCTTCTCAACTCAGGTGGGGCAGGTGCGGAAGCACAAAAATCTATCTGTGGCACAGTGCTGTTCACTGGGCCCCGACATACCGCAGACTGGTTCCCAAATGGGGGGCACAAGCAGGCCCGAGGCACAAGAGAAGCCAGCTTGCAGATTCAGCTCCGCCGTCTCAAGAATCTTACGCCGCAGATTCAGGCACAGCAAGCAACTTCCCCCGCAGCCCCCACCTCACCTCTCAATCGGCCCTAGGGCCATCTTGATCTGCTCACACAGCCTCAGCCAGCACAACTAAGAGGCCAGGCACCGTACCCTCAGCGGTAACAACACTCATCACCAGTCCGCAGCAAGGAGTCAGACGAACCTGGCGTGCAGAAGCATGAGTTCCGTGGCTGCTCAAGCAAGCCTTATCCGAGGCGGCGGTGGAATTTGGGTCACCCGCATTCCCCCCTCAACCAAGATGGCTCAAACAAACCTCTAGTCGACAGGGCAGCAATAGTAGTCAGAGCAAGAACAATGTCTCTGATTAGGCAAGATAAGTAACGGATATTGTTTCCTGGCCGACAGAGCCACACCATGCGGCAGCCATCTTGCAGTTGGGCTATTTAACACCCTCTGCTTGAATATAAGCTTAGTCTCCCAATAAAGAAGGCAATGATCAAATGCTGGGTTCAATTGAAGGATGGCATTGAACTCATCTTGTGTAATGCTCTGGTAGAAGCAATGGGGCGAAGTTTAAGTATCTTCAGTTGCCCTTTTGGTGGTCTAATCAAACCTGGTGCACAAAGGATGTCAAGGAATATGAAGAAAGGATACAAGGTACCAAACTATAAAAAAAGGCGGTATCAACTTGGTACTGAGAATTAGTAAACGCTGAGGAGGAGAAGCTGAAGATCCCGCTGCATGCCTGGGAAGGATATTTACCAAGCACAGAGCAATCCAATTTATGGTAAGTATGTCTATTTTTTCTTTACTCTACAGTGAATTCTACAACCCTAATGAAGAACCATTTATATACTTTGCATAGGATCTACCCACACCAAAAAAACTGACTAAGATCGCAGTAGGCGAAGTGCCCAGGTGCTAAAGATGGGAAGAGGAGGGCGCAAGTGATGTACAGATGTTTGTAAGCTGTTCCGCCTTAGGACATTTTAGCATGAAATAAGTAGCACAATTTCAGAAATCCTAGCAGTGAAGATAGAGGCAAGCCTTTATTTGATAATGTTTGGAGTCGATATGCAGTTAAAGGGTTGACTCGTATCAGCCTTAAAGAAATGCTTTTTATTAAAAAAAATGATACTTATTGCTCGGCAAGAGACTTAAGTAAATTGGTTGAAATCAGACCCGCAGGCCTCCCAAAACTGGTTAAGGACTGTAGAATATGTGTATGATGGACTTAAAGGGCCAGCATCATAGAAGGGGTAGTGATCTATGGTTGTGCTTTTTGACATGAAGGTCAAAAGCGCAATGATAGGGAAGTCCAAAATTATTAAGCCAATTGCTGTTAGAGGTATGCCTTTCAGGGAAGATTTCATCTGGCAATATCTTACATCAGGTGGTTGAGAGGCCTCTGGGCAACTTAACCTGAATGTGAATGAAGGCAAAAAAACATTTTAACTTGTCTTTATTGTATGCGCATACTAAAGTTCCTGGTTGTGGACAAATTGTACAACTAGGGGCCTCTAAGAAAAATTTAGATGTAACGGTGGGGTCATATTAATAATTCACAAAAGCCTTGCTACGCTGTCACTATTGCTTTATGTGAATTACCCAGGGTGCGGATTCTTGCCCTATGCCTGCTATGAGGACATGTAATGTACATCCCTTCAGATAACCATAAATATTATGGATCATGTATTACAGAGAACAGGACTAGACCTGTGTGCACATGCTGGACTAGCATGGTAACGGCCAAAAAAAGTGAAGATGCCAGTTCCACATTTAGTAAGGTATTCAGTGCAGACTTTACCACGCAGGAGACATTCCTGCCCCAAAGAGGAGCATCAGCAGCACAGCCTCTTCTAAGATTACAGGAGCAGGGAGCTGATGCAAGAGTGTGCCTTTTCCTGGCATTTGACTCACCGCTGCATCCCATGGAAGCTCGACGGCATCACCTGCCGCATTACTGGAGATCAACTGAACCGGGGTGATACTGTATTGTGCACGAGGACCACTCCAGATGAAAAGAAGAGGGTGGTCTAACGAGGCCAGCCGGAAAGTAGCAGCTTTTTTCAGAGGAACCCATCACATATGTGACAGAGGTTCACTGGTGAAGAGATGACGTGTGAGGATAAAACAGCAGAAGACAAAGAAGGATTTCTTTGTGACTGTCGTGCCCTGGACAGTGGGCACTAGGACCCTGCGCCATGAGTGGTGGGAGGGGGCCGAAACCGGACACCACTTCCGGTCAACAGACACGCACGGACACTCACACAGGAACTGACCAAGGGGCAGGAGGTAGAACGAGTGAGCTGTAAGACTAATAAAGACGTACCTGAATACTCATTGGTTTTCTGTCGTGATTTAAGATCGACGACATGACAACTGGCGACGTAGGTGCTACTGAAGCACACGCGTGTCCGGTCCCCGGCCGCAACAGGAGCAGTGAAGCGCAAAGCAAAGAAAATCACCTGGCAGCATCAAGATGCCGGGAAGGAGCCTCTGACACCCCCGAACAAGCACGTAGAGCGTGAGGAACTGGAAATATCGCGCGAGCTCTTGCGAGAACGAGAGCAGCCATTTAAGAGTCAGGATGATTGACCAATCAGCGCTGCAGAAACCCGGGCGGCCATTTTGAGATCAGGCAATGCCCGGATTGGCCTGGAAATCGCGCAAGATTTCGGCGGCCATTTTAAAGTCAGGAAAATTAACCAATAAGGGAGCTGGAGAGGCCAGCGGCCATCTTAGAGCCAGGAAAACGATGACAATTGAATGGAAGTGCCGATAAGAGCACAGAAAGAAGAAAACAAACACAAGCAAATGCTCAATAAAAGCAGGAGGAATTAAAAGAGGGAAAGATAAGAGGTTCAAGAGTTAAAATACTGACCTAACAAAAAGAGAAGCAAATAAAAAGGAAAAAGAAAACAAGTACAAGAGCCAATAAGAGCACAGAAGGAAGAAAACAAGCACAAGCAAATACAAAGAAAAGCTGGGGAAAAAAAAGAAAAAAAAAGAAGGAAAGGAAAGAAAAAAAACAAATGAAGAAGCATCGAAGAAGAGCTGCTGACCCAAAGATGACTGAACAAAAGAGTGAGAAATAGAGCGCCCAATACCGCAGCCCTCTCCCATTCAATTTATCAGAACCGCAAGTAGGGATCAGATGGGAGCGATGGATTAGAAAATTTGAGCGGTACATGCGGGCCACAGATGTAACAGAGGCCAAACAACTGGATCTGTTCCTAAATCTGGTAGGCGATGAAGTAGACGACCTACTAGTAACGCTACCAGAAGACGAGACGTCGACATACAAAGGGCTAATAAAATGTCTCACAAGCAAATTCGATCCACAGAGAAATATTGACTTTGAGAGATACACTTTCACAATAGCATTTCAGCACATGGATGAATCTCTGGATGATTTCGCGACACGACTGCGCAAGCTAGTGACACACTGTGAATTTGACAAGTTCGACAATGAACAAGCGATTCGCCTGTGCATCATTGAAGGATGTCGTGACACAGACTTCCGCGCAAGGATTCTAAAGGAACCAACCTCACTGGAGGAAATCCTGTGGATGTATGACATTACAACGCATGCATTTACATCGCATGCCTTTACAACGTAATTATTACAACGCAGTCCATTACAACGCATAGTGCTTTGGGGTGCTGGATAGTGAATAGTTTAATTTACTATTCCAACTCCAGTCCCCGTGGACACTAGGGAAGATTATTGGATAGTAAATTAACCTATTCCCTATCCTAGAGCGCCCCCCAGAGCAATGCGTTGTAATAGTTTGCGTTGTAATGGTTGCGTTGTAAAGGCTCTGCGATGTAAAAGTTGCGTTGTAAGTGTTGTTCACCAAATCCTGTCATTGGCAAGGGCCGAAGCAAGGGCAACGGTGCATGCGAAGCAGATGGAGCGGGGCAAAGAACGGCGAATAGAACAAGCACACTGCATGGCGGAGAACAACCGCAATTGGAAGAAAGGGCACAATGAACAGGCGGCAAAGAGGCAACCTGAAATGACCTGTTACAGATGCGGACTTGAATTCCCACACAAAGGTGCGTGCCCGGCAATGGGCCAGACATGCAGGAAATGCAATAGGAGCAAGCACTTTGCCAGTGCATGCCTGGGACTGCAGTTCAGAAGTGAGAGAGGAAGACCGGGAAGAACGAGTGCGACGACGAGCAGGCATGTCAGGCACGTGGAAACAACAAACAGAAGCTCATCGGCTGATTCAGGGGAAGAAGAGGAAGAAGAAAAGGTAGAACGCCTATACCTCATGTCCGACGCTGTTGCCATGCCCACTGAGGAAGACACGAGTCGAGAAAGCATCCACTTGGTGAACAAAAATGAAGTAAAGAAAACAGAGACCGTGACCATAGACGTGGGGCCACACAAAACACGGTTCGTACTAGACAGCGGAGCAACATGCAACATCATGTGTGAATTCGAATATTAGAAGATGGAAGTAAAGCCCGTGCTAATGCCATCCAGAGTTGATGTATTCACGTGGGGATCAAGAAAACCAGTGATGAACATGGGAAAGTTCACAGAGAACTTGACATATAAAGGAATAACAATAAAAGAAGACATACATGTACTGAAGGGTGACATTCCGGCACCGTGCCTACTGAGCAATGTCACAGTGCAGGTAATGGGCCTCCTCGAAATGACATACCACATGTCTGAGAAGAAAAACATCCTGCGAGAGTATCCTGGACTCCTCCAGCGACTAGGGAAGCTAAAAGGACGACAAATTACACTGCACTTCAATGAAGCAGTAAAGCCAGTGGCTCAACATCACCGGCGAGTACCAATACACCTCCAACCTCAAGTAGAGGAAGAAATTGAAGCATTGCTAAGTCAGGACATCATAGAGCCAGCGGAAGGACCGACGCCATTGGTGCCACCAATAGTGGCAGTGCTCAAGAAAAACACATCCAAAATTTGCATCTGTGTCGACATGAGCATACCGAACACAGCAATTGAACGTGAAAGAGACCCTGGACCACACCTCGACGACATGATCAGCTACCTGACAGGCACACAACGTTTCTCAAAGCTGGACGTGTGCAAAGGATATCATCAGCTAGAACTTGACCCTCAGTCCAGATACATCACGACATTTTCCACACACATGGGTCTTTTCCGATACAAGCGTCTGAGCTTTGGAATATCATCGGCTGCTGAAATATTCCAAAAGACAATACGGCAAGTAATAAGGCCGACAAAAAAAAGTCTGAACTACAATGACAACATTCTGGTGTTCGGCAAATCAGATCATGAACACGACAAAGCACTACGGGACGTATGCTCCCAGCTAGAACAAGCAGGGCTGACGCTAAATAAGGACAAGTGCGAAATTGGGCGAGACAAATTGGTGTTCTTTGGACACATTTTCTCTAAAAAAGGGGTGCGACCAGATCCTAGCAAAGTGGACACACTAGAAAAAGCAAAGCATCCAAGCGATGTTGCAGATGTCAGGTCATTCCTCGGCCTTGCTAGCTACTGCGCAAGATACATAAAATACTTTGCCACAGTGAGCACGCCCCTGAGGGAACTGACCAAACAAGGCCAGACTTTTGCGTGGACAGAAGAGTGCAACAAAGCATTTGAAGCGATCAGACAAGCAGTGACAGCAGTAGACCACCTTGCATACTTTGATCCTTTGCTGTGCATAGAATTGACGATGGACGCCAGCCCGGTGGGGTTGGGAGCGATACTGGCACAACACAGACCAGGCAAAGATTCACCAAGGTGCATAGTAGCCTACGGAAGCAAGAGCCTGTCCGACATCGAGAGGGCATACTCTCAGCCGGAGAAAGAGAGTCTGGCAGTAGTGTGGGCATGTGAGCACTATCACATGTTCATATATGGAAAACCATTCATAATAATAACAGATCACCAGGCACTGGTAACGATCTATGGAAACCCTAATGTAAAAATACCGCCCGAATAGAGAGATGGGGAGTAAGACTCATGGACTACAACTTCAAGATCATACACAAACCAGGAAAAGAACACAACCCGGCAGACTACATGCCAAGGCACCCTCTGCCACACGCACTTGAGGCAACATCAATGGCGGAAGAGTACCTGAACTTTGTACTAAAACACAACACTCCGGCATCAATAAAGATGGAAGAATTGGAAAAAGAAACGAAATGGGATCCAACGATGCAAGCGATCAAGACGGTGACAAGACAACAGAGGTGGAGGCATGTCAACAACAACATCATCATGGTGGAGTCGCAATCGCACACTGCGATGTCTGTCAAGTGACAGGAAAGCCAACAAAGCCGGAACCATTACAGATGTCAGAACTGCCGAAGGCAGTGTGGACCAAACTGGCAGCCGATTTCTATGGGTCCCTGGAGACAGGAAACTACCTGCTGGTGATAATTGACGAATTTTCCAGATTTCCTATTGTGCGGCAAGTGGCGTCAACATCAGCAAACGCGACGCTGCCAGTTATGGATAACGTTTTCGCAGCGTGGGGCTCCCCACAAACTCTTAAGACTGACAATGGTCCGCCCTTCTCAGGGGAGGAGTTCAGAAAATTCATGGACTACCGAGGGATCCGCCACTGGAAAATAACACCGATATGGCCACAGGCAAATGGCATGGCAGAGAGGTTCACGGGTACAATAAAAAAGGCTGTGCAATGAGCTAAGCTGACACAGATATCGATAGGGCAGGCACTGTGCCAAGTACTAAGAGACTACAGAAACACTCCTCACAGCTCCACAGGAAAGTGCCCCGCTGAGCTAGTGCTAGGCCGTTTGAGCAGGACGAGGATACCGCAGATGGAGGAGGTAGCAAAGAAAGAGCGAGGCAGCATTGGCACTAAAGACAAAGACAAAACCAAAGGTGGTGATGGACGGAGCGTTGACAAAACAAGCACTCACCCCCAGTCAACTGATCTGGGTTTAATCCATCACCGTTCTTTAGCCCACTCTGCCACCCCAGTTCAGACATGGCCATTTGCAAATCAGTCTGACCCTGTGCCTCATGGGAACAGTCCAGCCCGAACTGCCAAGCCATGCCTTCCCTGGACCGGAAACAAGCTTCCGAGGACCGGTTTCTGGCATTACAACCGTCTTCAGCCCGTCTTGCTTGAATCCAGTGGCAAAGTGAGCAAGGGACTCACGTCTGAGCATACCCTGCCAATTTATGGCGAACAAAGCAAAATCAAAGGTGGTGATGGACGGAGCGTTGACAAAACAAGCACTCACCCCCAGTCAACTGATCTGGGTTTAATCCATCACCGTTCTTTAGCTCACTCTGCCACCCCGGTTAAGCCATGGTCATTTGCAAATCAGTCTGACCCTGTGCCTCATGGGAACAGTCCAGCCCGAACTGCCAAGCCATGCCTTCGCTGGACCGGAAACAAGCTTCCGAGGACCGGTTTCTGGCATTACAGCCGTCTTCAGCCCGGCTTGCTTGAATCCAGTGGCAAAGTGAGCAAGGGACTCACGTCTGAGCATACCCTGCCTACTTATGGAGAACAAAGCAAAACCAAAGGTGGTGATGGACGGAGCGTTGACAATACAAGCACTCACCCCCAGTCAACTGATCTGGGCTTAATCCACCACCCCCTTTTGTACCAACAAAGACAAAGAAGCAAAGGTAAAAATTAAGACATATGCCGACGTAAGGAGGCATGCCACTCCGGCGCAACTAAAGCAAGGGGACAAAGTGGTAGGGCGGCAAAGACAGCTGAGGAAGTCAGACAGCCCGTTCTCGAAGGATCCGCCGACGGTGACTGAAGTGAAAGGGCCCATGATAACAGCATCAGCAGGGCATTACCACATCACAAGAAATAGCTCACACTTCAAGGAATTGAAGATCGAAGAAGAAGTCAAGCAGAAACCCATGCTGGGGGACACCGGACAGGACGAATGTGTACAAATGGACAAAGGAGAGACACGGCAGAGAAGGGAATGAAGGAGGCCAAAGCGACTGATCGAAGAGATGTGATGTGAAGAGGTTCATCTCTCTCTCTCTCTCTCTCTCTCTCTCTCTGTCAGTGACAACAGGTAGTGTCACAACTATGTTTGTTTTGCAACAAAGGGAGAGATGTTGTGCCCTGGACAGTGGGCACTAGGACTCTGAGCCATGAGTGGTGGGAGGGGGCCGAAACAATACACCACTTCCGGTCAACAGACACGCACGGACACTCACACAGGAACTGACCAAGGGGCAGGAGGTAGAACGAGTGAGCTGTAAGACTAATAAAGACGTACCTGAATACTCATTGGTTTTCTGTCGTGATTGAAGATCGATGACACGACAGTGACAAGAGTTGGGAAAGAGTTTTAGCCACCCCAAGACGTAAAAAGGGCCAAAAAAGACAGGCTGGCTTCGTCTGAGACAATCTTAAGGAACCTAGAGAAGGTAAAAAAATACACAGTGGAATCTCGGTTGGGTTGGGTTGGATTGGGTTGGGTTGGCAGAGTTAAAGGCACTGACGTTAAAAGTCAGTTGGACCTCATGGCCATGAAACTGAAAAACCAGGCAAAGTAACAGGAGGTGACAGAGTTGCTGTTGACATTGAAGGTTAGGACTAACACCTTAAAGTATGCAAAAACACCACCAAAGGAATTCCGTGATGATCCTTTGAGCAAACAAGAATAGGCCATTATCAGGTCTTCTCAATCTTAATATCGCTGCTATATGGACTCTGACAAAGGAGCACTCAATCCTGCCTTAGTTATGTGAAGTAGAGCCTCAATTATTAGGTGTGTTTTTTTTATAAAAATGGGATTTTGTCATTTATTCTGGTTGTAGGCAGAATACTGCTATTTCTGGATTATTACTCTCACACCCTGTACAGACAGAGAAACATCAAGCACTGTGGGAACTGAGGTATTCCAAGGTGGCCTACAGTATGTTTTTTAAAACATAGGTGTAGCACAGAACTTCCATAAGAGTGTTAAAGACACAACAGAGGTGGCATAATCTTCAAATGCTAGTTGTGGTGTGTGTGCCAGGAAAGGTTTTCTGAGAGACTTGCTGATCAGGGGAGTAATGTGTAATTTCTCTTTTTGCTTTCTGCATTTTCCCCTCTTAGTACTTCTTCCCTATCTTTAGCTGTACATCTGCATTTTCCCCTCCAACATTCGCACCTCCTCCGTCCTCATTCCTTCCCTAATCCCAGGGTCCTGTCTTTCCTGAGGAGTTTGATCCTATATTGTTAACTGCTTGAAGTTGGGTGTGATAAAATAATATATAACATGAATATTTCACTTTTGCTGAAGCCAGAGTGTGTTGTTGAGGGGCACGGTTGACAAAGGGTGCTGTTATATATACATTTAGAATAAATGGAACACTTACCAAGTCCAGGATTTCCATGGGTAACCTTTTGCTCTGCCTTCAATGACTTTTGTTTAGTTCTGAGCATAATAAAGCTGGTTAGGGGGTCAGGATCATCTACATATTTTCTATCTGATCTGCAACTGAGGTTTTTCCAGCTTTCTGATGAACTTGGTGAATCCCTAGACTCAGTTGCTGTAGCTCTTTTGTGTGCCACCTGTTCACTTGCCTTCTTTTCTTGAGTGGGAACGGATGCTGATATTACTGATATATTTTGCAACTTCCATTCACTTCCTTCATTGTTGTCAAACTCGCTTACATTGTGAGGGCTAACGCTGACTGCAGCTGGAGGCTCTTGTTTGTTGCAATCGTCCTGCTTATCTGACTTTACAGGTGAGTGTGGACAACAGGGTGCCTGTTTATTGTTTAGCTCTGAACAAACAGGAACAGCTCTTTGTGGACTGCAGTAGTCTTCCACGTCAAGCATTACTGAAATATAGATTATATTAAAACAATGAATAAAGAGTGCTAGCAAACTAAAAGGAACTCAATTACATTACTTTTTATGAGAAAAAAGAGTTACTTACAAATGGCAATGATCTTCCGGGTGGATACCCTATCTAAGAACAGAATACTTACCTCATGACTATTCTCAAGACACCAGACTTGCTCCCAATAACTTTGGAATACCTCTCCTACGTGAACAGGTGGAGCCATGTCTCCAAGTCAGCTCTAGATGTGACATTACCGGGCCATATATAGGGCCTGGAGCTCTGATGTTTGATGGACCTGGTGAATACAACGCACAACAAAACCCACCCACTGCATGGTAACCTATGCTCAGAGTGGGGATGTGGGTAGGTTCAGTGAGGAATTTGCTGGAAGACCAAAAAGATTGTTACTAAAGGTAAGCAACATTTTCTTCTGATTGATACTTCTGCCGGCGGATTTCTCACCTCATGATTCTAATACCAAAAAGCAGTACCCCGTGAAGGAGGGTCTGAGGATAAACAATAGCTAGACTCAGTCACTGCCATCCAACCTCACGTGTTGGCAGACAAAAGTGCGGACACAGACTGCAACTCAAGATAGCTGAGCAAACAGCAACATCAACAAAGCAAGGCAGAAGACTTTCGGCCCCACACCTGAGCACTAGCCCAACCCAAACAAAGTAACACTTGGAAGAAAAAGTAAAACGCCTTGACATCAGCAATCAATACCTCAATTCCAGTGGGATTGGCAGCGAAGCCATCAAAGGCAATGAAAATGAAATGCCCCCCCCCCCCAAAAAAGGAAGACAACCATGTTCCAGACGTTCAGCACATGAACGGAAAGGAGGCAAGGACAAAGGAAGGTCAAAATAAAACATCTAAGCACAGACACAATTTGTAGACATCAAACAACACCAGAAGGGCCCCATGACAGACTGAAGGACAGCATAAAACTCAAGACATGACTCTACCAGCCTATCACAGGATTCAACGACCAAAACAATACAGGGCGGAGGAACACAACCTACCAAATTTCAAAACAAGGAGGTCCTCCCTTAAAAATATCGAAACGACTAATTTAAGTATCTATCACGAGTATTAATTGTGGGAAGGACAAAGAAACAAGCCAAACCATGGCACCTCATGCCCGCGCAAGAAAGCTCGACCAACCACAGGACGCCACCAAGAACTAGGGCATGGTTTCCAACAAAGTGAGGGACAAATGAGTTGAAAACACTGGGGTTAACACCAGACGTAATACCCTTCTTACCACAACACACTGCACTAGACTGGTGCAAAGGAACATGAAGCCAACCAGACGGAACCACAGATGCTGCACCAGGAGTCGCCCAAGAAACAATGTCCCCTTCAGTGCTAGCGAATGCATGAAGACTACACAGATGTACAACAGACGAGCCTCTCCTAAATGGCCAAGTCCTCCGGTAACCATCAGCCTCCTGATACAGTCTCTGCAACTTACTTACCAGAGAAACAAGCTCTACAGAAGAGGACGGAAAGTGCCCATACATACTGTGACTTTCCAGGACCTGGAGCAGCCCTAGGGCATCCGCAGCCTCGCCCGCATTGTTTTTTTGAATTATAAAGTAGTGTGTCCTGGTGCCCACCCTGGTCATGCCACAATTTGTCTCATTTCTTTTTCTTATGGGGGGTGCCCATCCAGGGCACCCCAGAGTGCGTCCCTCTTTGGGGGCTATGGGAGGGGAGTCCCAGGGTCTCTGTTGCCCCGCCAGGTACCCTGCTTGCATCCATCGTAGGTTCAGCAGGAGCCAGCATTGCTCTAACCCCGCAGGACCAGTTTTCTTTTGCTCCCATGGAGTGGGAGCAATGAAAGCATTTCCCTGCCCGAGAGTGTGACTGGGAAATATTTTGCCTTCCCATGGAGCGGGAGAAGCTTTGTGATCCAGCTCTGTGGAAGAACTTTGCACTTTCCCAGCCTACAGCTGTTGGCAGTGAAATAGATGGTCTCCTGGGAGTGGGGGACCCCGGGACACGGTCACTGAGTTGGCCCCAAGGAATGGGGTTCCTGACACCTCTCATGGCTCAAATATGGAGCCACATGGCACCCTCCCCTTTATTTAAATTACCAGCCCCTGGAAATGGAGTCCCCAGGGCCCCTTAGAGACTTAGGAAAGGGGAGCCACGGCCCCCCCTTCCTTTAACTAAGATACCAGTCTGGGGGATGGGGGTCACTAAGGCATCCTGGGGAGGCACTAACTGTGTAAACGAGTGCTAATTTGAAGATCTGGCCGACGGAGAGGGCTGGGGCTTGGTATACAGACTATGGCCCGGAGATTGCAGGAGCCTCGGGGATGGCACCTGGACTGAAGGCGAGTGGGCCCTGACTGAAAGGAGCTGACCAAGGCCCTCTTCCTCATCAGTTCTTGCCTGTTCCCCTCCCCCTCTTGCCCCTTGGGGAGACCTCTGCGGATTTGGATCAGAAAATGGACAACATTAACACAGAAGTGAACTTGCTGCGTGCAGACCTTCAGGGCATCTCGGAACGCTTGCAGGAGACTGAAGATAAGGTCAAGGTTCTCACACAAGAAGTAAAAAATTTGACCGACAATGTGCGTGCTCTCTCATGGCGCACCGGCCGCTGCGATGAGCACCTAGAAGATGTGGAGGGGAGATCTAGACACTTCAACTTGCGGTTTGTCGGGTTTTCAGAGCCGGCTGAGTGAGAATCCACGGAACTATTTCTTGAACACTGGCTCCATGACCTGATGGGAGCAGGGACCCTGTTGAATTTCTTTGTGATAGAAAAGGCCTATTGGGCGCTAGTCCCATGCCCCCGCCTTGACCCACACCGAGCGCCATCATTATTAAGGTTCTCAACTATAGAGACCTGTACAACATCCTACAATGGGCCAGGAAGAACATGGACCCCAGATCCGAGGGGAGCCCGATACATATTTTCACAGATTACACCTGCAGGGTTCTGGCCCAAAGAAAATCCTTCCAGGCTGTCAAACAAAAGTTGTGGACACTCAACCTACGCTACATGCTCCTATTTCCGGCTAAGTTGCAGATTTTGAAAGGGGGTTTGCATTCCCGGAGGAGGCCTGACACTGACTGGAACGACTGGAGACCCCCATGCCTAGCCGGATCCTTAAAGCAGACACACAAGGAATGAGGCCTAGAAAAAGACCCAATAGTTTGGCCGAGGGATGGAGATGGGGAATGAAACACAGCACAGACACTCAGCGCTTCAAGGTGCAGTCAGACAGCACCCTTGATTTGTTGCGGGGGGCTCCCACACATCAAGATGAAACGGAGTAACCGCATTGCAGGCGTCATCATTGACCCCAGCCTTGTGGCGCTCTTGAAGCTGAAAATCATCCAAGGTAGATGGGGGAGAATGTTTTTTGGCCGGGGAGGGGAGGGATTGCACCCCTGCATTAGACTGTATCCTGGAACGATGCCGGCAGGGATGCTAAAAACCATCATCTAGTAAGATGAACAGAAGATGTTTGGGGCAATCGAGCAAGGTATTGGGCGCCACTTAACCTTCCCTGACTCAGTTCAGAGGACGATAGAGGGATTGCTGTGGTGGTCAGTCCCTCTCCGGCTGAGTGCGACCTCATGAGTGAATGCCACAGGTGGAGGGGCGGGTCAGACTCCTCCTGCTTTTAGACTTTTCTTTAGATCTTTGTAGAATATCCTTGTGGCCGGGGGTTATGCCATAAACCAGAATCCCTGAGTGAAGGGTTGGATAGTCATCAGTTTTGGTTATATTTAGGTGTTTACCCAGGGGAAGGGAGTGGGAGTAGGGGGAGACTAAGTTACGTTCTAAGCAGTTGTAGGCCCAAAGCATTGCGACTGAATAGGAAGACTGTATGGAAGAGCATGTGGGTTGTTGTAAGGAGGGGGACAGAGGGGACTCCTGACCCTAGTGGGAGGGGGTTGAGGCGACTGGGATACCCGGACACATGGTAGGCGGGGTGAAACTCATCCCCTGGCACTTCAGAGGCCTGCTCTACTACACCAAGCGATACAGTGTACACACCTACCTGCAACATTATGGGGCAGCCATAGCCATGTTGCAGGAGACCCACATGGTCGATGAGGAAGCTGCTAAGCTTAAGAAGAAGTGGCAGAGTCAACTATACTCCTCCACTTACTCAACATACACTAGGGGTGAATCTAGATGGGTAGATCTGGGTGTGCCCTTTCAGTATAGAGAGACCCAGGCAGTTGTGGACATATCTTACTCTACGGACTCCTAGATGGCAGGGAAGTCTGATTGTTGAATGTCTATGCCCCTAACCAGGATCGCAGAGAGCATTTCTTAATGCTCTCCAACCTCTTGACTCTACACTTAGGAATTTCTTTGATTTGGGTAGGCGATTTAAACTGCATCTTGGTCGGCCAGCTTGACCATAGTACCCCAAGAGCACTGGCCAAGCCTGCCATGGCAGAAGTATTGATCAAAGTCATGGGGCAGGTAGACTGCATTCGTACTCTCCACCCTACAAAATGTAAGTTCACTTATTATTATGCAGTGCATCAAATGTATAGCAGACTGGCTAGGATACTGGTGTCCTCAAAACTGTGCAATGGCATACAGAAGGTAAAAGGATAGGATAGGATAATATTTGTAAAGCGCACTATACCAGGAGGTGTCAAGGTGCTAGAACACCTGGATAGATTTCTATCAGACTATGCACCAGTACTCCTCCCATACACCTGGGCTTGTCTTCGACCTGCTGTGCCTACCTGGCGACCCCAGCCGAACTCTCTGAGAGATCGGCTTTTAGATCAGACCATAAAGAGGTAATCAGTGGTTACTTCACTGACAACTGGGAGATAGCCTACAAAAGAGCACTTAACTGGGATGCGCTCAAAGTTGTCCTACATGGGGAACGTCTAACAAGGACATATGGAGTCAAACGCATGCCACGGGGGAACTCAGGGAACAAGAGCAGAAACTAACTAACCTGCAATGCAACAACTCAGGCAATCCCTCTGCTGAAAAGTAAATGCAGGTGGCGAGGCGTACCTTAGAGGAAATCTGGGACAACCTGGATAACGTTAGGACCCCTAAATGCCTTCTGTGCATACCGAAAGTCTTAATGTTAGGATTTTTCTCAGTTTAGGAGTAGTTAAGTTAGGACTCCTAACTTTAGGATTCCTAAACTGAGAAAAATCCTAACTTTAAGACTTTCGGTATTCACAGAAGGCATTTAGGAGTTCTAAAGTTAGGACTCCTAACTTCTGTGAATACCGAAATGAGCAAGTGCCTTCTGTGAATACCAAAATGGTAGTAAGTTTAGGATTTTGTCTTAAGTTAGTTCTGTGAATCGGGACCTATGAGGTTACATGGCTTGAGGGTTAAAGCATAATCCAGTCGAAATGATGTTTTACATAGAATTGTGACACATCCAAGATACCAGAACTCTCATATGCTAATTAAGGGATTCAAAGTTACTTGCTTATGTCTATTGCTGGAATCTTCAGACAGATGATCATTCGTATGCGTTTTTACGTTCTTTCTTCAGCTAAATTCAGATGTGGTTGCAAATGCTTTGACAATGATCCAGAGGTTTGCAAACTTTACACATCTGAATCAAGATTAATTTAAATGCATTTTATGTTGTTGCCTCATATTGATGTGTGAAAGAAGACTTCTTACGTCAAGAAGGAGGCCATTCATTTTGTTACAAACAATAACTGTCCTCGGGTGTTCAGTCACAGAGCCAAATATTTACACTTGAAGGCTTATTTATGAGAGGCTTGCATCGCCAGAGCATCAGTTTTCTTCTCAACCATATTTATGAGGCCATGCAAAGCCATTTTGCATGGCCTAATAGACATGGAGTAAGACAAAGCAGCAGATATTGCTGGGTTGCCTTACTCTGCACCAGTGAGGCGTTTCATGGACATCGAGGTGAGTGTTCCCACGCAACACCCATGGATTTTGACTCTGTCCCAAAATTAATCACGTAAACCTGGGGCAATGGCAAAACCTTACGCCTCTCCAGAGCAGGCATAACGAGGAGAAATAATTTTATTTCTCCTAATTTTTTCTTCTTTCCATGTGCATAGAAGGAGGAAAATGCCTCTTAGGATTGTTTTTGGAATGGAAGGTAGAAATACTAGAACTCGCTGAGTTCTCTGATTGGTTGGCTCATTTGTTAGTGGCAAGGAAGTCTAATGGCAAGTTGAGGTTATATTTGGACTTAAGAAATTTAAACAAGAACCTTTTAGAAGTTCAATTTCACCTGTGGAAAATGTATGAGATGTTATCCATGACCAAGGGTGTAAAGTGGTTCAGTATAAATGACCTTATTTCAGCCTCGCACCAGGGGGTAGATGTATCAAGTCGTTTGCGATTCGCAAAGGCCGGAATTCACAGAATTCCGTCGTTTGCGAATCGCAAATGTTCTTTTTGCATGTTTTGTCATGTAACAAAAAATCGCAAAATAAAGAATCGCAAAAATTTGCGATTCCTTATTTTGCTTAAGCATTTAAGGAATCACATTTTTGCGATTCCTTAAATGCTATGTATGTAGCATTTTGGAATTGCGAATTTAGGTTAAGAAATCGCAAATTACCACCAACTTGTAGTTGGTGGTAATTTGCAAATTCTTTTAAAAATGCACAATTTGGCTTTTGTGAAGGTGGCATGTGATGCACATACATGCCCATAGGGCATGTATGTGCACCATATGCACACACATGTACATTTCAGGGGTGCAGCAGGGTGTTCTTGAGACACCCCTGCACCCTTGAAATTATTCTCAATTTGCGATTAGCAAATTGCGAATCGCAAATAGAGAAGTATTTCACAATCATTCCTATGGGCCTCCTGGCCCATAGGAATGAATGGGAAATTATTCCTTAATTGCGAATTCGCAAATTGCAAATTCGCATATAAGGAAGAATCGGAAATAGCTAAAAAATAGCGAATTTCTACTTACATCCCATTTTGCGATTTCTAAATAGCGATTCCTTAAAAATCGCTATTTAGAAATCGCAAAAGGGTATGTTGATACATCTACCCCAAAGTTCCTTTACATCCAGAGAGTAAAAGGCTAACAGTGTTTATGACTGTATTTCGTTGCTGCAAATTTGCTAGAGCACCATTTTGATTTCCTTCAGTTAGGGCGTTGTTCCAAAGATTAATGCATGAACTGTTTAAGGGAAGGAAGAAAGTGATATTCTTCTGGGACAGCATTTTAGTCATGGTCAAAATTAATTCGGAACATGATAAAACTTATCTACAAATATTAGACGTTTTAAATGAAAATGGCCATACAGCTGAATGTAGTAAATGTAACATTTTTAAACAAAAGGTTACATATCTAGGCCATGAAGTAAGTGGAGATAGCATAAAACCAAAGGCAGAATTAGTAGAATGCCTGAAGAATTCACCCTCTCCTAAGAACAAGGGTGAGGCGAGGGCATTTTTGGGCCGTGCTGAGTTTGATTCCAAATTAGTTAATAACTACTCTAGTAAAACGTATCCAATTCAGCAACTCCTAAAACTGAAAAACAAATTTAAATGGTCTGATGAATGTCAGAGAGTATTCCAGGAATTGAAAGATACTTTTCACAATGAACCACCTGTGCAAGGTTTTAACACAGCCTTTAGAAGTACTGTCTGAGTGAGGATTGAGGGCAGCATTGAAACAAATTGACTCTGATGAGAAAGAAAATGTCGTTGCTTTTGCATCCCGTTCACTCTTACCCATAGAGGAGAAGTAAGTATTCAGTCATCGAGAGAGAGGTACTTGTATGCCCCTAATGGGTGTGGAACATTTTAAACAGTACATCTGGGGTACTCGTGTAACCCTACAAAGTGATCACCGGCCCCTTACAAACGTTCTGATCATGGGTAATTGTATAATGCATTCCCATGTTTGGCATGGATGTCAATAAGATTGTTAGGATTCAATTATACTCTTCAATGTGTGCATGGGGTTAAAAACAGGATTGCAGATTTCCTCAGTTGTCTTCCATTACCACTGAAGTATGCTACCAAGAGTGAATTTGAGGAATGTCGAGTTGCAGATATTTTTAAAGATGAAAATGGCATTGTACAAGAGGATTGGATGAGTGCGCAGGAGAAGGATCCCATTTTAAGCCAAATGTCAAAATGGGTCATAAAAGGATGACTGGAAATACAGTTAAGGAACGAATTACAAATCTTTTTGGAGTTAAGGCAATAACTTTCCGTCTTAGATGGGAACATCTTGAGAAATGGTAAATTGGTGCCCCCTTAAGCCTTAGAGAGAAACTACTAACAATTTGTCATTAGGGACAACTAGAAATTACTACAACTAAATCTAGAGTGAAACACTCACACTAGTGGCCAGGTATGGCTAGGACCATTGAGAAATTGGTTAGGAATTGCATGTTGAGTAATAATGCAGACACAACCTACCATGAAACCCCCTTTATGTCCAGTTAATGCTGCAAACATTCCATGAGAAAAAAGTATTGTAAATATCATGGATCTGAAAAATGGAAACTTACGCAGACATTTCTTGTTGTTATGACTGATTATTTCTCAAAGGGGCCAGAAGTTGAAATTGATTCAAAGGCAGGCTCGGAAGCCATTTTAAATTAGTATGGTTGCCTAAAATAATTATTATTGATAATGGACCACAATTTATGTCTGAATCTTTAAGTCACTTGTAAAGAAGATTGGATCATTCATAGAACTACATTTATATACCATCCTGCTGGAAAGGATGTAGTGGAGCGCTTTAACCGTGTTATAAAGGGTACCATACAGCTTGCTAATTATGCAAATTTGAATTGGAGCAAGGAGGTTATGAGCATGGTATGAGCGTACAGGATAACACCTTGTGTAATAACAAGGTATAGTCCTTTTGAAATAACAGTGGTTACTAAATACAACTTAGGCAGGATGGCTGAGTCTAGGGGAGTAAACTGCTCACCTACAAACATTAGGAAAAAAAAGCGCTCAGGATGCATACACAGAGTGTAATGATAATAAACACAAATGCAAGCAGTATGTTGTGAAGGTGGATGATTAGGTGAAAGTGAGGATATCTAGACTAGAAAAGAGAAGGAAAATTTAAAAAACCTTTACAGATAGAGAAGAGATTGTGCAACTCGCTTCTTCTAAGTGATGGATAAGTGTGGATTTTCAGCCATATTTCCTTACGCAGCAATTGTGTCGTTAAGGAAAAACCAAATGTTAAGACAGATTACAATTGGCTTTTGCAGAATAATAACAATGATGTAAGTAGTAACCCTAGAAATGTATGGAGAAGAGAGGATCTAACTTCCCATTTACTACAATCATTCCAATCTTCACCTTTCGCCTTGCAGTCAGAGACGAGGATTAGTGCTCCACAAACTGAACTGGCTAATGGTATGACTACAGAACAGAGTACGAAACACAGTAGAAGGTACAGAAGGTTTGGTAGATGCCTAACTAAACTATATAGGCTCAAAGATTATGTATGTAAGTAATGTTTTAAGATTATATCGCTCTCCACCACAGATGGTGTATATTCTTTTATAGGTGGACTAGCAGCCCGTCCCGACGTTGTCCGGGCACTTACATGCCACACACCGCGTCAGTGTCCGCTCCCGCCCGTCCGACGTTGTCCGGGCACTTAGACACCACACACCGCGTCAGTGTCCGCTCTCGCCGATGCTAGACGCACACAAACATGCGGGGCACTTACACGCCACACACCGCGTCAGTGTCTGCTCCCGCCGACGCCCCGACGTGATAGAACGCTATCCTGACGCCGATGCTGCAGGCGTGAGTATCAGACCGCACACGCCCACAACGCTAAACGAAACACCCAAAACGCCATTCGCGACATGATAAAACGCCATCCTGACGCCGATGCTGCAGGTGTGAGTATCAGACCGCACACGCCCACAACGCTAAACGACACGCCCAAAATGCTGTATAATGGCTTTTCACACGCCCACCTCGGAGCTGGTGCCAATCCTACGGACTACTTTGCCCCACAATGTTTTTTCCCCTTACAAAGAATATGTTGGGCTGGTGTATAGCCTATGTCCATCTGCTGCAACTCCCCTTTACAATGCTGTATTGGGTGTTGTGATTGGTGCTGTACTTCTTGAGCTTACCTGCCTCAAAGGTTTCAGCTCTCTCTTTTTAATAGTAGTATGGATGGATTGATACCCCTCAGTTCCTTTTCGCCAGAATTTGCAGCGCTTTAAGATTATAAAGAGAGAGCCCAAACCTTTGAGGCGGGTAATCTCAGTAACACCAGCACCAATCACAACACCCAATACAGCGTTGGAAAGGGCAGTTGCAGCAGAAGGACATAGGCTATGCAGACGGATAAAAAAATGTATTAAAAAAATTGCAAAAAACGACATCATCCAGAAGGCCGAGGGCCAAAATAACATCAAACAGGAAATTATGTAATAATGTGACTCACTATATTGAGACTGAGAGCCTGGAGCCAAATTGATCGTGAACAAGGGATATGCTATCCCAAAACGCGTAGATTTGTGCGTGCCTGCTTGAGAAACTCCATGCTCTGAGGATTAAATAAAAAAGCACATAAGTGAAGACAAACGCGAGTTCGTCCCGTTTTTCTCCCAGCTGGGGGAATTGGTTTTCACCAGAATTTGCAGCGCTCTCTCACCGGTTCGTATATCCCCTCAGCAGAACCACGCCGCATTTAAATCCACAACCTACAAAAGCTGTCTCACTTCCATAAGAGAAGATCTGAAATGAAAAGGGGGAACGAGCTAGAACGGAGGTTAGATTGATTTGAGGGGAGCAAATGAATCTCTTGTAATAGAGCTACATAAATCAGGGATTTGTAAAGCGCAGCTACTTACTTGTGAGGGTCTCAAGGAGCTGAGGGGGCCTCCATATCCAGAACTATATGGAGGGGTTATTTAAACTCCTAACATTATATGTGACATCTGTTAGTTGCGTCCTGTAGGTATTTGGTTGAGGTGGAGGTGATCCCAAGAGAAATATACCCATAGAAGCCATTTGAGAATGAAGATTATGGGTAGGAGTATGAAACATGTCCCCAGCAGAAGGGTCCCAAATATCGCATTCTTTTTAAAGGTTTACTTACTTTCCATCTCCGTTACTGGGATGGTATTGAACTCCTCCAGTTGAACTGGTTGCACGTGAGTTGTGCTACAGAGATCTGATGTGAATTTCTCTACCGGTTCTTTTAAAGCTAAATTCAGATGTGGTTCTCTCCACCAATGTTCTTCCAACAGGACCAAATTGGTGATTTCAGGACAGACGTGCAGCATCGTTTTCAGTTCAGGAATCAACAGATGTTGAAAAGTGGAATTTGCGATTTGAGGTACTATTAAATAGTAAACAAAAAAGTGAAGTATGTTAAAAAGTTGAATCTGCGATTTGAGGTACTACTAAATAGTAAAACAAAAAAAAATATGCACTTTCTTACAACACTAAATATGACGATATTACACTAAAATGTTACAATGGTAATAACTAAAACTGTCATATTGATTTTTTGGGTGTGGGGATGGGCAGGGTTGAAAGGCTGTAGTAGTTTTTTAGGTGTATAATGCACAAACAACATATAACAAATATCAAGAGATAGTAGCTTAATAAATTATGGATATTATGCAGCATTGCAAGGATATGAAGTCGTGCTTGTGAGTGAACAACACTGTTTTTTCTTATGAGTCTAAGATAACACATTGCCTCAGGGGTATTCCAACAAAATCCGAGAAGGGCAGGATCCATGGTAGATTTCAAGGATATCCATGAGATAAATTTACACAAAACGAATTTATATGACGCATATTTACACAGTAGTTACCATGATATCTGTCCGGATACGGATTTGCTGGACCTCCTTTGAATATGCCTTCATTAGATACTCATGGTCGTTTGTCACAGTCACAACATATTAGCTTAGTGCCATTGAGTAGTGCAAATGAGATGTTTACATAGATGAGAAGGAGAAGAGAGACAATAACAGAGCCAACGAGAGAGAATGAAAGAGAACAGGAAAGAAGGGCACATTTGCTCAGTAAATAATAATAAAATAAAGATGTGATAAAAAAACACGTTTGATGCATCGATATATGTAGAATAGTACGCATAGTATGTATAGAGGCTCAGAACAAGTGATATTTATGTTTTGATTAATCAAACAAAATGTCGCAACCCCTAGATTACAACACACTGATATCACCCCCTATGGAGCATTGGCTATTGCATTATCAGGCTGATCTGTGCAGGTATTTATTATGAAAAATGATTGTGTAAGTCTCCTAATTATTCATTGATTCACTGGCATCTATCCGTGTTTGCTCTGATTAAACAGTTGTGTTAGTGCGCTCTCCCACCTGTAGACATTGACGGGGCTGGATAATTTCAAATAGGTAAAATTAGCTTTCCTATTTGACAAGATTTGCTTTTTCTGGAACTAGGACCTCTAGACTAGAAATATCCGCCCCAAAAAGCATACACATAGGGGCACTGTTATTGCTTCTATGATTTTTTGCAGACAGACTCAATGTCACATTCTTGGAAAACTGCATGGTTTTGGGCAGTGTGAAAGCATGTGAGCAAATAATTCTATTACACAGCACACCATTTAGTGGTGTGGTGCCTGGCTGAGACCTAGGGCCATATGTATCAAAAAAGAGTTTTGCGATTCTCAAATTGGAATTTTTCAGCGAATCGCAATTAGAGAATCGCAAAATGTAATGCATGTAGGATTTGCTAAAAATTTTACGAATCCTACATATTCCTTATTTGCGAATTGCAAATTGAGATGCCCAAATAAGGAATACCTTCCCATTCATTCCTATGTGCTAGGAGGCCCATAAGAATGAACGGGAAGACATTCTCAATTTGCGATTACCAATTAGAGAATCGCAAATTGAGAATGCAATTTCAAGGGTGCCAAAAGGACACCCTGTTGCACCCCTGAAATATGCATGTGTGCACATTTTAGGCACATACATGCTCTAAGGGCATGTATGTGCTCCAAATGGCACTTTGAAAAAAGCAAAAAAATGCTTTTTTTCTAGAAAATCGCAAATTGTGATTCCTTAAAGCCAAATAGCAAATTTCTGGTGCTTCCAGAATTGCATTTAAGGAATCGCAATTTGCAATTCCTTAATTGCATTCGCAAAATAGAGAATAGAACATTTAGTGATTCTCTATTTTGCAATGGCCTTTTGGGATGATACATCTCAAAAGACCTTTTGCCATTCGCAAAGGGGCCGATTCTGAGAATCGCCCAATTTTGCGAATGTTAAAAAGGCTTGATACATATGGCCCCATGTCTGTAAAATTTGATGGATGTAAAAGAATAAGTTACTAACCTTCAGTAACGTTCTTTCTGTATCTAACTGCAGATTCCTCACCTTTTGACTATTCCTTAGGTGTCATACTGGAAACGTTTGAGCAGTACCTTTGTACACCAGTAGGTGTCGAGGTGCAGTACCGCACTGGCACCGTCCTACTTCAGAAATGACGTGTGGATTCAATATAGGAGCCACTCCCACAGACTTTCAGTTGCTTTTAAGGCTGTCCATGCCCCCAGATGCAGAGACCCAACAACAAATTGGCTTTGACCAGTGTCCAAATTCTTAGACTTGGGATAATTTTAATGAAAAGAGCTCAATTCACAGAATGGGGAGGATGGGAGGGTTGGTGAGGAATCTACCATTAGACAGAATCTATACAAGAAAAAGTGTTCTTCTGATGGAATCTTCTAACTACAAATTCCTCACCTTTTGAACAGATCCCAAAGCAGTACCTATTTGGAGTTTGGTCTGTGAATGGACTCAAACCCAAAAACTCCTCTCTATAAACCTGGCTATCCACACAGTAGTGCCTCGTAAACGTATGGTGTTACGCCCTTGTAGCTTCCTGAGAGATGTCCATGACAAGAACTCCACGCGTCAGCGTTGTGGTAGGAGCTTTGGTTCTGGTGAAATGAGCAGGCAGCCCTTCTAGAAGCTGCTTTTTGGCCAATACAATCCAGTGGGAGAAGGACCATTTTCTGCACAGCCTTGCGTTTCTTAGCTGCAGCGAACCCCACACAGAGCTGATCATCTACCTGGTGTTCTCTGGTACGATCGATGTGAAAGCTCAGTGGTCTTTTGGGGTCCAAGTGATGGAGTGTATCCTCCTCCTCTTTAGAAGGGTGGGCAGAGCTAAGAACACTGGTATGGCAATATTTTTACAGACGTTGAGCTGCATCACAACTTTCAGGAAGAATAAGGCTTTTTTTGTACAGCAGAAACAGTTTTGGACGAAGCTGGTGTATGGCGGGTTGACACAGAAAGCTTGAAGCTCAATTACACACCACACCAATGTTATGGTGACAAGGAACACCGTTTTGAGAGTGAGAAGTCACAGAAGCAGCTGTGAAGCAACTCAAAGGAGGAATACATCAAATATGTTGGAGACCAAGTCAAGGTCCCACTGTTGCATGACAAAGGGAGAGGGAGGAAGCGTATGTCACAGGCTTTTTAAAATACATCGTAACAGGAGATATAAATAATAATAAGGACTGATCCGGCAAAAGCAAAAATCCCGAAAGAGCCGAATGATGCAATTTTAACCGTGCCCAGAGCAAAGTCTTGCTGGATGGGAGGCAAAACAAACAACAAAACATCAGCTAACTTTGTCTAGAGGGGGTCAGTCTGCTGTGTGCTGCACCAAGCCACAAAATTGTCCCAACAACAGGCATAAACTGTCTTTGTCGAGGGACATCTGGCTTCCAAGATAATATCAACCACCTTCGGAGGGAGGTCGGAGGTGTTCAGCTGTCACAGCTCAATTTCCAAGCATGAAGGTGGTGATTGTAAATGTAAATGTCATGGTACTTATAGAGCGCACTGTCACCAGACGGACACCTTGCGGTGTCGCCTATGCGGCTTCCTGGCACTGATACTCATACCGCTGTGGAACCCCTCCTGGCTTTCCTTGTGAAGTGCCCACTCCTGGGCACCCCCAGGGTGAAGCCAGGCATCCTTAGCGCTGTTGGGGCCGGTGTGGAGGCTAAGCAAGCTATTGTCCAAAGTTGCAGCATGGGGCCCATGATTAGAATAGGCACTGAGGCGAGAATTAACAGGTCAGAGGAAATTGAGCCCGAGACCCCGCCGAGGCGGGAATCGAACCCTGGTCCCTGGCCAGAAATCTGCATCAGGGTCTGCCGCTCTAACCATTGAGCCACACTCCTCCAGGGAAGGCCCGGGTGCAGGACCATGTCCTTTTGCTGCGGCAACAGATCTTCCAGAGGGGCAGGGTGACTGGAGGACAGATGCTCTTGCCCAGGAGCTATGGACACCATAATTGTTGTGCCCAATACAGGGCCATTAGGACAGTTGTGGCTCGCATGGCCCACGTGCGGAGGTGTGGGTGCAGGGTGGTTGGAGGGTCACTATTCCGAGAGGGAGCATAACAAAAAAAAAAGGAATAACTTACCTTTCCACCGGGTCCTGCATTTCTGCTCCTGCTCTCCTGCCTTTGACTTCAGGAACAGGAACCAGCCAGCCAGGCTCCCTCCCCTAAGCCAATCATAATGCTGCAATGCAGTGTTGTGATTGGTCTGAGTTCTGTGTTACGGCACTCAGCCAGGGGCTTGAGAGGTGGGCATGTTCTCCATGCAGGCTGTAATGCAGCTTGCATGGAGAACGGGGAAAGTGCGCATGACTGGTCTAGGTGCCCAAAATGGCCGACCAAACAGTCACTGCGCACTTAGGAGTGGTCAAACCACTCAGAATACCCACCCACTCACCTGCCCGCAAAGCAACACAAACATAAAATAATACTAACTGAAAGTTATAATCATTTTATGCATTTGTTTCTTGCACTGCTTGAAAGCAGTGGGGTGACGATCCTCTGCTATAGCGGAGGAGCCGCCACTGCATTAGGATGACGGGTCAGGTTGGTGCTGATCTTCAAAACTCGGGACAGGAGTGGCATCGTCGGAAAGGGGTTCAGGAGCCATAAGATGTACCCTGGGGGTAATGCATCTCTTAGCAAGAGACGCCATCATGGAAACTTCAACACACAGAAATGTTGACATTGCGCACGCTCTGCACTGGTGAATAGATCGAGCCAATGTTCTCCTAATTCAAGGAAGAGACCTTGCTCCACCTCCAAGTGCACCTACCACTTGTGATCCACTAGGAGTCGATGGCTGAGCTTGCCCATCCTGGCTTTCAGAGATCCTGCCAGGTGGTTCACTACCAGAAAAATTCCCTGATGGTCCAGCCATTTGTAGAGGCGTAGTGCCATGTGGCACAAACCCCACCCCGCCTTGTCTGTTGCAATACTACATGACAAAGGTGTTGTCTGTAAGCACCTGTACCAACCTCTCCTGATGGAATGAAGGAAGGCTTTCAATGCTAAGTGGATTGACCTCAGCTCTAGTCACTCCCAGATGTGCAAGGCATCCTGGCACAAGGTCCGTGAGCCCACACCACCCTGTTTGTTGCAATACCACATGGCGGTGGTGCTGTCCGTAGGCACCTGAACCAGCCTCCCTTTAATGGAAGGAAGGCATTCAACGCTAAGTGTATTGCCTGTAGCTCAAGAAGGTTTATGTGAAACTCTGCCAAACGACCGCTCTTTGTGGGTCTCATGGCGTAAACTCTGGAGTGGGGGGCGATATAGCTAGGGCCTTACGGAACCATGCCTAGCACCTGGTGATGGTTCAGTGGTGTAGCCCCCAAAGGGTTATTCTCTCTTCCCCTGTATTGATGAACCCCTCTACGTGTCTGCGGGGTGAACCAGCTGCAACTGATTAAATGCCTCCTTGGGCACCCCAGACTCCACACATGCACCCTATTGGTTATGACTCTGCCTATAATATGACCACCCAAATCTGTTCAGGGGGTGAGTTGGGGCGTTGGGGGATGGTTTCATCTATTTTTTGCAGTTACCAATATGTGGTCTTGTTATCCAGGTATGCTTTTGCAATGCACATGGTGCGCATCTCATACATTGCTACAAGTATAATTGTATCACCTACATTTTACACTGCAGCTCTGATGTGCACTCGTTACACCTTGTACTAATAGGATATGCAATGAAATATGTTTAAATAATAAAATAAAACTCTGATCTCCACTTTTCCCAGGTGGCCTCTCAAACCCAGAAATAATGCATTGGTCATCACTGTCAGCTCTGGGTGGGGTAGAGAGAGGGGGGGCTACCGCTGACCCAATCGCAGTCCAGTATTCATTACTGCTGATCTTTTGCAGCCTCCTCCAAAATCTGGATGTGGTCGGACTGGTCCCCTTGATGTTGAGAGCGTGCTTGCCCCGCAGAATGCAGGACACCATCTTTCCCAGCAACTGCAGGGGTGACCTCACTGAAGTCTAGGACAGAGGCACAAAGAACGGAATCATAGGCTGAATGTCCAGGATGAAAAAAAACGTGCCCAGAATGGCTGGAATGAAGGAGAGCGTCAAAGAAGGAGCCAGGTGTTGCCTTAGCACATTGATAGTGAACCCCAAACATAACAGGAGAATCAGTGTAGTCTGGAAGTGGTTCACGACTGCTTGGGCGAGCCCACCTTCAACAGTCAGTAGTTGAGATAGGGAAGACAGGGACCACTTACCTCAGAAGATATGCTTCTACACTGCCATCACTTTCAGGAACACACGAGCGGCACTGGTGAGCCAAAGGAGAGCAAAGCAAACTGAAAATGCTCCTGTCCCACCAAAAACCACAGGTAGCGCTGACAGGCTTGCGTGACATATATAGAAATAGGCATCCTGCAGATCCAATTCCACCATACAGGCTCCAAGGTTGAGGGCAGGCAAAACCTGGAACATGGTAAACATTTAAATTTCTCCTTCCAGAGAAATTCGTTGAGAGCATGCAGGTTTGAAATAGGACAAAGGCCTATGTCCTTTTTTGGCACCCAATAGTAGAAGGAATAATAGCCACAATGAACTTCTGCTGCGTGCACCCTATCGATAGACCCTTTGGCCAAAAGGGCTTGCACTTCGTGTCGAAAGGCCCACCCCTAATACATCACAGTGCATGGGCTTTGTGCTACTGAAGAATTCCACGTCTGCAAGCCGTTCTTTTTGTCAGCAGTCACCAACAAGAATGCTCACCTTCTATCAGCTATTAATACCACCATCCTTAGAAACTCGGGGGCAGATCTACAAGGAAGTTCCGCAGCGTGGCACCACAAGCCCTTTGGTTGTGCCACGCTGCGGCACTTCCCAAGCACAGGGATGCGACATATTTACAGGAGTATGTTGCATCTCTGTGCTTCCGTCGGCGCTGGTGCACAAACTGCAGTCATGCGCTGGCGCAGGCAACCTTGCACCATGGTGCAAGGATGCCTGCGTCGTGGGGAGATTGGTTTTGTGCAGGAAGGGGAACCTTCCTACACAAAAACAATCACTACAGGCATTTTCCTCTTGCAATGCGTACTGTAGAATGCAGCACACATTGAAAGGGGAAAAAACATGGAAAAATGAAAACATTTCTCCTTGTTGCACCACCCTACGCCACCTCTAAGGTGCCATAGCATTCAGACGCATCTCCAGATTTACGATTTCTTGTAAATCTGGAGATGTGTCTTGTTCCATGGATGTTGCGTGGGAACACCATCATCAACACCCATGGAACGCCCCTTCAAAGCAAAGTGCTGCGTGTGAAGGGGCCGTATTTACAAGGAGAGGAAAAGTCATGCAGGGTGGCTTTTCCTGTCCTTGTAAATATGGAGGAGCCACCTGCGCCACCAGTACGTCACTAAAAGTGACGTACTGGTGGTGCAGGCGGCTTGTAAATCTGCCCCATGGTATACAAAATCAGGGATGCTTAAAAAAGAAGGGGCTGATTTAGATCACAGAGCACGTTATTTACTCTGTCAGGGTGATGGAGTAAATACTCTGGGGCATATTACCAAGCAATAGCGATAATTATCGCTATTGCTTGGTTAGAGACAAAATTTTACCGCTGAGCTGCGGCGATTTTTATCGCAGATAAACCTTGGTATTACCAAGGTTTATCGCAAATGCGATAAAAAACGGCCGCAATGCATGAATATCGCTGAAAAGTCAGCGATATTCATGCATTACCGAGCTAATGCTCTTAGCCATGTTATCCACCTCCCATTGGATAACATGGCTAAGAACTGCTCAGGGCAGGTGTTAGCTTTTGGAGATATTCGCGCTTAGCGCGAACATCTTCAAAAGTTGGTAATAGGAGATAGCGATGTTAGCGACTGTTTCCAGTCGCTAACATCTTGGCACGCCAACTTTGCATGTCATTAGTGATAAATATCACTTACATGCAAAGTGGGGCCCAAGATGGTCGCTATCTCCTACTAGCTGTCGCTAACTGGTGTTAGCGACAGCTAGGTAATAGGGAGATCATTTTATCTCCGCTTTCTTGGCTTTTAAAGCCAAAAAAACGGAGATAAACCCCCTTGATAATATGCCCCTCTGTTACCCAGACAGAGTACTTATACTCCAGAATTAGAGATGTTCATCACTCCAGTGGACATCTCTCACATTGGTAGGAACCGCCATCACAGCGATTCCTGTCAATCCATTCAAAGTGTTATGTGTATCTCCATCAATATGCTAATGCTGTAAATTTCAACATATATATTAAAAAAAATAAATCAAAAACAATACCCCAAAGCAGGGCTTTCTTTTTGAAAAAAAAATGCAATAACCCCCTTCGCCATGGAAGTCTTATATCATAGTGTGGGCGTCATTACATTTCTTTTCCTTACCGCTGCATTTTGGATGGTGGTGTGTGAAAGTAAAAACTGGCCATTTGTCCACCAATGGCCAAACCTCAGACGGCCGGACAGAGTAAGTATGTCTGCGGTGAAGAGAAGTAGTCTCTGTCACTGCCAAACTTAGGGGCATATTATTAAGCACGGCGTTAACATTATCGCTGCTTTAGCGGCAGAAAACTGCCGCTAAAGCAGCGATAATGGGCTTGATAATATGCAGTAGAGAATGCCCATAGAAGCTCATGTTCACACCAGAACATGGGCTTCTATGGGAATTCACAAGGGTGTATTATCAAGCCCATTATCGCCACTTTAGTGGCAGTTTTCTGACCCTAAAGAGGCATTAATGTTAACGCTGTTTCTTGATAATATGCCCCTTAATTTCTCCCTGACTCTAAATGAGGCAGGTGGAACTTCAGTTTGAGAGGGAGGGTACCCTCTCCGTCAAAAGTTAAATCAGGCCCTAAGAGAACTCCTGGGGAAGTAGCAGCAATTACTGACATGACAGCTGACTAGAATTGGGCTAATGCCTACCTAAAAGACTCCATGGTGGGGCAAGAGCAGGCTAAGTGGAGCAAAAATACATCCCATACAGGAGAGATGTTTCCCATTCACTTTCTGGACCTAAAATGGTGCATATTTCACCTGAATCACATGCAAACTGTATCTCTCACCGGGGTCTCACATGTGTCTTGTCATTCCGAGGATTACACTTTAGGTATCACTTGTGAGTTTGCCACAGCACGCATCTCATTTTGAATTTTATCATACTACACAAAGAGCAGCATCTGTGGTACATTATGGCAATATGAAGCGTCTCTAGAGACCTAGGATGTTCCATTATATTTCTCTTGGTATGAAGAAAAGTTTGTAGTACTACAATGAGGTATGTGCGGAGTTTCTCACCGCTTTCAGTACATTTTTATCTTAGTCGGAAACGTGCAACGAACACTCCAATTTTGCCACATACACAATTACATTATCTGCATACTACAATGACTGATTCCAAGTCGAGAGCTCTCCATTCCTAATAGTATAAGCTAAAGGCATCATAACTAAAGCATAGGCGGGGGAGTGGAAGGGAACAACCCTGCTGCACTTGTAAATCTAGGGGCAAGCCATTGAGGACGTCATTGTAGCAGTAATTTACGCAATTGGAGAATATCTATATTCTTTTCAAAACCAAGCTGTTGATTTCAAAGGACGATAAAGTAGTAAAGTGTTGCCCAATCTGGCCCCTATCTAGAGATATAGTGATAAGACCATGATTTTGTTAGGCTTTGTTCTCATCAGTGGAATGTCTGTCGGGGATTAAGCAATTCTGAGCCTTGTGCAATAACTTGATAACTTGGCTTGTTGTTGTACCCGTTATCTTGGGAATATTTTGGCATCTGCCTTTATAAACAAGATTTTTCCATACGACCTACACTGTTTTCTTCTTGCTGGGTTATAGCTTCATATAATGACGATGGCATAACATGCGAACCTAGTGCTTTTTATAAGACAATATGTAGATTGGGAGGAAGTATTTCCATGAATAGGAAATACTATAGATGCTACTTACATTGCCCATCCAACAAAAATGCCTTTGGCCACCTGAGACTTTAAATTGCTTCCGCATCTTATTTTGGGATAGCCGCATGAACTGGCAATAATTCTTCTTCTGTGAATTTGTGGAGCTCTATATTTTACAAGGATGGCTCCAAGCCACTGGTTTGATAAGCCAATGTTTTGGCAAATAACTCAATTAATTGTGTCCTCATATGAGCCACCCAGTATTCAAGCTTGGGCCAGTTTTTGGATGAATACTGATTAGAAGTGGGACAGTATTACCACACCTGGTATTCCTGCATCCAGTAATGCAGCAACGATTTTCTGGTATATATCCACTTACTATAAGCAGGTGGCATGCACTGAATTAAGGGTTAACATTCAGAAATCGGTGCTGTAACACTGATTTATGCATCTAATAGTCAGTATCAGAGGAACCTATAAGGGATCAACCTGGGATCCTGTTAGTGATTTTCTTTGTGCAAATTTCGGGGCCCATAAAGCACTATCGGATAATTAGAGTTTCACAACTGAGCCTAATCAACAAAATAATACATTCAATTCAAGTGAAGCGCATTAGGCTCCACAAGTAACACAGTGAGTGATTACATTTTCAAACCATAAAGGTTTTTTAAAGGTTGAAGGTTTACAAAAGGCAAAAATCAGATAAGTATAATTTCATGATCAAAATGTGTATGCTCAGAGGACGAACCAGCATGAAAATGCATCAAATGGAAAGACAAAGGAAATTCAGTTCACTCATTTGAGGGAGCACTATACAATTGCCTGCTCTGCTCTTTTCTAAGTCTGAATCTACTCAATACAGCTCTGCACTATATTAAAATACGCAATTCTAACATTCTGCACACCTACACACAATTCTCACGAGGCTGTCTAATCAGGTTATGGCAATATGATACAATTATATGGTTTTTAGGTTCTAAGGACTCCTCACAATACACCTTCCCTGTTAGTGCCCTTCAAATGTACAATATCTGTAAGAAGATGAGGTATGGGGACTAGCCTGTACTCTGCAGAAATCTTCATGAATGCACTACTCATTAAAACATTCCATGATTATCACAAAGAATAGAAAAGATTTTGTCACATGGAAAATAAAGCAAAAGAACACTACATTCGATAATTAGGACTCCAGCTTCAGCTAGAAATAAAATGTTCAAGTGTCATACAGCAAGATGGCAAAATAGTGTAGGCATTTAACAATGTAGGCCTATATTAGCTATAATCAATCTAACCGTAAACGAAAGTTTTTACTACAAATAACATTTGCATGTTTATGCTTAAGGCAATATATAAAAAAAAAAATAGAAGGGGGACTAGAAGCTGGCTGTGGTCCAGTACCCGTGCTCCTGATAATAGTCACAATACCAAATGGAGGGTAACTGTTCCAATAGTAGGGGTGCTGCACGTCACCCAGTCACAGTTACAAAAGAGAGACGTTAGGGAAAATGGAGAGGTGAAAGAAAAGTCCTAGGTATAGGACCCACTATTAAGAGGAAAGCATGATGTCTTGTCTCTTGTTGCCCTCACACACCCCGAAGGATGTCATGCTTCCTCATCAGGTGTTAGCTCCTCGTCGGGCCAGTGCTGCAATGCCCCACGGGTCCTCCAAAGTGTCTCTTTGTCGGAGATCTTTTGTTAGAACCGTCGTCAGATGAGTCAGGACCAAAAAAACGTGGTGTGGCAATGAAAGTGAGTGGAGGGGTCAAGGACCCAAATGAATCAGCGCGGGCCAAGTCTGTGACTAGCTACAGCCAGGCTAAAACTAAAATAGTGAAGCCGCTCCTGAAAGAACCGAAAGGTATGAAGGAATTCGCTCCACAGGCTAGTGCGTGATGTGACCCACACCTTAACAGGAGTTTCCGTTGGTGTACTTGGTCTCAGTACCTACCTGCCATCACGCCTGCCTGCATATGCCATTGGTCCTGACGAAGCGCAAAGGATCATTTCGACCTGTGAGGCGTGAAAAATGTTGACCTTTTAGTTACTTAGGCACATTACACTTGCACGAGTAACTCACGACCTTTGGGGTCTTTTATTCTGACAAGGGTACCTTCATAATAAATTGCAGCAATTTGGTCACCCTTAGCCAGTTTTAACTTGCACGCACCATCTGTCTAACCAATTTTCAATTAATATATTGGCAACATTCTCATTAAGGCGTGCCTTTTGTAGAAGAGCTATATCTGTTTTGATATCTTGATCATGTGTGCTACACGTTTACATTTATAGAAACAAGTATAAGACTCAGATTTAACCATATATTGCACATGCATCGTTCCAGTACCCATAACCTGGCTCAGGGGGTGGGTGGACTTTTCTGCACCACGTAAAATGGAGGCTCCCGTGTGAATGAGAATTAAACTAAAACCTGTTACTGAAGGAGAGAATGCCAAACCTCACTAATCAGGCTGTCCCATGCGCAAGGATGAGTAGACAGATGTTCCAAATCCGAGATGAAGGGGAGGGGCAGTAGCGGCTGGTGACATTAGAAAGTGGTGAGGCGTAAAATAATTGTTGTATTACACTGCGGTGAGCGAGCCCGAACCATCTGTGGAGGGTTCGCGGGGTTAACCCCCCGAAATGTTTTTGAAAAGAGGGTCGACAAATGGTGCATTTTCAAGCAAATGTGAGGAAGCAGGAAGGTTAATAAAGCAATTGTGAATCTGTTCTAACAAAGACAATGACTGGCAAAACTGTCAGTCTAATCAGCTGCCTCTCAGACGCCATCCTACCACGTTCTCTGTCTATCTGTGCCACTGTGTGCTCTTCTTTCACAGTAGGTATGTGGTTGTTCTATGGCCATTGATGCTCTAGGTCTTTTTGCAGTGATATCTCAGGTCTGTGTGTGGATGTGAGCATCCTGCCTACGCTCAGTGGAGTTGCAGGCATAGACTTAGATGAAGACTCCTGCCAAGCCAGGCTGAGACAGAAAGTGTGCGACCCTGAGGAGAAAATACTCCATACGTCATGAATGACGGGTAAAACTTAAAATGGCTGAATAGAACAGGCCTGTTACTCTTCATCTCTTTGTATTGTGCATGAGGTCTGCTAAACATGCTAAACACCTAAGCAGTCTCTCGCCAAAACGAAGAATAGGTTTCATTATTACTGTGGATGGAAAGTGTAGATGCACAACAGGTGCCTGAATACAAGGAAGCAGCTATTGCTCTTGTAAGGACATAATCACAACTATTATGATTTTCTGTCTCAGAGAACCGTGCCCCATCCTTCACCACAGAGAGCTGGGTCCTGACAGCAGATATTACATGGAGAACAAGTGTTACGGTTCATTAGGAGGCCGTGATGGAGGTTCAGCCAATGTGCTGTCAAATATGCTACTGGATTGTTTCAAGTCTGTCACCATGGGAAAAGCAGCTGCCCTGTCACTGCCACTGTAGATAAACCCCCATTTGTGTGCCTTCTACAAGACACCCCCATCTCACTTGCTCACCAGACTAGGAGATGTCACATGGATTTGCAGTTTGTAGATAATAAACCATGTGTAAATAACAATGCTGGGACCTATATTACCCTGAGGCATGGGCTGTTTCTTACTTTTTCAATTCTGTCCATTCGAATGAGCTCATCATTTACAAAGAGCATTTGAGCATTTTCTCAAACTAGTTGTGTACATTGTTTTGGCTAATTTTGTATCTGAAGTTAATTTTGCACTTTTGTAATTTTCTTTTAAAAAATGTACAAAGCTTTTATGACACAAGTTTGTCGAAATAAAGCATTTACTACTACTACTACTACAATTACGAAGAGCACATGTTTTAAAAGGCTAATGTGTGCAAATGAATTACAATACACATCTGGATCATATAATACAGTCATATAAACCAAACATCATCCACCCATCAAATGGTAAAAACTGTAGATGTTTTTTTTAAATATGGGCACTGACTCAAGGAATGACACCTTACCTGAAAAGGCCACAGTTAACAGAAACAAGACACCTCAGCTAAAAAAAACAACCTGGTGATAGTTATTCATAGAAAGCCCTGTATAAGGCACTGGGGGTTTAAGTATGGTAAATAAGAAAGGACTACAAGCAGGATCAAATGAATTAACTGAACTAATATATGATGCGGATTCCGTAGATTCTGCTTGTAACTTTTACTCCATGTCAGATCTCTCCAATGCTCTGGAGACTGAGAGGTTGGAGGGGGATTGGCCGGATGACAGTAGTTTGACCAGCCTTGGGAGTTCAGCGTTACCAGAGGATGACGATATTACCCCCCTAAGGAGGGAAGAATTGGGTGGAGAAGAGAATACTGTACGCAAAATTCCTGAGTCTAGAGATATGCCTAACTCACCCCTTAGAAATGGACCAGAGAATTAAGGATCCCCTATACTGGGCCACTCAGCTATACCTTCTGATGAATCCTTCAGGGCCAGGGAATTTATGGAAGGATTTAAAGAGCCCGAAGTTACGTTAAACACTATCTACCAAGCGATTTTACAGCACCGGGAGGAGACGAAGGCGGAGAACTTGCGAGCGCAAGGGGCAGTTCGAAGCTCCAAAATACGGTCCGTCGGGTTGTTAAGACTTGTAATGAAGTGGTTTCCAGGGTAGGTGAGGCAGAAGGTAGAATCTCTACGATTGAAGTTGAAATGGCGCAGCACAAAACTGACATCTCTTCTGTAGTCTCACTGCGTGAAGATATCGATTGGAAGCTAATTGATTTAGAGAACAGATCCAGGAGAAATAACCTGCACGTTCTGGGCGTTCCAGAGGGGAGTGAAGGAAGCGATATTCGCCAATTCATCATTGGACTGTTCACAGAAGCTTTTCCCGAGTTGACCCAGTGGCAGTGGGAAACAGAACTGCAGAGGGCTCACGATTCCCCTTTCGGCAGAAGAATGCTAGCGGGACTACAGTAGTTAAGCCCAGAGCGATATTAATTTGTTTAAATAACTTACTCTCACGTGAAGCTCTGTATGATCTAGCTAGGCCTGATCGCAAGAGAAAGGGGAAGGGGGTGGAATTCTTTGTTCGTCCTGATTATTGTCAGGCTACAGTGCAGCAGAGATGGCAACTTCATCAACTCATACCATTGTTTCAAGCTAAAGGTGCACAGGCATATCTACTTAATCTCTCTAAACTTAAGATCATACACAAAGAGAAAACACATTTTCTGATGTCAGAGTTAAGTGCCATGGAGCTATTGGCTACTATGTAGTGTAGTTATAACTCTATTACATAGTTATAGATCTCCTTCTTGTTCTGCTGTTTGTGCGTTTTCACTCTGGGTTTCTTCTCTTTTTTCCCTTGTGCTGTCAGAGGGATAGGCGCGACTGGTGAGACGCACCCACCCTCTCTTTCCATCACCTAAAGGGACTATTCAGTCCCTCTGCCTCATTTGGTTGGGTGTTTGGGTGGGTGTCTGGGTGGGTGAGGGTGGTTTGTGGGGGGATGGGGGATGGGGTAGGGGCAAGGAAGAGCAGAGTAGTCTTTTTAAGTACAAGGAAAAGTTGCAACTTGTCAATTAAATGTATTTTGACAGCAGATCTTGCTTTACTTGTGTTAATAGGTTTACCAAGAGAAGTTCTCATGTATTACATGTTAATCTCAGGAAGATATCCGGTTGATGATTTTTTAAAAAAAAATTAAAAAATTTTAAAATATATTTTAAGACCTTTATTATTCAACGTGCGTGGTACACAGCGTTTAGCTTACAACCCGTCGGGGCCAGCCGCATATATCTGTAACTGTATAATGATTAGTAGATGAACACAGCCTCAATGCCGACAACCCTGAGGTTCGGCGGCGTAGATTATTCCATTGCAGCACTCTACAGTCATCCAAACAGTTAGCAATACAGAGGTATAGGCCTGTAGGGTTTTCTCTTTTTCATGGGAACTCGTACTTACAGTGCTGTGCTAGCACTCATCCGCTTCTTCAGACGGATAGTGACCCGCCTTTACACATGTGCATCAGGAGGAAAAGTGTCAGTTAGGTTTGCCCTTCAAGAGGGCGCAGGGCAACGGTAGCGGAAGATGAGGCTGCCCGACATCTTGGGTGTGTCGGTAAGCGAGTATCTATACAGCTTATAATTCCTAATGAGAGTGTCTGATGTTTGTGATGGCGTTCAGTTAGGAGCACCTCGGCTATGGCTGCTACTTTCAAAGGCCCCATGGTGTAGTGTGTACATTAGTTAACTTCAAAGAGCCTGGTCAAAAGGGAGGCGGGACCAGTGCATCAATAAACTTCAAAACAAAAACATGGGAGATATACTTTTAAAGGGAGGGGGAGTGCGGGTATATATAGCCATGTGTATAGGTAAGGAAGTGCGGTGCCATTGTGTTGGTAGCAGTCGAGTGGGCGGGTAGGCAGGAGATTATAGTGTGCGGCCCGCCTGCATGCTAGGTATACAAGGGGGGATCATCACGATAAGGGGGCGTCAAGCGCGGCAGTAAAGTACGGTTCGTGAGGTAGCCCTTGGTAGGACTCCCGCTAATAGCCGGATGTGTGGGGACGTGAGCGTGGGAGGGGCGATGCATACGTCATTGTGAAACAGCCAGGCATGTAGTATGCGCTGATCGGGACGTGGGAGTCGTGCAGGCAGCGATCAGTGTGCAATGATGCGTGGGTGTTGGAGAGGGGGAAAAGGTAAATCATGTGAGTGGGGGAAGGCTGCTGGGTGTAGATGTTCCTCATAGTGTCCACTGCAGGGAGGGGTATGGGGGGGTAGCATATATCTCTTCACCTGATCCCCTGTTCCACACATTTCTGTTGAAAGGAGTGGAGGATGTCATCCAATGTTGTGCAATTGGGAATATCCTTAGGCCCGCCGTCTCTTCTCGCCGCAGGACTGTGCTCTCTGCTCACGCCCAGTTCGTGAGCGATAGGCTCCAGTGTCGTATGTGCGGAGGTGTGTCGGCATTCCACCGCTTGGTGAGCAGTTGCTTGGCCGTGATCAGTCCGAGATCCCAGTATCGGGCCTGGACTTTGTTCAGCTGTGTGCGTTTGTATAGTCCCAGTATGCAGGCCTCCCAAGTCTTCGGCACGTGTTCTTTAGTGCAATGCGTAAGCAGCGCAGTCACCCCATCCCAGTAGTGTTGTATGGCAGGGCAGAGCCAGAGCATATGGAGGAGGTCCGCTCCCACTAAGGAGCAGCGGCTGCAGGCGGTGTCCGTGACTGAAAAATATCTGTTTATTTTGTCCGGGGTGAGGTATGCACGGTGTAGTATGTAAAGTTGTATAATTTTGAAGCGAGGGTTACGTGGGACGTTAACTGGGCCAACCAGGACCATCGCCCACTCCTTATCTGTCCAATCCCTCCACCTGTCTGTCGCCCATTTCTCTCTCAGTTGCACGGTGGCGGGATGAGTGTGAAGGAGGAGAGCTTGTGCCAGCCAGTGAATTATGTGTGTGCCATTACTCATAACGTGAAGGTATTGTATAAAATGATGTATGGGCAATTCGGCAGATATGTCACTCCAGGCGGCAGTCAGCGTGTGGATGAGGGACGCGTGCAATAGGAACTGTCCAGCTGGGAGAGATGTGTCCTCCACAAGGTTAGCGAAGGGGAGGAGAGTGCCATCAGAGTACAGATCCCCCAGCGTTTCCACTCCCGCAGTGGTCCAGCTGTCAAGCCCCACAGCCGTCAGCGCCCCCGTCGCAGTCGGGGTGCCTAGTAAGGGGAGTATCGGGGCATATGGTATTGTCGTTCGGTTGAGGCGCAGGCAGCGCAGGAAACACCTGCGCGCTACTGCAAGATACAGCTGCGAGGGTCGGGGAGTCCGGGTCAGTGGGTGAAACAGCACTTCAATCTGCAACTGGGACCAGACATCGGTGTCCGTGGCGGTGTCTCCCAAGTTCTTACCGCCCAGCCATCCCGACACCCACTGCATTTGCGCCACCAGGTAGTACAGCTCCATATTGGGAACAGCCAGTCCTCCCGCTTCAGTGGGCATATATAGTTTCATCAGCGCGATGCGCGGTCGACCTCTATTCCAGATCAGGTCGCGTAGTAGGACTTCAAGGTCTCGGAACACCCGGTTGGGCACATAGGATGGAATATTGGCAAAGTAGTACAATAGCCTTGGCAGAACTATCATTTTCGTCAGGGCTACGCGGCTGAGAACGTTCAGCGGCAGAGTTTTCCAGAACCCAACTTGCGATCGGATGGATGCGATCGCTCGCACCAGTTTCCCCTCCAATATATCTGCAGGGTCACGATAAATGCGAATCCCCAGGTATTTGAATGTCGTGGGATACCACTGCAGTCTCTCGCCGCCGATGCGTATCTCACTCTCAAGGTGTATCCGGGTCAAGGGAATAGGCCCCTAATTTTGCCCAATTGACTTTCAAGCCCGACATTTCCTCAAAAGTGCAGAAAATGTCAGTGAGGGACGCCGGAACATCACTCAGATCTTTGACATAGAGGAGGAGATCGTCTGCATATAATGACAACGCATGAAGGCCATCCACCATCGGTATGCCCCACTCCGCTCCCCGGGACCTGAGCATCGCGGCCAGGGGTTCCACAGCTAAGGAGAACAGCAAGGGCGACAGGGGGCAGCCCTGTCTGGTGCCCCTCTGTACATGAATTGGGTCAGAAAGCAGTGTACCAGTTCGGACACGGACTGTGGGTCTGCGGTACAAGAGGCCAACCATTGTCGCGTAGTCGTCTCCCAGTTCAAATGTGTCTATGACTGCCAGCAGGTAAGGCCATTCTACCGAGTCAAATGCTTTCTCCAGGTCCAGCACCAGGCACCCGGCGCGTGGCCATTGTCGTGTGGCGTACTCCTGTATGCGGAATAGACGGCGGATGTTATGGGACGTGTGGCGTGTTGGTACAAACCCGTTCTGGTCCTGATGTACCAGGGCGGGTACTATAGGGGCCAGTCGTCGGGCAAGCGTAGAGGCCAGGATTTTATAGTCAGTGTTGAGGAGGGCCAGGGGGCGGTAGGATCCCATCCGCTCGCTATCTCTGTCAGGTTTGAGCAGAGATACGAGGGTAGCCTCATTAAGCGTCGGGGGCAGAGAGAAGTCGTCCGTGGCTGCAGTGTACATTTTCACCAGGTGGGGAATGAGAACGTCCGAAGCGGCCTTGTAGAATTCGGCTGGCAAGCCATCCGGCCCCTGAGACTTGCCATTCGAGAGATTGAAAATGGTGTCGCGGAGTTCCTCGGGGTCCAGCGGTGCTCCGAGGTCATCTTGTTGCGCAGCCGTTAGGGTGGGCAACTGTAGGGGTGAGAGATACTCAGCTATGTCAGGCAGTGGGATACTCAGCCGGGAGCGATATAACCCCGAGTAGTGACCAGTGAACGCACCATGTATTTGGCGCTGAGTGTAAAGCAATCCACCTCCCTCCGCCTGTATCGCTGAAATGGGGTTCGAGCGGCCCTCCCGTGCAATCAGCCAGGTCAACAGCTTGCCAGGTCTATCGCCCTGCCGATGTGTGTGGGCAGAGTGTGCCTCGAAGTTAATATTGCGTAAGTGTTCCAAGAGGCGACCATGTTCCGCTGTGGCCTCCGTTAGGCGATTGCCTGCATCCCCCTCCGCATTGCGTTCAAGATCCAGCAGCTCAGTCTCCAGTCACGTCAGGTCATCTTCAAGCTGTCGCCGCATGCGCCCCTGTGTGCCCAGGCAGAGTCCCCGGGTCACCACCTTAAACGCGTCCCATTCGGTCTGGGGGGAGGAGGCTTTGCCGGCATTGAGCTCAAAGTATTGAGCCGTCTGTGTGAGTAGGGAGTCGCGGAAGGTCGCGTCTAGTAAGAGGTCTGGTTGGAGGCGCCAGGTGGGGATAGGCGGATGGGGATGTTCCTAAGCAATCACCAGTGTGTGGGGGTTATGATCTGAGTCTGTGCGGCCCATATATTGCGTGTCTTTGACCAATAGGAGAAGATCAGTGGTGACCATGTATCGGTCTAAGCGCACATGTAGGGCATGTGCACCTGACCAGTAGGAATATGTTCGTGTAGTAGGGTTGCGTGTCCTCCATGCATCATGGAGATCCCACTGCATGGCCCAATTGAGGAGGGTTTTTGTGGTGGTGTGCGTCTGGGCATTGGCCGGGGGTGCGGAAGATCTGTCCAGATTCACATCTAGGACACAGTGGTAATCGCCCCCAAGAATCCACGGGATTCCATGCCAGGACGCCATCGTCGTTGAGAGGCCGTCAAAGAATTTGCCCTGGTCTGTGTTTGGGGAGTACAAAGAGGCAAGTACTACAGGATGCCCATCAAGTCTGCCTCGGGCTAGCACGTATCTACCCTCTGTGTCTATCTGTGTGTCTATGACTGCCCACGGAGTGCCCGGTCAGATCCACATGAGCGTCCCGCGAGCAAAGGAAGAGTACTCCGTGGCGTAAAGTTGTCCGCGCCATCTGCGGTGCAGTGTGTGTACCTCTGCCCTATTTAAGTGTGTTTCCTGTAACAGTGCTACATGAAATTTGTGACGTTTCAGGTAAGAATAGATTTGGTAGCGCCTCAACGGTATGTGCATGCCTCTGACATTCCACGTACAAATCTTGATATCAGCCATATTCACCTCTTCGGCAAGAAGTACCCTCTCCACCCACTTTCCGCCCCCCAGGCGAGAACTCCCACAGGACCCCTGGCCTCTTCCCCCCACTCATATCAGACACAGGCACTGGCACATGGAGGAATAGTTTAGGCAAATTTCCAAGGGTGAGGGCGGGGTAAGAGTCATAAAGTCTAAACAATGCAAAACAGTAACAAATACCAAAAGGTCGGCTTCGCAACATGTCGCCGTCCAAACACACCAAAGAGGCAAAGAAACAATACTCAAGTCTAGGGGGTAACGTGTGCTAGTCGCAGTCTCGGCGGCCTACGTATTCAAGTAAGGAAGGAGATCGTTCGTCCTCCCCCGGGCCATATGCTGTGCATACCATGCAGCCAAAGCCATTGCGCGGGGATATAGCGCCGCTCCCTGTTTCGGGGCCTCAGTTCGGCTAATCACGCAAGGGGGAAGTAAAGCAGTTCTCGCTTCCCAAGTCTCTGGCATAGTAAGGTCCCTGGGCGTTAGGGGCAGCGGGCAGGAGCAGGGGGGAGAGAGGGGTAAGGACTGCAGCGTGATCCCACCACCGCCTTACCTTCTCAGCGTCTAAGTGGCTGGGGGAATACTCACTGCGTCAAGTTCACTCCGTCTACCACCGGGGCGGTAGGAGACACCCCGGGCGATGTCCAGCACCCACAACGTCTCAGTGTCTATCCGGCCCCCAACTCCGTCCCTGCCGCCCCGGCAGGATTCGTGAGGACCACATGCGTGGTTTCAATGAAGCAAGTCCGCTGTCTGCGGTGTGACATCTGGCAGGTCTATGGATAGCTGGGAGTCCGGTATCCCGTATGTAGCGTCATCACCACTTGGAACCATACGCGGGCTGGTGCCCTGTATGACATCGATGTTGGTGAATTGCTCAGCTGGGAGACCCTCCGGAGTGCATCCTGCTGTTCCTGTATGATTTGGTCTGCTGGCGGGGAGTGGCGCGCCGCTTCCTCTGGGCGGCGGGTCTGTTGTTTCCTGTTCCTGCGACGACGCCTCGGCCCACGCGTCCGTGGTCTTGCCTCATAGCTCTGTGTCTGCCTGGGCGCCGTGTCCGTGCCGCTGTCGAGCCATTCGCTGACTTCTTCAGGATTATTAAAGAAGTAGGTCTTGTCCCGTGCCACCACTCTCAGCTTCGCAGGAAAGAGTAGGGAATATTTGAGGCCTGCAGTGCGGAGCCTCCGTTTTACCTCCAAGAAAGAGTGCCTTTGACGTTGCACCTGTATAGTGTAGTCCGGGAAGAACATCACGGTGGCATTATCTATACGAATCTCCCCGAGTCGTCTAGTTTCTCTCAGGATTGCGTCTCTGTCTCGATAGTTCAGTATCTTGAAGAGCAGCGATCTTGGGTTAGAACCCGTGGTATGTGGTCTCGTGGGTACGCGGTGTGCCCGTTCCACCACGAAGTAGGGCGAGAGTGTGTCTTCTGGTAGTATGTCTCTTAGCCTTCTACTCGTTGGGCAGGATTAGGGCCCTCCCACTTTTCCGGGACCCCCACGAGCCTGATATTGTTGCATCTTGCCCGCCCTTCCGCGTCCTCAGCGCGGTCTTCCAGGAACTCTACTCTGTTCAGGAGGTCCTGTACTTGTTTGTCCGTTTGGGTGACTCTGGGTTTGAGTTCCGTCACAGTTCGCTCTAGAGCCTTGGCCCGATCAGCCAATTTCTTGTGGTCGTCTGTAAGGTGGGTGAGATCTATGGCGACGCTGTCTATTTTGGATTCCAAGGATGTTCTGGTCAATTGGAGCGATTGTTCCATGCGTCCATGGCAGCGAGCACGCTATCTAGTCTCGTGGTTACTTGATCAGTAGCCATCTTTTTTAGCGATTTGTCAGTCTTCCCTTTTGGCGGGGCGCCTCCAGTTCCAGTGCGAGTCCTTACCCCTCCGGACATGTGCAGGGCTACCTGGCTATCAGTCCAGCCTGGTTCACAGGAGGATGAGGCGACTCCTGGTTCGCGATTTTGGTGATGTCCGAATTCAGCGGTACGTTGTTGCTCACGGCGACTCCAGCGTGGCCGGCCGGTCGGTGTCACACGTGCCGTTTATGTCGTTCCGCAAAGCAGGCAGGTGCAGTAGTATTACGCAGCACGTGTCAGTTAACAGCTCCGAGAGTGCAGGCACACATGGCAGGCAACTGGTCGTGTGGCAGCAAACTGTCCAACGTCAGCGAGATCCACAGCGCCTCCAGGGCAGGTGGGGCAGGTAGGATGTCCGTGTGGGGACTCTGGATGGTCCAGAGACACGTGGCTGCAGCTTCGCCGCCCCTCCGCGTGTCACAGGGAAGCCAGGCTCTCTCCGGCATGGAAAACTGCGGCACAGGGTCACTCTGTTCACGCGAGGTCCTCTCTCCCCCGTTAGGTCCCAGGCCTTCACCCACTGTCCCACGCACTCCTGATGGCACCGATCCTCCGGCGGGGGTGCAGCTGGACGAGTCCCACCGGACCCTCACAGGCCAGCCGATCGTGAGGGGCTCAGGGGGTGCCCGCAGCGGCCAGAGCTAGGCAGCGTCCCCACCAGCGGGGTGTGTACCCCACTGCGAGGGCTTGGCTCTGGTGTGTCCTCGGCGCCTCCCCTGTGTGGGCCGTGGTGCCTGATTCAGGCTTTCAGCAGCATCTGCCGCTCACTGCGACATCGTCCATGCGTGAGGGGGGCCTCGCTGGGTGTTTACGGACCCTCGGCAAGACCCGGAGGGGGGGGGCCTGTTCTCCCAGCGTCTCAGCTGTACCCGTGCCCCGCTGGTAGTACCTCAGGGGGTCGCAATGCCGAGGGACACAGTAACCGGCAGTCGAGTGGTTGCGTCCTTGGCCCGGATCCTTGCCGGTATGGCGGCCGGTTTCTGCAGGTCAGGCCTCCGCTCCCCTCAAGCTCAGCTCCTTCGCAGTTCCCCGGGAACAATGGTGAATTGGGGTCGGAGCAGTGAGATGGCTCCCAGGACTTGTTTCCGGTGGGCAGGAAGGCCATGCACTTCAGTCTGTGGGCCGCATGTGTAGGCCCAGATGCCAGGCCCAAGCCGCGGTCTCTCGTGGCCTCCTCCGCCGGTCGGGCAGCGGCGAGTCCCGCAGGAGGCCCTCAGGAAAGTCCGGTGCAGGCAGGGTCCGTCGTCTGGCGCAAAAATCGGCTAGAATGCCGATACCAGCTCCGTGATGGTCCGCCCGCAGTTTCAGGCGGCTGAAAGGAAATCTGACGGAGAATCGGCCCAGGGAAGGGGAGCTCGGCTCGGAGCTCTACCCGATTGCGACCTCCACCATTGCGTGCCTAGCCACGCCCCCCACATATCCGGTTGATGATAATGACTAAACTAAGGGTTTGTTCCTGGATAATCTGTGGGTTGAATGATAAAAAGAAAAGAGGGATAGCGGCTCAGATTCTCTATACTATGAAGGTGGATTTATTGTGTTTACAGGAGACACACATACCCTGGAATAATAGGCAATGGCTTAAAGATTAAGGCATGGAAATAGTGGGATGTACCCGACAAGGTACAACAACAAGAGGGGTCGCAATTTTGAAAAGACGGGGTAGGGGGGTTCTGTAAACAGCTAAAAGTCGACTCATGGCCGTTGGGTGATTTGTGAGATTTGCTTTGAGGGCTTTTCCTTGACCATCTGTGCTGTTTATGGCTCTAATTTAGATGACCCGGAAATGCTGAATCACTTTAGCATTGAACTTTCGGGATGGCCCTCGCCTCTAATGCTATGTGGAGACTTTAATCTTCACCTGGATGGGCAGTTTGAAATAACTAGCGATCTCAAGTATCCAGGCAAGAAAAAGAAAGTTTTTAATGCTCTCAGAGGGTTAATTAAAGAATTTGGTCTAATGGATGTAGGGCAAGTTAAAGGTTTAGGCGCTCCTGGTTGTACTTTTTTTTCAGCCCCGCATCAGAAATTTGTCCGGTTAGATTATTTCTTTATCACCTCTGGATTTGTAAAGCACTCTAAGTATGATATCCTCCCTAGAATAATCTCCGACCATAACCCTATGACTTTAGAATTAGTTACCACCTTCAGCTCCCCTGTTCGGGCCTGGACATTTGAGCGGAAATTATTAGCCGATTCACTTTATATTGAGCATATGGGGAAGTGATTCGTTGAATTTTTTTATTTTAATCGTGGCTCTGCCCCTGCATATGTGATATGGGATGCTTTTAAGTCAGCGTTATGAGGCGAGACGCTGTCTTATTCGATCAATAGCCAAAGGAAAGTCAGTGACCTATTGGCAGCTGAATTTGGAAAATTGCAAGACCTACAAACCAAACTTATGACAGCCGTTAATTCTGGTCAAATATAGAGGAAATACTGATGAGGATTTTGCTAGGAAGTTAGCGGCACAAATCGCAGTCCATCGCTCACAAGTTTATGAAGTAGGAGAAAATACTGGCCGTATATTAGCTAAAAAGATCCGACAAAATGAAGTGGCTAATCGGATAGATAGCATTCAGGACGAGGCAGGGCAAATCCACGATAAACCAGAAGAAGTCTTGGAAGTTTTTCGCTAATTCTATAGCAAACTATATAAGGACGAGTTAATATGTTATACCTCTGAATCTTTTTTGGATTTCATCGCCAGCACTGGATTGACTACATTAACATCAGACCGGCTTGCAGATTTAGAGGAAGATATAACATGGGAAGAAACTGAGGCTGCTATTCTCTCACTCGCGCTTGGTAAGGCAGAGGGCCCAGATGGCATTCCCTTAGAATTCTTCAGGATGTTCCGGCACCTTCTGAAGGAAGATCTGATGCTAGCATTGCTGGAAGCACAGAGGGGTAATGCCCCGGCATCTTGGCGGAACTCTACGATCATAGCCTTTCTGAAAAAAGATAAACCACCTTTGATGCCTGCCTCATATCGGCCCATATCCCTAATTAATGCCGATATTAAAATTAATTCAAAGATCCTAGCCTCACGGATATCTGGTATAATTTAATCTATTGTGTCGAATTTCCAACACGGATTTATTCCTAACCGCGATACTATGGACCATGTCCGCCATCTAATTGCTCTTGTGGATTGGGCCCAGGCAACTGAGTCCACAATGGGGGTCACCCTGTTGGATGCCGAAAAGGCATTTGACAGGGTGGCCTGGCCATATCTATGGGATCTTCTCTTTCAGAAGGGTTTTGGCCCCAAGATGATCTCTGCCCTGAAGGTTCTCTATTTCTCTCCAACAGCCTCTATTCGGTTGGCTGGCCAGGAATCAGTCCCTTCCTCTATATTTCGTGGGACACGGCAAGGTTGACCGTGTTCCCCGCTTTTATTTGCCTTGTATATAGATGTGTTTCTGAATAAGTTAAATCAGGCTGAAAATATTAAACCCGTTCAAGTCTCTCACATGGATTATAGAGCTCTCGCTTACGCGGATGATATTGTCATGGTAACCACGGACATTAATAGGGCGGTGCCAGCGATAGAAGATCTAGCAGGTCAGTTTGGATCCTTCTCGGGGTACACACTGAATAATTCTAAGACCCACATTTTCCATGTTGGCCAGGACCCCCCGCTGAATATTAGAACTGCTACAGAAGTTACCTACTTAGGTATTAGAATCTCACTTCCTCTTTCAAATATTCCTGTTTTAAATATAAACACGGTTCTGAAGAAAGCCAATTCAATACTGGAGAGAGTAGACCATCTTCATTTATCTCTCTACGGGTGTGCCAATGTTTTAAAGATGATGCTATTACCCAAGCTTCTTTATATGTTTCGAACTATACCGCTTGAGTTCCCTCTTAGTTGTTTTAAACAGCTAGAAAGGATGTCAGCAAGATTTTTATGGGGTTACAAGCATCAAAGACGGGCATACAAAAAGATGATTTTGCCGAAAGATCGGGGAGGCTGGGGCATACCGCACTTTATGTTTTATTATCTGGCATCCGTCTTGCAGTTTATCAATCCATTAGTGATAGGCGACAGGGCCCGAATCTTGCCGTGTCACTCTCCCTCAATTTATGAATTTGGACTGGGGGAGGCGTGCAGGGGTTGTCTAGTCAAAACTATGGAACCCAGTTATTTCAAAAAAACTAAATTCAAGATTTTGAAATCATCATGTGCTGTATGGAGATGTATCAAGCGCCACCTTGGCCTCCCAAAGATAAGTGCCTATACACCCTTGGCAGCACCAGATATCTTACCTTTAATATTTCGAGACTCAATAACTAATAGGTGGCGCTTTAATGGAATTCAGTGTCTGGGTGATTTATTGCAAGACGGACATTTTGCTTCTTTTGCAGAGCTACAAAACAAATTTGAATTACCAAGACATGATTTTTTTAAGTTCTTACAGATTCGTAGCTATCTTAATACTCTAGGTCCCCATGGAGAATTCCAACTGAGGAGAATTCCGCTTATTGAGAGCATGTCTAGGAAAACACTGATAGGTCAATTCTATGCACATCTTATGCTATCACTTCCTGATGATCTAGAGTAGTGTCAAAATAAATGGGCAACAAAATTGGGGGTTAATACAGTTGATATTGAGGAATAAATAGGTTTAGCGAGTAGGGTCCTGATGACAGGAAGGATGCGTACCCAACATTACATGGCTCTATATGATCTGTATTATACGCCCGGAAAGATCGTTAAATGGGGAACAACTGTTGGGATTACTTGTAGCAGATGTGGTGAAGTTGCTGCTGATGCTCTGCATATGTTCTTTGCTTGTTCAAAATTAGTCGACTTATTTTTTGTCTATCGAACAATTTTTGGGCATATTATTGGGTACACCTTTAATCATAACCGGGGAATTGGTTTTGATAGGTGTAACCTCAGACGGATCTTTTAATACATTTTCTGAGTTCAGGAAAAGCCTTGTATTCATTTGTATGGCGTTAGTGCGCGCATGTATCACCAATGACTGGATTAGTCCTGTTCCTCCTTCTTTATTTTCATGGCGTGCTCGCCTCTTAGCAATGTATAATTTGGAATTGGCTTTATATAGGACCAAGGGCCGAAAAAAGAGGTCCATTGGCATTAAGGTTTGGGCTACAGTCACGGATTGGCTATAAGAGAAACTGTTTGTTTTGTATCTGCTGTTTTTTTTTCTTCTTGTACTTTAATATTTGTTATGTGATATCCTGTATTTTCTATTTTGCCTTCCTTGCATAAAATGGTTAAAAAATCCAATTAAAAAAGTAAAAAAATAAAATAAAGCCCTGTATAAAGAAATGGCCATGTGCATTACTTATTCGCACTCCCAATAGAGAGATCGAGTGCAGAGCGATTGAGGAATCTAAACTCCTCCTTCACCGTTCTATACAGGCTCAATGATGCATAATCAGAGAGGAAGTGAGAGACACAATAGTGCAGCCATATCTGCAGGCCCAGAACACTAATGTCACACCACACTTTTGCCTCCAGATGGCTGTGGATTTAATGCACTACAGTAAGAGAGCCATACAGCAGGCCTCCTATACTTTTTATGGAAAAAGGAAAGCAGCTTTCATCGAGGCAGGAGAGGCCCTTTTAAGTACAGTGCTACTGTTTCATTGTCATTGTAGCAACACACCTTAGCAACCACAGCTGAAAGCCCGAGACAATATTGTTTGGATTCCCTGGCCCACACCCTTAAAATAAGGAATGATGCACACTAATAGGGAACACCAGGAGAACACCAACCAACTGCAGCAGTAAAGCTATTTCTTATATGAAATCGTGCACATGCTTAAACTGTGCGCTGTGTGCCTGCCCCCTCTCCCCTACCCTACATCCTTGCATGCGACGACACCACCCTAAACAGGCCTACATAAGTAAAAAAAGGCCCGCCTGGGCCTTACCTTGTGAACTGCCCCACTTCACAACAAGTCAGTTGGTGCAGACCAGTTCAACGGCCCTTCTCCCTCTGGACAGCAACCTGCAGTGAAATGATGATTCAGAGCCTGAAGACAGACTGACTGGCCTGCGATTCCTCGGCTCTGAATGCAGTCTTGCTCGAGTACTGGTGACGCCATAAAATGGCAGCTGCTTCCACCACTCCAACTCTCACTGCAGACTCACACGTGCGGAAAGCAGTCTGTCAGAGATCGTGTCTGCGCAGACTCGGATTCCTCGGCTTTCCGCCTGCGACACCCTTTCCCATCTCGTCACAGAGAAGGGTCACACCCAGGCCCTGTAAGGAGTTGGAAAAGGGAGGGGTGACATGCTCTCCACTTTCTGATTGACGTGGAGGGTTAACGATCCGGGCTTGTATTTAAAACGCCCAGGGCTCACTTTACCTCTACGCCATCAGGGGAGGAGACTGCGCCTTGCAGCTAGGTCTTTGCCGAGCTGATGACGTCACAGCCTTTAGGGCTGTGAGGTTTTCAGCCGGCAAACACTTAGGCTTCTTTGGGCCTGCCTGGGGAGTAAACAAATGAAGAGAGAGACTGAATCAGTCATGTGATGTAGAAACGTAGCAGAGGTATCAGTGAGTGTCCTTCAAGCAAGCAGTATATATATTTTACATAATGAGAGTAGTAGTACTACAGACTACAATATAGCAATACTGCAATAAAGTTTTTTATTACATGATATGAGCTGAGCACTTTGTAACGGGGGCGGAGCCCCGACGCCCATGAAGAGAAACCGCCACTCGGGAGAGGACTGGCAAACAGAGACGTGCTCCATGGACATGGCCCCAAACCATTCCAGGTAACTGGGATGTCCGAGGATTGCAAGTGCACAAATCCAATGTGAGCGACTGAAAAGAGAACCCCAGCCTTAAATTCCCTTGTGGGCTGTGGGTAAATTAAGAGCAGAGTTTGAGTTGCATCCTTAGTAGCCCTTCTTGGCTGATCGAATTGTGTATTTCCAGAAAATATCCTAATAGTTTGGAACATAATTGAGAATGAAGCCCACAGTGGCGGGGTGCTGGCAAGATCTCTGTTTTGTTTGCCGCGCGGGGGGTTACCCGCCCCGAGACTGCAGGTAAGAGCGGCTGCCGCCCCCACAACTCGTTCCGCCTGAACTCTACCTCAGGCGGCAGGTGTCGCCCCCGGATATGCCCCCTTCAACCAAACCCAGAGACCCAGCCGCCCTAGATTTTCTCATATTTCAGTTCACAGCCCCTCCCATGGAAGACTTCCTTTTCCTGTACTTTACAGTAGTCCATGCCATCCAGCCATTCTTAATGCTGAGGAACTGTCTGCGAGCCCCTGTTCATGGTAATATCCCGTTTCGCCACCATGCATCGTAGGTTGACTAACAGTTTGTGGTATCACATATGATAAGTCTGCCCCCATTTACCCAGCAATGCCAGGCCAGGCTGAAGCCCCAGTGGTATCCCTGTTGCACCTTCCAATTTTCACTTACCACCTCCCAGAAGTTCCCAACATTAGGGCAGCTCTAAAGCGCATGATAGAAAGTGCCCTCCTGGCCACACACCCTGAGACAATCTGTGGTGCCACCCTGTCCGAGAGCTTGGAGGGGGATTGGCCGGATGACAGTAGTTTGACCAGCCTTGGGAGTTCAGCGTTACCAGAGGATGACGATATCACCCCCCTAAGGAGGGAAGAATGAGGTGGAAAAGAGAATACTGTACGCAAAATTGCTGAGTCTAGAGATATGCCTAACTCGCCCCTTAGAAATGGACCAGAGAATTAAGGATCCCCTATACTGGGCCACTCAGTTATACCTTTTGATGAATCCTTCAGGGCCAGGGAATTTATGGAAGGATTTAAAGAGCCCGAAGTTACGTTAAACACTATCTACCAAGCGATTTTACAGCACCAGGAGGAGACGAAGGCGGAGAACTTGCGAGCGCAAGGGGCGGTTCGCAAGCTCCAAAATACGCTCCGTCGTGTTGTTAAGACTTGTAATGAAGTGGCTTCCAGGGTAGGTGAGGCAGAAGGTAGAATCTCTGCGATTGAAGATGAAATGGCGCAGCACAAAACTGACATCTCTTCCCTAGTCTCACTGCGTGAAGATATCGATTGGAAGCTAATTGATTTAGAGAACAGATCCAGGAGAAATAACCTGCGCGCTCTGGGCGTTCCAGAGGGGAGTGAAGGAAGCGATATTCGCCAATTCATCATTGGACTGTTCACAGAAGCTTTTCCCGAGTTGACCCAGTAGCAGTGGGAAACAGAACTGCAGAGGGCTCACGATTCCCCTTTCGGCAGAAGAATGCTAGAGGGACTACAGTTGTTAAGCCCAGAGCGATATTAATTTGTTTAAATAACTTCCTCTCACGTGAAGCTCTGTATGATCTAGCTAGGCCTGATCGCAAGAGAAAGGGGAAGGGGGTGGAATTCTTTGTTCGTCCTGATTATTGTCAGGCTACAGTGCAGCAGAGATGGCAACTTCGTCAACTCATACCATTGTTTCAAGCTAAAGGTGCACAGGCATATCTACTTAATGCCTCTACACTTAAGATCATACACAAAGAGAAAACGCATTTTCTGATGTCAGAGTTAAGTGCCAAGGAGCTGTTGGCTACTATGTAGTGTAGTTATAACTCTATTACATAGTTATAGATCTCCTTGTTCTGCTGTTTGTGCCTTTTCACTCTGGGTTTCTTCTTTTTTTCCCCTTGTGCTGTCAGAGGGGTAGGCGCGACTGGTGAGACGCACCCTGCCTCTCTTTCCATCACCTAAAGGGACTATTCAGTCCCTCTGGCTCCTTTGGGTGGGTGTTTGGGTGGGTGTCTGGGTGGGTGAGGGTGGTTTGTGGGGGGGTGGGGGATGGGGTAGGGGCAAGGAAGAGCAGAGTAGTCTTTTTAAGTACAAGGAAAAGTTACAACTTGTCAATTAAATTTATTTTGACAGCATATGTTGCTTTACTTGTGTTAATAGGTGTACCAAGAGAAGTTCTCATGTATTACATGTTAATCTCAGGAAGATATCCGGTTGATGATAATGGCTAAACTAAGGGTTTGTTCCTGAAAAATCTGTGGGCTGAATGATAAAAAGAAAAGAGGGATAGCGGCTCAGATTCTCTATACTATGAAGGTGGATTTATTGTGTTTACAGGAGACACACCTACCCTGGAATAATAGGCAATGGCTTAAAGATTAAGGCATGGAAATAGTGGGATGTACCCGACAAGGTACAACAAGAGGGGTCGCAATTTTGAAAAGACGGGGTAGGGGGGTTCTGTAAACAGCTAAAAGTCGACTCTTATGGTCGTTGGGTGATTTGTGAGATTTGCTTTGAGGGCTTTTCCTTGACCATCTGTGCTGTGTATGGCTCTAATTTAGATGACCCCGGAAATGCTGAATCACTTTAGCATTGAACTTTCGGGATGGCTCTCGCCTCTAATGCTATGTGGAGACCTTAATCTTCACCTGGATGGGCAGTTTGAAATAACTAGCAATCTCAAGTATACAGGCAAGAAAAATAAAGTTTTTAATGCTCTCAGAGGGTTAATTAAAGAATCTGGTCTAATGGATGTAGGGCATGTTAAAGGTTTAGGCGCTCCTGGTTGTACTTTTTTTTCAGCCCCGCATCAGAAATGTGTCCGGTTAGATTATTTCTTTATCACCTCTGTATTTGTAAAGCACTCTAAGTATGATATCCTCCCTAGAATAATCTCCGACCATAACCCTATCACTTTAGAATTAGTTACCACCTTCAGCTCCCCTGTTCGGGCCTGGACATTTGAGCGGAAATTATTAGCCGATTCACTTTATATTGAGCATAGGGGGTGGATCGTTGAATTTTTTTTATTTTAATCGTGGCTCTGCCCCAGCATATGTGATATGGGATGCTTTTAAGTCAGCGTTATGAGGCGAGACGCTGTCTTATTCGATCAATAGCCAAAGGAACGTCCGTGAGCTATTGGCAGCTGAATTTAGAAAATTGCAAGACCTAGAAACCAAACTTATGACAGCCGTTAATTCTGGTCAAAATATAGAGGAAATACTGATGGAACTGGCCATTCAAAAGTCGAGGCTTTATGAGGATTTTGCTAGGAAGTTAGCGGCACAAATCGCAGTCCATCGCTCACAAGTTTATGAAGTAGGAGAAAATACTGGCCGTATATTAGCTAAAAAAATCCGACATAATGAGGTGGCTAATCAGATAGATAGCATTCAGGATGAGGCAGGGCAAATCCACGATAAACCAGAAGAAGTCTTGGAAGTTTTTCGCCAATTCTATAGCAAACTATAAAAGGACGAGTTAATATGTTATACCTCTGAATCTTTTTTGGATTTCATCGCCAGCACTGGATTGACTACATTAACATCAGACCAGCTTGCAGAGTTAGAGGAAGAGTTAACATGGGAAGAAACTGAGGCTGCTATTCTCTCACTCGCGCTTGGTAAGGCGGTGGGCCCAGATGGCATTCCCTTAGAATTCTTCAGGATGTTCCGGCACCTTCTGAAGGAAGATCTGATGCTAGCATTGCTGGAAGCACAGAGGGGTAATGCCCCGGCATCTTGGCGGAACTCTACGATCATAGCCTTTCTGAAAAAAGATAAACCACCTTTGATGCCTGCCTCATATCGGCCCATATCCGTAATTAATGCAGATAGTAAAATGTATTCAAAGATCCTAGCCTCACGGATATCAGGTATAATTTAATCTATTGTGTCGAGTTTCCAACACGGATTTATTCCTAACCGCGATACTACGGACCATGTCCGCCGTCTAATTGCTCTTGTGGATTGGGCCCAGGCAACTGAGTCCACAATGGGGGTCACCCTGTTGGATGCCGAAAAGGCATTTGACAGGGTGGCCTGGCCATATCTATGGGATCTTCTCTTTCGGAAGGGTTTTGGCCCCAAGATGATCTCTGCCCTGAAGGTTCTCTATTTCTCTACAACAGCCTCTATTCGGTTGGCTAGCCAGGAATCAGCCCCTTCCTCTATATTTCGTGGGACACGGCAAGGTTGTCCGTGTTCCCCGCTTTTATTTGCCTTGTATATAGATGTGTTTCTGAATAAGTTAAATCAGGCTGAAAATATTAAACCCGTTCAAGTCTATCACATGGATTATAGAGCTCTCGCTTACGCGGATGATATTGTCGTGGTAACCACGGACATTAATAGGGCGGTGCCAGCGATAGAGGATCTAGCAGGTCAGTTTAGATCCTTCTCGGGGTACAAACTGAATATTTCTAAGACCCAAATTTTCCATGTTGGCCAGGACCCCCTGCTGAATATTAGAACTGCTACAGAAGTTACCTACTTAGGTATTAGAATCTCACTTCCTCTTTCAAATATTCCTGTTTTAAATATAAACACGGTTCTGAAGAAAGCCAATTCAATACTGGAGAGAGTAGACCATCTTCATTTATCTCTCTACGGGTGTGCCAATGTTTTAAAGATGATGGTATTACCCAAGCTTCTTTATATGTTTCGAACTATACCGCTTGAGTTCCCTCTTAGTTGTTTTAAACAGCTAGAAAGGATGTCAGCAAGATTTTTATGGGGTTACAAGCATCAAAGACGGGCATACAAAAAGATGATTTTGCCGAAAGATCGGGGAGGCTGGGGCATACCGCACTTTATGTTTTATTATCTGGCATCCGTCTTGCAGTTTATCAATCCATTAGTGATAGGCGACAGGGCCCGAATCTTGCCGTGTCACTCTCCCTCAATTTATGAATTTGGACTGGGGGAGGCGTGCAGGGGTTGTCTAGTCAAAACTATAGAACCCAGTTATTTCAAAAAAACTAAATTCAAGATTTTGAAATCATCATGTGCTGTATGGAGATGTATCAAGCGCCACCTTGGCCTCCCAAAGATAAGTGCCTATACACCCTTGGCAGCACCAGATATCTTACCTTTAATATTTCGAGACTCAATAACTAATAGGTGGCGCTTTAATGGAATTCAGTGTCTGGGTGATTTATTGCAAGACGGACATTTTGCTTCTTTTGCAGAGCTACAAAACAAATTTGAATTACCAAGACATGATTTTTTTAAGTTCTTACAGATTCGTAGCTATCTTAATACTCTAGGTCCCCAGGGAGAATTCCAACTGAGGAGAATTCCGCTTATTGAGAGCATGTCTAGGAAAACACTGATAGGTCAATTCTATGCACATCTTATGCTATCACTTCCTGATGATCTAGAGTAGTGTCAAAATAAATCGGCAACGGGGGGCGTGGCTAGCAGCCGAGCATGGCGGCAGCTTAACCGAGGAGCTCCGTGAGTAAGGCGATATCCCCCATAGATCCGCTGCATCTATCCGGCCAATTTTACACTCCGGTGGGGCTGACCGGGTCTGGGACCGGGCGGAACCCCGCAGAGGCGTCTGGTGAGCAGGCGAGCACCCGGGACGGACGAAGGGGATTTCGGCGAGGTGCGGCCTGTGTCTAAAGATAAGCAGCGGCCTGCCCTACGACAGTGGCCCGGGCGGAAGTGAGGTGGCGGCGGGACTCAGGCGCAGGAAGTGGTCGGTGGCCGGTAGCCTGGAGCGCCATCGAGGACGGAGGTAACGGCGGCGCACTAGCTGTCGGCACCGGACCCGGAGGACGAATCGGCGCCCCACCAGGAGCCTAAGGGAGCCCAGGACTGCAGCCGCGACGCCCGTGAGGCCAGGGCACCCGGGGACGGAGGAAGGCGGACCAGGCGCCCGGCTGGCAAAGCGCCGATAAAGTAAGTGGCGGTGCTGGGACCCCCCCCCCCAGGACAGGCCAGGACACCCGGAGGCAGAGAGGCGACGCACCCGGGGGGGCCCCCTGGCGAGAGTCGAGAACCGGGGACGGCCTGAGGCTGTGATCGCCTGCCCGTGATACACACTGCCAGCCCCAACCACGGGGGTTTGCCCAGTCGGAACACCCGCCGCACTACAAGACCATCGCCGGCGGCTGGGAGTGTGAGGGAGAGCGTGAGAGCTCTCACGAGAGAAGGGGGCAGTGGGGACTGCGCAGCAATAGCCCAAAAAGCACTGGAACAGCACAGGGAATTCTCGAAGTACCACCACACACCCCACAGTCCCGACAGTGCATCGGAACAGCCTAAGGTGGCGGAAGGGGCACAGAGGTATCCAGGAGCGGGAGGGACGCCAGAAACCTGCGGACTCCTCCGTGAAGCGATACTGGACTAAGGTGGCCACGAGACAACAGAGGCCGACTGGACTCCCGGAGGCTGAGGGGGGACAGATCGCCCGCTCCTGGCGGACAGACCCGGAAGGCACGGCGGCCCCACGAACCAGGAGTGGGGCGGACGCAAGAAAGATCATGGCAGGTAGGGGCCCCAAACACAACACCGTACAGGCGAGATTAGACAAATTCGCCTACGACAAAAGCACATCACCGCAAGTGGATTCTCGTGCATCGACGGGCGGCTCCCGGGAGGGGGAGGGCAAGAAGAAACCAACGCTGGAGGATGTGATGCGTGCCCTGGCTCAGGTACAAACGACAGTGGGCTCCACTGCAACGGAAGTCACCCTGATCAGGGCCGATCTACACAAGATGACCGAGAGAGTAAAACAAGTGGAGGTGGTAACGAAATCCCTGGTGGAAGACGTCTCAGAACTACAAATAGCAATGGAGAAAATGGCGGCCGAAAACAAATTCCTTAGGGACAAGATGGACGATCAGGAAGAGCGCTCGAGAAGGAACAACGTCCGCATTCTAGGAGTTCCGGAATCTGAAGGGAAAGGGGCAACGGACATTTATGTAGAGGATTTGATCAAGACGCGCTTACAGCCAAAGGGCCTCTCTCACTTCTTTTCGGTGGAGCGGGTCCACAGAGTGCCTGGTGGAACGCCCAAGCCGGGGGCAGCCCCTAGGCCTATCCTGGCGAGACTCTTCAACTTCAGAGACCGGGACGCCATCCTGCAGGCGGCGAGGGTTTCCCCACCCATCCGCATCCAGAACACGACTATCGCCTTCTTCCCAGATTACACTGCTGAGGTGGCATGCAGAAGGAAGACTTTCTTGGAGGTGAAGAAGGCGTTGAGGGCGAAGGAAATGCCCTACTCTATGATTTTCCCGGCACGTCTCCGAGTGGTAGCAGAGGGCAAGGCCTGGTTCTTTGAGACGCCGGAGGCGGCGCAAGACTGGTTGGAGGGCTGGAGAACCACGAGCCAGCCCCATCGCACGAGGAGACAGGACCGGACCCACAGGAACGATCGCCCCCCTGAGTCGCAGACAGTTGGAGGGGAAGGAGGACATAGCTCCCCGACGCTGGAAAGTCAGGGCGCTGAAGGAGGGGTGGAATGCTGAATCTACGAAAGACGCTGCTTAAAAGTCCGTTAAGACGTTATCTGGCGGGAGGGTACGCCTGGGCACTGGAAGTGGAGGACTCACAGGAGGGCAGGGATGTCGCCTGCTCCGGAAGATTCTCCACCCCAGCGCGCAAGTACACTGTTAAAGGGATGGGTCAAGCATTCTGCTAAGTTGGGGAGGCGGGCGGTTGCAAGTCCGTTATGCAGGGAGGCAGGGAGGGGGGTGGAGGGAAGGGGTTGTTTCAATGTTTTAGTAGTTCCACGAGCGAGATCTAGCGCTACACCTGTGCGAACGCACGACCTGGGTTTGCCGCTCAGCGGACACACCCTGAGACGGGGTCCCCAATACCACTATTTACTTCGCAAATCACATAATGCAGGACACACAAGCACGAGCAGCTGAGGAGGGGGCGCAGCGGTCCCGGGTAACGCCGCTCAAACTCATGTCGTGGAATGTGCGAGGGTTGGGGGACAAGATCAAAAGGGGGTTGGTACTGAATGCGATCAAGAGGATGGGGCCAGCCTTGGTGCTCCTCCAGGAGACGCACCTAACAGGGTCAGCAACGAAAGCGCTTGACAGAAAAGGATATAGGATGGCGGTGCATTCAGAGTTCTCCACAGGTTCAAGGGGTACGGGCATTCTAGTGAAGAAGTCAGCACAGTTTATTACAATTGGCACCAGGGTGGATGCGCTGGGGTGTTTCGCAGCACTCCAGGGCCAATGGGAGGGGAGACCCCTGAATGTAGTATCCGTCTATGTCCCTCCTGCACTACACTCGACCATACTTCCGGAGTTGGGCAAATTTCTGTTGGACCTACCTGAGGGAGACACAATAATAGGGGGTGATTTCAACGCAGTACTTGATCCCACTGCAGATAGGGTGCCTGCGTTGACACAAGCGGGCGGTCCCTCTCAGTTGCAAAAATTCATGACAGCACTGGGACTGATCGACGTATGGCGCTACACACACCCTGCCGCGAGGCAATACACTTATCACTCCGCGGTGCACAATAGTCTGACACGAATTGACTACTTCATGGCGCTGGGAGGGGGAATACAAAACATCGACACAGCTGAGATACACCCTAGAGGGATATCTGACCACTCACCACTCACTCTCGAGCTATCCACGCAGGAACGGAAACGTAGGAGAATATACCCGATACACGCATCATTCCTCAAAATTCCAAAGATTAATAGAACACTTAAAACGACGACATCCCACTACTTTGGGGAGAACACTGGGTCAGTGGGGTCAGCGGCTACCCTATGGGAAGCATATAAGACGGTGTTGCGCGGCCAGGCCATAGCCACTATAACAGTGCACACAGGGGGAAATATCACGAACGGTCGGAATTGGAACTGGCATTACGGGCAGCGACGGCAGCACACGAAGCAGGTCCCACGCCAGAGGCCGCCCAGACAGTCACCCTACAACAACAAAAGCTTAGGGAACATATCAGGCAACAAACGTTGTCCCAGATAGCAGATACGACCCATAGAATTTACGACATAGGGGACAAGGCGGGGAGAATGTTGGCATGGCTAGACAAGAGGGGAGGTAGTGCCAGAGGTATACAGAGTATTCGTGATAAACAGGGGTGGCTACGCACGTGCCCTGCAGAAATAGTGGAGATATTGGCTGACTACTTCGAAGGGGTATATACGCCAGAATATGCAGTGACAACGGCAATGGCGAGAGCAGCTCTAGAGAATATCCCCATACCCACACTCTCACCAGGGGAGGGGGCTGAACTAGAGGCTGATATCACTATGGAAGAGATCCAAAGGGCGATTCACGCCGTCAAGCCGGGCAAAGCAGCCGGGCCCAATGGTGTCCCGATAGAGTGGTTTCAGTCTGCAGCGGACAGGCTAAGTGGACCTCTGTTGGCAATGTATAATGATAGCCTGGAAAGGGCCATCCTTCCGAAGGATCAGAGGGTGGCAACTATAGTTGCAATCCCCAAACCCGGTAAAGAGCCGGGGGAGTGCGGGTCATATCGCCCTATCTCCCTGCTCAACGCCGAGCTTAAAATCTTGGCTAAACTCCTCGCCACTCGGATGATGGCCTTCCTACCCCACCTGATACACCCAGACCAGTCAGGTTTCATGCCTCACAGGAATACCGCCCTCAACCTGCGTAGGGTACATAACGTACTGGCAAAGGCTGATACGCTGACCGAGAAGGCGGTGATCCTGGCGTTGGACGCTAAAATGGCATTCGATATGGTGGAGTGGGGATACCTGTTTGAAGTCCTAGAACGTATGGGTTTCGGCCCGAAATTCGTGGCCTGGATTCGTTTGCTGTATACCGAGCCATTGGCCCACGTGGTTGCAAACGGCCATATCTCCCGGACGTTCCACTTGGGCGAGGCACCCGTCAAGGCTGCCCGCTCTCACCATTACTTTTTGCAATCGCATTGGAACCCCTAGCGTCCCAGATACGATCCACCCCATTGCTGAAGGGGATTGTCTGGACTGAGGGATGGGAAGACCGACTGTCGCTGTACGCAGATGACATGCTGGTGTACCTATCGGAACCGGAACGGGGGATACCGGCACTGCTGAAGCTTTGTGGCGAGCAGGGGAGGGTGTCGGGGTATACTTTGAACTGGAGCAAGTCGGAACTCTATGTACTGCAAGGCCCGTCCCCCGAGTTGGGTGACACGTGCCCTCTCACGATGGCAGGATCTTCATTCCGATACCTGGGGATCCATGTCACAAGGGACCCAGCGGAATTCTACCACAAAAACCTGTCGCCACCACTGGAACGCCTAAAGCAGGATGTTAAATTCTGGGCGGCGCTGCCACTGACACTGTTGGGTAGAGCGGCACTCTACAAGATGATGTCGCTGCCCCGGTTCCTGTACGTCCTAGAGAATACCCCTTACCCGGTCCACAATAGATACTTTGGGAGGGTATCCGCTGTAGTCGCTGGTTTACTGTGGAATAACCGCCCGGCAAGGATAGCCCAGGCTAAACTGCATAGGGGGTGGTACGAGGGAGGAATAGCGCTACCAAACCTGCAACTCTATTATTGGGCCGCCCAATTGAAATCCATAAACCAGTGGCTGCATGTGCCTCAGGACGACCCGGCATACCGGGCGGACAGACTGCAGTTGGGTACCAGCACCATCCTAGCCCCACTGTATGACATGAGGAAGGTGCGTACACTCGTCGGGCCCACGAAGCTCGTTGTGACGTTGTGGCATAAGGCACAGGCGAAACTGGGATGGAAAGGGACGATCACGAAACTAACCCCTCTATGGGACGCAAGGGCCCTGGGTAATTTGAGGAGCAGTAAGGGATTCGCATCATGGGACAACATAGGTCTGTCCACGGTAGGAGACTTGTGGGACAGAGACACTGTAATCCCTTTCGACCAACTGCGACAGCAATATGGGATGGGGCCCACGGAACAGTATCGATATATGCAAGTGAGACATGCTTTGCTGGCTGCCATTCCCGACGGTACGACAATCCCAGAAGCATCACCCATGGAAGACAGGTTACTTACAGACTTCATGCAGGAGCGAGCAACCTCCCTCACATACCGCAAACTAGTAAATAACCTGGTGGACCCGACCATAGCGCTGAAAGCTAAATGGGTGGAGGAGGTGGGGGATATGGACGAGTCGGAATGGAACGAGGCGTTGGCGGCACCCAAAGAAGTAGTCATATCGGCGAGATTCCGCCTTGTGCAACTCAAGATCTTGCATAGAGTGTATTATACACAAACGTTGCTCTACACTATCCACAGAACACAAAACCCATTTTGCCTGCGAGGGTGCGGGGAGGAGGGGACACTGTTCCACACTTTATGGGACTGCTCCCACATTCAAGAGTATTGGAGACAGGTCATGAGAACTATATCACAAACTTTGGAGACGTCACTGACTCCCGAACCTCGGAAATGCCTACTCAACATATGGGACCCCACAGACCTCACCAGACACGGGCGGCAATGGGCCACCTTAGGTATGGTGATTGCCAAAAGAGACATAGCACAGAAATGGGGGGCGGAGAACGCCCCGACGCTAACGCAGTGGTGGGCGAACATGGACGGGGTTATGCTTGTAGAAAGAACAGTGTACACAGTTAGGGCATGCCCGCGTAAGTGGAACAAGATATGGCTCCCATGGAACACTTTCAGGGGGGACCTATGTGAACCACTGGAAGAGGAAGAACCGTTGACATCGGACGAGGAAGGCGAGGAAGAATTGCTAGAGTAGAAGGAAGGGGGTCCGTGGCTCCTACCTCAGGAGGGAAGTTAACCGTAGAGCGGGGGAGGAGTGGGGAGGCACACATGGCAGCGGTGGCACAGGGGGGAACACCGACCACAAAGGCTGGGCTCAGGATGGACTACAAACACTGGGTCTGCGATAACTGATACGAGGAAGATCAACCAGGAATACACAGGGGCGCAGCGCAAAATGTTGGAATTATTGGGGACCGAAAGTGGTAACTACTAGTTGGTTTGAATGTTCAAGGTTATACAATAATAAAAGAAAAACTAGACCTCAATGATTCGTATTGCGATGCAGACACGCCCATAGGGGTGACAGTGACCTGCCGCCGCGCCCCAGGGATGGCGGCTAAACGGCTGTGTATCGAGTCGAACAACATGCATAGTAATACGCTGGCGGCCGGCCCCGGGGTTGTAGGCCAGAAGCTGTGTAAAGTGATTGAATGAGCAATAAAGGTCTTGGGAAAAAAAAAATAAAAAAAAAAAATGGGCAACAAAATTGGGGGTTAATACAGTTGATATTGAGGAATCAATAGGTTTAGCGAGTAGGGTCCTGATGACAGGAAGGATGCGTACCCAACATTACATGGCTCTATATGATCTGTATTATACGCCCGGAAAGATCGTTAAATGGGGAACAACTGTTGGGATTACTTGTAGCAGATGTGGTGAAGTTGCTGCTGATGCTCTGCATATGTTCTTTGCTTGTTCAAAATTAGCCGACTTATTTTTTGTCTATCGAACAATTTTTGGGCATATTATTGGGTACACCTTTAATCATAACCGGGGAATTGGTTTTGATAGGTGTAACCTCAGACGGATCTTTTAATACATTTTCTGAGTTCAGGAAAAGCTTTGTATTCATTTGTATGGCGTTAGTGCGCGCATGTATCACCAATGACTGGATTAGTCCTGTTCCTCCTTCTTTATTTTCATGGCGTGCTCGCCTCTTAGCAATGTATAATTTGGAATTGGCTTTATATAGGACCAAGGGCCGAAAAAAGAGGTCCATTGGCATTAAGGTTTGGGCTACAGTCACGGATTGGCTATAAGAGAAACTGTTTGTTATGTATCTGCTGTTTTTTTTTCTTCTTGTACTTTAATATTTGTTATGTGATATCTTGTATTTTCTATTTTGCCTTCCTTGCATAAAATGGTTAAAAAATCCAATTAAAAAAGTAAAAAAATAAAAGAAAGCCCTGTATAAAGAAATGGCCATGTGCATTACTTATTCGCACTCCCAATAGAGAGATCAAGTGCAGAGGGATTGAGGAATCTAAACTCCTCCTTCACCGTTCTACACAGGCTCAATGATGCATAATCAGAGAGGAAGTGAGAGACACAATAGTGCAGCCATATCTGCAGGCCCAGAACACTAATGTCACACCACACTTTTGCCTCCAGATGGCTTTGGATTTAATGCACTACAGTAAGAGAGCCATACCGCAGGCCTCCTATACTTTTGCTGGAAAAAGGAAAGCAGCTTTCATCGAGGCAGGAGAGGCCCTTTTAAGTACAGTGCTACTGTTTCATTGTCATTGTAGCAACACACCTTAGCAACCACAGCTGAAAGCCCGAGACAATATTGTTTGGATTCCCTGGCCCACACCCTTAAAATAAGGAATGATGCACACTAATAGGGAACACCGGGAGAACACCAACCAACTGCAGCAGTAAAGCTATTTCTTATATGAAATCGTGCACATGCTTAAACTGTGCGCTGTGTGCCTGCCCCCTCTCCCCTACCCTACATCCTTGCATGCGACGACACCACCCTAAACAGGCCTACATAGGTAAAAAAAGGCCCGCCTGGGCCTTACCTTGTGAACTGCCCCACTTCACAACAAGTCAGTTGGTGCAGACCAGTTCAACGGCCCTTCTCCCTCTGGACAGCAACCTGCAGTGAAATGATGATTATTATTATTATTATTATTATTATTATTATTATGTTTCTGATATAGCGCCTGAATCGACCCCCGAAGGGGTATCTCCGCGCTTGCCTTGGGAACCCGTCCTGGCTTTTCCCTGTGAGATAGCCCCTACAGGGCATCCCCAAGGTGAAAGCCAGGCATCCCGCCGCAGGGGGGCCGTTGTGGAGATTAAGCAAGCTTAATGCCCAGAGTTGCAGAGTGTGAACCCATGATTAGGTCAGGCACCGAAGCGAGAATTATCGAGTCCATGGACATTTGAGCTCAAGACCCTGCCGCGTTGGGAATTGAACCCTGGTCCCGGGTCTGACCTCTGCTTCAGGGTCTGCCTGCTCTAACCAGTGAGCCACACTTCTCCAGATTCAGAGCCTGAGGACAGACTGACTGGCCTGCGATTCCTCGGCTCTGAATGCAGTCTTGCTCGAGTACTGGTGACGCCATAAAATGGCAGCTGCTTCCACCACTCCAACTCTCACTGCAGACTCACACGTGCGGAAAGCAGTCTGTCAGAGATCGAGTCTGCGCAGACTCGGATTCCTCGGCTTTCCGCCTGCGACACCCTTTCCCATCTCGTCACAGAGAAGGGTCACACCCAGGCCCTGTAAGGAGTTGGAAAAGGGAGGGGTGACAAGCTCTCCACTTTCTGATTGACTTGGAGGGTTAACGATCCCGGGCTTGTATTTAAAACGCCCAGGGCTAACTTTACCTCTACGCCATCAGGGGAGGAGACTGCGCCTTGCAGCTAGGTCTTTGCCGAGCTGATGACGTCACAGCCTTTAGGGCTGCGAGGTTTTCAGCCGGCAAACACGTAGGCTTCTTTGGGCCTGCCTGGGGAGTAAACAAATGAAGAGAAAGACTGAATCAGTCATGTGATGTAGAAACGTAGCAGAGGTATCAGTGAGTGTCCTTCAAGCAAGCAGTATATATATTTTACATAATGAGAGTAGTAGTACTACAGACTACAATAAAGCAATACTGCAATAAAGTTTTTTTATTACATGATATGAGCTGAGCACTTTGTAAAGGGGACGGAGCCCCGACGCCCATGAAGAGAAACCGCCACTCGGGAGAGGACTGGCAAACAGAGACGTGCTCCATGTACATGGCCCCAAACCATTCCAGGTAACTGGGATGTCCGAGGATTGCAAGTGCACAAATCCAATGTGAGCGACTGAAAAGAGAACCCCAGCATTAAATTCCCTTGTGGGCTGTGGGCTGTGGGTAAATTAAGAGCAGAGATTGAGTTGCATCCTTAGTAGCCCTTCTTGGCTGATCGAATTGTGTATTTCCAGAAAATATCCTAATAGTTTGGAACATAATTGAGAATGAAGCCCACAGTGGCGGGGTGCTGGCAAGATCTCTGTTTTGTTTGCCGCGCGGGGGGTTACCCGCCCCGAGACTGCAGGTAAGAGCGGCTGCCGCCCCCAAAACTCGTTCCGCCTGAACTCTACCTCAGGCGGCAGGTGTCGCCCCCGTATATGCCCCCTTCAACCAAACCCAGAGACCCAGCCGCCCTAGATTTTCTCATATTTCAGTTCACAGCCCCTCCCATGGAAGACTTCCTTTTCCTGTACTTTACAGTAGTCCATGCCATCCAGCCATTCTTAATGCTGAGGAACTGTCTGCGAGCCCCTGTTCATGGTGATATCCCGTTTCGCCACCTTGCATCCTAGGTTGACTAACAGTTTGTGGTATCGCATATGATAAGTCTGCCCCCATTTACCAAGCAATGCCAGGCCAGGCTGAAGCCCCAGTGGTATCCCTGTTGCACCTTCCAATTTTCCCTTACCACCTCCCAGAAGTTCCCAACATTAGGGCATCTCTAAAGCGCATGATAGAAAGTGCCCTTCTGGCCACACCCCCTGAGACAATCTGTGGTGCCACCCTGCCTGAGAGCTTGGAGGGGGATTGGCCGGATGACAGTAGTTTGACCAGCCTTGGGAGTTCAGCGTTACCAGAGGATGACGATATCACCCCCCTAAGGAGGGAAGAATGGGGTGGAGAAGAGAATACTGTACGCAAAATTGATGAGTCTAGAGATATGCCTAACTCGCCCCTTAGAAATGGACCAGAGAATTAAGGATCCCCTATACTGGGCCACTCAGTTATACCTTCTGATGAATCCTTCAAGGCCAGGGAATTTATGGAAGGATTTAAAGAGCCCGAAGTTACGTTAAACACTATCTACCAAGCGATTTTACAGCACCAGGAGGAGACGAAGGCGGAGAACTTGCGAGCGCAAGGGGCGGTTCGCAAGCTCCAAAATACGGTCCGTCGGGTTGTTAAGACTTGTAATGAAGTGGCTTCCAGGGTAGGTGAGGCAGAAGGTAGTATCTCTGCGATTGCAGATGAAATGGCGCAGCACAAAACTGACATCTCTTCCCTAGTCTTACTGCGTGAAGATATCGATTGGAAGCTAATTGATTTAGAGAACAGATCCAGGAGAAATAACCTGCGCGCTCTGGGCGTTCCAGAGGGGAGTGAAGGAAGCGATATTTGCCAATTCATCATTGGACTGTTCACAGAAGCTTTTCCCGAGTTGACCCAGTGGCAGTGGGAAACAGAACTGCAGAGGGCTCACAATTCCCCTTTCGGCAGAAGAATGCTAGAGGGACTACAGTTGTTAAGCCCAGAGCGATATTAATTTGTTTAAATAACTTCCTCTCACGTGAAGCTCTGTATGATCTAGCTAGGCCTGATCGCAAGAGAAAGGGGAAGGGGGTGGAATTCTTTGTTCGTCCTGATTATTGTCAGGCTACAGTGCAGCAGAGATGGCAACTTCGTCAACTCATACCATTGTTTCAAGCTAAAGGTGCACAGGCATATCTACTTAATCCCTCTACACTTAAGATCATACACAAAGAGAAAACGCATTTTCTGATGTCAGAGTTAAGTGCCAAGGAGCTGTTGGCTACTATGTAGTGTAGTTATAACTCTATTACATAGTTATAGATCTCCTTCTTGTTCTGCTGTTTGTGCCTTTTCACTCTGGGTTTCTTCTTTTTTTTCCCTTGTGCTGTCAGAGGGGTAGGCGCAACTGGTGAGACGCACCCTGCCTCTCTTTCCATCACCTAAAGGGACTATTCAGTCCCTCTGGCTCCTTTGGGTGGGTGTTTGGGTGGGTGTCTGGGTGGGTGAGGGTGGTTTGTGGGGGGGTGGGGGATGGAGTAGGGGCAAGGAAGAGCAGAGTAGTCTTTTTAAGTACAAGGAAAAGTTACAACTTGTCAATTAAATGTATTTTGACAGCATATGTTGCTTTACTTGTGTTAATAGGTGTACCAAGAGAAGTTCTCATGTATTACATGTTAATCTCAGGAAGATATCCGGTTGATGATAATAGCTAAACTAAGGGTTTGTTCCTGAAAAATCTGTGGGCTGAATGATAAAAAGAAAAGAGGGATAGCGGCTCAGATTCTCTATACTATGAAGGTGGATTTATTGTGTTTACAGGAGATACACATACCCTGGAATAATAGGCAATGGCTTAAAGATTAAGGCATGGAAATAGTGGGATGTACCCGACAAGGTACAACAAGAGGGGTCGCAATTTTGAAAAGACGGGGTAGGGGGGTTCTGTAAACAGCTAAAAGTCGACTCTTATGGCCGTTGGGTGATTTGTGACATTTGCTTTGAGGGCTTTCCTTGACCATCTGTGCTGTTTATGGCTCTAATTTAGATGACCCCGGAAATGCTGAATCACTTTAGCATTGAACTTTCGGGATGGCTCTCGCCTCTAATGCTATGTGGAGACCTTAATCTTCACCTGGATGGGCAGTTTGAAATAACTAGCGATCTCAAGTATACAGGCAAGAAAAATAAAGTTTTTAATGCTCTCAGAGGGTTAATTAAAGAATCTGGTCTAATGGATGTAGGGCATGTTAAAGGTTTAGGCGCTCCTGGTTGTACTTTTTTTCAGCCCCGCATCAGAAATGTGTCCGGTTAGATTATTTCTTTATCACCTCTGTATTTGTAAAGCACTCTAAGTATGATATCCTCCCTAGAATAATCTCCGACCATAACCCTATCACTTTAGAATTAGTTACCACCTTCAGCTCCCCTGTTCGGGCCTGGACATTTGAGCGGAAATTATTAGCCGATTCACTTTATATTGAGCATATGGGGAAGTGGATCGTTGAATTTTTTTTTATTTTAATGGTGGCTCTGCCCCAGCATATGTGTTATGGGATGCTTTTAAGTCAGCGTTATGAGGCGAGACGCTGTCTTATTCGATCAATAGCCAAAGGAACGTCCGTGAGCTATTGGCAGCTGAATTTAGAAAATTGCAAGACCTAGAAACCAAACTTATGACAGCCGTTAATTCTGGTCAAAATATAGAGGAAATACTGATGGAACTGGCCATTCAAAAGTCGAGGCTTTATGAGGATTTTGCTAGGAAGTTAGCGGCACAAATCGCAGTCCATCGCTCACAAGTTTATGAAGTAGGAGAAAATACTGGCCGTATATTAGCTAAATAAATCTGACAAAATGAGGTGGCTAATCGGATAGATAGCATTCAGGATGAGGCAGGGCAAATCCACGATAAACCAGAAGAAGTCTTGGAAGTTTTTCGCCAATTCTATAGCAAACTATAAAAGGACGAGTTAATATGTTATACCTCTGAATCTTTTTTGGATTTCATCGCCAGCACTGGATTGACTACATTAACATCAGACCAGCTTGCAGAGTTAGAGGAAGAGTTAACATGGGAAGAAACTGAGGCCGCTATTCTCTCACTCGCGCTTGGTAAGGCGGTGGGCCCAGATGGCATTCCCTTAGAATTCTTCAGGATGTTCCGGCACCTTCTGAAGGAAGATCTGATGCTAGCATTGCTGGAAGCACAGAGGGGTAATGCCCCGGCATCTTGGCGGAACTCTACGATCATAGCCTTTCTGAAAAAAGATAAACCACCTTTGATGCCTGCCTCATATCGGCCCATATCCCTAATTAATGCAGATAGTAAAATGTATTCAAAGATCCTAGCCTCACGGATATCTGGTATAATTTAATCTATTGTGTCGAATTTCCAACACGGATTTATTCCTAACCGCGATACTACGGACCATGTCCGCCGTCTAATTGCTCTTGTGGATTGGGCCCAAGCAACTGAGTCCACAATGGGGGTCACCCTGTTGGATGCCGAAAAGGCATTTGACAGGGTGGCCTGGCCATATCTATGGGATCTTCTCTTTCAGAAGGGTTTTGGCCCCAAGATGATCTCTGCCCTGAAGGTTCTCTATTTCTCTCCAACAGCCTCTATTCGGTTGGCTGGCCAGGAATCAGCCCCTTCCTCTATATTTCGTGGGACACGGCAAGGTTGTCCGTGTTCCCCGCTTTTATTTGCCTTGTATATAGATGTGTTTCTGAATAAGTTAAATCAGGCTGAAAATATTAAACCCGTTCAAGTCTATCACATGGATTATAGAGCTCTCGCTTACGCGGATGATATTGTCGTGGTAACCACGGACATTAATAGGGCGGTGCCAGCGATAGAGGATCTAGCAGGTCAGTTTGGATCCTTCTCGGGGTACAAACTGAATATTTCTAAGACCCAAATTTTCCATGTTGGCCAGGACCCCCTGCTGAATATTAGAACTGCTACAGAAGTTACGTACTTAGGTATTAGAATCTCACTTCCTCTTTCAAATATTCCTGTTTTAAATATAAACACGGTTCTGAAGAAAGCCAATTCAATACTGGAGAGAGTAGACCATCTTCATTTATCTCTCTACAGGCGTGCCAATGTTTTAAAGATGATGGTATTGCCCAAGATTCTTTATATGTTCCGAACTATACCGCTTGAGTTCCCTCTTAGTTGTTTTAAACAGCAAGAAAGGATGTCAGCGAGATTTTTATGAGTGTTACAAGCGTCAAAGACGGGCATACAAAAAGATGATTTTGCCGAAAGATCGGGGAGGCTGGGGCATACCGCACTTTATGTTTTATTATCTGGCATCCGTCTTGCAGTTTATCAATCCATTAGTGATAGGCGACAGGGCCCGAATCTTGCCGTGTCACTCTAACTCAATTTATGAATTTGGACTGGGGGAGGCGTGCAGGGGTTGACTAGTCAAAACTATAGAACCCAGTTATTTCAAAAAAACTAAATTCAAGATTTTGAAATCAGCATGTGCTGTATGGAGATGTATCAAGCGCCACCTTGGCCTCCCAAAGATAAGTGCCTATACACCCTTGGCAAAAAACAACAAGTGATGGACTGAATGTGGATCAATGTCACACACTCCCCCAGTCAAAAGATCTGGGCCCAAATCCATCGTTTTTTTGCACTCCACACCACCCTGGGTCAGATAATGGCTTTATGCAAATCAGCTCTGACCCTGTTGCCCCATGGGAACAGTCCAGTCCGAACTACAACAGCCATATCTTTCCCAGACCGGAATCAAGCATCCGAGGACCGGACCGGTTTCGAGGTAACACCTCTCTTCAGCCCGGCTAGCTTGACTCCAAGTGGTGTGGAGTGCCTGGGACCCACGTCTGGGCATCCCCAGCGCACTTAGGGCGGCAATTGCAAAAAACAACAAGTGATGGACTGAATGTGGATCAATGTCACACACTCCCCCAGTCAAAAGATCTGGGCCCAAATCCATCGTTTTTTTGCACTCCACACCACCCTGGGTCAGATAATGGCTTTATGCAAATCAGCTCTGACCCTGTTGCCCCATGGGAACAGTCCAGTCCGAACTACAACAGCCATATCTTTCCCAGACCGGAATCAAGCATCCGAGGACCGGACCGGTTTCGAGGTAACACCTCTCTTCAGCCCGGCTAGCTTGACTCCAAGTGGTGTGGAGTGCCTGGGACCCACGTCTGGGCATCCCCAGCGCACTTAGGGCGGCAATTGCAAAAAACAACAAGTGATGGACTGAATGTGGATCAATGTCACACACTCCCCCAGTCAAAAGATCTGGGCCCAAATCCATCGTTTTTTTGCACTCCACACCACCCTGGGTCAGATAATGGCTTTATGCAAATCAGCTCTGACCCTGTTGCCCCATGGGAACAGTCCAGTCCGAACTACAACAGCCATATCTTTCCCAGACCGGAATCAAGCATCCGAGGACCGGACCGGTTTCGAGGTAACACCTCTCTTCAGCCCGGCTAGCTTGACTCCAAGTGGTGTGGAGTGCCTGGGACCCACGTCTGGGCATCCCCAGCGCACTTAGGGCGGCAATTGCAAAAAACAACAAGTGATGGACTGAATGTGGATCAATGTCACACACTCCCCCAGTCAAAAGATCTGGGCCCAAATCCATCGTTTTTTTGCACTCCACACCACCCTGGGTCAGATAATGGCTTTATGCAAATCAGCTCTGACCCTGTTGCCCCATGGGAACAGTCCAGTCCGAACTACAACAGCCATATCTTTCCCAGACCGGAATCAAGCATCCGAGGACCGGACCGGTTTCGAGGTAACACCTCTCTTCAGCCCGGCTAGCTTGACTCCAAGTGGTGTGGAGTGCCTGGGACCCACGTCTGGGCATCCCCAGCGCACTTAGGGCGGCAATTGCAAAAAACAACAAGTGATGGACTGAATGTGGATCAATGTCACACACTCCCCCAGTCAAAAGATCTGGGCCCAAATCCATCGTTTTTTTGCACTCCACACCACCCTGGGTCAGATAATGGCTTTATGCAAATCAGCTCTGACCCTGTTGCCCCATGGGAACAGTCCAGTCCGAACTACAACAGCCATATCTTTCCCAGACCGGAATCAAGCATCCGAGGACCGGACCGGTTTCGAGGTAACACCTCTCTTCAGCCCGGCTAGCTTGACTCCAAGTGGTGTGGAGTGCCTGGGACCCACGTCTGGGCATCCCCAGCGCACTTAGGGCGGCAATTGCAAAAAACAACAAGTGATGGACTGAATGTGGATCAATGTCACACACTCCCCCAGTCAAAAGATCTGGGCCCAAATCCATCGTTTTTTTGCACTCCACACCACCCTGGGTCAGATAATGGCTTTATGCAAATCAGCTCTGACCCTGTTGCCCCATGGGAACAGTCCAGTCCGAACTACAACAGCCATATCTTTCCCAGACCGGAATCAAGCATCCGAGGACCGGACCGGTTTCGAGGTAACACCTCTCTTCAGCCCGGCTAGCTTGACTCCAAGTGGTGTGGAGTGCCTGGGACCCACGTCTGGGCATCCCCAGCGCACTTAGGGCGGCAATTGCAAAAAACAACAAGTGATGGACTGAATGTGGATCAATGTCACACACTCCCCCAGTCAAAAGATCTGGGCCCAAATCCATCGTTTTTTTGCACTCCACACCACCCTGGGTCAGATAATGGCTTTATGCAAATCAGCTCTGACCCTGTTGCCCCATGGGAACAGTCCAGTCCGAACTACAACAGCCATATCTTTCCCAGACCGGAATCAAGCATCCGAGGACCGGACCGGTTTCGAGGTAACACCTCTCTTCAGCCCGGCTAGCTTGACTCCAAGTGGTGTGGACTCCACACCACTTGGAGTCAAGCTAGCCGGGCTGAAGAGAGGTGTTACCTCGAAACCGGTCCGGTCATGCTTGATTCCGTTCTGGGAAGGACATGGCTTTTGTAGTTCGGACTGGACTGTTCCCATGGGGCAACAGGGTCAGAGCTGATTTGCATATCGCCATTGTCTAACCCAGGGTGGTGTGGAGTGCAAAAAAACGATGGATTTGGGCCCAGATCTTTTGACTGGGGGAGTGTGTGACATTGATCCACATTCAGTCCATCACTTGTTGTTTTTGCAATTGCCGCCCTAAGTGCGCTGGGGATGCCCAGACGTGGGTCCCAGGCACTCCACACCACTTGGAGTCAAGCTAGCCGGGCTGAAGAGAGGTGTTACCTCGAAACCGGTCCGGTCATGCTTGATTCCGTTCTGGGAAGGACATGGCTTTTGTAGTTCGGACTGGACTGTTCCCATGGGGCAACAGGGTCAGAGCTGATTTGCATATCACCATTGTCTAACCCAGGGTGGTGTGGAGTGCAAAAAAACGATGGATTTGGGCCCAGATCTTTTGTGTGACATTGATCCACATTCAGTCCATCACTTGTTGTTTTTGCAATTGCCGCCCTAAGTGCGCTGGGGATGCCCAGACGTGGGTCCCAGGCACTCCACACCACTTGGAGTCAAGCTAGCCGGGCTGAAGAGAGGTGTTACCTCGAAACCGGTCCGGTCATGCTTGATTCCGTTCTGGGAAGGACATGGCTTTTGTAGTTCGGACTGGACTGTTCCCATGGGGCAACAGGGTCAGAGCTGATTTGCATATCGCCATTGTCTAACCCAGGGTGGTGTGGAGTGCAAAAAAACGATGGATTTGGGCCCAGATCTTTTGACTGGGGGAGTGTGTGACATTGATCCACATTCAGTCCATCACTTGTTGTTTTTGCAATTGCCGCCCTAAGTGCGCTGGGGATGCCCAGACGTGGGTCCCAGGCACTCCACACCACTTGGAGTCAAGCTAGCCGGGCTGAAGAGAGGTGTTACCTCGAAACCGGTCCGGTCATGCTTGATTCCGTTCTGGGAAGGACATGGCTTTTGTAGTTCGGACTGGACTGTTCCCATGGGGCAACAGGGTCAGAGCTGATTTGCATATCGCCATTGTCTAACCCAGGGTGGTGTGGAGTGCAAAAAAACTATGGATTTGGGCCCAGATCTTTTGACTGGGGGAGTGTGTGACATTGATCCACATTCAGTCCATCACTTGTTGTTTTTGCAATTGCCGCCCTAAGTGCGCTGGGGATGCCCAGACGTGGGTCCCAGGCACTCCACACCACTTGGAGTCAAGCTAGCCGGGCTGAAGAGAGGTGTTACCTCGAAACCGGTCCGGTCATGCTTGATTCCGTTCTGGGAAGGACATGGCTTTTGTAGTTCGGACTGGACTGTTCCCATGGGGCAACAGGGTCAGAGCTGATTTGCATATCGCCATTGTCTAACCCAGGGTGGTGTGGAGTGCAAAAAAACGATGGATTTGGGCCCAGATCTTTTGACTGGGGGAGTGTGTGACATTGATCCACATTCAGTCCATCACTTGTTGTTTTTGCAATTGCCGCCCTAAGTGCGCTGGGGATGCCCAGACGTGGGTCCCAGGCACTCCACACCACTTGGAGTCAAGCTAGCCGGGCTGAAGAGAGGTGTTACCTCGAAACCGGTCCGGTCATGCTTGATTCCGTTCTGGGAAGGACATGGCTTTTGTAGTTCGGACTGGACTGTTCCCATGGGGCAACAGGGTCAGAGCTGATTTGCATATCGCCATTGTCTAACCCAGGGTGGTGTGGAGTGCAAAAAAACGATGGATTTGGGCCCAGATCTTTTGACTGGGGGAGTGTGTGACATTGATCCACATTCAGTCCATCACTTGTTGTTTTTGCAATTGCCGCCCTAAGTGCGCTGGGGATGCCCAGACGTGGGTCCCAGGCACTCCACACCACTTGGAGTCAAGCTAGCCGGGCTGAAGAGAGGTGTTACCTCGAAACCGGTCCGGTCATGCTTGATTCCGTTCTGGGAAGGACATGGCTTTTGTAGTTCGGACTGGACTGTTCCCATGGGGCAACAGGGTCAGAGCTGATTTGCATATCGCCATTGTCTAACCCAGGGTGGTGTGGAGTGCAAAAAAATGATGGATTTGGGCCCAGATCTTTTGACTGGGGGAGTGTGTGACATTGATCCACATTCAGTCCATCACTTGTTGTTTTTGCAATTGCCGCCCTAAGTGCGCTGGGGATGCCCAGACGTGGGTCCCAGGCACTCCACACCACTTGGAGTCAAGCTAGCCGGGCTGAAGAGAGGTGTTACCTCGAAACCGGTCCGGTCATGCTTGATTCCGTTCTGGGAAGGACATGGCTTTTGTAGTTCGGACTGGACTGTTCCCATGGGGCAACAGGGTCAGAGCTGATTTGCATATCGCCATTGTCTAACCCAGGGTGGTGTGGAGTGCAAAAAAACGATGGATTTGGGCCCAGATCTTTTGACTGGGGGAGTGTGTGACATTGATCCACATTCAGTCCATCACTTGTTGTTTTTGCAATTGCCGCCCTAAGTGCGCTGGGGATGCCCAGACGTGGGTCCCAGGCACTCCACACCACTTGGAGTCAAGCTAGCCGGGCTGAAGAGAGATGTTACCTCGAAACCGGTCCGGTCATGCTTGATTCCGTTCTGGGAAGGACATGGCTTTTGTAGTTCGGACTGGACTGTTCCCATGGGGCAACAGGGTCAGAGCTGATTTGCATATCGCCATTGTCTAACCCAGGGTGGTGTGGAGTGCAAAAAAACGATGGATTTGGGCCCAGATCTTTTGACTGGGGGAGTGTGTGACATTGATCCACATTCAGTCCATCACTTGTTGTTTTTGCAGTATACACCCTTGGCAGCACCAGATATCTTACCTTTAATATTTCGAGACTCAATAACTAATAAGTGGCGCTTCAATGGAATTCAGTGTCTGGGTGATTTATTGCAAGACGGACATTTTGCTTCTTTTGCAGAGCTACAAAACAAATTTGAATTACCAAGACATGATTTTTTTAAGTTCTTACAGATTCGTAGCTATCTTAATACTCTAGGTCCCCAGTGAGAATTCCAACTGAGGAGAATTCCGCTTATTGAGAGCATGTCTAGGAAAACACTGATAGGTCAATTCTATGCACATCTTATGCTATTGCTTCCTGATGATCTAGAGAAGTGTCAAAATAAATGGGCAACAAAATTGGGGGTTAATACAGTTGATATTGAGGAATCAATAGGTTTAGCGAGTAGGGTCCTGATGACAGGAAGGATGCTTACCCAACATTACATGGCTCTATATGATCTGTATTATACGCCCGGAAAGATCGTTAAATGGGGAACAACTGTTGGGATTACTTGTAGCAGATGTGGTGAAGTTGCTACTGATGCTCTGCATATGTTCTTTGCTTGTTCAAAATTAGCCGACTTATTTTTTGTCTATCGAACAATTTTTGGGCATATTATTGGGTACACCTTTAATCATAACCGGGGAATTGGTTTTGATAGGTATAACCTCAGACGGATCTTTTAATACATTTTCTGAGTTCAGGAAAAGCTTTGTATTCATTTGTATGGCGTTAGTGCGCGCATGTATCACCAATGACTGGATTAGTCCTGTTCCTCCTTCTTTATTTTCATGGCGTGCTCGCCTCTTAGCAATGTATAATTTGGAATTGGCTTTATATAGGACCAAGGGCCGAAAAAAGAGGTCCATTGGCATTAAGGTTTGGGCTACAGTCACGGATTGGCTATAAGAAAAAACTGTTTGTTTTGTATCTGCTGTTTTTTTTTCTTCTTGTACTTTAATATTTGTTATGTGATATCCTGTATTTTATATTTTGCCTACCTTGCATAAAATGGTTAAAAAATCCAATTAAAAAAGTAAAAAAATAAAAGAAAGCCCTGTATAAAGAAATGGCCATGTGCATTACTTATTCGCACTCCCAATAGAGAGATCGAGTGCAGAGCGATTGAAGAATCTAAACTCCTCCTTCACCATTCTATACAGGCTCAATGATGCATAATCAGAGAGGAAGTGAGAGACACAATAGTGCAGCCATATCTGCAGGCCCAGAACACTAATGTCACATCACACTTTTGCCTCCAGATGGCTTTGGATTTAATGCACTACAGTAAGAGAGCCATACAGCAGGCCTCCTATACTTTTTATGGAAAAAGGAAAGCAGCTTTCATCGAGGCAGGAGAGGCCCTTTTAAGTACAGTGCTACTGTTTCATTGTCATTGTAGCAACACACCTTAGCAACCACAGCTGAAAGCCCGAGACAATATTGTTTGGATTCCCCGGCCCCACACCCTTAAAATAAGGAATGATGCACACTAATAGGGAACACCGGGAGAACACCAACCAACTGCAGCAGTAAAGCTATGTCTTTTATGAAATCGTGCACATGCTTAAACTGTGCGCTGTGTGCCTGCCCCCTCTCCCCTAACCTACATCCTTGCATGCGACGACAGCACCCTAAACAGGCCTACATAAGTAAAAAAAATGCCCGCCTGGGCCTTACCTTGTGAACTGCCCCACTTCACAACAATTCAGTTGGTGCAGACCAGTCCTACTGCCCTTCTCCCTCTGGACAGCAACCTGCAGTGAAATGATGATTCAGACCCTGAGGACAGACTGACTGGCCTGCGATTCCTCGGCTCTGAATGCAGTCTTGCTTGAGTACTGGTGACGCCATTAAAATGGCAGCTGCTTCCACCACTCCAACTCTCACTGCAGACTCATACGTGCGGAAAGCAGTCTGTCAGAGATCGAGTCTGCGCAGACTCGCATTCCTCGGCTTTCCGCCTGCGACACCCTTTCCCATCTCGTCACAGAGAAGGGTCACACCCAGGCCCTGTAAGGAGTTGGAAAAGGGAGGGGTGACAAGCTCTCCACTTTCTGATTGACGTGGAGGGTTAACGATCCCGGGCTTGTATTTAAAACGCCCAGGGCTAACTTTACCTATACGCCATCAGGGGAGGAGACTGCGCCTTGCAGCTAGGTCTTTGCCAAGCTGATGACGTCACAGCCTTTAGGGCTGTGAGGTTTTCAGCCGGCAAACACGTAGGCTTCTTTGGGCCTGCCTGGGGAGTAAACAAATGAAGAGAGAGACTGAATCAGTCATGTGACGTAGAAACGTAGCAGAGGTGTCAGTGAGTGTCCTTCAAGCAAGCAGTATATATATTTTACATAATGAGAGTAGTAGTACTACAGACTACAATAAAGCAATACTGCAATAAAGTTTTTTATTACATGATATGAGCTGAGCACTTTGTAACGGGGACGGAGCCCCGACGCCCATGAAGAGAAACCGCCACTCGGAAGAGGACTGGCAAACAGAGACGTGCTCCATGGACATGGCCACAAACCAGTCCAGGTAACTAGGATGTCCGAGGATTGCAAGTGCACAAATCTCATGTGAGCGACTGAAAAGAGAACTGAAAAGAGAACCCCAGCATTAAATTCCCTTGTGGGCTGTGGGCTGTGGGTAAATTAAGAGCAGAGATTGAGTTGCATCCTTAGTAGCCCTTCTTGGCTGATCGAATTGTGTATTTCCAGCAAATATCCTAATAGTTTGGAACATAATTGAGAATGAAGGCCTCAGTGGCGGGGTGCTGGCAAGATCTCTGTTTTGTTTGCCGCGGGGGAGGGGGGGGTTACCCGCCCCGAGACTGCAGGTAAGAGCGGCTGCCGCCCCCAAAACTCGTTCCGCCTGAACTCTACCTCAGGCGGCAGGTGCCCCCTTCAACCAAACCCAGAGACCCAGCCGCCCTAGATTTTCTCATATTTCAGTTCACAGCCCCTCCCATGGAAGACTTCACTGCGTGGCAGGCATTCGGTATTCCGTTTGCAAATGAGCAAAAGGGACCACCCCATTAGCATCCCAGACCTCCACCAGGGTTGAATGTTAATGTTGTCCCAACCTCGAAATACCTTCAATGCTGTCACTCTTGGGAGCCTGGACCCCTCCCAAAATGGTGTTCTTGGGTTCAGTTGAGTGTCCCATCTCATTTCCTAAGTTAACTTCCTCGAGGTATGAACCATCAGTTTCATAACCAGACACAATGTCGTGTTCAGTTTACCCGCATACAGCCAGTGTAGTACGCTCCTATTCCCCTGAGCCTGGTGATCAATCCAGAAAGCCGTATCTCCCCGGTGAGCATATGCCCAGTAATTAACCACACAAACCTATACAGCCTCATAATACTACTGAATATTCAGCAAAGCTATCCCCCTTCATATTTAGACCGCTGGAGGGGATGCAGGGCCAGTCTCGGATGCCCACCCTCCCATAACAGGGTGCGCACCAACACATCAACTTGTACAAAGAAGGCATCCAGGAATCTGTATGGAGAGTTCTGAAGTACATAGCAGAAATGGCAGAGACAGCATTTTAAACATTGCCGCCTTCCCCAACAGGGAAATCGGAAAAGATTATCACGGTTTTACATATTGTTCAAAGCAATCTCCCTAAACCCCACACCTCCTTTTCCTGATCCCATAGCCACCTTGTCCCCAGTCGGATTATGTCAACCCACTAGAACACACTCTCAGCTGGTTGACGATTCTATGGGCTCAATCTCCTCACCGACTGTCAATCCGATACAGGATTACTTTCGAGCTAAGAGGCTCCCTCAAATCCTACAGTCTTCGCCTTTAACTGATGATGTCCCCTTCCCAATCCCTTTAACTTTGCCACGTGCTAGACTTGAGTCTGGGCAACGATCCCCCCCACAGGCCTCAACAGGCTTACACCGAGGCCCCCAGTCACCGCTCGCTTTTCCCCCACACCTTCCTCCCCTCGCCCAACACTCAGACTTGGCTGAGCACCTTCATGATATATCTCTACAGTTACACCTTCTCACCTCTGAGCTACCTGACCTGAAAGCCCTCTCAAATGATCTTTTCCCCATGATCAGCTCTCTCCTCACCTCTGCAAATTGGCCTAGAGCGTCCACTAGGGATAGTGATCACATGGATCAGCCTTTAACACTCCCCATCCCGAAATCCATTCCCCTACCCAACGCCCACGCCAGCCACAGAGGATTTGAGTCCCACTCTGTGTCCATTAATCTCCATGACTCTCACAACTCTAGTTCTACTTGGTCCAAATCTAACATGCTCCCGCCGAGACAAATACCTTCCATCCTTTCTAACCGAACAGAGAACCTCCTTCGCAATCTTATATGCAGCAATACTGATAACCTCACCCGTGTGAACGTCACCCAGACTCCTTCCCCCCAATCCACTTTGACTTAAATGTGTACTACTTAATTGCAGATCAGCCAGTAAACACGCCTCCCATATCTTCGACCTCATCCAACACAATGATTTAGACATTATCATCCTCACTGAAACTTGGCTAAAACCCGATTCCACTCCTATCTTAGACCTTCTAGTACCTCCCACTCATAACATACTTAGGCTAGACAGAGCTCTGAAGTTGGGGGGTGGCCTAGCCTGTATTCACAGGAAAACACTCTTGATTTCTCACTTAGAGTCCTCGACGCCCACCTCTTGTAAATACCTCTGTTTCAGCATATCAAGTATGAACCTACCGGTTTACAAACTTCACACCTTTTGCCACCCCCCGGGAGACAATCTCCCTTTCATTGAGCAACTAAAGGAAATCATCTCTTGCAATGTTGACTCAGCGGTGTCCCAAATCTTCCTTGGTGATTTCAACTTTCACTGGTCTAACCCCAACGACCCCGCTGTATCTTGCCTTGAATTTTCTTAAAAGATCAAGAAGTGACTTAGCACTGTGATCAACCAACTCATATTAAAGGAGAAACTTTAAACCTCATAATTTCTAAAGGGCAGACTATCACCCTAGATTCCATTAACCCGTTTGACTGGTCCGACCACCACAGCATCCTCTTTTATATTAACAGGGAAGTGTTGATGAGGAAGAATCAACCATTGAAATCAAAGATATGGAAAAGGGACCTCAGATCAATAAACTCTGATGAACTAACTGCCCACTGTAAATCTGTCCTCTCCATCCAAGTTAACCTGGTTGAGTTGCAATCACTCACCGACACCTACAATTCGACCATCTCCAACATCATGGATAATATTGCTCCACTCCAACAAAACAATGCTTCAACAAAAATATCCAAACCATTGTATAACGAAAACTTAAATACGGAACGCCGCAACCTTAGGGCAGTTGAACGTTCCTGGTGAGCCAATCCCTCCTCGGACCAATTAAAACTCCTTAGAGAGGCCAGGAGCCTCTAGAACAAACACATCAAATGTGCTAAGGCTGCCCACTTCAGACACCAACTGGATCAAGCGGCAAACCGCCCAAGAAACTTTTCTAATTGGTCAAACAACAATCAGTCGTTGGTCCTAACCACTCTGATCCTGGTGGCAACCCACCCTCATGCGATGAACTTGCCGCTTTCTTCACTGAGAAATCAAGACTCATCTCCACTGACCTCGCTTTTATGAAGGCTCTATTACCTTCTTTCAGTGCTGCCTCACCTATTGACTCCTCTGAAAAGCATAAATCAACCTTCACAAACTCCAAGAACAATGCGTCATGGGACACCTTTTTCCCCTTTTAGTGAAAGTGAAATCAACAAGATTCTTCAGAATATCAACCCTTCCATCCACTTCAGTGACCAGTTGCCCCCCTCCATCTTCAAAGAAATCAAGAATGCACTCATACCAACCTGGACAAGGATTGTAAACGCTTCTCTATCACAAGCACGATCCCTGACTGCCTAAAAGCAGCTCAGGTAACACCTATACTAAAAAAAACGAACGCTGACAAATCTGATCTCAATAACGTCCGCCCCATTTCCAACATCCCCACCTTAGCGAAACTCCTAGAAAAATGTGTGCAATCCCAACTTTGTGCTCACATAGAGAATTACCAACTCCTAGACCAACATCAATCCGGCTTTAGGAAGGGGCACAGTACCGAATCGGTTCTCACTCACTTTATGGATGACATTTTAAAAATGCTGGACCAAAACAAATCCTGCCTCTTGATCCTCCTTGACCTTTTCTCTGCATTCGACACAGTTAATCATGACAACCTCCTATCCATCCTGCAAAACAGAATGGTTTTTTTTGATCAGGTGTTACAATGGTTTTCATCCTTCCTACATCACAGATTACAAAGAGTCAAGCCAAACCACTCTCTCCCCCAGCTCTCTCCTGTACTCATGGGGGTCCCCCAAGGGTCCGCTCTATCTCCTATCCTCTTCAACTGTTTCTTGGAACCTCTTGCAAACTCACTAAATTCCATGGACATTCTCTTCCACATGTATGCGGACGACACACAACTATATCTGAAAATCTCATCCCCGGAAAACATCATCTCACTCAATACTACCCTAATGTTTACTCAAAACTGGTTAACGGAGAACCATCTCCTGCTCAACACTTCCAATACGGAATTCCTGCTCATCTCCCCTCTGAACCACATCCCCAAACTATATCTCTGGCTGAGTCACCTCACTGCTTTCAAATGCACTCCTCTCATCATAGACTCAGTCAAGTCTCTCGGAATCACCATGGTCAAGCACCTGAATATGAAAAATTATATCAGCAATGTATGTAAAGGAACAAACCACTTGATGAGGTCACTCAGAAATAACAAACCTTTCCTTCCTCTAAACCTTTCCTTCCTCTAAATGATTTCAAGCAGGTGGTCCAAGTGCTTGTCTTGTTGAGGCTAGACTACGGCAGTGCCACCCTCTGTGGCTTTCCCAAATACGCCCTGGCTCCACTAAGGGCATCACTGAATGCTGCGGCTAGACTGGTTACAGACACCAAATGAAACAAACATATATCCCCAGTCCTAAAATCCCTCAAATGGCTGCCCTACGAAGCACACATTCACTTAAAGATTGCTGTTCTTACGCACAAAGCCCTTCGCTTCAACACTTCTATGTACCTTGTGCAAAAACGTAAACTATCCTGTAGTGTAAGAGCCTCAAGAAGCGCATCTACCTTCCTCTTATAACCACGCATCCTTAACAAAAAGAGAAGTTGTCACTGAGTATTCTTTGGCGCTGCTCCAAAGATATGGAGCTCTCTTCCACCGGAAGTACGCAGAATCTCTTCATTGCCGGCGTTCTAATTGGAAGCCAAAAGATTCCTAGTGAACAAATTCCTACCCTAACAAAGATAGGCTCATGTGCCCGTTGACATTGTTCCTACTACCAGTCTATTTCCATCTGATACGGCTCTTCCTTATTGCATACTGTGACTTCCCCTTAATGCCCGCCTACACCTGTTTATTGTATTACCCTCCTGGCTGCAGTTTTGTTCTGTATTCTGCGACCATTCCTGTTTTTTCTCTCTCCTACTTGATATGGATATTGCATTTTTGTCCTTCCTCCCCATCATATGGTAAAGCGCTCTGATATCCCTTGGGATCTTTTTCGCGCTCTATAAAACTTTATAAATAAATAAATAAGGGGGCCAGATTTGCATCATTAAACTGGTCCTGGATCCTGGTGACCCATATCCCTAAATATTTAAATGAAATCATCTCCACTCTAAACGGTTGGGCCAGTGGCTGGCCCCAATCCTACATGCCTATTGGAAACAATAAGGATTTGTCCCAGTTTATAGCAAATCCAGAGACCTCACCAAAGACCTGAAAGACGTCCTTCAACCTTGTACGTAGCACATGGGTCAGATGTAACAAAATATAATCCACATACTGGGAGATTCTTTCCTCCCTACCGGATCTGCCCAGCCAGCCCCAGATCTGTGCATCCACCCTCATCCATTCTGCCAGACCCTATATAACAAGCGCAAACAGCATCAGTGACAAAGGGCAGCCTTATCCTGTACCACTACACAACCGAAACTCCCGGTAGGGGCAGCCATTAACCATCACTTTTGGACTAGGCCTATCATGAAGTAGCTGGACCCATCTCTAGTATTTGGTGCCAAATCCATTCTATCCAGGACTCCGTAAAGAAATGTCCACTCCACGGAGTCAAAGGCCTTATTGGCATCTAGTGAGACAATAGCACAGCTGATGGAAGAAGGCGCCACCAAAGCCAGATTATTATGGAGCCTGTGGAGATTCAGTGCAGTCGAGCGACCAGGAATAAACCCATTTTGATCTACGTGCACCAGTGTTGTTGCAACCTTTCTCAATCTAGTAACTAGAAGCCAGGACTTTGAGATACACATTTAATATTGATATAGGGCGGTACGATTCACACCTATCTATAAGCTTTATGGGCTTGGGCACTTGAGTTATTGTTGCTGAAGCATATCAGATGGGAGTTCCCCTGTCCAAAACCTTACAAAAAGGCCGCACACAGGGGGGTTTGCCCACTTGCTAACTTTACGGAAGAACTCCACCGGTAACACGTTGGGGCTCAGGCTCCTACTTGCTTGCAATTGACTCTGAGTCAAAGACACCTCCTCCTCTGATATGTCCGCCTTTAAACTGGTCAATTGGTGTGGGTCTAGTCTTTTCATAGGGCAATCTGCTATAAAGCATAAGGTTTCTGGCTCAGCCGTGTTTCGTAAAAGCAAGCAAGTTGGGCGTGGCTAAGATGGCGGCGGAGTAGGACGTGCTTTCTAGTCCCTCCGGCGCCGTTTGTTTTAAACCTTTGTATTTCGCCCTGAAAGACGCCCTTCTTCGGCCAAAACGACGGTGTCCTGTGCCCTGGAGCTGGCCGGTGGTGGTAAGCGAACCTGTTTTTCAAATTTGGGCTGGAAACGGAGCTGCAGCACGGTGCGGCCCAGGCGAGTGGTGCGCCAGGAGGGCCTCGTGGTCAGCGGAGAGCGGAGACCTGTAAGCCCCAGAGCGGAGCCAGCTGTCCTGCGGCGGCGGTGTGGCCGGAGAGGACGTTGCTGGTACGCCGGGAGCAGCAGTTGGGCGTCCTGAGCCCGGAGCGGAGGGGGCAACGGTCGCGATCAGAGAGGCAGAGGAGCCCCATTGGGTCCCCGTGGCAGGGGCGGCGGAGATCGGAGCTGCTGGAAACCGAGCTCGGCCGCTTGAGCTGATTGGCACCCGTTCGAGGCGCTGCTTTCCTCTTACTCAGAGGTGAGGTGTGGGAAGGGGACTACTCGGGCTGCCTGTGATTCGGTCTGCAGACGGGCGGATGGCACCAGAGGTAGGTGGTCGGCCAGCGCTGCAGAGTGGGGCGGTGTTCCTAGCCCGGAGGGGGGCTGTGCGGCCTGGACTGTCGTGTGAGCCCGTGATTGCAGCCTGAGGGCCCCAGTGGGCCTGCGGCCTGGGGAGCACTGCAGGAGCCTAGCTTTCACGGCAAGACCCCTTTTCCAACCCCTAGCACGGAACGCAGCGGTGCACGGAGTCCGGAGGTGGGGCGGCGGGCCCTCATTACCGCCCTCATTACTGCTTCCCGCCTATAATCTAGGCTTTCCTCGCTGGGGGTGCAGGGGCGATTGTGCTGGTCTTACCTCGCTTGGGGCCGGGTGCCACGACTGCGGAGAGCGTTTTGGGTCGGCCGCTACTGGCTTGGTTGACCATCTACGAGGCAGTGGGGCTATGGCCGGAGTGTGCCTTCTTTTCCTATTGGGACCTTGCGAGGTGGGGGCCGCGGGAGTGCAGAGGTCCCTGGATGGCCCCTGGGCCCAGGAGGCCCCGATTGACCTGGTGTGGCGCGAGCACGTTTGCCGCTGTATGTGGACTGCCGCCTGGGCCCGAGAGGCGTGACACCCTGGCCTTCCCTTGCACCTGAATCAGTGAACCTTCTGTGACAGCGAAATTGTCAGGGGTGATTGGACATTGGCTGGCACTCCCTCCAGTGCTACTTTGCTTGTGAGCTCCCTCAGGAGACAAAATGGCGGCAAACAGGCTCAAGAAGGACAAGCTGCCAAAGGATAGCACCCAGAAAGCTGCTCTACAGCCTGCCTCGCCGACTGCTGATAAGTCCCCACGACGAGATGACACTGAGGCGCCAGAAATCAAAGCTTTCATGCTGGAATTGTTCACTGCTATTAAGGAGGACATCACGGAACGGTGTTCCCAGCTTGCGTCTGATCTGAGAGAGATGCGGCGGGACGTGGACGGTGTGGGGGAGCGAGGCGCGACACTGGAGGAGCATGATCTGGGGATGGCGGTGGACGTACATCGGCTTCAGCAAGACGTAATACGCCTTACGGAGCAGAACTTGGACCTGCAAGCCCACACCGCGGACTTGGAGAACAGATGTCGGCGAAATAACATTCGGATCAGGGCGGTTCCATGGAAAGGCGAGGGGGCGGACCTACGGGAATATGTAGAAGCTCTCTTTTGGCACATCTTGAACGAGGAGGACCTACAAGAGATTCAAATGGACCGAGTGCACCGTGTTGGACTGCCGCGGGGACCCAATGCCCCTCCTCCTGATATATTGGTGTGTGTACAGGATTTTCAGCTCAAAGAACGGATTCTGAGGCAGGCGCGCGACCTTACTCCCCTTCAATTTCGAGATTATCGCCCTATGCTGTTTCTGGACCTTGCGGCCTCTACCCTAGTCAAACGGAGAGACTTTAAGCCTGTCACTAACTATCTAAGGGAGCAGGGTGTTCCCTACTCGTGGGGGCATCCGTTCAGGCTTATCTTCAAATGAAAGGCCAAGCTGATCAAGGTCTGGTCGTTGGAAGCAGCCCTTGACATTTTGGGTCTAAATCGGCCCACTACGGGTGCTTGGTCACAGGAAGGGAAACAGTGGCTTTCAGAGGGGGGGCTGCATGATGTGTGGCGCATCCAGCATTTCCAAGAGCGCGATTACACCTACTACTCAGCTGCTCACCAGACCTATGCGCACCTAGATCACTTTTTAGCCACATCCTCCTTTCTGCCTCACTTGTCTGCTACGGATATCACGCCACGCTCCCTTTCCGATCATGCACTCATATCCGTAGAGGTGTCGTTCAGTGGCGCCCGGCCGCCTTCGGCTGGTTGACGCCTTCGAGACTCCATGCTACACTCTGACTCTGTGGTAACGAAGATTCGTGACACTATCACTCTTTACCTGGCAGAAAATATGGCAGAGGACACTCCGCTAGCCTCAATTTGGGAAGCGCTGAAATTAGTGGTAAGAGGAGATTTTATAGCGCTTTCGGCTACATATGCTCGGTTGCGCAGGGAGAAGCTTGCGGAGCTAAAGGGAGATGTTCGTGGCCTGGAGGTGATACACAAGAGAACGGGGGCGCCAAGGGTATGGAGAGAACTCGAGACGAAAAGACGTATGCTCAAACACCTGGATCTCGACAGATCGGCACACGCATTACTGCACTTGCGACACAAGTATTACCTCTGCGTGGATAAAGGGGGTAGGATGCTTGCGCATAGGCTGCATGCGCGGGCGCAGTCGTACACTATCCAAGCAATCAAAGATCATCAGGCGCAGACCCACACCACTGACGCTGCCATTGTTAATGCCTTTCTCCACTTTTACCAATCGCTATATAAGAAGGAGGGCATGGCACCTGAGAGCATAAAGGAGTATCTTGCATCGTCGGGTATCACGCCCCTGTATCGGGACTCAGCTGAGGCGCTGGACACTGAGATACGAGTGGAGGAGGTTATCTCGGCTATCGCGCGGCTGAAGCTGGCCAAATCACCTGGGCAAGACGGGTTTTCAGCTACCTTTTACAAAACGTATTGTAAGGAGCTGGCTCCTATCCTGACTCGCCTCTTCAATTCCTTCCTCGACACCGCGGTGGTAACTCCCTCCATGACTGAGGCAGCCATAACTGTCATTCCCAAACCAGGGAAGGATCCTACAGAATGCGGCTCTTATAGGCCGATCTCACTCCTTAACATTGATGCTAAATTGATGCTAAATTATTTGCGGGAGTGTTGGCTGCGAGGCTTAGCCCTCTGATGGACGGAGTGATCGATCCTGATCAAGCGGGGTTTATACCAACTAGACAGGGGGGTGATAACACTAAGAGGTTGCTCCACCTACTGGACCTGGTACACCCCTGCAGGACGCAAGCCTTCCTGCTTTCTATCGACGCGGAGAAAGCATTCGACCATGTCGACTGGGGCTATATGTTCATGGTACTACGGGCTTTTGGGATAGGCGATAACTTCTTGCGGTGGATTCAGTGCCTCTATGCAGCTCCTCCTGGTGCGGGTGAATGGGTGTCTGTCTGCCGTTTCGGGGCCGGTGTCCATAAAGTCAGTCTGTATGCGGACGATGTCATTTTGGCTCTGACTAACCCCCACTCTTCTCTGCGGTGTCTGTCTGCGGAACTCCTGGCTTTCCAAAACGCGGCAGGGTTTAAAGTAAATTTTTCTAAATCGAAAATTCTCAATGTCTCCGTTCCGGACATTGATGTGGTAGACCTGCAGAGAGACTTCCCCTTCCAATGGATACAATCAGACATCACGTACTTGGGTATACGGCTAGCCCCGACCCTAGCCAAGACCCTTTCCTTAAATTATTCTCTATTAGCTGAACAGGTCACCAAGACCCTTTCCGATTGGTCCCGCCTTAAGTTGGCCTGGTGTGGGAGATTGGCCGCAATCAAAATGACGGTGCTTCCTAGCATACTTTATCTTTTTCAGATGTTGCCTCTGAGTCCACCGCCGGGCATGCTGCAGAGACTTCAGGGTCTCCTCAACAAGTTCTTATGGAACCACAAGAGGCCTCGCTTTGCGACCATTACCCCGAAGGCTGCTGGTGGGCTGGGTTTCCCACTGCTCGCTGCATACTTCCAGGCATCCTGTCTTAGGTACATAGTCAAATGGAATAGATCCTTGTCCAGTAAGCACTGGAACTTTATGGACCAGTCGGTTGCTGGATGTAATATTTGGCGAAAGCTATGGCTGCCGCGCAAGTGTTGGGCATGGGTTTGTATTCCTCCCCGGTGACATCTCTGACACTAAAAGCTTGGGACCAGCTGGCGCTGCGTAAAGGATGGACTTCCTTCCCCTCCCCAATGACACCCATAGTAGATAACCCTGACTTTCCGCCGGGCTGTGTATCACCGGTCTTCCATCGCTGGCGAGAGGAGGGCTGCAAGCGGGTGTGTTCGCTCTTCGATCTAGACGGGCTGATTCCGTTTCCTACGCTGCATTCAGAATACTTTCAGTTGCACGAGGAGGACGCGTTCTACCACGCACAAGTGGTGCACTGTGTGACCCACCCAGCCAATGTAGCACTCATGTCGCGGCCGCTAACGACCTTTGAACGTTGGCTGGTATGCAAAAAAGATGACCGGAGTCTCATTTCGGAGCTTTATGCGATGATTCTGCGCTACTCGCGGAAGCAACGTACAAAAGCACAAGTCCGCTGGGAAGGGGAGTTAGGGCGTCCTCTGTTGACCAAAGAATGGGAGCATGTGTTCTATAGAGCGCACCACATGACATCTAACACTGCTGGGACTGAATCAGCCTACAAAACAGCGACCTATTGGTACTACATCCCTGCGCGCATCAAGATGTGGGACAAAGCGAAGTCAGGCCTCTGCTGGAGGGGTTGTGGGATGTCTGGGACCTTGATCCACTTGTTATGGCGCTGGCCGAAACTGGAACGCTATTGGGCCACAGTCCTTGACGAGCTAGATGCTGCTTTTCAGATTACGCTTCCTCGGCTACCTGAACACACGCTGCTGGGGTTACCCCATTCTAAATCTTTCCCTTTGCGCTCACTTAGGGGCAGACAAATTGCATTGGCTTTGCTAGCTGCGCGACAGGTTCTTTTGGCTCAGTGGGGTTCCCCGGCAATACCTGATTCTCGAGATTGGATTCAACGGTTGTGGCATACCCTTGCAATGGAGCGCCTCTCCTTGGGTATAGATGGGAAGGCTCGGAGTATGCTAGGCTCTGGGGTCCGTTTTTACAGCTCTTGTCCAAAGACCTGCGGGAAATGACGTGCCCGAAGTACTTGCAAATCTAACAACTTATACCCCTGGAACCTGTGGGGGCCACACCGGTCACTTGAAGGACCATGGCATGCAGTCAGGCTGAGTGGGTGGATCCTTGGGGGTAACTGAGGTGTAGAGAAGCTGATGCGGAGCGGGGTGGGTTCGGGAGGTTGGGGGGAGGGAGGTTCCGGACGGGTACAGGGCTAGGGAGGGGGAGGTCTTGTTTTTCCTGTTTCTTTCTGATTCTTTCCTTATAAAAGCGGTGGCTGTAACTCAGGTGGGGCGGTGGAGTTTCTCCAGTTACGCGGGGGCGACCTCCGGGGTGTAGACCCAGACGCTGTGTCTTTGCTCTGTGTATCCGCCCTGCCGGCAAGTTGATGTAGGCAGCTGGGCTGTGTTCTGAGATGTTCTCTCCGCATAATAAAAATGATTGATTCTAAAACAGAAATCAATCCGAAATCCCCCCCCCCAAAAAAAAAGCAAGCAAGTTGCGATGCCAACTCTTTTGCAATACTGAGACTATCCTGTACCATACCTCTGGTGGACATGTGCAACTCTCTAATGCACATTCTATGTTTTTCCTTGGGCCCGATCCTCGCAAGCAACTTGCCAGTCATATTTCCTGCCTCATATAAGCGTTTCTGTTTCGTGAGGTACATTGTCTTAACCTTATTATTAGCAACCAAACAATACTCTTCCATTTTTAGAGCTATCGCCCTTTTCCCTTCGGGGTCTGGGAAGCCTCATAGGCCCTCTCTAATGTCAACAGTTCACCTTCCAGCGTAGTCAGCCTCTGCTGTCATTTCCTCCAATCCCTGACCTCTCCGATGATGAGGACCCCTCTGAAAGTAGCCTTATACGCCTCCAATAAGAAAACGTGGCTTTGCACTATATCCCCCTTTTTCAACAAAGTAATGATGAAAGGCCTTCTCCAGGCTCCTAGTAGTCTCCTCATTTGTGAGATTCCACATCTCCATTTACCCCGGGGTGCACTCTCCCCTGATTCACCCCTATCCAGATAAAGGGGACCAGTCTCAGTGTGGAGTGATCACAAATACTAGATACTCTACCTCCCGGAAGCTAGGCAATAAGTCAGTTTTTTTTCCCCGCAGAGTTTTATATAGCGCGAACTTGACCCAAAGGTATTGGGCATCAGATTGCTTTACATGCGCACAGTTGCATTACACAAGGACACATTCATTTTTGTTAGGCACGGGGAGATTAAGTGATTTGCCCAGAATCACAAGATGTGACCGTCATTGTCGAGACTCAAACCCAGTTCCCCAGATTTGAGATCGATCGCCCTAGCCGTTAGGCTAAATCCTCTCCCCAGTTGTGGAAAAAGAATTCAACTGGGAATGAACTTCAAGGGAACCAGAGTAGAAGGAGTATCCCCTTTCCTGCCCATGAAGGGCCCTCCAGATATTACTCAATCCTAGTGCTTGCTCGAAACCTCCAGTCTGCCTCTTGTCATCCCCCCTTCCACTTTCATACAAGTCCTATCCAGGTGTGTGTACAGTACTAAATTGAAGTTCCCCCCACTATTGTGCATGCATGTGGCACCTCAGCCAGGACCACACCCACCCGCTGAAGTGTGATTCTCTGTAACCCAGAAGGTACATAAACATTAAGTAGTAGCAGAGACTGTGATATTTACCCAACATTGCTATATAGCACCCATGAGCATCAGTCCATTAGTGTACACAGCAGCATGTGGAATGGGAGGGACCAATGGATAAGCACAAAGACACCCCTAGACCCGGATGTGTACTGTGCATGTCCAATTAACTTGTACTTGCCCCTCCCCATACTTCAATGTTGTGCATCCACAAGATTGGTCTCCTGCAGATAAACAATGTCAGGTTGGTATCAGGATAATGCTTTATGGACCAGCCCTCTTTTTACCTTGTTGCCCAACCCATTAACATTCCATGTCGCTAACGACAACTGTGTGGGTTGTACCGTTGCATGTCTCCATTCTCTAGCCCACCCATGTCCTCGGACCCAGTGAGCAATTGAACAAAACACATTCTTATACCGTGATGTAAAAACAGGCAAAGAAACAATAAAAGTAAAACCAACCCATAACAACCCCTCCACCCAACTGTACCATGTCGTGATTGTAGAACAATCCACCCCCAACAAATGGTATGTATAATCCCCAAACCTAATAAACAAATCAATTGTGTATGAGTCAATTGCCAGGGTGACGCCTACAGCCATCATATTTGGGCTGCATATGAAGGAAAATAGGTCCTCCAGGCCAGAGTGTGCAACAAATTCCACATCAACCGGAGACCACCTCTGGTTCAAACGGTTCAGGCCGCAGCGGACCTATTCACCTGCTAGTCTAGCCTAGCTCAACTGATCCACCATCATAGGTATCACAACTGGCACCTGCTTGTCCCCAGAGTCTGGATTCGTCACTGTGTGGTCCAATCATCTACCACTTCCCTCCGGTGCCAGGGCATGGCACTTATTACTGCTCAAGGTGTGTCTGTTTTGTTTCACTTCAAACACTGATTTGACCTGTGCAGCTTTCATCTGTTCCAGAGTCAAAGTGGCCTTGTTACATCTCCTGTTGTTTCTGTGATTATTCATCAGTTTCTCCCAGCCATCTCATAGCTCATTGTCCAGCAATCTGCCATGGCGCAGGCCCTGCATCTCAAGCCACCCCCAGACTTCCTGAGGTGTAGCCATGAAGTGTGCCTTCTCACTGTGTTACACCCTCAATCATGCTGGATAGAGGAGTGCATATTTCAAGTTCCCCTGACATATGACCTTTTTCAACAGGACATAAGCCCCTCTCTGTTTTTGGACTAAGGTAGTATATTCTGGGTACAGGTTGACCTCTTGGCCATCAATTGTCCATGGCCCATGCTACCTCGCCACCTCGAGGAGCACATCCCCATCCCAGAAGTTCATCAACTGTGCTATAATTGGACGAGGGCTCAGAGCAAGGCAGAAGGGGGCTCACTGGGGCCCTGTAAGCACGTCCCATGGAAAATAATTATGAGGGGACTCCCCTCTGAACTGTCCCAGCCGGCCAGTCCACCACATAGAGTTCCCATGATGGCCCCTCTGCTTTTTATGTAATCCGCACCCAACTCACATTATGATAGTAAGCTCTGCACTTCGTATTTTTAAGTTTGGTAGCTATGACTGAGACCCTCTGGTTGAGGTCATCCATCTGCGACATTGTTGTCTCTAAGGTGTCTTCAGTCTCCTTGATGCAGTCAGCTAGCTTCCGCTGGTCCTCTCTGAGAAACCCCACTTCCCCCTCTACTTGAGCAATATGTGCTACCAAGATTATTTTGTGCATTTAATCGCCTTCCGAATTGTGGCCATGTGCACAGCCAAAGTCCCTGATACCTCCTCCCGTTCTCGTTGGTCCCCACGAGGCTCTGCATCCGCGGGGCCTTCCTTGGTCGCTCGTGACTTGACCATGGTCACTATCAGGGTTTCCATTCAGACTGAGCACAGTGTCCCCACAGGGCTCCACACCTACTCCTTATCACCTCCACACAGAACAAGTGGGGAGAGAAATATTTTGCGGGAGGGTCCACTGGTCCGCCGGCTTGCAGTCAGCAATTGTTCAGTTCCCCCAGAGAGCACCAATAACCAACTCAGTGTGACCCCCTATCAGCTAGTCCGATCCAAGTCTTCCCCCCTGAGAAGTTCCAGGTTCTTGGCTTGCCTATGCCACCCAGTCGTCGTGGCCCTTATCTGTGGAACCACACCCGAGGGGGGGGGGGGGCAGCGTTGGGAGAAAGGAGAGCACGACCCCAACTGCAGGTGAGTTCCCAGTGCACTAGATGCGAAGTCAGCAGCACTTATTCCGTAGTTTCCAGGTACATTGACTATATGCACAGCAGATCACAGACAGATTCAGGGCCACAGCAAGAGCCTCCCCTTCATTCACCTCCTGACCAAATTGTAGCTTAACATGTCACTGGGGGCAGTGCAGAGCAAGAAAGAGCAGCCTTTAGCTGCATGTGGATCTTCAAACACAGCAGTCGCGGGAAAACTTCAAGAGGCTGCCATTTTACTTTTGTTCAGAGCATCGTTCTCTCTCCATGGGTCGATCCACCCGCCACAAGACCCATGACACTCAAGGGGGCAAGGAAGGGAAATATCAATGCTTCCCACAGCCACTGTAGCAGTATGCTGAGGAGCACACCGCAGCATGACAGCCCCACCCATCTGTTGCAGCACCCGCCACCACTCCATTCCCAGCACACAGCATTCTCAAGGGGCCACTGCAGAGGCAGGAGTGGCACCAGGCGGCACCAGATGCCGTCACTCTCCCACGAGGGCAGACCCTGAACCTCAGGGCGGCAAGCATGGCCAGAACCTGCTCCTCTAGGTGCACCGTGCCCGAGTCACTCTCAGCGGCCACCCTAGAAGCACCAAGCAGCCACCATCTTGAGCTGCCGATGTTGGCCCCACAATAGGCCAGCCGATACAGCAGAGATCGGGTGTTACTGAAGGCTTCCGCATGACGGCAGGTGCTCTGGTGGGGAGGGCACTGATAGGGAGGTCTCTGTTCAGTCCTCAGTCAGGATTCTGGACCCAAACATATTCTGGCCCGGACCGGAGCTCCGGGCTACATGTTCAACTCCATTGCCGGCTCGGCGATGCCCCCGCCATGCCAGTTCTGAGGTGAGCATAATTTACAAATAGTTTGTTCTAAGAAAAGCTTCAGTTCTTTCTAAATAAAATGTACTGATTTGTCTGACATCTAATGAAGAGGCCTCTCTGCTAGAGAAGATGGATTAATGAAAAATACTGGTAACACTATGGTCTGGTCTGTGTGGAAGTCTAAAATGACCTTAGGTAGACAAGAGGGATGTGTCCTCAAAACTTCTCTATTATGGAGACTATTATGGAGATTGTGTACAGTTCTATTAATAAATTGGCTCAGAGCTCACTAACCCTCCTTGCAGATGTGATAGCCACTAGGAAAGCTACATTCCAGGAAAGGTTGGGAAATAAGGCTTTATGTATGGGCTGAAATGAAGGAGCCATTAGTTTGGAAACAACCAGATTAAGCTCCCACTGAGGAGATGGTTGTCTTATTTGAGGAAATGTCTTCTTCAAACCTTCTCAAAAATCTTTCAACACATGAATTCATGAAGAAAGACCTCTAAAAATATCCTTTCATGTAAGCCAACATGGTGGTGAGATGGACTTTTATTGCTTACTATTTCAGTCTTCAGAGAGTAATGAGTACATTTTCCCGGCAGGTAGTGGGATCATGGTTGTTGTTTAGGCATCATATTACACTTTCTTCCAGCTTCTAGTACAAGGCCACTTAGCTTCTTTGAGAATCTTTATACTGTCAGGCAGAAAGTTCAAATGACTGTGTTTTATGCCCTCAGAAGACATGCTCCCACATTCAAAGACTGAACATTGTGATGAGGTATCTTTCCTGGAGTTTCAACTTCAAATACCAATAAAAACAATTTAAAAAGTATCTTTCCTGGCATCCTTGATGCAAGGCAACTTCCTGGGGGTCTCTCAGACAGGTATCGTAGCTTTGCAAACCAGCACTGCCTTGCGCATTCTGGTGCAATCACACACATTTTTGCATTGGAAAGTTTCATCTTGAGCAAAACTGACGGAATCGGGGGAATCGGTGCAAAATCTCAATTATTGAGTTTACCATGTTCTCAGTGTACATTCTGGGCATTTTGCGTTTTGGCTGGTAGCAAACAGGGATATATGGTGCTAATCTCAGACTAGAAAGATGTCTAGCAAGACTTCATTATATAATTCCCATTTGTATTTGTCACTGAAGCACTTTCTTAGAAGGCCTGCTTGACAATTTTGAAGACCTGGAAGATAAACTGCTAGAATCGGTAGGTTCCTTGCCAATAGGAAGGGCTACATTGCTTTAGCTTCCAGAGATAGGATTTTGGACATGTTGCCTCCCTGTTTGTTGATATTTATATAATAGAGTTGTTGTTTCTACATCCACAGTCCTTAAACTGTTGGAATTCGCAGATCGGGTACCCATTCCATCAGGGAGGCATCTGTCACACAATGGTATGGGCAGGCAGGTCTTGATGGAAAATAACTTCTTTCCACAGATTGGCTTTCTTGCACTATTTGAGAGATTCCTTGGCTTACACAGACAAGGTATTTGCAAATGTTCTTTTCCACTGGGATCAATGGTATTCCATGAACTGTTGAATAGTTCTCATGTGATGGTGTGCACTGAGAATCAGGAAAATGCATGATGCCATTCAGCCTAGGACAGATAGGAACTGAGGCATTGTTTGTAGGGTGGCCTACCCTTCTAAGAAAAACATACCAGCCATTAGTTTACAGTTTGCTGTTCTGCAACAGGTTGTAGGTGAAAAATAATTCATGTAAAATTGTCAGCATTGTTTTGTAAAATGACAATCATTCTGAAAGGAGTTCGACAGATTTCAAATTCTTTCGAACAGCTTTCTATATGTGTTTGTAGGATTACGTTTAAGTTTCAGAAGGAAAAAAATACCAGATTTCATTGCTTTTCCCTATATCTTTACTGGCCTGAACATAAAAATACAGACCAAGTTTGTAAAAATAAAAATGGCCAGGTAGCTGTTGGTGTTGGATGGCTCGCAATAAAGTGGTAACAGATCTGTACAATGGTAGACACTCTCTCCTTAAAGAATACACTTCTCTCTTTTCTGTCCGCAGCTTTGTGTTGAGTAGTCAAGAACCTGCACAGGAGACGACGATTTTATAGAGGCTTATGTGCAGACCTCAGCAATGTTACAGCCTTAGCTGTGGTGTTAAAATCTTGACATGCATGTTGTGCATTGTGTGCCTCTATGAACTAGTTGTCTAAGCAGTGGTAGTGAAGAAATCTGAACTCCTTCTCAGGGGTCTCACTGATACTTAGTCCATTCAAACCAATAATAAAGAATTTGGGCATGAAGCTGAAATATAAAAGAGCATTTTTATTAACCTTAAATGAGGTGATACTACGTCACACAGAAGCCTTAGCAACTGAATGAGGCAGTCTGCTAGAATGGTCTTACTTCACGTCTTATATACTCTTTATCCTGCCCCAGGCATGTAAGGGAGTTGTACCAATTACATTCCTAAACAAATGGAAAATCTGGAGGGTCAGCAGGTGAGTAGCCTTTGGGGTTTTAGCGGGATATGGGCAAAACAAAGGTTAATCTGATTTAGATGGCACTGCAGGGCATGGCATGATTACATGTAGAGTATCCCAACCCAAAAGTTAATCATTAGGAATGTCCCAAATTCAATCTCCAAAAGCCGGATAAACCTATAATTGAAAGCATAACCCATGTAATGAAGAAACATAAAAAAGAAACAGTAACAGATGAATAAGTATGGGCGAAATTTGCGAATTCGTGCGAATTTGCGGATTTTTGTTTTTTTGCGTGTTCGCGGGGTTTTTTGCATGTTCGCGGGGTTTTTTGCATGTTCGCGGGGCTTTTTGCGTGTTCGCGGGCCGCTTGCATGGCGAAGTTACCCATGCAGTCGTGTATGGGCACAGCACCCTCTGGTTCACCACTGCCACCCTGTGGTTCATCACTGCCACCCTCTGGTTCACCACTGCCACCCTCTGGTTCACGACTGCCACCCTCTGGTTCATAACAGCACCTCTGGTTCACCCCTGCCACCCTCTGGTTCACCCCTACCACCCTCTGGTTCACCACTGCCACCCTCTGGTTCACGACTGCCACCCTCTGGTTCACGACTGCCACCCTCTGGTTCACCACTGCCACCCTCTGGTTAACCACTGTCACCCTCTGGTTCAGCACTGCCACCCTCTGGTTCACCACTGCCACCCTCTGGTTCACCCATGTCATCCTCTGGTTCACCACTGCCACCCTCTGGTTCATCACAGCACCCTCTGGTTCACCCCTGCCACCCTCTGGTTCAGCACTGTCACCCTCTGGTTCACCACTGCCACCCTCTGGGTCACGACTGCCACCCTCTGGTTCATCACAGCACCTCTGGTTCACCACTGCCACCCTCTGGTTAACCACTGTCACCCTCTGGTTCAGCACTGCCACCCTCTGGTTCACCACTGCCACCCTCTGGTTCACCACTGCCACCCTCTGGTTCACCCATGCCTCCCTCTGGTTCCCCACTGCCACCCTCTGGTTCACCCCTGCCACCCTCTGGTTCACCCCTGCCACCCTCTGGTTCACCACTGCCACCCTCTGGTTCAGCACTGCCACCCTCAGGTTCACCACTGCCACCCTCTGATTCACCCCTGCCACCCTCTGGTTCACCCCTGCCACCCTCTGGTTCACCACTGCCACCCTCTGGTTCAGCACTGCCACCCTCTGGTTCACCACTGCCACCCTCTGGTTCACCACTGCCACCCTCTGGTTCACCCATGCCTCCCTCTGGTTCCCCACTGCCACCCTCTGGTTCACCCCTGCCACCCTCTGGTTCACCCCTGCCACCCTCTGGTTCACCACTGCCACCCTCTGGTTCAGCACTGCCACTCTCTGGTTCACCCCTGCCACCCTCTGGTTCAGCACTGTCACCCTCTGGTTCACCACTGCCACCCTCTGGTTCACGAATGCCACCCTCTGGTTCATCACAGCACCTCTGGTTCACCACTGTCACCCTCTGGTTCAGCACTGCCACCCTCTGGTTCACCACTGCCACCCTCTGGTTCACCCCTGCCACCCTCTGGTTCACCACTGCCACCCTCTGGTTCATCACAGCACCCTCTGGTTCATCCCTGCCACCCTCTGGTTCAGCACTGTCACCCTCTGGTTCAGCACTGCCACCCTCTGGTTCACAACTTTCACCCTCTGGTTCATCACAGCACCTCTGGTGCACCACTGCCACCCTCTGGTTAACCACTGTCACCCTCTGGTTCAGCACTGCCACCCTCTGGTTCACCACTGCCACTCTCTGGTTCACCACTGCCACCCTCTGGTTCATCCATGCCACCCTCTGGTTCACCCCTGCCACCATCTGGTTCATCACTGCCACCCTCTGGTTCACCCCTGCCACCCTCTGGTTCACCCCTGCCACCCTCTGGTTCAGCACTGCCACCCTCTGGTTCAGCACTGTCACCCTCTGATTCGCCCCTGCCACCCTCTGGTTCACCGCTGCCACCCTCTGGTTCAGCACTGCCACCCTCTGGTTCAGCACTGCCACCCTCTGGTTCAGCACTGTCACCCTATGGTTTACCCCTGCCACCCTCTGGTTCATCACTGTCACCCTCTGGTTCATCACTGCCACCCTCTGGTTCACCACTGCCACCCTCTACCGAGACCTTTTGTGACGCAGCGGCAGCACAAAAGATGTGCCATGGTGCTGGGTATTAACAATGTGACGAATCTCTCTGTGAGATGCGTCACGTTGTAAAGCCCTGCGCCATCAGGAGGCGTTCCGACTCAGCCTCCTAAAAGTGGCTGAGTGAAATCTACAAGAATTCACTCAGTCACTTTTAGGACAATGCTGCGTCAAAACCCTGCGCCTGCTTGAAGCAGGCGCAAGGCTTGATGCAGCATTGGGGAGATAGGGCCCCCCCAGAGCATTGCTGGAACTGCGTCGCAAGCGCGACGCAGCTCCAGCAATGCGCTGCTTTTACGGCACAGATGCGTGACGCATCTGTGCCATTTTTGCCACATGGTGCGCCGCATTGTAAATGCGGCGCACCATGGGTGGCGGAGCTGCGGCGCACAATAACTGGCGCATCCCTGCGGATGCGCCAGTTATTCTAAATCTGCCCCTATACATTTAGCTAACGAGGGAGCACTTACTGATTAGACAGTAGAAAGTACTTCAGTTGAGTAGAGGTATTGCACAAAAGGGTGGCATCTTCGTGGACAAACATGCAGGGCGGGATTCATTCTGCCCCCTGTTAGACCCATTTTTTTGTGCCCTTCTGCCCTCTGTTATTCCCTTGTTTTTGTACCCTTATGCCCTCTGTTAGACTCGTTTTTTGTGCCCTTCTGCCCTCTGTTAGACTCGTTTTTGTGCCTTTCTGCCCCGTTAAACTCGTTTTTTGTGCCCTTCTGCCCTCTGTTAGACTCGTTTTTCCCTTGTTTTTCTGCCCTTCTGTCCTCTGTTAGACTGTTTTTTTGTGCTCTTCTGCCCTCTGTTAGACTCATTTTTCCCTTGTTTTTCTGCCCTTCAGCCCTTTGTTAGACTGCTTTTTGTGCCTTTCTGCCTCTGCATCACCACATCATCACTCAGCGCTACCACAGCATCACTCAGACCCACCACATTATCACTCAGCACCACCACATTAACACTCAGCACCACCACAGCACCACTCAGCACCACCACAGCATCACTCAGCACCACCACAGCATCACTCAGCACCACCACAGCACCACTCAGTACCACCACAGCATCACCCAGCGCCACCACAGCATCACTCAGCGCCACCACATTATCACTCAGCACCAACACAGCACCACTCAGCACCACCACAGCATCACTCAGCACTACCGCAGCATCACTCAGCACCACCACAGCACCAATCAGCACCACCACAGCACCACTCAGTGACACGACAGCACCACTCAGCACCACCCCAGCATCACTCAGCACCATCCCAGTATCACTCAGCACCACCACAGCACCACTCAGCATCACCACAGCACCACTCTGGACCACCACAGCACCACTCAGCACCACCCCAACATCAATCTGCGCAACCATTCAACAACAACTGGTTCAAATATGTTCTCTCAATGTTTCAAACTTTATTACAAATGTCACAAAAAGACGTTAATATTTCACTTCTGTTCTTGGATTGTCGTCACAATAAAATACACTGAACATAATCTTCACAAAAGTTATTTTCAAAAGTTTAAGCTATTGCCATTATAAATTAAAATCACTTTTATTTAAGTATTAATTATTTAAAAATTAAAAGCCATAGTAATTTGTAATATCAATACAGCTGTCACGTAAATACAAAACATGCGAGACCTATTGCATTGCAAATGCTTGTTTGTACTTTGTCATCAACGAGATCTTTGCAATGTTTCAAAAGAGAGAAAGAGAGAGAGATAGAGAGAGAGATAGAGAGAGAGAGGGAGGGAGAGAGAGAGTGAAAGAAAGAAAGAAAGAACGAAAGAAAGAAAGAAAAAAGAAAGAAAAGAGAGAGAGAAAGAAGGAAAGAGAGAGACAGACAGAGAAAGAGCAAGAAAGTGAAAGTGAAAGGGAGAGAGGGAAAGAGAGGGAGAGAAAGAGAAAGAGAGTAAGAGAGAGAGGGGAGAGAAAGAAAGAAAGAAAGAAAGAAAGAAAGAAAGAAAGAAAGAAAGAAAGAAAGAAAGAAAGAAAGAAAGAAAGAGAGAAAGAAACAGGGAGAGAGAGAATGAGAGAGAAAGAAAGAGAGAGAAAGCGAAAGAGCAAGAAAGTGAAAGAGAGAGAGAAAGAGAGAGAGAGACATGGAAAGAGAGAGAGAAAGAGAGAAAGACACACAGAGAGGGAGAGAGAGAGAGAGGATGAGAGAGAGAAAGAGAAAGAGGGAGATTGAGAGAGAAAGAAAGAGAGAAAGAGAGCGAGAAAGAGAGGATGTGAGAGAGAGAAAGGGAGAGGAAGAGAGGGAGAGAGAAGAGGAGAGAGGGATCGAGAGAGAGAAAGAGAGGGAGAGAGAAAGAGAGAACAAGAGAGAAAGAAAGAAAGAGACAGAGAAAGAGCAAGAAAGTAAAAGAGAGAGAGAAAGAGAGAGAGAGAGATGGAAGAGAGAGAGAAAGAGAGAAAGACACACAGAGAGGGAGAGAGAGAGAGAGGATGAGAGAGAGAAAGAGAAAGAGAAAGAGAGAGAGAAAGAGGGAGAGTGAGAGAGAAAGAAAGAGAGAGCGAGAAAGAGAGAGCGAGAAAGAGAGGATGTGAGAGAGAGAAAGAAAGAGAGGGAGATAGAGAGCAAGAGAGAGAGAACAACGGAGAAAGAAAGAGATAAGCAGAGAAAGAGGAAGAACTTGGAAGAGAGAGAGAAAGAGATAAATAGAGCAAGAAAGGAGAGGAAGGGAGAGATAGATAGAGAGAAAGAGAGAGAAAGAGAGGGAGAGAGAGAACGAGAGAAAGAAAGAGAGGCCGGATCTCTGAAGGGCCAGATTCCTGAGTTGCCCCTGCAGAACATACAGCTTTTTATTTTTAGCAAAATGCATATGAAAATTGTGCTGTAAAGGTCTCTTTTAGTTTAACCCCTCCTGACAACTCAAAATGGGTGTATTTGCCATTCCTCTCCCTTCTTCCTGTTTTTTTATATCTGTAAGTGCTTCCTGATGAGGTTTAATTCCTGGGACAGGTGCCTTGTTGCCTACTTGTAACTATTCTCTGACCCTGCTTCAAGGGTCAGAGCAGGGTCAGAGAATAGTTGCAAGTAGGCAAAGAGGAGCCAGGAAGCACTTAGCAGCAGGTGCCCAAGTTGAAGTTAATTTCTTTGTAACCCTTTTGTAAAAGGTTACAAAGAAATTAGGTTAAACTTTTGCACCTGCTGCTGTAACCCTTGCTTGGCTGAAAATTCGTCCTCGCTGATTCGCCGATTTTACCGCGATTTCGCGAGATTCGCAAATCGCGAAATCGCGGAAAATCCGCAAATTCGCCCGCGAAACGGATTTTACGCCCACCCTTACAGATGATGAACAAGATAAGGCATGTGCAAGGAAACTAAAAGTTAACAATGTCCTGAACATTGATTGGCAATCTCAGACAAAGATCGATCAGGGAAATTGGCTTTGCGAGGTCAGTTCAGGTGAAGAGGTCAGTTTCTTACAGTTCATTCCAGAGTCAGAAAGAAACCTAGTTAATGTATACATGGACTAAGAAGGCCAGGCCACTTTGTTCGCCAGGCTACCTTCACAGGCCTACGTGAGGGCAACACAAAATGGTGGCACAATATAAAATGGAGTCAGTCTCGAGAATTACAGAACCTCAGTAGATGCAGGTTTTGTGCCTCTGAAGGTGAGCTGCCATAATAGCCATGCATTTTGAGAATGTCCCCGGTAGCCTATTTCAATTGAAAGGGTTTGGCTTTGTGTTGGTAGTAGGGTTTGCCTATTATAAATCTCAGAAAGATTCTGTGTTCACACTCTGTAGATCCACTAGGCATGTCTAGTCTCTCTTAATGAGCAGTAAATATATCTGATGTAATGCCAGCATCCTGAATGCTTTCTTCTTGATCCTTTTGTTGGCCATATTTGGAACTTTCTTTGGGATCAGAAATACCTTGAATAGATTATTTTTCCTCTTAGAGACAAAGGAACAGATTATATTTCATGATTTTGGAGTACGCTTTGACCTCCTTAATAGCTGTGACTGATGTTTTGGTGCTGATTTTGGAGGGATTGATGGTGGAGGAGATTCCAACTGAGGGTAGTAGCCACTTTGCCTGACCTGTAAGACCCATTTGTCTGTGGTTACTGATCTGCACTCTGCCATCTGTTTTGAACCACTCCCTTCCATCAGAATGGAGAACATGGTACATAAAGTGTAGCCCTCATTCTTTGGGAACAGGATTAAGGGTGATGCTGTTGCTGTCCTCTCTCTTGACTAGGTCAACAAAGATATTACATCTGTCATTGTTGCTGCCCTTGCGATTGTGGCTAGATGACCAATTAAGGGGAGATACATTTCTGTCTTTAATGATATCTTGACACCCTGCATCTGTATTGGGAACAGTAAAACTACTTCTCCTCCAAAACTACTGTCTTTAAAGTCTCTGCCTCTTTTTTCATCCTTTCCATCTTACCATCAGTGTGAGCACCATAGAGGACAGCTCCAGTAAATAGTAGCGTCATGATCTTAAACTGAGCATCTGCTTAAATGTTGTTAATCGAAGTCAGAACCCACGGTGTAGGGAGATACCATGGCAGAACTCTGTGATAGCCTAGTATGCTGAATCGATGGTCACATTTATAATCTGATTAGAGACTAGCTGTCCTTTTATTTCTTCTATCTGTTTTATGAGGCTTTCCATTCTTTAAAAATTATATAATTATACAAGTTCTTTTTGTTAGTTGCATTTTACAAATGTTATTCAATGGGTGCATTATTGGTACTTATACATTGTCTGTAATAACAAATAAACAAGCTTGCAGCTTTTAGCTGCAACGTATAAGGTAAATCAATGCCTATAAATGTTAAACTACAGCATTGGTCATTTGTGACCCTGTGGGCTCACTGATGTCTAGGTATACAGTATATGTCAGCACTATTGTTGTATAGTACCTAGTGTCTTACAAACTGTGGAATCGGTTGATAACGTAACAGGGACAAATAAAAACATAGCAGGTAGACTGTCATAACAGCTGAGCTTGCCCCTGGTTACCTCAGTTAATGCATCCAGTATATTGGTATGTGTGGTAGGGACTTTAGCACTTGTTCATGGTATAGTGTTGAGCGAAATGCAGTCTTGCACGTTGTCAACTCTTCCGACTCCATGCCTTCCTCAGTGGGAGCGTGTTTTTAAGGCGTAGCATTAGCTGAGAGTGAGGGCAACATAATAGTGTTGTGAATGTGCAATAGCTCAGCCAGTATCAAGTCCCAGCTTGTGGTGAGAGGGGTCTTGCGTATACCTAAGGTATCTTCATGGTGGAGTGCAATCCTCTCCGCTTTGGCCCACATGAGCAGTGACCGTCTCCATGCTAGTATGTGAGGGGGTTGGGGGCCTTCCTCCTCTTGGTGATCAGTCTCTTCCCTGCCGCCATTCCCAAGTCTAAGAATCTAGAAGTTACTATGTTGTTACGGGTTCTACGATATAAGTGCAAGATGTAGACGTACCATTCAAATGGGAGTATGCGGTCATTGCATTGAGTTTGGATGTCCGCAACCACTTTCCAGTACACAAGCAGAGCGGGGCATCCCCATAGCATGTGTAGCAGATCCACGTAATTGTGTGAGCATCGGGGTCATGTGGCATCCCAACAATTGAAGTACCGGTTAAACTTTGCAGGTGTGAGGTACGCTCTGTGAGTAATATAATTATGCATTTGACGTAGTCGTACGTTCTGCGGATTTGTACAGTGCTTGCTAGAACTGAGGACCATTCAGAGTTTGTAAACTGGCGACACATATCCTCCTCCCAGTGAAAACAAAGTGGTGTTAGGTTAATTGCTGTGTGGTGTCTTAGTGAGGCAGCAAACCATCTTGTTAGGTGCCCTTCCTGTCCCATGACATGCATGTATTGTATGGTGAGGTGGGTTACAGGCTTAGTGGTTAACTCAACCTATCTAGTAGAGAGGGCAGCTAGTAGCGAGCAATAGAGTAAGAATTGACCTGGAGGTAACTCAGCTTCCTTTACTAATGTTGTGTATGGAATCAGCACTCCTTCTCGATACAGGTAACTTTTCGCGTAGGGGTGAAATAATCTTATTCGTTCTGATAAGGTTATGGTTGGCTGCGTAGTCGCAGTGTCGCCTCGTTGACGGTCGGCTAACAATCTAGCTACCCATTGTAACTGAGGGGCCAAGTAGTAATGCTCTAGATTTGGGCTGCAAGGCCACCCTGGTCTGTAAGTAGATAGAGCCTGTTTATCGCCACTCGGTGCCTGGTGTCGCCCCATATGAAGTCCTTAACGTACAAATTACTTACCTTCGGTAACGATGTATCTGGTAGAGACGATTCTAGCCGCAGATTCCTTCACGCAGAATTATCCCCAGGCGTGAGACTGGATCCAGAAACTTTTTTGCCACAGCATCCTTGCGCACCTGGGTCGGGGCGACATAACGTGACTCCGCCCAGGCGGTGTCCGCGCACGTGACGGCAGCGAGGTCACATAAGACCTGCCCCAGTGCGCCTACATCAGTTTTCTTCTGAGAACTTTTCCGCACCACAACGCGGAATCACCAGATAAAAAAATGTGGAAGCATGGGAACAGTGTGCAAAGAGCAGAAAAATGGGAAGAAGCGGTGACTAACAACACCACACAGAATAGTGGCAGCACCGTAGAACCCAAAGACAGGAAAGAAGAACGAGCAAGCAGAGCCCTGCGTAGCCACCCTGTCAGCACAGAGACAGCCTCCCACTCCCGCGCCCCAGAGGCAAGGAACATGCGTAAGTCATGGTACACGTAGTATACTGACCACCCCTGTCCAGGTAAAGGGGACCAGTCCCAAGACAGACAGGGAAACAACCCTCCAAGCCACCCCAACATAGAGGGCAACCACCCCCAAGGGACAAGACAAGACATGGCCAGATGACCCTCAATCATGGGATAGCACTGGAAGGAAGGATGGGGAGGGAAGGACAGGGATACAAAGCAATCTCCCCCAAACCTGGAGTAGCCAGAGCAGCAGGGCACCGGAGCACCGGAACCCCATCCTCCAAGAAGCAAGGAGGAATGAAGCGCCCCCAGACGGAGCGACCCGTCAAGAACAGGGAAGATACTCACAGGAGACACAGCCCCCCACCGGGAGGCGAGTACCGAAGACCAACCCAAGGGTCCTCGCAGATGAAAAGGGAAGGAAGGGCGGGCCTTTAAGGAATCTGTGGCAAGAATCGTCTCTACCAGATACATCGTTATCGAAGGTAAGTAACTCGTACATCTGATAGAGACTACTAGCCGCAGATTCCAAGAATAGATACCATAGCAATACCCTCTGGGAAGGAGGGTCTGCGAAAAGAGCCCACCAGCCAATACAGAACAGAGGGTCCCCCAGGGGACCAGATCTGTGGACCAACAACAACTTTGTCCCTGCCAGGTAAGGGGAACCCCCACAAGCAGAACACTACCAACCCCAAGGATGGAGGAGGGAAAAAGAAGGCTGAAGGGGCTCATACACGCACAGCAAAGAAACTAAAGGCAAGGGCGGAGAGGCCAAAGCATCCCACCCCCCCAAGGCCACCTAACTTCCGCCCAAGACCAAGACAGAAAAAGTGGAAGAAGAAGAAGCCTAGAGGGCCCAAGGAAACAAGGGAAAAGAAGGCGGACCCACTCCAGATGGAGCGCAGCCTGCTAGCCAGAACAGCACCTGCAGTCAAGCCGCCAGCAGTAAGAAGAAGAAGAAGAAACAGCCCGAGGCCTCAGGAAGGTCAAGTAGGCGGTGCCTGGCAAGGGGGAACACAAAAGCGTCCCAGACCTCAGGACAGGAGCAGGGAAAGGAGGAGACGCCGGGGCACACCACTACGAGTGGCCGCGCACACAACCTCAATGAGCAAAAGCAACCTACACAAATGCCATGGAAAACAGGCACCCGAAGGCGACCAGAACCCTCCAGCAGAGCGCAAGCCATTTGACCAAGGGTACAATAAGCCCCAGACATGGGAACCCTCTTTTGAAGAACTTCCGCAGCAGAGAAACAAACAAAAGAGCCACGGGGAAAAAAAGACACCCCCTCAAAAGGCTTGACAAGCAGCCCAATCAAGCAGAAGGCCTAATCTCAGGGCCAAGTCTGCGCAGCAATTCCAATTCTAATAAAAAAAAGGGCCTTCCAGCAGCCAACAATGCGAGGAACATATTGTGCCCCCAAGAGTCCAGCCAGCGGGCCTCTCTGGACAGCAGAGTCAGCAGTGGCGGCAGAGAGGGAAAAGCAGTCTGCAATAGAGCACTGGAGGCAGAAGGGTGGAGGGAACGGCATGCCGGATCACGCGGCGCCAGGAGATGCTGGTGCAGAAGATGCTGAGGCACCGGATCCCTGGAGGTAGAATGCCTCCAAGCCCCCGTTAAGGAATAAAGGAGTGAACCTTCAAAAGGAAGCAAGAATTCCCTCCCATCAGAGCCCTGGGGGAGGACCTCCAGTAGATGGTCTGCCGGAAAGTGAGCCACGGGGTCACCACGCAGGATGCCCACAGCCGTGGACACCACGTGAGTGAAGGCCACACCCGTCTCCGTAGGGCCCTGCGGTGGGGAAAGCAGTTCCTCTGTGGGCAACGGCTGCATACTAAGGCGGCCGTCCCCGAGGCCCAACGTGGCAGGCAAGGGCCAGACCTGGAAGCCAGAAGGAGCCGACGAATGAGGGACCTGCCAGTCTTCCGACGAACACCTCTGCCTCAGGAAGGGTGGAGAGCTGCCCTTCGACGCCGGTGAAAAAGACACCACACGGCGACCCGTCTCCGGGGAGGATGACACCAAAATACAGGCTGCCTTCGGAGAAGATGGAGCCTCCGAAGATGAATCCGGGGCACGACCCCTGCCCGGAGCCGTAGAGTCTGCCGCTTGAGGCAGAGTGCCGGCACCATCCGGCGTCCCCTGACATGGTTCCACCCAGGCACCCCGCACCGGGGACCGGAGAGGAGACCTGAGCACGGCTGGAGAGGGACCGGCCCCAGGACGCCATCGACCCGACCTCCACCATGGTAGCCATCCGAATGGGGGAACGAGATGGCCCTGGGGAGTAACACGAAGCCCTCCGCCATTCACGGTGCAGGACGAGGCGTAGATCGCTTGGCAACCCATGAGGTGGTGCCAGAACAAATTCACCTCCGACTCACCCCTCATCAAGGCAGTCGCCTGTGGGGGAGGACGAAAGGGGCCCGGAGAGGGGCGAGGGGTCCTTACCCGGCCCCGACCCGGAGCGGGGCGAGGAGAGTTCACCGACCCCTGTGGCTCCGCACGGTCCAGCTGCTGCCGGCCACGTAGCGGCGTCACCTCGGCCTTAGACAGGACCATCCTGTCAAGGGACCGGGAGGGGCTCGGGTCCCATCCCTCGACCTCCCGCAACACCACAGGGACTCCCACAGGAGTTTGCGGCGAGGTAGAGATGCTGTGGCATGAAGGAGGTGCCCCAGCGGAGCCGCACCCCAACAGAATCACACCCTCCAAGCCTGGATCCGAACAAGTGGGCACCGGGGCCGGAGCCACCGGCAGCGCCACAGAGGGCCCTGTGCAAGGCAAGGGGTCTGCCAACGCCCTAGGAGGGGAAGGAGGGAGAGATGCCAGCGAGACCTGCAAAGCCGCCGCGTATGTCTCCATTTGGACTCTCGACGCCCCAACACCGGGAAACGGTGGATAGGACGACACGCGGGCCGCATCACCCGCGGAGAGTCCATGCCCCTGGTAGGCCGGAACCCAGCCCCCGGGAACAAACTGCAAAACTTACCCACCGGGGAGCGACGCTCACGTGACATTCGAGAAAGGCGAGGACGACGACCATGACTGAACCTGAAGCAGTCCACCGAAGCAGACCGAGGGGAGGACGTCGACCTGGAGAGATGCGCCGAGAGAAGTTTCATGCGGCGCTCCCGCCGCGACTTTAACTGCTGAGAGGCCTCACAGTAGGTGGTGCCGTGGATCCTCCCCAAACACCACATACAAATGAGGTGCGGGTCCGTCGCCGACATAAGATGCCTACAAAACCTACAAGTTTTGGAGCCCGAAGGTATTCGCACACTGTTCCACCAAAAGAATGGAGAAGAAAGGGGCCCGAAACAGGCCCGTAGCAAGTACTGGATCAACGTTGCATACGGAAAAGGAAAAATAACTGATGTAGGCGCGCCGGGTCGGGTCTTATGTGACCTCACTGACGTCACGTGCGTGGATGACGCATGGGCGGAGTCGCGTGATGCCACCCCAACCCCGGCGCGCAGTGATGCTGTGGCAAAAAAGTTTCCGGATCCAGTCCCACGCCTGGGGATAATTCTACGTGAAGGAATCTGCAGCTAGTGGTCTGAATCAGATCAGCTTTTCCAGCGGGCGGAAAAAAGAAAGAGGAATATATAGTGGTAAGTTTGTGAAATAACATAAGAACCATGGCAGCATCACATTTTTGTGGGGGCTACTCTGCCTGTCATTAATAGTGGGAGCATGCTCCAGAATAAGAGACTAGCTGTCCTTCTTGAACATATTAAAATGCCCTGTGTTTTATCTCTTGGCAAATCATCCGCAATAGAAGTGAGCATCTCCCATAATACTCCATCGTATTATCCCAACAAGGCAGAGGCACTTGCCATGTTAAAGAACCACAAACCTTCCATCCAGCTGTGTCTATGCGCTTGCTTTCGTCCTCAGGTGGGACGGAACGGAACTTTCTAGAGCGGAGGCATGTCTTTTTCTCACTGCCAAAACTATAGTAGAATTAGGTCAAGGATTGTGTCTCAAATACATTGGGTTATGTTCAGAGGGTTTGCATTTTTCCAGGAGTCTACGAGTGGCTACAACCATAGTCACTGGAATCAGGAACATTTCTTAGAATAGCTATTTAACACATTTTATTGAGTTTGTATTCAAATCCAATTCCACATTGCATTTGACATATATGCAGGTACTTCTTGCTTTACAGATCTACATTATGTGGTTACAGAATTACATAGAATATGCATATGAATAAGATTAACCAAATCCCCATTAATTCCCCGCCTCCTCCTTCCATTCCTCCCTTGCATATCTACACCAAAGGTTCATAACAAGCTAGTTATTGTATTGTTGGTTTAGGTTGATGTGTGCCCATTTTTGCTATCACCCCTTCTATTCGTTGGTTTATTAGTCGCATTCTACTATGTTTAGATATGTTTAAGTTCTGATTACATCTGCCTCCTGTGTTATTGGGCTTTCCCTAGGCATCAGTCTCTCAGGACTTGACTCGCCCGCTTTTCTAAGGAGAACCCTTCCCTCACAACTCGCCCATTTTCTAGTTCTTTTTTTTCCATGCTAAAAATCGGGTCCAGTCTCTCGTTATTTCTCTTCTTACCAGTACCAGGGCCAGGTCCTGAAACCTACTGGTGACCCATGTTTTGGAGATATGGGGGAATAAGCCCCAAAGATGGTGCAGGGTCCTGCGGTATCAGTTGTTCTATGATCTCCCCAATTGTGCCAGTGACTCCTCTCCAATAGACTCTCAGCACTGGGCATGTCCATAGCATATGAAGGATTTCTGCTCCCAGTTCTCCGCATCTTGAGCACCTCGTGTCCTCTCTATTGAAATATTATTAATCCGTCCCGGGGTAAGATATGCCTTATGTAGTATGAAATAATGAATTAGGTGGCAGCGGGCATTCCTTGACACTTTAGGGGTCCTGGCTAGTATGGTTTCCCCTTCTTTGTCCTCTAGGGGGATAGTTAGGTCTTCTGCTCATCTGTCCCGTAGAGTGGTCAGCGGTTGAAGGGTATCTCCGCCTAGTGCATTTGACCGCTTTAATCCTAACGCCTCCCGTACCTATATATCTGCAAGTTTCATGATGTGGGGGTTCCAAAAGTTCTGCCCCCCAATATTTCCTGATCATTGCTGCTACCCCCATATGTAGTAAGAATTGCCCTTAATGAAGATCAAAGCTCTCTTTAAATTCTTCACATTGGAGCATCACCCCGGTCACAATGCCCCTATCTGCTCCCAGTCTCCTAGTCCCTCCCAGAGCCCCCGTGTGGTAACAGTCGCAGCAATGGTATGGGTAGGTTGGGGGAATAAGGGACCAGAGTCTGCGTTTTCTGGCGGCATCACCTCCAACAGCTTTGTACTACTTGCAGCTCCCCGCCTCTCCCTTCGGTGCCCTGCCCATTTCCACCACCATTCTTAGTAATGTGTTCAAATCTGGTACGAATGGTCCAGCATCTCGTTCTGGCGCTTGTTGATCTGCTATCCACTGAGCAAACCACTGTAGTTGGCCAGCCAGGTAGTGTCTTTCGAAGTCAGGGATTGCAATGCCTCCCTCCGATGCAGGTCGGTCGTTGCAATATTTGCAGCGACACCCGTTTGTGTCCCATGCCCCGTAGGAAGCCTTCCACTAAAGAATGTATTTCAGCATGCCATCTAGGGGGTACCCATATTGGGAGAGTAGTGAACAAATATAATAGTTGTGGTAGTGCCACCATATTTAAAAGGGAAATCCTCCCCACCAGTCATAGTGGGAGGTCCCTCCAAATTTCCATACTGGTTTTCAAAGATCTTATAGCCATCCCCATATTTCCCTCAAACATATCAGGGTGATTATGATATATCTTTACTCCTAAGTACTCTAAGCACCGAGGTTCTCATTGTAGACTTCCCAGCTCGGGTGAGGGGTCCCTATCTTAAGTTAGAGGAAATATTTTGGACTTTTGCCAATTGATATGTAAGCCCGACATTTCCCCAAATTCCGCCATTAAGTCTCTGGCTCCCACCAATGCATTGCCTGTGTTTCCCAGGAACATCAGGAGGTTATCCACATATAATGCTATATGATGCATGCAAATGTATGTCAACACATCGCATACAAATACCATGCGTGCCATTACAATGCGGGTATTACTACGCGATGTCAATTACATCGCATACCATTACATCACATACTTTTACAACGAGTATGCCTTTACCACACATGCCATTACAATGCAAAGGCATGCGTGGTAAAACCATACTCGCAGTAAAAGTATGCAAGGTAAGTAAAATCCCTACCCCTACACAACACACTACTCCCACCCCTACACTACCCCTAACCCAAAAACACTACCACACTACCCCTACCCCTACACCAGACACTACTCCCACCCCTACACTACCCCTAACCCAAAAACAGTACCACACTACATTACTACCCCTACCCCTACACAACGCACTACTCCCACCCCTACACTACCCCTAACCCAAAAAACACTACCACACTACAACACTACCCCTACCTTAAACCTAAATCCCTACACAAACACTACTACACTACCCTAAAACCTAAATCACTACACTACATAAACACTACTACACTACACTACCCTAAACCCTAAAACACAACACTACCCTAAACCACTACACTACCCTAAACCCTAAAACACTACACAAACACTACGGGCCCAATTCACAGAACTAACTTAAGACAAAATCCTAAACTTACTACCATTTTCGTATTCACAGAAGGCACTTACTCATTTTGGTATTCACAGAAGTTAGGAGTCCTAACTTTGGGACTTCTAAATGCCTTCTGTGAATACCGAAAGTCCTAAACTTAGGATTTTTCTCAGTTTAGGAGTAGTAAAGTTAGGACTCCTAAATGCCTTCTGTGAATACCGAAAGTCCTAAAATTATGATTTTTCTCAGTTTCGGAGTGGTAAAGTTAGGAGTCCTAACTTTAGGACTCCTAAATGCCTACTGTGAATACCGAAAGTCTTAAAATTAGGATTTTTCTCAGTTTAGTACTAGTAAAGTTAGGACTTCTAACTTTAGGACTCCTAAATGCCTTCTGCGAATACCAAAAGTTTTAAAATTAGGATTTTTCACAATTTAGTAGTAGTAAAGTTAGGACTCCTAACTTTAGGACTCCCAAATGTCTTCTGTGAATACCGAAAGTCTTAAAATTAGGATTTTTCTCAGTTTAGTAGTAGTAAAGCTGCATGTGTTGTAATAGCGCATGCGATGTAATGGTATGCGTGGTTTTACCACGCGTTGTAACATCGGATGCATGGTAACGCATGCAATGTAAAAGCACGCGTGGTAAAACCCACGTTGTAATGGCTGTTCCCCTTGTATGCAAGTACTCAGATGTATCCTCCGGTATTTTGCGTTTGTCCTTGTCAAACAGGCCAGTGACTCCATAGCCAAGGCAAACAACAGTGGGGAGAGGGGGCATCTCTGTCTCGTACCCCACTCTACATGGCACTGTTCCGATATTGTCTTACCTGTTCTAATTCGGGCTAATGGGCCCATGTAGAGCAGTTTTCCAATTTCAGGTAGCCTTGTCCTAACAGCATTCTGTGTGTGACACCATATAAAACTTACCACTCTAGACTATCAAATGCCTTTCCGATATCCACTGCAAGGACCATCCACTTTAAGGATGTATGACGTTACAATGCCTACCTTTACAACGCCTACCTTTACATCGTAAGTTTTACAACGCATACCATTACAACGCATAATGCTTTTGGGCGCTGGATAGTGAATAGTTTAATTTACTATTCCAACTCCAGTCCCCGTGGATAGTAGGGAAGGTTATTGGATAGTAAATTAACCTATTCCCTATCCTAGAGCGCTTCCCAGAGCAATGCATTGTAATAGTTTGCGTTGTAAAAATTGCGTTGTAATGGTAGTTCATTGTAAAAGTTTCGTTGTAAAGGTTGTATACCTCCCACAGGAGATGCCGCTAGAGTGCCAGTGGAGAACTTGGAGTATATGATGTACATGATTCACAGGAATGGTGTAATGAAGAGGAGGATGTATGACGTTACAACACCTACCTTTACAACGCCCACCTTTACATCGTAGGTTTTACAACGCATACCATTACAACGCATAATGCTTTTGGGCGCTGGATAGTGAATAGTTTAATTTACTATTCCAACTCCAGTCCCCGTGGATAGTAGGGAAGGTTATTGGATAGTAAATTAACCTATTCCCTATCCTAGAGCGCCCCCCAGAGCAATGCGTTATAATAGTTTGCGTTGTAAAAATTGCGTTGTAATGGTAGTTCGTTGTAAAAGTTTAGTTGTAAAGGTTGTATACCTCCCACAGGAGATGCCGCTAGAGTGCAAGTGGAGAAGTTGGAGTATATGATGTACATGATTCACAGGAATGGTGTAATGAAGAGGAGGGAGAGATGGACGGGGTTCTCTTCCTATTTAGTCCCTTCAGCGTGGCTTGAGGAGACATCTGGTATGGATTTGGCGAAGAAGGTTGCAGTGGCATGTTAAATCTGGGAGACAATGAAGATCTTCTTGGTATCATAACTTGTCTTAGTGGTAGGTTCAGTGGTTCAAGAGAGTTTTGAATCGAGTACCCCACTCTCCATTCTAAGAACTATAGCTAGTCGGTCGGAAGTGAAGCAGGACCTTCTTCTGAAGGAATTGAAAAAGATGAGGCTAATGAATGCAATGACCTAATCAATGCAGATTGTTTCGATTTATCTGCAGTGGTTTTGCTTTCCTTGATGGTGATTGATGGTGTCTCCTCATGATTGACAGCTCACCTGACAAGTGTTTTAAAGCCAAAGGATGGGTTGTCAGCAACAGGTTCAATGTTGCTGGCGCAGACTTTGGTTGAGGTGGAGCCCAAAGTAAAGATGACTGTACATAGGGTATTGACATCCACATCAAACTTATCAACAGTAAGCTTAGTGTGGCTGATCTTTGCCTCGAGGTTGAACTGTGCTCCTTGGCATGGTGGAAGTGCCTGCATTGGTGGTTAGCATATCCCCGTTGCTTTCTCCCTTTAGATCTACGTCTGTGTGAGCCCTTTTCACGATAGTGCACAGACTCAGTAGAGGGGTGGGCCCCATCTCTGGCTTGCCATTCAGTTTTTTCTTCCAGTTTTCCTCTTAAGCAAATGCCATCTCGATCCTTCATCCTCTGATTGGTATGCACAGAGGGTAAACGGACCACACACTGGAGAAAGATCAGGGACAGCTTTCTTCTTCCCATAGGAAGGACAATTCACAAAAATTGAGGGCATCGTAAGAAACAAATATCTTAAAAAGTGGGAAAAAACAAAAAGGAAAATGCTCTCAGGCATTTAAAATGGCCGAATGAAGTTGAAATTTTTCACACTCAAAAAATTCCTAAGAAAAGATGAATAAATAACTCTTAAATTGCTCTGAAAGCCACTGAGCACCAGCCACAAAAAATAAGTGACATGAGAGGCAAACTGCTATTATAGTGCATGCTGGGAAATGTAATTTGCTTACTCCTTAAAGTAAGAGTGTATGCTATTTCAGATTGTGCACTTCTGACGTGACAGGCTCATTTGTGTTCTCTTTTCTTAAGGAAAGAGTAGAGGTCAATACTATTAGCGTAGTACATTTGTTTCACCTGGGTACTGAATTTTTTGTTCCTGCGCTATCTATATATGAATGATTTACCAAGGGAAACATGAAGCAAAAACTAGCCTGACTAATTAACCATGGAGGTATCACCAGATTGTGGAACACTGAGATGCCTTCCTCCACCGATAGACTTACACTATTACATTTAAGGAAGGAGTGTTGAAGTAAGTGTCCCTGCACATAGGTGGGAATATTCTACGTTTATGACGTTTATCAGTGAAGATCCAATGTTACAGAACATTTATTTTCAGTGCAACATATCACAAAATATATTTGAAGTACACTTTCACGCAGTCTTCATAAATTTAACATGTTCACCAAAATGTTTCCCTTTTTCAGCATAAGTAAATTGATCACCCAAGACATTGTACCCACAGTTTGATCTGAATTTCTGAGTATGAGTCGTAATGCTGCAATGCTTGAAAAACATATTCAGTTATTGTGCTGTGAAATGCTTTCATACATTTCCGTATATGACAACACACGTAATTACCTTTCAACAAACGTGTACTGATATCATCTTGATATCTCTCGGACTGCCACAACACATCCTGCAGGTACCCTTTCGTGGATTCCGTTATAAATACTCTAAAACAAGGAGAGGATAGAAAGGTGAATGTCGAATAGATGAACATGCTGGGCTACAAGAATCCCAGCCCATAAGTTCCTAAGACTAGCCTTGGTGCATTCAAATAATATCCAATGTTGTTTATTTGAGATTCACAGTTCTAGACAAACATCAGTATACATATAAAATATCTACAGTACATTCCTTTACAAGAACAAGCAAAGGCTCAAAAGAATTTCTATCATGAACCAAAGGTGACTGGAGACATTAGCAAGATTCGAAATATCACATGTGGGTTCCTGGATGTATAGATACATTGATATAGATGATCAACATTGAGTTCCGACATTTTAATAACAATCCCATCCAAAATATTACAAGAAGCATACACGATGTAGGCCTTAGGGTACTCATAGCTAAGTGACACTAGTAATAATGTTATCTTAATAAAGAGCAGGAAAATACCTTTTACTCTGAATTAAGTTCAATCAGCACCATCAATTTTATTTATTTAGTTCTCTATAGTTATTTTTATACGAGCTATTATCACTTCCTTCTGATTTATAATCATAGGGTTCAAATTCTCCTCATACTTGTATAAAAGATTACCTATTTGCTGCCTCCCACATGTTGCGGTGGCAGTTCACTTGAACAAACACTTCGCAGACATTCAGCAGCAACAAAATCTCCTGTCTTGTTAATGAAGCAAAATACTTAATACTAAATACATCACAATCTATTTCCAAGGAATGTAAGGCGAACTTGAGATAATGTGCTTTAACACCTAGAGCCCGAGGAAAACTGCAAACGATTCTAATAGCCTCCCACAAACCTCCTAAAATTAGGAAACTCCTCTAAAATGAGCCCAGCTATTTCATATTTAACAGTTGCTACACTATACTGGCTTTTAGCAATGATTTACTGAATACACCTTGAATTTCCAATTAAAATCACAGTGTGCCAGTGCTCTCTTCATTAAAAAACTACACCAATGTACTTACCAAAAATAATTTTCTGCAACTTCTGTTCATTTATTTTCCAAATTAAAGTAAATTACTTTTGCGCTGGTTCATTATGTTGGTGTTCCCAACATTGTTGGTTAGGCTGCCAGCATTACAACAACTAGTATTCTATCTACATGTCGCTGACGATAGACAGACAACAAAGTATGAATAAGTCCTAAGCTCACAGTAGTATATTGATATGTTTCCCACTGATCTTAAGTGGGGTAATTCTTCTGATAAGGGGAAATAATTCTCAAGAACAAGAGCTAGAGACTATTAACGCAGCGAGACAACAGTTAATAACTCACTGTCCAGTCAACGCTTTTACTTTTGAAAAGAAAAACTGTTTTGTTTACACATCCAATCAGTGAATGAACCATACCACATCAACATGTGCAGTTCACATAACTGAATACCCCACATCTATACCATGGAAATTCCAATAGTGACAAATTACAGTAAGTCTACCTGTCATGTCCTTCCTTCATCATTTGGACCTGACTGATGACAGTGGGTATTGCTTAGGGTATGTGTCACCCACCCACCAATGTGTACACAGTGCTGTCTGTGGTAACACACAAACTGTATACATAGCACAAATAACTATTCCAAATACAGATTAACCTACACACACATTCTGATAGAATCAGACATCAATCTATGAAGACACTTAGATCAGGTATAAAACAGTAGTGTAGATCATACTACAACAGGGTAAGGTAGACATGCCAACATGTAGGCACTGATATTGAGGGCCCCAGTGATGTTTGCACTCTCATGCTACTGTAGATTCACAACTTACCAATGGGAGGTATTGCCCAGTCCCTTCATCCAAAGTGCACTTTATGCTATGTCACATGTAAGAGGACCACCATCACAGTAAAGAGAGAGCATCACTCCTGACACAATGAAGACAAGTGGGCTGTTTGGGACAACTGTCACCCAGCACATCAAACAACTTTAGGTGAGTATTGTTTACTGCATCCAACTGAATAAAAAGATAAGGTGGTGCAGAAATGCTATCTGAAGAGCACGAATACTTTATAAATAATACAATGAAATGCCTACCTCTTGTAGTTTAACTCTACTGTTCCCATCCTCCTCTTCATTCTGAATACTTTTCAAGTGTTTCAACTACTGGGTCAGTGAGCAAGTGGAGTAGCCCATATTTACCGCTCTAGGTTCTTCAGCTTCAGGATACACTTCACTTTTTTTGTCTTCTCTGTTTTTTCTAACTATGCCTCTCCATGCTTTCCACACCCTTCTCACTTTCTTCACAGAGGAAACGTTTCCAATAGCACATTAAACATTATTTGGTATCTTAAATGGTGAATTAAACTAAACCTAGCTTCAACTACACAGGCTTTGACCACTAAGTGACTAAAATGTATATGAAAATGAAGAATAACAACCAAAGTTAACATGACGCTGTGTCCCTTTTCATAGATTTTTCATTAGTGATAAACACTTGGCAACATATAAAACATAACGTAATAGCGTACATCAAAAACCAAGATGCTTCTTTAACTTGTACTTACATGTTATAAGTAGGTGACATTTGTTCTTTTTTAAGATTGGAGCATATGTAATGCAGCTCTTTTTTCTCTAGAGGTGGATCAGGTGGTGTCAATGGAACGTCCACCTCAAACTTTTGGCACAAAGTGTAAGACACTGAAAATTGCAGAAGCACAAGATGTTTCATGAATCTGTACATTAAATTCGAAAACGTACCCACTCAATCATATATCTCTTCAGTACATCACTCTATAATTTCATTTGAGGCTTTGTAAACTATTTTTTAAAGTTTGTATTTAAATTGATAAAAACCATCAATAATGCAAATACAAAATAATAAGTGGGTGTCAATGAGAATATATTCTTTAGGGTCAGATGATTAGATGTCCTTCAACATGCAAATGATCGTCAAGAAATATTCATGTAAATATATTTGCTCTGGGATATATGGGTTTGAGTACCGCCTTCGATAAATTGTAAAGATATTGAAAGTCACAGAGGAGCTCAGTAACCAACCAGAGCTGAATCCCTTTAGAAGATGACCTGCAGTCTCCTTTATGTATGTTAAGGGACTGTGGGCCAGATGTAGGTAAGTATAATTTACCGATTCTAAAATACTGAATTTCACCGATTTGGTATTTTAGAATCGGTAAATGGTATGTAGCTAATGATTCGGTACATTTGACAGAATCGGTAAAATTCGGTAAATACCGATTCGATATTTACCGATTCGGTATTCCCCATTCATTCATATGGGCTTGGAGGCCCATAGGAATGAATGAGAATTACAGATTCGGTAAATACCCAATCGGTAATAGGGGGTAGACTTACACGGGTGGCAGGGTGTCACATTGACACCCTGTTGCACCACTGAATAGTGCATGGGTGTACATGTGGCACACATATATGCCTGCCACATGGCACTGTTAAAAAAGCACAAAATTGCTTTTTTAACGGTTTTCGTTATTTACCACCAACTTGTAGTTGGTGGTAAATAACGAATCCTTAAATGTGAAAAGCACTCACTTGAGTGCTTCCTACATTAAGGATTCGGTAATTTACCGAATCGGTATGTAAAGAATTCAGTAATTTACCGATTCATTAAGTTACCGATTAATCCTACAATCATGCCACCTACATTCCAAATGACAAATACCGGTCGGTAACGGCCGAAATTCGGTAATTTCGTCCGTTACCGACCGGTATTGGGCGACCTACATCTGGCCCTATTTATGTTATTTCTTATTATACATATAATCAACCCTACAGACCGTAGCTCTCATTTACTCCTTGGTGTCTTGCTTACTTTAATGAAAGAGATCAACTGGGTGAAGATAGTCTTACATATGGAACCTAAACTGTGAAAATAAATACATTGATCAGCAGCTTGCAATTTCTTATCGACCCATACTCTGAAGCCATTTAATGTGAGTGGCTTTCAAAGCTAATGTTGTAGTATTCCCCTTAAATATTCAACACACAGTTAACATTTCAGCCTAGCAAGCAGAACAAATATATATTTTAGGTTGAGGGATCGCAATACCAGACAGCTGTTACCACAAAGGGGCCGTACAGGGTTCCATGTACTAGCTGGTTGGTACCATGGTGCACCCAGCCTGTAATACTATATTATTTTTGTGCTTTGCAATGGATGGAGGCCTCCATGACCCAGGGTGTTAGGTTATGTCATCCAAGCCTCTTACGGCCTTTTTACAAAAAAGGTTCAGGACTCAGGGACCGAAGATCCGAGTCTTGTAATGGCTGCCACAGCATTCTGTGAAGAGCTGTGTCAGCCAATCAATTCACTCTGTGTCTGCAGTCGCAAAAGAGCCCCAGGGAGAAAAATCTCCTTGGGCCAAACAAAAGGCACCATATTTTTAAATTACTGTCCCACGAGACTCCCATGGGACCAACCGTCCAGATATAACAAAATACTAACCCGTTCATGACAACCCCAAGCACATCTTTAAATGCAAATGTCTTGAAAACGGCTGAACGAATTTACACCAACGGTAGTCACTCTGATAGGTAGGATTATGAGAGATTGGACTTCCTTGAAATTTTGATTAGTAATAACTTTGAGACTGTTTGACTAATCTCCACAAACCTTTGCAGACCTATTCCTTTTTCAAACAAAAATAGAATGGGAGCGCACTGCCTCACATTCCTTTTTCTACATTAGCTGATGATACAAAGTCTTGTGGTGATTTGTCAAGCGGTGCAAAGACAAAAGGGGGTCCCAAAACGCATTTTTCCTCAATGTATTTTGCATAGACTTTTCAAACAGACATAGTGCCAAAATTGGCAGGAATATAGATTATTCAGTGAAGAGAGATTATTCAGCGAAGAGGTTCTTTTTGGTAGTAGATTTAGATTGGTTCACTAGTTTTAAAGTTAAAAGGCACAAAAACTTAGTGTTATATTGGACCACAGTATGCTGCTGTAATGTTGCAGTATACCGCTATACATGCCGATGACAAAACAGTATATGATTGTCTAATGACTGCCCTTACAAAAGTAAAAGGCAAACACAAGGAAATGAGGGACTGAGTGCTGAACATTTTCAGACACTCACCCCCAGTCACAGATCTGGGTTGAACCATCTTCGTTCTTTAGCTCACTTCGCCACCTCAGCTCAGACCTAGCCATATTCAAATCAGTCTTGACCCTCTTCCTCATAGGAACAGTCCAGCCCGAACTGCCAAGCCAAGTCTTCCCTGGACTGGAAACAAGCATCCTGGGATCAGTTTCGGGGTAACACCCCTTATCAGCCAGGCTAGCTTGAATCCAGTGGCAAAGTGAGCAAGGGACTCACCTCTGGGCATGCCCTGCCAATTTAGCGGTAAAAAAGGGGGTGGTAATGGACGGAGCATCTGAATCAATCAAACACTCACACCCAGTCAAAAGATCTGGGTTTAATCCATCACCGTTCTTTAGCCCACTTTGCCACCCCAGTTCAGACATGGCTATATGCAAATCAGTCTGACCCTGTGCCTCATGGGAACAGTCCAGCCCGAACTGCCAAGCCATGTCTACCCTGGACCGGAAACAAGCTGCCAATTTAGGGCGAAGAACGCAAACGCAAGGTGTTGACGGACGGAGCGCTGAAACTTTTCACACACTCACCCCCTGTCATGGATCTTGGCTGAATTCATTATCGTTCTTTAGCTCACTTCGTCACCCCAGTTCAGACCTAACCATCTCCTTGTGTTTGCTTACAAATGGCAGCCGTATTGTTTAGACTGTGTTCTGAGTTTTAAGCGTACATATAGTGTACTACTGTTTTGTAAGTGGATAGGTAGTGATGAGTCAGTTTATACAGGTGTGCAAAGGTAGGTAAAATTAGTTTTATTACTTTACGTATTTGAAATACTACCTAGAAAGAACCGCTGCACTTAAAAAAAAAAACGTAAATATGTAAAAAAAAAATGGAAAAAATGCTGTAGTAGACTATATTTGTCCCTAAATCCCAAAAAGCAGACTAAAGGACTGCTCACGAGTTTGGCAGTAAGGGTACCGCCGTCAAAATGGCATCAGATTCACTGCTACATAGTTGGTGGTCTGTCCGCCCTATTACGCTGCCTGTGGTTCCATAGACGAAAGACTTCCGCAGAACCACCGTCTTCACCAGGAAATCTCGACCACGATGGTGGCGGGATAGGCCAATGCGTTTGTTGGAGGGCGGACCAACAGTTTTCCTGCTGGCCCAATCACAATGTGCCTTCCAGACGACGTGACTGTGGTGGTCAAAGCTCCACACCTGAACTAGTGGAATGATTCCCATGTAAGGCACAAACTCACCTTCACACTTCCTGTTACGCCATGGAGCCAATTCTGCACATCCGACTTTGCTACTGCTGGTTGAGCTCGATGCTAATCAATCCTGTCGCCGCTAGAACCAAAGGTAAATTACTCGAATACCTGTGACCTTTCCACTCAGCTGTTTACATTTGCTCTGGTCTCGTGTTTTTCATCAGTCACACAAGCAATAGGATACCAATGTGCAATGCATATATATATCTAATATTGACATTAACAAAATTTAAACTAGCACACCGTTTAACCTCATGATGGGCCGATTCACAGAACTAACTTAAGACAAAATACTAAACTTACTACCATTTTGGTATTCACAGAAGGCACAGAACTTAGGAGTCCTAACTTTAGGATTCCTAAATAACTTCTGTGAATATTGAGAGTCTTAAAGTGAGGATTTTTCTCAGTTTAGGAGTAGTAAAGTCAGGACTCCTAACCGTACTACTCCTAAACTGAGAAAAATCCTAACTTTAAGACTTTCGGTATTCACAGAAGGCATTTAGGAGCCTAAAGTTAGGAATCCTAACTTTACAACTCCTAAACTCAGAAAACTCCTAACTTTAAGACTTTCGGTATTCACAGACGGCATTTAGGAGTCCTAAAGTTAGGACTCCTAACTTCTGTGAATACCAAAACGGGTAAGTGTCTTCTGTGAATACCAAAATGAGTAAGTGCCTTCTGTGAATACCAAAATGGTAGTAAGTTTAGGATTTTGTCTTAAATTAGTTCTGTGAATCGGGCCCTGTGTCCTTAACGCTGGTGCTAGTTGGCTACACACAATGCACACATGCACAAAAAGGGATAGCAAATCTAAAAGCAAATATTCACCATATAGGTGTGTTTAAAATAATTCAGAACATTCTCACAATTAAGAAATATCCATCACACATCATTGCAATGTAATATCATGTAGAAATTAATTTCTCTACACAATGGGTAACCATCAGCCATACATTACCTTGAAACAAAAAGAAAGTCCCCTTTATGAGCCATACTGTACTACATAATTCATGTAACTACTCCCCTTGTGTACAGCAATTCCTGTATCCTACACTACTTTATTGGTCGCATTATACAACAAGGTGAAATGCATACATGTACGTAGCTATCTGTGAAAAAGCTGAATCAAACGCACCTGTAGTAAACTATCCCGAAAGCAATTGTCAATTACAAATTTTTGGAGCAAGTGTCAACTACTATGGTGAATGGCTGCACCTAAATTCAAATGACAATCACATGCCATTTTAACCAGTGTATGCACTTAATATAGTGGACATTAAAAAAGTAAGGAGCAGTTCCTTTCATCATGATAAACAAAAATATGTACTACACATCTTTAAATGAAACATTGCTAAAATTCGAACTGTTGAAAAGCAAAACGAATGCCAGGACTTACTCAGTCAAAATCAAACTAGAGATTTAATATCACAATGGACATACCTCTCTCAATAAGTCCAAAAGAAAGGGAACGAAAACCAAGCCAAATGGCAGTCCATTTCAATTGTCCAAAACCTACGGACTGCTGTGCTGCGGCATGCTTGCCTCCAAGAATACTACCAGGGGAGCCTCCCCAGGAAGGGGCATCTAGTGGGCAGTGCAGGCACCTCAAAGATGTTACTTGGGAGAGGTGGGCTCAGATTTGGGAGGGGTGGGTTTGGTTTTGGGAGGGGTGGATTTGTTTTTAGGAGGGTTCTTTTTTTATTTTTCGTCTCAGGGGAACACCTGGGTTTTAGAGTGGGGGAACAGTTTTGTCAAGGGTGGATTGGGATGTGGAAGGGATTGGTTGGGGTGTGGAAGGGGTACTTTTGGCTTTGGGGGGTCTAGGTGTGATGGGGTAAGAAGTGCAAATAACTAAGCCTGGGCGGAGTTCACGGAGAACTCCAAGAAGTGCAAAAAAACTCTGCCCGGCACGCGGAGCTCTGCAAGCGGCAGAGTGCGTTAGATAAATGCCGTTTGCAGTGATTTTCAGTGCCAAGTGCTTGTCTACACAGTGCAATCACCGCGAACGGCACCATGCACAGCGCAAGTGAGCGCTGCTTCCTTTCTGCTGCTCGAGTAGAAAGGACAGTTTCTCAAGGCGAGCGGTCGCAGGCATACGCGACCTCTTGCAATGAGAAATCTAACCACCCGCGTTGAGAAAAAATCTCACTGGGAGGTGTATTTTCCTTGCTCGAGCTCGCCAATTTTATGCTGACGAATGTGAGCAAGGAAAACAACTCCACTCCACTCCGCTGAGCGGAGATGTTCGGAACTCCGCAAGCTCCACGTAATGCTGAGTGCCGAAAACTCTGCGACCGGAGCGGAGTTCACTGCCCAGACTTACAAACAACAGACTCTCATGGGTGAATATGGAGAGGATGCTTGGGAAGGAGTAAGGGTTTGGGAGGCAGAGGGAGTAGAAGTGTCAGGTGTTGGTGTGTGTGTTGGTGCAGGTGTCTGATGTATGTTGTGCACATTTGGTGGTGTGTTTTGTAGGTGTCTGTTGTGTAGGTGAGTTTGGGTGTTTGCATTTTCTGGAGGTCTGTGATGTGGAGGTGCTGGGTGTGCTGGTGATGGGGGATGTGTCTGTGTTTGCGGGTATAGTATCTGGGGGTATGGTGGGTGTTGTGGATGTGTCTGTGTTGGTGGGTATGGTGTCTGGGGGTATGGTGGGTGTTGTGGTATGTCTGTGTTTGCGAGTGTGTTGTCTGGGGGTATGTTGGGTGCTGTGGATGTGTCTGTGGCTGCGTGTGTGATGTCTTGGGTATGCTGGGGGTGGTGGTGAGGAGGAGTGACTGTCAGGCGAGTGGTTGTGTGTTTCTGTGTTTTTTTGGGTTTCTGTTTGTGTGTGCTGCTTGTGACTGTCAAAGTGGATGTATGGGTATGTGTGAGCGTGCTTTGGTCAGGCATGGGAAAAGGGAACTGGGATGGGGATGGGGAAGAGACAGAAGGTGTGGTGGAAGTTTTGGGTGCGTGGAAGGCTAACGTGAGTGAGGAGGCAAAAGCCTGAAAATATCTCTGTAGGCCACACATAGCACTGTAGATGCCTTCCCCTTTCAAGTAGGCCACCATCTGTTACAGATGGCTACTTTGCCCCTGATTGGCATTTAGTAGTGTTGCCTGCCCTACAGAGATGTGTCTCAGGAAGTCAATAGCCTCCTTACTCAGGGCAGTGGGGGGAACAGGGGCAAGAGCTGAGGTTCCTGGAACGAAGGAGACGGCTCTCCTCTTAGGAGGGTGGGCCCGGCCAACAGGATGAGGAGCAACAGGAAAGGTGGAGATTCAACAGGGTGGTGGGCAAGGATGGTGTTGGTACTGTTCCTGTGTGGTCTGCCACCACTAGGGAGCGTCCACTGGAGGTTTACTCTGCAGATGATGATGTTGAGTCTGCATCCTCCATGTCACCCCCTATCACCCTCTGGACCACTGGCTCCCTCGATCCCCCATCTGCGTGGACCAGTCGGCACATGTGGGGTAGGAGTCTCTGGGCCAATGCCTTACTTAACATTTTTAGATCCATATTTAACATAAATAGTGGTCGGAATTCCGTCAATTTAGGATGTGCCAGTTTAGATTTCGGCAGGGGATCACTAACGCCTCCCGGTGTGAGGGCGGCAGGCGCACATCTCGGAGTGCAGAGGCATACATCTGTTCCAACCGCGGGGCCAGAATGTCCACATAAGTACTATAAAATTCTGCTGGGAGGCCATCTGGCCCAGGTGTCTTCCCTCTTGCCATCTCTCTAATAGCTGCCCGTATCTCGCACGCCTTAATTGGTAAGGCCAACTGTTCCTCGGCATCTTGATCTAACTGTACTAATCGTTGCTCCTCTAAATATGTCTGCAATTCCGCCCCCGAGTCGGACCCGGGGAACCGTACAGTGACTCAAAGTAGTCCTTGAAAGGGTTGGTAATTATTTAAGGAAAGAACACGACCCAGACGATCAGTGACACTTACTACAGGGAAACCTCTACTCTCGGGCCTGATTAACCAAGCCTGGAGTCTCCCAGCACTGCCCCCCTCTCTGAGCTGCGTGGTCTGATACTGTTTAAAATCAAGAGCTCTAAGTCTGTCCCAGGTAGCATTGTAAAGGCTTTTCACCTCCGCTAATTTCTCCAGATCCCGGATGGTCCCTACAGTACCCCTATCATGGGTCAGAATCTGGGCCTCTAAGTCCGTCAATTCCTGTGTGATCAGTCTCGGGTGCCCACCGTCTTGCCCAGACAATGCCCTCATGCCACCACCTTAAACGCTTCCCATTCCACCAGCGGGCAGCTGGCGGTTCCCTGGTTGACTAAGAAATAAGCAGATAAGGCCTCAGAAAGCCCTTGGAGGAATCTATCATCGTCCAGCAGTGACAGATCCAGCCGCCAACGTGGGATCGGGGCCCTCTCCTGAACCGGCATGAACCCCATGAGCAAAGGGCTTTGGTCAGAAAGGGACCAGCCAAGATATTCTGCGCCGGTCATCATGGTTGACAAAGTGGCAGAAAAGAAGAACATGTCTAAACGTGTGTGTAAATCATAAAGATGTGAATAGTATGAGCATTCTCTACACCCTTCATTGTGTAATCGCCAAACCTCATGAAGGTCTCAACCCTTTGCCCATGTCCGTAGACCCTTAACGGTGGCAGCCGCCATGGCACCCCGCAGAGGAGGGGTGGACCTATCCTGCTGAATATCAAAAACACAATTAAAATCACCACCCAACAATAAGGACTCGTGGGGGAACCCCGACAACACCCCAGACAGCTCCTCTAAGAATGGAAGTTGCTCCCGGTTAGGGCCATAAATACTGCCCAAAGTGATCTCCCTGCCTTTCAGAGTCCCCATGACCACCACGTACCTCCTCTCAGGGTCTAGTACCCTCCGAGTTAGTTGGAAGGGCACCCCCGGCCTAATCCATATCAGTGCTCCCCGGGAGAAGGCAGAGTAGGTCGTAGCAAAGAGTTGGCCCCGCCACCTGCGCCTCAGGCGAGACACCTCTCCCTCAGTGAGATGGGACTCCTGTAACAAAACCACCTGTGCTCCCCTTCTCTTAATATATTTGAAAACATTGTAGCACTTTGTCGGAGACCCCATGCCCCTAATATTCCAGGTCATAACCTTAATCCCTTCAGGGCTACCCACGTACGCAGCCATCGGATCCATCAGGAAACCCCCACAGCACCCCACCCCGAACCACCACCCACACACAAACCACCCTCCTGGCAGAGAACAGCATAACACCACAAAATAACTCCCCATCCCAAGAGCGGACTGACAATGGTCAGCTGTCCAAACACACAAGCAAATTGCATAGTGAAAACTCACACCAGTTTGGAAAGAGCCAAGGCCAACTGCACTAGGACCTGTGGGGGCGTAGCGTGACAGAAAACCAACAATCCGTCTGAATCACTGTCTGTTCTTAGCAATAGCCATGCTAGGCCGTTCCAACCCACACCCGGGAGCGCCCCCCCCAGAGAGCCCCCCTCCCTCCCACAACATCCTCAACATCTAACAATATCATGAGTGTACCCAAGAAGGGTCCAGCGCAAATGATTAATAAAGGATATTAGACTCTGTCTGCACTCTGCTTTTAATCAAACAACAATGTCTACCTCACTTGTATTGTAATATATGCGATTCACGACTGTAAGTATAACTTGTGATAATCAGGTACTGTAAAGCGCTCTGATACCCCCGTGGGTCATGTCCGCGCTATATAAAACTTTAACAAATAAAAAATAAATAAATAAAGGATATAAAACCACAACACAAACAGGCAGGAGAGAGGATGAGAGGAGAAAGCCTTCCGAATTCCTCCCAGACTTCCAGTTCTATATGTCATTGGAGAACTGCGGGGTAACAACGGGCAGGTTATCTCCTGTAGTCTGTGAGGCAACCAATGCAGTTCCTTCCTCGCCATACTTTGCTTCGGAATCCGTCAGCGGTGAGGATGCCCTAGATCCCACCATGAGAGAGACAGCCTCCAGCGCTGCAGTTGTCTCCATCTCCGTCCTGGACAAGCTTGGCCTCCTGAAGTCAGTTTTCTTCCGGCGTTTCCGCAGTCGTCTTTCCCGGTGTTTCACCCGAGGCGGCCGCCTCTCCGGACAAGGCTGTGAAGGACCCCCAGCGTAATAGGACAGAATCCAGTCCCAGGCAGCTTTCGGATCTTCGCAGAAGTGGCTCATCCCATCGAACATGATCTTGAACCGGGCCGGGAACATCAGCGAGTATTGTATCCCTTATGTCCGCGGAGCTTTTTTAACTTCGAGGAAGGAGGAGTGACGTCTTTGTACCTCCAACGTATAATCAGGGAAGAGTGTGACTCTACTGTGCTCTACAAGAAAGGCACCAGACTCCCTAGCCTTCCTGAGTAGCAAATCTCTGTCCCGGAAATGGAGCAGCCTGGCCACCACAGCACGGTGCGGCCGGCCTGGCGCCGGGGGTCGTGCAGGAACCCGGTAAGCCCTTTCCACAGTGTAGAAGGGAGAAAGGCCCTGAGGCGCTACAATGTCCCTCAGCCAACCGCTGACGAAGCCAGAGCCCAGGACAGACCACTCCAATCAGAGCCAATGACAACAGGGACAGGCCCCCCACAGGCCCTGCTGGGAGGCTCACCCGGGCCTGGATCGTGGAAAGCTGCTCCACTTCATGTAGTGTTCAGGAAGGCTGCACTCGTGAAGTCTGTGGCGAGGTTACCCTCTCTCGCCTACCCAGCACGACACACCGATGGAAGTTGCAACTTCAGGAGCCCCCCCCAAACCCTACTCAAGGGTGTAATAAGGAATAATAATTCACACAAAGCATGCCGCCTACTCAAGGAAAATATAAAACTCACCTTCAGGACTTCAATCACCAGCATTCCTGGCGACATGATTTTGAAAACCGCACCCACTCAGGGCGAGTCAATTCAAATAAACAGCGTTTGAATTACAAAGGTGACATGGGTATTTTGTTGTATATGTGTCCATGAGGAAGGGGCGTTCTGGCCCCGAAACGCGTCTGACTTTTTAAATTTTAATTGGAGGGAGGCTGTGAAGCTGATCGGCAGCCGTATTAAGCCGGAGGGCAAGGAGTGCCGTGGTGAGCCTTTCCAAAAGTGCAAGGGTGTATTGTTTATCGATATATATATATATATATTTTTTTATTTTTCCAAAAGACGCGGCGCTCAAGGGAACCGTGATCAAAGCTGTGGAGGCTGAAACGCGTCGGTTGAGCTTTATCTAATAAAATCACTTGAACACTACACCTTCCCTTGAGTGCCGCGTCTTTTGGAAAAATAGTGAATGAAATACGGGTCTGGGTCCGACCCTTGCGCAGAGCACCCGCTGATAGTGTGCGTCTTTAGTTTTTGGACCTCTTTGTGGATTGATATATATATATCAATGCTCGAAGGTGTCCACCTTTGAGTAGCACGCGAACAGCAGCTTGGTTTATGTATAGGTGAGGACGGGTATCCACTCGTAGACGCCGCTCCGTACGGGATCTGCCCGACGCGTTTCGAAGCTCCATATGCTTCTCTTCAGGGGCTTTAACGGAGCGGTGTGCGCAACCGCCGACCCACTTCCCCATTTTATATATAACACACCCACCGATGGGAGGCTCAAATGAGACTGTGCATTCTGGGAAGTGTGGTCCGGGAAGCACACAATCAAGTCCTGTATGGACTCCACAAGTGGGCTCGTCCTCGATTCCAAGTACGACTGCTGCTTCACTTTCGCGACCCCCAGGGTACCGGGGTGGTGCATACTCCGCGGCTGGACGGCCGCGTATAAATCAATGCTCGAAGGTGTCCACCTTTGAGTAGCACGCGAACAGCAGCTTGGTTTATGTATAGGTGAGGACGGGTATCCACTCGTAGACGCTGCTCCGTACGGGATCTGCGTGAATCTATATGCGGCAGTCCAGCCGCAGAGTATGCACCACCCCGTTAACGTGGGGGTCACGGCAGTGAAGTAGCAGCCGTACATGGGATCGAGGACGGGCCCCCTCGTGGAGTCCATACAGGACTTGATTGTGTGCTTTCCGCACTACACTTCCCAGAAGTCTCATTGGAGCCTCCCATTGGCGGGTGAGTTATATGAAATTGGAGAAGTGTAGCGGGTGCGCACACCGCTTCCGTTAAAGCCCCTGAAGAGAAGCAGATGGAGCTTCGAAACGCGTCGGGCAGATCCATTACGGAGCGGCGTCTACAAGCGGATCCCCGTCCTCACCTACACATAAATAAAGCTGCTGCTCGCGTGCTACTCACAAGGTGGACAACCTGGAGCGTGAATCTATATGCGGCAGTCCAGCCGCAGAGTATGCACCACCCCGTTAACGTGGGGGTCACGGCAGTGAAGTAGCAGCCGTACATGGGATCGAGGACGGGCCCACTCGTGGAGTCCATACAGGACTTGATTGTGTGCTTTCCGCACTACACTTCCCAGAAGTCTCATTGGAGCCTCCCATTGGCGGGTGAGTTATATGAAATTGGAGAAGTGTAGCGGGTGCGCACACCGCTTCCGTTAAAGCCCCTGAAGAGAAGCAGATGGAGCTTCGAAACGCGTCGGGCAGATCCATTACGGAGCGGCGTCTACAAGCGGATCCCCGTCCTCACCTACACATAAATAAAGCTGCTGCTCGCGTGCTACTCACAAGGTGGACAACCTGGAGCGTGAATCTATATGCGGCAGTCCAGCCGCAGAGTATGCACCACCCCGTTAACGTGGGGGTCACGGCAGTGAAGTAGCAGCCGTACATGGGATCGAGGACGGGCCCACTCGTGGAGTCCATACAGGACTTGACTGTGTGCTTTCCGCACTACACTTCCCAGAAGTCTCATTGGAGCCTCCCATTGGCGGGTGAGTTATATGAAATTGGAGAAGTGTAGCGGGTGCGCACACCGCTTCCGTTAAAGCCCCTGAAGAGAAGCAGATGGAGCTTCGAAACGCGTCGGGCAGATCCATTACGGAGCGGTGTCTACAAGCGGATCCCCGTCCTCACCTACACATAAATAAAGCTGCTGCTCGCGTGCTACTCACAAGGTGGACAACCTGGAGCGTGAATCTATATGCGGCAGTCCAGCCGCAGAGTATGCACCACCCCGTTAACGTGGGGGTCACGGCAGTGAAGTAGCAGCCGTACATGGGATCGAGGACGGGCCCACTCGTGGAGTCCATACAGGACTTGATTGTGTGCTTTCCGCACTACACTTCCCAGAAGTCTCATTGGAGCCTCCCATTGGCGGGTGAGTTATATGAAATTGGAGAAGTGTAGCGGGTGCGCACACCGCTTCCGTTAAAGCCCCTGAAGAGAAGCAGATGGAGCTTCGAAACGCGTCGGGCAGATCCATTACGGAGCGGCGTCTACAAGCGGATCCCCGTCCTCACCTACACATAAATAAAGCTGCTGCTCGCGTGCTACTCACAAGGTGGACAACCTGGAGCATGAATATATATATATATATATATATATATATATATATATATATATATATATATGCCTCCAGCTGGTTTCGGTGCAGACGAAACCTCCCGAGCACTTTCTCCAGCGCACAGACGCAAATAAGGCTCCAAAACCATTTTTTAATTTATCTTGGTTTATTTAAAGTGCAGGGGTGCAGAAGAGAGCATCGAACAGACGCGTTTCGGGCGTGGCCGCCCTTGCTCACTGTCGGTCGCCAGTAGATAGTTATAGTTAGGACCTATTATCCATAGGAAAACCGCAACATTATATTGCCAATAACTTTGGCGTCGATTGATAGATCTTCTTGAAATTTTTCAAACCTTTGTCTAGCTCAGTTCCGCTCCTTCCCTGGAAATGTGGGGGTGATTGGTCCAGCGGGGGCTGAGAAAAAACGGCGGTCCCAAAACGTGTTTTCCCCATTCAATTTCCCATAGGACCTTTAGCCACGGCTACAGCCCGAACGGCTGAGTGGAATTACACCAAATTTGTAGTCCTCAGTTCCGATTTCTGTCTTTGGCCTATCTGGTGCAAATCTGTTCAGTAGTTTTTGAGAAAATTGTGGTTAAAGTTATTTATATATCTATGGGCGCGGAGGATCCGCGGAGTGTGCGAGGACTGGCCTCGTAGGATAAGCACACCGTCCCGATCATGCGCTCAATTCTAATTGGCTGTCAAGCGGTTGTAAACATTCGAAACCAGGAACTGTTGGTAGCCATTTTGTGTCTCGGTAGAAGCGAGGCTGAGGAAGTCAGTGGAATATGTTGGCAAAACGTGAACAGGGGCAAGTTAGACACACCCTGACTCCCTAGGCCTGCTTAGGGGGTGACATAGGGACCCGTAGGGCCAAAAAAGTAAGATAGTTTTTTCTTTTTTTTAAAAAGTCGCGGGATGCGCGTAGGATCCGCGCATTTCGCCGCCGAAAAAAAAGAAGCATGTATTTTTGAGATATATATCAAGCTTATGTGTTTAGGTCTTGGGTGGCTCTAAAAAGAGCCCTTGTGTTTATTGAGAGATTTGAAGTAAGTACCAATGCAGAGTCTAAAGTTCAAGAGGAAGACTCTTGTTTCCCTCATCTGTAAAATGTACACCATCTGTCCTATAGATGCCATGCATATTGAAACGCAGATTGTTGTGGTATATGGACCCCATTTTATAGTCTCGGAGAAAAGCAGAAACAGATTTATTCACATGTTTTCTAGCTTTCTCAATCTGTGGACAAAATTGATTGGACCAGTTCCATTTTTGCCTTTTTGGTATATGTTAGAATATACGAAGGCAGTTTTGGGGAAAAGTGACATCAATTCTCCAAAGGTGTCCTTCATAAGCATTGCCAGACCTACCCCAGTCAAAGAGCCTAGATCATTGCCACCACAGTGCACAATTAGGAGGTCAGGGTGTTGGAGATGTAAAAAGGATTTCACCAATGGCATCAATTGGTGCCACTTTAATCCTCTCTGTCCAATCCATTTAATGTCTACGTTTGCTAAAGCTAGGTCTTTATCCTTTCTGTTCTGCGTATCTTTGGCTCCAGAAAATATAGCTGTGTCCCACAATCCACACTCTAAGCATGTTGAAGGGAGGTCTGGATGTACTCAGATGGTCTCTGTAAATGAAGTGCCAGTTTGAAAAGTACAATTTTTGTAAAATGGTTGTTAAGATGCAGTTGAGAAAAAAAGAAGAGAAATGACTGGTCGTTTGACAATATTCTACATTGAAAACTAGGGTGCAGGTTTCTGTTTTTTGACAGCCCGATTCTTATTGGTTAGCAAAAATTGATAGAAAGGAACATTACATAAGATAAGCTGGTATATTGAGAAGTCAAGCACACTTGCTGTTTTGATTATTAACATTGTGTGATGAACTTTTGACCTGTGTGCTCAGTGAAGTGTTCCATGAAGTGTTTCTATGGTAACAGGCAGAAGGAAGAATGGGGGTAGGGTTCAAATGTATGTCGTTTGGAAAGGATTGAAATGTCTAACCAATAGAAAATGTGTGTTTGGTTTTGTATTAATGTGGTAAGGAATGTGATTTGATGTTCAGGTGTATATGTGTTGAAAATGAGAGGGAAACCTTGCCATTCTATGGTTCTGGTGAGAGGTGTTGAAAACAGAGATTTTGAATAAGAAAATCTGCTGTGTAACTGACATACTTTTTATTCCACAAAACAATTGGAAAGGTGAGTTATTAATTTGTGAGGGAATGTATGTGGTGCATTTTGGTTTTAATTAGAGTACTGTGTTTGTTCTGCTAAAGTGAAGGGAATATATTTTTTCTCAAGAATTTTATTGTGAGTATATGTGCATTTAGAAAGCATTCTGAGATAAGCATTTTGGTACTTCGGGGCATATTATAAAGCAGGACGTTAACAATTATCGCCGTTTTAGCGGCAGAAAACTCCTGCTAAAGCAGCGATGATGAGCTTGATAATATGGACTTGTGAATTCTAATAGAAACCTATGTTCCAGTGTGAACATGGGCTTCTATTGGAATTCTTGACGGCATATTTTCAAGGCCATTATCGCCGCTTTTGTTGCACTTTTCTGTCGCTAAAACGGCGATAATTTTAATGCTCTGATTGATAATATGCCCCTTTATGTGTTCGCCGATATGTTATTAGTTAAAAACGTATCGTGTCGTCACATTTTGGTAGAATTAGAAAATAGTCATTGGTTATGTGTTTCCAAAATGAGTTTAGTATTAATAGTAAAATGCAGTTCTAAAATATGTATAATGTATGGTTGATGTTTTTGCCGACAGATAAGTACATGTAGGCCTGCACTGACACTTCCACCAGTATGATTTCCTACACTACCCAAACACCACTACACTATTGTAAACCCTTAATCTACCTGCAGCATAACCACCTACACTACTTATTCACCACTTTACTATCCTAAACTTTAAATCTACACCAGTTGAACCTCCGACACTAGCCAAACACCAGTTTATTTCCTAGAACATTCCCCTACCACTTAAAGCCTGAAACGCTATCCCTAGCATGATCTCTTATGGTACATAAACACCACTGCACTATGCTAGAACACTACCCCAGTATGAGTCCTTATACTACCTAATCACCATTTCAGTTCTCTAAAGCTGAAATCTATCACAGCAGGATACCTTATACTACCCAAACACCACTATAGTATCCTACTACTGTATTTATAAGAAATATGGTTATTTGTCTAGAATCACACAGTGAGTCTTTGCATTTAGGATTCAGTCTTAGAGAAGTATTTTGGTAGTTCATGTGTCCTTATGTGACCCCTTCAGCAGGACTAGAGTGTCAGGGTGTGTCTACCCTGTCCCCATTTCACAATTTGCACACATATTTCACTGACCTTCTCAGCCTCGCTTCTACCGAGGCCCAAAATGGCTGACTACAGTTGCTGATTTTGAATGTTTACAACCGCTTGACAGCCACTTAGAATTCAGCGCGTCATCGAGGCGGTGCGCTTATCCTGCGAGGCCAATCCTCGCACAATCCGCGGATTCATCGCGCCCATTGATATATAAATGACTTTAATCGTAATTTTCAAACAACCTACTGAACAGATTGACTCCAGATATGCCAAAGGCACAAGTCGTAACTGAGGACTAGCTCTCTGCCAAATTTGATGTAATTCCGTTCAGCCATTCGGGCTGTAGCCATAGCTGAAGGTCCTATGGGAAATTGCATGGGGAAAACACGTTTTGGAACCCCCCTTTTTTCTCGGCCCCCGCTAGACCAATCACCCCCAAACTTTCAGGGATGGAGCGGAACTGAGCTGGCTAAAAGGTTGGAAAATTTCAAGAAGATACATCAATCGACGACAAAGTTATTGGCAATAGAATGTTGCAGTTTTCCTACCCTAAATCTTAAATATAGTTCTGCAGAACCTTCAACACTATCCATACACCAGTTTATTTTCTACAACATTACCACAACACCACCCTCTATACTACAGAAAGACCAGTGCAGTACTCTAAACTCTAAATGTACCCCTAGTATGACCCCTCACACTGTATAAACACCGCTGTACTACCCTGAATAATAAAACACTACACAGCATGACCCTGGACACTACTCAAATACCATTGCATTACTCTAAATCTATCTCACCACCACCTTCTACACTACCCAATCACGACTGTACTATTGTAGAACACTACTCCAGTATAACCCAGTACACTACTGAAACACTACTGTACTAATGTAAAACACTACTGCGGTACGACTCCATACACTACACAAACACCACTACAGTACCTTAAACTGTAAAACACTATCCCTATTATGACCCCATAGACTACATAAACACCACTGCACTATCCTAGAACAGTACCTCCCCACGATCTTCTACACTAGTCAAACATCATTGCAGTACTCAGCATGACCACCTACAGTATACAAACACCACTGCACTATCTTAAATCCTAAAACACTATCTCTAGCATGACTCTGTACGTTATATAAAGTCCATTGCAGTGTCCTAGAACACTGTCCTAGCAGGACACTCTACAGTACACCAAGTCCACAGCACTACCGTAAACCCTAAATCTACCCCCTGTACAACCTCTTACACTACCCAAACACCATTGTACTACCCTAAACAGTAATCAATCTCAGCATGACATCCTACACTACCCAATCATGACTGCACTATCCTAGAACACTACTCCAGAAGGACCCTCCTACACTACACAAAGGCCACTGCACTACTCTAAACCCTAAATATACCCCTAGTACGATCACCTACACTATGCAATCACCAGTGCAGTTCCCTAAATTCTAATACATTAACCCAGCACGATCTCCTACACTACCCAAATACCACTGCGCTACCCTAGAATACTACCCCAGCACGAGTCTTTACACTACACAAAGAACACTGCACTACTCTAAATTCTAAATCTGTAGTGTTCCAAAACCATAGTGACTGTTTATGTACCATGCAGTAATCTATTTAATAAAGTAAAAGTGAACCAATTATGAATTACCTCATTGTCTTTCCTTATAGTATTATGATCATTTAGATAATAAGTATGTACTCATAGATTGCTTCAGGTTTTAGTGTTATGGAGTGCTTCAAACTGGTATGCACTATGTATGTAGTGCTCTTATAACTTTCACAGTTCTTTATCAGGCCTACAATTTTTTAGTTAGAATTTGTATGAAATGTGTTTGTATAGTAATAAAAAAGAATATTTGTTTAAAGTTTTTAATAAATACTTATATATGTTTATTTTTTACAGATACTGTTTATCATCCTTAAAATAAAGTTATCATGCCGCACAAAGAAAGACGAAAAAAAAGTCAGAAAAAGGATACTTATTTGAAAAAAACTCAACCACAACTCTTGGAAGATCAACATAATGTGGCGAAAAATAGAACAATTTCTGGTAAGACTTCAAAAGACTTTATAAAAGTGATTACTAGACTGGAAAAAAAAATAGAAATGTGGAAAGCAGTGAAAATGTTCCAAGCACAAGAAAAATTGAAAAGAATAGGAAAGGCAAAAAAGGCAATGTAAAAACAAAGGATACAACTTATAGTAAAAAAAGACAAAATCAATATAAAGAAATCCGCCAAAAATTATTTTACAACGGAGTTGTGAATAACTTACTGAAAGACACAAAAAAATGTAGAAAGAGTACACAATTTTTTAAAAAGAAGCAACATATTGAATCCATTGTTGAATGGCTTTTGAAGTAAAGACAAAACTCGTCATTTTAGTACTGAAGAGAATTCGATCATTAGATAAACCAATACATTCAATGAAGGCCAAAAATAAGAGGAAAAGAGTAATTAACAAAACTAATTTTTGTGATTTTTTTTAGGACAATGGAAACACAGTTCAAGTTCTGAGCCTTTTTTTAATGAAGAGAATTATTTACAGAGCAATAATATGTTGCATGCCATGGACACCAGTGGTCGAGCTCATGAGGTTAGAGATGGTTGTCCAATTGAGAGAGAACAAATGGTTCCTAGAAATGCAGAAGAAGTGATAGCTGATGAAGGTCTAGGCAGACGTCCTAAAGCCCCAGTGTTCACTTGGGATTGAAGTAGTATTTGTAGTGTATGGCAAGAATCTATTGATAAATTACGTCCTTTCTTACAAGCATATTGTAAAAAAAGTGTTAAACAAAAGATTAAGCTGTTGCAAGGACTAGACCCTTGCAGAGTGAGAAAACATACTGGTTTGCAAGGTCATTCTCTGGCTTGTCTTTCAAGTAAAGTATGTTAAAGTGTTTTTCACCATTTCAGGATGTTGGCAGTACATCATACTCAAATGCGGAAGTTAGTGAGAAGATTGTATTATGCAAAAAGTCCAGCACTAAAGTTAAGTGAGTTGAACAGTGCCCTTTTGCGAGGGTCAGTATCAGATGTGAAAAAGGTTTGTGATGATATTGAGTTTTGTTACTTTGGTCCTGAAGAAGAGAGTGAAGAAACTCAAACATTAATAGAAGAAAATGTTGCAGAGAATGTTGAACATAGTTGTACCCAAAATTTTGAAAATGAAAGTTTAAGGTGATTTTAGGTAAAAGACCAAATGTTTCTTGTATTTGTTGTCGCTCACTACAAAAACAGACTAGGAGTGTTGATCTGTATTTAAAAAGTGAAAAAGAAAATAATGATAAGTGGAAGGAATTTGCAATTTATTTGTTTGTAGAGAATTGTTTTGATTTGGGTTCTGATCAACGTATTTGTAAATATTGTTATAACAAGTTAGATGAGAATAGAATGCCTGTTAGAGCTGTGCATAATAATTTAGAGTTAGTTGCTATTCCTCCACAACTGACAGATCTCAATACCTATGAGTCTATTCTCATTCAGTGTGTGCACCCGTTTCAGGCAATTGTTCTTATGGAGCCTAAAACAGGTAAATTGCCACCTTCAGATTAACAAAGAGGATTAAAAGGAAGAGTGGTGGTAGGGGGCGTGGCCAGACGCCAGCGAAGATGGCCGCTTAAACCGAGAGCTCCGCCGGAGCCGAGCCCTAAACCCTTTCAATCGGCCAAAATCCGGCATGTCATACACTCTTTTGACTGAAAAAGCCCAGTAAGACCTAGCGGCACTAGCGTCTTTAATTCGCGAGTTCTCACTCACCCCCAACGCTGTGTGGCGGCGACGGCCTCTGTGGTCCGACTGCCGCCTGGAGAAGGTGAGCCAGGCGCCCGGCCCGAGATCCACGCAAGGCCTCGGCTTTGCGGCCTAGGCGGGGGACGGGGAGCGAGTGCCGGAATCAGTGTCGGAGCTCCCTCTGACCCCGCGGGGCCTAAAGGCAGGGCAAACAACAGTGCAAGGCTCCCGTGGGGCTGATCCCGCGGCGGCGAACCATGGAGGGCGGTGGGACCACACGGAAGGAAAGTCGAGGAAACTCGCCTCCCGCCATTTTGGGTGTCCACGGCGGCGGTGGGCTGCGCCATAAGGAACTTGGCTGCCTGGCAACTCCGTCGCATGTCCTGAGATCGCAGGCAGGCGGCGTATTGGAAAGGGTCTGCTGCACCAAACACCGGCCCGGGGAGGGCTTCATGGCGATGCTGAGGATGCGGAGACAAGGCCGGCCCCACAAGGGAGATCCCATACTTGTTTGAAGTGGGCGCCGTGGGAACACCACCGAAGCATAAAAGAGAAAGCCCCCGGGGCCACATAAAACCTACTGCTGCCGGGCGCCTTGGGCCTTGATACCGGGGGGTGACGAGTGCGGCGACCTCTGACTGGGGAATCAACTGACGCCACGAGATCTCAACACAGTTGCGGAAGCGGATTGTTGGGAATGGGGCCCAGAGACTGTAGTAGAGCCGTGAGGACACCGCGTGAGTGGGTGAACAGGCTGCCCTATAGTGGCCCTCTGGAGCCCGCAACACCTACTGCAGCAGGTAGAGGGGCCCTGTGGACTGCCAAAGAGCATGGAGCAGAGCGACGCCGCTGAGAGGTGGGGCAGAAAGTGAGCTGAGTGTCGCGGCCACCAGAGAAGGTGAGAGCCCTGGGGTCTGGCCCAAGGCCCAAACGCCATCTCTTGGGTGGCATTACACTGGGGCTGGAGCGAGGCGCTTGTGACTTGCCGATAGGAAGCGCAGGCCGCTATCATGAAGCCGAAGGTTGCAGCCGTCGCGCAAACTAACAAACTGGATAAGTATGCAGTCCCAGTGGGGGTACGCCGGGAGATCAGGCTGCACCCAAAGAACCGTCCCTGGCCTCGATCATGTCGGCAATACAGACACTAGGTACTACCCTAGAGACAAAAATCGACAAACTGTCAATTGAGGTCAACTTTCTCCGCACAGATCTCGGCAAAACATCAGAAAAGGCCAAGGCCAATGAGACTGACATAAGGGAACTCCAGGCCTCCTCAAAGAAACTAGACCAACGCGTAAACGAACTAATGCATCAGCACCGCCAGGTGGCGCTGAACCTGGCGGACCAAGAAGGGAGGGCCCGCCGGAACAACATTTGCGTGGTGTGCGTTCCGGAGGATTCGGAGGTGCCGAGTATGGACCTTTTCCTGGAAGAGAAGAGAAAGGTTCCCTTGATCGCAACAATGAATTCAATGTACAATAACTGTATAACACACTGTCTCAAACTACAATCAACAAATATCCAGAACCATAATACAAAATATTAGATTTTCTAAGAAAACATTTGTCTTTATTTGTATGCCTTAGGCAATTTCGATAACATTTCTTTAAAAACAACACATAGTTAATAAATTGTTCAAAAAACACAAATACATCCACAATTGTCACAAAGACTAAAAAATAATATGTATAGCTTCCCTAATCATAAATCAACATGTACACATTCCATATACATTAATTATGACCTGCATAATCGAGACAAAACAAAAAGACTTAAAAATTATCTAATTCTATTGCACATCGATTTCAAAAGCACGAGGCCAATACTCTTGATTTGTATTTTCGCCCTTCTGTGACTGTCTTTTTCGATTGTGCCCTCCTTATGCGTCGACGCGTTTCGACGGTTTATATTAATTCAGTACCACCTTTTTCAAGACATACAAGTGATTTAGCTGTCCCGATAAAATTTACAATTTTTCTACCAAAAGTGGATCTTAAGTCCCCTGCGTAGTTGCTTGTTAGGGGAGACAATGGTTCTCACGGTACTGTGCTTTAAAAGTCAACTGTACTCGTCGCCCGTACTGCTTTATAGGGAAGTTTCTGATGGCTGAACCCTCTTTAAGCGAACTTGCCTGACTTAACCCCGATTTATCACATATTATGCTGCGCGGTATTGGTGCCGTATACCCACTGTTTCTCAACTTGTGGTCCACTCGATGCGCTGAAACTTTTTGTTGCGTTTCGTCGTATAAAATAGAGTGCTTCTTTTGGTGGCCACACTTTAAATGTAGACCACGTAGTATTTTCTGTGCCCCCGAAAATTGGATAGTCGATCTCCTTATTCGAAGTGACGGCACATCCAAACGCCAGCTACTGCTTGTTTGCTTCCTTTTCCTGGAAGACCTGATCCTCAATCACTCGAAGCCTAAACGCCTCTCTAACATCTTTACCATTGAACGTGCGCATCATGCACCCATTCCTAAGCCCAAACCAGGAGCACCACCCAGGACAATCATAGCAAAAATCCTGAACTAGCGAGACAGAGACGCTATTCTCCAGACGTCCAGACAGATGGGCGATCTGCAATATGAGAACGCCACAATCCGGTTCTTTCTAGACTTCACGCTCCAGGTACAACGTGAAAGACGCTCCTTTGATGGAGGGGAGGCAGCGTTGCGGAACAAAGGAATTAAATACATGATGTTTTTTCCTGCCAAACTCAAAGTCATCGCAGGGGGCAAATCTATGTTTTTTACTGCACCATCGGAAGTCCAAGATTGGCTGGACAGAGAATCGTCGCAGCCCTCTGGCCGGGCAGAGGGTGGCGGCTGGAGAGACAAACAGGTTGCCTCGCCGGGGTCCATGGACGAGAGATCGGATGTGGACAGAGCAAGTCAGTGCTCCTGGCGATAGAGATCAGCTAGCCCCAAATGGGGTACTCCCCGGGACGCTCCTGGCCACTAGTGGAGGCGGCACTGCTAACTCGGACCCCTGCAAGCTGTAATGTAATGTATACTCTCTGTGTAAGATGCTGGGGTTCATTTATCCTTGTGGGTATTTTGATACGTGGGGGATGTTACTTAGACTTAAGTTATAGGAAACCTGGGACAGTGCCAGGGAGAGACTATAAACATTCTCTCCCCCCCCACGAACTGGTGGCTCGCGACGATCCAAGAAGGGCCGGAGCAATACTTCGCCTGTATGGGGATCGAATCTTAGGAGATATTGATCTGATTCTGACGGAGTGTATACATGTTTAATGAGGTATTATGTTATGTGAGGGGGGTGGGGCACGCAGCGGCTGGAGCCGGCGCATTTTCCCCTTTCAGTACTTTCTTCGGGAGGGGGGAGGTCTCCTCACTCCTGGGTTGGGTTGGGCGAAAGGCGCTCTGCTACTTGGGGATGTGGGTAGTTCGAAGCCTACGGAGCAGGGAAGCAGGGAGGGGAGGTGGGGGGGTCACCAGTTTCAGGGTGGCAGACGGGGAGTGGGCGTGGTGTGGGGTTGGGGGGGAGTTTGGTGTGGTCACACCGGGGGTATGCAGTTGTTCTAGGAAAACGAATCAGGAATCACAGGAACAGAGTGGCAGTTGATTGTGCTGATGGCTATGTAGTGGGATAAAAGTCATAAGGTACTTAGCTGGAATGTCAATGGGTTGGGGGACAAACTCAAGAGAAGTATTGTGGTACAGTTTGTTAAACAACACCTCCCAGATGTGGTCATCCTGCAGGAAACCCAACTGCTGGGAAACACGTGTCACACGCTGAACAGATGGGGATAGTCTCTTGTGATCCACGCCGGCTTTACATCGGGGTCCCGGGGTGTGGGGATCCTTCTGCGCCGTAGCTATCCATTTGTTATTGACCACATGGACACGGATCCTCTGGGGCATTTTGCTGCCATCTCAGGGAAATGGGAGGGGCGCAGGCTCAACTTGGTAACGATCTATATTCCACCGGGCCTCCAAACTCAGTCTTACCACGACCTTGGGAGATTGCTCCTTTCCCTCCCAGAGGGGCGACTCCTAATGGGTGGGGACTTCAATGCTGTGGTGTCGGGCGAATTAGACAGACATCCGACTAGGGATATAGTGGCGGGACACATGTGGCTCCCCAATTTCATTAGGGCGTTCGCACACTTTGATCTCTGGTGCCTCCGACACAAAAACAATACACCTTTTCAGGTCCGCACCGCACTTTCTCACGCATAGATTACCTCCTAGCACCAATGCACCAAGACACCACCATTTGCCATGTCGCTCACCTGGCGAGGGGTATCTCGGATCATTCCCCGTTGTGGGCCCACCTTACCATCGGGGACCGAAAGGAGGGCTGTGTTGCGCCGATCAATGCCTGGTACCTTCGTAGCGAGGAGACAAAAAGGAAACTGACTCTTTCAATTGACCAGTACTTTGGGGAGAACATGGGGACCGTGGAGTCCTCAGTAGTCTTGTGGGAGGCTTTCAAGACGATGCTGAGGGGAGGAGCTGGACGCCGTAAGGAACGGGAAGCGCAGATGGTAACTTTAGAAAGCGATCTTCTCGCTCTAGGAAACACAGCACACAGGGATGACAACCCAGACATTCTCCACCAGATGCAAATTAAAGCGTCAGAATACAAAGCTTTAGCTACAGACGCTGCTAAGACCGTAGCAAGAGACAGGGAGGGCAGGCTGTACGACCAAGGGGACAAAGCGGGCAGATTTATAGCCTGGCTGGATAAAAAGCAGCAGGCACAGAAAGTGGTAGTCGAGCTTAGGGTTGAATCACGGAACCCCGGGAGATTGTCAGGGAGTTCAGGGAGTTCGCGGAGCACTTTCGAAAGGTCTACACCAGGGGGTCGGACCGGTCGAAAGAGGACTCAGCTGCCCTACTGGTCGACATTATGCTACCTACCCTTTCAGACGATGAATGGGAGACTTTGGAGGTGCCACTGACCACTGAGGAACTGGTCAGGGCCATCCGTGACCTTCGACCTGGGAAGGCCCTAGGGCCTAATGGCCTTCCGATTGAGCTCTACAAGCTCAAGCCTGACAGTCTTAGCCTGCATCTGAAACACATGTTTGAGAAAAGTAGGGAGCAGGGCATACTTCCAAGGGACCAGCAGATAGTCACAATTGTGGTCATACCTAAGGAAGGGAAACCAAAACAGTTGAGTGCCTCCTACAGGCCAATATCACTGTTAAATGCTGAGACGAAAATCCTGGCCAAAGTACTTGCTAATAGACTTAAGCCGGTCCTCAATACATTGGTACACCCGGACCAGTCGGGCTTTATGCCCCACCTTAACACGGCGATTAACTTGCGTCGTCTCCATGGAGTGCTGGGACGCTGCCATACGATCCAGGACGATGCGGTTGCGGTGTCGTTGGACGCAGCAATGGTGTTCGACACACTGGAGTGGCCCTACAATGATGGCAGATCCTAGGAAACTTGGATTTGGTCCGAATTTTATCGGCTGGATGCACCTCCACTATACCGGCCCAGGTGGTAGTCAACAACAAAATCTCAGAGGTCTTCACATTAGGAAGAGGAAAGCGACAGGGATGCCCCCTCTCACCTTTGCTTTTCGCCCTCTCCCTGGAACCACTTGCTGCCTGGATAAGACAAGACCCCTCCCTAAAAGGGCTCCGATGGGCCGACGGATGGGAGGACAGGATTCCACTCTACGCGGATGACATCCTTCTATACCTCACAAACCCCAGTGAGTCCCTCACAGTGGCATTAGAGATTTTTACCTGCTTCGGGGAGAGCTCAGGTTACAGTATTAACTGGGGAAAGTCACTCCTCTACGTCCTGCATGGGGCCCCCCCGGAAATCCCGAGCAACTGTCCGATTAAGATAGCTGAAGATGGGTTCACGTACCTGGGAATCTTCATCTCCAAGGAGAGGGCGTTCCATACGAGAAGAACCTCTTGCCACCTTTGCAACGGCTAAAGAGAGAAACCGCCACCTGGAAAAAACTCCTGCTGTCCATATTACGGGAAACATCCTTTACAATTAAACTTTTTCCACGCAGTACCTTTACAACGCAGGAATTACAACGCAAGTCGTTACAGCGACTTGCGCTGGAGGGCGCTGTAGGATAGGGAATAGTTTAATTTACTATCCAAAACCTTCCCTACTATCCACGGGGACTGGAGTTGGAATAGTAAATTAAACTATTCACTATCCAGCGCCCCCCAACGCAAGTCGTTGTAACGACTTGCGTTGTAAAACCTGCGTTGTAAAGGCATGCGTGGAAAAAGCATGCGTTGTAACGACATACATCCCCATATTGCGTCGGGCAGCACTTTTCAAAATGTTGGCGCTGCCAAGGTTTCTCTATGCCCTCCAAAATTACCCGGACCTAGTTCCGCAGAGGAACTTTGCTGCCATTGAGGCCACACAGAGAGATCTTCTGTGGACTGGGATGCTCCGCATATCCCTACAGAAACTCACATTGGGATGGTTTGATGGGGGGATAGCGCTCCCGGACATCCGGAAATATTATTGGGTGGCACATCTCTCGGCCATTAACCAAGGTACATACTGTGCTGGGAACGATCCAGGATACGGGATGGACAAATGGCCCCTCCCGGGCGGTATCTTTGAGGCCGCACTTTATTCCAGGCCGGGCAGGTATCGTCTCACGGGACCTACAAAACACTCGGTACAGCTGTGGCACATTGTTCAGCGAAAACTGGGATGGGCTGACAAACTAACAATGGCTACCCCGCCTCAGAAAGGCTGGACACACTGAGTCGCACCAAGAGATTCCCCAATTGGGACTTGATCGGGATTTCTCAGTTGAAAGACCTGTGGGGCCCGGACGGGGTTGTCTCATTCGCTTTGCTCCAACGTACCTATGACCTGGCTCAAACAGAACACTTCCGGTACATGCAGGTTAGGCACTCCCTTCAGGCTAACATCCCTCCAGGGACCCAGCTCTCGGAGTCCTCCCCTCTCAAGGACAGGCGGCTGGACGGCCACCTTCCAGAGCGGGCTATCTCCCTCACCTACAAAAAACTGATTAACCACACTCCAGACCCATTACCAGCACTTAGGGGGAAATGGGAGGTATTCAGACTCGAAATTGACGATGAGGAATGGATAGAGGCACTTGCATCCCCCAAAGCAAATAGCAATATCAGCCAAACTTAGACTGATTCAACTGAAAATCCTTCACCGGGTCTATATATCTGGCACAAGGCTGATACTGATGGGCCGAAGCGAAGACGGACTCTGCCGGAGGGGGTGTGGGGAGGTTGGCATCTTCTTTCATATATTGTGGGAGTGCCCTGTGCTACAGGACTTTTGGAAATGGGTGTTTGGCTGTATGCGTGAGGTGTTGGGGGTGGAGTTGCGTCCAGAGGTTAAGAGGTACCTTCTGAACATTTGGGAGCCCACAGACTTACCATCAAAGGGCAAGATATGGGTAACGTTAGGATAGGCATTTGCAAAAAGAAACATAGCGAGATTGTGGGGGGCAGTAACACCTCCAACGCTCAGTTCCTGGAAGAAGGACATGAACTGGTGTATGATCCAAGAGAAGACAGTGTATGTGGCCCGGGGCTGCCCCCGGAAGTGGGTGGCGGTGTGGTCCAATTGGAATGATTATCGTGGTAACCTATGTGAACCCCCTCGAATTTCCCCCATTAATGAGCTGATTACACTGTGACTTATAGCTGCATTGGCATCATCCAGACCTAGCCTGTATTTGAAAAGATCTATGTAAACTGTTTTTTCCAACAATAATCATGTAACAAGTGTATTCCCTGTATGTGATGACCACCTAATTTTGTTTCCTTTGCAATAAAAAGATTTATAAAAAATTTTTTAAAAAGGAAGAGTGGCGTATTTACCGTTGGATTTAAAGAAAAATATTGAGACTATTGGTGTAGACGGTGTAAAAAGTGAACCTCTAGTTATTCTTGTTAATGGTTTGCCAACTAAGAAGGAGTAAGTGGATGTTAGGAAAGTGCAAAAGGCAACATTGTATTTGATAAAAAACAATGCATACTATAATGTTTATATAGGGGAAGAAGAAATACTTTTAGAAGAAGATACTGAAACGTCAAGTGGACAAATTGAAAAAGTGGACATGTAAAGATGTGAAGAAATCTAAGAACATTATAGTGTGCATCCACTTCATTCAAAAGAAGTGATGGGAAACACACTTGATTTGTTCCAAATGAAAAAGGCAAAAGGAAGTCCCATGAGTGTATGGGAAGAGAGCTTGGAAGCTCGTTGTTTTCCACAGTTGTTCCCAACTGGAAAAGGAGCATGATATGATGAACGTCCTGTGCAGATTCCTGCATCTGAATATTGGACAACAAGATTATATGCAGAAGATTCAAGATTTCGACAATGTATCCCTTATATATTTCATCTTTTGTTTGAAAGTGACTTGTCTGGACTTTCATATGCAGTCAACCATATTCTAAAATCTGGAATACATCCGCACAATGTATCTGCAAAAGATTTTATGGATAAAGTGCACCAGAGAGATGATCATTTAGAATCTCAGCTCATTAATCTGATGGCATGTCAGTGTGGGACTAATGAATATTGGTACCGTCGTCATGGAGATTTGAGGTTATGATATCTTTTATCTGCAATAAAAAAATCCTCCTCTTGGAGAAGTTGTGGATTTCTTTTGGAGAAAGGAGTATCAAGCAAGAGGTGCTCCTCATATACATATGCTGTTATGGATTAAGGACGCTCCCAAATTTGGAACAGATGCGGATGATACTATTTTGAGTTTTATTGAAGAATATGCAACATGTGCTGTACCCAAAAGCACAGAAGAAAACAACTTAAGAGCACAAGTGTTATGATTCCAAAGCCACCGATGTGGAAAATACTGTCGACAAAAGTACAAATCTAAGTACAAGTTCTACACCAAATGTCATTTTGGATTTCCACATCATGTAATATCGAAAGGAAGAGTGAATAGATTTATGTCATCTTTGCAACATACTATCACAAGAAAGTCTCCAAAAAATACCTACAACTTAAGAAGAAATGAAGAGTCAAAATACATAAATGACTACAATCCAGTCATTGTGTCCATGTGGAATGCTAACATGGATATTCAATATGTTGCAGACAATTCCATTGCTGTTGCTCGATATGTAACATCTTATATTACAAAATCAGAAAAGACAGAATTGAAAGAAATGTGGGAAGAGATTTCTCGAGAGAAGACTCTAAGTAAGAAATTATACAGTTTCAGTTTGAAGATGTTATCGCAACGGGAAATCGGAGCATATGAATGCTCAGATCGGTTATCATCGGCAAGTCTATACTCCAAATCTAGAAGAATCCTTTATGTGAGTCTAGGTCTTGCAGCAATGTGAAATTGGGTACTGATATCTGTTCAAGAAATTGAATATTTAGCAGAAAAAGATCCAGAAAGTACGGATATTTTGAAAATGAATATGTTGGACACATATTACCCAAACAGAAGTCATCATCTTGAGAATACGTGTCTCTATGAAGTGCTGCAAAACTACAGTTTTAAACGGAATACTTCAATGATGGAAAATATGGAGTCATTGGTTCCGAAGGATGTTTGGTGAAACAAACAAAAGGAAATTTGATTAATCACAGGAAGCTGAGTTGCGACACTGCTGATAAAAGGGAATTTTACTATTTAGCCCTTTTGCAGCTATTCAAACCATGGCGTTCAGAACTGGAATTACTTGGAGATTTCCAGAACTATGAAGATTCCTCTAATGCTTGTAAAGGTAGCATACAATGCAGTGCTTTTGCAAATTATGTGAAAATGTTGAACGATGAAATTGATCAAGAAGCTACAATTGCAGCTGAGATTGGGAAACATCCTTTACAACGCAACTGATACAACGCACTACCATTACGACGCAACCATTTAAACGCAAGTCATTACAACGCATTGCGCTGGGGGGCGCTCTAGGATAGGGAATAGTTTTAATTTACTATCCAACACCTTCCCTACCATCCACGGGGACTGGAGTTGGAATAGTAAATTAAACTATTCACTATCCAGCACCCCCCAACACAAGTCGTTGTAACGACTTGCGTGGTAAAACTTGCGTCATAAAGGCATGCGTTGTAATAGCATGCGTTGTAACGACATAGATCCCTGAGATTGCTAGAGACAGTCCTAAAGACAGTCAAAGTTCTGCTGCACAGAGTCAAGATCTACTAGGACAACCAATTGTTGAAAACGAAGCAGCAATCGCCATGAATGAGGTGGAAACAGCAATGTATCAAGCTCAAGAAGATGTAACAAACTTAGGAAATTTGGAAGAACAACTAAATGTTGAGCAGAAAGAAATATATGAGCAAGTGAGACAACAGATTAACCATGGATTACTTCATGAAAAGAAAGAGTGCTCATGTATGTCTTTTCAACTGATCCGAATGTACGTGAGTGGACAAGCTGGAAGAGGAAAAAGTTTTTTAATTACAGTAATTACAAGTTATCTACAGAAATCAACTGAGTCACATTTGTCTTGTGTTGTCACTGCTCCAACTTGGTTGGCAGCACACAACATTAAAGGAATTACTTTACATCGTTTACTAAAGCTACCAGTAGAGCATGAAAACAAATTGGAATATCACAAGCTATCTGGAGAAGCTTGCTGTGAAGTTTCAAGAGTCTTGAAGAAAATGAAATGAAACTTCTCATTATTGATGGAGTAAGCATCGTCTCAAACTTAATGCTTGCCTTTGTGCATTTAAGAATGCAGCAAATTCTTAAAACAGAGTATGACGTATTATTTGGAGGAAAACACGTCATAGTTTTTGGAGATCTACTGCAACTGACTCCTATAAAAGGACAACCAGTTTTTAAAACACTTGCGCATGAAGACACCAGAAAGTCTCTGGGTAGTGTTGGAAATGTGAACATTTGGTCATATTTTGAATACAAAGAACTCATTACAAATATGCGACAGGCAAATGATGGTGATTATGGAAGTATTCTCCAAGATATAAGAATTGGACTACTGACAGAACATGGCAAACAAGCTTTACAGTCTTGATTACTTTCCAATTTGTTTCCAAATGAAAATATAGGGCCATATGTAGGTAATCCAAATTAACCTATTCTAAAATACCGATTCGGTATTTCTGAATCGGTAAATAGTTTGTAGGTATTGATTTGGTAAATTTTACCGAATCAGTAAAATTCGGTAAATACCTCCAGGCCCATAGGAATGAATGGGAATTACCGATTTGGTAAATACCGAATCGATAATAGGGGGAAGACTTACAAGGGTGGCAGGGTGTCACATTGACACCCTGTTGCACCCCTGAATAGTGCATGGGTGCACATGTGGCACACATATGTCTGCCATATGGCACTTTTGGAAAAGCACACATTTGCTTTTTCAAAGGTTTTCGATATTTACCACCATCTTTTAGTTGGTGGTAAATACCGAATCCTTAACTCAGAAATGCACTCATTTGAGTGCGCCCTACATTAAGGATTTGGTAATTTACCGAATCGGTATTTTAAAGAATCGTTAATTTACCGATTCCATAAATTACCGAATCCTTAAATTTGGCCCCTACATCTCATATGCCCAATACCGGTCGGTAACGGCCGAAATTCGGTAATTTCGGCCATTACCAACCGGTATTGGACTACCTACATCTGGCACATAGTTCCTGAGAAAATATACATGGAAAGTGCAGATAAGAAATCTGTAATCTGCTTAATGCCAACACTGCGTGAGTGTTCTATATTCAACAAACAACTTTTGAAACTGGAAAATGAAGAAATAATAAAATTGGAAGCCATCGATAAAATAGAACATGAAGTAATCACTATTATTTTGAACCAAAAATTGAAGACAAATTTGGATTCTTTAGAAAAATCAATATCTAAAACTGCTGGTTTAGAAAAGAATCTTTATGAATGTAGAAACTGTCGGATCATTTTAAGGCGTAATTTGGATGTAGAAAAAGGTTTAGTTAATGGAGCAATGGGCAAAGTTGTGGATTTTGTTATCAAAATAAAGATGGTATTGAATTATTTATTAAGAAAATACAAATTACAGTCGCAGATTTAAAAACATACATAGATACACGTGCTTGACCATCTTCTCAACACCACATGTCTCATGGGCACAAGAGTAGTAACACAGCCATGATGCCAACATCCCGAAAGTGGGCAGGCGGCGTTCACTTATCAAATTAAGAATAAAAAGAAGCAAATGAAGCGTGGGAAGGGGCACCAAACGGGACAAGCGCACAGGAAGGGCACCGCCTGCCATTCAGCCTGTGTGTGTCAAGAGGCAGCACATAGGAACCGCAAGCACCCACACCGCGCACCAGACAATTGGTTCAACCTATGCCAGCCGGTTCTGCAACGCCAGAGGAGTGTATCGCTACACCATTCGCCATGCACTCAACATTCTCTCCCCTCACTCCAGCCAAATAGGTATTGTATAGTCCCCAGAAACTTTTAGGTCGGCTCCTAGGCAAAAGCAGCTCGCTGTAAAGTTCGGACTGCGTGGAACAATAGAGCATGTCTCTAGACCACTGCTGCAAGGTAGGGGCAGGGCCACGCAACCAGCACATAGCCACCCTCCTCCTGGCCATCAGCAAACCCATGTCAACCAATCTGCGTACTGCCTTCGGAAAAGCCTTTGTGTAGTCCAAGAGGGCGACCCGCGGTTCCAGTGGGAGTTCCAGCTCGACGATCCTGCCCAGTTCCGCAAACACAGCCAGCCAGAATGCACTCATGCCCGGGCATAGCCACGCCAAGTGCAAAAAGTCCGCCACCTCAGCATGGCATCTCTCACATTCCGCACTGTCCCGCAGCCCATACCTGCACAGTCTCTCAGGTGTGTAGTATACCCTATTAAGGAACTTGAAGTGTACCAGACGGTGTCTACCATGTAAGGAGACTGCGAGTGTTCATGCAGCAATAGGTGCAAGTCGCATCATCCAGGTGCACATCCAAATCTCTCTGCCATGCCAGTCTGGCTGCGGTATATTTATGCACCCTCTGTGCCATCGTGATCTTATAGAGAACTGAAGTCATTTTACGTTGGGAAGGTGCCTTGATGACTTGAGTTAGCTCGCCAACTTCGGGAGGCTCCGCCATATCATCCCCCAAGAGTGCCCGAAGAGCCCCTCTCACTCAATGGAACTGAAATCTATTTAACAGTGTAAGCTTCTCCGGCGATGCATCGAGTTGCTCTGCAGTAAGGACCATGCCATCGCAAAATAGGTCACCAGCCTTCACCACATCTAGGGCCTGCAGAGCCCGAACTACGCCCCTCTCAGTGCAGGGGCCCAGCCATCTCAGCCACTCTATGGGCCATGCTGGCGAGTACAACAGTACTCCCGTCTGTTATTGCAATAGCCAGTGCCAGGCGTGCCTGGTTGAGTTCAGTGAATCTAGAACTCCCATCCTACGATCTGGTGGTTCCAGGATCACAGCTGGCAGGGGAAGCGGTTCACCAAAAAGCCGCTCCAAGCGTAAGTAAGGGACGTTCTCCTCACCATGTACACATGCATGGAGGTGCGCAGCCTGCGCCACTCGGTAATATAACTCCAAATCAGGCGCTCCTAGGCCACCAGAGTGGCACGGGAGCGTGAGGACTCCCCACTGCACCCTCGCCTGCCTGCCAGCCCAAGCTAGTTTCAACAGAAGTTGCCTCAGTCTGGTAAAAAAATATTTGAGCAGCACCAGGGGAATATTTGTAAAAAGAAAAAGGAATCTAGGCAGTACCACCATTTTCATAATAGATATGCGCCCCATCAGGGACAAGGGCAAGCGACACCATAGCTCCACGTCGTCCTCCAGTTTCGCAATAGCAACCCCGTAGTTCTCGAGGAAGACTACATTTGCATTAGTGTGCAGCCGTATTCCTAAATAGCGTACCGATTCTTCGGTCCAAACCAAGGGATATTCCATCGCAAATTCAGTTGTGGCCGGGGTAAGAGGGAACACCAAGGATTTATCCCAATTAACCTTAAGGCCTGACAAGGCTCTGAATCGTACCACCTCTCTGATAACTGCAGGCAGATTCGCTTCTGGGTCACGAACATATAGCAGCGTGTCATCTGCATATGTGGACACTATTATTTTATATGTGGGGAACCCTATGCCCTCATGCCCGTGATACTCTCTCATGGCGCATGCCAGCGGCTCTGCAACCAGGGCATACAGCAGCGGTGACAAGGGGCAACCTATTTTCTAATTGTGTAGTGTTCACTATACAGATTAAGGGGTTTTGAGGGTATCCCCTTCCTGCTGCACCGTCTGATTAAGTGCTATTACTGTGACTTGACGTTAATACGGCTAGGGCGCCTTTCTTTCTTCCTGGATACTAAAACCCGTCCCTAACTACATACAAGGGGCAACCATGCCTGGTGCCCCGGGAGATGTCAAGGGGGGGCAGTGACCAAGTCCCCGATCCGCACCCGGGCCGTCGGTTTATGATAGAGTGCGCCAAGCAGCTGTAGAAATACCCCCCGTAGCCCCATTCTCGTCAAGACTTGTCTCAGGAGCGGCCATTCGACCGAGTCGAACGCCTTCTCCATGTCTAAGAATACGGCAACTGCCTTGGTATCCTGGCGGATATGTTGCAGCACCCCAAACACAGTGCGTATATTATACGTCAAGTTTCTGGAAGGGATGAATCCCGCCTGTTCTGGGGCAACCAGAATATGCGATGCCAGTGCCAGCCTAGTCGCCAAGACCTTGGCAAAAAGTTTTGTGTCCACAGTAAGGAGCGATAGCGGGAGGTATGAACTGTACTTGTCTAGTGTCTTACCCGGTTTAGGGATGGCCACTATTAAGGCCTCACGCATCATGGGGGGCATTGTTCCTGACTCGTATATGTCAGAAAACAGAGCCGCAAGGTGAGGGAGCAGCTGCTCTGAGAACGCCTTATAAAAGGCGACCGTTAGGCCGTCCGTGCCCGGGGCACTGTTAGCCCTCATGCCGCTCAAGGCCTCAGTAATCTCGTCTTTTTCCAACGGGTGGGTCAGGAGTTCCCTATGTGCGTTGGGGAGGAAGGAGAGTTGTATGTACTCCAGGTACTCAGCAATTTGGTCCTCCGAGCTCCCCATTTGAGATCTGTACAGCTCTGCATAATATTGTCTAAAGCGGTCTGCCACCTCCTCCTCAGAAGTCAATAGTGTACCGTCGGCTGAGTTAACCTCAGTAATCAGCGTCCTACCTCGCCTAGCCTTCATCAATCTTGCCAGGACTGATCCCAGTCTCTCGCCCGCACCATATGAGCGTGCCGTGGCATACTTTCCCAAGTGCTGTACCTCGCGGTCTGCCGCCTCTTGGTATTGTTCCAGGAGCACTTTAAATTTGTCGTCTACTGCCTCACGTTTCCGCGCAGGCGCCTCTGTTCCAGCACCCCAGCTTCCCCTCCAGTTCAGTCAAAGTGTGCCTCAGTGCCTTAAGCACACCTTGAGTGTTTCGACATGGCTACCCCTCTAATATAAACCTTAAAAGCGTCCCAAATCGTTTGGACGCTGTCAACAGAACCTATGTTCGTTTCAAAGAATGTATCTAGCGCTACTGCCAGTTCCTCACGGAACAACGGGTCTAACAAAGAGAACAGGGGGAATCTCCAGGTGAACGGCGGGATCCTCCTGCCCGGTGTGTCCAGCACCAGAAGAAGCGGGGAAGGATCTGTAAACGTGCGCGGTAACACCGCACACTGCTTAACCAGACCACACAACGACCTCGATGTTAGCCAGTAGTCAATGCGCGTATGAAGATCATGGTATGCAGAGTAATGTGTGTACCCCCCTCTCATCGCTACGCAGCCGCCACACGTCACACAGGTCAAGGCACAACATAACTTCCTCAAGCTTTCTCGCTGCAGCAGCCGGCCCCCTCGGAGGACCAGCAGATCTGTCCAACTCCGGATCCCTGACCAGATTGAAATCGCCGCCCCAAAGTATCCTAGAGAATTCACAGCGTTGTATGTGCCTAGCAATATTCGCAAAGAATTCAGGGCAGTCAAAATTGGGCCCATAGGTATTGACAAGTAAGATGTCAAAGCCCCGACCACAGCAACTGGACACAACATATCGGCCTCCGGGGGTCCTCATGGAGGAGTCGGAGCGAGGATGGGGTCTTGGGGTTAATCCAGGTCACTACCCCCCTGGCATGCGTGGTGAACCCAGCTGCATTGATATTACCTTCAAAAGCCCTGATCTTGAGCACAGGGCTGGACAAGGGGAGATGCATCTCCTGCAGGAGAGCCAGGTCTATATTATGTCTATTGAGGTAGCTAAGGACCTTGCGGGTCTTGCGATGGTCGTTAAGGCCCCTGACATTCCAAGTAAGTAATCGCAGCCCGTCCCGTTCCCCCGGAGCCTAGTGGGTCACGTGCCAAACAGCGTCCGTGAAATCATGATAGTGAAACCATGCCGCATTCAAGCAAGCAACGTGTGTGTCATCTGCGAAAACCAAAACAAACCAACAGAACCCCTATCGAGCCCAACCTTCACCCCCATCCCCCCACCCACAGCAGGCCTCCCCCAACCAGGCCGCATGCGCCCCCATTCCAATCCCCCCACCCCTCATAGCCCCCATACGCTCAAACAACATGTAGAAGGTAACCAAATCGGTGGCAGGCACACGTGAGCGGAGGGAGCTCATCAAGCAGCAACTTTAGCAAACTGAATGTGGCTGAGTTACCTTGCGCCTGTCCCCCCCCAGACATCGTGACCAGTTATGCAGGCTAGCGCTCTGCAGGCATCCTTCCAGATTCTCAACATAATTGTTCCCCACTTCCAATGTAAAGGAACGCTAAATACTGCTGCAGTAGTGCAAACCTTGTACCCGTTGCTAAAACAGGTATGTCTCGGATAAGAGCTCGCTCTCGACGTCTCGACCTTGCCGATTTACCCATTATCCCTGCCCACAGGCTCAACAGTGTTAGATCCAATCCCTGAGGCCCCTCCAGGCCACAACCGCCCCTGTCATGAGTCAACTAATCAGAAACATTGTTCAGGGCAGTAGTGCTGTTTTACATAAGCTCGCACTGCACACAAAAAACTAACATACCGCCCTACCACCCCCCACCATGTACAACATTCTCATAGCTACCAGCTTTCAATATTCAGTCCTGTTTGTCCAGCGCCGACCCCTCCGGGTCCTCCAAACTGGGCTGCTCCTGGCAAGGCCTTTGCTCTTTCGCCCAGGTCTTTATGGCTTTTTGTAAAGCTGAAGGGTCAGTGAAAATGTGCGATTTGCCCTGTCGATTAACTCGGAGTTTCGCTGGGTACAGCATCGCATAATCCACTCCCATGTCCCTCAACTGTCGTTCAAGCGGTATAAAATGCCTGCGTGCTTCTTGAACTCTAGCTGTAAAGTCCGGATACAAGGCCAACTCCGAGGCCTCGTAGCGTAGCACCTTCTTCTCTCGAGCAACCCTCAAGGCAGCGTCACGGTCCCGATAGTTCAGCAATTTTGCGATGATCGGGCGCGGCGTCACGCCCGGCTGTGGCCGGGGGCCCAAAGCCCTGTGTGCTCTCTCCACGGCGAACATGGCCAAGAAGACGTGGTCACCCAGCAATGTCACCAGTAACTTTTCCATGAACTGTTCCATGTACCCCGTGGCTGTTGTCTCCGGAAGGCCTACCAGACATAGATTGCAGCGCCGAGAGCGCGCTTCAAGGTCCTCAGTCTTATCCTGTAGAACTTTCAGAACCTTCCCTAGTTGCTTGTTGTCGGTGTCTAAAGTACTTTGCGCCTCTTCCACCTCCGTTAAACGCCTCTCCGAGATGTCCAGTCGTTCCGCGTGTTTGTCCAGGCGCTCCCCCATCCTGTCCATACGATAGGACAGAGCATCCATTTTCGCGCCCAGAGACGTGATTCCACCTTGCAAGGACTTCTCCATGGCTCTCAGCATGCTGCGGATATCCGGCTCCTCCTCATCTGGGGATCGCGACGCCCCTCTAGAGCCCCTGTCCGAAATAGGTTCTTGCGATTTCGTCCGCTTTTGTTCGAAGGTCAGCTTCGATTGGGTCTTGTCTCCCTTAACCATACTGTTCGGACGGGGCCACAGCGAGTCAGCGCCCCCCGCACTGGTGCGTCCCCTTCACTCAGCACCAGATGTTTTCAAGCTCAGGGATCCAGACACAGACCATCTGTAACACTGCACTCTCAGTCCACTCAGGTAGGCAGGGCGCAAGCAGCAAAACCAGGAAACTGCACGTCCTTTACGCAGCGACGAGGCCTCAGCAGCACCGCCGCGTGATCCGTCTCCTGGGGAGGGCCGGCAGAACTGCCACGATCGCTTTGGGCGCAAACCTCACTCAACACCTCCACTCCTCGCTTATCTCTTCCTTCACCACACCAGGCTATGTCCGTCTGCGCCCCACTGGTCCAGACAGGAAATTAAGAATTCCGCCAGCAGTCTAATCCCAGTCCTTAGGCAGTGCCCCCAGCTGCACCTCACTGACCGCCTTTCAATGTTCTGCCTCCATGTCAAAGCAAAGTCTTCACGGTGCCCCAGTTCTCCAAAGCTCTGCCCTTCAGTAGACCAGATGCGACCCTCGCCACCTCACAGGGCAGGGCAACGGACCCCCGCTATGGTCACCCGTCCAGACGCGCTACTCCTCATGGCTCACAACGACTCTTCCGTGTCGCGGCTGGTCAGTTACTTCCGGCCGCCGCCGCCGCCAAGGATTCTTCAGGCCGCACGTCGTGTGACGCTGCACGGCCGGTCCCGCAACTCCAGGTCGGGGATCCGCGGCCCAGTCCGCCGCGGTCTAGTGCTATGTCGGATCGGCGCGGACTGCGCTCCGATCTGCCGCCAGATCTCACCAGCACACACCGCACCTTATTCTACCGCTCTGGCGCCGATATGGGGTAAGCAATAGCCGCGTTGGCCACAGGATAATTGTTGTATTGTGCGATGTCTCGGGAGAGCTCAGCGCTCTGGCGGCCATTCTGTCTCCGAGCAAGTTCCGCCCCCCAAGATGGTATTGAATTCTTAAAGATTAAATTTGATCAGATTGAAGAAGTGAAACAAATTGGTTGTTCTTCTGTTCATTTTTTGCTTGTTAAAAATGTATATGTCCGTAGAAAACAGTTTCCATTTTCTCTGGCATATGCAGTGACTATTCATAAATCTCAAGGTTTAAGTGTTGACAGTGCTTTGGTGAACATTGGAATTACTGTGTTTAAAGAGGGTATGGCATATGTTGCTTTGTCCAGAGTCAGAACATTATCTGGTTTGTTTTTGATTGATTTTGATGATACCAAGATTACTGCAGATGCCAACTGTGTCAAAGAATACAATAGGTTAAGAAGAACATATGCTCCTAATTTAGGTCAATATCCTGTATTTGAAAAGCGTGTGGTTGGTCGAAAAAGTAGGTATGAGAATATCTTTACTGAAGGTGTAGAGAAGGGAAAAAAACAAGAAAATTTGATTGCCAACAAAAAGAAAAAGGACACTATTGAAGAGATTGTTGGTTTTCAGTTTGAAAACAGTTCTGGTGTCAACTGCTATGCTAATGTAGTGGTCAATGTTTTTTTCTTTCTTGAAGGTTTGCAACAGCAATTTATGGAGAATCGGGAAAAAATATTTTGTTCTTTGTTACATTCTCTTTATGAAGAATTGAGAACAGATAAAAGTAAAATACAAAGCGTTTCTGATGTTCGTAATCTTTTGGATGCATGTTCTTGTTCTACACAATTTACACAAAATATCCAACAACATGCTCAGGAGTTTTTAATGTATATGCTTACAGAATTGGAAAATGAAGGTGTAGACATAGAGAATATTTTTGGCCTTTGTTATAAATGGGAACATCAATGTGAAAATTGTATGTATAATTGTAGCACTAATGTAGACACTGAAAGATTTTTATATTTGACATTACCGGACTGTAAATCAGTGTCTTTCAGTAAATTAGTTAAAGCTGCAAACCAAAACATGGAGTGTAGGCAATGCAAATGAGAAATGTTATCAACTGTTTTTATCCATAGATATGGAAACTATATAATTTTGATGAGGCAACGTTGTACAGCTGATGGAAGAAAATTGGACACTTTATAAAACATTTGGACGGAAGGAGCAGTAGCAATAATTTTCCCCAATGGTCCTTCAATAACATCAGGACATTACACTGCATATCTCAAAAGTGAGAAAGGCTGGAGTCTTTGTAATGATTAAGTATGGGCGAATTTGCGGATTTTTTTGGTGTGTTCGCTCGTTTTTTTGCGCATTCGCGGACCGCTTGCAGCGCACCGACCGCGAAGTTGCCCATGCCGTCGTACATGGGCGCGGCCATCTTGTGCGCGTTGCGTATTTCCGTTTCCGGGTGCTATTGGCAATCTCGCGTTGTGTGCGGCCCGCTATTACGAGTTAGCGCGTGTTTTTGCGTGCTCGTGGGGGAAATATCGAGCGAACTTACCCACGCGGTCCTCAATGAGCGCGGCCATCTTGTTTTTCATTCATTGCTATAGTTATGGGCCTGGCTTTTCTATCCTCTTCTAATCTTACCAATCCTCTGTTTCTTTGAACTTTTGTTTGCTCTTTTTTGCTCATTATCTATCTCTCTATTTGTCTAGATCTATATTTTGTGTTTTTTTAAACTTTTTGTTACTTTAATACCTACTTTTTTTTAGCTCTCTCTTTTATTTAATTTATTTCTTTCCCCCTATTCTTTTCTTCTTTCGGCCAGGACCATGGCAAAGGGAGTCGGCAAGTCAAATGGGAAGGGTCCCGCACCCCGTAGCCGGCTCCCTTGCGGGCGATTGAGGGGAGTTGATATAGTGGCCAGGGAGGTTTTTACCGAGGTGGAGGTGGCCACCCTGATATTTTTTGTTCAGCGCCACCTCCCTAAGACCTTGGCAGCAGGGGGCAGGCCCGGTAAAGGGTATAGCCTCCGGGAGCGTCAGCAGCGGTGGGATAAGGTGTGCCGGGCTATGCGGAGGGAGTCGAGGTCCAGTGCACCTATGACCAAGCGACGCACCGGTGGGCCGACGTCCTCGACCGGGAGCAGGACCTTTTCCACCTGCTAGGTGTGGAGATCCATTGCCTTGGTGAGTAGCTATTTAATAACTACTTTGTATTCTTCTGCTCTGTGTTATATTGCTATGTGAGAGCGCGGGCTTGATAAACAGGCGTGGAGGCTGCAATAAGGGTTTAGAAATGGGTTTATTGATAGTAGGGGGAAGTGGAAAGGGTTGAGAAGTTAGGGTTTCTTCTTCTTCTGGCGTTTCCTGGGATGAGCCGGAGGAACTGGAGGCTTGCAAAGTTGTTTTTTTGCCCTCTGGTTCTTCTGGACCGGGATGGTTTTTCCGGAGGCTCATAGAAGGATAGAAACAAATATTATAGGGGAACCGTCAAAATGGAGTTCTTTATACTAATTTGTCCTTCACCACACCGTTGTGACTTTTCAGGGATAATCAAGATGCAGGATGGTACTGTATTTTCCTATCAGGAAACAGGGACGTGGGGTAGTGAGCTTAAGTGCCTAGGGAAGGGAGAACTGTGTATATTTGCTAGTACGTTCTATCTCAAAGCATTCTGGACGACTTAGTACATTATACAGGCTCCATGTAGTGCCCCGTTGTGCTCTGCCCTCCCTCTATTTCCGCTTCCGCCCCCTCCCTCTGTGTGTCCCCGAGCCAGTTACACTCACCGGCCCCGCCGTAACTCTCCTCCGAGTTACGGCCGCCTTCCAGCCTCCTCCGGACACCACCAGTCCTCCGACCAGCTTTCCTCTCCGTCTTCCGGATTTCCAGAATCCTCCAAGTCGGGTCCCGCGTCTTCACCACCGGGTCCCGCGTCTTCACCACCGGGTCCCGCGTCTTCACCACCGGGTCCCGCGTCTTCTCCACCGGGTCCCGCGTCTTCACTCTTCCGCTCCGTCGTGTGACCTCCACTCCCTCCTCCTTCCGCGTCTGCTCTCCTCTCTATGACCTGTCCCCGCGTGCTTCTCATTGGCTCGCACCTCTCCCTTCCGGGGTATGGGGGTTGGATTTCCAGGTCAAACAGGTGACCGGCATCTTCCTGTGGAAACACGGGAGAGGTACATGGGCGTTGTAGTCCCCTGAAGCGTGGCTGACCCCATGGGCGTACCTGCATGTTCCGGGTGAGTGCGGGATCTTCCTCACATCCCCTTTCCCTTGCTGTCCTTCTTCTAGGGGAACTACTCTGAGGATATCTGGACAAGTAGTCAGCGTTCCCTTGGTCTTTCCCTTTCCTATGTCCGGTTAGAAATCTGTACGACTGTAAGGAAAGAAACCACCTCAGGACTCTCTCATTGTGACCCTTATTCCTTGCTAGCCCCTCTAGAGGGGCATGATCAGTGAAAAGGATAAACTCTCTCCCTTCCAAATAGTACCGTAGGGTTTCTATTGCCCATTTAATAGCAAGAGCCTCTTTTTCAATGGTAGCATAATCTTTTTCCCGAGGGAAGAGTTTGCGGCTTATGTACAAGATGGGCTTTTCTCCTTTGGGTGTTTCTTGGGATAAGACAGCTCCTAAACCCAGGTCTGAGGCATCTGTTTGTAAAATAAAAGGACGGGAATAATCAGGGCTGATCAGAACTGAGTTGGAGGTCAGTGAGATTTTTAAGGATTCAAAGGAGTGTACTACTTCAGCAGGAGGAGATTGTAATATCTCTTCCGTTCGTATGTTTTTCTGTAGAAGATCCGTTAAAGGGGCTGCTGTTTGTGAAAATCCAGGGATAAACCTTCGGTAATAACCCAATAATCCCAGGAAGGCTCTCAAATCTTTTTTTGTCCTGGGTAACGGTATCTGGGAAATGGCTGACAATTTGGATGTTTGAGGTCGTATGACTCCTTCACCTAAAAGGTACCCTAAGTACTTAACTGTTTGGGCTGCCAAATGACTTTTGGCGGGATTGATTCTTAATCCATGAACTCCTAGGGTTTTTATCACTTGAAAGAGGTGAGCCAAATGCTGATCCCAGGTGTCACTGTATATTATGATATCATCTATGTAGGCTCCAGCATAGGCCTCGTGGGGCTTGAGTATCATGTTCATGGCTCGCTGGAATGTTGCAGGTGTTCCATGTAAGCCAAAGGGTAGCATTTTGAAATGGTATAACCTATCCGGGGTTAAGAAAGACGTCTTTTCTCTGTCTTCGGTCTTTAAAGGAATTTGCCAGTATCCTTTATACAAGTCTAGTGTGCTAATATACTTGGCTTTTCCTATCCTTTCCACCATTTCATCCACTCTTGGGAGAGGATAGGTGTCAAACTCAGAAATTTTGTTCACTTCCCTGAAGTCAATGCAGAATCTCACTGACCCGTCTGGCTTTGGAACTAACACTATAGGCGAGTTCCATTCGCTTTTAGATGGTTCTATGACATCCAACTGCAACATCTTCTCTACATCTTCTCGTATAACCTGCCGGCGAGACTCTGGTATACGGTATGGTCTTAATCTCACCCGTTTACCTGGAGGGGTTCTGATGGCATGTTCGATGAGATCGGTCTTTCCAGGGGAAGTGGAAAAAACCGGAGACAATGGTTGTAAAACACTTGTCAGATCATGTGCTAACATTTCAGGCAACTTTGGATCGAAACACTGTTGAAACAGGGGTGTTTGGGGTTCTGCACTATTCACTGACACAGGTACAGGTCCCACCCATTTCTTTAATAAGTTCACATGATATATTTGTGATATCTTCTTCTGGGAATCTGTCTCTATCCTATAGGTCACTGGGGTTACCTGTTGAATGACTTTGTAGGGACCCTGCCATTGACCCAATAACTTATGGTCTGAAGTAGCCATCATAAGCAACACGAGGTCGCCTACTTGAAAGGCCCTAGGTTTATAACCTCTGTCATATTGTTTCATTTGGGCAATCTGGGCATTCTCTAGGTTATTCCTAACAATACTCCGAATTTGTTTCAAGTGATTTTTTAGGTTCGAAACCTATTCAGGAAGTGGTCTGGTATCGTTTCGTTCTGTTTCCCACTGTTCCTTAGCCATATCTAGTAAGATACGCGGTTTATGTTCATACAGCAATTCAAAGGGGGAATACCCTGTGCTTCTCTGTTCTTTACATCTGATGGCAAAAAGAGCCAAGGGAAGAATGTCCTCCCACTTACGGCCTCTAGATCTAACAACCTTTTTAAGGTGGTTTTAATGGTGGCATTATATCTTTCAACCATCCCATCTGTTTGAGGGTGATATGCTGAGGTTCGGATTTGCTTCACTCCTAGTTGAGTACAGATGTCTTTCATCATTTTGAAGATAAAGGGGGTTCCCTGGTCGGTTAGAATTTCTTTTGGGAAACCCACCCTGGAAAAAACACTAACCATAGCCTTGGCGATATTTGTTGTGTCGGGTCTGCGTAGGGGTATAGCTTCTGGGAATCGAGTAGCATAGTCCACCAGAACCAGTACATACCTGCACCCACTTCTAGATGGCAATAAGGGTCCAATAATATCCATGCCAACCCGTGAGAAGGGTTCATCTATGAAGGGAAGGGGGAGTAACGGTGCCCTTGGGGGTTGATAGTGGCTGTGTTTTTGACAAACCGGACATTCCCTGCAATATCCTTTGACCTGTTGATATATACCTGGCCAATAGAAATTCTCCAGGATAGGTTTTTCTGTCTTGTCTGTCCCAAAATGTCCCCCCAAAGATGGCTATGAGCGAGATACAATACTTTCTCTCGGAATAGATTTGGGACTAACAACTGGGCGTTCTGATTTGGGTTGTTCTTTCTATATAACAGGCCGTTTTTACCAAAAAAATAAGGACCTACATGTACTGGATCTTCTTCATCAAGTGCCTTGTTCCATGCTTTCTGAAGGACAGGGTCTTCCCGCTGGGCAGCATGGAAGTTTCGGTCCAAGTCCCAAGGATTCTCTACAGGAATTACAGGCACCACCAGGGGCTCTCTCCCTTTTTCGGCCCTCCTCTGTCTGCGACTTTTCCGGATTTTAGGTGTTGGCCATTCTTTTTCAGGCTCTGTAGAGAAAGGTGCGGAGGCTAACCATTCTTCAGCAGCTAGAGAAGACTCCTGCAACAGCTGGGGTAATTTGGCATAATCATTTCCTAGGATGGCTTGTTCAGGCAACCGAGGTATTAGCCCCACTGTTAAGGAGGTCCCTGAGTCTTTGGGATGTTGTACCAACACCCGAGCAGGTGGATATGGTTTAATGTCACCATATACACATTTGATGGCCACCATCCCTTCTATAGGACCAATCTGATTACCAAGATCCTGGGGTCTAACTACGCTGTGTAAGCATCCGGTATCCGCTAGGGCAGTAACAGGTTGTCCATTCATGGAAACGTTGCACTTATATGGGGGCAGTCTTTGGTCTTCTTGGGGTGAGCAGAAGTAATTACAGGCCATTCCTATCTCCATGGGTTCTTCTTTTTGTGGACAAAACCTTGCTTTGTGCCCCATTCCTCCACACTGAAAACATTGGGGTCCTGTCACAGGGGGTCGTACAAACGGGATACTGGGCAATGGGCTGCTGGGAACAAGCGAAAGAGGTTCTGTTTTTTTTGCAACTGGGGGTCTAGGAGGCCGGTTTTGCATATGTCCACCGGTTTTCCCCATGACTTCTTCCCTACCTTTTTGGAAGTCCTGTGCCCTATTATAAGCACTGGCTATCTCCACGGCTGTTTCCAAGGTAAGGTTGGCTTGCTGTCTAACCCACCGTTGGATAGGAGGATGGAGGGATGTTAAGTACTGTTCTAAATAAATTTTAGCCATGATCCCATCCTTGTCGGTGGTAGCCGGTTTTAACCAACGATCTGCCATGTCCTTTACTCTGAAATATAAGGCACGAGGGGTTTCTTGTGGACCTTCCTTCATTTGTCTCAATTTTAGTCTCTAGGTCTCATCGTCAACTCCTAGTCTTTCCAGGATACATTTTTTTATGTCCGCATAAGGAACAACCCCTTGTAGGGTGGCTGCCTGGTAGGCTGCTTGTAAGTCACCAGACAATAGTGGATCTAAATACTGGCCCCATTTGTCGGCGGGCCATGAGGCTGCATTCGCCATTCGCTCAAACTTACTAAAGAAAAAATCAGGGTCTTCTCCTGCCACATAACGCTGTAATACCACAGATGGCAGGGTAGTAGGGCCCCGTTGATGGCCCAGGGCTTCTGTAAGTTTGCCCATAGCGGCTTTGTGAGTCTGTCCCTGTCCAGCTATAGCCTGTTGTAACTTGCCTCGGTCTTCCTCTACAACGGTCAGGAAACGTTCCATGACTTTGCTGAGGTGTTCCTGATTCTCGGCCATTCTTGCGAGGGCAGCCTCCATTTTGCCTTTCAATCCCACTTCTGACACCACTTGTGAGAGCGCGGGCTTGATAAACAGGCGTGGAGGCTGCAATAAGGGTTTAGAAATGGGTTTATTGATAGTAGGGGGAAGTGGAAAGGGTTGAGAAGTTAGGGTTTCTTCTTCTTCTGACGTTTCCTGGGATGAGCCGGAGGAACTGGAGGCTTGCAAAGTTGTTTTCTTGCCCTCTGGTTCTTCTGGACCGGGATGGTTTTTCCGGAGGCTCATAGAAGGATAGAAACAAATATTATAGGGGAACCGTCAAAATGGAGTTCTTTATACTGATTTGTCCTTCACCACACCGTTGTGACTTTTCAGGGATAATCAAGATGCAGGATGGTACTGTATTTTCCTATCAGGAAACAGGGACGTGGGGTAGTGAGCTTAAGTGCCTAGGGAAGGGAGAACTGTGTATATTTGCTAGTACGTTCTATCTCAAAGCATTCTGGACGACTTAGTACATTATACAGGCTCCATGTAGTGCCCCGTTGTGCTCTGCCCTCCCTCTATTTCCGCTTCCGCCCCCTCCCTCTGTGTGTCCCCGGGCCAGTTACACTCACCGGCCCCGCCGTAACTCTCCTCCGAGTTACGGCCGCCTTCCAGCCTCCTCCGGAAACCACCAGTCCTCCGACCAGCTTTCCTCTCCGTCGTCCGGATTTCCAGAATCCTCCAAGTCGGGTCCCGCGTCTTCACCACCGGGTCCAGCGTCTTCACCACCGGGTCCCGCGTCTTCACCACCGGGTCCCGCGTCTTCACCACCGGGTCCCGCGTCTTCTCCACCGGGTCCCGCGTCTTCACTCTTCCGCTCCGTCGTGTGACCTCCACTTCCTCCTCCTTCCGCGTCTGCTCTCCTCTCTATGACCTGTCCCCGCGCGCTTCTCATTTTATCGCGCCTCTCCCTTCCGGGGTATGGGGGTTGGATTTCCGGGTCAAACGGGTGACCGGCATCTTCCTGTGGAAACACGGGAGAGGTACATGAGCGTTGTAGTCCCCTGAAGCGTGGCTGACCCCATGGGCGTACCTGCATGTTCCGGGTGAGTGCGGGATCTTCCTCACATGCTAATATATGTTTTTCCCAAAGAGCAAGAATGCTGCATATTCGAATACATTGCTGGTAAATTAATGTTTAAATAGCTTCTGTGATTGCTGGTGCTAGCCTGCTCAGTGGCGTTGCTACTATGCTTTCTTGTTTGCAACTTTGTGCTCATTGGAGAGCAGAACTGCGTAATGCTAGAGAGACTAGAGACTCAAGTCTAGTCCTTCCTTTGTACTCCTGCTGCCACTAAGAAGAAGAAATAGTGATGGATTGATAGGTTGAGTATATTATGACTTGTTATTAGTAGTAGGACATTTTTTAGTGCTCTGCAATCATGATGACAAACTGTGTCTGTCACGTCGCGTGCTGCTGAGTGCTGGCAGTCGTAGTAGAACCTTTTTGTAGTTGGTTTCGTTAGTGATTTACATAACTTTCCAAGTAGACGGTGTGCGAATCCAGCAATACTGTACTAGTATCCTCCTAGTTGACCAGATCAGATAGGTCAATACATGTAGTGCAATTGTTGCTAATTTGTTTCCCCGAGATAATTTTAGATTGTGGTCAAAGAAATCAAATATTTAAAAAAAAACAATCATCCATGTTGTGTTTCTTTATTTCATGATCATCAGCACCTCCCAGGGGCAAGGGGACTAGCACCATTGAGACTCCGGTGGAAGAAGGTGGACAGTCACGGCATCGGTCCCTTGCAGGCTCTTCTGCTGGCCCCAGTAAGTTGTTCTATTGTTATATTAATACTTCTACTTCCCTAACTTTCACAGCTCCTATTCATTACAAACTGTTTCCTAATTCTATTTTTTACAAAATAGTCTTTGATCTTCTTCTAATCTGGACTACTTTCTACATTCTTATCCTGCCTCTACCATCACTCTCTGTGCTACTACTATTTACGATTATGATTTTGGTAAAATAGCCATTTTAATAATGTTAGCTCTCCCTATAAACGTGAGAGATAAGTAGTTCCATGCCTTTAGTAACTTCCTCATCTCCTTAGCTTTAGTCACCAGGTTAGCTTGGGCTATTTCGTCAATGTTTTCTAAAATTTCTATACCCAGGTATTTAATTTTACTGTTTGCTTTTAATACTGGTGTTGTGATGTTCCAGTGTAACACCTTTGTCTTCTGGTGATTCATTTGGTACCCAGATATACTCCCAAAGTCAGATAATATGTCTGTTATACTATTAATAGAAGCGTTGAGATTGCTTGAATATATCATTAAATCGTCTGCGTATTACGCAACTTTCAGGTTCCACCCATTAAAACTAAATGGAGTAATATCATGAGACTTCCTTATCTTCTCTGCCAAGGGTTCTATATAAAAGTTAAAAAGGTGGGGGGAGAGTGGACATCCCTGCCTGGTGCCTCTTTTGATCCAAAAACTTTTTGACAACCTCCCGTTAATAAGTATTTTTTCCATGGGACGTGAATAAATGTGCATTATGGCTCTTACAAAGTTATTCCCTAGACCATAATAGAGGATAACTTCTTGTAAGAAAGACCAATTCACGAAGTCAAAAGCTTTGGCCGCGTCAAAAGTGAGAACCGCCAAAGATAGATTCTCATGTGCAGCAATGTCAATTGCTTCGATTAATTGGTGAGTAAGATCATGCAATTGTCTTCCCCTCATAAAGCCCTTCTGGTTGTCATAGATAAGGTTATTTGATAATGAGCCAAGTCTTCTTGCCAAGATTTGAGTGAATATTTTGTAGTCAGTATTAATATGTGAAATTGGCCTGTATAACTCGCAGTTAAGAGGGTCTTTACCTGGCTTTAAAATTAAACTAATAGTCGCTTCATTCCAAGTTGGTGGAGGTAATGCACCCTGCACATAAATAGTATTAAATAGATTGGCCAATTCAGAAGCCTAAGATTCTTTTAAGACTAGGTAGAATTCATTTGGAATTGTGTCAGGCCTGGCTGCTTTTCCTCTTTTTAATTTCTTTATCACCTCCGCTACCTCCTTTGTTGTGATGGCTGCATTTACATAGGTCTTTATCTAATTTAGGGAGGTGTAAATCGTTCAGATAGGAACTTATAGCTGAAGGTGAGGGCACTAAGTCTTCTTCATAAAGTTCCTGGAAAAAAACTTACAAAAGCGTCCTCTATATCTAATACGTCCTCTACTCTAGTACCATTAACACCTTTTTTTATTGCCATAATTCTATTCCTATTGGAATCGGTCTTGAGCTTCCAAGGTAGGAGTTTCCCACTGTTTTCTCCATACTCATAATGTGAAAAGCATCCGGCTTGCCACTTCTTCCTTTATATGCATCCCAGGAAAGGTTAAGTTTCCCCCTTTTTATTCTCTTTAAAATAATTCAGAGTTGAGATTTTAATTTTTTCTACTATTTCCGGTTCTAATAGGATGGTGCAATCTAGTGTCCATCTTTTCTCACCCTGTATTTGATTGAGTTGAGCCTCCAATTGAACTAACAAATGATCTGACAAATGAGCGGGGAGGTGTACAATCCTCTTAACTAGTTTATTAAAAAGTTTATCAACCAAAAAGAAATCGATTCTTGAGGCATGACCATACTTGTGATTCCTATAGGTAAACCTATTATTTAAGTCTCCCTTAGTTTTCCAAATATCGACCAGCCCCGGGTCTTCTCTTAATCTGTTCACCCCCTCTCTCATTTTAGGTAGGGTTGAAGCTCTATTTGGTGGGTATCTATCTTTTGTGGGATTCAATAATATATTAAATTCCCCACCTATTATAATTGGGGTGGTTATTGTTATTAATTGTGCATATAAGGTTTGAAGCGGAGCGGGGTCATCCATGTTGGGGCCATAATACCCTACCACGGCTAAGGAGATGTTACCTATTCTGACTTCAGCTACTGCCCAACTTCCTTTAGAATCTACACAACTATCTGTTAGGGTTATATTCGAGTGTTTTTTTATAAAATGTGTACTGTTTTTTACGTGTATTAGTGTTGAGGTAAGTTTTAGTAAGTCTTAAAATGGAGAATGAACTGTGTTTCCACACAGTGGAAGAAAAGGAACATGGATGGACTAGATTTCTGTAAGAAAATTGGAATGCAAAAAGGTATAAAATAGGGGACAGCTTCGGAACAACAGTCTGCAAGATATATGGTATACTACAAAATAGATTAATATGGTTCTTTTGCAGGTCTTGGTAATTGAGAATTAAAAGAAATGAAACTGTTTAATTTAAACCACATCAGTCAGTGTTTTTGCAAATGTCATATTAGGTCGCACCTCTTCCCTTCAGTAATATATAAACATGTCCTATTAGCTCCCTAAAACATAAATAGTTGTAAATGTATCTTGTTCTCTGTTATCAGTACCGACATTTACTACAATAATAACAAATGGCCTAGCCATTAACTCTCTTTCTTATTTATAAGGTGAGGAAAAGGCATTCTGTATACCTTTTCTTTTCCATGTAAATATAATCTCATTATACACAGTACTTTGCGTTGAAAAGGTGTTCTATAGGTTTTGTTGTGCGTGTTTGCACAGAGCACTCATAAAAGAAGACACATTTCCAGATTTATCAGAAATCATGAATCTGGACATGTTTGTGAATGCTACACCATCCTTCTATTGGTATAGCAAAGCACAACGAGAATTTATTTTTTATTTCTCCTCATTTTTTCACTTTCAATATATGCTGGAATGCACAGCATATATTAAAGGAGAAAAATGCCTTTACTGTTTGTTTTTGTGCAGGAAGGTGTCCCTTCTTGCACAAAAACAATCTCCACATGACACGGACATCTTTGCTCCATCTTGCAAGGGTGCCTCTGTCACCACATGCCTGCAGTTTCTGCAGCTGTGCAGAGAGAAGCACAGAGTTGCAACATATTTATGTACATATGTTACATCCTTGTGCTTCGGAAGTATCACAGCTCGCTGTAGTTAAACAGTTTACAGTGTCATGCTGCAGCCCTTCCTTATAATTCTGCACTTATGCATTCACCACACATCAGAAATATATTTTTATAGTCAACTCAACTTTCATACACTAGTATACTGTTTTAGATCTTTCTTTAACCAGAGTAGTTAGTTCTGAAAAGAACTTTTTGCTGTTGTTGTTTTTTTTGGGGGGGGATTTTTTGAACGACTTTGTATGTTTTGTTGTTTTTGTAAGACAGGGGAAAACATGGGAACTGGGAAAAAATAACTAAAAACTGGGAGGAGAGGAGAAAAGAAATGGTGGTGGTCAACAGCTCGACACACCAGATCCACCGACTGCTCCACATAAGCTATCAGCTGTCCACATTTTACACAGGTCATTCTAAGTTTCCCAAATTGAGGACGAATATCAGGGTGTGCGGTAGAGGTTGATGGTGTTGGTCCACTCGTACTCGGGCCTTCTGATGAAGCAGGAAGAGCCTCTCTCAATCTCCTTAACTCCCCCTTTATAAAAGTTGACCAGATGCTTAGATTGCAAGTGCTTCCGCATGCTTGCAGTTCCGTATGAGTACTTTTTGTTGGGGTCTCCTCTTGAAAGCGCTTCATTGCATATTCAGCAAGTAACTTTTGTTGCAGTCCCCTTTTTTAAGCCTGGTGGAAAGGTGAACATTTTCCAGACAATGCTGGTATATTTTTGCTTTAGTGGAGGTTCAGAACAAATTCTTGCTGTGATGAGTTCTCTGAATCAGAGGATGATGGTGGATTTGCAGCCATTGTATCTTTAAATGAATCTCTTCTTTAAAAAAGAAAGAGCCGCAGATTTTCACAGGAGGTCTTTTCCTCAGAAAAGTTGTAATAAGAGTGATTGAAATAGGTGGGGTCCTATAATAGTTTCAATAGGACGTGTAATGAACCAATGAAATCTCTATTTTGAAAGTCACATGGGGTGCACGTAGGATGCGCGTAGGATGTGGACAGTCAATACGTACCCTGCTTGCATCGTGCTTGCGTCCAGAGCGAGTTCGCGCAATTGCATTAAAAAGTTATGTACTTTTTAAGAAAGTTAAAGAATATTATTTTTATAATAACCTCAGAAAATATCTTCTCTTAATATATATATATTAAATATATAGAAATAACTTTTCCAACAATAAAAAAATCGCGGAAGCAGCACACCCATCGCTTCCGATATGCATATGACGTCATGCGCCACAGCGCGTCCGTCACGTCACGTTATACGTACATGTCGCGTATACCCCAGGCATCGTGCACAGGTCACATAGCAACCGTTGTACCAGTCGCGCACCCTACTCGGATCCTACACAACGACCGTAAAATGGCGGACACATTTTGCGCAGTAAATGAGCAGGGTGTTCGTACGGTGCGCAACTCCATAGAATAAGAGGAAAATAAAGAAAAATAATGTAAGTATATTATGAACAATATATAATAATGAAAAAATATATATTTTTATGTAAAAAAATAATACAAAAAATGTGTAATGTAATTTAAAAAATAAAATCTAAAAATTTAATAATTTAAAAAATATAGTTAGAAAATATTTTAAAATTATGATTTCAAAAATCTTTGAAATTCACAAAAAAACATAGGTTTTTCATATGTTATAGTTACGAATTAGCATTAAAAAACCTTAGAAATTCACTTAAAAAACCACAGGTTTCAGGGGTCTTATAGTTAGCTGGATATTTCACTCATATAAAACCATTGAAATTCCACCGTTTTAGTTAGTTGTACTAACTAAAACTTGCGCGCCCGCAATCCACTGCTGATGATATCACATATTACATCACTCATCATGTCAGGGTCTGACTATGAAAGACTACGTTTCCCATGAGCCTTCGCGATCGTGACTCTATTTATGTGAGGGCGGGGCTGGCGGATATTGTGCGTGATTCTGTTTAGTGATTTCCTGGAGTCTCAGTTTCTTCCGCATCCCGGTCGGTGGTTGGTATCCAGTTACTTCCACCGGACCGCGCTGATATTTGGCATCTTGCTTTTGAAGGTACTGTGTTCTGTTAGCGCCCCGGTTAGCGGGCGAGTTTTCTTTTCCTTGCTGGATTCTCTCGTGTTTAGCTCCTGAGGGGAGTTCGACCATCTGAAATCTTTGTTGTACTACGTAGGGGAGCCTGTGATGGTCATTGGACTGCGTGCAGTGTAACCATATGGGGGTCTCATTAGTTATGCCGTGCATTGCTATATATTGACTTTGGAATGTTTCATTGTGCCGATTGAGAGCGGAATGCAGTGGGGGTTTCCACGCATTACCGTCATGAAGAGTAGAGACAGCCTAATTGGAGCCTGGATTATAAGTGCCAAAGCGGAAAGCAGTAGTGACAGTGAAATACGCTTTACCGTGTTTTGAATCTGGATTTTGAAACTTGTGGATAAGGATCAAAGCGGAAGATAGTGGTAAAGTGCACTACATCTTACCGTATTTGGGCTAATCTTTCTGGGATATATGGTTGAGTTAATGGATGAAGGAATCCTTTTAAAACAGATGACTTTGTTATAAGTTCTAGGAAGGGTACAGGATATTTTGTGGCCAGCTGCTTTACTTTGTTTCTGGTGGAAACTATGTCAAGATTTGATTGACAGTGGTGGCTAAAAGAGAGGTCCCATTTTTGTTTGGCTATAAAACAACAGAGGGTGCGTTTATAGGATACTTGTACACAACACTTACCACAGAATACACGTACAAGTGAAAGTAATCAATGTGTTTCTTGTGTTGTTTAGGGAAGAAAGACTCTATGAGTTCTTGTACAATCTCGCAGGAGACATTAAGAGCATGATTCAGGTGAATACCAAGACATTAGTGAGAATGCAATGAGAGTAGCATATATCTGTGTATGTTATAACCTGGTGTGCTTTTCTCTTACAGCTTCCCTTTCCCAGCTGTTCCCTTCCCTTCCTTCCCTCGCCCGCTCACTCGAACACCCTGTGTATTTCAATATATCAGTGTGTTGGTGAGGTCCGGAGGTGGAACATACTTGCTACAACTAGATCCTACGGAGTGCGTCCTGACAGAATCACGCACCCAAGTATTACACTCTGCCTGGTCCCGTTGTAGCAAATATGGCCTCCATGGAGGACGTGTTGCATGCGTTGGTATTAGTTCAGCAGGAATTAGCCTCCTCAAAGGCAGAGACAGCAGCTTTAAAAGACAAGGTTGATCAGCTTTCTAGAAATCCTTTTAATGCTTCTTCTGCTACATCTCAGATACAGGTGACGGTACCCCCACCCATTCCTTTGGCCAACCCAGAAAGATATGCAGGTGATCCCCGTAAGATACAAGTGTTCCTGACACAGGTGTTGCTCCACTTCTCATGCAAACCTGCGTCATTCCAAAACAATCATTCCCGAGTAGCTTTTGCTAATTCATATCTACTAGGGGACGCAGCGAATTGGGCAGTACCATTGGTAAAGAACAATGATGCCGTACTGTCAGATTGGTCTGCATTTAGAAGAGAATTTGAGAGGGTCTTTGACCGTCGAGCCACTACTTTTAGTGCTGACAAAGAATTGCTGGAGTTGAGGCAAGGGAAAGGTGAATTGATAACATATCTGACTACTTTTAACCGTCTAGTGGCTGAAGCCGAATGGCCTGAGGAAAAAAGAATGTCTCTGTTTTATCAGGGGTTAAAGGAGGAATTAAAGGATATGGTGGCCCAGATTGATCCTCATCCCACCACTTGTGTGGATATGATTAATTTAGCACTACGACTGGATAGTAGTATGGCTGAAAGAGGGGGTGACAGGAGGAAATGGGAGAGAGGTTCCTATAGATATGATCGATCCCCACGTAAGGTGCCTTGGGGTACCTGATACCAGTAAGGAACCAATGGAAATAGGAGCAATCAGAGCCCCTTTATCTAGAGAAGAACGGGAGAGCAAGAGAGTACAGGGATTATGTATGTACTGTGGCAAGAAAGGGCATTATGTGAGAGAATGCCCTTCCAAACCTAAGGTAAATAATGCAGGGAGTAGAAACAAAGAGTGGCGATATCCTCCACTGTTCATGAGTCAGAAAGGAACGTATACCAAATACAAGGGGAAGAAGGCACTCAGGATTGGAAGCTTACGTCTTTATCCACTAAAGGGATAGGGGAGACGGAGTCACATCTCGTGATTACAATGACTCTTGAATGCGAGCGGAAACAACATCAAGTATTGGTTATGCTCGATTCAGGGGCCACAGGTAATTTTATTGATGATGGACTAGTGACCCGTCTTGAATTACCTCGAATTCCCAGGGAGAATCCGGAGGAGGTTTTAGCAGTAGATGGTCAGCCTCTGAAATCCGGTCACATCACAGAAAGAACAAGCAAAGTGGTGTTGTCTGTAAAGGTATAGGATGAGAGGCACTCAGAGGTTCTAACTTTGAACATCATAGACGCTCCTCAGTACGAGGTGATCTTGGGAATGCCCTGGTTATGCCACCATAACCCTGCCGTTATTTGGAAAACGAAATTGTTTCGTTTTTTGCCCGAGAATTGCCAGGAACATTTCGTTCCATGTCTCACATCACACGTAGCAGTTTTGACTATCCCATATCTTGCAGACACTGCAGTGGAGAAACAGGTTCTACTCCCTGAGGAGTATGTGTCTTATGGGGATGTTTTTAGTGAAATCAAGGCGGAATCATTGCCTCCTCATAGGGAGTATGATTGCCTCATCAACTTGGCGGACGGTGCTACTATACCTACATGTAGGGTTTATGCCTTGTCAGTTCCTGAAACTACACACTTGAAGGAATATTTAGAACATTATCTGAGCATTGGGTTTATCAGACCATCTCGCTCCCCTGCTGCCTCTCCTCTGTTTTTCATTGCGAGAGCCAATGGGGACTTGCGGGCTTGTGTGGACTACCGCGTCTTGAACAAAAACACCATCCGCAATAGGTATCCTCTCCCCCTCATTCCAGTACTGCTTGATCACGTGAGGGATGCGAAGATTTATACCCGATTAGACCTGAGGGGAGCCTATCACTTGGTCAGGGTCCGTGAGGGGATGAGTGGAAAACAGCTTTCAAGACGCGTTACGGCCTATATGAATATCTTGTCATGCCATTTGGTTTGGTCAATGCCCCGGCAGCTTTCCAATCTTTTATCAACGATGTTTTGAAGGAGTACGTAGACCTCTTTGTAGTGGTTTACATCGATGATATTTTGATTTACTCCATGGAAGAGTCATGTCACACTGAGCAATTACAATATTGATCCACCGAGCACTCAAATAATCAATTACAGTCCACAAATTGTAGCACGCGAGAAACTACCGAGGCGATTACACGAATTTCGAATTACGGACAGGGATCATATTTATTTACAGGAAAGATGAAAGGGCCATAACTGCAGAAGTACGAATACTGAAAAGGGATACACACTTACAACAATTAAAATACGATATCGTGCTACAGAATCACCTACTTCAAAATACGAGCTATAACGCTGAACTGGATTCAGAGGGTTGAACCTGTCCTATGATTTAAATTGGACCTGAACTGCCCTGAAGAAGTCTTATTGTCTAAGACGGACTAAGACGAAACACGTGTTGGCTGTTTTTTAGAATTTACTTTGGATGAAGAAGAGTTAAAGAATAAAGAGAAAATAAAAGAAGAAGGACAATACAATTTGTGGACTGTAATTGATTATTTGAGTGCTCGGTGGATCAATCTTGTAATTGGTCAGATCACCTAGGTGGTTTTGTTTGGAGTCAAGGCAACAGGCTCACATCTACCTGGAGCACCGAACTTACTTTTGCGAATTACTTCTCCTGAACGTGCTGTGCGCTCCCAGAAGCTGTTGTCAAATTTGTATGTATGTCACACTGAGCACATGTGCAAAGTGTTGAACAAGTTGCGTGAACATCGGTTGTATGTGAAATTGAGCAAGTGTGAGTTTGGGGTAACAGAGGTGGAGTTCCTGGGGGTGATGCTTAGCCCTGGGGGTTTGCAAATGTCAGAACGCAAGGTACAGGCGATACTGGACTGGCCAGCCCCGAAGAATGTGAGGGAGGTTCAAAGTTTCTTAGGGTTTGCTAATTATTACCGCCGATTCATTCTTCGCTTTTCACAAGTGGCGGTTCCCATCACTAAGCTGGTAAGGAAGGGGGTACCTTTTGTTTGGTCCAGAGAGGCGGGGGAGGCGTTTGATTATTTAAAGAAATCATTCATCACTGCTCCGGTGCTTTCCCATCCTAACTTGGAACACCCTTATGTGGTTGAAGCTGATGCTTCAGGTGAGGCTATTGGGGCTGTGCTATCACAGAGGGACCAACACACAGGGCAGCTCCACCCGGTAGCCTATCTATCTAAAAAGCTGAGTCCGGCTGAATCGCATTACACCATTGCCGAGAAAGAACTCCTATCCATCAAGAGAGCTTTTCAGGAGTGGAGACAGTATCTGTGGGGGGCCCGTCATGCCATCACTCTGTACACGGATCACCGTAACCTCCAATACATGACCTCTGCTAGGCACCTAACACCGAGACAGATGCGTTGGATGCTCTTCTTCGCAGAATTTGATTTTGTGGTGACCTTTAGGCCTGGCAGTGAGAATCGGAAGGCAGACCCTCTGTCCTGGCAGATATTGCCTGCAAAGCCAAGGGAGGTGGACACTCAGGCCATTATTCCAGCAGCGAGGGTGGTGTGTGTGGTACGTGCTGAAACGTTTTTGGAGGAGGTGAAGATTCACAAAACCCTTGGGGAGTGGGAAACATGGGTAGCTATGAAACCTGTAAGGAGGGTGAGGCAAGGTTTGCCGTTTCATGACAACCGTCTATATCTGCCCACAGCTGACCTTCAAAGAAAAGCTTTTGCATGGTGCCATGTGGTACCCCAGGCAGGGCATCCTGGCATACGTAAGACTGTTTGTTTGCTTCAGAGACATTTCTGGTGGGAAGCTTTGGTCAGGGATGTTGCTTTGTGGGTATCGCCTTGTGAGGAATGTGCAAGAGCAAAAGGGGAGAATACCAGGAAGAAAGGTAGACTAATGCCGATGCCTACACCTAATCGCCCTTGGCAGAACATCAGCCTAGATTTTGTGTCAGGTCTACCTGTTGATCAGGGGTATTCGGCCATTATGGTGGTGGTAGACAGCCTGTCTAAGATGGGGCATTTTATCCGGTGTAAGAATCTCCCCACAGCTGGACAAACGGCTCAATTGCTGGCTAGTAATGTCATCTGCTTGCATGGTATTCCCAAGGTGATTGTATCCGATCGAGAACCCCAGTTCATTGCGCGCTGTTGGCGTATGTGGTGTCAGGCTTTGGGCATAGATTCAACTCTCTCTACTAGTTTCCATCCGCAGACCGATGGACAGACAGAGAGGTTGAACCAGACATTGAAAAAATATCTCAGGTGTTATTCCAAGGATGCTCATAAGTCATGGGTTGAGCTATTTTGGATGGCTGAATGGCATATAACAATTCCTGTCATTGCTACACCGGAATGTTTCAGTTCAAAGCCAATTATGGGTATGATGCAAAAACCCTGCCTATTGATTTTCCTGATGATTTGCAGAACCAGCCCTCTGTGATGGAAAAGGTGCAGTTGCTAAGGAAGGTGCACAAGGGGGTGCGGTCCCACCTATTAAAGGCCAAGGAAGTTTACAAACACTGGGAGGACCGTCACCGGATACTAGGCCCACAGTATAAGGTGGGGGACAAGATTTGGTTGTCCACCAGGAATATCCGCTTTAAGCTTCGTAGCGTGTTTCACCCTCCATATATTGGCCCCTATCCTATTGTGAAAAAAGTAAACCCTGTGGGCTACAAGTTGAAGTTGCCTGGATCTTTGCGTATTCACCCGGTATTCCATGTCCATCTGCTGAAGCCTGCCCTCGCGTCTCGGAGGAGGGCCCCTCTGCCTGTTGTGTGTGATGGCAGGCTTGAATACGAAGTGAACTGTATTCTGGACTCCAAGCTTCGTAGGGGTGTGCTTTGGTACTTGGTTTCTTGGAAGACCTATTCTGCGGAGAATGACTCATGGGAACCGTGGAGCAATGTACACGCTCCCAGGGCTATTCGATCCTTCCATCAGAGGTTCCCTGCCAAGCCTGGTCTAGGAGGCGCTTGGGACGGGGCATACTGTCGCGCCTGCCTGACTATGAAAGACTACGTTTCCCATGAGCCTTCGCGATCGTGACTCTATTTATGTGAGTGCGGGGCTGGCGGACGTTGTGCGTGATTCTGTTTGTTGATTTCCTGGAGGTTCAGTTTCTTCCGCATCCCGGTCGGTGGTTGGAATCCAGTTACTTCCACCGGACCGCGCTGACATTTGGCGTCTTGCTTTTGAAAGTACTGTGTTCTGTTAGCGCCCCAGTTAGCGGGCGAGTTTTCTTTTCCTTGCTGGATTCTCTTGTGTTTAGCTCCTGAGGGGAGTTCGACCGTCTGGGATCTTTGTTGTACTACATAGGGGAGCCTGTGACGGTCATTGGACTGCGTGCAGTGTAACCATATGGGGGTCTCATTGGTTATGCCGTGCATTGCTATATATTGACTTTGGAGTGTTTCATTGTGCCGATTGAGAGCGGAATGCAGTGGGGGTTTCCACGCATTACCGTTACGAAGAATAGAGACAGCCTAATTGGAGCCTGGATTATAAGTGCCAAAGCGGAAAGCAGTAGTGACAGTGAACTACGGTGTACCATGTTTGGAGTCTGGATTTTAGGGAACTTGTGGATAAGGATCAAAGCGGAAGATAGTGGTAAAGTGCACTACATCTTACCATATTTGGACTAATCTCTCTGGGATATATGGTTGAGTTAATGGATGAAGGAATACATTTAAAACAGATGACTTTGTTATAAGTTCTAGGAAGGGTACAGGATATTTATTGGCCAGCTGCTTTACTTTGTTTCTGGTAGAAACTATGTCAAGATTTGATTGACAGTGGTGGCTAAAAGAGAGCTCCCATTTTTGTTTGGATATAAAACAACAGAGGGTGCGTTTATAGGATACTTGCACACAACACTTACCACAGAATATACGTACAAGTGAAAGTAATCAATGTGTTTCTTATGTTGTTTAGGGAAGGAAGGCTCAATGAGTTCTTGTGCAATCTCTGCAGACGCAGGAGACATTAAGAGCATGATTCGGGTGAATAACAAGACATTAGTGAGAATGCAATGAGAGTAGCATATAACTGTGTATGTTATAACCTGGTGTGCTTTTCTCTTACAGCTTCCCATTCCCCACTGTTCTCTTCCCTTCCTTTCCTCGCCCAATCACTCGAACACCCTGTGTATTTCAATATATCAGTGTTTTGGTGAGGTCCGGAGGTGGAACATACTTGCTGCAACTGGATCCTGCGGAGTGCGTCCTGACACATTACATGGACACCACTCCACTATACGACATGCCAATTGACTCTAGTACATTCACCTCCACTCTACTCCATGCTACTCTACTGTATGGCAAGCCACTCTAAGACACTCTACTCCACTGTATACTACGCCACTCAACTCAGCATTCTGCTCCACTGTATGACACTTTACCCACTCTATGCCAGTGTACAAGACTACACTCTACTTCACTCTATGCAACTCTACTACACTCTATGCCATTGTACGACACTATACTCCACTCTATACCCCTACACTCCACAACACTCTACTCCACTCTATAACACTGTCTGACACTACTCATTTCTACAACACTCTAAGTAATTACGTCTAGGCCACTCCACCCCACTTTACTCCATTCTACTCTATGACACACTACTCACCATTACTCCACTACTCCACACAACACACTCCATTCTATGCCACTTGACTCTACAACACTCTTTGCCACTCCACTCTACCACACTCTATGACACTTCCTTCATGCCACTCTACTCTACAAAACTCTACTCCACTCTATCCCACTCCACTCTACGACACTCTATGACATGGCACTTTAATACACTGTATGACACACCACTCCAATTTATGACTCTTTACTCAACTTTATCCTATGCCACTCCACTCTACTCAACTCCATTCCACTCTACTCTATGACACACCACTCCACAACACATTACTCCACCCTACTCCGCTCCACTCTACGACACTCTATACAATACCACTATACAACACATTACTACACTCTGTGCCACTCTAAAACACGCTACTCCACTCTGAGCTCCTCCAGTCTATGGCACTCTATTACACTGTATGACACTTTATGACACACCACTCCATTCCTCTCTCTAGGGCACGCCACTCCACTATATGCCACAGAATTCCATTCTACGACACTCTTTTCCACTTTACTTCATGACACTCCTCTCGACAACACTCTACTCCACTCTATGCCACTCCACTCTACAACACTCCTTGACACTCTACGACACCCTTCTCGGTGACACTCCACTCAATGAAACTTCTCTGTACGATACTCGACTCTATGACACATCATGCTTTGACACTCCACTGTACTCTTTGACATGCCACATCACTCTACGCCACTCCACTCTAGAATACTCTACTCCACTGTATTCCTCTACACTCTATGCAAGTCCCCGACAATCCACTCAACTGCATGATACTAAACTGCACTGTATGACATGCAACTTCACTTTACACCACTCTACTCTAGACATTATTTGACTGCCTGCCCCTCTACTGTACGCCACTCTACTCCACTGTCCTCCTCTCTACCACATGCTCCCACACTCCACTGTACGACATGCCATTCTATGATACTCTACTCTACAATACTACACGGCACAACAATGTGCTCCACTCTACTGTATGGCACTCCACTCAACAACTCTCCACTCTACGACACTCTACTCCACTCTATGCCACTCTACAAGACTGTACTCGACAACACTCTACTCCACAACATTCTACTCTACGATACTCAACTATACAACACTCCACTCCACTATATGCCACTCCACTGTACCCTATGACACGCCAGTCTATGGCGCTCCACACTATAACACTCTTCTCTACTGTATGCCCCTTCACTCTATGCCACTGTACTCCACTCTACGACACTCCACTCTACGACCTGCGACTCTACGACATACCACTGTAAGTCATTCTCCTCCACTCTACCTTACAACACTCCACTCGATGACACTGTATAATCCTCTATTCCATTGCACTCCACTTTTTGGCAGTGCACTCTACAAAACTATACCACTATATGACACTCTACTCAAGGACTCTTCACTTGATGACACTCCTCTGGACAACACTCCACTCTACAATTTCAAACACACTTTTATAAAAAATAAAAGAAATCAGTAAAAAAAAAAGATTGAACATAAATTATAGTAAGGAAAACTTTATTTCTTATTTCTATAGAAAAACATAATAAACTACACAAACCTTAGAAATTGAAAAATTTATAACTTAAAGTAATAATTTCCACCCGACCAACACTTTATATAACTCGTGCACCTTTGTACAAAGTGTTGTAAACTTGATAGACAAACTAAATCGACTATAACTTCTGCCTTCACCATGCAATACTTACACCCTTTCATATTACATGACTTGTAGCAAATTCAATGATAGCATTCATAACAACACTCATGCCATCTCAAACCACATCATTTGAGAACACTGTGCATTTTACAGGACCTAGTTATAGTTGATTTAGGTTGCTCATATGTGGCGCTTTATAGACGATGTCTTCATAATATGGCAGGGTTCTAGAGCGTCTGCAGAAGATTTTGTTAGTGGAATTAACATTAATTAATTGAATCTTGAATTTACAGCTACTATTGACAATGTTAAAGTTGACTTCCTTGATGTTGAAATCTATATTGTTGATAATGAACTCTAAACTAAAATGCATAGGAAGGTCACGGCTGGGAATTCTATTCTGCATGCTCACAGTGGTCATCCCCGCCACCTTACGAAAAGCATTCCGTATGGGGAATTTTTAAGAATACAAAGAATATGTAAATCTTAAAGTTTGTCCGGAGGAATCCTTTCAAAGGTTTTCGGCTAGAGGCTATAATAAAAATGATCTTTCCGATTCCATGAATAAAGTAGTTGCCAAACAGATGAATTCTCCTCTGGTGACTACTATTGACACTGTTATATCCGAGGAGGTTAATCCCATCACGATAGAGAAAACTAAGATTAGACTCATCACTACCTTTAGTTGTCAAGAGAGGAAAATCAAACAAATCTTGAAATCCAACTGGCTCATTCTAAAGACGGACATTACTCTAGCCCCTATGTTAGACGACCATCCTGCCATTACTTTCCGTAGGGCTCCTTCTATGAGGGATGCCCTTGTTAAGACCAGTCCTGAAGTCATTAAACCATCCAATTGGCTCCCTAACAGATCAGGATTTTTTAAATGCAGCTCTTGCAGGGCTTGCAAGTTTTGAGTTAATACCACGGAATATCATGAGGCCTTCTCCTGGGCTCCTTGCAAGATCAACAGTTTGTTCACCAGTAAAACAGATCACGCTGTATATGTCTTACAATGTACTTGCAATCTGCAGTGCATTGGGAGCACAAAGCTCCAGGTGTTCAATCGTGTTCTGCAGCACCTCCGGGCGATAGTTCTGACTCCAATTATCTTGTGGCGCGTCATTTTAAATTAGTTCATAATAACAATCTCAATGATTTGAGATATTTTGTTATTGACGCAGTTCCTTTCTCCAAAAGAGGTGGAGATAGAGAAAGGAAATTAAGACAATTAAAGAGCCACTACATTGTACTTCTCAATACTAAAATTCCTAATGGTCTTAATATGGGGGAGGACTTACATAATTTTCTATAAACTACTTTTATAAATCTTTTTTAAATCCTTTTTAGGATGTATTTTATTTCTATAGGGCTTTAATAATTTTGTAGTTTTTAGGTGACAGGCTTGTCCCCTTCTTTCAGTCCTCCTGCTCTGGATTTTATACCTCCTGAACCTCAATGAAATTGAATTTCTCTATTGTTATTGCATATATTTTAACTCAAAGCTCTTTACATTCGGTTGGGTTTTAGCTGTATTCTTTTATGCCCTGTTCTTAAGCGCGTTTTTTATTGGTTTTACTGGTTTTATGGTTTTACCATTTTTGAACGTGCTGAGGACGAGATATTGGAATCGGGTGGACTTCAATGAGGTTGTGAGCTAGTATTGAGTTAAATTCTCTAATTATTGAGTAAACTCTGTAAATTCCAGTTACTTTACCTTACTCAATATTTGTGTGCATTCTTTCCAGTTGTCATATTTGAGTATTTATACTCTGTATTTCTACACTACAATTTTAGGTCCATGCCTTATATTTATTTATATAATGTCATTTGCACTTTATCTTAGTATATGCTGCTAACTGTGTGTATCATTACAGTGATATTTTTCCTGTTCGTCAATTTTTGCACTTTATAAGCACATTGCACTTTATTTCAACCAGTGTCTGCTATTCATACCTTATGTTTTTTTTAGGTATCTAAGCTCTCTTCATATTATTATGATTTTAATATGGATTGTATTGCACATTTGCACTTTTTTATTTTTTTAAATTCCGATTTACTGTTATTTTTTCTTTTTGTGTCCCCATAATTAGCCTCAATAGAGAAATACGTATCTGGAATAACATTCATTTGGTATACTTATTCGGGCACTTGCCCTGTATTTGTTCTATACCCTCATGATCTTATTTTAATGCCTTTTTCTTAGATTTGAAAATGATGGCGTAATCATTATTTTACACTGTGTAAATTGATTTTTTGCAGACAGATCATGAAGACTATACTGGAGATTGCATTACTATTTCGTCTCTTGTATTGATTATAAAGTTTACCTTTTATTGTTTAACCAGATATTTACACTCCAAAATGATATATTGTAGTATTTCTTCTATGTTTATGGTATGAAGGAGGTGGGGCATGATAGGACTTATCAACAGTATTTAAACCTTGGTCTCTCTGAGCATGTCATGTGATCAAGTCCGGGTTTCCCGGACGAAACGCGTCATGCTGCTGCCCATTCTGGAATAAAAGCACTTATTTGAACTGTCTACTCTGGTGGTCTGTACCTGATTTCTGTGCGTCCCTTCGTGCCTCAGGATTGTGGATTATATATATAGCCATACTAATATTATAAAAAGAGAGCCCAAACCTTTGAGGCGGGTAATCTCAGTAACCACAGCACAAATCACAACACCCAACACAGCGTTGGAAAGGGCAGTTGCAGCAGAAGGACATAGGCTATGCAGACGGATAAAAAAAATTATAAAACAAATTGCAAAAAACGACATCATCCAGAAGGCCGAGGGCCAAAATAACATCAAACAGGAAATGATGTAATAATGTGACTCACTATATTGAGACTGAGAGCCTGGAGCCAAATTGATCGTGAACAAGGGATATGCTATCCAGAAACGCGTAGATTTGTGCCTGCCTGCTTGAGAAACTCCATGCTGTGAGGATTAAATAAAAAAGCACATAAGTGAAGACAAACGCTAGTTCGTCCAGTTTTTCTCCCAGCTGGGGGAATTGGTTGTGGATTTAAATGCAGCGTGGTTCTGCCGCGGGGATTTACGAATCGGCGAGAGAGCGCTGCAAATTCTGGCGAAAAGGAACCGAGGGGTATCAATATATATATATATATATTCACTGAAAAAACCATAGGTTATAGACCATATATAGTTAGGAATTAGCATTTAGAAAACCTTATTTTACTCACACAAAACCATTGAAATTCCATATATAGTTAGTTGCACTAACTATATATCGCGCACCCGCAATCCACTGCTGATGATGTCACATATTACATCATTCATGACATGGTCAGTGACATCACTGATGACATCACTGATGACATCTCAAATGACATCACTGATGACATCACTGATAACAACATCCAGTGATTTTATGTTTCTGTAAAGTTTAAATATGTCTTACATATTGAAGAATGAGTGGATGTATAAGTGTCTGGACGAAGGATTTAGTAGGTGCATGACTGACTGTATGAGTGAGTGATTAAATGTGTCTCACTGAGTGCATGGGTTAGTGACTAAACTGTCTTAATTTGTGCATCATTATGTCTGTTGTTCTGTAAACTGTTGCATGTGTTGATCAATAGCTATATGAGTAACTATATGGGTTATTGATTGATTGTCCAAGTATTTGTATGGGAGACTGAGTGTGTGTGTGGCTGGCTGGGAGGTGTGTGACTCTGTGCAGATCAATGTGTACTTATATCAATGATTGTATAACAAGGTAAGTATGTGTTAGTATATGTTTGAAAATATAAGGTGCTCTATGTTTAACTATATAGACAAGAAAATGGAAGTGTGATTGATTCTTTACAGGACTGACTAGGTGTGTGAGTAACTCCATGGATGAGTGGCAGAGTGTGAGTGTCTGTATAGGTGTATGAGTGCATATGATAGTGTTGTAAAGATGAGTGATTGTATGTATGAATGATTGTATGGGTGAATGAGTGAATGTGTGTGTAGACGTAGGAATCAGTGAGTACATATGTAGTAACTAGTATTGGTGTGTCAATGGTTTCAAAAATTATACTCTGTATTTAACACTGGGTGAAACAGAGGTTATATTAAAATATGAGGAGATGCATTGTATTGTCACATGAATGATATCATCAGTGATGTGGTCATTGATGTCAAATGAGATGTCATCAGTGATGTCATCAGTGATGTCATTTGAGATGTCATCAGTGATGTCATCAGTGATGTCACTGACCATGTCATGAATGATGTAATATGTGACATCATCAGCAGTGGATTGCGGGTGCGCGATATATAGTTAGTGCAACTAACTATATATGGAATTTCAATGGTTTTGTGTGAGTAAAATAAGGTTTTCTAAATGCTAATTCCTAACTATATATGGTCTATAACCTATGGTTTTTTCAGTGAATTTTCAAGGTTTTGTAAATGCTAATTCCTAACTATATATGGTCTATAACCTATGGTTTTTTCAGTGAATTTCATTGGTTTTTTAACAGCTAATATCTGTAGCTGTAAAATGTATTCTTCTTTAAATCCCAAAATATATTTTATATGTTTATTAATAATTTTTTTTTTAAATATTTTTTTTTCTTCGTTCCCGCTTCGCGAATCGGGAAGCTTCCCGTTAGCTGACCTTGATGCCGCGAAATAGACCGCGAGCCGGTAAACGTTTCTTTACCGCAACTGCCGCGTTAGAAAACAACATCGTGACGCCTTTCCACAGTCCGCATGACGTTTCGCGTTGTCGCGTGATACGTCATATGACGTGCTACGTTAGCGAACTGGTACGCTTACCGAGTCGCAAAGCACAGGTTTCTGGAAGCAAACCGGGAGGCCCTGCAAAGCGCTTAACGTAAACACAGCAGGTCATGTGACTTGGTAATAACACTTTTCATTGGTTCATTTCACTTTTGGTTTCCTAATGATGTAAGACTAGGTCATATAATCTAAAATGAACACTTTCATTGGTTGAGAACTATTGTTTTTCCCAAATGATGAAAATCCCTCCTTCTTTCCTCACTCTGACTTTCATCATTGTGAGAGAAAGACCCTTTGTTACCAGTGAGCAATGGCTTCTTTAGTAGCTTCAGCTGGTGCTTCCCCACCACCTCCACCACATCCAAGGAAGAGTGGACCACCTGCTCAAGTTATAATTCAGCAAGAAGAGGAAGAAGAGGAACAGGACGACGAGCACGAAGAGAGGCACTTTTTGCCTGAGGAGCCCAGGACGTCTCACCGGAAAGAAAACTTCATTTGGCAATTTTTTAAAATTCCCAAAGGTCAGAAAAAAGTAAATGCAAGATACGTAACTTGCCTTATATGTCAAGATAGACTGTCCAGAGGGACCGACAAAAAATACAGTTTCGGAAACTACACAATGCATCGCCATATGACTAGGTGGCATCCTAACAACTACAGTGCTGCACAGTTTCGTAACGACCTAGATAATCTCCCTATTATGGCCAGAAGATCTGTTGTACCGGAAGTAACGGGACCAGAGGGCAGGGAGATGGTGCCAAATATTCAAACGAGATTTCATGAAGTAAAACACGTCTGCGTACATTGCAATGGATTCATTTGCTACGGAGAAAGAAGCATCACTCTGATCAACAGAGCTATTGACTATCATATGCAAGTTTGTACGAAACGCCCCAAATAATAAATACTTTTTTTTTGTTTTGTTGCTCCTGTTGAGCCCTTTACAATGAATCGTTTTCATTGCCCCTGCAAGAAAAACCCCCAAAAATATAAAACTGTTCAGAAAAATTCAAAAAAAGTAAAAAAATGTTCAGAAAAATAATAAAAAAAATATAAAACAACAAAAACAATTAAAAAAAAAGTTCTTTTCAGAACTACCTCCCCGTTATTAAAAAATTGGTACAATATTTGGAACTGTGCCAACCTCTATTTCTCGTAGTTCGCTTCCCAGTTCGCTCGCCGGTACGCGAACCGGAAGTGAACCAAATAAAAAAAAAAAAAAAAAGAACAGTAAGTATAAGGGAAGGAAACAGACACTTATGTTAAAAGAAAGACAGCTATAGGGGAGTAAACTAGAGATACTATTACCCGTAATCCTCTGCTGATGATGTCACATATTACATCATTCATGACATGCTCAGTGACATCATCAGCAGAGGATTGCGGGTTTTTTGGCAACGTGCCTTATCCACGGTTTAATAACGCTGCCTTTTGCTTTATATAAGTTTTCAAATTGTATGAAATATATACCAATAGGTCGTTATGAACCTTTAGGTAGTGCTTTTCTTCATGAGGTCTGGTCGCTTCCATACACATACAGATGTTTCAAAGATGATCAAGAAGTTTATCTGAATGGAGAGGAATGCACTGAGACGCCAGATCATTCACTAATGTGTAGGCACATACAGTTACACGGTTCATGCAACAAACACCGACCAAATATGGCTTGCGTGTTGCAAGGCACGCCAGTTCCTGCTATCATCCCCACGTTCAAGTTGTTGGAAAATGGTAGTTATTTGATGCTCAATAATGAAGATTGTTCTGGGTTAATTAAAAGTATTCCTTTTATCGTAACAGTAAGTGAACGGGTTATTTGCTGCAGAAATGTTCTATTTCCTCCCACACATGAACATAGGGAGTTTTCAATCTGGCCACAAATACCAACCTTGGGAGCACATTTCAACGGCATGGCAAGAATAAGAGCTCTTTTGTCTCAGAGAGAGGTGGCCTTGAGTTCGGCCCGTGAAACTTTCGTGCTTCACATAGCGAACACCCGTACAGAGGTGCAGACCCTTTTAAATACTGATTCGCCTTTGCATTTCAGCGACATGGTTCGGACTATCTTTAACGCGTCCTCCACAAAGGCCCTGGCGCACTTTTTTAAAGTTGTTACCAGTGGTCTCGTGACTTCATTTGAGAAAATCTTTGGAGTCATCCCTGCTTTCTTTCATTCTATTTTTTCCACTCTGCTTCGTGGATTCCCATTTTTACTTGCATTACCAGCGGACGCTCTTGTGCTTTTTTACATTTTAAAATATGGATGTCCCTCCTGTGCAAGCTCCCGCCCTGCAGCTGCTGACACTGTTCCGCAATCGCATGCTAGAATATTATGGCACAATGCCGTTGGCGATATTAAGCACGGCATATGGATTATCTTTTCGATTCTCCTACTTCACCTGTGTCCAGCCTGTATTTCACTGCCTGACCTGTGATTTCGATTGGGCCATTGATTTGTGTCTCTGCGGACCGGTTTCTCCTGACGTCGACTTTAATCAGCTGATGACTCCTATCATTACTCACGAGTTGGTTTGTCCTGGCGAAAGGATTATGGCTGTGGCATTGATGCATGGACTAATTGGTCCCTGGAATTTACTGGCGGCAACACAGTCTTTCTTGGAACAGAGCTTTCTTGAAAACCCACCGAGCTGTCCTCTGATGGTGATAGAGGATCCGGTGCTGGGAGAGCACGTATGTTCTTTTCCGCTTTTAAATTGGATGGCTGAACTCTTTTCGGATGAAGACGGTGACTTCCTATTGGAGGCTGTTGCAGCTTATTTTGCATACACAGTTATGTCATAGACCTTTTTCATGTTTGATATGCTGAGTACTAGCATTTCATTGACAATTCATTGACTTATTTGTCAAGTTTTTATTATTTAGCTTGCCTATTGGCTTAAGACTCGATAAAGTACTTGGCTGTTTTTTTTTTCTTTAGCATTAAATTTTCCTAGTTTTTAATGTTTTACCTTGCGGACCGTCCACATATAAAGTTGCAATCTGCTCTCATGAGATGGCACTTCTATTATCTTATTCAGTTCGTTTCCGGATCATGGGGAGGTGTCATCTAGGTCCTGGATATCTTTACACCGTGTTAAGTTAGCATGGGCTCATTACCGGTTTAAACGCCATTTTTCCTTTTTTGCAACTTCTGCACACGACACTTAGTTGTTGCTTTAGCTTTCAACCTAGTAGTTCATCGTGGTTTACATGAGAATAATATGTTATTGCTCTACTATCTGCTTTGCTTGTTAAACTATATCTGTACAGCGAGTGCTGAAGTTTCAAGAACAACACGATACAGAATTGTTATGAGGTCTGATCTCCACGACTTCATACTCATAACATAAGTGCAGCTTCTGCCAATTCTGGGCATGAGGCGGGTTTTATATTGCTTTGCCGAACACACATACACAACAGTTGATGCGGTTCACATGAAGAGAGAGCTGGTGTATGCTGATGTGATTCCTTCAAATCTAAGACACTAAAGTATGGGCACGCCCTAAACCAACACAAACAGACCTTCTTAGCAAATAATATAATATGTGTATTAGGGAGGGTGAGATATAAGCAGTCGCGGGCCGTGGAGGGAGTTACGGTGGGGCAGGGAGGCGGGAAGGGGGAGGGGCAGGGTGGAGCCCTCTCCACCCTGCCCCTCCCCCTCCCCGCCTCCCTGCCCCACCGTAACTCCCTCCACGGCCCGTGGCTGCTTATAAGTGTTGCTAACTCTTATTCATTTACAGCATGTTAACATACTGTCACCATTCGCTTTTTATGCACTAGTAACTATGCTGGTAATTTTGCTACTGATAATATGTGTACTTGTATTATCTAAGATACTACGCCTGAGAAGACGGCATTAGTAAATAAACATTTCAAATACACATGTGTTCTTCTTAACTCCATGTTCTGGTTTCTAAGAAATATATAACGACCGACTGTTCATGAGTTCCACGTATCCTGAGGTACTATAAGTTCATATTCTGGATTGTCTAAACATTGAGAGTTTGTTATATCCAATGTGACACTGTACCTAGCTTGCTAAGGGGTTTTTGATTACTAAGGTGAGTTTTGGGGCACCCTAATTCGCCGAGGTTCCAATCCTCTGTCCACAGTTCTGTGTGAGAACAGAAACCCTGCGACAGGGGCACCCCCGACCCTTGCTGGAGCTTCATCACACTTGCGATACAACTCCAGCAATGCGCCACCTTTACGGCACAGATACATCACGCATCTGTGCTGTTTTTGCCCCATGATGCACCGCATTGTAAATGCAGCACACCATAGGTGACGGAACAGCGGCACAGAATGACTAACACATCCCTGGTGATGCGCCAGTCATCATAAATCTATCCCTATGCTTCTTATCTTGTTAGAGATGAACCGCCATATGTATCATCAAAGTTTTTTGCATTTCCTAAATAGCCAACTTTAAGGAATAAATAGCGATTCTTTACCATTCCTAGTTTGCGATGAGCTATTTGCTAATTACAAATTACCCATTCATTTCCTTCATTTCCATAGGGCGGTTGGACTCACTTTTAGCTCGAACGGCTGAATGGATTTCCACGAAACTTGGCAAAATTGTAGGGACTGGTAGCCCGATGTGCCTTTGCTATGTCTCAAGATATATGCTCCAGTGGTTTTTACGAAAATTAACTTTGAAAAATATATATTGGGCTACATTGGCCTATATATATGTTGGAGCCCAAATGTAGCCCAATGTAGCCCAATGAAGCCCAATGAAGCCCAATGTAGCCCAATGTAGCCCAAAGATGGCCGCCAGAGACAAAAAAAACAAATGTAGCCCAAATATCAGCCAGATGTAGCCCAACTATAGCCCAGTGACAGAATGACCAATCAGCTTCGCAAACCTCCGTTACGCGAAGCGGAGCGCTGTTACAGATATATATCTTTTTTTGAACGTTAATTTCTCAAAATCCACTGGAGCACATATATTGAGACCTAGCAAAGGCACATCGGGCTACCAGTCCCTAATATTTTACCAAGTTTCGTGCAAATCCATTCAGCCGTTCGATTATTATTATTATTTTTTTTTTTTGCCCCGCGGGGCCCTTTTAAAACCTCCACATCAAACCTAGGGGGTCAGCGAGGATCTACTATGCCCCCTTATGGTCATTTGCCCCTTCGCTTTGGCCTCCTCTTGTCTCTCGATCCTACCGAGAGACAAGATGGCGGCCGCTACGGACTGTTTGGAATGTTTACAGACGCCGGAGAACCAATCAGCTTCGCTTCACAAAGCTCCGTTGCGCGAAAAGTATGCGTACTGGAGCGCTGCCCGGTCCGCTGTTACAGATATATATCTTTTTTTAAACGTTAATTTCTCAAAATCCACTGTAGCACATATATTGAGACCTACAAAAGGCACATCGGGCTACCAGTCCCTACAATTTTGCCAAGTTTCGTGCAAATCCATTCAGCCGTTCGGGCTAAAAGTGAGGCCAACCGCCCTATGGAAAACTCAATGTTAAAAACACGTTTTGGGACCCCCCTTTTTTCTCGACCCCCCCTGGACGAACCCCCCCCCCCAATTTTCAGGGGCTGCTCAGAAACAAAATGTGCAATTTTCCTGAAAATTTCAGCCAATTCCGTCCACAAACGCCAAAGTTATTTGACATAGAATTTTCAAAAATCCCATAGAGAAAAAATCCTAACTATATATACCTACTGGCGACCGCCAGTAGGTAATATATATATATATATATATATATATATATATATGTATATATATATATATATATATATATATATATATATATATATATATATATATATATATATATATATATATTTATTTATATATCCATTCTAATATTATAAAGAGAGAGCCCAAACCTTTGAGGCGGGTAATCTCAGTAACTACAGCACCAATCACAACACCCAATACAGCGTTGGAAGGGGCAGTTGCAGCAGAAGGACATAGGCTATGCAGACGGCCACCATATACATTTAAAAGGTAAAAGAACCGTGCCAGCAGAGTAGTCCCTTGTGGACGTGTCTGCGTTCTGCTGTGGGTGTGTGCTGGGGGCGTGACAAATGCTGGGGGCGTGTGGTATGTTCCGCTCTTCATGCCATGTGAGTCGTAATTGCGCCGCATCAAGGGGCACGCTGGGGGCGTGACACGCTGGGGCCATGACAAACGCTGTGGGCGTGTGTCTGCGCTGTGGGTATGTGTCCGCCCTTCATGCCATGTGAAGCGCCAATTACACAATTGTGCCGCATCAAGGGGCATGCTGGGGGCGTGACAAACGCTGGGGGCGTGAGCTACGTTCCGCACTTTATGCCATCTGGGTCGTACATTAACACTTTCCATGCTCATGACGAGCTCAGCTCGTCATGCAGTACACTGCTCGTGTGCTCATGACGAGCTGAGCTCGTCATGAACAATGGGATTCAAGGGACACCAGCACCAGGGGAGATTTGCTGTAGCATTGAAGGTGTTAATCAGATCGTCAGCTGTGGCCGTGTGCTGGGGGCATCACAAAGGCGTTCACCTCGAAGCGTGGTAAGTAACCATTCGCAAGACTCCCTTGGGGGACTGCCCGTTGTCTCACACTTACTGGGGGTGCCAAATGCAGTGTGTGCCTTGGCCTGGGTGCGTCTGAAAGGGCCGAACGCAGTGTGTGGCTTGGCCTGGGTGCGTCTAAAAAGCACTCGGGCCGAAGAGCGTCGGTGTGGGTCATAAAAAAATAAGAACAGCTGGAAACAATCATTCAAGACTCACACAATTCTAATTGTTAGACGGTCGCCGCTGGCCCTCAAGCGGGGGCACACGCGACTGAGCGTGTCTGCGGGGACAATTACTGCAGCCTCTCATGTGCGCTGTTACTGAACTATCACATTAAACCAAATTACACACGCCTGCTAACATCAGCCAGGGCTGTAGCCAGGCTCAGGCGGCGGATCACTACACTAATTACATGCGCCTGCTAACATGAACCAGGGCTGCAGCTGGGCCTCAAGCGGGGGGACACGCGCCTGCTAACATTAACCAGGGCTGCAGCTGGGCCTCAAGCGGGGGAACACGCGAATGACCGTATCTAAATACACACAATACACACATTCTATTTCATACCAGGACAACGTCGGGTCGGGCTGCTAGTATATATATATATATGTATATATATATATATATATATATATATATATATATATATATATATATATATATATATGTATACCCACACACACTCATGTATGTATAGAAAGGTTGATAGACAAACAGATATATATATATATATATATATACTAGCAGCCCGCCCCAGCGTTGCCTGGGGCAGAGAGGGGCTGGGGGCAGTACACCCGCTCCCGGTCCGACCCCCTCCCGACTCCCTCCCGCCCCGACTCCTCCCGCCTGTCCATCTGTGCACACCCGCTCCCTCCCGCCCTGAGCCTTTACTTTACCTGTGCTGCCGCTCCTTCCCGCGATGTTGACTTCACCGCCGCTCCTCTTCGCCATGACGCGCCCGCGCTCCTCACTTCACCGCAGTACCATGTCCGCCGGCCGCTGCTCCTCCTCGTCGTCATCACGCACGCGCGCGCTACGTCGCGGCCAGAGCAGCGTCGCGGCCGGCGCTACTTTCAGGACACTACTTTTTTTAAAAAGTTATTTTTTTAAATGTACGTTTATTTTTTATTTTTTATAGCCTATGTCCATCTGCACACCCTGACAATTTCTACAATGTATCGGGTGTGTGGATTGGCGCTGTGGTTCCCAAGTTTACCTGGCTCAAAGGTGCATGTTCTCTCTTTATAATAGTAGTATATATATATATATATATATATATATATAGATATATATATATATATATATATATTACCTACTGTAGTTAGGATTTTTGAAAATTCTATGTCAAATAACTTTGGCGTTTGATGACGGAATTGGCTAAAATTTTCAGGAATATGGCACATTGTGTTTCTGAGCAGCCCCTGAAAATTTGGGGGGGTTTCGTCAAGGGGGGGCCAAGAAAAAAGGGAGGTCCCAAAACGCGTTTTTCCCATTCATTTTTCCATAGGGCGGTTGGACTCACTTTTAGCTCGAACGGCTGAATGGATTTCCACGAAACTTGGCAAAATTGTAGATATTGTTTGCCCGATGTGCCTTTGCTAGGTCTCAATATATGTGCTCCAGTGGATTTTGATAAATTAACGTTCAAAAAAATATATATACCTGTAACAGCGCTCCGGTTAGCGCCCCGGTTCGCGTACCTGACGTGTAACGGAACTTCGCGAAGCGAAGCTGATTGGCTCTCCGGTTTCTGTCAACATTCTAAACAGTCCAGAGCGGCCGCCATCTTGTCTCTTGGTAGGATCGAGAGACAAGAGGTGAAGAAAAACGAAGGGGGAAATTAATGAAAGGGGGCAAGGTAGACCCCTCCTGACCCCCTAGGATTGATGAGGGGGTTATTAAAGGGTCCCGCGGGGCAAAAAATAAAAAAAATAAAAAATTTCGTTTTGTCGCGGTAGGAGCGCTACCCGGTACGCGAACCGGGTAGCTTACCGGTAGCGTAACGGGAGTCCGCCATCTTGCGTTAAGGTCTAATTTGGACACAAGATGGATGCTAAACAATGCTGGGATTGTGTAAAAGGGGGCAAGGGAGACATATCCTGACCGCCTAGGTTTTGTGAGGGTGGATGAGGAGACCCATATATGTCCCCCCCCAAATTTTTTTTACATTTTCGCGCGGTTAGGGTCCGGTGCACGAACCGGGTAGCGCTCCGGAAAGCGTAAATCATGAAAATTATTTAAAAAAAGTTACATTTAAAATTTGTTTAGAGTGATCATAGTTAGGGTAGCTCTGAGAAGAGCTTTTGGGTATGTGGTAGATTTAGGTACTTATAAGTAGGTACCAATACATAGTCTTAAATTCAGGATGAAAACTCTGTTCCCCTCATCTGAGAAGTGAACTCCATCTCCTCTGTAGATATCTTGCATGTAGTAACGCAAGTTATTGTTGTAGATGGAGCCCATTCCATGGTCTCTCATGTAAGCTGAAACAGACTTATTTACATGCTTCCTCGATTTCTCAATTTGTGGACAAAATTGGTTGGACCACCTCCATTTCTGTCTTATATCTCTTAAGTTATTGTGGTATATGGAATCCATATCATAGTCTGTCAGGGAAGCAGAAACAATATGGAGGCAGGAGATGATAAAGAGATGTTAAATACACATTGGAGATAATATAGTTGGAGAAAGGAAGTAACTATGAGCAAAATTACTATATAACATAAAAAGTTGCACAGTATACTATAAGTCTGACTTTACATTATAATCAATTTGGTACTAGTTTATGAATTACATATAAAAATGATTAAAGTCTCGAACAATTTTTGATTATTAAATATAAATTTATTTTTGTGATTGTTTTTCAAAATTTAATAGAATGTCTAACATTTGACTGTCCGAAATGTCGTCATTTTCAGTGAACATAACTTCCAACATTTGAGTGTCCGAAATGTCCTTATTTTGAGTGAACATAACTTGCAACATTTGAGTGTCTGAAATGTCCTCATTTTGAAGGAGGAAATCTACAGATTGTACACATTGTAGTAGTTCATGGTCCCGTGATTCATCCATGAATTCAATGTCATTTGGTTCAATGTTTTCTTGATTGGTCTGTGCAAGGACAATTTCAAATGACACTTTTTGTTCTCCTTCCATTTTGCCTGAAATTTGCATTAAAAAAAATATATATCAGTAGAGATAGGGCACTGTTGGGATTAGTTTTAGATAGGTAGTTTTTAACAGTGAATTTATCTTTGGGCAGTGTATGGTATCAGACTGGAAGTAGAAATATAAAAAAGTGTATGTGATGAAACCTAAGTAAATTCATAATTATACAAGAGAAGCCTAAATACATCCATAACTATAACAGAGAAGTCTATCTAAATGTATAACTATTACAGAGGGATAGTATATAACTATCAGAAAAAGTTTTCCATATTAACTTAAAGTGCACAATATACTTCAGTTTTCAAAATAACATCTTACCTTTTAAAAACAAGTTTAAGTTGTCAGTGAAAATGCTCTTGCAATGTACTTCAGGAAGTAGTAGTCAAAATGGCTGTGTTTCTCTCTCTTTCTTTATATATATTCAGGTACATAACCAATCAAATGTCAGGTAAAAAAAGTAGAAAATGAAAGTAACATTTTAATTGGTTGTCAATTCCAACACTTCAGATGTGTTTTGTGAAGTAATTTACCTCAGGGTATTTAGAGAGGTCTACAGGCTAAATGGCTAAATGGAATTCCAATCAAATTTGTGAAAATGGTAGGGATTGGTATATAGTATGAGCTAATCTATATTTGGTGTAAGTGTCTCCAGTGGTTTTTCTGTGAATTACTTTCCCACCTTTTTGAAGCGAGCGCTTCCCGGTGCGCGCCCCGGTACGCGAACCGGCAGCGTTACGTGAGTCCTCCATTTTGTGTTTCGGTAGAATTGAGATACAAGATGGAGGGCAAATAATGTTCAGAATGGGTAGAAGGGGGCACGGTAGACGTATCCTGACCCCCTAGGTTTTCTGAGGGTGGCTGAGGAGGCCCATATGTGCGAAACAAAAACATTTTTTTTAAAATTTTTGCGCGGTTAGCGTCCGGTGCGCGTACCGGGTAGCGCTCCGGAAAGCGTAAATTGTGAAAATTAGTAAAAAAAAAGTTACATTTAAAATTTGTTTATAGTGATCATAGTTAGGGTAGCTCTGAGAAGAGCTTTTGGGTCTGTGGTAGATTTAGGTACTTATAAGTAGGTACCAATACATAGTCTTAAATTCAGGATGAAAACTCTGTTCCCCTCATCTGAGAAGTGAACTCCATCTTCTCTGTAGATATCTTGCATGTAGTAACGTAAGTTATTGTTGTAGATGGAGCCCATTCCATGGTCTCTCATGTAAGCTGAAACAGACTTATTTACATGCTTCCTCGATTTCTCAATTGGTGGACAAAATTAGTTTGACCACCTCCATTTCTGTCTTTGGCATATATTTGAATATACCAAAGCAGTTTGAGGAAAAAGTGCCATCAATTGCTCAAAGGTGTCCTTTAAAAGCATTTCCAGACCTACCCCAGTCAAAGTGCCCAAGTCATTTCCTCCACAGTGCACAATTAACAGGTCAGGTTTTGGCAAATGCAAAAAGGTTTTCACCAATGGTATCAATTGGTGACATCTTAATCCTCTGTGGCCAATCCAGTTGATTTCCACATTTTGTAAATTGAGGTTGTGTAAATTTCTGTTATAAGCATACCTTTGAGCCCAGTGGATGTAACTATGTCCAACAATCCAGACAGAAAACATGGTGAGAGGAGGTTCTGCTGCAGTCAGATGAAGTGTGGTAATGAAATGGCAGTTGAAACAGTAGGAGTATGTAATGAAAAAAACTGTGGAGTTTCTGTGCTAATGAATCAGTAGCAGTGATTGGTGGATTTTGATTGCTGAAAACAGAAAGTTAGGGTGCATGGATGAGTTCTTTGAAAGATGTAATTTGAATGGTCAAGACAAAATCATTTTATGAAAGATTGCACTGGATACGCAGGTGTACTGAGAGTTCAGAGTTCAATTGAAACATTGTTGTGTGAACTTGTAAACATGAGAGGTCTTTCAGGAGGTGGTTGCTATGGAAAAAAGGCAGAAAGGGCAGAGGGGGGAAGGGTGTTGATTTGAAAAAAGTGAGGGAAGAGTTTTGATTGGGTGACATGAGAGATATGTGTGATGAATTACAGCATTTCTGTGCCATTGTTGGTTGCAGCCTCTGGAGTGCATACCCTTTGCTCTGCTAAAGAAAAATTGGTGTGTGTCTGAGACTGTTTTGAAACTCAAAAACTATTTGCTAAGGTGAGAAAAGATTCATTTAATTTAGATAGAGAATAGTATGCTTTAGGGATAAATTTATGAAGAAAGTTGTGTATTTAAAATGTTGCTTTGTGTCAAGTGTTTTACAAATAGATTTAGTTTCTTTGAGTTTCATAGCCATGTTAAAAGTGACGCAAAAGTGGTGGAAGGGCCTTAAAAATACGCTTTCATGTGTGTTAGGGCATTTTAAGTCACTTCCCCATGAATGTGGGTAAATAAGTGATTTACTTGATGTGTTTAAAAACGTTTTTTGAAATCAATTAGGTTTCTTAATATGTACTGCTAGGGTTTCATAGGCTGCTTGAGGCATATTTACAAGGCCTTTGAGTCACTTTGATGTTATTTTCCCCATTTTAATTTAAGACATTTCCCCGTGGTGCAAAGTCCTTGTAAATACGCCCCCATGTGTGCTTGGCAAATTTAGACTTTGTTTCTTTGAGTTACATAGCCATGTTAAAAGTGACGCAAAAATGGTGCAAGGGCCTTAAAAATACGCTTTCATGTGTGTTAGGGCATTTTAAGTCACTTCCTCATGAATGTGGGAAAATAATTGGTTTATTTGATGTGTTTAAAAACGTTTTTTGAAGTCAATTAGGTTTCTTGAAATGTACTGCTAGAGTTTCATAGGCTGCCTGGGGCATATTTAGAAGGACTTTGAGTCACTTTGATGTTATTTTTCCCATTTAATTTAGGACATTTCCCCGTGGTGCAAGGTCCTTGTAAATACGCCCCCATGTGTGCTTGGCAAATTTTGATTTTGTTTCTTTGAGTTACATAGCCATGTTAAAAGTGACGCAAAAATGGTGCAAGGGCCTTAAAAATACACTTTCATGTGTGTTAGGGCATTTTAAGTCACTTCCCCATGTATGTGGTTGAATAATTGGTTTACTTGATGTGTTTAAAAACGTTTCTTGAAGTCATTTAAGTTTCTTGATATGTACTGCTAGAGTTTCATAGGCTGCTTGGGGCATATTTACAAGGTCTTTGAGTCACTTTGATGTTATTTTCCCCATTTTAATTTAAGTCATTTTCCCGTGGTGCAAGGTCCTTGTAAATACGCCCCCATGTGTCCTTGGCAAATTTAGATTTTGTTTCTTTGAGTTACATAGCCATGTTAAAAGTGACGCAAAAATGGTGCAAGGCCCTTAAAAATACGCTTTCATGTGTGTTAGGGCATTTTAAGTCACTTCCCCATGAATGTGGGTGAATAATTAGTTTACTTCATGTGTTTAAAAACGTTTCTTGAAGTCAATTAGGTTTCTTGAAATGTACTGCTAGAGTTTCATAGGCTGCTTGGGGCATATTTACAAGGCTTTTGAGTCACTTTGACGTTATTTTCCCCATTTTAATTTAAGTCATTTCCCCGTGGTGCAAGGTCCTTGTGTGCTTGGCAAATTTAGATTTTGTTTCTTTGAGTTACATAGCCATGTTAAAAGTGACGCAAAAATGGTGCAAGGGCCTTAAAAATACGCTTTCATGTGTGTTAGGGCATTTTAAGTCACTTCCCCATGAATGTGGTTGAATAATTGGTTTACTTGATGTGTTTAAAAACGTTTCTTGAAGTCATTTAGGTTTCTTGATATATACTGCTAGAGTTTCATAGGCTGCTTGGGGCATATTTACAAGGCCTTTGAGTCACTTTGATGTTATTTTCCCCATTTTAATTTAAGTCATTTCCCCGTGGTGCAAGGTCCTTGTAAATACGCCCCCATGTGTGCTTGGCAAATTTAAGTACTGACAGGGTGTGCTTCTACATAGGACCTGTGTTGTGTTTTCAAATTATGACCAGAAAATCGTTTTTTTAAAAAAAGAAATGCTTTTCACATTTATGACAAGGTCATATTGGTGTCTGCTTCTTTAAATAAATATTTCACTTCCCACCATGAATATGTGAGAATAATTTTCCTTGTTTGCTGGTTTAAAAACACGTTTATTGAAGTCATTAAGGTTTCACAATATGTTCTGAAAGAGTTTCATAGTCACTATGATGATAATGATATATATTTAGAACTGTGTAGGAGGCAAGGAGAAATTGAAGCTTCTGTAAGTGTCAAGGGAGGTGAGTAATGTACATTGCTCTGTTGCATACAGTCCTCATCTTCTGCGTACTCTTGGATATGCTAGACTACATCTGCACAAGGAGATACCTAAGCTGAGGAAATACAGGTGATGTGATTGTGAAATGAGCAAAAATATTTGGACGTTTTTCAATTATATCACCTGTGTTTCCTAACATTACGAATCACATTGTGCAGATGAGGTTTAGGCCTGTCCAGGGAGACAGAGGAGGTCTGGCCTTTGTTCAAGAGTGCAGTGGACATGACTTACTTCATTGGTAGGCCTGCACATGTATTATCTCCTCTGTACTCTTCAACAAGCCTAAATTTCATCTGTAACCCTGAGTAGGCCTCACCTCAAACAAACCTCTGGATAGGCCACACCTTATCGGCATCCTGAATCATTTATTTAAAATGTTAGGGGCAGATTTATGATGGCCGTGTGCCTCTTTTGCGCCACTGTTGCGTCACTTTTGTGACGCAGCAGTGGTGGAAAAGATGCACCATGTTGCAAGATAGGTCTCACTTCATCTGCAACAAGATACCGTCAGTTTAAACTGTATACATTTAGGACAGTGTAGGGGGCATGGAGAAGCTGAGGTTTCTGTAAGTGTCAAAGTTGTTGCATACAGTGCTCACCTTCTACGTACTCTTTCATATGCTAGACTACATCTGCACAATGAGATACCTAAGCAAAGGAAACACAGGTGATGTGATTGTGAAATGAGCAGAAGAAATTGCACGTTTTTCAATTACATCACCTGTGTTTCCTAACATTACGAATCACATTGTGCAGATGAGGTTTAGGCCTGTCCAGGGACACAGAGGAGGTCTGGCCTTTGTTCAAGAGTGCAGTGGACATGACTCACTTAATTGGTAGGCCTGCACATGTACTATCTCCTCTGTACTCTTCAACAAGCCTAAATTTCATCTGTAACCCTGAGTAGGCCTCACCTCAAACAAACCTCTGGATAGGCCACACCTTATCGGCATCCTGAATCAATCATTTAAAATGTATAGGGCAGATTTATGATGGCCGTGCGCCTCTTTTGCGCCGCTGTGCGTCACTTTTGTGACGCACAGCGGCACAAAAGATGCGCTATGTTGCGACATATTTACAACTTGATGCATCTAGGCAGGTTTCATGTGGGCGTTTTGTTGCAGGGTGGGCATTCACTTGCATGAACGCCCTGTAAAACTAACACAGTGAAATTTACAAGATTTCACTGAGTCAGCTTTATGGCATTGCTGAATCAAATCCTTACGCCTGTTTGAAACAGGCATAAAGAGTGACGCACCATGCAATGTGTGGCTTGCCCCTGTCCATTGCAGTAGACATGTTGCGCTTACGACGTGATTCCTGCAATGCGCCGCTTTTGTGGCACAGATGCGTGACGCATCTGTGCTGTTTTTCCTCAATGGTGCACCGCATTGTAAATGCGGCACATCATGGGTGGCAGAGCAGCGGCGCACGTTAACTGGTGCACTCCTGGGGATGCGCCAGTTAACATAAATCTGCCCCTTTACATTTAAGTATGAGCAGGGGACACAGAGTCGGTGAGGCTTATCCAATGTTAAGAAGAGATGAGTCCTGTTCACTGAAAACTTGGACATAGGCCTCACCTCCTCAGCATCGCTGGACATGGTTAAATAATATCTGCAAAATGTTACTCTTGTTAAACAATTTTTCTATTATAGTCTCTGAGATTTGTCTCTTACTCTGCAACATCTCATTGTTGTTCTCTTTCTTTAAAGATAACGACAACATCAAGCATGAGTGATAATGAGCAATCTGTTGATCTCGATCTTATCATTGAACTTGTCATTGAAACGTCAGTGGAAGTAGATCCCTTGGATGATTTATATCCTGTGGATGATGAAGAATATGATGAGGATGCCGATTTGTCAGAATTGTATGACATAGGATGGGAAGCTGACCTGCTCGAGCCTATGGAACTATAAAGACTTATTTTTAAAAGTTACTGGAAATGAAAAGTAACCATGTTAACTGTTTTATTTAAAATTAAATACAACTTCAAAAACAGCTTGTGTGAAGTGTCTTTAATAAAATAGTGAAATATGCTAATAAAATTAGTTCAGATTCACATATAAAAGAGCACATGTCAAATGTAGAAGCATTCCATTTCTTTGCTACATTTTGTGAGTTTTAAATTTGCCAATGCACTAAAAATTATTGTATGTAGAATTGACAAGTAGTGTGTTAATTTTTTGACGAATGTTATTGATTTACTGTTTGGTAATAGTGGTTAATAACATTTTTATTATATTTTACCACAGATTCAACTGCAGATCATTTCAAAATTACACAATGCCATCGAAGCAAAGAAGGAGAAAGGCTACAAAACGTCAAACACAGCAGCTTACTACATGCTTGCAGCAGTCCTCTACAATAAAAACTTGTCAAGTCACCAAAAAAGCTCCGGGTAAGAGAACGAAATCTTTCCTAAGAAACATTTCCAGACGAAAAAGTATCACTACAGAACATGTTTTAGTCCAGAAGAAGAGAGCCAATTTAAACGGAAAGGAAAGGCCACTCAAAAATGTTACTGCTAGAGCAGGAGATAACTCTGTGCATGGTAGTAGAAGGAAAAATCAGTTTAGGGACATTCGTAGACAAATGTTCCGCAACAGGATAATTGGCAATTTGTTAAAAAATATTAAGAAAGGTCAACAGAAAGTGGCTTTTTATAAGAGAAAGAGAAACATTGAGAAAATTATTGATCAGGCATTCGAAATTAAGCAAAAGTTATTTATTTTGATAATCAATAGAATTAGGAAACTAAACAAGGTAATTTATGATTTCAAAACAAATAGTAGATGGAAGAGAACAGTTAATCGTAGTAATTTTTGTGAAGTTTTTTCAGGAGAATGGATGCATAGTTCAAGTTGTGAGGCATTTTTTAATGAGGAGAGTTATTTCCAGGATAATGATTTGGTGCATGCAGTTGAAACCAGTGGTCGAGCATATGAGGTGAAAGATGGTTGTCCGGTTGAAAAAGAAAAACTTGTGTCAACAGAGGCAGAAGAGGTGTTAGGTAATGAGGTTTTAGGAAGACGTCCTAAGGGACCAGTGTACACCTGGAAGTGTAGTAGTATTTGCAGTGTGCTACAGGATTCCATCAATTTGCTTTGTGATTTTGTACGGACATTTAATAAGAAAAGTTTAAAACAGAAAATAAAGTTGTTGCAAGAATTAGATCCTTGCAGAGTGGGGGAAGTGACAGGTTTGCATGGTCATTCACTGGCTTGTCTTTCCAGGAGAGTATGCCAGAGTGTTTTTCATCATTTCAGGATGCTAGCAGTGCATCATAATAAAGTGAGGAAATTAGTTAGAATGTTGTATTATGCTAAGAGTCCAGCAATTATGCTTAAACAATTATGCACTGCTCTTTTGCATGGTTCTGAAGTAGATGTGAAGAATATTTGTGAAGAAATAGACTTTTGTTACTTTGCAAGTAAAGAGAGGAATGTTGAAATTGACCCAGAAGAAGAAGGTAATGTGGAAGAGAGTGTACAGGTTTCCAGTACAGATAATTTTCAGAAGGAAATTGCCACGTTTCAGGTGAAATCAAGTGAGAGGCCTAATTTCACTTATTATAAGAATCAGACTAAGTTAGTGGATTTATATGCAAAAAGTGAAAGGGAAAATAATAGTGAATGGAAGGATTTCGCAACATACTTGATGGTAGAAAATTGTTTTGATTTGGGATCGGATCAACGTGTGTGTACTTATTGTTGTAACAAATTAAATCAAAACCAGATGCCTGCTAGAGCGGTTCATAATAATCTGGAATTGGTTGACATTCCTTCTGAATTGAAGGATTTAAATACTTATGAATCTATTTTGATTCAAAGTGTCCATCCCTTTCAGGCTATTGTACGAATGGAGCCAAAGACAGGGAAATTGCCTCCATCAGATTTACAGAGAGGATTAAAGGGAAGAGTTGTTTATTTGCCTCTAGATTTGAAGAAAAACATTAATACAATTGGAGTAGAGAAAGTGGAAGAGGAACCTCTGGTTATCTTAGTTAATGGGGTTCCGACAAAGAGTAAGAAAATCTGGCAAGATTTAGTGGATGTTAGGAAAGTCAAAAAGGCAACATTGTATTTGATGAAAAACAATAAGTACTACAAGAATGTATATGTTGCAGAAGAGGAAGTAAGTGAAGAAGAGGACAGCGATTTGTGTGGTGGACAAATTGAGAAAGTAGAAGCCTCTAAAAATGAAGAAATATATGAACATTATAGTGTTCATCCTTTGCATTCCAAGGAAGTCATGGGGGATTCTATTGAGTTGTTTCAAATTAAACAAGCCAAAGGGAGTCCCATTAGTGTTTGGGAGGAAAGTTTGGAAGCTCGGTGTTTCCCACAACTATTTCCAACAGGTCAAGGAGGAAGATATGATGAGCGACCTGATCAAATTCCTGCTTCTGAATACCGGACTTTACGATTGTATGCAGAAGATCCTAGGTTTCGTCAATGCATTCCCTATTTGTTTCATCTTCTGTTTGAAAGCGATCTGTCTGGACTGTCATATGCAGTGAACCAAATCTTGAAAAGTGGTGTACAAATGCAAAATATCTCAGCAAGGGACTTTATGGATAAAGTCAATGTGCAAGACAGTATTTTGGATTCTCACCTGATTAATCTCATGGCGTGTCAGCGTGGTACTAATGAGTACTGGTACCGTCGTCATGGTGATTTAAAATGTATGCTGAGGAACTTAGGAACTCCCACATGGTTCCTCACTCTCAGCTGTGTCGAGTATGGCTGGGAAGACTTACTTGAATTTCTGCGAGAGGCAAATGGAAACATTGAAAATATCGAATTCAAGACACCCGGAGAACTGTGCTCTTTGGATCCAGTGAATGTATGCAGGTACTTCAATCATAGATTTGAAGCTATGATGTCTTTCATCATGAAAAAGAAAAATCCACCTCTTGGAGAGGTGTTGGATTTCTTCTGGAGAAAGGAGTACCAAGCAAGAGGTGCTCCTCATATACATATGCTGCTATGGATCAAAGATGCACCCAAATTTGGAACAGATCCGGATGACTTAGTGATGAGTTTCATAGAACAGTATTCTACATGTGCTGCTCCAAAGACAAAGGAAGAGAAAAGCCTAAGAGAACAAGTTTTACGCTTTCAAAGCCATCGTTGTGGAAAGTACTGTCGTCGTAAATTCAGAAACAAGGACAAGTTCTACACAAAATGTCGTTTCAGCTTTCCACGACCGGTGATTTCTAAAGAAAGAGTGAACAGTTTGATGTCTTCGCTGCGACATAATGTGACGAGGAAATCACCCAAAAATACATACAATTTGAAAAGGAACGAAGAGTCCAAGTACATCAAAGACTACAACCCAGTGATTTTGTCCATGTGGAATGCTAACATGGATATACAGTTTGTGGCTGATAACTGTATGGCTGTGGCTCGGTATGTGACATCTTACATCACCAAAAAAGAAAAGACAGAATTGAAGGATATGTGGGAGGACATTTCCCATGAAAAGAGCCTCAGTAAGAAGTTGTACAGTTTCAGTCTGAAGATGTTGTCGCATCGAGAAATCGGAGCTTACGAATGTTCTGACCGGTTATCTTCAGCAAGTCTCTATGCCAAATCTAGGAGTATCATTTGGGCGAGTCTTGGTCTTGCTGCAACGCGTAATCGAGTTCTGAAACCTGTGCGGGAAATTGAGTATTTGGCGGAAAAGGAGCCAAACAGTACAGATATTTTGAAGACCAACATGTTGGATACATATTATCCAAATAGAAGCAGTCACCTTGAGAATGTTTGTCTGTATGAGGTTCTACAAAATTACATATTCAAGAGGAACATCAAAGAAGATATTGATAAAGGAGTGTATGCTGTAATTGGAAGTGAGGGATGTCTGGTCAAGCAAAGAAAATGCCAATTGGTAAACCATCGAAAATTGAGTGGCGAATCTCCTGAAAGAAAAGAGTTTTTCTATTTAGCTCTTTTGCAACTTTTCAAGCCTTGGCGAGCAGAAGAGGAACTGCTTGGAGATTTCCTCTGTTACGAAGACTCTTTCAATGCCGCCAAGGAGACCATAGAATGTCCTGTTTTTCCCAAATATCTAGAAATGTTGAATGCGGAAATCGAGCAGGAAGCAACGATTGCAGCCGAGATTGCTAGAGACAGTTCTCAGGACAGTCAGAGTTCTGTTTCATTGAGTCAGGATCCACTAGGAGGACCAGTTATCGAAAATGAAGCTGCCACTGCCATGATTGAAGTGGAAAGAGCCATGGCACATGCTCAGGAGGATGCGGTTAACTTAGAAGACTTGGAAAGACAACTCAATGTTGAGCAGAGGAAAATATATGACGAAGTTACCAACCAAATTGATCATGGATTAAGTCATGAGAAGAAAGAGTGCTCATGTGCGTCGTTGAAGCCTGTCCGACTGTACGTGAGTGGAGAAGCAGGAACTGGAAAAAGTTTCCTCATTAAAGCAATTTCATGTTATTTGCAGAAAAGGACTGAGTCATCGCTGTCTTGTGTTGTCACCGCTCCAACTGGACTGGCAGCACATAACATTAAAGGTATTACTTTGCATCGTCTACTGATGCTGCCAGTGGAGCATGATAACAAATTACAATACCACAAGTTATCTGGAGATGCTTGTTGTGAAGTTTCCAGAGTCTTGAGGAAAATGAAACTTCTTATCATTGACGAAGTAAGCATGGTTTCCAATGTCATGCTTGCCTTTGTGCAGTTGAGAATGCAAGAAGTTCTCAAAACAGAGTATGATGTGTTATTTGGTGGCAAACACATCATTGTTTTCGGTGATCTTCTGCAGCTGACACCAGTGAAAGGACAACCAGTTTTTAAACTACTTATGCATGAAGATACCAGGAAGTGCCTAGGGAGCATTGGCAACGTTAATATATGGTTAAACTTCAATTATGCTGAACTGCGTGAAAATATGCGTCAAGCGAAGGATGAAGATTATAAGAATATTCTACAAGATGTTAGAATCGGAAAAGTGACCGAGCATGGGAAAGAAGCTTTACATGCACGATTACTGTCAATTTTGTATCCAGAAGAAGACGTTGTGCCAGAGAATATTTTTCGTAAAATTACTGAGAAGAAATCTGGAATATGTTTGATGCCAACTCTTGCAGAATGTGCCATCTTCAACAACAAAATGTTGAATTTAGAAAACCAAGAGATTGTGAAACTGGAAGCTATTGACAGAATAGAGCATATGGGAGCAACAATTATTTTGTCTGAGAATTTGAAATCAAAATTGGATTCATTAGAGAAGACTATATCTAAAACTGCTGGTTTTGAAAAGACTCTGAATTTGTGCTTAAATTGCCGTATCATTTTGAGAAGGAATTTACATGTTGAAAGAGGTCTGGTAAATGGATCAATGGGTAATGTTGTTGATTTTGAGAAATACAGAAATAGAGATGGAATTGAATTTTTAAAAATTAAATTTGATGGCATTGAGGAAGTACAGTTAATTGGTCGTTGCTCTGCTAGATTTTTGCTTGTAAAAGACTTATATGTTCGCCGTAAGCAGTTTCCTGTTTGCTTGGCATATGCGGTGACAATCCATAAATCGCAAGGTTTAAGTGTAGACAGTGCATTGGTGAATATTGGCAGTTCTGTGTTCAAGGAGGGAATGGCATATGTGGCATTGTCACGAGTCAGAACTTTATCGGGATTATACTTGATTGACTGTGATGTCACAAACATTTGTGCGGATGTAGATCATGTTAAGGAATACAATAGGTTAAGAAGAGAGTATGCGCCACATTTGCCTCAATATCCTTTGTTTGAGAAACGTGTGGTAGGCCAGAAACGAAAAAATGTGACCAATAGTAGGGAGGTTGTAGCAAAAAGACGAAAAGTCGATGAACCCGAAATTATAAGCAGAAAAAAAATGGATTCTGTTGAAGATGTTGTTGGTTTTCAATTTGAAAATAGTTCTGGTGTCAACTGCTATGCTAATGTAGTGGTTAATGTTGTCTTTTCTCTAGAAACTTTAAAAGAACAGATTGTGATCAATTCGGATCAAAGTTTTTGCTGTTTACTGAACTCTGTGTTAGAGAAATGTAGCACTGACAGAACAAAAATAGAAAGTGTGTCTGAAATTCGAAATCTGTTAGACAAATGTTCAGGTCAAACGCAATTCTCTCAAAATATTCAGCAAGATTGTCAGGAGTTTTTAATGTATATTCTTGATGTATTGCAAGATGAAGGTGTAGATGTAGATCATCTGTTTGGCATTTCTTATCAATGGCAGCATGACTGTGAGAACTGTAGGGTATCAAGTACTACTAGTGTAGACTCAGAAAGATTTATATATTTAACTTTGCCAGACAGTAAATCAGTGTCCTTTAATAAGCTAGTAAAAGCAGCCGATCACAACATGATGTGTAGCCAATGTAAGTCTGCAATGCTGTCCACATTATTTATACGAACATATGGCCAGTAAGTCATTTTAATGTTCCAACGATGTAGGCCTGATGGAACAAAATTGACAACTTTAATTAAAAATGTTGTGGCTTCGCAGTTGTCAATATCAGGAAGGACTTTTGTAACTGCAGCAATTATATATCATGACGGTCCTTCAACAACATCAGGACATTACACAGCTTATTTGAAGTCTAGAAACGGCTGGTCATTCTGCAATGATTCTGTTTTAACTTTTAAAAAAAATTGCCTTTTGACCTTAAAAATTCTTACCTGGTGTTTTTACAACCAAGATTTTAGGGAAAGAATCTCGGGATTTGCTCTGAGGAATTTCAAGAGGTTCTAATGGCTCCTACACTATTTGGCCTTGAGGATAAGTGTAGTACAGAGTAAAAAGTTATTTTTGAGTTTTAAGTAGTTCCTGAAAAATAAGAAGGTTTTCTTACAGAAAGTGGTGGGCACAGATTAGTTAAAGGACAACAGAGTATTTCTCAAAGCAAACGGTGTTCTTACCATAACACTTGACGTCATGGAAAAATAACTGCACTTTGAATGAGTTCAGAAAAACTGTTTCTTTTAATAAGCTAATTCAAGCAGCCAATCAAAACATGGAGTAGAGGTAATGTAAGTATGCAATGCTGTCCACATTATTTGTACAAACTTTTGGTTATAATGTCATTTTAAAATTCCAACTATATAAACCTGCTGAAAGTAAGTTTTCAACTTTAATTACAAATGTTGTGGCTACACAGTCGTTGATTTTAGGAAGAACATTTGTAACTGCAGCTATTATATGACATGATGGTCCTTTGACAACATCCGCTTATTACACAGCTTATTTAAAATGTAAAAGAAGCTGGTGTTTCGGAAATGATTCCCATTTGACTATGAAACAATGTTGCCTTTTGACTTAAAATATTCTTACTTTGTGTTTTCACAAGAGAGAATTTAGGGTAGGTAACTGGCCTATAATGATTGTAGGAGTTGATATCATTTTATGTACTGTTTTAAATTGCTTTGTGATTAACAGTGATCAAGAGAATTAAATAATTGTAATAGTCATAGAGGTAGTGTAAGTCTGCCTCATATTAAGCAGTATCAGTGTCATAGGAAATGTGGAATATGAGTGAGCAAGAAGGGTGAGATATTACTAGTACAGGATTGTGAAAGTGATCTTGAACGTTTTCGTTCTGAAAGTTGCGGAAAAAGAAAATGACGGGATTTGCTTAGAAGAATTCCAAGAGTTATAAATGGCTCTTACACGATTTGGCCTTGAGGAGAAGTGCGGTAGAGAGCGAGAAGTCATTTATTGTATGTAACATATTTGTCAAAACGATGGAGCTTTTCTTTCAGAAAGTGGCGGGCTGAAAATAATAACAGCACAACAGAGTATAAGCTGTTCATAGGACATCCTTCGACGTCATGGAAAGTAAGTTACTTTTAAGGAGTTCTGATTTCTGATTGGTTATGTTATATGGGTTTTTTAAACACAATCATTTTGATTGTGTTTTTTTCCCCCGCTGTTATATGATAAATACCTTCAACTCACTGTTTTTAGTGAAATTTGATATATTCTGAGAACAGCAAAAATAAACCATTTAACATGTATAATTAATTCTGTACTTTGTATAGTTAATTTTAAATTGTACTCGTCTTATCTCATGCTCACTCATCTTTTACTACCTTCTATCAATCCTCCTTACATACTCACATTGCCTTTTGTTTTATTCTCTTTCACCCTTGCTCTCTAACTCCACTTATCTTTCAACCTTTGTTTCCCTAATCCAACTCTACTTTTTTCTTTTCTCGCTTGCACCATTTTCCAGCTTTTAGACCTTCTGCTTCGCTTGTCTTTTCCATCTTTCCTCCCTTTGTTTTCTAAATTAAATATTTTTGGGTTCTCCTTTTTTGGTGCAATCAGTTACTATAACTCACCCTCACTCATTTATCTTTCTTTGTTGCCTCACTCAGTCTGTATCTGATACTCTTTCCTTCACTTCCTCTGTCTCCTCTCTCCCTCACTCTCTTTTCCTTATTCACCCTTTCCTTATATAGTTTACCTTACTCACTTTCTTTTAGTAGCTTACACAACTTCAATTTAGTTTTCTCTTTTATCCTTCTTTTCTGTCACTGAAAGTATCTTCCTTTTTTTTCTCTTAGTAATTTACTCTATTACAATTTCTTTTTGTCTCTGACTGTCTATCGCCGTTTCTTTCTCTTTTTTTCTGCATGTTTATCTCTAACTTTATTTCTTTGTAAAATTGGATGATTTTCAATCTTTTCACTTGTCTTTTCTAATTTTTAAATACATGTTTTAATATTTTTCAAATTTTTGTTCTTTCTTTCACAGATTGAAAGTATAAAAATAACAAGTGACTAAGTTAACGACAATTATAAGGTAAGTGTTTTGTACTCTTTTCGTTATATATTTCTATCACATTTAACTTCTATTAGTTCCACTGCTTCATTTCTTTAACCCTCAGTTTCCTGCCTTTGCTACTTCCCTCATTCCTTTTTCTATTACTTACTTACTCTACTCCTTCCACTCCTTTTCTCAGTCCCTCTGTTCTCATAGTTCCTCACTCCTGTTCACTCACTCCGTCTCTATTACTCTCACTATCTCTGACTCATCACTCTTTCACTACTTGTTCATTATGCTTTCTCCCTGTAGTTCAAGCACACTAAGGGGCATATTATCAACACAGGCGATAAAATTATCGCTGCTTTTATCGGCAGAAAACTGCCGCAAAAGCGGCTTTAGCGGCAGTTTTCTGCCGCAAAAGCGGCTTTAGTGGCAGTTTTCTGCCGATAAAAGCAGCGATAATTTTATCGCCTGTGTTGATAATATGCCCCTATGTTATTTACATTTCTTTGCTGTTTCAATCATGCCTTTTCTGTCACTTCTTCTTTTCTGCTTTCTGTTTTTTCTCTCTGTTATTCCACATGTTTTAACCTTAGTCACTGTCATACATCTTGTTTTATTCCTATTTACTTTCGCTCACTGTTTTCTTAACACTTTCCCTCAGGATTGTTCTTTTAGTCCGGTTCTATCCCTACCTCTCATTCCACATCCTTTACTGTTTTTCTTATTAATTTGAACATTCACTCACATTCTCTAAGAAACTCTTGTTTACTATTCTTCTACTCTTCTTTTTTTCTTTCACTTCCTTATCTATTTAGTTTTTCTCAATTATACCCTCTTACATCTTTTCTTTGGTAAATAGATGTATTAAACAGTATCTCTGTGTTACTCCCTCTAGCTGTCTTTCTTTTAACATTACTCTCTGTTTCCTTCCCTTATACTCACTCTTCCTTTTTTTTAAAAAAAAATTTTGTTTCGCTTCCGGTTCGCGTACCGGCGCGCGAACCGGGAAGCGAAACAAAAGAAATAGAGGTTGCCAGAGTGCTAAACATTCTAGCAATTTTTTATAAAGGGGAGGTAGCTCTGAAAAGAACTTTTTTTTAAAATTGTTTTTGTTGTTTTATATTTTTTTTATTATTTTTCTGAACATTTTTTTACTTTTTTTGTATTTTTTGAACGGTTTTATATTTTTTTTGTTTTTTTTGGGGGGGGAAACGAAAATGATTCATTATAAAGGGCTCAACAGGAGCAACAAAAAAAAAGATAATTTATTTTCTGGGGCGTTTTGGACAATTATGATTGTCAATAGCAACGTTGATTAAATGTATGCTACTCTCCCTGTAGCAAATCAATTGGCTGCAATAAACACACACTTGTTTCACATTCCCAAACTTCAGCTGGATATTTGAGACTGTCTCCCTCGCCTCTGGTCCCGTCACTGCCTCTTCATTTGATGTCCTTGCCACAGGAGGGGGGTTATCCTGCAGGTGACGTACCTGCGCAGAACTATAATGTGGCGATGCATGGTGAAATTGCCATAGCTGTATTTCTTATCAGCCCCTCTGGACAAATCTTTTTTGCAGATGAGACAAGTAACATAGCGGGCATTTACTTTCTTTTGGCCCCGGGGAAATGAATAAAATTGCCAGATGTAATCTTGTTTTACATGGGACCTTCTTGGCTCCTCAGGCAAAAACTGCCTCTCCCCTTGCTCCTCTTCCTCTTCTTCCTCTTCTTCCTCCTCTTGCTGAAGGATAACCTGAGGAGGTGGTCCTCTCTTCCTAGGAGGTGGTGGTGGTGGTGGGGGTGCACCAGCTGCAGCTACTACTGAAGCCATTTCTTAGTAAGCAAAATAGGTCTTCCTCTCACAAAGTTGAAAGTCAGAGTGACAAAAAAGGTGTGGGCTTTCATCATTTTGGAAAAAAAATAGTTCTAAACCAATGAAAAGTGTTATTTTTAGGTCACATGACCTAGCCTTACATCATTAGGAAACCAAAAGTGAAATGAACCAATGAAAAGTTTTAATAACAAGTCACATGACCTGTTACGCTTACGTTACGTGCTGCGCGCCGCGCCCCAGATCGCTACCGGGGAGCTGCGCTTCGCGCCTCGGTTCGCGCTCCGGAGCACTTCCGGGTGCGCTAACGCGGCGCGTCATAAGACGCATTACGCGAAAACGCCATACATCGCGTTTACGCGACGCGTCACGATGTTGTTTTCTAACGTGGCAGTTGCGCAAACGGAACGTTTACCGGTTCGCGGACCGGGTCCCGGCACCAAATTGAGCTAACGGGAAGCTACCCGGTTCGCGGACCGGGAGCGAAACAAAAAAAAATAATAAAAAAAATACATAAAAAAATTGTATTAAAAACATATAAAATATATTTTTCGAATTAAAGAAGAATACATTTTAAAGCTTTTGATATTTGCTATTAAAAAACCATTGAAATTCACTGAAAAAACCATAGGTTATAGACCATATATAGTTAGGAATTAGCATTTACAAAACCTTGAAAATTCACTGAAAAAACCATAGGTTATACACCATATATAGTTAGGAATTAGCATTTACAAAACCTTATTTTACTCACACAAAACCATTGAAATTCGCATATATAGTTAGTTGCACTAACTATATATCGCGCACCTGCAATCCACTGCTGATCATGTCACATATTACATCATTCATGACATGGTCAGTGACATCACTGATGACATCACTGATGACATCTCAAATGACATCACTGATGACATCACTGATGACATCTCAAATGACATCACTGATGACATCACTGATGACAACATCCAGTGACTGTATGTTTCTGTAAAGTTAAAATATGTCTTACATATTGAAGAATGAGTGGATTTATAAGTGTCTGGATGAAGGATTTAGTAGGTGCATGACTGACTGTATGAGTGAGTGATTAAATGTGTCTCACTGAGTGCATGGGTTAGTGACTAAACTGTCTTAATTTGTGCATCATTATATCTGTTGTTCTGTAAACTGCTGCATGTGTTGATCAGTAGCTATATAAGTAACTATATGGGTTATTGATTGGTTGCCCATGTATTTGTATGAGAGACTGAGTGTGTGTGTGGGTGGCTGGGAGGTGTATGACTCTGTGCATAGATGTGTGAGCAGTTGATTCACTAGATGTATGGGTTCAAAAGTGCATGTGGAAACAGCTGTATGGGCGGTTGACTGTGTGCATGAGTGTATTGGTGAGTGAATGGATATCTCAGTGCTACATGTCAAAGTAAGTACATATGTAAAACACAGTACATTTGAGAGTTGACATATATAAATAACTGTGCATAAGAGCCAGTGAATGTGTGAGTGGCTGTATGGATCATTGTGAACTTGTATCCGGGATTGTATAAGAGAGTAAATATGTGTTAGTATATGTTTGAATAAGTAAGGTGTGTATAACTGTATAGTTGAGAAAATGGAGGTGTGATTGATTCTTTGCATGACTGACTAGGTGTGTGTGTAACTTCATGGATGAGTGACAGTCTGTGAGTGTCTGTTTACACTGAGTGTATCTAAGGTTATATTAGAGTCTGAAGAGGTTCATCGTATTATCACATGAATGATGTCATCAGTGATGTGATCAGTAATGTCAAATGAGATGTCATCAGTGATGTCATCAGTGATGTCATTTGAGATGTCATCAGTGATGTCATCAATCAGTGATGTCACTGACCATGTCATGAATGATGTAATATGTGACATGATCAGCAGTGGATTGCGGGTGCGCGATATATAGTTAGTGCAACTAACTATATATGCGAATTTCAATGGTTTTGTGTGAATAAAATAAGGTTTTGTAAATGCTAATTCCTAACTATATATGGTGTATAACCTATGGTTTTTTCAGTGAATATATATATATATATATATATATTACCGACTGGAGATCGCCAGTAGGTATATATAGTTAGGATTTTTTCTCTATGGGATTTTTGAAAATTCTATGTCGAATAACTTTGGCGTTTGAGGACGGAATTGGCTGAAATTTTCAGGAAAATGGCACATTTTGTTTCGGAGCAGCCCCTGAAAATTTGGGGGGTTTCGTCAAGGGGGGGCCGAGAAAAAAGGGTGGTCCCAAAACGTGTTTTTCCCATACAATTTTCCATAGGGCGGTTGGCCTCACTTTTAGCTCGAACGGCTGAATGGATTTTCACGAAACTTGGCAAAATTGTAGGGACTGGTAGCCCGATGTGCCTTTGCTAGGTCTCAATATATGTGTTCCAGTGGATTTTGAGAAATTAACGTTCAAAAAAATATATATATCTGTAAGCGCGCTCCGGGCAGCGCCCCGGTTCGCATACCTGACGCGTAACGGAACTTCGCGAAGTGAAGCTGATTGGCTCTTCGGTGTCTGTCAACATTCTAAACAGTCCGGAGCGGCCGCCATCTTGTCTCTCGGTAGGATCGAGAGACAAGAGGAGGCCAAAACAAAGGGGGAAATGACCATGAGGGGGCATAGTAGATCCTCCCTGACCCCCTAGGTTTGATGTGGAGGCTTTAAAAGGGCCCCGCGGGGCCAAAAAAAAAAAAAAATTGTTTTTTTTGCTTGGGGAGCGCCCGGTACGCGCACCGGGAAGTGGTCTGGGGAGCGTACTATAAGGAAAAAAGAATGATAGACTATGATATTTTGAAATATTGTATGTTTATTGATTGTTCTTTTTGTTGTTTTTTTTTGTTTTTTTTTATTTAAGTAGCAGTATTTATGATTATTAAATATACATTTATTTTTGTGATTGTGCACAGTATACTATAAGTCTGACTTTACATTATAATCAATTTGGTACTAGTTTATGAATTACATATAAAAATGATTAAAGACTCAAACAATTTTTTATTATTAAATATAATTTTATTTTTCTGATTCTTTTTCAAAATTTAATAGAACGTCTAACATTTGACTGTCCGATATGTCTTCTTTTTGACTGAACATAACTTCCCACATTTGACCGTCCTCATATTGAAGTAAGAAATCCACAGATTCTACACATTGTAGAAGTTCATGGTCTCGTGATTCATCCATGAATTCCAAGTCAATGGGTTCAATGATTTCCTCATTGTTCATGTCTAGGACAATTTAAAAGGAAACGTTCTGTTCTCCTTCCATTTTTGTGCTGAAATTTGCATAAAAAATAAATATATCAGTAGAGATAGGGCACTGTTGGGTTTAAGTTCAGACAGGTACTTTTGAGGCGTGAAGTAGTACTATTAAAAAGTGCCTGTGAAAAAGCCTAAGTAAATTCATAATTATACCACAGAAACCTAAATCAATCCATATTTATAATAAACAAGCCTTTCTCAATGTCTGACTCTTACAGAGGGATAGTATATAACTATCTGAAAATGTTTTCAAATTTATAAAATAACATCTTACCTTTTAAAAACAAGTTTAAGTTGTGAGTGAAAATGATCTTGCAATGTAGTTCTGGAAGTAGTAGTCAAAATGGCTGTGTTTCTCTCTCTTTCTTTCTTTATATTCAGGTACATAACCAATCAAATGTCAGGTAAAAAAAGTAGAAAATGAAAGTAACATTTTAATTGGTTGTCAATTCCAACACTTCAGATGTGTTTTGTGAAGTAATTTACCTCAGGGTATTTAGAGAGGTCTACAGGCTAAATGGCTAAATGGAATTTCAATCAAATTTGTGAAAATGGTAGGGATTGGTATGTAGTATGAGCTAATCTATATTTGGTGAAAGTGTCTCCAGTGGTTTTTCTGTGAATTACTTTCCCACCTTTTTTGAGCGAGCGCTTCCCGGTGCGCGCCCCGGTACGCGAACCGGCAGCGTTACGGGAGTCCTCCATTTTGTGTTTCGGTAGAATTGAGATACAAGATGGAGGGCAAATAATGTTGAGAATGGGTAGAAGGGGGCACGGTAGACGTATCCTGACCCCCTAGGTTTTCTGAGGGTGGCTGAGGAGGCCCATATGTGCGGAAAAAAACCATTTTTGTTCAAATTTTCGCGCGGTTAGCGTCCGGTGCGCGTACCGGGTAGCGCTCCGGGGAGCGTACTTTGGTGAAAATTAGTGAAAAAAGTTAGAGTAAAATAATAATTGTGAGTGATCAGATGTAGGGTAGCTCTGAAAAGAGCTTTTGGGTCCTGTGGCTGATGTAGGTACCTACAAGAAGGTACCAATGCACAGTCTTAAATTGAGGATGAAAATTCTGTTCCCCTCATCTGAGAAGTGAACTCCATCTGCTCTGTAGACAGCTTGCATGTAGTAACGCAAGTTATTGTTGTAGATGGAGCCCATTCCATGGTCTCTCATGTAAGCTGAAACAGACTTATTTACATGCTTCCTCGATTTCTCAATTTGTGGACAAATTTCGTTTGACCACCTCCATTTCTGTCTTTGGCACATATTTGAATATACCAAGGCAGTTTGAGGAAATAGTGCCATCAATTGCTCAAAGGTGTCCTTTAAAAGCATTTCCAGACCTATCCCAGTCAAAGTGCCCAAGTCATTTCCTCCACAGTGCACAATTAACAGGTCAGGTTTTGGCAAATGCAAAAAGGTTTTCACCAATGGTATCAATTGGTGACATCTTAATCCTCTGTGGCCAATCCAGTTGATTTCCACATTTTGTAAATTGAGGTTGTGTAAATTTCTGTTATCAGCAAACCTTTGAGCGCAGTGGATATAACTATGTCCAACAATCCAGACAGAAAACATGGTGAGAGGAGGTTCTGCTGCACTCAGATGAAGTGTGGTAATGAAATGGCAGTTGAAACAGTAGGAGTATGTAATGAAAAAAACTGTGGAGTTTCTGTAGTAATTAATCAGTAGCAGTGATTGGTGGATTTTGATTGCTGAAAACAGAAAGTTAGGGTGCATGGATGAGTTCTTTGAAAGATGTAATTTGAATGGTCAAGAAAAAATCATTTTATGAAAGATTGCACTGGATACGCAGGTGGACTGAGAGTTCAGAGTTCAATTGAAACATTGTTGTGTGAACTTGCAAACATGAGAGGTCTTTCAGGAGGTGGTTGCTATGGAAAAAAGGCAGAAAGGGCAGAGGAGGGAAGGGTGTTGATTTGAAAAAAGTGAGGGAAGAGTTTTGATTGGGTGACATGAGAGATATGTGTGATGAATTACAGCATTTCTGTGCCATTGTTGGTTGCAGCTTCTGGAGTGCATACCTTTTGCTCTGCTAAAGAAAAATTGGTGTGTGTCTGAGACTGTTTTGAAACTCAAAAAGTATTTGCTAAGGTGAGAAAAGATTTATTTAATTTAAATAGAGAATAGTATGCTTTAAGGAGAAAATTATGAAGAAAGTTGTGTATTTAAAATGTTGCTTTGTGTCAAGTGTTTTACAAATAGATTTTGTTTCTTTGAGTTACATAGCCATGTTACATAGGCATGTTAAAAGTGACGCTAAAATGGTGCAAGGGCCTTAAAAAAATGCTTTCATGTGTCTTAGGGCATTTTAAGTCACTTCCCCATGAATGTAGGTATATAATTACTTTACATGATGTGTTTAAAAACGTTTTTTGAAATCAATTAGGTTTCTTGATATGTACTGCTAGAGTTTCATAGGTTGCTTGGGGCATATTTACAAGGCCTTTGAGTTCCTTTGATGTTATTTTTCCCATTTTAATTTAAGACATTTCCTTGTGGTGCAAGGTCCTTGTAAATACGCCCCCATGTGTGCTTGGCAAATTTAGATTTTGATTCTTTGAGTTACATAGCCATGTTAAAAGTGACGCAAAAATGGTGCAAGGGCCTTAATAAAACGCTTTCATGTGTATTAGGGCATTTTAAGTCACTTCCCCATGACTGTAGGTATATAATTGCTTTACATGATGTGTTTAAAAACGTTTTTTGAAATCAATTAGGTTTCTTGATATGTACTGCTAGAGTTTCATAGGTTGCTTGGGGCATATTTACAAGGCCTTTGAGTCTCTCTGATGTTATTTTTCCCATTTTAATTTAAGACATTTCCCCGTGGTGCAAGGTCCTTGTAAATACGCCCCCATCTGTGCTTGGCAAATTTAGATTTTGATTCTTTGAGTTACATAGCCATGTTAAAAGTGACGCAAAAATGGTGCAAGGGCCTTAAAAAAATGCTTTCATGTGTCTTAGGGCATTTTAAGTCACTTCCCCTTGAATGTAGGTATATAATTGATTTACATGATGTGTTTAAAAACGTTTTTTGAAATCAATTAGGTTTCTTAATATGTACTGCTAGAGTTTCATAGGTTGCGTGGGGTATATTTAAAAGGCATTTGAGTCCCTTTGATGGTATTTTTCCCATTTTAATTTAAGACATTTCCCCGTGGTGGAAGGTCCTTGTAAATACGCCCCCATGTGTGCTTGGCAAATTTAGATTTTGATTCTTTGAGTTACATAGCCATGTTAAAAGTGACGCAAAAATGGTGCAAGGGCCTTAAAAAAACGCTTTCATGTGTCTTAGAGCATTTTAAGTCACTTCCCCATGAATGTAGGTATATAATTGCTTTACATGATGTGTTTAAAAACGTTTTTTGAAATCAATTAGGTTTCTTGATATGTACTGCTAGAGTTTCATAGGTTGCTTGGGGCATATTTACAAGGCCTTTGAGTCCCTTTGATGTTATTTTTCCCATTTTAATTTAAGACATTTCCCCGTGGTGCAAGGTCCTTGTAAATACGCCCCCATGTGTGCTTGGCAAATTTAGATTTTCATTCTTTGAGTTACATAGCCATGTTCCATACAGTGCTCACCTTCTGCGTAGTCTTTGATATGCTAGACTCCATCTGCGCAATGAGATACCTAAGCAAAGGAAACACAGCTGATGTGATTGTGAAATGAGGAAAAGAAATTCCACATTTTTCAATTACATCACCTGTGTTTCCTAACTTTACGAATCACATAGTGCAGATGAGGTTTAGGCCTGTCCACGGACACAGAAGAGGTCTGGCCTTTGTTCAAGAGTGAAGTGGACATGACTCACTTCATTGGTAGGCCTGTACATGTATTATCTCCTCTGTACTCTTCAACAAGCCTAAATTTCATCTGCAACCCTGAGTAGGCCTCACCTCAAACAAACCTCTGGATAGGCCACACCTTATCGTCATCCTGAATCAATCATTTAAAATGTTAGGGACAGATTTATGATAGCCGTGTGCCTCTTTTGCGCCGCTGTGCGTCACTTTTGTGACGCAGTGGTGGTGCAAAAGATTTGCTATGTTGCGACATATTTACAACTTGATGCATCTAGGTAGATGTGTCATGCTGTAAAGTCCTGTGCCACATGAAACCGATGCAGCAGTGATGCAAAAGATGCACCATGTTGCAAGACAGGACTCACTTCATCTCCAACAAGATACCGTCAGTTTAAACTGTAAACATTTAGGACTGTGTAGGGGGCATGGAGAAGCTGAATCTTCTGTAAATGTCAAATTTGTTGTATACAGTGCTCAACTTCTGTGTACTCTTTGATGTGCTAGACTCCATCTGCACAATGAGATACTTAAGCAAAGGAAACACAGGTGATGTGATTGTGAAATGAGGAAAAGAAATTCCACATTTTTCAATTACATCACCTGTGTTTCCTAACTTTACGAATGACATTGTGCAGATGAGGTTTAGGCCTGTCCACGGACACAGAAGAGGTCTGGCCTTTGTTCAAGAGTGAAGTGGACATGACTCACTTCATTGGTAGGCCTGCACATGTATTATCTCCTCTGTACTCTTCCACAAGCCTAAATTTCATCTGCAACCCTGAGTAGGCCTCACCTCAAACAAACCTCTGGATAGGCCACACCTTATCGTCATCCTGAATCAATCATTTAAAATGTTAGGGATAGATTTATGATAGCCGTGTGCCTCTTTTGCGCCGCTGTGCGTCACTTTTGTGACGCAGCGGCGGTGCAAAACATTTGCTATGTTGTGACATATTTACAACTTGATGCATCTAGGCAGATGTGTCATCCTGTAAAGTCCTGTGCCACATGAAACCTGCGTCAGATTTCATGTGAGCGTTTTGTTGTAGGGTGGCCAGTCATTTGCATGAAAGCCCTGTAAAACTAACACAGTAAAATTAAGAAGATTTCACTGAGTCACATTTATGGCATTGCTGAATCAAATCCTTACGCCAGTTTGAAACAGCATCGCTGGACATGGTTAAATAATATCTGCAAAATGTTAATCTTGTTAAACAATTTTACAATTATAGTCTCTGAGATTTGTCTCTTACTCTGCAACATCTCATTGTTGTTCTCTTTCTTTAAAGATAACGACAACATCAAGCATGAGTGATAATGAGCAATCTGTTGATCTTGATATTATCATTGAAATTGTGATTAAAACATCAGTGGAAGTAGATCCCTTGGATGATTTAAATCCTGAGGATGATGAAGAACACGATGAGGATGCCGATTTGTCAGAATTGTATGACATAGGGTGGGAAGCTGACCTGCTTGAGCCTATGGAACTATAAACATTTATTTTTAAAAGTTACTGGAAATGAAAAGTAAACATGTAAACCGTTTCATTTAAAATTAAACACAACTTCAAAAACAGCTTGTGTGTAGTGTCTTTAATAAAATAGTCAAATATGCTCATAAAATTAGTTCAGATTCACATATAAAACAGCACAGGTCAAATGTAGAAGCATTTCATTTCTTTGCTACTATTTGTGACTACTAAATTTGCCAGTGCACTAAAAATTATTGTATGTAAAAATGACAAGTAGTGTGTTAAATTTTTGACGACTGTTATTGATTTACTGTTTGGTAATAGTGGTTACTAACATTTTAAATTATATTTTACCACAGATTCAACTGCAGATCATTTCAAAAGTACATAATGCCATCTAAAGAACGAAACCGAAAGGCTACAAAACGTCAAAGACAGCAGCTTACTAAATGCTTGCAGCAGTCCTCTACAATAAAAACTCATCAAGTCACCAAGAAAGCTCCGGGTAAGACAACGAAATCATTCCTAAGAAACATTTGTAGAAAAAAAAGTAGTACTACAGAAAATGTTTTAGTCCAGAAAAAGAGAACCAATTTAAACAGAAAGGAAAGGCCAATCAAAAATGTTACTGCTAGAGCAGGAGATAACTCTGTGCATGGTAGTAGAAGGAAAAATCAGTTTAGGGACATTCGTAGACGAATGTTCCGCAACAGGATAATTGGCAATTTGTTAAAAAATATTAAGAAAGGTCAACAGAAAGTTGTTTTTTATAAGAGAAAAAAAAAAGTTGAGGAAATTATTGATCAGGCATTTGAAATTAAGCGAAAGTTATTTATTTTGATAATCAATAGAATTAGGAAGCTAAACAAGGCAATTTATGATTTCAAAAGAAATAGTAGATGGAAGAGAACAGTTAATCGTAGTAATTTTTGTGAAGTTTTTTCAGGAGAATGGATGCATAGTTCAAGTTGTGAGGCATTTTTTAATGAGGAGAGTTATTTCCAGGATAATGATTTGGTGCATGCAGTTGACACCAGTGGTCGAGTTTATGAGGTGAAAGATGGTTGTCCAGTTGAAAAAGAAAAACTTGTGACAACAGAGGCAGAAGAGGTGTTAGGTAATGAGGTTTTAGGAAGACGTCCTAAGGGACCAGTGTATATCTGGAAGTGTAGTAGTATTTGCAGTGTGCGACAGGATTCCATCAATTTGCTTTGTGATTTTGTACGGACATTTAATAAGAAAACTTTAAAACAGAAAATGAAGTTGTTGCAAGAATTAGATCCTTGCAGAGTGAGAGAAGTGACAGGTTTGCATGGTCATTCACTGGCTTGTCTTTCCAGGAGAGTATGCCAGAGTGTTTTTCATCATTTCAGGATGCTAGCAGTGCATCATAATAAAGTGAGGAAATTAGTTAGAATGTTGTATTATGCTAAGAGTCCAGCAATTATGCTTAAACAATTATGCACTGCTCTTTTGCATGGTTCTGAAGTAGATGTGAAGAATATTTGTGAAGAAATTGAGTTTTGTTACTTTGCAAGTAAAGAGGAGAATGTTGAAATTGACCCAGAAGAAGAAGGTAATGTGGAAGATAGTGTACAGGTTTCCAGTAAAGATAATTTTCAGAAAGAAATTGCCACGTTTCAGGTGAAATCAAGTGAGAGGCCTAATTTTACTTGTGTGTGTTGTCGACGCACTTATTATAAGAATCAGACTAAGTTAGTGGATTTATATGCGAAAAGTGAAAGTGAAAATAATAGTGAATGGAAGGATTTTGCAACATACTTGATGGTAGAAAATTGTTTTGATTTGGGATTGGATCAACGTGTGTGTACTTATTGTTGTAACAAATTAAATCAAAACCGGATGCCTGCTAGAGCGGTTCATAATAATCTGGAATTGGTTGAGATTCCTTCTGAATTGAAGGATTTAAATACTTATGAATCTATTTTGATTCAAAGTATCCATCCCTTTCAGGCTATTGTACGAATGGAGCCAAAGACAGGGAAATTGCCTCCATCAGATTTACAGAGAGGATTAAAGGGAAGAGTTGTTTATTTGCCTCTAGATTTGAAGAAAAACATTAATACAATTGGAGTAGAGAAAGTGGAAGCGGAACCTCTGGTTATCTTAGTTAATGGGGTTCCGACAAAGAGTAAGAAAATCTGGCAAGATTTAGTGGATGTTAGGAAAGTCAAAAAGGCAACATTGTATTTGAAGAAAAACAATAAGTACTACAAGAATGTATATGTTGCAGAAGAGGAAGTAAGTGAAGAAGAGGATAGCGATTTGTGTGCTGGTCAAATTGAGAAAATAGAAGCCTCTAAAAATGAAGAAATATATGAACATTATAGTGTTCATCCTTTGCATTCCAAGGAAGTCATGGGGAATGCTATTGAGTTGTTTCAAATGAAACAAGCCAAAGGAAGTCCCATTAGTGTTTGGGAGGAAAGTTTGGAAGCTCGGTGTTTCCCACAGCTATTTCCAACAGGTCAAGGAGGAAGATATGATGAGCGACCTGATCAAATTCCTGCTTCTGAATACCGGACTTTACGATTGTATGCAGAAGATCCTAGGTTTCGTCAATGCATTCCCTATTTGTTTCATCTACTGTTTGAAAGCGATCTGTCTGGACTGTCATATGCAGTAAACCACATCTTGAAAAGTGGTGTACAGATGCAAAATATCTCGGCAAGTGACTTTATGGATAAAGTCAATGTGCAAGACAGTATTTTGGATTCTCACCTGATTAATCTCATGGCGTGTCAGCGTGGTACTAATGAGTACTGGTACCGTCGTCATGGTGATTTAAAATGTATGCTGAGGAACTTAGGAACTCCCACATGGTTCCTCACTCTCAGCTGTGCCGAGTATGGCTGGGAAGATTTACTTGAATTTCTACGAGAGGCAAATGGAAACATTGAAAATATCGAATTCAAGACACCCGGAGAACTGTGCTCCTTGGATCCAGTGAATGTATGCAGGTACTTCAATCATAGATTTTAAGCTATGATGTCTTTCATCATGAACAAGAAAAATCCACCTCTTGGAGAGGTGTTGGATTTCTTCTGGAGAAAGGAGTAGCAAGCAAGAGGTGCTCCTCATATACATATGCTGCTGTGGATCAAAGATTCACCCAATTTTGGAACAGATCCGGATGACTTAGTGATGAGTTTCATAGAACAGTATTCTACATGTGCTGTTCCAAAGGCATAGGAAGACAAAAGCCTAAGAGAACAAGTTTTACGCTTCCAAAGCCATCGTTGTGGAAAGTACTGTCGTCGTAAATTCAGAAACAAGGACAAGTTCTACACAAAATGTCGTTTCGCCTTTCCACGACCGGTGATTTCTAAAGGAAGAGTGAACAGTTTGATGTCTTCACTGCGACATAATGTGATGAAGAAATCACCCAAAAATACGTACAATTTGAAAAGGAACGAAGAGTCCAAGCACATCAACGACTACAACCCAGTGATTTTGTCCATGTGGAATGCTAACATGGATATACAGTTTGTGGCTGATAACTGTATGGCTGTGGCTCGGTATGTGACATCTTACATCACCAAAAAAGAAAAGACAGAATTGAAGGATATGTGGGAGGACATTTCCCATGAAAAGAGCCTCAGTAAGAAGTTGTACAGTTTCAGTCTGAAATTGTTGTCGCATCGAGAAATCGGAGCTTACGAATGTTCTGACCGGTTGTCTTCAGCAAGTCTCTATGCCAAATCCAGGAGTATCATTTGGGCGAGTCTTGGTCTTGCTGCAACGCGTAATCGAGTTCTGAAACCTGTACGGGAAATTGAGTATTTGGCGGAAAAGGAGCCAAACAGTACAGATATTTTGAAGACCAACATGTTGGATACATATTATCCAAATAGAAGCAGTCACCTCGAGAATGTTTGTCTGTATGAGGTTCTACAAAATTACATATTCAAGAGGAACATCAAAGAAGATATTGATAAAGGAGTGTATGCTGTAAGTGGAAGTGAGGGATGTCTGGTCAAGCAAAGAAAATGCCACTTGGTAAACCATCGAAAATTGAGTGGCTAATCTCCTGAAAGAAAAGAGTTTTTCTATTTAGCACTTTTGCAACTTTTCAAGCCTTGGCGTGCAGAAGAGGAACTGCTTGGAGATTTCCTCTGTTACGAAGACTCTTTCAATGCCGCCAAGGAGACCATAGAATGTCCTGGTTTTCCCAAATATCTAGAAATGTTGAATGCGGAAATCGAGCAGGAAGCAACGATTGCAGCCGAGATTGCTAGAGACAGTTCTCAGGACAGTCAGAGTTCTGTTTCATTGAGTCAGGATCCACTAGGAGGACCAGTTATCGAAAATGAAGCTGCCACTGCCATGATTGAAGTGGAAAGAGCCATGGCACATGCTCAGGAGGATGCGATTAACTTAGAAGACTTGGAAAGTGATGGAGCGAGATAGAAAACAAAATTTTGTTTAGACTCGCAAAGTCACATTTCCATAACATGAATAAAATTATTAATGATTTGTGATATGTCGTGCTAATACAACTTAGATTAAACTTTACACGTGGGGGGACTAACATGTGTGCTCATAAACGTGCATAAATGTTGCATCTTTTTGTTCGTGCATAATAATAAAATAATTTATTGTTTTCGTTTTTGTCATTACTAACTGCTGCAAACTTAAAAGAAGCATGTGCTTGTTTTGCTTTTCCTTGTCTGTGTGATGTCATTTCTACTATTCTAGGTGCATATGGGTCTCATAGAAAAACGGAGACTGGTAAATATAAACGCTGCTTTATTTGTTTGCATTAGCTAGGTAACATTTTGATTAATCGGGTGGGTTAATTAATTAGTAAACCATGGGGTGGATACAGAATATACTTTATTTCTTACATTAATACTTTTCTTGTGTTTGTTTTATACTAGAAAACATAAGTTGCCTGCTTTTGGGCCTAATTATTTGAGCCGCAGAAAAAGAGCTGATCTATAATTCTGCAGAAAGTCACGAGACGCCCATTCTGAATTAAAACGATTATTGAAGCTGCATTCACAAAGCAAAAAACTGATGAGCTGACATCATTCTGTCGGACATGGCCAAGGTCGAAAGTGAACTTTTTGTCAGTCCTTAACTTGGCATCCGCGGAAGTTGTACTGAAAGACTATAGAAGCTGCGAGGATGACTTAATACAAAGTTGCAATCGCAGGAAGCTTCTGGCTTCACGTGGAAGAGACAATGGACTTTGTAAGACATGATTTTGTGGAACTTTTTAAGAATCGGGTGACATGTCACTTGTCACTCTTAGCCAATGGGACGTCGAGGATTTCTGAAAACTTTCCTTTGCTAGTTTAGTTAGCGTAGAAAGGTATAAAAAGTCATGCCCTTAGGGTTGGGCTGGCTGCTGCTTTCTGACTTTCCGATGAGGGTGATGTGCTGCTGGACTTTGCGTGGAGCACGTAAGAATCCTCAAAGATCTTTACTTTAATTTCTGTCTATTTAGCTCAGTTAGGGAAATAGGTTTTAGAAATGCTAAACTTTATATAATTTCTTTAAAATTGATTCAATTGTTTAAATTGTATTTTTCTCATATTTCTTACCATCATGCTTGCTTTATTGCTAATAAATTTCATTTATAAAACTTACAACATATATACCATAATTTAGAAAATAAAATCTTACTTTTGACAAACAAGCTGGTCTTGATTATTTAGAAGTATAGGTTACCATTAGCTAGATCACGTCACCTATGGTGGTCGTTTAAATGGTTGGGTTTTATTCTAATGACAATATTCTTTTTACAAATGTATAAATATGTATATAGAGTGTAGATAATGTGTATATAGATTTATTCTGACCACCTGATTCAGTAGGCCCAAAATATATCAGGTTCATAAATGGGTCCATATTTAGTATAGAATTTTGTTTATAGGTTATGAAGTTGGGTAGCGTAGTTTATGATATATTTTCTATAGCCCGCTGGATCAATTCTCTGGTAGCAGAAATTGATGGTTGCTAAGAGGTAACCAAGGTAATATATTGGTTGCTAAGGGTTACGTCATGGTATGGAAATAAGATCGATGTTTTAACACATGTTTGGTTCGTTTTTTGTGCCTATCTGTAAGCTATACCGGTATAGATTGTGTGGCGAGAAATTAGTCACGCAAGCCATCTGTTCAGTTTGTAGTGATATCGCCGAGTATCACAAGAGGTATCGCCGTGTACCATAGTGTTGTCGCCGAGCAGCACAGTTTTAGGGCTAGGTCTGAATCTTGTATAGTGAGGATTTTCTAAGAAATCAAAGCAGCATGAGAATAGGGACAAAGCGCCTTCCATAAAACTCACTGTGATGAGAGTATTAGTTATATCCGAGCTTGAGTGAAGGGTAAAATTAACGTCGGTACATGATTATCTATAAACAGGTTAGAGTCCTGTACGGGTACATGTTTCATATCTATAAACAGGTGAGAGCCCTGTACGGATAACGTCGTTATTTTGCTAACGGTGCATGAATTCTATAAACAGGTGAGAGTCCTGTACGGATTTCATGTGTGTTTGAATTTAGGGAATTTTCCGTGTAAAAGTGCGAGTTTGAATTGTATTTTATGTTCAAGTGGAACTCTTAGAACTTTCACTTCGCGGTGGGTTCAGAGCAAAGCGAGTTCATAATTATACGTGTTAGAAGGGTGGGGTAAGGTTACTCTACTGACAATTGAATATTATCCTTAGTGTGAATAGCGCCGTCTATTCCGAAGTGTGGATACTTGAATGTATGTAAACTATCCTAAATAGTGAAACGAACAGATGTTGTCTTTATAGTCATTGTTAAGAATTAATTTACACTGAAAAGTGTCCTTAAAATGGCGCTGTGAAAAGATTTTGTGAAGGAGGGGTAAGCGCCTGGAGTGAGAAGCGAGAAACCGCAGCTGCTGTGTACGTCACAGAGCCGCGCTGGGATTGGGTGACCTATGTCACAAGCTGTATTCTGATTGGCTCCTAAGTCTCTGACGGCCTGTGAGCTGATTGGTCCTTCGGAAAATCTCCAAATTTATTGGTCGAGCTGAAAAGTGACGCAGCTCAACTGCCATTGGCCTGTTGGTGTGTTTCTCGCACGGATTGGTTGTTTTGCGGAACATCCCGGAAATATTTTACGAACGATTTTGTGAATTAAATTTAACTCTTAAAAATGAGTTATCATTTTAAACATGTTGAGAAAAAGACAACATTATTTCAGAAATTTAAGAATTTATTTTCACCTGACAAGAAAATCGAAACGCGAGGTGGTAAACTACTTCATAAGTATAAAACACCTGCAGCGTACATGGAAGGTGAATACGGATATCATACTGTCTTATGGTTCGACAGTTGGAAACGTTATACTAAAAACGACGGTGTTTTAGCTTGGCCTGATGATGGTTCATTTAATGTAAGAGTTTTAAGAAATTTACGAGAGAAAATGAATGCTCTTGTTCCAAAACCGAGACCAACTCAATTTGAAGCTTTAGTTGAGTGGGAAGACGAGATGTATCAGTTACAAAGAGAAGCTAGTGGAATTAAAAGACCTTCTAAAAATCCATCATGGAAAAGAGAAACTCATGAAGATAGATTGCGAATGTGGAGACAGGGAAACATGAGTGAAGGATTGTATTTAATTCATGAAATGGTAATGGGTTCTCCTACAGGGAAATCTATGGAAAGTGAATCTGAGGATGCAGTTATGGAAGAAATATATACAACTGCTAGAAAGAAACAGCCTAATCAGCCTTTGAGACCTCCTAGATCATGGTCTACTCCGGTGGTTTCTACTGAAACTTCACCGAGTGCACCTCCAATTAGTGAAGCTCCTAAACTTTATCCAAATAATTGTGAAATCACTGAAACTCCTAGAAGATCAGAATTCGAGAATGCTCGAAATGAAGGTAGACATTTTTCAATGACTCCAAGAGCAAGGGAACCTCCAAAAGATTATGCAAGAGAGACAAGAAATGTTGAGGACGTTGATTATAATGAATATTTAAGGTCTAAAGAAGAATTAATTAAAAGAATGACAAAAGGCATGGAAGCTGTCACAGTTCCAGTAACAATAGGTCCTGTTCAGCCTGTATTTGATCAAAGAGATACAAACAAAAATGGATTAACTATTCCTTTAAATACAGAAACTCAAAAGGTTACTGAAAAATTTTATTCAGACTTAACTGAATTAAACACTTCTAGATCGAGAATGCCTGATTTAACCTTTAATGAGGATTTATCTCCAAAAACACCAATGGGTGCTATGTCAGATGTAGGAAGTCCTGAAGTTAGGGTAACCACACCAAAACTTGATGTGGCCAAATTAAAAGCTAATATTGAAGAATTAATAATTGGAACAATTGGCCCAGATAGTTTAAATTACTATCGGGATGATGAACTACTATTCATTTGCAAAAGTATTCAGTGGAAAACGAAAAATAAATACGATCAATTAGAGGATCTAGCTGCAGAACTTGAAATCGATGTAAGTAAACAAAAGAATTTTGCAAAGCATTACAGATTAGATTTTTCAGAAAGTGACATTGAGAGTTTGAACTCAATGGGAAGAATAGTTCACATTAAAGATTTGATTGTCTATATCAAAAAGCTAGGAGAACTGAACAAATGGAGAGTGAAATGGACCAAAAGGAAGGAAGATGAAAGATTGGAAAAATTGTCAAAACAATTTCCAATGAGGGAAGTTGCAGGTGGAGGATATGTTCATGTCCCATGGTCAAGACAAGACATTCTGTTATTCACAAATGACTTTCCAAAATTGAGGGAGAAACCAGTTGAGTGGTACAGGCAAGTCGATAGATTTATCAAAGTGTCAAAAGTTCTGTGGATTGATTTAGATGGATTTTTTGACATTGTAGTCCCATCTGATCTTTGGACAGAATGTAAAATATCTATTAGTTGGCCAAAAGCAGAACCTGAACGAATTAAAGAAACAGGTGCCCCAAATCCACTTGTAATGGATTTCTATGAGAAAGTAATTGTTTGGATGAAAAACAAAATTCCACCCAAAGAAGTTGATTGGGTTAAAATAGAAAGAACAGAACAGGAAACAAAAGAATCAGTTCATTCTTTTTATGAAAGACTATTGTTAATCTTTAAACAATACAGTGGTTATGAAAAATTAGATGAAAAAGACATGAGTCATTTTATCTATAGATTTGTTTATGGACTAAAACCTGAAATTGGAGAAATGATCAGAACTAGTATTGTCGGATGGCAAGCACTATCTGTAGATGATATTCTAAGAAAAGCAAAATATTGTAGCGATGAATTAGAAGTAAAACAGAAAAAGCTGAAGGAGAAAGCCATGTGGGCTCAGGTAAAGGTGGCTGAGCAACAGATTGCCAGCATGGGAAATAAGAACACTAATTTTGTTCAAACTGGAAATACAAACCAGATACAAGGAAAGTTTAAAGGTAATAATTTCCCAAAGAAATTTAGCCCAAAGATAGAAGAGCTGAAACAAAGATTACCTTGTTTTAATTGTGGCGAAATTGGACATTGGAGGGACGAGTGTCCTCATCCTCCTAGAAACTCAAAGAATCCCTTATTGAATCCACAGATGCAGAATGGTGTTAACCTGCAGCAACAGCTACAGATGCAACAGGGGTTAAATGAATTTAATATTCAGCGACAGTTACAACAACAGCAACAACAACAGGTGAATAATCGTCAAGACCAATTGCCACAACCACCTTTTCCGAATTGTGGGGGAGTTCAAAAATATAATCCAAACGTGGGATTTCAGGGATGTGAACAGGTAATAAAACCACAAAAACAGCAAAAGCAGCAAAAAGTTCAAATGCAAAATGCTTCACAACAATTTTTATTAACAGAAAGTCAAGACAGCGATTCTGATGATTATTGCTGACGGTGCCCGAGAGAGGAGGAAGAGTGTGTTGTTGGAGCCACTCTTGAGGTTGACCAGTCTGGTCCTTATGTAAACGGGAAAGTTAATGATGTAGACATCACTTTTCTAGTGGACACTGGTGCTACCCGTTCTACTGTTAGATCAGTGGAAATTGAAAACCTACCTCTCTCCGGGGATACCATCCAAGTTGTGGGAGTAAGTAATCAGCAAATTAAAACAGACTTAACTGATCCAGTACCAGTTGAAATTGGAAATTACAGAGACAAACACAGATTTGTGGTTTGTAACAGTAGTCCAGTAAATCTATTAGGCAGAGACATCCTATGTAAAATGAATTGCAGAATATATTGTTCTCCTGAAGGAGTTGAATTACAAACAATGGAGGAAGATGGTTTGTACAGAATGACAATGATGATGATGGAAGCAGAAGAAACAAAATTGTTTCCTGCATTTGAAGAAAAGGATTTACCTGAAGAGCTAAAAGAAACAGTGAAATCAGAAATATGGGATTTTACTGGGAATGAGATGGGTCTGATGAAAAATGTAGATCCTGTAAAAATTGCGTTGAAACAGGGAATAGAATTTCCAAACACTCCACAGTATAAAATGAAAACAGAGACAATTGAAGGTATTACACCTATAATTGAAAAATTAATCAAGCAAGGCGTATTAAAGGAAATGAAAAGTAGTTCTTGTAATTCACCAATTATGGGAGTTAAAAAGTCTAACGGAACATTTAGGATCGTACAAGATTTGAGAAAGGTTAATCAAATTGTCATTCCATGTTGTCCTGTGGTTCCAAATCCAGCAGTAATTCTATTTCAGATTCCACATGATGCTGAATGGTATACAGTCATTGACCTTTGCAATGCATTCTTTACTGTTCCCTTACACCCAGACAGTTATGAAATCTTTGCTTTCAGATTCCAAGGTAAGACCCTTGGATGGACAAGAATCCCTCAGGGCTATACAGAAAGTCCTTCAATCTTTAATGAATTGTTAAAAAGATCATTAGAAGATTTAGACTTACCAGGTAGGTCTACACTAGTGCAGTATATTGATGATTTGTTAATAGCTGCAAAGACAAGAGAAAATTGTGTAACAGACACAATAATTCTGTTAAATCGCCTTGCAGAAGAAGGACATAAAGTGTCCCCAGCAAAACTACAGTTTTGCAAACAAGAAGTAAAATATCTTGGTCACAGAATTGCAAAAGGAAAAAGACAAGTAACAATAGAGAGAATAAAAATGATTCAAGCAATGTTACCGCCAAGAACACAAAGACAGGTCAGAATGTTCCTGGGAATGGTAGGTTACTGTCGACAATGGATAAGTGGATTTTCAGTAATTGCAAAACCACTACAAAGATTGACCAAATCAGATGTAAAAGATCCAATTATTCTCAATGATGCTGAGATGGAATCTTTTGAGAACTTGAAAAAGAGCTTATGCCAAGCTCCTGCTTTGGGAATGCCAAATTATGAGAAAGATTTTGAACTATATTGCAGTGAGAGAGAAGGATGTGCATTATCTGTATTAATACAGAGACATGGAAATCTAAAGAAACCTATTGCATACTTCTCCGCAGTTCTTGATCCAATTGCAAAAGCATTACCAGGTTGTTTGAAAGCAGTTGCAGCTACAAGTATCAGCCTCGAACAAAGTGAAGGAATCATTATGGGATTTCCTGTGAAAGTTTTTGTGCCTCATTCAGTTGAAATATTACTGACAAGAGGTAAGACTCAACATTTAACAAGTAGCAGATTGACAAAGTATGAGAAAATAATACTGGGAGCAGATAATGTTTCGATTTCAAGATGTTTGAATCTGAATCCTTCTACATTACTGCCTGATTCTGAAATTGTTGATGATATTGAAACTGAACATGAATGTTTAGATGTCATGGAATTCTGTACAAAACCAAGAAAAGACATCAAAGACAGACCTTTGTCTGAATCGGATTTTGTCTACTTTGTAGATGGCTCATGCTTAAGATCCGAAGGAGGTGTCTTGAAAGCTTCATACTCAGTTTGTACAGTTGTAGATGTTGAAGAAGCATCATGTCTTGAAGGAGTTCGTTCAGCACAAGTGGCTGAATTGATTGCTTTAATTCGTGCATGTGAAATATCAAAAGATATTAGAGTTACCATCATTACTGATAGTCAGTATGGGTACGGAGTTGTGCATGATTATGGACAACTCTGGTCACAGAGAGGATACATGACATCAACAGGATCACCAATTAAAAATGCAGTTTTCATTAGAAGATTAATTGAAGCAATACAATTGCCAAAAGAAATTGCCATAGTCAAGTGTGCAGCGCACACTAGAGGAACTGATTATATTTCCAAGGGAAATGCCTTCGCAGACGAAACAGCAAAGTACTGCGCAAGGAAAAATTATTCATACAATCGGGAGAGGAGTAAAGAAACTGATTCAAATTCATTAATGCTAACAACTGTTGTAGAAACATGGCATGAGATTAGAGATTTACAAAACGAAGCAGATGATGAAGAAAAAGACCTATGGTTAAGATCAGATTGTAGACCACGTGAAGAAGATGGAGTGTGGGTTTACAAAGATGGCAGAATAGTCTTACCAAATTGCTTGATTGCTGACATGGCCAGATTATATCATGGTCCTGCACATTTAGGAAGAGATTCTATGGTCAGACTTTTTAGAGAAACATGGTTCAATACCAAATTTAGAACCATTGCAGAATCTTTTTGTCAAAGGTGTTTATCATGCCAACAAATGAATCCAAACAGAAAATCAGTGGTGGGGACAGGAATAATTGGTCGAGAAGGTGGTCCCTTTACCAGGTTACAAATAGATTTCATTGAAATGCCCTTACACAACTGTTTGAAATATGTACTTGTAATTGTATGCTTATTCTCAAGATGGGTAGAAGCTTTCCCTACACGACATTGTGATTCAATTACAGTAGCAAAACTAATGCTCAGAGAAATCATCCCAAGGTACGGTTTTCCAGTCACTATTGAGAGTGATGGAGGAAGCCATTTTGATAACAAACTGTTGAAGTTAATTTGTGAAGCTTTGAGCATTGAGCAGAAAATACACTGTGCATACAGACCAGAGGCATCAGGTGTAGTTGAACAAATAAATGGAACTATCAAAAACAGAATTGGAAAAATGTGTCTAGAGACAGGTGTTAAGTGGACTGATGCTCTTCCACTTGTTTTGATGTCATTAAGAAGTACACCAGATAAAAAGACAGGTCTGAGTCCTCATGAAATTTTAATGGGAAGAGTTATGAGGCAAGCTTTTGTACCTGTAGGTAAACTGTTGAGCATAAATGACAGTGCAATTTTGGATTACTGTAAAAGGTTATCTGATATGGTAACTTCTGTGTCTAATCAGGTGGGAAACGAAGCTCAATCAAATGAAAAAGTTTTGACTCATGATCTGAGACCTGGCGATTGGGTCAGAACGAAAGTACATCGGAGGAGGAATTGTCTATCTCCTAGATGGCAGAAACCTAGGCAGGTAATCTTGATCACTACTAATGCTGTAAAGTGCAGAGGATTGAAGCGTTGGATTCATCCAAGTCATACTATTCCAGTACCAACTCCTGAGAGTTCTGATGTTGAAAGTGATACCACAGATGATTCTGATTCTGAAGCAGAAGATAGAACAGAAGGTGAAGTAATTCCAGATTCTGAAGATCGACAAGAAAGTCGACATCTGGAAACTGTGCCAGTGAATGGAAATCTGACAAGAAAAGACTTAGAAATAATTGAAATAGATTCTGAAGGTGAAGAGAATCTATTAAAAGGAAAGATAACTGAGGATTCAGTTGTCTCTATTGAAGACAAAGAAGCTGAACCAAAAGAAGTTTCAGACCAGGAGAGTATCGAAAGGCAGAGAACAAGCTCTGAAGTAAGGAACAAAAATCCGAAATCTGGGAAGCTAGAGGTAATTGAAGAAGAAGAGGAGAACGAATTACCGAGTACCAGTGATGGAAGACAAAGTGAAGTTCCTGAAGGAGTGAAATTGCCGAATAGAGAAGTTCCTGAGTCAATTGAAATTTCAGACTACGAAACTGAAGAAAGTGACGTGGAAGGTGGAAGTGAAAACGGAAAGAAAAGGACTTGGAAATCAGAATCAAATAATTCTGAACCAAAGAAGAAGTACGTGAGAAAAGCAGACTACTGGCCTGGTGGAAGATTGAGAGTGAGATTGATCAAAAAGCCAATAGAACAAGTTGAAGAAATAAGTAGTCAAAAGAGTCCAGGAAAAGAAGTTGGAGTTGGAAGAAAAATTGAAGTGATATCGAGAAAAGGGAAGAGAATAATTAGACCAAACCAGAAATACAAGTCTCCTGAGTGGACTTACTTAGTAATTCCACCTGTTATTGACATATATGATAGTAGTGAAGAAGAAAACGAAATCCAAGAAATTAGTGACAATGATTGAAGTACAAAATTATTAATTTGGCAAAAGGCTGAAGAAATCCTGTTAGTTGACACAAGGTCGAAGAAAAACTGTTTAGTACAAGAAAACTTATGTATGACATAAGGTCGAAGAAATCTTGTTTAGAGTTATAAAAGAAAAATATATTTTAAAAGGGGGGTATATATAAATTTTAAAATTTATTTTTATTTTTATTTTTGAGGCTAAAACTAACCTAAAAATGCCTTACGTTAAGGAGAGCACTTCAAAATGTTCTGTTTTTAAAAGATGCTGTAAGATGACTCTGGTATGTCTGCTCATTTTAGTTCTGCTCTGGTTGGTGCTAGCTGTGATTATACCTTTAGAAATGAATAGAGAATTACACAAAGTTAACATAACAAGCAAAGCTCTGGTTAGCCAAACTAAACATAGTGCATCTGCAAAAGTAATTGATCATCAGCCTAACATTCATCAAGATAAATCAATAGGTGATTTTTCAAGCAATACATTCACAAAGCTTTTGAGTGAATATGTAAAGGTAATGGATGCAAAAGACTGTTATGTCTGTGTTAAGTTACCTGCTTCTGTTTCTGAGGGAGTAACATATAATATGCTTCCTCTCACTTATGCTGTAACATGTAGTGTATTAACTAGTTTATTTTACCAAACTGGACGTTTAGAATATTACTATTCAAATTATGATGAGATTTTTGCTAATGTTAAGATTGATAATGCTTTAAATAAGCATAAGAAAGCAAAACAATTGAGAGAATATTTCCTTGTTACTAACGAACTCACTTATGAATATGCTTATAAGAATAATCTAACATGTAAATTAAGTGCTGAAGGAAAGAAATTTTTGAATATGGTTGAGGAGAGAAGAGCAATTTATAAGAGAAATGAATTAGTCAAGCAGACTAAGTCATCCTTCTGGCAAAAAGAGGATGAGAAATTAAATGGCAAAATGCTTGAAAATATTGCAATTCACATAGACAAACCTGTTAGTGGAAAGCTTTGCATTAGGAGAGATAATACACTTTTTGATAATTATTTTGTAGGTGCAAGCAACTGTGAAGATACTTATCAGATTATGGGAGGTTGGGGATTTAAAGGTGGAAAAGATCCTATCTTCCCTGGAATTTATTTTGTTTGTGGTGACAAAGCTTACTATAACCTTCCAGACCATTGGTATGGAACTTGTTATGTGGGAATTGTTTTTCCTAAAGTGTTTCATGTTGACAGAGATTCAGAAGGATTGTTTAAAATTCATAATTATGTAAATAGAGCTAAAAGAGAAACTTTTACTGAAGTTCTGGGAGATATTTTCCAAGCTGTAATACCTTTTGTTGGTATAACCCTAAATGCAGGAAGAATCAGAAAATTGTCCACTATAGTTGATAGATTATCAACAGACACTGCTGATGGATTTCAATTAGTGAATGTTGAAGTTATTGCAATTAGATCCATGGTAATTCAAGATCGCCTTGCTTTAGACATACTCCTAGCAAAAGAGGGAGGAGTCTGTGGCATTTTACATGTCCAACATTGCTGTACATATATACCGGATGAAAGTAAGAATATTGAAATGTATATTAAGAATATTACACAAATGCATTCAGAGATAATTCCTTTAGAAGAAGAAGATTTTACAGGGAAACTTTCAAAAAGGTTTCAAGCAATTAAAAACTGGTTTCATAATATCGGAAGTTCAATTCTTGGCAAGATTCTGGCACCTTTGATTATAATAGTATTCATTTTTATTTTGACTAAAGTAGGTTGTTTGTTACATAAAAGAAAGAAACAGTTGAAGGAAAAGAAGAGAATCTATAAACTCAGAAAAGAAGAGGAAAGGGAGATCGAGTTGCAGGAGTTACATAGAGAGCGTCATGTTAATTGCAAAGATTATGCTGAAACAGATTTTTAGGTTTACTAATACAAATGAATTTGAATCGATTTCTTAAAAATTTAATTTACCAAAATTTTGAGTGCTGGTGTGGTGATTTGTTAATCACCAGATGAGGGAGTTGATGGAGCGAGATAGAAAACAAAATTTTGTTTAGACTCGCAAAGTCACATTTCCATAACATGAATAAAATTATTAATGATTTGTGATATGTCGTGCTAATACAACTTAGATTAAACTTTACACGTGGGGGGACTAACATGTGTGCTCATAAACGTGCATAAATGTTGCATCTTTTTGTTCGTGCATAATAATAAAATAATTTATTGTTTTCGTTTTTGTCATTACTAACTGCTGCAAACTTAAAAGAAGCATGTGCTTGTTTTGCTTTTCCTTGTCTGTGTGATGTCATTTCTACTATTCTAGGTGCATATGGGTCTCATAGAAAAACGGAGACTGGTAAATATAAACGCTGCTTTATTTGTTTGCATTAGCTAGGTAACATTTTGATTAATCGGGTGGGTTAATTAATTAGTAAACCATGGGGTGGATACAGAATATACTTTATTTCTTACATTAATACTTTTCTTGTGTTTGTTTTATACTAGAAAACATAAGTTGCCTGCTTTTGGGCCTAATTATTTGAGCCGCAGAAAAAGAGCTGATCTATAATTCTGCAGAAAGTCACGAGACGCCCATTCTGAATTAAAACGATTATTGAAGCTGCATTCACAAAGCAAAAAACTGATGAGCTGACATCATTCTGTCGGACATGGCCAAGGTCGAAAGTGAACTTTTTGTCAGTCCTTAACTTGGCATCCGCGGAAGTTGTACTGAAAGACTATAGAAGCTGCGAGGATGACTTAATACAAAGTTGCAATCGCAGGAAGCTTCTGGCTTCACGTGGAAGAGACAATGGACTTTGTAAGACATGATTTTGTGGAACTTTTTAAGAATCGGGTGACATGTCACTTGTCACTCTTAGCCAATGGGACGTCGAGGATTTCTGAAAACTTTCCTTTGCTAGTTTAGTTAGCGTAGAAAGGTATAAAAAGTCATGCCCTTAGGGTTGGGCTGGCTGCTGCTTTCTGACTTTCCGATGAGGGTGATGTGCTGCTGGACTTTGCGTGGAGCACGTAAGAATCCTCAAAGATCTTTACTTTAATTTCTGTCTATTTAGCTCAGTTAGGGAAATAGGTTTTAGAAATGCTAAACTTTATATAATTTCTTTAAAATTGATTCAATTGTTTAAATTGTATTTTTCTCATATTTCTTACCATCATGCTTGCTTTATTGCTAATAAATTTCATTTATAAAACTTACAACATATATACCATAATTTAGAAAATAAAATCTTACTTTTGACAAACAAGCTGGTCTTGATTATTTAGAAGTATAGGTTACCATTAGCTAGATCACGTCACCTATGGTGGTCGTTTAAATGGTTGGGTTTTATTCTAATGACAATATTCTTTTTACAAATGTATAAATATGTATATAGAGTGTAGATAATGTGTATATAGATTTATTCTGACCACCTGATTCAGTAGGCCCAAAATATATCAGGTTCATAAATGGGTCCATATTTAGTATAGAATTTTGTTTATAGGTTATGAAGTTGGGTAGCGTAGTTTATGATATATTTTCTATAGCCCGCTGGATCAATTCACAACTCAACGTTGAGCAGAGGAAAATATATGACGAAGTTACCAACCAAATAGATCATGGATTAAGTCATGAGAAGAACGAGTGCTCATGTACGTCGTTGAAGCCTGTCCGACTGTACGTGAGTGGAGAAGCGGGAACTGGAAAAAGCTTCCTCATTAAAGCAATTTCATGTTATTTGCAGAAAAGGACTGAGTCATCGCTGTCTTGTGTTGTCACCGCTCCAACTGGACTGGCAGCACATAACATTAAAGGTATTACTTTGCATCGTCTACTGATGCTGCCAGTGGAGCATGATAACAAATTACAATACCACAAGTTATCTGGAGATGCTTGTTGTGAAGTTTCAAGAGTCTTGAGGAAAATGAAACTTCTTATCATTGACGAAGTAAGCATGGTTTCCAATGTCATGCTTGCCTTTGTGCATTTGAGAATGCAAGAAGTTCTCAAAACAGAGTATGATGTGTTATTTGGTGGCAAACACATCATTGTTTTCGGTGATCTTCTGCAGCTGACACCAGTGAAAGGACAACCTGTGTTCAAAATGCTCACGCATGAAGATACCAGGAAGTGCCTAGGGAGTATTGGCAACGTCAATATATGGTTAAACTTCAATTATGCTGAACTGCGTGAAAATATGCGTCAAGCTAAGGATGAAGATTATAAGAATATTCTACAAGATGTTAGAATCAGAAAAGTGACCGAGCATGGGAAAGAAGCTTTACATGCACGATTACTGTCAAATTTGTATCCAGAAGAAGACGTTGTGCCTGAGAATATTTTTCAGAAAATTACTGAGAAGAAATCTGGAATATGTTTGATGCCAACTCTTGCAGAATGTGCCATCTTCAACAACAAAATGTTGCATTTAGAAAACCAAGAGATTGTGAAACTGGAAGCTATTGACAGAGTAGAGCATATGGGAGCAACAATTATTTTGTCTGAGAATTTGAAATCAAAATTGGATTCATTAGAGAAGACTATATCTAAAACTGCTGGTTTTGAAAAGACTCTGAATGTGTGCTTAAATTGCCGTATAATTTTAAGAAGGAATTTACATGTTGAAAGAGGTCTGGTAAATGGATCAATGGGTAATGTTGTTGATTTTGAGAAATACAGAAATAGAGATGGAATTGAATTTTTAAAAATTAAATTTGATGGCATTGAGGAAGTACAGCTAATTGGTCGTTGCTCTGCTAGGTTTTTGCTTGTAAAAGACTTATATGTTCGCCGTAAGCAGTTTCCTGTTTGCTTGGCATATGCGGTGACAATCCATAAATCGCAAGGTTTAAGTGTAGACAGTGCATTGGTGAATATTGGCAATTCTGTGTTCAAGGAGGGTATGGCATATGTGGCATTGTCACGAGTCAGAACTTTATCGGGATTGTACTTGATTGAGTGTGATGTCACAAACATTTGTGCGGATCTAGATTGTGTTAAGGAATACAATAGGTTAAGAAGAGAGTATGCGCCACATTTGCCTCAATATCCTTTGTTTGAGAAACGTGTGGTAGGCCGGAAACGAAGAAATGTGACCAATAGTAGAGAGGTTGTAGCAAAAAGACGAAAAGTCGATGAACCAGAAATTATAAGCAGAAAGAAAAAGGATTTTGTTGAAGATGTTGTTGGTTTTCAATTTGAAAACAGTTCTGGTGTCAACTGCTATGCTAATGTAGTGGTTAATGTTTTGTTTTCTCTAGAAAATTTAAAAGAAGAGATTGTGGTCAATTCGGATCAAAGATTTTGCAGTTTGTTGAATTCTGTGTTAGAGAAATGTAGCACTGATAGAACAAAAATAGAAAGTGTGTCTGAAATTCGAAATCTGTTAGACAAATGTTCAGGTCAAACGCAATTCTCTCAAAATATTCAGCAAGATTGTCAGGAGTTTTTAATGTATATGCTTGATGTATTGCAAGATGAAGGTGTAGATGTAGATCACCTGTTTGGCATTTCTTATCAATGGCAACATGACTGCGAGAACTGTAGGGTATCAAGTACTACTAGTGTAGACTCAGAAAAATGTATATATTTAACTTTGCCAGACAGTAAATCAGTGTCCTTTAATAAGCTAGTAAAAGCAGCCGATCACAACATGGAGTGTAGCCAATGTAAGTCTGAAATGTTGTCCACATTATTTATACGAACATATGGCCAGTATGTCATTTTAATGTTCCAACGATGTAGGCCTGATGGAACAAAATTGACAACTTTAATTAAAAATTTTGTGGCTTCGCAGTTGTCAATATCAGGAAGGACTTTTGTAACTGCAGCAATTATATATCATGACGGTCCTTCAACAACATCAGGACATTACACAGCTTATTTGAAGTCTAGAAACGGCTGGTCATTCTGCAATGATTCTGTTTTAACTTTAAAAAAAAAATTGCCTTTTGACCTTAAAAATTCTTACCTGGTGTTTATACAACCAAAATTTTAGGGAAAGAATCTCGGGATTTGCTCTGAGGAATTTCAAGAGGTTCTAATGGCTCCTACACTATTTGGCCTTGAGGATAAGTGTAGTACAGAGTCAAAAGTTATTTTTCAGTTTTAACTATTTCCTGAAAAAAAAGAAGTTTTTTTACAGAAAGTGGTGGGCACGGATTAGTTAAAGGACAACAGAGTATTTCCCAAAGCAAACGGTGTTCTTACCATAACACTTGACGTCATGGAAAAATAACTGCACTTTGAATGAGTTCAGAAAAACTGTTTCTTTTAATAAGCTAATTCAAGCAGCCAATCAAAACATGGAGTAGAGGTAATGTAAGTCTGCAATGCTGTCAACATATTTTGAACAAACTTTTGGTTATAATGTCATTTAAAAATTCCAACTATATAAACCTGATGAAAATAAGTTTTCAACTTTAATTTCAAATGTTGTGGCTACACACTAGTTGATTTTAGAAAAAAAATTCTAACTGCAGCTATTATATGACATGATGGTCCTTTGACAACATCCACTTATTACACATCTTATTAAAAATATTCTTACTTTCTGTTTTCAGAAGAAAGAATTTAGGTAGGTAACTGGCCTATAATGATTCTAGGGGTTGATATAATTTTATGTACTGTTTTAAATTGCTTTGTGATTAAAAGTGATGTAGAGAATTAAATAATTGTAGTAGTCATAGAGGTAGTGTAAGTCTGCTTCATAGTAAGCAGTATCAGTGTCATAGGAAATGTGGAACATGAGTGAGCAAGAAGGGTAAGATATTACTAGTACAGGATTGTGAAAGTGATCTTGAACGTTTTCTTTCTGAAAGTTGCGGAAAAAGAAAATGACGGGATTTGCTTAGAAGAATTCCAAGAGTTATAAATGGCTCTTACACGATTTGGCCTTGTGGAAAAGTGTTGGAGAGAGCGAGAAGTCATTTATTGTATGTAACATATTTGTCAAAACTATGGAGCTTTTCTTTCAGAAAGTGGCGGGCTGAAAATAATAACAGCACAACAGAGTGTAAGCTGTTCATAGGATATCCTTCGACGTCATGGAAAGTAAGTTAATTTTAAGGAGTTCTGATTTTTGATTGGTTATGTTATATGGGTTTTTTAAACACAATCATTTTGATTGTGGGTTTTTTTCCCCGCTGTTATATGATGAATACCTTCAAGTCACTGTTTTTAGTGAAATTTGATAAATTCTGAGAACAGCAAAAATAAACCATTTAACATGTATAATTAATTCTGTACTTTTTGTATTTATGATATACATTTAGAACTGTGTAGGAGGCATGGAGAAGCTGAGGGTTCTGTAAGTGTCAAAGTTGTTGCATACAGTGCTCACATTCTGCGTAGTCTTTCATATGATAGACTACATCTGCACAATGAGATACCTAAGCAAAGGAAACACAGGTGATGTGTTTGTGGAATGAGCAAAAAAAATTGCACGTTTTTCAATTACATTACCTGTGTTTCCTAACATTACGCATCACATTGTGTAGATGAGGTTTAGGCCTGTTCCAGGAGACAGAGGAGGTCTGACATTTGTTCAAGAGTGCAGTGGACATGACTCACTTCGTTGGTAGGCCTGCACATGTATTATCTCCTCTGTACTCTTCAACAAGCCTAAATTTCATCTGCAACCCTGAGTAGGACTCTCCTGAAACAAATCTGTGGATAGACCACACCTTATCAGCATCTAGAAACAATCATTTAAAATGTTAAGGGCAGATTTATGATGGCCGTGCGCCTCTTTTGCGCCGCTGTTCCGTCACTTTTGTGACGCAGCAGCAGTGTAAAAGATGCACCATGTTGCAAGATAGGCCTCACTTCATCTCCAACAAGATACCGTCAGTTTAAAATGTATATAATTAGGACTGTGTAGGGGGCATGCAGAAGCTGAGGCTTCAGTAAGTGTCAAAGTTGTTGCATGCAGTGCTGCACTTCTGCGTACTCTTTCATATGCTGGACTACACCTGCACAATGAGATACCTAAGCAAAGGAAACACAAGTGATGTGATTGTGAAATGAGCAAAAGAAATTGCACGTTTTTCAATTACATCACCTGTGTTTCCTAACATTACGAATCACATTGTGCAGATCAGGTTTAGGCCTGTCCAGGGAGACAGAGGAGGTCTGGCCTTTGTTAAAGAGTGCAGTGGACATGACTCACTTCATTGGTATGCATGGATATGTATTATCTCCTCTGTACTCTTCAACAAGTCTAAATTTCATCTGTAACTCTGAGTAGGCCTCATCTCAAACAAACCCCTGGATAGGCCACACCTTATCGGCATCCTGAATCAATCATTTAAAATGTTAGGGGCAGATTTATGATGGTCATGCGCCTCTTTTGTGCCGCTGTTGCATCACTTATGTGATGCAGCAGTGATGCAAAAGATGCACCATGTTGCAAGATAGGCCTCACTTCATCTGCAACAAGATACTGTTAGTTTAAAATGTATATATTTAGGACTGTGTAGGGGGCATGGAGAAGCAGAGGCTTCTGTAAGTGTCAAAGTTGTTGAAAAACTGTTTGTCCTTCAATCTTTTCCCTTGTCTTTTCTAATTTTTAAATACATGTTTTAATATTTTTCAAATTTTTGTTCTTTCTTTCACAGATTGAAAGTATAAAAATAACAAGTGACTAAGTTAATGACAATTATAAGGTAAATGTTTTGTACTCTTTTCATTACATTTCTATCACATTTAACTTCTATTAGTTCCACTGCTTCATTTCTTTAACCCTCAGTTTCCTGCCTTTGCTACTTCTCTCATTCCTTTCTCTATTACTTACTTACTCTACTCCTTCCAGTCCTTTTCTCAGTCCCTCTGTTCTCATAGTTCCTCACTCCTGTTCACTCACTCCGTCTCTATTACTCTCACTGTCTCTGACTGATCACTCTTTCACTAATAGTTCATTATGCTTTCTCCCTGTAGTTCAAGCACACTAAGGGGCATATTATCAACACAGGCAATAAAATTATCGCTGCTTTTATCGGCAGAAAACTGCCGCAAAAGCGGCTTTAGCGGCAGATTTCTGCCGATAAAAGCAGTCATTATCGGCAGAAAACTGCCGCAAAAGCGGCTTTAGCGGCAGTTTTCTGCCGCAAAAGCGGCTTTAGCGGCAGATTTCTGCCGATAAAAGCAGCGATAATTTTATCACCTATGTTGATAATATGCCCCTATGTTATTTACATTTCTTTGCTGTTTCAATCATTCCTTTTCTGTCACTTCTTCTTTTCTGCTTTCTGTTTTTTCTCTCTGTTATTCCACATGTTTTAACCTTAGTCACTATCATACATCTTGTTTTATTCCTATTTACTTTTGCTCACTGTTTTTTTAACACTTTTCCTCAGGATTGTTCTTTTAGTCCGGTTCTATCCCTACCTCTCATTCCACATCCTTTACTATTTTTCTTCTTATTTTGCTCTCCTTCTCTTGTTTTTTTTTTTTTGTTTATTGCGCTAACGGGGCGCTCTCCGGTACGCGCACCGGGAAGCGCACCAATGAGAAAAATGAAGTCAAGAGTGCTTAAAATTTTTGTAATTTTTTTAAAATGGGAGGTAGTTCTGAAAAGAACTTTTTTTTAATGTTTTTGTTGTTTTATATATTTTTTTAATTTTTCTGAACATTTTTTTTTTTTTTTTTGGGAACAATTTTATGTTTTTTTTGGTTTTTTGGGGGGGAAACAACGAAAAACAGCCATTATAAAGGGCTCAACAAAAAACAAGAAACAAAAAACTGGGAATTAACAGTGGCTCGAGAGGAGAAAAAAAAAAAAAAAAAAAACTACTGCTTTCTTCTCTTGCTGCAGTTGTGGTTGTCGATGGAAGCATTAATAAGGTGAATGCTTAGTTCCCCGTAGCAGAGGGTCTTTCCGCAAAAAATGCAGACCATTTTTATTACACCAAATCTTTCTTGTATATTTGGTACTGTTTCGCGCCCTTCTGGTGCTGTAAATGAAGATTCACCTGAGGAGGTGCTGGCCTGATTGTCTCTTTTTTTCTGAGCCAGATCCCGTACCTCAGCTTGTGCCAGATTGTTAGGGTGCCACCTCTGCATGTGGCGGATCATTGTGTAGTTCCCAAATAAATATTTTTTATTTGGGTTGCCCCTGGACATGACCTCTTTGCAAATTAGGCATGTCACCTTCGGGGCATTCACTTTTTTTTGCCCAGCAGGAATGGAAAAATACTGCCATATATAATGAACTTTGACATGGCTTTTTCTTGGTTCTTCAGGCAAGTATGTTATGGTGTGTTGGTCCTCATCATCTTCCTCCTCTTCTTCAACTCCTGGAAGGATCTGTGGTGGTGGACCTTCCTTTCTGGGTGGTGGTGGTGGTGGTGGGGGTGCACTAGCTGCAGCTACTACTGAAGCCATGTCTCACAGATAGCTCTTGCTTTCTCAAAGAAAAAAGTAAGAATGAGGAAAAGAGGAGGGGGCTTTCATCATTTGTAGAAAAAAAAAGTTGAGAACCAATGAAAAGTGTTATTTTCAGGTCACATGTCCCGACGCGCTTACGCTACGTGCCCCGGCGCGCTTACGTTTCGCGCTCTGGGTCGCGCCACGGAGCGCTTCCGGGTACGTTTACGGAGCGCGCCGAAGAAACGCATCACGCGGTTACGCGATGCGTCACGTTTACGCGGCACATCACGCGACTACGCGAAACGTCATCATGTTGTTTTCGTTCGCGGGAGCAGCGCTCACGGAACGCTCCCCGGTACGTTCACCGGTACGTGCCCCGGGAGCGCCCCGGGCGCGTACCGGGGCACATAATAAAAAAAAAATATTTACACATTTTAACATTTCTAATAAAAATTATTACTTTCATACATATAGATATTTGCTATTAAAAAACCTATGAAATTCACTGAAAAAACCATAGGTTATAGACCATATATAGTTAGGAATTAGCATTTACAAAACCTTGAAAATTCACTGAAAAAACCATAGGTTATAGACCATATATAGTTAGGAATTAGCATTTACAAAACCTTGAAAATTCACTGAAAAAAACATAGGTTATAGACCATATATAGTAAGGAATTAGCATTTACAAAACCATTGAAATTCACTGAAAAAACCATAGGTTATAGACCATATATAGTTAGGAATTAGCATTTACAAAACCTTGAAAATTCACTGAAAAAACCATAGGTTATAGACCATATATAGTTAGGAATTAGCATTTACAAAACCTTATTTTACTCACACAAAACCATTGAAATTCCATATATAGTTAGTTGCACTAACTATATATCGCGCACCCGCAATCCACTGCTGATCATGTCACATATTACATCATTCATGACATGGTCAGTGACATCACTGATGACATCACTGATGACATCTCAAATGACATCACTGATGACATCACTGATGACATCTCAAATGACATCAATGATGACAACATCCAGTGACTGTATGTTTCTGTAAAGTTAAAATATGTCTTACATATTGAAGAATGAGTGGATTTATAAGTGTCTGGATGAAGGATTTAATAGGTGCATGACTGACTGTATGAGTGAGTGATTAAATGTGTCTCACTGAGTGCATGGGTTAGTGACTAAACTGTCTTAATTTGTGCATCATTATATCTGTTGTTCTGTAAACTGCTGCATGTGTTGATCAGTAGCTATATGAGTAACTATATGGGTTATTGATTGGTTGCCCATGTATTTGTATGGGAGACTGAGTGTGTGTGTGGGTGTCTGGGAGGTGTATGGCTCTGTGCATAGATGTGTGAGCAGTTGATTCACTAGATGTATGGGTTCAAAAGTGCATGTGGAAACAGCTGTATGGGCGGTTGACTGTGTGCATGAGTGTATTGGTGAGTGAATGGAAATCTCAGTGCTACATGTCAAAGTAAGTACATATGTAAAACACAGTACATGTGAGAGTTGACATATATAAATAACTGTGCATAAGAGCCAGTGAATGTGTGAGTGGCTGTATGGATCATTGTGAACTTGTATCCGGGATTGTATAAGAGAGTAAATATGTGTTAGTATGTGTTTGAATAAGTAAGGTGTGTATAACTGTATAGTTGAGAAAATGGAGGTGTGATTGATTCTTTGCATGACTGACTAGGTGTGTGTGTAACTTCATGGATGAGTGACAGTCTGTGAGTGTCTGTTTACACTGAGTGTATCTAAGGTTATATTAGAGTCTGAAGAGGTTCATCGTATTATCACATGAATGATGTCATCAGTGATGTGATCAGTAATGTCAAATGAGATGTCATCAGTGATGTCATCAGTGATGTCATTTGAGATGTCATCAGTGATGTCATCAGTGATGTCATTTGAGATGTCATCAGTGATGTCATCAATGATGTCACTGACCATGTCATGAATGATGTAATATGTGACATGATCAGCAGTGGATTGCGAGTGCGCGATATATAGTTAGTGCAACTAACTATATATGGAATTTCAATGGTTTTGTGTGAGTAAAATAAGGTTTTGTAAATGCTAATTCCTAACTATATATGGTCTATAACCTATGTTTTTTTCAGTGAAAATATATATATATATATATATATATATATATATATATATATATATATATGTTGAATGTTTTTAATTTGATTGTATTACAGAAAAGTGATACACATACCATTCATACATACATCCAAATGTCGGACCTCAATGCTTCTGTCAATTTTTAAATGCAGATGATTGTCACCCATTAAACGTTCATCCTTGGTAATGCAATCAATGCAAGAGTCTATTCCGAAAATTACTTGGTACCTTCAGAAAAAGAAAAGAAGCAACATGGAAAATATTCTGCATGGAAAAATGACTAACATATAGAGGCCTTCTGTCACCAATAACAACTATGCAATCAAAGCCCTTTGTTGTAGATGGCCCCGACTATTGGTCTCTTGCCTTTCCTGTAAATTTAAATCATAGATGTGAGGATTTAAGTGTACTATATGATATGGCAGTGGGTCCTTATCGTCAAGTACACTCACAAATACCGTCAGTATTGTTTACTTAACATTAGCTATGAGACATCACGGCACAAACGTATGTGGACTGCAAAAAGTGATTACTCCTGTGGACATTGATAGCCACTCACTTTGTATACATTGATGCTATCGGACATATTTTAGGATCCATCTGGGTGAATGATTCAACTTTACCCCGGTCTGGTTAATATACTGAGTCGATATTGGAGAATTGTACAGCTATGCTCTGCTAGGCTCTCTGCCTAATCATTAATTTAAACAATCACTAGGATTGTGCTACGAGTTTACTGTTTGTATAAACAAAACGAATCCACCTCTAAAAGGGGGTTATGGCCCAGATGTCGGTCGCCATTTACCGGTCGGTAACGGCCGAATTCGGCCGTTACCGACCGGTATTTTTGATTTGGCATGTAGGGGGGCATCTTATTTACAGAATCTGTATATTTACCGATTCGTTAAATATACAGAATCGGTACATTACCGAATCGGTAAATTTACCGATTCTGTAAATCAAGATGTAGGTGGCACTTCAAAGAGTGCCACAGGCCCTTTAGGAGTCGGTATTTACCACCCAATCCTATTGGGTGGTAAAATACCGATTTCCAGTGTACATGCACATCTGTGCATGTACACCTATGCCATGTGACACATAGACATGCCCTTAGGGCATGTATGTGTGCCACATGGCACACAAGCCTACAATTGGGGTGCTACAGGGTGTCAAAGTGACACCCCGTTCCGCCTGCCAGGATTCGGTATTTACCGATTCGGTAAATACCGAATCTGTATTTCCCATTGATTCCTATGGGCTTCAACGCCCATAGGAATCAATGGGAAATACCGATTCGGTATTTACCGAATCGGTAAATACCGAATCTTACAGATTCTGTAATTGTTATTTAAAAATTACCTACATCTGGCTCTAAGTCATTTATCTTAATCACTGTGTAATGGAAAGTGCGTACCCTACAATAGTTGGGCGCACGCTGTGTTTGCTTAAATACGCCTCACACACCAATAAGGCCCTTGGTGTCAAGCTTCATCTTAGGGGTCTTACCGCCCCGCTGAGGGACAGGGCGTACTGCGACCTGCGATTACGCGGGAGCATTAATAATGTAATGCTATGTGTGGTGCAAGAGTAGTGAGAGGGAAAGTCAGAGGTGAATGCAAGAGAGTGAGTTTAAAAAGGACCTGGCCTCGTAGACATCTACACTTTAATAGGTCAAGGGAGGCTGGTGCTGATAAAAGCGTGGTTGGGAGATGTCCTGCGAAATGTGTGGATACTCCTAATGAGTCAACATGTTTCGACGCATCAAGGCTTCTTTGTCAGGATAAAAACAAAGATCCCTCCTATATACACTATGCTACTCAAAATTGTGATCTATAATAATGTGACATGTGAGAAGAAAATGCAATTAATCAAGCATTTTCCACAATACCCAATGGTATGCCTTAATCAATGTCTGTAAAAGAGAAAAACAGTTATATGATAGCTGCGCATCCTCAATATGCAAACACATAGTCCCTGCGAAAATAAGCAGTTAGATACAATGTGGCTATAGTGTTATTTAGCTATAATCGTTATCAAGAGAGGTGCTGTAACCTGTGGGGAAAAAAAGGAGACAAACAAGACCAACAAACAAAAAATAGAAAACACAGTCTATCATAAAGTCCATTGTAGTGATCAAATGGGAGGAAAAGTTTGCAAATAGTGTAAAGTTTGGTTGATACATGCTTATGTAAATGAGAGACAATGCCCCATGAGCCTCAAGAACGGGTGGAAAGGACGTTGCCACTGGGTACTAATGAAAGAAGAGGAAAAAGTCCTTTACCATCGAGGCAAAGTTGGCTAATGAAAGTGAAAAAATTGTCAGGTCCCTGAAAAGGCTATGCAGTACTTACGTGCCCTTTAACAGTCCCTTACTCTTCATAGATCCATCCCGCGGCTCCGCTGTGTAGGGGGAGTCCGCTGGGAGCACTCTTATTGTTTCCGCACCCATCCTAATGTGGCTGGCGGTGTCTTGCAGACACCGCCACCATATTGCGGTCCACACCCTGCGGATCAGCGGCGGACGGACCTGCTGTCCGCCGCTGATCCCACCACCATCATAATCTGGCGGTGGGTGTTTTCTATGCCGCGGCGGTGAATCCGCATCCTCTGGGCCGGTGGTGGCTTCCACCGGCACGGAGGATGCGGATTCACCGCCATCGTAATCTACCCCATAGTGACAAATTTATACCGAATTCCCAGTAATTTTGACTTGTTGTTTACAGTTCTGTGTGTGCTGGACCACTAAAGTGATATGTTATTTTGAAAACTTGTTTTCAAATTGGAGCAAAGAAGGGTTGTACTCCGGGTTAGTTGCACCACATGTAGTTTTATAATTTGCCCAACCACATTGGATATTAGGTGTGTTAGTGCATTACCTCGACTTTTCTGTCTTGATTCCTTGTGTGACTGGGTATTTAAGACTGCTCCCAGAAACATTAATGATATTGTCAGTTCGAGAGTTGATTTCTGTAGGTTTAGTTTAATACCCAACTATTTGAATAATGACAGGCATTGTGGGGTATCTACTTTGGTTTGATGGAATGATGGAGTTTTTATGAGCCAATCGTCCAAGTACGGAAAAACCTGCACTCCATTTAATCTCACACGTGCTGCCACTGGGGCCATGCACATGGTGAATATTCTTGGAGCTTAACATAGTCCAAAGGGGAGCACTTTGAACTGAAAGTGTGTGCTGGCTACCTTAAAACGGAGAAACCTCCGGTGGCTGCAATGAATTGGGATATGAAAGTATGCGTCTTGAAGGTCCAAAGCTGTCATGTAGACCCCATGGATGAGAAAGTTTAAGATATCCTGTAGGGTGACCAATCGAAATGACTGTTTTTTCAGGTGTTTGTTTAACTTTCGAAGATCTAAAACTGGGTGCCAGTCTTCTAACTTTTTCCTGATCAGAAAGAACCGGGAATAGAAGCCTCTACCCCGTTGAAGCTTTGGAACCTTCTCTATCTCCTCTTTTTGCAACATGATAGCAACTTCCTTCAATAGTTTTTTTCAGATAGGGAGTAAACAACCTTTTGGAGGCACATTCAGGGGTTTGGTGACAAATTTCAGGGTATGCCCTTGATGTATGAGGTTGAGGACCCACTTGTCTGTTGTTATACTGGACCACTGATGGGTGTAATGAGAAATGCCTCCTCCTAACTGTGTGGATTTGGGGAAGGTAGCCAACAGTAAAGATCATGGCTTTTTGTTGACATATCTCCCCCTGTTGGGCTGCTTTCCTCTGGGTGATTGGTTGTAAGCCGCTGCTGGTGACTGCCTGCACTGTTCCCTATATTGTGGCCTATATTGACCTTGATAAGGCTGGTACTGTTGCCTATAGCTCTGGAATCCTTCTCTGAAGGAATAAGTACTTCTCCCTCTAGCTCCTCGAAAGGGTTGCTTTCAAAATTGTAATGTTCCTAAGGCCTTTGCGGTATCAGTATCCACCTTAATGGACTGTAGCACTTCATCGATATGTTTTCTGAATAACGCTTCTCCATCATAAGGCATGTCCAGGATTTTCGTCTGGGGCTTGCGGTCTAAATGTTGTCGCTATCAACAAACCTTGCCTGCGCAGAACAGCTGCTCCAGCAAGCTGATGGAATCCTGTAGAAGCTATATCGACAGCATAGTCTATTATCTCCGAAGAAGCTCTCTCTCTCTCAAGGAGAATATTTCTGGCATCGGGCTTAACAATCCTCTAGTAGAAGATCGATGAACTGTGCCATATCCGCCCACATTTGCCTGACCAATCTTCCTAAAATTGCCAGATAATTTACTACTTTATCTGTCAATGGAGCCATGATAGGGAAACGTTTGCCAATCGTTTTCAGTCTACATCCTTCCCTATCTGGTTATGTTGTGATAGGGGTAGCAGGGTTCCTAGAGCATCTTCAAGTTGCTTGGCTAATGACCGAATCTGGCCTTAGTTGTCCAATGAAGTATGCAGGGGCATCATCCGGTGCCTTGTACTTTTTATCCAACCTGGGCATAACATCTGTGACTGTGGCTGAGCTCTTCATTATACGTACCCCTTCTAGCCAAATAAAATCTATAAAGGGATGGCCCTTATTCATTTTTTAATTGGTTCCTTGAAATCATAAAGAAAGCAGTCTATCTGCTTGGTCGAGAAGGGCAACTGAAAGTGTCTTGCCGCCCTTTTCATGATATTATGAAAACCTCCAATATCATCCGGAGGAGAATCCACAGGCGGAGCACTCGGAGGAGATGGCTTGGGTATTAAGTAATCATCCCACTCGTTGATAGTGGAAGCATAATCCATTATCTCTCCCTCTTCTTCTTCTCTTGATCCTCGTCGGACACATCATGGTCATGTGTCTGGGGTTCCACCAGAGGTAATGAAGATAGAGGGTTCCAGGAATTTGCAAAGTGCACAGTCTAGGAGGTGATGTTGTTTGTGCAGACTGAGCTGAAGATGGAAGTCGAGGAGCAGGAGTAGAGGAAACAGGTTCCAGACACCATTTATACTCGTTCTGCTGCATTCCTTGTAGATTGGTTACCAAGTCCAAGGCCATTTGTATTGAGTGCTCTTGAGGAATAAATGTTGGTATTCCTCCTCATAATATTCCTCGTCATCGAAGTCTTGGCATTTTACATTCAATTCTGAAGGGCTATGAGCTGCTCTAAAAATACTTTCTTCATCAAATTCTTCCTCCAATAGGATAGCTGGAGGGAAAGGCAACACCTTGATTGGAGACATGTGAACTGGTAGATGTACATCAGTTTTAGGCCTTTCAGAGTAGGATAGATGTGACACATGCACCAGAGGAGTTAACGGTGCCGCGGAAGACAGATCGAGGGCCTCCGTCGATGATAACTCCCTCATTGACGAGGATTTTAATATTTACGCAGCCAAAACCAGATTTTCTGATGGAAGTATTGTCAACGAGGCTGTCGGTGTTGTCGACAATGTCGTCGACTGTAAAGTCGTTGATGAATGTTCCGTCGACAGAGGTTCCTTCTGGAAATACGTCGACAATGATGTCTTGGGCGATGGTGCAGAATCCTTAGCCGTCGACAAAGAAGTCAACAAGCGCTTAGAAGAATGCTTCGTCGACGAGGGTTGGAGACTTAGAAGCTGTCAACGATACCAGTCTACAGGTAACAATGGTCATCAACACTGACAGAGACGATGATATTATTAAAGGTGATGACACTGTAGTGAATGTAGATGTTAGCATCGTCAACGGTGTCATCGTCGATGGAGAAAAAAATGTAGAGCTCCTTCTTTTGTCAGCCTGAGAAGATCCTATCATTAACGGGAGGGATTTAGAAGACCTTTTCCCGAGTTCAGGTTTCTCAGATGGTGTAGAAGGCAAAGGAGGAACCTTTGAAAAAGATCTGTGGTGAGATTTTTCCTGATATTTCCTGGAATGACCAGGTGTTTCATGGTGAGATTTTTTAAGGGCCTTTTGATTGTCTTTAGATAAGCCTCTGCAACCACAATAAACGTCTTCCCTCTCTGTCCTTGAGGGTCTTCTGTGAGAAAGTGCAACATATCTTACAGCCTTTGACTGTGTGGTCAGGATAGAGGCAATAAATGCTCTTCTTATGAGGCTCATCAATGTAAAGTCTCTTTTTTGCCACAGGTGTTACATGACCTGAATAATCCCTTTTTTGAATGGTCTGACATGTGCAGAAAATCCCATGGGATACAGAAAGTAATATATATCTGACCTGATAGAGGTTTCCTAAAACCAGAAGAAATAACTGGGCAGAGCTCAGGTAGACTCCCTTCACACGACAATCAGGGAACTAGCCTCAGTAGGGAAGGTTCTAGAGGGTGCTGTCGCCTGATTGGCTGGTGTCTAAGTTTGGTCCTTTTTTAAAAAAGGCATAGAGAGGCTATTAAATTCATGGCCTAGTGCCATCTTAGCCTATGCTACTAATATATTTGCTTTGATATAATACCGTGGGACTCCCACTTCGATGAGGGGGAATGATTCAAGCATGTGAATCTATGAAAGGTCCAATACTGGTGAAATAGCCTTCACCTTCTGTTAAATGGCTACTGCCTCAAAACAAGAGAAAAAGAATTAAAAAATCCTCTCACATAATACATACCAGAAACATCCAGCAAAGCATTAAAAATCAGAAAGACATTTGCCATTTCAACGGACTAGAGCTTCGTCCTTGAACAGTCAGAGTGTGTAATTCTAAAATCCATACATTGTGGTGCAACATCTAAACACTTTGGGGTCCATTATGATATCGGCCGGATTGCCTCCGCCAGGTTGGCGGTAGCCACCGCCAGCCTGGCGGAGGCAATCCGCACGATATAACAACCAGATTTCCCCCGCCATACTAGGATGGCGGGGGGGACCACGGCGGACGGAAAGACCGTCCGCCGCTTTTCCGCCCCGGTCGCCTTGCAGACGGGGCGGAAAAGGAATAATATGGTGGCGGTGTCTAATAGACACCGCCAGCCATATTATGATGTCTGGTTTTCAGTGCCTTTCCGCGGCGGCGATACCGCCATGGAAAGGCATGCGGTCTTCACTCTGGGGGCCCCCTGCGGGCCCCAAGAGTGAAGTACAGGTGGGGGGTGCACATGGGGGGTACCTGTGGTACCCCCCTTCATTGTCATTTACAAAGCGGCAGGCACCGCATAGTGCCTGCCGCTTTGTAAATGACAATCTAAAAGTGCACTTTCAGCATTGTGGTGGGCGGATCACCGCCCGCCACAATGCTGAAAATACAGGATGTGCCCGCCACTGTGGCGGGCACATCCTAATAGCACCCCTGGGACCCCCGCCCTTATGGCGGCCGGTCCCGATTTACGATGGGATGACGGGCGGGCAAAGTCCGCCCGTCATCCTAATGAGGCCCTAAGTCTCAATACAAGGGAATGGAAGGAAGAGAATGTGATAGGTAGGAAACATTTAGACATAAGTATTAACAAGCAGGTGCCAGGATCTTCTAGTGGGAAGAATACGATGAGACCTTGGTGAAATAATAAACTAACTACAACAGGAGCTAACGCTACTAATTTCCAAAATCGCTTTGCTAGAATGGTTTAGCAGTAATGTGCAGTGTACAACATGGAATAGAAAAATAAAAACATACTTAAAGAGCGTTCAAGTTTGCAATGACAATAAGGCTTTAGTGGTCTTCAAACAGGTGCGAAAACGAAATCGCAATTGATCAGTAAAATGTAGCAACACGCGTTAAGGCACACATGAACATATGCATTTTTGTATTGACATGCAAGCATCAAGGCACACATGGAGATTAATTAAATTTCTCAGAAGTAGCACAGTGTATGACAGGAGTGGCTAACAACTCCCATAATAAATTTTGTCGTTCGTCTTTAATTACAAGAGTTCTTTTTCATGTCTCTCAGATTCTGTTGTAATATTCACAAGCAGCACAGAGTAGGAGAAGAACCAACAAGTTGGAATACTGGTGCCACCTTATACTGATAACAATTAGCATGAGCGCAAACCGCTTTTGTGATCCCTTGAAACCCATCAAAAAATTGATCAACTTCTGTCCTGTATTGTGTCTGCACATGGTTTTTGAGCCAGCCCTAGGTCTTGAGCAAAATAATTTAACCATACCTTTAAATAGTATGTAAAAAGTGTGCATATTTATATGTAGGAAAACAATTCCCTTAATCGTAACAACATAATGTAAATATTTTAAAAACATACTAACATGTTAAACATAGCTTTTAAAGAAATGAATACATTAAAAAACTGTGCATACCATTTCACCAATTTAAGATCCTCAAATGTATATTACTTAATAACAAGTAGAATAGCATGGCAACTTAAAGCCCAAGTCAGCCTTACCTCTATGGCTCTCTTTCACATCACTTGTGGCAGCTTCATTAGTATCAATGATTTTAGTTGTAGGGCAGTAAAAAGAAATTTCCAAATCAGCACTGCGTCTTGTTACCAATTCTAAAAAACAACACAGACAAAACAATATTAAGAAACAGGTGGAAATTCCAGCAACTAAGGTACATTTTCAAGAAATAGATATTTTCATTTGTGTATTGTGAGCAACATGAATGACCAGAATGGGAGGATCTTTTGTTTGCTGTTTTTTGTACTATTTTTTTAGCACAAGATATCATATTTGCATTTTGCATAATGATACATAATTTCCCCACAATTTAGCGTAATTACCCAAGAGAAAATTACACAAATTTGACACATCCCTAGTTCTGACTCTCCGTGCAACTTGCTTGCTTAATGAGATATTCTTTTCTCACTCCTGATTGCTTGATTTTCCTGCCTTTGGTGTGAGTAGATGCCCTATTGCTTACCGGTAATCGTCATTAATCCTGGGTCCATTGTCCTCATCTCATTCATTACATAATGAGATAGTCTTGTCTCACAGACAGAAAAAAAGAACAAAAGGAACGCTGGATCCCTACCCCAACCCCTCACACTGGGAGTAAATAGGTGTAATTACCCAGCATTCCTTCTGAACTAGAAGCCCCAATATGAAGGCTGGCCGTCAGGGAGGGGAGTAATGAATGGGACGAGGAAAACAGAACCAGGAGTAATGAAGATTAACGGTATGTAAAAGTGTACTACCACGCTGTCCCTCCCGTCCTCGTCCCACTCATTACATAATGAGAATACCCAAGCAACACACCAGCATTCATATCGACATAAACACAAGGACACAACGACCACCCAAGTGATTTATTAGAACAGAAAGTCAGGAATGCAGGAATTCAAGAGGTCACAGCCAGCAACACCCCAATCCAAAATTAGTATCATCACACAGCAAATTCTAGATCCTATAATGGCGTGCAAATTTATTAGACGGTGCCCAAGTAGCGGCCCTACAAATCTCAGACAGGGAAACCCCCTCTCCCCGTAATTCGGCCCAGAAAGCTGCCATCCCCGAGTAGAACACAAATGCGCCTCGGCAGAAGGCTGAGACGACAAAAGAGAGTAAGTCAACTCAACCTGCTTCAGCCAATGACCAATGGACAAAGAAGAGGCCTTTCCACCCCTGGAGGAGACCCCAAAGGAAACAAACAGGGAGTCTGACTTCTAAAATGGAATGGTACAATCCAGATAGATATGCAAGGCCCTCCTGACATAGAGCAAAGACCAAGGAAGATTTACCCCCAGACTGCGGCTCCACCTGCAAAACAAACAAAATCACTTCCTGGGAATGATGGAACTGGGAGGCCACCTTGAGCATAAAAGATGAATCCAAATGTAAGACAACCCCATCCTCCAAAAAAGACATGAAGGGCTACCTCTCCATCAGAGCCCCCAATTCACCTAGAAGCCTGGCGGAAGTAATGGTCACCAGGAAAACAACCTTCAAGTGACAAACTTGATGTACACCAAGTCCAACGGCTCATGGGGAGCTGCAAGCAAAGCCTGCAATACAAGAGACAGGTCCCACAATGGGAACAGAGGCCTCACCAATGGACGAGACAAAGAAAAACCCGTCAGCGACCACAAGACCAAATCGTTCACATCTGTCAAATTCCCCCAAGGGGACCGAAACACCTTAATCGCAGGCCACTGGGCCTGCAAGATCGAAACAGCCAAAAGTTTCTCGAAACCCTCCCAAAGAAACTGCAACACATCCATCAGGGAACACTCCAGGGGTGACAACTGAAGAGAACCATACCAACGCTGCAAGTTCCCCCGGTGCCTCTCATAGGATTTGAGGGTAGAAGGCCTAAGAGACTGATGGCCAATGATAGATGCTCGGGGGAGCCCCTTGCACTGCCACCCTGCCTCTCATCTTCCACACCGACAGCCACAGTCATGGGAGAGACAACAAGGGAGCCGACCTCAGGGGAGAAGGGAAGCAGGGAATCACCTAGGCACCCTGACGATTCAGGTAAGCCACCGTCACCATGTTGTCAGACCTGTCCACTACATTACGCCCCAACGAGTGAAGACGGAAACCCATGATCACCCTGTAGACTGCCATCAGCTCCCTCCAATTGGAGGAAAGCCAACCCTCCTGCAGAGACAAATGACCATGCAAAGAGCTGTCTCCCAACGTGGCCCTCCACCCGAAAGCACAGGCATCTGTACTAAGGACCATGGGAGGATCGGGCTGCAACTGCACAGTCCACGAAAGACATACAACATAGGGTTTTGCAGCAAGGACGGCAGCGAGGAGGAGAGACCACGGGGAGGAGGAGGGCAGCCCAGAGAAGCCAGAGAGCAGGGAAGTGTTTTTTTTTCCAGTTTGGGTGCGGTGCAGGGGCTAACTCCGCTCCGCCAAAGAGTCGGAGATTTGCCTGAAGTCCGCATTCCCAATCGAGCGTGGAGTTGGCAAAACTCTGCAAACTCTGCTGGCGGAGCGGAGTTTGCTGCCCGGGGCTATCATAGTACTTCATGTATATCTGTTTGCAGCCTAAAGAAGGCTAAAAATGGATACATTTCATTTTAAAAAGAAGCCAATTGTATAGACATGCGTCCCTATAAAAAAGGTGAGCATAGAAAATCTTTCACAAACCTTTTTAAAAGGAAAAAGAAAGGGAATATGAGGTAATGCTAGCCAATAGGCTGCAGTGCAAATCATAGAATAGAAAACTGACACTGTTCCTTTGAGAACCTCACAATATCCCCATGTATCCCATCATGTCTCACAGGTGACAGTTAGGTCAGGTCATTTTGATGGCAATTAGGAATCCTGGGTGAAGCAATTGTTGAAAGCTGTAATAGTTCCTGTCTGGAGAGATGGGAGGGTTGCTTATGACTTTGAATAATACATGATACAATCCATCTAGAATTAGATTGCTTAGAAGAAGGCAAGTCAGGACAAGTTAGACCATAGTTTATGAAAAGACAGTCTGACCATCGTATAGCCTTGGTTTTGTGTGAATAAAATTTCAGGACTGCCTTAACATTCAGAGAATGCAAGGACTTTTCTGCTGGTGTAGAATGATTAAGGAGTAAAATGGATAAGGAAATAAATTGTTAATATGGAAATCCGAAACCATCTTAGGGAGAAAACTGGGCTGTGTTCTCAAAACTACTATATTGCTATGGAATACCATAAATAGTTCAGTGTTGCATAGAGCCTGTATTTCACTAACTCTACGCACAGAGGTAATAGCAACTACGAAAGTTGCTTTTCATGCAAGATGTTATACAGTGACTTTGTGTATAGGTTCAAAGGGGGGGCATTCATTTAGAAAGAATGATGTTAAGTTCCCAAGCAGGAAAAATGGATTAAACTGGTGGAAAAGTTGTTTTAAGGCCTTCTAGGAAATCTTTAATCACAGGTATTTTAAAAAAGGAAGTTTGTGATGGAGACTTCCTATAAGCATTTATAGCTGCAAGGGGAACTTTATTAGAAGAAAACTGTAAGTCAGATCTTGCTAGAAGAAGAAGATATGGGGCCATTTGTACAAAATCGCGTGTTTGCGATTTCCCAAAAGTGAATGTTTGCATTTTACTATTAGGAAATTGCGAACTGCGATGTGCAACAGTGTGTTAGCGATTCGCATTGGTCGCAAATGGACCTGCCTCATCAATATTCATGAGGCAGGTCACAATTTGCAACCCATTGTGAATGGCTACAATCACATGGATGGTGGCCTGCTGGGGTCTGTGATTGCTTTTAAAATAAAGCAATATTTTGTTTTGTAATGCAGCCTGTCTTCCTTAAAGGAAAGAGGGATGCATTTCAAAAATAAAAAGCTACCTTTTCATTTTTTAAGAATAAGCAGTGGTCCATGGGACCACTGCTTGCTCTTAAAAAATGTTGGCGCCCACATTCACAAAGGGGAAGTGGTCCCTTGTGGATCCCTTCCCATTTGCAAATGGGTTACCACCAACTTGAAGTTGGTAGTAACTGCGAATATTTTGTTCCTCCGATCGCTCCCATTCTCCCCTTACACCTGTTCTCCCCCCACAGTTCACAGGTTTGTTTTCCCCCTCTGATTTGTTTCGAAACTAAATCATCCGTCAAGGAATACATTCCCGAATCCAGTTTTAGGGATGACTTACATGGGTAATGCCGAGGGTGAAACACCAACCCACACTTCCAGGATACATGCCCAACAGGCTGCTACATGACATACTACAACATGCCAAGTCAAGCTGGAGGATGACTCCCGGACAGATGTAAGTCACCCTACCCGAGTTGTGTTGATGTATGATAAGACCACTAAATACATTGGAAAAGCAGATTGTTAATCAAATATCTGTAATTATATGTTATGATATGTCAATGATGCAACAACAACTTGTACTAGGAAATGTGAAAATCTTAATAAACAAATTTAAGCAAAAAAAACTGAGAATGTTTTGTGACCGCATTCCCAGTCACAAGACATTCGTACATAACGCTGCAATTCGGTATTAGGAAGGGAAGCCCTAAACACGCCCCTTCCTATCACTGAATCGCAAACCCTATTTGAAATTCAGTAATAGGTAATTGAATCGCAAATAGTGTTTGGTACATCAGAAAATGCTTTTTTATGGTTGGAAACAACTCTGTTGTGTGAATCAGGCCGTTTGCGAGCAGAAAAATCCTTTGCACATCTGGCCCAAGCTATCAGAACATCTTCTTGACAGAAGAAACAATTGTGGTTGTTTTGGATGCACCAAATGCAGAATCTCTTGTACTTTAAGGCATATGATTTTCTTGTGGAAGGACGCTTGGCTTTTCTTACAATGTTCATGCACTCTTGAGGAAGACCTAGATGGCTATATTGGAGGAATTCTGGAGCCAAGAGCTCAAGTTCATTAAAAGAAGGTCAGGGTGCAGAATCTGTCCTCTGAAATTGTATAGGAGATCAGGTCCGGGTGTCAATCTCTTGTGTGTTTGCTCTGACAGGTGAAGAAGATCCATGAACTACCACTGATAAAGCTGTTCTGGTGCTATCATTATCATTCTGGTTTTGGACTTGCAGAATTTGATTAGCAGTGTCTGTATGAGACGAACTGGGGGAAATTCATACAGAAATTTCCCTGACCAGCCTATCAAAAGGGCATTGCCTTTCAACACTGGTTGGGAGAACGTGGGTGCGTAGTCTTGGCATTTTTTGGTTTTTACGACTGGAAAAAATCTATTTTTAGATTGCCCCACTCTCGAAAAATGTCTAGAAACACTTTGTCGTTTATAACCCAGTAGTGGTTTTCTTGAAATACTCGGCTGAGGAAATCCGCCTGCACATTCTGAACATGTGAAATATGAATAGCTGGTATGGTTAAGTTTGGGGTTATTAACCAACTGTACAGCTAAGGATAGACAAAGATTTTCTGTTTCCTTATATACACTGCAACAACTCCCATGCTTTTTGAGAATGTTTATGGGGCTGACTTTAGCTCAAAAGGCAGATCTTTCTGTTGACAATAGTTTGTGCCTACTTTGAAATTAAGAGATTTTGATGCTTTGCTATTATTGGAACATGAAAGTAGGCGTTTTGGAGGTCAATTGAACACACCTAGTCTCCTTGGTGAAGTTGAGGATAGATCTGGTGTAAGGCCAACATTCTGATCTTCTGCATCTTTTTGTATTTGTTTAGCACTCGAAGATCGAGTATGGGTCTGAATTCTTTGTTTGGGCTTTCTTCGGCATCAAAACATATCGGGAATACATTCGAAATCCTTTCTGATGATGTGAAACCTCCTCAACTGCATTCTTCTGCAATAGCTTGTTGATTTCCCTTTGCAGTAGGTCTTTCTGGAAAAGCGATGGATGGTGGAATAAAAGGGGAAGGAAACCTGAAGAGGAGAGAATAATTATTCTGAACAACATTCAAGACCTATTTGTCTGATATTATTAAGCAACACTCTTCTAGATGCTTGGTAATACTTTTTCCTACAGGAGAGCGAAACAGCAAAGGAGGAAGTAAGGCTCATTGTTTTGCCAGAGGTTTTCCAGTGGATGCGGACTGCTGTGTTTCCCTACCTCTTGATAGTTTTAGAGGGTGATAGGACTGTTTTGATATCTGTAGCTGAGGATAATGAGGGGTTTGAACCCTCTGAGGAAAATATTTCCTATTGTAGGGTCTGTACCTCCTACGATATTTTCTCAGCCATTTCTAGGCCAACAGCCTTCAAGGTGTCCATCTCAGTTTTCATCCGAGTCTTCTTGTATTCCGCATAACACCCAAAGGGTGTGTTACCTGAAAACCGCAGATTCTAAATACGATGTAGTGCTTCTGGTTTGAGACTGGTGAGTCTAAGCCATGGATCTCTATGAACACAGATCCCTCAACAATATCCATGAGCAGCCAGAGTTTTTCTCTAAATCTATGTAATGAATCCCATGGAGATCTGTCATATCTTCCCAACAAGGTGGAAGCACTGGCAACCTTCATAGTCGATGCTGATGTTCCACACATCCTTTTTCCAAGATCATCTATTTGCTTACTTTTTTTATCTGGTGGTATGGAAGATAAAGGAGCAACAGTGTGCAACTTCTTTTCTGCCGCTACAATGCGAAAATCTGAAGGAGGAACCGTCTATGGAAGAGCGGGTCTTGGTCCGGTTGCTTATATTTGTTGAGAAGTCGAGATGGAGCAGACTCCACTGATGCAGGTGTAAGACACAATTGCATTGCAGGTTCTAACACGCTGGGATACAGAGGAAGTAAAAGCTGTGCAGTCATTCTTGGATGTAAAGTCTCAAATATTACAGAAGATGATGTCATTTGGATGGGTATATCTATATTTACCTTTAGTCTCTTATCACAACCTCGTTAATAGTAAGATCATCAATCGAAGAAACTTTTGGTGGAGGTTTAACTGTCAGAGTTGGTAAATAACCTCTGACTGACGAGCCAGTGGTGGTTGACCAAGATGGTGATCTTCTTCTGTGCCAAGATCTGGATCTGCTTAATCTAGAGTGCCTATATGTAGATTTGTTCCTTGAAGTTCTCCTAGATCTATCTTTGGACCAATGATGTTGTGGAGATATAGTTCTTTGCGGAGACCTATAAGGGGAAGTTGGAAGATGAGGACTGCCAAGAGGTCCTGTATGAGTCGTAGGGGGTGCAGATGGTGTAATTGGCAGAATTTAAGCTGATGGACATCTCCTGTGAGATGAATTACTTGGGATCTGAATCTCACGAATTTCCCTCGAAGGAGAGTAAGTCCAAGAATATTCAGAGTCAAGCGTGTGCAGTGAGGTGATCATAACGAGGCCTTGAGCCAACCATGTTATTGGTACCACTTGGGTAGATGGGTTCTAATATGATGTATTGAAAGGTATGGATGCATAGAGATGGAGAATATGTGATAGCAAGTCATAACTCTGATTTTTGTGTGTTACCACTCCACTCCCAAGATACCTTGATGCAAATGGAAATGTGTTCATAATTTTTAATATTGTGAATTGTATTAATAAAAATAAAAATTACGGTAAATGTGATTATAAACATTGATAATAATTATAATAGTTATTATGATTATGTACAACAAGTAAAATGTACTGATCCATATCATCAGTACTAGAAGGTCCTATGTACAAACGTGCAGTTTGAGTACACAAGTGTGTGTATGAAGATTTGTTGAGACTGAATTGGTTGGAATTCATCTCCTGGTTGGAGAAGGTTACAAAGAGAACATTCGGGTAGTCTACTCCTTCATTTAGGATGTTAATGACTTTGCAAAAGACCTTTGCCAACAGAAATTAGACGACCTCTTGCTGCCATTGCCGAAGTAAAACAGCTTTGGCATGTATTCCTGGAAAATCTTCGTCATGACAAGGGAGATCTCTCTGCAATTTGGATGTTATATGGGGTTATTGTTCAAAATGTCTTATTGGGGGCGTGGCCAACATGGTGACCGAGTGAGACATCTCTCCTTGTCGTTCCCGCGCCGCTGCCCGATTTGCCGTTACCCAGGCTTGGTAGCCCCCCAAATTATAGTTGGAGGACATCGGGGCTTGGGAGGCACCCGTAACACTTGATGATGAGCTGATCGGGCCCAGCAGACTTCCTCTGGATGAATTTGAACCGGAGAGGAGGCGAGGCCTAGCACAGCCTGACTATCAATGCCAGCTAGCATTGGTGGAGGAGCCCGACCAGACGACGGTGGTGGGCGGCAAAAGAGCGATTTCCCTAAGCGCGGTGGCCCAGCCTGGACGGACGGTTGCTGGAATCTGCCTAAGCCCCGCGCTGCACGTGAAAGAGCGGGGTCAGTGGGGCTGTGGTGGCACCAGAGTCGGGTGCGGCTCGTCTTCCGGGAAGGGGCTGCTTTCGCTCCACTGCTCGGCTCCTGCCAGGTCACGCACCCAGGGAGTTAGGCATTGGACGCTGCCAAGACAGCGAGGAGAGTGCGGGGCCAGGGGCTGTGGGCCTCGGGAGGTAGAGCGGAACAGGCCTTTGTAGCGACAGTTGGGGGAGCAGGGCTGCACGGCCTACGACAGTGAGAGATAGGCCCCAACCTGACGGAGTTCGGAGGCGCTCTCCGGGGGCTCCCTCTGGAGTGACCTACTGATCACTGCGAGCAGAGGCCCCAAACAGGGCCGGACTGACTAACGGGCAGTTTGGAATGCTGCCAAGCTGGGGGCTGCTTTCACTGCAGTAGGGGCTGATTTCGTTCATGGAGACCTGCGTGTGCTTCGAAATAATTAATGCAAAACGAATTTCGTGTAGCACACGCAGGTCTCCATGAACGAAATCACCCCCCCAGCTCAGCAGCATTCCAAACTGCCCGGTAGCCAGTCCGGCCCTGGCCCCAAAACAACCACCTGGAATATAGAGGTAGAATCACTGACCAAATATCGACCTAGAAAATATCGACCTACAGAAATATCGATGCTGAAATATCGAAGGCAAGAATATTGACATCCCACCTATAACATTGTAAGTACAAAAATATCGAAATAAAAATATAGATGTTAAAAATATCGATGTTAAAAATATTGTTTTTTTTCTGTAAAAATATAAATGTAAAATGAAGGAAATAACACTAATAAATAAAATAAACATAGTTAAACATATCTAATAATGTTTAAAATGAATAAATAATACATATATAATAATAATACATTAATTAAACATATACAGACAATATGGATTAGTTACTTACCTGTAATCCTAGTTCTCTTCCAGGGGTATCCTCATCAAAGTCATAAGCATTAGAATATTCCCGCCCATGCGCGGGACCCCGGAAACAATATATTATATGTGCCCCACATATATTATAGACATATATATAAATATATATATATATATAAAATAAGCAATTGCAGCCAAATAAACAATAGAGCTGGAATATGCAGTGAAGAATTTCCACAATACAGTGAATTCTGTATTAGAAACATGAGAAACAACACCAATGCTTGTTTAGAAACTGTTTTAATGTACAGAAAACAGTAGAAATTCTCATAACACACTGTAAGCATATACAGCTCCCAGGCTGCATTGCAAAATCCCAGTCTAAAAAGACTGAAAAGCTAACCTGTAGCTGAATGCACTAAAACTGACGCTGTGCCTTTAAGGCACCTCTGCCCCTAGCTTCCCATCATGCCTCAGGGGTTACAGTTAGGTCAGTTGTTCTTTTCGGAGACTGAAAACCAAACCATGGTAATAACAGGTTAAAAAACATCTCCTATTAAATAAACAAAGTCCTTTGCCCGGGGAGGCGGGAGGGGTGCTTATGACTTTGATGAGGATACCCCTGGAAGAGAACTAGGATTACAGGTAAGTAACTAATCCTTCTCTTCCAGGGGATCCTCATCAATAGTCATAAGCATTAGAATAGAGTAGCGAGCCTCACCTCATCCCTGCGGGCAAAGGAATCAACAGATAACATTTATATCCGTAGGCCCAAAAATAGGCCTTTTTCTACCCAAATAGGTTTCTCAAGGAGGCTTGCCCTACTTGAGAATCCGCTCTGGAATCAGACTCTAGGCAATAATGCCTTGTAAAAGTATGGACTGATTTCCATGTCGCAGCCTTGCATATTTCTGACATAGGAATGTCATGCAAAAAAGCTATTGTGGCTGCTTTCCCTCTAGTGGAATGAGCTTTGGGTGATTGCAACAAAGGTTTGTCAGCCAGCTGGTATGCTAGTTTGATACAAGAGACAATCCATCTGGAGATGGATCTTTTGGCTGCTGCAAACCCGGACCTCATTGCACCATAATTGACAAAGAGTTGGTCTGTCTTTCTGGTGTCCTTTGTTCTTTCTAGGTAAAACTTTAGCACCCGTTTAAGATCTAACGAGTGCAACGACCTCTCAGCTGGGGTCGATGGATTAGGAAAGAACGAAGGAAGGGTAATCGTTTGATTTATATGAAAATCCGATACCACTTTTGGAAGAAAAGAAGGGTGAGCCCTCATTACTACTCTGTTGTGGTGAAACACAGTGTAAGGTTCCTTGGTGCAGAGTGCTTGAATCTCGCTAACCCTGCGCGCAGAGGTTATTGCCACCAAGAAGGCCGCCTTCCAAGTGAGATGCTGCAAGGAGGCCTTGTGTATAGGCTCAAACGGTGTAGACATCAGTCTGGAGAGAACCAGGTTCAACTCCCAGGGAGGAGAAGGATTTCTCACAGGGGGATAGACCTTCTTTAATCCCTGAAGGAAATCTTTCACCACCGGGACCTGAAAAAACGATGTTTGTGTAGGTGATTTTCTGTACGCTACTATGGCAGATAGATGAACCCTAATAGAAGCGTATTTCAACCCTGATGTCGCTAAGTATAGGAGGTATGGTAGGACTACCTCTTCTTGCCCTTTGGTGGGATCAAAGCCATGGTCCTTACACCAAATGAAAAATCTTTTCCACTTGAACGCATAAGACGTCCTTGTGGAAGGTCTCTTCGCCTCTCTTAAAATATTCATACATTCCGGAGGCAGATTTAAGTGTCCATATTGCAAGACCTCAGGAGCCATGCAGTCAGGTTCAGCGACTGGAGGTTGGGATGCAGGATCCTCCCGTCCATTTTGCTCAGCAGGTCTGGCTTGCACGGCAGCCGTCTGTGTGGACACCGCGACAGATGTAACAGATCTGGATACCACCATTGTCGCGGCCAATCCGGAGCAATTAGGATCATGTCCATGCTCGATCTGATGAGCTTGGCCACCACCTTCGGAATCAGTGCCAGAGGGGGAAAAGCATAAGCGAACATTCCTGTCCACTCCAGCAGGAGAGCGTTCCCTTGCGTCCCTGGCCGGTGGAACCTGGACGCGAAGGCGTGGCATTTGGCGTTTTCGTCGTCCGCAAATAAGTCTATGTCTGGACGACCCCAGCAACGGAAGAGTTCTTCGACCACTTCGTCGTTTAGCACCCAGTCTGGCTGATCTTCGAAGTGCCTGCTGAGTGCTTCTGCTTTTGTGTTTAACTCGCCTGGAAGGTGCACTGCCACCACCGACAGTCCCCGAGCCAGAAGCCAGTGCCAGATCGCCTGGGCTTCCAGAGACAGAGGGCGAGATCGAGTTCCTCCCTGCTTGTTCAGATAGAACATAGTTGTAATGTTGTCCGTCTGAACCAGGACTTTGTCCGTTGTTATTGCTGGAAGGAACGCTTTGAGCGCCAGATGAACCGCTCGAAGTTCCAGCATGTTGATGTGGTATGTCTGAAGGTTGGTCGACCAGCGACCCTGAATCTGAAGATGACCCATGTGAGCACCCCAGCCTTCTAGAGATGCGTCCGTTACCACAGACAGAGAAGGCAGAGGTTGCTGAAAAGGGACTCCCTGCAGGACATTCCGAGGGCGAGTCCACCACTGTATTGAGGTCAGCGCTGCTTGAGACAGGATGATTCGATCCTCCCAATCTCCAGACGCTTGGTCCCACTGATCCTCCACCGACTCTTGAAGAGGCCGCATTCTCAACCTGGCGTTCGGTATTAGGAAGATGCAGGACGCCATGGAGCCCAACAGAGACGCTACGTCTCGCACCTTTGGACGAGGAATCTGAAGTAACTTTTTGCATTTTTGTCCCATGGAAGAAAGTCTCTCTTGCGAAGGAAACGCTCTTCCTAACTTTGTGTCTAGAACTGCTCCCAGATAGTGGATAGTTTGTGTGGGCTGCAGGATCGATTTTTCTGAGTTTACATGGAGGCCGAGCCTGTGTAGCTGTTGGAGACACAGGTGACAGTCTTTGGTGGCTTGCCGAGGCGACGGACTCTTCAGGAGCCAGTCGTCTAGATATGGGTACACAAAGAGACCTTTTTTGTGTAGACACGCCGCTACCACTGCCATGCACTTGGTGAAGACCCTTGGTGCGGATTTGAGTCCGAAAGGGAGCACTTTGAACTGGTAATGCCTGGACCCTACCAGGAACCTCAAGTACTTTCGATGACCTGGTGTAATAGGAATGTGGAAGTACGCGTCTTGTAAATCCACCGAACACATCCAATCTCCGATCTGTAGATGAGGACATATTTGATGGAGTGCCAACATGCGAAACTTCTCTTTGACCACCACTTTGTTGAGGAGTCGAAGATCCAAAATTGGTCTGAATTTGCCTTCTTGGTCCTTTTTGGGAACAAGGAAATATCTTGAGTACACTCCTTTCCCCCTTTGGGAGAGGGGTACCACTTCGATTGCGTTTTTCTTTAAGAGGACGCTCACCTCCTTTTTGAGGAGCTCCAGTTGGTACGAGCGAGACTTTTTTGGAGGAGCCGGTTGTGGTTTCTTCCTGAAACGTAGCGCATATCCATTGCGCAGTATTCAGCACCCACCGATCTTTCGTGATGCTGACCCACTCTGCCAGATGTTGTGCAGCACTTCCTCCCACTGGAGTGGGTAACGGCGACAGAGGAAGCCACTGCTCAGGCCTTGCCTCCTCTAGGTGTGGTAGAGGATTGATTATGTCCGCCTCTACCTCTGCTTGACCTTCCTCCTCTGTATTGTGGCTTTCCTTGCGGCTTGTTTTGAGACCATTGAGGGGTTTGAACCCTCTGTTGGCCTCACCGGTTCTTGTTGGTCTTGAAGCGTCGTTTGAACGGTGCTTTCTGTTTCTCCAGACCTACTGCCTTTACTGTGTCTAACTCTGTCTTCATCCGGGCCATTTCCTGATCGGCATGCTCCCCGAAGAGTGAAGATCCAGAAAAAGGCAGATTGAGTATGCGCTGCTGGGCATCTGGTTTGAGCCCAGTTAAACGCAGCCAAGAGGATCTCCTCGCACATACTCCATGTGAGTAGTTATGTCCAGCTAGAAGGGCGTTATCTGCTGATGAACTAATCATTTGGTTTGCCACCAAACAGCCCTCCGTCACGGTCTCCTCAAAGTCCTTCTGGTCCTCCTTGGGCAATTTCTCTTTGAATCGTTCCATGGAGTCCCATAGGGCTCTATCGTACCTTCCCAGAAGGGCTGATGCACTAGAGACTTTTAGGGATGAAGCTGCTGTGTTGCACACCTTGCGTCCCCAAGAATCTTGCGTCTTGCTGTCTTTGTCAGGAGGAACTGACGAAGAAGGAGCGACCGTGTGATTCTTCCTAGCTGAGGCTACAATAACTGAGTCCGCTGCAGGCTCACCTTTAACGAAGATAGGATCTGAGTCAGCCGGCCTATATTTTTTCTGGATACGTGCCGGAACTGCTCTGATCGTTGCTGGCGTGAGGAAAACCTCTTTGATTGGGTCCATTATTCCTGGGACTAATGGAAGCAACGGCCGTGCATATGATTTGTGATGAAGAGTCTCAAAAATCACAGTAGTGGACACCTCTGGAGTGGTCATTTCTATATTCAGCTTGTGAGCACCCCTTTGCAAAACGTCCAAATACGTGTTGACGTCGTCCAGAGGGGAAGCTCTTGAGCGAGGGCTGTCTGCCAGCGTCGGAGAGTAGTCCCCTTTAGAAGATCTAGGCGAAGCTGGAGGAGAGGATGAAGGAGTTCTTCTTCTCCTGTGGTGAGAATGCTCCTTCCTCACCGGAGATCTCCTAGGTCGTTCCTCCCTTCGAGGAGAACGTGATACCCTCTGATGTACTGGAGATCTCGATCTCACATCTCGTACCTCCTTTCTCGGTGTTCGAGATTTGGGTTGCTCCCTCCTTGGTGATCGGGAGACCCTAGGGGTATGTGACCTGTCCACTCTTCTCTCTCGTGAGCGTGATCGCTCTGTCTCTTCTGCTTGCTGAAGAGGAGACCTGTGGATTGGACTCAAGTACCTTTGAAGTCTCTCTGGTGCCTTAGAATCCTTCCAATTACTCAAAGGAGCGTACCATCTTGGCGAAAGTCTTATATGTGAAGTGTAACCCCGATGGGGAATCTTCTGAACCGGACTCCTACTCCTCGAAGATGACCTGGTTGACCCCGAGGCACTTGAGGAGGAATGGAGTGAAGCAGATTGTGTCACCAGGACTGTCGAAGGCACTGAAGGTGATCTCCGTCTCACCGGTGTTGGAGGACGTCTCAAAAGCCTTTCCCTCGACGTCGAACGCCTCTGTGGCGTCGACGGGGCGATAACTTTCGGCGTTGAATGCCTCGACGATGATCTGTGGTCCCTCGACGTCGATCGGTGATGATGTGCCGACGACAGAGTCATCTCCTTCGACGTCGAACGGCGTTGTCCTGCCGTCGACGGAGGTCTCGACGTCGAACGGCGTTGTCCTGCCGTCGACGGAGGTCTCGACGTCGAACGGCCTAGTCCTGCCGTCGACGGAGGTCTCGACGTCGAACGGTCTAGTCCTGCCGTCGACGGAGCTCTCGACGTCGGCCGACGTTGATCTGTCGGCGACGGAGATGTCATCGACCTGGCATGTGGCGACGGCGGAGGATCGGACATCCTCGACGACGAGCGCCGACGTGCCTTAGATGATCCCTTCCTCGACGACGATCGTCCGAGGGGGCTCTTGCTCCTCGACGCCGAGCGCCTCCGTGGAGACGTCGACGGAGGTGTTACACTCTTCGAAGCCTGTCGACGTCGAGACGACGGCGAGTGTGATCTGTCTCTCGACGCCGACCGTCGCCTGGTTGACGGCGGCGGAGTTGACTCATGTCTTGAAGCCGAACCTCTCGTCGACGGCGATCTCGTGGCTTCTCTCGACGCCGATCGTCGCCTAGTTGACGACGGCGGAGCTTTCCTCGACGACGGCGAACCTCTTTTCGACGACGATTTCCTCATCGACGCCGATCTCGACGCCGACGGAGCTTTTTCTCTTGAACTGTCCATCAGATGTCGTTTTTTCAGCGCCGAGCCCGGTGCTGAGGTTGATGGACGTTCTGACTTGCCTTTGGAGGGAGTTCTGGGTCTCTTTGAACTCTTTCTCTCCGCAGATCTTCCTCTCATGGATTTCTGGGCCAGACTATAGAGTCTGTTCCTCTCTCTGTCTTTAAGTGCTCTGTCAGACAGCTTTTTACAATGAGAACAGTCTTTAGGATCATGATCCTCTGGCAAGCATAAAATACAGACCTCATGAGAGTCTGTTTTTGCCTTCTTGTGGCCACAAGAAGGGCAATCATCAAAAAGTGAGGGCATCCTGAAAGGAAAAACCTCACAAAAAATTGACTGCTAAGCAGTTATTTACTTGACTATGATGTGAAAAGTCAAAGTAAATCAAAAAATTTGTTCTTTAGAAGATTTTCTGACTGAAAAAGGCAGAAAAGTGTGGAGCTGTGTATCCAGGGTCCTTCCTGAAGGAGCCGGAAAGAACAACTGACCTAACTGTAACCCCTGAGGCATGATGGGAAGCTAGGGGCAGAGGTGCCTTAAAGGCACAGCGTCAGTTTTAGTGCATTCAGCTACAGGTTAGCTTTTCAGTCTTTTTAGACTGGGATTTTGCAATGCAGCCTGGGAGCTGAATATGCTTACAGTGTGTTATGAGAATTTCTACTGTTTTCTGTACATTAAAACAGTTTCTAAACAAGCATTGGTGTTGTTTCTCATGTTTCTAATACAGAATTCACTGTATTGTGGAAATTCTTCACTGCATATTCCAGCTCTATTGTTTATTTGGCTGCAATTGCTTATTTTTATATATATATATATTTATATATATGTCTATAATATATGTGGGGCACATATAATATATTGTTTCCGGGGTCCCGCGCATGGGCGGGAATATTCTAATGCTTATGACTATTGATGAGGATCCCCTGGAAGAGAAATAATATATACTTACTTAACAATAAGTTTTAATAATTATTTTAGTAACGTATACATTAATAACAAATATTATAAATTACAAATACATTTACAAACATAAAACAAAAACATAAATAAAAAGTAAATAATTATGTTTAATACATTTAAAAAATTAAATATACTTTTAATATTTTTAAAATTAATTATATACTACATTATCTAAAATGATACAAAAAATATTAAATAGCTAAATAAATAAAAATACTATTCAATATCCGTAACAAAAAAAATACAGTAATAAAAACGTTGTATAGCATAGAACTTAAAATTACCATTCCCACTCTAGAGAGCGCAACAGTAGAGAAACCATTGGATAGCGTAGTGGGAAAAATTACTATTCCAACTCCAGAAAGTGCAAAAGTAGGGAAAGCATTGGATAGCGTAGGGGTAAAAATTACTAATCTAACTCCAGAGCATGCAACAGTAGGGAAAGCGTTGGATAGCATAGGGGTAAAAATTACTATTCCCACTCCAGAGAGTGCAACAGTAGAGAAAGCGTTGGATAGCGTAGGGGTAAAAATTACTATTCCCACTCCAGAGAGTGCAACAGTAGGGAAAGCGTTGGATAGCGTAGGGGTAAAAATTACTATTCTAACTCCAGAGAGTGCAACAGTAGGGAAAGCGTTAGATAGCGTAGGGGTAAACATTTCCATTCCCACTCCAGAGAGTGCAACAGCAGGGAAAGCGTTGGATAGCGTAGGGCTTAAAATTACTATTCCCACTCCAGAGAGTGCAACAGTAGGGAAAGTGTTGGATAGCGTGGGGGTAAAAATTACTATTCTAACTCCAGAGAGTGCAACAGTAGGGAAAGCGTTGGATAGCGTAGGAATAAAAATTACTATTCCAACTCCAGAGAGTGCAACAGTAGGGAAAGTGTTGGATAGCGTAGAAGTTAAATATAACATACTTATAAATAATTGTTGTAAATAAAATAATTAATAATTTAATTTTTAAATACCTCTACATCATTTGCAAATACCCATTAATAATTATTAAAAACATAATTACAATTGAATAATTAATTAATAGTAAATTAACAATACCAATAAATATTAATTAATACATATTAGTTAACAAATACTAAATGTTGAACACTAAAATATTTTTCAAAACAAAAAACATATTAATATTTAAAAATTAACAATTAAAATATAACAAACATTGAATTTATTTTTAAATCAAAACATATTTTTAATGAAACAATAATTACCAATTAATACAAATAATTTCCAATTAATAAAAAGTAATTAACAATTCAAAATCTGAATTACCAATTACAAAAAGTAATTACCAATTAAAAAATTAATTGCCAATAAAAAAAATGTAATTACCAATTACAAACATTCATTACCAACTAAAAAATTAATTACCAATTAAAATAATTAATTACCAATTAATAAATAATTAAAAATAAAATAATTATCAATACCAATAAAAAAAATCATTACTTAATCCCTTCCATGCTCATGACGGAACGGTTCCGTCATGAGCTACGGTTGAGCTGTGCTCATGACGGAACCGTTCCGTCATGACCACGCCCGTTTCTATTACGGCCCAGCACCGGAGGGGGAAACGCGGTCGCACTGAAAAGGTTAATTACAATTAAATTACTTCCCACCCAATTCCCTTATAAACCCACAACCCGCTACAGAACTTAAACGCAAAAATTAATTAAAATTAATTTACAATTACTAAAAATTAATAATTAATTTCCTATAATTAAATTACTTCCCACCCTATTCCCCTATAAACCCACAACCCGCTCCAGTACTAAAACATAAAATTAACTTAAAAATAACATTATCAATATATAAGAAATAGCACACATATAATTTAAAACAAATAAAATACTTAACAAAAAACATATAACACATACATATTAAATACATAATAAAATACATAACAATAAACAAATATCGATATTAGTAACATCGAAATTAGTAACATCGATATATTTGATATCGATGTTACTAAATTCGATATTACTTACCTTAGGGTCGATATTCTGTCCAACGATATTCTTGACCTCGATATTCTTCACCTTCGATATTTCCAGCTCGATATTACTGTAGGTCGATATTTCGGAATCGATATTTAGACTGTGCACCATAGAGGTGAGGAGACTGGGCTTGAGTACAGTGGCTAGGCCTGGCTCTCGTTGGTTCCCCCACCGGTTGGAATTCTTTGAGGGGGCTACAGGGCATGCCCTTTAGGTCTGCCAGGAGAGAGACTCATAGAGGACCGGTCCCAGTGATCTATGGGGAGAGCTGCCCCTCCCTCCCCCACTTAATGACCAAGTCCCTGTTGCGCATTGCCCGGAAGACGCTGCCTTGCCCTCCCCTGCCGCAGACGCCCTGGCCAGAGATCATTCTATAACATCGGAACTGGGGGTGGGCTGTCTAACGTCTGGGCACTTGGTGACGTTGAGACTGCCTTTCCCTGGTCCGAGATGAGAGCCTAACTGCCACAGGCAACCTCAGACGCCTAGCCGAGGTCATCACTCGATCTCACCACACGAGATGACTGCTACTAGGCCTAAGAAAGACAGATCGCTTAGGGGCATACTTACTAAACAAAAAAGCAGGACCCCTGGACCCACTACGCAGGCCATCCATCAGAACCCAGAGGAAGACAGGACTGAGGAACCGGTGACTTGGGCCTTCCTTGAGTCGCTATTCGCATCTCTCTGAGAGGACCTTCAGGAGGACAAAAAAGACTAGTCAAGCGACATTCGAGACCTGCGGAGAGACATGGATAACCTGGGGGATAGAGTCGCACACTGGAGGACCTGAGTGGTAGCAACACTGAAGAAGTGGATATGCTTCAGCAAGAAATCCTACGGATCCGGGACCAACAACTAGACCTGCAAGCGCATAATGAGGACTCCAAAAAATAGATCCTGGCGCAATAACATCTGCGTCAGGGGAATGCAGCCCAAGGCAGAGGGCGCGGACATCAAAGACTTCCTAACTAGCCTTTTCCACTTCATTTTAGATGCCGACTCATCCTTTGAAATCAAGATACCTCTCACTCACAGTGTGGGGCTCCAGCGTTCGGGCAATGCCCCCCCCAGAGGACATATTGGCCTACCTTCAGGATTATGAACTGAAAGAGGAGATCTTAAGTAAAGCGAGGAAGAAAAACCCTATTAGCTTTCAGAGTGATGCTTTATCAAGACTTGGCGGCATCCACACTTCAGAAAAGGCACATCTTCTGACCAGCGACTGCATTTCTGCGTAGTAGAGGTGTAGCTTACTCCTGGGGTCACCCCTTTCACCTTATTTTTCGATGGGATGGACGCCTACTGCAGCTGGCCTCCTACGAGGAGACATGCAAGGCCCTGGGCCTGGACCCGGCAGAGGATGACCGAGTGGAGCAGACCTCTTGATGTAATACCTCAGAGCAAATATGCTGGTGCACCAGGGGTCCTAAAACCAAATTCACCAAGCCCAACACGGACACCATAGCCAAGGGCCAGCAAGATGCATTGGAAACTCTACCCAGGGTTTTTACACAGTCGGACCCTTCTTGAGGCATTTGGGTGAATCTTATTGACTGCTTCCTGGGCGGCGGCCAGGCGGCAGGGGGGGGAGAGGGGAGTAAGGCCACGCAGACACCCCAAGATGAATCATCCGACCATCAACTGTGGACTTCGTATCCTTTTCATTCTAACTGTTTATCTGTTTAAAAATTGTTTATTTTTCAAAAGTTTGGTTTCACAGGGTACATACCTCACATCGCTGCTTTCACGTTCTTATAACCAGGACCTTTCCCAGGGTAGTGAGGATTTGGCACTTCGACTCAACAAATGGCAGTTCCAAGGCAATGCTCCATCACTCACATAGTTATGGGTAACCTCTTGAAAATTGTCATACTAAATGTGAAGGGCCTCAATAAACCAGTGAAAAGGAGAGCTGTCCTGTTCTATCTAGGGAGCACCGGAGCTGATATATGTCTATTGCAGGAAACCCACCTCCTAATACAAGATTATCATAAGTTGAGATCACGATCCTTCCCAAGACAGCATTTTTCATCCAACCGCACCAAAACGGCTGAGATAGATTTCTTGGCCTCTCGCTCCTTTAAAGGCTCCATAGGAGACAAAGTTGCAGAAATAAGGGGGCGACTGTTAGCCTTTTTGGTGACAGTAGGCGCATGGTCCGGGGGGTTTGCTTCTCTCTAAGTGCCAAATGAGGGCCAGGAGTTGTTCATTCACAGCGCTCTAGCGGAGACGTTAGCCACACAAGACAGGAATGTCCTCGTAGGGAACGATTTTTTTATTTTTATTTTATTTATAAGCAATTTTTCAAAAGCATACAATGCTCGAAACAAAGAAAACATACAGACTTCAAGTCAAATAAAGTAGTCATACATCACATTACAGAGTGTCTGTTTTAACATTGACCATACATTTACATCTTATATATCAAATCACAGCTATACAGTTGGGTGTGCTTGGAGATAGTCAACCAAATACATCCAATAGTCCCTAGGTTTGGATCCTGCCGGTAATTCTTCCTCATATGTTTTAGGGTATCTTTACAATAAGCCATGTCTTTAATCCATTGTTTGGCTCTTGGAATGTCCCTGCTGCCCCTAAAACAACGAAATTCTATGTGTAGCCAAAAGCAGTGCTATCATGCAAAATTTACGTTTGGTGGATCTCACTTTATTGACTAGGCCCAACAGACACGTTTGAATTGAACAGTTAATGGAGACTCCCAACATCACACTCAGCAGCTGTGTAATCTCAGTCCAATATGCACTAATGGAAATACAGTACCAAGCTAGATGGATAAAGTCAGCACTATCTACACCGCACCGTTGGCATCTTGCATCTGGACGAAGTCCGTATTTGTGAAGTTGAGCAGGAGTATGGTATGTTTGGTGCAAGTATTTATAGTGAAGAATACGTAAATTGCCATTAGGTGTGCGCACACAAGTTGTGGTGCAACAGATAGCCCATTCTTCCTCTGTGAGGGGCGTATCAAGCGTGTTGTTCCATCGCTTCAATGCTTTATGTGTATAGCCGTCAATATCGCCTTGAATTTGCGTATATAGTCTCGTCACCGTATGGGTGCTGTTTGGCGTGGTGATAATCACTTGCAAGGTATTTGGTTGCATTGGCTCGATGGGATATGTGGGATAGAATTTCTTAACGGCTGCTCGCAATCTGTGGTAGGTGAACTTAAATAGTAATGTCTGATTGCTAATATACAGTAGATCTTTAGGCTCTATAAAGGTGCAGTTAGCATATAAGTCTTCCATTGTGTCTATACCCACATGTCGTAATAAGTCTGTGCCTACTTTTTCTTGGGTAACTGATAACTCCGGATGAAAGTGTAAGGGCAGCGCTGGTGCGTAGAGTGGCAATTTATTGGCTAGCTTCCTTATCTTTTGCCAAGCTGCATTAGTCGTATCAATGGTGTTGATTGAACATGGGTGTATGTGGGCACGTCGATATGGTAGAATAGAACTCAGTGGAATAGGATGTGCATCCCCATCTTCAATGGCTATATGGGGCATATATGGGATGAGGTTGTACCAAAAGTACGCATATTGCGCTTGAGCACATAAATAATAAAGGAGGAAGTCGGGTACCTTAAAGCCTCCTTTGGAGAACGGCAGAGTCAAGACCCGTAGCTCAATGTGTGCTTGTTTGCCCGCCCATATGAGGCAATTGACTACAGCGGTTAGTTTTTGGAATACAGCTTTCGGTGGGGTAATGGGAATGTTATTAAAGAGGTAGAGGAGTTTAGGTAGCAGACCATCTTGACAATGGCCAGATGGTCTGCCAATGATAGGGGAAATTGTATCCAGCGCTCTACTTTTTCTTCAATCTTACTAATTGCTGTCCCATAGTTTGCACGGCTAACTGTTTCTGGGTGATACGATGATACCATACCCCAAGATATTTGACTGGATCTGTTTGCCATTCGAGTGGGAACTCTGCCTGGTGTGGATGAGTGGGTTCTGTCAACGGGATAATAATGGATTTAGCCCATTTCATTTGGAGACCGGAGTGATGGCCAAATTTAGTATAATCTCTCAGTAGCGGGGATAGATTTGTAGCCAGATTTTTTACATATAGCACCTATCGTCTGTATATATGAAATATTGAGTGGCCTTTGTGGAAATTGCAGAGAAGCACATTTATGAACCTGCCGTATTTTGCATGGCAATGGTTCAAGGGCAATTGCAAAAAGTAAGGGTGATAGGGGGCAGCCCTGTTGTGTTCCTCATTCAATTTGGATAGCATTGGATACATATTTATTAACTCGTATCCGCGCTGTGGGCTTTGTATATATTTGAATCCATTGTAGAAAAATTGGGGGGAACCCCATCTTGCGTAGTATGGTGTGAAGATCTGTCCATTCGAATGCTTTTGCTGCATCCAAGAGGACTGCAGCTGCTTGAAGGTCTGTGGCCAGATAGTGCGATAATGTTCTAGTGTTCTAGTGTTGTGGGTGGGGGAGCGACCGGTATAAATACGGATTGATCTGGTAATACGAGATTAGACATTAGTGGTTGCAGTCGCTTCGCAATCAGTTTGGCCAAGATTTTTGTGTCAGTGTTTATCAAGGATAGTGGCCTGTATGACTCACATTTCTCTGGGTCTTTATTTGGTTTCAGTAGGGCAATGAGCATGGCCTCGCTCATCGTTGGGGGAGAATCTGATTGCTATGGGCGTCCCCATACTTTTCTACAAGGTGAGGTGCAAGTAATTCACTACACACTTTATAAAATTTGCTGGTAAAGCCGTCCGGGCCCGGCACCTTACTATTTGGAAGAGACTTGATTACCTCGGTGACTTCTTCTACCGTCACTGGTTGTGAGAGACACTCCCTCTGTGCATCTGATAACCAGGCTATTGCCACATCTTCCAGATATGACATAAGCTCAGTCTGTGTGGCCGTTGCTCGCGACGTATAAAGGTTGCTGTATGTGTCAATAAATGCTTGTAGTATGCCCTTCATATCGTAATGAATTGTGCCACTATCATCTTTTATTGAAAGTACAGTGTGTGTTTTATTTCCTGTACAGATTTTATGTGCCAAGGTGAGGCCCGGCATGCCCCCTTCACCATATGTGCTTGCAGTGTGATGTTTTGAAATATATTTTAGTTCCTCATCTGCAAAGTCTTGGTATTCTGACATAAACTTCTTAATATCACTGAGGATCGACATGTTGTGAGTTTGCTCATATTCCTACTCTAAGGCACCCAGTCCAAGCTCTCGTTCAGCAAGTTGATTTTGGATGGCTTTTAGAATTCCCGCATTAGTACTAATACAGACTCCGCGCATAGTAGCTTTAAATGATTCCCATAGTAAACTGGGATCATCTGTGGAGGCCTGATTAAAGGCAAAGTAATCAATAATCGCTTGTTCAATGGTATTACTGTAAGAGGAGTCCAATAGTGCTTTGGCATTAAACCGCCATATATATGGTGGTGGTGTGTAATGGGGAACCTCAATAGTTAACAGCACTAGTTTGTGGTCGGAGAGTGTTTTGGGCAGGTGTCTAATATGTCGAGTCCAGCATATGACCTCCTCCGTCCCAAGCCAGTAATCAACATGGGACCAACTGTTGTAGAGCGTGGAGTTATATGTGGCTTCCCTGTGATGGGGGTAGCGCGTCCTCCAGATATCTACCAATTTAAATTCTCACCGCTTGTCTATGTGGTTCTCTGGAAGAATACGATCTGTCTAGATGCTCATTTAATGATAAGTTGAAATCTCCGCCCCATAGTATCGGGTAAGGCCTCCAGTTTGTGCCAGAGGGATTTATAAAACCCAGGATCATCCACATTCGGGCCATATGTATTGACTAAGCCTATGCGATGTCCTCTGAGGTGCCCCGTGATTATAATATACCGGCCCAATTCATCTGCTATTGTGTGTTCTATGTGAAATTGTCTTCCTTTCTTCACTAATATTATCACGCCTCTAGAATAAGAGGAGTATGAGGTATTCGGAACCGTCTCCGCCCAACTGCTCCCTATAGTCCATTTAGTGGAAGGAGCCATGTGAGATTCCTGCAGGAGTGCTATATTTACGTGTAACCTATCCAGATATGCAAATATTGGGCGTATCTTTTTTGGGTTATTCAGCCCCCTAACATTCAATGATAGTAGATTAAGCTGTGTTGGTTGCAGCCTATCTATCATCATTAGTATGAGCTATACTTGTGATGCGGTCTTGCTGAGTACGTGTGTCCCGTGCATCTGTCGTAACTGTAGAGAGCATAGTGTTGAACGTATGACTATTAGAGACCTGAAAAGTTGCAATGTAGTGCAGTTGAGGTAGCCTGTGAAACAACATTCCCATAACCCCCACCCCCTCCCACTTTGGTATCCCAATCACACCAAAGACATTCCCATTTCAATATTGACAACATAACTAGAACTGTGTTAGGGAGCTCCCTCTTGGGGGATCCGCCGAGTAAACGCATCAGTATCCACCACGGTGAGTGTGGTCGGGTATTGCGCAATTGAATCGGGTGCATATTGTAACATATGGTATATGCCCAGAACAAAACATCAACAAAAAAACATTATCAATGTGTCGTACAAAGTCATGGCTAGTTGCATGCATCTAATAACCCACATGCCCCCCCGACATGGAGTCATATTTGCCAGGTTAACTATATGGGGCCGGAATAAACCTCCCATCATGGGGGTTGCATAATGTCAAATCCACATTGCCTACATATCCCTTACATCTATGAAGGTGGACAATAGTTTAATAGTAGTACCCTGCCCCGGGGCACGGGCCATAGGTCTGCATGTCAATGACAGATTATATCACTTCATGTGTCCGTAAGGCTATTGGCAGTGCCACACATTTGGGATACCCTCTTGAGTGTGCTCCTAATGTCTTACCGTCAGTGGAGGTCAGTCCATACCTAGCTTCGGCCTATATCCAGGGTGTCGTGTGTTTCTGCTGACAGGCCGCAAGTGCGAGATGGCCATCACCCTCCCAGGTTCCAAAGGCACCGTATGTGCCCGCCAGTGTGAAGTTACAAACAATCCCCCATTGGGCTACTCAACACAGTGCCCAAAGTTAGTACAGCACGGGCTGTTGAGCTCGCCCGTCTCCCGTGCCATCTGTACTGGGGAAACCCATGGACATGCGTTGAGGAAACGTTCCATTCCTGTGCGCGTCCTAATCGGAGTCCTGATCCGTCTCTCTGCAGCCCTGCGCCTTTCGTCTGATGACTGACTTCTTTATGAATTCCTGCGCAGCTTTCGGTGATTGCAGTATTGTCACTCGCCCATCGTATGTCACTCTTAGCCTGGCTGGGTAAAACATTGTGTATTCGATTACTAGCTCCCGTAATTTCTTTTTGCAGGATTGAAGTCTCTGTGAGCTGTCTAAACCGCCATTGTGAAGTCCAAATAAAATGGCAGGTTATTGCCTTGATAACTGATTGGCACTTTTTCGCGAGCCAACCGCAAAATGGTGTCGTGGTCCCTGTAATTAAGGACCCGGGCGATTATGGGTCTGGGCGGGGCACCCGGTGGAGGCTTGGGTGCCAGTGACCGATGTGCTTGTTCAATGATCAGCATTGGGGAGAAACTGTTGGTTCCAAAGACCTCACGTAACATGTCTTCCACGTAGGTTTCCATTCGTCCCGGGTTTGAGCTTTCGGGAATTCCCACGATACGGAAATTGTTACAATGTGATCTCGCCTCCAAATCTCCGCCTTTATTTTTAATAACCTTCAGAATCTTTTCCATGTCTGTAAATTTGCGCGACGTGCTGTGGGCTTCGTCTTCCACTGCAGTTATGCGGTCTTCTGCTGCGTCGAGACGTTCACCCTGCTTATCGAATTTGGTGGTATAATGTCCACTCTTTGGGTGAGTGAGTCCAGTTTCCTGTTAATAGCCTGGAGGCTTTGCTGTATAACTTGGAGTGCAGTTTCCATGACTGTGCTAGTGGCTTGCTCCATTTCTAACTCTGTATCTGAAAGTGCAGTTGCCCCTTTGGCATTGTGCCTGGTGTCAAAAGACAGTTTTGGCTGCTGTTTATCTGGCTTACCCATTATCGCAGTGGGGTAGGGTTAGTAGTGGGCTTCAAAACGTGCTGTGAACCCAGACACTGAGCAGCTGGACAGATGGCATAGCGGTCGATAGGTTTGTTGTGATGCTGTAGATCAGAGGCGGCACCCGTAATTATAGCGGAGTCCGTGGGCGGCCCCACAATCCCCACGGCAGCAATGATACAATGATGGGTTACAAAGCTAGGGTATTGCCGCACACGCCCCAGGTATTATTAGCATTGATGCGCATGGTTCATTTTGCAGGGAGATGTTACCAATAAGGTCCCTCACAATGGCGTACACTGGATTCACTGTTGCAATGCTGCGTAAGATATAACACTCATGTGATCACAGGCTGGCACAGTTCGCAGATGTCAACTATACTGGGACAGGTGCAGGCTTTCAAATTCATATGTTCTAGTACCCTCCAGCTTCTTCCAGCTAGAGCGCATCAACAATGTATGGGGTGGGCATGCATTTACAGCACAAGTCGAGTTAAGCCAAGACAGAGGTGTCTCGGAGCGGGAAATCTTTAATTTGGAGCCAGTGACGGAGTTCTATGTTTCAATCTCGCTGGTGTTGCGATGAGGCGCGGCAGCAGAGCACGTTGCGAGGCGCCGCTCAGGGCTATGTGTGAATTTGCCTGTGCATTAGCTATGCCGAGCTGCAGTCCATGTTGGGTGCTCATTTACAGCTTGGGTCTGCCATTTTGTGAGCTCCGCAGCTGTGACGTTGTCAGCAGAGATCGGGTGCCTCACCAGGAATGTAAGTCTCCCAGTCTATTACAGTATCAGAGGTCGTTATAGTGCAACCATAGCGTAATCTGTCCCCCCGTCGCACAACCATCCAGCACTCATCGAGGGGACTGTTACTTGTTCTGTTGTCCTATAGCGCACAGCGCCGTCATCTTAGGGTCGCTGGTCAGAACCACCGCAGCACATCATCCCAATCAATTTACTCGCCACTAGAAGTGCAGTTTGGGGAGTGAACGTCACCCAGTTGTTGCTCAGGCTTTCCGATGCAGTAGGCAGTGTTTTTTCTTAAGTTTGAGCGCCCGTAAAATTATGTTATAGCCGGATATTGTCCCCGACCGGCGGAGCAGCCTCAAGGAGCAGTCATCACGAGCGCACTCTCTAACACCCTCCAGGGGGTGACTTTAATTTGGTTCTCAACAACGACCGCGATAGATCCACATTCAGATTCGGACACTCCGGATATCTCTCCCCTGGGGGCTGCAGGGATCTTAGAGACTTGGGGCCAGATGTAGGTAGGGTTTTACCGGTCGGTAACGGCCGAATTCGGCCGTTACCGACCGGTAAAAGGAATTTGAGATGTAGGGGGCAGAATCGGTAATTTTACCGTTCTGTAAATTTACCGATCTGTAATTTTACAGAATCTGTAAATATACCGGTCGGTAAATTTACAGAACGGTAAAATTACAGATTCTGTAAAATCGATATGTAGGTGGGACTCTGATGAGTCCCACAAGGCCTAAGAAATCGGTATTTTACCATCAAATTCAATTTGATGGTGAAATACCGATTCAGGTGAGCATGCAAATGTGTGCATGCACACCTGTGCCATATGACAGGCAGACCTGCCCTTAGGGCAGGTATGCCTGCCATATGGCCCCCGAACCTTTTTTGGGGGTGCTAGAGGGTGTCAAAGTGACACCCCCTGCACCCTTGCCAAAAATCTGTATTTACCGATCGGTAAATACCGACCTGTAATGCCCCATTCATTCCTATGGGCTTCAAAGCCCATAGGAATGAATGGAGCATTACAGGTCGGTATTTACCGAATCGGTAAATACCGACTTTTAAAGAATCGGTAAATCCACATCTGGATTTACCTACATCTCGGTACATCTATTTTACCGACTCTTAAATACCGAATCGGTAAAATTCGGTATTTAAGTGTCGGTAAAATAGATTTACCTACATCTGGCCCTCGGTCTTCAGCGATATCTGGAGAACTCAGCACCCCCAGCTGTGTGCTTACTCCTATTACTCACACTCTCATAAGACATATGCCAGATAGGATCTCTTTCACAGCTGAATTATTGCACCTTACATCTTCAATTGACATCCTCCCTGCCACATTATCAGACCATTCAGCGGTATAACTATCTCTAGACATCCCCCTGCCCATTGCCCTAGACCCTTGTGGCGGTTAAGGGACTCATTACTCTCACGTACAGAGACAGTCCAACGGATAGAAAACTCTATTGTGGCGTACCTGTCATTTAATGACACCCCAGAGGTTGCAACCTTCACTTTGAAGGAGGCACTCAAAACAGTGATCTGCTGTGAGTTTATAGCTATTTCCGTGGCTGAGAATAAACAGTGTTCGGAGAAAAGGGACCAATTGGCGCAGCGGGTCAGTGAACTGGAGAGCATATATTAATGCACTGGGGCCCCACGAGTATGGAGACAGCTGTCCACCACTCGCGCCCAGCTGGTCAGTATAGACAAGGACAAGGTCGAATACACTGCCCTACGTCTTTGACATAATTATTACACAGCTGGTGACAAATGCGGACGTCTACTGGCATCCCACCTTCAGGCACGGCAACAGTATGCTGCGGTTTGCTTGCTAAGGGACCCAACTGGCTCGAATGTCACGGAGAACGCTACCATTGCTGATGAACTCCGACAATTCTATGCAGAGTTATAAACCGATCAGCAGCTGGATTTGGAAACGAGCGACACCTACTTGAAGAAGGCAAACACGTCCCCCCTCACGGCTGTGCAGGATGATACACTAGAACAGGACATTCATATAGAGGAGGTCATAACTGCTATCTCCAGGCTAAGTGCAGCTAAATCTCTGGGCCAGACGGGTTTTCCCCATCTAAGTCCTCCATCTTTCCCTCCAACACACTGGAGCTGTGCCGGACCTGCACCTGAGCTTTGAGCGTCTACGTTTCAACTTGTCGTGTAGCAATCGAGTCCTCAGTCAGTTTCACTCTAGCTCCCAAATTGTGCGTGTCCGCATGCATCAGAGTGACTTCTGCGGTGACTGTATCGATCTTTCCCTCTAGGGTCACACGCACACAGTGGATGGCCGTTGTATTATCCTGTAAGGCTGGTTCCCATTCTGTTGCGGGAGTTAGGTGTTGACGCTGTTCACCCACTGGGACCAGCTCCTCAGGGTTGGCCTTGCTTTACGTTGTTTCAATCTTTATCATAAATTGTACACAAACTACATAATTGTTTGCCTTCATTTTCATGGAACCAGGCTGGCCAAGGTACATCTGGACAAGACCAGGGCGAGGGGATCCTAGGCTCGTTGTCAGGCACGTCCTCTAGACACCCCCAGTGAGGGGGTGAGAAAGCATGCAGCAGGCAGGAGTACTGCGCCCACCCGGACCGAGCCAACACCAGCTACATCACAAGCCTGGGTAAAGGCTGAGGCGAATGAAGCGGGACGTTGAGAGGGACACCACCAGCCGAATGTGGATCTCCCCCTGGCCCAAAAGAACTGGATATTATAATGGTGTCCCCAGAGCAGGCCCCAACACCATCTGGGCCTACCAAGACTCCTCCCTAACTCTTGAGGCCCACAGTGCATCGGACCTCGAGCTGCACCCCCTGCCACTACTCCCCCTCCAAGTGCCTGCCCAGTAGAACTGAGGGAGACATCTTCCCCTGACACCCCCACACCCCTCTGTGTGTTGTATCTCCTATGGCTGCATCACAATAAGTGATGGTGCCAGGTGAAGATGTCAGGAATGTGGTCTTTCAGGGCTTCCAGGAGCTGAAGGATGAGATCCGGATGTTCCAAGAGTCACAGGCCAGACATATTGAAAGCCTCACTTCCTCCATCACTTCCTTGAGTGCAGCAATATTGTCTGTGTTAGCCCAACCACACACCCAGACCCCCGTTGTTATGTTCTTTTGTAAATCTTCTCTCTCTTTTTACCCTGCTACATCTCGTACCCCTCATGTTTCCCGCTCCTGTGGGGTGTCTGGGCCTGCATCGGCCAGACAAAGCAAGTCCATTGGCGCAGAGGATATGAACATTGATTACAGTGAGGATGACCAGTGAATGGATAATGTTTTGGACGGTGGACATTTCTTTTACCCCTTGTACATAGACTGGTTGCCCTGATGTGCTTTATTTATTTTGCCCAACCCCCTCGAGGTTCCCTTGCCCATTTTGTCAGAAGACTATATTTAATTTCCTTTCTTCTTTTCCAATGGACAGTTTTTTAGTTTAATTTATTTCCTTATGGTTCCTACAATATATATATATTTTTCTTCAAAACCATCTATATCTTGTTTTTTTTATTATATATGCTGGATTCAAAGTATGGAAGTCTACATCGGTAGGTGTTTAACTATGCTTTTAACATGATACCTTGTTCAACAGATGGTGATAAGAATCTACATATCTTACTCACACACATTTATAATCACATATGTAGCCTACAACCAGATTAACCAAATGAACAATACCGCTATTATTCAACTCAATATTGAATTGTGACCAAATTTGTTTTACAAGTATTGTGATCATTCACGTTTTACAGTGATCATGGGGGATCTCTCTTGCGACTTTGCAGTTAAGGTGGTGAGGATCTCTGTGAGTAAGTGTGTTTAATGTGTTAGTGCCGATGTGTGGATGGGTGTAGTGCATCTGCCTGTACAGTTGGTGGGTGTGCCAGTGCAGGGGGTGACGGTACCTGCACAGTGTTGCTTGTGCCTGTATGGAGCACAGGGTGCTGGCAAAGGCTTTGCTTGTGCCTGTCCAGGGGCAGAGGATGCTGTTACAGTTGCTGCTTGTGCCTGTACTGGGTCAGAAGGTGCTGGAACAGTTTTTGCTTGTGCCTCTACAGGGCCAGAGAGTAACTGTATAGGTGGTGGGCATGCCTTAGCAGGGGGAGGGGATTTGCCCGTACAGGTGGGGGATGTACCTGTGCAGGGGGCATGTGCCTGTACAGGTACAGGTGGGGGGTGTGCCCGTACAGGTGGGGGATGTGCCTGTGCAGGGGGGGCATGTGCACAAGAGGAGGGTGCCTGTGCTGGTTGTGATACAGGTGGCTGAGTGGGGTTGGGTGTTGGGTCCCCTCTATCTGTTGACCATGAAGGAAGACTTTAAAACAGTTTCAACATGCCCTCAATCATCTTCATTGCCAAGGCATGGTGCCTTGGGCTTTCTTACCTAGATACTGGTATGACAACATGTCCACTCCTTATCATGTCTTGGCAAGATTTCTCAATCATGTCCAAGACACAGGTCTGCCTGTCACTCATCTGAGGGATTTGCTGCAGTGAGTCTGAAATGTCAGTCAGAGCAGCCCTTATGGCACGAATGCTCTGCCTCACATCAGCCTGTTGTTGGAAAAATTCATCCTCGCACTCGCCACCATAACAATCTGCCAGCCCCCTCCACAAGGGACAACTTCTGATACGGCCATCTGGACCACCAGCACGGGGAGGGTTGGCAAGTGGCAGGCTGTGGGGGGAGAAGATTCATGCCTTCATGCTCCTCACCAGGTTGATTGAGAGAACGCCTAAGATGTCCTGTCATGGGAGGAGTGTGTAGGAAAAGCAATATGTCTACCTTTGGACGTGAACGCTGTGCATAAATTATGGTTGTGTTGGAGTAGGTGAATGCTGTGACTGGCTGGGTGACTGCTGGGAATGGGCAATCCTCAGAGGTGAAGTGGGAGGTGCAATGCTAGCCGGACCTTATTTAGGTGTCAGTATTTTGGACAGTGGCCAACAATGCACTCCTCGTAATTCAGGTCCTCCTCCGCGACCAGCAACTGCTCATCTTCTTCCTCCTCATTCTTCTCTTCTTGAGCAGTGCTGATTGATTGTTCAGCTTCATAATGCCATGCAACTCATTGTAGTCAGCACCTGAAAGACAGAGGTTACATTATGATAAGCATTTTCCATAGTATATCATGTGTTACAACACAGGGTTGGGTCACATATTCTTTGCATCTATCTGATGTTCCACATGTGACCAGGTTTGTGTAAACCTATATTTGACAGTTCATAATGTAGTATTGAGGAGTTCAGTGCAGTGCAGATATGCAATGTAAAACCAGCTCCAGCCAGACCTCTGAGTGGTATTGAGAACCCCCATGATGTCAGCTGCTAAACCTGGCTCCTTGATTGTGTGGCTGAAGACATGGTCCTCGATCCTGCAGCTTCAGAAGAAATTGACACCTTAATTAATGTTCAGCATCAATTAGAAGTAAACATGCTAAATTAACACAGATTATGTTGGCAATATATCACACACCAACATCGAAAAAGTGGCAATATCTGTTAATTTCCTTTCACAATGATTTGGTTATTGTGCACTATTTGGGAATTAAAAATTTACAACACGATAAGGCGGACTTACCTGATGGACAGATGGTAGTGGGACTAACTGCTGCAGCCATAATGTCTCCCAAATCCCTGGAGGAGGTACTTTGGATCACTGAGGAACTATTGACAGCATCTGTAATGTACCATACATATCCATATTTCAATAAAACTGATGATGTGAATCATTTTACATGCATATGTCATAGGTTTACACTTTCTACACAATTGGGGCTACCCTTCTTTAGATGAGACAATATAAGCAATTTGTTACATACTGTATTATTTCACACACACCACATACTGCTAACATATCATCTAATATTAAGGACTGTGAGCCATGAACAAAGTAATTTTTAAGTGTACTTACCAAGGTTTACAATCCGCACAGTGTGTGGTGCCTGACCATATGTCACACCCGTTCGTGGAGCAGAAATCGCTGTAGTGGTAATTTCCTGGCCAACGTCACGGGCCTAACATGTTATAAATGTTTTTAGTTTAAATTCTAGTTTACAGTTTATAAACAACATATCTTAGTTCATTTCACATGAGTGCAAGTACTGATGTATTCTATTTAAAATATCTATGGGTTTTCTGATCACATAGTAGTAAATGGGACCCTCTCTTGGCCATAGTTACATACCAGTTTGTGCAGGTGGTATAGGTTGATCTGCCCTATGACGTTGTCTAACTGCATGTACAGAGACCTCTGCTTCAATCGGTGGATCTACTCTGGTTGCATGTGGAAATAATAGGAAGTATCAACAGACAACATTAACAAATGGTGATTGTGTTCAACTTTTTCCATATTTACTCAATTGCATTTACAAGATAACTGTGATTGTTACTAATACATGCACATTTTCATGTGGCATATACCAGTGTAAAACGAAATCACCAGCAAAGACAGGCCACTGTTTGTAAATAGGAAATTGGAAGTTACCATCTTCATCACAAAGGATTCTGGGACTGGTAGTGTGATAGACGAAATGAAACATATGAGAGCATAAATCACCATGAATATTTGCACAAAGTTGAAGTCACTTCCACAGTCCACAGCCAATACGGTAAATCAGCCCTGGAAGCCAACCAAAATCTTCACAGAATTCACTGCCCAATCAAACAAGGACATCAGAAATGTACTGTAAATCTCTACCTCTGGTTCCCCATATGACTCCTGCCTGCCAAATATAACTAAATTGGCAGTAGATGTTAATGCATCTAAACTAACGCCTATCTACAAGCCATGTGTAAAATGGGCATCTTTCCAAATATCTGGAAGAAAGCAGCTGTGGTTCCTTTCTAAAAAAAGCCTGATATGAATGACCCAACCATCATCCAATCTCCAGCCTTCCACTAAAAGCCAAAATAGCTGAAAAACTCCTGAACGATCAACTAGCAACCATTACTGAGTTTAACAAATTTTTGGACACAACTCAATTTGATTTCCAAAAAGGCCCCAGCACAGAGACAGCTCTGCTCAAGGAAACAGAAGAGATCAGGCAGGTTTTGGCTCAAGCAAAAGGGGTAGTCCTACTTCATCTCTCGGCAGCTTTTGACACTGTCAGTCATGAGTTATTATTAGGCCGTCTAGCAACGTGTTGGGTTACAGGCCTGGCTTGGGATTTGTTAGGGTCCTACTTAATGCATCGAGAGCAAGCAGTAAAGCTGGAGAATTTTGCTTCCTATCCTTTCTCACCTCCGTGAGGAGTCCCGCAGGGATCTTCATTGAGCCCTCACCTGTTTAATATTTATGTCTCCCCATTAACAAATCTGATAAGAAGATTTGGTTTTTCCATTACATCCTATGCTGATGACACTCAAATTGTTCTATCCATAGGGAAAAACCATGCTGGCATAGGGCCAAAATGTCATTACTAAATGCTGGCTGTCCACGATTGGATGGACAGTAATTGCCTTGAACTGAATGTAGAAAAAAACAGAAGTTCTTCTCTTCGGACCACAATCCTCTTTTTGGGGCCCATCAGTCCGGCCAACTATTATGGGCCTTATTCCACTGCCAGTGGAAAAGGCTCGTAACCTGGGAGTTATAATTGATAATAAAATTAATCTTACAGACCAGGTAAATAAACTCACGTCATCCACTTTTAATACCCTCAGAATAATAAAAAAGATGTTACCTTTCATACCTGACAAACTGCAAAAGACGTTAGTTTCCTCACTTATCCTATCCAAAATAGACTATTGTAACAGTCTGCTTATGACTACTCACAAATACAATATTAATAAACATGAGGTCCTGCAAAACACTGCTGCAAGTCTACTGTTAAAAGTTCCCAAATTCTGCTCAGTATCTCAAGATCTAAAAAATCTGCATTGGTTTTCAATTAAACAGAGAATTACCTTTAAGGTACTATGTTTAGTCTATAAAGCACTGCATGATCTCGGGCCCGACTCTCTGAACCAGTGCTTCAAACGACATCTCCTGTTCAGAAACCTTTAGTCGGAAAATGCTAAGTTACTAGTACTTCCGAAATTTAAACACGTACGATGGGGGGGAAAGAGCATTGTGCTGGAACCATCCAAAGCATGGAACCAACTGCCTCTCTACATAAAAACAGCACCTAGCCTCCTTACTTTCAGGAAAGAGGTGAAGACCTGGTTGTTCAGAACTTGGTAATTCTGGCAGCCCAATGACAAGCTGAAGCTGGAACTGATTAGAACTTAGATGCGGTTGGGCAGTAATGTGTTTGATAAATTTGCTAACATAACATAGTTATATTTGCAGTTTATAGTACACATTTATCAAATTAAGTCTTTTTTTCAATCATCACATATTACATGGCACCATATTAAGGTCATCATTCATAGGCAGGCCATGCAGCAAGTGGGGGTGCATGGTGGAGAAGACAACCTTCTCAAGTAGGGGGAGACCGAGACGGGGTCCAGTTTGTCCACCAGGGAGAGCTCTGGCCACCTCTATCCCAGTGAACTTCTCCTTCACCCGCCTACTCTCATCCTGCCACTTCTTTTTTATGTCTGTGATGGACCCGACATTCTCCCCCAATGCACTGACTGCAGTAGCCAAGTGCTGCCATAGGGCTACCTTCTATGCTGCAATGCTGATGTATGGAGGAAGGCCATGCAATTTTTTTAAGTTCCTCGCTATACAAAACTAACAATCAACTGGGTCTCCTCCTCAGTAAAGTTCTTCTTCCTTCTCACATTTAGCATGATGATGGCAAGGCAAGGAGCAGAGCAGGCAGGTGAAGTGTGGGTGTGGAAAAACCAGAGTTTTGGATGAATGCTGATTGTATGTGGTTTGTAGTGCAGGGGTTGCAGGTGGCATTATTTGTCTACATGAGTATGAAATTACACTTACTCCACCGGAGTGCGGAGATTCCACACTTGGGCATAGATTCTGTCCGAAGTCCAGAACCTCCGCCATGAGTGTAGAACCTCTACAGTCATAAAGGTACTACTCGTAAGTCCCTTTGTGACTACCAAATGAAGTAGTAAAGTTAAACTTTTGGTCTAACTTGACCTTTGTGAATCAGACCCTCAGTGCTTGCTTTAATTGGAACACACTCCACTTCTGTACAGGTTTTGTTAGAAAAGTATTGATAGTGGACAAAATATTTTTGTATCCAGTACATTGGTGCAAAATATTTAAACACTGCGAGCGCTATAGATGCCCATCAAACAGGCATAGAATGCACATCCCTTAGCAACCATTTTGGGAGGATGCTTCCAGGTCACTCATGAAGTATGCACATCGATGTCAAGGTGCAGGTTCTAGTTTATCTGTGAGCTTCGTGGTTTCAAGAGCCTCAGACAAGAACAGACATCATGAGAGCAGAAGGGGCATAAAGGAGGAGGTATGCTAATTCTGCCAATATTCACTTTAGTTTGCAGTATTCAATGTACAGTCTTGGAAAGTGTGAGGAATTTACTTTTATCCTCCTCCATTTTCCAATTTTTGTAGTTACTCCAGTCTGGAAGCGATGCTCTAAAAATAATAAATCGACATGCGTCTCAAGACGTTTTGGAGCTTTGGGAAGAGGGAACTTGATTTAATAACATATCTCAAAGCTGCACTTGGTCTGCCCCTCATCAGTAATCTAAATGCATTAATTCCTTCATAGAGGTTAACAGTTGAATTCACACCTGAGGCACTGACAAGCATCAATAACATATCTCAAAGTGGCACTTGATCTGCTCCTCATCAGTCATCTAAATTCATTCCATACTTCATAGAAGTTAACAGTTAAACTCACACCTGAGGCACTGATAAGCATACCAAGCTGTCCTTTTTCCAAATTATTTCATCTCCAGATGAGTTGCACCCTGGACCTAACCAAGAAGATGCATTGCACTTACACTCTGACATATGAAGTCTGATATCATATCAATGTAATATACAGAGTGCTCTACAGACGGTCCTGATGAAGACTCGTTTTGATGTGGATATGGCTCATGTCTTTTGAGAGGGTCGAAACCTTAACGGTTTTACTTCTGGTCTGTACCTTAAAACCATTGGGGTCAACTAAGAAGAAACGGACAGAGCCCACCCATGTAAGACTTTACTTTAAATGATATGGCCAGGCAGTTCAAGTTTTTTAATGATATGTATGTATTTTGTATTATCCTTTTAATCTTGACACACTGCACGAGCACTTTCTTCACATAAGAAACAGCATAGTGTCAATTTTACTATGAACCATTGTTGTCTGATTACAATGAATATTGACTACACATCAACTGAGTGGTGTAGACCCACATGTTTTTCTTTTGTTTTATTTTTTACTCCATTGAGTCATACCTTCTAATGGATTGTGAAATGCTTACTTTTGAATGCATAAGGGTGATCTAAAACTCCTCCAACAGAACCATCCTGACTACGTAAATTATCTGAATTAGAAGCATGATCCATCGGAAAGTACTATTATTACTATATCAAAACCCTGCCTTCTGAAATGCTTCTGTGATCTTGTTGCCAGTGGTTCTCATATTGCATTTATGCACACCTTCTTTCAGACACATGGGTCTACGGTAAAATGCACAAGAGTACACAGCTATGAAAATGACATGAGCACAATCCAAGGCCCTGAAAACTACATCTGGCAGATCACTGGCTCTACCAACCTCAGCCAATTTACAGATGAAGCTTCTTGATGCTCTTTCTACCAGTCACTCTGGTACAGGAGCATTGCCTGATCGTTGCCTGATTTTTCATTAAAAAATGTAAGTAGGCACAGAACACTCAATTTATTTTCTTTGCAAAGTTATTTGGTATATAGCTGCCTTTATAATTTTACAATATGTGAGGCAAAAAGAAAACACATTATTGTTTCTGATGAGTGCCAAGGGTAGGTGGGGTGGGGGCTTCTGAGTGTCTGGTACAAAACTACTGTAGTAAACCCCTCAGCTAACATTATAGAGAGATCCAATAACGACATGAGGACTGCATCCTTCCTGCTGACTTCAAAAGGAGCAGTAGTACTGGTCTGGGCGACTATACTCTTTCTGCTGCCTTCAGAGGGCCGTTTAGAAACAACCTGTGGTATCAACCATTTGTGCTGGCTTCAAAGAGCCCTCAAGGAAGAGCCTGATGTAATGCAACCATTTTGCTGACTTCAGAGGGACATATATTAAAACCTGTGGTACTGCACCCTTACACAGCTCGCACTACAAACAGGAAGTAGCAGATTAATAAGTCACTGTTGAGGAAGGATGGAGAGGAGTGTAGAATCATTAATGTAAAAACTATGGGCCTCTGTCACACAGATAACTTACATTTTTGAGTAAGTTTACACTTTGGTGTAAGTTTACTACTTTTGGTATTCACAAACTCCGATTGTAAACTCACTGCACAAGTTAAGTTACATGCCTCCACTGCTAGAATGTTTGCAACCATAATTTGGCTGCAAAACATTTTACCACTGTGATTCTGTATTTGGAAGGGACACCACCTTCCAAAAACCAAAATTGCTAAACAAAAATGGTGGTTCTTTAACATTTGTGCTTTGTACATAGAAAAATGCATTTTTGCGGTCGAAAAAGGCCTGATGCTGCAAACTGAGCTGTTTCAAACTGCAAAAATGCTTTGTATATACGGCCCTTCATTCTTTACTCACCAAGATCGGCATGTCTCCCACAGCCCCTGGCCCTCCACAAACCATTGCAGATTTACTCATACAGCATATACATATTGGTACAGCATAGAAATATTGCTACTATATCTTTCAGAAACTTTATGAGCTCCTATCCATCTAAACTCAGTCATCTTAAGTCAAAACAGTAGGCAGACTAATTAAAAAAAAGTCTTACTTTCTTTGATTACTTGTTCCACCTTGATTTCGTCGGTTATCTGTTCAGGATCTAAGTGTAAAACTGCTTTAAGTTCTGGTAGTTTAGTTCCAATTTCCACCTCTACAGGTAATATTTTTGTACATAGCTCTAATTCACAAGGCAGCATTAAGGACTGTAGGTACAAAAAACATGACCTCTCTCAGCCTCTGTCCATTACCATTTTCAAAACACAGGGAGATACACAATTACTTTGCAATTCTTAACTTAACAAAGGTATGACAATCTTTTAGTCTTGAATTTTAAAATAAGTGACACAAATAAGAAAGTAAATAATCAGTCAATAAATAAGAAAATAAATAAGGCTACTTAACCATCCTTGTTCGTAGAAATACAGTTTGTAATAGTTAAAACCAATACACTTTCACACTCAGATGACCCCGGCAATGTGTGGCCCATAAATATCAAAACCACAATATTATTGGAACACAATATCGAGGACAGAATATTGAAAATAGAATATCGCTGTCAAGTACACCTCCAACCACGAAAATGGATCAACAGAAAATGTGAATTGTAGATGTACCAAGTATTATTCTAGGGCATTTTATGGGAGGGCCACTATAAAAGATGACATTGTAATTCATGTAAGAGCACACAACCACCCCCCAAATGTGACAGAAATAGAAGTAAGGAAGGTATTGCAGGATATAAGAGAGGCAAGCACTGGCTCCCAGGAACCCACAACCAAAAGACCCTGAGCACACCACAGCCAACTAACACCTATACCCACTTAAAGAAGTTTAACTGCACAAACTAAATAAGCCAAGAGCGATACTCCTCTTGCCTCTAGAAGATACCAAGACATAGAAATACTTGAACATTAACAATGACACATAATGAGGAACCTTTCTTTTTATATAATAACCTAAGCAATGAGAAACAAATCCTAATGTTATCCACAGCAAACACCTTACTGAAACTAAACCAGTGTCAGACCTGGATGATGGATAGGACCTTCAAAATGTGTCCCACACTTTTCATTCAGAGATACACCATACATGGTCAAAACACAAATATCCCTTTTATATATGCCCTGCTACCAAATAAACTAAGCAGCACTTACTACAAACTCTTAAACCACAATAAACATAACATAAATACCTATTATCCAGAAAAAATATTCATAAAATGCGGGCAATCCGTGATTTATACCATTTAAAAAAATGTACCGCAACACAGCTATACAAGGCTGCTACTATCATGTCAATCAAAGAATACGGAGACGTCACCGACAATCTGCATTAAGTGTCTGATTACGAGTTTTGTGTCTAATAACTGTATTATGAGACATACGTTTACGTGAACAAAACACTGCCAGGGTCTCGCAGACAGCACCAGCCAAATACAATTGAGGCAGCCATGGAATAGGCCATTCAGCAAGTCAGAAGCTGGGACTGCCAGTGAAACTGTTGGCCCAATTAAGTGTTGCGTTACAGCCACTATGACCATGGCGGTCAAACCACCACATCTGAGCTGGCGGAAAGGGAGGCATATAAGGGTGAGTCTCACCTCTACCCATCCTGTGCCGCCATGGAGCCTATTGTACACGTTCTGCCACTGCTGTACCTGTTCAATCATGTCCAAAACCCACACAGTCGCTGACGCAACCGGCGTCAAGTCTACTACCTGTTTCTATACACTTCTCCGCAAACGATGTTCCACCGTGGCCCAGGCAAGGGTTTTGGGGTAGTGTTGGACTTGGCCTTTTAGCAGATTAATCCCCAAACTTTTTACCTTTTGCCTCCTATTTTTCTGACCCTGTTTTTGTTGCTGTGAGGACTCTGGGCACGTTACCACTGCTGATCAGTGCTAAAGTGCATATGCTCTATGTGTAAATTGTGATTATGATTGATTAGCCTTGATTGGCATATTTGATTTACTGTTAAATCCCCTAGTAAAGTGCACAGTGTGCCAGGGCCTGCAAACCAAATGCTACTAGTGGGCTTCCAGCACTGGTTGTGCCACCCACGAGCAGCCCTGTAAATGTGTCTCAGACATAACACTGCAGTTTCTGGCTGCACAGTTTTAAACTGCCATGTCGACCTGGCAAGTGCACCCACTTGCCAGGCACTAGGCTTCCCTTTTCGTACATGTAAGTCACCCCTAAGGTAGGCCCAAGGTACCCCCATGGGCAGGGTGCAGTGTATATTAAAGGTAGGACGTGTACGGGTGCGTTTCACATGTTCTGATAGTGAAATACTGTGTAACTTTCCATTGGGACAAGATAGAGAAATGGAGTTTAGGGTCTCTGAACTCAGAATTTAATAACACACCTTTTAGTGATGGTGGTTTTTAAATTTTGTATTTGAAAATGCCACTTTTAGAAAGTGAAACCAAAGGGGATGATGGACGAAGTGTTGAACGTTGCAAGCACTCACCCCCAGTTAACTGATCTGGGTTTAATCCATCATCATTCTTTAGCTCACTCCGCCACCCCAGTTCAGACATGGCCATATGCAAATCAGTCTGACCCTGTGCCTCATGGGTACAGTCCAGCCGGAACTGCCAAGCCATGTCTTCCCTGGACCGGAAACAAGCATCCTGGGACTGGTTTCTGGCTAATCAGCCGTCATCAGCCAGGCTAGCTTGAATCCAGTGAGCAAGGGACCCACGTCAGGGCATACCCTGCCAACTTAGGGCGAACAAAGCAAAACCAAAGGGGATGATGGACGGAGTATTGAACGTTGCAAGCACTCAACCCCAGTCAACTGATCTGGGTTTAATCCATCATGCTCAGACGTGAGTCCCGTGCTCTCAATGCCACTGGAATTAAGCTATCCTGGCTGAAGAGGGGTGAAACCCCGAAACCGGTCCTAGGATGCTTGTTTCTAGTTCAGGGAGGACCTGGCCTGGCAGTTTGGGCTGGACAGTTCCCATCGGGCGCAGGGTCAGGACTGATTTGCATATGGCTGGGTCCAAACTGGAATGGCATGGTGAGCAAAAACACGATGGATTTAGGTCCAGATCTCTGTACTGGGGTGAATGTATGACATTGTTCTGCATTCTGTCCATCAATAGTTCTTTTTGCACTTTTAAAAAGTGGGCATTTTCTTGCTTTACCATTCTGTGTGCCGCTGCCTGTTTGCGTATTCAAAGTCTGGGTTTGGAGTGACAGGGGAAGGGGATGTGCATTCACTCTAAACTGTCAAAAGGGGGGTTGAGGTGTGTCCTGCCTTTCCTGGGTGACTCATAGCTAGGCTGAATAGACCTTTCTGCATTTAGAGTGGTGGGAGGAGTTTTCACTAGCACCTGAATAGGCTGTGTCTCCTTTGCACAAAGCTGTCTCCACCTCCTGCAGTGAACCTGACCTGAGCAAGGCAGAACTGGTTTATGTGTGCCAGAGAAACTTTGTTTGTGCTAACTTCAAAGGAAAATGTAGTATACATATTGGGGCTCAAATTTCAGAACCCTAGATCACTTCTGGAAACAAGATGTCCCTGTCAAGAAGAGCTGAAGAGTTGTTTGAGGAGTGCTGCCCTATTTATGTGTGAGGGGTGGGTTGGCCTACAGTTGCTGCTTTTATCTGTGGGCAGAGGAAAAGGACGGACTTATTGTGCCCTGCTGTGGTATCCTGCATGTGAAGATCCCCAAGGGCTTGATGCAGAGCTTGCCTCCTGTTGGACGTCTCAGGGAAATCAAAGACTTCAAAAGGATCTGTTCTGGATCAAAAAGATACCTGCCAGGACGGAGAGCTGGGAGCGCTGCCCTTTGATGAGTGCAGGGGGGGGGGCGTTGGCTTGCAGATGCCTGCAGTTGCGGCTTCTGTCCTTAGCAGGAAAAGGACAGGACTGTTTTTCACCTTTAAAAGAAAGCACCTGGTGGGCGCTGTGGGAGACTCCCTGTATTGCCGCTCTTCGCATGTCAAGCACTCAATCAATCAATCAATCAGCACATTTGTATAGCGCGCTACTCACCCAGTAGGGTCTCAAGGCGCTGGGGGGGGTTTGTTACTGTTTGAAAAGCCAGGTCTTGAGTTGTTTCCTGAAGGCGAGGTGGTCCTGGGTCAGCCGTAGGTGGAGGGTAGAGAGTTCCATGTCTTGGCCGCCAGGTCGGAGAAGGATCTTCCTCCAGCGGTGGCTCTGCGGATGCGTGGTACGGCGGCGAGGGCGAGGCTGGCCGATCGTAGCTGGCGGGTGGGTGTGTAGAAAATTGAGGCGGCTGTTGAGGTACTTCGGGCACATGTCATGGAGAGCCTTGTGTGCGTGGGTGAGGAGTCTGAACGTGATCCTCTTGTTGACGGGGAGCCAGTGCAGGTCTCTCAGGTGGGTCGAGATGTGGCTGTGGCGAGGGATGTCCAGGATGAGTCGTGCGGAGGCGTTCTGTATGCGCTGGAGTCTTGTCTGTAGTTTGGCAGTGGTTCCCGCGTAGAGGGTGTTCTCGTAGTCCAGTCGGCTGGTGACGAGTGCCTGGGTGACTGTCTTCCTGGTTTCGGTGGGGATCCATCGGAAGATCTTACGGAGCATGCGCAGGGCGTTGAAGCATGATGATGATACGGCGTTGACTTGTCTGGTCATCGAGAGGGAGGAGTCCAGGATGAAGCCCAGGTTACGTGCGTGGTCCGTTGGCTTGGGGGTAGTGCCCAGGGCGGGCGGCCACCAGGAGTCGTCCCAGGCAGAGGGCGATGATCCCAGAATGAGGACTTCCGTCTTGTCTGAGTTCAGTTTCAGATGGCTGTTCTTCATCCACTCGGCGACGTCTTTCATCCCTTCCTGGAGGCTGGCTCTGGCGGTGGCGGGGTCGTTGGTGAGGGAGAGGATCAGCTGGGTGTCGTCGGCGTAGGAGATGATGTTGAGGTTGTGTTGGCGTGCGATGGCTGCGAGGGGGCTCCGGTAGACGTTGAAGAGGGTGGGGCTGAGTGAGGATCCTTGTGGTACGCCGCAGATGACCTCAGTTGCCTTGGATCTGAACGGGGGGAGGCAGACTCTCTGGGTTCTTCCGGCGAGGAACGAGATGATCCACTCCAGAGCCTTCCCTTGGATACCGATGTTGCTGAGGCGCTGTACTAGAGTGCGGTGGCAGACAGTGTCGAACACCGCAGATAGGTCCAGGAGGATGAGGGCCGCTGTTTCACCGTTGTCGAGCAGGGATCTGATGTCATCGGTGGCTGCGATGAGGGCGGTCTCGGTGCTGTGGTTGGCTCGGAAGCCGGACTGCGAAGGGTCGAGGGAACCGTTAGTCTCGAGGAAGGCGGCGAGCTGTCCGTTGACGGTCTTCTCGATGACTTTGGCAGGAAAGGGGAGGAACGAGATGGGGCGGTACTTTTCCTCTTGTGTATTTGAATTACCATATAAAGTGTGGTAGGAGTGCAGGGGAACTGCGCACTATGTTTTCAAGGTGATATTTGATGATTTATGTATGACCTAACTGCTTCATATTCCTGCCTGATGTTATGATATGTGTCGTGTTATAGCTTGCAATGATAGGATGACGAGTATCATTTCAGGATCTGCATATTATGAACAGTGATGGCATTTTGTATGACGTGTGCAACATATAAGTATTTACTTTATTGCACTAACTGTGATGTTATGACACTTGCCTGGTTTGCAAAGTGATTTATGATTTATGTGATTGTGGTTTATGTGTTGTATACAATATATGAGATATTTTTATATAGTACTGTGTGGAGTCTCTTTTGTGGTGTATGTGTTGTCACCTGTGTGTGTGTGTGTGTTGCACAAACGCTTTACACATTGCCTCTGGAATAAGCCTGACTGCTCTGCCAAGCTACCAAGGGGGTGAGCAGGGGTTATCTTGGGTGTGTAACTCCTTTACCCTGCCTAGAGTGGTGGGTTCTGTCTGGCTTATGTGCATACACTAGCCAACCAGAAACCCCATTTCTAACAGGTGGCGTGATTAAACATATTTACTGGGGCACTGTGTGGGATTACTTTTAATGTGTCACCCAAATACATCTGTATGATGCCCTCCATCCCAAATCACTGTTACAACACATGTACATTAGACTCATAATCAGTGATAGTGATGTGTGCATTACATTCTGTCACACAACAGCACATCCTCATCAATATCACGCATATCATTCTTCCTAACACCCTCACTTTACACACGTCCTAGGTCAGGTTGTGATATTAAATATGCATCTGTGTGGATGTGTCACAAAACTGAAACACACCTTTTTTGCTACAACTTGGCATTGTACTCTCACACTTCATCCACATGAAAAATGAATGAATGTCAGTAAATGGGATTACTAAGAAGCAGTGTGAGAAGCATTCCAAAGGTACAATTGTAATAACATCTGCAGAATAGGTATGCCTCTAAAATGGGGAACCCTGAAAGGCTAGGGCCCTAGGGTAGAGAACATTTTGCACATATCTGAAAAGCTCAATGTGCACAGGACCTGTGAATTGAAACATATCAGGGACAACCAATAACATAACCAAGTGCAATGCATGTGAAGGGAATGTGTAACTGCAAGTCATGATAGCAAACACAGCACTAACAGCATTTGTCATACATCTAGATAAAGAAGGTGTAAGGTACGCATTAGACAATGGGCACATTTCCAGACAATACTCCACAAAGATGTTACCATTTAACACCCTCCATGTGTTGATAAGCAAATATCTAAGTTTAACAATTCAAACACATATCCAAACGACGTCATGGGGGAAGTGCAACCTAAATGAAGTAGACAGTGGCCAGGCCAAGCTGAAATACTTACCACATAATATGTCACTCAATGCAATGTCTGCCCCATTTGCTTTTACATTTCACAGACATCTATCCAACATTTCCCCTTGTGCTGTGTAACTCCTGCACTGGGTCTAAAGTAACATAATACTAACCACAACAACTGAATCGAAATCAAAGATGAAAGAAACTCAAATGTGGTCACACATCAGTACAAAAATAGAAAATCATCAAAAAAGAAATGGCAGGACCAAGGTATTCAATCCTGCAACAAGGTTTAATGAACATTCTTTTCAAAGCATATTGTCTAACTAAGGTCAATGGCCAGTTCATGATTTGATAATATGCCACAGCACCAAGCTGTGCCAACACACTTTTCCTGTCTGACACTATCAAGGAAACTCCTCACAAAGGGACATCCACTGGGCATAGTGGGCATCTGAAAGATGGAATTGGACGGGGGTGGGGCTGGTTTAGGGAGGGGTAGGTTGGATTTTGGAAGAGTTTTTTGGGGGGGTTTAGGCTAACCTCAATGGGGTGGGGAAGCACTTTCTCTGGGGTGGAGTGGGACGTGGAAGGGATGGGTTGGTCTTTGGGAGGGGTCTTTTTTGGCTTTGGTGCTGGCATCAGTGGGGTGGGGACGTACTTTCTCTGGGGTTTAGCGGGATGTGGAAGGGATTGGTTGGGCTTTGGGAGGGTTTCTTTGTCTGGGCCTTTTGCTGTGGGGCCTGGGGGTGCGGTTGTGGGTATGGAGGGGTCTGGCTCTGTTGCTGTGGTGCCTGGGGATATGGTTGTGGAAGTGGAGGTGTTTTGTTCTGTTGCTGTGGTGCCTTGAGGTATTGGTTAGGGTGTGGAGGGGTCTGGCTCTGCTGGTGTGGGGCCTAGGAGTAAGGTAGTGGATGTGGAGGGTTATCGCTCTGTTGGTGTGGTGCCTGGAGGTATGGCTGTGGGTGTAGATAGTTCTGGTTCTATTGGTGGCGTGTCTGGGGGTATGGTTGTGGGAGTGAAGGGGTCTGGGTCTGTTGCTATAGTGCCTGGGGTATGCTAGGGGTTGAGAGGTGTGTGTGTCTGATGAGTGCTTCCATGTCTGTATTTTTGTGTGGTTTTTGTTTGTGTGTGGTGCTTGGGTCTGTTGAAATGTGTGCTTGCTTAGGAGTGCATGTGCTTGGGACAGGAATGGGAATAGGGAATTTGGAAGGGGCAGGATGTGGGGTGGAAGTTTAAGATTGCTGGAAGGTTGCCTTGAGGGAGGAGCCCAGAACCTGAAAAGATCTCTGTATGGCAGATATTGCAGTGTAAATGCCTTCCTGGTAAGTCACTATCTCTGCCAGCTGGTGGCCTTGCCCCTGGACGGCATTCATGACTGCAGTCTGACCCACGGAGATGGTCCTCAGGAGGTTAATAGCCTCCTGACTCAGAGAAGCAGGGGTAACAGGGGCAGTGCTGAGGTGCCTGGAATGAAGGAGACTGCTATTCTCTCAAGGGAGTGGGACTGGCCAACTTGTTGGGGGACAACAGAGAGGGTGGTGTTGGAACTGGGGGTGGTGGGCAAGGATGAAGGTGGTAATGATCCTTGGGGTCCACCACCATTTGGGAGTGTCCACTAGAGGATGACTTGGATGATGACGAGCTTGAGCTGATGTCTTCTGTTGCACCCCCACACCCTCCTGGCCACTGGGTTCCGCAGTGTCTGACATCTCATGTCGGGAATCACTGTGACCAGCTGTGTTCCCACCAATGTTGGCCCCTTCTCCTCCACTTGCCCTGGATGTACCTGAAATGACAAGTAACATGGGTTTATTGCAACTGCGTTTCCACACCTGAACATCACAAATGAATAGAAAACACTGAAGAAGTCCACATATCACACCAGCCTCATGGTTCACTCTGTAGGCTTCAAATTTAGCACGAGCACATGCATGCATGCTACATAACCAGCAAAGTGTTGGATCCACTCATGTCATAACCCTAGACAGGGCCAAATGCATTAATGGAGTTGGATATATTCCATCCCTATTTCCATAAGAGGATAATTGATCACCTTGCATACTTTGCACTTGTATTATACCATTGTAAAATTATATAACCAAGTATGATGGATACAAATTTGAGATTTACACAATGCTCACACAAGGCCCAGAGTCCAACAGATCTACATACCCCTCATAAAACATTAGTTTGTCATGATGGTCAAGATGAACATCAATGTACCATCAGCTAGTATTGTGGCAGACAGTCACATGCAAATGCTCATTGCACACCAATTAGACTGGAATCCAACTTACATCATATGGCCACCTCCTGAAAAGGCCAATTAAAACTGTACAGAATAGTTTATCTATTCATCACATGTAGCATGTAACGTTGCCTGAAAACATTGAGTAGCAAATATTTGCCAGATAGATACTCAGAATTCACCCAGTACAAGTCTTCATATAGCCATAACAAGATCCCCAATCCTGCTTGGTGCAAGTTTGAACGTCATTCATAGATTGTAAACCTACACGCCAATGCACCTTTGAAAGAATGTGGTGTCCCTGAATATCAATGACATGAAGATGTGGGATCACTAGAGTCCTAATGGGCTGGCACATCACAGCACTCTTTTTCTTATTTCACACTCAAATTGCCTTGTAAGGATAAGTGTAGACACTCACACATTATCTTTAAAGTTCTACATCCCACCAGTCGGTGAATGAGTGTTGTGAATCACTATTGCAGACGAACCATCAACTGGCAAATTCACCGTGGTCAACATGTAGCCACTTATTCAAATGGTACCAGTGATACCCACTCATTTCACTGGATTACCGATTATTACCAATGGGAACTGTTGTACAGTCACTGCATATACTGTGCACTCCATGTCATGTCACATGTAATAGTGCCACCATCACATGAGGGACAGTAGTTAGGGAGCATCACTCTTCAAACAAGGAAGACAAGTTGACTGTGTGGTATAATTGTCACCCAGAACAACTTACAACATGAGATGTTCACTCAATTCACTCAGCCAGGTGTCTGCTCAAAAAATGGAAATTGGATGTGGACAGGACGCAGATTTGTTCCTGGTCAGAAAGGTAATAGGCACAGCACAACAGCAGGCACGTACTACCAGATTTGCACACACAATAACTCATCTTGTGTGTGGGACATGGACCACCACCAATTTGCGTTTGAAAAGGCCTGCCTGTAACACACAAGGTTGGCGAAGTAAAATGCATGACTCTGGCCAAGCCTCACTCCGTGTAGCTGCTGTTGGGCCCACAACTGTCCATCAAGATCTGGGTAGGCAACTGCAAGTATGCAGGCTACTACTGGTGCACACCCCTTCCACATTGGAAGGACTGGAGAACCCAGGATCTGCACATTGTGGGCAATGGTTCTCTAAATGTCTTTCTTCTGATGTGCGTTGACCTGTATGGATGCAAAAGATGTAGTAACAGATTGTAATTGGAAGTTTAAGGATATCTGTATGGTTGAAACACATTTTTAAGCACCTAACACAAACATTCAGTAAGAGTCAACACAATATACGTGTTAATGTCACATGCCAAGCACTATTAAAGCATGAATACACACTTTTGCGGTCATCTACTGACCCACACCCACACCCACCCAGGTCATGACCTACGTTGACTGAGCTAATGCCATCCTACATGGAATGTGATGTGAAGTACCATGACACACAACACAAAATATTTATGATGAACTTCTTGTGCATGAGTGTACACACACCTTCACAGCTGGGCCCATTGACTTGATGCAAATGGTCCATAGAGCCCAGTACCGTAGTATACACAACATCATGACACTGAGGTCACATTGAAAGGGTGGCATGTGTGTTCCTGCGAGTGTCCTCTCCCGGGGGATGTGCGGATATGTGGACTACTTACTTGGATATCTAACTATATATACTGATTGGATGAGAGGCAATATAGTTGAAAAACAATTTTCACAACTGAGCACAGAAAGAAAGGTCGTCAGCATGGAGTCTTTTTCTTTGTTTTATTTTCAGGTGTAATTGGTAAGTGATCAATTTGACCAGCCAACGCATTTCGCCCAAACATGGGCTTCTTCAGGGCAAAGAGAGATAAGAGTTTGGGTTGTGTCCTCGGTACACAAAGCCAAGAGAATGGCTGTATAAGAGCCTATGCGGTTCGTTGGTTTTATTCAGTTCAAGGAAAGAACCACACTCAGTAGTGAGGTAAACTTCAAACGGTATTCACCATGTATGCGATACGGAGCCGTGTCCGGATAACGTCCTGGCATCTTCAGTCAGTTGGAGTCTGACCTCCTACCTCACATCACTTATCCTACATCTATCACACCAATAGTTAAACTTGTGTCAGTATTGCATTTTCTGGCCACAGATTCCTTTCAAGCCACAGTTGCTATTTCAGGTGAAATATCACAACCAAAATTCAGTTGTATACTGCAAGAGGTGCTTACAGCAATGTTGAGACACGTGGACAGCTACATCCAGTTCCCCAGATGTGAGGATGTGGCCACTGGGATGGCTGATTTCTATAGTTGTGATTGCATCCCGCATGTATTTGGATCCATTGATGGCAACCATATTGCCTTCGTACCACTGCAATCCAGGGAACAGGTGTACCACAACATGAAGCACTTCCTTTCTATCAATGTTACAGTTGTCTGTTTACAGTATTTGTGCATCTCAAACGTCTGTGCCCTATTCCCAGGATATGCACATGATTCCATCATACTAAGTAACAGCACCAGAGAGGACCTGGTTTATAGGTAAGTGTGATCTGTCCTAACTTTGTGTTGGTAATGTCAGGCAGTATAATCAGCAAGTGTGTAACTCATTGTTGCAGTTCTGTCTATCTCCCATCTAGGAGAATCAGCATATCCCAAAGGGCCATGGTTGTTCGCACCGCTGAGGAATTCTATTACCCAGGGGAAGTCCACTTCATTGAGGCCCATGGAAGAACATGATGGCCCGTGGAGCGGACTTTTGAGCTCCTGAAAGCCAGATTCAGATGTGTGGACAAGACAGGGAGAGCACTCCTCTACTCACTAGGGGAGATGTGTTCGATCACTGTGGCCTTCTGCATGCTCTACAACAATGTCCTGTGACAGAGCATCCCTCACATCGCAGAGGATGCAGGCCATGAAGAGCCACTGGGTGAATAACCTGAAATGCCACTTGGTGATGAGATTGGTGAAGAGGAAGGAATGAACTTAGGTCAAGATGTCATCTGAAACGTCTTCTCCTGAGTGTAAGTATGGTGTGAAATGTGATGACTTTGACTATTAGTGCAACTGTTGTTGTGATGTTGTGAGGAGGATATGTTTTCTAGAATATATGGCTCTGGGAATATCTGGGGAAAGGTGTTTGTTCTGTAAGTGTAGTTTTGTTTAGCTGTAAATGTTGGCTGGGAGTGTGTTTTCTAGGAGCTGACAATGTGATTTGTGCCATATGTATGGTTTCTTGGCTAATCCCTCTTTGTGTTGGTCTGTTTTAGATTCCTTCTCCATGGCATCTTCATTTGGACATTTCAGAGTTGTGACATATATGTTGTGACATATATGACATATGTGTGACATATGTGACAGGTATATGATGCTGTTCAGATGTACAAAGTGGACATGGATTGGTCCTGGGAATGTCTGTCACAGAGTTTGGGTGTACAAAGCCGGTACCAAGACAGCTTGCACATCAATAAGATGGATGTTACATGGCTTCAACTGGACTTGTTCCTTGTGGTTTGTGCTCCCAATGCAATATGTGTACCATCATGTAATCCAGCACAATGTTGTGTTGGGCCCAATTTATGCTTGTCTCCCTTCACATTGGCTAATTCCTCATTGTGTATTAACTGTATGTAGCTGTTGATGTGTCTCATTGTAGGCCAAAATGCTTGAGGCACATCACTGACGTTCAGAAACTGTTTTACTGGCATGTGTCTGTTTATTTGATGTTGGATTCCTTTTGTGAGGTAGGCAATATGGGTACAGCTGATGACGTAGACCTAATTTAATGCTGCCTATTGTAGGAGATATTGTCAGATGTATCCCCTCATTCCATGTTGTGAAAGTCTGTAACTGATAATGTGATCACTGACTCAGAAAAATTGAGTCATGTCTTATTTGCCATGTTTCTGACATCATGTCAGCCTATGACTTAAACAATGGAATAAAGATGTTATCAGACCGGACACTTGTATGTATGTGTTGTTACGACATGGTTGTGATCCTGAGTTGAACGGCTGCTGAAAATGGGGTGTCTGCAACTGTGTCCTCCTTTGACAGGGCCTCCCTTCCTGTGGCTGCGGCAGATGTTGACGGAATGGATGGACTCTGACCACAGAAAGGGGTAGATGCAGGTGGAAAAGCCCTGCAGAGGCTAATGTTGCTGTCCCGCAGTGCCCCAACTAGGGAAGCCATTTGGTGTTGATGCAGGCCACCTCAGTGTGGATGACGGCAACTTTCTTGTATGTGTCCCTCTACAGCTGCTTTATTTCCCAAATTTTGGTAAGTCCCTAGCCCTTTACAGCTTTAGAGTCCTGGTAGACTACCAGAACTTGGTGATGGCAGCCTAGGTGTCATTGGCCCCAATGCCCCCACAGTTACCCTGCCATTACCCTTAGTCCACGGGCATGTGCCCTCTGCAATTGCGGTATTCCTCCATTGGGTCCTGGTTCCTCAGTGACTAGGGTGGTGATAGCTGCCTCCGAAGCCAGGACTGGGGAGCACAGGATGGTACTGACTGAGCTAGGTATACAGGTTGGGGGTGCAGGGGTTGGCTGTGTCATTGCAGCTAGGGTGGGAGATGTTGTTGTGAGCACAGTGAGCCCCACTCTTGCTGGCTGGCCAGATGGACCTGAACCGTCATCCACATCTACATCTTCAGGAGAGTTATCATCACTGGGGGGGGGGGGGTGCTTTGTATGGTGAAGGGGAACTCTGTTTGGTATCCAACCTCTAGGCAGGTGCTGTAGCTGATCGACCTGTTGAGAAATAGAGAACATTGTTATTGGTGGAAGTGAGGCACCAACATCCATATTGTTTGTGTCAAAATAAATAGGGACCTAGAATGAAAAAATTCATAAAAATCAGTATTGTCATCTAGTTGTGTGGAGTTGGTTACTAGGCATTTGAAGACATTCAATACATGTAGTAGATTTCATCAGCTCATTAGATGTGCTGTTATGTAGAATTTGGCTTTAGGGATAGGAATGGCATCTCCAAAACATTGCAAACAACACAATGTAGTTACAATTTGTGTATTTGACCATTCCAAGGCGTAGTTGTGTATAACACAGGCATACACACATCTTGGTTGTAAATTTAGCATTGTTCATCATGTGAGGAGAGCAGCAGCAACGGCTCACCTGCCACTGCTAATCAGCTGAGTTTCCTTCATGGCTTAAATATATTAGGTTTAAACGGTTGGTACGCTGTCACTCATGCCATCAATAGTTTCAGCTGATAAGACCAGGACAACCTCAAGCAAAGTATTCAGACATATACCATTGTATGTACATTGCACAGTCCCTGATTACTGAACATCAGTTGTGACATGGCATTCAAGTGAGAAGGGGCAAAAGGAGTATTGCATCTTGGATAGAGTTCCAGTCACAGAGCCTCATGGTGCTTTTCTATCTCATTTGACCAACACTTGACAAATGGTAACCTGCATGGTGAGAGAACAACAGTTGTAGCATGGCAGACAGGTGAGAAGAGGCTAAGGATTATTGCTTCTCGGTCAGAGTTCCAGTCTCAGGGTCTCATGGTAGTAGTGGTAGCTTTTCTATCTCACTTTACCAACACTTGACAAATGGTAACATGCATGATGAGTGAAAATCAGTTGTAAAATGGCAGACAAGTGTGAGGGGGAAAAAGGACTATATCATGTTGGTTAGCGTTCCAATCCGGGGCCTTGTGGCAGTTGTAGTCACTTCAATCTCACTTCACCAACACTTGAAAAACAGTTAGTGTAACATATTTATTGGCAACATGCATTTGGGATCGACCATACATTTACATATTTACATATATAATGGGTCCTAGGATGATATGTTTATGGTAATCCACTTACAGACACCATTGCAACATGTGGCATGTCATGGAGTTTTTATACCTGTGCTCTTATATGCAACAACACATCGACACAGACAAACCAACATCTCTAATACTTCAAGTATTACATGTTAGGAAAATAGACAGACAAAATAATAGCAAAAGCAGAGTTGAGAGCAAAGAGGACATTGTGGTATTGTGACAGTTATTGACGTGTAACTTACCAGAATCCACACCCTCAACTATTCCTGTCTTGCCATTAAAATGCAGGATGGTCAAGACTTTCTCCTCCCAGGGAAAGAATTGTAATGGGGTGCTGGGAGGGCCACCGCCAGTCCTTTGGGCCTCCAGGTGGTGGTTGTTGTACTAGGTACGCACCTTCAACCGGAGGTCGGTCCACCTCCTCCTAATTTCCAGCAATGTGCGCAGGGTGGTACATACAGCATTCCGAATGCGGCGGTGGAGCGACCAAACTTGTAATTGATCCGTAAGTGTAGAATATACTACAAACAGCCAACTCACCTTTCAAATAAAATTAAAAAAAATAGCACTAGCCTATGTTCCTATCACAAGGTAGCTAACCACTACAATTTACTAATAGAAAGCCCATTTTCTCAACACAACAAAGAAAAACTAAGCCCCCTAATGAATTATTTCAAGGACATTTGGGTTGGCAGACTGCATCGCTCCAGACACGGACGCCAACCCAAATTCTAAATACCAATGTGGAATGTCTATGACAGCACTTTGGCACAGCAAACCAAAACAAGTACACATTGCCTTCCAATCCACACTCGGTAGAACTCAACCTACACTCTATAAATCGATAGAAGCATTACAAACAGAGCAAAGCTACCAATAATTACGAATGAAGCAATCTGTTAGCCAAATTGTACTTAAACTTATCAAACAAACCAAAAGAATGTACGACAATCTACAATTTAAAGTCAAACGTTTTCATAAACAAAAAAGCAGTAGATTATTTAGAAACAATAGCCAGAAGTATATTTTAAAATAAATAGTAACCGACAAAAGTAAAAACAACTGTCACAAAATATAAAACAAGATTACATGAAAAGATTTACACTGACCAACCAGAAAGCTCAAAGATCAAACTCAACACATCTCGTAAAACAAATACAACACATAAACCATATATTTGCAAATAAGAATCATAATATTTACACAAACAAATAAATATGTCAACCCCCCAAAATATATATAGACAATTAGGCGACACCAAATACTATACCACCACTAATTATGACCTTTATAATAACAGTATACTGTCACTTTGGGAGAAACTTACTGATTGGAAAGACCGAGGGATACTAGAATGGGAGGAGTTTAGATATCTAAAAAATGATCACCCCATACTCCCTGTGATGTATCTACTTCCCAAACTTCACAAAAATGCAGTCAATCCACCAGGGAGACCCATAGTGTCCTCAAGGGGTTGTGTACAACTGTTTTGCCTGTAAGACCATCGATGAATTAAACCTCCGATTTCTGCACAGACTTCTGGTGTGTCCTTTGCCTTCGTGTTTTAGTTGAAGTAACACGATTCTTCTGAAGATATATATATATATATATATATTATATATATATATTATATATATATATATATATATATATATATATATATATATATATATATATATATCAGTAGCTGCAGATCTTCTTCTGTATATACAAAGTCAAGGGTAATAATCCACCAGAAATGGGAAAAATATTTTCCAAACAGACCCCAAAAATTTGCAAAAATAAAACGAATCCAATAGACATCACCCAAAGCAATCCAAAGTATGTAGGTATAAAATAAATCCTAAAAAGTGTTTAAAAACAGGAATGCTACTAGAAACCCCACCATAAAAATCAAAGCTAAACAATATTAGTTTATTATAAACCAAAATTGTTCTACTTAAAAAAAAGATAACTCCCAGTGCCCACAGCGGACATTCATTGGCCAAAACCTGTAAAATAAACAAGATAGCCCACCCGTACAACACATAACATTCCCAAAAATACATATACATTACACTTAATCATCATAAAATATGTAACATAGCATATTATAACATTATATAACAACACATTACTACAACAGTGTATGAAAATCCCAAACCACACACTAGCAAAATACGCTACTATTAATACAAATAAATGCACAAAAAACTCACATCCACCACTACAATATATGAAAATGTTGTATATATACATATATATATATATATGTATATATACAACATTTTCATATATTGTTATTATTATTACATAAATCACGTTTAAGTTGTATTGCACGTTGTACAATTTCCACTTTCTTCCTATTATTTAACATTTTTGTAACTGTTCCTAAATTGTTTTTTATACATATTTTCAAGATCATTTTAACATAGATTTTCTTAGTATATATATATATATATGTAAATGTTTCTTTTTAATTTAAAACAGCATTTGAAAAGCACAACACTGTCACCCCTAGAGGTATTTGAATTTGAAATATACATGTTTCAAAATGCAAAAATATAAATAAAATAAATTTGAAAACATAAATAAATGTACAAAAATGTGTCACATGGATATTATATAAATATTATGTAATTAATAATATTATTTATTAAAAACATACAACTATTTTATTATATTGCTAAATACCAACAATACTAATTAACCCCTTTGCTGCCAGGTCTTTTCTCCCCCGTGCTATGCCTTTTTTGGCTATTTGGGATAGTACATGCTTAGGTCCCCATAACATTTTGACCACATAAGGTATCCATGCCAAATTTGTTTCCTTTTCTTCCAACATGCTGAGAATTCTAAAAGTATCCAGGGTTTGCGGATTCGCCTGGAAGGGACCCAGAAATTAGGCAAAATACAGCAAAATGTTGTGTTTTTCAGGAAAAATTGGAAAAAAGTGCTGCAGAAAAAAGCATCTGTTTCTTTTTCTTGCAAATGGTATCAACAGAGGGGTCATGGTGCTGAAATCACCATCTTCCCAGCTTTCAGGAACAGGAAGACTTTTGTCAGAAAACCAACATTTTCCACACAGTTTTAGCATTTTAATGGGACATGTCTATTTTTCCCATTTGTTGTGCTTTTAACTTCCTTTTAGTTAGTGGTAGAAATGGGTGTAATACTAATAATGGATCACAGAAAGCTACACATTTCTGAAGAGTAGATACAATTCTAAATTCAGCAAGGGGTCATTTGTGTGGATCCTTCAAGGTCTTCCTATAGAAAGGAACAGTTGAAATAAAAGGACATTGAAATTTAGATCACAAAACAGCAATTTGTGCCTACATTTTCACCTGTAACCTCTAACTATGGTAGATTTTTAAAAGCTGCATACTGTTACATTTGCAGGACCCTTCTGGTTGCGGGGCTATATGAGGTTTGCAGGTTCCTCAAGAAAACGAAGTACCCAGAGCCAATGACTGAGTTGCATCTTGCAATGGTTTTTCATTGTGTACCGGGTATACAGTAATTAATTTGGTAAAATATAGGGTGAACAAGAGGGATCAAGGAAACCTGTGTATTTCGGAAATAGGAACAAGATATGGAGTGTAGAAGCAGTGGTTATTTGTGCTTCTCTGAATTTGTGGGTACCCATATTAGCATAGGAATTAGAGGGTGTTGTTCAAAATTGCTTCTTTTTTTACAAACTGCTTTACATTTGGAAGGCAGAAATGCATAGAAAGACAAATGGTAATAACACTTGTTTTACTATTCTGTGTTCCCCCAAGTCCCCTGATAGAATGGTACCTCACTTGTGCGGCCAAGTGTTTGGGACAGGAAACGGCCTAAACGCAACATGGACACATCACATTTTTCCAGTAAAAAGTGACCCTTTTTTGCAATGTGCCTAGCTGTGAATTTTGGGACCTAGCTCAGCCGGCACCTAGGGAAACCTAGCAATCCTGTACATTTTTCTATCACACAGGCCCAGGGTATCTAGGTAAAAAACTGCGAAAACATCAGCCAACCAGAACTTTGAGATCCAGTTCTAAACTTCTCTTAACCCCTTTACGAACGCGCACTGTGAGAAACGGTGGCCTATCCTTTTCCTATCTTGCCCCCCATTTCTGGAATAAGCTTCCTTCATACATCTCGTCCATTCCAGGCCATTTGCGTTTCCGCAGAGAACTAAAAACCTGGCTGAGATGAGTCGATCTGTCTGCAAGCGCCTTGAGACCTAACAGTGATATGCCGCGCTATACAAGACTTTTTGACTTTGACTTTGACTTTTTGAAAACTAGACTCCCAGGAGAATCCAGGATGGGGTGACTTGTTTGGCTCTCACCAGGTTCTGTTACCCAGAAACTCCTGCAAAACTCAAACTTTCTAATAAGAAAACACATTTTCCTAACATTTCTGTGACGGAAAGTTCTAGAATATGTGGGGAGCAACCAACTTTCACCCACCCAGCATTCCCCAAATCTGCCGATAAAAATGGCACCTCATTTGTGAGGGTAGGCTTAGTGCTCACAACAGGAAACGGCCCAAAATGGAACATGGGCACATTACATTTTTTCAGTGAAAATTGACCCTTTTTTTTACAATGTGTCTAGCTGTGGATTTAGGGCCCAAGCTCAAGCTTTGAAAACTAGACACCAAGTGGAATCCAAGATGGGGTGACTTGTGTCACTCGCAGCAGGTTCTGTTACCCAGAATCCCTTGCAAACCTAAAACTTTGTAAAAAAAACAAATTTTCCTCACATTTCTGTGATGGAAAGTTCTGGAATCTGTGGGGAGCCACAAACTTCCACCCATCCAGCATTCCCCCAAGTCTGCTGATAAAAATGATACCCCACTTGTGTGGGAGGGCCAACAGGATAGGGCCCAGCACATATTGTGAAGACATTAGAATTATCTATCACAAAACAACCTTATTTTCAAGTGGGGGAGGGCACCTGCGTTTTGGTCCTGGGCTAGGCGACCATCTTGGGAAACCTACCAAACCCAGACATTTCTGAAAACAAGACACCCAGGGGAGTCCAGGTAGGTGTAGCTTGCGTGGATCCTCCAATGTTTTCTTACCCAGTCTCCCACGCAAACCTCAAATGTAGCTTAGAAAATCACATTTTCCTCACACTTCTGTGAGGGAAAGTTGTGGGATCACCAGGCCGACCCCATTTCCTACCACCCAGCATTCCCCAAAGTCTGCTGGTATCCCACTTGTGTGGCTGGCCAAGAACCCGTGACAGGGAAGGGACCAAAACGTATTGTGGAGAAATCAAAATTATCTATCACTAAACGACCTGGTTTTGCAAGGGGGGCACCTGCATTTTTGGTCCCGGGCTAGACGTCCATTTAGGGAAACCTACCAAAGCCAGACATTTCTGACAACTAGACACACAGCGGAGTCCAGGAAGGTGTGGCTTACATGGATCCCCCAACGTTTTCTTAGGGCGGGCAGAAAGACTGTCCCTTTTTTATTTGGTGGAGTGGGGGCATTGGCATGCCAATTTTGGGAAGCTCCCACCCCACCCTTACATATTCCCGGGTGGGGCACATCAGGGGTTAATATCCCCATCTGCCCCCAGGGAGGGGCAGAAGAACGTCTGTTCACCATGTGGGTGGTGGCATGATATTGCCAATTATGGGCAGCCCCATCCCACTTTTATTATAAAAAAAAAAAACAACTGCTGTCTAGTGGGCTTTCTGCCCCCCCTTCCACCCGGGGGGACAGATCTGGGGTAATAACACCCACATGGCCCCTGTGGAGGGAAGAAAGGCTGTCTGGTGCGGGCACTAGCAGGCACATTCTGGGCAGCCCCCACACCTCTATTAGGGAGGAAAAAAACCTGGTGCCTAGTGAGCTTTCTGCCTCCCTGGGGGCAGATTGGGAGTAATAACCCCCATCTGCCTCCCGTGGGAGACTGAAAGACTGTCCCTTTTGTGTTGTGGGCAGTCCCCACCCCTCTTTTTATTAAAAAACAAAACAATTAACCCTGGTGCCTGGTGGGCTTGCTGTCAACCTGGGGGGCAGAGCAGGGGCTAGTGGCCCCATTTGCACCCCAGGGGCGGGCAGAAAGACTGCATCAATTTTGGGAGGGCTGGGGGCATTGTAGTGCTCATTTAGGGCCCCACCCCTAAGTATTTAGAAAAAAAACACTTGTGTCTAGTATGCTTTATGCCCCTCCAGGGGGGGCAGAAAGACTTAATATGGGCAATATTATATTTAGGGGAGAAAAAGGAAATCCCTCTGCTGTGTACAGCAAAGGGATTTGGCGGTGGTGTGCAAAGGACGTAACGGTTACGTCCTTGGCAGACCAGCGCTGCAGATGAAGACGTAACCGCTACGTCCTCGGCACCGAAGGGGTTAAATAACACAGACTATTTTTACTACATTTTTACTACATACAAATACAATTAAAAGAAATAATTGCACACTAAAATTGTAAAATTAAATAATCACACTCCAACATGAACGATTTTTGACAAAGTGCTGGACACTAAAAGTGGTGACATTTACCTTTTGCACTCAAATCTATACCAATTTGGGGAAGGTGTTTAACACTAAAGGGGTAACATTTACGATTCCCACTCCAATCTATACTAATTTGGGGAAGGTGTGGGACACTAACAGGTTGACATATACTATCCCCCTCTGAAATCTATACCAATTTGGGGAAGGTGTTGGACACTAAATGGATGAAATTTACAATTCCCACTCCAATCTATACCAATTTGGGGAGGGTGTGGGACAATAAAGGTTTAATATATACTACCTCCCTCACCAATCTGTACCAATTTGGGGAAGGAGTTGTACACTAAAAGAGTAACATTTACTATCCCTACTCCAATTTAGACCAACTTGGGGAAAGTGTTGGACTCTAAAGAGGTGTCATTTACTCTTCCCACTCCAGTTTATAACAAGTTGAGAAAACTGTTGGGCAGTAAAGGGGTGACATTTACTATTACTACTTAAATCAAGTCAAGTCAAGTCAAAAAGTGCTTTATTCGAGTTATTACTCATAAAAGCATAGTATACACAGAGTTATAAAAAGCGAATTAAATTTACAATCAAGCACATTGACACAACACTATAAAGTACTGATAAAAATACATTCGGTTATAAAAGGATTAAAACATTTGACAAGGATAGTTTCCAAGATGTAAAACGCTGGAATCTAAAAGCAATTATACAAGTGCAAAAAAACAATTAATCGAGACAGAGAATAGTTAATTACTAGCAGTCTCTATCTTGATTCAAAATCATTAATAATTAAAAAGAGCAGTAATGTCAAATTCACGGGGACCAATTTATCAGACAGAGAATAGTTATTTAACTAGCAGTCTCTGTCTAGTTTTTCAGACAGAGAATAGTCATTTAACTAGCAGTCTCTGCCTGAGCGTCCACGCCCAACCCAGATACTTTGCTATAGCTATCTGGATCCAAGAAACTGGACTCGTACATATAATTCGCATAGCTACAGAGCTACGTGATGTCCCAAGGTTCCTGCACATAGGAGCTAACCACACTCGTCTTGGAATAGCATAAGTTCTGCATGAAAACAGAAAATGACCCAGAGACTCGCTCCCCAACCCACAGGCTGGGCAGGTGTTACTACCACCTGAACCCCATTTAGCTGTCAATGTTTTTATAGGAAGTGCACCAGCTCTCAGTTGGAATAAAAGCTTCCTATCACCTGGTTTGGAGATGATATCCCAATATGATGACTACTTAAATCTAAAACAATTTGGGAAAAGTGCTAAACAATAAAGGGATGATATTTACTATTCCCAGTTCATTCTATACAGATTTGGGAAAACGTGTTTGACACAAATTAATACACCGACTCCAATCTATACCGATTTAAAGAATGTACTGGGCACTAAAGGGGTCACATTTTCTATTCCCACTCCAATCTATTCCAATTTATGGAATGTGTTGGACACTAAGGGGGTGACATTTACTATTCCCACTCAAATCTATGCCAATTTGGGGAAGGAGTTGTACACTGAAACAGTAGAATTTACTATTCCCACTCCAATCTAATCCAATTTGGGGAATGTGTTGGAAACTAAAGTGGTGAAATTTACTATTTCCCCTAAAATCTAACACTTTTTAAGGCAAGTTTCTAAAAATTAAAAAATGTTATGTGCACAATCATTACTCCATACTCACACGAAAATTAAGATATATAATATAAATTAACATTTACTTTACAAAACACACTAACTAAAACTACAAATCTATATATTCATATTTAAACATAAAAAAATAACACATTTTTAACACCATTAATAATTAATGCATTTTTTAAAATTTTAATCTACCATTCCTGAAGTTAGACCATAAAATAAAAATAAAAAATCATAATCCCCCCAAAAATCATAACATTAAAAAGATATATACCACCAATTTTAAATTATAAATGTGAAAAAAAACATTTTTACAATTACCTTATAATTTTCAACATAAGAAATGTAAAGATATTTTTTTTTGTAAAATTTGTAAAGACATTTTAATGATAGTGATTTGTTTTAATTTGTTTTCATATAAAAAATAGTTTACAGTATTAAATGTAATTTTTATTCAATTATTTATCTAATTGTTTATAATGCATAGTTGACCCTTACTATAATTAATATATTTTAATTAATAAAAAAATATTATGTATATACATTATTACTTTAACTAAATTAAGTTATGCATTTTATATCTATTTACATATCATTAACATAATTAGCATTAAATTTATTTAAAAATGACCACTTTTCAAAAATTTCCCGACCCAGATAGTCAACAGGCATGGTCAGACTTACAGCTACCTTCAAGGAACCTAAGACCCGGATCATTTAAAGTGAACTAGAGCCACTTGATACCGGCTCACCTGGTTGTCTGATGCCACAATCTAGTAGCCTACGTCGGGGGCTACCTGCTCTGAGGAGACCACATGATACCTTACAGTAGTCATACTGGTTCCTGAGTCTTTTAGAGCCCCTACTGTATGCCCATTGATGGTGACTCACTGCCTATACTTTTTAGTATTGTCAAGCATGTGAGCCTTTGGCACCATCTCTTTATCAAACAGGGACACTTGAGTAACCTCCTCCCAAAACAAACTGGAGCAACTTCCTCTTTGAGCACTACACTTGCCACTCATGGGGTAGGACAACCAGTTGTCCATATTTATAGATTCGCTAGCCATCAACTCGCCATTGCATGGCAGGCCCCAGATGGACCTGGGCTCTGGGCGTGGAGAAAGTAAATGCTTTAATGCGCAGAATATGAGGGGGCAATACTGAAGACAGAAATGAAATTAGGGATTTGAAAAACTGAATTTGCCTAGGCCAGGTACACTCCACTAGATTGCCCCCCGATGGATGGCTTGGGTAGGATCATTGCTACTTCAGGGGATGCGGGGGGCATGTGAGCTTTCAGCACCTGGCAGCACATAATGCCTCATGACCGCATGTCGAGATGGGTTCTCCCAGCTAGTCTATTGGTATTTGGGAAAAAATGACATCCTAAATGCCTCGACTCAAATCTCCCATTTTTGATACTGTCCTTCTGTAACGTAATAAAGGCAGGGGAAACCCAATTTACCCTTGTAGGCTTGGGCACCGGATAATTAAGGTCAAGGGGTGCTACAAGGGACTTGATTCTGGAAACAAATCTACTCAGTTCGGAGTCGTATTTAGATTATCACACTCCAATGTATCAACAGAATATCACATATCAAGAAAAATCAAACAATAGAATAAATCACTGGAAGGAAAAAGATACACGGAAAGAGTAAAAAATGTATTCATAAGAAATGTTATAGATTTTAGTAATGCAGTTTGCAGATAGACATCTAGGGAGACATATGAACCAATGAATTTGAGCAAAAAAGTTATGAACAGAAGTATAGGCAACATAAACACTTCAGTTCAAAACTAAGCATCAACTCCTAACAATTTGAGACAGACAACCAGCAAAATGAATCATCGATGGTTGTGTGTTCGTACCAAAGCAACGTTGATGGAGATGATGGGGATGTCGATGTTTCGGTCTATGATGCTGCCGTCATGAAGACCATCATCAGGACCAAACAATTCATTGCTGGTGAAAATACCCCTTGAAAATTCACACTTCAAACCTTCTCTTTCATATGAGAAGTGACGAACGGTGGAGCCGGGACGTGGATCTGAATTGTGGCGTGTTAAAAGACGCTGTAATGAATACCGCTAATTGAGAGTCGTCCTAAATAGGATGCCGAGTGAAATTGAATTTCAGATGTGTATCTGCAAACTGCATTACTAAAATCTATAAAATTTCTTATGAATACATTTTTTACTCTTTCCGTGTATCTTTTTCCTTCCAGTGATTTATTCTATTGTTTGATTTTTCTTGATATGTGATATTCTGTTGATACACTGGAGTGTGATAATCTAAATACGACTCCGAACTGAGTAGATTTGTTTCCAGAATCAAGTCCCTTGGAGCACCACTTGACCTTAATTGTCATTCTGTAACAGCACTGTTTCTCCAGTGAAGGATGTTTGTTTGCTTGTTTTGGTCCCTTCATATTGATTTTCCTAGTTTTCTCCAAGCTTGAAATTATCAGGTCCACAAACTCTGGACCAAATAATTCCAGGCCAGGACTTTAAAGCAGAGCTGTGGAGCTCAGCTGCAGCAGCTGCTAACCTGGCCCACTCTCCAAAGGAAACATAAGGGGAGCAGCAAACGCTCTCCCCTCACCTGCTTTGCAATCCTCCCCACACCCCTCAGAAAAACACAAGGAGTTTTGGAGGAAATCATTTATTAAGCCGCAGATTTAGGTGGAGGGATACTGGCTAAAATCAGAGTTTATGACCCTTTGGCATTCCCCACACATGAACCTGAGGAATTTTTAAAAATGCTGTATGTCTGAAGTGAACATTTCTGCCTGTTTCCTATTGTCTACTTGTATTTGTTTTAAAAACATTCCGACTTCTGTATATATTTCAATCTCTTAAAAAATATATTTGTTTAAATATACCAGTTTCATTATTAATATTTTCCCATTCTGTACTTTGTACTGGTAGTGCTGTTCCCTACCTTCATTGTGTTATATGTGACTCCCTTGAAGTACCTGTGAGGGACCACGTGTAATGTGCATATTACTCCAGTCGTTGACTGGAGTAGATATGAGCCTGTTTTGGGATTTTAAAAAACTGGAGAAGATGTAGGTGTAACTTAATTGAATAGCAGGTGTTATAATACTCCCTTCCATTGGTCAATTTGTATTTGCATCTCTCACTAGGTAGTAGATGTTACTATTTTCCAACCACTATCCATTGCCCCGGTGCATTACTTTTGTCACAGAACAATAAGGTGACATTGGGGAAAAACACTTCATATATAGTCTACTTTCTCGACACACTTCCGTATTGAGAACTCAGTACAGTTGTAGGTCAGCATCTGTTGATGTGCTTCCATTAGCCAAAGTGAATCCCTCAAATATTAATACTGCAAAAACTAACACTTGCACCAGAACAAACGCCAGTTAATTAAGCCACCAAGACCACTTTGAACAATGAAAAGTCAGACGTTCTAACAATTACACTGATCAGAAAATCACTAATTTGTCACTTTTGCAGGAAATCATAACCCTTAAGAAAGGGATCTATTGTTATAAGTTCTCTTTACCATATTATAAAAGTATTCGCTAAACAATAAAAATAGGAGTTCAAACACATATTTTATTTATTCTCTATAACATGATGTTAACTAATATGTTGTCTATGCATCCTAATTCATAAAGCAAAACACTGATGAGCTCTAAAACGACAAAGGGTTCCATTCAGAGGTGAGAGTAACAAGCCAACCACGAAACATTGGCAGATGCTCCATCCAAGGGCGTAGCTAGGTCAGTGAGATTCCGGTGGAGGGGGGAGGGGGGGCGGTGAACTTCATATTTCCCAACTAAAAAAACTGTGGGTCGAAGGGTGGAGGGGTGAGACAACCATGGTTCAGGATGGACTGTTTCCACAAGGAAATGGTCAGTATTGATTTGCAATAGAAGACCCTGTGTCTAGAGTGGCACAGTGGCTAAAAACGATGGGTTGGAATGCGTCCGAGTGATTGTCCCTAGTTTTCAAGCATTCTTCCCATCACCTTTTGGTTGTTTGATAGCCAGTAGTATGTCTGGAAACCTGAGACTGATGCAGCTTTCCAAGCCTACTCCTGCCAATGTTTGTGTATTCCAAAAAGTAGTACATTTGCACACATTAAAGGAGTACTTCTATCGGCTCAGATTTACTATTTTTTTGTTACAGTTGTCACTATATACATATTTATGTTTCCGCTTGTGAGGATGTGGGTGTGTTATATGATATGGCTGTGAGGCCTTATCAAGGAATACACTCACAAAAACTGTCAGGCTCGTTTGTATCACCTTTGCTCAACCCTGGGTAGCTGTGGCTTCGAGCAGCAAGGCTTGACAAAGGTAATTAGTGTAAGGAATTTAAGAGCACCAAACAGCAAAATAGGAAAGTCACAGAACAAGAAAGAGCCACAAAAACTATTTTGAAAACTTAGTGTATTTATATGAAATGTTAGAGACATTTGTGATCAAAATCCACCAAAGGGGTACAGAAATACAGATTTTTGAAGAAATAAATACTCTTAATTTTAAGCACAAACAAGCACTGGCCAATAAAACGTTAGTGAACTTAAAAAAATGTGGGCAACCAAATCCAAAAGGATGAAGGTCTAGGGGGCCAGACAGGATCCTTTGGCCAGTTACCTGGCCACCAGAGTGTTTTGAAGGCAAGTTCCAAACTTTACAGCAGTCACCTTTGACTATAATTGAGTTGCCCTGATGCTGAGGATACAGGTGAAAATCAATCAAACAAGACTCGTATAGAGCAGCTAATCACCTGTGAGGGTATCCAGGCACTGAGGATCTTGCTGTGGCGGCTCAGTCAAACAGCCAGGTCCTAAGTCATTTCCTGAATTTTAGCAGAGACTGTGAGGTCCGAAGGTGAAGAGGGAGGTTGTTCCAGAACCTGGCCGCAAGGTAGGAGAAGGAACAAACTCTGCTGTAGCTTCAATGTATATTAGAGGTATGGGTGAGGTGAAGGGAGGTGGAACACATGTGGCTGGAGGGTTGGTGGAAGGTCAGGCGGTGGTTGATGTAAGCTGGTCCTTGGTTGTACAGAGCCTTGTATGTGTGAATCAGTATCTTGTAGTGACATCTCTTCTTAATAGGGAGATGGTAGAGTTTCCTGAAGTACGGGGTGATGTGGGTCTGCTTGGGGAAGTCAAGGATGAGTCTCGCCACAGCATTCTGTATGAATTGTGGTCTGTTCAGGAGGTGCGAGTTGATTCCTGCATAGAGTGCATTGCAGTAGTCCAGCCTGCTGTTGACTAGATCTTGGGTGATGGCTTGTCTGGTGTTGATCGGGAAAGATCTTGCGAAACATGAGAAAAGTGAGGAAGCAGGCGGAGGAGACAGAGTTGATCATTGTGAGCTTGCTGTCCAGGATGGTGCCGGGGTTGCAGGCATGATCTGTCGGTGTGGGTTAGGGTCCTAGTTCGGAAGGCCACCAGGAGTTGTTCCACAGGTAGGTGTAGTTCCCGAAGATCAGTATTTCGGTTTTGATTCTGTGTTGAGTTTCAGGGAGTTGTCTTTCATCCAGTCGCCGATGCTCGTCATGCACTTTTGGAAGTTGACCCTCATAGTTGAGGGCTCTTCAGATAGGGAGAGGATGAAATGGGTGTTGTTGGAGAAGGAAACAATGTTCAATCCATGGGTTCTGACGATGTTGGCCAGGGAGGTCATTTAGGTGTTGAACTGGGTGGGGCTGAGGGATAAGCCTTGAGGGACGCCATAGATTATGCTTGTGTGTTCCGAGGTGAGGGGAGGAAGGCGGATTCTCTGGGTTCTTCTGGTGATGAAGGAGGCAATCCATCTGAGGGTGCCTCCTTGAATTCCAATGTGGTGGAGTGTGTTCATAAGGATGAGGTGGGATATGGTGTTGAAAGCTGCTGAGAAGTTGTGGAGGGTTAGAATCACCATTTCTTCTCAGTTAAGGAGGGCTCTGATGTCATCGGTGGCAGAGATGAGGGCGGTTTTGGTGCTGTGGTTGGTGCAGAATCCAGACTGGGAGATGTCCAGAAGATTGCTGTTCCCCATGTTTTCCATGAGTTGCTCAAGGATGTTCCAATTAAGGTGCGATCGACTGCAGTGCCTTTATGGTGCGTCCTCAGTCCACGAGTGGTGTGGGCCAAATTTGTCTACATAGATCGGGGTTCCTCAAAGTCCTCTTTGTTGCAGTATGTAGCCGGCTGATGCTGGACTACTGATCTCCTTGCACCGCGGTTGGGTAGAAATCCTTTGGTGGGGACTAGTGTCCCTCTTGGTTGACAAATCTGGGCTTTGATGGCACTCCCAGGGCCAGCAAACTTGGATGCAGCATTTGCCCGTCGAGGATCGTTCACTTTGAACACCTGGCGGCAGGTAGCAACAAAACCTCTCTGGTGGCTACCAACTTGCCAATTTGGATTTCTTCAGCTTGTGTCTCTGGAGCTGGTTCCAGGGAATCAGCCAACTGATCCTTGGAGTCACTGCTTTCACTTGGTGCTAGGAACCAAATTTTCCCCAGGTAAGGAGCCATAGGGACAGTCCAAACTTAACTAGCCCAAAGTGCAGCAGATGCAGTACTTCTGACAGTGCGGTCTCTCTTTGTGCGGTTTCAAGGGCAGATGGCAGTCCTTCTTGGTCCTTCAAATTCAACTCGATCTGAGGTTCAGGGTGCCCATTTTAACCCAGGCAAAGTGCCCAGAGAGTACAATTTGTTCACTAGCGAATGGGATAGTAGGTCCCCTCCTCTTTGGTGACAAAGTTCCAGTGATGTGTGGCATTTGGCGACCCCCGAGTGCAATATTCTTGTCACTCTCAAGTTGTCTGAGGTTTCTCTCGACTGTGAGAAGCTTGGTAGCCCACCCCAGAGGTTTGGCTACCTAAGGGCTAAGTGCCTATGAGAAAACCAGCTTGGGGACGGGTTTTCCCTCTCTCTCCCTTCTCTAACTTGTGTTTATAATCAAAAGACAGCCAGCTCGGGTGTGTTGCCACCAGCGGTCCTTTAGAAGCTCTCCTTTTGGGCTAAATCCCCAAGTGACCTTCCTGGGACAACAGGACTCTGTGGCAACTGCCTTTGGGCCAGATGTAGGTAGGGTTTTACCGGTCGGTAACGGCCGAATTCGGCCGTTACCGACCGGTAAAAGGATTTTGAGATGTAGGGGGCAGAATCGGTAAATTTACCGTTTGGTAAATTTACCGATTCTGTAAATTTACCGATCGGTATTTTTACAGATTCTGTAAATATGATATGTAGTTGGGACTCTTCTGAGTCCCACAAGCCCTACAAATTCGGTATTTTACCATAAAATTCAATTTGATGGTGAAGTACCGATTCAGGTGTGCATGCACATGTGTGCATGCACACCTGTGCCATATGACAGGCAGACCTGCCCTTAGGGCAGGTATGCCTGCCACATGGCACCCGAACCTTTTTTGGGGGTGCTAGAGGGTGTCAAAGTGACACCCCCTGCACCCTTGTCAAATTCGGTATTTACCGATTCGGTAAATACCGACCGGTAATGCCCCATTCATTCCTATGGGCTTCAAAGCCCATAGGAATGAATGGGGCATTACTGGTCGGTATTTACCGAATCGGTAAATACCGACTTTTAAAGATTCGGTAAATCCACATCTGGATTTACCTACATCTCGGTACTTCTATTTTACCGATTCATAAATACCGAATCGGTAAAATTCGGTATTTATGAGTCGGTAAAATAGAATTACCTACATCTGGCCCTTAGTTCCTAAGCCTGGGAGTTGTTAACACGTCCCTAGGTTACCAATTCACATGTATCAGTTTTAGCGAGCCTTGGGATTGGGGCTTGAGCATATGGCTCCAGTGCACTTTCAGAGACTTAACCATCAGCATTAGGACAAACAGAGGGGGATGACCATACAAAAAGGGCACTTTCCTACATGTGCCCTTCCCCAGGTGAAAGGTGATGAGCAAATAACCTATGCCCTAATAATTCTCATCATCTAAGTGGAAAAACCTGGAAAGGCCATCCACATTGGCATTGTTAGTCCCTGGTCTGTGTTCCACTGAAAACTTCATACCTTGTAGATAAATGGACCACCTCAACAACTTGGGGTTCTCTCCTCTCATCTACATCAGCCCTCAGAGGCGTGTGGCAGTTTGAACAATGAAGTGAGTATAAAACAATTAGGGTCTCAACGTCTTCAGGGACCAAACCACCATCAAAGGCTTCCCTCTCAAAGGCACTTAAACACTGCTCTCTAGGAAGGAGTCACCTGCTGATATAGGCAATTGGTTGATTCTGATCCTCATCATTTGTTTGTGACAACACTGCCCCAATCTCCCCTGTTCAGAAGCATCTGTTTGCGCAATGAACTCCTTTCTTTAATCTGGTTCCTTCGGGAAAGGTGCTGAGCACGTAGCCTCTTTCAGGGTGTCAAAGGGTGGTACAGATGACCTTCTAAGGCTACTTTTTGGAGGTAATCTCAGTGAGTGAGGCCACAATGATCCCATACCCCTTCACATACCTCATGTAATACCCAGTCGAGGCATGGAAAGCACTGACTTGGACCTGGGTCTTGGGAGTCACCTACTCCAGAATGGTCTCGATTTTTTGTTGAAGCTTACACTTGGCCTCCACCTACAACTTGGCCCAAGTAAACAACTGAACTCTGCCCTATCTGGCACTTACTGAGTTTGACAATTAGGGCTGCCTGTTGCAGGGCCTGTAGCACTTCCCTTAGGTGGACCAGGTGAATCCCCCCAGGTGGAACTAAATACAGCAATATCATCTAGATTTGTTGTCCAGACCTGAAAGAACTAGATTCACCAACCTTTGGAAAGTGGAAGGTGCATTTTTCAATCCAAAAGGCATCACTTTGAATTGAAAGTGACCTTCTGAGGTTAAAAATGCTGATCTCTCTTTTGCTCTCTGGGTAAATCCAATGTGCCAGTACTATGATGTTAAATTAAAGGTACTTACAAATTTGGCGGCACCCAGCTTTCAATAAACTCATCTGCTCTTTGTATGGGGTGTGCAGCAGTTATAGTGACTGCATTTAACCCCCTGTAATCCACACAAAACCTCCTCTCTGGTTTTCCACCATTTGAGTGCGGTTTGGGGACCAACATCACCGGGCTTGCCAAGGGACTGTCAGAGGGTTCGTTCACTCCTAGCTCAAGCATCTTGCTGACCACAGTCTTGATGCAGACTTTGACTTGATTTGTCTGATGTACTTTTTTGACAGTCTGTATATTTTATTTTTGACAGAGAAGCTGTCACCGTGTCAGCATCATGAGCACACCATGCTGTCTGGCCAAGGGTCAAAGAAAAGAGCTCAGTAACATGGTTTAGGTCTTGCCTGCAATCAGATTGCTGTTGTGCAGTAAGAGAGTCTGATGAAACAAGACACTCTACTGAATCACCTTGTAGGTTTCTTGACAGTTGGTCAGGGAGGGTTAACTTTTATCCTCTTGGCCTCAAGCAGTGACCATGAGCATGTTCATGTCAGATCTGACCTGGTGTAGCGCTAGGCAATTTACATGGAGAACTCTGTGGGGACTCGAAGGGGTCCCTAAGTCTGTAGTGTAGTTCCTATTTTCCCAATAGGCTCTGCGCATTGGAATAATATCTTCAATAGTATAGACGTAGGACTGTGGTTAACTAGGTCTTCTACTGACGATATTAGACTTAAAGTTATGTGTGTGCCAGCTAGCTCAGAGTTCACTAGAAACTTTCTCGAATAGGCAAGGAGGAGTTTAACCTCCCTGGATAGACAAGAAGGGATTTAGTTTCTGACAACCATAGAACATGACAACTTTGCTCTCCCCTAATCAAGAGTATATCTCTAGAGTCGTGTGAAAACAAAAGATAACTTATTTTACTCAGTCAGTATGTGCATTCTTAGTTTCACCAGATTGTAGAGAAAAGGAAGAGACGGGCGTGTTCAATAAAAAGGTGTTATTTATTGATCAGTCTCTTTTCTCGTACAAGAGAAATGAATCGCTATTATTGCAATACTTATAGTTAAGTAAAGTGCATACAGTAAAGACAGAATTATAAAATAATACTGTAAAAGCATTGATATGGTTTCTTATCCATATGACACTTAAAATGGATAAAATAGATATATACATATATACATTGACTAATCGTACTCAACTGGTGCTTCTAACTACGCCTACCCCAGTGTACCTGACCTAAGCCTAAGACTTGGGCGGGAGTAGATAAGTAGCAGTTTAAGTTAAGTTTGCTTTGCCAAGGATCTGATTCAAGAATTCTCTGCAAGGGGTTTTTCAGTTCAGTATCTGGGATTTAGAAGGTTGGAGGGCTGGTATCTCTATCTCAGGACTCGATATCCCAGTTGCCCGCAAGGGCGGCTGGGAACGCCGGAGCTGGATTTCTCGGCAAGAGAAAAGGCAGCATCTCTCTCTCAGCGCGTCAAAAAGGGAGGGGCAGCGTCCGTGGGCTTCCTGCATCAGCTGGGCTCCTCGGCAAGTATCGCTGCTCCAATCTCGTCACCACCACCGTGTGTTTGCTTAGGGCAATGTCGGTAATATTTATACCTGAAAGGTGCCGAGATTGACGTAAGGATGGACATAAATACGTCAATAAGGATGTCATACGAACTGGTTGTTCGTACATTCTTTACTGGAGTTCTTGGTTAAATCAAAACAATAGCTGCTGGGGATTTCCCAGGTTGCTGGAGGTTTGATTTGTTTTGAGAACTCGGTATGCTTTCTATGGGGGCTTGAGGAATAGTGCTTGCCTAATGTGGTAGCACGCGCTATGACCTAATCAGAAAACGGGTTTCTGTGCCGTTGTATGGCCACTAGTGATCTATTAACCGGACAAGGGTCAGAAACAGGAATATCGATACAGTTCCCATAGGAAATACATCACACCCACTCCACGGAATCTATGTACATATTTACTAACCTAAGCATAGTAAACATAACTAAACATGTATGTGTATATAAACCGCCCCAAAATACATTAATTTGCATAAATGGTATAACGCAATACATGAAAAATGAATATAGTTACTGTATGCATTCAAGCAGTGTAATCATTCAAAAGAGAGGATGCACATTGTATATCAGCATGAATGATTTGCGAAAATAACACATGAAATGGCTCTTAATACAGAAGAAAAATTGCGAGACCACTTCATCACATAAAATGTAATTCTATTTGAAAACAACCTAGAGGTCGAGGGAATGTCTATTAGAGTTTCCCAAAATAGAAGTGTTCTGTTCTCTAAGAATAGTTTTACTTTAAGCAGAAGATAAGTGCCTGAAAGGTAAATATTTTGGATGTTCGGAGAAAAGTTCCTGTTTGCAGGAGCAGACTCGAAAACATTCTTAGTGGCTTTGTTTTCAAATTTGAAGGCCAAAGTCAGAGTTCAGGGAACGCTGTGTGCACGTTGCTCAAAGTCATTCTTTCTGTTCTGGTGAAAACATCATATCATTAAGATGTTCGAAAAAACAGTCAACAGCTTCTGGTGAGAGTTCTATTAGGTTGGAAAATGACGCTACCATGCATTCACGCGCATGATCGCTTTCATAGATCGTTGGATCAGCATTGCTGACAGATGGTCGTACCTGATCGATGCTGCTTACATCTCGTACTTCACTACCCTTCAATCGCAGTGGTGAAGTCTCCACGAATGCCGTCATCAGGATTGGTAGCCGCTGGGGACAGCACAATGCATGAGCCTTAACTGGACTCAACAAAGTCTCTGCATCCAATGGCACTTCTGATTGTAGTGTCCAACACGCATTCTTCGCCGCATAGCAAGCACCTTAATACAGGCATAGCACAAGACTGCCACAAGGGTCTGAATGAAAGAAACCAGGTCATATTTAAATCTCGTAGCCGTGCTAGTCCAAGGACTTTAGTTATGCGGTCCCGGTAGCGGATAGCTAGGATCGTTTCTTCCATTGTTGCTGGAGTCATGTCTGTGACACGGTTTGCCATATCGAAGCAAAAGTAGCAAAAATAGGACGCCTGCTACTAGTCCCAATAGGAGAGGTAGACCGCCAAAGATGGAATGGACGAGGTTTGGGAAAATACTCAGGATCGCTTTGAATGGGGTTAAAGCGCCTGAAAAAATTGTCTTAAATACACTCGCGATACCACTTGTATCAGAAATATTTAGAATTTCGTTTAGTATTTCTGCGAAGTGTCGGGGGCTATTTGTTGATAACAGTGAATGAATCTCAGCCGTTGTCCTTGCAACTTGGAGATCGTACGTTTCTTTTGATGACGTCAACTGGGTTGGCGTCTGTAGGAGCACAGTCTTCATTCTGCTTAAAGTATCAATTCGAATAGAAGAGAAATTCAAACTGGGCCATAACCTTGCCTCCCTGTCTGGAGTATCATTTGGGAACAATACTCTTTCACAGCACATGACCCTGGTAGTCACGCTTACGAGATAAGGTTTTCCGGGCATTAGGCTGCAACATCTGCGATCTACAATTAGAATGTAACTCCCGTTCGAGAGTCTCCTAAAGAATGGTTCTATTTGTGTTGCAGGTGTGCCTAGCTGGTGACATGAAAGGTTATTTGAAGTCCCTTCACAGGCCCCATGCAAACTTAAATCCTGACACAGAAGTATGCCACTTAGTGATTTTTCACAATTATTACCACTAAGAAATACACTCTGTCCTTTATTACTGACACATGTGTGTGTATAGGGCAAGTTCCATGTTGACTTAACGTATCCTTTACCCAACCTTTCATAATGGCCTGCCTGTATATATTTTTGGCAGTATTGAAACTGGAAAGTTGTTATCGGAATATTTATTATCCCATGTATCATCCATTCAATGACAGGTCGTTCTGACATTGTCAATGGTAATCTCTCAAGTTTTTCAATGCTCAGAATTGTATAGTCAGCACCCTTTTGTGCCAAACTGATTTGTTTATCAGTAAGGTTAAAGATATTAAATAGTGACGTTGTGTTGATTAAACGCCAAGGCACATAGCCTGAACGCAGATTTTGTAACGTCCAGCCAAGCTGTACAATAGAACGTAATTGAGACTGACCGTGTTGCAACATCAGTATGTCTTGCTCTATTATATCGATTGCAGAAGATACAATACTGTCCAGTGAATATATTCTGGAAGACAGAGTCATTAACCCATTGTCCACAACAGAAAGTGATTTTTCCAAATTAACACGGTCAATTTCCTGTATTTTTTCTGCTGTCTCAATTTGAGTTTCTTTCCAAACTTCGTTATAAGTTGCATATATAGAGGCCGCTATGAAACGTTTTTGACGCTGTTTGCGTGGTCCCATAATGAAATCACGCAAGTCAGCACCTTCTTTAAGTAAAGTTAGATGTTGCTTAATTTCAGCCAGTGTGGATGTATGTAGCCATTGAAGGCAGAGCTTTCCTACACTGTAAGTAGTTATTATCCCTGGATGTTGTCTCTGGGAGTATCTTGGGTCTGGCCTGGTCAATGTGAACCCCTGTAATTTATTCAGGAATCTGTCTTGACAGTTATTTGTGTCTGTGGGCCAGATCAACCATTGTTTCCAATCAGGATGAGTTCTGTTTTGGTTTAAAATACTGGTTACGTCTATCTCAACATCTGTAGTGCTATTACTATCCGTTGTTGGCTTTGGAATAGACGGTTTGTTTAAGTCTTTGATTTTGGCTAGGCCAAGACAGGTAGTCTGTTGAATAGTGTCATTCAAAAATATAATTTGTTCTGTGATCATGCAGGCTCTAAATAATGATTCTATACCTTGCACTTGCCAATCTTTTGTGCCCCAGATCGTTTTCGTTTCAATGTTATTGTTCCAGAAATCAAAACCAAATGTATTCATTTTTTCAAAAAATGAGTCTGAATATATCAATTTTGTGTTTGTAAGCATGGTTTTCACTCCTGTCTTATTTAACAATTTGAAATAGAATGTTTCTGCATTACTTGTGTTAAACCCTGAAAAGTATGAATATTTATCATGAAATGTTTTTGAACTGCCTTTTGGTGGAGTTGCACAATGTTCCCATTGGTTATAATTTAAAACATTTCTAGGCTGAGTAGATTTATGCAGATAATGGTTACCATAATGGTTATAGCAAAACATTTGATCATAATTAGATGAACCTTGTAAATAATCATGTTCTGTAAATTTAGCTGACATCACTAGATCAGACATCATATCATTAATACTTTCAAAGTCCCAATCATCAGAAAATTTGCTTGGTTTTACAAAGTCACTCAATGAAATCTTAAATTGGTGTGGATACTTCAGGAGTTCAACCGGACCATATATTTCATATTCAGTTTTGTCCCATGCTACCCCGCCGTGTATAGGTTTGGCTGTGAAATTTACTGAAGAAAGTTCTCTTTTCTCGACGTGTGAAGATGTGTGTGGTTTAAGGACCAAGTTGATATTCTGGCTTGCTGTGTCCATTGTAGCATATTTTCCCTCAATGAAATGTCCCAACCATAGTACCATGATGAGCCAAAGTATGAGGATAAATGCACCAAAAGCCACCCAAATTTCAATCCATGGAGAAATCAGATATGTTTCTTTCAGTTGATGAAAAAGTTCCTTTGCTTTATCTTTAAAAGTTTTTGTTGTCGGCTGTACTTTTGGTTCACTTGGATCTTCCGAAAAATCATCGAAGTTGATGAAGTAGCCGGATGCTGTTCTGTCAATTGTTTCAATTGTTTCTGGATTCCTTTTTGCTTTAGGTATTTGCTTTGTTTCATTAGCATAGTCTGTGGTTACATCACTGTAGAATGGAGTTTCTTGATGTAAAGCTTTGATTTGGGTTTTAAGAGGTTTAAGTTCCATTGCTTTGTTGCATAGTCCTTGTTGATTCACTGTTGGTTTATCAAATGTGATTAGTCTTTCAGTTTGAACCTCTGTGGATGTAGCAAACTTTGGTGTTCTGCTACTTCTTGGGAGTCCACTTGGCCTACTACTTGTTATCGGCCACATGATTGTGGTTTAACCAGGTCGATGGATACAACTCGGTTCTCCTTTTTACCAGCAAGGGGCGGTAGTACTACTGATCTCGTCCCGTTGATAGACAAGACAGGAACTGCTTTTCTGTAAGAAGGCCCAAATTCCTTCTTTACCGCGATCTTCTCTCTGACCAGATCCCCGATTTTTGGAATCCAGACAGGCCTTGCTGGGACAGGTGGTTTCTCTTCAGTGGTTGTTGGCTGTTGTTTCAACTTTATGTTGCTCAGTTCTCTTCTTGTTTCATTTAAGTCCTGTAAAATAGCCAAGCGATCTTTGATATCAAAGCATTTTTCTTTAACCACTGAAGTCTGACTATCTAAGTCCTGGATTAACATTCTAGTCCCAAACAATAGTTCGTACGGACTGAGACCTCTCAGAGAATTTCTTGGCAGATTGTTTAGACTACGTTGGACACTTATTAAATGTTTGACCCACCCAGCTCCCGAACCTAATACCTTCGCTGTTACCGATTGCTCCATGCCTTGGTTTTTTCTTTACACCATCCCGTTTCCCTCAGGAAGGAAGTGAGAAGAGTCCCGCAATGCAATGTTCATTCTGGCCAGGCACCCCCCATAAACTTTTTAGAGCTAAAGGAAAGATTTTGGTCAGAACGTAACATGCTTCTAGCGTATATGCCATTATAGACTCGCAAATCTTTTATAACAGTTCAGACGTCAGCCGAAAGTTGGGGTCTACATTATAAGTGAAAATAGTCTCTATATGTTAATACGACGCATTATTCATACTGGGTTTTGTATGCAGATAGCCTATTCCTTATTGAGCGAAAAGCCGTGGGAATACACCGTTTCGTTCACCGCTGCTATCTCTGTTGCAGTTTGGACAGTTTCTCGTGAATAGGTGTTGGTCCTGACTCATTCCTGGCCACCAGTATGTTGATTGTAATTCCGCTAGAGAATCCTTAATTGTGCGATGTCTAAGACCCTCGCCAATATGTGCGTCTACTATTAACAAAACTCTCCTGTTCATGTTTGGAATCACTCTATCCCCCACTCCAGGGATTCGAGCAAAAGGAACGGGGTTTGCATCGATTATGTATGTATAATTGAGTGGATACATGATGGGTAGTGCTGAAAAGTCGCCCATTGATGACGTTTTTACCGCCAGCATTGTTTCCCCGTCAATGTGTTTTTCTGTATGCTTTTTTGTAGCTACGGAAGCCGATTTAGTTGCTACCGCTGTGGCTGTCTCAGCCAATGAATTCCCTGCAACGTGAACGCCATCACGCTGATGACTCAGTGAGTGTATCACGTGAGTCTTTGGTAGTTCTTTCTGTAAAAGAACTACTTGTTCCCAAAGCGATTTTTGCTTTATTGTGGCACCTGTGTCATCTTTGTAACCGTTTTTAATCCATTTCTGTAAATCATTATTGTATGTTTTGACGCAGTAATACGAATCGCACACTATTAGTGTCGGGAATTCGCGATCGGCATTATCTAGCGCCATTTTCAACGCTATTATTTCAGTCTGTTGTTCTGAATTATTTTCCACTGAGTGTGTTTTTGTCAACAGAGGTTTTAACTTTTCTTCACGCCATACATTTTTTACAATCTCACATGTGGCGTTGTAAGCGTGATCTCCCCATACTGAGGGTTGAGCATGTCCATCTGTATAGATTACACAGGCGTACTGTCGTAAAGGCAGAATGTCGATTGGCAGAGGATATTCTCTTTCATATTCTAGATATTTTAATTTTGTCATTTCCGGGTCAAAATAGTATTTTACTTTGTCCGTAGCAAGAGAATTTTCCCATTGTATCCATTTTGGATTTAATGCCATAGTAGGTAAATTACATGGGCTTGTTAATGCCTCAAAAGCTGATTCTGCTGTTCTGACTGTAATACGTCTGCCGTCAGCTTAGTCCCTTTCTCTTGCTACAGCTGTTTGAACCGCTTTAACAATGTTTTCCTTAATGCTGAATGTTTTTTCAGCTTCTGTGTACAAATGTGATTTGTATGCTATTGGTACCTTCTCTCCCTCATTAGAGGTCAGGTATGTGAATCCGCATCTTCCTGGGATGACTCAAATCACAAGGTTGCGTATGTTGTCGCGTGTTTGCAGTTTTGTTTTAACTAACATATCTGTTTGTAAAGATCTCAAAATTTCTGTGTGTTTTTGAGTCCAGTTGATTCTTTTAAAATCTGGTTTTATTAGATCATAGAGGGATTTGACCATCTCTGCATAATTTATAATATATGTTCTTCCGAAATTTAGGAAACATAGAATCGATTGTAAGTTTTTTAGTGTTCTAGGTGCTTGGATTACAGCACATTTCTCTAGGAAATTGTCAGCCAGGCTTTTGCCTTCACTTGATAATTCATATCCTAAAAACAGGACAGTTAGATGGGCAATTCTTGACTTTTTAAAGTTGAATTTGTAACCCTCTGCCGCGAACCCAAGTATTATGGTGTTCACTCTCTTCAAGTGAGTATCCAAGTAATCATCTGTTAGATAGATGTCATCGACATAAGATAATGCCTCGTCATCATATGTTTGTAGTAACTCTGTTACTCTCGCTGAGAATAATCCTGGGCTGTTCTTGAACCCTTGTGGCAAACGACAGAAATTTTTTTGTGCGCCATTTATTGAGAACGCGGTCAAATATCTGCTTTCTGGTGCTATATTTTGACAAAAGAATCCATTAGAAATGTCTAATGTTGTTTTGTATCTTTTGCGCACTATGCTATTCATTAGTGCTGCACTGTGTGAATTTTGCACTGCAAAGGTTTTACAACATGAGTTAAGGTGTCTGTAGTCCAAAACAAGACGATATGAATCATCTGGTTTGGAGACAGGAAACAAAGGATTGTTCATTTGTGAGGTGCAAGTTTCAATCACCCCCTGGTATTCAAGTTGATCTAGGATCTATTTTACCTGTTTTTTAGCTTCTTGCTTAATTGGGTACTGCCTCTGTGCAGTAGGTTGAGATTTTAACTGGATTTTGTGAGGAGGAGAATCTTCATCCCATCCCACATGGTTTTTATACAATGCAGGAGCCTGGGCTACTGCCCACTTTCTTGCAAGTGTATACTTTTTATGTATTGGAATATTATTAGAGAAGGCAGGCATAATTATTTCTTCGCCATGAGGGCACTCCCTGACAAACTCTGGTGGCCAGTCTTTTTCAGCTAGAAGGATGTCATAGCCTTTAGAGAGATTATCCCAAAATAGACCCCTTATTTTCCTAGTCTTATCCCCCTCTATACGCAATGTTATTTCATATATTTTATGACGTTTGCTAACTCTAGTATCTGCAGTTTCCACCTGAATGTATTCATTCGTGTCCACTGTCTCCAGATGATTCATCAGGATCTTGCGAGCTATGCTCACTTCTGCTGCGCTGTCTAGCATTGTCTGAGCCCACTCTCCGTTTTTCAGCTGTGTCCTCAGTATTCTCGGCATGGTTGATTACTTTAATACTGGCTACCTTCTTCTTTGGAAATTGTAATTTTTTATTTTGATGAGCAAGTTCTTTGTCTTTGGACTTGACGTGCTCTTCCCTGTGTTCTGATCGTCCTCTTCTTTCCGATTTCTGCGAGGAAGTCTGAAAAGATTGAGAGGGACGTGTATCAATATCTTGATATCTATCAGGTTTCTTTATATTATCCCTATTTCTAAGGTTGTATTTTTTCACAAAGGGCTCCCTTTGGGGAGACTTTCTTCCTTGGTCTGGAGATCTTTCTCTCCGCCGAGGAGATCTTCCTCTGGACTGGAATCTTTTTTCTTTGGGAGTGGATTGTTTATTTCCATCCCAGCTCTTTTTTTGAGTGTTTAGATTATTTTTAATAAATACCTTTTCAGGATTTTCAATTAGTTGGGGTTTTACCGGTATTCCACCCAAACTATCTCTTCCTAGTTCTTCATAGGATTTTTGTATGATTCTGGCAATTTCAAATGGTTGGTCTGCTATATCTGTCTCTTTCAACCTCTGGCGGATCGCCACATTTGCTGCTTCTCCCTTTATATTGGCTAGTAATATTGCCGAGACCTGTTTGAAGTCTTTCAGTAATTTCATACCAAGAGTTAAAGCAGGTTCTGGACCGTATTCATCTTGAATTTGTTTTAGCACATCTGGTATTACTGACATGGATGGAACACCATGTGTTTTTGTGTAAATTGAAGCAAAGACTGTACCCCAAGTGTCAAAGTCCTCCACATGTGGTGCGATTCCCATTGGAAGACAGATAGTCAGAATCCTGTGTTTCTCAACAGGGGTGGTATCTGGAAATACCGCCTCTATTTGAGTGATTTTTTGTGCTAACCAGAATGGAATTTGTTCCCGTTTTGCGGGTACTTTACCTAGGCAGGACTGTATGTTCTGTGGTTTAATTTTATGTGTGTTCCCCTGATGAGGGGTCAGCTGTGGAATTTTAATAGCTGGTTGGACTGTTGAAGTCCGCATTACATATTGGACTAATTGTCTATGTATTCTAATTAGTTGTTTTAGCTGTGCTAAAAGATCTGGTGCAGACATTTCTTCAATGTCTGGATGTGGTGTGTATCCGGCTAGGACCGGCCACGTTGCTCCTGGTCTACCTAGTGGACCGAGCCTGGTGATGTGATCATTATGTTTTAGGGCGCCATTAAACCAGAGCAGGTGCTCTTGGTATTTGAGTGGTATCTCCACCTCCTCGAAAGGAGTGTAGATATCTGGTGGTTCTTCTATTTTATAATAGTGGAACTCCTTTGTTACAGCGTTAGCTGCTGGAAAGTTTATCCATGAATAGAATACCTCTGTCTGCCGATATTCGTGTGCCTCAATTACGAATATGACTGTACCACCTCTCAGTGTCAGTCCATTTTCTATAAGTTTTAAGGTTATAGTTTTTCTTATGTTGACCGGGATTAGTATTGCCTCCGGGCCTTCCTGTAGGAGAGTATTGTCATCTGCTATGAGTTGAGCTGCTACTCTAACTGCCTCCCTTTCTCCTTCAGTGTCTGACATTTTACCGACAAGAAGGTTATTTTATTTATTTGCAGATCAGGTTTCTATGGAAACAAAGATTAGATGCACAATATTTTGGAACAGTGTATCCTTCAACGTTGAATAAACCAAGAAACATACATAGGAGTCTCCTCCTACGAAGTTTGGCGGATTTAACCTGTCACCCACTCCAGACGTCTTTGGAGTATTATGGGAAAAAGGGGTCTGTGTGAAAAAGCACGACTGAGTTACTCTAATGTCTTACGTTAGATTTATCGCCTATCCAAACAGTTGGGCGCCATGTAGTGTAGTTCCTATTTTCCCAATAGGCTCTGCGCATTGGAATAATATCTTCAATAGTATAGACGTAGGACTGTGGTTAACTAGGTCTTCTACTGACGATATTAGACTTAAAGTTATGTGTGTGCCAGCTAGCTCAGAGTTCACTAGAAACTTTCTCGAATAGGCAAGGAGGAGTTTAACCTCCCTGGATAGACAAGAAGGGATTTAATTTCTGACAACCATAGAACATGACAACTTTGCTCTCCCCTAATCAAGAGTATATCTCTAGAGTCGTGTGAAAACAAAAGACAACTTATTTTACTCAGTCAGTATGTGCATTCTTAGTTTCACCAGATTGTAGAGAAAAGGAAGAGATGGGCGTGTTCAATAAAAAGGTGTTATTTATTGATCAGTCTCTTTTCTCGTACAAGAGAAATGAATCGCTATTATTGCAATACTTATAGTTAAGTAAAGTGCATACAGTAAAGACAGAATTATAAAATAATACTGTAAAAGCATTGATATGGTTTCTTAGCCATATGACACTTAAAATGGATAAAATAGATATATACATATATACATTGACTAATCGTACTCAACTGGTGCTTCTAACTACGCCTACCCCAGTGTACCTGACCTAAGCCTAAGACTTGGGCGGGAGTAGATAAGTAGCAGTTTAAGTTAAGTTTGCTTTGCCAAGGATCTGATTCAAGAATTCTCTGCAAGGGGTTATTCAGTTCAGTACCTGGGATTTAGAAGGTTGGAGGGCTGGTATCTCTATCTCAGGACTCGATATCCCAGTTGCCCGCAAGGGCGGCTAGGAACGCCGGAGCTGGATTTCTCGGCAAGAGAAAAGGCAGCGTCTCTCTCTCAGCACGTCAAAAAGGGAGGGGCAGCGTCCGTGGGCTTCCTGCATCAGCTGGGCTCCTCGGCAAGTATCGCTGCTCCAATCTCGTCACCACCACCGTGTGTTTGCTTAGGGCAATGTCGGTAATATTTATACCTGAAAGGTGCCGAGATTGACGTAAGGATGGACATAAATACGTCAATAAGGATGTCATACGAACTGGTCGTTCGTACATTCTTTACTGGAGTTCTTGGTTAAATCAAAACAATAGCTGCGGGGGATTTCCCAGGTTGCTGGAGGTTTGATTTGTTTTGAGAACTCGGTATGCTTTCTATGGGGGCTGGAGGAATAGTGCTTGCCTAATGTGGTAGTACGCGCTATGACCTAATCAGAAAACTGGTTTCTGTGCCGTTGTATGGCCACTAGTGATCTATTAACCGGACAAGGGTCAGAAACAGGAATATCGATACAGTTCCCATAGGAAATACATCCCAAGTCTACCAATTAGGTGACCTCCCTTTTCTTTTCCAAAATGGGATAGGGCCCGGTCCACTTGTCCCAGAGGGCCCTGAGATCCACAGGCTCCAACACCCACACCAACTAACCTGGTTGGTATTCAACCAGTGCTAGCCTTTGGTTATACCAGTGCTTGATAAACTCCTGGTTCTCCTCCAGATGCTTGTTTGCCCTTTCCATGTATTCAGACATATGTGGACGCAGGCCCAGTACATAGTCCACTAAGTCCAGTTTTGAGCTCTTTGAGAGGTTTCCTTCACCAAACCATGGGGATCCCTTACAGGATAGCAAAACAGAAGTTCAAAGGGCTTAAAACCAACCCGCTTTTGTAGCACCTCTCTGTATGTTAATGTTAATGTTTCTTAGAGTGTGCTATTACCATAGATGTCTTGGCGCTAGTTTCAGTGAACCACTGTTAAGTACAGCGAGAAGGCAAGGATATGCAATCAATCAGGGGCTTTAGAAATGTTTACATGAATAAGGATGGATTTTTAGGTCAGAGAGCTAAAGAGCCCGGCCGTCAGTTCCCTTCTGAAATTCAATAGATTAGGCTGAGTTCTTAGGAGGTTGGGCAAAGAGTTCCACCATTTGGAGGCGGTGTAGGAAAAATATCTTCCACCCCAAGGAGCTTTTTTTATTCTGGGAACAAGGACTTTCCTGGCATTGTAAGATCAAAGAGCACGAGAAGGAGAGTACCATTTAAAGATATCTTGTGGGAAACGAGGGCCATCCTGGTGAAAGTCTTATAGACCAAACACAAAGCCTTAAACTTCATTAGTGCCCTGATGGGAAGCCAATGCAGATCTTTGATCGCCTTCGTGGTTGAGAAACATTTTGGAGGATTCAATAATAATGTAGCTGCTGCATTTTGAAATGTCTGTGATTTGTTAAGAAGATGAGTTTGAGAGCCTACATAGATAATCAGTGCCTTCATTACTGTTTTTCTTAACGCTAGCGGCAAGAAGGGAAGGAGATTTTTTTTTAATCCTTAAGATCAGAAAGCAGGAAGATGTTACCTGCTTTGAGTGCTCTATGAAAGCTAACTTGGTATCAAAGATGACCCCCAAGTTTCTTGCCTTCTGTACTGGGAGTGATAAGGTTCCAGAAAAAGGTATTGTTACCAAATAGTAGTACATCATTTTTTTCCAGTTAAGTTTTAAGCAGTTCCTCTGCATCAAGTTAGCAAATAAAAGGCAAGGTAATGACATCCCAACATTCTGTGTTTTTCAGGGAGGTTCATTATCATGTCCTTCATGGTGTTTTTGAATGTCTCAACGAAACACTTATTCTGGGGCGATAGGGGGTGTTGAACTTGTAGCTTAAACTACATCAATCTCACATAGCTTTTAAGTATGCAGGCTTGACATTTTTCCGTCAATCAGATACCACGTCTTTAGGAAACCCAACTCTGGTAAAGATACTAAGAAGGGTCTTTGCCACTGCAGGAGCAGTCACAGTACTGAGGTAAACTGTCTTTGGGTACCTAGTGGCAAGTTCCACTAACTCTAGAATAAACCTGTAGCCAGATATAGTTTGAGGGTCAAGGGGACCGACAATGTCCCCTCATCTTGCCATTTGCCTGACAAGCAACACAGGAGCCACATAACTCCTTCACTCTTTCAGACATCTGGGGCCAAACAAATGGGCAACCAACCTGTACCAGGTTTTGGTTTTCCCCAGATGTCCAGCTAGGGGGATTTTATGTTCTAAACTCAGAATGTACTCTCTCTACACTTGGGGGCCTCCATTCGCCTGGATGCCCCGTGTTTGGTGTCCCTGGCTTCAGTGTATAAGAGGCCATCTTCCCAGTAGATCCTGTGAATACCACTGACATTTCCCTCTTCCTGCCTTGCAGCTTGGTGCCTATAGCCTTCAAGAGTTGGGCATGACTTTTGCCCTTGGCGTAGGTCCTCTCTGGAGGGTCACTGTGCACTTAGGTGCTCCACCAAGTCAGTCCAGGCGCCTTCAACCGCAGATACTTCCTCAAGCACCAGGGAATGCCCCTCAGGAGAACTCTCCACGGGTCCTGTGACCTCTTTGAAGCTGTCTTAGCAGACTTCTTGTCCTTTGTCTTGTTTTGGGAGTCCTGCTGCATTATTTCATGCTCTAGGCTCCCAATACTTTCTTGTTGTGCTGCTCTTGTAGTCACACTCACCCACTCAGGGAGATCCAGCATTGGTGCATGAGCCTTCTTTACCACGTCTGCATAGGCAGGTGTTTCCAGATCATTTCCCAACAGATACTTCACTGGGCTGCCAGTGGACCAAACCACCTTCTTTGGGCCAGTAACCCCTTCCCTTCTAAGCTTACCAAGGTCATTGGATGGAGCTTAGTATCCTTGTCAGCAATTGTTATCTGGTGACTAACACTGGGTATCATTTGGTCTCGGGAACCAGTCGACCTGCCACCATATTGACACTGGCACCTGCATCAGTTAGAGCCTCTACTCCAATCCCATTGATCTTTGGCATTTGTCTATACTTCTCCATGCTTTGAGGTAAGACAGCCAGGGCTTCAATATCCATCCCACCCAGGGAAACTAAAGTAACCTCAGTATAACCTCTGGCCTCTCCAGACTAAACTTCCATCTCCTCTCCTATGCTAGCCTATTCCTTGGATTGTCCACCACCGGGGGACTATTTGAATCATGCTGCATCTGATTTCTTAGGTCCTGGCTGAAGACAGTCAGGACATACCACAGTCACATGCAGGTCAGGTTGGATGGACCACATTGGAGGTTACGGGTCCCAGGACCATGCCACAAAAGTCAGTTGAATTTTACCTGGCTCGTAGGGTCCAGGTGCAGAGTAGCTCTGGATGTCCCTGGTGCTGAAGCAGGAGCCACAGGTGAGCTGGCTGTACCCCTTAGAATGTTCTGGGGAGGAAACAGATGACGAAAAGTCGATATTAGGGCCACTAAAGTGGTCGCTGAAGGAGCTGCTGAGTTCCCTCGATTTGGAGCGTCGAGCAAAGGTAGTGGTTGCCGGACTGGCCACAAACAAGCCTTGGCAGAGAAAAGGTCAGCAAGAAGTTGTTTCGACGTTTGGGGAAAAATGGCAGCCACCTGAAACTTAGAACTAGGTTTCCAACACTACACAGGACCATCTACTTTTAGTTGATCACTTGGATGGCCCGATGGCCAGTGATTCTATAGTTTTGGGAAGTTGTTTTTACCTGCGGACTGCAGGGGAGCAGTGCCACAAGTTCAAGGTAGTCTGGAGTTGCCTTGGCTTTCAAAGGAGTTCCTATGTTTTAGAGGAACTGGTCTTTGGTCCAGGATGAGTTGGAGTTGTGCAGTCTCAGGATGGTTGTCACAGGTGCAAAGCATTGCGCATTTGTTTCGTGCAGGTCCTTTTGTCCTAGAGTCGGGTCCCTTCCTTGTCCTCTGTTGGAATTCCAATCAGAGCTAAGGTTCTGGTGTCAAGGGTTCCCCTTAAATCCCAGAGTTATGGGTTTTAGGGGTGAAGGTGCACGTAGCCAAAGGGGTACTAGCCCCAGCAGCTAATCCTCCCCTGTGGTGGCTACTTCCTGTGGGTTATGTCGCCTTTACTAACCAACACCCACTATTATACCACTTTTAAAAATGGCAGAAACCTTCCTTAGCTGTACAGACCAGGTTACCCACCAACCGGGTGTAGCAAGCCTTCTAGTGGTGTACGCCTCCTGACTACATTATTTGTCTGCCTGCCTGCCCGGGTGCAAATGTGCCTGGGGATAAGGAGAGGGCTGTTTACTTCTTTGAGCGGCAGCTGGGATGCATATCAGAGGAGGTGAAAGCTTTGAAGGTCACCACATTGATGTGGCACCTAACTAGCCATCATGTCACCTCCTTACCGTCCTAGACTTTGTTTCTGCCTCCTGGGAGTGTTCACACCTCCTAGCAGGGAGTCAGATTCTTGTCTTCATGGCTGCAGATGGAGGCTGCCAGCCGGAACACCTGGGGCAACCAGGTGGACAACCTCTAAAGTAGCCATCAGGGTACATGTCACATCAACTCTGGCATGAGAATTATGTCAGGAATGATGAAACAAGTTGTTTAATTCCAAATATGACATATTTCAGTGGAGCCATAATGGAGCTGGTAACCTGGCGGGTGCCTGGGTGCCAGCCCATGTTATCCTATGGCCCCCGTCCCTTATAGTGGTCCTTAATGGTCCTACATGGAATGGGCTACTATAGGGACATATAAGCTTGCACTTATATGTCTATACTTTTAATATAATCCGCCCTGCCTCCTAGGCTCAGGAGGCCTACCTTAGGAGTGACTGGAATATATTAAAAATAGTGCTTTGACCTTGTAACACATGATCAGGGCAAAGTCGAGTTCGAGCAGTTTGCACTGCTCATGCTGCCTGCAATCGCAGCACTACTTTCATTTGTTTACTTGAGTCACTCAGGGTGGCACAAACAGTGCTTCAGGCCCTCATGATCCCTTTAACTCCTATGTCCAGGGTACCATGTTTTCAACTGGGGCTACCAATTCACATATATCAGTTTTAGGGAGAAAGCACTGGCACTGGTGCCTGGACAGCAGACTCCGATGCACTTTCATTGTCATAACCTTCAGCACTGGGGCACACGCCTGGCGCCATCCATCTATTGCTACCGTTCATTCTGTATTTAGAGATGCTTCAGACTCTGGGTGTTGGGAAGGCCCCTTCGAAAGCCTGACCACCGGTGGAAAAGGTGCCAGAAAGATCGCACTATTTAGGACATTCTATAAAGTACAAAGTACCGAATTGTTAGCCATGTGGCTATGGTAAGGTGGACTGGCTGTTGGTCTTATTTTTGTGATTAAGTGGGTTCAGCAGTAGTGGAGGGAACTCTTCTGAAAAAAAAGCAGCTGACCAGGTGACAAAATTTAGCAAGTCGCTAATCACTGGGAGAGTGGAGACAGCTTTCCCCAGCCGAATCATTTGTTCACACTCCGTTCAGGAGAAAAAGCCTTGATTTCTGTTCCACCCACCAGAAAATCTCGACAAGGGGGAAAGACCTTATACCATCTCGGCCCGCGCCTATGGAACGATCTCCCCATTTGCTTACGGCTGTGCACAGACTACCTGGCCTTTAGGAAACTACTGAAAACCTCGCTCTTCAAACATGTCTCCTGGCTTTGTTGTTGTGTTGAAAGCGGGGAAATACCCTTATGGGGTGATGATTCATGCGCTCTATAAATAAATGAGGAACTATATGTGAGCATTAATTTCTTAAAATAAAATGGCGATCCACTAGCTTGATCTAGGTGAAAAGTTTGCATGAAATCTATCACAATATGAAACAACCTGCTCTGTAGATCATTGGCACACTATTTCACGCACTCGTTCATGAGAGACAACGATTACATATGCCACCATGTGGAATGCGAAGGCTCAACAGTGTCCAAAACAGTTGATAGGTTTTGTTCTGTAGTTCCTAGGACCCCTCCCAGGACCTGTGTGGTTTGGGTGACCTATACTGAGGCCTTGGTGTGCAGACAGACTCTAGACACCCCCACAGAATGAGTCAGCCAGCTATCTCTACAGTGCCACTACCACCCCCCTGTATTCTACAGTGGTGTAGGTAGTATCTGGCATCCACTGAACATGACAACCCTGAATCCTCAGGTATCGTGGAAGACAATACGGTATCTTTCGCTCAGTCACTCTTGCTTTCTTTTCTCAGAATACACATAGAATGACCAGGGCCAGACGGCTACCAGGCTTTTTATGCTGGGGTGTCTGGGTGGGCCCCAGGTTCACTGCAGAGGGGCCGATTTTGTTTCTGGGGAGCTGCAGGCACTTGCAAATGAACAATGCAAAACAAATAGCTTTAAAGCCTCCTTTTTAAGCATTTGTTTTGCATTATTCATTAAGGAAAGCCCGGTAGCCATTCTGGCCCTGAGAATGACGATTGGAACGGTTTCAATAATTATTTATTGCTCAAGCGTCAGTCTAGTATGAAATATATTCGCTGCAACAATCAAAAGACAGGAGCAGACAAATGTGATCGCTAGCACCAATATCGTAAATAGTAGCTACATTTCTACCATAGTGCTAATAAGATGAGTAAATGCAGATTATATAAAACAATAGCATTGGCGTACTCCTACAATGCGTAGCCTAACTAAATGTACCTAACCAAGATATGTAGATCAAGCATGTGTATGTAAGTGCTAGGATATATCCTAATGGAGCCAAGAATCCCCCAGGGAAGTGCTAACCCCTCACCTGATGTTTCTGAATGAAGGACTCCGTCTTTGCGTCGAGGATGGCACCCCGCAAGGGATGTCAGGTCTCTGCCTGTCGAAGGATCAGCCTGCTGAGTCTCGGTCCTGCCTGAAAGGAATTCTCCTCCATTTTGAAAAGGGGAATGAGGGTATTTTATACTAAAGTGGTCACTCCAGGGTCTCTTCTAGAATCGATATGTTTTGAAAACATTAGCTAATCCTTTAACAATTTTTTTCTAAACAAAAATGATCATGCACAGCTGGCTGTTAACCGTGAATAATAAAAAGACGTGCCCCTTATACAGACTTAATTTGTGGTGCATGGGGACATGTTTATGTGTGTCAGGTACAGGAATTAAGATAGAGTACCGAGAGCCTGGTGTTGAATAGACAGAAGTAAGCTACTAGATAAAAGATCCCCTATGAAAGACCGTTATGTCGTGTGGATGGGACAACATGTTTGTAATTGGTATGTATATGATGGGACTATCTTAAAGGACATGGTAGTTTGCTTCACTTTGGATTCCCTTCACGTTATCTTGGAATTGCACATTACGTACACGTTACACTTCTTAGTCAATCTTATAGAGCCATTTCTTCCAGCTTAAGAATTACTTTCCTATACAGAAGGATGGGAGCAGACGTTTGCGCAGCACAAAGTAAGCGCATTTTTGAAGCCTGGCTGGTTGAACTGTCTGAGAACAGTTTGATAGAACTGCAGTATTACTTATATTTAAAGAGTTAGTAAAGGGTGTGTGGTATAGCATAGGCACAGGCTACATGCAAAGCAAAATGATGCTAGACAATCTATTACATGAAGATGAATACCACTCTGGGGAGCAGTCAGCTGACCACAAAGCTATCCAAAATACAGCAGACAACCTCAAGCAATAGAGATGGTAGAAATCTTTTTTTATGGGATAAGGCCACAATTTGTGAAGGAGTCTCTCGAGGGTGCCTTATGGCTCTGGTTAATTCAGACAAAACACAAAAGACATGCTAATGTTCATAATTTTAAGGCTCCTTTACAAAAATCTAAAAGAGTTTGCAGGCAAAACGTGGGAAGATATTCGCTGATTCACGAGACTTCCTGACATTCCTTTTGTTCCAAATGAGGGACAAAACCAAAGGAATCCTTATGAAAGTGGGGATAGTAACTGCAGTTCACATATCCTTCTAGTCGACATTAGCCTAGTAAGTAAAGTGCGGCCAATTGCACACTGACTAGTTTGAGACCAGGGAATTAATTTGCAATGTGACCTATGTAATAAGTTTCTTCGCAAATTGCCCAGTCACAGTGGGACCACAAAACAACCTGTCTAATGAATATTAATTAGGCAGGTCACATTTTCTGACCTCCAGTGTATGCAGGGATGGTGGCCTGCAAGGGACAGCAGAGCACCCTCTATCGTGCATTGGCACTCCAAAGTGAGATTTTTTTTTTAAAGCATACTGTGTCCATTTGCTGCTTTTCCCGTTTGGGTACACATTGGGTGAGCATGCAGTGGTCCCATTTTCTTTCTCTCTCCATCCCTCTTGTAATTCATTAAAGGGATTTGTACATTATAAAAACGTGTTTGAGTTTGCAAAGCTTGATTCGAAGCCAGGATGGAGTCTCCAAACTGGAAGGGCTGTAAGTGGAAATGTCATCTAAATGTTATTTTACATAACTATATTTTATTTAAACACCAGTAGATGGCAGTCATACACATATGGACTAAGGGCCAGATGTACATACCTGCTGGTTTGCGATTAAGTAATAGCGAATTTTTGCGATTCACTATTTAGTAATCACAAACAGCTATGTTCAAATGTGTGATTCACACCTTTAGCAATTCTCAGTGGGTCGCAAATAGACCTACTTCATTAATATTCACGAGGCAGGTTGCAATTTGCGACCCATTGGGAATCACTAAAATCACATGGATAATGTGAGTAACTGCTTTTAAATAAAGCAATGTTTTTTTTAATTTTTTTTATGCAGCCCATTTTCCTTAAAGGAATACGGGATGTGTTTCAAAAAGAAAAATGAAAAGATTTTTTTCCATTTTTTTAAGAGAAGGCAGTGGCCCGTGGAACCACTGCCTGCTCCTAAAAAATGTTTTTACCAACATTCACAAAGGAGATGGGGTCCCCTTCCCATTTGCGAATGGGTTACCACCTACTTGAATTAGATGGTAAAATGAGAATTTTTCGCAACAATATTTTGGTCGCAAAACATTCACACATACTACTGCGAGTCGCTATTAGGAAGGGGGCCTCAACACGCCCCTTCCTAATACTGAATCGCAAACCCATTTTGCGATTTGGTAATAGGCTACTGAATTGCAAAATAGGGCTCAGTACATATAAAAATGCTTGTTTGCTGCCACAAATGTCCCGATTCAGCAAAAAAGCTACTTACATTTGGCCCCTAGATGACTCCGTCTGTGGCGAAAAATGCCTAGAGTGGATTTTTTTTAATGCCCAATGACAAAACCTATGACTTTTCTACTTTTATTGGTGTTTTAATAGAAATGTTCTCGGTTGCCTATAGATTACTCATTTTTTTTAGAGAAGCTTGAGAAGTCAATAAGCAAGGCCACCAAAACAAGGCAGCCAAACCCAACAACCGAGAACAATTAAGGACAAGAATCAAGAAGTCAGCACCTGATGTACAAAATCGCATGTTTGTGATTTCCTAATAGCGAATTTTAGCGATTCGCTATTTGGAAATTGCTTCTCAAACTGCGATGTACAACAGTGTGTTTGACACTTAGCAATTTGCAGTGGCTCACAAATGGATCTGCCTCATCAATATTCATGATGCAGGTTCAAATTTGCGACCTATTGTGAATGGCTACATTCACTGGGATGGTGGCCTGCTGGGGTCAGCAGACCACCATGTCTGTGATTGCTTTTTAAATAGAGCAATATATTTTTTTTGTAATGTAGTCCATTTTCCTTAAAGCAAATTGGGATGCATTGCAAAAATAAAAATAAAAGGCTACATTTTCGTTTTTTATGAGTAGGCAGTGGTCCGTGAAACCATTGCCTCCTCTAAAAAAAATTTGCCACCCACATTCACACAGGGGAAGGGGTCCCTTGGGGACTCCTTCCTGTTAGTGAATAGGTTACCACCACTAACTCGAAGTTGGTGGTAACTGCAAGTGTTCTGCGACCGCATTCCCTGTTGCAAAACATTCATACATACAAGTGCTACTCGGTATTAGAAAGGGATGCCCTAAACACACCCCTTCCTAGTAGTGAATGGCCAAAGCAAATGGCAAAATGCATTTCACCGGTAGCAAAAATGCTTCGTACATCTTTCATGTCTCAGATGAAAGCACTTGCACTGGCTTAATGTTGCAACACTGTGTCTACAAGAGGGAGGGCCCCCGTCGGCTCTTCAGAAATACTATGGGGAGAAAGAAATATCAACTCTACCTAAACTCATCTACTCCCAAATGAAGGAGGGGAGAAAGAGAAACCAGAAGATGGTGGAAAAAGATGTCCTTCAAAGCGTTTGACACTCTTGTTCGGAACAGGTATGAAGTGTATTTAATGACATTCTTCAACTCTGACGTATCTATCATTAAAGTGATAATTCTAGGGTATTGTTTATATGTAATTCACAAATGAGAAACACTATTTTTACAAAACACTAAGGTCTAAATGTATACTGATTTTGGTGGTCCGGTGACGGATCCAGTATCAACACCCTAGAAGAGTAAGAGTTCTCAGGCAGGTCTGTCCGAATCCGGCCACCTTCACGCGTCTGTAAACGTAATTTAGAGCAAAGCTTAATCCAGAAGAAATATCAATTTATCTTTTATCTGCAGAATCGACAAACAGCCAGCGCTCTGCAAAATCTGACTTTGGGGGCACATTGAACTTACCTGCCACTGCCCTCCCTGATCTCGCGCTGCTACCTTCACCATCCTCACAGCTCCTGGCTCGGGTCTCATGTCTCTCCCCCGCCGCCGTAGCTCTCACACCAGCACGGCCGCAGAGAGGGGGGGGACTACATTGGAACCCAAGCGGCAGGAAGCCGCCACCGTCCATCCCGTGGCCGGAGGCGCATAAAACTGAGCAGAGCCCCCGCGTCGCGGGAGCGAGCGTGGGCTAAGCCCGGGCAAAGGGCGGGCCGTCTGTGGCCGTCCGGGGCCGAGGAGGCCGGGCTGGGCCACCCCCTTTACATCGACATCTTCGGGACATTTAAAGTAAGATCCTATCTCTTTATTAGTGACAATAACGACCCGACCTGAAATATGGGGACCTCTGCTCACCAACGTGCTCAATTCCTTAAATATTACCGGGTTCATCTCAACTTGGCCAGAGGCTATAGATGTACCGATCTTTAAAAAAGGGGACGGGAATGACCCCACTTGTTATCGCATGATTTCGCTACTTGATGTCCTGATGAAGGTTACCGGGAGGATTATCTTAAATAGAATCCAGGATTGGACTGAAGAGCATGAAGTAATTTCAAACTTACAATATGGCTTTAGAGCAGGCAAAGGCACCATAGAACAAGGCCTTAACCTGGCACTAATAACAGCTAAATATACCCAGGCTAAAAAAGGAAATCTTTTTGTGACCTTTGTGGAATTTAGTTCCGCATTTGATTGCGTGGACCATGAGATGCCCTGGGCGATACTCTCTGAGATTGGCTCAGACAAACAAATCCTCCTGTTTATAAAAGAACTTTATAGGGGGGGCAGGAGCACGAGTCAGATATGGAAGGAGGGGCGAGTGCTCCGATAAGTTTCAGATTCGCAGAGGAGTAAGACAGGGGTGCATTTTAGCACCTCTGCTCTTCATCCTATACATTAACGCGGTTGGCCAACATCTTACTGAGGTATACCATGACTATCCCACAATAAATGGGAAGCCAATACCCATACTGCTATATGTGAATGATGCCGCAATAATGTCCCAGACAAGGGTAGGACTGCAAAGGGCGGTAGGGAAATTTACTGATTTTATGAAAAACAGAGGCCTACGTGTAAACGTCTCCAAAACCTACACCATGTCCTGTGGAACTGGGACTAGAAGGACACCATGCCCAATCTTGACGCCTGCGGGCAATTGTTCGCGCTTAATAAATGCCAAAAATAAATAAATAAATAAATCTTCCTGGACCGGAGAAAAGTGGAGAACACAGATAGGTTATCTTATCTTGACATTCATTTTGATAGAAAGGGCACATGGCAGGCAGCTGTAATCGCAAGGGGTCTAGCATTCTCTAGGGCCACGGGTGCTCTGATTAACTTCGCCAAAAAACTGGGAGGGAGACCGGTTGGAGAACTCCTACAGATTTATAAAGCCAAGTGTACATCAACCGGCACATATGGAACTGGCCTCTGGGGAACTGAGCATGTAGATACTATACAACGCTCTGAGAACGCCTTCCTTCGCTATTTACTGGCAACCCCTAGGGGCACAGCTACATATGTTGTCCACAATGAATTAGGTCTCCCATACATCTCGGACATTATAAAATCTTCACCTATTTTATTGTGGCACAATGTCTGGGTAAAACCGGAGACAAGTCTCAGCTTAGATGGTGCTGACAACATGAAATGGTTCAAATACGTAAGAAAAACACTTAAAGATATCGGGCACCCAGAATACTTTTTTAACCCTGTAAGCATGGAGACCGGGTCCAGAACTAGTCTGAATAAATTGGTTTTACAGCACCTAGACAGCAAAAGATGGCTTGTAGAAAAGGGCAAAAGCATGGTCGTAGAGAATCAATTGACCACTATCGTTGATGGGGTCCAGCAGTACTTGCTCTTATAACCATCCCTCTTTACACGTATGCTTTTGACCCGCTTCCGCACGGACACTTTTTTCAGATTAATTACTTTTCCACATTGCAATGATCGGACAGGGGACATAAAAACCTGCCCGTGTGATAACATCTCACACCAGTCCAACATTCACTGTATATTATTCTGCAGGTTCTATCTGCTCCGAGGGAAAGACTCTTGAAACCTCTATTAAAGACATGGGGCTTGCGAACCTGCAGAGGGGCCTATAACAAACTGAAAACCCTAGATAACGCACATGTCCTCAAAGTCGTATCTACTTACTTAACCCCTTCCATGCTCATGACGAGCTGAGCTCGTCATGAGTTGCACCGCTCGCATGCTCATGACGAGCTCAGCTCGTCATGTAACGCGTTTTTAAAAAAAAAAGCTGCAGAGCGCGAAAATCGCGGCCGCACGCATGCAGTTAAAAGTGGTTATTAGGCTCAGGAACCACTTCTTTTATAACAAATGTACTATGGGGCCGATTATGATGGCGGACGGATCTGAGTCCGTCCGCCACCATAGAGTAGGAGGGACCATCCGCAGGGGCAGCGGCGGTCCCTCTGTGCAAATTAGGATGTGACCGCCACCCTGGCGGTCACATCCTGTATTTTTAACATTGCGGTGGGTGCTGCTTGAAGCAGCACCCGCCGCAATGTTAAAAATGTAAGTTGTGCATTTGCATGGACAAAGCGGCAGGCACCGCGTGGTGCCTGCTGCTTTGTTCACGCAAATGCATGGGGGTACCATAGGTACCCCCCATGTGCCTCCCCCACCCCCCCTTCACCCAGGGGGCCTGCAACGGGCCCCCGAGGTGGATATCCACATGCTTTTCCTCGGTGGAGAATCCGCCGCGGAAAAGCATGTTTGCACAGCCATCCTAATATGTCTGGCGGTGTCTGAGAGAGTTGTAAGCCAACTGCGGCGGAAAAGCGGCGGACAGGAACCAGGACCCACCAGCCATCCTAATGTGGCGGTGGGTCTTTGGTGGGTCCGCAGAGGATTTTCCACATCCTCCGGGCCAGCGGTGGCTTCCGCCGACCCGGAGGATGCGGAAAATCCTCCATCGTAATGTGCCCCTGTGTTTTTAGGAGCGGAGTGTCCTTGCAAAAAAAATTTTTTTTAGTCTTCTAGGTACTGTATTATTTTTAGTCATCTTTTAATGTATCTATTTTTTATGTATTGGCATTTCTTATCCTGTTGTTTTTAAATGATTGCTTTTTATGATTCTGTTTTTACAAATCGAATAAAGCTTTATTGACTGACTGACAAACAGCCAGCTTTCATGCTTACCCTCAAAAACAAATCACCATTTCAAATGTTACTGCTTTGTATTAGGGTCATTTACCTCCTCCTCGTCTAAAGGCAACAAACAGAAATCCTCTTGGAATGGAAGGGGCTCATTTTCTTTTTCCTCTGGAATACATGCTCTGCTATCAATGGTAAACCTAAAAAGGCAGTGAACAAATGGCCAAACATTTAGAGCTCTAGAAAAAATTACAGTGTAACAAGTGGCATATGAGATGCTATTTGAAACAGATAAAGATACTTTTATGGTGATTCTGTTAATTCCAACTCATTGCCTTTCTCCTGTTAACAATCTGTGGGCACAACAAGTTCAGCAACGGATTACAGAGCTGTTTAACATGCCAGTTCTATGTGTGCAGGTGTAGGCTATATGCACAGTCCCTTTCTTCTCCCAAATCACCACTTTGTCAAGCCCCCGTCTGTAGAAAAAGGTAGCATGCCAGATTTTGTTTGATTGTTGGTTGTGGGGATGGCGGGAAGATATTGATAATAGGAGAGTTCACAGATTATAAATCACAATAAAGGCACCATTAGCCCAGTTCTGTGTCACGGCTCTCCCATTGTTAACATGTGGATAGATTCTACATCAAGAAGAAGAGAAAGGAAGGAGGAAAAAGCAACATCAGGGATCTTAGATCCAGTCAAACAGGTTCTTTAGAAACCTCTGACCAACATACATATTGACAAGTTTATTTCTGACTGTATTTAAGCAGTGCAACTGTTGACCCTCAAGAAGGTTGCTGATTTAGAAATGTATGGCCATGGCAGCAGATGTAAAACACATAAATTTGGGCAGTAATACATTTGAATGGCCCAGTAGATGACGGAAAAGAAAACCCTCTAGAACCCTTTGTGATTATTAATCCGGAAATGAAACTAAAAGAAGAACCCAGCCAATTTTCACTGAGATATCAGTTCTGCATACCAACAGGGCATTTTAATTCCCTCTACAATCTGTAATGACTGACATGAAAGGCAACAGGCAGGAACAATTTTGCTCCAACTACCTGCCACAATTATATTTGGTGACAGCTGGCATGTCCTGAGGGTGGTAGGGCGGATGGGACATTAAAGACATTTTTTTTACATTAAAAGCACTTACCTCCTCGATGGTCTTCTCTCCTCAAGACAGGCAGGCTCCAAATTCTCAAGTCAACCCTGGCGCTGTTCTCTGCTGCAGAGAGCAGTGCCAGGATTGGTGGGAGCGGCCTCTATCAGCGCTCAGAAGAAGAGCACTGGAGGGCTTTGCTTTCTCAAATCAAGCTGTCTTAGAGCAGTTTAAAGTGTGCATGTGTGGCTGGCGATCGCAAGACGGACAAATAGACATGTACACTTTCAACTAAAGCCCCGCCCGCGTCCTGATGCTCCCTTTGGAACGGGGTGACGAAAAATAAAATGGTATCATCTCTGGGGGCATTTCAGTGGGGCTAAGCTCATCAAACGGAGGAGGCGCCCCTGATTATATTTGTGAAAGCAAACAGCAGATTTCGCCAGTATTTGCAGGCAAGGTATCACTTTATATCCTATGCTTCGAAATGAATAATCGATTTGTGACTTTATCTTTAAGTGTTCTACAGGATCGCAAAAATTCCATGCCATGCTGATAGAATTCTGCATCACCAAAACTTACTTTGAGAACATAGTCATTTTAATAAAGATTTCACACAATTAAAAGAAACCAAGATTTATTAATTGTGCAAGTAATGATTACATTTGAGACTAATTCAGGCTATACACTCCTTAACGTGTGTCTAACAATTAAGTTGGTTTCACTCAAGCCCTTTGCTTGATTCTGATATTGGCAGTACGACTGCCAGCCCGCAGCTGCGGCGGTCAGGAGAACGCCGCCAAGCCTGCAGCCAGGGGCGGCCTTAAGCATGTGCAAGCTGTGCACATGCACAAGGCCGCCACGCCAATATATATCCTTAATATAATAATCCTCTTAGTGTTGTGGTTCTATCTAGGACCCTAATTCAATATTCCCGATGTATGCCCTTATATTGTTATAATAAATAATATCCTTATAAAGGCATAAGACTCATATCCATATTTAGTAATAGCCCATGCAGTCCAAATACGGCAAGGCTACTCCCCTAGACTCCTAGAAAGTACAACGCGTTCTTTAAACAAACCAAGCCTCCAGCAGCCCGGGAAATCCCCCTGCTCTTGTTTTGATTTGCACAAGAACTCCTAGAGTCAGAAAGAACTGTTAGTTCTTGGTGACGTCCTTATGTCCAACCTTACGTCAAACCCGGCACCTTTCAGGTATAAATATACCAACGTTGCCTTAAGCAAACACGCGGTGGTTTGGAGCATAGCGGCTAACTACTTGCCCGGAAGCCCAGCTGATGCGAGGAGCCGAAGGACGCCGCCCCTCCCCTTTGACGCACTGAGAAAGACGTTGTCTTTTTCTCCAGCCGAGAAAATCCAGCTCCGATGTTTCCAGTCACCCTTGTGGGTTGAAGGGAGATCGGGTCCTGAGAGAGAGATACAAGACCTCCCACATTCTATTACCAAGGTACGGAGCTGACTAACCCTGAAGAGAATTCTTGATTCAGATTCCTTGGCAAAACCAACTTAACTTAAACTGCTACTTACTTACTCCTTCCCACATATTAGGCTTAGGTCAGGTACACCGGGGTAGGCGTATTTAGAAGCACCAGTTGAGTACGTTAGTCAATGTTTTTATGTATATATATATTTTATGTATTTTAAAGTATCATATGGCTAAAAAACCATATCAATGCTTTTTCAGTATTATTTCATAATACTCCTTTTACTGTACGCACTTTACTTTATGATAAGTATTGCAATTGTGGCAATTCATTTCTCTTGCATGAGAAAGAAGACTGCTCAATAAATAACACCTTTTATTGAAAACGCCCGTCTCTCTATTTCTCTGCACTCTGGTGAAATTAAGTACGCGCGATTAACTGAGTGAAATAAACGTCTATTGTTTTCACACAACTCTAGAGATACACTCTTTATTCTGAGGGAGCAAAGTTGTCATGTTTATGCGGTTGTCAGAAGCTAATCCCTTCTTGTCTCAATCCAGAGAGTTAACTTTTTCCTGAACATTCGAGAAAGTTTCTAGTGACCTCTGAGCTAGCTGGCAAAACTAATTAAGTCTAATATAGTCAGTAGAGCAGTAGAGACCTAGTCGACCTCAGTCCTACGTCTACACTGCTGATTATATTATTCCAATGCGCAGAGCCTATTGGGAATATAGGAACTACACTACATGAGTATGGATACATATTTGCATGGCAGCCCCTGGCAGGGATTTGGCAGCCTCTGGCTCTGTTCCACTTCCAAACACCCTGACCCCCCCCCCCCCCCCCCCCCCTCTTCACTGGCCTCTGCGCCTGCGTTCCTCCGGGGGCCCCCTATCTACGCTCCCTGTCCACGGCCGCCATGAGCCTAGAGCCGCCCCTGCGGCAGCATCCCAACAGCCTCATTACAATGTTGCCTTAGGGCCTGCGTTTTGTTGTGGCGCAGTCATGGAGGCAGCATGATGCAGCTCTAGGAACAGCCAGAACCAATACTGGCCATCCTGAAATGTATCTGGGCAGTCAAACGCACTGTTTCTCTGCAGCACCGTCTGCAGGAGAAACAGTGCCCACAACCGTGCAAATGGCATGGGGGCACACATAGATGAATCCACCCGAAAACTTTCCTTTCCGCCACCCGTATCATGGCAGTGTCCCCCCATGAAATGCTCAGCAGAAAGACAGGTTGTGATGGGTATGGCGGTAAAGTCCAGTATTTGAAGGTGCCCTCTTGAGGTGGATCGGTGAAAAAGTATTTGCCCATTCTTCAAGTTGAAAGTTTCTTTTATTTTCTAGTTGATATAGCGCAAATTCGACCTGAAAGTACTGGAGCACTTTACATGAGCACCATATACGTTACACAAGGACACATTCATTTTTGGTAGGCACAGGGAGATTAAGTGATTTGCCCAGAATCACAGGATGTTGCGCGAATGCCGAGGCTAGAAACTGGTTTCCCAGCTCGAAGGTCAGCAGATCTGGCCATTATGCTATTGCATGAAATACAATAACACTGCCCGGTGTCGACCTCGTGAAACACTCCCCTTTTCAGTGAAAGCAACAGACCCTTTGTCTTTAATGGTTCTCGGAACACATTCAAAACCTTCAATGAAAGTGACATTCTCAAAATTCTAACAGCCCTGAAACACTCAACCCACGTCAATGACCCATTACCATCAAATATCTTCTGGAAGATCAAATCTTCTATGCTAGCACTTTGGGCCAAGATTGTAAATGCCTCACTACTTCAAGGCATTATTCCAGACTGCCTAAATGTTGGACAGGTAACCCTTATTTGGAAAAAAAACACAGGAGATCACTCTGACCTAAACACCTGCCACCCGATCTTCAGCAATGGGACTTTGGCAAAATTCCTTGAAAAATGTGTCTAGTTACAACTATGCCACCACATAGAACAATTCCATCTTCTGGACCAAATTCTAATCCGGCTCCCGGCAAGGCAACAGCACTTAATTGGCTCTATCGCACAAAGTGGACGACATGCTAAAAAGGCTTGGTCAGAACGAAACCTGCCTTCTTATCCTCCACAACCTATCATCAGCTTTTGATAAGGTTAAACAGGATAGCCTTCTAGACTTAATGGAACGTAGGATGGGGCTATCATGGTCTGTCCTAAATTAGTTCACCTCTTTTCTTCACAACAGAACTCAAAGAATCAAGGTTAGCCAGTCCCAGTCCAATGCCACACCGGGCAAGTTAGGGGTTCCAAAGGGGTTCTCTACATCACAAACTCTCTTTAACCTATTCATAGAGTCTCTAACTGAAATTCAGAAAATATCCTACATCAATTATTACATGTATGTGGATGACACCCAACTGTACTTTAAAAGGCCCTCTCCTTAAGATATTTGGTCCGTCAAACACTCCACAAAAAACCCAAACCCGACTGATCATAAACCACCTCAAACGAAATATCCTCAAAACGGAATGCCTTCTTATAGTCCCACCAAAACCTTCTCCGGAAATCGAATTATGGATACAGCAACTAACTGGTCTAAAATGCTCACCATACCTTATAGAGTCAACAAGGTCACTGGGAATGACACTTGACAAGAACCCGAACATGCAGGAGAACATCAGTACCACCACCAAAAGAGCGAACTACCAAATGAACATCATAAGGAAATTGAAACTCTTCCTCCCCCTGATGACTTCAAGGCAGCTGTTCAAGCCCTATTTATTCCCAGGCTGCACTATGGAAGAGAACCACTTTGTGGCTTTCCTAGATCTAAGTTGGCTCCTCTAAGGGCCTCTCTTAACTCTGCTGCAAGGCTTTTCCCAGTAACAAAAAGAAACAAACATCACTTCAGATATGAAATCCATAAAATGGCTCCCATATGAGGCAGGGATTCAGTTAAAAAGTGCCTGCATGACCCATAAAACCTTACACTACAACACCCCAAGGTAAAGTTGTAGACGAATCTAGGACACTATTTAAATATTCCCAATGTATGCCCTTATGTGGTTATATCAAATCATATCCTTATAAAGGCATAAGAATCATACCCATATTAAGTCATAGCCAATGCAGTCCAAATACGGCAAGGCTACTCCCATAGACTCCTAGAAAGCACAACGCGTTCTTAAACAAACCAAGCCTTCAGCAGCCTGGGAATTCCCCCTGATTCTGTATTGATTTGTCCTAGAACTCATGGAGTCCTGAAAGAACTGTGAGTTCTTAGTGACGTCTTATGTCCAACCTTACGTCAAACTCGGCACCTTCCAGGTATAAATATACCAGCATCTGCCCTCGCAAAACACATGGTGGTTTGGAGCAGATCGACTATCTGCTTGCCCGACGCCCTGCTGTAGCGAGTGCCGAAGGAAGCCGACCCTCCCATTGACGCACTGAGAGAGACGCTGTCTTTTCTCCTGCCGAGAAATCCAGCTCCAGTGTTTCCCTGTCACCCTTGCGGGTTGCTGGGAGATCGAGTCCTGAGAGAGAGATACAAGACCTCCTTCATTCTATAACCAAGGTATGGAGCTGATTAGACCCTTAGAGAATTCTTGATTCAGATTCTTGGCAGAAACTATCTTAACTCAAACTACATCTCACTTACTCCTTCCCATGTACTAGGCTTAGGTTAGGTACACCGGGGTAGGCGTATCTTAGAAGCACCAGTTGAGTATGTTTAGTCATTATTTTATCGTTGTATGTATTTTATCTATTTTAAGTATCTTATGGCTTAGAAACCATATAAAGTTTTTACAGTACTATTTCATAATACTCTTTTTACTGTACGCACTTTACTTTATGACAAGTATTGCGATTGTAGCAATTCACTTCTCTTGCATGAGAAAGAAGACTGTTCAATAAATAACCTCTTTTATTGAAAACAGCCGTCTCTCTGTTTCTCTGCACTTCTGGTGAAACTAAGCATGCACGATTGACTGAGTAAAATAGCTATATATTGTTTCCGTGACTCTGGAGATATACTCCTTGTTCTAGGGGAGCAAAGTTGTCATGTTTATGCGGTTGTCAGAAACTAATCCCTTCTTGTGAATTCGAGAAAGTTTCTAGTGACCTCTGAGCTAGCGGCATTTGTAATTAAGTCTAACATATTCAATAGAGACCTAGTCGACCTAAGCCCTACGTCTAAACTATCGTTTATGTTATTCCAATGCGCAGAGCCTATTGGGAATATAGGAACTACACTACATGAGTATGGATACATATTTGCATGGCAGCCCCTGGCAGGGATTTGGCAGCCTCTGGCTCTGTTCCACTTCCAAACACCCTGACCCCCCCCCCCTCTTCACTGGCCTCTGCGCCTGCGTTCCTCCGGGGGCCCCCTATCTACGCTCCCTGTCCACGGCCGCCATGAGCCTAGAGCCGCCCCTGCGGCAGCATCCCAACAGCCTCATTACAATGTTGCCTTAGGGCCTGCGTTTTGTTGTGGCGCAGTCATGGAGGCAGCATGATGCAGCTCTAGGAACAGCCAGAACCAATACTGGCCATCCTGAAATGTATCTGGGCAGTCAAACGCACTGTTTCTCTGCAGCACCGTCTGCAGGAGAAACAGTGCCCACAACCGTGCAAATGGCATGGGGACACACATAGATGAATCCACCCGAAAACTTTCCTTTCCGCCACCCGTATCATGGCGGTGTCCCCCCATGAAATGCTCAGCAGAAAGACAGGTTGTGATGGGTATGGCGGTAAAGTCCAGTATTTGAAGGTGCCCTCTTGAGGTGGATCGGTGAAAAAGTATTTGCCCATTCTTCAAGTTGAAAGTTTCTTTTATTTTCTAGTTGATATAGCGCAAATTCGACCTGAAAGTACTGGAGCACTTTACATGAGCACCATATACGTTACACAAGGACACATTCATTTTTGGTAGGCACAGGGAGATTAAGTGATTTGCCCAGAATCACAGGATGTTGCGCGAATGCCGAGGCTAGAAACTGGTTTCCCAGCTCGAAGGTCAGCAGATCTGGCCATTATGCTATTGCATGAAATACAATAACACTGCCCGGTGTCGACCTCGTGAAACACTCCCCTTTTCAGTGAAAGCAACAGACCCTTTGTCTTTAATGGTTCTCGGAACACATTCAAAACCTTCAATGAAAGTGACATTCTCAAAATTCTAACAGCCCTGAAACACTCAACCCACGTCAATGACCCATTACCATCAAATATCTTCTGGAAGATCAAATCTTCTATGCTAGCACTTTGGGCCAAGATTGTAAATGCCTCACTACTTCAAGGCATTATTCCAGACTGCCTAAATGTTGGACAGGTAACCCTTATTTGGAAAAAAAACACAGGAGATCACTCTGACCTAAACAACTGCCACCCGATCTTCAGCAATGGGACTTTGGCAAAATTCCTTGAAAAATGTGTCTAGTTACAACTATGCCACCACATAGAACAATTCCATCTTCTGGACCAAATTCTAATCCGGCTCCCGGCAAGGCAACAGCACTTAATTGGCTCTTTCGCACAAAGTGGACGACATGCTAAAAAGGCTTGGTCAGAACGAAACCTGCCTTCTTATCCTCCACAACCTATCATCAGCTTTTGATAAGGTTAAACAGGATAGCCTTCTAGACTTAATGGAACGTAGGATGGGGCTATCATGGTCTGTCCTAAATTAGTTCACCTCTTTTCTCCACAACAGAACTCAAAGAATCAAGGTTAGCCAGTCCCAGTCCAATGCCACACCGGGCAAGTTAGGGGTTCCAAAGGGGTTCTCTACATCACAAACTCTCTTTAACCTATTCATAGAGTCTCTAACTGAAATTCAGAAAATATCCTACATCAATTATTACATGTATGTGGATGACACCCAACTGTACTTTAAAAGGCCCTCTCCTTAAGATATTTGGTCCGTCAAACACTCCACAAAAAACCCAAACCCGACTGATCATAAACCACCTCAAACGAAATATCCTCAAAACGGAATGCCTTCTTATAGTCCCACCAAAACCTTCTCCGGAAATCGAATTATGGATACAGCAACTAACTGGTCTAAAATGCTCACCATACCTTATAGAGTCAACAAGGTCACTGGGAATGACACTTGACAAGAACCCGAACATGCAGGAGAACATCAGTACCACCACCAAAAGAGCGAACTACCAAATGAACATCATAAGGAAATTGAAACTCTTCCTCCCCCTGATGACTTCAAGGCAGCTGTTCAAGCCCTATTTATTCCCAGGCTGCACTATGGAAGAGAACCACTTTGTGGCTTTCCTAGATCTAAGTTGGCTCCTCTAAGGGCCTCTCTTAACTCTGCTGCAAGGCTTTTCCCAGTAACAAAAAGAAACAAACATCACTTCAGATATGAAATCCATAAAATGGCTCCCATATGAGGCAGGGATTCAGTTAAAAAGTGCCTGCATGACCCATAAAACCTTACACTACAACACCCCAAGGTAAAGTTGTAGACGAATCTAGGATACTATTTAAATATTCCCAATGTATGCCCTTATGTGGTTATATCAAATCATATCCTTATAAAGGCATAAGAATCATACCCATATTAAGTCATAGCCAATGCAGTCCAAATACGGCAAGGCTACTCCCATAGACTCCTAGAAAGCAAAACGCGTTCTTAAACAAACCAAGCCTTCAGCAGCCTGGGAATTCCCCCTGATTCTGTATTGATTTGTCCTAGAACTCATGGAGTCCTGAAAGAACTGTGAGTTCTTAGTGACGTCTTATGTCCAACCTTACGTCAAACTCGGCACCTTCCAGGTATAAATATACCAGCATCTGCCCTCGCAAAACACATGGTGGTTTGGAGCAGATCGACTATCTGCTTGCCCGACGCCCTGCTGTAGCGAGTGCCGAAGGAAGCCGACCCTCCCATTGACGCACTGAGAGAGACGCTGTCTTTTCTCCTGCCGAGAAATCCAGCTCCAGTGTTTCCCTGTCACCCTTGCGGGTTGCTGGGAGATCGAGTCCTGAGAGAGAGATACAAGACCTCCTTCATTCTATAACCAAGGTATGGAGCTGATTAGACCCTTAGAGAATTCTTGATTCAGATTCTTGGCAGAAACTATCTTAACTCAAACTACATCTCACTTACTCCTTCCCATGTACTAGGCTTAGGTTAGGTACACCGGGGTAGGCGTATCTTAGAAGCACCAGTTGAGTACGTTTAGTCATTATTTTATCGTTGTATGTATTTTATCTATTTTAAGTATCTTATGGCTTAGAAACCATATAAAGTTTTTACAGTATTATTTCATAATACTCTTTTTACTGTACGCACTTTACTTTATGACAAGTATTGCGATTGTAGCAATTCACTTCTCTTGCATGAGAAAGAAGACTGTTCAATAAATAACCTCTTTTATTGAAAACAGCCGTCTCTCTGTTTCTCTGCACTTCTGGTGAAACTAAGCATGCACGATTGACTGAGTAAAATAGCTATATATTGTTTCCGTGACTCTGGAGATATACTCCTTGTTCTAGGGGAGCAAAGTTGTCATGTTTATGCGGTTGTCAGAAACTAATCCCTTCTTGTGAATTCGAGAAAGTTTCTAGTGACCTCTGAGCTAGCGGCATTTGTAATTAAGTCTAACATATTCAATAGAGACCTAGTCGACCTAAGCCCTACGTCTAAACTATCGTTTATGTTATTCCAATGCGCAGAGCCTATTGGGAATATAGGAACTACACTACAGTACTTGGCACAAAAAAAGAAAGTTATCTGATGGATGCAGATCCTTTAGAAGCATCAGCATCATGTTGCTGAAACCACAGAAATTCCATTAAAAGAAAACTTGCAACAGACCCTTCTCGGGTATTGCCCAGAGAATTTGGAACTCCCTGCCACCTGATATCAGACTGATCCCCTCAACTGCATCATTCAAAACGAAGTTAAAGTACTACTCATGAACACATTTCTGCTCTAGTTCACACAATATGACTAGGTGCCTACACTTATGATTATTATTCAAATGTTGGATCTTGTCTAATGCCTAAAAGCTTGGTCTTGTTGAGGTATCGTTCCTCACTCTGTGAGCCACTACATTCTGTACCTCTCTTGATTATGTTGCTGTTCACTCTTTCAGTTTCTTCCTTCTGATCATTTGTAAAGCGCTCTGATACCTTCATGTTCATCCTATTTAAAACGTTATAAATGAAATAAAAATCATTGAAAATCTTTATGGCCGAATTAACTTGTTTAGTTGTCTAAAGGCATGACATGGCTATTTGTCCGAGTCCTTCTTGTCTACTAAGAAGTGCACTACATTCCCTTAACTTTTTTATTGCCCCTTTCTACATTAGGCATTTTACTATAATTGTGATAAAGAAAGAGAGACAGAGAAAGAATCAGAGAGAGTGAGAAAGAGAGAGCAAAAGAAAGGAGGAGGGAGAGAGAGCCCTAACAAGTCTTTGCACAGTTAGTAGCAAGTTGCAGTAGTAATGAGTTGAAGTCTGTGAGCTATCAATGCTATCTAGAACACAAGAAGAGTTTTGTTCCCAAACAAGCACAACATTTTCTATTCTTCAACTATACACCAGAGCTCTACAGAGGAAAGAATAGGTGCAAGAAACAACCAAAACACACTGTTGTTTACGAAAAACTTAGAGTGTCTTATTACTCAATCTGATGTGGAAGACTTATTACACCTGTAAAAGAACTCAAGTTAATCATCAAAAGCTAGAGAATTTCACAGGCCCAAGGCCCAAATAGGGTATGTGCTGACATATTGACGTCTGCACACAGGTAATGGGCACTAATTCTAACCCCAGTCTTTGCAGCCATAACCAAGGGTCATTATACCCCGAGTCTTGGAATGGCTGCATAAGGGTTACTATATATAAAAAAGGTGTGCGATTATCACCAAACATTATTGTATGAGCACACTACTGGACATACCCAGCAAAATATATGCTAAGCATGTGCTGCAATCCTGAGATGAATGGGTTAGAAAATAAGTGGTTTTACTGATGAACAGCTGGGTTTCAGGAAAGGCTATTCTAGGGTAGATGGGTGTTTAGTATTAAAATTAAATGTCAACAACTATATTGTTAAGAGGAGGGTACTGATTAATGCAATGAACATTGATCTATCTACAGTATGTGACACCATAAATCGTGATTGCCTATGAAAAAATGCTAAACCGAAACATCTCACCAGCCTTATGGAAACTGATACTGAAACTACATGATGGTGCCAGGACGGGAGTGGTAGTTGGAAATAATGGATCTCTGACTCAGAAAACTTACACACAAAATGGGCTACGCTAAGGTTGTATGTTGGTACATCTCCTAGTTTCTATATATATTGCTGATGCCCCTGAGGCAGTAAGCCAAACCAGTACATCCTCTCCAAAATTGGGTAGCGAACCAATCTCATCAATTTTTTATACTGATCACACAGTTCTATTGGACCTCATCCCAGATGGCCCACAAGGGCAATTAATTAAATGCCTTTGCATAATACTGTAAAAGACATGATCTAATTATTAATGTCTCAGAAACAAAAATAATTATATTCTCAAACCACACTAATACGAAATATAAAGAGCACTGAACAATTGTGAACAATTGGAAATTGGAAATTGTGCCTGTGTATAGGTATTTAGGCTGGTTTTTAAGTTCAATTTAAACTCCAACTCACACATTGATCAACAAGAACAGAAAGCGAAAGTAGTCGCAGGAACACTAAAGAAGATGGACTCAGCACTAGATCACAGGTGAAGTGAAGATCTCCGGGAGGCCTATGATGCAAAAATAACTCATTTATTGTTGGATGGATGTGAAATTCTTCCTGACCAATGCATACAACAAATCAAAAGAATAGAACCTAATATTTGGAAATAATAACTTGTTTGACTGAGAGGTTCTGTGAATAGTGTACTAAGATTTAAACTTGACCTAATAAATATCAGTTTCAGATAGCTGAAAGTACTAAACTACTGGTATGGTATCTCGAAAGCGGCAGAATGTTTGCTAGAACAATTGATTAAACAGCATCTACAACTCAAAAAACAAACCTCATGGATGGATAACATGAAAAAAATATTTAGTGACCTGGATACTGATACAGTAGCAAAGATGGGTGAGAGATCGGCACCGGGCACAATGATGGAAGCAAGTAATAACAAGCATTTGCAATGCAATAGGTCTCACATTAGTAAAGTTTGAGCTATTAGTATTGTAAATGACGAAAGGTTTATTTATGTGTTGGTTTTGAAAATAGCGAAATTAATAGCCTTGTCATTTACAATGCCAATAGTTTTAACTTTCGCAAATGTGACACCTATAGCATTTGTAATGCAATATGTGTTGTATTTAGGTGACTTAGATGTATTGATATTACAAATAACAATGGCTTTTAATTTTTTTAAATAATTAATACTTTAATAAAAGTTATTGTAATTTATAATGGCAATAGCTTAAACTTTTGTAAATAACTTTTGTGAAGATTATGTTCAGTGTATTTTATTGTGACGAAAATCCAAGAACAGAAGTGAAATATTAACATCTTTTTGTGACATTTATAATAAAGCTTGAAACATTGAGAGAACATATTTGAACCAGTTGTTGTTGAATGGTTGCACAGATTGATGCTGTGGTGGCACTGAGTGATGCTGTGGTGGCGCTGAGTGATGCTGTGGTGATACAATAGATAGAGGGAGGGCGATAGATAGATAGAGGGAGGGCGATAGATAGAGTGAGGGCGATAAATAGATAGATGGATAGATAGATAGAGCGAGGGCGATAGATAGATAGATAGATAGATAGATAGATAGATAGATAGATAGATAGATAGATAGATAGATAGATAGATAGATAGATAGATAGATAGATAGATAGATAGATAGATAGATAGATAGATAGAGGGCGATAGATAGATAGATAGATGGATAGATAGATAGATAGATAGATAGATAGATAGATAGATAGATAGATAGATAGATAGATAGATAGATAGATAGATAGATAGATAGATAGATAGATAGATAGATAGATAGATAGATAGATAGAGTGAGGGCGATAGATAGATAGATAGATAGATAGATAGATAGATAGATAGATAGATAGATAGATAGATAGATAGATAGATAGAGTGAGGCCGCGCTAGATAGATAGATAGATAGATAGATAGATAGATAGATAGATAGATAGATAGATAGATAGATAGATAGATAGATAGATAGATACACTCTGAAACTTACAAAAACTAGGGATAATAAACAGACAACGGTACATAGAATCCGAATTACATGCGCGAATTTGAGGATTTATGAGTGCAAGGCTGTCACAAAAGGATGCCGTATAAATGTGATTTCTTTTACTCGCTAATATTAAGATGCCACACTGATGTAATATTGCTGGAGAGTAAATCCCACAAAGGGGGGGGGAGAGGGCGAGACAAGGTTTCACTAGAAAGTTTAAGAGCGAAGTGGAGAGTTCGAGGGTATTTTTTTCTAAATCCTCTCACCCCTTCTTACTCTTGAAATAGTCATTTACTCTTGTCAGTGGCAGCATAAATCCCTTTCCCGATGGGATTACCTGCGACTGGCGTATTTTGCACGGTACTTCAGGAACGTATTATTTGGCAAAATCCGTAGGTGCAGATTAACAACTTTTTGTTTGCACAATCATGCCATCTGTGTCGTAGCACTTATGTATGTATTTCAGTGTAGTAGAAAACTGAGGATACCTAACATGCACCAGGGCTGGACTGGCTACCGGGCAGTTGTGTGTGCTGCCGAGGTGGGGGCTGATTTCATTGATAGGGACCTGCGTGTGAAAAACGAAACTCGTTTTGCTTTTATTATTTCAATGCGCACGCAGGTCCTCATCAATGAAATAAGCCCCCACCACAGAGAAATTAGCCCCCAGCTCGGCAGCACACACAACTGCCTGGTAGCCAGTCCGGCCCTGACATGCACCCATCGAGTAGATCTGTATCTGGGGAGAGCTGGCGCAGAAATCCTCTCTCTCTGTCATGGCAGGAGCGTTTGCAGCGGGAAGTTTCTGCATGAAGGGTTTTCGGCGCAGATGTGCTCCCTTTATGGCGCCGAACCTTCACTTAATGGCGCGAGAGGCAGGGGGAGGCCAAAGCTATTAAGCTGTTCTTCGACAGTTTTAAAAAGGCAGGAAGCGCCCCAGTTAATTGGAAAGCTGAATGGAAAGTGGGTGGTGCGATCGAAGGAATGGGGGGGGGTTTAAGAAGACTCATTAACATATCAAGAAGACGTGAGCCTCCTTTCTGATTTATTTTTAAAGACGTTTCTTGTGATGGTGATAGTTCTACCAAAAGGCGTTCATTCTCAAATTCTCAACCTATCCACTATTAGTGTTTCCATATGCACATCAGTCAGGTTCTAAGGAACGTTTTAATGTGTTGACAACAGAAGGTTACGTTTCTATTTTGCAAGAAGTGAGAACTCTCCGGAGAGTTCGATATCGTACTCATTCAGAGCCCCGCCCCTCCCAAAAAACTTCAAAGATCTTTCACCTTCTGCAGATATTACTTCAGAAGGGAAAAGGTGAGTGAAGGTGTGGTGTAATGGCCAGAAGAGTTGATTTTTGAACTGTGGAAACAGATCCGAGTCTCGGCATGGGGTCCATCATCCTGTGATTCTGGCCACATCACTTAATCTCCCCTTATCTACCAAAATGAATGTGTCCTTGCATAATGTAACTGACGCTTATGTAAAGCGCTACAGTACCTTTGGGATGAGGTCCTGCCATATAACAAGGAAAAAGCAATTGCTTAAAGCGACGCAAATTGAATTATGCTTTAGACTAGATCCGGCCGTACCTTAATGTTTGTACTCGCAGCATTTGTGTCAGGTCTTTTTGTTACGTTTGTACTGCAGCCACCTACATTAATCACCCGCTGCTCACCTTTAATATGTTTCTGCTTAGGCTGCCTTTGTGTCGGAGGGTGGTGGGTGTGTGGAAGCAACAACGGGATCAAGCAACAATTTTATTTTAAACAAGTTTTCCCAAATGTGTTGCTCTTTGATAAGTGCGTGCGGGGACGATTAGTTGTTATGGATAATGTTTTGTGGGTCTGTCCCTCCGTACGAGCTGGTGTTGTGTGTTGGTATCAGACCAATTTAAGAAAGCACGAAGCCCTGGGAAATAACAGACGCGGCATGTAGCGCTGACTGAACTGGTACCGCTTAAGGCGCTGGCGTGTCCACCACCCACGCGAATGACCTGGTGTCAGGCAGTTGGGGGTTCCTTGGTGGGAGGAGTGGGAGGGTCATGTTCATCAACTTAGTCCAGTGGGGGCAAGGGGCACAATGTTCGTGACAGCTGCAACAAGAGACTGCCCGCTGGTAAAACAAGTGTCGCAGTAAAACTAGGGGCAGCGCATGGATTATGCTAAATCCAAGCAGTACACAAGTGTGGCGGGAAGAGCGCTCATGGGGTCCTCACACACCAGGACGAAGGTGCGGGCAATGCCGGTACTCCAACGTGTCTCCCCAAAGTCTGGATATTACCGGCACTGCAGGACCGCCGTCATCTTAAGGGAACGGCGCACGTGATGCGGAAGTCGGAAGTCCCACGATAACGCGGCTCCGAGCTACGCCGCCATCTTGTCTCGAACTTTCACTGCCTGACTGCCTGGAGAAAGCCTGGCCCTGCCTCACAGAGGTGCTCCATCATGCCAAGGAATGACAAGTCCCGGGTCCCAGGAGAGGGCCCGGGTGAAGACCAGTGAATAGCAGGGACTCCCATGCCGAATGGGAGAGCCCCCGTCGTGCTGCGTTGGAGGAGCTGGAGTACCGCGCCGCAGCACCGGGTGATTTTGCACGTTTCCTCGGGGGGGAGAGCCTGGCTTGGTCAGAGGCAGTCTTAGTGGCGCGAGGAAAATGCCATTGTGCTGGAGGCTTGCAAGGGAGACAGGCACATCGTGTGCCTGTAGTGGTAGTTGGGGGGAGGGTGTGTGTGCGCGTGTGTCTATGCGCGTGTGTCTGTGTGTGTGTGTGCACGCGCCTGTCTGTGTGTTTGTGTGAACAGCATGCCGGACTCGAAGCGTGTTTTCCCGCGTGCAACCTGATCCGATTCCGGCATGCTGCGCGTACCCATCTCATGTCTCCTTGTAAGCAGAGCCGCCCACTATAGGTCTCACTGCGACAGGGCTTCACCCTGTATCGCAGGTGCGAGACCTAAAAAAAAGGTGCAGATCGGCAGCTAAGATAAAGGATTTGAGGATCCTAGTGAAAGATCTAAACTTTCTCACCTTTTGGCGAAAGATTATACATTTGATTTAAAATTGAACTTGAAAAATATAAAAAGGTCTACTGCAACAAAATGGATGCTGAAGCTTAGACTGGGCCAAGTTACGGCTTTTATCAAGTGAAAGCCGTCGATTGAAAATCATCTGACTATGAATGGAACACAAAAAAGATGTCGGTTATGCCCATTGAACACGCAGTCACTTACACATTTGATTGTATTTTGCACGTTTGGTCAAGAAAGGAAAACATATTGCTTTCTATTTATAGAGAACTGCAGATTTGCCAAGTAAAGGAACTGATGATTTTAGTGCAGATGTGACGACATATAACTCTGTTATCGACTTAGTATATTTTTTGATATTGTTATGGATACAATTGCCTATTTAAAATAGTATATTTATAAGCAAAGCCCTTTACACTACAAAGTATAAAGGCTATGTAATGTTCTGGGAAATTGATACATAAACTCAATGTGAGGATATAGCACTTGGCCCTTAGCATTTTTTAATAAAACCTTGCTTTTCTGTTATGCAATATTTTGTAACTTTTAATTAGGTTGTATTGAGGGTGGCCAATTCATAAATGTTTTGAAGAGTTGACAAGTTAAAGAAGATAGAGAATTTACAATATAATCATGTTTTATAAAAATTGCACGGTGCGTGCTATTTGAAATGATCTCTATATTACTGTTTAATAAAAATCGGTTACTACTGCTTTAACTTAAAAATAAGCTGTAAACAATTGCATCTTGCACTTACTAGAAACGAATATGGTATAATTATAGACTTCTGGTGTTGCCACTTGTCTAAATTAGAAAGATGGTAAATGGAAAATTGTAGAAGGAACTCAATTAGAAATTAATCCGGAATCTTGTTGGAACTTCATTAGTGTGGCATCTTGCTAATAACTGATAGATATTATGTAGTGTGCAGTAGGTGGGTAGATATTTTGAAATTTGTTATTTGATATGATTTTTGTAATGGAATGGTTTAGTTTTGTTTTTTATTCAACCTTCTAGCAAAGTGTATGCGCTCTGAAATGAAATTATTTTGTAGTTTTGCAATTTGTGTCCACATCTTTTTAAATGCATAGCATTGCTGATTCTTTTTTTAATCTTTTTAGAATATTTTAATTTTGTGTGATGATTGTAAAGTTTGTTTTGCCTTGTCGGCAATATATCAAACAAATAAACTTGAACTGAACTGCACTATTCTTCCAGCGGGGGTGTCAGGCGGTCATCCAGTTTCAGTCATGAAGGCCTAACCCAGGCATGTCTTCAGGGGATGATTGTAATATAAAGGCATTATACATAACATAAGTCCCACTGAAGCTCTTATGGGTCTACTCTGCAACAAAGACTGGGACTCAAGAAATTCAATACGTGTTTGCATCTTCACATATTCCAAGCAGGATTCCTGAGCAGGACACCGATGAAATGAAACTGCTCACTTACCAAAAGCATGAGTATCTCTTCAAACTTAATCCATATATGCTTAGGGAAGTTAAATAGTACAGAGACGAACTATGGCTGAGGAGCGTGTATAACAGCAGTTGGCGTTACTCAGTTAGGCTCGGTTGGCAACAGGATGACGAAGACAACCTACGGAAATTAAGGGCCTGGCTGTGCAAGTGGGACTATAGAGCAACACATGCTGCATAGACTCGATGATTGCCAGGGAAACTTTATTAAAAATCGCAGGAACGTTAAGGACCCTGAAACAAAATAAATGCTGCAGTGTAAGTGCTAATTTTGAAAGGAAGAATCTTCTTGTGTTTTCTGATAATCTGAATTCCAAGATATCTGTCTCACAAGTTTGGAGCTTGCTTCCAATGGCCTTGATATAACCAAGGGTAAAATTAGGTTGAGCAACAGCAATCTGAATTTTTCAATCTTAAACCACCGATTTGTTGTCATTTGGGGTTAGAATCAGTTAGACATCCTGCTTCAGATCCAGTTTTCTAAAGGAAATTGCAGGAATACATGTGTTCCTCTAGCGTCTAGGATATTCCTCTACAACACGTTCTTAATTGAAAGATAGATTCTCTGTGTCAACCAGTTTTCAGCCAGTTTAGGAGGAAAATAATGGAATATGGAATGCGAAATTCAGCTTGTAAACATTTTTAACAATATCCAGCACCCATTTGAGTTTTGTTATACTGTGCGACGCTGAAAGGTGGTGAGATGTGCTTTCTCGCATTGTTGTGTGATAATAAACAAGGGAATCGAAAGATATGCCAGCGAACAAGGGTGAAGTTAGTTATCAAGGAACAAGAGGCCCCTTACCATGGAAATAAACACGATATTATCTATAAAAAACAAAATAATTTCTATAGCATTCTGTGCTGGGGTTATATACATAGTGATTTATTGAATGTTTTGAAAAAAGCACAAAGCCAGGGGACGGCTGAAAAAAAACCAGGAAGAGCTAAACAAATTATATACATATAAAACTCAGACATTCGCAGGAACGTGCCATAAATAATAAATCAAAAGACACACATTTGATGGACGGAATGCATAACAAATCAAAACATTCACCCACAGTCAAGAGATCTGGGTTAAATCTATCATTCTTTTGCTCACCTTGCCACCCCAGTTTAGACCAGGCCATATGCAAACTAGACTTGACCCTGTGCCTCATGGGAACAGTCCAGCCCGAACTGCCAAGCCAGATCCTCCCTGGACTGGAAGCAAGTATCCTGTGACCGGGTTCGGGGTCTCACACCTCATCAGCCAGGATAGCTTGAATCCAGTGGCACAGTGAGCACAGTGAGGGTATGCCCAGACCCACGTCTGGCATACCAGTGCACGGAGGGCGAGAAAGCAAAAGACAGATTTGATGGATGGAATGCAGAACAAATCTTGCTTCCAGTCCAGGGAGGACGTGGCCTGGCAGTTCGGGCTGGACTGTTCCCATTGGGCGCAGGGTCAAGACTGATTTGCATATGGTGGGTTCAGAATAGAATGGCACGAGGCGCAAAAAAGATGGATTTAGGCCCGGATCTCTGTAATGGGGTGAATGTATGACATTGTTCTGCATTCTGTCCATCACTTGTTATTTTTTCATAAATAATAAATTAGCACCACATACTGCTATATAATGCCCATGCTATTTATATCTCAATAAAACAATTGTAATAGTCATGGTGCTTTGCAGTCTCACATCATTGTGGCAACCTGTGCGGGCACAATAATCATGTATTTTTCTTGTCCCAGCGAAAGGACGTTTGCTGGTTTTCCCAAATTCTAGGGCTCTCTTATGAGGTCCAGCGAGGCTAAAACATGGCTGGGGTTGCTCTTGCCTTTGCATGATGGTAAGTAGGTTTCTGTCATAGTTCTTTTGGTCGTTGCTGTAGTCTCATTTTCCGTTCCAGTTCTTAATATTGACTTTAGATACATTTTCTAAATTTCTTCAGCTGTATGGGAGCGAATATAAATTACAAAAAAGTGCAAGTCTAGCATTATTGTTGGGAATTTGGGCTTAATCAAGTGCATTTTAAAACTGAACAACACCTTATGGACATGCCTTGACAATAGCTTAGAACCAAGAGATTCATCAATGTTCTGTCTGGCTCCTTGGATCTCTCTTCCATCATTACCCATTGCTCTAACACTGTCCTCAGGGCTGCGCCTAGAGATAATTCCTTTACTAGTGTAAATAGTACAAGAAACTAAAATAATATAACATAACACAACATAACACAGGCTTCTCCAACGAGCAGTTTGTGAGCTCCGGGTAGCTCAGTAGCTCTCTTCGCACAGCCCACTAAAGTCAATTAGCAGTTTTTGCTTGGTTAATTTAATACATGTATACAAAAATGGTAAAGCATGTATCCAAGTTGAAAATGTGTGTATTTTCAGAACTCATAAGTCGATTTTTGTGACAAAGTGTTTGCATTTCCTAAATATATTTAAAGCTGATATTTGAGGGACTAAAAAACATTGATGTTGGGGAGCCTTATTACTAATATAATTAATTTGATGCTAGGGGCATTGAAGCTATGGTTGGTATGTATTACACATATAGAGGCATTCCACAGTGACAAAGCATTTTTTACATTACTGCTGGCAACCATCACTGATTCAATGAGGTAATCACTGCTGCAATACTTGCATTTGCTGGCCACTAATGTAATCTTGTCTTATGTGGTTACATTACATCTCGAATAATAGTAGTAGTTTGGGAGGATTTTCACTGACATAAGTAACTCGTATTACAGAACAGGTTGGAGATCCCTGAATAACATAACATGATGTAATGTAAAGTAACGTAACATAACATAACATCACCCTTCTCTCTCTAACAGGTTGTGAGTCCTCTTTCAGTGTCACAATCAATCTGCTATGTGGCATAGATCTGGTGAGTTGCATAAAAATGCTGCTGCTCTAAGTCACATATGCTCTTTGGACAAATTAAACAGACTTACCTGTGCAAGGGCGAGAGTTGGGACACAAAACTGATGCTGGACCCAAAACTGATGCTGCCTGACCATGCACTGCACCATCATACACTGATGTTTCCAGAAAAGGCCACACATGCACCGGGGACACAGGTCATTGCCCATAGGCAATGGAACAGATTTCCCTACTAGTGGGTTAAGAGTTGACACCAAACACTGATGCTGCACACCTGTCCATGTGCAGCAAGCCCCTTAAGCCCCCACCTCCCCAGGCATTAATCAAGGCTCTAGCAATCAAAGATCTTCCACCCTCCATATCTATCACCTGGCAGCCCAATGATTTCCTTCAGAGAACATCACCAACAGAACATTTTGTCTGTAGTGCATGCTTTAAAAGAGGCCAGCAAAACATAATATGCACTCTACTATGTATAGCCTTGAAGGACAGTAGAGATTCTATCTAGCTGCAGATTCCTCCACTTTTGAATATTCCACAGGCATCAGACTAGATCAAGAAACTTTTCAGCAATGCTTCTGCGCACTCGAAGGTAGTATCTTGGAGCTCTACACTGATGCCATTCCACTCTGTAAATGAAGTGAGGGGGCTGCATAGGAGTCACTCCTGCAAGCTGCCATTAGGTGCTTTTGAGACTGGTTACAACTCCAGACGCTGATCCCCAAAAGCAAGTTGGTAGGCTGTGTGCAGATTCCTAGACTAAGAATCTTATTAACGAGTAGAGTAAACACAGAATGGGGAGAATAGGAGAGTCGGAGAGGAATCTTCGGCTACATAGAGTCTCTACCAGAAGGAGTGTTACTGAAGGTAAGTAACATGTTCTTCTGATAGAGACTAATAGCCTGCAGATTCCTCACCTTTTGAATAGATACAAAAGCAGTGGCTAACGGGAGGAGGGGTGTGGATGGAGGGAAAACAGTAAGTCCTGCAAGACTGAACAGGCAAAATGCCATTTTCGGGGGACTTGGCTGTCCACACAATAGGGCTTTGTGAAAGTATGGAGGAATGGCCACATAGCTGCCTGGGAAATGTTTAGGTCTGGGACTTTGTGTGCCAGTGATAGCAGCTTCGGCCCTTGTGGAGTAGGCTTACAGTTCTTCCCGAGTCTGCTTCTTTGCCAGTGAGTAGCAGATTTTAACGCAGAGCATGATCCAGCGCGAGATGGTAAGCTTCTGAGCAGCCTTTCCTTGTCTTTTTATTTTGTTGCTTTGGCAAACTCCACAAAGAGCTGATTGCCCAACTGGTTGTCTTTAGTATGATTGATGTGGAAGCTCAGTGCTCTTTTGGTGCCCAAGCGATCAATTCGCCCCTCATTAGAGGGGTACGGCAGAGCATAGAGTGCTAGCAGCATAATGGCTTCACTGTTGTGGAACAGCATCACAATTTTTGGCAGAAAAGATCCACTAGTTTGCAGAACCAGGAAATAACAGCCGCGGGCTGTGGAGGGAGTTACGGTGGGGCAGGGAGGCGGGGAGGGGGAGGGATAGAGTGGAGGGACCTAAAAACCGGCATATGGATAATTGCAGGTAAGTACACAATTTCATTAATAAAGCGAAATTCGTAGCGCGCACAGCATCGCATTTTGCAATGCAGTGCGTGCTACGAAATTTGTTTTATTAATTAAATTGTGTACTTACCTGCAATTATCCATATGCCAGTTTTTAGCTCCTCCACCCTGCCCCTCCCCTCCCCGCCTCCCTGCCCCACCGTAACTCCCTCCACTGCCCGCGGCTGGGAAATAAGGTGGCGTTTGGTGGATCAACACACAGAGCCTGTCGCTCATGTCTTGTGGAGGAGATGGCAACCATTAACACAGTTTTGATGGTGAGAAGCTCCGAAGGACAGCTGTGGAGCAGCTCAAATGATGGTGAGATGGAGGTCAAGGACTTCAGCCGCCCTACAGAGGTAGATTCTTCTGTGGCTGGGCTAGGAGGCCAGAAATGGGCTGTTTCTGGGGAAGTATCAAGCCGACTACCCGCTTGAAAGTCTTCATACTAACTGTCATGAGCATAGGGCTGAGCAAACTCATCACCAGTGGAGTGGTGTGGCTCACTGGTTAGAGGCGGCAGACCCGTAAGCAGAGAACGGCCCGGGGCCAGGGTTCAATTCCCGACACGTCAGGGTCGTGGACCAGGGTCAAAACGGATTCGATAATTCTCGCCTTGGTGCCTACTCTAACCCGGGAACACACTCGGCAACTCTGGGCATTAAGCTTGCCTCATCTCTACAACGGCCCCCCACAGACGCCGGGGATGCCTGGTTTCACCTTGGAGATACCCAGAAAGGGACCATCTCACAGGGAAAACCAGGACGGGTTCCCCAGCGGTCTTCAGCGCCAGGATACTCCATGGAGTCACAGTGCGCTTTACAAGTACACCCACATTTACATTTACATTTTACATTTACATTCATTTACCCTGGTCTTAATCAGTATTGGAGTCCGTTCCAAAAAGAAAGTGTAAAGAATGTTGTCTGTCTTGTTGAAAAGGGAGTGCAGAAACCTCTGTCATATTTGGCTGTGATGTCTGTCAACGTCGTACCGGCGTCAGAGAGGAGACAACTTGGGACACCTGTTAGGGCAGCAAAGACGACATTGGCGGAACTGGGCCTGGCATGGTTGTAGGTACTGGGAGAAGCATCACTTTTGGAGCCGAGGGCAGATGTGGTTTAGAGGGTTAATCTGGCGCAAAGGGTGAACCCGCCAGCGTTAATCTAGGTGGAATACCTCTTGGCCCCTTGGCACGCCAAAGGGAGTTGGTAGATATCTGTAGAGCTGGAGCATAGCTGTGTGGAACTCTTCCGTCTGGTAAAACATGGCTGAAGGCCCCCAGAACCAGTTACAGAATCTGCTCAGAAGTCAACCGACTTCAGGAGCAGGAACTGAAATGTTGGCCCCACCCATGTGCTTCGTAGGGGAGTGGGAATGCAGCGAAGGAACAGAACTCCACTCTAGACTTCTTGTGGTTTTTTATGCTTACCAGAGGACTTGGAGCACCATGAAGACAGGCCTTAGAGGGGCTCTGTCGACTCTGGGAACAGGAGCAGGAACAGGATTGAGATTTGGATTTGGAGCGGAACTTGGAGAGGTCCTGGCATTGTGTCTTCTGGTGCTTGGTGACATAAAGCTTCACCTCATGTGTGCTGATGGCCTTCAGGTTCATTGATGCATAGTCTCTGTAGGTCTTGGAGTCATCTCCCGACCCCAGACACCACAGACAAACCTGGTGAGAATCTGTCACAGACATCTGCATGCAACAGTCCTTACATGGCTTAAAAGTTGTCTTCTGAGGGTGTGCCATCCTTGCACAGGGTTGACAATTTGAAGAGAGCCAAGAGAACAGCCGGATTTACATCTGGAGACATGGAAAGAAAGGAACTGATGTCAGTGCGCGGAAGTACATCATTTTAGGAGGGTCAGCAAGGAGCTGAAAAGTGCCACCTTCCCGCACACAGAAGCATTGCTGAAAAGTTTCTGGATCCAGTTTGACGCCTGGGGAATAGTCAAAGGGTGAGAAATCTGCAGCTACAAGTGTCTTATCAGAAATTAGATTTATCTCAACACAATATTAAAAATTAAATACGTTCAAACCTATTTTGTCAGACGTACCTGAAGATGCTCTCCTCTGTGAAAGGCTCTCCTTTACTATCTAGGAGGGGGTCTCTCACTGCGAATGGTTTTAGTCTGCTTAAGAGTGTGAGCAATGAGGGCACCTGCCTGGCATATTCTGCAAGATGATCCTTAAATACAATATCTTCTGAGATGACCAAATCTTTATGATAAAAAAAGAGCAAAAAAAGCAGAAAAAAGTATAGTGTTAGAAAAAGTAGGGCAAATGCACAATTGTAATCAGTTTAGAGAGTACAATACCATTCACCAATATTCTTCCCTCTCAGTTAGCTACATGTCGACTTGCCTAAAGAGGCTAGGAGATATATAAATGATAAAAAGGCTGCCCAAAGTATCAGAGACCCCATACACACTGTGCCTAGTTGTTCAAATTAGTTTCCCTCCTTCTTCTGACCTAATCCTATGGAGTAGCAAGCTCATATGAATCCTTACATCAACCAAGATTGACAGAGGATTGCACTTTAATGCGTTCCTTTGCTGCGGTAGTCATAGAATAGAAACAGCACAGGCTACATCACTTACTCATAGAGGTTGTGTAGGCCACCTGTCTTGTCCGTATGACTCCCATGCAAGAAATCCAACCGAAATATGTTTTTCTACACAAATGTCTGAAATACCATTACTCTGTAACTACAACCCATTGTACAAAGAGTACAAATATTTAAATGATAATTTACTGCAGTGGTCTTAAAACTTTATATGCAGGGACCCCTAAAGAAATGTGTGCTGGTCTCCAAGTGATATTGTTTAAGGAAGAACTTTGAACATTACAGGTCAGCGTCAGCGCCGGTCACTCAACCCGCCGCGTGGCTTCACCAGACAGTCACCCGGTCCCCTGCTGCCGCCGCCGCTCGCATTTGCCGCCTCTCTTCACCGTCGTGGTTGTACTGTTGCCCTGATTGTGTCCCCGCTGTGGTTTGTTCTGTTGCCCTGATTGTACTGTGGCCCTGATTGTACTATTGCCCTGATTGTGGCCTCGCAGTTTCCCCCGCTGTGATTTTCCGCCTTTTTTTCCCGCTGTGTTCTGTACTGCTGCCCTGTTGTCGCATTTGTGCTCTGCCCCCTGATTTTGCCCTCAGCCCTAGCGCTTCTGGCCCGCTGGTCCACCCTGCTCCCTGCCGCTGCTCCCCCGCGGCCCCACCCCCTCTCCTTCTGTTTCCCCTCGACCCTCTCTCATTCGCCACCCCGCTCCCACCTCCCAGCTGCTCCTCCCTCCTCCCGCCCCCCCACTCTCCATTTATGGCAGAGTCCGCGCGCAGCGTTCACACGCAGCGGGCGCGCCGATTGTGCGCCGAAGGCAAGCACGTCTGCGCCCGTCCGCGCCTGGACTGCGCCCAGTGCCAGACCCCCTGGCCCGCGCAGACGCCAGCCCACCCGCCGGACTTACGACGCCGCCACCCTCAATGCAGTCAACACCGGCCGGACCCCCGGTTGCTACCGTGCCACCCCAAGACGCACCCACGGACCCTTCGTCTGCCAATCCTGCAAGTTCTCCTGCATCCGGACCTGTACCGCACCCGCCAAGCCGAGCACCAGCAGTAACCAACTGAAGTGCATCCTGCTCAACACCCGCTCCGTCCACAGACACGCCGTGGAACTCTGGAACCTGCTCGACACCACGTCTCCAGACGTCGCCTTCCTCACGGAAACATGGATGAACGCCTCCTCAGCGCCCGACATCGCCATCGCCATCCCGGACGGATACAAGATCACTCGGAGGGACCGCGTCAACCAGACAGGAGGAGGCATCGCCATCGTCCACAAGAACACCATCCGCATCACGACCAACTCCGACGACACCCTCACAGCCGCCGAACATCTTCACTTCCAGTTACACACCTACCCCAAGACCACACTCAGAGGCACTCTCATCTACAGACCCCCAGGACCCCACACACAATTCAGCGAAGACATCGCAGACTTCATCAGCCCACACGCCCTCCCCTCTGCGGACTACATCCTCCTAGGGGACCTCAACTTCCACCTGGAGAACAACAACGACAACAACACCACCACCCTGCTGGACAACCTCGCCAACCTTGGACTCAAGCAACTGGTGAACACCCCCACCCACTATGCCGGACACACCCTTGACCCAGTCTTCTCCTCCAGCAAGTTCATCTCCTTCAGCCACTCCACCGGACTCCACTGGACAGACCACAGCTGAGTCCACTTCAGCTTCAGAAGGACCACGACTCACCACCACCCGCAACAGGTTCCCCGCAGGAGCTGGAACAAGATCACCACCGACCAGCTCACCACATCACTGAGCCAGAACCCTCCCGCCAGCTCAACGGACCCCAACCAAGCAGCCAACAACCTCACACAGTGGCTCACCAACTGCGCTGACGACCTCGCACCTCTGAAAACCATCCCAGGAGGCCCGGCAGCAAGAAAGCCTCCTGGTTCAACAACGACCTCAAGAACTCCATGAAGAACTGCCGTACCCTCGAGAAAGCCTGGGGAAAAAACCCGACTACAGACAACATGACCGCCCTCAAGCACGCCTCCCGCAAACACCACCAGCTGATCCACACCACCAAGAACACAGCATTCAAGGAACTACTAGACAACAACGCACACAACAGCAAGGAACTCTTCAGCATCGTCAAAGAGCTCTCCAACCCCAGCTCCGGAAACAACGACATCACTCCCTCACAAGACCTCTGCGACTCACTCGCCTCGTTCTTCCACAGCAAGATCGTCGACATTCACAACAGCTTCAGCGCACAGACCACGCACCCAACCACCGAACCAACGAACCCACCACCACCCTCCGCGCCTGGACCCCGGTCAGCACCGAAGACACCATCCACACGATGAACACCATCCACTCCGGATCACCAACCGACCCATGCCCCCACCACGTCTTCAACAAGGCCGACTCCGCCATCGCACCCCAACTCCGGGACATCATCAACTGCTCCTTCAACACCGCCACCTTCCCGGAGAGCTGGAAGCATGCCGAACTCCGCGCCCTCCTGAAGAAACCATCAGCAGGCCCCACCGGCCACAAGAACTACCGCCCCATCTCGCTCCTCCCTTTTCCTGCCAAAGTCATCGAGAAGACCGTCAACAGACAGCTTGCCGCCTTCCTCGAGACGAACGGCTCCCTCGACCACTCGCAGTCCGGCTTCCGAGCCAACCACAGCACCAAGACCGCCCTCATCGCAGCCACTGACGACATCCGAGCCCTGCTCAACAACGGGGAAACAGCGGCCCTCATCCTCCTGGACCTCTCCGCAGCATTCGATACTGTCTGCCACCGCACCTTAGTGCAGCGCCTCAGCAACATCGGAATCCAAGAGAAGGCACTAGAGTGGATCATCTCGTTCCTCGCCAGAAGAACCCAGAGAGTCCGCCTCCCCCCGTTCAGATCCGAGGCCACCGAAGTCATCTGCAGCGTACCACAAGGATCATCACTCAGCCCCACCCTCTTCAACGTCTACATGAGCCCCCTCGCCGCCATCGCACGCCAACACAACCTCAACATCATCTCCTACGCCGACGACACCCAGCTGATCCTCTCCCTCACCAACGACCCAGCCACCGCCAGAACCAACCTACACGAAGGGATGAAAGATGTAGCCGAGTGGATGATGAACAGCCACCTGAAACTGAACTCAGACAAGACGGAAGTCCTCATCCTTGGATCATCACCCTCTGCCTGGGACGACGTCTGGTGGCCCCATGCCCTGGGCAGCGCACCCAAACCAACGGACCACGCACGCAACCTGGGCTTCATCCTGGACTCCTCCTTCTCGATGACCAGACAAGTCAACGCCGTCTCATCATCATGTTTCAACATCCTACGCATGCTCCGAAAGATCTTCCGATGGATCCCCACCGAAACCAGGAAGACGGTCACCCAGGCACTCGTCACCAGCCGACTGGACTACGGAAACACCCTATACACAGGAACCACAGCCAAACTACAGAAAAGACTTCAACGCATCCAGAACGCCTCCGCACGACTCATCCTGGACATCGCCCGACACAGCCACATCTCCGGACACCTCAGAGACCTGCACTGGCTCCCCGTCAGCAAGAGAATCACGTTCTGACTCCTCACCCACGCACACAAGGCCCTCCACAACCTGGGCCCCAGGTACCTCAACAACCGACTGACCTTCTACACTCCCACCTGCCAGCTACGATCGACCAACCACGCCCTCGCCGCCGTTCCACGTATTCGAAGAGCCACTGTGGGAGGAAGATCATTCTCCTACTTGGCAGCCAAGACTTGGAACTCCCTCCCCATCCACCTACGTCTGACCCAAGACCACCTCACCTTCAGGAAGCAGCTCAAGACCTGGCTGTTCGAGCAGTAGCGGACCTCCCCCCCACCCCCAAGCGCCTTGAGACGCTCCGGGTGAGTAGCACGCTATACAAATACCTTGATTGATTGATTGATTGATTATGGTGATGAAATTAATAATTGCTTTTTGTGTCTCTAAATTCAAACATAGCAACGCAAAAGAACAAGTTACTTACCTTCGATAACGCCTTATCTGGTAGAGACTATATATAGCCGCAGATTGTTTACCTTTGAATTTCCCCAAGTGTCAGACTGGATCCGGAAGATTTTTTGTGAGCCTTACCCCTGCATTGTTGGCGTTGTCCGTGCTGGAAGTGACGTCAGCGGCACCTATATAGGCACCACCCAGACATCAGTAAGTAACTTTCCATATCATAGGAGACGAGCAATGAAGTGCACTGACAATGGTGTTCCAAATGAATGCCCTGACCCGAGAAATCTGTCTGCAGAGAGGGGAGGATGGGTGGGTGGTAAGAAATCAGTGGGTAGATATAGGGCCTTATTACAAGTTTGGCAGTCCATGGACCTCTGTACTGGCGGTGGCAGTCCGACCGTGAAGAGCTCGGTGGTCTGACCGCGGTCTGACCGCCGTATTACAAGTTGGACGGATTGTGTTTCCGAAGTCCGTGGCTGAACCGCTGAGACGGCTGGGTTTGCTGTTGGGGAAAGGCAGCCACCATAGTGCAGTACAGGGGAGGTGCACAGCTGTCCGTGTTTTGAAATGCCTTTTCCATGAGCTGCCTTTTCCATGAGCTGACCACAGCAGTTCGAACGCCTTCTTCAAGGCGGCGGACACGAAGGATTTGGAGTGTGCACTTGCTCTTTCAGGCAGAGTCCAACATGGATCTCTTTTTTCAGGTCCCCCCTTCACTGCATGAACTTCGCCCGAGGATTATGACAGTTTATGACAATACACAGGTGAATCCCTTTCGTACCATATACCCAATGCTAGGACTTCCCACATATGGGCAGGGCCCCGGAAATGGATAGGTTGTATTTTTCCACTTGTATCATGCATATGCATGCATCCAACATATATGCATTCGAAATGCACACACAGGCACAGATATGTTAGCAAAAAAGTACACCGTAAGATATCTGCATCCACATTGCTGGCACCGTGGTGATCTCGTAATGTGGCGGTCTTAAGACTGTCAGCGCTGTGGTCTACTGGGGGGCGCGGACACGGTTCTCAGGCAGTCAGACTGACAAACTCGTAATTAGGCCCATAGTCTCTACTACATAAGGCATTACCGTAGGTAAGTAACCTGTTCATCTGATAGAGACTTCTAGCTACAAATTCCTTATCTTTGAATAGATAACCAAGCAATACCATCCCCAGACGAGAGTTTGCAGACCAATTTTAGATCAGGAAGTCCTGTAGGCACATCTCTACAGACCTGACTGTCCGGACAGTAATGTTTGGTGAATGTGTGCAGGAAAGCCCACATTAGTGCCTGGCAGATATCCAGAACTGAAACTCTGCAAGCTAATGCAGTGGGTGCAGCATTAGCTCTGGTGGAATGACCTTGAAACCCATCAGGAGGTTCTTTCTTGGGCAATGTGTACCAGATTTTGATGCAGAGCATTACGCAGCGAGAGATGGTTTGCTTATGCACCGCTCGGCCCTTCTTCACACCAACATACCCCAAGAAGAGTTGTGCGATTAAGGTAGAACGACAACACTCTTTTGGGGTCCAGACGGTGGAGTTGTTCCTTATATTTAGAGGGATGTGGAGGAGCGTAGAATGTAGGCAGTGTGATTGATTGGCCTACATGGAATGTGGAGACCACTTTTGGCAGAAAGGAGGCCCTTTTGTGAAGCACCACTTTGTCAGGAAAGACTGAGAGGTAAGGCGGCTTAGATAAGGCCTGCATCTCACTCACTCTACGGGCAGATGCAATCATCAGCAGGAAGGCTGTTTTCAGCATGAACGAGCCTGAGTGGACAGTTATTTAAAAGATCAAATGGAGCACACATCAAACATGTCAGAACCAGTTTAAGGTCCCACTGAGGCATAATGAATGGTGAAGGAGGAAAAGGTGGAAGAGACATTTCAAAAAGCTATGTACAAAAGGTGATTTAAACAAGGAGGTTTGGTTAGGCTGCTGCAAGAAGGCAGACAGAACAGAAAGATATTCCTTAATGGTGCCCAGTGCAAAGTCCTGTAGGGCAAGGGAAAGAATATAAAGAAAAACTTCAGAAACATGGGCAGAAAGGGGATCAATTGACTTTCCTGCACACTATGCCACAGATGTTTTCCAATGGCAGGTGTTTACTGTCTTGGTAGAGGAACGCCTGGCTGCCAGAATCACATTACAGACTTCAGGAGGAAGGTAGAAAGCTGTCAACTGCCGCCACTCAATCTCCACGCGAGAAGGCGGAGATTGGACAGGTTAGGTTGGTGTGGAGAACCTTCCTCTGCTGCTGAACAGAAGATCCCACCAAAGGGGCAGCCTGATCAGAGGATTGATGGCCATGCTCAGTAGCTGGGGATATCAGACTCTCAGTGCTCATCCTGGAGCCACAGGAATAATTTGGGCCCGTTATTCCTGATCTTCTTGAGAACTCTGGGCAGGAGTGGTATGGGCAGAAAGGCGCCTTTGAAACACCAGCACACAAAACTGCTGACATTGCGCACTCTCGACTGAGGCAAACAGATCTAACCAAGGCTCTCCCCACTTTTGAAAGAGACCTTGCGCTACCTCCGGATGGAGATATCTTTCATGATACTCAAAGCATCGACAGCTGAGTTTGTCCATCCTGGCATTTAGTGAACCTGCCAGGTGTTCGACCACCAGCAAAATGCCCGGCTGTTCCAGCCATTTGCAGAGATGCAGGGCCTCTTGACAAAAGGTCCACAACACCACCCCACTCTCTTTGTTGCAGTATCACATGGTGGTGGTGTTGTCCATAAACACCTGCACTAGCCTTCCTTTGATGTATGGTAGAAAGGCTTTCAATGCCAGTCTGATCGCACAGATCTCCAGCATGTTGATGTGGAGTCCAAATTCTCTGGGAGACCAGAGTCCCCTGATTTTCACCACTCCCAGATGGCCGCCCCATCCCAGGAGTGATGCATCTGTCACTACTGTCAGATCTGGTTGGGGAAGGGAGAAGCGTCTGCTTCTGATCCAATCACGGTTGGTTAGTAACCACTGCAGATCTTTTGCAGTTCCCTCCAAGATCTGCACCGGGTCGGAGAGATTCCGCTGATGCTGTACCCACTGGAACTTCAAGTCCGACTGCAGAGCTTGCATATGCCATCTGGCCTGTGTCACCAGCAGGATGCAGAAGACCATGAGGCCCAGCAGTCTCAGAGTCAGTTTCACCGAAATCCAGGATAGAGGCTTAAACATTGGTAACATAGCCTGAATATCCTGGACTCGCTGCTCGGGAGGGTAACCTTCGGGCTGCACTGTGTCCAGAACAGCTCAGATGAAAGGGAGCGTCTGAGAGGGAGTCAGGTGTGACTTTGGCATGTTGATAGTGAACTTGAGTGATTGCAGAAGGTCCGCCTTCAACAGCTAGTCATCAGGATAGGGGAAGACTGGCACACTTGATCCCCGCAGATGAGCTGCAATCACCATCATCACCTTGTTGAACACCAGAGGGGCGCTGGTAAGGACAAAGGGGAGCACGGTGAACTGAATATGCTCGTGGCCTACCGTAAAATGCAGACAGAGCTGGTAGTCAGGCAGGCAGGATGGGAGTATGAAAATGGGTATTCTGCAAGTCAAACGCTACCATCCAGTCTCCTGGGTCCAGGGCAGCCAAAACCTGAGCTAGCATGAGCATCTTGAATTTCACACTCTTGAGGAAGAAGTTGAGGGCTCAGTGGTCTAGGATAGGATGAAGGACCTTGTCCTTTTTGAGGACCAGAAAGTAGCAGGAATAACAACCAGAGTCTACTTTGGCCCCGGACCCTCTCTTTGGCTTCCTTGGCCAAGACAGCCATGACTTCCTCGTAGAGCATCGCCAAATTGTCCTCCGTCAGCTGGTCATGATATGGTTGCATGGAGGGAGAGATAGTCTTGAAGGGGAGGAAGTTGCCCCTTCTGACAATCTGCAAGACCCACCTTTCCGATGTTATTGACTGCCAGTGGGGCAGGTAATGGCGAATCCTGCCATCAACTGGATGCACATCGTGGTAAAGGGGCAGACTAGGATGGCCTGGATGCTGCAGCAGTCAATGGGCTGGTGGATGGACCAGACCACAGGCGACTTGACCCATGACGTATGTGGGTACTGCGCCTTCGTCCACGCAGAGGCTTAAAAGCATGCGCGGATCGGTGGTTGATAGGGTATTGGCGCTGTTGGAATCCCCTTCCGTAGCCATGAAAGGAGCGAAAGACAGACTAGGGATGACTTGGGACAGCTGCGAGGTCCAAGGACTTGGCCGTAGACCGCAAAGGGCTCCAGCGCGGAGTCTGCCTTGCCCCGAAGAGATTGGTGTCAGTGAAGGGATGTCCATAAGGTAAGCTTGGACATACCATGAAAAGCCAGTCATCTTCAATCAGGCATGGTGCCTCAGGGCTACTGTCGATGAAACTGCTGTGCCCAGTTAGTCTGTCATGTCGCATTTAATGAGTGTATTGATCCGCCGCCTGAGCCCGGCTACAGCCCTGGCTGATGTTAGCAGGCGCGTGTAATTTGGTTTAATGTGATAGTTCAGTAACAGCACGCATGAGAGGCTGCAGTAATTGTCCCCGCAGACACGCTCAGTTGCGTGTTTCCCCACTTGAGGGCCAGCGGCGACCGTCTAACAATTAGAATTGTGTGAGTCTTGAATGATTGTTTCCCGCTGTTCTTATTGTTTTATGACCCACACAGATGCTCTTCGGCCTCGAGTGCTTTTTAGACGCACCCAGGCCAAGCCACACACTGCGTACGGCCCTTTTAGACGCACCCAGGCCAAGTCACACACTGCATTCGGCACCCCCAGTATGTGTGAGACAACGGGCAGTCTCCCAAGGGAGTCTTGCGAATGGTTACTTACCACGCTTCGAGGTGAACGACTTTGTGACGCCCCCAGCACACGGCCACAGCAGACGATCTGATTAATGTACGACCCAGATGGCATGAAGTGCGGAACGTAGCACACGCCCCCAGCGTGCCCCTTGATGCGGCGCAAATACGTAATTGGCGCTTCACATGGCATGAAGGGCGGACACACGCCCACAGCGTGGACACATGCCCACAGCGTTTGTCACGGCCCCAGCGTGTCACGCCCCCAGCATGCCCCTTGATGCGGCACAATTACGACTCACATGGCATGAAGGGCGGAACGTACCACACGCCCCCAATGTTTGTCATGCCCCCAGCACACGCCCACAGCAGAACGCAGACACGCCCACAAGGGACTACTTTGCTGGCATGGTTCTTTTACCTTTTATATGTATATGGTGGCCATCTGCATAGCCTATGTCCTTCTGCTGAAATGGGGTGGTGGATGGACCAGACCACAGGCGACTTGACCCATGAGGTATGTAGGTACTGCGCCTTCATCCACGCAGAGGCTTAAAAGCATGCGCGGCTCGGTGGTTGATAGGGTATTGGCGCTGTTGGAAGCCCCTTCCGTAGCCATGAAAGGAGCAAAAGACAGACTAGGGATGACTTGGGACAGCTGCGAGGTCCAAGGGCTTGGCCGTAGACCGCAAAGGGCTCCAGCGCGGAGTCTGCCTTGCCCCGAAGAGGTTGGTGTTAGTGAAGGGATGTCCATAAGGTAAGATTGGACATACCCTGAAAAGCCAGTCATCTTCAATCAGGCATGGTGCCTCAGGGCCACTGTCGATGAAACTGCTATCCCCAGTTAGTCTGTCATGTCGCATTTAATTAGTGTAGTGATCCGCCGCCTGAGCCCGGCTACAGCCCTGGCTGATGTTAGCAGGCGCGTGTAATTTGGTTTAATGTGATAGTTCAGTAACAGCGAGCATGAGAGGCTGCAGTAATTGTCCCCGCAGACACGCTCAGTTGCGTGTGCCCCCGCATGAGGGCCAGCGGCGACCTTCTAACAATTAGAATTGTGTGAGTCTTGAATGATTGTTTCCCGCTGTTCTTATTGTTTTATGACCCACACCGACGCTCTTCGGCCCCGAGTGCTTTTTAGACGCACCCAGGCCAAGCCACACACTGCGTTCGGCACTTTCAGACGCACCCAGGCCAAGTCACACACTGCATTTGGCACCCCCAGTATGTGTGAGACAACGGGCAGTCCCCCAAGGGAGTCTTGCGAATTGTTACTTTCCACGCTTCGAGGTGAATGCCTTTGTGACGACCCCAGCACACGGCCACAGCAGACGATCTGATTAATGTACGACCCAGATGGCATGAAGTGCGGAACGTAGCACACGCCCCCAGCGTGCCCCTTGATGCGGCGCAAATACGTAATTGGAGCTTCACATGGTATGAAGGGCGGACAAATGCCCACAGCATGGGCACATGCCCACAGCGTTTGTCACGGCCCCAGCGTGTCACGCCCCCAGCATGCCCCTTGATGCGGCACAATCACGACTCACATGGCATGAAGGGCGGAATGTACCACACGCCCCCAATGTTTGTCATGCCCCCAGCACACGCCCACAGCAGAACGCAGACACGCCCACAAGGGACTACTTTGCTGGCATGGTTCTTTTACATTTTATATGTATATGGTGGCCGTCTGCATAGCCTATGTCCTTCTGCTGCAACTGCCCTTTCCAACGCTGTATTGGGTGTTGTGATTGGTGCTGAGGTTACTGAGATTACCCGCCTCAAAGGTTTGGGCTCTCTCTTTATAATATTAGTATGGATATATATATATATTTCGAAGCTCCATATGCTTCTCTTCAGGGGCTTTAACGGAAGCGGTGTGCGCAACCGCCGACCCACTTCCCCATTTTATATATAACACACCCACCGATGGGAGGCTCAAATGAGACTGTGCATTCTGGGAAGTGTGGTCGGGAAGCACACAATCAAGTCCTGTATGGACTCCAAAAGTGGGCCCGTCCTCGATTCCAAGTACGACTGCTGCTTCACTTTAGTGACCCCCAGGGTACCGGGGTGGTGCATACTCCGCGGCTGGACGGCTGCGTATAAATCAATGCTCAAAGGTGTCCACCTTTGAGTAGCACGCGAACAGCAGCTTGGTTTATGTATAGGTGAGAACGGGGATCCACTCGTAGACGCCACTCCGTACGGGATCTGCCCGACGCGTTTCGAAGCTCCATATGCTTCTCTTCAGGGGCTTTAACGGAAGCGGTGTGTGCAACCGCCGACCCACTTCCCCATTTTATATATAACGCACCCACCGATGGGAGGCTCAAATGAGATTGTGCATTCTGGGAAGTGTGGTCCGGAAGCACACAATCAAGTCCTGTATGGACTCCAAAAGTGGGCCCGTCCTCGATTCCAAGTACGACTGCTGCTTCACTTTAGTGACCCCCAGGGTACCGGGGTGGTGCATACTCCGCGGCTGGACGGCTGCGTATAAATCAATGCTCAAAGGTGTCCACCTTTGAGTAGCACGCGAACAGCAGCTTGGTTTATGTATAGGTGAGAACGGGGATCCACTCGTAGACGCCACTCCGTACGGGATCTGCCCGACGCGTTTCGAAGCTCCATATGCTTCTCTTCAGGGGCTTTAACGGAAGCGGTGTGTGCAACCGCCGACCCACTTCCCCATTTTATATATAACGCACCCACCGATGGGAGGCTCAAATGAGATTGTGCATTCTGGGAAGTGTGGTCCGGAAGCACACAATCAAGTCCTCTTTGGACTCCACAAGTGGGCCCGTCCTCGATTCCAAGTAGGACTGCTGCTTCTGGACTGCTGCTTCGCTTTAGTGACCCCCAGGGTACCGGGGTGGTGCATACTCCACGGCTGGATGGCTGCGTATAAATCAATGCTCGAAGGTGTCCACCTTTGAGTAGCACGCGAACAGCAGCTTTGTTTATGTATAGGTGAGGACGGGGATCCACTCGTAGATGCCGCTCCGTACGGGATCTGCCCGACGCGTTTCGAAAATCCATATGCTTCTCTTCAGGGGCTTTAACAGAAGCGGTGTGTGCAACCGCCGACCCACTTCCCCATTTTATATATAACGCACCCACCGATGGGAGCAGCCCGTCCCGACGGTGTCCGGGTATGAAATAGAATGTGTGTAATGTGTGTATTTGGCAAGGGCAATTTATTTTAAAATCTCGCAGTAGACAAAAATTTTTGTTTCATTAGAATAGGGACAGAGAAGGCCCAGCTGCAGCTCTGGTTGATGTTAGCAGGCGTGTGTAATTGGTGTAGTGATCTGCCGCCTGAGCCCGGCTACAGCCCTGGTTGATGTTAGCAAGCGCGTCTAATGTCGTTGAATGAGAGAGTTATCAGCCGCGGGTAAATCCGTTTAATGAGAGAGTTGAGTGACAGCGAGTAGGAGAGGCTGCAGTAATTGTCCCCACAGACACGCTCATTTGCGTGTTCCCCCGCTTGAGGCCCAGATGCAGGCCTGTTTGATGTTAGCAGGCGTGTGTTCCCCCGCTTGAGGCCCAGGTGCAGCCCTGGTTGATGTTATCAGGCACGTGTAATTAGTGTACTGATCCGCCGCCTGAGCCCGGCTAGAGCCCTGGTTGATGGTAGCAGGCGCGTGTAATTTTGTTGAATATGAGAGTTCAGTAACAGCACGCAGGAGAGGCTGCAGTAACGTTACTTACCAGGCCTCCTGGTGAACGCGTTTGTCACTCCCCCAGCACACGGCCACAGCAGACGATCTTCTGATTAATGTACGACCCACATGGCATGAAAGGGCGGAACGTAGCACATGCCCCCAGCGTGCCCCTTGATGCGGCGCAATTGCGTTCACATGGCATGAAGGCCGGACACACGCCCCCAGCGTGTCACGACCCCAGCGTGCCCCTTGATGCTGCGCAGCAACGTAATTGTCGCTTGTATGTACGACTCAGATGGCATGAAGGGCGGACACACGCCCCAGCGTTTGTCACGCCCCCAGCACACGCCCACAGCCCACAATGTGATGGCCGTACCACACACCCCCAGCACACGCCCACAGCCCACAATGTGATGGCCGTACCACACACCCCCAGCGTTAGTCACGCCCCCAGCGTTTGTCACGCAACTGTCCTTTCCAATGCTGTATTGGGTGTTGTGATTGGTGCTGTGGTTACTGAGATTACCCGCCTCAAAGGTTTGGGCTCTCTCTTTATAATATTAGTATGGATAGCCAATATGGTTATGGGGTTGTGCATGACTTTGGCCAGTTATGGATGTAAAGGGAGTTCCTGACTTCTTCAGGCACCCCTATCAGAAATGGAAATTATGTACAGAATTTACTGGAAGCAATTCAGTTACCAAAGGAATTGGCTGTTGTCAAGTGTGCTGCTCACAAATCTGGCGATGACAAAGTGACAGCAGGTAATCGATATGCTGACCAGTTAGCCCAAGATTGTACAAGATACCGAATAGCAATCAATATAAAGGTCGGGGAAACGGAAACAGCTGCCAACTTTTGATGCTAGAGGGAGTGAGTACATGGGAGGAAGTGAGAGACTTACAGGACACCGCAGAGCCACAGGAAAAACAAAGATGGAGAAACTTTGTTTGCCAGAGGAGGGTGGAAGATGGTGTCATTGTTTACTTGGATGGTATGCCTGTGTTGCCAGACTGTCTGCTTGCTCCAATGGCTAGGTTGATACATGGAGACACACATTTAGGCAGAGACGCCATGATTCGCATGTTTCGCCAGACCTGGTTCAATTCGAAATTCAGAAACGTAGCAGAAGCACTTTGCCAAAGGTGTCTGGTTTGTCAGCAATTTAACCCTGGAAAGAAAACTGTAGTTTTACCAGGAAAGATTGGAAAAGCAGAACGCCCTTTATTAGTCTACAACTTGACTTCATTCAGTTGCCCCCTTGTCGAGGAATGAAATACCTACTTGTCATTGTCTGCCTGTTTTCAAAATGGGTGGAAGCTTACCCTGCACGTAGAAATGACAGCATCACAGTAGCTAAACTATTACTTAGGGAACTCATACCTAGGTAGGGTTTTCCAGTCACAATTGAATCAGACAGAGGAAGTAATTTCCAAAATGAAATAATTAAACAGATTTGTGAAGCATTCAAAATCACGCAAAAACTGCACTGTGCATATCGCCCAGAGGCTTCTGGAGTGGTGGAACAACTGAATGGCACAATTAAAGCAAGATTGGGAAAAATGTGTGAATACACTCAATTGGAATGGCCTGATGCTTTGCCACTTGTGTTAATGGGACTCAGAAGTATTCCAGACCGGAACACGGGCTAGAGCCCCCATGAGATACTAATGGGAAGAGCAATGCGGCAAGCATGGGTGCCAGGATACAAACTGATAAGCATATCTGATGATTTGGTACTAGAATACTGTAAAGAGCTGGCTGACCAAGTGCGTTCTATCTCTCACCAGGTTGGGGGAGACGCTGTCGCCAGGCTAACGACTCCAGCACATGACCTGAATCCAGGTGACTGGGTTGTAATAAAGAAACATACTCGGAAAAGGTGCCTTGCACCAAGGTGGGGAAAGCTACGACAGGTGATCCTAGTAACCACCACAGCTGTGAAGTGTGCAGGAGTACCTCGCTGGATCCATGCCAGCCATACGAAGAAAATGACTGAACCTGAAGAAACTGAGGCTGAAGGTTGTGCATCTGAGGGGTCCCAAGATATCGGTCCTGAAGTAGCTGAAGAAGAACAGCCGAGCTCCAGTCAAGAAGATTGGGTCCCAATAGTCGACCTGACTACCGACCCTATACGAACCAGAAGACAAATCTATTTAGATAGACAGTGGGATAGTGAGGACGAGACAGGTATAGAAGAAGGTACTCAGATCATCGAAATCCAAATCAAATCTGATTCTGAGGAGGACCAGATAGGGAAAGAACAGGTAATTGACACTCCACCAAGAACTCCTGAGCTAGGAGAGGGACAGATAGAAATTAGGGCGGAAGTTCAAGCGGAAGAAAATCAAGAGTTCGAAGAGCTTGAACAGGATCAGATAGGATTAGACAATTGTGTTCAGGAAGAAGAAATCGAAACAGATCAAAGCCAAATTCAGCATATACCTGAATAAGGCCAGTTTAGGGACCAGGCAGAAGAAACCGATGGAAGACCTGGAGCTAGTCAGTTAGGGAGCAATACAGAAGACGAACTTGAACCAAATGTGCCACAACTGAACGACAACAAAAGAAGATTTGAAGAAGGCCACGACACAGTGCCAGTTAAAAGACTCAGAAAGGGTGACTCAGTAGCTAGATTTGTGAAAAGACTGAGATTACGACTAAAGACAATAAACGAAGAGCCTGAACAGATAAATGAGGTCTCGAGTCAAACTGACCCAGCTGTGACAAAACCAAAGAGAAGAAGTGCTTGACCTGTTCATTACACGAAAAGGAGAAAATGTTTCTAAATATGGTAGGGAAAAGAAGAGAACGTTTCCAAAAGAAAGCAAAAGACAAAAATCAGAAAATTCCTAAATGGGCTGAAAGCATAGAGAGCACCTCAAATGGTGGGGCTAGTGCTGCTATGTTACTGGATTTCGAAAAGAAAGGGAAACTTTGTCTTCACAGAGAAAGAACCAGTTATTATAACAATATATTCATTGGTTCCAGTGAATGCGAACACAATTACAAGGTAATTGGGGGTTGGGGGTTCAAAGATGGGTCAGAGCCTGTGTTTCCTGGAATTTATTATATATGTGGGAACAAGGCTTATTTCAAATTGCCCGACCATTGGTACGGAAGCTGTTATTTTGGTATTGTCTTCCCAAAGATATACCATGTGGGGAGAATCACTGGAAGCACTGAAAAAACTAATGAATTAGTACGTACTAAAAGAGAAAGTGTTGGTGAAATAGTAGGTGATATTTTTAGTGCAATGATACCTACAGTGGGAGTGGCTCTGAACACACACAGAATTTGCAAATTGTCAACAGTAGTAGATCGGTTATCAACTGACACTGCTGGAGGTTTCCTGATGGTCAATACCAAAATGGTTGCGATCAGATCAATGGTTTTACAAAACAGACTTGCTCTTGATACGTTATTGGCAAAAGAGGGCGGCGTCTGCAGAATGCTGAAAGCGCAACATTGTTGCACTTAGATACCTAACAAAAGTGTGGAAATCAAAGGGTATGTAAGGAACATTACAAATTTGGAAAAAGAGCTCAAACCACTTGAGGTTGACAGTGCATGGAAGAGACTTACTGATGGTCTCTCTGCTGTAGGTCATTGGTTTTGTAACCTAGGTAAAAGTCTTTTGAGTAAAATACTGATGCCAATTGTGGGAATAAGTCTAGTGGTGTTCATCATAATAATCTGCTGCAAATGTCGAAAACACCAAAAGAAATACACTGTGAACAAGAGAGGAGTGAAACGAAATGTTGATGAGCTTGAATAAGAAGAATTAAATAATCAGATTTATAAAAGGGTGAAAAATTCTCACCCTAATAAAGAGACTGAGAAAAAGCTGAATAGAATGTTTGAAGGGATTGAACTGGGGAAAATGTGAAAAGTTGGCATCTGGTTCCATTAATTTGTGATGATATAAAATATCATCAAAGAGGGGATTGATGGAGCAAGGATTCGCACGTACAGCACCTTGCTTGAATTCATGAACCTCGAATAACGTTAATAATGTAACCAACATGTTTGTTTTACTAAATTAGCATATTTTCACTTTACACGGGGTGTCCCAGCGAAGCTTGCTTATGTGTTTACTAATAGTAATACGCTTGCAGATTAAAATGGCTGCTGCTACGCGGGAATTTCTTCTGCGCATGCGTCGTCATACCCATGTGATGTGACGTATTCACAGTTGTGGTGGGAAACCTTTTGCACTTGCGCATTAAAGCTAAAATGGCTGCTTTGTGTTCTCACATGTCTGAACCTTGCAGCGATGCTTTTGCTATGCTGTTCGTTCTGCATTAATCCTAACGCTATAGTTATTATAAAGTAATGGGAGTAGTATAGGGATTCATGGTGTACAGTGTATTCATTTTTTCTGTATTTTAAAACTGTTTCTATTTACTTTTCATGTATTGTAAACCTTGGGCATGAGGGACGGGAATACTCCATGTTGAACAGCCTTTCTGCGCATGACAGTCTTCCGCCAGAGGATGAACTCTGTGACATTGAACACGAGCCAACACAGAGGTCTACGCCAAAATGCGCCTGGGAAGAGGCACCTTCACCTAGTAGAAGACGCTGATTTGTACTAAATGTATTACATTGTATAAATTGTTAAATTCACCATTGTTATGTGTAAGGAGCATGTCATGGGAACCCAAAATTTGATGGGCGGGTATGAAGGTTCAAATGAGGGGCTTGAGAAAGTCAAATCCTAGGAGGTGTGATGACCTGTCCTTTCTTTTGTACAATCGAAATTGGGGATCCTCATACTTGACACATTTGGGGGGTGGAACGCTGTCCCTAAAACAGTATAACTAGCCTAGGTTAGTTAGAGAAATTGTCCGACTTGTCAGAATAGCTGACCTGTCACTGACCCAACGCACTCAATAGCTGATCGAGAAACAGAGGTGCTGCAGAGCACTATGTCAGACAGACTCACAGACCCATTCGGGGTTTTGGGAACATTAAGTGCTGGCGAAGCACTTTGCTGGGGAATTCGGGAGCCCAATCGGGGTTTTGACTGATAGCTGCAGAGAGGGTTTAGCACAGGCGTTGCAACTGAACTGCGGGTGCTGGTCTTACCTTGGTGGTCCTGTCCTGTCCTAATCTGGTTTTCTGTCCTGGTTTCCATTCTGCACCTGCTGGCCTACTGGCGACAGTATTCCTTGGGGTTCCTACTGTCCAAAACTGACCCGTGGCCAGGGTTGGTCTCCACACTGTTCTAGGTAAATATAAATCTGTGCGGGAAATAAACGTACGTCCTTTTCTTGCTTTCTGAAACTGCTAAAAGTCTTATTTGCACCTTGTTCCTTTTCTTACTCTCCCTGTGCTGACCAATAATAAAGTTTTACACTTTTGCTGTTTTACTACCATGTTCCATTTTCTTCCCATCCTTTAAGGAAGTTGTGAAATACTGCTCATGAACTATAGATGTTCCTTTTCTTTACCCTCCTTTTAGCCGAATTAAAGTGATTGCTCTGAATCATTAGCGTGTTCCATTTTTACCTTCCCTATAGCTACATGGTATCTTCAAATTTCTGTAGTACAAATTAAAGTTCTTTTGCCTTAATCACCTTCGAGGGGTATTCAAACTGTGACATTCTAGCATGTTCCTTATCTTTCCCGTCCTTTAGACACACCACACCAAGTCTAAATTCCTGAAAATGTCATACTAGCATGTTCCCTGTTCTTACCTTTCTTACCTTCCCTTTATACTTCTAAATGGTTGGTATAATCTATTTTCTGCATGGTTACACGATTTTCATGATCTTGGTTATTGATAGTTTGCTCATTGTAAATCTAATGCTTTCTGAAAATAATGAAGACTAGATAAAGGTTTTCAAACTTCCTGAGTCTGTGGTTATTATAAAGAGTGCAAATATTTTAAATGTTATTGTATTTTGGTGACTGCTTATCTTTTTCAGCTAGCTCCCTGATCCATTGTGATCATAGGTACCCATGACGAGGATTGGTAAGTCGGGTACATTGGAAATAAATAGGAATGAACTGGGTTACTGGTAGTAGTGTGTAGGTTACCCGATCAATAAATATGGTAAATTGAATTTATGGGCCCAAATGTGCATATGGTAAAAATTATAGTCGGGTGACCTGCGTGTTCTATCACGGCGACCGGCGTCGATGAGAAACCTGTGAGTGCTGTCTCGACATCGAACGGCGATGATAAGCCGACGACGGAGGCTGTCTGTCTCTCGACGTCTAGCGTCGCCTGGACGACGGCGGTGCTGCTTCCAATCTCGACGTCAAAGGTTCTTCTCTCCCTCGACACCGAACGTCGTCGAGATGACGCCGGGGACCCTTGTCTCGATGCTGATTGTCGCTGAGTTGACGACGGCGGAGGGGTTCTCGCTCTCGACGTCGATTGCTGATGGGACTGCGATGACAGAAGTGAGCCTGCCCTCGATGCCGAACGTCCTGCCGACGTCGGCGTCGGGTCTTCGCTCCTCGACGCCGATCGTCGTCGAGATGATGATGGCGGAGGGGTTTTATTCCTCGACGCCGATCGTCGCCAGGTTGATGACGGCGGAGGGGTGACACTCCTCGACGCCGATCGTCGCCGGGTTGACGTCGGCGGAGGGTCCCTGGTCCTCGACGCTGACCGTCGCCGGGTTGACGACGGCGGAGGGTCTCTGGTCCTCGACGCCGATCGTCGCCGGGTTGACGACGGCGGAGGAGTCTTGTCCGTCGACGCAGATCGTCGCCGAATTGATGACGGCGGAGGATCACGAATCTTCGGTGACGTAGACGTACCTTTTCTCGACGGCGAGCCCGCTGTCGAGGGTCTTTTCTTCGATAAATGTCCCACCTGATGATCTTTTTTCAGCGCCGAGCCCGACGCTGAGGTAGAAGGACGCGAGGACTTGTCTCTAGAAGGCGTTCTAGGCCTCTTGGAGCCCTTCTTTACCGGAGACCTTCCTCTAGATGGTTTACCTGCCAGGCCATACAAGCGAATTCTCGCCCTGTCCTTTAAAGTTCTACTGGACAGGGTCTGGCAGAGAGCGCAGGTCTTGGGATCATGATCCTCAGGTAAACAAAGAATACAGACCTCATGTGAGTCTGTTTTGGCCTTCTTTTTACCACAAGAAGGGCAAGAGTCAAAAATAGATGGCATTTTAGGTGTAAAAAATGCCGAAACCTGTCAAAAAAAGACAGCTTCTTACTTCTACAGATGAAAAACGTCGAAGTAAGGAATAAAAGTTGTGAAAAGTGAAGAGATTTTCTGACAGAAATCAGAAAAGAGTGGAGCTGTGTTGCCAGGATCCTTCCAGAAGGAGCCGGAAAGAACAACTGACCTAAATGTCACCCCTGAGGCATGATGGGAAGCTGGGGGTCAGGAGTGCCTTAAAGGCACGGTGTCAGTTTATTGCTATGCTGCTACAGGTTAGCTTTTCAGTCTTTTTAGACTGGGTATTTGCTATTCAGCCTGGGAGCTTCCTATGCTTTCAGTGTCTTATGAGAATTTCTACTGTTTTCTGAGCATTAAAACAGTTTCTAAACAAATTTTGTTGTCGTTTCTCCTGTTTCTAATGCATGTTTTTCATGTATGGTGGAAATTCCTAAGGCATGACTTAACTCTGGTGTTTATTGGGCTGCAATTGCTTATATATATATATATATATATATATATATATATATATATATATATATATATATATATATATATATATATATATGGATATATGGATATATATTACCTACTGGCGGTCGCCAGTAGGTATATATAGTTAGGATTTTTTCTCTATGGGATTTTTGAAAATTCTATGTCTAATACCTTTGGCGTTTGTGGACGGAATTGGCTGAAATTTTCAGGAAAATGGCACATTTTGTTTCTGAACAGCCCTTGAAAATTTGGGGGGGGGTTCGTCAAGGGGGGGCCGAGAAAAAAGGGGGGTCCCAAAACGTGTTTTTAACATTGAGTTTTCCATAGGGCGGTTGGCCTCACTTTTAGCCCGAACGGCTGAATGGATTTGCACGAAACTTGGCAAAATTGTAGGGACTGGTAGCCCGATGTGCCTTTGCTAGGTCTCAATATATGTGCTCCAGTGGATTTTGAGAAATTAACGTTCAAAAAAAGATATATATCTGTAACAGCGGACCGGGCAGTGCCCCGGTTCGCGGACTTTTCGCGGTACGGAGCTTTGTGAAACGAAGCTGATTGGTTCTCCGGCGTCTGTGAACATTCCAAACAGTCCGTAGCGGCCGCCATCTTGTCTCTCGGTAGGATCGAGAGACAAGAGGAGGCCAAAGCGAAGGGGCAAATGACCATAAGGGGGCATAGTAGATCCTCGCTGACCCCCTAGGTTTGATGTGGAGGTTTTAAAAGGGTCCCGTGGGGCAAAAAAAAAAAATAATAATAATAATCGAACGGCTGAATGGATTTGCACGAAACTTGGTAAAATATTAGGGACTGGTAGCCCGATGTGCCTTTGCTAGGTCTCAATATATGTGCTCCAGTGGATTTTGAGAAATTAACGTTCAAAAAAAGATATATATCTGTAACAGCGCTCCGCTTCGCGTAACGGAGGTTTGCGAAGCTGATTGGTTCTCCGGCGTCTGTAAACATTGCAAACAGTCCGTAGCGGCCGCCATCTTGTCTCTCGGTAGGATCGAGAGACAAGAGGAGGCCAAAGCGAAGGGGCAAATGACCATAAGGGGGCATAGTAGATCCTCCTTGACCTCTTAGGTTTGATGTGGAGGTTTTAAAAGGGCCCCGCGGGGCAAAAAAAATAAAAATAATAATAATCGACTGGCTGAATGGATTTGCACGAAACTTGGCAAAATTGTAGGGACTGGTAGCTCGATGTGCCTTTGCTAGGTCTCAATATATGTGCTTCAGTGGATTTTGAGAAATTAACGTTCAAAAACAAGATATATATCTGTAACAGCGCTCCGCTTCGCGGAGATAAAATTATATCTGTATTACCTAGCTGTTGCTAACACCAGTTAGCGACGGCTAGTAGGAGATAGCGACCATCTTGGGCCCCACTTTGCATGTGAGTGATATTTATCACTAATGACATGCAAAGTGGGCATGCCAAGATGTTAGCGACTGGAAACAGTCGCTAACATCGCTATCTCCTATTATCAACTTTTGGAAATATTCGCGATAAGCGCGAATATCTCCAAAAGCTAGCACCTGCCCTGAGCAGTTCTTAGCCATGTTATCCAATGGGAGGTGGATAACATGGCTAAGAGCATTAGCTCGGTAATGCATAAATATCGCTGAGTTTTCAGCGATATTAATGCATTGCGGTCGTTTTTTATCGTATTTGCGATAAACCTTGATAATAGCAAGGTTTATCTGCGATAATTTCTGACGATGCTTAGCGGTAAAAAAATTGTTGCTAAGCATCGTTAGGGATAAATATCGCTTAACTTTGGTAATATGCCCCAACGTCTGTTAACGTTCGATTCGAAGGAAATCAGGAAGTGTTGAAAAACATTGTCTGCGCCATCTTGTCTTTTTTCAAATGCCACACTTTTGTCGTGCACGGCAGCCATTTTAGATGCCTTGGCCAGACCCACTCTGTGCACGCTGTCGATCCTTAGCATGGCTCCCCACCCTCGCAAGCATCTCCCCCAGGCAGTGGTCACCCCCGCTCTCTGTCTTATGCATGGGTAATAAACCTCCCCCCATCTGCGCTGCTCTTCCCTGAGAATCACACCCTGTGCCCGCCCGACACCTCCCTTTCGCCCTATTCACTACCGCACCCTCTGACACTCCTTTTCCTCTGTGTCCGATTGTCCAGGCCGGTCCTAGGGTATCAGCTAGCCCTGCAGATGTAGTTTATGGCCCCAGCTGTAAAGAATAACCCCTCTTCAAAGGAGTTATAGTAGATCAAGGCCCACACTCGATGAGATCCGTCACAGCAGACGCGTTCCTATTATCTGAAAACCATCCTGTATTGTGATTGGGGAGGGGACCGAGCCTGAAGCGGAAGATTCCAGGGATGACTCTTTGTACATCAAAGTTTTTACAATTATGTGTCACATTAAAAATATATAGCACTCCGACAAAGTAGTAAGATTATAAAACTTTAATAACTTATAAATATATACAAGAAAACAAAAACAGTAATAACATATAAACATTTTTAGGGAAAAACAACGAAGTAGCGGTCGGCTATGCGAATAGTCCCAACGCAGCACAACGTCCAGATTTCCGGCGTGGGGCGTCGCGGGGGGTGGGTCATCAGTTGCAAATTGTTGTGCGAATAGTTCCAAGGCAGCAGAACGATGGCACCAAGGTGATGTCCAGTAAGTTGCCGCACTGGTTTTGGTATCCTACAATGCTGCTCCGAATAACGGCGTGGGGCGCCCCGGGGGAGGCGGCGTGAACGGGCCTCTCCAGGTGGAGTGTCATCTGTTGTAGTGGGGCGCCCCTTTACCGTTTCAGTTGCCATTCCGTCCGTTTTTGGTCCACTGTGTCAAAAGCCGCAATTCAGCTGAGTTGCGCCCACTCTTGCGGTGCAGCGATAGGCGGCTGTCACAGGACTCTCAAAATGGCGGCAGGCTGTTTCCTTTTTGGGCCTGGTCCACTGAAATGGCCCTGGGACACCTTGGAAATCGGACGCTTGTCTGCTAGGTCTTGGACCCCATTCTCGAAAGCGTCCCCTCCGCCTTGAGGATTCATCAAAAGTTTTGGGGGCCCCCGACTCCTGTAGGCTTCTGGTGGGGAGCGGTTGCCATGATTGCTCGCGGAATGACCACGACGGAGCTACGAGATGGTGGTGCTCTCATGCTGACGCCAGCTTCAGTCTGAAACATCCAGAAACAAGGTGGGGCTTTCATCGTTTGGGAAAAAAAAAAAGTTTTCATCCAATGAAAAGTGTTGTTTTTAGGTCATATGATCAAGCCTTCCATCATTAGGAAACCAAAAGTAAAATGAACCAATGAAAAGTTTTATAAACAAGTCACATGACCTGTTATGCGGCATAGGGTATAAAATGCGGAGAAAATACGTTGGCACGTGAGGCGGCGTCAGTAGCGGACCGATGTGCGAATAGGCCGAAGGCAATACAACGCGCCAAGATCCGGATGGCACCGAGGTGGTGTCCAGCAAGTTGCAGCACTGGTGTGGCCATCCTACAATGCTGAAAGTCGGCGTGGGGCGCCCCGTTGGCCTGTGAGTTTGCGTCAGTAGCGGACCGATGTGCGAATAGGCCGATGGCAGCACAACGCGCCAAGATCCGGATGGCACCGAGGTGGTGTCTAGTAAGTTGCCGCACTGGTGTGGCCATCCTACAATGTTGAAAGTCGGCGTGGGGCGCCCCGTTGGCCTGTGAGATGGCGGCAGTAGCGGACCGATGTGCGAATGGGGCCAAAGGCAGCGCAACAATATTTTCGGAATAGAAGACACCACAAGGCGCTGAGATGCCAAGATCCGGATGGCACCGAGGTGGTGTCTAGCAAGTTGTGGCACTGGTGTGGCCATCCTACAATGGTAAAAGTCGGCGTGGGGCGCCCTGTTGGCCTGTGAGATGGTGTCAGTAGCGGACTGATGTGCGAATGGGGCCAAAGGCAGCGCAACAATATTTTCTGTATGGAAGATACCACTAGGCGTTGAGATGCCAAGATCCGGATGGCACCGAGGTGATGTCTAGCAAGTTGTTGTACTGGTGTGGTCATCCTACAATGCTGAAACTCGGCGTGGGGCGCCCCATTAGCCTGTGAGATGGCGTCAGTAGCGGACCGATGTGTGAATAGGCCGGAACCAGCACAAGGCGCCAAGATCCGGATGTCACCGTGGTGGTTTCATAGTTGAGAGGCACTTCATCTGCAGTGGGGCGCCGAGATCCGGATGGCACCGAGGTGATGTCTAGCAAGTTGCTGTACTGGTGTGGTCATCCTACAATGCTGAAACTCGGCGTGGGGCGCCCTATTAGCCTGTGAGATGGCGTCAGTAGCGGACCGATGTGTGAATGGGGCAAAGGTAGCGCAAGAATATTTTCTGAATAGAAGACACCACAAGGCGCTGAGATGCCAAGATCCGGATGGCACCGAGGTGGTGTCTAGTAAGGTGCACTGGTGTGGTCATCCTACAATGCTGAAACTCGGCGTGGGGCGCCCCATTAGTCTGTGAGATGGCGTCAGTAGCGGACCGATGTGCGAATAGGTCGAAGGCAGCACAACGCGCCAAGATCCGGATGTCACCGTGGTGGTTTCATAGTTGAGAGGCACTTCATCTGCAGTGGGGCGCCGAGGTCCGGATGGCACTGAGGTGATGTCTAGCAAGTTGCTGTACTGGTGTGGTCATCCTACAATGCTGAAACTCGGCGTGGGGCGCCCCATTAGCCTGTGAGATGGCGTCAGTAGCGGACCGATGTGCGAATAGGCCGAAGGCAGCACAACGCGCCAAGATCCGGATGTCACCGTGGTGGTTTCATAGTTGAGAGGCACTTCATCTGCAGTGGGGCGCCGAGATCCGGATGGCACCGAGGTGATGTCTAGCAAGTTGCTGTACTGGTGAGGTCATCCTACAATGCTGAAACTCAGCGTGGGGCGCCCCATTAGCCTGTGAGATGGCGTCAGTAGCGGACCGATGTGCGAATGGGGCCAAAGGCAGCGCAACAATATTTTCTGAAGAGAAGACACCAAAAGGCGCTGAGATTCCAAGATCCGGATGGCACCGAGGTGGTGTCTAGCAAGCTATGCAGCTGAGTTGCGTGCGCACTTGCGGCGAATAGGTCGAAGGCAGCATAACAATGTTTTCTGAATAGAAGACACCACAAGGCGTTGAGATTCGGTTACCACCGAGGTGATGTCTAGCAAGTTGCCGCACTGGTGTGGCCATCCTACAATACTGCTCCGAATAACGGCGTGCGGTGCCCGAAGGGGGGGGGGAGGCGGCGTGAACGGGCCTTCCTAGGTGGAGGCTCGTCTGCTGTAGTGGGGCGCCCCTTTACCGTTTCAGTTGCCATTCAGCTGAGTTTCGGCTGCTCTTGATGCTACAGCGACAGGCGGCTGCAACAGGACTCTCAAAATGGCGGCCTGTTCTTTGGATTTGGGCCTGGTCCACTAAAATGGCCCTGGGACACCTTAGAACTCGGACGCTTGATTTTTTTTTCCTTTCCTGTACATGCAAAAAAAGGTAAATGCCCGGTACGTTACACGCTTCATCTGCCACGATGAACTCTCCAGAGGAACCGAAAAAAAATATAGTTATGGTAACTATACCATGCATCGTCATATGGAGAGGTGGCACCAATTAATTATAGTGCTGCATAAAAGAGAGATTTGGAGGAGAACCCCTGACCTGCTAGTACATTCATCAAAGAAGTGGCACTGACAGCATCAGAGGCAAGGGAAACGGTCCCAAATATTTAGAAGAACTTTGGAAAGATTAAAATGACATGTTTAGATTGTGGCAAATTAATTTCATGTGGACAGATGAGTGTTACTCTAATAAATACAGCATATGAACATCATCATAGTCGATGGTTGGTAGAGACATTTTGACTATATCCTGGACCTGCCCGTCCTCGCCCAAAATGGCGCCGGAATAAATGGGACTCGTAACTCCTTGTTGTGTACTGGTTGCAGAACCTTGAAATCACGAGATACGTATGCAGTTTTGAAGCACATGGCGGGCGGGGACGAGAATTGATTGAATATTTCGACATCCCTATTGATATTAAGTTCTGATGTGTTATTGATTACTGTACTATTGAAAGTTCGAATTAACGTCACCCATGGTACTTGCCCGCAAATGTATATCTAGATAATTTTATTGTAACTGGCCCTGTCGTATTTTAATTATAAAATGTACGTCCACCGATTCCGTAACTGTTAGACACCTTAGTTCTTGCAACCTAATGGCCCGCCCGTTACGTTCCTCTACAGTGTAAATGTCTACTCATCATATACGATTACAGTTTGCTCCGTGGCTGGCCCACGTGGTTATAGGCTCGTATTTGTATAATGAAATTTTCACAATAAAGGTTTTTAAAAGAAAACATGGTAGTAGTATATACATTGGTAAAGTTTTTAATAATAGTCACTGTTTTAGAATCATTAAAAGGCAAGTGAAATAAAGCAGACCAATTACATGAAGGGTAAAAGGTATAATACGAAGGAACGCAGTAAAGATAAATGGTCAAGGGCTGTTGTGTTTTCTATTCCTGCAACATAAAGTGATCGATAAGAATCTCATATTCAGGCGTATCGGCGACTAAGACAGCAGGTCGACCCTATTTTGCTCAACGGCTCCGTCATGGGACGAAGAAACGCTCTTTTTCTCGAAAAAAGAATATATTTTACTTGCAGGACAGTTGTAAATTTTCCGGGAAAGTACATTAGCCTGGAACATTATAACATATATTTAAGAAAAAATAATGTTCGGAAGTAATAAAAAGCGTAATTTTTAGGTCATATGACCAAGCCTTTCATCATTAGAATAAGAAAAGTAAAATGAACCAATGAAAAGTTTTATTAACAAGTCACATGACTTGTTATGCTTACGTTACGCGCTGCGCGCCCCGGATGACTTCCGGATGCGCTAACGCGGCGCGTCATATGACGCATTACGCGACAACGCAGGTACAGAATATAGTCAAAATGTCTCCACCAACCAGCGGTCGGAACACAACCCCTTTCAGCAGGCTAAATAGTTCTGTTAAATGACAACAGAAGGGACAGGCAACAAGAACCATCAGTCAAAGAGGGGAGGGCTAGTTCTTCTCTACCGGGTTACATTGGGGCGCTACCGGAACTGATCGAATTGGTAGTCTACAGTGTGTCTGGATGTTTCAGACTGAAGCTGGGGTTAGCATGAGAGCAGTACCATTTCGTAGCTCCGTCGTGGCCATTCCGCAACCAATCATGGCAGCCGCTCTTTATCGTTATTTTGGGCGGGGTGGGTGGCGGAGCCGAGCTGTTTTGCAGCCATCATTGTGTGGAGTTCAGTTCATTTCACTAGTTTTGTATTTGTCATGAGGGGTTGTTCCTAATGTTTCTATTTTAGCGAGGTCAAAAAGAGATCCCATTAGTGGCCTACTGATTTTGCTCGATTCCTTTTCTTTTTTTTTTACACGATTTTTCGTTATCTGCAAAGACTAAACAGAGTATTGCGACTCTGTGTTTGTTTGTAAATAGAGAATGAACCAAAGAGAACCAATTCTAAAACAGTAAATACTTGGATAACAATCAATCAAATGGAGAGAGAAGCAGGCACGACGTATTACAACGGGGGCAAAGGCCTGCGTTAACTACCCTTCACTATGTGCAAAGAGAGAGTACTCCTAATAGAAATGAGGGGGGGGGGCACCATTCAAAGCAGATCAGTGTGCATAAACACGAAAATGTTTTCACTTACCACGTACTTGACATTCGACAGCTTATGATATTTGCTATTAAAAAACCATTGAAATTCACTGAAAAAACCATAGGTTATAGACCATATATAGTTAGGAATTAGCATTTACAAAACCTTGAAAATTCACTGAAAAAACCATAGGTTATAGACCATATATAGTTAGGAATTAGCATTTAAAAAACCTTATTTTACTCACACAAAACCATTGAAATTCCATATATAGTTAGTTGCACTAACTATATATCGCGCACCCGCAATCCACTGCTGATGATGTCACATATTACATCATTCATGACATGGTCAGTGACATCACTGATGACATCACTGATGACATCTCAAATGACATCACTGATGACATCACTGATGACATCTCATTTGACATCAATGACCACATCACTGATGATATCATTCATGTGACAATACAATGCATCTCCTCACATTTTAATATAACCTCTGTTTCACCCAGTGTTAAATACAGAGTATAATTTTTGAAACCATTGACACACCAATACTAGTTACTACATATGTACTCACTGATTCCTACGTCTACACACACATTCACTCATTCACCCATACAATCATTCATACATACAATCACTCATCTTTACAACACTATCATATGCACTCATACACCTATACAGACACTCACACTCTGCCACTCATCCATGGAGTTACTCACACACCTAGTCAGTCCTGTAAACAATCAATCACACTTCCATTTTCTTGTCTATACAGTTAAACATAGAGCACCTTACATTTTCAAACATATACTAACACATACTTACCTTGTTATACAATCATTGATATAAGTACACATTGATCTGCACAGAGTCACACACCTCCCAGCCAGCCACACACACACTCAGTCTCCCATACAAATACTTGGACAATCAATCAATAACCCATATAGTTACTCATATAGCTACTGATCAACACATGCAGCAGTTTACAGAACAACAGACATAATGATGCACAAATTAAGACAGTTTAGTCACTAACCCATGCACTCAGTGAGACACATTTAATCACTCACTCATACAGTCAGTCATGCACCTACTAAATCCTTCGTCCAGACACTTATACATCCACTCATTCTTCAATATGTAAGACATATTTAAACTTTACAGAAACATAAAATCACTGGATGTTGTTATCAGTGATGTCATCAGTGATGTCATTTGAGATGTCATCAGTGATGTCATCAGTGATGTCACTGACCATGTCATGAATGATGTAATATGTGACATCATCAGCAGTGGATTGCGGGTGCGCGATATATAGTTAGTGCAACTAACTATATATGGAATTTCAATGGTTTTGTGTGAGTAAAATAAGGTTTTTTAAATGCTAATTCCTAACTATATATGGTCTATAACCTATGGTTTTTTCAGTGAATATATATATGGATATATATATGTGGGGCACATATAATATAGTGTTTCCGGGGTCCCGCGCATGGGCGGGAATATTCTCATGCTTATGACTATTGATGAGGATCCCCTGGAAGAGAATACATGCTCCCATTGTAAAGTATAGGAATGCGACCGAACAGTGTTCGGTCGGTCGCCTCCTATTTAGTTGGCCGACCGGGTATCAGTCGGTCCCATGACCGAGACGATGTTGGGCAGAGGAAACTCCGCCCGACATCGTAATAGGGGCCTAAGTGTAAGTAATTCACATGTCAGTCATAAAGTTTGATGGATAGTTAATACAAAATAAAGTTAATGTTGTGGAGAATCCAAATATGTGAAACCCTGAGTGAATAGTCATGTGCACAGCTTCTGTTATTCTGACATAAAATCTCTTAATAAATGGCCGTGGCTTGGAGTGACAAGAGAAAAGTGAGTATAATATGTTACATATCTTTTTACTGTCTTTATCAATTTTATATTTTGTTACAAAAATTAGATTGATTGATAAAGCAATAGGTCATTATTTGGGTGCAGAAATACAATCTGCACACCTAAATCTGCCGGTTCAGAATTAACCCTCACAAAATAGGGAATTACATTGCCGACCTGTTTACATGATCGGATTTCTGCACGGCATTTTCATTTCTCATTACATACTTCCCCATTGCCTTGGAAGGGGTTTGAGCAGGGATCCGGGGCAAGGTTGCACTTGTGGCCCATTCCCAAAGCCATTTTTCCTGTTGGATTTTCCAGCTGGTAAACACAGGGCCTGTATTCCCACACCCAGAAAATGCGGATGCAAGTGGACCTCTTATAATAGATCATAGTTTTATTCCAGCCATGGATACCACTCGGCTCATATTGTAATGGCGGCCATAATGCCCATGTTTGAGAACTGTGTCATCATCACTTATGTCGGCAGAAAACTATGAGTTAGCAAAGTTTTTCTTTTTTTGCAGCTTTCTTAAAGGACTATGAAAAAGCTTTGCAATTTCGTGAATGTTGCAAAGTTTTTTTCTTTGCTACATGCACATGAAAATCGTGACTTTTGTGATGATTTAGCAGCACATCCTCTAAGATGCGAGAGCGAATCAATCAGTAACTCTCCTATTAGATATGAGGGGTGTTTCCTTAATTAATACACAAGCTACAAACCGTAGAAAACACCTTATCTGGTAGAGACTCTATCAAGCTGCGGACTCCTTACATTAGAATTTTTCCCAGACATCAGACTGATTTGGAACTTTTTGAGCAGCACCTCTGCATGCCGGCAGATGGCGTTGTTACACTTTGCATAGGTATCTGCGCCAGAAGTCAGATTTGAGGGGCCTATATGGTCGCCACCCTAGCACGCTGACAGCAGTTTCTTTTTGCAACATTCCCACGTCAGAAGTGCGGAGCCATGGCAACAGAAGCCCACAAAATACTTAGGCATCCTTTTCGAGAGAGACCTAAAAACGACACTGGAGCACAACGAAAAGGCAACAATCAAGAAAATTAAAGAGAAAGTGGAGGGGTGGTCGCCCAAATTCACCACATGGTGGGGAAGGATAGAAGCGATAAAAATGATGCTAACACCTGTGGTCAACTACATGCTAGCCATGCTCCCATTGACGAACACAGACGATTTCCACAAGAAACTAGACAAGATACTTAACAACTTCCTGTGGAAAGAGAAAAACCCCAGAATAAGCCAACACAAGCTTAGACTCACAAAAGATCAGGGCGGTCTGAACATTACAAACTTCAAAAGATTCCAGGTAGCATGCATAGCCAGACAGGGACTACACTGGTTAGACCCAAGAAAGGAATATACCCCAGCATGGCTGACACTAGAGCGTGGACTATTAAAAGGCATGAACCCCATCACCCTCCTCACAGCCACCAGACACCCAGCAGTCAAGGAGAGCCCTGTCCTGAAGAACACGAAAACAGCTCTCCTGAGCGTCGACAAACTATTGACATCAAGCATAAGAGGCAGCCACCTTGAATCTATATGGCATAACCCAACATTGAAATACAGAGATAAGGTCCTAGACATGCACGAATGGTATAGACATGGCATCTCCACGGCCCAAGACCTCCAGAATCACGGCACATACACAACTTTCGACACCATCAAAGAAACACACAACTTACAAAGCATAGAGCTCTACAACTTCCTGAAAATCAAAGTAGCCATAAGGTAGGCAAACCTCACTAATGGCACACCCCCGTTCATACAACTCGCAGCCAGTCTCAGCACACTAGGACACCAAGTAGCACACCTATACAAAGCCCTCCGCCCCAAGAACTCCAAACTAAACGATAAGATCACAAATTTCTGGGGGGCGATAGCAGGGAGGGAGCTAAGCGAGGCAGAGAAAGCAGAGATTTGGAGATCCTCCACTAGGAAGAAAATAACGGCAGCGCTCAACCAGACCAAATATTGGCTAGTGCACAAGGCATACTGGACACCAGCCCGCCTGGCCGTTCTGGGCATCCGAGACAGCGAAACATGCTGGAATTGCCAAAAAGCGAAGGGAGACCTAGAACACCTTCTGCTCAGCTGCCCTAAGGTCAGGGGATTCTGGAACAGAATTGGAACACTCATCAATGAGATCACAGGAATAGACATACACATAGATTTTCCAAACCTAGTCCTAGGCTTTACGTCTCCGTCAATCACAACGACAGAAGATCGCGACCTCATTGACCTATTGCTAACGGCGGCAGTCAAAACGGTCCTAAGTAACTGGAAGGACACTTCAAAAGCCGCGCCCCAAGCTTGGCTCAACTGGGTCACGTTCTTAAGGGGGGCAGATAACATCACAGCGAAACACTCACCGAAAACACATAGGCAAGCGAACATGTGGGGACCCCTAGACCATTACCTAACATCACATAAACCCCCATAGGCGCAGAATCCAGACACTACAGACGGGACACACGTTCCTGCGTACCATGTACTCTCTCTATCGACCTCGACCTCTATTCCCCCCCCCCCTCACTATTGTCCGGGGTTGGGGAAAGAAATACCAACGAACAACGAAGCGTCGCAAAGGAGGAGGCATAAAACAACGACCAACAGAACATGGACAATCAAACTACTGCCCCCCCCCGGCGCTCCTTTCTTTGCCTCCTTTGTTCCTTCTTCTTTCTCTGTTTTTCCGCTCACGTATATCCCATGCTCCATGTAAATATATATATTTTTTATATACTCAATAAAAAATTACAGAAAAAAAAAAAAAAAGAAGTGCGGAGCCATAACCGAATTCTGATGGACCAGTGAGCAGACACTAGGGACCTATAAAGGTAACCGCAACTTCGATGGCAATGACAAGCGCCTGAAACGGCTCCCCAACCTTCTTCACGACTGGGACCCGGAACCATCAGACGAAAAGGAGCTTCAAAGAATGCTCCAGCAGCGCCTTGGAGTTCATGCGTGACTGTCCTCACAGGCCTTTGAGTTGTGGTCTGGCTCCAGGCACCAGAGGCAAACCAGATGGGAGTCAGTCACAGACAGAGACCACTGTTTTTTGTGGGACACTGGCAGACAAAGTCTCAAAAAGACTCAACAAAACTTCGAAAAAAGTTGCCTAAAAAGTGGACAGAGGTAGCTCTCTAGATCTGTGCAGATGGCGAGGAAAGAAAAGTACTGATGTCAGCACGCTGAGGTAACGCCTATTTAGACACCATACATGTCACTTCCGGTGTATACAACACCAATGTGTAGCCGAACGTTACCAACTGCCGGCATGCAAAGGTACTGCTGAATAATTTCCGGATCTAGTCTGACGCCTGAGGAATATTATAAAATAAGGAATCTTATGCTAGAAGTCTCTATTAGATATAATCTTTGGGTGGACTCTCATTGTAAATACATTTACCTTTAGATTCATCTTCTAATATGGTGGCACTCCTAGTCTCTAAGCAGGTGATCTTCTGGTGCGCTTCCTCTTTGTAGCCATCTTGACTAAGTAGACAGATGTCCTCCATTTCGAGCTGGGAGTTGGGATTAGAACTTGGAACCACATCTTCAATTGTGCTGCCAATTCGGCATTCAAAGTGGGGTTTCCATTTCCTAAAATTTAATGAATGAAATTCAGTTACTATAATGGTACACAGTACCCTTAATTAATTATCTAGAAGATGGTAACATTAACTATTATTAAATATGCATGCTTACTTCTAAGTGTAGTATGAAGTTTGCCATGGTTTTTGTGTAGTGTGCTTCTCTAGAGTTTTTAACCAAAACGTTTTACAAACGTTAATAAGGGTGGTACACAACAAGGACTAAATCCCTCATTTAGAGTTTGGAAAGAATTAACAAATTGCCGGTTCCCAGGGCCAAGCCAAAACTGCACTTCCCCTCCCACATTTAAACGTGGGGGAATTGAAGGGTTTCTGCCCGTGGAACCACAACTGGCTCTGTCAGTCGAAACTCGACCTGGCAGCACAGTTGCCGCTGGGCCGTCGGATCACAGCAAAAGTCACTACTCTCTAATAATGGCAGGGCGACCATCACAAGCTTTCCCTTCCCTGAGCCGCCATGCAAGGCATGGTGGCATTTGGAGGGAAATCAATTAGTGGCCCAAAATTTTCTGAGACAGAACTCTCTTGGCAGCTGACCGTTTTGTTTATTTTTTAATATCAAACTCAAGCTTTAAGAGTTTATTTTTGAAAAAAAAGTTATAGTGGAGCAGAGGCAACAAACATGCTCAACAAAGTTAAATGCCGTCATTGCAACATCATCATTAGCGGTTGCAAACAAGTCTTTAGCCATGCTTGCAGGGGCGGCCTTAGGCATGTGCAAGCTGTGCACTTGCACAGGGCCACCAAACCCCAGGGGCCACCACGCCAATATATCCTTAATATAATAATCCTCTGAGGATGGATACATATTTACGTGGCGGCCCCAGGCAGGGATTTGGCGGCTTCCGGCTCTGTTCCACTTCCAAACACCCTGACTCCCCCCCCCTCCTCCCCCCCCTTCACTGGCCTCCGCGCACCGCCCCGCCCGAACCCCCTCTTCCGGGGCCCCCTACCTACGCTCCCTGCCCAGGGCCACCATGAGCTTAGAGCCGCCCTTGATGCTTGCCAGGCATGCCAGGATCTCTAAAATCTAGCAGGTCAGTGGTTGCCTGCCACCATCTAAGTATTCTATAATGATTAAGATCAAAACAAATGAAAATGATGACCTTGTCTCCTAATGAATAAATGAATCTCTTGCACAATGCTAAGCATTGCAAGGAGTCAAGCCTCTGACTCCCCTCACCAATTGTCATGAGTGGAAGGTAAGGGATAGTAAATGAAATAACCAGAAATGATGTGATTAATCATGATAGTAAACATTCTGATGTTAAAGAAAGCCACAGCAAGAAGGCAGCATTGGCGAAGGAGCAGGAAGTCAACCAGGGAGTCACAGACACCAGGTGGAGGAAGTCTATCAAGTGGTGACTAGCCAAGAAAGTCTCCAAAGTCTCAGAAACATAAGACAACCAGTAGGGGACAGATACTCCATGAAAGAACAAACAGATAGTTACAAGTCTAGAAACTCTGGTGATTCTTGAAAGGTATGCAATGTGAAAATGCAGCCAAAACTCAGAAGATTACACATTCAACCTTCAACCCAATCTGAAATAGCTTTTATGGGAGAACATCAAATATTTCGAGAAATATCTTCAAGGCGCACTGTTATGTTGCAATGTACTAACACTGTGTTCTTACTGAAATGATAATACACATAAAAACATCTGATAAAAGAAGACCATTTGGAAGCATAAATAAGAGCGTCTCATCAAGACATAATAGCCATCTAGTAGGATAACATGTGAGAACCACAAAGAGGTCCCCATTAGTAAAAAATAAATGCATTGAAAATTATGACGGAGTGGAAGATAATAATTCCATACTTGCATGAAGATTGTAATATGTTTGCTTACACACAGTGATAGCTAAAAAGTATATCCATCACTGATGTCATGCTAATACTTGTCCTGTTTAATAAAAAAGTAGCATTCCCTTAATGTTTTCAAAGTATGCAATCAAAATTATGGAATGGAATATTATCTAGATTTCATTTATTAGTACAACTGATGTACCTAAATCAAATTGTAGTAATAGTGAACAAATACTACAAAACCACTATGCTTTACACATGAAACACTCTGAAAGTGAAAGATAACCATGACCATCACAGTGTGGAGCAACTCAGTTATCAACAAAATAACAGAAACCTAAACGGAAACATATCATCTTGTTAGTACAAGAAATATTGTAACAAAGCACAGGTTTTGTTTACGAAGAATGGCTCTATAATGTCTACGTCAATACCAACTGGGCTCTTCGCCACGCAGAAAATAACAGCAATCTTTCACTGCTCCATGTAAATATAATGTATCTCCAGAAGAAAGATTGGTACCCTGCGCCCGAAATCCATTCAATCAAACTGATGTAAGAGCAGAGTACTTCTAACGTTCGGTTTAGCACATAAAAGAGGTAACTCGCGAGAGACCGCAGAACACTCGAGAGAGCATCCATTTTACAAAATGAACTGTGGAACTACAACCCAATGATGCCTCTTGTGTTCCTTCTCTGACATCCCTATCTGCCCTTCCGCCCCCCCTCTTCGCTGTCATTATCGAGGACAGTCTTGGACATGTTTGCCACTGTCACTGGACAGGCTGGTTTGTTCCATGTTGTGCTTAAGGCAACAGTCAAATCTACAGGTTAATGGTAACTTCAGTCTGACACTAGCTATGTTGGGCGTTACTAGCAATATTTGCAAAACAGACACATATAAATAAATCCCGATAGTGCTCACTAATTCCCCAAAAAAGAGGTAAATCTAGTCTTCACCACATTGATACAAAGTGCCCTCAAAAAGCCATCCTTGCGCACCTGAGGAGAAAAACCTGAGCACACACAAGTAATACAGAATTGCAATAAATTCTTTGGTCTTAGTTTCACAACAACAATGAAGGACAGTTGGAAAGTGCAGCAATAATGTTTATTGCGCCAGCCGACACGTGTTTCATTGGAGTGGAATGCACTCCAAATCTTCAGGGCCAAATCCAAATGGAAAGGAAGAATAATCCCCCACGAATGGTGATAATTCCAACCCAGTCCGGGTACAAAGGATCTTCAAGTCAGGTGCGCAGTAGATGGAACATGTTCAAGGATGCTCTGGGTGCTGTGCGGTTGATGGGGATGCCTTTATGGTTATTCCGTGGTCCACAGGTCAGGGACTCTGGCCACGGATGCCGGGGTCCCTCAAAGTCCTCTTTGAGGCAGTAGGTGGCCCGTTACGGCTGGGCTACCGGTCTCCGTACACAGTGGTCCCACAATATCTGTTGGTACAGGTTGGTGTCCCCCTTGGATGAGCAATCTAGACTCAGACGACACTCCCAGGTCTGGCTTTCTCAGGGGCAATATTTATCCATCGATGATCGTTCTCTTGGGGTACCCAGCAGTAGCGGTCAGGAACGACTCTTCTGGAGTGGCTACTGACTTGCCGAAATAGCCTACTTCAGCTTTAATGGCCAGGTGCAGGTTCCAGGGGGGTCAGACGACTGACCCTTGGAGCCTCTTCTTAGGGCATTGGGAGTGACTTTTCCAAAAGCCAGGAGCCACATGCACAGTCCACTTTTTGCTAGCCAAAGGTGCAGCAGGTGCAGTCCAGCAGATAGTGCAGCCTCTATTGCCAAGTCTAGGGGTCAACAAGGCAGTCCTTCTTCGCTCCTCTTTCGAGTTCTGACATGATCTCAGGTTCAGGGTACTCTGGGGGGATGATGCAGTCACTTGTCAATGGGCTACCAGGTTGCCTCCCTCTTGGTGACAACTTTCCAGCTATATGTGGCATTGAGAAATCCCAGAGTGCACTATTCTACCCACTCTCAAGATGTCTGAACCCATCTTCAGATGTTATGAGATTGGTAGCCCAACCTAGAGGTGTGGCTACCTGTGGGCTACACTCCCACAGAAAAAAAGTGGAGGTTATACCTCACCCAGTAGTGGGCTGCTATTGCTCCTAAGCATGGGAGTCATTCACACTACTCCCCAAAAGGGCAGAAAGGTGCCTGGATGTCAGTGACTGTGTGAGACCACTGGACAAACAGGGTCACAGAGTGGCAACTTTCTAAAAGATGCATTCCTTTAACCGTCACATTAAATTTAACTTGGGCATCAAATCGGGTTTAATGCCACGATTAATTTGATACCTTACAGTACTCAACTAGGTAGTCCCATTCAAAAGTTAGCCAGGCTGAGGGGTCAGTTGGTAACCCTGTGTTAACCAATAGGGCTACCAGCTCTCCCACAGCAAAGCACAGTGTTGCTGTTAAGATGCCCTACCTAATACTATACAGCTCCTTGACTTAGAGCTCAATAGGAATTCCTTATGGAAGACCTACATATATTGTTAAGGGAAGTGGGCGCTTTGCCATTGGTTTGAACGGCAAAGTCGAAATAGTAGTGTTACCGTTGAAATGTAAATGTTATGCATTCATCTTGCTTGCATGTTGCTCTATGTAAAGTTAGCATTCGCGGCACCATTTTAAGTTGAGCCACCATTTTGAGCTATGATCAAAACTAACTTCAGTCTCACTTCCTGTCTACTTCAGCTGAAAGCAGCTGTGATAGATTTTTTTTGCTTCTTCAAGGCTGAGTTTCACTGTGCTAATGAATTCACTGTCTTTGCTAATGCATACCTTTCCTTGTAGCTAGGCCTGCCGCCACCCTTAGAGCGGCGGGCGCAGCCAGAGTAACCTTGACGCTGAGACAGCATGTACCAGGTCCTAGGATTGCAACTCATCCTTCTGTATCACCTTTGTTCACCAGCTACCAACTGGAAATTTCCAGTCTAGGCATGCCATTAGTGGTTCTGAAGATGTGCATTATGTGTTACCAGGTTGGCAGAAGTCAGTCCCTCTGCAACAATCTAAGGAGGCTGGTCAGACCAGACTCCACTTGAGTACACCTTAAATAAATATCTTTGGTTTGTATTCTCTACTGTCTGACCAACTCTTCATTTGTATGGAAGGCTGAGAGGTGGTCGCGAGTGACCAGAGTGACCCTAAATGGGGCCACTTCCTTAATTTGGCGCCCGAATAGGACCTCCATCGTGTGACGCATCCTTGCCCGCGGATGAGTAAAGAGGTTGGGGCCACGTCAGGTCGGACGGGCAGACTGGGGATTTCTGCACGAGAGGGTCTGGTAGTTGCAGCTGCCTCGTCTGTCTGACAGGGAGGTGCCTTGCCCAGCGATCATCCCTTGGATCTGACCGTTTGGTCCAAAGAGTTGGCAGTGGAGAATAAATTTGTTTGATCTGTGTGCACCAGGTGAGTTTGCTTTGGTTCTTTGTGGATTTGGCGCCATTTGGATTTATATTTGACACAGTCTGAGGACCGTCTTTGGACAAGCACTTGAATTTGTTTGAGTTCTTTTTGAACATGGTACCATTTTTGATTTGTATTTGATGAGAATTGAGAACGGACTTTGGTAAGAATATTTGCAATATCTGCTAGACATAAATAGTGAACTTGTTTTCTTTTGAAAAATGCTGTGTCTTAGTAAAGTGTTTTGTTTCTGCTGTCGTTCTTGTTCTGCTGATGCTCGTTTGGAAGAAAGTCAGCCAGCGCCTCCAGAAGGCACTCCAAATTTTGATATGTACGTAAAACATGGTCTTGCCCCGATTATGTTTAGTAAATGATGGCACAAATATACGAGGGACAATGCCGAGTTGCAGTGGCCATTGACGGGCACTATTGATGAACAGAAAATTAATTTTCTACAGGAGAAATTGTTTGCGAAAAGGAGTAGCCAGTTGATGTTTGATTTCCTCAGAACATGGCAAAATAAGACTACACAGAGACGAATAAAAGCAGAGAAAGAGACCCGGAAGGGCAGAATGCAGACACTGACTCAGAAAGCTGTAGAGCATGATAGAGAGAAAATAGAAAAAGGAATAGAGTGTGCTGATAGGAGTTTCGATTACAATGTGAAAAGTCTTATGATGCTCGAGAAGAAAATGACACATTTATGGAGGAATTGTTAGATACTCGACCTCCACCTCCATACGCCCCACTGAAAATATACCTTGCCATGTCACAGCCTCAGTCATCTGTTCCTTCTGTCTTGGCTGCTTCTGTTTCTTCTGCTATTGATCACGCTATTTAGGCCACAGCACCTCCTGCCCTTTCTTTGACTTCACCTTCTGCGGCTACAATGACTGCTAGTCTCTCTGCTATGCCTATTGTTTCTGCATCTCTCTCGCCAGCCCTCACACCTACCGCGCAACTGGTCCTAAAGTTAGGAGTCCTAACTTTACTACTACTAAACTGAGAAGAAATTCTAACTTTAAGAGTTTCGGTATTCACAGAAGGCATTTAGGAGTCCTAAAGTTAGGACTCCTAACTTCTGTGAATACCGAAATGAGTAAGTGCCTTCTGTGAATACCAAAATGAGAAAGTGCCTTCTGTGAATACCAAAATGGTAGTAAGTTTAGGATTTTGTCTTAAGTTAGTTCTGTGAATCGGGCCCTATGCTAACAAACATACTAGCACGTTACCTCCTTAATATTTATGAGAAGGCACTTTGCACCAGTAAACATCCACCAAAGGTGAGAAAGGCAGTAATTATTAAACTACTCCAGCCAGGTAGACCATCAGAACAATGCTCCTCATGCAAATCCCTACCATTGATGAATACAGATAACAACATTTTGACTAAACTGTTAGCAAATAGATTGATGTCCATCATCTTCATTTGGCATGGATCAGTAGTAATCCCTCCAGACACAAGAACTGAACCCAAGACATGGTGTACTGTAATGAGTTGACTGAGTTATAGTCGAATAGTGAATGTACACTTGGCTGCATGACATCTGGAACCCAAAGAGAACATATTGGCTTACTACGAAAGGAAACAACATGAGAGACATTGATGTGGGAGTATTGAGGGTGGTTAATTGCAAGGAATGGATGTTAACTGATAAGATGCACAAGACGGTGTAATTACCCCCGTAATGTATTAGGTGTCGATAGGTAATGTAAATACAGCATTTATTGAGCACCTCCACAATAAATTCTGTACATTTCTAGATAACTGAGTAAGTTGTGGTTGTGTCGATAAATGTACACTTTGATTGATTTAATGATTTGCTGAAAATGAAGTCTTCTAAATAAAGAACATTAACATTAACTCACTTCTCTAGAATGCCATTCATGCAGAAGCACTTCTTCAGCTCATCCAGCGAGTCCTCCTTGCGCAAGCTGCATGTTGGAACAGCCGTCCCTTAAATAAAGAAAGTAAGGTGCATTATTGCAGAAAAAACGATATTTCATATTCCACAAAGGTTACATTGATAGACAACACATTTACCTTTGCTCTATTGATAGTGAATTTAATAATTTGTGCTCTAGTGTTGGAAGTCATTTCCCTGAATATATATTCACGTACACAAATATTACACTGATATGACCATATTAAGTATACACATACACACAAGCTCACTGCAAAAAAACAGTTAAATACTGACCTGTAGTTGCGCCACAAATGCTTAAAACCAATGAAATTCGTCAGTTATGATTTGCTGCACACAAGACACACTATTAACTAACCCTAACGCTGTTTCCTATTAGGTGATATTATGCCTTAAATCTATTAAGACTATTGCATGTGTGCCCAGGCCACATCATAACCCGCCCTCTTTTGCGGATGACTTTACTGACTTTGCTAATTCTATTTTAAAATTTAGCCAGACTTTGGTGACCATAGAGGATTTTAATAGCTGGGTAGATCAAGTCGACAAATTGACATCTTCCTTCTTGGACTATTTAGCAACTTTTGGCTTAATACAATGGGTTACAACTGAAACTCATGTTATGGGCCGCAGTTTGAATTGTCTCCTAAAGCATGAGAATTTGACACTAAAGGATATTTCTTATACATTTTCTACTTGGTCTGATCATGTCTTAGTTTATTTTGCCTCTGAATAACAACGGGAGTAAGAAACCGATGGTACTGACTCAAAATAAGTTGTGAATGAGGACTGTAGGAATCCTATATCTAAAATGGTCCAACAACTCTTACTGATGCTTTTCAACCATCAAGTCAGGCCCATGTTGGGAAAGACACAGCAATCGTTGTTTAGAAAAGTGCACAAATGAAATCTGATCCTCCTAGAGAATAAAAAAAAAAAGCTTTTGATGAGGCTGGCCAAAGTGGTACAAAAGGGGGTGGTGATGGACGGAGCATCTGAACCAATCAAACACTCACACCCAGTCAACAGATCTGGGTTTAATTCATCACCGTTGTTAGCAATGGGATCCCTGGCCGGCTAAGGCTTGCGTCAAAGCCAGGCAGAAACCACCATTCCTAAGCCAGGGTAAGGAAGTCACCCGCCAAGACAACCCCTGCTCACCCCCTTGGTAGCTTGGCACGAGAAGTCAGGCCTATCTCAGAGGCGATGTGTAAAGCATTTGCGCACGCACCAACCAGCAACAACATCCAGCCCCCCCCCACAAAAGGAACTCCACACAAGGTATATGTAAAAATAGCCTTTGTATTGAAAACACATTAGATAGGAACACTAACTTTACAATGTGCCAACAGGCACGGGCAGAATTTACAGGGGATTATGTACAGGACTATGCATTTAGTAGAACTAACATTTAGAACATATAGCAACTAGAAGCCTCACACATGATGCGTAGAACATTCAGAGGTGAAAGGACAAGGCACAAGACGCATCAGAAACACTTTCAGAGGTATAGCACAGAATAATTCTCAGAAGTCACATTAGCATGAACTCATAACTCTACCCAGGCCAACTGGCCTCTCTGGGGCTAGGACGCCCTGTGTCGCAATGTCAGGACAGGCTGCAGGTAGCCAAGATCAAACCTAAACGTGGCAGCTGCCCACGAAGTGCTGGGCAGCTGTAGATGATGGGGCCAACGTGTGAGCCTCGCACGCTGCGAACAACTGGAATGCCCCCTGAGCCTCGTGGGCTCTTCAAAGTAACTGTGGCGCCTGGAGCCTCTCGGGGCTCGAAGAACCCATGGCGCGCCATGAACCTCTCTGGGCTCGACAACAAGGGTGCTGGGACTGAGCCTCGCAGGCTCTGACGAACAAAGGCCAATGGTGGAGCCTCTCGGGCTCGAGAACAATGTGGAGCCTTGGTTGGAGTGCTCCCTCGGGGGACTCGAGATCACTGGGGCACCGGGGAGCCTCTCGGGCTCGTAAATACATGTGGAGGGGTTGGTGGAGTCCCTCTCGGGGGACTCGGCATCACATGAGGCCCCACGCGCCTCTCGGTACCCAGGTACTCGCGCTGGAGGGGAGGGGCGGGCACCGGCAATGTGCCCCGATGCCCCTCCTCTCCTTCCATGAACTCACCGGGTCTTGCAGCACTGTCAGGAGAGCTCCCGCTCCTCGGGACTTTCGGGTGCCGTGGCCTCCTCTCACTCTACTGGGCTCTCCCTCGCTCTTGGGTGCCCGGGGGGGGATGGCAGCTTCTGGGAGAAATGGAGGAGCGCGGAGTAGGCTCCCGCCGCTTCCTGCTTCGTCTCGCTTCGGGGGCTGAACCGGGAAATCTCCTCTGGCCGGCGGCCAATCACTGCGCGGCCCGGGGAATGACGTCGTGAAGGAATCCCGGGCCGGCAGCCGATCCCAGCGCGGCCCGGGGAGGACGTCATGAGGGGTCCCGGGCCAGCGGCGGTGAACTCGGGGGGATGACTAGGGGTAGGCTCGCTCAAAAATAAATAAAATAAGAAATAAAGCGAGGTAGGCACTTGCTGGGGGTCCAGGAAACCTTTGCATAACCGGGGCAAATGCCGGGTGGGCACCGGCTGAGATAACCAGCGCTCCCAAGCGCTAGGCAGAAGAAAAGCGCTCTCAAGCGCTATGGGCCAAAACAAAGCGCTTCCAGGCGCTAGGGCAAGCAGACGGCAACAAAGTCCTTCAGGGGTCCAGGACCTCAGCAGTCCAGGGGCTGGGCAGGGCCCAGGGAGGCAAGCCTTTCCCTGGGCCCAAGCAGCAGCACGCCCCTGGCAGATTCGAGTTGGGAACAAGAACATTTTGTCAGGAGACACAGCCCCTTTTTATACATTGAAATCCTTTGTCTAAAGGTGCAGGGTGGGGGAGAAACCAGTCGCATCTGGTTTTGGGAGTACTTTGTTTTCCCCAGCCACCCTTTCCATACACCAGGCAGGCTAGGGTCATCCGTCGCACCACAGGGGGCGGAGCCAGCATTGTGTGGGGAAAGCCCAGCCCTATTCAGGACCCAGGTGCAGGCCCTCCCTCACATCAGCATGCTAATCTCTCCATTCACCACCGGGGCAGACCCACACAGACTCCTGGAGCCAGGCTCCCCAGCCAGCTTCAGCCAATCACGCGCCAGCATACTTACTGCACACGCACACCCATGTCTAGAAGTGGCACTTCCACAGTAGACACATACACGCTGCATACATCATCTGGCAGCATTCAATCACACGAGTCCGCACATACCAGACTCGAGCCTGCACCCCCCACGCATCAGGAACTACCAGGGACACACACATTCCCCATGCATTCCTATGGGAGGGCAGGCCTCTCTCACCACACGCACTCAGAGTGATAATCACCATCCCCAGGTCACATATAACAAGCAAAAACTTTAGGGGGTGAACCTGCCAAAAGGGCCAAGTCCAACAACCGTTCTTTAGCCCATTCTGCCACCCCAGTTCAGACATGGCCATATGCAAATCAGTCTGACCCTGTGCCTCATGGGAACAGTCCAGCCTGAACTGCCAAGCCATGCCTTCCCTGGATCGGAAACAAGCTTCCGAGGACTGGTTTCTGGCATTTCAGCCGTCTTCAGCCCGGCTTGCTTGAATCCAGTGGCAAAGTGAGCAAGGGACTCACGTCTGATCATACCCTGCCAACTTATGGTGGCCAAAGTGGTACAAAAGGGGGTGGTGATGGACGGAGCATCTGAACCAATCAAACACTCACACCCAGTCAACAGATCTGGGTTTAATCCATCACCGTTCTTTAGCCCACTCTGCCACCCCAGTTCAGACATGGCCATATGCAAATCAGTCTGACCCTGTGCCTCATGGGAACAGTCCAGCCTGAACTGCCAAGCCATGCCTTCCCTGGATCGGAAACAAGCTTCCGAGGACCGGTTTCCGGCATTTCAGCCGTCTTCAGCCCGGCTTGCTTGAATCCAGTGGCAAAGTGAGCAAGGGACTCACGTCTGAGCATACCCTGCCAACTTATGGCAGCCAAAGTGGTACAAAAGGGGGTGGTGATGAGCGGAGCATCTGAACCAATCAAACACTGACACCCAGTCAACAGATCTGGGTTTAATCCATCACCGTTCTTTAGCCCACTCTGCCACCCCAGTTCAGACATGGCTATATGCAAATCAGTCTGACCCTGTGCGTCATGGGAACAGTCCAGTCTGAACTGCCAAGCCATGCCTTCCCTGGACCGGAAACAAGCTTCCGAGGACCTGGACTTGCTTTCAAAGGATCAATAGACTTCTCTCCATACCATTTAACAAATTTTCACCACCTGTAGGAGTAGACAGACTTGGTGGAGAGTCACCTGGCCGATAAAATAACGTCCACCACGTCAGGCGGGAGAGAAAAAGAATTCAGGTTGCCCCGTTCAATCTCCAGGCATGAAGGTGCAATCTCTGGAGGTGGGGGTGTAGATTCTGCTCCTCCATCTGTGAGAGGGGGTCTGCCCTGAGAGGGAGACGGAGCAGAGGGTGCGACAAGAGGTGAAGAAGGTCCGTGTACTACACCCTTCTTGGCCAATCTGGTGCGATCAGTATAACTTGGGCCGGTCTTGGCGAATCTTCCTCAGAACCTGAGGAATCAAGGTTATGGGAGGAAATGCGTACAGGAGTTGCGAGCTCCAACTCAACTGAAACGCATCCTCCAACGCTCCCTGCCTCAGAAACTGGAGACTGCAGCATGACGGGCAGTGTGCATTCTTGAGAGTAGCAAACAGGTCCACCCTAGGAGTTCCCCACGTCTGGAAGACGTGCCGAACTACCTCCAGATGAAGCCTCCACTCATGGTAGGCGGAGAACTGCCGACTGAGATTGTCCGCATGCAGGTTCACCACCCAAGCCAGAAGATTTGTCATCAAACAAATCTGATGGTCCTGAGCCCAGGACCAGAGCCGCAATGCCTCTCTGGAGAGAAGGTATGACCCTACTCCTCCCTGCTTGTTGACATACCACATCGCGGCAGTGTTGTCCGTCAGGACTTGAACCGACTGACAGGGAAGGGAGAAAGGCCTTGAGCGCCAAATGCATCGCCTGCCATTCCAAAAGGTTGATATGAAGCAACCGTTCCTCTGAAGACCAAAGACTCTTGATCTCCAGATCCCCAAGATGACCGCCCCCCACCCTAGGGTAGAGGTATCCGTTATCACTGTAGCCACCAATGGAGGAAGATGAAAGGGCTTTCCTTGAGACAGATTGCCCTCCACGCCCCACCAAGACAGATATGCTGCAGCTCTCTGGAGATCCTGACTGACTCCCTGAGATCTCCGGTGTGCTGACACCACTGCCTGCGGAGACACCACTGGAGCGCCCTCATGTGCCAGCGTGCATGATTGACCAACAGGATGTAGGAAGTGAACAGACCCAGCAGGTGAAGGACCTTCAAAACTGGAACAACTGCTCCATTATAAAACAGAGGAATCATTTCCGGAATGTTGAGAATCCTCTGCAGAGGCAAAAAAGCTCGACACACAGTGGTACCCAGTACTGCCCCTATGAACAGGTTGCGCCGTGAGACTTGGTGAGACCAGGTGAGACTTGGGTACTTTTACCGAAAAACCCAATTTGTACAACAGCTAGGTTGTAACTTGCAGATGATGACGCACCATCTCTGGAGACTCTGCCTTCAAAAGCCAGTAGTCCAGGTAGGGAAAAACCGGGATCCCTGACCTCCTTAGATAGGCAGCCACCACTGCCATCAACTTGGTGAAGACTCGAGGTGCGGTAGTAAAACCAAACGGAAGGACTTCAAACTGATAATGTTGCGAGCCAACTGTAAAACGGAGATACTTCCTGTGCGACTTCAGGATTGGGTTGTAAAAATACGCATCCTGTAAGTTGATGGACACCATCCAGTCCTCTTGCTGAAGCGCTAGAAGAACCTGCGCTAGGGTGAGCATCTTGAATCTGTCCTGCTTGAGAAACAGATTCAAAATTCTGAGGTCAAGGATAGGACATAACCCGCCATCCTTTTTGGGAATCAGGAAATACCGGGAGTAGCATCCCTGACCCCTTTCCTGCTCTGGAACCACCTCTATCGCACCTTTTTGTACCAGGGTAAGAACCTCCTTCAGCAGGAGAAGTAAATGATCCTCTGTGCAACACCCTTGGCAAGGAGGGTAAGGAGGAGGGAATTCCCAGAAGGGAAGGGCGTACCTATTTTCTACCAGATCTAAAACCCAAAGGTCCAAAGTAATCAATTCCCAATCTTGTAGAAAATGGGTAAGCCGCCTTCCCACGGGACCTACATGATCCAGAATGGCGGATCTGAGGCTGCTCTCCTGAATTACCAGGAGGGGCTGGGGAGGTAGAGGAGGTGGAGGAAGAAGGTTGGCGCCCAGTTCCACGAAGGCGACCTCTGCCTTTACCCCTGAAGCTCTTATACAAAGGGTTTTGTTGCTGTTGCTGAGGCTGTCTGAACCCATGAAAGGAAGACTTTCGAAAGCCACGGTATCGTTTATACCCATAACCTCTTGTCTGAGTCTGCAGACCCAAAGACCTTGCCGTTGCCTTACTGTCCTTAAATCTTTGCAGGGCACAGTCCGCCTTTTCACCAAAAAGTCTAGACCCATCAAATGGCAAATCAAGAAGAGCAGCCTGCACATCAGAAGGGAACCCAGAAGATCTTAACCAGGCGTGCCTCCTTGTCGCAACGGATGAACCCTTTACTCTGGCAACAGAATCCGCCGTATCCAGGCCAGATTGGATGACCTGGCGAGCTGCAGCTTGAGAATCAACCAACACCTCACTCAGATTTCCCCTGTCCTCCTCAGACAACTTAGGAAGAAGCTGTTTAGCAGAGTCCATTAAGGCGTGAATATACCTGCCCAAGAGACAAATGGCGTTGGTAGACTTCAGTGCCATGCTGGCTGATGAAAAGACCTTCTTCGCAGACTGTTCCAACTTCTTGGAATCCCTGTCTGCCGGAGCCTGCGGAAACGCCCCTGTACATTGCTTAGAACAAAAAGCCTGCACCACCTGACTCTCAGGAGGGGGGTGAGTAGAAAGGAAAACCGGATCTCAATGAGCAGGTCTATGTCTTCTTGAGACTGACCTCAAAACTGCAGGAGCGGAAAGAGGGTTGCGCCACACATCGAGGATTGGCTCTGTAAGTGCATCATTAAAGGGTAAAAGTGGTTCAACCACCCAAGACGGAGAATGAAGCACTTCCGTTAGAATAATAGAAGATGAGAAGATTAGGCTTATACTCCGCCATAGGAAGCTGCAAATCCAAGAGTTCTACACCCTCCGAAGGAGCAACATCCTTCGAGGGGGAAGCCTTCTGAGAAGCTCCCACTCCGTAGAAGTGTCAAATCCACTTGCCTCACACAAGTCTCAAACACATCTTCTGAGTCATACACGTCTCCTTCCTCCCTCTCTTCAGCCTGGTACTGCTCCTCTTCCAATAATCTCTAGGCTTCTCTCCTCGAGCGCATCTTCAGTTGCGGCGCCACACGCAGCATCGAAGGCTCCGGGAGCGGCTTCGAAGCTGGATCCAGGACCGTAGCCGGCGCTGATCGAATTCGAGAAGCTTCACGGGATGGAGCTGGGGACTGACCATACGGCGTTGACATCCTCGGAGCCGGAAAGTGCCAGGACGGCGTCACTGGCATGAACGGCATAAAGGGGGCCTGAGGATACTGATGATTCATAAAAGGGGGTGGTGATGGACAGAGCATCTGAATTAAGCAGAACACTCCTACCCAGTCAAAAGATCAGGGCTTGATCCATCACCGTTTTTTAGCTCACTGCACCATCCCAGTTCAGAACCTGGCTACATGCAAATTAGTCTGTCCCTGGCCCAGTGCATCATGGGAACAGGGCAGACCAAACTATCAAGCCAATTCTTTACTGGAAAGGAAACAAGCTTCCGGGGACCGGTTTCTGGCATTACAGCAGTCTTCGGCCCGGCTTGCTTGAATCCTGATGGTGCAGTGAGCAAGGGACTCATGTCTGAGCATACCCTTCCACTCCTATAGTGGCCAAAACGATTCATAAAAGGGGGTGGTGATGGACAGAGCATCTGAATTAAGCAGAACACTCCTACCCAGTCAAAAGATCAGGGCTTGATCCATCACCGTTTTTTAGCTCACTGCACCATCCCAGTTCAGAACCTGGCTACATGCAAATTAGTCTGTCCCTGGCCCAGTGCATCATGGGAACAGGGCAGACCAAACTACCAAGCCAATTCTTTACTGGAAAGGAAACAAGCTTCCGGGGACCGGTTTCTGGCATTACAGCCGTCTTCGGCCCGGCTTGCTTGAATCCTGATGGTGCAGTGAGCAAGGGACTCATGTCTGAGCATACCCTTCCACTCCTATAGTGGCCAAAACGATTCATAAAAGGGGGTGGTGATGGACAGAGCATCTGAATTAAGCAGAACACTCCTACCCAGTCAAAAGATCAGGGCTTGATCCATCACCGTTTTTTAGCTCACTGCACCATCCCAGTTCAGAACCTGGCTACATGCAAATTAGTCTGTCCCTGGCCCAGTGCATCATGGGAACAGGGCAGACCAAACTACCAAGCCAATTCTTTACTTGAAACGAAACAAGCTTCCGGGGACCGGTTTCTGGCATTACAGCCGTCTTCGGCCCGGCTTGCTTGAATCCTGATGGTGCAGTGAGCAAGGGACTCATGTCTGAGCATACCCTTCCACTCTTATTTTGGCCAAAACGATTCATAAAAGGGGGGTGGTGATGGACAGAGCATCTGAATTAAGCAGAACACTCCTACCCAGTCAAAAGATCAGGGCGTGATCCATCACCGTTTTTTAGCTCACTGCACCATCCCAGTTCAGAACCTGGCTACATGCAAATTAGTCTTTCCCTGGCCCAGTGCATCATGGGAACAGGACAGACCAAACTACCAAGCCATTCTTTACTGGAAAGGAAACAAGCTTCCGGGGACCGGTTTCTGGCATTACAGCCGTCTTCGGCCCGGCTTGCTTGAATCCTGATGGTGCAGTGAGCAAGGGATTCATGTCTGAGCATACCCTTCCACTCCTATAGTGGCCAAAACGATTCATAAAAGGGGGTGGTGATGGACAGAGCATCTGAATTAAGCAGAACACTCCTACCCAGTCAAAAGATCAGGGCTTGATCCATCACCGTTTTTTAGCTCACTGCACCATCCTAGTTCAGAACCTGGCTACATACAAATTAGTCTGTCCCTGGTCCAGTGCATCATGGGAACAGGGCAGACCAAACTACCAAGCCAATTCTTTACTGGAAAGGAAACAAGCTTCCGGGGACCGGTTTCTGGCATTACAGCCGTCTTCGGCCCGGCTTGCTTGAATCCTGATGGTGCAGTGAGCAAGGGACTCATGTCTGAGTATACCCTTCCACTCCTATAGTGGCCAAAACGATTCATAAAAGGGGGTGGTGATGGACAGAGCATCTGAATTAAGCAGAACACTCCTACCCAGTCAAAAGATCAGGGCTTGTAATGCCAGAAACCGGTCCCTGGAAGCTTGTTTCCTTTCCAGTAAAGAATTGGCTTGGTAGTTTGGTCTGCCCTGTTCCCATGATGCACTGGGCCAGGGTCAGACTAATTTGCATGTAGCCAGGTTCTGAGCTGGGATGGGGCAGTGAGCTAAAAAACGGTGATGGATCAAGCCCTGATATTTTGACTGGGTAGGAGTGTTCTGCTTAATTCAGATACTCTGCCCATCACCACCCCCTTTATGAATCGTTTTGGCCACCACAAGTGTGGAAGGGTATGCTCAGATGTGAGTCCCTTGCTCACTGCACCATCGGGATTCAAGCAAGCCGGACCGAAGACGGCTGTATTGCCAGAAACCGGTCTCCGGAAGCTTGTTTCCTTTCCAGTAAAGAATTGGCTTGGTAGTTTGGTCTGCCCTGTTCCCATGATGCACTGGGCCAGGGTCAGACTAATTTGCATGTAGCCAGGTTCTGAGCTGGGATGGGGCAGTGAGCTAAAAAACGGTGATGGATCAAGCCCTGATCTTTTGACTGGGTAGGAGTGTTCTGCTTTATTCAGATACTCTGTCCATCACCACCCCCTTTATGAATCGTTTTGGCCACCACAAGTGTGGAAGGGTATGCTCAGATGTGAGTCCCTTGCTCACTGCACCATCAGGATTCAAGCAAGCCGGGCCGAAGATGGCTGTAATGCCAGAAACCGGTCCCCGGAAGCTTGTTTCCTTTCCAGTAAAGAATTGGCTTGGTAGTTTGGTCTGCTCTGTTCCCATGATGCACTGGGCCAGGGTCAGACTAATTTGCATGTAGCCAGGTTCTGAGCTGGGATGGGGCAGTGAGCTAAAAAACGGTGATGGATCAAGCCCTGATCTTTTGACTGGGTAGGAGTGTTCTGCATAATTCAGATACTCTGTCCATCATCACCCCCTTTATGAATCGTTTTGGCCACCACAAGTGTGGAAGGGTATGCTCAGATGTGAGTCCCTTGCTCACTGCACCATCAGGATTCAAGCAAGCCGGGCCGAAGACGGCTGTACTGCCAGAAACCGGTCCCCGGAAGCTTGTTTCCTTTCCAGTAAAGAATTGGCTTGGTAGTTTGGTCTGCCCTGTTCCCATGATGCACTGGGCCAGGGTCAGACTAATTTGCATGCAGCCAGGTTCTGAGCTGGGATGGGGCAGTGAGCTAAAAAACGGTGATGGATCTAGCCCTGATATTTTGACTGGGTAGGAGTGTTCTGCTTAATTCAGATACTCTGTCCATCACCACCCCCTTTATGAATCGTTTTGGCCACCACAAGTGTGGAAGGGTATGCTCAGATGTGAGTCCCTTGCTCACTGCACCATCAGGATTCAAGCAAGCCGGGCCGAAGACGGCTGTAATGCCAAAAACCGGTCCCCGGAAGCTTGTTTCCTTTCCAGTAAAGAATTGGCTTGGTAGTTTGGTCTGCCCTGTTCCCATGATGCACTGGGCCAGGGTCAGACTAATTTGCATGTAGCCAGGTTCTGAGCTGGGATGGGGCAGTGAGCTAAAAAACGGTGATGGATCAAGCCCTGATCTTTTGACTGGGTAGGAGTGTTCTGCTTAATTCAGATACTCTGTCGATCACCACCCCCTTTATGAATCGTTTTGAGGATACTGATGAGGCACACCCAAACTAAACCAAAAATCTGCGTGACAAGAACACTCTTCTCACAAAGGCATGCGCTCATATATCATGAAACTGATTCAGTTTCTTCTCATCTGTAGCAATTAAATAATGACGATTTTCATCCAATGTTTGTCCATAGTAAATAAGTCTTTATTTTCAAAATAGACCTTCCATGTTTAAATCATATTTCATTCATATGAAGTCTTCATGATCAATTATACGTTGATTTGCGATACCCAATGCATTTTGGGTCTATAGATATGACCCTTCATCAGGGGTCTACAATTAGGAAAAAATACAGGACCATAGCAGTCAGCAACAACAAGGTAAAGATAAATACACATGATTTATACGCGCTTAAAAAAGGGTGCTGTATAATGGTGAAATAAAGTGCGTAACTGTAAACAAAGTATTCACAAGTGCGTTTATGAAGTGACTATCATCAGTGAAAGGTATACGAATGCTTCACGAAGTGCACTCCATGTTTTACTCATTACCTGCTATGCATTGTGGGAGATGTAGTCTTAGGGAACAGATGTATAGGACAGTCAGCCTAGCAAACCCAATAGCATGTGAAAGAAATTTGCAAGCAGAGGACAGTCAGTGTGATCTGTAGGCATGACGTTTAATGCAATGCAAATGCAGCCAGAGAAGTAAGTATATCTACATTCTGTCATTACAGGCGAGACATCTCGCAGTGCTGCAGAGGGGAGCAGAGCGAAGGCACCCAGGCCAGAGGGGACGCAACAGGAGGAAGAGAGTTTGCCTGCAGGGCACACAACCACCGCACCACCACCAACAATTTCTCCTTCCCCAACATCACCACAGCACCAGAGAACGCCGCCATCTCCCCAAACTCTATCCCCACTGCCACAATCACCACCACCACCACAGTCAGGCAGGAGGCATGCCGTGGCCACCCTCCCGCAGATAGAGGAGTAGGAGGAGGAGGGATCATGGAGCCAACCGTCTCCAGTCAATGAGGACGGCAACATGGTGAGGGCTTAGACACCATCAGAGCGCGCCCACGTATCCTCAAGATCCCGCAGGGCAAGGCCAGCCAGTCCTCAAGTCTCCGAATAGGGTGAAAGTGTCTTCGCTGGACTGGAAGGCAACATGCTTAAGGTCAATCGCCTGCAATGGAGAGAGATGCGGTCATTGCATAGAGAGGTGTCTCACATGAACAAGCACATGCACCGAATTGAAAAGGGCATAAGTGCAATGGGCGACAACATGTCTGAGGGCATGAGAGACATTGCGACGTCTGTGGACAAGCTCTGCTGCCAGTTGGAGGAGGACCGTCTTTGTAGGCGCAGAGAGAGGCAGAGACTTCAGGCCTATACCAAGGCGGTGACAGTGAACCGGCTGGCCACTGCTACCTCCCTAATGTGCAGAAGGTCAATAGCCATGCACGAGGAGATGGCACATTGTAGTAGGGATGTGGCCAGGGGTATGGTGTCAATGACCTCTGCACTGGAACTGCTGCAGAATGTGAAGGTGGCCACTATGGAAGTGGGGGGACAGTGAGGAGGCTACTAGCCGTCGTAGCATTAAGCCCTCTCCCACCGAGTGCAGGAGGCACAGCGAACGCCACAGCGCTGCCCAGGAACATACCGGCAATACAGACAGTGTGGCCAGGGAACATGGAAATGCAGCGCGTGGGCGCAGGAAATAGATCCTCCTGGGATTTGGGACTCATTTGATGGGTGATGTAACCCATGTCTGTATGGACACTGGTTTAGATCCGGGTGGTGTGCTAATTAAACACCATCACACAAATACATTAACTGGCTCTGTCTCCTTACTTACTCAGAAATAGTTGCATGTTATCTCAGCCCGTCTGTCTCTCCCATCCTGTTCTGCTGCCACACCAGCTGCGCAGGGCTCTGCCTGGGGATTGTCCTCGCCCTCGTCCTCAGAGTCAGTTAGTTCCACTACTGTTCCTTTTTTGTGGCAAGGTTATGTAGCATTGCACAAGTTGCTATTATTTTGCAACATTTGATGGGGCTCTACTGACGTGCACCTCCACTTTTGTGGAGGCAACGGAACCTGCTTTTTAGTAGTCCAAAGGTGCACTCCACCACGTTGCGTGTGCCCTTATGTGCCACATTGTATCTCCTCTCCCTTGGGGTGGATGGGTTGAGATATGGGGTGAGTAGGAAAGACCGGAGGGCATATCCGCTGTCACCTAAATGTGAAAGAAAGTGCAATGATTTTGTGTCACCAATAGGTTAATCCAAGGTATACATCAGGGTGTGTGACATTGATTTACCTAGCAGGTATCCTTCTCCGAATTCGCCAGCAGCCAGACGTGTGTAGATGCCACTGTTCCTGAATATGTATGAGTCGTGGGTACTCCCGGGGAATTTGACAACAATGTCAGTGATGATGAAGTTTGCATCACCTATCACCTGCACATTTATGGAGTGAGTGGATTTGCAGTTGCGGTAAATGTATTCTGTTGCTGCTGATGGGCAGATTGGTATGTGGGTCCCATTGATGCAGCCTATTACGTGTGGGAACTGTGCCATTTGGTAGAACTCCAGCTTGGTCTTCTGCAGCTCTGCCTGTGTGCTGGGGAAGGTTATGTAATGATGCATTCTGTCCATCATGGCGTCCAGGAAGGTGTTGAAAAAAGGGATAGGCAGCTCTGTGACTCACCACCTACTGTGGCTATCACACCCTGGTAACTTCCTGATGCCAGGAGGTGCAGGCAACAGAGTACCTGTACATGGGTGGGTATTGCGTGCGCCCTTGGTGACTGATGCTCAAGATATGGTTCCAGGTCTTGTATCAGGTCAAGGATGGTGCGTGGGTGTAGCCTGTACCTCTCATGGATTTCTGGCTCTGTCAATTGGAACAGTGTGACACGCAGTCTGTACACGCGCTCTTCCCGTCTCCAAATCCTCACTCCTGCTGCTCTCAAACGTAGCCGCCTTGCTATGACGTAGAGGGCCGCCATTGTGTTCACACTGTTGCATTTTGGGGCTGTTTTTATGCACTGCACCTGATTACCACCTGCTCTGGATCAGTGGTAAATGACAATTCGTTAATACTGATTTTGCTAAAAATCAGTATTACCGAATTTTGCTACATCGCATTTCTGATTTTTTACCGATTCGTTATTTACCGAATCGGTATTGTTTGTTTCGGTGTTCACCGATCGGTAAATAAGGAATCGGTAACGATTTACCGATTCGTTATTACCGATGGCATTCGGTAATACGTACATTGCACAGGGCTAAATACCGGTCGGTAAAGCCAAAATTTACCGAACGTCGGCTTTACCGACCGGTGTTTGGCCACCTACATATGGCCCTTAATCTCCTGTGCCTACCAAAAAATGTATGTGTCCTGTCCTTGTGTAACGTAACTGGTGCCCATGTAAAGCACCCCAATACCTTTGGATCAAGTTTGCACTGTATAAAACTCCAACAACAACAAAAAAAATGATAGAGCAAAGTTTTCATTTCATGAACTGTATATATTGTTATATTGCACGTTTGCAAAGTCTGTTACAGGGATATGACGTAGTTGGCTCAGAATTATACAGTTTGTTTTTGTACCCAGTGAAAGTCCGGATTTAGAGGGCCATGTCTGGACTCCAGTAGGAGTGCTTAGTTCCCGACTCCCCAGCCAACCCGAAACCCCACGATATTTTACTTACAGTACAATGACCCGCGACCATCTACTGAGAGGCTTTAACCCCGAGTCAGGGCATAGGGTGGACGTGACAAGCCGTGCTTCGAGGCGCTTCTGCGCCTGCAGTCTAGAGTTTACTTTGGTATCCCAAGCAAAGACGTCATCATTTTAACCGTACCTTTCTCAGCCAAAGGTAGACCACGCTCAAAGATGTTTAGCAATCACAGGCATTTTTGTCCAGTTTGGGGTTGGCCACTGGGGTATAACAATAATTAACCCAATGTGCGAAGGCCAGTAAAAGAGACTGGGCTAGAGATTACACGGGTGTTCAGAGAGAATCGAGGCTGTGTGCTGTTCGAGAAGAAAGTGCAGGCCTTTCCCAGCAAAGAGCTTCACTTGAAGCATCAGGAGGATGGTTACTAGCTTTAATCTGTTGTGTTGTGTGCACCCCCTACCCCACTCTATGTCCCTCCGCCCTGCTCTGGTGCTTTATATCTGTGCGTGCGCTTTATAAATCCTACTAAATACATAGAAACGACCCACGTCCTTTTGGGAATGCAGACACCACACATGGCTGATTGGAGGGATTCTAGTCAAGCACGACGACACTTGCAGTCGTCTTGGGCACTGCATTGTTATTGGATTGATAAAGCACGTACTATCCCTGAAAAAGGGGCTTTGAAGCGCTTTAAGGCGTAGGCGGATGCTCACTGAACCCGACCTCTTGTGTTCTTCAAGAGACTCTGTGAATTTAAGAATGAGGAAAGGTGGTACTCTGTGCCATCTCATTATGGCTCGGATTGCTCAATCCTGCATTCCTTACATACACTTTGGAGATATTACAGATGTGACCTCCAGAAACACCCCAGACGTGGTCACCGGCACTGAACAGAGAGTAGTAGAGTTGAGACTTCCAGGACTGGACAGAGCGCTCCATACGCAGTTTCTAAACTCGCCAAAGTGCCACAGGTCACCCGACCCCCAACTTGGCACAGTTCTCCTGTTGGTACTGCTAGAGTTGTGTGCAGTACTCCGCTTCAGACCTCTGGAATCAACTCACACTGCGCCTGTGATCATATGTAAAGGAAACTTCTCGTGTTGTCAGTGCTGCACACTAAACACACACACAGCGTTGCTCTCAGAACTCAGTCTTCAAACCGTGGCTTGCAGCACAGGACACCACATCCGAGATGGTACCTCCAGGTCTGTGAACCACACTCCAAGCGAGTCTTGGCACAATTGTACACAATAATAATCCAGAGGTGGCCCACACAACACAACTGCAGGTGCATGGGCATCCGCAGAATTTTTTCCAGGGGGGGGCGCTAACCTGGCAAATGAAGGGGCGTGGCTAATGTTAATCAATAGGGGCGGGGCTAAAATTGCTGACAATCAGGATCGGGTAATGCTCAGGTCAAGCTGAGAAAAAAAAAGTGGTGAATTCTGCAATTCTGAAACTGGACAACAATTAGAGCACACATATGAACCCTAATATTACACCCTGGCCCCTTAAAACTCATACATTCCCTAATCCCTGAAATTAGCCCCCTGGCACCCCAAAACCCATAACCCATACCCGCCCTGACCCCTAAAATTGTCCCCCTGGTACCCCAAAACCCATACCCGCCCTGAACCCTAAAATGTCCCCCCTTGCAACCCAAAACCCATACCCACCCTGAACCCTAAAATTACCCCCTGGTACCACAAAACCCATACCCACCCTGAACCCTAAAATTACCCATGCCCCCCCCAAAACTCATACCCGCCCTGAACCCTAACATTACCCCTGGCACCCCAAAACCCATATCCACCCAAAATCCTAACATTTCCCCTAGCACCCCAAACCCCATACTCGCCCTGAACCCTCAAATTACCCCTGGCACCACAAAACTCATACTCACCTTGAACCCTAAAATTATCCCTGCCACCCCAAAACCCATACCCACCCTAAACCCCACTGGCATGCCACTGCCAGTGGCATGCCAGTGGCATTACCACACTGGCATGCCAAAAGCTGAATGCTATGGGGCAGATTTACAAGCCCCTGCGCCACTTTTGCGTCACTATTAACATGGGAAAAGTGTCGCAAAAGTGCCCAAGGTGCTTGTAAATCTACGCCTACAAGCTTACACTACATTCGCATATTCGGAGGGGACTGTCCTCCATGAAGTTTCCATGCATGTAAGTCTAAAACACTGTAACCTAGATATGCAGCCAGTAGGTAATGCTGGTGATGCTGCAGAATGCATTAAAGTTACTGGAACTTACTTAAAAACTGCTGCCGGCTCTTCTGATACTATTCGGTGGAGTCGGGCTGATCAGCAGCACTGTCGTCCTGGCATCCAGCCCCTCCCGAAGGTCTCACTTTCTAGATAGGTGTTGGTCAAATGTCTCCTAGGTTCTCCTTGCCTGGGCCTCCTCTGCTTCTTCGTATGTGCCCTTGGATGCAAAAAGAGACAGATCCATGGCCCTGTTCACCTTTTCTCTGGTGAGCAGCGCCGTGGATGTGTATTCCATACAAGTGCACAGACAGCAGTGTGAAAGGGATGGCAGTGCAGGTGACGCTTTTCCTTTGTAAAGTCATTCCTGCTGGCGTCATAGCCCATGGTTTGCTGTCTGTGCACTTGTATGGATACACACCTATACAAGTGCACAGACAGCAAACCCTGGGCTATGATGCCAGCAGAAATTCCTATACAAAAGAAAAGCGTCACCATCCCTTTCCCCTTGCTGTGCACATCTTCCCACTCCCACGCCATGACCAGGCAGCTAGAAGTGGTGATTTGTCATTCTGAGGGGTGTTTTTGTTTTAATTCTTTCCAATGTTTTCATGCTTTTCATATTTCATGCTTAATGTGTTTTCTCTTTGCCTTTTCCTTGTCTCCCATCTTGTACTCAGATTTCTTTTATTATACTGCTTGCTTTTGTATGCTCGTTTTACTCTGCTCAGAGTCTTTACCTTGATATCACTTTGTACTCTGTTTTGACACCTGGTTTTCTCTCTTATTATTATCAAATAAAATTTTCTTGAACTTAAAAAGAATGTGTGTGCCCGGCTGAGACAGCTTCCCCGCACACCACACACACACAGCTGCACCCGAGTACTTCACACAGGTCTTTAAAAGACCATTTACTTGGTAATGAGGCTTTGTTGTGTTTTCACCCCTACTTAGAGCCCCTGCATCTCCACTCTGCACATGTCTTTGGCTGGATGAATTAGCCCCCCTCCTGAAATTTGAGGGAGAGGAGTTGACGTGAGGTTTAAAAGAGGGGTGAACAAGGGATTGAAGACACTGAGTGGTGACCGTGATGGGGCAGACATTTAATGCAGTTTCCTTTGCAAATAGGTTTATTATACAAATGTAATTTGACAGACTCGCAGACAGCAAATGCTGCTGCCTTTCCATGGTGTCTGAAAGTTTTTTTCAGGAAGTTGGGTCGACGAGCTGATCGGGTTATTTTCCTCCTTCATGTGGTGGTGATGAGTGGGTTGCAGGGCGCCTGCACTTGTCGCCTCTGTCATTGGTAGCCCCCTCCATCTGAACGCCAAGGATCACCGCCCCCCCAACCACCGGTACCTGGAGGGGTCGCTGTGATGCCTAGAGTGACCAACTGGCATGGGTGCAAATTCAGGAGAGTGAGTGTAAAAATTCAGGACAAAGGGTCAAAATTCAGGACAAAAATTCAAGACAGGAGGTCAAAATTCAGGACAAAAGGTAAGGTTTAAAGACACATCAGAGAAGGTTGCGCAATAGTATATAAGTAAGTAAATAGACAACCACTAAAGTACAAGTGAAAATAAGTTTATATTAGGTTGAGACAATTGTGCACTTCATGGTTTGTCAGTATACGTGCAGCTTTAAGCAAATGTGCAGGTCTTTTTATGGTAACAAAACCGCCCCCACCTTTCCAGCTCCCAGAGAAAACGCCTGATGCCCGTTCCGGCCAGTCTGGCCTTGATACCACCATCCAATGGCGCCCCTCATCTTCACATAGACCCTCTCTCATGTGTATTTCATTTCTTGCATAGTGCTACTCATCCCAAATATGTGGGGCAGAGTTTTGGAGTGCGTTACAACACACACATATTATATAGAGACAATCACTCATATAAATGAGAAAGTCAATATATAGGAAATGTTGCTTAAGATAATGGGGCTTACAATGTGTAATCATACTTTCATCCATCATTCAGTCTTTCACAATTCATTCTGTCCTTCCATCTGTGTGCCGATCCATGTCCATATTCATCCATTTACAAACCTATCCATCACGTTTCCTTCCATCCATCTGTACACTCATCCATCCACTCTTCCACACATCCATCCATTAACTCATCCATCCAGCCATTCACCTGTTCAGTCATCCATTTACACATCCCCCTTCCTCTTTCAATTCCCCTTTCACTTAGCCATCCATCCTTCCATCCACCCACCCATCCATCTACTCATCCACTCATGAATCCATCCATTGAACCTATCATTCATCTATCCTTTCTCTCATCCATCCACCCTTTCTCTCATCCATCCACCCTTTCACTCCTTCACTCATCTATCCATCCTTTTGTCCATCTACCCGCCCTTTCACTCACTCATCCAGCCTTACATCCACCCTTTCACTCATCCGTCCATCCATTCACCCTTTCACTTATCAATTCATTAATCCACCCTTTCACTTATCAATTCATCAATCCATCCATCATTTCACTCATCCATCCCCCATTCACTCGCCCGTCATCCACCCTTTCACTCATCCATCCATCCATCATTTCACTCATCTATCCAGCCATCCATCCATCCACTCATCCCTTAACTTACTTACTCACTCACCTTTCCACATTAATTATGAGACCCATCAAGGACTCCACCCTCGCTGTAGTTCCTAAAGTAAGGGGTGAGGTGGAGCAGGGTTCACTATGCCCCTGCACATAGGCAATCTGAAAAGTGGAAGGCATGAGTCATGCATGATGCGCAGGGCCTTGACGTGCGGCGACTGTGACATGGTGTTGTTTCCAGAGCTTTAAGTGGGATGAGAAAACTAGGTGGTCTCTTCAAAAGGGTGTTTGATGTAACAACATGCGTGCCTTAAAACACATAAGCTAAAATTCTGTGCTTAATATAATGTGCCGCCTGACTGGTATTTTTGTTGCTTCTGTCATTGCATCCAGATATATAATACAAGTAACGTTACACTTAGAACAAGTAACGTTACACCTACAACAAGCCAGAACTATTGGCTTTGTCAATGGTTGTTAATTGAATAAAATAAAAAAGCAGCTATCGTGGTTGCTGTACTAAAACTATAATCCTTTCCTTTCAACTTCTTTCACCGCCTTCCTTTGGCTAAGTGGATTCTCACCTAGCAGCAGCATGGGCGTTTTTTGCACTTTCATGTGACAGAATGCCCTGCCCCGAGGCTGGATGAGGCCACCACATGCTGTGCCAGCCCAGACTGACCCATTGTAATTCTGTATGGTGCAATCAGCCCCAGGCAGAATGATAATGGACGGGATGGGGCTGCTCTTGCGCTCAGAGGAGTGTGAGGCGCCCCATCAGGGAGCTGAGGCCCCTCTCAGGGGAACAGCGCTGTTCCCTGCAATGCTTAAAAGCCCAGCGTCAGGCCTCACTCCTGGATGCATTGGTACAGATGGGCTTGCGCAGGGGGGGGGCAAGGAGAGGTGCTCCAGGGGGGGCAAGCGCCCCTCCTTGCCCCCCCCTGCGGACGCCCATGTGCAGGTGGCATCTTTTGGGTGGGCACAGTGAAGCTGACAGGCTCTCAGAGCTGGGCACATTCCTCTAGATGTGGTTTTCACAAGTGAACACATTACTCCAGATGTGGTTTTCACAAGTGAACACGGAACTCTAGATGGTAGGGTAGTTCAGAGGAAACTGCACCCTCTACTCAGTTATGGCTGCAACCTCAGGATCGACTCTGGTAGGATCCGTTCTACCTTTCATCCTCACGAAGCGGATTACACGTCTGCCATTGCCACTTAAGAAATCTGTGGCCACAGGTTTGTATCTCGGCAGATTCACTCAGCCTTTCATCCTTCCGAGGACGATTAAGGAATACCATTGAGTTGGGTAACTATAATTATCTGTTATTCAGCGCTAAAACTCTCCAGTGGCCGAGCGAGCGCTGTAGAACACGTGTTATTCATTTCCTTATGAACCGGCACGAAAACGCTTAGAAGCAGTTACATTCTGTGGAAGGTGCTATGTTAATACACGTTGCTGTGAATATATCAAACTACTTTCTTCCTCGCAACAGGTCCTGTAAAAGCGCTCGGACCTCGACGGTAGGAAGTAAAGTGCCTAATTGTAACAAGCAGTACGATAAAGTACACATAGGAGCCCTTGGCTGTGAAAACACATCACACACAGCCAAGAAGTTTCACAGCCAAGAAGCAGACCTCCCTTTCACTGAAGGCATCTTTCAAACGTGGCGCGTTTTCACCGCCACAGACCAGGGTATCGTTTCACTCTTTCATTTGCAGGCGGGAGGCAGCTGGTTTGGCAGAACACCTTGAAGTCCAGGAGAGCTGAGGTAGAGTCAGTCACAGGTGCTCCTACAGTCTGACTTCTGCACAGAGGTCCAGATGTGTTACAAAATGGAAACAACAAGAGGTGTTGAATATAGGTTGGGCTTGTGGGGAAGGGAGGTGAGGGTGATTGTCTTTCATTTTTCCTGGCTATCCACTGGAAAAAAAATAAGCATTGGCATGGCCAATAGGTCTCGCCTTTGGGACCTTATAAGTGTTTAGCCATGCAACAGTTGATGTTGCTGCGCCAAGGATATTGTGCTGCATAACTAAATACTTACAAGGTCCCAAAAGCGAGGCCTATAGGCTATGCCAATGCTTGTTCTTTTCTTGCCTTGGCCATATAAAGCTTGGCTTCTCGTTCCTACAACGCCTTAGAATTCATCTTTCTGCACGAAGAGCATCCCTCGACGTCGTGGTCAGAAGATAAACACCAAAGACAATCTTCATGCGGGTCAGTAATTGACATATGTCCACGGCACTCATTATAGGGCTTGAAACCTGACTTCCTCGGGGAAGACATGACGAAAAAGAAAGAGATACAAACAAAATTACAAAGTATCCAGTCGAAGTATGGAGAGTCCCCGAAAAAACCGTTAGCGTTGACAGCGTGGTAAAAAAAGGAACTGACGCCATCGCGCTGACGTGGTCCTCTTATGGCTCCAGTGACGTCAAGCGGAGCCGCATGCGAGCCATGGTATTGTGACGACCTCGTCGGCGTGGAGAGCTCGGAAAAAATTTCCGCGGAATGCTGGTGCAGGGAATATTCATAAGGTGAGGGATCCACAGGCAGATGTATCCATCAGAAATAATTCTTACCCTGCATCTGTACAATGCATGCACCATTCAGATATCTAAAAAGTGTCCTTTAACAGATAGTGTTTCGTGCATGTCACTGGTATACATAGCGCAAAATCCCAAGTTGTGAACTGTGTCCCACAAACTCCACCAAACATGGATCATAGATGTCTGTAGGGGGCTACACAAGGTGTATTTTATTGACACACATCTCAGATGCACCTAATAACCTGCTGCAGTCCATTTACTGTATTTGAGCAGCACACACATTACCCCATTCACCATGGCAGTGGACCATCTGAATGTTACATAGAGGGCACTGCTTTTGGCACATCATACCCATTCAGAAAGTAATATCAAGGAACATAAACTATGACTTGCGATCTTGCTTAGTGCATATCAGTGGTACCTATGTGGACTTGACTATATCTGTACGCTCTTGTGTACCACTATGAAGCTCTAAACAAGAGCTATAACTGCAATCCATGTTTAGCACGTTTAAGGTATACAGTGCACACTGTGCAGCTGCACCATATGCCCACCACTTCGCTGTGGCAAAGATGGTAACAGTATTGTGTTGCGGACTGTATTAACTGCATTTGAATAATATACACAATGGACAGCCTTTGGCTATGTAACGAATATGTGTGACTCAGAGACACTAAAAAGGTTCTTGTCAAGCACATATGTGTGTTACAATGTTCCACTCCGGTACACTATAAAGGATTTGCACCATTTGCTTGCAAGTCTTTGGAACTGAATGTCAGTGTGCACGATGTCTGCCACTTAGACATGTAAATCACAGAATAAATCCTCAGCACAAGACCTTGTTAAGTTAATTGGGCATGGTCAGTGGTTGTACAATTTGTGTACCACTCATACACGGAATCCAATTCTCAAAGCACAACTAACCATCTGAATGAAGCTGCCACAAATTCTCTCCTAAGCAGGAATGGGAATGAATCCTGCTTTGCCTTCTTGCTCTTGTGGCATGACTTGTCCCTCAACTTCATCTTTGACTATCCCGAGAGGGGGTGACTTGGAACAGGTCCAAGACCTGTCGCAGGAGCAAGCCAATTACTTTGAGAGAGAGAGATGGCCCATATAGTTTCACCTCTATTATTGTCTTTGGGTGCAGCATGAAGCATTTGTCACAAGACTCCTTATCTTGACTGGACCCTAGACATCGAAGACAAATAATGTGTGGGTCTACATTTGACATCTACTCACTGAAGTTTTAACAAAGCTAAAAAAAACTTTTGGTCTTGGGAGGAAGACAATTCCCTAGAATACTGTCTTTATTTTGTAATGCAATTTGACGTTGGTGAAATATCAACAAGAGTTGGTACCGGAGCATTGGATATGCATCAGAGGGCGCAGTAAGAAAGTAACTATGCAGGGCTGTCACCCATATACGACTCCATGAATGACATCCGGAGGTGGTGTGAGGTTGTTGTGAAAGCTGATGTTGCCACCTATCAGCACACTTAAGTAATTGCTCTGAAAAATTCCAGATCCAGCCTGGCATTTGTGGATATTCAAAAGATGATGGACCCACAGTTAGAAGTATCCATGAGAACCTACTGAATGCCTGCAAGTTGAAAACAATAAGAAGTCTCACTGCCATATATTTAATTAAATGATGCTTCTGAATCATCTCTGCACTCAGAAACACCAAAAAAGAACCTAATTTAAAGTTTGGCAAACTGACTCTCCATTTACCAGTGCTGTAGAATTCCTACTCCTGCTACGGTGGTCGTCGAAAATATGTTATATTCATGGCGTGAGAAGTTTCTCAAATATAGTCGCAGTGCCATCTAAGGGTAAAGCCACTTTTAAGAAGCGTCTATGCCGGGGGTAGGTCTGCTACCTGGGGAGCATCAAGGACATTATTGCTAGCGGCTCAGTGATAAAGTTTTGGCTGAAAATGGCTCAACCAGTAATATGAAGGGTGTGGTATTTCCGAACCAGTTGTTCCCAAGTGCAAGAATCTCACATATTTTTATTGGTGACAGATTTTATAGGTCATATCTGTGTCGCATGTGTACAAATTATTACAGGGTTGTGTGGCCTTTGAGCAATGGCATATTTGATCAATAGCCTCTGACTCATTACCTCTGCTTTATCGCTTTTGAATATTATCATATAGTAAAATTATATTTTTCCTTACACATGGTTATTATAGTGTGTCTTGTTTTGTTATAAACAGGTGACAAACATAGTATGTTTTAATTAGGTTTAGGGTAGCCTTTTACCTGTAAAGGTGTGTATCACAGCACAAAGTCTCATATTATTATTGTTATCATCATACACCAACATCACAAGGATAACTTCTGACGCTCATCATGAACACAGGGTACATAGCTGTGCCTCATGGAAAAACAAACAACAAAATAATGTAAGGAATGCTTGAAATAATTTTAGCTGCTGGCGATCACTCAGGGTAAGTTCCAGTCTAGTTTCATCATGTCTCGCCCACTGTGCTATGGTAGACACAGACCAGGCATATGCAATTTGGTCTCGGTCCTGCTCCAACAATTGCAGTTTAGCCAGAATTGAAAGACAACAAAAGTCCCCACCTGATAGGAACACTAGCAAACCTCAGACTGGTTTCAGATTATTGAAGCCATGTCACTGAGACACAGATCTCGGTTTCTATGCAACAGCAAGCACTGCACTCATGTTTGGGCCACACGACTATCACACAGGGTGTCAACTGCAACAAACAACAAAGTGATGGAAAGAATACTTTAAAAAACTCAGCCGGAAACCCATCCGGGTCGAAGGCCTTGCCATTTGGTAGATTCTTTTTAAAAAAATGTTTTATTCATCATCATTTTATAATTTCATGATTTCATTATTACACAGAATGGATACAGTAAATCATAAACGGCCAGATTCATGAAACGAAAATCGGCTCGCAAATTTGCGAGCGCAATTATTGCATTTGGGATTCATAATCCCAAATGCAATAATCGCTATTATAGAATTCGCTATTGTGCGAGGAATTGCATTTAAGGAATCTCTATTTGAGATTCCTTAAATGCAATACATCAACCAATTTTAAATTGCGAATTCGCAATATTTGGCCGCTATTTACCACGAAGTCTGACTTCGTGGTAAATAGCGAAAAAATAGATTAAAGCACTTTAGTCCATTTTTTTCTTTTGCATGTTACACACACACATGTCCTTTGGACATGTGTTTTCGCAACACCTGTGTAAATTTTCTTTTCAGGGGTGCTACAGGGTGTCCTTTGGACACCCCTGGCACCCTTGAAATCGCATCCTTATTTGCGATTAGCAAATTGCTAATCGCAAATAAGGAATAACTCCCCATTCATTCCTAAATCGCAAATAAGGAATGTGTAGGAATCGCAATTTATTTCGCAATTCCTACATGAATCCCGTTTTGCAAGTCCTTAATAGCGATTCCTTATGAATCGCTATTAAAGACTCGCAAAACGGCCTTTTCATGAATCTAGCTGATATTTTCAGCTTTAAAATCAAAAACAGTAAAAATTACAAAACATACGGATTTAATGTTTAAACACATAGAAATATCTTGATTGCCACATCGGATATAATCCCGCTCTTCTCTCCTCCTATCAATCTTACATTCTCTGTCACTACTAATTTCTCTCCATCCTTTGTTTCCACTCTAATACTGGAGCCCATATCCGTTTCCCCAATCGATTTGACTTCCATCCTTTCATTTCATATAATGCCTTCTCCAGATTATATGTGGCTAATAACCGTGCCATCCATTGTTGAAACATCGGAGGGTTTGGATCTTTCCAGAGGGAAGCAATGCATATCCTGCTTATGGTCGCTGCCAAAAATATAAATTCTGGGTGGGCTACAGGGACCCCTTCTCTAGTGACTCCCAATACCATCACTTCATTAGCTAAGCTTATGGGGATCCCCAATGATCTGTCCATAAACTGTTCTATTGAGCTTTTGAATGGGTCTAGACTAGGGCATGAAGCGAACATGTGATTGTATCTGCTTCCATGCTTTGGCATCGCGGGCAACTTATACCATTTGTTCCCCCCAGCTTGCTATTCTATGTGGTGTATAATATAGGTCAAAAGTGGTCTTGTAGTATTGAGCCTGGAGATTCGCTACTTTTAGTACTGTATTTGCAAGTTTAAGCGAGTTTTCAAACTCATTACCATCGATATTTAATTTTGTTTTCCATTTTTCAGAAACTTTGGCCTGATCGTCTACCTTATAATGGCTCAATTCATCGTATATCTGTGAGATTGAGCAACCATCCTCACCTTGCAATCGATCCATAACTTCTTCTCTTTTAAAGTTCATGTTACCCCCTTGTTTCTTAAGCAAAGCTAATCTAATCTGCAGATATTTATAGAAATCCCTACACTCTAAATTATACATCTGCTGCGCCTTATCAAACGTGATTAATCCTGCAGGGTCAATAAGGTCCCCCACAATTTTTACCCCCAACCTGTACCATCGTTTCATAACATTGTCATGAAACACCTCCGGTAACGAGGGATTCTTGAATAGGGGAGTATAATAATTCTTTCTCCCTAATTCAGCCTTTTTCCGGACCGAGGTCCAGACTGAAATTGCAGCCCCCAATGTCTTGAACTTCACTTTCTTGTAGTAATTTGCTTCGCTAAACGTTAACAGCCATTGATTAGCCTCCGTTATTATAAGTTCATATATATCTGGGATGCCCTCATTATTACCCCGCCACCTCTCTTTAGTGTTACCACCCAATAATCCTTTGGTATAGTGGAGGACCGCCGCCCAGTAATATGCCTTACAATCTGTTACTGTCAAGCCCCCTCAATCTTTTGATAGGGACAGAAACTTAATGGCCCTTCGCGTTTTACCTTTTGCCCAGATGAAACGATTGGCAACTCCCTCAATTTCCTTGAACCAATTGCTGTTGAATTTCAGTGGGATTGTCCTAAAAAGATAAAGAACTTTAGGTAAGAATAACATTTTTATTATATTACAGCGGCCTATTACTGGGAAGTATAAATTGTCCATTCTAGCTAAATCTTTTTTAGATTTTTGAATCAAAGGGACCAGATTTTTTTCCACAATCTTTGTTAGATCAGACATTATTGTAATTCCCAAATATACAGCTGAGGCTGATACTCTGTGATCTGCCAATGTGATTTTATTATTGACCACGATTTGCGTTTTGCCTTGATTAAGTTTGTAACCTGATAGTGCCCCATAAATATCTGCTTCGCTTTCTATTTCCACCAGGGCCGCGGCAGGATCTGATGATGTAATAGCTAGATCGTCTGCATATCCGAGTATTTTAGTATCGTGGCCATTCAGTATTATTGGTGGGATGTTCCTATTTAATTCTATTCTCCTGATGAAGGAGTCAATGTAAAAGGCAAAAAGAAGCAGGGAGCAAGGACACCCTTGTCGGGTTCCCCGCCCCATATTGATTACCCCACTAACCTAGCCAATTGCTCTGAGCCTAATCTTTGGGTTTATATACAAAGCCTGCAAAGACCCTATGCATCCATTCCTAATGTTTTGTTTTCTAATGCCCACAGAAACCCCATGAGACCCTATCGAAAGCTTTTTCAGCATCTAGCAATATAAGGGCCATAGGGTCTCATGAGGCTGCCGTGCCGTCAAACAACATGCATACCCACCTGATATGGCCTGCCGTGCCCCTCCCGGGAATGAACCCGTGCTCCCTGGTTGAGATGATCTTACCAATTATCAAACTTAGGCGGTTCGCTAAACTTTTTGAGTACATTTTTGTGTCGCTGTTCATAAGACTTATCGGTCTATATGACCCTGGATCTGTTGGGGATTTTTTTTTCAAGAATACAACCAATGTGGCCTCCCCCCACGATGATGGTGGTGCACCTCCCCTCTGTGTATGGATCATAAGTTTGATAATGTCCTCTTTTAATATAGGATTTTTTTTTGTAAAACTCATGTGGAATAGGATCAGGGCCAACCGCTTTCCCCGCTGGGAGATCATTGATTGCTCCCTGTATCTCCTCAGGGGTGAAACTAGCCTTCATAGGGCCTTTGTCCTCAATTGATAATTTCTCTATTAGTGCAGATTCAAGGTAATATTCTATTTCATCTCTGTTCGCCCCCCTATCTGAGTGATATAGCTTCTGATAAAATTCTTGGACTATCAGGCAAATTTCCGTAGGGGTGGTAGCTGTTTCCCCAGCCTCTGAGACTAGCTCTGACATTTCCCCTCTAACTGCTGCCTGCCGGGTTCTAATTGCTAATGTACGCCCGATTTGCTCACTATATCCGTATTGCTCCTGCTTCCAGGCTAAGAATTTTCCAGCTGCCTTCGAGGCGAACGATTCCCCTACTGCAGCCTTAGCTAAGGCCAGATTCTGTGTTATCTCTGAGATATCTTGTTTCGCACTGATTGCTTTGGTCAGCTCCTCTTCTAATGTAAGGAATTAGTTACTTACCTGTACACTATAGTTCTCCAGTATTATCTTTCATAGATTCACATGCTTGTATCTTCCCCGTCGTCATGGTGGGAGTCTCACGGTAACAGAATGATCAAAGCAGTATCATAGAGAAGATAAAACTGCATAGAAAATCCCATAGGGACTATAGCATTTGGTAACCAGACCATGTCGTTATTTGGTCCAAAAGTCAGCCAATCAGCATTGCTGCCCTGACCTCACACTCCCCAGCAGAAGCTTCCTGCCTCAGATTTCCGTGCCCGAGTGGGAGACATGGATAAATACCGAGAAACAGGTTCTGCCTGCGAAACGGGGAGGCGGGTGGGCGCATGTGAATCTATGAAAGATAATACTGGAGAACTATAGTGTACAGGTAAGTAACTAATTCCTTCTCCAGTATTACATCTTTCATAGATTCACATGCTTGTATCAGATTAGTAAGCAGTGCTCACAAAGGTTTGCAGCGTTTCCAGGACAGAACCCAGAAGGAAGCTCTGCAATAAAGCAATGTTAGAATAATACATATCCGTATAATACCAAGTATGCAGAGACATATGTATATATGAAAATACATGCAAGTATAAGGCAAAAGTACTGGATAGACAAATTAGCAAATAATCAAATTGTACCTTATTGAAATAGGCGTTTCAAAACAGCTTGTCCCACTGCCGTGTCTTCTTTCCATGCAGTGTCCAGACAGTAGTGCTTGGTGAAAGAGTGCACACTCTTCCACGTCGCTGCTCTGCAGATGTCTGGCAGCGACACTCCTGCGAATAAGGCCATTGATGTCGCCATCTTTCTTGTGGAATGTGCATTCACCGTAGAAGAGAGCGGCTTTCCCGCTTTCTCATGACATTTCAGTATAGCCGATGATATCCATCTTGCAATACTCAGTCTTGAAAGAGGAAGGCCTCTCCTTTGGCCTTCAAAAGCAATAAATAATTGTTTGGATTTGCGGAATGTCTTTGTTCGTTCAATGTAGAACTTCAAACATCTAGCAATGTCTAAAGAGTGCAATGCTCTTTCTGCATCAGTTGAGGGATTGCTGAAAAAGGTAGGCAAAATAATAGGCTCATTGAGATGAAAAGACGTAGGGACTTTAGGTATGAAGGTAGGATTTGTCCTTAAAATAACCCTGTCCTGGCGAAATTGTAAAAAGGGTTCTTCCACTGAAAAGGCTTGAATTTCGCTAACCCTCCTTGCTGATGTTAATGCGAGGAGCAGGGCTGTCTTCCATGAAAGAAACTGTAAGTCTGTGTTGTGGATAGGCTCGAAAGGAGGCCTCATAAGTTGCGACAGGACTGTATTGAGGTGCCATGGCACTGGTGGGCGCCGAATGGGTGGAAAAACTCTAAAAAGTCCTTTAATAAACTCCTTTATTAGCCTGGAAGACCAGAGAGATGGCTCGTTTGGCTTTCTCCTGAAGCGTGATATTGCTGCTAAGTGTACCTTTACCGAGGCATGCGACAGTCCTGCCTTAGATAGTGATAACAGGTAGGGTAGAATACCTTCAGGGTGTACTGTTAACGGATGCAAGTTTTGACTGTCGCACCAGTGACAGAAACGAGACCATTTAGCTGCATATGTCTTGTTGGTTGACATAGCTCTGGCTTGTGACAGAATATGTCTGCATTCTTGAGGAATGTTTAGGTCCTGGAATTCCCGCTCATGAGGTTCTATGCGGACAATTTTAGCGATTGCAGGTCCGGATGAAGAATCTGACCGTTTTTCATGGAAATGAGGTTCTGGAATGTCGGAAACTGAATTTTGTTGCCCTTTGACATCCGTAGCAGTTCTGGATACCATGCCTGCCTCGGCCAGGCTGGTGCTATCAGTATGACCTGACACGGTTCCGCCCTCATTTTGCGAAGTATTCGTGATATCAGTGGAAACGGAGGGAACGCGTAGGCAAACATGTCCGTCCAATCCATGTGGAATGCATTTCCCCTGGAATCTTGTTGAGGGTACCTGGACGCAAACTGGACGCACTTTGAATTGTCCCTGGTTGCGAACAAGTCTAATGTGGGAGTGCCCCACCTTTGAAACACTCTGTGGAGCTGAGTGTCGTGCAGTTCCCATTTGTGCGTCACATTCGGTGTGCGACTCAGGGCATCTGCCCGCGTGTTGAGGATGCCTTGTATATGTTGCACTTGGATTGAAATGCCGTGGATTATGAGCCACTTCCAGATTCTTTGCGCCAACATCGACAGTTGTTTGGATTTTGTTCCCCCTTGCTTTAGCAGATAAAACATAGTCGTGGTGCTGTCCGTTTGAATAAGCACCGATGCATGTCGTATCCTGGGTAGGAAGGCTTGGAGCCCCAGGAACACAGCTTTGAGTTCTAGCATGTTTATGTGAAGCTGTACCTCCCAGTTTGACCAGAGACCCTGGATCTCCAGCTCCTGAAGATGTGCGCTCCATCCTTGTAAGGAGGCGTCCGTCGTCATCACGTAATCGTGAGTCTGAGTCACAAAAGGTAAGCCCTGATCCAAGTTCTTCTGTACTTTCCACCATGACATGGCCACCTTCATACGGTTCGTGATGGTAATGCGATCCTCGAAGGTGCCTTTGGACTGAACCCACTGCTCGTCCAGTTGTTCCTGTAAAGGTCTCATTCGAAGACGGCAATTTGGTACCAGTGGGATGCAAGAAGATATCATCCCTAACATGGATTTGTATATTCTCACTGAAGTGAACCTTTTTGACTGAAGGGTCGTGGCCAGACCCATTATCTTCGTCATCCGTTCCTTGGAAGGATAAGCTTTCACTGCCTTGGTGCATATCCACGCTCCTAGGAAGTGAATGCCCTGGGCTGGAGTCAGCGAGGACTTCTCTAAGTTGGTCCTCAGTCCCAAACGTCGGAACAGTCGAATGCAGCACTGGAGAGACGTTGTTGTTTCTCTGAAAGACGGACCTGTCACTAACCAGTCGTCCAGATATGGGTAAATGTAATGCCCTTGCAATCTTAAATGGGCTGCCACCGGGGCCATGCATTTGGTGAACACCCTCGGGGCCGATTTGAGGCCGAATGGAAGGACCTTGAATTGAAAGTGGCGACTCTCCACGATGAATCTTAAATATCTTCTGTGCTTCCAGTGAATTGGAATATGGAAGTACGCATCCATGAGATCCAAAGACGCCATGTAGTCTTGTTCCTTTAACATTTGCAGGATCTCTTGCAATGATAGCATTCTGAATGGAATCTTTTTTATGTATTGATTCAGATCCCTCAAATCCAATACCTGTCTCCATTTCAGGGTTTGTTTCTTCTTGATGAGGAAGAAATGCGAGTAGAAGCCTTTCCCTCTGAGATGTTGTGGCACTTCCTCTATGGCTCCCTTTTGCAGAAGCGAGAGGACCTCCCTCTGCAATTCCTGACGATGTTGAGAGAGCCTGAGCACCGGGAGACGATCTGGTGGTATTTCTACAAATTCCAGGGTATGACCCCTGCTGATGACATCTAGAACCCATTTGTCCGATGTTATGGACTTCCAGTTGTTGAAGTATTGAGACAGATAGGGGTCATTTTCCGGGATCTGCATTGTGGGGAGCGCCGGCCTGAAATCATTGACGTCTGTTAGACTGTTGATTCTTCCCTCTGGCGCCAGACTTGCCCCTAGATTGCTGCTGGTAAGAGGAGTTGTAGGGCTTGAACTGGGTGTTTGAATTGTATTGCCGATAATTCTGTTGGTTATACGGCTGATATCTGTTGGTCTGATATGAGCCTCTCTGATTGAATTGACCTCTTGTACCTCTTCTACGAAAGGACTGAAACCTTCCTTGTTGAAGAGATCCCAGCGCTCTAGCAGTATCCGTGTCGGATTTGATGCCTTGCAACGCCTCATCTATATGTTTCCCGAATAAATTTTCGCCGTCAAACGGCATGTCCACAATCTTCGATTGCACCTCTGGACGAAATGAGGTAGCCTTAAGCCAGCCTTGTCTGCGAAGCGAAACTGCTCCAGCCATCTGTCTGAAAGCCATAGATGAGACATCCATGGCGATGTCAATGGATTCAGCCGCGGACTTTGCTCCGTCTTTGAGGATGGCCACCGCTTCCTCTTTCCTATCTTCCGGAAGCGCAGAGAGTATAGGTGCCAGATCTGACCACATTTGCCTGTTGAAACGGCTAATTAGGGCCATAGCATTGGCTGCCTTAATAGTAGAGGCTGCCATGACTGCAAACCTCTTACCGGCACCATCCATCCTTCTTCCTTCTTTGTCTGGTGGCACCAAGGAAGTAGCCACCGGGTTCTTTGAATTTCTCTGCGCTGCCTGCGTCACAACTGACTCTGGTCTGGGGTGTCCTATTAGACAGGCTGCAGCAGACTCTGGCGCTCTATACTTCTTTTCAATCCTTGGGACTGAAACCGCTATGGAGGCCGGAGTTTTCAAAATTTTTAGGCCCTCTTCCCAAATATGAGGGATAATTGGAATAAATCTAGCTGATTTCCTGGCATCGTCCTTGAAATCATACAAGAAACAGTCTGTTTCTTTAACCTCCATATCCAATTTAAACCTCTTCGCCGCTTTTTCCATGATGTTGTGGAAACCTCCGATGTCTTGAGGAGGAGAGGTGGATGGCAGTGGAGATGGTGACGGGGCCGATGGCAAGATGTATTCATTCCATTCTTGTCCCGAAGCATCATGAACAAGCTCCCCTTCTTCGGGTTGTTCATCCTCGTCGGATTCCGTTAGGTCATCTCGTATTGTAACCAAAGGCGGTGATCTCACCCCTTGATCTTGAATGGTGTCCTTCGCCTTGGCTTGCTGCGAAGAGTCTATTGGCGTAGCTGATTGAGGGGCGTTTGCTCCGGGAAACGACGGTAGTAGTCGTTTATCATGAATCTGAGGTCAGATACAAGAGATATCGGAACGGAAACTGTGTCCTGCCGCTCTACCTCACGTGATTCCTCTTGTTGCTCTTCCTCCTCATTATACTCACATGTATCTTGGAAAGACTCATACCTGGAAGATTGAGTTCTGTCCTTAAAGGAGAATACCTCCTCCTCATCTGTGTCTTGGCTCTTTATTTGGAGCTGTGAAGGACTGTAGGCAGCACCTGAGGACTCCTCTCCATCTGAGTCTTGTTCCAACAGAGAAGATGGTGGGAGAGGTGAAATCTTCGTCCATGATGTGAACTCCGCCGATTTGCTGATAGTCGCCGAACCCTTGGACGACTGAAAAGACCGGATTGAAATCATAGTCTTCGACTGTGGAGATTTGAAAGCTTTTGCCGCTTTCAGTATAATTTTCGTCGACGGTGCCGTCGACGACACCGTCGACGGAACTGTCGTCGACGGGTCCACCGTCGACGGGGCCCCCGTCGACATCCTCGTCGTCGAGCTCTTCGTCGACGATGTCGTCGTCGTGGTCGTCGACGGTCTCTTCGTCGACGGGATAATCTTACTCGTCGACGTTGTGGTCGTCGACGTCGTCGACGTCGACGCTGCTTTAGATCCTGTCGTCGACGAAGCCATCGTCGTCGACGAAGTCGTCGTCGACGGTGCAGTCGTCGACGGTACTGAAGGTTTTTCCACAGATTTTGAAGCAAAAGTTAGGGAACTGGTCGACGGAGCGGACCCTGTCCCTTTTTGGTCTGACAGCTTCTTCAGAGGAGTAATAGGGAGAGATGACATTGCTTTGTCCTTAGGTTTACTCTTTTTAGGCTCCACTTTCTCCTCAGAAATAGAGGCCTTTCTCTTCTTAGGTGTTAGTTTAGAAGATTCCTCCCCAGAATCTGAGTCTGATATGGCCTTCTTCTTCTGAAGCCATAACAGCAAGCGAGCTTCTCTGTCTCTAAGGGTTTTGACAGAAAAAGTTCTACAGTATTTGCAATCCTTAGCAACATGCTTAGGATGAAGACAGTATAGGCAGTCCTTATGAGGGTCTTCTGAGAAAAGCCTGGCCTTCCCACAGGATCTGCAAGGCCTGAACAGCCTCTTCTTAGAGCTTTCAGCCATATTGAGAAATATAGTCACACAATACCTTAATCCAGAAGTCAGGATATAAGAATCAAAAGGTCAAAGGTTCACTCAGGAACAGTAAACTGAGCAGAGCTCAGGGAGACTCCTTTCTCACACGAAGGCGGTTGGAAATCTGAGGCAGGAAGCTTCTGCTGGGGAGTGTGAGGTCAGGGCAGCAATGCTGATTGGCTGACTTTTGGACCAAATAACGACATGGTCTGGTTACCAAATGCTATAGTCCCTATGGGATTTTCTATGCAGTTTTATCTTCTCTATGATACTGCTTTGGTCATTCTGTTACCGTGAGACTCCCACCATGACGACGAGGAAGATACAAGCATGTGAATCTATGAAAGATGTAATACTGGAGAATAATTGTTCCAATTTTCCCCCTATCTCAACTTTCTCCGCCTTGTTCCATTTGATTGAAAAACTCATGGTCTCCCCCCTAATGCCGGCCTTCAGAGCATCCCAGACCACCCACAGCTGCGCGGGCCCTCTGTTTATGTCAAGGAATTCCTTGGGCCAACCTTCCATATGTGACACAGATTTGCTGTCCTGTATTAAGGCTCTCTCAAATGACCAGCTGGTAGGTTGTGTCTGAGAATTTGAAACTGAGATATCTAGAGTTAGGGGGTTATGGTTTGACATTGCCCGTGGTAAACTATTTATCTTGGAGATGGATGTTAACGTAGATGAGATAAAAAAATAGTCTAGACGTGCTACAGCCTTATGTGGTGCGGAATAGTTTGTGCAGCCTCCCCCCAACACGTTCTGTTGTTCCCATATGTCGATAAGTCCATTATCTTTCATTAATTGTATCAGAGCTCTATGGCTCTTTCTTTTCCGACCTGTAAACCTAGCTGGATCATTTTTCCATAAACCATTTAGCCCGTTAATATTCAGATATCCACACATTATTATTGGAAGGGGCCAGTTGGCCATTTGTATATTAATTTGATCTAATATTTCCGGGTCATCTACTGTGGGAGCATATACAGCGCACAAAGTGAAATTCCATCCCTGCACTTGGCATTCTACCATAGCTCAGCGACCATAAGTATCTGCAAGCTGCTTTTTTACTATCAACACCTTGGCCCGAGCCAATATCGCCACTCCCCGTGTTCTTGTTCCTTGGGTTGTCCATACTAAAAGCTGATATCCCAGCTGATCTAATAGAAACTTACGTGAGACCTCAATGTGGGTTTCCTGTAAGCAAATTATATCTGCGCGCACTGTTCTTAGATATTCCTTCACATCCCTGCGTTTCTTTATATCATTTAATGGTAGATTCTTAATAACCCCATCCAACTCTTCCTTTGTAAAAGGTCTTGCCATAGATGATTTTTCAATATCCGAAAGTGTCGGTAGACCGTTTTTCTGCAAGAAGCCTCTCAGAGATGTAATATCAACAATCTGTTGTTGACCATATATAGACCCATAATGCTGTAGCATTATATCACTGATTTTGACTGGGTCATCTGTGCGAAAGGGCGGTTAAGGGACATTTTAACGCATTAATCTGATTAGAAGCAGCCTGCCCCCTAGCCTGCCAGGCCAAAAAACCTACCCGTAAAATTACTTTCTTTATATCTTTTTTGCCAATATTGTTGAAAAGAGGATTCACTTTGGGTGTAATATTTTGCACTGACATTACGTTTAGCCTGATCAAGTTGGCGCTGGTTAGACACAGTAGGATTATTAAGAAATACAGAGTAAGGCCTTTGTACCTTCTGCTCCAGGATTTGCTTATCTTCCTTAACTTTCTTTAGATTTATAGCATACTTTCCAATAATTAGCCCCTGAATGAAAGCTTTGAGTGTGTCCCAAACCACATTTAAGGGTGCAGAGTCGTAATTTCATAAAAGAAATTCCCTGATCTCTGTCTCAATAAATCCCACCCCATCCTCTTTATTTATATATTGCCTATTTAGCATCCAGCTTTTAGGGGTACTAGCACGATCTCCAAGTTGTAAATCAAGTACCAACATAGCATGGTCTGAGAATCCGTTATGTAGGAATCTCTGCTGACTAAAGCTTAATCTCCGAGAGACCAAAAATAAGTCGATGCGCGATGAGGTATGGAATCTACCTGACCAACAAATATAAGCTATTTTAGTTGGAAAGGCCACACGCCATGGATCCTGTAGGTCTAAGGTTACCCCATAATGTTTTATGGTTCTTAAGGTTTTGGGTTTTAATTGTTTTTAAGCCAGCGCTTAGGAATCGATTTTAGGATTCATTAGAACATTAAAATCTCCCTCCAGGATCAGCTCACCGGGTGCTTGAATTAGGGATTGAAAGAGATCCTCATAAGCTTTTGGATTATCATCTACTGAGGCATATATGCTGGTAAGGTTATCGGTCTCTGTCTCTGTCCAGCAATGCAGGTAGCCCAGCACCAACGACCATGCTGATCTTTATCAAAATTAACAACCTCTGCCTGGAACCTTTTACTAAAAAATATTTCTGTCCCTCTATGGGAGGCTGAAGATGAAAAAAAACCCTATAGGCTGCCCAAGACCTAAACATAGAAAAGTTTGACAGCTTCGCCCCCAGTATATGGGTCTCTTGCAATAAAATCACTGCTGGATTTTCTGTTTTAATACATAATTCAATTGCCCACATTTTCTTTTTATTGTTGAGATCATTGACGTTAAAAGAGACCACTTTCAGCATTTCCTTACTAACCATAATAAAGAAAAAAACTAAATAATTGTGACCACCTAAACAGCTTCCCACGCACTATCTGACACAGTAACAATCTAAAAAATGGATGTAAAAAACCTAAATGAACTTGAAAAAAAGGACTTAATTTTTCCCTATGCTCCCATCCCCTCCTTGTGACCCCTCCCTCTGAAATGTGGAAAACCCCATACCAACCACGCTGACCACATTTCGCCCCACCCATCTTGCCTGGGTGTCATGTAATTACACCCGAGTGACCCAACCCCTGGCCCCCCCAGCAATCCCTTGATACTGTCAACCCTTAACGTGCAAGGAAGCGCTATAAAGGAGGGAGACCCCTTTCATGACCATTTAACAACTCAACATAAAGACCTGACCTTCTGGCGAAAGAGGCCTTGCCCTACTATCCCCCCTTTTATGACAATGCATTTATATTTAAATCATTCTTTTCTTTCTAAGCCCGGGAGCCCTGCGAGATCTCTTTTAATAATTCCTGGGCTTCATCTAAGTCAGACAACATAAAACATTTTCCCTTAACCAAAACTCTCAGTTTGGACTGCTGAGCGATAGATGCCTGAGCACTGTTGCCTTTCAACAAGTGAAGGATCTTCACAAACTCCTTCCTCCTACGTGCCGCTACGGAAGTCATATTGGAAAAAATACGACATTTAACAGTTTAATTCACTAAAAACTGTCTCTGTTGGATTGCTTTTGTCAGAATTCTTTCTTTTACTCGATAGTCTGCAAAATTTAGCAATATTGTCCGTGGCATCATAGAATTAGGGAATGAACGGGCAGGAACACGATGAGCCCTGGTGATGGTGAGATCTCCTTCGAACTCTGGAAGAACCCTTTGTTTGATAAACGTGTTAACCCACTTCAGGGTTTGGGAGCCTTCGATGCCTTCCGGGATTCCGCCTATCCTGAGATTGGACCTCCGGGAATGATTTTCCAACTCCTCGAGTTTGTTTTCCAGATAGTTCTTACTTTTGGCAGCCTCTTTGGCTTCCCCCATTACCATAGTCATCTGGGCCTCTAGAACTGAGATCCTGGCTTCTGCCTCCTGGAGTTTGATAGGAAAACTTGACATTGTCTCTTCGATTTTCCCTAATCGTTGGTGGAGAGAGGCAAGTTCGATTTTCAGAGTTCTCTTCATCTCACGAACTTCCTCCAAAATTAAATTCAGCATATCTTAAACACTCATCTGATATTCGCCTGCTAACTCCATATTTGGGCTGGAGATGGAGATATTTTGAGGCAAATTAGCACCGGGAGACGTATTTCTGACTATTACTCCTTCAGAAGACATCAATCCAGTTGGAGGTACCGGATCCTGCAGAAATACCGGAGGCTGTATCGCTCCCCAGACTTGGGGTATCGTCGAAGTTCCAGAGATACTGGAGATGGTCTGATCAGTTATTTCTGATGTTTCTTGTTGCTTCAGTTGTCTCCCATTTTGAGTAGTCGGTGAAGTTAAGGAGGTCCTCCCACCCTGGCTTAGGTTTTGATCCATGGATGTCTCCACCATTGTAAGGTGATCGGGCTTCAGATTGCATTGCGATTTTTCCTGACTGTTCGAGACCGGGTCTGTTACTGGTAGTGGCGAAACTCAGGGTCCTGAGGGTTCTTTAGATAGTTTCGGGGCTGGACTGGAGCCTGGAGAGGGGGATTGCAAGGTAGCTTTCTTCAGGAATAATGCAAATAGTTTTGCCTCTTTTGCCTTTTTAGGACCCTCTGTCACAGGGTTATCCTGTTGAGATGTTACTGGCATAGCTGCTGTTGCATTCTTATTTGCCTTATCCACCTGTTCCGGAGATACAGGAAAGGGCAGATCTTCCTCCGAGCTCTCAAGAGTAGTGTCATGTCCGAACAGATTGGAGGCTTTCTCCTTACTAGCCAATCGGGCTGCCTCTTTTGCCTCCTTAGCCTGGGCTCGGCGAGTTTTGACTCTGAGGCGGGCCGCGTTAAGAAATTTACCCATTTGGACCACTTCAATTTCCTTGCAGCCATTCCTCTTTACTATTTTCCTGTGCCGTCACAAGAGGGTCTCCAAAGTGCTTCTAAAGGCACTTTCATTTATTTACTTCTTTGTATTGTATATTCACCCTTGAAAAGTCCCTTTGTTCCGCCTTAATGCCTCCTATATCTGGAATGTCTTAATATAGCTTAAGGTGCTTTCACCAGCAGTGTAAATATGGCTGCCTCTTACTTGATGACCCCGGTCTCAGGCTGCATAGAATCCAGCCACCTCCTTAGGAGCGCCGCCTCCTCCTCACCTCCTCCCTTGTATTCATGGCTGAAGCGGCTGTAGCGGCTGTAGCGAACGGCATTCCGCTTCTGACACGGAGATCCTAGCCAATGCCGCTCGAGAAAATCCGCCTCCTCAGCAGCTTCGTGCCGGAGGAAGTGTCAATCAGTTTTCAAATAAACTGGCTCCAAACCAAGCCCAGCCCGGTACCGATAGAACCAAAACCTCGAGGCAGTGCCTCTCTTCTCAGGGAAAAAAATACCTCACTCCACAGAGTTCCCTGGGAACACAGCGAACGCCCTACATGCCAGCCTGTAGCAAGAACGAACCACCATTGCTAGCGGTGGGGCAGCGGTCACATGTGACTACTCGGAGGCGTGGTTCTTCGTAGCCATCCCGGTTTTTAAAGTTTTTTATAGTTCAGTTTCTGACTTTTGTCTTCCGTTAGTAAATTCTATGCTGGAGTGGGGGGCAATACCAGAGTCCTTTAGACAAGGCAATATAGTAAGCTTTCTGAAAAAGGGTAAAAATAGTGAGGACCAGAATTCCTATTGTCCGATTACGTTACTAAATTCGGATTATAAAATTGTTACCAAATTGTTAACTATTCGGTTTAATCGATATGCCTCACATTTGATCCATCCGGATCAAAATGGTTTTATCGCTGGTCGGCAGCTTGCTACCAATTCACATTATTTAACTGAGGCATTGGACTATTTTGACACCCAGAGGATACCCGCATTAGTCCTTCTTTTAGATGTCGAGAAGGCTTTTGACCTTGTTGTTTGGGAGACCCTGTTTATTATTTTACGAAACTTGGGTATTTCTTCAAAGATCACGGGCCTGATCCAACATGTATGTCTCAATGCTGAAGCCAATGTAATTATCAATACTTCAGTGGCCGGTCAGGTTAAAGTAAAACAAGGCACAAGACAAGGGTGCCCTTTATTGCTGGTTTTATTTGCTTTTTTATTGAATCATTGGCGATTGCAATAAGGAACAGGCATGGATTTGCACCCGGATATTCTTTCAAGATATATTTGGGGGTTTATTTTTCGGAAAGTGTAAGTGATCTATATCAGTGAATTTTGCACCACTTTTACGAAAAACTCAGGCTTTGTTTTCACGCTGGAACTCTCTTCCATTATCTATTTTGGGCCAGGTTGCACTGATTAAAATGTCTGTTCTTCCTCTTTTCAGTTTATTGTTCTCGACCATCCCATGTATTTTATTAGGCTCCTTTTTTACCCAAGTTGAGTCTATGTTTACAGCCTTTCTCTGGGCAAAAAGACCACCGCAAATTGCACTTAGCACTTTATCTGAAGAGTTGGAACAGGGAGGCTTAGCTCTTCCGAATCTCAGGGACTATTAATTTGCCAATTTTGCACAATATATATCTAGATTCAAGTCTCAACAACAATCAAATCTTTTTATAAATAGTTTTATGAATTCAATGTGTAAGGAAAGCCAGATTCACTCCCCTTTGTCAATTTTAAAATCTCCTAAATTGCTTCGGTATGAGTGCCGTCAATGTTTTTAAAAAAAACATCAGGCTCTCTATAAAAGATATTCCATCCCTGTAGTTAATTCTGCTACTTCGTTGGCTGGCCTTCTGCCATAGCAGGGATTAGACAATCTTCAGAAATTACATTAAAGTGGGCCTCGGCTGGATTTCATAAAGTCTCTGATTTTCTGAGGAATGGAAGATGGTTGACTATGACTGAAACGTCACAATTGATTGTTAACGATTTTCTTCTTTTGGGGTCATATAACATCTTCAATAAATTCCTTAGTGAATTAGACTTATCCCAAATTTGCGAACAATATCATTTAGCTTTTGAACTTTTAGAGGATACGTCTTGTAGAAAACCTGGGGCATGGAAAAAGCGCTTAGCCGCAGTTAAGGGCCTCGACCTTGGACAGAAGGCAATTTCAAAATTGATGAAACATGAAGAATTAGAAATTTCAGCCAGTATGTGGTCAGCAATTAATAAACTTAATTTCAGTACACTAAGAGGAGCTAATTGGCGCAGGATGCTGTTTTTCAGTAAATGGCAACTTTACCGAACCCCTCTTTCCCTCTCTAAAATGTATATCAATCAACCGGCGCACTGCTTTCGCTGTATTAATCATCTTACAGCTAATTGGTCACAAATCATGTTGCAATGTCCTAGGATTCAGAGGTTCTAGGAGGATATTTTTTGTCACTTGGAATCTGAATGTAGTATTCTATTAGAAGTAAATAATTTGTTAATAATTATAGGCTTTGATCCAGATCTTTTTTTTCCTGATAAACTTGGGAAATTTTTATACATTGCAATGGCAGTAGCCAGATCACTTTTGCTGCAAAGATGGCGTACTGATCGTATTCCCTCTGTCCATGAGTGGTCCCACAAGATGAAAGCGGTTAAAAGAAGCGAACGCACTTATGTTTTACAAGTAGGGGGACTTGGGAAGTTTGAAAAAATTTGGGGCACTTACTTTTATTAGGAGTGCATACTGTTTTATGCTTGTTGTAAAAAGGCTTAAAGTGTTATTGTCTGCCTGTCTTTTTCATCTGTTCAAGACTTCAAAGGTGTTTTTGTGCTATTTATTAATTGTTGTAATTCTAAAATCTTGCCTAAAGGGAAATTCTTTTTATGGATGTATGGGGTTTAATGTATTGTAATTTGGACTTCAATATAAAAATAATTTAAAAAGAGGGGGGGCGTGGCCAGACCAGCAATGGAGTGAGACGTGTGTTGCGGGAGCCTTCCACCAGCGTTTTAAGCGTTATATCAGCAGCCTAAGGGCGGTAAGGGGGCGCTGACCGGGCCCCCCGCATAGTGGACGACTCTGGGAGTCAGCAGCAGACCACAGTAACCCGGGACTGGCGAAGTGGCGCACCTATCTCCGGGCGAGTGGGTGATCTCCGTGAGGCCTGGTTGCCATATTGTGGGATTGGGGCCTGCCCTTATCCGGAGTGAGACGGCGCCACCTGGACCCTGTAGGTGAGCTAGCTGACGAGGTGGAGCGCAGGAGGCACTGCTGATGTGGTGCAGGTGCTGGGCGGCCTGAGATTACCGGTGAGGGGGCTGGGACACCTTGGATGCTGGGGCTGCCCTTCCCAGAGGCCTACATGACCAGCCATCAGCGCTGCCGGGAGTGAACCGGAACCGCGACTGGGCTGGGCGCTGGGCTGCCCAGCCGCCGCCGCGAGCAGTCCGATTGTCAACCGGCTTCGGAGGCTGACCCGCCGGAGGCTGAAAGGAGAGACAGCGGAGAGACAGTGGAGGCAGAGGGCCCCTGACTGGCCTGGGTACCGCGCGGGTAGGAGGGACTTTGATGCTTGTAGGCGCGCCCGCTATCTTCTAGTGAGCGGCGGCGGCCCGCCATTTTGGTGCCCGGCATCGCGGCTGCTACACAGCGGGGACTCCTACCCGCGGATTCCCAGGCAGCATCGATCGGAAGAGGCCATAGACGTCTCCTGTACTGTGCGGTGGGTGAGGAGCTGGGGCCCCGTTATGACTGTTGCTACGATTAGAAAGGAGCTGCGTGCATTGCTTCACCGCCCATCCGCCATTTGGGGCCTGCATAGCCTCCCCTTTGGACATCGCCTTGGAGGGGGCGCTGGAGCTGGAAGCGGGAGTCCGCATAGCCCCATAGCACGGAGTACGCTGCAGTGAGGAGGCTGCTGCACCATTGAAGCTGGGGCTGCCGTCCCCGGAGGCCTACATACCAGGTGATCAGTGCTGCCAAGGGTGAGCGGGGACCGCGGCCGGAGTGAGCGCTGGGGTGCCCGGCCGCTACCAAGAACAGCACGCTTGTAAGCTGCCTTTGGTGGCTGGCCCGTCTGAGGCCGGTAAGAGCGACGATTGAGGCAGAGGGCCAGTGACCAGCCTGTGGGTGCTGAGTGAGCTGGAGTGCCTTGGCTGCCTGTAGACACAAAAGCCATTTCTTCCCGCCGAGTGGAGGTGACCCGCCATCTTAGTGACCTGTGCCGAGGCTACTGCACAGCGGGGACTTCTGCCCGCGGATGCACAGGCGGCACTGCTCGTGAGTGGACTGAAGGACATCCCCTGGTATGTGCGGTAGGTGAGGAGGTGGGGCCCTTGATAACTGTTGCTGCACTTGGAGATGGGCTGGCCGCGTTGCTTCGCTGCCCACCTGCCATTTGGGGCCTACACAACCTCTCCTAGGACTTTGCATTGGCGGGGGCGCTGTAGGTGGGAGCGGTATCCTTGCTCTCAAGACCCCTCGGCTTGAAGTGTGCTGTGGGGCCCCTGGCGGGTTTGCGCTTTGGTCCTGGCTGGAGGCATAACCTGCAGTTGCGGTTCTGAGAAGAGTCCCTCCGAGTGTGTGGGGGCCGAAGCTGGGGCTGAGGGGCCAACGGAGGGAGGCGAGGACTCCCCGAGCGTCCACTTGCGCCTCTCCAAAGCGGGGAGCTGCTGGCCTGGTGGTATTCCCTGGCTGCTCCCGCTTAGCGACTGCAGCCTACGGCTCGTAAAGGTTTGATCGGCATGGGGACCCTACCATTGATAGTGCAAGCCCTTTTATGTGACGCCTGACCTTGTGGACGTTGCAGTGGACCTCTGGTGTTCTGGACGGTTGGCCACCCTAACGATGACATGCTCTAAAGGGAGCAAGGACGCTCGGGAGTCGATTCCCAAGGACAACTCCGTGGTAGCCATGTGGGGCAAGACGAGTACACCAGCTCCGATCGAGTTGGGCCTTCTGCCCGGGGGGGGGGGGGACTCGCCGCCGGTCATGCAAGCGTTTATGTCTTCCTTCATGTCAGAGCTCAAAATGGAAATTGGCTCCCTGTGCACTGAAGTGCACTCTTGTGTCAAAGAGCTGAGAAAAGAAGTGATGGATCTGGGTGACCGAGTCGATAGCCTAGAAAAGACTGATGATACCCGCACGGAAGACCAAGAGCAAATATGGCAGCGCCTGGCCACCTTGGAAGAGCAGCATATCGAACTGCAATTAAAGCAAGAGGATTTGGAGAATTGGAGCCGTTGGAATAACCTCCGCATCCGGGGGTTCCTCTCGGGGCGGAAGGGAAGGACACCCTGACATATGTGGCACAACTTCTGCACGAGGTCTGGGGAGATGAAGACGCCTCGCCGCCGACCCTGGACCGGGCCCATCGGGTGTCGGGGCCAGCTGGGAGACCGGGAGTTCTGTCGGACATCCTCACCAGAGTTCACTTTTTTGTGGAGAAGGAAGCCATCCTCAAGGCGGCGAGTGCCAAGCATGACCTCACATATGATGGCCACAGGATTCAGATATTTCAGGATTTGGCTCCCAATACTTTGTGGCGACGGCGAGCCTTCAAGCCAGTCACCGACAAGTTACGAAACCTGGACATTCCTTATCAATGGGGGCATCCGTTTGCTCTCATGTTTGCGTGGGAGTCCAAGCGCAGGGTGGTAAGATCCTACAGAGAGGCAGCCCAGTTGCTTCCTCTCCCATCCTCACCGCCGACCAGTCCCACGCGGTCCCCTGCCGCGACGAGGATTCCTGCCCAGCCAGCTTGGTCCACTGTGCTCCATCACCGAAGATTCCCGACTTATTTATGAGCAAACAGCGTCACAGGCCAAGCAGGACATTATTGAACATATTAGGTCTCTAGAGGGATACACAGCTGGGCCTGCGCAGAAACCAAGGACCCTTTGATCAAATCTCATATAGCCGCAACATGTTCACTGCAGGCATTGGTGGCTATCTCTTCCCCCTGTTATGAGGGATTGCTGAGTTACCTGTCCAGTAATTGTGTTGGTCACCTGGTTGCAATGTTGGGGGGGACGGAGCTCCTCTCCTGGATGCGCTGGTTAAGGGGTACTGCCCTCCTTTGGCTGTTCCTGTGAGAGTGACATCAAGGGGACTATCTGAAGCTTGGGTGTAGGATGTCCCGATCCTGGAACAGGATTGCATGGCCCTGTTGGCCACTTTTGGGTTTCTCTCTTTTCTCTCTATCTTTCCGCTTCTTGCTGGTTTCTTTCTCTTGTTTCATCTCGTCTTCTGAGTGTGTCGGGTGGGGGGTCCTGCGGCTGCGGAGCTTTGTGTTGGTTGGGATGGATAGGCTCCTCAGTGCCTGTGTGTTCTTGTTGAAGCGGAGTGGGGGCCGTGGACTGGCCTCATTTGGACTCCATCATGTCTACGACTCTGCCTAGTCCCTTGAATGTCTTGACGCTTTACGTCAAGTGCATAAATTCTCCAAACGAATGGAGGCAAACGTGGCATTATCTCTCGAGCATAGCCCCAACAACATATTTCTTCCAGAAACTCACCTCTTACAAGCTGATGTGAGGCGCATGGTACACCCTAAATACCCTCTCCAATATTGGGCTGCAGCGGATACCAAAACGGCAGGTGTGGCGATTTTGTGTCGGAATGGCATCAGGCAGGTGGAAGCTAAACCCTTTGGGAGCAGGGACAGGCACTTTCTTAGAGTAAGCGTGGGGATTGGGAGGCGCCTCTTTACACTGTGTAATGTATATGCACCCAACCAGATTCAGGACGGATACCTCCGGACACTCCTGAGGGAACACTTGCCGCAGGGCGATCCTTCACTGATACTGGGGGAAGATTTTAACCTAGTATGGGACCCTGGAATGGATCGCAGCGAAACCTAATTTAGTGGAATGGGGACTATGTCATCAGCACTGCGCACGCAGATAACAGACCTGGGGTTGTTGGACACGTGGCGTTATCACTCCCCGGAGCTGAGGGATTACTCGTACTACTCCCATGTTCACCGCTCGTACTCCCATATCGACTATTCATTTATCTCTCATGCTCTGAAACGAGACATGCTGGGAGCATCCATGTCTGATATATCGCTTTCTGACCATGCTCATTTTGAGCTGCTCATGCAGGACCCGGCCACTTGCCCCGCCCGCGATGTGCGGTGGCGCCTGCTGCCGAGTATTCTCCGGGACTCAGCCGACGTGGAAAGCATACGGGCTGCCATTGACTCTTACTTTGCTAGTAACAATCTCCCGGAGACGCCCTTCCCTGTGGTGTGGGACGCCTTCAAGGCTACGATTCGGGCCACGTTACCTCTCTCTCGATTGCGCGGGCGCGTGAGGCTCGGGCTCCGAAAGATAGCCTCTCAAAGGACATAAAACATCCCGAAAACCGGGATCAGGACCGTTCTTCGCTGACGTCTTGGCGGCGGCTTGCTAACCTTCGGGGACAGCTTTGACTCCTGCGTACTAACAGGGCTGAAAAATCTTTGTTGGCACTGAAGCAGCGGTATTTCGAGGGGGGGGGATAAGGTGGGCAGGCTGCTGGCGAGGCGACTGAGGGGGCGAGCAGCCAAAGAAAATATAGCCAATAATCAGCTGTCGGATGGGACGAGGGTTACCTCAGAGAGGGACAAATGCAAGGCATTTCGAGCCTACTATACTGCATTATACAAGGCGGAGACACCGTCTCCGGATCTGGTGGCGGACGTTCTGAGTAGATATACGTGGCGCTGATACACCCCCACTATGCAAGAACCCTAGAGGGTCCTATCACCGAAGAAGAGTTAACAGCAGCCATAAGGGATCTCCCTCTTGGGAAGACGCAGGGTCCGGACAGCCTGCCCCTGTCCTTCTATCGCATGTTCCAAACACAACTTCGGCCCCATCTATTGCGGCTGTACAACTCCTTTACAGACACAGACGGACCGTCGTCCGCCATGGGTATGGCGGAGATAGCGCTCATTCCAATGCCGGGGAAGGACCCCACGCTTTGTGCGTCCTACCGACCCATAGCCTTGTTAAACACTGACCTTAAAATTTATACTAAACTGCTAGTGAAACGCCTGGATCCCCACATGCCGGGATTAGTAGAGCCGGATCAAGTGGGCTTCATCCGCAATCGGCAGGGGGTGGATAATGAGCATAGAATTAAGCACTTAGTGGGGAAAGCACACCACTGGAATATACTGGCCTGCCTCCTGTTGTTAGACGTGGAGAAGGCATTCGACCGGGTGGACCGGGCTATTCTTCGGGCGGTTCTGCAAAAGATCGGGCTATATCAGAACATGATTACTAGGGTCATGGCACCATATCTCGCCCCGCAAGCCAGGATTCGGGTAAATGGGTAGCTCACAGCATCCTTTTCCATCCATAGGGGTACGAGGCAGGGATGCCCCCTCTCACCCTTGTTGTTTTCCCTTGTAGTAGAGCCCCTAGCAGGGCTGATCCGGCAGGCACCAGACATACATGGTATCCCCCTTGGAGGACATGATAACAAGGTGGCGCTCTTTGTGGATGATCTTATCCTCACTTTAACGCGCCCCCAAGTGTCCCTCCCAGCACTGCATTCTTGGCTGCGGCTTTTTGAACGGGCCTCCGGCCTTAAGATTAATCATGACAAATCCTGGGCCCTCAATCTCACCATTCCGAAACAGGAGATTCCCCTCCTGGATAAGCGTGTGCCGTATCAATGGGCCTCCCACCACATTCGCTACCTCGGCCTCCAGTTGACTCCCTCTCTAGACACATGGACGCAAAGTAAACTGGCGGGAGTGTAGGAAGGCGGTCCTAGAAGAGCTACGAAGGTGGAAGCCTCTGACGATGTCAAGGTTGGGCAGAATCAACGCCATTAAGATGTTGATCCTCCATAAAATGTTATATTTAATTCAATGCCTCCCCACACCTATTCCGCATCATATACAAGGCCTCCAATGCGAAGTTACGGCCTTTATCTGGGGCAGGAATCGACAACGTTTATCTCAAAAGCTTCCTATGTCACCGCGAGATAGGGGAGGGTTGGCCTTTCACCTTCGTTTCGCGGTGGAATGGACGGTGACGGAGAGCGAGAGGGGGTGGCTACATATGGACCGGGTGGTGACTGGGCGAACCATCTGGGATGTTGCATGGCTTCATCGGGCGGCGCACTCTAGGAGTGCCTACATAGCTGTGCCCACAAGAACGGTTATGGATATATGGGATAAAGTGGCTGAACGCAGAGGCATCACGACGTTCCCCTCGCCGCATACCCCTCTGGAGGGGAATCCGCTCTTCCCGCCAGCTCATCGCACACGCTCCTTTGCTAAATGGGCGGAAGGGGGCTGCAGGGTGATCTGTAATCTGTATGAGGGGGTGCACTCAAGACCTTTGCCCAATGTAGAGAGGAGTTTTGCGTCTCATTGGAGGCGAGACTACAATATGCCCAGCTGCGACACTGGGTGTCCGGAAGGGAGATGCAGCAGGCTGCTACACGCGCCTTCACCCCCTTCGAGCGGCTGGTCCGTTCTTTTGATGAATCCAAGGGGCTGATATCTCGGATTTATCAGATTCTGCAACGCCCTCCCAACCGTACCAACGGCAATGGCAGTCGACGTCCAATGCGGAAATTACGGCCTGGTGCCGGTTATGGCAGGATCTCCCCAAAATCTATCGCAGCATTCCGCAGCGGGAGAATGCCTATAAAATTATGACTCAATGGTATTATACACCCCTGCGCTTGCATAAGATGTTTCCTACATCTTCCCCCTGTGTTGGAGGTGCCTGACTGCATCTGGGAACTTCATTCATGTTTGGTGGGCGTGTTCATCGTTGACCCTGTTCTAGAAAGAGGTCCTTAGCCACATTAAAGGGCTATTGGGGTTCCCTCTGCCTGAGGCCACGAGCACGATCCTACTGGGCATCGAACCTGCTAGCCTGAAGCCACTCAATCAATCTTTCAATCATGCCATTTGTATAGCGCACTACTCACCCAGGAGGGTCTCAAGGCGCTTGGGGGAGGGGTATGCTACTGCTCGAACAGCCAGGTCTTGAGTTGTTTTCTGAAGGCGAGATGGTCCTGGGTCAGCCGAAGGTGGACGGGGAGGGAGTTCCAAGTCTTGGCAGCCAGGTAAGAGAAGGATCTTCCTCCGGCGGTGGCTCTTCGGATTCGTGGTACGGCTGCGAGGGCGAGGCTGGTGGACCGTAGCTGGCGGGTGGGTGTGTAGAAGGTCAGGCGGTCGTTGAGGTACTTGGGGCCTAGGTCGTGGAGAGACTTGTGTGCGTGGGTGAGAAGCCGGAACGTGATCCTCTTGTCGACGGGGAGCCAGTGCAGGTTCCTCAGGTGGCTGGAGATGTGGCTGCGTCGGGGGACATCCAGGATGAGTCGGAAGGAGGCGTTCTGGATGCGCTGGAGTCTTTTCTGTAGCTTGGCTGTGGTTCCGGCGTAGAGGGCGTTTCCGTAGTCCAGTCGGCTGGTGACGAGTGCCTGGGTGACAGTCTTCCTGGTCTCGGTCGGGATCCAGCGGAAGATCTTGCGAAGCATACGCAGGGAGTGACTGGACCCTGGCGCTTCATATGCTAGGGGTGGCCAAACAGCTCATAGCCTTATACTGCAAAATAACTGAAGCACCCCCAGTTGCTGCCTGGTTTGTGCGTTTATGGCATGTCATCACTATGGAGCTCTTCACAGCGAGGCTGCAAGCGCGCGATACTCGTTTTAAGGCTGTCTGGCAACCTCTAATTAAATATCTCTGTGCAGTAGAGCGTGCGCGCCACATGCCTACCAAACTTAGAACGCTGCGCCTCTTCGAGGATGCTATTGTTCCACTTGCACCTGGTAGATTGCTCCCGTAGTAACATTGCTTGCTTAAGTCACCCCCTTGAAATTGGACCTTGCTGGCATAGGTGTCGGCATACGCTCTCTCCCCGCCCGCACACAACACTCTTATCCTTGCTGTTCTGTCTTATCCTCTTTCTACTTCTTTCCACTCTTAAGGTTCCAGGGCCTGTCTAGGTCTGTCTCTTGTCTTTGGGTCTGTTGCCCGTCCGCTACAGTTGTAGATTTTCAGAGGTCTTGCTTCATACCATGCCAGATGGCACAGCCCTTTGCACCATAATATGCGGCCGGCCCCTCAGGGGTTGTAGGCAAAACGCTGTGTTCAAACCTGCTCCTTGTGGTGGATCCTTATGTCACCAGTGAAACACCCATTTACGCTGCCGGCCCTGCATAGGGTTGTGGGCTTAATGCTGTGTATCATTGGACCTGTATTATGTGTTTACGCCTGAAAAATAAAATAGATCTGAAACAAAAAAACAAAACAAAAAAGCAATAGAAAGAATACTTCAATTAATTTGAGCAACTTCCATTTGCTTTGGGTATGCATTTCAGTCCATTGTTTATCTGCAACAATGCTATTCTAGAAAGACACAGACAATATGCACATCAGTCTGAGCCTTGCTTTGATAGGTACTGTCCAGGTCACATACAGTTGAGAACACAAGCAACCCTAGGTGAAGATGGTGATGGTGGATAAGTGGGTGGGGGTGTGTGTGCACGTGTGAGAGAGGGAGAGTAAGAGACAGAGAGAGCAAGAGAGAGGTTTTTTGGGCAGGGAAACTTGTCTCTGGCGGGATTGTCTTCAGGCTTATATGGATCCCTTTCCAGCTAAGTTGTGGTATAGAGGCCATGAGACCTGTGTTTGTTTTTTCCACTCAATACAATAGGCTATTATCGCTACTTGGAGTTCAAGTTAAATCGACAGTGCGACTGAGACTCCTTGGAAATATGACACCATGAGGACTATTTTCCAAGTTAAAAAGCCCATAATTTTTGGGTTTGCATTTGGAAATCGCTTTGGGAACAATAATTCCAACATCTTATCCCCAATGAAAATTGAACACTATAGACTCAAGTTGTAAACCCAACAAATAAGGTACCCCACTGTTTTGGATGCTGCTGATATCGGTAAAACCAGGTTCACTATAACCAGACTTAAATAATGCCACTAAAATGAATTTACAAGAGGCGGGGAAAAAGGGGGCGGGCGGGGCCCTTCCACCCAAATGGACCAGCCGCGCCTGCTCCCCATGCCACCCTAGTTTAGACCCAGCCATATGCAAATCCGTCTTGACCCTATTCCTCATGGGAACAGTTCAGCCAGAACTGCCAAGCCAGGTCCTTCTTGAACAGGAAAAAAGCATCCTGGGACCGGTTTAGGGGTATTAGCCCTCATCAGCCAAGCTAGCATGAATACAGAGGCACAGTTAGCAAGGGGTCCACGTCTGGGAATACCCATCCCACTTCGAACAAAAAGTGCTATGCAAACAAATGATGGACATAATGCTGAATAAATCATGCATTCACCCCAGTCAAGAGATCTTGGTTAAAAACATTTTTTCTTTTGCTCACCATGCCACCCCAGTTTAGTCCCAGCCATATGCAAATCAGTCTTGACCCTATTCCTCATGGGAACAGTTCAGCTCGAACTGTCAAGTCAGGTTCTTCCTGGACAGGAAAAAAGCATCCTGGGAACCGGTTTGGGGTGTTACCCCTCAACAGCCAGGCTGGCTTGAATCCAGTGGCAGTGAGCAAGGGACCCATGTCTGGGTATCTCTATTCCACTTAGGCCAAAAAGTGCTACACAAACAAATGATGGACGTAATGCTGAATAAATCATGCATTCACCCCAGTCAAGAAATCTGGGTTAAATTCATTGTTCTTTTGCTCACCACTCCACTCCATTTTAGACCCAGTCATATGCAAATCAGTTTTGATCCTATTCCTCATGGGAACAGTAATGCCCTAACTCCCTAGCAGGTCCTCCCTGAGCAGGAAAAAAGCATCCTGGGACCGTTTCGTGTTATTACCCCTCATTGGCCAGGCTAGCTTAAATGCAGTGGCACCGTGAGCAACAGACCCACTTCTGGGTATACCCATCCTACTTAGGGCGAAAAGTGCTATACAAACAAATGATGGAAGGAATGCTGAATAAATCATGCATTCACCCCCAGTTGAGATCTGGGTTAAATCCATCGTTCTTTTACTCACCATGCCACCCCAGTTTAGACACAGCCATATGCAAATCAGTCTTGACCCTATTCCTCATTGGAACAGTTCAGCCCGACCTGCCAAGCCAGGTCCTCCCTGGACAGGAAAAAAGCTGTGTGTAACCTCAGATGCTCTGAACAAATTCTGCAACCTTTAATGAACCAAGTCTTGGGGAGAGGAGTTGGCCTAACGGCTAGGGCGGTCGACCTCAAATGCCAGGAACAGGGTTCGAGTCTCTGCAAGGACGTGCAACATCCTGTGATTTTGGGCAAATCACTTAATCTCCCCCTGCCTATCAAAAATGAATGTGTCCTCATGTTGTTAAAATCTAGATTGCGGCATCAACATTATCGGCGCCACCTTGCCCCCTTTTTCCGACTCATACGTGCGCGTAAGCAGCAGCCATTTTGTATGCCATGGCCTCTCTGCCCACTGCCGATAGCCAGCGCGTCTCTCCCCCTCACTCCCCGGCCTCGCAAGCATCCCCCCCGCGCCCTAACAGCCCCCGGCCTCTCCTGCTTGGGCCATAAACGCACCTCCAGCGCAACCCTTCCTCCGAGCCACATCCCGTGCTGGACCCCCACACTCTTTCATCTCATTCATAGAACAAGCTCCTTTGATAACCTCTTCCTCCCTGTCCGATTGTCCGACCTGTTCCCAGGCCACCACCTAGCCCAGCAGATACAGTTTACTGCCCCTAAAGTAGGACCCCGCCTCACATCAAAGGAGCGGGGATTAATCAATGCCTTCACACCCCCAGATCCGACCGATCGTCCGCATTCCTGTTCCCAGCGGAATGTCCAGCTGCGTGATAGCCATCATGCTGAGAATTGGGGTGGGGACTCCTACTGTAGATATGTGTGGGAACGGGCCTGAACAGAGGATTCCAAAGATGCCATTTCCATGCTACAAAGCGATGCCACGGACGTCATAAATGTAAATAAAGCAATAAACCTGTGTATAAGAGGCCAGGCCTCAGAGATGCAGAGAGAGCACCTCGAGAAGATACCCTGTTGTCTGATTTGACGTGTTCTGCTCCGTCGGAATAAACTCCTGTTTCCTGCCTTCTGTCTCCAGCGCCTGCCTCTTTGTTTGGTAATCTCGAATGGTATGAGAGGCGGCTAACGCCGGGCAAATACTGAAGGGTTCTTGGTCAAATTCGGCCCTACCTTCGACAATTGGCGTCCCAAACGTGGGGCCCATCAATGACGCGTGGATCCAGTGGGAGAGGTCCCAACGACAGAGTGAACGACTGCAACGATCGGGAAGAGCTCCTGCCCGATAGACCCTTGTCTGGCAGCCGATCATCCGAACTTCACCGGTTCCGAGCATACCTCTCTCGAGTGATCTACGGTCCTGACTGAGAACCATCAGGAGTGCCACAGCAATTACAGAGAACGGAGGACGATCAGGCGCTGGAAGCGGAAGACGAGAAACTGTCCATGCGGTCCGGGTAAGGTCGTGTAACACGACGAATTGCAAATTGATTGTTTGAAAATACTAGTATTACTCATTTGATTGTTTCTGAGAGATTCTCTATTTGCAAACAAGCACGGAGTCGCCATACTCTGTTTAGTCCTTGTGAATAGTGAAGGATAGGTAACGCAGGCTTTTGCCCCCGTTGTAATCCGTCGTGCCTATTTTTATCCCTCATTTGATTGATTGTTTATCCGAACATTGATCGTTCGGAATTGGTTCTCTTTGGGTTATTCTCTATTCGCAAATAAGCACAGGGTCGCAATACTCTGTTTAGTCTTTGCGGATAGTGAAGGATAGGTAGTGCAGACTTTTGTCCCCTTTGTAACCCGTCATGCCTGTCTTCGCCCAGTTTGTTGGTAGTTGGTTCAGCCCGGACCGCTTATTAGAGGTGAACCATCCGGCTCCACTGGAGGGCACCCCTAATAAGGATATGTTTACTAAATATGGACTAGTCGCCGTGGCTTATAGTAAGCTGTTCAGAAAGGGGGGTGGTGATGAACAGAGTGTCTGAATTAAGCAGACCACTCTTACCCAGTCCAAAGATCAGGGCTTGATCCATCACCGTTATTTATCTCACTGCCCCATCCCAGCTCAGAACCTGGCTATATGCAAATTAGTCTGTCCCTGGCCCAGTGCATCATGGGAACAGGGCAGACCAAACTACCAAGCCAATTCTTCACCAGAAAGGAGACAAGCTACCGGGGACCGGTTTCTGGCATTTCAGCCTCTTCGGCCCGGCTTGCTTGAATCCTGATGGAGCAGTGAGAAAGGGACTCATGTCTGAGTATACCCTGCCACACCTATAGTGGCCAAAAACGATTCAGAAAGGGGGGTGGTGATGAACAGAGTGTCTGAATTAAGCAGACCACTCTTACCCAGTCCAAAGATCAGGGCTTGATCCATCACCGTTATTTATCTCACTGCCCCATCCCAGCTCAGAACCTGGCTATATGCAAATTAGTCTGTCCCTGGCCCAGTGCATCATGGGAACAGGGCAGACCAAACTACCAAGCCAATTCTTCACCAGAAAGGAGACAAGCTACCGGGGACCGGTTTCTGGCATTTCAGCCTCTTCGGCCCGGCTTGCTTGAATCCTGATGGAGCAGTGAGAAAGGGACTCATGTCTGAGTATACCCTGCCACACCTATAGTGGCCAAAAACAATTCAGAAAGGGGGGTGGTGATGAACAGAGTGTCTGAATTAAGCAGACCACTCTTACCCAGTCCAAAGATCAGGGCTTGATCCATCACCGTTATTTATCTCACTGCCCCATCCCAGCTCAGAACCTGGCTATATGCAAATTAGTCTGTCCCTGGCCCAGTGCATCATGGGAACAGGGCAGACCAAACTACCAAGCCAATTCTTCACCAGAAAGGAGACAAGCTACCGGGGACCGGTTTCTGGCATTTCAGCCTCTTCGGCCCGGCTTGCTTGAATCCTGATGGAGCAGTGAGAAAGGGACTCATGTCTGAGTATACCCTGCCGCACCTATAGTGGCCAAAAACGATTCAGAAAGGGGGGTGGTGATGAACAGAGTGTCTGAATTAAGCAGACCACTCTTACCCAGTCCAAAGATCAGGGCTTGATCCATCACCGTTATTTATCTCACTGCCCCATCCCAGCTCAGAACCTGGCTATATGCAAATTAGTCTGTCCCTGGCCCAGTGCATCATGGGAACAGGGCAGACCAAACTACCAAGCCAATTCTTCACCAGAAAGGAGACAAGCTACCGGGGACCGGTTTCTGGCATTTCAGCCTCTTCGGCCCGGCTTGCTTGAATCCTGATGGAGCAGTGAGAAAGGGACTCATGTCTGAGTATACCCTGCCATACCTATAGTGGCCAAAAACGATTCAGAAAGGGGGGTGGTGATGAACAGAGTGTCTGAATTAAGCAGACCACTCTTACCCAGTCCAAAGATCAGGGCTTGATCCATCACCATTATTTATCTCACTGCCCCATCCCAGCTCAGAACCTGGCTATATGCAAATTAGTCTGTCCCTGGCCCAGTGCATCATGGGAACAGGGCAGACCAAACTACCAAGCCAATTCTTCACCAGAAAGGAGACAAGCTACCGGGGACCGGTTTCTGGCATTTCAGCCTCTTCGGCCCGGCTTGCTTGAATCCTGATGGAGCAGTGAGAAAGGGACTCATGTCTGAGTATACCCTGCCACACCTATAGTGGCCAAAAACGATTCAGAAAGGGGGGTGGTGATGAACAGAGTGTCTGAATTAAGCAGACCACTCTTACCCAGTCCAAAGATCAGGGCTTGATCCATCACCGTTATTTATCTCACTGCCCCATCCCAGCTCAGAACCTGGCTATATGCAAATTAGTCTGTCCCTGGCCCAGTGCATCATGGGAACAGGGCAGACCAAACTACCAAGCCAATTCTTCACCAGAAAGGAGACAAGCTACCGGGGACCGGTTTCTGGCATTTCAGCCTCTTCGGCCCGGCTTGCTTGAATCCTGATGGAGCAGTGAGAAAGGGACTCATGTCTGAGTATACCCTGCCACACCTATAGTGGCCAAAAACGATTCAGAAAGGGGGGTGGTGATGAACAGAGTGTCTGAATTAAGCAGACCACTCTTACCCAGTCCAAAGATCAGGGCTTGATCCATCACCGTTATTTATCTCACTGCCCCATCCCAGCTCAGAACCTGGCTATATGCAAATTAGTCTGTCCCTGGCCCAGTGCATCATGGGAACAGGGCAGACCAAACTACCAAGCCAATTCTTCACCAGAAAGGAGACAAGCTACCGGGGACCGGTTTCTGGCATTTCAGCCTCTTCGGCCCGGCTTGCTTGAATCCTGATGGAGCAGTGAGAAAGGGACTCATGTCTGAGTATACCCTGCCACACCTATAGTGGCCAAAAACGATTCAGAAAGGGGGGTGGTGATGAACAGAGTGTCTGAATTAAGCAGACCACTCTTACCCAGTCCAAAGATCAGGGCTTGATCCATCACCGTTATTTATCTCACTGCCCCATCCCAGCTCAGAACCTGGCTATATGCAAATTAGTCTGTCCCTGGCCCAGTGCATCATGGGAACAGGGCAGACCAAACTACCAAGCCAATTCTTCACCAGAAAGGAGACAAGCTACCGGGGACCGGTTTCTGGCATTTCAGCCTCTTCGGCCCGGCTTGCTTGAATCCTGATGGAGCAGTGAGAAAGTGACTCATGTCTGAGTATACCCTGCCACACCTATAGTGGTCAAAAACGATTCAGAAAGGGGGTGGTGATGAACAGAGTGTCTGAATTAAGCAGACCACTCTTACCCAGTCCAAAGATCAGGGCTTGATCCATCACCGTTATTTATCTCACTGCCCCATCCCAGCTCAGAACCTGGCTATATGCAAATTAGTCTGTCCCTGGCCCAGTGCATCATGGGAACAGGGCAGACCAAACTACCAAGCCAATTCTTCACCAGAAAGGAGACAAGCTACCGGGGACCGGTTTCTGGCATTTCAGCCTCTTCGGCCCGGCTTGCTTGAATCCTGATGGAGCAGTGAGAAAGGGACTCATGTCTGAGTATACCCTGCCACACCTATAGTGGCCAAAAACGATTCAGAAAGGGGGGTGGTGATGAACAGAGTGTCTGAATTAAGCAGACCACTCTTACCCAGTCCAAAGATCAGGGCTTGATCCATCACCGTTATTTATCTCACTGCCCCATCCCAGCTCAGAACCTGGCTATATGCAAATTAGTCTGTCCCTGGCCCAGTGCATCATGGGAACAGGGCAGACCAAACTACCAAGCCAATTCTTCACCAGAAAGGAGACAAGCTACCGGGGACCGGTTTCTGGCATTTCAGCCTCTTCGGCCCGGCTTGCTTGAATCCTGATGGAGCAGTGAGAAAGGGACTCATGTCTGAGTATACCCTGCCACACCTATAGTGGCCAAAAACGATTCAGAAAGGGGGGTGGTGATGAACAGAGTGTCTGAATTAAGCAGACCACTCTTACCCAGTCCAAAGATCAGGGCTTGATCCATCACCGTTATTTATCTCACTGCCCCATCCCAGCTCAGAACCTGGCTATATGCAAATTAGTCTGTCCCTGGCCCAGTGCATCATGGGAACAGGGCAGACCAAACTACCAAGCCAATTCTTCACCAGAAAGGAGACAAGCTACCGGGGACCGGTTTCTGGCATTTCAGCCTCTTCGGCCCGGCTTGCTTGAATCCTGATGGAGCAGTGAGAAAGGGACTCATGTCTGAGTATACCCTGCCACACCTATAGTGGCCAAAAACAATTCAGAAAGGGGGGTGGTGATGAACAGAGTGTCTGAATTAAGCAGACCACTCTTACCCAGTCCAAAGATCAGGGCTTGATCCATCACCGTTATTTATCTCACTGCCCCATCCCAGCTCAGAACCTGGCTATATGCAAATTAGTCTGTCCCTGGCCCAGTGCATCATGGGAACAGGGCAGACCAAACTACCAAGCCAATTCTTCACCAGAAAGGAGACAAGCTACCGGGGACCAGTTTCTGGCATTTCAGCCTCTTCGGCCCGGCTTGCTTGAATCCTGATGGAGCAGTGAGAAAGGGACTCATGTCTGAGTATACCCTGCCACACCTATAGTGGCCAAAAACGATTCAGAAAGGGGGGTGGTGATGAACAGAGTGTCTGAATTAAGCAGACCACTCTTACCCAGTCCAAAGATTAGGGCTTGATCCATCACCGTTATTTATCTCACTGCCCCATCCCAGCTCAGAACCTGGCTATATGTAAATTAGTCTGTCCCTGGCCCAGTGCATCATGGGAACAGGGCAGACCAAACTACCAAGCCAATTCTTCACCAGAAAGGAGACGGTGTTGGATCTAGCCCTGATCTCTTGACTGGGTGAGAGTACTCTGCTTAATTCAGAGACTCTGTCCATCACCACCACTTGTTGTAAATAATTATAGTAAGCTGTGGCATAAATACACGAGAAAGGATCGGGAAAATCAGTGGCCACTGATAGGATCCTTTGATAACGATAAAATAAACGCACTGGGAACAGCCCTTTATAACAATAAGACAACACCCACTATGCTCGATAGCTTCGGCATGTGGCGCAAAGAAACAGAACAGCGGAAAAAGAGAAATGAGGTCAGATTAGAAAAGGAATTACGCAAAGCAGCTCACCTAGCCGCTAACAAATTGAAGGAAGAAATAAAAGAAAGAGAGGAAACCAAGCTAAAACAAGATTCCGAATCATCGGGCCAGTGTCCCGTCAGGACACCCTCTCCACTTTACCCCGAGCTACCTTCGAAACAGCGAACGAACGATGATTTACTACTAGGTCCCCCGATCATCTACATGCCCCCTCCATATGCCCCTTCCCAACCCTTAGCACAGCACCCGCTACCCCCAACGACAGGCGAGAGTAGTGCCGGAACCTCGGTCCTCACGGCCTCTGCGCCGACCGAACCCCTTCCACTCAGCGCAGCACAAGCAGCAACTTCAGGTGATCCCGAAGCGGGGAGGAAAGACTCCGCGAGATCGAATAGATTAAGTAAGGACGAACGAGCCGGGATCGATAAGATTGTAAAGACACTGGTGGTGCGAAAGGAAAGTGAGGATTATGTAACGGATATGTACAATACATATGCCAATAGCCACAGACGACACTTTGTCGTACGCCTTTGTTACCACACCCTTAATGCCTACGAGGACCGGTACCAAGGAAAAGGTCCTGAAAATCTAACGACTCTGTATAGGAAAATTGATGTAGGAGACGGAGACGAGTGTGATGTGGCGAACCTCTTCGCGCGTACACTTGAAGTTTTCCGCCACCTCACGGAACTGAAACCAGAGACTAACACCACGACTCCTGCAGCGACTGAAGCCAGAGTAGAAAAAATTGACACTATGATGCCCATAAAGGAGGCCGCTCCCTATTGGGTCCCCCCACGAGGACAGGGAACACACGAGGATATTAACCACCAAGATGCGAGAGGGAGGGTAGTTTACAACTGGGTTTACCAACCATGAGATCGGCAAGACATCCTGACCTTCCGAAAGTCCTTGCCTGATCTGCGAAAGAACCCCACAGCCTTCTATACAGAATTAGTCACCGCTCTGGGTTCAACGATTATGACCCTAGCGGATATCGATTTGTTTTTCGGGTTATGTCTGCCAGCTGATGTGTGGAAGCAAATCCGGAAAGTCGACCACCTTGAGCTGTTCGGACATACCTGGGTACAACTCGGTGATGTAGATAAACAGCGAGAGCCAGGACAGAAACCTATGAAAGCCATTCTAGACCTACCAGATAAGATCGTGCAGAAACTAAAAACCTTAGTCCCAGAAAGGAAAGTGGATTGGTCAGTAGTAACGGCCTGTCGCCAGAAACCCCAGGAAGACGTATCAGAATACTTCTCCCGGTTTGAAACGGTGTTCTCCGATTACAGCGGCCAGGACATGACCACTGCAACCGGACATCACTTGTTTGTCCAGAACTATGTGAAAGGCCTGACACCAGAAGTCTCGCAGAAACTACAGACTAGTGAGAGTAGTGGGCGGCCTCCAAGCCCGCAGCTATCCTTCAGATGGCTCAATACTATGAGCGACAAAAGAACGAGAACGATCAAGCGACTGAGAAAAAGAAAAAGGATTTGAAAGAGAGGGTAATGATTGCTCAGTTGCAAGGGGTGACTATAGGAAGGGAACAGTATAGAGGGAACTACCAGTCGAATGCTCCTAGAAATCCACCCCCTAGAGACCGCACACCCGCACCCGGCGCTCCACGAACAGACCTCGATGAGAATCAGTGTGCGTTTTGCAAAGGATATGGCCATTGGAAATCTCAATGTCCAGTTCTGCTAGAAGCACTCAGAAATAAAGACACGAGAGACGTAGCGGGCGGGCCGAGAAATAGAGGACAGGGACGAGGACACCCAAACGATACCAACAATGACAGGCCTGGTAGACCGAACACATTTGACCGTCCCCGACAGAATCAGTGCCAACAGTCTGACTGCGACAATGCCCATGACTTTGCATAGGACTGCCAAGGGCAAGGAAGGGATCCAGTCGAGCTCTATGTTGACCAGCAAGGCCCTTATGTCACCGCTAAGGTCCTAGGTACGAAGTCTATATTTCTGGTAGATACTGGTGCAACACGTAGTGCGTTGTCTAAGCGATTGATTCCCAGGGCACCCTTGTCTGGCTCACATGTGACATCAATAGGTTTTGATGGAACGCCCTCCACTAATCCCTTATCCACACCGATCTCTTTTAATTTGGACAATAACACCACTGACACGACGTTTTTGCTCTCCTCCAACACCCCAGCTGCCATTATGGGACTTGACTTATTAAAACACTTTCGAGCTACTATTAGGTGTTCACAAGACGGAGTTCGAGTCATTCTGTACGACAACCCAACACTGCTCAGATCTTGCCGCACACAACGCATGTTCTCTATCACTGACACTGATTTGTCCTTGCTCGACACCCTACCTCTGTACCTATGGGCAAAGACTGACTCGGACGTAGGACGCATGATGATAGACCCTGTACACATAACTGTTCGACAGGACGCAGTACTCCCCAAACTCCCGCAGTATCGGATATCGCCCGAAGGCGAGAAGGCGTTGGTAAAAATCATCCAGTCCCTGGTATATGCAGGAGTGGTAGAAGAAGTAGTTAGCAATGTTTGCAACAGTCCTATCCTACCCATTGTGAAGAAGCAGGGTGAGGGAGATGAAAAAGCGTACCGCTTTATCATCGACCTACGAGAAGTCAACAAAGTGGTTGTACCCCAGTACCCTGTAGTCTCAGACATCACCACCATTCTGACCCTGATTCCTTCCACTGCCACCACCTTCACGGTAATCGACCTCAAGAACGCATTCTTCTCCATCCCCATTCACGCGGACAGCCGCTACCTTTTCGGCTTCACTTTAAAATCCCGCTCATACAGATTTTGCAGAGCGCCCCAGGGCTACACCGAAAGTCCCAGCATCTACAGCCAGGCCCTCAAGAGACAGCTGGACGCAGTCCAATTGCCGGATGGAGTGGTGTTGATACAGTACGTCGATGATATCCTTTTGGCGGCCGACACCACTCCACTCGCAGTCACAGCAACCATCCAACTCCTGCACTTCCTCGCGGAAAATGGCCACAAGGTCTCCAAGAAGAAGTTGCAATTCTGCCAACCTCAAGTCACTTACCTAGGCCACCTCTTGTCCAAAGACGGGAGAAAGCTCACACCCGATCGAATACAGGCTATTCTAGAGACCCCTATCCCTAAAACCCCGAAGCAAGTCCGCTCTTTGGTTGGCCTCACCTCCTTCTGCCGACAATGGTTGCCGAATTTCAGCCTCATTGTGAAACCACTACTTTCCCTACTGGCTAAAGATGTCCCCATTCCGCTCCCGTGGACCCCTGAATGTCAATCCTCCTTCAAGGAACTGCGAGACGCCCTTTGTTCAGCGCCCGTCCTAGGAACCCCTGATTATACAAAGCCCTTCTCTCTCTACACTCACGAAAGGGAGGGATGTGCTTTGTCTGTCCTGACTCAGTCCATTGGCCCCAAACAACGACCATGTGCCTATTTCTCTGCCACTCTTGATCCTGTAGCAAGAGCTTTGCCTGCCTGCCTTCGAGCAGTAGCCGCTGCTGCTGTCTCTATCCGACAAAGTGAGGGAATCGTACTCTCGAATTCCCTCACGGTACTAGTGCCTCATGCTGTTGACACCCTCCTAAACCAGACAAAGACACAACACCTGACCAGCGCGCGACTGACTGGGTACGAACTGACACTGCTCGCACCTCACATCACGCTGAAACGATGCACCACGCTGAACCCAGCCACCTTGCTGCCTCTGCCTGAAAACGATCCCGATGTGCCCCCAATACATGACTGTGTGACCCTCACGGACGAACAGACTAGGAGAAGAGTTGACCTCCGAGACACTGCCTTCCCAAACCCTGACGGAGAGCTATGGGTGGACGGTTCTTGCATTAAACTCCCCGACGGCACCACCTCAGCTGCCTATGCAGTTACCACAGCCCGAACTGTAGTTTAAACCGCCCGCATCACGCAACGATCCGCCCAGGCGGCAGAACTGATTGCCCTCACACGAGCATGTATCCTAGCACAGGGGACGACAGCAAACATTTACACGGACAGCCAGTATGCCTTCGGGGTGGTTCATCATTTTGGGCTCTTATGGAAGGAGAGGGGATTTCTGACATCTCATGGTACACCCATCCTGCACGGAGATCTAGTCTCCGCTCTGACTGAAGCGGTTCTCCTCCCCAAACAGCTTGCCGTAATCAAATGCCAAGCACACAAAAAAGTGACAGACATCATTGGGCAGGGAAATGCACTGGCCGACATCACTGCCCGAACCACAGCTGAGAACAGGACGACGACTTGCATGTACGTGACTAGGTCACAAACAGAAAAATGGACGGACGCTAGGGAAACTATTAGGGACATCCAAATGGCCAGCTCACCGCAAGAATTGACTGAATGGGCACGGGTGGGATTAAAAGATGATGAAGGCTGCTGGCGGACAAAAGACACGAACAAATGGTTGCTACCCAACTCGTACCTGATCCCCATACTGACGATGGCCCATTCCCCTGCACACATAGGATCTGCCCCTATGGCCGAACTTGTCTCCCGAGTTTGGCATAACGACAGAATTACAGACTCGGCCAAACGATTAGTCCAACAATGTCTAGTCTGCCTGCAACACAACCCTGGGAAAGGAACTGTCGTACCCCGGGGAGGGTTTGGGGTCCCCAACCATTCATTTGAAGTCCTACAGATGGACTATATCCACTTAGAGAGATGTCAAGGACTGAAGTATGTACTTGTTGTTGTGTGCGCTTTTAGCAAATGGGTGGAAGCCTACCCAACGCGTGACAACACTGCTATTGCCACTGCAAAAGTACTACTGAAAGAGTTCTTCCCTCGCTACGGCCTTTGCCGTATTTTATGGAGTGACAATGGCCCCCATTTTGTAGCCGAGGTTATCCAGCTCATCCTGAAAGGACTGGGGGTACGACAGAAATTCCACGCAGTTTTCCACCCCCAATCTGCTGGACTGGTCGAGCGGCACAATGCCACATTGAAACTAAAACTGGTGAAAATAGTGGCTACCACAGGACTAAAATGGCCAGACGCTCTTCCCCTAGCATTGCTGTCAATGCGTTCCACCCCCACCAAACACCACTTGACCCCTTACGAGGTCGTTTTCGGCCGACCCATGAGTATCTGGTCCGCACCCAAACCAACATCTATTCACGACGTCCCGGACATCCTAATGTCTGACTACCTGTATAACCTAACTAAAACACTGTCTGTTATTCATCATCAGGTGCTGCAGGCCATCCCCGATGCTTCCAGGGGCCCCGGACATGCCATCCGGCCTGGAGATTTCATCCTGATTCGGAACTTCCAGCGGGAGAAGAGTCTGGAACCTCGCTGGACGGGCCCCTGGCAAGTCTTGATCACCACCCGAACAGCTCTTCGAGTGGAGGGGAAGCGAAATTGGCTGCATGCACATCATTGCAAGAAAATCTCTCCGACCCTGACGTCGACCGAAGACGTGACCAACCAAGAAGAGCTCCTGAACAAAGACCGACCATCCCTGAGCTGCTACCCTGAGACAGAGACACTCGAACTGGCGAAATTCCCTGATCCCACTGTGCCATCCAGAAAAGGGTATAACCTGCGACGAAAGGAGGGAGCTTCGGCTAAGTAGACCACTGACTAAGTTATCATTCTCCGAGCGGCGGCCTAACACAACAAAGGTTGCCAGGAGAGAAGCCAAACGAAGTCTGTGGTTCTGCCCACTACCGAGCCCCTTGAAGATGATGGAAGCGCCCGATACGAAGATGATAGAAGCAACCGGATACCCAAAGACCCACTACCGCAACCCAAAGACTGACAAAATGCACAGCTCAAAGACTATTGCCTTCTTCGTTACCCTTTTCTTCTGCCTCCTCCTCATGACCACCCTCTGATTTTGGAAGAAGGTTCGTCAGCACATAAGATACTTCTAGCCACTGTACTACCTGTCACTGTGAAAGAACACCACTTGATCTCTCTCTCACCTCAACTCCGAGAAAGACGTAAGGAGTTCTGGAACAACTCCTTCGTACAACTGTTACACCAACACAACCTTGCCGCCAATGCCACCAATTGCTGGATCTGTGGGTTGCTGCCACATGCCACCGGACACTCCATCCCATTCATTCCTTCGCCATTCTCTGTTCACGGCTCCTGCCTCGCCTGGCTGATTCTCCTACAGGAGAGCTACAGAGATAGAGCAATCTCCAGCGAAATCATGTCTCACTTTTATCATGGGGCCTGGCCGAACAAAACAAAAAGAACAACTGCACCCTTTTGCCCTCTGACGTCCAACACCTCTGTTCACCTGGACATCCCAGCCAAAGAACGTGTTGAAATGCAGGTGTTCAACAACCCGGCCAGACCTACCTTCTCCTACCTCCGGAAACGAACAGCAGCCACCCTGACTGTGGCCCTATCTGTTGTCAATGTCTCGGGTCTTGTATGCATCGAAGGCCTCGGGACACAATTTGTAGGTCACAGTGCCTGCAACATCACCAGAACCTTGGACACAACTGACCCACCCTCTTTTGTCGCTTCTCCAAACATGTACTTTGTCTGCGGTACGAAAGCCTACACCTGGCTCCCAAAAGGCTGGGGAGGTACCTGCTACATTGCCTTCATCCTTCCTCCGACCTATGTGGCATCTGCAAGCCACCACCGACAAAAACGAGAGAGAGACATTGACCAAGCCGACTCTACCGGAGCACAGTTCCTGGACGCAATGAAGGGACTTGTTCCACTCTGGGGTCCAATGACAAACAGCCGTGCCATCCGACATTTGACCCAGGTCGTTGAAACAACTATGAACATTACAGCTGGCATCCTCTCAAATAAGGGAGGGCGGGGCACACGAATGCACTATCTTTAAACCAAGTTTATAGCATGATTACAACGTTGCATAAGTTTTGAAAAAAGTGGAGGGTTAATTGGGGTTGTATACACGGCATTATGGGACCCGTAGTATAAGGGTGTTTCCATCTACCGTTTCATTGGTCAAAAACAACAGGGCGGAGTCCCGAGGAACACCTATTAATGACGAGCATGTTGGAAAGTAGCGTAAGAACTTATTTTTAGAAACTAAAGGCCGCTCGGACCTCGTTTGAAGGTATGAAATAACTGAATTACCCACACTTGCAGTATTATTAAAACAGGATAACATCCATGTGATTTTGGTTAAAGGTTTTCGCGCTTTTTTAAGCGCAAAGAGGGAAAATGTCTATTGGAAAATGTTTATCGTTATAGGTAATAAGCCTATGTGTACAACACAGTTGGGACATGTTTATACGTAACAGTGATGTTTGTTTAAATTTGTAGTGATCCCCCTGAAGAAGGGCTACATTATAAGCCCGAAATGCATTGGGAACCAGCAGAATCACTAAAGATTAGTTTGAAAGTACAAGCATGCGACAGCAAGAAGTTTGTAACACAGCTGCCGTGTAGAAGCAACGTTACTTTCCACGGTCTACCCTGTAACAAGCACAACTGAGGAAATAATTTGAATACAAAATAAAAGGATTAAAATGTGAAATTATTGATGAACTTTTGATTACGCCGTTCCGGCAAATGCGGCGCGCTCGAACTTGAAGTTACCCGCTTCAATCTCACTTGCATCTATTCACCATGTGGTTTCAGGACAGACCGCTATCGAGCGCACGCCAAACATTGTAAACATGGATTAAACTGACAAAGAGTTACAGCAAATAGGAGTGCACTTGACCTCGAACGTTGTTTTCATATCCTTGTCCTAAATCAAGTTGCACCCAAGATTACCGAGGACAAAACCTACAGAAAGAACCATTACCCATCTACTAAACCCAACTCGTGGATACTTTCGAACCGTTATAATGTTGCCATATCTTATTACAGACTTACTTCTATGTGTGTTTCCATTCATAACGTTCTGATTGACATGTATCACACTATCTAGGGAGGGCGGGGCACACGAATGCACTATCTTTAAACCAAGTTTATAGCATGATTACAACGTTGCATACGTTTTGAAAAAAGTGGAGGGTTAATTGGGGTTGTATACACGGCATTATGGGACCCATAGTATAAGGGTGTTTCCATCTACCGTTTCATTGGTCAAAAACAACAGGGCGGAGTCCCGAGGAACACCTATTAATGACGAGCATGTTGGAAAGTAGCGTAAGAACTCATTTTTAGAAACTAAAGGCCGCTCGGACCTCGTTTGAAGGTATGAAATAACTGAATTACCCACACTTGCAGTATTATTAAAACAGGATAACATCCATGTGATTTTGGTTAAAGGTTTTCGCGCTTTTTTAAGCGCAAAGAGGGAAAATGTCTATTGGAAAATGTTTATCGTTATAGGTAATAAGGCTATGTGTACAACACAGTTGGGACATGTTTATACGTAACAGTGATGTTTGTTTAAATTTGTAGTGATCCCCCTGAAGAAGGGCTACATTATAAGCCCGAAATGCATTGGGAACCAGCAGAATCACTAAAGATTAGTTTGAAAGTACAAGCATGCGACAGCAAGAAGTTTGTAACACAGCTGCCGTGTAGAAGCAACGTTACTTTCCACGGTCTACCCTGTAACAAGCACAACTGAGGAAATAATTTGAATACAAAATAAAAGGATTAAAATGTGAAATTATTGATGAACTTTTGATTACGCCGTTCCGGCAAATGCGGCGCGCTCGAACTTGAAGTTACCCGCTTCAATCTCACTTGCATCTATTCACCATGTGGTTTCAGGACAGACCGCTATCGAGCGCACGCCAAACATTGTAAACATGGATTAAACTGACAAAGAGTTACAGCAAATAGGAGTGCACTTGACCTCGCACGTTGTTTTCATATCCTCTCAAATAACACAGCCAAGCTTCAAGCGGTCCGCTTGGTGGCTCTTCAGAACCGCCTTGTTCTAGATGTGGTTCTAGCAGATAGTGGAGGAGCATGCCGCATCATTGGGTCCAGCTGCTGCACCTACGTACCGGACAATTCACCCTCAGTGTACAAAGCCATCAAACATCTCCACAGACTTTCCTCCGAGGTTCATCAGGAACAAGAAGAATGGTCGCTTGGGAGTTGGTTCTGGAGTGCAATAAAAGACTGGGGGTGGAGGTTGTTTATGATTATCCTGATACCGATCATTGTAATTTGTGGTTTTTGCCTAGGCGTCCAATGTCTGCCACCTTTGTGTTCGCTTATGGCAAATTGCATCTGCCGCAAGACTCTGGACTTTGAAGCCGAACGCATGAAAGCCTTGTATGATGTAGAAATCCGCAATATCATGGGGATTGACGTGAATTAAACAAGCTGGCTAGATATGTTGAAAAGGGAGGACTGTTAAAATCTAGATTGCGGCATCAACATTATCGGCGCCACCTTGCCCCCTTTTTCCGACTCATACTTGCGCGTAAGCAGCAGCCATTTTTTGTATGCCATGGCCTCTCTGCCCACTGCCGATAGCCAGCGCGTCTCTCCCCCTCACTCCCCGGCCTCGCAAGCATCCCCCCCCGCGCCCTGACAGCCCCCGGCCTCTCCTGCTTGGGCCATAAACGCACCTCCAGCGCGACCCTTCCTCCGAGCCACATCCCGTGCTGAACCCCCACACTCTTTCATCTCATTCATAGAACAAGCTCCTTTGATAACCTCTTCCTCCCTGTCCGATTGTCCGACCTGTTCCCAGGCCACCACCTAGCCCAGCAGATACAGTTTACTGCCCCTACAGTAGGACCCCGCCTCACATCAAAGGAGCGGGGATTAATCAATGCATTCACACCCCCAGATCCGACCGATCGTCCGCATTCCTGTTCCCAGCGGAATGTCCAGCTGCGTGATAGCCATCATGCTGAGAATTGGGGTGGGGGGGAACACGCCCACGAGGAACATGGCGGCGGGCTGAGAGCCGGTCGCGGCAGCACCAAGGCGTCCCGATGATCAAAATGAAATCAGCGCGTTAAGGAGATGCGAGAGAGCTCGAGCCTCCCCTCGTCTAGGTGAGTGGTAGAGGCATCTTTTCCCCACGACTACTGAATGTTTTCCAGCTAAACCCGGCTCTTTGTGTTCCCTTCCCCGAGGACTATCGAGGCTTTTCTGCCTGACAATGAGGCGCGGCAGCAGGCGGCACTAGGACCTGCTAATCAGCTGTTCGGCGGAGGCATGAAGTGAACGCGAGTGAACGCGAGTGATTGCCTGCACCGGGGAGTGCTGCCCGCCCCTAGGAGAGGATACGGAAGGACCGGCCAGCCAGGTAGCAAGGCAGTAAGGCAGCTCCACTTCTGTCTCCAAAAACCGGCGAGCAGTGGGAAAAAAAAACAACAAAAAAAAACGGGGATTAACGTTCAACAACTGCGGTAAGGTGGAACATAAGGCGGAACATAGGGGGGTAAAAGTAAGCTCCAGAAGCTGTACAATATACAATATACTGTCTTGAGTCAGAAGCCACAATTACTTTATAGTATTTTTTTGCGGAGGTAGCAGGCGCCTAAGGCTGGCAGGTTTACTGAATTACAGAATTAGCATTAGGCATTAGGGCCCTCACGGTCCTGTACTCATTAACAACCACGCTGGAAGAACGGCGACGAGACTTATGGAGCATATTCCGCTCCGCCCTTTTCAAACTTAATTTTGGAAGTTTGGCGACACAACAGTTAACCAAACCGGACCCTGCAAGAAAGAGGCTCTACTTTTTACTGACTAAGGAGAGGGGGAGTGAGGTGGAAGTGACCCACGGACCCGGTACTGGGAGGTGGGGTTGCATGGATCAAACGTTGCCTGGTCCTATAGCATACGAGAACAGTGAAGTTCCAGAACAAGAGTCAGTACTATTAAAGAATTCTGAGCCAGGAGGAGGAAAAAAGCGGCGTTAGCTACTATTAAGAACACTAAGCCAACACATGTAACGCAGGGAGACACTCTTCCGATAAAAAGAAATAGGTATCAGCTGAGATCGAGGGTGGAACTAAAAGAAAAAGGGGCATTAGAGTTCGAGGAAAGGGAGCGACCTATGCCATTAACCCCCTGCAAAAGTAAAAAGAAAAGGACTACACTCGTTAAAAAACCTAAAGGAAAATTCTATGAGGGCCAAACAGTGAAAAGTACTCCATCCTTAAAATCTTTTTTCAAGGTCCTAGATCAGGCTAAGCGCTTACCAGTGCAGTTGGAGGGGGACATTGGCATTATACCCTCAAAAAATCGTTACGAAGCTCTAGAAAACTTGGGAAACATGGAAAATGTGGAAAACGCTGAGGGGGGGGCAGGCGTATCGGCTAATTTAAATAAAGTACCTCCTGTAGATGAAGTGGGGGAATACCCCGATACTAGGCCTAAGAGTCAGGCTGTAAAGGCTAAACCTGTTTTAAGCAGTCCGAAGGACCTAGGCGAGGAGGCCAGGAGTGTTGATACAAGCAATGAAAATCTTTCAGACACTGCTCGAATAAATTTAGAAGCAAGGAGGAGTTCTGCAGACTCAAGTGAGCGTGAGAGCGACCGGCTAGGGGATCTTTTTAGATCCTTGAGAAATGATATGATGCTGAAATTCGAAATATCGGAGGCTAATCAAAAAACAATAAAGGACAGATTCGATGTGTTAGAATCTAAATTGGAAGAAGTCACTCTGCGCACAGGGAATCTTGAAATAGGGGCTGCTGCTCTGAATAAAACTGTACATGAGAACCAAAAGGACATAGAACATCTTAAAGCCCAGAATAAATCACTGGCTATGGACCTTGAGCGACTGGAGACCCAAGCCAGGAGGAACAACTTAAGGATCCTGAAAATACCAGAAGGGGAAGAGCTGGAGGACTTAAAGGGGTTTGTTTGTAAACTTCTCAGAGATGGTGTTTTAAAAGACCGCCTAGACATAGATTTAGAGGCAGATATCCAAAGGGTGCACAGAGACCCTTATAAGAGGCGTATGGATAGGAAAACACCCAGGAAAATTCTGGTAAATTTTCAGACATATAACGTAAAGGAACTTATTTTAGGGAGATCCCTTGCGAAAACAGACTTACGATATAAGTCCAGCTCTTACCTCATCAGATCGGACATTGGCGCAAGAACCGCACAAAGACAATGGGAACTGGGTACCAGAATGCCAGATTTAAGGTTACTGGGAGCACATGTCCAGATGAGATTCCCGGCTATGCTTAGGATCATGTGGAAAAATAAGACATATAGTTTTACACAGCCAGAGGAGGTTGACAATCTCTTAGATCGAATGAAGAATGAGCAGGAGCTATAGAACTGGACAGATAAAATGTTCACTGTAAGGAAGAAAATAATGGTAAAATGGGGGAAAAAAAAAAAAAAAAAAAAGAGGAATGGTGGTGGGGAAATGGTGAAAAGAAATTGTTGTATATGCAGACTGTATGATAAAACGGGGGGACACGATGATTTATTAGTGACTTATTTTGTCTCGCTAAAATACAGTAAACTGGTCATGGGTACTTCTTGGTTGCTCCGTAAGGCGAAGTCATCGCCAGGTATGTAGGGGGGGTTCCTCAGGGGGGAGGGGTTCAATGGGAGGGGGGGAGTCAGGGAAAAGGGAAAAAAAAGTCCTCATATATAAGTAAGTGTTTAAGGCACAAAGGGAAGGGTGGGTACAAGCATTTACTAGACTTATGATTAATTCACACAAGCTTAAGGTCCTGTCATGGAACATTAATGGTATAGGTGAAAAAACAAAACAGAGTAGAATTTGTGAATTTTTAAGAAATTCAGACGCTCAAATCATAATGTTACAGGAAACACATTTGGAGGCAGTAATATGTGATTCTCTCTTTAAGAAATTTAGGTGGGTTCAAGATATAATGAGTTCTAGGCAATCGGGCACCACAAGGGGAGTCTCCATCATAATCCGAGCAAATAGAGGGATTAGCCTGAGAAGTTTTGAGACAGATCAATCGGGAAGATGGCTAATAGCAGAAGTATATATTTTAACCATCCCATATACAATTGCAGTATACTATGGCCCAAACGAGGACAACCCAGCTCCGTTGTCCAAACTTGAACTAGCATTATTTACGACAACTGGTCCTCTAATTCTAGGTGGTGATTTCAACTTGGTTTTTGATCAAAAATTAGACAGAACCTCCAGGGCTAAATATCAGGCCCCCACAAAATCACTTGCTACTTTAGATGCTATTATGAAAGATTTTACTTTGGTAGACGTCTGGAGGAAAAAGTACAGCTCTCAACTCGGCTTCACTTTTTATAGTAAAAAATATAAGAACTATTCTAGAATAGATCATTTTTTAGTTGATCAACACCTTCTTACTGATATCAATTACCTTTCCTTTACGCCTACAGGACTATCAGACCATGCTGTTTTGGAACTGGCAATTGAATTAAATATAACCCCTTTAAAACCAAGGTGGACATTGGAGAGATCACTTTTATTAGACAATCAGATAAAAGTAGAGGTTAGAGATAAAACACTAGAATTCTTTACAATAAACCTAGGATCCTCCTCCCCCCAGGTAGTATGGGAAACTTACAAGGCCTACCTGAGAGGTGTTCTGAGCTCTCTAATGTATCACAAGAGAAAGAGCATAAAAATAAAAAGAAGGGAAGACCTGGCAGCAATAACAAGAAAAGATCTTGATCTACAAAATGCTGTTTTAAAGAATTCAAGCAGAGTACATTTATTAGAGAAGGAACTTTTTGACCTACAGCTCCAGCTAAAAGTGTCTGATGAGAGAATTCTCAAAGAAAAATGGGAGTCTAGTCGATTAAAAAACTTTGAGTATGGAGAAAAGTGTGGATCCCTCCTCGCCTGGAAAGCTAGAGAAGAGAGAACTAGAAATAATATTAAAGTTTTATTAAATAGACAGACAGGAGATCGGATAGAAACAGACTTAGAGATAAGAGAAGAAGCAAGGTCATTTATGAGGAGTCTTTATACAGAAGACAAAGATCCTAAGGGGGAAGACTTAGAATCCTGGTTGGCAACAAAACACTTGCCGCAAATGTCTGACACCGATAAAATATATCTGGAAAGCGAGATAACAGAAGGGGAAATCTTAGGTCAACTAAAGAAAATGAAAAAAGGGAAAGCAGCAGGGTCAGATGGGCTGCCAGTGGAGATATACTCGGACAACAAAGAGCAACTAACTGTGCCATTACGTGAACTCTTCAACCTTTTACTAATTCATGGTTATTCCACGCCTTTGTCTTGGGGAGAAGCCACTATAACGCTCATACCAAAACCAAATAAAGACTTAAAAAGAATAGAGTCCTATAGACCTATCTCATTGTTGAATACGGATATGAAGATCTATTCCGGTATTCTAGCCACTAGATTATCGAAGGTCATGAAATCTATAATTCATCCAGACCAGAGGGGCTTTATTCCAGGGAGACAGTTAAACGAGCTAACATTTCAAGCAATAGGGGCCATAGATTATGCTAACGTTAAAAATCTCCCCCTGGCCCTGGTCGCCATAGATGCGGCTAAGGCCTTTGATCAGGTAAATTGGAAGTATCTATGGGCGACAATGGCGGCTTTTGGGTTCCCTCAAATGTTTATAGAGGCAGTTAAATTTTTATATTATAATCCGAGGGCAAGGGTCTTAGTTAATGGAATTTTATCCGAGTGGTTCGACATATCTCGAGGTATCAGGCAGGGTTGCCCTCTGTCTCCCCTGTTGTTTGACGTATATATGGAGCCTTTTGTTTGTGGGATTAGAGAGGATAATGTTATTCAACCATTTCAGCTTGGAAATATGCCATTGAAGGTGGCGTTGTACGCAGACGATCTTCTCCTATATACTTCGGATCATTCGGCGGCTATTCCTAGGCTATTTCTGTTATCGGAAGAATTCGGGAGACTGTCTGGTTACCAGATAAATAAGGAGAAAACGGAGATTATGGGATGGAATAATAATACACACATACTGGGTGTAAAACAAAGCATGCGATATTTGGGAATCCACCTAACTCAATCAATAAAAGATATTACATCACTTAGCTGGCAAAAGGTGGTTAAGGATATTAACAAAACATTAATAAGATGGGGGAATTTGCCACTAAATATATACGGCCGGGTTAACCTCATCAAGATGACAATCCTCCCAAAATTGACTTTTTTATTTAACAGCATACCCTTATCATTCTCACTGAAAGACATTAACACTCTACAGGGTAAAATTGGATCTTTTATATGGGCCTGTAAGTCAATAAGAATTGCATGGAAGAAACTGAGGAGGGGTCTAAAAATAGGAGGGCTCGCCCTCCCTGATCTTTTGTCTTACTGTCACGCATTTCACTTCAAAAATTTCAGGCTTCTTGCAAATGAGCTAGATGCATCATCACAGGGGCGCCTATTTCAAGCTTTATTAGCTGATTTACCTTATGACCACGACTATTTTTTATTTAAGTTTGGAGACCAGAAATTTTTTTTAAAAATTCGACAAAAAATCTTACAGACTGCACTAAAAAATTGGGGGTTCATTAGGAAAATATTTGCTATCCCTTATTACCATACACACTCCCCAATATGGGATTCTCCTGGCACTCCTCAATGTCTCCAGGACCAATTGTCACAACCCTTGAAAACAGCTGGGTTAAAAAAATGGGGGGATCTCTGGGCAGATTTGGGCCTTGTAAGTTGGAATACCTTAGCACAACTCACGGATGGACAGGTGACAAGGTTTAAATATTACCAACTACCTGCCTGGTGGTCCAGTCAAAACATGCGAAGGGAGAATGATACAGATATTCTTGATGCAATTGGTAGAGTGGGGAAATGGGTTAAAGAGCTTTCATTTTGGTATAATTTGATGATTAAGGAAGAGGAGAGTAAATTGCATTCCGAGATAATAAAGCTATGGGGAAATTGTATATCTGAGCCCTCTGAGGCGGTCAGCAAAGGCTGGCTAGATTCCTTTTTTCTTTCTCAGAGGTTAATTAAACCAGCTAATTTAAGACGTAACCACCTGTTTACGGCCTATAGAGTTTATTGGACACCGGCCAAGCTGCACAAGATTACACGAAATAATTATTACTGTCCTCGCTGTAACTATAATGCAGCTGATGATATCCATATTTTTTTAGAATGCCCACTTATTCAAGATTATTGGAAAGCGGTTTTGGATTTTGTGGGCGATGTACTCTCAATAACCCTTATCTGCTCTCGCCAACTTATCTTTTTTGGTCTGCTGAAAGACTATAATATTAACAGCTTTGACACTCAGTTTATTTTTTACATAATAGCTATCGCAAGGAGACAAATTTGTATGGAGTGGAAGTCAGTGTCTCCACCGAGATTTGCAGCATGTTTGAAATATATAATGGAAGTATGTAAAATGGATTTGGCTGGCACTAGTGCCAACACTGAGAATGTTTGGTCTAATTTGATGGCCTGGATAAATAGGTGAGCGGTCCCGTGATTATGCCAGAGGTTGTGTCGGTCCTGTCCTCTTTCAGGCCTAGGGCGCCTAAAATAGGCCTGGAGGAGTAGGATAAGGAAAGCAGCCTACCTCTGGGGATCCCTGTCTGCTATGATACTGTTTCCATGGCGGACTCGAAGTAAAACAACAGTGTAAGAGGCAACAGTGGGGCCCACCTAGAGCACATATATTCTGGTGGTACATATGAGGACAAAAAAAAAAAAAAAAAAAAGAGAATTGGGGTGGGGACTCCTACTGTAGATATGTGTGGGAACGGGCCTGAACAGAGGATTCCAAAGATGCAATTTCCATGCTACAAAGCGATGTCACGGATTTCATAAATGTAAATAAAGCAATAAACCTGTGTATAAGAGGCCAGGCCTCAGAGATGCAGAGAGAGCACCTCGAGAAGATACCCTGTTGTCTGATTTGACGTGTTCTGCTCCGTCGGAATAAACTCCTGTTTCCTGCCTTCTGTCTCCAGCGCCTGCCTCTTTGTTTGGTAATCTCGAATGGTATGAGAGGCGGCTAACGCCGGGCAAATACTGAAGGGTTCTTGGTCAAATTCAGCCCTACCTTCGACAATGTAACACAACTAGTGCTTGTGTAAAGCACTCTGATACCCAATACCTTCGGGTCAAGTTCGCACTATATAAAACTCCATTAAAAAAAAGTCTATGTCTACCAAGTCTGAAGTCTATGTCCCTCAAGTGGAAGTGAACTGTGTGCACTAATCACGAGCCAAGACCTGCTCCAAAGCACAGCCTGCAGTTATATTTGCTGGTTGTGTTTACACTATTCCAAGATTAAAGAGAGCCATCCTTTCATACCAAAAGGGACAGGTGGGTTACACCGCTATCATAAAAACTTCCCCTTTGGCAACCTTACTCCTATATGAACCCCAATATTATCTGCCCTTGGCTCAATAAGAATGCCCATTTGTCATTGGAATGTGATCTACAGTAATTTCCAGTAGCGGGCATTAATTTAAACAATCCAGTCATCCCCTTTTTTGTATCTCTCAATGGATGGAATAATACATCTCTATGACCGAGCATTGTGTGTACACCCTTATACACTTTAAATGCCATTTATAGCATTCAGCTTCAGACAAATCATACATGAACTGCTGTCTTAGGCTTCAGACCATGTTTAGTGCATACAGATGGAACAAATGTTTTTAGCATGAGAGATGGTACTTTGTCAACCACGCTGGGACATCACGCAATGCCATTGCCTTTTCTATAGTCCATAGTATCTCATGTATATGCACCACTCTGTAGCATCAAATGTGGAGTGTGCTTGGTCCATGTCAGCGGTGCACACAGTTCATTCTCTGGCTCCTAACTCAGTCCGCAGCTTTGGACCGGTTCTAATTTGCGTGTGTAATTTCCCAATGCAAAACATGTGGCTTTGTGTACACTCACATACATCAACCATAGTCTGCTGCTATCGGCGAAGCTCATGTTTCCAGCTGGTGCATGGAACTACAGCCTTTGATGCTCAAAACATGACCTTATACATGCCAATTGTGGTCTACAGTCTAACTGTTTCCACGAGGAACAAACATCGTTCATTTGTAACTTCAGAAGTAGTCTGCCAATTAATTCTAACACTTTTAAAGAACAAGCATTTGCAATGCAATAGGCCTCGCATTAGAAAAGTGTGAGCTATTGGTATTGTAAATGACACTTTTTTTAATATGTGTTGGCTTTGAAAATATATAAATTAATAGCATTGTTATTCACAAAGCCAATAGCTTACACTTTCCTAATGCGAGTCCTATTGGCTAAGGCAATGCTTGTTGGTAGCAAGCAAGGACAGTGCTGTTGTGGTGCTGAGTGATGATGTTGTTGGGCTGAGTGATGTGGTGGTGCCTTTGAGTGATGTGGTGGTGCCCCTGAGTTATGTGGTAGGGCCCCTGAGTGATTTGGTGGTGCCCCTGAGTGATGTGGTGGTGCCCCTGAGTGATGTGGTGGTGCCCCTGAGTGATGTGGTGGTGTTCCCGGGTGATGTGGTGGTGTCCCAGAGTGATGTGGTGTGTCCCAGAGTGATGTGGTGGTGTCACCGAGTGATGTGGTGGTGTCCCCGAGTGATGTGGTGGTGTCACCGAGTGATGTGGTGGTGTCCCCGAGTGATGTGGTGGTGTCCCCGAGTGATGTGGTGGTGTCCTCGAGTGATGTGGTGGTGTCCCCGAGTGATTTGGTGGTGCCCCTGAGTGATGGAGGGTGGAGTTGGAGGGTGGAGTTGGAGGGTGGAGTTGGAGGGTGGAGTTGGAGGGCGGAGGGTGGAGGTGGAGGGTGGAGGTGAAGTTGGAGGGTGGAGTTGGAGGGTGGAGTTCGAGTTGGAGGGTGGAGTTGGAGGGTGGAGTTGGAGTTGGAGGGTGGAGTTGGAGGGTGGAGTTGGAGGGTGGAGTTGGAGGGTGGATTTGGAGGGTGGATTTGGAGGGTGGAGGTGGAGGGTGGAGTTGGATGGTGGATTTAGAGGGTAGAGTTGGAGGGTGGAGTTGGAGGGTGGAGTTGGAGTTGGAGGGTGGAGTTGGAGTTGGAGGGTGGAGTTGGAGTTGGAGGGTGGAGTTGGGGACCTGTCTGTATCTGAGGTGAGCAGGTAATTGCACAATTGATCGTTCAAGAGATATATCTCTTTTATAAGTTAGGTTCCAAAATATGTTCTCCTTTAATATGTAACGAGCCGAAAGGACGTTACATGTGATGGCCTAACCCTGTGATATTACCTGTTTCATTCTGTTTACATGGATCCGACGTACTCTGATACACAAAATGACAAACCTCTTTTCAAGTGCCGCAAGGTGTTTGACGTTTTTATTCAACTTTCTGGTGAAAGTATTTGCTTTCTCCAGCACTTCAGGAGTCTGCTCGCGAACCCTGTAACTAGTACTTCACTTTGCCTTGCCTACCCCGCTTGTTCTTAGTAACATCATTGCACGAGGAGAGGCCGCACCTGCTCTCTATACTTTGATACTAAAGCATGTGTTTTGAAGTGCTGTTCCACAAAGTGACGGAAATCGGCCTTCAGTGTTCAAAACAAACCGCAAGGGACATTCAGGGACGGGGTTAAAGTGACCCCATTTCTTATCCCCACCTCCTCAGAGGACCATAAAATACAACTCACTTCAGCACCTGAGCGATGTCTGTTTTGCCGAACTAGAAGCACTAATATCAGGCCGGACACCAGCGTTAGGCACTATCTAAAAAGCCTGATCGTGCTGCTAAGCTTGCAAGTGCCTGGGAGTGATTCAGTGTGGTGTGTTCTGTTGCACAAGGTTCCTCCCTCACTCCCAGCAAACGCCCGACTCGACAAAAGTGGACAATCTTTCCAGTACTATAAATCTACGTTTGATTGCTCAGTGAGCTGAATGCCTGCTGCACAGCCCCAAGCCTGTAATCTGAAGGTCGCAGGGTTTAAACATTGATTGTACATGTATGCTTTTTGATTCGACTAAATGCGAGCCAATACACAAACTGATTATAAGCAAACAAGAGACAACATAGTTTGTGATGGCCATAAGGGCCTCGAGGACAGGCATGTCATGGTTAAGATAAGCATCAATCTTACTTTTGTAAAAAATTACTTTTTAACTTGGTCAAAGAATATGTTCTATTATTATTGAATGAGAAAGAAAGACCTAAGGTTTCTCCTCGAAACTAAAGTAAGCAACATGTAGTGACGTTACAGTGAGGAAGATGACTAAGTGGGATTATGTACTTGCTGTAGAAGATTATATGTGCAAACCATATGACTACTAGGGAGCTAGAAAAAAAGCAATACCTGTTAATCACTTGACTTTCACGCTGCAAGACAGTGATAACGACCAAGTAGGATATAAAACAAGAAGGCATGTGTATGTTACGAGCGAGGCCTGAAACGCAGGCGAGAGAGGTGGGCTCTGCTTTGATGGGAAGCAAAGTTCCTTGGTGCCTGCGAGGTTGCGGGAGATGCCCCGCCTCTGTGCCAGGCTCGCGGTGACGTAGCTCGTCTGGAGCGCGGCACCATGGAGGCAGAGGGGTGTGGCTAGTAGAGAGCCCAGAAGGAAGCAAGGATTCTGGGAGTGCTGGGGTTCCCAGGAGAGAGCAGGCAAGGCATAACAGTGCAAGCGAGGAAGGTCCTCCAACTCCCAGAACGTCCCGTGGACAGGGTCGCAACGTTCCAGGAAAAGGGAAGGAGAATTCCAAATAAGGAGGAGAGGAGAGAAATCCGGTGATGCGAGGGAGTGATGGAGCCAGCGAGAAAAGAGCACGGTGAGTGGGGGGGAGTGGACGCGTGTGTGGGAGTAGCTGTGTGTGTGTGTGCGTGTGCGTAGCTGTGCGTGTGTGGCTGTGTGTGTGTGCCTGTGTGCATGCGCGCACAATTTCGAGAGGCTGACTTGCTGTGGGACTGGGACAGGAGATGTGTACGGCGCGTGGCTGTACGTTCGCGTACAGGCGATGAAATCGCCGACGGCCCTGTGCGTGCCCATCCCCAGTCCAACATTCCCGGCAAGTGAACAACATAAGGTCTTTTCGCTGGAAGCATCACTTCGCGTTGCTAACACCAGCGAGACCTAAAAAGTTGAGATCTGATAACAGAGAAAACTACTACTCACAGACAACTACTAAGTGACTCCAAAACACAGAAGCAATTAGAGAAGAAACCACTGACTTAAGTACTTCAAAAACAAAAAGAGTTCTTGAAAATCTAGTGACTGGCTTACCTCTGGTCCATGGCCTCCTATATCTCTCTTCGGCAAAAACTCCTGTATGACAATAGTTCTCATCTTGATGTAAACTGTTAGGGATATGAACTAGCAACCAGTCCACAGCAAACTTTTGCCGTGCTACACTCTACAAAGTAAAGAGAAAAGGAAGAAAGTCTTGGACACATAACAGGAGGACATACATAATAAACAATATTTAATGTTACCAATAATTACAGCATTTAAAGACTGAGGAAAATGGCGTGCATGTATATTTACATGTCTTCATGCAAAACGGACAGCGCGTGCATGCATGTATGTAGTCTCGCCTACAACTAGAGTAACCTCAAACAAACGGCCTGCTGAATCAAGAGGCTGAGGTGGTAGTCACCTTCATGTAATCCCAGTGATCAATGACTAACAGACCCCCCTGATGTATGCCACATCCATCAGGGAAAAATCTGTCACAAATGTGACAAGAAAATTCCCTTAACCACAAGATCTCTGTAGTTGTCTACACAAGTAAATCTGAGATAACATCCTTGACTCTGGTTCTTCATTCTATAGGTCTCCTGCAGATCGTATTGCCGCGGAAGAAGTTCATTGGACATCTCAATCTCAGCCTCAAAAATCTAAAGTTATATGTTTGGGACGGTCGTTCAGCTAGGGAATGGGAAACACCTGAGTTGTATTCAAATTCACAAAGGAAAAGATACTATTGAACAGAAAGGTTAACAAGCATTGGCATTGGCAATAGGTCTCGCTTGTGGGACCTTATAAGTATTTAGTTTTGCGGCACAATATCCTTGTTGCACCAAGGATATTGTGCTGCAAAACTAAATACTTATAAGGTCACACAAGCGAGACCTATTGGCAATGCCAATGCTTGTTCTGGTCATGTTTTCTGTGGAGTTATGGTTTGTTTTCTTGGCTGCTGAGAAAATAAAGGAGATGCCTTTGCCCCTGGTTCCGCGTATAATTTGTGTTTAATCAGATTTTAAAAGTGTTTCCAGCAAACAACAATTCTTACTTAGTTAAAAAAAAAATCTGGAATGTTAACAGTAAGACTGTAATGGTGCAATATTAGCTAGAAAGCTGACCGGAAAAGGCAACCATGTTGCACAGCCTGCTGGAAAGCGTGGCACTTAGAGAGCAGGACATGGAAACTGAAACCAACCAGCACCGAGATAAAGCAAACTGATTTGCACACTGTGGCAGAAACACAAGAACAACACAGATGTGGGGGAACACTTCAATGCCCAACGCCCGTACACAGCCTCCACTGATGGAGCTGGGGCCGGTGTGCTAAAATATTTTGAGAGGATTTTTTAAAATTACCTGTGGGCGGTCGTCGAGGGATCTGCGTGTTCGGTCCAAAAAGAATACCAGAGAGTGCACCGCCAGTGCCTGGTATCGCAGCTGATGTTTTCCAGAATTGTGTGAAAAAAGCACCCGGATTTTACGACAAACAGTTATGTATGTGCAATCACAAGAAGCTAATGTACCCACACAAAAAAACAATCACTTTTAATGGATACAAACTGTGCCTCTCTGAGCAGACTGTAGCCCCCACTTCTGCCTCTGCACCGTTTTACATTGTGGGAGACTGACTCAATAAAGAAACAACCAGGTCATAATAAATGAAAGCCCTGAAAAGCCGGCACTTGGAGTCGTTTGTCAGAGAACGGAAGACTGGTATGACGTGAACATCGGTGTGCTTTTCCCGCTGCTGCTGCTTGTTGTTCAGGATGCTGTGTGCATGACACTGCAGAGGGAATCGGCCAGGCAGCCCGCTTTATTAATCAGCAGCCATTGTGCTAAAAAGACAGTGGGATTCAGAGAAGACATCCCATTAAATGGAAATGATGTCTTGAGGGGCGCGGCAGCTGTTTTTTGTGCCTGGAGTTCGACATCCTTTCTGGGCTCCTCTCAGACAGGGAAAAAGAGACACAAAAGGAAATGCAAGGATAAGTGGCGCAGGGGAGGAAGAAGGGGTTAAACGGAAGAAGAGGATGCAAGAGTACGGGGAGAAAATAAGGGCGAGGTAGGAATTAGAGTGAGGTTGTTCACCTCTGCTCCCCGTCTGACGGCGGTCACAGCGAAAATGCCGAGTCAGGGTGTGACGTGGTTGCGGGTAAATGAATGAAGCATAGTTTTAGCTCCTCTAATAAAGTGTAACTTTTCACTATGTAGCTGGACAGCACTAGGTTCTATTGATGGGAGACAGCGCCAAACTTAAAAGCAGCCGCAAAAGTGAACACGAGCATCTGTTACCAATTAACACGAGCACGCGCTAAACTACAGACGGTCGAAATGACGGCCCCTGCTCGTAACCGCAAGGCTTAGAGCTCAAAAAAAAAAAACAAGCAGAAGCAAATGGTGGGGGCCTGAAGGAGGAGGGGGTGCGAGGGATGAGTGAGGACTGGGGTAGGAGGGGAGGGAACACGGCCTGGGGGAAGCTGGCTGGGGAGGGGGAGGAGAAATGCAAGGAAGGCTGTGTGCCGGCCGGCCATCCAAGAATAATTAGAGGAGGAGAAGCCGCAGAGCGCACGCTGGGCGAAGCCCTTTGATGTGCTGTGCGGCAAATGCAATTAGGAGGTGATGGAGCGAGATAGAAAACAAAATTTTGTTTAATCTCGTGAAGTCACATTTCCATAACATGAATAATAATATTAATGATTTGTGATATGTCGTGCTAATACAACTTAGATTAAACTTTACACATGTGGGGACTAACATGTGTGCTCATAAACGTGCATAATTGTTGCATCTTTTTCTGTTCGTGCAAAATAATAAAATAATTTATTGTTTTCGTTTTTGTCATTACTAACTGCTGCAAACTTAAGAGAAGCATGTGCTTGTTTTGCTTTTCCTTGTTTGTGTAATGTCATTTCTACTATTCTAGGTGCATTTAAGTCTCATGGAATAACGGAGACTGGTAGATATAAACGCTGCTTTATTTGTTTGCTTTGGCTAGGTAACATTTTGATTAATTGGGTGGGTTAATTAATTAGTAAATCTTGGGGTGGATACAGAATCTACATTATTTCTTACATTAATACTTTTCTTGTGTTTGTTTTATATTAGAAATCATAAGTTGTCTGCTTTTGGGCCTTGTCTGCCCGAACTACAATATGCTGAATTTTACTTCTGCAAAAGTGCTGAGACGCCCATTCTGAAATAAATTATTCGTCAAAAGCTGCGTTCACAAAGCAAAAACTAACGTGCTATCGTCATTCTGTCGGACATGGCCAAGGTCGAAAAAGAACATTTTGTCAGTCCTTAACTTGGCATCCGCGGAAGTCAATTGAAAGTCAATGGACGCTGCGAGAATGACTTTATACAATTGTTGCAATATAAGGAAGCTCCTGGTTGCACTCGGAAGGGACAATGGTCTCTAAGAAATATGACTTAATGGAAGTTTTGAAAAGTGGGTGACATGTCACTTGTCACTCTCAGCCAATGGGACGTCGAAGATTTCTGAAAACTTTCCTTTGCGTAGTTTAGTTAGCGTAGAAAGGTATAAAAAGTCATGTCCCTAGGGATGGGCTGGCTGCTGCTTTCTGACTTTCCGATGAGGGTGATGTGCTGACGGACTTTGTGTGGAGCACGTAAGAATCCTCAAAGAACTTTTCTTTAATTTCTATCTATTTAGCTCAGTTAGGGAATTAGGTTTTAGAAATGCTAAACTTTAAATATTCACTTTGATTTTGATTCACTTGCTTAAATTGTATTTTTCTCATAATTCTTTACAATCATGCTTGCTTTATTGCAAATAAAATTCATTTATAAAACAATCAACTTATATACCATAATTTAGTAAATAAAATCTTACTTTTGACAAACAAGCTGGTCTTGGTTATTCAGGAGTGTAGGTTACTATTAGCTAGATCACGTCGCCAATGGTGGTCATCTAAATGGTTAAGTTTTATTCTAATGATAATATTCCTTTCGCAGATGTATAAAATGTATATAGTTTGTAGATAATATGTATATAGATTTAATCTGACCACCTGATTCAGTAGGCCCAAAATATGTCAGGTTTATAAATGGGTCCATATTTAGTATAGAATTTTGTTTATAGGTTATGAAGTTGGGTAGCGTTGTTTATGATATATTTTCTATAGGCCGCTGGATCAATTCTCTGGTAGCAGAAATGGATGGTTGCTAAGAGTAACCAAGGTAATATGGTGGTTGCTAAGGGTTACTAAAACGTTATGGTATGGAAATAGGATCGATGTTTTAACACATGTTGAGTTCGTTTTTCGTGCTATCTGTAAGCTATACCGGTATAGATTGTGTGGCAAGAAATTAGTCACGCAAGCCATCTGTTCTGTTTGTAGTGATATCGCCGAGTATCACAAGAGGTATCGCCGTGTACCATAGTGTTGTCGCCGAGCAGCACAGTTTTAGGGCTAGGTGTGAATCTTGTATAGTGAGGGTTTTCTAAGAAATTAGAGCAGCATGAGAATAGGGACAAAGCGCCTTCCATAAAACTCACTGTGATAAGAGTATTAGTTATATCCAAGCTTGAGTGAAGGGTAAATTAGCGTCGGTGCATGATTATCTATAAACAGGTTAGAGTCCTGTACGGGTACATGTTTCATATCTATAAACAGGTGAGAGCCCTGTACGGATAACGTCGTTATTTTGCTAACGGTGCATGATCTCTATAAACAGGTGAGAGTCCTATACGGATTTCATGTATGTTTGAAATTAGGGAAATTTCAGTGTGAAAGTGCGAGTTTGAATTGTATTTTATGTTCAAGTGGAACTCTTAGAACTTTCACTTCGCGGTGGGTTCAGAGCAAAGCGAGTTCATAATTATACGTGTTAGAAGGGTGGGGTAAGGGTTACTCTACTGACAATTGAATATTATCCTTAGTGTGAATAGCGCCGTCTATTCCGAAGTGTGGATACTTGAATGTATGTAAAACTATCCTAAATAGTGAAACGAACAGATGTTGTCTTTATAGTCATTGTTAAGAATTAATTTACACTGAAAAGTGTTCTTAAAATGGCGCTGTGAAAAGATTTTGTGAAGGAGGGGTAAGCACCAGGAGTGAGAAACGAGAAACCGCAGCTGCTGTGTACGTCACAGAGCCGCGCTGGGATTGGGCAACCTACGTCACAAGCTATATTCTGATTGGCTCTTGAGTCTCTGACGACTTGTGAGCTGATTGGTCTTTCGGAAAAACTCCAAATTTATTGGTTGAGCAGAAAAGTGACGTAGCTCAACTGTCATTGGCTTGTTGGTGTGTTTCGCGCACGGATTGGTTGTTTTTCGGAACATCCCGGAAATATTTTACGAACGATTTTGTGAATTAGTTTTAACTCTTAAAAATGAGTTATCATTTTAAACATGTTGAGAAAAAGCCAACATTACTTCAGAAGTTTAAGAATTTATTTTCACCTGACAAGAAAATCGAAACGCGAGGTGGTAAACTACTTCATAAGTATAAAACACCTGCAGCGTATATGGAAGGTGAATATGGATATCATACTGTCTTATGGTTCGACAGTTGGAAACGCTATACTAAGAACGACGGTGTTTTAACTTGGCCTGATGATGGTTCATTTAATGTAAAAGTTTTAAGAAATTTACGAGAGAAAATGAATGCTCTTGTTCCGAAACCGAGACCAACTCAATTTGAAGCTTTAGTTGAGTGGGAAGACGAGATGTATCAATTACAAAGAGAAGCTAGTGGAATTAAAAGACCTTCTAAAAATCCACCTTGGAGAAGAGAAACTCATGAAGATAGATTGCGAATGTGGAGACAGGGAAATATGAGTGAAGGATTGTATTTAATTCATGAAATGGTAATGGGTACTCCTACAGGGAAATCTATGGAAAGTGAATCTGAGGATGCAGTAATGGAAGAAATATATACAACTGCTAGAAAGAATCAGCCTTTGAGACCTCCTAGATCATGGTCTACTCCGGTGGTTTCTACTGAATCTTCACCGAGTGCACCTCCAATTAATGAAGCTCCTAAACTTTATCCTAATAATTGTGAAATCATTGAAACTCCTAGAAGACCAGAATTCGAGAATGCTCGAAATGAAGGTAGACATTTTACAATGGCTCCAAGAGCAAGAGAACCTCCAAAAGATTATACAAGAGAGGCAAGAAATGTTGAAGATGTTGATTATAATGAATATTTAAGATCTAAAGAAGAATTAATAAAAAGAATGACAAAAGGCATGGAAGCTGAGACAGTTCCAGTAACAATTGGTCCTGTTCAACCCGTATTTGACCAAAAGGAAACAAACAAAACTGGATTAACTATTCCTTTAAATACAGAAATTCAAAAGGCTGCTGAAAAATTTTATTCAGACTTATCTGAAATAAACTCTTCTAAATCGAGAATGCCTGATTTAACCTTTAATGAGGATTTATCTCCAAAAACACCAATGGGTGCTATATCAGATATAGGGAGTCCTGAAGTCAGGGTAACCACACCAAAACTTGATGTGGCCAAATTAAAAGCGAATATCGAAGAATTAATAATTGGAACAATTGGTCCAGATAGTTTAAATTACTATCGAGATGATGAACTACTGTTCATTTGTAAAAGCATACAGTGGAAAACGAAAAACAAATATGATCAACTAGAGGATCTAGCAGCAGAACTTGAAATTGATGTGAGTAAACAAAAGAATTTTGCGAAACATTACAGATTAGACTTTTCAGAAAGTGACATTGAGAGTTTGAACTCAATGGGAAGAATAGTTCATATTAAAGATTTGATTGTCTATATCAAAAAGCTAGGAGAACTGAATAAATGGAGAGTAAAATGGACGAAAAAGAAGGAAGATGAAAGATTGGAAAAATTGTCAAAACAATTTCCAATGAGAGAAATTGCAGGTGGAGGATATGTTCATGTCCCTTGGTCGAGACAGGACATTCTGTTATTTACAAATGACTTTCCAAAATTGAGGGAAAAACCAGTTGAGTGGTACAGGCAAGTCGATAGATTTATTAAAGTGTCAAAAGTTCTGTGGATTGATTTAGATGGATTTTTTGATATTGTCGTTCCATCTGATCTTTGGACAGAATGCAAAATATCGATTAGTTGGCCAAAAACAGAACCTGAGCGAATCAAAGAAACAGGTGCTCCAAATCCACTTGTAATGGATTTTTATGAAAAAGTAATTGTTTGGATGAAAAACAAAATTCCACCCAAAGAAGTCGATTGGGTTAAAATAGAAAGAACAGAACAGGAAACAAAAGAATCAGTTCATTCTTTTTATGAAAGACTACTGTTAATTTTTAAACAATACAGTGGTTATGAAAAATTAGATGAAAAAGACATGAGCCATTTTGTCTATAGATTTGTTTATGGATTAAAACCTGAAATTGGAGAAATGATCAGAAATAGTATTGTCGGATGGCAATCACTATCTGTAGATGATATTCTAAGAAAAGCAAAGTATTGTAGCGATGAAATAGAAGTAAAACAGAAGAAGCTGAAGGAGAAAGCCATGTGGGCTCAGGTAAAGGTGGCTGAGCAACAGATTGCCAGCATGGGTAATAAGAACACTAATTTTGTTCAAACTGGAAATACAAACCAGATACAAGGAAAGTTTAAAAGTAATAATTTCCCAAAGAAATTTAGCCCAAAAATTGAGGAGTTGAAGCAAAGATTACCTTGTTTTAATTGTGGCGAAATTGGACATTGGAGAGACGAGTGTCCTCATCCTCCTAAAAACTTAAAGAATCCCTTATTGAATCCACAGATGCAGAAAGGTGTTGACCTGCAGCGACAGCTACAGATACAACAGGGGTTAAACGAATTTAATATTCAGCGACAGTTACAGCAACAGCAACAACAACAGGTGAATAATCGTCAAGACCAATTGCCACAACCACCTTTTCCGAATTGTGGGGGAGTTCAAAAATATAATCCAAACGTGGGATTTCAGGGAAGTGAACAGGTAATAAAACCACAAAAACAGCAAAAGCAGCAAAGGGTTCAAATGCAAAATGCTTCACAACAATTTTTATTAGCAGAAAGTCAAGACAGCGATTCTGATGATTATTGTTGACGGTGCCCGAGAGAGGAGGAAGAGTGTGTTGTTGGAGCCACTCTTGAGGTTGACCAGTCTGGTCCTTTTGTAAACGGGAAAGTTAATGATGTAGACATCACTTTTCTAGTGGACACTGGTGCTACCCGTTCTACTGTTAGATCAGTGGAAATTGAAAACCTACCTCTCTCTGGGGATACCATCCAAGTTGTCGGAGTAAGTAATCAGCAAATTAAAACTGACTTAACTGATCCAGTACCAGTTGAAATTGGAAATTACAGAGACAAACACAGATTTGTGGTTTGTAATAGTAGTCCAGTAAATCTATTGGGCAGAGACATCCTATGTAAAATGAATTGTAGAATATATTGTTCTCCTGATGGAGTTGAGTTACAAACAATGGAGGAAGATGGTTTATACAGAATGACAATGATGATGATGGAAGCAGAAGAAACAAAATTGTTTCCTGCATTTGAAGAAAAAGATTTACCTGAAGAACTCAAAGAAACAGTGAAATCTGAAATATGGGATTTTACTGGAAATGAGATGGGTCTAATGAAAAACGTAGATCCAGTAAAAATTACATTGAAACAGGGAATAGAATTTCCAAACACTCCACAATATAAAATGAAAACAGAAACAATTGAAGGTATTACACCTATAATTGAAAAATTAATCAAGCAAGGTGTATTAAAGGAAATGGAGAGTAGCTCTTGTAATTCACCAATTATGGGAGTTAAAAAGTCTAACGGAACATTTAGAATCGTACAAGATTTGAGAAAAGTTAATCAAATTGTCGTTCCATGTTGTCCTGTGGTTCCAAATCCAGCAGTAATTTTATTTCAGATTCCACATGATGCTGAATGGTATACAGTCATTGACCTTTGTAATGCATTCTTTACTGTTCCCTTACATCCAGACAGTTATGAAATATTTGCTTTCAGATTCCAAGGTAAGACCCTCGGATGGTCAAGAATCCCTCAGGGCTATACAGAAAGTCCTTCAATTTTTAACGAACTGTTAAAAAGATCATTAGAAGACCTAGACTTACCTGGTAGGTCTACGCTAGTGCAGTATATTGATGATTTGTTAATAGCTGCAAAGACAAGAGAAAATTGTGTAACAGACACAATAATTCTGTTAAATCGCCTTGCAGAAGAAGGACATAAAGTGTCCCCAGCAAAACTACAGTTTTGCAAACAAGAAGTAAAATATCTTGGTCACAGAATTGCAAAGGGAAAAAGACAAGTAACAATAGAAAGAATAAAAATGATTCAAGCAATGTTACCACCAAGAACACAAAGACAGGTCAGAATGTTCTTGGGAATGGTTGGTTACTGTCGACAATGGATACGTGGATTTTCAGTAATTGCAAAACCACTACAAAGACTGACAAAGTCAGATGTAAAAGATCCAATTATTCTCAATGATGCTGAGATGGATTCTTTTGAGAACCTGAAAAGGGCTTATGCCAAGCTCCTGCTTTAGGTATGCCAAATTATGAGAAAGATTTTGAACTGTATTGCAGTGAGAGAGAAGGATGTGCATTATCTGTGTTAATTCAGAGACATGGAAATTTAAAGAAACCTATTGCATACTTTTCTGCAGTTCTTGATCCAATTGCAAAAGCATTACCAGGTTGTTTGAAAGCAGTTGCAGCTACAAGTATCAGCCTCGAACAAAGTGAGGGGATCATAATGGGATTTCCAGTGAAAGTTTTTGTGCCTCATTCAGTTGAAATATTACTGACAAGAGGTAAGACTCAACATTTAACAAGTAGCAGATTGACAAAGTATGAGAAAATCATACTGGGAGCAGATAATGTTTCGATTTCAAGATGTTTAAATCTGAATCCTTCTACATTATTGCCTGATTCTGAAATTGTTGATGACATTGAAACAGAACATGAATGTTTAGATGTCATGGAATTCTGCACTAAACCAAGAAAAGACATCAAAGACAGACCTTTGTCTGAATCGGATTTTGTCTACTTTGTAGATGGCTCATGTTTAAGATCCGAAGGAGGTGTCTTGAAAGCTTCATATTCAGTTTGTACAGTCGTAGATGTTGAAGAAGCATCATGTCTTGAAGGAGTTCGTTCAGCACAAGTAGCTGAATTGATTGCTTTAATTCGTGCATGTGAAATATCAAAGGATATAAGGGTTACCATCATTACTGATAGTCAATATGGATACGGAGTTGTGCATGATTATGGACAACTCTGGTCACAGAGAGGATACATGACATCAGCAGGATCACCAATTAAAAATGCAGTTTTCATTAGGAGATTAATCGAAGCAATACAATTGCCAAAAGAAATCGCCATTGTTAAGTGTGCAGCGCACACTAGAGGAACTGATTATATTTCCAAGGGAAATGCCTTCGCAGATGAAACAGCTAAATACTGCGCAAGGAAAAATTATTCATACAATCGGGAGAGAAGTAAAGAAACTGATTCAAATTCATTAATGCTAACAACTGTTGTAGAAACATGGCATGAGATTAGAGGTTTACAAAATGAAGCAGAAGATGAAGAAAAAGACTTGTGGTTAAGATCAGATTGTAGACCACGTGAAGAAGATGGAGTGTGGGTTTACAAAGATGGCAGAGTAGTCTTACCAAATTGTTTGATTGCTGATATGGCCAGATTATATCATGGTCCAGCACATCTCGGAAGAGATTCTATGGTTAGACTTTTCAGAGAAACATGGTTCAATACCAAGTTTAGAACTATTGCTGAATCTTTTTGTCAAAGGTGTTTGTCATGCCAACAAATGAATCCAAACAGAAAATCAGTGGTGGGGACAGGAATAATTGGTCGAGAAGGTGGTCCCTTTACCAGGTTACAAATGGATTTCATCGAAATGCCATTACACAATTGTTTGAAATATGTGCTTGTAATTGTGTGCTTATTTTCAAGATGGGTAGAGGCTTTCCCTACACGACATTGTGATTCAATTACAGTGGCAAAACTAATGCTCAGAGAAATCATCCCAAGGTACGGTTTTCCAGTCACTATTGAGAGTGATGGAGGAAGCCATTTTGATAACAAACTGATGAAGTTAATTTGCGAAGCTTTGAGTATTGAGCAGAAAATACACTGTGCATACAGACCAGAGGCATCAGGAGTAGTTGAACAAATAAATGGAACAATTAAAAACAGAATTGGAAAAATGTGTCTTGAAACAGGTATAAAATGGACTGATGCTCTTCCACTTGTTTTAATGTCATTAAGAAGTACACCAGATAAAAAGACAGGTTTGAGTCCTCATGAAATTTTAATGGGAAGAGTTATGAGGCAAGCTTTTGTACCTGTAGGTAAACTGTTGAGCATAAATGACAGTGCAATTTTGGATTACTGTAAAAGGTTATCTGATATGGTAACTTCTGTGTCTAATCAGGTGGGAACTGAAGCTCAGTCAGATGAAAAAGTTTTGACACATGATCTGAGACCTGGCGATTGGGTCAGAACGAAAGTACATCGGAGAAGGAATTGTCTAGCTCCTAGATGGCAGAAACCTAGGCAGATAATTTTGATCACTACTAATGCTGTAAAGTGCAGAGGATTGAAACGTTGGATTCATCCTAGTCATACTATTCCAGTACCAACTCCTGAGAGTTCTGACGTTGAAAGTGATACCACAGATGATTCTGATTCTGAAGCAGAAGGCGAAACAGAAGGTGAAATAAATCCAGATTCCGAAGATCGACAAGAAAGTCGACATCTGGAAACTGTGCCAGTGAATGGAAATTTGACAAGAAAAGACTTGGAAATAATTGAAATAGATTCTGAAGGTGAAGAGAATCTGTTAAAAGGAAAGATAACTGAAGATTCGGTTGTCTCCATTGAAGACAAAGAAGCTGAACAAAAAGAAGTTTCAGACCAGGAGAGTATCGAAAGGCAGAGAACAAACTCTGAAGTAAGGAACAAAAATCCGAAATCTGGGAAGTTGGGGGTAATTGAGGAAGAGGAGGAGAACGAATTACCAAGTACCAGTGATGGAAGACAAAGTGAAGTTCCTGAAGGAGTGAAATTGCCGAATAGAGAAGTTCCTGAGTCAATTGAAATTTCAGACTACGAAACTGAAGAAAGTGACGTGGAAGGTGAAAGTGAAAACAGAAAGAAAAGGACTTGGAAGTCAGAATCAAATAATTCTGAACCAAAGAAGAAGTACGTGAGAAAAGCAGACTACTGGCCAGGTGGAAGATTGAGAGTCAGATTGATCAAAAAGCCAAAAGAACAAGTTGAAGAAATCAGTAGTCAAAAGAGTCCTGGAAAAGAAGTTGGAGTTGGAAGAAAAATTGAAGTGATATCGAGAAAAGGGAAGAGAATAATAAGACCAAACCAAAAATACAAGTCTCCTGAGTGGACTTACTTAGTAATTCCACCTGTTATTGACATATATGATAGTAGTGAAGAAGAAAACGAAATCCAAGAAATTAGTGACAATGATTGAGGTACAGAAATATTAAATTGGCAAAAGGCTGAAGAAAATTTGTTAGTTGACACAAGGTCGAAGAAAAACTGTTTAGTTGAAGAAAACTTATGTATGACATAAGGTCGAAGAAATCTTGTTTAGGGTTTTAAAAAAAAAAAAAAAAAAAAAAATTATTTTAAAAGGGGGGTGTAAATATAAATTTAGAATTTTAAAATTTATTTTTATTTTATTTTTAAGCTAAAATTAACCAAGAATGCCTTATGTTAAGGAGAGCACTTCAAAGTGTTCTGTTTTTAAAAGATGCTGTAAGATGACTCTGGTGTGTCTGCTCATTTTAGTTCTGCTCTGGTTGGTTCTAGCTGTAATTATCCCTTTGGAGATGAATAGAGAATTACACAAAGTTAACTTAACAAGCAAAGCTCTGGTTAGCCAAACTAAACATAGTGCGTCTGCAAAAGTTATTGATCATCAGCCTAACATTCATCAAGATAAATCAATTGGTGATTTTTCAAGTAATACATTCACAAAGCTATTGAGTGAATATGTTAAGGTAATGGATGCAAAAGACTGCTACGTCTGTGTTAAGTTACCTGCTTCTGTTTCTGAGGGAGTAACATATAATATGCTTCCTCTCACTTATGCTGTAACATGTAGTGTATTAACTAGTTTATTTTATCAAACTGGACGTTTAGAATATTACTATTCAAATTATGATGAAATTTTTGCAAATATTAAGATTGATAATACTTTAAATAAGCATAAGAAAGCAAAACAAATGAGAGAATTTTTCCTTGTTACTAATGAACTCACTTACGAGTATGCTTACAAGAATAATCTAACATGTAAATTAAGTGCTGAAGGAAAGAAATTTTTGAACATGGTTGAGGAGAGAAGAGCAATTTATAAGAGGAATGAATTAGTTAAGCAGACTAAGTCAAGTTTCTGGCAGAAAGAGGATGAGAAATTAAATGGCAAAATGCTTGAAAATATTGCAATTCACATAGACAAACCAGTTAGTGGAAAACTTTGCATTAGAAGAGATAATACACTTTTTGATAATTATTTTGTAGGTGCAAGTAACTGTGAAGATACTTATCAGATTTTGGGAGGTTGGGGATTTAAAGGTGGAAAAGATCCTATCTTTCCTGGGATTTATTTTGTTTGTGGTGACAAAGCCTACTACAACCTTCCAGACCACTGGTATGGAACTTGTTATGTGGGAATTGTTTTTCCTAAAGTGTTTCATGTTGACAGAGATTCAGAAGGATTGTTTAAAATTCATAATTATGTAAATAGAGTTAAAAGAGAAACTTTTACTGAAGTTCTGGGAGATATTTTTCAAGCTGTAATACCTTTTGTTGGTATAACCCTAAATGCAGGGAGAATCAGAAAATTGTCCACTATAGTTGACAGATTATCAACTGACACAGCTGATGGGTTTCAATTAGTGAATGTTGAAGTTATTGCAATTAGATCTATGGTAATTCAAGACCGCCTTGCTTTAGACATACTCCTAGCAAAAGAGGGAGGAGTCTGTGGCATTTTACATGTACAACATTGTTGTACATATATACCTGATGAAAGTAAGAATATTGAAATGTATATTAAGAATATTACACAAATGCATTCAGAGATAATTCCTTTAGAAGAAGATGATTTTACAGGGAAACTTTCAAAAAGGTTTCAAGCAATTAAAAACTGGTTTCATAATATCGGAAGTTCAATTCTTGGCAAGATTCTGGCACCTTTGATTATAATAGTATTCATTTTTATTTTGACCAAAATAGGTTGTTTGTTACATAAAAGAAAGAAACAGTTGAAAGAAAAGAAAAGAATCTATAAACTCAGAAAAGAAGAAGAAAGGGAGATCGAATTACAGGAGTTACATAGAGAGCGTTATGCTAATTCCAAAGATTATGCAGAAACAGACTTTTAGGTTTACTGATACAAATGAATTTGAATCGATTTCTTAAAAATTTAAATTATCAAATTTTTGAGTGCTGGTGTGGTGATTTGTTAATCACCAGATGAGGGAGTTGATGGAGCGAGATAGAAAACAAAATTTTGTTTAATCTCGTGAAGTCACATTTCCATAACATGAATAATAATATTAATGATTTGTGATATGTCGTGCTAATACAACTTAGATTAAACTTTACACATGTGGGGACTAACATGTGTGCTCATAAACGTGCATAATTGTTGCATCTTTTTCTGTTCGTGCAAAATAATAAAATAATTTATTGTTTTCGTTTTTGTCATTACTAACTGCTGCAAACTTAAGAGAAGCATGTGCTTGTTTTGCTTTTCCTTGTTTGTGTAATGTCATTTCTACTATTCTAGGTGCATTTAAGTCTCATGGAATAACGGAGACTGGTAGATATAAACGCTGCTTTATTTGTTTGCTTTGGCTAGGTAACATTTTGATTAATTGGGTGGGTTAATTAATTAGTAAATCTTGGGGTGGATACAGAATCTACATTATTTCTTACATTAATACTTTTCTTGTGTTTGTTTTATATTAGAAATCATAAGTTGTCTGCTTTTGGGCCTTGTCTGCCCGAACTACAATATGCTGAATTTTACTTCTGCAAAAGTGCTGAGACGCCCATTCTGAAATAAATTATTCGTCAAAAGCTGCGTTCACAAAGCAAAAACTAACGTGCTATCGTCATTCTGTCGGACATGGCCAAGGTCGAAAAAGAACATTTTGTCAGTCCTTAACTTGGCATCCGCGGAAGTCAATTGAAAGTCAATGGACGCTGCGAGAATGACTTTATACAATTGTTGCAATATAAGGAAGCTCCTGGTTGCACTCGGAAGGGACAATGGTCTCTAAGAAATATGACTTAATGGAAGTTTTGAAAAGTGGGTGACATGTCACTTGTCACTCTCAGCCAATGGGACGTCGAAGATTTCTGAAAACTTTCCTTTGCGTAGTTTAGTTAGCGTAGAAAGGTATAAAAAGTCATGTCCCTAGGGATGGGCTGGCTGCTGCTTTCTGACTTTCCGATGAGGGTGATGTGCTGACGGACTTTGTGTGGAGCACGTAAGAATCCTCAAAGAACTTTTCTTTAATTTCTATCTATTTAGCTCAGTTAGGGAATTAGGTTTTAGAAATGCTAAACTTTAAATATTCACTTTGATTTTGATTCACTTGCTTAAATTGTATTTTTCTCATAATTCTTTACAATCATGCTTGCTTTATTGCAAATAAAATTCATTTATAAAACAATCAACTTATATACCATAATTTAGTAAATAAAATCTTACTTTTGACAAACAAGCTGGTCTTGGTTATTCAGGAGTGTAGGTTACTATTAGCTAGATCACGTCGCCAATGGTGGTCATCTAAATGGTTAAGTTTTATTCTAATGATAATATTCCTTTCGCAGATGTATAAAATGTATATAGTTTGTAGATAATATGTATATAGATTTAATCTGACCACCTGATTCAGTAGGCCCAAAATATGTCAGGTTTATAAATGGGTCCATATTTAGTATAGAATTTTGTTTATAGGTTATGAAGTTGGGTAGCGTTGTTTATGATATATTTTCTATAGGCCGCTGGATCAGAGGGAGGGAGGCTGATGCGCGTTCGTGTTTGATCATGTGGTTCACGTGAACTTCATGAAAACCGCCAGCAAAAAGCTGGTGGTTTCACGAGGATTTTGGCCACTTGAATTCTCGCTCCGCTCGATGCGCTTGCGCGCATCGATAGGTCGCGAGACCTAAAAACTGTTTTTTGGGGGGGGTTCTTTGACACAGACTTCTCAAGTTAGTTAAAAATATGTTGAGACTTCTGTCACGGTGTCTACAGATTACTGATGCAGTTCCCAATATTATTCATCATGTGGGTGTAGGTCTTATTGTTAACTCCCGAGTGAAATCCGCAAACGGGTTTTAGCCAGGGACTGAGAAGAAAAACATGCAAAGTTCCAACTGGCTCAGAATGTGAGTGTTAGGTATCTGGGGTTAAAACACATAGGTGCCTCATCGAGTCCAGAGTAGCCTTTAATCGCTTCTGTCAGATATTTAGGAGCAGTATTTGGGAATAAAGGTAAATGTAGTAGAGGATCACAGTTTTACTACATAGCGTTCCGCACGAATGTTCTTGTTATTGTTATATAAAAATAGACCTAAAAAGCTTTACAATTATGCTTAACAAAAGACCATAAAAAAAAGAAAAAAGCAAACTCATGTTCAGACAAAAAAGATCATTTAAACTTTGCTGGCTGGGGGGGAGCTGGTGAACCGAAGTAAGATGGCCGCACATTAGTGACAACAATCCACTAAAAATCCTGCATTTCTCCTAGCCATCTAAGCATGAGAGACAGCGATTCTGCATCTTCCGCGCTTGCTGCACATTTTAATGTGCATATTGGCGAAATTGCGGCTGACTTCATACTGGTAAAGATCGCTACTCGACCTGATGACAACATGGTGGCCATCGCAGACTGCTGACTGCTGGTGCAGCGGCTGAATCATTGCTGTGGCGTCAGGACTTATTGAGTGTTGGGACGGCATATCGCGGAAGAGCAGCTGCCCCCCTGACTTTGGCTCGCTGAAAGGAATTGAAAGTGAGCACTGCAGCACTGTTGAATGTCGGACGCTGTGCGACCTGGAGATCCAGGGGCGAGTGGAGACGCTGCCGATCCATGGTGAGAGAGCTGGCGGGTGCTGAGGAGCCGTGCCCGGTTCACCATGGCGCTCGCTCCGACTCCGGCATACGGAGTTGGTGTAGTGGTGCCATTGACGGCTCGCTGCTTCCCGCTGCCAGGGTGTGGGGGGCCATGGGCGGTGAAAGTGAAGCTGGAGGCCGCACTAGCGAGTGTCACCCATTGCGCGGCTAAAAACACAGTGCGGTGGAGGCGCTGACTGATCCATCTTGCCGTCACTGAATAAATGACAATTGGGAATACAGCAGTGTGCGGGCCTGTATTTTTAATGGTGTTGGACTCACTATGCCCGCTACGCTGAAAATAAGACATTGCCTGTGAGTTAAAGATAGAGGCCTCCCCAGCGGACAGTCATATTGGCGTGAACATTGAGCAGTGCGGACACCCCACAAGAGCAAGATAATGGGACCCAAGGGTCGGTCTGATACAGGTACGATTATACAGTCTTGTGATTAGAGGGACTGATGTGCGATTGATGCCAGCTCTGACCACGGGGAAAGGGCGCACTACATATTAAGCCTGCAGGCCCGGTTACTAACACTGAGATCCAGGCGGGCGCCATTAGAGGCGTGTGGCCCGTCGCATAAAATTGTGACTCCCTCACCAAGGAACTAATACATAATGACGTAGAGCCCAGGCCTCGTGGCACTGTGGAACTGACCTTTGGCATATTGAGTAATTGAAATTTCCTGTCCAGCTGGCGGTGAGGCGCTAGGGTGAACTTTCTTGCCCCACTGCAAGGGGGCCGCACTGGAGGTGGCCTGCCCAAAACCTGATAGTGCAGGAGCGCCGGATTGTGTGGGGTGGTCTTCTCCTGACGGCTGAGGACGGGGGTCCATTGCGGAGCACAGCTGTGGCCGCAGGCAAAAAGATGGGAAAAACAGACAAACAACTACAGTCCAAACTCTTGTTTGGTTGTAAACACCTTAAAATAACGCAGATGCAGGCTGCCTCGGACACTGAGACTGATCTAGAAGCAGGCGGCAGCAGCAAATTGGAACGAATGATGCTGGCCATGCAACAAAGCTGCAAAACAAATGAGAGGAGTCCGACTCTGCCAAAGGGACAGGAGGCCACTAGACACAATATGTCTTAAAAAAATAGATCCCTTTGGGAATTCTACGTTGCACACACCACTATCTACTTGTTATTCAGCTCACAAACACCATGTATCAACCTATCAATATTTACTCATCCAACAGGAGCTTCATGTATTAGCCAATTAATCAAATGTAACAAATGTTTATTTATTTGTATATATATATATATATATATATTCACTGAAAAAACCATAGGTTTTACACACGTTATAGTTAGGAACTAGCATTCACAAAACCTATGAAATTCACTGAAAAAAACATAGGTTTGACACCAGTTATAGTTAGCTGGAAATTTTACTGATATAAAACCAATGAAATTCCACGTTATAGTTAGTTGGACTCACTATAACTTTCGCGTGTAATGCACTGCTGATGACGTCACATATTACATCACTCATGACATCACTGATGACACCATCCAGTGAATGTGTGTCTTTCTGAAAAATAAATATGTGTTATATATGTATATATTATTGAATATCTTAGTGAATACATATATTACTGAGTAATGCTTAAATATTTAAATATATGTATTAGTGTTTCACTTTGTGTATAAGTGGCTCCATGGGTTGATGAGTAGGTACATGTGTATGTATATAGGTTATTAGATGTTTTTCTTAGTATCAGTATGAGTGTTTGCATGGTTTGGTGGGAGTATTACTTACTACATAGATGCAAGAATGACTGAGTCTCTGTTTGAATGTGTTTTGAAGACAGCATATGTGCAGGACTGTATGGGTGGATTAGTGTGCATATGTCTCTGTTAGTGAGTGAATGACTGTCTTATTAGTGTCTTTATCAGTACCTACATATGTTTTAATGTAGTATATGTGAATATTGATGTATATAAATGAGTATATGTGAGAGTGAGGGATTGTAAGAGTTCCTGTTTAAATTAGTATGTGTTTCTATAAGTGATTTTTTAAGAGATTAAGTATGTGTAAGTTTCCTTAGAAGTAAAGTGGTAGTGTGTGTATAGCTGTTTATGCAAATAAATGGATGTTCAATAGTTTATTTGCATGTGTGAGTATGTGTGTGAATAACTTTTGGATGACTGTCGGTGTGTAACAGGATGTGTAGGTGTATCACTACATATGATTAGTGAATATATGTATGAGTGAATATATAGAACTGTTGGTGAATTAGTGCATGTGTATATAGATGGTGGAATTATTGAATTGGTTGTTGTAACTGGTATGGGTATCTCCATTTTTTTGAAAATTTTAGTTTCTATTTTTGAATATGTGTTTCAAGGGTTAGATTACAGTTAAAGGAGGTCTGTCACTGTGTCACAAGGATGGTGTCATCAGTGATGTCATGAGTGATGCAATATGTGACGTCATCAGCAGTGCATTACACGCGCAAGTTATAGTGAGTCCAACTAACTATAACGTGGAATTTCATTGGTTTTATATCAGTAAAATTTCCAGCTAACTATAACTGGTGTCAAACCTATGGGTTTTTCAGTGAATTTCATAGGTTTTGTAAATGCTAGTTCCTAACTATAACGTGTGTAAAACCTATGGTTTTTTCAGTGAATTTCATTGGTTTTTAAAATGCTAATTCAGAAATATCTCGTGTATGCAACCTATACTTTTGTCAATAAAGTTCTGGCAATATTTCTTTCGGAAAAAATCTGTTTTCTTCACTGTTCAAGTTGCATAGAGACTCCTTGTAAAGCGATACAAAATTAGAAAGTCTGTACCTTGCCTTTTTTCAACGCATAAAAATTTGTCTATAAATAAAAATAGCCTTTCTAAACTTTCGTGCACGACCCGGTGTGCGCACTGTGGAAAAGTAAATTTTGCCATGTTCTGTGTCCCTACGCTTCATCCATCATATGTTATGTGTGCATGACCAATATGCATATGTTATTCCCCATGTCCGATTAATGACGCAATTACAGTTGTGTCCACCTCTGGTATGTTAGTTTCCAATCCTCGTGAATACTACGAATATCAGGCCTATGTAAGTAATGTTGCCACGTTTCTCAGTGTGCACGTTATTCAATTATAAAGTCCCCGTTTCCAGGCCTCAAAAGGGCCCGGACCACAGATTCAGCTCCTGTCTCCTGAAAGCCTCGCTAAGGAGCGATACAGCCCCCACCTGTATCCTCGACCCTTCACTCACTTCCTGCCTTGCAGTGCCCGGTGCACCCCGGCTCTGCCTCTGAGTCTGCCAAAAGTATGTTATAGTTCCAGTTATCAGTTCAGTCCTCCTCCTCTGCATTCCTAAGCTACTGAACTGCATCAATAGTTTCCGTCATTGTCTAGCCTTCTCGTCTCCACGTTAGAGAAATACTGTATTTAATGGTCATTTAATATTCTTCACGCACTACATGTAGAATAATGCATGGTCCAGTCTTAGAATCAAGTTAGCTTTTCCCCTCATGACTTCTAGTTTATATCAACATGTTCCCTAAACAGTAGATACCAGATAGGGTTTAGGTACATGTCGCTCCGACCCTTCAGACTCTAGTCTCTGCTCCTAGCACAGAGTTCGTAGCCCCCAGCTTCTCCTAGTAACACGTCATTGCCAGTTTTCGCGCACCATTAGGTTAGAGGTCCCGGCTCCTTAGGTAGCCCCCTCCAATGTTTCCGCCCATCCATGACATATTCTGTTACGTTTTCCATCACATGTCTAAGTAAACTCCCAGTTACACCTCTTATTTCTCTTATCTCTCGCGACTGCTACGCGTCACGCCTTCTACTCCACCTACTGTTACGCCCACTGCAATGTAATGCTATGTGTTTGCGCTATGTATATAAGTCAATGTTTTGTTATTAAATGTTAGCGCGCTCATCCCAGACCCAGCCCCGGCAGCTGCCGGGCCTTATTGTCCTATTCCTATGCAGGTTGTCCTGATCCTGTCCTTATGCTGTAATAAACCTGCAGAAACTCCTACTACCTCGAATCTTGACTCTTATTTTATTGAGCTATCTGTTATGCTATAAGTCTAGTCAAAAATAGGGTATTATTTATTTATTTACCACATAATGGCGCCCGAATAGGGACTTGCCCTTTCCCCACGCGTCGGTGAAGCCACGCCGACCCCCTGACCCTCTGCAGTCGTGACGGAACCATACCGTGCACTGGCAGATATTTCTGCTCCAAGTATCCCTCAGGCCCACGGAGGAGACGGAGGAGGCGGTCCAGCATCCGAACGAGACGGTGGAGGAACGCGGCGAGTCCCGACCAGAGCCCAAGCCGAGAGTCCAAGGTCCGAGGTATCCGGAGGCCCACCCGTAACTGAAGTCCGAAGTCCGAAGTCCGTCGTAGTCCAGTCCCGTCCGAGGCCTTCCGTTCCGTGCTGCCCGGTGAGTACCATTGCTGGGGTAGTGTCTAGACAGGGTCAGTCTAAATTGACTCCTGGTCCGTGGGTTGGTGGTACCCAAGCCCACAAACGAAGTGTTCACCTAGGTGGATACGGGTCTTGATGCGTTCCTTTATGGGACCGGTATGTTCCGTACTGTTACAGCAGTGCATCCAGTAACTCTAGTCTGTTCCGTTCTCGAGAATTCTGTTCTGTTTCTGTTTTCAGTATTTTCAGGTAGTATTCTGTTCGAACTGTTATTTATAATGTTGTTTAATGTATTTTCAACGTCGTGGTATGCCTGAATTGTTTTCCCAATTGTTATTGTTTTTCGTGTATTGTATTGTGTTCCGATTCAAGTTTAGAATGCCGCTCTTTTCCAAGTTACGTCAGTTAAAAACTAGAAAGGGTCTGCTGGAAGCAGCAGTTCCTGTTCCGCCTAGGGACAGTCCAGGTCACTTTATGTATCAGAAACATGGCATAAGCGCCATATTGTATCTAGATTTATGGGTAGAGTATACCAAACAGTTAGAAGAAAAGTATAGATGGCCCGTATCGGGTACATGGGATGCCGAATGTATTATGCGAGTAGAAGAAGCATTATGGAAAAAGAAAGCCAGACAGTCACAGAAAGATGCCATCGAGTTATGGCGTAAGGAAGCGCATAGAAGAACGGAAAAGGAAGTCAGAAAGTCAGAGTTAAGTAGAGAATCCCAAGAACGAGCCCAAGAAAGAGAATTAATCGAGATAGGTGAACAAGTCAAAGTCGAACAGTCAGACAGACGGAGGCATGCCCTTATTAAGGGTATGTATCCTCTCCTTGCCGAAGGTTTGCCAAAAGCGACCCCAGAGGCACCCAGTAATTTCCCGCCACCATTAGTTCCGACCAAGCTACGTCACCAACCGACCGCAGCTGATATTTTTATTTCGTCCTATTTGGACGACACAGTTCCAGAATATGCAAATCCAGTTCGCGCTCCACCTGTCCCTGTAAATCAGGCACTTCCCGTTCCTCCAGACACCGGAGTACCTGTTACGGTACCCCCGGGTCAGCCTGCCATACAAGTTCAGCCCAAGTTACAATTACCGACCCTGCAAGCACGAAGAATGTCAGTCGACGATTCTAGTATAGGGGCCGCAGGAGGAGGTCCTCCTCAAACCCCGCCGCCATACAAGCGTTTATCAGCACTCGAATTACATGCTCAAGCATCACAGCGTACTCCAAAAAGCAATAAGTCTGTTACAGAAATCAGACAAGCCCTTGCCGAATGTGTCTATGACACAGTCCCAGGCGAGTATAATATGGTTTTATATTCCGTACGCGTAAGAAGGGTGACCGAGTATCTAGTCACCTTACCAAATATGAAAGAAGATCTAGACAGGATATATCGTTTCATCCGTACAGGGGATGATCCAGAAAGTATTGGCGAAATTATGTCTCAAAGGAAAGCCGAGATTCAGCTCATGATATTAAAGTTCCTGATCAATTGTTTAATAAGAGAACAAGATTACCCGTCTAAAGATCCCGCCGAAATGAGAATTCTAACAAGGTGGAGTGATAATATAGCCGAGGGTAAGCACAAGACCATTAGTGCCATGGAAAGTATGTACAAGAAAATTCGTAAAGAAATAATAAGGTTACACGAACAGCGTAAAGCAGCACAAGTAAGCGAGAAAGAAAGTATCTCTGATCCTGAAGAGGAAGACGAGAACCCCGCCAGAATAGCGTATGTAGGAAAATCCAGATTTCCAGATCGCCATTTACGTCTAGAACCTAAGTCTATTTTTCATCATCTAGCACCAGAACAAGGTTCCCTAGAACAAGTATTTCAAGCTACCGATCACATTCTGAAATCACGAGTCGGATATAGCGAATTAAGTACTATGCACGAACAAGAACTAGCCCGATCAGCAGTCCGATGGATTACTGATTCTACCACTTTTCCAGACGAAATAGTGGCACAAATGTTTCTGAAATTGGCCCCAGCCGAGCAACGACTGGTGGGTATGTATATGATCCAGCACCTCATTACTCAGTATGAGGGTCAACATTCTGATCCAGGCCCGTTGCACGATATCCTGAACGAGTTACTCCAGTACAGATGGAGAGGTCTAGGTACCGATTTAATTAGTGTCATTCTAGAACAGCGCCACAAGTATAGAACGTTCCTGAACCCGCATTTTGTTCATGTCTCACCCCCAGAAAGTAAACCATTCTACATAGACAGACAGAATCCGTTACGAGAAGTCCACCCAGTCCAAGGGGCGGGTGGCGTAATGCAACGAGTGTTTGTATACACTCCGATATCAAAGATGGAACTTCTTGAAATGAAGAAATTAATCCCCTGTCACGACAAAGATCCAGCGGGGTTCCATAGAGAATTAAAGGACATGCTCCGTATGGGAGAATACACTTACCCAGATATCATTAAAATGTTAAAGGTCCTGCTACCCGCAGGGGTGTATGAAAAGTTAAAGGAAAAAGAATGGGAGGTGGGAGAGAAAAAGATCGATTGGACAGCTCTAGAAGCTGAAGACAAGGCACGAGTACCAGGTACCGGTCTTGGAGATAAATGTAAAGAATTACCAGAATTATTGATACAAGTTTTACCTAGATTATTGACAACTAGGAAAGAAGACTGGGATGCAATCTCAGCCTGTAAACAGAAACAAGATGAGGATATTAGTGATTTTTATTCTAGATTTGAGAAATGTTTCAGTATTAACAGTGGTCTCAAGACAAGTAGTGAGTCATACCCTCATCTTTTCGTTACCAAATTAGTCGAGAATTCAAGTCCACAAATTAAAAACCGAGTTTTGAAAGTCGAAAGCACCTGGCAAGCAAATACTCCGTCCCAGATGCTCCAGATGCTCCAGTACCACCAGAATAGAATCAGAGAAGAGCAAGAACACGAAAGAAAATGTATGAAAGACACGAAAATGAAAGTGCTAGTTGCACAATCTATTCCTCAAGACAGTCAGAAGAGAGGTCCGAATCAAGCCGGTCATCCTACAGCTCCCGTTAAAGGGAACTGCAATTATTGTAAACAGCCAGGTCATTTTATAAACGAGTGTGCAGTTCTGAAACACAACATAGCTACTGGTAAGACTAAAGAAAGACCACGTCCGCCTAGACAAGAACAAGTTTCACAGACTCCTCAGCCACAGAATGCACAACAGACAGTTCCAGCACCGCAGCCTATTGCTGCAACACAGCATGTTACACAGCAGATGTACCAGTATGCACAGTCCGAGTATCCAGAGTATCAGTCATATTCATGAAACAGCCTAGAGAGGGAGGTAGGCTTGCCTCTCATCGAGATACCTGTAGACCAAGAAGGTCCCTATGTTCATAGTCAAGTATTAGGGAAAGACAGAAAGTTTTTGATCGATACAGGGGCAAGTAGGACCACAATTAGTCATGCCGAAGTTCCAGGGGCTCCGCTCTCAGGCTCAAGAAATGTTTCCCTTGGATTTTCAGGAAAACCCATAGTTAATGAAATATCAAAGCCAGTTACTCTAGAAGTAGGTCCATTGTCCCGTACTACTGATCTGTTACTTACTAAGTCATGTCCAGAAAATCTATTAGGCATTAAGACATTGAAAGAATTAGGTGCAGTTATTTGCTGTTCCCCAGAGGGAATACGTCTGTTCCTACGTGACTTTAAGGGTCACTATGTATTACGAGATTTTGATTCAAGATTGTCTAATGTTCCACAGCATTTATGGGCGCAAGGTCCAACTGATGTAGGTTACATGCAAATCACACCCTATCGTGTGACTCTCAAACCAGGTGTAGTGTTACCACGAATCAGGCAGTACAGATTGCCACCTGAGGCTGTAGCAGCCTTATCCAAAATTATTGACGAGCTGATGGCTCAAGGAGTAGTTGTAGAAACTGACTCCAATGTATGCAATTCTCCGATCATTCCAGTCATGAAACGTACTGATCCAAATGCACCCCCAGTATATCGATTAGTGATTGATTTACGAGAGCTTAATAAATGTATTATTCCTCAGTACCCAGTTGTTCCAGACATTTCTTCCCTGTTAACAGCCATTGATTCCGAAGCCATGTTTTTTACTGTTATTGACCTCAAGAATGCCTTTTTTAGTGTTCCAATTCATCCAGACAGCCAGTTTCTTTTCGGATTTTGTTTAAATGGAAGGAGCTATATGTTTACACGCGCTCCTCAAGGATTCACAGAAAGCCCTAGTATTTACAGTCAAGCACTCAAGAGACAACTAGACAACATTCACATGCCAACTGACACTGCCCTGCTCCAGTATGTCGATGATCTACTGATCACAGCCCGTTCTGAACGTGCTTGCGAGCGAGCATCACTTACAGTTCTGTATTTTCTAGCCGAGATGGGGCACAAGGTGTCACCTTCGAAGCTTCAATTCTGTGTCCAGCAAGTGGTATACTTAGGACACTTGCTGTCCAAGAGGGGTAGGCAGTTGACACCCGACCGTATCCAGTTAATAGCGAGTCTTCCCCAGCCCAGAACCCAGAAGGAGGTACGTGCCTTTATCGGCCTTACTTCTTATTGTAGACAATGGATTCCCCAGTATGCATTTCTAGCCAAGCCACTGATACAGTTAACGACACAGGAGGCAGCCGTATCGACTGTCCTCCCTTGGACATCTGACCATACACTTAGTTTCAACGAGTTAAAGAAAGCCCTATGTCAAGCTCCAGTTCTAGCTACACCGAACTACAGTAAGCCTTTTACACTTTTCGTTACTGAACGCGAAGGTACAGCATTATCTGTCCTCACACAAGATCAAGCAGGTCAATACAAGCCCTGTGCTTATTTTTCGAGCACATTAGATCCAGTCGCCCAGGCGTTGCCTGCGTGCCTCAAGTCAGTTGCAGCCACAGCACTAGCTATCAGACAAAGTGATTCTATAGTTTTAGGACATTCCCTGACAGTACAGGTCCCACATTCAGTAGAAGTTCTTTTAAACCGAACACAAACTCAGCACTTGACAATTGCACGTTTAACAGGTTATGAATTGACACTGTTCCAGCCACACATAGAAATTAGACGCTGCAACGTCCTGAATCCTGCTACACTGTTACCATCAGTTAGTTCAAATCCAGACCCACATGATTGTGTGGAAGTAGTTAACATTACGACAAAGCCAAGACAAGACCTGACAGATATTCCGTTACCAGATCCTGACCTGACACTTTATGTGGATGGTTCATGTATGAGAACTAGTACAGGAGAACTAGTCGCCGCGTATGCAGTGACTACTGACACTGAAGTTATTGAAACACACCGTATTGATACTCTGTCCGCTCAAGCAGCAGAGCTAGTCGCTCTGACACAAGCCTGTATACATGCCAAGAACCTGAAGGTTAATGTTTACACAGATTCACGTTACGCATTCGGAGTTGTACACGACTTCGGAGTGCTCTGGCAGGAGAGAGGTTTTATGACTTCTCATGGAACCAAGATTCAGCATGGTCTCCTTATTCAAGCCCTGTTAGATGCCATACATTTACCGACATCTATTGCTATCATGAAGTGCAAAGCACATACGAAAGTCACTGACATTATTTCCCAAGGTAATGATTTAGCAGACCGCACAGCCAAGCTTACAGCACAGACTCCAGACATTCCAGTTAATCAGACACAGACACATACTCCAGATCCGATTACATGCATGACAGTTAAGGACCCTACACAAGATGTCATAGATATCCAGTTACATGCTACTCCTGATGAAATCAAGAAATGGTCTGTACAAGGAGGGGTCCAGACAGATCAAGGATGGTTAACGAAGGGTAGAGCCACATGGTTTCTCCCCGATTCTATGGTTCAAGTCATTATCAATACCGCACATAGTCCAGCACATTTAGGAGAAAAAGCTATGTTAGACAGTATCCAGAACATTTGGTTCAACAAGCATTTACGAGCTGCAGCCAAGCAGAAAGTCCGTACCTGTATGATATGTTGCCAGTTTAATCCAGGTAAAAGTGTCCCGGTGGAACAAGGTGGTTTCCAGCCCCCTGACCACCCTTTTGAGGTCCTCCAGATGGATTATATTCAAATGGAGCGATGTCGAGGTTTCAAGTATGTCCTTGTAGTTGTATGCGCCTTGTCCAGATGGACAGAAGCATATCCAGTCCCAGATTACACAGCCGCGACCACTGCCAAGCAGTTGGTCCGTGAATTCTTCCCTAGATATGGACTCCCTAGAGTCGTATATTCTGATAACGGCCAGCCATTCTCATCTGAACTCATGAAAAACGTTTCCCTGTTGTTAGGGTACCAGTGGAAGTTCCATTGTGTACGCCATCCAGAAGCAGCTGGACTAGTCGAAAGGCATAATCAGACTCTGAAAATCCGTATAGCAAAAGTATGTAAAGACAAGGGTGTGGACTGGTTAGTAGCTCTGCCAGTCGCTTTATTTTATATGCGTATGGTCGCACATTCCAGATCAGGTCTGTCCCCGTATGAGGTCGTTTTCGGCCGCCCCCCTAACATGTGGGGTACTCCTAGACCCCGAAGTATTACCGATGTTTCATGTAATATGCTGACAGATTACCTAGCTTCCTTGATGTCTGCCCTCAACTCATGTCGTTCACAGGTTGCCGCCGCATTTCCAGACAATACCGAGGTGGCACCGCACGAGATCGTTCCAGGCTCCCTAGTGATGATCAGAAATTTTGACAGATCAAGTCCGCTGGAACCACGTTGGAAGGAGCCACGTCAGGTCCTCTTGACCACCCGAACTGCCGTCAAGTTGGAAGGCAGGAAGGGGTGGGTCCACCTTTCTCATGTAAAACTTTTCAAAGGATCGAAACCAGTCTTCAAAAACATTTCCAAGAACATTTCCCAGGATTCGAAGGATTGCCAGAACATTGTTTTAAAGGACTGTCCCGCACAAGACTTTATTACAACCCCTCCCTTGTTAGAGAAAACTCCGCAACAGGAGTATAAGTTAAAGCTCAGGTCTAATAAGTCAGCCAGTTTGATTGTATAAGTCCTCCCCTAGGTGAAACGGTTAGACTGTTTCTGACATGTATAAAATAGACCCCCATAGTGAGAGAGTCAGTCAAAGCTCAATCAAATGTATCATTTTTCTGAGTTTCATATTATTTCTCAGCATAATGATTTCCTGCACCAGCTATGCTTTCTATCTGTGTTTTTCAGTTCCTCATGTAAATATGTCTGCTCATGCTACAATAGAGCACACGTTTAGTGATCTGCCTCCTCACGAATATGCATACCGCCTCGCCATGCGTAATAACACATTTATCCGTATGTTACATTATTCACACCAGACCAGCAATGCCACTAATTGTTGGGTGTGTGGTCGACTCCCCCCTTTCCAGACACCGAAGGGAGTTCTGCCACTCTTTCCTTATCCATTCTCACACAATGGTTCGTGTGAAGCATGGTCCACGCTGACGTCATCCTCAACAGATATGTTTTTTCTTAACAGTACATGTTTCCCAGACAAGCAAGGTTTCCCCCACAGAACAGGTTTAGATTTAGAAAATGAAGTATATAATTTAGGAAATTATTCGTCGAATTTCATGGTTCTGAATGTTCAGTCTGATACTACTCCAGACTCACCCGCTATTTTAGTACTACCAGTCAAAGGCGAATTATGTGTCCGTAGTTATGGTTCTGTACATATAGGTCATAGTGAATGTACTACTGTTATCCAGTATAGTGACAGTGGGAAATCTATTTTCAAAGCTTCACGTCATTCTTATTTTATTTGTGGTCAAACTGCATATGTCCGTCTGCCCCTCGATTGGGAGGGAACCTGTTACATTGCTTTCCTACTGCCACCTGTTTTTCTAGCCCCACCTGACTATCATAGGAATTCTTTCTTAGTACACACTAGACACAAGAGAAATCTCCCGATTGTCGATTATACTGAAACTGCCGCAGAGCAATTCATTGATATAGATAAAGGTGTTTTCCCTTATTTAGGTACAGTTGTAAATAGTAAGCTTATTCGTAGGTTAACAAGAACCCTTGAAGCAGTAGTAGATGAGACTGCCTCCGCTCTAGGTAACTTAACTGAAGAGCAATCTTTTATGAGAATTGTCGTTTTACAGAATCGTCTCGTCCTTGACGTCATACTGGCCGATAGGGGCGGGGCCTGTAGAATTCTCGGATCCAGTTGTTGTATTTTCATTCCAAATAACGCGCCGTCTGTTTATTCAGCTATAACCAGACTCCACAAAATTGCCCATCTGTTACACCAAGATCCAGGCACCTGGACATGGTCCGGTTGGTTCTGGAATATAATTTCCGCATGGGGTTGGAAAGTCCTGTCCTTTTTAGGTATTGCAGTAGCGATCATATTTAGCTGCTGCCTCTGTATACAATGTGGCCCTGCGATTTGCAGCATGTGTGCTACCTCTTGTATTCCCAGTCCCAAGCCCTGTTCTAAATCCCGTTCCAAGACAATTCGAGACGAGCAAATGGTACTGTATGAAATGATAGACGGTATCATGAATATTGATGTTTCCTGATGGAAACGTAGTGACAAGGAGGGAATGTGGAAAAGTAAATTTTGCCATGTTCTGTGTCCCTACGCTTCATCCATCATATGTTATGTGTGCATGACCAATATGCATATGTTATTCCCCATGTCCGATTAATGACGCAATTACAGTTGTGTCCACCTCTGGTATGTTAGTTTCCAATCCTCGTGAATACTACGAATATCAGGCCTATGTAAGTAATGTTGCCACGTTTCTCAGTGTGCACGTTATTCAATTATAAAGTCCCCGTTTCCAGGCCTCAAAAGGGCCCGGACCACAGATTCAGCTCCTGTCTCCTGAAAGCCTCGCTAAGGAGCGATACAGCCCCCACCTGTATCCTCGACCCTTCACTCACTTCCTGCCTTGCAGTGCCCGGTGCACCCCGGCTCTGCCTCTGAGTCTGCCAAAAGTATGTTATAGTTCCAGTTATCAGTTCAGTCCTCCTCCTCTGCATTCCTAAGCTACTGAACTGCATCAATAGTTTCCGTCATTGTCTAGCCTTCTCGTCTCCACGTTAGAGAAATACTGTATTTAATGGTCATTTAATATTCTTCACGCACTACATGTAGAATAATGCATGGTCCAGTCTTAGAATCAAGTTAGCTTTTCCCCTCATGACTTCTAGTTTATATCAACATGTTCCCTAAACAGTAGATACCAGATAGGGTTTAGGTACATGTCGCTCCGACCCTTCAGACTCTAGTCTCTGCTCCTAGCACAGAGTTCGTAGCCCCCAGCTTCTCCTAGTAACACGTCATTGCCAGTTTTCGCGCACCATTAGGTTAGAGGTCCCGGCTCCTTAGGTAGCCCCCTCCAATGTTTCCGCCCATCCATGACATATTCTGTTACGTTTTCCATCACATGTCTAAGTAAACTCCCAGTTACACCTCTTATTTCTCTTATCTCTCGCGACTGCTACGCGTCACGCCTTCTACTCCACCTACTGTTACGCCCACTGCAATGTAATGCTATGTGTTTGCGCTATGTATATAAGTCAATGTTTTGTTATTAAATGTTAGCGCGCTCATCCCAGACCCAGCCCCGGCAGCTGCCGGGCCTTATTGTCCTATTCCTATGCAGGTTGTCCTGATCCTGTCCTTATGCTGTAATAAACCTGCAGAAACTCCTACTACCTCGAATCTTGACTCTTATTTTATTGAGCTATCTGTTATGCTATAAGTCTAGTCAAAAATAGGGTATTATTTATTTATTTACCACATAATGGCGCCCGAATAGGGACTTGCCCTTTCCCCACGCGTCGGTGAAGCCACGCCGACCCCCTGACCCTCTGCAGTCGTGACGGAACCATACCGTGCACTGGCAGATATTTCTGCTCCAAGTATCCCTCAGGCCCACGGAGGAGACGGAGGAGGCGGTCCAGCATCCGAACGAGACGGTGGAGGAACGCGGCGAGTCCCGACCAGAGCCCAAGCCGAGAGTCCAAGGTCCGAGGTATCCGGAGGCCCACCCGTAACTGAAGTCCGAAGTCCGAAGTCCGTCGTAGTCCAGTCCCGTCCGAGGCCTTCCGTTCCGTGCTGCCCGGTGAGTACCATTGCTGGGGTAGTGTCTAGACAGGGTCAGTCTAAATTGACTCCTGGTCCGTGGGTTGGTGGTACCCAAGCCCACAAACGAAGTGTTCACCTAGGTGGATACGGGTCTTGATGCGTTCCTTTATGGGACCGGTATGTTCCGTACTGTTACAGCAGTGCATCCAGTAACTCTAGTCTGTTCCGTTCTCGAGAATTCTGTTCTGTTTCTGTTTTCAGTATTTTCAGGTAGTATTCTGTTCGAACTGTTATTTATAATGTTGTTTAATGTATTTTCAACGTCGTGGTATGCCTGAATTGTTTTCCCAATTGTTATTGTTTTTCGTGTATTGTATTGTGTTCCGATTCAAGTTTAGAATGCCGCTCTTTTCCAAGTTACGTCAGTTAAAAACTAGAAAGGGTCTGCTGGAAGCAGCAGTTCCTGTTCCGCCTAGGGACAGTCCAGGTCACTTTATGTATCAGAAACATGGCATAAGCGCCATATTGTATCTAGATTTATGGGTAGAGTATACCAAACAGTTAGAAGAAAAGTATAGATGGCCCGTATCGGGTACATGGGATGCCGAATGTATTATGCGAGTAGAAGAAGCATTATGGAAAAAGAAAGCCAGACAGTCACAGAAAGATGCCATCGAGTTATGGCGTAAGGAAGCGCATAGAAGAACGGAAAAGGAAGTCAGAAAGTCAGAGTTAAGTAGAGAATCCCAAGAACGAGCCCAAGAAAGAGAATTAATCGAGATAGGTGAACAAGTCAAAGTCGAACAGTCAGACAGACGGAGGCATGCCCTTATTAAGGGTATGTATCCTCTCCTTGCCGAAGGTTTGCCAAAAGCGACCCCAGAGGCACCCAGTAATTTCCCGCCACCATTAGTTCCGACCAAGCTACGTCACCAACCGACCGCAGCTGATATTTTTATTTCGTCCTATTTGGACGACACAGTTCCAGAATATGCAAATCCAGTTCGCGCTCCACCTGTCCCTGTAAATCAGGCACTTCCCGTTCCTCCAGACACCGGAGTACCTGTTACGGTACCCCCGGGTCAGCCTGCCATACAAGTTCAGCCCACGTTACAATTACCGACCCTGCAAGCACGAAGAATGTCAGTCGACGATTCTAGTATAGGGGCCGCAGGAGGAGGTCCTCCTCAAACCCCGCCGCCATACAAGCGTTTATCAGCACTCGAATTACATGCTCAAGCATCACAGCGTACTCCAAAAAGCAATAAGTCTCGGCAACAGTTCTCAATAAAATGGATAGCGCATTTCCAAGCTTTCGTGCGCGACCGACTGCGCGCACCCGCCTATATATTTCGTGAAAAACTTTGCAATCTGAACTTATTGAACTTCTTCATAGACCCATCAAAGAACTTATAATACGTCAAAGAGACTAAACCTAGGCTTCTTTTTTAATATTATGAAAATTTTCATTAAATGGAGCCGAATGTCTTTTTAAACTTTCGTGTGTTACCGAATGTACACACCTTAGTATTTTAAAAAAATATATAAAAGGTTTTATACTTTAACAATTGTATGCTTGAATCGAGCTCAAAAGATATATTAAATCCAAATATGTTTGAATTTACTTCTTTTCACGTTTTGAAACTTCGCTGAATTAGACCGCTACTTCCAAATGACGTACGTGACTAGATACTATCACCGCGTACACGTCCTGAGACGCGCATGTGAAGTCATGTGACTTGAAAACAACACTTCCAATTGGTTCTTAGTAGTTTCTATTCTGCAATTTACACGGAGGACTCCACCCACTTCCATCACTATCTTTTGTACTCTCAAAAGAGAACAACGTTCAACATCCTTCGGAAGACTTTGCTGAAATGGCTGCCGCCCCGCATTCATCTTCCGAATCTGAAGGAAATGAGCGACTACCTTTAAAAAGAAAAAAGGAATCTTTTATTTGGCAATTTTTCACTTATCCTGAAGAACAAAAGAAAGTTAATGCGCCAAAAGTTACCTGCACGATATGCAATAAGGTTCTCTCAAGAGGAAATCCAAGAAAAAAATATTCCTTTCCATACATACCATGGTGCGGCATGTCAAACAAGTGCACCCTGTTGAATTTGCAAAGGCATCGACAAGAGCCCTGGCCACGCTATTACCATTAGAGGTGGCCAGCACATTTTCTGATCGACGACCTGTATCTCCATCGAGTGCAGAGATGGACTTGAGATATTTAACTATATATGGTCTATAACCTATGGTTTTTTCAGTGAATTTTCAAGGTTTTGTAAATGCTAATTCCTAACTATATATGGTCTATAACCTATGGTTTTTTCAGTGAATTTGCTCCGCCGCCCACCCCGCCCAAAATAACGACAAACCCTATGCAAATATTATAAATATATACAACACACCAACAAAGTAACAGGGTAAAACGTTTCATTAAATAACTATTTACATGGCAGCCTGCTGCAACATCGATCCAAATGCATGACACTTTTCCTGTCAAGGTAGCATAGCTGGCGGCCTAGGGGTGGAGGACCGTTGTGCAAATACCCCGGGGAGGACTCTGGATATGCTTGGTCCCTGAGATTCTTCGATGTCACTGCCTTCCACAAATGTCATAAGTCCTGGATGTTGGGTGCCATAGTTGAGGGTTTGACCTAAAGACACGTCCTGCGGTGCCCTGGTCCAACCATCACATATACCTGCGCCAGGAGACGGCGTGGGGTGCACTGGAAGGGAGAGGCGGCGCGAACGAGCCTCCCCCACCTCCCCAGGTGGAGGTTTCTCAACTACACCCCTAAAGACACGTCCTGCGGTGCCCTGGTCCAACCATCACATATACCTGCGCCAGGAGACGGCGTGGGGTGCACTGGAAGGGAGAGGCGGCGCGAACGAACCTCCCCCAGGTGGAGGTTTCTCAGCTGCACCCCAGCACTTCACTCGACATAAGCGGCCGGCTCCCGGGGTCCGGCGGAACTTTTAGCCTTTTGGTGACTTTTCCATTCTGGACCTTGTCCCACAATCCGTTTGACCTGAAGACACGTCCTGCGGTGCCCTGGTCCAACCATCACATATACCTGCACCAGGAGACGGCGTGGGGTGCACTGGAAGGGAGAGGCGGCACGAACGAGCCTCCCCCACCTCCCCAGGTGGAGGTTTCTCAGCTGCACCCCAGCGCTTCACTCGACAAGCTGAGTTGCGCCCGCTCCTGCGGCACATTGCCTCGCTCGGCCAGCTCAATTACGCCTGCTCTTGCTATTACAGCGTCTCACCCGCCATCCGGCTGAATTGCACCCACTCTTGCGGTACAGCAACAGGCGGCTGCCACGGAGCTCAGGAAATGGCGGTCGGCTCCACAGACTTGGGCCTGGCTTGCAAGGATGACTCTGGACAACCCTGGAACTCGAACGCTTCACTGCTACGGCATGGGCCCCATTCCCAAAAGCGTCCCATCAGTCTTGAAGATTCTACAAGAGTCACCGGGGCCCCCGACTCCCGCAGAGTTCCGGTGGGAAGCTTCTGCCATGATTGCTCGCAGAATGGCCACGACGTAGCCACGGGGTGCTCTCATGCTAACGCCAGCTTCAGTCTGAAACATCCAGAAACACTGTAGACTACCAATTCAATCAGTTCCGGTGGAGCCCCAACGACGTATCGCGTTGTTGCATAATGCGTCATATGACACGCCGCGTTAGCGCACCCGGAAGTCCTCCGGTGCGCGAGGCGCGAAGCGCAGCTTCCCGGAAGCAATCCGGGGCGCGGCGCGGAGCGCGTAACGTAAGCATAACAGGTCATGTGGCTTGTTAATAAAGCTTTTCATTGGTTTAGAAATATTTTTAGGAGCATATTTGACTATTTTATTAAAGACACTACACATAACCTGTTTTTCAAGTTATGTTTAATTTTAAATGAAACGGTTTACATTTTCACTTTTTATTTCCAGTAAATTTTAAAAATAAATGTTTATAGTTCCATATGCTGAAGCACGTCAGCTTCCCACCCTATGTCATACAATTCTGACAAATCGGCATCCTCATCATGTTCTTCATCATCCTCAGGATTTAAATCATCTAAGGGATCCACTTCCACTGACGTTTCAATGACAAGTTCAACGATAAGATCGAGATCAACGGATTGCTCATTATCACTCATGGTTAATGTTGTCGTTATCTTTAAAGAAAGAGAACAACAATGAGATGTTGCAGAGTAAGAGACAAATCTCAGAGACTATAATAGTAAACAGGACTCATCTCTTTTTAACCTTGGATAAGCCTCACCAACTCTGTGTCCCCTGCTCATACTTAAATGTAAAGGGGCAGATTTATGTTAACTGGCGCATCCCCAGAGATGCACCAGTTAATGTGCACCGCTGCTCTGCCACCCATGGTGTGCCGCATTTACAATGTGGAGCACCATTGAGCAAAAACAACACAGATGCGTCACGCATCTGTGCCGCAAAAGCAGCACATTGCAGGAATCACGTCGTAAGCGCGACATGTCTACTGCAATGCACAGGAGCAAGCCACACATTGCATGGTGCATCACTCCTTATGCCTGTTTCAAACAGGCGTAAGGATTTGATTCAGCAATGCTATAAAGCTGACTCAGTGAAATCTTCTAAATTTCACTGTGTTAGTTTTACAGGGCTTTCATGCAAATGAATGCCCACCCTGCAACAAAACGCCTATATGAAACCTGACGCAGGTTTCATGTGGTGTAGAAAATGAAAATGTATATGTACATAAGCGGCGTTCATTTGTGTTCACCCTCACCACTGTTGGAGTTAAAGCGTAAGTCACGGCACAGTGGCCCCGCCATCTTGCCCCCTTTTAGGCCCCATCACGAACATAGATAGCCCCACATAGCAAAACGTGATCTTATCGCCTGCCCAACTTCAGATCTGACCCCTCCCCCTTTTGCTCTCATGTCCTGTCGTAATGTCCGGCTGTAGATTACAATCACATGTTACATTTGGGAGGGGAAACGACATCAGAGCGACAAATATTAGAAATATACCACACGACAGCAAAATAACAGGTTAAAACGTTTTTATTCTTGAACAAAAATATATTAAAACAACTATTTACATGACAAACGGCCGCAGCAACAAACCCACAATGCATTTCGCCGTATACTTGACGCCGTCCCTGTCCCTCCTTCCCCAAAGTAGCAATGTTGGGCTACTTTTGGGCTGCTTTCTAGTAGGGGTTTTGAGCGTCAGAAAGTCTACAAAAGCCGTCGCCAACGGCCTGGGGTGGAGAACCATTACGCGAATAGTCCGGAGGCGACACCACGCGCCAAGGCCTGTCCCCAGGATGAACCAAGGGATCCGTTCCTGGGGCCGTGGCAAAGAGCGGCCGGCCGCCATCGGCCAGAGAAGGCATGGGCCCTACCCGAGTTGTAGTTGTCTTCCCATTCTCTTCTTCTTTCGGCGCCTTGCAGGCCACAAGGGGGGGATGTCTTGCATATGCCTCCGACCCCCCCCCTCTCTTCATCGCCTGGTCCGGCCATAACAAATGTCAGCAAGACGCCGTGGGGTGCACTGGGAGGGAGAGGCGGCGCGGACGAGCCTCTCCCGCCTCCCCAGGTGGAGGCCCCTCAGCTGCACCCCCAACGATCCACGCACCCGGCAAAGGGTTCGTCCACTGTGGCGGTATAGGGACGCTCCACGAGCCCAGCAAAGGACTCGCCCACTGTTGCGGTACAGCGACGCTCCACTCACCCAGCAGGGTCTCGTCCACTGTGGCGGTGCAACGATGCTTCGCCCGACAGGCTTGAGTCCATCTGCTCCTGCAACCCAGTGACTGCCGGTGGTTGCAGATCTCCTAAAAATGGCGGTCGACTTTGCAGGAATGGGCCTGGCGTGAAAAGTTGGCCTGGTCGCCTGTTAACCAGAAAATGGGCCCCTGTCTTTCCTTTCAAAATGCTGCCAACAATATTTTCTGAATGGAAGACACCTGTCCAGAGGCGTTCTCCTCAACTTTGAAGATTCTACGAGAGCTGCGGAGGGCCCTCGGCCTCCGCGGGCCTCCGACCGCCCCCGATGGAAAAGGACTGCCATGATTGCCCGCAGAACGACCAAAGCGTAGCCACGAGACGTTGGCGCTCTCATGCTGACGCCAGCCTCAGTTTGAATGACCAAAAATCCTGCAGACTACTGATTCGATCGGTTCCGGTGGAACATCAGTATGACCCGGTAGGAAAGATTGTTGCCCCTCCCTTTTCTTTGATTGATGGTTCATGTCACCGGTCCCTTCTGTTGCCCCTTAACGGAACTTCTGGACTGCCGAAAGAGATTCTGGTCCAACCCCGAGTTGGTGGAGACATTTTGACTATACTTGGGCCCGCCTGACCCCACCCAAAATGGCGCCGATATAAACGAAACTCGCAATTCCCCGTTGTGTTCCGGATGCTCAGACTTCAGATCATGAAATATGGATGCAGTTCTTGAAGCACATGGCGGGAGGGGATGAGTATTGCTTGAACATTCGGACAATGAATTGATATTAAGTTCTGACGCATCATTAATTACAGTATTATTGAAAGGTCGATTTTTCAACACTGATGGTACTTGCCCACAATGAATTTTCGATATGATTCTATTGCACTTATCGTACCTTGATGAAATAAAATGACCACCGACTCAGTTATGTTTTCCTCAGATAAATATGCCCTCTTGTACAGCCCCAGTCTACTCCGTGGCTGGCCCACGTAGTTTTAGGCCTGCATTTGTGCGTCATCACTTACGTGGTTGTATGCCTGCATTTGTACGTCATCATTTTTTAATAAAGATTTTGTGAAAACCAAATATAATAGTAGCTCTTGAATTGGTATGTTCGAATACATAGCCATTGTTTCCGATCTACGTAAAATACAGGCGAAATAAAGCAAGTCGGTTACTGAAAGGTCAAAAATCAAAGTGCCCAGAAATAGTGAAAATGTAAATGATCCAAGTCTGTTACGTGTATTTTTTTCTTTTGTGCAACATAAGGCAATCGATAAAGGTCCCGGTGTTCTGTTTTACCTTGTATGCCACATATCTCAGGGAAATTGTTTCAAGTGTACACAAAAGAAAAACTCGAATTACTAACAATTTTTGGGGCAGATTTACAAACCCCTATCTCCATGGGAACGTCACTTTTTGCGATATTCCCGTGGCGATATGGGTTTCGCCCTATGTACAAGGCACCGTTGAGCCACTTACTATGGCTTAACGCTGCTTTGCAAATAAGAACCACTTTCATGCAATACTTAACGTGAAAGAGGTGGGCAGTGGGTGTTGCGATGGGCGTTCCACTGCAACAGCCATTGATTTTTTAACACTGCCTCCTATTTACAAGGGCAGCGTAAATAGGAGACTGCGCCATAATTAAAACCAGGAAACACCTGGACTTAACTTGACGAAACGAGGATAAATGCTTTATTTCTCCTCGATTTTGCTTTTTTCATGTGTGCTGCCTTATGCAGTACGTATGGAAAAAGCAAAACGCCTTGGATTTTTTATGTTCAGGAAGGAGGATCTTCCTGTACATAAACAATCTTCCCCTGCACGCAGTCACACTTGCACTATGGTGCAAGGGTGCCTGCATTGCCGCTACCCTGCTAAGTGTAGCGCAAGCGCAGGGGGAAACACAGGGCTGCACCATATTCTTGTAAATATGGCCAAAACCCTCGTTTCCGAAGTGGTGGACCGTGTCATTAAGCCAAGGAGGATAACGACATGCTCCTCCACTTCTGTGAATTTACAAAAAACTAAATAATTTAATGGGAAGATTGGTGCTGCATCCCAGTGACAAACCTTTACATGGCTGGTTTTATTTTGCTGTTCGAGGCTCCTGCTCCTGCAAGGGCCAGTCTGGAAACCAAAAGCAGCCCTAGAAAATGTTTTCAGACCAGTCCCCATACGGTGCATACCAAGTGCAATGAGTGAGCCTGACCACTACAGAGGGTGCTTTGGAATGCTCTCCCCCAAAGGTTTTTGGGAAACAATGGTGCAGTCTACAACACAGTTATCATTGCAGATTGAATTTTATTAGCTTTCAAAGAATAGTAAAAACTCTCCTCTCTCCAGCAGGTACATTAATCACTGGTGTTATCTTGACACTTTTATTGTTGCTCCAAAACTGATAATTCTGCAAGGAACTTTCAAGTGCTTTTAAAACTGCTGCCTGCGGACCCCCTGAGAATGGGTCAAGGACCCCTGGGGGTCCGCGGACCACAGTTTGGGAAACACTGGTCTAACCACTAGCATTTTCATGTATCGTTCCTAAACTGAAAAGCCAGAGACCTTCATCCATTTATTAATATATAATGACCCTTATTTATGTTAAAAGTAACGCACCGGCGGCGCAAGGCCTTCATAAATCTGCCCCAATATACTTCCTCATAAGAGTGTATAATTAATTTTGCTAAACCATATTCATTTTTCATCAACTATACCGTTTGTATTTTATGTACTAGTGGCTATACCGATTACTTTGTTTTTTACAATGTCTGCACTCGTATTAGATAAGAAACTTGCCTTGAAAACAGTGCATTTCTGAATAAACATTTCAAATATACACGTTCTCTCTTTTAATCCATAATCTCAACTAAAATGATTGTATATTGAAACAGTATTCATGAGTTCCACGTAACTTCAGCTGTACTAACTTAATATTTTCTTTTGTCGACCTGATTTACTCATACTAGAACCCACAGGCCTATAACAGCCCGTGAACCCTTTCTTTTACAGTACATGACAAAACAAACAGTTACAGACTTACCTTTACCAATGCTTTGTATGATGTACAACAGTGACAGTCACAAAATAGATATTCGTTTGACGGAAGTCTCAATTATGCTGCTATCACTGCAACCAAAATTCAATGGAACAGATATCCAGTCAATACAGACTCATATATGTCTCTTCAGCCAATCATATTTCCTCCCGCAAAATTTTGTATTCAAATTCACATTTCAGTTGGTTGTCCCTCACAATATTTTCAATGTCACATAAAAGTCACCCATCACCCACTGCCATCTCTGGCTGTTTCCATGGTAACACCTCATTCTGCACCTGGCTGAAGGCACAGGTCAAAAGTTCATATCTCAACGTTCTACAGCAAACTAACAACACTGTTTTCCCTCCAGAAACACCTGCCTATCCACAGCTCTGTTACATGTCATTTTTTTCACACCCAATACTACTTTTTCTTTTACATAACATTAACATGCAACGTAGTCTTCAATCTTCACGTATTAGAATCAACCAATCATCTTTTGTTTTTCAACCACACCAAGCCTCATCCATTTTTTATCCTGAATTTCAGCTTCTAACTGCCATTCCGCTTCCACAACCCATCGGAGCACGACTGCATCTGCCTTGAAAATGAAGGTTTGGCTTTTAGGACACAGCTATATTCACTGGAGTGGAAAATATGCAGCAAGCAGACGAATTTCCAACCTTGATTTACCAAATGTGCAGATAACGTGGATTGGGCAAAGAGGATTAAGATGTCACCAATTAATACCATTGGTGAAAACTTTTATGCATCTCCCAGAACCAGACCTTATAATTGTGCACTGTGGTGGGAACGATCTAGGCACATTGACTGGGGTAGGTCTGGAAATGCTTCTAAAAGACACCTTTAGACAATTGATGACACTTTTTCCTCGAACTGCCTTGGCATATTCCAATATATGCCAAAGACAGAAATGGAATTGGTCCAATCAACATTGTGCACAAATTGAGAAAGCAAGGAGACATGTTAATAAATCTGTTTCTGCTTTCCTCAGAGATTATAGCATGGGTTCTATTTACCACAACAACTTGCGTTACCACATGCAAGACATCTATAGGACAGATGGTGTTCATTTCACGGATGAGGGAAACAAAATCTTCCTCTGCAACATCAGACTCTGCATCGGTACTTACTTATAAATGCAGAAACAACTCAATAAACACAAGGGCTCTTTTCAGAGCCACCTTATATCAAAGCACTCAAACTTCTGATTTATCTCCATTTTCACACTCTTGTAAATAGGTGTGCGCGCCCGAGTGCGCGCACCCCGCAACTTTCTTTCGAAAAAAAAAAATATATATATTTTCTCCTTTAAGGACCTTACTGCACACCCTGAGAAAACCTACGCAGCAAAACAACCTCTACCTTCTCCCCTTTCCATGTTCCAACGCTTTGAAATGACAATATATTTACTCGCAGTGACAAAATGGCGGTCAACACTTCCTGATTTCCTTCGAATCGAACGTTAACAGACGTCACGCAGCAAAAATAAAATTCCGCTCGCGCGCAGCCGCTCGAGTGCGCGCACCCGTCCGCGCTTATCGATATATAATTGACTTTAACTTTAATTTTCTCAGCAACTACGGAACGGATTTACACCATTCCACATAAAGCGTAATCTGCGAGCCGGACTCTACAGTACTGCCAAATTTCTTATAAATCCATTCAGCCGTTCGACCTGTAGCCGTGTCTAAACGTCCTATGGAAAATAACATGGAGAAAACACGTTTTGGGACCCCCCTTTTATCTCAGCCCCCACTTCACCAATCCCCCCCAAATGTTCAGGGAAGGAGCGCAGTGGACCGAGCCATCTTCTTTGAGAAATTCGCAAAGATTCATCCACCAGGGCCAAAGTTAATCCAAATAGAATGCTGACGATTTCCTATGGAAACTAGGTCCTAACTATAACTACCTACTGGCGACCGCCAGTAGGTAATATACATATCAAGTTCATCATAACACAATTGAAAACAAATAATACACAGCGAGTCACAGACTCTAAAGTAAAAATACAAGTGTGTGAAAATGTGAAAAACAGTGTTCACATACAAAGCCTAAAGAAGGTGGTCGGACCTGTTAAACCACCGAAACGCGACGCTTCTTGGTCACTTTTTAAGATAATTTGTCCCTTAAGGGATAGTATTACCTGTGAGAATTGGTCCCACAAAGTTTCTTAATTTGTATGTGAACACTGTTTTTCACATTTTCCCGCACTTGTATTTTAACTTCAGAGTCTGTGCCTCGCTGTGTTTTATTTGTTTTAAATTGTGCTATGATGAACTTGATATGTGTGTATATATATATATACAAATAAATAATCATTTGTTACATTTGATTAATTGGCTAATACATGAAGCTCCTGGTGGATGAGTAAATATTGATAGGCTGATACATGGTGTTTGTGAGCTGAATAACAAGTATACAGTGGTGTGTGCAATGTAGAATTCCCAAAAGGATTTATTTTTTAAGACATGCAACAAAGCTTGCACACAATTGACAGTAAAATTGATACCCTGAATCTCCGTATGGATACCATGATGGCAAAGCTGGACAAGCATGGAGTGCGCCTAACAGAGGCGGAACAACGTATCTCCATCACAGAAGATAAGGTGGACAACATCACGGAGTCCTGTACCCAGACGGAGAAACTACTGGAGGTAAAACGGGCCAAGAACGAGGACTTGGAGGCAAGGTCCCAGCCCAATAACTTACGATTACAGGTGTGCCTGAGTCTACCAACACGGGGAAAATGGAACTTTACGTAGAGGAAATGCTCAAAACCATGTTGGGTGCAGAAAATGTTTCTAACATGTTGGTTGTGGAGAGGGCTCATCGCTCCCTTGCGCCGCACCCTGTCCCGGGAGCACCCCCATGCCCGATAATTGCCAAAGTCCTCAATTATCGCGATAGGGATGTGGCACTCCGTCTTGCAAGGGAAATGGGCACTACTAAGTACCAGGGGATGGAGGTGGTGCTGTTCGCGGACTTTACGACGGCAGTGCAGCAGGCCCGGCGAGAGTTTCAGCAAGTAAAGAAGAATTTGCAGTCATGAAGATACAATATGGCATGCTGTACCCGGCGCGACTCAGAATACAACACAGTAGCAAACCTAGAATTTTCACAACACCAATAGACCCTATGCAGTTTGTAAAGCAACTGGACCGGCGCAAAACTAATAGAATGGATGGAGATGAAGGGAATAATGAAGATTAAAGACAGAAGGTTACATGCCTGGTTCTGACTGGTATTGATGTATATAATCTCTTCAATATCTATAGTAAAGTATCACTATAACTATAGTTTGAAGGCACTGAGGCTCTTACGTAGGGTATTGACACAAGGATGAAGTGTACAGTATATGCAAATTTAATGAGGTGCATCGGGATGATAATTATTTGGGAATAACTCCAAATGGACAATAACGGAGATAGGCCGATGCAGTAGCAGACAATGCAGATACATAAGTGCAGATACGCCTGATGTCCTAGTTGCGACATTGGATGATGGGTTGGATATAGGGAAAATCTTTACATGGCTGTTTATTAACGCTACCTATTACTGTTCAATAATTGTTTTGTTATATGTAATGAGTCCATTACTCATGGTCTATATCGGGCTATGCGGCTGGGAACCGAGTCATAAACCTTTTCAGATGAGTGCTGGTTGGGCGGCCGGTTACACTGCCTCCTTTTGATGTAGCAGCAAGGCAGGTGAAATTCCTTTGTGGATGCTATGCTAAACCATATTGACATGTGATGTGCTAGGGGATGGAATAGGTGTTGCCCTGACCACCCCTTATTCCGAGGGGGTCGGTGGGCAGCTGGTGTCCTCCAGGAGGGTACAACCCAAGCAGTTCATGGTTGGGACTGTAATCTGTGAGCGGATTAGGTGCTTACAGCGGGATGGGGGTTAGATTTATTTTTTGTGTTCCTTACCTTAGGGTTCATTAGCATGACAGTTGGGGGATTGTTCAAATACATCATTGTGCAATGCAGAATACATGTTATGCAGACATCATGTGAAAGGAAAATCAGATGCAGTGTTACTACATAGATAAAACACAGTACTGATGATGACTGGGGATGGTAAACTAACCTGGGTAACATGGAATGTTAGAGGTCTTAATAATCCGAAGAAGACAAGGCAGGTGCTGGCCTATCTGGATCGTCACAACGTCAAAGTGGCGTTTTTGCAGGAAACACACCTTATCAAACATGCAGCTGACACAGTGGCCACTAGATGGGCTGGGGTAAAATTGGTCTCCTCCTACTCCTCGTACGCGAGGGGAGTTATAATTTTTATTTAAAAAACCTCACACGTGGACATAGATGACAATGGTCCGTATATCATAGTACAGGGGAAACTGTGCGGTAAGTTGGTGACAATTCTAAATATCTATGGCCCTAATATTGACGAACCTGTTTTCTTTACGAGACACAGTGGAGTACGGTACATAGGTTACAACCAGCTGCAATCATGTGTGGGGGAGATTTTAATGTAGTATTAAAACTGGCAATGGCAATGGACCGACACTCCAATGCAGAACCCACAGTTAAAAAAGCTGCACAGGCCGTTAAGAGTGGTATGCAGGATTTGTCTCTCATAGATGTCTGGAGGTCTGGAGGTTGAGACACCCAGGGGCGCGGGAGGGTACATGTCACTCCTATGCACATCAGTCCTGGTCATGATTGGACTATTGGTTGACTACCAGTGATGTAAACTCACTGATTACTAAGGTTACCCACTTACCTCGGACACTCTCCGACCATTCCCCATCGCTACTCACAATGCTAATACCCATGTATACACCGCCACAGTTCCAATGGAGACTACAATCCACTACGCTGCAGGACCAGGTACTCCGTGAGGGGGTGCGGGAAGCCATTGAACATTATTTTACTGAAAATGTTGGGTCAGTACAAAGTTTGAGCATACTGTGGGAAGCATTCAAAGTGACGATACGTGGAGTATGCATAGGCCTGCAAGATGGGGTGCTTAAATCACTATACTCGCTCTGCCTAATGGCAAAGCTACAGGCAAACACGCGCTCCCAGCGGAGTTTTCTAAAGAGTACATCGACATACTGGTACCACATTTTCGCGCTTTGTTCGATGGTGCATACGAACAGCAAAGACTACTGGATACGCTTCGTGAAGCACTAATTATAGCCCTGCTGAAACCAGGAAAGGAACCCGATAATTGTGAATCATATCGGCCGTTGTCACTAATAAACACTGATGTCAAGTTTCCAAGCTTTATTCGATTTTTCACACGTTAAAAATCATAAAAGCAATTAATACAAAAAGAGAAATACATCAATACAAACATACATTGTGTTTTAAGAGGGTATTAAAAAAAGTGATTCAATCAAATAGTTTATAATTCATAGTGAACTCCGTTGTTTCAATACACTTTTTAAAAACTTTGTCATTGTCATTATACATAGGGGGATTCCCAGTAGTTGCAAGTTCAAAAATGCAGGCCTACACTGCCTCCATGCCCCGTCTCTCAAATATTGTTTTATCCATCTGGAACGTTCTTTGTTGTACAATTTACAAAATAAGACCAGATGGAAAGTGGTCAGGGCGGAAACCTTATCGCATGGACAGACAGCCAGAGTTCTGCTCCAATCATTTTTATTCGGGAATGAGACGATATGGTGAAAAATGTTAAACCTGAATCTAGTGAGGATAAAACGATCGAACCCCAAAGTCACAATATTTAGGTAAGGTTGTATTTTGTGGGTGGTCAGCAGAGATTGATGGACAAACACAGATTTTTTGCTGACTTCACTTCCTAACCTTAGTGTGTTAAAATGTTCCATACATAAATTTTTCAGAGCTTTCTTCGGGATTTCCCCAATTGATTCAGGGTTCTCGTACCATTCTGGCCTATTGATGTCCAATAGGACTCTCCTGACGTACTCCAGCCATTTAATCCGTTTTGCATTGTCCAGGGCCATAACGTCATTAATTAGTCCTCGGTTTAGGCCCAGTTCTGGTGTCGTCCATACTCTGCGCCAGAGCGGGATTGGCTGAGTTCTAATCAGATCTGTCAGGTGTTCCATCCCCAATTCTGCATGACAGTTATAGACCGAGGTACTCCTCGGGAGGGCCAGAAGATATCTCAAAAAGTCATTTTCAGCAATTTGGAGCGATGTTACATCTTGGTACCCCCATACGCCTGCGCCATACAAAGCGATGCTTCTGCATTTAGCCACATATATGTTGAGCATAATTCCTGGTCGTTTTTTGCCCAATTTGCTTGCAAAGTTTTTAATTGCCGCAATGGCTCGCTTGAAGGCTAGAGTTCTATTCTTCACCTCAGAGACCCAAGCCCCTGATGCCTCAATTGTGACTCCTAGGTATGAAAACGTTTTAGTGGCTTCTACTTGTAGTCCTGCTGTATCAAGTTGGTTAAATCTAGCTCCACCCTTACCACAGCGCATCACAAAGGACTTTTTAGCATTAAGTTTGAGGCCCCTGGCTTCCATGTAATCAACGTATTGGGTTAAGACCCTTTGAGCTCCAACCTTTGTTCTGGCCATTAATACGGCGTCATCCGCATATAGAAGTGAGTAGATATGGCTACTTCCGAGCTTTGGTGAATCTATATTGCAGGCTCCTAATTCCTTCTCTAAGCTGTTGGTATAAAGTGAGAAAAGGAATGGGGCCAGCACACATTGATGTCAAGATATTATCAAAAGTGCTAGCAACCAGATTGAGGTTATTATTACCAGTCATGGTTTTATCTGGATTTATTCCTACCCGCTCCACAGCACACAATCTACGGACGCTTTTTGCAGTAATGCATCTCCTGGAACCTACCTTGCCTGCAGCGGGAGTCCTACTGGACACCACAAAGGCATTTGATTCCATCTCCTAGAGGTATATGTTTGCAGTGTTACATCTTATGGGTGTGCCGTTCATTTATAATAATTGGATCAAGTTGTTCTACACAGATCCAGTGGCTTGCGTGCGTATTAATGGGCAGACGTCTGACACATTTCTGTTTCGGCACGGGACAAGGCAGGGCTGCCCTCTATCACCTTTGCTATTCGCAGTGGTGTTATAACCACTAGCCTGTATATTGCGACAGCGCCATGCGCGGTCAGCGCTACGCTTCCTCCAGCGGTCATTAGCGGTGTCCATGGTCTTATATGTGCGCGAACCGGCGGTGTATTTGGAACAACTCATTAGAGAGTACATTAGAATTGAGTGGCATTCATGCCCGGGGATTAATTGGAACACGTCGGTTGTGATCTCTCTGACAGTAGGCACAATGCAGGTTGAACTGGGATACCCATTAGAATGAAGTGCAGATCCGATTAAGTACCTGGGTATTTGAATTCACAAAGACCCACAGACCGTTATACGCACAAACTATGGCACTGCAATTTCTCGAGTTGAGGAACAAGTCACTAGATGGATAGGGCTACCATTAACGTTTGCTGACAGGGTGGCTTTGCTTAAAATGGTGGTCCTACCGAAATTCTTATATTTGTTTGTAACCGTACCCATTATATTGAGACAACACTTTTTTACTTCACTGCGCACATTACTGATCACGTTAGTCTGGGGAGGTAAAAATCTACAACTTAAGTGGGAGGTATTAACGTTGCCGTATGAGTTGGGTGGGTTTAAGGTGCCTGATATGCAGTTATATTATTTGTGTGCACAAGCGCAATACGCCGTTTACTGGCAAAACGCGCCACCATATACACCACATGTTGCAGTGGAGGCAGGTGCGGTCCATCCAATACCACTGAAAGCAATGATTGTTAACGATACCACGGTGTTTGAAAGGGACGAAGTTGATACGGTACAATGTACCTCTCATGCTTTGAGTGAACTAGGGAAGCGTGCCCAGAGGTTACCACTGTATGCACCGGCAATGCCACTGGTGCACCATAAGACGATATCAGTGATGAGTGAAACGGGCTCACTAAAGGCTTTACAGAGTGCAGGTGCGCACACTACGGGCGATATATATCCCAGTGGTAAATCGATTGATCGCCAGACTTTTATAGGGGACGAGGATAAGCCTGTCATGTTGACATTCATATACAGTTGACTACGAGCTGCGGTTAGGGCGTTATATCCCTGTTTCCCTGATGAACCCCCAACTCTAGGGGCGTTACAACTTATATATACTCCACAAACTTGGAATAAATTGGTTACTTGATTGTATAAAGCTTCATAGATAGCTGAGACGGCTGTTAGTTTGGGTCCCATGAGCCAATGGAATGCTATTTTGCCCCAAACGCTAACAGAGGAGGAGTGGGCCACATGCTGTAGGCTAACAGGTCAATTTACTGCAAATTGAAATCTCAGGCTGAGCCACTATAAGTATGTTCACCAGATGTACTATACGCCAGCACAACTCTATAAGTATGGCCTGAGGGATTCGCACTGTTGTAATTGGTGTGGTGAAGATAATGCCGATTTTCAACATGTGGAAGGGTATGCTCAGACGTGAGTGCTGTGCTCTCCATGCCACTGGAGTCAAGCTATCCTGGCTGATGAGGGCTGAAAGCCCGAAACCGGTCCTAGGATGCTTGTTTCCAGTCCAAGGAGGACCTGGCCTGGCAGTCGGGCTGGACTGTTCCTATTGGGTGCAGGGTCAAGACTGATTTGCATATGGCTGGGTCCAAACTGGAACGACATGGTGAACAACAAAAACGATGGATTTAGGCCCAGATCTCTGTACTGGGGTGAATGTATGACATTGTTCTGCATTCTGTCCATCAATTGTTCTTTTTGCATTTGTCAACCCGAGTGGGACGAGTATGCTCAGACCTGAGTCCCGTGCTCTCCATGCCATTGGAGTCAAGCTACCTTGGCTGATGAGGGCTGAAAGCCCGAAACCGGTAATATGATGCTTGTTTCCAGTCCAGGGAGGACCTGGCCTGGCAGTTCTGGCTGGACTGTTCCCATTGGGCGCAGAGTCAAGACTGATTTGCATATGGCTGGGTCCAAACTGGAATGGCATGGTGAGCAAAAAAAACGATAGATTTAGGCCCAGATCGCTGTACTGGGGTGAATGTATGACATTGTTCTGCATTCTGCCCATCAATTGTTCTTTTTGCATTTGTCACCCTGAGTGGGATGGGTATGCTCAGACGTGAGTCCCGTGCTTTCCATGCCACTGGAGTCAAGCTACCCTGGCTGATGAAGGCTGAAAGCCCGAAAATGCTCCTAGGAACTTGTTTCCAGTCCAGGGAGCACCTGGCCTGGCAGTTCTGGCTGGACTGTTCCCATTGGGCACAGGGTCAAGACTGATTTGCATATGGCTGGGTCCAAACTGCAATGGCATGGTGAGCAAAAAAAACTATGGATTTAGGCCCAGATCTCTGTACTGGGGTGAATGTATGACATTGTTCTGCATTCTGTCCATCAATTGTTCTTTTTGTGATTTTCAACATTTGGCATGGATCTGTCCTAAAGTGGCTGAATACTGGGAGAAAGTTACATTGGCTCTGACAGAAATGGTGGGTGAACGTATAGCATGTAATATGAATATTTTTCTTTTGGGAAATGTGTTGCAGCTTAAAGCTAATCATCGGGAATTAGTGGCTATAGCATTATTACTGGCAAAGCGCAGAGTCTCAATCCATTGGGATGGTAGACCTGCACCAAAATTGACACATTGGCTAAAAGATATAGCATATTGTCATGATCAGCTTACTTGTTATGAGGAAGAACTGCCAAGAGGTTCAAGACAACGTGACATCTGGGGTCCATTCACTGCCTATATGTTAGCTAAATCAACTGACTAATAACATTCTATGCAATGTTACTGTGTTTATTGTATATTTCTGCTGTCAACAGTGCTTTAATATCATACTTGACCAAAATTAAACTGTAAAAACCTGCTGCTATGTAATCTGTAATACAGTGAAAACAATGATGATGTTACACTGATGTTATAATATGAAAACCTATAAATACATTTAAAAAAATAATTAAAACATCTTTGCGGGCAGACCGCTATGTGAGGCTATCACTTCTGCTTCTCTAGAAGAGGACCACTAACCATACTCAAGATCCCCACCTACCTGGCAGGGATTGCACTCCCTTCAGACCGACAATGGTGCAGAAGCTGACCATGAAGGAGAGTCAGCCATGCGGACAACATGTTGTTTTGGCTTCAATCTGGATTTTTTGTCTTTTTCAAAAACAAACTCCTAAAGCAGGTGAGATTTCTCCAACTGAGTAAGTAACGCCTCACAAATAGTGCCAGGTAGGAAAATCGAATGACTGCTGCCTGCCTGGCAGGCCTGTGGCGGAGAAGCCACAAGAAGGGCTTCCACAGGCAGAGCCAGCTGAGACGCCGCTGGTGGAAACCCTGTGGGTCCCCCATCTCTAAATGAGAGAGGGGAACCGCAGGTTTTGGAGGTGGGTGTACCGTCAATTTAAGACGATGCACAGATTCTAAATGACTGCATACAAAGTAGAACTAAAGGTCCTTCATTTTCTTTTTGTTTGAATCTCTTTTATTGAATTTTAAACAAAGGTAAAGGGTTAACAAAGCATGGCAATATACAAAGCCATTCCGACATGAGGACAGTGCATAAAATGTGGGGAACAGTCAGAACACCGCGGTCTTAACCATGCGTGTTCCGGCTACGCAAGTGCAAACACGCTAGCATTAACCACGCATATGCCTTAACCACGCGGGGTGGGAGGTAGTGTAAGTAAAGGGGCAGGGTTTTTAGCCTTAAGGCAATAGGAGGGGAATGGGTAGTCGGGCTAGTTTTTAGGGCTGGGGTAGGCAGGGTAGGTTTCAGGGCAGCAGAAGGAGTTGGAGTAGGTTTCAGGGCAGTGGAAGGGGTTGGGATAGTTTAAGTGACAGCGCGGGGAACCAGGATAGTGTAAGTAAAGGGGCAAGGTTTTAGGCCTTAGGGCAGTGGGAGGAGATTGGGTAGTCAGGGTAGTTTTTAGGGCTGGGGGGTCGAGGTAGGTTTCAGGGCAGTGGAAGGGGTTGGGGTAGTTTAAGGAACAGCGCGGGGTGGGGGTAGTGTAAGTAAAAGGGAAGGGTTTTAGGCATTAGGGTAGGAGAGGAGAACAGGTAAAGTCAGAGCGGGGTGAAGGGGTCGGGTTAGTGTTAGTAAAGGGGCAGGGTTTTAGGAACAGCACAGGTGTGGGGAGGCAGTCAGAGGTTGGGGATGTTGAGGTAGTAGCGATCTTAGCCACACATACCCCTTTACCATTCATGCCTATACTACGCAATTGCCTGGTAAAGGCGTGCGTGGTAAAGGAATGATTTCGGCGCGTGATACACATACGGAGACAAAGCCTCCCGGTCTCCAAACTTGAGGGTAGATTTCCTCGAGGGTTTCAAGTTCTAATGAACAAAACAGAGCAGAACTTTTCGTACAAGAATAAAACCCTTAAAAAAACAGCTGACCTATATACTCTCTGAACCTACCCCATAAATAAGTTGTAGGGGAAAATACGGCCGTCAAGATCAGCGGTTTCACGATCTAATACTATTATTCATGGGAAGTTAGCTGTAGAGCCCAAGATGTATAATTTTTACAAAGGCATAAAAGCGTTACAAAATCAACGAACAAAAAGATACAATAAACTAGATAAATCTGCCCAAACTAAAACTTCTAGCCCTCCCCATCCCACTCGATGACCTATAGTAGTCAATTGTACAAGTGCTGCCAACAATCGACCCAGCAAATCTTATGGTAAGGCGTGGGGTGAACATCAAAATACCAATCAGTGCCTCTTCTGCTTGTTGTAAACTAAGTGGCCAGGTCCCTGCATCTGTCTTGTTCTCTCCCACGGGGATGTCCGGGGAGCTGAATCAGTTCATAATTCAGTCTGAAAATCATGCAGTATGATCTCCCAGTTGGTATGTATAGGGATTTTGCGCAGCCCTAAGTTATCCTCCCTGCTCTCCACCTGGGCTCACACCAGGAGCAACTGCCTCCAGGCCACCAGGGGCGGGGGTTCTGGTGACTTTCAGTGTCTCATGATGAGGCGCTTAACCAGGAATCTGGAGGTGACCTCTTACCTCTCTGAAAAAGGCTCAAGATTCATGCCTCCCATGTGTGTGTCACTGTGCGTCCTATACAGGCGGCTAATTGGGTTGTGACGCCCCACCAATAAATGGTTATGAATAGACAGGCCCATAACATATGAAGGAGGTCAGCATCGGGCAGTTGACATCTAGGACAAACAGCATGAAAGGTGGTGAGGGTAACAGTTATTTTTGGCAGGAGTTAGATAAGCCCTTTGGATAATGCAGCTCTGAATGAGGCAGAAGCGTGCATGGCGGGGACATGGACCGGGCTCTTTAATATGGTAGCCCACTCATTGTCTGTATACGGAGGAGTCAGATTCTCCTCCCAGTGGCACAGCACAGGTAAAAGCAGTGTTGCAGTGTGGTGGTGTAGAGATACTGCAAACCAGCATGTGAGGTGCATGCCCATTCCCAAAACATGTAAGTATTGTATGGTAAGATGCATTGAATGTTCCTGCAGCATGACGCCCCATTTGCCGCCAAGAGCTGCAAATAAAGAGTTGAACAGAAGAAATTGACATGGGTTTAGGTCCTCTTCCCCCACTAGTGTGTCATAAGGCACTAGAGTGATTTTGGAAAAGGGGATGGTGATGGACAGAGTTTCTGAATGATGCAGAATACTCTTACCAAGTCAAGAGATCATGGTTTTGAATCCATCACCGTTTTTCAGCTCACTGCACCATCCCAGCTCAGAACCTGGCTATATGCAAATTAGTCTGTTCCTGTCCCAGTGCATGATGGGAACAGGGCAAACCAAACTACCAAGCCAATTCTTATACTGGGAAGGAAACAAGCTCCCGGGGACCGGTTTCTGGCATCACAGCCTTCTTCGGCCCGGTTTGCTTGAATCCTGATGGTGCAATGAGCAAGGGACTCACGTCTGAGTATACCCTCCCACACTTAGTGTGGATAAAACCGATTTTGGAAAAGGGGGTGGTGATGGACAGAGTTTCTGAATGATGCAGAATACTCTTACCAAGTCAAGAGATCATGGTTTTGAATCCATCACCGTTTTTTAGCTCACTGCACCATCCCAGCTCAGAACCTGGCTATATGCAAATTAGTCTGTTCCTGTCCCAGTGCATGATGGGAACAGGGCAAACCAAACTACCAAGCCAATTCTTATACTGGGAGGGAAACAAGCTCCCGGGGACCGGTTTCTGGCATCACAGCCTTCTTCGGCCCGGTTTGCTTGAATCCTGATGGTGCAATGAGCAAGGGACTCACGTCTGAGTATACCCTCCCACACTTAGTGTGGATAAAACCGATTTTGGAAAAGGGGGTGGTGATGGACAGAGTTTCTGAATGATGCAGAATACTCTTACCAAGTCAAGAGATCATGGTTTTGAATCCATCACCGTTTTTTAGCTCACTGCACCATCCCAGCTCAGAACCTGGCTATATGCAAATTAGTCTGTTCCTGTCCCAGTGCATGATGGGAACAGGGCAAACCAAACTACCAAGCCAATTCTTATACTGGGAAGGAAACAAGCTCCCGGGGACCGGTTTCTGGCATCACAGCCTTCTTCGGCCCGGTTTGCTTGAATCCTGATGGTGCAATGAGCAAGGGACTCACGTCTGAGTATACCCTCCCACACTTAGTGTGGATAAAACCGATTTTGGAAAAGGGGGTGGTGATGGACAGAGTTTCTGAATGATGCAGAATACTCTTACCAAGTCAAGAGATCATGGTTTTGAATCCATCACCGTTTTTTAGCTCACTGCACCATCCCAGCTCAGAACCTGGCTATATGCAAATTAGTCTTTTCCTGTCCCAGTGCATGATGGGAACAGGGCAAACCAAACTACCAAGCCAATTCTTATACTGGGAAGGAAACAAGCTCCCGGGGACCGGTTTCTGGCATCACAGCCTTCTTCGGCCCGGTTTGCTTGAATCCTGATGGTGCAATGAGCAAGGGACTCACGTCTGAGTATACCCTCCCACACTTAGTGTGGATAAAACCGATTTTGGAAAAGGGGGTGGTGATGGACAGAGTTTCTGAATGATGCAGAATACTCTTACCAAGTCAAGAGATCATGGTTTTGAATCCATCACCGTTTTTTAGCTCACTGCACCATCCCAGCTCAGAACCTGGCTATATGCAAATTAGTCTGTTCCTGTCCCAGTGCATGATGGGAACAGGGCAAACCAAACTACCAAGCCAATTCTTATACTGGGAAGGAAACAAGCTCCCGGGGACCGGTTTCTGGCATCACAGCCTTCTTCGGCCCGGTTTGCTTGAATCCTGATGGTGCAATGAGCAAGGGACTCACGTCTGAGTATACCCTCCCACACTTAGTGTGGATAAAACCGATTTTGGAAAAGGGGGTGGTGATGGACAGAGTTTCTGAATGATGCAGAATACTCTTACCAAGTCAAGAGATCATGGTTTTGAATCCATCACCGTTTTTTTAGCTCACTGCACCATCCCAGCTCAGAACCTGGCTATATGCAAATTAGTCTGTTCCTGTCCCAGTGCATGATGGGAACAGGGCAAACCAAACTACCAAGCCAATTCTTATACTGGGAAGGAAACAAGCTCCCGGGACCGGTTTCTGGCATCACAGCCTTCTTCGGCCCGGTTTGCTTGAATCCTGATGGTGCAATGAGCAAGGGACTCACGTCTGAGTATACCCTCCCACACTTAGTGTGGATAAAACCGATTTTGGAAAAGGGGGTGGTGATGGACAGAGTTTCTGAATGATGCAGAATACTCTTACCAAGTCAAGAGATCATGGTTTTGAATCCATCACCGTTTTTTAGCTCACTGCACCATCCCAGCTCAGAACCTGGCTATATGCAAATTAGTCTGTTCCTGTCCCAGTGCATGATGGGAACAGGGCAAACCAAACTACCAAGCCAATTCTTATAATGGGAAGGAAACAAGCTCCCGGGGACTGGTTTCTGGCATCACAGCTTTCTTCGGCCCGGTTTGCTTGAATCCTGATGGTGCAATGAGCAAGGGACTCACGTCTGAGTATACCCTCCCACACTTAGTGTGGATAAAACCGATTTTGGAAAAGGGGGTGGTGATGGACAGAGTTTCTGAATGATGCAGAATACTCTTACCAAGTCAAGAGATCATGGTTTTGAATCCATCACCGTTTTTTAGCTCACTGCACCATCCCAGCTCAGAACCTGGCTATATGCAAATTAGTCTGTTCCTGTCCCAGTGCATGATGGGAACAGGGCAAACCAAACTACCAAGCCAATTCTTATACTGGGAAGGAAACAAGCTCCCGGGGACCGGTTTCTGGCATCACAGCCTTCTTCGGCCCGGTTTGCTTGAATCCTGATGGTGCAATGAGCAAGGGACTCACGTCTGAGTATACCCTCCCACACTTAGTGTGGATAAAACCGATTTTGGAAAAGGGGGTGGTGATGGACAGAGTTTCTGAATGATGCAGAATACTCTTACCAAGTCAAGAGATCATGGTTTTGAATCCATCACCGTTTTTTAGCTCACTGCACCATCCCAGCTCAGAACCTGGCTATATGCAAATTAGTCTGTTCCTGTCCCAGTGCATGATGGGAACAGGGCAAACCAAACTACCAAGCCAATTCTTATACTGGGAAGGAAACAAGCTCCCGGGGACCGGTTTCTGGCATCACAGCCTTCTTCGGCCCGGTTTGCTTGAATCCTGATGGTGCAATGAGCAAGGGACTCACGTCTGAGTATACCCTCCCACACTTAGTGTGGATAAAACCGATTTTGGAAAAGGGGGTGGTGATGGACAGGGTTTCTGAATGATGCAGAATACTCTTACCAAGTCAAGAGATCATGGTTTTGAATCCATCACCGTTTTTTAGCTCACTGCACCATCCCAGCTCAGAACCTGGCTATATGCAAATTAGTCTGTTCCTGTCCCAGTGCATGATGGGAACAGGGCAAACCAAACTACCAAGCCAATTCTTATACTGGGAAGGAAACAAGCTCCCGGGGACCGGTTTCTGGCATCACAGCCTTCTTCGGCCCGGTTTGCTTGAATCCTGATGGTGCAATGAGCAAGGGACTCACGTCTGAGTATACCCTCCCACACTTAGTGTGGATAAAACCGATTTTGGAAAAGGGGGTGGTGATGGACAGAGTTTCTGAATGATGCAGAATACTCTTACCAAGTCAAGAGATCATGGTTTTGAATCCATCACCGTTTTTTAGCTCACTGCACCATCCCAGCTCTGAACCTGGCTATATGCAAATTAGTCTGTTCCTGTCCCAGTGCATGATGGGAACAGGGCAAACCAAACTACCAAGCCAATTCTTATACTGGGAAGGAAACAAGCTCCCGGGGACCGGTTTCTGGCATCACAGCCTTCTTCGGCTTAAAACCATGATCTATTGACTTGGTAAGAGTATTCTGCATCATTCAGAAACTCTGTCCATCACCCTTTTCCAAAATAAGGCACTAGAGTGCCATCCCAGTGTAGGTCCCCCAGGGTGTGCAAGCCAGCCTCCAGCCCGGCGGAGAGCTCCACTGTAATGGTGGTGGCACGGCCTCTAGTTGTGCAGAGTAGAGGTAATGCCGCGCATAGGGGATCACGGATCCGGTAAGATACAAACTACGAAGATAGCAATGAGAAGCAGTGATTCAGGCGGTTTCTCGTTAGTGCAAGGGTGAAAGAGCCAAAGGAACGCTGGAAGAATCCAGGTTGGTGATAGCATGGCTGTGTCCGACAAGTCAAAGCCTGCCAACCACCTGGCCACTCATTGGAGCTGGGAGTCAAGACAATACTGTTCCATGTTTGGGACTGAAATCCCACCCTGGCCAGTTGGCAAATATAGCTTTGACAATGCCACCCTGCATTGCAAGTCACTCCAAATGAACTCTCTCATGAGCCCCTCAAGACAGCTGAAAAGGGGCGCGCGGCGTATAAGGGCAGGTTGGTGAAATAATAGTGCAACTGGGGTAAGACCACCATTTTGAGATGGGCTGTCGCCCATGACAGACAGCGGGAGCATGCCTCAGAAGGACATCTGCGATCTGATGGCTGTAGTAGCCCTCAGAAGCTTACTGTCAAACAAGTTGAATGGTTGATGATACGCACTGACTTCCAAATATAGAAATGTGTCTAGTTGCCACGCTACGGGAACTCCATTGAGGACAAAGGATGGGTCAGGATATGCAGCATGCAGGGGCATCGGGAAAGAAGCACGATTTAGTCCAGTTAACCCTTAAATTTGAAAGAGTTGCAAAGCCGTTGAGCGTGCGGGCTAAAGCATCAGGAACCGAACGCATGTCCCGGAGATACAGAAGAAGATCGTCAGCATAGAGGGAGATCGCATGGGTGGTGTCCCACAGATGTGTGCCCCAATCCGCACCTTGGGCTCAATGGCCCTGAAAAGCGGCTCAATAGCTAAGGAAAAATGTAGTGGGGAGAGTAGGCAACCCTGATGGGTGCCTCTGCATATTGGGATGGGGTCCAAAATATAAGAGCCTGTTCTGCCTCTAGAGAGTGCCTGTGTGTAAAGCAGCCGAATCAAACGGAGAAGCAGCTCCCAATACTGGACAGAGGCAGAGTGGCAAATAAAAATGTCCAATCCAAAGAGTCAAAGGTCTTCTCCAGGTCAAGCACCAGGCATCAATGCACAGAGTATTCATGGACATTAAAGAAATGCCACAAATCTAAGGAGGTATTTCGAGCTGGGACAAACCCATTCTGATCATGGTGGACCAGTGACGGGACCAGAGGTGCCAAACAGTCCGCAAGAACCTGTCCAGTATTTTCTAGTCGGTATTAAGTAGAGCCAAGGGTTCATAGGAGCTCAGGGCGGTGAGATCCCAGTCGTGTTTGGGTAAGGAGTTGAGCAAAGTCTGTCGCAGGGACTCAGGAAGGCAGGAAGCAGATATAGCCTCCTCTTAGAGGGTATGTAGCTGAGGGGCCAGCAAAGAGGCAAATGTTTAATAATACTCTGCCGTCAGGCCGTCTGGACCTGGGGACGTGCCGATCGCCAGAACCCTAATGGCCTCTTGGTTTTGATTGACAGCAATGGGTTTGTCAAGTTCCAACTACTGTTCATGTGTGATGGTGGCAGTTCGATCACAGAGAAGAATATGCCGATACTGTCCTGGCTAGCGTCTGCAAGAAAATGGTATAGCGAGGTGTAGCACAAGTTACTACTTGTGTAACGATATATCTGCAAGAGACATTAGTTAGTATTAGATTCCTTACCTTAGAATATCCCCATGCGTCAGACTGGATCCGGAAATTTTTGCGTAGCAGTAGCCTTGCGCGTCGGTAGGCGTCGTCTGCGGCTCCGCGTCCGTCGTGGGCGCCGTGATGACGTCGTCGGAGTACTTAGACGCCGCCTCCGCGTGCTGACGTCAGTTCTTAGACACAGCTTTTCCGCGCCAGAAACGCAGAGCCATGTTAAAAACCAACACTGGTGCCTTTGAAACTAGGGCCCTGAAAGGGGACAACCCTAACCCTAGATATTGGTTCGCAGAACGGGGAGGATGGGTGGGTCGGTAAGGAATCTAATACTAACTAATGTCTCTTACAGATATATCGTTACACAAGTAGTAACTTGTGCATCTGAAAGAGACACGTTAGTATTAGATTCCTTACCTTAGAATAGATACCCCAGCAATACCAACCCCGGAGGTGGGTCTGCAAACCAATAATCACACCAGAAAGTCCTGGAGGACGGAACGGCCAAAGAAGCCATCCCTCCGGACTTGACTGTCCAGGCAGTAGTGCCTTGCAAACGTGTGCAGCGATGCCCACGTAGCTGCCTGACAGATATCCTGTAAGGGCACACCCCGGCCCAGAGCAGTGGTAGTCGCCGTGGCTCGGGTGGAATGAGCCCGTAATCCAGCAGGGGGCTCCTTCCTAGCCAAGGAGTAGCATGCCTGGATACACAAGATGATCCACCTGGAGATGGTCCTCTTGTGCACCGTTTTCCCCTTCTTAGCGCCCACGTAACCAACAAAGAGTTGGTCATCCACCCGGAACTGGCGTGTGCGGTCCAAGTAAAATGAGAGCGCACGTTTTGGGCCCAGACGGTGGAGCCGCTCTACCTCTTTAGAGGGATGCGGTGGCGGAAAGAAGGTTGGCAAAGTGATAGACTGCCCGATGTGGAAGGCCGTGACAACCTTGGGCAGGAAAGATGGCTTGGTACGCAACACCACTTTGTCCGGATGGACAGAAAGGAATGGTGGAGTACAAGAAAGGGCCTGGAACTCACTCACTCTCCTGGCAGAGGTGATGGCAACCAGGAAAGCAGTCTTCAAAGTAAGAAGGCGAAGAGGACAGTTGTGAAGTGGCTCAAAGGGAGCGCACATCAGAAACGTAAGAACCAGGTTCAAGTCCCACTGAGGCATCACAAACGGAACAGGAGGGAATGTGTGAGTGATGCCCTTTAGAAATCTATTAACAATAGGGGACTTGAACAAAGAAGGTTGATCAGGCAGCCTTAGAAAGGCTGAAAGGGCAGAAAGGTAGCCCTTGATAGTGCCTAGAGCAGAGTCCTGCTGGGCAAGAGAAAGAAGAAAGAGAAGAACCTCAGAAAGAGGGGCAGCAAGAGGATCCACAGCCTTTGCTGTGCACCATGCCACAAATCTGTTCCACCTGCAGGCGTATACCGACTTAGCGGAGGGACGCCTGGCTGCCAGAATGACGTTACAGACTTCAGGAGGCAAGTCAAATGGCCTCAACTGTCGCCGCTCAATCTCCAAGCATGGAGGTGGAGACTGGACAGGTTCGGGTGGAGGACCGTCCCCTGCTGCTGCAACAGAAGGTCCTCCTGAAGAGGCAGATGAACCGGGGGATCGACTGACATACTGAGTAGCTCTGGATACCAGTACCTTCGAGCCCAGTCCGGAGCCACAAGGATGACTTGGGCCCGGTCGCGCTTGATCTTCTTCAGCACTCTGGGCAGAAGTGGTATAGGCGGAAAGGCGTACAGTAGACCACAACTCCACTCGCGACGAAAAGCGTCTCAAAGCGAGTGCCGCCTTGGAAATTCCAACGCTCAGAACAGATGACATTGCGCGTTCTCTTCGGTGGCGAATAGATCTAACCAAGGCTCTCCCCATTGCTGAAAGAGGCCTTGCGCCACGTCCAAGTTCAGACGCCATTCGTGATCCATCATGCACCGACGGCTGAGCTCGTCCGCCCTGGCGTTCAGAGAACCCGCCAGGTGTTGAGCCACCAGGGTCACGCCCTGGCGTTCCAGCCATTGCCAGAGGCGCAGAGCCTCCTGGCAAAGGGTCCACGACCCCACCCCGCCCTGTTTGTTGCAGTACCACATGGCGGTGGTGTTGTCCATGAACACCTGCACTACACTCCCCCGGACAGAGGGGAGGAATGCTTTCAGTGCTAGACGAATCGCCCGTAACTCCAACAGGTTGATGTGGAGCCGGGCCTCCGCCGGACACCAGAGGCCTCTGATCTTCGCCTCTCCCATGTGGCCTCCCCAGCCCTGGAGGGACGCGTCTGTCACAACTACATGCTCCAGTTGGGGAAGGGAGAGGGATTTGCCGCTGACCCAATCGCGGTCCGTGAGCCACCACTGCAGCTGTCTCGCAGTGCCCTCCGAGATCAGGACGTGGTCGGACAGGTTGCCCTGATGCTGGGCCCACTGAAACTTCAGGTCCCACTGCAGAGCCCTCATCCGCCACCTGGCGTGATGCACCAGTAGGATGCAGGAGGCCATCAGCCCCAGAAGCCGCAGCGTCAACCTGACCGAGACCCGGGATAACGGCTGAAAGATGGGAATCAGAGCCTGAATATCCCGGACCCGCTGTTTGGGTGGATAAACCCGAAACCGCGCCGAGTCTAGAACCGCTCCGATGAAGAGGAGCTTCTGAGAGGGGCACAGGTGACTTCGGCACATTGATGGAGAACCCCAGCTGGTGCAGGAGATCTGCCGTAGGCTGGAGGTGGCTGACGACTGTCTGGGGCGAGCCCGCCTTCAACAACCAGTCGTCGAGGTAGGGGAAGACTGAAACCCCCAACCTGCGCAGATGAGCTGCGACCATCGCCATCACCTTCGTGAACACCCGTGGGGTGCTGGTAAGGCCGAAGGGGAGCACGGTAAACTGAAAGTGCTCATGGCCAACCATGAACCGCAGGTAGCGCCGGAGGGCCGGCAGGACGGGGATGTGGAAATAAGCGTCCTGCAAGTCCAACGCTACCATCCAGTCTCCTGGGTCCAGGGCAGCTAAGACCTAAGCCACAGTCAGCATTTTGAACTTCTCCTTCCGGAGGAAGCCGTTGACATTCCTTAGGTCCAAGATAGGGCGCAGGCCCCCTTTGCCCTTCTTGGGTACCAGAAAGTAGTGGGAGTAGCAACCACACCCTACTTCTGGCCCAGGAACGCGCTCGATGGCCCCCTTGGCCAAGAGGGCCGTAACTTCCTCCTGCAGAAGTCGCAAATGATCCCCCGATACACGGTGGTTCTGCGGTGGCATGGTTGGAGGAGTCGCCTCGAAGGGGAGGGAGTAGCCCCTTCGGACGATTTGCAGCACCCACCTGTCCGAAGTGACGGTGCGCCAGTGGAGGTGGTGATGGCGAACCCTGCCCCCCACTGGCGTCACATGGGCCTGAAAGCACGGACTAGGAGGGTTTTGAGGCGGATGCTGCGGGGGAAGGTGTGGACTGACCTCGCCGTTGACCTCTACCGCCAGGACGGCGGTTCCCACGGCCGCCACCGCGTTGGGTATTGCCCTGCGGAGCGTGGCTGGCAGCACGTGTGGGTACACCCCTTCCGTGGCCACGAAAGGAGTGAAAAGCAGCCGATTGCTGGCGCGGGGCCGAGAGGCCCAAGGATTTGGCCGTAGCCCTGGAGTCCTTAAAGCGCTCAAGCGCATGGTCTGCTTTGTCGCCAAAAAGGCGACGGCCATCGAACGGCATGTCCATCAATGTGTTCTGGACATCTGCCGAAAAGTTGGCGGACCTCAGCCAGGCGTGGCGTCTGACCGCCACCGTCGTTGCCATCGCTCTACCTAGCGAGTCGGTGGTATCCAGCCCACACCGGATGGAATATTTGGCTGCATCCCGGCCCTCCACAAGGGCTTGGCCGAGTTTGGCCCGTACCTCCAACGGACACTCTGGCAGCACTTCCGCGACCGTATCCCACAGAGAGTGGGTGTAACGGCCCAAGAGGCATGCGGTGTTGGAAGACCGCAGACCCAGACTAAGGGATGAAAAGATCTTTTTACCATACTGCTCATACCTCTTGGATTCCCTGTCCGGCGGGGCCGATGGGAACGCGGTCTGGGAATTGGAGGCCTGGATGACCAGGCTCTCGGGGGTGGGGTGGGTGGACAGGAAACATGGGTCGCCCGGGGCTGGGCGGTGGCGTCTGGCCACGTTCCTATCTACGGGCGAACCCGTAGCGGGCTTGGACCAAGTGCCCAGAAGAACGTCGGTCAAGGCCTCATTAAAGGGCAGCAGAGGCTCGGCCGAGCTTGACTGCAGTTTAAGGACCTCAGTGAGGAGATTAGTCCTCACGGCCGCGACGGGGAGCTCAAGGCCCAAGGCCTTGGCAGCCCTCATCAACACCACACTGTAGGTTGCCCCCTCCTCCGAAGCCACGGTAGGAGGGGAGACAAAACCAGTGTCTGGAGAGGTGTCCAGGCCACTGGCCTCCCCAAGGTCTCCTGCCCAGTCCTCATGAGACTGACACTCTCTGGTCAGAGGGTCCTCAGACCCCTCGCAGTCCTCTTCATCACCCATCTCCTGAAACTCAGGGTTCTCAACTAATGGGGCCTGTTCATAGAAGTGAAACTCTCCAAACGACGTCTGGAGCGGCGCCCATCGGGGCCGTCCCGGTGCCTGAACAGGAACGAAGGTGGAACCGGGGACAGCGCCGCCCGAGGACGGCGCCGGAGGCGACACCTGAGGGTCCGACGCCGGGGAGGTCGTAAGGTCCACCGGCGACGAACCAGATCCCGAAGGAGGTCCAGCGGCGTCCTGCGGCACCGGGCCCGAAAGCGCCGGTGGCGCCGGAACAACTGAACCCCTCGGCGCCGGGCCCGAAGGCACCGGCGGCGTCGGGATAATGGGAACCTGCGGTGCCGGGCCCGAAGGCGTCGGGGCCGCAGCACCCGACGGCGTCGGGGCCGAACCCCCCGACCCGCTAGGGGTCCCAGACGGGTCCGCTGGGCCCAAAGGCGCCGCGGAGCCCGTCGGAGGGGAGAGTTTCCGCATGGCCATGAGGAAGCGCTCGATCTCCTCCGGCGACGCGTTCAGCCCAGGGACCGGAGGGTGTGGAGCTGCACGTGGCGCCCGCGACTCCGTCGGAGCCGCGTGGGTGGTGTCACCCGAACCCCCGGCCGCATCGCGCGAGCGTCGAGGGGAGTCCGAAGAGCGATGACGCCGCTTGGACTTCTTGTGCTTACCTGAGGACGACTTCGACCCGGAGGAGTGCGGCCTACTCTCGGAGCTGTGGTGGCTCCGAGCCCACGACCTGTCCCTCGACCTCCCATGGGACCGAGACCTCTTGCGGTTTGGGACCGACTGCCGGAGTTCGAGTCGCCTGCGGGACCGCTCCCGCCTGGCTTTCGAAGAGAGGGCCCGGCAGTCGGAGCAGGCCTTGTCGTCGTGATCGACGCCTAGACAAGTTAAACACAGGTGGTGAGGATCCGTGACCGACATCAGGCGGTCGCAATCCTCGCAGTGCTTAAAGCCGGGCATCCCTACGGCACCGATCGGAGTCGAAAGACATCGAGAAATGATCAAAATCGATCCAAAAAGTTTGTCAAAAAATGGCTAGGGTTACTGCTTTTTCCAGATCTGCGCTTGCTGGCGCGGAAAAAAGAAGAACTGACGTCAGCACGCGGAGGCGGCGTCTAAGTACTCCGACAATGTCATCACGGCGCCCACAACGCCGACGACGGACGCGGAGCCGCAGACGACGCCTACCGACGCGCAAGGGTACTGCTACGCAAAAATTTCCGGATCCAGTCTGACGCCTGGGGATATTCTAAGGTAAGGAATCTAATACTAACGTGTCTCTTTCAGATGTGGCATGTTAGTTCAGCATGTATGTTTTGCTGGGTGTGGAGGAGGCACTCCGTAGAGTAGCGCAGCAATAGGATAGGCTGTCTAGGTTGGTCTTAGCGTATCAGCCACACCAGTATCCTACCTGCGCAGTCTGATGAAGCATGGGCATGAAAAGAGTGCACAGCATATTTAAGACAGCTCAACCCTTCCATCAGCGAAGAATGTTCACAGCATGCTTCCGTTAGTGGGCAGGTGTGATTGGGGTCATGTACTGCCTAGGTCTTGTGAAGCAGAAGAATACGCTCAATATGGGAACTGTCACTGTCAAGATGTTTGCGGATATTCCATGTCAAACCCAGCAAATTCCCTCTGATTCTCACCTTGGAGGCATCCCATAATATCAGCCTGTCTGAGGCAGAGATGCCATTAAACTCAAAGTAGTTGGCAATAGCGGTGCCTAGTGATGTGCAAACTAGTGGGTCTTCCAGTGATGCAGGGGTTGGAGGCGCTACACTGGATGGGAGGTATACCTATCTCCCATGCAAGCTGCAGGAATTGAGGGTTATGATCCAAGTGCGTATGCCTCAGGTAGTCTGTCCGTCGGACTGTAGGGAGTAAGTTAGCTGACCCTATGAAGCTATCTATCCGAATGTGTAGATTGTGGGGGAAGAATAAAAGGAGCACACATGCATAACAGGTTTGAGGGCACGCCACAAGTCTATGAGTCGCAATGCTGGAGCCAATCACTTAGTGCATGGGCATTGTACACGGCTAGCGTGTGAGGTAAAGGAGGGAAGGAGAGGTCAAGAGTTGTACTAAGGACAGAGTTAGAGTCACCTGCAATGAACCATGGGATTCCATTCCAGGAGGACAGGCAGCCAGGCAGCTTATGCAGGAAAGATGCTTGGTCTGTGTTGGGAGCATATATGGATCCCAGCAAAAGGAGGCGACCATCTAAGTGGCCCTGCATGAACACATATCGGCCTTCAGTGTCCACAGCAACGTCATCCGCCACAAATTGGGTCCCCAGTTTCACTCAGAGCAATACTCCCCTGGTATAAGAGGATAACCAGTGGCGAACACCTTGCCCCGCCATCGTTTCTGGAGTCTGCCGGCTTCAGATAGCATTAGGTGTGTCTCTTGTAATAATGCTATGTGGGTGGATCTGCGGTTAAGGTACAAGAACACTGCATAACGGCGTGAGGGCGTGTGCATGCCCGCACATTCCAGGGTATAATGTTAATGTAGGTCATGTGAGAAGTGTATTGTTGTCCCGCAGGGGTTTATCCTAATTGGGGCGGGTGTCTCGTGACATGTAATGATAACGGTGGTTGAGGGTGATGAGAAGGGCTGAGCGCTCCGGGGCAACGAATCATAACAGGAGGGTGGGGGGTGGTAAAAAAGGAGAATGAAACAGAGACAACATCATCAAAGCAGAGGAACAATAGGTATTCACCAAAAATGTAGAACCATCTCAGGCCAACTATCGGCCATACCATCTATGTGAAAGAAACTTTGGAGGAGGTGCAGAAGCCAAGGATGCACTACCCCACATATGAAGGTTACATATGTGCCAAGCACAGTGGCGAGCTACTATTTGACAGCACTTCACAATTGCAGACAACCTGTGCATCATGCAGGGTAGATCCCCAATAGGAGCCAGGTCTCCTAAGGCTGCAAAAGAAGAAGGGTTATAACATATGAATACAACATTACATTAGTGGAACAGCCAATGGGGAACAGATAGGTCTCCAAGTACAGCAGCTGCAGATAAATAAGGTAATGCTGGCTGCTGTTGGTCGGGTCACCTCAGGCAGGGCAAAGAGTTTGCCCTAGAGAGCCATGCAGTGGAGAAGCCTTCATCACTGACTGATTTTGCAGAGTCAATGTCAAAATCTGGGCTCTGATCATGGTGTCATATCGAAGGCACCATCTGTACTGCCCGGCGCCTCTCTAAGATTACTTGCTCAGCATTTGGAGTAGCGCCAGGCTGCGAAGGATGATGTACATGTCGACGGCGCCCATGAGGGTGCCCCTTATTTGAGCCTTGTGGTCTCGCAGTGGAAGATGGTGAGGGGCACGAAGTCGTGACTCCAGTGGATTCCATCCAGTCCCATGTCCCCTCAGCTGACTTAATGAAATGTGTGGCCCCCTCAACAACCACGCAGAGGCGGGCTGGGAACAAAAGCAAATAACGAATGTCTGATTCACAAAGTCAGCACTTAACTTCCAGGAAGAAACTTCTCTGCCGCCTCACAGCCATGGTATAGTCAGGGAAGAGCATACCCAGGGCACTATCCACCATAACGTCCTGTAGCTTGTGCCCCTCATACAAGATAGCTTGATCCTGATAATTGAGCAGACAGAACAAAAAAGGCCTGGGATTTGCACCTGGAGGGGGTTTGCAGGCCGGAACATGATGGGCGCACTCAACAGGGAAGAAGAGGGTGAGTGAAGCATCCAGGAGCAGGGTGCGGATCCAGATTTCAACATAATGTACCACATCCTGGCCTTCAACTCCCTTCGGAAGGCCACCTACCCAAACATTGTTGCTTCTGAAGCGGCCTTCCGGATCTTCCACCCTGCCCTCGAGGGTGTGTTTACGGTCAACCAGAGCCTGCAGTAAGAACTCCGATGCATAAATTGCCGTTGGAGTTTGGCCAATGTCTGTTCAACAGTATGCACTTTACCCACCAATTTGTGATGGTCGGCATGCAGTGTGAAGTCCGCTGTCAGTTATTGATTCTGTTGTCAAGGGATGTGGATATTTGCTCAAGCGTTGCCCCAATTTTCTCCACCGATTGCAACACCGTATAGAGTTTGGAGCCCAGAGACAGAGATGAGTCCAGCAACTCCACCGCGTCAAGTTCCCCAGATGATTTCACCAGTGCTGACAGCTGTCGCTGCATTGCGATTTGGGTTCTCGAGCGAAGGCATCGCATGGCCAACGTACGTGGGTCGCACATTGGTGGACCATAGCTGAGTGGGATGTGTTGAGCGTTCCCTGCACTCAGACCAGTTGGTTTCTCCTACGTCCATGCGGTGTGTCAGCAGCACAAGGTATGAGGCCCACCATGGATCGAGATTAGCACAAAGAGTGGGGGTCCATGGCACGCCGACAGAGGTGGCAGAGTCCATGCAGGTGTGTCATCAGGGAGGGCCCGCTTGCATGTGCCCTAGGCTGTGTCAGGGCACCTTGGCACAAGCAGCCCAGGGAGGCACCAGGTGGATGTGCCAGTCCTCAGGTGAAAGACACCTTTGTGTGTCAGGGTGTCGCAGCATTTGCATCCCTGCGGCACCAGTCCTCGACGTGGAGAGACCCAGTTGTAGACAGTTAATGAGATCTCCACAACTGCCCTTGCAACCCCGCATGTCAAGTTTTGCAGTGTAGAGGCTATCACCAAAGCAATGGGAGCGAGAAGGGGGGGAAATGCTCCAAGCAGGTCAAAAGGCCAGTATCAAACACCCAGAGGAAATGAGGGGGCCGGTTCCACACAGCCCAATGCAAGAACAGGTAATAAATCAATAGGGGGGGTCCTGGACAATCAAGATTGTGCTAGTCAGGAAGTCCAGGCGTGGGTCAAATGACCGTGCAGCGCTCTGATATCATAGGGATGTGTACCAGTACTCAGTAAGAGGCTGTATCCAAAATGCCAGGGCTTCTGCTTGACATAAAAAAAATGGAGAGCATTGAGGTATGCAGCGCAGTGCATTCAACATAAGCACAGTCGAGGAGAGCAAAGCAGATACAACACCAGGCAGCACGTCTAGTTCACAGAGAAGAGCCAGTAGGGACAATGACAGGCAGGTGATATAGTTCTGATGGAGGACACTTCAAAAACAGCAGAAGTGGGCCAAGGCTGCAGGCACGTCTGCGAAGCCCACCGCTCCCCTCAACAGGCCCACACCCAGGCACGCAACGCCGATAGGGCTCAAAGGGCTTCAGCCCCCCCCATCATGTGTGTCTGCCTGGGCTGAGACAGCTTCCCAGGCACACACAGACAGTTTTTTGGGCTTATTGCAGGGGCACCCGAGTACTTTACAGGTCTTTAAAAGATCATTATGTGTTAACGTGGCTTTGATGTTTTTTTCACCCCTTCATCTCCACTCTGCCTATTGCTTGAAGAATGAGCCCCGATCAAAATTTTTAGTACCCCCCCAGAAATGTGGCTCTAGTTACGCCTCTGCCCGCACCTCCTCATGTACAGTGCAGTTAGCGGCCGGGCCTAGGTCGATCTGACCTCCGGACCACGATGCTGCCGCCCAGCAGGGCAGAGCAGTAATGGGATAAGTTGGGTCCGCAAACCTACCCGCAAGCGGCTCCTCCTTCCGCCCCAGTCAGCCTCACTCTGCAATGGGTAGATTGCTGCTGGCTAGGTCCAATCCCACCCATGTGCCTCTCAGCAGGTCGCAGCAGTTACCCAGCTGTGTACTGTCGCCCAGTGGCTTCCATTCAAGGGCCCCGATTTGGAGCTTATAAGGGCAATGAGCGGTGGGGCAGGGGCTGCCGCCCTTTCAATGCGACCTCCCCCACTAGTTTGAGAAGCCAGCGTTCATCGGCCCTAGGCCCGGTAAGACTTCCAAACCTCCTTCATCCACCACGCTTCAGGGCAAAGCGGCGGCGCTGTGAACCCTCAGCTCCATCGCTCACCTGGGGCAATTCAGTGTGTCAGGCAGCAGCGAATGGTGAAACCGGCACCTCAAGCACCCGCAATGCTCTCACCTCCGAAGGGCTCAGGGAGCGCGTCGTCCCAGAGCTGTCGTCTCCTCATCACAGCAGGTCATTCCCCTGCCCAGGGAACGCCTTCCCAAGTGGGCTGGGGGCACCCCGCATCCACAAGGCGTTCTGTCCCCGTGGCACTGTGAGGCCAAAGTATCGTGCCCAGCCTCCACCCTGTAATGTTGCCCCTGTGACTTAACAGGGGCGACTTGTGCGATCCTTCAGGCTTCCGGTCAGGGGAAGATTAGTTGGTGTGCTAGCCCCTTCCTTTCTGCTGTCAGGAGGGTGGTCCGCACGTGCCCTATTAGCAAATAAAACTCTGGGAAAGAACAATGATGCAGAGGAACAAATACATATACAAATTGTAGGAAAAAAATACATTAATCCCTAACAACGAGTCATTAATCTCAACAGTTATTTCCATTAAGTCAAACCGATATACACTTCAAAAAATGGTTGTTCAAGCATGTATTTATCTCTTTAATATCGCTGAACACGGATAAAAATACATACAAAACATATACATAAATACAAACAATATACAAATCACCAGTCCTTCCTACCCTTTGTCTTTGTATGCGGATGCTACACCTAAACAAAGAACGTTATTCAAGAACAGAAATCCGAAATACCATGAGGTAGTCAATTACACAATCTATGGGAATTAATCCACCCACTACTTTTCACAAAAAGAGGGAAACACAATCTTTGGGAATTAATCACATTCTATCGGACTCCTCCATGATGATAGGTCGAGGTGTTTCGGGCCATCAGGACAGGGGAGACAAGAAATGGCAATATCTGAGTCCTAACTAAGGGGAGCTCATTCAAAAATTATTTGTGAGGCCAAATGTTCTTAAGTATGTACGGCACACACGACCTTGGCAAATAAAAGGCAACCGGCCGCACGTTACGTGGTTGTTCACGTACGGCAATGGCTGCGAGACCTGATCTCCTGGGTCCGCTTGTTATTTTAATAACACTGCGTGGTCGAGCATTAAATAAGGTCCCCACCAACTTAGCCCCGGACTCCGGAGCCACGACTCAACATTGGCGACGATGGTGGTCACGTGAAACTACAGTGGCGGCTCTGTGGCAGCCGCAAGTGTGCGTCCACTGTATGCAGTGCTCGTGCTACGGGGCTTGTGGAAGTGCCCACGCCCCAAGTGCCTAGAAATCACCACGCCAAGCAGCTGCTGTAGGTGGGCCTCCTATAGGACACCGGAAGAAGTACGGCACAACAGTGAGAAGAGGGGATGCCAGCAGTACAGGTGCTCTGCCTCACTGCACCTAGGGCACCTCTCACACCCCCGGGAGAGATACCGGCCCTACAGGGCTCACTATTGCAAGGGAAGGAGATGCCTGCAGCTAGACACAAGCAGCCATCAGTGGACACGGGGGGAGGATAACAAGACACCACCACAGCTATACCACCACCACAGAGCAAGCTCACAGCTGGGACCCAGCACCTGGGGGATAGAACAGTCAGATACCAAAGGCACCCGCGGGGAACAGAGGGTAAAACAGAGGGTAAAACATGGCTACCATACCGCCTATTGAACCATTCATAGTGAAAGGGGCCCCATCAGCGCAAGCCCCCAGATGGATGGAGAGGCTTATTCAAGGTAGCCAATGACCAGAAGAGGGGGAAAAGACATCTACAAGATTTCAAAATCCATCACGGAAGTAGCCCCCAAGACCCATCCTACCTTAATAGTGGCACTTTCTGCACTATTTGAATCCATGGCAAACCAAGACTACGATTGTTTCGTATTTTGCCAAGCGCGCCAACAAGCAGAGGAGTCAGTAGATGCATTTCATGCTCGCCTCAAGGACCTCACAAGCACCTGCAGGTTTCATGATGAAAACAATGAGATACGTGGGCAAATCATACCAGGGTGCGCCTCTGCCAAGTTACAGGAGAGAATTCTAGAAGAGTCCGGAAATCCCCTTGCAGACAATCTGACACTAGGTGACACGAAGGAGTTATCGCAAGCCCGAGCAGAACACATGGAAGCCGCCTTACACGTCCCGGTAAAGACAGAGCCAAGTAACGCCGTTACTAACCAATCAGGGATCAAATCCCACAGGAAGGGCAACGTGAACGTCCGGATGTGCGGATATTGTGTAGACAGCCCTCATGGCTCAGCGGGATGCCCAGCGTGGGGGAAGAAGTGCACAGGATGTGGGGAGATGAACCACTTTGTGCGAGTATGCCAATCCAGGAGAAGTCGGGGTTCTGGCCCACAGTCAGCATGATCCCGGAAGTCAGGGGCAGAAACAGCAACATGGACGATGATGAGGCAGAAGAGCACACTGTCTATTCGACCTTCACCATATGCACAGCAGCCCAATCAGTACGTTGTCTCCCACAGAGCGCAGTGCGCGTGGGGGAACAAGATACCACTGATGTCGGGACACGGGAGCAACTATTAACATCATGTCAGCGAAAACCTATGAGAACTTGAAGCCAGCTCAAACCCTGGATGCCCCAACCAACAAGGTATTTGCATATGGCCGTTAGCCATGCGAGGAAAGTTTAAAACAAACCTCTCATATGGTTCCAACTCCATAGTGTCCCAGATCTACGTCACAGAGGAGGGGCATGGCATACAGTTGGGATGTCGAGCAGCGGATTACCTCGGGATCGTAACCTTTGACTTTGGAATACACCAAGAAACTGTGCAGCACATCCTGGCCGAATTCCCAACCGTCTTCGAGGGAATCGGAAAGTTGAAAGGGAAGGAAATACACCTGCACATTGACCCCACGGTGAAATCAGTCACCTTACGACACAGGCGGATCGCAATCCACCTGAGGCCTTTGGTGGAGAAGAAACTGGCCAAGCTGGAGGCCGCAGGGATATTCGAGAAGGTGGCAGGACCAACACTGTAGATTTCCCACATCATTCTCACCCAGAATCCGAAGCAACCAGGAGAGGTGAGAATCTGTGTCAATATGCGGCTGCCCAACGCCACTATAAAGAGAGAACGACATCTAATGCCCACAATAGACAATCTCATAGGGGAGCTGAACGTAGCATGCAGCTTCTCAAAACTTGACCACCGGTCGGGATACCACCAGTTAGTACTTGAAGATGAGTCGAGATACATCACGACTTTCTCCACCCATGTGGGACTGCGGAAATACACCTGTCTCAGCTTCGGTGTATCGAGCGCTACCTAGGTGTTCCAAAAAACCATTCAGGAAATGTTAACATACCTAACAGGTGTCGTCAACGTCTCTAAAGACATCCTGATTCACATAAAGACCATTGCCAAGCATAATGCTCGATTGATCAAGGTGCTTCAAAGGATTCAGGAGGCAGGACTTAACTTACAACGAAACAAATGCAAATTCCTCAAACAGAAGTTCCAGTTCTTCGGATATGTCTTCTCGGCGTCTGATGTGACCCCTGTCCCGGAGAAGGTGCGAGACATAAAGAGAGCACCAACTCCTACCACTGTGATGGAGGTCCGAAGCTTTTTAGGAATGGTCAACTACTGTGGCCGGTTTATCCAAGACCTCACTAAGCTCAACCAGCCCTTACGAGAGTTCACAAAGGGGTCAGTCTCTTGGTCCTGGGGACTCGAACAAGAAGCAGCATTGCAGGTGATCAAGAACATCCTATCTTCCAACACCACCGTGGCCTACTTTGACCCCCAGAAGACCACCATGATTGCCGAAGGGATTAGGTGCTGTCTTACTGCAGAGAGGAGAACGAGAGGAAGACTGGACCCCGGTGGCATTTGCCAGTCGCTCTCTAACTGATACTGAGCAGAGGTATTCCCAGATTGAAAAGGAGGCCATTGCCATCCATTGGGGCTGTTGACACTACCATCTGTATGTGTATGGACACCCTTTTGTCGTAGCAACTGACCACAAGCCCCTTCTCCCAATGTTCGCCGGCACTGCCAGTAAACCGCCCGAGGATTGATGGATGCTCCAGTTGCAAGAGTATAACTGTCGGATGGAGCACCATCCTGGGTCACATAATCCTGCAGATTACTTGTCACGGCACCCATGCGAAGCCACACAGGAGAAAGAAGAGGATGCTGAAGACACTGAGGCATATGTCCACTATATGATGGCCCAATCATGCCCTCTTCCGCTGTCCATGGATGTCTTGCGAGAAGAAACTCAGCAAGATGAATGCCTCCAGTGGCCCGTGACCATCATGAGACACAATCAATGGCAAAAGGCCAAGAAGGGATGGAACTCTCCCACTCCAGAGGTTCACTGGATAATGGAAGGCGTATATCATGTTCGACAAGAGTTGAATGAGGATGCCACAGGATGTCTCCTCAGAGGCCATCGCCTGGACATCCCCACTGTCCTAACATCCAGAGTAATACAACTCACCCATATGGGGCACCAGGGGATGGTGAAAAACAAAGATCAGGTTGAGGACCAAGGTGTGGTTTCCTCTTATGGACGAGAAAGTGGAGGAAGCGGTGAGATCCTGCGAGTGATGTCAAGCCACTGGGGAACCCGGCCCACCAGTGCCAGTGATAACTGCGCCAGCCTTGATTTTGGGAGCATACATGTTTGTATTAATAGGTGAGCTCTCAAAATATCCGGAAGTAGAAATTATTCCGTCACTGAGTGCTGGGGATGTGGTCCCAAAGCTAGACAAAGTAATGGCAACCCATGGACTAATAGAAGAACTGAGAATCGACAATGGGCCCCCCTTCAGAGCCAGGAACTGGCCATTTATCTGCCCTCGCTCAGCATCACTCACAAGTAGATCACGCTCCGACGGCCTCAAGCCAATGGCGAGGCTGTGAGGTTTATGTGAACATTAAACAAAGTCATTCGCATTGCACATGCCCGCCAGCAATCCCTGGAACTGGCTATCTCTTCTTTCCTACAAATATAGCGCCAGACTCTCCACTAAACAACCGGGAGAGCCCCAGGGCATCTGTCCATGGGCCGAGTGATCACAGATTCTATCCCATATCATCCGCTATGGCAACCGGATAGAGCGGATGAAAGTCGAGTTCAGGCTCATCGTCTGCACCGAAATAATCAGGCGAGTCACCGGCGCCGAGCGCGGCTGTCCAGTCTCTAAGTCGGTGACACACTGTTAATGCAGAATCGTCATGCTAGTAGCAAGTTTCACCCGCCGTTCGAACGAGTTCCTTGGATCATCACTCATCAAAAGGGTACAAGACTCACCGTCTAGCAAGGTAGAGAGACTGTACCAGGAAAGTGTCCTTCATGAGATTTCACCCTCCAAGGGAGCGCTCTCTGAATGTGGGCGTCAGTCGACCCACGTTGAGTGACACTCTGTAAACTGGAGGGAGGGACTGCTCTGTAAGTGACTCACCAGTGACACTCATCATTGAGCCGGAGGCTCCAGATACCCCTGCTCCTGCAGTGGTAGATTCTGTGGAAGGGCCTTCCATCAACCCATCAGGGCATCGTTCATGCACCCGGTATGGGTCTCGCCAGAATCCTGACCCGTCGGGCAGTTTGAAGGACCATTTCATGTAAGACATTTCCTTGTTGTTACTTGGCTATGCCATGTTGTATATCCGGCTACTGGGACTGAAGTGGCACAACCCCCGGGAGGGTGGACCCACTCCCTAGCCTGCATGTTATTGTTATCCGTTATTGCCTTGTGGGTTTTGGGACCTGTTTTGGGGAGGTTTATAATGTTGCCCCTGTGACGTAACAGGGGCGACTTGTGTGATCCTTCAGGCTTCCCTTCAGGGGAAAATGAGTTGGCGTGCTAGCCCCCCTCCTTTCTGCTGTCCGTAGGGTGGTCCGCACTGCCCCACGTGACCTTAGCAAATAAAAGGCAGCCTGCCGGACATGACGTGGTTGTTCACGTACGACAACAGCTGCGAGACCTGATCTCTTGTGTCTGTTTATCATTTTAATAGCACTGTGGGGTCGAGCGTTAAATAAGGTCCCCATCAGCTTAGCGTCGGACTCCGGAGCGGAGCAACGACGCAACACACCCATCACCACGTGGCAGTAGGCTGAAGCCAGGCCAGGGGCGTAACAAACGCCCCCGCAGGCCCCGCGGTGCGGGGGGGTCCACTCTCTTCAGTAAATGAAGGGGGCACCGGGGCCCCCCTCAGCTCTTCAGTGAGAGCTGTGAGAGAGGCTTTCGCTGAAGCAAGCCTCTCTCCGTCTCCTCTGAAGCAGGTGCAGCCTGCTAAGATCCCTGAGCCCCTTCTTCTGACTGAAGAGAAACAATGTAACAAGTTGCAATGTTTCCTTCAGTCAGAGGGAGCGAGGCCGGAAAGAGGATGGGGCGGGGGGCAGAGAGCAGGAGGCAGCACAGAGTACTGCTCAGGACCTTACAAGGGTGGGAGTGGAGTCGACAATTCTGTGGAGTTGACAATTAGGACGCAGAACAAGTCATGAGGTCAGGTCTACCTAGTTGTGAGAGGGGAAATGGAGATGGTGTTCTTCCGGCAGGTTTTGAAGGCACATACCACACTCATGACAAGAGTATGGATGCAAATATGCATGTTATTCATGAACTGGTTACCATTCCCTAATAAAGAATGGGCAGACGGGTAACACGCTGTCCAACACACACTTGCAAGACTATGGTTTGAATTAATGGTTTCAAGATCCTATCTTCTCAATATTGTCAAATATTGTAGTGCAATTTGACAACTTTTGTTGTTGTGTAATTACAGGGCCTTGAATATGTTTTCACCATCTTACATTTGCAAGATTCTATCTTATCAATGTTGTCAAATATTGTAGTACTATTTCACAACTTTGGTTGTCATGTAACACCTCACCTTTAGCTGTAGCTCTCCACTGTGAAGTATTTTAAACAATCCCTGGCGCTGGGAAACGGCGGGTACCCCTGATTCTCTAGTCCTGTCTTGACCGCCTTGTTGTCGGGGTGCCCTGTCGCTGTGCTCGCCTATCTGGCTGCTGTGGTTGTTATAGGGTCCTGTGCCACTGGTGATTTGCCCGCCATTACTTCCAACATGGTGAAGAAGGATGTTACCCAGAAGAGACTTACCTTCAGTTCGGCGCCCCTCCGTGCGGCATCGGTTTCGCCGGTAACTGAGGCGGACACCGGTGCCCAGGCGGCGGCAAAGGACACCGCGGGTATGGTCGCTGAGATGATGGGTGAGATGCGTGCTGGATTCAAGGCCTTGGACTCTCGCTTTGATGCCCTTGACAAGAAAATGGCGGACATGGGCGCGACGATCCAACTGCACGATAGGCGCCTGGACCTGGCGGAATCCAGAGTTTCTGACATCGAGGACGGAGCTGCGTCGACGCTGAAAAGGTTGGAACGTGTAGAGAAGATCCTTAAAGACGTCGCAATTAAGAACGAAGATTTGGAGGCGCGCAGTAGGCGCAATAATATCCGAATAATTGGTGTGGCGGAGACGACAGCTACCGGACGCTTTGACACTTTGTTGGAACACCTCCTAATCGAACTTTTTGGCCGAGACACGTTTACAGCTGGCTTCGTAGTGGAGCGCACACACAGGTCACTGGGGCCCCGGCCTAATCCGGGCCTGCCTCCCCGACCCATTATAGCCAGGCTCATGAACTTCAGAGACAGAGACGCGGCGCTGAAGGCCGCCAGGGAGGCGGGCGAAGTTAGGTGGCAAGGTGACGTGCTTTCTTTCTACCCGGACTTCACGATCATGGTCCAAGATGCGCGCCGTAAGTACACTGGTGTCAAGGCTGCTTTGCGCAAACTGGGGTTACGTTATGGAATGCTGTACCCTGCCAGGCTCAGAGTTGACGTGGATGGCAGGTTTCGCATTTTTGACTCCCCTGCGGAGGCACAGGAATTTTGCCGATCCTACAAAAACAGAGGGTCGCCTCGAAAATCAGATGATGCACAACGATCTCCGCCACACACTGACTCGCAGGCTAGTGCTGACCTGTTTAATGAAACCGGACAGGGTTGACTCATCTCCACCCCATTTTTTCCTGGACAGGCTGTTTACCTCAGTGTTATGCATCTGACCATGCAGTTCATTATGTTGTTTTTTTCTTTTTGTCTTTAGCAGCGCTTTTCATAATTGCTGAGAATTGAACGTTGCCCCGATTGTGGTTCTCGCATGGCGGAGCGTCGCCTACCCCCATGGCGCGAGCCGTACTGTACTTTTCTCTTACGTTGTCTTTATTTTACAGGTACATTATTGGACTACTGTTATTGTCTGTTGCTTTAGGTTATCTCCATAAGGGTGGGAATAGCCTCCTAGGGCTTGAGGAGTGGCTGGGTGGTGGGTGGTTGGGATGGGTTTGTTTACGCTTTGGTTCTGTTGTTTGTGCGCACGCACTGTTTTTCTCATTGGATGATGCCTGTGTTGCGGGAGGGGGCGGCGGTTCTGCACACTCATGTTTTATCATGTTTCCATCGCGTTTGAATGGCTAAGGTAGGACAGCGGTCTGGTCCTTCCAGACTTACTTCCATGTCCTGGAATGTCCGGGGTTTAAATGACACGAGGAAAAGACGGCAAGTTCTAAACTACGCAGCGAGACCTGGGGTGGATGTCTTATTCCTACAGGAGACACACCTAGTGGACGCTGACTCTTCCTCCTTTGCAAAAAGCTGGGGTACGCACAGGTTTTTTTTGTAGCTATAGCAGATATGCCAGGGGGGTGGCGATCTTAATACATAGACGCGTCCCTTTTGTGCTCTCGGACAGTGTCTCTGATGTAGATGGCAGGTATGTTGTAGTTACGGGGGTGCTTCTGGGCTTCAAGGTCACCTTTGTTGGAATATATGGCCCCAATTCGGACTCCCCTGCTTTCTTCCAGGGTCTCCAGGATGTTCTGCTGCGTTTAGACACTGATATGATGATAATGGGAGGTGACTTTAACCTGCTGCTGAACCCTACCAGAGACAGTACCTCCTCTTCCCCGGATTGCAAGCCCCGTTCCCGCGCTCTACTAGCGGATATGTGCGCCCACTACCCACTGATTGACATTGAGGCCCGTTTGCACTCCAACACGCCCACCTACACCCACCACTCGGGGTATCACAACACTAGTACCAGAATAGACTACTGGCTCCTTTCCCCAGGGGTGGCCGGTTGGGTGAGAGACCACTCGACGCTCCCACGCACGCTGTCCGATCACTCTCCCATAGTGCTGACCCTACTGATCCCCAGGTTGGGAGGGTATGAGAGGCAATGGCGCTTTCCTGGCAAGGCGTTATCTGATCCGGTCTTCAAAGAAGACATTCGTACTGCCATAGAGGAGTATTTTGAGTTCAACGAGGGCTCGGTGGACACGTGGGCTACACTGTGGGAGGGATTCAAGGCCACTATTAGAGGGGTTTGCATTAACAAACATGTAGGGGCTTTGCGCGACATCCGTGCCTCCCTGACCCGTATTGAGACGGAGCTTACCGCACTGGACGCGGACACGCTCACTAACGCAGACGGTGGGGTGGAGGCGAGACGACTAGGACTCCTGCAAGAGTTCAGAGACACTGCAGACAGGGAACTGACATATCTCTGCACACAACACTCAGCTAGGCAATATGGTGAAGGTGATAGGCCTGGCAAGCTCTTGGCCCACTTGCTCCGTCCCCCCCGCCAGGCTTCATACATCTCTGACATGGTGGATGATCTGGGTGTTCGTCATCAGACCACCCCTGCCATTTGTGATGCCTTCCTATCCTACTACAAGGGATTGTACACCTCGAGCCTGACGGCTGACTGTCGCGACCCTGGCCCCTATATTAACGAAATCTCTATGGTGTTCCTAGAGAAACATATGCAGGAATTTCTGGCGATGCCTATCGAACCGGACTGCGTTGTGGGGTCTGGATGGCTTTTCGGCCGACTTTTATAAAGAGTACAAGGAAGAACTGGTACCTCGCCTGATCGAAGTGTATGCGGAGGCGCTTGAGTCAGGGATTCTGCCACCCACGTTGCGGGAGGCAGTTATCATTTTACTTCCCAAACCGGGTCGGGACCCCACTAGGTGCGGATCCTACAGGCCCCTTTCCCTACTGAATCTTGACTATAAGATTTTGGCGAAAGTCCTTGCCACTCGACTGTCTTTACTTATGGAACCTATCATTTCGCCAGCCCAGTCCGGATTCGTCCCCCATAGATCTACCTCCTTTAATCTGCGGACGCTGTTTTCTGTTCTTCACAGGATCGACCCGGATACACCGGCAGCTGCGGTGTTTTTGGATGCAGAGAAGGCATTTGACTCCTTAGAATGGTCGTTTTTTTTGTCCGTCATGCACCGGATGGGCATGCCGTCCTTGTTTGTCTCCACGGTCGAGCTGCTTTATACTGCCCCCAGAGCAAGACTGCGACTTAATGGCACGCTTTCTGATAGCTTCCCTCTCTCCCGGGGAACCAGACAGGGATGCCCCCTGTCCCCCCTATTGTATATTCTGGCCATGGACCCGTTGGTACGGCACTTTCAGGAGCGCCACTTGCACCGCGGGCTCCAGTTCCGGACGGGTCCGTTACTCGTCTCCCTCTACGCAGATGATACCATTCTCTATGTTAGGTCTCCGGAGACCAACCTGTCGCCCTTGCTGCTTGAGGTGGAACGCTTTGGGAAGTACTCCGGTCTTCGTATTAATTGGCACAAATCTGACATCTTTCCGCTCACCCCCTCCACTGCCCGCTGGGACTGCCCGTTCCCGCTTGAGTGGAATACTGACTCGGTGAAGTATCTGGGTATCCACATACATCTGGACACGGTATCCATGATTCGTCTCAATTATGGACAGGCGTTAGACTTTCTAGAGGATAATCTCGCACGTTGGATTCGCCTCCCTCTCTCGATGGCCGGCCGTATCGCCATAATTAAAATGATTATACTTCCCCGTTTTTTGTACTTATTTAACAACATACCGATCCCGCTCACTCAGGTCTTTTTCACCCAACTACGCTCTCTGTTGTTGCGTTTAGTGTGGGGGGATAAGAATCCTCGAGTTTCTTGGGGCATCCTGACACTGCCTTATGAACGGGGTGGCTTTGGGGTGCCCGACTTTTATATTTATTACCTAGTCGCGCAATGCGCCTATGCACACCCTTGGTTCCATCCGGACGCTCGGATCCCATATTTGAGACCTGAGGCGGACTTGGTACTACCACTTACCCTCAACTCGATATTGCCCAAAGGCATACCCAGAGACCCACTTGACATACAAACTGTGTCCACTACATCGTGGGCCTGGATGCAGTTGCGTAGACTGCTCCAGTTGGACGTGCTGTACTCCCCGGCGCTTCCATTGCCGAGCCCACACTGGCTCCCCATCACCGTGGAGGCAGTGGTCTGCAGAACGTTGTCCAAATACCAGCTCGCCACAATAGGGGATCTGTTCCCGGACAGCCATGTTTTTTCGGTGTCCGAGGATCCGCGATTTGCGGACCGGACGTTTATGGACTCCTTTGTCCTGACTAGGGTGAGGTCCATGCTTAGAGCACAGTTTCCCTCGTTCCCATTGCCGCCAGATGACATGGCAGCACTGACTTTTCTACTCCAGTCACAAACAGGAGCCCACATGGTCTCCAGGTTGTATGGACTCTGTGTGGCGGCACTTCCTGCTTCGGATGCGAAAGTTCGTGCGGCATGGGAACTTGATCTGGGTGGCCCCATCACGGACGCCCAATGGGATGCCTGTTGCCGCTCCACTAAAGAGGTATCTGTCAACAGTAGACATAAGCTAATACATTTAAAATTTTTGAGGCGACTATACTTCACACCGGCGCTGGCCCACAGAATTGACCCGACCAGCCCTCATCACTGCCCTAAATGCAAAGCTCCGCATGCCGATTTTGCACATCTCACATGGACCTGTCCGAAACTGCACACCTACTGGCTACAGGTGCACCACATCTTGGGCGACATTTTGGAATGTGAATTGCAACACAAGCCGGAAATTGCACTGCTTGGCTATGTCGCTGAGTTCCCCCGGGCCACGCGTAAGCTTGCTGCCATAGGTTTCTTGCTGGCGAAGAGGGAAATTGCTTTACTTTGGGGGTCCAGACGAATCCCTGATTCCAAGTCTTGGATGCGCAGCCTTGCCCAATGCAATACCAATAGTGTAGAATACTCCACGCAGATCCCAACGGCTTCACGCCCTATCGACATCTGGGGCCCATATCGACAGTATCTTAGCAAGATTACACGGGATGCACACTCCCAAGCTGCTAGCTCTATTGTCCCAGAAGGGGTGGGCTAGGTGGTTTTGGTTACCCTAGCGTGCGCTACCTATTGCGTTCCACAGTGCTTGGAGTGTACACACTCTCGGAAAAAGGGTATGCGTGAGCAGCTGGTTTTGGATTGTATGCTGGTTGGGGCCGAGAGGTTTCCCTCCTCTGTTTCCTTGCATCCTTTGCCCCGGCTGAAATAGTTGCTTCACCCTAATCTTACATTTGTCGTTTTACCCACCCTCGTCTGCCTACGCCTATACTAATGCCATTTTCCTTGTCAATTGATGTGTTGCTTGCCGCTCTCCCTATCACGAAGGCTCATTCATTTTCGTTCTGTTTGAAAAAGGTTATATCTCTTTGTGTTATCATTCCGCGCATGCAATTTTCCCTCAGATATGGAAAAAGTGAAAATGAGACTTTAGAATGTGTTACACTGCTTGTAAATGTCATTGGTCTAGTCCTCCATTTGCTTCCTTTGTATAATGACCGCTAACGTTTTCATTGTAAACAGTTTACTGTGTAATTGTATGCCTACACGGACCAATCTGATGCTAATAAAGAGATTTAAAAAAAAAAAAGTATTTTAAACAATAGCTTGATTCCTATAGGAAATCTTTGGGTTGGATATTTTCGAGCTTTCTGATGAGGGTGGTGTGGAAAGTTTGTATTCTTTAGTGAATTTGCCTCTATAAAATCAGTATATTGTTTCTCTGAATTTAAACTGTGAGAAAGGTGGAGAATGTCATGAGTCGGTAATCCCTTTGGGAGTGGGGGCCCTCAGAGTCAGACTGCCAGCATTCTCAAGGGCAAAGCTCATATGAGAAGGGATAAGGCAGCAAAATGGTGCCCTCAGGTAAGCACTCTTGTTAGAACGCACCATGTGGGCGTCTGCAGGGGAGGTGGTAAGGGGGGCCGAGAGGGTTGCAAGGCAGAGGGGAGAAGGGTGCAAGGTAGAGAGGAGAAGGGTGCAAGGTAGAGAGGAGATTGGTGCAAGGCAGAGAGTAGATGGGTGCAAGGCAGAGAGGAAATGGGTGCAAGGCAGAGAGGAGATGGGTGCAAGGCGGAGGGGAGAAGGGTGCAAGACAGAGGAGAGAAGGGTGCAAGGTAGAGAGGAGATGGGTGCAACGCAGAGGGGAGAAGAGTGCAAGGGGGAGAGGAGAAGGGTACAAGGCAGAGGGGAGAAGGGCGCAAGGCAGAGAGGAGAAGGGTGCAAGGCGGAGGGGAGAAGGGTGCAAGGCAGAAGGGAGAAGGGTGCAACGTAGAGAGGAGAAGGGTGCAAGGTTGAGGGAAGAAGGGTGCAAGGTAGAGAAGGGTGCAAGGCGGAGGGGGAGAAGGGTGCAAGGCAGAGGGGAGAAGGGTGCAAGGCAGAGGGGAGAAGGGTACAAGGCAGAGGGGAGAAGGGTGCAAGGCAGAGAGGAGAAGGGTGCAAGGCGGAGGGGAGAAGGGTGCAAGGCAGAGGGGAGAAGGGTGCAAGGTAGAGAGCAGAAGGGTGCAAGGTGGAGGGGAGAAGGGTGCAAGGCAGAGGGGAGAGGGTGCAAGGTAGAGAAGGGTGCAAGGCGGAGGGGGAGAAGGGTGCAAGGCAGAGGGAAGAAGGGTGCAAGGCAGTGGGGAGAAGGGTGCAAGGCAGAGAGAAGAAGGGCGCAAGGCAGAGGGGAGAAGAGTGCAAGGGGGAGGGGAGAAGGGTGCAAGGCAAAGGGGAGATGGGTGCAAGGCAGAGGGGAGAATTGTGCAAGGCAGAAGGGAGAATAGTGCAAGGTAGAAAAGGGTGCAAGGCAGTGGGGGAGGAGGGTGCAAGGGGGAGGGCGAGAAGGGTGCAAGGCAGAGGGGAGAAGAGTGCAAGGGGGAGGGGAGAAGGGTGCAAGGCAGAGGGGAGATGGGTGCAAGGCAGAGGGGAGAATGGTGCAAGGCAGAGGGGAGATGGGTGCAAGGCAGAGAGGAGATGGGTGCAAGGCGGAGGGGAGAAGGGTGCAATACAGAGGAGAGAAGGGTGCAAGGTAGAGAGGTGAAGGGTGCAAGGCAGAGGGGAGAAGAGTGTAAGGGGAGAGGAGAAGGGTGCAAGGCAGATGGGAGAAGGGTGAAAGGTAGAGAGGAGAAGGGTGCAACGCAGAGGGGAGAAGAGTGCAAGGGGGAGGGGAGAAGGGTACAAGGCAGAGGGGAGAAGGGCGCAAGGCAGAGAGGGGAAGGGTGCAAGGTGGAGGGGAAAAGGGTGCAAGGCAGAGGGGAGAAGGGTGCAACGTAGAGAGGAGAAGGGTGCAAGGTTGAGGGGAGAAGGGTTCAAGGCAGAGGGGAGAAGGGTGCAAGGTAGAGAAGGGTGCAAGGCGGAGGGGGAGAAGGGTGCAAGGCAGAGGGGAGAAGGGTGCAAGACAGAGGGAAGAAGGGTACAAGGCAGAGGGGAGAAGGGCGCAAGGCAGAGAGGAGGAGGGTGCAAGGCGGAGGGGAGAAGGGTGCAAGGCAGAGGGGAGAAGGGTGCAAGGTAGAGAGCAGAAGGGTGCAAGGTGGAGGGGAGAAGGGTGCAAGGCAGAGGGGAGAAGTGTGCAAGGTAGAGAAGGGTGCAAGGCAGAGGGGGAGAAGGGTGCAAGGCAGAGGGGAGAAGGGTGCAAGGCAGAGAGGAGAAGGGCACAAGGCAGAGGGGAGAAGAGTGCAAGGGGGAGGGGAGAAGGGTGCAAGGCAGAAGGGAGAATTGTGCAAGGCAGAGGGGAGAATGGTGCATGGTAGAAAAGGGTGCAAGGCAGTGGGGGAGAAGGGTGCAAGGGGGAGGGCGAGAAGGGTGCTAGGCAGAGGGGAGAAGAGTGCAAGGGGCAGGGGAGAAGGGTGCAAGGCAGAGGGGAGATGGGTGCAAGGCAGAGGGGAGAATGGTGAAAGGCAGAGGGGAGAATGGTGCAAGGTAGAAAAGGGTGCAAGGGGGAGAAGGGTGCAAGGGGGAGAAGGGTGCAAGGGGGAGGGTGAGAAGGGTGCAAGGCAAGGCAGAGGGGAGGAGGGTGCAAGGGGGATGGTGATGAAGTTAAAAATGTGCCCCCGCCCCGGAAATATTTTTGCAGGTGCCCATGGCAACACACACTACTTTGTGAGAGAGAGTGGGAGACAGTGGAGAGAGAGAGAGAGAGAGAGAGAGAGTAGAGAGAGAGGGTGGAGAGAGAGAGTAGAGAGAGAGACAGTGGAGAGAGTGGAGAGAGAGAGTGTAGGGAGACAGTGGAGAGAGAGGGTGGAGAGAGTGGAGAGAGAGAGAGTGGAGAGAGAGAGAGTAGAGAGAGTGGAGAGAGAGACAGTGGACAGAGAGTGGAGAGAGTAGAGCGAGAGTGGAGGGAGAGAGTGGAGAGAGAGTGGCGAGAGAGTAGAGAGAGACAGTGTAGAGAGATTGAGAGAGAGCGAAGAGATTGGAGAGTGAGTGGAGAGACAGCGGAGAGAGACAGTGGAGAGAGAGAGAGAGTGGAGAGAGAGTGGAGAGACAGTGGAGAGAGTGAGCGAGAGAGAGTGGAGAGAGAGAGACAGTGGAGAGAGAGTGGAGAGAGAGTGGAGAGAGAGAGTAGAGAGAGAGAGAGTGGCGAGCGTGGAGAGAGAGAGTGGAGAGAGAGAGTGGAGAGAGTGGAGAGATTGGAGAGAGAGAGAGAGTGGAGAGAGAGTAGAGAGAGAGAGTAGAGAGAGAGAGAAGAGTGGAGAGAGAGTGGAGAGAGAGAGAGTGGAAAGAGAGAGAGTGGAGAGAGAGTGGAGAGAGAGAGGAGAGAGAGAGTGGAGAGAGAGAGAGAGAGGAGAGAGAGAAGGGAGAGAGAGAGTGGAGGGAGACAGTGGAGAGAGACAGTGGAGAGAGAGTGGGAAAAGAGAAGAGAGAGAGGGGAGAGAGAGAGAGTGGAGAGAGAGTGGAGCGAGACAGTGGAGCGAGACAGTGGAGAGAGACTGGAGAGAGAGAGAGGGAGAGTGAGAGAGTGGAGAGAGAATAGAGAGAGAGAAAGTGGAGAGAGAGACAGTGGAGAGACAGTGGAGAGAGAGTGGAGAGAGAGACAGTGGAGATAGAGTTGACAGAGTTGAGAGAGAGAGTGGAGAGAGAGAAGAGACTGACTGACTCAGATACTGACTGACCGAGGGACTGACTGGCTGAGAGACTGACTGAGAGAGAGAGAGAGAGAGAGAGAGACTGACTGACTGAGAGAGAGAGACTGACTGACTGACAGAGAGAGAGAGAGACTGACAGACTGACTGACTGACTGAGAGAGAATGACTGACTGAGAGAGACTGACAGAGAGAGAGAGAGACTGACTAACTGAGAGAGAGAGAGAGATGACTGACTGAGAGAGAGAGACTGACTCACTGAGAGACAGAGAGACTGTGATTGATATTGGGGTCACAGTGTGTATGGAGCTATGCAATGCCTCTTAAGATTGCTATTGTCTACTAATAAAAATGTATTATCAAAATGTGCTCTTTGTAGTTACATCTGCTTTTGAAATACTGCATTGTCTCATTGTGTAATGTTTTAAAACGGAACCGAGAAGGAGCAGTGGATGCACTTTTGTCAAAACTGAACAATGAGTGGGCCCCATGTTGTATATCATGACAGGAGTCTGCATCAGGAAACCGACCTAAAATTGTGCAAACTTCCCCGGCGTACTGATGGCAGGGACCCTGTAATGAATGGACCATCACCTATGATAGCCTGCTGCCAGACTAAACCCAACCTTTGACTCCACCATCCAGTGTTACTTATAACAGCTGGATTAGTTATAGTGGTGTAACAATAGCCCTGCATCCCCTGCAGTATGGCAGGTAGCTGGCCTGAGAGCTCTAGACTGGCACGGAGGATGGGAGGGGGCCCCCCTCCATGTAGTTTGCAGGGGGACCCCCTAAAGTTTCGTTACGCCACTGAGCCAGGCCAGCACCCGTCGTCACCTCTGAGGCATCAGCTGTAGTGTAAGAGATGTAGGCCGATGCTGGCAATAGCAGAATATAGTGAATCAGCTTGCAGTAACATGGTTGGCAAACATTAGGATAATTAACAGATAACGGGGTTAGATATGTGGAGCCTCTCTAGAGTGCACCCACCATCTAGGCCTTGCCTTCAATGCCCACGAACTAAAGTTCCTTCATAACACAAAACAGTGTTTTTGTTTATACATTTTAAAAAAGCAAAGCCAGCGATGTTATTAAAAGAGGTGCGCAAAGCGTTTCAGAAAAATGCTTCATCCACAAAATATAAAATTTCCTAGCTTCCGTGATGGAGATTTGAAATTTTGTTAGGGACACTGAGGCAAGGATTATACATCATGTCTCCTTTACTCTCAGCTCATCTTACAAAAGATAGTCAAGACCAGACTTGAAGTACCAAAAAAATCGACATTTCGTATGACAAGAAATTAGGTCAACAATGGTAACCAATGGAAACATTGGAAACCAACCAAATGCAATAGTCCATCTTTATCCCAAATGTCAACTGCTGTCCCTTCTTTTATTTATGCATGCTACCTCCAGCTGATTTTGTAAGTACTGACGTGTGACTGCTTTTAATATGCGTCTGCCAAGAACAAGCAACAACTACAATATAAAACATAGCCAACCATGATGTGCCATAAATATCAATTTAAACAATAGTGAGACACCTATACAATATATCAGACCAGTTTTCTTGAACACCGCACCAGGTAAAATAGTATACATATATTTTATAAAACATTTACATCCTCTCCACACCCAGTTCTGTAACTGGAAGAGCAGTGTGAAAGCTGTATGGGATAACACTTGCCTCCATGTCGTTAACAAAATTGAAACTCTTGTAGATGTGAGGATGATCAAAGTTTAAAGCTTGCTCACTACCAGAAATACCATCCCCAACACTGGCTTAAAATAAACTTTCTTAAATGTGGAGTCCCTGGATCTATCCACTGCCTTCATTGTCTCTTCCAATTACTTTCCCAAGGAAATGATTTGGGAGCCATTGTGCCTCCAGTTAAAAAAGCTTCAAAACAGGAGTTGTCAAAGTTAGCATCAGCTATGCTGCAAGGGATCCATCTGTTGATTGCTGGTGATGAAAGTGCCCTGCAGGGTTTACTAAGTGAAGTCTGCAAATGCTGTACCCCTGCCAGATGCAGCTTCTCGGTTAAACTCTGGTAAGCCATAAGACAGTGCACCACACACAGCTTAGGGCAATCCAGGAAATTCAGGTATGATATTGTCTGCATATTGGAGTTGGACCGCCTGGAAAGGACAAATGTTACCCCCTATGGGGTAAACATACTGCAGACAGAACCAAAGCCCAAACATCAGACATGCTCCTGCAGGAAACTAGGCACAAAAGCCTAGCCAGATTTTTTTCAGAGTTCTTTCCTGGATAATAACTAATTCTGCAATGTGCAAACTAGTCAGTGCTCCCCATATGGAAAGCCACGCAGGTGAATGCGCCCCAAGGAGATACCTGAAATGAAGGCATTAATTGACCTGTATGTCAGGCTGGCTTCAGCCAATTCTAGTTCATGATGCGGATAAAGCATTCTATCACAGGATCCAGACACCATCACTGATTCCAGCAGGGCCACCTCCTGCTAAGGAATGGTACTATCTACCCAGGCTCACTGGATGTAAGCCTCAGCCTGGCACAAAATGTTCAGGATTGACACCTGTCCCCTGAAATCCACCACCCTATCAACGGGAAGGATCCCTTTAGGACCAGCTAGGGAAGTTGTCCCCAGCAATATGTTAGTAGGCTCTCAGACTAGGAAAGACTGACCACATAATCCCAATAAAGATCCATAAGTGTTAGAGTTCAAACATGAGCTCACCAAAACGGTGTTACCATCATCAACTGTGATTCATGTGTTATGACTTAGACCTCTGTGATTGTGGCAAATGGATAGAAGGCACAGTTAATAACCTTTCCTCAATCTTGGAAGAAAGCATCCCCTACCATGACTTCCGTATCCAGAAGCCAGCTGAAATAACTTGGCAGTTGTTGAGACAATCAATCAATCAGGGAATTGTGAAGCTCGCTACTCACCCGTGAGGATCTCAAGGCACTGGAGGGGGGGAGGGGGATGCAGCTCCAAGTCAGCCGAAAAGCCAGGTCTTGAGGCTCTTCCTGAAGATGTGCAGAGTAGGGGCACGTTTGATGTTGACTGGGAGCTCGTTCCAGGCCTTAGCCGTGATGTTGGAGAAGGCTCTTCCACCCGCTCTGGTTCTGCAGATGCGTGGGGTTTCTGCTAGGGCGCAGTCGGCATAGCGAAGGATTCTTTTGGATACGTGGAAGGAGACTCTTTCGTTGAGGTATTTGGGTCCGGTGTTGTGGACAGATTTGTAGGCATGGGTGACTAGCTTGAAGATTACTCTCGACGGGGAAACAGTGGAGGTCTTGCAGGTGTTGGGTGATATGCTTGTGTTGTAGGATGCAGAGGACGAGTCTGGCTGTGGTGTTCTGGATGGTCTGGAGTTTGCGTAGCAGGGATTTGTTGATTCCAGCGTAGAGGGTGTTTCCGTAGTCCAGTCTGCTTGTTATGAGTGCGTTGGTGACGGTTTTTCCGGCTTCGGTGGGATCCACCAGAAGGTCTTGCGAAGGATGCGGAGGGTGTTAAAGCAGGTGGAGGAGACGGCGTTGATCTGGCAGGTCATGGTGAGGGAAGAGTCAAGCATGATGCCGGGTTTCCGGGTGTGGTCCGTGGGGATGGGGGGTTGCCAAGGTCAGTGGGCCACCAGGTGTTGTCCCAATCTGAGGAGGTGGATTTAAGGATGAGGACTTCTGTCTTCTCGGAGTTGAGCTTCAGACAGCTGCTGCTCATCCAAGCTGCAACGTCTTTCATTCCTTCTTGGAAGCTGAGTCTGGTGGCTTCAGGGTCCTTCGTGAGGGTGAGGATGAGCTGGGTGTCGTCGGCGTAGGATACTATGCTGAGTCCATGCTGTCTGACAATGTTGGCGAGTGGGGCCATGTAGATGTTGACTGTTGAAGAGCGTGGGACTGAGCGACGACCCTTGGGGTACCCCGCATTTGATCTCTGTGGGTTCAAAGAGGAAAGGCGGGGAGTCTGATTGTTTGGTTTCTGCCGGTGAGGAAGGAGCGGAGCCAGTCAAGGACGGTTCCCTGAGTGAGGTGAAAGGAGAAGAAACCCACCTTGCACATACATCGTCTGGCCAAGAGGTTCAGAAAATCTAGAGGGTCCAGCTTCCAAATTCTGGAATCCTGCAGGTTCTAGGAGTTCCAGCTTTGTCACCACTTTCCGCAAGCCAGGCAGATACTCTACCACTAAAAAAATTGATTGTCCAGGAGTAAAAATACCAGAAACCTCTGCCAGCATCTTCGACCTGATACCCACTAGGAGACTATTTTACCTGCCCACCAAGACACTGTCTACTCTCTAGGAAACACAACAGTTATTTTTGCATTTCACCACAAAGGACCCAATCAGAAGCTAGAGGTAGTTGACAGACATTCAAAGTTCATTGCAGGATCACTTTCCGTCTGTAGCAATGTATTCGAAGTGGAAGCTCAAACTCCTCTGATCGGCATCCGAGTCTAAGATAAAATCTGTAGCAGTGCCAAAGATCGCACTTCCATTCCAGGCCTCAATGTGGTCTACCCACCACTGGAGCTCCATCCTGGCATCCTCAAAAACAGAAATCAGTTCTAAGTACTGCAAGTCTCTTCAAGGATGGAGGGCCTTCATTCTCTGCGGAGCTGGACAATGAAGGGGGACCTGGAGAAGTACCTGAACTGAGGAGGCTAACTGCCTGACAATTATGCCCATTTTACGCAGGCATCCTGCTCTGGACAGGGATCCCTCAGTTCCCTCTTGGAGCCCTATTTCAAGTCAGGTGGAGCAAAATTAATGCATCATTTCATTTGTTAATTTTTTCCACCTGATAACTAGTTGTTTTTCCACGCTTGTTTTTATGAGAGTTGAAGAACCTGACTAGATAGATTTTTTTCAGCTGGTAAAAACCATCCACCAAACTGCATGAGACTTAGGCCGAAGTAGCAGCCAAGTTTCATTCCTGTCTTATCTTCTAATAGGGGAAGCAAACTCCCCCTTCCCTCCCCTACTCCTACCACCCCCATTCCTCATCCCCCACATTCACCAGCTGTCAGAAAATATGTTAAATATATGCCAAAAAAACTCCATGAAATGGCAAAATCTATGTGCTTTAAGGAATGAAAAAACAGTCCCATGTGTCAAGTCCCCATTCCATGGGATTTGACTCGCATTAAGGGGCTCATTATGATCGCGGACGGACTTGAGTCCGTCCGCGACCATCGAGGAGGAGGGAACCTCCGCATGGCCTGCGGAGTTCCCTCCTCTCCAATTAGGATGTGACCGCCACCCTGGCGGTCACATCCTCTATTTTTAACATTGCAAATGCAATGTTAAAAATGCATACATTGCATTTGTATGCAGAAAGCGGCAGGCACCGCGTGGTGACTGCCGATTACTGCATACAAATGCAGGGGGGTACCATAGGTACCCCCCATGTGCACCCCCCAACCCCCCTTCACCCAGGGAGCCCGCAACGGGCCCCCGCAGTGAAGCTCCGTATGCTTTTCCACGGCGGAAAGTCCGCCGTGGAAAAGCATTTCTTTTTGGGCATCCTAATATGGCTGGCGGTGTCTGAGAGACACCGCCACCATATTAGGGCTTTTCCACCGCGGTTGTAAGCCAACCGCGGCGGAAAAGCTGCGGACGTAAACCTGGACCCACCAGCAATCCTAATGTGGCGGTGGGTCTTTGGTGGGTCCGCTGCGGTTTTTCCGTGGGTACGGAAAAAACGGTATCCTAATCTGCCTCTAAGTGTGCAGTACTGGGTGGATTTACTACACAGTAACAGTAGATTTGCATGCACATTTACAGTGGAATAAATCCATGTACCTCGTAAGTAGGGCCTTGATGTCATCACTTCTTCCCTGGCAGGTGCAACATGGTCAAGATCTATCACAAAACCTAGAAAGGTGACAAAGTGATGAGACATCATTTCTGATTTCTTATTTGTGAAGACGAATCCAAGACCTTGCAAGACCTTGCCAGAGTTCGATCACACAACTCAAGTGTACCTCCAGTGAATCTGGGACTGATCCATAAATAAAGTCTAGCTGCACTATGAACCTTGGCCATGAGAGATTCCCCAACAGCCTGAAAAGTGTGGTAAAGCACCACAGTGCTGAAGAAAGGCCAAAGGGGACTACTTTGAACATGAAACGGGAACCTCCAACAAAAGCTGTAGAAAATGGAGGTGAGCACCAAAGAAGGGGACTGTCGGGTAGGTGTCCTTGAGATCCAGTTTGATCAACCAGATGAAGGACATCCCTCAGGAGGTGAAATATTTGCATTTTTGAAGTGCAGATAAACCAACCACTCATTCAGGTCTGTGTGGTTCATTACCAGAGGAAAGTCCTTCTGTTTCTTCTCCACAAGGAACAGATTGCTTAAACCCCCTCTTGGGTGGAAAGAGGGGAAGGAAACAGCCCATTTGACCTTGGTATGTTACCCCTGCACCAACCAGCTTCCACTCCACTCAGGAAAATGTCAGTAGACATGGATGATGCCATTGCTTCATGGAACCATTGAACTCCATGTAGAAGTCTGCCAATGTTTGTAGCACCTAGGCGTCCCCGTTTAGCTTGTGCCACACAGGCAGACATTTTGCCAATCCTTCCCCTAGTGTTAGATGGGAAAAGGGGATATTGTTTACCTCAGGGATTACTGGGGGCATCAGCTGCTTCCTCTCAAGTCTCCTTGTGGTGGCCTCTGCCACATCCTTCTCTGGAAGAGTATAAACCATCAAATCTAGACTGTTCCTGGCCTTGCTAGAAGTCTTAGTTTTTCTGGATGCTTTGGAAATTTGGACATTGGTTAAGTGTCCCCTGCCTCGCTCTGATCCAGCAAAGGACCAAACACCTTGATTGAATTCTGGACTTTAATGCTGTGGCAACATTGCTGAGTTCTTTGAGGAAAGGCTTGCCAAAGTGGTCCCCATCTGTGATGGGCCCACTTCTAATGTTGACACTTCCCCAGCTTGGGATCCACCTTCATACGGAGGAACTGTCCGCTTATAGGGGATATGAGCAAATGGCACGTCCCAAAAAGGATACTGCATGTAGTGTACATCCGGACATGATCTCTTGAGAAATCAAGCTACAGGAAGTTAAGGCCCCCTCTGACATATCAAAGATCTTTGCGAGGGGTTCACTGATGTCCAGAAGTTTGCCTTGGCAAGCCCACTTAGACTTAACAGCACCTTTCTTTGGGTCCGTCCTGAACATAAAAAGAAACTTTTGCTATTTTTCCATCGATTTAGCATGTTAATCTGACAGGAAGGAAACAGTCCCACTGCTGACCAAGGATGTCCTTATCCAGAGGCTTATAAATCCTGATGGCCATGTCCAGGTTCATTTTCTCAATTGGTGACCACACATAAGCCCTCAGATGATAAGGCCCTCTGGCTCTTGCATGCTTGAATCCTGTAATGGAGGTGACACTTGGAGCTGTTTAGGCCTAGCTACTGAGCACTAAGGCTGACCCCATTCTAGCTCCTCCTCTGACATCTCCATGTCTCAGTCCTAGCTCATTCTCTAACATGTTCATGCCCCCTCCTCTCTGCCTCGGCACTCATCTGGGGCTGGCTTTGGCTTGGCCTCTGCATGGGAGGGGAAAAGGAGCAAGGTACTGTGGTTAATCAGAAAGGTATCTCTCAGCCTTTCAAAGGCATCCAGGTGACTAGGGACTTCCTTTTTCCTAGATGGCAGTGGAATGTTCGTGTAGTTCGGAGGTCCCAGAGATCTTAGAACGGCCTTCCTTCTAGGGAGCGGTCTCTGGATGGCTGCCCGCCAATAGCAGGCACTGCCTCCCTGGGAGTGAAAGGTCTCCAGTGCTGCTCTGGACAATGAGGAGTTAATCTTCTCTAGGGGAGGTCCCTTTTGGTGGAATAGCAGATTCACAGTCATATTCCTCAACCTAGGCGATCTGAAGGATTAACAGAAGAACTGAGCCCAACCTGAGGGCTTACTGAGTAGAACTGCAAAATTATTATATTGACTACTGCTATTCATTTAATACATTTTTTATGGCAAAAAAACCCTGTTGAGGCACCAGAAAACTCTTCACAATCTGAGAGCGCCTCTTTGAAGCAGTAAAAAACAAAAGCAGACCATGCAAGATGTCAAGATTGTGATAGCATGGCCCAAGGGGCGTGGCTTGGAGGCCGATGGAGTTGGCTGCGTGAACGCTGAGCTCCGCTTCCATCCCGTAAAATCCTGACTTTACCCAGCTAAACCGGACTGCCTGGTGCCACCGATCATCGTGGGAGGAATGCAGACCTCCCCTGGCACCTGCCTGCCGATAAACTTGCTGTGGGCTGCGAGATAGCAGCAGTTTTTTGCATAAGAGCGCTCGTGGTGAAAGCGCTTAAAATGGCGGCGATACTGGAGTGGGGCGATCATGGCTGCCACTGAAGCCGCAGAGGTCTGCCCGTTTGAGGAGCGAATCGAGGCAGGATCCGGAGCACTGCTGCCCCGTGGGCTTGGCTGGAGGACTGCGGCTCGTGCGGAACAAGGAGGTCGTGAGCGGAAGCGGCCGGCACAGTGGGAGACGGACCGGCGGGGAAAGAGCAGAGCCGGAGGCCCTGGTCCCTGACAGGGGTGCCGCAGAGGCTGCGTGAAGTGCGACGGAGCAACTGTTGAGCAATAGCTGGCAGAGCGGAGGCGACCTCAACCTACTGCGGTGAGTGAGGCGCGGCCTGAACCTCGGCCCCCGGCCGCGGAGGTGGTTGCGGGACTGAGGGAACGATTGCGGCCTACGAGCTGCGATGGGAGCGGGGGAGAGAGCTGATGGACGGAAAGGGCCCGTGCTCGGAGCACTGCCGCCCCTGGTGAGCAGGACTGGAGGTCTGAAGGGGGGCTCCCCTTGGGAAAACACGCACCTGGCCCCAGCAGCTATGCGCTCCATGAAAGAGGAGCGCGACGGGACTAAATGAGAATCAGGTGGTAGGCGGCGAGGAACCAGATCTGTGGACTGGTGGAGTTGAGAACGGGCAAGATAGGGCGAGGCTCCGGAGGGCCAGAGAGAAGAGGGCACAGGGCTCAACATTTACGATCACGGTGACATTAAGGAGCTGGAAGAGGGGGCCTTGAGCTGCAACGAATAGCGGGACATAAGGCGAAGAGCTCTGAAAGTGAAAGTGACGAAGGGACAGTGTACTCACCATCTGTGGAGGTGCATCGTGTAACTCCTCGGTTCTAACGCTGGCTCGCCTGTGGCAGTAAGATACATTGCTGGTTGAGGCCGGGGGTCATTGGGCCTGGTTCTGTTTGGGATCGCTAGCTCAGTCCTACTGAAAGACGCGGACTGCTGATTCAGTGGGGCACCTGTGTTGGTGTGGGGGTTTTCTTGGCGAGCAGGGCTTCAGAGCTCGTTTCAGGGGGTATTGACCACTGTCGGTCCAGTGGGAGCCAGAGCACTGTAGCAAGCCCACTTGTGCCTGACCACGGTCTGGAGGCTCAGGACATGGGGAAACCATGGGGAAAACCAGGAGGGGGTCCCCAACCGCCGGACAACTAAATGCGGTCCCAGGTTGAATTAGATGAGGCAGGACCATCCCGGGACCCTGATATGCAGCAACAGTTTGACCGGATACTGGATTCAATAGCAGATTCGCGTACAGCATTGCAACGAGACATTGCGCAGGTGGCGACGGGGCTGGGTCTATTGAGAGCAGACCACGCTAAGCTGGTGGACAGGGTGAAACAAGTGGAGGTAACATTGCAGGAGGCGGCACCGGGCCAAACTGTGTAGGAAAGCAAAATGACGAATGCACTGGACCATATACAGGCGTTGGAGATACGGGCGAAGGATGCGGAAAGCCGTAATAGACGAAACAACATTTGTGTGGTAGGCCTGCCTGAAAAAGTGGAGGGGGCGGACATGGTGCAATACTTGGAACACTGGCTGAGCGCGGTGGTAGCAGAGGAGGGTTTGTCAGCCTTCTACACATTAGAACGAGCGCACAGGGTGCCGGTTAAGCCGCCGCTACCTGGGCGTCCCCCCCGCCCAGTAGTGGCTAGACTTCTGCACTATAAGGACAGGGATTTTTTGCTCCTGAAGGCGCGTACGGATGGGCCTTATCAGTTTGAAAATAGTAGTGACTATAGTCCCAGATTTTACACTGGAGACCCAGCGCCGTCGAACATCTTTCTTAGCAGTTAAGAGAGAGCTGCGATCGGCAGGCATTCAATACTCGTTGTTATTCCCGGCAAGGCTGAGGATAATGTTGGATGGGGGTACGCATTTCCTTAATACTCCGGAGGAAGCCTGGGCGTGGCTGGAAACCTATAGGGCTGGCACAGACCGGATGGAGCAGCGCCTTCAGGAGTCCCGTGGGGGCCTTCCCCAACGCCAGTCAGAGCACCTTCCAAGCACGCGCCTGGACAAGAGGAAGCCATTGCAATCACAAACTGAGCTGGAGAGACAGGAGGTGTTGGACACTGTGATGGCATTGTCAGGCGAACCAGTATAGCAATCTGCGGGAAGTACAGATTCTGAGAAGGGCAAAACACACTCGGACACAGAGACCTCGGAAGCGGAGAGTGGTAAAATGTTGCAGGTCACCCCAGCCACAGCGGATGGACTCTTAGATGAGTGATGGTCTACATTACAGTGAATGGTGGGGGGAAATGTGGGTCGGTTGGAGGAAGCTTGCTCGTGGACCCTGAATCTGGTACGGGAGGTTGTCGGGGAGGGTCTGCGGAGTTCTTTGGGAGCTTTAACTGTGTTTTATTGGGGAATCATGGTGGGGTTCTTATGTGAGCGAGAGCGGTCACCCATTGGCACTAGGCCCCCCCTCTTTGCCCTTAAGGCATGCCTGCAGTGGCTACTGCTGGGCTTAGGTACGAGGTGTGTGTTGGAATGGTTTGGATGGGGATTAACAGTTTTGTTTTAGGACCAGTTCTTGGTAGGGTGGGGGGGTGGGGGAGTTGGGGGCAGGGTTGGGTTCTGGGGTTCACCGGTGTGTTTAATGGTGTTAATGGAGAGGAGCAGTGGTGGAACAGTGATGATGGGGGCAGTACCTGATTTGCGATGTATTACTTGGAATGTACGAGGACTACATACAATGACAAGGCGCCACAAGGTTCATGCATATCTGGTCAGGAGGGGGGTGCATATAGCATTGTTCCAGGAAACGCATCTTACTAAATCAGAGGGCCTAGCATTACAGCGAAGATGGAGGGGACAGGTTTATAGCACATCTTATTTGGCATTTTCGAGGGGGCGTTGATTTGGATTAGGGCAGCGGTCCCCTTTCAGATGCTTAAACAAACAATTTATGGCGAGGGCAGATTTGTTGCGGTTGAAGGGCGCTTGTATGTCAGGGAGGTAACCTTATGTAGTATTTATGCCCCAAATGTGGATCAGGCGAGATTTCTTGACCGAATGTCCGGCACACTGGCACATTTCCTGGCGGGCCCGATAATTTTGGGAGGAGATTTTAACTCGATAGTGGACACGGTCAAAGACAGGTCTCACCCTGCCCTGGCGGATTTACCGGTTCATAGACTGTCCAAGTATAGGCTTGATTGCCAAGCTAGGTGGCATTTGGTTGATGTATGGAGGTCGCATCATCCGCAGGTTAGGGATTATTCCTATTTCTCATCACTATACGAGCTTCACGTTAGGCTAGATGCCATACTGTGCTCCCCATTGGTAGTACCTTCTGTAACCAACTCTGAATATCTCACTAGGACCCTCTCCGAACACAACCCATTGCTTATCACCTTGCATTGGACGAAGGAAAAAGCTGAAATTCCCACGTGGCGATTGCGCCCCGAGACATTAGATGACCCAGTGTTCCGTAGGGAAGTGGAAGAGGGGATAGCGCACTACTTTAATGAGAACGCAGAAACTGCTACCACTAGGGCGGTGGAATGGGATGCCTTTAAGGTAGTAGTAAGAGGGATATGCATAAGCAATTATGCTGGGGTAAAGAAAACCCTGCAACGATTGAGGTTAGCGGAACAGACAAGGCCGGAGCACTCAGAATGACAGAAAGACGTAATTGAGGCTAAGGAGGAGCCAGCTGCGGAGGTAGAGAGGATGCGCTGTTTTGATTACGGGAAGTATGTTGAGAAGGCTCATGGGAAAGGCGATAAGGCAGGAACGTTACTAGCTTGGCTGGCGATTCTGAACCGCGGGGTTCCCCGATCCTGGCGCTAGGCGCGGATGAGGGTACTGCGGTCTATACTCAAAGTAGGAATCTTCAGGGATTCCGGGAGTACTATGAGAAGCTTTATGAGAGTACGTTAACAGCAGGCGAGACTGATATTGAGTCCTCCTTGGAGAGTGTAACATTTCCACAGCTTGATGAGGAACAGGCGAAACATCTGGGTCGGAACATTATGCTTGAAGAGATTAGGAGCGCCATTAAGCAGATGGCGCGGAATAAGACCCCGGGAGTAGATGGGTTGCCTGTGGAATTTTATATGCAATATATAGACATATTGGCACCACGGCTACTAGAGGTCTATAGTGAGGCGCGGGATTTGGGACAGCTCTCGATGACTATGTGGGAGGCCCTCATTGTTCCACTATTAAAGCCGGGACGAGATAGTACGGACACGGCGGCATACCGCCCATTGTCAATGCTGTCCACAGACTATAAAATACTCAGTCGGATCCTGGCGTCTCGCCTGCTGCAGCATATGACTAGCTTGATAAATGAGGATCAGGCTGGGTTCATCCCTACCAGGAATACTACTACCAATGTGCGGAGACTGATGAGGATCCTAGGAGAAGCCTGCGAAGGCTCGTCCATGGCTTCAATCCTCTCAGTGGACATAGAAAAGGCCTTTGATAGCCTAGAGTGGCCGTATTTATATAAGACGGTGGTGCGTTTTGGGCTGGGGGAGGCGTTTGTGGGGTGGACGACGGTGCTGTATACTTCGGCAGTGGCACAAGTTAAAGTAGGGCAGTTGATTTCCCCCCGCTATGCGGTAGCCTGAGGGACGCGGCAGCGCTGCCCACTTTCCCCGCTGTTATTTGCATTAGCAATAGAACCTTTGGCAGCGTGGGCTTGGTTGGGACAGTGGTATGAGGGCCAAGCTTTTAGAGGGGAGCAGCAGCACATCTCGTTATACGCAGATGATTTGTTGTTGTTTTTGGCGAATACGGACGATGCATTGGCAGGGGCGGCACAACTGTTATCAGACTTTGGGAAGGTTTCAGGACTGAGGGTTAATTGGTCTAAAACATGTTTATTCCCAGTGCCACCAGGGAGGGTGGCACCTGGGATGTTAAAGACAGTGCGGTGGGAACCATCTTGTTTAGCGTACCTCGGAGTGCATGTCTATCATGGAGACAGTGATATGTTAGAAGGCAATATAGGGCGATGTATACGAGCCCTGAAGGGGACCATGGCATTTTGGAGTACCCTTCCGTTGAAGATGGTGGCGCTCTCTTGGCTGTTGTACTTTTTTAGGACATTACCTATATGAGTGCCATGCTCGGTGTTCGCCAACTTGAAGTCCATGATCGTGGGGTTCATTTGGGGGTCAGGGAGAAGTAGAGTGGCACTAAAAACATTGATGAGACCAAAGGCAGAGGGCAGATTGGTGGTTCCTGACCTGGAATTGTATTACATGGCGGCCCAATTACAGGTTCTTACACAGGCGGTAGCCATGGAATTCCGGGGCCCTGAATGCGCAAAGGGTAGTGGAATTCTGAGGCATGTCCTCTCTTTTATAGTATTGCATCAGCGATTGGACCTGAGAGATCTTACGGTGGAAGAGAAGACTCTGAGGTTGAGTTCGAATAGGAGCTAGCGGAGAGCGGGTGTGCAGCACCCTTATGCACCTGAGATACCACTAGGGATGCTGACGGCATTGCCCCATGGAGGAGATTGGGCGTCATTGTGGGGATGGGAGCAGGCAGGGATCCAAGTGTTGGGGGACTTATATGAGAATGGAATGCTGCTGCCTTATCAAGTGTTGCAGGAGAGGTTTGAGCTCCCGAGGGGAGGTTTCCTGATACATGTGGCCTTGGTGCGTGCAATACAGAAGCATTGGTGGGGGGGTTGATAGAGCCTAAACTAACGAAGGCGTGTCAATATGTGGTGATGGCCGCAGGTACGTTTAAAGCAGTTACATGCTTGTACTCGAGGATACTGACAGAGTGTTTAGCCCTGTTGGATACGCTGCGCCTAAAATGGGAGGAGAGCATTGGGAAACCCTTACCGGAGGCCGCATGGGGGGACATCCTGCGTAGGGCGTGGAAGGGCACAAGGAATGCACGATTCCAACTGGTGCATTTCTTTATATTACATAGAGTGTATTTGACACCTGGTAACATATTGGAATACTAGAACGCTAGCAATGTGATGTATCCCAGATGCACTAGTGTGGGAGCAGAATTGGAGCATATGTTGTAGGGATGCCTGAACTTGGGGGGCTATTGGGGAGAAGTGGGAGAACTATTAAATTTAACTACGGAGCGCCAATTAGACTTTAATATGGCTACATGCATATTACACTGGTTCCCCCACACCTCCAAAACAAAAGTAACAAGTACGTTTGTAGATATGGGTCTGGTGCTGGCGAAAAGGGAAATAACGATGCGCTGGAAATCGAAAGAGGGTCCCAGCAGTAAGAGATGGCGAGCTGAGTTGCTTAAGTGGGCTAGTAGTGAGGGTGCTGTTCGCCTCCAGCAGGCACGACGTCAGAATAATAAAAAAGCGCTGGACACGGCACGAGCATGGGCGGAGTTGGTTCAGACACTGATAAGTCAACCAGCCGAGGAAGACAGGGAATAGTCTGATGGGGCGCATCGGGGAACTGTACCACCCAAGAGGGAAATCCTGGCTTTACGTCAACACGAACCTTAACTATTGAATTGTGGTGGATAATTGGAAAACACCGGTGGGAGGGAGTTATCATTTGTTCATTTGATTAGATATACTAGGTAAACAATGTCGGTTAACGGACATCAATGCTTGTGGATAGCTATATGTCGCAATTTCATTGTGTAATGCGGGGGGGAACATTGGACATGGAAATTAATCAGCGGTCTGGTGGATTTGTAATGGAAACAACTGATAACTGATTATTGGGGGGGAAGAATGTTGAGTAAATGTAACGATAAGTTTTTGATTGCCTAAATGAAAATCAATAAAATATGTTTACAAAAAAAATGGTGATAGCATGGCCCAAACAGGACGAGATGGGAAAGCAAACAAGAATAAATAATGGAAAGTGTGAACTAGTTCCGCTATTTGCCATTCTGAGTCTCTGTAGGTAGCAGAGCTTGTGAAAAGACAGGGGCTGCCGTGATAAATTCACATTAACGCTAGCAAGTTTCAGGTCCAGAGGGCCAAGAAGTGTTCAAAGAGCAAATAGGTTCCCACTTACCCGTGCTATCTGAAGTCCTAAGGCGGAAACTATAGTCCTTATCAGGAGGCTTACAAAATCCTGATGGCCATGTCCAGGGTCATTTTCTCCATTGATGACCACACAGAAGCCCTCAGATGATAAGGCCCTCTGGTTCTTGCATGCTGGAATCCTGTAATGGAGGTGACACTTGGAGCTGCTCAGGCCTAGCTACTGAGCACTAAGGCTGACCCCGTTCTAGCTCCTCCTCTGACATCTCCATGCCTCAGTCCTAGCTCATTCTCTAACATGTTCATGCCCCCTCCTCTCTGCCTGGGCACTCATTTGGGGCTGGCTTTGGCTTGGCCTCTGCATGGGAGGGGAAAAGGAGCGAGGTACTGTGGTTAACAGAAAGGTATCTCAGCCTTTCAAAGGCATCCAGGTGACTAGGGATCTCCTTTTTGCTTGGTGGCAGTGGAATGTTCGTGTGGTTTGGAGGTCACAGAGATCTTAGAAGGTCCTTCCCTCTAGAGAGTGGTCTCAGGATGGCTGCCCGCCAATAGCAGGCACTGCCTCCCTGGGAGTGAAAGGTCTCCAGTGCTGCTCTGCACAATGAGGAGTTAATCTTCTCTAGGGGAGGTCCCTTTTGGTGGAATAGTAGACCTTCTCATTGAGTTCACAGTCATATTCCTCAGCCTAGGCGATCTGAAGGATTAACAGAAGAACTGAGCCCACCTGCAAAATTATTATATTGACTACTGCTATTCATTTAATACATTTTTTATGGCGAAACCCCCCTGTTGAGGCACCAGAAAACTCTTGACAATCCGAGAGCGCCTCTTTGAAGCAGTAAAAAACGAAAGCAGACCATGCAAGATGTCAAAATGGTGATGGCATGGCCCAAACAGGATGAGATGGCAAAGCAAACAAGAATAGATTACGGAAGTGTGAACTAGCTCCGCTATTTGCCATTCTGAGTCTCTGTAGGTAGCAGACCTAGTGAAAAGGCAGGGGCTGCCGTGATAAATTCACATTAACGCTATCAAGTTTCAGGTCCAGAGTGCCAAGAAGTGTTCGAAGAGCAAATAGGTACCCACTTAACTGTGCTATCTGAAGTCCTAAGGCGGAAACTATAGAATAAAGGGCTGATGATTATGGCACAAAGGATGGTGGGTGGGCCACAGAAATTAGCTTTCCAGCATTTCCAAAATAGGTTATGCCTTAAGACTGCTTCCTGTATTACAAAGACCTGACTTCCAGGACAGAGGTAAACAGCAGCAAATGACAGCAAGGCAGAAACCTCATCAGTGCCTGGCAACTGTACATATTGCTGAAGTTTTTCTCTCCTGCTAAAGTGCATCACCCAGCCTCTATGGGGCACCCTCTCCGGACACCCTCCCAGAAGTGAACCAAGTGTTCTTTGGGGTGTGGAGAGCAGCGCTGAGATGGAAAGGCTGGGACCGCAAAATCAAATTGAGACTCCCTTATGGGAGGGTCGACGGTTGGTCCAAGCAACAAATTTAGAAGGTTTCAGGGGATGGGACTGTATAAGGATATCAAGACTGGGAGACGTATGGGAGAGAGATCATATCAAGATCTTTCAGGACCTGCATGTGGACTTCCAAATAACTGCCTCCCAGTTTTTCCAGTACCTACAGCTTCGGCATGAGTTACATGAATACCAGGGAGAATTGGACAAACTCCCAGAGTGTGATCGTTTGGAGAGTTGCTTGCTTATGGGCCATCTGGAGAAGGATGGGATCTCGCAGATATATACAATCCTAGTATCAAATTCCCTTGACTTGCAGAGTGCCTTGAGGGAGAAGAAATGAGAGGGGTGGGTAGGAGCACTGGACGAGGTTGACTGGCGAGCCACATGCCTGGCACCCCGTGTCCTGGCGATATCAGCGAGGCTCTGTCTTGTGCAAGTGAAGTATCTTCATCAAGCATACCCCACACCCCTCTGGCTATCAAAGGCAGGAACCCACAACTCCTCTGTCTGCTACAGGTGCCAAAGTCCAAGGGGGGGCTTCTACCATATGGTGTTGTCCTGTCTTGTTATACACACTCATTAGAACATTGTCAAGGCAATCTTTTCCAGTGTGGTAGAGATACAAATTGAGTCATACCCTAGGATTTTACAGCTGGGCATACTGGGCGATATGGGCGGGGTGCCTGTGGGGATAGGCCTCTGGTGGGACTAGGCACCAGGGAGGCCAAAAGAAACAATGCAAGGCAGTGGAACTATCTGGTAGCCCCATCTACAACGACAAGGACAAATGGTATGGACTGGTGTGCCAAAATGGAGGAAACAATATATGGCCAAAAGAAACAATGCAAGGCAGTGGTACTATCTGGTAGCCCCATCTACAACGGCATGGACAAATGGTATGAACAATATATATGGCCAGGGTTTGTCCCCATTAGTAAGAGAAAATCTGGAGGAAATGGTGGACACACTAAGGCTTGGATGGGTGAGGCTGAGAGTGGTCAGACCCTGGTGTTTACCTGTAGGAAGAGACGCAGGATGGGCGGAGGAAGGGTGGGGGCTACGGGGACAGGGTTGCACCATGCATATGATCTCTACTTCGGAAGAGCAACTGTTTAAAATTTTGTTAATGTGAATAAAATAAATCAAAATTGTTTCTAAAAAACAAAGTTCCTCACCCGGCCTTTCCATCCCTCGCGTTTGTCCTAGTGTTTCTTTTCTTCAGTTAGCTCCCATTTCAGACCCTTTGCTGCAGAGGGTTAGGACTTGCTGAGTTCGTAACTCCTCTCCTGCAGCGCTACAAAGGAGTCAGCGTCTATCCTCTTTCCTGGTTGTGTTGGAGGCCTCCTGGCTGTCCTCTGTGATCATTAAAGCACCTCCAGAGAGAGGACTGATATGTCATAGTCACGTGTAATATTTCAACTGTGACTTCCATTCATCATTGCATTATCAATGCTTCTCTCCTCCCAGGTTATTCTAGAGGTGGTCGTGCATCCACATGTATAGCCCCCTTTCTAGTTCCTGCAGTAATTAAAGGGTTTCTCGTCCTGAATCTCCAAGTACTGGGCAACCATCCATATTACATTTCCGATTTAAAATGACAAGCCCAGAAGAGTCCACAGCTTTTGCTTTCCTTTGATTATAAAGAATCACACATGTACTACTTTCATTTTTTAAACCTAACAGGGAGTAAACAATGGGCGGCATATATTCAAAGGCTCAGTTTTCTTATGAACTAAAGTTTCATGATGGTATTTGTGGGTGGATTTAGGTCTCCAAGCACTGGCTGGCTGCTCTTTCAAGTTTGCTGTTCATTCGCCACACTTGAAAGCTTTAAGCTGGCTACCCTATGAAGCGAGAATCCAAATGAAGATAGCATGTATCACCCATAAAGCGTTACATCACAACACCCCAAGATACCTAGCGAAGAAAATCCAGCTATCGGGAGGTAACCGACCAGCGAGGAGTACTGAGGAATTGCTACTACGGCCAGCCTTTTTCCATAAGAAAAAAACCTATGACAGAGCGTTCTCAGGAGCTGCCCCCAGAATATGGAACTCACTCCCTCCTAACATCAGGAAGATCCAAAATGTGGCATCATTTAAGCGAGAAGTGAAGAGCTTTCTGATGAAGAAATATACCACCTAGATTAGAACATTCACGAACTGATAATGACCTAACTATCATACTTGCTTACACATTTTACTTATGATAGAAGTATACCATTGACTATCAACGCTAACTGCACACGTATTGTATATTTATCATCTACCTCATATTTGTTGTCTGTATAACTGTCTGATATATATGTCTTTCTACTACGCCTTTCTATGTTAAGCGCTCTGATACCCACGGGTCTTGTTCGCGCTATACAAAACTTTATAATAATTCAATTGGACATTTTATACTGAGCACACTGACATATTGGAGGTACTTTTAGGAGAAAAGGGTGTGATAAGAGACCACCATACTATATTGGCATGCCGGAACTGTGGACAGGTTTTTAATTTCCCACTAGCCACCCTGCCTCCCCCCCATCCCCCCAAATCGGAGTTTCACATTCACAAAGTATACTTTAATTTAAAGTACATGAACATTCAATATCATGATATATTCAGGGTGTTGTGGCATGGACCTATATTGCCTACCTTAGGAAGCCTACCAATTCACAATATTTTTATGGGGTTACTGATATGGATATGAAATACTTTATTGTTGAAGTCTAGGCACATATGTGTACTGTGGTTTCCTGCAAGAGGAGAGAATCCCAATAACCCATAAAAATGTAGATTCCATACCTCGTATAAGTAGTCTATCGCACAAAATTTGAAAGCTGCAAACATGGTATCCTGCTCATGAATGAACTTCAAGATGTGTTCTAGTCTAAAATGAAAACATAAACCAAAGAAATACATCAATATCACACACTTAAATAGAAACTTATGAAAAAGGTGACTGCCCACATTTCCGTTTAAGTATTCAATAATTGTTAATTTTTCAATAATTGGTACCAGTGCATCACTAAAAAAACAATTGTTTTATATAAATATCACTAAATAGATAACTAAGGTTGTATGACATTACAACGCATGCTAATACATCGCATGCCATTACATCGAGGTTTTTACAACGCAAGTCGTTACAACGACTTGCGTTGGAGGGTGCTGGACTTAGGAGTAGTATAATTTACTATTCCAACTCCAGTCTACATACAGTAGGGAAGGTGTTGGATAGTAATTTATACTATTCCTTGTCCTAGAGCGCCATCCAGCGCAAGTCGTTGTAACGACTTGCGTTCTAAAAACCGCGATGTAATGGCATCGCGATGTAACGACCGCGTTGTAAACGACGTTTCCCATAACTAAGGTTGAGACACTGCATTTGCTGCTGCTGCTGCCACAGCCAGGCCACCAAATTTAGAGATTGCTGCATCTGTGACTGCTCTTTTCCACAGAAAGAGATTTGACTAACATGGCAGGAGAAATGTCAGCAAAAATAATGTCTGGTGGCCAGGGGCATGGGTATATATGGTAGTCTAGCACTGGGCCTAGAGGCCTGAAGGGCCCACTGAACCCTGATGATTGTTATACGTTGCTTCTCAACCAGTGGTGAAGGGACAGACTTTCCGTGCCAGCACTAGGTCTGGCATGAGGTGCCATGGGGGGGTTGATGAATTGGTTGGCATTGCTAACTTTTTCCAAACATAACCCTCTAAAGAAGGGGTTTTCTTTTGGGAAAAGCATAAATCAATGTCTCTGAGGGACTAGAATGTATCTTTCTAAGAGTTGGGGACATTGCTGGAAGTGGAAAGGGTGTCAATAGACCTGTCCAAAATGAGACAGAGAAACAGGTTGGCTGATGGAAATGACATCAATTTTCGTTAACACTCTGTTACTGTAACTCTAAATGACCCCGAAAGTACTTTATATTTCTGTAAGACATACTTGAGATTTGACACTTCCATACTTCTCACTTTTTGTGCTCCTTTAATTATTCATCAATTTGGGTTTAATCTACCTTAGAAACCTCCTTCCCACTCAGTGTTGTATCAAAAGAAGCTTAAAAAAACATTATATGTGACATTGCACAGGTGGATTTCTGAACTTGGCCATTGTTTGCTTTTGATTTCTGAACTTGGCCATTCTTTGCTTTGTAACTATAGGTGTGTCACAGCCTTAGGGCTCAGATGGGTCTTCTGAGAAAAAAAAGGGCAGCTGCGGGTCAGACAAATGGTTTGTTTACTTTTCAGATGTCCTTTACTTTTGCACAACATTCTTACCCATGTTCTGTTAAAGAAGAGGTATTTTAAGATTCCCATTCTCTGCTCCCTTCAAGGTTTGGGTGTCTGCACAACCGTTAACAAAAATAATGTTTACCGTACCCAAGATCTTAAGTAACTGTTCATATTTGCAACCAGCACCGAAGTAGGACCCTCGCAGTAGCAGAAAGTGCCTACACTGTGGATTTTATTATATTAAAGCATAACGTTGTAGGGGAAAAAACTGTTGAAACAAAAAAGAATAATTGCAAAATTCCAAAGTGAACAAAGCATGCATATATCAGAAAACATTATGACAATTTAAAAAGCTGTGCAAACAAATCAATACTACAAGTAGGCACATTATTACAAAATGGCTACCGCATAAAATTTGCATAAGTGGACAGTGTTTGCCGGGTAGGAGAAGCTGGTGCAAAAAGGTACAGTGCTGCCTATGATGCACTGATGCCGAGAATGCTCGGCAAGAGCATTCAAGAAAAAACACAGAAAAAACTATGAGTGCCCAGAAACGGTGAGATAGTTTCACCCCATGATAAAAACATTTAAAATGCTAAATAAATGTGCGCGTAGAATCAAAAAGACAAACAAAATTACAACACTCTTCAAATGGAAACACCATTACAACAATTAAAAAATTACATTAACAGCAAAAAAGTATATTTGTCTGCACACTTTCCGCAAAGCCCAACACACCTGCAGCATATGTTATGTGCTTCAAAGGTGAAACTATTGTCTGTCCTTAAGCGAGGTGCTGCAGAGGGAACTGAGGCTAGGTCCGCTACATAAATTTGGAGAAGAGGCAAGATGCCCACAGAAGGAGGGAGAAGGCTTCGAAGCGGCCTGAGGAGAGCGCGCTCGGCGAGAGGTCGAGGGACGCCCACAGTGAGAGGCGGCCAGCTGACGTCTTCAGGAGGAAGGAAGATGCATTCGCTTTCCACGGCGTTGTTGAGGGGGAACAACTGGTTCGGAGGGCTGCTTGGTGAGTCGTGCAGGGTCACTGGGAAGTGGGGTGTCATAGTTGGGGGAGGCCCTTCAAGTGAGCTGAGGGACATAGGAGGAGGGAGGGGCCGAGGAGCAGGACCATTTTGGTAAGGCTGACAAGACCTAGACCTGTGGCGGTTTTTAGTGTGCCTCAGAGTGCAGTCAATGCTCAAGGGAATGACGCTGACCAGCAGGAGCCAGGTAGCCTACTTCCAGGAGAGGAAGGGGTTCATCCCCTGGCGCTGGTTGATCATTCAAGTGGCAGTGAGGAGGAACTTGCAGATCAGCACCAGCAGGTAGAGACTGGTATAGTGCAAAAGAATATGGTACCAGCAATTTTCATTAGCAAGGAAGCACAAGAAACGGGGGATATGGCCGGCGTGGGACAATTTAAAATTGTCAAGAATACCAAAGATGCTGCACGAGATAGGTAGGCATCTGAGAAAGAGCGTCTGGGTCCACAGGATAAGGGACAAAGAGGGCTGGTGAAGGAGGGTTTGCACCAAGGGAGTACTCATGAGGATTACATAGATTTCATGTATGACAAGGGATTGGAGCATACTCGTTTTAACAGGGAATACATTTTTCCTGTTGAGTGAGAGGTGCCTGTGGGCTTTGGACCGGAGGAGCAAGACCTGGAAGAAAGTTTAGATGGTCAATGGGTGTGGGTGGAACATGCTCCAGCGGGGGACATGCGCCGTCACAAGAGCAACAAAGGGGACACCAGTAGAGGTGTTGGTTTGGTGGGCAGACAGGAGGAGAGGTAACGGAACAGTATACCTGCTCACAATAGGGCCAGGAAGAAGACAGGCACAGACGGAGGATATGGCAGAGCAGCTGAGGCAACAAGGGCGGCCACTGAACAAAGTGGTTCCAATGTTTAATTTTCAGCAGATTCATCACAAGCGGGCAGGCTTTTAGAGCGAGTACCTGTTTTGAATTGGAAAACTTATGATGGGGGAGTGGGAGATGGAGAACGTCCAGGAAGAAGCCAGCAAATTGTTTTTCCCCAGAGCACATGGGCAAGGGATGATGAGATTGAGGTGGATTGAGGGGAGGGGGGGGCGGGAGGAGGATGTTTGGGACAATATGGAGGTTGTCCCGAATAAAGAAAAGGATAAGGGGAGAAGGAGTGGGACAACAAAATCTGCTCAATCATTTCAGGTTGAACGTGAAGATGCGGCATCCTTGGATCAACAAGAGAATCATGAGCGGATATCTCAAACGGATTTGAGGAGGAGAGCGGAGCAACTACCAAAGGGTAAGCCGCAATGGTGGGGGGCGTGGAATGTAGGGGCAAAAACGGGGGGGAGCAGCTGGGGGACAACGAGCAGGATATACCGATGCAGCACGTGGCGCATCCACCAAAAGGTGAGGAGGTTGGTAGAGAGGGTCAAGGTCAAAGGCAAGAAGAACTTTAAGAGGGGGCAAGTTTACCAAAAAGATTGCCTTATATGGGTTTGGCAATGCCTTTAGGCTCGCATTTGTCACTTAAAACTAAACAGAAAATATGGCAGCATGAGTATGTTGATGTTTTTCGTTTGCTGCATCGTGCTGTCCAGGCAAAGGAAGGTTCAAAAGAGGAAGAAATGGAAATAGCAAGGCGTCCCAGAGTCCCTCGTAGTATAGACAATTGGACATCGGCCTTTTTAATATTTGCCAGCATTTATTGCGAGAGATACCCTGAGAGGGCGGTATCATTATTTAAATACATGGATGTAGTGAGGAAAGCACACATGCATTTTGGGTTTTTTCCATGGTTAAACTATGATGAGGAGTTTAGGGCAAGGATGGGACTGGCTGGAGTCAGACCATGGGGTGACATAGACGCTGAACTGTAGCCTCAGTGGATGTCCTCTTCACACCCTCTGGCAACGACACACACAGCTAGTGCGCTGCCAATGACGCGCCGCCCAGGGAGGGGCGGGGACGATGGCTAGAGGGCAAACAAGTGGACTGGGAGCATGCTGGAATTACAACAGGGATTATTGCAGCAGGCCATACTGCAGATTCAAACATGAATGTTCACAATGTGGTGGTAGGCACACACTCTCTCAATGCTTTACAGCAGCGCCAAGTGCAATGGGACATAAGTTTCAAGAGCAAGGATAAGCAGCAAGGGGGAGAGGGGCACCACTTCATCCTTTATCAAAGGGCTTTTACCCCAATTAAGTGGGAATTGTTTATCCCTTGGCTTAATTCTTACCCAGACAGGCTGGCGGCAGCTAAATTATATTGGGGATTTAAAGAAGGCTTTAGAATAGGCTACCATAGTCCTAGAATCAAACGATGGGCTGACAACCTGAGGTCTGCAAAAGAATTCCCAGAAGTGGTGAGGAAAAAATTGGAAGAAGAGGTAAGGTTAGGAAGAGTGGCAGGCCCCTTTCTTCAATTGCCCTTTGAAAATTTGATAGTTTCACCGTTATGGGTCATTCCCAAGAAAACACCGGGGGAGTACCGAATGATACAGCACCTCTCATGGCCAGAGGGCATGTCTATTAATGATTTAATTGCGGCTGAAGATACCTCAGTTTCATACACCACAGTGGACGAGGCAATGAGAATTGTCAGAGAGTTAGGAGAGAAAGCAGAGCTAGCAAAATGCGACATCCAATCAGCGTTCAGATTGATCCCGATACATCCAGCAGACTTTGAGTTAATGGGAATGCAATTTGAAGGCTATTACTATTTTGACAAAGTTCTCCCAATGGGATGTGCAGTTTCTTGTGCTCTTTTTGAACTGTTTAGCTCATTTTTGCAGTGGATTTATCAACAGATGTGTAGCACAGGTAAAATTTGTCATTACTTGGATGATTTTTTATTCATGGGGAAGGCACAGTCTAGGCATTGTGAATTCGCTTTGAATACTTTTCAGAGCATGGCCACGGAATTTGGGGTGCCTCTGGTGCCAGACAAAATAGAAGGCCCAGCTACAAAGATTACATTTTTGGGCATAGAAATTGATACAGCTGAGATGATGGCACGGCTTCCACAGAACAAGTTGGTGGAGATTAGAGCATGTGTCACAGATGCGTTGCAGGTGGACAAGTTACAGTTACGACAGGTGCAGCGTTTATTAGGCTATTTAAACTTTGCGTGCCGAGTTGTCAGGGCAGGCAGGACTTTCTGCAGACAACTAGGTATGGCCATGTCGGGTGTAACTATGCCGCATCACAGGATCCGACTCACTAAAAGCATGAAGGAAGATTTGAGAATATGGCTCTTGTTCCTTGAAGACTTTAATGGAGTGTCCTTAAATTTTATTGCGGAAGGTATGCTTTGGCAGGTACAGCTTTATTCAGACGCATCAGGTTCAAATGGATTTGGGATTTTTTGGGATGGACGTTGGTGCGCAGAAGAGTGGCCTGACCGGTGGAAGACACAAGGTCGTAGTATCGCGTTCCTTGAGCTGTTCCCACTATTAGTAGCACTGCTGGTATGGGGATCTGAACTTAGTAACAGGACAATACTGTTCCACGTGGATAATATGGCGGTGGTCAACTTAGTCAACAGACAGAAAGCAAAAGACCTGAGAGTTCTGTGCTTACTGAGGGCTTTCATGTTGTTGAGCCTTAGATTGAATATAGTGTTCAAGGCAAAACACATCTCAGGAGTAAATAACACAATCGCTGGTGCACTTTCTCGTTCCCAGTGGGAAAGATTTCGGTCGCTGGCCCCGGGAGCAGCAGTCATGAAAACACCTATTCCTCACAGCGTATGGGCCCTAGGGGATTGAGGATCGTGCAGCTTGTGGAACAGTCTATAGCGCCGGCCACTCAACGGAGTTACATGCTGGCATGGCACGAATTTATAAGTTATGGCAAGATTTTTAACCATGTACAAAGTGATGAGATGTCCATTCCTTTTCCTTTAGATTTTGTCCTGGAGTTAGTCAACAAAGGGCTTTCTCATACAACGATAGCAGGAAAATTAGCGGGGGTCTCTTTTTACGGGCAGCTGTACTGGGGTTCTGATCCAATTAACAATGTACTAGCAAAAAAATGTTTAAAAGGTTTGCAAAGAGAGAATTCCACACGGACTAATGTAAGAGCCCCTATATCGTTTGAGTTATTGCAGCAAGTGCTGCTGAAATTACCTGGATCCTGTTATGATTTTCATGAAGTTAGAATGTTTAGGTTATGCATGATATGGTGTTCTTCGGGGGCATTTAGAGTTTCTGAATTGTTAGGTTTAAGGGCGGAGACTGGTTTAGAGAGCTCGGAGTTTTTTTTGGAGGGGAATGTTTTAAAAATCTGGTAAGGGAAATCAAAAACGGATCAGCTGGGACAGGGAGTGTGGATACACTTAAATCCTAGCTACACAAAAGGGTGTTGCCCTGTGGGTGAGTGGAGGGAATTTAAGTCTGCACAGGCGTTTTCAGATGGGCCGATTTTTGTGCACAAGTCAGGGGAAAAACTTTTGAGCCATCAGCTGCTGTCAGTCCTGAGGAGGGCTTTGTTATTGCTGGGTAAGGATCCAACAAAATTTGCTACACACTCATTCAGGATCGGGGCAGCGTCAGAGGCAGCTAGATTGGGGTTGGGTTCGGGAGCAATCAAAAAGATAGGTAGATGGCGTTCCACTTGCTGTGCGCGATATGTACGGAAATAAAAAGAAACAAAAAACAGGATAATGCTTAATCGTTCTTGTGTTAATAGGTTTTTTCTTTCATCTAGGTGATGTTCGGGGTTTATGTACGAGTAAAAAACAAATATGGATCATAGGCCATTCGTTTGCCAAGTGGGCCGCGATTTTTGCCGAACACCAGATACATGGAAGAAATCTGGGCATCCCCAGCGCTGGACATGAACTTTACTGGTGCGGTAAAGGGGGATGAGATGGGAAAGTTTATTTCCATTGCTTGCAAAAATCAGGTATGACAGAGGCGGTCCAGATCTGTTACTACTCCATTTAGGAGAAAATGACTTGGTAGCAGTGTCTGGTTTAGCTCTATTAAAGAAGATGCAGCTGGACTTAGCGGTGATAAAACACAACTGGATAGGTACTAGGATTGTATGGTCTGAATTTGTTTTCAGGAAACATTGGAGGAATGCACGGAATCAAACAGCAATGGAGAAAGCTAGGAAAAAACTAAACAGGGCAATGAAAATTTTTGTGTGGCCATGGGTATTCAGACTGTAGCACATGATAACATCACTGGTAGAAAAGGCCATTTGTTTCGAGACGATGGAGTTCATCTAACTCAATTGGGAATGGCATACTATATTCTGGAGATAAGAGACATGTTGACTAAAGAGTTGAACGTTTATTTATGGGTCACTTCGGGAGTTGTGGAAGAATAAAAAAAAAAGAAAAAAAAAATCTGAAAGATCAACTAATATTGAGATGAAGAAAAGAAATGTTTGGGTGGGGTTCAGGAAAAATCTGGGGTTTTTCCTGAGTGACGGAATGGGGGGAGGCCAATGTCTAGAGCGGACTTGATCGTCCTTCATGAGAGAGGGTGGGGGGAGGATCAGGATGGGAAAAGGAAAGGAAAAACAAGGAAATTGAAATATGTTTGAAATATGGGGTGAATTCATCAAATGAAGCTTATGGTTGGTTTTGGTCAAAACAGTTACAAGGGAATAAAGTTTGAAATGAAATATAAGGTTTTGGTTTAAAGTTCAAAATTGTACGGTTTCGAAGAAAAATATAAAACATTGATTTAATATTTTGATATTAGAAAATTGCCTGATCTTATGAATAAAGTGGCCTTTTATGCTACAGTGATGTTGTTTGTGTTTGTTGTGGTCTGGATCATTTTGGGCGATCATGGACGGGTGCCTTTGCTCGCCGAGGTGTAACTGCGTAGTCAATCACTGCTCGCTTTCTGCTAATCTCCAGAAAAGAGGCACTCTCGGGGGGCTCTATTTCATTCGTTCTATTCCGTTAGCAAAACATGACGCGTTGCAGCAAGCGCCTTAATCAATTTGTAGAAGGTTATACATACCTTTTGGATATACTCACTATTTATAAATAAGGTTTAGAAGAAAGTTTTTATTTTCCATTGGCTATACATCACAAGGAAAATTGAGGCACATTGTGTTGCTTTCCAGTACCAGTCCATAACTTTGGAGCGATATCAGCAATCTGGACAAATATTATCCAGACTTCGTGTGGGTTTTTTATCCACAGAACGTGTGTGATACTTTGGAGGTATTTACAACAATTTTTCTTCTCCTCCTTAGTTTTTATAATACTAACCACATGGATACAGGGTGCTTTCATTGTTTTCTCTTTTTTTTCCCTACTTTTTCTCTCTCCACTTTTAACAATTTTGTGTTTCTAATAAAGTGGTACACACTTTTCCTGTGACTATATTGGTTTTTAAAAAAATAATCTTTAAAAAAATAATCTCTATTCCTTACACTGGGGTGTTACAAGAGCCTATATACACGTTTTTACTTACCTTTCACCAATTTCACATGAGCACCACTCAAAAGGGAGCGGAGCTGCTCTATGAGCACAATGTTGAATTGGCACAATGGGTTTTTGGTGCTGATCTTTCCAATTGAGTATAGATGTTTATAATATTACAATTACATTGTATCATTTTGTTTGACAGCCTTGAAAAAGTCGCGAATGGCGACGAAACACGTGTCGGCTGTGGCTGAATCAATGTTATTTACAATCTAACGACTGTGACGAAGATCTCTTGCTGGAGAAATAATTGATGCATGTTTTCCATTAAATATTTGGACTGACTGTGGATAGTCAGCTATATACTTATTTGTGCTGTGCTCTGTCTATGTTGAATTAATCATGTTTCACAAACGCGCCAAAACTACGACATCGTTTTATAAAAAATTCAACATACGTAATTGATCACATGGTTTTCAGGGCATTGTAATCAAAGATAGACATTCCATTTCTACGAAATGACCCGCCATATTTGAATAGTCAAAATGCATGTATTATTCCTCTACATTTCAATCAAATCATTCATTTCTCAAAGCTCAAGGTATTGAAACATGAGTGCAAGATACTGGAGAGGGCATGGCGGGTCAGAGTTTACTGCTCTGTTGCTAAACATACACTCAGAATCAAACAAAAAAGCTTTTATTCTGCTATAGCTCTAGCAAAAGGGCGTTATTTCTCACCGCGTATTGATCAGGCCAATAACAATGTTAATGTCTCCGAGTGCTCAAGCACGCTCCGTCCCAGTCTCTGAGCCTTGGTGTAATACTCTTGCCAAGTTCTTTCTGGATAAGATCTGTGGCATTCAGACGGCCCTTTCATCCTGTCTCAGTCCAACTACGGTCCCCCTTCTCTTTTGCCTTCTGCTGGCCTCCTCCATTCACTGCCAACTTTTTTGCCAATAGATTTGTCCTGCACTCTTAAAATCTTGAAAGGATTAAAATCTGGCTCGCCCACTGACCCCTGCGCGGCCAGACTCTTGGCTTCAGCTACTGATATCATCAATCCTGAAGTCAATGTGATCATTAATACTTCTTTGCAGATGCGTTGGTTCCGGCAACTTGGAAGCAAGCAAAAACCCTCCCCCTCCTGTAGAAGCCTACCTTGGACCCATTGGCTCCTGGACATTACCGCCCTATCTCTCTCCTACCCAGTTTGGCTAAGGTATGTGAGAAGGTGGTCACTAATTAACTTACGGAGTATGTCGAGGCCATGGGTCTGCTCCATCCAGCTCAGTCTGGCTTCCGAGCTTCGTATAGCACGGAGTCAGCGCTCTTGGAGGTGTCGGAGGTTATTCAGGATTGCTTGGATGCCGGCGGGAGGGTGGCCTTGGTCATGCTCAACCTCTCTGCGGCATTCGGTATGGTGCCTCACTCCCTGCTTCTTGACCGTCTCTCAGAGATTAGCATATCGGGGTCAGCCTTGGGCTGGATTAGGTCTTTTCTTGACGGCCGTTCGGAGCAGGTCTGGCTTCCACCTTGTGCCTCTGCTCCCCAGCCTAGGGCCACAGGTGTCCCGCAGGAGTCATCCCTTAGTCCTCTTTTGTTTAACATCTATGTTACCCCGCTGGTTTACTTAGCGGAGACACTAGGGGCTAGGGTGATGGCCTACGCGGATGACACCAAGCTTTTATTTACCTGGGGTAAGGATGATGATTCGGTCGCCTCTGCCCAACATTGTCTTCCTTCCATTTTTCATTGGCTGGCTCATGCTCAGCTTAAATGTAACGAGGAGAAATCCAAGATACTCTTGTATGGCAAATTCCCGGCAAACTTTCGAGAGAAACTTTGGCCTCCTGGCTCCCCCTGCCTAGTACAAAAGTAGGCTGTGCTAAGAATCTGGGGGTATGGTTTGAGGAGAACCTGACCGTTTCAGTCCAGGTTAAGAAACTAGCTAGGACCTGCTTTGGTATCTTGAAAACATTAAGGAAGTTTCTTCAGCTTCTCCCTAAGTCGGCTAGGGAAACTGTTGTTCACCCTCTGATCCTCTCCCGCTTGGATTATGCCAATTCATTGTACGCTGTCATCCCGAGCTATCTTCTGAATAAACTTCAGATAGTACAAAACTCGGCTGCCAGACTAGTAGTGTGCGCATTCATCTGCGCTCTCTGCATTGGCTGCCGGTGGAGGCTCGAGTAAAATTTAAAATTCTGACTATCGCCCACAGTGCTCTTTACTTCCGGGGGCCTACCTATCTTCAGAGAAGATTTTCCTTCTATGTCCCAGGGAGACAACTGCGCTCTTCTTCGCAACTATTTGTGCAGACAGTCCGCTTTAAGCGACAAAGGCTTGGCGGGAGCTCCGCTGTTCGGAAAGCTGCTCTTGCTTGGAACACCCTCCCGCTGGCCCTACGTAGCATTCAAGATCTTGTCACTTTTTAAAAAAAGCTCAAAAACCTTCCTCTTTTAGTGTGTCTTTTAACTTTCAACCGTTTCTGTGGCTCGCACCGGGACACTTCCTGGAGTAGCTGTGCGCGTTACAAATTTAAATAATAATAATATTAATTTCATGATACAAGCATTTTTCTTTTCACAAAACATGTACATTTCCATTACTTTTCCATACTTACTATTTACATTTTATTACAAGAAAAATTCCATTTGGCCCGTATGTTATTCTCTCATTGACCTCCTGATGTCGAGAAACACTGTTATTTAGCCGTGTATCGGCTCATACGAGCTATCCTACTGATAGTAGGAAAGTCTCACTCTCATTGCTCTTGCACACCAATATCGCTGTGTATCGGCTTTTGTAAAGTACCCAGCTTTGTAAAGACATATGAGCATAATTTCCAATAGTCTTGCTGTGTTACGGCTCCATATCAAACACGGGTATCGTTTTTGCCGTATATCGGCTTATACTATGCTATAATAGCAAAGCAGTATAGGAGCAATACTATATTATAATTTTCACATTTTGCCGTGTATCGGCTCTCTAAATCCCGACAACATCAATGAGTCAATTACATCCTAATGTGATCTACACAAAGTATCAGTTAACTTAAACAGTTCTTTCATCGCATTTTCTTACAGGTATATTTCATCTTTTTTACTCTTTATCTTTTTTAAATTACAGAAAACTTTTCTCCACCAATGAGAACCCAATAACTTCAGTGTACTGTTTACTGATCACCCAGATGGACCGCCATTTCCTCACCACTATTCATTCCCGAATACTCTAACCGTCTTAGTTTAATGACTCTGTCTCTTCCGCGTATATTAGGGAGCACCTGATCCACCCAAAAAAGCGTAATAGATTCCTATTACTCTGGTGTTGTTCTGCAAAATGCCTCGCCACAGGATATGTTGCATCTTTTTTGGCTATTGCTCGCATATGTTCTAAAATGCAAATATTTAATGGGTGGATCTTGCTCCCAATATGCTTCCGTCCACAAGGACATACTAGACAGTATACTACGTACGAGGAGTTACACTTCAGGAATTTGCTTATAACTTTCTGGTATTTGAGACCGGGTACATTATATTTCAAAGTTCTTCTGGTCCCCACACATGCCTTGCATTTACCGCATTGATAGAACCCCCTCATTTCTTTGATGGTTCCAGTGGGTTTCGACAAGACTTCCAAATGGCTTTATACTAAGTTATCCTTCAAAGACCTTAGCCTTTCTGAAGGTAATTAGTGGTTGAGCTGGTATATCTGGTCCTATTACACTATCTGTTTTCAAGATGTGCCAATTTTTCTTAAAAATCATCCTGAGTTGGTTAGCGTTGTTCAAGAAAAATGTCATCATTCTGAATTGAGGTATATTTTCATTACCATTCTTTTTGATCTTTTCTTTTAATAGATCTTCTCTAGGGGTATTCATGACCCTGCTTAATATTGCTTTCAACAGGCCCTTATCGTACCCTTTCACCTCAAATCTTTGCTGACTTTATTGTGCTGCACTTTTAAAATTCCTCTCTTTAGTGGTTTCTTTTAATTCGTAAAAATTCCTCATAGGGGATACTTTTTATCAGTCTTGGGGGATGACTGCTGGCAGCATGTAAAATCGAGTTGCCTGCCTTAGGCTTACAATATGAGGACATACATGTTTTGCCCTCAATAATGCTAACCTGTAAATCAAGAAAATTCACTGTGTCTGGACTCATGTCTCCTGTGAAATGTAAATTGATGTTATTATCATTCAAATAGTCAATAGATTCCCTGGCAGACTCAAGAGAGCCATTCCATACTATGCACAGGTCATCGATATAGCGATACCAGGAAATAACCCTGGTCATCCAAGCTTTGCTCTTTGGCGAATTGGCCTCCTGCTTCTCCCACCAGCCCACGAACAAGTGCGCGTAGCTGGGGGCAAAGCAGGTGCCCATCGCTGTACCAGAAGTCTGCCAAAAATATTCTTCTCCATAAAGAAAGATGTTTTTCTTCAAACAAAACTCTGTCAATTGCAACAACATGTTATTATGTTCACTGAATCTAAGTGACCTTTTTGCCAAAAAGTGTGTTATTGCTTGCAGACCAGGTTCATGACCAATACAGGTATACAAGCTTGTTATAACCAAGACAATCAATTTATATTCATCATTCCAAGGCAATGTTTCTATACGACACAGAAAATCTCTAGAATCCTTAATATACAAAGGCAACTCCTTTCACAAATTTGAATAAGAAACGATCAATAAAAATGGACAAATGTTCAATTAGGCTACCCTAGGAAGACACAATCGGTCTTCCCGGAAGTTTCTCCGAATTTTTATGGATTTTAGGTATATGATAAAAGGTTGGGACAAAGGATTATGACACCGCAAAAACCAATATTCTTCTGTGTCCAACATTTGCTTATCATACTTATTTTTATTAGTTCTTGATACTTAGAGATACTTTCTTGATAAAACACTTTAGTGACTTTCACATAGCAAGTTTCGTCCGAAAGCTGCCTGTATGCTTCTGCATAGTACTGTTCCCTGGTCTGTAGAACAATGTTCCCACCTTTATCCGAGGGCTTGCATACGATTGTTTCATCATTTTGTAAACTCATAAGTGCATCTTGTTGTCCTTTTGTTATATTCTGTATTTTTCTTTTATTTACTTTTGTTCTTAATGATAGCAAATCTTTATTTACAGCCTCTGAGAACACATCAATTGCATCTGGTGGTAATTGGGGTAGGAATTGTTACGTTGGTTTAAAGGGACTTATGTCTCTTTCTTGTTCCATCCCCAGCTGGATAGCTCTTTCCAAAATATCTGATGTTTCATTACTTTGTTCGTCATTCTCATTTCTTAAGGCCTCCATGGCCTCCCAAGTGCTCTGGTCTTCACCTGTCAATGCATCAGTTTCCTTATGCGTTCGTTGCTGTAGAGAAATAATACATGCATTTTGACTATTCAAATATGGCGGGTCATTTTGTACAAATGAAATGTCTGTCTTTGATTACATTGCCCCGAAAACCATGTGATCAATTACGTATGTTGAATTTCTTATAAAAAAATGCTGTAGTTTTAGCGTGTTTGTGAAAAATATTTTAAAATTGTTATTCCTTTGCTTTGCGCCGAGCGCCCGCTCTTTCTACATTTCTTTTGCCTGCGCCGCTTAGAGGGAATTACAGGGAGCTCTTACCCGCATTTAATTCCTGCACACCCACACTTCGTGGGGTAGAAGGGACTTGGGGGCACTGTGTAATCATCGCGCCGGTTTCAGAGCGCCATCTTGGATTGGGGAGAAGGATTTCCTCACGGAGCGCCATCTTGGGTGAGGGAGAGCCACTCGCCCTGCCAGGACCCACGTATTGGAGGAGGAGGTAATAAAAGTAGGACCTCCTACCTCGCTCAGGCAGACTACAAGCTTCCAATATTCGCGCTGCATGTAAAACGCTCTTCTTGCATTTTAATATTTTAAAATTGTTATTCCTTTGCTTTGCGCTGAGCGCCCGCTCTTTCTACATTTCTTTTGCCTGCGCCGCTTAGAGGGAATTACAGGGAGCTCTTACCCGCATTTAATTCCTGCACACCCACACTTCGTGGGGTAGAAGGGACTCGGGGGCACTGTGTAATCATCGCGCCGGTTTCAGAGCGCCATCTTGGATTGGGGAGAAGGATTTCCTCACGGAGCGCCATCTTGGGTGAGGGAGAGCCACTCGCCCTGCCAGGACCCACGTATTGGAGGAGGAGGTAATAAAAGTAGGACCTCCTACCTCGCTCAGGCAGACTACAAGCTTCCAGCATTCACGCTGCGTGTAAAACGCTCTTCTTGCATTTTAATATTTTAAAATTGTTATTCCTTTGCTTTGCGCTGAGCGCCCGCTCTTTCTACATTTCTTTTGCCTGCGCCGCTTAGAGGGAATTACAGGGAGCTCTTACCCGCATTTAATTCCTGCACACCCACACTTCGTGGGGTAGAAGGGACTCGGGGGCACTGTGTAATCATTGCGCCGGTTTCAGAGCGCCATCTTGGATTGGGGAGAAGGCTCTCCTCACGGAGCGCCATCTTGGGTGAGGGAGAGCCACTCGCCCTGCCAGGACCCACGTGATCTCTTAGCCTTGGCTTTTTAAGATGGCTGCTAGACAGGCGCACAGCGACGGCGCGCAGCGGGTGCGCCGGAGGTGCGCCAGAGGTAAGCCCGTTTGCGCCCGTTCGCGCAACGGACGCACCGGGGGCCGGTCCCCCTGGATTACCATCTATGGGGACTATCACCTATACTCGAGATGAACTCCTATGTATTAACACCAGTTCCTCGCTAAGAGGACTAGCAGTGGCAGCGGGGAAGCAGACAGACTCGTTTAGCTGCGGCCTTCTAAACGTGAGGTCGCTGTGTTCACATCACCAAAGATATTGCCTTCATAATTGACTGCCATGAGTTAGATATTCTACTCATGACAGAGACATGGACAAGCACGGACTGTGCAGTGGAGCTGGGCTTGGCCTGCCCCTCTGGATATAAAATTAGGCACATCCCTCGGATTGGTGCTAGAGGGGGAGGACTGGGCTTAATTTTCAGAGAATCAATAGATCTATCCCTGATTGACATTAAGACCATTCCTGTTTGTGAACTACTAGCCTTCTCTCTGAATGGGCAGGGGGGCGCTCTATTTACCGGTCTGCTCTGTTATAGACCTCCATCTAGCCCTTTTTCAGCCGTGACAGGGCTGATTGAGCTAATCCTTGATTTATCCACCTCGCACTCAAGGTTAATGGTACTGGGAGATTTCAATCTCTGGTTAGGCGGTTCTGGAGAGACTGCGCTCATAGACCTGACCCAGACCTGCCTGAGTATTCAGCTGCAGCAGCTGGTCCTCACCCATACCCACTTAAAGGGCCATATACTGGACCTAGTTTTCGCAGATCCAGAGTACGTAATTGTACGGAACATCCTGCCCCAGTGTTGGACGGACCATGCGCTGGTGCATTTCTCTCTTACGCCCAAGGTGGGGCAGGGGAGAAATAGGAATTCAGGTGGGGTTAAAAGTACCAGACAATTGTCAAAACTCTTGAGTCAGTCCCCTCTACCTTCACTACTCTCAGAGGGTTTCACCTTAGAGGAAAACGTAGACTTGAGCTACGAAAGGCTTAACCAACGGATCGTGTCCTCCCTAGACTCCTTGGCCCCTTTACGGAAAATCAGAAACAGGCCTACTCCGGCTATGCCATGGTTTTCCGAGGAGTTGCTTCAACTTAAACTCCAATGTAAGCGGGCCGAGCGTACTTGGAGAAAGAACTAACTGGACTCCGATCGGGCTCTCTATAAACAGGCCCTGTCCATCTATAAAGCACAGATCAAATGTGCGAAGGCCAGGTTTTTGGAAGAGTCTTTGCGGGTGGCAGTAAACAAATCACAGACCTTGTTTAAGATTGTGAAGGACCTGTCATGCCCTGCTACCGCGGCCAATGCTATCTCTGCATCTCAGTCTCTGTGCGACTCACTGGCACAGGCCTTTGAGGACAAAATCGCAGCCATTTTGAACAATCTTGGCGTTACATCCAGCGGTAATCCTCAAGGATGTAACGAAACGCATCCCGGGCCTACTACAGAAATAACCCCCAGCTTTGCCAGGTTGGACTGCTTTCCTTCTCCAACTTTTGAGGAATTCTGTTCCTTGGCTCACAGCGTGTCGTCGGGATCACCTTTGGACCCGCTTCCACATAAACACTGGAAGCTGTTCCGGGAAGAACTTTTCCCCCCGCTGTTTGCCATCTGTGATCAGTCCCTGGTTTCAGCACAGGTACCAGATTGCTGGAAATTAGCCGTGGTATCCCCCCTTCTTAAAAAGGACACCTTGGACCCGGCTTGCCCAGCAAATTATCGACCTATCTCCCTGCTCCCATTTCCAATAAAGATTCTGGAAAAGTGGGTTACAAAACATCTGTCTAAGTACCTGGAGACCGGGTCCTGCTTGGATGAGGTTCAATTCGGGTTTAGACCGGCCCACGGGACGGAATCAGCGTTAGTGACTGTGCTAGACGATCTCAGGACGCGAGCCGACCATGGAAGAGCAGCCTTTTTAGTGCTGCTTGATATGTCGGCCGCGTTCGACACAGTCAGTCATGCAATTCTGATTAAAAGATTAGAGGATGTAGGGGTGACAGGCCATGCCCTGAAGTGGCTGACATCATACCTTGGAAATCGTCATCAGGTAGTGTCATTGTCAAATTTCAAATCTAACATCAGAAGAGTGGAGCAAGGTGTTCCACAAGGGTCGGCCATCAGCCCTATCCTCTTCAACCTGTACCTGCGGCCCCTGGTTGCGTTGATTAGATCCTTCGGCATAGCGGTGACGAATTACGCGGATGACACTCAACTTGTCTTCTCGCTTGAGGGCAAGAAAGCAGTGGCGTTAGACACCTTCCACCGTTGTATGCTCGCAACTGCGGACTGGCTGAATCAGAATTCGCTGCAGTTTAACAGCTCTAAGACAGAAGTCTTACACTGCACTACTGATCGCGTCCCTAGACCTCTCCAGCCGGACTTTTGGCCGCCTTCCTTCCAGAGCACGACTGTGTCTGCCACCTCGGTCCGTAATCTGGGAGTGATGTTTGGGTCTAACCTCCAACTGGATGCAGCCGTTAATAAAACAGTGAGCACTTGTATGGGACTGCTTCGTATGCTGAGAAAGGTCCTTCCGATGCTTCCCATGGACAGCAGGCCAGAGGTGGTGAGGAGCATTATTGTAAGTCGCTTGGACTACTGTAATGCTCTATTTCTTGGAGCACCATCTACTTTGATAGGAAAACTGCAACGGGTGCAGAATCTCGCAGCCAAATTAGCGCTTGCTCGTCGCCGCCTTGATTCTTCATCTCAGGCACTAAGGGACATTCATTGGTTACCGGTCCTTCAGCGGATCGATTTTAAATCTTTATGTATTGTATTCAGGGCCCTTCATGGACAAGGCCCAGTACCACTACAGAATATGTTCCATTGGTACACTCCGTCCAGATCCCTTCGTTCGGCTTCTGCTTACCTTGCTGTGGTGCCTAAAGTTTTGAGATCGCGGTTGGGCGGCCGATCTTTCAGCTTTACGGCAGCCAGGCTATGGAACGCTCTTCCGCTAGGACTGAGAAGTATGAACGATCTCAATTCCTTTAAGAAAAATTTAAAAACACATCTCTTTCCTAAGGTTGGGTCACGCTAGTTCTTATAAGTCAGCATGGTGCGAAGCAGGTTCCTTCTAGTCAAAGCGCCAGGATACCTGTTGGGTGACAGACATGCGCTATAAAAGAGTACCAATACATACATACAAATACATACATACATATGATTAAGGCGCCTGCCGAAACACGTCACGTTTCGCTCACGAAATAAAACGGATGAAATACAACCCCCTGAGAGTGCCTATTTTCTGGAGATTAACGGAAAACTAGCAGTGATATATATATATTATTAGAACAGACCGGTAGAGGCTCAATTAGATCCTGTCAGGCAGGCCACAAAGCTGCTGGAGTGGCAGAGGCTCAAACTCTGCATTCCGCACTGCGACACTAGCATCACATTAAAGCTTTCAAGTTGTGTTAGTGGGAAGGTCTGTCAAAAAGTGCCCCTGTTGATATGTTTAAGACATATTTGGAAAAACTGCTCAATGCCAGTCAACTATGGCATGGCGGCGTTACAGACCAATAAACATTTTTTACATTATTCAAACACAGACCCTTAAAGCTGGAGTTTGTTTTCAAGAAATGTAAAATTAATGTTCCTGATGTGCTGACGTTGCAGGTCCATGGGTAGAACAGTCGTGCTGTGCAATGTAGATACAGGCAGTGAGAACATGTGAGGGTAGATATCAGAAGCTCTATAACTCTCCCTAGAGAGAGAGGGCAGCCTTTCCAAACCTGTTGGGCTGATGGTTGTGCAGCAATTAGACAGTCGGAAAGTGTTTCCAATGGCATAGCCAGCTGAGACTCCACTGTTAACAAGCATTAGGAAATGCATTAGGTTTTGCCTATGCAAATAATAATTGGCTTTTTATATTGTAAGTTGTAGCTTGCTCAGTTGCACAATATAAGTTACAGAAAGTCTGTTAAAGTGTTATGACTTGTTTATGTACAAAAAGGCAATATATTGTGTGTTACTTGTGGTATTTTAAAGTGGAGAGATTAGGTAAATAGTGGAGGACAAAGATAAAAAAAATATGTACCTGATAAGTAGGCTTAAAAGTAGTGTGGCTATGAGAAGAATAGGGAAAGGGTGGAAGAAAAACCATACCAGTGCAGCGTAAGCACTGTTTTTGCAAATCCAAAAAAACAAGATTATGAAAACTAGATGAAAAGGTATTGTTGGTTATTGTTCTTTGTTAAGACAAACACATTATTAAGACAAACAAATGGAAATTAACTTAACATTTTTCAAATGAGCATTAAAGCAGTTGTGCAATATAAGTGAAAGAAACTCACTGAAAGTGTGATTATTGTTTTATTGAAATAGGCAAGTTTTCTTTAATTACAGATTTCTCTTCCAAAGTTTTTTTTATTTTGCCCTGCACATTTTTTTTTTGGTTGTGAAAAAACGTAAACATGAACATAAACTCCGAAATAATAATGAGAATATAGTAAATTGGTATTGTGTTACTTATGGTTCACAATTTTCATTTATTTAAACAGCACACTATGACATATTCAATGATTGTGCTATATACTTTGAAGTTTGTATGTTGTAACAAATACTGTATTTTCTTTTCCAAAGCATTTTTTATAATATATCAAGTTGCCACTGCACCTGCTTCACCATTGACATCATGACCATAAGGCCTGTTAGATAACTGCACTTTGCGTGTTTTAAGAATGTGCAGTTGGTGTTCTTTATATAACAACAAAAATACAGGAGGCTGTTTAAATTACTTTAGACAACTCATTCCCTTTTTAGCAATTATTAAGCTAAAATACCAGGTGTAAAGCAAGCTAAATGAGACAAAGTGTTTGCCTGTTTTAAGAATTTACAATTGATGTTCTTTATAGAATACATCAAAGAAAATCAAGGAGGTTGATTACATTACTTTGGAGAACTTCAGGGGTGGGGGAATTATATCGCCCGACGCCCGAACCATGTTGATTTTTAACAAGGGCAAGGAGATTTAATGTCTAGTTTGTCCAACGGACAAGTAGACATTAAATCCCTTAAATAATATACTAACTGTGGGCCCTCTGGGCCTCACAGCTAATCGAAAAAGCTGCCAGAGAACCTTTGGCTCGGGGAGTGAAAAGTCATGCCTCTGATTGAAGTAATTTGCTGGTGCCCAGGTTTATGCATAAATCATAAACACTGCCACTGTTTCAAAAGGCTGGCCCCATTCCATCATCGAGAAGCATGTTTATAACTCCGGTTTCTGGGGGTCACGGGGTGAGCATGTTTATCTTTGTTGCCCTATGGATACTGCTAAAATTCAGGCTTTCACAGGAGCCGGTGTTTTGCACATTTGTATGGATAAACACGGGCACAGGAGGTCGAGTTTTGTTTCCTTACGATGTGTTTTTTGGGATTTTCGCCCTCCACAACAAAAGATAGTTGCCAGTTTTCTACAGGATGCAGCATTAACTTTTGGTAGGAGGAGAGAGGTATTTCTTTGTATCCCTGCATTATTAATGTATGCTAAATATATTTGCAGAATGCAGATGTCGTTTAAAGGAATATAATCTCCCTTCAGTTGTACTGACCCACGGAAACAAATCAAGGCTATTTTGAGTGTGTGCACATCAAGAGAGCGTGACGATTGTTTGTTTCCGTTATGTGCAGTTCGGCTCATGCAGACTAGTCTTGTAAGGCCATTCTTTTGCCTTGCTCAAGGAATCATGTTCCCAAGAAGTCCATAAGGAAAATTACATTCAGAGCCACCCGATTGCCAGATAATAATCACGCTCACCTGTTTGTTCTAATAGTAAGCCTTGTTTGACTGCACACACCTCGTAAGCTGTACTCTATATTCCACTGGACTAGGCACACTATGCACGTTTCCTGTCAAGCACATTTCCATTTCCTGCTATATCCCTATACACTGGCCTCAGGAAAGTGAATACAAGCACAGGTGTCTTCTCAAGTTCTCTGCTTTGGCGATTTATATTTTGTGACATTTCTGATAACAGAGGATCGTAAATCTAATGAAAGTAAGTAGCACTTTATATTTAGTGTACATATTTGAATGTGTGGCTTAGTGAAAATTTGTCATTACAGGCTTAGGGTGGCCTTTGGGGTCGTACAGGTGTGGCAACACAAAGGAAGGCATTTGTTCATGCTTAGAGGAAGATTGATTAACCACATTAGGATATAATAACATTAACATAATAACTAAGAACGCTGTAAAGAAACGGAGTATGGAATTGTCTTGACCCGAGGGTGTTGTTGATTTATGAACATAAAATCAAAGTCCCACAGTGAACAACTTTTCCGAGTTGGATGCAGACATGTTTAATTTAAGCCACACTCTTATGAGGTGATGATTCAACCAATGACTTGGGAGTTATCAAACCTTTTTGTGTGAGGAATGCAGTTGATTGAGACATGAATGTGGATGTGAATAAGTGTGTTTTAAAACGTCTTAACAAACAAGCATTGGCATAGCCAACAGGTCTCGCATTAGGAAAGTTTGAGCTATTGGTCTTGTAAATGACAAATCTTTTATTTATGTGTTGGTTTAGAAAGTAGTGAAATTAAAAGCTTTGTCATTTACAATGCCAATACTTTTAACTTTTGCAAATGTGACACCTATAGCATTTGTAATGCAACATATTTTGTATTTACGTGACTTAGAAGTATTAATATTACAAATAACAATGGCTTTTATTTTTTTAAATAATGAATACTTAAATCAAATTTATTGTAATTTATAATGGCAATAGCTTAAACTTTAGTAAATAACTTTTGTGAAAATTATGTTCAGTGTATTTTGTTGTTGCGAAAATCCAAGAACAGAATTTAAATATGAACAAACTTCTGTAATAAAGCTTGAAACATTGAGAGCACATATTTGAACCAGTTGTTGATTGTTTGCACAGATTGATGCTGTGGTGGCGCTGAGTGACGCTGTGGTGGCGACGAGTGATGCTGTGGCATTCAGTGATGCTGTAGTAGCGCATAGTGATGTTGTGGTGCCCCTGAGTGATGGTGTGGTGCCCCTGAGTGATGGTGTGGTGCCCCTGAGTGATGGTGTGGTGCCCCTGAGTGATGGTGTGGTGCCCCTGAGTGGTGCCCCTGTTTTTCAAAAGGTTGGCAACGTTTCCATTGGCAGAGTGGATTCAAACCCCCTGTTGCACCAGGCGTGCGACAACCTGTCACGGTGTGTTTGCATCTGAGTTTCAATCACGAGGCAGAGTGACAGCAGCACGGACACTTCAATCATTAGCCTGGTGCCACATTTCCTTCCTTGCACTAGAGCGCATGACACAGTGGGTACTTCACTGCCTGAGAGTAGGTATGCAGAGATTTAAATATGCAAACATCATAGATATGCCTGGAGCGAGCGAGGATCTGCAAATTACAGTGAACATACACAAAATATGCAGGGGGACCTCATATTTTCAATTTCAGGTTGCTTTTTTGGCACATTTGCCTGGAAAAATCCAGTCTAGAGGGTGTCTGTTACCCAGTGACTATTGCCTTTGTCTTGATTGAGGTGGTTTGCCTTAAATATGTGCAGGTTATTGGGTTTTAGGTTTTGTAGTCTCCCTTTTGTTGTGTCCCTTGTTTATTCTGCTTTCATCAGCCAACAGGGTGTCGACCTAATGCCAGCAGGGAAAAAAGATGCTTCTATAAACTAAAATATTGGAGGTGAAACCAGATTACTCTTTTTACGCTGAATAAACTGTCACCTGACCACTTGCCAAGAAAAGTGAAGCCATGATCTTACAGATGCCTTCCTCCTCATCCGGATGCCTCATGTTTGCCTTGGATCTTTCAGTTGCTTGTGGCTATATTCCCTTCTTGATGCCACCATCTTACCTTCTGCTACTCTCTTCCCGATTAGTGCCTCCACTCCTGTTTTACAAACCTGCCCACCTCTCTTCTCAGCTTCCTCTTTGCACAACTCCTTGCATTCCTGCACACTACTTCATCACTGTAGCTCCCCACCTCTAACTCAGATCCCACATATTTCCACTCTGAACTCATTGCAACAACCATCTGTCTCTGTACTCCTGGCTAGTAAGTCAGCCACCAGTGTCTTTTTTTACTACATGCTCACGAGCCACAGCACTACTCCCCCCCCAGTACTGCATCATCCTTGCATTCTTTGAGGTCTTTACAATTACTAATAACTCGCCACAGCGCTTTGTACACTCCATGGCACGCTGATCACACCAGTTGTCAGTGCAGAGCCCAAGTACATTGACTCACCTAGCCGGTTCACATATTCTGGTTTGTCACTTGCTCTCTCTGTTCTAATAATATCTGACAGCTTTCTTCAGTTCATGTCTTTCTTTCTCAAGGCAGTCTGGTTTTGTCCATGTTCTTCAGTATTGCTTTCCAGTATTTCTTTCCCAACACTTCACATCCCTTTACATTGAGATCCCCCATTCATTTTCTGTGGCCTTTCCCTCTGCCTCAATCCAAACCGCTCAATGTTTTTAATATAGCCATTCGTACCACACATCTGTCTGTTTTAAGAGCTATAATCAACAGATGGTATTAAGGCTCAGTTTTCATGATACTCCATTTACTGAACTTGAACAATGGAATGTGGATCCTTGTCAGGATTTGAACTGCCACCTGCATATCACACTTGTTGTCAGATGAGCCTCAACCTACTCAGCCATCTTGCCGGTTTGCAGATTTTGCCTAGCAATGGTGCTAGTCTCCCCCACTGTGGCATGATTTAGTCTCCCGCTCTTCCATTGCCCCAGGATTCTCTGACTTCCTGCATTTTCACACCCTGTACTTGACCTGTATAACTTTCTCCTGCGATCGACACTGCATTTTCCCATTCACTGAGTCACCCCTATCTCGGTGTCCTAGACCTACGGCCGACATCGCATCCCTCAAGTCAACCCTCAATGTAGCCACAGGATCTCCTCGTAAGTCCCTATCCTGTCTGCCCTCATACTCCCTTTCATCTGGTTTGCTGGTCCTCACTTTCATCAGTGCCTAGCTGGTGCTTTCTTTCTCACTTCATCTAGCTCAACACTTCAGTATTTACTTAGTCTTGCTTCCCCATTCCATGTTATGCTTTTTGCAATTGGCCTGTCCCTTATGCTGCTTTCTTTCACCCAGAAGACAGTAATACTGCTTTTCCACCTTCCTTTCACCTAGTTGTTTTGTCACGGAAGTATGCCTCCAGCCATATGCTTGGCTTGTTCCTGCTGATTGCTAACGTCCTGCATCAGAAGGATATCACTTGCTCTGTTTCAATGAAGAATGCACACTTCTACATAATATTTTGTTGATGCCAATGTTACTGGACATACATATATCTTTTGTCTTATACATTTTGTCACCTCTGCACTTGTCACATTAAACCTATCTGGGTTTGTGTCTCAATCAACTTTTGTTATTCACAGCATGCCTGTAGGACTGTGGTTGCTATAGGGGCAGAGTGCAGGGCTCATGATGTATAGGGAGGAGTGGTTTGGTGAAGCGGTATCGACTGCTGGCAGCCTTTCTGTTGCCAAGCACAACTCGCAAACAGTCTTAAGAAATGCAGGAAGCTTGTTATGAAAGAGTGGATGCAAGGGTTTTAAAGCAGTTAACAAAACTACAATAGAATGATTTGGTGTGGAGATAAGATATCAGAGTGGAAGAGGTATGGAACCGGTGGAGAACGGGACATAGCTGGTGAGCTGGAGGCAAAGGGACAAAGCATGAAACCTGTTTTGTGTGCAGTGGAGGAAGGGGCATGGAACCTGTGGCCTGCAGTGAGAGAGTGAAGGGGAAACACTATTCAGTCTGTATTGAGGAAATGGATAAGTAGATAAAGCTGATAGTGTGAAAGATCAGAAGCAAAGGGTGATGGAGCCAATGATGAGCCTGTGGAAGGGCATGGACTATAATTAAGAGGAAATGGGACCAGTTTAGCATATGTGGTGAGAGGAAAGTGGAAGTTTATATGTTTCTATAAGGACATTTTATGGTGGTTGATTACAACTGATGGGCAGAAGCAGAGGGCAAGTTTACTTAGGAGGCTGCTAATGAATAATAAAGCAAGTGTGCTGCCTCATCTAAATGATTTAGGTAGTAAAGGGGACAAGTGGATTTCATTACAGGACAAGAAGATTTCTGTAGCACTTTGCCCTTTGGACAAGTACATTTTTTCAAAAATTCCACACCCCTGGAACTTAAACCCTTTTTTAGCAATCATTAAGCTAAAATGTCACACTTTAAAAGTATGCAAATAAATATGAATGCATTTTACATCCACGGAAAGATGAATGGCTAAATTCTCACTATTAGGAAACAACTCTTGCTTCTGTTTACAGAGTATTGCTCATTTACCACGTTACTTATTCATATGCCAACAGAAAATACCACAATGATATAACATGTTTTTGGTGTTAGAACAATACAATTTGCACAGTAAAGGCCAGTTAAGGCCAGTGCGAAAAAAAGGAAGTCTTACCAACTACCTGCCGAAAACCGGCCCTGGCAAAGTGCTCGGGAAGAGGGGCTGTTGGGGGTGCGACCGAGCTCTTTGCCGGGGCCGGTTTCCGGCCGATTTTTTACAGGGCCGATTTTGCAGCTTTGCTGCAAAAACAGTCCTGTAACAAAAACGGCCCCCAGGGGCCCAAACCAGGCCCCACCCTTGCAGTGCACCGGGGGATTGCTTGGTGCCCGCAACGGCCAGTCCGGCCCAGCTCTGGCCGCTCACAGTCACAGGCAGGGTGGGGGGAGGAGGCAAATGGAGCTCCTCAAGCACCCCATCACTGCTGGATGCTACAGGCACAGAGAAGGAGTTGCTGCGGATAGTTAGTTCAAGTCGATTATTCAAGTTACTAGACCTGAAGGTCCAGTAACATTTTTATGATTTTATTTTTCGAGGCCTGTGGACGAATTAATTGCTTTATAGGAGAGCATGCTGTTTGTTGCAGAATTTGTTTGTGACAATTTAAACAGACAGCCATTATAGTTTTGGTATTTTTCATTATTCACTGTGGTCACAAAGAGGATTTATGACATCGTCCAGACTTCCTATTAAAAATAGTGTGTATATATTAGACTTACTAAATGCCTTACAGAATCCAAAAGAAGTAGCCATTGTGAAGTGAACAGCCCATAAATCTAGCAAAGATATGATTACTTTGGGAAAGAAAAATGCGGACCAGATGGCTTGTGCATAGCATGAAAAATCAATTGTGGAGGAGAATGAAAGTTAAAACAATTCAATTCAAGGAATTTATCAAGAGCATGGCTACCCTACAAGCTTCCCAGCGCTGAGAGGTCTAACAGGCTTTATACATTAGTCTCAAGCATACAGATAAGTCTTGAGTTGTTTCCTGAAGCTGAGTAGGTTGTTATTCTTCATATGGGTAAGGGATAAGGTGTTCCACAGTTTGGGGGCAAGGTAAGCAAAATAACTCCCACCACACTTAGGGGACTATTAGGATGGCAGGCACTCTAGCGGTGCTGGGACCGGACACCAGTGGTGCTGCGGTACCGCACCGGCAATTAGGATGCCACCCCCAGGGTGGCATCCCCCATCCACAACACTGTGGCGGGCAGTGCTCACAGTACCGCCCGCCACAATGCTGTGGATGTACCTTGTGCATGCAAATGCAGGGGGGTACCATAGGTACCGCCATGTGCACCCCCTACCCCTCCCAACACCCTGGGGGCACGCGACGGGCCTCCACAATCAGGGACCGCATGCCTTTCCATGGCAGCAACACCCCCATGGAAAGGCACATCTCCCCCTGAATTGTAAAACCACCACCTTATTCAGCCCCTTTCCCGCCCGGTCAACTCGTCGACGGGCGGAAAACCGGAGGACGATCTTTCCATCCGCCGGGGTCCCCCCGCCATGGTAATATGGCGGGGGAATGGGAGGCGGGCGGTAGATAATGGCGGGCGGATCGCCACCGCCATATGGGCGATGGCGATCCGCCCGTTATTATAATAGACTCCTTAGCTTTCTTCACCCTAGGGATGGACAGAAGGCTCAGGTTGCTAGATCTTAGCTCTATTTTTGGGCGATATGGCCAGACCAACTGATGAAGGATTCGAGGTCCCTTCATGTGCCTAGTGCTGTGGACCATACAAAAAGAGCTTAAAACTAAATCCTCTTTGTGTAAGGGTAACCAGTGTAAAGTGGCCAGTGCATGGGAGGCAGCCTAAAATTTGGGAATGCCCAAAAGGATTAAAGCTGCTGCATTCTGTATTACCTGAAGTTTTTAAATAACAGAGTGGACTTCCCAGATAGATAGAGTTCCCATAATCAAGACGAGACAGTACCAGGCCCTGAAGAACCACTCTCCAAACAGATACTAGTAGCCAACTAAGCATCTTCCTGAGTTCTCTTAATAGGACACCACAGCTGGATCACAAGTTTTTGGCCTGAGCCCCCATAGTGAGTTTACTGTTCAGTCTAACACCAAAGCTTTTAACTTCTGCCTTAGGAGAAGTGCGGTCTACCAAGGAGGGGGTATGGCTGAGCTGAATCCAGAGTGATGGATTGTTGCTAACTACCAGAACCTCAGTTTTGTTACCATTTAACTTCAGGTAACTGGCAGCCATCCAGTCTGCAATGTGCTTTAAACAGGAGTAAAGTTGTTGTGAAATTAATCCTGTGTTGGGAGTGAGAGAGACAATGATCTGTGTGTAGTCCACATACAACACTTTGGGTAAAAGAGAGCAAAAATGCACTGGGTTTTGTGCCTATTATACTTATGAGAAAGAAAACTGAATGCTAATGACTGAACTCACACTATGGTTGTACTGATATGTTCTCATATTTTATTACTTTATATATCATCTTTTTTTATATAGAAAATATTTTTAGTCTTATTATAAATTAGTACATACAAAATTTTAATACATGTGACATAATATATGTGAATGATAACAAACAATCCAATTAATTTATAAAATACAGAAGTGCATTCCCATTTCCACATACAACACCATAGCAAAGCCTAAGGAGCAAATGATGTCTGACAGTCGATGAACATAAAGATTAAAAAGCTTCGGGCAGAAAGAAAATACCCTTCACTCACATGAAAGCTGCTCTTATTTAAAAAGAAGGAGAGCCATTTTAGTGAACTCCCCATCAATCCTGGCCTCTTCCAATATATGTAGTAGGATTAGATAAGAGACAGTATCAAATGCTGCACTAAGGTCGAGAAAAACATTACAGCAGCTGAGCTACTTGGATTCAGGGCTCTTTTCCTTTCCCCAGTGGCTGCAAGGAGAGCCGTTTCCGAGCTGCACCCAGGCCGGAATCCAGTTTGAGTGGGGTGCAGGATATTATGAGACGCCAAGAATACTGAAAGCAGGATATTAACAGCTTTATTCAGGAGTTTGCTAACTCAAGGGAGGAGGGAGATGAACCTGTAGCTATTTGGCTAACACGGATGTATGACGTTACAATGCATACTTTTACAACGCCTACCTTTACAACGCGGTTTTTACAACGCATACCATTACAACGCATAATGCTTTTAGGCGCTGGATAGTGAATAGTTTAATTTACTATTCCAACTCCAGTCCCCGTGGATAGTAGGGAAGGTTATTGGATAGTAAATTAACCTATTCCCTATCCTAGAGCGCCCCCCAGAGCAATGCGTTGTAATAGTTTGCGTTGTAAAAGTTGCGTTGTAATGGTAGGTCGTTGTAAAAGTTTAGTTGTAAAGGTTGTATACCGGCTAACACTGGTCAAAAGATGGTTTCTTCGACAAAGGTCTGATGATAGTGTATTTCCACTCTTCTGAAACCCTGATAATGTCCAGTGAAGGGTTTTATATATATATATATATATATATATATATATATATATATATATATATCCATAAATACTGAGCAGACAGCATCCTCCACTTTCAATAAAATTTAAAGGGGTGCGGGGTCCAGCGGGAAGCCTGTTTCACGTTTTTTGCTATGTTCGATATTTCCTCTCTGCTGACCAGCGGGAATAAGGAAAGATCTCCCTTCAATGGACCAGCTGAAGCTTTATCATAGATCATGTCTTTATGTTGTGATGCCCCAGCAAGCTTGTTATACATATGATTGGTTTCCTGAGAAAGTAATTAGCTAGTAGTTTAAATCGGGACTCAGAGGGAGGAGAGCCTCAGTCCATGCCGGCTGATTTAAAAAAAAAAAAGAGTAGACAATTTTGTAAAGTTCCTAAGAGGAATTGGGTGAGCTTTCAATCCTAAAAATGATATCCTCCATCTGAGCTTACTTTATGGTATACTGATACTTATTAATGCTTTTTGTTGATAAATGTGCTTGTTTTGTCATAACTTAACCTCCACTTCCTTTCCCTCTATTTATATTCTTTCTTTAGTTCACTTAGTTTTGCTGAAAACCACAAGGCTTTTGTCTGTGGCCAAACATTATTACTCAGTCTCATAGGTATTAAATTATCAAGTAAGTCTTTTACCGAATCATTAAATGTTATATGCAGTATGGAGACATCACAGAGCAGGTCAGGGATAGAATTATGTAAAGCATTTTCCCAGCTGGGTGTGTCTAGTTTGGATGATTGCTGAATACGCCTTGGCTGAAACCAAATAATTGAAAACCAATTCAGTACAAAGTGTAAATAATGTGATTTCTTTATGGATTAACTGCAGAATTCTTTGGGTGAGCTGAGGGACTTACAGGAAGAAGTTCCAAAAAAATCAAAAAGGGAGAAGTTAGGCTAAAAAAGAATTATCAAGATTTGTATGTCAATGCAGAACAAAAATATATACTCTCTAACTCAATGCTACATCTGATGTGCAAATATCTGTATAATGAAATACATGCAGAAAGTGTTAGTTTGATCAGGACTTGTAAGAACTATTATGAAAATACACTTTTTAGAACAATTACAAAGGATGTTTGCAGCGGATGTTTGACATGCCATCTAAACAATCAGGGTAAAAGAACCGCAATAGCAATGAATCATATTGGCAAATCAGAAGGCCCATATACAAGATTCCAAGTATGTTTTATTGAGATGTCAAATTGTAAAGGCTTGAAGTATGTCTTAGTAATTATCTGCTTGTGTTCTAAATGGCTGGAGGCATTTCCTACAAGGAGAGCAGATAGAATTACAGTTGTCAAATTGCTGTTGAAGGAGTTAATTCCAAGAATCGGCCTTTCAACTTCTATTGAGACTGATTGTTGTACTAACTTTAAAAATGAGGTTTGGCAAATGATCTGTACAACTGATTTGAAATGGCATGATTCCAAACCATCGGTGTTGATGAGCATGAGAAGTACTCCTGGCAAAAGACTGGTTTATCTCCCCATGAAGTCCTCATGAGCAGAGCAATGAGATTTGCATGTGTACGTTCAGCTGCACTTGTTTCAATAACCGATGACGGTGTGTTGGATTATTGAAAGGGTCTGGCTGAAATCTGCCTCTCCTAGGGGGAATGTAAGAACAGAATACAAAGATACTCTGTGTCATGAATTGAGCCAAGGGTGTCTCCAGGTAATCCAGAAGCATGTCTGCAAGGCAGGAATTGTCCATATCAGGTGATCTTGACAATGGATACTGCAGTGAAATGTGCAAATGTATCACATGGATCCCCGCTGCTCACACAAAGAGAGTGAAAGTAGCTGAAGTGGTGGATGAGTCGGGGGGTGTGGTGAAGGGCATATCAACTGCACAGAGTCAAGTCCAGAGTCAAGCAGACGATTACAGTGTGAATTCAAAGGAGGGTGAAGATTTTGATGTTAAAACTGGTAAAGAAAATGAGCAAAGGCAAGTAGTGAAGCTTCGGATTAGTGAAAGCTCTGAAGAAGAACCTGACACTTGTGAAGCCTAGTTTCAAAACAGTGATCAGATTGAAGAGCTGTTATAGTGCAAAAGACAAAAGCATGACTGGCAGCAAGAAGCAAAGTCCCTGATCCAGGAAGTGCAAACGTGCAGTTGAAAATCAGAGTCACAAAGAACTCCACAATAAAGAAGTTCAATGTGAACAGAGCAGACAGAGACACTGTTAAAGACAAAACTGATCAAAGTTCAAGTTCAAGTTTGTACAGAAGCACAAGACAAGATGTTGCTGAAAATAAAGACTAAAGACTGTTGCTTAGAGAAAAAAGTCTAAAGGATACTTCACAAGGAAAAGAACTCGGAAAAGAAAGCATTGTGAGACAGAAAGGAAATGTAAGAAACAATTAGGGGCCATGCGAACAAAGCATTTTTGCCATCAGAAATGGGCAATATCGCAAAATCGGGCTGTTTTCTATAGCAAAAATGCTTTTCCTGATGTACAAACTACGATTCTCCATAGTTGCAGTTTGGGTGTAGAAATAGATATTTGGAAGGGGCATGTTTAGGCCATCCCTTCCAAATAGCGATTTCCAGTGGTATTTATCAAGGGTTTGAGAACGAAATGTGGTTGCAAAACCTTGATATTTTACCACCAACTCAAAGTTAGTGGCATGCCTCAGAAAATCATGAAAAAGTTACTAGACCTGCAGGTCTAATGACTTAAATAATCTACTCGACCTATTTGTAATGTTCGTGACTTATAAACTGGTTTCAAATGATGTCAACTTGGGCAACTATTTTAATTCATTGAGCAGCCATTTTCTTCATTATTACATATGAGAGCACCTTCAAATGTGCGAGTTCAGCATGTCTGCTGTACAAAAAACTTGTTTGATTTAACAGACTAAACCTTTTTTCCATATATAATACAAATCTAGCCACAGGATACACATGACCCCTGACTTGCCTCTTAGTTCATTACCAGCATTGTCATCAGGGCGAGGGCAGTAGCATTTCTCAAATCATGTTTAAAAACTATCACTTTTAATAAATACATAATTAAAGCATGAAGTGGTAGAACACTGTAATTTGTAATCAGCAGATTGTACATGGAAATGGCAACAAACTTTCCCACTGACATGCGATTTCACTGATAAAACTATATAGTGTACAAACAAATAATGCTTGGAAATAGAGTTTCTGCAAATATGTTATTTGCATATCACCAAGTAAGTTTTCTGGTTTGTTTTGCTCTTATTTAACTCTTTGTTTGCATCACACTTCCTAATTACAAAAAAAAATGCTTTTTATAATTCTTGATATATTTAGAAATATTTGTAGTATTAATTAACAGACTGTTTATTTAAATGTTTTGTTTTAGAGAAAAATAACTGACATCTTCAGACAGCTCACTTGCCAAAAACCTCTAGTAAGAGGGAGTTCAAACACGTCCCGGTTTTTCCCTACTTCCGTTGGCATACGAAGCGGTGACCATCTTGGCTGGGTGTCGGTCTAGTCCTCTCCTTAGTAGTTGCTCAATTAACTACAAAAGAGGGCATGGTGCCGACGCGCAGCGGGCGTGCCTATGGCGGCCTAAGGCAAGCTCGTCTGCGCCTGTCCGCGCCAGAACAGGACAAGGGGGCAGGACACCTGGTACAAACAGGGCCCCCAGATATTGCTACTCCATCAGCCAACTAATGACTTATCGCACTCTACTGTCCCCGGATTGTACACAAATACATTTTGCAAACGGAAGAAAAAAATACTTATGCTGCGGTTTTGCCTTGAATACAACCCTAGGCAACAAACCTACTTCAGTGGCTGCAAAAAACAAAACATCCCCCAGTAACAATGTTGCTCAAGATAACAAAGGATTCTTCTTTCTTAGTATTAATTGCCGCTCTCTTCCCAAGCACAAAGCCGAAATATTCGATCTTCTGGTCAATGAACAACCAGATGCCATGTTTCTTACTGAGACATGGCTGCATGAGAGCTCTGGCCCGGACGTTGCGGCTGCTTTGCCTCCCAACAATGCCATAGTTGGGAAAGACAGGAGCTCCAAAATAGGCGGAGGCATAGCTATTATTTTTTTTAAAAGACTATCAATGTACATTTGAAGACTTACCTTTTAAAAATTGTGAGGCAGTACTATTTAAGTTGGCCCTAACCCTGAAGTTCACCTTTTCTGGGACACTTGTGAAACGCCCTCCTGGCCCACTCGCCACTTGGACCTCCACGATCCCTGGTCTGCTAATCCCTTTGCTCATGAACACTGCTAATTTCTTCATTCTGGGCGATCTAAATTTGCACCTGGAGGATCCTAAATGTAATATCAGTGCTACTCTTGTTTCTGATCTGGCAGCCTTGAATATTGACTTTCATAATTCTGGCCCCATGCACGTGGCAGGCCACCTATTAGATCCTGTCTTTTCCAGTTTATCCACCATTCATTGCATTCCAGCACTCCCTTTACGCTAGTCTGACCACTTTGCCACTGGCTTTCATCTGTAATTCCTTGCTAATTCTGTGAATGCTAAACCTACTTTAAGGAAACCAACAAGAAACTGGAAAAAACTAGACTTAACAGCTTGAAATAAAATTCTGTCCGCAAACACGCCCGTCACTAAACAAATGCTAGGTACTCTCTTGTATACCGTACAAAAGTGGCTCCTTAACGCAATTGATCTCTGTCTTCCTCTTCCCCTAAATAGGGATAACAATCATCATCCTCCAGCGCCTTGGTTCACCGATACACTCAAAAAAGAGAAGGCTAAATGCAAGGCGCTGGAAAGGCGCTGGAGGAGGAACTATGCGTTGGACTCCAAAACAGATAATAAGAGGGCTAAAAAGTAATATCATAATCTTTGGAGATCTGCTCGTGCAGAGCATGTGTCCGCAACTATTTTGGGTGCTCTGAACTGCTCTAAGACACTTTTTAGCGTAGTCAAGGAGCTTTCAGGCTCCAAAACTCAATCCAGACCTCCCTCGCTAAACAATCAGCAATGCCAAGATTTGGCTAATCTCTTTCTCCAGAAAATAGAGAAAATATACTCAGAAATAGTGAGCCTTCAGTGCAATAGTTCCCCTCCACTGCAAAACTCAAATTCCCTACAGTCACTATCTATTAGGGTGCCTGTACACCTAAAAACAAACTGGCTATATGGTTCCTGTTAAACAAAGACTCTTTCAAATGCCTTTTAGACAGCATCAAGTCAGGATCACCCAGTGATCCCCTTCCTGTGTCAGTGCTCAAACAGCTTGAGCCGTCATCTTTGCAAGTAATTATGGACCTTTTGAATGCCTCCTTACAGAAAGCCACAGTTCCACCAGAGTGGAAGCATGCTATGGTGCTCCCCCTCTTGAAGTAGGTCAACGCGGATACTGATTTGCTATCCAATTACCGGCCTATTTCTCTGCTAACGGCTTTTTCCAAGATTTTAGAAAAGCACATCTATGCACAGCTGTCCGAGTTTGCAGAATCACAGAAAAACCTTCACTCATACCAATTGGGCTTCAGAACTGGTTCTTCAACAGAAACTACGCTTCTTGGGGTCATGGAAAGACTGCGCCATCATCTGGATGCAGGAGACACAGTGGCCCTCATACTGCTTGATTTAAGCGCAGCATTTGACACGGTGTCTCACACCGTGTTAGTGGAAAGCTTAAGATCTTTGGGCATCTGTGGCTCAGCCCTCGATTGGCTTGTCTCCTTTCTTGCCAATCAGACCGTCCACGTTTTTTCTCCCACTGCTAGCTCTGCTACCATCCTCTCACCTTATGGTGCACCTCAGGGCTCCATTTGTAGCCCTCTCCTATTCAAACTGTATATCAGACCTTTAACTGATGTTGCTGAAGATGCTGGTTTGTCGCTGTTCTCTTACGCGGACGATTCCAAGATTATCTTCTCCCTGTCAATGGAGAGCGCAGCTGAGACTTCCCTCCTCCATTTGGGCTTGGCTAAAATTGCCTCATAGATGCAGGCTAATTTCCTATAGCTCAACGGAGAGAAGACCGAGGTTCTGGTCTTAGGGAAAAACAAGGATCTCTGGGGGCCCCAACATTGGCCTAGTGAGATGGGCACACTTCATCAGCCCTCTCGCCAAGTCCGCAACCTGGGTGTCATCATAGATGACTCACTAACTATGCAACATCAAGCTGTTAAGGTAGCCAGCACATGCTTCACCATCTTGAAATGGCTAATAAAGATCATCTGGATGCTGCCGGAGCCTGCCCAGAGAACTGTAGTCCAGGCGCTTGTCGCCTCTAGACTGGACTACAGTAACATTCTTTACCTGGGGGCCAGTAAGGTGGTGACTCGCAGGCTACAGATGGTTCAGATCTCGCCTGCAAGACTACTTTTCCGGGTTCCTAGAGCTATCTCTGTCTCCGGTCACCTGCGTGACCTGCACTGGCTCAGGGTGGAGAACCGTATCAAGTTCAAAGCCCAGCGCTACATGTTCAAAATCAAGGCAGATGTGGCCCCTCAGTATTTACAGTCTCTGGTCTGCCCCTACATGCCTTCTCGCTGCCTTTGCTCATCTACTCAAGGGAAATTTACTGTGCCTAGAGTCAAACTATCTCGGATGGGAGGACAATCGTTTGCTTACCTCTGTCCTTCCCTATGGAACTCACTTCCCACCTCAATTCGAAATGAAACAGCGTTTGTCCAATTCCGCAAATCCTTAGAAACCGGGCTTTTCAACCAATAACCATTAAGCTGCTACCTATTCCTTGGTCTGATTGGCACTGGGAAACCCTTGTTGTGTAGCTGTTTACGTCTTACAAATGTAATTTAATAATAATTAATAATAATAAGAGAGAGAAAAATCAACTCAATTTTCCAAGCAGCAGTTAGTAAAAAGACAAACTGACATTTGACCTCTTTCCTTGAACAGATAGCAAATGTGTCAAGATAAAAACAAGATTTAACGGCATCTTTATTGCTCATTTACTTTCTGAATGAACAGAAAACCTGCTCCTTTCCAGCCTAATTTCACTGTCAAATGAGACTAGTAGGCGCTAAAAATAGCTTGACCTTATGAAAGTTTACTCACAATTGGGAGAGGCCAGTAGATTTTTTGCCTGGGTGGTAATGCATGTGCAAATTGGAAGGGGTCTCCAGGGACCCCTTTTCCTTTGTGAATGTTTGAAAAACATTTTTTAAGTGCAGGCAGTGGTCCCACGGACCACTGTCTGCTCTTAAAAAATGAAAACAAAATGTTGCATTTTTTATTGTTGAAATCATTCCCATCTTTTTCAATATCAACAACAAAAACGTTCATAAAAGCCAATCACAGACATGGTGGTCTGCTGACCTGAGCAGGCTACCATCCCTATGTTGGCAGGCATTCCTAATGGGTCGTAAACTACAACCTACCTCATCAATATTCATGATTTAAGTCAATTTGTGACCCAAAAAGAATTAGCGACTTCCAAATAGTGATTTGGATAAAATCGCTACTTAGAAATCTCTATTCAGGCTCTTTTTACATCTGGCCCTAGAATCTGAAACTAGGGGAAGTGAGTATCCAGTTGCTAAAAGATCAACAAGACAGAGAGTGCCAAATCCAAAATACAACTCACTTTAATGAGTGTATCTTGCTACTGTTTCTGAAGAAAAAGAAGGTCAAGCATAAGATGACTACTCATTTGTGAATCAGTGCCAGTATAAGTTTGGGAGCAGGGCCGGGCTGGGAACCCAAAGCAGCCTTGGTGATTTTGCCGGACCAGCCCCCAGGGCTGGGGGAAAGTGTGAAGCATTGCTGCTTTGCTGCTTTTGCTACTGATGGCCGGTAATGCAGAACTGCTGCAAAACCGGCTCCCAGGAACAAAACAAAACCCTACCAGTGCAAAATCGGCCCCCACCCTACCAGCCTCCCGGGGAAACTTCTGATGCATGAGAGTAAATCAGAGGCTGAGTTAGAGACAGAAGAAGAACCACCCTTAAAATGGTAAAGAGACTGTTAAATTAAGTGACTATTAAATTAAGTGAACCGGAAGATTCAGAAATTCTAATAAGATACATTGATGAATTTACAAAGTAATCTTCTGAACAAAAGGCATGAATTTTTGAGCTTTCTCCATTTTTGAGTTGATTAGAAATTATGAACTTTGCAACAAATGTAAGAAAAACAGAGAGTTTTTGTTTTTGATTATTGTTTTAATAAAATAAGAAGAAAACATTGTTTTAACCCCTTCGCTGCTAGGCCTTTTCCCCTCCTGTGCTAAGCCTTTGTTTGGCGATTTGGGGTAGTGCGCGCTTAGGCCCCTGTAACTTTTTGTCCACATAAGGATTCCACGCCAAATTTGCGTCCTTTTCTTCCAACATCATGTGGATTCTAAAGGTGCCCAGGGTTTGTGGATTCGCTTGGAGGGGTCCCAGAAAGTAAGCAAAATACAGTGAAATTTTAGTTTTTTCAGAAAAATGGGAAAAACGGGCTGCAAATGAAAGCCTCTGGGGTTTTTCCCTGCAAATGTTATCAAAAAACGGTTTGTGGGGCTGAAATCTCCATTTTCTCAGCTTGTAGGGAATGACAGTCTTTTGTCAGAGAACCAACATTTTTCACACAGTTTTGTCATTTTTCTGGGACATAGCCTATTTTTGCTATTTTTAGAGCTCTCAACCTCCTTCCAGTTAATGGTAGAAATAAGTTTGAAAACAATAATGGATCCTGGAAAGCTATACATTTACGAAAAGTAGACAAAATTCTGAATTCAGAAAGGGGTCATTTGTCTAAATCCATGAAGGTTTCGTTATAGAAACTAACATTTAAATATTGGATTAATTGAAAATTAGTTGAAAAAAACAGCCTTTTGTCTCAACGTTTTCACCTATAACTTTTTGTAATTTTGACATCTCAGTTTCAGCAAGAACCCGACAAACCCAGAGCGAAAAACTGTGCAGCAACTTTCAATGGTATTTTAATATTTACTGGGTATAGAGCACTTATTCTTGGAAAATATATACATGGAAAAATCGGTATGAAAGACACCTATGTATTTCTGAATTGGGTACAAATTATAGAGTTTAGAAACAGTATATATTTGTACATTTTCAAAATTGGTAATACTCATACTAGCATTTGAATTATTGGTCATTTTTCAAAAAGATATATTTTTTTACACAATGTCTTTCATTGGGAAGGGAGAAATGCCTGAAAACTCAATGGGTAATAACAGTTGATTTACAAATCTGAATTACCCTAAGTCTCCCGATAAAAACGGTACCTCACTTGTGTGGGTCGGCCTTGTGCCTGCGACAGGAAACGCCGCAAAATGTAACGTGTTCCCACCTCAATTTTGCAGTTAAAAATTGACAATTTTTTGGCAAAGTGCCTAGCTGTAGTTTTTGCACCCTAGCTCTGCCGGCACCTATGGAAACCTAGCAAACCTATACATTTCTGAAAACTAGACACCCAGGGGAATTCAGGATGGGGAGACTCATCTGCATACCACCATGTTCTGTTACCCAGAATCCCTTGCAAAGTAAAAGAATTGTCAAAAATAACACATTTTCCTCACATTTCTGTGGTGGAAAGTTCTGGAATCTGCGTGGGTCAGCAAATTTCCACCCACCCCGTGTTCCCCCAGGTCTCCCGAAAAAAATGGTACCTCACTTGCCTGGGTCTGCCTAGTGCCTGCGACAGGAAACAGCGCAAAACGCAATGTGTTCACACCTCAATTTCGCAGTGAAAACGGGCCCTTTTTTGGCAAAGTGTCTACCTTTCGTTTTTGAAGCCTAGCTCGGCCGGCACCTATGGAAACCTAGCAAACCTATACATTTCTGAAAACTAGACACCCAGGGGAATTCAGGATGGGGAGACTCATCTGTATACCACCATGTTCTGTTACCCAGAATCCCTTGCAAAGTAAAAGAATTGTCAAAAATAACACATTTTCCTCACATTTCTGTGGTGGAAAGTTCTGGAATCTGCGTGGGTCAACACATTTCCACCCACCCCGTGTTCCCCCAGGTCTTCCGAAAAAAATGGTACCTCACTTGCCTGGGTCTGCCTAGTGCCTGCAACAGGAAACAGCGAAAAACGCAATGTGTTCGCACCGCAATTTCTCAGTGAAAACGGGCCCTTTTTTGGCAAAGTGTCTACCTTTTGATTTTGAACCCTAGTTCGGCCGGCCCCTGGGGAAACCTAGCCAACCTATACATTTTTTAAAACTAGACACTCAGGGGAATTCAGGAGGGGTGACTCAACTGCCTCCCACCAGGTTCTGTTACCCAGAATCCATTGCAAATCTAAAAAATTGTCAAAAGAAAACGCATTTTCCTCACATTTCTGTGGTGGAAAGTTCTGGAATCTGCGTGGGTCAACACATTTCCACCCACCCCGTGTTCCCCCAGGTCTCCTGAAAAAATGGTACCTCATTTGCTTGGGTCTGCCTAGTGCCTGGGTCAGAAAACAGCGCAAAACGCAATGTGTTCGCACCGCAATTTCTCAGTGAAAACGGGCCCTTTTTTGGCAAAGTGTCCACCTTTTGTTTTTGAACCCTATCTCGACCGGCCTCTAGGGAAACCTAGCAAACCTATACATTATTGAAAACTAGACACCCAGGGGAATTTAGAATGGAGTGACTCAACTGCCTCCCACCAGGTTCTGTTACCCAGGATCCCTTGCAAAGCTAAAAAAAATTCAAAAAAATGCATTTTCCTCACATTTCTGTGGTGTAAAGTTGTAGAATCTGCGTGGATCAACAAATTTTCACCCACCCATCGTTCCCCAAGGTCTCCCGAGAAAAATGGTAGCTCACTTGCCTGGGTCTGCCTAGTGCCTGCGACAGGAAACAGCGCAAAACGCAACATGTTCACACTGCAATTTCGCAGTGAAAATGGGCCCTTCTTTGTCTATGTGCCTACCTTTCGTTTTTGAAGCCTAGCTCTGCCGGCACCTAGGGAAACCTAGCAAACCTATACATTTCTGAAAACCAGACATCCTGGGGAATTCAGGATGGGGTGACTCAACTGCCTCCCACCAGGTTCTGTTACCCAGAATCCCTTGCAAAGCTAAAAAATTGTCCAAAGAAATGCATTTTCCTCACATTTCTGTGGTGGAAAGTTCTGAAATCTGCGTGGATCCAAATTTCCACCCACCCCGCATTCCCCCAGGTCTCCCGATAAAAATGGTACCTCACTTGCCTGGGTCTGCCTAGTGCCTGCGACAGGAAACAGCACAAAACGCAACGTGTTTGCACTGCAATTTCGCTGTGAAAACGGGCACTTTTTTGGCAAAGTGTCTACCTTTTGTTTCTGAACCCTAGCTCTGCCGGCACCAAGGGAAACCTAGCAAACCTATACATTTTTTAAAACTAGACACCCAGGGAAATTTAGGATGGGGTGACTCAACTGCCTCCCACCAAGTTCTGTTACCCAGAATCCCTTGCAAAGCTAAAAAATTGTCAAAAAAAACACATTTTCCTCACATTTCTGTGGTGGAAAGTTCTGGAATCTGCGTGGATACAAATTTCCACCCGCCCTGCGTTCCCCCAGGTCTCCCGAAAAAAATGGTACCTCACTTGCCTGGGTCTTCCTAGTGCCTGCGACAGGAAACAGCGCAAAACGCAAAGTGTTCGCACCGCAATTTCACAGTGAAAATGGGCCCTTTTTTGGCAAAGTGCCTACCTTTCGTTTTTGAACCCTAGCTCGGCCGGCACCTGGGGAAACCTAGCAAACCTATATATTTCTGAAAACTAGACACCCAGGGGAATTCAGGATGGGGCAACTCAACTGCCTCCCACCAGGTTCTGTTACCCAGAATCCCTTGCAAAGCTAAATAATTGTCCAAAAAAACGCATTTTCCTCACATTTCTGTGGTGGAAAGTTCTAGAATCTGCGTGGATCAACAAATTTCCACCCACCCTGCGTTTCCGCAGGTCTCCCGAAAAAAATGGTACCTCACTTGCCTGGGTCTGCCTAGTGCCTGCGACAGGAAACAGCGCAAAACGCAACGTGTTCGCACCGCAATTTTGCAGTGAAAACGGGCCCTCTTTTGGCTATGTGCCTACCTTTCGTTTTTGAAGCCTAGCTAGGCCGGCACCTATGGAAACCTAGCAAACCTATACATTTCTGAAAACTAGACACCCAGGGGAATTCAGGATGGGGAGACTCATTTGCATACCACCATGTTCTGTTACCCAGAATCCATTGCAAATCTAAAAAATTGTCAAAAGAAAACACATTTTCCTCACATTTCTGTGGTGGAAAGTTCTGGAATCTGCGTGGGGCAACACATTTCCACCCACCCCGTGTTCCCCCAGGTCTCCTGAAAAAATGGTACCTCATTTGCCTGGGTCTGCCTAGTGCCTGCGACAGGAAACAGTGCAAAACGCAACGTGTTCGCACCTTAATTTCGCAGTGAAAACGGGCCCTTTTTTGGCTATGTGCCTACCTTTCGTTTTTGAAGCCTAGCTCGGCCGGCACCTATGGAAACCTAGCAAACCTATACATTTTTGAAAACTAGACACCCTGGGGAATTCAGGATGGGGTGACTCAACTGCCTCCCACCAGGTTCTGTTACCCAGAATCCCTTGCAAAGCTAAAAAATTGTCCAAAGAAATGCATTTTCCTCACATTTCTGTGGTGGAAAGTTCTGGAATCTGCGTGGATCCAAATTTCCACCCACCCCGCATTCCCCCAGGTCTCACGATAAAAATGGTACCTCACTTGCCTGGGTCTGCCTAGTGCCTGCGACAGGAAACAGCACAAAACGCAACGTGCTTGCACTGCAATTTCGCTGTGAAAACGGGCACTTTTTTGGCAAAGTGTCTACCTTTTGTTTCTGAACCCTAGCTCTGCCGGCACCAAGGGAAACCTAGCAAACCTATACATTTTTTAAAACTAGACACCCAGGGAAATTTAGGATGGGGTGACTCAACTGCCTCCCACCAAGTTCTGTTACCCAGAATCCCTTGCAAAGCTAAAAAATTGTCAAAAAAACCACATTTTCCTCACATTTCTGTGGTGGAAAGTTCTGGAATCTGCGTGGATACAAATTTCCACCCGCCCTGCGTTCCCCCAGGTCTCCCAAAAAAAATGGTACCTCACTTGCATGGGTCTTCCTAGTGCCTGCGACAGGAAACAGCGCAAAACGCAAAGTGTTCGCACCGCAATTTCACAGTGAAAATGGGCCCTTTTTTGGCAAAGTGCCTACCTTTCGTTTTTTAACCCTAGCTCTGCCGGCACCTGGGGAAACCTAGCAAACCTATATATTTCTGAAAACTAGACACCCAGGGGAATTCAGGATGGGGAACTCAACTGCCTCCCACCAGGTTCTGTTACCCAGAATCCCTTGCAAAGCTAAATAATTGTCCAAAAAAACGCATTTTCCTCACATTTCTGTGGTGGAAAATTCTAGAATCTGCGTGGATCAACAAATTTCCACCCACCCTGCTTTCCCGCAGGTCTCCCGAAAAAAATGGTACCTCACTTGCCTGGGTCTGCCTAGTGCCTGCGACAGGAAACAGCGCAAAACGCAACGTGTTCGCACCGCAATTTTGCAGTGAAAACGGGACCTTTTTTGGCTATGTGCCTACCTTTCGTTTTTGAAGCCTAGCTCGGCCGGCACCTATGGAAACCTAGCAAACCTATACATTTCTGAAAACTAGACACCCAGGGGAATTCAGGATGGGGAGACTCATCTGCATACCACCATGTTCTGTTACCCAGAATCCCTTGCAAAGTAAAAGAATTGTCAAAAATAACACATTTTCCTCACATTTCTGTGGTGGAAAGTTCTGGAATCTGCGTGGGTCAGCAAATTTCCACCCACCCCGTGTTCCCCCAGGTCTCCCGAAAAAAATGGTACCGCACTTGCCTGGGTCTGCCTAGTGCCTGCGACAGGAAACAGCGCAAAACGCAATGTGTTCACACCTCAATTTCGCAGTGAAAACGGGCCCTTTTTTGGCAAAGTGTCTACATTTCGTTTTTGAAGCCTAGCTCGGCCGGCACCTATGGAAACCTAGCAAACCTATACATTTCTGAAAACTAGACACCCAGGGGAATTCAGGATGGGGGGACTCATCTGCATACCACCATGTTCTGTTACCCAGAATCCCTTGCAAAGTAAAAGAATTGTCAAAAATAACACGTTTCCTCACATTTCTGTGGTGGAAAGTTCTGGAATCTGCGTGGGTCAACACATTTCCACCCACCCCGTGTTCCCCCAGGTCTCCCGAAAAAAATGGTACCTCACTTGCCTGGGTCTGCCTAGTGCCTGCAACAGGAAACAGCGAAAAACGCAATGTGTTCGCACCGCAATTTCTCAGTGAAAACGGGCCCTTTTTTGGCAAAGTGTCTACCTTTTGATTTTGAACCCTAGTTCGGCAGGCCCCTGGGGAAACCTAGCCAACCTATACATTTTTAAAAACTAGACACCCAGGGGAATTCAGGAGGGGTGACTCAACTGCCTCCCACCAGGTTCTGTTACCCAGAATCCATTGCAAATCTAAAAAATTGTCAAAAGAAAACGCATTTTCCTCACATTTCTGTGGTGGGAAGTTCTGGAATCTGCGTGGGTCAACACATTTCCACCCACCCCGTGTTCCCCCAGGTCTCCTGAAAAAATGGTACCTCATTTGCCTGGGTCTGCCTAGTGCCTGGGTCAGAAAACAGCGCAAAACGCAATGTGTTCGCACCGCAATTTCTCAGTGAAAACGGGCCCTTTTTTGGCAAAGTGTCCACCTTTTGTTTTTGAACCCTAGCTCGGCCGGCCTCTAGGGAAACCTAGCAAACCTATACATTATTGAAAACTAGACACCCAGGGGAATTTAGGATGGAGTGACTCAACTGCCTCCCACCAGGTTCTGTTACCCAGGATCCCTTGCAAAGCTAAAAAATTGTCAAAAAAATGCATTTTCCTCACATTTCTGTGGTGGAAAGTTCTGGAATCTGCGTGGGTCAACACATTTCCACCCACCCCGTGTTCCCCCAGGTCTCCTGAAAAAATGGTACCTCATTTGCCTGGGTCTGCCTAGTGCCTGGGTCAGAAAACAGCGCAAAACGCAATGTGTTCGCACCGCAATTTCTCAGTGAAAACGGGCCCTTTTTTGGCAAAGTGTCCACCTTTTGTTTTTGAACCCTAGCTCGACCGGCCTCTAGGGAAACCTAGCAAACCTATACATTATTGAAAACTAGACACCCAGGGGAATTTAGAATGGAGTGACTCAACTGCCTCCCACCAGGTTCTGTTACCCAGGATCCCTTGCAAAGCTAAAAAAAATTCAAAAAAATGCATTTTCCTCACATTTCTGTGGTGTAAAGTTGTAGAATCTGCGTGGATCAACAAATTTTCACCCACCCATCGTTCCCCAAGGTCTCCCGAGAAAAATGGTAGCTCACTTGCCTGGGTCTGCCTAGTGCCTGCGACAGGAAACAGCGCAAAACGCAACATGTTCACACTGCAATTTCGCAGTGAAAATGGGCCCTTCTTTGTCTATGTGCCTACCTTTCGTTTTTGAAGCCTAGCTCTGCCGGCACCTAGGGAAACCTAGCAAACCTATACATTTCTGAAAACCAGACATCCTGGGGAATTCAGGATGGGGTGACTCAACTGCCTCCCACCAGGTTCTGTTACCCAGAATCCCTTGCAAAGCTAAAAAATTGTCCAAAGAAATGCATTTTCCTCACATTTCTGTGGTGGAAAGTTCTGAAATCTGCGTGGATCCAAATTTCCACCCACCCCGCATTCCCCCAGGTCTCCCGATAAAAATGGTACCTCACTTGCCTGGGTCTGCCTAGTGCCTGCGACAGGAAACAGCACAAAACGCAACGTGTTTGCACTGCAATTTCGCTGTGAAAACGGGCACTTTTTTGGCAAAGTGTCTACCTTTTGTTTCTGAACCCTAGCTCTGCCGGCACCAAGGGAAACCTAGCAAACCTATACATTTTTGAAAACTAGACACCCAGGGAAATTTAGGATGGGGTGACTCAACTGCCTCCCACCAAGTTCTGTTACCCAGAATCCCTTGCAAAGCTAAAAAATTGTCAAAAAAAACACATTTTCCTCACATTTCTGTGGTGGAAAGTTCTGGAATCTGCGTGGATACAAATTTCCACCCGCCCTGCGTTCCCCCAGGTCTCCCGAAAAAAATGGTACCTCACTTGCCTGGGTCTTCCTAGTGCCTGCGACAGGAAACAGCGCAAAACGCAAAGTGTTCGCACCGCAATTTCACAGTGAAAATGGGCCCTTTTTTGGCAAAGTGCCTACCTTTCGTTTTTGAACCCTAGCTCGGCCGGCACCTGGGGAAACCTAGCAAACCTATATATTTCTGAAAACTAGACACCCAGGGGAATTCAGGATGGGGCAACTCAACTGCCTCCCACCAGGTTCTGTTACCCAGAATCCCTTGCAAAGCTAAATAATTGTCCAAAAAAACGCATTTTCCTCACATTTCTGTGGTGGAAAGTTCTAGAATCTGCGTGGATCAACAAATTTCCACCCACCCTGCGTTTCCGCAGGTCTCCCGAAAAAAATGGTACCTCACTTGCCTGGGTCTGCCTAGTGCCTGCGACAGAAAACAGCGCAAAACGCAACGTGTTCGCACCGCAATTTTGCAGTGAAAACGGGCCCTCTTTTGGCTATGTGCCTACCTTTCGTTTTTGAAGCCTAGCTAGGCCGGCACCTATGGAAACCTAGCAAACCTATACATTTCTGAAAACTAGACACCCAGGGGAATTCAGGATGGGGAGACTCATTTGCATACCACCATGTTCTGTTACCCAGAATCCATTGCAAATCTAAAAAATTGTCAAAAGAAAACACATTTTCCTCACATTTCTGAGGTGGAAAGTTCTGGAATCTGCGTGGGGCAACACATTTCCACCCACCCCGTGTTCCCCCAGGTCTCCTGAAAAAATGGTACCTCATTTGCCTGGGTCTGCCTAGTGCCTGCGACAGGAAACAGTGCAAAACGCAACGTGTTCGCACCTTAATTTCGCAGTGAAAATGGGCCCTTTTTTGGCTATGTGCCTACCTTTCGTTTTTGAAGCCTAGCTCGGCCGGCACCTATGGAAACCTAGCAAACCTATACATTTTTGAAAACTAGACACCCTGGGGAATTCAGGATGGGGTGACTCAACTGCCTCCCACCAGGTTCTGTTACCCAGAATCCCTTGCAAAGCTAAAAAATTGTCCAAAGAAATGCATTTTCCTCACATTTCTGTGGTGGAAAGTTCTGGAATCTGCGTGGATCCAAATTTCCACCCACCCCGCATTCCCCCAGGTCTCACGATAAAAATGGTACCTCACTTGCCTGGGTCTGCCTAGTGCCTGCAACAGGAAACAGCACAAAACGCAACGTGCTTGCACTGCAATTTCGCTGTGAAAACGGGCACTTTTTTGGCAAAGTGTCTACCTTTTGTTTCTGAACCCTAGCTCTGCCGGCACCAAGGGAAACCTAGCAAACCTATACATTTTTTAAAACTAGACACCCAGGGAAATTTAGGATGGGGTGACTCAACTGCCTCCCACCAAGTTCTGTTACCCAGAATCCCTTGCAAAGCTAAAAAATTGTCAAAAAAACCACATTTTCCTCACATTTCTGTGGTGGAAAGTTCTGGAATCTGCGTGGATACAAATTTCCACCCGCCCTGCGTTCCCCCAGGTCTCCCAAAAAAAATGGTACCTCACTTGCATGGGTCTTCCTAGTGCCTGCGACAGGAAACAGCGCAAAACGCAAAGTGTTCGCACCGCAATTTCACAGTGAAAATGGGCCCTTTTTTGGCAAAGTGCCTACCTTTCGTTTTTTAACCCTAGCTCTGCCGGCACCTGGGGAAACCTAGCAAACCTATATATTTCTGAAAACTAGACACCCAGGGGAATTCAGGATGGGGAACTCAACTGCCTCCCACCAGGTTCTGTTACCCAGAATCCCTTGCAAAGCTAAATAATTGTCCAAAAAAACGCATTTTCCTCACATTTCTGTGGTGGAAAATTCTAGAATCTGCGTGGATCAACAAATTTCCACCCACCCTGCTTTCCCGCAGGTCTCCCGAAAAAAATGGTACCTCACTTGCCTGGGTCTGCCTAGTGCCTGCGACAGGAAACAGCGCAAAACGCAACGTGTTCGCACCGCAATTTTGCAGTGAAAACGGGACCTTTTTTGGCTATGTGCCTACCTTTCGTTTTTGAAGCCTAGCTCGGCCGGCACCTATGGAAACCTAGCAAACCTATACATTTCTGAAAACTAGACACCCAGGGGAATTCAGGATGGGGAGACTCATCTGCATACCACCATGTTCTGTTACCCAGAATCCCTTGCAAAGTAAAAGAATTGTCAAAAATAACACATTTTCCTCACATTTCTGTGGTGGAAAGTTCTGGAATCTGCGTGGGTCAGCAAATTTCCACCCACCCCGTGTTCCCCCAGGTCTCCCGAAAAAAATGGTACCGCACTTGCCTGGGTCTGCCTAGTGCCTGCGACAGGAAACAGCGCAAAACGCAATGTGTTCACACCTCAATTTCGCAGTGAAAACGGGCCCTTTTTTGGCAAAGTGTCTACATTTCGTTTTTGAAGCCTAGCTCGGCCGGCACCTATGGAAACCTAGCAAACCTATACATTTCTGAAAACTAGACACCCAGGGGAATTCAGGATGGGGAGACTCATCTGCATACCACCATGTTCTGTTACCCAGAATCCCTTGCAAAGTAAAAGAATTGTCAAAAATAACACGTTTCCTCACATTTCTGTGGTGGAAAGTTCTGGAATCTGCGTGGGTCAACACATTTCCACCCACCCCGTGTTCCCCCAGGTCTCCCGAAAAAAATGGTACCTCACTTGCCTGGGTCTGCCTAGTGCCTGCAACAGGAAACAGCGAAAAACGCAATGTGTTCGCACCGCAATTTCTCAGTGAAAACGGGCCCTTTTTTGGCAAAGTGTCTACCTTTTGATTTTGAACCCTAGTTCGGCAGGCCCCTGGGGAAACCTAGCCAACCTATACATTTTTAAAAACTAGACACCCAGGGGAATTCAGGAGGGGTGACTCAACTGCCTCCCACCAGGTTCTGTTACCCAGAATCCATTGCAAATCTAAAAAATTGTCAAAAGAAAACGCATTTTCCTCACATTTCTGTGGTGGGAAGTTCTGGAATCTGCGTGGGTCAACACATTTCCACCCACCCCGTGTTCCCCCAGGTCTCCTGAAAAAATGGTACCTCATTTGCCTGGGTCTGCCTAGTGCCTGGGTCAGAAAACAGCGCAAAACGCAATGTGTTCGCACCGCAATTTCTCAGTGAAAACGGGCCCTTTTTTGGCAAAGTGTCCACCTTTTGTTTTTGAACCCTAGCTCGGCCGGCCTCTAGGGAAACCTAGCAAACCTATACATTATTGAAAACTAGACACCCAGGGGAATTTAGGATGGAGTGACTCAACTGCCTCCCACCAGGTTCTGTTACCCAGGATCCCTTGCAAAGCTAAAAAATTGTCAAAAAAATGCATTTTCCTCACATTTCTGTGGTGTAAAGTTGTAGAATCTGCGTGGATCAACAAATTTTCACCCACCCATCGTTCCCCAAGGTCTCCCGAGAAAAATGATAGCTCACTTGCCTGGGTCTGCCTAGTGCCTGCGACAGGAAACAGCGCAAAACGCAACATGTTCACGCTGCAATTTCGCAGTGAAAATGGGCCCTTTTTTGGCTATGTGCCTACCTTTCGTTTTTGAAGCCTAGCTCTGCCGGCACCTAGGGAAACCTAGCAAACCTATACATTTCTGAAAAACAGACATCCTGGGGAATTCAGGATGGGGTGACTCAACTGCCTCCCACCAGGTTCTGTTACCCAGAATCCCTTGCAAAGCTAAAAAATTGTCCAAAGAAATGCATTTTCCTCACATTTCTGTGGTGGAAAGTTCTGAAATCTGCGTGGATCCAAATTTCCACCCACCCCGCATTCCCCCAGGTCTCCCGATAAAAATGGTACCTCACTTGCCTGGGTCTGCCTAGTGCCTGCGACAGGAAACAGCACAAAACGCAACGTGTTTGCACTGCAATTTCGCTGTGAAAACGGGCACTTTTTTGGCAAAGTGTCTACCTTTTGTTTCTGAACCCTAGCTCTGCCGGCACCAAGGGAAACCTAGCAAACCTATACATTTTTGAAAACTAGACACCTAGGGAAATTTAGGATGGGGTGACTCAACTGCCTCCCACTAAGTTCTGTTACCCAGAATCCCTTGCAAAGCTAAAAAATTGTCAAAAAAACACATTTTCCTCACATTTCTGTGGTGGAAAGTTCTGGAATCTGCGTGGATACAAATTTCCACCCGCCCTGCGTTCCCCCAGGTCTCCCGAAAAAAATGGTACCTCACTTGCCTGGGTCTTCCTAGTGCCTGCGACAGGAAACAGCGCAAAACGCAAAGTGTTCGCACCGCAATTTCACAGTGAAAATGGGCCCTTTTTTGGCAAAGTGCCTACCTTTCGTTTTTGAACCCTAGCTCGGCCGGCACCTGGGGAAACCTAGCAAACCTATATATTTCTGAAAACTAGACACCCAGGGGAATTCAGGATGGGGCAACTCAACTGCCTCCCACCAGGTTCTGTTACCCAGAATCCCTTGCAAAGCTAAATAATTGTCCAAAAAAACGCATTTTCCTCACATTTCTGTGGTGGAAAGTTCTAGAATCTGCGTGGATCAACAAATTTCCACCCACCCTGCGTTTCCGCAGGTCTCCCGAAAAAAATGGTACCTCACTTGCCTGGGTCTGCCTAGTGCCTGCGACAGGAAACAGCGCAAAACGCAACGTGTTCGCACCGCAATTTTGCAGTGAAAACGGGCCCTCTTTTGGCTATGTGCCTACCTTTCGTTTTTGAAGCCTAGCTAGGCCGGCACCTATGGAAACCTAGCAAACCTATACATTTCTGAAAACTAGACACCCAGGGGAATTCAGGATGGGGAGACTCATTTGCATACCACCATGTTCTGTTACCCAGAATCCATTGCAAATCTAAAAAATTGTCAAAAGAAAACACATTTTCCTCACATTTCTGTGGTGGAAAGTTCTGGAATCTGCGTGGGGCAACACATTTCCACCCACCCCGTGTTCCCCCAGGTCTCCTGAAAAAATGGTACCTCATTTGCCTGGGTCTGCCTAGTGCCTGCGACAGGAAACAGTGCAAAACGCAACGTGTTCGCACCTTAATTTCGCAGTGAAAACGGGCCCTTTTTTGGCTATGTGCCTACCTTTTGTTTTTGAAGCCTAGCTCGGCCGGCACCTATGGAAACCTAGCAAACCTATACATTTTTGAAAACTAGACACCCTGGGGAATTCAGGATGGGGTGACTCAACTGCCTCCCACCAGGTTCTGTTACCCAGAATCCCTTGCAAAGCTAAAAAATTGTCCAAAGAAATGCATTTTCCTCACATTTCTGTGGTGGAAAGTTCTGGAATCTGCGTGGATCCAAATTTCCACCCACCCCGCATTCCCCCAGGTCTCCCGATAAAAATAGTACCTCACTTGCCTGGGTCTGCCTAGTGCCTGCGACAGGAAACAGCACAAAACGCAACGTGCTTGCACTGCAATTTCGCTGTGAAAACGGGCACTTTTTTGGCAAAGTGTCTACCTTTTGTTTCTGAACCCTAGCTCTGCCGGCACCAAGGGAAACCTAGCAAACCTATACATTTTTTAAAACTAGACACCCAGGGAAATTTAGGATGGGGTGACTCAACTGCCTCCCACCAAGTTCTGTTACCCAGAATCCCTTGCAAAGCTAAAAAATTGTCAAAAAAACCACATTTTCCTCACATTTCTGTGGTGGAAAGTTCTGGAATCTGCGTGGATACAAATTTCCACCCGCCCTGCGTTCCCCCAGGTCTCCCGAAAAAAATGGTACCTCACTTGCATGGGTCTTCCTAGTGCCTGCGACAGGAAACAGCGCAAAACGCAAAGTGTTCGCACCGCAATTTCACAGTGAAAATGGGCCCTTTTTTGGCAAAGTGCCTACCTTTCGTTTTTTAACCCTAGCTCTGCCGGCACCTGGGGAAACCTAGCAAACCTATATATTTCTGAAAACTAGACACCCAGGGGAATTCAGGATGGGGCAACTCAACTGCCTCCCACCAGGTTCTGTTACCCAGAATCCCTTGCAAAGCTAAATAATTGTCCAAAAAAACGCATTTTCCTCACATTTCTGTGGTGGAAAGTTCTAGAATCTGCGTGGATCAACAAATTTCCACCCACCCTGCTTTCCCGCAGGTCTCCCGAAAAAAATGGTACCTCACTTGCCTGGGTCTGCCTAGTGCCTGCGACAGGAAACAGCGCAAAACGCAACGTGTTCGCACCGCAATTTTGCAGTGAAAACGGGACCTTTTTTGGCTATGTGCCTACCTTTCGTTTTTGAAGCCTAGCTCGGCCGGCACCTATGGAAACCTAGCAAACCTATACATTTCTGAAAACTAGACACCCAGGGGAATTCAGGATGGGGAGACTCATCTGCATACCACCATGTTCTGTTACCCAGAATCCCTTGCAAAGTAAAAGAATTGTCAAAAATAACACATTTTCCTCACATTTCTGTGGTGGAAAGTTCTGGAATCTGCGTGGGTCAGCAAATTTCCACCCACCCCGTGTTCCCCCAGGTCTCCCGAAAAAAATGGTACCGCACTTGCCTGGGTCTGCCTAGTGCCTGCGACAGGAAACAGTGCAAAACGCAACGTGTTCGCACCTTAATTTCGCAGTGAAAACGGGCCCTTTTTTGGCTATGTGCCTACCTTTCGTTTTTGAAGCCTAGCTCGGCCGGCACCTATGGAAACCTAGCAAACCTATACATTTTTGAAAACTAGACACCCTGGGGAATTCAGGATGGGGTGACTCAACTGCCTCCCACCAGGTTCTGTTACCCAGAATCCCTTGCAAAGCTAAAAAATTGTCCAAAGAAATGCATTTTCCTCACATTTCTGTGGTGGAAAGTTCTGAAATCTGCGTGGATCCAAATTTCCACCCACCCCGCATTCCCCCAGGTCTCCCGATAAAAATGGTACCTCACTTGCCTGGGTCTGCCTAGTGCCTGCGACAGGAAACAGCACAAAACGCAACGTGTTTGCACTGCAATTTCGCTGTGAAAACGGGCACTTTTTTGGCAAAGTGTCTACCTTTTGTTTCTGAACCCTAGCTCTGCCGGCACCAAGGGAAACCTAGCAAACCTATACATTTTTGAAAACTAGACACCTAGGGAAATTTAGGATGGGGTGACTCAACTGCCTCCCACTAAGTTCTGTTACCCAGAATCCCTTGCAAAGCTAAAAAATTGTCAAAAAAACACATTTTCCTCACATTTCTGTGGTGGAAAGTTCTGGAATCTGCGTGGATACAAATTTCCACCCGCCCTGCGTTCCCCCAGGTCTCCCGAAAAAAATGGTACCTCACTTGCCTGGGTCTTCCTAGTGCCTGCGACAGGAAACAGCGCAAAACGCAAAGTGTTCGCACCGCAATTTCACAGTGAAAATGGGCCCTTTTTTGGCAAAGTGCCTACCTTTCGTTTTTGAACCCTAGCTCGGCCGGCACCTGGGGAAACCTAGCAAACCTATATATTTCTGAAAACTAGACACCCAGGGGAATTCAGGATGGGGCAACTCAACTGCCTCCCACCAGGTTCTGTTACCCAGAATCCCTTGCAAAGCTAAATAATTGTCCAAAAAAACGCATTTTCCTCACATTTCTGTGGTGGAAAGTTCTAGAATCTGCGTGGATCAACAAATTTCCACCCACCCTGCGTTTCCGCAGGTCTCCCGAAAAAAATGGTACCTCACTTGCCTGGGTCTGCTTAGTGCCTGCGACAGGAAACAGCGCAAAACGCAACGTGTTCGCACCGCAATTTTGCAGTGAAAACGGGCCCTCTTTTGGCTATGTGCCTACCTTTCGTTTTTGAAGCCTAGCTAGGCCGGCACCTATGGAAACCTAGCAAACCTATACATTTCTGAAAACTAGACACCCAGGGGAATTCAGGATGGGGAGACTCATTTGCATACCACCATGTTCTGTTACCCAGAATCCATTGCAAATCTAAAAAATTGTCAAAAGAAAACACATTTTCCTCACATTTCTGTGGTGGAAAGTTCTGGAATCTGCGTGGGGCAACACATTTCCACCCACCCCGTGTTCCCCCAGGTCTCCTGAAAAAATGGTACCTCATTTGCCTGGGTCTGCCTAGTGCCTGCGACAGGAAACAGTGCAAAACGCAACGTGTTCGCACCTTAATTTCGCAGTGAAAACGGGCCCTTTTTTGGCTATGTGCCTACCTTTTGTTTTTGAAGCCTAGCTCGGCCGGCACCTATGGAAACCTAGCAAACCTATACATTTTTGAAAACTAGACACCCTGGGGAATTCAGGATGGGGTGACTCAACTGCCTCCCACCAGGTTCTGTTACCCAGAATCCCTTGCAAAGCTAAAAAATTGTCCAAAGAAATGCATTTTCCTCACATTTCTGTGGTGGAAAGTTCTGGAATCTGCGTGGATCCAAATTTCCACCCACCCCGCATTCCCCCAGGTCTCCCGATAAAAATAGTACCTCACTTGCCTGGGTCTGCCTAGTGCCTGCGACAGGAAACAGCACAAAACGCAACGTGCTTGCACTGCAATTTCGCTGTGAAAACGGGCACTTTTTTGGCAAAGTGTCTACCTTTTGTTTCTGAACCCTAGCTCTGCCGGCACCAAGGGAAACCTAGCAAACCTATACATTTTTTAAAACTAGACACCCAGGGAAATTTAGGATGGGGTGACTCAACTGCCTCCCACCAAGTTCTGTTACCCAGAATCCCTTGCAAAGCTAAAAAATTGTCAAAAAAACCACATTTTCCTCACATTTCTGTGGTGGAAAGTTCTGGAATCTGCGTGGATACAAATTTCCACCCGCCCTGCGTTCCCCCAGGTCTCCCGAAAAAAATGGTACCTCACTTGCATGGGTCTTCCTAGTGCCTGCGACAGGAAACAGCGCAAAACGCAAAGTGTTCGCACCGCAATTTCACAGTGAAAATGGGCCCTTTTTTGGCAAAGTGCCTACCTTTCGTTTTTTAACCCTAGCTCTGCCGGCACCTGGGGAAACCTAGCAAACCTATATATTTCTGAAAACTAGACACCCAGGGGAATTCAGGATGGGGCAACTCAACTGCCTCCCACCAGGTTCTGTTACCCAGAATCCCTTGCAAAGCTAAATAATTGTCCAAAAAAACGCATTTTCCTCACATTTCTGTGGTGGAAAGTTCTAGAATCTGCGTGGATCAACAAATTTCCACCCACCCTGCTTTCCCGCAGGTCTCCCGAAAAAAATGGTACCTCACTTGCCTGGGTCTGCCTAGTGCCTGCGACAGGAAACAGCGCAAAACGCAACGTGTTCGCACCGCAATTTTGCAGTGAAAACGGGACCTTTTTTGGCTATGTGCCTACCTTTCGTTTTTGAAGCCTAGCTCGGCCGGCACCTATGGAAACCTAGCAAACCTATACATTTCTGAAAACTAGACACCCAGGGGAATTCAGGATGGGGAGACTCATCTGCATACCACCATGTTCTGTTACCCAGAATCCCTTGCAAAGTAAAAGAATTGTCAAAAATAACACATTTTCCTCACATTTCTGTGGTGGAAAGTTCTGGAATCTGCGTGGGTCAGCAAATTTCCACCCACCCCGTGTTCCCCCAGGTCTCCCGAAAAAAATGGTACCGCACTTGCCTGGGTCTGCCTAGTGCCTGCGACAGGAAACAGTGCAAAACGCAACGTGTTCGCACCTTAATTTCGCAGTGAAAACGGGCCCTTTTTTGGCTATGTGCCTACCTTTCGTTTTTGAAGCCTAGCTCGGCCGGCACCTATGGAAACCTAGCAAACCTATACATTTTTGAAAACTAGACACCCTGGGGAATTCAGGATGGGGTGACTCAACTGCCTCCCACCAGGTTCTGTTACCCAGAATCCCTTGCAAAGCTAAAAAATTGTCCAAAGAAATGCATTTTCCTCACATTTCTGTGGTGGAAAGTTCTGGAATCTGCGTGGATCCAAATTTCCACCCACCCCGCATTCCCCCAGGTCTCCCGATAAAAATAGTACCTCACTTGCCTGGGTCTGCCTAGTGCCTGCGACAGGAAACAGCACAAAACGCAACGTGCTTGCACTGCAATTTCGCTGTGAAAACGGGCACTTTTTTGGCAAAGTGTCTACCTTTTGTTTCTGAACCCTAGCTCTGCCGGCACCAAGGGAAACCTAGCAAACCTATACATTTTTTAAAACTAGACACCCAGGGAAATTTAGGATGGGGTGACTCAACTGCCTCCCACCAAGTTCTGTTACCCAGAATCCCTTGCAAAGCTAAAAAATTGTCAAAAAAACCACATTTTCCTCACATTTCTGTGGTGGAAAGTTCTGGAATCTGCGTGGATACAAATTTCCACCCCTCCTGCGTTCCCCCAGGTCTCCCGAAAAAAATGGTACCTCACTTGCATGGGTCTTCCTAGTGCCTGCGACAGGAAACAGCGCAAAACGCAAAGTGTTCGCACCGCAATTTCACAGTGAAAATGGGCCCTTTTTTGGCAAAGTGCCTACCTTTCGTTTTTTAACCCTAGCTCTGCCGGCACCTGGGGAAACCTAGCAAACCTATATATTTCTGAAAACTAGACACCCAGGGGTATTCAGGATGGGGCAACTCAACTGCCTCCCACCAGGTTCTGTTACCCAGAATCCCTTGCAAAGCTAAATAATTGTCCAAAAAAACGCATTTTCCTCACATTTCTGTGGTGGAAAGTTCTAGAATCTGCGTGGATCAACAAATTTCCACCCACCCTGCTTTCTCGCAGGTCTCCCGAAAAAAATGGTACCTCACTTGCCTGGGTCTGCCTAGTGCCTGCGACAGGAAACAGCGCAAAACGCAACGTGTTCGCACCGCAATTTTGCAGTGAAAACGGGACCTTTTTTGGCTATGTGCCTACCTTTCGTTTTTGAAGCCTAGCTCGGCCGGCACCTATGGAAACCTAGCAAACCTATACATTTCTGAAAACTAGACACCCAGGGGAATTCAGGATGGGGAGACTCATCTGCATACCACCATGTTCTGTTACCCAGAATCCCTTGCAAAGTAAAAGAATTGTCAAAAATAACACATTTTCCTCACATTTCTGTGGTGGAAAATTCTGGAATCTGCGTGGGTCAGCAAATTTCCACCCACCCCGTGTTCCCCCAGGTCTCCCGAAAAAAATGGTACCGCACTTGCCTGGGTCTGCCTAGTGCCTGCGACAGGAAACAGCGCAAAACGCAATGTGTTCACACCTCAATTTCGCAGTGAAAACGGGCCCTTTTTTGGCAAAGTGTCTACATTTCGTTTTTGAAGCCTAGCTCGGCCGGCACCTATGGAAACCTAGCAAACCTATACATTTCTGAAAACTAGACACCCAGGGGAATTCAGGATGGGGAGACTCATCTGCATACCACCATGTTCTGTTACCCAGAATCCCTTGCAAAGTAAAAGAATTGTCAAAAATAACACGTTTCCTCACATTTCTGTGGTGGAAAGTTCTGGAATCTGCGTGGGTCAACACATTTCCACCCACCCCGTGTTCCCCCAGGTCTCCCGAAAAAAATGGTACCTCACTTGCCTGGGTCTGCCTAGTGCCTGCAACAGGAAACAGCGAAAAACGCAATGTGTTCGCACCGCAATTTCTCAGTGAAAACGGGCCCTTTTTTGGCAAAGTGTCTACCTTTTGATTTTGAACCCTAGTTCGGCAGGCCCCTGGGGAAACCTAGCCAACCTATACATTTTTAAAAACTAGACACCCAGGGGAATTCAGGAGGGGTGACTCAACTGCCTCCCACCAGGTTCTGTTACCCAGAATCCATTGCAAATCTAAAAAATTGTCAAAAGAAAACGCATTTTCCTCACATTTCTGTGGTGGAAAGTTCTGGAATCTGCGTGGGTCAACACATTTCCACCCACCCCGTGTTCCCCCAGGTCTCCTGAAAAAATGGTACCTCATTTGCCTGGGTCTGCCTAGTGCCTGGGTCAGAAAACAGCGCAAAACGCAATGTGTTCGCACCGCAATTTCTCAGTGAAAACGGGCCCTTTTTTGGCAAAGTGTCCACCTTTTGTTTTTGAACCCTAGCTCGGCCGGCCTCTAGGGAAACCTAGCAAACCTATACATTATTGAAAACTAGACACCCAGGGGAATTTAGGATGGAGTGACTCAACTGCCTCCCACCAGGTTCTGTTACCCAGGATCCCTTGCAAAGCTAAAAAATTGTCAAAAAAATGCATTTTCCTCACATTTCTGTGGTGTAAAGTTGTAGAATCTGCGTGGATCAACAAATTTTCACCCACCCATCGTTCCCCAAGGTCTCCCGAGAAAAATGATAGCTCACTTGCCTGGGTCTGCCTAGTGCCTGCGACAGGAAACAGCGCAAAACGCAACATGTTCACGCTGCAATTTCGCAGTGAAAATGGGCCCTTTTTTGGCTATGTGCCTACCTTTCGTTTTTGAAGCCTAGCTCTGCCGGCACCTAGGGAAACCTAGCAAACCTATACATTTCTGAAAACCAAACATCCTGGGGAATTCAGGATGGGGTGACTCAACTGCCTCCCACCAGGTTCTGTTACCCAGAATCCCTTGCAAAGCTAAAAAATTGTCCAAAGAAATGCATTATCCTCACATTTCTGTGGTGGAAAGTTCTGGAATCTGCGTGGATCCAAATTTCCACCCACCCCGCATTCCCCCAGGTCTCCCGATAAAAATGGTACCTCACTTGCCTGGGTCTGCCTAGTGCATGCGACAGGAAACAGCACAAAACGCAACGTGTTTGCACTGCAATTTCGCTGTGAAAACGGGCACTTTTTTGGCAAAGTGTCTACCTTTTGTTTCTGAACCCTAGCTCTGCCGGCACCAAGGGAAACCTAGCAAACCTATACATTTTTGAAAACTAGACACCCAGGGAAATTTAGGATGGGGTGACTCAACTGCCTCCCACCAAGTTCTGTTACCCAGAATCCCTTGCAAAGCTAAATAATTGTCAAAAAAACACATTTTCCTCATATTTCTGTGGTGGAAAGTTCTGGAATCTGTGTGGATACAAATTTCAACCCGCCCTGCGTTCCCCCAGGTCTCCCGAAAAAAATGGTACCTCACTTGCCTGGGTCTTCCTAGTGCCTGCGACAGGAAACAGCGCAAAACGCAAAGTGTTCGCACCGCAATTTCACAGTGAAAATGGGCCCTTTTTTGGCAAAGTGCCTACCTTTCGTTTTTGAACCCTAGCTCGGCCGGCACCTGGGGAAACCTAGCAAACCTATATATTTCTGAAAACTAGACACCCAGGGGAATTCAGGATGGGGCAACTCAACTGCCTCCCACCAGGTTCTGTTACCCAGAATCCCTTGCAAAGCTAAATAATTGTCCAAAAAAACGCATTTTCCTCACATTTCTGTGGTGGAAAGTTCTAGAATCTGCGTGGATCAACAAATTTCCACCCACCCTGCGTTCCCGCAGGACTCCCGAAAAAAATGGTACCTCACTTGCCTGGGTCTGCCTAGTGCCTGCGACAGGAAACAGCGCAAAACGCAACGTGTTCGCACCGCAATTTTGCAGTGAAAACGGGCCCTCTTTTGGCTATGTGCCTACCTTTCGTTTTTGAAGCCTAGCTAGGCCGGCACCTATGGAAACCTAGCAAACCTATACATTTCTGAAAACTAGACACCCAGGGGAATTCAGGATGGGGAGACTCATCTGCATACCACCATGTTCTGTTACCCAGAATCCATTGCAAATCTAAAAAATTGTCAAAAGAAAACGCATTTTCCTCACATTTCTGTGGTGGAAAGTTCTGGAATCTGCATGGGGCAACACATTTCCACCCACCCCGTGTTCCCCCAGGTCTCCTGAAAAAAAGGTACCTCATTTGCCTGGGTCTGCCTAGTGCCTGGGACAGAAAACAGCGCAAAACGCAATGTGTTCGCACCGCAATTTCTCAGTGAAAACGGGCCCTTTTTTGGCAAAGTGTCCACCTTTTGTTTTTGAACCCTAGCTCGGCCGGCCTCTAGGGAACCTAGCAAACCTATACATTATTGAAAACTAGACACCCAGGGGAATTCAGGATGGGGTGACTCAACTGCCTCCCACCAGGTTCTGTTACCCAGGATCCCTTGCAAAGCTTAAAAATTCCCTAAAAAATGCATTTTCCTCACATTTCTGTGGTGGAAAGTTCTGGAATCTGCGTGGGTCAACAAATTTCCACCCACCCCGTGTTCCCCCAGGTCTCCTGAAAAAAATGGTACCTCACTTGCCTGGGTCTGCCTAGTGCCTGCGACAGGAAACAGTGCAAAACGCAACGTGTTCGCACCTCAATTTCGCAGTGAAAACGGGCCCTGTTTTGGCTATGTGCCTACCTTTCGTTTTTGAAGCCTAGCTCGGCCGGCACCTATGGAAACCTAGCAAACCTATACATTTTTGAAAACTAGACACCCTGGGGAATTCAGGATGGGGTGACTCAACTGCCTCCCACCAGGTTCTGTTACCCAGAATCCCTTGCAAAGCTAAATAATTGTCCAAAGAAAGGCATTTTCCTCACATTTCTGTGGTGGAAAGTTCTGGAATCTGCGTGGATCCAAATTTCCACCCACCCCGCATTCCCCCAGGTCTCCCGATAAAAATGGTACCTCACTTGCCTGGGTCTGCCTAGTGCCTGCGACAGGAAACAGCACAAAACGCAACGTGTTTGCACTGCAATTTCGCTGTGAAAACGGGCACTTTTTTGGCAAAGTGTCTACCTTTTGTTTCTGAACCCTAGCTCTGCCGGCACCAAGGGAAACCTAGCAAACCTATACATTTTTGAAAACTAGACACCCAGGGAAATTTAGGATGGGGTGACTCAACTGCCTCCCACCAAGTTCTGTTACCCAGAATCCCTTGCAAAGCTAAAAAATTGTCAAAAAAAACACATTTTCCTCACATTTCTGTGGTGGAAAGTTCTGGAATCTGCGTGGATACAAATTTCCACCCGCCCTGCGTTCCCCCAGGTCTCCCGAAAAAAATGGTACCTCACTTGCCTGGGTCTTCCTAGTGCCTGCGACAGGAAACAGCGCAAAACGCAGTGTTCGCACCGCAATTTCACAGTGAAAATGGGCCCTTTTTTGGCAAAGTGCCTACCTTTCGTTTTTGAACCCTAGCTCGGCCGGCACCTGGGGAAACCTAGCAAACCTATATATTTCTGAAAACTAGACACCCAGGGGAATTCAGGATGGGGCAACTCAACTGCCTCCCACCAGGTTCTGTTACCCAGAATCCCTTGCAAAGCTAAATAATTGTCCAAAAAAACGCATTTTCCTCACATTTCTGTGGTGGAAAGTTCTAGAATCTGCGTGGATCAACAAATTTCCACCCACCCTGCGTTCCCGCAGGTCTCCCGAAAAAAATGGTACCTCACTTGCCTGGGTCTGCCTAGTGCCTGCGACAGGAAACAGCGCAAAACGCAACGTGTTCGCACCGCAATTTTGCAGTGAAAACGGGCCCTTTTTTGGCTATGAGCCTACCTTTCGTTTTTGAAGCCTAGCTCGGACGGCACCTATGGAAACCTAGCAAACCTATACATTTCTGAAAACTAGACACCCAGGGGAATTCAGGATGGGGAGACTCATCTGCATACCACCATGTTCTGTTACCCAGAATCCCTTGCAAAGTAAAAGAATTGTCAAAAATAACACATTTTCCTCACATTTCTGTGGTGGAAAGTTCTGGAATCTGCGTGGGTCAACAAATTTCCACCCACCCCGTGTTCCCCCAGGTCTCCCGAATAAAATGGTACCTCACTTGCCTGGGTCTGCCTAGTGCCTGCGACAGGAAACAGCGCAAAATGCAATGTGTTCACACCTCAATTTCGCAGTGAAAACGGGCCCTTTTTTGGCAAAGTGTCTACCTTTTGTTTTTGAACCCTAGTTTGGCCGGCCCCTGGGGAAACCTAGCCAACCTATACATTTTTAAAAACTAGACACCCAGGGGAATTCAGGAGGGGTGACTCAACTGCCTCCCACCAGGTTCTGTTACCCAGAATCCATTGCAAATCTAAAAAATTGTCAAAAGAAAACGCATTTTCCTCACATTTCTGTGGTGGAAAGTTCTGGAATCTGCGTGGGGCAACACATTTCCACCCACCCCGTGTTCCCCCAGGTCTCCTGAAAAAATGGTACCTCATTTGCCTGGGTCTGCCTAGTGCCTGGGACAGAAAACAGCGCAAAACGCAATGTGTTCGCACCGCAATTTCTCAGTGAAAACGGGCCCTTTTTTGGCAAAGTGTCCACCTTTTGTTTTTGAACCCTAGTGTGGTAAAGTCAGCCCATAACGCACCTGATGCCCAGGCTGCTGGCGCAGGATGCCTCTTAGTTCCCATCTTGAACAATTTACCAAATAAAGAGACGGGCGCTGGAAGCAGGAAAACAAGAACAGAGTTTTATTTCTCATGAGGAGAGCCTGTCATTTCGGACACTCGCATAGTGTCTTCAGGAGGTGCTCTAACAAGTTTCTCTGAGGCTTCGTCTTTTATACACATGTTTATGATGCACAAACATTCCTTATTGCAATAAAGACGCTTTGAAGTAGGAAAAACATGCTTGGAATCCCAGCTTCAGGCCTATTCCCATACCAGTCGCTCAGATGTCATCCTCCCCTCCTGAATGTAACAAGAGATTGTGATCTCTCAGCCGGACATTCCTACAGGACACGAGGGCAGGAGGGGATGATCAGATCAAAGGTTGGGCAGGCGATAAGATCGGGCACTTCGGTTGGTGTATCACGGTTTTGTTATGCTGGGCAGGAAAAAAGGGGGGGTGTACATCCACGAGGCTTGGTTTTAGGACTTGGGACCGGGTCGAAAGGCCGAGTGCACCGGGGGGTGGGGGCTCGTCAGCTGAGGGGAAGGGTGTTCTTGGGAGGAAATGGGGGGTGTGGGTTGAGCAGGAGGGTTACTTCTAGAGCAGGGTCACGCAGAAGGAGAGGGTTTTATGGCCGATGCATGAGCAGTGCGCGCGGGGAGGGGTGCCGGGGGTTTAACAAACGGGCAGAGAGGCCATGGTGCCTAAAATGGCTGTTGTGTACGTGTGTGCATGGGTCTATGCTGGCGGGATAACACAGTCAGTGTTTCGCGATATCCGTTCTGCTTACAACAAGGGGTACAGTGAACACAAATGAACGCCGCTTATGTGCATATACATTGCCATTTTCAACAGTCGCCGCTTTTTTACATAAGCTAGTTCATTTCGGTGTTTACCTCAACTGACGGAGTGTACATATAGCCATGTGTGGCCAATGAAATAGCGTTTGTCAATACTAGCAGATTGCGTGTAACCATATACAGTCGATACGATTGGCGGAATGCGGTACATATGAATTTACATTTGTTGGGTTATTCATACTAGTCTAGAGATCGGCATAATACTTAGTCGGGGTCAATCAAGAAAAAGGTTCCGACACATTATAGAATCAGGTTCTGACTTTCTCTCCGGTGACATCAACATACAGTAAAAATGCTCTGATACCTTCGGGTCTTGTCAGTGCTATAAGAGACTTTTGGAAAACTAAATACATGAGTGACCGATGAAACATTTTTTAAAGCAATACAAAAATGGTTGAGGGAGGAATTCAGTTCGATACAAGCAATTAGTCAAGGGGTGGGTAGAAAGTTCAGGAAGGGGGTCTTCGTCACAATGTCTTTTTAACAGCGAGCCATCACTGGTAGGCTCTGGTAGTCCGTCTTCTTTCGTTGGCGCTGTTGAGCACCGGCGGTGGAGCTATAGGTCCAGCTCGGATTCATCCTTACGCGTTGCAGGGTGCGATCAGTCCTCTGCTGTTAGATCACAGTCCTGTTTCCTAACTGATCTTCTTAGGGGTGCCTCATGCTGGGCACCTGCGTGTCTTTCTTCTTCAGTGGCAAAACCTTATTCTATCTAAATGCTGCTCTTCTTTTCTGAGTCAAAAGTTATGCGAAAAGGGTGATGTTGTTGAATAATCGAGAGAAGAGAGGGCGGAGTGGGATCAGATCTTTGAACACACCAAGGGACCAAAGGAGCAAAGGACGACGAGCAGGCAGGCCCATCAGTCGGGCTCAAAAAGGGACGGGGACTTCAGGCACGAGTGGGTCAGCAAATCGAGGGCTTCAAGGCAGCCCTTCATTCCTTCTTCTGCCGAGTTTGAGAGTGGTGCCTCGTCCCGCGTCTCGTTGCTCTGCGACTCCACCTTTGGTTGAGGTCACACGTGCTTCATGATCTGTGGCCAGGCTGTGCGTCACGTCCAGCTCCTCTCCTCCGGTGATTGTATCTTTGAATGGGTACAAAACAAGTTTTAGAAAAACTGGCAGGAGAAGACATTTATACATCTCAATTCCGTCCCCAATCCTAAGTAGGTGGGGGATAGGTTCATCGGTCACAGTCAGAAGTCATCACTTATGGAGTATGTAGGAGGGCATTTCTACTGAATTCGTAAGCCTATTTGGCGTTCATTCGTGACGTACGTGGAGAGAAATCGGACTCCCATCGACAGTGTATTCTATCAAACTCGAAATCGAGTCCTTAGGTAGAGACTCGCCCCTTTTTTTTTAACCCAAGTACTGACAATCTTACATTTCCCTTCGGGGTCGGCTAACTCTTGCAAGCAGGGGGGTTATCATCATGAGAGGGGGGCAGAGGTTAAACATGCTTTTCTCGGGGAGCGACGGTTAATCAAGGTAATTAATTACGCTTCGGGGATAGCTGATATGGAGCTGGGGTCAATCGGGAGAAGCGAGGACGCTTTGGACAGGGAGCTGGGGTCAATCGGGAGAAGCGAGGACGCTTTGGACATCCGCACTTAAGTGCAGAGGGGTGAGGCAATCTGGGCATTGGGGATTGCATTTCTAACGAACTGAAAAACAGAAGACCATTGACGTTATAGTCCCCCTATAAAAAGGCCAGATTAGGGGACATCAGTCGTCTTACCTGTCCTTTCTTTCATTACCAACTCGGGTTCTATCGTTTTGCAGAAAGGAGAGGTAGTAATATGGCAAGTTACAATCGTTTTAGTTCCTGTCAATTTTGCCGAACACCTTTAGACCCAATTAGGTTTGTGCCGGTGGGGCACACCGTTACCACACAAGGGAGGAGGGAACAGGGGGACCCTCAGAGAGAGAGAGAGAGAGAGAGAGAGAGAGAGAGAGAGAGAGAGAGTCGTCCGCACTCTAAACGAACCATTCGGTACACGTATGACATGGAGAGAGAGAGAGAGAGAGAGAGAGAGAGAGAGAGAGAGAGAGAGAGAGAGAGAGAGAGAAATGTGTACAATAATAGGCCATTTAGTGCGCACACAACACAGAACAGCAGGGGTCAAGTAATACGGAAACACAGGCAGAGGGACGACGTAGATCCATACATTACGTACACACAAACTCAGGCGGGGGAGACAGTGCATGTATTATATACAAAAATCCAAGACAGAACATAGAACAGTTATTGGTATTATATACAAAAATCCAAGACAAAACATAGAACAGTTATTGGTATTATATACAAAAATCCAAGACAAAACATAGAACAGTTATTGGCCAAAAATGATCTCTTCCTGTATGCTGCGCATCCTTAGCATCCTAAGCTCTTTTTACCTTTTTCTTCTCTTTTATCGTCGGCTGCCTTCACTGGTGGCTTTGGTTGCACACACTTACGCCTTTGGCAATTGGTCAAGAACTAACCTGGTCGGGCTAATGCCAGGCTGAAGCAACAGTGGGTGTCAGTTGGGAGAACAATGGGGCAGCTTTGAGTTTCATGTCTATGAGGGTGCGAAAAGGAGGTAGTAGATTTTAAACACTGGCAACATTCCTAGTCCTCCGAGCGGAGGGTACTTGGGTAAACCTCACCTCGGAATATTCCTTAAACTTTCCCTATTTAGTTAAACGTAGGAATTTATTCATTAGTGCACGTCATTCTTGGTTGCATTATTCGGGGTGCCGAGCGAAGTCATATTTTGTAGTTTCCGCTTCAGGCTGTCCTCCCAAGCGCTAAGTTCAGGGAGAGAAATAGTCATTGTTTGCTCGTCGTGTGTAGGCACCATAATCAAACCCCTTTTTCCCATCTCTTCATCCGCTAGATCACCATTTTTTTTCCGTACTTTAATCGACGTTCCGCTGTGACCTGCAGAAAGAGGGAAAAAGAAGGGGGGGGGGGCGGGGGCAGCATTTAAAAACACATTAGCACGCATAAACCCGAAAAGGCTTTTACTTACTACATACTCGGCCTATCTTCACGGGATGCAGTCCCTGCCAACTTGGCGTTTAAGCCCAGGTGGACCGTTTAGTGTGGGAGAGATGATTATCGGAAGCCTGTGGATAGCATAGGTCGCCCAAGTGTGGTATTACGGATCGTGTGCAGGGGGGGGGGTCAGAACAAAGGGCAGTCGGTGCAAAGTGGGGGGGTGAGCTCGTGCTCTCCTTTGAGGAAAAGGGAAAACCTACAGTGGTACGGGGTCGTTGTCGTTCGTACTAGGGGGGGGTCAGGTGGCACTCCTTCGGGGCGACTTAGGGGCATTTTAAAACAACTTTCCTGATACAGGTAGCATATAAAGTATAGGCTAAATACCAGGATCTTTAGCGGTTGCTTTAGGCTGTACAAAAATAAAAAACACATACAACAAAAACCTGGACCGTTCATATTTGCAATATTTCTGCGTACTATACTTTTTAACTCTTAACTAATCGAGCTGAGCCATTTCACCTGTATTTTAGTTATATCGGAAATAGTGGTCATTTATTCGAAACTTACCAATCTACGCGTGACAACTACATTTGCTTTTTCCAAAAATCTTTAATAAGAATGTCGATGCACAAATACGGGCCTACAACCCCGTGGGCCGGCCACGGAGCAGGCTGGAACTGTACATGTGGGGATACTTATTAGTGGAAATCCTAATGGAGTCGGTGGTCGTTGATTTCATAATAAAAAGTGCGACAAGTGCAATAAAATCATCTCGAAACTTCAGTGTGAGCGAGTATCATAAGTGTTGAAATTCGAACTTTCAATAATCATGATGCGCCAAAACTTAACAACAATTCATTGTCCGAATGTTCAATCAGTACCCATCTCATGTCAATTCATTGTCCGAACACATAATCAGTACCCATCCCATATCAATTCATTGTGTTTAAAAATTGCATACATATCTCATGACACCAAGGCTGAGCAATCGGGGTACAACAAGGAGTTGAAAGTTTCATTTGTACCAGCGCCATTTTGGGTGCAGCCAGGCAGATCCAGGCATAGTCAAAATCTCCACCAACTCGTGGTTGGCCCAGAGCCTCTTTCGGCAGTCCAAAAGTTCCGTTAAAGGGCAACAGAAAGGATCGGCGGTATGAACCATCAGTCAAAGGGGGAGGGAGGCAACAATTTTTTCTGATCCGAACTGTAGTCTGCAGGATTTTAGTCATTCAAACTGAGGCTGGCGCCAGCATGGGAGCGCCGACGTCTCGCGGCTACATTTTCATCGTTCCGCGGGCAATCATGGCAGTCATTCCCCATCGGGGGTGCCTGCGGGGGTTGGGGGCCCCCGTGGCTCTTATAGAATCTTCAAAGTCGAGGAGAACACTTCTGATTGTGGGACTCATTTCTTAATTAACAAGCAACCAGGCCATCCCTTCACGCCGGGCCCGCTCCTGCAGGGTCGACCGCCATTTTACGAGTTCCAGCAGTCACTGTATCACAAGAGTGGACGAACCCTTGTCGGGTGAGCGGAGCGTTGGGGGTGCCACTGGGGGCCTCCACCTGGGGAGGTGGGAGAGGCTCGTTCGCGCCGCCTCTCCCTCCCAGCGCACCCCATGCCGTTTTTCTCGGCGTTAACATTCATGATGGCCGGACCAGGCGATGAGAGGGGGGGGGGTCGGAGGCACAAGCAAGACATCCCCCCCCCCCGGTGGCCTGCAAGGCGCCGCTTCAGGGCCGAACGGGGAGCTCATACCAAGCCGGGGCTGGACCAGGAGATACGGGGGGGGGGGTCGATGGCATGGGCAAGACATCCCCCCGTGTTGTCGCAGCCATTATTGAAGAAAGAAGAGGAGGGGACGCCCGGATCCCGTCGGCCTCGGCTCCTCTTCTGGCCCACCTTATGCGTCGACCTCTCCGGCCGACGGCTGGCAGCAGGACCCGCCCTACACGTGCCGAAGATCTCGTCTTCCGGATGGGCGTAGCCGCGGACCTGTTGCACTTCGGGAGTTTCCAGAATGGGGGTAGGTATCTGCTGACTTGTATCTTTCTCATGTTACCGTTATTGGGGCGTGGCAGGCGGTGGGACAGACATGTTTGGAGCAGTGAGGGGTGGCGAAGCCTAGTTGCCTCGTGGCCGTCGCGATGTCAAGCTTGGCTTCTCTCACTATTTTCATGTTTCTTATTACGGGCTTATTTCTAACGTTTCTTATTTCTAGCGAAATCATGTGTTTTATCGTGAGCTATTTCTAACGTTTTCCTATTTGTAGCGAAATCAAAAACTCATCAGTGGCCTACTGATTTTGCTTTCTTATTTCTTTCTCTTTTTTTTTTTTCTTTCTTTCTAGCGTGTTTCATGCTAAAGTTTCTGTTAACAGGATACGGTGATTACTTCGTTATTGTTGCATATGTCCTTTTTATTAGGGGTGCCCTCCGGTCGAGCCAGATGACCCACCTCTAATAAATGGTCCGGGTGGAACTAGTTTACCAATCAGTGGGGAGTAGATAGGCACGAGAGATTACAACGGGGGACAAAGGTCCACATTACCTATCCTTCACTACTTGCAAAGATTTAGACAGAATATTTCTTTTCTACGTTATTTGCAAACAGGGAATGCCTCGAACGAACTATTCCTTGAACAATAAAATGTCCAAGTAATCAATCAATCAGTGGGGAGAAAAAGATGGGCATGACGGATTACAATAGGGGACAAAAATCTGCATTACCTATCCTTCACTATCTGCAAAGGGGGGCAGAATATTTCTATTCTTCCCTGTTTGTAGACAGGGAATATCTCAAAGAGCAATAATCGATAAAAATCGATAACAAACAATCAGTGGGGAGAAAGATAGGCATGACGGATTACAATGGGGGACAAACGTCTGCATTACCTATCCTTCACTATTTGCAAAGAGAGAGGAACGTTCCTATTCATCGCTGTTTGCAAATAGAAAATGTCTCAAAGAGAACCAATACTTCAAGTACAATCAATCAATCAATCAGATGGATGAAACCATCCTACCAATCGGACGTAAAGACGTCCTACTTAACCTTACCCGGACCGGACCGTGTGGGCAATTCTTCGCCTTCCCTTTTCCAGCGCCCAATCGTTCTCTTTCTCCATGTTTTTACTGCAGCATTCCTGTGGGATTCCAGTGAGGACAGTAGGTCACTTGAGAGAGGTCCGTTCGGAATCGGTGAAGTTCATTCAATCGGCAGCCGGACGAGGGCCCTCTCAAGGCAGGTATACTCCAATCGTTTAGATGTTCACCCCATCGTCTGGACCTCTCTTACCGGACCCTATGTCGCTGATGGGCCCCACGTTGGGACGCCAATAGTGGAAAAGTCAGCCCATAACGCACCTGATGCCCAGGCTGCTGGGGCAGGACGCCTCTTAGTTCCCATCTTGAACAATTACCAAATAAAGAGACGGGCGCTGGAAGCAGGAAAACAAGAACAGAGTTTTATTTCTCATGAGGAGAGCCTGTCATTTCGGACACTCGCATAGTGTCTTCCGGAGGTGCTCTAACAAGTTTCTCTGAGGCTTCGTCTTTTATACACATGTTTATGATGCACAAACATTCCTTATTGCAATAAAGACGCTTTGAAGTAGGAAAAACATGCTTGGAATCCCAGCTTCAGGCCTATTCCCATACCAGTCGCTCAGATGTCATCCTCCCCTCCTGAATGTAACAAGAGATTGTGATCTCTCAGCCGGACATTCCTACAGGACACGAGGGCAGGAGGGGATGATCAGATCAAAGGTTGGGCAGGCGATAAGATCGGGCACTTCGGTTGGTGTATCACGGTTTTGTTATGCTGGGCAGGAAAAAAGGGGGGGTGTACATCCACGAGGCTTGGTTTTAGGACTTGGGACCGGGTCGAAAGGCCGAGTGCAGCTGGGGGGGGGCTCGTCAGCTGAGGGGAAGGGTGTTTTTGGGAGGAAATGGGGGGGTGTGGGTCGAGCAGGAGGGTTACTTCTAGAGCAGGGTCACGCAGAGGGAGAGGGTTTTATGGCCGATGCATGAGCAGTGCGCGCGGGGAGGGGTGCCGGGGGTTTAACAAACGGGCAGAGAGGCCATGGTGCCTAAAATGGCTGTCGTGTACGTGTGTGCATGGGTCTATGCTGGCGGGATAACACAGTCAGTGTTTCGCGATATCCGTTCTGCTTACAACAAGGGGTACAGTGAACACAAATGAACGCCGCTTATGTGCATATACATTGCCATTTTCAACACTAGCTCGGCCGGCCTCTAGGTAAACCTAGCAAACCTATACATTATTGAAAACTAGACACCCAGGGGAATTCAGGATGGGGTGACTCAACTGCCTCCCACCAGGTTCTGTTACCCAGGATCCCTTGCAAAGCTAAATAATTGTCAACAAAATGCATTTTCCTCACATTTCTGTGGTGGAAAGTTCTGGAATCTGCGTGGGTCAACAAATTTCCACCCACCCCGTGTTCCCCCAGGTCTCCTGAAAAAAATGGGACCTCACTTGCCTGGGTCTGCCTAGTGCCTGGGACAGGAAACAGCGTAAAACGCAATGTGTTCTCCCCGCAATTTCTCAGTGAAAACGGGCCCTTTTTTGGCAAAGTGTCTACCTTTTGTTTTTTAACTCTAGCTCGGCCGGCCTCTAGGGAAACCTAGCAAACCTATACATTATTGAAAACTAGACACCCAGGGGAATTCAGGATGGGGTGACTCAACTGCCTCCCACCAGGTTCTGTTACCCAGAATCCCTTGCAAAGCTAAACAATTGTCAAACAAAACGCATTTTCCTCATATTTCTGTGGTGGAAAGTTCTGGAATCTGCGTGGGTCAACAAATTTCCACCCACCCCGTGATCCCCCAGGTGTCCTGAAAAAAATGGTACCTCACTTGCCTGGGTGTGCCTAGTGCCTGCGACAGGAAACAGAGCAAAACGCAATGTGTTGGCACCGCAATTTCTCAGTGAAAACGGGCCCTTTTTTGGCAAAGTGTCTACCTTTTGTTTTTGAACCCTAGCTCGGCCGGCCCCTAGGGAAAGCTAGCTAACCTATACATTTTTGAAAACTAGACACCCAGGGGAATTCAGGTTGGGGTGACTCAACTGTCTTCCACCAGGTTCTGTTAACCAGAATCCCTTGCAAACCTAAAAAATTGACCAAAAAAACAAATTTTCCTCACATTTCTGTGGTGGAAAGTTCTGGAATCTGCGTGGATTAACATATTTCCACCCACGCCGCGTTCCCCCAGGTCTCCCGAAAAAAATGGTACCTCACTTGCCTGGGTAGGCATAGTGGATGCAACAGGAAAAGGCCCAAATCGTACGGTGGAGAATTTAAAATAACCTATAGCAAAATGACCTTCTTTTTTTGGGGGGCACCAGAGTTTTTGGCCCGGGGATCGACGGCAAACTTGTGAAACTACCAAACCCAAACAGTTCTGAAAACTAGACACCCGGGGGAGTCCAGGGAGGTATGGCATGCGTGGGTCCCCCAACGTTTTCCTATCCAGAATTCCTTGCAAACCTTAAATTTAGGTAAAAAAATCACTTTTCTAAACTTTTTTGCGTGGGATCTCCGTGCCGGCACAAATGTCCTACCATCCAGCGTTCCCCTTGTTCTCCCGAGTAAAATGATACCTCACTTGTGTGGGTGGGCCAAAGCAGAACAGGCCAAAAATTTATTTTTAAGAAATTGGAGCATTCAGGATTCACAAATTAAGCACAGAGAATTCAACTGTTTTGGGGTCATCCTAGTCACAGGCCTTTGGCCCACCCACACAAGTGAGGTATCATTTTACTCGGGATAACAAGGGGAACGCTGGGTGGTAGGACATTTGTGCCGGCACGGAAATCCCACGCAAAACAATTTGGAAAAGTGATTTTTTTACAAATTTTAAGGTTTGCAAGGAATTCTGGGTAGCAAAACATTGGAGGACCCACGCATGCCATACCTCCCTGGACTCCCCCGGGTGCCTAGTTTTCAGAACTGTTTGGGTTTGGTAGTTTCACAAGTTTACCGCCGAGCCCCGGGCCCAAAACTCAGGTGCCCCCCCCCCCAAAAAAGAAGGTAGTTTTGCTATAGGTTATTTTAAAGTCTCCACCGTACGATTTGGGCCTTTTCCTGTTGCAGCCACTATGCCTACCCACGCAAGTGAGGTACCATTTTTTTCGGGAGACCTGGGGGAACGCGGGGTGGGTGGAAATTTGTTGATCCACGCAGATTCCAGAACTTTCCACCACAGAAGTGTGAGGAAAATGTGTTTTTTTGTCAATTTTTAAGGTTCGCAAGGGATTCTGGGAAACAGAACCTGGTGGGAGGCAGTCGAGTCACCCCATCCTAAATACCCCTGGGTGTCTAGTTTTCAAAAATTTATAGGTTTGCTAGGTTTCCCTAGGTGCCGACAGAGCTTGGGGTCAAAAACAAAAGGTAGGCACTTTGCCAAAAAAGGGCCCATTTTCACTGCGAAATTGCGGTGCGAACACCTTGCGTTTTGCGCTGCTTCCTGTGGCACTAGGCAGACCCAGGCAAGTGAGGTACCATTTTTTTCGGGAAACCTGGGGGAACGCGGGGTGGGTGGAAATTTGTGTGAGCCCAGTGAGGCCATACTTTAAAAGACAAATATGTTTGAAAAAAAAAAATCTGCAACATTTAAAGTTTGCTAGGGATTCTGAGAAAAAGAACGTTGGAGGATCCATGCAAGCCATACCCCCATGAAAGCCAACGGATGTCTACTTTCCAAAAAAGTGTGGGTAAAATGTCGGAATTTGTAAAGCGCACAGCTACCTCCACCGGAGGTGTCCCGGCGCTGTCCGTATACCGCTTAGGAACCCTTCCTGGCTTTCCTGGGAAATGTCCACTCCTGGGCACCCCCCAGGTGCAGCCAGGAATCCCAGCGGGTATGGCAGGTTACCCTAGCTGGCAACTGAGGAAGGATTGAAAAACCCATGTGACCCCCCTAGCAAATCCAATTAGTTTAGACAAAATTAGTTGTTTACTTGTGCAGCGTGACAATTTGGGCGCAATATTGAAAGGAAATTACGACAAACATTGTGAGTTTTGCAGGATATTGTGGATACAATTAATTGTTACATTTCACCAGAGAGACATCCCCATGAAGTCCCATGGGTTTTCAACAATATCAGGGGTGTGGAATTTTTGAAAAAATGTACTTGTCCAAAGGGCAAAGTGCTACAGAAATCTTCTTGTCCTGTAATGAAATCCACTTGTCCCCTTTACTACCTAAATCATTTAGATGAGGCAGCACACTTGCTTTATTATTCATTAGCAGCCTCCTAAGTAAACTTGCCCTCTGCTTCTGCCCATCAGTTGTAATCAACCACCATAAAATGTCCTTATAGAAACATATAAACTTCCACTTTCCTCTCACCACATATGCTAAACTGGTCCCATTTCCTCTTAATTATAGTCCATGCCCTTCCACAGGCTCATCATTGGCTCCATCACCCTTTGCTTCTGATCTTTCACACTATCAGCTTTATCTACTTATCCATTTCCTCAATACAGACTGAATAGTGTTTCCCCTTCACTCTCTCACTGCAGGCCACAGGTTCCATGCCCCTTCCTCCACTGCACACAAAACAGGTTTCATGCTTTGTCCCTTTGCCTCCAGCTCACCAGCTATGTCCCGTTCTCCACCGGTTCCATACCTCTTCCACTCTGATATCTTATCTCCACACCAAATCATTCTATTGTAGTTTTGTTAACTGCTTTAAAACCCTTGCATCCACTCTTTCATAACAAGCTTCCTGCATTTCTTAAGACTGTTTGCGAGTTGTGCTTGGCAACAGAAAGGCTGCCAGCAGTCGATACCGCTTCACCAAACCACTCCTCCCTATACATCATGAGCCCTGCACTCTGCCCCTATAGCAACCACAGTCCTACAGGCATGCTGTGAATAACAAAAGTTGATTGAGACACAAACCCAGATAGGTTTAATGTGACAAGTGCAGAGGTGACAAAATGTATAAGACAAAAGATATATGTATGTCCAGTAACATTGGCATCAACAAAATATTATGTAGAAGTGTGCATTCTTCATTGAAACAGAGCAAGTGATATCCTTCTGATGCAGGACGTTAGCAATCAGCAGGAACAAGCCAAGCATATGGCTGGAGGCATACTTCCGTGACAAAACAACTAGGTGAAAGGAAGGTGGAAAAGCAGTATTACTGTCTTCTGGGTGAAAGAAAGCAGCATAAGGGACAGGCCAATTGCAAAAAGCATAACATGGAATGGGGAAGCAAGACTAAGTAAATACTGAAGTGTTGAGCTAGATGAAGTGAGAAAGAAAGCACCAGCTAGGCACTGATGAAAGTGAGGACCAGCAAACCAGATGAAAGGGAGTATGAGGGCAGACAGGATAGGGACTTACGAGGAGATCCTGTGGCTACATTGAGGGTTGACTTGAGGGATGCGATGTCGGCCGTAGGTCTAGGACACCGAGATAGGGGTGACTCAGTGAATGGGAAAATGCAGTGTCAATCGCAGGAGAAAGTTATACAGGTCAAGTACAGGGTGTGAAAATGCAGGAAGTCAGAGAATCCTGGGGCAATGGAAGAGCGGGAGACTAAATCATGCCACAGTGGGGGAGACTAGCACCATTGCTAGGCAAAATCTGCAAACCGGCAAGATGGCTGAGTAGGTTGAGGCTCATCTGACAACAAGTGTGATATGCAGGTGGCAGTTCAAATCCTGACAAGGATCCACATTCCATTGTTCAAGTTCAGTAAATGGAGTATCATGAAAACTGAGCCTTAATACCATCTGTTGATTATAGCTCTTAAAACAGACAGATGTGTGGTACGAATGGCTATATTAAAAACATTGAGCGGTTTGGATTGAGGCAGAGGGAAAGGCCACAGAAAATGAATGGGGGATCTCAATGTAAAGGGATGTGAAGTGTTGGGAAAGAAATACTGGAAAGCAATACTGAAGAACATGGACAAAACCAGACTGCCTTGAGAAAGAAAGACATGAACTGAAGAAAGCTGTCAGATATTATTAGAACAGAGAGAGCAAGTGACAAACCAGAATATGTGAACCGGCTAGGTGAGTCAATGTACTTGGGCTCTGCACTGACAACTGGTGTGATCAGCGTGCCATGGAGTGTACAAAGCGCTGTGGCGAGTTATTAGTAATTGTAAAGACCTCAAAGAATGCAAGGATGATGCAGTACTGGGGGGGGAGTAGTGCTGTGGCTCGTGAGCATGTAGTAAAAAAAGACACTGGTGGCTGACTTACTAGCCAGGAGTACAGAGACAGATGGTTGTTGCAATGAGTTCAGAGTGGAAATATGTGGGATCTGAGTTAGAGGTGGGGAGCTACAGTGATGAAGTAGTGTGCAGGAATGCAAGGAGTTGTGCAAAGAGGAAGCTGAGAAGAGAGGTGGGCAGGTTTGTAAAACAGGAGTGGAGGCACTAATCGGGAAGAGAGTAGCAGAAGGTAAGATGGTGGCATCAAGAAGGGAATATAGCCACAAGCAACTGAAAGATCCAAGGCAAACATGAGGCATCCGGATGAGGAGGAAGGCATCTGTAAGATCATGGCTTCACTTTTCTTGGCAAGTGGTCAGGGGACAGTTTATTCAGCGTAAAAAGAGTAATCTGGTTTCACCTCCAATATTTTAGTTTATAGAAGCATCTTTTTTCCCTGCTGGCATTAGGTCGACACCCTGTTGGCTGATGAAAGCAGAATAAACAAGGGACACAACAAAAGGGAGACTACAAAACCTAAAACCCAATAACCTGCACATATTTAAGGCAAACCACCTCAATCAAGACAAAGGCAATAGTCACTGGGTAACAGACACCCTCTAGACTGGATTTTTCCAGGCAAATGTGCCAAAAAAGCAACCTGAAATTGAAAATATGAGGTCCCCCTGCATATTTTGTGTATGTTCACTGTAATTTGCAGATCCTCGCTCGCTCCAGGCATATCTATGATGTTTGCATATTTAAATCTCTGCATACCTACTCTCAGGCAGTGAAGTACCCACTGTGTCATGCGCTCTAGTGCAAGGAAGGAAATGTGGCACCAGGCTAATGATTGAAGTGTCCGTGCTGCTGTCACTCTGCCTCGTGATTGAAACTCAGATGCAAACACACCGTGACAGGTTGTCGCACGCCTGGTGCAACAGGGGGTTTGAATCCACTCTGCCAATGGAAACGTTGCCAACCTTTTGAAAAACAGGGGCACCACTCAGGGGCACCACACCATCACTCAGGGGCACCACACCATCACTCAGGGGCACCACACCATCACTCAGGGGCACCACACCATCACTCAGGGGCACCACAACATCACTATGCGCTACTACAGCATCACTGAATGCCACAGCATCACTCGTCGCCACCACAGCGTCACTCAGCGCCACCACAGCATCAATCTGTGCAAACAATCAACAACTGGTTCAAATATGTGCTCTCAATGTTTCAAGCTTTATTACAGAAGTTTGTTCATATTTAAATTCTGTTCTTGGATTTTCGCAACAACAAAATACACTGAACATAATTTTCACAAAAGTTATTTACTAAAGTTTAAGCTATTGCCATTATAAATTACAATAAATTTGATTTAAGTATTCATTATTTAAAAAAATAAAAGCCATTGTTATTTGTAATATTAATACTTCTAAGTCACGTAAATACAAAATATGTTGCATTACAAATGCTATAGGTGTCACATTTGCAAAAGTTAAAAGTATTGGCATTGTAAATGACAAAGCTTTTAATTTCACTACTTTCTAAACCAACACATAAATAAAAGATTTGTCATTTACAAGACCAATAGCTCAAACTTTCCTAATGCGAGACCTGTTGGCTATGCCAATGCTTGTTTGTTAAGACGTTTTAAAACACACTTATTCACATCCACATTCATGTCTCAATCAACTGCATTCCTCACACAAAAAGGTTTGATAACTCCCAAGTCATTGGTTGAATCATCACCTCATAAGAGTGTGGCTTAAATTAAACATGTCTGCATCCAACTCGGAAAAGTTGTTCACTGTGGGACTTTGATTTTATGTTCATAAATCAACAACACCCTCGGGTCAAGACAATTCCATACTCCGTTTCTTTACAGCGTTCTTAGTTATTATGTTAATGTTATTATATCCTAATGTGGTTAATCAATCTTCCTCTAAGCATGAACAAATGCCTTCCTTTGTGTTGCCACACCTGTACGACCCCAAAGGCCACCCTAAGCCTGTAATGACAAATTTTCACTAAGCCACACATTCAAATATGTACACTAAATATAAAGTGCTACTTACTTTCATTAGATTTACGATCCTCTGTTATCAGAAATGTCACAAAATATAAATCGCCAAAGCAGAGAACTTGAGAAGACACCTGTGCTTGTATTCACTTTCCTGAGGCCAGTGTATAGGGATATAGCAGGAAATGGAAATGTGCTTGACAGGAAACGTGCATAGTGTGCCTAGTCCAGTGGAATATAGAGTACAGCTTACGAGGTGTGTGCAGTCAAACAAGGCTTACTATTAGAACAAACAGGTGAGCGTGATTATTATCTGGCAATCGGGTGGCTCTGAATGTAATTTTCCTTATGGACTTCTTGGGAACATGATTCCTTGAGCAAGGCAAAAGAATGGCCTTACAAGACTAGTCTGCATGAGCCGAACTGCACATAACGGAAACAAACAATCGTCACGCTCTCTTGATGTGCACACACTCAAAATAGCCTTGATTTGTTTCCGTGGGTCAGTACAACTGAAGGGAGATTATATTCCTTTAAACGACATCTGCATTCTGCAAATATATTTAGCATACATTAATAATGCAGGGATACAAAGAAATACCTCTCTCCTCCTACCAAAAGTTAATGCTGCATCCTGTAGAAAACTGGCAACTATCTTTTGTTGTGGAGGGCGAAAATCCCAAAAAACACATCGTAAGGAAACAAAACTCGACCTCCTGTGCCCGTGTTTATCCATACACCGGCTCCTGTGAAAGCCTGAATTTTAGCAGTATCCATAGGGCAACAAAGATAAACATGCTCACCCCGTGACCCCCAGAAACCGGAGTTATAAACATGCTTCTCGATGATGGAATGGGGCCAGCCTTTTGAAACAGTGGCAGTGTTTATGATTTATGCATAAACCTCGGCACCAGCAAATTACTTCAATCAGAGGCATGACTTTTCACTCCCCGAGCCAAAGGTTCTCTGGCAGCTTTTTCGATTAGCTGTGAGGCCCAGAGGGCCCACAGTTAGTATATTATTTAAGGGATTTAATGTCTACTTGTCCGTTGGACAAACTAGACATTAAATCTCCTTGCCCTTGTTAAAAATCAACATGGTTCGGGCGTCGGGCGATATAATTCCCCCACCCCTGAATATCTACAAATGGCAGGTTATTCATAAGCGAAATGTACACCTTGGCACAGATACTTAGAAACACAAGATCCCTACACAGCTATCTATTCCTCAAACACACACACATACTGGTTGGATTTGGCACGAGGGCGAGTGATGGTTCAATATATATAATTTTATTAACAAGCGATTTCACAAAAATGAAATGCACTGTCAATTACATGGACAAAAAAACTGAACCAATGACTCGCAGCTCGTGAGCTGTAAAGCCACTTCAAGGCACCAACCGCTTTACAGGCCATTCACACACCTTTCATACCTGACACACAGAAGACCATTCACACCACCAGGCACAAAAGCAACACATCACAACATTTACTAAAAAAGTGACAAGGTGCGTCCTGCTTCAAAAAAAACAAAAAAGAAAAAAAAACTACACAGACATCAAGTTTTCAAACACACACACATACTGGTTCGATTTGGCACTCGGGTGAGTGATGGTTCAGTATATACCATTGTATTAGCAAGTGATTTCACAAAAAATTAAATACACTGTTAATAATGGTAAGGACAAGAAACTGAACCATTGACTCACAGCTCGTGAGCTGTAAAGCCACGACAAGGCACCAACCGCTTTACAGGCCATTCATACACCTTTCATACATGTGACACATACATACAAAACATTCACACCGCCAGCCGCGGATCCATCACATTACTACACTTCCACCAGCAGACAACGCCAATCAAGGGTCCATCACTTTCACACACCCACATTCCTGACACAGCAACTACACAAACTCCTGGATTACATGGAGTGGCGCTCAACTAGCACTGTGTGTAGTAACCAGCATTAAGTCACTTCCGACACACCGCCAGCCAAGCACCAGTCCACGCACACCACCAGTCAAACACCCGACCACACACACCGCCAGTCAAGCACCAGACCACGCACACCGCCAGCCAAGTACCAATCCACACACACACCGCCAGGAAAGCACCAGTCCACAGACACCGCCAGCCAAGCACCAGTCCAGGCACACCGCCAGCCAAGCACCAGTCCAGGCACACCGCCAGCCAAGCACCAATCCAAACACAACACCAGGCAAGCGCAAGACCACACACGCCGCCAACCAAACACCAGACCACGCACACCGCCAGGCAAACAGCAGTCCACACACACCGCCAGGACAGCACCACTGCACACACACCGCCAGCCAAGCACCAGACCAGGCACACCACCAGCCAAGCACCAATCCAAACACACCACCAGGCAAGCGCAAGACCACACACACCGCCAACCAAACACCAGTCCACACACACCACCAGCCAAACACCAGTCCACACACACCACCAGGCAAGCGCCACTCCACACACACCGCCAGCCAAGGTCCAGCCAAGCACCAATCCCAACACACCACCAGGCAAGTGCAAGACCACGCACACCGCCAACCAAGCCCCAGACCCCGCACACCGCAAGCCAAGCACCAGTTCACAGACACCGCCAACCAAGCACCAGTCCTCAGACACCGCCAGCCAAGCGCCAAACTATTCACACCGTCAAACAATGGACACTACACGCAAACCAACATCATACTTTAGTTTTTTTTCGATACAAATAAAAAACAAAAACAAATTGCAAATTGATACAAAACTAATAACATAACAACTAAATCTAAATACACTACACAAATGCCAACTTTGAAACTGAACAATAAGTTTTAAAGAATAGAGACCAGCCTGTTCACTTTACCACTCATGGATGCTCCCAAAAATTCTTTTGTTTGTGGTACATTCTAAAACAAGCAGGTACACACAGCCCAGGGTTAGAAGGACAGTCGGGCAGTACATACGAACCTCTTTCCGCAAACCTCTTCGCCAACAGACTCTACATCTCCGACTGGGAAAGTCTTTTGAGGTAGTTGGAGAAATTTGATCGGGAAAGTGGCGTTCTTTCAATCTGACAACATCCTCCACCACTCCAACTCTAGGAACACTTGCCTGTTCCACTAAAACAAGGCTGCCTATTACAGACTCCTGAAACTTTGCAAAAGCCATCTTTGACGGAGGACAAGATTGCTGGAACACAACAAAAGCATTAAAGGTTGCCAAGTGGAAAAGATGGATAGCCAACTTCTTGTACCAAATGTAAGACTTACGAAGAGCAGCATACGGTTCTAACCTCTGATCTACTCTGTCAACACCACCCATGTGCCTATTTTAGTCCATAATGCACACAGGTTTGCGCGCTTCTGCAACCTGACCCCAAACAGTCACCGCTGCAGTGCTTTCATCATGTATGGAAGTCAACATGTAGACATCTCTCCTGTCTGAAAACTTCACAGCTAAAAGCTCCTCACAACGCAATGCACTGCACTGTCCTCGAGCAAGCTTTTGACAAACAAGTTATTTTGGGAAACCTTTACGGTTAGAGCGGATTGTGCCACATGCAACAGTGTCCACTTTGGCCAATTCCCTGAACAACCGCACACCAGTGTAGAAGTTATCTACATATAAATGATAGCCTTTGTTAAAAAAACCTCTACCAAGTTCCCACACAATTTTCTCAGTCACTCCAAAAGTGGACGGACAACCAGGGGGGTTAATCTGGGATTCCTTACCGGTGTACACCCTAAAATCAGAGACATATTCAGTCCGACTGTCACACAGCATAAAAAGCTTAATTCCATAGCGTGCCCTCTTACTAGGAATGTATTGCCTAAATACCAAGCGGCCCTTGAACAACACCAAAGACTCATCCACTGCAATTTCTTTCCCAGGAGCAAAGATCTCAGGAAATCGATCAACAAAATGATCAATGACAGGCCGAATCTTGAAAAGACGGTCACAATCAGGGTGATCTCGTTGCAAAGTTAAACCATTGTCAACAAAATTCATCATCCGAAGCAGAAGCAAATACCTATCACGACTCATGACTGCCGGAAATATAGCGGCCAAAAAAACGGCCGATCTGCCACAGGGGGGCATATAAGTCTGAAAATTATTTTGCCCCCAAAAGTAAGCGACCCTTGCCCAAGGGGTCACTTCCGATTTTGAAATCTAAGGTAATCCCTGGCTCTAGTGGGCTTTTCTGCCCCCCCGGGAGCAGATCGGCCAAAAAAACGGCCGATCTGCCCCAGGGGGGGGGGGGCAGAAAAGTCTGTAAACAATTTTGCCCCCAAAAGGAAGCGACCATTGCCCAAGGGGTCGCTTCCTGCACACAATACTTGCCGAAATTTAAAATCCCTGGTGTCTAGTGGGGCATTCCTGGTGCACGATCGCGACGCTGTGCGCGATCGTGCAATAGGAATGCCCTGCATTGGGACATCAGGGGAGAGGAAACACTGTTTCCTCCCCCCCGATGCCTCAAGGCACTGCACAGCGGCCCCACCGGAGGCAAAAACCTACATCCTCTCGCTGGACGCGCTGGAAAGAAATGGCGTCCAGCGCTTCCTGATGACGTCGGTGCGCGCTCAGCGCGCTGATGTCACCAGGAAGCGTGGGGGGGGCCCGGGGGTGGCAGCGGAAAGTCTTCCGCTGCCACCCCTGGTAAAGACACGACGATCGATGCCCCAGGGGGGGAGCACCAGCGCTCCCCCCCCGGGGGCTGTACTGATGACTGAGCGGTTCCGTCATCAGCACAGCCCAACCGATGCTGATGACGGAACCGCTCCGTCATCAGCATCGAAGGGGTTAAAGAAATCTTTATTGATGTTTGTTTTTTAAACTTTTGCCACAAGAATTTTTATCTAAATAGAAGATTGAACACAGCAAATGCTGTAAAATTGTAGGGGCAATAATATTATTAATAACACTGATAGTTTTAGTGGGACTGTTGCAGTAATTATTGACCCCTTTGGGAAATGTTTTGAATCGTCTTAATAATATTATTGTTAAAATGACTACTAAAAGAAATACATTTAAACATACTAAAATTATTAGAACATGTAGATACAATGAAGTTTAATTGAGAGTGGTTGCATAAAACAGATATGATACTAATCTGGTTAAATGGCATGGGAATCTTTTGAGTAACAAGGAGCATGATTTTATTAAAGAATGTAATGAAAGCAGAGTAAAAGTGGTAAGAAGCTGGGTAAGACAAAAATTTGCTTTGGAAGAAATAAAGGAATAAGAGGAATTAATGTTGTCTGGTTTGCATCCTAGACTAGGAATAGAGCAAGAGAGGACAAGTGAATTGAGCATGATAAAGGAAAGTTTATTAAAGAGTGATAAGGCGGAGTTTGTACGAGGAAGTGTGTGTGATCAAATTTATGAAGTTAGTGGAGCTTATTTGCTTGGTGAAGAACATATTATGGGGGCACTCTGAAGTGTATGGTAAGATTGCTTATATCAATCTGACGAAAAAGTGGGTTGGTCATGCTATTTAGCTTTGGTGTTTCCTAACGTTTAACATATGGAGGAATTGAATGAAGAACTTAGTTTGAGACGGGTGAAATGTAGTTTTCGGGAGAGTGTTTTGGATGTGTTAGGTGCTATTATTCCTTCTATAGGTGTGGCAATGTATGATGTGAAAATCAGTCATTTGTCAACAATAGTAGATAGACTCGTGGTAGATACTGCAGGGTCTTTTAAGCTAGTAAATGTAGCGATGGTAGCAATTAGAACTATGGTGATCCAAAATCATCTTGCTTTGGATTCTATTTTGGCAAAAGTGGGTGGAGTCTGCAAGGTGATTAACGCAAACAGGTGCTGTACATATATACCAAATAATAGCATTGATATTGAGTCTTTAATTACTAATATGACTAACTTGAATCATGAGATTAGGTCTTTGGAGGTGCCTAGTGTGGAGATTTGGAAGTATCATATTATATGGCTGTTGGGTCTTACCGTGTAATATACTCGCCAAAGCTGTCTTGGTTCCAGTCAAGCTCGTTTGTATCACCTTTGCTCAACCCTGGGTAGCAGTGGCTTCGAGCAGCAAGGCTTGACAAAGGAAATTAGTTTACAGCATTTTACAGCACCAAACAACGAAATAAGAAATTCACACAACAAGAAACTAACATGATACCAATTTATAACAATAGAGCATATTTGTTTGAATTTTTAGAGACCTTGATCATTGAAATCCAGAGGTGGGTTACAGAAATAAAGATTTTTGAAAATATAAATACTTTTAAATGCAACCACAAAGAAGCATTAGTCAACAAAATGTTTTTAACCTTTGAAAAGTATGAAAGAGTTAGTTTGACAACTTCAGCTTGGGCGACCAAATCCGACAGGATACTTTGGACAGTTACCTGGCCACCACCGCATTTTATGTCAAGTTCTATACTTTACAGGAAAAGCACCATAGACTGTACAGTGCTGAGGATGCAGGTGAAAAGATGCTCAAGGATGATCCAGTGGAAGTGCAGTCGACAGGGGTGTCTTTGTGGAGAGTCCTCTGTCCACGAGTGGTGTCCGGTGACTTTGCCCAGAGAGATTGGGGTCGCTCAAATACTTTTTTGTTCTAATAGCTGGCCAGCCGATGTTGGGCTACGGGTCTCCGTGCACAGCAGTTGGGACAAAATCCTTTAGTGGGGGCTGGTGTCCCTCGTGGTTGACAAATACGGACTTTGACGGCACTCCCGGGTCCAGCAGACTCAGGTGCAACTTTTGACCATCAAGGATCGATCTCTTTGGATGCCTGTGGAAGCCAGTGGAAAAATATCTGGGGGCAGCCCTGGGAAGTGGGAGAAGATTTGGGGAGGGTGGGAAGGTTCGAGGGAATGTTAATGAGATTGTCTAGTACTCCGAAAACAATGACTAATGGGCCGATTAGGATGGCGGTGAATCCACATCCTCCGGGCCGGCGGAAGCCACCGCCAGCCTGGAGGATGGGGATTCACCGCCGCGGCCACAGACATCACACACCGCCAGATTAGGATGGCGGTGGGTTTGCAGTGGGACCAGCGGCGGACGGCAGGTCCGTCCGCCGCCGATCCGCGGGGTGTGGAGGGCTATTTGGTGGCAGTGTCTGCAAGACACCGTCAGCCAAATTACAATGTGCATTGACACATGCTTTTCCACTGCGGCTTTTCCGCCGTGGAAAAGCATGTGGTCTTTGGGGGCCCGTTGCGGGCCCCCAGGGTGTTGGGGGGTGCACATGGGGGGTACCTATGGTACCCCCCAGCATTTACATGCACAAAGCGGCAGGCACCGCGCGGTGCCTGCCGCTTTGGGCGCGTAAATGTAAAACATGCATATTTAACCTTGCGGCGGGTGCTGCTTCAAGCAGCACCCGTCGCAAGGTTAAAGATACGGGATGTGACCGCCAGGGTGGCGGTCACATCCTAATTGCACCGGAGGGACCGCCGCTGCCCCTGCGGATGGTCCCTCCACCTCGGGGTGGCGGACGGACGCAGGTCCGTCCGCCATCCTAATAGGCCCCCAAAGTTTGATGCTAGGCTCACTCATATGGGCCATGGGTGGCGATCTTATGTGCTGATGGGTCTCTGATATTCCCTGGCTTTGGGTTAGGAAAACAACTACTGTCTCTAAACCTGTGTTCCTTTGGATGTAGTGAATTATGTGTACTGTATCTAAGCAAACGGTTGAATAAACAGAATTTGAAAATAAAAGGCAGATTAATAACGTAGTTTAGCTATGCCACGTTTTAGTGAACACACTGTTATTAAAATGTATGCAGTTTCTGGTATTCGAGTCTTCTCTCCCTATAGTTTTCAGAGAACAGAGCAACGTGAGGTAATGGAAGATTCTTGATTATTGTTACAAGTGGGCTAGTGTTATATATTTATTTGTGACGATCCGTTTTCTGATTTGTCTAAAATATGCTGCTGATGAATATGCTATGCAAAATCTGCAGTTTTCCCCTCATTGTTGATGCATAAAATGCATTTAAAACACCCTGGTTTTATGTGAATATGGCGAATTCTATTTTTCCTCATGGAACTTTGTCCATTTCAAGGCGACTTTCAATTTTCACTAACTTGGTCCGATTATTGAGAGACTTCCTTACTCGATGAGAAACGCTGGTAGTGTTCTATTTGGACCTTGCAACTATCTATCATTTCTGATTCTCTATCAATTTTTTCATGGCAAACTGCAATCATTATTCTGTATTGCGTAATCTAAATTTTGTAACTTTTTATTGATCTAAAACTAAGGCCTTTATTATGATGTAGGGTGTACCGTCACCGACGATCCGCCTGACATACAGGGCATCAGTCCTACCACTGCATTACGATGCAGCCGGTCAGACTGCCACCTCTGACAGGATCCAAGATCTTGCGGGGCGGAGGTCAGAGTCCTAACCCTACAATGGAGGCGGCGCTTGTAACACTGTCTTAGGGATTAGAATGTCCTGTTCCAACTGCCTATTCATTGCAGTCCCACCGCCATGAAAAGGCAGACTGAAAGGGACTTTGTGGGCCACAAGCATTTCCCCCGTAGGCCACTGTTCAGTGGCACTGGGAGCACATGTAATGCCCTCACGCACATGGTGCCTGGCACACGGTGCAAGAATGTGCACAAAGTGCTCAACACTGCGGCTTGTGCTACGGCCCTTTTCCAGGCTGCAGCACAAGCTGCAGTGTTATAGAGCGCTTTTTAGCCTGCCAGGCCAGCAGCCACATAGGTATTCGGCGGTCCCCTGACCACTGTGGTGTCGGACGGCGGTCAGACCGTCTGTCATCGTAATAATGCCCTAAGTTTTTAAGTGATTCCAATCACCATTTTTGATTTACTCTGCTAATTGGTTTGGCCTGATGTCAGAAAGGGTATTCACTCTTAATGCTAGATCAAGGGTGCTGGAGCCACATCCCCAGAGGTAAATTTGAGGTGATTTCAAATATTGGGTTTCAGTAAAGTACTGGGATTTGGGTTTGCACAGTGATATGGTATGAATGTTGTGTTCTGGTCCATCTCTGATTGGGAGGTGGTGTTCAATTCAATGATAGGTGAGTGAATAATTTTGGTATCAAAGATGTCTGCAGGAGGTATTTTACCAATTGTTTACGTATCTCTTAGGTAGATAACACACCCTTTACCAGGGAATTATGGATATTCTAATCCAAGTGGTTTTTCTGTGTAACATTCTTTAGCTGAGTTAATGTACATCTAGTTCCATTACATTCAGCCTAATGTATACTGCAGAATGTGTATATTTGTGCATGCATGTGTACATCGGTTCACAGTGATGAGTGATTTGGGGTTCTCTTAATGGAATTTTCAAAAAAGTAAGTTCCTGTAATAATAGCTGATAGAGTGTACCAATCTTAGATTTACATAATATGGCTTTCATCACTGGAATTTAGGTTACTGCGTAAGAATCCTTCAAGCTTTTAAAGAGGAGGTCCCACAGCTGGAGAAATTTTAGAAATCAGCCCTACCCAAACCATACCGCTCTTGTAATTCGGTGAAAGAACATGGTTGACCCTTAATATATAGATTCACAAGAGATGTCACCCCCTTCTGCACCTATCTAGATATCACTTGATCTTGAAATATCATTGGGAGAAATGTGTGGATCACCATGGGGTATACACATTTACTTTAAGTAATCAGACTACCCATTTAAACTGTCGCCAGACCATGTATGCAGCCTTTAGAACCTTGAATCTAGTTTCTTTGTAATAATAAGGTTCAATAATCTTAACTAAGAGGCTCCTTGCTTCGTGGCCCAAGATCAATTCATAATCGAAGGTGACTCTACAGAATCCGTCTCTTGCAGGTTGTCCAAGATTAGAATGCCCATTTGTTGTATCATTCATGCCCAATAATAAAAAGTGAAGCTCGGAAATAACCAACCTCCCCTAGTCTTCGGTAGACCCATCCATTTGGCTGCCCGTCTTAGATTCCGATACCCCCCACAAAAATCTAGAACATATTCTCTCCAGGCTAGATAACCATTGTTTCTTGATTTCTAGTGGGACTATCCTGAAAATATAAATATCTTTGGTAGGATGACCATTTTCAAAACATTGTTTCTGCCAAACAGGGATAAATATAAATGATCCATTCTAGCTAAGTTAGCTTTAATATTATCAAAAGGTGGAGTCTTACGGCTTTCAGCCCGAGTTTCTTCCCTGTGACTTATTATGCTCTGGTATATGGACTCCAGTGAAGCCTCTTCTGATTGATGAGACATCGCCCCATACCCCTTGGGCCTTCTTCTAAGTATAGTGAGGCAGAGTAGTCCCAAAGAAGCTCCTTCAACCCAGTCTTAGGCTTATCCCTGTGAATCAGTTTCTTTATCCGAACTGTAGTGCCATACCCCTGATGTTCATCTTGGGTGCTTACATCGCTAACTAGACTAAGGCTCTCATCATCTGATCAAAGCAGAGTGGTCTGACAGTGAGAAGAATTTGTCTACTGAATCAATGTCACACCCCGATTTGGGGTTCTCCGGTATAGGGGTATGCTGCGTCTGACATACCATATTACCTTCTTGAGTGACCTCTTTAATGACCTCTTTAGCAGTTACTTCAGTTATTCCAGCAGCGGATACCTCCCCTTTACTTATGCACACAGCAGCATCCCCCAACTGGCAAAGAAAGAAATGTACCTCGCTCAAGTTCACAAATAGGTTCCTGAGATCCCTCCTCAGGACTGGTTTGCTGAGCTACCCGCCTCTGGACAGCCTAATCACCAATGTTAAAATTGCAGGTGTTTTTACCATTCCTGGCACTCAGTACCAAAAGAGTTTCAGGAAGAGCACCCTTCATGCTGCAGCTTGCAGGGGCTTTTTGAAAATAGCCCACGTTCCTGGATTCTGTGTGGGCTCGGGCTCCTTCCCACAGTTGTGCTAAGCGGGACCTGGCTTTTGCTTTCCCCCTGCAGACTTAGCAACAGACGCCCAAGCCTGTTGCTGCTTTCGCGAAGATCCCGCCAAGCGTGAGGTGCCGCTGCAGCTCTTTAATGTCTTCGCCGTCTTCGGTGGAGGCATCCTGCTCCCTTTTTTTGTTTGATGGTGGATATCTGCAGCTGCTGCTGGCCCGCATAAAGCCCATCTGCCTAGTTCCAGCTAGACGTGGTAAGCATCCAATGGATGTTTGATGAAGAAGCGTCAAAAATGTAGCAGAACACCAGACAAACTAGCCGCTTGCCACATCCCCAGGTGGGAATAGGGAGACATCATTTCCATGTACACTAGCTGGGCTGGGCTGGGCTAGGGGAGAGGATAGGCTCAGCCGTGAGCAGCGGCCACCATCTTGCTTCTCCCGCATGCAACCTCTTATAGGTAAGGGTGTTGCTTGTAGCTGTACATTTCAATCCCTATTGGTCACATGAGTAGATCCTATGATACATTTTTTGCGTTCAACTTCTTCATTTGGACTGAGTGGGGTAAATTTGGAGCCGGGGACTTGCATCCCATACCCCTAGCAAGCTAACAATGGTAAATAATCCACAGTAGACCAAGCCTAAGTCAAATAATGCCTAAAGTCAAAGGGTGAGACATCATTTTTTGGGCAGGCTCCTGCCCTGAAACAATAGGAATTATCAAGCATGTCTCATATCACCCTAATACCCTCACTAACCTTACATCCATATGATTTGACTTTTGTAGTTAGTTAGTTTTGAAATTTCAAGGTGATTGAAGGCAAGGGGCCTGGTTCACAAAGACTTTTTCCATGAATAGGTGTGACTTAAAACTGGAAATGTAGGAGTAGGTCAAATATAAACCAAACCAACGCACTGAAAATTCTCTGTGATTCAAGTCAAAGGACATGCACAAAGGAAAATAAATCTTCTGGCTTACAATAAAAGAGGAGAATCACACATTTCATATTTTTAATAATACAAAAATGTTCAACTAAGTATGTAACAATGATCAACTGTTGTCTATTGTATAGTTCATGTACCTATACTGCAATTTGGAGTGCAACGATGCCTCAAACCTAAAGGTGCATTCTTTAGTCTCCAGAGCACAATCTGTCAGTGACTTTTCAAAAACATCCTTTGATAATAACGTGCCGTGAAGTAAATTTCATAACTTAGCAATAAAACTTTCAAAACTTGATTTAACATTCATTGCTAGTGTTGGACTTGGCCCTTTTTGCAGGGTCATCCCTGAAGTTTTTGCCTTCCTCCTCTCTTTTGTCTGACCTGTTTTTGTTGGTTTTATGACTCTGGGCACTTTACCACTGCTGATCAGTGCTAAAGTGCATATGCTCTCCCTATTGTAAATTGATATTGGATTAGTGATTCCATGATTGGCTGGTTTGGTTTACCTGTCAGACCCTCGTACAGTGCACCAGGTGTGCCCAGGGCTTGTAAACCAAATGCTGCAAGTGGGCTTGCAGCACTGGTTGTGCCACCCACAGAAGCTGCCTGTAAAAGTGTGTCTCAGGCCTGCCATTGCAGAGCCTGTGTGCAGTCTGGTACTGCCATGCTGACTGGGCAAGTGCACCACTTGCCAGTCCCTAATCCTTCCCTTTTCTTCATATCAGACACCCCTATGGTAAGCCCAAGGGCAGGGTGCATTGTAAGTATAAGGTAGGACATGCCCTGGTGTGTGTGGCATGTCCTAGTAGTGAATTACAGCCATATTCGTTTTTCACTATTGCAAGGCTACCTGTTCTCCATAGGCCAGAATGGGCAGTTAGATTATTACATGTTATAATCCTAACTGGCTCAGGGAACATGGTAGAAATTCAAGTTTAGTATGCCTGAACTCAGAATGGTAAAGTGCATCTTTTAGTGAAGTTGGTTTTGACACTGTGTTTGAAATACCACTTTTAGAAAGTAGGTATTTTCTTGTCTAACTATCCAAAGCCTGCCTCTGCTAGGTTGTGTATTCCTTGTCTGGAGTTTGAGTGACAGAGCTGGGGGATTCCAGGAGACAGAATGAGTCCGCCCAGTGGTGAATTGAGAGATCTGCTTCTAGATGGGAGGGAGGAGTTGCACCTGGGACCTGAATAGGACAGTGCCTGGCCCCCACAGTGCTGGCTCCACCCCCTGTGGTGCGTTTCATGTTTCTGCCCTGCACTGTGAAAGGAAAGAAGGAGTCATGTAAACAGAGTACTACAGAACTGGTTTGGACTGGGAAAAGGCCCCTCTGCCACAAAGGACAAAGGATTTTGGGGTATAGATATTGGGACCCTGATCCCAAGAAATTAGATCACTTTTGGACTACAAGAAGAAACTGAGGAGACACTATCCCAAAGCTGAAGTGCTGCTTGGGGGATTGGCCTGCAGTGGTTGCCTGACTGCCAAAGGAAGGAGAAAGGAACTTTGTGTACTTTATTTTCAACTTGTAAAGATCTCCAAGGGCTTGGAACACAGCTTGCCTCCTGCTGAAGTCTCAGGGACAACAGACTTCAACCCTCAGCTCCCCAGAGTTCTTTGGAAGTGCCTGCTGCTGTTTTGGGGCCTTCTGAGGGACTGCATGTCGCAAGGAGATGGAAGCGTGACTCAAGAGGAAGAAGAGTGTCACCATCGCTGCTGTCGCAACTCCGAAGGAGGGTGTCGGCGCTGTAGCTGTCGTACTGCACCGCATCGAGAGAAGCGTCTCGCAACGAGGAAGAAGCGTGTCGGCGTCACTGCTGCTGCCTTCACATTGTGGATGTCGCCGCTGTAGCTTTCGTATTGCACTGAATCTAGAAAAGCGCCTCGCATCCACGGAAAAGCGTGCCGCCGTCGGAGCTGCTGCCGTCGCATCTTGGATGTCGCTGCTGCAGTTGTCGCATTGTGCGGAAGCCTCTCTCAACGTCGGAGAAGAGTGCCGCAGCGGAGGCTGTTGCCGTCGCATCGCTGAACAAGGGTGTCGCCGCTGCAGCTGACGCATCAAACCGAGACTTCTCGCATCATCGGAGAAGCGTGCCGCATCTGGAAGATCTTCACGTCTTTATTTCTTTGCACCGGAACTTTGCCGCATTTCCATTGCTGCAACATTGCTTGTTGTGGAAGCGCAACGCATCGTAAGGTACAATGACGCAAAGTGTTGCATCTTAAGAACTGAACTAAACTAAGCTAGAACTACCATTTTTAAGTATAGTATTGTGGATTTTTGTCGTTTGTGGTCTTGTGTTAGGTCTATATAAAGAATACTTATTTTTAATATTCAACTGTATGGTGTCCATCTGTAGTATGGTCACTAGGTTACTGTATGTGGTCACACATGCTTTACACACTGCCTCTGAGATAAGCCTGTCTGCTCATGCCAAGCTACCTAGGGGGTGAGCAGGGATTTTTTAGGAGTGTACCCCTTTACCCTGACTAGAGGCAAGGGTCCCTATTTGCCACAAGTACCTACTTGTGCCAACTAGAGACCCCCAAATCTAAAAGCTAGCATTTGAAGTCTCTGCTTGGTGAGAGGTTAAATGGCATGCATACCAACATTTCGGAACAGAAAAGAGAGATTTAGGTAAAGAAGATTAGGGGAACGTAATTTTTCTTTAACTTGCTCTGAAATTCAGAAACGTTTAGGAGAATGAAAACTTGGGGGTTGACCACCTGAATCATGAGTGTTTGCTCATATGAAATGGATAATCATTTTTAAATCTGCCATTATCACATTGACAATGCCCACTTTCCAAAAATATTGGCCAGGTTGTTTCAGATGACGTGTGGTGAGCGGGGGACAGTGCTTAGTTAAAAATAAATAAGTTCAAGGACCTTGTACATTTTAAGAACCCATTTCAGGTGCTGATCAATGCTGGGTTTGCCAAATCAGAAGGATGCCTAATCTTGTTTACACCTCATTTGTGTGTCTTCCACCACCTCACACTTCCTGTGTTATCATTTCACTTGTACAGGTTCTTTTCCATCCCTTTCTTGGTTTTACTGCATTTCTCCTCCTGCTTGCTCCGCTTTAGGCCTTTCTTTGGTTAAAGTTGAATGGTAAAAAATAAGTCTCAATCTTCTAAAATAAGTGCAAGTAGCCTCTGCGTGCAGCCACCACCACAATTTAAACACCAGGGTGGGCGTCAAGGTTTGTCAGGACCTCACTGTGCCTCTATCACCCTCCGGATACTAAACTGCCTTTTTAGGCCTCGCCTAAGCCATCGCATGAGTGCATGTGCACTGGGCGCGCGCACCATTTGTCCGCCTGCTGATCACTTTCGCGGCCGCTTTGATGTTCTCACTGAGCCGCGCGGCCACTGAGAACATCAAAGCGGCCGCGAAAGTGATCACCATTTGCTACACACCAGTTGCCATCTGCTGCAGTTTACCCTAACGTTATATACTTTTAGCTAGAATATGCCAACCAGTTTTACAATATCGTTTTTTTCTTTAGAGTGCGAGGGAAACGCTTTAACTTTTGCCAATGCTTTTACTTTTGCTGCGCGCTTGTTATAATCGCTGTGTGCACCCCTCTGGGGGTATTTAACCCCTTAGCTTCCGCCCGTGCATGGTTTCAGCCCCCTCAAGATCCTGTCTGTAGGGGGCGTGGCCAACAACCGAGCATGTAGGACGTGAGCCGCCCTAGCTCCGTGAATAAACCCCAGTTTTGGTACATTATCCTGCTTTATTGGCAGAACTCCCCATCTCCCTGCATATGATATGATCGAGGCTGATCTCTGACCGCAAAAGAAAAGACTTTAGCCGCCCACAACTGATGGCGATCGAAATCACCAAGGAGTGAAGGTGAGGCACAACAGCGACGAGACGTCCCCGGCCCACAGTGAGCAGTGAGATGGACCGGAAGTGCGCTGAGTCCGGGGAGGTGTGTGCCCGCCCACGTGGATGCAGCCGGTGGACACCTGACTTGCGGCCCGGCGGGACGTTGGCGCTCCCCCCCCGCTCCTCCCGAGTGTCCTTGAGGTGGCCACCTGGCGAAAGTTAAACGCACAGCACTGCGATCGACCAGCCCGGGACTGAAGGCGCCTGGTGATCGGGCTTCGGGGACGGAACTGAAACGGAGCCGAGTCGCGGCATGCCCCTCCCGGTGACTGCGGCCCCCCCTCTGAAATTGACCATAGAGGCCCGGATTCGGACGAGAGGAGCATACGGGGAACGGAGACCATACTGACTGCACGGGGGCGGCGGTGAGCTACAACTGTGAGGCCTGCCGCATCGGCAGACGGCGGCCATTCCCACAAGTGCTGCGGCAATAGATGTCTACACGAGGCGAAGTGACTGCAGAGTGGGCTGGGACGTCGGATGCAGGACGGGCTCCCTCCATCCCTGGTGTGGCAATGCTAGCTGACCTGATGTTACACGCATAACCTCCCGGCCTCCACGACGCACTGCTCTGCCCCCCCTCCACCTTCCAAGACGACGGCCCCTGGATGAGAGGTGCCGCGCTGCTACACGCTTACTGTAAGCAGTACAGACACCTCTTTAGGGGCAAATACACCTGCGGATACTAGAAACGCTCGGGCTCGCTGTGTGGACCGGGGTGGATGGGTGAGGGACACACTACGCGGACTGCAGTGAGCGGTGGGGCTACCCCATCCCAGAATCTGACTGGGGGTGCAACTCCTGAAAGCTCCAGCCGAAAAACTGAAACCTCCACGTATCGCGGAGAACCTGAGAGGGCAGCCACAGGCCAGTGACGCGATGGTGAGGAATGGAACCCGCCGGCATGACCCGGCGCCACGCATGTTGGTACCCTCCTCTGGGTCAGAAGATCCCCTGGCGTCGTCCACTGAAGACATCGTCCCGCCGACGGGCCTAGGGGCACAAGACGCCAAACTGGATCTTATCCTCACGGAAATCAGGGCCTCCAGGGAAGCACTCGAAGCAAGAATGGACTCGATGTCCACAGGTCTCTCCCTGCTGAAAGTCAACCACAAAAAACTATCCGAAAAAGTGGCTGAACATAAACTCGCATTGGATGATATAATACCTCAACAGACTGAGCACTCCATGAGACTTGAGGAGATGGAAAAACATGCCAAGAATCTAAGAGAGAGGGTGGACGACGCAGAAGGGCGTTCCCGTCGCAATAATATACGTATTTTGGGTGTGCCGGAGTGCAGAGAAGGGACCAATCCGACTAGATTTGTGGAGGATTGGTTAAGGTCGATAATGGACGCAGAGGAACTGACCCCGCTGTACAGCGTGGAGAGAGCCCACAGAGTGCCACCTAGACCGCCGAAACCAGGAGCCCCACCGCGCCCGCTAATAGCCAGGCTGCTCCATTTCAGGGACCGAGATGCGATATTGAAAACCGCCAGGGAAAAGTCCCCAATTAAGTATGAGAATAAAACAATCTCCATATATCCGGACTTCACGCAGGCAGTACAGAAAGCCCGAGCATCCTTTTGGGAGGTGAAGAAGACACTCCGTGAACGTAACATGAAATACAAGCTATTCTTCCCGGCGCGACTTAGGGTCATCCATGACCATAAGTACTTCTTCTTTGATACCCCGGAGGAAGCCTCAGAATGGATAGAAGTATCGCTCACACCGCCCAGATCCCGAAGAGGTAGTCAGAGAGCGCAAAGCGAACACTCGCATGGGCCCTTGGGGAAGTGCTCGGACCAGACACCGGAGGAGGAGTTGGAGGGCGCGCACCCGCAAAATCGAGAACAAAATCAGTCAGACGCGGGAACCTCTTTGCAAGTAGCAGCTCTCACAACAGATGCACTAGCAGCCCATGATGCAGACATGGACAGAGACACTAACAGTCAGGTCAGCTCTCGCACGGCTGCATCGGATACGGACACTAGTGTGCAATTATTCCCACGAATCACGGCGCACCAGGTGGAGGAGTTCTGAAGAGCGTCACAGTGAATGCAGACTGGTAACGTAACACTGGGACGCCCTCATGGTCGGGGGAGGGAGAAAGATGCCAAGTAGCTTACAAAATGATGGGGTGTTTGAGAGGAGAGACTTTAAGTAGAGACTTGCAGCAGGTTACCGACTGGGTGCACCCCCCCAGGCAAAGGCACCATGACGATTGGTTTATACCCCGGTTGGGTGATATGGTTTGGTCCCTCACAGTTTAGTAGGAAGGACCTTATAGTTGGGAAGTTCAGTACAGTTGAAGCACTCGCACTACTGTGTACAATGTCAATTGAAATAGGACTTTGGGTGATGTTCAGGACTGGGGAAGCTCTGTACCATGTCAACCCCTAATCACTATACAATCTGCACCTGGAATGTAAGAGGATTGGGCTCAATACACAAACGGCATAGAACTTTGGCACAACTGAATAGGCGTAAAATATCTATAGCATATTTACAAGAAACTCACTTAAATAGGGACGAGGGGGCTAAATTAAAGCGGAAGTGGAAAGGCCAATTATTCACTACGGAATACTCGGCATTTTCTAGAGGTGCAGCCATTTGGATAAGGAATAACACCCCTTTCAAAGCCCTAGAACAAAAGATAGACAAAGATGGATGATTTGCATTCATACGAGGGATATTAGATGGTATAAGCGTAGTGTTGGGTTGTGTTTATGCGCCTAACTCAGAGCAATCTGGGTTCTTCCGTGATATCAGTGGAATGCTGTCAGGGTGGGTGGCCCAGGATTGGGTGATTGGGGGAGATTGTAATGCGGTGTTAGACGTCACATTGGATAGATCACACCCCCCACTGTACGCCACGAACAGTAGAAGACAAGCTGAAGCACTGGCAGCTTGGGCAACTGGGTGGGGCCTTATAGACTCTTGGCGGGCACTGAACACAACCAATAGAGAGTACACATTTTACTCCCCACCGCACAAATTACACACTAGGATTGACCGTATATTCTGTTCTCGAACACTGCTTGGGTCCATAGCGTCAGTATCACATATGGGCAAGACATTGTCGGACCACAACCCCGTAGAACTCACATTGCAATGGGGGAGGATCCCTACCCCAATACCAAAGTGGCGTTTATCGCCAGGCCTCTTGGAGGACTCAGTCTCCCGCTCCACCCTGCTAGATGCCACCACCCAATTCTTTATAGACAACGAGAACACAGCCAGTACTAGACAAATCGAATGGGACGCATTCAAGGTGACGATACGCGGAATAGCGATGGGCACGAAAGTGGGTGTCAAGCGAACACTGTTGGATAAACTCAAGAAGGTAGAGGGTGGGCTGGCACTGCTTGAAAACGAAGCAGTGGGACCAGATGGTCACCTCACACAGCTACAGGAGGCACACATCCAGCATGCGGAACTGCTAAAGGAACTGCGGTTGATGGACTATAAGGAATACACATATAGGCAACACACTTAGGCAGATAGAGCAGGCCCCCTGCTGGCGCGTTTAACGCGTAATGTTCAGGAGAGTAGCCCCATCACGGAAGCGGAAGATCGAAGTGGGAGGATCGTGCGTCCCCAAATAGATATAAATAACACGTTTAGGTGCTACTACACTGAATTATATGGCCCACACTCCCCACTTAATACCCAGGATTTGGACGACTTTCTTTCAGACCTGCGACTCCCACAATTAACACCGATTCAAAGGACTGAGCTCTCAAAACCAATATCACTACAGGAAATAAGACAGGCCATTAAGGCACTTCCGCGAAACAAAGCCCCCGGATCAGATGGTCTACCGGCAGAATTATATATGACGTTCATAGATACATTGGCCCCAAGATTGCAGATACTATATAGGGAGGCTCTGGCAGGTAGTGTATTGCCAGACTCGATATTACAGGTGATAATAGTATCCCTACTGAAGCCGGGCAGAGACGCCTTACAACTTGAGAATTACAGGCCCTTATCTTTACTAAACGCGGATTATAAAATCCTCAGTAAATTACTGGCAACGAGACTATCGCACTGTATTGCGGATATCATCCATCCGGATCAAAACGGATTTGTTCCGGGGAGGAGCACCACACTGAATTTACGGAGGTTGAGTCAGATGATGATACCGCAAGGGAGAGAGGGAGGGAACGAAGGGTCTATCTCCTTAGACCTCAGGCAAGCCTTCGACTCCCTGAGGTGGGACTACATGTTTGCAGTGTTGTCCAAATTCTGCATTCCTGAGGAATATATAGCATGGGTAAAGTTACTCTATCACGACCCTACAGCGAGAGTAAGAACCAACGCGTGTATTTCAGAGCAGTTCGCCATAGCGAAGGGCACCAGACAGGGATGCCCACTGTCACCCCTGCTCTTTATCATCGCCTTAGAACCATTACTAATGAAAGCACGGACAGTGGCGATACATAGAGGAATAACCAATCGCAACACCCAGCATGTCATCTCTGCCTATGCAGATGATATATTATTATTTCTTAAAGATGTGTCGGGCCCCTTAACGCCACTGCCAGAGTTATTCAGTGATTTCCGGAAACTTTCGGGCCTCACGATCAACGAAAATAAATCCTATGGGTACTATTTTCACAAGCCCCTTGTAAACGATCACTTACAGTTTCCACCACACAGCTTCCAGGTTGCCCCTGAGACCTTTAAATATCTGGGTATTCAGATTTATAGACGCCCACAGGACCTCTTAGAGGGTAACTTGGGACGGGCTCTTAGCACACTGCGGACACAGGTACGTTTTTGGACTACATTGCCGCTCTCGGTGGCAGGTAGAGTTACGATATCGAAAATGGTAGTGCTGCCCAGGCTTATATATTTCTTCACGAACCTACCACTACTGATACCCCCCCTTTTTTAAGGCTTTAAATACGGTTCTGACGGAACTAGTGTGGGGGCACAGGCAGGCGACGTATTAGTCTGGCAAAATTACTGCTGCCAACAGACAGGGGAGGTATGGGAGTCCCAGACCTGATCGCATATAGCTATGCATGCCAATTACAATGGCTGGCCTATTGGTTAGCGGGCCGTAACCTACATGAACTTGACATGTCTGACGCTGACAGAGCTAGAGGAACCATACACAGTCTCCTTCTCCCGCGAGCCAAAATACCGGACAATACCCCACCATTACTAAGACTAGCACTTCAACACTGGAAGAGGGCTGTAAAATATACGGACAAAATATCCACATACGCGCCCACAATACCACTACTGGGAATACCCCTGGGAACAGGACCACTCACGGAACGTAGACTGAAGCTATGGCATGAGGCAGGAGTGCTACAGGTCGGAGATTTTTTCTCTGATGGGAAATTACTGACATATACGGACTTCACTAATTTGCACCACACCCCAAGAGACATGTTTCTAACACATGCGCAGATAGCGCACTATATCACCTCACATTGGGCGAGAGCCGGGACGGAAGCAGACACAAACCCGTTACTCACAATGCAGTATCTCATGGGAACGGGTAGTCACCTGACGAAATGGCTCACGAATGGGATACGGCTTGGCAGAGCAGTCTCCTTACAGCCCCTCCGAACCCGCTGGGAGTAGGACGCAGGCAGGGCCCTCAGCGACAAAGAGTGGGAAAGAGTGTTAAAATATCCCAAAACAGTGGCACGGAACCCTAAGTTTAAGTATATCCAGTTAATGATAGTTCACAGAGCCTACCTTACCCCAAACAGAATACACGCAATGTTCCCGGAAGCGGTGAATACCTGCCGTAGATGCGGGCTAGAAGATGCAGGCCTAGTACATATGTTTTGGGACTGCCCCAAGCTCAGACAATACTGGGGGGAGGTTCAAGAGGTACTAACGACGGTGGCACCGGGTAGGTCATACACATCCTTATTGTCTGGAGTTCTGGGTTTGGGCCACACAGAAGAGAAGAAGAGCGTAAGCGCAAGATTCGCAGATTTGGCTATGTTGCTGGCGAAAAGGGCAATAGCGATGAAATGGAAATCAGCCAGGCCACCCGATACTGAGACCTGGCGTGGAGAGGTATTGAGATGGGGGAAGGCAGAGGGTGCAGAATTACAAAGGGAGGAACGCAGGGGTCTGAGACAGACACACATCTCCCTAAATGGCACACGATTTTGGGAGAGTTCGAAACACACTCCTCGACCCACACTGAGTGAGATCAGATAGACCTTTGAAACGCCAGTGTATGTAAAAGTGAGAATACAACCTGATGACATTAATATGTGAATAGAGAATATTATGCTCATGTACCCCACATGAACCAGGATGCAGATTTCATTACTATGTTCTGCATTAAAGTTTGCTATAACTGATAGGAGGATGGAAAAGAGACATTCCAATTATTCAGCAGTTCAGAGACAACACCCGAAAAGCATTACCTGCAACTATTTCATTATGTATGTATTATGAGTGCCGAGGAGGGAGGGGGGCGAGGGGTTCGTTTAAGCTTCATAAGGAACGGTTCGCTGTATGTAACAAAAACCATAGTATTTTCTTGCTTATATGTATGGAGCAATGTTAGGATGTAGTATGATAGTACACTGCTAATTGTAATGCCCTGCAATGATTACTGTGTCAATAAAACAAATTTAAAAAAACGATCCTGTCTGTAGAGGATCCCTGTATTGTCTGCATGTTTGTGGGACACTTGCAGGGCACCATGTTTCTCAAAAGAAAAGGTGTCCATCCTAGATCCGGAAAGGCTGGATCCATGAAAAGGTGTCAGAATAGCTTTGGACTATGAAAATAATTATTTGACTGTGTGTAAGTAATCTGGAGGTCATCGAAAGCGCTCTAATGCCCTGGGTTAAAATGTGCACTATCTAAAACTACAAAGAATAAAATAAATAACCGTGCTCTCGTGCCTCTCCTTGCTTGCACGCGCCAGTGCTCTCTTTGCTTTCAGTGGCTCTCTGTCCTTTCACTGCCTCCCCTCCCCCCATGCTAGTCAGTTCCAGCACTTGTTTCCTTCTCTACTCCCATTCGCACACCACTTCTCAGTCTTGTTACACCTCCCTTCCACACAGCTCCTTTGCCTATGTATCCCTTGCGCCCTCGAGTCTTTCTTCCCTTTTCTGTCCTCTTTCCTGTCTCTTCCTGTCTTTATGATAAACATCGCCCATCGCTTTGACCCAAGAGCTTGACTTTGGGGCACTCGTAGATGAGATGGGCTAGGTCATCCTTTGCTTTATGGCAGTTCCAACATTTATCATTCTCTACGGCGCCTACTGTAGCCGGCCGGGCCGGCGTCCAGAGCATTCTGTGCAGTAGCCAGAACTTTGTTTGCGCTAGTTGAGGGGAGACTTTATTCTTGGAGGCCGAGACCCATAGCCTAGCTTTCTCATCTTCGCTAAGCTGTCTGTTGTGCAGTGATTCCCAGAACGACATCGTTCTGGTGTTCAGTGTGGATGTTTGTGGACTTATGAGTTTGTATAGGTGGGCTGTTTGGTGTCCGATCTTGTTTAGGTTGTGCATGTACTCTATGATGGAGGGTTTCCCTTTGTTGAGGTTCGCTTTAGTGATGGCCGTTCTGATCTTCAGGAATTCATAGAATTCAATGTTGGGTAGATTGTGTACCGCTTTCAGTGTTTCAAATGTGAGTGGTGTACCTTCCTTCCCCAGCTGAGCGGGTGTTGTGATCCCTCTACCGTACCACTCCTTATTTGCGAGTGTCCTACCTCTGTAGTAGGGGGTACCATAAGACAGGGTCTCGATGGAATAGCCACCGCATTCATGGCTCCAGACCTAGAATGCAGGGACAACAGAGAACTGGTAGACCTTCTACTCACAGCGGCGGTTAAAACAATCCTGGCTAACTGGAAATGCACTAGCAAAGCCACCTTTAAGAGATGGATAAACTGGGTGACCTTTCTGAGAGGCGCGGACAACATCACAGCAAAATACTCAACCAACCACACAGCTAGAAGTGAGATGTGGGGCGCCTTGGACAAACATTTAGAAGTGGACAAACCCTCCCTAGACTGACAACAGGCTGCACACCAATGTAACGACATGCCACGGTCAGCAGCGATTTGCCCCCCCCCCCTTTTTATCTTCTCTTCTCCTCTTCACTCTTGGGGCCTACAGATACGATGCTTACCAGCATCAGCAACAAAACGAAACGCCGCCTGTTATCCACGAGAATCCAGCAAGTCATCTGTATGTGCCCCGCATCACTACTGTACTGTATTTGTATTATATCTGCAAACTTTTCAATAAAAACTCTTGAAATAGAAACATCGCCCATCGCTGTGTGAATGTGCCCTTTCTTCGTGAACGCGCCGAGCACCCCAAGATGCCACCTCTGCAAAAATGCACACCTCCCGTTTACAATAAACCAGTGACTGTCGTCTCCATAAGGGAAGACAAATAAGTGTCCTCCGTGTCACTTACTTACATGTACAAGGCAGATTACTGTATATGTTAACATAAGGATGAGTACAATGAGCATGCTATGTTGCACACAGTACGTACACATGTACAGATAGCAAGATCCTATATAGAAACATACAACTGTGTATAGTGAGTATGGCGATATCTTGCACACATTACGTATGTTACATGCATGCTTTGCAGAATCTATTTATTGTAAATAAATATATAGATTTGTACAGTGAGCATGATCACCGGTATAGTTGTACATGTTACATATATGTTCGCCCAATTCACGATTGTATATAGTGCATATTATTGTCTGTGGGTGCATAAACAAACAAAACACGGACGGAGCAGCACAGACTCTGTTGTACACCTTCCGAAACCAACATACACACACACACACATATGTTTATATACATATATACCTACACACAAAGTATCTACTGTACACAGTGCAGACTAGTACACAGAACATACTCTTTTTACACAATAACATGAAAATGAAAAGGTGTGCACTTTCAGAAGTATGAATCTGGCCAGAGGTGCACAATGCACACTACGAAGCAAATAAGACATATATGCACCACTGCACTGTAGTGCAAGACCCTGTCTGCACTTCTTTTCCCCTGTCAGTGGGTGGGCAGTGCATGCCCTGTCTGCACTTCTTTCCCCCTGTCAGTGGTGGGCAGTGCATGCCCTATCTGCACTTCTTTCCCCCTGTCAGTGGGTGGGCAGTGCATGCCCTGTCTGCACTTCTTTCCCCCTGTCAGTGGGTGGGCAGTGCATGCCCTGTCTGCACTTCTTTTCCCCTGCCAGTGGGTGTGGGCGGTGCATGCCCTGTCTGCACTTCTTTCCCCCTGTCAGTGGTGGGCAGTGCATGCCCTATCTGCACTTCTTTCCCCCTGTCAGTGGGTGGGCAGTGCATGACCTGTCTGCACTTCTTTCCCCCTGTCAGTGGGTGGGCAGTGCATGCCCTGTCTGCACTTCTTTTCCCCTGTCAGTGGGTGTGGGCGGTGCATGCCCTGTCTGCACTTCATTTCACCTGGGCTGGGCAACGCCAAGTCATATTTATGCTTCTTTTCCCGCTGTCACTGGATGAGCAGTGAAAAGCCCTGCCTGACCTCTCTGCGCCTCTTTCTCCCTGCCACTGGGTGGGCAGTGCCAGGTTCTTGCTGCATTTATTTTCCCCTGTCATTGGATGGGTAGCACCAAGTCCTGTGTGCACTTCTTTCCTCAGTGCCGCGCCCCGTCTGGCACCTCCCCACCTGTGACTGGTGGACATTATCGCGCACTATCTGCGTCATGCCAACTGTCAATCATTTTGCGGTGGTAGCCCCTTAGTCTGCAACTCCCCAGCTGCCTCTCCCTGGTTTTTACCACAGGAGGGATGGCTCTGCCCATTATTTGTGCTGGGGCAGTCCCGTGCTTTTTAAAGCGTTGATCAGTTTCTTCATCGTCATCGTATAATTATAAGCATAGGTAAGGATGGCATTTTCTGAAATATGTGATAGATTTGGAACCCTCAGAACATAGTCATATAGGAGACCTCCTATGTACAAGGTTCCCTGTGGTTGGAAGTTTAGCATTTAAACATGTGTTGTATTTAGGGGGCTTGTACTTGAGGTTCAATGCCGACTGTTCGGAAGATATTTTGATAACAAGGGCTGCCCACATTTTACAGCTTTAAACTGCGTGGTGGAACTGTGTGGCTCCTGATGCAGAGGTCTGGCCCGGGACCAGGGTTCAATACCCGCCTCGGCGGGTTTGGGCTCAAAAATTCCACGGACCTGATAATTCTCGCCTCGGTGCCTATTCCAATCATGGATTCCCACTCTGCAACTCTGGGCAATAGCTTGCTTAATCTCCAAAACGGCCCCCACAACGCTAAGGATGCCTGGCCTCCACCTTGGGGGTGCCCAGGAGTGGACGCCTCACAGGGAAAGCCAGGATGGGTTCCACAGCAGTATTCGTACAAGCGCCTTGAGACCCTTGCGGGTGAGTAGTGCGCTATACAAGTATCAATTTACATGTTTTACTGTTCATCGTAGTAGGAAACAGAGGTTCCGTGTCTAACAATATAGAACGGACGGGGAATCAACCAATACATGCTGCCACCACATAGTTACCAAAAGAGAGTAAAGGAATTTCGAATTAATTAGGGAATTGAAGCTATATTTTAAGTTCTACATTGCAAATTTGTGGATTTTTGGCACTGTTTTCTTTTTTTATTTCTTCCTTTTTATTTTGCCCTTACGTGTTTTTATTTTTCTTGCTCTGAGTCAAACTCTGATCAGGGAATATAAGTGCCAGTCCACAAAAATGATTTCCACTGAACCTCACCTCCAACTACAGGTTCAAACTAAGCGCCTCATTATGGCATTTTGGCAGAAGGCAGCGCAGCAAGGCACCCTGATGCGCTGCCCTACGCCAAAGGAAAAGGGCAGGAATCCACCAAATTTAAGCATCACAGTGGATTCCTGTCACACACACAACCACACATACAACCACACACACAACCACACCGTCAGTGCACACTTTCACCAGGCACAGACACCATCAGTCGTCAGTGCGCGCCTCCCCAGTCCAGCGCAGAGGAACGTCTGGAGACACCGACGGATAGAGCGGTGCTCCTCAATTACCTGAGCTGCAGCCAGGTGAGGTGAGGCGCGATCCCCACACGAATTGGATTGTGGTGGAGCATCTGAACCTGACAAACAGGTGATATAGGGCCAGATGTAGGTCGGTCGGTAACGGACGAAAATCTGTATTTTCGGCCGTTACTGACCGGTATGTCAGAAATGGTATGTAGGGCCCTGTATTTTACAGAATCGGTAAATGTACCGATCGGTAAATTTACCGATTCTGTAAAATACCGAATCGGTATTTTTACCGATTCGGTAAAATTGATATGTAGGTGGGACTCTTCTGAGTCCCACAAGCATTACAGAATCGGTATGTTACCATCAAATTCAATTTGATGGTAAAATACCGATTCCGGTGTGCATGCACATGTGTGCATGCACACCTGTGCCATATGACAGGCAGACCTGCCCTTAGGGCAGGTATGCCTGCCACATGGCACCCGAACCTGTTTTGGGGGTGCTAGAGGGTGTCAAAGTGACACCCCCTGCACCCTTGTGAAAATCGGTATTTACCGATTCGGTAAATACCGATTCGGTAATGCCCATTCATTCCTATGGGCTTCAAAGCCCATAGGAATGAATGGGCATTACCGGTCGGTATTTACCGAATCGGTAAATACCGACTTTTACAGATTCGGTAAATCCACATCTGGATTTACCTACATCTCCCTCCTTATATTTTACCGATTCATAAATACCGAATCGGTAAAATTCGGTATTTATGAGTCGGTAAAATATATTTACCTACATCTGGCCCCATAATTCCTTTTTTAGGTTTTGCCTGGCGAAAGCTGCGCTCTGCGCAGCTTTTTCGCGCAGGCGAAAACCTAATGAGTATAGTAGGGGAGACAGGAACGGCCCCCGTCTTCCATTGGCTAGCTCCATAAATGGAGGCTAGCCATTGGAAGACGGGCCTGTCCGTCAATGCCGGACCAGATTCGGGGGCGTTCCCGAGAATTTTTGGCTTTGGCGACGTCAGCCGAAAGCCTGTTCTCGGGAACGCCCCCGAATCTGGTCCGGCATTGGAAACACCGGAAGAAGATGTCCGGCCCGCCGCCTGGTTGTGGGCGGGGCCGGGAGCCCTTGTTTTGAGCAGGTAAGTGAGCTGTAATGCTACAGTCCAGGGCATCAGCAGCACGGAAGCGGCATGCCAGAAATGCGCCTGCCTCGCCCGACCCTTAACCTCTCCTGTTGGGTGTCTGTGGGTGGTTGAGTGCCCTCGGTGCACTGCAGAACCCTATCATGTGTCGGCGCAGGCAGCGCGCTGCCTATAGCCGGCCGCCTGCAGCGGAAACCCTATCCACCGACATAATTAAAACATGATCTGATTACCGTCCGCACTGGGTGATTGCGGTCTCATTAACCTTTGTGCGCCTCCACCTGAATCCATGTCCCGGGAGGACAATGTAGTAGCGGGTGTTGCCTATGACACGCAAACAGATTGTTTAATTCCCAATTCGACTCCTCCCCCGTCACTTAAGCAGGCTCTTTTACCCAGGAGGCGCTTCATTTTCAATTTCACACATTTGAAGTCGAGTGCGGCTTTTTGTTGTGGTACGACACCTAACGCTCCCTCGCTAGGCTTACACTTTGAAGCAGAATCGCAAAGAAAGACTGGATCGGGAAGCGAACTTGTTTGTTTGATTATCGAATCCTGGCAACCTCGCCCGACATAACTGTGTGCTCCTGGCCGACTAGGTTTTGTCTCTTCGCTTGAATTCCTTAAACTACCATACCTGGGACTTCTTAGAGACCTGCTAATGATGCTACACGCAGGTATTTACCACACGATCAAAATTAATTTAGATCACAAGCCCCCAATTCTTATTCGCGGGGACTCCCTCACATCCAGCCCTGTCGACATTCCCGCTGTGAGAAATGTGCTGCGCCTTGATTGTGGGAGGGCGAGGGTCGTGGTGTCAGTGATGCTAATTGTGAGCAATCTCTCGTGCAGGTGGTCCGCGAGAAGGGCTCAAAGGAAACTTAACATAGTTACATGGCTATTGTGTCACAACAGCAGCTTTTCACGGACCCATGTATGCATCCACCCCTGGGTTGCAGACTCGCCTCTGTGCGTGTTTACCTCGCAGCTGCGTCGGGTTAGGTTGTGGAGCCGCGTGTCCTGTGAAGGTGCAGCGTGCACCTTGCACTGCCCGATGGAGAGGGTGTGACCTCCATCGGAGTCTCTGCAGAAAGAGGACCACACACTATCAAAGGCTGCTTCACCCCGACATGTAATCTGAGAAACTAGGGCAATGGCCGTTATGACCTACATACTGTACCGGGGATACATACTGCAGCAGTGGGAATCTGCATTGTAATTAGATGTATGGAGTAAATCATGTGGCGTGTTTCATCAGGACTGCATTGTTTCAGAGTTATTGGTGATCAAGGCGTGTTTTGAAGCTGAGACTTCCCCGCAGTGTGACAAGGCGCAGTGTGACACAAAGAAAGCAATGCTCCCTCGTGTGTGTGGAAAACGCCCAAGTGCAGCAAAAACACACAATGAAAGATACTGAATTTGTTAACTAATAAAGCAACTATTTATCTGCCATTGCTTATTTGTCTTGTGGATTCAGGGTTTATTTATTGTTCCCTAGAGGCTGGTGGTTATCTCCCATAGTGTTGGTTAAGGGAGCAGGATGGAGTAATTTGTGCATTAGCTGGGTTGCTTCCTTTTATTTTACGCTGACTTGAGAAAGTTTTTATTACATTCTCCCTAGGCTCAGGTTTGTGTTCCTGATATCCTGCTGACTTGATGGCGGGGCGCATATGGATAGAGCCTTTGATGCTGGCCCGTGAATCTGTCTGTTTTAATAGTCTGCTTTGTGCGAATGCTGTTTGCTTTGTCGCATCAGTCTCCTGCCCACTGAAAGTAGCTAACGCCCGTAGTAAAAACAGGAGCGCCGAAGCTTGGCCTGGATGTTTGTTACAGCTCTGAATACAACGGTTCTGGTCACACGACTATATCACTGACTGCAACCCACCACCAAACGTCCATGGCACTCTCATGAGCCTCCCCGTGTAAGGCCTTGTTTATTTGACATCTACTTCTCGTATTTTTGCTAACCTGTGCATTTCTCTCATAATATCTTTACAACTCAAGATTTATGCACATAGGTTGAGGAGCATGAAGTCAGACTCCTGTTTATCAACGTAGAGTGCTAGGCGTCTAATGGAATTAGAGGAAAGTCTGAGTGCGATTTGAATGTGCAAAGTAGCTGCAAGCTCCCCTAGTGTAATGTACAATTAGTTCTGTAAGGTTGCGTTTGGAGGCCTGCCCCTTTAGTTGTCAGTAGACAGCTATACATGCTCTGATGGGTGAACAACATAATAACTGAAGTGGCAATTATCTTCATTTTGGGCAGGCTCTGATCTCAGCGAACTATCAAATCTGACCTTTGGGTGGGATCTTCTTGTTTTTTATTTTTTTTATTTTGTTGCTAAGGCTGCTACATACATGCTTTTTTTAATAGGGAGAGGATGTGACATTACAACCAAAGATGCCGACTTTTGAATGGGGGAACCCGGTTCGAGTCTCTGCGGGGGGGGGGGGGCGGGGGCGCTAAATATCCTGTAATTTTGGGCAAATCACTTAATCTCCCCAAGAACAACAAAAAATTAATGACCTTGTGTTAGACCTGACATCCCTGCTGCCTCGTTACCCATTTAGACTGCAGCCACACTTAAATGTATCCAGAGTACTTTGAGGAAAGTACCGAACACCACTTTCTTGACCCGCATTTGTGAGTTCACACAGGAGTTTGCTTAATATTCAGAGGTTTGAGGGTTCATATTAGGAAGTCAGTGCTCCCTCGCACCCCGAGTTCCTTCATGCCCCTGGGCTCACTCACCCTGATGCCCTTCACCACAGTGATGTTATCGTTCTAGTCAGCCTCGAAGGAGACGCGCCGGGTGCTGCTGTTGCCACCCATTGTGCTGGGGCTGGCAGTAGGTGAGAGGCGGGGAAGCTGCGAGCTGCAGGTCACCTTTGCCAGTCACAGGCGGCCACGGACAGCGTTCCTGAGACAGTAGCGGGCAGTGAAAGGTGAACACAACGCGCCTGACAGTTTGCCCTTCCCTTCCGCCAGGCCTCTGCACTACAAAACAATGTGCGCTACCATTGGGTGAGAGCTCAAGAAGGCTAGCACTCATTGGATGAGAGGCGTAAGCGGCTGTTGTGTTTACATTCTTATCTTAGAATGGTTCATTATGGAAGGTTAGGATGTCACTGCTCGAGAATGTTACTGTGTAGAATGTGCATCTTTCAGGTTGTAGCGGCTATCTGCTGCTGAGGACTTGACCATGCTGGCTGTGTAATTTGTATGCTCTTCTACTGTTTAATAAAGAGCTATTTCTACCAAGAAGCTTCTTCATTTCAGCGGCGCTTCAAGAACAGCAGACAGGGAAGTTTTCCAGCATGCGCCGGCTGGCAGCCAGTGGTGGAGTCTGTTTGGCTGCAGCACGTGTGCGCTTTAACAACCCGGAGCAGTTGTTATGTATCAACTTTTCTGTTCCCTCAACAAATAACGGCCGGCCCTTCCACATGTACTGCTCTATAATATTCTCACACCGGGAGGTTTAGCGCTTAATAAACCTTATTCAGGAGGTAGATGTTTTTTTTCTTCAGTTTTATGCAGGTACTCAATTAAAACAAACTGAGCTATGTGCGAGGAGGCGGGTTTAGGGGGTGGGGCCAGGCGCGGGGCTACTGGGAAACATTTAGTGGAAATTAAGATTTTCATAGTGTGAGTATTAACCAATGCAATTCTGCAGTAGGTCGTTACTGCAGTTAATGTTGCATTTCTGAAGTCATATGGATAGTGAAAAATCCAAGTGTAACAAATGAGTTGAGTCCAGAATAAAAGGGTATTTAACTGGTCTTGCATGGTGTGGTAGCGCACTGTCCTTTAGAGACAGAACATTTCCCATTGACGTGACCACTGAATTTTGAGATATGCAGTTTTACTGATAAAGTTTTACAGCGTACCAAAGACAGTGTGTGGAATCGGGTTCCAGCCAGTGGCGTAGCTAGTGTGTCATCGTCCTGAGTGCAAGGAAGGAAATCAACCCCTGCTCCTGTTTGATCTGTGGAATACAGCAGCAATAATCTGGGTTCAGTGGACAGGGCGGAATGGCCGTAGCGGCCACTGGGCGTTTTCCCAGTTGGCCGGAAGGGTGGGTGCTGTTTTTTGAGTGGTGGGGGCTGTTTTTAGGTTTTGCACGCTTTGTTTGCTTCTGAAATCTACGGCAGAGGAGAGTAAAAAAAAAAACATTTACACTCAGAGCCACAAAGCCTCCTTTTTTTTACAAAGTGCTCTCGCTGAATTCCCCACACCTCCCTCGGATCTGAAGCCCGGGATGTTTTTCTACTTTTTGTGAGTGCTTGCTGTCTTCCGCTGTCTATGTGTGCCCGTTCCTGCACCCCTCCCCTCTGCTGTCCGTGTGCCCTGTTTTCGTGCCTCTGTTGCCTGCTTGTGACTCTGTTGCCTGCTTGTGACCCTGTTTTCGTGCCTCTGTTGCCTGCTTGTCACCCTGTTTACGTGCCTCTGTTGCCTGCTTGTGACCCTCTTTTCGTGCCTCTGTTGCCTGCTTGTGACCCTGTTTTCGTGCCTCTGTTGCCTGCTTGTGACCCTGTTTTCGTGCCTCTTTTGCCTGCTTGTGACTGTTGCCTGCTTGTGACCCTGTTTTCGTGCCTCTGTTGGCTGCTTGTGACCCTGTTTTCGTGCCTCTGTTGCCTGCTTGTGACTCTGTTGCCTGCTTGTGACCCTGTTTTCGTGCATCTGTTGCCTGCTTGTGACCCTGTTTTCGTGCCTCTGTTGCCTGCTTGTGACTCTGTTGCCTGCTTGTGACCCTGTTTTCGTGCCTCTGTTGCCTGCTTGTGACCCTGTTTTCGTGCCTCTGTTGCCTGCTTGTGACTCTGTTGCCTGCTTGTGACCCTGTTTTCGTGCCTCTGTTGCCTGCTTGTGACTCTGTTGCCTGCTTGTGACCCTGTTTTCGTGCCTCTGTTGGGGGCTTTGTGTGGCTGTGTTTGTGGGGGGCTCTGTGTGGGTGTGTGTGTGGGGGGCTCTGTGTGGGTGTGTGTGTGGGGGGAGCTATGTGTGTGTGTGTGGGGGGGCTCTCTGTGGGTGTTTGTGTGTGTCATTTGCGAGAGATAAAGCTAGTGGCATTGTAAATGACAATGCCATTTATTTATGTTAAAAAAAAACATAAATAAAAATAATGTCAAGAGCAATGCCAATAGCTCTAACTTTAACAAAGGCAAAACCATTGCATTGTAAATGCTTGTTATTCTTCTCACTATATTCGACAGCAGTAGCAACATCTAGGTCCTGATGAATGCATAGGCACTTTCCTTTTATGCAGAAACATGTTGACCACTCGCTGAGCAGATATTTTGTTAAATCTGTTATTGCACCATTGTTTTTATGGTTGGGGAGCTGAGAGAAAACATTAAAAGTTCCACTTCTACTCAGTCTCACCTAATTTTATCCTATCACTAATCACTCACTTGCACTGCTTTTTTCAGTTGTCACATTACACTGACACCACTCACTAGATAAAAACGCAGGGTCTTCTTACTCTCATAGTCCTCTTTCCAACTTGTGTGACTGTGTTTGCACTAACTCCTGGGTAAGGAGACCCCATATGATGTAAAAGTGGCGGAACAGATTGACAACTGATGGGAAAATTCTCACCTTGGGTATGTGTCTCACGTGAATGTGGCTACATAGTAACACGTTATGTTATGTTATGTTATATTTACTTTTTTATAGCGCACGGCTACTCAAAAAGAGTGTCCCGGCGCTTTGAGTAAGGAGGACTACAGTACAATAACATAACAAAGTTAAAAAAGAAAGAGACAACAATAAAGAGGGCAAACCAAATATATACAGCCTACTGGGTGAACAACCAAGTTTTAAGACCTTTTCTAAAGGCAAGTAGGCTGGTGGCTCCCCGAAGTGTGAGCGGCAGAGAGTTCCACAACTGTGGCGCCAGTAGTCCAAAGGAGCGACCTCCCAGGCGAGCTCTCTTCACTCGCGGGACCACCGCCAAGAACAGAGATTCCGATCTCAAAGAACGAGCAGGGTGGTAAAATGCAAGTCTCTTTTGGAGGTACTTTGCTCCAACCGCATGGAGGGCCTTGTAGGCCAAGGTCAAAGCCTTGAAGGCAATCCGCTTGCGGATTGGAAGCCAGTGCAAAGTCTGCAGCAAGCCTACTGCACTGGCACGTCTATTCAAGCCAAAGATAGCTCTCGCAGCAGCATTTTGCACCACTTGGAGCCGCTGTAACAAATACTCTGGCAGGCCCAGGTAGAGCGCGTTCGAATAATCTAGCCTAGAGCCGATCAGGGCCTGCACAGTCAGCTTCCTATGCTCCTCAGACAAAAGAGGAAGAAACCTCCGCAGCATCCTAAGGAGGCCAAAGCACATCCCTGGCCCCCCCTAGGATCTGGGATTTCAACGTAAGCCCCTTATCCATCTTGACCCCCAAGTTCTTCGCAATCTGGGATGAACAAGACGGAGGGAACATATTGATGGGCCACCAAGCCTGCCAGACTGGCTCCGTGTCGCACCCAAAGAAGAGTACCTCGGACTTATCGGAATTGCACTTGAGGCTGTTCAGTTGGAACCATTGAAAAACAGCCCCAAGGCAATCCCGGATACTCTCCCCATCAAAGTCTCCTCCTCTCTTACACGAGAAGAGGAGCTGGGTGTCGTCTGCGTAGGATACGATCTGGACCCCGAACGACTCCGCCAACGCCGCCAAAGGGGTCATGAAGATGTTAAAAAGGGTTGGGCTCAAAATAGAGCCCTGAGGGACCCCGACTCCCAAAGGCGGCATCACGGCGGAATCTGGCGAGGCCCAGACCGTTTGCCGGCGGCCAGCTAGAAAAGAGGAAAACCAGCTGAGCACCGTCCCCCGTAGTCCTATCTCATGGAGTCTTGCGAGAAGGCCATCATGGGGGACGGTGTCAAAAGCCGCCGACAAATCCAGCAACACCAGCATGGCTTTGCCTCCCGAGTCCAGAACCCCTTTAATGGTCTCTGATACCTCAAGGAGCGCGGTCTCAGTGCTGAGATTTGGACGGAAGCCAGACTGAGTGGCATGCAGGATCTCATTTGTCTCCAGAAAATTGGAAAGCACCGTCTGAACGTGCTTTTCCACAATTTTCGTGAGAGCCGGCAGCAAAGAAATAGGCCTGTAGTTGACTGGGGCCTTCGGGTCCAGGCCAGGCTTCTTAAGCAGCGGGATGACCATTGCCTGCTTCCAGGCCTGCGGAACCACCCCCCGGCTCAGCGAGAGATTCAATAGCGGGTTCGCCAGGGGATTAATCACCTCCGCAATTTTCGCCAGAAACTTAGCGGGGCACGGGTCAAGCGGCGAGCCCGATTTGAGATTGCCCATGAGTGCTAAAGAGGCAGGGACAGAAATGTCAATGTGGTGTCACTGAATAATTCAGCTCACAATCCCCCTTTCTGTCATGTCAATGGTCGTTACTTTTGACTCCTAGATACTTTCTGTGTAAATCACAAACAACACCAGCCATCAGTGCATGCTTCCACCGGGCACACACCACCAGACGTCAGTGCACGCTTTCACCAGGCACACACACACCACCAGCCGTCAGTGCACACTTTCACCAGGCACACACACACCACCAGCCTTCAGTGCACGCTTTCACCAGGCACAGACACCATCAGTCGTCAGTGCATGCTTTCACCAGGCACAAACACCACCAGCCATCAGTGCACGCTTTCACTGGGCACAAACAACACCAGCCATCAGTGCATGCTTTCACCGGGCACACACCACCAGACGTCGGTGCACACTTTCACCAGGCACACACACACCACCAGCCGTCAGTGCACACTTTCACCAGGCACACACACTCCACCAGCCTTCAGTGCACGCTTTCACCAGGCACACACCACCAGCCGTCAGTGCACACTTTCACCAGGCACAGTTACCATCAGTGGTCAGTGCACGCTTTCACCAGGCACAAACACCACCAGCCGTCAGTGCACGCTTTCACAAGGCACACACAACCACACCGTCAGTGCACGCTTCCACCAGGCACACACCACCAGACGTCAGTGCACGCTTTCACCACGCACACACACACCACCAGCCGTCAATGCATGCTTTCACAAGGCACACACAACCACACCGTCAGTGCACGCTTCCACCAGGCACACACCACCAGACGTCAGTGCACGCTTTCACCACGCACACACACACCACCAGCCGTCAATGCACGCTTTCACAAGGCACACACAACCACACCGTCAGTGCACGCTTCCACCAGGCACACACCACCAGACGTCAGTGCACGCTTTCACTAGGCACACACCACCAGCCGTCAATGCACACTTTCACCAGGCACAGACCCCATCAGTTGTCAGTGCACGCTTTCACTGGGCACAAACACTAACAGCCATCTGTGCACACTTTCACCGTATTTAAGCATTACAGCGGATTCCTGTCACACACACAACCACACATACAACCACACACACAACCACACCATCAGTGCACACTTTCACCAGGCACAGACACCATCAGTCGTCAGTGCATGCTTTCACCGGGCACAAACACCACCAGCCATCAGTGCATGCTTTCACCGGGCACAAACAACACCAGCCGTCAGTGTACGCTCCACCAGGCACACACCACCAAACGTCAGTGCACACTTTCACCAGGCACAGACACCATCAGTCGTCAGTGAATGCTTTCACCGGGCATAAACACTTCAGCCGTCAGTGCACGCTTTCACTGTATTTAAGTATTACAGTGGATTCCTGTCACACACACAACCACACATACAACCACACACACAACCACACCTTCAGTGCACACTTTCACTGGGCACAAACAACAACAGCCGTCAGTGCACGCTTCCACCAGGCACACACCACCAGACGTCAGTGCATGCTTTCACCAGGCACACAGACACACCACCAGCCGTCAGTGCACACTTTCACAAGGCACAGACACCATCAGTCGTCAGTGCACGCTTTCCCTGGGCACAAACACCACCAGCCATCAGTGCACGCTTTCTTCAGGCACACACAACCACACCGTCAGTGCACACTTTCACCAGGCACAGACACCATCAGTCGACAGTGCACGCTTTCACCGGGCACAAACACTACCAGACGTCAGTGCACACTTTTACCGGGCACAAACAACACCAGCCGTCAGTGCACGCTTCCACCAGGCACACACCACCAGCCGTCAGTGCACGCTTTCACCAGGCACACACACACACCACCAGCCGTCAGTGCACGCTTTTACCAGGCACACACCACCAGCGTCAGTGCACTCTTTCATCAGGCACAGACAACATCAGTCGTCAGTGCACGCTTTCACCGGGCTCAAACACCACCAGCCGTCAGTACACACTTTCACCAGGCACACACCACCACACCGTCAGTGCACACTTTCACCAGGCACAGACACCACCAGCCGGCAGTGCACACTTCCACCAGGCACACACACCACCAGCCATCAGTGCACACATCAATTGTTAACGCATCCACAATTAACTATTGTAGCAATCGCAGTACGGCGTACTTTACTTTTAAACATATTCATCTAAAGCGCAGCATGACACCATTGCTACAAAAAAAAAAAATGTGACCCACAATTTATAGACTTATGTTGCAATTGGTGTTGCAATATTTAGCATTGCCAATAGCTCAAACTTAATTAATGCGAGACCTATTGCATTGCAAATGCCTGTTTCATTCAGCAGTTCCTGTATTCCCTGCACTGCGGGGTAACAATTTGAAAAGTACTTGTCCAGTTTTCAATACATTTTGTTACACAACAAAATGCCAAAATATCTGACTGCCCGGTTTCATATAACCCTACATGTTGAAGACTACATAAGCCATAAAGGCTGGCAATAGTGGCCAAGGGTGCCTGTTTCTGTACCTTGCAGAGTCTTTGTTGTTTGCATATTCGCTCCATTGTTTACTTACCAACCTTAAATCATTTAGGTGGCAGGGTTCTGTGTTTCTAATGATTCAGCCTAATGATTTTGAATGACATTCCTGTACATTTTTTATGTTTGCTGCTGACCTTCCATAACTACGGTAACACTGACTTTTGATCTTGTGCTCAGAACTCCTTCCAGTTGCACAGACAGAGCGCAGTTTTCCTTTATGCCATATTACAATTAGGATTTTATTTTGTGCTTCAGAAAGTTTACCTTTACTATTGTTTTTCAAAAGAGAGGACGAAAGATTGTTTTAACTTTGAAGAATTTTTCTTCCAGATGTTTCAGGAATGCAAAGACAGATTTCATAGTATTCCAGATCTTGCTGGAGTTACTACCTGAAACAGGATTAGAAAGGTTTAGGCTGCATAAGTAATCGAAGGTCGCTCACTTATGGCATGTAATTTATGTTTAGTGATTCGATCCAAGTTAGAAGTCACATGTTCACTCCCTCTGATCTAGAGTTGATTTAATTTCATGTGATTCCTTGTGATGTTATAGTCAGAAAAAAGACGGTGTGTTGTAATTTCCAGTCAGAAAGAGGCCTGCCTTTGTCAAGCATCTGTTGGGCCAACACGGAGGGGTGCACGAAGTTTCGCCCTTGTTTCTTAAAAATATCTTGTTTTTTGGTGTAGTGGGGAATGGGGCCAAATTACCTGAGTAACGACTGTCCATGTTTCTGGTGATGCCGTAATCAGCCCTGGCAAGTGCCACTCATCAAAGGTCAGACTAATGCAAATTGTTAGTTATTTATTTACCGCAGTGGAACATTCTGTTCTGCAGTTTTAAGGGCTCCTTAGAGCTCAGCAGCAGTAGCTATGTGTTTGCCACACAGTGGAAAAGGTTATTTATTTATTAGTGCAGCTGCTATAAATGTCTGCAGCCCAGATAGATAATAAGGGATAAAGGAAAGGTTAACTGTTGTCCCAGTTACACCTCCAGTATGAACTATTTTATAAGACTGATTATGGGGAGCAGTGCCGGCTTTAGCACTGGTGGCACCCAGTGCGACAATCTTTTTTGGCATCCCCTCCATATAAGCCTCTTTGAATTCTCTCCACTACCACCCGGCAACAGTGCCCCTCACCTCTCAATTGACCCTCTGTCAAATGCACTTCATTTGTTTTAAAGTGCTGGTAAAAGCTGGTTTTACTAATCCACTCAATTATCCACATAAAATACAGACCTGCTCTTTGCAGCAGGCAAATTAACCCTCTGCGCTACTTTATGGCGATTCAAAATTTGGGCTATACAGAATTCAGATCTCTCTCTACCAGGAACATTCATCACAAGAGTTATCATGACTTTTTTAGGTCTCACCAAAGCCACGCTTGCGCTGTCTCTGCGAGACATACTGTATTGATGATATGGGCTTTAAAAGCTCTGCGATCTTTTAAGGACTGCCCCTGTTACATGTCTTGTTACTCAGAGCTTTTGAGCACCATTTCTTTCTTTAAGCTGGAGCACGGGAGACCAGTGCTTGCTGTTTACAGAACTCTGTTGTAAACAGGCTGTAAATCTTGCTCTTATCTTGTCAAATTTGCTGTGAATTCAAAGACAGGTCTGTTTTGGCTGCAGCTGCCTCCTCCTCCCTCCTGCTTTTTAAACCCAGGGCCTGGCATCACGGTCCCTGCCTTCCTATGGATACCTATGGATACCACAGTCTCAGAGCTCAACAAGTATTTGCAATGCAATAGGTCTCGCATTTGCAAGAGTTTGAGCTATTGGCATTGTAAATGACAATGCCTTTTATTTGTGTTTTGAAAACCTGCAAGTGATGCGTAAACATGCAATTTGTACTTATAGTCGTTGCTTAAAAGAAGCAAGGCTGGCAGTAAAAGAAGCACAGTTACGCACCGCTTGCAGGTTTTCAAAACACATAATAAAAGGCATTGTCATTTACAATGCCAATAGCTCAAACTCTCGTATATGCGAGAACTATTGCATTGCAAATGCTTGTTATTGCTGTCTGAAAGCTTTCAGACAGCAATAACAAGCATTTGCAATGCAATAGTCCTCGATGCACAAGGAACTCTGCTGCAGGTGCTTTTGCTTTTCGCCCCCATGCAAGGAAATTTGAACCAAAAGAAAGTGGTACTTACTTCTACAGCTTCTGTTGCGTCAATGGGGATACTTTCCGATATGTATCTTAATCTTACTACAAGAATGTTTCTCTTTATTTTTAAGCACAATTAGGCTTTACTATAAGTGTTACTATAAGTACTATAAGTGTTACACGAAAAGCATGGAGTGTGACTCATAAGCGCATTTAAACAATAGTAATGTCACACCTAAGCAATCTGAAAACTTGGCAACTATGGGCGAGTACGCTAATTTGACAATTTTTCCTCCTAATGCTCCTACCGGCTTTTTAGTCACAGAATGTTAGCAAGTATGTCAATGAAGAGGTCACATGCTTATAATTGCGGAACTTTTGATAATGTATATAATTTCTTCTGAATTTATTTGACCACCTTTCTTTATACATATTTAGATTTTTTTGTTCAATATCCTCTTCCTTATATATTGATTCTAATTAAGGTCATGTAATACATTTCATTTTAGGAAACGTGCCAAGCGTGCGAAAGGTTCTTGAAAATGTTAGTAACTTGGGTTCGAAAGTTTCAACTAGAAAAATTCCCTATCTTTCAGCCTCGAGGACACCTGCACACATTGATTAAAATAAAATGAATTCTGATACTGAAGCTTGCCTCGTAGGCTGTTTGTTTACTTCATTCCGTGGGAGCGCTCTAACACTCAGAACATGTAGAACGAGGCAGAGGCAGCCGCATATTCTTTTACAATGAGGGGAACGTGTAAAAATAAGAGCTGAGCAGGCGTATGACCTGTCACGTACCTGAAACAAGCTATAAAAGTGGTAGTAGTGGCCTCGTGACAACAGGACTCAATCACTGAGCTGTTTCGAGGTCGAAGAACAATAAAAGATGCCAGTAGAGCAGAGTAAAGCTGTTGAGAAAGAACGCTCTTCCGCGTTTTGCCATGTATTTACTGCGCACGCGTCAAAATAGCTGATGGAGGGTTTTCCTGTGACTCGAGCGCGTGAGACTGTCAGTGCGCATGCTCTACCTTGTGGCACGGGCGAAGCTTGATGAGTCGTTCCATTGCTTTCTGCTCCCAAAATGGATCCAATCTAGTTACACCCACGAGGCCGGAGTCAATATCCAGCACGATTTTCTTTAAGTGATTGAAGGCAGGGAACGTGTATACATTTTCTTCGTCTTTTTATTTTGTTTTAAAAAAAATAAAATGTCACTGCCAGTAACATGTTACTTATGAAGGCATAATTGCAAGCCCTTTTGTGGTCAAAATTTTTACTGGATGCCATCATTTATGTGCTTTACAAGAAATACATTAGAAATCCATTGTCATTTATTAATAGAAAACACAACTCAGAAGTATGTATCTCAAGGTTGAGATGAAAGTTTTTAAGGACCAAATGTGAAAGATACAGGGCTTCATTTGTGCTAGGGGGCCTGTGGCGAGCTGACCCTGGCGTGAGGAAGGCCTAAATCAGATCGGCAATTGAGAGAGTGTCCACACAGTTATGTGCCACTCTGCAAGTGATCACGTGAGATCACTGCCTGTTTATCCCTCGGATTTGAGCCCTGTTACGGGATGTGCAGAGATACAACTTAGGGGAGAGGCTGGGTGGCTCTCTACATCCCTCCCATCTTTTAATCAAAATATAAAGTGTAACCAAACTTTCACACACATTTGCAAACAAAGTCTCTTAACTTCTGGCTGGGATTCGGGCGCAGCTGGTATCACTGGCTTCGTGTAGCGACACTCAGCTCTAGTTCATCAATACGATCTTCGTCTGGTCTGTTTCTGGGCGATGTTGTCTGACTCCCTTGTGCCTGATTGTCAGACCAGGTGACTCGAGATTTCCCTACGGTTACTGGTTGGGGTGTGAGTTGTGCGCTGGCCCTGCCTACTGCATCCAGTGGGAACTCTTTATCGTCTGGGTTACTTTCTGACCTACTCGGAACACCTGCAGGTGCAGTGTTTGACGGCACTTCCTTGAACCAGGACATGTTCCTCACTACCCTATGTCAGCCTCGCCTGGCAGTAATCATGGTTCTGTGGACTTGCACTACCGTCCATGTTTCTGATTCGTAAGGTGTGCGGAACTTCCACCCCGGGTGGTGGTCTTTGATAACCACTTAAGAATCTACTTGCAGACATGGGACCCTCTCGTTACGGTCGAGTGAGGCCTTTCATTGGTAGTTTGTCGCCTTTGCTGCGCTCTTTCCACATCCAGACTTGGTGGCACCCACTTAGAATCTTCTGGAAGGACGTCCCTGGGCGACTGTCGGATCAGGAGGGTCGCGGGGTGCACCCCATGGTGGAGTGGGGGGTCTGTTGGTAAGTCAGGGGAACTGGTAAAGACATACCTCGGCATCTTGGTTTTGGTCTAATCCAAATAGCAAGGCTTGATTCAGTATTCTCATGCATCTCTCCACCTACCCATTCGTCTGTGGCCATTGGGGTGTGATTCTCCGGTGGTGAACTGCCTTTTGTATCAAGAAGTTCTGAAACTCTTGCCCTTGGAAGGGGGGTCCATTGTCAGACTTCATTTCTCTCAGCAAACCAAACATCACAAAGATCTTCTCCAGCGCCGGTCGTACACGGACAAATGCGGTGGATGGTACAAGCTCAACCACTGGAAACTTCAAAAACGTGTCTAAGATCACCAGGGTGTTCCGCCCATCGGGAAAACTCCCAAAGTCGACACTGACCTTTTCCCACGTGGTGAGGGTTGGCAGCTTCCATCAGCATGGGCGCAGGAGCTGGGTCTCGTCCAGTGATGATGCATGGGTGGCAACGCCGGAGTTCTACGTCCATTAGTTAGTTCATCCATGCCTGGGAACCACACCTTTGCTCAGAGCCTCGCCTTGGTCTTGGCGGCCCCTTGGTGATAGGCAAGAGTGACCTTCCAACCTTGGAGGCTCTTGGGGATGACGATCCTCTGTCCACAGACCACCAGGCCGGACCCACTTGTGCTCAGTTCATGTTGTGCCCTCCGGAGCTGGTGGTTTGTGTTCTGCTCATCCGCCAACAGCAGCTTGGATCCTTCCAGGAGTTTGTGCCATTGTCCTTTCTCCCGGGTTTCCTTCACTTCAGCAGTGTGTCATCGGAGTCTGTGGCTTCTTTTATGCTCTCTCTGGTGACGGCCACCATGCAAGCATATGCCTCTACCATATTCACAAAACACTCTGTGTGAGCTTCGTCTAGGGTCCCTTCCCCCGGGGTGTTTGGTGAGGGGTGGCACAATAGAAAATTGGCAGGGTTGTTGACACCGGGCCTGTAGACCAGCTGGTCGGGGGCCTGGCGGGATGACCCACTGAACAGCAGCAGGAGTTGTTTATGATCCATCACCACTCTGAACTGGTGACTGCATAGGTAGAGATGGAAGTGCTGGCAGGCCCAACGGATGGCTAGTGCCTCATGTTCTATTTGGGTGTACCTGGTTTCCGTCTGCGACAGCGCCCGACTCCCATAGGCCACTGGGACGTAATCCCCTCGAGCATCTTCCGGCAAGAGAACGACACCAAGCACCACATGGCTGGCGTCCACAACCATCTTGGTCGCCTTCCATGAGTGGAAATAGGCCATCGTTGTCTGGTCCAGCAATGTTTCTTTATGTCCTGAAATGCGACCTTTTATATGAGACGCCATGACCAGGGCACGCTCATCTTCATTAGTTGGCAGAGTGGGTCTGAAAATGTGGCCAGGCTAGGTATGAACCTTCCGCATTATGTTACCATGCAGAGGAAACTGGGTACCTCGGTTGGGTTTTGCAGCACTGGGGCACTCTGCATGGCTTCTGCTTTCCCGGGATCAACTAGGAGCCCTTCGCGGGAGGACACGTATCCAAAGAAGTTGATATAATTCTGGTAGAAAGAGCAGTTCTACCAATGGAAGATGAAGCCACAATCCGTCAGGCACTGTAGCTTAGCTCACAGTTTTTCATGGTGTTCCTCCAGGTTCCTGGAATATATTAAAATGTCATCTCTCAGATTTATGACGGCACCAGCCCTGAGACGGTTTCTCTGATGGCATTCTGAAACACCTCTGCTGCTCACAAGATGCCGAAACTGAGTCTAGTGTACCACCTGAGTCCCACATGCGTGGAAAAAGTTGTGATGTAATGACTTTCAGGTGCCAGCTCCATCTGATGGACTCCCGAGTTCAGATCCAACTTGGAGAACCACTGCACCGGTTCAGATCTGCCACAATGCCGTCCATTATGGAGTTAAAATGTCATTACCTCCGGATGGCCTGTTTGGGCAGCCTCATTTCTACACAGAGCCTGGTGGCCCCAGGCTGTTTAGGTTTCAGCGCGATGACCCAGGGTGACACCCATGGGATGGGACCGAGACCTTCTCGATCCCTCCTTGGCGTTCCAGGTCTTGAAACTCCTTCTCAACCAGGGGGCGGAGATGAAACGGGACACGCCTATGCCTGAGTGCTTTGGGCTTGATGGTCGTGTTGATGTATTGAGTTACCTTGTAGTACTTCAGCTTTCCCTGCCCCTGGAATAGTTGAGGGAACTCATTGAGCAGGTCTTCCATGTGTGAGTCGTGTATTTGCTTTGCGAAAAACACGAGCTCCAAGTCTTTGGCAGTGTGGCAGCCGAGCAGCGGACCAACCTGCCCTCTGTGATGTGAAACTTGATCCTGACGACGTGGTCGAAACTGGCAACATCAACCACAACAGTGCCCAACAGCGATCGGGGCTCCATACCTCTGTAGGTGAAGATTCTAACTGAGCTAGGGGTGAGAGGAGGACAGGGGCCGACCTTTCATAGTGACTGGAGCCCATCACGTTCACCAATGCCGGTGTCGATAAGCGCTGGAATCAGGACGTTATTAACATGCACATGCACATCGGTGGGGCACTCCTTTTGCGACCAGAGCATCCATCAAAAGAGATCACGAAGACGTCATCCTCGAAATGTGCTGTGGCCCCTTGGGTGGGAGATGCCCCCGGGCTTACGGGGTCTTCGAGCGTCAAATGGCGAAGGGTCATGGCGCATTCTCTCACGCTGTCTCCTCTCGGCCACCCTCTTCCGCCACGGTAGACCCTGGCATAGTGGTTTATCTTCCTGCATCTGGAAGATGTTTGCCCTCTCTCCGGGCAGTGGTCTGTTGGCTTGTGGTCAAAACCGCAGTACCCGCACTTTTTGGGGCTTTTCCCTGGTGTATTTCACGGGTGAGCTGGGGCAAGGCGCTGTTGTATAGCGTCTATCATTTCCACTTTAATGGCAGTTGTCGTCATAGCGAGCGATCTATTGGCGTTCCTGGCCGCTTCCATTTTATCCGCCCGGCTGTTGGAGAGTTCATGTGAGCGTGCGAGGACCAAAATTTCGTCCAACGATATCCCTGGTTGCCGGAGTATTTGGCATCAAAGAGCAACGGATTTACAGCCCTGAATGCTCTGCGCACGGATCTCCTTGTGTTGGTTGATGTTCACGCATGTGCATGCAAGCAAGGCATAGAACATGTCCACCAACTCTGCGTCCGTCTGTTTGGTTTGGCGCAGTTTGAAGCACTCATAGCCGGGTATTCGTCTGTGGGTCAAAATGCTTATTTAGGGCCTCCACAGCAGCGTCGTAGTCCCTATCATCGCTGGTGTCAGGCAGTGTCTCTAAAAGTTAATACAATTCATCGCCACCATAGTGCAACAGTAGTGATGGTTTCACTGCCCCATCCATTTATCCTGTGCCCCGAAAATAGTGGGGGAGATGGCCTAGCCATAGTTTCCAACAAGGTGCAGCTGTTGCGGGGTCAGCAAGCAGGCTGAAAGGCGGCAGTGGGGTGACAGGAGTGCGAGTATGGCACGGGAGGTACATGGGCCATCACTGGTGGTGGAGGAGGTGATGGATTCCCCCATGGGCGCTGTGGTCCTGGCAGCTGGTGCCCCTAAGGGGTCGGAGTTGGCATGCGCTCTGTCCAATTGACCCAACACTTCACTGCTATGGGTGTTTCCTGGTTTCAGTATTGGGTCATCCTGGGCGTGTGGGCAGAATGACGTCTTTAATTTGTGGCCCTTATTTTTTTTTCTCTCCAGACCCCCTGCACATCCACTGTTCTCAGCATGCCCTGGGGCAAAGTCCTGGATAAGGTGCCTCTGACTGAGAAAGGGGAAAGGATCTATGCCTCACAGTCTGTTCCTTCGTACTGGATAGTGATGTGGATGCAGTGATTACTGTCTCTTTTTGCATTTGTTTCTGTGTATTGATTCCCACAGGGACACATCGCGGGACTGCCTATTTCCCTTCTCCACTCACCTGGATTCCAGCAGGCGATGAGGCACGCACGCGGCCTCTTCTAGCAGCGCTGTCCACCAGCGAAGATGCGGCCGTTGCATGGGGGGAGGAGAGACCACTCCCCTGGTGATGTGGCATTTATGGAGCAGGCCGCAGAGCAGCCGGCAGTATCTGCGGGCTGAGGCAGTTGCGCTGCCGGCGGGAGCTGCTCCATGATGGTCCTCCGCCTGACGGCTACACAGTACAGCAGGTTGTGGTGGCGGATATAACAGCCAGCCAGAGATAAAGCGATGCTGCCGCAGGGCACCAGCACTGCAGTGCGGGAGCGAAGCAGCAGCTGGAATTGGAATGCAGCGAGGGATCGACACTCCATCGTCGCCAATGTGGCAAGCTGTACCTGGCATGAGGTAGGCCTAAATCAGATTGGCGATTGAGAGAGGGTCTACACAGTTATGTCCCACTCAGCAAGTAATCACGTGCGATCACTGCCCATTTATTAATCCCCTTGGACCGAGTCCTGTCACGAGGGGTGCACAGAGATACAACTTAGGGGAGAGGCCGGGTGGCTCTGTACAGGGACCCCCGGAAATCATTTTTGGGGACCAGCACTTATTTGTCCTGGTGCTATCACGTTACACTATAAGGGTAGAGACATCCCCAAAGAAAAACATGAGACCACAAACTGCCAATATGTCTAATTCTAGTGTGCTAATAACCAGAGCTGGCCCTTGCTGGCACAATGTCCTGGGCAGAAAGAATTTTGGCACCCTGGCTGCAGCTATTGAATAAGTGGAGGCAGCATGGAGCCAATCTTGTGTCACACATCAGAGCAGTGATTGGCATCTGAGCACAAACTTCTCACCACCTCACCTAAATATTCGGGTTCATTCAAAGTGGGAGCTTGATCACAGTAGTGCCAAGTTATTAGTGGTGAGAGTGGCAATGATGGTGTGTGTCGGCAGGGGGCGGGGAGTGAGAGGGAGATAGGAGAGGTAGGAAGGGGGTTGATAGTGTGTGGAACGGCACCCGAGGCAAGTAAAAAAGGATTACAAACTGGTGTTTAGTATGCATCATAGGTGTCAAGAGGGACACTGCTGTCTGCAGGACTTAAATACAGACTGCTCTGTGCACCCCTCTGAAGATTGGCGCCCTGGGCCTATGGTGCAAGGGTTGCGTCATTTTGGTTTTCGTCAATATAAATAAAATCCAAAACATAGTTCTTCTTATGCTGCAGTGAAACCAAATCATCTTTCAAAAGTTGTAAAAAGTTACTCGGATGTCATCTTTTAAATGGCATTGACAGGAAAAGCAAAACAGATTGTTCCCGAATCCGATTATACAAAGGAATCAAGAGATCTTTATGCATGATGATGACCACTGCATCACCAGTTAGGGGCGTTCACAAAGCATGTCTTGCATCAAGAGTCGCATAGTTGGCAGTAATGAAGGCACTAGGACGAGGCAGGCCTTGATTACATTCACTGAAGAAGTGCTTTAAAAGTTGCCTGATTACAGCCACTTCCATCATGGCCACATGTTTATTAACATTATTAACATACCAGCTGCAGCAGAGAAATGAGCCAATACATCAGGAAAATTGGCACTACCAATCCCGACTATTGCAGATTTCTTTGATTTATTCCTCTGACTTTGAAATGAGTGCAAGGTAGGTATCTGCAGTATGGTCACCGCCCTCAATAAATAGATTTGAAACTCTGCTTTCTCCTCCAGAATGTTGTGAAGTTATAAATTTAGAACAGAGCAGACACTCATAAATAACTTAAATAATAGCAAAGGAAGAAGAAAAGACATGTAAGGGGGGAGAACTTTCAGTGAAGCAAGGCCACCGAACTTACCTGCACCCTGCACCAGTCGTCACTGGGTCCCTGACGCTGTTGGTCTACCTGCCGCCGCCAGCAACATCCCGCAGTCGCAGAGGGGGAGACCACAGCTTCCAGGCTGCACAGCAACTGCACCGCAACTGCCCCGCCCACTGCCACACATTTCGCGTGCCCGGAGGCGCTTAAACATCGGAGGCTCCTGCTAAGGAGCGGGGTAGAACTTTCAGTGAAGCAGGGCCACCGGACTTACCTGCATGCCGCACCAGTCGTCCCTGGGTCCCTGACGCTGTTGGTCTCCCTGCCGCAGCCAGCAACATCCCGCGGCCGCAGAGGGGGAGACCACAGCTCCCAGGCTGCACAGCGACTGCCCCGCGACTGCCCCACCCACTGCCACGCATTTCACACGCCCGGAGGCGCTTAAACATTGGAGGCTCCTCCCGCGTAGCGGGGCGCGCGCGGGTCGAGCTGGGCGAAGCCCGGGCAAAGGGCAGGCCGTCTGTGGCCGTCCGAGGCAGGAGGAGGCAGGGTAGGGCCATACCCATGACATTTATTTCCCGACAAACGACCGGTGAGTGGCTTTACATTTACATCCTTCTCCCAGTCTTTACCTGTAGTATAAAATGGGAAAGAACTGTGCTATAGCCACTGCGACCAATTTAAATGCCATTGACACTGTACTGGAGCATGCTATGACCCTGGTGAGCAATGAAATTCAGATGGCAAAAGAAGATTGTCCGTGGGTTCCATCAAACAACCAGGCATAAACTCACATGACACCTCAGACAATAGCATGGCTCAATCACTGTCACATACAGTAACTGTACACTTACCTCAGACTGCAATAGGAGAAACTTCTCTGGACCTGGAAGGTCCGGAACTGACCAGTCCGGTTGCCAATGTTGAAGCTGATTTAAGTCAAATTGACCACTCACTTATTGTGAATGTACCCACCATGCCTGACCCAGAAATGTGTGGAACTAAAAAGAAGAGGAAGGCATCTAAACAGTCCTGCCCCAAACCCAAAAGAAAACAGCCATCTCGTCTGAAACCCCAATGTGCAACTTTAAATAGATGGCTTGAGGGCAACTCCACTACCACTGATCCTACTATGGATCCTGAACCTTCCACAGATCAAATTCCAATTGGCAACAGATGTAGCGATACCACTGTTCCAATCATCGCAGTCGAGGAGGACTTAGAATGTAATCCACACAAACTGGCTTTTCAGACTTTACATTGGGGGACACTGCGATCGATATTATTGTTGACACAGTCTGTAATCGCATTAAAGGGCTGATAGATTCAAGCTTTGATAGGTTGTGGAAACGATTAGATCGCTTGGAAAGCTTAACCTTGAAATCCACACTGTCAAACAAGGAAAATAATGAACTCACTAATCATGTTAATACTCAGAGAACTCATATGCCAGGAAAACAACTGCCTATCCCCCTACCCTCAGTATCTAAAGCTGCAGTACCCAAGCCATCAGGGACATCACTGCTCTCCCCCGCACCCCCAGCAACCCAAATTGCAAAACCTTTGCTAGTCACTACTGATCGCAATGCATCTACATGCCCCGGCTTATCATGCGATGTTAACCCAAACCCTGCTTATAGCAGGACGATAGATAATGCCAGCACAGCTGCGGTTACGGATAAAGGGCCTGACGAACTTAATAAAGACATTCTGAACCTGCCACCTCCATCTTGCCCATACGTTTTAGTTCTTGCAGGAGTCCCTCCCACACAGGAAAATAAATCCGAGTCATGGGTTCAGCTTAGAAATAAATGTATGGATTGGTTGGCTAAACACAAAAGGTTCAAAAGGCCCGACATGAGCGAAATCTTAATGGTCCATAGGGTGGGTTGGGTGGGCCCCGCACCAAAAATTATCAAAGGGGACTGCATTGTTATTAATTTTTCACATCCAAGGATTGCTGGATCCATACTTGGAGTTAAGGAAACCAGCAACCTTAGCCAACATCTGCGCCTTGTCCCTTGGGTTCTTTTACAAACGCCCACTGACACAATACTCAGTCTCTAGTCTCCCCCAGCTCACAAACCAATACCTGGCCCTCTCTGATTTGGATACACTTGACTGACCATCGGAGTCACCCATTTCTAATAGCTCGCTGGTGTGTGGGAATGTGGACGTGACTGCCCCTGTCAGCCCTGAAGTGTCCAACCCCTGCAAAGCTGAGATATCTGAATCCATATTGAAGGTCCTAAGCTGGAATGTGGCAGGCCTAGTCCCAAAGTTAAAATCAGCAGAGTGGGTGGATATGATTAGAGAACATGATGTTCTTTTGTTTCAAGAGACTTGGGCCCCCAAAGAGTTATACCTTGAGGGATATGAATGCTTCAACATCATTCCCGACACCCCTAGTCACGGCAAACCAATAGGGGGACTATCAATATGGATCAGAATCGCCTCAGGGGGTAGAACAAAATTAATCCCTACTGGTCACACCAATTTTCAAGCTCTAATTTACACACGGGGTCCCTCTATTTGTTTTATTAATTTTTATAATAATGATTTTTTAACAACCCCGAATCCTAATTTTGTTCAACTTTTTAATTTTATTATGGATCAAGATAACCTATTAGGGAAATATAATTTGGCGGGCATTTTCTTGGGGGGTGATTTTAACGCAAAGATTGGAAGAGGTCTTAACGGACTCCCTTTTGATTTAAACACCTTCAACCCATGTAAAAGGGGATATGAGTTAATAGATCATTTAGTAAACTCCAGTCTCCTAAATGTAATGGATATCGCCCCAATTAACATCAATGAGAATTCAACGCCCACCTATAAAGGACTAGGACGAGGGCCAGTTATTGACTATGTTTTTCTATCACCCTCGTTACAAAGTCATCTCCTCGGGGCAGAGGTAAAGCGGTCCACCTTTGGAGACCATAACCCCATAATTGTTCAGCTAAAGGTGGCACGTCGTGCCAATTTTAGGAAGGAACCAGGAGCGAGCAATTTACACCTCTCCACTGACACCTTGAGAGTCAAATGGAGAGGTTTAGACTATAAAGAGCTTTTTGCGAAGATGGTAAAAACATACCCTACTTTATGTGAGACGTGCCTGGTCTTGTCAGACCCTAATCCTGCGGTTGTTACTGCATTTACCGAACTATGTGTAGGCATAAAAAAATCTGATCTCTAGACCAGTGGGTACTCGTAACTCTGACCCTAAATGGTTCGATAACATCTGCTCCAGAGCTAATAGGGAGTTGAGAGCGGCTCTGTCAGCAGACACTAGAGATCCTATGCTTATTCGCACACTAAGGTCAAATTATAAGAGGGTTTTAAGAACCAGGCGTGATACCGTTCTGAAAGAACATTGGGATAATCTGGCTTGTGCAGACAATACCAAAAGTACAACCGCCTTTTGGTCTGCAACCAAATCCCTAAGAACTCTCGGGAATCCCGCCACACCCCTAGACTGTAATATTTCTAGCGAAGTATGGGTCGCTCACTTTTCTAAAATATACGCTTCCCGATTATATTGTGATAATTCCTTGCCTATTACGTTTCCTACTAAAATCTCAATAAATATAGGCGAGGTCGAGGAGACAATATCCCAGAGTGTGGGTAATAAAGCTCCAGGCCTGGATGGCCTACCGATAGACCTTATAAAAGTAGAACAGGAATTCTGGGCCCCCTTATTATTAAATGTTTTTAATAATTTAATTACAACTGATATTCCTAGTACATGGTCAACCTCCGTAATTGTACCAATTTTTAAAAAAGGATCAAGATCGGATCCTAGCTGTTATAGGCCGATCTCACTAATCGACAATACCCTCAAAATATTAGGAAGAATTTTAATCAATAAAATCAGGGCATGGGCAGAGGAAGAAAATATTTTAAATAAATGCCAGTTGGGTTTCCGGAGCCACCTGGGTACAGTGGAACAGTGCCTGAATTTGAACCTAATTATAGGAAAATATACCATCGCTCGACACAGTCCACTGTACCTGGCTTTTATGGCCCTCTCGTCCGCTTTCGACTTTGTCAACAGGTAAAGCTCTGGCAACGCCTTTTGGACTACGGCCTGGATAATAATCTGGTATATTTTCTGGCATACCTGCATAGAGACCTAAAAGCTAGAGTAAGGATAAGCATGGATGGAGCAGTGTCAGGAGACATAACGGTTGGCAGAGGCATCAGACAAGGGTGCGTTCTTGCCCCTCTTTTATTTATTTTATATATTAACGAACTCCATAACGCCCTGTCCAATTTAACTCCCGATGTCCCTATAATAAACGGCACTAAACTCCCCTCCCTACTCTATGCAGACGATGCAGTCTTAATGGGTCGCACACCGAACGCCCTGAGTATTTTAGTGAGGGGATTTGTGGATTTTATGTATAGCCTTGACCTTTGCACTAATTTTAAAAAATCGTTTTTAATGTGTTGTGGCCCTAAAAAAGTCACATTAATAAGATTGTCCTAGATCAGGGATCACTGTTATGCACTCGCACTTTTCCGTACCTGGGCCTACAATTCTCCGATAGCGGCTCATGGACCCCCCATCTGGCATACGGTCGGTCTAAGTTCATCAAGGCCATAAACTCCATACTGTCTCTTCCCAAGCCTATGAGATTTGAGGTGGTCTAGTCTCTATTAAAAATCTATTAGACACAATGTGTTCCTGTTATGACATATGGAGCCGAAATTTGGGGATACTCAAACTTAAAAAAAACCCAAGCCGAGGAGAATAGATTCTGCAGAAGGCTTTTGGGTCTACCAATTTCATCTTCCACCTTTATAAGTCACAATGAACTAAAATTGTTTTATTTTGAGGACTACATTAAGGCACGCCCTGAGTTGTTCTGGATTAAGGTTTGGAAAAACCCCGAAGCCTCACTGACAATTTTAGTTGACTGCCTAAAATGTGATCAGGGTACTAAAATCCCATGGCTTGCCCAAGTTCAGGCAAGCCTGGCAGCAGTCAATCTTGAACATATATTTGACAACCCAAATGGACTAGAGGGGACTAATGGGAAGATAATACGGAATATCCTCTACAGGCATTATGGGGAGACTAGATACAATGGCAGCAGTCAATCTTGAACATATATTTGACAACCCAAATGGACTAGAGGGGACTAATGGGAAGATAATACGGAATATCCTCTACAGGCATTATGGGGAGACTAGATACAATGTAGAACTAGCCAAATATTCTGTGAAACGCTATATCCAAATAGAAGGCGACATTGTATCTACCTCACTTACACCAGCCGGTTACCTCCTTAAAGAAATTACATGCTAGGAGCGCAGCCTCTTGTTTCGCCTAAGAGCAGGATCTATAAAGTACTTATTGTGTTTCCCCTTGGGCTACCATTGCAACATTGAGAATCTGGTCTGCCCATGTCAGAATTCTGGAAAGCAAACACTAATGCACTTTCTGTTCTTTTGCTCCTATTATCAAAAATACAGTAAGCCCCTCCTGATACCATTTTTTAGAGCTAAAGGCATAAAAGATTTTAATGTGGCATTTAAATCTGTTTTACAGCTTAAAGATGATGGATTAATATACCGTGTGTGTACCTTTTTAAAAATGGCCATACGATCCCGTATTTTTATGAAATAATTCTTATTTATATGAACTATGTCATCTCAATAGATCGGGAGGAGGTTTCTTTGCACTTTGCACAGTAGCACTTTAAATTTATGCTGCTATTTGTAAATATGTGAATTATTTTTCCCCTGTCTTCGTTGTAGTAAATATGGAGATATAGATAACAATTTACTCCTTGATCTTTGGCTGCTATTACACTATGCACTTTATTTAGATAGTCTAACAATTAGGATTTATGCCCTATGCACTTTAGAAAATCTGTGTCTAACATAATGCTGCTAAACATATGTTCTATGTATATATTGCTGCTAGTTTAACGGTGACCTCTGTATATGTATATTTTATTAGATAGAGTTACGGAAATAGACAAGAATTAGCGGATATGGACATTAATGATATCTTGCACTTTTTCTTGTCATTGTTTTTATCAAGGAAAACGTAGTGCAGTTACCTTATTTTTTGACCATGTACGTAATTATGTGTATGCTTTTATGGATAATGTAATATCCGAATAAAGGTTATTTTGATTTGATTTGATTTGACATGTAAATGTTTTAACTGTTTTTAATTTGTTTTCAGTCTTTCCAGCAATAACAGACCACCACAGAGGCAGCACAGACACAGACCGTGGACCGTCAGAAAACGCACCAGCCTCACAGACTTAACACCAGAGAATGTCACTGCCCACTACAGGCTCAAAAGGACAACCATCCTCCGCATCCTGAACATCATTGCCCACAGGCTGATGGTACCAACACATCGGACAACTAACATCCCACCTCAGACAAAGCTGCTGGCTGTGCTGCACCTGTTGGCCTCGGGTACCTTCCAACCAACAACCGCCAAAGTCAGAGGAATCTCACAGCCAGCTCTATCAAAGTTCCTCAAACCTCTCCTAGAAGCCATCATCAGCTTGGTACCCCAGTACCTATCCTTCTCCCACACTGTGCAGGAACAGTTGGAGACCAAGCAAGGCTTCTACGCCATAGCTTGATTCCCGCACGTGTTGGGTGCAATAGACTGCACACATGTCCTACTTGTGCCCCCTGCCGACACGGCACACAATTACCGCAACAAAAAGCACACGCATTCCATCAATGTGCAGGCAATAGTGGATCACCGGGGACTCTTCACCAATGTCGTTGCCAACTACCCAGGCAGTATGCATGATTCCTTCATCTTCCTACAGTCTATCATCAACCGGCGCTTCCAGGATGGCACCTACGGAAAAGCTCTGCTCGTTGGTAAGTACCAAATGAACACACCACACACCTCAACTTCACAATCATGCAACTATCAACTCTGGGAATGCACATGTTACAAACTCACATGCCAAACAACATGCCCACCTACCAGACACGATAGCACAACTTACTGTGGTAACCTGGGCTAGCCATGTACAGAAGCCATCAACAGCATGGCAACACAGCCACACAATAGCAGATTCTGGGTAGAGGTGGGAACCAGGCATGTACGAAGGAGGCAAGTGACCCATGAATAAGCATGTACACAATGCCAAGTGTGGCGTGGATGTGCTGGCCAGACTGCAGTATGCAGACCACACACATGAATGAATGAATGACTACACATTTGTATAGCGCGTGGCTACCCGTGAGCATCCCAGCGCTTCAAACAAACCCAGTCAATCCTCACCGGCTCATGAAAACAAAAATGTTTTTAACAGTTTTCTGAACTTCAGATGGTTGGCTTCCAGCCGTAAGGAGTCAGGGAGCTGGTTCCAGAATTTGGCTGCTTGTAGGGAGAATCGTCTGCCACCTGAAAGGTTATTTTTATCTTAGGCACCATAAGAAGATTCCTAGTGCTGGACCTTAAGGTCCTCAGGGTCTGATAGGATTGGAACAGGGGTTGCAACACGATAGGTCCAGATGTTGTCATCGCTTTGTGTGCAATCGTCATTGCCTTGAACCATATCCTTTGTTGCACCAGTAGCCAATGCAGTTGACATACTGCAGGTTTAGCTGAACTCCTCCGGGGCAAGTCCAGCAGCAGCCTAGCTGCACAATTTTGACCCGTCTGCAGGATCTTGATCGTTCCCTGTGGAGCTCTCAAATAGATTGCATTTGCATAATCTAGCCAGGATAGAATCAAAGCCTGCACCAGAAGGCGCCTAGCTTCGAATGGGAGGAGCTTGAGGATCTTCCTTATCACCCTCATTAAGGCGTAGCAGGTAGCTGCTACATTACGCGCTTGCACCCGAAAGCTGAGGGTGGGGTCCAGCCAGACTCCCAAGCTCTTGATTTGTTCCTTGGGCAGAGGGGGCTGGCCAAGATTGCTAGGCCACCAGGCGTCGACTGACAAGGGGGGGTTGTGTCCCAGAATCATGACCTCTGTTTTTGTGCCATTCAGCTTCAAGAAGGAGGTGTTCATCCAGTTACATACCTCCAATAAGCAGGAGGAGAGATTTTCACTGGTGGATTCCTGACCCGAGAGTGACATTATTAACTGGGAGTCATCGGCGTAGGTGACCAGTTGTACCCCCCAGGGCAACACCACCTCAGCCAAAGGTCTCATGTAGATGTTAAACATGGTAGGGCTGAGGGAGGAGCCCTGGGGGACGCCGCACTGCAGAGGGACTTGGGTTGAAGTAGCCTCCTCCTCAAAGACAGCAAAAGTTCTGCCAGTGAAAAAGGAGTCCAGCCATGTCGACACACATCGCTGGTGTTTGGAGTGTAGTGGACAGTTGACGCAACCATGTCACCCCAGCCAGTGGGGGAGATCAAGAAAATGTAGCTTGTCACATCCACCCTGTAAGCGTGAGTGGAGTGGGCTGGCCCGGCATACGCCAGGCCAGCGTAGGTGTGTAAAGCAAAGGACACGTAACTCTGGACGTGGTCCTCTTCCGAAATACCCAACGTCTCTGCCAGGGTGGCGCCTCTCACCCCGCTATGAGGCCCACACCGTTGCCGTGAGCGGTGTTGCCTGCAAGCCTGTGGGTCTAATGCACCCCGGGCCGCTGGTCCCTGAACCAGTCTTGCCCGCCCCTGCGCACCCAGGCCTCAATGCCCAGCTGCCAACACCGGCGTTTGTCGAAGAGGGCCTACCACTTGCCGGTGCAAGCTCCACACGACCTTGGCAGCCTCCTTGGACCATCACGGCCTCCGCGACACAGGCCCGCTGAACTCCATTCTCATTGACGTACTCAACCGGCATTCACATCGGACAAGCAGAACACACATTATTTAAGGCTGGGGTTATGTCACTATTCTCCCTTCAATGTGGTGCCACCAAGGCTGTGCATAGGACTCTCACCAAACGTGTCTGTGGGCCCTTGCTGACTGCGGCCTTCGGCCTACACTGCGGTAATGCAGGCCTCACACCAATCCAATGCAGCCGGTCACAAGCAGGACACGGCAGCTTCGCTGGCTGCACACCCGCTCAGCTCTGGTGCCACTACCTCCGTCAGCCACAAATGAAATCTATATGCCATTCCAATGCCGTGTGATAGAGATCCAGGAGGAGATGGCTGGCACTGGTTAACCTGCGCTGACCGCAGCCTCCGTCCGACACTGTGGCCAACTAGGACGTACTTTTGGAACTGAGTCTTGATTTCTTCATGGCAGTGTACATGTCACAGTACGCAAGGAGAGGAGTAAGAGGAAGACGTGCTTCAGTCCGTAGGAGAAAAGGCTCACCTTTACGGAGGTAATGGGACACTACCAACAACTGCACCGGTGCCACTGACTCGGTGCTGCTCAAGTCAGGGACCCATGATGTCCGTACCTGGTACTGCTGATTGTCTGCTCACTGTTGTGGTTTTTGCCAGCACCAACCAACCACTGAGTGGTGGCTTACACTACCCAACACCCATCCAGCACAGGCATCACTGGAGATGTCACCCTGGCAATGAAAGGGGCCGGGCGCACGTGCCCATAACCAGTCCCACAAACTCACTCAATTTGTCCATGTGGTCATTATGTATGCATGTTCGACCGGGGCCATTCCACATTACATTGTGCTGTGTACAGCGTGCGCAACCATGTCACTGCAGGCAGTAGTGTAGACCTGGGACATGTAACTGTGTTGAATCTCCATGTGAGCGTAAGTAGGGTGGACAGGCGTACAACAGTACTGCGTAGGTGTGTGGCTCCTCCACACGTGGATCTGGGTGTGGTTCAGTGTGGGCCTTGCCAAGGTTGTGGCTCATGCGTGTGTCTCTGTTGTAGTGTCTGCGCCACCCATCACGCAATCGACAATGTTGCTATGTGGCATACCCCCGGTGTACGTGGTCAGGCGAAGCGATACACGGGGGAGAGCATGCCCGCTCCAGTCAGGGATCACAAAGTGCCAACTGTTGTGTGTGTCTCTAATAGCGCAGCATGAGCCAAAGGTGTACCATCAACTGCATGTCGAGTTCAGCCAGGGAGGTGCTCTATATCTGTGTCAGCCGGGTCCTTGCAATGGGCCTACACACACGTGGCCGGCAACATTCTGCGCAGCATCAACACTGTATCATAGTCAGGCTTGTGGACATGCGCAGACAGGCATGTCAACGGTGTGCTGTAGGGGTGCATGTGATGAAATACCGCTGCGCACACTAGTGAATATGCTTGGAGGATCGGAGGTGCAGCAGTGAGGCTATGTAATATACAGAGATGCCGTTCATTTGCAACACACAATACATGTCATACAGGAATCACTAAGTCACACATACCACACACCGATGAACCAGTGAGCCTGCCAACACATCATGCAGTATGTAAGCTTGACTCATGTCTGTCTGCACTGTCACAGGTGACCAAGGATATGCACTCTGTGCTTGGATGATGACACCCTTCCAAGCCTCGAACACACAGGCCCAGAGGTAGTATAATTTGGCGTACAAACGCACCAGGGGCATCGTGGAGCGCACATTTGGCGTGTTGAAGTCAAGTTTCAGGTGCCTGACGTCACAGGTGGTAAGCTCCTGTACAGCCCAGACCTTGTGTGCAAGGTGATCGTTACATGTTGTGTGTTGCACAATATATGTGTACACAGCGAAGCCCCATGGATACATGTGCCAGATGCACCGGACGATGATGATGAAGATGAGGCAGGTGGACCACACCCCACTGCAGCCGCAGCAGGAGTAGGGACTACATCATTGACAATTTCTTCTCTGGTTGACGTCACATTGTGTGGGTCCTTAGCAGTAATGGCACAGTACGTTGAATGACCACAGGCACAGCATCTGCTAATAAAAGCATCCCAATACACATTCCCTGAGTGCATGTCACTGATCTGTGCAGGCACTTCACTCAAACAAGTGTGGGTGCGACATGTTGTGCTGTCAATTAAGGACATTGTTGATGGATGGTGGGTGCCACCTCTGTGCAGTGAGGCTGTTTATGGTGTCAAATATTCGTATTGCCAGTTCTGTATGTCACAGTTGTTACGGTATCCCACTCTTCGCCGTCTCACATGTGTCCCAAAAAATTCAATGTTGGCTGTCATTTGTAGCCTACAAGTGACAAGAGGGATTCTTTTGGACTCTGATATGTGCCGCCATGATGCAAGGAAACACCCTGTGACTCAAGTCCCACTACATGGGCAACATGTATGTAAGGGGGAGTCACTGCCCCTACATTAGTCCATGCTTTCATTCTTGTTTGATCATGGACATGGCACGTCAGTGTGCACGGGGTGTGTTTTTCCCTCTGCAATGCGAGGGGGAGTTGTGGTTTCACAGTGTGTACCATGTTTGTTTCCGCATTGGCGCAGGTTACATACTGAATGCATGTCAATGTACATTGTGGCTGTTTGTGGGGAAATGCCTGATTTGGACAACAGTAATTTGTTCTGCATCACAGCTGTGGGGTTGTGCTCGCACGTTGTCATCTCACTGTCAGTCAGTCAGTCAAAGATCTTTATTCGGCTAATTCAGCCACAAAAGAGCAATAAAAACATTTGAATTACATGATTATACATAATAAAATTAATCTTTGACAAAATCAAAACACTGGAATCATTTTCTAACAATTTTATGAAGCCGAACTTTAGAGGAAATATACCTATAAATCATTAGGCAGGTAAATTTATCGTTTAAAAGAAGTAAGTGACATAGCACAGGTTGGCACTTTCTAATATTTAAGAATCTTAGTATTTGTTTTAAAAAACAGTACGTCTCGGGCCAGAATATAATTTACAAAAAAACATAAAATGTAAAGTGCTCTTTGCAGAAAAAGAATCACATGGGCACAATTCTAGTTTAGTATCCCAGTATGCATCACATGGGTACGACACCAGAAGATGAGCAATACCCATCCTGAATCTGATCAAATTAAACATTTTAGCCTGATTGAAATGGAAAGAGAGGTACGGTTCAATTTTTGGGGAGCTGACTAATAATGAGTGCTCTACAACCCATTTTTTGCCATCTCTTTACCGTCTCTCACATGCTTCAAATAAGAAAATCCCTTTTCAGATTGGTTTTTTTGGGATTGCAGAAATGTCACCCGGGGTGCTGAAACAATTCTCCATACCCAGTTTCCCTAATTGTTCTTGAATATAAGAAAGCCAGGGAATCTTTTTTACAAAATCTAATTTCAAGCAATCCAAAATGATATCGCGATTCAGGACTGGTTCCTCCTTGGTCCATATGTTATGCCAGAGCTTCAGGGGAGCTAGTTGCGTATGAAAAGTCAACGATGTTACACCTAATTCGTTGTGGCACATAATGACAAGAGTACTTTGAGGTAATGTCAATGTGCGTTTTAACATCATATTTTCCGCTCTCTGAAGCCCTAGAGTATTAGTGAAGCCCCAGACTCCTGCTCCATACAAAGCGACGGCACATGTCCATGCTTTGTAAATGTCTATTATGGCTTTAATTGGATGGGAGCCTAATTTCTTTGTGAATCTGAAGATGGCCTCTGCGTTTTTATTAAAGCTACCAATCCTTGCATCCACTAGATGTGTCCATGATTTTTTTTCATTAAAAAGTATGCCTAAGTAAGAAAAAGTTGGTACCCAAGACACTATTTCATTATTTATATAAAAAGTTTTTGTTTTTGTCAGAGATTTACCTTTTACCATTACATGTGATTTTGCAACATTGGTTTTTAGGCCAAGGTCACTCATAAAATCATTCAACCAGTTAAAAGCCTTTGTAATCCCACCCCAGCCATCGACATTAAAGCACAGTCATCAGCGTATAATAGGGCCGGTAGAGACCTTTTACCTACTGTTGGTGCATCTATATTACCAGTTCTAATCTCACTTTCTAAATCATTTATATATAAGCAAAATAAAAATGGAGCAAGTACGCATCCCTGGCGAACCCCACAATCCATCTTTATTGGAGGCGACAACTCACCAGCTGCTCCATAACGTACTCTCCCTGTGACTCTGTGGTGCATTGCTGCTAGGTAATGGACAATGGATGGATTGATGCCCATAAGCAGCATTTTCTCCCATAGTCTCCCCCTCTGCACCCAGTCAAAGGCAGAGGTCAGGTCCATAAACCCAAGGTAGATGGTCCCTGGCTTCGCCATGGTGTATTTGCCGATGACCAGGTGCAGATTGTGGCACTGTTCAACAGTGCCCAGACACTTTCTAAATCCATACTGAATATTAGAAATTTTCCCAATTTCTGCCATCCAGACCTCCAATCTCTCCAATGTTATTCGGCCCATTATTTTACAGGAACAATCAATTAGTGAGATTGGTCGATAGCATTTAGGGTCTGATCTGTCTCCCTTTTTATATATGGGCACTAATATTACCAATCTCCAAGAATCTGGTGGACCCAAAGCCGCATAGCAGCCTAATATATTTAATAGCACTGTTAACCACAAGGTTGTATCTGCTAGAAATAAATCCGCAGGTACCCCATCAGGCCCGGGAGCCTGGTTCTTTACAGTCTGGCAAAGTGCCCTATCTACCTCGTCTAGGGTTTGGTGGCTTCAGGGGAGATGCCTCATATTCAGTGTCAAAGCCACTAGTTGATTTGATGCTGTTACCATAAAGGTCATTAAAATGTTTCACCCATGTTTCCGGCACAATAGTTACATCAATAATACTATTTTGTGTGTCACGGAAATATTCCTCATTAACCATCTGCGAGAAGAGTCTGGAGTCTTTGCTCTGTGATGCCTGATGTAGTTTACCCCATGCATCTTTCCTGATCTCCATCTTACGGTGCTCAAGAGCACTCTTATAGTCTTTGCGAGCCTGCTGAACTGCCTCCTTAACACGTGGTGTCGTTTTTAAAGTTGTAATTAATTTATTATGCATGTGGGAGCATTCTCTATTGAATCATCTTTTATTTTTTTGTTTCCTGTCTCGCTGACTCTTGGTTAAAAGTTTCCTAATCGTCTCGTTTATAGCCTTGTATGATTTAATCATGACTGGGATATTCAATTTTACTTCCAGGCACTCCAGAACTTCCTCAAGATTGCGCTTTATTATCTCTTCTAAAGCGAAGTCTAGGTTAATAGTGGACCATTTCCTTATTAACCCCTTGTTTTTAGAATAGGACAGAGGTGTTACTCTTTGTGACATAGTTGGCTCATCGGTTGGGACCGTCAGAGTCAATTTAAGTGGATAGTGATCACTAAAATGTACTTTTGGTATCTTAAGAGTAGCTATGTGTGAATTAAAGTGGTCAGACAAAATATTAAAATCAACCAGAGTGCCTTGGCATTTACCGACAGAAGTTACCACATTATTTTTTGTCAAGTCTATAAAATCCAATGTTAAAAATAGTGAAAATTTCAACAACAGAGAGTTGAAAATATTCCCACATAGACTGTGTTCGAAATGATAGGCCCTCCCATTTCCCTTGGCAAGCGGTGACAGGTCCCAGATTTGGACAGAGAGCATAATTTACAATTAAAATCACCCCCCATAGTACTACAAAATCCATTTTTTTCCCCTGTATGCTTTGTTGATGCAGTGTCCAGTTCCTGTGCAATAGTAGTATTTGTATCTTTAACATTATTATGATAGAAGTTGACGACCACAAACATCAGGTGTTTTTAAACAGAATGTTAACGATCTGGAAATGTGGAGACTCCAAGCTCATCTCTTTTATACTGCCATTTAGTGTGGTTGAAATTAAAGTTAATAGTTCTCCTTTATTATGTCCACCTATGGGAGCTCTAGCTGGTGTGTGTATAGAATAAAAACCATTTATATAAGCTGCATCATAACACCAGGTTTCCTGTAAGCAGACTATATTATATTTCATAACAAAATCTAACCATTGTTTAATTTCTAGTTTACTTTGCAGTCCTGCTATATTCCAGTATAAACTGCCATTTGCAGTAACACTTGACTGGTGACGGTTGTCATTCTCAATACAACCAATGGCAGGATTGACTGGAACATCAAACACTTCCGTAAACTTTTCTCGTGACGTGCTGCAAACCCGCACTTCAACCAGTAAAGTGTCAGGACACGCTGACAGTGATTCCGAGACATTCTCATGGGTGCTAATGTTGGATGAGGCCCTTGATGTTACTACTGGCACATGATAACCAGCTCCATCTAATATTGCGGGTGCGTGCATCAGGGATAAAGATTCAGCTCCAGTCTTCAACCAGGGTTGATAATTCAGTCATTCCACCTGGTCTAGGGGTGAAAAATAGTTAAACGTTGGGATGGAAAACAGGGGAGGCTTATTAATCTGTAAGGGCACACGGCCAGTGGAGGTGTTAAACAATTGCTTGTAAAAGAATCCTAATGGTACGGCTTCAATAGAGCCACCCGCACTTTCACTCCAAACAAGCCTATCCATAAGCCAATGTTTATTTACTCTCCTTTTATGGTGCATTTTCCCGCCAGACGTGTGGGATTTGCAGGCAGGTCGCTGGTTTTTGGTGCTTTTTCTACCGCGATTGGCCTCATCACAGGATTTATTGCATTCGTGTTTTTACATTTTTGCAGTTTGGGATTGATTTTAACGCGGTCAGTTGACGCATTATCTGGAAACTATGGCATGGTACCGCCGTGTTGAGAATGCTTTGTTAACACAGCATAATTTTCCCGCGGTAGACTGTGATGTTGGAAGTTGCGTTAAGTTACTTTTGCAATGGTTATCACAAGTTCTTGAGAATATGCCCCACTCTTTTTTCTCAGTTGGATGATTCTTTAACTGAGCCTCAATCTGAAGACTCAAATTAACAAGAGCACAAGTAATCATAAGTCTATTGGCTACCTTGCCAACACATCTTTGATTTTGTCTCGTAAACCATGGTAAAATGTTTTTGCAGCAGCTTCATCCTTCTACCCCAGTTTTCCATTAATTAGTTTAAAATTAATAATGTAATATGTCAGGTCCCTAGACCCTTGTTTTAGGGTTGTAGACCCAACTGAGTCCAATGCCACTTATCAAAGATAGCAGGTAAAAGGGCCATGACCGCACCATATTGTCCTAATTAATAGACCTCTATTAGGACAATATGATGCTTTAACGGTCTATTATCTGTGATCAAAGGAACAGCCCATTATAATGCTTTATTTGTCAAATAGAACAAAATAACTGTAACTTTAGTTTGGTCACTCAGGAAATGAGAGGGTCTCAACAGAAAATGAAATGTGCATTGAGACAGGATTTAAAGTAGGAGTAGGCAAATAATTCCGCTCTGCAGGCAGAGTTTGCAGATTTGTTGCCTCTCTGCGTTCAGCTTGGAATGTGGAGTTTCGTCAAAACTCTGCCAACTTTGGCATGGCAGAGTTTTTCTCACACGAACTCGCCAACGTTCAGGGGGCAACGCGAGCAAGAATTTATGTCCCTTAGTCTGATTTTCAGTCGCTTGAACTCCTCCTAACAAGATTTCTCAATGCAGGCAGTTGCAGCAGGTTGTGATTGTTTGCGTTGAGAAAGCAGCCACTAGAGTAGAAAATCACTCGAGCAGCAGAAAGAATCAGTGTCCTTTGGTACGCTGCGTGGTGCCGTTTGTGCGATTTTACATTGCAGAATAAACTCCCGGCGCTAAAAATCAACACAAGCAGAACAACATGCTGAATTCTGCATGCTCGCAAAACTCTGCGGAATCTCGCCGAACACCGCGGAATCTCGCAGAGTTTTTATGTAAATCCACGAGTACTGCTCACCACAAATCTAAAGGTGTCATGGTATCCAAAGAACATACCTAGCAGAGAAAGACTGGGAACAGAGTGTGAGGCAGCAACCCCAACCTACACAGGCCCTGTGTGATTCACTTAATACCTATTTTATGGACAAAATTATCACCATTAAAAATAATATTCCCTTGCCCTCATCTTCTTCTCCACTTCCCTTACCCCCCAGAAATCCTCACTACCTGAATGTCTTTCCCCCAATTTCTGTCACTGAGTTTCATACGTTATTGCACAAAGTTAGTTCTGGTTCCCCCAATGACTGCTGCCGCCCCCAAATTTTAAAAGAAATGTTTCTAGCCTGCCCTGACCCTGTGCTGGCACTTCTCAATAACTCACTGGCTACTGGAGTGGTTCCGGACTCCTTCAAACGGGCAGTGGTGAGACCGATCCTAAAAAACCTAATGCTGACCCCACGGTCCTGAGTAATTATAGGCCCATCTCCCTGCTTCCATATTTAGGAAAGATTCTGGAGACATACGTCACTCGCTGTCTGAGTGCCTTTATTGAGAGCTCGTCCTTTCTGGATACCCAACAAGCCGGTTTCCGCCCACTCCATTCTACTGAGGCGGTCATTGTGGCTGTTATGGACACCTTGCGAAAAGGCGCCGACAATAACACCTCTCAAGCTCTTGTCCTGCTTGACTTGTCGGTGGCCTTTGACACGGTCGATCATGCAATATTGATCGACCGTGTCAACATTGCCGGCATCCATGGCGTAGCTCTCGATTGGGTTAGATCCTTCTTGGACAAGCGATCTCAGGCCGTACATCTGTCCACCTTCTCTGCTTCCTATTCCCCCCTTCCCTGCGGAGTCCCCCAGGGCTCTGCCCTGTCCCCTTTGTTATTTAATTTGTATATGCAGCCCCTAATTGTTTCCCTCCGCAAATCCTCTGCTACAATTTTTAACTATGCAGACGATTTGCAGTTAATATTCCCCATTGACACCTCCCTATCTTCCCGTATCAGCTTTCAAACCACCATGCTAGACATATCGGAATGGATGTGTCACAGCCAGCTCAAATGAAATCCCACCAAAACTGAGCTTGTGCTGGTGGGCGGGTCTGCCAACCCATGGAATGACAGCTTCTGGCCCCCAGCACTTGGGCTGCCTCCTCGCCCCGTCAATTCTGTGAAGAGTCTTGGCGTAGTCATCTCTGGTGATCTATCCATGAGGCCCCAGATCAGTGCTGTGACTTCATCCTGCTTCTTCCATCTGCGCAGGATACGTAAAATCAACAGATTCCTCACCAGAGATGCACTTATTCTTGTCATCATGGCCCTTGTTATGTCTAGAATTGACTTTGCCAACACTCTATATGTAGGAATTCCCGCTTACCACCTCAAAGGCTGCAGCTGGTGCAAAACCAGGCAGCTCGCCTAGTATACCATCAGCCCAAACATCAGCACGTCTCGCCGCTGTTGCGGAGCCTGCATTGGCTCCCGGTGGCTAAACGCTGCACCTTCAAACTTGGCTGCACGATATTTAAAGCTCTTTCCGATCTTGCGCCTGCGTTTATCTCTTCTAGTTTGAAGCGATATGTACCCACAAGAGACCTACGATCCATCTCACACAACCTTTTACTTACCCCAAATATTAAACGCAAAAAACATGGTGGTCTCTGTTTTTCTTTTTTGGCCCCCAAATTTTGGAACACCCTCCCGCCCTCCTTCCGACACTGTCCTACCTATGATTGCTTCCGCAGGACACTGAAGACGTTTCTCTTCCAGTCAGCATTCGAATAAACTTCTGCTCTTGCCCTCCGCATTTGTTATGAGCGCCATGAAACCGTCCGGTGAACGAGCGCGGTATAAATAATTTTAACATAACATAACATAACATAACATAGTTACAGGAATGGAACTTCTAATACCCTCAGTTGCTCTTGTAACAGATTATCTGCCACAGTTTCATGAACTTCCTGACAACCTCTTTTAGCAAGACAGGGAAATCCTGCCAGGGAAGAAAAATGATGTGGGTCAGGTGAATGGTGGCAGATATGTTTCAATACGCATAACAAATGACCAGGTAGTTCTCAGAAGGACACAGGAGATGGCTGGGACTGACGAGGGAGGGGACTCCAGGGAGACCGTCCTCGACCCCATGAAAAGAATGGAGCACACTCCAAGGAGAAATCTATGTTGAGAAAAGACGAAGGGGAAAAAAACTAACTTTGCATGGTTCCTTCAAGACCGTAATTATTGGACCCCACAAGGGAGAATTTAAGGAACATGATATGGGTGCAGAACTTCATGGATGCCAAATATACAACACACTGATGTTGATAGGTGTCTACACAGTTCCATTGACCCTACCTGTATCTCCCCATAGGCGGAACAAACTTTGCGTGACCTTGTGTTACACTGTCCTTTCCATTGCCACCTCAGCCATCATACTCTAATATTCCATCTACGTCAGAGCACGTATGCTGTGTGCCGTGTGCTGCTGCCACACAAGTTTCTGCGATTCCCTCACTTACCTGCCATTCTAAGGTGCATTAAAACTGACAGTGGTGCGTTCTCTGCATGTGGGGAAGGTTTTGGTAGACGGATTTCTTTTGCCTTTGCATTATATTATTTGAAAGCCCCAATAACACGTATTGGAACTTACACAGGTCATCTTGCACAGCCACCATTGTGATTCGGAAGGCTAAACAGGCTCCTACAAATGTGTCCGAAGACCCACAGAGATACTAGCTAGGATGCTGAGTTCCACACAAGCTTCCTGTCTGATTCCCTGACTACAAGGCAAACACTGTTTATAACCTAGCTGTAATTCACAAAACCTTCCAAGCATCTATAATTTACCTTTAGCTACAATGTGATCATGCCTTTAGGCCCAAAATACACCAAGTGTGTCCTAAGTAAAAGAGCAAGATCTCAATGCACACACTACTAAACTGGAAAATTGTGCAAGATTTGAATTACAAGCTGTCTGAGACACTTTTATCCATAGCTCATGGAGCAGTCACAGAGACAGTTCACCAGGGGACTCACACAAAACTTAACCGACTGGGATATTTGTGAAATTAAAAAAAACAGAAATATTGTCTGTAGTTCCAGTTGTTCCTCAATGTAAATAGTAAACTGGTAGCCAAACTCAATGATATATGTTTAGAAGGGCAAGAACACCCTTTATCTTTGATAAAATAATTTATTTTTATTTATTACAAATAATGTTTTTGCAAAAAGGAAATTTGAGCTAGTCATTGTGATGTAACAAAAGTCTATTAACTCCTTTTTTGATATGCCATATTCACGAGTGGTTGTAGTTTTACATTGTAACGTCAGAGCAACAGCCATCATGTTTCACCCTCTTCGAGGTATTTTCCTTATTGTTTTATTCATTTGGACTTACTTTGACAGAGGTGGGAAGTGTCACAGACCTCATTGTTCTCATGAGTTAGTATTGTGTTGTTCGATTTCACAGATGAACAGGGTCCTATTTCTCAGACTGTCTTGTAAATATTATTTCCTTGAACTGGATCCTTTGCTGAACTGGAAGCTAATGGAGGGACTTCAGAGCTGGAGAGACAGGCCCTGCTTTGTGAGGTTCACTAGGTAAGATACCTTTCTAGATAAAAGTTTGCCAAGCTATGGGTCAGCCTTACAAGGGGACAGGAGAACAAAAGAGAATAATTGTTGTAACATATAAAGCAGTGCAGCACACTAGACAGCACTGTGTGTTTTTTCATACTAACCATGTAAATGTAAATTAGAACACTGTGGGTGGGGGGGGCTGTATATGTATCTTTTCTCCTACACCAATGAGTATGCACAAGCACAATGTTACTGCAGCACGGTGTGAGCAGGGCGTCACTATTGGGGTGCGGGGGGGTGCGGACCGCACCCGGTGACACCATCACAAGGGGTGACGAAGATGGGTGGGTGTTTCGTGCCAAGGCAGACTTTGTACACACTCACTAGTGCCAGCTTATCTCGCGGGCCCCCGTGGCAGTTTATTGCACTGTTCTCAGTGCCAGCTTATCCCACTGTCCTCAGTGTTGACTTCTGTCGCACTGCCAGTTTACCGCACTGTCCCCAATACCAGTTTCTCGCATTGCTCCCGAGTGGCAGCTGCCTCCATTGGCTAAAAGTGCCAGCTTCACACTGCTCAGCACTCCACATACTACCTGAAAATGGGGGTGATGTGGGAGTTAACACTATGCCCATCCAATCCTTGGCTTCTCTGTAGAGACTAGTAGCACGGAGTGCCACTTTTGTTTTAAGAGGGGGGAAGCGCTTAGCAGGGAACCGAATGCGGCTGCGAGGAGCCCCTCGCGGTCTCACCAACAAAAGACAGCCAGTGCTGGAGAGAGCCGTGTTTGGGGGCGCGTGAGCAATTGAAGTATTGAGTGTGTGTGTGTGTGTGTGAGTAACCGTGAAGGACATCACATCTGATTGGCCGCCGGCAGAGGCCGCTTCAGGACAACGGCTCTGGGTCACTTGGGTCACCTGCATGCAGGCTACCGATGTTTAGGTCATGGGGTAAACGGAACATTTACTCTCTTTTTGTTGTTGTTGCCTTTTTGGTGGTATTTATAGAAGCTGGACCTAGCTAAAGTGTAAAGTCCCACTCCCAGCACCATACAGGTACCTTTAAAATGAAAACAAAGGGCACAACGTGTGTAACAGATCGGAAACAGCGTCACAGAAGGGTGAAGGGTGAAGGGGAGGGAGGGGAGAGATACAGTCTTGGAGGGTAGCCAGTTTGTGAGAGGGGACACATTTCCTAAATTTCAACAATACTGGCGCTAGTCTGCAAACGGATGTCGTCCCAGACTCTTGGGGGCATATTCAGAGTTCTAAGTGGGGTGAAAAAAGGGGGGCCGGAAAAGGAGGAGGAGGTCGGCAGCAGCTCTAAAGGAGGATCCAGTGAAGGAGAGGGAGATCAGGAAAGGAGGAAAAAATGTTGAGTAAAAGTAATTTTTAAGGAATCATATTTAATAAGCTAGGCAGCAGACAGGCCAAATTTAGATTGGACTTCATAAGAGGAAAGAGGGTGCGAACCTCAAAGCAAATGTTTAACTTGAACTATTCCCTTGATTACCCAATCCTTCCAAAAAAGGGTAAGATTTGAAAGTTCAATAGATTTATTATGCCATATAGAGGAATCAAGGAACGCCTGTAGTGGTGTTAAAGATTTGGTAAGGACTGGGTAAATAACCAATATAGAATGTGAAGTGATGGGCGATTTAAAGGAACGTGAAGGTGGGAAAAATTAGCCAATGATGAAAAAGAAGACAGCCAAATCAAGGAATCCTCCAATTTGTGCAATACTGTTAAAGGAGTATCTGCAGAGGAAGAGAGATGAGGTAAAATTTATCGTATTAAAAAAGAAGAGGTATACTGTTGGAAGTTTAGAAAATGGACTCCACCCTATCCCTAGGTGCAGATAAAGAGATACTTGCTTTCTGTTTATTCCATAAAAAAATTAATAGAGCACTATTAAGGGATTTAAACATGTTTAATGGAATCTTAACTAGTAGCTTGGACAAATAAAAATTAATAACAGGGAGCCCCACCAAGATAAGTATAAGGGCTACCATTTCTCTGACACATGAAGCACTTTTTAGAGGACATCATCCAAATTGAGTTGAACCCGTTTTTGTGATTGAGGGAGAATATTTAACCCCCATACAAGTAATATGATTAGAGTTCCATTTAAAACCCTTATCCGCAAACATTTCTTTTAAGCAGTATTTATTTAATGGAAGAACCTCTGATTTTGCAAATTGTTATTTATAGACCAGTAAAGTAGTATACAAGGATAAAAGATTGGTAAAAGCAGGGTTGGAGACTAGGAGATGCGAAACATATAAAAAAAATGTCATCAGCATAAGCTGTGAATATGATTTCTGTGTTCTTGTGAAGAAAATTCCGGAATCTGGGAGAGTGTTGTAAAGAATGAAGAAAAGGCTCAAGCGATAGTATACAGTGTAAAGGAGAGAGAGAGGGCAGCCTTGACATGTAGGGATTGGGATCCGTTAACAAAAACCAAAGTAGTTGGGGAGGAATAAAGCAAGCCTATAAGAGACATAATAACAGGGCCAAAACCATGCAATTTAAGGGCCTGCATCATAAAAAGCCAATGAAGGTGATCAAAGGCTTTTTCGGCATCTAGGTAATAGCAGCTAAAGGAGAGGAACTATTAGATGCAAGATGTACAATGTTCAAAAAAGCACTAGAGTTGCCAATGTTCTACCTCTAACAAACCCAGTGTGTTCAATACCAATCAAGTTAGGAATCACCTGATTAAGGCAGGGAGCACACACTTTAGCAACGATTTTGCAGTTCAAATTTATAAGAGAAAATATGGGGAGAATTAGCACAAAATGAGGGGTCTTTGTCTTTCTGTTGAATCAAACAGATCATTGCTTCCAAAAATGTGCAGCGAGCCTCACTCTGTGAATTGAAGTACTGATATAGGGAGAGGAGATGTCGGAGAAGAATCTGTGAAAAGCAAGAATAAAATTAAGCCGTAAAACCATCCGAACTGGGAGCTTTATCCTTAGGTAGTTGAACTAAAGCGGCCTTAATCTCAGATAAAGATTAGTCTTGATCAAGAAAAGAACAGTCTGGAGAGGGGGAGGAACTGGAAGAAAGTGAGTCAAAAAATTAATCTAAGGCAGTGTCTAAAGGAGAAGACTCAGAAGTATATACATTTTTATAAACATCTGTAAAACAGTGCAATATTTCTTCATCTTTTAAGATGATGAACACCTTTATCATCAATGATATTAACTATTTTGGGGGGGGGCGTGGCTTGGCCGGCTGCAATATGGCCGCACTCTAAGTGGGCTCTGCCGGCCAAGCAACACAATCCTTCATTATCCTCTGGACATCTCACCTCGTCTGCGCTGCTCTTTGGATCTCGGCCCCCGGGGGCTGCTCTGCGCCTTCCTGGCCGGTTTCCGCCTCCCCAGAGGCCTGCTGGACGACACTGCTGGCCTCGTGGTAGGGCCGATGCCTCTGCGCCAGGCTCCGAGCTGCTGGACCTGTTGCTGCTGCCACCGGGAGACTGCTGGCTGTGCTGGGCTCCGCTGCGGGGATCGTCCTTCCGCCCCCCTCCGGTGAGTCGTGCCGCTGCCCGGGGTTGGTGCCTGCGGGGGTGGGGGGCCAGCTGCTGGGCGGTCGGGTGGTGTGGCGCTCCGGCCTAGTTGGGCCTGGTTTGCTCCTGGTCTCGGCCCTTCTCACCGGCCGCGGCGCTGCCGCTGCTTGGCTGTCCCGGCGGGGGGGGCCCTTCTTGCCTCCCCCGTCGGATCCTTACCCTGCGGTGGGTGCTGACCCCCGGGACCTTGGCTCTCTGAGCCCGCTCTGCCTCCTCCTTTGCGGGGTCGCTCTGGGCCTGCAATCTATCGGCCGCCCCTGACCCTGGGCCTGCTGCCGGGCAGACCACTGTGTCTCCTCGTCCTGCTGTCGCCTGAGGCGGGGCCTGGCGGCGTTGGAGCTCCTGCGGAGTGGCGGCGCACCCGTCCCCTCCCATCTCTGGGGGTCCTGGCTCGCCTGTGGCGGTGTTCCTCGCCTGGGTGTTCGTGCTCCTGCAGGCTGCGATTCCTCACGCATCTGGCGGATTTTGTTGGTGGGGCACTGTGCTGTACCTGGCCCCCCCTGCTGTCACCCGCTGCTTCCTCCCGCCACAGAGTCCGGCTGAGCGGCCCTCCCATTTGCCTCGGTGGGGTCGGAGGGGTTGATCTGGACCGTCACAACGCTGCTGCTGCCCCCGCTTGCCCCCCCGGGGCTGTCGTGGCACCACCTGCACAACCTACCTGGACGCTGCCATAGATTACATGCTGCTGCCTTTGCGCCACATCGCCCTGGTCTGTGCTGGGTGCTGAGGAGGGGGCGCCTTCTGCTGGTGCGGCGGCCTGGTGGGGTTTCTCTCCGTCTCACCGCAGGCCCCCCCTCGGTCTAGGATGGCATGACAGTGCTGGGGTCCGGATTGGATGTTCACTTGGTGTGACACCCCATCTGGTTGACTGGATACTGGGCTCTCATCAACAGTCCGCATCCCCTCTTCAGTACCTACCTGGCAGAGCCTGGTACGCCTTACACCGCTCTCTACTTTCAATGGCTACGCCCGAGCTGTTTCAGCGGTCCTCTTGGACACTGGGGGCTTTGCTTTGCTGGACTTGTGGGGTTACTAGGCTCTCGACCTGCACCTCGGCGCTCCCTGTTTGGTCCCCAATGGCTGGTGCGCAAGATGATCCTCCTCTGGTGGGCGCGATGGCTGGTCCGGCAGCGCCCTAGTCGCCGCTGGTGGCCGCTGATCACTGTGCTTGGTCCGCCTCTGCCAGCTCCCCGGGACCGGGTGCCTGGTGGCGCCCCCTTTTACCTGGTCATTGGCGTCTAGGGCTGCCCCACAATTGGCGCTCCCCTTGGCATTTGGACTGCTGTGAACTCATTGCCTCATACCATGGGGAAGAGCGACCCTAAACAACCCAAGATTGCCTTTGAATCGTGCAGATATACCCGGCAGGACGTCGCGGGCGTCGGGGTGCGTATTCTGCCGCAGGGGCCATGGAGACCCCGCTATCCAGTGAAGACGACCTCAGAACTATTATGCTTGATGTCAAATCCGCTGTTACTGGGATTGCTGCTCAGCTGGACCAGCTGTCGGCCCGCCTCGACCAAGTGAAGTCCCGTGTAGAGTCTCACGACAACCGTCTGCTTCACGTGGAGTCCCGAGTTTCCGATGTGGAGGACTCCGCCACCCAGGACCGACAAAAACTGTTGCAGATGGACAGGCTCCTCGCTGTTATCCGAGAAAAGAACGAGGATTTGGAGGCCCGTTCTCGGAGATGCAACCTGCGCATCACTGGCCTCCCGGAGTCCACGAACATTGCGAAGATGGAGGACTTTGTGGAGGAACTGATTAGGGAGCTATTCAGTGAGGCATTATCTTCCGTCTTCATTGTCGAGAGGGCACACTGCTCGCTGGGGCCTCGCCCGCGCCCCGGTCTCCCCCGCGTCCGATCATAGCGAAGATTCTGAACTACCGAGACCGGGACGCCATCCTCCGGGCGGCTCGTGAGAGGGGAACCATCAACCACAAGGGTAACAACCTTTCCTTCTACCCTGATTACACCCTTTCCATGCAGGCCGCCCCGAGAGAATTCCTCCCCGCAAAACGAATTCTTCTCAAGCATGGGGTTTCCTATTCGCTGGCCTATCCGGCAAAACTGCGAGTTCGCCAGGGCAGAAAAACACTGGTCTTTCCGGATCCCGGGGAGGCACTGGCATTCGCCAAAAAACTGGACAGGGAGACCCGCTCTGCTTCTTCCACATCTCAGCCTGACGGATCCGGGCACCTTAGCGACATTGAATGAGTAGTGCTGTATTTACCATCTGCTTGAATGTGTTGTTCTCTCTCACTGATGTCTGGATCTCCCTGGCTTGGCCACCCTGCTTCTTTGCATGGGATGATTCCCAATTCTACTATCTTGTCTTCCCTTCCCGGTTGTGGGTTCCTGGGGTGGTGTGGGTGGTATGCTCAGCCTGATTGGGGGGTTGGAGTGGGTGGGGGGTGGTGTGAGGCTGTATTTCTGGGTTTCCGTTCTGGTTCCTACCGGGGGGTGGGGAGGATGCTTTGCCTGATTGGGGGGCTGAAGAGAACGGGGTGGGCAGGGGACGGTGGGTCTGCCTGATTGGGGGGCGGTTGTGGGTAGGGACGGGTGGGGAACTGCTGGTCGTTCTGCTTTCTGTGTTCTGTGTGCGACTTGTCAAGGAGGTTTTGGGGGGTGGGTGGGAGGGGTTGTTCCTCCAGGGAAATGGTGTTTTTTTTCCTTTGTTGTCGATTTACTGTTTCTTTTTACCAACGCAGGTTCTAGTGCAGATAGGGCCCTATCCTTATGGTCCTTGTTTTTGGCATTTAACGTGCGACACTGTGCAATTTGTAATGTCTTTGGTCCGTCACCTTTGCAGTCTCTTCGCCCCCACGTGCTGTCTCTTCTGAGCTAGTCTTCTCACGGCCTTATTGGCTCTCCTCCTCCTCCCCTCTTGCATTGGCCCCCTCTCCTTCTTTGCTCCAGTAGCGTCTGTGCTCCTCTGCTGGTCCTTCGTCTCTACTATGGCTCCACTGGGCTCCATGCTGCTTGGCCTCTCGTCCCACGCCCCCGTGCCTGGTTGTCCTACATCTCCTGTCCCATGGCTGATCTAATTTGTTGGTCATGGAATGTCCGTGGCTAAATGACCATCGCAAGGCCCGTCTGACGCATGCCCACCTGCAGCGCCATAATGTCGACATTTGCCTCCTGCAGGAGACTCACCTGCTCCCCGATTCGACCTCCAGGCTTCGCGCAAGATACTGGGGGGAGTCCCATTCCTCCACGTACTCTTCCTACGCTCGGGGTGTTTCCATCCTGCTGCGCCGCAGTCTCCCCTGGCAGACCACTCGTGCCATAGTCGACCCTGAAGGTCGGTATGTAATTCTCCACGGGATGCTGCTCGCTCAAACTGTCACCATTGCTTCTGTGTATGGCCCCAACACAGACGACCCTGAGTTCTTCTATAATGTTTGGCATCTGATCTCCTCCTGTGGCCCTGTGGCGGTAATTTGGGGTGGCGATTTCAAAGTCACTCTATCTGCTGATTTGGACAGGTCGGGCTCTTACCGATCTCACCCGCGTGCGGCCGTTACTTTGTCTTCCATCTTGTCGGACAACTTGCTAACCGATGTTTGGCGTCACCTCCGGCCCGCGGCCCGGGAGGGCACGTGCGTCTCGGGTGCTAGGGGCTGTTGGTCGCGCATTGACCTTTGGCTGGTTTCGCCGTATGTCCTCTCTTGGACTATGGATGCCACTCACATGGCGCGCACACTTTCCGACCATGCTCTGGCCCGCCTACTTCTGCGCCCGCCGAACTCCCTGCGCCGTGCATTTTCCTGGCGCCTTCCTTCCAAGGCCCTCCGGGATATGGTCTTTTGTGAAGAGATTCAAATCACCATAGTTAATTATTTTGAGCTTAATGTTGGCTCTGTAGATTCGGCCTCCACGCTATGGGAGGGATTCAAAGCATTCATTCGGGGTGAATGTATATCCAAACAGGCCGGTGTCCTCCGGGCCATTCGTTTCACGCTTACCAGACTTGAGGGGGAGATCCGAGACCTTGACGCCTCTATTGTAAACGGCGCTGGCCCAGATGCTTCTGCGTCAAAAGCACTCTGAGTTCTCCGAGGAGGCCGGCCACGAGCTATCCTTTCTAGGAAGGGAGGGTCGTGCTCGCCGCTTCGATGAGGGGGACCGCCCGGGACGCACCCTTGCCACCCTGCTGCGCCCACCGCGTGCCTCCTCTTATATCACCGTCCTCGCTGACGGTGGCCCGAATCGCATCACCTCTTCCGAAGAGATAAAGTCCCGTTTCCTTGCCTTTTACTCTCGGCTATATTCAGCCGGCACCCCCCACCCTCCCCGGGGGACTTTGATCAATACTTTGACAAAACTAGTGATTGAATAGATACAGTTTACTTAGATTTTGACATACTTTACATTAAAATAATGTACTCTAATGAACTTTAAATTGTACAGTTGTTAATTACAGATGCCTCAAGGAGTGGCAATAATTTGGAGTGATTGGAAGAGTTATATTGGAGGACAGGATCACAGAATCAGACAAACGATTAAAGTAGAGAAAGACTGTGGTTTAATGAATCCAGAGCATTGTCCTTTTTACACTTGAGGCGGGAGCCGGGTGAATACTACTAATCTGTCCCTGCCACTAGCATTTAAGTAACCCTTGCACCTGAGGCGGAAGCCGGGTGGTAGCCTGCCTGCATTTTTTAAATATTGTGTTTTTTGTGTTTTAATTTGCGGCGCATTTTGAGATTTTTAAATCAGCCCACTGCCTTAAAAGTATATACTGCATTACTTACGCGTGTCCCTCCGAGCTCACAGACGATTAGGTACTGTGGCCGGTGATGCGGAACCAGCCCCCTGACAATTCCGGTAGGGAACTACAAGTCCCAGCGCCCTTGCGCTGTAGAAGGGACTACAAAGGGAGGAGCGCTCTGTGAGGCGCGAGACTCCTTTTTACACTTGAGGCGGGGGCTGGGTGAGTACTACTAATCTGTTCCTGCCACTAGCGCTTAAGTAACCCTTGCACCTGAGGCGGGAGCCGGGTGGTAGCCTGCCTGCATTTTTTAAACATTGTGTTTTCATTTGCGGCGCATTTTGAGATTTTTAAATCAGCCCACTGCCTTAAAAGTATATACTGCATTACTTACGCGTGTCCCTCCGAGCTCACAGACGATTAGGTACTGTGGCCGGTGACGTGGGACCAGCCCCCTGACAATTCCGGTGGGGAACTGCAAGTCCCAGCGCCCTTGCGCTGTAGAAGGGACAACAAAGGGAGGAGCGCTCTTTGAGGCGCGAGACAACTTTTTACACTTGAGGTGGGAGCCGGGTGAATACTACTAATCTGTTCCTGCCACTAGCGCTTAAGTAACCATTGCACCTGAGGCGGAAGCCGGGTGGTAGCCTGCCTGCATTTTTTAAACATTGTGTTTTTTGTGTTTTCATTTGCGGCGCATTTTGAGATTTTTAAATCAGCCCAGTGCCTTAAAAGTATATACTGCATTACTTACGCGTGTCCCTCCGAGCTCACAGACGATTAGGTACTGTGGCCGGTGACGCGGGACCAGCCCCCTGACAATTCCGGTGGGGAACTACAAGTCCCAGCGCCCGTGCGCTGTAGAAGGGACTACAAAGAAAGATGGCCACCGCTTCGCGCAACGAACACGAGCAGCGGGCGTGCCATTGTCGCGCCGGAGTCGAGCCTGAGTCTAGCCCGTCTGCGCTCGTCCGCGCCGAGGACGGGCCTAGGGCCAACCATCATGCTCAGGTGACGACTTTATCTAAAAGGGATATTTTAGCATTAAATACAATTGCTCACAGTTGCTGTGATCATGCACTTAATGTAGGTAAATGGGTGGGTCCTATTAGCTGTCCTGCCTGTAGGCACACCCTGGAACTCCATCATCTGATTATTAAGAAAGAGACACCCAAATATATGACATGTGGTCTGATTAATGCACGATCTATGTGTAAAAACTCTCTCCACATTTTTGACCTGATCACTGAAAACAAGCTGGACTGCTTATTCATTACAGAAACTTGGCTTCGTGAGTGGTCTAATCCAGATATAGTATGTGCCCTACCTCCTGGGTTCGCTATCTGTAGACAAGATCGTACAGAACAGCGTGGGGGTGGATTGGCCATTATACACGGGGACACTATGAAATGCTCAGTTAGGGAGCTTCCAGACATTAGAGGAGCTGAGAGCCTGAATTTATGCATACAAGTGCACAACTCCTTTACCTTCTCGGGAGCATTGGTATACCGCCCTCCTGGCCATCCCACGCAGTTTCTTGCCAGTGTAGGGGAAGTGCTAGGTGATCTGACTTTGAGGTATGCCAATTTCACCCTCCTAGGAGATCTGAATCTCCATTTAGAAGACCTGAATGATCTGTACGCCTCCAGTTTCAAAGAAACATTACAGGTGTTGGGACTTATGTTAAGGACTTTAGAAGTAACCCATGAGCCAGGACATACCCTTGATTGCATTGGTTCCAACCTAGATGAAATGACGGTTAAAAGCCCCGCACCACAAGTCTGGACGGATCATTTCTATATCGAATTCAACATTGCATTAAAGAGGAATGAGACGACCTCTAAAGAGGCAGAGAATAAGTGAAGAAACCTACCAAGTTGGGGGAAAATTGTGGAGCACCCTGATCTAGGGAGATGGGCCAAGGAGAGTAAACCAACGCTCTCAGGGAACACCACGATGGACTATCAGGGATTTGAGAGTTGGGTGACAGAGATTGGGAATAAGATCAGAAACCCAGAAAGAACTGGCACCAGAGGGAAAAGGTACTCAGGCAAACTTAAAGAGCAACTGGGGGAAGTTAGACTTTTAGAGCGGAAATGTCGACGGTGTTATGAAAATAAAGCAAAAGAGATATATAAGAGTGCTAGGAGATCATATCATGCCTCTGTTAAAACTGCAAAAATCAAAACAAAAAGAAATTTTTAAAATCGTTAATAGCTTCACTAAGCCCAAAATTCTAACCCAAGAGATCCCTCCCTCCCAGACCCTGTGTAATGATATAGCCAATTATTTTACCCAAAAAATAGACATCCTCACTAAAGACTTTCCCCAATTTGAGAAAGAAGAGCCTGAGGATGAAATGGACCCGAACCTGCATCAACCCAGATGGGAAAGCTTCAGTTACATTAGCTTAGAAGATTCCCTTCGGGAAATATCTGCCCTTAAATCAGGATCGCCTTTTGACCCCTGCCCCCTGTATTGCTCAAATCTATAATCTATGAGGTCAATCCCTGCATAAACTCCATCATTAACTCGTCCCTCCAATCAGGGGAGATTCCCCCACAATGGAAGGTGGCAGCAGTGAGACCACTGCAAAAAAAGGCTATACAAGACCCTACAACCCTGTCCAACTTACTGCCCATTTCTCTTCTTCCCGCCATTTGTAAAATCACAGAAACATTTGTCAATTAACAACTGACAACATTCTTGGACGAAAATGACATCTTGCACCCATGTCAAGCAGGTTTCAGAACCCACCATTCCACCGAATCAGCACTTTTGTCATCCACCGAAACCATTTGTGCTGCACTGGATCAGGGAAAGATGGCTATCCTGATCCTATTAGATCTCTCTGCAGCATTCGACACGGTTTCCCATGCTATCCTTTTACATCGCCTTGCTACGCCAGGCATAGCAGGAACCGTGCTCGAATGGTTTAAGAACTACCTGGCGCACAGGCGTCAGATTGTCATGCTGGGCAAATATTGTTCTGAAGAAAAAACTATGATAACAGGGGTTCCACAGGGCTCAAGCCTGAGCCCCACTTTGTTTAACGTATATATGGTCCCCCTGTTAAAACTAATTTCTTCATTTAACATCAACACAATTGTCTATGCGGATGACACTCAGTTGGTCCTGATACTGGACAAAAATCAATCTAATGCGGAAATGACATTAAGAGAATGGTTGGCAGCAACTTTTGAGTGGATGACACACAACCACTTAAAATATAATTCTGCTAAAACAGAGATTGTGCCTTTTGGTCCTAACAACTGTTTTTCTCCACAAGATTGGTGGCCTGAAAAAGTAGAAGCCCCCCCAAAAACTATTAAGGCTGCACGAAACCTGGGCATCAAATTCGACAGCACCTTGTCTTTTAACCAACAAGCCAAAGAAATAGCAGGGGTCTGTTTCAATATCATTAGAGGTCTTAGAAAGTTTTTCGACCTCTTCCTCTGAGTGCCAGACGAACGGTTGCTGTAGCATTAGTAAAATCCAGGCTGGATTATTGCAACAGTCTGTATGCAGGGCTAAACAAATCAGCCCTGCACAGACTTCAAATGGTCCAGCACGCAGCTGCCAGGTTAGTCCTTAGACTGCCCAGAAAGTCCTCGGCCTCGGCAGCCTTGGACACCTTACACTGGCTCCCAGTACATAAGCACGTCCTGTTTAAGGTTCTCATCATTACATACAGAGCTTTTCACCATCAAGGCCCACTGTATCTGTGTAAGTACTTTAGACCATACCATCCGTCAAGGGCACTCAGGTCATCCACTGCAAATCTGCTTCATGTTCCCAGGTTTAGGATGATGACCAGAGGAGGAAAATCCATAGCAGTTATTGTCGCCAAGGCATGGAACAAATTGCCTCCATCCCTGCGTCAATCTGCAACAGAGCAAAACTTCAGAAAACTATTAAAAACATGGATATATTCCCTATCAGATTCTGGATGCTTAGCACTAATCTGATCCCCCCCCTCCTGCAGACTGTTAGCTATGCCATGAACTCTCTGCTGCATGCTGTAATAAGGTTTTGAAACGCCAAGATACTCCTTGGAGTGGTAGTGCGCTATATAAGTGCATTTTCACATCACATCACATCACAATACTTTGAGTCCATTGCTTTGGTCTGGCTGGAGGACTACCACCGCAAATTTCTAAACGAACCTTTTTCGAAAGAGGAAATATTGGCAGAGATCAGCGGTCTGCCGTGTGACAAAGCGCCCGGCCTGGACGGCCTCACGGCCGCCTTCTATAAGCAGTTTACCCCCCTTCTGGTTCCACACCTTGCCGCCATGTATGACGAGTCCTTTGACACCGGCACGCTTCCACCGTCGCTCCGCGAAGCCTCGCTAACGTTGCTCCTCAAACCGGACAAACCTGCAGACCGGTGTGATTCTTACCGCCCCCTTTCCCTCATTAATATAGACAATAACATTTTCGCTAAACTCATCGCCTCCTGTCTACTTCTTTTAATGCCAACCATCGCCCTCCCAGACCAATCTGGCTTTATCCCGGGCAGGGCAACCTCCCATAATCTTCGTACTATCTTCTCGGTTCTGCATCAAATTAACCCCGACCTTCCGGCCGTGGCCGCACTGCTTGATGCCACCAAGGCGTTTGACACGCTGGAGTGGCCGTTCCTCTTTTATGTCCTCTCACGTATGGGTTTTGGCGCTCACTGTCTGAGGAACATTAAACTGCTTTACATCGACCCACTTGCTCGGTTACACATAAATGGCCAAATCACTGACCCTATCCCCATTTTGCACGTCATGCGACAGGGCTGCCCTCTGTCGCCCATGCTTTTTGCCATCGCTATGGAGCCCCTGGCTGCCCGCCTCCGACAGCACCACACCCACTGGGGCATCAGCTTCTCATCCCGCTCCCTCTTGGTCTCCATGTATGAGGACGATGTCACCCTCTACATTCGTCACCCCCAGGAAAATCTCAGCCCCCTGGTACGTGAGGTTATTCGGTTCGGAGGGCTCTCGGGGGTCCAGATCAATTGGAATAAGTCCGTACTTTTCCCCCTGACGGATGCCACTCTTCCGTTTGTGTCTGATTATCCCTTTGAGTGGGCTACTGGTCCCACTCGCTATCTCGGCATCTGGTTGAGCAGGGACCTGGACGACCTCTGGAGGTCCAATTTTGGTTGTGCTGTGGACTGGCTGGAGTCTAAGATTCCCCAGTGGACTCGTCTGCCCCTCTCTCTCGCTGGCCGTGTCGCCGTCGCAAAGATGGTAGTCCTCCCCAAATTTCTTTATCTCTTCTCTAACATACCCATCCCCCTGACTGCTTACTTTTTCCGCAGGTTGCGCTCTCTCACGGTGTCCTTAATCTGGGCGGGGCGACAGCCCAGGGTCGCTTATGAAATCCTGACCCTGCCGATGGCCGCTGGTGTTCTTGGTGTGCCTGATCTCCGGCTATACGCCCTCTGCGCTCAGGCCAGCTTCCTGCATTTCTGACTGCATCCCACCCCCTACCAGCCTCACGTCGCGGTGGAGTCTGATGTCGCCGTTCCTTGGCCCCTCACTACTGCGCTGTTCGCAACTGCGGTGCGCCCTCGCTTGGACGATAACACGGTGGAGACGCTGCGCTGGGCATGGTCCTATCATTATTTACAACAAGGGGTGGTGATGGACAGAGTCTCTGAATTAAGCAGAGCACTCTCACCCAGTCAAGAGATCAGGGCTAGATCCAACACTGTTTTTTAGCTCATTGCACCATCCCAGTTTCAGAACCTGGCTGTATGCAAATTAGTCTGTCCCTGGCCCAGTGCATCATGGGAACAGGGCAGACCAGACTACAAAAGCCAATTCTTACACTGGGAAGGAAACAAGCTTCCGGGGACCGGTTTCTGGCATTACAGCCGTCTTCGGCCCGGCTTGCTTGAATCCTGATGGTGCAATGAGCAAGGGACTAACATCTGAGTATACCCTTCCACGCTTAGGGTGGACAAAATTATTTACAACAAGGGGTGGTGATGGACAGAGTCTCTGAATTAAGCAGAGTACTCTCACCCAGTCAAGAGATCAGGGCTAGATCCAACACCGTTTTTTAGCTCATTGCACCATCCCAGTTTCAGAACCTGGCTGTATGCAAATTAGTCTGTCCCTGGCCCAGTGCATCATGGGAACAGGGCAGACCAGACTACAAAAGCCAATTCTTACACTGGGAAGGAAACAAGCTTCCGGGGACCGGTTTCTGGCATTACAGCCGTCTTCGGCCCGGCTTGCTTGAATCCTGATGGTGCAATGAGCAAGGGACTCACATCTGAGTATACCCTTCCACGCTTAGGGTGGACAAAATTATTTACAACAAGGGGTGGTGATGGACAGAGTCTCTGAATTAAGCAGAGTACTCTCACCCAGTCAAGAGATCAGGGCTAGATCCAACACCGTTTTTTTAGCTCATTGCACCATCCCAGTTTCAGAACCTGGCTGTATGCAAATTAGTCTGTCCCTGGCCCAGTGCATCATGGGAACAGGGCAGACCAGACTACAAAAGCCAATTCTTACACTGGGAAGGAAACAAGCTTCCGGGGACCGGTTTCTGGCATTACAGCCGTCTTCGGCCCGGCTTGCTTGAATCCTGATGGTGCAATGAGCAAGGGACTCACATCTGAGTATACCCTTCCACGCTTAGGGTGGACAAAATTATTTACAACAAGGGGTGGTGATGGACAGAGTCTCTGAATTAAGCAGAGTACTCTCACCCAGTCAAGAGATCAGGGCTAGATCCAACACCGTTTTTTAGCTCATTGCACCATCCCAGTTTCAGAACCTGGCTGTATGCAAATTAGTCTGTCCCTGGCCCAGTGCATCATGGGAACAGGGCAGACCAGACTACAAAAGCCAATTCTTACACTGGGAAGGAAACAAGCTTCCGGGGACCGGTTTCTGGCATTACAGCCGTCTTCGGCCCGGCTTGCTTGAATCCTGATGGTGCAATGAGCAAGGGACTCACATCTGAGTATACCTTTCCACGCTTAGGGTGGACAAAATTATTTACAACAAGGGGTGGTGATGGACAGAGTCTCTGAATTAAGCAGAGTACTCTCACCCAGTCAAGAGATCAGGGCTAGATCCAACACCGTTTTTTAGCTCATTGCACCATCCCAGTTTCAGAACCTGGCTGTATGCAAATTAGTCTGTCCCTGACCCAGTGCATCATGGGAACAGGGCAGACCAGACTACAAAAGCCAATTCTTACACTGGGAAGGAAACAAGCTTCCGGGGACCGGTTTCTGGCATTACAGCCGTCTTCGGCCCGGCTTGCTTGAATCCTGATGGTGCAATGAGCAAGGGACTCACATCTGAGTATACCCTTCCACGCTTGGGGTGGACAAAATTATTTACAACAAGGGGTGGTGATGGACAGAGTCTCTGAATTAAGCAGAGTACTCTCACCCAGTCAAGAGATCAGGGCTAGATCCAACACCGTTTTTTAGCTCATTGCACCATCCCAGTTTCAGAACCTGGCTGTATGCAAATTAGTCTGTCCCTGGCCCAGTGCATCATGGGAACAGGGCAGACCAGACTACAAAAGCCAATTCTTACACTGGGAAGGAAACAAGCTTCCGGGGACCGGTTTCTGGCATTACAGCCGTCTTCGGCCCAGCTTGCTTGAATCCTGATGGTGCAATGAGCAAGGGACTCACATCTGAGTATACCCTTCCACGCTTAGGGTGGACAAAATTATTTACAACAAGGGGTGGTGATGGACAGAGTCTCTGAATTAAGCAGAGTACTCTCACCCAGTCAAGAGATCAGGGCTAGATCCAACACCGTTTTTTAGCTCATTGCACCATCCCAGTTTCAGAACCTGGCTGTATGCAAATTAGTCTGTCCCTGGCCCAGTGCATCATGGGAACAGGGCAGACCAGACTACAAAAGCCAATTCTTACACTGGGAAGGAAACAAGCTTCCGGGGACCGGTTTCTGGCATTACAGCCGTCTTCGGCCCGGCTTGCTTGAATCCTGATGGTGCAATGAGCAAGGGACTCACATCTGAGTATACCCTTCCACGCTTAGGGTGGACAAAATTATTTACAACAAGGGGTGGTGATGGACAGAGTCTCTGAATTAAGCAGAGTACTCTCACCCAGTCAAGAGATCAGGGCTAGATCCAACACCGTTTTTTAGCTCATTGCACCATCCCAGTTTCAGAACCTGGCTGTATGCAAATTAGTCTGTCCCTGGCCCAGTGCATCATGAAAACAGGGCAGACAAGACTACAAAAGCCAATTCTTACACTGGGAAGGAAACAAGCTACCGGGGACCGGTTTCTGGCATTACAGCCGTCTTCGGCCCGGCTTGCTTGAATCCTGATGGTGCAATGAGCAAGGGACTCACATCTGAGTATACCCTTCCACGCTTAGGGTGGACAAAATTATTTACAACAAGGGGTGGTGATGGACAGAGTCTCTGAATTAAGCAGAGTACTCTCACCCAGTCAAGAGATCAGGGCTAGATCCAACACCGTTTTTTAGCTCATTGCACCATCCCAGTTTCAGAACCTGGCTGTATGCAAATTAGTCTGTCCCTGGCCCAGTGCATCATGGGAACAGGGCTGACCAGACTACAAAAGCCAATTCTTACACTGGGAAGGAAACAAGCTTCCGGGGACCGGTTTCTGGCATTACAGCCGTCTTCGGCCCGGCTTGCTTGAATCCTGATGGTGCAATGAGCAAGGGACTCACATCTGAGTATACCCTTCCACGCTTAGGGTGGACAAAATTATTTACAACAAGGGGTGGTGATGGACAGAGTCTCTGAATTAAGCAGAGTACTCTCACCCAGTCAAGAGATCAGGGCTAGATCCAACACCGTTTTTTAGCTCATTGCACCATCCCAGTTTCAGAACCTGGCTGTATGCAAATTAGTCTGTCCCTGGCCCAGTGCATCATGGAAACAGGGCAGACCAGACTACAAAAGCCAATTCTTACACTGGGAAGGAAACAAGCTTCCGGGGACCAGTTTCTGGCATTACAGCCGTCTTCGGCCCGGCTTGCTTGAATCCTGATGGTGCAATGAGCAAGGGACTCACATCTGAGTATACCCTTCCACGCTTAGGGTGGACAAAATTATTTACAACAAGGGGTGGTGATGGACAGAGTCTCTGAATTAAGCAGAGTACTCTCACCCAGTCAAGAGATCAGGGCTAGATCCAACACCGTTTTTTTAGCTCATTGCACCATCCCAGTTTCAGAACCTGGCTGTATGCAAATTAGTCTGTCCCTGGCCCAGTGCATCATGGGAACAGGGCAGATCAGACTACAAAAGCCAATTCTTACACTGTGAAGGAAACAAGCTTCCGGGGACCGGTTTCTGGCATTACAGCCGTCTTCGGCCCGGCTTGCTTGAATCCTGATGGTGCAATGAGCAAGGGACTCACATCTGAGTATACCCTTCCACGCTTAGGGTGGACAAAATTATTTACAACAAGGGGTGGTGATGGACAGAGTCTCTGAATTAAGCAGAGTACTCTCACCCAGTCAAGAGATCAGGGCTAGATCCAACACCGTTTTTTTAGCTCATTGCACCATCCCAGTTTCAGACACTGGCTGTATGCAAATTAGTCTGTCCCTGGCCCAGTGCATCATGGGAACAGGGCAGACCAGACTACAAAAGCCAATTCTTACACTGGGAAGGAAACAAGCTTCCGGGGACCGGTTTCTGGCATTACAGCCGTCTTCGGCCCGGCTTGCTTGAATCCTGATGGTGCAATGAGCAAGGGACTCACATCTGAGTATACCCTTCCACGCTTAGGGTGGACAAAATTATTTACAACAAGGGGTGGTGATGGACAGAGTCTCTGAATTAAGCAGAGTACTCTCACCCAGTCAAGAGATCAGGGCTAGATCCAACACCGTTTTTTAGCTCATTGCACCATCCCAGTTTCAGAACCTGGCTGTATTCAAATTAGTCTGTCCCTGGCCCAGTGCATCATGGGAACAGGGCAGACCAGACTACAAAAGCCAATTCTTACACTGGGAAGGAAACAAGCTTCCGGGGACCGGTTTCTGGCATTACAGCCGTCTTCGGCCCGGCTTGCTTGAATCCTGATGGTGCAATGAGCAAGGGACTCACATCTGAGTATACCCTTCCACGCTTAGGGTGGACAAAATTATTTACAACAAGGGGTGGTGATGGACAGAGTCTCTGAATTAAGCAGAGTACTCTCACCCAGTCAAGAGATCAGGGCTAGATCCAACACCGTTTTTTAGCTCATTGCACCATCCCAGTTTCAGAACCTGGCTGTATGCAAATTAGTCTGTCCCTGGCCCAGTGCATCATGGGAACAGGGCAGACCAGACTACAAAAGCCAATTCTTACACTGGGAAGGAAACAAGCTTCCGGGGACCGGTTTCTGGCATTACAGCCGTCTTCGGCCCGGCTTGCTTGAATCCTGATGGTGCAATGAGCAAGGGACTCACATCTGAGTATACCCTTCCACGCTTAGGGTGGACAAAATTATTTACAACAAGGGGTGGTGATGGACAGAGTCTCTGAATTAAGCAGAGTACTCTCACCCAGTCAAGAGATCAGGGCTAGATCCAACACCGTTTTTTAGCTCATTGCACCATCCCAGTTTCAGAACCTGGCTGTATGCAAATTAGTCTGTCCCTGGCCCAGTGCATCATGGGAACAGGGCAGACCAGACTACAAAAGCCAATTCTTACACTGGGAAGGAAACAAGCTTCCGGGGACCGGTTTCTGGCATTACAGCCGTCTTCGGCCCGGCTTGCTTGAATCCTGATGGTGCAATGAGCAAGGGACTCACATCTGAGTATACCCTTCCACGCTTAGGGTGGACAAAATTATTTACAACAAGGGGTGGTGATGGACAGAGTCTCTGAATTAAGCAGAGTACTCTCACCCAGTCAAGAGATCAGGGCTAGATCCAACACCGTTTTTTAGCTCATTGCACCATCCCAGTTTCAGAACCTGGCTGTATGCAAATTAGTCTGTCCCTGGCCCAGTGCATCATGGGAACAGGGCAGACCAGACTACAAAAGCCAATTCTTACACTGGGAAGGAAACAAGCTTCGGGGACCGGTTTCTGGCATTACAGCCGTCTTCGGCCCGGCTTGCTTGAATCCTGATGGTGCAATGAGCAAGGGACTCACATCTGAGTATACCCTTCCACGCTTAGGGTGGACAAAATTATTTACAACAAGGGGTGGTGATGGACAGAGTCTCTGAATTAAGCAGAGTACTCTCACCCAGTCAAGAGATCAGGGCTAGATCCAACACCGTTTTTTAGCTCATTGCACCATCCCAGTTTCAGACACTGGCTGTATGCAAATTAGTCTGTCCCTGGCCCAGTGCATCATGGGAACAGGGCAGACCAGACTACAAAAGCCAATTCTTACACTGGGAAGGAAACAAGCTTCCGGGGACCGGTTTCTGGCATTACAGCCGTCTTCGGCCCGGCTTGCTTGAATCCTGATGGTGCAATGAGCAAGGGACTCACATCTGAGTATACCCTTCCACGCTTAGGGTGGACAAAATTATTTACAACAAGGGGTGGTGATGGACAGAGTCTCTGAATTAAGCAGAGTACTCTCACCCAGTCAAGAGATCAGGGCTAGATCCAACACCGTTTTTTAGCTCATTGCACCATCCCAGTTTCAGAACCTGGCTGTGTGCAAATTAGTCTGTCCCTGGCCCAGTGCATCATGGGAACAGGGCAGACCAGACTACAAAAGCCAATTCTTACACTGGGAAGGAAACAAGCTTCCGGGGACCGGTTTCTGGCATTACAGCCGTCTTCGGCCCGGCTTGCTCGAATCCTGATGGTGCAATGAGCAAGGGACTCACATCTGAGTATACCCTTCCACGCTTAGGGTGGACAAAATTATTTACAACAAGGGGTGGTGAATTGGTGATGGACAGAGTCTCTGAATTAAGCAGAGTACTCTCACCCAGTCAAGAGATCAGGGCTAGATCCAACACCGTTTTTTAGCTCATTGCACCATCCCAGTTTCAGAACCTGGCTGTATGCAAATTAGTCTGTCCCTGGCCCAGTGCATCATGGGAACAGGGCAGACCAGACTACAAAAGCCAATTCTTACACTGGGAAGGAAACAAGCTTCCGGGGACCGGTTTCTGGCATTACAGCCGTCTTCGGCCCGGCTTGCTTGAATCCTGATGGTGCAATGAGCAAGGGACTCACATCTGAGTATACCCTTCCACGCTTAGGGTGGACAAAATTATTTACAACAAGGGGTGGTGATGGACAGAGTCTCTGAATTAAGCAGAGTACTCTCACCCAGTCAAGAGATCAGGGCTAGATCCAACACCGTTTTTTAGCTCATTGCACCATCCCAGTTTCAGAACCTGGCTGTATGCAAATTAGTCTGTCCCTGGCCCAGTGCATCATGGGAACAGGGCAGACCAGACTACAAAAGCCAATTCTTACACTGGGAAGGAAACAAGCTTCCAGGGACCGGTTTCTGGCATTACAGCCGTCTTCGTCCCGGCTTGCTTGAATCCTGATGGTGCAATGAGCAAGGGACTCACATCTGAGTATACCCTTCCACGCTTAGGGTGGACAAAATTATTTACAACAAGGGGTGGTGATGGACAGAGTCTCTGAATTAAGCAGAGTACTCTCACCCAGTCAAGAGATCAGGGCTAGATCCAACACCGTTTTTTAGCTCATTGCACCATCCCAGTTTCAGAACCTGGCTGTATGCAAATTAGTCTGTCCCTGGCCCAGTGCATCATGGGAACAGGGCAGACCAGACTACAAAAGCCAATTCTTACACTGGGAAGGAAACAAGCTTCCGGGGACCGGTTTCTGGCATTACAGCCGTCTTCGGCCCGGCTTGCTTGAATCCTGATGGTGCAATGAGCAAGGGACTCACATCTGAGTATACCCTTCCACGCTTAGGGTGGACAAAAATATTTACAACAAGGGGTGGTGAAGGACAGAGTCTCTGAATTAAGCAGAGTACTCTCACCCAGTCAAGAGATCAGGGCTAGATCGAACACCGTTTTTTAGCTCATTGCACCATCCCAGTTTCAGAACCTGGCTGTATGCAAATTAGTCTGTCCCTGGCCCAGTGCATCATGGGAACAGGGCAGACCAGACTACAAAAGCCAATTCTTACACTGGGAAGGAAACAAGCTTCCGGGGACCGGTTTCTGGCATTACAGCCGTCTTCGGCCCGGCTTGCTTGAACCCTGATGGTGCAATGAGCAAGGGACTCACATCTGAGTATACCCTTCCACGCTTAGGTGTTGGATCTAGCCCTGATCTCTTGACTGGGTGAGAGTATTCTGCTTAATTGAGAGACTCTGTCCCTCACCACCCCTTGTTGTAAATATTTTTGTCCACCCTAAGCGTGGAAGGGTATACTCAGACATGAGTCCCTTGCTCATTGCACCATCAGGATTCAAGCAAGCCGGGCCGAAGACGGCTGTAATGCCAGAAACCGGTCCCCGGAAGCTTGTTTCCTTCCCAGTGTAAGAATTGGCTTTTGTAGTTTGGTTTGCCCTGTTCCCATCATGCACTGGGACAGGAACAGACTAATTTGCATACAGCCAGGTTCTGAAACTGGGATGGTGCAATGAGCTAAAAAACGGTGTTGGATCTAGCCCTGATCTCTTGACTGGGTGAGAGTATTCTGCTTAATTCAGAGACTCTGTCCCTCACCACCCCTTGTTGTAAATATTTTTGTCCACCCTAAGCGTGGAAGGGTATACTCAGACATGAGTCCCTTGCTCATTGCACCATCAGGATTCAAGCAAGCCGGGCCGAAGACGGCTGTAATGCCAGAAACCGGTCCCCGGAAGCTTGTTTCTTTCCCAGTGTAAGAATTGGCTTTTATAGTTTGGTTTGCCCTGTTCCCATCATGCACTGGGACCGGAACAGACTAATTTGCATACAGCCAGGTTCTGAAACTGGGATGGTGCAATGAGCTAAAAAATGGTGTTGGATCTAGCCCTGATCTCTTGACTGGGTGAGAGTATTCTGCTTAATTCAGAGACTCTGTCCTTTACCACCCCTTGTTGTAAATATTTTTGTCCACCCTAAGCGTGGAAGGGTATACTCAGACATGAGTCCCTTGCTCATTGCACCATCAGGATTCAAGCAAGCCGGGCCGAAGACGGCTGTAATGCCAGAAACCGGTCCCCGGAAGCTTGTTTCCTTCCCAGTGTAAGAATTGGCTTTTGTAGTTTGGTTTGCCCTGTTCCCATCATGCACTGGGACAGGAACAGACTAATTTGCATACAGCCAGGTTCTGAAACTGGGATGGTGCAATGAGCTAAAAAACGGTGTTGGATCTAGCCCTGATCTCTTGACTGGGTGAGAGTATTCTGCTTAATTCAGAGACTCTGTCCCTCACCACCCCTTGTTGTAAATATTTTTGTCCACCCTAAGCGTGGAAGGGTATACTCAGACATGAGTCCCTTGCTCATTGCACCATCAGGATTCAAGCAAGCCGGGCCGAAGACGGCTGTAATGCCAGAAACCGGTCCCAGGAAGCTTGTTTCCTTCCCAGTGTAAGAATTGGCTTTTGTAGTTTGGTTTGCCCTGTTCCCATCATGCACTGGGACAGGAACAGACTAATTTGCATACAGCCAGGTTCTGAAACTGGGATGGTGCAATGAGCTAAAAAACGGTGTTGGATCTAGCCCTGATCTCTTGACTGGGTGAGAGTATTCTGCTTAATTCAGAGACTCTGTCCCTCACCACCCCTTGTTGGGCATGGTCCTATCTGCGCAGACTGACTGGACTCACTCTTCTATCAGCGGGCACTATGCCCATCACTAACCATCCGGATTTTCCCCTGCTCCAGTCATCCTGTATGTCTCGGCACGCAGCGGTGGGGGGCCTCGAGACTGTGGCTGATCTATACCCCGATGATTCTTTTTATCCACTCCCGGAATCGCACTCCTTGATGGACACGCTTCTGTATTATCAGTTGCACGCCACATGCCGGAAACTGCACCCGTCCTTTCCGCAGCCTCCACCCACTCTTCCCGCTCTTGATCTGTTATACACTTCCACCTCTCCGCGTAAGCTCGTTACCAGATTGTATGCCTCTGCCCTGTTGTCCTCCCCGGCCTCCACGATGTGGGCGCGCGAGCATGGAGCGCCGACCTGGGTCTGGATATTTCGGACGCTGTTTGGCTCCATTGTTGTAATCAAACTACTAAACTTTCCCCAAATTACCGGCTCCGCTTGATCCATTTCAAGTTCTTACACAGGTTCTATCGCACTCCACGACACCTTCACAGTTTAGGGCTCATACCTGATGATTCCTGCATTCGGTGCTCTGCCCCTTCCGCGGATTTCGCTCACTTGGCATGGCTCTGCCCCCGGGTGCAGGAGTTCTGGCTGGAGGTCTGCTCCGCGATCTCCGAGATGGCTGGCGCTGTCGTCACCCGGACCCCCTTCTCTGTCTTCTTGGTTTTGTCAAGCCCTGTCCATATGTTTTGCGCCGGCTGACTTCGATGCTCCTGGTGTTGGCTAGACGCCGGGTGGCCATGTGTTGGGGCCACCGGCCTGCCCCCTTGGTGTCGGCCTGGCTGGAGGATGCATCCCGCTGCCAAACACTGCTATCAGAATTTTGGGATCTGCTGCCGGCTAGGTCGCGCCCGGTTGACATCTGGGGTCCCCTGGTCGCTTACCTTCAATCCCGCTCCTCTCCTGGTGAGCCTGCGTCCCCTGTCCCTCCCGCTGCCCCTGCGCCCGCGGCTGCCGCCACTTTGGTGGATGTGTAGGTGTCACTGGTCATGGAGTTACACACAGGTCCACTTTCATCCTGTCCTATTGGGAGCTGAGTGGCCCCCAATTGCTGCCCTTTTCCCCCTCTGGTCCTTTTTTTTTTTTTTTTTTTTTTTTTTTTTAAATTATTTATATAGCGCAGCTGATACCTTGCAGGCTTCCTGGCGCTGGAAATACTTTACTGAAGAAGATACCGAAGTATGTAAAGGCGGGGAGGTCTAGGGGAAAAGCCAGGTCTTAATGCACTTCCTGAATGGAAGCAGGTGAGGGATCTGGCGTATGTCAATGGGCAGGCTGTTCCACAATTTGGCAGCTGCGACCCTGAAGGATCTACCCCCAGTTCTGGCTTTGTTGTGTCTGGGCACCCTTACCAGATAGGCCGAGGATGATCGCAGATCTCTGGTAGGAGTATACCACAGAAACAGGGCTTGCAGGGGCCTGGGCCCGAGTCCATGCAGAGCCTTGAATACGATGCAAAGGGACTTGAAAGCCACCCGCTGCTTTAGGGGTAGCCAGTGCAGTTCGGCCAGTGCCGCTGTGGCCGAGGACCTTCTCGACCAGCCCAGAGCCAGCTTGGCCGCGGCTGATTGAATTCGTTGCAGCCGGTCCAGCAACGTAGCAGGGGATTCAAGGAGCAGGGCGTTGCAATAGTCAAGGCGACTCAGAATCGTACACCTGACTACCAACGCCCGGGCTTGTGCAGGGAGAAGTGGCATGATTTTTCGCAGGGAGCGTAGCAAAACCGTGCAGATCCCCACTGTTTTTGCCACCTGGGTTTCCATACTCAATTTGTTGTTGAGCATGACCCCCAGGTTGCGGACCGAGGAGACAGGTTTAGGTTTCTCCCTTGTCTCAGGAGGCCAGAAGTCATTCGGGAACTGGCGAGGTAAAGTAGTGCCAGCACAAAACAGAACCTCTGTTTTGGAGGCGTTAAATTGAAGGGAGTTCCTATGGAGCCATCCAGCCGTTTCTCTAAGACACTCATGAAAGGAGGTCAGAGGGATAGAGTCTTCTCCTTCCCAGGAGAGAATGAGCTGGGTGTCGTCTGCGTAATTAATTGTTTTTAACCCGAATGACTTAATTAATGTAATCAGTGGTTTAAGATACACATTAAAAAGGATGGGACTAATGGAAGATCCCTGGGGAACTCCCTGTGGCACCGAAGAGAAGGCGGATTGGAATGGGGGGAGGGAGACAGCCTGTCTCCTGTCCTGTAGGTAAGAGTGGAACCAAAGTAAAGCTGTGCCTTCCACACCAGCTTCCCTGAGTCTCAGCAACAGCGTCCTATGGTTGACCGTATCGAATGCGGCAGACAGGTCCAGCAGTATTAGTACTACTGGCTGGCCCCTGTCTGCACGCATGCGAAGATCCTCCATGGCTGTTAAAACCGCGGTTTCGGTGCCGTGGGCAGGGCGGAAACCGAACTGTAGATCGTCTAGAAGGTTGTTCTGCTCAAGATGAATGGAAAGGCAGGAACTGACCCAACGTTCCACTACCTTCACAGGGAAAGGCAGTAGGGAGATGGGTCGATAGTTAGAGAGACAATCTGGGCTCAGAGAGGGTTTCTTCAAGAGCGGAGTGACCAGCGCCTGTTTCCATGGAGTTGGAACGTAACCACATAGTAGAGATTGGTTACAAATTTGGCGCAAGATGCCAAAAAGTTCTGTTCCAGAGCTTTTCCAAATTTTTGGAGGCAGAGGGTCGAGCGGGGAACCCGAGGTGATTCCGAGTGCCAGCTTTTCAAACTCGGGTTCAGAGATCTTAGGAAAATCTCGCAGTCTAGCCGTAGAGCTGGAGGAGCGAGGTGACACGTCATAAGGGCCAGTGCTGGCTCCCTGAGTGTTGGCATCTCCCAGTAATGGGGGGGTCTTCAAGTTTTGAATAATGATATTGATTTTATTAATGAAAAAAGTTGCCAGATTATCGCAAAGGGCTTGGGTAGGAGGCTGCGTCGATGTGGCACAGTCTGGGTGAGTTAGGTTTCTAAGTATTTGAAAAATACTTTTTGAACTGTTGGTGGCGTTGGTAATAGTAGAACAGTAGTAATTGGCCTTTTCTTGGACAATGGCAGTTTTATACGCCCGAAGGTTGTCTTTCCAGAGAGTTTTGTTGGAGTCAAGATAACCTTGCCTCCATTTTCTCTCTGATTGTCTGCAGGCCAGCTTAAGGGCTCTCAGTGAGTCGTTAAACCAAGGGGCGGCTGCTCTTCTCCTTGGTTTGCATTTTTTCAGAGGGACGAGACGTTCTGAGGTATTGGTGATCTTAGTGCAGAAGGACATGTAGTTGTCCTCCACCGACCGGGCGGTGGAAAAGCTGTCTTCCACCTCGAATACGGGGCCGGCCAGTCTCCGTTTATCTAAGGCTTTCCAATCTCTATACAGATGGTCAGGTGCGGCACTGAGTGACGGATTGTTGGCTCTGCCGCTGGCTATGTGAAATTTGATAAGTGCATGGTCGGTCCAGCACATAGGCAGGATGTCGCTCAGGAAAACTAACTGGGGGGAGGAAAAAATTAGGTCAAGCTGATTTCCAGCCGAATGTGTGGGTTTCCTGACCAGTTGAGAGAGTCCCATGCCTTCGCAGGAGAGTAAGAGATTGTTTAGAGCAGAGTCCAGACTGCCGTTGGGCCAGAGGTTAAAAGAGTCCTGCCGCAGCCTCTCCCGCGCCCCCCACCGGCCTTAGGCCCGTGGCGGCCGCCGGTGCTGACTGTTGGTGATCCCCTGTTTGGCATTTCCCTGGTTTTCCCTCTACCCGCCTCACCAAGCCTACGAGCCTTTTTCCTCTACATATACATCCTTGGAAGAGACTATTAACTATGCCGCCTCCTTGATAAAGGTTTATTGTTCTGCGCCAATGGCACTGTATTGCTGAAGACCGACTTTTATGCACTGGTATTGATCTGTATTTTGCCACTCTGTACTGATCCTCTACATGATGCTTTTTTATCTGATTGTATTGTTGTTCTGCACTTGCATCAATAAAAAGTAAAAAAAATAACTATTTTGGATTTTTGGGATTTAACCTTCTAATAATTCGCAAGCAATTTACCTGTTCTGTTGCTCCCACCATAAAATGTAGAGTTGATATATAACTACACACTGGATGCCTCCTCAGTCGACTTCCTGTTGAAAATCAATTTAGCCGGAACAAGTTGCTTAAGAGTATCATCTTTGTTAGAAGTGTAATAAGCATGTTTGAGTTGCTTAATAGACAATAATAAGGATGAAGATTCCTTGAGAAGTTTCTTCCTGTTAACAGCAACATAATCAATTATATAATCTCTGGCCGTTGCCTTAAAAGTATTCCATACAATGTGGTAGGGCATGTAGGGGTGGTGTTAGTATGAAAATATTCCACTAGAAAACTTTTAAAGTGCTCCACAAAAATAGGATTTTTGAGTAGATAATTGTTAAAACGCCACCTACGAGGTTTAGAGGGTTCAGATGAAAGATCTAAATCAATAAAAATCGGTGCTTGATCGGATATAAGTATGGATCCAATTTCAGCATGAATTAAGTTAGTAAGAATTTGAGAAGTCACAGAAATGTAGTCAATTCTAGATTTTGAATTATGTGTAGGAGAATAAAAAGCAAATTCCAAATTATCCAGGTTATAAATCCTCCAAGCATCAACCAAACCTCTCGATTGGACAGACTTTGTAAAAGTTTTTTGCATTTTGTTAGAGACATATCTAGAGAGACATTTCCTGTCAATGAAAGGATCCATAATTTGATTACAATTTCCACCGATGAGAAGATTAGGGTCTGAGCAGGAGTGTAGGATATGTGACATATATTGCCAAAACTGTGTATCTAAACCAGTGGGACCATAAATGTTAAGGAGGGAAATAGGAGTGCCATTGATAACGAGGTGAAGAAGAAGCCATCTGCCATCAGCATCCTGCTCCTCCTTTTCAATAGTTAGAGACAGAAACCTATGAAATAGTGTCACCACTCCATTCTTTTCTTTAACTGGGGACCAATAAACATGACCTACCCAATGCTTCTTGAGAGAGTTTATATCACTTTCAGTAAGGTGAGTCTCTTGTAGCATTGAGATCTAACATTGTATTCTAAATAGATGCATAAGCACTCTTTGTATCTTTTTAGGGTTACGTAGACCCTTCACATTCCAGGACGCAATACGAACATTACCAGTCATAGAAAAAAGGAAAAGGCATTGGGGCACTCATGAGCATTCTAAAATTGATAACAGTGTGAATACATTATGTGGAAAACAAATAACCACCATAAAGAAAAATCTGCAATAAAAATATGTTCAAGGTACAGATATTTGAAAAAAAGAAATAAAAAAGAGCATCAAAGGTAGAGGAGAAAGAAAGAAGAAAGAAAGAAGGAAGCAAGGACCAGCAAAACAGAAATATAAATGATGAATAGAAAAGGGGAGACACATAAAAAAAAGAAACAGAGAATAATGAGTAGATAAAGAGATGATGAAAAGAAGTCCAAAGACTTTACCCATTGATATACTTATAAACCCCAAGGGGTTCAGCAATAACAAAGTGGGGTGGAGAAATGCACAAAAGAAAAGATGGATGGCAGACAGAAGTCGACCAAATGCAGAAGACAGAACCACGGAGACCATCAAAAGATAAACTTACTTAGTGGAAGAAAGCAGCAGAAGAAGTACTAACAAGTATAACAATGAAAACTCCAGAAGAGAGAAAAAGCAATCCATGTAATAGGAAAACACCGAGCAGGCAATTACCAACATATGATGGCAAACTATATGCAAAAGGGCAGAGGTGGGGAACACATAGGAGCAACACATCTGGGAGAGAGATCTAGGGAAATAAATGGCACATGTAAAGAGAAAAATCATATTATTAACAATATAATCGTGCAGCTAAACAATAATGTAAATAAGTACAAACAGTAACATTAAATACAATAAGAACTGAGAGAACTTGTTTGCAGACAGGAAAATATTTCAGGATTTCCCAGCTCCATAGCATCTCCTTGGCGCTGAAGAATACATTTCCATTGATCCTCCGGGGAGTCAAAGGAGAAAGATCTCTCTTTGTAGGTCACTTTAAAGAAACATGGGTGCACAAGGCCATATTTAGCGTTCATGGACCGCAAGGCTGGACGTAAAGACAAAAATTCCTTGCAATGAGCTGCAGTAACATGAGGCACATCCTGAGAGAAAAAGATTTTCTGACCATTCCAAAACATTTGTTTCCTTTGTTTAGCTCCAGACAGAATATTCCAGAAAAAGAACAATTATTCTTCTGGGGCGAGCCCTGTGATGAACAGACAGATGACAGAGGCCCAATGCGATAGGCTCTTTGCAGATTAAGGCTAGCATTCTCCTTAAATCCAACTATTTTTAGAATATGTATGTTAAGAAAAGCGATCATGTCTGACCCATCCACCTTTTCAGGAATGCCATAAATTCTAAGGTTGTTTTGTCTATTCCTATTTTCCAATTCCTTAGTTTGTTGTTTCATAAGAAAGATTTCTTTAGACATAGGCTCTATCTTAGTAGCAGCATCCTGAACAACACTCAGTCTTTGCTCCACCTCAGTCACCCAAGAGTCCAAACCATTTTTCTTCTATTCATTGGAGCGTAGCATTGGTCTCCATAACGAAGGGTTTCATTAATTTCTATTTCCTCCATGAGATCTTTGAGGGTTAGAGGTAAAGGGGACTTAGATGGAGTGGCAGGATCTTTCTTCTGCGGTTTAGTAGACGTTCCAGACTGTTTGCGAGAGGAAGACTTCGCCCCAGAGGACACAGAGCCCTTCTGACAGGCTGGAGTAATATGTTCCATAGGACAGGAGACCAGTCAAAAGAGAAGGTAGACAGCAAATGCTTAAGGGTCTGCAAAGGCGAGGAAAGAGACACTTTGACAGTCATTTCCAGCTGGGCCCCAGTAAGTTAGGCAAAAGGTGACCAAAGCAAGCCTGAATACATATAAAAAAACAGATAATAAAAATAAATTCTAGTCAGGCACCAACAGACTCCCTAAAGCAGGTTTTCCCAAGGCATAATGCTGGCCAGCATATGGGAAAATTCACATCAAAACAGGAACAACAAAACTGCCTGCCAAATGAAGGAGCAGCCAGGGAGTAACAAGGACGTGGAACACAGGACAGTGCCACCGTACTGAGGAGTTCAAAATGGCGCCGTAACCACCCATCATGAGAGGAACAAAACAGGGGTAAAACATAGGAAAAAATGCTCAGAAAGAGCGTGAAACCGGAAATACCTGTACCCCCCTCATTGGCCCCTCAATGCCACACATTTGCACTACCGGCAACTGCCAGCCGCTGTGGAAAAAGGAGAGAGACGGCTCCAGGCGAAGCAGAGATTCAAGAACTTGCGGCCATATTGTGAGCGGTTCAGCGACGCCTCCTATAACTAAGCTTTAACTTGGGTTTTTTTCATTTAATTTTATTGTTTTCTTTAAGGTCTGCAACATAAAATCATATAATGATAGATATGAAAGGTACATTTTTTTTTAAATATTATTAATCCTAAATAGAATTTTAAAGTGACATTGTAATATATGTACATGTATACATATGTATAAATATTTGTAAAATATCATACTTACTAATTTATTAATAAAATTGGGATAATTTTCTACAGTGAGTGCAATGTGTATGATAAGTGTTGTAATCTAGTAATATTGGGCTGTTGTAATAGCAGAGTTCTTTTAATTTTCTAGCTGAAGTTATACTTTCTATGGTGTTTGGGTATGTTTCAATGCTTGGGCTAGCGTTGTAGGCTAATCAGAAATCTGGTGTAAATTTTGAATTTGTAAAGCCTTATGTAAATACGTTGTACAGACATACATATTGTGTTGTAATATTCTGCTTTTAATATCTGTTTCTGAAATTTCTGAGTGTGCAATTATTTACATTTTTTTGCCAATAACGCAGTACTTCCTAAATTCTATCGCCGTAGTGCTGATTTACTTTTCGATTGTAAAACAGATTGTGATTGGCTGAAAACAGTAACAGTTATATGATACATGAAGTTCACAGTCCTGTACATGGCTGATCAACATGAACCTGGTCAGCAGGAAGAGGAGGATGAAAAGCAACAGGAGCAAGAACTGCTGGAGGAGGCGCAAGAGGAGGTCAGAAGAAGGTGATTGAAGGAATCAGCTATCTGTCAGTTTTTTGTCCCTGCCAGCAGGAGAGAAAAAAAGTTAATTCTCCTTTGGTGACTTGCAACTTGTGTCACAAAGTGATCACGAGTGGTACCTGCCAGCAATATTCCTTCAGGATGACTGGGATGAGAAAACAGCTAATGTCTATCCACTTCCGTAGATTTGCGCATGCAGAATTGAAATGGGAGGAGGTTGTTGGAAAGGTTTCCTCAGGCACATCATCATCAGCCACAGCCCCAGAGTCAGCAACACCTTTGATTTCTGGAACATTGGCTCCACCATCACCACCCACTCCATCAGTTGTACCCTCTTTACCTCCTCCTGGTAGTGCAGTGGCTGTACAGTGTGATATTGTTAACCAGTACGGCAGTCCTGATACCTACTGCCTATTGTGGTGTACTGTAATAGGTGCCAGTGAGAAGGATCTTAATACTTATTGCCAACTCATTTTTGGTTACCAATGTCCTTCCCAGCACCTTTTCTTTTACGGAGTTTTATATAGGGCAAACTTGACCTGGTATCAGGTATCTGAGAGCTTTACATAGCACCAGTTACCTTACACGAGGACACATTCATTTTTGTTAGGCACAGGGAGATTAAGTGCTGTGCCCAGAATCACAGGATGTTTAGCGTCGTTGCTGAGACTCGAACCCTGTTCCTCAGATTTGAGGTCGACCACCCTAGCTGTTAGGCCAACTCCTCTCCCCATCTTGCTGTTAATTGATAGCAAACTGGACAGCACCTCTACAAATATCTACCATATATCTAATACCACGTGTAGAGTGACATATGTGGTTGTCTGAGATAATTTCTTGATGAAGATTTGTCAAGTTCTTGCATTAGGGTTGATCTACATGTTGGTTTATTAGTTCTTTCACTGATGGTAAGTATTAAAGTAGATTGACAATAACATTGCTTTAGCGATTAATACCATTCTAATTTTTAACTGATGTCCTGGAATTTCCATGTGTTTTATTTTTAGTTTTCTTTTGAGGTTGTTCCAGATCTTCTTCATAAGTGGTGTGATGTCATTTTTCTTTTGATACATAGATTAGGTTTTGTAAAAATGGGATACTCACCAAGATGAGGAGCATATGTCTTTCGCAAAAGATTGCATTCCTTCACACAGGTACTGTCAGCGTGAATTATCCTGTCTTCCAAATCGATAATATACAGTCCTGTCCTTTTTTTAACACAGGATAAAGCTATGTTATTCTCTTTGAATAAAGTGTATAATTCAAGAATTGTCCTTGGGATTTGTGTCCTGTTACCGCGTTAGCAAAATAAACAGGAAACTGTTCTCAGCTGATGTACAAATCTTTAATAAGTAAGAATGCTGCAATACACCAACAAATATTTTTTTGTTCTTTAAAGTTGTCAAATTTTACAATAATACATTTAATCTCTTCATGATTTGCAGACATCAGAAAGACCAACACAAATCCTACTGCTCCATTTACATGTCCTTCTTCTACATATAAATTACATTGGGAAATAACCCAACAATTTTTACACAAATGTAAATCTTCCTCCAATCCTGCTGTACATGACTCAGGTTTTTCCATATTTTGTAGCTAAACATTTGCTTACAGGGATGTTCAGGCTGTGGCTCTTTACTGTATCTCTGCTAGGGAGATGAACAATTTCTTGCTTTTCAAGATGTAGCATTTCATTATTTTTTCGAGCACATTCTTCCAGTGTTGGCATTAAGCAAACAAGTTGTGATTGGGAAAGAAGATAATGCATTACTTCAGCAAGATAATGAAGCTTAGGAAACAATGTAGTTATACTTCGCTCCTTTAGCATAAGCTTTGCTTGTTTTGTGAGAATTTCAAGGAGAATATCTTGGCATATTCTTCATCATTAGCTTACTTCATATTCTGGGTTAGTTCTCTGTATGTAAAATGTAACCAAATGTTGACATTCCCTATACTTTTCAGTGGATACCGAGTTTGCTGCTGCAAATGTTTTTGGAAATTGTTTCACTTTTTGCAGGTGTAAGTTGTAATACGTCTCCAAAAACAATTACAAGTTTCTGTCCAATGTTCTCAGTACTTCTTGCATCCGCAAATCAACAAATGCCAACATCATGTTGGAAACCATGCTGGCTTAATTTATGATCAAAAGTTTAAATTTTTTATAACTCTGCCAAGTTATTGACATGTATCTGTTGTAGCACTAACTATACAAAATACATTTGAATAAGTAGCTTTAGGGACATAAGCAGTACTTACTTTAATAAGAAAGCTTTTTCCTGATCCTGCTTGCCCATTGACATATAGTAATGTAGGTTCAAAATTAGTACATAGACATATTCCATTTTCATGGTCAAGTCCGTGATCTACTGACTGCTTGATGTCTTTGTCTATTTGTAGTTTTGCAGAATTTAATAGGGACTCTACATAGTCCAAATTGTTAACATCCTTTGTAGTGGGGCTGAGCCATGCATTCATACAGTGTAAAGTTAGCATGAGCTCATTAGAAGTTTAAACTCCATTTTACCTCTTGCTTTCTTTTGCACACGGCCCACACGTTAGCTAATGTTTAGAGTTAGGCTGAGTGTTTTGCTTGACATGAGAATAACTTATTTTTCTACATTGCTAGGCTTTCTTCGTAAGCTTAGTCTGTACAGTGAGTGCAGAGGCCTTCAAGATTATATCAACACTGATGCTGTTGTTCGAACTGATCAGCGCACGTTCTATCCATAACATATATGCAGCTGTGGCCAAGTCAGGTACTGGCACCTTTAACAATACGCTGTGTAGGCATGATTGAACACAATTGGAGAACATTTGTATGCTGAGAGCTTGTGCAGAACTCAATGTGATTCACTCCTGCTAATCCTTGAGGTATGGGGTCGCCTATGCAAGCCTAAGAGATCTTCTTTAGTTATAAAATAACCTTCGAGCAAGGGAGGGTGAAATATAGGTATATATTTAACCTGTTTCCATTTAGCATTATAATATGCTTTCTCCCTTTGTATTTTATGGAATCGCAACTATGCTGACAATCTTATTTCTTATCATATGTCTGCTTGTATTAGCAAAGATGCTGCACCTGAGATCATGGCATTAAAATAAACATTATAAACTTGCTTGTGTCTCCCTTTACTCCCTGTATAACGAAGGAGTGCTCATGTTTCCCACCTTACCTGAGGTATCCTAAGTTGCATGTTCTGGGTTGTCTAATCATTGGTTACTTTGCTATGGGACGAAGAGCTAATGAGACACTGATGCTAGTCTGTTAGGGGGTTTTGGGTACTAAGGTGAGTTTTTGGCACACCCTAATTCACTGACGTCCTGAGTCTCTGTGCACAGTTCTGTGTCTGAGCAGAATCCCTGCAACACCTTTTTTACTACGTCCATTGCCTGAGCAACCTCATCCATGACAACCATAGCTTCATTATCAATCATTGGTTAGCAAACTGGGTCAGCAATCCGGGAAGTGGGAGTAATTTCAGTTGCTGCAATATTGCATTGTATTTCATCATTAATTCCATTATCTTCTGCTATTTCTTGTTCCACCACTTATACATATGTCTGAAATTGAGGCACTGCTATGTCATGTTTTTATACTTGAAATGCATCTTGATAGGATTCAAAGTGTCCTCTTCTTCTTTCCGCCATGGTTTAAATACTTTGGAAGTGCTAAATAGTACAATTATTTTTTTCTTCTGTTTCACAACTCAATTAACTACAGTAGGTTTTGAAGGGCGTATTAAACATTGGTCCCTTGAACCTAAACTTTCCCAGCATTGTTAATTCTGCTATATTCATGCGAAATGTGTAGAACTGAGCAACTTCGCAGAGGAATAGGTTTTCCAACAAAGTACTTCTGTTTTGGTGATATGCATCCAACATATTGGTTTTTAAAATGTGTTTGTTAGTGGGATAAAAATGTACAAGATATTCAATTTCAGGAAGGCTTTTGCGAACTCTTTGGGGTGAAGATGACAATCCTAAGCTAAGCCACACCAATGTCTGAGATTTAACATATAACACTCATTTTTAACATGTAGTCCGGGAACTCTTTGTTGACTGCGAGGCCTACTTAAGGGGCCAGCAACTGTCTTACTAAATTAAATAGTATTAACATGAATACATAAAAATTGCTAAAGTATATACAAATAAAGAAGAAACATTGAACATGGGAAAACGTTTTCTATATTTGATTCTGAATTAACCCCATAAGTACATGTGCCCGTCAATGGCGGGCATCCGCACTAACTATCAGAGCATGTGTCGGGCACATTAAAGGCCCCTAGGGAGTTTTTAATTTTTTTTTTCTCAAGCCGCTCGGGAAGAGCTTCCTCAGCAGCCTAACGTGCAGGGCGCATTGACCTCATTGCAGTAAAAGCCATGAGCTTGTTTAACTTTCACTAAATCAGTACTCGGGGGCTATCTCAGCCCCCAAGCACTGATTCCCTTTCTTTTCAGTTGTATATTTCATGAACTTGAACCGTAGGTATCAGAGCGCTTTACGTGAGCACCAGTTGATTACAGGCTGACGCATTCATTTTTAGGCATGGAGAGCTTACGTGATTTGCCCAGAATCACAGGATGTTTGGGCCTCTCGCCAGACTCAAACCTCGCTCCCCAGTTTCAAGGTCAACCGCCCTAGCCGTTAAGTCACACCCTCTCCCCTTTCCAAAGGTACCTCTGCCCCAGTGGATCCCTGCTTGGGGATCGTCACAAGAGAGCGATCCCCAAGCCGGCATTCACCCAAAAGCTACCAGGGATGGGGAGCTGCCCCTTGGGCAAGGGCTTGTGCTCCCCCTGGGTATTTATTTATAATACAGGCAGAAAGTCCACTAGGCATCATGGATTTATTGTTAAAAAAAATAGAGGGGTTGGGGTTGCCCAGAATGGGCATGATCATGCCCCCACCCCTAATAAAAGAGGAAACATTCTTTCTGCAGCCACTGGGGTAGATGGGGGCAATTGCCCCAATCTGCCCCCCGGGTGGGGGAAAAAACCCCACTAGGCACCAGGGATTCCTTTTTAAAAAAGAAATAGAGGGGTGGGGGATGCTCGGAATGGGCATGGCCGTGCTCCCACCCCTAATAAAAGTTTTAACAGTCTTCCTGCCCCAGCAGGGAGAGATAGGGGCAATTGTACCTGATCTGCCCACCCGGGGCAGAAAGCCAACTAGGAACCAAGGATTTATTCTTTAAATACAAATAGAGGGGTGGGGGCTGCCCAGAATGGGCATAGCCATGCCCCCCCCTCTAAGAAAAGGGGGAACGGTGTGTCTGCTCCCATTGTGGGTAGATGGGAGTAATTGCCCCTGATCTGCACCCCCAGGGGGAGAAAAAGCCTACTAGGCACCAGGAAAGTATTTTTTAAATGAAAATAGAAGTGTGGGGCTGCCCTAAACGGGCATTGCCTTGCCCCCAACCCTACTAAAAGGGAAAACAGTCTTTTTTCTCTCCCGGCTGGCGGATGGGGGCAATTGCCCAGGATCTGCGCACTAAGAGGGGGAGAAAACACACTAGGCACCAGGGATTTATTCTTTAAAAAAATAGGGAGGTAGGGGCTGCCCAGAATGGGCATGGCCATGCCCTTACCCCTAACAAAAGGGGAAACAGTCTTTCTGCCCCTCCAGGAGCAGATGGGGATAATATCCCCCAATCTGCCGCTCAGGGGAAAAAGCCCATTAGACACCAGGGATTAAAAAAACAATATATTGGGGTGGGGCAGATTGGGTTATTACCCCTGTAGGAAAGTTGGATTTACTTCCAAGGTTCCCCACACTTTTTGCTGGTGTTATCAGTTTTCTGACTAGTCTGATTGAGATTCTGCTAATCAGGGCCCTAATCACTGTGCTTCCTCCCTAAATTTGTTATGGTAAGAACTTTGGTGCCTCCACAGTAGGCTACTGGTGTACCCTAGTAAGTCTCTAGTATATGGTACTGAGGTACCCAGGGCAGAGGTAAATCAGGGGTATCCAATGGGCTGCAGCATGTATTATGCCTCCCATGAGGGACCACTCAAACTGTGACTACAGGCCTGCCATTGAGGCCTGCGTAAGTTGGTGCTAGCACCACTTACAACAGATATAAGTTTCATTATATATGCGGTCACTGCACTTAAAACCTATAAGTCACCCTTAAGGCAGGCCTTTCAATCCTGAAGGCAGGGTGCTAGGTTATAAGTGTGAGGGTGCCCTGTGAGATGTCTAACTATATATTGGCTGAATCGAAATCAATCATGTTTGGTATCAAACATGTTGAAATACCACTCCAACACCGATTCCAGTGTTGGATGTAGGATCCCATATACTGGGGGGGCTCCCCTTGGAAAGGGCCGGACTGAGAACAGAAGCCGGCCCTGGCAAACTGCTCAGCTACCCCCCTGGGGTGAGGGGGAGTGCAGCCAAGCAGTTTGCGAGGGCCGATTCTGGCCGATTTTGTTACAGGGGGCTGATATTGCCGACCCCCTGTAACAAAAACGGGCCCCCAGGGGCCCAAAACCTCCCCCACCCTAGCGGCCTAGGGTGCCCCCCTGTATTCCCAGTACCAGCCTTTCAGGGTCTAACAGCAAGCTAGTGCTGCTGCCGACCACAGGCACAATCTGCTCTCCTGCTGCTGAGCCAAGCTCGAGTAGGGGAAGGTAGAACAATAGGTTTCCTGTCACAGGGAGGTGTGAGACCTCCCCAGACAGGACTTAGTGTATTGGGCTGGGCTGGGGGCGCTTGCCAGAGCCACCAGACTGCTTTGAAGGGCACATTTGGTGCCCTCCTTGCACACTCCAGTTTTAGCCAGTTCAGGAATCACTTGGCTTATGCTCTGGTTTGAAACTGGACAAGTGACATGGGAGTATCATCCCCTCTTTCCAGCCCCTCCTCTGGGACTGTCCCTTGATCGTCCCAACCCTTTACCTAGGGTACTTAGGGGCTTACCTGTGGATGGCTTTTGAGATTTGTCGTGGGACAAGATTCAAATTCAAAACCGCTTCAACTTCAACCAGCTGGGCACCTTGGACTTCGTTAGACTTCACCTGAAACTGAGACTGCACCAAGGAAGTCTCCTGCTGATCTTGGTTTCGTCGTCTTGCCTGTCTCCCACATCGTCTGTGCCTGTGCTTCATTCATGATCCTCTCCAGGCCTGTGGTCATCAAGGACATCCGAAGTAATCTCCATTGGAGTGAAGAAGTCACTCCCCTGCATCTGCAGGCACCGAAAGGAAGCTGACCGATCTGCTGCTCCTGATGTCCTGTGGACTCCGAAAGGCTCAGCGACACAGGTGGTGGGGAGGCCTGCACTGTCCTCTCGGCAACTTTGAGGCCAGTATCCCTCGTCTGAACCACTGGAACAGGACCTCTGTGCACCACATTGAATTCCCATTGCCAAGGCTTGTTGGCTCTGTCCTTCAGAGATCTTTGGGCGACAAGAATCTCCAGCCTCCAGCATCTCTTCCTGACAAACTCTTTGTCCTCACTGCATCCTCCGAACCGTGGGCCTGCATCTTTGGAGAGCTTCTCGAGGTCCTCTTGTGACTCCTTTGTCCTAGGCCTGTGGGTCCTCTTGAAGGTCTTCTTTGGCTTCAGTGGGCTCCCCTGCTTGCTCTGGGCCAGCTCAGACTATCTTGCATTTGGTTAATCCCTGGGACCTTGCAGGTCCCAACGCTGCACCATCTTTGTTTACCCTGTCTGTTGCTGCTGCCAAGGCTTGTTGGTGTTCCCGCCAGACACCAACCCTCTGGTTCTCGACTTCCAATGTGGGACAGCTCGTGAACAGCTCCTGGTCTTCCATAGCGTCGCCTGGTCCTCACAGTGCAGCGACAAGGTCACAGTCATCACTCCTGCATCTTCTGTCATCGGTGGTCATTGGTCTTCCGTGCCTCCTGGTCACTTCCAAGAGGCATAGACTCTGTCCCCTCTGCTTGCAGGTACTCCGCTTCAAGATTCAATCCTTGGATTCCACCAGACTCTTTCGCCTTCTCCACCAGCAGCATCTTTTCTGAAGTTATCCATTTTTGTCTACAGCAGTTTCTGACGTCACTTTGCACCTATGCACCCAGCTTCCTTGGTGTAGGTATTGGTTCCTGGGGTATCCACGGGTGGGGTCATTCCAACTTTCTGTATTCCATTGGGTTTCTTTCTTCCACTGGAAAGGGTCCTTCTTCTTAAAAACTGCAACAGCGACTTTCCCACTGACTTGCATTGAGTACGCTGCTGTGTTTCCACTCTACACACAGCCATTGTGTGGTTCCTGGGAACTTACCTCCGTTGGTTCCTTGTGTCCCCAATACTTCTGTTTCTTCTGGTCCCAGTTCTGACTTCGGCCACAGTTCGCATTCCACTTCTTTAGTATATGGTTTGGTCTCCCTCTGGAGACCACTGTGTATTTGTGCTTACTTAACTGTTTACAGTTGAACTATTGTGGTTATTGTGTTGATATCTCCGGGTAGGAGATATACCAATGTGTTAGTGAGTGTGTATAATAAATATCCTTATTTTTATAACTGCACTGTGTGGTTCTTTTTCGTATAACCTGCACTAGATGCTTAATTCTGTTAATACAAGCTGCTTAGCACTCCTTCTGGACTAAGCCTGTAGGCTGCTCTCCACAGCTACCACTTAGAGAACTTTCTATGGTTGTCTAAGACCAATAAATTACCATAAGGTTTGCCTAGATTAGTGCAAGGTTCTTCTCTTAAATAAGTGTGCACCATATGCTAAGCCAACATCCTACAAACCCCAATCTGCCCAATCTGTTCTTACATAATAACATTGGTTTTAACTTATTGTATGATGTGTATTTTTCATTGAATGATTAGGTTTTTGTATGATGTTCTCACACATGGAGTATAATGTATTGTGTTTATGATAAGAACCAGAGTAAGAACATTTTTGCACTATAAAATATTTTTAATAAATAAGGCATCTTTACATATATAGCTGTGTTCAGTGTTTAGATATAGGATTGACTGTGTGGAAGGACCTATTTTTGATCCAAACAGATTATATTAAATCTAGTTGTATCGTTGAAAACTAGAGTGAATGCCATAAAAGGGACTCTTTCATGTTTTTACTATTTACAACATTCCTGCACCCGCCATTGCCCCACTTGTGCCAGTAAAAAACACTGCACCACTTGTTTGGTTGGGGCTTGTGCCAGTGACAGGAACAGACCAAACTAAAGCCAATGGGAGTCCACATACAGGGGTTTCCATTGACCTTAGTAATAGGCCCAGCCACAGAAGTGGGGCAGTGTTTTTTTCAGCACAAGTGGGGCAATGCTGGGTGGTAGGACTTTTGAGGATTCCTGCAGGCTCCCGGAAGTTTTGACCACAGAAATTAAGGAAAATGCCTGATTTCAGGTCAAATTTAAGGTTTGCAAAATATTTTGTGGGTAAAAAACAACTCATGGGATCCACTCAAGTCACCACATCCTGAATTCCCCAAGGTGTCTAGTTTAAAGAAATTGCAGGTTTGCTACATTTCCTTAGGTGCTGGCTGAGCCAGGGCACAAAATCCACAGCTACCCACTTTGTAGAAAACGGCTCAGTTTTGAGTGGAAAAATGTAATGTATCCATATTGCGTTTTGGCCAGTTTTGGGCAGTTTCTTGCTGCGGGCACTAGCCCTACCAACACAAGCGAGATACCATTTCTATCGGAAGACGTGGTTGAATGTTGGTTGGGAGAAATGTTGTGGCTCCCTGCAGATTACAGAAATGTGTCAAAAATGTGTTTTTTATTTAGAGGTTGAGGTTTAAATGGGTTCTAGGAAAAACAACCTGGTGAGGGCCATGCAAGTCACCCCATCCTGGATTCTCCTAGTTGTCTAGTTTTAAAAAATTTACATGTTTTCTAGATTTCCCTAGGTGCTGGCTGAGCTGGGGCCCAAAGTCCACAGCTTCCCACTTTGCAAAAACCTGGGGGCTCATTTATGAGCCCTTGCATCACTTTTACGCCGCTGGTGCGTCACTTTTTGTGACGCACCAGCAGAGTAAAAAATGTGCCTTGTTGCACCATATTTGCAAAGTGACGCATCTAGGTAGATGTGTCACTTTGTAAACCCCTGCGCCACATTATACCTGCACCAGGTATAATGTATGCAAGGGGGGCGTATTGACGCAAGAAAGAGTCTCAGAAGGGACGCAGTGAAATCTATAACATTTCACTGCGCCATTTCTTGGACGCTAATGCGTCAAAATCTTACGCCTGCCATGACGCAGGCACTAACAACAGGGGACTTGCCCATGTTAAAGTACAAATTGCTGGAGTTGCGTCACTTTTGTGATACACTCCAGCAATGCGTCACTTTTGCGCCTACAGATACGTCAGAAATACTGATGTATCTGTAACTCCTTGCGACATGATGCGTCATACTGTAAATATGACGCATCTTTAGTGTCGCAGGGAGAGCGCAGGGAAAAGTGACACATCGCTGTTTTCACGCAGCGATGCGTCACTTTTCATAAATGAGGCCCCTGGTACATTTTGAGTGGATAAACGTAATGTATCCATGTTGCATTTTGGGCCATTTCCAGTCGCAGGCACTAAGCCTACCTGCACAAGTGAGGTACCATTTTTAATCAAAGGCATGTGGGAGCATAGAATAGTAGGATATTAGCCATTACCAATTGAATTGAATTGAATTGAATTGGTCTGCCTTTGTGCCTTCTAAATGTAAGCCAGCGTGTAAGAAGACATTTTGAAAAACACCGTCCAATTAATATGCTCCTACCGGTACCCACAAATTCAGAGATGTATAAACAACCAGTGCTCCTAAATTCCATATCTTGTGTCCATTTCAGAAATACATAGGTTACCTTGATACCTATTTTTCATTATACATATTTCACCATATGAGTTTGTCTATGCTCAGTACACACTGAAAAACCATTGAATGGAGTAGGGTTAATGTTGGATCTGGGTACCTCGGGTTCTTGGAGAACCTACAAACCCAATCTATCCCCACAACCAAAAGGTGTTAGTAAACGTAATGGTATATTGCTTTTGTAAATCGACCATTGTGACAAACAGTTACATATGAAAGAATAGTCACGAATTGCAGTTTTTTCCTACTCGTTTTCAATATTTATTTCAACACAAAGTGGCCCATTAAGATGGCGGGCGGGGTGAACGGGACCGACCGCCAGAGGTGTGGAGGTCCCGCTATGCCAATTAGGATACGCCTGCCACCCTGGTGGTCGCATCCTGCATATTATGTATTGTAGCCGGCTGTGCTGTCAGCACACCCGCCACAATGCAAAATATGCATGTTGTGCATTGGCATTCACAATGTGACAGGCAGCGCATGATGCCTGCCACCCTGTGCATGCCAATGAAGGGGGGTACCATGTACCCCCCCAAGTGCAGGCAACCACCCCCCACCACCCCGGGGGCATGCGATGGGCCCCCAAAGGCATTCTCCACATGCCTTTCCATGGCGGAGTCTCTGCCATGGAAATGTATGCACCACGCACCCATCCTAATATGGATGGCAGTGCCTGCAAGGCACCGCCACTATATTGTGGGCCTTCTCCACCCGGCAGGCACCCTGCAGGCACCCATGCTGGCAGGCAATCGTGACGATTGAATGCCAGCGAAAAAGCGGTGGCCGGTCTTCCATGGCGGGGGTAATGGCCTTCGGGCAGGGAGTTCTGGCTGGCGGATCGCCACCGCTGGCTGGGCGGTGCCGATCCACCGCGGTCATAATAGGCCCTTTAGTTTCTTTGGGAAAACATTGAAGGATCTACACATATGACCCCTTGCTGAATTTGTAAAAGTGTCCACTTTTCCAGAAATATATAGCTTTCCTGGATGACCCAAGGGTTTCACACTGGATTCCACAATTCTTTGAAAAATGCCAAAACTCTAATACATTTTTTTTGATTCAGCTCTGCATGTTCCTGAAGGTGGGGAAGATGGTGACTTTAGCACAGCAAACCGTTCATTGATGCTGTTAATATGAAAAGAAATCAGACACTTTTATCCAGAGCACTTCCCTCCAGGAGAATCCACAAACCCTGAGCACCTTTAGAATCCCCAAGATGTTGGGAAAAAAAGTAAACAAAGTATCCATTGATACTTTATGTGGACAAAAGCTTATGGAGGCCTAAGCATGAACTACCGCAAATAGCCAAAAAGGGTTTACCACTGGGGAGGAAAAAGGCCCAGCAGCTGCTTTGTGTATACTTGTTTCTGTATTTTTGTGTATTGTGTTGCAGTTCAATTCATTGAAATTATTTACACCGGGGACCCCGGCTTCCAATAATCAGTCACTGTTGGTCCAGAGAAGGCAAAAGGTTAAGAACTGCTGCCACATAAGCTTGAAGAACTCAAACAGTCACGTGCTTCATTGCTACTGACCTCTCGGTGACACAAAATTTGGAGGCTAAATTGGTATAATCTTTTTCTTAAGATTGCTGAGCAGATAGTTCTTCCCATGCTTTCATCATATCAGTATTTTCAACCTTTGTAACATAGGAAGTAACATAACATGCAATGGCTACAGAGTTATCTGCAACAAATTGTATATCCATGTTAGCATCCCACATAAGTAGAATTCAAGGATTGTAGTTTATGATGCTTTTGGATGCTTGCAGGCTTTTAAGATTCTAAGTATTTTTTTTGATTTTCCATTATCTGCATGCCTTACAGGTGATATTTAATTGTTCACTCTTCTGGTCTATAGAATTGGTCCTGAAAATGCATAGCAACATTTAGAGTAATGTCTTGATTTATTACATTATTTTCTTAAACAGTATTTACTATACTTATGTGACTGAAGCTATAAAACTTGGTCAAAGAGTTCCTTGTTGTGTTTTTTGGGGGGATGTTGCAAGTGACATAAAGTTCAATAAAATTAAGAACATCAGAGTCGTATCCAAACTTTGGTGAATCTTCAATCCACGAAAGCATATAAATGTGCGGTGCACCTCTTGATACTCTTTTCTCCAAAAGAAACCAAGTACCCCTCCTACTTTCTTTTTCTTTTTGTTGGTTAAATATTGAAGCATAGCTTGAAAGTTGTGGTTGACATTTCTGCAAACATTTGCAGGATCTAAAGAACATAATTCAGCAAGCCCTTTTTACAAGGTTACCCCAAACTTTTTGCTTCCTCCTCCTTTTTTTGCTGAACTTTTTTTATTGGACTTAGGAATCTGAGCACTTTACCACTGCTAATCAGTGCTAAAGTGTATGTGTGTCTTCCCTAAACATGTGTGTAATTGGTGTATACTTGATTGACATATTTAGTTTACCTGTAAGTCCCTTGTTAAATGATATACAATATACCCAGTGCCTGTAATCTAAATGCTTCTAGTGGGCCAGCAGCACTGGTTGTGCCACTCACACAAGTAGCTTTTCAAAACTGTCTCAGGCCTGCTATTGCAGGGCCTGTGTGTGCAGTTTACTGCCACATTGCCTTGGCATTTAAAATCACTTGCCAAGCCTTACACTCCCTATTTATTACATATAGTTCATCCCTGAGCTAGGCGTGCTGTGTAGCTAAAAGACAGGACATGCACTTTTAAGTTTACATGTCCTGGTAGTGACAAACAGCTAAATTCATTTTTCACTGCTGTATAACCTGCTCCTCTCACAGGCTAGCATTGGAAATTCCTTAAACCACTTTTAAGCTGTAATTCCTGATCAGAAAGGTGTAGGTACATTATGTTTCATATCTTTGGAATGGTGGTGATAAATCCCCTTTAGCTGTAAAGGTGGGTTTGACACTACCCTTTTAGGAATGAAACTTTTAGACAGGGGAGATTTCTCTGCTCTTAACTTTGCTTTGTGTGCCTGCAGCCTGTCTCCAATACACAGCTGAGCTCTGTGACAACTATACTTTGTGCATTCCCTTGAGACAACCATATACACAGGAAGGGATGGGTGTAACAGAGGACTCATATGCATTAATCTCCGTTCCAATAGCCTTCCTGGGCAGGAAGGGGGAAAGGTAGCTCACACTTACATCTGCATATGCTGTGTCCTGTCCTCACACCAAGGGGCTGAATAGGTTGAAAGGGATCTTTTTGCACTTCAGAGAGCTTGTTTGAAGTCACCCCCTACAACAAAGGCACTTTTGGGTATAAGTACCAGGGCTCTGACTCTACCAAATCAGTACACTACTGGAACTGGGAAGAACTCTGCTGGAAGAAAGACTGATGTGCTGAAAGGTTTGCCGCTTTACTGTGATTGAAAGTACTGAGGAACTGCTTCTATGCATTACTGAGCTGCCCTGCTACCTGCTGATCTCTGCCCTGTTGAAGACAAGAACTGAATTCCTCTCACTTGAACCCATAGTGAGTCCATGGACTTGCTGGCTTGCCACCTGTTTTTTGAAGTCTCCGAGACACTAAAGACTTCCTGCAATCATGTTGATGCTTCTAGACTTTGCCACCTTTGAATCCTACCCTTGCCTGAGGTGTCCCCTCCAGTCCTGGGCCTCAGAAATGAGTTCTGCAGCTGCTTTTTGCAAAAACCAACATGTTGCCTCGACTGCTTGCTGATTTCCGCTGCATCGCCATTTGTAGCCGACGCAGAGGCAGCTCGACAACAGCGGTACCACAGCTGTTGCGGCTCAACAACGATGCTCTGTGTGGCTCGATGACAGTGCAGTGCATTCACTTCAATGGAGCTCGACGATAACATGGGGCCTCCTTTGCACGGCTTGACGATGAAGTAGTAGGCTCTCAAAATCAACAAAAGCTCCATCCAAGGTATTTCTTCAGTGCGACCTGTCTGGGTCCTGCAGCAGACCTGCCCTCCATCGCTGTCGGCCTGAATTTTGAATTTTCACTGGTCTATCACGGCCTCAAGCAACCTTTTGACCACTAGTGACTTCTACGCACTGTTTTCACATTTAATCTTTCAAAATTCATACCTCAACTTCTAGGTATTGGATTTTTGTCGTTTTGGTCTTGTTTTACTCAGATAAATCTTCTCTATTTTTCAAAATCTGTGTGTAGTCTTTTTACGGTGTTTTCATTGAGTTACTGTAATTTAAGTGTTGCCTAAATACCAGTGGCGGCTGGTGATCTTTGAAAGAAATGAGGCATATTACCTGGCCTGAATTTCATCAACATACTCCAGAGTGTTTTGGCAGCAGTTATACCTTAATCATTTTCTTTCTTTAAAACACTGAGACAAAATCATGCATTTTCCTGTACAATTATCATAGAAAAAGCTAAAAGGCGCAATAGGTTCTGCAACAGCACATGAACTAGGGCCAGCGCATATTAATGCTAACCCAGAATGATGGATATTGTCTTTAGTAGAAGTCCTTAGTGCATGCTTCCAAGATGGAAAAAGTTCCTCAACTTAATAGGTGGCAGTTATGCGTAATTATGATCATAGAGGTGTCAAATCATTGGTCACAGTGTTTTTCTTTCAATAATAGTGATTTTAACTGTAAGCCTGCAAATGTATGTGGCTGTCCTATCACTGTGCCATGCGATTTATTTATTTATTTTATTTATTTTTGGCATTTGTACAGCGCTCTGATACCCGTAGGTGTCCTGGCGCTAAGTGTTACTCCTGAGGTAGAGGCAGATCGGGAATCAGTTGGTAAACAGCCATGTCTTTAATGCTCTTCTATAGACCATGAGGTCGGTCATTTTTCTGAGGGCATGAGGCAAGGCATTCCAAGCTTTGGCTGTGCCCAGTACAAAGCTTCTGCCTCCCCAGCGCGCTCTCCTAATATGAGGCACAGTGATCAACCCCAGGTCAGCTGATCTAAGATTTCTAGTCGGACGATACCAATGAAAGTACTGCAGAAAAAATAAGGGTCCCTTGCCTTGTAAGGTCTTAAATACTAGGCATAATGCTTTCAATAGAATTCTCTTTCGCATTGGGAGACAATGGAGTTTAGCCAGCTCCTGGGACACAGGGACAAATTTTGTGATCCCTAATATGAGCCTGGCAGCCGCATTTTGGAATACCTGCAATTTATTAAGTACCCCCTATTGGGCACCGAGAAATAGACTATTGCAGTAATCCAGCCTTTAGGAATGGCGTCCCTTCGATGCACTCGGAAAGCAAATTTTCATCTCTTTCACTCAATAAAATTCAATAAAGTTTTTCATAGATTGGTGAATTCTTGTTCTTTATTTTATTTCGTAATCATTCTTTTCTTGTATTGTTATTGAAGCATAACATTATTCAAGACTTTCTTCATGATTGTGCCCAATGCATTTCGGGCTGAACCCTTCGTCAGGGGACTTCATTAAATGCTGTAAATTCATAAACAAGGTAACTGAGTTCAGTGAGCTAGCCTACTACATAACGTCTAATCACATATTTACATTTTTTCAAAATTAAATTTCGAACACGTTTAGAAAAACATGCCTGAAGGAGAATGGGAAGGGCAGAATTGCAAAAAACTTCATACGTGCTGTATAATTGTATAAACCAAAGGAACTGTGTCCATGTGGACGGGTATAGGTTCAAAAAGTGCTAAAACATGTATACATGCAGAAAGGTGGCACTGTTAAAGTTCATGTCGTGGGGGATAATATATATACAAAACATTGGTACATATACATGGCATGTGTGCGCTGACCTGTACTGTCGCTGCGATGTACACGCTTTCAATCACGATGAATTTTAATCTGAAATGACAGGAATATGAACAGCTTGGATTAGATAAAGTCGAGCACGAAACTTGTGCGTGCTCTTAGATAGCATCACGCTGTGGCCGGTGGCTTACCGTGTACGGTGCGATTCGAAAACTCTCCCTGTTCCGCGGTCTCGTTCGTGAACGTTTTCAAACGGTTCGTAAGTTGGAATAGGATTGGTGAGTCCGGCTTCAATCGAACGAGGGTGAAAGCTTTGTTCTAATAGGTGTTTCATATGTCACGTGATTGCAAGTTTCTAACTTTATTGTTTTACCACGTAAACACTGTCACGTGATCGCGAGTTTCTAACTTTAATGTTTTACCACATGAATACTTGGGCAGGAGTGCTGCTCAGTGTTCTGATAGGTGTTTCATATATCACGTGTTCTCAAATTTTATAATTTTACCGCGTACACACTCGAGCAGGAGTATTGTTGTGAGTGTAGGTAAAAGAACATAGTGCCTAATTAGTGAAATCTTCTAAGCGTGTGTGCGTCATCTGGCGTGTATACATTAAACACAATATTGTAAACAAAAAATAAAAAAAATAAAAACATGAGTACATTAATATGCGTTCATTATTTGCAATACTCAAGTGATTGTGCATGATCTATACGGGTATGGTACTTTTATAAATAGCAAGTGTACTCTTGCCGTTCATTTAGACCTTTCGGTTGAATTGTGGACAACCGATGTATCCAATATATTTCACGTTTCAATAAATGTTGTGTGTTATCTCTCCCTGGAAGCAATGGTACCATTTCCAGAAGCAAAATTTGAGTTGACTTGGTGACTCATTAGCAGTAAAATACCTGAATCCTTCTGCCGTTGGACAGGCGCTGCCTGTAATCTGCCCTGGGAAATCGCTTGGGATACTCTCCGGGACCCTGCCAGCCCGCCCGCCTCCTGCCTCTCGCCGTGGGACCCCGTCTGCCATCTCGGGAGTCCGGCTGACGAGTGGAGTGTGGGCGTGGTGCAGGCACAGGACCACTACACCCAGCAGACCTAGCGGGACATACCGCGAGATTTCGGCGCCAGGAGGCGCATAAATTAACCATCATCCCGGTCGAGGGGGTGACTCATTAGCAGTAAAATACCTGAATCCTTCTGCCGTTGGACAGGCGCTGCCTGTAATCTGCCCTGGGAAATCGCTTGGGATACTCTCCGGGACCCTGCCAGCCCGCCCGCCTCCTGCCTCTCGCCGTGGGACCCCGTCTGCCATCTCGGGAGTCCGGCTGACGAGTGGAGTGTGGGCGTGGTGCAGGCACAGGACCACAACACCCAGCAGACCTAGCGGGACATACCGCGAGATTTCGGCGCCAGGAGGCGCATAAATTAACCATCATCCCGGTCGAGGGGGTGACTCATTAGCAGTAAAATACCTGAATCCTTCTGCCGTTGGACAGGCGCTGCCTGTAATCTGCCCTGGGAAATCGCTTGGGATACTCTCCGGGACCCTGCCAGCCCGCCCGCCTCCTGCCTCTCGCCGTGGGACCCCGTCTGCCATCTCGGGAGTCCGGCTGACGAGTGGAGTGTGGGCGTGGTGCAGGCACAGGACCACAACACCCAGCAGACCTAGCGGGACATACCGCGAGATTTCGGCGCCAGGAGGCGCATAAATTAACCATCATCCCCGTCTCGCGGGACGCGAGCGGGACGCCGGGCGAAGCCCGGGCAAAGGGCTGGCCCTCTGAGGCCCTCAGAGGCCGAGGAGGTTGGGTTGGGTACACCCCTCTACCATCCCTGCTCTACGTCATTCCAGGTACTATTCTGCTTATTACCTACACGTGTTAAAAATCCACCCTTGCTCCCTAGTATATGAAACCAGAACTGCTTCCATGACATTGACCTCCCCTGCATTAGATTGACTGAGAGACCCCTGGTTTTATCTACCACTGCTTGCCATCACACCCGGCCCACAATTACATCATAATGACTACCAGGGGAAGTAGAAGCAAAACTGCTGCTGCTGCAAACAGTTCATCTATCATTGGCCCCCTTGACAATTTTATCACGAGAACTCATGACGCGATTGATTTAAGCATTTCTCTCCTTGAAAGAAGAGTCTCACAAGACTTAGAAGCTGCCAGGTGCAGGGCCTCATATGAGCTACTAACAACTAAACGTTCCTCCCTTGGCGACATTTTGTTGGCAAAAACTCCTGTCAAACAACATGAACAACAACTAGGCTGTCTGCTAGAAACACGGCCTGATATTCATACCATTCCCAATGAAATTAATTTATCGGCCACAGACCCACTGATAGAGTGCGACTCTGACATGAGCAATGATCTTGAAAAAACACCAGATCTAAACATAAACCTTACTCCGGATAACATAGAACCGAATAGTCCCATACTAGTAAGACCTACCGAAGAGGGCGCCATTCGTAAACAGACTCAACAACCAACAATAAGTATCCCTTCTGCGGGTAAATTACGCGAAAACTCCAAAGTTCAATCTAGAAAAACAACAACCAAGTACCCCATAGCCAATGGAACATCTAAACAACCGGGCCCTTCAACTGAAGTCGCGCAGGAAAAGGTCCAGGAGTACATAAATAACCTTGACGCATCAGTAAAGTTAATAAAAGATGATCAACTGATAGAAAGTGTCGGCAATCTCCTGGCAATTTATTTTTCACCAATCGAATCTAGATTGACCAGAATTGAAAAGAAACTTGAGGAACTTATCGCTGTTAACAAAAAGACTCTCACGAGAGATATTGTACCTACTAATATAGCAGGGAAACCAAACACCGGGATAACTATTACTACAAAACAGACAGAAAAAAGCACATCAACTGTAACTAGTACAACAAAACCGCAACCAAACTCATCTATTCTAGTGAACAAAAATAAGCCCACAAACAACTCTACCGCAGGAAGTGGCCCAACTTCAAGCACAGCCACTAGTATTCAGGCGGTAAACACTACTCCAGGAAAGACGACCACATCATCCATAGAACAAAAAAAGAGACGAAATAATTCAACATCCACTACCATAAACTCTCAAAAACCCCGGTTAACACACGATCCACCATATAACTCAAGGCAGATTCCGTCAAGAATCAATCTTCCTCCCGAACGTGGTGCTTATGTATTGATCTTAGTGAATGTGCCCAGGCTTAGGAACGATCAAGAGGAAACTCATTCATCTTTGAAAAATAAGATTCTGCACTGGTTGATAGCAAACTGTAACTATCCGATAGAATGTACAGGAGAAATAAATAATGTACAGAGAGTAGGATGGATAGGTCCTCTAAAAAAGAAATTTGAAGGTGATTGTGTATCTATCAGTTTTAAGAATCCACAGTGGGCCGAGAAAACTCTGGCCAGAGCCCCTTCACCATCCGTATGGGAATTTAATACTACTTTACTCCCACTGGGGTACTTCTATAGGCATCTGATCACTGATGTACCAACAACAGAATCTAACCTAGCCACTCCTTTCTTCGATCAACATTCAATATTTGCAAACAACTCCCCCTTTTTACAACAGTATCCCAAATTTATATACCCTAACGTCCACATGCAAAGATATCATCCGCAGGTCCATCCTCATTTCACCTCTCACCCTTATCTATCTACAATGCCAACCAAAGAATACAGGGACCCTCGTTGGCAACATGTTGCCGCAGCTCCTGGTAATCTTTATAGTATTCCAACTCAAAATAGGTTTGCTGCACTTTCTACTCTTGATTTTAATGATTGACAAGAAAATTTCAATTCTGTAGACTCAGTGAACCTAACATTAAATCCAACAGGCCAGATGTCAGATAGCCCCTCTAATACATATGGTTTAGACACGCAGAACATAACAACAGAGAATGCTGTAAATACTCAAAATCATATAGGACCTAATGACGAAATCAACTCAGCTCAATTAAAAATTAGCCACCAACACCATGGAAACTCATTAATTAAGAAAATTTCAAACAACAATAATAAAAGCATTTCCTTAATACATTTAACTTTCTGGAATATAGCAGGTTTGCTGGCTAAAGTAACAAATCCTAACTTTTTAAACCAAGTAACTGTGAGCAGTATTATCTGTCTTCAGGAAACTTGGGTTATCGATCCACGACACATAATGGGATATAAGACTTTCATTTCTTCAGCAAAAAAATCTTCATCTGGAAGAAACAGTGGCGGTCTAATTATCTATATAGCCAACACCCTACAATATGAAGAGATAGTTCCAGTAAAATTACAGGAGAATTACCAAATAGTTATTATAAAGACAACTAAACAGATAGTATACATCATTGTAAACTTTTACAATAACAAAAAACTAGATGATCTAACTAATCTTCTTCAAGAAATCTCTGGTACTTTACAAAACCTAAAAGAAAAATTTATTAATAAAACATGCACCATACTATGGGGCGGAGACTTTAACATCCACCTATGTGATAATAACAATACAGATAAATGTGGGATAGTAGAAGATGATGGAAATGTGATCACTCACTTTACCCATTCACATGAAGGTGAAAAAATGAATGAGGCTGTAACCGAATTAGAACTGGGTTTTGCAAACGAACAAAAAACCTCTCAAGTACCTTTCACCCCAACCTTTAATGGCAGGGGACTGACGAGTCTGATAGACTACGTTATGATCTCAGCACATAAAGGTCCAAATATAGAATTATTCGAAGTACCCAAAAATCCTTTAAGTGACCACTTTCCGATAGTAATCAGTCTAAGAGAACAAAGAAAACAAAAAGATTTTGATACTTTTTCCTTACTGCATCAACAAAACTTAGAGATGGGGTCTCTTAATGGCTACACCCTAAAATGGGGAAACGTTGATAAAAAAGCGACCACTTCAACAATTGTTACAGCTTGTAAAAATGAGATATCACTTTGTTTAGACCGTGAGGCAGAAAGCTCCAAGACAATAGCTAGCTTTAATATTATCACAGAAAAGATAAAAAAGGCTTTAACTAGATCTTGTAAACAGATTATCCGTGATAAAAAAGGCTGGTTCAATTCAGCTTGTACGAAAGCACATGTAAAACTAAAAAAAGCATTGGCCAGTAAGGATAGAGACAGGGTGGAAATTACCGCTCTAAGGAGAGAATATGCCTTAGCAATTAAAAACAGAAAACACGAGATAAAAACTGCCCCTGGGAGTGTCTAAAAAAAAAGCACAGAACTCAAAGACAGTGTTGAGTTCTGGAAAATAGTAAGGTCACCATACCTCACAGGGAAGGAGGATATACCCTCTATTGATGTCGCGATTACCAACACTGAATGGGTAAAACACTACTCAAATGTTTTTTGTTTAAGTCCACCAGATAACATGGAAACAACGGACTTGCTGAAGCAAGTTATCTATCCACTAAACCTGCAGTTTACGCACGACGAGGTACAGAAAGCCTTAAAATCCACTAAATTAGGCAAAGCCCCGGGGCCCGACGGGGTTCCCGTTGACATTTATAAATACGAGGAAGAACTCTGGTCCCCGCTCCTGACAAATGTTTTAAACGCATCCCTAGAAGAAGGGCTGATAAAATCATGGAAGACCTCTGTACTAGTCCCAATCTTCAAAAAGGGAGACCGAAACTCACCAACTTGTTATAGGCCTATCTCCCTCCTGGATTCTCTCGGGAAGGTCGCTGGTCGGATAGTTCTCGAGAGACTCCAGGAGTGGGCAGTCACAAACAACGTCATATCAGACATACAATATGGTTTCCGCGAAGGTCTAGGCACTGTGGACCAAGCACTAAACCTGACCCTATTGGCAGGAAAATACTTAGAGGCCAAGGGGAGTGCCTTTCACATGGTGTATGTGGACCTATCCGCAGCCTTCGATTGTGTCATACATTCAAGGCTGTGGACGATCCTGTTGAATATGGGAGTAGATCCCCCTATTGTAGATTTCCTACGAGAGCTCTATACTGGAACAACAGGCAGAGTGCGATTTGGGACAAAGGGTCAACTGTCAGATAGCTTCCGGGTAGAAAAGGGGGTCAGACAGGGTTGCGTACTGGCCCCCTTTCTATTCACCCTCTACACAAATGGCCTTGAGACAGCACTGCTTGAGGGAAGTAGAGACCTCCCCTCTGTCGGTCGTCGGCATATACCCGCGCTGCTATATGCCGACGACGCAGTCATTTTAGCGAGAACATCTGTGGAACTGCAGCGAGAATTGAATAGATACTGTGAATTTATGTTGAGCTTGAACTTGTTTTTAAATGTTAAAAAAACTTTTACTATGCATGCGGGGAGGAAAAACATGAAACCTAAAACATTATTTGTGAAAGGGGAAGCTCTGGAAAGAACACCCACTTACCAATACCTGGGAATTGTCATTGACGACAAATTTAAGTGGAAAGCGGCAATCTCGGCGAGAAAACTATCATTTCTAAAAACTACAGCGGCCTTGAGAACATTTGTCCAAAAACTGGGTCACAAGCCACCTCTAGAAACCTTAAAAATTTATAAGGCAAAATGTGTTAGTACTGCTATCTATGGGGCAGGGATATGGGGACACGCAAACGTGACTGACTTACAAAAAATAGAAAATGCCTTCTTAAGATACCTATTGGGGCTGCCGAAAAATTCTTCTACATACGCCTGTCACGAAGAGCTGGGCATAGACCACCTAGAGGACATTATAAGAATACAACCTATAATGCTCTGGAGAAGAATTTGGGTCACTGAACAATGCAATTTAACCAGACTGATTATTCAAGACATTCAGACGCTGGAGCACTATGGGCGGATGAAATGGACAGCCTACGTAAATGCCTTCCTTACAGACATGGGACAAAGACATTATTTTACAGATCCATTATCTTTATACAGCATTTCCAAAAAAGATCTGAGGAAAGCATGCTTATCACATTTGCACCAAACACGTCTGCTAAAAGAAATCCATAAATCCTCTGTACAACAAAGTCTATTAGTTCAAACAGTATCATCTATTGAACCTTATTTGCTGTATAACATGACCCCATTTGAAAAACTACTTCTGACACGCTTCAGGTTCAACATGTTCCACTTAATGGTCTGCTTTCCCATACAAAATGATTGGACATCAAAAATGTCATTGTGCCCTTGTGACTCCCAATCAAAGCAGTCGACAATACATACAGTTTTATTTTGTAAATTCTTTGAGGCACCCCGCAGGCAATGGCTATTGCCCATATTTAAATATTGGGGCCTACGCCAATGTCGCCCAGCCTATCTGGCGTTACAATATCTAGAAAATGAATTGATAGCAAAAGCAACTGTACGTTTTTTGAAATTTTGCATACGTCATAGGTCTAACCTCTGAAAAATCAAATGTATGAAGAGACTATAAGGGTTGGTACTAAGAGTCTATCACCTTCTTTTAACGATTTTACAAAATGCATTTTAAACTCATGACTTTTTAATAGTCTTTTTAAACTGAACTAATGTATGAAATGTATTTTTATGAACTTTTATGGTTTTCTTTGCAAAACCGAATAAAGTGATTTTTGATTTGATTTGAGTTGACTTGGATTATGATTGAAATTATTAAAGTGGGCTGCCACGGTAGATTTGCCGAGTTTCAAACGTATATTGCTCTTGTGTTCAACCAGTCGTGTTTTAATTTTTCTGGATGTTTGTCCCACATATGATAGTCCGCATGGGCATTTCAGCATATATATCAAATTAGAGCTGTCACAAGTTCCATTAACTCTGAGTTTGATTTTCGTGCCTAGTGATGGATGATTTATTTCATTGCCCTTGATGATGGAATTGCAGTTTCCACAATTGTGGCAAGGGAGAGTGCCTTTGAATTCTCTTATTTCTATTGGAGTTTTTTGATTCAACAATTCTTTAATGTTTCTATTTCTTTCATACGCGAAGATTGGATAATTGGTAAAGAGTCCTTTGAAATCATCTTCTGTGGAGAGTAACGGCCAGTGTTTCAGGATTGCTCTTTTGATTTGGTGACTACGTGTAGAATATTTTGATACAAATACTGTCCTTCTTTCTTGCTCCTTCATGGTCGGTGTGAGTAGTTGATTTCTATTTAAGGCATGTACTCTTTCGGCTGCCTGTATCAAGGTGTTCTCTGGGTATCCTCGATTTTTAAATTTGTTCATGGTGACTGTTTCTTGTTCTTGGAACTTCCTTACCGATGATGAGATACGTTTAATGCGAAGTAACTGGGAAAATGGTAGATGCCTTTTTAGTGATGGCTGATGGAAGCTCTGGTAGTGGAGTAAATTGTTTCTGTCTGTCGGTTTCTGGAAAACACTTGTTTCTATGGAACCTTGTGAGTTGGTTATCATCACATCCAAGAATGGTAATTGAATGGTACTGTAATTGTGAGTGAATTGTATTCTGGGATTCACCTGATTGAGTTCCTGAATCATGTCAATGAGATCCGATGTGGATCCTTTCCAGAGAATAAAAATGTCGTCGATATATCTCTTGTATAGGATGAGATTTTCCTTCCAATTAGTTTGACTCAAGATGTGATCAGTTTCAAACTGGTGCATAAAAATGTTGGCATATGCCGGTGCCGCACAATTTCCCATTGACGTGCCAGAACATTGGGTGAAGAATTCATCCTCCCACTGGAAGTAACTGTGGAACAGTGTAAAATGCATGAGTTCCATTAGTAGCACTTGTAGATTTTTATCTTTGTCACTGTTTAATAGGATCGTTTCCAGTGCTGTGAGTCCGAGATTATGTGGAATGGAGGTATAAAGTGCTTTAACGTCAATGGTGCACATGATCATGTCCGTAGTAAATGTTGACTTGTGTTCCTCCAAAATATAAAAAAAATGGGTGGTGTCCTTGATGTATGTCGGAATTTTTTGAACTAGAGGTTGTAGGTGTTCGTCTATAAATTTCCCCACGGGTTCATGGATTGAGTTGACTGTTGAAACTATGGGTCGACATGGTGGTAGAGTTGGGTGTTTATGTATCTTCGGTATCATGTAGATATAAGGGATAGATGGATTCGATTTGATTAAAAATTATTTTTCTTTGTTTGTGATGATACCATTTTCGATAGCTGTGTCTATGATTTGGGTGAGAATTTTAATGAACTCTTTTGTTGGATCATTCCTCATTTTTATGTATGTTTCTTGGTCGTTTATGTGTTCTTTTACTCTTTCTTTGTAGAAATCAGTGTCTATGATGATAAGAGCTCCCCCCTTATCAGCTTGTCGTATGGTTATGTCTTTGTTGTATGCAAGATTTAGTATGCACTGTCGTTCTTTCTGAGTCATGTTCGTTGTTTTTGTGTTCTTTGTTTTGAAAATCTTCACGATTTCTTTGCTTGCTACTTTTTCGAAAGCGTCAAGGACTTTGTGGCTGACTGGTGGTATATATTTACTGGGATTTCTGAGTCCCATGAGAATATCAGATTTGTTATCTCCATGGTTAGAGGGTTTATCAACGATGTTGTCAAATAAGTGTCGCAGCCGCAAACTTCTCATGAATTTATACATGCATATGTGTGTTTCTAAAATGTTCAAATGATATGTAGGGACAAAAGACGTCCCTTTTTGTAGTGTTTTGGTCTCAAACTTAGTGATGGAATGTTTAGAAATGTTAATTATGAGATTCTCTGACTCCTTGTATTCTTCGCTACCGATTCTGTGGATGATCCTGTTCTTTCGTCTGGTTTTGCTCCTCCTGGTTCTTCTGGAGGTCTCTGACCTTTCTCTAAAAAAGAAGGCACTCTCCCTTGCCACAATTGTGGAAACTGCAATTCCATCATCACGGGCAATGAAATAAATCATCCATCACGAGGAACGAAAATCAAACTCAGAGTTAATGGAACTTGTGACAGCTCTAATTTGATATATATGCTGAAATGCCAGTGCGGACTATCATATGTGGGACAAACATCCAGAAAAATTAAAACATGACTGGTTGAACACAAGAGCAATATACGTTTGAAACTTGGCAAATCTACCGTGGCAGCCCATTTTAATGATTTCAATCATAATCCAAGTCAACTCAAATTTTGCATTCTGGAAATGGTACCATTGCTTCCAGGGAGAGATAACACACAACATTTATTGAAACGCGAAATATATTGGATACATCGGTTGCCACAATTCAACCGAAAGGTCTAAATGAACGGCAAGAGTACAGTTGCTATTTATAAAAGTACCATACCCGTATAGATCATGCACAATCACTTGAGTATTGCAAATAATGAACGCATATTAATGTATTCATGTTTTTATTTTTTGTTTACAATATTGTGTTTAATGTATACACGCCAGATGACGCACACACGCTTAGAAGATTTCACTAATTAGGCACTATGTTCTTTTACCTACACTCACAACAATACTCCTGCTCGAGTGTGTACGCGGTAAAATTATAAAATTTGAGAACACGTGATATATGAAACACCTATCAGAACACTGAGCAGCACTCCTGCCCAAGTATTCATGTGGTAAAACATTAAAGTTAGAAACTCGTGATCACGTGACAGTGTTTATGTGGTAAAACAATAAAGTTAGAAACTTGCGATCACGTGACATATGAAACACCTATTAGAACGAAGCTTTCACCCTCGTTCGATTGAAGCCGGACTCACCAATCCTATTCCAACTAACGAACCGTTTGAAAACGTTCACTAACAAGACCGCGGAACAGGGATAGTTTTCGAATCGCACCGTACACGGTAAGCCGCCGGCCACACCGTGATGCTATCTAAGAGCACGCACAAGTTTCGTGCTCGACTTTATCTAATCCAAGCTGTTCATACTCCTGTCATTTCAGATTAAAATTAATCGTGATTGAAAGCGTGTACATCGCAGCGACAGTACAGGTCAGCGCACACATGCCATGTATATGTACCCATGTTTTGTATATATATTATCCCCCACGACATGAACTTTAACAGTGCCACCGTTCTGCATGTATACATGTTTTAGCACTTTTTGAACCGATGCCCTTCCACATGGACACAGTTCCTTTGGTTTATACAATTATACAGCACGTATGAAGTTTTTTGCAATTCTGCCCTTCCCATTCTCCTTCAGGCATGTTTTTCTAAACTTGTTCGAAATGTAATTTAAAAAAAATGTAAATATGTGATTAGACTTTATGTAGTAGGCTAGCTCACTGAACTCACGTTACCTTGTTTATGAATTTACAGCATTTAATGAAGTCCCCCGATGAAGGGTTCAGCCCGAAATGCATTGGGCACAATCATGAAGAAAGTCTTGAATAATGTTATGCTTCAATAACAATACAAGAAAAGAATGATTATGAAATAAAATAAAGAACAAGAATTCACCAATCTATGAAAAACTTTATTGAATTTTATTGAGTGAAAGAGATGAAAATTTGCTTTCCGAGTGCATCGAAGGGACGCCATTCCTAAGGGATATGCCGCTTTCTTGATATGTACCTGCCCTGAGCACAGAGGGCTGCACTTCGATAGCACCAACCACGTGATTAACTGTTATTACATTCCACCACGAGGAGTGCGACTACGACTTCACCATATTTTGTTCAGTAATCCAGCCTTGCCATGACCAGCGTCGTGACCACTGTTTTTCTGTCACTGCCTGGAATAAATGGAAGGATCTTACGGATGGATTTGAGCAAGTAGGCCACAGAGGAAGATAGTGCATTGACCTGGGGACGAAAGGTGAGTTGATCATCGATCAGCACCCCCAGGTTTTTCACCTTAGCCACTGGGGTGGGGACCTTGCCCATCTGCTCTGGCCACCAGTTTGGGCTCCAGAAGTTAGTGTTTGACCCAAACACTAGAACTTCAGTTTTAGCCGAATTTAATTTGAGGCAGTTAACTGCCATCCAGTTTCCAACCGCCAGCATACAGTCCTGGAAATTCCTTGCTACTCCTTCTTCCATCCCTGGTAGTAAAGACACCACAATCTGGGTGTTGTCAGCATATGATGTAAGATCAAAGCCATATGCCCGGATTACTGGTGCCAATGAGCTGACATAAACATTAAATAACGTAGGGCTCAGGGACGAGCCTTGAGGAACTCCACAGGGCAGGATGAAGGGTTTTGACTCATAATCTCCTATGGCCACACTCTGGACTCTGCCGGACAGGAAGGCTTTAAGTATGTCGAGCGCCTTCCCTTGTACTCCGCAGGCCTTCAGACGGTCGAGTAAGATCCCATGGTGGACCGTATCAAAGGCCGCGGAGAGGTCCAGCAGCACCAGGGCAGCCCTCCCTCCCGCATCGGTCACCGCTCTGATCTCCTCAGTTGTTTTAATGAGGGCGGATTCCGTGCTATGGTAAGGTCTAAAACCATGTTGGGAGGGGTCCAGAGTTTGAGTGGCTGCAAGGAAAGAACTTAATTGAGTGTTCAGAGCCTTTTCTATTAGTTTAGCTGGTAGAGGGAGCCTTGCTATTGGGCGGTAGTTGTTTGGGTCCCTGATATCCAGGTTAGGTTTTTTAAGTGGGGGCAAAATCGAGGCATGTTTCCAGCATGCTGGGAAACCTCCTGTCGCAAGCATTTTGTTAAAGACGGTCACCAGCGATGTGACTATCGGTTCTGGGGCCATTTTTATCACAGCCACCAGGTAAGGATCTGACGGAGCGCCTGATTTTGCCGCTAACAGTAGCCGCCTAATTTCTTCACTATTTACTGGTGACTAGACTAGAGAAGGCTTTGAAAATTATCTCCACCTTTCCTAGAAAGAATTTGGCAAGATCTTCGCATAATTCAGAACTCGCGGGGATGGCCGCGGGAACCGGGTCAGCCAGAACAGACACCGTTGTAAACAGTTTCTTCGCAGAGTTCTTAGCGAGGTTTATGCGATTAGTATAGTAATCTTGTTTTGCCCTCTCCACCGTTTTTTTATATGCTAGGAGGCTTTGTTTAAGAAGCTTTCTGTCACTTTCCCTGTATTCCTTACGCAAGACCCTTTCAAGTTTTTTACATTCCAACTTATGATTTCTTAATTCCTCAGAAAACCTCGGTGCTGAGGGCTGGGCTCTAGCCAGGAGACGCAGTTTAGGTGGGGCGAGGATGTTGCAGGCTTTATCAATCCAACTAGTATGGGCAAGAGCCGCCTCCTCCACCTCTAATGGAAGGGGCTCCTTGGAGGAGAGCAAATGATCTTCCAGTGCTCTACCCTCAACTTTGTTCCAGGTCCTGCATATCCTGTCTACTTTAGGCGGACACCCCCCACCTTGGGATTTTGGCACTGAGATGGCAAAAAAACAGTGCCCTGTGGTCGGTCCAGGTGACCGGTATAGATTTAATAAAGACCAGAGTGGGGTGGTTCAAAAAAATCCCATCTAGGGTATGACCAGCCTTATGCGTAGGACCCCTAACCAGTTGTTTAAGCTCGGCGCCATCCATCAGATCGATAAGTGCGTTGGTGTCCGTGTCCAGGGGGTTTTCTAAATGGAAATTTAAATCCCCCAAGACCGTAAAGTCCTTAGAGCAGAGTCCCTCCTCCAGTATGCTTCCCACAGAGCTTAAAAAAAATATTTTTAGAACCAGGGGGTCTATAGACTAAACAGCCATTAAATGAGTGATGATTGCCCAAAGTAAAGTTAAATGCTACCGCTTCACATCCATCCACAGTTAAAGGGTAAAAGAAGGCATTGAGGGAATTGTGATATATTACTGCCAACCCCCCACCTTTTCTCAGTGGCGATATCTGCTGTGTGCCCAATTATGTCCAAGGAAAGGCCCCAATATGTCCACTTTCTGTCAGTTCACTGTTTTCTTCATGGTCACTAACAGATGCCTTGTCTGAATGTAATAGTTTTGCCCTTTAATCATTTATATTTATGTTTAGGTGTTTGTTAAGTGCATGGCTGCCCCTGGGCTTCCCAGTGCTGATTGAGAGTTACTGACACTGAAGGGGTGAATGGCCCAATTAAAGAGCTACTGGGGGAGCAACCATGTCTTGAGCTTTTTCCTAAAACTAAGTTCATCTTCTAGACATCTCAACCCAAAGGGCATTGAGTTCCAAAGCTACGAGATTAGAAATGAAAAAGATCTACCTTCCCATCTCGTCCTTTTAATTCTTGAGGTTCTGAGTAGGCGTTCATGTGACGATCGTAGACAAATTGTAGGTACATAAGGGGAGATAAGAACTAATTTTAGGAGGACCCCTGCCATTTATTGCTTTATGTGCAAGGCAAGGTGATTTGAACCTAATCCTAGCATCAATAAGCAACCAATGAAGTGATTTCAAGGACTCATTCACCAGTTCGCTGCTCTGAATTTTGAGGAGTGGCCTAGCTGCCGCATTTTGGGCAACCTGCAGTTTTTTTTAGACATATTTTGCAAATCTCAAATAAACAGAATAACCATAATTCAGGCTGGAGACCACCAGGCATTGTGTTACAATTCTTTTAAGATGTTCTGGGATGAGCTCCAAAATCTTCAAGATCATTCTGAGTAACCCAAACCAAGTAGAAGCCAGCTTTTAAGTTTTTTTATCCATTGCTAGGGCTCTATCCATCCACATTCCCAAATTATTTATGGGGGAGTGAGGGATGGGGCATTTTCCCATACAACTCGGCCAACTGATCACCAGCCTAGGACAGGGATTGTTCCCCATAATCATCAGTTCTGTCTTGTTGCCATATATATTCAGACAGCAACTCGCCAGTTAGACACTTTTTCCAGACAAGGCACTAGCTGATGGTGCTCCAAGTTTGAGCCATCTGCGAAGGAGACCACTAACTGCGTATCACCTGCGTAGGTGACTATGGACACCCAAACTCTCGTACAATTTTCGACAGTGGACGCATATAGACATTAGGCAAAGTGGGGCTTAGTGACGGGCACTGTGGCACCCCACACATAGATGGCATATTACTATAGAAGAATGTATTTTCCATGATCTGGAAAAAGCTATCCGTTTCAAAGGAAGTAAGCCAGTCCATAGCTTTGTTTTGGATCTCAACTTCCTTGAGCCTTGATAACAGGTATTGAACGCCACACTCCAGTCAAGAAGCAGAATTGCAGCAGCACCACTCTGGTCACAAATGCTTTTCACTCCTCAGTGACAACCAGAAGAGCAGATTCTGTGCAGTGCTGTGCACAAAAGCCCATCTGTGTAGGGTGTATATAATGGTTGTCTTCCAAAAGGTGTGACAGCACATGATTGACATGTTTTGCTAATACTTTTCCTAACACAGGTAATATGGAGATGGGATGGCAGTTGCCTTGCATTGAAGGATCTAAGTGTGATTTCTTCAGCCAGACCCTGATGATTGTGTGTTTCCATTTCTTTGAAACTATCCCAACTCTAATGAGAAATTGAGCGAATCAACTATAGTAGGAAGAATTGCCTCCATACCATAAGATACAATATGTGGTGGTGCTGGATCTAGAGGAAATCCTGATTTGATTCTACTAATAAGTACAAGGGTATTCTCCTCATTCAGTACAGGGAAGTGTGTTAAGGCTGGAGAGGTTGAGGACATAGAAATGTCCTCTATTTGGTTCAAATCTGTGGCTATATTACTCAAAAGTGAGCCGTAAAAGTCTATGACTTTTTTCTGAAAAAAAGTCGCTAGCTCATTGTATTGTTTCTTAGTCGATGCGGAAGGATGTTACGCTGTTCTACCCTTGTGAGAACTTTGACGACCTTAAACAACTCCTTAGGAGAGTTTGTGGCCTGATTAACCTTCTCCTCATAGTACTTTGCTTTTTTGATTTCATTATGATAGTGTCTGATGGTCAATTTATATTAATTATTTTAAGATGGTTCATATGACTTCCTCCAATTCCTCTTGAGTTTCTTACAATTTTTCCTCAGAGAGGTGAGGTGGCAATTAAACCAGAGAGATGTTCGATTTAGGCATTAAACTGGCTTTGGAATACATTCATCTAAGGTTTGCACACTCCAATGTTCCCATTGAGTATATGCCTCATCTAAATTGCCCTTTAGATTTGGAATAGAGTCCTCCAAGGCCTTAACCCAATCTTCGGGTAAAAGTTTAGCCCAGCTCCGGGCTGGACTTGAGGCAGGATTAGATGGCGTTATTGATGGCTTTATCAGTATGAATGGTATAAAATCATGATCTGACCAAGGTAAAGGAATCAGTGAATTGACCTGAATCTGAAATCTGAAATCTGAAACCTGAAAATCTGAAAGCTGGTCAAATCAGGTACCCATTATACAGAGCTCCAGTTAACGCTTACCAAGGCTAGGTCTTTGATTAAACACAAGTATGAAGTTGATGACTTTATTATTGATAATAAATTGGATGTCTTGTTTGTGACTGAAACTGGGGTGAAGAAACATCTGATCCTTATTATTATATTCCGGTACCTCATGGGTATACAGTGTTTAGACACGAAAGGCAATTAAAAAAAGGTGGGGGGCTTGCTTTAATCCATAGGAGTGAACATATATCACATTGCTCAAATATACCTTCAGTGGACTATGAGGCAATCCTTTTTAAAATCCCTCCTTATGAACATAAGACATTCAAAGGAATATTGATTTACCGTCCACCTGGCCCTATAAGTAGCTTTTTGACTAATTGTCATCCTCTATTGTAGTTAGGTCTTCAATCCAAAGGCTTCACTATCTTAGGTGATATGAACTTCCATCTTGAATCATCAGCAGACAGAGATACACAGGAGCTTATTGATATTACATCAGAACTAGGACTCCAACAGCTTATACAATACCCCACGCATCAAGTAGGACACACCTTAGATGGTTTATTTACCAATAACCCTGCCATTTCGATTATATCCGTTCTCCCTCTTACCTGGACTGACCACCATGCCATTCTTTTCAAAAATAATCTTCCTCGCTCTAATACCACCAATATGGCTAGCACCAAGTCCATTGGGAAAATTTGGCATAAAATCGACCAGTGCTCTGGAATTGAAGTAGAGGCCTCAGCTAGAAATTACACAACTTGGTTTGAGTCCAACTTTGCCAAATTAGCTCCCGTAACAGTGATTAATAAGAATAGAAAACCCCTTCTACCCCCTGGTTCTCTGAAGCTCTAAGACTAGATAAACAAGCCTGCAGAAGGCAAGAAAGAAGCTGGAGTAAAAACTATAAAACACTAGAAAAAGATCTGTATAAAGCTATGTTGGCAGATTACAAGAAAAAGCTAATTGCTGAGAAGAGCCAATACTTCACGTCACAAATAGAAAGGGCAGGTATTTCCAGCAAGGAACTCTTTAAGACCATAAAAAAACCTGACAACAGCTACAAAGGATGATTCTGCCAATTGTAACCAAAGGTTCTGCAACATACTTGCCCAATCCTTTAAATCTAAGGTGGACTAAATATTCAATCAGTTTGCTAACTAGAAATCAAACGCTAGTAGTACAGAACAAGAAGCCACAGTCAAAGCGCCCTTTCTAAATGTTACCCCTATCTCGTCAACTCAAATAGCAATGCTTCTTTCAATGATCCAATCAGGATCCCCGGATGATCCCTGACCTCCCAGGATCCTCCAAAACATTAGTCATCTCATTAGCCCGCAGCTATCTAGCATGTTCAATCAGATGCTGTTGCAAGGGCTCTTCCCTTCTATGTGGAAACAGGCCTGTGTACTGCCACTCCTAAAAAAAAAAAAACTTGGATATAATGGACCCGGCCAACTACTGTCCTATCGCAAGGCTCCCGCTTCCTGCAACAATCATTGAGAAATTAATAAATGTTAGCCTCTCCGTCTTCATCGCAGAGAATCAAATCTTAGACCAGAGTCAGTTGGAGTTCAGAGCTAGTCATAGCACGGAGACGGCTCTGATAAAGACCACAGACGAAATCCGAATGGCGCTGGATGGCAGAGGGTCGGAGGCCCTAGCTCTCCTCAACCTATCTGCGGCGTTCGATACAGTGGACCACACACTTTTGGTTGAACATTTAAAGACCCTAGGTATTGAAGGAAAGGCCCTTTCCCTTCTAACGTCATGCCTATCAGATAGCACTCAAACAGTTCACTTGGGCAATTTTAAATCAGCACCTTTTGTTTTGCCTTGAGGGGTGCCGCACGGCTTCTCATTGAGCCCTACGCTCTTTAATATTTATGTTTCTGAACTAGCTCCTCTGATCAGAAGATTTGATCTAATACCTACCTCTTATGCTGACTACACCTAGTTGGTTATCTCAACAGTGGACACCGATGTTAATTATTCCATCAAACTTCATGACTGCATGAGCAACTGGATGAGTAGGCATTGCTTGAAGCTGAACTCAAGCAAGACGGAGGTGGTGTTGTTTGGAAACCTCTTTCCATTGTGGTCACCAGGCAGATGGCCAGACACTCTTGGTCCCCAACCTACAACAGTTGCCAAGGCTAAAAATCTGGGGGTCATCATAGATGAGAAACTAAACTTTAAGGGCCCCATTAGGATGGTGGGCGGACTGCCCCGCCGGGCTGGCGGTGGTCACCGCCGGCCCTGCGGGGGCAATCTGCCCACCATCCCTGTAGAAGAGACCCCACGCCATATTATTATGGCTGGGGGGTCCACGGCGGACGGAAAGACCGTCTGCCGCTTTTCTGCCCGGTCGACTTGTCTACCGGGCGGAAAAGGGTTCAATATGGTGGCGGTGTCCATATTACAATGTGCATTTGTGAAAGGCATGCAGAGTCTGCTTGGGGGCCCGTTGCGGGCCCCCATGGACTCTGGGGGGGGTGGGGGGTGCACATGGGGCGTACCTATGGTACCCCCTGCCTTTCAAAGTACAACATGGCAGTCACGTTGTGCTTTGAAAAGCACAACATGTATTTTTAGGATTGCGGCGGGCTGTGCTTTCAGCACCGCCCGCCGCATTGTTAAAAATACGGGATGCATCCGCCACTGTGGCAGGCGCATCCTAATTGCCCCCACAGGACCGCCCTTATGGCGGGCGGTCCCTTTCACCGTGAGGATGGCGGACAGATCCTAATGATGCCCTAAGTCTCAGATTTCAAAGGTGGTGTCCTCCTCCTTCCTTACCATCAGAACCTTACGTAAGATTCTCCCATTCATTCTCAAATACCAGAAAAACAGTATTGACCTCCCTGGTTTTATCAAAAGTGGATTATTGCAATGTCTTATATATCAACCTACAATCCAATCTACTCAGAAGGTTGCAGGCGGTACAAAATGCCGCCGCTAGACTAGTCCTCGACGTTCCCAAATATCATTCCATTAGATCAGGGATTCAGGAACTGCATTAACTCCCGGTTGGTCAACGTGTTACATTCAAGGCTCTCTGCATTGCACATAAGGCACTTGTACAGAGAAGGCCCACAATTTCTGTGGGATTCCTTTAGTTGGTATTCTCCAAATACACCTCTAAGCTTGGCCAATGCCTACCCGATGCCCACCTCCAGATTTAAAAGGAAGAACTGGGGATGAGGAGTTTCAGTTACAATACTAGCAAGGAAAGGAACTCCCTTCCGCTTTCTCTTAGAAAGAGTTCCTCCTTGCTTGAGTTTAGGAAACTTCTCAAGACATGGCTTTTCAGAAACCAGCTTTCCATGACACAGTATTGGAAGACCGGAAGCGCCTAGAAACCCACAGGTATTAGCGCGCTATATAAATTGTTATAAAATAACATATCATAACCTGAATCTTTGAGGCGTTAGAAAAGATAGGGTCAAGGATATGCCCTTTCTCATGAGTGAAGGCACCTACTTGTTGAATTAGCTGCACCGCCTATAGATCCTAAATTAATTTCTCAGTGGAGGAATTGTTCACTTCAACTATTGGATTTCCCTCTGTAGGGTTGATAGAGCGCGCAGGTCACCCGACTCAGTTTACCATACTCACCTGGGCCCATATACAACATATGATGAGATTTAATCAGGTAACCTGTGCACTTACTCTAATCAGTGATTTATAAATTTTATTTAGGACCTATACCATTGTCTTACCAATCCACATCATCGGTACCTAAAGTCCTAAGGGATCAAAAGAGTTAGAATAATAGGTAGAATAAAAAAAAACATTTGCACTCACATAATAACCACAAACTCAGGAAAGGTTTAAACTCTTTATCTAAATTTCTTAAATGTCTTAATCCAAATATAAAACATCAAATATTTTTCTATTAGAGAAATAACAATTAAGATGAAGATATGCAAAGATTTTACAAGACAGTCATTAAGCATTTGATATCAGGGAGGGTAAGAAAAGGAAGCAATACAATGACATTTACCCACACGGTACAATTACAAAGAATGGTGTGGAGACCAACCCTGGCCACGGATCAGTCAAAGGATAGAGCCCAAAGTGCAAGTGCCAGCGAGATAACTGGTGCCGACCAGAAATCAGGACAGACCAGATTTGGATCAGGACAGGACCACCACAGGCTAAGACCGGCACCCACAGTTAAAGTTGCTACGCCAGCACTACAACCCTCTCTGCAGCTAACAGCCAAAACCCCGATTGGGTTATCGAATTCTCCGACAGAGTGCTCCGCCAGCACCCTTACTCCCGAACCCCGATTGGGTTATCGAATCTTCTGACAGAGTGCTCCGCCTGCACCTCTGCTCACGATCACCTATTGAGTGCGTTGGTTCAGTGACAGGTCAGCTATTCAGGCAAGTCGGACAAATTAACTAACTAAGCCTACTCTAGTTATACTATTTTCCAGGTCAGTGTACCACCCCCCAATGTTGCAAGTGTAAGGATTCCCAATTCTGATTGGACAAAAGAATGAGGAGAGGTCATCACACCATACCAAAATGAAACTTTTACTTCTGAATATTCTATTAACATTCCCGCCCATCAAATTAAATTTTTCCATGCATCTTTATTCCACCCAACAATGGATGTTCTTATAGAAATACAATGTTAACAATATTTTCTTCCGCTTGGGGTCAGCAGGTTAGATTCCCAGGCGCATCTTCTAGTGTGCAGTACGTTTGGCATGGTTTCAATGTCAAATGACTTCAGCTTCTTCTGGAGTTTGACATGCGTAGTGTGGGTTTTCAAGATAGAGTAACAACACCTCTCAGGCCCAAGATTATCGTTACATGAAAAAATAGAAAAGAAACAGTTTTAGAACACAGAATAAATGAATGTACTGAATACCACTTATCTCTACTCTATTCCCATTACTTTAATTTAACTATTGCATTAATGATTAGGCAAAACGAACAGCTTAGCGAAAGCAGCAGTGCAAGCTTCATGCATGCTGTAACACAGAGCAGCCATCTTAGTTCTAGTGTGCAGAAGCGAACGTTTCCCTCCAAGCCGAGAAAGACGTCATGTCACATGAGTATGACAGACGCATGCGCAGTAGGAAATCCCACGTAGCAGCAGCAATTTTAGTGCAAGCGGATTATGGTTAATTAAAACACATAAGCAAGCTTCTTCTAGATACCCAACGTGTCGTGAAGTGCAATATTAATAAAACAAACATGTTAGTTAGTACATTAATGTTATGTCGAGAGGACTGAATACAAGCAAGTCGCTTTACGTGTGAATCCTTGCTCCATCCCCTCTTTGATGATATTTTATATCATCACCAATTAATGAAACAGATGCCAAATTTTCACAACTCTCCCAGCTCAATCTCTTCAAACTTTCTATTTTGTTTCTTTTCATTGTTTGTGTGAACGTTTTTCACTTTCTTGTACATATTTCCATTCAACTCTTCTAATTCAAGTTCATCAATATTTCTCTTTTTCCCTCTCTTATTTACTGTATATGTCTTTTTGTGCTTCTGACATTTGCAACAAATTATTACCCCTAAAATCAGTAGGCCTATTCCCATAATTGGCATCAGTATTCTACCTACAAAACTTTTCCCTACATTAGAAAGCCAACTACCTATAGAAGAGAGACCATCGGTAAGTCTCTTCCATGCACTATCAACCTCCAGTGGTTTAAGCTCTTTTTCCAAATTAGTAATATTTCTTACATACCTCTTAATTTCAACACTTTTGTCAGGTATGTAAGTGCAACAATGTTGTGCTTTCAACATTCTACAGACTCCGCCCTCTTTTGCTAATAATGTATCAAGAGCAAGTCGATTTTGTAAAACCATTGATCTGATCGCAACCAATTCGGTATTGACCATTAAAAACCCTCCAGCAGTATCAGTTGATAACCGATCCACTACTGTTGACAATTTGCAAAATCTTTGCGTATTCAGAGCCACTCCCAATGTAGGTATCAATGCACTAAATATATCACCTACTATTTCTCCAAAACTAGCTCCTTTGCTACGTATTAATCCATTAGTTTCTTCATTGTTTCCAGTGATTTTGTTTACATGATATATCTTTGGGAATACTATTCCAAAATAACAGCTCCCATACCAATGATCTGGCAGTTTGTAATAAGCTTTGTTTTTGCATATAAAATAAATTCCAGGAAACACAGGTTCAGTTCCATCTTTGAAACCCCAACCCCCAATTACCTTATAATTGTGTTCACATTCACTGGAACCAATGAATATATTGTTATAATAACTAGTTCTTTCCCCTCTTTCAGAAAATCAAGCAACATAGCAGCATGAGTCTTGCCATTTGGGGTGAACCCTATATTTTCAGCCCATTTAGGAATTTTATGATTCTTATCATTCGCCTTTCTTTGGAAATTCTCTCTCTTTTTCTCAACCATATTCAAAAATATTTTCCCTTTTTCACGTAATAAGCATGTTCAATTATTCTTGTGTGCTTCAGCTATATCTATTGTACCTATTGTTAGAAAATATTCACCCATATAACGTGTTACATCACTTTTAGTATGTACAGGATTCAGGTTACTACGTATAGCATGTTTAGAAAATATCACGTCTGAATTAGAATAATAATACTGCAAAGGTCCTTTTATTATAGAATAAACTAGCTAAAATACTACATGAAATACCATATGTTAGTGGTAAATGATGGTAAGTTACACCTTCGGCCACCGAAGTAGGTAACTTCATACAAACATAGCAATCTTCTATTTCCATAGCTTCTACATAGTGTACTAATAGGTTTGCAAATACATTTGAGTGAGTTCTACTTTTTATTCCAGTATAATGTAGTCCTTCCTCATCTGATGCTTCTAAGTCTACTTTCTGTTGTTTAATGCTAAGTGCTTTCTCTTGTGTATCTATTCTTCAAGGTGTATATATCATTTGTGGCTCATTAGTATTATTTTTCATGTCACTACTCATTATGTAAGGAATAACTATTGTCAGTACTAACCATACTGCGAGTACTATCAATATACTACATGTGCATATTCTACAGCATGTTTTCAAACAATTTCTTTTCGGTCTTCAATTAACAGTATTATCAGCCATTTCTGCCCAAGGAGACTTAACCCCTCTTTGTAGCTTTTACACAGTCTCTTTAACCTGTGAAATTTTTCAAGTGGGTCTCACTTCTCCGTCAGTCTGATCAACAATCAATTTGTCATCACTTTCGTCACTTATTTCTAAGTTTTCGAAATCTTCAAGATCGACGTAAGTTCATTCAGGGCCTCTGAATTTGTTATTCAGCCTTTTCAATCGTGGACTTCTTCTTCTTGGTTGTACTGTAGATTGTTCAGCTTGACTTGTTATTTCATTTACTTTTTCTGGTTCTTCATTTATTGTCTTTAGACGAAATCTCAGTCTTTTAGCTGGCGCTGCGCTCTGGCCTTCTTCAAGTGTCCTCTTATTTTCATTCAGTTGTGGCACATCTATTTCAATGCTGTCTTCTGTATCCCTCTCTATCTGACTAGGTCCAGGTCTTATTTCTGTATCTTCTGCCTGGTTACTAATCTGGCCTTGTTCAGGTGTCTGTTGAATTTGACTTTGATTTTGATTTGTTTCGCCTTCTTCTTCCTGAACACTTTTTTCTACACCTATCTGGTCCTGCTCAAACTCTTCAAACCCTTGATTTTCTTCTGCCTGAGCTCTCGCCCTATTACCTATCTGTCCCTCCTCAGACTCAAGAGTTCTTGGTGGAGTGTCATTTGTCTGAGTATTCTGATCTTTCCTTATCTGGTCCTCCTCAGAATTACTACTGGCTTGGGTTTCTGTAATCTGAGTACGTTCTTCTAGACCTATCTCGTCCTCACTATCACTCTGACTGTCTAAATAAATCTGACTTCTGGTTCTCACATATTCTGCAGGTATGTCAACTACTGGAATCCAATCATCTTGACTGGTGCTTCGTTGTTCCTCTTCAGCTACTTCAGGATCTATATCTTGAGACCCCTAAGCTGCACAACCTTCAGTTTCAGTTTCATCAGGTTCAGTCACTCTTTTTGTGTGACTTGCATGGATCCAGTGTGGAACTCCTTCGCACTTTACAGCTGTGGTGGTGACCAAAATTACTTGACGTGGTTTTCCCTACCTTGATGCAAGGCAAGATTTTCGAGTGTGTTTCTTTAACACTGCCCTGGGTTCAGGTCATGTGCTGGAGTTGCTTGTCTGGCGACAGCATCTTTCCCAACCTGGTGAGAGATAGAACGCACTTGGTCAGCCAGTTCTTTGCAGTACTCCAGTACTAAATCATCAGATATATTTATCAGCTTGTGTCCTGGCACCCATGCTTACCTCATTGCTCTTCCCATTAGTATTTCATGAGGACTCAAGCCTGTGTTCCGGTATGGAATACTTCTGAGTGCCATCAGAACAAGAGGTAAAGCTTCTGGCCACTCTAATAGGGTAGATTCATACAACTTTCCCAATCTTGACTTGATTGCGCCATTCAGTTGTTCTACCACTCCAGAAGCCTCTGGGTGGTATGCACAGTGCAGCTTTTGCTTAAAGTTGAATGCTTCACAGATTAGGCCAATTATTTCACTATTAAAATGTTTTCCTCGGTCTGATTCAATTGTTACTGGAAAACTGAACCTAGGTATGAGTTCTCTGAGTAGGAGTTTGGCTACTGTGATGCTATCATTCCTACGTGTAGGGTAAGCGTCCACCCATTTTGAAAATAAGCAGACAATGACAAGAATGTATTTTAGTCCCCAACAAGGGGGTAACTGAATGAAATCAATCTGTAATCGTATGAAGGGACCCTCTGCCTTCCCAATCTTTCCTGGTAACACTACAGTTTTCTTTCCAGGATTCATTTGTTGACAAATTTAACATCTATGGCAAAGTGCTTCTGCTATGTTCCTGAATTTCGCATTGAACCATGACTGTCTGAACAAACATAACATGGCATCTCTTCCCAAATCAGAATCTCCGTGGAACATCCTAGCCATAGGAGCAAGCATACAGTCTGGTAACACAGGCCTACCATCAAGGTAAACAATGACACCATCTTCAACCCTTCTTTGACAACCTATTTTCCTCCACTCTTCCCTTTCTTTCGGTTCTGCTTCATTTTGCAAGTCTCTCACTTCTTCCCACGTTCTCACACATTCAAGCAATATAATTTGGCAGCTGTATCCACCCACTTCAATTTTCTTGTTTATAGCCAGTTTAAATGTTGTGCAATGTTGGGTTAACTGGTCAGCATATCGGTTACCAGCTGTCACTTTGTCATTTCCAGATTGGTGAGCAGCACACTTCTTTTGGCAAATGAATTGCTTCCAGTAAATCTTTTACATGATGACCATTTTTAATAGGAGTACCTGAAGAAGTCAGAAACTCCCTTTCCATCCAGAGCTGGCCAAATTTGTGCACAACTCCGTAACCATACTGGCTATCAGTGTAAATGGTTACTTTCAAATTTTTCCCAAATTTGCAAGCTTTTGTTAATGCGACCAATTCGGCTATTTGTGCAGACTTGACTCCAGGTAAATAGGATGCTTCAATTGGACCTCCCAAAGTACACACTGCAAAGGCAGCACTCAAACCTCCTTCCTCATGTCTCATGCATGAGCCATCTACAAATAGCTCATATTCGGAATGTATTAATGGCTCTTCTTTTATGTCGGACGTGGCTTTGTACTACATTCAGTCAGGTCGATACAATCATGTTCGACTTCTCCCTTCACTTCTGCAAAGTGTGAATCAGGTAGCAGTGTCGCTGGGTTCAGAATATTACACCTGGCAATGGTGACGTTTCCTGCACCTACAATGATTCGCTCATACTTAGTCAGCCGACTAGGAGTTAGGTACTGAGTCTTGGTCCTTGTTAACAAAATCACAACTGCGTGTGGAACATACACTGTCACTGGATGTCCCATAATAATGGACGCACTCTTGTCAAGGCTCATGCAGGTTACAGCTACTGCTTTCAGGCATCATGGCAATGCAAATGCTACTGGATCCAATGTAGAAGAAAAATATGCCACAGGATGTCTCATTAGACCTTGAGTTTGGGTCAGAACTGAAAGTGCACAATTATCTCGTGTATCACAGAATAGTGCAAAGTCTTTTGAATAGTCAGGCATCCCTAATGCTGGAGCTGTACACAGACATTGTCGTAATTTCAAGAAAGCAGTAAGACCACCCAGGATATTGCGGCATGGATTAGCAAATTTAGCGGCACAAATATGGAAATTTAGCGGCACAAATATGGAAATTTAACTGCATTTTTGCGGCACTTTATTTTACTCATAATTATTCATTTTCAGCCTGAAAACAATGGAAGCTGTTTTAGCAGAGTATTCCACTTTGAAATAGACATGTTTAAAGTGTCTGCAGCTCTAGGGAAGCACAGCACCAGTCCTAACGTTGTGGGAGGGAGCTGTATTTATCCCTGGGATGTTCTATTGCATGTATGCACCGCTATTGGAGCATCGCTGCCTACGGATCCGAGAGGCAGGACACCTCTTCCTCAGGCAGCCTCTTTTGCCAATTGTGGGTGCCACTGATGCCCAGCAACATTGGTAGCAACATAATATATTTTTTTATTTGCTACAAAAATATTGGTAACAGATGAAAAATGTGACAGTAAATCTGTTATAGGTTACTCAATTGGTTACATAGAGGCTGCATTTTACAATACCTTACAGGGTTAAGATACCTGTTGTAGAGACCATTGAGTGCCCTACAATTTTGAGGGGATTTTAATAGAGGTAAGATAACTTTTGCTCCAAGCCCTCCTACTGCCTGCACGTTGCTGCAGCCAGCAGAATACAAACACGTTGCTGCAGCCAGCCGAATACAAACAGCTTGCAGGCGCTGCTGAATTATCAGACAGCATTTTTCTCTAGGAAATTAACTACCGGAAGTGAGATCAGGTGGGTTCCCCCTACTTTCCAGCACTGGTTGCCATCTCCAAAGAAATTGATAGTTCATGTAGCCTGATAATTGTAGTTTTCTTATCGGTTACTTTGAACAGTGCATTCTGCACAGACAGGAAACCTTTTGTCATGCAGCTACATGGTTCAATGGCCACCGCTCGTCTTCCCTTTCCTTGGAATTGTGTGAGCATGAGTAGTGACACCCTGATGCCTGCAAAGGCCTATCCAATAAGGCACACATAATGACATTGTAAACAGCTGTACTTTCAACACAGACCAAAAATAATTCTATTTCCATTTCAAGCCTTGACTCATTCCTTCTCTCTCTCTTAATTTTCTTGCTTTTCTGTTATTTTTCTCAATCCTTGTCGCTCCTCTTCCTTTACTCTGTTTTCATGGCCCCATCCCTTTCTCTTCTCTTTATTTCCTTCCTCCCCTTTCTCTTTTCTCGTTTTCAGTTTTGTTCTTGCTTTCATCACTTCTCATCCCTATAATTCCCACTCCAGTGCTTCTTATCCTTATCATTCTCTTTCAAATCCTCTTTCCTCCTTACTCGCTCTGTTTTCTTCTTCGTAGTTTTTTATCACTTTTTCACTCTGCCTCAGTTCATTTCAGTGCATGGCTCTTCCCTCCTGCTTTCAGTTTGTCCTTCCTGCCTCTATCGCACATTCACTTCCCGCACTTCTCCTTTGTCTTCCCATCTCTTCTATCTTTGTCTCTCGTTTATATTCCACATCCCCACCTCTCCTCTGTGCCTCCCTCCCCCACTTCAACTCTCAAGCTCTCACCGCCCTCTCTATTTGTGCTCGGGAAAACTTTTACTCATTCCCCTCGCATCTCTGTTCTACTGTCCCACCGCACTCTACATCTTGTACTCTTCCTCCCTTCTTCTCCCATCTCTTCTGCTCCTGTCTTCCCCATCTCATCCTCGTTCTGCCCCCTCAAGGCTTCTCCCTTCCCTCCCCTCTTTAGCCTTGGCCTCCTTTCGCACACCTAATTCTTCTATCTCATCTCTCCTTTGCCATCTCTATCTTCCTTCCCACCTTCACCAACTCACACTCACACCTTCCATTTCTTTTCAACCTTCCCCTTTCTAGCTCCTTCACTCTTCCTTCACATCTCACACTTCTCTCCCCTTCTTGTCTCTTCACCTTTCTCCCTCCTCCAATCTCTCTTCCCCTCGCCTCTACATCATCCAGCCCTCCCCGTTCGTGCCCCTTCACTCCTTCTCCCGCTCCCTCTCTTCCTCTTCCAATTCCAATCCTCATCCTCACGTCTCATTCGCAGCTCCCCCTCTCCACGTCGCTCATCTTTCTGTCTCTCGCAGTTTATTCTTCAGTTAAATGCCCGCAGTTTATTCTTCATTTAAGTGCCCGAAGTTTATTCTTCATTTAAATGCCCGCAGTTTATTCTTCATTTAAATGCCCGAAGTTTATTCTTTATTTAAATGCCCGCAGTTGTCGCTGGTCACATCGGCCCCCCTTACCCCCCCACACCTCCTTCACCTGCTCCCCCACAGGATGCTCAGAGATATACCATGGGTGGGAGGGGGGCGGGGGTTACTTCTAGGAGTGAAGCCGCCCCCTGCTCCCCATGAGTGCGATTTGCAGGAATACACATGTGGGGCCGACATTCCAGCAGGTCCGGCAAGATCTGCTAAAAAGTAAAAAGAGACCTCCCCCAGCTCCTGAAACATTAGACATTGTTGAAACGTTTATCTGCTGAGGCATGCAAAGGCCTAACAAATTGGCAAAACATATTGACATTGCAGACAGCTGTCCTGTTAGCACAGACACCTAAAAGGGGCCTCCTTCCAAGAGAAGACCAACCGTCCAAATTTCGCGGGCAGTTTTGTAAAAATCGCGGCATTTTTACAAAACTGCAGATTTCGCGTTTTTTTTGCAAATCGTGAAATCACGAAATCCTGGAGGGTCTGAGCAGTCATTCTTTCGTCATCCCATTCTACCGAGTCTTTTGCTCTTTTCTTTGTCATTTGTATCAATGGTGTTGCTAGAACTGCAAATCCCACAATCCATTGCCTGCAGTAACCTACAACTCCAAGAAACATTCTGATATCTTTCTGAGTTTGAGGTAGATTCATGTTTTTGATTATTCTGATTCTTTCTGAGGTAACGCTTCTGACACCTCTTTCTATCTGGTGCCCCAGATATTTCACTGACGTAGTACAAAATTTTAATTTCTCAGGTGACACGTTATGCTCTCCTTCACCCAAATGATTCAGCAAGGCAATGGTATCAACAACACAATCATTTCGAGTTTTAGACGCCACCAATAGGTCATCTATATACTGGACTAGGACTGACTGTCTGGGCAGCACCAAAGACTCAAGGCACTTTTTCAAAATCTGATTAAAAATCGATGGACTCTCTGTATAACCCTGAGGAACGCAGTTCCAGACGTATACATGACTGTCGAATTCAAAAGAAAAAAGAAATTTGCTATCTGGTTGCAATGGAATCGAAAAAATTGCGTGACACAAATCTATTACGGTAAACCATCCAGCTTCCCACAGTATCTGATCCAGAATCACTGCAGGATTTGGCGCAACTGGACAGCATGGGACTACAATCTTATTCATTTTTCGAGGTCTTGTACGACCCTATACTTCCCACTTGGTTTCTTTATACCAATTATGGGCGAATTACATGGACTGCTCATTATTTCTTGTAAAATGCCTGATTCAAGCAAACGCTTTATTTCTGCTGCAATACCTGCTTTTATTTCTGGGCTCATTTTGTACTGTCGAATATTTGGGTAAACTGCACCTTCTTTTACTGTTACTTTTATTGAATCAACATTTGCCATTAACCCTACATCTTTTCCAGTAAAATCCCACACCTTAGAATTTACAGTATGTTGTAATTCTTCTGGTAGGTCTTCTACAGTTAACTTTTTATTCTCTATTTCTTGTTTTGCTAACATTAGTTTATAGATTCCGTGTTCGTCTTGGGTTTGAGTTTCAACACCACTTGGGGTGCAAAAGGTGGTGCAATTCATTTTGCACAACAAGTCTCTGCCTGATAGGTGCACTGGACTTGAATCACACACAACAAATCTGTGCATTTCTTTTAAATTGCCTATTCTAACTTCCATTGGTTCTGTGACTGTGGTACTAATTTGTTTATTAGAAACGCCCACTACTTGGATCGGTTCTCCCAAGAGGGGTAGGTTTGGAACGTCTGCTGTTCTCACAGTAGAAAGGGTAGCACCAGTGTCCAATAGAAAGGTGGCATCATTTCCTTCAACCTTTCCTTCAATGTATGGACCTGACTGATCTACCGGCAAGGAGGCGCCAAGTACGCACTTCTCATCCTCCCCTCTCAGGCACCGTCGGTATGTGTCCTCACTGAAAAATGTATCACTCAAAAGAAATTGTGATGTTGCTGTGTCTCTCCTCTCACTTCCCTCCCAATTTGTGGTATCCACACTCAGGTGTGCTTTGCTCCTAAAATTTGGCATAGGTGCAAGGGGTAACTGGTTTTGTATTACCTGCTGCTGTTGCTTCCATGGCACTTCATTCTGCGTCTGTGGATTCAAATCATTATTTGGCATGTTACCATTTTGCACAGCCGTACACTCGTTCTTCCAGTGCCCCAACTTGCAGACCTGTGACAAGGGAACTTCTTTTTTGCTTCCTCTCTATTGAATTTTCCCCTTGGCTTACCCCCATTACCATCACCTTGAGTCTGGTTATTGTTCATTTGGCTCAATTGAAGTTCCTGTTGCTCTGCTAATTTCACTTGTGCCCACATTACCTTTTCTTTTACTTCTTTTCTTTTATTGCCAAGTACATCTTCACATTACTTTGCATATTTAAGAATTTCATCAATCGGCTTGGCCTGCCAGCACATTTTATGATCTTTAATCCATTAGTGAAATTTCTGGTCTAAATCCTGACACAAACCAATAGTTGAAATGCGACATGTCTTTAATGTCAATATTATCCAAACCACTGTACTGTTTGAATACTTGTAACAGGCGTTCATAATATGCATGCACAGATTCATCTTTATTCTGAGTGATTCTATCTATTCTAATCCAATCAGTTTCTTTTGCAGGTACCTTCCCTTTGAGGTAGAGTATTACTTGGTTGTATTTTTTCATAACTTCATCCGAAGGTGCTCCTGTCTTTGGGTCTCTAGGGTTCTCATCACTAGGCCAATCAATAGCAATTTTACATTCTGTCCACAGATCTACAGGAACAACAATGTCAAATAATCCATCTAAATCTTTCAAAAGACATTTCGAAACCTTCACAAACCTCTCGACTTGTCTGTACCACTGTACAGGTTTCTCGCGAAGTTTTGGGAAATCATTTGTGATTGACAAAATATCCTGTTGGGACCATGGGACATGTACATAACCTCCACCTGGTACCTCTCTCATGGGACATAACCTTTCCACCTTTTCTGCTTCTTTTAACACATATTCGGATGCAGTTTGTTTTGATCTGGCATCTTCTTTTTCCTTTGCCCACCTAGTTTTCCATTTTTCCATGTCATCCCATTTGTGCAATAATGTCATAAGCTCCCAAATTTGTACCTTTCTACCTGACACATTCATATTTTCCAAATCTTTGTCAGAGAATTCATATCGATATGGTTTCTGTAATACTTTAGATTTGCCAATGTCAATTCCCATATTAGCTGCCATATCCATTAATTTTTCATGAAACACTCTTGTATTTCTAGTAATACTTTTACATATGAACAACAATTCATCTTCACTGAATGTATTTAATCTGTCCAATCCCACATTTCCAACCATAATTTCTTCTAATTCGACTCTTAATTTGAATATATCCAATACTTTTGCCTGTGACTTTGGTTTCTCTATTTCTCGTGTCCATCTCTCTATTTCTTCTGGGGTTACCACTGTGGCACTTCTTGTACCTGAGGATGTCTCCATTTGTACATCCCTAGAATTTATAGGAGTGGTTTTCCTGACTGAGTCACTCACTGGTTTTCTTATTGGCAAATCCAACAGGGTTCTTTTCTTGGCTCAACTACAGGTGTAGTCAGAACGGGAGTTTTAGGACTAGCCTGCTTGTCTCCGTACAAAGGAACAACTGGGCCAATAGTTACCGGAATTGTTAGGGCTTCAGGACTTGTATATAATTGGGAAATTTTCTGAATCAATTCACTTCTTTGTTGATTTAATGCTTCTCTTTCCTTGTCTTGTAGTACTTTTTCTAACAAAGTCTCATGTACCACTTGCGGAATCAGAGGTGGTTTCAGGAACGGAGCATTTGGATTAACTGTGCTTGACTCCTCATTATAAGATGGTGGATTTTTCATTAATAAATCCTCCAAATAATCATCATCTGGTTCACCACTAGTCATTAAATGTTTTGTTTTTTCAGTCATTTTACTTCCAGTGGGTTCTTCTAAAGTTAATACAGGATATAATCCTTCCACTAACATGGACTGTCTCCATTGTTTCATTTGGTTGTCTCTTGTCTCTTTTGGAAATCGGGGATAAAACTTTCTCCAATTCCTGTTACTTCTGGGTCTATCTCGATCAAAAGCCTCAGTTTCCCATTGCTCCAATGCCTCATACTGCATTAATCTAGGTCTGGGATCTAATTCATTCTTGCGACTTCTCAAATTGTACAAAACTCTGCCATTAAACGTACCATTTTCTGGAAATGCTAAAACACCATCATCTTTTGTGTACTCCATCCAATTTTCTAACCAAGTGTGATAGCCCCTTTCGAACATCATGTATGATGCAGGCGTATTTGGTGGCGGAATATTAATCCCTTCTCTTGTTTTAATTGCTTTATCTTTCTTGAAATCATTCTTAATTCTTTTAATGAATGACATTTTTCTTTTCTCTCCGTACATGATATAAGGTCTTCCTCTTATATACTGTTCTTGTGCAGATATTTCCTATTGGGTCTACCTCCTACAATCGGACCTATGTGCCACATATAATTTAAAAGCAAATCTTTAGGATAACTCTCAATTTGTTTACAAAATTACTTCCAATACCAGCACGTCTTTTATTTTTCAGTGACCAATCAAAATTTAGAATTCAAATAAATTTAAACAATAATTGCGCGGCTTTTCCCTTGAGACTCTCATGTACTCACCCCTCCTTTACAATTATTACTTCAGCTACACGCCCGCTGTCTCAACCAATACCAGCGCAGCTCTGAGTGACGTCAGTACAGCTCCGCGACTGACTCCCTCTTTTTCAAGGTAATACGAAACTTATTCTTTCACTTTTAATGCAGATTTTATTATTCAACAACGTAAAAACATTTGCTACTGTACCTGAGTGACTAATTTAAAGGAAAGATACATTTCACTCACTACGAGTAAATCCCTTCCGCTTACTCTTCATAAACTACGAGTAGATCCCTTCCGTCTACCCTTCACGCATGCATTGGAGAACCTGCTACTCCTTCAGACTTATCCCTTCTGGGATATACTAAAGACAAAGTTTCACCAGCGAGCCCCTTTGCTATCAATCAAGCTCAGACGAACCTGCTACTCCTTCCGTGTAACCTTTCTAGGTGATATCACACAAAACGTTTTGCTAGCGAACTCTTTGCTACCATTTATTCACACATTGATACAGAAAATCCCTAAATAGTGCTTCCAGTTTTACCTAACCATGCACTTATTTCCTACAGGTAAGCGACCTCACTGCAGTGTGGCTTCCATTTACCACCCGCTATTCTGCCCCCCGGGGATTCCAGACGAAACATAAAACAGGTACGAACAAATTATTTTGGTTAATACATAAAATCAATACAGCATTATTAAAAATCGATGTAAAATCAGAATTGATCGATTAATAATCAGTTCATAACTAACTAACTACCTATCTTAACTAAACCCTAACCATACTACTGCTACCAAAAGGTATCCTGATAGAGCGCGCAGGTCCCCTTTTGTATCGCTTTGTTCGCCCTAAGTGGGGCAGGGTATGCTCAGACGTGAGTCCCTTGTTCACTTGGCCACTGGATTCAAGATAGCCTGGCTGATGAGGATTATGAATCCGAAACCGGTCCCAGGATGCTTGTTTCCGGTCCAGGGAAGACATGGCTTGGCAGTTCGGGCTGGATTGTTCCCATGAGGCACAGAGTCAGACTGATTTGAAAGTATTGGATAGCAGAGGGGTAAACATTACTATTCCCACTCCAGTAACTACAACAGTAGAGAAAATATTGGCTAGCAGAGGGGTAAAAATTACTATTCCCACTCCAGTGAAAGCAACAGTAGAAAAATTGCTGGATAGCAGAAAGGTAAAAATTTCTATTCCTACTCCAGTGAGTGCAACAGTAGGGAAAGTGTTGGATAGCAGAGGGGTAAAAATTACTATTACAACTCCAAAGAGTGCAACAGTAGAGACATTTTTGGATAGCGGAGGGGTAAAAATTACTATTCCCACTCCAGTGAGTGCAACTGTAGGGAAAGTGTTGGATAGCGGAGGGGATAAAAATTACTATTCCCACTTCAGTTAGTGCAACAGTAGAGAAAGTGTTGGAAAGGGAAAGGGTAAAAATTACTAATCCCACTCCAGTTAGTTCAACAGTAGGGAAAGTGCTGGATAGCGGAAGGGTAAAAATTACTATTCCCACTCCAGTGAGTGCAACAGTCGGGAAAGTGGTGGATAGCGGAGGAGTAAAAATTACGATTCCCACTGCAGTAAGTGCAACAGTAGGGAAAGTGTGGATAGCGAGAGGTAAAAATTACTATTCCCACTCCAGTGAGTTCAACAGTAGGAAAAGTGTTGGATAGCGGAAGGGTAAAAATTAATAATGACATTTAAACTATTGGAAAAAATTAAACAATATAAAAAATAAATAAACAATAATTTTAAAATATCAGATTAAATATATCAAACATTAACATTAAAGATCTGAATTACATATAACAAAAAGGTAGAACTATTATCTATAAAAAATATACATTTATAAACAATATTTATTTAAAAGAAGCAAATATTAACAAACAAAAATAATTTTTAAACATAAATGTATTTATTGTATTTCCTACCCTATAAAACCACACCAATAAATAAAACTTTCAACATTTATATTTTTATTTATTTCCATAATTAACATAATTATAAATGATTTTAAAAATTATTAATAAAAATAATTAAGAAATATTGATTGAATACACATTCTTTAACACTATAGTATGTACAAGACACACCAAGAATGAAGTACACAATCACCATATTTTATTTCAAATTAATAAATATTAATCAATTAACAACTAATGATGAATCCATCAATTAAACCTAAATTACTTCCCACTATTTTCACCTATGAACACATAACACACACCTACAATAAAAACACAATTAACATAATTAATTTCCAATTAATTAATTAAAATTAACAACTAATTATTAATTCATTAATTAAAAACGAAATTACTCCCCACCACTTTCACCTATAAACAGCACAACACACACATAAAAATAATCACATTAACATAATTAATTGCCAATAAATAATTATTCCATAAATGATAAATAAAATAATGTACACATTTAACATTATGACATCTCAATTCAACAATTATAGATAAATAAAATTATTCTATAAATTTACTATAATTACATTTCTTGCCCCCCTATTCCCATATAAACCCAAAACCCTCTACGATACTAAAAATGCAAAATTCAAATAAAAAATAATAATAACTACTCAAAACATTCAATACATTTTATAATATTAAATTCCATCCCACCCTATTCCCCTATAAACCCACAACCCGCTACGGAACTAAAATGGCAAATATTTTTTTTTTTTTTAATAACTACTAAACATATTCAAGAAATGTTATATAATTGAATTTCTTTCCACCCTATTCCCCTATAAACCCACAGGCCACTACAAAACAAAAAATGCAAAATTCAAACAATAATTTTAACACATATAATAAAATACAAACAATTCTTATACAAAAAATACATGCATCACACACATATAAAAGATATACTAACAAACATAACATTAATACAAAATCATATTTTTTACATCCTTATTTTTGCAAATGATATTAAACACTTCGATATTTTTACATCGATATTACTTACCCAAGTCGATATTCTTAACCGCGATATTTTGTCTGTTGATATTCTTGACCCACAATATTTTTGCATTGATATTAGTGGAAGTTGATATTTTGGCATCGATATTCTGTCTCTGCACCGCCATATGCATCAATGAAAGGTATAATGGCCAGTTACATCACACAGAAAATCTGAAGTGTGAATAAATAGTCAAATAATGCAAACATTTTGTGACTATAAGCACAAAAAAGCACTGCTTATTCTTTAATATCACCATAAATTATGTTTTCCGTCCAAACGCCCTGCCATCTAATATACTCTCTTGCTTCAAAGGGGCCTATTCCGATGTCGGACGGACCTAAGTCCGTCCGACATCGGGCAGGAGCTGTAACCGACCGACCTGCTGTCGTCGGTTACAGCCCTGCTAGTACGATGCGACCGAACCCTCATATACCTTACAATGCAAGCATGCTTTCTGACCGGAAAGCATGCTTGCAATGTAGAAAGCAGGGGTGCAGTTCATCCCGGCACCCTGTGGCCGGCACCCCAAGGTGCCTGCCATCAGGTGCAGGGATCAACGGAGGGGCACCTAAGGTGCCCCCAGGCCACCATCCGGTGGCCTCACACCTATGGGGGCCCTGCTGGGGGCCCCCAGAGACAACTTCTGACTTCCTTTTCGTGCCGGACAGACCATCACGAAAAGGCAGTGAAAAGCTGCCATCGTACTCCCTTGGTCGCACAGAGGCGACCGGGGGAGTACTGGAGGATTTCCGGACTGCAGGCAGGCTCTCCGAGCCTGTCGGCCACAATCCGGAAATCCGAGTCAGATTCCTTCCCGACTGAGCCCATCAAAATGGCTCGGTCGAGAAGGAATCAAGACGGCACTGACTGATTCGGTCGGTAGGGCTCCGAACATGGTTCTGAGCCTTTCCGGCCGAAATCGGAATCGGTCCCTAAATGTAAACCGTACAAAAATGCATTCATGCAGTGGTGCAAAATGCACAAACAATGACTATTGTGTTTCATCTTTTTAAACTTTAAAACTGAAAGAACGCAACAGTTTTTTCAGGAACAGCTTATGAAACAGCAAACTTTATGCTTTAATGCCTACTGCGTTATGACTCATTTTTGCTTCACATATCTGTGAACATAGCATGCACTCCAGGCAGAAGAAAATTAGTGTGATGCCCCCACCAATTGCAACCCCTGACACACTTTAAGCAGTGCCGGAACCTGATCTTTTGAAATGTTGGTGATATGCTCCTATGATTCTTTTCAGTCATTTCTCACTGCCAAACCCCACTGTAAGTCATTTTATGGGTTATCTCACTGAATTTCTGCATCAGTGATTTGGGACTGCAACGTTCCACTATACCCTGTGGGTGTACATGTGCATGATGGTTAATGCAGGTCTTAGTGCTACTGAATTCCATGGATGGGTTTTATGCAGGCAGTTTTCCTTAGCATCCTGTGTGCCTGTCCTGTCCTTGTTGTTCGTCTACTTGTGCACTGTTCTGTCTCTTTGGTATGGTTCTGGGCTGGTTACCGTCTATGTAGGTTCACTCCTTTGACCACAAACTATGGTTTTAATGGAGAGTAGAGGTGGAGTTTGAACCAAAGAATGTTTTTGAAGGTTTACTAGGGGACAACTTTAAGTGTTATGAGTTGGGAGGGGACAGCTTTAACTGTTATGAGTTGGTTAAACGTCAAAAAAAAATTCTCACAACACCGGGTGTGCCATGCAAGCTAGTTGCATTTGATAACCTAGTCCTGCAAGACCTCCAAGTGATAAAAAACAAAAGGAGTTTCATCTCTTTCAATATTACACGGACAGAAAGACAAGACCTCTACACACTCAAAAAGGACAGTGACATTGTGATTAAACCAGCGGACAAAGGGGGTGGGATTGTGATACAAAATGTACATGATTACAATGCACAGATATACTGTCAATTGTTAACCCCTATCAAGCATAACCAGTATTCATTCTGATTCTCTAATTTCTTTGAATGACTGGTCTCTCCTGTCGCGTGTCATGAACACGCATCAAATACTCTAGTTTTTCAAAACATACCTCACGTACAAGCAGGCCTGCAGCAAGTTTATATATTTTCATGAGATTTCACTGCGACATTTACTGATTGGAGTCATTCTTTGTTTATAGACACTCCTGAGGAAGGGTGTACTCAGCACCCGAAATGCATTGGGATAGAGTGACTTACGCCCATTACTTTTCTTGTTGTAAGTAACTCCGCTAAAAAGAAAATTTAAGAGAACATATCAAGATTCATTAAGCAATAAATTGATGAAACTTTGAACAATTGTTGGATTATTATTTTTTTACATGTGCTATGCAAATGATGTTAGATAATGTGCGAATGTATCATACAACACTAAATACACAGGTTAACTTTGGTAGGACGCTTTACTAAGCTCATAGTAGTGCACACTCTGTCTGAGACTTTTTAGTCCTAGTAGTTTTATTAATTGTTCAACCCTCAGCATTCCTGCCATCTTACGGCCACCGTAACGGTAAACAGGACCGCCCACGAGAGGTGCTGAGGTCCAGCTGTGCCAATTAGGATGCGACTGCTACCCTGGCGGTTGCATCCTGCATATTTAACATTGTGGCGGGCAGTGCTTTGTGCAGCACTCGCCACAATGCCAAATATGCATGTCATGCATTGGCCTGCAGAACGTGACAGGCACCGCGCGGTGCCTGCCACCTTGTGCATGCCAATGTAGGGGGGGTACCATAGGAACCCCCCAGTGCAGCTCTCCACCCCTCCCCACCCCCCATGGGGGCCCGTAACAGGCCCGACAGTGAATTCCTGCATGCCTTTCCATGGCGGAATCTCCGCCATGGAAAGGCATCCAACCTCAGCCATAGTAATATGGATGGTGGTGCCTTCAAGGCACCGCCACCATATTGGGCCCCTTTTATGCCCAGTCAGCAATCCAACTGGCTGAAAAGCGGTGGATGGTCTTTCCGTCTGCCGCTGTGCCCCCGCCATACTAATATGGCGGTGGTGAACCAGGGACATTTGGCGGGTGGCGTAATTCCCTATAAGACATAAGGAAACACATTCTGCCCATCATAAAGAGTCAGGTTTCCTTTCACAAAAATAGTTTGAATACCTAAAATGAAACATCCATAGCATTCCAGTATTGTATACTTTGCCCAAAATCCACTAGAACCCTCCTTTCTATCCCCAGGTAGGCCTATTCTCTCAGGTGTGGGTCAATACTGTAACCCATTGGAGAATTCATCAACACCTTTATTTGAGACATTGTTCCAACATTAGAAACATATGACAGAGACAGTCCTTATATGATTAGCCTTGTAGAAGGTCATCCTTTCAATTCCACTCATAAACTGCATGTCACTCTCGATATCGTTTCACTGTACATGAACATCCCACAACAAGAAAGTCTGCAGATCATCAGCACTGTACTCGACAAACATCCAAGGCCACACAATGTACCCACTTTATTAATTAATGATCTATTGACCTTTGCTCTCACCACCAACTATTTCGGATTTGACAGTTCCTACTACCAACAGTGCAGAGGGATTTCCATGGGGGCCATTTTTGCACAGAACCTGGTGAACATTTCCGTGGATGCCTTTGAACATGAACATGTCGTGACACCCAACAACCCATCCATGGCATCCATTGTGTATTGGAAAAGATATTTTGATGATATCTTTATCCTATAGAAGGAGTCATCAGATACACTGAAAAAATGTATTACATATCTCAGCCACACCCAAACACATCTGCAATTCACCTGTCACTCAGACAAGAGTAGCATACCCTACCTGGATCTCCAAACCTCAGCAGAAGAAGGTAAACTGAAAACATCACTCTACAGGAAACCCACAGACGGAAACACATTGCTTGCCTACTCCAGCCACCATCCACAGGGCCTTAAGGATGGCCTCCCATATGGTCAGTGTTTGCGGATAATGCCCGATTGCACACATAAGAATGACTATTCCAATGAAGCCAATTCCCTTAGCGACAGAGTTATCCAGAAGGGTTACCCGTGACATATTGTGACGTCCACCCTTAAGAGAGCCTGGCATTCTCATTGCAACAACCTTTTGACTCCAACTGAGAAACCCAAGTGCAACAAACTCACTTGTGTAACCACTTTTTCATCTCATTCACGCAAAGTAAAAATGGACATCAGAAAACACTGGCACATCATCCAGAGCGTTGACCCCGCTATGGACATACAGATGTTTTCTTTTAAAAGGGGTAAAAACATTAGGTAGCAGCTAGTACACCCTTGTGGCCCTAGCACCACCAGAGAAAAACACAATTGACAATCCATTGGGAGACACCCCCATCAAGGGGCATTACAAATGTGGCAACTAGATAGTATGTACATACACCACAAACACCGAAAAGTTTGTGCATGCACTGATTGATGTTACTCAAAACAGCTTCTCTAATTGTAACTCGACCAATGAAATTTATTGCACGTGGTGCCCCTGTAACAAAATCTATATTGGGCAAACAACGCAACCCATCAAGTTCCGCACTGGCCAGCACAGGAGCAGGATTTGCTTCAGGATCACTACGGCTCCCTTGGTAGCACACTACCCAGTGAAACAACATACCACCAATGATATCAAGTGGCAAGTTCTTGAGATTGCCAAAATACCCTCTTGTGGCGGGACCTTGCTATGATCCTCCAGAGACTTGAATGCAAATGGATCAGAACTTGTAATTCATCCACCTGTATTCTATAGAAGAGTGGAGAAACCTTTTTCCCCACAACCAGTAATTTGTCCATTAAGTCTATTAATCCCTGTGGATGCTCATAGTTCAGAGGCCCCTGCTCAGATGCATTTGCTTTTTGCTTTTTGTCTTTTTCCTCTAGGTATGCATAAGTGTGTACTCTACTGTAACAACATTTAATTCTATATAGTTTTCCACAACAGTATTATTATTATCATGTATGTTGCCTTGTTCCTCTAGGCCCAAGGTCCAATTGCATTGTTTGTCACCTTATGATAATCACACCCTTCCTGTGAGATGCAGGTCCCCTGCTATCTCTGCTTTACAGGTCCTCTGTAAATTATTGTTTAAAAAAAAAAGTAATAATAAAAACGATTTGAAATACTGGAGGAAAAGCAAACACATATGGTATCGCCAAACTACATTGAATTCAATGTTTTCAATCTTCCTGAAAGCAATGGTTTATTTTTCAAACACTTTTTACTCAGAAAACTGAATAGACTTTAAAAATAATAAAGAGAAGTCAGAATATAAAAGGAAATGCTTGGCATGGCCTAATTCACTTTCCTTAGGATTTGGTCATTTGGTCCTCTTGTGGGGATCAGATTCATGGGTCGACAGGAGAGGTGTCTTGTTAAATACACCTTCTGCCTCAGACATAGCAGATGGCCCTTCCTCCAGTGCCATACAAACCTTTGTGTGCCAAAGCTTATGCTTTCTTTCAATATGTGGCATGCAGGTGATAAAACAAAAACAACCCTTAAAGTCTGCTCTTCAGCCATACCCAAGCTAAAATATCCGGGGCTGCTTTGCTTTTACAGACAAGTTGGAAGGGGTGGGAAGCAACACAGCATAAGGGGAAGAAGCATCCGAGAGAGGGAGCGTGAAAACACATCCAATTGGATAACGTTCTGAATTAAAAAGATAACTGTAATTCCATAAATGTGAGCAGTGGAAGGATACAAGTCATTCACAAAAAAGCCCTACTACGTCCACTGGCATCAAAAGATTGACTACTTAGGACATCTGGATTTAATTGTGAATAATTAATACCCCTATTATAATTTTAATAATTCAAGTCCTAAAGTCAAGATGCTTAACCCAACACGGAATGCACAGGTCACCTCACATACAGAACAGAAAGTAAAGAATGTGAGAAAACAGAGAGAGTACCTAACGGACGTAACACCCGAGGGGGTTCCCAGCTAGTGTTTGCCGGTATACCCACTTCTCATCATAGGCAACTCTCTCTGTGTATGTGAAGAATAGACAAACCACAGTAAAGAATGTCAAAGTGGTGTGTGAGAATAACGTTGACACAAGACAGACAGTGTACGTGAATAAACAAATCCTGATGTGTAAATTTAAGTGTGTAAATTCACCATCGAACCCCAGCAAAAAACCAACATATAAAAGATGAGAAGTCGTGCTGGCTATCTGACTTTATTCCTTGCTGCAGGACTTCCCGATTAAAAATGGTTAGACTTTACCATGTTAATTTCTTTGGACATAGACCGACATGTTTCATTGCTCCTGTGTGAGCAATTTCTTCAGGGTGAAATATGGGGTCATTATTCTCACTCTTCACTTAGTACAGGACCTGTGCACACACAAGATAAAAACCGGAGTTGTTCAGCACTGCACCGCAGTTTACAATATAGTTTTCAAAATGAGCATCCCATTGGGCGGGAATCCACCACACACACATGTTACCTTAAGCTTGCCCAGTCTGAGCATACCAGCAATCCACTTGACTACGCGTCTTCCAATCACAAGTCTGCTTGGCTCTACTATTCACGAGCCAATCTGCAGGAATGACAATTACAAGATAAGATCGGAATTAAAATTTCATACCCCATCTTAAATACAGATCTTAATTAAGGCCGTACATATCGGAGTGCATATAATAGTGTGTATCCTCAGTAGGATTAGCAAAGACATCCAGTAGTGTAATGCCACGGTATTCATGGCTCAAATCTTAAAGGCACATTCTATTTCTCGATAATCATCTGGCTTTGCCTCTTGAGATGATCCGGCGCCCTGCTCATAATCGACAGGGCTGTTACTATTCTGCCCTTAACAATCAATGAGTATGTATCCCTTGTCATATAGTCTCGGGCACAGGCTGCCCCTCCCGGACTATCACAAACAGAGCCCTCCGGCCTCCAGCCGTGAGGGTGGTTTTAATGACAGTCTGTTTGTATAATTTCCGGACTAAGCTGTTTTGAGCATCTGTGGGTGTATTTATCCACACACACACAATAGAGAAGTTTCTCCTTACTCCCGCTCTCTTCTCTCCTTTGTTGTAACTGTTCTGACGCTCAAGAGATGAACTGTCTGGCATTTACAGATGAGCAAATTGCCCAAATCTTAGCAGGCCCATCTTTATTACCAGATACCTCACTTAACACTGGGAGTTCAGCAAGAGAAGAGTGGGACAAACTCAGCAATCTTAAGAAACGTCAGGTGAGGGTGGCCCGGCATGGAGCCCTTATGACTGAATACCTCCGTGCAGGAGCTTCACCACCGAGTCTGTTAGTTCGCCTGGAACCCAAGATCTTTCTAGAAGATAAACAGTTCCGTGTGGATTGGAGCTTTATTGCAAATAAATGCACACGAGACTGGCTCATTCTGATTATTAATACAGAAAAACGCGTGAGTGAGGCATTATTAAGAGAAATCTTAGATTTAGAGGATAGCTTGAACACCAACACAGCACTCACCAATGCAAAGGAACATCTAGAACGCATACAGGGAGATCTAGCTGAATATAAAACATATATGGTGAACCAAAAAATCAAAGGGCTGAAGAAGAACCTTGAACGCCATACACACGCTTGGGCCTTTCCATACATCGAAGACGAGTACTACGACAGGCCGATAGATCCACCTAGGGGCCAATTTCAGAACAGACGGGGGCGCAATTTTCAGAGAGGGGGACAAGCAGGCCCTAGACGCACTCCAAACAATTGGGGGTTTGACAATACCAGCAGTGAGGACGAGGAAACATCTGAGCATCCATCTACATCCACAGGCAACAGGGTGAACTTTGTAGCTGGGAATAAGCCAGAGGAAGACCTGGGAGCTCTGCTGAGGGCTTTTTTAGGACAGGGAGCAGGAGGATTTCGGGGAGGAGGGGGTCAACCAACAAGAGGCCGGGGCAGAGGCCGAACACCACCAACATGGCAAACATACTCCCCCAGTGTAACATGGAGCAGAGGCAGATCCTTCCAGAAATAAGGGAAGGGAACATACGAATACCGATTAACAACAATGACATAGTGGTAAATCTGTCCACCCATTCACTAACTGCATCAGAAAAGGGGGTTTTAAACAAGGGATTAGGATTCGTTCCCACGCCCAGCTACGACTCCTTCCTATGTCGAACAGAAATCTCAGAGATGATGAGAAAAAGGAAACTCCACAAATTCTTCAGTGACAAAGAAAAAAAGCCTATGTCACTTTTTGACACAAACTTACATCGTCCATCCAATTTTTGTCCCACCACGGCGCAGGTTGGCCCCGAGGTCGCGGTGTTCGAACAACGCATAATCCATGAGATTGAGTCCCTTGAACAACATGAACAACAATTGCGGGGTAACAACATGACCAAAGAGGACTGGCAGGCGGTTAAAGCACTACAAAAAAATGATAGCATTATTATAAAGCCCGCCGATAAAGGCGGAGCTGTAGTAGTGCTTAATGCCATGGATTACGAGGCAGAGGTCTTAAAATTGTTAGCTGTGCGCACGAACTATAAACCATTGGCACGAGATCCAACTCCGGAACTTTCAGAGACAATTAAGAAGATGGTGGCCGAGGCGGTGGCTAAGAAATGGATTACATCTAAGGAGGCAGACTTTATCATTAATACCAGTCCAAGAGTACCGGCTTTTTACATCTTGCCGAAAATCCACAAGCCCCAACGTCCCCCGCCCGGCCGGCCAATTGTTTCCGGAATTCAATCTATCTTGGAACCATTGTCCCAGTTCGCGGACTTCTTTCTTAGGGAAGCAGTGGTTTCCCAGGACTCCTACGTGCAGGATACAACTGATATCCTGAACATTTTGAACGAACAGACTTATGATCCCGAGGAACAACTACTGGTAACCATCGATATAAAATCATTATACACCAGTATCCCCCAGGATGCCACGCTGGTGGCAGCAGCGCGGGCCCTGGGGTCGATGGAATGGTTCTATGATACTCCCATCACTTTTGTGATGCAGTGTATTGAGTTGGCTCTTACGAGAAATTTTTTGAATACAAAGGCCAACTGTACCTGCAAACATCTGGAACATCGATGGGGGCCACATTTGCCCCGAGCTTGGCCTGCATCTATGTGGGCCAGTTCGAGGTAGGTGTGGTCAGCCATCCGACGAATCCCTACTTGGGCAATATATGTCTATGGAAAAGATATATTGACGACGTCCTCTGTATCTGGAGAGGTACAGAGGACCGGCTCAATATGTTCTTGGACTGGCTTAACAAAGCTGATCCAAGTTTGCGCTTCACGTGGACCATAAGCAATACCACAGCGGTCTACCTTGATGTGGATATAGTGGCGGTGGATAACAAACTTATGACCACAGTACATCACAAGAGCACGGATAGAAATTCGCTCTTGCACTACCAATCCTTCCATCCCAGGGCACTCCGGGATCATCTCCCGGTGGGCCAATTTTTAAGGTATAGACGCAATTGCTCCACCACAGAAGCCTTTGTCAACCAGTCAGCCGAATTGGTGACGAAACTGGAACAGAGAGAATACCCACGAAAAATAATCAAGCAGGCACGCAAAAGAGCATTAATTACACCTCGAGAAGCTCTTTTAGAATGCAATAAGAAAACCAAACAAGAATGTTTACCCGTGGTCACCACCTTTGACCCTATGTCTACAAAGATTAGGCAGATTATTAGGAGGAATTGGTCTCTTTTGGATACACCACATGACAAGATGCCTGCCCCCCGATTTGCATTTAAGAGGGCAGCAAGTCTCCGTGATAAGCTAGTGCATACTCGTGTTACAAGCAGTGCAAAGAACGAGAGTACCATTCCTGCTGGACACTATCCTTGTGGTAGTTGTTTAGTATGTGCTCTAACTACAGCAACAAAAGAAATAACTTTACGCAATGGCAGAACCTGGTATATTACGAAATTCAGCAACTGCAACACGACACATGTGATATACAGGCTCACATGCAGTTGTGGGTTGCAGTACATCGGGCTGACTACTCGTAAAGTGAAGGTACGCATCCAGGAACATCTATGCACGATTCGGGCCAAGAAACTCACAACGCGACTGGTACAACATTTTGTTGAGAAAGGACATAATCAAAATGACCTGAAATGGACAGTTCTTGAGAAAGTTACGGGCGAAACGCACAACTTGGAAATGATTCTGGCAAGAAAAGAAGCTAAGTGGATCTACTCTGAAAAAGCGGAACAGGAGGGCCTCAATGATAATATTGAATGGAACAAAATTAGCAGGCGTTGAATAGATGTGGGGCAGTAAAGGAACTACCATCCCCTAGTAATCTAGGGCCGCTTACTCTGTGTTGTCTGGCTTTCTCCCACTTAAAACACTTAGTTTGGGGACAATTTTAAATACCTACTTTGGAGACAACATCAATGAAAACCATTTCCTAAACCTTTTTCTTAAAAACATGTGGAAGTAGCGGGGGCAGTTCACCCCATCTATTTAACTATGTCCTGTGTTCCCACACGTAATGAATTAAGCATGATCAGATGAGTAATTGGAATTTTTTCTACATGATGAAACTTTCCTACACAATTAAAGGGCAGGGAATCTCTATAGAATACATCTTCCGCCTTTTTTACCACATTCCGGTTCATATAACAACGAGTTCGTTTTTGAATATGCCCCATAACATTTAGGATAGTGTATTTATCAATATACACTAGGAAGTAGTACTTTTCCTTAAACTCCACTAACATCGGTCTGGATAATGATGAGCCCGTTGTGAATATGCCCCATAATACTAGAGAGTGGCAACATTTTTTTTTACAGACGCCAGGAAGTATGTAAATTTTCCCTTAACTTCACCATTAAGAGTTGTATTTCCAAATATGTCCACTTGACCCGATAACTGAGGCGTAACGAAGAGTGAATGAGTGCTAGGATGCCCCCTACGATACCTCGGGTAAATGGCACAACACAGAACATCGCTCTAAGATGGCCGCCGCAATCACGAGACAGCTAAGGTCTAACATGCCAACTATTATCGAGGCGGCGAAGAATATATAATTGGGTAGGTGGCGGGATGAATATCTTCATACGCCCCTGCTAGTAGATCTGATTCACGATTGATGGATGACCAATATATCATCATGGGTTACGATTCTCCACTAACATTTTTAGGAAATACCACTCCAAGATGTCCGCCGCACGTTGCGTGATGGGGGTGACACCTGTGCAGTGGCTATTTCTGGGTCGCGTCCCCGGCGCTTTCCGAGGACCGTCGGAAGCGCCGGAGGGACGGGGCAGAGGTAAGGAGCTAGTGGGAGGATTGGCAAACTGAGCAATCGCTTAGACTATGGCCCGCTCGGTGCGCAAGCTTGCCGGTAAAAATGTTGGGCCGGAGGGCTCTGTTTGTGATAGTCCGGGAGGGGCAGCCTGTGCTCGAGACTATATGACAAGGGATACATACTCATTGATTGGTAAGGGCAGAATAGTAACAGCCCTGTCGATTATGAGCAGGGCGCCTGATCATCTCAAGAGGCAAAGCCAGATGATTATCGAGAAATAGAATGTGCCTTTAAGATTTGAGCCATGAATACCGTGGCATTACACTACTGGGTGTCTTTGCTAATCCTACTGAGGATACACACTATTATATGCACTCCGAGATGTACGGCCTTAATTAAGATCTGTATTTAAGATGGGGTATGAAATTTTAATTCCGATCTTATCTTGTAACTGTCATTCCTGCAGATTGGCTCGTGAATAGTAGAGCCAAGCAGACTCGTGATCGGAAGACGCGTAGTCAAGTGGCTTGCTGGTATGCTCAGACTGGGCAAGCTTAGGTAACATGTGTGTGTGGTGGATTCCCGCCCAATGGGATGCTCATTTTGAAAACTATATTGTAAACTGCGGTGCAGTGCTGAACAACTCCGGTTTTTATCTTGTGTGTGCACAGGTCCTGTACTAAGTGAAGAGTGAGAATAATGACCCCATATTTCACCCTGAAGAAATTGCTCACACAGGAGCAATGAAACATGTCGGTCTATGTCCAAAGAAATTAACATGGTAAAGTCTAACCATTTTTAATCGGGAAGTCCTGCAGCAAGGAATAAAGTCAGATAGCCAGCACGACTTCTCATCTTTTATATGTTGGTTTTTTGCTGGGGTTCGATGGTGAATTTACACACTTAAATTTACACATCAGGATTTGTTTATTCACGTACACTGTCTGTCTTGTGTCAACTTTATTCTCACACACCACTTTGACATTCTTTACTGTGGTTTGTCTATTCTTCACATACACAGAGAGAGTTGCCTATGATGAGAAGTGGGTATACCGGCAAACACTAGCTGGGAACCCCCTCGGGTGTTACGTCCGTTAGGTACTCTCTCTGTTTTCTCACATTCTTTACTTTCTGTTCTGTATGTGAGGTGACCTGTGCATTCCGTGTTGGGTTAAGCATCTTGACTTTAGGACTTGAATTATTAAAATTATAATAGGGGTATTAATTATTCACAATTAAACCCAGATGTCCTAAGTAGTCAATCTTTTGATGCCAGTGGACGTAGTAGGGCTTTTTTGTGAAAGACGTTTGAGTGGGGGGCTGCCCTACTGTCCTATTCCCCCTTCACCACTTGTGTAGAAGGATACAAGTCAGCCAATCAAAAGGATCATAAAGAGACTATGTTCCAGTGGAGGAAAAAACACAGTAAGAGGAAGTCAAGCTATGCGAATCGGTGGGGAAAGGGGTTGGCATCATGCAAATCCTTGGTGCAAATTCAAGTGCAGGCTGCACTGGGGTGGATGGGCCTTTGTCTCAAATTGAGGCTTAACATCAACAGTTCAACAATATTTCCATGACAGTGAAAAACATTTTGACCCACAATGGCGACCAAGAGTGGTAGATTGCAAACCATGAAGGTTTATTAGCAGATTAGAAAAGTTAAAAACTCAAATCATTCAGATAAATAAACAAGCATTTACAATGCAATGGTTTCGCCTTTGGAAAAGTTAGAGCTTTTGGCATTGTAAATGACAAAATGTGTATTTATGTGTTGGTTTTGTCATTTACATTGCCATTAGCTTAATCTCTCGCAATGTGAGACCTATTGTACCCTTCGGACGAGCTCAGCAGACAGCAATTACTACCACACACCCAGAGCCACACACACACACCCAGAGCCCCACACACACCCAGAGCCCCACACACACCCAGAGCCCCACACACACCCAGAGCCCCCCACACACCCAGAGCCCCCCACACACAGAGCCCCCCCACACACACACACACACCCAGAGCCCCCCCCACACACACACACCCACCCAGAGCCGCACACACCCACCCAGAGTCCCCCACACGCACACACGCCAGGCGAAAACTAAAAAGTATAACAAATGAAAATGCAGAAGGAATAGGCAATATACAAAATGTACAACCTCTTTTTACAAACTACTGTAGCAGAACCACAACAGTGCTAACCTAAACATTACAAAAAAAGTGCAGTCTATTCTACGGATTGAAAATCACTTTAAATGCTTTCGACTGTCACATGGAAAGAATATAAGAAGTGTGTACACAAAATCACAAATTGAAGGAAAGCAACGTTGGGCTGTTCTTTAAAAAAATATGGTAGGCTCCATGCATGCATCTGTGTTGTCTGCGACCAATGTGTGTTGTAATAGCAGGGGATCATCGCTAAAAACGTACCCATCACGCCATAAATAGGCCTACAAACTTCTAAAAAAAAAAAACGGCCCTTATACTGATCTGTCAGACCAGCCAATCGGGCCAGTCCGATCCTTGTGGTCTGTGTACACGGATTGAGACTGGGCCAGGTGGCACTTGAACCTGGAGTCTCTGTCTGCAGGGTCACTGTTCTACCCGGGCCCCTGGCTTGATGGAGGCATCATGGACGGTGGGGCTTCCGGAAGTGGCAATCCATGAAATGGAAAGAAGGGCTGGCAGACTGTCAACAAGGGTGTGTGGGCAGTGATGTAGAAAGAGCTTCATGGGCACTAGTTTAAGGAAGAAAACGGGCCCCCTCACATACATTTGTAATAAAACATTGGCACTAATGGAGGTGAAGTTGACCCCTCATACCCATTGGTCCTGGCGTAAATAAGCCCCTGCTGCTGTGCTCGGCTGCTCTGATGTGCACCCTTCCTGAACCGTGCGCTATTGGATACTATTTGCAGGAGCCTCTTCGTATTGGCTGGTGGTCAGCTAATCAGCCGTGCCGAACGGAATCTAGGCACTGCTCGGCGAGGGAGACCAGCCAGGCAGAAAGATGCTATTGCGTCTGAGCGTCTTGTGAGCACCATCACTGTACCAAGCGAGGACCACCGGAAGAGAGGTCCAGTGCCCCTTCGTCAACGGGTCTCACGCTTACAACTGCAGCTCTGCGGGGCTGATGGTAGCCAGCAGCTGCCACAACAGACACCAAGTCAAACAACTCTCTTTCTTCCCTGCTTCCCGCTTCAATGCGAAGTGGCCGCATTTGCTACCTTTTCATTGGGGTAGGACGGGCCCACGGACAGCGGGAGGGGGGGCGGGTGAACGGGCTCACGGACAGCGGGAGGGGGAACGGGTTAACAGGCACACGGAGGCGAAACCTAAAAATTTAAAAACAAACAGACAACATGAGACGGGATAGACGAGACAGGATACACGCACAAACACAGCAACGAGACACACAAAGGGGAGACGACATAAGACGGGATACACGAGACTAAAAGACGAGCCAAAATAAATCTCAAATAAAAAAAATATCTGTTACAAGCATACTGTGCACACACAAACATTCACAACACTGAGCCAAATTATAAACAAAATGCTGCTTACCTGATCGAAAATAACAACAACTTCCTGGCAACGTAAATCTCGCTGACCACTCCGGCTAAAGGCACTTCCAAAAAAGACGAAAACATCACGGGAGAAAAAAAAAAACACGCCCACAGCCGCATGACGTGAGAAAAGGGGCAGGATGAGAAAAACCTCGCCGGAACGCCCGCGAATCGCCTCGGACCATGACGGACAGATCTCACTTCCAATGGCTAGCCTCCATTTATGGAGCTAGCCAATGGAAGTTAGAGGCGTGACAAAGGCACCATACTCTTCTCAAAAGTTTTCGCCTGCGCGAACGCTGCTGCGCAGCGGACGCCAGGCGAAACCTAATAGTTCCCTAAATATAAGCAGTGAAAGGGTATAACCCTTAAAATCTAAATCATGGTAAAGGGGATATGCTCCAGGGGAAGAACAAATAGAAGAAGGGGAAGGCAGGCCTTTAATTAAGAAGTAAGCACATGAAAGTGACAATTAAGCCAACCTATGTAAAGCAATGGGAGGGCTCTAAGCCCACTGTAAGTTTCTGGTATGGTCCGCAATAGGTCTTCCACAACCAGACAGCTCGCACTTTGTAGAGCTAAAAATCAGGACGGTGCGCCCAACGCTGAGGAACCACTGCTATGACACCAGTCGACCAACATTTAAGTAGTGCTACTGTTAGATGTAACTATGGGTGGCAAACTTTTCCCCCTATATTCAGAATTGTATTTGTTGAACGGAGGTATTGTGGCAATGTTGTTTATTTTCTCTCTTTCTTATTCTTTTCACTTCCTATTTTTTCCTGCAATATATTTAGTGTGCAATCCATCCTTCATTGTTGTTGGAAAAGTCGACCTTCATGTAATTTACCCTGCGTACATACTCTGGGTGCCCTATAAGGCCTTTGTTATATTGGCTCAGGCTGTCAACAATAAAATTATGTTGTGAAAAAAAAAATCAGGACTGTATGAGCTACTCGAGAATGGACGTAGAAAACTTCAGATCTCTGTTACCTAAAATGTATCTTAAGAATAACAGGCACAACACACAAAGCAAGTGTGCACAGCAGCACAGCTTTCAAGTTTCCCAGTTCCAAAAGTCAATAGCTCATCCCGGCCGTAAAGTGCCGCCCGTCAATAACTGTCAGCTTATTGCCCCCTGGCCTGCCCGCTCTGAGCCCTCCCCTCTCACATTCCTGGCACGTGCACCTGCACTGTCAGGAATCTCCAGGCCACAGGGCCAGGCGTGCACACTGTCAGGGGCAGGCCTCTCTTCCGGACTTGCTCAGTGTGATGCATCATTCCCGGGACTGGAGGTGGTTCTACCCACAGGCCCACACAACTCAAACAAGCACTGGCAACGCCATGACATTGCATTGTTTAGCATTTATTCAGTACAAGCATATTTATAATGCAAAACAATTACAAAAACACTAAAATAAAGTAATAGTAAAGGGGTGACCCAGGTACACCAGCCAGGCCCTGAAACTGCACTGCTTTTCATGCGGTTGTGCACACGGGGCCATGCGAAATGTGTCACAGAGTGCAAGACAACCAGTGTAGGAAGAGGGCTGAACAACTGCCCGATACTATATATGCTGTGGAGGGCAGGAGAAAAATGTGAATGACACTTGAACAGACCAATTGATGAACCGGGCTAAATAAAAGGCAGGTGTGTATATATGTATCTATTTGTTATGCTTGGGGGGGCGGCACAAAGTGACAAGGCAGATGGCGCCTAAAAAGCCGTACATGGTGAATGTGTCACACGTGCCAAATGCTGCATCTGTCTGGGGGGCAGGTGGGCAGGCCCATGCCTCTGGGCCGAAGTGCTGGGGATTCCAGGAGGAGGACCTCCTTTCAACAGTCCCTCGCCCCTGCCTGAGGCTGGCCAGGCCCAGTCCTTTTGCACCAGAGGGATTGCATGAAAGGCGACCCCTGCCCCTGGGCGTCACTACCACCACTCCTTGTAACAGCCCACCAGGGGCCACAGGGCAAAGCCTTAGTGTGTATAACGGGAGGTGGGTCCCCCCCCCTCTTGGGGGGGAGGGGGCGAGATACACTCTCCAGCCCCTCCACTCGCTTCAAGTTTCACCTGGTCAGGTAGAGTCCAGGAAGGTCAACATTCCCACCCCGCCATCTTCCCCCAAGACCCATAGTCTGGAGAACGTACCCTCAAGGCCTCGCTCCTATCCTGCAACTGGCCCCGCGCGAGGCAAACCCGCCCACCCCCATGTCCTCACATGGGCCAGGCCGAGCCTCGTGCATCCATGCACCCCTCCCTGCGTGCACTGCCAAGGGAGGCAGAGGCACACTGCCTCTGGCTGGAGGAGACACGTCCAGACCCGCCGGAGAGAGGGGCCGTGAGGCCTCGGCTTACAAGAGAAGCTCGTGCCCTGCGCACGCTGAACGGGGTGTTCGCAGGTGCGATACCAGGAAGTTGTTAAGGAAATGTAAAGCCTACGACGAAAAAAAAGCATTCATGGAGACCTGTGGTCAAATTGAACCTTGACCACAGGTGAGATGCAAAGGCTTATACACCTTGGTCAAGTGGAAGAGGCCCAAGACATGCCCGTCATGTGTGTGACACCTTCAAACAATTGGTCCTCGCGTTTTAGCCAAGTCTAACTCTTTGCATTCTGGGACTTGTAGTTTCGTGTCTCCAATCAGAAGTATGGCCCTCCAAGTCCCATGAAAAGTGTTGTTGTCTTTGTGATGTGGCGGCGCATCTTTTCAGCTGCGGGAGACCTCCCAGGTCGTTTAAAACACCACGAGACCAGACAGACAAATGCAAGAAACAATCTGAGGTAAATGTAGTCTCACTGTACATACTACATAGCCGTGCCACCGGGGACAGGCAAAGGAGAATAAAAAGTTGGCACACGTATGCTGAAAGAGCCATGTGAAAGGAGGTGTACCCCGAGACAGAACATGCACCTTTGAAAAGTGAGTACACGGTGAGCCTAAAACCGGCATTCTACTCTGGAGACACTTACTTGACACCCCTGCTGATGCAGTGGTTTTGCCGAAGCAAGGAACTCAGCATCCTCCGGGTCTGTCCTGGGGGGCACACTGCAGGCTCAGACGGGGGAGGGGGGGTCGGGCACGCTGCAGGTCAGTTCTGGGCTGCAGCTCTGTCCTGGGAGGTGGATGCAGCGATGGGGGCGCAGGGGACTCCAGGCACTCTTCTGGGGTCAATCTCCAGCCCCTCTCACAAGGGGGCGCGCTGCCTCGTTGTCATACTCCAGTCCCGGCCCTTGTCCGTCTCGGGGTTCACTCTCATTGGGAGGTGCACCCCAGTGTGTCCAGTGCAGGCTGCGATCCCACGGTCTGTGCGCCCTGAGGAAGTTACAGGAATGCCTCGGTGACACAGCCAGACACGCTCCCAGCCGTGAGGCATGGACAGGAAGGCAGGGGAGGGGCCCCCGGCAGCAAATACCATCCGCACATCCTCCACAGGCAGAACCCACCAGCACCGAGGGGAGGGGCGTGGCTGGGGCTATGTCGGCACCTCCTCCCTCCCCCCCACTTCCCATCAATGCTCGGTTCGATGGGAATGCGAAGCCTCTGGTCCTGTACATCGGTACACGCCACATGGAAAGTGTCCCAGTCATTAGACATACCACAGTCTCCGTACAGAACCAGTAATGCGCCACTCTGTGCAGCGCCGGCACAGCCCAGCCTTACCACAGACACAGCCCATTTCACACTGTTCAAGGAGGGTCCCGGCCGCGCTGTGATTGGCTGACGTCACGGGGGTGTCCCGGGCCGGCAGCCAATCACAGCGCGGCCCGGGAATGACGTCACGGGGGTGTCCCGGGCCGGCAGCCAATCGCAGCGCGGCCCGGGACAAAGGGGCGGGGCTTAAAAAAAGCACCAGAAACGCCCCCGAATCGCGTTTTCGAGAGAAAGCGCGATTGACAGCCTCTGTCTCCCAATGGCTAGTCTCCATTTATGGAGCTAGCCAATTGGAAACAGAGGCGGTCCGAACCTCACTACTGAAAACAAAAGATTTCGATCTGGGAGGGGCTTTGCCCCTCGCCAGGTCGAAACCTAAAAATCACCTTATAACAGCATGGTTCGGTAAATTTAAATAGCAATTCAAATTAGCAAATACAGCAAGTTAGTAAAAAATAGTCATATGCAAATTTAATAAGATGTATTTCCCCTGGAGGGAAATTCCCTAATGCTAAGCTAACAATTCAGATAAGGTAGGGAAAGCTAAGCTGGAGGTGTAAAGCCTCTAAAGGCAGAACCAAATGAAGGTTCAATCAGCCAAGGAAAGATAGATGTGCCTCACTGTTAAACTTGTTGGGCCTCAACTACAAGAAAATAACCCAGGGCGGCACCGCAAGCCATTTAGTTGTACCGTGCTGTGTCATTTTAAAAGCACTGGGACACATTGTATTAACAACAATGTGACGCATCCCTGTGCTTTCCCATGCGCTGCCATACAATTGGCTTTCAACGTAGGTACCCATGCGTCATTCTGCTAGGGTATCTGTGCTCTGAGTGTGCTTGTTTTTGCTCAGGAACAGACACCTTCCTGCACAAAAAAAAATAATTAATGGCATTTTCCTCTTTCCATTCGTGCTACAGAATACAGTACAGTTTTACAAATCTGGGAATGCGTTGAGTTCCATTGATGTTGCGTGGGAACACCCACAGCAACATCCATGGAACATTCCTTTCACGCAGAGAAATGTGCGAAAGGGGCCCATATTTACAGCGGCATGAAAAGTCACGCATGGTGACTTTACATGGCCTTGTAAATAAGGGCAAGCCTATTGCGCCACCAGTGCATCAATGTAAGTGACACACTGCCGGCGCAATGGGCTTGTAAATAAGCCCCGATGAGCTGAGCAAAATAGGAATAGAGGGCCTCATTTATGAGGTTTTGCCGAAGGGCAGCGCAGCAGGCCTTCCTGCTGCACTTTGCTATGGCAAAAGAAAAGGGCAGGAAGGCACCATATCTATAAGATATGGCACATTCATGTCCTTTTCCCCTGCGCCGGTGCACAATGGGCTGCTGGGCGCCAACGTGTGCACCTTTGCACCATGGTGCAAGGGTGCCTGCATTGAGGGGGTGATTATTTTTGTACAGGAAGGGAAACTCTTCCGTACAAAAATAATCACCAGAATGCAGCACACATAGAAAAAGGAAAAACTAGGAGAAATAAAGATATTTCTCCTCGTTGTACCTCCCTTACGCCTCCCCTGGGGAGGCGTAAGCTTTTGGCACTGCCTCAGATTTACGATTTCTCGTAAAGCTGGGGCAGTGTCAAAGGCCATGGATGTTGCTGGGAACGCCCCCAGCAACATCCATTGCACACCCCTTTAATGCAGAACACTGCCTTAAAGGGACTGATATTTATCAGGCAGCATTAAGCCAAAAAAAATGATGTTCCAGGGGTGCAAGGAGTCTCATAAATGAGGCCCAGAGTCTCAAGAGAATGGGAAGGGCTATCTGCTCTAAAAAAAAAAGTAGATAGGAGCATCTGAACCTAATTCAGCAATGCACAATTAAACATATGATTTCTAAATTGAAGAACAGCTCCTTTCAGTTCCCAAGCGGTAGGAACCAATCACAATCAAGCATTTTGTGATAATATGTCTTCATTCTCCTTTCCCAAGCATCGCACAAAGGAAGCTCACATCTGCATGGCCTTTAGAAGATATCTTGTACTGAATGGTACATCACGGTCAGACCGTCCTGGGCACAGGTGCATGAAACCAATTATTCACTTACAGTGAAACTAACAATAATAACATTTTCTTGGAAACTAAACAAAGTAATTATCCTATTCATGCTGCTACGGTTCAGCTCCTGGAACTAGAAAAAGAGGGAGAGAGTGGTAGCAGCACAGATGCACATTTTAAATGTCAGCATGACTTGTGAACCCAGGTACACATTACCTATTGCTAATTATAAGTAGATACTTTAACTATGGTTAACTATAATGTAAAAATCAGTAACTATGATCAACCGTAACATAAAACCACACTTTATATACAAATACTTTTAATATCCATTAGTCAAGTGTTAAAACAAAAAATAGTGACAGCATGTCACCGCATCAGATAACAAGCAATCAAATGAGAATGACAATAAAGCTAATCAAGTGTAAGCAATGGATAGGCTTTATGCACATTGGGCCAGATGTACAAAAAGAAATTGCATTTCTTAACAGACCAAATCGCAAATTTCAGTCTGTTAAGAAATGCAATACTGCCTTTCAATATGTACAAAGGCCTAAACGCGATCACAAAATGTGATTTCTACCCAGTAGAAATTGAATTTCCTATTTGCGATTTCCTAAGCAGTGCCATGTTGCGCACATATACCCCTAGGGCATGTGTGCATTTTACATGTGCGCACATCATGGGGGCCTTAGGCCCATAGGCACCCTGGGTTTTGCATTTCCTAATTAGTGATTTCCTATTAGGAAATTACATTTTTTTTAATGCAAAACCATCCGTACCTATGGGCCTTTAGAACCATAGGTACAAATGGTTTAGCACTCCCTAAATACTCTGTAGGATTCGCTCTTAAGAAATCTCTATTTTTGTAAATTCCATTTTGCATTTCCTAAATAGCGATTTCTCAGGATCTCCTATTTTAGTTTTGTACCACTGGCCCATCATAACTTCACAAAAGGTCTGGTTGACTCAGCCTAAAAACAAGTGCTTGTTGTTGAGGATTTTTTGTCAAACGTATTTTTATTGAAGTTTTTGACAGAGTACATCGTATAGCATTACCATCGTATTTTTCACATGAGTGCTGTTAAAGATTGTTTACAAAATTGACACTGTGAAGAGTCATACATACCGCAAGGGCTATTCCCCAGCCCAAACATAGTGAAATGCGCAATTAAGGGGTACTGATTCAAACATAACAGGGCTTAGGGCATGTCCTCCCGTTCTGCACAGTGCAGCAAGTAATGCTAGAGATTTCCCATCGTCCTTTGTCGTAGCTCGCTCTAGATTCCTTCTAGTTCAAGGCTGTTATACAGAAAGTACTCCAGTAGAATGAAAACGGCTCTTAACTGTGGAGCAATAAACATAAAATAAGTAACCAACCCTTTTCCACCCCACCACCCTCCCTTAACATGGTTACGGCACATAAAACAGCATGCAGCAGGGTGCGCCCTGATGGAAGAAGAACAAACAGCGGATGGTAGACCACGGGAAAGAAAGGTGACCGTGGGGCCCCATTTAAATTCAAAGTTTTTAAAATTATCCCTGAAAATATCCGACATTCGCTCCAGGCTAAGGAGCTTCCATAACCTAGAGTGCCAGAGGAAAATTGCCGGGGCTTCTCTCCTTTTCTAGGCCGCTGCTAATGTAATCTTCGCCACCTCTATACAGAGCCACATGATCGTTTTATCTGCCCGAGTCTGGTGCTCTAAGGATGGGTCTCGGAGTCCCAAAAGGACCGCTGCCACATTGGTTGTGATAGGGTATCCCAGCATGTATGGGCTGTATGTGCGGGCAATCCCACCAGATATGCTGGAAGTCCCCCAAGAGTCCACATCCCTTCCAGCATCTATCAGAAGAACCGGGAAAGATCTGTCGGAGTTTGGAGGGATGAAGGTACCAGTCCATCATCGTCTTAAGGTGTGTCTCTCTGAGGTCGACAGAGTGGTTGAAGTTCGTAATGTCAGACCATAAATGGGAAAACTCATCTGTGATGTCTTTTTGTAGGATACCCTCCCACATTGACATATATCATGGGTGTGGAGAGAGTTTAGTGGTGAGGAGAAACTTATATATAAAGGAAATCGCGCCTTTCATGGAGTTCGCCTTAGTGAGAAAGGTTTCAAATTTTGTTAGGGGACGGGCAGCTGCCTCCCGGACTTGTGGTGTGGGGGCCCAGTGCAGTAACTGGTTATAGTGGTATCTTTCTGTGTTCTGTAGGTTGTATTCCCTTTTGCAGCTGTCAACGGTAAGGGCATCAAAGTTATGGAAAAGATGCGTTAGGGCTAGGCATCCCCCCTCCCGCAAAGCATCGAATGGACCTGTCTGTAGGCCTGGGGAAATGCAAGATTAAAGTGCAAGGGTGTGAAAGGGGAGGGAAAGGAGGTCCATCTCTCGTTACATGACACCGAGTCCCATACCTTAAGTTTTGTGTGTGTAGGGGTGCTAATATAGGTGTTCTTTGGTCTATCATGTTTGGGGCGCCAGATCAGATTCCATATGGTCCGGCCAGTCACACTTCGGTCCATATTTAACCAGTGTTTGTCTGCTTTGTATTGCGACCATTCGATCAGAACACGTAATTGGGCGGCCTTATAATAGTCATTTTTATGGCATGAATTCGACCCAACCAGAACAGGAAGAGGGGTTTGCATTTATTGAGCTCTGCTTGGATGTGTGGGAGCATGGGGGGAAGTTAGCAGAATAGAGTCCTTCCACTTTTGGCGTGATCTGGATGCCCAAGTACTGTATAGAGGAGGTGGTCCAATGGAGGGCTGTGAGAGGTTGGAGTCTATGCAATTCCGCTGGTGGGAGCGTGAGGTTGAGGATAAATGACTTACCTAGATTTACTTTAAAGCCTGCTACTGTTTCAAATCAGGCTAATTTCGACTGGAGGGGCGGGAGGGATGCTGCTCGGTCTGCGAGGGATAACAGGACATCATAAGTGAAAAAGGGAAATTTTGTGTTGTTCCTCCCTGAAGGGGATCCCCTGGATTGTAGGGTTTGCTCTAATTGCCGCTGCAAGGGGATCAATACTAAGGACGAAGAGTAGGGGGGAGAGGAGGCACCCCTGTCTGATACCTCTGGAATTGGAGAATGAGGTTGATTGCACACCATTGACCATCACCTTAGAGTTGGGTTGAAGGTAGTTAGCCCGAATCATAGTGAGGAATTTGGGTGCAAAACCAAAAGCCGTAAGGGTATGGAACAGAAACCTCCAATCCACCCTATCGAAAGCTTTCTCTGTGTCTGATCCTACAAGTACCGCGGGGATCTGACATCTATTAGCTTTCTTGATTAAATGTACAATGCGACGGGTGTTGTCGTCTGTTTGGCGCCCTTTGATAAAACCCGATAGGTCCGGGTGTATATGGTCGGGCATAATATCGTTCATCCGCTTAGCTAAGATGGAGGAGTATAATTTTGCATCGAGGTTGAGCAGAGCAATAGGCCTGTAAGAGGCGCAAGCCTCAGGATCTTTCCTCGGCTTAGGAGTAACAGTGATCACTGCTTCCGATAAGGAGCCGGTGGTTGAGCCTTCCTCCGCCATCTTGTTAAAGAGCTGAGTGAGATGAGGGGTGATGTCAGGGGCAAAGGTTTTGTAGAATAGAGCGGTATACCCATCCGAGCCAAGGACTTTATGTAGTTTGAGAGCCTTAATAGCAGCGGCACCGTCTTCGTTAGGTATGGGGCGGAAAGTAGCTCATTCCATTCTGGGGAGACCTGTGGGAGCTGAAGGGTACGTAGGTAATCTTGTTAGACGCCTGGATCTAAGTGGTCGCCAGTGTAGAGGGTTTTGTAAAAGGACCCGAAGAGTACTTCGTCCCTATGGGTGAGGTCCCCATGCGGTCCCCGATTACCGCCAATGTATTCCCGTGCCCGTTTATCCTTAAGCTGCCTAGCAAGATGTTTACCAATCTTGTTACCCTGGGAATAAGATATATGGCATAATTTCAAGAGTGTAAATTCTGCCCTGTTATTGTAAATGGCTCGGAGTTTACCCCGCAGCGCTGTTAAACTACGGAGGGTTTGCCTGGTGGGGTTCAGTTTATGCGCTTGTTCGGTGGAGGCCAGTTCTGACTCCAACAGTTCCCTTTCTTTGGTGCATTGTGAATTTAATGCGGAATTAAGGGAGAAACATTCCAATGTGTCCTCGGGTTTGTTAATATGAAAGAATTCGGTGATAGCCTCCCTTAGTTTAGTGCAGGAGTCCTTATCCCGCGCAAGAGCAGCCGGGAAATACCACCTGGGAGAGGCAGAATTGCTTACCCTCCATGACATAGAGATTGCTAGGAGTCTGTGATCAGAAATTGAAAGAGGGAATGTTTTAGCTTCTTGTAAGACGCCTAAGAATGATCGGCTGATAAAAATGTAATCAAGACGTGAATATGTGCGGTGCACATGTGAGTAAAATGTGCAGTCTCGAGAATTAGGATATAGGGTACGCCATGAATCTAAGAGTCCCATGTCATGGAATCCTTGTCGTATGTCTGCGGAGAAGGAACCCGTGTCCGAGCATTGTGGGTGCTATCTAAGTCCTTCCTCCACGTTAAATTGAAGTGGCCCATGAGTATTAGCGGTCCTTCTAAAAAGTCCAATATTTTCCTCAGAAAGGTGTGTAGGAAGGCCATATGGCCAGTGTTGGGGACGTATACCGCCACAAAAGTACAGAGTTTCCCCATGATACGGCCCTTTACCATGATCCACCGACTATCCTTATCATGCTGTACATCCAAGGGTTGAAATTTGGTGGAGGAACAGAATAAGAGTGCAACCCCCCTGTGTTTCGTTAATGCTGAGGATCTGTAAATCAGTGGGTAGTGTTTGTAGCGGAGCCGTGTGTCTTCAGATCTAGCAAGGTGGGATTCCTGGAGGGCCACCACCTCCAGGAGGTGATCATTGATGTACTTCCATACCTTCTGGCGTTTCTGAGATGAATTGAGACCCTTGATGGTCCATGTACCTATGGTAAGTGTCATAATGTTAGTAGGTAAAGCAACATCTTAAACCCTTCCGCGCTCATAACGAGCTCAGCTCGTCATGAGTTACGATGCTCGTACGCTCATGACGAGCTGAGCTCGTCATGTAACGCGCATGCGGGAAAACCGCTAGCGCGCATGCGGTTAATAAGAGCCCAGCTAGACCTTTCAGGGCCCGTGTTGTCAGTTGTCCCCGGGTATTAGCCCACCCCCTCTGATGCGATAAAAAATTACTGTGCAGTCCGTAAGCCGATCTTTACATAGTGTTAAAAAGCCGCCACCATGACTCACCCAACCCTCCCTTCAAACCCCAAAAAAGAACAAAATCTGAACCATTGTAAAAACAATACGAAATACATCGTCAAAGTCCAGTTAGGGGTAAGAAAACCGCAAAGGAGAACGGGGAGGCGACCGGACCGAGGTCCCCGTCCGCGCCCATCCCAGAGCAATGCAAAGGGGATCAGTAGCAAAGCGTCTGTGAGGCACCAATGAGTTATTGCTAAGGTAAGCCTCCACTTGCTTTAGGCAAGTCCTGTTCCCTTGCGACCACCTCGAGACTGTAAAGACTGATCTTGAAGAAGAAGAAGAATAGTAAGTATTCACATGGGGCCAGGCACAGCACAGTATAACAGCATCAAGGAGGAAGTTCACAGTGGCCGGCCTCAGTCGTATGGCTGGATGTAGGTTAACCTAAAGGGTAGTTGCTGGCATGAGTTCTAGAAGGACTAGGCGGCCAGTAGAAGTGAAGCCACACTACCCTCTCCAATCGCTTCAAGGGAGCGTTGAAAGCAGCATCCAGGGGGTATGATGATGGTAGATGCAAGGCCCACACGTCGGAGTGGTGATACCGTTCCACGAGGCACACATCAAGGATTCACTTGTGGCCCCTACGCGAACCTTCTGACCATGAATGAATGAATGAAAATATTTGTAAAGCGCGCGATGGCCAAACGGCTTCCTGGCGCTGGGAGCTCTAAAGAACCGGACAGACAGGGCCAGGAGGATTAGCGGGGGTAGGCCTGGACAAAAAGGAAAGTTTTTAGCGCTTTACGAAAATGAGAAAAGATAGGAGTCGAACGCATAGAAAGAGGAAGGGAGTTCCAGAACCGGGGAGCAAGAACAGAAAAGCGGGTTCCACCAGTGCGGGATTTGCGGAAGCGGGGAACAGTGAGGAGGGCAGAAGATGATGAGCGGAGAGTGCGGGCAGGGGTGTGAAGGGAAATCAGAGAATTGATGAAAGCCGGTCCAGAGTGATCAAGGGCCCGATAAACAAGGCACCCCAATTTGAACAGGGATCTCTGCAAGATGGGCAACCAGTGAAGGGATTTGAGGACGGGAGTGATGTGATGGGATTTGGGCAAGTGAAAGATAAGACGGGCAGCCTGATTCTGGATAGCTTGTAGGCGGCGGGTTTCATAGGCAGGAATGCCAGCGAACAAGCTATTGCCATAATCGAGGCGGGAAGTGATGAGAGCAGAAATAATAATTTTAAGGGAGTCAAGAGAAAAGAAACGAGAGATTTTCCGGATCATCCGGAGGGAAAGAAAACAGGAGGACACCACGGCACTGACCTGTCCATGCATGGACAGGTCCTGTCTGACCTTGATGCCCAGAGTTTTAACGGAAGGAACGGGGGTGGGGGAAGGGCCAAGAATGGGAGGCCAGAAAGCAGAGGACCAGGGGCTGGATGAGCCGCCAATCAGGACCAGCTCAGTCTTATCTGGATTGAGCTTGAGGTGGTTGGCGCTCATCCACCCAGAGATAAAAACCATGGTGGAGTGAAAAAAGGATAAAGCGTGAGAAGAGGAGGAAAGGTCAAAGACGAGCTGGAGGTCGGCGGCGTAGTTATACACAGAGACCCCCAGCTCAAGAAGGGAAGAGATAAGAGGGTGAATGTAGAGATTGAAAAGAAGGGGAGAAAGGGAGGAACCTTGGGGGACCCCACAGGGCACCGGGAGGGAGGAAGCAGAAAAGCCGGGAAGGTGAACAGCTTGAGAACGCCCTGTCAGAAAGGAGGTGATCCAGGAGAGGGCAGTGCCTCGTATGCCCGCTGCGCTGACACGGTCCAAAAGGATGTTATGGTCGACCGTGTCAAACGCAGCGGACAAGTCGAGGAGGATCAAGGCTTGGGGAGAGTTGACATCAGCCTTGGCTTTAAGCTCGTCAAGGACGGCTAACACCACGGTTTCGGTCGAGTGACCTGAGCGGAAACCAGCTTGGTGGGATGCCAGTAGCTGGTTCCGTTCAACATAAGCAGAAAAACAAGAAGTAACATAAGATTCAAGAATTTTAGCAAGATAGGGAAGAAGAGAGATAGGTCTGAAGTTAGAGGGAAGAGAAGAATCGAGGCCAGGTTTTTTAAGGATAGGAGAAACAATAGCTGATTTAAATGTAGAAGGGACCAATCCGGTGGAAAGAGAAGCATTAAGAAGAGAGAGAGGGGTGTCAGGGCAAGAGGAAAAAAGGGTTTTGAGAATGCGGGCAGGGGCACAGTCAGTGGGGGAGCCAGACTTGATTTTAGTGAGCAAAGCTAGAAAAACGTCCAAGGAGAGGGGAGGGAAAGAAGAAAAAGAAGATTTAGGCGCAGAGGGGGCAGAGTGAAGAGGAGTAAAAGGAGTGACCAGGATGTTAGATTTAATATTAACAATCTTCTCAATGAAGAAGTTGTTAAGGGAAGAGCAAAGGGCCTGGGAGGGAGTGAAGTGAGGGCAAGCACGATCAGAGGTGGCCAAGTTCTTAACCAAAGAGAAGATTTCTTTGGATTTGTTAGCCGAGAGCGCCACTTGTTCGGAAAAGTATTTGGTCTTAGTGGTCAGGATGGCCTTCTTATACTCCCTGAGAAGTAGTTTATATTTGGCCTTGTGATCAGGGCAGTAGTCACGGCGCCAAAGGCGCTCTGAGCGTCTAAGCTCCAATTTGAGAGTCTTAAGCTCCGGGCTAAACCAACGGTGAGCCTCATGAGGGCGAATGGACTTGACTAACTTAAGGGGGGCTACTAGATCGCATGCGGAGGAGAGCCAATTACCAACTGCAACAGCCTGAGAGTCAAGGGAGATGTCAGTGAGGTCTGGGGAAGAAGAAGCAAGGGAGTGAGAGAGAGAGACCAGGTCAACATGATTCCAACTACGGGTGTAGACATTCTTGGGACGAAAGGGCTTGTGAGGGGGGCCAGTAGTAATAGAAAAGGAAATGAGAGAGTGATCAGACCATGTGCATGGGAGGATGCTGGGAGAGGAAACTATGTCCTGAGATGACCAAACTTGGTCCAAGATGTGTCCAAGATTGTGGGTAGGGACCAAGACATGGGACTTCAGGTTGAGGCAGAGGAGAGTGACCGTGAAGTCCTTGGATGCTGGGTCCTCCCTGGGGTCGCCAGGCCAGTAGTTAAAATCCCCCATCAGGAGAACAGAGGAGTTATTCACCACCAGCGTGGCGAGGAGTTCCTGCAGGGAGGCCACAAATAGCGGCATGTTCAGGGGAGGACGATAGACAAGGACAACAGTGAGAGGTGCAGGCAGATTGGAGGAGCGGCCAACTAAGAAGTCCACTCCAGCGATGGGTGCTTGGGGGAGAAGCTGAAATTGAATAGTGGAGCGGACAATCATGGCAACACCCCCCCCAATCTTGTCTGCAGGGCGATCGGCCCGGAGGACATAATAAGAATGGGGAAGGATGGCAAGGATGTCGGGAAGGGAGGCCTCCGAAAACCATGTTTCCGTAAGGAACAGAAAATCTGGAGAGTCTGTAGTAAGAAGGTTGAACAGGTCAAGTTGGTGTTTGCCTGCCGAGCGAGTATTGAGGAGATAGGCAGAGGCAGTATGAGGGGGAGATGAGGGACCAATAGGGAGGGAGTCGATGTCCGACGTAGGCAAGGGAGTAATTGAATGTGGCAGCACAACACGGTCTGAGTAGGGGACATAAATATCTAATGCAACAAGATGCTGCATGAGAGTGTGAGGAAGAGGCACCTCAGTGAAACAGGCAAGGAGTTGTGCAGGCGTATATGACAACAGAGGGGCAAGGGGTGTGGCCCCTGGTCCCGGCCCGTCGCGGACGGGCGCAGACGGGCTTAACTTAGGCGCAACTTCGGCGCGCCTTCGTCGCGCCCGCTGCGCTCGTCCGCTGCGCGGCCGGGATATTAGTGCCATAAGTAGGGGAACAATAGGGCGTGGCAGGGGGTGGAGGGACAGAGGAGCTGCCCCGCCAACCAGAGAGCAGCCCAAGATGTGAGACACGCCCGTCCCCGCCCTCGTGACCTGCCCGTCAGAGGGGGAGGGAACGCTGAGCGTGGGGCGCTCTGGTGGCGGCAAACAAGGAAGTCCCAGGAGGACAAGGGGTGCGCGATGTCCTCAGCGCAACCCCTGAGCGAGGAGCAGGTAAGTAAAAAGTGTCCAATGCACAGATAAAATGAACGTTGCGCCGCACCTCGGCAGCGTTGTTGCTCCCGGCGAAGCCTCGGGAGGTCTGACGATTCAAGAGAGCTGGGGCGGGACTCGCCCGGCAGATAGAAATTGCCAGGGGGGGAGGGACAGAGGAGCTGCCCCGCCAACCAGAGAGCAGCCCAAGATGTGAGACACGCCCGTCCCCGCCCTCGTGACCTGCCCGTCAGAGGGGGAGGGAACGCTGAGCGTGGGGCGCTCTGGTGGCGGCAAACAAGGAAGTCCCAGGAGGACAAGGGGTGCGCGATGTCCTCAGCGCAACCCCTGAGCGAGGAGCAGGTAAGTAAAAAGTGTCCAATGCACAGATAAAATGAACGTTGCGCCGCACCTCGGCAGCGTTGTTGCTCCCGGCGAAGCCTCGGGAGGTCTGACGATTCAAGAGACCATGCTGATGCGTATGAAGCAGCTTTGCATAGATCGCAGGTCTTGTCTTGGGTAGAGTCGTTGTCTTCGGTGGAAAGGCCAAGACGAGCCTTCCTGCAGGTCAGAAATGTGACGCTGTCTATTATGGAGTTCAAACCTTAATACAAATAGAAAGGTCCATCTATATCTGATCTTATCATCTCACAACTTGGAGGTGATTGGTCTGAACAGCTGTCTCCGTGCCAGAGTAGCGGGTGCCAGATCCTGGTAGATTGTACAGGAATGGTTTTGGAACGAGATGGATTCCTTCGACCCGGCTGCTGCGAGGACCGCCTCTTTCACTTTAAAGGAGTGGAATTTTGCTAAAATGCCTCGAGGTCTCCTCTTTTTGCTGTGTTGTAATGCCCCCACTCTGTGAACTCGTTCGAGTTTTATCTTGAGGGATTGAGGACTCAAGATTTCCGCGACGAGCCCCTCCAAGAAGGCCCCCTAAGTCAGGCCTCTCCCGCCCCTCCTCCAGGTCCTTAATTTGTATGTTCTCTCTCCGGGCCCTTTTCTCAAGGTCTTCTATCTTGAGTTGTGACTGGAGTACCTGGTCACAGAGAGATCGTACCTCATCTCGGAGTTCGGACGTGAGTTTGTCTTGCTCTTGAGAGTGCGCCTCCAAGTCCACCACCCGGGTGCCCACTGAGTCCACATCTTGTTGGAGAGAGGTTAGCTTTTCAGTCAGGTCGGCCCACAGCTGCTCCACGGATGATGTAATGTCCTGGCCTAGCTCTTTGCGCAACTCAGATTTGAAGTCTTTAAACGTGGCTAGAAGGTCTGCCTGTGTGAAAGCCATGGTGGTCGCCTCGTCGTCCGTGCGTAAGACTGGATGCCTGTCCGAGGCTGAGAAGAAATCAGAGACCTTAGTGGTTGTTCTGGTCGTGCCCTTCTTGGGCAGCATACGGGCCGGCCCTAGAGGGACCCCCTTGGCTGCGGTCACGCCGGTCTTCGAATCTGCGAAGTAGGGAGTGGGGCCGGGGCGGCCGAGGCGCAGCGCACATGGCTGTGGTTGTGAGGCCTGGAGCTGTGATCCGGAGGTGTGGGTCCCAGAGGGGTTGGAGAGGAGGCACGTGTAAGGCGGATTGTCGCCGGTGAGGGTGGAGCCAGTCAATCAAAGATCAGGATGCATATCCAGGAGGCTGCGTGAGCCATGCAGGTAGGGGCATCCACCAACCTCACTGTCTGTAGGCCTCGTCAAGGATGGGCAGGTGCTGTTAGAATCCCCTCATCGAGGCGTCATCTGGAGCTCCTCTGTGAGCGAGTACTCGAACCAGCATACGGCTTAAAGGTGCATGGAGCGCAGGGTGTCTGCCTCAGATTGGGTGTATTCTGCCATCAAAGGGGCCCTCCAGACGTTATACGGCCGCGATAGATCCCAGAATAGCCAGCAGGAGTCAATGGCGTCGCCATCTTAAGGTCAAGCAGGCGGGCCGTGAGGCAGCACTGCCGGGTGTGCACCTTGTAAAAGAGCAGGGAGCGCTCAATAATGGTCGTGCTGGTGGCTGGCTCACCTCAAGCGTGAGGACTGGTGAAGGGAAGCTCAAGGCCAAAGGCGACGTCCTCTGTGGACATCCGCAGGGTCTGGAGCTCAAGGCCGATCGGCAGCCGCCATCTTAGCTTGTGGCCTCGAGAGCTTCCCGCGGCAGGAAAATTTTCATGATCCCTCAGCCCTGGAGTCAGTGGTGAACAGACCTGTGGTCTGAATATGCTTTTCATTGCTGAATTCTTTCCACACCTCTCTATAAGAGCTTTTAAAAAACAAAAACAAAAAAAAAACAGCATTAGGTAGTTCAAACACATGTACCCTCTTTAGTCTCTTTGTGTACCTGTGCAAACTATGGGGGTTATTTACGAGCCCCCTGCGCCACCCGTACGTCACTTTTCCCATGTTAAAAATTACGCAAAAGTAGCGCAAGGGGCTTGTAAATAAGCCCCTACATGTTTTTTCAGCAGATGCAGAGCTATGTATCAGGACGCAGTGTACATTCACCTCATGTTACAGGTGAAGATATGAAGAAATATGTGGAAATATTTTAATTTTTTAAGAAATGTGCTCAGAAATTGGAGAGCATATTTACAAGGAGCTTGCGCCGCAGATGCGTAATTTTTTTGACGCAGCAGTGGCGCTTTCTTTGCTCATATTTAAAAGGTGACACATCTAGGCAGATGCGTCACTTTTCTTCGGCCTGCGTTGGTTTTTTCCATCATAAGAATCGGCTGCATTGTATTGTTTTTTTATATATGTAGGCGTTCCCACCTAAAATCCCCCGTAAAACTGACGCAATTATATTTATGAAATTTTGCAAAAGAATTGCATCTTCGGGAAGTGGTATGCTGAACTTGAGATGCATCAAAATTCCCAGGCGCCTAAAACCCAGGTACAGGAATGATGCATTGGCTGTGGCATGGGTTTCTGATCAGCTGAAGTGATTTGAAACAATGTAATCTGCAATCAGGTCACATCCCCTCAACAGGTAAATGTGCACATAAGGTAGGTAACACAGCAAATATCACATCACACACCATCACAGACTTGTATGCACTCACACTGTACTTTCACCTGCTACGTCACACATACGTAGGCATAGTGGTACACATAAGTACACTATGCCCATTTACATGCTTGACATCCAGGACCAATGTAACAGAGTGCAGAGTGAGTTTTTCACCTTTTCACACTCTATTACATTGGCCCCCACATGGGGCTACTTGCGTTAGTCAAAACTGATGCATCGCCTCTGATTTCTGATGCATTCCTGTATCTGCATCAGTCTTATGACCAAATACAGTAATGCGTCACTTCTGAGCCGGATGTCTTGCTGCATCCTACCCATGATGAGTCTGAATTTCTGACGCATCCTTGGGACCTTGCGCCATGGAGCCCTGTATTGTAAATATGGCGCATCCATTGCGTTGTAAGGTTTTTAGACACAGGCGCAAGAAATGTTGATGCATCGCTGCCTTGGTGTAGCAATGCATAATTTCTTGTAAATAAGGTCCTGATCTTTAGTTGGTAGAGGTATGCACCCTGTCCAAGTAGGGACCAACTTTCTAGTCAGGGTAAGTCACAGCACAATCCAAAATTATCCTGTGCTCACCCCTTGGTAGCTTGCCACAGATCAGGCAAGGCAATATGTAAACTATTTGTGCAATAATCCATACAATGACACAGTAAATACACCACAAAAAGATTCCACAACAGTTTAGAAAAATAGAGAATATTTATCTGAGTAAAACAGACCAAAAAATCCACATCCATCAAGCAAAAGTCGAGACATTGAATGTTGAAGAAATGAATGCAATAAAGTGCCTAGAATCAGGTAGTGCGAAAAAGGTTACTTCAGGTCCAGAGAAACTGGTGCGAAATCAAAGTTCAGGCTGACCGCGATGGAGCAAGCGTCAGCTATGGGGACCCACTTGTGTCCGCTGAACACAGTACCTTGAATCCTGGGGCACAGTCTGTGAAGCTTTGCATCGCTGGGCGTCGGTTCCATGAGGCTGTGCAACAAGGGTTTGCGAGGCTTCGCTTTGTCCGCCGTTAGTTCTAAAAGTTGTCAGCTGTGTGGCAAGGCTTCGCGGGGCTTCACGCTGCTTTGCATCAGATTTGGCCGAAACTCAGCTGCAGAACCCACTTCTTGGACTCAGAACTTGGAGGGAGAACCTCAAGCCAGGGTAGGATTCACAGAAGGCATAGCCCAGCAGCACAGGCAGAACTGCAGGAAGTCTTTTGTGTCCCTGAGATTTCAGAAACTGGAGGCAAGCTAACAATCCCTTGGAGATCACTTTGTAGGGAAGGCAGAGTCCAGCTCTCCTTCTAGCAGAGTCAGAGAGCAGTAGGCAGCAGGGCAACAAGCAGGAAAGCAGTCCTTCCAGAAAAACAGTCCAGTTGAGTCATTTAAGCAGCACTGTAGTTTTTCTGACAGAGATTGGGTGTAGGTCTAGAGGTGTCTGATTTGGAAGGGTCAGAAACCCAGTACTTATATGCAAATGTGCCTTTGGTGTGGGGGAAACTACAAAGAGTGGTTTTGAAGTGCAAGAGCACCCCAGGAATCTTAGGCTCATTATAAAGGAGACTGTTCTCCCAGTAGATAAGGTGATCCCCGAAGCTTCACCTACTGCATGGGCTGAGGCTTGTCACACCTCAAGAGTGTGACACTCTTTCTGCAATTGGCAGAATTCCTCCTTGGTGGGCCCACCCTCAACCTGCCATCTGGCAAGTTCAGATAGTTCACCTAGGGTGACAATGGCCTCCCCGGTTGGCTCAGTGGCCTCCTCCTCCGGGACCCTGTCCACCTCCACTGCTGGATTACCAGGGACCAGTTTCCCATTCCCCTTGCCCCTCTCTCCTTGGCAGTTGTCTGGGCCATTGTTCCAGGCTCCAGACTGCCCTGACTCCCTTCTAGGGCAGCCATGGCTTGTGTGGTCACACGGACCCACTCAGGCAATCCCATCATTTCTAAGTGAGACTTGAGCTCTACCTCCCTTCAGGTAGTATGCTCCAGGTCATTCTCTAACAAATAATCTACAAGCATGGTAGGACTCACAGCTACTTTCGAGAACCGGAGACCCTGCCCCACTCAAAAGGAACCAGAGCCATCGGTAGATAGCTCTCATGATTGTTAGCGACTATGATTTGGTGGAATGTGTTCGGAAGGACCTTGTCTGCTGACACCAGACAGTTGTCATACTGTGTTGCGCAGAGCCTCCACCCGTTGCCCATTGATGGGGACCCACTGCCTACACTTTGAAGTATTGGAAGGCATTTGGACTCTAGGCACCATTTTTCTTTCCCCTAGGGAAATTAGTGTCATCTCTGTTCCCCAAAACTGACTGGCAACAACTCCTCCCTGAGCGTAACACTCTGGGTCTGCCCTCTCCTGGGGGGGGAGGGCCTTTGCCCTCTTGGAACATTTAGAGTCGCCCTTAATGTGCCTATATTTGTAGCACTGAGTACACTGGCATACAAACATCCCTGCCTTATGATCATTTTCTTTTATTTGGATCAGATTGTGACTGATTAGCACTATTCTCTTGGGAATTCTTTTGTGGGCCTTTTGAGAATTATTTATTTTTAGGTTTTCTCCTCCTCTTTCTTTTGTTGCGAACCCTGACCATCTTTGTGGGTGTTCACCCCAGATACCTTTTTGGACACTCTGGTGCTAACCCAGAGGTCCGCCTCCTCAGCAAGCTTCCTAGGATAAGTCAGCTTGCTCTTAAATAGATGCTGGCGCAACTCTGTGAAGCAAATACATAGCATGTGCTCTCTCATGATCAGATTGCAAAACCCAACATAATCAATCGCTATGCTGCCCCTCTCGCAGCCATTCAGTGCCTTACTGGAGTAATCCACAAAATCTACCCAAGATTGGTTGGGGAGCTTCTAGCTGTCCCTGGATCTTTGGCAATACTTTTCGGGAATAAGCCTAAATTTGGCAGTAAGATGGATTTCATGGGAGTGTACTGGGTTTAGTCTCCAACCTCTACAGTTAGGAGTGTGTCCCTCCCCAGTGTAGGCATGTGTTTCCACAGACCCTCCCACCAGTGCTCCTCTAGAACATTGTGGACATTCAGTGCAACTTCATAAGTAGAAGGGGCGCAAATCGATTACCTGTGGCAGCACACGGCCGGGCTTGGCTCCGCTGAGCGTTGTCGGCCGGGCTTGGCTCCGCCATTCCTGATCCCTTGCTGTGGGTGCTCCTGGCCGGGCTTGGCTCCGCCGGGGGACCTGTGAACTTCAACCCCCAGCAGCCCCATCGCGGCAAGGACGCCGCCGCCCTCGCCGCCCTCGCAACCAGGAAGCGCCGGAAGGCGCATAAAGGTGAACACGCCGCAGAGTCCTGCTGGGGGCGCAAATCGATTACCTGTGGCAGCACACGGCCGGGCTTGGCTCCGCTGAGCGTTGTCGGCCGGGCTTGGCTCCGCCATTCCTGATCCCTTGCTGTGGGTGCTCCTGGCCGGGCTTGGCTCCGCCGGGGGACCTGTGAACTTCAACCCCCAGCAGCCCCATCGCGGCAAGGACGCCGCCGCCCTCGCCGCCCTCGCAACCAGGAAGCGCCGGAAGGCACATAAAGGTGAACACGCCGCAGAGTCCTGTGGGGGGCGCAAATCGATTACCTGTGGCAGCACACGGCCGGGCCTGGCTCCGCTGAGTGTTGTCGGCCGGGCTTGGCTCCGCCATTCCTGATCCCTTGCTGTGGGTGCTCCTGGCCGGGCTTGGCTCCGCCGGGGGACCTGTGAACTTCAACCCCCAGCAGCCCCATCGCGGCAAGGACGCTGCCACCCTCACCGCCCTCACAACCAGGAAGCGCCGGAAGGCGCATAAAGGTGAACACGCCCACTCGTCCCGCGGGACGCGGGACGCGCGCGGGCGCGCCCGGGAGAAGCCCGGGACAAGGGCGGGGCCGTCTGTGGCCGTCCAGGGACGACCAGGGACGGGACGGGCCATCCCCCTTGGCTGTAACTGTGAGTACCAGTTCATACTTTTAGGGCTGAAAAACCGTTCATCAAGCATCTGGCAAATTTTGCGTGGGTCTTGCACTTTTGATCCCTTGAGTACTGTTTTGTAACTGCTTGCTGCTTTGACCCGGTAGCAACCATGTCAATTCAAACTACCCTAACGGACAACTATCTGCTGAAAGTTGTCAACAGAATTAACTGCGACAGAAGAAAGTCGCTAGGGAAAGGCCCCTTACCTGACCTTCCATCGGACCTACCAGTGGATTCCACTAATGACGGCAGCATCAATACGATTTTGGTAGCTGAGACCGATAGCATCAGTACTAATGTTGATTCCGTTTCTGTAGAGGCCCTAGATGATCTCACTGTAGCGGAAGACTTATCTGAACAATCTGAGACTCTCAATGGCACCCCACAACAATCCACTAGGGCTACCCGTTTTATGAGAGCATGTAGGAAACCTTCTCTTAAACGGGGGAATCACTCGGCCAGGAAGAAAAAGGACACCGCCCCCAAGGAGAATGCTGGTGATCAAGGGACTTCTACTAATGACAATTGTGTTACTATTAATATTAACCAATTTGATCTGTTAGTGAGTTGTATCGATGACAAACTGAAGTTGGTTGTGGAGCCTCTATTAGTTAAAATCGATGCACTGTCAGCTGAAGTTTCCAGACTAGGGGCTATGGTGGATCAACATGTAGCCAAATTGGATAATCCCGTTTTACCTATTAGAGTCGATACATGTTCCCAACCTGCACCTAAACCAGATAAGGGAAGGCCTCACTATGTCAATACTGCCCCCTCTGGCCCAAATGCAGGAAGACTACTACCACAGGCGAAACCTGTTTCAACTTGCCCGAAACCATTTCCAGCACACAATGAGGGTCGTTCTGTGAAGGCACCGGTGGTTATACCGGCGGCCTCAGGGCTTGCAGGTGTAAATTCCAGTGCACGTACATTACCAGCACCTAACAGAGCCAGGCCCATGCTATCACCAGTTACTCCAACTGCTGTTGCAGGGCCCGGTGGGGTGTATGTAGGTATAAATGGCCGCCCAGTAGATCTCCCACCAGAGTGTGTACCCTATGTTGTGGTTTTAACTAATGTCCCGCCTTTAATCCAGGCTCCGCACCATCAGGAGTCCGGGGATTCTTTAAAAAATAAAGCGGTCTCTTGGTTAAACCGTCATTGTGGCTATCCAGTTAACTACTCTGACCAAATTATATCTATCAGAAGGGTTAACTGGATTGGTAACACCAGGAAGACCTGTGGGGGTGACTGCGTGATAATTAATTTTAAACACCCCCAACACGTTGCAACGGTCTTACTCAGAGCAGCTGCCTTAACACAGTTCGAGACTGATGTAGCCGCAAGACCTCTGGGCTACTTCTACAACCATCTTAATAGGATGCCTTCTGCTAATTGTAGAGACGGGGTTTCCAACTCCAACGTCATATCCAATGGCAATAGGCCTTTGATACCTACTTTCAACCCTGGTTTCTCTGATGGCAGCTTTGTCTTGCCCTCGCCCTTGTTGAATTCTGTTCCCAGTGGTAATAGATTTGTAACATATACTACCAACCATGCACCTACCTGCGATAACATTTTCTCGCCGGCTAATGGGATGGTTTATCAAGTCCCAGTCCAGAATAGGTACCATTCCTTGAGTATTCTGGACCAAAATGATTGACATCAGATGGGGCCTGGGACTGGGAGGGACGTTACCCTGAGTACCATCGAGAATCATGTAAGTGAGGCAAGAGAGGATCTATGTACTGCCATTATGGGCAATCCTGAAAGTGAAAGTGGGACATTAGTTCACTGTGTTAATGAGATTGTTGAGGGTACAGTGATTGCTACAGGGACTGCTATAGGCAGTTGTACAGATGCACCGGGGTCAGACCTAAGTAATAGAGGTAATTGTTCTAATAACACTGTCGATATCACCAATGATTGTCATCTTGTGGGGGTTTCTATGGCGAGTTGGAACATTGCCGGGTGGGCATCTAAGGCATCTAAAGTAGAATGGGAGGAAATTGTAAGATCTTACGATATTTTATGCATGCAAGAGACGTGGTGTGTTAATAAACCCAGCCTTGAGGGGTATACATGTTATAGTTTGGATGCCTCGGAATCTAGCCATGGTAGGGCAAAGGGAGGCCTCCTTATTCTTATCTCAGTAGATGTTAAGTTGACTATCATTAAACACTTGTTAGTCGAACCACACTCACAAATTTTGTGGTTACGTCTACCGGATAGCACTAATGTGCTTTTAATTAATTTTTACAATAACATTTTTACTAATCTTCGGCACCAAGTGATAGATGAACTATCTTGTGCCCTAATGAAGCTGGTAAGCGAAGCAACTTGCACTTTTATTTTTGTTTGGGTGGGGAATTTTAATTTACAAATGTGTAGTTTATCATCCTCTAGGGTTTGTGGGATCCTAACTAATAGTGGGGAGAATATGGCCCACTTTCAACATAATGCCTATGGAGAGGCAATTAATAGCACTATGGTCTCGCTTGATCTAGAGCTATTGAGTACTGTACAGGAGGGAAGTGAGTGCTCAATTCCCACCTTTACTGGAAGGAACGTGAGCTCCATCATTGATAATATTATGGTCTCATCTAACTTGGTACCCCATTGTATAATCAAAGTAAAGGATACATCCTCCCTGAGTGACCATAACTGTGTTAGCTTGCAAATAACTACATGGATGAATAGAAATGAACCACCCACTAGATTATTGGTAAATATAGAGCCACATAGACCCAATGGGGTTAGGCTGAGATGGAAAGGTGAACATTCGGCTACAGTGGAACCTTTAATCATAAATAAATGCATGATGGACATTGACATTATCTTATCTCTAGGATGCCCGTCTTCTCAGGTTATGGCTCGTTTTCTTAATATCAATATTGTCATTAACAATATCTTCACGGGGAAAAAAATAGGCAGAGGAGGGAAAGGGATTGGATGGTTTGACCATGCCTGTACGTCCCTGCTCTCACAACTCAAACAAGCTCTGGCCAATACCCCAAGGGACAAGGACAGAGTCAAACTCTTAAGATTTGATTATAAACAGGCGCTATCCAGGCGAAAGAGAGAATTACAGCATGAAGCCTGGGAGTATCTTACCCAGGCAGCAGAAACTGCTGATAGTTGCCTGTTTTGGTCCACTGTTAACTCCCCTTTCCTCCAAGATGACAAAATCCCGCATCTTTCATCTAATGTAGGTAGCGAGGACTGGGTGAACCATTTTTCCGCGATTTTTCAAGATAATACCATGACGGCCAACGAAAACAGGACTTGGCCGGTAGTACCTTTAGATATTATGTTGGGAGAGGTGGAAAATGGTATTAAAAATAGCAAGGGGGGCAAGGCCCAGGGGCCAGATGGAGTCCCAATAGATGTTTACAGGTCTCAACCGCAGCTTTGGGGACCAATACTTACATTGGTACTTAACGCTGCCGTAACCACCATGATTCCACCAACATGGGGTGACTCCATTATAGTCCCAATATATAAAAAGGGAGATAAAGCCCTGGCAAGTAATTACCGGCCCATCATCCTGCTCGACTCGTCTGTAAAAATTATGAGCAGAGTTCTACTTTTCAGACTAGAGGAGTGGGCTGATGAGAACGGAATACTTGCAAATTCACAATATGGATTCAGGAAGGGTAGAGGGACCCTAGACCAGTGCCTGAATCTGGAGTTGTTGATAGGCAAGTATACCAGAGCCAAACCCGGCAATATCTATCTTTGCTAGTTAATCATTCACTTCTTTGGACAGTTTTGCTCGATATGGGCGCCCCGAAAGAAATTATCTTTTTTCTCGCCAGACTATACAGTAAGCTGAAAACATGCGTTCGATATGGTGTCAGTGGGGAATGTACTAGTAATTTTAAAGTTCAACGGGGAATTAGGCAGGGTTGTGTCCTTGCGCCCCTTTTATTTACCCTCTTTGTTAATGGGGTTGAAGCTGCCTTGAAAACTATCAAGGCTGATGCGCCACAGGTTGCAGGGGATAGTGTGCCAGTTCTGCTATATGCAGACGATGCGGTGCTCTTATCCCGGACACCCCTTGGTCTGCAGCGTCTGATGGATAAGTTCACTGAATTCATTGGGAGTAGGAGACTGCTGATTAACAAGAATAAAACTCATACTATGATCTGTGGGACTAAAGTGGGTAGAAATTACTCCTTTTTTATAGAAGGGGTCAAAGTGCAGAATTTGAATAGTTTTGTGCTACCTGGGGGTTACCTTTACTAGCGATGGTAGGTGGGGGCACGAACTAACGAATGTTCGAACTAAAATGAGCAAATGCTCTCATGGCATTTTTAAATTTGCGTCAAAACTGGGGGATAGGCGAATCAAGGATATGCTGGAAATCTACAAGGCACGTAGTGTATCCATTGCCCTTTACGGGGCGGGGCTTTGGGGCTACTGCAAAACTGATTGTCTACAGATAGAAGAAAACAACTTTCTCAAGAAATTATTGTGCCTCCCTAAATCTGCTCCAACAGAGTTGATCCATAGAGAGGCAGGGGTTTTTCACCTAACAGAGATCGCCTCACTTAGGCCTCTATTGCTTTATCGAGCATTTTGGCTTAAGGAAGAGACCGAGTTCAATCAACTTATAATTAGGGACTGCCTTGGATTAGACAACTGTATGCAGATACCGTGGCTTAAATATGTTGTAGATTGTTATAAAATCATTTTTGATATCAATTTGTTGTTAGAAAACTGCCCCCTAGAGGTCTTGCGAAACAGGATCTTAAAAAGACTTTTATGTCACGTAAAGCTCTTAAACGTTCAGTAATAACCAATTCCCTCGCTACTGTTAAAACCTACAATAAATATATTGCTGTCGAGGGATTCCAACGTTATCTGAACGTAGTAACCTGGCCAACGCATAGGTTTGTATTGACCAGATTAAGAGTTGGCATTGCTCATGTACTAGTGGCTTTCCCACATCCTAAAAAGCCCCCTGTGGGTCCGTGTCCCTGTGACGGACATTCCAAGCAAAGCACAATGCACTTTATGCTCATCTGCCCCCTATTTCAGAATGTTAGGATCTCTTTTTTAAAACCATTATTTCTTAAGTATGGAGTCTTAAATGTGGAGGATGCTATGTGTTTGTTGTATAATTTGGACCACCCCGATATATGTTTTTATACTGCCAGTTTTATATGTAAATCTATGGCTTTTAGGAAAAGTATGAGTTTTTAATGATGTTTGTACTTTTAACTTTGTTGCCTGTTTGCTGTGCTTTTATGGTCATTTTTTACCATGAACCGAATAAAGCTTCCTGAACTGAAGTAGAAAACCACTCATCTATGTCATCTTCCACCATATAACTGGGTACCAAGTCTTTGGGTATGCAAATCTTATTCTTTCCATCAGGTACTGTACGTGTGCTGCCACAATCACTGCTGGAATCAGACTGCCTGGGTTTGATCTTCAGCTCCTTTAGACTCAGTTCATGAGCCAGCAAATGTTTTTTCTCTCCTAAGGCCCTTTCAGCCACTGTCTTTTCCTCCTTGAATTCCCTCTCCTCCCTCCTCTCCCTCATCTCCTCTAGGGATAGGCCACCGGAGGATACACTGCTTTCTGCTCTCCCAGGAGGTTGAAATCTAGGGGTTTCCCCTCATCTACTGCAGGTAGCTCCTCAGAAGAGCCAGTCTCAAGCTCCTCCAATGCATAATTCTCTTGGGAGCCAGACTCTGTCCAGGCCCTCAGGATCGTTTGGAACTCCACCTTCTTTATGACTCCCGGGGCTGGCACCCTCATCTCCTCGCAGAAGCTTTCCAAATGAGCCACTGTGTAATTTTCCAGCTTGGGGTAGTTCAAACTCACTGGCTCCACTTGCAGAACCAGCCTGAGACATGATGTAGATGACAAAGCAAGGAAAAATGAAGAAAAATCGAAATGGTCTCAGATGTGAAATGGGAGTGTAGATATAGCTATTGAATGGCAGTGCACAAATAAAAGTCCTATCCTCACCGCTGATTACCAGTGTTAGAAATTGGGTCTCTAGTTGGCAGAGGCGTGCATACTGTCCATGTAGGGACCACAATCCTAGTCAGGGTAAGTCACAACACAATTCCAAGTTATCCTGTGCTCACTCCCTGGTAGCTTGGCACAGAGCAGGCAGACTTAACTTAGAAGGCAATGTGTAAAGTATTTGTGCAATAACACATAAAATGATAAAGTAAATATACCAAGAAAAAAGACTCAACAACAGTTTAGAACAATATAGAATATTTATCTGAGTAAAACAAGACCAAACTATCAGAATTCATCAAGTAGAAGTCGGGATATTGAATGTTGAAGAAATACATGCAATAAAGCGCTTAAAGGCAGGTAGTGCTAAAAAGGTTACTTCAAGTTGTGAGGGACCGGTGCAAATCCAAAGTTCAGGATGACCGTGATGGAGCACGGACCGGCTTTAGGGATCCACTTGGGCCCACTGAACACAGTACCTTGGATCCTGAGACCTCAGTCTGCACAGCAAGGCTTTACGTCATCCGTTATTGCTTCCGTGAGGCTGTGCAGCAAGGGTTTGAGAGGCTTTGCATGGTTTGGCGCAGGTTTCAAGAGCTGTCTGCTGTTTAGCAAGGCTTTTCTGGGCTTTGTGCTGTATTGCATCGTATTTGGCAGAAGTTCAACTGCAGAACCCACTTCTGAGGTCTGGAAACCCGGAGGGGGCACCTCAGGCAAGGGTAGGACTCACTGAAGGCAGAGTCCAGCAGCACCAGCAGACCTGAAGGAAGTCTTTGGTGTCCCCAAGACTTAAGAAACAGAAGGCAAGCTAACAAGCCCTTGGAGATCACTTTGGAGGGAAGGCAGAGTTCTGCTCTCTAGTCCAGCTCTCCTTCCAGCAAAGTCAGAGAGCAGCTGATAGCAGGGAAACAAGCAGTAAAGCAGTCCTTCCAGAAAAACTGCCCAGTTGAGGCTTTTGAGCAGCACAGCAGTTCTTCTGACAGAGATTCGGTGTAGGTCCAGAAGTGTCTAAATTGGGAGGGTCAGAGGCCCAGTACTTATACCCAAATGTGCCTTTGATATGGGGGAAACTTCAAAGAGAGGGTTTAAAGTGCACGGGCACCCCTTTCAAGCTAGTACTGTCTGCCATTTGTGTTGGGCCGGTCATTACTCTTTGATGTCCCGGTGTGAGCCCTCTTTACTCCTGTCTGCCAGGCCAGCCATCGGAAAGCAGATTTATGCAGATGAGTGTTCAGCCACCCCTGGTCTTCCTGGGTTCATGGCTGGCAAGGAGGAATGGACTAATTGGATCTGTCACCCCTTCCAGATGGGTATTGGAGAGAGGCTGGTGGTCACATAAAGCAAAGGTAAGGGCAGAAAAATGCCCACTGTCTGAAAGTGGCATTTCTGCACTAAAAGAATTAAATCCAACTTTACCAGCAAAGCAAATTTATTTCTACTATTCCACCCATACCAAACATGATAATATTACTCCCCTGGGAGCAGGAATTACCACTTAGAAGCACGTAAAGGAATTCCCAATGCTATTCTATGAAGGGAGTAGGCCTCACCGTAGTGAAAAACGAAATAGACATGTGAAGCATACAAGCACATGTCCTTCCCTTTGTGTACATAACACCCTATCTGAGTTGCCAAGGGCTATCCTTAGCTTAGGGGTGAGATATGTAATAAAAAGGAGGCGGTCAGGGCTTGGGAAATAGTGTTACCTGCCAAGTCACAGTGACAGTGAACTGCATGCACAGGCCCTGCCATCTCAGGTCTGAGAAATGGCTAAGGGACTACTTACGTGGGCGGCGCAATCAGTGCTGTGGACCCACTAGCAGCATTTAATTTACAGACCCCGGGCACCTGCAGTGCACATTACTAGAGACTTATAAGTGAATTAAATATGCCAATTGGGTATGATCCAATGTTACCATGTTTTAGGGGAGAGAGCACAAGCACTTTAGCACTGAGTAGCTGCACTAAAGTGCGCTGAGTCCTAGAGCCAGCAAAAATGAGTACAGAAAATGGAGGGAGGGAGGCAAAAAAAGAAAAAAGTTGGAGGAAGACCCTCCCAAGGCTCTCAGGTCTAACACAAACGCTAAACCGCTATCCAAGGAAATGTTGCCATGAATGTCTGGATCACAGCAATACTATATGCGAGTAGGTTCTCCTAGGAAATGTAGTCTTATGTCATATTCGCGAAGATCATACAATTGTTGCAGTGTTATTGTTTATGGTGTACTGTTCATTTGAAGTCAGGCATCCAACTCAGGATTCAGTAGAAAGTATTTTGTATGACCCACAGAATCTACTGGTGGAAGCCAGACCACACTTGTCCCATGATTGGCTGGCCAGTAGTATACTCTGAAATATGAACTATATAATATTTCTTTCCAAAGCATTTTAATTCTCTCTTTTCAACTCATGCAGTAACATATCCCAGCCAAGATATGATACCTAGTTTGTTTCTCTGTTTCTCCTGAATGTAAGGGGTCTAAGGCATGCATGAGTTATCTGTGAGTTCAGGATGCCTGCAGGTGATAAAGTGGTTCAGCTGAAAGTGATATGTGGGTCAGAGTACATGTAATTTAGTCATAGATATCATCATTGTGCACAATGTAGACATAGCAGTCATACAGTTGCAAAATCGTCACATCCTAACATTCAGTCAGATCACCCTCAGACTGATTGGCCAACTATGAGAATGCTCTGAACAAGACATTTATCAGGTTTTCAATATTTTTTTCGCATACCATGGTGATTACCTTCAGTCTTCCTCAAACAGAAATACCCCCATCCTTCACCCAAATCTGTGTTCCTCCAGGTCCACTGAGGTGCAGTTATTAGACGTGTGGTTTTTCTGCGGGAATCAGGGGTGATCCAAACACTAGGCACTTGGGAATGTTTTTGATGGTGGAGAGTACAGAGTTTGTATGCAGCATTGAGGCCCAGGTTTCCCCGGCACTTAGAGGAACCTACCAATCCCAGACATTGCTGAAACCTAGAGACAAATGGGAATCCATGGTGAAGTGATTTGTTTGAATCTCCAAAGGTTTTATTAACTGGAATCCCCTGCAAGAGTCAAAGTATGATTGAAAAAAACTCACAATTTCTTCCCTGTTCTCTGACAGAAAACTCCAGAATTTCAGGAAAAATTCAAAAGTTCCATCATACATATCTCCTCATGTGTGGATGGCCTTTTAGTAGGGACCGGAATAGGCCACAACTAAGAAAGTTTGCAGACCATATTAATAAAATATTGGCTTAACACAGAAACATATTTGGCTCATTCATGTAAGATATGACAGGCCCACTCACAGATGTGAGGTCGGTTTTTATTGGTCGAAGTGTAGGAACACTGGGTGGTAGGAGTTTTGCAAATCCCCACACATTTTGAAGGTTTTCATAACAGAAATGTGCAAATAAACTTTTTTTAACCTACGTTTGAACTGTGCAGGAATTCTTGCTCAGACTAAGTGGTGGCATCCTCACAAGTCACACTGCCCCTGACTTCTCTGGGTGTCTAATGTTCAGAAATATCTAGGGTGTGTTTTCTCTAGGTGCAAGGCGACCACAGGCCCAAATATATATGTGTACACCCCAGCAAATACCAGAGGCTGTTTGGAATTTTTTCTTCTGCTAAGATAAATCCAAACAGTGGCTGAGCTCCTTGCTGAAGTGCAGTGTTGCATGTGCCTGTGCACCAGCTAGGAGCTGGCTGCTGTTTGGATTTTTTTCTTGGTCTTTGAAATAATGCAAACAGTGTTCAGCGTTCTTGCTAGGGCACAGAATTGTGTCACCACTGCACCTTCTCTTCTCAGAAAGAACCTGGATCTTGTTCAGATTTGAATGAGATAAGAAAAAATACAAACAGTATTGGGCCCCTTGCTGGGTCGCAAAACGCTGGGCCTGACGTAGTATTTACTGGTTGCAAAAATCTGGTAACAACTTACTCGTTTCTCTCCCAATGCTTTTCTTGTTTGTTTCCTCTGTTGGTGGGGTGGGAGGAGTGGTGGGGGGGAGAGTGGAAGGATGTGTGCCTCTCCTTCTACCCTCTCTGAAACCTGACTTTCTCATACCAACAGAAAAAAGGTGGCTTGAGCTGGTGTGCAGGTCTAGTGAGGAGTTAGGGGTATAAATAGCAGAACTTGGCACCTCCCAGGTACGTTGTCCACAGGCATAATTCCTGGATGGACCTCAGAGGGGCTATATAACCACCCCAGTCCCATCAGTATGTTTGTAACATCACTAGTAACATCATACAAATATCAACAAGGTAGTTTTAGAAATTGAATTATTGGTTGATGTGGTGTGAACCCTGGAAAAGCAGCAACCACAATCCTAGTCATGGTAGGGCACAAGCAAACCCCAACTTAACCTGTGCTGTACCTCCTGGTATCTTGGCACAGAGCAGTCAGGCTTAACTTAGAGGCAATGTGTAAAATATTTGTGCAACACTTCAAACAGTAAAACAGTGAAGACGCCAAACAAAAAGATCCCACATCAGATTAGAAAACAGAACTTAATTTAATAAATAAAGCAAAACCAAAACAACAAAAATCCAATCAATAGAATGGGAGTTATGAATTATTAAAGCATAAACTGCAAAATAGTGCCTACCATGGCTATCTGGTCGCGCTAGACCAGGTCAAAGTCAAAAGTTCAGGGTGACTGTAATGGAGTGTAGGTTGGATATAGTCTCAGATTAGTCCTGCTGAAGTTTACCTCCTCAAGCTTTGTGGCAAGAGTCATGTTCACGTTTGAGAGAGTCATTAGGAGCAATGCAACGTCACAGGTGAAAGTCGTGTGGTGCAAACAGCAGACCGGGCATCACAAGTGGGCCTTCGCATTGGTGGTCCCCTGAGGGCTGTTGGTGCTGCTGTGTGAAGAAGTTGGGCTCTGATGTGTTTTATGAGGAGTTACAAGCGGTAGGATCTCCATTCCTACCTTCAAGAGCCCGCCCTGCAGGGTCGGAACCCCCTGTAAATGGAACTCTTTGGTATATATATATATATATATATATATATTACCTACTGGCGGTCGCCAGTAGGTATATATAGTTAGGATTTTTTTGAATAGGGATTTCTGAAAATTCTATGTTGAATAACGTTGGCGTTGATGGACGGAATTGGCTGAAATTTTCAGGAAAATGGCACATTTTGTTTCTGAGCGTCCCCTGAAAGTTTGGGGGGGTTTCCTCAAGCGGGGGCCGAGAAAAAAGGGGGGGTCCCAAAACGTGTTTTTAACATTGAGTTTTCCATAGGGCGGTTGGACTCACTTTTAACTCGAACGGCTGAATGGATTTCCACAAAACTTGGCAAAATTGTAGGGACTGGTAGCCCGATGTGCCTTTGCTATGTCTCAAGATATATGCTCCAGTGGTTTTTACAAAAATTAACTTTGAAAAATATATATTGGGCTACATTGGGCTATATATATGTTAGAGCCCAAATGTAGCCCAATGCAGCCCAATGTAGCCCAAAGATGGCCACCAGAGACAAAAAAAAACAAATGTAGCCCAAATATCAGCCAGATGTAGCCCAACTATAGCCCAGTGACAGAATGTCCCAGAGTGTTCAAAAGAATAACTAGAGCGCTAACAGTCTTACTTATGACAAAAGTATGGCACACCTGAAGTCATCTTGATTGGAATAAAGTGTTAACACTTAAAACATTTCGTTTGGAAAGGAACAAAATGAGGGGGTTCATTTTGCCATAGAAATTATGATTAGTGCTGAAGAAAGAAAAATTAGGGCACATTTTGAGTGACTTCTCAAATCCTCGTATATTTCATTAAAAAGATTCTGATATGCAGTCTCCCAAGATGGCCACCAGAGACAAAAGAGCCCAAATGTAGCCCAAATATCAGCCAGATGTAGCCCAACTATAGCCCAATGACAGAATGTCCCAGAGTGTTCTAAAGAACAACTAGAACGCTAACAGTCTTACTTATGACAAAAGTATGGCACACCTGAAGTCATCTTGATTGGAATAAAGTGGTAACACTTAATACATTTAATTTGAAAAGGAACAAAATGAGGGGTTTCATTTTGCCATATATATATATATATATTACCTACTGGCGGTCGCCAGTAGGTATATATAGTTAGGATTTTTTTGAATAGGGATTTCTGAAAATTCTATGTTGAATAACTTTGGCGTTGATGGACGGAATTGGCTGAAATTTTCAGGAAAATGGCACATTTTATTTCTGAGTGTCCCCTAAAAAGTTTGGGGGGGTTTCGTCAAGCGGGGGCCGAGAAAAAAGGGGGGTCCCAAAACGTGTTTTTAACATTGAGTTTTCCATAGGGCGGTTGGACTCACTTTTAGCTCGAACGTCTGAATGTATTTCTATGAAACTTGGCAAAATTGTAGAGACTGTTTGCCCGATGTGCCTTTGCTAGGTCTCAAGATATGTGCTCCAGTGGATTTTGAGAAATTAACGTTCAAAAATATATATATATCTGTGACAGTGTCCCGATTAGCGCCCCGGTTCGCGTACCAGACGCGTAACGGAACTTCGCGAGGAGAAGCGGATTGGCTCTTCGGTGACTGTCAACATTCTAAACAGTCCGGAGCGGCCGCCATCTTGTTTCTCGGTAGGATCGAGAGACAAGAGGTGGAAATAAACAAAGGGGGAAATGAATGAAAGGGGGCAAGGTAGACCGCTCCTGACCCCCTAGGATTGATGTGGGGGCTATTACAGGGCCCCGCGGGGCAAAAAAATAAAATAATTTTTTTTTCGATTTTTCGCAGTGGAAGCGCTACCCGGTACGCGAACCGGGTAGCTCACCGGTAGCGTAACGGGAGTCCGCCATCTTGTGTTTCGGACGAATTTAGTCACAAGATGGAGGATAAACAATGTTGGGAATGGGTATAAGGGGGCACGGGAGACATATCCTGACCCCCTAGGTTTTCTGAGGGTGGCTGAGGAGGCCCATATATGTAAAAAAAAACACCTTTTTTTTTCAAATTTTCGCACGGTTAGCGCCCGGTCCGCGCACCGGGTAGCGTTCCGGAAAGCGTAACAAGGGGAAAACCAAGGGAAATAGTAAAATAATATTTTAGAGTGCTTTGAGGTAGGGTAGCTCTGAATAGAGCTGTTGTGTTGTGTGGGTGATGTAAGTACCAACATGTAGGTACCAATGAAGAGTCTAAAATTCAATGTACACCGTCTCCTCTGTAGATATTTTGTATGTTCTAATATGGGTTATTTAAATGTAAATGTGTGGAAAAGTACTTCATGCTTTAAAGCAATTGTATTTTTGAACTGATTGTTCTTTCCTCTTAGTCCTCCTCTTTGTTTTTTTTCCCCACACTCTTCTTCAGCATGATAGTTGATAAATTCGTTCCCTCAAAAAATGTATATACATAAAAAAATTATATTAAATACATATAAAATATATTTTTCCTTTAAAAGAAGAATACATTTTACAGCTTTTGATATTTGCTATTAAAAAACCATTGAAATTCACTGAAAAAACCATAGGTTATAGACCATATATAGTTAGGAATTAGCATTTACAAAACCTTGAAAATTCACTGAAAAAACCATAGGTTATAGACCATATATAGTTAGGAATTAGCATTTACAAAACCTTATTTTACTCACACAAAACCATTGAAATTCGCATATATAGTTAGTTGCACTAACTATATATCGCGCACCCGCAATCCACTGCTGATCATGTCACATATTACATCATTCATGACATGGTCAGTGACATCACTGATGACATCACTGATGACATCTCAAATGACATCACTGATGACATCACTGATGACAACATCCAGTGACTGTATGTTTCTGTAAAGTTAAAATATGTCTTACATATTGAAGAATGAGTGGATGTATAAGTGTCTGGATGAAGGATTTAGTAGGTGCATGACTGACTGTATGAGTGAGTGACTAAATGTGTCTCACTGAGTGCATGGGTTAGTGACTAAACTGTCTTAATTTGTGCATCATTATGTCTGTTGTTCTGTAAACTGCTGCATGTGTTGATCAGTAGCTATATGAGTAACTATATGGGTTATTGATTGGTTGCCCAAGTATTTGTATGGGAGACTGAGTGAGTGTGTGGGTGGCTGGGAGGTGTATGACTCTGTGCATAGATGTGTGAGCAGTTGATTCACTAGATGCATGGGTTCAAAAGTGCATGTGGAAACAGCTGTATGGGCGGTTGACTGTGTGCATGAGTGTATTGGTGAGTGAATGGATATCTCAGTGCTACATGTCAAAGTAAGTACATATGTAAAACACAGTACATGTGAGAGTTGACATATATAAATAACTGTGCATAAGAGCCAGTGAATGTGTGAGTGGCTGTATGGATCATTGTGAACTTGTATCAGGGATTGTATAAGAGAGTAAATATGTGTTAGTATATGTTTGAATAAGTAAGGTGTGTATAACTGTATAGTTGAGGAAATGGAGGTGTGATTGATTCTTTGCATGACTGACTAGGTGTGTGAGTAACTCCATGGATGAGTGACAGTCTGTGAGTGTCTGTTTACACTGAGTGTATCTAAGGTTATATTAGAGTCTGAAGAGGTTCATCGTATTATCACATGAATGATGTCAACAGTGATGTGATCAGTAATGTCAAATGAGATGTCATCAGTGATGTGATCAGTAATGTCAAATGAGATGTCATCAGTGATGTCATCAGTGATGTCATTTGAGATGTCATCAGTGATGTCATCAGTGATGTCATTTGAGATGTCATCAGTGATGTCATCAGTGATGTCACTGACCATGTCATGAATGATGTAATATGTGACATGATCAGCAGTGGATTGCGGGTGCCCGATATATAGTTAGTGCAACTAACTATATATGCGAATTTCAATGGTTTTGTGTGAGTAAAATAAGGTTTTGTAAATGCTAATTCCTAACTATATATGGTCTATAACATATGTTTTTTTCAGTGAATATATATATATATATATATATATCTATATATATATATATATATATACATACACACTGAAAAAAACATAGGTTTCACATATGTTATAGTTAGCTGGACATTTCACTCATACAAAACCATTGAAATTTCCCCGTTATAGTTAGTTCAGCTAACTATAACTCGCGTGCCCGCAATGCATTGCTGATGACGTCACATATTACATCACTCATGAAATGGTCAGTGACATCAGTCATGACATCACTGATGACATCTCAAATGGTATCACTGATGACATCACTGATGACATAATCCAGTGAATGTGTGTCTTAATGAAAAATAAATATTTTTTATATCTGTATATCTAAAGGATGTTGGAAAAATAATTGGGTAAATAAATGTCTAAATGGATGTTTTTTTGTAAAAATGATTGCATAACTGACTTATTAAGTGTATCTTAGTGAATACATGTATTAGCGACTAATGTTTAAGTATGTAAATATCTGTATCAGGGTCTCACTTTGTCTATAAGTGGCTGGATGGGTTGGCGAGTAGCTACATGAGTGTCTGTAAGAGTTATTAGTTGGCTTTTTGAGTATCAGTATGAGTGTCTGTATGGTTCGGTGGGGAGTATTACTTAGCGCATAGATGCATGAATAAGTGACTCACTGTATGTGTTTTGAATACAGCATGTGTGCAGGACTGTATGGGTGGATGAGTGTGTGCATGGGTGTGTTAGTGAGTGAATGACTGTCTCAATAGTATCTTTATGAGTAACTACATATGTTTTAATCTACTATATGTGAGTATTGATGTATATAAGTGATTATATGTGAGAGTGTGACAGAATGGAAGAGTTCCTGTATAAATAAGTATGTGTTTCTAAAAGTGATTGTTTAAGAGAGTAAGCATGTGTACGCTTCTGTAAAAGTAAGTGTAGTGGTGTGTGTATAGCTGTACATGCAAGTAAATGGATGTTTGATAGTTGATTTGCATGTGTGAGTATGTGTGTGAGTACCTGTATGGATGAGTATCGGTGTGTAACAGGATGTATAGATGTATGACTACATATAATGAGTGAGTACATGTATGAGTGACTATATAGAACTGTTGGTGAATGAGTGGATGTGTATATAGATGGTGGAATTACTGAACAGATTGTTGTAACTGGTATTGGTATCTCCATTCTTTTCAAAATTGTAGTTTCTATTTTTGAATGTATGTATCAAAGGTTATATTATGGTGAGAGGAGGTCTGCCACTCTTTCACAAGGATGATGTCATCAGTGATGTCATCAGTGATATCATTTCAAATGTCATGAGTGATGTCATGAGTGATGTCACTGACCATGTCATGAGTGGTGTAATATGTGACGTCAACAGCAGTGCATTGCGGGCACACGAGTTATAGTTAGCTGAACTAACTATAACGGGGGAATTTCAATGGTTTTGTATGAGTGAAATGTCCAGCTAACTATAACATGTGTGAAACCTATGGTTTTTTCAGTGAATTTCCAAGGTTTTTTAAATCCTAATTCCTAACTATAACGTGTGTGAAACCTATGGTTTTTTCAGTGAATTTGCAGGGTTTTTTAAATGCTAATTCCTAACTATACCGTGGCTAAAACCTATGGTTTTTTCAGTGATTATATATATGCACTGGAAAACTAAACACCCACTTCCTTTACAAAGAAATGGAAAGTTTGCATCTCTGCAACCTCTCTAATTTTTCGCCTTAGTCATCTTCCGCTCAATCAACACAACAACCACAAATACATACACCTACTTGCTACCATTCTTGGCTGAGCTTATCAATTATTCTTCTTTAACCCCTTCACTGCTAGGCCTTTTCCCCTCCTGTGCTTAGCCTTTTTTTTGCTATTTGGGGTAGTGCGTGCTTAAACCCCTGTAACTTTTTGGCCACATAAGGTATCCACGCCAATGTTGCGTCCTTTTCTTCCAACATCATGGGAATTCTAAAGGTACCCAGGGTTTGTGGATTCCCTTGGAGGGGTCCCAGAAATTAAGCAAAATACAGTAAAACAGGTTGCAAATGAAAGCCTCTGGGTTTTTCCCTGCAAATGTTATAAAAAAAGGGTTTGTGGGGCTGAAATTAGCATAGTCCCAGCTTTTAGGGAATGACAGTCTTTTGTCAGAGAACCAACATTTTTACACAGTTTTGGCATTTTTCTGGGACATAGCCTATTTTTGCTATTTTTAGTGCTTTCAACCTCCTTCCAGTTAATGGTAGAAATGAGTTTGAAAGCAATAATGGATCCTGGAAAGCTATACATTTTAGAAAAGTAGATAAAATTCTGAATTCTGAAAGGGGTCATTTGTCTAAATCCATGAAGGTTTCTTTATAGAAACTAACAGTTAAATATTGGAAAAATTGAAAATTAGTAAAAATAAAACAACCTTTTGTCTCAACGTTTTCACCTGTAACTTCTTGTAATTTGGACAACTCTTTGAAAGCCATATACCGTTACATCCGTTGGACCTTTCTGGTTGTGAGGATATATAGGACTTGTAGATTCACCAAGAACCCAACGAACCCAGAGCCAAAAACTGAGCAACAACTTGCAATGGTATTTTATTATGTACCGGGTATAGAGCAATTATTCTAGGGAAATGTATACATGGAAAATCGGTATGAAAGACACCTATGTATTTCTGAATTGGGTACAAATCATAGAGTTTAGAAACAGTATATATTTGCAAATTTTCAAAATTGTTAATACTCATACTAGCATGAGAATTATTGGTCATTTTTCAAAGTGACTTCATTTTTACACAATGTCTTTCATTTGGAAGGCAGAAATGCATCAAAACTCAACAGGTAATAACAGTTGCTTTACAAATCTGAATTACCCTAAGTCTCCCGATAAAAATGGTACCTCACTTGCATGGGTCAGCCTAGTGCCTGCGACAGGAAACGGTGCAAAACACATCCTGGTCGCACCTCAATTTTTCAGTGAAAAATGGCCCTTTTTTGGCAAAGTGCCTACCTGTAGTTTTTGAACCCTAGCTCTGCCGGCACCTAGGGAAACCTAGCAAACCTATACATTTTTGAAAACTAGACATCCAGGGGAATTCAGGATGGGGTGACTCGACTGTCTCCCACCAGGTTCTGTTACCCAGAATCCCTTGTAAACCTAAAAAATTGACAAAAAAAACCGCATCCCTTGCAAACCTAAAAAATTGACAAAAAAAACGCATTTTCCTCACATTTCTGTGGTGGAAAGTTCTGGAATCTGCGTGGATCAACAAATTTCCACCCACCCCGCGTTCCCCAAAGTCTTCTGAGAAAAATGGTACCTCACTTGCGTGGGTCAGCCTAGTGCCTGCGACAGGAAACGGTGCAAAACGCAACCTGGTCGCACCTCAATTTCGCAGTGAAAAATTGCCCTTTTTTGGCAAAGTGCCTACCTGTAGTTTTTTAACCCTAGCTCCTCCGGCACCTAGGGAAACATAGCAAACCTACACATTTTTGGAAACTAGACACCCAGGGAAATTCAGGATGCGGTGACTCAACTGTCTCCCACCAGGTTCTGTTACCCAGAATCCCTTGTAAACCCCAAAAATTGGAAAAAAACTGCACTTTCCTCACATTTCTGTGGTGGAAAGCTCTGGAATCTGCGTGGATCAACAAATTTCTACCGACCACGCGTTTTCCAAAGTCTTCCGATAAAAATGGTACCTCACTTGCGTGGGCCAGTCTAGTGCCTGCGACAGGAAATGGCGCAAAACGCAACATGGTCGCACCTCAATTTCGCAGTGAAAAATGACCCTTTTTTGGCAAAGTGCCTACCTGTAGTTTTTTAACCCTAGCTCTGCCGGCAGCTAGGGAAGTCTAGCAAACCTATACATTTTTGAAAACTAGACACCTAGGGGAATTCATGATGGGGTGACTCGACTGCCTCCCACCAGGTTCTGTTACCCAGAATCCCTTGCAAACCTACAAAATTGACCAAAAAAATGCTTTTCCTCACATTTCTGTGGTGGAAAGTTCTGGAATCTGTGCGGATCAACAAATTTCCACCCTCCCCGCGTTCCCCAAAGTCTTCTGAGAAAAATGGTACCTCACTTGCGTGGGTCAGCCTAGTGCCTGCGACGGGAAATGCCACAAAACGCAACGTGGTTGCACCTCAACTAGACACCCAGGGGAATTTAGGATGGTGTGACTCGACTGCCTCCCTCCGGGTTCTGTTACCCAGAATCCCTTACAAACCTAAAAGATTGACAAAAAAATGCATTTTCCTCACATTTCTGTGGTGGAAAGTTCTGGAATCTGTGGGGATCAACGAATTTCCACCCACCCCGCGTTCCCCAAAGTCTTCTGAGAAAAATGGTACCTCACTTGCGTGGGTCAGCCTGTGCCTGCGACAGGAAATGGCTCAAAACGCAACATGGTCGCACCTCAATTTCGCAGTGAAAAATGGCCCTTTTTTGGCAAAGTGCCTACCTGTAGTTTTTGAACACTAGCTCTGCCGGCACCTAGGGAAACCTAGCAAACCTATACCTTTTTGAAAACTAGACACCCAGGGGAATTCAGGATGGGGTGACTCGACTGCCTCCTACCAGGTTCTGTTACACACTTGCAAACCCAAAAAATCGGAGAAAAAAATGCATTTTCCTCACATTTCTGTGGTGGAAAGTTCTGGAATCTGCGTAGATCCACAAATGTCCTCCCACCCAGCGTTCCCCCCAGGTCTCCCGATAGAAATGGTACCTCACTTGCGTGGGTGGCTCAAGGACCCTCAACAGGCAAGGGCCCAAAACCTAATGAGGCGACAACAAATTTACCTATCACAAACCAACCTGGTTTTGCAAGGGGGTTCCCATGAGTTTTTGGCCCGGAGCTCGGCGGCCATCTAGGGAAACCTACCTAACCCACACATTTCTGGAAACTAGACACCCGGTGGAGTCCAGCAAAGTATGGCTTGCGTGGGTCCCTCATCATTCTTCTACCCAGAACCCACTGCAAACCTCAAATTTCGCAAAACAATTCACCTTTTTCTCACATTTCTGTGTGGTAAAGTTGTGGAATCTGCGTGGATCCTCAAATTTCCTCCCAACACAGCGTTTTCCCAGGTCTCCCGATGACAATGGTACCTCAATTGCGTGGGTAGGCATAGTGGCTGCAACAGGAAAAGGCCCAAATCGTACGGTGGAGACTTTAACAATACCTATAGCAAAACTACCTGTATTTGGGGGGGGGGGCACCTGAGTTTTTTGCCCCGGACTTGGTGGCCATCTTGGGAAACTACCACATCCAAACATTTCTGAAAACTAGACACCCAACGTTTTTCTACCCAGAATTCCCTGCAAACCTCAAATTTAGGTAAAAAAAATGCATTTTCCACATATTGATGTGTGGAATCACCGTGCCGGCACAAATTTCCAGCCCCACAGCGTTCCCCTTAGTGTCCCGAGTAAAATGATACCTCACTTTTGTGGGTGTCCAAAGCAGAACTGGCTGAAAATGTATTTAAAAAAAAAATTTGCGTTTAGAATTCTCGGTGCTATGTTATAAATACCACTGTTTAGGGCTCTTCCTAGTCACAGGCCTTTGGCCCACCCACACAAGTGAGATATCATTTTGCTTGGGAGAACAAGGGGAACGCTGGGTGGTAGACCATTTGTGCCAGCATGAAGATGCCACACAAAAATGTATGGAAAAAGTGTTTTTTTTACCTAAATTTGAGTGTTTGCAGGGATTTCTGGGTAGGAAAACGTTGGGGGACCCACGCATGCCATACCTCGCTGGACTCCCCCGGGTGTCTAGTTTTCAGAATTATTTGGGTTTGGTAGTTTCCCAAGATTGCCGCCGAACCCAGGGGCAAAAACTCAGGTCCCCCCCCATAAAACAGGTAGTTTTACTATAGGTAATTTTAAAGTCTCCACCGTACGATTTGGGCCTTTTCCTGTTGCAGCCATTATGCCTACCCACGCAAGTGAGGTACCATTTTCATCAGAAGACCTGGGAGAACGCTGGGTGGAAATTTGAGGATCCACGCAGATTCCACAAATTTACCACACAGAAATGTGAGAAAAAAGTGATTTATTTTGCAAAATTTGAGGTTTGCAGTAGATTCTGGGTAGGAGAATGATGAGGGACCCACGCAAGCCATACCTCCCTGGTCTCCCCCGCGTGTCTAGTTTCCAGAAATGTGTGGGTTAGGTAGGTTTCCCTAGATGGCCGCCGAACCCCGGGCCAAAAACTCATGGGAACCCCCTTGCAAAAGCAGGTTGGTTTGTGATAGGTAATTTTGATGATGCCTCATTAGTTTTTGGGCCCTTGCCTGTTGCGAGTCCTTGACCCACCCACACAAGTGGGGTACCATTTTTATGAGGAGACCTGGCAGAATGCTGGGTGGGAGGAAATTTGTGTGAGCCCAATGATGCCACGCTTTCCCACACAAAAATGTGTGAAAAAAAATGATTTTTTCAGCTAAAATTGAGGTTTGCAAGGGATTCTGGGTAAGGGAACGTTGGGGGATCCACACAAGCCATACCTCCTTGGAAGCCCCCTGGTGTCTAATTTTCAGAAATGTGTGGGTTTGGTAGGTTTTCCTAGATGGCCGTCGAGCACAGGGCCAAAAACCCAGGTGAACCCCCTTGCAAATGCAGGTGGTTTTGACATTGGCAATTTTGAGGTCGCCTCACTACGTTTTGGGCCCTTGTCTGTCGCGAGCACTTGGGCCTCCAACACAAGTGAGGCACCATTTTTATTGGGAGACCTGGGCAAACGCTGGGTGGTAGGATATTTGTGTGAGCCCTGTGATGCCACACTTTCCCACACAAAAATGTGTGAAAACACTCATTTTTTCAGCAAAAAATTGAGGTTTGCAAGGGATTCTGGGTAAGGGAACATTGGGGGATCCACACAAGCCATACCTCCTTGGAAGCCCCAGGGTGTGTACTTTTCAGAAATGTATAGGTTTGATAGCTTTCCGTAGATGGCCATCGAGCACGGGCCAAAAACCCAGGGGACCCCCCTTGCACCACCCAATTGTTTTGACCTAGTTATATTTTCAGTTCTACAGCGTGAGATTTTTGGCACAATATTGCATGGAAATTGTGACAGACATTGTCAAGTTTGCAGGACATTGTGGATGAAAAAATAACTTGATATTCACAAGAGAGACATCACCATGTACTCCCATGGGTTAACAATAATATCTACATTTAGGAGGTTATTCTTAGATGGAATGTACACCTTGACAAAGAGATTCAAAAGACAAAGATCCCAACACAGCTATCAGTTTTTCAAACACAGCCACATACTGGTTGGATTTGGCACGAGGGCGAGTGATGATTCAGTACCTTTAATTTGATTAACAAGAGATTTCACAAAAAAGAAATGCACTGTCAATTACATGGACAAAAAAACTGAACCAATGACTCGCAGCTCGTGAGCTGTAAAGCCACGACAAGACACCAACTGTTTTACAGGCCATTCACGCACCTTTCATACCTGATACACACAAGACCGTTCACAAAACCAAGACATTACAACATTTGCAAAAAGTAACAAAGTACAACCTGCTTCAAAAAGACAAAAAAGACAAATATTAATGCACAGCTATCTACTCCTCAAGGACACACACATACTGGTTGGATTTGGCACGAGGGTGAGTGATGATTCAGTATTTAGCAAGTCATTTCACAAAAGTGAAATGCACTGTTAATAATTGAAAGGACAAGAAACTGAACCATTGAATCACAGCTTGTGAGCTGTAAAGCCACGACAAGGCACCAACCTCTTTACAGGCCATTCATACTCCTTTCATACATGTGACACATAAAAAACATTCACAACGCCAGCCGGGGGCCCATCACATTACAACACTCACACCAGCAGACAGCACCATTCAAGGGCCCATCACTTTCACACGCCCACATTCCAGACACAGCAACTACACAAACTGAGGGGCGTGGCTTGGAGCTCGGCAAGATGGCCGCACTGTAGTGCAGCTCTGCCAGCCATCATCAGTCATCCTCTCATAATCCTGCTCCAACCCTGTGTTTGGGACCGATAGCCCCGGAATAGAGCTGCCCTTGGTAAGGGCATTCTAGCAACGCTTTTGGCTGCCTTCTCCGTGCCGGGATTGAGGAGTTTAGACACCACGTGACTGCCCGGGACCACCGAGGAAATGGCGGACTAACTTCAGTACCAGCCGCGCACAACGGGGCTGCTGGCATCGGCCCGAGATCTGAGCGCCGCCGAGAGCCTCCTGAGGACCGCCCGGATTGTGGACACTTGGGCTGGGGCCGTGGACGCTGCCTGGAGGAGCCAACATGCGGCGGTAAGGCGGGCGGGGCGGCTGACGTCCAGGGGCAGGCAGCTACGCAAATCCCCGGCGCTGTAGTGCGGTGCGGGCCGTGCCGCTGAGAGATGCCAAACTGCGGGGGAGACAGCGGCTCTGAACTCTACCCCCCTCCTTGTCATCGGCGATTGCTGTGCGGCCTTGTGGGGGCTGTGGACACTGCCTATAATACATTGTCTGCTGTGCGTGGCTGTGGCGGTGCCCCCCCTCCCCCCCGCCGGGGAAACACTGCGTGCGAAGACAACGCGACTGGCAGTCTGGAGCTGTGTGTGAGCCGTTTGTGAAAGTAGTGGCTGGCATTACATGCACATTGAGGATTGCTGGACTGTGGGGAATTAATTTGAGAAACACCCTGCCTCTGAAGTGATTTGCTGGCATACTGCCCTCTGCCTGGCTGAGCCTCATTGTCTTCTTGGCGCCACAAGCAGGCGCGGACCCGGGACTGCGCTATCACTGGGGCTGGAGACTGACAACGCCTGCGAGCCCATGAGACCTGCTGATTGTAATATACAAAAGTGCATCTGTCCAGCCGGCAGGGACTGCATTTGAAGATAGCGACTGTGGGGCTCCGCTAGTCGCCGCTAAGAGTCAACACGCTCTCGAGGGGCACAACTTCTCAGGACAGCCCTGCACCAAGACTCTAGAGACATGGGGAAGCCCAACAGAAATCAGCCCTGGCTGAATTTTGAACTGCGCAAAGGGAATAAACAGGGGCAAGCTGCGAACTCGGACTCCGAGATAGATTCGGCTGCAGCACCACCAACGGCTATAGAAAAATCACTGGCGGCCATACAGGGAAGTCTCCAAGCCATCGACGGGAAGATCGAAGCGCTGAATGGTAGGATGGATCAATTCTCGACGAAGCTGGATAAACACGTGGTACGTATAGGAGAAGCGGAACAACGCATCACGGATACTGAAGACAGACTCCAACAAGTTGCGGAGAAGACTTCAGACATTACTAAATTTCTAGAAGTCATCCAAGCCAAAAATGAGGACATGGAAGCGCGATCACGTCGCAATAATATCCACGTTTTGGGACTGCCGGAGTCCGCCAATGTGGGGAGACTGGAAGATTATATGGAGGCGATGTTGCAGGAGATTTGTGGTAAGGATGAACTCTCTCCTCTTTTCGCGATTGAACGTGCACACAGATCCTTGGTGGCGCGGCCTCCTCCGGGAGCTCCTCCAAGACCTATCATAGCCCGCTTGCTAAACTTCAGGGATCGTGACACTATTTTACGGATAACAAGATTGAAGGGCACGACCACCTCTCAAGGAAATGCACTATCCTTTTATCCAGACTTCACTGCAACTGTGCAAGCAGCACGCAAAGAATTTCAAAACGTTAAGAAGTAGCAAAAAGAACAGATTCCGTACGCAATGTTGTACCCTGCACGACTGCGGATTGGCAAAATGGAAGAGGGGAAGATCTTCACGAAGCCCAACCAGGCTATGGAATACGCACGTACACTGCAACGCCGGAGACAAGCGGAATCCACATCCCACACGTCAGACATTGATGACTAAACAGTAAGGGGGTGCAAGCTGAGTTACGAGTGGGATGGTCAGGAAAGGCTGCTGGAGGAGGAGAAGGGACGACTATCCACTGAGGGCGGCTTATCTAAGGGGATGAATATTCCTTGTTCCGTGCTTATGTATACTGTAGTACGGTCCCACATTTCACAGGGTTGATGGGAATGGTAACTTATGATGGCTCCTCTCCCGCTATCACCTGGGAGCGGCTACAGCTGTCACGACCCCCAATGGGTGATCCCCGATGGGACTTGTACTTGTTTAAACTGGGAATGTTTGGGGAGTTTTCTGAGGGTCATGTCTTTAGCAGGTTGGGGATGCTGAAGTGGGTGGTGGGAGGGGGGGATTTCTTTATTGTTTCAATGCCAGAGGTTTACGGTGTCACGGTAATTGCACTAAATTGTAATGTATGTGAGCACCATGTACACCACTATTTGGTACTTAGAGGTTATATTGTACCCACACACTACATATGACAGGAGACATATAATTGCATCACATGGAATGTCCGGGGTCTTAATACTCCACAGAAAATCAGGCAGGTACTGGCCCAACTGGACAGGTACAATATCCAAATTGCGCTCCTACAAGAAACCCACTTGACAAAAGTAACAGAGGATAGAGTAGCCAAGAGATGGGCATCTTATAGATTAGCTTCCTCCTATTCTTCATATGCGAGGGGGGTCCTTCTGCTGGTTAAGAAAGGGGTAGCGTTCACGTCTATCAGAGCCAGTACAGATAAGGAAGGCCGCTGGGCTATGACGATGGGGAAATTAGGCAATGTCTTAGTAACCATCATCATCTTCTACGGACCAGTGGTGGACGACACTACTGCCTACCGGAATATGTTCAGGGAATTGCGGTCATGGCCCGAGACAGACATCATATGGGGGGTGACCTCACTACACAACTGAATCCCGCCGTGGACAAGTCTAACCCACAGGGTGCGAGGATGGTCAAAGTTGCTAACTGTATCAAAGACGGCATGCTAGAATTTGGGATGGTAGACACTTGGCGTCAACGACACACAGATGTCTTAGCGGGCACTCACATCACACCGGCGACACATAATTGGTCCAGACTGGATTACTGGCTACTGAGCGAAGGAGCAAATAACTGGGTGACCGAGGTTCGTACCCTCCCAAGAACGCTCTCTGACCACAATCCGGTATACCTCACCTTACGCATCCCGCAAAACTCCCACAAACCATTCACATGGCGGTTTCGTGCAGAGTCATTACTTGACCCGATATATACTGACACCATCAAAACTGAAATTACCCACTATTTTGAGACAAACACGGGATCGGTAGAGAGTCAAGAGGTATTGTGGGAGGCCTTCAAAGTCACTATTAGAGGCACATGCATCAGTACATCAGCGGGGATACTCAAGGACATACGGGGCAGACTGGTCACATTAGAGCGGCAACTCAGTGAGCTGGAAAATCAATATACTCATACACCTTCGACAGCCACACTCGCTAGCCTACACGAACATATTACAGAGTACAACACCCTTGCTGATACGGAGATAAAGTACCTCTCGAAGCGATACGTAGCCAGACGTTATGGCGAGGGTGGACGCCCTAGTCGATCACTAGCTGGCAGACTACAAAGTAGATCATGCTATCTCCCGGTTGAGAGTGTGGTGGATGACACTGGACAGACTCATTTTTCTTCAGTCGCAATAGTAGACCAATTTCGGCACTTCTACTCCTCGCTATACTCTTCGAAGGGCGGAATGGATGAGCAGGCCATGAACGACTATCTCGATGACATAGCTTGCGCATGGCTATCGGACAGTCACCGAAAATACCTTGACCTTCCGCTGACGGTAGAGGATGTGACTGACGCCATCAGTTCACTCCCGAATGGCAAAGCTCCTGGGCCAGATGGGCTTACCGCCGAATTCTACAAAGCCCATGCTGACATTTTGGCGCTTCACCTGTTACATATGTACGCAGAGGCGTTCGAATCGGGCCACCTCCCTCCCACATTACGCCAGGCAATGATCATTACCCTTCTAAAAAAGGACAAACCCCCCGACCGCTGCGAATCCTACCACCCCCTATCTCTAATAAAACTAGACGCCAAAATTTTAGCCAAAATTCTCACTACAAAACTACAACCACTAATGCCAATGCTGGTACTCCCAGATCAGGATGGGTTCATTCCTGATCGTTCCACTTCCCTTAATCTGCGCACCATTTTTGCCATCCAGCACGTACTGAAGCCAGACCTCCCAGCCATAGCAGTCCTACTAGACGCCGCTAAGGCATTTGACTCTATAGAGTGGAAATATATGATACATATTTTGCGAAGAATGGGATTTCCTCCCCTTTTTATATGCTGGGTCCAGGTATTGTACACCGACCCGTCCGCGAGAGTGAGAGTAGGTGGGGATACGTCCGAACCGTTTAATATTGGACGCGGTACACGCCAGGGGTGCCCGCTATCCCCACTACTTTTTGCTATCGTACTGGAGCCCCTGGCATGCAAAATCCGGCAGACCCACAGAGAAGCAGCCCCTAATTTCCATAACCGGCTGGTGGGGATATCCATGTATGCGGACGACATGGTCCTCTATGTTCGCGAACCACAAAAGTATTTATCACCTGTCCTTCGTGAATATGTGAAGTTTAGCTTATTCTCTGGGCTCCATATCAATTGGGATAAATCCGTCATTATTCCTCTGACTGCTGCCACCGCCGCTCCCACGGTTGAATACCCCCTGGTCTGGTCTGCGGACCCTGTCAAATATCTGGGTATATGGATTCATAGGGACCCCGAGATAGTTATCACAGCCAATTACGGTGCAGCATATACGGCACTAGTCGCTCAGGTTGACATTTGGCTGCATCTCCCACTATCACTAGCGGATAGGATATCAGTCATAAAGATGGTAATACTCCCCAAATTCCTCTACCTGTTTTGCAATATACCGATCCCGTTGACCAAACATTTTTTCCAGACTATTCAAACACAGGTACTACGACTTGTCTGGGGCGGCAAAACACCGAGACTAAGCTGAAGTACACTCTCATTGACGTACGAACGGGGCGGGTTTAATGCACCAGATTTTTACGTATATTACCTGTGCTGTCAGGCACAATACGCCTACTACTGGTATAGACCACATGACTTCACACCACGCGTAGCGGTGGAGGAGGGGGATGCATATCCAATACCACTGAGGGGAATTATAACGCACACCCAGAGGCATATTTCCAGGGCTGAAATAAATGCTTTGAATACCACAATTGCGGCTTGGCAAGCGATTGGGCGGCGGAGGCAAAAACTCCCCTTGTATGCCCCTGCCATGCCTATAGAGGGACACGCAGCACTATCAGTGGCTCAAGAGAAGGGATCTATACAAGCACTCCGTGAGGCAGGCATAAAGTGGATGAGTGATTTATTCCCAGAGGGCACATACATTACCAGAGACGATTTGTCATATATACAAAATCCTACACTGCTATTTCAGTTCACTTGCTATCGCTTGAGGCGAGCAATTCAGGATCACTACACTTGCTTCCCGGCTGAACCGGAGACACTGTCGGCCCTGCAGATAATACTTACGACCCCGACGAGAAAGAAACTGATCACTAAACTATACAAAGCAGCACAACAGGACACACCACTAAACTCTGGGGCTAGCCTCATACGCTGGAATACTGAAATAGATCCTCCCATCACGGAGAAGGACTGGATGAAGATATGCTCACTTACGGGGAGGTTGACATCAAACAGTAACCTCCGCATTATTCACCTCAAATTCATTCATCAGACATACTACACTCCTCACAAGTTGTGGAAGATTGGCCTCCGGGCCTCAGCTGAATGTAAGTGATGTGGGATAGGGGAGGCCGGTTTCATACATTTAGCATGGCAGTGCAAGCCAGTTTTTATATACTGGGAAAAGGTTTTAGCACTTATCACTGTAATGACAGGAATAACCCTACAAAACATTCCATCGCTGTGTTTGCTGGGTCACGATCCCCAACTACATGGGTAGATTTGTGCACCTAGCCTTGCTATTGGCGAAAAGACGCATCCTATTTACATGGGATAGTAGACTGCATCCTAAGGTGGACAATTGGTTGAAGGATATGGTATATTGTAGAGACCAGCTAGAGACATATGCCGAAGAGCTCCCACTATCTTCAAGGCCCAGAGACGTGTGGCCCCTCTGCGGGAGTATTTATTGACCTGTGTGGATCTGGACTCTACCGGAACATGACTACTGTGAACTCCTTGTCTAACATTTCTTGCGATGCCCAGATAGAAGGGTTTAAATGTGGGGCACTGGACGTGGGAAATGCTTTTATACTTTGCACTAGACAATGTACCTCTGCTCTATAAATGATACTTGCTCTTACATACCGTATGATGTGACCTTTGGCTCTGTTGTGTTGAAGTTCGATGAGTGTAACATGCTGATGTTATTTGCCTGGATAGTCATCTGTTGTACAAATATGATATGCTCAAAATTACATATATATATAAAAAACAAAAAACAAAAAAAAAAACTACACAAACTGATGGATTGTGTGGAGTTGCACTCAGCTAAAAATGTGTGTAGTGACCAGCAGCAAGTCACTAATCACACACCGCCAGCTGAGCACCAATCCACGCACACCACCATCCAAGCGCCAGTCCACGCACACCGCCAGCCAAACACCAGTCAATGCATACCGCCAGCCAAGCGCCAGTCCATGCACCCCGCCAGCCAAGCGCCAAACCACACACACCGCAAGCCAAGCACCAATCCATGCACTTCGCCACCCAAGTGCCATCCACGTACACCGCCAGCCAAGTGTCAGTCCATGCACACCACCTGCCAAGCGCCAGTCCACGCACACCACCAGCCAAGCGCCAGTCCGCGCACACCACCAGCCAAGCACCACTCCACACACACCGCCAGCCAAGCGCCACTGCACGCACACTGCCAGCCAAGCGCCACTCCACGCACACCGCCAGCCAAGCACCAGCCTACGCACACCGCCATCACATTTTGATTTTTTTTTACAAAACAAACACAAACAAATTGCAAACAGATAGAAATCTAGTAACACAAAATCTGTAACTAAATACATTGCACAAATGCCAACCTTAAAACAGAATACAAATTTAAAACAACCCAGACCAGGCAGCTCATTTTACCACTCATGGATACTCCCACAAATTCTTTTGTGTGTGGTAAGCTCTATAACAAGCAGGCCCACACAGCCCAGGGTTAGAAGGACACCCAGGGCAAAAAAAGACGAGTCTCCTTCCGCAAACCTCTTCGCCAACAGACTCTACATCTCCTAGTGGGAAAGTCTTTTGTAGATGTGGGAGGAATCTAATCAGGAAAGTGGCGATCTTTCAATCGAGCCACATCCTCCACCACTCCAAATCTAGGAACACTTACTTGTTCCACAACAACAAGGATAGATATCACAGAGTGCTGAAACTGAAGAAATGTCAACTTGGATGCAGGAGAACACTCCATGAACACAATAAAAGCATTGAAAGTTGCTAAGCTGAAAAAATGAATGGCCAACTTCTTATACCAAACATAAACCTTCTGAATAGCTGTGTAAGGTTCCAATCTCTGATCTACTCTGTCAACACCACCCATGTACTTATTGTAGTCTACAACGCACACAGGTTTGTACACATCAGCAGCCTGACCCCAAACAGGCACAGGTGAAGTACTCTCATCATGGATGGTAGTCAGCATATACACATCCCTCCTGTCCACAAATTTCACTGCTAGTAGTTCTTCACTATGCAAGCAACTGCACTGACCCCTCTGAAATTCTTGCAAACAAGCTCTTTCGGAAAACCTTTGCGGTTAGAGCGGATTGTGCCACATGCAATAGTGTCCACTTTAAACAACTCCTTAAACAATTGCACTGCAGTGTAGAAGCTATCAAGGTACAAATGGTGTCCTCTGTTGAACAGTCTTCTAGCAAGATCCCACACAATTTTCTCTGACACTCCAAAAGTGGACGGACAACCATGGTGGGTCTATAGTGGAATCTCTACCAGTGTACACACGAAAATTAAAAACATATCCTGTCTTACTCTCAGACAACATGTACAGTTTAATTCCATAGCGTGCCCTCTTGCTAGGGATGTACTGCCTAAAAACCAAACAACCCTTGAACAAAACCAAAGACTCATCAATAGATATTTCTTTACCTGGAATGTAAATCTCTGAAAAACGATCAACAAAGTAATCAAGAACAGGCCGAATCTTAAAAAGACGGTCACAGTCAGGGTGACTACGTGGCAATGCCAAAGAATTATCCACAAAATGCAACATGCGTAGCAAAAGTAAATACCGATCACGAGTCATAACTGCTGGAAATATGGCTGTTGTCATCAAGGGACTGGAAGACCAATATGAAGCCAGGTTTGGCTTCCTTACCAAACCCATCAATAAAGTCAAACCCAAAAACTTCTTCAGCTCTTCCAGATTTGTGGGAGTCCACCTTGTAGCTCTAGAGTGGGGCCTAAGTGTGTCACTGTTGTCCCTCAAAAACTGTTCAGCATACAAATTAGTCTGCTCAACAATCTCACCCAAAAATACATCATCCATAAATAACTGAAAATACTGTATGGGCAAAAAAATTCACAATCAACTCTACACCCTGCATCAGCTCTAAAGGCAGGCAAAACCGACTGCACCATGTCAGGATCAACCCAGAGTCCAGCACTTCCAGTAGGAAGGCTAGCAGCCTCAGGCTTCAATCCAGATGCCTCTTGCACCATCAGCACAGCAGTTTCCTCCTCTAAAACAGGCCCTTAATCTGCATTGAGAGAATCTTCATCATACGATGATTCCATGTGGAGAGAAAAGTCACTGCCAGAATCTTCCCCTCCCTCCTCTCCCTCAGACGCACTGTCAGTGTCATAATCCGGCTCAGAGGAAGATTCAAGAAGCATACATACCACCTGCTGAGCAGTCATTCTACGGCTAGCCATAATGATTACTAATAAAGGTAACTTGACACACAAGTCAACAACTACAATCACTATGTAAAATAAGCAATTAACAAAATTCACCTTTATCAAAAATACCTACACAGTGCAAAACAAAACCACTCACTTGCCAGGAGCAGCTAAACTCACCACCACGTAGTCTGCACAGACACAGTATGGATCAACAATATCCCATTAAAAAAGAAAGAGAAAAAAATAGACATAAGACAATGCAAAACACATCCCAAACATTTTCATGCTCAAAACACTAACTAAATGCCACTAAGACATCACTTACAAAAAATAATTCATACATTGCAATATTACTCATTTGGAGTACATGCAACAAAAATATTTTTCTTACCTAAAATATGCAACTACACAAAACTGCAGAACAACCACTGTCGAAACCGCAAACAGGAATCAAAAGCTTTAGACTAGATTTAAAAAGAAGGAAAAAAAACATTAGAATCACATATACAAAAAATACACCAGTCCAACCTGCCAAGCTAAGGGGTAGGTGGGCCTAACAGTATAACATCAATAGGGGAGCAACCCTTGCCCTTGAGGCTACCCCCACCAAGACAAAAATTAAAAAAATTCTGGCGTCTACTGGCTTCTGCCCCCCTTGGGGACAGATGGGACTAAACACATACTGCTACTCTGCCACTCAAAGAGGGCAGAAAAGGCCACAATCATCCTCCCATAAAGGAAGGGAAACAACCCATGACCAAGGGGCGGATCCCCAAAATAAAAATAAACCCTAGTGCCCTAGGGGATGATGGACGGAGCGCATGAGCAAATCTAACACTCACCCCCAGGCAACTGATCTTGATTTATTCCATCATCATTGTTTAGCTCACTTCACCAACCCAGTTCAGACATGGCCATATGCAAATCAGACTGACCCTGTGCCCTTTGATTGCCCTAAGTTGGCAGACATGGGTCCCTTGCTCACTTTGCCACTGGACTCAAGCTAACCTGGCTGATAACGGCTGATTAGCCAGTAACCGGTCCCATTATGGTTGTTTCCGGGCCAGGTAAGATATGGCTTGGCAGTTCGGGCTGGACTGCTCCCAAGAGGCATAGGGTCAGACTAATTTGAATATGGCCATGTCTGAACTGGGGTGCTGAAGTGAGCTACAACCTAACATCATGGGCATACCAAAATGGCAAGGCAAAATACTTGTACCAAAAAAGGGTAGTGACTTTTGCCCAAGGGGCCACTCCCCACTACATTTACACAATTGGCACAGTGTGTCAAATAAATTATTAAAGAAAAATTATAGGCCCCCAAAAGGGGAGCGACCCTTGCCTAAGGGGTCGCTCCCCAAGACTACATTTTAAAAACTGGGCTCCCTAAAATGGCCCCCATGGAAGTGACCCTTGCCCAAGGGGCCAATTCCCCAGCACATTGGCACAATATAATTTTTTTTTATAATTTTGCCCCCCCCTGGCGATTTATATTGCCCCCAAAACATGTAAAATATAGGCACCCTAAAATGGGCCCCATGGGAGTGACCCTTGCCCAAGGGGCCACTCCCCAGCACAATCGCACAATTTCTTTAAAAAAAAAAAATCTGCCCCCCCCCCGGGGGCAGACAATGCAATCTACTACATTGCCCCAAAAGGGGAGCGACCCTTGCCTAAGGGGTCGCTCCCCAAGACTAAATAGTTTTAACTGGCATATCTAAAATGGCCCCCATGGAAGTGGCCCTTGCCCAAGGGGTCACTTCCCAGAATAATGTCCGAAAGTGCGCCGATTTAAAAAAAAAAATACATTAATATTCTGCCCCCTCCTGGGTGGCAGACAATGCGAATTCATGTGCCCCACAATGGGGAGCGACCCTTGCCCAAGGGGCCGCTCCCCGAACTAAAAAACTTTGCCAAACCTTTAAAAAAAAAAAAAATCCCTGGCGTCCTAGTGGGCATTCCTGCTGCACAATCGCACAATCGCGCAGCAGGAATGCTCTAAAGAGGCATCAAGGGAAAGGAAAACCCTTTCCTTTCCCCCGATGCCTCTTTAGTTACAATCCCCCCTCCCCAGCCCCCAAACTTACCTTGCTTCTCCTCCGACGCGCAGGAAGCAAATGGCTTCCCTACACATCGGAGGAGAAAGGGAACCTCCAATGACATCAGCGCACCTCGCACGCTGACGTCATTGATGACGCGGGCGGGGGGGCGGGGGGAGGCAGGTGAAGGTCTTCCCCTGCCTTCCCCGTGAACATTTTGTAAACCGGGCACCCGCGGGGGGAGCGCCAGCGCTCCCCCCGTGGGTGGGGCTCATGACAAGCTCAGCTCGTCATGAGCACCCGAGAGATGTATGCCATGACGACCTGAGCTCGTCATGAGCATACAAGGGGTTAATTCAAATTCAAAGTGCAGGCCCTTTATTCAGCCTTCTTGGTAACTACTACCCGTGAATAGCAGTGAGTAATTTGCCCACTTCCGTCCTCTCTTGCGTCTTTTCTACCACACACTGGGGCAGGTTTACAAGCCCTTCCATTACGTTTGCATAATTTTTCCCACAAGCTTGTAAATCTGCCCAACTGTGTGTACTTTATGCATTAGCTTTCTTCCTTAGATGTGGTACTATTTTCTCTTGCTCCCACTGCGGAATCCAACACCCTATCTGTGTAATGACCTGGAAATTCAAAGATTCACTTCACTGACATTGCAGTGGGTAGTTTGCGTCTCTCCAGCCTTTCTTATTTTTCACGTTTTTCATCTTCCACACATACACACATCTAATTGCTGCATTCCTTACCTGTGATTATCAACTATTCTTCTATTTTATATTCATATTCAAAGTGCAAGCCCTTTATCGAGCCTTTTTGTTGTAACTACTGTTCCAGGAATTCTGCTCATACACAGAACTGTGCATAAAGACTAAGGACCTCAGTGAATTACGGTGTACCAAAACCCACCTTACTACACAAACCCCCTACCAGACTAGCAATCAGTGACTCATTGGTTCTTCCCCTAGAGCAAAAACACCAATGACTAGTCAACCCAGAACATGCGACTTAGATTACATGAAGTTAAGTGGATAACAAGAGCACTCTTTCATTATAGTCTTACACCAGTCCAAAACAAGATGTAAATAAAGACACGTGCAACGTTGAAATGTTTATTTAATCTCATGCACAGTACCTTAGATAATACAACCAAACATATTATCAGAAACAAGGTTGTCAGCATTGTTACTATTCTATGAAATTCAAAGCAGTAGTGGATCACATTCAGTGCTCCACAAGATACGAATGTTCTCCAACTGTGTGTAACTTTGCCTCCACAATGCATTATGAAACGCGCCAGTATCAGAGGTGGCCACAGCTGCATATGTGTTATGGCTCGAACTTGCGAGGATCATTCTGAATAACAGACACGGTATTCAAGATAACCTTGTTGTTCCATGCTCTCACTATACACACAAAACTAGCGAGGCAGTTTACAAATCTAGAATACCAAATTATTCTCATATAAAGCAAAATACTTAGCCTTCTCTAAACAATATCACAAGTACGTGTCGTGTGCAAAGCAGAGCAGGAAAGCAAAAATAGCGTGCAAGCTTCTAATAAACCCATGCTAACTTAACAGGGTGTGAGTGCAAGGCTCAGCCCCACGGCACCCTTCCTTGATCGAAGCACGTGATATAAACGTGGGCGAATTAGGAACGCAGAGTCCAAGCCTAAAAAGCAGAGTCAAGTTCACATTTCCAAAAAAAAGTTATTCGCTCTTTGATAGAAAGCAGTAGCTAAATAATAAAGAATACGTAGAAAAATCAAAGAGTCATAATCCAACAGCGTGTAAGCACAGTATGTAGCAACAGCCTCCAACAGGAATTCATTGTTCTCATCTGAAAACATTTCAGCCATCCAATTCAATAGTGGGAATGAACATACATGTTCCTCAACGACCGGAGCCTCTATCACCATCGGAGGAAAACTCGGGTCATCTTCAATGTAACTGCGTGCCAAGAACTCAAGCGCCGCTGCAAAAACATTCCAACGTCCCATTATTCCATGTTTTGCTGCTAAGGCCATAATCCCGCCGCCAGAACAGAGAACGTCATGAACCACTAAGGGGCTCATCAGCTGGTCATAATCCGTGTTGGGAGACACCGTACTGCAGAGACACAAATCCAGGGCCCAGTCGAAATCGCAGCTCAAGCAATGGAACACAGGTTGAACGCATGTGAAAAAGGAAAATCGAAACGATAATCCATAAACTGCACTCAATGTAGCCATAGGCAGCGCTCCGTAATAACTAATCATTCGGTTGCGAACCATCAACAGCTGGGACATATTGTCGTCTGCTGCAGGATGTGAATCCATATTTATGTAAACAAATGAATAAAAGCACACTGGCAACTAATGCGAGTATTAGGCGCAATCCACCAAAGATGCTGGAAAAAATCGAATGAAGAAATCCCGAAAAGACACCAAACATACTTTCTACAGAAGTCACAAGGCCACTGCTTCTAACTTTAAAAAAGTAAGGTAACCCCGTAGTCAAGGACTCATTAAAGATACTCTAAATTAACTCCCCAAAATTCAAGAGCACGTCTGTATTTACTAAAGCATGCACTTCTGTGCGGGTATTTGCTACATGAAGGACAAATGTTTCTGTAGCAGATATAAGAGCGACCTCTTTTTGAGACAATAGCGCTCTTATATGACTCATTTGACTCTGCTTTCAAGGTCGAAATCGACAGCCAGATGGAAACATCCAGCTTCCCATGCAGAGGAGTTAACACAACTTTTTTTTTAATCAAACCACACGCTCATTTAACGTAATCATGTAAGCGATGCCTGCTAACATTGCACAACAAGCTCCATTATTTCAAAGTAAATAACTCCAGTTTCCAGTAAAATTAACGTTGTTATGGTAGCAGGTGTCGGACTACCTTTCAAAACTCAGTCCAAATTAGGTCCCTCCCTCAGGCACCTATATGTAAATGGTAATAACCAAGCTTCATGGAGATAAGCGCTGCCTAAACATCCATATCTGCCTATAGCATAGTATTTCATGCAAACCTCAAACTTAAACAGGTTAAAAAATAACGTTATGATACTGTGGATAAGCCACAAACCTGAATTGGATCTCCAATGAGTGACCACTTCTACCCATTCTCATAGCGCACCCTGTGCTCTGATTTGACAGTGAGAGAGTGATCGCACCATAGTTTGTACTGCTAATCGTTCTCAGCATACGCTACGAATACGCTTTGACGTTACGCGTCGCATCAAAGCTTCCGTGTGACCTCATGTACGGCGCCCCGTACGCAAAAGACACTAAAGTTTTTAATTGTTTAAAAACATATATTCATGTATTTAATGAACATACTAACAGAAGACTTAATCTAGGATAATTATGAAATAATTTTTTTTTACTTTTAAAAATCCTATATTACTTCTATATTGTGTGAGTGGATCTGCGTGGCCCTCCGCCTGGTGCCCTAGACTCCAACACGCCCAGACCGGGTTCATAAGCACGCGTGATCGTCACCACAAAACCATTAGCACGCATATCGCTTTACCACACATGCTTTTACAACTAGTATGCATTTACAACGCATGATAAACGCATAATCTTAATAATGTTTTTTTGTTGACGAACACGCGTTGTAATGGCTGTGGCTTACGTCCTTCAAATTAGTTTCTAGGTATACGTGTGGCCAAGTCTGATAAGATCGGAGGCCAAGAACAAACACTGTGGTGTCTGTGGCAGGAAATCACATCGATCACAGAGAAAATATGCGCAGGGTAAAATGAAAGTAACAGGTATAATGAAAATAACGGAGGAAAACTACTAAAATGGCCTTTGGATGGAGTATGTAATCCACGTTTGGCACCTCGACACTACATTTCAAATAAATATACATACAATATGTTTATTAATATACTACAAAAGTATAGCACCGGATGACACACACGACCCGGGCAAAGAAAGCGGCAAATTTAATCAGGAGAGGTTTGCTTGCGTAGAGAGTACAACTGATGCAGGAAAAAAAACGGAAAGTTTTACATACTGTCATATAAATATAGCTCTAAAAATTGCCCCCGGAATTCGCCCCCCGAGACCTAATGAATAAAGAGGACTTCTAGTTTTTTTTCCCTTTTCCACCACGTACGAGTCCCATACGTGTACGCCACAATTTTTTATTTTAAAAAATATAAAAATTGACCCTAAAAATCCATGTATGACCCCCTGAGCAAGTCTAGAGAGTCAGGATATTTCTACCCTGCCCCCATTCCTTATTTCTCAACTTAGTTTTACTGTTTTCTTGTGACTTGCTTCTAGCCACGAACAAAATGGCTGCCAACACTTCCTGGTTTGCAGTGTTCACAGACAGTTGACATCCAATCAGCCTGCAGCTCGTGCTCGTAATTGTACGAATTTCAGTACGCGTGTCGGACTCCGTCTCTACATATCGCTATGATTTTACTTGTCATTTTCTCAGAAACTACTGAACGGATTTACACCATTTAACAAAAAGCACAATCTGCGAACTGAACTCTACCTCTCTGCCAAATTTGCTATAATTCCGTTCAGCCGTTCGGGTTGTAGCCCTGGCTAAAGGTCCAAATGGAAAATTGCATGGGGAAAAGACGTTTTGGGACCCCTTTTTTCTCGGCCCTCACTTGACGAATCACCCCCAAACTTTTCAGGGAAGGAGCGGAACCGAGCAGGCCATTTTCTTGGAGAAATTCACGAAGATTCGTCCACTGACGCCAAAGTTATTCCAAATAGAATGTTGTGGATTTCCTATGGAAAGTAGGTCCTAACTATAACTACCTACTGGTGACTGCCAGTAGGTAATATATATATATATATATATATATATATATATATATATATATATATATATATATATATATTACCTACTGGCGGTCGCCAGTAGGTATATATAGTTAGGATTTTTTCTCTATGGGATTTTTGAAAATTCTATGTCTAATAACTTTGGCGTTTGTGGACGGAATTGGCTGAAATTTTCAGGAAAATGGAACATTTTGTTTCTGGGCAGGCCCTGAAAATTTGGGGGGGTTCGTCAAGGGGGGGCCGAGAAAAAAGGGGGGTCCCAAAACGCGTTTTTCCCATGTTAATTTCCATAGGGCGGTTGGCCTCACTTTTAGCCCGAACGGCTGAATGGATTTGCACGAAACTTGGCAAAATTGTAGGGACTGTTAGCCCAATGTGCCTTTGCTAGGTCTCAATATATGTGCTCCAGTGGATTTCGAGAAATTAACGTTCAAAAAAAGATATATATCTGTAAGCGCGCTCCGGGCAGCGCCCCGGTTCGCGTACTTGACGCGTAACGGAACTTCGCGAAGCGAAGCTGATTGGCTCTTCGGTGTCTGTCAACATTCTAAACAGTCCGGAACGGCCGCCATCTTGTCTCTCGGTAGGATCGAGAGACAAGAGGAGGTCAAAACAAAGGCGAAAATGACCATAAGGGGGCATAGTAGATCCTCCCATACCCCCTAGGTTTGATGTGGAGGCTTTAAAAGGGCCCCGCGGGGCAACAAAAAAAAAAATGTTTTTTTTGCGTGGATAGCGCCCGGTTCGCGAACCGGGAAGCGGCCCGGGGAGCGTACTATGAGGAAAAAAGAATGATAGACTTTTCAAATACTGTATGTTAATTGATTGTTGGTTTTGTTGATTATTTATTTATTTTTTTTTTTAAACAATTATTTATTGTGTTTCAAAATTTAATAAAATGTCTAACATTTCACTGTCTGAAATGTCGTTATTTTCATTGAACATAGCTTGTAATGTTTGAGTGTGTAAAATGTCCTCATTTTCAAGGAGGACATCTACTGCTTGCACACATTGCAGTAGTTCTTGGTCCCAAGTTTCATCCATAAATTCTATATAATTTGGATCAATTATTTCTTGGTTGGTCTCTTGCAGGACAAATTCAAATGAAACTTTGTGTTCGCCTTCCATTTTGTCTGAAATTTGGATAAAAAATATATTAGTAGAGATAGGGCACTGTTGGGATTAATTTTAGATAGGCAGTTTTTAACAGTGAATTTATCTTTGGGCAGTGTATAGTATCAGAGTGGAAGTAGGAATATAAAAAAGTGTATGTGATTTAACGTAAGTAAATTCATAATTATACAAGAGAAACCTAACTCCATCCATAACTATAACAGAGAAGTCTATCTAAATCTATAACTACTACAGAGGGATAGTATATAACTATCAGAAAAAGTTTACCATATTAACTTATAGTGCACAATATACTTCAGTTTTTAAAATAACAACTTACCTTTACAAAGAAGTTGAAGTGATTAGTGAAAATCCAATTGAAATGTACACCAGGAAGTAGTAGTCAAAATGGCTGTGTTTCCTTCTCTTCCTTTATATATATTCAGGTACATAACCAATCAAATGTCAGGTAAAAAAAAAATAGAAAATGAAAGTAACATTTTAATTGGTTGTGAATTCCAACACTTCAGATGTGTTTTGTGAAGTAATTTACCTCAGGGTATTTAGAGAGGTCTACAGGCTAAATGGCTAAATGGAATTTCAACCAAATTTGTGAAAATGGTAGGGATTGGTATGTAGTATGAGCAAATCTATATTTGGTGAAAGTGTCTCAAGGGTTTCTTCTGTAAATTACTTTCCCACCTTTTTTCATGGAGCGCTTCCCGGGGAGCGCCCCGGTACGCGAACTGGCGAGCGCCCCGGTACGCGAACCTTAAGCGTTACGGGAGTCCACCATTTTGTGTTTCGGTCGAATTAAGATACAAGATGGAGGGCACATAATGTTCAGAATGGGTAGAAGGGGACACGGTAGACGTATTTTGACCCCCTAGGTTTTCTGAGGATGGCTGAGGAGGCCCATATGTGCGAAAAAAAACATTTTTATTTTAAATTTCGCGCGGTTAGCTTCCGGTTCGCGTACCGGGTAGCGCTCCGGGGAGCGTACTTTGTTGAAAATTAGTAAAAAAAGTTAGAGTAAAATAATAATTGTGAGTGATCAGATGTAGGGTAGCTCTGAGAAGAGCTTTTGGGTTTATGGTACATTTAGGTACTTATAAGTAGGTACCAATGCACATTTTTAAATTCAGAATGAAAACTCTGTTCCCTTCATCTGAGAAGTGAACTCCATCTCCTCTGTAGATATCTTGCATGTAGTAACGCAAGGTATTGTTGTACACGGAGCCCATTCCATGGTCTCTCATGTAAGCTGAAACAGATTTGTTTACATGCTTCCTCGACTTCTCAATTTGTGGACAAAATTGGTTCGACCACCTCCATTTCTGTCTTTGGCATATATTTGAATATACCAAGGCAGTTTGAGGAAAATGTGCCATTAATTGCTCAAAGGTGTCCTTTAAAAGCATTTCCAGACCTACTCCAGTCAAAGTGCCCAAATCATTACCTCCACAGTGCACAATTAACAGGTCAGGTTTTGGCAAATGCATAAAGGTTTTCACCAATGGTATCAATTGGTGACATTTTAATCCTCTGTGGCCAAACCACTTAATTTCCACATCTTGTAAATTGAGGTTAGGTACATTTCTGTTCTCAGCATACCTCTGAGCCCAATAGATGTAACTATGTCCAACAATCCAGACAGAAAACATGGTGAGAGAAGGTTCTGCTGCAGTCAGATGAAGTGTGGTAATGAAATGGCAGTTGAAAAAATAAGAGTTTAAAATGAAAAAAACGGTGGAGTTTCTGTGTTAATGAAGCAGTAACAGTGATTGGTGGATTTTGATTGCTGAAAACAGAAAGTTAGGGTGCATGGATGAGTTCTTTGAAAGATGTAATTTGAATGGTCAAAAAAAATCATTTAATGAAAGATTGCACTGGATACGCAGGTGCACTGAGAGTTCAGAGTTCAATTGAAACATTGTTGTGTGAACTTGCAAACACCAGAGGTCTTCCAGGAGGTGGTTGCTATGTAAAAAAGGCAGAGAGGGCAGAGGGGGGAAGGGTTTTGATTTGAAAAAAGTGAGGGAAGAGTTTTGATTGGGTGACATGAGAGATATGTGTGATGAATTACAGCATTTCTGTGCTTTCTATAGCAGCAGCCTCTGGAGTGCATACCCTTTGTTCTGCTGAAGACAAATTGGTGTATTTCTGAGACTGTTTTGAAACTCATAAAGTATTTGCTAAGCTGAGAAAAGATTTATTTAATTTAGATAGAGAATAGTGTGTTTTAAGGAGAAAATTATGAAGAAAGTTGTGTTTTTAAAATGTTGCTTTGTCTCAAGTGTTTTACAAATAGATTATGTTTCTTTGAGAAATTGTAATTGGAGAAAATGTGAAGTATTAGTACTGACAGGGTGTTTTTGTGCATAGGAGCTGTGCAGTGTTTTCAAATTATGACTTGAAAATCGTTTTTGAGGAAAAGGAATGCTTTTAAAATTTATGACAAGGAAATAATGGTGTCTGCTTCTTTATAAGGCATTTGAGTGTCTCTGATGTTATTTTTCCCATTTTAATTTAAGACCTTTCTCCGTGGGGCAAGTTCCTTGGAAATATGCTACCACCTGTGCTTGGCAAATTTAGATTTTGAGTCTTTAAGTTACATAGCCATGTTAAAAGTGACCCAAAAATGCTGCAAAGGCAATCAAAAAACGCTTTCATGTGTCTTAAGGACATTTTCAGTCATTTCCCCATGTGCAGTGTTTTCAAATTATGACTTGAAAATCGTTTTTGAGGAAAAGGAATGCTTTTAAAATTTATGACAAGGAAATAATGGTGTCTGCTTCTTTATAAGGCATTTGAGTGTCTCTGATGTTATTTTTCCCATTTTAATTTAAGACCTTTCTCCGTGGGGCAAGTTCCTTGGAAATATGCTCCCACCTGTGCTTGGCAAATTTAGATTTTGAGACTTTAAGTTACATAGCCATGTTAAAAGTGACCCAAAAATGCTGCAAAGGCAATCAAAAAATGCTTTCATGTGTCTTAAGGACATTTTCAGTCATTTCCCCATGTGCAGTGTTTTCAAATTATGACTTGAAAATCGTTTTTGAGGAAAAGGAATGCTTTTAAAATTTATGACAAGGAAATAATGGTGTCTGCTTCTTTATAATGCATTTGAGTGTCTCTGATGTTATTTTTCCCATTTTAATTTAAGACCTTTCCCCGTGGTGCAAATTCCTTGTAAATATGCTCGCACCTGTGCTTGGCAAATTTAGATTTTGAGTCTTTGAGTTACATAGCCATGTTAAAAGTGACCCAAAAATGCTGCAAAGGCAATCAAAAAACGCTTTCATGTGTCTTAAGGACATTTTAAGTCATTTCCCCATGTGCAGTGTTTTCAAATTATGACTTGAAAATCGTTTTTGAGGAAAAGGAATGCTTTTAAAATTTATGACAAGGAAATAATGGTGTCTGCTTCTTTATAAGGCATTTGAGTGTCTCTGATGTTATTTTTCCCATTTTAATTTAAGACCTTTCTCCGTGGGGCAAATTCCTTGTAAATATGCTCGCATCTGTGCTTGGCAAATTTAGATTTTGAGTCTTTGAGTTACATAGCCATGTTAAAAGTGACCCAAAAATGCTGCAAAGGCAATCAAACAACGCTTTCATGTGTCTTAAGGACATTTTAAGTCATTTTCCCATGTGCAGTGTTTTCAAATTATGACTTGAAAATCGTTTTTTAGGAAAAGGAATGCTTTTAAAATTTATGACAAGGAAATAATGGTGTCTGCTTCTTTATAAGGCATTTGAGTGTCTCTGATGTTATTTTTCCCATTTTAATTTAAGACCTTTCCCCGTGGTGCAAATTCCTTGTAAATATGCTCGCACCTGTGCTTGGCAAATTTAGATTTTGAGTCTTTGAGTTACATAGCCATGTTAAAAGTGACCCAAAAATGCTGCAAAGGCAATCAAAAAACGCTTTCATGTGTCTTAAGGACATTTTAAGTCATTTCCCCATGTGCAGTGTTTTCAAATTATGACTTGAAAATCGTTTTTGAGGAAAAGGAATGCTTTTAAAATTTATGACAAGGAAATAATGGTGTCTGCTTCTTTATAAGGCATTTGAGTGTCTCTGATGTTATTTTTCCCATTTTAATTTAAGACCTTTCTCCGTGGGGCAAGTTCCTTGTTAATATGCTCCCACCTGTGCTTGGCAAATTTAGATTTTGAGTCTTTGAGTTACATAGCCATGTTAAAAGTGACCCAAAAATGCTGCAAAGGCAATCAAAAAACGCTTTCATGTGTCTTAAGGACATTTTCAGTCATTTCCCCATGTGCAGTGTTTTCAAATTATGACTTGAAAATCGTTTTTGAGGAAAAGGAATGCTTTTAAAATTTATGACAAGGACCTAATGGTGTCTGCTTCTTTATAAGGCATTTGAGTGTCTCTGATGTTATTTTTCCCATTTTAATTTAAGACCTTTCTCCGTGGGGCAAGTTCCTTGGAAATATGCTCCCACCTGTGCTTGGCAAATTTAGATTTTGAGTCTTTGAGTGACATAGCCATGTTAAAAGTGACCCAAAAATGCTGCAAAGGCAATCAAAAAACGCTTTCATGTGTCTTAAGGACATTTTCAGTCATTTCCCCATGTGCAGTGTTTTCAAATTATGACTTGAAAATCGTTTTTGAGGAAAAGGAATGCTTTTAAATTTTATGACAAGGACATAATGGTGTCTGCTTCTTTATAAGGCATTTGAGTGTCTCTGATGTTATTTTTCCCATTTTAATTTAAGACCTTTCTCCGTGGGGCAAGTTCCTTGGAAATATGCTCCCACCTGTGCTTGGAAAATTTAGATTTTGATTCTTTGAGTTACATAGCCATGTTAAAAGTGACCCAAAAATGCTTAAGAGAAATGAAATGAAGAAGCAGACACCATTATTTCCTTGTCATAAATTTTAAAAGCATTCCTTTTCCTCACAAATGATTTTAATTTCATTTTAAGTCATTTCCCCATGAATGTAGGTATACAATTCATTTATATGTTGTGTTTAAAAACGTTTTTTGAAATCAATTACATTTCTGGATATGTACTGCTAGAGCTTCATGCACCTTAAACAACCCTCTGGATAGGCCACACCTTATCGTCATCCTGAATCAATCATTTAACATGTTAGGGACAGATTTATGATAGCCGTGTTCCTCTTTTGCGCTGCTGTGCGTCACTTTTGTGACGCAGCGGTGGTGCAAAAGATTTGCTATGTGGCGACATATTTAAAAATTGATGCATCTAGGCAGATGTGTCATGCTGTAAAGTCCTGTGCCACATGAAACCTGCGTCAGTTTTCATGTAGGTGTTTTGTTGCAAGGTATGCATTAATTTGCAAGAAAGCCCTGTAAAACTAACACAGTGAAATTTAGAAGATTTCACTGAGTCAGCTTTATAGCATTGCTGAATCAAATCCTTACGCCTGTTTGAAACAGGCATAAGAAGTGATGCACCATGCAATGTGAGGGTTCCTCCTGTGCATTGCAGTAGACATGTCGCGCTTATGACGTGATTCCTGCAATGTGCTGCTTTTGCGGCACAGATGCGTGACGCATCTGTGCTGTTTTTGCTCAATGGTGCTCCACATTGTAAATGCGGCACACTATGGGTGGCAGAGCAGCGGTGCACATTAACTGGTGCATCCGTGGGGATGCGCCACTTAGCATAAATCTGCCCCTGTACATTTAAGTATGAGCAGGGGACACAGAGTCGGTGAGGCTTATCCAATGTTAAGAAGAGATGAGTCCTGTTCACTGAAAACTTGGATATAGGCCTCCCCTCCTCAGCATCGCTGGACATGGCTAAATAATAGCTGCAAAATGTTACTCTTGTTAAACAATTTTACTATTATAATCTCTGAGATTTGTCTCTTACTCTGCAACATCTCATTGTTGTTATCTTTCTTTAAAGATAACGACAACATCAACATGAGCGACAATCAGCAATCAGTTGATCTTGACCTCATCATTGAACTCGTAATTGAAACGTCAGTGGAAGTAGATCCCTTGGATGATTTAAATCCTGAGGATGAAGAAGAACATGATGAGGATGCAGATTTGTCAGAATTGTATGACATAGGGTGGGAAGCTGACCTGCTTGAGCCTATGGAACTATAAACATTTATTTTTAAAATTTAGAATAAATGAAAAGTAAAAATGTAAACTGTTTAATTTTAAATTAAACACACCTTCAAAAACAGGTTATGTGTAGTGTCTTCAATAAAATATTAAAATATGCTCATAAAATTAGATCAGATTCACATATAAAACAGCACAGGTAAAATGAATATGAATTCCATTTCTTTTCTGCTATTTCTGTATTCTAAATTTGCCAAGCACTAAAAAATATTCTATGTAAAAATGTGAAGTAGTGTGTTAAGTTTTTGATGACTGTTATTGATTTACTGTTTGGTAATAGTGGTTAATAACATTTTTTATTATATTTTACCACAGATTCAACTGCAGATCATTTCAAGATTTCAGCATGCCAACCAAGGATAGACTTAGAAAGGCTGCAAAACGTCAAAGACAGCAGGTCCATGAAATAATGCAGCAGTCCTCTAGCAAAAAAACTTGTCAAGTCACCAAGAAAGCACCGGGTAAGACCACAAAAACATTCATAAGAAATATTTGTAGTAAAAAAAGTATTACTACAGAAAATGTTTCAGTCCAGAAAAAGAGAAGCAATTTAAACGGAAAGGAAAGGCCAATCAAAAATGTTACTGCTAGAGCAAGAGATAACTCTGTGCATGATAGTAGAAGGAAACAACAGTTTAGGGACATTCGTAAACGAATGTTCCGCAACAGGATAATTGGCAATTTGTTAAAAAATATTAAGAAAGGTCAACAGAAAGTGGTTTTTTATAAGAGAAAAAAAAAAGTTGAGAACGTTATTGATCAGGCATTTGAAATTAAACGTAAGTTATTTATTTTGATAATCAATAGAATTAGGAAGCTAAACAAGGCAATTTATGATTTCAAAACAAATAGTAGATGGAAGAGAATAGTTAATCGTAGTAATTTTTGTGAAGTTTTTTCCGGAGAATGGATGCATAGTTCAAGTTGTGAGGCATTTTTTATTGAGGAGAGTTATTTCCAGGATAATGATTTGGTGCATGCAGTTGACACCAGTGGTCGAGCTTATGAAGTGAAAGATGGTTGTCCAGTTGAAAAAGAAAAACTTGTGACAACAGAGGCAGAAGAGATGTTAGGTAATGAGGTTTTAGGAAGACGTCCTAAGGGACCTGTGTACACCTGGAAGTGTAGTAGTATTTGCAGTGTGCGACAGGATTCCATCAATTTGCTTTGTGATTTTGTACGGACATTTAATAAGAAAAGTTTGAAGCAGAAAATTAAGTTGTTGCAAGAATTAGATCCTTGCAGAGTGAGAGAAGTGACAGGTTTGCATGGTCATTCACTGGCTTGTCTTTCCAGGAGAGTATGCCAGAGTGTTTTTCATCATTTCAGGATGCTAGCAGGGCATCATAATAAAGTGAGGAAATTAGTTAGAATGTTGTATTATGCTAAGAGTCCAGCAGTTATGCTTAAACAATTATGCACTGCTCTTTTGCATGGTTCTGAAATAGATGTGAAGAATATTTGTGAAGAAATTGAGTTTTGTTACTTTGGAAGTAAAGAGGAGAATGTTGAAATTGACCAAGAAGAAGAGGGTAATGTGGAAGATAGTGTACAGGTTTCCAGTACAGATAATTTTCAGAGGGAAATTGCGACGTTTCAGGTGAAATCAAGTGAGAGGCCTAATTTCACTTGTGTGTGTTGTCGACGCACTTATTATAAGAATCAGACTAAGTTAGTGGATTTATATGCAAAAAGTGAAAGGGAAAATAATAGTGAATGGAAGGATTTCACAACATACTTGATGGTAGAAAATTGTTTTGATTTGGGATCGGATCAACGTGTGTGTACTTATTGTTGTAGCAAATTAAATCAAAACCAGATGCCTGCTAGAGCAGTTCATAATAATATGGAATTGGTTGAGATTCCTTCTGAATTGAAGGATTTAAATACTTATGAATCTATTTTGATTCAAAGTATCCATCCCTTTCAGGCTATTGTAAGAATGGAGCCAAAGACAGGGAAATTGCCTCCATCAGATTTACAGAGAGGATTAAAGGGAAGAGTTGTTTATTTGCCTCTAGATTTGAAGAAAAACATTAACACAATTGGAGTAGAAAAAGTGGAAGAGGACCCTCTGGTTATCTTAGTTAATGGGGTTCCGACAAAGAATAAGAAAATATGGCAAGATTTAGTGGATGTTAGGAAAGTCAAAAAGGCAACATTGTATTTGAAAAAAAATAATAAGTACTATAAGAATATATATGTTGCAGAAGAGGAAGTAAGTGAGGAAGAGGATAGCGATTTGTGTGCTGGTCAAATTGAGAAAGTAGAACCCTCTACTAGTGAAGAAATATATGAACATTATAGTGTTCATCCTTGCATTCCAAGGAAGTCATGGGGAATGCTATTGAGTTGTTTCAAATGAAACAAGCCAAAGGGAGTCCCATTAGTGTTTGGGAGGAAAGTTTGGAAGCTCTGTGTTTCCCACAGCTTTTTCCAACAGGTCAGGGAGGAAGATATGATGAGCGACCTCATCAAATTCCTGCTTTTGAATACCGGACTTTGCGATTGTATGCAGGAGATGCTAGGTTTCGACAATGTATTCCCTATTTGTTTCATCTCCTGTTTGAAAGCGATCTGTCTGGACTGTCATATGCAGTGAACCACATCTTGAAAAGTGGTATACACATGCAAAACATCTCGGCAAGTGACTTTATGGATAAAGTCAATGTCCAAGACAGTATTTTGGATTCTCACCTGATTAATCTCATGGCGTGTCAGCGTGGTACTAATGAGTACTGGTACCGTCGTCATGGTGATTTAAAATGTATGCTGAGGAACTTAGGAACTCCCACATGGTTCCTCACTCTGAGCTGTGCCGAGTATGGCTGGGAAGACTTACTTGAATTTCTACCAGAGGCAAATGGAAACATCGAAAACATCGAATTCAAGACACCCGGAGAACTGTGCTCTTTGGATCCAGTCAATGTATGCCGGTACTTCAATCATAGATTTGAAGCTATGATGTCTTTCATCATGAATAAGAAGAATCCACCTCTTGGAGAGGTGTTGGATTTCTTCTGGAGAAAGGAGTACCACGCAAGAGGTGCTCCTCACATACATATGCTGTTGTGGATCAAGGATGCACCTAAATTTGGAACAGATCCAGAAGACTCAGTGATGAGTTTCATACAACAGTATTCTACGTGTGCTGTTCCAAACGCAAAGGAGAAGAAAAGCCTACGAGAAAAAGTTCTACGTTTCCAAAGCCATCGTTGTGGAAAGTACTGTCGTCGTAAATTCCGAAACAAGGACAAGTTCTACACCAAATGTCGTTTCGGCTTTCCACGACCGGTGATTTCTAAAGGAAGAGTAAACAGTTTGATGTCTTCGCTGCGACATAATGTGATGAAGAAATCACCTAAAAACACATACAATTTGAAGAGGAATGAAGAGTCCAAGTACATCAACGACTACAACCCAGTGATTTTGTCCATGTGGAATGCTAACATGGATATACAGTTTGTGGCTGATAACTGTATGGCTGTGGCTCGGTATGTGACATCTTACATCACCAAAAAAGAAAAGACAGAATTGAAGGATATGTGGGAGGACATTTGCCATGAAAAGAGCCTCAGTAAGAAGTTGTACAGTTTCAGTCTGAAGATGTTGTCGCATCGAGAAATCGGAGCTTACGAATGTTCTGACCGGTTGTCTTCAGCAAGTCTCTATGCCAAATCTAGGAGTATCGTTTGGGCGAGTCTTGGTCTTGCTGCAACACGTAATCGAGTTCTGAAACCTGTGCGGGAAATTGAGTATTTGGCGGAAAAGGAGCCAAACAGTACCGACATTTTGAAGAGCAACATGTTGGATACATATTATCCAAATCGAAGCAGTCACCTCGAGAATGTTTGTCTGTATGAGGTTCTACAAAATTACATATTCAAGAGGAACATCAAAGAAGATACTGAGAAAGGAGTGTATGCTGTAATTGGAAGTGAGGGATGTCTGGTCAAGCAAAGAAAATGCCACTTGGTAAACCATCGAAAATTGAGTGGCGAATCTCCTGAAAAAAAGGAGTTTTTCTATTTAGCACTTTTGCAACTTTTCAAGCCTTGGCGTGCAGAAGAGGAACTGCTTGGAGATTTCCTCTGTTACGAAGACTCTTTCACTGCCGCCAAGGAGACCATAGAATGTCCTGCTTTTCCTAAATATGTAGAAATGTTGAATGCGGAAATCGAGCAGGAAGCAACGATTGCAGCCGAGATTGCCAGAGACAGTTCTCAGGACAGTCAGAGTTCTGCTTCATTGAGTCAGGATCCACTAGGAGGACCTGTTATCGAAAATGAAGCTGCCACTGCCATGAATGAAGTGGGAAGAGCCATGGCACATGCTCAGGAGGATGCAGTTAACTTAGAAGACTTGGAAAGACAACTCAACGTTGAGCAGAGGAAAATATATGACGAAGTTACCAAGCAAATTGATCATGGATTAAGTCATGAGAAGAAAGAGTGCTCATGTACGTCGTTGAAGCCTGTCCGACTGTACGTGAGTGGAGAAGCGGGAACTGGAAAAAGTTTCCTCATTAAAGCAATTTCATGTTATTTGCAGGAAAGGACTGCGTCATCGCTGTCTTGTGTTGTCACCGCTCCAACTGGACTGGCAGCACATAACATTAAAGGGATTACTTTACATCGTTACTGATGCTGCCAGTGGAGCATGACAACAAATTACAATATCACAAGCTATCTGGAGATGCTTGTTGTGAAGTTTCAAGAATCTTGAGGAAAATGAAACTTCTTATCATTGACGAAGTAAGCATGGTTTCCAATGTCACGCTTGCCTTTGTACATTTGAGAATGCAAGAAGTTCTCAAAACAGAGTATGATGTGTTATTTGGTGGCAAACACATCATTGTTTTCGGAGATCTTCTGCAGCTGACACCAGTGAAAGGACAACCTGTGTTCAAAATGCTCATGCATGAAGATACCAGGAAGTGCCTAGGGAGCATTGGCAACGTCAATATATGGTTAAACTTCAATTATGCTGAACTGCATGAAAATATGCTTCAGGCGAAGGATGAAGTTTACAAGAATATTCTACAAGATGTTAGAATTGGAAAAGTGACCGAGCATGGGAAAGAAGCTTTACATGCACGATTACTGTCAAATTTATATCCAGAACAAGATGTTGTGCCTGAGAATATTTTTCAGAAAATTACTGAGAAGAAATCTGGAATATGTTTGATGCCAACTCTTGCAGAATGTGCCATCTTCAACAACAAAATGTTGCATTTAGAAAAGCAAGAGATTGTGAAACTGGAAGCTATTGACAGAGTAGAGCATATGGGATCAACAATTATTTTGTCTGAGAATTTGAAAACAAAATTGGATTCATTAGAGAAGACTATATCTAAAACTGCAGGTTTTGAAAAGACTCTGAATGTGTGCTTAAACTGCCGTATAATTTTAAGAGGGAATTTACATGTTGAAAGAGGTCTGGTAAATGGATCAATGGGTAATGTTGTTGATTTTGTGAAATACAGAAATAGAGATGGAATTGAATTTTTAAAAATTAAATTTGATGGCATTGAGGAAGTACAGCTAATTGGTCGTTGTTCTGCAAGATTTTTGCTTGTAAAAGACTTATATGTTCGCCGTAAGCAGTTTCCTGTTTGCTTGGCATATGCGGTGACAATCCATAAATCGCAAGGTTTAAGTGTAGACAGTGCATTGGTGAATATTGGCAGTTCTGTATTCAAGGAGGGTATGGCATATGTGGCATTGTCACGAGTTAGAACTTTATCGGGATTGTACTTGATTGAGTGTGATGTCACAAACATTTGTGCGGATCTAGATTGTGTTAAGGAATACAATAGGTTAAGAAGAGAGTATGCGCCACATTTGCCTCAATATCCTTTGTTTGAGAAACGTGTGGTAGGCCGGAAACGAAGAAATGTGACCAATACTAGGGAGGTTGTAGCAAAAAGACGAAAAGTCGATGAACCTGAAATTATAAGCAGAAACAAAAAGGATTCTGTTGAAGATGTTGTTGGTTTTCAATTTGAAAACAGTTCTGGTGTCAACTGCTATGCTAATGTAGTGGTTAATGTTTTGTTTTCTCTAGAAAATGTAAAAGAAGAGATTGTGGTCAATTCTGATCAAAGATTTTGCTGTTTGTTAAATTCTGTGTTAGAGAAATGTAGCACTGATAGAACAAAAATAGAAAGTGTGTCTGAAATTCGAAATCTGTTAGACAGATGTTCAGGTCAAACACAATTCTCTCAAAATATTCAGCAAGATTGTCAGGAGTTTTTAATGTATATACTTGATGTATTGCATGCTGAAGGTGTAGATGTAGATCACCTGTTTGGGCTTTCTTATCAATGGCAGCATGACTGCGAGAACTGTAGGGTATCAAGTACTACTAGTGTAGACTCAGAAAGATTTATATATTTAACTTTGCCAGACAGTAAATCAGTCTCTTTTAATAAGCTAGTAAAAGCAGCTGATCACAACATGGAGTGTAGCCAATGTAAATCTGAAATGATGTCAACATTATTTATACGAACATATGGCCAGTATGTCATTTTAATGTTCCAACGATGTAGGCCTGATGGAACAAAATTGACAACTTTAATAAAAAATTTTGTGGCTTCACAGTTGTCAATATCAGGAAGGACTTTTGTAACTGCAGCAATTATATATCATGACGGTCCTTCAATAACATCAGGACATTACACAGCTTATTTAAAGTCTAGAAATGGCTGGTCATTCTGCAACGATTCTGTTTTAATTTTCAAAACAAAATTGCCGTATGACCTTAAAAATTCTTACCTGGTGTTTTTAAAACCAAAATTTTAGGGAAAGAATCTCGGGATGTGCTCTGAGGAATTTCAAGAGGTTCTAATGGCTCCTACACGATTTGGCCTTGAGGATAAGTGTAGTACAGAGACATAACTTCTTACCATAACAGTTGACGTCATGGGAAAATAACTGCACTTTGAATGAGTTCAGAAAAACTGTTTCTTTTTATAAGCTAATTGAAGCAGCCAATCAAAACATGGAGTAGAGGGAATGTAAGTCTGCAATGCTGTCTACTGTTTTATATTGCTTTGTGATTAAAAGTGATGTAGAGAATTAAATAATTGTAGTAGTCATAGAGGTAGTGTAAGTCTGCTTCATAGTAAGCAGTATCAGTGTCATAGGAAATGTAGAACATGAGTGAGCAAGAAGGGTAAGATATTACTAGTCCAGGATTGTGAAAATGGTCTTCAACATTTTAACTCCACATTTTTCAATTACATCACCTGTGTTTCCTAAGTTTACGAATGACATTGTGCAGATGAAGTTTAGGTCTGTCCACGGACACAGAAGAGGTCTGGCCTTTGTTCAAGAGTGAAGTGGACATGACTTACTTCATTGGTAGGCTTTCACATGTATTATGTCCTTTGTATTCTTCAACAAGCGTAAATTTGATCTGCAACCCTGAGTAGGCCTCACCTTAAACAAACTTCTGGAGAGGCCACACCTTATCGTTATCCTGAAGTAATCATTTAAAATGTTAGGGACAGATTTATGATAGGTGTATGCCTCTTTTGCGACACTGTGCGTCACTTTTGTGACGCATTGGCGGTGGAAAAGATTTGCTATGAGGCGACAAAATTACAAATTGATGCATCTAGGCAGATGTGTCATGCTGTAAAAAACCCGTGCCACATGAAACGATGCAGCAGTGATGCAAAAGATGCACCATGTTGCAAGACAGGCCTCACTTCATCTCCAACAAGATAAGAAGCTGAGTCTTCTGTAAATGTCAAAATTGTTTTATACACTGCTCAACTTCTGTGTACTCTTTGATATGCTAGACTCCATCTGCACTATGAGATACCTAAGCAAAGGAAACACAGGTGATGTGATTGTGAAATGAGGAAAAGAAACTCCACATTTTTCAATTACATCACCTGTGTTTCCTAAGTTTACGAATGACATTGTGCAGATTAAGTTTAGGTCTGTCCACAGACACAAAAGAGGTCTGGCCTTTGTTCAAGAGTGAAGTGTACATGACTTACTTCATTGGTAGGCCTTCACATGTATTATCTCCTCTGTACTCTTCAACAACTCAAAATTTCATTTGGAACCCTGAGTAGGCCTCACCTGAAACAAACCTCTGGATAGGACACATCTTATTGGCATCCTGAAACAATTATTTAAAATGTTAAGGGCAATTTTATGATGGCTTTGCACCTCTTTTGCGCTGCCATTGCATCACTGTTGTGAGACAGCAGCAGTGCAAAAGATGCACCATATTGCAAGATAGGCCTCACTTCATCTGCATCAAGATACTGTTAGTTTAAAATGTATATTTTTAGGACTGTGTAGGGGCATGGAGAAGCAGAGGCTTATGTAAGTGTCAAAGTTATTGAAAAACTGTTTGTCCTTCAATCTTTTCCCTTGTCTTTTCTAATTATAAAATACATGTTTTAATATTTTTCAAATGTTTGTTCTCTCTTTCACAGATTGAAAGTATAACAATTACAAGTGACTAAGTTAACGACAATTATAAGGTAAATGTTTTGTACTCTTTTCGTTACATTTCTATCACATTTAACTTCTATTAGTTTCACTACTTCATTTCTTTAACCCTCACTTTCCTGCCTTTGCTACTTCCCTCAATCCTTTCTCTATTACTTACTTACTCTACTCCTTCCACTATTTTTGTCAGTCCCTCTCTTCTCATACTTCGTCACTCTTGTTCACTCACTCTGTCTCTATTACTCTCACTGTTTCTGACTGATCACTCTTTCACTACTTGTTCATTATGCTTTCTCTCTGTAGTTCAAGCACAGTAAGGGGCATATTATCAACACAGGCAATACATTTATTAGTGTTTTTATCGGCAGAAAACTGCCGCAAAAGTGGCTTTAGCAGCAGTTTTCTTCCGGAAAAGCGGCTTTAGCGGCAGTTTTCTGCCGATAAAAGCAGTAATTATTGGCAGAAAACTGCCGCAAAAGCGTCTTTAGTGTCAGATTTCTGCTGATAAAAGCAGCAAAATTTTTATCGCCTATGTTGATAATATGCCCCTATGTTATTTACATTTCTTTGCTGTTTCAATCATTCCTTTTCTGTTACTTCTTCTTTTCTGCATTGTGTTTTTTCTCTCTGTTATTCCGATGTTTTAATCTTAATTTGATTATTCATTCACATTCTCTAAGAAACTCTTGTTTGTTATTCTTCTACTCTCTTTTTTTTTCTCACTTCCTTATCTATTTTGTTTTTCACAATTATACTCTCTTAAATCTTTTCTTCAGTAAATAGATCTATTAAACAGTATCTCTACTTTACTCCCTATAGCTGTCTTTCTTTTAACATAACTGTCTGTTTCCTTCCCTTATAATTACTCTTCTTTAAATTTTTTTTTGGTTCGCTCCCGGTTCGCGTACCGGAGAGCGAACGGGGAAGCGAACCAAAAGAAATAGAGGTTGGCACAGTTCCAAATATTCTACCAATTTTTTTATAACGGGGAGGTAGTTCTGAAAAGAACTTTTTTTTTATTGTTTTTGTTGTTTTATATTTTTTTTATTATTTTTCTGAACATTTTTTTACTTTTTTTGTATTTTCTGAACAGTTTTATATTTTTTTTGGTTTTTTTTGGGGGGGAAACGAAAACGATTCATTGTAAAGGGCTCAACAGGAGCAACAAAAAAAAAAGAATTTATTCTCTGGGGCGTTTCGGACAATCATGATTGTCGATAGCTCTGTTGATCAGAGTGATGCTACTTTCTCTGTAGCAAATGAACCCATTGCAATGCACGCACACTTGTTTCACTTCCCCGAATCTCATCTGTATATTTGGGACCAACTCCCTCGCCTCTGGTCCCGTCACTTCCTGCACAACTGATCTTCTGGCCATAGAAGGAGGATTATCTTGCTGGTCACGTAACTGCGCAGCACTGTAGTTGTTAGGATGCCACCTACTCATATGGCGATGCATCGTGTAATTGCCGTAACTGTACTTCTTCTCGGTGCCTCTGGACAGGCTTTCTTTACATATAAGGCAAGTTACGTACCGTGCATTGACTTTTTTTTGGCCCTGGGGATAAGTAAAAAATTGCCAAATATAATTTACTTTCACATGAGACCTCCTGGGCTCCTCACGCAAAAATTGCCTCTCTTGCTGCTCTTCCTCTTCTTCCTCTTCTTCCTCCTCTTGCTGAATAATACCTTCAGCAGGTGGTCCTCTCTTCTTTGGATGTGGTGGAGGTGGTGGGGAAGCACCAGCTGAAGCTACTAATGAAGCCATTGCTCACTAATCACAAAGGGTCTTTCTCTCACAAAGATGAAAGTCAGAGTGAGGAAAGAAGGAGGGGTTTTCATCATTTGGGAAAAACAATAGTTCTAAACCAATGAAAAGTGTTACTTTTAGGTCACATGACCTAGTCTTACATCATTAGGAAACCAAAAGTGAAATGAACCAATAATAAGTGTTATTACCGAGTCACATGACTTGTTGTGTTTACGTTACGCGCTTTGGGCCGCGTCCCGGATCGCTTCCGGGAAGCAGCGTTTCGCGCCTCGGTTCGCGTACCAGTTTGCTTCCGGGTACGCTACCTTGGCGCGTCATATGACGTATTACGCGACAACGCGATACGTCACGCTGACGCGACGCGTCACGATGTTGTTTTCTAACGCAGCAGTTGCGGAAACGGAACGTTTACCGGTTCGCGGACCGGGTCGCGGCACCAAATTGCGCTAACGGGAAGCTAACCGGTTCGCGTACCGGGAGCGAAACAAAAAATATAATTAAAAAAAAAAGTATTAAAAACATGTAAAATATATTTTTTGATTTAAAGAAAAATACATTTTAAAGCTTTTGTTATTTGCTATTAAAAAACCATTGAAATTCACTGAAAAAACCATAGGTTATAGACCATATATAGTTAGGAATTAGCATTAAAAAAACCTTTTTTTACTCACATAAAACCATTGAAATTCCATATATAGTTAGTTGTACTAACTATATATCGCGCACCCGCAATCCACTGCTGATCATGTCACATATTACATCATTCATGACATGGTCAGTGACATCACTGATGACATCACTGATGACATCTCAAATGACATCACTGATGACATCACTGATGACATCTCAAATGACATCACTGATGACAACATCCAGTGACTGTATGTTTCTGTAAAGTTAAAATATGTCTTACATATTGAAGAATGAGTGGATGTATAAGTGTCTGGATGAAGGATTTATTAGGTGCATGATTGACTGTATGAGTGAGTGAATAAATGTGTGTCACTGAGTGCATGAGTTAGTGACTAAACTGTCTTAATTTGTGCATCATTATGTCTGTTGTTATGTAAACTGCTGCATGTGTTGATCAGTAGCTATATGAGTAAGTATATGGGTTATTGATTGGTTGCCCAAGTATTTGTATGGGAGACTGAGTGTGTGTGTGTGGGTGGCTGGGAGGTGTATGACTCTGTGCATAGATGTGTTAGCAGTTAATTCAATAGATGTATGGGTTCAAAAGTGCATGTGGAAACACTTGTATGGGCGGTTGACTGAGTGCATTGGTGAGTGAATGGATATCTCAGTGCTACATGTCAAAGTAAGTACATATGTAAAACACAGTACATGTGACAGTTGACATATATAAATAACTGTGCATAAGAGCCAGTGAATGTGTGAGTGGCTGTATGGATCATTGTGTACTTGTATCAGGCAATGTAAAAGAGAGTAAATATGTGTTAGTATATGTTTGAATAAGTAAGGTGTGTATAACTGTATAGTTGAGGAAATGGAGGTGTGATTGATTCTTTGCATGACTGACTAAGTGTCTGAGTAACTCCATGGATGAGTGACAGTCTGTGAGTGTCTGTTTACACTGAGTGTTTTTAAGGTTATATTAGAGTCTGAAGAGGTTCATCGTATTATCACATGAATGATGTCATCAGTGATGTGATCAGTAATGTCAAATGAGATGTCATCAGTGATATCATCAGTGATGTCATTTGAGATGTCATCGGTGATGTCATCAGTGATGTCATTTGAGATGTCATCAGTGATGTCATCAGTGATGTCATTTGAGATGTCATCAGTGATGTCATCAGTGATGTCACTGACCATGTCATGAATGATGTAATATGTGACATGATCAGCAGTGGATTGCGGGTGCGCGATATATAGTTAGTACAACTAACTATATATGGAATTTCAATGGTTTTGTGTGAGTAAAAAAGGTTTTTTAAATGCTAATTCCTAACTATATATGGTCTATAACCTATGGTTTTTTCAGTGAATATATATTTATATAACCTGCTGGCAGGCGACCAATTGGTAGTTATAGTTAGTACCTAGTTTCCATGGGAAAAACGTTTTTTGTTTTGCTAATAACTTTGGCACAGCTTGACGAATCCCCCTCCACTCAGATATACCAAAGAGTTTCATTTACCGGTGGCTTGGTTCCGCAGCTCCCTAACAGCGGGTCCCAGCATGCACCAGGTCCCACAGTTCAGGAGCTGCGGAACCAAGTCCACTTGGAAGTAATTAAGAGACACCTACCTATAATTAATGCAGAGTAACGCTGAGACGTGTCAGGACTACTTAAGTGTGTCACACACTGCAGTGCTCGAGATGAATAAAGTCGGCTTCTTGCTGTTAGAGCTGGGCTCTGGTGTGTTTTATGAGGAGCTACAAGTGGTAGGATCTTCATGCCTGCCTTCAAGAGCCCACCCTGCAGGGTTGGAGCCCCCGGTAAATAGAACTCTTTAGTATATTTGAGTGGAGGGGGATGACCCGCTTACAACGTTGCCAGCCATATCTGGATTTACTTGGCCATTTTGGTATTTCGTTGAAGAAAGGGAGAGAAGAAGGGTGTCTTCCTTTCTCCTGCAACTTCGCTGCTGAAGCGCACATTTTTTGGAACACTGCAGCATCTGTTTAAGCACTTGGCACCAATATTGAAAATCACTTGGCAGCAGAATTGAAAAAGCACTTGGTAGCAGAATTGAAAATGCACCGTCAGGCTGGCTAAAGAATTAGTGGTACTGGGTGAAAGAACGCTATTGAGCAGAAAGGTACGAGTCCAGTACACACTTGCTGATACCTAATTGGTGCATGCTGGGACCCACAAAATATATATATATATATATGGGTGCTCCGTCCATGAGGAATGGAACTCACGTATTTATGCCACAGACCCTACAACAACAGGAAGGGCACTCACAGGATCAATCACAGGAATTTATTGCTGAGCAGACACGTTTCGGTGACCTTGCCTTTTTCAATGCTCATAACAATGAAACACACCCCAGTGATGGTTTTTTTATTTCATCAAACTGCGCTCGTATTGGAGGATACAAGTCAGGTAAAAGAGGAGGGACTAGCCTTCATAGTTAAATGCTCATGTTTTTATGACAGTCATGTTAGCATGTCCATCAATAATAAGCCCCCAATGGCATGAAGTTGTGTTGACTGTATAATTCTCATGTAATGCATTGAGCGCTTAATAGCTGTTGTCAAAATATAGATATTAAGTAAACACAATATTCATTTTCATATTGCATGCTAATAAATAATTCGCATTCCATCCTACTAAAAATAAAACCATGTATGGGCTATCCAGAGATCCTCGAGGGAGCGGTTCTGTACCATAACACGGGCACAACTGTAATCCTGTGCGCCCGTTGTTCACTTGTGTGTGTATTGTTCAGATGGCGATTTTGGAAAAGGGGGGTGGTGATGGACAGAATTTCTGAATGATGCAGAATACTCTTACCAAGTCAATAGATCATGGTTTTAATCCATCACCGTTTTTTAGCTCACTGCACCATCCCAGCTCAGAACCTGGCTATATGCAAATTAGTCTGTTCCTGTCCCAGTGCATGATGGGAACAGGGCAAACCAAACTACCAAGCCAATTCTTATACTGGGAAGGAAACAAGCTTCCGGGGACCGGTTTCTGGCATCACAGCCTTCTTCGGCCCGGCTTGCTTGAATCCTGATGGTGCAATGAGCAAGGGACTCACGTCTGAGTATACCCTCCCACACATAGTGTGGATAAAACCGATTTTGGAAAAGGGGGGTGGTGATGGACAGAGTTTCTGAATGATGCAGAATACTCTTACCAAGTCAATAGATCATGGTTTTAATCCATCACCGTTTTTTAGCTCACTGCACCATCCCAGCTCAGAACCTGGCTATATGCAAATTAGTCTGTTCCTGTCCCAGTGCATGATGGGAACAGGGCAAACCAAACTACCAAGCCAATTCTTATACTGGGAAGGAAACAAGCTTCCGGGGACCGGTTTCTGGCATCACAGCCTTCTTCGGCCCGGCTTGCTTGAATCCTGATGGTGCAATGAGCAAGGGACTCACGTCTGAGTATACCCTCCCACACATAGTGTGGATAAAACCGATTTTGGAAAAGGGGGGTGGTGATGGACAGAGTTTCTGAATGATGCAGAATACTCTTACCAAGTCAATAGATCATGGTTTTAATCCATCACTGTTTTTTAGCTCACTGCACCATCCCAGCTCAGAACCTGGCTATATGCAAATTAGTCTGTTCCTGTCCCAGTGCATGATGGGAACAGGGCAAACCAAACTACCAAGCCAATTCTTATACTGGGAAGGAAACAAGCTTCCGGGGACCGGTTTCTGGCATCACAGCCTTCTTCGGCCCGGCTTGCTTGAATCCTGATGGTGCAATGAGCAAGGGACACATAGTGTGGATAAAACCGATTTTGGAAAAGGGGGGTGGTGATGGACAGAGTTTCTGAATGATGCAGAATACTCTTACCAAGTCAATAGATCATGGTTTTAATCCATCACCGTTTTTTAGCTCACTGCACCATCCCAGCTCAGAACCTGGCTATATGCAAATTAGTCTGTTCCTGTCCCAGTGCATGATGGGAACAGGGCAAACCAAACTACCAAGCCAATTCTTATACTGGGAAGGAAACAAGCTTCCGGGGACCGGTTTCTGGCATCACAGCCTTCTTCGGCCCGGCTTGCTTGAATCCTGATGGTGCAATGAGCAAGGGACTCACGTCTGAGTATACCCTCCCACACATAGTGTGGATAAAACCGATTTTGGAAAAGGGGGGTGGTGATGGACAGAGTTTCTGAATGATGCAGAATACTCTTACCAAGTCAATAGATCATGGTTTTAATCCATCACCGTTTTTTAGCTCACTGCACCATCCCAGCTCAGAACCTGGTTATATGCAAATTAGTCTGTTCCTGTCCCAGTGCATGATGGGAACAGGGCAAACCAAACTACCAAGCCAATTCTTATACTGGGAAGGAAACAAGCTTCCGGGGACCGGTTTCTGGCATCACAGCCTTCTTCGGCCCGGCTTGCTTGAATCCTGATGGTGCAATGAGCAAGGGACTCACGTCTGAGTATACCCTCCCACACATAGTGTGGATAAAACCGATTTTGGAAAAGGGGGGTGGTGATGGACAGAGTTTCTGAATGATGCAGAATACTCTTACCAAGTCAATAGATCATGGTTTTAATCCATCACCGTTTTTTAGCTCACTGCACCATCCCAGCTCAGAACCTGGCTATATGCAAATTAGTCTGTTCCTGTCCCAGTGCATGATGGGAACAGGGCAAACCAAACTACCAAGCCAATTCTTATACTGGGAAGGAAACAAGCTTCTGGGGACCGGTTTCTGGCATCACAGCCTTCTTCGGCCCGGCTTGCTTGAATCCTGATGGTGCAATGAGCAAGGGACTCACGTCTGAGTATACCCTCCCACACATAGTGTGGATAAAACCGATTTTGGAAAAGGGGGGTGGTGATGGACAGAGTTTCTGAATGATGCAGAATACTCTTACCAAGTCAATAGATCATGGTTTTAATCCATCACCGTTTTTTAGCTCACTGCACCATCCCAGCTCAGAACCTGGCTATATGCAAATTAGTCTGTTCCTGTCCCAGTGCATGATGGGAACAGGGCAAACCAAACTACCAAGCCAATTCTTATACTGGGAAGGAAACAAGCTTCCGGGGACCGGTTTCTGGCATCACAGCCTTCTTCGGCCCGGCTTGCTTGAATCCTGATGGTGCAATGAGCAAGGGACTCACGTCTGAGTATACCCTCCCACACATAGTGTGGATAAAACCGATTTTGGAAAAGGGGGGTGGTGATGGACAGAGTTTCTGAATGATGCAGAATACTCTTACCAAGTCAATAGATCATGGTTTTAATCCATCACCGTTTTTTAGCTCACTGCACCATCCCAGCTCAGAACCTGGCTATATGCAAATTAGTCTGTTCCTGTCCCAGTGCATGATGGGAACAGGGCAAACCAAACTACCAAGCCAATTCTTATACTGGGAAGGAAACAAGCTTCCGGGGACTGGTTTCTGGCATCACAGCCTTCTTCGGCCTGGCTTGCTTGAATCCTGATGGTGCAATGAGCAAGGGACTCACGTCTGAGTATACCCTCCCACACATAGTGTGGATAAAACCGATTTTGGAAAAGGGGGGTGGTGATGGACAGAGTTTCTGAATGATGCAGAATACTCTTACCAAGTCAATAGATCATGGTTTTAATCCATCACCGTTTTTTAGCTCACTGCACCATCCCAGCTCAGAACCTGGCTATATGCAAATTAGTCTGTTCCTGTCCCAGTGCATGATGGGAACAGGGCAAACCAAACTACCAAGCCAATTCTTATACTTGGAAGGAAACAAGCTTCCGGGGACCGGTTTCTGGCATCACAGCCTTCTTCGGCCCGGCTTGCTTGAATCCTGATGGTGCAATGAGCAAGGGACTCACGTCTGAGTATAACCTCCCACACATAGTGTGGATAAAACCGATTTTGGAAAAGGGGGGTGGTGATGGACAGAGTTTCTGAATGATGCAGAATACTCTTACCAAGTCAATAGATCATGGTTTTAATCCATCACCGTTTTTTAGCTCACTGCACCATCCCAGCTCAGAACCTGGCTATATGCAAATTAGTCTGTTCCTGTCCCAGTGCATGATGGGAACAGGGCAAACCAAACTACCAAGCCAATTCTTATACTGGGAAGGAAACAAGCTTCCGGGGACCGGTTTCTGGCATCACAGCCTTCTTCGGCCCGGCTTGCTTGAATCCTGATGGTGCAATGAGCAAGGGACTCACGTCTGAGTATACCCTCCCACACATAGTGTGGATAAAACCGATTTTGGAAAAGGGGGGTGGTGATGGACAGAGTTTCTGAATGATGCAGAATACTCTTACCAAGTCAATAGATCATGGTTTTAATCCATCACCGTTTTTTAGCTCACTGCACCATCCCAGCTCAGAACCTGGCTATATGCAAATTAGTCTGTTCCTGTCCCAGTGCATGATGGGAACAGGGCAAACCAAACTACCAAGCCAATTCTTATACTGGGAAGGAAACAAGCTTCCGGGGACCGGTTTCTGGCATCACAGCCTTCTTCGGCCCGGCTTGCTTGAATCCTGATGGTGCAATGAGCAAGGGACTCACGTCTGAGTATACCCTCCCACACATAGTGTGGATAAAACCGATTTTGGAAAAGGGGGGTGGTGATGGACAGAGTTTCTGAATGATGCAGAATACTCTTACCAAGTCAATAGATCATGGTTTTAATCCATCACCGTTTTTTAGCTCACTGCACCATCCCAGCTCAGAACCTGGCTATATGCAAATTAGTCTGTTCCTGTCCCAGTGCATGATGGGAACAGGGCAAACCAAACTACCAAGCCAATTCTTATACTGGGAAGGAAACAAGCTTCTGGGGACCGGTTTCTGGCATCACAGCCTTCTTCGGCCCGGCTTGCTTGAATCCTGATGGTGCAATGAGCAAGGGACTCACGTCTGAGTATACCCTCCCACACATAGTGTGGATAAAACCGATTTTGGAAAAGGGGGGTGGTGATGGACAGAGTTTCTGAATGATGCAGAATACTCTTACCAAGTCAATAGATCATGGTTTTAATCCATCACCGTTTTTTAGCTCACTGCACCATCCCAGCTCAGAACCTGGCTATATGCAAATTAGTCTGTTCCTGTCCCAGTGCATGATGGGAACAGGGCAAACCAAACTACCAAGCCAATTCTTATACTGGGAAGGAAACAAGCTTCCGGGGACCGGTTTCTGGCATCACAGCCTTCTTCGGCCCGGCTTGCTTGAATCCTGATGGTGCAATGAGCAAGGGACTCACGTCTGAGTATACCCTCCCACACATAGTGTGGATAAAACCGATTTTGGAAAAGGGGGGTGGTGATGGACAGAGTTTCTGAATGATGCAGAATACTCTTACCAAGTCAATAGATCATGGTTTTAATCCATCACCGTTTTTTAGCTCACTGCACCATCCCAGCTCAGAACCTGGCTATATGCAAATTAGTCTGTTCCTGTCCCAGTGCATGATGGGAACAGGGCAAACCAAACTACCAAGCCAATTCTTATACTGGGAAGGAAACAAGCTTCCGGGGACTGGTTTCTGGCATCACAGCCTTCTTCGGCCTGGCTTGCTTGAATCCTGATGGTGCAATGAGCAAGGGACTCACGTCTGAGTATACCCTCCCACACATAGTGTGGATAAAACCGATTTTGGAAAAGGGGGGTGGTGATGGACAGAGTTTCTGAATGATGCAGAATACTCTTACCAAGTCAATAGATCATGGTTTTAATCCATCACCGTTTTTTAGCTCACTGCACCATCCCAGCTCAGAACCTGGCTATATGCAAATTAGTCTGTTCCTGTCCCAGTGCATGATGGGAACAGGGCAAACCAAACTACCAAGCCAATTCTTATACTTGGAAGGAAACAAGCTTCCGGGGACCGGTTTCTGGCATCACAGCCTTCTTCGGCCCGGCTTGCTTGAATCCTGATGGTGCAATGAGCAAGGGACTCACGTCTGAGTATAACCTCCCACACATAGTGTGGATAAAACCGATTTTGGAAAAGGGGGGTGGTGATGGACAGAGTTTCTGAATGATGCAGAATACTCTTACCAAGTCAATAGATCATGGTTTTAATCCATCACCGTTTTTTAGCTCACTGCACCATCCCAGCTCAGAACCTGGCTATATGCAAATTAGTCTGTTCCTGTCCCAGTGCATGATGGGAACAGGGCAAACCAAACTACCAAGCCAATTCTTATACTGGGAAGGAAACAAGCTTCCGGGGACCGGTTTCTGGCATCACAGCCTTCTTCGGCCCGGCTTGCTTGAATCCTGATGGTGCAATGAGCAAGGGACTCACGTCTGAGTATACCCTCCCACACATAGTGTGGATAAAACCGATTTTGGAAAAGGGGGGTGGTGATGGACAGAGTTTCTGAATGATGCAGAATACTCTTACCAAGTCAATAGATCATGGTTTTAATCCATCACCGTTTTTTAGCTCACTGCACCATCCCAGCTCAGAACCTGGCTATATGCAAATTAGTCTGTTCCTGTCCCAGTGCATGATGGGAACAGGGCAAACCAAACTACCAAGCCAATTCTTATACTGGGAAGGAAACAAGCTTCCGGGGACCGGTTTCTGGCATCACAGCCTTCTTCGGCCTGGCTTGCTTGAATCCTGATGGTGCAATGAGCAAGGGACTCACGTCTGAGTATACCCTCCCACACATAGTGTGGATAAAACCGATTTTGGAAAAGGGGGGTGGTGATGGACAGAGTTTCTGAATGATGCAGAATACTCTTACCAAGTCAATAGATCATGGTTTTAATCCATCACCGTTTTTTAGCTCACTGCACCATCCCAGCTCAGAACCTGGCTATATGCAAATTAGTCTGTTCCTGTCCCAGTGCATGATGGGAACAGGGCAAACCAAACTACCAAGCCAATTCTTATACTTGGAAGGAAACAAGCTTCCGGGGACCGGTTTCTGGCATCACAGCCTTCTTCGGCCCGGCTTGCTTGAATCCTGATGGTGCAATGAGCAAGGGACTCACGTCTGAGTATACCCTCCCACACATAGTGTGGATAAAACCGATTTTGGAAAAGGGGGGTGGAGATGGACAGAGTTTCTGAATGATGCAGAATACTCTTACCAAGTCAATAGATCATGGTTTTAATCCATCACCGTTTTTTAGCTCACTGCACCATCCCAGCTCAGAACCTGGCTATATGCAAATTAGTCTGTTCCTGTCCCAGTGCATGATGGGAACAGGGCAAACCAAACTACCAAGCCAATTCTTATACTGGGAAGGAAACAAGCTTCCGGGGACCGGTTTCTGGCATCACAGCCTTCTTCGGCCCGGCTTGCTTGAATCCTGATGGTGCAATGAGCAAGGGACTCACGTCTGAGTATACCCTCCCACACATAGTGTGGATAAAACCGATTTTGGAAAAGGGGGGTGGTGATGGACAGAGTTTCTGAATGATGCAGAATACTCTTACCAAGTCAATAGATCATGGTTTTAATCCATCACCGTTTTTTAGCTCACTGCACCATCCCAGCTCAGAACCTGGCTATATGCAAATTAGTCTGTTCCTGTCCCAGTGCATGATGGGAACAGGGCAAACCAAACTACCAAGCCAATTCTTATACTGGGAAGGAAACAAGCTTCCGGGGACCGGTTTCTGGCATCACAGCCTTCTTCGGCCCGGCTTGCTTGAATCCTGATGGTGCAATGAGCAAGGGACTCACGTCTGAGTATACCCTCCCACACATAGTGTGGATAAAACCGATTTTGGAAAAGGGGGGTGGTGATGGACAGAGTTTCTGAATGATGCAGAATACTCTTACCAAGTCAATAGATCATGGTTTTAATCCATCACTGTTTTTTAGCTCACTGCACCATCCCAGCTCAGAACCTGGCTATATGCAAATTAGTCTGTTCCTGTCCCAGTGCATGATGGGAACAGGGCAAACCAAACTACCAAGCCAATTCTTATACTGGGAAGGAAACAAGCTTCCGGGGACCGGTTTCTGGCATCACAGCCTTCTTCGGCCCGGCTTGCTTGAATCCTGATGGTGCAATGAGCAAGGGACTCACGTCTGAGTATACCCTCCCACACATAGTGTGGATAAAACCGATTTTGGAAAAGGGGGGTGGTGATGGACAGAGTTTCTGAATGATGCAGAATACTCTTACCAAGTCAATAGATCATGGTTTTAATCCATCACAGTTTTTTAGCTCACTGCACCATCCCAGCTCAGAACCTGGCTATATGCAAATTAGTCTGTTCCTGTCCCAGTGCATGATGGGAACAGGGCAAACCAAACTACCAAGCCAATTCTTATACTGGGAAGGAAACAAGCTTCCGGGGACCGGTTTCTGGCATCACAGCCTTCTTCGGCCCGGCTTGCTTGAATCCTGATGGTGCAATGAGCAAGGGACTCACTTCTGAGTATACCCTCCCACACATAGTGTGGATAAAACCGATTTTGGAAAAGGGGGGTGGTGATGGACAGAGTTTCTGAATGATGCAGAATACTCTTACCAAGTCAATAGATCATGGTTTTAATCCATCACCGTTTTTTAGCTCACTGCACCATCCCAGCTCAGAACCTGGCTATATGCAAATTAGTCTGTTCCTGTCCCAGTGCATGATGGGAACAGGGCAAACCAAACTACCAAGCCAATTCTTATACTGGGAAGGAAACAAGCTTCCGGGGACCGGTTTCTGGCATCACAGCCTTCTTCGGCCCGGCTTGCTTGAATCCTGATGGTGCAATGAGCAAGGGACTCACGTCTGAGTATACCCTCCCACACATAGTGTGGATAAAACCGATTTTGGAAAAGGGGGGTGGTGATGGACAGAGTTTCTGAATGATGCAGAATACTCTTACCAAGTCAATAGATCATGGTTTTAATCCATCACCGTTTTTTAGCTCACTGCACCATCCCAGCTCAGAACCTGGCTATATGCAAATTAGTCTGTTCCTGTCCCAGTGCATGATGGGAACAGGGCAAACCAAACTACCAAGCCAATTCTTATACTGGGAAGGAAACAAGCTTCTTACCAGTATAAGAATTGGCTTGGTAGTTTGGTTTGCCCTGTTCCCATCATGCACTGGGACAGGAACAGACTAATTTGCATATAGCCAGGTTCTGAGCTGGGATGGTGCATTGAGCTTAAAAACGGTGATGGATTAAAACCATGATCTCTTGACTTGGTAAGAGTATTCTGCATCATTCAGAAACTCTGTCCATCACCACCGCCCTTTTCCAAAATCGTTTTATCCACACTATGTGTGGGAGGGTATGCTCAGACGTGAGTCCCTTGCTCATTGCACCATCAGGATTCAAGCAAGCCGGGCCGAAGAAGGCTGTGATGCCAGAAACCGGTCCCCGGAAGCTTGTTTCCTTACCAGTATAAGAATTGGCTTGGTAGTTTGGTTTGCCCTGTTCCCATCATGCACTGGGACAGGAACAGACTAATTTGCATATAGCCAGGTTCTGAGCTGGGATGGTGCATTGAGCTTAAAAACGGTGATGGATTAAAACCATGATCTCTTGACTTGGTAAGAGTATTCTGCATCATTCAGAAACTCTGTCCATCACCACCCCCCTTTTCCAAAATCGTTTTATCCACACTATGTGTGGGAGGGTATGCTCAGACGTGAGTCCCTTGCTCATTGCACCATCAGGATTCAAGCAAGCCGGGCCGAAGAAGGCTGTGATGCCAGAAACCGGTCCCCGGAAGCTTGTTTCCTTACCAGTATAAGAATTGGCTTGGTAGTTTGGTTTGCCCTGTTCCCATCATGCACTGGGACAGGAACAGACTAATTTGCATATAGCCAGGTTCTGAGCTGGGATGGTGCATTGAGCTTAAAAACGGTGATGGATTAAAACCATGATCTCTTGACTTGGTAAGAGTATTCTGCATCATTCAGAAACTCTGTCCATCACCACCCCCCTTTTCCAAAATCGTTTTATCCACACTATGTGTGGGAGGGTATGCTCAGACGTGAGTCCCTTGCTCATTGCACCATCAGGATTCAAGCAAGCCGGGCCGAAGAAGGCTGTGATGCCAGAAACCGGTCCCCGGAAGCTTGTTTCCTTACCAGTATAAGAATTGGCTTGGTAGTTTGGTTTGCCCTGTTCCCATCATGCACTGGGACAGGAACAGACTAATTTGCATATAGCCAGGTTCTGAGCTGGGATGGTGCATTGAGCTTAAAAACGGTGATGGATTAAAACCATGATCTCTTGACTTGGTAAGAGTATTCTGCATCATTCAGAAACTCTGTCCATCACCACCCCCCTTTTCCAAAATTATTGTTCAGATGGCACAATGTTCCAGGTGCCCCTCACCTGCTGCCTTTAATCTGGTTATTCGCTGGACCAGTGCCACAGGAAAGCACAAATCCAATGACCGTTTCCCGAATTGAATAATCCCAGACTGTCCATCAGTGTGATGCGAGGTAAGTCCTTTCCAGAGGCGACGGTTCTTACTCACAAATTCGACGGGTGCCTCTACCTGGCAGAGACGATTCTGAATAAATAAACACACCAAATCCTTGAGAAGCAAAGAATGTAGCGCATTCCAGAGTCTGCAAAATATTGTTTTATTGCAGCATAGCTAACAAACGCAGGGGCATATTCCCAACAAGTATCGATATTTATCGCTAAATAGGCTTAGCAACGATTTTTTTATCGCTGCCTATCGCTGGATATGTTAGCGGAGAAAACATGCTATTAGCAACATTTTTCTCCATTGTGCTAAAATATCCAGCGATAGCGGCGAAATGCGTGAATATCGCTGAGAATACAGTGATATTCACGCTTTTGCGACGAAATGCTCTTAGCCATGTTATTCACCTCCCATTGGATAACATGGCTAATAACTGATCTGAGTAGGCGTTGGTTTTTGGTGATAGCGGTAATATTTCCATCGCTACGCCTACCTTGCTAATAGGCGATAGCGACGTTAGCGACTGCTTTCAGTCGCTAACAGGTTGGGTACGCCCACTTTGCATGTCATTAGCGATAAATATCTCTGACACGCAAAGCGGGCTCCAAACCGCTCGCTATCGCCTAAAAGCCGTCGCTAACATCAGTTAGCGACAGCTTGCTAATAGAGCGATAGAATTATCACCGCTTAGCAGCCGAAAACGGCCGTTAAACCGGCGATAATTGCCTATCGCCACCCTTGGTAATATGCCCCTCATTTCGGTCATCAATGCCTATGTTAATTTCAGCATTACATCTACAGACATGCCAACTCTCCCAATTCAGGCGGGAGACTACCTTTTTAGGTCTCGCCTGAGACAGCGCATGCTGTATCTTCTAGACATTTAGTGAGTGGCTTTTAAAAGTGCCACAAGAGGCTTTTGGTGGCCTAAAGCTTGCGTGCATCTGAGCGTGCATGCGCGCAGCCGCCATCTGCCTTTCTGTCATGGCTCATTAAGCCTTCCAGCGCATGAATTATGCTTCTCCACCCCCTTGCTGTCTGCTCTCACTACTCCCCTCCCTTCTCCCCCTCCCTCCTCGTTAGCTTGTTATTCTTTCCGCCTCAGACAGTAGACATTTTCTGGTGCTTGTGCCTGTTTTCATGATTTTAAGTCACTTTCCTATGAATATTTAAAAGTTCTACGTGATTTACTTCAGAGACCTGATTTTTCTTTTTTTTTGCTACAACAAAGGACAATTATAAAACATTGTATTGCAAGTCAAAATAAAAATAATCGGGTTGGACTATTTTGCAGCATCTGTAAACTCGATTACTAGACTCGTTTCAGTGTAAACATAAACGTCTCTCTTTATAGCACATTTTTCAGTGGTGCTGTGTTATTTTATATCCAATGGGGTAATCTTTGTCTAGGAACCACTGCTCCCTATTTATTCAGACCACAACATTTCACAACCCTGCCTGTATTTTATGTATTGAGGAACTGATATATAAGAGCAGAAGGCACGTATGTGATTATCATAAACCTGTGTGTCAAAGTTAATATGCGTACAACACTCCCATATCTAATGTGCAACGGGCCTGGTAAAAATAAGGGAAATGAGTTCCAATTTCTCCCAGCTGAAAAACAAAAGACAAACCAGACTGGGGTGCAGAAGCCCCTCAGACCCCTGCGCCCTCGCAACTGGTACACTACTAACAGATAAGCCACTGACATTGAGGTCCTGGTACACAAAGGGGACCTATAGGCCACCGCTGGTGCTGCACAGCCTGGTGTAACTCCGTTACCATTCTAAACTAAAGCAGGTCTCACTTGCCCATTCTTTTGACATGTGCTATTGGCACATCAGAGAGTCAGGAGCCTACTGGGACCGGAAGGCCACATGCATTCTTCCAAAGTGTCAGGAAAGGCATATCCATTGACATGCCTTAAAGAGTCTGCCATGAAAATTGTCATTTATTCCATTTTACATTGTCGGTTTGCAGAAATATTTTTTTTTTATGTATGTCTGTGCTGAAGCCTGCAAAGTAGTCGCCGGGAATACTTACTTCCGGAGTACAGTGCGACTTCCATGCACTCCTCGCTCTAATCGGGGGGAGCAGCGGCTTTGCTGCCTTCACACTCTCAGTCCTGTGTCTAGTTGTCTAATAATCATGTAGAAAAATTTTTGTATTTGTGTACGCAGTTAAATATTTATGCACTTGCAAACAAATTTTTTTTTAAAATCAACCATCCCTAAAATGCATTTGTTCTTCCAGGTAATTCACGTATGATAAATAGAGGATTCCTCCCTAAAGGCCAGATCGTTCTATTGCCTTAGTAACACATCGCCTGCAAGTTTAGGAGTGGTGGTGATGCTTGCCATCAAACTATTTGGAAACCCTTTCACGACTCTTTAAAAGAGAAAGCCATATGACTATATCTTGGAGGTAGGCAAATGTAGCTCGTAAAGCGTTGCTCGTGTATTTTAAATAGAAGCTATACCAAACTTAAGTCAGAAAGAGTTTTAGTGTATTTAATCAATGCTGAATCATTTTATGAACTATGGTCTGGGCAGCGTTTTCAAAGCATTGTTTTGTGAAAAATGCTTCCTAAAATTGTCTTGGCATATCTGTGTAAGTCTTTTTCATATTATATTAAATTGACCATAATCAAGAGCGTTGGCTCAAATGCACAATAAAGCTGGATGGGGGACCAAACTCAACTACTTGGCAAGGTTCAAGTTTATCTGATATACATGCAGGTGTTAGCATCCACAGCACCACAAGCTGCAGTACCGTAGCAAGACACACATGGTGCTGTGCAAGTTTGAATAGAAATATTTATGGTGATTTTATTAATAGTGAAATGAATGCCATCACTCCGAAGTAAAATAGGTGTCATGCGCACAGCAACATCATTTTAGAGTAGTTACTCGTACCTTTAAATCCTTCTCTCATAATAACAACACTAATAATAATAATATTATGAAGTAGATACACATATAAAAAATATATATAATACTATTACCATTCAGTCTATAATGAATGTTTACAAATCACAAATACATATTTATTAAAGCAACATCAAAGTGGAACTATGGCTAGCTCTGTGCATTTAATTAGTGGGATAAAGCCATCACTGAAGTTCCAACTCATCAAACATGTCTTTACTCTATTGCTTATGTTCAGCCACTTTTCGGATATGAAGTAGCCCTATCAGTAGCTGAAAAATAGCCGAACGCCTACATTTGTAATTCCCGCTAGGAATACATTCATGCAGGCCCTAATAAGCTTTTCAGTGGTCTAAAGACAAATAATTTAAGGAGTAGCGCTTGTCTAATTGCATATTTGGAGAATGATATTATTCACAGCCATTATATCTTTGAACGTAACGCTTTGTATAAAGACAAAATATAACAAGCATTGGCATAGCCAATAGGTCTCGCCTTTGGGAACTTATAAGTATTTAGTTATGCTGCACAATATCCTTGGTGCAACAACATCAACTGTCCCCCTTGCTGTCTGCTCTCACTACCCCCCTCCCTTCTTGCCCCTCCCTTCTCCCCCTCCCTCCTCGTTAGCTTGTTATTCTTAACTTCGGAAGCATCTGATGTGAATTCTTCAAGGAGCAACTCACTTCTGACTAAGCCAATGCCGCCTCAGACAGTAGACATTTTCTGGTGCTTGTTCCTGTTTTCATTGGTTCCATGGACCCAGCTCATCTTACTGTTTGCTTACGTTGCACGCTTTATGGCCACCTTATCTTTTAGTATTGTATGCTCCGGCCAGACTTCGGTGTCAGAGCAAGCTTTAACCCTCTACACCCCAGCACAAAGCCATCAAGAGCGAGCAACAAATGACGCCAACACACAGTCCCTTGTAGGAACATAGACTGTGAGAGTAACACTGCAACTTGAGTTTCACCTACTACCTCTTGTTTTTAAAGTGGAATTGACAGATGAACGTCCAAATATTTAAGAAGCCCCCAAAGCTTTCATATTTGTAGCCTTTGTTTGGAAATCCTGGGCAGGACGGGTTTGAGCGGCGTCCTCTGGCATATGAATGTGTAACCAGCTCTTCCCAGTTACCCTTTGCCCCTCCCTTGTGAGAAGTTTCAAGGTATTGATTGCTATAGCAGGCAGTTGCTATTTTGCCATCAGTTTAATCCCTTGCAATGTAACTTCGCTTGTAAAACATTAACATTTCACAGAGTGCCTTCCGAGTGTGTAAGCTTGAATGGAGCCCCGCCACTTTTCTGTTTTTTAAACAAGTACCCGGAGGCAACACTCGACGTTTTGCACATTAACCCTTTAATAATGCAACGTTTGAGCAACTTCAGAATTGTGCTGATCTGTAGGTATACAGCACTGGATAAAGGATGTAGGGAATACTGCCTGTGAGTTGCCTTTTTAATGCCTTTTCACTTGCCTACCTTTAGTGATGTGAAACGCACTGGTACCAGCATGCTGCACAGAGGATGGACGCATTGTTTAAGTTGCAGCCCTTTTGCTGTTTCTTCACACACTCACCTAGCACTATTTTCATGCACAGCAAGCATTGGCATAGCCAATAGGTCTCGCCTTTGGGACCTTATAAGTGGTTAACCATGCAACAGTTAATGTTGTTGCACCAAGGATATTGTGCTGCATAATTAAATACTTATAAGGTCCCAGAAGCGATACCTATTGGCTATGCCAATGCTTGTTGAAGGCTAGTCTCCTGCCTCTCGATTCATGCATCTAGAAACCCTATGTCAGCACTAATTAGGTTACCTGATGCTCTAGGCTGCTTAACCGCATGCGTGCGGGCGGAATTCCGCTCGTACGCTGAGATTTTTAAAATCGCATGTTACGTGACGAGCTGGGCTCGTCATGAGCGTGCGAGGAGGCTACGCCATGACGAGCCCAGCTCGTCATCAGCGTCGAAGGGGTTAACACAGCAGCGCAGTGCGCTCAAAACAAGTCCGGCTTTAGTTTCTGCTCTTTTCTTCAGTACCTTCCCCCCACCTAGTCCCCGTGGTTTTTTACTATAGCCTGAGCCCGCCCCAAAAGCTATTGCTTTAAATGTGAGCTGGGGCAGGCCCAGTGTTGAGAACTCTGGAAACAAATCATTTTCCTGCCTCCTCCTAATTAGTATTTCTTGACGGGCTTCACCATAGCAGGCATCTTCTGTGAGAGTGGCAGACTGGAAGTACTGCACTGCCGGTAACCTGCTCCTGCAGGCCAGTGCGCAATACTGCCAAGCTCCCAGTGACTGCTATAGCCTGCTCCTGACACAAGTGAAGAAGTCAAGGTAATAAAAAATAACATTCAGTAAAACTGAGAAATATGTGTAAAACTGCCAACAATAAAATGTTGATGCCAGCCTTGATTCACACAAGCTTTAATCTCCCTCTCCAAGAATTACCTCAGACATCAAAGCTTAATGCGTTGTCCTTAATTCTTGGAGGGGGAGACAGGAGCATGTGATAGGAATCAACATTTTTATTTTTGCCAGCTTTACATATAAGTGCACATAAAAACAGAGTCTAAAACTCTGTTGTTGTTAGCACCAAAACGAAATGCTGATTTTTCCCATACTCATGATGTGCTGTTAGGGACAGAGTTGCAGACTAAGAAATGGGAAACCTGTTTCAAGTCCTGGAGTTGGCTCGTCATCCTGTGACTCTGTGCAAATAACTTAATCTTCCTATAAACAATGAGTGGTGACATTGTGAAATGTAATTGGTGCTCCTGTAAAGCACTCCAGTACCTTCAGGTCGGTTCTGCTATATGAAAAATGAACAAAAAGGTAAAAACAAAGCTTTAATATAAGTAAAGACTGTTTAGTGCCTAATGTGTAAATGGCTTGTCCATTTAAATTGTGATCTTGGAAAAATACTTTATTTCACCCAAACTTCTTGTGAGAGGCTGGCCTGGTATATGATGTCTAAATATGTAAGTGGGAACCTTGCACCAGTCCGGACAACCCCATACAGTGGTTTTAGAGGTCTTAGGCAACCTTAGAAAACTCTCTAAGTGGTAGCTGTGTCTCCATACAATTCAATGTGTATATTAGTGCACTGTGCAAACAAAGCTCTACTTTGCTCTCTCCACCTCATCTTCATCACCAGCTCATCTTCCAGGTATACAGATTTGTACTTTAGTGCTACAGACTGTCACAGGTATTGACTCAGATTACAACAAGAACACAGCTAGTGTACTGTGGGCAAAAGCACCTCTTTGTAATTTGATGCCTTCTTCATTACCCCCTTGTATTTGTCACAGTCTTTTCTTCCAGGTGTATTGGCTTATACAGTTTCTCCCATTATGTTGACTTGTAATGCATTGATGAAATTAATACATATGACTCTCTTCCTGGAAGTGAGTGTGCTACATTCTACTTACAGGTGTATGTATGACCTATGTCTATAAAGCAGAAGTTATTTCTTGAAGATGGTAAAAAAACATCTCTGCCAGTTACTAGCGGCTGCTCCTTTAGAGCGTAGGAGCGCCGCCCCACTAGCAGTGCGAGAAGCAGAAAATAAAATGGTATTTTAAATATCATTGTATTTACAGCTTCTCGTGCTGCGAGACAGCAGAAGGCAGTGGTAGGCCTGGTTGGGGGCAGGCGGGAGGATATGCCTGGTTGGGGGCGAGCGGGTGGGCGGGTCAGTGAGGAGTGGCTTCCCTCTGAGTGCCGTGACTGCATGGTTGGCCCTGGGGCACACTCTACATTTTCTCTATGTAGGCTGCATGCAGCCTACATAGAGAAAATGGCTTCCCAACATATGCCCGGCTGGGTACTGTACAGGACTACCCACCAATCACAACGCTGCCATTGCAGCGTTGGAATTGGCTACAGAGGGGAGGGAGGAGGGAGTATGCCTTGTTTCTGTTCCTGCTCCAGAGCGGCCCAGGAGCAGAGGCGGCACAGGACCGTCATCAGATAAGTTTCAGTTTTATTTTACAACCACCCCCCTGTGAAAATTGTGAGCCTCAACCGAGTGTGACCTTGAGAAAATCTTTCAGTTGCGTGTGAAACCTGTTCAGTGAGCTGCTACAGTGTACACAGTGCACGGCTAGCTAGACACTCTAGGGACGCATTAGAACTCATCCATGCAAATGGACTATTTGCCAGACACCACGAATCACGCCCCTACGAAATTTTGTGGTAGCGTAATTGACTGTTACCTGCGCTGCACCTCAGGGCGCGCCTCCCTCCAGGCCATCTGACTTTGCCACATGTTGGTGTGGTGTCAGATCAAAAGGGGCTAATTATTTCTATATGCAAAGCCGACAGGGAGTGGGCAGAGTATGCCACCTCAGGCGACAAAGCCTGGTTACAGGAAAACATTCATGATCTCTCGTCAGGTTTTATGTTTATTGTCTCCTGTATGCTGTTCCTACCAAGGGTACGATAAGACCACATTGAGACAAAACATAAGCTGGTTTCAGAATCACTTACAAAGTGAAACCCCTTCTAGAATGGATGCCACAAATACGATTTAAAGGGTTTGTGTGTGCGTGAATAGATTTGCAAGTTTGTATGTTTTATGTGATTTGTGTTTGGATGGGTGTTTATATGGTTTCTCTGTGCCCTTGTATGTGTGGGGGTGTCTGTGACGGAGGGCAAGGAGGCTGCTTCGATATCTCACACATTATCACAACATACACAAAAAAGACAGCCTTGACGTAGATGTCAACATAGACACTATTCTCGACCTTGAGCCCCTGGCTGCACAAAGGCATAGACTACCACACGTCTCTTTGCTAAGATATGTTTATATGAGCATGCATGGAGGCAGCCAAAAAGAAAGCATCTTGCTTGACAAGCAGCAGAAAATGTGATTACAACATACGTGTGTTTCACAATCCAAAATACACAGACAGCTGTAGCTAATGTTACTTGACAGAATGTGTAATAATAATATATGTCAAATAGGTGACTTGTTAGATGAAAATCGAAGGAAGCCCCTTTCAAAAAGCAAGACCAGCTGTATGAATGTGAGCACCATATGCCGAACATTATTATTATAGTTATAAATGTTCAATAGGTTTTTGCTAATTGAGTGTCATTGAGTGGTTGTGTGCATGTGTATTGTAATGCTATTGTAATGCTGTCTATGACTTGGCATATTCTGAGCAGTGGCCCATGTCATATTACGTGTCATTTTGGAGATGCATGTAAAATTGTATGTCAGTGATTTTGTTATTCCCAGGTTTAACAACATGTGAGCATATATTTGAAATGCGCTATATTTTATTGTTTGTAATTTCATCTGTGTATTTATTCCTTTTATATATGGTCGTTGAGGTTTATGTCATTTTTAGGGGGATAGTTTTTCTTTGATTTATAGGTGAATTCGATTTTTTGTTTAATTTCCTTTATTAATGTTTGCCTTTCTGCTGTTAGTGTTATAGCCTGTCTGCATTGGTTTTCAGAGTGATTCTCTTGCAGTGCCTGTGAGTGGCTTACTCCAAGGCTTTCCTGGAGTAGATTTGAGGCTGTTTGGGCATTTGTACTGCTTGAATAGATGTGGGTGTAACTTATGAGCACTGGGTCTGCCTTACACTTTTGTAATAGTGGTTATACATGTTCATGGCCCTCATTGGTCCCCCTTACTTTTTGTACTTTTCCCTTCTTTTCTCCCACTTTGTAGTAGATATTGTTCATTTTTCAGACATTCCCCCACCCTAGCTACTCCCAGACATACTACAAAGTAGTAGGTCTACGTGTGCCTGAGTTCTAGTTGTAGTTGTAGTGGCAGCAGCCTTCCGAGAAATACAGCTGATTGAGGTGAACATCGACGATGTAGGTTTTGGCAATAGCACTTAGTTATTTGAGACATAGTACTACAATAGTATTATTCTGAAACTCACAAATTGCCTTGTAAATCAAGCCTATTGTTTATAGTTTCAACAGTCGTAGTCTCTATGGCCCAAACGTAGATTTTATCATTGACCGTCAGAGGCAATTGGAACAATTAAAGAACCGTCGCACAAAGCAAATGTACGCCTTCATCAAAAGCAGTTCTGAATTACCTTCGGGTCGTGTTCCCACTCTAAACACTAACACTCTTTAAAGTGCAGAGTGAGAATGCAGACTGGTGCAAAAAAAGTTTCTCACTCTGAAGCTACAGCCCCTGCCGCACATGATGTTCCTCTGAGAAGCATACACCCTGAGTGCCAACACTGGGCCTAGCTTCAAAAATATGACAATAGAAATATTTCTGACGCTAGGCCCTGCTGGCACACAGCATGTATTTTGCTCAGAGGTGCTTGGCACTGACAGGATCTAGCTTCAGAAACATTTCGATCTACATGTTGTTATATGACATCCTTTACTAATGAAATAACTGCACTTTCACTATTGCTTTATTAACCTTTGTGCTTCTCAAATTTGCTTGAAAATGCACCATTTACCCACTCTTTATTCAAACTTTTTGCCGGGGAGAACTCCCCCGATTCCCCCTTACAGTGTTCGGCCTCACTCGCTCGCCACGTTGCACTCCAACAGAAAGTTTACACCTCACCACATCCAAATGTCACCAGCCACTACTGCCTGCCAACCATTTTGCGTTACGCCTGACCCGTTTCATGTTACGCGTTATTCAGGCCTTTCCACCCACGCATATTTCTCCCTCTTTTCGAAGTTGAAATGTTAGCATGTATGCTTCTAACTAGTTTGTTTTTATTAAAAAACTTGTAAAGATTTACTTTGTTCAACAAGCAATAGCATTGGCACGTGTTTCTATACTTCAACAGGGGGTCAGTAGAGAGTACATGGACTGTTGGTTCTCCTGTCCCCTGTGTATCTTTTTGACTTGCTCATAAGGGTAGGTGTGTTGGGAGAAGGGTTCCTCCCTATTTCCTGTGTTTATCCTGTCATATCTATACAGGAGTTGATCATCACCTTTCAACTTTCTCCCTTTACAGTTTGCGTGTTTGGAGACATTAATGCATCCTTCCACATCCCTGGTTACTGGATTGATTATTTTTCTTTACAGGTATATCTATGTGTCTCAGATAAATGTGAGACTCCCTTGTTCTGCACATTGTTAGTTCATGTAATACATTCAGCATATTACTAGTTTTTCTCTCTTCATTTGCAGATCTCCTTCCCTGCAGTTCCCTACCTTTCTTTCACCCGCGTAACCATCCCAAGAGTCTGCGCTCTGATAGCAATTCAGACATGGGGCTGTCGAAAGGTGGACCCCTCTGAGCATCAGCATGACCCTGAGGATACACCAAATATGGGACACATAATAATCATGATCAATCATCAGAGTATATATGCCCCAATTATATTCTTTCTTCTTCATAATTGAGCCCTGAATGGGCAATGTAAAAGATTTATAAGGTGCTATTCAAATCATTTGGTACAATTTCATCCTACATGTCACTACACTTTAAAACACTTTGAAATTGATGGATATCTTAAAATTATACATGACATCATTACTTCATTTACCAATTATTTGACCACTATCACACGTAAAGTGCCTGTGCTATAAAGTATCTGCATCCCACTGAAGGGTCACCACTCAAGTTACTGTGTGCCCCTAACTTTAGAATAACTAAATACCTACCAATCACAACTTAACTATACTATACATGCAATATCTGAATTGGTAAAGAAACTACAACGACCCAGTGGCAACCACTACTTGGTAATATAGTTATACTTATCTGAAGAAACAATAACTCATGCTGTTTAAGTAACTTTAGGCCACGAGTTATAGTTTCTTAACATTGTATAACTATAACTGCTGAATTTCCATGATTTTGTGTGGGTAAAACGTGAACTTAATTATAAACTAACTATAACGTCCCTGTAACTTTGTTTTTTTCAGTGACTAATTATATATACGGAAAATAGGCATTAACCTGTTACACAGAGTGTTAAAGCAAAATGAGAAGAACGTTTTAAAGAAAGGTTTGATTTTCTGTCCGGGTATACATTTTGATTTGGTAGAAATCAAAATAGACAGGTATAAGTTCATACCCAAGATGATATTGGTTAAAGATCACACAGTGGAAGAGGTTTGTCGTGTAGTTCCTACATACCCTCTACAGGATCTGCACATTTGGATAACATAAACTGTGAGATTGGCGGCAGATTGGTTCCGTGCACCCCCACAGGATATGTTAGCTTGTCTGTAACAGCTAGCTCACAGTGACACTAGAATCTCCTCTTATCGGGGAGAGAATAGTTTCTGGAAACCTCAGAACATGACAACCCTGATCCCTCAGAATCATGGAAACAATACACTATCTTTTTGTTCAGGCACTTGTGCTCACTTAGTTGGTCTCAGAGATACACAGAAAACAATCTGGGAGTTTCAATAAGAATTTAAAGAACAGTTGTTATTCTAGTGCACAATAAATGAGCTGTCACAACCATTAGACAGTAGCAGAGATATATGATTAGCAGTACTACGAGAGTAAAAGGAAGGTACAGTTCTACCATTTTGCAATAATTATGAATACATACAAGTATACAAAACACATGATAAAAGTGCGTACTCCTACGACGCCTCCCTTATAATAATATGAGGCTGGGTCAGACATATTAAATCCTGAAAAATATGGAAACGTTTGTATAAAGGTTTTTGAACTGCCTTTTGGCGGTGTTGGACAATGTTCCCACTGTTGGTATGTGAACACATTTCTAGGATAAGCAGATTTATGGAAAAAGTCTTGACCATAATGTTGGAAACAATACACATTTTTGAAATCTGATGTGCTTTCCGAAGTTTCACTATTAGAAAATGCAGCACATTTTTATAAATCAGACAATATGTTATTTACAGTTTCAAATTCCCAATTATCGGAAAATGTACTTGAGGTAATGATATCACTTAATGATATTTTTAAATAAATGAGAAATTTTCAAAATTTGAGTCGGGCCAAATATATCGAAATCAACCTTGTCCCAAACTATACCATCCGGTATAGGAACTGCTGTAATGTTCACTGATGACAAGTCTCTTTGTTCTAGATGAGATGATTGATGTGGTTTCAAAATTAAATTCACCTTTTGGACTGCAGTGCATTGTTGAAGACATTAACAAGCATGATAAAAACTATTACTAAGCCTTCCCAGAAAAGAAAGAAAAATATCCCTGTTATTACCCATAGTTTTATCCAAGGTAATACCAAGTCTTTGTAAGAAAGTTCAGAAAGTCTTTAACTTGCTGCTTATGTGATTTTTGGACTGGCATGGTTTCAGGTTCACTTGGAGCCAAAGGAAATGTATCACAGTTTATGAAGTAGCCAGAAGCAGTTTGATCAATTGTTGGTATTGCATCAAGATTTGTAGAAATCGTAGTTTTCTCTTGTTGAAGAATGTTGATGTAGACATCTGTATTTGCTTTAATAGCAATTTGTTTTTAATTTTGATTCTGAATTCGAATTTCAGGTTCAAGAGAACTAGTTCCATAGCATTGTTGCATAGTCCTTCACTCGAACGTGATGAGTCTTTTTCGTTTGAAACTCTTGAATTGTAGCGAGAGGAGGGCATCTGGTACTCTGGAGTCCACGTGGTCTACTACTCAGTATCTGCCACATAGTGTGGTTTAATCAGGTCGATTAAGACAAATCTGTTCTCATTTTTTCCAGCTAGAGGCTCTACCGCCTCTTGCCGGAAAAAATTTGAAAAGTACAGTTCTTGTTCCTGTCACTGCTATGACTGGTACAGGCTTGCTGTAGGATGACCCCAATTCTTTCTTGTCTGCTATTTTCTCTCAGACCAGATCCCTGACTTTTAGGATCCAGACAGGTCTTGCTGTGACTGATTCGACCTCCCCAGTGGCCGTCTGCTTCAGGTGGACATTACTTTGTTGTGTCCTAAATTCATTTAAATCCTGTAAAACAGCCAAATAATCATGGATGTTGTTGTATACAAATGAAGATAGATGACAGGATACTTCTAGTTGATTACATGTAGATTTATTGTAGGACACAGCTGAGTACAAAACCTCGCCAGCTGACCAGACCATCAACTGACACTGGTAGAACACTCTGGTACAGATTAGAACACACACAGGTATTCTGGGAACGTGAGGAGGTGAAAACACTGAGGAAGGGCTAATGACTACTGTCAGCCATATTGCAAGAAGAATCAATATACAACACATCTTCCTTCTTTACAGAAAAGAAATGAAACAAACATAAAAATAAAGCTTAAGGTATGGGAGACAGCAACAATAATATTGCAGACAGAAAGAAGGTCTAAGACGATTCAACAAAAATATTACAGACAGAAAGAAGGTCTAAAAGAAGGTCTAAGACAACTAGAACTAATTTTAGTTCATGAAGGCAAAAGAGCAATTTAGGGCAAAGAGTGTAAAAGTGAAGTGTGAGGTGAGACACAACTCTTAAAACAACTAATAGGCATCACCACTACCTACTCCCCTTAGACTGAGAAAACAGGAAAAAAGATAGTGCACTCCCTCCAATCTGTCCTTGACCAGCAAAACAGGAAGAGACAGTCCACCCTCTCGAAACTGTTTCCGTCCGTCAACACTTTACGCTCTGAGTTGAAGATAGACAGTTCAACATACGCCTTCGTGCTTTATAGATACCACATTCTTAGAAAAACTTAGAAGATTCCCAACATAGGTACTCCAGAAGATTACTGAGTGCAGTATAACAAGCGATGTTAAAAGAATCATTTTTTTTGTTGTTGATGGATACATAGTCCTAGATGTGACTAACTTAGACGCAATCTGGACCACTGTCCATCCACGGTGTTGGTCACGGAACCTTTGTCACCAATACAGGCTTACCGGCCTAGCCACCGTTGTAGATGAACTGTCCAAACACTGACCTGGAACCTTGGTTCCCACTGCGGACTTTCTGTCCAGACTCTCACCTGGGACCTTTGTCCCCATTATGGACATGCTGCCTAGAGTCTCCCCTGGGACCTTTGTCCCTGTTGTGGATTTACTGTCCAGACTCTCACCTGGGACCTTTGTCCCCATTGTGGACATCATGTCTAGAGTCTCCCCTGGGACCTTTGTCCCCATTGTGGACTTACTGTCCATGCGCTCAATCTTTGTACTGAGACATTCCGCTCCTTGTTCTGGGACAACCTTGTCTCCTCCAGTACAGTGATAGTCCATTCACTTTTCCTTTTACTTTGTCCCCTCTTGAACCAAACTCGTTCCTGGGACCTTTGTCTTCTTGTGTTTCTCTTTGTGATCTTTGAACTGTATCTCTTCAAGATAGTATCCAAAGGTTTTGTCCCCCAAACTCACTCTGAAACCAAAGACATCTTTCTGCTTGTTAGACACGGTTCAGGCACTTTGACCAGCTTTGAATTGTGGGACTATTTTTCTGTTCTAGGTCCTATGACCGCCTCTGCTCCTTAATTGATTTGTGCTTCTCTTGTTCCTGGACGCTCTGTACCATTTAATTGGAATTCAAAATTAATAGTGGCTTCACGAAACACAGTACATTTTCATATGCTTGATCACTGACACGTTTCTTGTTTTCTGCCAGAATATTAATAAATACGGAAAATATCCACTAGATGGCACACTTGTCAGGAATTAATATACACTGTGACTAGTATTTTATCACTCGTGAAGATCTACGCTACAAAAATGATAAACCTTAGATACCAGTCACGTTATCCTTCCGACGAGATGGTTGATCCTCTGCGGACAGCATGAAACCAACAATGCTAAATTTTAGTCCAAAGAAAAACTTAGAGTACTTCCACACTATAATGATTCCCGGAACAAATCCATGCCAACAAAGAGCACGGAAATCAAAAGTGCAACTTCCATTCCACTCACCAAGTTGAAATGTCAGTCCGTGTGTGACAGTTCTTTTCCGTAGACGTCGCGCTGACACCGAGATCCTTATCGCTTGTCGCGAGTTGAACATCACTACACGCCGTACTTGAAAAACGTTGCGTTGTGTTCACAAACCCTGTCACCATGAGAACACAACGCGTGAAGAAGAAAATAGCTGCTTGACGTAGGAGAGTGACGTTGCATGCTGCGCAGAATGCGTGATGATGTATGCAGCTTGGAAACGAGGAACACTGAGATGACACTGAGTACGTCACTATGGAGCATGTAGCTCCTACGCTGAGGAACACGAAGATATTACCACGTCATCATTTCAAATGAGCCATGGAGAAGTGCAGATCAAACACGGAGGGAAAATAACGGTATTAACAAGCACTAAAGACTCACGGTAGATGAACTTGAACTTGTTTCTTCCGTTCGTGACTCTAAATGATTCATTTCATTTACTGATTAACGATCATGTGTCCATCCGATTTCACTCGTTTTTCCAGCAGCTGTGCTTTGAACGTCAAAAGTACTTAGTTAAAATCCATGCTGTCTCGTGTCCGACTCTTCATTAGAAGCATTACAGGAAGCAGAGCAGAGGATAAATTCTTTGGATTTATTACAAAACGTTACTGGTTCATACTCAATTCCCTTAAATCCTTGGTACGAGCTGTAGCTGGTTGGGGAACAGTTAAGTTTAAGTTTTCAGTCACTTAGAAAGATTTCTCAAAAATAACAAGGCGCTACAAATACTTTCAGATAGTTTTCTTCCATTTTCACGGCAATTTAAAGGTTTCTGGTTACTTCACTGCTATTACTTTCTTACACCTTATGTCTTGCCACAGTTAAGATTGCGCCGTACTGCCAGAGAGGAGTAATATACTCACAGTTCTTTTCTTGCTTTAAATTCCTTTGAATTACTCCTCATACATTTAGTTTCAAACTCCTTTAGATGATATTACTGGCGGCAGATAGGTGAAGAGCAGTGGGTTCTTTCTGCGAGGTGTAGCTCAAGCTGTGTTAGATGGTTTCCTCTCTGGTCTAGTCAGCAGAAAACGTCGCCAAAATGTTGTATACAAATGAAGATAGATGACAGGATACTTCTAGTTGATTACATGTAGATTTATTGTAGGACACAGCTGAGTACAAAACCTCGCCAGCTGACCAGACCATCAACTGACACTGGTAGAACACTCTGGTACAGATTAGAACACACACAGGTATTCTGGGAAGGTGAGGAGGTGAAAACACTGAGGAAGGGCTAATGACTACTGTCAGCCATATTGCAAGAAGAATCAATATACAACAGATGTCAAAAGGTTTTTAAGCCACCTTCACAATCACGATCAGGTACCCACATTCTTGTCCCAAATAGGACCTCATATGGAGTGACCCCCCCAATAGAGAACTTCTTGGCATATTGTTCAGAACCTACTGTACTCCATAAAGATGTTTCATCCAGCGCTCACCAGTGCCTAATACTCTAGCTGTTAAAGACTGCTTTAAGTCTCAGTTTTTCTTCTCCACAACCGAATTTCCCTCAGGATGGTGCAGAGAGGAGTACTGCAGAGCTACACCCAATCCTCTCATGGCCTCCTTGTAAGCCCGAGAGCTAAACGCGGGGCCCTGGTCAGAATGTAATGTGCCAATTGCGCATGTCCCTATGAAGGCTCGCAAATCTTTTACAACAGTATGAGCATCAGCAGAGCGCTGGGGCCACACCCATAAGAATCTTGAGCAGGAATCCACAGCAACCATGATATATCTGTAAGCCCCATCTCTTTTTTAAGGTGCCATAGTGGTGCACGTAAACACACGCTAGTGGTTTGTCAGATATTAACAATGGTGTCTGCGCTGGACGTGCTAAGGTGGAACCTTTCATCTGCTGGCAGATGTCGCATTTCAAGACATACCGCCTGATTCATCAAGCTAAACTGCACTCGCAAAGGGCAAGATTCTCAGAATCTTGCCTTTTTCGAGTGCAATTTTTGCATTTGGGATTCATCATCCCAAATGCAAAATTTGCTATTTAAGAATTTGCACATTTGCGAAGAATTGAATTTAAGGAATCTCTATTTGAGATTCCTTAAATGCAATTCATGAAGCATTTTAAAATTGCGAAATTGCAATTTTGGGCCGCTATTTACCGAGAGGTCAGACCTCTCGGTAAATAGCAAAAACTTAGAAAAATGCATTTAAATGCATTTTTCTAAGTTGCATGTTACACACACACATGTCCTTTGGACATGTGTGTGCGCAACACCAATGTAGATTTGGACACCCCTGCACCCTTGAAATCGCATCCTTATTTGCGATTAGCTAATTGCTAATCGCAAATAAGGAATAACTCCCCATGCATTCCTATGGGCCTGTGGGCCCATAGGAATGCATGGGGAGTTATTCCTTATTAGCGATTAGCAATTAGCTAATCGCAAATAAGGAAGATGTAGGAATCGCAATATTTATTGCAATTCCTACATGAATCCCGTTTTGCAAGTCCTTAATAGCGATTCCTTATGAATCGCTATTAGGGCCTCGCAAAACGGGAGAATGATGAATCAGGCTGATAGTCCTTAGTCTGCTTTGTTAATCCAGGCCAAAAATAGCGTTGTTTCAATAAAGAAACTGTTGTTGTAACCCCTGCATGTGGAGAACCTATACCCTTGTGTGGTGCTAGAATTAAACCTAACCCACAATCCATGTTTGGAATTGCTCTATCCCCCACTCCAGGAATCCGAGCAAATGGAATTTTATTGGCATCTAACTTGCAGGAGTACTTGAGTGGAAATCTTTTTGGTACTGCACCGCTATTTTTGCGTGAACCAATAACAAATAACAGCTACCATAATCTCACTGTCGATTTTCGTTTTAGAACGAGTGATTGCAGCTACTGAAGCTTTGTGTACAGCCCCCTGTGCAGCTGCATCAGCCAATGAATTCACTTCAATGTGAATGCCATCACGCTGATGACTCAGTGTGTATTTCACATAAGCCCTCTGTAGTTCGGTTTTTAACTCCACTACCTGTTCCAATAGCAATTTATGCTTAATGGTGTCACCTTTTCCGTCTCTGAACCCATTTTGAACCCAGTATTGTAGGAATTCATTATATGACTGCACACAGTAAAAGGAATCACACACAATTAGTGTGGGGAATTCTCGATCCGTATTTACCAGTGCCAGTATCAAGGCTTTCAACTCTGCCAACTCTGCCATGCAGTCTCCTAGAGATTGCGTTTTAGTGCAACTTGGATGGAACTTTCCATCCCCAATGCGAATTTTAACGATTGCACATGCTGCGCTATATTGTTGCTTACTTCCTATGTCAGTAGAGCAGATCCGTCAGTGTAAATTATATATTCCTACTGATCTAAAGGCATTATTTCATTTGGGAAAGGATATTCTTGTTCCTATTGCAGGAATGCTTGTGTCTTTAAATTTGGGTCGTACCTGTATTCTACATCTGTTGCAGTGAGAGAATTAGCCCATTGTATCCATCTCGGATGTAAGGCTTTAGCGTTAGGAACGCTTGCCTTTGTCGCAGCCTCTAAGGCCAATGCCAGTGCTCTTTCTCTTACTACAGCAGTCTGTACAGCTGTCAGAATCTTTTTAGTAGATGCGAAGCTCATCTCAGCATTTGTGTACAAATGTGATTTGTACGCAATTGGTACTGTTTCACCTTCATTATATGTCAGATATGTGTACGCAGATTGACCCGCTATTATACGGATCACCAGGTTGCGTACGTTTACACGTGTCTGTAAGTGTTTGGAAGCTATCATGTCAGCTTGTATGGAATTAAGTGTATCTGTGTGTTCCTGTGTCCATTGTTTTACTGAAAAATCAGGTTTTATTAAGTTGTAGAAAGCTTTTACTCTTTCTGCGTAATCCAAATGTATGTTCTACCAACATTTAAGAATCCCAGTATTGATTGTAAGTTTTTTATTGATTTTGGAGATTGGAGCAGCACGCATTTTTCTAAATAATTGGTTGCCAGGCTTTTCCCTTCCCTTGAAAGCTTGTCCTACACAAAATTAAAAAAACACCTAAAACTCCTCTTCCTCAACCGCAACTTCCTGAATGGATAGCCGCCGCATATTCCTGCTCGCCGTTGCTCCCAGACATTGTATCACTAAGACCTACCTCCTCCTTGCTATTTGACCCCTCCCTCCTCCTCCACCCCTAAGAGGTTCAACCCAAGACCATGTGCTCTCAATGAAGTTATCTCAGGACTCACATACTACCTCAATGCTGCTCAGCACACTTGGACTTCCGAACCAATATGTATAACATTGCTTTATTGTATGACTCTTGCACAAAAAAATGGTTGTAAAGCGCTCCGATACCCTTGGGTCAGGCCAGCGCTACATAAAACTCTTTAATAAATAAAAACAATAAATATCCTAAAAACAGGACACTGAGGTGGGCTATTTTTGATTTTTTAAAGTTACATTTGGGATGTATGACGTTACAACACATACTTTTACAACACCTACCTTTACAACGCGATTTTTACAACGCATACCATTACAACGCATAATGCTTTTAGGCGCTGGCTAGTGAATAGTTTAATTTACTATTCCAACTCCAGTCCCCGTGGATAGTAGGGAAGGTTATTGGATAGTAAATTAACCTATTCCCTATCCCAGAGCGCAACCCAGAGCAATGCGTTGTAATAGTTTGCGTTGTAAAAGTTGCGTTGTAATGGTAGGTCGTTGTAAAAGTTTCGTTGTAAAGGTTGTTTACCTTAAATTTGTAGCCCTCAGATGCAAATCCCAAAATTATGGTATTCACTCTGATCAAGTGCTCCTCTAGGTCATCGTCTGTCAGATAAATATCATCCACATAGGACAATACCTCTTCATCAAATTTTTGAAGTAACTCAGTTACTCTGGCCGAAAACAACCCCAGGCTGTTTCAATACCCTTGGGGGAGTCGACTAAATTGCCATTGTGACCCTAGCGCTGAGAATGCTGTTAAATACCTGCTTTCAGACACTATATTTTGGCAGAAAAATCCATTTGAGATATCAAGCGTCGTTTTATATTGTTTCTGCACAATGTTATTCATTAATGCGGCACTGTGTGCATTTTGGATTGCAAATGTCTTAGTGCAAGTGTTTAACCCCTTCCATGCTCATGACGGAACGGTTCCGTCATGAGCTACGGTTGAGCTGTGCTCATGACGGAACCGTTCCGTCACGACCACACCCGTTTTTATTACGGCCCAGCACCGGAGGGGGAATCGCGGTCGCACGGAAAAGGTTAAATGTCTGTAATATAAAACTAGACAATATAAATTGTCAGGTTTCATGACCGCAAACAAAGGATTGTTCATTGCTGAGGTGCAATTTTCGATCACCCCTTGGTATTCAAGTTGATCTAACATCTCCTTGGTCTGTTTTTTAGCTTCTTGCTTTATTGGATACTGCCTCTGTGTAGTTGGAGTATTTTTTAAAGGAATTATGTGGTGGGTTGAATCCTCATCCCATCCAACATGATTTTTGTATAATGCTAGAGCCTGGGCTACCGCCCACTCCTGCACATATGTGTGTTGCAAGTGCCTGGGAATATGATCTGCGAATGCCGGTAGAATTACTGTTTCTCCTTTAGGGCAATCCATGAAGAATGCTGGCGGCCAATGTCATTCAGTTAACAAAATGTCATAGCCAAACGTAAGGTTCTCCCAAAAGAGACCTCTCACTGTTCTCATGACGAATTGCGTCAAGTTTCTATAGATTTTAATTAAATCTTTATGGTGTATGAGTAAGTCTCCTGGCGTAATTGTTTCAATGTCAGGATGTGGTGTGTAGGCTGCTAATACCGGCCATGTTGCCCCTCCTTCTCCGAGCGGGCCAAGTCTTACTCTTCTTCTTATATGGGGTAGGGCTCCTTTCAACCAGTATAAGTGCTCCTGGTATGTGAGCGGAACCTCTATGTCAATATTCCACTGGTGCATCTCCTTCTGTGTAGGAGTGACATTTTTTGTTCTTGCATTTGCTGCTGGGAATGTAATGCATGAATAAAATACCTCTGTTTTATTTGATTTGTGTGCCTCAATAATGAAAACTATTATGCCACCCCTAGATGATAATCCATGATCTAGCATTTTCAGGGTGACTGTATTTCTAAAGTTTAGTGCAATTTGTATTGTGTATGCATCTTCCGCCTCGTCTGTGAGGTGGAGTGCTTGTTGTAGTGCGTCTAAGACTGGGTTAGTCATTGTTCTTTGAAGACTGAAAAAATATTTTCCAAGGTAACCAAGATACAATATTATGCACACTTTTTAGGAACACTGTGACTTCAAGCTTGATTAACGCACAGCTAATAAATAGGATTTTTTTTGCCTACTCAGCTGTGGCAGAGTTGGTGCCCATGCACGCCAGACATCTCTGGTGTTTTGTGAGTAGGGGTCTCTGAGAATAGAATGACTGAACTACTCAGATTCTACTTTTAAATAAGTACCCAACCAACGTTGGCGGCGCCATATTGTGTAGTTCCTATATACCTTATACAGGATCTGCGCGTTTGGATAACATAAACTGTGGCATTGGTGGCAGACTGGTTCCGTGCACCCCCACGGATAAGTTAGCCTGTCTGTAACAGCTAGCTCACAGTGCCACTAGAATCTCCTCTTATCGGGGAGATAATAGTTTCTGGCAACCTCAGAACATGACAACCCTGATCCCGCAGAATCATGGAAACAAACAACATACTATCTTTTCGCTCCTTGGAGGGAAGGATATCAATTGATTACCATGGATATAGTCTCGCTCTACACTTGCATTAATCATACTGTAGGATTAAAAGTTTGCAAATACTTTCTAAATAAAGAGGATATAGCCCAACTAGAGCATGTTAATATGTTATTGGCAATGATGGAGATAATACTAAAAAAAACAATTTTCTCTTTAGAAATAAGGTGCATCATCGAGTCTGTGGGAACGACATGGAAAATTCTATTGCTCCAAGCTACGCGAAACTCACCATGGGGTGGTGGGAGAGGGAGTTTGCTTAGCCTGAATAATATGAGAAATGCTTGGAAAAGATCATCATTGGGCTGCGATATATTGATGATCTCTTTTTGATATGGGATGGAACTGTGTCAGATTTTTTCGATTATTTTACGAGCCTCAACAGTAATAAACATAATATGCAACAGACATTGACAGTCAGTAATAAGAAATTTGAATTTCTTGACCTACTTGTATATGTGGAAAAAGGCTGTAAAAAAACTGTAAACAACTTTATTCAGAAAGGCTGCAGCACCCAATAATGTACTCCATGCCACGGGCCAGTGGCGTAACAATAGCCCCATTCTCCTCCCGCAATACGGCGGGCCCAAGCTCCAGGGGGCCCCCTCCAGCACTAGGCACAAGTGGGCCTGAGAGCTCCTGACTGGGTCTGGCGAATGGGGGGCCTCCATGCACTTTGCAGGGGGCCCTCCCCAAGTTTCTTCATCCCACTGCTATGAGCCATCATGACTGGAGACTATGTTAAGGCTTAAGAGAAATTGTTCCATAGAGAAGAAGTGGGGGAAAAAACCTCCAAAGTATGAGAAGAAGATTCCTGTCTCGATAATATCCTCAAAGCATTCTAGAGAAGGCTGAAGAACGCACTAAGTCAGTGACTGGAATGGAACTTGTGGGCAAAAATACAAGAAAGGAGTCACAGTATCAGGACAATATTAGGTTCATTCTACAATAAAGAAGCAAACTTGATAAAAGGGATCTTGAGAAAGCATTGGCCTTTGATAAGTAATGATAATGATCTAAAGGGCAGCATAGGTCTATTTACAAAACTGACTTTTAAAAAAGCACCTTCGCTTGCCAGGATTTTGACAAATAGTCACTTTAATTGTAAAGAGGAAGCCAAGGAAAAATCTGAGCTAGGACTAGAACAAAGAAAGGGCTTTTGAAAATGTGCCAGATGTCAAGTTTGCTAAAATGGGGGGTCTATTTAGTAATCTTTTATGCCATATGTGCATCCCGAAAGTGATGCAAATCAACGCAAATAATTTTTACCTATTAACTTTCCAGCACTAAACTTGTTTAGAGCTGCAAAAACACTTGAAAGTAACACAAAGCAGGGCATAACGATGGCGGTGCACCACGCCTCTGCATAGTCACCTGTGATACCTGCCCCACCCTCAGTGATGGCGGATCGCTACCAGCGTGCAGGTCTGCTTACGCTCCTATCCTGAGGCGATGTGATGACTTTGTGGCTGTTCTTGGCTGTTTGGCGGGGAAATTTAAGTGTTCTCGAAGTCTTCGAGGGGCTCCTGTTCCTGCTCTTACACCACTGCCATTTGTTTCCGTTCCGATGTGTGAATATCCCTGACTGCGGCGTTTGTACCCGTTTGAAGCTTTCCGGGTGGGATAGGAGCCCACGGCAGGTGAGAGGGGAAGAACGGAGAGAGAGGCTGAGCGGAAGCTGTGGCTGGGCTGATTTGCAGTGTAACCATGAGCCAAAGAGCTGGTGAGTTAAAGGATTAAAGGAGCCAGGGTAGCCATTAGCCATTAGCCATGAGTTGGTGAATTAAAGGATTAAAGGATTAAAGGATCGTTCCACAGAACATGCTGCCCTAAAGAAAATGTCAAGACCTGTCAAAACGGAATAAAAAAACAAAACAAAACTTTTTTTTGATCAACATGCTGCTTTTGGGACTACAGACTGTTTATGTGCCCCGGCGGCCAGCGAATTGGCCATAATTCCTGAGGCGTTTTTTTTCTCCCCTTCCTTTTTGTAGTGCCTCTCTGGGATGGACAGTATTCTCCATTTATGAATGACTTAGCTCTGAGCTTGAGCTTTGAGCTGGAGGGCTCTGAAAAATTCACAGCTAAGGAAGCTTTAAGGTGTTCTCCACCCACACTCAATGTAATTGCTACAGCTGGGGAAAAGTTTGGTGCTCCTGCTGGGGTCTATAAGGAAGCTCTTTTCTCCTTTTTTTTCTTCTTTCTGCGTCCTTGCGAGAGGAGTTGGGGGAGAAACGTCACCTTGCAGTGATACCCATTGAGGGAAGGACAGGGAGGACACCTGGGTAGATAAAGAAGGAGAAATTAACTTGAGTGGTGCCTCAGGAGAAAATGGGCAAATTGCTAAATGCACGGATTAAAGCCAGAACTCGCCGGCTTCAGGCAAAAGAAGCAAAAGAGGCAGCCAGGATGACGGGCAAGGAATCCTCTGAGAAGCCGCCTGGGCTTAACTTCACATTTGAGAGCTCAGATGATCAAGAGTCACCTTCCATGGAACCTTTAAATCAGACTAGTCTTTCAGTGAACACGTCACTGGACAATATGAATGTGATAATTGCTAGCCCGGGAGTATCTCAGTCGGATAATACTGGATCCAACGGCCCTAGAAAAGAAAAAACGGTCGATGCTGCTGCCGAGGAGCCAAAGCAATTCCCCCTCTTTGTTAAAAAAACCAATGCGCAACCTCCTGTAAGCCCTGCTCGAACTCTGCAGCCTACAGGTGAAAACCTAGGGATTAGTCAACCTGTGACTATATCATCACAAGTAAAGCCTTCCGGCCCTGCTATAGCCGGCCCTGAGCCAAATGCCGCGCCACTGCCGGGTCTGATACTCCATCAAGACGAGAAGTCATCACTGCTGATTGTGCAAAAGGACCCCTGTCCGGGAAACATCGAATCAGCACAAGGCTACAACCAGTTGAAGGGTATCTCTAACACCCTCGATCCCTTAAATCCTAAAATCAAAATCTCCTTTGGCTGAAACCCAGATACAACCTGACTCCGCCTCACAGAAAACTGCCTCATAGCACAGCACATAGATAATCAGCCATCTTGTACAATCGATCCCTTCAGTCCCATTCTCAGCCTGGATACTGAATCAGCAAGTGAGATGACGGTGAAAGATATGTTAAGTCTAATCTTGGATGAGGTTCGGGAACTGAAAAGATTTCGGAGAGCTGAACTAGCTTCTATTCATCTGCGACTGGAGAAGATTGAGGATGCAGTCTCAAGCTTTCCACTTAGACTGCAAGAAGCTGAGACCCGAATCTCAACTCTTGAGGACCAGATGACGGAGGTCAAAGAAGAGGTTAAAGGTAAACAAAAGCAAAAGGGTGCTCGAAATAAACCTGGATGAGTTGGAAAACTATACACGAAGATCCAACCTTCAAATAGTTGGAGTCCCTGAAGGGCTAGAGGGCTCCAACACAGTTCAATGGGTGACGTCATTCATAAAGCAAAAAGTAATTCCAGAGTATGAAGGGGACCTGACTATAACTCGAGCGCACAGGGTACCTGCCCACCCCTTTCCTAACTCCAGATTGCCACGTGCAATCCTTTAAAATTTTACGGACTTTCGCATAAAAGAGACAATACTATCTAAAGCTATTCAGCAAAGACAGTTTGCAGTTAAAGAAACAACTAAGTGCCGGATTTTCTCGGATATGTCAGCTGCGGCGGCGCGCAGGTGGAAGGAATTTGTGAAAATTCTCCATCTATTTAAGTCTAATGGTGCCCAGGCCACTATTGCTCAACCATCCAAATTGAAAGTGTTGGTGAAAGGCAAATTCTATATGCTGTCAGATTTAGATAAAGATCAGGAATTACTAAAGGAAATTTCACAGGGCCGTAAGGGGTAAATGGAAGGAATGGATATAGAATAGAGCTAAAACCCATGGGTGCGAAAAACAGAAATGACCAGGAATGATCAGTCAAGTGATTTTATTTTTTAATTTATTTTTGGATGGAAGGTATTAGTAGGTATTGTAGGTTGTAATCTCAATGGAGTGCTAAGAATCCGGAGTAATCAATTATTCACTTAATGCGTTGAACGAGTCACTAGATGCTAAGCATGCTAAGGTTTTTTGCACACTATGCACTGCGGGGGTGAGGGAGGAGGAGGGGTCCTAGGGGTGTAATAACAGGACACCTGAGTTGTTAGGTGAAAGGGAACTGTGGCTGGCGTGGGGGAGGAAGGAAGGGCCACAATTCGGCTCGGGGGTAGGTATAGGAGCACTATGGAGGGGGGGTGGGTTAAATGGGGTGGGTAGGGAGCAAAAACAAGGAAAAAATGAAGTCCCTTATGTTTTCTGTTTGGTTATTGGTTGATCAAGGTTTTACATATTGTATTAAGAGAATGAACCGGCTACAACATTTGTTAAATATTTCTGATGTCTAGCAAGGAGCAATTGAAAGTAGTGTCATTTAATGTCAATGGTTTAAATAATAAAAAGAAAATGCGGGCCATAGAGATGTGGATTAAGACAGAAAATCCCTCTATAATTCTGCTACAGGAAACTCATATTCCATCGATAAAACTGTCTGATTTTTCTATGTTCAGGGCCTGGGCCTCATATCGAGGCTTCTCCTTGATCTTGGAATCTCAGAGAGGGATAGCCATCTTTTTAAACAAGAATATTCATTCAGAGATTATAAATTCTGAAAGTGATAACCTAGGGCATTGGTGTTGGGCCACATGCACAATTAAACATAGACAAAGACCTATTACCTTTGTAAGTTTTTATGCGCCAGTGAAAGATAATTCTATGATATATGAACAGCTGTTTCAATCCTTATTGACCATTATAGGAGATGTGATTATTGGAGGAGATTTTAATATTCTTATCGACCCAAGATTAGACTCCCACTACTAAAACTAAAATCTTTGAAAGTTCTCCAAAATTATAAAACTACTTTTGATCTTCATGACCCGTGGCTCTCGAACCAATTAACTAAAGCAGAATTTACGTGCTGGTCAGGAAGATTTAGGTCCTCATCTCGGATAGATTTTTTTTTGGTCTCTAGGAAACTACACTTCGATCAGCAGAGATTTCTTAATAATGGATTCTCTGATCACGCTATGCTGGTTATAGAGTTTCTCTTAGACAATTGTGTAAGAACTCCCGAATGGTGGGTTTTTAACAAACAGTATTTGAGTGATGAGGCATGGGTCAATTCTATGAAGATAGAGATTAAAGAATTTATTTCTCGAAATCAGGAGTCCGCTCCAATTAATAACGTCTGGGACTCCTTAAAGGCCTTTATTCGTGGAATTATCATTAGTAAGGATGCAGCTAGCTTAAGGGCAGTTAGAACTAAGAAGAAGAGCCTAGAGCAAAGAGTACAAGCCCTGAGCACTATAAGGCTTCACAATCCATCTAGTACTAACCAATATTAACTAAACCAGGCCAAACGGGAACTTAGTGCTAACTATTATGCCCAAAGTGAAGATGTTTTTCGACAACAACGTCAGAAGATATATGAAGAAAGCAACTTCACAGGGAGATTCCTAGCCTGGCAGGCTAGGGAACAAGCTGCTGCTAACCTAATCAAAGTGGTAAAATGTCCGTTTACCCACTTAGAGACAGACGATCCATTTAAATAGGGGATATAATGCTTAACCACTATGGCTCTGTTTATAGCCAGCACGATAGCGTAGATCTTCTAATGCTATAAACCTTTTTACATAATTATACACTGCCCATGCTCTCTGAAGTAGAACAACTAATGATGGCTAGTCCATTCTCTATGGAGGAATTAGAGATAGTTATTAAAGATCTCCCTAATGGTAAGGCCTGTGGCCCAGATGGGTTTCCTTCAGAATTTTTTAAGGGTTTTTTTTGCGCCTTTGGTGATTTTTTTCTTATTTTAATAAATTCTATGTTAGAGGGAGGTGCAATACTGGATTCCTTCAGACAAGGCAATGTGGTGAGCTTTCTGAAGAAGGGGAAGGACGCTAAGGATCCAAATTCCTATTGCCCAATAACGTTAAATTCAGACTACAAAATAGTAACTAAACTTTTATCATTGCGTTTCAATCATCATACAGCAGAATTGATCCACCCAGATCAGAATGGTTTTATCGCGGGTAGGCAGCTAGTCACAAATACTCACTATTTAATTGAAGCCTTGGATTATTTTGAGACACGGGGGTTTTCTGCTTTCGTTCTGCTATTGGATGCTGAAAAAGCTTTTGATTTGGTGGTTTGGGAGACACTGTTTATTATTTTGGAGCACTTTGGTATTTCTGCTAAAGTTGTATCTCTGATTCGTAATTTGTATGCCAATGCTAAAGCTAATGTCATCATCAATACCTCAATGGTCGGGTCAGTATCAAATAAACGTGGCACGAGACAAGGGTGCCCTTTATTGCCAGTCCTCTTTGCTTTTTTTATTGAGCCCTTGGCAGTCGCATTGAGGAACTTTGCGGAAATTTTCCCCCCGATTCCATCAATGGCTAAAGTGAAACTGTATGCAGATGACATCATGCTTATTACTAAACCCGAATTACAGATTCAAGCAAAAGTATTTCAGCTCTTCGAGGACTTTGAAGTCATGGGGGGATATCGTATACATAAAAAGAAAACGGAAATACTACTTTGCGTGGGTAAAATTCTGGAACTGCATCCCGATATACACTGTTGTATTAATACCAAGCCCAAGAGATATCTCGGAGTCTTTTTCTCGGCATCGGTTGGAGACTTGTATGACCTGAATTTTGATCCCCTTTTTCGGAGAGTTCAAACATTGCTTTCACGTTGGAATGCCATACCATTAACCATTTTAGGTCGAGTGGCATTGATAAAAATGTCTGTCCTCCCCCTATTTAATTTTTTGTTCTCAACTATTTCTTGCTTTCTACTGGGTTCTATTTTTACTCGGGTAGAATCTATGTTTACGGCCTTCATCTGGGCAAAGAAGACGTATTGCACTAAGCACTTTATATGAGGATTTGGATCAGGGAGGGCTCGCCCTGCCAAATCTCAGGGATTATTATAATGCATATTTTGCACAGTATTTATCAAGATTTAAATGTCAAACTCATATCAAAAAATTATATATTAATTTCTTTATTGAATTAATGTGTAAAGAAACTCAGATACCGGCCCCTCTGCAGATGCTTAAATCCCCCAAATTAGTCCGCTACAAGTCTTTAGTATGGTTCTTTAAAAAACGTGAGGCTTTGTTTAGAAGATACTCGATTCGCTTTATTAATTCAACAACTTTATTGTCCAGCATTCTCCCATTGATTGGGGTGGTACAATGCCTAGATCTAGCCGGTAATTGGGCTGCGTCAGGATTCTTAAAAGTTTCAGACTTTTTGAGAGATGGGGATTGGATTACCCTGGTGGAAATGTCACAATAAATCCCTACTAACTTCACTCTATTAGGGTCTTACAATATTCTGTATAAGTTTCTTGTCCAATTGGGCACCACTCAGCTGGGTCAACCAAGTCAATTGATACATGAACTTTTTAAATTATCGAACCCGACAGAAAACCTGGGGATTGGAATCGTCATCTCGCCCAAAGTAGGGAGGTTGATCTAAGTCAGAAGGCGATTAAAAAATGGCAGGATCGGAGGAGGAGCCTAGCGACGAACGAAGATGGCCGCATAAGCTCTCGGCTCCGTCGACCTTCTCCTGCGGCTTAAATATCCTGCTATAAATCCTGCTTTTTCGCCTCACCCCCGTGTGTGTGATCCGTTTCTGATACTGGCGGTGTGATCCCGGGAAATTTACAGCCCGGATTGACGGAGTTACGTCGAGTGGAAGTTCTTGGCCTCACGCTGTCCGAGAGCTGGGACCTCGAGTACTGACCTAGCCGGGTTACAGTACAACAACAGCGGCTGGGGGACCCTGACACGGTCCGGTCGATTGACGTGCAGAGCGACCTGCTCCTGGATTGGTGAGGTGCCAGCGGTTCTAACTGCATTGTGGAGGCGTAATGGTCCTGTGAGTGGCTGAGGGGTCGGGGGTCCCCTTCTCGGTGCGGCCCGCCCGCCGGGGTGGGGACCCCGTCCGGAAGGCCCCAGTGTCGCTGGTCAGTGTGCCTCCTGCCCCCGCCTGCCCTACTCGCACTTCGGTCCCTGGGAGAATCGGGTGACCTGAAGGGCGCACTGATGTCTGCAGTCGACCAGTCTGCGGAGGTGCGGGGTGATGAAGAGCTATCATTGCGAACCGTGATGGCCGCCATTAGGGTCTGCGCTCCTACATGGTTGCTCTGTCCCACGAGACGATCGCGGATGACACCGAAACTGCCCGATCGCGCAAGGACTCAGTTCTGTTTGGTCCCCCTAGGCTGGCCGTTTCTCTCGCTTTGACCCGGGAATCTACGGACCGAGGCCCATCAAGTGTCGGAGCCTGGATAACAATGTCTGGATCGCAGTGTGCGGCTGAACCCGCTGCCGTGGCGTGTCGCCCGCCAACGTTGACGAGTTCGCTTGTGAATGTGTTCACGTGCCCGTCCCTTATTGACTTTGTTGAAATTGTGACCCGACGGAGGCTACAAACATTTCTCGACCGTGTGAGCTGTATGGCGTGGTGGAGCCTGAGGTGGTCGGGATCCGGTCGTGCCGGGGCGAGTGTCATGGCGGCTGTCGATTGTGGTGGACTGAGGTTCTCTGTTGGACTCGCCGCACAGATTCGTGGACTGGCTGGACCTTTGATTTGTCCTGTGACTGTGCTGGTGCGGTGTGAGGAGCTCGGAGTTAGCATTCGTAGAGGTCAAGGGTGAGACTGGTGATCGTCTCTGATGCTAGGGGTTTGTGAAGGACCCGGGATCTGCCATTTTTTTGCATTGGGGGGTGGGACGGGGTCAGACGTCTTCCCTGGTTACTGCCGTATATGACTTGCTTTGTTGCTGATTGGTCAATGACTAGGGTTTTACGTCGCGGGGAGGGGTGGTGTGGCCGGGGGAATGTGAGATTCTTCTCCTCCCTTAACTTTTCCTTTCTTACTTTCTCCCCCTTTTTATAGATCTCTTTCTCCTATATTTCGGGTGTTTGGTCGCTGGGCGATAGGCATGCAGCTATGGGGGTAGGCCGTAGCCATCTGCAGGGGTGCAGGGTGTGGGGGGAGGGGGTATTTTTTTTGTTTCTCCGTTTTCTGTTTCTATGGCCTTTTTTTCTATTCTTTTAGTTGGACTGGATTATCTTTTCTTTTTCTCTTTCTGGGTCTGGGACCAGTGTGTCGGGTTATTGCTAGGACTCTTTGGCCTGCTTATAATGATCGCTTACAATTGTTGTCGTCTCTGACTTTGGACTTGCTTCTCTGCCTGCCCGATGATTGAATCTACTTCAGATCCCGTAGCCGGTCCCCTTCCGTTTCCTTTTCTGTTTGCTCTTCTTGTTAACGTACTGAACTGTGTCACGTCTTTACCGTGTATATCCTGTTTTATTTTAAAAATTAACCTCTCTTATCCTGCACTGCTCTCCTGTGTGTGCCGTCCCTGTCTGGTTCTCGATTCTGCTGCCATGCCTTCGGGATGTTTGGCTGACTAGCTGTGTGCACCTTTTTATAAATAAAGGTTTTCCAAAAAAAAAAAAAAGGATGTTGAGTCAATAAGAAGAGAAAAATAAATTAGCATCTCTAAAGTAAAAAAAAAAAAAAAAATGGCAGGATCAGGAGAACCACGTAATGCCCTTGAAGATTTGGTCAGTTATTAACAGATTTAATGTTAGCACATTACGAGGGGCTAATTGGCGGAGAATGTTATTTTTTAGTAAATGGCTAGTCTATCGCACACCTGCCTCCATCTCTAAAATGTATTGTAATCATTCCGCACACTGTTTCAGATCCACTCATCTCTCTCCAGCCAACTAGTCACATGTCATTGCTCATTGTTCTAAGATTGGAAAATTTGGGGAAGAAATTTTTATTTATTGCCAGACCGAATGTAATATCATGATCGCAGTGAATGAAAAACTAATCCTGCATGGGTTTGACCCTGATCTCTCTTTATCTGACCAGATGGCTAAATTACTATACATTGCTATGGCAGTGGCTAGATCTCTCCTACTACAGCAATGGCGTACAGAACAGATTCCATCTATGTATGAATGGCTACAACAGATGAGACGAGTTAAAACTAGTGAGCGAATCTTTGCATTACGGGTGTGGGGGATCAGAAGATTTGATAGGATCTGGGGGACATTCTTTGATTAAATCTGAGAGGAATTATTGTTATTTTAAGAGAAAGTGATTCGTATAAATACCAAATGATTTGAGTATACTGTAATTAAGTGCTTGGTTACAATGCTTGGTGTACAGCTTCTGTTTTAATTTAAAAAGGCTTATGTTATTATTTCGAGTTCAAGAAATGAGGTTGGATTGTATATTAATTATAAATTTGTAATGGCATTAAGGACTTCAATAAAAAAAATGTTTTAAAAAGCAGGGCATAACCCAGCTTTGCATGACTTATCACCAAGGGGGCATACAATGGGTGGTGCATGGACATTCACATGCAACCACCCAAGCTTTCTGATGCAAGCGCTATTTACTTTAAAAAAAAGATATGGTTTAGAATCAGAAAATAGCACCCATTTTAGGGAGACACTATGAAGGAGAAATACTTTCAGATGTTGTATTTGTGCTGTATTGTACAGCACACATACAAAGTAGGAAACAGTTTAAAGTTAGTCTGAGGGTAGTCTTTTGTATTGAAAAGCTATCCTTCCAGTACAAAATCTATGCTAGACTTACGCAGTCACCCTTACACATGTTGCAAAGGTGTGTTTGTGGCGCACGGAAGCTAATTTCAACACCAGAGCAAAGGATAGGGGAGGCGAGTGCCATATTTCTGTAAATATGGTGCTCTCCTGCTCTCTTCTCGTGCAATGCAGGGCAGTTTTTTTGCCTGCTGTGCTGCAATCCGTGTCATGAGATTTTAATAAATCTGAACTCGGGATCTTTTTGAAGGAATATACAGTAAATGGTAGGGCGTTTTCAATTAATAAGATGATACCTGCAAGAGCTTCTTTGTTGTATGTATTCTTAAGTGCCCATACGAAAGGCTATACATAGGCAGTACGATGTGTCAATTGAAAAAACTGATATTGGAACACTTATGAGTGATTAACAACAAGGATGACAATTATCCCGTAGTTTGATGTAACAAGCAAAGGGGAATATTTACAATGAAATGGGACAGCGCGGTTTTAAGCAATTTAGCTGAGCCGAGCTGTGTCATTTAAAAAAACGCAGGGATGCACCATATTAACTAAAATACAGTGCAACCATGTGCTCTCCCCTGCGCCAGCTCCGGCACCAAAGCACCACTGTGCAAGGTTGCCTGCGTTGCAGGGATGATTGTGTTTGTACAGAAAGGGACATCATCCTGCACAAAAACAATTATTAATGATGTTTTGCTCATTCTACAGCACACATAGAAAGAGCAAATAACAATGAAAAATAAAAGTATTTATCCTCGTTTCACCACATTAAGGCCTCCTTTTGGAAGACATTATTTGTTGGCGCTGTCTCAGACTTACTGATTCCAGTAAAGCTGGGGCAGTGTCAAAAAGCGATAGGTGTTGCATGAGAACGCCCTCAGCAACACCCATTGCACGCCCATTTGCCACAGAAAACTGCGACGAGGAGGACCATATTTACAAGCAGGCATTAAGCCACGCAAAGTGTTTTATCGCTGCCTTGTAAATATGGAGCAGGTCACATCGCCACAGGAGGGTTGGAAAAAGTGACGCTCCAGTGGCGCTATGCCCTTGTGAATATGCCCCAAAATTATGCATTGGGAAGTGACATTTCTCACATTTCGTGGCATAGATCAAGTATAGAAACCAATGCATAGAAGAGAGAGAGAATACGCATCTTGAGACAATTGGAATCCACATATATCATCAGATATATGAAAAAGACCCCAGGGGCATAATCAGGAAGAAGAGCTTCATGTGCATCTGTGAACCATCAATGTTTGAAGACTGAACATTTTATTTGTAAGAGAGGTGAAGCATGAGCTTTGAATATAAGAGAAATCTGGATGTTTGGATCGGTAATTAAGGCCAACAAAAATAAAAAATAATCTTTTGATTTGTATTTATTTATTTTTGACCATTTCTTTTTTATTTCAATTTATTTTCCTCTGGCTCTCAAAGTTCTACACACAAGTAATGTAGAATAGTCGACAGTCCATTAGAGGACAGGATTGAGAGATACATCTATAAGCCCACTAGAGCACGTGATTTATGAGCGAAGGTATAAGTGTATAGTTTAATTGTAAATGACAGAAATGTATTAGGGCCTCTGTACATTACTATTTGTGACAGTTAATAGACTGTTGGGTATGACAAATGTATAAACAAGAAAAGAGAGGTTATATGGGTCTCAAAGAGCCACAGAGAAGGAGCGATGTAATTGGGGAATCACACACCCGCTTTGGGTGGTTAAGAAAGCCCTCACACACCGACCTGGTCAGTGTCATGCTTCATCATCGGGCCCCACCAAAGAGGCCGAGTGCCTCTTTGGTGTGCTACGACGCCAGAAGACTGCAGAGCTGGTTGTGTGGAAAGGGCGTGCAGTGAGGTATAAAGTTAAAAGTGCCTAAAAGGGTATCTACAAAAATTATTTTAATGAGTGATCCCTAAGACACGGATAAAAGGAATTATGTGTCTGAATATGTTGCCAAAGGTAATGGATTGGTTAATTCAGAGTTAGAGTTTCAGTCAGTCAACATGTTTCTGCCATTACAATGGTTTAAATTTACCTAGGCATTCGTCAGGACTAATTTAAACCCCGGCGGTATGGACTCTCTAATCGTCCACCCTAACCTGGGGACGTGAAAGTGAAAAATCAAAAAGTGATAAAAGTGCATTGAAAAGTGGGGCAGAGCAATTCGCTCATCCCAAAAAAACTCCAAATTCGGGAGTATAACTGCACCTGTAAATACAATAACACAGACAAACACAAAAGAGACAAACATACAATTAATTATTTGTATAGGTCATAGCGTTTGTCCAAGGTGCTCCATAGTTGTGGCATAGGTAGTGTTCCCATATAAACACTAAAGTTAACACCATCCATATAACCCTGCAGGGATGTTACCACTAACTCTGGGTTGGTGACGTGGAAATTTTGTGCCTATAACACACAGTGAAACTAGAAAGGGTTAAAAACACGATAAAAACACTCCATAGGAGGGATCAATGGACCAAAGGTCTGTGACCCCACCGCGAAAGTCAAGGATTTCATAAACATCTCACTTTATAGTATGGCGCTAATTGCACTATGGGTCTCGGGAGGGGGGTTGGAGCGTACCTGGCACATCCTGAAAATAAAAATGAAGGCTTTCAATACATGAGATCAGGTTTTAATTAGCTCGATCGCGTCGATGTTAATACTGCAAGGAGGATCAGCACTCACGCCCTCAACGCTCTCAGCCCGCTTCTGCAACCTAGCATACCCTATAGACCGGACCACGACGATGGAGAGCGGGGCCGGTAACTGAATTAAAAAGTGTTTGCTCGGTATGCGCCGCTCTTCCGGGTAGGCGTGCCCAACACCGGAGAGAGGCTCGAGACGCGCCGGCCCAGGTAGAATGGGCGTCGCGTACCTCAAAGCGAGGCTTGGTTTCGGGAGCTGTACGTTGCCATAGCAATGCTACTGCTACGATGTTAGACCATCTCACTTTATTGGATACCTACGCGGTACACCCTGTGATGCAAAATGGAGGAGGTATGCTTTTCGGAAAAGCAACAAAATCAGTATGGGAGTTTCTGTGCCACCACTAAAACGTTTCTACGGTTTAGAGTGCCTCCATTCGCTGAGCGATAGGCAAACAGATTTGCTAGATTGCATATATCGTTGCGGTAAGTGACCAGAATACCCAGATGCCTGCAGCAAGTAGCAATGATAGCAATTAGGCAGACAATCAGACTAAATGGGCATAGGTGTATAGTTGAACGTTGTATGATCATGGGTACCTTGATGCAGTGAGCGCTAGGCCAACAGTAGCCCGAATACATAAAAGCCTGCAGCAAGTTGTAATTCGATCATTTTGTGCTGGGAGCGATCAGGCAAGCAGTGACACTATGTGGGCATAAGAATGTAGTCAGAGTTACAGGGGTAATATAACTCAAGGACAGGATGCCCATTAAACATAATGGGAATGAACCTCTTGAAGTGATATTATTCCACTGGGAATCATTGTTTACACTCTAAATGAACAATTCAGCGAAAACATGCCACAAGAGAAAAGATAACTGGGGGTGACAATTGGTTTTTGCGTGACCATCACCAGTATTACCCCAGGACAGTATTCCATGGGATGTCATCATTTAACCCCGCCGTGTTTGTACCTAGACAGTACACCCAGCGCTGCTCTTTTTCAAAAAGCCTCCTGGAGATGTTAGTGGTACCAGTGACTGGTTCTATGATTGTCCATTTCATGTCATTGGTGGTATGATTGCAGTCCAGAAAGTGACGACACAATTTCGTTGTTGCTTTCTTGCACCGTATATTGCTACGGTGCTCACAGATACGCTGTTTCACCTTGCGTGTGGTCATACCAACATATCGTAAGGCGCATGGGCATGTGATTAAATACACCACATTCGTCGAGTTACAGTTAGTGTGTGCAACCTGGGTCCAGATTTTACCTTGCTCCAGCGAGAGTGTTATTGAGGCCTCCGTTAGGTGACACACGCTGCAATCCGAAAACAGGTAGTGCCCTGTTATTTTAGGTAAGCCCCATACCGTCGTTACTGTTGGGATTTCTGGTGGCGTCTTTTCTTTAGGCCGAGTATGAACTAAGGCATCCTTCAGACTACGGCCCTTTTTGAAAGAGAAAAGAGGCTTTTCCCAATCCTCTTTAGAGGATTTAATTATGTTCCAGTGTTTGTTTATTGTCTTTTTCATGTAGTTAGATAGGCTATTGAAAGTAGTGACACAGGTGAGTGGAATTATTGCCTGGCTCTTAGTTTTCTCTTCCAATAAGGCCTCTCTCGGCTGGTTTCTTGCTCTCTTGAAACCTTTGTTAAGGGTTGATGTCGGGTATCCTCTCTCTCTCAGTTTAACAGTCAGATCAGAGGACTGTTCTTTGAAATCCGTAAGGGTACTGCAATTTCTTCTCAGTCTGAGATATTGCCCTTAAGGAAGATTTTCCTTAAGGGGGCGTGGATGAAAGCTGCTGAACTCTAGTAAATTGTTCTTGGCTGTTGGTTTATGATGAGTCTTTGTACTCAAACACGTGCCAGACACAGAGATCACTATGTCCAGAAAGACAATGTCTGTTTTGCTGAGGGTGTGGGTGAATCTAAGGTTATGGTCAAGGGTATTGATCCATACCAAGAATGACTCGAGTTCACTATCACTGCCAGTCCAAAGGAGCAAAATGTCGTCAATGTAGCGCTTCCATAACAACATTGAATGAGAGAGTTCGGTGGATGGTGGCAAGATGTACTTAGCTTCGAAATCAGCCACATAGAGTCCAGCCACACTCGGGGCAAAAGTACTGCCCATAGATGTACCTGAGCATTGGAGGAACAGCTTGTTCTTGAAGGAGAAGAAATTCTCTTTAAGTGCGATGGTCGCACATTTGATGATAAATGATTTGGGTGTCTGATAATCCCACTCAATAGAGTCCAGTGACTCTGCCAGGACCCTGATTGTGTCGTCCTGGGGGATGCTCGTATAGAGACTTTCAACATCCAACGTCACTAAGGTGACTGAGTTTTCCATGAAGGTGATGTCTGATAGGAGCCGTAATAGGCTCTTGGTATCTTGTAGGTAGGTTGGAGTTGCGAAATTGATCGCAGAATCGCGACAGAGGCTCCAAGAGGGAGCCTATCCCTGACACTATGGGACGTCCAGGAGGTGGCAACCTATTTTTATGCATCTTGGGCAATGTGTAAAAGTACGGTATGACACTGCTACTACTGTCCAGAAACTCCGCCTCATTTTTAGACACATGTCCTCTTTCTTCTGCTTGTCTAACTAGAGTTGTGATCTTTTTGGTTAGGTCAGCAGTTGGATCTTTGTTCAGAGGGGTATAATTCCTAATGTCTTGTAGTAGCACCTCACAGGTTTGTTCATAGTCTGTGGTATTTTGAATGACAATCCCTCCACCTTTATCTGCAGGTTTGATGGTTATTGCAGTGTTGTTCTGCAACTGTTGAAGAGCTTGGTATTCTGCAGTGGAAAAATTGCCAAATGTTCTAGGGTTCTGGCAAGACTCAAGATCTTTAAACACCGCCTGTTCAAAGGCGGTGATGGCAGCTGGTACCGTGTGTGGAGGCGGGGTGAACGTGGAGTTGGGTCTCAAACCGGTATCGCCATTTCTAGCAGACTCGTTGGGATCTGTTTTTCCTTCAAAGAGAGCCTTCAGCTTGAGCTTACGGAAAAAACCGGCCAGTTCACAATGTAGTTTAAACTTGTCCGGTCTTGCAGTGGGGACAAACCCCAGGCCTTTCTCTAAAACCTGAACCTCAATAGGTGTTAGTGCTCTAGTGGAGAGATTTGTCACTAAACTCACAGCCCGCTCGTTCCTGGTTGTGGGTTGTTGCTGCGGGTGTGGTTCGCTACTGAGTCGTCCTCTTCCCAGGATACCCGGTTGCTGCCTCTCCTCCTTCCTCTTCCCCTCCGGCCATTCTCTAAAAAAGGCGGTCTATATTGGTTCTGGAAATTGATTGGGGGCATAAAACCTGGGTTCCAACCCATGAAGGGATATTGAGGTTGTTGATATGGGTAGGGATGGGGGCCCATTCCCATTGGAGGTTGTTGCCATTGCTGGTGATGGCTTTGGTTGCCTGGTCTACCTCTATTGTTCCTATTACCGCGATTACCTCTTCTTCTGGTTTGCTTAAGGGAGCCATTGCTTGACCCACTGCTGTGAGCAGAGTCATCGTCTGATTAATCAGATTTATTTGCACCCTTTGCCGGGGGGGGGTAAAAGTTGCAGCAGAGTAAGGGTAGACTTTTTCAAAATCACATTTATTTTGGTCCTTTTGGAACTTTGTTGCTTTTGATTGCATTAAGTTGTCCTTATACTCATTGAGTTCCTTATTTAACTCATCCAATCTTTTTTTATATCCGGTTATTGTGACCTTGAAATGTGACTCTGTCTCTCTGATTACCACCATTAGTGCTTCGGAGAGTCTAAGCGCTGTTTTTATGATTAAGACGAGCCAGTCACGCGTGCAATGCCACGCGATCATGGCCCAGTCTTTTCTGAAAGTTGCATCATTTAGGAAGATGCGAGGGGCATTGGTAACTAGCAAGCCCCGTGGAGCCGTATCTGAGAGGAGATATTGTTTCAAGATCGTACCATGTAAGATGGTGCGAATGTGTTCACGTTTCTTCTCAGTGAGGTTTTCCCACTCGGTGGTATTGGCTATAGCTTGTGAGATATGAGGGTCTGCGAATAGAGTAGGATCTGACATGAGTGCCTCCACTTCAGATTCGGAGTATGTCAGGCCCAAGTTAGCCATGGTGAGACCAAAGAAGGAGATAGGAGTGAGTTGAATTAAAACAGGCAGTGGTAGGAAAGTGATACCTCGCCTGGGATAAGATCAATCTCTCACAGTTATGCGCTGCTAAGTTACAAAACAACAATAGGAGAGGCAGGGAGATTAAAGAACTCTCTCTTAGTCCCCGGTTTAGTACGTATAAACAAGAAAAGAGAGGTTATATGGGTCTCAAAGAGCCACAGAGAAGGAGCGATGTAATTGGGGAATCACACACCCGCTTTGGGTGGTTAAGAAAGCCCTCACACACCGACCTGGTCAGTGTCATGCTTCATCATCGGGCCCCACCAAAGAGGCCGAGTGCCTCTTTGGTGTGCTACGACGCCAGAAGACTGCAGAGCTGGTTGTGTGGAAAGGGCGTGCAGTGAGGTATAAAGTTAAAAGTGCCTAAAAGGGTATCTACAAAAATTATTTTAATGAGTGATCCCTAAGACACGGATAAAAGGAATTATGTGTCTGAATATGTTGCCAAAGGTAATGGATTGGTTAATTCAGAGTTAGAGTTTCAGTCAGTCAACATGTTTCTGCCATTACAATGGTTTAAATTTACCTAGGCATTCGTTAGGACTAATTTAAACCCCGGCGGTATGGACTCTCTAATCGTCCACCCTAACCTGGGGACGTGAAAGTGAAAAATCAAAAAGTGATAAAAGTGCATTGAAAAGTGGGGCAGAGCAATTCGCTCATCCCAAAAAAACTCCAAATTCGGGAGTATAACTGCACCTGTAAATACAATAACACAGACAAACACAAAAGAGACAAACATACAATTAATTATTTGTATAGGTCATAGCGTTTGTCCAAGGTGCTCCATAGTTGTGGCATAGGTAGTGTTCCCATATAAACACTAAAGTTAACACCATCCATATAACCCTGCAGGGATGTTACCACTAACTCTGGGTTGGTGACGTGGAAATTTTGTGCCTATAACACACAGTGAAACTAGAAAGGGTTAAAAACACGATAAAAACACTCCATAGGAGGGATCAATGGACCAAAGGTCTGTGACCCCACCGCGAAAGTCAAGGATTTCATAAACATCTCACTTTATAGTATGGCGCTAATTGCACCATGGGTCTCGGGAGGGGGGTTGGAGCGTACCTGGCACATCCTGAAAATAAAAATGAAGGCTTTCAATACATGAGATCAGGTTTTAATTAGCTCGATCGCGTCGATGTTAATACTGCAAGGAGGATCAGCACTCACGCCCTCAACGCTCTCAGCCCGCTTCTGCAACCTAGCATACCCTATAGACCGGACCCCGACGATGGAGAGCGGGGCCGGTAACTGAATTAAAAAGTGTTTGCTCGGTATGCGCCGCTCTTCCGGGTAGGCGTGCCCAACACCGGAGAGAGGCTCGAGACACGCCGGCCCAGGTAGAATGGGTGTCGCGTACCCCAAAGCGAGGCTTGGTTTCGGGAGCTGTACGTTGCCATAGCAATGCTACTGCTACGATGTTAGACCATCTCACTTTATTGGATACCTACGCGGTACACCCTGTGATGCAAAATGGAGGAGGTATGCTTTTCGGAAAAGCAACAAAATCAGTATGGGAGTTTCTGTGCCACCACTAAAACGTTTCTACGGTTTAGAGTGCCTCCATTCGCTGAGCGATAGGCAAACAGATTTGCTAGATTGTATATATCGTTGCGGTAAGTGACCAGAATACCCAGATGCCTGCAGCAAGTAGCAATGATAGCAATTAGGCAGACAATCAGACTAAATGGGCATAGGTGTATAGTTGAACGTTGTATGATCATGGGTACCTTGATGCAGTGAGCGCTAGGCCAACAGTAGCCCGAATACATAAAAGCCTGCAGCAAGTTGTAATTCGATCATTTTGTGCTGGGAGCGATCAGGCAAGCAGTGACACTATGTGGGCATAAGAATGTAGTCAGAGTTACAAGGGTAATATAACTCAAGGACAGGATGCGCATTAAACATAATGGGAATGAACCTCTTGAAGTGATATTATTCCACTGGGAATCATTGTTTACACTCTAAATGAACAATTCAGCGAAAACATGCCACAAGAGAAAAGATAACTGGGGGTGACAATTGGTTTTTGCGTGAGTCAAGAACCATCACCAGTATTACCCCAGGACAGTATTCCATGGGATGTCATCATTTAACCCCGCCGTGTTTGTACCTAGACAGTACACCCAGCGCTGCTCTTTTTTAAAAAGCCTCCTGGAGATGTTAGTGGTACCAGTGACTGGTTCTATGATTGTCCATTTCATGTCATTGGTGGTATGATTGCAGTCCAGAAAGTGACGACACAATTTCGTTGTTGCTTTTTTGCACCGGATATTGCTACGGTGCTCACAGATACGCTGTTTCACCTTGCGTGTGGTCATACCAACATATCGTAAGGCGCATGGGCATGTGATTAAATACACCACATTCGTCGAGTTACAGTTAGTGTGTGCAACCTGGGTCCAGATTTTACCTTGCTCCAGCGAGAGTGTTATTGAGGCCTCCGTTAGGTGACACACGCTGCAATCCGAAAACAGGTAGTGCCCTGTTATTTTAGGTAAGCCCCATACCGTCGTTACTGTTGGGATTTCTGGTGGCGTCTTTTCTTTAGGCCGAGTATGAACTAAGGCATCCTTCAGACTACGGCCCTTTTTGAAAGAGAAAGAGGCTTTTCCCAATCCTCTTTAGAGGATTTAATTATGTTCCAGTGTTTGTTTATTGTCTTTTTCATGTAGTTAGATAGGCTATTGAAAGTAGTGACACAGGTGAGTGGAATTATTGCCTGGCTCTTAGTTTTCTCTTCCAATAAGGCCTCTCTCGGCTGGTTTCTTGCTCTCTTGAAACCTTTGTTAAAGGTTGATGTCGGGTATCCTCTCTCTCTCAGTTTAACAGTCAGATCAGAGGACTGTTCTTTGAAATCCGTAAGGGTACTGCAATTTCTTCTCAGTCTGAGATATTGCCCTTAAGGAAGATTTTCCTTAAGGGGGCGTGGATGAAAGCTGCTGAACTCTAGTAAATTGTTCTTGGCTGTTGGTTTATGATGAGTCTTTGTACTCAAACACGTGCCAGACACAGAGATCACTATGTCCAGAAAGACAATGTCTGTTTTGCTGATGGTGTGGGTGAATCTATGGTTATGGTCAAGGGTATTGATCCATACCAAGAATGACTCGAGTTCACTATCACTGCCAGTCCAAAGGAGCAAAATGTCATCAATGTAGCGCTTCCATAACAACATTGAATGAGAGAGTTCGGTGGATGGTGGCAAGATGTACTTAGCTTCGAAATCAGCCACATAGAGTCCAGCCACACTCGGGGCAAAAGTACTGCCCATAGATGTACCTGAGCATTGGAGGAACAGCTTGTTCTTGAAGGAGAAGAAATTATCTTTAAGTGCGATGGTCGCACATTTGATGATAAATGATTTGGGTGTCTGATAATCCCACTCAATAGAGTCCAGTGACTCTGCCAGGACCCTGATTGTGTCGTCCTGGGGGATGCTCGTATACAGACTTTCAACATCCAACGTCACTAAGGTGACTGAGTTTTCCATGAAGGTGATGTCTGATAGGAGCCGTAATAGGCTCTTGGTATCTTGTAGGTAGGTTGGAGTTGCGAAATTGATCGCAGAATCGCGACAGAGGCTCCAAGAGGGAGCCTATCCCTGACACTATGGGACGTCCAGGAGGTGGCAACCTATTTTTATGCATCTTGGGCAATGTGTAAAAGTACGGTATGACACTGCTACTACTGTCCAGAAACTCCGCCTCATTTTTAGACACATGTCCTCTTTCTTCTGCTTGTCTAACTAGAGTCGTGATCTTTTTGGTTAGGTCAGCAGTTGGATCTTTGTTCAGAGGGGTATAATTCCTAATGTCTTGTAGTAGCACCTCACAGGTTTGTTCATAGTCTGTGGTATTTTGAATGACAATCCCTCCACCTTTATCTGCAGGTTTGATGGTTATTGCAGTGTCGTTCTGCAACTGTTGAAGAGCTTGGTATTCTGCAGTGGAAAAATTGCCAAATGTTCTAGGGTTCTGGCAAGACTCAAGATCTTTAAACACCGCCTGTTCAAAGGCGGTGATGGCAGCTGGTACCGTGTGTGGAGGCGGGGTGAACGTGGAGTTGGGTCTCAAACCGGTATCGCCATTTCTAGCAGACTCGTTGGGATCTGTTTTTCCTTCAAAGAGAGCCTTCAGCTTGAGCTTACGGAAAAAACCGGCCAGTTCACAATGTAGTTTAAACTTGTCCGGTCTTGCAGTGGGGACAAACCCCAGGCCTTTCTCTAAAACCTGAACCTCAATAGGTGTTAGTGCTCTAGTGGAGAGATTTGTCACTAAACTCACAGCCCGCTCGTTCCTGGTTGTGGGTTGTTGCTGCGGGTGTGGTTCGCTACTGAGTCGTCCTCTTCCCAGGATACCCGGTTGCTGCCTCTCCTCCTTCCTCTTCCCCTCCGGCCATTCTCTAAAAAAGGCGGTCTATATTGGTTCTGGAAATTGATTGGGGGCATAAAACCTGTGTTCCAACCCATGAAGGGATATTGAGGTTGTTGATATGGGTAGGGATGGGGGCCCATTCCCATTGGAGGTTGTTGCCATTGCTGGTGATGGCTTTGGTTGCCTGGTCTACCTCTATTGTTCCTATTACCGCGATTACCTCTTCTTCTGGTTTGCTTAAGGGAGCCATTGCTTGACCCACTGCTGTGAGCAGAGTCATCGTCTGAATAATCAGATTTATTTGCACCCTTTGCCGGGGGGGGGGGTAAAAGTTGCAGCAGAGTAAGGGTAGACTTTTTCAAAATCACATTTCTTTTGGTCCTTTTGGAACTTTGTTGCTTTTGATTGCATCAAATTGTCCTTATACTCATTGAGTTCCTTATTTAACTCATCCAATCTTTTTTTATATCCGGTTATTGTGGCCTTGAAATGTGACTCTGTCTCTCTGATTTCCACCATTAGTGCTTCGGAGAGTCTAAGCGCTGTTTTTATGATTAAGACGAGCCAGTCACGCGTGCAATGCCACGCGATCATGGCCCAGTCTTTTCTGAAAGTTGCATAATTTAGAAAGATGCGAGGGGCATTGGTAACTAGCAAGCCCCGTGGAGCCGTATCTGAGAGGAGGTATTGTTTCAAGATCGTACCATGTAAGATGGTGCGAATGTGTTCACGTTTCTTCTCAGTGAGGTTTTCCCACTCGGTGGTATTGGCTATAGCTTGTGAGATATGAGGGTCTGCGAATAGAGTAGGATCTGACATGAGTGCCTCCACTTCAGATTCGGAGTATGTCAGGCCCAAGTTAGCCATGGTGAGACCAAAGAAGGAGATAGGAGTGAGTTGAATTAAAACAGGCAGTGGTAGGAAAGTGATACCTCGCCTGGGATAAGATCAATCTCTCACAGCTGTGCGCTGCTAAGTTACAAAACAAATATAGGAGAGGCAGGGAGATTAAGGAACTCTCTCTTAGTCCCCGGTTTAGTACGTATAAACAAGAAAAGAGAGGTTATATGGGTCTCAAAGAGCGACAGAGAAGGAGCGATGTAATTGGGGAATCACAAATGCCTAGGTAAATTTAAACCATTGTAAAGGCAGAAACATGTTGACTGACTGAAACTCTAACTCTGAATTAACCAATCCATTACCTTTGGCAACATATTCAGACACATAATTCCTTTTATCCGTGTCTTAGGGATCACTCATTAAAATAATTTTTGTAGATACCCTTTTAGGCACTTTTAACTTTATACCTCACTGCACGCCCTTTCCACACAACCAGCTCCGCAGTCTTCTGGCGTCATAGCACACCAAAGAGGCACTCGGCCTCTTTGGTGGGGCCCGATGATGAAGCATGACACTGACCAGGTCGGTGTGTGAGTGCTTTCTTAACCACCCAAAGCGGGTGTGTGATTCCCCAATTACATCGCTCCTTCTCTGTGGCTCTTTGAGACCCATATAACCTCTCTTTTCTTGTTTATACGTACTAAACCGGGGACTAAGAGAGAGTTCCTTAATCTCCCTGCCTTTCCTATTGTTGTTTTGTAACTTAGCAGCGCACAGCTGTGAGAGATTGATCTTATCCCAGGCGAGGTATCACTTTCCTACCACTGCCTGTTTTAATTCAACTCACTCCTATCTCCTGCTTTGGTCTCACCATGGCTAACTTGGGCCTGACATACTCCGAATCTGAAGTGGAGGCACTCATGTCAGATCCTACTCTATTCGAAGACCCTCATATCTCACAAGCTATAGCCAATACCACCGAGTGGGAAAACCTCACTGAGAAGAAACGTGAACACATTCGCACCATCTTACATGGTACGATCTTGAAACAATACCTCCTCTCAGATACGGCTCCACGGGGCTTGCTAGTTACCAATGCCCCTCGCATCTTTCTAAATGATGCAACTTTCAGAAAAGACTGGGCCATGATCGCGTGGCATTGCACGTGTGACTGGCTCGTCTTAATCATAAAAACAGCGCTTAGACTCTCCGAAGCACTAATGGTGGAAATCAGAGAGACAGAGTCACATTTCAAGGCCACAATAACCGGATATAAAAAAAGATTGGATGAGTTAAATAGGGAACTCAATGAGTATAAGGACAACTTAATGCAATCAAAAGCAACAAAGTTCCAAAAAGGACCAAAAAAAATTTGATTTTGAAAAAGTCTACCCTTACTCTGCTGCAACTTTTACCCCCCCGGCAAAGGGTGCAAATAAATCTGATTATTCAGACGATGACTCTGCTCACAGCAGTGGGTCAAGCAATGGCTCCCTTAAGCAAACCAGAAGAAGAGGTAATCGCGGTAATAGGAACAATAGAGGTAGACCAGGCAACCAAAGCCATCACCAGCAATGGCAACAACCTCCAATGGGAATGGGCCCCCATCCCTACCCATATCAACAACCTCAATATCCCTTCATGGGTTGGAACCCAGGTTTTATGCCCCCAATCAATTTCCAGAACCAATATAGACCGCCTTTTTTAGAGAATGGCCGGAGGGGAAGAGGAAGGAGGAGAGGCAGCAACCGGGTATCCTGGGAAGAGGACGACTCAGTAGCGAACCACACCCGCAGCAACAACCCACAACCAGGAACGAGCGGGCTGTGAGTTTAGTGACAAATCTCTCCACTAGAGCACTAACACCTATTGAGGTTCAGGTTTTAGAGAAAGGCCTGGGGTTTGTCCCCACTGCAAGACCGGACAAGTTTAAACTACATTGTGAACTGGCCGTTTTTTTCCGTAAGCTCAAGCTGAAGGCTTTCTTTGAAGGAAAAACAGATCCCAACGAGTCTGCTAGAAATGGCGATACCGGATTGAGACCCAACTCCACGTTCACCCCGCCTCCACACACGGTACCAGCTGCCATCACCGCCTTTGAACAGGCGGTGTTTAAAGATCTTGAGTCTTGCCAGAACCCTAGAACATTTGGCAATTTTTCCACTGCAGAATACCAAGCTCTTCAACAGTTGCAGAACGACACTGCAATAACCATCAAACCTGCAGATAAAGGTGGAGGGATTGTCATTCAAAATACCACAGACTATGAACAAACCTGTGAGGTGCTACTACAAGACATTAGGAATTATACCCCTCTGAACAAAGATCCAACTGCTGACCTAACCAAAAAGATCACGACTCTAGTTAGACAAGCAGAAGAAAGAGGACATGTGTCTAAAAATGAGGCGGAGTTTCTGGACAGTAGTAGCAGTGTCATTCCGTACTTTTACACATTGCCCAAGATGCATAAAAATAGGTTGCCACCTCCTGGACGTCCCATAGTGTCAGGGATAGGCTCCCTCTTGGAGCCTCTGTCACGATTCTGCGATCAATTTCTGAAACCACTGGTGCAGGCAACTCCAACCTACCTACAAGATACCAAGAGCCTATTACGGCTCCTATCAGACATCACCTTCATGGAAAACTCAGTCACCTTAGTGACGTTGGATGTTGAAAGTCTCTATACGAGCATCCCCCAGGACGACACAATCAGGGTCCTGGCAGAGTCACTGGACTCTATTGAGTGGGATTATCAGACACCCAAATCATTTATCATCAAATGTGCGACCATAGCACTTAAAGAGAATTTCTTCTCCTTCAACAACAAGCTGTTCCTCCAATGCTCAGGTACATCTATGGGCAGTACTTTTGCCCCGAGTGTGGCTGGACTCTATGTGGCTGATTTCGAAGCTAAGTATATCTTGCCACCATCCACCGAACTCTCTCATTCAATTTTGTAATGGAAGCGCTACATTGACGACATTTTGCTCCTTTGGACTGGCAGTGATAGTGAACTCGAGTCATTCTTGGTATGGATCAATACCCTTGACCATAACCTTAGATTCACCCACACCATCAGCAAAACAGACATTGTCTTTCTGGACATAGTGATCTCTGTGTCTGGCACGTGTTTGAGTACAAAGACTCATCATAAACCAACAGCCAAGAACAATTTACTAGAGTTCAGCAGCTTTCATCCACGACCCCTTAAGGAAAATCTTCCTTATGGGCAATATCTCAGACTGAGAAGAAATTGCAGTACCCTTACGGATTTCAAAGAACAGTCCTCTGATCTGACTGTTAAACTGAGAGAGAGAGGATACCCGACATCAACCCTTAACAAAGGTTTCAAGAGAGCAAGAAACCAGCCGAGAGAGGCCTTATTGGAAGAGAAAACTTAGAGCCAGGCAATAATTCCACTCACCTGTGTCACTACTTTCAATAGCCTATCTAACTACATGAAAAAGACAATAAACAAACACTGGAACATAATTAAATCCTCTAAAGAGGATTGGGAAAAGCCTCTTTTCTCTTTCAAAAAGGGCCGTAGTCTGAAGGATGCCTTAGTTCATACTCGGCCTAAAGAAAAGACGCCACCACAATTCCCAACAGTAACGACGGTATGGGGCTTACCTAAAATAACGTGGCACTACCCGTGTTCAGATTGCAGCGTGTGTCACCTAACGGAGGCCTCAAAAACACTCTCGCTGGAGCAAGGTAAAATCTGGACCCAGGTTGCACACACCAACTGTAACTCGACGAATGTGGTGTATTTAATCACATGCCCATGCGCCTTACGATATGTTGGTATGACCACACGCAAGGTGAAACAGCGTATCTGTGAGCACCGTAGCAATATCCGGTGCAAGAAAGCAACAACGAAATTGAGTCGTCACTTTCTGGACTGCAATCATACCACCAATGACATGAAATGGACAATCATAGAATCAGTCACTGGTACCACTAACATCTCCAGGAGGCTTTTTGAAAAAGAGCAGCGCTGGGTGTACCGTCTAGGTACAAACACGGCGGGGTTAAATGATGACATCCCATGGAATACTGTCCTGGGGTAATACTGGTGATGGTTCTTGACTCACGCAAAAACCAATTGTCACCCCCAGTTATTTTTTCTCTTGTGGCATGTTTTCGCTGAATTGTTCATTTAGAGTGTAAACAATGATTCCCAGTGTAATAATATGACTTCAAGAGGTTCATTCCCATTATGTTTAATGCACATCCTATCCTTGAGTTATATTACCCCTGTAACTCTGACTACATTCTTATGCCCACATAGTGTCACTGCTTGCCTGATCGCTCCCAGCACAAAATTATCGAATTACAACTTGCTGCAGGCTTTTATGTATTCGGGCTACTGTTGGCCTAGCGCTCACTGCATCAAGGTACCCATGATCATACCACGTTCAACTATACACCTATGCCCATTTAGTCTGATTGTCTGCCTAATTGCTATCATTGCTGCTTGCTGCAGGCATCTGGGTATTCTGGTCACTCACCGCAACGATATATGCAATCTAGCAAATCTGTTTGCCTATCGCTCAGCGAATGGAGGCACTCTAAACCGTAGAAACGTTTTAGTGGTGGCACAGAAACTCCCATACTGATTTTGTTGCTTTTCCGAAAAGCATACCTCCTCCGTTTTGCATCACACGGTGTACCGCGTAGGTATCCAATAAAGTGAGATGGTCTAACATCGTAGCAGTAGCATTGCTATGGCAACGTACAGCTCCCGAAACCAAGCCTCGCTTTGAGGTACGCGACACCCATTCCACCTGGGCCGGCGCGTCTCGAGCCTCTCTCCGGTGTTGGGCACGCCTACCCGGAAGAGCGGCGCATACCGAGCAAACACTTTTTAATTCAGTTACCGGCCCCGCTCTCCATCGTCGGGGTTCGGTCTAGAGGGTATGCTAGGTTGCAGAAGCGGGCTGAGAGCGTTGAGGGCGTGAGTGCTGATCCTCCTTGCAGTATTAACATTGACGCGATCGAGCTAAGTAAAACCTGATCTCATGTATTGAAAGCCTTCATTTTTATTTTCAGGATGTGCCAGGTACGCTCCAACCCCCCTCCCGAGACCCATGGTGCAATTAGCGCCATACTATAAAGTGAGATGTTTATGAAATCCTTGACTTTCGCGGTGGGGTCACAGACCTTTGGTCCATTGATCCCTCCTATGGAGTGTTTTTATCGTGTTTTTAACCCTTTCTAGTTTCACTGTGTGTTATAGGCACAAAATTTCCACGTCACCAACCCAGAGTTAGTGGTAACATCCCTGCAGGGTTATATGGATGGTGTTAACTTTAGTGTTTATATGGGAACACTACCTATGCCACAACTATGGAGCACCTTGGACAAACGCTATGACCTATACAAATAATTAATTGTATGTTTGTCTCTTTTGTGTTTGTCTGTGTTATTGTATTTACAGGTGCAGTTATACTCCCGAATTTGGAGTTTTTTTGGGATGAGCGAATTGCTCTGCCCCACTTTTCAATGCACTTTTATCACTTTTTGATTTTTCACTTTCACGTCCCCAGGTTAGGGTGGACGATTAGAGAGTCCATACCGCCGGGGTTTAAATTAGTCCTAACGAATGCCTAGGTAAATTTAAACCATTGTAATGGCAGAAACATGTTGACTGACTGAAACTCTAACTCTGAATTAACCAATCCATTACCTTTGGCAACATATTCAGACACATAATTCCTTTTATCTGTGTCTTAGGGATCACTCATTAAAATAATTTTTGTAGATACCCTTTTAGGCACTTTTAACTTTATACCTCACTGCACGCCCTTTCCACACAACCAGCTCCGCGGTCTTCTGGCGTCGTAGCACACCAAAGAGGCACTCGGCCTCTTTGGTGGGGCCCGATGATGAAGCATGACACTGACCAGGTCGGTGTGTGGGGGCTTTCTTAACCACTCAAAGCGGGTGTGTGATTCCCCAATTACATCGCTCCTTCTCTGTGGCTCTTTGAGACCCATATAACCTCTCTTTTCTTGTTTATACGTACTAAACCGGGGACTAAGAGAGAGTTCCTTAATCTCCCTGCCTCTCCTATTGTTGTTTTGTGGGTATGACAAATGACCATGAATTAAGGCAATATATTTTCCTTGGAAATCAAATGATGCTGAGGTATGATGTTTATGCACTACAATGCTTTGCATTTGGTTGTAAATGGAAAAGGGACCCTAAATATACAGTGAAAATAAAATGGCTTTCTGTAAAAGTGATCAAGACAGTTACTTTGAAAAGCATTGTTTGCTGTTTGATTTTGGTGTGTTCTGCTGATGTGAAGGAGAAAATATGTTAAAACCCTCTCTGGAATGTTGCCTTTGTGGTTTTCCTATGTGACAGGAGTGGTAATCCTAAGAGGCAGGCACCGGCACGAGGAGCAGTGCACCACAGTGGGGTGCCAACCATCTGTCTATGGTTTATATCTATCTATCTATCAATCTATCTATCTATCAATCTATCTATCTATCTATCTATCTATATATCTATCTATCTATCTATCTATCTATCTATCTATCTATCTATCTATCTATCTATCTATCTATCTATCTATCCATCTATGTATCATGGTCCAGTGGAAGGCTAGAGTAGCCGAAACGCGTAGGCCGTCCTTTTTTTGATGAACTATATCCTGCACATGGTGTGTAAATAAAGAATAAGTTGTGGAAAACTTACTGCTGGAGTGCTGTGACTCTTGCCGACGAGTGGGGGGCAAGGAGAATTCAGAAAAATATATATATATATATATATATATATATATATATATATATATATATATATATATATATATATATATTCTCGGGAAAAAACAAAGGTTACAGAGAAGTTATAGTTAGGCTGACCTTTCACTCCTACAAAACCAGAGAAATTCAGCCTGCAATGCACTGATGATGATGTCACATATTACATCACTCATGAAATTTTCAGTGACATCACAGATGACATCTCGAATGACAGCACTGATCACCCTGAAACTTTCAATACAGCAGCTGAGATAACCCACCATTAGTGTTTAAAATGTCGCTAAGATTCGTCAAATGACACCAAAGATACACACAAAAGAAACAATGCTTTTTTAATAGAAAGTTAGGTCCTAACTGTAACTACCTACTGGCGACCGCCAGTAGGATATATTTCAGGGGCGTTATAGTTAGTTGAACATTTCACTCGCACAAAACCATAGAAATTCCCCCTTGATAGGGTTTTGGGACTCCCCTTTTTTCTCAGCCTCAGCTTGTTGAATCACCCCGAAAATTTAAAGATAGGAACAGACCGGAGCGCCCCATGACTTTTGAAAATTTAGCAAAGATTTGTCAATCGACGCCAAAGTTATTGGGAATAGAATGTTGCGATTTTCCTATGGTACTGGATCCTAACTATAACTACCTATTGGCGACCAACAGTAGGTTATATATATATATATATATATATATATATTCACTGAAAAAACCATAGGTTATAGACCATATATAGTTAGGAATTAGCATTTAAAAAACCTTATTTTACTCACACAAAACCATTGAAATTCCATATATAGTTAGTTGCACTAACTATATATCGCGCACCTGCAATCCACTGCTGATGATGTCACATATTACATCATTCATGACATGGTCAGTGACATCACTGATGACATCACTGATGACATCTCAAATGACATCACTGATGACATCACTGATGACATCTCATTTGACATCAATGACCACATCACTGATGATATCATTCATGTGACAATACAATGCATCTCCTCACATTTTAATATAACCTCTGTTTCACCCAGTGTTAAATACAGAATATAATTTTTGAAACCATTGACACACCAATACTAGTTACTACATACGCACTCACTGATTCCTACGTCTACACACACCTTCACTCATTCACCCATACTATCATTCATACATACAATCACTCATCTTTACAACACTATCATATGCACTCATACACCTATACAGACACTCACAGTCTGCCACTCATCCATGGAGTTACTCACACACCTAGTCAGTCCTGTAAAGAATCAATGACACTTCCATTTTCTTGTCTATACAGTTAAACATAGAGCACCTTACATTTTCAAACATATACTAACACATACTTACCTTGTTATACAATCATTGATACAAGTACACATTGATCTGCACAGAGTCACACACCTCCCAGCCAGCCACACACACACTCAGTCTCCCATACAAATACTTGGACAATCAATCAGTAACCCATATAGTTAATTATATAGCTACTGATCAAAACATGCAGCAGTTTACAGAACAACAGACATAATGATGCACAAATTAAGACACTTTAGTCACTAACCCATGCACTCAGTGAGACACATTTAATCACTCACTCATGCATTCAGTCATGCACCTACTAAATCCTTTGTCCAGACACTTATACTTCCACTCATTCTTCAATATGTAAGACACATTTTAACTTTACAGAAACATACAGTCACTGGATGTTGTCATCAGTGATGTCATCAGTGATGTCATTTGAGATGTCATCAGTGATGTCATCAGTGATGTCACTGACCATGTCATGAATGATGTAATATGTGACATCATCAGCAGTGGATTGCAGGTGCGCGATATATAGTTAGTGCAACTAACTATATATGGAATTTCAATGGTTTTGTGTGAGTAAAATAAGGTTTTTTAAATGCTAATTCCTAACTATATATGGTCTATAACCTATGGTTTTTTCAGTGAATTTTCAAGGTTTTGTAAATGCTAATTCCTAACTATATATGGTCTATAACCTATGGTTTTTTCAGTGAATTTCAATGGTTTTTTAATAGCAAATATCATAAGCTGTCGAATGTCAAGTACGTGGAAGTGAAAACATTTTCGTGTTTATGCACACTGATCTGCTTTGAATGGTGCCCCCCCCCCCTCATTTCTATTAGGAGTACTCTCTCTTTGCAGATAGTGAAAGGTAGTTAACGCAGGTCTTTGCCCCCATTGTAATCCGTCGTGCCTGCTTCTCTCTCCATTTGATTCATTGTTATCCAAGTATTTACTGTTTTAGAATTAGTTCTCTTTGGTTCATTCTCTATTTACAAACAAACACAGAGTCGCAATACTCTGTTTAGTCTTTGCAGATAACGAAAAATCGTGTAAAAAAAAAGAAAAGGAATCGAGCAAAATCAGTAGGCCACTAATAGGATCTCTTTTTGACCTCGCTAAAATAGAAACATTAGGAACAACCCCTCATGACAAATACAAAACTAGTGAGATGAACTGAACTCCACACAATGATGGCTGCAAAACAGCTCGGCTCCGCCACCCACCCCGCCCAAAATAACGATAAAGAACGGCTGCCATGATTGGTTGCGGAATGACCACGACGGAGCTACGAAATGGTGCTGCTCTCATGCTAACCCCAGCTTCAGTCTGAAACATCCAGAAACACTGTAGACTACCAATTCGATCAGTTCCGGTAGCGCCCCAATGTAACCCGGTAGAGAAGAACTAGCCCTCCCCTCTTTGACTGATGGTTCTTGTTGCCTGTCCCTTCTGTTGTCATTTAACAGAACTATTTAGCCTGCTGAAAGGGGTTGTGTTCCGACCGCTGGTTGGTGGAGACATTTTGACTATATTCTGTACCTGCGTTGTCGCGTAATGCGTCATATGACGCGCCGCGTTAGCGCATCCGGAAGTCATCCGGGGCGCGCAGCGCGTAACGTAAGCATAACAAGTCATGTGACTTGTTAATAAAACTTTTCATTGGTTCATTTTACTTTTCTTATTGTAATGATGAAAGGCTTGGTCATATGACCTAAAAATTACGCTTTTCATTACTTCCGAACATTATTTTTTCTTAAATATATGTTATAATGTTCCAGGCTAATGTACTTTCCCGGAAATTTTACAACTGTCCTGCAAGTAAAATATATTCTTTTTTCGAGAAAAAGAGCGTTTCTTCGTCCCATGACGGAGCCGTTGAGCAAAAGAGGGTCGACCTGCTGTCTTAGTCGCCGATACGCCTGAATATGAGATTCTTATCGATCACTTTATGTTGCAGGAATAGAAAACACAACAGCCCTTGACCATTTATCTTTACTGCGTTCCTTCGTATTATACCTTTTACCCTTCATGTAATTGGTCTGCTTTATTTCACTTGCCTTTTAATGATTCTAAAACAGTGACTATTATTAAAAACTTTACCAATGTATATACTACTACCATGTTTTCTTTTAAAAACCTTTATTGTGAAAATTTCATTATACAAATACGAGCCTATAACCACGTGGGCCGGCCACGGAGCAAACTGTAATCGTATATGATGAATAGACATTTACACTGTAGAGGAACGTAACGGGCGGGCCATTAGGTTGCAAGAACTAAGGTGTCTAACAGTTACGGAATCGGTGGACGTACATTTTATAATTAAAATACGACAGGGCCAGTTACAATAAAATTATCTAGATATACATTTGCGGGCAAGTACCATGGGTGACGTTAATTCGAACTTTCAACAGTACAGTAATCAATAACACATCAGAACTTAATATCAATAGGGATGTCGAAATATTCAATCAATTCTCGTCCCCGCCCGCCATGTGCTTCAAAACTGCATACGTATCTCGTGATTTCAAGGTTCTGCAACCAGTACACAACAAGGAGTTACGAGTCCCATTTATTCTGGCGCCATTTTGGGCGAGGACGGGCAGGTCCAGGATATAGTCAAAATGTCTCTACCAACCATCGACTATGATGATGTTCATATGCTGTATTTATTAGAGTAACACTCATCTGTCCACATGAAATTAATTTGCCACAATCTAAACATGTCATTTTAATCTTTCCAAAGTTCTTCTAAATATTTGGGACCGTTTCCCTTGCCTCTGAAGCTCTCAGTGCCACTTCTTTGATGAATGTACTAGCAGGTCACGGGTTCTCCTCCAAATCTCTCTTTTATGCAGCACTATAATTAATTGGTGCCACCTCTCCATATGACGATGCATGGTATAGTTACCACAACTATATTTTTTTTCGGTTCCTCTGGAGAGTTCATCGTGGCAGATGAAGCGTGTAACGTACCGGGCATTTACCTTTTTTTGCATGTACAGGAAAGGAAAAAAAAATCGAGCGTCCGAGTTCTAAGGTGTCCCAGGGACATTTTAGTGGACCAGGCCCAAATCCAAAGAACAGGCCGCCATTTTGAGAGTCCTGTTGCAGCCGCCTGTCGCTGTAGCATCAAGAGCAGCCGAAACTCAGCTGAATGGCAACTGAAACGGTAAAGGGGCGCCCCACTACAGCAGACGAGCCAGGCCCAAATCCAAAGAACAGCTATCTCACAGGCTAATGGGGCGACCCACGCCGAGTTTCAGCATTGTAGGATGACCACACAAGTACAGCAACTTGCTAGACATCACCTCGGTGCCATCCGGATCTCGGCGCCCCACTGCAGATGAAGTGCCTCTCAACTATGAAACCACCACGGTGACATCCGGATCTTGGCGCGTTGTGCTGCCTTCGGCCTATTCGCACATCGGTCCGCTACTGACGCCATCTCACAGGCTAATGGGGCGACCCACGCCGAGTTTCAGCATTGTAGGATGACCACACCAGTACAGCAACTTGCTAGACATCACCTCGGTGCCATCCGGATCTCGGCGCCCCACTGCAGATGAAGTGCCTCTCAACTGTGAAACCACCACGGTGACATCCGGATCTTGGCGCGTTGTGCTGCCTTCGGCCTATTCGCACATCGGTCCGCTACTGACGCCATCTCACAGGCTAATGGGGCGACCCACGCCGAGTTTCAGCATTGTAGGATGACCACACCAGTACAGCAACTTGCTAGACATCACCTCGGTGCCATCCGGATCTCGGCGCCCCACTGCAGATGAAGTGCCTCTCAACTATGAAACCACCACGGTGACATCCGGATCTTGGCGCGTTGTGCTGCCTTCGGCCTATTCGCACATCGGTCCGCTACTGACGCCATCTCACAGGCTAATGGGGCGACCCACGCCGAGTTTCAGCATTGTAGGATGACCACACCAGTACAGCAACTTGCTAGACATCACCTCGGTGCCATCCGGATCTCGGCGCCCCACTGCAGATGAAGTGCCTCTCAACTATGAAACCACCACGGTGACATCCGGATCTTGGCGCGTTGTGCTGCCTTCGGCCTATTCGCACATCGGTCCGCTACTGACGCCATCTCACAGGCTAATGGGGCGACCCACGCCGAGTTTCAGCATTGTAGGATGACCACACCAGTACAGCAACTTGCTAGACATCACCTCGGTGCCATCCGGATCTCGGCGCCCCACTGCAGATGAAGTGCCTCTCAACTATGAAACCACCACGGTGACATCCGGATCTTGGCGCGTTGTGCTGCCTTCGGCCTATTCGCACATCGGTCCGCTACTGACGCCATCTCACAGGCTAATGGGGTGACCCACGCCGAGTTTCAGCATTGTAGGATGACCACACCAACTTGCTAGACATCACCTCAGTGCCATCCGAATCTTGGCATCTCAACGCCTAGTGGTATCTTCCATACAAAAAATATTGTTACGCTGCCTTTGGCCCCATTCGCACATCAGTCCGCAACTTAGACATCACCTCGGTGCCATCCGGATCTTGGCATCTCAGCGCCTTGTGGTGTCAGTCAGAAAATATTGTTGTGCTGCCTTCGGCCTATTCGCACATCGGTCCGCTACTGACGCCATCTCACAGGCCAACGGGGCGCCCCACGCCGACTTTCAGCATTGTAGGATGGCCACACCAGTGCGGCAACTTGCTACACACCACCTCGGTGCCATCCGGATCTTGGCATCTCAGCGCCTTGTGGTCTCTTCTACACCGGAAATATAGTAGAAAATATTGTTGCGCTGCCTTTGGCCCCATTCACACATCAGTCCGCTACTGACACCATCTCACAGGCCAACGGGGCGCCCCACGCCGACTTTCAACATTGTAGGATGGCCACAGAAGTGCGACAACTTACTAGACACCACCTCGGTGCCATCCGGATCTTGGCGCGTTGTGCTGCCTTCGGCCTATTCGCACATCGGTCCGCTACTGACGCAAACTCACAGGCCAACGGGGCGCCCCACGCCGACTTTCAGCATTGTAGGATGGCCACACCAGTGCGGCAACTTCCTACACACCACCTCGGTGCCATCCGGATCTTGGCGCGTAGTGAAGCTGCAGCAGCTGCAAATAAGCTTCAGACAGTGTTACAACCGCTGCTCAGAACTCTCAACTATGACACCACCTCGGTGCCATCCGGATCTTGGCGCGTTGTATTGCCTTCGGCCTATTCGCACATCGGTCCGCTACTGACGCCGCCTCACGTGCCAACGTATTTTCTCCGCATTTTATACCCTATGCCGCATAACAGGTCATGTGACTTGTTGATAAAACTTTTCATTGGTTCATTTTACTTTTGGTTTCCTAATGATGGAAGGCTTGATCATATGACCTAAAAACAACACTTTTCATTGGATGAAAACTTTTTTTTTCCCCCAAACGATGAAAGCCCCACCTTGTTTCTGGATGTTTCAGACTGAAGCTGGCGTCAGCATGAAAGCACCACCATCTCGTAGCTCAGTCGTGGTCATTCCGCGAGCAATCATGGCAGCCGCTCCCCACCAGAAGCCTGCAGGAGTCGGAGCCCCCAAAACTTTTGATGAATTCTCAAGGCGGAGGGGACGCTTTCGAGAATGGGGTCCAAGACCTAGCAGACAAGCGTCCGATTTCCAAGGTGTCCCAGGGCCATTTCAGTGGACCAGGCCCAAAAAGGAAACAGCCTGCCGCCATTTTGAGAGTCCTGTGACAGCCGCCTATCGCTGCACCGCAAGAGTGGGCGCAACTCAGCTGAATGGCGGATTTTGACACAGTGGACCAAAAGCGGACGGAATGGCAACTGAAACGGTAAAGGGGCGCCCCACTAAAACAGATGAGACTCCACCTGGAGAGGCCCGTTCACGCCGCCTCCCCCGGGGCGCTCCACGCCGTTATTCGGAGCAGCATTGTAGGATACCAAAACCAGTGCGGCAACTTACTGGACATCACCTTGGTGCCATCGTTCTGCTGCCTTGGAACTATTCGCACAACAGTTTGCTACTGATGACCCACCCCCCGCGACGCCCCACGCCGTTATTTGCTGGGTGGCAACTTACTAGACATCACTTTCGTGTCATCTAGATTTCGGCGCGTTCTGCTGCCTTGGAACTATTCGCACAACAGTTTGCTACTGATCACCCACCCCCCGCGACGCCCCACGCCGGAAATCTGGACGTTGTGCTGCGTTGGGACTATTCGCACAGCCGACCGCTACTTCGTTGTTTTTCTCTAAAAATGTTTATATGTTATTACTATTTTTGTTTTCTTGTATATATTTATAAATTATTAAAGTTTTATAATCTTACTACTTTGTCGGAGTGCTATATATTTTTAATGTGACACATAATTGTAAAAACTTTGATGTACAAAGAGTCATCCCTGGAATCTTCCGCTTCACGCTCGGTCCCCTCCCCAATCACAATACAGGATGGTTTTCAGATAATAGCAACGCTTCTGCTGTGACGGATCTCATCGAGTGTGGGCCTTGATCTACTATAACTCCTTTGAAGACGGGTGATTCTTTACAGCTGTGGCCATAAACTACATCTGCAGGGCTAGCTGATAGCCTAGGACCGGCCTGGACAATCGGACACAGAGGAAAAGGAGTGTCAGAGGGTGCGGTAGTGAATAGGGCGAAAGGGAGGTGTCGGGCGGGCACAGGGTGTGATTCTCAGGGAAGAACAGCGCAGATGGGGGGAGGTTTATTACCCATGCATAAAACAGAGAGCGGGGGTGACCACTGCCTGGGGGAGATGCTTGCGAGGGTGGGGAGCCATGCTAAGGATCGACAGCGTGCACAGAGTGGATCTGGTCAAGGCATCTAAAATGGCTGCCGTGCACGACAAAAGTGTGGCATTTGAAAAAAGACAAGATGGCGCACACAATGTTTTTCAACAATTCCTGATTTCCTTCGAATCGAACGTTAACAGACGTTGGGGCATATTACCAAAGTTAAGCGATATTTATCCCTAACGATGCATTGCAAAGATTTTTTTACCGTCAGAAATTATCGCAGATAAACCTTGCTATTATCAAGGTTTATCGCAAATACGATAAAAAACGAGCGCAATGCATTAATATCGCTGAAAACTCCGCGATATTCATGCATTACCGAGCTAATGCTCTTAGCCATGTTATCCACCTCCCATTGGATAACATGGCTAAGAACTGCTCAGGGCAGCTGTTACTTTTTGGAGATATTCGCGCTTATCTCGAATATTTCCAAAAGTTGATAATAGGAGATAGCGATGTTAGCGACTGTTTCCAGTCGCTAACATCTTGGCATGCCCACTTTGCATGTCATTAGTGATAAATATCACTCACATGCAAAGTGGGATCCAAGATGGTCGCTATCTCCTACTAGCCGTCGCTAACTGGTGTTAGCAACAGCTAGGTAATACACATATAATTTTATCTCCGCGAAGCGGAGCGCTGTTACAGATATATATCTTGTTTTTGAACGTTAATTTCTCAAAATGCACTGAAGCACATATATTGAGACATAGCAAAGGCACATCGGGCTACCAGTCCCTAATATTTTACCAAGTTTCGTGCAAATCCATTCAGCCGTTCGATTATTATTATTATTTTTTTTTTTGCCCCGCGGGGCCCTTTTAAAACCTCCACATCAAACCTAGGGGGTCAGCGAGGATCTACTATGCCCCCTTATGGTCATCAGCCGTTCGATTATTATTATTATTATTTTTTTTTGCCCCGCGGGGCCCTTTTAAAACCTCCACATCAAACCTAGGGGGTCAGCGAGGATCTACTATGCCCCCTTATGGTCATCAGCCGTTCGATTATTATTATTATTTTTTTTTTTTGCCCCGCGGGGCCCTTTTAAAACCTCCACATCAAACCTAGGGGGTCAGCGAGGATCTACTATGCCCCCTTATGGTCATTTGCCCCTTCGCTTTGGCCTCCTCTTGTCTCTCGATCCTACCGAGAGACAAGATGGCGGCCGCTACGTACTGTTTGGAATGTTTACAGACACCGGAGAGCCAATCAGCTTCGCTTCGCAAAGCTCCGTAACGCGAAAAGTACGCGAAGCGGTGCGCTGTTACAGATATATATCTTTTTTTGAACGTTAATTTCTCAAAATCCACTGAAGCACATATATTGAGACCTAGCAAAGGCACATCGGGCTACCAGTCCCTACAATTTTGCCAAGTTTCGTGCAAATCCATTCAGCCGTTCGATTATTATTATTATTATTTTTTTTTGCCCCGCGGGGCCCTTTTAAAACCTCCACATCAAACCTAGGGGGTCAGCGAGGATCTACTATGCCCCCTTATAGTTATTTCCCCCTTTGTTTTGACCTCCTCTTGTCTCTCGATCCTACCGAGAGACAAGATGGCGGCCGCTACGGACTGTTTGGAATGTTGACAGACGCCGGAGAACCAATCAGCTTCGCTTCACAAAGCTCCGTTGCGCGAAAAGTCCGCGAACCAGAGCGCTAACCGGTCCGCTGTTACAGATATATATCTTTTTTTAAACGTTAATTTCTCAAAATCCACTGGAGCACATATATTGAGACCTACAAAAGGCACATCGGGCTACCAGTCCCTACAATTTTGCCAAGTTTCGTGCAAATCCATTCAGCCGTTCGGGCTAAAAGTGAGGCCAACCGCCCTCTGGAAAACTCAATGTTAAAAACACGTTTTGGGACCCCCCTTTTTTCTCGGCCCCCACTGGACGAACCCCCCCCAAATTTTCAAGGGCTGCTCAGAAACAAAATGTGCCATTTTCCTGAAAATTTCAGCCGATTCCGTCCACAAACGCCAAAGTTATTAGACATAGAATTTTCAAAAAACCCATAGAGAAAAAATCCTAACTATATATACCTACTGGCGACCGCCAGTAGGTAATATATATATATATATATAGATATATATATATATAAATATAAATATATATATATATATATATATATATATATATATAGATATATATAGATAGATATAATGAAATTTTGCAGCAGCTAGGGTATGCGGAGGAACGTTCCGAAGCACAGCAACTTCTACGTTTCAGAGAAGATGAAAGCTACGTTTGTGGTCGTGAGACTGTACCTGCACCTTGTGTCCGAGATTTGGAGCTTTCCTTGTGAATGCGTGACTCGCACTCGGTGCACATCGTGAAAAGCAAGGTTTCACCATTACCGACACTGAAATTCAGGTAAAGCAAATGGGGGACAAGCAAGAAGCACTCTGGGAACTGTAGTCCCATTTACTTGGTTTAGAGACCCATGAGACATCACAGCAAGGGGAAACTGCTGAAAAACGAACTATTTTGGGATTTACTTAAAAATCGAATTTATTATCGGTACTCACCCTTGCTGTTGGGCTGAAACACAATTGTTAAATCAAGAGTGGCGATTGAACTGTCCCCTTAAGAAACTGGATGAATTGGACTGTGTCCCTTTTCAGTGTTTACAAAGTTACGTTTTTTAAAAACCTGTAAACGAGCCCACCGGCGCAGCAGAAACTGGCATTTGCCAAAGAGTCATGGGACTCGAAACGCGTTATGCCTGAGTGATTCATGTAATAAATTGCAACCTGAAAAGAAGTGCTGGTGTGGCCTGGATTGCGTCGCAGTAGCAGCGCGTAAGCCTTGTTGGATATATATATATATATATAAATATATATGTCCACAACTCTCCTCCAAAAAGAAGAAAAAGGCCACAGCAGGGGAAACGTTGGAAACACCTTTATTCCAGAGCAGATGGCAATTGAAGTTCAGATCACCCGCTGTCGCGAATGCATTTCGGCGTCTTTTGCCTTCTTCAGCGCCGTGGGTGTAACAGTCAGAAAGCAGATGAATATCCCAGAGTTAAGTGTCCTGCCCCACCCTGCTTCTGAAAGAACTGGTCCGCCCCCTAAGGTCCAATCCAATCGCCTTAACCTCCATGTGGACGCCTCATGGACAGCGCCTACAGGTCCCAGCATGCACTTCTTCATGCTGGTAGGAAATGCATGGGGTGGATCAGTGCCGCATTGAACCCCAATGTCCAGGATTCCCGAAATTAAGTGCCTCCTCGAGTCCCCAACCGCATCAACCACCTTGCCACAGGATTTCTTTAAGCGGGGGCAAGGCTACAATATCACCTCGCCCAGCGTGATGGCAGTGACATCTACACCGCTCCTTCTCGTCCTGGGCTTGGGGGTGGGCTTTGGTCTTTCCTTTACCCAGGATTCCAAAAAAACACCGAAGTGAAGACCAGCGAAACCAAAGCCTCTTGGAAATGCGGGGGCCTTTTGAGCGCGACACTGGAAATCGCGCTAAATTGATGTCCACAACTCTCCTCCAAAAAGAAGAAAAAGGCCACAGCAGGGGAAACGTTGGAAACACCTTTATTCCAGAGCAGATGCCAATTGAAGTTCAGAACACCCGCTGTGGCGAATGCATTTCGGCGTCTTTTGCCTTCTTCAGCGCCGTGGGTGTAACGGTCAGAAAGCAGGTGAGTATATATATATATATATATATATATATATATACATATATATATATATATATATATATATATATATATATATATATATATATATATATATATATATTTATTTACACTGAAAAAACAATAGGTTTTAGGGGTGTTATAGTTAGCTGGACATTTCACTCATACAAAACCATTGAAATCCCTCCGTTATAGTTAGTTGTACTAACTGTAACTCTCGCGCCCGCAATCCACTGGTGATGATGTCACATATTACGTCATTCATGCATTCATGACATGGTCAGTGACATCATCACCAGTGACATATTTGATCCAGTTGTTGTTGAATGGTTGCACAGATTGATGCTGTGGTGGCGCTGAGTGATGTTGTGGTGGCGACGAGTGATACTGTGGCGTTCAGTGATGCTGTGGTAGCGCATAGTTATGTTGTGGTGCCCCTGAGTGATGCTGTGGTGGTGCTGAGTGATGCTGTGGTGATGTGATAGATAGATAGAGTGAGTGCGATAGATAGATAGAGTGAGGGCGATAGATAGAGGGAGGGTGATAGATAGATAGAGGGAGGGCGATAGATAGATAGAGTGAGGGCGATAGATAGATAGATAGATAGATAGATAGATAGATAGATAGATAGATAGATAGATAGAGAGCTAGATAGATAGATAGAGAGAGGGCAATAGATAGATAGACAGAGTGAGGGCGATAGATAGAGTGAGTGCGATAGATATACAGATAGAGTGAGGGCGACAGATAGATAGACAGATAGCTAAAGTGTATTTATGTTGCATTGAGTAGAGTGTAAGTATGAGGAGTGTAATTTTATGGCACTGAGTGGTATTATGTAGAGTGTATTTACGTTGCATTGAGAAGAGTGTAATTATGTGGCGTATAATTATGTGGCACTGAGTGGTAATATGGGGAGTGTATGTTATATTCAGTAGAGTGTAATTTTGTGGCGTGTAATTATGTGGCACTGAGTGGTATTTGGAGTGTATGTTGCATTGAGTGCAGTGTAAATATGTAGCATATAATAATATGGCACTGAGTGGTATTGTTTGGAGTGTATATTGCATTGAGTGCAGTGTTATGTTGCATATAACTATGTGGCACTGAGTGGTATTATGGGGAGGTTATGTTGTAGTCAGTAGAGTGTAATTCTGTGGCGTGTAAGTATGTGGCACTGAGTGGTATTATTTGGAGTGTATGTTGCATTGAGTGCAGTGTAATTATGTAGCATATAATTATGTGGCACTGTGTGGTATTATGTGGAGTGTATTTATGTTGCATTGAGTAGAGTGTAATTATGTTGTGTGTAATTATGTGGCACTGAGTGGTATTATGAGGAGTGTATGTTGCATTCAGTAGAGTGTAATTGTGTGGCATGTAATTATGTGGCACTGAGTGGTATTGTTTGGAGTGTATGTTGCATTGAGTGCAGTGTAATTATGTAGCATATAATTATGTGGCACTGAGTGGTAATGTGTCGAGTGTGTGTTGCATTTAGTAGAGTGTAATTATGTGGTGTGTAATTATGTGGCACTGAGTGGTATTTGGAGTGTATGTTGCATTGAGTGCAGTGTAATTATGTTGCATATAACTATGTTTCACTGAGTGGTATTTGGAGTGTATGTTGCATTGAGTACGGTGTAATTATGTGGCGTGTAATGATGTGGCACTGAGTGGTATTTGGAGTGTATGTTGCATTGAGTGCAGTGTAATTATGTGGCGTGTAATTATGCGGCACTGAGTGGTATTTGGAGTGTATGTTGCATTGAGTGCAGTGTAATTATGTGGCGTGTAATTATGTGGCACTGAGTGGGATTTGGAGTGTATGTTGCATTGAGTGCAGTGTAATTATGTGGCGTTAATTATGTGGCACTGAGTGGGATTTGGAGTGTATGTTGCATTGAGTGCTGTGTAATTATGTGGCGTGTAAATATGTGGCACTGAGTGGGATTTGGAGTGTATGTTGAATTGAGTGCGGTGTAATTTTGTGGCATGTAAATATGTGGCACTGAGTGGTATTTGGAGTGTATGTTGCATTGAGTGCAGTGTAATTATGTGGCATGTAATTATGTGGCACTGAGTGTTATTTGGAATGTATGTTGCATTGAGTGCAGTGTAATTATGTGGAGTGTAATTATTTGGAAACTGAGTGGTATTTGGAGTGTATGTTGCATTGAGAGCAGTGTAATTATGTAGCATATAATGTGGGACTGAGTGGTATTGTGTGGAGTGTATGTTGTATTCAGTAGAGTGTAATTGTGTGGCGTGTAATTATGTGGCACTGAGTGGTATTGTTTAGAGTGTATGTTGCATTGAGTGCAGTGTAATTACGTAGCATATAATGATGTGGCACTGAGTGGTTTGTGTGGAGTGTGTGTTGCATTTACGGAAATGCAGTTTTGTTAATACCCATCTAAATTGTCAATTAACCAGTCTTTGAAAATCTACTGGAAACATAATTCACAACAAATAGCAGAAAAAAATCAGGGTTTGAGACAGCGAAAGTACAGCACAAATATAATTTATTTTTTCTTTCAAAATACGAACATAGAACATTCTGTGCGCGCTTTATAAAAATAGAATTCACTTAAAGTGCACTGCACCTACTTTTTGCCTTGGGTGCTTGCCAGCATCTGATTAAGACAGGTCAGCCCGCCACACACATGGAGGCCATTAACAAACAGAAAATGGTAATTCATGGCACTGGCAAAATGACATTTCATTATAAATAAACAGCCCTTTTATATTTTGTTCGTGTTGGCTGTTTGATACTCCTGGATTTACAACCCCGCATATTTTATATTTTTGTAACATTTCAGTAAATATTAACCAAACTTTAGCCCAAACTGCTCACGTCACATCTGTGGGCACTTTGAATTTAAAGCGCCTGGGAAGGTCTGAAAAGGGCCGACCGGCACGCGGTGAAAGTCTGCAGTCCCATTCAGCAGTAAGCCTGGAGAAGTAACCACGTTGGGGTGGCATTCATCGTCCTGCTGGTCTCACACCATGCCAGGGATCAGTCTCCAGGATGGCACCAAGTAAAGGATTGTCCAGTCTGTGTACTATTCACACGTTTGAGTTCAACATCAAAAACTAGAATGTCGCAGAAGCGCTGCAGGCATCTCTGCATTCCTCTAATGAGCACAGTCCTCATGTGTGGCAGCCTGAATCACTGCTTCGGTATCTGTCTCCAACAGGAGCATGGCTATCGTTTATTTCGATAAGTCGAGCAAAGCTCACGCGGTTTCCGGAAGCGGCCGCTAAGAAATGAGCAACTTATGGAAAAGATCATATAAATAGCAACGACCAGTGTTTGACTGACTCTAGATGGAAATGTACGGGGTACTGTTTACTGAGTCAGACTTCCCTTCACACATCTGAAGGTCCATAGCTGTGTTGACGGTGTAGAGTGAGGGAGGGGACCACCCCGTAGACGGCAGATTCCTGCACAGGATTGCCACTTTGGAGAATGTAGGATGACTGTAGTTCTCATTCTAGTGCTCAATTAGCACGTCAAGTACACAGAAAGGCCTCCAGTGTAGCAAGTGAGCCATAAAGGCCCCCATTCCCTGGTGCGATGGTAAATATTAAACAAGCATTGGGAAAGGGCATTAGATCTGCTCGATCACTATTGTTAAAAAAAAAAACATTGGCAATATGATTTTTTTTTTAAATAAACGTGAGTTGTGCAAGGAAGAGGAGAGAGGGAGAAAGAGAGAGGGAGGGGGAGGGAGGGGGGGCGGTGCGGGTTGTCGCAGCCCTAAAAGGATGCACGGAGGGGGGCGGGAGCGGCTTCCTTTGAAGTCTGATTGGGGGTGGGGGCGGGGGAGCGGCAGCCTTTGAAGTCTGATACCGTGGCACAGACAAATGCTGGTGTGTGATGTGGCTGGCGATTATGTGCATCGACTCCCCTGCTTTGCACAGGCCCCGGATCATTCTGTACCGATATGTTCTGGGTATTGTGTTCTGCTGTGACTCTGGATGGGTGATAGCTTCATTTCAATTGCGGCGGGGGGGTGTAAGTCGGTGTGCGAAAGGTCTGCGTCTTATATCAACTGTATGTGTAACACACACCAGTCACCTTTAATGCTAAGTCAGCCATACAAGAGAAACACACACATTCAAAGGAATAAAAAAGAAAAGCGGCATACAAACACGCAATTGCACAAACATGTATGCACAAATAGGGCTCAGTAGTACACTCGAGCATTAACACACATAGTCAAGTGCATACTCACGCACGCTTGACGAGGAACACAAGTTGCTCCATGTAATACTTCACATAAACAGCGCACGTGTTTCCGTATGCTGCGTTACACACGCACATACAACAACAAGCGACCGCCAAACATGCTTTACTTAAAACATGATGAAAGTAAAAGTGCTTGTGCCGCGATTCTGCACTTTTATGAAAAAGTAAACAAAGTTGGCAGATGCGGACAGACAAGGTGCGGGCAGGAGCAGTTGGAGAAGGGAGGGTGTAGGGGAAAGGATTAAACATAGTTAAAGTAAGTGTGAATGATGCAATTCAGCATTTTAAAGATAAAGTAGACAAAGTTGGCGGCTGCGGACAGACTGGCTAAATAATGGGCGTAGGAGAAAGGATGATAACATATTCAGAGGCGGGTGCTTGAACAATATATCCAAACTTTTAGCCCTGAAAACATCTACGTGTGTTTTTAGGTGTTTTACATAAAGTGTCTTAGTCAAAGAAATAATGGAAGGTCACAGGCACGTCGGCTACAAAAGAAACACACACACTCAAAGAAATAATAACAAGCTCTCTGCATTGCTGTAGCGTGGGGGTGGGGGGGGCGGGGAAATGGGAGCGGGAGCGCATTCCTTTGAAGTCTGATGCAGGGGCGGGGAGCGGCAGCCTTTGCAGCCTGATGCTGAGGCATAGACAAATGGTGGTGTGTTATGTGGCTGGCCTGCACGCGCCTGTCTCACATGAACTGTATGGGATCCGCAGCCGTTTTGGTAGACTTTTCTTTTCCACTTACTATAATTCTCGCCAGCAATGCGCAAGCGCATTGGTAGGCAAGACGTAAAAAGCATTCCACGATGTCTGTGTCAACTACAGCCTTTAATGTACTCTGCGGACAGCAGGGTTCACAACTTGAAGTCACCTTTGCATATATACCACGGACAATAAGGAATTCAACCTTGATTAATTTAATGCAGAGACATTTGTATTGTATGTGTTCAGATTTTTTTCAGATACAATGATGATTCTACATGAGGCATTCACTAGACGAGAGACATTATACCACTGCGACCCCCTCTAACCAGGAATCATCACAGGGTACACACAAGCTGCGTTCTTTCGGTACCACTAACTCACTGCACCACAAGTCATTTCCCCGTAGCCTTATTAAAGCAGAATTCACTAGGCAAAAACATTTCTCCCAGTACAGCCCCCCTGCATTACACATTATCGCAGGATACGTACAAGCTCAGCACCAAAGATACTACTAACTCAGTACACCATAAATCATCGGAAAGAAGAGCGAACAGTTTTATATCAGCAATGAGGCATACTATCACTTTTAAGTTGAATTCATGCAGAATCCAATTGACAAAAGTCATTACTGCAATTACTGTGCCCCCTCCCTCCTCCAGACCACGCATCATCGCTGAATTTGTACACGCTAAACACCAAAGTTACTAGTAACTCAGTGCACCCAAAATGATTTTCACGTGGCCTTACTAAGGCACCATTCACAACACAAAAAACATTAGTATCAGTACGGCCTGACCAGACCACTCATCATCGCAGGCTCCACAGAACCTTCTTGTTTTAGATACCACTAACTCAGTGTAAAGCAAACTAAGTATAACACCTATCAAACCCTACACAATATCCCTTTATTAGGCTTCCTTGAAAAATGTATTTTATATGACTTATAGATTTAGTTTAATAATAATATACACGCTGCATACATGTTCTATCTTCCACTTCAATCATAATTGCACAAGATGCACTCCACCCTAAGATTTACACTGCAGACAGCAGGATTTGCAACTTGAATTCACCTTTGCATCTACACTATAGACAGTTGGAAATTCAACCGTGATTTATTTAATGCAGAGAGAATTATACTGTATGTATTCAGATTTTGTTAAAATAAGTGAAAAAAGCATTGTTCTATAACTGTACTGACTACTAGCTTCCATGTACACTGTGCACAGTAGGGTTCACAACTTGAAGTTACCATTTCATCTACACTACAGACAGCATTAAATTCAGCCTCGATTAATTTAAAGCAGAGAAAAAAATAGTGCTGTTGCACTGCTAGTATGCGCAAGCACCTTCAATCGTTGCATTCTGTGAACTATGATAACAAAGAATGTAGAAAATTGCTGCAAAATGTACCTCCACCATTGGCAATACCAAGTACCTCTGGGACATCACCTTCAACATCGCCACCAGACATACGTCCCCATTATGAGAGTATTTGATAACCATCGCTGCTATTTCCCTCCCTCAAAGTTCATATAGTTCAGTATGCAACAGTGAATGGTTTGAGTGCAGACCGCTCAGACCACGCATCATCGCAGGGTGAGCACACGATAAACACCACACATACCACTAACTCAGTACGCCGTAAATAATCGTCACGTGCCCTTGTTAAGGCAAAATTCAATAGTCAAAACACATTTTTACCAGTGCGGTCTGCCTGAACCACGCATCATCGCAGGCTCCACACAAACCGCACCTACTTCAATACGCCACAACTCATGAACCCTTTACGATAGAATGTTCTGTATATTATTTCACACACAATGTTCCTACTTTTGTACAACAGAAGTCATAAACCGTTATGATTAAATATCTGTATATGATATCATGATTACTATTCTACTTGTTACCAACAACAACGTAATAAAATGGAGTCGAGCACATGTGCCGTACCCACTTCAACTATCTATCTGTGACTGTGTATTTATTGTGTTTGTAAAATCCCGCTCCTCCGCCCTACCACATTATTTTGTGCTATAAATAGCGTATGCAACTAACTTCCCTGTGACAGTCAGTGTGGGCTATTCCTCTTTTTTTTTGTTTTAAAGTATATTTATATAGCGCAAAATCAACACCAAACCATACCAGCTATTTACATGAGCACCATATTTACAATACATTTTCAGGCACGGGTACATTACGTCATTACTCTACAATAACAGGATGTGCACGCAACTTTGACACTCAAACACTGATTTCCAGCATCAAGTTGTACAGTGTACCTGATTGACAACGTACAAATATAAATTAGCTGCCCTTCATATGCCAAAAACTACAACTTAAACTTTTCCCAGCCCCGTATTACTAAAGCTACAACACTCCACTGAATGTACAATAAACATTCATAATCGCAGAAATACGTCATGTCTACCATATTTTATGTATGCAACTATGATTGAATATATAGAGTCAGTGATACCCTGTACCTTCCATGTTTGCCAAGTTGTAGAACTTTACAGATATAATGACACATTTGCTTTTAAGACCCGGGTGACGTCAGCACTACAAAACGGACACCCGAATAACTTAACTTCTCATATAGCTCACTACTGGACCATGCCCATAGCTCCGGAATCATGCTTCAGAGCCTCGCGCTGCACTAGCGTATGTCAGGCCAGCCCACTCCACTTACGCTACCAGGAAAACACAAAAACGAAACATGGCCCAGATTTCCAATGTAGTGATTTCTTAGTTCCAGGTCTAGTTGTCAGAACGGCACACACACTCCCTCATAGCTGGTATACACCCACACCACACCCATTCAACGCATCCATCACTACACACGTGACCGTACCTATAAAAAAGACGGGCGCACGTGATGTACGCCATTTTAGAGTTACTCCCATCGCAAGCGCTGTGATGGCCCGTGCTGGTGGTTCGGACGCCTCATGTAGTCCCGAACCACCGAACAGTGGGCCCACCACCACGTGCGTGGCCTCTTTGGATACTGAGTTAGTGGTACCGGAAGGACTGAGCGGGTGAAGAACTTGCGATGATGATGATGGGAGCATGAGTATGTCGTTAGCCATTGAGATATCAAGACTCAGTACCATATGTGAGACTTCTTAGTGGCAGATCGGGACTACATGATGTAGAAGGTGTCCTGCCCACGAAAAGGTGAGCAGTGACGCCTAGGTGCGTATCGGAGGGACTCGAATGGCTGTAGCAGACTGGATAAAACAAAGCTACGCAGCGATTTAGACAAACGCAGTCCTATATAGTGTATCAAATTGCATGTATATTTTCTTTTTTTACAATAGCAGGAACGTTTTTATAATCGGTCAAATGTCCGGAATATAAACTATACAAATAGTTCTTTTAAATGTGAGAGGGAACGTGTGTGAAAGGGTGATGTTATTCAACTCCACATTACGATAGTAACAATTACCAATCATAACATCTTTCGTTTACTATCTTTTAGATGTGGAGCTCCAGGGTGCATTATGTCCCGGCACGTGGTGAAAAACACACTGGTGACAGAAAGGTGAGCTGCGAATATTCCTTGCAGTCACTCTCTCACTTGATAAAAAAAAAATTACACACAATGTTAACTTCCTTTTTATCTTACAGGTTGTGTTTCACAAATTGGCATCCCGCCAACACCTCTAAAACTCAACGTTCGAGAATTCTGTGATGATGCGTGGCCATCGTAACAACTTCTGAGGAGGCTGCTTCGACACACGTAGTGCAACCTCTTTGAATAAGGCCAATGGCACAAGGTGAGCAAAGATCTTGTTTCTGAAACAACGACAAGTCATCTGTTAAAGGAGAGAGTGGGTAGTGTGCAGCAGCTTCACTACGTAGGAATCTACAATTACCTCCGGCCAGTGAGAATAGATAGGTTACAACAGTTTAAAGGGCAGATGTACGAGCCCCTTGCACCACTTTTGTGTCACTTTTAACATGGGAAAAGTGGTGCAAGGAGCTTCTAAATCTGCCTCTGACTTCCCAAGAAAAACACTCACCTCCGGACTCTGCGAGTCAATGGGGTGCAACAGTCTAGATACCCAATATTGAGAACTCACCGCTATGCAGTGGGAATGCATGGGATATAGTACTTTGGAAAAAAACAGTGCACAGACACCTCCTTATAGTGGAACTTGCTGTAATATAGTATTGGTGTACAAAAAAATAAACCAAAAATATACGTGTGCATTTGTATGTACTATGCTATTAATAACTATATATACTATCTTTCAGATCACCAAACTGGAGGGTGCACTATAAAGCAGCACGTCCTTGGACACACAATGGAGGCAAAAGGTGAGCTACGAGTATTTTCTCCAGTATAACCTTGTCCATCTATAACTTTCTCTCTCTCACACTTTTAATGTTGTTTTTTCTGTCTTTGTTATGGATGCTGCTGTCCACTCTGACATGTAGAACCAAAGCTGAGTTCAAGTTGTGAACTCTGTTTTCACAGTATTTACACAAGGTAAGCAGAGCCGCCTAGAAATACAATCCCTCCGATTAAATGCATTAGAATTAAAAGACCTTACTTACAAGCCCCTTGCGCCACTTTTGCGTCACTTTCAACATGAGAAAAGTAACACAAAAGTGGTGCAAGAGTCTTGTAAATAAGCCCTAAAGAATATTGTCCTGCATAATGACTTGATCTCTCACCTAATTCTATTTCATCTCTGAATCATTTTAAAGACCTGTTGATCTGTAATGTCAATCTAACGCAGTAGGCACTTCCATACAGACACCGCTTAAACGCGGGCCTATAAGACAAGTGAAATATATCAGGCACACTGCAGACATAAAAATAAGAAAATATCGCCAAGTGTTACCTTATACGTGTCATTTGTATGTACTATGCTATTACTAACTCTATATACTATCTTTCAGATCACTAAACTGGAGGATGCACTATAAACCAGCACCTGCTTGGACACACAACGGAGGGAAAAGGTGAGCTACAAGTATTTTCTCCAGCATTAACTGCTCCATCTATAACTTTCTCTCTCTCACGTTTTAATGTTGTTTTTTCTCTCTTTCTCTTTCTCACTCTCTCTCACATCATTTCTCTTTCTCTTTTAAAGGTATGGACGCTGCTGTCCACTCTGCCGTATACAACCTTAGCTGAGTTCAAGTTGTGAACTCTGTTCGCCACAGTGTTTACACAAGGTATGCAGAGCAGCATAGATGTACAATGCCTACGATTAAATGCATTAGAAATAAAAGACCTTATTAACAAGCCCCTTGCGCCACTTTTGCGTCCCTTTCAACATGAGAAAAGTAACACAAAAGTGATGCAAGGGTCTTGTAAATAAGTCCTAAAGAATATTGTCCTGCATAATGACTTGATCTCTCACCTAATTCTGTCTCATCTCTAAATCATTTTAAAGACCTATTGATCTGTAATGTAAATCTGATGCAGTAGGCACTTCCATACAGACACTGCTTAAACGTGGGCCTATCAGACAAGTGAAATTTATCAGGCACACTGCACAGTTAAATAAGAAAATATCATCAAGTGTTACCTTGACTTGTAATGTTTGACCTCATTTACTCACACCAATCTAATTTTAAACACAAATTTTCTTTTTTGTTTTGCAGATTACTTACTGTACTTCTATTGGAGTCCATATCACATTTTTTTAATTATATTGTTTTGGTAAAGTTATGTTTCTAGTTATTTATTGTATTGTTATCTTTAAGTTACGTTTCCAGTTATTTATTGTTGTTTTAATAAAAGTTAATAAAGAAAGTATATACGTCTTTTTTTGGGGGGGGCGTGGCGGTCCCCAATAGAAATTATATTTATAATTTGAAGTATAATTCTGAGACTAACTCTATACCAGATTTTCAGATCTTTACCAGAGTCTATAGGTACGACTAACGGTTCCTAAGGAAAAGTTTTAAAACTCCAGCACAGTAACTTTTTCCATTATCAACATAGTGTGGTGAACTTCTAACTCTGTGCTCACTTAAGTGTTCCATGAACTGTTACTATGGTAACAGGCTGAAAGCCGTTTGGGGGTAGGTTTGAAAGGTACTGCCTGTACAAAAACAGTTATATTTACCTTGGATCCTCTACATGACAGAAAGAAAAGCAAAGTAAAACAAAACACTGTGTACCAGATTTACAACTCCCTTGCACCACTTTCGCGTCCAAGGCCCCCCCTACAAAATTAGAAGTGTGTGGGCCTCAACGACACCCCTCAAGCCCTGGGAACCCCCACCCCTCGGGGATTTGTGTATTGTGGGAGACAGGCTGCGTGGCTCTCTGCCTGGTGCCCTCGAGGGCCCTGGGGAACGCCAGGACACTGCTGTTTGCTATGAGAGGGAGAGAGTTTCGCACCTTCAGCCCTCCCATAGAAAAATTAGTTTGCATTTTGAAAGACAGAGCAGTGAAATCTGTTCTCACTTTCAAAATCCAAAGCAGATTGCATTTCCACATGCAAGTTAGCATCTGCCCTTGCGGGAAAGCAATGCCGGCTCCCGAAGAATGCGGGAAGCCGGCGGGACCATGGGGGCATTGTGGCTTCCCTCACGGTCCCCAACAATTTTTATAAGACCCGGGGGATACGATCCCCGAGAATATTAAAAAGTACTGATAGGGGCTATTTTTTAACGGAAAAGTAATAGTTGCGCACCCAGCGCAACGCTCAGTACGGCCCCCTTGTGTGCACACGGTGGATGCACTTTTCATAATCTGTACGCTGCGCGACTCCAGCGCCTTTGCTACACAACTTCTACCCGTTTGGGAGCCGGCATTACTTTTCCACATCAGTAGCTACTAAGATGCATGTGGAAAAGCAATCTGATTTAGAATTTGAAAGAGAGAACAGATTTCCTTGCTATAGGAGGGCAGGATGGGCACCCCGGGACACTGCAAAAGCCGACTCTCCCACAATACATAAAGCGCCGGGGAGTGGTGGTCCCCGAGGATTTGGAGACCTTACAGCCCCCCCTCCCCAGCCATGATTTTTTTTGTAGCCGGGGGTTAATGAGGCCCTCCAGTGCTCCAGGAGGGGGGCCACATAGTAGTCCCCCTCCCACAATACATAAAGGTCCAAGTGGTGATGGTCCCCGCGGCTTTGAGGACCTTCGACCACTCCCCCCACCATTTTTTTCTTTTTAGCCCCGGGGGGTGACGATCCCCGAGGCTGGGGGGTCCCTCTGAGCACAAGTCGGAACTGAGGGCTACCTCTTTGCCAAATTTGGCATAATTCCGTTCAGCCATTCGGGCTGTAGCTGTGGCTAAAGATCCTATGGGAAATTGCATGGGAAAAACACCAATCACCCCGAAACTTTCAGGATAGGAGCAGGCCAGAGCTGGCCAAACGTTTTGAAAATTTCGCAAAGATTCATCAATCGGTGGCAAAGTTATTGGGAATAGAATGTTGCGGATATCTTGTGGATAATAGGTCCTAACTATAACTACCTACTGGCAACGGCCAGTAGGTAATATATATATAAATATATATATATATATATATATATATATATATATATATATATATATATATATATATATATATATATCTCTGCAATACCTCGCAGCAGCTACGCTTTCCCAGCGAAATACGAGGCAAGGACCAACTTTTCTCAGCATTCTTTATTTAGCCAACAGACAGGGTGTCATGACGCGTTTCGGCCGTCCCAGCGGCCTTGGTCACATGGCATTACAGAGTGCTTTGACCCCTTTTAAAGTGAAAACGTGCAATCACATGTCAAATTGATGGACATAGAAAAATTGTACTAAGTGTATAAATACATATATTTTCACAATGGAAATATCATTACTAGCTGTATAAATACATAAAACAACCTTGTATTATTTAACCGACATTGTAAATAACCATGCCTCCAATGTGTTTTGGAAAAAGATTAGCATAGTGCAATTAAATATCAGCATAAATGCTGGTTCCACCATCCAAAACACAGATTAATTATTGCAGCCTCATCCATCCGACATTGCATAACTAAAGTTCAAATACTAGTGCTCACCAACGTGTACTAAGTCATAAACAAAATTATAAAAATTTCTATTATTACATAATAATAGAAAATATCAAAAATTATAATCAACAGTATCAAGAGACCATACAGAGGAAATGCTCAACTGTGGGATATTGTCCAGCCACTGAGTATACTTAATTAGAAAATGTTGCAAATAATTATCATTTTGCATATATATATATTCTAATTTTATGTATTCATTATTGCACATCCTATATTACCACGGGAATGACTTATAGTATAAAGTGACCTCGTGCTATTTAGTGCAATATAATCAAAGTGACTGGTGCATTGAGATTTCAAGGACTTAGTATTGAGGGGGAGAAAGTTAACGGGATATATACAGGGACGGAATACTTTCATAGATGTTAAATAGAAAATTATTGATCATTTGATTCAAGACTCATTTTGGTGTACTAAAACCATACAGTACTAATGAAATAGACAATATATTCGAACTCACTAAAACAGCGCATAATTGATTACGCCATTAAAATGAATTACATCAACACCATAAAACCAGCCTATAAAAAAGGGAATCGGTGACATGATTAAAATCAGCTATCATAAAAAACACTAGGATAAAACTACCCCAATATCTAAAAGACGGCTAAAATCAATCATATCATAAATATACATCACCGTTATAAATATCCTTTCAATATAAAAAAAACCAGACAATATATGTTACACAGTATAAATACAAAGATGTGCAAAATGTGCAATGTATAATCCAACTCCTCTTATACTCTGACTAAAGTGCTATTTGATATAAGTCTATGATCCATTTATCTTACTTGGTGTACATATTTCCAGTTTATAGATATGTGTGGAGGTACTCCGTGGTGTTGAGGCCTCCAGGCCATTTGGAATTAAACTCAAGGATATATTTTGTTTCCAACCTACGCATACAAGCCTCTCTATCACCCCCTCTTTTAGTTAACGGGACCGATTCAATAGCAAAGTATTTAAGGCACTGAGGTCTACTGTTGTGACATGCCTCAAAGTGCCTGGCAACCGGGTAACTTTGATCTTTATTGGTGATAGCGCGTAGGTGCTGTAAAATTCTCTTGTGGATTTGCAGTTTACTACTTCCAATATACCTGAGTTTGCAATCGCATTTGAGATGTCATCAGTGATGTCATTTGAGATGTCATCAGTGATGTCATCAGTGATGTCACTGACCATGTCATGAATGATGTAATATGTGACATGATCAGCAGTGGATTGCGGGTGCGCGATATATAGTTAGTACAACTAACTATATATGGAATTTCAATGGTTTTGTGTGAGTAAAAAAAGGTTTCTTAAATGCTAATTCCTAACTATATATGGTCTCTAACCTATGTTTTTTTCTGTGAATTTTCAAGGTTTTGTAAATGCTAATTCCTAACTATATATGGTCTATAACCTATGGTTTTTTCAGTGAATTTCAATGGTTTTATAATAGCAAATATCAAAAGATTTAAAATGTATTCTTCTTTAAATCAAAAAATATATTTTATATGTTTTTAATACAATTTTGTTATGTATATATATTTTTTTGTAATTTTTTTTTGTTTCGCTACCAGTCCGCGCACAGGGTAGCTTCCCGTTAGCTCAATTTGGTGCCGCGACCCGGTCCGCGAACCGGTAAACGTTCCGTTTGCGCAACTGCCACGTTAGAAAACAACATCGTGACGCGTCGCGTCAGCGTGACGTATCACGTTGTCGCGTGATACGTCATATGATGCGCCGCGTTAGCGTACCCGGAAGTGAACCGGTACGCGAAGCGAGGCGCGAAGCGCAGCTTCCCGGAAGCGATCCGGGACGCGGCGCAAAGCGCGTAACGTAAACACAACAGGTCATGTGACTTGTTAATAACACTTTTCATTGGTTCATTTCACTTTTGGTTTCCTAATGATGTAAGACTAGGTCAGGTGACCTAAAAGTAACACTTTTCATTGGTTTAGAACTATTGTTTTTCCCAAATGATGAAAACCCCTCCTTGTTTCCTCACTCTTTGTGAGAGGAAGACCTTTTGTCATCACTGAGCAATGGCTTCATTAGTAGCTTCAGCTGGTGCTTCCCCACCACCTCCACCACCTCCAAGGAAGAGAGGACCACCTGCTGAAGTTATCATTCAGCAAGAGGAGGAAGAAGAGGAAGAAGAGGAACAGCAGGAAGAGAGGCATTTTTTGCCTGAGGAGCCCAGGAGGTCTCATGTCAAAGAAAATTATATTTGGCAATTTTTTAAATATCCCCGGGGCCAAAAAAAAGTCAATGCCCGGTACGTAACTTGCCTTATCTGTAAGAAAGATTTGTCCAGAGGGACAGATAAAAAATATAGTTATGGCAATTATACAATGCATCGCCATATGGAGAGGTGGCACCCTATCAACTACAGTGCTGCGCAGTTACGTGACCAGCAAGATAATCCCCCTTCTGTGGCCAGAAGATCAGTTGTAGAGGAAGTGACGGGACCAGAGGCGAGGGAGACGGTCCCAAATATACAGATGAGGTTCGGGGAAGTCAAACAAGTGTGCGTGCGTTGCAGTCAGTTGATTTGCTACAGAGAAAGTAGCATCAATTTAATCAACAGAGCTATCGACAATCACGATTGTCCAAAACGCCCCAGAAAATAAATTATCTTTTTTTTTTGTTGCTCCTGTTGAGCCCATTACAATGAATCGTTTTCGTTCCCCCCCCCCAAAAAAACCCAAAAAAAATATAAAACCGTTCAAAAAATACAAAAAAAGTAAAAAAATGTTCAGAAAAATAATAAAAAAATATAAAACAACAAAAATAATTAAAAAAAAGTTCTTTTCAGAACTACCTCCCCTTTATAAAAAAAATTGCTAGAATGTTTAGCACTCTGGCAACCTCTATTTCTTTTGGTTCGCTTCCCGGTTCGCTCGCCGATAAGCGAACCGGGAGCGAACCAAAAAAAAGATTTTTTAAAAAAAGAAGAGTAAGTATAAGGGAAGGAAACAGAGAGTAATGTTAAAAGAAAGACAGCTATAGGGACTAAACCAAAGATACTGTTTAATAGATCTATTTACCGAAGAAAAGATGGAAGAGGGTATAATTGTGAAAAACAAAATAGATAAGGAAGTGAAAGAAAAAAAGGAGAGTAGAAGAATAACAAACAAGAGTTTCTTAGAGAATGTGACTGAATGATCAAATTAAGATTAAAACATTGGAATAACAGAGAGAAAAAACAGAATGCAGAAAAGAAGAAGTAACAGAAAAGGAATGATTGAAACAGCAAAGAAATGTAAATAACATAGGGGCATATTATCAACATAGGCGATAAAAGTTTCGCTGCTTTTATCGGCAGAAATCTGCTGCTAAAGCCGCTTTTGCGGCAGTTTTCTGCCGATAATGACTGCTTTTATCGGCAGAAAACTGCTGCTAAAGCCGCTTTTGCGGAAGAAAACTGCCGCTAAAGCCACTTTTGCGGCAGTTTTCTGCCGATAAAAGCAGCGATAATTTTATTGCCTGTGTTGATAATATGCCCCTTAGTGTGCTTGAACTACAGAGAGAAAGCATAATGAACAAGTAGTGAAAGAGTGAACAGTCAGAGACAGTGAGAGTAATAGAGACGGAGTGAGTGAACAAGAGTGAGGAAGTATGAGAAGAGAGGGACTGAGAAAAAGAGTGGAAGGAGTAGAGTAAGTAAGTAATAGAGAAAGGAATGAGGGAAGTAGCAAAGGCAGGAAAGTGAGGGTTAAAGAAATGAAGTAGTGGAACTAATAGAAGTTAAATGTGATAGAAATGTAACGAAAAGAGTACAAAACATTTACCTTATAATTGTCGTTAACTTAGTCACTTGTTATTTTTATACTTTCAATCTGTGAAAGAGAGAACAAACATTTGAAAAATATTAAAACATGTATTTAAAAATTAGAAAAGACAAGGGAAAAGATTGAAGGACAAACAGTTTTTCAACAACTTTGACACTTACAGAAGCCTCTGCTTCTCCATGCCCCCTACACAGTCCTAAAAATATACATTTTAAACTAACAGTATCTTGATGCAGATGAAGTGAGGCCTATCTTGCAACATGGTGCATCTTTTGCACTGCTGCTGTCTCACAAAAGTGACGCAACGGCAGCGCAAAAGAGGTGCACAGCCATCATAAAACTGTCCCTAACATTTTAAATGATTGTTTCAGGATGCCAATAAGGTGTGTCCTATCCAGAGGTTTGTTTGAGGTGAGGCCTACTCAGGGTTGCAGATGAAATTTAGAGTTGTTGAAAAGTACAGAGGAGATAATACATGTGCAGGCCTACCAATGAAGTGAGTCATGTCCACTGCACTCTTGAACAAAGGCCAGACCTCCTCTGTTTCCCTGGACAGGCCTAAACTTGATCTGCACAATTTGATTCGTAATATTAGGAAACACAGGTGATGTAATTGAAAAACGTGCAATTTCTTTTGCTCATTTCACAATCACATCACTTGTGTTTCCTTTGCTTAGGTATCTCATTGTGCAGATGTAGTCCAGCATATGAAAGAGTACGCAGAAGTGCAGCACTGCATGCAACAACTTTGACACTTACTGAAGTCTCAGCTTCTGCATGCCCCCTACACAGTCCTAATTATATACATTTTAAACTGACGGTATCTTGCTGGAGATGAACTGAGGCCTATCTTGCAACATAGTGCATCTTTTACACTGCTGTTGCGTCACAAAAGTGACGGAACAGCGGCGCAAAAGAGGCGCACGGCCATCATAAATCTGCCCTTAACATTTTAAATGATTGTTTCTAGATGCTGATAAGGTGTGGCCTATCCACAGATTTGTTTCAGGTGAGTCCTACTCAGGGTTGCAGATGAAATTTAGGCTTGTTGAAGAGTACAGAGGAGATAATACATGTGCAGGCCTACCAACGAAGTGAGTCATGTCCACTGCACTCTTGAACAAATGTCAGACCTCCTCTGTCTCCTGGAACAGGCCTAAACCTCATCTACACAATGTGATGTGTAATGTTAGGAAACACAGGTAATGTAATTGAAAAACGTGCAATTGTTTTTGCTCATTCCACAATCACATCACCTGTGTTTCCTTTGCTTAGGTATCTCATTGTGCAGATGTAGTCTATCATATGAAAGACTACGTAGAATGTGAGCACTGTATGCAACAACTTTGACACTTACAGAAGCCTCAGCTTCTCCATGCCTACTACACAGTTCTAAATGTATATCATAAATACAAAAAGTACAGAATTAATTATACATGTTAAATGGTTTATTTTTGCTGTTCTCAGAATTTATCAAATTTCACTAAAAACAGTGACTTGAAGGTATTCATCATATAACAGCGGGGGAAAAAAACACAATCAAAATGATTGTGTTTAAAAAACCCATATAACATAACCAATCAGAAATCAGAACTCCTGAAAAGTAACTTACTTTCCATGACGTCGAAGGATATCCTATGAACAGCTTACACTCTGTTGTGCTGTTATTATTTTCAGCCCGCCACTTTCTGAAAGAAAAGCTCCATCGTTTTGACAAATATGTTACATACAATAAATGACTTCTCGCTCTCTACCGCACTTTTCCACAAGGCCAAATCGTGTAAGAGCCATTTATAACGCTTGGAATTCTTCTAAGCAAATCCCGTCATTTTGTATTTCCGCAACTTTCAGAAAGAAAACGTTCAAGATCACTTTCACAATCCTGTACTAGTAATATCTCACCCTTCTTGCTCACTCATATTCCACATTTCCTATGACACTGATACTGCTTACTATGAAGCAGACTTACACTACCTCTATGACTACTACAATTATTTAATTCTCTACATCACTTTTTTTTTTTTTTTTTTTTTTTTTATAAAACCTTTATTTGAGCAAGCAAGAAAGTACAAGGATGGGCCTACAACCACACGGGCCGGCCGCTAAAAAGGAGTAGACACATATCATATATGCCCGCAGAGGTAACAGTCAATCAACAATGCAATACTCCACATCATATACAGGACAAAAACAGATTTTATGTATATAAAAGAACAAACACACAAAAAAGGCGAAAGTGTATCACTGAAGGTCAGCTCAAGGGACGCAAGGGGGGGACAGCAACGGAAGTGCAGTAGCAAAATTCTAAGCACTAAGGAGCTCGGGGGGGGGGGAGGGGCACAGAGGTCAGTAAAAAGGGGGGGGGGGAGCCGGAAACACCAGCTCAGCCCCTATATGAAGGTTCCGAGAACGCTAGCCTAAGGAGACAGGGTAATCTCGATAGTGTCCACAAGGGGAGGAGTACAAATGTCGCCACGGTATTCGTTCCATTGACCCCACACCTTCACCCATGCCCTGGGTCTGCCCCTGGCCACATAGACAGTTTTCTCACGGAACATGGACCAATCCATGTTATCCTCCCATTTCGAGAGGTCAGGGGGCCTGGAGGCCCCCCAGAGTTGTGCAATATCTCGCTTCGCAACCATATAGCCCAGGGTGGCCCATCTAGTCTGTGCCACCGAATAGTCAGTGGGCTCCCAAACATTCAAAAGACAGCGACGAGGTTCCGGACGCAAGGACACCCCTGTCACCACAGCCATCAGATCAAGCACAGCCACCCAATAAGCAGCCACCATCGGGCACTCCCAAAGAATATGCAGGAAAGTAGCACGCAAACCACATCCACGCTTACACAATCCATCGGAGGAAAAGCCCATCACCACCAGTCGCGGTCCCGTCACGTACACCCGATGAAGGATCTTCAATTGGACCAGACGGAGACGAGCCGGAATAGCCACCTCCTTCGGGGAGGAGAGGGCCGATTGCCAATCCTCATCATCAAGTTCTAACCCATCGCCCATCCACATTTCCCGAAGTCGGGCCAATAAGTCAGTCCGATTGTTAATCAACTTTTTATAAATCAGGGAGATAGTGCTATCAGGAAGATGTTCGTCAAGGACACGGTCTTCAAGGGGGGAAGAGTCAGGCGGAATCTCACCAGGAGCAAATACCGAAGCCAAAGCGTGCCTGACCTGTAAATAACGAAAGAATTCCCGACCACTCAGGCCATAGTCAGCCTGGAGGGCCTGAAACGGTCGCACAGAACCCTTAGAGTACACATCCCCCACCTTAGAAATCCCAATCAAGTCCCAACGGTCGAAACCCTTGGAAGACCAAAGACCGCCCAGACGTTCTGAAGCATAAAGCGGCGTTGCCAACGTCAAGCGATCCTCCCAGCCCAAGCTCACATTCGCGGCACGCCACACCGTCAAAGCAGTCAATGTAGGTCCCACAAGATGGCGCCCAGCGGAGCGAGAATAGAGCACTCTGTTAAAGTCACCTCCCGGAAGCTGAAGTTTATCCATCTCAAACGCCGGATTACGACCTGGCGAAAACATAGCGTGATTGATAGAGGACAGATGGGAAGCCCAGTAGTACCTCTTAATGTCGGGGAGCGCCATGCCCCCGTCATACCACGGGATGGAAAGTTTCGCGAGAGCAATGCGCGGTCGCCCATCCCAAATAAGCTGCCTCTGAAGGCTCTCAATCTCCCGAAAATAGGTCTTAGGGATAGGATCATAATAATTCTGGAGAGCGTAGAGAAACCGCGGCAATGACATCATCTTAAACAGGGCCGCCCGACCCAGGGGAGACAAGGGAAGTTTGCGCCAACGGGCAACGGGCAACGTCCAAACGTAGCCTAAGCAACGGGGGAAGGAGATTACGATCAAAGCGAAGGGACGGGTCCAAGGTAACAAAAACCCCCAAGTATTTGAAGCCATCCCGGGCCACCTGAAGAGGAAGTCTACTCGGCAACGGAGGCAAGATACCAGATAAAACGTATACACAGGACTTAGTCCAGTTGATGACGAGGCCTGAGTTAGCGCCAAAGGACGCAAGAACGTCAAATAAAACAGATAAAGACTTGCGAGGGGAAGTAAGATACAAGAGGATGTCGTCCGCATAAAGCGAGACGCGGTCTTCGAAGTCCGGGGCCCAACGAATCCCTTTAAGGGACGGTTCCCACCGGAGCCAGGCCGCTAACGGTTCAAGAGCGAGCGCAAACAACAGCGGGGATAAGGGGCAACCCTGGCGGGTACCCCTGCCCAAGGAGAAGGGAGCCGACACTCTACCGTTTACTACAACTTGTGCCAGAGGTTCCGCGTACAACAACTTAATCCAGCTAATAAACTCGCACCCGAATCCGAATTTCTCAAGAGTCGCCCATAAATAGGGCCACTCCACAGTGTCAAAGGCCATGGAGGCATCCAGGGACGCCAAAATGGCCGGTTCAGTCAAAAGCCCCGCCCTCGCCAGCACGCCGTGAAGGCGTCGTAAATTCAAAGCAGTGTTGCGATGCGGGATAAAGCCAGACTGATCCGGATGGACCAAATCCCCGAGAACCGAAAGGAGACGGGTCGCCAAAAGTTTTGCCAAAACCTTGGGTTCAACATTTAATAGGGATATGGGTCTATATGAGGAACAGAGGTCACGTGGTTTACCCTCTTTGGGGATGACGACGATTGTCGCCAGACGCTGATCATAGGGATGTTCCGCTCACGAGATTCTAGAAACATGGCGCGAAGATACGGCGCCACCTTATCGGGGCGTAACTTGTACAACTCAATAGGCAAACCGTTCGGGCCCAATGCTTTGCCCGAACGGAGCGAACGGACTGCAGTAGCTATCTCATCATTCGTAAAAGGGGAGTCCAAAGCAATACGGTCCAAGTCGGTGACACAGGGCAAAGTGATATCACGCAGAAGAAGGCGGGAGTCAGCAACATCCCTCACAGATACGGGAGCATATACAACACGGAAATATTCCGCAAAACGATCAACAATGGCAGTCGGATCAATCACATTCTCACCACTCGCAGACTGAATCACGGGCACCACACGATTAACTCTTTCTTTCTTGTCCAACCACGCTAGGAGTTTGCCCGCCTTATCACCCACATCGTACAATCTGCCTTGTTGCTCACGAAACATCACCTTTGCAGCGTCAGTGACCAGAGATTTATATGCAAACTGTTTTAGACCCAGGGCATGGAGTTTCTCAGGCGTGACACCAGACTCCAACTCGTCCTCCAAAGCAGAGATCTCCCCCTCAAGGTCCACCACCTCCCTCCTCCCAGCCTTCTTAGCTTCAACAATCAAGGAAAGGGCCTGTCCACGAATCACAGTTTTAAAGACCGACCCCTCGTTTTCCAGGAAATATGCATCCATGGACTTGAGCAAGAGGGTACGAGTCTCAGGGGAGGAAAGATACCAAGGGTTAATGGGAGCCACTCGGCCCGCCGCCTCTACCCCAACCTCGAAACGAAGCCAGAGCGGCGAGTGGTCAGAAATACCCCTTGGCAAATGCAAAATCTCACGAACCGCCGACGACTGGGCCGCGGGCATCAGGAAATAATCCAGCCGAGACAGACTGCCATGAGCCCCAGAATGGAAAGTGTATTGGAGCTGAGTAGGATGCAACAGTCGCCAGCAGTCCACAAGGCCAAAGGTATCTAGAAACCCACCCAACCACTGCTGAGCCTGCGGGGTATCCCTAGGGGGATGGCGATCGTGAAGGCCGGAAAGCACCGAATTAAAATCACCGGCCAGGAAGAGAGTACTATCAGGGAGATCTAACAAAACACGGCCCAAATCAGTAAAAGTAGAAGTCTGCAAACCCGGGGGAACATAAACATTGAAGAGAGATAGGGTGCGGCCTTCATATCTACCCACCAAGACAGTGTATCTCCCACGGTCATCTTGAATCACCTCATCAATCGCCAGGGGGAGGGAGGTTCGAACAAGAATACCCACACCCCTAGATCCGGAGGTAAACCCCGAGTGCGCCACAAGGCGGTAGCCCCATCTATTCATTGCATAACAAACATTACCAATCAAATGGGTTTCTTGCATGAAAACAATGTCCGGTGACAAACGTCGTATACATTTCAAGACCACACTGCGCTTAATGTGATCTCCCAGGCCGTTAACGTTCCAGGAAACGAATTTCAACCCTCTACCCCCCATCCCATCCGCCCGAGCCAAGACCCCTCGTCCATGAGCTAGACATCAGAAACAGCAGCAAACACAGGAGCAATTCGCCTTGAAAACAACACACAGAAAAGAAAAAACTTCCCAACCCCCCTCCCCCAAACTGAAGAGAAACACCCCCCACCCTGCACCCCTGCAAAAAGCTAAAGAGCCACCCCAACCTGCAGTGTGCCTGTCGCCCAAGAACCCCTATTCTACACAAAGATCCCGGAGGAGGAAAGGTCTCCGTTCCACCCTCCCCCTGACCTCAGCAAGAACAAAAAATAACAAACGAAAGACAAAATAATCACAATGTAGAGGAACGCCGGCCAACACTCCTGAAAATGTATTCAAAATAAGACATGAGAGCCGAACAGTTAGATCTCCACACCACCTTCGGCACCACCAGGGTGAGCGGCGGATTCAGTCTCAGGAGGACGGTCAGGCAAGGAGTCCAGCCAGTCATTAACAGCATCTGGTCGATCAAAGAAAAGGGTACGCTCATTGTATTCGACCCGAAGTCTGGTGGGAAAGAGCATTGCATAGCGTAGGCCCCAATCCCGAAGACGTTTCTTGGCACCACGAAACTCCATACGTTGTCTCTGAACTTGTTGGGAAAAGTCCGGGTAAAAGTTCACCGTAGCATTCTCAAAGGCCACCGGGCCCTTCACCCGCGAGGCCTGCAGGATAGCGTCCCGGTCTCTATAATGAAAAAGCTTCGCTACAATGGGTCTCGGCGGGGCTCCCGGCTTGACTTTGCCCCCTGGAACACGATGTGCGCGTTCCACCGTGAAAAATTTTGTAAGACCAGAAGGGGCGAGATGGTTCAAGACCAGATCCTCAACCAGGAGATCCACCGAGTGGGGTTCAGGGTTCTCCGGTACACCAACCAGGCGAACATTGCAGCGACGTGCCCTATTTTCAAAATCCTCCAGGCGTCGGGTCATGAAGTCGTTCACCCGACGGAGATTACCGACCTCTGTCTGGAGCTCCGAGACGTCCTTCGTGAGGCTAGACGATTTAATATCCAATGATTGTACCCTCTCATTCGTCTTGCCGAGATCAGCACGAATCAGATTCACCTCAATAGCCACGGTGTCAAGTTTATGGGCCAAGGCCTCGTACTGTAGGCCGATGGATTCCCTCACACCCGAGATGGCGCCCATGATGTCCTGTAGGGAGGGCTCCGCCGATTCTTCCAAAACTCGTTCGGACGCTGTACTGGAACCAGGCAGGGCAGCTCCGGGGGACCCCTTAGAATGGGTATAGCGGTCCATGACATTTGATTGAACTGGAGCTCCGCGCAGAGGTGTTTTCGTCTTGCGCGTCTCTCTGTCCCCTCTGCCCGCCATTTTGAAGATGCGTCACAGGACAAGCCACCAGGGTCGACGGGCCCGACACCCAAAGTACAGGATCAAAAGTACACTAAAAAGGGGGGCACAACTCGGGTAGAGGTCGCCAGGCCAGCAAATAGGTCACATGAAAGCCCAACAGCCGATCTGCCTCCAAGTCTCAGCCGCAGCACGATATTCACACCCGTGGCCCAAGTCGGAACAGAATCGAAACCGAAACTTAGGAAGGGGGGACCCACAAGGCCAGATCTCCTGCCGTTGTTGTTCAATTCCAGGACGGCTACAGAACCGCACCCCGTCCCGGGCGCACCTCAAGGGCGGAGCCCAAAAGTTCAGATCACCATATCTCAGGAATACGAGATCCAAATCAATTTCTGAAAAGTGCCAGGGTAATCAGCCAAACGTCCTCCACACGAATTCTTGCAAGAAATCAGGATTCAGCCAGGATAAAATGCCGGGAGTGGCGAGGGTCCGGAGAGCGCTGTGCTCAAGCGGCCATCTCGGATGCCCGCCAAGCTCCTCCTCCCTCTACATCACTTTTAATCACTAAGCAATTTAAAACAGTAGATAAAATTATATCAACCCCTAGAATCATTATAGGCCACTTACCTACCCTAAATTCTCTTTTCTGAAAACAGAAAGTAAGAATATTTTTAAGTAAAAAGGCAACATTGTATCGTAGTCAAATGGGAATCATTTCCGAAACAGCAGCTTTTTTTACATTTTCAATAAGCTGTGTAATTAGCGGATCTTGTCAAAGGACCATCATGTCATATAATAGCTGCAGTTTCAAATGTTCTTCCTAAAATCAATGACTGTGTAGCCACAACATTTGTAATTAAAGTTGAAGACTTACTTTCATCAGGTTTATATATTTGGAATTTTAAAATGACATTATAACCAAAAGTTTGGTCAAATAATCTAGACAGCATTGCAGACTTACATTACCTCTACTCCATGTTTTCATTGGCTGCTTGAATTAGCTTATAAAAAGAAACAGTTTTTCTGAACTCATTCAAAGTGCAGTTATTTTTCCATGACGTTAAGTGTTATGGTAAGAACACCGTTTGCTTTGGGAAATACTCTGTTGTCCTTTAACTAATCCGTGCCCACCACTTTCTGTAAGAAAACCTTCTTTTTTTCCAGGAACTATTTAAAACTCAAAAATAACTTTTGACTCTGTACTACACTTATCCTCAAGGCCAAATAGTGTAGGAGCCATTAGAACCTCTTGAAATTCCTCAGAGCAAATCCCGAGATTCCTTCCCTAAAATTTTGGTTTTAAAAACACCAGGTAAGAATTTTTAAGGTCGAAAGGCAATTTTTTTTTTTAAGTTAAAACAGAATCATTGCTGAATGACCAGCCGTTTCTAGACTTTAAATAAGCTGTGTAATGTCCTGATGTTGTTGAAGGACCGTCATGATATATAATTGCTGCAGTTACAAAAGTCCTTCCTGATATTGACAACTGCGAAGCCACAACATTTTTAATTAAAGTTGTCAATTTTGTTCCATCAGGCCTACATCGTTGGAACATTAAAATGACATACTGGCCATATGTTCATATAAATAATGTTGACAACATTTCAGACTTACATTGGCTACACTCCATGTTGTGATCAGCTGCTTTTACTAGCTTATTAAAGGACACTGATTTACTGTCTGGCAAAGTTAAATATACAAATTTTTCTGAGTCTACACTAGTAGTACTTGATACCCTACAGTTCTCGCAGTCATGCTGCCATTGATAAGAAAGCCCAAACAGGTGATCTACATCTACACCTTCATCATGCAATACATCAAGCATATACATTAAAAACTCCTGACAATCTTGCTGAATATTTTGAGAGAATTGTGTTTGACCTGAACATCTGTCTAACAGATTTCAAATTTCAGACACACTTTCTATTTTTGTTCTATCAGTGCTACATTTCTCTAACACAGAATTCAACAAACTGCAAAATCTTTGATCCGAATTGACCACAATCTCTTCTTTTACATTTTCTAGAGAAAACAAAACATTAACCACTACATTAGCATAGCAGTTGACACCAGAACTGTTTTCAAATTGAAAACCAACAACATCTTCAACAAAATCCTTTTTCTTTCTGCTTATAATTTCTGGTTCATCAACTTTTCGTCTTTTTGCTACAACCTCTCTACTATTGGTCACATTTCTTTGTTTCCGGCCTACCACACGTTTCTCAAACAAAGGATATTGAGGCAAATGTGGCGCATACTCTCTTCTTAACCTATTGTATTCCTTAACACAATCTAGATCCGCACAAATGTTTGTGACATCACACTCAATCAAGTACAATCCCGATAAAGTTCTGACTCGTGACAATGCCACATATGCCATACCCTCCTTGAACACAGAACTGCCAATATTCACCAATGCACTGTCTACACTTAAACCTTGCGATTTATGGATTGTCACCGCATATGCCAAGCAAACAGGAAACTGCTTACGGCGAACATATAAGTCTTTCACAAGCAAAAACCTAGCAGAGCAACGACCAATTAGCTGTACTTCCTCAATGCCATCAAATTTAATTTTTAAAAACTCAATTCCATCTCTATTTCTGTATTTCACAAAATCAACAACATTACCCATTGATCCATTTACCAGACCTCTTTCAACATGTAAATTCCTTCTTAAAATTATACGGCAATTTAAGCACACATTCAGAGTCTTTTCAAAACCTGCAGTTTTAGATATAGTCTTCTCTAATGAATCCAATTTTGATTTCAAATTCTCAGACAAAATAATTGTTGATCCCATATGCTCTACTCTGTCAATAGCTTCCAGTTTCACAATCTCTTGGTTTTCTAAATGCAACATTTTGTTGTTGAAGATGGCACATTCTGCAAGAGTTGGCATCAAACATATTCCAGATTTCTTCTCAGTAATTTTCTGAAAAATATTCTCAGGCACAACGTCTTGTTCTGGATACAAATTTGACAGTAATCGTGCAGGTAAAGCTTCTTTCCCATGCTCGGTCACTTTTCCGATTCTAACATCTTGTAGAATATTCTTGTAATCTTCATCGTTCGCCTGACGCATATTTTCACGCAGTTCAGCATAATTGAAGTTTAACCATATATTAACGTTGCCAATGCTCCCTAGGCACTTCCTGGTATCTTCATGCGTGAGCATTTTGAACACAGGTTGTCCTTTCACTGGTGTCAGCTTCAGAAGATCACCGAAAACAATGATGTGTTTGCCACCAAATAACACATCATACTCTGTTTTGAGAACTTCTTGCATTCTCAAATGCACAAAGGCAAGCATGACATTGGAAACCATGCTTACTTCGTCAATGATAAGAAGTTTCATTTTCTTCAAGACTCTTGAAACTTCACAACAAGCATCTCCAGATAACTTGTGGTATTGTAATTTGTTATCATGCTCCACTGGCAGCATCAGTAGACGATGCAAAGTAATACCTTTAATGTTATGTGCTGCCAGTCCAGTTGGAGCGGTGACAACACAAGACAGCGATGACTCAGTCCTTTTCTGCAAATAACATGAAATTGCTTTAATGAGGAAACTTTTTCCAGTTCCCGCTTCTCCACTCACGTACAGTCGGACAGGCTTCAACGACGTACATGAGCACTCTTTCTTCTCATGACTTAATCCATGATCAATTTGGTTGGTAACTTCGTCGTATATTTTCCTCTGCTCAACGTTGACTTGTCTTTCCAAGTCTTCTAAGTTAACCGCATCCTCCTGAGCATGTGCCATGGCTCTTTCCACTTCAATCATGGCAGTGGCAGCTTCATTTTCGATAACTGGTCCTCCTAGTGGATCCTGACTCAATGAAACAGAACTCTGACTGTCCTGAGAACTGTCTCTAGCAATCTCGGCTGCAATCGTTGCTTCCTGCTCGATTTCCGCATTCAACATTTCTAGATATTTGGGAAAAACAGGACATTCTATGGTCTCCTTGGCGACATTGAAAGAGTCTTCGTAACAGAGGAAATCTCCAAGCAGTTCCTCTTCTGCACGCCAAGGCTTGAAAAGTTGCAAAAGTGCTAAATAGAAAAACTCTTCTTTTTCAGGAGATTCGCCACTCAATTTTCGATGGTTTACCAAGTGGCATTTTCTTTGCTTGACCAGACATCCCTCACTTCCAATTACAGCATACACTCCTTTATCAATATCTTCTTTGATGTTCCTCTTGAATATGTAATTTTGTAGAACCTCATACAGACAAACATTCTCGAGGTGACTGCTTCTATTTGGATAATATGTATCCAACATGTTGGTCTTCAAAATATCGGTACTGTTTGGCTCCTTTTCCGCCAAATACTCAATTTCCCGCACAGGTTTCAGAACTCGATTACGCGTTGCAGCAAGACCAAGACTCGCCCAAACGATACTCCTGGATTTGGCATAGAGACTTGCTGAAGACAACCGGTCAGAACATTCGTAAGCTCCGATTTCTCGATGTGACAACATCTTCAGACTGAAACTGTACAACTTCTTACTGAGGCTCTTTTCATGGGAAATGTCCTCCCACATATCCTTCAATTCTGTCTTTTCTTTTTTGGTGATGTAAGATGTCACATACCGAACCACAGCCATACAGTTATCAGCCACAAAATGTATATCCATGTTAGCATTCCACATGGACAAAATCACTGGGTTGTAGTCGTTGATGTACTTGGACTCTTCGTTCCTTTTCAAATTGTATGTGTTTTTAGGTGATTTCTTCATCACATTATGTCGCCGTGAAGACATCAAACTGTTCACTCTTCCTTTAGAAATCACCAGTCGTGGAAAGGCGAAACGACATTTGGTGTAGAACTTGTCCTTGTTTCTGAATTTACGACGACAGTACTTTCCACAACGATGGCTTTGGAAGCGTAAAACTTGTTCTCTTAGGCTTTTGTCTTCCTTTGCGTTTGGAACAGCACATGTAGAATACTGTTCTATGAAACTCATCACTAAGTCTTCTGGATCTGTTCCAAATTTAGGTGCATCCTTGATCCACAGCAGCATATGTATATGAGGAGCACCTCTTGCTTGGTACTCCTTTCTCCAGAAGAAATCCAACACCTCTCCAAGAGGTGGATTTTTCTTGTTCATGATGAAAGACATCATAGCTTCAAATCTATGATTGAAGTACCTGCATACATTCACTGGATCCAAAGAGCACAGTTCTCCGGGTGTCTTGAATTCGATATTTTCAATGTTTCCATTTGCCTCTCGTAGAAATTCAATTAAGTCTTTCCAGCCATACTCGGCACAGCCGAGAGTGAGGAACCATGTGGGAGTTCCTAAGTTCCTCAGCATACATTTTAAATCACCATGACGACAGTACCAGTACTCATTAGTACCACGCTAACACGCCATGAGATTAATCAGGTGAGAATCCAAAATACTGTCTTGCACATTGACTTTATCCATAAAGTCACTTGCCGAGATGTTTTGCATCTGTATACCACTTTTCAAGATGTGGTTCACTGCATATGACAGTCCAGACAGATCGCTTTCAAACAGGAGATGAAACAAATACGGAATGCATTGTCGAAACCTAGGATCTTCTGCATACAATCGTAAAGTCCGGTATTCAGAAGCAGGAATTTGATGAGGTCGCTCATCATATCTTCCTCCTTGACCTGTTGGAAATAGCTGTGGGAAACACCGAGCTTCCAAACTTTCCTCCCAAACACTAATAGGACTCCCTTTGGCTTGTTTCATTTGAAACAACTCAATAGCATTCCCCATGACTTCCTTGGAATGCAAAGGATGAACACTATAATGTTCATATATTTCTTCACTTTTAGAGGGTTCTACTTTCTCAATTTGACCAGCACACAAATCGCTATCCTCTTCTTCACTTACTTCCTCTTCTGCAACATATACATTCTTATAGTACTTATTGCTTTTTTTCAAATACAATGTTGCCTTTTTGACTTTCCTAACATCCACTAAATCTTGCCATATTTTCTTACTCTTTGTCGGAACCCCATTAACTAAGATAACCAGAGGTTCCTCTTCCACTTTTTCTACTCCAATTGTATTAATGTTTTTCTTAAAATCTAGAGGCAAATAAACAACTCTTCCCTTTAATCCTCTCTGTAAATCTGATGGAGGCAATTTCCCTGTCTTTGGCTCCATTCTTACAATAGCCTGAAAGGGATGGATACTTTCAATCAAAATAGATTCATAAGTATTTAAATCCTTAAATTCAGAAGGAATCTCAACCAATTCCAGATTATAATGAATCGCTCTAGCAGGCATCCGGTTTTGATTTAATTTGTTACAACAATAAGTACACACACGTTGATCAAATCCCAAATCAAAACAATTTTCTACCATCAAGTATGTTGCGAAATCCTTCCATTCACTATTATTTTCCCTTTCACTTTTCGCATATAAATCCACTAACTTAGTCTGATTCTTATAATAAGTGCGTCGACAACACACACAAGTGAAATTAGGCCTCTCACTTGATTTCACCCGAAACGTGGCAATTTCCTTCTGAAAATTATCTGTACTGGAAACCTGTACACTATCTTCCACATTACCCTCTTCTTCTGGGTCAATTTCAACATTCTCCTCTTTACTTCCAAAGTAACAAAACTCAATTTCTTCACAAATATTCTTCACATCTATTTCAGAACCATGCAAAAGACCAGTGCATAATTGTTTAAGCATAATTGCTGGACTCTTAGCATAATACAACATTCTAACTAATTTCCTCACTTTATTATGATGCACTGCTAGCATCCTGAAATGATGAAAAACACTCTGGCATACTCTCCTGGAAAGACAAGCCAGTGAATGACCATGCAAACCTGTCACTTCTCTCACTCTGCAAGGATCTAATTCTTGCAACAACATCATTTTCTGCTTCAAACTTTTCTTATTAAATGTCCGTACAAAATCACAAAGCAAATTGATGGAATCCTGTCGCACACTGCAAATACTACTACACTTCCAGGTGTACACAGGTCCCTTAGGAAGTCTTCCTAAAACCTCATTACCTAACACCTCTTCTGCCTCTGTTGTCACAAGTTTTTCTTTTTCAACTGGACAACCATCTTTCACCTCATAAGCTCGACCACTGGTGTCAACTGCATGCACCAAATCATTATCCTGGAAATAACTCTCCTCATTAAAAAATGCCTCACAACTTGAACTATGCATCCATTCTCCTGAAAAAACTTCACAAAAATTACTACGATTAACTGTTCTCTTCCATCTACTATTTCTTTTGAAATCATAAATTGCCTTGTTTAGCTTCCTAATTCTATTGATTATCAAAATAAATAACTTTCGCTTAATTTCAAATGCCTGATCAATAACTTTCTAAATTTTTTTTTCTCTTATAAAAAACCACTTTCTGTTGACCTTTCTTAATATTTTTTAACAAATTGCCAATTATCCTGTTGCGGAACATTCGTCTACGAATGTCCCTAAACTGATTTTTCCTTCTACTAACCATGCACAGAGTTATCTCCTGCTCTAGCAGTAACATTTTTGATTGGCCTTTCCTTTCCGTTTAAATTGCTTCTCTTTTTCTGGACTAAAACATTTTCTGTAGTACTACTTTTTTTTCTACAAATGTTTCTTATGAATGATTTCGTTGTCTTACCCGGAGCTTTCTTGGTGACTTGACGAGTTTTTATTGTAGAGGACTGCTGCAAGAATTTATTAAGCTGCTGTCTTTCACGTTTTGTAGCCTTTCGGTTTCGTTCTTTAGACGGCATTCTCTAATTTTGAAATGATCTGCAGTTGAATCTGTGGTAAAATATAATAAAAAATTTTATTAACCACTATTAGCAAACAGTAAATCAATAACAGTCGTCAAAAATGTAACACACTACTTGTCATTTTTACATAGAATAATTTTTAGTGCATTGGCAAATTTAGTATTCACAAATAGTAGCAAAGAAATGGAATGCTTCTACATTGACCTGTGCTGTTTTATATGTGAATCTGAACTAATTTTATGAGCATATTTGACTATTTTATTAAAGACACTACACACAACCTGTTTTTGAAGTTGTGTTTAATTTTAAATGAAACGGTTTACATTTTTACTTTTCATTTCCAGTAACTTTTAAAAATAAATGTTTATAGTTCCATAGGCTCAAGCAGGTCAGCTTCCCACCCTATGTCATACAATTCTGACAAATCGGCATCCTCATCATGTTCTTCATCATTCTCAGGATTTAAATCATCCAAGGGATCTACTTCCACTGACGTTTCAATGACAAGTTCAATGATAAGATCGAGATCAACAGATTGCTCATTATCACTCATGCTTGATGTTGTCGTTATCTTTAAAGAAAGAGAACAACAATGAGATGTTGCAGAGTAAGAGACAAATCTCAGAGACTATAATTGTAAAATTTTTTAACAAGAGTAACATTTTGCAGATATTATTTAACCATGTCCAGCGATGCTGCGGAGGTGAGGCCTATGTCCAATTTTTCAGTGAACAGGACTCATTTCTTCTTAACTTTGGATAAGCCTCACCAACTCTGTGTCCCCTGCTCATACTTAAATGTAAAGGGGCAGATTTATGTTAACAGGCGCATCCCCAAGGATGCACCAGTTAACGTGCGTTGTTGTTCTGCCACCCATGATGTGCCGCATTTACAATGTGGAGCACCATTGAGCAAAAACAGCACAGATGCGTCACGCATCTGTGTCGCAAAAGCATCACATTGCAGGAATCACGTCGTAAGAGCGACATGTCTACTGCAATGCACAGGGGCAAGCCACACATTGCATGGTGCATCACTCCTTATGCCTGTTTCAAACAGGCGTAAGGATTTGATTCAGCAATGCCATAAAGCTGACTCAGTGAAATCTTCTAAATTTCACTGTGTTAGTTTTACAGGGCTTTCATGCAAATGAATGCCCACCCTGCAACAAAACGCCTATATGAAACCTGACGCAGGTTTCATATGGCACAGGACTTTACACCATGACACATCTGCCTAGATGCATCAAGTTGTAAATATGTCGCAACATAGCACATCTTTTGCACCGCCGCTGCGTCACAAAAGTGATGCACAGCGGCGCAAAAGAGGCACACGGCTATCATAAATCTGTCCCTAACATTTTAAATGATTGATTCTTGATGACGATAAGGTGTGGCCTATCCAGAGGTTTGTTTGAGGTGAGGCCTACTCAGGGTTGCAGATGAAATTTAGGCGAGTTGAAGAGTACAGAGGAGATAACGATTTCATGTGTCTTAGGGCATTTTAAGTCACTTCCCGATGAATGTAGGTATATAATTGCTTTACATGATGTGTTTAAAAACGTTTTTTGAAATCAATTAGATTTCTGGATATGTACTGCTAGAGTTTCATAGGTTGCTTGGGGCATATTTATAAGGCCTTTGAGTCTCTCTGATGTTATTTTTCCCATTTTAATTTAAGACCTTTCCCCGTGGTGCAAGGTCCTTGTAAATACGCCCCCATCTGTGCTTGGCAAATTTAGATTTTGATTCTTTGAGTTACATAGCCATGTTAAAAGTGACCCAAAAATAGTGCAAGGGTCTTAAAAAAACGCTTTCATGTGTCTTAGGGCATTTTAAGTCATTTCCCCTTGAATGTAGGTATATAATTGATTTACATGATGTGTTTAAAAACGTTTTTTTAAATCAATTAGGTTTCTTGATATGTAGTGCTAGAGTTTCATAGGTTGCTTGGGGTATATTTAAAAGGCATTTGAGTCCCTTTGATGTTATTTTTCCCATTTTAATTTAAGACATTTCCCCGTGGTGCAAGGTCCTTGTAAATACACCCCCATGTGTGCTTGGCAAATTTAGATTTTGATTCTTTGAGTTACATGGCCATGTTCCATACAGTGCTCACCTTCTGCGTAGTCTTTGATATGCTAGACTCCATCTGCACAATGAGATATCTAAGCAAAGGAAACACAGGTGATGTGATTGTGAAATGAGCAAAAGAAATTCCCCATTTTTCAATTACATCACCTGTGTTTCCTAACTTTACGAATCACATTGTGCAGATGAGGTTTAGGCCTGTTCACGGACACAGAAGAGATCTGACCTTTGTTCAAGAGTGCAGTGGACATGACTCACTTCATTGGTAGGCCTGCACATGTATTATCTCCTCTGTAGTCTTCAACAAGCCTAAATTTCATCTGCAACCCTGAGTAGGCCTCACCTCAAACAAACCTCTGGATAGGCCATACCTTATTGTCATCCTGAATAAATCATTTAAAATGTTAGGGACAAATTTATAATAGCCGTGTGCCTCTTTTGCGCCGCTGTGCGTCAACATTTAGGACTATATGTTGCGACATATTTACAACATGATGCATCTAGGCAGATGTGTCATGCTGTAAAATCCTGTGCCACATGAAACCAATGCAGCAGTGATGCAAAAGATACACCATGTTGCAAGACAGGCCTCACTTCATCTCCAACAAGATATCGTCCGTTTAAACTGTAAACATTTAGGACTGTGTAGGGGGCATGTAGAAGCTGAATCTTCGGTAAATGTCAAAATTGTTGTATACAGTGCTGAACTTCTGTGTACTCTTTGATATGCTAGACTCCATCTGCACAATGAGAACTCCATGCCCCCTACACAGTCCTAAATGTTTACAGTTTAAACGGACGGTATCTTGTTGGAGATGAAGTGAGGCCTGTCTTGCAACATGGTGCATCTTTTGCATCACTGAAGCATTGCTTTCATGTGGCACAGGATTTTACAGCACGACACATCTGCCTAGATGCATCAAGTTGTAAATATGTCGCAACATAACGCATCTTTTGCGGCGCCGCTGCGTCACAAAAGTGACGCACAGCGGCGCAAAAGAGGCACACGGCTATTATAAGTCTGTCCCTAACATTTTAAATGATTGATTCAGGATGACAATAAGGTGTGGCCTATCCAGAGGTTTGTTTGAGGTGAGGCCTACTCAGGGTTGCAGATGAAATTTAGGCTTGTTGAAGACTACAGAGGAGATAATACATGTGCAGGCCTACCAATGAAGTGAGTCATGTCCACTGCACTCTTGAACAAAGGTCAAATCTCTTCTGTGTCCGTGAACAGGCATAAACCTTATCTGCACAATGTGATTCGTAAAGTTAGGAAACACAGGTGATGTAATTGAAAAATGTGGAATTTCTTTTGCTCATTTCACAATCACATCACCTGTGTTTCCTTTGCTTAGATATCTCATTGTGCAGATGGAGTCTAGCATATCAAAGACTACGCAGAAGGTGAGCACTGTATGGAACATGGCTATGTTACTCGAAGAATCAAAATCTAAATTTGCCAAGCACACATGGGGGTGTATTTACAAGGACCTTCCACCACGGGGAAATGTCTTTAATTAAAATGGGAAAAATAACATCAAAGGGACTCAAATGCCTTTTAATATACCCCAAGCAACCTATGAAACTCTAGCACTACATATCAAGAAACCTAATTGATTTCAAAAAACGTTTTTAAACACATCATGTAAATCAATTATATACCTACATTCAAGGGGAAATGACTTAAAATGCCCTAAGACACATGAAAGCGTTTTTTTAAGGCCCTTGCACCATTTTTGGGTCACTTTTAACATGGCTATGTAACTCAAAGAAACAAAATCTAAATTTGCCAAGCACAGATGGGGGCGTATTTACAAGGACCTTGCACCACGGGGAAAGGTCTTAAATTAAAATGGGAAAAATAACATCAGAGAGACTCAAAGGCCTTATAAATATGCCCCAAGCAACCTATGAAACTCTAGCAGTACATATCCAGAAATCTAATTGATTTAAAAAAACGTTTTTAAACACATCATGGAAAGCAATTATATACCTACATTCATCGGGAAGTGACTTAAAATGCCCTAAGACACATGAAATCGTTTTTTTAAGGCCCTTGCATCATTTTTGCGTTACTTTTAACATGGCTATGTAACTCAAAAAATCTAAATCTAAATTTGCCAAGCACACATGGGGGCGTATTTACAAGGACCTTGCACCACAAGGAAATGTCTTAAAATAAAATGGGAAAAATTACATCAAAGGTACTCAAAAGCCTTTTAAATATACCCCAAGCAACCTATGAAACTCTAGCACTACATATCAAGAAAACTAATTGATTTCAAAAAACGTTTTTAAACACATCATGTAAATCAATTATATACATACATTCAAGGGGAAATGACTTAAAATGCCCTAAGACACATGAAAGCGTTTTTTTAAGGCCCTTGCACCATTTTTGGGTCACTTTTAACATGGCTATGTAACTCAAAGAATTAAAATCTAAATTTGCCAAGCACACATGGGGGCGTATTTACAAGGACCTTGCACCACAAGGAAATGTCTTAAAATAAAATGGGAAAAATTACATCAAAGGAACTCAAAAGCCTTGTAAATATGCCCCAAGAAACCTATGAAACTCTAGCAGTACATATCAAGAAACCTAATTGATTTCAAAAAACGTTTTTAAACACATCTTGTAAAGCAATTATATTCATACATTCATGGGGAAGTGACTTAAAATGCCCTAAGACACATGAAAGCATTTTTGTAAGACCCTTGCACTATTTTTGCGTCACTTTTAACATGGCTATGTAACTCAAAGAAACAAAATCTATTTGTAAAACACTTGACACAAAGCAACATTTTAAATACACAACTTTCTTCATAATTTTCTCCCTAAAGCATACTATTCTCTATCTAAAGTAAATGAATCTTTTCTCACCTTAGCAAATACTTTATGAGTTTCAAAACAGTCTCAGACACACACCAATTTGTCTTTAGCAAAGCAAAAGGTATGCACTCCAGAGTCTGCAAGCAACAATGCCACATAAATGCTGTAATTCATCACACATATCTCTCATGTCACCCAATCAAAACTCTTCCCTCACTTTTTTCAAATCAACACCCTTCCCCCTCTGCCCTTTCTGCCTTTTTTTCCATAGCAACCACCTCCTGAAAGACCTCTGATGTTTGCATGTTCACACAACAATGTTTCAATTGAACTCTGAACTCTCAGTACACCTGCATATCCAGTGCAATCTTTCATAAAATGATTTTTTCTTGACCATTCAAATTACATCTTTCAAAGAACTCATCCATGCACCCTAACTTTCTGTTTTCAGCAATCAAAATCCACCAATCACTGCTACTGCTTCATTAACACAGAAACTCCACAGTTTTTTTCATTTTAAACTCTTATTTTTTCAACTGCCATTTCATTGCCACACTTCATCTGACTGCAGCAGAACCTTCTCTCACCATGTTTTCTGTCTGGATTGTTGGACATAGTTACATCTACTGGGCTCAAAGGTATGCTGATAACAGAAATTTACCTAACCTCAATTTACAAAACGTGGAAATTAAGTGGATTGGCCACAGAGGATTAAAATGTCACCAATTGATACCATTGGTGAAAACCTTTATGCATTTGCCAAAACCTGACCTGTTAATTGTGCTCTGTGGAGGAAATGACTTGGGCACTTTGACTGGGGTAGGTCTGGAAATGCTTTTAAAAGACACCTTTGACCAATTGATGGCACTTTTTCCTCAAACTGCCTTGGTATATTCAAATATATGCCAAAGACAGAAATGGAGGTGGTCGAACCAATTTTGTCCACAAATTGAGAAATCGAGGAAGCATGTAAATAAGTCTGTTTCAGCTTACATGAGAGACCATGGAATGGGCTCCATGTACAACAATAACTTGTGTTACTACATGCAAGATATCTACAGAGGAGATGGAGTTCACTTCTCAGATGAGGGGAACAGAATTTTCATTCTGAATTTAAGACTGTGCATTGGTACCTACTTATAAGTACCTAAATCTACCATAAACCCCAAAGCTCTTCTCAGAGCTACCCTAACTATGATCACCATAAACAAATTTTTCAATGTAAATTTTTTTTTACTAATTTTCACAATTTACGCTTTCTGGAGCGCTACCCGGTACGCGCACCGGACGCTAACCGGGCGAAAATTTGAAAAAAAATGTTTTTTTTCGCACATATGGGCCTCCTCAGCCACCCTCAGAAAACCTAGGGGGTCAGGATACGTCTACCACGCCCCCTACTACCCATTCTGAACATTACTTGCCCTCCATCTTGTATCTCAATTCTACCGAAACACAAAATGGAGGACTCCCGTAACGCTGCCGGTTCGCGTACCGGGGCGCTCACCGGGAAGTGCTCGATTAAAAAAGGTGGGAAAGTAATTTACAGAAAAACCACTGGAGACAATTTCACCAAATATAGATTAGCTCATACTACATACCAATCCCTACCATTTTCACAAATTTGATTGGAATTCCATTTAGCCATTTAGCCTGTAGACCTCTCTAAATACCCTGAGGTAAATTACTTCACAAAACACATCTGAAGTGTTGGAATTGACAACCAATTAAAATGTTACTTTCATTTTCTACTTTTTTTTACCTGACATTTGATTGGTTATGTACCTGAATATATATAAAAAAAGAGAGAGAAACACAGCCATTTTGACTACTACTTCCTGAACTACATTGCAAGATCATTTTCACTCACAACTTAAACTTGTTTTTAAAAGGTAAGATATTATTTTATAAATTTGAAAACATTTTCAGATAGTTATATACTATCCCTCTGTAAGAGTTACACATTGAGAAAGGCTTGTTTATTATAATTATGGATTGATTTAGGTTTCTGTGGTATAATTATGAATTTACTTAGGCTTTTTCACAGGCACTTTTTAATAGTACTACTTCACGCCTCAAAAGTACCTGTCTGAACTTAAACCCAACAGTGCCCTATCTCTACTGATATATTTATTTTTTATTCAAATTTCAGCACAAAAATGCAAGGAGAACAGAACGTTTCCTTTGAAATTGTCCTAGACATGAACAATGAGGAAATCATTGAACCCATTGACTTGGAATTCATGGATAAATCACGAGACCATGAACTTCTACAATGTGTAGAATCTGTGGATTTCTTACTTCAATATGAGGACGGTCAAATGTGGGAAGTTATGTTCAGTCAAAAAGAAGACATATCGGACAGTCAAATGTTAGACGTTCTATTAAATTTTGAAAAAGAATCAGAAAAATAAAATTATATTTAATATTAAAAAATTGTTTGAGTCTTTAATCATTTTTATATGTAATTCATAAACTAGTACCAAATTGATTATAATGTAAAGTCAGACTTATAGTATACTGTGCACAATCCCAAAAATAAATTTATATTTAATAATCATAAATACTGCTACTTAAATAAAAAAAAAACAAAAAAACAACAAAAAGAACAATCAATAAACATACAATATTTCAAAATATCATAGTCTATCATTCTTTTTTCCTTATAGTACGCTCCCCAGACCGCTTCCCGGTGCGCGTACCAGGCGCTTCCCACGCAAAAAAAACAAAAAAAAATGTATTTATTTTTTGCCCCGCGGGGCCCTTTTAAAGCCTCCACATCAAACCTAGGGGGTCAGGGAGGATCTACTATGCCCCCTTATGGTCATTTCCCCCTTTGTTTTGGCCTCCTCTTGTCTCTCGATCCTACCGAGAGACAAGATGGTGTCCGCTCCGGACTGTTTAGAATGTTGACAGACACCGGAGAGCCAATCAGCTTCGCTTCGCGAAGTTCCGTTACGCGTCGGGTACGCGAACCGGGGCGCTGCCCGGAGCGCGCTTACAGATATATATATTTTTTTGAACGTTAATTTCTCAAAATACACTGGAGCACATATATTGGGACCTAGCAAAGGCACATCGGATTAACAGTCCCTACAATTTTGTCAAGTTTCGTGCAAATCCATTCAGCCGTTCAGGCTAAAAGTGAGGCCAACCCCCCTATGGAAATTAACATGGGAAAAACGCGTTTTGGGACCCCCCTTTTTTCTCGGCCCCCCCTTGACGAACCCCCCCCAAATTTTCAGGGGCTGCTCAGAAACAAAATGTTCCATTTTCCTGAAAATGTCAGCCAATTCCGTCCACAAACGCCAAAGTTATTAGACATAGAATTTTCAAAAATCCCATAGAGAAAAAATCCTAACTATATATACCTACTGGCGACCGCCAGTAGGTAATATATATATATATATATATATATATATATATATATATATATATATATATATGTGTGTGTGTGTGTGTGTGTGTGTGTGTAACTACTCGCACATGGAACGGGAGGGTCTGTGTTGTTGGACAATGAAATAACAGTGTTTGCACGGTCTTGGGCTCCTATCAACCCACTGGGGTAATACGTGGAACAATGTCAGGGGCATGGTGGCACCCACTGGGGAAAACTATGAGGAACTACAAGTACAAGCATGCAAAGTTGCACACGCCCACTGGGGCGGGACTTGGCTTTATATCAACAGGTGTTCCTTTGATTGCTTTGCCTTCGCCTTTTTTCCTATGCCCGTGAACAAGAACACTCTGTGTTTAAAACGCGTTGGGCTGTTGATGGTGATTTGGAGGGAGACACGGTTACACTGCAGTCCTTAATTAAAGGTTTTACCTCCCGTGAGCGGCGTCTTCTCCTGGGGCAACCTTACTGTTTTGGATATATATATATATATATATATATATCTCTCCAATGAAGATTCCCAATGTCGAATCCCCGACAACAAAACAGGTACGAACCACTCTGTGTAGATTTCAATATTCGTGCTTTATTCCTCTTTCAGCAGCATGACACGTTTCAACCGGGGCAACCCGGTCTTGATCACATGATGCCCATAGAGATCAGCCAGTTTAAGTGCAGAACGTACACACAAGCCCCACCCCCACAATCATGAAAGATGAATACATACTTATATACAGCAGAGTAACTATCATACTGATAATCAAAGATGCATCCAGAGAAGGTCTATTAAATACTATTGCCAATGAGTAGATATATATCACAATAAAATAACATTTTATAATATATCTGATAATCAAACTCAATGATAAAAATAGTATAAGATATATATATATGTGTGTGTGTGTGTGTATGTGTATGTACATATATATATACACACACACACACACACACACACACACACACACACACACACCCACACACACACACACACACATCAATCGGGCACCAAAAGCTATGAGTATGTGAAGTTGGCAGGTAGGGACATTTCTGTTTTTAGCCCCCATTCAGGAAAATGGAGATGAAAACTTTGCAGCCAGAACGCCTTCCATGAGAGCTAGCTTGCTCTCCGGGTGCATATGTTTCTGCCAAACTGTACTTCCAGGATAAGTACATTGTAAAACTGTTCATATCCCGAGTGATCGAGTGCTAAGCCATTCCAAGGCCCTAAGCTTTCGAAGTGTAACTTCCATTATTCCAAACGGTCACCAGATGGCAATATTGCTCCATAATTAAATATCCTGAAGCAGTCCTAGTGTTAGCTTTAATAATAAAATTAAATAGTTGCTAGCTAACTTCCTCATGGAGGCGCTGAACATGGCCTCTCTTCAGGTTTGAGAAACACTGAAGCTGATGGCCTTCAAATGGGCAAAACTCTTAAAAAGATTAATATTCCTGCTGGCCTCTTAACTGCCCTAAAATTGAGCCTGCATCCTGCTATTGAGCTACCTGAAATGTGCAAAAAGAATTCATATAGATCCTGCAAATCGTCACAAATCATACATAAACCCAATACAAAAAGAACCGATAATATTGTCTTATAGTGCATTTGTGACAAAGAAATACTAAGGGCATATTTACAATAAAGTGGCGAATCGTGTTGTTAAACAAATTTTTCAATGTAAATTTTTTTTTACTAATTTTCACAATTTACGCTTTCTGGAGCGCTACCCGGTACGCGCACCGGACGCTAACCGGGCGAAAATTTGAAAAAAAATGGGTTTTTTCGCACATATGGGCCTCCTCAGCCACCCTCAGAAAACCTAGGGGGTCAGGATACGTCTACCACGCCCCCTTCTACCCATTCTGAACATTATTTGCCCTCCATCTTGTATCTCAATTCTACCGAAACACAAAATGGAGGACTCCCGTAACGCTGCCGGTTCGCGTACCGGGGCGCTCACCGGGAAGCACTCGATTAAAAAAGGTGGGAAAGTAATTTACAGAAAAACCACTGGAGACAATTTCACCAAATATAGATTAGCTCATACTACATACCAATCCCTACCATTTTCACAAATTTGATTGGAATTCCATTTAGCCATTTAGCCTGTAGACCTCTCTAAATACCTTGAGGTAAATTACTTCACAAAACACATCTGAAGTGTTGGAATTGACAACCAATTAAAATGTTACTTTCATTTTCTACTTTTTTTACCTGACATTTGATTGGTTATGTACCTGAATATATATAAAAAAAAGAGAGAGAAACACAGCCATTTTGACTACTACTTCCTGAACTACATTGCAAGATCATTTTCACTCACAACTTAAACTTGTTTTTAAAAGGTAAGATATTATTTTATAAATTTGAAAACATTTTCAGATAGTTATATACTATCCCTCTGTAAGAGTTACACATTGAGAAAGGCTTGTTTATTATAATTATGGATTGATTTAGGTTTCTGTGGTATAATTATGAATTTACTTAGGCTTTTTCACAGGCACTTTTTAATAGTACTACTTCACGCCTCAAAAGTACCTGTCTGAACTTAAACCCAACAGTGCCCTATCTCTACTGATATATTTATTTTTTATTCAAATTTCAGCACAAAAATGCAAGGAGAACAGAACGTTTCCTTTGAAATTGTCCTAGACATGAACAATGAGGAAATCATTGAACCCATTGACTTGGAATTCATGGATGAATCACGAGACCATGAACTTCTACAATGTGTAGAATCTGTGGATTTCTTACTTCAATATGAGGACGGTCAAATGTGGGAAGTTATGTTCAGTCAAAAAGAAGACATATCGGACAGTCAAATGTTAGACGTTCTATTAAATTTTGAAAAAGAATCAGAAAAATAAAATGATATTTAATATTAAAAAATTGTTTGAGTCTTTAATCATTTTTATATGTAATTCATAAACTAGTACCAAATTGATTATAATGTAAAGTCAGACTTATAGTATACTGTGCACATTCCCAAAAATAAATTTATATTTAATAATCATAAATACTGCTACTTAAATAAAAAAAACAACAAAAAAACAACAAAAAGAACAATCAATAAACATACAATATTTCAAAATATCATAGTCTATCATTCTTTTTTCCTTATAGTACGCTCCCCAGACCGCTTCCCGGTGCGCGTACCGGGCGCTCCCCACGCAAAAAAAACAAAAAAAATATTATTTATTTTTTGCCCCGCGGGGCCCTTTTAAAGCCTCCACATCAAACCTAGGGGGTCAGGGAGGATCTACTATGCCCCCTTATGGTCATTTCCCCCTTTGTTTTGGCCTCCTCTTGTCTCTCGATCCTACCGAGAGACAAGATGGTGTCCGCTCCGGACTGTTTAGAGTGTTGACAGACACCGGAGAGCCAATCAGCTTCGCTTCGCGAAGTTCCGTTACGCGTCAGGTACGCGAACCGGGGCGCTGCCCGGAGCGCGCTTACAGATATATATATTTTTTTGAACGTTAATTTCTCAAAATCCACTGGAGCACATATATTGGGACCTAGCAAAGGCACATCGGATGAACAGTCCCTACAATTTTGCCAAGTTTCGTGCAAATCCATTCAGCCGTTCAGGCTAAAAGTGAGGCCAACCGCCCTATGGAAATTAACATGGGAAAAACGCGTTTTGGGACCCCCCTTTTTTCTCGGCCCCCCCTTGACGAACCCCCCCCAAATTTTCAGGGGCTGCTCAGAAACAAAATGTTCCATTTTCCTGCAAATTTCAGCCAATTCCGTCCACAAACGGCAAAGTTATTAGACATAGAATTTTCAAAAATCCCATAGAGAAAAAATCCTAACTATATATACCTACTGGCGACCGCCAGTAGGTAATATATATATATATATATATATATATATATATATATATATATATGTATATATATATATATATATATTCACTGAAAAAAACATAGGTTATAGACCATATATAGTTAGGAATTAGCATTTACAAAACCTTGAAAATTCACTGAAAAAACCATAGGTTATAGACCATATATAGTTAGGAATTAGCATTTAAGAAACCTTTTTTTTACTCACACAAAACCATTGAAATTCCATATATAGTTAGTTGCACTAACTATATATCGCGCACCCGCAATCCATTGCTGATGATGTCACATATTACATCCTTCATGACATGGTCAGTGACATCACTGATGACATCACTGATGACATCTCAAATGACATCACTGATGACATCACTGATGACATCATCCATTGACTGTGTGTTTCTGTAAAGTTTAAATATGTTTTACATATTGAAAAATGAGTAGATGTAGAAGTGCCTAAATAAAAGATTTAGTAGGTGCGTGACTGACTTTATGAATGAGTAAGTGAATAAATGTGTCTCACTGAGTGCATGGGTTAGTGACTAAACTGTCTTAATTTGTGCATCATTATGCCTGTTCTGTAAAGTGCTGCATGTGTTGATCAGTAGCTATATGAGTAACTATATGGGTTATTGATTGATTGTCCAAGTATTTGTATGGGAGACTGAGTGTGTGTGTGGCTGGCTGGGAGATGTCTGACTCTGTGCAGATCAATGTGTTCTTGTATCAATGATTGTATAAGAGAGTAAGTATGTGTTAGTATATGTTTGAAAATGTAAGGTACTCTATGTTTAACTGTATAGATTAGAAAATGGAAGTGTGATTGATTCTTTACAGGACTGACTAGGTGTGTGAGTAACTCCATGGATCAGTGGCAGAGTGTGAGTGTCTGTGTAGGTGTATGAGTGCATATGATAGTGTTGTAAAGATGAGTGATTGTATGTATGAATGATTGTATGGGTGAATGAGTGAATGTGTGTGTAGACGTAGGAATCAGTGAGTGCGTATGTAGTAACTAGTATTGGTGTGTCAATGGTTTAAAAAATTATATTCTGTATTTAACACTGGGTGTAACAGAGGTTATATTAAAGTGTGAGGAGATGCATTGTATTGTCACATGAATGATATCATCAGTGATGTGACCATTGATGTCAAATGAGATGTCATCAGTGATGTCATTTGAGATGTCATCAGTGATGTCATCAGGGATGTCATTTGAGATGTTATCAGTGATGTCATTTGAGATGTCATCAGTGATGTCATAAGTGATGTCATTTGAGATGTCATCAGTGATGTCATCAGTGATGTCACTGACCATGTCATGAATGATGTAATATGTGACATCATCAGCAGTGGATTGCGGGTGCGCGATATATAGTTAGTGCAACTAACTATATATGGAATTTCAATGGTTTTGTGTGAGTAAAAAAAAGGTTTCTTAAATGCTAATTCCTAACTATATATGGTCTATAACCTATGGTTTTTTCAGTGAATTTTCAAGGTTTTGTAAATGCTAATTCCTAACTATATATGGTCTATAACCTATGGTTTTTTCAGTGAATTTCATTGGTTTTTTAAAAGCTAATATCTATAGCTGTAAAATGTATTCTTCTTTAAATCAAAAAATATATTTTATATGTTCATTAATATTTTTTTTTATTATTATTTTTTTTTGTTCGCTCCCGGTTCGCGAACCGGGAAGCTTCCCGTTAGCTCAATGTGGTGCCGCGACCCGGTCCGCGAACCAGTAAACGTTCCGTTTGCGCACCTGCCGCGTTAGAAATCAACATCGTGACGCGTCGCGGAAGCGCGACGTATCGCGTTGTCGCGTAATGCGTCTTATGACGCGCCGCGTTAGCGCACCCGGAAGTGCTCCGGTACGCGAACCGCGGCGCGAAGCGCAGCTCCCCGGAAGCGATCCGGGGCGCGTCACGAAAGCGCGACGTATCGCGTTGCCGCGTAATGCGTCTTATGACGCGCCGCGTTAGCGCACCCGGAAGTGCTCCGGAGTGCGAACCGAGGCGCGAAGCGCAGCTCCCCGGAAGCGATCCGGGGCGCGTTCCGCAGCGCGTTACTTAAGCGTAACAGGTCATGTGACTTGTTAATAAAACTTTTCATTGGTTCATTTCACTTTTGGTTTCCTAATGATGTAAGGCTAGGTCATGTGACCTAAAAATAACACTTTTCATTGGTTTAGACCAATTTTTTTTCCAAAATGATGAAAACCCCTCCTTCTTTCTTCACTCTGACTTTCATCTTTGTGAGAGGAAGACCCTTTGTGATCACTGAGCAATGGCTTCATTAGTAGCTTCAGCTGGTGCACCCCCACCACCACCACCACCTCCTCATAGGAAGAGAGGACCACCTCCACAGTTCATTACCAACACAGAGGAGGAAGAGGATGAAGAAGAGGAACAGGAGATACAGGAAACACCGTTTTTACAAGAGGAGCCCCGGGTATCTCATCATAAAACTAGTTTCATTTGGCAGTTTTTTTCATTTCCTGAAGGACAGAAAAAAGTTAATGCTCGATATGTGACGTGCCTGATATGTAGAGGACTTATCTAGAGGCACAGAAAAGAAGTATAGTTACGGCAACTATACTATGCACCGTCACATGCTGAGGTGGCATCCACTAAACTACAGCCGGGCAGAGATGCGTCACCTTCAGGACAATCCACCAACTCCTGTGGCCAGGACATCGTCACAGGTATCTCTGTCGGGGCCAGAGGCACGGGAAACCGTGCCAAACATTCAGGACAACTTTGTCCATATGAAGATTACCTGTTTATATTGTGGTACATTGCTCTCATGTGCCAATATGAGCATTAACTTAATAAACAGAGCATTTGAAAACCACAAGTGCTCTAAACGCCCCAAAAAGTAAAACATTTTTTTTGCTCCTGTTGAGCCCTTTCCAATGCCTGTTTTTTGTTGTTTCCCCCCAAAAAAACCAAAAAAAACATAAAACTGTTAAAAAAATACAAAAAAAAAAAATGTTCAGAAAAAAGAAAATATATATAAAACAACAAAAACATAAAAAAAAAGTTATTTTCAGAACTACCTCCCCTTTATAAAAAAATTGCTAGAATGTTTAGCACTCTGGCAAGCTCTATTTCTTTTGGTTCGCTTCCCGGTTCGCTCGCCGGTACGCGAACCGGGAGCGAACCAAAAAAAAATTTACAAAAAAAAAGAAGAGTAAGTATAAGGGAAGTAAACAGAGAGTAATGTTAAAACAAAGACAGCTATAGGGACTAAACCAGAGATACTGTTTAATAGATTTATTTACCGAAGAAAAGATGGAAGAGGGTATAATTGTGAAAAAGAAAATAGATAAGGAAGTGAAAGAAAAAAAGGAGAGTAGAAGAATAACAAAGAAGAGTTTCTTAGAGAATGTGAGTGAATGTTCAAAATAAGATTAAAACATGTGGAATAACAGAGACAAAAACAGAAAGCAGAAAAGAAGAAGTAACAGAAAAGGAATAATTGAAACAGCAAAGAAATGTAAATAACATAGGGGCATATTATCAACATAGGCAATAAAAGTTTCGCAGCTTTTATTGGCAGAAATGTGTCGCTAAAGCCGCTTTTGCAGCAGAAAACTGCCGCTACAGCCGCTTTTGCAGCAGTTTTCTGCCGATAAAAGCAGCAATAATTTTATTGGCTGTGTTCATAATATGCCCCTTAGTGTGCTTCAACTACACAGAGAAAGCATAATAAACAAGTAGTGAAAGAGTGATCAGTCAGAGACACTAAGAGTAATAGAGACGGAGTGAGTGAACAAGAGTGAGGAACTATGAGGAGAGGGACTGAGAAAAGGAGTGGAAGGAGTAAAGTAAGTAAGTAAGTAATAGATAAAGGAATGAGGGAAGTAGCAAAGTGTCAGAGCCCGTCACGCCTCATGGTAATGAAGGGTACGGAATGGATGAAAAGACTACATATTCCATGATGCTCAGCGGCTAGGAGGCGGGGTATAAGTTGAATCCATTTCCTGCAGCCGGTGTCGGATATTTTGGCTCGTGGTTCCTGGCGTTCCAGACGACCGTGCGGAGTGGTGTTTCCTGCGCTCCTGTTTCTCCCTGTAGTGCGGACGCAGTCTTGTGCGTCATATCCGGCTTTGTTGCTTCAGTTCTGTCCTCCGTTGGAGAGCCTTGTCACCGGCTATTGCGGAGGACGGTCTTCCTTGTGCCGAGTTTTCGGTTCCTGTGTCTCCGTTGGTGAGCCTTATTTCCTCGGCTCATGCGGAGGACACGTTTGCATGTATTTATGTTTCCTCCGTTGGCGAGCCTTCTTGCACCGGCTATTGCGGAGGAAACAGTTGTTTGATTTTGCGTTATTCACTGCCATAAATCCTCTGTTGGAAAGCCTTCTTGCACCGGCTATTGCAGAGGATTTACTTCGATAGGTCCCAGGGTGGACGAAGAGTTTATTCCTACACCCGAAAGCAACTTCCTTCAGGTAACCTTGTTCTCCTTACTTTTGGGTGACGTAACCCTTATTTAGTTTTACGGGAGTTACTGTGTACTTACGCTGCATTCCTTAGAACCCTGTCTATGTTTCTTCAGGACGCTGATGGAAAAAGATTAGGGTATGTAGTATCCATACTTACCAGTGTAGGTTTTGCCATTGCATGGGTCTTACGGGCAGTTACAATAGTAAGTTTTGTGTTTACAGGGGAAGACAATCACAGGCTGTATTTACGTACTCTCCATGGAAGAGAAGCATCTCCTGAGTTAGTGCAGTTCGCCTTCCCGATACAGGTATAGCACCGTTTAGCCTGATTAGTAGCAGTAGTATAGAGAAAACGTTCCTGAGAATTGATATCAACCAATTATTGGTTTCTTTTCTGTCTTCACAGCTCTCCCTCCCTGCAGTCCCCTTCCTTTCCTTCCTGTTTATTATTTTGCCCTCACCTGATCCTTCTCTAGCCCACGGCTTTAACAGCATTCGGGGCTTGGATAGATCTGGAGGTGGCCTACTTGTACTACAAGCTGATTCTGAGGACGGAGAGGATAACAGAATATCCGACCCTAGTATTATAGTCCTCCCGATCAGTTTGGGGCGATGGCTACTCTGGACGAGGTGATGGCTGCTTTAGTCGTGGTGCAATCTGAGTTGATAGCATCTAGACAAGAGAGCACAGAATTACGGAATCGGTTAGATAACATTCAGAAAAACCCTTTTAGTGCTGGGGCGTCAGGGTCTGGTACAGCCGGTTCGGTAGTGGTGGAGATTCCCCCTAACATTCCGTTAGCACATCCAGAACGATTTAACGGAGATGCTGGATCGGTGCAAGTGTTTTTGACACAAGTCACGATGCATTTTTCATGCAAACCCAGGTCATTCCCCACCAATCAGTCAAAGGTTGCGTTCGTCATCTCGTATTTAGTAGGGGACGCAGCTCAATGGGCTGTTCCAATAGTCCAGAGAAACGATCCAATGTTACATGACTGGGACGTGTTCCAGGCAGAGTTCACGAAAGTGTTCGATAGAAGAGCCGACACGTATATGGCGGACAAAGAACTACTAGGCCTACGTCAGGGGAATCAAGATCTGGTTACTTATTTGAATCATTTCAGACGTTTAGTTGCTGAAACTAAGTGGCCAGAAGCCAAACAAGCATCAATCTTTCATCAGGGTTTAACTGAGGAAATGCAAGACATCATAGCTCAAATAGACCCCCAGCCCGAGTCATGTGAGGATTTGATCAATTTGGTGTTACGATTAGACCATAGGATGAAGAATCGTAAAGGAGGTAGCGGGGCTAAGAACAGGTCGATCCCCTCTTCTGTGGCGGTAAAGACCCCTGACGGTACGGTATCTCACACCTCTTCTGAGCCTATGGAAATAGGAGCGGTCCGTGCGGCCTTAACCGCCACCGAAAAGGAACAGAGGCGCAAGTTTGGTCTTTGTCTTTACTGTGGCAAAAAAGGCCATTTTGTTAGAGAGTGCCCTGTTAAACCCAAATTTGCCAAATTCTGCATGAATAGGGGGGTGTCAACGGCCACAGAGAAACCGGCGGAAAACTGAAGGGCTCTGGGGTTGATGAAGGGGTTCCCTGGAGTCATGTTATTATCCCTTCAATGTTGAGTACGGTAGTGGGAGCGCAACATTTATTCATCAAGATAATCTTGATGATCGGCATGATGGAGGTGCATACGCAAGCTATGGTGGATTCTGGGGCTACGGGTTTCTTTATGGACATGAAGGAAGCAGAAAGATTAGGCATTCCTCTGATCCCTAAAGAAGACGGTACCGATGTGTTTGCAGTAGATGGCAGGAAACTGAACACTGGGCCCATAAGTTATCAAACAGCTCTGACAGAGATGAGGTTTGGGTATCACAGAGAAAGAGTTTCTTTCAGCATAATCAAGGCACCGCAGTATGGGGTGATCCTAGGCATACCTTGGTTGAAAAGACACAACCCTGACATCAATTGGGAAACAGACACAATATTGATGAATTCCGCTTATTGCGAGGAGCATTGTTTTAGATACGCACAGTGTCCTTTGTTTGCTTTGGCATGTGGGGATCGGATAGCCACAGCCGCAGAAAAAGCGGTTACACTTCCAGAGGTATATCAGGACTTTGAAGGGGTTTTTGATGAAGTACGAGCTGAGGAGTTGCCCCCACATAGGCCATACGATTGCCAGATTGAGTTAGTTCCTGGGGCAGTGATTCCCAAGGGCAGGCTGTATGCGTTGACGGAGCCAGAAAACGCTTACTTGAGAACATATTTAGACAAACTGTTAGGCTTAGGGTTCATACGCCCTTCACGATCACCAGCAGCATCCCCGTTGTTCTTCATCCCCAAGGCCAATGGGGATTTAAGAGCCTGTGTAGACTTTCCAGCCCTCAACGCGGTAACAATAAAGAACAGATACCCTTTACCTTTAATCAATGTATTATTGGAACAGGTGAAAAAGGCTAAGATATTCACCAAGTTAGATTTGAAGGGAGCATACCATCTTGTGAGAATGAGAGCAGGGGACGAATGGAAGACGGCCTTCCAGACCAGGTATGGGTTGTTCGAATACCTGGTCATGCCCTTCGGGCTATGCAACGCCCCTGCTGCGTTCCAGTTTTTCCTTAACGACGTGTTGAGAGAAATACTGGACAGACACGTCATAGTGTACATAGATGATATCCTCATCTATTCTGAGTCGGAGGACATGCATGTACAGCATGTCCAATCTGTCCTGAGGATCCTACAGAAACATCATCTCTACTGCAAACTGTCCAAATGTGACTTTCACGTCACTACCGTGGAATTCTGGGGGTTATGCTTACCCCTTTGGGGCAGGAAATGGCGGAGAGGAAGATTCAAGCAGTACGAGACTGGCCGATTCCTCGAAACATCAAGGATGTTCAATGTTTCCTAGGATTCGCCAATTTCTACAGACGTTTTATTAACCAGTTCTCGAAAGTAGTGGCTCCCATCACCAGACTGTTGAAAAAAGACCAAGGGTTTGGGTGGGATGAGAAAGCCCAGGAGGCGTTTGTAACACTAAAGGAAGCGTTTGTCACCGCTCCAATTCTGACGCACCCCAATTCTGATGTCCCATTTATAGTCGAGGCAGACGCTTCAGAGGTTGCTATCGGAGCCATTCTTTCGCAAAGAAATGAAACCACAGGACAATTACATCCCGTGGCTTTTATGTCACGTAAACTTACGGGGGCAGAACTCAACTACTGCATTGCCGAAAAAGAACTCTTGGCTATCAAACATGCATTCACAGAATGGAGGCATTTCCTCATGGGGGCGAAGCATATGGTGACGGTTTATACCGATCACCGTAATCTGCAGTTTATGTCAGCAGCCAGACATCTATCCCCTAGACAACTGAGGTGGATGCTTTTTTTTTCAGAGTTCCATTTTGTTATCACTTTCAGGCCTGGAGTGGACAATAGAAAGGCGGATGCCTTGTCCCGTCAAACATCCACAAAATCCTCGGAGGCTGGGACAGAAATTCCGATAGTGGACTCAGTCAAGGTGGTCTGTGGCATCCAACCTGATGCCTTTTTGCAGGGCATACGATATGGGATCAGAAAGGACCCCTGGAAGAGATGGTTACAGACACATCCGGAATGGCACCTACAACATGGCTTCCCGATCAAACAAGGGCGAATGCTGTTACCCACTGAATCCTTGCGGAAACAAATGTTCTCTTGGTGTCACACTTCACCCAGTGCTGGACACGTCGGGGTTGATAAGACTATGGATCTAATTCAGCGTAGATGTTGGTGGCCCACGATAAGAGCCGATGTAAGGAGATGGGTGACAGAGTGTGATGTTTGTGCCCGCGCCAAGTCTGATCATCGTCGTCCTGCAGGGCTTCTACAGCCCATGCCTACCCCTTCTACTCCATGGGAATGAATATCATTAGACTTCGTGGTAGGTCTACCCAGAGATCAGGGTTGTACAACAGTGTTGGTCGTCATTGATTATCTGACAAAGATGGGGCATTTTATTGCTTGTCCTCAAGTGCCTACAGCAGGTCAATTGGCACAGCTTCTTATGGTCCATATTGTGGGGTTGCATGGCTTACCCAATGTCATAGTGTCGGACAGGGGCTCTCAATTTACCGCAAGGTTTTGGAAGGCCTGGTGCTCCTCTCTTCATATTGAAACAGCTCTGTCCACAAGCTTCCATCCGCAAACTGATGGTCAGACGGAGCGTCTCAATCAGACATTGAAACTATTCTTGCGATGCTATGTGTCTCAGGGTAAGAACAACTGGGTGGAGCACCTTTGGCTTGCGGAAGTGGCATATAACAATGCGACCCATTCTGCCACGCGAGTATCGCCTTTTTTTTTGTACTTATGGACATCATCCCCGGTTTCTTCCGTTTGCACAACCTTCCACTGAGGTGTCGGTGCCTGAAGCAGCCAGGAGGGTTTCCCGGCTAAAGTTGGTGTTGGAGCGGGTACAGGACTCCCTGAAAACATTGAAGGTGGCGTATAAGAAAACGGCTGACAAAAGACGCCGTCAAGGTCCTATGTATCAGGTGGGGGACTGGGTATGGCTGTCCACCCGGAACTTCAGGTTCAGGCGCTACAGCGTGTTTAACCCTCGCTTCATTGGCCCGTTTTGTGTGGTGCAACGCATCAATCAGGTGGCGGTGAAGTTGCTGCTACCGAAACATCTGCGTATACATCCCGTTTTCCATGTGTCCCTGCTCAAGCCTGCAGCTGCGGTGGTGCGACGTCTCCCTCCCCCTCTGTTGGTCCCTGATGGCCTGGAGTACGAGGTAGAGGGTATTCTGGACTCAAGGTGGCGGGCCGTGGCCTTCAGTATCTGGTGGTTTGGAAAGGGTACGGTCCCGAAGAGAACTCGTGGGAGCCTGCTTCTGGGGTTCATGCTCCTCGCCTGGTGGCGGCTTATCATCGCCGGTTTCCTGAGCGCCCCGGCCCCCTTCGGCGCTCCAGGTGATGGGGGGGGATATACTGTCAGAGCCCGTCACGCCTCATGGTAATGAAGGGTACGGAATGGATGAAAAGACTACATATTCCATGATGCTCAGCGGCTAGGAGGCGGGGTATAAGTTGAATCCATTTCCTGCAGCCGGTGTCGGATATTTTGGCTCGTGGTTCCTGGCGTTCCAGACGACCGTGCGGAGTGGTGTTTCCTGCGCTCCTGTTTCTCCCTGTAGTGCGGACGCAGTCTTGTGCGTCATATCCGGCTTTGTTGCTTCAGTTCTGTCCTCCGTTGGAGAGCCTTGTCACCGGCTATTGCGGAGGACGGTCTTCCTTGTGCCGAGTTTTCGGTTCCTGTGTCTCCGTTGGTGAGCCTTATTTCCTCGGCTCATGCGGAGGACACGTTTGCATGTATTTACGTTTCCTCCGTTGGCGAGCCTTCTTGCACCGGCTATTGCGGAGGAAACAGTTGTTTGATTTTGCGTTATTCACTGCCATAAATCCTCTGTTGGAAAGCCTTCTTGCACCGGCTATTGCAGAGGATTTACTTCGATAGGTCCCAGGGTGGACGAAGAGTTTATTCCTACACCCGAAAGCAACTTCCTTCAGGTAACCTTGTTCTCCTTACTTTTGGGTGACGTAACCCTTATTTAGTTTTACGGGAGTTACTGTGTACTTACGCTGCATTCCTTAGAACCCTGTCTATGTTTCTTCAGGACGCTGATGGAAAAAGATTAGGGTATGTAGTATCCATACTTACCAGTGTAGGTTTTGCCATTGCATGGGTCTTACGGGCAGTTACAATAGTAAGTTTTGTGTTTACAGGGGAAGGCAATCACAGGCTGTATTTACGTACTCTCCATGGAAGAGAAGCATCTCCTGAGTTAGTGCAGTTCGCCTTCCCGATACAGGTATAGCACCGTTTAGCCTGATTAGTAGCAGTAGTATAGAGAAAACGTTCCTGAGAATTGATATCAACCAATTATTGGTTTCTTTTCTGTCTTCACAGCTCTCCCTCCCTGCAGTCCCCTTCCTTTCCTTCCTGTTTATTATTTTGCCCTCACCTGATCCTTCTCTAGCCCACGGCTTTAACAGCATTCGGGGCTTGGATAGATCTGGAGGTGGCCTACTTGTACTACAAGCTGATTCTGAGGACGGAGAGGATAACACAAAGGCAGGAAAGTTAGGGTTAAAGAAATGAAGCAGTGGAACTAATAGTAGTTAAATGTGATAGAAATGTAACGAAAAGAGTACAAAACATTTACCTTATAATTGTCGTTAACTTAGTCACTTGTTATTTTTATACTTTCAATCTGTGAAAGAGAGAACAAACATTTGAAAAATATTAAAACATGTATTTAAAAATTAGAAAAGACAAGGGAAAAGATTGAAGGACAAACAGTTTTTCAACAACTTTGACACTTACAGAAGCTTCTGCTTCTCCAGGCCCCCTACACAGTCCTAAAGATATACATTTTAAACTAACAGTATCTTGATGCAGATGAACTGAGGCCTATCTTGGAACATGGTGCATCTTTTGCACTGCTGTTGTCTCACAAAAGTGACGCAATCGCAGCGCAAAAGAGGTGCACAATCATCATAAAACTGTTCCTAACATTTTAAATGATTGTTTCAGGATGGCAATAAGGTGTGTCCTATCCAGACGTTTGTTTCAGGTGAGGCCTACTCAGGGTTGCAGATCAAATTTAGCCTTGTTGAAGAGTACAGAGGAGATAATACATGTGCAGGGCAACCAATAAAGTTCAAACGTCCTCTGTTTCCCTGGAGAGGCCTAAACTTCATCTGCACAATTTGATTCGTAATGTTACGAAACACAGGTAATGTATTTGAAAAATATGCAATTTCTTTTGCTCATTTCACAATCACATCACTTGTGTTTCCTTTGGTTAGGTATCTCATTATGCAGATGTAGTCCAGCATATGAAAGAGTACGCACTGAATGCAACAACTTTGACACTTACAGAAGCCTCACCTTCTCCATGCCTCCTACACAGTTCTAAATGTACATCATAAATACAAACAGTACAGAATTAACTATACATGTTAAATGGTTTATTTTTGCTGTTCTCAGAAATGTATCAAATTTCACTAAAAACAGTGACTTGAAGGTATTCATCATATTACAGCGGGGAAAACAAAACACAATCAAAATGATTGTGTTTAAAAAACCCATATAACATAACCAATCAGAAATTAAAACTCCTCAAAAGTAACTTACTTTCCATGACGTCGAAGGATATCCTATGAACAGCTTACACTCTGTTGTGCTGTTATTATTTTCAGCCCGCCACTTTCTGAAAGAAAAGCTCCATCGTTTTGAAAAATATGTTACATACAATAAATGACTTCTCGCTCTCTACCACACGTTTCCTCAAGGCCAAATCGTGTAAGAGCCATTTATAACTCTTGGAATTCTTGTAAGCAAATCCCGTCATTTTGTATTTCCGCAACTTTCAGAAAGAAAACGTTCAAGATCACTTTCACAATCCTAGACTAGTAATATCTTACCCTTTTTGCACACTCATGTTCTACATTTCCTATGACACTGATACTGCTTACTATGAAGCAGACTTACACTACCTCTATGACTACTACAATTATTTAATTCTCTACATCACTTTTAATCACAAAGCAATATAAAACAGTAGATAAAATTATATCAACCCCTAGAATCATTATACGCCAGTTACCTACCCTAAATTCTCTTTTCTGAAAACAGAAAGTAAGAATATTTTTTAGTAAAAAGGCAACATTGTATCGTAGTCAAATGGCAATAATTTCCGAAACAGCAAATTTTTTACATTTTCAATAACTTATGTAATAAGCGGATCTTGTCAAATAACCATCATGCAATATAATAGCGGCAGTTACAAATCTTCATCCTAAAATCAACGACTGTGTAGCCACAACATTTGTAATTAAAGTTGAAGACTTACTTTCATCAGGTTTATATAATTGGATTTTTAAAATGACATTATAATCAAAAGTTTGGACCAATAATCTAGACAGCATTGCAGACTTACATTCCCTCTACTCCATGTTTTGATTGGCTGCTTGAATTAGCTTATAAAAAGAAACAGTTTTTCTGAACTCATTCAAAGTGCAGTTATTTTTCCATGACGTCAAGTGTTATGGTAAGAAGACCGTTTGCTTTGGGAAAATACTCTGTTGTCCTTCAACTAATCTGTGCCCACCACTTTCTGTAAGAAAATCTTCTTTTTTTCCAGGAACTATTGTCTCTGTACTACACTTATCCTCAAGGCCAAATCGTGTAGGAGCCATTAGAACCTCTTGAAATTCCTCAGAGCACATCCCGAGATTCTTTCCCTAAAATTTTGGTTTTAAAAACACCAGGTAAGAATTTTTAAGGTCATACGGCAATTTTTTTTTGAAAGTTAAAACAGAATCGTTGCAGAATGACCAGCCGTTTCTAGACTTTAAATAAGCTGTGTAATGTCCTGATGTTATTGAAGGACCGTCATGATATATAATTGCTGCAGTTACAAAAGTCCTTCCTGATATTGACAACTGCGAAGCTACAACATTTTTAATTAAAGTTGTCAATTTTGTTCCATCAGCCCTACATCGTTGGAACATTAAAATGACATACTGGCCATATGTTCGTATAAATAATGTTGACATCATTTCAGATTTACATTGGCTACACTCCATGTTGTGATCAGCTGCTTTTACTAGCTTATTAAAGGACACTGATTTACTGTCTGGCAAAGTTAAATATATAAATCTTTCTGAGTCTACACTAGTAGTACTTGATACCCTACAGTTCTCGCAGTCATGCTGCCATTGATAAGAAAGCCCAAACAGGTGATCTACATCTACACCTTCAGCATGCAATACATCAAGCATATACATTAAAAACTCCTGACAATCTTGCTGAATATTTTGAGAGAATTGTGTTTGACCTGAACATCTGTCTAACAGATTTCGAATTTCAGACACACTTTCCATTTTTGTTCTATCAGTGCTACATTTCTCTAACACAGAATTTAACAAACTGCAAAATCTGTGATCCGAATTGACCACAATCTCTTCTTTTACATTTTGTAGAGAAAACAAAACATTAACCACTACATGAGCATAGCAGTTGACACCAGAACTGTTTTCAAATTGAAAACCAACAACATCTTCAACAGAATCCTTTTTATTTCTACTTATAATTTCAGGTTCATCAACTTTTCGTCTTTTTGGTACAACCTCCCTAGTATTGGTCACATTTCTTCGTTTCCGGCCTACCACACGTTTCTCAAACAAAGGATATTGAGGCAAATGTGGCGCATACTCTCTTCTTAACCTATTATATTCCTTAACACAATCTAGATCCGCACAAATGTTTGTGACATCACACTCAATCAAGTACAATCCCGATAAAGTTCTAACTCGTGACAATGCCACATATGCCATACCCTCCTTGAACACAGAACTGCCAATATTCACCAATGCACTGTCTACACTTAAACCTTGTGATTTATGGATTGTCACCGCATATGCCAAGCAAACAGGAAACTGCTTACGGCGAACATATAAGTCTTTTACAAGCAAAAATCTAGCAGAACAACGACCAATTAGCTGTACTTACTCAATGCCATCAAATTTAATTTTTAAAAATTCAATTCCATCTCTATTTCTGTATTTCACAAAATCAACAACATTACCCATTGATCCATTTACCAGACCTCTTTCAACATGTAAATTCCTTCTTAAAATTATACGGCAATTTAAGCACACATTCAGAGTCTTTTCAAAACCTGCAGTTTTAGATATAGTCTTCTCTAATGAATCCAATTTTGTTTTCAAATTCTCAGACAAAATAATTGTTGATCCCATATGCTCTACTCTGTCAATAGCTTCCAGTTTCACAATCTCTTGGTTTTCTAAATACAACATTTTGTTGTTGAAGATGGCACATTCTACAAGAGTTGGCATCAAACATATTCCAGATTTCTTCTCAGTAATTTTCTGAAAAATATTCTCAGGCACAACGTCTTGTTCTGGATATAAATTTGACAGTAATCGTGCATGTAAAGCTTGTTTCCCATGCTCGGTCACTTTTCCAATTCTAACATCTTGTAGAATATTCTTGTAAACTTCATCCTTCGCCTGACGCATATTTTCATGCAGTTCAGCATAATTGAAGTTTAACCATATATTGACGTTGCCAATGCTCCCTAGGCACTTCCTGGTATCTTCATGCGTGAGCATTTTGAACACAGGTTTTCCTTTCACTGGTGTCAGCTGCAGAAGATCTCCGAAAACAATGATGTGTTTGCCACCAAATAACACATCGTACTCTGTTTTAAGAACTTCTTGCATTCTCAAATGCACAAAGGCAAGCATGACATTGGAAACCATGCTTACTTCGTCAATGATAAGAAGTTTCATTTTCCTCAAGACTCTTGAAACTTCACAACAAGCATCTCCAGATAACTTGTGGTATTGTAATTTGTTATCATGCTCCACTGGCAGCATCAGTAGACGATGCAAAGTAATACCTTTAATGTTATGTGCTGCCAGTCCAGTTGGAGCGGTGACAACACAAGACAGCGATGACTCAGTCCTTTCCTTCAAATAACATGAAATTGCTTTAATGAGGAAACTCTTTCCAGTTCCCGCTTCTCCACTCACGTACAGTCGGACAGGCTTCAACGATGTACATGAGCACTCTTTCTTCTCATGACTTAATCCATGATCAATTTGCTTGGTAACTTCGTCATATATTTTCCTCTGCTCAACGTTGAGTTGTCTTTCCAAGTCTTCTAAGTTAACCGCATCCTCCTGAGCATGTGCCATGGCTCTTTCCACTTCATTCATGGCAGTGGCAGCTTCATTTTTGATAACAGGTCCTCCTAGTGGATCCTGACTCAATGAAACAGAACTCTGACTGTCCTGAGAACTGTCTCTGGCAATCTCGGCTGCAATCGTTGCTTCCTGCTCGATTTCCGCATTCAACATTTGTACATATTTGGGAAAAGCAGGACATTCTATGGTCTCCTTGGCGGCAGTGAAAGAGTCTTCATAACAGAGGAAATATCCAAGCAGTTCCTCTTCTGCACGCCAAGGCTTGAAAAGTTGCAAAAGTGCTAAATAGAAAAACTCCTTTTTTTCAGGAGATTCGCCACTCAATTTTCGATGGTTTACCAAGTGGCATTTTCTTTGCTTGACCAGACGTCCCTCACTTCCAATTACAGCATACACTCCTTTATCAATATCTTCTTTGATGTTCCTCTTGAATATGTAATTTTGTAGAACCTCATACAGACAAACATTCTCGAGGTGACTGCTTCGATTTGGATAATATGTATCCAACATGTTGGTCTTCAAAATGTCGGTACTGTTTGGCTCCTTTTCCGCCAAATACTCAATTTCCCGCACAGGTTTCAGAACTCGATTACGCGTTGCAGCAAGACCAAGACTCGCCCAAACGATACTCCTAGATTTGGCATAGAGACTTGCTGAAGACAACCGGTCAGAACATTCGTAAGGTCCGATTTCTCGATGCGACAACATCTTCAGACTGAAACTGTACAACTTCTTACTGAGGCTCTTTTCATGGGAAATGTCCTCCCACATATCCTTCAATTCTTTCTTTTCTTTTTTGGTGATGTAAGATGTCACATACCGAGCCACAGCCATACAGTTATCAGCCACAAACTGTATATCCAGTTAGCATTCCACATGGACAAAATCACTGGGTTGTGGTCGTTGATGTACTTGGACTCTTCGTTCCTCTTCAAATTGTACGTGTTTTTAGGTGATTTCTTCATCACATTATGTCGCAGCGAAGACATCAAACTGTTCACTCTTCCTTTAGAAATCATCGGTCGTGGAAAGGCGAAACGACATTTGGTGTAGAACTTGTCCTTGTTTCTGAATTTACGACGACAGTACTTTCCGCAACGATGGCTTTGGAAGCGTAGAACTTGTTCTCTTAGACTTTTGTCCTCCTTTGTGTTTGGAACAGCACATGTAGAATACTGTTCTATGAAACTCATCACTAAGTCTTCTGGATCTGTTCCAAATTTAGGTGCATCCTTGATCCACAGCAGCATATGTATATGAGGAGCACCTCTTGCTTGGTACTCCTTTCTCCAGAAGAAATCCAACACCTCTCCAAGAGGTGGATTCTTCTTATTCATGATGAAAGACATCATAGCTTCAAATCTATGACTGAAGTACCTGCATACATTCACTGGATCCAAAGAGCACAGTTCTCCGGGTGTCATGAATTCGATGTTTTCGATGTTTCCATTTGCCTCTCGTAGAAATTCAAGTAAGTCTTCCCAGCCATACTCGGCACAGCTCAGAGTGAGGAACCATGTGGGAGTTCCTAAGTTCCTCAGCATACATTTTAAATCACCATGACGACGGTACCAGTACTCATTAGTACCACGCTGACACGCCATGAGATTAATCAGGTGACAATCCAAAATACTGTCTTGGACATTGACTTTATCCATAAAGTCACTTGCCGAGATGTTTTGCATCTGTATACCACTTTTCAAGATGTGGTTCACTGCATATGACAGTCCAGACAGATCGCTTTCAAACAGGAGATGAAACAAATAGGGAATGCATTGTCGAAACCTAGCATCTTCTGCATACAATCGTAAAGTCCGGTATTCAGAAGCAGGAATTTGATGAGGTCGCTCATCATATCTTCCTCCTTGACCTGTTAGAAATAGCTGTGGAAAACACCGAGCTTCCAAACTTTCCTCCCAGACACTAATGGGACTCCCTTTGGCTTGTTTCATTTGAAACAACTCAATAGCATTCCCCATGACTTCCTTGGAATGCAAAGGATGAACACTATAATGTTCATATATTTCTTCACTTTTAGAGGGTTCTACTTTCTCAATTTGACCAGCACACAAATCGCTATCCTCTTCCTCACTTACTTCCTCTTCTGCAACATATACATTCTTATAGTACTTATTATTTTTTTTCAAATACAATGTTGCCTTTTTTACTTTCCTAACATCCACTAAATCTTGCCATATTTTTTTATTCTTTGTCGGAACCCCATTAACTAAGATAACCAGAGGTTCCTCTTCCACTTTTTCTACTCCAATTGTGTTAATGTTTTTCTTCAAATCTAGAGGCAAATAAACAACTCTTCCCTTCAATCCTCTCTGTAAATCTGATGGAGGCAATTTCCCTGTCTTTGGCTCCATTCTTACAATAGCCTGAAAGGGATGGATACTTTGAATCAAAATAGATTCATAAGTATTTAAATCCTTCAATTCAGAAGGAATCTCAACCAATTCCAGATTATTATGAACCGCTCTAGCAGGCATCTGGTTTTGATTTAATTTGTTACAACAATAAGTACACACACGTTGATCCGATCCCAAATCAAAACAATTTTCTACCATCAAGTATGTAGCGAAATCCTTCCATTCACTATTATTTTCCCTTTCACTTCTTGCATATAAATCCACTAACTTAGTCTGATTCTTATAATAAGTGCGTCGACAACACACACAAGTGAAATTAGGCCTCTCACTTGATTTCACCTGAAACGTGGCAATTTCCTTCTGAAAATTATCTGTACTGGAAACCTGTACACTATCTTCCACATTACCCTCTTCTTCTGGGTCAATTTCAACATTCTCCTCTTTACTTCCAAAGTAACAAAACTCAATTTCTTCACACATATTCTTCACATCTATTTCAGAACCATGCAAAAGAGCAGCGCATAATTGTTTAAGCATAACTGCTGGACTCTTAGCATAATACAACATTCTAACTAATTTCCTCACTTTATTATGATGCACTGCTAGCATCATGAAATGATGAAAAACACTCTGGCATACTCTCCTGGAAAGACAAGCCAGTGAATGACCATGCAAACCTGTCACTTCTCTCACTCTGCAAGGATCTAATTCTTGCAACAACTTCATTTTCTGCTTCAAACTTTTCTTATTAAATGTCCGTACAAAATCACAAAGCAAATTGATGGAATCCTGTCGCACACTGCAAATACTACTACACTTCCAGGTGTACACAGGTCCCTTAGGACGTCTTCCTAAAACCTCATTACCTAACATCTCTTCTGCCTCTGTTGTCACAAGTTTTTCTTTTTCAACTGGACAACCATCTTTCACCTCATAAGCTCGACCGCTGGTGTCAACTGCATGCACCAAATCATTATCCTGGAAATAACTCTCCTCATTGAAAAATGCCTCACAACTTGAACTATGCATCCATTCTCCGGAAAAAACTTCACAAAAATTACTACGATTAACTATTCTCTTCCATCTACTATTTCTTTTGAAATCATAAATTGCCTTGTTTAGCTTCCTAATTCTATTGATTATCAAAATTAATAACTTTCGTTTAATTTCAAATGCCTGATCAATAACTTTCTCAACTTTTTTTTTTCTCTTATAAAAAAACACTTTCTGTTGACCTTTCTTAATATTTTTTAACAAATTGCCAATTATCCTGTTGCGGAACATTCGTTTACGAATGTCCCTAAACTGTTGTTTCCTTCTACTATCATGCACAGAGTTATCTCTTGCTCTAGCAGTAACATTTTTGATTGGCCTTTCCTTTCCGTTTAAATTGCTTCTCTTTTTCTGGACAAAAACATTTTCTGTAGTACTACTTTTTTTTCTAGAAATGTTTCTTATGAATGTTTTCGTGGTCTTACCCGGTGCTTTCTTGGTGACTTGACGATTTTTTATTGTAGAGGACTGCTGCTGTAAATGATGGACCTGCTGTCTTTGACGTTTTGTAGCCTTTCTCATTCTCTCCTTAGTTGGCATTCTCAAAATTTGAAATGATCTGCAGTTGAATCTGTGGTAAAATATAATAAAAAATGTTATTAACCACTATTACCAAACAGTAAATCAATAACAGTCATCAAAAACTTAACACACTACTTAACATTTTTACATATAATATTTTTTAGTGCTTTGGCAAATTTAGAATACAGAAATAGCAGAAAAGAAATGGAATTCTTCTTCATTTTACCTGTCCTGTTTTATATGTGAATCTGATCTAATTTTATGAGCATATTTTAATATTTTATTGAAGACACTACACATAACCTGTTTTTGAAGGTGTGTTTAATTTAAAATTAAACAGTTTACATTTTTACTTTTCATTTATTGTAAATTTTAAAAATAAATGTTTATAGTTCCATAGGCTCAAGCACATCAGCTTCCCACCCTATGTCATACAATTCTGACAAATCGGCATCCTCATCATATTCTTCATCATCCTCAGGATTTAAATCATCCAAGGGATCTACTTCCACTGACGTTTCAATTACAAGTTCAATGATGAGGTCGAGATCAACTGATTGCTGATTGTCACTCATGTTGATGTTGTCGTTATCTTTAAAGAAAGAGAACAACAATTAGATGTTGCAGAGTAAGAGACAAATCTCAGAGATTATATTAGTAAATTTGTTTAACAAGAGTAACATTTTGCAGCTATTATTTAGCCATGTCCAGCGATGCTGAGGAGGTGAGGCCTATGTCCAAGTTTTCAGTGAACAGGACTCATCTCTTCTTAACCTTGGATAAGCCTCACCGACTCTGTGTCCCCTGCTCTTACTTAAATGTACAGGGGCAGATTTATGCTAAGTGGCGCATCCCCACGGATGCACCAGTTAATGTGCACCGCTGCTCTGCCACCCATAGTGTGCCGCATTTACAATGTGGAGCACCATTGAGCAAAAACAGCACAGATGCGTCACGCATCTGTGCCGCAAAAGCAGCACATTGCAGGAATCACGTCATAAGCGCGACATGTCTACTGCAATGCACAGGAGGAAGCCTCACATTGCATGGTGGATCACTTCTTATGCCTGTTTCAAACAGGCGTAAGGATTTGATTCAACAATGCTATAAAGCTGACTCAGTGAAATCTTCTAAATTTCACTGTGTTAGTTTTACAGGGCTTTCATGCAAATTAATGCATACCTTGCAACAAAACACTTATATGAAAACTGACGCAGGTTTCATTTGGCACAGGACTTTACAGCATGACACATCTGCCTTGATGCATCAAGTTGTAAATATGTCGCCACATAGCAAATTTTTTGCACCGCCGCTGCGTCACAAAAGTGACGCACAGTGACGCAAAAGAGACATACACCTATCATAAATCTGTCCCTAACATTTTAAATGATTGATTCAAGATTACGATAAAGTGTGGCCTATCCAGAGGTTTGTTTGAGGTGAGGCCTATTCAGAGTTGCAGATGAAATTTACGCTTGTTGAAGAGTACAGAGGAGATAATACATGTGAAGGCCTACCAATGAAGTAAGTCATATCCACTTCACTCTTGAACAAAGGCCAGACCTTTTCTGTGTCCACGGACAGACCTAAACTTCATCTGCACAATGTCATTCGTAAACTTAGGAAACACAGGTGATGTAATTGAAAAATGTGGAGTTTCTTTTCCTCATTTCACAATCACATCACCTGTGTTTCCTTTGCTTAGGTATCTCATAGTGCAGATGGACTCTAGCATATCAAAGAGTACACATAAGTTGAGTAGTATATTCAACAAATTTGACATTTACAGAAGATTCAGCTTCTTATCTTGTTGGAGATGAAATGAGGCCTGTCTTGCAACATGGTGCATCTTTTGCATCACTCCTGCATCGGTTTCATGTGGCACGGGACTTTACAGCATGACACATCTGCCTAGATGCATCAAGTTGTAAATATGTCACCACATAGCAAATCTTTTGCACCGCCGCTGCGTCACAAAAGTGACGCACAGTGACGCAAAAGAGGCATACACCTATCATAAATCTGTCCCTAACATTTTAAATGATTGATTCAGGATGACGATAAGGTGAGGCCTATCCAGAGGTTTGTTTGAGGTGAGGCCTACTCAGGGTTGCAGATGAGATTTACACTTGTTGAAGAGTACAGAGGAGATAATATATGTAAAGGCCTATCAATGAAGTAAGTCATGTCCACTTCACTCTTGAACAAAGGCCAGACCTCTTCTGTGTCCATGGACAGACCTAAACCTCATCTGCACAATGTCATTCGTAAACTTAGGAAACACAGGTGATGTAATTGAAAAATGTGGAGTTTCTTTTCCTCATTTCACAATCACATCACCTGTGTTTCCTTTGCTTAAGTATCTCATACTGCAGATGGACTCTAGCATATGAAAGAGTACACATAAGCTGAGCAGTGTATACAACAATTTTGACATTTACATAAGATTCAGCTTCTTATCTTGTTGGAGATGAAATGAGGCCTGTCTTGCAACATGGTGCATCTTTTCCATCACTGCTGCATCGGTTTCATGTGGCACGGGACTTTACAACATGACACATCTGCCTAGATGCATCAATTTTTAAATATGTCGCCAAATAGCAAATCTTTTGCACCGCCGCTGCGTCACAAAAGTGACGCACAGTGACGCAAAAGAGTCATACACCTATCATAAATCTGTCCCTAACATGTTAAATGATTGATTCAGGATGACATTAAGGTGTGGCCTATCCAGAGGTTTGTTTAAGGTAAGGCCTACTCAGGGTTGCAGATGAAATTTACGCTTGTTGAAGAGTATAGAGGATATAATACATGTGAAGACCTACCAATGAAGTAAGTCATGTCCACTTCACTCTTGAACAAAGGCCAGACCTCTTCTGTGTCCGTGCACAGACCTAAACCTCATCTGCACAATGTCATTCATAAACTTAGGAAACACAGGTGATGTAATTGAAAAATGTGGAGTTTCTTTTTCTCATTTCACAATCACATCACCTGTGTTTCCTTTGCTTAGGTATCTCATAGTGCAGATGGACTCTAGCATATCAAAGAGTACACATAAGTTGAGCAGTGAATACAACAATTTTGACATTTAGAGAAGATTCAGCTTCTTATCTTGTTGGAGATTAAATGAGGCCTGTCTTGCAACATGGTGCATCTTTTGCATCACTGCTGCATCAGTTTCATGTGGCACAGGACTTTACAGCATGACACATCTGCCTAGATGCATCAAGTTGTAAATATGTCACCACATAGCAAATCTTTTGCACCGTCGCTGCGTCACAAAAGTGATGCACAGTGACGCAAAAGAGGCATACACCTATCATAAATCTGTCCCTAATATTTTAAATGATTGATTCAGGATGACGATAAGGTGTGCCCTATCCAGAGGTTTGTTTGAGGTGAGGCCTACTCAGGGTTGCAGATGAAATTTACGCTTGTTGAAGACTATAGAGGAGATAATACATGTGAAGGCCTACCAATGAAGTAAGTCATGTCCACTTCACTCTTGAACAAAGGCCAGACCTCTTCTGTCTCTGTGGACAGACCTAAACCTCATCTGCACAATGTCATTCGTAAACTTAGGAAACACAGGTGATGTAATTGAAAAATGTGGAGTTTCTTTTCCTCATTTCACAATCACATCACCTATGTTTCCTTTGCTTAGGTATCTCACAGTGCAGATGGAGTCTAGCATATCAAAGACTACGCAGAAGGTTAGAACTGTATGGAACATGGCTATGTAAGTCAAATAATCAAAATCTAAATTTGCCAAGCACACATGGGGGCGTATTTACAAGGACCTTGCACCACAGGGAAAGGTCTTAAATTAAAATGGGAAAAATAACATCAGAGAGACTCAAAGGCCTTATAAATATGCCCCAAGCAACCTATGAACCTCTAGCATTACATATCAAGAAACCTAATTGATTTCAAAAAACGTTTTTAAACACAACTTGTAAAGCAATTATATTCATACATTCATGGGGAAGTTACTTAAAATACCCTAAGACACATGAAAGCGTTTTTTTTAAGCCCTTGCTCCATTTTTAGATCACTTTTAACATGGCTATGTAAGTCAAATAATCAAGATCTAAATTTGCCAAGCACACATGGGGGCGTATTTACAAGGACCTTGCACCACAGGGAAAGGTCTTAAATTAAAATGGGAAAAATAACATCAGAGAGACACAAAGGCCTTATAAATATGCCCCAAGCAACCTATGAAGCTCTAGCAGTACATATCAAGAAACCTAATTGATTTCAAAAATCGTTTTTAAACACATCAACTAAATCAATTAGATACCTACATTCAAGGGGAAATGACTTAAAATGGCCTAAGACACATGAAAGCGTTTTTTTAAGGCCCTTGCAACATTTTTGGGTCACTTTTAACATGGCTATGTTAGTCAAAGAATTAAAATCTAAATTTGCCAAGCACAGATGGGGGCATATTTACAAGGACCTTGCACCACAGGGAAAGTTCTTAAATTAAAATGGGAAAAATTACACCAAAGGAAGTCAAAAGCCTTGAAAATATGCCCCAAGCAACCTATGAAACTCTAGCAGTACATATCAAGAAACCTAATTGATTTTTAAAAACGTTTTTAAACACATCTTGTAAAACAATTATATTTATACATTCATGGGGAAGTGAGTTAAAATACCCTAAGACACATGAAAGCATTTTTGTAAGACCCTTGCACTTTTTTTGCATCACTTTTAACATGCCTATGTAACACAAAGAAACAAAATCTATTTGTAAAACACTTGACACAAAGCAACATTTTAAATACACAACTTTCTTCATAATTTTCTCCCTAAACCATACTATTCTCTACCTAAATTAAATGAATCTTTTCTCACCTTAGCAAATTATTTATGGGTTTAAAAACAGTCTCAGAAACACACCAAATTGTCTTTAGCAGAGCAAAAGGTATGCACTCCAAAGACTGCAGCTATGAAAAGCACAGAAATGCTGTAACTCATCACACATATCTCTCATGTCACCCAATCAAAACTCTTCCCTCACTTTTTTCAAATCAACACCCTTCCCCCCTCTGGCCTTTCTGCCTTTTTTGCATGGCAACCACCTCCTGAAAGACCTCTCATGTTTGCAAGTTCACACAACAATGTTTCAATTGAACTCTGAACTCTCAGTGCACCTGCGTATCCAGTGCAATCTTTCATTAAATGATTTTTTCTTGACCATTCAAATTACACCTTTCAAACAACACATCCATGCACCCTAACTTTCTGTTTTCAGCAATCAAAATACACCAATCACTGCTACTGCTTCCTTAACACAGAAACTCCACAGTTTTTTTCATTTTAAACTCTTATTTTTTCAACTCCCATTTCATTGCCACACTTCATCTGACTGCAGCAGAACCTCCTCTCACCATGTTTTCTGTCTGGATTGTTGGACATAGTTACATCTACTGGGCTCAAAGGTATGCTGAGAACAGAAATTTACCTAACCTCAATTTACAAGATGTGGAAATTAAGTGGTTTGGCCACAGAGGATTAAAATGTCACCAATTAATACCATTGGTGAAAACCTTTATGCATTTGCCTAAACCTGACCTGTTAATTGTGCACTGTGGAGGAAATGACTTGGGCACTTTGACTGGTGTAGGTCTGGAAATGCTTTTAAAGGACACCTTTGAGCAATTGATGGCACTTTTTCCTCAAACTGCCTTGGTATATTCAAATATATGCCAAAGACAGAAATGGAGGTGGTCGAACCAATTTTGTCCACAAATTGAGAAGTCGAGGAAGCATGTAAACAAATCTGTTTCAGCTTACATGAGAGACCATGGAATGGGCTCCATGTACAACAATAACTTGCGTTACTACATGCAAGATATCTACAGAGGAGATGGAGTTCACTTCTCAGATGAGGGCAACAGAGTTTTCATTTTGAATTTAAGACTGTGCATTGGTACCTACTTATAAGTACCTAAATGTACCATAAACCCAAAAGCTCTTCTCAGAGCTACCCTACATCTGATCACTCACAATTATTATTTTACTCTAACTTTTTTCACAAATTTTCAACAAAGTACGCTCCCCGGAGCGCTACCCGGTACGCGAACCGGAAGCTAACCACGCGAAATTTAAAAAAAAAATGTTTTTTTTCCACACATATGGGCCTCCTCAGCCACCCTCAGAAAACCTAGGGGGTCAAGATACGTCTACCGTGCCCCCTTCTACCCATTCTACACATTATTTGCCCTCCATCTTGTATCTTAATTCAACCGAAACACAAAATGGTGGACTCCCGTAACGCTGCCGGTTCGCGTACCGGGGCGCTCACCGGGAAGCTCTCCATCAAAAAAGGTGGGAAAGTAATTTACAGAAGAAACCCTGGAGACACTTTCACCAAATATAGATTAGCTCATACTACATACCAATCCCTACCATTTTCACAAATTTGGTTGGAATTCCATTTAGCCATTTAGCCTGTAGACCTCTCTAAATACCCTGAGGTAAATTACTTCACAAAACACATCTGAAGTGTTGGAATTGACAACCAATTAAAATGTTACTTTCATTTTCTATTTTTTTTTACCTGACATTTGATTGGTTATGTACCTGAATATATATAAAGGAAGAGAAGGAAACACAGCCATTTTGACTACTACTTCCTGGTGTACATTTCAATAGGATTTTCACTAATAACTTCAACTTCTTTTTAAAGGTAAGTTGTTAATTTAAAAACTGAAGTATATTGTGCACTTTAAGTTAATATGGTAAACTTTTTCTGAGAGTTATATACTATCCCTCTGTAGTAGTTATAGATTTAGATAGACTTCTCTGTTATAGTTATGGATGGACTTAGGCTTCTGTTGTATAATTATGAATTTACTTACGTTAAATCACATACACTTTTTTATATTCCTACTTCCACTCTGATACTATACACTGCCAAAAGATAAATTCACTGTTAAAAACTGCCTATCTAAAATTAATCCCAACAGTGCCCTATCTCTACTAATATATATTTTTTTATGCAAATTTCAGACAAAATGGAAGGCGAACAGAAAGTTTCATTTGAAATTGTCCTTGCAGAGACCAACCAAGAAATCATTGATCCAAATGACATTGAATTTATGGATGAAACTTGGGACCAAGAACTACTGCAATGTGTGCAATCAGTAGATGTCCTCCTTGAAAATGAGGACATTTTACACACTCAAACATTACAAGCTATGTTCAATGAAAATAACGACATTTCAGACAGTGAAATATTAGACATTTTATTAAATTTTGAAACACAATCACAATAATAAATAATTGCTTAAAAAATAAAGAAATAAAAAAAAATCAACAAAACAAACAATCAATTAACATACAATATTTGAAAAGTCTATCATTCTTTTTTCCTTATAGTACGCTCCCCAGAGCGCTTCCCGGTGCGCGTACCGGGCGCTCCCCACGCAAAAAAAAAATACATTTTTTTTTTTTTGCCCCGCGGGGCCCTTTTAAAGCCTCCACATAAAACCTAGGGGGTCAGGGAGGATCTACTATGCCCCCTTATGGTCATTTCCCCCTTTGTTTTTGCCTCCTCTTGTCTCTCGATCCTACCGAGAGACAAGATGGCGGCCGCTCCGGACTGTTTAGAATGTTGACAGACACCGGAGAGCCAATCAGCTTCGCTACGCAAAGTTCCGTTACGCGTCAGGTACGCAAACCCGGAGCGCTGCCCAGAGCGCGCTTACAGATATATATCTTTTTTTGAACGTTAATTTCTCAAAATCCACTGGATCACATATATTGAGACCTAGCAAAGGCACATCGGGCTACCAGTCCCTACAATTTTGCCAAGTTTCGTGCAAATCCATTCTGCCGTTCGGGCTAAAAGTGAGGCCAACCGCCCTATGGAAATTAACATGGGAAAAACACGTTTTGGGACCCCCCTTTTTTCTCAGCCCCCCCTTGACAACCCCCCCCCAAATTTTCAGTATCTGCTCAGAAACAAAATGTTCCATTTTCCTGAAAATTTCAGCCAATTCCGTCCACAAACGCCAAAGTTATTAGACATAGAATTTTCAAAAATTCCATAGAGAAAAAATCCTAACTATATATACCTACTGGCGACCGCCAGTAGGTAATATATATATATATATATATATGTGTGTGTGTGTGTGTGTGTGTGTGTGTAACTACTCGCACATGGAACGGGAGGGTCTGTGTTGTTGGACAATGAAATAACAGTGTTTGCACGGTCTTGGGCTCCTATCAACCCACTGGGGTAATACGTGGAACAATGTCAGGGGCATGGTGGCACCCACTGGGGAAAACTATGAGGAACTACAAGTACAAGCATGCAAAGTTGCACACGCCCACTGGGGCGGGACTTGGCTTTATATCAACAGGTGTTCCTTTGATTGCTTTGCCTTCGCCTTTTTTCCTATACCCGTGAACAAGGACACTCTGTGTTTAAAACGCGTTGGGCTGTTGATGGTGATTTGGAGGGAGACACGGTTACACTGCAGTCCTTAATTAAAGGTTTTACCTCCCGTGAGCGGCGTCTTCTCCTGGGGCAACCTTACTGTTTTGGATATATATATATATATATATATCTCCAATGAAGATTCTGTAATGACGAGGCACAGACTGTTGTAGGAGGTCATAGGTGGAGCAGTAACGTTTTGCATTGTAAAATTCTCTATTTTTACTTATTAATTGAAGTGAGAAAAAAAAAAAATTTAACTTGTTGAAAAGCTGTGCACACCAGCGTGAAGATGTTACTCTAGAAGATGAAAACTGTGTGCATATCAGTCACTTTATAAATTAAAACTTGTATGAATGCGTAGTTGTTTTGATAATTGAATGTATATGTATATAGCTGTGCACATCAGTATATCAAAACAGGAACAATAACATTATTTGCTGTATGCATAAGCTGTGCACATCAGCGTGATAAAGCTCTTTTTAGTAGTAGTAGGGGTTTGTATATGTGCAGCTGTGTGCATCAGCGAAGGTGTAGTATTCTTGATTGGCTGTGCACGAAATATAAAAAAAAATTGAAGACAGCAGCTTTATGATGAAGTAGACGAAGCCTTTGTGACGACAATAGAAGCTGCAGCCGAGTCTTTTCGTGCCGAGGCTTTGTGACGTTTAATATTCCAGGAATAGAAGTAACGTCATGTCGTAAGAGCGAGTTGAGACGTGGCTGAATGACAAGCAGCGTGGACGTCGTCAATGGCAACCGGCGTTTGTAGCAAGCAGTAAGCGTGATGACGTTGGGTCGATGTCCGTTAGAACGTCATCAAAACGAAGGGTAGCTCGTAGAGAAAGGAGCTGGTAAAGCAGATGTGCGCAGTGCGGTAAAAACAAAGTAAGTTATAAATGAAAGTCACAGCTTGCTGCACAAGTCGGTAAAAATGGTGCGCACTGGTATATGTAGTTACAGCTTGTTGAATAAATCGGTAGAAATGACTACGCGCGCTGGTTTGGATTGTGCGCTGTTGAGCTGGGTGTAGATCAGCTGTGACGGCTCTCGGTGAGTACGGCAGGCAATATAATAATTGAAAAAGTACTCACGTACTCCTCGTGGAGAGAACGTCGTCGTTGGTTTCACAGCGCGAAGCGCTGATTGTCCTTGCTTTTAGTTCTTACGGTATTTGAGTTGATGTTCGTCGTAAACATCAGAAAAACAGCTGACCATCCTCTGTCGCCAATGTAATGACGAGGCACAGACTGTTGTAGGAGGTCATAGGTTTATTCGTAGAAGATAGCCGTCCAGCCTGAAGGGGAGATGAGCAGCTGCAACTGTCGCACAGGGAATCAGGGAGTAGAATGCCCCAGCATAGGAACACTCAGATCATGAGAACACTACAGATTACATCATCGAGTTCAGTAATAGAATTATAACAAATAGTAACTAGGACAGATCACCACAGATTCCCAATGTCGAATCCCCGACAACAAAACAGGTACGAACCACTCTGTGTAGATTTCAATATTCGTGCTTTATTCCTCTTTCAGCAGCATGACACGTTTCAACTGGGGCAACCCGGTCTTGATCACATGATGCCCATAGAGATCAGCCAGTTTAAGTGCAGAACGTACACACAAGCTCCACCCCCACAATCATGAAAGATGAAGACATACTTATATACAGCAGAGTAACTATCATACTGATAATCAAAGATGCATCCAGAGAAGGTCTATTAAATACTATTTCCAATGAGTAGATATATATCACAATAAAATAACATTTTATAATATATCTGATAATCAAACTCAATGATAAAAATAGTATAAGATATATATATATATGTGTGTGTGTATGTGTATGTACATATATATATACACACACACACACACACACACACACACCCACACACACACAAATCACACACATCAATCGGGCACCAAAAGCTATGAGTATGTGAAGTTGGCAGGTAGGGACATTTCTGTTTTTAGCCCCCATTCAGGAAAATGGAGATGAAAACTTTGCAGCCAGAACGCCTTCCATGAAAGCTAGCTTGCTCTCCGGGTGCATATGTTTCTGCCAAACTGTACTTCCAGGATAAGTACATTGTAAAACTGTTCATATCCCGAGTGATCGAGTGCTAAGCCATTCCAAGGCCCTAAGCTTTCGAAGTGTAACTTCCATTATTCCAAACGGTCACCAGATGGCAATATTGCTCCGTAATTAAATATCCTGAAGCAGTCCTAGTGTTAGCTTTAATAATAAAATTAAATAGTTGCTAGCTAACTTCCTCATGGAGGCGCTGAACATGGCCTCTGTTCAGGTTTGAGAAACACGGAAGCTGATGGCCTTCAAATGGGCAAAACTCTTAAAAAGATTAATATTCCTGCTGGCCTCTTAACTGCCCTAAAATTGAGCCTGCATCCTGCTATTGAGCTACCTGAAATGTGCAAAAAGAATTCATATAGATCCTGCAAATCGTCACAAATCATACATAAACCCAATACAAAAAGAACCGATAATATTGTCTTATAGTGCATTTGTGAAAAAGAAACACTAAGGGCATATTTACAATAAAGTGGCGAATCGTGTTGTTAATCCAAGAAGGCTAACGACACGCTTCGTCATTGGCGCTAACTTTAGCTGCCTAGCGCCAACGCAGGCACCCTTGCAACATAGTGCAAGGGTTCCTGTGTTGAGGGGTATATTGTTTATGTGCAGGAAGGTGTCCCTTCCTGCACATAAACAATCTTTAAATGCTCTTTTGTAACTTATTAATGCAGCACACTTAGAAGTTGCAAAACAGCATTTTTTTTAAATGATGGTCTATGTTCAGGAAGGGGAACCTTCCTGCACATAAACAATCATAGACATTTTGCTGTTTTTATGTGTGCTGCACAAAGCAGCACACATGGAAACAGCAAAAATGAGGAGAAATCAAGCATTTCTCCTTGTTTTACCTGTTTAAGACCAGGATTTCCCTGGTCTTAATTTTGGCGCTGCCTCCTATTTACGCTGCCCTTCTAAATAGGGGGTAGCGTCAAAATCAGTGGGTGTTGCTGCTAAATACAGTGACATTATGATGGCGATAGGGACTTGTAAATATGGCCCTAATGGCTTGATCAGTGGCGTAACACAGGTCCCTGGATGTTTTCCGAGCACAGCTGCCCAGCTAGAGCAGGCATTTTAGAAACTTAGGGGCAGATTTACAAGCCCCTTGCGTGTCTTTTACGCCGCCGTTGCATCACTTTTGTGATGTAGCGGCGGCGCAAAAGATGCGATATGGTGCGGGGTATTTACAACGTGACGCATCTGGGAGATGCGTCACGTTGTAAAGCCCTGCGCCAGAAGGAGGCGTTCCTGCACAGGGAGGGGCGTTCCGGCGCAGGAACGCCTCCTAAAAGTGTCTGAGTGAAATCTACAAGATTTCACTCAGTCATTTTGGTGCCCATGCTGCGTCAAAACCCTGCGCCTGCTTGAAGCAGGCGTAACGATTGACGCAGCATTGGAATAATAGGGCCCCCGAGCATTGCTGGAGCTGCGTCGGGCTTGCGACGCAACTCCAGCAATGCGACACGTTTATGGCACAGATGCGTGACGCATCTGTGCCATTTTTGCCCCGTGCTGCGCCGCATTGTAAATGCAGCGCAACCATGTTGGCGTAGACATGGCGCACAATAAGTGGCGCATCCCTGCTGATATGCAGGGATGCTCCACTTATTGTAAATATGCCCCTTAGAGCCTGATGTATTAATATTCCTACTAAGAAATTGTAAATTGCATCAAATAACGATTCACGATTTCTTAGTAGGAATCTCCCAAAAATCTATTTTGGGGAAGTGGGTGCAAATTGCGCAATTACTTCTACCGAATGCATTGGTATTTTGTGAACAAACCTATGTGTTAATTGGTTGGTTCATAAAATACTCATTTGTTGTGGGGTCACAACACTCTACCAGCCATTTACAAAGGGGAAGGTGCCCCTGGGCTACAACTTTACGGTTGCAAATGCCTCCCACCACTTTTGATATAGTGGTAAAAAATTAGGGCCAAATTAGTGGCAAAGTAACGCAATGCAGCACCGTGCAGCGAGTCACCTTGCTGCTCTGCACTGCGATACACGAAAAGGGCAGGAATTTGCTCTATTTAAAAGAATATAGGGCCATATTATCAAGGAAGCTGCGGTAGTTTATCGCTGCTTTACCGGAAGGAAACCGCCGATAGAGCCGCGATAATGGCCTTGATAATATGCAATTCGAATTTCAATCGATGCCCAGGTTAGATGTGTGAACATCTGACCTGGGCTTCGATTGAAATTCGAATCACATATTATCAAGGCCATTATCGCCGCTCTATCGGCAGTTTTCTGCCGGTAAAGCGGCGATAAACTACCGCAGCTTCCTTGATAATATGGCCCATAATGCATTACTGATCTGGTCTGTGCACTAGCGCCGTTTTGGTTGCTTAGCACCAATCTTGCACCATGGTGCAAGGGTGCCTGCATTTCAGATAGGATTGGCTTTGTGCAGGAAGGGACACATTCCTGCCCAAAAACAATCCTGAGGGGCAAGTTCCTCTTTCTATGTGTGCTGCTGAATGTAGCACATATAGAAAGGGAAGTAACGAGGAGAAATAAAGGCATTTCTCCTTGTTATGACACACCTGGAGAGGCGTATCTTTTTGGCGGCTTCTCAGGTTTACCAGTTCTGGTAAATCGAGGAATGCATCGAAAACCATGGAATTCCATGGGAACACCCACGCAACACCCATAGAACGCCTCCCTGATGCAGAGTAAGGCAACTCCGCGATTTGCGCTGCGTTGCTTTACTCAAGATATATTAAGCCAACCGGAGCCACACAAGTTGGCCTTGGGTGGCTTTAGAAATCTCTTTTTTGAGTTGCATCACTCACCACGTTGCGTGGTGCAAGAGCAACGCATTGGGCCTCGTAAATATGCCCCTTAATGTTTTGCAACCAGATTTTGGTCGTAAAGCATTAATACATAAGCCAAACAATTGTTATTTGGAAGGGATTCTGTATTTATTCTAAAAGCCAAATTGCGATTCAGGAACATATTATCGCAACATGGGTTTGGTACATTTAAACAAAAGGTTTGCGGTTGCATAGGCTCATACTTGACCTTTGCAACCGTAAAATTTATTTGTACATCAGGCCCCATGACCACTTCCCATGGTGTCTGACTACCACAACTCCAGTTAAGGAGTGAACTCTAAAAACTACTCAGCTTTGATGTAACTCTTTCTATTGTGCTAAGAGAGGTAATATTTATCAGATATAATATTGATGTTAAGTGTCAAACCTTCAGCAAATTGTAGCCTTTGAATGGCTAGTCATTGCATTCTGGGAACTGTAGTTTCACTTGCAAACCATCACGAAACAATACATTAGGCAGACGGATCTTCAGTGACCTAACACATTGACACCTCGACCTTCAAATGTGAAGTGAATGCTAGAGGAGTGAAGGAAAGAAACTCAGACTGTAAAAAACACTACGAGCAGGGGTGTAGCAGCCAACAGGGCAGCTAGCTCAGTGGCACAGGGTGGTGAGAGGCCCATCTTCTCCCCAATTATTTACTATTAAAACGGGGTTTGGAGGCCCAATGTCCTTTCTTGCATTAGGGCTCAGGGCACCCTTGCTACTTCACTGGCTATAAGGCCATTCAAACAGCAGAAGGGCACTTAACCAATGATGGTGTTATGACTTGCTCGTGGAAAGTTGGTTTTGTCACTTCAGCCACCTCGGGACTTCCTGAAGCAAATGGCACCTGACCTCATTGGTCACGTGACGTCCGGATGCAGGTTCAGCGAGACACGCCCACCCCGTGCTGGTGTACTAGTGTACACTGTTTCTATGCTTGTGTTTGTGGACGGTGATAATGACTGTGTAGCCATCACGCAGGCCTCAATAAGCTTTCTCTGAGTTAAGGAAATAACTGTCTGTAAAAGATCAAAAGGATCCCACAGACAGGTGGCTACGGGACAGTAATCCATTACAGAAGCCAGGAAAAGGTCATTACTGCAATAATAATAATAGGCATTGCATAGCACGTCCCTCGCCTACAACAATGCTTTTCAGAACCGTGTTAGAAGAGCTTGCTTATGTTATGCTCCTTAGCAGCCGTGCCCTGGTTGCTCCAAAACTCAGCAGCCTCGAGCTTAATAGTCATAAACAATTATGTGATTCTGAATAAAGCGTGTACATATTTTTGCAGCAAATCAATTTTTACAAACCTATGTTTCGAAACCTGGAGCCATAGATATAATTTTGCGTGCGCATAGCCAGCACTGCTTCAAGTGGTAGACATTACGAATGCACAATCCCAAAATACAATTAGCTGAAGTGACATTGTGATTCACGTGTATTTAAGAATCACCATGCCTTGTTTGCGAATCCTTGTGAGTCAATAGGGAAAAAAGACATTAAATGGATGGTTCACACCCAGAGGCATAACAACGAGGCCATGAGCCCTGGTGTAAGGACATGGTAGTATAAGTCTGCAATAATTGGTTTTCTGTTGGCCCCTACCTCTCTTGGATCCCGGTGCTACTGTACCCACTGCACCACTGGTAGCTACACCTTTGGTTCTCCCACCCCATTATAGCTCTCAAAATGTACAATATGTTGTGACCACTCCTGCAGCTGCAAACTATTGAATAGTTATTGACTTCCAAGGGTGTTGGGTAACCATTTGATAGGTGACAGCTGCCTTGACGGGAAGCTTCTAATGTGCAAATGCCAGCAGTCAGCATCGGGGGGGTGCAGACATAGGTCCCATAGATTATGTTATGCTCCTTCATGCCCTTTATGCATTGTGCCATGCAGTGATAGTCTTTTGTCCCTTTTAGACCTCCTTCCCTGCATTCACAGCCTTTTGCAAGAAGTCCTAGAGAAATTGACGGTGATGTTTGTACCACTTAGTGCCAAAAAACTACCATCTAATATCCTTGCTCCCATTCCCAGCTAAGGTACTGGAAAATATTATCAACTAACAACTAACGACACACCTGGAACAGAACCAGCCACTTGACGCTTCCCAATCTGGTTTCTGAGGCAATCACAGCACCAAGATCGCCCTGATCACAGCCACTGATGACATTCGGACCCCCCTCAAACAAGGGGAAACAGCAGCTCTGATCCTCCTCAAACTCTCGCCACCCTTCGATACTGTATCTTACCACACCCAGATTGAAACACTCCACCACATCAGCATCCAAGAGGAGGCACTCAGATGGATCACTTTCTTCTTTACTGGAAGAACACATAGGATCCACCTACCACCTCTCACCTCGAACCCAAGAATATCATCTGCTGTGTCCCTCAGTGCTCTTACTTCAGACCCACGCTCTTAAACGCATATAGGGCCCAGCTGGCCAAAATCGTCAGGTCTCACAGTCCTACAAAGATGACACCCAACTCATCCTCTCACTCACCGATGACTCTACCACCACCAGGACCAACTTCCACTGATGCATGACAAGTGTCGCTAACTGGTGGAAGAACAACTGCCTGAGGCTGAACACGAACAAGATGGAAGTACTCATCTTTGGCAATAACAGCAAGCCTTGGATAAAAAAAAACCCAACATATGAGAATATACCTAACAAATACAAAGAAAGACAAGAATTGTTGATTTCTGTTATTTATGTAATACATGTTGACATTAGCGTGTACTGAGGAAACCAATCTTCAGGATGTTAATTACATTACCTCTCCACAGGTCAAAGCTCCACTGTACATAATGCGTATGTTACGCTCATCTGAGGCGACGTGGTGTTAGAACATGCCTACCTCGAGAGAGAAGGTTCCAAAATGCAGAACCTAATTCCACACTGTCCCAGGCTGCAAAGTTAGCCACATTCATTCTGCATTTGAACTGAGAACTCCTTGGTATTGGCTCTCTTGGGGACATATTATCAAGGACGGCGTTAAAATTATCGCCGGTTAAGCGGCAGAAAACTGTTTTGTTCACACCAAAACTTGGACTTCTATTGGAATTCTCAAGGGCATATTATCAAGCCCATTATTGCCGCTTTAGCGTCAGTTTTCTGCTGCTAAACCGGCGATAATTTTTAACGCCGTTCTTGATAATATGCCCCTAAGCTGGCCGACCTACCTGACTTCAGTGGCTTATCAATGCAATACTGGTAGCCATTAACACCCTATCACTGCTGCCACAGACAGGACATCTCTATGACTTATGGTGTGAGAATGAACAGCTTTGAAGCACAAGAACCAAAATTCATGCATTCAAATAAAATTCATCTTCTTGCTTCTTTTTCCCCAGTAACCCATACTTAGTGGTACCGACAACAACACCTACTTCGGGCTCACTTTAGTGAACAGTAGAGGTTTAGACTTAGGAAAGTGCTGCATGCACCTTTACCCCACATATGGCATCATCAAGTGGCTACAATTCCAAAAGATATTGCAATCTGCAACCTTAAACTTCTTTTGTATTTGTACATAATCTAGTTCCCACGGCTCCCAAAGACTAAAGGCAGGGTAAAGAAAACAAACAAATACCAAATCACTCAACTATGACAAGAGACTAAAAGTAGAACCAACAGTGCCTTGCTCACTCATCGCGGATAAACCTAGCCCTGCTAAGAGCATAAGGACTACTCTCAAACAAACAATAGACACTATTTCTCAATCTGATACAGGCAACAAAAGCTGATAATACATACCTACGTTGCTACCATCAACAAGATGTGAGCAAACTTTCCATAAGAATAAACAGTACCAAATAAGCAACAGGATGTTAGCATGAGAGCTCAAGCATTGGCAAAGCCAATAGGTCGGGTGTTGGCTGCAAACTTTCTAGCGATTTTTGTTTTGTGTTATCATGGTTTTTGCAAAATGTTGTTGTTTAGGAATGTACTGGGCCCTCGTATATCACTAAAAGAAATTTGCTTCATGTAAAAAATATTTTTGGGACAAAAAAAACCTACATTCATTACTATAAAATTCCCTGGTACTGAATGGAACTACTTTGTGCGTGGATGTGTTCCTTGTGAAAGGACAGCATGCTGCAACTCTTAGTGAAGTCAGCCAACGACTGAAGTGGGCTGATACATTGCCCCTTAATGCATGTTGGAGCGGATGGAAGAAAAATGTGAATGACACCAATCACAGACTAATGGATGAAGTCTGGCCAACAGTCACGGCCAGCATGACTCGCCGGTGTGGGGGTGGGTCATCCGGGGAGGGGGGTTTGAAAAAAAAAAGAAACATTTAATTTAAACTTACTTTCGCCTCCGGTCCTGTGTCCGGTCTCGTCTCTATGCCTAACGCCTCACAGGAAGCAGGCAGTCTCCCTCTCCTCCCCTAAGCCAATCACAAGGCTGCATGGCAGTGTTGTGATTGGCTAGGACGCCAACCCCACAGGCGTCTATGGGGAGGACATTTTCTCTATGTAGGCTGCATACAGCCTACTTCGAGAAAATGCAGAGTGTGAGTGACTGGCTTGGTCGACCCTGTGGCAGACCAAACAGTCACCGCCCACCTCAGTGGGCAAGCCACTCCTACCCTGCCTGGAGCAGGAACGCCCACCCGCCCGCCCCCATCCAGGCATACCCTTCTGCTTTCTCGCAGTGTGCGAAGAAGAAACATGAAATGGTATTTAAAATAGGCGTGGGCGGACATCTCCGTTCCGCCCACAGAATGTGCAGGGATTTGCCCCTTCTGCCTTGCGCAAAGAAGGCAGAGAAACTAGGCAAATCTCCGCAGATTCGGGGACGGAACGGAAGTTAGCCGCCCGCCTCCCGCCCACCATATTAAATGATATTTAAAAGCCTAAAATTAAATTTAAATAAAACTTACCTTATTGCGGGCGCATCCTTGCCCATCGCGGCTTCATCTGGGAACTGCGCATGCGCGGGAGGCTTCGCATGAGCATTCCTCACCAGGAATGCGCGTGCGCAGGCTCCCGCGCATGCGCAGTTCCAAGAAGGCGCGATGGGCAAGGATGCGACCGCAATAAGGTAAGTTTTATTTAATTTAATTTTAGGCTTTTAAATATCATTTAATACGGTGGGCGGGCGTCGGGTGGGCGTTGAGTAAAGGAAATATGCGGAGAGGCACGGAAATTGGTTCAATCTCCGTGCCTCTCCGCAAAAGTCCCTTACGCGACTTCCGCCCACCCCTAATTTAAAATACCATTTCATGTTTCTGCTTCTCGCACTGCGAGAAAGCAGTGGGGCGATGCTCCTCCACCCACGTGGAGGAGCCGCCCCTGCTGGCCAAAACTCCAACATGTAACTGTGTTATACACAGAATTTAAGTAAAATCAAAAGGTCTTGGCTAACACAGGCCTAAAAATGTCAGTCTGGCATTGGCTTCAAGCCCCTTGCCATTGAGCAAGAAAGAAAGAAACAAATAAAGAAGGAAAGAGAAAGAAAGTAAGAAAGAAAGAAGGAAGGAATGACAGAAGGAAAGACAGAGAAGGAAATAGAGAAGGCAAGAAAGAAGAAAAGAGAGAAGGGAAGAGAAGGAAAGAAAGAAAAATGGAAAGAGAAGGAAAGAAAGAGAAAGATAGAAATAAAGGAAGAGAGGAAGAAAGAGAACAAGAAAGATAAAAGGGGAAAACAAAAGGAATCAAAAGAAAGAGAAAGAAGAAAGAAAGAACAAAAGAAAGAAAAAAGAAAGAAAGAACGCAAACAAAAGAAAGAAGGAAAGAAAGAAAGGGAGAAAAGAAAGAAAGAAAGGAAGAGAAAAAAGAAAGAAAGGAAGAGAAAGAATGAGAAAGAAAAAGAATGAAAGACAAGAAAGAGAGAGAGAGAGAGAGAGAGAAATGATTTGGAAAGAAAGAAGGAAAGAAAGAAGGAGAAAAAAGTAAATATCGGATATCTTACAACAGACCAGTTTCAAATGGGCACAGTCTGATCTGGTATGCTGTTAAATATTAGCAGTCAGAAAAGCAAAACATTCCAAAAAGAATTTACACAATACCTAAAAAGCAACAAGGAATTTAAAGGCAAAGTCTATGAATCTCAACAGAAATCACTGATTAAGAGAATAGAAACAAAAGGGTAAATATTCAACTCTGGAGGCTGCCAGAGAAAAGCTAAAGGAACACAAACACATTTCTCACATTTTGGACTTTTCCTTGTGAATATTAAATAGGACAAGGTCATATAGTATCCACTTATAAGATCGTAGGAAGCAAACATCGTAGGGCCTTAATATTGTGCCCTCTGTGAGGCAGCACTCCACCCTGATTAGTCAAAGACAACCCCCAATATAACTTGGGAAAGACATCAATCATATTTGCTCAAAACCTTTGGGCCAAGACAGTCAAGAAAAGGGGGTAGTTCCTAAGATCAGACCATAACTCCTGTCTCCAATAGGCCAGCTGTCTTGAAAGAGGTCCCCATTTGCTCGTCTCTGCTCTCCCCTGTCCTCACAACCCAACATTGATCCATCCCAGGCCAACAAGTTGAACACTCCACCTTTCCCTGCAGGAAGCAACTCCTCCATAATTAACTATCCTCCTAATTTAACCAAAAACGCCCCAAAAAACTAAAACAAAAAGTCATCAATTTAAAAAAGAAACCCTTGTCACTCCTGGTCGACTCCTACTTCTGCATCAACAAGGGCACCTTACTGAGCAACCTCATCTTTTCCACAAAGCGGCGTGCTTAATGGTGGAAAATGTTTTCTTCTTTACTGAATACCACCAACTCCAAGATCCTAGTTGCCCATAAATCACCATCACAGCTTCACCTTTTTACAAGGTGGACGCAACCATCTTCTTCTATAACAACAGCACCATGCTCATTCAATCCTCTGATCACAACCTGGAACTCTTCATCAATCTCTTCCCCCACATCAAGCACCATTTAGACTCCACCACTAACCCGCCTGCCGCCCCTCTAATCCCCCCTACCCTGACACCCTCATATCTCCTACCACCTCGTTCTCCTCTGCCCAGTTCTCTTCAATTGTGGACACCCACTCATCCACGGGTCACCACTCCCTTTTTTACCTCATCGATACTACCGAGATTGGCCCTCGACAACAATAAACCATCATCACAGCTTCCCAACCCCCTAAAGCTCCCTACACCAACACTCATATATTCAGGGATAGTACATTTACCACACTATTTTACAGACTTTATTAATACTCCGTCCATGAAGCATGCCTACATTTGCTCCCTCCGCCCCAGCTATCAGATCCTGACTAGTTCTCCTATCACAGTATATCCACCAGTCAGGAGCCCATTAGGAACAGTTACACTCACCATGAATTTGATTCCATAAAAATTGAACAACAGCTGATTAGGTCTGACATCCCCAAACTTGCTATCACCTCCAACCTGGACCACAATTGGTCCCAACGTACATTCCACCCTCAAAATTACACCATTCTTACTCCTAAATGGCACTTTAATGTCAGCCCTACCTACACCTGGGTCCCCCAAACTTATTGACATTGCGAACTGAACCTTCACCACTCTTCCTGACAGAATAGCCTAGTCCGACAGCTATCGAATACCAATATCCTATGTCTTCTTGCCATTTATAACAATGCTCGAACTTACTTAGTTTTACCTGTCAAACCAAATCAGACCATTATCATTCCCCCATCTCAGGGAATCCTGCCTTAGCTCTAGACATATCAATAAAGTGAATCTAAAACTAATACCCATCTCTCATAAGTCAACCAATACTACCAAATTACTACCAAATCATCCCTTAAATGAATTCTACTCAACTGTCGTTCAGCGGTGAAAGATGCAGCTGACATAGCCAATCTTATACTTAACCTTGACATTCTTATACTCAGTGAAACTTGGCTGAAAGAATCCTCATCCCCAATCCTCAACATACTAAGACCCCCCAGCCATGACATCATCAGACTAGACCGCTCAGGCCGCGGCTTAGCCTGTATATACAGATCCACGCTTTCTATGAAACAAACACATTCGCTCTCACTGCCCTCCTGAAAATACCTCAAGCTCAACATCACAACTAGTGACAACACATCATGCTTGATTCACATGGGTCTGGCCGTTCGTCTCAGGGTGGCCAAATTGTCATGGCACTGAAGCTCTCTGCTTCCTGAGCTACAGTGCCTGGTTGGAGAGAGCAGGCACAGGCTCTCAGTCTAACTTGGAACGCAAATCATCAGCGCTCAGGCCAATCCTGAAGATGGTTTTAGCAGCATGGAAGAAGCACCAGAATTGGCCGCAGTGGAAAGGAGCACGATAATGCGAAACATCAGCTAAGGGTTTTATTTTTTCTCATCATCCATCCATCCGTTACCCCTCACCTCGCACACCAGCCTCTACTGAGATTACCTTAGATTTAATCATTGCTAAAGAAAACACCATGCAATTCGAATCTATTCTACCCTGCGTTTGGACCGACCTCCACAGGATCATCTTCCCATATCTGTAAAGGCCTCTTTCTCCAGGGGCCAACCTAGGAAAGCCAAACACTGGGTCAGAGATGCTCAAAACACCAACAGATTTATGCTGTGTACTATCAGTAAGTGCAGCTATCTCCCTCCACCCACCACGATTGACGCTCAGAACCTCACAGATCACTACATCAACTCCATGTCCAAAATCATGGATACTATTGCCCCCAAACAACTTAAGAGAGCCCATCCAAAAGATTCAACCCCTGGTTCAATTATGACCTTAATAAGGAACGATGATGCCTCAGATTTACTGAAAGAACATGGTGACATACCACTTCTCTGTCTAACCTCAAACTTCTACTACACAAAGGGAACGCCTACAATAGGCACATTAGAAACTCCAAAGCAACATTCTTTCAAAATCGACTTGATACAACAACTAATTGATCAAAAAAACTGTTTGAAATCATCTGAAACCGAATGAGCCTGAAAAGCAATGCTTTACCGTCAGACTACAAATCCCCTCCTAACTGCGAAACCTTTGCCTTCTTCTTTGATGAGACAATAAGGCTAATTCCACCGATATTCAGATCACTTTGAACCTCTTACTCTTAGACCCCACCCCAATTTACTTGGACATATGCACAAGATGCGTTCCCCACACATCCAAAAACAATACCACTTGGTCGTGTTTCAGAACCTTCAATGAAAGTGACATCTCTAAACATCTTTCATTTTGTAAATCCTCCAACCACTTCATTGATCGCATTCCTTCCAAACTCCTCATTGAGTCTATATACCTCCTACTCAACTTATGGACCAGAATTAACAATGCCTCACCTCACTTCCCAAGGCTACATACCTGACTCCCTAAAAAGTGGCCAGGTTACCACAATCTTATAAAAAACTAAAGCTGACCAATCCGACCCCAACAACTACCGCCCTACCTCTAACAATCCTACTCTGGCCAAACTCCTGGAAAAATGAGTGGACCTACAGCTGCTCAATCACATCAAGCATTTCCAACTCTTCTACCAATATTCATCTGGTTTCAGACCAAGACACTGCACCAAAACTACCTTGATCCATGTCGTAGACGATGTTCTACGTTCCTTCAACCAGAATGAATCTTGCTTACTTATCTTACTCGACCTATCAGCAGCGTTCGACACTGTCAATCACAAAACCCTTTTAAACCTTCTATAACACAGGATGGGTCTCTCCGGTACTGTACTTAAATGGTTCTCCTCATTCCTTAACAATGGATCTCAGCGCATCTTAATAAACCACTTTTTCTTTGACTAGTTGCCTGTGGTGCTTGGCATTCCCCAAGGTTCTACTCTCTTCCCAAACTGTTTCTCCTTTACATGGAGCCACTAATTATATCCTCCCACTCTCTCACACCTCTTACCACTTCAATCAACCAATTAATCAATATTAACTTTATTTTGCATTAAAAATGCATAAAAGTAGTTTAAAAAATCCTTACAAACTATTGATATATTACTAAACAATATTGTACAGATGACCACATTATATCAAACCCAACATCATTTCAGTAAATAATACAAGAGGTATTACATAAGTGTTTAAAAATATAATATATAATAAATAATGAGAGATTGTAATGATGGTGATGTACTCATATAAAGAATACCAACCCTTACCAATGGGGCTAATTAGCGTGTATCCTATGCAATTTGGTCTTACCACTTGTATGTGGATGGCACTCAATTATTCATAAAAATTATATCTCACAATGATCATCAGCACCCTAAATAACACCTTGACAAAACCTCAAAACTGAATTCTTGTTGATCTCACCAACCAGTATCGCTCCCTGTATTAAAGATTGGCTACCACATCTTACTGCCTTGAACTGTACCCCACACATCATTGACTTAGCAAAATACCTTGGAATAACCTTGGACACTACCCTCTCCATTCAAAAACATATGTGTACCACGGCCAAAAGAGCTACCAATCAGCAACATGCACTAAGGAAACTAAAACCTTTTCTTCCTACAGCTGACCTCAAAACAGCGATTGAAGCTCTTGTGATATTGGAGTTAGACTATGGCAGTGCTACCCTTGTGGGCTTTCCGAAAATCAGTCTTGCTCCCCTGAAGGCTTCGTCTATCGCTGCAGCAAGGCTCATTGTTGGCTCAAAAAAAGGGATCATACCACTCCTGACCTCCACTCTCTGAAATGGCTACCCTATGAGGCTAGGATCTATCTCAAACCTGCCTTTATGACCCACAAAGCACTACATCGTAACATCCTGTCCTATCTAACCCAAAAACTGACCGTATCTGGTGGAACCAGATCTTCTAGAAGCACAAGCTCCGTCCTACTAAAGCCACAACAATGTAACAAAAAAAAAACCAGAAATCGATCCTTCTCTGGAACAGCCCCTGAAATCTGGAAGTCTCCTCCTCTGGTTACTGGACGCAACCCGTCCACAACCCCCTTCAGGAAGGAGGTAACATTTCTACTCACACTGAGGATTCATCTCCCCCCATTTGCAACGATTATCTGCTTGCCTGAAGTTCCATTCCATCACTCCGTTGCCCACAACAATGAGATCCCCGCTGTCTTCTACAAACTTCTACACACTGACTGGACTCCCTATCAGACTCTGCTTACATCAATATTTTTCGTTTATTTTTTTATTTTTTTATATACTGTCTTCTTGTCATATACCATTCTACATGTAACCGCTCACCATGTGTATTCTAACTATCTCTCGTTAATACGTACATGTACCCCCCTTACCTTGTGTATCCTAACTATCTTTTGAAATCCCGTAAAGAGCTCTGTGACTCGCTTGGGTCTTATTCACGCTATATAAAACTCTAAAAATTAATAAATAACTTAGAAAAATAAACATACAACAGCGAACAGACATACCTCAAAAATAACTACAAACCTTCAAGGAAAATTGATCAGCATCAAAGATCTGGATGCACGCATAAGTTGATGGGGGGGTGGGGGGGTTGATTCGTAAGCATAACTTCAAAGGGACATTGTCATTGAGTAATCCAATATATCAATTGCTGTCTTAAGCCTTAGTACCTTAAAGATGCATATATTTCATACATGAGTCTTTGTGTCATCTTGTTTTTCTGCTGACAGGATAGAACATCATTTCATGGGTAATTTAGACACAGTGATAACCTACATTCTGTTAGGAATCAGGACGTCAAGAGGTTTGAAAATAGTAGTAAGAGGGAAAGATTTCCTGATAAGAAGGCATCATCACATAGGCAACACAGAATGGGATGAGTTTGGAAGTGGTGGATGACGATTCTATAGCTGCTGGCGCTGAGTAGGAGTTGCTCTACCAGGACAAAAAATAGGGCATGTGTTTTCAGGTGACTTTAAGTAGCGGTAGTGGGAATTTATTGCTGCTTTGCAACTTGCTTTGTTCTAAGGTTGCAGTTTCGCTCAGTTTCTTCACCAATATTGCCTCCACACCATCTCTCTCTCTCTCTTCTCCCTTATTCAGTTTTCCATTTTCATGGTCTAGGAAGCCATCTTTCGAAATCAGTGTTCACTTCCCTGACCTTCAAGGGAGGAGATTGGTGGAATCTTATCAGAAGCCTGTCACAAAATATGCCGCCTTCAATCGAGTCTCAACACATCCATCTTATAATCAACTAGCAGCCCGTCCCGACGTTGTCCGGGTATGAAATAGAATGTGTGTAATGTGTGTATTCAGATACGGTCATTCGCGTGTTCCCCCGCATGAGGCCCAGCTGAAGCCCTGGTTGATGTTAGCAAGCGTGTGTGTCCCCCGCTTGAGGCCCAGCTGCAGCCCTGGTTCATGTTAGCAGGCGCATGTAATTAGTGTAGTGATCCGCCGCCTGAGCCCGGCTACAGCCCTGGCTGATGTTAGCAGGCGCGTGTAATTAGGTTTAATGTGATAGTTCAGTAACAGCGCGCATGAGAGGCTGCAGTAATTGTCCCCGCAGAAACGCTCAGTCGCGTGTGCCCCCGCTGGAGGGCCAGCAGCGACCGTCTAACAATTAGAATTGTGTGAGTCTTGAATGATTTTTTCCCGCTGTTCTTATTTTTTTATAACCCACACCGACGCTCTTCGCCCCGAGTGCTTTTTAGACGCACCCAGACCAAGCCACACACTGCGTTCGGCCCTTTCAGACGCACCCAGGCCAAGGCACACACTGTATTCGGCACCCCCAGTATGTGTGAGACAACGGGCAGTCCCCCAAGGGAGTCTTGCAAATGGTTACTTACCACGCTTTGAGGTGAACGCCTTTGTAACGCCCCCAGTACACGGCCACAGCAGACAATTCGATTAATGTACGACCCAGATGGCATGAAATGCAGAACGTAGCACACGCCCCCAGCGTGCCCCTTGATGCGACGCATTTACGACTCACATGGCATGAAGGGCAAACGTACCACACGCCCCCAGCGTTTGTCACGCCCCCAGCACTGCATAGCCTATGTCCTTCTGTTGCAACTGCCCTTTCCAACGCTGTATTGGGTGTTGTGATTGGTGCTGTGGTTACTGAGATTACCCGCCTCAAAGGTTTGGGCTCTCTCTTTATAATATTAGTATGGATATGGATATATATATATTGATACCCCTCAGTTCTTTTTCGCCAGAATTTGCAGCGCTCTCTCGCCGGTTCGTAAATCTTCACGGCAGAACCATGCCACATTTAAATCCACAACCAATTCCCCCAGCTGGGAGAAAAACGGGACGAACTTGCGTTTGTCTTCACTTATGTGCTTTTTTATTTAATCCCCACAGCATGGAGTTTCTCAAGCAGGCAGGCACAAATCTACGCGTTTCGGGATAGCATATCCCTTGTTCACGATCAATTTGGCTCCAGGATCTCAGTCTCAATATAGTGAGTCACATTATTACATCATTTCCTGTTTGATGTTATTTTGGCCCTCGGCCTTCTGGATGATGTAGTGTTTTGCAATTTTTTTTAATAATTTTTTTTATGTCCTTCTACTGCAACTGCCCTTTCCAACGCTGTATGGGTGTTGTGATTGGTGCTGTGGTTACTGAGATTACCCGCCTCAAAGGTTTGGGCTCTCTATTTATAATATTAGAATGGATTAGCTCTTTTCTCACTATAAACTTGTTCATCAGTGATAGCCAAGGTATAGCTCATAAGTAACATGGTGCTCCTGGCACCCTAATGTATTACTTATCGTGTGATTCTTGAATTATGCTTTACATTAATGCTGCACTGGGTAAGCATTTCTTTTTCTTCAAAGGGGAGGTTGTGAATGTTGTGCTGACTGGTACTCTTCTATCCAGGTACTCACCATCATTTGGTTCCTGAGTTTGTCTAGCAGAAGCACTAAGGCAGGGGTGTGGAATTCTGGAATTTTATAAAATATCTACTTGTGCAAAGGACATGCAGATATTTCATAAAGTAGAAACTGTATAAAAATTAACTTGTCCCTTTTGATCCCAAGCAGTGATGTGACAAATTATGGCAGCATTCTCATTATATCAGACCACTGATAATAGCCTCTCTGATTAGGGAGGCCGTATATTTTATTAAGGGTTGGATTCTTGGGTGTGATTTTATCACATTTGCTCAAATCTAAATAGAGGGCATGGAAGTAGGAAGGAAGCTGTAGTTCCAGGGTTGGAAAGTCCTGTGAGGCTGATGGAGCAGGGGTTCGCAAAAAGAAACCTGCTCAAATTAACCCCCCCATAATACGTACTAACAGAAGTAATAGAAAACTAATGTGCACCTTACATAAACACAAGGGAAATAGCTTTGCGCATGCATGAACTAACACAAATTAATATATGAAAGAGTTAAAACTGTAATAACATTGTAGTTTGAAAGAAACGAGATATATTGCATGACTAGGCCGCATGTGCATCAGTAATTTGCATGTTTCATTTTGCTATTCTAGAAAAACACGATAAAAGGGAATAGTGCAAGGGTGGGAGGTAAACAGTGAAAAGTGCATTATCATATAATTAATAAACATCAGTATTCCTTTTTAGTATAATAGAGCTGGATGAAACCACCATCTTCCTTAAATTGGCCATAGAAGGGAGGGGTCAGAAAGAGGAGTGAAAATGTCATGACAGAGCAGTCAGAAGTTATGTTATGTTATTATATGTTATGTTATTATAAGTTTGTAGAGCGCTATATCACCCAGAGGTATCTAAGCGCTATCAGCGGACACACAACATCAGTAGGCACCAGACTGCCGAATCACAGGGGCCCCCAAGCCTCCAAAAATAGCACAGTCTTCAGCTTCTTCCTAAACACTAGCAGATTGGTTTCCTTCCTAAGTTCTGCTGGGAGGTGATTCCATGCCAAGGGGACAGTACTGGAAAATGCTCTGCCACCCTTGGATGCGAGGTTAAACCGAGGGCATATCAGGTTACATGCATCCGCAGACCGAAGGGTCCTACTTGGCATGTATTTAGTGAGCCGTTCCTTGATGTAATTGGGGGCTGAGCCATAGACTGCCTTATGTGCGATGCAGAGGCTCTTAAATTTTGCTCTTTGAGCGATTGGCAGCCAGTGTAGGCTACATAGTAAAGGCGTGGCTCGAGTTTGCCTAGGTTTGTTAAAAATGAGCCTGGCCGCATCGTTCATTACAACCTGAAGTCTGGCCAGAAGGTTTTTTGGGAGGCCATAGTATAAGGAGTTGCCATAATCCAGCCGTGCCAGAATCAAAGCGGAGACCGCCAGCCTAAGCGTGGAAAAGGACAACAGTGGGGAGAGTTTCCTCAGCTGGCGTAACAAACTAACACAGGTGCCCTCCAATGATGATACCTGCTGTGTCAAGGATAGCAGGGCATCAATTTTAATGCCTAGGATTTTTACTGCCAGTGCTGGTTCTGGAAGTGGCCCTAGTTCGGCCGGCCAGAACTGATCACTCCACGGATTGGCAGCTGTCGTAATTGCCAGGACTTCCGTTTTTGTCCGGGTTTATTTTTAAAGAGTTATCCGACATCCAGTTGGTCGTAAACTTGAGGATGTTTTGCATTCTCAAGTGAGCGTTAGCTGAGTCGTCAATCTGGATCAGGATTTGTGTATCGTCTGCATAATTATAAACTCTGCAATCCATCCTGTTCAATGCTGCAATCAGAGGCTGCAGATATATTTTAAAAAGCAGGGGTGACAGAGCCGAGCCTTGGGGCACACCGCATGTCAACTTAGCTGGTTTTGACACAAGGTCTGTGAGTTGAACTCTCTGCGAGCGGTCTTCAAGGAAAGACGTCAACCAGGCTAGGACTGTGCCCTGTATCCCCTGGTCCTTTATCCGCGATAGGAGTTGGCAGTGATTAACGGTATCAAATGCCGCGGATAAGTCCAGGAGGACCAGGGCACAGGGTTTTTTTTTATCAGCCTTGAGTCTCAGGTCATCCAGCATGGAAAGCATTACCAATTCCGTGCTGTGGTGAGCTCTGAAACCCGCCTGATTGGGCTCAAGGAGGTGATTGCTTTCAAGGAGGGAGTGAGAGAATGCAGCACATGCTGCTCGAGAATTTTTACGAGAAAAGGAAGCTGAGAAATTGGCTTAAAATTCTTTAAGTTTTTTGGGTCGGCACCGGGTTTCTTAAGTAGAGGAACCACTCGTGCCTCTTTGAAATTGGAGGGCACACGTCCCGTCTCCATTGAATGATTCAGCACGGCAAGCACTTTGTCCTCCATCCCGGGCCATCCCAGCTTAAAAATCTGAGGTGGGCTAAAGATTCCTTGGTGAGGGCTGGCAACTCCGATAGGTTGTTCGTAGTTCGCCTAGCGGGGTTTGGGAGGGGTTCAATAGAGCAGGGAAGGTTTGGGGTCCGGCTGATTTCTGTTACCAAATCTATAATTTTATTCATAAAGAAGTCTTGAAAGTCTTGACAGTCCTTTAAATTAAAGGTAGGCTTCGGCCCTTTGACTGTCTGTAGATCATTTAAGACTTTAAAGACTTCTTTCTGGGGGTTGGCCGCCTCTTGGATGGCTGTTTCATAAAATTCGGCCTTCCTCAAACGAATAGCTTTCTTATAAGACGCAAGTGCTGAATGCTGCAAAGTACGGGCACAAGTTGAAGGCCAATGTGATGATAATTTTCCAAGAGACGTACATATAAATTGACTCCAGCACATCAGGTACTCTGGGTGAATGTGTATGGGCCACGGTATTATGATGTTATTTAGTGTTGATCCCTGATCAATTATTGGTGTTGCGCTGGATCAAGTCTGTGCACACCCACAAGCGTACATGTTTAAGGGTATTTACCAGCTCACCTCTAATTTCTCCCCACATTGGAAAAGGTTGTAAATGTACTCTTCACAAGTAAAACCGACTCCAGAGTGGGAAAAATGGGATTGTAGGGAAAGAAAATGTGCAGTTGTTTATGAGTTTTCCTCATTAGCAGACATTTACTAATTATATTAACAGATATTTACTTAGTATATTCACTGATGTGAAATGGAAATCACAAACTTTTCTGGAAGTACGGTTTCCAGGCCTACCATTATAAGTTCTTGCTAAAACTTGAATGTCAGAAACCTGCACCAATACAATGACATATGCCTGCAGGCGCCCTTTTGTGACTTCCTTTAGAAATTGGTCCCTGAATCAATTTCCAAGTTGCCCATAACGGTTTTGCTCAGATTTTCTATCATTAGTCTTTCTTTCATTTCAATATTGACACGTTTCAAACATGTTTACTAAACTATGCCTCAGAGAAATGGCATTCAAAGTTGCACAATTGTTTAGCAGAACGTTTTTTTTCTAGTTGCGAATTGCATACATTTTTTTAATCAATGAGCAATCTTGCTTCATGCTTCTGCATATATTTGCATATAGCAGACACAACAAGATTTATTTATTTATTTATTTTATTTATAAAGTTTTATATAGCGCGAACAAGATCCCGATGATGGACGGAGTGCTGAAACTTTTCAACCACTCACCCCCAGTCACAGATCTGGATTAATCCATTGTCCTTTTGCTCTCTATGCCCCACCAGTTTGGACGCAGCCAAACCCAAATCAGTCTTGACCCTGTTCCTCATGGGAAAAGTCCAGCCCGAACTGCCAAGTCAGATCCTCCCTGCACCGGAAACGAGCATACTGGGACCGGTTTTGGAGTATTACCCCTCATCAGCCAGGATAGCTTGAACTCAGTGTTTGCATTATATTTGCATATAATCTGGGGGCACTCTAGGAAGTATTATTTATAAATAGCCTCAAATTAGTCAATATTGCAAACCTGTGTACAAATATTTACACTGGAACCACTGTCAGTAATGAATGGGGGTGGGGTCGCACACTACTCACACACCGGCGGTGTCGCCCCTAAGGACTCTGGTCAATGTAGTAAAGTGTTCGCGATGCATCATCTTTCGATCTTCTGCTATCTTCGCTGTCTTCGCCATCCCTGGACACGTGTTTCGGGGTATTACCCCTCATCAGCAGGGATAGGCCGTGTACTGGGGTTGCCGATGGCTGCCAATATCTGCCAGGTATAGTACCACTCAGACGCGTAGGTGCGGGATTCTAGGCTCGTCAGCCCGCTGCTCAAGGGAGCTTTAAAGTTACAAATGGGGGTGGGGTCGCACACTACTCACACACCGGCGGTGTCGCCCCTAAGGACTCTGGTCAATGTAGTAAAGTGTTCGCGATGCATCATCTTTCGATCTTCTGCTATCTTCGCTGTCTTCGCCATCCCTGGACACGTGTTTCGGGGTATTACCCCTCATCAGCAGGGATAGGCCGTGTACTGGGGTTGCCGATGGCTGCCAATATCTGCCAGGTATAGTACCACTCAGGCGCGTAGGTGCGGGATCCCAGGCTCGTCAGCCCGCTGCTCAAGGGAGCTTTAAAGTTACAAATGGGGGTGGGGTCGCACACTACTCACACACCGGCGGTGTCGCCCCTAAGGACTCTGGTCAATGTAGTAAAGTGTTCGCGATGCATCATCTTTCGATCTTCTGCTATCTTCGCTGTCTTCGCCATCCCTGGACACGTGTTTCGGGGTATTACCCCTCATCAGCAGGGATAGGCCGTGTACTGGGGTTGCCGATGGCTGCCAATATCTGCCAGGTATAGTACCACTCAGGCGCGTAGGTGCGGGATCCCAGGCTCGTCAGCCCGCTGCTCAAGGGAGCTTTAAAGTTACAAATGGGGGTGGGGTCGCACACTACTCACACACCGGCGGTGTCGCCCCTAAGGACTCTGGTCAATGTAGTAAAGTGTTCGCGATGCATCATCTTTCGATCTTCTGCTATCTTCGCTGTCTTCGCCATCCCTGGACACGTGTTTCGGGGTATTACCCCTCATCAGCAGGGATAGGCTGTGTACTGGGGTTGCCGATGGCTGCCAATATCTGCCAGGTATAGTACCACTCAGGCGCGTAGGTGCGGGATCCCAGGCTCGTCAGCCCGCTGCTCAAGGGAGCTTTAAAGTTACAAATGGGGGTGGGGTCGCACACTACTCACACACCGGCGGTGTCGCCCCTAAGGACTCTGGTCAATGTAGTAAAGTGTTCGCGATGCATCATCTTTCGATCTTCTGCTATCTTCGCTGTCTTCGCCATCCCTGGACACGTGTTTCGGGGTATTACCCCTCATCAGCAGGGATAGGCCGTGTACTGGGGTTGCCGATGGCTGCCAATATCTGCCAGGTATAGTACCACTCAGGCGCGTAGGTGCGGGATCCCAGGCTCGTCAGCCCGCTGCTCAAGGGAGCTTTAAAGTTACAAATGGGGGTGGGGTCGCACACTACTCACACACCGGCGGTGTCGCCCCTAAGGACTCTGGTCAATGTAGTAAAGTGTTCGCGATGCATCATCTTTCGATCTTCTGCTATCTTCGCTGTCTTCGCCATCCCTGGACACGTGTTTCGGGGTATTACCCCTCATCAGCAGGGATAGGCCGTGTACTGGGGTTGCCGATGGCTGCCAATATCTGCCAGGTATAGTACCACTCAGGCGCGTAGGTGCGGGATCCCAGGCTCGTCAGCCCGCTGCTCAAGGGAGCTTTAAAGTTACAAATGGGGGTGGGGTCGCACACTACTCACACACCGGCGGTGTCGCCCCTAAGGACTCTGGTCAATGTAGTAAAGTGTTCGCGATGCATCATCTTTCGATCTTCTGCTATCTTCGCTGTCTTCGCCATCCCTGGACACGTGTTTCGGGGTATTACCCCTCATCAGCAGGGATAGGCCGTGTACTGGGGTTGCCGATGGCTGCCAATATCTGCCAGGTATAGTACCACTCAGGCGCGTAGGTGCGGGATCCCAGGCTCGTCAGCCCGCTGCTCAAGGGAGCTTTAAAGTTACAAATGGGGGTGGGGTCGCACACTACTCACACACCGGCGGTGTCGCCCCTAAGGACTCTGGTCAATGTAGTAAAGTGTTCGCGATGCATCATCTTTCGATCTTCTGCTATCTTCGCTGTCTTCGCCATCCCTGGACACGTGTTTCGGGGTATTACCCCTCATCAGCAGGGATAGGCTGTGTACTGGGGTTGCCGATGGCTGCCAATATCTGCCAGGTATAGTACCACTCAGGCGCGTAGGTGCGGGATCCCAGGCTCGTCAGCCCGCTGCTCAAGGGAGCTTTAAAGTTACAAATGGGGGTGGGGTCGCACACTACTCACACACCGGCGGTGTCGCCCCTAAGGACTCTGGTCAATGTAGTAAAGTGTTCGCGATGCATCATCTTTCGATCTTCTGCTATCTTCGCTGTCTTCGCCATCCCAGGACACGTGTTTCGGGGTATTACCCCTCATCAGCAGGGATAGGCCGTGTACTGGGGTTGCCGATGGCTGCCAATATCTGCCAGGTATAGTACCACTCAGGCGCGTAGGTGCGGGATCCCAGGCTCGTCAGCCCGCTGCTCAAGGGAGCTTTAAAGTTACAAATGGGGGTGGGGTCGCACACTACTCACACACCGGCGGTGTCGCCCCTAAGGACTCTGGTCAATGTAGTAAAGTGTTCGCGATGCATCATCTTTCGATCTTCTGCTATCTTCGCTGTCTTCGCCATCCCTGGACACGTGTTTCGGGGTATTACCCCTCATCAGCAGGGATAGGCCGTGTACTGGGGTTGCCGATGGCTGCCAATATCTGCCAGGTATAGTACCACTCAGGCGCGTAGGTGCGGGATCCCAGGCTCGTCAGCCCGCTGCTCAAGGGAGCTTTAAAGTTACAAATGGGGGTGGGGTCGCACACTACTCACACACCGGCGGTGTCGCCCCTAAGGACTCTGGTCAATGTAGTAAAGTGTTCGCGATGCATCATCTTTCGATCTTCTGCTATCTTCGCTGTCTTCGCCATCCCTGGACACGTGTTTCGGGGTATTACCCCTCATCAGCAGGGATAGGCCGTGTACTGGGGTTGCCGATGGCTGCCAATATCTGCCAGGTATAGTACCACTCAGGCGCGTAGGTGCGGGATCCCAGGCTCGTCAGCCCGCTGCTCAAGGGAGCTTTAAAGTTACAAATGGGGGTGGGGTCGCACACTACTCACACACCGGCGGTGTCGCCCCTAAGGACTCTGGTCAATGTAGTAAAGTGTTCGCGATGCATCATCTTTCGATCTTCTGCTATCTTCGCTGTCTTCGCCATCCCTGGACACGTGTTTCGGGGTATTACCCCTCATCAGCAGGGATAGGCCGTGTACTGGGGTTGCCGATGGCTGCCAATATCTGCCAGGTATAGTACCACTCAGGCGCGTAGGTGCGGGATCCCAGGCTCGTCAGCCCGCTGCTCAAGGGAGCTTTAAAGTTACAAATGGGGGTGGGGTCGCACACTACTCACACACCGGCGGTGTCGCCCCTAAGGACTCTGGTCAATGTAGTAAAGTGTTCGCGATGCATCATCTTTCGATCTTCTGCTATCTTCGCTGTCTTCGCCATCCCTGGACACGTGTTTCGGGGTATTACCCCTCATCAGCAGGGATAGGCCGTGTACTGGGGTTGCCGATGGCTGCCAATATCTGCCAGGTATAGTACCACTCAGGCGCGTAGGTGCGGGATCCCAGGCTCGTCAGCCCGCTGCTCAAGGGAGCTTTAAAGTTACAAATGGAGGTGGGGTCGCACACTACTCACACACCGGCGGTGTCGCCCCTAAGGACTCTGGTCAATGTAGTAAAGTGTTCGCGATGCATCATCTTTCGATCTTCTGCTATCTTCGCTGTCTTCGCCATCCCTGGACACGTGTTTCGGGGTATTACCCCTCATCAGCAGGGATAGGCCGTGTACTGGGGTTGCCGATGGCTGCCAATATCTGCCAGGTATAGTACCACTCAGGCGCGTAGGTGCGGGATCCCAGGCTCGTCAGCCCGCTGCTCAAGGGAGCTTTAAAGTTACAAATGGGGGTGGGGTCGCACACTACTCACACACCGGCGGACTACGAACTACTCTTACCCTTTACCACAGTCCTTAGGGGCAATCCCGCTGGTGTGTGAGTAGTGTGCGACCCCAACCCCAATTGTAATGTTAAAGCTCCCTCGAGCAGTTGGCTGACGAGCCTGGGACCCCGCACCTGCGCGCCTGAGTGGTACTAAACCTGGCAATATTTGGCAGCCACCGGCAACCCCAGAACACGGCCTAATCCCTGCTGATGAGGGGTAAATATCCCGAAACACGTGTCCAGGGAATGGCGAAGATAGCGAAGATAGCAGAGAATCGAAAGAAGATGCATCGCGGAACACGAACTACTCTTACCACTTACCACAGTCCTTAGGGGCAATCCCGCTGGTGTGTGAGTAGTGTGCGACCCCAACCCCAATTGTAATGTTAAAGCTCCCTCGAGCAGTTGGCTGACGAGCCTGGGACCCCGCACCTGCGCGCCTGAGTGGTACTAAACCTGGCAATATTTGGCAGCCACCGGCAACCCCAGAACACGGCCTAATCCCTGCTGATGAGGGGTAAATATCCCGAAACACGTGTCCAGGGAATGGCGAAGATAGCGAAGATAGCAGAGAATCGAAAGAAGATGCATCGCGGAACACGAACTACTCTTACCACTTACCACAGTCCTTAGGGGCAATCCCGCTGGTGTGTGAGTAGTGTGCGACCCCAACCCCAATTGTAATGTTAAAGCTCCCTCGAGCAGTTGGCTGACGAGCCTGGGACCCCGCACCTGCGCGCCTGAGTGGTACTAAACCTGGCAATATTTGGCAGCCACCGGCAACCCCAGAACACGGCCTAATCCCTGCTGATGAGGGGTAAATATCCTGAAACACGTGTCCAGGGAATGGCGAAGATAGCGAAGATAGCAGAGAATCGAAAGAAGATGCATCGCGGAACACGAACTACTCTTACCACTTACCACAGTCCTTAGGGGCAATCCCGCTGGTGTGTGAGTAGTGTGCGACCCCAACCCCAATTGTAATGTTAAAGCTCCCTCGAGCAGTTGGCTGACGAGCCTGGGACCCCGCACCTGCGCGCCTGAGTGGTACTAAACCTGGCAATATTTGGCAGCCACCGGCAACCCCAGAACACGGCCTAATCCCTGCTGATGAGGGGTAAATATCCCGAAACACGTGTCCAGGGAATGGCGAAGATAGCGAAGATAGCAGAGAATCGAAAGAAGATGCATCGCGGAACACGAACTACTCTTACCACTTACCACAGTCCTTAGGGGCAATCCCGCTGGTGTGTGAGTAGTGTGCGACCCCAACCCCAATTGCACTGTCAGTAATGTATGCTGAGCACAGTGTACTTATGAGCCTAATAGTAAAATTGTTAGTGTTAATGATTCATATATACAGCTTGAACAATGAACACATATGTATTCAACGCTTACCTTTAGTGGCAGAAAATACTCTTTCAAACATCCAAAATCTGGTGCTTTAAATTATTAGCAGTGGAAGGGTTTATGCTGCAGGGTGAAGGACCTCCTTGAACAGGGTCCAAAATAATCATAATAATATCTGTCATTGATCCCACATAGTATGGTTCATGCTTTCAGTCCATAAGAGATGCTTCTGCTTTTACTGCCTTCCACATGTTACCACTGGGGCGGCCACATTGACCTGTGTTGTCAGTACTGATGCTTTCTTCTTATCTTGTAGCCTGGGTCATGAAATGGAGGGTCCAATCAACACCACAGAAAGTCTGACCTCAGTGAACTGGCTGTACCTAGTGCCCTACTAACCAGTTAGTCAAAAATTACGATACTCTAAGGTGGGCCTGCCATAGGATTTTGGAACCTATGGCCCTCTTGTACTAAAAACACATAATAGGTAAAACCGTGTTATACATCAGACCTTACAACATGTACTAATTGGCCCATAATAGAAACTGTTTATTAAGACAGTGGGAAACTGTAAGCATGTTGCTTGATTTCCCCCCATTTATTTTTCATTTTTGACACCCGTAATTTTGACCTCCTTTGGAGTTCTGAGGCCTTCTAAATAGAACACTAGCTTTCTACACCCAGGGCATCTCCTTTTATTGTGGCACTTTCCGGCTGCCTGTTGAGGCATCATAAGGATATATGGAAATTAGGGGCATATTTTCAAGCAGAGCGTTACAATTATTGCCGTTTTAGCGGCAGGAAACTGCCGCTAAAGCGGCGATAATAGGCTTGATAATATGCCCTGGAGAATTCCAATAGAAGCCCATGTTCACACTAGAACATGGGTTTCTATTGGAATTCACAAGGTCATATTATCAAGCCCATTATCGCCGCTTTAGCGGCAGTTTTCTGCAGCTAAAACTGCGATAATTTTTAACGCCCTGCTTGATAATATGCCCCTCAGTTCTTAATTTGGATCTCAGAAGTCATGGAGCTAGGAGGTAGATTTCCCTACAGAGCTATTATGGAATTAGCAGAGTCTGCATCGAATGGGCGTTGTGATAGCTTCCTGAGAGGAGTGTGTAAAATGGTGCAGTATGAAAAACGTCTAGGAGTGGTTAAATGGAAGACTGCAAGGTGTGTTAAAACCCTGGTTGAAGTTGCTCTCATTTCCTACCAGGTTTCCAAAATTACTAGACTATTGTTCTGTAAAATGCATTACGGCCAACACTCATTGGGGAAACCCAAACAACACTTTTCTTTAAACTGATCTTTATATACTTATTGGAAAGGGAATGTCCTATGCTTAGTAAATATGGGTGTACCCCTGCCATGGGTGCCCACCTGCCTATTAAAATAGTATCCTGGCATTATGTGTGGCCCTATCTTTACACTAATCTAGCCTGTGCACTGAAGCATAGGCGTCTCCATGGTAATGTGAAGTCCAGATCCTGTACTGGGACCAGAAGGGGTGCACCAAGCTTGCCCTCATAGTGGGCATAGGACTATTGTAAATCCCCGAGGTGCAACACTCAAAGCAGTGATGGCAGAGTACTGTGTTTTATGACCAGACCTTGTTTCTCTGTATCAGAGATTGAAATCTACTGACCCCGCCTATGTAACTTCCACTGTTATGTGGACCCCCATAATGTTGTGCAGGCATATTGTGTGCATGTTGATTTCATGTGTGTGCAATGAATGTGTAGAAATGTGTGGTGGTAGGACTCTGTGTGTGATATGAGCCTGAGTACTGGGATCCATTTTGGATGCCCCTGCTGTAGCACTGCACAAGATTCAGGGTCAGGACAGCATCCCTAGTTAGTGGACACGTATTGACTGCATTCCTGTGACTAGAGGATGGAGATTCAGACATTGAAAGGAGAAGGGTAGAGATAGGTTTCCCTTAGAAATTCAGGCCCAGATTTACTAACATTTGAAGCAGCGAAACGCAGCAAGACAACTTGCTGTGCTGCGCTGCGTCAAATGGAGAGAACAGGAATGCCGTTATCTACTAAGATATGGTGCATTCCTGCTCTCTCTCTCTCTCTCTCTCTCTCTCTCTCTCTCTCTCTCTCTCTCTCTCTCTCTCCCTCTATGCATTGGCAGATACAATATAACCTATCACCAACACAGGCACTCTTGTGTCATGGTGCAAGGAGGCATGTGTTACAGGCAGGATTGTTTTTGTGCACCTTCCTGCACAAAATCAATACCCAGAGACATTTTACTCTATCTACGTGTGTGGAAAGAGGGAATAATGGGAAGAAATAAAGATATTTCTCTTCATTAGGCCTCTGATGGGGAAGGCGTACAATTTTGATGCATTCCCAGGTTTACTACACCAAAATTGCACCAAAATTCATGGGCGGGTTCGTAGGAACACCCACACTCCACCAATGGAATGTCTCCCCAATGCAGAGTAAAGCAAGGCAGGGGCTTGCAGTAGCTTTCAATGCCCCAGATTTACTATTCCAAGCATAGCCATGCAAGGTGGGTCTATGTGGCATGGTAAATCTTACTTAAGGGCTTGTGTTGCCTTGTGTGAAACCAGGGCAATGCACGTCCTTGCTAAATCTGGACCTCAATGAGAGCGTTGTTAGTAAAAGACAGTTGATTATTTCTTCCTGAGCACTGCCATTTGGTGAATGGTGGGGTGGGGAACTTCATTTTTTTGTTCATGAGGACATTTTTATGCAGGACCTGGCCTTTTTATCTGTCTCTGAAGGTTGTTTAACAAAAGCTGATGACAGCTAGGTTCAGCGATCTCACACTTCATTGTAGTCATGTTTTTGGGTACTCCTGCATAGAACCCATCCCATTGCTGAAAGAGTCACTTTGAACAAAAGCTGTCTGAGCATCAGCCAGAAAATGCCATTTGAAAAGAACCAAACCAAACCAGTTCTAAATCCAAAGACAGTGGATCCACATTCCCTGTATGGAAAATGTGTATCAAACTTGAATCCAAACGACCTCACTTTTTTGTAGTTCTTCTTAGTTTATCTTCACAAAGGAAGGTAGAGCTCTTCAGAGTACTAGAAGAACTGCTGTATAACTAAAGCTGGTGTCTTCCTGACAGCCAGTGTCCCAGAGTTGAATGGACATCACCTGAAGTCTGCACTTTCTGCTGGAGCAGCGGAGAGTCTGCCTGAAGTCCCTAAAAGCCTGCCAGCCTACTGACAGAGAATGGATTGTACCTGGCCATGCAGGAGAGACAGACAGTCCACAAGAGGCCAAGCGTACTCCCAGAACAAACAGGGAAGTCTGACTGCTACTGAGAGCCCAGACAGGAGCAAATTAGTGCTTTGAGGCGGGTTTACCAAGCTCTCTGAGCTGTTCCTGTGTGAACTAAACCTACACTGTTCCTAGACCAAGTGCCTCCCTTTTGCTTGGTAAACTGCTGAGAGCCTGAATGACTAGTGCTGCCTTTGATGAGGTCAGGAGGTTAAGCCTTGCTGCCACCAAAGTAGAAAGCCCTGATCAACGCGGAGGGCAAAAGTACTGAAAACACCACATCCCAGATGAATTAGCACAGAAACTGCAAATGTTCAAACCTGAGCACCTGTTTTTACCCAGCCATGGAGGCTGCCACTGCTAAAGATGAGTGCTGCTGAACAGGACCGGCATGCCGACACCATTCATCAGTCCCTGTTCCAATGCTAGAACAGTACCGCCACCCAGAAGTAGTGAAGCAGACACTGCGTGATTATGAAATGCAATGCTAACCACCAGGTAAAAGCACGGCATAGCCTGCAATCGGAACAAAAGACTAGAATAGGCAGTAGAGTCTGTTGCAATGGCTTGAGAATTTATTGCCTGAACAAATGCAAAGATTACAAGTCTTTGAAATTAGTTTTGCATCGCATCAGTGGGGAATGTGAAGTAATCTTCTCCTCTGCCTAATCAAAGTCTATGCCAACAGTATAGTGGGGTCTGTAATCATGAGTTATCTCCTTTGAGAGAGAATACTAATGGGGATTCAGTAACGTAGCTAGTAGGGGCGCTTCGCCCCGGGCGGCACAACTTTTGGGGGCGACGGCCTGTTCCCACTCCTACCTGCCTTCTCCGGGGTGGCAATGAGCCCCCCTCTACATTTCGGTCGTCGCGGGGCAGCAATCGCCACCGAATATTGCAAGCACAATCCTCCCACTCTTTAATGGGATCGCCGCAGGACTACAAAAGCAGGGACTGCCACGGGCGGCCATAAGGCTAGCTACACCACTGTGGGGATTAGGCCAGAAGGAGAATCATAACTTAGGTTACAACTGTGAAACTGAATTCCGAATGAACCGCGTAGAGTTTAGTTTTGCAGTAAGATGCAGGAAGTGCTTTCTTTTACCTAACAGATAACCACTGAGTTTTTAGCTATTTTCTCCCAAACTACCTCTCTGAGAAGCCTTTGACTGCTCACCCTCACTACCCTGAGAGTCAAGTGTGGAAGGGTTGGACTTTGCTCTGTTTGTTAAGCTGTAGTATGACTGGCCTAGTCCATTACTAGCCCCTGCCTGCTGTTTAGCTCACCCCCCACCTTCCAACAGTATCCGACAATTGGCAGAAAGTGGTGTACGATCTTAAAGTTTCAGTTTCAATTATCTTGAACAGTCAGTTTAATGGTAGCATTACCTATACAGTGCAATGGCAGATTGGTCAGAGTAGACCTTGACACTGTGTTCACTGATCAGTTCAGGGATCTATGTTTGGAGAGTGGGAGAAGGTCTTCCAGAAACAAAGATAGGGAGATCCTTGCAGGTGTTGTTAAGGATCAGTTATGGCAACTGTGTGGTAAGTAAGAAACTGTGATTGACTCTGGAAGTATGCCATAATAGCATCCAAGCCAAGGAGTACTGTAGTGTTAGGCCCTCTTAGCCCTTTAAGAGTGTCCATGCATTTGCTTTCTATGGTTTCCCCAAGACACTGCCCCATTCTTCCTGATTTCAAAGTGGCCCCTCCAGGGACTCGAAGAGTCATTCTATTGACTAGGTTAAGTCTGACTGATACCATGAACTTTCCGTTGACATTCCAGAAAGCTAAGGCTGAGGAAGAGGAGAGGGAGTTTGAGAGGGAGAAGGTGAGATTATCTCCAGGAACAAGTGTAAAGGAAGTGAGTAAGACAGAAGGACTGATTCTAAGAGGAAAGAAGAAGAGAGAGTCAGAGGAGTGGGAAAGTAAATGTAAAGGCAGTAGAAAGAGAAATAGACGAGAGAAAGAAAGAAATATAAAGACCGGAAAAAGAAAATCTCATTCTTACAGCAGAGACTGCCACTTAAGGGAAAGGCAATTCCCCTCCAACTATGCAGGAGTAACTGCACAAGTTTCTCAAGATTCTTAAGAGCTTGTGGGTGTGTGAAGTCAAATACATTCTGGATTGGTTTGTGTGTTTTGAGATAACTTGCAGAGTGCAGGCTTTGAATGATGTGTCTAAAGCTGTCACTGTAACGAACCACTTGCCCATAGGATGTACAGACATCCCTGGCCGAATGCCCACAGCTAGTCAGATGACTGTGAGTTAATGAAGGAGGCTCTGAACAGAATGTTTGGGCTGTGACCAATTCAGTACAATTAGAGATTCAAAAAAAGCAAGAGAGCAGATAGAGTTTAATTTGGAAATCGGATCATGGTGTGTTGCGCAATTGGAATGAGTGGGGAGAGGAATGGAGGCTAATTACTTTAATGCCGTTAGACAGCTAAGGGTGACAGAGCGAATCAAGGAGGATGCTCTACCCCATGTAGGTCTAACAGACAAGGATCCAGAGAAACATACAATGTTGACTGACACGACTGGTTCCAAACCAGAGGGTATGGGCACAACAATTCCCAAGAGTCCATAAAAGGACACAGGTAAAAAGGAAATGTGGTTCTGGGTCAGTTAAACAAGGACAAGGGAGTACAGGAAGGATCTTCAAAGTCGATAGTGATTACTAGCTCTAGGTGTCACAAGGAGGGATACAATAAAAGAGACTGTCATGCATCACCCATTATAGGGACTGTGCTGACTATAGGTAAGGGGATGCAAGAGAGCCCCATGGCACCCAACCTATTAATGGACATTTAAGAAAGGGACCCAGGTGCATCTAAAGCATGCCCATCCAAACCCGAAGGATGGACCTGCCATGAAGAACACAGCTGCTCTAGCTGAAGTATCTCAAGGCTGATGAGATTCTCACTGGTGCCAATGCTACAGATTTGGCAGCCACTTAGGATGACATGGAGTACAGGTTGCCTGGATTGAGGTAGAAATCAATGGCAAATTGGTCTTGGTTGATGATATAGGGTTGCGAGCAAAGCAGAGTGCTGGTTGGCAATAATCTGATTGCCCATGTTTACTTCCAGGATCAGAAACCTACATTGCTTGAGCCATGTCAGCTGTGTTGACCAGAGCACCAGATGCACTTCAGCCTTAGGAAGAGACTAGGGCCATCCAAGATTTGCAAGAACTAGAGAAAGGTGATGTGCAGATCTGGGCAGACTCCATGCTTCAGATGGAAGAAAGGTAGAGACACATCAAGAGGACAAGGTGTTGGAGTCTGCATCACCACCAGAGTGATAGGGTTTGTGAGCTGCTGCAGGACCTACCCACAAGACACACAACTGATGGACAGAATGCAGAACAAATCAAAACATTTACCCCTAGTCAAGAGATCTGGGTTAAATCCATCACTCTTTTGCTCACCATGTCACCCCAGTTTAGACCTGGCCATATGCAAATCAGTCTTCACCCTGTGCCAAATGGGAACAATCCAGCCCGAACTGCCAAGCCAGGTCCTCCCTGGACCGGAAACAAGCATCCTAGGACTGATTTTGGGGTTTCACCCCTCATCAGCCAGGATAGCATGAATCCAGTGGCACATTGAGCCTGGGACCCACGTCTGGGCATTCCCGGCGTACTTACGGCGAGAAAGCAAAAGGCACCATTTCGTGTGTTAAACTGAGGCACAGCGCTTTCTGCATCTGTTTACTGCTCTCCTCACCGGATTTCACCGTTACAGCTTGCGGTACCCGCTCCGCGGGTCCCGCTTCGTCCTTGGGGGCATACCTTGCCAATAATAGCACCCGTGGGCCAGCACCTCACCTTGGAAGCAGGGTCAGCGGGGACGCGTGCAGGGCTGCGAGCGAGTGCGGGCGCAGGACTCCAAGTCCCAGGAGCGCCCGCCAGACCCAATTGCAAGCACCTGGGCCGCTCTCCCTGCACGCTCCGCCCCCCCATTCCCAACTACCATCATTTAAGCCTCCACATCGCCTGATACCGCTGTGTCACCATTTCGTGTGTTAAACTGAGGCACAGCGCTTTCTGCATCTGTTTCCTGCTCTCCTCACTGGATTTCACCGTTACAGCTCGCGGTACCCGCTCCGCGGGTCCCGCTTCGTCCTTGGGGGCATACCTTGCCAATAATAGCACCCGTGGGCCAGCACCTCACCTTGGAAGCAGGGTCAGCGGGGACGCGTGCAGGGCTGCGAGCGAGTGCGGGCGCGGGACTCCAAGTCCCAGGAGCGCCCGCCAGACCCAATTGCAAGCACCTGGGCCGCTCTCCCTGCACGCTCCGCCCCCCCATTCCCAACTACCAGCATTTAAGCCTCCACATCGCCTGATACCGCTGTGTCACCATTTCGTGTGTTAAACTGAGGCACAGCGCTTTCTGCATCTGTTTCCTGCTCTCCTCACCGGATTTCACCGTTACAGCTCGCGGTACCCGCTCCGCGGGTCCCGCTTCGTCCTTGGGGGCATACCTTGCCAATAATAGCACCCGTGGGCCAGCACCTCACCTTGGAAGCAGGGTCAGCGGGGACGCGTGCAGGGCTGCGAGCGAGTGCGGGCGCAGGACTCCAAGTCCCAGGAGCGCCCGCCAGACCCAATTGCAAGCACCTGGGCCGCTCTCCCTGCACGCTCCGCCCCCCCATTCCCAACTACCAGCATTTAAGCCTCCACATCGCCTGATACCGCTGTGTTACCATTTGGTGTGTTAAACTGAGGCACGGCGCTTTCTGCATCTGTTTCCTGCTCTCCTCACCGGATTTCACCGTTACAGCTCGCGGTACCCGCTCCGCGGGTCCCGCTTCGTCCTTGGGGGCATACCTTGCCAATAATAGCACCCGTGGGCCAGCACCTCACCTTGGAAGCAGGGTCAGCGGGGACGCGTGCAGGGCTGCGAGCGAGTGCGGGCGCAGGACTCCAAGTCCCAGGAGCGCCCGCCAGACCCAATTGCAAGCACCTGGGCCGCTCTCCCTGCACGCTCCGCCCCCCCATTCCCAACTACCAGCATTTAAGCCTCCACATCGCCTGATACCGCTGTGTCACCATTTCGTGTGTTAAACTGAGGCACAGCGCTTTCTGCATCTGTTTCCTGCTCTCCTCACCGGATTTCACCGTTACAGCTCGCGGTACCCGCTCCGCGGGTCCCGCTTCGTCCTTGGGGGCATACCTTGCCAATAATAGCACCCGTGGGCCAGCACCTCACCTTGGAAGCAGGGTCAGCGGGGACGCGTGCAGGGCTGCGAGCGAGTGCGGGCGCGGGACTCCAAGTCCCAGGAGCGCCCGCCAGACCCAATTGCAAGCACCTGGGCCGCTCTCCCTGCACGCTCCGCCCCCCCATTCCCAACTACCAGCATTTAAGCCTCCACATCGCCTGATACCGCTGTGTCACCATTTCGTGTGTTAAACTGAGGCACAGCGCTTTCTGCATCTGTTTCCTGCTCTCCTCACCGGATTTCACCGTTACAGCTCGCGGTACCCGCTCCGCGGGTCCCGCTTCGTCCTTGGGGGCATACCTTGCCAATAATAGCACCCGTGGGCCAGCACCTCACCTTGGAAGCAGGGTCAGCGGGGACGCGTGCAGGGCTGCGAGCGAGTGCGGGCGCAGGACTCCAAGTCCCAGGAGCGCCCGCCAGACCCAATTGCAAGCACCTGGGCCGCTCTCCCTGCACGCTCCGCCCCCCCATTCCCAACTACCAGCATTTAAGCCTCCACATCGCCTGATACCGCTGTGTCACCATTTCGTGTGTTAAACTGAGGCACAGTGCTTTCTGCATCTGTTTCCTGCTCTCCTCACCGGATTTCACCGTTACAGCTCGCGGTACCCGCTCCGCGGGTCCCGCTTCGTCCTTGGGGGCATACCTTGCCAATAATAGCACCCGTGGGCCAGCACCTCACCTTGGAAGCAGGGTCAGCGGGGACGCGTGCAGGGCTGCGAGCGAGTGCGGGCGCAGGACTCCAAGTCCCAGGAGCGCCCGCCAGACCCAATTGCAAGCACCTGGGCCGCTCTCCCTGCACGCTCCGCCCCTCTCACAAGTACTAAACATAAAACAAGCGACATGACCCGCTGCGCGGGAGGGCGCCGGGAGAAGCCCGGGACAAGGGCGGGCCCGTTTTAGCCCGTTCTAGACCGAGAAAGACCGGACCGGGCCACCCCTCTTGGTCGTGCCGTCCCATCATCCGTCATCAGGTATTAAAAGTCTTTCCTTACCTACTCTTGGTTTGAGCCTCTTCACGAACAATGTCTATACGTGAAACTCGTTACAGGGCCAAAATTGGAAAAAAGGTCACAGGTACCTTGGACGATTTTATAACAAGGACCAATACAAGCATTAACGTCGAGATTTCCAAACTCCAGCACAGAGTATCCTTGGAGCTGGAGGAAGCGAGAAGACTATCTATAGACTTAGGCTTCGGTAAAAAATCGTCCCTTGGCAGTATCGCCCTAGCTAGGACTCCTGAACGCCCCGTTGTTATTAAAGCCCTTGTCATTCCAGCTGAAGTTCATCCAGTTCCTGAAGAAACCTTGCCATCTGTCAATGTTACATTTGTTCACACTCAAGAAACACCTGCCAGGAACCCATCTGAAACATCCACGAATATGGATATATCGTTGAAGGACAAGGGAAGTAAAAATAATGACGCTAATAATAAAGTCATGAGTGCCACTGAGGCAACGTTACCTCAAAAAAGAAAATGCCAGTTTAAGTCAGCGTACCTTAGAAAAAAACAAAAGTGGCAAAAAGTCAGTGTTTAACAGCTTGTCTTAACCCTCAGGGAGGTAAGAAAGGTCTATTTTCTCAGACACTACCCATTATAGAGTTGCCTAAAAACACTAATGTGAGAGAAATCATGAATATAGACAATGTTGTTAATATTGATGTGCATGACGCTCCAATGGTGGAGGAGCTAGGTTTATCGTTGGTTAATTCTGATGTGCACGACGCTCCAATGGTGGAAAAGTTAGGCTCACCCTTGGTGGACATGGAGGGAGGGAAGGAGGACTTTGTCAAAACTGTATGGGAGACCTTAAAGAAACTGCTAAAGCCCCTTGAAGTCAGGTTATCTAGCATTGAAAACCAACTCCTCGAACTGGAGAAAAGTATTATTACCCTGTCCAGTATAAGCCTAAACTCATGTGGTGTTAAGCCAGAGGCTTCTGTTACAGCTTCTAGCAGCTCGCAGGTCCCCGTCTGTCCTGTACCTTCAAAAAAACAAGTGGGTGTTAAACAAACTACTATGAAGAGTATTACAAAAGGAGCTGACTGTAATGTGAGCCCAGTCTATACGTTTTCTGCTACCCCCTTGGTTCTGTCTAAAGGTAATAATGTAAATATCTTCAATGGCAAAGGTCCCGTAACTGCAGTGAATAAGGGGACCGTGAGTACTAAAAATGTGAGCCCTCCAAAACCTATTGAATCCAACCCCCCTGTAGGTGTCGAATCTACCCCGTGTGTGACCACGTTAAGTAACAACAATAAAAAGAATAAACAAAACCAGCATACTTTCCATACTAGTAAAATTCCTAGGGGAGGATATATAGATCTTCCTCCTGATGCAAGTCCCTTTGTAATTGTCTTAACTGGGGTTCCTGAACTAGATAACCAATATGAGGAAAATTTCTTGTCCTTAAAAAACAAGGTAATATATTGGCTAAATGAGAACAAGCCTATCCCAAACCATATTAAAAGTATGATCCTCATGGTAAGAAGGGTACCGTGGATCGGCCCTATGCATAAAACTATCATGGGCGACTGCATTGTCGTGTCTTTTGAGGGTTCGCTTACTGCCCAACATATTTGTACACGAAATACATATGCAGGTACATCCCCCATTGAAGTAAGGCCTCTAACATTCTTTTATCCTCCCTTGAGGCCTACGAACAATGGAGGAAACTGGACCACGGTTAACTACCATTCTATGCCCGGTATGAAATCTAGTAGACATGGCACTAACATTGCTTGGAATGGTATTTCCACCTACAATAGGTTTAGTCCCCTGGATGGAGTTGATTGACTCCCTATCCAGGAAGATTGTCTCACCACTATACAAGATATTGACCATCCAGTTGATTCCGAGGGTACTTTCACTAAACCAGCTAATCCTGAAAAAGTGACTCTAGCTGGAGAGGGAGGCAAGGATTGTGATCCTAAAAAGGGTGTTTTAGACAATCAGCATATTATTGCACCAAGTAAGAGTAATTTTGGGGAAAACTCGGATGGCTTAGCTAATGAAGTACCAAACTGTCTGCAATCTGACTTGGCTCCACAACATGCAGAAGTATTGGTAATAGATTTATCGATGGAACCAGAACCGATAGCAAACCTTACTTGTATCGACAAAGGGGTAAAACTATCCTTGCTCATAATTTCTTGGAATATAGCGGGGGTAAATACAAATTTGAGGGACCCGGAATGGGCAGAATATATTGATTCCTGTGATTTCTGCCTCTTACAAGAAACCTGGGCAATAGACATACCCCACAGGACAGGATATAAAACCTATGGTATCGGGGCTGCCCAGTCAAGCAGGGGTAGACCCTCGGGGGGTCTTATTATGTGGGTCAAAGTCACGCTAAAGATCAAGATCAAAATAATTGACACAGGCTCATTGGACATTTTGGCTCTCAAAATTACAAATGTAAAAGAGGAAGAATATTATATAATTAATGTCTACAATAGACCCTCCATGCATTCCAAAAAATCCCCCACTATTGAAGTTTTAGATGATTTTTTAAAAAGGGTGGTTGGTGAGGCTCCAGTAATCATGGGTGGAGATATCAATTGTAATTTTGAACCCGTCCTGGGACTCGTGGATATCCTTGAGGAGGAAGATCATGCAAATAACATCCCTCAACTCGAGAGTACGAATTTTGTTAACTGTTCAGTATTGGCCATACAATTGATAGGACTAACGGTTGACCATAATCTCAGGGCATGCAATGGCCGTTTCCCCTCGGATCTTTCAAAACGCCCCACTTTTGCAAGGTCAGATACCACAAGTAACTTGGATTTTATATTTGTTTCTTTGCGTATTTGGCATAACATGTTGGACTTTGTGGTGATTACTAGGGGTGAAAGTGATCATTATCCTTTAGAATTGTCGGTTGATGGTACCTTGTTCAGTGATCCCCCATCTCGAGCACTAACTGAAGTCTCTAACCAGAACTCATGTAATGTGTACTCATGTGATGAGCATCATGTCAGTAATAATAGGCGAGTGCTGAAATGGTGTCATGTACTTGAAAATGGAAATGCACTGGCAAAAGTTTACTCAGCCTTTGACACCATTTTTTGGGTCCCTAGATGACTATTTTCTCTCGCCCAACTGTTATGAAAGATTTATTGAACTCCACCATATACTGTTTGAAAAATTAAAAATATGTTTGACAAAAATGCCAAAGAAAAAACAACAATGTGTGAGGATGGGGTGTCATGGAAAATTATGGTATGATAAATCATGTAGAGCAGCCAAGAGGGAACTATTGGCGGCTATAAAAAACAAATCGAAGGAGGATGTTAGAGCAGCTAGGGAATTTTACAAGTCTATCCAAAATAGCTCAAAGAGAAGATGGGAGGAGTCGATTTGGGCAGAGATGCTGTCTGCAGCCAAAATGAAAGACAATGTTGGGTTTTGGAGGTTAGTGGCCAACGGGTCACACGCAGGTAGAGCTGTGAAGGATGTTTTTTTAGATGAGTTGACATGGGTAAATCACTTCACTTCTCTCTACAAACAATATGATAATGAGTCTGATGTCATTCCCTGGTCTTCCCCACCAATTGAGGGTATGAATTTCACTCTTGAAGAGACAGAAAGAGCAATCACTGATTTAAAAAGTAGCAAGGCCCCCGGTCCCGATAAAATACCAGGTGACTTGTATAAACACGAGATCGAAGTTTGGGCTCCTTATATAAACCACCTATTCAATGCCCTGTCCAGTAAATGTCAATTTCCAGACAGTTGGCGTGCTGCGGAGGTTGTTCTAATTTTTAAAAAGGGCAGCAGGTTTGTTCCTTCGAACTACAGACCAATTAGTCTGATGGACATCCTGCAAAAACTTTATTCAAAACATCTTCTGTTTCGGATAAATGACTGGCTTGAGGAAAAATCTATACTTACCAAACTTCAAGCCGGTTTTAGGGGTAAGATTAGTACCATAGACCAGGTCTTCAGATTCTGTTGTATATATTGGAAGTACGTGCACATTAGGAAGGGTCGGTTGTATGTCGCCTTCGTGGACCTGAGGGCGGCATTCGACCTTGTTCCTCGTAATCTGCTCTGGAGGTCACTTAGTGAAGCTGGTTTTCCGGGAGGTCTCTTGGCCCAAATAATACACTTACACGATGGGAATCATGCTAATATTAGGTGGGGACCAAACGGAGAATTGACACGCGATATCCCCATAGAGCGTGGAGTACGCCAAGGCTGCGTTCTGGCTCCCACTTTATTTTCGCTCTTTGTTAATGATATCCCTGACTATTTGAGCAGTTGTGCTAGCGATTCGCCTAAACTTAATGGAGAGATGGTGCCTGCGTTACTTTTCGCGGACGACACCATCCTGATATCGCACACAAAGAAGGGTCTCCAAGCCCTCCTGAATTCTTTTAGCACATACTGTGTGAAGAAGGGGCTAGAGATAAACGTTAATAAAACCAAATGTATGGCTCTAAACCCATCCAAGCCTGACAGGGGGACGTTATGTTTGGATGGCCAAGTCCTGGAAACAGTGGATAATTTTTCTTATCTGGGAGTTGTGTTAGATTCGAATCTAACTTGGAAAAATCAAATCGAGAAAAGTAAGATGTCCTATGCCCACAATGTTAGACCAATTATCAGTAAACTTAACAACTGCTCAAGCAAAAGCATTACACCTGCACTTGAGCTATTCAAATTCAAGACTCAGTCTGCTGCCCTTTATGGGGCTGAGATATGGGGGCCTTGGTCTAAGGATAGTTTCTATAGACCAGATAACAGATTCATGAGATCAATCGTAAGGGTCCCCACAAGTACTCCCTTGATACCACTCCAAATGGATTTGAACTTTAGAAGAACTGATGATTATGTAACACTAAGACCACTAATGTTTTGGGTACGTCTATGGTCTACCCCCGAACTAATTGACTATAGGGAAGGACTTCAAGAGATACTGGGTCTTGATTCTTTGCATTCCATTGTATGGCTTAAGCATATCAAAAAATGGTTTTTAATCCTGGGCTTATCAGAGTTTTGGGAACGCCCGGAGGGGTTACCGTTTAATGCAAAATCTATGGTGAAACAAACATTTTGGTCCTTCATCTCTACTCGTCTTGTAAATGGAAACAGTATTGGCTCCCTCACTCAAAATTTCCTATACTTCAAGGAAGAGCCTTTTTTCGAGATTTTTTTGGATGCGATTGAGCCCCCGCTCGCAAAATCGCTATTCTTGAAGTTTAGGTATGGGAACCTTATGACGAGCAGTAATGTCGAACGATGGTCTAAGAGAAACGGGGATGGGGTCGACCCTATACTGGGGAAGTGTACAATGTGTCCAGGTTCTTATATGGAAGACGAGAGACACATCCTCTTTTTCTGTTCTGCATATGATAAAGCAAGAAAAAAATGGGTTAAACCCCTGTGTAATGCCCTAGGAATAAGAACATGCTTTCAGGCCTATAGGATTGCAAAGACAAATACACTACAAACTGTTGTATTCAGTATCAGTAGATTTCTCCTCTCAGTTTATTTTTCTAGAAAGAAGGTTGGTCAATCATTATGAGTAGTTTAACTAAGCACATACTTTTTCAAAACAAAACGGTGTATGACTGTGTCCCTTGTCAACAAATGTAAATGGTGACTAAATTTACTTTTTGTGTACATATGTGTTTTTATCTTGTACCAAAAAAGGTACCAGTATTGTATATCTTTATTTTTAAAAGACGTATTTTAAATTTGTATATGTATATATGTGTTGTATGATAGGTTGTATGTTATCATGTATCTTTTATGGCTGAATCAGTCGAAATAAAGATCAATTGAAATTGAAATTGAAATTGAAAAAAGGCACACAATTGATGGACGGTATGCAGAACAAATTAAAACATTCACCCAATGTCAAGAGATCTGGGTTAAATCCATCTTTCTCTTGCTCACCATGCCACCCTAGTTTTGAACTGGCCATATGAAAATCAGTCTTGACCCTGTGCTGCATGGGAACAGTCTAGCCCGAACTGCCAAGCCAGGTCCTCCCTGGACTGGAAACAAGCATCCTGGGACTGGTTTTGGGGTTTCACCCTTCATCAGCCAGGATAGCTTGAATCCAGTGGTCAGGCGGTTAAAAGACAATTATGTTGGCTGGGAGAATGGACTGCTATACACTGAGCATTGTTATCCTGAGCTTGGAGCTAGTTAGAGACTAGAAGTATAGCTTGGTAGAAGTGAACCATGCCACACAGTAGCCACAGACTGTACCACTGAGGAGAAAATGTGCAAAATTAGTAGTTGAGGCACTCATGGTGCACAACAAGATTATGAGCATGTTTTCAGCTCCTCCTGTGCACTGTAGTATCACAAAAAAAGACAGTCATTTGTGCACCCTCTTCAGTAATGCAGGTAATGCCGATGCACACATATCAATAAACAACAAAAGAGAGGTTCATGTCTCTTATAAGCCACTTGGATGGAGCCACCAGATTTAATATAATCGCACCCTATTTGGGTTTGAAGGAAAGCCCTCACACACTGACCTAGTCAATGTCATGCTTCATCATCGGGCCCCACCGAAGAGACCTAGTGCCTCTTCGGTGTGCTGCGACGCCAGAAGACTGCGGAGCTGGTATTGTGTAACGGGAGTGTTGTGAGGATAACTAAACTTTAACTTGAAAGTGTCTAAAGGGTATCTGAACAAAGTTTATTAGTGATCCCTAGGACACAAATACAAGAGTTCTATGTGTCTGAATTGTAAAGCCAAGGTAATGGTTGGACTAATTCAGAATTAATATATCATTAGTATGTCAACATGTTTCAGCCTTAGTATTGGTTTGATTTTACCTAGGCATTCGTCAGGACAATGATAAACCCCGGCGGTATGGACTCTCTAATCGTCCACCCTAACCTGGGGACGTGAAAGTGAAAAAATAAAAGGTGTTTAAAGTGCATAAAAATAGGAAGAGCGAATGCTCATTCCAAAAATCACTCCTAGTTTGGAGTGTCTCGGCACCTGTAGAACAAAAAGTACAAACAGACATATAAGGTAAACAAACGATTATTTGTAGGGCTATGCCAAAGTACTTTTACGGTTCATGGTGTTCCAAATCAGTGGCAGCAAACGTGTTCCCAGAATAACTACTAGCGTTAAGCACCTTCCACATACCCTCTAGGGATGATACAACTAGTTCTGGGAAGTGTAGTGAAAATAGTGATTTAAAATAAGCCATCAGTGGCTTCAAGGGGTTAAAATCACATGGTATGAGTGTTTCAGAGGATCAATAGACAAAGAGTCAGTGACCCCCACACGCAAGTATAATATAAAAACAAGTCTCACTTTAAAGATTGGCGCTATCTGCACCATGGGTCTCAGGAGGGGGGATGGAGTGTCCCTGGCACATCCTAAAGGTAAGAAAACATAGGCTAGAAACATACGGAATCGCGATTGACTTAGCTCGATAGTATGGAGTTGGTCCGATCCTCTCTGCAGCATTACTCACGCCCTCAGCACTCTCAGCCCGTTTGTACACCTAGTACTACCTCTACCGGACCCCGACGATGGAGAGCGGGGCCGGTGGATTTGTTTTTAAGGGGCTGTGAAACGCTGTTCGCGCTCTTCCGGGTGGGCGTGGCTCAACCCGACCGAGGCCAGGGTGTTCTATCCCGTGGGCGTGGTCGGTGAAAATGAGTGAAAACGAGGCTTGGATGCACTCGTTGTTATAGCAACCTCTTGTTATTTCTTCAGAGAGAGGCTCGCTGCTAGCGAGCCAATCCTTCGCAACGAGGCTTAGTTGTCCTCGTTGCCACGGAAACCTTGTCTAATCTCTCCTGACCGAGGTTTACTTTTAGTGGGCCGATCCTTGATTTTTAGGCTTCGGTTTTTGTATTTTTTTTTTTATTTTTTTTTAAAAAGAGAGAAGAATCAAACACATAATAAAGGATGTATATAGCGGCAAGACATGCTAGTATTTGTTGCCATGTAAGACATTCATGGTGTTTATTTTATATCGGGGCTTGCTGTTACGCCAGTATAACACCATTTGAATTGATTTGTGTGTTTGATTGAGATCTGCTCATATATAACCCTTTTATAAGAGCGCAGGGTAAATTACGTGCAATGTTTTACATGAATATGAATATTATCAGAACCAGGACATTAGGTTCTTGGTGTTTACAGCATTGGCGTTTGTTTTTAACTGGAGCGCTACTGATCGGACATACATGGTTGGTGACTTTTAGCAGACATTAGAATCGAAGGCTTTTAGTTGAGTACAGTGTTCCATGGCATATCATTATTGAGCCCAATGATGTTGGTTCCACGACGGTACACCCACCGCTGTTCTTTCTTGAATTCCGTAGTCGTGAAATTTCTAAATATTTTGGGGTTCTGGCTAGCCTCAAATCCTTGAAGACTGCCTGCTCAAAGGCCGTGATGGCTGCTGGTACCGAGATTCGGATTCGCTTGGACAGGTTGGTCACTAGACTTACAGTCCGCTCGTTCCTGGTTGTTGGGCATTGCTGCGCGTGTGGTTTGACACTGAGTCGTCCTCTGTCCAGGAGACTCTGTTGTTGTTGTTGCCTCTCCTCCTGCCTCTTCCTCTCCGGCCGCTCTCTACAAAAGGCTGCCTATATTGATTTTGATCAAATTGATTGTTGGTAAGGGTAGGGAGTCGGGCCCATCTCCATTTGTGGTGGTTGGTTACTTGATCTACTGGTAACGATTCTGCCCAAAAAACAAGAAGAAGAGGGAACCAGGGGAACAGGAACAACAGAGGAAGACCGGGCAACACGAATTACCATCAACAGTGGCAACCACCACAAATGGAGATGGGCCCGACTCCCTACCCTTACCAACAGCCCCAATATCCTTTCATGGGTTGGAACCCAGCATTCATGCCTCCAATCCATTTTCAAAATCAATATAGGCAGCCTTTTGTAGAGAGCGGCCGGAGAGGAAGAGGCAGGAGGAGAGGCAACAACAACAACAGAGTCTCCTGGACAGAGGACGACTCAGTGTCAAACCACACGCGCAGCAATGCCCAACAACCAGGAACGAGCGGACTGTAAGTCTAGTGACCAACCTGTCCAAGCGAATCCGAATCTCGGTACCAGCAGCCATCACGGCCTTTGAGCAGGCAGTCTTCAAGGATTTGAGGCTAGCCAGAACCCCAAAATATTTAGAAATTTCACGACTACGGAATTCAAGAAAGAACAGCGGTGGGTGTACCGTCGTGGAACCAACATCATTGGGCTCAATAATGATATGCCATGGAACACTGTACTCAACTAAAAGCCTTCGATTCTAATGTCTGCTAAAAGTCACCAACCATGTATGTCCGATCAGTAGCGCTCCAGTTAAAAACAAACGCCAATGCTGTAAACACCAAGAACCTAATGTCCTGGTTCTGATAATATTCATATTCATGTAAAACATTGCACGTAATTTACCCTGCGCTCTTATAAAAGGGTTATATATGAGCAGATCTCAATCAAACACACAAATCAATTCAAATGGTGTTATACTGGCGTAACAGCAAGCCCCGATATAAAATAAACACCATGAATGTCTTACATGGCAACAAATACTAGCATGTCTTGCCGCTATATACATCCTTTATTATGTGTTTGATTCTTCTCTCTTTTTAAAAAAAAAAAAAAATACAAAAACCGAAGCCTAAAAATCAAGGATCGGCCCACTAAAAGTAAACCTCGGTCAGGAGAGATTAGACAAGGTTTCCGTGGCAACGAGGACAACTAAGCCTCGTTGCGAAGGATTGGCTCGCTAGCAGCGAGCCTCTCTCTGAAGAAATAACAAGAGGTTGCTATAACAACGAGTGCATCCAAGCCTCGTTTTCACTCATTTTCACCGACCACGCCCACGGGATAGAACACCCTGGCCTCGATCGGGTTGAGCCACGCCCACCCGGAAGAGCGCGAACAGCGTTTCACAGCCCCTTAAAAACAAATCCACCGGCCCCGCTCTCCATCGTCGGGGTCCGGTAGAGGTAGTACTAGGTGTACAAACGGGCTGAGAGTGCTGAGGGCGTGAGTAATGCTGCAGAGAGGATCGGACCAACTCCATACTATCGAGCTAAGTCAATCGCGATTCCGTATGTTTCTAGCCTATGTTTTCTTACCTTTAGGATGTGCCAGGGACACTCCATCCCCCCTCCTGAGACCCATGGTGCAGATAGCGCCAATCTTTAAAGTGAGACTTGTTTTTATATTATACTTGCGTGTGGGGGTCACTGACTCTTTGTCTATTGATCCTCTGAAACACTCATACCATGTGATTTTAACCCCTTGAAGCCACTGATGGCTTATTTTAAATCACTATTTTCACTACACTTCCCAGAACTAGTTGTATCATCCCTAGAGGGTATGTGGAAGGTGCTTAACGCTAGTAGTTATTCTGGGAACACGTTTGCTGCCACTGATTTGGAACACCATGAACCGTAAAAGTACTTTGGCATAGCCCTACAAATAATCGTTTGTTTACCTTATATGTCTGTTTGTACTTTTTGTTCTACAGGTGCCGAGACACTCCAAACTAGGAGTGATTTTTGGAATGAGCATTCGCTCTTCCTATTTTTATGCACTTTAAACACCTTTTATTTTTTCACTTTCACGTCCCCAGGTTAGGGTGGACGATTAGAGAGTCCATACCGCCGGGGTTTATCATTGTCCTGACGAATGCCTAGGTAAAATCAAACCAATACTAAGGCTGAAACATGTTGACATACTAATGATATATTAATTCTGAATTAATCCAACCATTACCTTGGCTTTACAATTCAGACACATAGAACTCTTGTATTTGTGTCCTAGGGATCACTAATAAACTTTGTTCAGATACCCTTTAGACACTTTCAAGTTTAAGTTTAGTTATCCTCACAACACTCCCGTTACACAATACCAGCTCCGCAGTCTTCTGGCGTCGCAGCACACCGAAGAGGCACTAGGTCTCTTCGGTGGGGCCCGATGATGAAGCATGACATTGACTAGGTCAGTGTGTGAGGGCTTTCCTTCAAACCCAAATAGGGTGCGAATATATTAAATCTGGTGGCTCCATCCAAGTGGCTTATAAGAGACATGAACCTCTCTTTTGTTGTTTATTGATATATAACTGGGGATCAAGAGAGTGTTCCTGCACTTCCCTATCTCTCCCATTGTTTTTCAGATGCACACATATCACCAGCACTATCTTCAGGGGGCGTTACCTTATTAGCCTTGAAGCAGAGGCATAGAGGCCATCAGGAGAAGCACCACAAAAGGTTGACACAATCAGTGCATCTCCTGAGTGTGAATCCTGCAAAGGGGTGCCATGTCCCAGTCATTCCCCAGCAGGAACATGGAGAGGGTTCTCTGTCGCCTTTTTGATGAGCAGGTGGGCTCTGCCTGCACAGAGAATGATGGATTGGTGTTTCACTCCGTCTTTCACAAATGCGGTTGTCCTCGGGTTTGACTGAGTTTGCAGGCAATGCATTACTTGTAATAGGGTGCACTATCTCTGTTTTTCTATTTACAGGTATATCGTGGCACAAAAAGGCACAGAATGGATGTTTTCTAATGCGGGCCTAGAAATGCTACAAAGTGCCCAAGATGTTGAATTTGGGAATAATTGAGCATTCTTGTAGTACTTGGGCCAGTTAAATAGAATTGGTGGCCAAGCAAGGATCCACAGAGTTACATTTTTGTGTAGCCTACTCAATGGTGACCAAGATGGATGCACACTCAATTTCCAAAGCTGATGAGCTAGTTGACTAGCTTGGTGATGCTCACTACTTACTACCTTTGATCTGACCAGTGGCAGATCACATTAGTGTCTAGCACCAAGGAGAAGACTCTATTGTCTATGCCAGTACATGTTAAGGTCATGCCTTATGACTGTAAAAATGGTCCTGCCACTTTTCAGTGCCTAGTGATCTATGTTGTTTCAAGGCTGGAAGAGTTCTGTGTGGCCTACCTGTACGCCATTGCCATCTTTAGCAATTTGTGAGAGAATCACCTGAGGCGCAAAGAACAGGCGTTTGTCAGGATATAGGGAGCAAAAATGGACTATTAGGGAAACCAAGTGCCAGATGGGGCAGTATTCTGTAGTCTACTGTGGTCATCTGGTGGGCAGCAGGAAGATCTGTCCATTAGTTGTTAAGAGCCAGTGTGTGTTGGAGCAAGAGGTTCCCTCCACACAGCCTCGAGTGAGAGCCTTTTTAGAACTAGGAAGTAATGAGTATTACAGGAACTTTGTGGCCAACTACAAGATCATAGTTGTATCCTTGGCAACCCTAACATTGAAGAAGCAGACTAAGAAATTGATTTGGCCTCAGTGTCAGAAGGCCTTCAAGGACCTGAATGTAGCACTATGTAATATTTGTGCTAAAGGCTTCTGACTATTGCCAGCCCTTCTTTTACAGCTGATGTCTCAGGCAAAGGAGTTAGAGCACTGCTGGCTCAATGTGATAATAAAGGGAAGACAGTGTCCCCAAGACCTTCATCAGCCACAGACTGCTTCCTAGTGAACTGAACTGGGTGGTCAATGAAAATGAATGCTTTGCAATAGTGTGGCCCTGAAGAGGTGCCATCCTTACCTGTTTGGTAAGAGGTTTGTGGCCCAGACTAAACCAAAGCCACTCCAGTGGCTGATGACAATGAAGGCTGACAATCCCAAGTTGTAGAGATGGTCTACCTCAGAACGAGATCAAGATTACACGATGGAGCAAAAAGCTGGGAGAATCATGGGAATGCAGCTTGATTTTCCCATCAGTTTTGCTGATCCAATGACCGGATTTCTCTAATGATGGTGGCAGCATACCAAGTTTTGTGAATCACTACGGTTACCAGAACCTTTAAGCTATGTCAAGGAGAGTGTGGTGTACTGGCCGTTCTTGTGTCCAGTTCTGCTGTTATATGAATGAAAAGTGTAATAAAACCAAATTAGGAAGCAAAGTTTAAAGCAGTTACACAGAAATTTATGTACTACAATATTCGTTTGAACGTTCGCTGAAGGTTCAGCCCCCACTTGTGCCCGGGGTGATAGGACTATGGATTAATAGTCCTGCTACACTTGGAATTATTCGATACTCCCCAGGAGGAGGGAGATATCCCGGAGAACGGATTAAATTAGTAAAGTGACAGGCTGTGCACATCCCATTACCTACAGTTATATGAATGCCCACATCCTTGCACTGACATTCAATGTGCATGTGAAGTGCATGTATATGTAGTGAGTGAGTAGCACAGTACAACTCCGTATATGGTGTGAATCACAATACCAGGACCAATAGGATTTATTTTAGATGGCCCCTAGTTTAGCATGGCACAATATGAAGGGTGTCTCCAACTACCCTAAACAGTAGATTCAATTGAATGCATTTCTATGGCTGGAATGTGAAGACCGAGATACTGAATTGAAAGAGGGTGAAGCGAGGGCTCCCTTGGAAATTCCAGTTGATCCTTGTTAGCAAAGGGCTGCTGTATAGTTCTTCCTGAGCACTGCCATTTGATGGATTGTAGGTGTTGGAGATGAGACTGAAGTTTCTGTTGTTCAAGGTGAGAACGTTTGTATACAGGGCCTATTCTTCTGTTTGTCGCTGATTACTGCTCCGGGAAGACTTATAACAGTCAAGTGCAGAGATCTCACACTTTATTGTGCCTTTTTTTTGATACTTATGCCTGAAGCCAGCATCATTGCTACCTGCTGTGAGTCATCTTGCATAATGAACGTATCTGAGGGGGTTTCTCCCAAAATGTTGTCAACAAAAATTCTGGTGACAAAAATATTGTCAAAAAAATATTGAGGACACAAATTCTGACTTTACATACTTTGGGGTCGATTATGATGTTGGTTGGAAAGGCTCCGAAAGGCATTCGGTTTGTCCGAATTTGTGTCGGAAGCCTTGTTTCCGACCGACTCAGAAACATTTCCGTCCGACTGGTTTTGATGGTTGGAAACCATTCGGACTGTCCGACTCGGTTCCAGCTCGCTTTCGAATGGCAGTCAGAGACTCCGAGTCGGTCAGAGCCAACTTGTAGTTCTACTGATTACGTTTCTGACCGAATGATTACAATGTCAGATTCAGACAGCCTTTCCGAATCCGTCTGCCCGACATGGATCAGCTGTCAGAATGGCACAGGTTCCAGTGCCCCAGTGTTCCCCTTGACCTCGCCAGTTTGCCTGCCTCCATTCTCCCTGTGCTGTTTATTTCCCGCTCCCTCCCTTCCTGCCTCCACAGCGCCCCTCCCAGTACCTACTTAATGGAGGCCGCATCATGGCCGAGTGCAGTGGGCGTGCAGCTGGCATGCTGAAGGCATACCAAAGGAAAGCCCGCCTGGGCCCGTCTGTGCCTGGTCCCCGTCCAGCACCAGGAACCCTGGACTTCCGGACTCCCCCAGTTACACTGGCGCAGATCTCTGTGCCCAAGATCTCAGACGCAATAACAACTGCTGCCTTGCGTCACCTCGTTCCACTGCAGGACCTTTCCCCTGCCTCCACTACCACTTCACCTCCACTCCAGGGCTGACTGCCCTCACAAAAAACCTGCATTACGCCATCCCCGCCGGCTGAGACCCCCCCTGGACCAATTCAGATGCCTCCTGATCAATGCCAAATTGCTGTGCAAACACGCCACCGAAGACTGGGACACCACTTCCACCCTTGCCCCGGGGTGACATGCATCATAGAGACATGGTTTACCCCACTTCAGCCCCAGACATCACCACTGCAACACCCATTGGCTACAAGATGAAACATTGAGACTGCATGGACAGACATGGATGTGGCATCACCATCATACACAAGGAAGCAATCATTTGCATGACCACCGAAGATGAAACCATGCCGTTCATGGAACACCTGAACTTCTAGCTCCATACAGACAACAAAACTACCTTCAGAGGCATCTTCGCATACAGACCCCCAGGACCACAAACTGACCTCACCGACCCCATCACAGAATTCATCTCCCCGCTCACCACAGAATCCGAACCCTACATCTTCCTGGGAGATTTTAATTTTCCCCCTGATGACCCTACAGGCACAACTCCACCCACCTCCTGGAAGGAATGGAGAAAATTGGACTCGTTCAACTGGTCCCACAACCAACACAAGACTCCATCTTCACGTCCTGCAACAGAATCAGTAACAGCCACACAACAGAACTCAACTGGTCTGACCATTTACTTGTACACTTTACCATCGTCGGATCCACCCGCACCACCCCCAAACACCATAGCGCCCCTTCCCACAGCTGGGCCATGGTCACTCAGCACCAATGGACAGACACTCTCAGCCTCTCCCAACACCTGCACAAACCTGAACCATGTAGTAGAGAACTTTAACGCCTGGATCACCTGTGCCGCCGACCAAGCCGCCCCCACCAAACCAGCCAGAACACATGGACCCACCAAACAAGCCAGCTGGTACTCTCCAGATCTCAGCGTGGCGAAACACAGATGTAAACAACTGGAAAGAAGATGGCGCTTCAGGGGAAAACACAGGGATCCAGTCATTTTGTAAGTCTGCCCTCAACAACTACAATTCAAGGCTGTGAAAAAAATGTCCTGACACACTGCATTGAGGCAATCGCCAACCAGACCAAGGAACTCTTTGCCATTGTCAGAGATTTCACCTGCCCATCAGCTACAGAAAACTTGATTCCCTCATCAGAGGAACTCTGCAACTCTCTTGCGGACCACTTCCACAACTAGATAGCCACCATATACAGAAACTTCGATACCCAAGCCACTGATCTGCTTAGCATCCCCAGTCCGGTGGAGACTGACGCTAATCACCAGCTCACCACATTGGAACAACTCAGCACAGCAGACACCAAAGCCCTAATGAACTCCTGCCACTCAGTACCACCCACCAACCCATGCCCCCATCGACTCTTCAACCTCATAAGCAACTAGCTCATCCCATTCTCAACGTCTCCATCACCAGAGCCACCTTTCTGATGCCTGGAAACAGACAGAGGTCAAACCCCTCCTCAAGAAACCCTCTGTAGACCCCAACGACCTCCAGAACTATTGCACCGTCTTGCTGCTCCTATTTACTACCAATGTCCTGGAGAAGGTCATAAACCTCTAATTCATCAAACACCTGGAGAGAAACAACCTTTTAGACCTCTCTGAATCAGTATTAAGTGCCAACCACAGCACTGGGACGGCCCTGATCTCTGCAACAGACGACATCTGCACCCTACTCGACAGAGGGGAATCAGCCACCCTGATCTTCTTGAACTCTCCGTTGCTTTCAACACCATCTCCCACCACACACTCATCAATAGGCTGCACCAGATTGGAATTGAAGACGATGCTCTTAGATGAACGGGATACTTTGTCACGGGGTGCACACAGGGGTTCTGTCTCCCTCCCTTCAAATCACAGTGCAAGCACAACATATGCGGCATCCCACAAGGCTTATGCATCAGCCCTACCCTATTCAACATCTACATGACACCGCTAACAGATATTGTCAGAACCCACAACATCAACATAATCTTCTATGCTGAGGAGACCCAGCTTGTCCTCTCACTTTCAGCGGACCCCACTGCGACAAAAACACAATTTTCATAACTGCATGAAGAACGTCTCAGCCTGGATGAAAGACAACTTCCTGGAGCTCAACAAGGACAAAACCAAAGTGCTGATTTTCGGCAGCCTTACTTCCCTCTGGAACAGCTCCTGTTGGCTATCAGAAGTTGGGACTTAGGAGGGGTCAGATTCACTATTCCCACTCCAATATACTCAAAAGTAGATTCACTATTCCCACTCCAACATACTCAAAAGTAGGGAATATGTCGTACTTTGGAGTCAGATTTACTATTTCCACTACAATCTAAGCACCAGTAGATAAAGTGTTGGACTTTGGAGGAGTCAAATGTATTATTCCCACTTCAATCTTAGTAAGTAAAGTTATGCTTTGGAGGGGTCCCCACTCCAACTTCAGCAATTGTTGGGGAAAGTGTTGCCCTTAGAAGGGATTACATTTACTATTGCCACTCCGATCTGAGCAACAGAAGGGACTTTAAAGGGTAAGATTTACTCTTGCCACTCCTGAATCTTTTAAATAAAACATTTAAATAGAAACAAAAAAGAATTTTTAAAAATCTCTTCAGTAGTAAACCTGTTCATAAAATAAAAAGCATATAAAATTACATTTAATAAATGCAAATGTTAGATTACAAATACCATACAATGGGGCCCACTAGGATGGCGGGCGGATCGTCGAGCCGGCAACATTCACCACTGGCCCGTGGGGGCGATCCGCCTGCCATCCATACCTGAATGACCCCCGCCATATTAGTATGGCTGGGGGATCCGCGGCAGACGGAAAGACCGTCTGCTACTTTTTCGCCAGTCGACTCGTCGACCGGGTGGAAAAGGGGCATGATATGATGGTGGCGGTGTCTGCAAGACACCGCCATCCTTATTACGATGCAGGTGGAGAGCAGCCTTTCCATGGCGGCGTTTCCGCCATGGAAAGGCATGCGTTTTTTATTGTTGGAGGTCCGTTGCAGGCCCCTGGGGTGTTAGTGGGTGGGGAGGTGCATGGGGGTGTACCTATGGTACCCCCCTACATTTGCATGCACATGGTGGCTAGCACCACACGGTGCCTGTCAAGATGTGCATGCAAAAGCACAACATGCCACCTCATCCTAGTTCCCTACCTTTAGCCAAGGATGCTATTGCCAATTTTATATCTTCTAATGTTATTCAGGATTTATGCAACTTCCTGATGTTTCCATCCACCCATGCGAAGGCCACTTTGCCAAGGTACTTAGCTCTATCAGGTTGTGTATGCTACACTCTAGATGGAGATAGACTTTCATAGTAATCCCAAAATGTCTCTAAAATGTCTGCGATGGAAGTTTTTGTGACACCGTCGGGACTCCGTATGGCCGTGATTTGTGCAAGCAGTCTATGTGCTAGCAACACTCATGCTAGTATTCGCTCAGGTGGTCCCCTTCTCCAAATGCTCTGACTTTTGTCTGCATCCTTAGGTGTAGGATCTTGCTATCAGCAGTTCTGCTAAATTCTTCCAGGTTCTTTTGTAGAGAGACTAGCAGGGATGCGTAATGGTTATTGTCCAGTTTGCAATCTTTTTATTTCCCCTTTAAGCACGTCCATTTGTGTCGTCAATTATTTAAGAATATCAGTACCCTGGGGATGCAGGTGCCACATATATATATATGCCTGAAAGGCGTCCCAGAGAATGCCTACCTTGGACACAGAGCCCTCGTTGTATTTAAAATTGTCAATAATGCTCTCCCCAATTTCAGCTCTAAAGACAGGATCTCAAAGTTCAGTCCCCCTCAACCAGCATTGCCTATTTGGTCATAGAGAACAGGGAACCCCAAGCAACAATACGATCAGGGAAGGCTCAGATAAGGTATTCTGTAAAATTATAGCTTTTCAATCCATTTGCATAACCTAGGGTAACATCAACCAGTAATTGATCCAGGACCTTGTATCATGAACTGTGGAGTAAAAAGTGAAGCCTGTCTGTTGTGGGTGCATTATTCTCCAAGCATCCGTCAAATCATACAGTTTCATAATCTTACTAAGAGACAAGGTTACTTCTGGAGTCAGGCGATATGCCTGTATACAATTATCGCACTGCATGGAGAGCACCAAGTTGAAATTTAAGGCATTTGGCCATGAGTGTGAGAAGTTGGCCTGGTATATGATGCTCACTAGTTCTAGTGATCACCTTGTACCATGCCAAGCAACCCTTGTGGTGCAGGTTGTAAATTCAACCTTATAGACAAGCTATCCTAGGGGTAGCATGGACTAAGCAGTCTTAGGCTAAACTCTGTAAAGGCATGTGAAGCAAGCTGTTTTACCATACACAATCCCCTTGAATACCAAATGAAAGGACACCACACAGATATATATTGAAAATATATATAGATTTATTTCTACAAATATACCCTATACTCTTTATGAGCACAGAAGCAAATGCGTTAAAACAAAACACAATTTAAATATACAAAAGTTGCACAATATGGATGAGCCCTAGGGGCCACCTAAACCATATACTAAAATAGTGGTATAAGAACCACTATGGGGAAAGTGAAGAGGCCTAGGGCCTGGGGAATCGCTGGAGCTGTTCGGGACTAGCAGTGATGAAGTCGGGAAAGGCCCGCGGGACTCGGGTGCAGTGCGGAAAGTGCACGCAGGTACAAATGCAATGTCAATGGTGCGTAAAAGTTACAAAGTTAGTTATTAAGGAACCTTCCGAGTGACCTAGAAGGATGAAACTTTAGACACAGACACTAGAGGTGTGTACCAGTGTGGGAACACCGGCGTTGCTGAGTTACCTCACCCACAGGAAGCGGGTGCATAGGGTCGAAGTAGTGTCGGGTTTCGTCACGCAGGTCGATGGTGCTTGGAGCTGAAGATGCTGCAGGCGGCTCGATGTGAAGAGTTCCGGTGGATCCAAGGGTGGATCCCAAGAGGTGAAGACCTGAAAGCAGAGGGGACAATGTTCAAAGTCACTAGCCAGTGACTACCGTGGAACCAGGCAGGAACCAGGCGATGTCGGGTGCAAACAGGCCATGAGGTGAAGATTGTCTCTGCAGCCATGTGGACACGAAGAGGTCAAGGACGTCCAGGCGTTGGTCACGAGCTGTCCCACAAAGGCTCTCGCTGATGGCGGTGTCGGCAACCTGATTGAATCAAACAGGCCTTGGCTAAAGCAAGCCACGCAGGAAGTGATTCAAGCTTCTCACTCGGACCAGCAAGGTCAGAGCGGGTGCTCCTTTTCAGGGGAGCAAGGGCCAGTCTGGAGCAATCAGACCAGTGGTGTAGTTTGTCGTTTTCGTCGCCAAGATGGCCGCTAGCTACGTGGCAAGTGGCCGGGATGGCGCGTCAAGTGGCACAGTGCAAAAGGGCCCCACGCAGATTGTGGAGATGCTGGGGGCTGATCTTCGATGCAAGGGCTGCTCGAGGTTGGGGCTTCTCAAACCCCAAAGCACAGCGTCGAGGGTGCCTCGGGTGCTGCGCAGTCAGCTTCTCGGGGGTCTTTCAAGAGGTCCGGTCCCACGTCTCTCGGTGCCTCCACGGGTCCCTTCTTTGCAGGGACTGTGGATAGGGCTGTGAGATGTCTGGGAGTCTGGGTCTTGTCAGGCTCTGGGCTCGGGCTCCGGCGGGAGGCGGCGGCAAAGTAGACGTCGAGTTGCTGGTTGGTGCCTGTGTTCACAGGGTGGCCACTCCTAGGCCACAAGGGAGATGCTCTTCAGTCTTCTGTGCAGCAGAATGTCGAAATCCAGTCGTCTTCTTAGTTTCAAGTTGATTCAGGATGATCTGAAGTCTCAGGACACAGCTCCCACTCTTATTCCAAATCTGGGGGCCGGATCACCTACTAGGTCCCTCCTCTGGGTGTGACCAGGAAGGGGAGTGGTTACACCCCCTTTCCTTTGTCCAGTTTTGCGCCAGGACTGGGGCTGGAAGGCCCCAGCACCGGTTTGAACTGGCCTATGCACAGGGACACCTTGTGTGCCCCAGGCATGTCTGATTCTATTCAGCCCTGTCCTACCCAATACACAAAATCCTGTCTGGGGTGGTGCTAGCACCTCCCAAGGCAGGAAACCCTTTGTCCAAGCTGCCCTCGCTGGAAGGACTCCCAGCAACAGGAGGTCAGACTTGTGTCTGTGGTGGCAGCATCCATTTTGTGATGCTGAGGCTCTGTTTAACTTTACCCGGGTTTCAGGTTAGGTACATGTCGTGTCCCTCTAGAAGGGTGGAATGCTACCCCCGTCACCAGAATTGGCGAGGGGTAGTATTCCAATTCGTATGAAACCTTACTCGATATGTTTTGATAAAGCCAAACCTAAGATAGCATTTAACCGCGAGGATTATAATGCACTTAAGAGTATATGGTATGGCAGTATCATTAAACAGCTAAAGGACATGGTTCCGAAAGCTGCAGACAGGCTCAGCTCATGCCAGAGCACCATCTCACATATTTCCAAGCACTCTGCCTCCAGGATTGATGAGGCCTTCCATAGGAGTGGCTGATAGGAACATATGTGTCCATTTTAGGTTAGGTATAGGCATACTACACCTAAGTAAGGGGTGGTTACACCGACTTACCCCAGCTGAGTGATCAGCCAGTTGTGTCAAATATGGAGGCCAGGCCAGGGGTGGCACAATACGTGCTGCAGCCCCTGGTAGGCCTTGGAAGCACCTATGCCCTGGGTACCTGGGTACACTGTTACAGGGGCCAATAAGGTGAACCAGTTCCAATTTCGTAATGCACCTAAAGTGCATTGGCATCAATTTAGAGAGAGAACAGCAGGCTGTGGGTCTGATTAGCAGTGAAGCAAAAAGCAAAAATGTGGGGTGACCATAGGATAGCAGACCCTACTCTCCTACACAACCCCCCCCCAAACGCAGGGACATTAGACTAACCTTGACCAGTTGTGTCTTCATGTTCTAAGTGGAAGTACCTGGAGAGACCATCTGCATTACCATGGTCAGTCCCTGGGCAGTGCTCCACTGTAAAGTCCATCCCCTGTAGGGAAATGGACCACCTGAGCAGTTTGGGGTTTTCACCCTTCATCTGATTAAGCCATAAGAGGGGCTTATGGTCGGTCTGAATCTTGAAGTGAGTGCCAAACAAGTATGGTCTCAACTTCTTCAGGGCCCACACCACAGCAAAGGCCTCCCTCTCAATGGCTGACCAACGTTTCTCTCTGGGGGTCAGCCTTCTGCTAATAAAAGCAATGGGCTGGTCTTGACCATCTACATTAAGTTGTGAAAGCACAGCTCCCACTCCCAACTCAGAAGCATCTGTTTGGACAATAAACTCTTTTGAGTAGTCAGGACTCTTCAGGATAGGTGCAGAGCACATGGCCTTCTTCAGGTCATCAAATGCCTTTTGACAGCTTACTGTCCACTGAACCTTTTTGGGCATCTTCTTGGATGGCATATCATTAAGAGGAGTCACAATGGACCCATAGTTCTTAACAAACTTCCTGTAGTACCCAGTCAGGCCCAAGAAAGCTCTGACCTGAGTCTGGGTAGTTGGAGGAGTCCAGTCCTTTATGGTCTGAATCTTACTCTCCAGTGGTTGAACTTGGCCTCCACCCACAAGGTGGCCCAAGCACACAACCTTACTCTGCCCTATCTGGCACTTGGTTGCCTTGATAGTGAGGCCTGCCTTTTGCAGAGCCTCTAGCACTTCCTTCAGGTGGACCAGGTGATCCTCCCAGATGGAGCTAAAGACAGCAATATCGTCCAGATATGCTGCACAAAAGTCATCCAACCCAGTAAGGACTTGATTCACCAACCTTTGGAAGGTGGCAGGTGCATTTTTCAAACCAAAGGGCATCACCACAAACTGATAATGTCCACTGGGGGTAGAAAATGCTGTCTTGGCTTTAGACTCCTCAGCTAACCTGATTTGTCAGTAGTCAGCTGTCACGTCAAATGTGCTCAAATACTTGGCAGAAGCCAATTTGTCTATGAGCTCATCTGCTCTTGGAATAGGGTGTGCATCTGTCCTGGTGACAGCATTGAGTCCTCTGTAATCCACACAGAACCTCATCTCTCTCTTTCCATCTTTGGTGTGAGGTTTGGGGACCAGAACCACTGGGCTAGCCCAGGGGCTCTCTGAAGGCTCAATGACACCTAATTCCAGCATCTTTTGCACCTCAGCCTTGATACAGTCTCTGACATGGTCAGGCTGCCTGTAAATTTTGTTCTTTACAGGAAGACTATCACCAGTGTCCACCACATGGGTACACCAGTTAGTCTGACTGGGTGTCAGGGAGAACATATGTCGATATGACTGCAAAACCTGTCTACAGTCATGTTGCTGATGTTCAGTGAGGCTGCCATCTAAGGCCACACCATCAACTGAGCCATCCTCAGGATTCTGAGTCAGCAGGTCTAGGAGAGGGTCACTCTCTTCCTCCTGCCCCTCGTCTGTAGCCATGAGCAAGCCCATGTCTCTCTTGTCAACATATGCTTTCAGCCTGTTAACATGGAGCACCCTGTTGGGGCTCCTGGGAGTTCCAAGGTCCACCAAATAGGTGACCTCTCCCTTTTTCTCAATGATTGTATGGGGTCCAGACCATTTGTCTTGGAGTGCTGCTGGGGCCACTGGCTCCAACACCCATACCTTCTGTCCAGGCTGGTACTCAGTCAGGACAGCCTTTTGGTCATGCCAAGCTTTTTGTAATTCTTGGCTAGCCTCCAGGTTTTTGGATGCCTTCTCCATATACTCAGCCATCCGGGAGCGGAGACCAAGTACATAGTCCACTATGTCTTGCTTGGGCTTTTTGAGAGGTAACTCCCATCCTTCCCTCACCAGACATAGGGGTCCTCTTACAGGGTGCCCAAACAACAATTCAAAGGGGCTAAATCCAACCCCCTTTTGTGGGACCTCTCTGTAAGCAAACAGAAGGCAGGGCAGAAGGATATCCCATCTTTGCCTGAGCTTTTCAGGTAATCCTTTGATCATGCCCTTCAGGGTCTTGTTAAATCTCTCAACAAGCCCATTGCATTGTGGATGATAGGGAGTGGTGAACTTGTAGTTGACACCACATTCCTTCCACATAGCTGTCAAGTATCCTGACATGAAGTTTGCACCTCTATCAGATACTACCTCCTTAGGAAACCCCACTCTGGAGAAAACTCCAAGTAAGGCCCTGGCCACAACAGGAGCTGTTGTGGTCCTAAGTGGAATTGCCTCTGGGTACCTGGTGGCATGGTCCACCACCACCAGTATGAATCTGTGCCCAGATGCTGTAGGGGGATCCATTGGACCAACAATGTCAATCCCCACTCTTTCAAAGGACACCCCCACCACCGGTAGTGGTATTAGGGGGGCCTTTGTGGTACCACCTGCTTTACCACTTGCTTGGCAGGTTACACAGGAGCGACAAAACTCCTTTGTATCTTCTGACATGTGAGGCCAGTGAAAGTGACAGACAAGTAAGCATGGGCGTAAAATCCGCTCCGCTCGCGGATTTTTCGGATTTTCGGCAAATCCGCAATCCGCGAACGCTCGCGAATTTGTCGAAAATCCGTGAATCCGCTCGCGGCGGATTTTTTGCTTGGTTGCGGCGCGCGGCGTGGTGCACGGCGTTCACTTTCCGTCATTTTAGCGTTTGCCGAGTTGTTTTTCTTTGCGAGTGACGCGCCATTTTAGATCTTGCTGCGTGTTCCCGCGGGAGTTTGTCGCCCGCGAATACGTACTCGCGGCTTGCCACCTTGCACAGCACACCTCGCGAGAGTTCGCAATTGCGAACATGTAGTTGCGGCGGAAAGGAACAATCTCGCACTTGCGAAATAGAGATTTTGCAATTTCGCACAAGAAAATCACCAGCAAACAGGATAAACCTTCAGAAAATTATGATTTTTATCAGAATCACTCCTCAGGTTGACATTTGCATGGCCTTTTTTTTTGCAAGGAGTCCATTTTGGGGGGGGGGGGAGGAAGGAAGTGCCCCACAGTCTCCAACTTCCTGTTCCTGTCCAGCAGGCTCCTCCCAGTGCTTTGTCCATCTCCTGGTCACTTTCATTTGGATCTGGAGCTGGAAGGATTACTTTTTGTGGGTGCTGCTGGATATTTGGATTTGAGGCCTTTTTGACTGTCTTTGGATCACTTTTGGATTAGAAATCAACTTTCACAAGTAAGTTTGTTTGGGGCATTACAGTTGCTGCAAGTACAATTTTGGAACTTTTTCAGAAAATTAAATAAATTATATTGTGGGTAGCCACAGTATCCAGTAGGACCAGGGTTGGTTATGGGTGCATGATACAACTGTTTTGTTGAATTTAAACACCATTGAGGCCATGGATGGGCTGGGATTGTGCAGATTTTATTGTTTTTTGTCGTTTTTTTGGGCCTGCTGGTGTGGCCCTTTGCCCAGGGGTGGTGAGTGTTGCATGGGCCTAGTCTTTCTGTGGGGTGTCTTCTTGAATTTAAACATAATTGAGGCCATGGATGGGCTGGGATTGTGCTTATTTTATTGTTTTTTGTCGTTTTTGGGGGGCTGCTGGTGTGGCCTTTTGCTTGCCCAGGGGTGGTGGTGGTGCATGGACTGAGTGTGCCTGTGGTGTTGTCTCACTCTCTTTGATGTAAACATCATGGATGGCATTGGATTGTGGTGATTTCTGGCTGTTTTTCTGTTTTTTGGGGGTGTACTGTTGATGTGGTCTGGCCATGTGGGTGGTGGTGGTGGCCATCTTGAGTGCTGGCTGGTACAGGCAACATGTGCTTGGGGTGTAAGGGGGCCATTTTGAGGAGAGGCAGTGTCTGAGGCCTGCACTTATTTTGCCTACTTTTCATCCCTTATGCCCAGGGGTAGTGAGTGTTGCATGGGCCTAGTGTTTCTGTGGGGTGTCTTCTTGAATTTAAACATAATTGAGGCCATGGATGGGCTGGGATTGTGCTTATTTTATTGTTTTTTGTCGTTTTTGGGGGGCTGCTGGTGTGGCCTTTTGCTTGCCCAGGGGTGGTGGTGGTGCATGGACTGAGTGTGCCTGTGGTGTTGTCTCACTCTCTTTGATGTAAACATCATGGATGGCATTGGATTGTGGTGATTTCTGGCTGTTTTTCTGTTTTTTGGGGGTGTACTGTTGATGTGGTCTGGCCATGTGGGTGGTGGTGGTGGCCATCTTGAGTGCTGGCTGGTACAGGCAGCAACATGTGCTTGGGGTGTAAGGGGGCCATTTTGAGGAGAGGCAGTGTCTGAGGCCTGCACTTATTTTGCCTACTTTTCATCCCTTATGCCCAGGGGTAGTGAGTGTTGCATGGGCCTAGTGTTTCTGAGGGGTGTCTTCTTGAATTTAAACACCATTGAGGCCATGGATGGGCTGGGATTGTGCAGATTTTATTGTTTTTTGTCGTTTTTTTGGGCCTGCTGGTGTGGCCCTTTGCCCAGGGGTGGTGAGTGTTGCATGGGCCTAGTCTTTCTGTGGGGTGTCTTCTTGAATTTAAACACCATTGAGGCCATGGATGGGCTGGGATTGTGCAGATTTTATTGTTTTTTGTCGTTTTTTTGGGCCTGCTGGTGTGGCCCTTTGCCCAGGGGTGGTGAGTGTTGCATGGGCCTAGTCTTTCTGTGGGGTGTCTTCTTGAATTTAAACACCATTGAGGCCATGGATGGGCTGGGATTGTGCAGATTTTATTGTTTTTTGTCGTTTTTTTGGGCCTGCTGGTGTGGCCCTTTGCCCAGGGGTGGTGAGTGTTGCATGGACTGAGTGTGCCTGTGGTGTTGTCTCACTCTTTTTGATGTAAACATCATGGATGGCATTGGATTGTGGTGATTTCTGGCTGTTTTTCTGTTTTTTGGGGGTGTACTGTTGATGTGGACTGGCCATGTGGGTGGTGGTGGTGGCCATCTTGAGTGCTGGCTGGTACAGGCAACATGTGCTTGGGGTGTAAGGGGGCCATTTTGAGGAGAGGCAGTGTCTGAGGCCTGCACTTATTTTGCCTACTTTTCATCCCTTATGCCCAGGGGTAGTGAGTGTTGCATGGGCCTAGTGTTTCTGAGGGGTGTCTTCTTGAATTTAAACACCATTGAGGTCATGGATGGACTGGGAATGTGCAGATTTTATTGGTTTTTGTCGTTTTTTTGGGCCTGCTGGTGTGGCCCTTTGCCCAGGGGTGGTGAGTGTTGCATGGGCCTAGTCTTTCTGTGGGGTGTCTTCTTGAATTTAAACACCATTGAGGCCATGGATGGGCTGGGATTGTGCAGATTTTATTGTTTTTTGTCGTTTTTTTGGGCCTGCTGGTGTGGCCCTTTGCCCAGGGGTGGTGAGTGTTGCATGGGCCTAGTCTTTCTGTGGGGTGTCTTCTTGAATTTAAACATAATTGAGGCCATGGATGGGCTGGGATTGTGCTTATTTTATTGTTTTTTGTCGTTTTTGGGGGGCTGCTGGTGTGGCCTTTTGCTTGCCCAGGGGTGGTGGTGGTGCATGGACTGAGTGTGCCTGTGGTGTTGTCTCACTCTCTTTGATGTAAACATCATGGATGGCATTGGATTGTGGTGATTTCTGGCTGTTTTTCTGTTTTTTGGGGGTGTACTGTTGATGTGGACGGGCCATGTGGGTGGTGGTGGTGGCCATCTTGAGTGCTGGCTGGTACAGGCAGCAACATGTGCTTGGGGTGTAAGGGGGCCATTTTGAGGAGAGGCAGTGTCTGAGGCCTGCACTTATTTTGCCTACTTTTCATCCCTTATGCCCAGGGGTAGTGAGTGTTGCATGGGCCTAGTGTTTCTGAGGGGTGTCTTCTTGAATTTAAACACCATTGAGGTCATGGATGGACTGGGAATGTGCAGATTTTATTGGTTTTTGTCGTTTTTTTGGGCCTGCTGGTGTGGCCCTTTGCCCAGGGGTGGTGAGTGTTGCATGGGCCTAGTCTTTCTGTGGGGTGTCTTCTTGAATTTAAACACCATTGAGGCCATGGATGGGCTGGGATTGTGCAGATTTTATTGTTTTTTGTCGTTTTTTTGGGCCTGCTGGTGTGGCCCTTTGCCCAGGGGTGGTGAGTGTTGCATGGGCCTAGTCTTTCTGTGGGGTGTCTTCTTGAATTTAAACATAATTGAGGCCATGGATGGGCTGGGATTGTGCTTATTTTATTTTTTTTTTGTCGTTTTTGGGGGGCTGCTGGTGTGGCCTTTTGCTTGCCCAGGGGTGGTGGTGGTGCATGGACTGAGTGTGCCTGTGGTGTTGTCTCACTCTCTTTGATGTAAACATCATGGATGGCATTGGATTGTGGTGATTTCTGGCTGTTTTTCTGTTTTTGGGGGGTGTACTGTTGATGTGGACTGGCCATGTGGGTGGTGGTGGTGGCCATCTTGAGTGCTGGCTGGTACAGGCAGCAACATGTGCTTGGGGTGTAAGGGGGCCATTTTGAGGAGAGGCAGTGTCTGAGGCCTGCACTTATTTTGCCTACTTTTCATCCCTTATGCCCAGGGGTAGTGAGTGTTGCATACTTGCATGTCCCTAGTCTTTCTGTGGGGTGTCTTCAATGTAAACATCATGGATGGCATGGGATTGTGCTCATTTTTCTGTGTTTTGTCGATTTTTTGGGGTGTATAACTGAACTGATGTTCCTCTGTCTTCCATTGCTTTTAGGTGCACAAGAAGACTCAATAGAACCACCAGTGCCAGGAAGAAGTCCTGCAGCGGTGTGTGCAGCATAACGTCACGCGACGTCACGTCTGGACACAGAACCCTCTGCAACTCGTGCAACTGCTGCCTGCTGACCTGCTCTGAAGAAGATGGCCCCAAAAAAAGTAACCCGTAGCTCCTCTAGCAAGAAAGGTGCCAGTAAGGAGCAGAAGAAGCAAGTTACCAAGGACACTGGTGTGCCGCCCGCCCCTTTTTTTGTGAGTAAAAAAAAAAGTATGCCTGCAGCAGCTGCAGCGGGATCTGCTGGGGACCAAGCTGGCAGCAGCACCCCCGCTCCATTGGGCTCAGTGCCACCACCACCACCACGCCAACTTAAGTCCAAGCCCTTGAGTGCTGCAGAGGCAGCCAGTATACTTCTTCAATCACCATCGACCAGTGATGTTGGCTCATCGCAAGAAAGCAGCAGCAATGTCCCTCAATCAACACAGGTTGTTGTAGCTCCTCTGACGAGTGTTGAACAACCACAGCGGCAACAACAATCACATGTGCAAGTACAAGCCCAAGTACATGTGGAAGGAGAGGCAGCGCAAGGAGATGCGCATGCAGAGGTGCATGGAGGGTCACAACAAGTGCCCACAATAGTTGTTCCTCCCGAAGTAGGGGCACATCAGGAAATCGACAATCAAGGCGAGGTATCATTTGAGGAAGCCACTCCTCCTGATGATCCTTCATTGTCTTCCACAACCCTAGCAAGGAAGAGATCAAGGGTGGTGTCTACATCCTCTTCAAGCACACCTCCTTCTGATGATACGGATCAAACTTGGGAACCAGCACCACAGCCGTCTGAGAGTGAGGCACACCATGATCCAACAAAGGTACTTAAGCGTAAAAGGAAGCTCGTCCAAAGTCTCAGACTTATGGAGTGTGATGAGGCTCAACAAGAAGTGGCGGATACTGCTGCTGATGAAGACTCTGCCAACGACGACCCAGTCATCATAAAGGTCACTGCAGCCCCAGCGGGCATGCAGCAAACAGACATTTTGACCCTAGCCCGAAGAGCTGCTGCGCGTGATGATGATGATGATGATGTTGTCGATGAGGAGGCAGTGGAAACACCACAATCATTGGAGTTAAGTAGTACACCAACTCGTCCCGCTTCCATATTTCTTTCTGGCAAGAAGAGACCTGCGTCAACCTCGACCTTAATTAGTGGCGGTGAAAGTGGAAAACGTACAAAAGTTGGCCAATCCAGATCCTCCACTTCATCTGGCATTAGCTTCATGACCACCACCACCACCAGTATCGCCGCCTCCTCCAGGTCCCACAGACACTTCAAGTCCCCAGTTTGGGACTTCTTTACTGTTTGTCCCAAAAATCCAAGGTTTGCCATTTGTACCCTTTGTAAGCTTGCAGTTAGTCGTGGTAAGCCAGGTAGCAACTATGGTACCGGCGGCCAGAGTGGTCATCTTGACAGAAAGCACGGTGTCCAATGGTTTGCGCACCTAGCTGCGATCAAGAAAGGCCAAAATCAAGGAAACGTTGATGTTTCATCTGATGTTGACGAGCAGGAAGAAGACGTGTCAAACACTTCCCTTACACCCAGTACCCCTCTCAGCAGCACACCCAATGTGAGGCACACTAAGAGTGTTGGAGCGAGTGAGACACCAACGCACAAAAGTTCACCAGCGAGCAAAATTGGGTCAACGAAGTCATTATCAGCCCGTAAATGCTTGGTCCAGGCCAACATTAGAACAATGCTTACTTCAGACGTGCCATATGAACGCAACCACCCACTGACGCGTCTGTATAACACTAAGCTGGCTAAAATGCTAGCTGTGGACCTTCTACCTTTTTCTTTTGTAGAAGCGGTAGGTTTTCTTGAATTAGTTGCAACGCTCTGCCCTAAATGGAAGGTTCCGAGCCGGTTCTATTTTGCCAGAGTTGCGGTTCCAGCACTACATGAAGATGTGCTGCAGGCGATTGGGGCAGCTTTGCAGAAGAGTGCTGTTCACACAATACATCTGACAACAGACATGTGGACCAGTGGCCCAGGCGATGATTACATGTGCATCACTGCACACTGGGTCTCTTTTTCAGGTGTTATAGCAAAGCTAAACGCAGGTGTTGACCCGGACCAAGTTTTCAAAGCTGCTCGGAAACATGCAACACTAGCCATGTTTGCCTTGGAGAAAAGTCACACAGCAGAAAACCTTTTGGAAGAGTTTGACAAAAAGGTGTTGTCAATGCTATCCCCCCTAAAACGCAAGATTGGTTATGTTTCCACGGATAATGGCGCCAATGTAGTTAAGGCCATGTCACAGGGTCACCATGTTAGAGTGCCGTGTTTGGCGCACTGTATCAACCTGGTAGTTCAAAAATTCTTGAGTGATAAAGAGAGTCCAGCGTTCGAGGTAATGGCCACCTGCCGCAAAATGTGCAACCATTTCAGCCATTCTTTTAAGGCCCGGAAGCATCTGCGGAGACTGCTACTTCAACGTGGAATGCCAGTGAAAGCACTCATCCAGGAGGTGGCAACACGTTGGAACTCAACCTTCTACATGCTTGAGCGTCTGCATGAGCAGTATACGGTACTCGATCACTATTTCTTGACAGAGGCTACATCTCAGAAGGAGGACCTGCGGATGAGTAAGGCGCAATGGGCCATAGTTAAAAGCCTGACAGACATGCTTCGTCCTTTTGAGTTCTTCACGCGTGCAGTCAGCCAGGAGGACTGTAATTTGGGAAAAGCTATCCCATTGTTGTGCATACTGGAGCACCAACTGATGGCGGTTTCTTCTGAGTTTGAAAAAGATGAAAAAAAAAAAAACCATTTCATTTTGTCTGAGAAATTATTACATCGCCTACGTGGTGATGAACGTCTTAAAAACATCAACTCAGATCAGCATTACATTTGTGCTACTATTCTGGATCCACGCTACAAAAAGGCGCTGGCAGACAACGCATTCTTTCCTTTCGCTGATGCAGATGTTCAAAAGTACAAACATTGGTTAGCCTGGTCAGCCAAGAGGTTTGAAAAAGAACGGCAGGTTATTGAAGGAGAAGCCAGTACATCAGCATCAGCATCAGCAGGCCATCCGCAGTCACAAGAATCCACTTCTGCACCTGTGGCTGGGGCACAAGTGACCTCTCAGCCGTTAAAGACACCGGCAACTGGATCATCTGCACCACACACAATGACAACACTAACAGTGGCTGGGGAGGAGGATTGGCTAAGTTTGATGGGGTATGGTTCTCTAAAAAATGTCACAGGCACAGCAAAAAGTAAGCAAAGTGGAGGAACAGTTGATGACCTTGAGTCGATGGTGCAGGACTATCTGAATGACTCAACAGTGGTCTTTCTTAATGAGGAGCCATTGCAGTATTGGCATGGCAAAAAACAATTGTGGCCACAGCTCTACAACCTGGCTATAAACTATTTGTCTTGCCCACTCGCAAGTGTGTCTTCTGAACGTGTTTTCAGTGCTGCTGGTGGCATTGTAACTGCCAAACGGAGCCGCCTATCGCCCAAAAATGTGGAGCGGCTGACAATGATCAAGATGAATCAGCACCTCATACCACCAGATTACAAAGTGCGAGAAAGCACGCCACATGAAGACGATGAGGACAGCAACGTAGATGAGGGGATTTTTTCTCTGTTCGGTGCCACTGACCTCATCCAGCCTGAATTCGCAGAGTATGATGACGAAATCTTGTTCTTATTCCCTGACACCGAGCCCTGAAAATGAGACAATCAATCAAGAACTTTCTTTTTCGTCCTTATTCACTTTTATTCCTGTGTGCTTTGTGTCTCTCTTTCTTTGTTTTGCACAGTTAATTTAATTCAAACTTTAATCACCTAATCCCAAAAAGAAGACCATCATCAGAACTGTCTTCACTTGTTTGCTTATTGATTTGAAGGTGCCGCAGTCTACATTCCTCAGGTTCACAAGTTCTGAAGAACATGCTCCTCTATCCTCCTCCTCCAGACTGCGATTTCCCTCCAAGCAGAGTGCTGGATTACGCACAATGAAGAAAGACTCAGCACTTGTGGGGGTGTTGTACTTCTTTGCGGGTGAGTTGACGGTTTTGGGCCCATTGCTGTGAAGCTCTAATAATGGACAAAAGTGTTTTGGACCAAATATGAGGTGAAAATTTCTTGCCGTTTTTGCTGACTTGCTTGCCTTTGAGGTGCTCTTTGGCGGGGTTCCGGGGGTTTGTGTGTAATTTTTGGTGTCTGTCGAAGCACTGCTGCGACAGTCTAATCTTGATTGCATTTGCTTTTCAGGAAATCCGTGGTGGAAAACAGGAGTTATGATGATTGATGATGACCTAGCTGCACAGCGCGTTACTTTGGACCGAAGGCCGAGAGATATTGTAAGTATGAGATTTAGCTTTTTCGCTGTTTGGGGGTGTTGTCGGGTGTTTTTTTGCGGGTGGGTTGGCGCCGGCGGGTCTTGCCTGGGGCATTCCTGGGAAGGTCTAATACCGGATACAAGTATTTTGGACAAAATCCATAAGGAACAGCCTTTTTTTTGCCATTTCTTCAGACATCTTGCTCAATGTAGCTTTTGGGGGGCTTCCTGCTGTTCGTGGGTGGGTTGCGGCCGGGGTCTCTGTCGAAGCACTGCTGCGACAGTCTAATCTTGATTGCATTTGCTTTTCAGGAAATCCGTGGTGGAAAACAGGAGTTATGATGATTGATGATGATGACGACCTAGCTGCACAGCGCCGCGTTTGGACCGAAGGCCGAGAGACATTGTAAGTATGAGATTTAGCTTTTTCGCTGTTTGGTGGTGTTGTGTCGCGTGTTTTTTTGCGGGTGGGTTGGCGCCGGCAGGTCTTGCCTGGGGCTTTCCTGGGAAGGTCTAATACCGGATACAAGTGTTTTGGACAAAATCCATAAGGAACAGCCTTTTTTTTGCCATTTCTTCAGACATCTTGCTCAATGTAGCGTTTTGGGGGGCTTCCTGCTGTTCGTGGGTGGGTTGCGGCCGGGGTCTCTGTCGAAGCACTGCTGCGACAGTCTAATCTTGATTGCATTTGCTTTTCAGGAAATCCGTGGTGGAAAACAGGAGTTATGATGATTGATGATGATGATGACGACCTAGCTGCACAGCGCCGCGTTTGGACCGAAGGCCGAGAGACATTGTAAGTATGAGATTTAGCTTTTTCGCTGTTTGGTGGTGTTGTGTCGGGTGTTTTTTTGCGGGTGGGTTGGCGGGTCTTGCCTGGGGCATTCCTGGGAAGGTCTAATACCGGCTAGAAGTTAGTTGGACAAAATCCATAAGGAAACACCAGTTTTGGCACTTTGTAAGTTAGGGTTCGTTAGGGTTAGCCCTAGCAGCAGGATTGCATGTGTTTAGGGGGGTTCTATTGCAACGCGGTTCTGTTGTTGTAGAGCACTGTTGGAGCGATGCTGGCTATGGATACTTTTGCTTGCAGGCAAGTGGTTTGAATACAATCCACGGTCTGTATTTGGGTCTACTGTTACTTTCAAAGTACGTTTTGTAACCATTTTTCTGCTAGGCATCATCAAAGTGTGACTTTTTGAACCACACAGCGTACATACCTTTTATTTATTTATCAGTGGTATTGTAATAGCACTTCCTGTTTTCCGTTCAATAATTACAGGCCGGGTTTCAGTCAACATCCGCCAGGCAGGCAGTGGACAGGGTGTCTCTTCTGTCAGTGGTCACCACCACATTGATGGACGAAGCGTCAGCTGGAATGGAGGAGTGCCGCCAATAAGAGGAATTGTTTGCTGCATGCAACTTACTTACCAATTTCAACAGGACAACTCCAACAACATACGCAATACAGATACAGTATCCATTGTTGTCTTTTATTCTATGAGTGTGACTGCATGTGCTTACCTTTACTTTGTAACCAAAGATTGTCTGTAAACTCTGTATCTTCAATTATTGTTTGTCCATGCTCTGCTTTTTTTTTCTTCTCTCAACAAAACCTACCCAAAAAGAAACCCCCATTCCCATCCATTTTACAAACCCTAACCCTCTTCCCCCGGGCTGTGTTGTTTTGCTTGATGTCTGACTAAAATGACATCAATAATTCCACACACTTGCTGGGGAGGATAAGGTGATAGCAGCAACAGGCTGGTGAAGGAATACGAGGATATCTTCTAGACTTACTCAGCTTCAGTACTATATCTTCTAGTAGTAGTAGCCAATGTCAAATAAATTCAACGCAAGTACTAGTTATACTTGCAATACTTTACCATTTGTTAGGCTACATTATGGCACTGTTCTAGTGTACTGTCACCTGCTATTTTCTCGATCGTACCGTAACCGTTGTAATGCTACAGTAAGGAGTACAAACAAGGTTTCGTTTTCTTTTTTTCCATAGGCATGCAACTGCCACTGTGTCACACCACTAGTAACACCGCAATGAGGAAATGTCACCCGCCCAGGAATGACAACGTTAATCCCCATTTCACCTGGAGCCAGCCCTGGGCCTAGCCCTAATTTCTAACACAAATTACAGGTAAGATAAGCGTTTGGTGGGAGGTAGTATAATGGAGTATTATTTCGGAGTAGACAAGAGTTTGACGGTTGTACTACTAAAGTCCTACGACTGTTCAGGAAAACAAAGTTACTGTTACACCCCCGCCCCCCACCCACCAGACTGAAAAGCAGTAAAAAACAGGTATGGTCAGATAAAGTAGTTGAAAAATATATTTATTTATCCCTAACAAAATAATCTCCCTCACCCACCCTAACCCCAACGATTGTCTCTGAAACGTCCCAAAACGATCCCAACTCCCAAATCCCACCCCCCAAAAGTCTATAAAAAAAGGGCAAGGGACACTCCACTACTGGAGGGTGCTGGTGCTGGTGCATGATGCGGCATGGGCATCATACTCCTTGCGGAGGGTGGCAAGCTCGGAGCGGAGGCCCTTAACCAAGGTCTTATACCTCAGGACCTCCTGCTCCAGGTTGGACATGCGGACTCGTAGGCGGTGTTGGCGTTCCTTGCAGCTCCTGTGGGGGGCAGCTGGTGTTTCCGGTGCTTGGCGGTGGCGGTCGGCTTTCTTAGCCCGGCTCGGTCCCGCTGGTTTAGTCACGGAGGAGGATGCAGTCGAAGATGTTGCCCCGCTCGACTGCGTGTCCTCCTCCTCCTCCAGGGCCACCAGCCGCCGATACTCGGCGACTGTGGCCTCCAGCCTCCGTTGCCGGGCCAATCTAGCCTGCTCCCTCCTTGTTGTTGATTTGGAAGAAGGAGCAACTATATGAAGAAAGAAAGACATAGTCTGTAACCAATGCTCCTTATTAATAACACAAAGTGATTGAGCCGAAAGTTGGGTCACAGAGTACAAGTAGCAAATTGAAAGCACAGTACATAACTATTGAGGACAGTATCTATGTAACCCTCCCACTTCTGCATCCTTGCTCTAACAGTAGTGGTAGTTTAATGAACTAATTCTACGACCACTATGGACTTCCATTACAGTCGACTATGACAGTACACCAGTCTTATTCTTCTTCTTCTCTCTTGTTTAGGGAAATGGGTACGTTATCTTATGCAAGCCGGCAGAATGACATGGACACAGCACAGTGAAGTTGCACCCGAGAAAAAAAGTTGCACACCATGATGATGGAGACAGACTTGCGTTACTGTACCGGTCCAGTACATGCAGGTGGTGAAGCTATTACTTTTCTATTACGGGTGGCACTGAGAATACTCTGTTACAAGGGCTACTGCTTAATTAATTTACCTTTCACCCTACAGTGCAAATGAGTACTAGAAAAGGAAACTGAAGAAGCTAACTAATTTGATTATCTATCACTTCACATGGGACGTATTTAATGACAGATGAGATGACTTTAGGTGCTTTGCTTAATATTGAGTGAACACAGTGATACACCCACACATGAATGACGTACTACAAGTAAACTAAAGTTATTAAGAGAGGTACGGAGTGTCCACCGTAATAACCAGATATATGCTGTGAATGCAAACGCAATACAAAGTACTGCTACTATTCATGGAAGTATTGGACACATTTACAATTTCTTTTCCTTGCCTTCCCTGCACTGGGACGGACGTGCGGGTGCGGTGGTACATGCTCTTCAAGGTAACACTTACTTCACCTGGCGACCATCTACTCTCTCTAGATACACATTTGCTATGTAAGAGTCAGAGAATACCATGCTCCAGGCATCCATTCATTCAAAGTATACGCACACATACAGTTTCTGTTTCACCCACCCAGGCTGCTGTCCTTCCACCCATCCTTGCTTCATCATTGACCCAGCCATGCACCATACCATATTCTTTCCTTCCCAGCCACCTCTGGGTCCAAGCAAACACATATCGTTCTTCTTTGCCAGCCATCATACAAGTTCGCGTCCCACTTACTTACACCCTTCTTTCGCTTTTCGTTCATCCCATCCATCACGTTCGTCTAAGAACTTATTGGGATTCTTCTCACCAAAAACTTCACAGCTAAGTCGAAGTACATTTCGAGGAGGCTACTACCTGGTTGATTTGTAATTGTAATACACCCGTGCAGAAAGCACACTATGCAGTCTTCAATCTCAATAAGTAAGGAATATATAGCTTACCTGTTTCCGCCACCACCGTTTGATCCCCCACAGGAACGGCCACCAGCTCTTCTACCGCCGCATCCTCCCCAGAGGCCTCCGAGTCCAAGTCCAACACATCAGCCACCTCCGCGCTGGCCCCGTCACCAGATGTTACACCTACAAAGTACATTTAAGAAAGTTAGAATACACCACTCACTACTATATAATATTTGGTCTAGGAGAAATGTTAAAAAAACAGAATACAATGTAATAATTTGTGACTGTCTACTCCATAGTAAAAATGTCCCATTTTCCAGGGAAGGCTGTTGTCTTGCTGCACTTTTATGCACAACTGATGAATGCTTGCTTTTGATTTTTAACACGCACCACTTTTTCTCCTAACAGACAGAAGCTTGACTCCTGAGTCCTAAGAACACGACCAGGATCAAGTTCAAAGTAGGTGAGAGTTCGGCTCGACCACAAGAAATGTGTCCAATTAATCGTCAGCACTAACCACTTTTCCGTTTACAGTTAAATAGTTTTATGACAAAGTAGATTTCAATAAATGTGTTTACTTTTAATAAAGCTTTTACACTTAAATAGACTCTGTGGTTTTTGTTCCTCTAGACTAGAGTGGATGAGCTAAAGGTTTTGGAATTTTTGCAAGCATGAGTGCCTCTGACACTTCTTGACTGTGCTGTGACTCCGTACTACTCTCTTGTCCTGCGTACGATAATCTAGAGATCATTGGGGATCTATAATCGGTGACTTCGGGAGCTGAATGACTCTGCCACACTATCTAGTCAGTAAGGAGACAGTGCATAGAGGTATTGCTGAATATAATGGGAGTCCAATGGAATTGCCAAATGTCCAATCTTAGTTAGCTACACAGACAGACTAATAAGAATAGTCTAGTAATACCACAGGGAGTCATCATATTCGAGGCAGGATAAGAATTTATATCCAGTCTACAAGAAGATCAAAGACGATTTAGAAAAAATCGAATGAGGAACGCTAGGAAAAAATAGGTACTGTTTAGTAAAATGTAAACTTACTGGGGCCAGCAAAGGAGCCCTCGCCTGCCCGATCCTGGCCTGCATCCTCAGCACCCTCCTCCTGTGTCCTCTTGCCCTTGGGGGGAGCTGATGTACAACATGAAAGAAAGAAAAACCATAAAACATGGATGAGATTTTTCAACCAAATCAAACATTTCAAAAGAACAATAACAACATATTTTGGAAAAATAGCAAATAGATAGACAACTATTCCACGGGATCTATCTCATGTGGTATACTACGTTATTCGTATTGCCTGATTTGCGGAACGTTGACTTAGAAAGTTCCTATGTAACTCAATAAACAGACTACTAAAGAGGTTTGCCTAGGCCTGGCACTGCAGGCAGTAGTGCACAACACGTGACAGACAAAGTCCATCCTGCTTGCAGATCAGTGAATACTCAAACTATCAATCCACCCGCCACCACCGCCACTATTTCTTCTGATAGCCATGTGACTGTCTAAAGGAAGGACACTGGACTTCAGTCTGTTGGGGCTGATTTATAAGTCCCTTGCGGAAGTTGCGGCTGATTTTCCTCCATTGTTGCGTGCCTTTTCTGACGCAGCGGCAGAACAAAAGACTCGCCATGGTGTTGGTGCGGCGTATATATTAAAAAAAAAAACACATATGGGCATATGGGCGATGCATCACGTTGTAAAGCCCTGCGCCATCAGGGGGCGTTCCGGCGCAAGGGAGGGCGTACCTGCGCAGGAACGAATCCTAAAAGTGGCTGAGGGAAATCTACAAGATGTCAATCAGTCATTTTTATGACAATGATGCATGACTCAAACCCTGCGCGCTTGAAGCCGACGTACGGCTTGATGCAGCATTGGGGAGATAGGGTACCCCAGAGCATTGCTGGAGCTGCGCCATCGTTGGCACGCAACTCCAGCAATGCGCTGCCTTTACGGCACAGATGCGTAAGGCTTCTGTGACGTTTTGGGCCAATGGGTGGTGGTGGCATGGCACACAATTACTGCCGCATCCCTGCTACTTTGCAGGGATGCGCCGGTAATTGAAAATATGACCCTTACTGTCTAGCATTACGCAGTTCTTTTCTTTACAGTACACTGATACATAATTTCTCAGGCCAATGAAATGCTTCTGAACACAACATACAAAACAAAGAAGCATAGTAGCAAGCAAGGCTACTGAGAAGGAGAGCAGTGCACCTGAAAATGAAATGCATAGAAGATTTTGAAATATAATTTACCTCAATGTAATCGGCAGCATTATTGCTCTTGGTAAAGAACAAAGATTTGCAAATAACAGAGCAGGATAAAACAGAGTAGTAAATGTACTACTACTACTACTCACCAAGCCCGGGGACCTCTACGCCGAGCGCGTCCAGCAAGTCCCGCTCCCGGTCCATGACATCGGTCCAGCGGTGGGTGGCCTGGTTATATGTGCGCCGGACCCCAGAGATCTTGTACATGGCCCGGCACACCTTCTCCCACCGCTGGCGGCGCTCCCGGATGCCATAGCCGGTCGCGATCTTGCCGCCTCCCAGGATCGTCTTGGGGAGGCGGCGCTGGACATGGAAGATCAGTGCCGCCACTTCCTCCGCGCTAAAGATCTCCCTCGGGACCACTTGCTCCCCCCTTAAACGCCCGCACGGGAGCCGGGCACGGGGTGCGGGACCCTTCCCCTTCTCAGGGTGCTTCCCGGCTCCCTTTACCATGGTCTGGGCAGAAATAAACTGAAATGATAAAGAAGAAATAGAATAGTGAAGAAGAAAATAAAAGAGTTTAAAAAAGTAGTTTAAAAGTAACTAAAAGCTGCAGAAAACACAAAAATATAGAGCTAGAAAAATAGAGGGTTAGATAATAAGTAAAATTAGATCAAAAAAACTTCAAACAAGCAAAGGATGGCAGAGATTGAGAGAGGATAGAGAAAGCATGCCCAGAACCATAGCAATGAATGAGAAACAAGATGGCCGCGCCCGTTCACGACCGCGTGGGTAAGTTCGCGCGAGATTTTCCTTGCGAGTACGCGCGAACTTGTACTCGCGAGCAGCACACTTTGCGAGATTACACATAGCGGGCGGAAACGGAATTACGTCACGCCAACAAGATGGCCGCGCCCGTGTACGACCGATAGGGTAACTTGGCAAACGAATAGCTAGAAGCGCCTCGCGAACACGCGCAAGATCACGCGAACATACACGTCGCAACAAAAACAATTTTGTATTCGCACGTATTCGCGGCTTCCGAAATCGATCTCGCACGGATTCGCGCCCCAAATAACGCGCGAAATTGCAAAAAAAACGATTTTAGCTAAAATGAAAGCAATGAGCAGGTGCAAAAGTTCAAACTTAACATTAGTAACATTCAAGGTAGTGCTTCCTGATGGGCCCCTCCAGAGTTTGCAACAATTCTATGACCCTGCTATGACCCAAACAGCAGGCTCATAGAATAGCACCATAAAGGTCCTGTAAAAAAAAAATTTCACTGCAACAAAAAGCAAATTACAGATAAGGAAGGAAGCAGGTGCCAGCCAGACTGGAACTTTCAAAATTACTGACACATTAATGAAACACAAATTAATTGATGGCAGTTGAAGAAGGGCAGGTGTGCTAGCTTTTTTCAACCACCATAATCTACAGTAATAAATAAACCTAATAGGTGCCTGTGAGGATGTACTAGAGGGTGGCATGGGTGTCCCAGAGGGTGGCAGTGGTGAAACAGAGGGTGCTGTGAACCTGTGATGATAAACCAGACGTAGAAACAACATAGTCGCGGCCGTTGCAAGCCGAAAAGTAAGTTCGCAATTGCGAACTTGTCCCAAAATCGGCGCGAACACGCGCCAACACAAAAAACGGAAAAATCCGCAAGTCCGCTAGAGTTCGCGGATCTTCGCGGATTGCGAATCCGTAAATACGCAAGTTCGCGGATTGCCAATCCGCAAAATCCGCCCATGCTTACAGACAAGTCTGTCCCATGTTTTGTTCTGGCCTAGGTGTCCTGCTAAGGGAATATCGTGTGCCAAGGTAAGAAGGAAGCCCCTAAATTGCAGAGGTATGACCAACCTCCAGGTTGTACCAGGCTTGGGGTCTCTACCCTCTGAATAAAGGAGCCCATCATCCCAATAAACCTTATGGGTACCTTGAGCATTCCCAGCAGCCTCAGCAGCAGCCTGCTGTCTGAGGGGTTCAAGAGAAGGACAGGATAACTGAGCCTGCCCCAAGTCTGCCCTAGAAGGTCCCCCTGTCCCCAGAAACTCAACCTGATCAGGTTCAAGCTCTATAGGGACAGTTCCTTCAGGGGTCTCAAGATCATCTTCCTGTGAAGGCTGATCCTCACTTGTTGGCATTTGGGAAGGCATAGCTTTTACCCTCCTGTTCCTTGTCTTGGGAGGTACTTGGTCCATTGTTCCAGGATCCAAGACTTGAGGTTCAGAGAGGCACTTTTTGGCCTGTGACCTGGTCACAGCAAGGACATGTGATGATATCCCTAACATCTCTGCATGAGTCCTGTACTCAACTTCTGACCATATAGAGCTCTCCAGGTCATTGCCCAACAAACATTCTACTGGGAGATCAGCACTAACCACAACTCTTTTTAGGCCAGTTACCCCTCCCCAGGAAAAGTTAACAATTGCCACACTATGTGTAGTAGTGACATTGCTGGCATTGGTCACCAGGTAATTATCACCTGGTATGTACTGTCCAGGGTCCACAAAGCTAGGCATCACCATAGTGACACTGGCACATGTGTCCCTGTATGCTTGAGCCACTTTTTCATTAATCAAAGGTGTCTGTCTGTACTTGCCCAAATTATTGGGACTGACAGTAGGGGAGAAATCAATTTCCCCATCACAGATCAGAACAGCCTGTGTAGGAGTTTTGACTAGGCCAGAATCTCCATCAGTTCCCAAGGTGATACCCACTACCCCCTTAGTCTGTGGACCAACACTGCCAACTGTACTAGTGGGTGCAGGTGCCTTAGGGGCTGCAGTGTTGGGGGCTCCACCCTTTTTACAATCACTTGTCCAGTGAGTGATGTTTTTGCAAAAGCTACACCAGGGTTTTCTTTGACCTTCTTTCTTCTTCTTTTTGGAAGTTTGGGACCCACCCTCAGTATTAGTTTGGGGCCCTGTTGAAGACTTCTGGTCTTTAGCTTTCTGCTCCCCACCCTTCTGGTCTGTTTTCTTTTGGTCACCACCCGGGTTCTGGTTCTGGTTCTTTTGCTTAACTCTGGTTCTAACCCATTTGTCCGCCCTCTTTCCCAATTCTTGGGGAGAGGTTAGATCTGAGTCAACCAAATGTTGATGCAACTGCTGGTTCTCACAGTTATTTAAAATCTGTTCTCTCATAAGCAAATTATACAATCCTTCATAGTCTGTAACCTTACTTCCCAGCAACCAGCCCTCCAGAGCCTTAGTGGCACATTCAACAAATTCAGACCAGTCCTGAGTCTGTGTCTTCTGGGTATCTCTGAACATTAACCTGTACTGTTCAGTGGTTAAGCCTAACCCATCAATCAGAGCACTCTTCAGGACCACGTAGTTTCTAGAATCCCCATCACTAACTGTGAGGAGTCTGCCTCGGCCTCTACCTTCAAAGTAGAGCCACAAGATTGCTGCCCACTGATCCTGAGGGACCTGCTGTACTTTGCAGGCTCTCTCAAGTGCAGTCATCCATTTGTGGATATCATCCCCAACTTTGTAGGGGGCACAATCTTACTCAGGTTTCTATTGTCATAGGACCTGTCTTTATCCTTAGGGATATTGCTGCCACCAGTGGATCCTAATCCACTCTCTCTAGGCTGCCTTGCTCTAGCAAGTTTCTCTTTGGCCAGGGCAACTTCTAATTCTTGCTTCTGGATCCTAAGTTCAGCCTCTCTCATTTTGGCCTCATGTTCCCTTCTCTGAGGGCTAGTCAACACCCTTCTGGAGTGACCATGAGAACCTCTAGAAGCATGGGAGGCATTGGATTCACCTGAGCGATTCCTCCTCCTCCTGGGCTCCTGGTTAAGTCCATTTGGGGGTCTGAAGGGTTTAGACCCACCTTCAGTCCCAAATAAGCTTAAGTTAGCCTGGTTAAGCCTGCTGACTAACACCTGGCTATTTCTCTCATCATCAGACCCACTTTCCTCCTCCTCCTCCTCTTCTTCCTCATCCTCTGGCTGAGTATCTCCAGTGACCTGGTCTTCCTCGTCTATGTGGATAACAGGGGCAGGGGCATCAGTGTTTTCTTCTTCAGAAGGAGAACCTCCATCACCAGTCCCTGAGGGGCCTGGTCTGGAGTTCTTTAGAGCTTCAGACTGGTCTAAAAGCTCTCTGAGGTGTCCTGCTGTAGGAGTAGGACCTGTTTTGATTCCTCTCATGGAACACAGCTGCCTCAGTTCCTTAAAAGGAAAGATAGCAAATTTGGATGGTGCCCTTGGAGGGTCACTCTCAACAGAGATAGGTCCAGTGGATCCCTCTGCTCCAGACATTGCTCTAGTGTGGTGGATGTGTTGCAATCTACCTACACTTGTGTTTTCCTATAAAACCTATCTAGTAGTTGTAGTCAGGGTGTGCTACTCCCTATCCTCTACAACAACTAAGTTCAGTAGAACTTAAGTATATTAGCCTTGTTTTAGTGTACCTATCAGGTACCTGTATGATCTTTCAAATGATACTCTCAAAGATTGTAATGGTAAAACAACAGCAAGCTCAAATCCCAATCCGCTGCTCACCAATGTGAGAAGTTGGCCTGGTATATGATGCTCACTAGTTCTAGTGATCACCTTGTACCATGCCAAGCAACCCTTATGGTGCAGGTTGTAAAGTCAACCTTATAGACAAGCTATCCTAGGGGTAGCATGGACTAAGCAGTCTTAGGCTAAACTCTGTTAAGGCATGTGAAGCAAGCTGTTTTACCATACACAATCCCCTTGAATACCAAATGAAAGGACACCACACAGATATATATTGAAAATATATATAGATTTATTTCTACAAATATACCCTATACTCTTTATGAGCACAGAAGCAAATGCGTTAAAACAAAACACAGTTTAAATATACAAAAGTTGCACAATATGGATGAGCCCTAGGGGCCACCGAAGCCATATACTAAAATAGTGGTATAAGAACCACTATGGGGAAAGTGAAGAGGCCTAGGGCCTGGGGAATCGCTGGAGCTGTTCGGGACTAGCAGTGATGAAGTCGGGAAAGGCGAGCGGGACTCGGGTGCAGTGCGGAAAGTGCACGCAGGTACCAATGCAATGTCAATGGTGCGTAAAAGTTACAAAGTTAGTTATTAAGGAACCTTCCGAGTGACCTAGAAGGATGAAACTTTAGACACAGACACTAGAGGTGTGTACCAGTGTGGGAACACTGGCGTTGCTGAGTTACCTCACCCACAGGAAGCGGGTGCATAGGGTCGAAGTAGTGTCGGGTTTCGTCACGCAGATCGATGGTGCTTGGAGCTGAAGATGCTGCAGGCGGCTCGATGTGAAGAGTTCCGGTGGATCCAAGGGTGGATCCGAAGAGGTGAAGACCTGGAAGCAGAGGGGACAATGTTCAAAGTCACTAGCCAGTGACTACCGTGGAACCAGGAAGGAACCAGGCGATGTCGGGTGCAAACAGGCGATGAGGTGAAGATTGTCTCTGCAGCCAGGTCGTCCAGGCATTGGTCATGAGCTGTCCCACAAAGGCTCTCGCTGATGGCGGTGTCGGCAACCTGATTGAAGCAAACAGGCCTTGGCAAAAGCAAGCCACACAGGAAGTGATTCAAGCTTTTCACTCGGACCAGCAAGGTCAGAGCGGGTGCTCCTTTTCAGGGGAGCAAGGGCCAGTCTGGAGCAACCAGACCAGCAGTGTAGTTTGTCGTTTTCATCACCAAGATGGCCGCTAGCCACGTGGCAAGTGGCCGGGATGGCGCGTCGAGTGGCACAGTGCAAAAGGGCCCCACGCAGATAGTGGAGATGCTGGGGGGCTGATCTTCGGTGCAAAGGCTGCGCGAGGTTGGGGATTCTCAAACCCTAAAGCACAGCATCGAGGGTGCCTCGGGTGCTGCGCAGTCAGCTTCTTGGGGGTCTTTCAAGAGGTCCGGTCCCACGTCTCTCGGTGCCTCCACGGGTCCCTTCTTTGCAGGGACTGTGGATCGGGCTGTGATATGTCTGGGAGTCTGGGTCTTGTCAGGCTCTGGGCTCGGGCTCCGGCGGGAGGCGGTGGCAAAGCAGATGTCGAGTTGCTGGTTGGTGCCTGTGTTCACAGGGTGGCCACTCCTAGGCCACAAGGGAGATGCTCTTCAGTCTTCTGTGCAGCAGAATGTCGAAGTCCAGTCGTCTTCTTAGTTTCAAGTTGATTCAGGATGATCTGAAGTCGCAGGACACAGCTCCCGCTCTTATTCCAAATCTGGGGGCCGGATCACCTAATAGGTCCCTCCTCTGGGTGGGACCAGGAAGGGGAGTAGTTACACCCCCTTTCCTTTGTCCAGTTTCGCGCCAGGACTGGGGCTGGAAGGTCCCAGCACCGGTTTGAACTGGCCTATGCACAGGGACACCTTGTGTGCCCCAGGCATGTCTATTTCTATTCAGCCCTGTCCTACCCAATACACAAAATCCTGTCAGGGGTGGTGCTAGCACCTCCCAAGGCAGGAAACCCTTTGTCCAAGCTGCCCTCGCTGGAAGGACTCCCAGCAACAGGAGGTCAGACTTGTGTCTGTGGTGGCAGCATCCATTTTGTGATGCTGAGGCTCTGTTTAACTTTACCCGGGTTTCAGGTTAGGTACATGTCGTGTCCCTCTAGAAGGGTGGAAATTCGTATGACACCTTACTCGACATGTTTTGATAAAGCCAAACCTAAGATAGCATTTAACCGCGAGGATTATAATGCACTTAAGAGTATATGGTATGGCAGTATCATGAAACAGCTAAAGGACATGGTTCCGAAAGCTGCAGACAGGCTCAGCTCATGCCAGAGCACCATCTCACATATTTCCAAGCACTCTGCCTCCAGGATTGATTAGGCCTTCCATATGAGTGGCTGATTGGAACATATGTGTCCATTTTAGGTTAGGTATAGGCATACTACACCTAAGTAAGGGGTGGTTACACCGACTTACCCCAGCTGAGTGATCAGCGAGCTGTGTCAAATATGGAGGCCAGGCCAGGGGTGGCACAATATGTGCTGCAGCCCCTGGTAGGCCTTGGAAGCACCTATGCCCTGGGTACCTGGGTACACTGTTACAGGGGCCAATAAGGTGAACCAGTTCCAATTTCGTAATGCACCTAAAGTGCATTGGCATCAATTTAGAGAGAGAACAGCAGGCTGTGGGTCTGATTAGCAGGCCCACAGCCACATTAAGTCATAAACCAGTGAAGCAAAAAGCAAAAATTTGGGGTGACCATAGGATAGCAGACCCTACTCTCCTACAATGAGGTCATCAAAAGTTGGGGTCTCTGTGTTCAGACCATAAATGTTGAGTAGAACCAGCAGTGTGTTGTTTATGTGCCCCACTACAAGTATCCAATGGCCCTGGGTGTCTACCTCCTATTCTTGCAATGTAAAGGGTACTGTGTTGTGGTTAATGATTGCCACCCCCTGGTCTATCTATTCCATCCACGTAGGGATGGCAACCATGCTCAATGAAATAATAAAGACAGCTTCCCGATACAATAGTGGGTCAGATCAATTAGTTAGACGCATGATATTAGTATACATAGCGACAAACCAGCATTTTTGCAAATACTTAACAAAGTGTCGACAGGACAACGGCAACAATGCATTGTTTCATCCCCAGATTTCATTAACCATGCAGAGCAAGGGTTATTTCCACATTTGCCGGGTATCTACTGACTTGGTCACATCTGTTGCCGTTCTTCTGCCGGGTTGGGGGCAAGTTTCCAGGAAGTCTAATGCGCTGCTGGTTGTGTAAACAAATGGACCTTTCCAGCTAGTTTAATTCTTAGTTATCCGGGTACAGCGTTGAGTATTTGATCGATCATTTGCGCAGTTGATTTTTCACTTCCAGAAATGACTGCCGTGCCTCCTGGGCTATAGGCGTAAAATTCGGGAGGAAGGCCAGAGCCACCATACTGTAGATCCGGTCAAGACTTATTAAGGCGCAACATTATATCCCTGTCTCTGTAATTTTGTAAGCATGCAATGAACGTTTATGGGGGCGTCTGGGCTTGGGTTTGGGTGACAAGAGTCTAGCGGCTCATTCCACAATAAAAACAGAGGAAAAGGCTTCCCTGCCGGAGAATGATATGACCATTTGTTCCACGGAGGTTTCCATGTTAGATGCCTGCCTCGTTTCTGCGACTCCCATTATCCTTACATTGTTCCTTTGTGAGCGGCCTTCCAAATCATAATTTTTAAGCTTTATCATGGAAAGATCTTTGGAGAGGGTGGCCAGTTTGTGAGTATAAAGTCTTAGAGATTCTCGTTTCTCTTCCTTCAGTCTAGTGTCTTGTTTATACAAACGTACCTAGAAATAATCCACTTGTATCGGGAGGTGGTCAGTCTTGGAATCTATGGCCTTCAGACTCTCTTTCAACTCCTTGAGAAGCCTTGCCACCTCCGAGTCAGCAGGCTGTGTGGGTGTGTGTTGAGGTTCATTCATCTGACTGTCCCTTTGTTTTTCTATCAAATTGGATTCTCAGCTGTTTTTGGTTCACTTTCCCCATAGTTATGCTTTTGTTAGATCAGGGATTTCGGGCAGATAGAGTGGCTGGTTATTCAGGTGAAATTGGGCTTTTTCCCAGGTAGTCCATTGTTGTCTGGTGTGATGAACGATAGCAAGGCCTTCCCTGTAGGGTTGTGGAAGGGCCCTTCTACATGGGGGTTGAGTACCTGCCTTCTGTGTGGGGCACTCAGTATCAGGGAATGGAAGGAACTTTGATGGTTGACTCATTGAAATGGATTCCTCTTCAACCTGAAGCATCCCCTAGAGAACGGGTCACAATGCTGCAGATGTAATAAAGAGTGAGTGGGCTCAATGCCATCCTATTTATCAGCATGAAACATTAGAATTGCCCTGACACCGTGATGGTCCTGAGATCCCATCTCTTGAATCTGCACCAGTGATTGCATCCCCCGTTTTAGGTCTCCGCTGCTGTGGGGCGCCAGGTTGATAAGCACAGCACTGGGTCGTAGGCCCAACCACACCCTCGACCGTGCCTAGGGCCCCGACAGCTTGCGGACCTCTCTTCCCCACCCCAATGGGAGATATCCTTCAGGAGGGGGAGAAGAGGATGGGCCACCCCTGGCATGTCAGTGCACCGGGCCCAGGCACTGCGCCACGCATCAACTTCAGCAGCCATCCCAGCACTCAGTCGCTGTTCCACTGTGTCATCAATAGTTTCTTCACTGTCCCATCAATGTGGCAGCTCCGTTCTGCTCCATCCCATGTCGCAGACACTGTGGAGCTCTCAGAGCACTGTTCCTTGTGCACTCCAGCGCTGCCCACGTCGGGCACCACCACTTCTCGGCCTCCCCCGCACTAGGCTGCAGGTGAGTACATCAGTTTAAAAGGTGCCACTAAAACACACCTGTAAGCCACAATGTTCACAGAGCTTGGGGATCATGGTTGCATCTTGATCACGGCATAGTTCACAGCTAAAAATGTGAGCCTGCAGGGGTGGATGGCGGCTGCTATTCCATGTGGGCTGGGAGAGCTCAGCGATTGGGCAAACATCTTGTGCGCTGCCCTCTAGTCCCCTCCTCCCCCCAAAAATACATTTTAAAGAGGACCAACACAACTGTTCTTAAATCCTAGAAAGTAGATCCACACCCCTTGTCGGGAAAATATGTATAAAAATGTGATCAAAACAACCACATACGCTCTACATACCAAGGAAGGAACTGCTATGCAGAGTACTTGAAGAACTGTTTTGTGACCAGGGCTGGTGTCTGCATGATAGCCCGTCTCTCTGAGGTGAGGGGACATCGCCTGAAGTCTGCACTTTCTGCTGGTGGCACTGAGGGTCTACATTGAGTGTAAAAGACTGCCTGTCTGCTGAGGGTGGGAAGGAGTGTGCCTAGCCCTGCAGGAGGGGAGACTGTCCAGGGGGAGAAGTCCAGTGTGATGCCTTCGTGGGTAGGAGCCAGAGAAAGTGAATGACTACAAGGGAGCAAAGTCAAGAGTAACGTGGGTGTGAAGGGATCCTGCAGTCTTCCAGAGTGGTTCTTTCTGTGAATTGCAGGAAGACTTCTGAAATTGACAAGCATTGTGTGTGACTGGAAGCCTACCATGTGACTGTTAGGCTGCTGCAGTTGACGTTAGAGATTGAATCCTTTGTCGAGCCAAAGTGGAAACCGTCATTTGCTCGGAGACAGCAACTGACAAAGTGCCCCATCGGCACTTGGCATCCCCTCTTTGTCAATTTTCGAGCAAGGCCACAACCATGGTGTCTACAGTCTAAAAGGTGCCACAGAGTCAGGACCCCAGCCTACGCCCATCTCAGACCACCAGAAGTTCAAATACAGAAACCAGTTAACAGTGGGTCCTAAATCATGCATGCAATGAGACTCTGAGGAAGCAGACAAGACTTTTGTCAGGTGACCTTGAATTGGTGAAAGTATACTAAACTGGGGGCACCGTGAGTGAACTGCACCTGTGCCTAATCGTTGTAGCTCATGTTACATACCACATATGATGTATGTTGGGGAAAGTGTGCTGAAGTGTGTCAAAAAAACTGACAATGGTTCTTCTGTACAGTAACGAAATGGCAATAAATCAATGAAGATTATAAACAGAATTTCAATTCTGTCTCTGAAGACCCACACTGCATTGTAGTTGTATAGTATTATGTTACGCTGAGTAATTAAAGTAATTTATTGTTTTTCAGCAGATATGCAGTGGGCTGTACCACATGTTGGTTGACTATTCTGAGTCCTGAGCTCTAGTCCCCCCCACACTACGGGCCATATTATCAAGAAAGGGCGATACATTATCGCCGCTTTTAACGGCAGGAAACTGCCGCTAAAGCGGCGATAATGGGCTTGATAATATGCCCCTGTGAATTCCCAAAGAAGCCCATGTTCTGGTGTTAACCTGGGCTTCTATGGAAATTTACAAGGGCATATTATCAAGCCCATTATCGCCGCTTTAGCGGCAGTTTCCTGCCGATAAAAGTGGCGATAATATATCGCCCTTTCTTGATAATATGGCCCTATCTCTCTGAGAAGCCTTCGTCTGGCCCAGCCCCCCCCTTTACTCTGACCGACAAGCGCGGAAAAAGTGTACTTGGCCCAGTTTACAGAGCCACAGCAGGAAAACCCCAGGATACCATTGGCAAGCGAACTCAACCACCACGGGTATGCCCCAGTAGGCTCTGCCTTTTCTGTGCCCCCTTAATGGGTTCCAACACCCCACGAAAAAGATGAATGGTTTGTGAAACATCTGAAACAGAGCAGAAAACCCTTCTGCTGTAATACTAAATTACCCCAGCCTTGGTCATCAGATTTTGAGTTCAGTGAATGTCACAGGGAGTTTATGTATTGGGTAAATACAACAGCAAAACCGTGTTATAAGTCATGGCGTGATCACTGATATGCCTGCAGCACAATGTTATGTCAACAGCATTAACGCATGTGACTGCTGGTGCAGTGATAACATTCATTGGGTAAGGAGTCAAGTGACTCTAATCAACAGAGAAAGCATTGCATTAACTGCTATATTGAGATAGTGTTATGATCACTGGCAAGCAAAAAACACCTGATGGGTTACACCACCAATTAAAAATGCACAATAGGGCAGATCTCCCTGGTTTAATTGGGGAGCTATATGCAGCTCACACTGAGCTTGGCTCAGCCCTTTCCCTGCTTGCAGCAAGGGCACATTTGTCTAAGTTTCTGGCATTGGTGAAAGGACAAAAAATATTGGTTGATGACAAACCATAACCAGGGCCACTGGAATGATTCATATCAGCAGCTGCAGCAATTTCCATATACTTATGGTTTATAAGCTCTTGCCACATAATCCACCATCAGATACATAATTTGCAGATTGTAACAAAAAGGTTAGATCTAGAACAAAAGCTCAAAACTCACTAAAAAAGTGCCACTTGTTGTAGACCTGTTTCAAAATTCAACAGCTCAGCTTTCACTTGCAGCCTTCAGGTGTTTTTTACAAGTATTTTGCACCTTTCTACGGTGCCAACCTGGTCCCAGGGCATTAGGGTGCTTTACAAGTGAACCAGACTAGTTAAACATTTTTAGGCTCGGGGATTAAGGCCCTTATTTAGAATATGGTGGACGAGATACTCTGACAAAATGTGGAAGATTACTCATCTGCCTTATTACAAGTGCCATACAAGGGCATACCTTCCTTTGGTGCAACAGGTGCAGTGACTTGGGGCCCAGAGGCCACAGAGGACATCCAAACCCTGATTATGCCTGTATTTAACAGTTTAAACACCTGCCACATATCCCATTTGCTTGCTTGCACTAGGCTCCACAACACACTGGCTATGCCACTTTTGCCAGAGGCTATAATGCACTTGTAATACGATGGATGGGACATCCGCCATGTTTGTGATGGAGTATCTCATACGCCAAACTCTAAATACTGCTCCAGATTATTTGCTCAGAGTCACAGGCCCGGAGCCAAGGCCAGGATTCAAGTCTGGCACTCCAATTACAAAGTTGGCAGGGCTAGACAATAGCCTGCACCTCCTTCCTATGTGTTACTTTAGTACTAATGAGGTGAAGCGTTTGTCTTGGTAATGTTAATGTGAGTTTTAAATAAAAGGGTAAATTCTCGCAGGGATTCCATTTTATCAGTAGAGAGTTGCTTCACCAGATCCACTTGACATTAGGGTTTTTGGGCATCTATATAAAAACTGAGAGACAGTAGAACAAATGAGGGACATTTTGTACCCACTGATAGCAATCGCACTTAAACCAATAAAACAATTTTTGGCACATTCTACTCCAAATTGTGAGGATTGTGGTGTATTATATGCTATGGCTGTACGACCTTACTGTGCAATACACTTGCAATATTGCCTTGGGTCCAGCCAGCCTTGTTTATAGGACCTTTAGCTCAAATCTGGGTAGGTGTGGCTTTATGGAGTAAGGCTTAAACAAAGGAACTAACGTAAAGCCTGTAAAAGAACAATACAACAAAATAAGAAAGACAAAACATGAAAAAAATCCAACACAATTTATAAAAATAGATTGTATTTTTATGAATTTTAGACACCAAGATGAGCACAACCCACAGGAGGGTTCTGGAGATATCGATTGTTAAGTAAAACATCGATCCCAGTATTTTTGATCAAAGCTCAAACAAGCATTAGTAACCGTAAAGTTTGACACTTTTGAAACGTTTGAAAGAGCTGTGTTTCGTAACTCCAGCCCGATTCGGGTGACCAAATCCAGCAGGGAGAAGGTCAGGGAGTTACTAAGGAGTATTTGGACAGTTTCCTGGTCACCAAAGCAGTGTGAAGACCTGTTTCACAGTTTGCAGCAAGACCGCCATAGACTTCAATGTAGTGGTCCTGATGCTGGGCATGCAGGATGCTGAGAATGCTAAAAGATGCTCTCTGTACTGTGCGGTCAACACGGGGTGTCCTTGCGGTTAATCTTTGGGCCGCATGTAAAGTGGGGTAACTTTGGCAACAGGGGCCGGTGTCCCTCAAAGTCCTCTTTGAGCCAACCGAAGGCCAGCTGTGGCTGGTCCACCGGTCTCCACACACAGCGGGTCCAGCGATATACTTTGCTGAAGGCTGGTGTCCCTCTTCTGCAACCAGTCTGGACTGAGACAACACTCCCAGATCCAGCAGAAACTGGTGCAACTTTTGGCTGTTGAGGATTGGTCTCTTGGGTCACCCAGCAGTGGTCAGCGGTGATTCAAAGAATGTGGCTTTTGACTTGCTGGAGTGGACTTCTTCAGCTTTGATGGGTCTGGTGCTGGTCCAGGGAGTCAGCCGACTGACCCTTGGAATCAGTTCTTTGGTCTAGGGCTCTGGAGTGACTTTTTCACAAGCCAGGAGCCCCAGCCACAATCCACTCTTTACTAGCCCAAGCTGCCGCAGGTGCAGTCCAGCAGTTGGTGCAGCCTCTCTTGCCATTCCAGGGGCAGTACTTCTTTGGTCCTTTCTCCAGTTCTGTCATGATCTGAGGCTCAGGGTCCCAAGAGTACTATATTTATGCCAAGATAGTGCCCTGGGTGGATGATGTGATCACTAGCCAATGGGCTACCAGGATCCTTCCTGCCCTGTGAAGACTTCCAGCTGTGTGTGGCACCTAGCAATCCCAGAGTGCACTATTCTGCCCCCTCCTGACCAGATAACTCGCGCGACGCTTGCGTACAGGCAGGCGTTCTTAGGCTTTCTCTTGCAAACGCGATAGCGCTTTTTAAACAACCCTATTTTTGTATTTCCTTTATTTAATTATTTTTGAACTTTTCCCTGTTTTTAACTACACCGCCCTCATTCTTGCACAATAATCGGTGTACCCACCGCCTTTTGCGGGTCCCCGGCCTCACGCTCCTTGTGTAGCGGCGATCTTGGGAGGAGAAGTGGACGCCTGGCGGCGCCATTTTTGTTGGCGGGCTAGCTGTCATCAGGACAGGCTAGACCTGCATTTAAGGCGGGCAGTATAGGCGGGCTCCCTTGACCAGATAACTCGTGCGACGCTTGCATACAGGCAGGCGTTCTTAGGCTTTCTCTTGCAAACGCGATAGCGCTTTTTAAACAACCCTATTTTTGTATTTGCTTTATTTAATTATTTTTTAACTTTTCCCTGTTTTTAACTACACCGCCCTCATTCTTTCACAATAATCGGTGTACCCACCGCCTTTTGCGGGTCCCCGGCTTCACGCCCCTTGTGTAGCGGCCATCTTGGGAGGAGAAGTGGACGCCTGGCGGTGCCATTTTTGTTGGCGGGCTAGCTGTCATCAGGACAGGCTAGACCTGCATTTAAGGCGGCCCTTCAAGCGCGCAGCGTTTGCGCGCAGCGTCTGCGCCGTAGTACCGCCGGAGTCACGCCAGAGTCCAGCCCGTCTGCGCCCGTCCGTGTTAAGGACGGGATAATGAACGGGTTCCATGGGAATATGCGCAGTCCTGATGTAGACACTCTTGTAACCTTTAAATATTCCATCCAGGATATGCGTGCCTATAAACCATCTCGGCTACCTTGTCACTTTTCTTGCTCTCCGGAGGCTCTGCGAAACTCTCCTGGGTGTGGCTGTTTTGCCAGCCGGTGCAAGTGGCTGATAGGTGACCCCTCTAGGTCTTCCTCTCCTACCTTGTACCATCAGTCCCACGAAGGAAAGTGGTTACCTCATCAATGCAAGATCTTTGGTGAAAAATAATATCGCTTTTAGTGCTTTTGTTCTGGTAAGAAGGCCCACTTGGGTGTTTATAACTGAAACTTGGGCCTCAGACTCTTCAGGCCCTGACCTGGTGGCCGCGATTCCGGAGGCATATGCGCTGGCCAGGCTGGATAGAGTTGGGCGCAGAGGAGGTGGACTAGGGATTCTTTATAAGACTTCCCATACCTGTCGTACCTCTGAACTGTCTGGTCCCTCTGATCCCTTTCAAGCTCTTCACTTTTCAATTGGTTTTTCCAGTGCCACCCCTTTCGTGGGCATACTGATCTATAGACCCCCGGGTCCTAGAACTGACTTTAGCCAGTCCCTGCTTAACATCCTGGAACCTTACTTTGGCTGTGCCCAATTGACGGTCTTGGGCGATTTAAATTTTCACCTGGACAATGTTGCCTCCAGAGATTCTCTTACTCTCGTGGACTCCTTGTCTGCCTATGGTCTTCAGCAGCTGGTTGGATTCCCTACTCACCAGGCGGGTCACACCCTGGATGGTTTTTTTTCGAACGATCTTAGGTTAAAGATAGGGCCACCTATTCCACTGAGCTGGTCCGACCATCTGGCCGTCCCATTGGAACTCCAGGCTCTTCCTAGTAATCTTAAGTGGATTGGTCCTAGTAAACTGGAACCTAGAAGAGACGTTAGGAAGATCACCAATTCTTCCCTTGCCCCTCTGATTCAGATATCTGCCATCAGCTCAGCCAAAGACATCAACACAGCCGCTTTTGAATTAACGAATGCTGTTACGACAGCAGTTAATGTGTTAGCCCCTGTAACCTTGCGTTATTCTGCCCGACAGAGACCATCAGCCCCGTGGTTCTCGGAGCCTTTAAGACTCCTGAGGCAGGGGTGCAGGAGGCAGGAAAGGCTATGGCGGATGAGCTGGAATCCTCTAGAGAGGGGGAAACACAAATCTCTCCTTAAGGAATATAAGGCGGAGGTCATTAAGGTGAAACAAGAATATTTCGCCCACCTAACGACCACTTTCACCTCCCCCAGAAATCTTTTTAAGGTAGTTGATTCCCTCTGTACACTACAGATGCCTGTGTTCACAAGACCTCTGTGATAAAATCGCAGGATACTTTCACATGAAAATAGCAGACATCTATTCGGCTCTTGATTCACAAAAGGCCTTAATGCCCCCTTCCTCTCCTGGTCCTGCTCTCCTAGCCTTCGAATGTGATGCCCCTACCACCACTGTGAGCCTGTCTGTGTTTCCACCGCTCTCTCGGCAGGAACTTGACTTGCTCTTAAGCAAGATGAGGTTGGGGTCTCCTTTAGATCCCTGTCCTCTTAAAGTTCTCAAGGAATGCAGAGATACCCTGCTGCCTCCGCTTTTGGACATCATGAACAGAGCAATGAAGGATGGTATCTTCCCCGACCAATGGAAGAGTGCTGTAGTCAAGCCCCTTCTTAAGAAGCCCACATTAGACCCTGAGGTACTCAAGAACTTCCGCCCAATTTCCTTGCTTCCAGCCCCTGCCAAGATGCTGGAGACCCATCTAAACAAGCATCTGGCGGCATTCTTGGATACCTCGGGTCTGCTAGATCAGTCCCAACATGGCTTCAGGAAAGCACACAGCACGGAGACGGCACTGACGATAGTGCTTGACAACATCCGTACTGAGGTCGATCAGGGCCACACCTCCCTGCTGATCCTATTAGATCTGACAGCCGCCTTCGATACCCTGTCTCCCTCGGTTCTTACATCTCGTTTGAGGGAGATAGGGGTAGATGGCGTGACCTTGAGCTTGCTGGCCTCCTTCTTGGATCAGAGGGAGCAGAGGGTTAAGCTGGGAGACTTCTTATCTCCTCCCACACCTGTGCAATGTGGGGTCCTTCAAGGGTCGGCATTAAGTCCGACCCTGTTCAACATCTATGTGGCCCCACTTGCCAGGTTGGTTAGATCGTATGGGATGGAGGTAGTCTCCTATGCTGATGATACACAGATTTTGGTGTCCCTCTCTCGCTCTGCGCATGCTCCTATTCATGACTTTAGAAGTTGTATGGAGACGGGTGCTGAGTGGATGATTAACAATTCACTCAAATTGAATGGGGAGAAGACCGAAGTTTTGGTCTTTGGTGGAAACACGAACATCTGGACGGCCGAATGGTGGCCTCCCTCGTTAGGAGTCTGTCCCACACCTACAGATTCTGCAAAGAATCTGGGAGTAATTATCGACCCCGATCTTTCAATGGCACAGCAGGTCAATAGAACAGTTGCTACCTGTTGGGGCATTATTAAAATTCTTCGAAAAATTAAGCACTATTTGTCCCCGCAGGCTCGCAAGCAGGTCGTCGTTGCATTGGTTGCTTCGCGACTTGACTATTGTAATGCTCTTTATGCTGGTGCTAATAAAGGTCTTATTCAGTGCCTACAGACAGTCCAGAATGCGGCGGCCAAATTTGTACTGGATGCTCCTAGACTATCCTCCGCCACGGCTGCAGGAAAACCCTACACTGGCTCCCTATTGAGTCCAGGATTGCCTTCAAGACTCTTTGTGTGACCTACGGGGTGCTTACCGGTAATGGAGCTGAGGGCGTGAGGAAACTGCTGCATCCATATATACCGGAGAGAGCTCTCCGTTCCTCAAGCAAGAGTCTGTTGGTGGTCCCTCGCGCTCGTAGAACTAAATGGGGTGGGAAGGCGTTTTCAACAGTAGCCCCTAAATTGTGGAACTGCCTTCCCTTCGAAATTAAATCCCAATCGTCGGTCCAGAACTTCCGGAAAGCCCTAAAAACGTGGTTATTTTCTAAGCGTATCCGTAGTGCTGGTTACCTGGTCTTTCTGATTTCTTTTTTAGGCGCCTTGATGCCTTCGGGCTTAGTAGCGCATTATAAGACTCATTTCATTTCATTTCATTTCATTTCCCAGGATTTCTGAAACCTTCCTTGTATGTTAGAACCTCTGTAGCCCACCCTAGAGCTATGACTATATGTGGCCTACACACCCATGGGAAAACTGGCTTAGACACTGGTTTCCCCTCTCTGTTTCCACGTCAGCCTTTCTGAACAAAGGGACAGCCCTTCAGGAGTGTGATCCTTATTTGCCCACCAAAGGCGGCTTTGCCTTAGCAGCTAACCTTCTGTGCCAATACCGTCAGTGGCTTCCTGCAAGGGGAGGTAACACCTCTCCCTGTAGCAGGGTTCTATTGTTCCTGAGCCTGGGGGTCATTCACTCTACTCCCCTGAGGGCAAAATGCTGTCTGGTAGCCAGCAACTGTGCGTGGGCACTGGACAAAATGGGCAACAGAGTTGCCTTTCCTTAAAAGTGACATTAAATTTGACTTGGGCATCAAGTCAGGTTTAATGCCACACGTAATTTGATACATTGAATTTCCCATTTAAATAGTCCCATTCGGAAGTTAGCCCGACTGAGAGGTCAGACGGTAACTCTGTGTTAGCCAATGGGACTACTAACTTTTCCGTAAAAATGACAATCTGGAAGTTTTACTGATAGGACATATTAAAGGAATATGTTCTCCTTAATAATATAAGGGCTCCGTAGGTCTTCCTTAGGGGAGACTTGCATATGTTGTGAAGGGAAGAGGGGACTGTGCTATCGCTTTAAATGGCAAAGTCGAACTAGCAGTTTTAAAACTGCTCTTCCGGGATACAGGAGCCGGTTGGGAGCTATTTTGTACTCTGTCACACACAGGGTGGCACAATCAGTGCTGCAGCCCTGGGGAGACCCTGTGACCCTGTGTCTTACTTGCCCTGATTACCCTTCATACCATGTACTATGAACTTATATGTAAGTCAGCTTATGCCAAATAGAGGTAGCCAATTCAGCATATATTTATATATTTAGAAACACAGACAGTTAGCAGGCCTAAGTGCAATCTCAGGGCCCGATTCACAGAATGAACTTAAGACTAAATCCTAAACTTACTACTATTTGTTATTCACAGAATGCACCTACTACTTTCGGGATTCACAAAGTGAATTTACTACTTTTCGGGATTCACAGAATGAACTTAATACTCACAGAATAGATTTAAGACTACTAACTTTATGTCCGCACTTGGGCCGGAAATTCTGGCCCGGAGGCGGAGCTTCCAGCTTGAGGGCGGAGCCTACAGTCTGGAGGCGGAGCTTGCGGCCCGGAGGCGGGGCTTGCGACTTGGAGGCGGAGCTTCCGGCTCAGAGGTGGGTATTTAGCCATGGCTGAAATCTCCACCTCTGGGCTGGAAGCTCCGCCTCCAAGCCACAAGCTCCACCTCTGGGCTGCAAGCTCCGCCTCCGGGTCATAAGCTCCGCCCCCAAGCCCGAAGCTCTGCCTCCGGGCCGGAATTTCCGGTCCGAGTGCGGACGTAAAGTTAGTCGTCTTAAATCTGTGAATACCGAAAGTAGTAACTTCATTCTGTGAATCCCGAAAGTAGTAAGTTCACTCTGTGAATCCCAAAAGTATGTAAGTGCATTCTGTGAATACCAAATAGTAGTAAGTTTAGGATTTAGTATTAAGTTCATTCTGTGAATCGGGCCCGCAGAGTCGAACAACTAACAGCCAGTAGTCCAAATGTGGGCAATAAGCATTGAGGCAACTTGCAAATCGCCTGTTTCCTCACACAGATCCATTATTCAATTGGAATTTCCTCCAAGGAAATAATTTGCATCAGTTCACAAGTGTATTTTTGACGAATGCCTTACAACACTTAAAACGATGTAATATATTTTGGGCATGTGTTCAAAGAAATACTGCAAAAATAGAATAACCTTGACTGCTTACGGATACTTGGACCCTAGGGGCATCTCAAAGCTTCTGTGTTGCTGTTTATGTGTTTCCAGCCCAAGGTGCTGCACAGGCCCGGACTGGCCTTTGCCGGCACCGGGCAATCCCCCGGTCGGCCGCGAGGGTGGGGGCCGGTTTTGGGCCCCAGGGGGACGGTTTTGTTACAGGGTCGTTTTTTGCAGCATAGCTGCAAAAACGGCACTGTAACAAAATCGGCCGAAAACCGGCCCTAGCAAAGAGCGCGGTCGCACCCCCCCAACCCCCCGGGGGGAGGGGGGGGCCGGCCGAGGACTTTGCCAGGGCCGGTTTCGGTTCCCAGTCCGGCCCTGGTGCTGCACTGTTGTTTTGTAAATGCAATAGGTTTAGTGGTAAATGTGAGCAAGCGTGCTGTGTTATTTGACCTCGCTGTTTTTAACACCAGTCAGTAGGGGGAGGGAGCAAGGCTGTCTAGTTCTTACTACCCCTCATGCTTTTTTCCCTCCACAACCCCACACTTCTGTCAATTTATCTCAATGTTGCAGGTTCTTTTTATTGGTCCGGGCTTCCTCCCTTTATCGTTGTTTTCCTATTTTTCGCTTGCTGCTTCTTCCTCTTTTTAACACCTTTTTTCTCTCTTGCTCTGCATTAATGTCTGATTATGAATAATGCATCTGGTCCCCAAATATGAGATCCAGGATCAACCACCAACAGCCAAAACCACAAATTAGACAGTGCTGATAGCTCAATGTTGATTATATTAAGACACCTCAAGTGTCCTATGTAAGATGCCGATGGGCATGTTCAGAACGTCTGTCTCTTTGTGGGTGTCTTCCATTGTGTGATGGATGTGCACATGCATTTATCATGCATGAAAACTCTCTGTGGAGAATAAAATGTGTGGTTGCACAGTGACCTCCGTTGCCCCTTTGTGGAGTTCTCAGTTACACACAGGTTATAGAACCGTGCTAAAAAAGACCTCTATCCTCCCAAGAAGCATGTGGAAACCTGTGCTTACTAGAACTTTCCAGGTGTAATGCTAGGGATGTTGGTGAATAGTAAAAAGCCATAAAAGTGAGTTCAGGTGGAGGGATGGATTTCTACCCATTTTTACCAACTTTTATGTGAATAGGATCCATAGCATAACTTACCTTTCTGAATTCAAAAAGTAGTAAACTTAGACCTAAGTCTAAGTTTACTCCTTAAGTCTAAGTTTACTACTTTTTGGTATTCACAAAGGTAAGTTACAACTGGCAACCTTACTATTAGGAAACCTACTAGTAGTAAAGGTACTAGTAGTAAAGTTACTACTAGTAGAATTCCTAGTAGTAAAGTTACTAGTAGGAAGTGACCTTTGTGAATGCCAAAAGTACTAAATTTAGACCTAAGTCTAAGTTTATCTTTCTGAATTGGGCCCATAGTGTATATTAGACACTTAGATTGCATAACAAGTGTGTGAAAATTGATTGTAAAAGGATAGCTGCACTTTGTGCCTTGACTACTTAGCAGTAATCTTCATTACTTCACTATCTCAACCACAGGAAGGCACTAAAATACCAAACCCCAGATGGAAGCAAACAGGGGGTTGTGACAGGAGGGGCTCAAGACTGTGATGACAAAGATTTGGACTGTTGCTCAACTGTATGAATTGCTCTTATCAGAAATTCACTCTTCCTGCACAGCCAGATATTTTGAAACATCCTGTCAGTAGCTTTCAGTCTCATCCTTTGATTTCAAAGGTATCACCCTATCTGTGGAGAAGGCCAGAAATTAGCCACTGCCTGTTCTGGGAAGACCTATTCGGTATTCCTGATGCATAAACACGACTCCGGGTACAAGCCACTGCAGTGATTTCAGGGGTATTCTGCAAAGTGTGGAATGCAAATTCCAAACGGATGTTGTGAAATTGCAGTGTGTGGAACTTTGTTGGGCAGCAAAAGCATTGATTTCCAAAGGCAGGGTAGGTCTGTGTTCCCTCTGACCCCTTTAAGTGGAACAAGACCTAGACCCCTTTGATAGGTGGGGCCACAGGTATCACGAACAAGGGTAGGTGTATGCAATTACTGCTGACTTAAGATCTTTTGCAGGGGGGCACGATTTATGTGTCGGTACTGCGTTACAACTGTGCTTTCTTTTTGAAGCTTGATTCTGCGGGGGGCACGACTTTGTGCTTGTACCGAATTGTGCGTGTGTGTTGCTCTGATTATCTTAATCTGTGTGGGGCTCGATTGCGGTGCTCCGCACATAGCGTTTTATTTCTTTCAACGAAAATACTTAACATTGCGGCTCCTGTGTATTCTGCTGTGAGAGGGCAGGGGGACACCGGCAGCAGGCTTTGTGTGTTTATGCAAACTTTTAATACTTACATCGCATTTTAAAATACAGAAGTAACACTCACTGTTGAATTTTGCTCTTCCCCCTCCCCGTTCCTCCCCGAGCCTCGCTCGTGGGTGGAGGGAGGTCTCTCTATCCCTTTCCACTTCCGGCGGAAGCGGGGGTGAGCGGTCTAGTTAGCACACCGCCGCCTCCCTATATTAATCGATGTGCTGGTCGACGCGCAGCGGACGAGCGCAGCGGGCGTGCCGATGGCGCGCCGGAGTCGCGCCAGAGTCCAGCCCGTCTGCGCCCGTCCGCGACTGGACGCGGCCAGGGGCCACACCCCTTGTTATTAAAAACTCTGCCTCTCGTATGACATACTCTAGAGACATCCTTATGACTCTTAAACCTCCCCAATGTCCGCACACTATTTCCTTGGATGCTCAATCCTCCCCCTGCTCCTGTCCTGACTGTCCTTTCAGCCTTTTAGCACTACCCTCCAGGTTAGACATTTCGTCATCAATTTTTCCATGTAAAAAGAAACAGAAACTCCCCTCTAATACAATGACGTTTATCAACTTAAACTGCAGATCTCTTCCAAAACACTGCAGAAATATTTTTGATCTCCTGGTTTCATTTCAACCGGACGCTTTGTTTTTGTCGGAAACTTGGTTAAATGACCATTCCGGTCCTGACATTGCCGCATCTCTTCCGGATAGTTATACCTATGTTTCCAGGAATAGAATAAAAAAGGAGGGTGGAGGGATTGCGATCATTTTTAAAAAACATTACTCATGCAAATGGGAGGACCTAGACATCCCCAACTGTGAAGCCGGGTTGTTTAAAATATCTTTATCTGCCAACTTCACGCTGTCTGGTGTCCTCATTTATCGCCCCCCGGGTCCAGCTGGTTCATGGGTGTCCTCACTTGCTGAGTATATAGCTCCACTGCTACTGAACTCAACAAACTTTGTTCTCGTTGGAGATTTCAATATTCATTTTAATGACAACGCTTGTCCCAGTAGCTCTATTCTGTTAGCTGACTTAGCTGCCCTCAACATTAGCCTGCATAATACCGGCCCCACTCACAGAGCAGGTAATCTACTGGATCCTGTGCTATCCAATCTTACGGCAGTTGAGTGTAAGCCAGCTTTACCGGTTCCCTGGTCTGACCACTTTCTTGTGGAGTTTTCTATCAGCACCGAACCCGGCCGAACCTCTCCAGCTATCCCAGTCAGACCTAGACTGATTAGAAACTGGAAAAACATGGATACAAACAAAATGAATGCTGCCCTTTTGGTCTCTACACCACTTAGTGAGGTTAGTTGTCTTGCGCAGGCAGACATCATTAATAACTGGCTTACGTCTGCTGTTGATTCCTGCCTTCCTCTTCACAAACAGAAATTTAATTTACATCACCCCCAGCCCCCTGGTTTAATGACCAGCTTAAAATAGCTAAATCCGGCTGTAAACATCTTGAACGGAAGTGGCGCTCCAATTATGATCCTCTCGTCAAATTAGAATATAAAGCTGCGCTATCCAGCTATCATGCCCTTTGTAAAAATGCTAGAACGGAATATGTGAATCTCTCTATACTTAATGCTCAGAACCGCCACAAAGCTTTGTTTAAAGTGGTTCAAGAACTCTCGGGCGCCACTAAGCAACCCAAGGCACCCTGCTTAGATGAGACGCAATGTGATGCCTTAGCCAATTTCTTTGTTTCAAAAATTGAAAACATTTACTCTGACTTCGGCTCCACTATTCCAGTTGTTTCCACCACTTCTCCCCCCTCGTCTAACTCCCAAGCTCCGGAATCGGATCTCTGCACATTAGAATCTGGAATTGCTGCCTGGACTCCCTTGACCACACTCACTTTACGTAACATCATTAGTACCATAAAATCTGGTTCTCCTTTAGATCCTATCCCCCTCAAATTCTGTCTATCCTTGATTCCCCTTCACTTAATCTTATTCTGGAGTTACTTAACACCTCACTTAGGGAGGCTAAGGTTCCCCAATCATAGAAACATGCTATGGTTGTACCACTGTTAAAAAAAGCCAATGCTGACCCGAATAATCTGGCTAACTTCCGTCCTATCTCCCTTCTGTCAGTTTTCTCAAAAATCTTGGAGAAGCACATTAATCAACAACTTACTAATTATATCGAAGCCCATTCTATCTTACACCCTTCTCAGTCGGGTTTTCGTTCAGGCTTCTCCACCGAATCTACATTATTGGGAGTGCCGGAAACTATTAGGCATCTGGTAGATAGAGGGGAAACCGTGGCACTTATCCTGCTGGATTTAAGTGCCGCATTTGATACGGTTTCTGACTCTATCCTTATTAACACCCTCAGATCTATTGGCATTTCCCATCGTGCCTTAGAATGGCTTACTAGTTTCCTGAGTAATAGGACGTTCCAAGTTTTCTCAGCCTCATCAGCATCCAAAACTCATACATCAGCATACGGGGTTCCGCAGGGTTCCATCTTGAGCCCCCTTCTCTTCAATCTGTACGTAAGACCTTTGGCTACGATTGCGGAGCAAGCGGGGCTCGCTATTTACTCGTATGCTGATGATACTCAGCTAATCTTTTCATTATCCACTAGTCACACATCCCTCCCTTCCTCCTTACGTCTCGGGCTTAGTAAAATCTCTGCTTCGATGTAAGAGAACAATTTAAAACTGAATGGAGGGAAAATTGAGATTCTCCTGTTTGGTACTAAGTGTGATTTATGGGGGCCCTCTCATTGGCCTGACCAAATGGGCACTCTCCCCTTGCCCTCCAGAACTGCTCGAAATTTGGCCATCATTTTTGATGACCAATTATCAATGAGGGACCATGCTGTAAAAGTCTGTGCCACTTGTACGGTCATTCTCAAATGGTTAAAGAAAATTATCTGGATGCTCCCTCCTGACACCCAGAAAACCGTAGTCCAGGCACTAATCACCTCCCGCCTGGACTATGGGAATGTTCTCTTTCTGGGTGCCGGCAAGGAGATTGTCCGGAAACTTCAGACTGTTCAAAACATGGCAGCTCGCCTTCTTGGCAAACTCCCGAGCAGGTCTTCCATCTCCCCCTTTCTACGTAGTCTTCATTGGCTCCGTATTGAGAGTCGGGTTAAGTTTAAGGCTCTGTGTTTTATACACAGAATTATTGCGGGGAATGCCCCACAATACCTTAAATCTTTTATTACTTCTTATGTCCCTTCCCGCACTCTTAGATCATCCTCCCAATCCAAGCTTCTGATTCCTAGGATCAAGAGAGGTGGCCGCTCATTTGTCTTCTTGGGTCCATCCCTGTGGAACTCTCTTCCGCTCTGTCTTCGGACTGAGCCCAAATATCGGAAGTTCCGCGTGAATTTGAAGACATGGCTATTCAACCAGTAGTTGTTGCAATTTTTCACACCTTGTTGGTCAGCGCCGGGAAACCTTTGGGTAGCTGTGCGCTTAATAAAATTAAAAATAATAATAATAATAATATCACAATGTCTTTTGTCTGAGGGGAGATGGCTTCTGCCTTGAATGTGGAGGATTGCAATGTGTGACGCCCCGCAAGTATTGTTATCAACTAGATGATCAGACCGCTTATTGAAAGCCCCAGGATTTTGGTTGTCCAATAACCGCACTACAACCCCTCAAATACGCAATGACTCAGTATGTGTGTTAAGCTCTACCTTGTGTTATGGGAAGAGATAGGGGTACACAAATGGGTAGGTGTTGCACGTGCAGGGGGAAACACAAGCGTAGGAACCTGTTTCAGGGAGCATGCGGCGTAACCAGATCTTCCAGAATAAATTATGGCTCATACGTATGCATTCGCTCGAAGACCACAGATGCACACACCTGGCCCGGAGTGGCCTCTTCACATACAGAGTTTTGCATAGTTAATCTCTGGGACTTGAGGTTCCCCTACCGCCTGCCAGGTTATGTGATCCCTGGTTGTATTAACTTTCATAGCAACAGGTTCCCAGGAGTAAGGTAAAAAAGAGCAGCATTCTGGGATAGACATAGTAGGTGCAGTAGCCTAATCTTTGTGTGGACACTCCTTTTTATTACCCCTAACCTGGAAAGTGACTGGAGATTGAGGCTATGATTCCTGCACCAAGAGTCTGTCTAGAATAAAGTGTGGGTCTGCTGCTTCTTCAGCAATCACCAAACCCTCACACAAGCTTTGTACTCTTTGTGCTGTGACCTAATGTTGATACCCTGAGCACCTGCTCACTTCTTGTTAACCATACCACCTCATTGCATGGCATCCCCATCCAAAGCCAGGTACTTCCATCCTCAGGAGTCATCGGTAAGAGGCTGCACCACAGGAGAATCTGCCAGCATCTCAGGATGGACCCTGTTTTCGGTAAACAGCGTTTACCACAAATCATTTTCCCCGAAGGGCATCACAACGCGGTCGTTACAACGTACGTGTTGTGATTTCGCATACCATTACTCCGCAAGTCGGAATAACAACTTGCAGAGGGGGGGGGGGCGTTTGGATTTAAAATCTAACACCTTCCCTAGTGTCTGCACTGACTGGAGATGGAATAGTAAATTATACTATTCCAACTTCCAGCACCCCCCCTCCGCAAGTCATTGTTCTGACTTGCGGAGTAAAGGTATGCGGAATCACAACGCGGTCGTTGTGACCACCAGGTTGTGATTCCCTGCGGGGAAAATGAATGCGGGAAAGGAACATATATTCCTGTTTTCACCTATCCAGAGCTTGGGTTGCCCCTGGGTTCTATCCCAGCCTTGGTGCATCCCCTCCCATGTAGAGACCTGTGTAGAAATGCATAACATAACATAACATAAGCATCATCCCTGCAGGAGGCTTCATCTAAGTCTGCAGGCTCTATTTTTGACTGGCCTCCTCTCACCAGAAAATCACACACAAGCAGATTTCACAAACAGACATTCATCAACCTTGTAAGGCTGAGTCTTTCCATGCACTTTGGCACTCAGCTCTGCCCATGCAGCCTATAAAGCCACCCTTCAAATGCACTACAACGCTAATAGCTATCCTAGATCCAAAAAAGCTTGTGTAAACCTAGAGAATACGAGCCTTATTGTGAATTTGGGGGCATATGTATTTAAAAAATCATGCAGCGCATCAAGTCACATTGCTGCCCTGTGCTGTGTGATAGGGAAAGGGCAGGAATGCGCTGTATCTAACATTATACAGCGTATGTACAGAATATAAAGATATTTCTCCTTGCTACGCCTCCTCTGGGAAGGCGTAGCATTTTTAAGCATCCCCAGGTCTACCAGTAATGGTAAATCTCGGAATAAACCAAAATCCATTGGTGTTGTGTGAGAGCACCCACGCTCAATCCATGGAACGCCTCCCTGGGGCAGAGTTAAGCAAGGCAGCGATTGTGCTGCATTGCATTTCTCTCGATTTATCAAGCCACACAACCTCACGCAAGATGGCCTTGCATGTCTTGATAAATCTCACTTAGTAGTTGAATCGCTCTATGCCTGATTGCGTAGCGCAAGGGCGACGCAACTGCTTGATAAATATGCCCCTAGGTGAACAGGGTACTCCATCAAAAACATAGCGACGTCAGCCATATTTCGAGTGCATTATAGTAAATCGCACGCTAAATAAGGCAGAAACAGCATACATCACATTTTGACTGAGTCACCACACTCCAAAGCCTAAATATGGCCCTAAAAAGGGCCTCTAGATGATCCATTACACTGGAAATTCTCAACCAATATGCGCTCAGTGTTTTAGTTTCTGTCCCAAATCTATATGAAAATCTAAGATGTTGAAGAGTTGTCAGTCACACGGAAGAAAGAATTGAGTCATTTAACGCTGGGCTATTAAAATAATATATGAACTAAACTCAAACAATATTTAATAGAAATGAGTCAACAAAATGCTCTTATTGCTTAGCTACTGTAGCTCAAAAATAGCCCAAAGGAAAACGAATCCATTGGACTACATTTCAATTGTATATATGTTCGAATTGGCTTCTTCATTTGATGATAACAGTATATGACTGAATATGTTCTGTAAGTTGGAGCAATTTCTGCAATGCATGCTTTACCTTTTCTCACTACAGTTCTTTTCCAAAGGCCTAAATAATGCAGATATTTTCACCTTGAAATATGAATGTACACTTTTTCATTTAGCTCTTTCTGCTGGGCCCGCCAGTTAAGAAGAGCTCATAATGCCCTCAGGTTATGTGTCCAGGCAGTGGTTCATTCAGGTGAACTCTTTTGACTCCTATTTGTCCAGCATCATACAATGCGGTCAAGTGGGAGAGCCGGGCTTAGAGGGCAGATCTCAAAGTTGCAGAACCCACAATTAACCCCTAGACCACATTTCCTGCCACATACATGACTGATCAAGAATACCCCACCAGAACACCTTGAAAGATTGCAGTGGTTTAAAAGCTTGCAAGGAAATCACTATATTTTAAGAAAAAAAATACACACAAATCGTTCTTTATAGAAGGAGGCTTATGGGCCCCAGATGTAGGAAGGCAAATACCAGTCGATAACGGCCGATTTGGTTTGTGAGATGTAGAGGGCCCAAATTTTAACGATTCTGTAAATTTACCGATTCGGTAAATTTACAGATTCGGTAAAATATCGAATCAGTAAATTTACCGAATCGGTAAATCTAGATGTAGGTTGCACTTAAAATAGTGCCACAGGCCCATAGGAATCAATGGCAATTACTGAATCGGTAAATACCGATTCCGTAAATATCCTACAGATTCGTTTTTTTACCGATTTTTTACCTACATTGGATTTACCGAATCATAAATACCGAGTCGGTAAAATTCGGTATTTATGAATTGGTAAATCCAATTTACCTACATCTAGCCCTGAGAGAGGTAACGTTATATAGTGTTACAGGCAATTGCATAGCGCCTACTTACTGCCTGCAGTTAATGTAGGTTCGCGGTGCTGATAAAATTCGGGTATGTCCCAGGCCTTTCTCCAGGATTCCGACACGTCTGTTTTTTTTTTTATCTTTGAGTTGGACCCTCTGGAGTGAGGATGCAGGTAACGATTTTATGCTTCGTGGTTTAATTTCTGTGCAAATGCAGACGTTCTCGTCCATTTTTGCAACCGTGTGTGGAAAAGAGGTACGTTGTCCATTATCTGTGTAACAATCTAAACCCATTCAAACTGTAGGAAAATATGTGAGGGTGCGGCAGCCACGTGGGGAAAAGCTACACGTCACGGGGTAACATGAAGCATAAAGCACGCAATGCTCTTACAATACCACCTGGTGAGATAGCATTCTGTCTCTTTCGATTATGTCACCTTAGCTGTGCTGAAGGTTAACCTGAGATAGGGCGAAACTGGTGGCGCGAGCAGAGTTTCACTGTATGACCTCACCAGCAATCTGGCCTTACCCTGCTGGAGGGGAGAGGCGGCCCCACCCGCATTGTACGATTCGGTGCAAAGAATTCCAGTTTTCTTAGAAAGACATTTCACGCGCCTATCTCCTCTCTCCAAAGCGCCTCGAGAAGAAATAACCCAGCGTGTGTGGACAGATATAGGCAATGCCAAATTAGAGCGCGAGCCTTTTGAATATTTCAACAGGCACTCACTTGTATTTCACCAATGAGATTGTAAAGAACCCCCGAACGCACTAGTAATTTATACACACACATTTTATATTAAAACACAAGAATTGCTGGACCTAATATGTCTGGCTATTTTGATGAAAGTGCATTGATTAACGATTTGTATGTGTTTTTTTGTGAATTGGTGAACAAGTCAATGAGTGGATGAATGGACGCGGAAGAGAATGGATGAATGAATGGCTAATGAACGCATGAAAAGAATGGATGAGTGACTGCATATTAATGGAGTCACGAAGGGCTGAGCAATTGAATTCCGGGATGAAGTCTCTTAGTACGTCTTATCACCCAACCATTGGCTTACTCTCGCATTCACCCATCCACACAAAAACACACATAAACTCCTCTATGGAAAATGAAAATTATGTACAAGGCTGTTGCTATAGCTCCAGTGCAGGACAGCACACAGCTAAAAAACCCAAGGGGCATATTTACTTTAAAATGTCAGAGCGCGGGGTTGCGCCAAATTTGGCAGCGCCGCGCTCCAACATTTTGCAAACTCAGGGATGCGCCGTATTCACAAGAATACAGCGCACTCCTGTGTTTCCCCTGTGGCTGGCGCAAAAAAATCTGCCTAGCGCCAGCAAAAGCACTCTGCTGTCATGTTACAAAGGTATACCTGCCCTACAGGGACAATTGTTTATGTGCAGGAAGGGTCACCTTCCTGCACATATATAATCAATAATTGTGATTTGCACCTTTCTATGTGTGCTTCAGAATGCAGCATACAAGGTATAAGCAAAATAACAAGGATAAATTAATAATAGTTCTGCTGTCGCCATTCTAACACCTGGTATTCCATGACGTTAGTTTTTGGTGCTGCCTCAGCCTTGTAAATCTGGGGCAGCGTCAAAAAGCAATGGGTGTTGTGGTAGAACACCCACAGCATCACCCATCCATGCCCCTTTACCACAGAGGACTGCAGCAGAAAGGAGCATATTTACAAGGTGGCGTTAAGCCACGCCAAGTGGCTTATTACCAAATAGTAAATAGGGAAAATGGCCCTGCGTCTTCTGGAGCATCAAAAATGTTATGCTCTGGTGGTGGTGAGGGTCTGTAATTATGCCCCGGTGTGTGCCCTGAAAGCTGCAGCCCCCAGGGTTAAGGCACATGATACTGAGGAAGCTGAAGCCCTTTCAGCCCAATGGGCGTTCCATGCCTGCCATTGGTTCATTCTCGCATTTACCTAGTCACACAAAATGGCACACAACCCCTCTATCGACGAAGAAACACTTCCAGATATACAAAAACACATCTATTGGCTTTAGCAGTGTTTGTACTGTATGCTTTCAGTCATGGATACTTTCACATATCTTGTTGTCAAGCTGTTGGAGCAACTCATCAAAGTATGAGCTCACTGGTATATGAAAAGCAGTGCAGGAAATGAGGGAGATCCCACCAGATCTCAGTTTCTGGAAGGTATTTGTGAGCTGGATCTGGGATCTCGTAAAATATGCTGATCTATTAAACTGTAATTCTCCTATTCTGGGACACAATTTGGCAGTGATCATATGTTGTCTGCTTTCTGTGTTTCGGAGCAGCAACCTGCAGATGGTGATGGGGCTTTCTTATTTTCACTTCCAGCTGGGGCCAAAACAAAAGCCTGATTTAAAGTTCCATCAGCCCTTCTTTTGTTCAGTATCATCCTGGATGGGACCTATCTGGAGCCTAACACCTCGACTCCAATTCAATGGAAGGAAAATAAGGCACACAGCTTATCACTTCACAAGTATTTTAAAGAAACTATGATTTGGAGGCAGGCTTTTGACTTTGTTCAACCCCGCCTTCTAAGAGAAATGCATGCACTGGAAGAATGCCAGATGTATCTGTGTGTATGAGTAATTACTCAAATAATTTATATGTTGCTTACTAATATATTTTTTATTTAATTATTTTGTAACACTTCTCAACTTAGTGTAGGGTATTAGAGCACTTTATATCATACAGCCATAGACAAGTAAGCACATTAGTGTACAGGGAATGTTACAAAAGACAAGGAGTATTATAAGGTTTAGGAATCACATGTCATCCATACTTGTAGAGTTAATATGTGAGGAGTGCATGGGTGGGAGATGCACAAAGTTAGGATTTAAAACATAAGGCAATAATTGGGATTGTCTTTACTAACAAGACTTTATTACTACCCTAAGGAACCCTTCTTTGCAAACATAGAATACCAACAGATTGTGAAAAAAAGCAATAAGGATGTAAACCCATGACTCGTCGTTAACATGCAGCTTCTTGATGCTGGTTCCTAGGTCACTGTGCTATATGAGAAGGATAACAACTGGCAATAAAATGGTCTCGTTGTCAAAAGCAGCAGTAGTGGTCGGTCGTGGGAGTACTGCCGGGTGGTGACGTGCGGAAGGGGAGGGGCAGGGTGTGGGGCAGTAAACTGTGGATTACGGCCGATTACAGGTAAGTAAACATAAAAAGAAATAAAACTAATTTTGTTGTGCGCACTGCATCGCCAAATGCGATGCAGTGCGCGCAATGAAATTCTTTTTTTTATTATCATGTTTACTTACCTGTATTCGGCCGTAATCCACAGTTTACTACCCCCCACCCTGCCCCTCCCCACGTCACCTCCCGGCAGTACTCCCACGACCGACCGCTACTAAAAAGCAGTATCTCACTTAGCTACAAATTAATAATAAAATCTTAGATCTGAATGTTACATGCTAGGACTTAGCTACCAGGGATGCAGCTGGTCCAATGCACCGGGGTGCAGATGTGTGAGGGGGACAAACTACAGGAGTCCCTTGAGTCCCAAGAACACACCCAAATAGTCATGCTGGAGTTCTGAAGTTAAACACACATTAAAGAAGATTTCCAATTTTGATTTTATCCTGTCAAATTTGCAGTGTGTTCAAAGGCAGATGTCAAATATCAGTCTACTCTTCTGACAAATTGCTTCTTCTTCTTTTAACATGGGGACTGATGCTTCCTTGCTTTTGTTTACAACAAAGTTTGAGGATTTTGTAAAGTGAGGTATGTGATAATCTTGCTGGTGCGATAGGAAAGGTTGTGTGATGTTGTTTTCTTCTAGCAAAACAACAACTAAATACCAATAAATGAACAGTAAAATTGTTTCCAAAGAAATACAAATTCAGGAAAGCACAAATGAAACACTTTTTTTCTAATTCTGAAGTGTAATGGAAAGAAAGATGTTAATAGGATCAAAACAATTCAAGACATTTGAATTGGCGATGCACAAATGGCAAATATTCGCTGAAACCACATTTCCACATGTTATCGTTTGTGTGCTATATAGTTTTATCAGTAAAGCTCTATGTCTGTGCAAAATTACTGGTCATTTCAATGGAAAATGTGCTGTCTGTGAATGACAGTGGCTACCACACCATGCTTTAGTAATATATTTGTGACAGTGTGCTCTGAAATGCAACCCCAGCTACATACTACACTGTTACCACTCTCGTGCTAAATGGGCATTGGACATTTGGGACTCTTGTTCTTTGTGTGATGCTTGGATTTTTCAGAATCCCTATGAGTTTAAAGCCTACTAGGACCACGGGAGCTCCCAACTCCCTCAGCTGGAGGAGCTGGACTCTGAGCAGCAGAATCTACTGACAGCCACGGCCGGCAGTGGGAGGAAATGCAGGGCGGTGACGTGGGGAGGGGCAGAGTGGGGGGAAGTAATGTATGGATTACGGGGTTTTACAGGTAAGTAAACATTTAAATAAATAAAACAAATTTTGTTGAGTACACTGCATCCCAAAATGCGATGCAGTGCACGCAACGAAATTCGTTTTATTTATTTAAATGTTTACTTACCTGTAAAACTCCGTAATCCATACATTACTACCCCCCACCCTGCCCCTCCTCCTCCCCACGTCACCGCCCTGCATTTCCTCCCACTGCCGGCCGCGGCTGTCTACTGCAGCACCTGTGAGGGCACTGCGAAGGCCTCATTCAGCAGGTACTGAATGACCAAGCAGTCCTTATTCTCACTTTTGTAAATGCAGAGTGTGCCGTTCAGCCCTGGCTACCTGACACTAGCAAAGGTAGAAGAAGAAGTTATGTCCATGCTGCTGGGTGGCTTCTGAAGAAAAGACAATCAAAGTAATCACTGCGGTCAACTTTACGGGTGAAGGGCAAACTATGGTAGTTAGTAATAGAACATAGACTTACTTAGGGCAGAGTGGTGGAACTGATAAAATGAATGATTGGTGTGTTGTGTGCTTCGTTTTGTGCTAAACAACGCACAGTTAACTTTAAAACAACTTCTTTGTGTCACTAATGCACAATTCCTCCTTATTAAAACCAGAAGGAGGAATTGTGCCTTCTGAGACCCATGGAAACCTTCCAGAATCTGAAGAAACAAGATGTTGCTTCCCAGAGCGATATACTGAGAGGGGGGGACTAGAGTAACAGTTATACACAGTACTGTAGTAGAAATGAGCGAGCCAACAAATTAACACGGCGAGCCGAGCCTCTTGAAGCCCAGGTACGAGTTGATTAAAGGGAACATTTGGTATGGAAATCACTCAACAGCTATTATATAAAAATATGATAAAGTGTCCTCAAAAGTCAAAAAAGTCTATTTGTTTGACACACATTTCGCCTGAGTGCATGAACTTAGGAACATTCATGCCCCCACCCCCTCTCCGATGACCATACCATTAGTGAACTAAGTGGCAAGTTAGTTGTCATGTGCACCTTTATCTGGGATACATTCTTATTTTACACAGAGTAACATTATAGCCCGTTAAGTCAAACACAAGAGATATTTTTGTGAAGACCCTACATATCCTCACATATTTCAAGGTTTTGTCATATACAGCAATGAAAAAACATAGGATGCGCAATAAAATAAAATAGTTGCCTAAAATCACACAATTTGATCAAGCGGCAGGCCAGGATTGATCCCAAGTTTTCTGGTTTCACACTGTAATTCAGCCACTGGATTGTTATCCCTTTTCCGCTCCTGTTTGACATCAAAGTTTAAAGGTTTGTCTTTTATTCTTGGTACATGAGGTTAGGGCATTGTGTGGCAGCTGAAGTCAAAAGAAAGCTTGCGCATTTTGAGCTTGAGGGCTCAAGAAGAACTCAAGCTAAACCAGATTTTAGCAACTGGCTTGAGCCTTTAGTGGTTCACCCACCTCTGTACTTTGCTCTGGGCATTCTGTACCTGAAATAAGCTTAAATGATGCTGCAAGTGTGATACCTGTTTTGTATATGAGTATGTCTAAGCTTGCACAGCTGATGAGCCGTCTTCAGTTTGAGGCAACTGCGTGCTGTCACCAAGGAGAAGAAAATTGTGCTGCAAGACTTTCTCTTTGCCGGCAATTGTGCCCTGAATGCTAGTACAGAGCGAGAACTGCAAGCCAGTATGGACAAGTTCTGATGTGCATGCAGCAACTTTGGTGTCGTCATCAACATCAAGAAGATTGGGGTTATGTGCCAGCAGGCAGCCAACACTGGGTACACAGAACCATCCATCACTGTAAATGGACAGGGACGGTAGGCAGTGGACCACTTCACGTACCTGGAAAGTACCCTTTCCAGAGCAGTGCTATTTGATGCTGAAGTGAACTGCAGAAAGGCGAAAGCTAGCTTTGCCTTCAGGAGATTGCGCTTCAACATTTGGGAACGCTGAGGGATCATCCTACCAATCACGCTGAAACTCTATCGAGCAATGGAACTTCCAACTCCTCTGTACGCCTGTGAGACGTGCACTGTCTACTGGAGTCATGCACCATGGTTCAATAACTTTCACACGTCCTGTCTGCCGAAGCTTGGCAAGAGAAAGTGCCAGATACTGAAGTCCTCTCCAGAGCCGGTTTACCGTCAGTTCATACACTGCTGATGAGAGCCCATACCAGATGGGCTAGGCATGTTGTCAGAATGTCAGAGCAGAGCATCCTCAAACAGCTCTTCTACGGGGAGCTCACTCAGGGAAAGCTCTTCAATGGAAGACAAAAGAAGCGGTTCAAGGACAAGTCAAATGAGATCAATATCGCCATCTGGGAAACCCTCGCACTGAACCGTCCAGCATGGCGCAGCCTCATTCACAATGGCTGTCAAACCTCTGAGGCGAGGTGTACTGCTTGGACTCAAAGTAAGCATGAGCTGCGCAAGTCCAGAGCTGCCCGCACATCACCCAGAGTGTCATCACATGTCTGCCTGTGTGACAGAACATTCCACACCCGAATCAGACTACTGAGTCTTCCACCCTTTTGATATGATGGTTACAAAAATAAATAGTAGACTGAGGTCTTATTCATTTTATTAGAACACATTTGAAAAAGTCAGAGGGGGCATATTATCAACAAATAGCAATATTTATTGCTAAGTAGGGTTAGCGGAATTTTTTTATCGCCGCGCATCACAGGATTTTATCGCTGAGATAATGTGTTATTAGCAACGTTTATCTCAAAAGCGATAAAATTTCCGGCGATAGCGGCAAAATCCGTGAATATCCCTGGGAATACAGCGATATTCATGCATTATCGCTAACAGGGTCTTAGCCATTATATCCACCTCCCATTGGATATAATGGCTAAGAACTGGTCTGAGCAGGTGTTAGTTTTGGGAGATATTCGCGCTTAGTGTGAATATATCCATCGCTACGCCTGTGTTGTAATAGGCGATAGCGATGTTAGCGACTGCTTTCAATCGCTAACAGGTTGGGTACGCCCACTTTGCGTGTCATTAGCGATAAATATCGCTGACATGCAAAGCGGGCCCCAAACCACTCACTATCGCCTACAAGCTGTCGCTAACTGCTGTTAGCGACAGCTTGCTAATAGGGCGATAGTATTATCGCCGCTTAGCAGACGAAAACGGGCGAAAATTGCCTATTGCCCCCCTTGATAATATGCCCCAAAGTTAACAATTTTGAATCCAGTGAAGTTGTAAAAGGGAGGAGGTCTAGGAAAGGTTGTCGTCTATCCCCTTGTTTTTTGCCTAGTTCGTGGGGCCATGGGCTTCAAGACTTTGCAGCAACCAGGTGGTCAAAAGAATCTGGCTATGCACTGATATGTTTACAATTACAATCTTTGCAGATGAAGTCTCGGTCTCCCTGTCTGATCCAACCTTGTCCCTCCCGACAAACTATAAACCCCTCTTCTTTCAGAAAGATCTCCTCTGTTGACATAGCTTGTGTGTTTGTATCTCTCTTGGATAGGCCAAATAGCAACGATTAAGATGATGATCTTACTGAAGGTTCAGTTTCTCTTCCAAGCTATACCAATGAATGCCCAGTGAAAGCTTGATCAAATTGCATAAGGTGTGCACTAAATTTTTTTGTGGAAGGAAATAACGGAAAACAGGGCTCAGACAAAGGCTCCTCCTCACCACTCTCAAAGTAGGTAGTGACCACTTTGAGCACTTCCTTGCATATTTCAGGCAAATATAGCAGCCAACCAGCCATTACCAAACCAGGAAATCCATCTATGATACTCTATGTTCTCTAACCTTTCCAGGATTGTCATGAATCGACAATCCTTTTTGACTTCAAACTCTCAGCCTGCTGTCACTGAGGGTGTTGTAGGTGCCAATGGTGATAGCAGTATGATTGAGATATCTCTGGCCTCTTAGGCAAGATCCAATCTGTGTCATCAATAACGTAGGGTGTATTGCTCCGTATATTATTGTTATTAACTAAACAGTAGCATTTGTTACGCAACGGCAGGTGGTGCTGCCTGTGATTCAAATAACTGTTTCACAAGTAATTTAGAGTAGAAATAAGGGAGGAGAGCAATAATTTTTGGAAGGACTGGGCCATTGATCTCTGTCTGCCCCTGGATGTTACTGCACAAGTTGATCATAGTGATGATCACCACTTGGACCTTAGGTCTTTTCAAAGAATCCGCCAAGGATCCCTGAAGAAGCAGTGAGCTGGCACACTCAACTCTTTACCTGAGGATGTACTGGACATTTTGTTGCTGGAGAACCCTTCCTGAGTACTAAATACAGGCAGGTAGACTCATGTCCCAGGGAATAACATGTCCAAACACAAATGATAATGAGGTACCTGGCATATGCGTTAGATTCATACACCTATTCAGAAAATGAGGGCCGGATAACAAGCCAGAGTGGTTGCAACTCTTAGTAGAGCTAAGCAGACTTTGAAGAAAGTTATGGAAATAGAGCAATTTCCATATAAAAAAGTGGGAGACCATGCAGTGCACGGAAATAACCCTAAAATGTGTCAATTTCTGACTAAAAAGCTTAACTTTCACTTACTTTCCAGATCCAGTACCAAGATTACAGATGATAATCGGGCTGACTATAAAGCTAACTTATATGTTAGTATTAAAGAAAAGGTTTTAATAGTTAATCTAGCTCAATTAGTGATAGCCGCTCAAATTACTACCATTTCTCAGGTGGCCCAAACCATCTTGTAAGGCATCATCAGAGTCAGTTCTGATGGCATGACAAACATTTTGTTGAAATCTAATTCTGATTAGTGGATGATGATTCTATCCCCTCTCTTCAGCTGCATTCCGAATGGGGTTCAAGTCCAGCTCAATGGATAGGACTTTCCAGGTGCCATATCAAAGAAGGCAATGCTGCTGAGTCCTCAGGCCACAAAATCCTGGCAATGTTATGCTGCCCTGCCAAGAAGTTTTTTTTCTTTTTTACAGAGTTTTATATAGCGCAAACTTTACCCGAATCGGGTATCAGAGCGCTTTACATAGCCCCAGTTGCATTACATGAGGACACATTCAGTTTTGTTAGGCACAAGGAGATTAAGTGTTTTTCACAGAATCACAGGATGTTCAGCGTCATTGCCGAGACTCGAACCCAGTTCCCCAGATCCAGGTTGACCACACTAGCCATTAGGCCAACTCCTCTCCAAGATTCTGTGAACCTGTCTCACTGATTGGATTGAAAATTTAAACATCTGGTCTTTCACACAAATATGCCGAACACGGTGCCCAATATAGCAATGGTCACTCTCCTGGCCAGTAAAGAACTTCATGGAGCTGCTATGCTGCTGGGCTGTGTATAAGTGGCCTTCTCCAAAGCGTTTTACCATGATAACTGGTCGTTTTTGTGGGGCAAAATTGTACGCCTGGGTTTATTTTGCCATTGAAGAGATGCTTTGCAATTTGCACAAGGAGAACTGTGCAGGACTTTCCCAAATGCGTCTCATTAGCAATATTCTCATTGAGACCGGCGTACAAGGTAATTGTTTTTTGTACCTTCTCCCTCCAACCTCTACTTCAGCAACCTTCACCCTCTACTTAAGTTTCTGCAAAGTGTTCCTCCAAGTTGAGGCACCCATAGCATCTGAGTTGTCTCTTATGCCGATGATCTCTTTTCCATTATATTGAAGACCTATTGTGACCAAACGTCTATAGTACTGCAGAAGTCACTGGATGTATTACAGAATTATGCTACTTATACCCTCCCTTTCCGCCTCCAACAGACTTCTACACTCTCCAAGTTCTTGAAGGACCTCAAGACTAGGCTCTTCGGAGAATCCCCATAATCAGCCAGGAGCTGTGCGCCTCACACCCCCTTCAGAGCTTTGAGACACTTTCAATTGAGTAGTTGCGCTTTAAAAAACCCTGATTGATTTATTGAATAAATAGCTTGCTCACCATTAACCGGAGTAAAACACTGGTCCTGACCTCAGGCCAAAGCAGTTGTTGGGGCAAATAGCACCCCGGTAATACCATCCTGCAGGTCATGGAGTATAAATCCTTTACCGGTTATTTTGACAAGCTGACTTGGAGCCCTCACTTGGTCATCAAAAAAGGTTGCCAACATTCACAGGGAATGCGTTCCATGGCTGTAAATATTACAACAAGCCAAAGTCAGACTGATGCTTATGTATGGTGCCCCAGTGTGGCGTACCATAATCAGCAAGGTTGTTGACCTGCCAGAGGATTCTCCTAGGCAAAAATGTTTGGGAGAAGGCATTCCACCCCTCTAGAAGTCATGAAGTTGGATCATGGCAATAGTTAGAGCTGGGCTGTTGCACTCATCCTTAGAGTGAAATGATTTTTCGCTTTAAGCCGAAGGTACACATTATCTCATTGTATATGGAACTGTCTGAGTACTGGTCCAAGGAGCAGATATTAGTACTAGGTTGACATTTGCTAATGCTGGTTAGACTTCCTGGGAGTTATGGATCCATTGATAATGTCTCTATCAAATCGCAAAGTGTTTGCTAAATAAATGTATGCATTTTAACTCTGTGAAGGCTGAAATCTTTGCAATAAGTCTGAGGTACTCCCAAAGTATTTGTAGTGTGTAATGTAATGTATATGAAAAAACAAGGACCCCCTGACAATAAAAGTCTTCTAGGACAGGGAAAAACAATATGTAGGTATCTTCCTAGACAGTTTACAGTGCGATAAACAATAAAAGAGTGCGCGGATAGTAGAAAATTTCAAACTAACAAAAACATGTACAGGAAAATATTTTTATTATGATTATTGAGATAGATACTTTATAAAAAAAATACATATAAAAACCGGATTATTAATCACAGTAGTGTGCAAATCATACAATACATAAAAATAATCATGAGTTAAAAAACAAGTAGGTACAATCAATCCAATAAAAAGTTGTGGCTGAGCTAGTGTCTCATTCTTCGACGCGCGTTTTGGCGTGTGAGAACGCCTTCGTCAGGAGATTTTTATGTAGGCCACAATATTCCTAAAATTTAGGAAAAACATAATCTATTTCAGAATTCCAGTACATGTATAGTCAGAGTATACAGTTAACATAATCATTGTCATGTGTATTATCTTTAATAACATAACATTCTAACAAAGATTAATAGACAAATGTATTACCGTCACAGAATTGTCAGAGTCATAGGAGAATAAAGTATGGAAAGCTTGTATAGAAAAGTAGATCACAGAACTTGGAAAAGGGAGGGGCTAGGGATAGATAGAGTTAGATAGAATTGAGGATTTAGATAATCAAAAGGAATGGCATGTTAATTGAGAATGATATCGTGTAGACCTTATATATTTCAGGGCTAAAGAGGTGGTGAACGTGGGAATGATTATCATAAGTGATGAACAGTTGAAATAGATGTGGGAGAATATAGATAAACACGACGTGCGGTGATATAACAGGAAATAGTGTGATGAACCCAGAGTAACCATGATTAGATGTGATAGATATAAGGTGAACACTATCTAGTTATAGTAATACCCTTTTGATCAGGCTGCTACTTACACCTTTTGGATTTGAAACCTGCCTTAATACCTTGCTATTCATTTCCCTTTGATATAGCTTTGACCACCACGATCGAACTTTCCACCATTTCATGCCTTGCTGATTAAGCATACAGGTCCTTGCAGACCCAGGTATTACTATAACTAAATAGTGTTCACCTTATATCTATCACATTTAAATGCCTCTCTTCCTTCAATGGGCAGCTAATGCAGAGTCTTTAATAAGGGACATATAAAAGACTGTTAAAGCTGATTTAAGCGAAGTCTGCAGATCTCTTTTGCACTGACTGAACACAATGAATAAGGTAATTTGATAGTGTAGACAATTGCACTAGTCAAGTCTAGAGACAACTGTAGCCTGAATAACAAAAAAGATGATCCTCGGCTAAAAAAAAGCCCAGTAAATTCCTTAATACTTTTTTTTTTTTTTTTTTTTAAGTTGCCGTAGAAAGATGTACTTCGCCAGAAAGTACCATGTTCCATCCAAGATAATGTCCAAGTTGTGAGTGGGGATTTGATGGGGGGAGGGGGCTGCTACCCAATTCAGCTGGCCACCAAAAACCAGATGTAACAGAGTCAAACATCACAATCTCCGTCTTGCCTTAGTCGATGTCAGTGGCTGTTTTTGCTTTAGGGTGTTGGGGCCCGGCCTCTGAAACATGAAATGCTAATAATACCTGGTGCCAGTCTCTTGTTCTGAGAATATGAGGTCACTCTCGTGCAGGTATCCAAGTCAACTGCACATTTCTGAGGGAATTTAGTTTCACAGGGCGATACACACATAAGTCCTACATGATGCCATCAGACCCTTACGACTAGTGCTTAATTTGAGCAGGTGGTTTCCGGCTCTCTGCATAGGCACTTAATTGTCAACACCAGGGCTCTTGACAGTCTGCCACAAGGTGCCGCTGACTGACTAATTTAGTGATGACCACAACCACAGTTAATTGTTAATTCAATATACATTAAAAATGAATATTACCTGCCGCCCAAACCATCCTTATAACTTGGGAGCCTGATATAGTCAGAATCGTCACATTTGTAGTTGTGTGTTTGCTAATGATTGTGTTTTTACTATCACTGGCAGCATGGAAAGGGCAATGTGTGTTGCAAGACACAGTGGCCTCCTGACGAGAGTCCGGGTACTTATGTTTTTGTTTTTTTTACAAATTAGGCACTGCTTACTCGTAAGTGTTAGAACTCGGGGGCATATTAGCAAGGGCCAGATCGCCGCTTTATCAGCACTTTTTGCCAATAAAGCGGCGATTATTGTATAGCCCAATTACCAAGCTGCTGTTAAAGCAGTTAGCGACAGCTTCCAGGCGATAGCGACCGGTTTGGGACCCGCTTTGCACGTCAGTGATATTTATCGCTAATGACATGCAAAGTGGATGTATCCAACCTGGTAGCGAATGAAAGCAGTCGCTAACACAGCTATCGCCTATTTGCAATACCCACTATGCGATAAAAAAACGCGCGCTGACCGCGATTAGCTCCAGGATTTTACACCTGGTAAAAACCTAACTCAGCCATAATAGCGAATGTGAGGTGGATTCTACGGCTAAGTCCCTACCTGCCTATTAGCGAGATTTTCCTTAGTGATAGGATTTTTATCGCTGGAAATCTCACGTTAAAGATGGGATTCGCCGCGATCGCTGTATTTTTTATCGCCGTGGAGATAAACGTTGCTAATACTGCATTATCTTCGCCATAAAATCCAGCGATAGGAGGCGATAAAAAAAATTGTGCTAAGCACGGTTTACGATAATTATCGCAAGTTGTTGCTAATATGCCCCTCAGTTTGTCAGTCCATCTTCAATATTTACATGTAGACCCTATGCTCGTCAGTGACTGCTAGTGAGCGTGAAGTGGCCAAGCTGATGCCTGTGGGTGAGCTTAAGGTTCACCATGATAAAAATGCAGTCAGAACATATTTGTACATTATCTCTACTGCAGCTAATGTAAATTGTGCTCTAATTAAATTCTTAGCATTGCATGTGCTTAAGCTTTTTTAACAATGAAAAATGTCAGTGTCTTTAAACGAACATGCATTTTAGTGAGTCACAAACCTTACCTTCTTTCACAATTATTTTTTTTGATTTCAAAGTATTTTATTGATTTTATATTCAAGACATTAACATTTTATGGGTGATTTTCTCTTGCCAGTTTGCAATAGAACATTTCATTTATTGACATGCAACTCCTCACAGACGCCACCTATTGGAAGGTTTGAACACATTTTTTAGTCGTAGAATTTCGATCCCACGTTCCATTTTAAGTTCAGCAAACATGTTGCCAGAACTTTTTCGATTACTGAAGGATTCATGGGCGCATAAGAAAAAGGAAAACGTGTGTAAGTGTGTTATCAAATCTTATTGCTTTGTACCTGTGCACATCAATTAATTGAAGTTCAGTTTTAAGGATGCGCAGCCTACATTTACTCTACGCTTCATGTGTCTGTAGCATAAATGATTTTATAAAAGTGTCATTAAATAAATACTGTTTTGTTTACTCTCCTTGAAATGTATACTTTATGGTAAAGACACACTGTAAATGTTACACTTACAACATAGACAGCCGTGTTAAATGAATCGATTATGGCACTAGTGCCTCCCAAGCAGCCTATGCACAGTAACTACCAGACTTGTACAGGAAACCTAAAATAGGGCTGTAATCAGGGACCCATCACTATAACCCCCACCCAGATTTCTTGACTAAATGCTAATTCAGCCAGATTTCCAAAATCCCAGACTGCCTCCTAATTTCTTTCCATGTCTAAAATGAAGCGCTAATGGGGTGAGGAGAAGCACTTTTCTGAACTGAAGCCAGAGGTAAAGAGGACTCATCCTGTGGCGGTGGTGAGGCGGCTGACAGAGGGGCCGTGGATTGGATGAGTCCCTTCTTCTTTGGAGAGAACACTTGCCTAGCCCCATGTGGGAGAGGTGGACTGCCTCACTTTAGTTACTCGCTTGGTCCAATTCACGATGGATCTTTCTACTCCACTGCTTATAAGTGTCACCTGCCGTCAGCAGTGGCGGCTCCTCTGCTAAGGCGGAGGAGCGTCGCCCCGCTTAACAAAAGGAAAAATAAAAGGATAACTATTGTTATTATCATTTCATTTTTCCTATTGTTTTCAGTGGCTGGGCTAGCGGAGCAGGTAGGAGAGTGGTTTGGACTCCTGAAGTGCACACAACTGCTTGGCCGACCCTCTTGGGCTGACCAAACACTCATGCGCACTTTCCATGTTCCCTAACAGGCTCCCTGTCCCCGTCTGAGTGCCGAACCATGGCGCTCAGACCAATCACAACGCTGCATTGCAGCATTTGTAATTGGCTCAGGGGGGACTGGGAGGCAGGTACTTCCTGCTGTTGGTCGGGAGTCTGCAGGAAGGAGACGGTGGACACAGAAGAGGTGGTGGCCCGTTCCAGGTAAGGGTTTTTTAACCCACCCAACCCCCCCCCTTTGCCCCAACATCCAGGTCCGATAGTAGCCTCTACTGTCCGCCAGTGGTTGAACCTAGGATAGTTATTGCTGGTAGGCATTCAATAAACCTGCCCTATATTTATTTACATTATGATATAGTGGTAGCAGATATTGTGGATGCAATATTTTCATTGTTCGCTATATCTGAACACGCATTGTGAAATATAACCAGCTGGAGCATTGAAATGCATTTATATGCAATTTTAAAACTTGGTACTGTTCATGAGAGTGCTATCAATGAAAAATAAGCATGATTTAAATAAAAAATATGCCTTTCAGTGGAATGCGAAGATTTTCACAAATACTCCCACCTGTAAACAATCCTACATAATAGTCAAAGAGATGTTTGCTGATAAAATGGTTTATTAAATGACACTGTAGTGTGCATACTGCAATACATTGTACATGTTTGCTCCCCGTGGAGCAGGGAAACAGAAGGTGTAACAGAGATTTAGTACAAATCAATACTTTCCCCTGTTCACAAGAGAGCGCTATCTTTTAATTTTGTGTGTACAGTACTCCTCTGAACATGTCCCAAGACACCACAGTGCTTTTCCATTGCCAGAATTTGTTTTCCAAATGATTACTCACACCGTGAAAGCGTGATACTCCCAAGTGTCAACTATTTGCACGCATTTGCCTGAGGAAGGGGTGTTGGGTGCAGCCAAGCACAACCCTGCACAGCAAACGATGACCGAGGAAAGGCTTACACAAATGTGCATTTGAATAGGATATATATTTCAATTTCCATTAAAGAGTAGAATGTCTCGGCTTTAAGGCACAACATTGATGACGTCCTGATGATCTTTGCGGATTGTGGTGCAAGCAACTGTTTGCCTGCTTACAACTTGTTTTAAAATGTCGAAAGTCAACTCCCAAAAGTTTCCTCCTATGCTTGGAGTAGATCTCCAATTTTGGGGGTTCATAAACATCACTAAAAGTAGTCGAGGCAATGATCAACATTACCAGGTTTTCAGAAGTTCTACAAAAGGCCAATATTCACTCCAGGGGGGGTTTCCACTAGGTAGAAAACGTGTAAATAGTATGACAGGTAACAATGTGCATTTGCACCTTTAAGAGTGTTCTTTTTTTGTGCACAAGGGAAATATGTTTCCAAATGTAGAAATCATTTTAACCACACACACATGTAATTTGGGGTGTTCCCTTCTCATTCCTACCTTGAAATGAAAGCATCCCCAACCCTTTTTTTCACAAGCAGAGTAATCAATGTTTACAGGCTGGGAATGGCCATGGCAACTGTGTCTACAACCTAAGGGCATATTATCAAGGGCAGTATTGCCGCTTTAGCAGCACTTTTTGCCGCTAAAGCGGCGATATTCTTATCGTCCTATTAACAAGGCGGCGCTAACATGCATCAGCGCATGTTAGCAACCAAATTTCTAACGCTACGCATCTTAGCGATATACATCGCTAATCAGATGCAAAGTAGGCGTTCCTTACAATAACTCCATTGAATAACGTCGCAAACACAGCTGTGCTGTATTATCAACGCTGCCCCAGACCCGTGAAGCTATGAGAAAAGGCGCGCTAAGCCCCCATTATCGCATTATCCTAACGCCTGAATAAAACCTGACTTAGTATTAATGCCCATGGGAGGTGGATGGTTAAGTAAACACTCCCCTATTACCAAGCTTTTCATTAGCGCTGTGAAATCATCACTGGATTTCACACGCTAATGATCATTATCACAGTCTATCGCTGGATTTCTTATCGCCTTTCAGATAAGCATTGATAATAACGCGCTAACTCGGCGATGAAATCCAGCGATAGAAAAAAACGCGCTAAGCGCGCTCTGCGATATTTATCGCAGTTTATTGATAATATGCCCCTAAAACTTAGGAGCGTGCCACTCGTAACATTACACTTACAGTGATAGGAATTCCCCCATTTTCCACCATTGTAAGTGCACTCTGTGATTCTAAGATACGATTTATCCTGCTGTATGTGGAATTTAAAATGGCAAATGCATGTTTTTGTCCACCTATATGTTACGCAGATCGATAGAAAAATATTTATTTGGGGATAGAATAGTACTGAATGGGGCAGGTCGAAATTTAGTATAACAATAAAATGCTGCAATTTTCAGGAATGCATAATGCAAATATGTGCAAAATATACTGCAGCTTGCTTATTAGTACTGTTTCCATTACCTCATTTCACCAACTTTATTCAGCCGCTCCTGGTTTCTGCAGTCTAGTTTGAACCTGGCCCCAAACATAAAGTTCTGTGGAGATGAACTAGTGTGAATGTGGCTACAATAACAATGTTCTCTATAAAGCACACATCTACTTCTTGGATTCACAATTATTTATAGTAGAACCATTCTTAAAAATGTGTGTATATCTTCAAACAGAGGGGTGATGGGCATGCACACACAACCACACACTTGCTCAACTTGAGAGATATGTTTAGCCTTCAAACTGAGTGGCATGCAAGGGACCCCATCCAAGCAAATATCATATTCTGAATACCTCTGTCTCTGACACACTCCAAATCTCCTATTCTGAGGCTCTCTGACCCTATGCAGCATATGCGTGGTACTTAGTTATCAACCATTATCTAAAAGAAAATGTGAAACTGAACTAATGAGACAAATGAAAATAGAGGACAGAACGCACTGAAAATGTATGTGACACACTGAAAAATTGGAAGCGTTATACTTCTATTGGACGGGGCGTGGCTTGGACGCCGGCCAAGATGGCGGCGTAGACCGAGCGCTCCGCTACCGACCGCATTTCATCTCCTCAGAAGGGGCACTATGTCGGCGAACTTTCCCCTTCCAAACACAGCCCCGTGCATCGGAACGTGAGCAGAGCCCGGCGCCCTCACTGTTTCCGTTTCTTGCGGGCTGACGTGGGAGTTTACCGAAGGATTTCGTTTCGCGGCTGTTGCCGCCATTTTGTACGCCGGCCATGGAACACAGCGGCGGCCGGCTCCTCGTTCCATCTCTTCACCTGAAAGTTTCCTCGGCCCATACTGAAGAAGCTGCGTCTCACTCTGGAAAATGCTGCTTTCATACTGCGCTCCTCGGTAAGCCTTATGTTTTGGCAGCCAGCTTTTGAAGCGCCCTTCTCCACAAGCTTTGCCTGCATTACGTAGTGAGGCATTTTCAGCTATTTACATATGTGACCCCAGCAGCAACGCCTCATGAGGGTCTTATCTGTACCTCTACTGTACTTCCCCCTTAATTCCGCTTCAGGAGGTCTCTCAGCTGCACTGTAAGATGTGTCAAAGCTTATTTCTCTGCCTCCAGTTACCAGTTTTTGCTCAAGTTGTGTGAGGTCTTGTGTTCACCCTTTTTCTAACGAACTGCACGTCAGTGGTGTTATCTTCAACGAGGGCTGGTGCTATACTCAACGAGGGCTGCTCCTCCCATGTTCACCTGCGCTCCACTGCAATGTTTACCTTCATGATATTACATTTTTGACTTTTCCTGTGGCGCCCTTTTTTCTCCAGTTCTGCCAGTGACACTTTTGAAATCTATTTGGAGCTACCTGCCTCATTTCCACCTCAGCGACTGCTCCTTCCATAAACTCTACCACACATTATTCACATGCAGCGCTTTTTCTCACTATTTGGCGCTTCTGTTCTCTCCATGCTTTGAACTTTCTGACAGAACTTTTACTCTTACCACATACCTTCGTTCCTGCGTTCTTGGCTGATTGTCTCTGGATTGTCTCCTCTCGGCAGTGGGATCACTACTCATCACTACTCATTGACATTACGAGGTTTCTCCTCTCCTCCTTTTACTCCTGGTGCTTAACTGCCTTTTATGGGGAAATTTCGTACCTTGAAGCTCACTTCTCTGCCGAAACTACCATCTGGATCTGATTCTGATTCTCCAAACCAAGAAATGGAGGAGGGCAAACCCTCGAAATCTGATTCAGTCCATGGAGCTATCCCTAAAGCCCACACTGGAGGAAAGGCACAGCCTTCTTTGACCTCATCCAAACGGCTGAAGAAAGATCCGCCTTCACCTGGGAGTAACTCTTCTTCCTCCTCCATGGACCTCATTCTGGAGGAACTCCGAGCCTTCAAACCCTTTATGGAAGCCACCACAAAAAAATATGCAGGCTATGCAGGAGAAGTGGACATCTTTGGACTCACGAGTCACGACTTTGGAACAATCCTCAGACTCTTTACATTCTTCATGCTCCCGCATTCCTTCAATAGAAGCTGAAATTCTTCTCCTCAGGCGTCAAACTGAGGATTTGGAAATAGAAATCGCAGGACCAACCTTCGCTTGTACGGCCTTCCGGAACTTTCAGAGGGGTCCAATCCTACCGTCTTTTTCCAATCTTTCCTTGCGAAGATACTAGACACTCCGGCTCTATCTCCATAAATATCCAGAGAGCGCACCGTCTTGGCCCCAGGGTTACTACCAAGCCTAGAGGTGTTGTCATGCTATTCTTGCAGTATACGGATCTCCTGCAGGTCCTATCAGCCGCCAAACTCAAGAAGCAAATCATGTGCCTTTGCCCCAACATCCAGGTCCGATAGTAGCCTCTACTGTCCGCCAGTGGTTGAACCTAGGATAGTTATTGCTGGTAGGCATTCAATAAACCTGCCCTATATTTATTTACATTATGATATAGTGGTAGCAGATATTGTGGATGCAATATTTTCATTGTTCGCTATATCTGAACACGCATTGTGAAATATAACCAGCTGGAGCATTGAAATGCATTTATATGCAATTTTAAAACTTGGTACTGTTCATGAGAGTGCTATCAATGAAAAATAAGCATGATTTAAATAAAAAATATGCCTTTCAGTGGAATGCGAAGATTTTCACAAATACTCCCACCTGTAAACAATCCTACATAATAGTCAAAGAGATGTTTGCTGATAAAATGGTTTATTAAATGACACTGTAGTATGCATACTGCAATACATTGTACATGTTTGCTCCCCGTGGAGCAGGGAAACAGAAGGTGTAACAGAGATTTAGTACAAATCAATACTTTCCCCTGTTCACAAGAGAGCGCTATCTTTTAATTTTGTGTGTACAGTACTCCTCTGAACATGTCCCAAGACACCACAGTGCTTTTTCATTGCCAGAATTTGTTTTCCAAATGATTACTCACACCGTGAAAGCGTGATACTCCCAAGTGTCAACTATTTGCACGCATTTGCCTGAGGGCGGGGTGTTGGGTGCAGCCAAGCACAACCCTGCACAGCAAACGATGAACGAAGAAAGGCTTACACAAATGTGCATTTGAATAGGATATATATTTCAATTTCCATTGAAGAGTAGAATGTCTCGGCTTTAAGGCACAACAGTGATGACGTCCTGATGATCTTTGCGGATTGTGGTGCAAGCAACTGTTTGCCTGCTTACAACCTGTTTTAAAATGTCGAAATTCAACTCCCAAAGGGTTTCCTCCTACGCTTAGAGTAGATCTCCAATTTTTGGAAGGGGCTCATAAACATCACTAAAAGTAGTCGAGGCAATGATCAACATTACCAGGTTTCCAGAAGTTCTACAAAAGGCCAATATTCACTCCAGGGGGGGTTTCCACTAGGTAGAAAACGTGTATATAGTATGACAGGTGGCAATGTGCATTTGCACCTTTAAGAGTGTTCTTTTTTTGTGCACAAGGGAAATATGCTTCCAAATGTAGAAATCATTTTAACCACACTCACATGTAATTTGGGGTGTTCCCTTCTCATTCCTACCTTGAAATGAATGCATCCCCAACCCTTTTTTTCACAAGCAGAGTAATCAATGTTTACAGGCTGGGAATGGCCATGGCAACTGTGTCTACAATCTAAGGGTCATATTATCAAGGGCAGTATTGCCGCTTTAGCAACACTTTTTGCCGCTAAAGCGGCGATATTCTTATCATCCTATTAAAATGGCGGCACAAACATGCATCAGCGCATGTTAGCAACCAAATTTCTAATGCTACGCACCTTAGCGATATACATCGCTAATCAGATGCAAAGTAGGCGTTCCTTACAATAACTCCATTGAATACCGTCGCAAACACAGCTTTGCTGTATTATCAACGTTGCCCCAGACCCGTGAAGCTATGAGAAAAGGCGCGCTAAGCCCCCATTATCGCATTATCCTAACGCCTGAATAAAACCTGACTTAGTATTAATGCCCATGGGAGGTGGATGGTTAAGTACACACTCCCCTATTACCAAGCTTTTCATTAGCGCTGTGAAATCATCACTGGATTTCACACGCTAATGATCATTATCACAGTCTATCGCTGGATTTCTTATCGCCTTTCAGATAAGCATTGATAATAACGCGCTAACTCGGCGATGAAATCCAGCGATAGCCGGCGATAGAAAAAAACGCGCTAAGCGCGCTCTGCGATATTTATCGCAGTTTATTGATAATATGCCCCTAAAACTTAGGAGCGTGCCACTCGTAACATTACACTTACAGTGATAGGAATTCCGCCATTTTCCACCATTGTAAGTGCACTCTGTGATTCTAAGATACGATTTATCCTGCTGTATGTGGAATTTAAAATGGCAAATGCATGTTTTTGTCCACCTATATGTTACGCAGATCGATAGAAAAATATTTATTTGGGGATAGAATAGTACTGAATGGGGCAGGTCGAAATTTAGTATAACAATAAAATGCTGCAATTTTCAGGAATGCATAATGCAAATATGTGCAAAATATACTGCAGCTTGCTTATTAGTACTGTTTCCATTACCTCATTTCACCAACTTTATTCAGCCGCTCCTGGTTTCTGCAGTCTAGTTTGAACCTGGCCCCAAACATAAAGTTCTGTGGAGATGAACTAGTGTGAATGTGGCTACAATAACAATGTTCTCTATAAAGCACACATCTACTTCTTGGATTCACAATTATTTATAGTAGAACCATTCTTAAAAATGTCTGTATATCTTCAAACAGAGGGGTGATGGGCATGCACACACAAACACACACTTGCTCAACTTGAGAGATATGTTTAGCCTTCAAACTGAGTGGCATGCAAGGGACCCCATCCAAGCAAATATCATATTCTGAATACCTCTGTCTCTGACACACTCCAAATCTCCTATTCTGAGGCTTTCTGACCCTATGCAGCATATGCGTGGTACTTAGTTATCACCCATTATCTAAAAGAAAATGTGAAACTGAACTAATGAGACAAATGAAAATAGAGGACAGAACGCACTGAAAATGTATGTGACACACTGAAAAATTGGAAGCGTTATACTTCTATTGGACGGGGCGTGGCTTGGACGCCGGCCAAGATGGCGGCGTAGACCGAGCGCTCCGCTACCGACCGCATTTAATCTCCTCAGAAGGGGCACTATGTCGGCGAACTTTCCCCTTCCAAACACAGCACCGTGCATCGGAACGTGAGCAGAGCCCGGCGCCCTCACTGTTTCCGTTTCTTGCGGGCTGACGTGGGAGTTTACTGAAGGATTTCGTTTCGCGGCTTTTGCCGCCATTTTGTACGCCGGCCGCGGAACACAGCGGCGGCCGGCTCCTCGTTCCATCTCTTCACCTGGAAGTTTCCTCGGCCCATACTGAAGAAGCTGCGTCTCACTCTGGAAAATGCTGCTTTCATACTGCGCTCCTCGGTAAGCCTTATGTTTTGGCAGCCAGCTTTTGAAGCGCCCTTCTCCACAAGCTTTGCCTGCATTACGTAGTGAGGCATTTTCAGCTATTTACATATGTGACCCCCAGCAGCAACGCCTCATGAGGGTCTTATCTGTACCTCTACTGTACTTCCCCCTTAATGCCGCTTCAGGAGGTCTCTCAGCTGCACTGTAAGATGTGTCAAAGCTTATTTCTCTGCCTCCAGTTACCAGTTTTTGCTCAAGTTGTGTGAGGTCTTGTGTTCACCCTTTTTCTAACGAACTGCACGTCAGTGGTGTTATCTTCAACGAGGGCTGGTGCTATATTCAACGAGGGCTGCTCCTCCCATGTTCACCTGCGCTCCTCTGCAATGTTTACCTTCATGATATTACATTTTGACTTTTCCTGTGGCGCCCTTTTTTCTCCAGTTCTGCCAGTGACACTTTTGAAATCTATTTGGAGCTACCTGCCTCATTTCCACCTCAGCGACTGCTCCTTCCATAAACTCTACCACACATTATTCACATGCAGCGCTTTTTCTCACTATTTGGCGCTTCTGTTCTCTCCATGCTTTGAACTTTCTGACAGAACTTTTACTCTTACCACATACCTTCGTTCCTGCGTTCTTGGCTGATTGTCTCTGGATTGTCTCCTCTCGGCAGTGGGATCACTACTCATCACTACTCATTGACATTACGAGGTTTCTCCTCTCCTCCTTTTACTCCTGGTGCTTAACTGCCTTTTATGGGGAAATTTCGTACCTTGAAGCTCACTTCTCTGCCGAAACTACCATCTGGATCTGATTCTGATTCTCCAAACCAAGAAATGGAGGAGGGCAAAGCCTCGAAATCTGATTCAGTCCATGGAGCTATCCCTAAAGCCCACACTGGAGGAAAGGCACAGCCTTCTTTGACCTCATCCAAACGGCTGAAGAAAGATCCGCCTTCGCCTGGGAGTAACTCTTCTTCCTCCTCCATGGACCTCATTCTGGAGGAACTCCGAGCCTTCAAACCCTTTATGGAAGCCACCACAAAAAATATGCAGGCTATGCAGGAGAAGTGGACATCTTTGGACTCACGAGTCACGACTTTGGAACAATCCTCAGACTCTTTACATTCTTCATGCTCCGGCATTCCTTCAATAGAAGCTGAAATTCTTCTCCTCAGGCGTCAAACTGAGGATTTGGAAATAGAAATCGCAGGAACAACCTTCGCTTGTACGGCCTTCCGGAACTTTCAGAGGGGTCCAATCCTACCGTCTTTTTCCAATCTTTCCTTGCGAAGATACTAGACACTCCGGCTCTATCTCCATAAATATCCAGAGAGCGCACTGTCTTGGCCCCAGGATTACTACCAAGCCTAGAGGTGTTATCATGCTATTCTTGCAGTATACGGATCTCCTGCAGGTCCTATCAGCCGCCAAACTCAAGAAGCAAATCATGTGGGAAGGTCACCGTCTTTATCTTTCGCAAGATGTCTCCAAGGCCACCGCAGATCGAAGGAAAAGGTTTTTAGACTTGCGCCCTCAGTTACGAGCTGTTAATGCCAGATATGGTCTCCTACACCCTTGCCTCTTCAAGGTCACGTATAAAGACAAAACCACCACATATGACGATCCTGCGGTTCTGCAAGCCTTTCTTCGCCAACTGAATCCGGATGTTATGGATACCTCCAAACCTGGCTGAGGGGACTTGTTGTCCACTGTTTGATACATTTGCATGTTCTCGTCTGATTATGGTTCTACTTGCTCTTCCTTGGTGTTGTTTATTCGATTTTAATTGTTTCTTTCTTATTCTATTAGCTGTTTTGTTCATTCATTTTACTGTTTTGTATACTGTTATACTTAGTGGAGTCATGTTTTCACTGTGATTTCCTATATTACTCCCTAATGTATATCTCCTTCCTTTAGATATTTCCCTCGTCGACCCTTCTTGATGCTTCCTAATGTTTTTTGTCTCGCCCATTGGATCTACACATCACTGGTTGGTTGCTCGCTCTGGTTGTTGACGTCGTCATCTCCCGCAACCACCATCCCCATTCCTGTTTCGGTTTTTCCTTTTTCGTAAGTGTGTCTTTCAGTCGTTCGTTCCGAACTTGTACTGTCTCTATGTTCATCTCTGTCCCTTTCCTCTTTCCCTTTTTCTTTTCTTGCATTCTCTTCTCCCTCTTCCCTGGACTCTTCACTTTTCTTTCCTCTTTTCCTGATTTTCCTTCTTCTCTTTATCACATCTGCCATTTCCTCATCTACCTATTCATTCTTCTTTGGTTGTCTCTCTCTGAAATCATCATTGCTCACATCCTTGACTCCTTTTCTCTTCTCACATTTCTCTTCTACTTTTCTCATTTCTTCTCAATTGTATTTTTATGCATTATTAAGCATGTTGTTTATAGCTGTTTTCTAAATTGTTTCATTCCGTGTAACGACATGGAACGTTAAGGGATTAAATAACCCCATTAAAAGGCAGAGGGTTCTCTCGCATTTAGCAAGACTTAAAACTGATGTTGCCCTCCTTCAAGAAACTCATCTATCTGAACCGGAGGCTTTGAAGCTTAAACGTTGCTGGGTTGGTAATGTTCTTTGTTCACCTACCACTTCTAAAAAGAATGGAGTTGTACTCTTGTTACATAAAAAGTTAAATGTTTCCTCGATTACTCATGAATGTGATGTTGATGGCCGTTGGCGTATTGTTAATTTACTCATTGATAACATCCCACTCACCCTTTTTAATGTGTACGCTCCTACTGCAATTGATAAATCTTTCTGGCCTGCTATTTCTACCAAATTGTCTTCCCTTACTGGAGAATATATATTCCTTGCTGGAGATTGCAATCAGATTGTGGATCCCTTCCTTGATCGACACTCAAAAGTTAAATTTACCCCCTCTAGAATGCACACGCAATTTCTCAACTCATTTAAGAATATTGCTCTTGTAGACATTTGGAGACTATGCAACCCCGACATTCGTGAATATAGTTTCTTCTCCCCTCCTCATCAATCCCAATCTTGTATCGATCATATCTTTCTCAGTAAACCCTTATCCCAACACACTATCCGCTCAGAGATTGGCTCCATTCTACTCTCAGACCATGCCCCTGTTTTTGTAGACCTAGACTTACTCCCATTCTCCCCACATTCTGGTAGATGGCGCTTTAACAATGCTTTACTTACAGACCCCACTTTTACTGCTGAATTTACTGCTTTTGCCAAGGATTTTTTCCTTTTAAATCAAACTCCAGATTCTCCCTTTGTTATGGTTTGGGACTCATTTAAAGCAGCCTCTAGGGGTTTTATTATTAATTTTGTGTCACAGCGGAAAAAATTACACGCGGCCAAATCATAGAAAATTTTAGCTGACATCAAGACTTTAGAACACGCCTACTTCTCCTCTAAATCTGATTCCTCCCTTAAAGCTCTTATTGATGCAAAAATCTCTTTTAACAAATTTACAACAGATGCCGCTTCTAATATCCTCCTCAAATGTAACTCTAGATATTACGGTGGTAAAAATAAAATGGGGAAGCTCCTGGCCAACTATTTGAAGATTCGTAAAGAACGCACAAAAATCCAATCTATTAAAACCTCTTCTGGTGAATCCACATTTAAGGATAAAGAAATTCTTGCAGAATTTGCTAAATTCTATGATACGCTTTATACTCCTGAGCAAACTCCTACTCCTGATGATCTTCTTGCTTATTTTCAATCTCTCCCTTCTCCCCCAACCTCACATGTTGATCTTCACACTCTGGAACGCGATATTTCTCTTTCCGAAGTTTCTCATGCTGTTTCTAAACTCCATCATGGTAAATCTCCGGGCCCTGATGGCTTTACAATTGAATTTTACAGTCACTTCGCTTCTCTTCTTCTTCCCAAACTCCTACTTTTATTTCAATCCTTTTCCGACGCCGGCTCTTCTAGCGGTTCCTTCCAACAAGCCCTAATTTGCTTAATTCCAAAGGATGATAAAGACCATTCCCTATGCAAAAAGTATAGACCAATATCTTTGGTTAATACTGATTATAAAATTCTAGCAAAAATATTAGCCTTACGTATGGATTCTCTTTTACCGGACATCATCGGACCAGAACAATCTGGTTTTGTCAAGGGACGTCTCTCCTCAGATAATTCCCGAGTTTTTCTTAACATACTTGGTAAATCTTCTTCACTCACTCTTCCTTTTGCAGCTATCTCCCTAGATGCGGAGAAGGCTTTCGATCGCATTGGATGGGATTTCATGTTTCAGGCTTTACGTTGGATTGGTATTCCTCCTAAATTCATTTCTGTTATCTCTTTGCTTTATTCTAATCCTCAAGCTTCTATTTTTGTTAATGGGATGTCTTCGGACTACTTCTCTCTCCACAGAGGAGTTAGACAAGGCTGCCCACTATCTCCCTTACTTTTTATTTTAGCTTTAGAACCCTTCCTTACAAAAATTCATTTAGATGACACTATTTCTGGTTTCCCTTTTGGTTCCCAGCAAGTCAAACTCTCGGTTTACGCCGATGATATTCTTTTCTACTGCTATGACCCTGCTACTTCCATTCCCTCTTTTCTTCAACAGGTTTCTTTTTTCTCTGCAGTCTCCGGATATCATTTGAACGCCGATAAATGTGAGATTCTTCCTTTGAATCTTCTTTGTCAGAAACATTTTTTCTCTTGTGCAGGTTTCTCATGGCAACCATCCAAAATTAAATACTTAGGGGTCTGCTTTGCTCCTTTGTTATCTGATACTCTCAAGCTAAACTTTGACTATGTATATAAGAAAATGGATACAGCTATCACTCGTTGGCATCCGCTCCTTTTGTCCTGGTGGGGTCGCCTCAATTCTATAAAAATGATGCTATCTCCCCTACTTCTTTACACTATTTCCATGCTCCCTCTACACATTCCACTCTCTTTCTTTAAGAAAATTGATTCTCTACTACTGAAATTCCTCTGGAACGGTAAACGATCCCGAATAGCCCTTGCTTCCTTACGTAAAGACAAAGCTCAATCTGGAGTACGTTTCCCTGAAACAAACGGTTCGCTGGCTATCATCTAATTTGCCACATCACCCCCCTGTCTGGTTAAGCATGGAATCTTCTTTCATTTCCCCTTTCACCTTTCACCTTTCAAGAATTCTTGTCTTTTACATCCTTCTTAACTCGTCTCCGCTCACCTATTCTTTCACACTCTCGTAATCTCCTTTCCCCCTACGTCTCGTCCTCTTATTCATCTCTTCTTTCTCTTCATGAACAACCGATTTGGGACAATGCTCTTCTTAAAATCCGTAACCGTACCATATATTGGAAAACTTGGCATTCTCGAGGTCTTTCCTGGATATCTCAATTAGTGTCTCAAGGTAAACCTCTTTCATTTCAGCACCTTCAATCTCTTTTCTCTTTGCCCGTTTCTGCCCGAACTCAATACAACACCCTTTATCCAGTCTTACTTTCATATCTTCAAGCTCTCCCATCCTCTAACGAAATTCCGGTAGATTGCCGACCCACTTCCCTTTTATTGGACGCGTCTCCTTCTGCTTCCGCTTTATATAATTCTTTTCGTCTTACCAATGATAGATTAAAATCTCATACTGAACTTGCTTGGGAGCTGGACTTTTCTGAGACATGGCCGGTCCCTTTTTGGGACAAAATTTGGACTAAAGTCCATAAGCTGCTAACACTACCCAGACTTTATTTTTTATTTACCATAGAGTTTTATTTACCCCTCTCGCCCTATCCTGTTTCTCAACAGACACTCCCTCTTCCTGTTGGTCCTGTTCATTCCCCTCTGCTGACCTCAAACATATGTTGTTCGATTGCCCTCCTATTTCCCAGTTCTGGCAGTTGGTCTGGAAGCAAATTCAAAAGATTTTTCAATTCCAGATCCCCTTTTCGCCTTTACTAGTTTTTCTTGGTTCCCTCTCGTCAGAACTTCCCCGTTCCCCCAGCCATTACCCTTTACTTGACCTCTTCCTTGCTATAGCTTTTCATATCATTACCTCTAATTGGAAACAAGCTGCGAATGTTACCTATCAATCCTGGTGGAATGCAATTTGTTTTAATCATCGTTTAGACACCAATTACGTATCTCCCATCTCCTTGGCTATTAAACGTGACCTACTTTGGCTCCCTTTGGTAACATATCTCTCTCCTTCTGCTTCGGTTTCTCCCTCTCCTGCTCCGGACACAGTTGAAGTCCGCAAACCCCCATGACCTCCTCCATAATTGTTTATTCCTCCTTGTATTTGATTATTATTATTATTGTATTCATATATATTGTATTTTCGCTTCATGTATTCCCACCTATATGATATGTTCACACTTTCTCATGCTTGTAATGCCTATTTTTATGAAGTTTTTACTTTAATGTTTATTTCTGCCACTTGCTTATTGTAACTCTTCTCTCTCCTCCCCCTTTCCCTTCCTTTCCCCTTTTATTCCTCAATAAATCAAACTTAAAAAAAAATAAAAAATACTTCTATTGGACAGTGGGGCCCTTCTCAGAGCGGCTTTTATAGGCACTTCATGGAGAGTATTGACAAACCTCAACAGGGTAATTATATTTTGTTATTTCTTTTGTGACTTTTATTCACAAAAAAACCCAAAGGTTATAGGGACGTTATACTCAGGAATTCACAAAAAAAAACAAAGGTTACAGGGACGTTATAGTTAGGGCCAGGTTTTACTCATACAAAACCAGAGAAATTCAGCCGTTACAGTTAGCTGAGTTAACTATCACTCATGCTCCCACAATGCACTGCTTATGACCTCACATATTACATCACTCATGACATGGTCAGTGACATCACTGATGACATCACTGACCAGGTTTTCTTTCAGGTAAAATGGTTTGTATTGCAAATGTTGTGGGGGTTTATGTTGCTCATTTTGGCTTTAGCAGTCGTGTTTCCCTGCTGTAAGTATTATTTATGTGCTTGTGTAGTTTAATTTTATCTCAGCCTTTTCCTGTGTCAATGGCTCCTCGAACCACGGAAAACTGGGGCAGAGAGCAGAGATCAAGGCGAGTTGCTCCAGTGCTTGTGGCAGCTAGGCCCAAACGTCTCCAGATGATCTGACCTCTCTGACCCGAGCCTTCCCCATGCACAAGACCACCGCGGGTCTCCCTCCCCGCACCTTCAGCCATCTTGCTAGCCCGACAAATGAACTCCGTCAGAGCCAATGGGAGACACAAGCGAGTGTTGAGGCCTCGCCCAGTGAAGCAGGAGAGGACCAACAGTGAGGAATGGATAAGAGCACCAATTCCATACGTCCTGGCACGAGGAAAGGGTCTCGCTGCTTTGTCTTTTGTGCAAAGCTGATTGTACCCGGGCCGAGCCACCGTCCCCCGCATCCGCCCTCACAAACCCTGCAGCAAAGAGGATGGGGCAGTCAGGGGGACTTGCTAGGCCCGCATTGTGCCGTCTTGAACAAATTAAATTACTCCTTCTTTGGGGTGAGTTGTATCAGTTGTTGCTTTGTATTTTTCATAAGCAGTCTCAGCAGCATTGTACCCTCTCAATCCAGTCCCTCGATCACTCCCTTACTGTCTGTCTAGTGCTTTCTGGTTGTGGTGGCTACTGTCACGACCTTAGACCATCAGCCGTACCCTGTGATGGAACAGGAGAAATGAGGACACCATGCTTTGGCATCCACCCCTTGTGCAGGTTTGTATCGCTTATAATGCATGTGCCCCTGGAGCTCTCTATCATCTGGTCGCGGCTCCTGTGATGGTGCCTCTTCCACTACTCCTTCCTACATGGCTGTTTTTTGTTTTTGCATCTCAGCTGTGCAAATGCAACATACATTTTGCTTGTATATTATAACATCGTGCTTTTAAATCGTATGTTCCAGCTTAATTTTTAATGTACTTTTACATTTGAGAGAGAACTATTAGCCAAGTCACCAAGAGCGTTGTTTTTCAGGTGGCAGTCTATAGTATAGATGGTCCGGAAAGCTTTTCTGGTTAGCCATTATACTCTGTACTTGGCAGATGCGACATCTCAGCCAAAATGATGGCATTTGTCTAGCTGGTAAATTCAGATCACCCCCACAACCCTAATG